>NC_142466.1:48612342-53612342 GCF_049115385.1 Moschus berezovskii | reverse complement strand
CACTGCTGTGTTTTCTAAATTTGCTGACAAACTGAGCGCAGCACTTTAACAGCATCATCTTTTAGGATGTTAAATTGCTCAACTGGAATTTCATCACCTTCATTAGCCTTGTTTGTAATAAAGCTTCCTTAGGCCCACTTGACTTCAGATTCCAGGATATCTGGCTCTAGGTGAGTGACCACACCATCATGGTTATCTGGATCATTAAGACTTTTCTTGTATAGTTCTGTGTATTCTTTCCATGTCTTAATCTTTTCTGCTTCTGTTATGTCCTTACCTTTTTTGTCCTTTATCATGCCCTTCCTTGCATGAAATGTCTCTTTGATATTTCCAATGTTTGTAGTCTTTCCCATTCTATTGTTTTCCTGAATTTCTTTGCATTATTTAAGACCTTTTTATCTCTCCTTGACATTCTCTGAAACCCTTCATTCAGTTAGTTATATCTTTCCCTTTCTCTCTTGCCTTTCGCTTCTCTTCTTTTCTCTGCTATTTTTAAAGCCTCTTCAGACAACCACTTTGCCTTCTTGCATTTATCTTTGGAATGGTTTTGGTCACTGACTTCTGTACAATGTTCCGAACCTCTGTCCATAGTTCTTCAGGCAGTCTATCAGATCTAATCCCTTGAATCTGTTCATCACTTCTACTGTATAATCATAAGGGATTTGATTCAGGTCATACCTGAATGGCCTAGTGGTTTTCCCTGCTTGCTTTGATTTAAACCTGAGTTTTACAATACGGAACTCATGATCTGAGCCGGTGAGCTCCAGGTCTTGTTTTTGCTAACTATGTAGAGCTTCTCCATCATTGGCTGCAAAAATAATTTTCGATCTGATTTCGGTATTGACCATCTGGTGATGTCCATGTGTTGAGTTGTTGCTTGTGTTGGGAAAGAGTGTTTGCTATGACCAGTGTGTTCTCTTGGCAAAACTCTTCTTAGTTTTTGCCCTGCTTTATTTTGTACTCCAAGGCCAGATTTTCCTGTTATCCTGTTTATCTCTTGATATCCTACTTTTGCTTTCAAATCCCCTGTGATGAAAAGGACATTTTTTTTGGGGGGGGGGGGTGTTAGTTCTAGAAGGTGTTCTAGAAAGTGCTGTAGGTCTTCATAGAACTGGTCAACTTCAGCTTCTTCAGGATCAGTGGTTAGGGCACTGGATTGGGGTTGGACTACCATGATATTGAATGGTTTGCCTTGGAAATGAACTGAGATCATTCTGTCATTTTTGAGATTGCACCCAATTACTGCATTTTGGACTCTTTTTGTTGACTGTGAGGGGTAATTCCTTCTAAGGGATTCTTGCCTACAGTAGTAGACATAATAGTCATCTGGATTAAATTTGCCCAGTCCACTTTAGTTCACTGATTTCAAAGTGATGATATTTTCAAGGCCATCTCTTGCTTGACCACATCCAATTTCTCTTGATTGATGGACCTAACATTCCAGGTCCTAATATTGTTCTTTAAAGCACTGGACTTTACTTTCATCAACAGACCCATCCACAATGGAGCCTCGTTTCCACTTTGGCCCAGTTCCTTCATTTTTTCTGGCACTGTTAGTAATTGCCCTCCACAATTCTCCAATTGCATATTGGACACCTTTTAACCTCGGGGTCTCATCTTCTGGTGTTATGTCTTTTTGCCTTTTCATACTGTCCATGGGGTTCTTTAGTTAAGAATACTGGAGTAGTTTGCCATTCCCTCCTCCAGTAGACCACATTTTGTCAGAACTCTTCACTGTGACTATGTGTCTTTGGGTGGTCCTACACTGCATGACTCATAGCTTCATTGAGGCATGCAAGCCCCTTCACCATGTGAAGGCTGTGTCCTTCTAATGTATTGTTGAATAGGTTTGCTCGTCCTTTGTTGAGGATTTTTGCGTCTATATTCAGAAGTGGTATTGGCATGTAAGTTTCTTTTTGTTGTATCTTTGACCAGTTTTGGTGGCCTCATAGGATGAGTTTGGGAGTATTCCTTCCTCTGTAATTTTGGGCAACAGTTTCAGAGGACAGGTGTTACATCTTCTCTATATGTTTGATGTAATTCACCTGTGAAGACATCTGCTCTTGGACACTGTTGGGGGTTTTTAAACCACAGTTTCCATTTAAGTACTTGTGATTGGTCTGCTCATATTTTCTATTTATTACTGGTTCAGTCTTGGGAGACTGTACCTTTCTAAGAATTTTTCCATTTCTGCTAGATTGTCTTTTTATTGGCATATAGTTGCTTTTATTGTTGTTCAGTTGCTAAGTCATGTCTGACTCTTTGTGACCCCATGAACTGCAGCACACTAGTCTTTCCTGTCTTTCACTATCTCCCTGAGTTTGTTCAAACTCATGTCCATTGAGTCAGTCATGCCATCCAACCATTTCGTCCTCTGTCATCCCCTTCTCTTATTGCCCTCAATCCTCCCTAGCATCAGTCTTTTATGGTGAGTTGGCTCTTTGTATATGTGGCCAATGATTTGGAGCTTCAGCATCAGTCTTTCCAATGAATAGTCAGGGTTGATTTCCTTTAGGAGTGACTGGTTTGATCTTGCAGTCCAGAGGACTCTCAAGAGTCTTCTCCAGTACCACAACTGGAAAGCATCACTTCTTCAGCGCTCAGCTTGCTTTATGGTCCACCTCTCAGATCCGTATGTGACTACCTGAAAAACCATAGTTTTGACTATACAAACCTTTGTTGGCAAAGTGATATCTTGACTTTTTAATACGCTGCCTAGGTGTGTCACGACTTTTCTTCCAAGGAGAAAAAGTCTGCAGTGATTTTGGAGTCCAAGAAAATAAAATCTGTCACTGTTTCTACTTTTTCTCCATCTATTTGTCATGAAGTGATCATGGATGCCACGATCTTTGTTTTTTGAATGTTGAGTGTTGTTTTTTGAAACAAAGATGAATATTTTCAATGATAAAAGATAAAATTCACAATGAAGATAGACATCATAAACCATTAGACACCTAACAACAAAGAAACAAAGATACAGAAAGCAAAAATCGGAAGAAATAGAAAAGAAAAAAATACATAATCATATTGAGACATATTAAGATTTCTCTGAGAATATATTTCTCTGAGTACAGAAAAAATAAGAACAGGAGCATCTTGAATGATGCCATTAATAATTTAAATATATTTAATTATATTTAATCAATTTACATTAATCTTATATCTCACACAAACATATTTAAAATTTTTATCTCATATGTTGTTATTAGATGTCCATAGGATATTTAGAAAAACTGGCAAAAAGTAATACTAAATTTCAAAAATTAGAATTCTTTGTGTGTGATTCAGTTATATCTATATACATATAATACTTTTGAAATTATTTTCCATAATAGATTATTACAAGATATTGACTATAGTTCCCTGGTTTATACAGTAAACCTTTGTTGTTTGTTGCATATCTGTTTTTCTTAAATTAGAAATCTAGCATTCTATTCATACTAAGTCAAACAAATAGAATCAAAATGTCATAAATTATTTCAGTTCAGTTCAGTTCAGTCGCTCAGTCGTGTCCGACTCTCCGCGACCCCATGAATCACAGCACGCCAGGCCTCCCTGTCCATCACCAACTCCCGGAGTATACTCAAACTCATGTCCACAGAGTTGGTGATGCCATCCAGCCATATCATTCTCCATCGTCCCCTTCTCCTCCCTTCCCAGCATCAGAGTCTTTTCCAGTGAGTCAACTCGTCGCATGAGGTGGTCAAAGTATTGCAGTTTCAGCTTCAGCATCAGTCCCTCCAATGAACATCCAGGATTGATCTCCCTAGGAATGGACTGGTTTGATCTCCTTGCAGTATAAGGGACTCTCAAGAGTCTTCTCCAACACCACAGTTCAAAAGCATCGATTCTTTGGCGATCAGCTTTCTTCACAGTCCAACTCTCACATCCATACATGACCACGGGAAAAACCATAGCCTTGACTAGACGGACCTTGGTTGGCAAAGTAATGTCTCTGCTTTTTAATATACTATCAAGGTTGGTCATAACTTTCCTTCCAAGGAGCAAGCGTCTTTTAATTTCATGGCTGCAATCAGCATCTGCAGTGATTTTGGAGCCCAAAAAAATAAAGTCTGACACTGTTTCCACGGTTTTTCCATCTATTTCCCATGAAGTGATGGGACCAGATGCCATGATCTTTGTTTTCGGAATGTTGAGCTTCAAGCCAACCTTTTCACTCTCCTCTTTCACTTTCATCAAGAGGCTTTTGAGTTCGTCTTCACTTTCTGCCATAAGCGTAGTGTCATCTGCATATCTGAGGTTATTGATATTTCTCCCAGCAATCTTGATTCCACCTTGTGCTTCTTCCAGCCCAGCGTTCCTCATGATGTACTCTGCATATAAGTTAAATAAGCAAGGTGACAATATACCACCTTGACGTACTCCTTTTCCTATTTGGAACCAGTCTGTTGTTCCATGTCCAGTTCTAACTGTTGCTTCCTGACCTGCATACAGGTTTCTCAAGAGGCAGGTCAGGTGATCTGGGATTCCCATCTCTTTCAGAGTTTTCCACAGTTTATTGTGATCCACACAAGTCAAAGGCTTTGGCATAGTCAATGAAGCAGAAATAGATGTTTTTCTGAAACTCTCTTGCTTTCTCCATGATCCAGCGGATGTTGGCAATTTGATCTCTGGTGCCTCTGCCTTTTCTAAAACCTGCTTGAACATCTGGGAGTTCACGGTTTACATACTGCTGAAGCCTGGCTTGGAGAATTTTGAGCATGACTTTACTAGCGTGTGAGATGAGTGCAATTGTGCGGTAGTTTGAGCATTCTTTGGCATTGCCTTTCTTTGGGATTGGAATGAAGACTGACTTCTTCCAGTCCTGTGGCCACTGCTGAGTTTTCCAAATCTGCTGGCATATTGAGTGCAGCACTTTCACAGCATCATCTTTCAAGACTTGAAATAGCTCAACTGTAATTCCATCACCTCCACTAGCTTTGTTCGTAGTGATGCTTTCTAAGGCACACTTGACTTCACATTCCAAGATGTCTGGCTCTAGGTCAGTGATCATGTTATCGTGACTATCTTGGTCATGAAGATCTGTTTTGTACAGTTCTTCTGTGTATTCCTGCCACCTCTTCTTAATATCTTCTGCTTCTGTTAGGTCCATACCATTTCTGTCCTTTATCGAGCCCATCTTTGCATGAAATGTTCCCTTGGAATCTCTTAATTTTCTTGAAGAGGTCTCTTGTTTTTCCTATTCTGTTGTTTTTCTCTATTTCTTTGCAGTGATCACTGAGGAAGTCTTTCTTATTAGTCTTTCTTAAATTATTTAGCTAGGTGAAAATTTCATATTTGTTCTATATATATATTACACATCATTTATATGTATAGAAAAGCTTCTCTAGTACGCTTAATAAAGTCTTGAGAAAGAACATAAAAAAAGAGATGGAGAGATTGGAAAACATAAACTAAATGAAACGGGAGCACTGAATATGAAATAGAAAAAGTGAAAGATAAAAGCAAAAGATCCTCATATAGTCCAGTTGTTTTTAAACATGGCTGCTGATCAGAAACATATCTGGCATTCTGGCAAAAAAGAAAAAAGCAATACCTGGGCATTTGTATAATTCAGAAAATTCCAAGATAATTCTACTATCTGGATTTTAAAAAGTGATTACAGATTTTTCTACTAAATGGTAGTTTTGGTGACATAGAATTCTATTATTTTTCTGTTGACTAATCATGATACAATGGTATTGAGTAAGATCCCCTGGAGAAGAAAACGGTAACCCACTCCAGTATTCTTACCTAGAGAATCCCATGGACGGAGAAGCCTGGTAGGCTACAGTCCATGGGATCGCAAAGAGTCGGACACGACTGAGCGACGGAACGGAACGGAATAGTTACATAATCAAAATAGTAAAAGATCTTTATTAGTTTTCACAATTTATAGCCAGGCAAAAAATTAAAGATAATTAACCATTGTAAGCCATAAGTAACCTAACAATGTAAAATAATTACATACAATGAGGGGTCAAGCAGAGTGATGTGTTAAGTGAAAGTCATACATGCACAAGTTCTCATCTGCTCAGCCAGTCTGTCTTTTGGTTGATGCATTTGGTCCATTTACATTTAAGGTAATTATCAATATGTGTGATCTTATTACCATCTTCTTAATTGTTTGGGGTTTATTTTCTGTAGGTAGGTCTTTTCCTTCTCTTGTTTCTTGCCTAGAGATGTTCCTTTAGCATTTATTGTAAAGTCGGTTTGGTGGTGGTGAATTCTCTTAATTTTTGCTTGTCTGAAAAGCTTTTTGATTTCTCCATTAAATCTGAAGGAGAGTTTTTCTGGGTAGAGTATTCTTAGTTGTAGGTTCTTCCCTTTCATTACTTTAAATATTCATGCCATTCCCTTGTGGCCTGTCAAGTTTCTGTTGAAAAATCAGCTAATAGCCTGATGGGAGTTCCCTTGTATGTTGTCATTTTTCCCTTGTTGCTTTTAATATTTTATCTCTGTCTTTAATTTTTGTCAGTTTGATTACTATGTGTCTTGGTGTGTTCCTCCTTGGGTTTATCCTGCCTGGGACTCTGTGGTTCCTGGACTTGGTTGATTACTTCCTTTTCCATGTTAGGGAAGTTTTCAGCTAGTATCTCCTCAAATATTTTCTCAGGTCCCCTTTCTCTCTCTCTTCTCATGCTGTGACCCCTGTAATATGAAAGTTCATGCATTTATTATTGTCCCAGAGGTCTTTTAGGCTGTCTTCATTTCTTTTCATTCTTTTTTCTATGTTCTGGTCTGTGGCAGTGATTTCTACCATTCTGTCCTCCAGGTCATTTATCCATTGTTCTGCCTCAGTTATTCTGCTATTGATTCATCTCTTGATTCTAGTGATTCATCTCTGTTTGTTCTTTAGTTCTTCTAGGTCTTTAGTAAACATTTCTTGCATCTTCTCAATCTTTGTCTCCTTTCTTTTTCTGAGATCCTGAATCATCTTCACTATCACTCTGAATTCTTTTTCTGAAAGGTTGCCTATTTCTAATTTATTTGTTTCTCTGGGGTTTTACCTTGTCCCTTAAACTGGGACATAACTTTCTGCTTTTTCATGCTGATTAGCTTTTTGTAATGTAGTTTTGTTTTAGTCACTGTGGGGTTGTGATTCTTCTTGCTTCTTCTGTCTGACATTCTGATGGAGGAGGCTAAGAGGCTTGTGTGGGTTTCCCTAGTAGCTAAGCTGGTCAAGAATCTACCTGCAATGCAGGAGACCCCGATTCAATTCCTGGCTCAGGAAGATCCCCTGGAGAAGGGATAGGCTACCCACTCTAGTATTCTTGGGCTTCCCTGGTGGCTTAGACAGTAAAGAATCCACCTGCAATGTGGGAGACTTGGGTTTGATCCCTGGGTTGGGAAAATCCTCTTGAGAAGGGAAAGGTTACCCACTCCAGTATTCTGGCCTGGAGAATTCCATGGCCTGCATAGTCCATGAGATAGCAAAGAGTTGGACACGACTGAGTAACTTAAAATATAATGTAAGAGGCTTGTGTAAGCTTCAGAGAGTGGTGATGGGAAACACTGGGTCTTGCTCTGGTGGGCAGGGCCTTGCTCAACTGGATTAAAGTTTTAATCCAGTTATCTGTAGATGAGTGGGGTTGTACTTTCTCCCTGGTAAGTTTTTTGGCCTGAGGCCACCCAGCCCTCCGGTCTTCAGGGGCAATGGTGGGGTTGGTGGATCCTCCAAGAGGGTTTACACCAAAGGGGACCTTCCTAGACTGCTGTTGCCAGTCCCCCCATCCCTGTGGTGAGGCCCTGCTGACCCAAGCCTCCACAGGGACCCGCCAACACTAGTAAACGAGTAGTTTTGGTTCAGTCTCTTGTGGAGTCACTGCTCCTTTCCTCTGAGCCTTGGTGCACACAAGGTTTTGTTTGTGCCCTCTCAAGACTGGAGTCTCGGTTTCTACCAGTCCTGTGGAAGTCTTGTAATCAAATTCCACTGGCCTTCAAGGTCAGATTCACCGTTCCCTTTGTTGCGTCTCCAGGCTGGGAAGCCTGATGTGGGGTTCTGAACCTTCACAACAGTGGGAGAACTTCTTTGGTATTATTGTTCTCCGTTTTGGTATTATTTGTTCTCCATCTGGTGGGTATTGGATTTGATTTTATCGTGATTGTGCCCCTCCTACTGTCTTGCTGTGGCTTCTACTTTGTCTTTGGACATGAGGTATCTCTTTTTCATTGGTTCCAGCATCATCCTGTTGATGGTTATTCAACAGCTAGTTGTGATTTTGATGCTCTCGCAGGAGGAAATGAGCTCACGTCCTTTTACTCTGCCATCTTTGAAGGTTGAGTTTTAAGCCAGCTTTTCCACTCTCCTTTCTCCTTCATCAAGAGGCTCTTTAATTCCTCTTTGTTTTCTGCCTTTCGAGTGGTATCATCTGCATATGAGATTATTAATATTTCTCCCAGCAATCTTGATTCCATCTTGTGCTTCATCTAGCCTGGCATTTTGCATGATGTCTTCTGCATATAAGTTAAATAAGCAGGGTGACACTATACAGCTTTGATGTACTCTTTCCCCAATTTTGAAACAGTCTCTTATTCCATATGTCTGGTTCTAACTGTTGCTTCTTGACCTATATACAGGTTTCTCAGTGGGCAGGCAAGGTGGCCTAGTGTTCCCATCTCTTTCAGAATTTTCCAGTTTATTGTGATGCACACAGTCAAAGGTTTTAGCATAGTCAATGATGCGGAGTAGACGTTTTTCTAGAATTCCCTTGCTTTTTCTATGATCCAGCAGATGCTGGCAATTTGATCTCTGGTTTCTCTGCCTTTTCTAAATGCTATTTGTACATCTGCAAGTTCTTGATTCATGTACTGCTAACTCCTAGCTTTTGAAGGATTTTGAGCAAAACCTTGCTAGCATGTGAAGTAAGTTTGGTAGTTTGAACATTCTTTGGCATTGCTCTTTTTTGGGATTAGAATGAAAACTGACCTTTTTCAGTCCAGTGGCCACTGCTAAGTTTTCCAAATTTGCTTGCATAATGAGTGCAGCACTTTCACAGCATCATCTTTTAGGATTAGAAATAGCTCAAATGGAATTCCATCACCTCCACCAGCTTTGTTTGTACTAATGCTTCTTAAGGCCTACTCAACTTCACATTCCAGGATATCTGACTCTTGGTGAGTGATCACACCATCATCATTATCCCAGCCATTAAGATCTTTTTTTGTGTAATTCTTCTATTCTTGCCACCTCTTCTTAATGTCTTCTGTGTCTGTTAGTTCCTTACCATTTGTGTCCTTTATTGTGCTCATCTTTGCATGAAATGTTCCCTTGGTATCTCTAATTTTCTTGAAGAGATCTCTGGTTCTTCCCATTGTATTGTTTTCCTCTTATTTCTTTGGATTGTTCACTTAAGGCTTTCTTATCTCTCCTTGCTATTCTTTGGAACTCTGCATTCAGTTGGGTATATCTTTTTTTGTCTCCTTTGCCTTTTGCTTCTCTTCTTTTCTCAGGTATTTGTAAGGCTTCCCCAGACAACCATTTTCCTTCTTGCATTTTTCTTGGGGACGGTTTCCATCACCACCTCCTGTAGAATGATATGAACTTCCATCCTTAGTTCAGGCACTCTGTCTACTAGTTCTTCAGGCACTGTCTACCAGATATAGTCCCTTGAATCTATTTGTCACCTCCACTATATAATCATAAGGGATTTAAGTCATATCTGAATGGCCTAGTGGTTTTCCCCTACTTTCTTCAATTTAAGCCTGAAGTTTGCAGTAAGGAGCTGCTGATCTGAGCCAGTCAGCTCCAGGTCTTGTTTTTGCTGATTGTACAGAGCTTCTCCATCATAATCCATCTGATTTTGGTATTGACCATTTGGTGATGTCCACATGAAGTTATCTCTTGTGTTGTTTGAAAAGAGTGTTTGCTATCACCAGTGCATTCTCTTGGCAAAACTGTTAGCCTTTTCCCTGTTTCATTTTGTACTCCATGGCCAAAGTTGCCTGTTACTCCAGGTATCTCTTCCTACTTTTGCATTCCAGTCCATGTTGAAAAGGACATCTCTTTTTAGTGTTAGTTCTAGGAGGTCTTTTACGTCTTCAGAGACTCATTCAACGTTTCTTCAGCATTAGTTGTTGGGGCATATATTTGGATAACCATAGTGTTGAATGGTTTGCCTTAGAAACAAACCAAGATCATTCTGTCATTTTTGAGATTGCACCCAAGTACTGTATTTTGGACTCTTTTGTTGACTGTG
Organism: Moschus berezovskii; assembly: GCF_049115385.1. Lineage (NCBI taxonomy): Eukaryota > Metazoa > Chordata > Mammalia > Artiodactyla > Moschidae > Moschus > Moschus berezovskii. Next base: position 53,602,143 of record NC_142466.1, on the reverse strand, counting down.
AGGGCTACTCCATTCCTTCTAAGGGATTCTTGCCCACAGTAGTAGATATAATGGTAATCTAAATTAAATTTGCTCATTCCCATCCATCTTAGTTCACTGATTGCCAAAACACTGATGTTCAGTCTTGCTATCTCTTGCTTGACCACATCCAATTTCCCTTGATTGATGGACCTAACATTCCAGGTTCCTATGCAATACTGGTTTTTATAGCATCGGAGTTTACTTTCACCACCAGACACATCCACAACTGGGCATCGTTTCTGCTTTGGCGCAACCTCTTCATTCTTTCTAGAACTGTTTATTTGCTCTTACCCAGTAGCATATTGGACACCTACCAACCTAGGGAGCTCATCTTTCACTGTCATATCTTTTTGCCTTTTCGTATTGTTCATGCGGTTCGCAAGGCAAGAATACTGGTTTGCCATTCTCTTCTCCAGTGGACCACATCTTGTCAAGCCCTGACTAGCAGGGATATCTGCTTCAGCTGCTCCACATAGCTGGATGACATGCCCGGTGCCATAGTTGTCCCACTGCTGGTCCTCATTAAGTGTGTAAACCTTCACCAGCCATTCATTGGATGTTGATCATCGTGCTGTCCCAGTGCTGAGGCAGAAGCCCTGCAGGGGTCGTTGGGAAGGGGGTCCAGGTAAGGCTGGAGCCGATGTTGGATGATGCCCAGGAGCGGAGGGCAGCCTGTGGTTATCCAGGTCATTAAGAACTTCTTTGTACAGTTCTGTGTATTCTTGCCACCTCCTGTTAATCTCTTCTGCTTCTGTTAGGTCCTTGCTGTTTTTTCCTTTATTGTGCCCGTCTTTTCATGAAATGTTCCCTGGGTATCTCTAGGATTTTTTAAGAGATCTCTAGTTTTTCCCATTCTATTGTTTTCCTCTATTTCTTTACATTGTTCACTTAAGAAGGCTTTCTTATCTCTCCTTGTTATTCTTTGGAACTCTGCATTCAGATGGGTATGTCTTTCCCTTTCTCCTTTGCCTCTCACTTTTCTTGGGTATTTATAAGGCCTCCTCAGACAACCACTTTGCCTTGTATTTCTTTTCTTTGGGATAATTTTGGTCAGCACTTCCTGAATATTATGAACCTCCATTTATAGTTCTTTAGATACTCTGTCTACCAGATCTAATCCCTTGAATCTGTTTGTCACTTCCACTGTATAATCATAAGGGATTTGACATAGGTCATACATGAATGGCCTAGTGGTTTTCCCTACTTTCTTCAATTTGAGCCTGAAATTTTCAATAAGGAGCTGATGATCTGAGCCACCCACAGTCAGCTCCAGGTCTTGTTTTTTGTTGACTGTATAGAGCTACTCCATCTTTGGGTGCAAAGAATATAAACAGCCTGATTTCAGTATTGACCGTCTGGTGATGTCCACGTGTAGAGTAGTCTCTTGCGTTGTTGGAAGAGGGTGTTATCTATAACCGGTGCATTCTCTTAGCAAAACTGTTAGCGTTTGCCCTGCTTTACTTTGTACTCCATGGCCAAACTTGCCTGTTAATCCAGGTATCTCTTGACTTACTACTTTTGCACTCTTGTACCCTATGATGAAAAAGACATCTTTTTTGGGGGGGAGGGGTGGTGTTCTATTTAAGATAGTTGCTTTTAGTAGTCTCTTAATGTCTTTTGTATTTCTGTGATATTAGTAATAACCTTTTTTAATTTCAGAATTTTAATGATTTGGACACTGTTTATTCTTGATGAGTCTGGCTAAAACTGTATCTTGTTTGGAAAAATGTCTATTCAGATCCTCCATCCACTTTTAAATAGGCAGACTTATTTTTTCATATTAAGCTGAGTTCTTTATATACTTTGGATGTTAATCCTTTATCAGATATATTATTTGCAGATATTTTCTCCCATTCTGTAGGTTGCCTTTTCGTTACTAGTTTCCCTTTCCTGTGCAGAAGCTTTTTAGTTTGTTGTCCAATCTGTTTACTTTTGCTTCTGTTGTTTTTACTTTTGGTGTCAAAAACTGCCTTTCTAAAACTTATGTCAGGGAGCTTACCACATATCTTTCTTCTAGGAGTTTTGTGGTTTCATGTCTGGTGTTTAAGTTTTTAATTCACTTAATTTTTGTGTGCAGTGTAAGTTAGTGGACCAGTTTCATTCTTTTGCATGAACGTTTCCAATGTTATTTCTTAAAGAGATTGCCCCTTCCCCACTCTATGTTCTTAACTCCTTTGTCATAAATTAACTGATCGCATTTGTGTAGGTTTATTTCTGGGCTCTCATTTCTGTTCCATTGACCTGTGTAATTGTTTCTATGCTGACAAAGTTATATACTATATATATTACTATAACATACAACATCAGTTTGATCGTGGATTCACTTATACCTGGAATTTTCACTGAATACATACTACAGTACTACACAATCAGTGGTACAGTACTACACAATCAGTGGTTCGTTGAATCCTTGGGTATGGTACTACAGATATGGAGGGCTGGCTGTTAAGTTATACAAATAGATGACTGTGAGGAAGGCTGGTCCCCTTAACCCCTCCATTGTTGAAGGGCCAACTGTAGTTTGAAATCAGGGTGTGTGATGCCTCCAGCTTTCTTTTCTCAAGATTGCTTTAGCTATTGAGATCTCTTTTGGTTCTGTATGAATTTTAGAATTGTTCGTTCTATTTCTGTGAAAAATGCCATTGGAATTTTGTTAGGAATTGCATTGAATTAAAAGATTGCTTTGAGTAGTTTGAACATTTTAACAAAATCTTCCCATTAGCACAGAGTTATCTTTTTATTCAATTCCTTTCATTAATGTCTTGTACTTTTCAATATATAGGTCTTTCACCTCCTTGGTTAATTAATTTCTAAGTATTTTATTCTATTTTATATAACTGCAAGAGGTTGTTTTGTTCTTTTTTTGATAGTTCATTATTAGTGTATAAAAATAGAGATTTTTTTGCATTGATCCTGTATCCTGAAACATTACTGAATTCATTTACTGTAAATTTTTTTGTAGAGTCTTAAGGGCTTTCTGTATCATATCATGTCATGAATAACTAGTGACAGTTTTAGTATTTTCTTGCCAATTTGGATGCCTTTTATTCATTTTTCTTGGTTAATTCCTCGTTAGGGCTTCAGTACTCTGTTGAATGTAAGTGGTGAAAGTGGGCATCCTTGTCTTGTTCCTGCTGTTCAGAGGAAAAGCTTTCAGCATTATACTGTTAAATATGATGTTAGTTCTGGGATTGTCATATATGGCCTTTGTTATGTTGAGATATGTTACTTCTGTCCCCACTTTTGAGTGTTTTATTATGAATTGATGTTGTATGAACTGATGTTGAAGTCTAGATGTCAGATATTTTCTTGTATCTCATGAGATGATTTGGAGAAGGCAACAGCAACCCACTCCAGTACTCTTTGCCTGGAAAATCCCACGGACAGAGGAAGCTGGTAGGCTGCAGTCCATGGGGTCGCTAAAAGTCAGGCATGACTGAGCAATTTCATTTTCACTTTCATGCATTGGAGAAGGAAATGGCAACCCACTACGGTATTCTTGCCTGGAGAATCCCAGGGACAGAGGAGCCTAGTGGGGTGCCATCTATGGGGTCCCCCAGAATCAGACACGACTGAAGTGACTTAGCAGCAGCAATGAGATGATCATAAGATTTCTATTCTTCATTTTGTTAATTCTTGCATCCCTGGAATAAATCCCACTTGATCTTGGTTTATGTATAGCCCACTTATTAATGTATTGTTGAATTTGGATTGCTAATATTTAGGTGAGGATTTTTACATTTGTGTTCACTTAGGGATACTGGTCTGAAGATTTCTTGTGGCATCTTTGTCTGGTTTTGGTATCAGGATAATGTTGGCCCTGTAGATTGAGTTTGGAAGAGTTTCCTCTTTTTTTTTTTTTTTTTTTTTAAATTTTGGAAGTGTTTGAAAAGGTTTGGTGTTAATTCTCCTTTGAATTTTTGGTTGAATTCACCAATGAAGTCACTTAATTCTGAACTTTGTCTTTTGGGGAGTTTCTGATTACCAAATACAGTCTCATTACGAGTAATCAGTCTGTTCAGATTTTGTTTTTCAGAACTGACTTGATAGGCTGTATGTCTCTAGGAATTTATCCATTTCTTCTAGATCATCTAATCTGTTGGCATATGATAATTCATATTGGTCTTTTATGATCCTTTGTATTTCTGTGGTACCGATTAAAAAATATCTTCTTTCATTTCTGATTTTATTTATGAGTCCTCTCTTTTTTTTTGTGCCTCAGGATGCTGTTTCCTTACCCAGTTTAGGGACGTTTTAAGCCATTTATCTTCAAATAATTTCTCTGCCCATTTCTGTCTTCTTTCTGGAAGCCCTAAAATGTGAATGTTAGCCCTATTTGATAGTTCCCTATAAAACCCCTTACCCTATCTTTTTTCATTTTTTTCCCTCTTGCTGCTCTGATTGGGTGAATTTCACTGCCTTGTCTTCAACTTGATGATTAACTCTATTTAGTCTCCTGCTGAACTTTTCATTTTCATAGTGTACTTTCATATTCAGTTCAATTATATCCTTCAGCTCTGTGACTTATATTTGGTACTTTGTCTTCCAACTCTTCATTGAAATTCTCACTGTATTCATTTATTCTACTCCTCTTTGGTGAGCATCTTCATAATCATTTCTTTGAACATAAATTACTTATCTCCATTTTATTAAGCTTGGCTCTGACCCAACCCCTGGAGCTTTTTCTCTTTCTTCATTTCTTGACTCCCTGTGTTGGTTTCTTGCAGTAGATAAAATAACGACCTCTCTTGGTCTAAAAAGAATGGCTTTTTGTGGATGAAACTTGTTCAACCCTGCCCTAGCCTCTTGTTGTCTCTCAAACTTTTGTGACTGTCCAAACAGCCTATCATATTGTTAACAGCTCCTAGTAGTAGTTGAGGGTATGCCAAGTGAGGTTCTCATTACCTAGATTCAGGCTGATTAGAAGTCAGATCTTCAGGCAGCAGCTTTTAAAAGTATGGACATGTATGTAGTCCTGTGGGACTGCAAGTGTAAACCTGTTGGCCACCAGAGTCAGGAAATTTGGAGGTGTGCCTGGGTGGCAGTCAAAAAAGTTGTGCCTCCAGACACATGTACAAGCTCTTTTCTGGGAAATACCAGCAATCTGGAGCAAGGCAGGAAAGTGCCAGGATGGCATCTGTAGCCTGTATGCCCTGAGAATAACTTTGGAGGCCACAAAGTGTATGCCACACTCGAAGCCTGCTTCTCAGGTCAAAGCTCCAGGACAGATAGAAGCTACATCACAGAAAGACTAGGGTGACGGGTTACTTCAGTCTGCTCTCTATGGCCATGCTTTGCCAAGAACCATCTCTATGATAATCACAGTCCTGTGGGACCCAGGAATGTAAGGCCCCCTGGCCATCACAGCCAGGCAGTCAAGGGGCATCCTCTGCTAGGCAGAAGCTGCAAAGAGTAAGGACTGGATGGGAAAACCAGGATACCAAACGTGTAAAGCTCCCCTCTGGGAGGCACTGGCACTCTGGAGCATGGCAAAGGGAGAGCCTGAAGATAGTACCCCTCTCCCAGACTTCTGCAAAATATTCAGACAGCCCCAGATGAGTGATTAATTGGAAGCCTCTCCCTCAGGCTGTAGACATGATTTTTAATAGGCCCTCACTCTTCACAAAGACTGAGCTCCTGGGTCCAGTGCCTTTTGCTGTGCTCTGGAGATGGTAGCTATTTAAGAACTTTTTCTCCATTCACTACTGTTCCATAGGACTCGATGGCATAAGCCCCATGGTTACCAGAACGAGGGAGTATAGAGGTGCCCACAGGCAGCAGCCACAAAAATCAGAACACAGATTTTTCTGGTGACACTGATTGTTATAGTCCCAAGGGCCCAGGAACACAAGCTCCCCTGGCCGTCAGAGCTAGGTGGTCCAGAGGTGTCCTCTGGGCAGTAGCCAGCAAAACCAGGGCATCAGATGTGAACCCTCTTGTCCAGGAGATACTTGTGCTCCAGTGCATGGGCATGAAAACAGAGCACTTACCAGTCTCTATCCCTGCCAACTAACTCCTACATGTAAATGTCAGAGTAGAGGCCTTTTCTCAGGCAGACTGATGCTTCAGTTTAAGCAGGTGAGCCTCCTTCACTTTGTCTGGGTGTGATCTGTTGCTTCTGAGCTGGGCCCTGGATAGGTGAGTCTGAGCAGACTAGCCTCTGAAGAATCACTTCTCAGATCACTACAGTTTGGGTCTCAGGACACAAGCCTCACTGGTTATCAAAATCAGATGGGGGCTTCTCTTCCAGGTGCAGGTCTTAGAAGTTGGATTGCCTGATGTGGGGTTCAAACTCCTCACTTCTCATCAAGAAGCTCTGGGCTTTCAGTTCTCTTCCAATTTGGGACCCACTGGGGGTGGAGTTTATGGTGAGTTTGTTTCAGCCTCTCCTACCTGCTTGCTTGATGTGTGGCTGTCACTCAGCCAGTGATGAGGAATTTTCTATTATGTAACTGTAGATGCAGTGTGTCTGTGGCAAAAGGTAAGTTCAGGATCTTCAGGATGGGGTTTGACATCTTGAATTGGAATTACCACCCTGAACTAAGTTTCTTGACAGTGGAATCATATGCAGGCTGTATTTTTTATTCTTTGAAATATACATCATTGTGTTTTGCCAGTGGTATATATTAGTGGCTCAGGGATGATACTTTAGATGAGGGCAGCAGGGGGAAATACACAGCGGTCTTGAAGGCTGTGACAACTGGATTTTTATGAGTGTGATGAAAGCCTACCAAGTCTTTCCTCTGAAAACAGTCAGCAAACCACAGGGTGACTCTCTGGATCTTGGCAGAGATTCGTGCTTGTCTCCACTATTCACTCTCTCCCTCTTGAGTAACACAGTGGCTGAAATTTAACTAAGTGTGAAGAAAGCTGATCGCCGAAGAATCGATGCTTTTGAACTGTGGTGTTGGAGAAGACTCTTGAGAGTCCCTTATACTGCAAGGAGATCCAACCAGTCCATTCTAAAGGAGATCAATCCTGGATGTTCATTGGAGGGACTGATGCTAAAGCTGAAACTCCAATACTTTGGCCACCTCATGCGACGAGTTGACTCACTGGAAAAGACTCTGATGCTGGGAAAGGTTGGGGGCGGGAGGAGAAGGGGACGACGGAGAATGAGATGGCTGGATGGCATCACCGATTCTGTGGACATGAGTTTGAGTGTACTCCGGGAGTTGGTGATGGACAGGGAGGCCTGGCGTGCTGTGATTCATGGGGTCGCGGAGAGTCGGACACGACTGAGCGACTGAACTGAACTGAACTGAACACAGCCATATAGGTAAAGATGCCATATTCAAGGCTCTCTTGCAGTCCATCTATTTATACTTACCTTGTAACTGGTTTCTTTAGATGATTTAAATATCTTTTGTTTCTGGTATTTATGGCTTTATTTAGACTAAGATCACCTTACAGTGAGGCAAAGGACTACATTTTCTATCCTTTTGAACACAGACTGCCAAACAGTATTCTGTAAATGGCAGGCATTCAATAGACTTTTCAGCAAATCTGAAAACCAAAATGACTCTTAGAAAGATTCAAAGTATATAAAAAACAGTGCTCATTTAAAAAGACATACACTAAAAGAACATGAAAATAAGCATTTATTACCAACAAAGTAGCATTTCCCACAAAGAGTTTTTTTCCAGTTATACCTGCAGATACATAGTAGCAGGACAAAATTACACTTTTTTTTGCCGTGCTGCACAGCTTGCAGGATCTTAGTTCACTGACCAGGGACTGAACCTGGGCCCTTGGCAGTGAAAGCATGAAGCCCTAACCACTGGACCACCAGGAATTCCCCCACATTACATTTTTTTAGATACTAAAGATTCATACTCCAAAGAAAATAAACACACGTCCAAAAGACAACTAGAAAGCAGCAAGAAATCTTTCCTTTTAATGCTAAAAACCTTAGGCAAATCAATTAAGATTTTGTCATTACAAATAACTGCTTGTCACCTTTTAGGGTTTTAAATATTTTATTCATCAAATAAGACTATTAAATGAAGTTTTTACAATCTGTAATTAAAATAAACTTTTTCAGAAAATATGTGAAGTTTCAAGTGGCTGAGTTATTGTGCAGGACTATTTTATTGTTAAAATACATAATTTATTATTTGCAGCTCAACTTTCAGTGTAAAACCAAGTATTTGTCCACTAGAGATACAAATGCTTACAAACAAGGTTTGGAATAATTATTGGCATATGCAAACTGAAATACTCTTCAGACTTTTTTCACATTGATGATTATTTTGTAGAAATAAGATGACTGGCACTTAGACAATAAATGAACTACACCAAGCACATATAAGTAAAGGTACTTTGCTGGAAAACAAAGTATTTAACAACAAAACATTTGATAACAACATTCATTTACTAACACGTTACCAACATTTTCAATGTTTACATAAGTTGTTTGCACTGGTAAAAATGTTATTTTAACATGCATTAGACTTAGTTTAAGAGGGGAAGGTTCTTTTAAAATTTTTATGAAGAAAAAAATAGCTTTTTAAAGAGAAAATGTCCAAATAAGAGGACGTAGACTTTCATTATTTTTTGACTTAACAAGAATATAAATTTCAGTAGCTATTTAAGAACATACAAAACCCAAACTGAATGCAATTCTTCAATTTAGTCAAATAACCAAGTCAAAAAAATTGTCATTACCTCTACAGATCCAATCCACTATTTAAAGATATGTCCTTGATCCAGTTCTTTATTTTACAAGATTTTAAAGAATAGAATGTTTTGGCACTGTTAATTAGTATAACTCAGAGATAAACAAATGGTTTTCTTATCTGATACTTCCATGCTGCAAGAACAGTTTAAATTAGATTTTCTAAGATACTAGGGTAGGATCAACACTGTAAATTAGAAGGACCTACATAAGCTTAAAGTCTAAAAACATTATGGTTTTAAACAAATCAATGCTTTTGCTCACTCTATATTAACACTGAGAAATTTCAAATATAAACTGTAGAAAACAGTATAAGAAATGTTAAGAAAAATTTTACTAAAAATAATTATAAAAATGCTTTAGAAATTTAAGATGTAAAAATTGACTTTAAATTAAAAAAAGAAAACAAAAACGATTAAGCCAAAAAAAACCCACCCACATTTTACAGGGTTATTCTTTAGAAACTCTTGCCACTTTATTCTTTGTCAATCTTCTGGTTGCATTTTGCATCATCTAGTGGCCATCTTGTGGCATTTCAAAGAAGTCCTACTCCCAGGACTTTCCCCTCCTTTGAGATTCCAATACAATTAGAGTATCTAATTTCATAAAACTTTTTTTAAAAAGGTTCCTAAAATCCCATTTCCTAGTGGAGATAAGGTAATCTTTTTAATAGGAAGAAATGAATAGATTTGTCATAAATTATTACTATACATTAGACATTTCCATATCAAATTTTAAAAATTAAATATAACACTGGGAGAAACTATGACTTAAGCTGTAGAGTCATCTTTAGACTCTGAAAGTAGTTAAAATTACTTTGCAAGTAAAGCTCAGGGTTCCCATCTCAACTAAAACTTCTTGTAATCAAAAATCCCTTCCACTGTAGTTCTGATTTGAGTAGCAAATACTGTAAAAGTAGGGACCCAATCACTTATGGTCAGAGTACTAAGGACACAAGATTTAAATTTTACTACCAGATGATGTTCCACAGAAAGTTATTATGGTCTCTCTTCTTCAACCCATTTGTATCTAATAGCAGGTTTCAAAAATAACTGATCCTTTAGTCTTAATCAGTCTTTTATTCAGCTGAGCCACACTTACGTATAGGATTTAATAGAAAAGTCCCAAAGTTCTTGCCCTTCACTTTCATTGAGAAGGCTGAGTGAATGTAATACGGCGCCGCCGCCTTTGGAAAGCCTTTAAATTCCATCTGTTTGGTTCCAACATATGAGGACCATTGTAGACAAACAATACTGTCATCTTTTCAGAATAAGGAAGATTTTGAAGGAGCTATGAAGTGTTAAAACAAACTGTCATAGAATGCTATATATTAAGCACAACTTTCTGAACTTGCATGTGTAGAGTCAAATATATTTTATTTGTAAAATTAATGAAACTCTTAAAGAAGTTCTCAATTCAACATACACCCTGCCAGATGGTGATTTTTACTTGAATTAGCACATCTGAAACCTGGCCTAAGGACTCATCAACATATCTTGGGAGCCCTCTATATTCACAAGCCAATGGGATCACGCTGCTTCCTAGGTTGACCCTGGAAAAGTATATCCTCCAGAACTTTCCTAGGATAATTTCACTCTTTTATCCACAAAACACCTTTCAAGCAACTTCTACAGTCAGGTACCGTAATAGATTGCTAGCCCGAAAAGTGTATTCACAGGGTGGTTTTATTTATAGGCCAACAACAATAGGGTATTAACAGATCTAGCTTTTCCACAGAGTATCTGCTGGAATAATGAAGAGATTATACTATTTGATAAAAACTGAATTTAAGATAGCATCTCCAATGAAATTTCTTTTAAAAAATCTGATTACATTAATAAAAACATCTTTGATTGCTATACAGCAGTTTCATAACTGACCCATAGCACAAGAGGTAACAAAAGAAAAGTTCCCATTGTAATGGTTCTATAAAGGTAAGTCTGTTTTTTATGTGAACAGACGATTTTGAGGATACTTAGGATTTCCTCTGGGCCAGGACAGAACAAAACAGGCCTTTCTGAGGAAATGAGGAGGACCAGTGCTTTCTGTCATTTTTCAGTGCTAAGAGAGGAAGTTCCCTAGAGGAAGAATAAATGCCAAAAAAGCAGAGGAACTCTCATTTCTAGAACATAATGCTACGCCTACTACTTTCTGCCTCTAATGATAAGGTTTCTGATTAAGTGTTATTGGAACTTGTTCCCCTTTACTATAATCTTTTAAATTCTATTTTGGGACTGTTCCTGCTCATATTTACATATACTGGGCCAAAATCTGCTACATGTTTTAGCCATAAGGGACTTCCAAGTACGTGAGTACTTTTAGATTACTTATTACCTACCTTTGGTGTAATAAAGAAGTACTGAGATGTGTTTTCTTTACAAGCAGTATTTACAACCATTTCAAACACTCTTCGTTCATTGATTGGGTCCATTCCCTAAAGAAAGACAATGATTAGATTTAAATCTATTACAAGATACAGTGAAACCCAATAAAAGAATAAGCTATACCTGATTGATTTCATCAACTACTCGGAATGGACATCTATTAAGCTCCTGAAGTGCCATCAAGTATAACATAGTAGAAACACTTCTTTCACCTCCACTTTGATGATGAGGAGTTAATTCATGCAGCTGAGTACTACTGCGAAATTTAACTCTAATTCGAATTCCATATTTATCATAGTCTTCCTACAAAACATTTAAAAAGTTGACGAAAAGTGAGAGTTTTCTCTGGTAATTTTATACTGTTTTTTGAAAATAAATTGAAGTTCTTTACTCTTATAGTTGACTTAGTCATGATATCAATTTTATATAAATAGATCTTTGGAGACCTCTAGAGCTTGTAGAGAGCAAGTGGTTCTAATATTGTTTCAGTTTGTTTATAAAATAGTCAATAAAAAGCACCTGCTTTATAGAATGGTTCTGAAGATTAAAGAAGATAAACCTAGAAATGCTCGGCACAGTTTCTGGCACAAAGGAAATATATTATAAATTACATGTTATTACAATACATTTCTTCCTTCTAGCAAGCCCAGACTATGTAGATGACAATTCTCTTGGCAGGTCTAATATCTTACTAAAATTTACAGTTACACAATGTTTGCAATCCTTATGTTTCATAATAAACAGATAAAGTAGTGATGGAAAAAATTCCTAAGGAGAAATAAAGGCACTACCTTGCTTTACATTTATTTCTTCCTCCTTAAAAGAAATGCTTTATCAGGGAAAAATTTCAACATTTACAAAATTAGAACTCCCCAATAAGCTCAATGTATCTACCATCAACTAGTCTCAACTGTGATCCATACATGACCAATGTTGTTTCATCTATAGCTCCACCCACTCCTCTTTCCCAATTATTTTGAAGGACATCCTAGTTCACCTCTTTATATATTCCTCAATGGAAATCTTATTTACCCACAATTGCAATGCGCGAAATGTATATAGTTCAAGAAATCAGTACCAAATTTTTAAAGTATTTTTGTTCTTGTGAACTCAAATTCTTGATCAAAAGGAAACCACTGAAACTATTCTATATTTCAGTTATATTTGCCAATTTGAGGAGTAGTGATTTCAAAAAGCAATGCATTTGTTCATCACAACTGAATAACCATTACTTACGCTGGATATGAAAAGAGTCTGTAAGGTGTTAGTCACTAATCTCAGATGTCACCAAGAACAACATCCTCAAAACAAGTGACCCTGATGGAATCCTATATACGGTCTCTTCTTTCCTTTGCACATTTTTTTTAATAAGCAAAATTTTCAGCTATAACTTTAAATAAACAATTTACATTTACTTTTAGCATATAATTAAAATTCTTGTCAGGAAATATATCAAATGCAGTTTTACCTCATTTTCTGTATGGAGGTCAACTTCACCAGCACACTGCATAGAACTAAAAAAATAGCTAAATTTTTCGTTAATTTTTTCCACCAGCTCTTTTAAAGGATTAAGCCACCTTTCTTTTACCTGTAAGTAAAAGCAATATAAAAATACAATGTAAAAGAAGTGTTATTACATTGATACTAATTTTTTTTATATAAAGTTTTGTATCAATCTGGTCCTGAGAACATACATTTTTTTCTTAGAAACATTATCATTTCATTATTCTACATTCCCATATTATTAATGCACATGAGAAAAAGTTGAATAATTACCTGTGAAATGTTTTCTCTATATTTATCCAGTTCAACTTTCTTTATCTTCAGTTCCTCAGTTAATTGCTCTATTTCTTCTTCTCTTTTTGTGTATTCCTCAACAACCTGGCAGAAAAAAAATCTTTAAGAATAAGCTACCAAAGGATAAAGGTACAAAAAATTTTGCATCAATTAAAACATTAATTGAAAATGCCACTGTTTGTGTGCAGTTAATTTATGTTCTTGTAACATACTAAAAATGTCATTTTTTTATTCTTAAAAAAAAAAAGACATCTCAGTATTTCAGGTTAGCCCAAGTATTCTTTTTATAAAGAAAAGGCACAGAACAGTGTGTTCCTTAGGAAGACTCTATTTAAAATTCTAATAGATTCAGAATCTGGCATTTAAAAGTACATTGTACTAGAGTTCTTGGTAATAATAAGCTAGACAGCAGGAACAGAGTGGGAGGCAAGTACTGGAGGGAACTGTGTGTGGGGGGCGGGGGTAGGGTGTGCTGGTGGTGGCGACTGCAGTAGGCATTAGGGAAAGCAGCATACTGTAGGATTGAGTCCTGTGAAGCAAGATGCTCTTGATCTTTCCTCAGTTAATAAAGCATCAATTTCATCCAAGGTGTTTGGAAGATCTTGGAAAGCCTAAAGAAGGAAAAAACTGTCCATTATTATAGGTAGTATAGTGAAAACAGTTCAATTCAAATAGTTAAAACGAAAATATTCTGTTGAGTGTCTGCTATATGTTGAACAGCATGCTAGCACAACACAGTAAGGAATCAAAGGAATTACAAACATGGCTTTTTACTTTCAAAAAGGGGTTTATACTTCAGAAGAAAACAAAATGTATATACTTAATAACATGAGCTAACACCTTAAGGCAATGTATTGATGTTGAGTATTAACATAAGCAGTACATATCATAAAGGTTATGGAATTTAGAGAAAGGAATTATCAGTTCATGCTACAGGAGCTACAAGAAACAGTAAGAGAATTCAGGGGCCTACAATTCATCTCTGGGCCTTAAAGCAAATAGCTAGGGAAAAGTTAGGCAGAGGAGAGACAGGAGCTTGGAGAAAAAGAAAGAGTACTGCATACCATGGGGGGTGAGGAGTTGTGTCCATTTGGAATGGTGGGTACTTGCTGAATTGGTAGAATGGGTCCAGAATATGTGGGGCATTGAAAGAGAGCAAGAAGTTAGAATTTTATACTATACTTGTGAAGAATTACAAAAGCATCCTAAGAATCCAATTACTTTGACAGTAGAATTTCACCACAGTACTATCTTCTGAGACCATACCATAGAGACAAATTAGAACAGTGTGGGGGCAAGCAAGCAGTACAATGTTTTGTCGGCACAACTTGCAAAAGTTTATGTACTACAATGTACAAAATGAATCTTAACTCTGAAAAGACCCTAACATGCCACATTAATCTAACATCTTAACCTGTCTTTTTTTCCCCTCTAACCTTCTGGAAAGCAGTTCAGCTTCTATAAGCTTTCAGATATTTATTAAGTTTATTTTGTTGAATCTGACTTGTCCTCTGAGCTTTGAACTCATGTGCTACACATTTATTTCATATCTTCATTTGATTCTAATAGACAAATTTAAGATGGTGAAACAAATCTGCACCTTCCCCACCAATTTGAGCAAACCTATTTGTCCTTCAATCTTTTCCATCTCAGTAATTGGCAAAATTTAGGGATTCTCTCTCTACCCTTCAATTCAAAATCATTAGCAAGTCCTGCTGGTTTGGTCATTAAAAGATACCTCAAGTCTGTAAATTGCTTTGTCGTTTGTGCTTCCACCCTAATCCATACCACAATAGTCTCTTGCCTGGTCCAAAGCAATAATCTCCTAAATGGTCATCTTCCATTCTTGTATCCCTGCTTTATTCTCCAGTGGACTTCATCTCAAAGTAAAGCCCAAATTCCTTCTATGGTCTATAAGGTCCTATAGGATCTGACTTCTGCCCTCCTTGGATAATAAATTTTCGCCCCACTAAGATTCTTTCTATTCTGAAACAGGCCAAATATACTTCTGCCTCAAGAGCTTTGAATGAGCTGTTTTCTCTGCCTGGAATGCTTTTCCCTCAAACCTTCACTTGACTGATTACTTCTGTTCATTCAGGACTCATCTAAAAAATAGTATCTTCTCAAAGGAGCCTTCTCTGACACTAGCCTCTTACCTTGTATTATTCTTCTTCTTAGCACCTCCTGCTATTCCCAACATAATCTATTTGCTTTTTGATTTGCTTTCCCCATCCTCCAGACTAGGAATATAAATTTCAAGAGAGAAGAAAGTATCTGTTTTGTTCAATGTGTGACGGAAGGCAATCAAGGCATTAACCCTACCTGTCAGATAAAGCTTCAGGTCAAGGGGCTACCTACTCAATGGTAGAACTGGCAGGAAAGGGCAATATCTTCTCATTTTACTAACTGAATGATATGTCAGAATATAAAGTGCACATAATGAGAAGGAGGAAAGGCTCTTTTCTTTACCAACAGATATTAGTCATAAAGAATCCACTCCCAAAGAACCCTAAATAAACACCCTGATTTCCAGTAAAACATTTTCATTTTGTCTCTGTTTTTCTAACTATCACCTCTATGTACTGTTTCTTATATATCAATTACTAGTACTACATTTCCAGGAAAAACTATATCCCATCTCCCAAACCTCTCCTAAAAAGGTGCTTGGAGAAAAAAGTTTTTTACTGGAAAATGTTTTGGTAGAAATAATTTTGCAAAATGATACCCATTTCTGAATAACTTTAGTACTAAGCATTAAGACTAAATGGTGTCCATTTGAGTATTATGAAGAAAAAATTCATTGAGCAAAATTAAATGCATACTCAGTTTAAAAATGGCGGCAGGGGGATCTCATTTTTTATGGCAGATCATGTTTTTCATGGCCCTGTACAATGCCTAACACACTTTTAAGCTTAAAAATATTGTGTTAACTATGTTAACTTGTAGCATTATATATTTTTATACTTACTGTCTGATATTCTTGAGGAACAGTCTGCTCTGCACCCAGGTTACATACTTGCCTGGCTCTCTTCATAAGTTCCTTGCATTTCTGCAATAATCTCTGTCTATTTTCATCCAACTCAATGAAATGTTGCTATTTTAAGGAAAAGAAATATTTTAAAAATTTGTATGTTACTGTTAAAGCAGAGGGTTCTTTCATTAATAAATATCACCACACTATATATTACTGAATTTTGATAATAGTAAGCAAATCATCCAAAAACCGTATCTCAAATTATGGCTAATTTTATTGCTAAGGTAAAATCTGAACCTAAACTTCAAAATATATTAGGACATTAATAATATGGCATTCTTGAATCCCTAAAAGCTTTGAAATTTAAGCCTACTTGCCTTTTTATGAGAGTTTAACCTATATATCAGTTCAGTTCAGTCGCTCAGTCATGTCCAACTCTTTGCGACCCCATGAATCACAGCACACCAGGCCTCCCTGTCCATCACCAACTCCCGGAGTTCACTCAAATTCATGTCCATCGAGTCGGTGATGCCATCCAGCCATCTCATTCTCTGTCGTCCCCTTCTCCTCCCGCCCCTAATCCCTCCCAGCATCAGAGTCTTTTCCAGTGAGTCAACTCATCGCATGAGGTGGCCAAAGTATTGAAGTTTCAGCTTTAGCATCAGTCCTTCCAATGAACACCCAGGATTGATCTCCTTTAGAATGGATTGGTTGGATCTCCTTGCAGTCCAAGGGACTCTCAAGAGTCTTCTCCAGCAATACAGTTCAAATACATCAATTCTTCGGCGATCAGCTTTCTTCACAGTCCAACTCTCATCATCCATACATGACCACTGGCAAAACTACAGCCTTGACTAGACGGACCTTGGTTGGCAAAGTAGTGTCTCTGCTTTTTAATATGCTATCTAGGTTGGTCATAACTTTCCTTCTAAGGAGTAAGCGTCTTTTAATTTCATGGCTGCAATCAGCATCTGCAGTGATGTTGGAGCCGAAAAAATAAAGTCTGACACTGTTTCCACTGTCTCCCCATCTATTTCCCATGAAGTGATGGGACCAGATGCCATGATCTTAGTTTTATGAATGCTGAGCTTCAAGCGAACCTTTTCACTCTCCTCTTTCACTTTCATCAAGAGGCTCTTTAGTTCCTCTTCACTTTCTGCCATAAGGGTGGTGTCATCTGCATATCTGAGGTTATTGATATTTCTCCCAGCAATCTTGATTCCACCTTGTGCTTCTTCCAGCCCAGCATTTCTCATGATGTACTCTGCATATAAGTTAAATAAGCAGGGTGACAATATACAGCCTTGACGTACTCTTTTTCCTATTTGGAACCAGTCTGTTGTTCCATGTCCAGTTCTAACTGTTGCGTCCTGACCTGCAAACAGGTTTCTCAAGAGGCAGGTCAGGTGGTCTGGGATTCCCATGTCTTTCAGAATTTTCCAGTTTGTTGTGATCCACACAGTCAAAGGCTTTGGCATAGTCAATGAAGCCGAAATAGATGTTTTTCTGGAACTCTCTTGCTTTCTCCATGATCCAGCGGATGTTGGCAATTTGATCCTCTTCCAACAACAGAAGAGAAGACTCTAATCATGGACATCACCAGATGGTCAACACCGAAATCAGACTGATTATATTCTTTGCAGCCAAAGATGGAGAAGCTCTATACAGTTAGCAAAAACAAGACCAGGAGCTGACTGTGGCTCAGATCATGAACTCCTTATTGCCAAATTCACTCTTAAACTGAAGAAAGTAGGGAAAACCACTGGACCATTCAGGTATGACCTAAATCAAATCCCTTATGATTATACAGTGGAAGTGAGAAATAGATTTAAGGGACTAGATCTGATAGAGTGCCTGATGAACTATGGATGGAGGTTCGTGACACTGTACAGGAGACAGGGACCAAGACCATCCCCATGGAAAAGAAGTGCAAAAAAGCAAAATGGCTGTCTGAGGAGGCCTTACAAATAGCTGTGAAAAGAAGAGAAGCGAAAAGCAAAGGAGAAAAGGAAAGATATAAGCATCTGAATGCAGAGTTCCAAAGAAAGGAAAGGAGAGATAAGAAAGCCTTCCTCAGCGATCAATGCAAAGAAAGAGAGGAAAACAACAGAATAGGAAAAACAAGAGATCTCTTCAAGAAAATTAGAGATACCAAGGGAACATTTCATGCAAGATGGGCTCGATAAAGGACAGAAATGGTATGGACCTAACCCATGTATAATTATACTCTAATAAAACAATATATACAATACATAGGCTTCATATCAGAGAACTCAGCAGAACCTTTAACTTGTTTTCCAAGTGCCTTTCATGTAGTTATCATTTATTTATGGACCCATTCATTCCTTCACCAAATAATTACTGAGAACCTATTAAATATCAGTATTTTATCATGTATTGAGCATAGAAAGGTGAATAATAAGATGCACAGTCATTTTCATAAAGACACAGTACAGCAACATTATCCTTTGTATTTTTGGAGATTACACAAGTTTAGTTCCTTTTTTATTTAATCTTATTCACATCCATCATTCAGTGTGTGTCTGGTCTTTCCTCCCTCCCTTCCTTGTCAAATTTGGAGTTCAGACATCAGTGGTCATCACAATGTTTAATATACAAGCTTGCAAATTCTATTTTAATCAATCAAATAGTAAACAATGGTAGTGGCAATAATACTGTTTACTTGGTAAAGGTTCCCCCCCTGAAATACATATATATCATCTAAATCGAAAAAAAAGTCTTTCCTGAAGTTCAGTTTTTGTGGGCAAGCAGCAAACAGGTAGGTAAAGAACATTAGATGAAAGCACAATTTCTAAATTTGATAGTAGGATAAAAAATTTAACAACTTCCAATTCTTATAATATGAATCTTGATGTAAATCCATATATGTTTCATGCTAGGGAGCACACTAAGCATCTTTTTGTATTATTAAACTTACTATCACAATAGCCCTGCAAGTTAGGTAGGTATTGTAATATCTGTGGCTGAAGACAAAGGCTTGGAGTGGTCAGGAAACCTGCCCAAAGTAAAAAACCAAGTAACATGTTCATCCATCTGTCTACCTCCGTATCTGGATTTATGTGCAGTCAGCTTATTAACGTGTAAAAATATTCCAGATGGTAGTGACATACCTCTGGAAATGTTTAATGGGTTTGGATCCCTTTTCTGCTATTTGCCCTCCAATAATTTGAGGAAGTTATTAAACTCAATGGTGTTTAGTTATCCCTAAGTTCCTTCATGAACACAATCCCTACTGAAATTCTGTGTCAATCTTTTTTGTGTGTGAAGTTGTTTTTCATGATCAGGGTAAAAGACAAACCCCAAAATGGGGTGAGGGGAAGAAAAGAAGGAAGGAAATGATCTCCTTTTGTTTCAAATGAAGAACAGCAAGAAGAATAGATAAGAGCAACTGTGGGTAAGTGACAGAAAACGTGAGAAGAAAAAAGAGCAAACGAAAGACAAAATGAACTGCTGCTGCTGCTAAGTCACTTCAGTCGTGTCCGACTCTGTGTGACCCCACAGACGGAAGCCCACCAGGCTCTCCTGTCCCTGGGATTCTCCAGGCAAGAACACTGGAGTGGGTTGCCATTTCCTTCTCCAATGTGTGAAAGTGAAAAGTGAAAGTGAAGTCGCTCAGTCGTGTCCGACCCTTAGCGACCCCACGGACTGCAGCCTACCAGGCTCCTCCATCCATGGGATTTTCTAGGCAACAGTACTGGAGTGGCTTGCCACAAAATGAACTACTACAGACTTACTCTTCTCTGGGTCTTTCACTCATCATTCCTGACTATTTAAAATGCATAGTTGGTGACTATGATCAATCAGTAACAAACACTTACCAAAACACAATGCAAGAAGGAAAAGAACCCTACAAAAGGGTTGGTAAGACAATTATAAATAAAAAGCATTTAATAACTTTCAGATTAACATATAAAAAAAGAGAATGATGTAAAATATTGCTGAGGAAATAGAAAATAAAGTCAGGGGTAATATCAAGAAGATTAGTATGGAAAAAACCTGTCAGAGAGAGAGGGTTTGTATATATGTCCAGGTAAGAAAACATAGTGTGACAAGTAGCTAATGAGATTATTTCCCTGGACAGTATAATTAAGAACCTTTCTACTCTCCAGAGTAATCAGCTCAACTCAAAAATATTACTGTTTCTGCTGCTACTAACAATATGGATAGGAGACTCCCCTGTCAGGTTAGGGAAGGCAGCAGGTGTATAAGTCTTTATTCTGTATGTAGAAGTATGCTAAACATCCTTCCATTTTTATTTGAAAGATTATTTATGCGCAAGTATCTTATATCCTTGTGGCCTGAGTATCTTTGACATACTAGTTCCTACTATAAACAATACTGAAATTCTCCCTCATTTCCCTCTCCCAAAGCATTTAATCTGAGGTAGTATCCTTTTATTTCCTAATAGTACCTACAGGACAGTCAGCAAATATACTGTTTTACCTACACTGTCTCCCTTCTTTTGTTTAAGAGTGTTGTGCCTTTAGCTACCGTGTCAGCCTTCTGACCACATAACACATGCTTGCTGTCTCCTTAGCCTGCCCAGGAGTTCTAGTTCGCCTCAGTAAGCAACTCTGTTCTGCAAGGCAGTTTCAGTTGAGTTGTTAGTTCACAGGACCTGAATCACCCCAGCACCACCTGACATTTCTGGCATCTAAAAGTCACCTCCCGGTTTCAGCTGCTCTGAAATTGGTTTGCTGAGCTTTCCACACACCAAATGGGAACTCTCTTCTTAAAAGATGAGAACCTGCTGGTGACTCAATTTTTGGATTCTTTGAGCTTTCCCTCTGTTTCTTACCACATACTTTCTAATACCATACCAGTCTTGATGCTGCTGCTGACTATCTTACCTACCTATACTCTGGGGTTCATGGGAGTTGTAAAACACAGAACTTGACTGATGTTTGTCCCTGGTTCTTGGGAGAAAGATCTAAAATCCTAGGAATTTTCTGAGTGATAGGAGTGTCTGAGTTTATGCTAAGGAGTGACTCAGGATGGGGGAAGTCAATGCCAGAAAGACAAATCATGTGACTAAAGGGTTGGGGCTTTGAGTCTTCTTATTACCCCCACCCAGTCCTTAAACTGCAGAGAGAAGGGCTAGAGACCGAGTTTAACCATATGGCCAATGATCCAATCAGTCATGCCTAGGTAATGCAACCTGGTAAAAATTCCAAACACTGATGTGCTAGGAGGGCAACAAATTATTTCACCAGAAAAGGGCATAAAAACTGTGTGCAGGACCCTCCCTGCTTTATATGCCTCTTGCTTATACTGCAAGGAGATCCAACCAGTCCATTCTAAAGGAGATCAACCCTGGATGTTCATTGGAGGGACTGATGCTAAAGCTGAAACTGCAATACTTTGGCCACCTCATGCGACGAGTTGACTCACTGGAAAAGACTGTGATGCTGGGAAAGGTTGGGGGCGGGAGGAGAAGGGGACGACGGAGAATGAGATGGCTGGATGGCATCACCGACTCTGTGGACATGAATTTGAGTGTACTCCGGGGGTTGGTGATGGACAGGGAGGCCTGGCGTGCTGTGATTCATGGGGTCGCGGAGAGTCGGACACGACTGAGCGACTGAACTGAACTGACTAGTAGGGATTTGTATTGTTTATATAATAAAAAAATAATTGTTAAGAACAGCCTTTTCTTCAGTTCTGTGAGCCACTGCAGTTAATTACTGAACTTGGGGGAGCCATGAGAACCCCCGAATCAGTCACCAGTTGGTCAGGAGTGCAGGTGTCATCTGAAGGGCAGTTTTATTAAGGACTAAGCCCTTAACCTAGCCTCATGCTAATCCTGGGCGATGAGTGTGAGAATATACTGTAGTACACCTACAGGGACACCTTTAAGCTGAGTCTGTCATATACACTGTCAGTGGGCTTGCTGTTATGTCATCATAGTATCCCAGTTGCTCTTCTATTTTGGGGAAAGGATTTGAAAGACTCAAAAACTATGTCACTCTTACCACCTCATTTTGTCGCTTCTTCTTCTTTGGAATGTGTTAACTTAGTACATCACCCCCTGCCCTCCCCCATTTCAATATTTATCATTAACAGAAGATTAAATCACCAGGATCACACACTAAAGCCATTCTTAGTGTTGACTAGAATCTATAGTTTATGGGATACAAACTGCAATAAAAGCTATTAGTTGCTTCTTGGCAATAGTACTAACTATAATTTGTATCAGCTAAGAAAGCAGACATGGTAAGATTTTGGTTTTCAAATCACTAAATCAGGTCTTCTTTTTGTTATTTAATTGGGGGAGTGTGGTAATAATAAAAAATGTACACAAAGGGTTTCAAATTTTACTTCCTAATTAGCAGAGCGCATGAAATCTGTAAATTAAACAGCATACCCCAAACTGCACACTGCAAGGCATGATACATACATATACATGTATATATAGTTTTCAAACTGGTCTGAAGTCCCAAAATAAACATAAAAGCAAAAATTTTACCTCTGTGATACGTAGCTGTGATGAGGTTGCCATATAATCTGATTCTAATTTGTGTTTCTCAGAGATCACCGTAGTATTTTGAAGAATTAAATCTACTTTTTGTATATGTAAAGCAGTACAATTCTAGGAATAAAAACCTCTGTGAGTTTTATTTCACAACAATATAGTTTCTTAACATTTTTCTAATGTGATTGATACTTCTCTCCAATCTTAAATAGTTCTCCTTTGATTCATTTGGAATGAAACAATTTAGCCTAATGAGTACTTTTAATCAATTTACTGATCTATAAAGAGAAATGTGAGAGAAAGCTGAAATTACTGATAAAAATCTCTTGCTAAGATTTTACTATCGACTTGCAACAACAAAAAAAGTGACTAAAATGAAAATGTCTTACCTTTATCAGGTTTGTTAATTCAGTAACAAGTTTTGCTTTTTGAATATTTATTTCTTTGATTTTGGTACTTGCTTTTCGTTCTTCCTCTTCAAGATTGCAAGTATCCTGTTCCATCAGCTTTAAACTGTATGAAATGCATAATGATATAGAAATCAGAGAAAACACAAGGATTGAGCCCAAATTCTCAGGTTTCCTGCTGCGTTATGGTCTATGTAGCAATGCTATTCAGATGTTAACTGATAGCTTCCTGATTAAATCATCATCTTATGCAACCACTCAGGATCGAAAACTATTTGCTGCGATGTATCAAGTGCCCAGCATAGTCTAGGTAATGCTAGTGCTAAGGGTATAGGATCTAGAGTCAGAAAGTTGGGTTTAAAATTCCTCTTTGCCACCAATGAACAGTATAACTGAACAAGCTACTCTTCTAAACTTTGGTTTCCTCATCTATAAACTGTAAATAATAATAGTACTTCTGCAGGGCTATGGTGAAGACTGAAAAAAGGCAAATTATGCAACACAGTATACTGTCTGGTCCATAAGTGATAAGGATTGTTTATAAAAACAGTCCCTTCCCTTAAGGAGCTTAACTGTGGCAATCTAATAGATAAAATAATAATGATGAAGAGACAATACAACAATTCTAAAAGTTAATACTTTGCTTTTTAATATGGAGACACCAAGGCTGAGAAGTTTACTTAAGTTACCTAACATTACAGATACTAAGTTGTAAGATGTGTTTGACATCAAAGGCCAAGTTCTTTCCACTACAGGGAAAAATCAAAGATGGAAGCAATAAAAACAAGAATAAACAAGTTCAGTGGATGTTGTAGAAAGTGGACTGAATGGTGAGTGAAGAGTGTGTCGGGGCAGAGGGAGGAAATTAGAATGGGTGGAGTGAAAGAAGATTTTGAAAAATATGAAAGACAGTCTAAAGGAAAGCATTATTTAAATTTATACAGTAAAGGTAGGAAGCCACCACAGATATCTTGAAGGGGGCAGGAACAAGAAAAGATGATAAACTTGATGACAGTATTCTGTATGCACTGAATGGAGGAGACGAGTCATGGAGAGACCACTAACCATGTCACCACTGCAGTATTCCTGAGGAACTGTAGATATGAGACAGCCAGGATGACAATGGATATGGAAAGGTTATTTCACTACAAAATTCAACATTACGAGGAAAAAGTTTAGTTTCAGACAATGAGTTCAATACAGGAGTCCAACAGTAAAAGGTTGACTTCTGGATGACTGAAGATAAAAGTGAAGGGTTTATATAGAAAAGAATTCTAGGCAGTTAAGACTCAGCAAATATATCTTCTTTTAAGCAATCAAGGTACACACACTACTGACTTTTAAGAGTTAACAGGCAATTTGCTTTAAAAAGAAGCATTTTAAATATTCAACTTATGTGTTCAGAAACACTATTATATTAAATCAAGGTAAATTTATACTGTACTCAAGGTAATGAGCTGTCATTTATTATATCTTTAATACCTATATCTTTAATACCTATATCTTTATTCTATAGGAAAGAAGCATAAAAGAACAATCAACAAAAAAAAGGTCTGCACTGTGTCCTGAAATGGGCATGGAAAAACTTTGAAACTAGAAATCACTTTCCTCTCCCCTAGACTGAACACCCTAACAGCTTTTATCTGATCTTATTTATATATTCCAAGTTTCTACAAAACATTTAAGTTCAAAATAAAACTTACAATCAGTTCTGAGAACAATTGCCTGGGATCTCATAGTAAGCTAGCATAATGTAACAAAGTCATTCCTGGGTAAAAGATGCACTTACAGTAATGTAAGAGTATATTCCTTCACTAATGATTTCAGATTCCATGTTGCAGTTAAACGTTAACAAATGACATTTTGGCAAGTTTTGATGTAACATTAAAGAATACATATGCTGACAAGTCTATTAAAGCAGTCCTCCCTTTTCCAGTTGCATATATATGTGGGACCAGATTTTCTTCATATACTTCAACCAACACATCTCACAATCAAGTGAATGCAGAAGCACTTATGAAAAAACAACTAACTTCGTCTAAAGAGAATTACAAATGTAAAAATAATGTCCCTCTTCTTGCAAAATGTATTTTGTTGGGAAAATTGTTTCTCATAAATATTTTTTGTTAACATAAAATAAATTTATCATTTTAATGTACTATTCTAATTTGGTAAATATCAATAGATATAATCAATATAAACAAAACTTCCTCAACGTCCTCAATAATTTTTAAGAATAGAATGGGTTCCAGGGATGAAAATAGCTGATCAAGGAACAGAAAAATTCACAACACTTAAGATTCCCCCTGCTTTGTCCTGTGTTTTGGGTAGAAGGGTTTGAGTTTGAGAGAGAAATTCTACACAGCATGCTGGTGGGAACTGTGTTGTCATTACAAGGTATATATAATTAATAATATGCTTACAGTGCATTTGTATCACCCTCCCAACCCCCCAGCCCAGGATACCTTCCCAGTTTGGAACTAATTTTTTGTTCCAGTTGTCTTTTCTTGGTTTTCCTTTCAAGAAGCTCCTTCTTCTTTTGTCTAAGTTCATTATCTTTGTGTTCCAGATGCTTGTTTGTCTCACGTAAGGCAATCAATCCTGATTCTACTGCTTGCAATTTTCTATTAATTTCCTATGGAATATGCAACATTGTTAGTATATTTTAAAAACAGACTAGTTAAAGTATTATAAACTGAGTTAATATTCTTTTTAAATACTCAAAATAACCAATCTTTAACTTCAATAGAAGACATAACACCATAATTCTCTAACATGAATCATACCAATGTGTTCTTAAGTCAATCTCCCAAGACAACAGAAATAAAAGCAAAAAAAACACAAATGGACTTAATCAAACTTACAAGTTTTACACAGTAAAGGAAACCGTAGACAAAAAGACAACCTATGGTCTGGGAAAAAATATTTGCAAAGGATATGACTAACAAGGACTTAATTTCCAAAATATATAAAACAGCTCAGTAATATAAACACAAACAATCCAAACACTATATGTAGAAGACTTGAATAGATATTTCTCCAAAGAAGAAAAACAAATGGCCAATAGGCACATGAAAAGATGCTCCACATTCCTAATAATACTAGAGAAATGCAAATCGAAACCACAACAGAGGACCACCTCATACCACTCAGAATGGCCATCAATTTAAAAAGTAAACAAATAATAAATGCTGGAGAGGGTGTACAGAAAGGGGAAACCTACTACACTGTTGGTGAGAATGTAAATTGGTTCAGCCATCATGGAAAATAGTATGGAGGCTCCTCAAAAAACTAAAAATAATTACCATATGGTCCAGCAATCCCACTCCTGGGCATATATCCAGACAAAACTATAATTTGAAAAGATACATGCACCCAATGTTCACAGCAGCACTATTTACAACAGCCAAGACATGGATACAATCTAAATGTCCATCAACAGGCGAATGGATAAGGAACGGTACATTCAATGTACCTTTGGTATATTCAATGAAATAATACCTAGCCATAAAAGAATGAAATAATGCTATCGACAAAAATATACTAGATTAAGTAATAAGTAAGTCAGAAAAACAAATACCATATCATTTATATGTACAACCTAAAATGTGACACAAATTTCTTAATAAAACAGACTTGGATGCAGAGAACAGATTTGTAGTTGCCAAGGGAAAGGGTGAGGTGGGGTTGGATGGATTAGGGTTTGGGGATTAACAGATGCTAACTATTATATACAGAATGGATAAACAACAAGGTCCTCTACTGTATAGCACAGGGAACTATATTCAATATCCTGTATCAAACCACAATGAAAAAGAATATAACTGACTCAGTTTGCTGTATACCAGAAACTAACACAACACTGTAAATCAACTGTAAAATAAAAAATGACCAACCTTTAGCTGTTCTTCTAAGTGTCGTCTTTGCTCTAGATCCACGGTGACTGTGAGAAACTGGGCTACTTTTAGGGATGTGTTACTTGAAATGACTTTGTTTGAATAAAAAGAAGTTTTCATCACATACTTTTCTTCTGCTGTATAAATTTGTTTTAATCGGGTTTCCTGTATCACCTATAATGTAAAATAAACATTTAGTAGACATCTAAGAATTATCGGACGGGGCTTCCCTGGTGGCTCAGACATAAACAATCCGCTTGCAATGCAGGAGACCTGAGTTTGATCCCTGGGTTGGGAAGATCTCCTGGAGGAGGGCATGGCAACCCACTCCAGTATTCTTGCCTGGAGAATCCCAATGAGAAGCCTAGTGAGTTATAGTACATGGGGTCACAAAGAGTCAGATATGACTGAGCAACTAAGCACAAGAATAATTATAAGATTTTTTTAAAAAAAGGACTCAAGAATTAAAAATACAGATCAAGTGAAATACAGATCAAATGAATTTTAGATCAAAATATATTATTTTCATTTTTTAAAAGAAACGTAATCCAACATCTCTAAAAAGGTGAGTGATAAATTTCAGATTATTTTGGAAAACAACACTAAGGAAGAGAACTGGGAGAAAACCGAAACAACCAAAGTTGGCTATACTTCTACTTCATTATACAATATCTCCCAAGCAGATGTACTTTTGGGGAGTCAGTTGCCCAGCAGAATGAAGTCTGTTGTCTCAACTAATATATATACTCTCCTTCCCCTTAGTTATATTGTTCAAAGATACATAATCTTATATTTAATTCCTATATATTTGGGGAATACTTAATGCACAGACTTTTCAAGGATTTCAAAGACTTCTTTTTGCATTTTTGGGGAGTTTTTTCTCTCAAGAATTTATTGAGTTTCATAAACTATGCACATTCTAAACACCATAACATTGCTGGATCTGTTTCTGTATATTTATAAAGAATAGGCTGCTGTAATGTAGTTTCTTCCAGTCTCTAAAGGTTCATTACCAGTATTCTTGTGGCTTGTTTCTCTGCAGAAGTTTACATTATAAGTGACGAGATATGACATATTTAAGCATACTTTGCTTAACAGGATATAAACTGGCATCCACAAATGCTCAGTAATTTGAAATGAAAGGAGAGCTCCCATGACGTTAGCCTACCCACCATGTGTCATGAAAATAATCATTTACAGAGTCTAAAATGTCAGAATTTGATAATGAAGCAAAACTTACACTAAAGAATGTTATTTTTTTCTAAGGGAGAAATATGACCATTGTTGTCAGGACGTAGACATGAAATGTTTAGATAGTAAATTTCCTCAGTGCAGGTTTGTATTTTCTGAAAGATGGCCAAGACGATATTAAGGGCTTTACTAGGTGTCTGACTTTGCTTTTCTATATACCATGTTCTTTTTTCTAGTATAGACAGTAGAGTTAAAGCTCTCTAGGTGACCTAAACAGAATGTTAAAAAGCACATAAAAATATTTCAACTTGAAGAACTGTTCAAAAAGTGAGAGGATTTTCCAAGTGCAGTACTATCCCTTTTTGCACCAGAGGAAAGCTATGAAACCCCTTAGCAAGTTTTCTAGTCTTTCTGCAATAGTAAAGAATGCCTACTATCCTAACCTTGAGAGGTAGCACCCTACCTAACCCTGAAGTTATGACAGAAATTGGATGGTCTGTGCATATTGTCTTCTTTTTTTAAACCCCATCAATTAGTATTAAAGAAACGTACACACACGGAAAGTTCTATTTTTTTGGCTTCCCCAAATGATCACCATAGATATGCAACTTAATAATTTGCTTGTCTTCGCAAAATGGGTTAGTAATGAGGCCCCATTTCTATCTTCTGTTAATGAGGTATACAAAGGAGCCAGACTACAAATGAATATCCCAGGGATACTTGTAGACTGGCTGTTAAAAAGTTAAAACACATTCTCTAATAAATTCAGTATTATAAATAGCAGTTAGGTCGGTAAATGCATATAAGCAGTATTAACATGGTAACTTAGTATTATGGAAAAATCTGTTCTAGAAAGACTTCTTCGCTGTTTCTGCCTATGATTAAAGCACTGAAGGTGGTTTGGAATCTTGGAGACTATTGGTAAGGAGAAGAAAACTCGAAGCAGCAGCAGCAGAACATAGGAACCTAAGAGTTTATGTGGTTCTGTCAGATAAGAAAAGGAGATCCTCTGAAGAGTGATCATTCACTTATGAGATAATCTTAAATGGACCTTTAAGGGGAGGGCTTACCAGAACAGTTCTATATCCTAGCCTAGCATTCTAAAGCATAATCTGCAATAATCTAGAATATAAGAATTTAAATGAATAAACCATTAATGTTTGAACAAATGTTTGTCAAGCAAAGCAGAATTCAGTAAGAGTCAGGTGTCGTTTTTCAGTCTTTAATTTAGTCACCCTACAGTTATTAAGTATTTATTTAGGTAACTTCACATCCTTACTGTCATAAAGTATTAGTCAACATTCACTGTCCTATGTAATATTAGAAATGTAAAATATCAAGGTAATTTCTGTTTAGATAAAAACAATGACACATTTCTTTAAATTTCTCACAAGTTTTCCTTGACTTTAAGAAGTTTTAACAAAACTACCTTTTTGGTACTGATTGATTCCGTATTTTCTTACCCGTTCAATTTTTTCTCTGGTTCTTTCAGTTCCTACCGGAACTTCATGAATGTGATACTGGCAGCAAAGGTAACTCATGACAGGGTCAGGGGCATCAAACAACTCTCGCAAATAAGAGAAAAATCCATATTGTCTGAAAGGAAAAGCACCTTTTAGGATTTTCTTCTTAAAACAGCATTAAAAAAAAAATCTCACAGTTGACAAGTGAAGAAACAATAAACAAAACATAAATGAATGATGGTACAGGAAGTTAATCACTTAAATGATTTTATTTCCTGATCAGAAAAGTTTAATATTTATAATTACAAATTATTAATCTCTTCTTTTGTGGTTTCTACCATTGCTTTTATAGAGTTAAGACTTTATTTACTTGCAGTAGTTTTATAACTGTAGTATTTCCATTTGATCCTTCTGGAAATTACTGTTATGTTATGAAGTGATTTATCCATTTCCCCAATAACTAACCAACTATTTTAGGAGCTCACTAAATAGTCCAATATTATTCCAATGATTTGGAAAATTACCATCATATACTAAGAATACCACAATTTGTTTCTGGGCCTAGATTTTGCCTTCTTAGACTTAAGTAGAGATCCTAAAAGGGATATACAGCCTATAATAAACATATTTGTGTGACAAAGAGATAATTCAAATATATTTAAGAAATAAATGATTATTCAATATTCAAAAAAACAGCTTAGTTCTAATACTATTTTCAAGACTTACTTCAGGTCATTCAAAGATCTTGAAGGTGCTTTGTCTGCATATGAACTCTTAGGAGCAATTACAGCATTTACTCTTAATTTTTTATTGTCACGAACCTTAATATAAGGAAAATAAAATACTACTTTAATTACCATATACTTTCAATGAAGATTTTTAAAGTTATGATATTATTCTTACTGGCATTCATGGGATGATAAAAAAAAATTGAACACTAACTTTTTACTGAGATTAAAAAAGAAACCTTTTAGTGTGGTGATATTAATAGCTATGTGTTTTCACAGAAAGTACATTTCTTTTATTATTTTCACTGATAAAGTCTATCAAACAGATAAGGAAGCAGTAACACCAAGACTCCTTTTCAGAACACAGAAGGACGGGACACTTCCCAAGTCATTTTATGATTCCAGTATAAAACATTACACTATCCCTCCTGAACACATATACAAAAATCCTAAACAAAATATTAGTAACAGAATCTGCTGCTGCTGCTAAGTCACTTCAGTCGTGTCCGACTCTCTGTGACCCCACAGACAGCAGCCCACCAGGCTCCCCCGTCCCTGGGATTCTCCAGTCAAGAACACTGGAGTGGGTTGCCATTTCCTTCTCCAATGTGTGAAAGTGAAAAGTGAAAGTGAAGTTGCTCAGTCATGTCCAACTCCTAGCGACCCCATGGACTGCAGCCTAGCAGGCTCTTCCGTCCATGGGATTTTCAGGCAAGGGTACTGGAGTGGAGTGCCACTGCCTTCTCCGAAACAGAATCTAGCAATATATAAACACTACACATGACCCAGTCAAGTTTATCCCAGGAATATGAGATTGGTTGACTTTGAATGCTACATCAGTCTAACTTACTGTATTGTCAGAATAAAGTACAAAAGCCATAAGATTATCTCAGACTTTTCAGCTAACTAGGAATAGAAGGAAACTTCCTCAATGTGATAAAGGGCATCTATGATAAGCATATAGCAGATACAGTACTTAATTGTGGATTATTAAGTGTTTTCCCCCTAGGCTTGGGAACAAGTAGGGATATCAAATCTTACCACTTTTTTTCAGCATTGTCCTAGAAGAGCTAGACAATGTAGTGAAGCACAATAAAGAGGTAAAAGATTGAAAAAGAACAAGTAAAAAGATATGTTTGCAAAGATGGTAATTTTCTACACAGAAAGTCCTATGGAATCTATAAAGCAACTACCAGAATTCAGGAAATGAATTCAATAGGGTCACAAGATAGAGGGCAATGAAAAAAATCAAATTATGTTTATGTACTACCAGTGAACAACTGGAAAATGAATTTTATAAATCCATTTATAAGAGTGTCAAAAAGACATTAAATACTTACGAACATATTTAACAAAAGATGTATAAGACATAAACACAGAAAAAGATAAAATACTGCTGAGAGACATGATGGGATGATGGACTGGAGGGATTTCATGGTGGCACAAACAGCACTGCTAAAACTACTTTCACAGCCTAGTACGCTTTGACTACTTTCATAGCATTTTAAGCTTGAACAAATCAGTAAATAAATTGATGGTAAGGGGAAGAAAGGGGTATTTTTCCAGTGCTACAGTAGGATATTACAAATATGCAAAGGAAAAAGAGTAGAAGGTACCCTGTTGTGTTCGACTGTAATTCGAAGCATCAGTGTGAACTCCTGGTGCCCTTAAGCACTTTTGTTCTCCAGATAAATACAGAAATAAATATAGGTATAAAAGTTTGCATGTGAGGGCTTAGAAACCATGAGAAACTAGCATCAATGGACACATCAGCATCCACATCCTAAGTTTCTAATAACTAGGGTTCTTTGGGGAAAAGGCTGATTTTTAAGGCCCAGACAGAGCAAGATAAAGTTAAGTCAACATGCTTGCTCTGCCAGAAAGTAAGTAGTGCTCAAAACACATTGGCAAAATACCACACAGGGATCAGCCTGAAGGTCTCACTGGCCAAATCTGGAACAATTTGAGCGTTCAAATAGATAATGATAGTAATGGATTAAAATCCCTAAGACGTAA
This sequence comes from Moschus berezovskii, assembly GCF_049115385.1. Taxonomy (NCBI): domain Eukaryota; kingdom Metazoa; phylum Chordata; class Mammalia; order Artiodactyla; family Moschidae; genus Moschus; species Moschus berezovskii. The sequence continues at coordinate 53,570,096 of NC_142466.1, read as the reverse complement.
AAGCCTATGAATCTATATAATAAATGAGTAAATAAATGGAGAAGAAAAAGCACTATCTTAGTGTCGGTTGCCCAGTCGTGTCTGACTCTTTGCAACCCCATGGTCTGTCCACGGAATTCTCTAGGCAAGGACACTGGAGTGGGTTGCCATTCCCTTCTCCAGGGGATCTTCCTGACCCAGAGATCGAACCTGGGTCTCCTGAATTGCAGGCAGATTCTTTACCATATGAACTACCAGTGAAGTCCAAATAAGTGAAGGAGAAAAAGCATTTCCTCATATAGTATAATATCAATTAATAAATACAGAAAGAACAATTCGAATCATTAATGGTTCTTAATGATTGCAGCCATGAAATTAAAAGATGCTTACTCCTTAGAAGGAAAGTTATGACCAACCTAGATAGCATATTAAAAAGCAGAGACATTACTTTGCCAACAAAGGTCTGTCTACTCAAGGCTATAGTTTTTCCAGTGGTCATGTATGGATGTGAGAGTTGGACTGTGAAGAAAGCTGATCGCCGAAGAATTGATGCTTTTGAACTGTGGTGTTGGAGAAGACTCTTGAGAGTCCCTTGGACTGCAAGGAGATCCAACCAGTCCATTCTAAAGGAGATCAGTCCTGGGTGTTCATTGGAAGGACTGATGCTAAAGCTGAAATGCCAATACTTTGGCCACCTCATGCGAAGAGTTGACTCACTGAAAAAGACTCTGATGCTGGGAGGGATTGGGGGCAGGAGGAGAAGGGGATGACAGAGAATGAGATGGCTGGATGGCATCACCGACTCGATGGACATGAGTTTGAGTGAACTCCGGGAGTTGGTGATGGACAGGGAGGCCTGGTGTGCTGTGATTCATGGGGTCACAAAGAGTTGGACATGACTGAGTGACTGAACTGAACTGAACTGAAACCTATTAGGTAGTTCCATGAACAACAGAATATTTTCAAAGTCTCTCCACATATATAATTACAAACAGAAAAATAGTTGTACTATAATGCTTTTTTTTTTTCACTTTTGAACTTTCTATTTTGTATTCAGGTATGGCTAATTAAGTCTCATGATAGTTTCACAACAGTGAAGGGACTCAGTCATACATATACATGTATCCATTCTCTCCTAAACCCCTCTCCCATCCAAGCTGCCACATAACACTGAGCAGAGTTTCATGAGCTATACAGTAGGTCCTTGTTGGCTATCCATTTTAAATACAGCAGTGTGTACATGACCATTCCAAAGTCCCTAACTATCCCTTCCCTCTGGCAAACATAAGTTCATTCTCTAAGTCTGTGAGACTCTTTGTTTTGTAAGTTCATTTGTATCATTTCATTTTAGATTCCACATATAAGGGATGTCAAACAGTATTTCTCCTTCTCTTGACTTACTTCACTAAGTATGACATTTTCTAGGTCCATCCATGTTGCTGTAAATGGCTATAATGCTTGTTTTGAAGAAAAATTTATTCCAAATAATTTATATATTAGGGGACCATTTAAACAGTATGTGACTCTCATAGTTGCTTATGTGCAATTACATAAGAAAAATAAAGTTTTCTCTAGGTGAATGTAAAAAATTATACCCAGCTGAATGAAGCTGTATGGGACGAGACATAATTTGTACACAAATACTTCTCAAACATCCACCAGCTACCTCAGTTCACCACATATTATGAGCCACACTCAACCGCATCTGGTGTTATAACTTTTCATCCAATTTCTCATAAATGCTTTGTAATTGCTTAACCCACGAAACAATTCACAAATAGAACCCCTACAATGCTTACTTCCAGAAGCCAATTTCAATAAGGCACAGTACAGGGAATATAGCCAATATTTTACACTAACTTTGTATGGTATGTAATCTGTATAAACATAGAATTACTGTATTGTAAACCCAAAACTAATAAGTCAACTATACTTCAATAAATAAATGAAACTGAAAAAGCACAGACTTACAGAACTTACGGTTACCAGAGGGAACAGTGTGGGGAAGGGATAGATTAGGAGTTTGGGATAGACATGTACACACTGCTGTATGGAAGAGAGATAACCAACAAGTTTCCTGTATAGCCCAGGAAACTCTGCTCAGTACTCTGTAGTAACCTAAATGGGAAAAGAATTTACAAAAGAATAGATACATGCATATGTATTATATAACTGAATCGCTTTGCTGTATTTATGAAACTAACACAGCAACACAGTATAGTAAATCAACTATACTCCAATATAAAACAAATATTTAAAAAATTTTTTAAATAAAGCAAATAGAGCAAAATGTAAATAATTAGCATATCTGGGTAAAAAGTATACACCTGTCACATGTATGACTCTTGCAACTTCTCTGGAAGTTTCTGAAGTTATATCAAAATAAGTCATTAAAGAAACAGACAGGTGTAGGCACAGATAAAACAATATTGCCCTAAATCAATATTAGTATGCAGCTCATTTAAGTTTTAAAAATCTATTGTTTTAATGGTTACACTAAATAAAATTGTATTATACAATGAGAAAGCAATTTCTTTTTCAAATCCCTGTCAATATGTCCAATCATACCAATGATATATGGTTCAGCATATCTTTAACTCCTTATTATGTCTTTTAAAACAAAAAATCAGATTATCTGCTTTCAGAAAGCAACAACACAGACACAGGATTTACTAATACTGTTGTTCTTGTCTTTACTGTTATGCAAATTATTTTTCTAATTTGGTAATGACATTATACTTCCTTTTAGAATATTTCATTTCAGTAACAAGAAGTTATTTTTAAAAAATTTAAATAGTATAGTCAGTACCTAGGTATGGTAAAAACTGTGATGGCAGTACATGTGTGCTGTGTGTGCTAAGTCGCTTCGGTTGTGTCTAACTCTTTGCAACCCTATAGATTCTAGCTTGCCAGGCTCCTCTGTCCATGGGATTCTCCAGGTAAGAACACTGGAGTGGGTTGCCATGCCCTCCTCCAGGGGACCTTCGCAACCCAGGGATCAAACTCTTTGTCTCCTATGTCTCTTGCACTGCAAGCCGATTCTTTACCGCTGAGCCACTGGAGAAACCCCATGGCAGTACATGGTAGTATATAAAAATGGCAAATACCATGAAGAAAGTTGTTTCTTTGGCTCAGCCTCTTCATTCCTTCTGAAGCCATTTCTCTGCTCTGCTCCAGTAGCACGTTGGACACCTACCAAACTGGGGGGTTCATATTTCACTGTCATATCTTTTTGCCTTTTCATACTGTTCACAGGGTTCTCAAGGCAAGAACACCTAAGTGGCTCGCCATTCCCTTCTTCAGTGGACCACGTTTTGTCAGAACTCTCCACCATGACCCGTCCGTGGTGGGTGGCCCTACGCAGCATGACCCATAATTTCACTGAGTTAGGTAAGGTTGTGATTCATGTGATAAGTCTGGCTAGAATTTTGTGATTGTGGTTTTCATTCTGTCTGCCCTCTGAGGGATGAGAAAAGAAACTTGTGGAAGCTTCCTGATGAGAGGGACTGGCCGTGGGGAAAACTGGGCCCTGTTCTGGTAGGCGGGGCCATGTTCAGTAAATCTTTAATCCAATTTTCTGCTGACTGGTGGGGCTGTGTTCCCTTCCTGTATTGTGGCCTGAGGCCAAACTATGGTAGGGGTAATGGCAGTAATGGCAACCTCCTTCAAAAGGACTTATGCCAGCATGCCCTGCCTCCCAGAATGTTGCAGTTACAGCCCCCAACCCAGCGGTAGGCCACCACTGACCCACACCTCTGCCAGGCTCCCAAACACACATAGGTTAAGTCTGCCTCAGTCTCTTGTGGCATCACTGATCCTTTCTCCTGGGTCCTGGTGTGCACAAGATTTGCTTGTGTCCTCCAAGTGTCTCTGTTTCCCACTCCTATGGAAGTCTGTAATCAAATCCCATTGTCCTTCAAAGACAAATTCCCTGGGGGTTCTCAGTCCCTTTGCTGGATCCCCAGGTTGGGAAGTCTGTTGTGGGGCCTAGAACTTTTGCAGCAGTGACTCAGAACTTCTTTGGAATAGTTGTTTTCCAGTTTGGAGAAGAGCAGAGAAATAGCTTCAGAAGGAATGAAGAAGCTGAGCCAAAGTGGAAACACTGCCCAGTTGTGGATGTGTCTGGTGGTGAAAGTAAAGTCCACGGCTCTAAAGAACAGTATTACACAGAAACCTGGAATGTTAGTTCCATGAATCAAGGTAAATTGGAAGTGGTAAGAAGATGGCAAACAGGATGGCAAGAATGAACATCGACATTTTAGGAATCTGAACTAAAATGGGCAGGAATGGGCAAATTTAATTCAGATGACCATTATATCTACTACTGTGAGCAAGAATTCCTTAAGAAAGAACGGAGTGGCTCTCACAGTCAACAAAAGAGACTGAAATGCAGTACTTGGGTGCAATCTCAAAAATGACAGAATGATCTGTTTGTCTGCAAGGGAAACCATTCAATATCACAGTAATCCAAGTTTATGCCCCAACCACTAATGCCAAAGAAGCCTAAGTTGAACAATTCTATGAAGATCTACAAGACTTTCTAGAACTAACACCAAAAAAAAAAAAAGATGTCCTTTTCATCATTGGGGACTGGAATGGAAAAGTAGGAAGTCGAGAAATACCTGGAGTAACAGGCAAGTTTGGTCCTGGAGTACAAAATGAAGCAGGGCAAAAGCTAACAGAGTTTTACCAAGAGAACACACTGGTCATAGCAAACACCCTCTTCCAACAACACAAGAGAAGACCCTATACATGGACACCACCAGATGGTCAAGATAGAAATCAGACTGTTTATATTCTTTGCACCTGAAGATGGAGAAGCTCTATACAGTCAGCAAAAACAAAACAAGGAGACTGTGGCTCACATCATGAACTCCTTATTGCAAAATTCAGACTTAAATTGAAGAACATAGGACGAGGCTACTCAGGTACTTCCTAAATTAAATTCCTTATGATTATAGAGTGGAAGTGACAAATAGATGGAAGGGATTAGATCTGATAGACTGCCTGCCTGAAGTACTATAGACGGAGGTTCATCACACTGTACAGAGGTGGTGACCAAAACCATCCCCAAAAAAAAGAAATGCAAGAAGGCAAATAGTTGTCTGAGGAGGTCTTACAAATAGCTGAGTAAAGAAGAGAAGTGAAAGGCAAAGGAGAAAGGGAAAGATATACCCATCTGAATGCAGAGTTCCAAACAATAGTAAGGAGAGATAAGAAAGCCTTTTAAGTGAACAATGCAAAGAAACAGAGGAAAACAATAGAATGGGAAAGAGTAGAGATCTCTTCAAGAAAACCAGAGATACCAAGGGAATATTTCATGCAGAGATGGGCACAATAAAGGACAGAAACAGTATAGACCTAACAGAAGGAGAAGATATTAAGAAAAGCTGGCAAGAACATACAAGAGAGTAACATACATAGCTCATAATATATATTAATATTGTACTCCAGGACCAAACTTTCAGCTGGTAAAAAATCTACTTGCAATGTGGGTGACCTGGGAAGATCCCTTGGAGAAGGAAACGACTACCCACTCCAGTATTCTAGCCTGGAGAATTCCATGGACTGTATAGTCCATGAGGTTGCAGAGTCAGACACACAGGCAAGAGTACAAAGAAGAACTGTACAAAAAAGATCTTCATGACCCAGACAACCACGATGTGTGATCACTCACCTAGAACTAGACATCCTGGAGTTTGAAGTCAAATGTGCTTTAGGAAGCATCATTATGAACAAAGCTGGTGGAGGTGATGAAGTCCAGCTAAGCTATTGCAAATCCTAAAGGATGATGCTGTTAAAGTGCTGCACTAGATATACCAGCAAATCTGCAAAACTCAGCAGTGGACACAGGACTGGAAAAAGTCAGTTTTCATTCCTATCCCAAAAAAAGGCAAGGCCAAACAATGTTCAAACTACTGCACAACTGCCCTCATTTAATATGCTTGCAAGGTAATGTTCAAAATCCTTCAAGATAGGCTTCAACGGTATGTGAACCAAGAAATTCCAGATGTACAACAAGCTGTATTTAGAAAAAGCAGAGGAACCAGAGATCAAACTGCCAACATCCATTGGATCATAGAAAAAGCAAGAGAGTTCCAGAAAATTATCTACTGCTTCACCGACTATGCTGAAGCCTTTGACTGCATGGATCACAACAAACTGTGGAAAATTTTTCAAAAGATGGGAATACCAGACTGCCTTGCCTGCCTCCTGTGAAACCTGTATGCAGGTCAAGCAACAGTTGAGAATCACATATGGAACAAAAGAATGGTTCAAAATTGTGAAAGGAGTACATCAAGGCTGTATACCGTCATCCCGCTCATCTAACTCCTATGCAGAGTACATGATGCAAAATGTCGGGTTGCATGAAGCATAACCTGAAATCAAGATTGCTGGGAGAAATATCAATAAAGATATGAAAATGACACTACCCTAATGGCAGAAAGCGAAGAGGAATTAAAGTGCCTCTTTATGAAGGTGAAAGAGGAGAATGAAAAAGCTGGCTTAAAATTCAACATTCAAAAAACTAAGACCATGGCATCTAGTACCATTATTTCAAGGCCAATAGATGGGTGGTTCAGTGGTAAAAGAATCTGCCTGCCAATGCAGGAGATGCAGGAGACACAGGTTTGATCCCTTGGTTGGGAAGATCCCCTAGAGATGGGAATGGCAACCCACTCCAGTATTCCTGCCTGGGAAATCCCATGAACAGAGGAGCCTGGTGGGCTACAGTCATGGGGTCACAGAAGAGGTGGACACGACTTAGTGACTAAATAACAAATGTCTTATTATATGGTTCAAATTCTTAGCACAGAGGAAGCATGAGTCTTTGAGGCAAATCCAGTTACTCAACGTAGGCTAAGCTGGTCATTTATAAAACAGAAATCATCTAATTACACCTGATTCCAGGCCCTTCACACTGTGCCATGTCTCACAGATTTTTAATCCAAGTAAACTACTCTTTCAGTGACATCAGGTCAAGAACCCAACTGTTTAGACTTAAATAGCTCTAAATACACAAATGCTTAACTTTTTGGAGTCCATTTTATACTTCTGTAGATTCAGCCTTTTTATCTGCTCATCATATATTCATATTCCCTGCCGACTCCCAAACCAGAAGTAGGCCAATATAGTGAAAATCAAAGAAAGTAAACATTTTTTTCCAGTAACTTGTATATCAGAGAAACAGGACCACTTAAGCTGATTCAGGGTCCCGTCCTTACTTAGACTTACTAGAAAAGTTAAACCAAAATAAAATCTAAACTTCATCTTTCCAGGGTTTTTTTTTAAAAACAGAAGGAATATTGAAAAAGGAAAAAGAAATCTTACTGACAAGAGAGTAACATACATAGCTCATAATATATATTAATATTATACAGTGAAAACTACAGTACCTAACACTGCTCTTAACTTTTTCATTTAATAATTTAATCATCATGACCATATTTTGAAGTAGATATTATCTCCATTTTATAGTGAAGAAATTAAGATTCAAAGCACTGAGTTTTTGAAAACAGCAGCAAAGCTAGAATTCAAAGTCTGGTAGCCTGTCTGTTGAGTCTATGCTTTTAACTAAGCCATGCTGGTTTCTAGTGGCTTAGATTCTTGGTCAGTGGTGTTTTTCTAGTCAGACATAGGACTCTCACTCTTTTTAAGGTTTTATTTATTTGGCTGCATCACACAGCCCATGGGACCTCAATTCACCAACCAGGGACTGAACCTGTACTCCCGCACTGGAAGTGCAGTCTTACCCAGTGGAACATCAGGAAGTGCAGATGTTTTATTTATAATAAGCAATATTATATTATTTCCCTCTCCAAAGAAAAACTGAGTTCATTCCAATAAATTTCCAAAAAGGATGTCCAAGACCAAAGGCTCACCATTAAGATGTTTCTTTTTCTTAATGTGACAGAATCACTTCATATTAATTCCAAATCATAATTTCAAAATATGTTACAGATGGAATTATGGGTTGTTTGTCCTCTTGTAAAACAAATTCAATCCTCAATAATGGCACAAAAAAGAAATTAGTGAATTTAAATGATTTTACACAAGAGTTATTGCTGGTAAAACAGGTCATTATCATTTTTTGCTCCAGATTGAAGTTAAAAACTCAAGCACTGGAAAGTAAGTGTGAAGTGAGTTAAAATATTAAGGTGGTTATTAGTACTTGCCTCTTTGAGGAAAACCTCCATATCTTCTTGACTTTCAAAAACAAAAGCTCTCAGGTCATTTGATGGAATATGATTTTCAATGTATTTGGCATTTTTATTATCTTTCATATTTATCTAAACAAAACAAAACAAAAACAAAAGCTGATGTTCATGAAACCCAAACTGATTACAGAATGTAACTATATCTAACTTAGACTTATTTAATTAGGTTAAATTCAATCCTTGAGAAAAAAGTAGATAAAAAAAGAACAGTTTGGTATTAAAGAGTCAACATCTTAAAACATGTTTAATTTACTGTCCATAATAGTAAAGCAAAAGCTAAGACTTTAACAGCACCTAATGCATATTGTCTTTAAGAGAAATTCATACCTTCCATGGCAAAAACTAATTAGTATAAAAACACAAAGTCCTAAATAAAATTTTGAGACTAATGAAGAAAACTTGTTATGGATTAATTGTAACTCTGCCTACAATGCAGGAGACCTGGGTTCAATCCCTGGATCAGGAAGATCTTCTGGAGAAGAAAATGGCAACCCACTCCAGTATTCTTGCCTGGAACATCCCATGGACGGAGGAGCCTGGTAGGCTTCAGTCCATGGGGTTGCAAAGAGTCGGACACAACTGAGCGACTTCACTCACTCACTCATTAGTGCTTTCAGGAGAAACCTTAGGTTCATACTACAAGAGCATAAACTTAATCACTTATTTCAAAAATACTGACTAATAGACATTTCTGCATGTGAGGCTCAGTGCTATGGAAAATACTAAGATATCAATAGTTCAAGAGCTAGGGCTCTAGGATCCAACAGATGTCACTTCCATTCCTATTCTGATCTTGATCAAGTACCATCTAAATCTCTGAAAGATTTAGTTACTTCATCTGCAAAGTGGGTAGAGTAAAAGTTTATATTTCATGGGAGTAAAAGTGGATTAAAAGAAATAATACAAAAAAATTAGTACACTGCTTGTCACATAAATTGTTGGTCAGTATTACTTGAAACGACAGGATATCAATCAGTATAGAAACACGGGAAAACTGATATACCAAGCAAACAGAAAAAAAATATCACAGTCGTATAAAATATTGTTACACAGACATAAACGCTATAGATATTAGACATCTATTGTTCCACAAATTTTTTGGTATCAAACTACTTTGTTGGAAGGAGTGGAACAAATGAAAAAAAATCATTTTATCAGTGGATAAAAGTAACCCCAATATCACCATAGGAAAACATCTTTTCTTTTTTAAATAGATAAGCCAACCTAGGACTTAGCTCTCATTATCATTCTCCCCCAGGATATACTTATCAGAAATTTTCTGCCATATCAGACTCTGGGGCCCACACATCCTATAAGTTGGTTACATGGACATCTAACTCTTGGATAAATTTCACCTGCTTGTTTAGGTAATGAATCTCAAAGAAGCCACGTAAGTAGGGGTCATTTTTGTCACTGGTCAGTTCGTGCATTTCCTGTAGTAATTGACAATTTTTTGCTGATATCCTGAAGGAAGATTTGGTCACCCTGTTGGTTTTGCACCTTGATCAGCTTTTTAGTGAGCTCTTATTCCTTACGAGATTGGTGAAGAAGATATTTGGCAAAGTTCTTCAAAGCCACAGCATCACAAAGTACTAAGACATTGACAGGTACCCATAGGAGGTGTAGCACTCTAAGATGTATGACCAACCTTGATAATATATTAAAAAGCAGAGACATTACTTTGCCAACAAAGGTCCGTCTAGTCAAGGCTATGGTTTTTCCTGTGGTCATGTATGGATGTGAGAGTTGGACTGTGAAGAAAGCTGAGCGCCGAAGAATTGATGCTTTTGAACTGTGGTGTTGGAGAAGACTCTTGAGAGTCCCTTGTACCGCAAGGAGATCCAACCAGTCCATTCTAAGGGAGGTCGATCCTGGGTGTTCATTGGAAGGACTGATGCTGAAGCTGAAACTGCAATACTTTGGCCACCTCATGTGACGAGTTGACTCACTGGAAAAGACTGATGCTGGGAAAGGTTGGGGGCGGGAGGAGAAGGGGACGACCGAGAATGAGATGGCTGGATGGCATCACCGACTCTGTGGACATGAGTTTGAGTGAACTCCGGGAGTTGGTGATGGACAGGGAGGCCTGGCGTGCTGTGATTCATGGGGTCGCGGAGAGTTGGACACGACTGAGCAACTGAACTGAACTGAACTGTTTCGCTATTTTTTAAAATGAAACCTTTCTAATACCTATCTTGTAATCTGTTTTAAAATTCATGAATGTATCATAAATGCCCCCCTTATATTAGTAAATAGAGACCAGTGGCAACACTTTTAAGGCCTATGGAGGTACAGTTAAGTGTGGTCAGGATACCGCTGGAAGGAGGTGGTAGGAAAGGTAAAAGGTTATTCCAGAAAAGGATAAAATAACAGAGTATCTCCCTTTATCTCAGACTCAAATGCAATTTAAAAAGTAAATACATGCCAGCTAGTAATCTGACTTGGTAAATCAAGTGACAAGAAGATGACAGTATTTTTAGGTTGGCGTTTTAATAAAAAATCTGTTGAAAATAACACTTGCATTATAATTTATTATACTAAGAGTCACGTATTTTTTCTTGTGTTTTCTTTCAATCCTTACTAGATTAATAAAAACAATAATGTCTGCATCCAAAAGAGGTATTCCCTTCCTGATCTGGCAAAAATATTCTAATAATACATATTTGAGCAAGAAGAGAACACAGTATTATGCATACTAATTTTGCTAATACAATGCACGCTGTAATATAAGTCAAAGAACTATATGAAATGATTTTGAATAAAGTGTATTATAAACAGGAGTTACAGAAAACAGAACTTGTCATGAATCCTACAAGGATCTGCAATGAATTCTTTCCCAAAGTTAAGAAAGAATCATCTAGTAAAAATAATCCTTTTATCATTTTGGAGTAAGTTTTAATGTCTAACATATCATTAGCAAAGAATGTTTTTATTTTTTCATTCCTTCTCATAGCCCAACTTCCTATTTTAAATATTTTAGATGGAAATCTTCCTATTAAATCCACACCCACATTTCATTAAATAATTTACCAAATACAGCTTGCCCTATTCTTGATGACCCATGGTCACCAATAAGACCTATCAAATGTTTATGAGGTCAATAAATTATTGGTTTTGACTCTCAGAATCCTCAGAATGCTTCATTTTTGTAGCAGATGATTTTCCTGTCTGTCCTGTCAGGTATCCCCTTATCAGTAGCATAGATTTACAGAAGTTTTCTACCCCTTTGGCAAAATTTACTATATTGCCTATTATAACCGAAAAAATAGCAATTGCCAAAGGAACCAGATAACCAAGTTTATACATGATTCTTGGTCAATAAGCTGCCAGTTTCATGCTTCTATCAAGAAACAGTTCATAGGTTTATTATCAAAGACCCTTTAAAAAGGGTGCAGATTCATCAGCATACCAGATCTCATGTGCAGATTCATCAGCATACCAAATGCCGCAAGTCTACTAATAGAAAACTAGGGTGTTAATAAGACTAAGAATTATTAAAACAACAAAATCTACAATGATTATAATAATAAAACTAACAGATATTACTAAGGTGAACAAATTTCTTACCGTGAGCATTATGGGCTCGCAGACTCTTTGCTTAAATTTGTCTCTGTTATTTCTTAGCCATAAAACAGCATCATAGGTATCACGATATCTCTGTCTCAGTTTATCTTCTTTCTGATTCATAAGATTGTCAAAACGTACAATATGATCATCTACACCTAAAATTGGGAAAAAAACACAAAGCATTATTTCTCTGAAAACTTTAATTAGTAAAATAACCTATTAATAATACAAAAGAGTATCTTAGATCTAAAAGCTATAAATACCACTCAGCAAGTATCCAGCACAGTGAAAAAGACCCACCGTGGACAAATCATTCTCAAATTTCCAAACATCTGGGATAAAAGATGATCTTTGCTGCTGCTGCTGCTAAGTCACTTCAGTCGTGTCCGACTCTGTGCGACCCCATAGACAGAAGCCCACCAGGCTCCCCCATCCCTGGGATTCTCCAGGCAAGAACACTGGAGTGGGTTGCCATTTCCTTCTCCAATGGGTGAAAGTGAAAAGTGAAAGTGAAGTCGCTCAGTCATGTTCGACCCTTAGCGACCCCATGGACTGCAGCCCACCAGGCTCCTCCATCCATGGGATTTTCTAGGCAAGAGTACTGGAGTGGCTTGCCATTGCCTTCTCCGAAAAGATGATCTTTAAGCTATCAAAAATAAACAGGCCATGTACAAAATAATGAGAAAACAGTAGACTTCCTATCAAAAAACAATCACAATAGGTGTTCAAAAATCTGAGAAAAATTGTTTTCAAGCCAGATTTTTATATACAACAAAAAAGGGGGATAACAAAGTAAAGATTTTTCAGGGATGCAAAGACTCAGTTCTCAAGTATCTCTTCCTAGGAGGTTACCTGAAGATGTACTCTTAGAAAATAAGGAATTTAAAAAAAAGTGAAGACACAGAATTCAGCAATAGCTTTTTATCCAACACAAAAAAAGTGTGAGAGAAGTCCTAGGTATCAGTCATGTAACAGACCTTGAGAACAATCAGTTTAGATGGGAGGGGGAGGATGGAAGGTTTCAGAACTAGAAGATAATTTTTTTTCCAGTTAAGGAAATGCCAAACTAAATGGCATTTCTAAAAAATGGTAAATTAAAATCTTTAAAAAAAAATTATCAATGAATGGAAATTAGGTCATAATATACTACTTGGCTCTGTTGTGAACAAGTTTTACTATTGTAAATAAATAATACTTAGTATTTCTAGCTGTTTGAATTAACCCATAAACAGAACATGTAACATTTAATTATGGTTCTCAATAAAATATATTTCAGCCTTTAAACTATAAAAACCAGGGTACACATTACAGATTTAGATTATGAGAAAGGAGGAAAGTAAAAAGGAAGGCTAGGAGTATTAATATTTTTAGCTTATAAATATACATTCAAGCATTATCAACAAATGCTAAATGACAAAAAAAAGAGTAAGAATATTTATAGTAAGTCACATTAATATATGTTATGATTACTAATATTAATAATCCCACTTGAAGAATTACAACAATAGGTAAGGGAGGTGTCATGAGTTGAAATCCACATCTAAAGTAACAAACTATTAAAAGATGATATCTAAAGTTGATTAACCAAGACATGGAGAAACAAAAGTATGATTAAGATATATGAAAAACCACTAGAAAAAAAATTGCTGAAATAGTTAAAGAGTGCTTACTCTTGACAGTGGGTCAGGAAGTTGTCTTATCTAGTTTTGTCTTCTCTTAAAACCATACACCTAGCATTTTGCTAAATACATTTTAAAATGTTTTTTAATTGATCTTAGTCATACATACTGAGAAGACAATGTAAGATCTCCTCTGTCTGAATAATGATCTAGCCATATGATCTACAGGAAAAAAAAATAATTATGAAACTGGAAAGGCTTAAGGAATAAAGCTAATAGAAGGTTATGAAAGCTAGAATAAATAGCTTAAATTTGACCTGAGAAGTAACAGAAAACTGAGTGACTGTACAGAAAATAAAGTATTTTTGGGGAATTAAATCAACTGCCATAATCTGACCTAAGACAATGGTCTGCTAGTGGCAAATCATTATACAACAGATACAGGTATTAAATGAGCTTCCTCAACAAGCAGAGCTGAACATTTAGATATGATCAGGAAAGAAGAAAGCCCATCAACAGAGACATATCTCCCATTTTATAAACATATCTTCATCCTAAGTGTAATAAAACTTACTCCTCTTCTCCTTCTCTAGAGTTTCCCTCTCTCTTCGCTTATCAATTATCTCGCTTTCGCATAATGCCTTTTCATCTTGAACTCGTCTCAGATCATTTGTAACAGCGTCAATTTGGGGTTGAAGATTTTCACAGTTTTCTGTGGTCTTCAGTTCATTTTGCAAATCTTCTATCATTTTGCGGGTGTTACTTATTCTCCTCTGTCGGTCATGTTCTTCATTTTGTTTTACTATTAAAGCCTGCTGAAGCTCCTCAATCTAATAAAACAAAAGCAGATTCGTATTAGAGATTGTTTTTTCTCCTGGTTTATAAGGTTTTCATAGTGATAATAGTCTTAAAAATGCAAACACTCTAAGAACATGGTAACTGAAAGGTATCCTGCTAGAATTAGACTGCTACTCCTACCAGACTACTTGTCTCTCTATTTGTTCAGTAATACATACCAAGTATCCAGAGCTATAGTAGCAGTCATTATATACTTGCTGAATAAACAAAATATTTATAAAGCCAATCAGCAGATCTCTAAATATTTACAGGAAGATTTCACATACATCATAAAGCTGAAAATAGTCATATGGTACAACAGACATTCAATAAAGCAGTAATAATAGAAACGATGATGAAGATTATATCCTAGAAATTTTAAACCAAAATAAACCATCTTCTTTCAGTTACTTTCTACTAGCATTTCAAATTAATATTTTAAGATTTCAATCCTCAATCTATATGCTTATGTTCAGGGTACATGTGTGCTAAGTTGCTTCAGTTGTGTCCTACTCTTTGCAACCTTATGGATTGCAGCCTGCCAGGCTCCTTTGTCCATGGGATTCTCCAGGCAAGAATACTAGAGTGGGTTGCTGTGAACTTCTCCAGGGGATCTTTGGAAATCTGGGTTGGTATCAATTTTCCTTTTTAAAAGTTTACCTTTGACAGTATCAGACAATGAACTGAATATATGCCAAAATTCCCTCTCCTACAACAAACACACAGAAGTGAAGAAAAAATATTTGAAAAAAAAATAATATATATGTATGTGTGTGTGTATGTGATGGAAAATTAACAGTATTCAACGGGCCTGAAAGAAGGAAGCAGACAAGAAGCCACAGTGTTCAGCCAGGAAACCCATGTTTCAGGAGACTAAACCGGCAGGTCATGGGAGACAAGGATGGAATTAAGAATACACCAAACACATGAGGAAGTCCAAGTCAATCAAAAAGGGACAAGAAATTTAACAAATTTAACTTTTGCAATCCCAGCAAGAGACCACCAAACTACCAAAAACCACTGAGCTACTGAAAAAATTTTCCACCAAGAAGTCTCTTGACACAGACCCGAAAAACTGAAAAGCAACCTGATGGTACCCTGTCCTTCTAGCTAAGTTTTGAGTTCTATCTTTAACTCATTCAACACCTTCAGCCAATAAACTACTGCAACTAACTAATTCTGTACACCCAAGTTCAGCAAAGCACAGTAAGTCCAAGCCTCTTAGATAATCCATGTTCGCTAAGACACTATCCACATACTGCTCTATTTAATTTCTCTGAATGTCCTCTCTTCTTGTTCTAAGTAAAATTTGGTGATTGCTGAAAGACACTTCTCCCTGGAGTCCTTTCAAATGGCAGGACCTTTTCCTGCCATAATCCTCCAGGACACTTCAGAACTCAGGTTGGGAGGGTGTCCTCATTAATCTCCACTGTACTACTTCCTCCGTTAACTGAGCCCCACTTCAGATCCTTTGAAGACCACACAATCAGATGTTATCACCCATTACCTTTGCGATGTTAACTGCCTCCCGCAAAATCTTTCCTCACACCCTTCATTCAATCATGACTTTAGCACCCAACTACGACTACCTTTTCTCTCCATCATTATGCTGGCCATCATGGTATTTCAACATACATACAGAAAACTAGTTTAAGTCTTTGGCCTCTTGTGTTCCTTGACTTCTTCAACTTCATCCGTCTTTTCCTAAACACCACCTCAGCCAACCTCTCCTATGGTTTTATTTAACGATATCTACGGTTGTATCTCTAACTAGATCATGCAGACCACCAAAGAAGTCATACCACCTCCAAAAACTGTATATCCACAATCCTACTCTTTGATCACTCCCTTCCTTCCCTTCCATTTTACTTCCATGGTATTACAACTATTGTTGAACTAGAGTCCGACAAACCACAGAGCCTACAATCTTTTCACCATCAACCACCCCCCTCATTTCTTTCCTTCACCTGCTGAGGTTCCACAACTCAGCACGAGAATCACTCCCATGCAAAGACCTCCTGACCCTGCACCATTCCTAATTCACATTAGCAAGGGAAAAGGTCAGTCCTTATTAAACCTAAATATATACCTTCTATTTATCTGGATCTAAACAATTGAACTAATTAGAGAAAATTTTTGAAAACAGGTCTTACTTCAAATTTATGGCCACATAACTTAAACAGGCACTCAGAACTCCCCCAAAAAACTGCATTTGTCTAATAAATGTATGCTCTCATTCTGAGATGAATTCTCATCTTCTCCTCCTTCCTCAATCCAATATTGCTAAAGGCCATCTACTCACTCAGTTAATATGAGACACTGTCTCAGATCTCATTAACAGCAGCAGTGTTAAAAGCAGACTACTCTGATCAGAATACTTTCCTCCTTTTGAAACCATCACCCTACCTCCAAGTATAATCACTCTGCTTTATCTTATACAATATAAGAAGAGTTCTTATAGCTACCTAAATCTAACCCTCCAAGGCTACTCCAAGCAATGTTTCTCAAGTTATTCATGGTGAAATAACAGTAAAAAAATTCTTGGCAATCACAAGTCAACTTTTATCAATTGTTGTTCAGACGCTAAATCACGTCTAACTCATTGTGACCCCACAGATAGCACTCCAGGCTTCCCTGTCCTTCACCATATCCCAGAGTTTGCTCAAACATGTCCGCTGAGTCCGTGATGCCATCCAATTATCTCATCCTCTATCATCCCCTTGTTCTCCTACCTTCAATCTTTCCCAGCATCAGGGTCTTTTCCAATAAGTCAGTTCTTTATATCAGGTGGCCAAAGTATTGGAACTTCAGCTTTAGCATCAGTCATTCCAGTGAATACTCAGGATTGATTTCCTTTAGGATTGACTGGTTTGATCTCCTTGTTGTCCAAGGGACTCTCAAGAGTCTTAAATACTACAGTTAGAAAGCATCAACTTTTAGGTGATCAGCCTTCATTATGGTCCAACTCTCACATCTGTACATGACTACTGGAAAAACCATAGCTTTAACTATACAGACCTTTGACAGCAAAGTAATGTCTCTGCTCTTTGGTACGCTGTCTAGGTTTGTCACAGCTTTTCCTCCAAGGAGCAAGCATCTTTTAATTTAACAGCTGCAGTTACCATCCACAGTGAATTTGGACTACCAAAAAATAAAGTCTGTCACTGTTTCTATTGTTTCCCCTTTTATTTGCCATGAAGTGGTGAGACTGGATGACACGATCTTAGTTTTTTGAATGCTGATTTTCAACCAGCATTTTCACTCCCCTCTTTCACCTTCGTCAAGAGGCTCTTCAGTTCTTCTTTCACTTTCTACCATAAGGGTGGTATCATCTGCATATCTCAGGTTATCGATATTTCTCATGGCAATCTTGATTCCAGCTTCTGTTTCATCCAGCCTGGAGTTTCACATGATGTACTCTGTATATAAGTTAAATAAGCAGGGTGACAAAATACAGCCTTGACATACTCCTTTCCCAATTCTGAAACAAGTCCATTGTTTCATGGACCATACTAACTATTGCTTCTTGACTTGCATACAGGTTTCTCAGGAGGCAGGTAAGATGGTCTGGTACTCCCATCTCTTTAAGAAGTTTCCACAGTTTGTTGTGATCCATACAGTCAAAGGCTTCAGTGTAGTCAATGAAGCAGAAGATGTTTTTCTGGAATTCCCTTCCTTTCTCTATGATCCAGTTCAGTTCAGTTCAGTTCAGTTCAGTTCAGTCGCTCAGTCGTGTCCGACTCTCCGCGACCCCATGAATCACAGCACGCCAGGCCTCCCTGTCCATCACCAACTCCCGGAGTACACTCAAACTCATGTCCACAGTGGATGTCGGCAATTTGATTTCTGGTTCTAATGTCTTTTCTAAATCCAGCTTGTACATCTGGAAGTTTTCAGTTCACATACTGCTGAAGTGTAGCTTGAAGGATTTTGACGATTACTTTGTTAGCATGTGAAATATAAGAAACTGTGCATTAGTGTGAACATTCTTTGGCACTGCCCTTCTTTAGGATGGGAATGAAAACTGACCTTTTCCAGGTAAAAACCCTGTGGGCACCAGGACCCAGGATAAATAAGCAGTGACCCCACAAGAGACTGAGCCAGACCTGCCTGTGAGTCTTCAGGTCTCTGGTGTAGGCGTGGTCAACAGTGGCCTGCAGCAGGGTCAGGGGCACTGACTGCAGCAGTCCTGGGAGGTGTGGCAAGCTGGCGTAAGTCCTTTTGGGGAGGTTGCCATTACCCTACCATAGTCTGCCTTTAGGTCAAACTACAGGGAGGGAATATAGCCCTATCAGTTAGCAGAAAATTGGATTAAAGATTTATGAGAACAGCCTTGCCCACCAGTTCAGTTCAGTCACTCAGTCATAATCGACTCCATGGACTGCAGCAGGCCAGGCCTCCCTGTCCATCACCAACTCCTGGAGCTTGCTCAAATTCATGTCCATTGAGTCAGTGATGCCATCCAACCATCTCATCCTCTGTCGTCCCCTTCTCCCCCTGCCCTCAATCTTTCCTAGCAACAGGGTCTTTTCCAATGAGTCAGTTCTTCACATCACATGGCCAAAGTACTGAAGCTTCAGCACCAGTCTTTCCAATGAATATGCAAGACTGATTTCGTTTAGGATTGACTCTTTTGATTTCCTTGCAGTCCAAGGGACTCTCAAGAGTCTTCTCCAACACCACACTTCAAAAGAATCAACTCTTCGGCACTCAGCTTTCTTTATAGTCCAACTCTCACATCCATACATGACTACTAGAAAAACCATAGCTTTGACTAGATGGACCTTTGTTGGCAAAGCAATGTCTCTGCTTTTTAATAAGCTGTCTAGGTTGGTCATAGCTTTTCTTCCAAGGAGAAAAAAAAAAAATACAACTCACTGCCCACCAGAGTAAGATGCAGTTTTCCCCACAGCCAGTCCCTTCTATCAGGAAGCTTCCACAAGCCTCTTATCCTCATTCTTCAGAGGGCAGATAGAATGAAACCACAATCACATAAAACTAACCAAATTGATCACATGGATTACAGCCTTGTCTAACTCAATGAAACTATGAGCCACGTGATGTAGGGCCACCCAAGAAAGATCATCTGCATATCTGAGGTTGTTGGTTTTTCTCCCAACAACATTGATTCAAACTTGTGATTCATCCAGCCTGGCATTTTGCATGACATATTCTGCATGTAATTTAAATAAGCAGGGTGACAGTATACAGCCTTGATGTACTCCTTGCCCAATCTGGAACCAGTCAGTTGTTCCATTTCTAACTACTGCTTCTTGACCCACATACAGGTTTATCAGGAGACAGGTACAGTGGTCTGGTACTTGCATGTCGTTAAGAATTTTTCACAGTTTGGGGAGACAGAAGAAGATGGCAGAGGAGTAAGACGGTGAGATCACCAGCCTCCCCACAAATACATCAAAGTCTCATCAAGATACAGAACAATTCCTACAAAGAACCTCTAGGTGACAGCAGAAGACCCCAGGCCTCCAGAAGGCAGGCTAAGCTCCCCAGAATGAGATAAGAGAGAATATGGAGACACAAAAAGGGAAGAGACAGAGAACTTCTGGATTGGAGGAAGGGAGGGAACAGTGAAGGAGGAAGAGTTCCCAAGCACAGGAACTCACAGGTGAGCCCAAGGGGAGCTGCAGAATCTTGGAAAGTCAGGCAAAGCAGGGACCTAGAGGGCAGAAAACAGAGAAAGCTGCTGCACTTCTCAGCTCATAAACAGCTCAGGGACTCTGGCCCCGACTAGACAGTGTGCTTGGGGAACCCAGAGAAGCCCACAGAAGCCCTGCAGGGAAGAGGGTGCTGAGAGAGGCGCAGCATACAAACCTCTGCAGTGCAGACAAACCTCACGTTGTAGCAGGTGAGGGGGGCGTGGTGTGAGAGAGGCACAGCGGCACATACAAACTTCTGTAGGGTGCACAAACCTTGTGGCACAGCGGGTGGGCCCTGGGGGCTGAAAGAGGGGCACACAAAAACTCTTGCAGGGCACACAAACCATGTGGTACAGAGGGTGAGCTCAGAGGGCTGAGGGAAGCCCATAGCCCACATCAACTCTCCATGATGCAGAGGGCAGGGGTGGGGAGCCAAAAAATGATCCACACAAGTCCCTACCTAGAAAGCTTTGGCCTGTGGGGTGAGACTGGGGACAGAAGCACTGGCAATGATTCCAGGAACAAGTAGAGGGCTGGTGGCAGTGAAGATATGCTGAAAGGGTCACTTCAAGGTGGCTGCAGAAATAGATGTGTCTAACACTGCCAAGCCAGAGGGCTGCCCAAAGACATACTGAACCCATAGACACCAGAAACCTACTAATGGACACCACACTGCCCTTCAGAGACAAGACCCAGTTTGATTAACCAGAACACAGGCACAAGCTCCCCAACCATGAAAAAAATAAACTGACGCTAACCTAACCCCATCCACGGGGACAGACTCCACAACCAAGAACTATGATCTTGAGAACTTTTTCTTCTTTTTTAAATCATACTGTTTATTCCCCCTACATATTTCTACCTTCACATTAGACTTCTGTGGTGCTAGAGAGTTTTCCTCTTTGTTTTTCTTGTTAAAAAAAGAAATTAAAAAAATTTTTTCACCCTTTCTTGGGTGATTTTTCTGAATTTGTTTATATATTTGTTTATATATATAATATACATATATACTAAAATATATAAAAATATTTTATATATTTGATTCCTTTCCTATAGTTCTTTACCAGCTGTAGCTATTCCGAATATATATAAATCTTTTTCACATATGTCTATTTATTTTTTTCTATTTTTTTTTAAACTGTCTCTTTCACCCCTTCCTTTTCTCTCCCTTCTCCTTTTACTTTTTCATAGCCTTCACTCTTTCTTTTCACCATATAAGTTAAACTGTTGTGCTCTCCTGGCTATAATCCTCAGTCGGCATTCTTCTCAGGCTGTTTTCCAGACTGAGCATTAGTGAGCTCTGCTTTTAATTGGTTGATACCTTATAATACTTTGGTTATAACTGTGCATGGAAGTGTGTGTATATGTTCTATTATTTCTGTAATCTTGATTTTGTATTTACCATCCATCTGGGTTCATCTTTTATTTCATGTCATGTTTTACTTTTTCTCTTGGTGTGTTTGCTTTAACACCCTTTAATCCCATAACAAGTGACTTATGGAGGCCCAATGCACTGACCAAGGATCACACCTGAACCAGTGAGGTGGGAGCACT
Source organism: Moschus berezovskii (assembly GCF_049115385.1). Taxonomy (NCBI): domain Eukaryota; kingdom Metazoa; phylum Chordata; class Mammalia; order Artiodactyla; family Moschidae; genus Moschus; species Moschus berezovskii. The sequence goes on along the minus strand of NC_142466.1, from coordinate 53,548,664 downwards.
GAGTGCAAGATCCCAGACTGCAAGAGAACTCCTAACCCAAGGGGGTATTAACTACCGAGAACTTTGACACCTGTACACAAAGCCTAGTATCATCTAGCTGTTGACAGTATCCACCCAGGACACTTCACTGAAACAACAAGCAAGAACAAAACACAAAAACAGTCATCAACAGATAGGAGTCCCACAGGCGCTCCAAAATATACCACCTCACACAGCCCTTCCCATTGGGGGGGGGGGCGGGGGGGGAACTGCCCCTCTTCCCACTAGAATACAGGCACAAGTCACCCCTAATAAAAAGTCAACACAAACCACTAAACCAACCTTTCCCTCCAAGGACAAAAACCAAAAGCAGAAAGGTATACAACCCTAAAGCCTGGAAAAAGGAGAACTCAATCAGAGCAAGTTAGGAAAAAATAAATAAAAAGACAGAGAAATACAGTACAAATGAAAGAACAAAGGAAAAACTCACAACACCAAATAGAGGAAATAAGTATCTGAAAGAGAATTCAGAATGATGGTAGTAAAGATGTTCCAAAGACTTGAAAATAGAATGAAGAAAACACAAGACACAATACAGTTGCCAAGGACATAGAAGAAATAAAGAATAAGCAAACTGAGATGAATAACACAATTACTGAAATCAAAAATACTCTAGAAGGAACCAACAGCACAATACTGAGACAGAAAAACGGCTAAGTGAGCTGGAAGATAGAATGGTGGAAATAACTGCTCAAGAGCACAATAAAGGAAAAGAATGAAGAGAACTGAGGACAGCCTCAGAGACCTTTGGGACAATATTAAACACACCAACATTTGAGTCATCGGGGTCCCAGAGGAAGAAGAAAAAAAGAAAGGCACTGAGAACATTTGTGAAGAAATTATAGTTGGAAACTTCTCCAACATGGGAAAAGAAATAGTCAAGTCCAAGAAGCACAGAGAATCCCCTACAGGATAAAACCAAGGAGAAACACATCGAGACACATATTAATCAAGCTAACAGAGATTAAACAGAAAGAAAGAATATTAAAAGCAGCAAGGGAAAAGCAACAAGTACCATAAAAGGGAAAACCCATATGATTAACAGCAGATCTTTTAGCAAAAACTCTGCAGGTCAGAAGGGAAAGGCAGGATATATTTAAAGCACTGAAAGAAAAAAAATCTACAACCAAGATTACTATACATGGCAAAGATCTTATTCAAAATTGATGGAGAAAATAAAATGCTTTATAGACAAAAGTTAAGGGAATTTAGCACCACCAAACCAGCCTTACAACAAATATTAAAGGGACTTACACAGCCAGTAAACACAAGAGAAAGGAAAGATTACAAAAACAAATCCAAAACAATTAAGAAAAAGCCAATAGGAAAATATATATCAATCATTTTTTAAAAATGCAAACAGATTAACTGAACCAACCAAAAGATACAGACTAACTGAATGGATACAAAAATAAGACCCATTAAATGTTGCCTCCAAGAGACCTACTTCAGACCTAGAGACACATACAGACTGAAAGCAAAAGGATGGACAAAGATATTCCATGCAAATGCAACCCAAAAGAAAGCCAGAGAGGCAATCCTTATTGCAGACAAAATAGATTTTACAATAAATAACGTTATAAGAGATAAAAAAAAAAGGCACTACATAATGATCAAGGGGTCAATCCAAGAAGACACAGCAATTGTAAATATTTATGCACCCAACATAGGAGCACCTCAATACACAAGGCAAACACTAACAGGTATAAAAGGGAAAATCACAGTAACACAATAACAGTAGGGCACTTTAAAACTGCACTTGCACCAAGGGACAGATCATTAAAACAAAGAATCAGTAAGAAAACACAAGCCTTAAATGAAACATAAGACCAAATGGATCTAATTGGTATATTCAGGACTTTCCATCCAAATGCAAAATACAACTTCTTCTCAAGTGCACATGGAACATTCTCCAGGAGAGACTACATCTTGGGCCACAAGTCAAGCCTCAGTAAATTTAAGAAAACAGAAATAGTATCAAGTATTTTCTCTGACCACAAAGCTATGAGACTACAGGAAAAAAAATATGCAAAAAACACAAACCCATGGAGATTAAACAATACATTACTAAATAACAAAGAGGTTACTTAAATAAGAAGGGAAATTAAAAAATTCCTTGAAGCAAATGATAATGAAAATACAACAACCCAAGACCTATGGGATTCAGCAAAAGCAGTTCTAAGAGGGAATTTTATATAGCAATATAATCCTACCTCAAGAAACAAGAAAAACATCAAGTAGACAACCTAACTCCACATCTAAAGGAGCTGGAAAAATAAGAACAAAAATCCCCAGAGTCAGCAGAAGGAAATAAATCATAAAGATCAAAGCAGAAATAAATGAAAAAAGAAATGAAGGAAACAATAGCAAAGATTAATAAAACCAAGAAAGCTGGTTCTTTGAGAAGATAAACAAAACTGACAAACCACTAGCCAGACCATCCAGAAAAAAAAAAGGGAAGAAAAATCAACAAAATTAGAAATTAAAAAGGAAAGGCTACAACAGACAACACAGAATACAAACGACAATAACAGAATATTATGAGTAACTATATGCTAATAAAATGGACAACCTAGAGGAAATGGACAGATTCTTAGAAAAGTTCAACATCCCATGACTGAACCAGGAAGAAAGAGAAATTATGAATAAGACAATTACAAACACTGAAACTGTGATCAAAAATCTCCCAAAAAACAAAAGCCCAGGGTCAGATGGCTTCACAGGGCAATTCTATCAAACATTTAGAGACGAGCTAATGCCTACTTTTCTGAAACTCTTCCAAAAAACCGCAGAAGACGGAAGACTTCTAAACTCATTCTACGAGGTCACAATCACCCTGATAGGAAAACCAGGCAAAGACAACACAAAAATAGAAAATTACAGGTCAATATCACTGATGAACATAGATACAAAAATCCTCAACAAAATTCTAGCAAACAGAATTCAACAACACATTAAAAAGCTCACACACCATTGACAGCTTACAGTGAACAGTGCTGGATTTGAGATTTCCAAAGGAGAGAACTTTGCTTTGGGACCAAAGACACGGCTTCAGTTACTCAGACCTTCGTGAGGCATAAGTTTTATTAAAGTGGAAACGGACAGAGACAGCTTCTGACAAAGACACCAGAAGGGGCAGAGAGGGGCCACTCATTAGGTTTATTAAGATCTTACATACTTTTTCAACTGGTTATTACCAATAGAAAGGTCTTACCAGACTCACTCCCACAACATACATCTAAACAGGATTAGTCAGAAGGTTCTTAAGAAGAAAACATGTCCTTAAGCAAGATACATTGTTGTTATATTATCATCAGTACAGAGTTTAAGGAAAAACATACACTTGAGCAACATGAGTTGCTTTGCTGTGTGACCATTAGCTTTGGGCTTAAAGAAAGTTAAGTCAGAAGAAATAGATTGTTGCCAGAACAACTCAGAGTTTAATAAAGAGAAAAAATGTCTTAGATGACTAAGACAAAGGAATGTAAGAAACAAAAGTTTGTCCCTTTCTCCTCCTCCAGGGTCCTGGACCCCTTTCTCCTTGAGGGCCCAAGACTCCTTATCAACCTACCTAAGAATTAACTCCCTCACCGTAACCAAGCCGGGTTTATTCCAGGGATGTAAGGATTCTTCAATATATGCAAATCAATGTGAAATACCATATTAACAAATTGAAAGATAAAAAACATACGATCATCTTAATACACGCTTTAGAAAAAGCCTTTGACAAAACTCAGCCCCCCTTTATGATAGCAACACTTCAAAAAATGGGGATTGAAGGAACCTACCGCAACATAGTAAAGGCCATATATGATAAGCTCACAGCAAACATTATACTCAATGGTGAAAAACTGAAAGCATTCCCTCTAATATGAGGAACAAGACAAGAGTGTCTACTCTTACCACAATTATTCAACATAGTTTTGTAAGTCCTAGCTATGGCAAATAGAGAATAAAAAGAAATAAAAGGAATCCAGATAGGAAAAGAAGTAAAACTCTCACTGTATGCAGATGACATGATACTACACACAGAAAACCCAAAAGAAACTATCAGAAAATTACTATAGCTAATGAGTGAATTTAGCACAGTCTCAAGATATAAAGTCAATACACAGAAATCACTTGCAGTCCTATGTACTAACAATGAAAAATCAGAAAGAGAAGTTAAGGAAACAATCCCACTCACCACTGCAACAAACAGAATAAAATATCTAGGAATAAACCTATCTAAGGAACAAACCTACATAAGGAGACAAAAGAACTGTATATGGAAAATTATAAGGCACTAATGAAAGAAATCAAAGATAACATAAACAGATGGAGAGATATTCCATGTTCCTGGGTAGGAAGAATCAATATTGAGAAAATGAGTATACTACCAAATGCAATCTACAGATTCAATGTGATCCCTATCAAATTACCATTGGCATTTTTCACAGAACTAGAACAAAAAATTTCACAATTCATAAGGAAACACAAAGACCCCTGTATAGCCAAAGCAGTCTTGAGAAAGAAGAATGGAGCTGGAGAAATTAACCTTCCTGATTTCAGACTACAAAATACTACAAAAGCTACAGTCATCAAAACAGTATGGTACTGGCACAAAAAACAGACCAACGGAGTAAGATAGAGAGCCCACAGATACACCCATGCACCTATGGATGTCTTATTTTTGACAAAGGAGACAAGAATACACAATGGGGCAAACCTCTTCAATAAGTGGTGCTGGGAAAACTGGACAGCTACGTGTAAAAGAGGAAATTAGAACACTTCCTAAAGCCATACACAAAATAAGCCCAAAAGGGTTAAAGACCTAAATTAAGTCAAGAGACTATAAAACTCTTGGAGGAAAACACAGGCAAAACACTGGATGACATAAATCAAAGCAAGACCCTCTATGACCCACCTCCTAGAGTAAAGGAAATAAAACCAAAAATAAACCAGTGGGACCTAATTAAACTTAAAAGCTTTTACACAGCAAAGGAAACTACAAACAAGTTGAAAAGACAACCCTCAGAATAGGAGAAAGTAATAGCAAAGGAAACAACTAACAAAGCATTAATTTTCAAAATTTGCAAGCAGCTCAGTATCAGAAAAATAAACAACCCAATCAAAAAGTGGGGGGAAAACCTAAACAGAGATTTCTCCAAATACGATATACAGATGGCTTACAAAAACATGAAAAGATGCTCAACATCACTCATTATTAGAGAAATGCTAATCAAAACTACAATGAGATACCACCTCACACCAGTCAGAATGGCCATCATCAAAGTCTACAAACATTAAAGGGATCCGTCCTGCATTTCTGGTTGGAATGTAAACTGTCACAGCCACAATGGAAGCTAGTACAGAGATTCCTAAAAAAACTAGAAATAAAAACCACCATCAGTTCAGTTCAGTTCAGTCGTTCAGTTGTGACCGACTCTTTGTGACCCCATGAATCAGCACGCCAGATCTCCCTGTCCATCACCAACTCCCGGAGTTCACTCAAACTCATGTCCATTGAGTTGGTGATGCCATCCAGCCATCTCATCCTCTGTCGTCCCCTTCTCCTCCGGCCCCCAATCACTCCCAGCATCAGAGTCTTTTCCAGTGAGTCAACTCATCGCATGAGGTGGCCAAAGTACTGGAGTTTCAGCTTTAGCATCAGTCCTTCCAATGAACACCCAGGATTGATCTCCTTTAGAATGGACTGGTTGGATCTCCTTGCAGTCCAAGGGACTCTCAAGAGTCTTCTCCAACACCACAGTTCAAAAGCATCAATTCTTCGGTGCTCAGCTTTCTTCACAGTCCAACTCTCACATCCATACATGACCACAGGAAAAACCATAGCCTTGACTAGACGGACCTTGGTTGGCAAAGTAATGTCTCTGCTTTTTAATATACTGTCTAGGTTGGTCATAACTTTCCTTCCAAGGAGTAAGCGTCTTTTAATTTCATGGCTGCAATCAGCATCTGCAGTGATTTTGGAGCCCCCAAAAAATAAAGTCTGACACTGTTTCCACTGTTTTTCCATCTATTTCCCATGAAGTGATGGGACCAGATGCCATGATCTTAGTTTTCTGAATGTTGAGCTTCAAGCCAACATTTTCACTCTCCTCTTTCACTTTCATTAAGAGACTTTTTAGTTCCTCTTCACTTTCTGCCATAAGGGTGGTGTCATCTGCATATCTGAGGTTATTGATATTTCTCCCTGCAATCTTGATTCCAGCTTGTGCTTCTTCCAGCCCAGCGTTCCTCATGATGTACTCTGCATATAAGTTAAATAAGCAGGGTGACAATATACAACCTTGTTGATATGACCCAGCAATCCCACTCTTAGGTATATACCCTGAGGAAACCAAAATTGAAAAAGACACATGTATATTGTTCTTTGTACATTGTACTCCAATGTTCACTGTAGGACTATTCACAACATCTAGAACATGGAAGCAATCTAGATGTCAACTGAAAGATGAATGGATAAAGCAGCTGTAGTACACATATGATGGAATATTACTCAACCAGAAGAAGGAACATATTTGAGTCAGTTCTAAAGATGTGAACAAACCTAGAGCCTCTCATACAGACTGAAGTCAGTCAAAAATATGGAATCTAGAAAGACAGTACTGATGATAGGGCAGGACAGGAGAAACAGACATACAAAACAGACTATGGACGTGGAGGGAGAGGCGGGAGAGGAGGAGGGAGAGGGTGAGATGTATGGAGAGAATAACATGGAAACTAACAATACACATGTAAAATAGACAGCCAATGGGAATTTGCTGTATGACTCAGGGAATTCAAACAGGGGCTCTGTAACAATCTAGAAGGGTAGGATGGGGAGGGAGATGGGAAGAAGGTTTAAGAGGGAGAGGACATATGTATACCTATGATTGATTCTTGTTGATTGACAGAAAACAACAAAATTCTGTAAAGCAATTATCATTCAATTAAAAAAATAAATTTTTAAAAAAACTTTCCAGTTTGCTGTGATCCACACAGTCAAAGGCTTTAGCATAGTCAATGAAACAATCACAACAACAAAATATTGTTAATAATCATTTTTGAAAACAGTTTGGGAAATCCTTCAAAAGTTACATGTATACCTATGATAGCTTACTTACAGGAAATTATTCAAAAGGAATGAAAGCACATCTTGTATTACATAAGAACTTCATGACAGTTTTAGTACTAGAACCAAACCAGAAACAAACTAAACATCTGCAAACAGATAAATGGATAAACAAATTGAGATCTCAAGAAAAGTGGAAAATAAAACCTGAACAAAAATAATAATACAACATATCAAAATCTGTGTGACACAAGTACAGCAGTGATGAGAAGAAAACATAGCATTAAGTGCATATACACAAGAAAAGGAGAAAATTCTCAAATCAATAATCTAAGCATCAACCTCAGGAACCTAGAAAAAGAGCAAAACAAACCAACATCAAGCAGAAGAAAGGAAGTGATAAAAATATGAACTTCAATGAAATTAGAAAAACAACAGAGACAAGTCAGTGAAACAAAAAGCTAGTTCATTGCAAAAAACAGTAAAAATTAACATACCTCTACCATGACTGACCACATCCTCACACTCCACCAAAAGAAAAAAAAAAGTAAGACACAAATTACCAATAGCAGGAATCAAACAGGGATATCAATTATCACTACAGAAACCACCAAAATCGAAAGACTAGTAAGAAAATTTCTGAACAGATAAATTTAACAACTTGGATAAAATGGCCAATTTCGGGGAGGGGGAGCGAATCACTAGCACAAGTAAACCAATTGAAAGATTATTTGAACTGCCCTATAACTTTACTAAATTCATAATTTTAAAACTAAAAACAAATCACCAGACCCAGATAAGTGTTACTTGAGAATTATTAAGAATATTTAAAGAATTAACTCAAATTCTACAGTCTCTTCCAAAACTGGGAAGAGGAGAGAACACTTCTGAATTCATTTTAAAAAACTATTATCCTGATATCAAAAGCAGACAAGCATGAAAAGAAAATCAGAGTATGTCCCTAGTGAATATAGATACAAAAATCCTTTAAATGTTAGCTAACAGAATTTAAGAGTGTGTAAAGGCTATGGTTTTTCCCGTGGTCATGTATGGATGTGAGAGCTGGACTGTGAAGAAAGCTGATCGCCGAAGAATCGATGCTTTTGAACTGTGGTGTTGGAGAAGACTCTTGAGAGTCCCTTGTACCGCAAGGGGATCCAACCAGTCCATTCTAAAGGAGATCAATCCTGGATGTTCATTGGAGGGACTGATGCTAAAGCTGAAACTGCAATACTTTGGCCACCTCATGCGACGAGTTGACTCACTGGAAAAGACTCTGATGCTGGGAAAGGTTGGGGGCGGGAGGAGACGGGGACGACGGAGAATGAGATGGCTGGATGGCATCACCGACTCTGTGGACATGAGTTTGAGTGTACTCCAGGAGCTGGTGATGGACAGGGAGGCCTGGCGTGCTGTGATTCATGGGGTCGCGGAGAGTCGGACACGACTGAGTGACTGATCTGATCTGAATGTTATACTCCAGAGTGAAAAAATGAATCCTTTCGTCCTAAGACCAGGAATAAGGCAAGGATGTCCACTCTCATAATCTTTAGTCAACATAGTGCTGGAATTTCTAGCCAGTGCAGAAAGGCAAGAAAGGAAATAAAAAGCATAAAAATCAGAAAGGAAGAAATAAAGTTGTCTCCATTTGTAGATGACAAGCTTGCCTCTGAAAAAAATTCCAAGTAAATTATTTCAAAAAAAGAGAAAAAAGAAAAATCAAAGGAAAAACTTAGGTGTAATCTAACAAAACACAGAGAACTTATATGCTGAAAACTATGTAATGCTGATGGGAAAAAAATCAAAGATTTAAATAAATGGCGACACGCTGTGCTCATAGATTAGAAGATTCAACATGGTACTTTCTATTCTCCCCCAAACTGATATATATGCTTAATGCAAGTCCTATTAAAATCCTAGCAATGTTTTTCTGTAGATACAGAAAAGATTTGGATGTCAACAGGATGACAAAGTAAGGAACTCTGAAAATCCTTTCCTCCAGAAAATTAATGAAAACGTTAACAAAAACTGTCAAAATATTAACTCTTTCAGAACTCTGGAATTACTCAGCATGTAAGTTAAATAAGCAGGGTGACAATATACAGCCTTGACGCACTCTGCCAATTTGGAACCAGTACATTGTCCACGTCTGGTTCTAACTGTTGCTTCTTGACCTGCATATGGATTTCTCAGGAGGTAGGTAAGGTGGTCTGGTATTCCCATCTCTTTCAGAATTTTTCAGTTTGCTGTGATCCACACAGTCAAAGGCTTTAGCGTAGACAATGAAGCAGAATTAGATGTTTTTCTGGAATTCTCCTGCTTTTTCGATAACCCAATGGATGTTGGCAATTTGATCTCTGGTTCCTATGCCTTTTCTAAATCCAATGTGAACATCTAGAAGTTCTCGGTTCATGTAATGCTGAAGGCTAGCTCGGAGAATTTAGAGCATTACTTTGTTAGCATATAAAATGAGAGCAACTGTACAGTAGTCTGAACATTCTTTGGCATCACCTTTCTTTGGGACTGGAATGAAAACTGACCTTTTCCAGACCTGTGGCCACTGCTGAGTTTTCAAATTTGCTGGCGTATTGAATGCAGCACTTTAACAGCATCATCTTTTAGGATTTGAAATAGCTCAGCTGGAATTTCATCACCTCCACTAGCTTTGTTCGTAGTGATGATTCTTCCATTTGCAGTTCCAACTGTTGCTTCTTGACCTGCACACAGGTTTCTCAGGAGGCAGGTAAGGTGGTCCATTATTCCCATCTCTTTAAGAACTTCCCAGTTTATTGTGATCCATACAGTGAAAAGATAACTTGCCAGGGACTCTATACAGCTTCAGGATAGAGACTGATTGCCCAAAGAAACCACCACATGATTAAAAGCTGGATTACAATTTTCAGCCCGACTCCATGCCCTCCAAGAGGAGAAAGAGGCTGGAGATTGACTTCAATCACCAATAGCCAATAATTTAATCAATCATACCCAGTTAATGAAACTTCAATAAAATCTCTTGAACAACATGACTAGTGAGCTTCTGGGTTAGTGAGTGTGTCCATATGCTGGGAAGGTGATGCACCCAAAAAGGGAATAGAAACTTTGCACCACTCTACCTTGTTCTATGCACCTCTTTCATTTGGCTGTTCCTGAGTTCTATCGTATTCCTGAGTTCTGTGAGTCGTTCTAGCACACATACTGAACCTGAAGGCAGGGGTAGTTGTGGGGACCTCTGAATTTGTACCCAAGTCAGAGAGAAGAGTAGGAAAACTGAGGTCTGGAGACTTGAGACTGGCATGAAGCCAGGCTGTCTTGTGGGACTGAGCCATGAATTTGTAGACTCTACTTAAATTCTAAATAGTATCAGAACTGAATTGAATTGTATAGAACAGAGTTGGTGTCAAAGAATCAATTACTGCCACAAAAATGAAACTTCATAAATAATTACAAAACTATTTTGACAGGATTATAATGCTTGAAAATGTAACTGCTATGACAATAACAACATAAAGGAAGGAGAAGGGAACAGAGCTACCTAGGAGCAAAGTTTTCTATACTACTCATGTACACATTTATATGAACTAGACTTATAAATTAAGATGTTATTTATATTTCTAAAGGCAGTCACTAAGAAAATAGGAAAAAAAAGAGACCGGGATTAAAATGGTACATTAAAAAACAACACAAAAGAAGGCAATATTGGAGAAAGAGAGGAGCAACAAAGTTCTAAGACATATGAAAACAAATCACAAAATGACTGAACAGTAACTACATCAAATGCAAATGGCTTTAACACTCCAATTAAAAGGTATACATAGGCAAAATGGAGTAAAAAACCATCATGACCAACTAAATACTATTTTTTAAAAAAACACATTTTAGATCTGAAGAGAGAAACAGGTATAAAGTAAAAAGATGGAACTCCTCTACACAGTCAAATACAATTCTTTATCTTCCCTCTCCTGGTGGTGGTTTAGTCACTAAGTCAAGTCTGACTCTGCGACCCCATGGACTATGTAGCCTGCCAGGCTCCTCTGTCCACAGAACTCTCCAGGCAAGAATACTGGAGTGGGTTGCCATTTCCTTCTCCATTTCCCTCTCCCAGCAAATTTCATTTCAGTAAAAGGCACCACCATCAACTGTAAGGTCAAAAGGTTAGATATGATCCTTGATTCTTTCACAATGTATTCTTATATCCACTTCCTGAGCAAATACTGTTGGTTCAATTTTCTAAATTATCAACTGCTACCACCTTAGATGAAACCACAGTCTTGCCTAGACTACTGCAATGGCCTCCTAAATGAAACTCCCACGTGTGGGGCAAAAATGGACTATATTCCATCTTCCATAAGGCAGTCCAAAGTATTTTAACATTCATGATACACTGTTTCTCTATGGCTTAAAAACTTTCAAACCAAAGCTTCCTTGTAGTTTCTCACTGTGAGAAAGATTGTACAGTTCATTTACAATCAAGTTCAATTTGCTTTCTTTTTTCTTCAAGGGTCTCTGTCTACCTCTCATATCTGCTGCTTCTCAGGAACAATACATCTGTGTCCTGGCATCCTTGGGGGATTTGTTCCAGCACCTCGCCATCCCTCCACACCTGCTACAGCTACCAATATCCATAGATGCTTGAGTCCCTTATTTGCACAGTATTTGCATATAACCTACACGCATCATTATTTTGGGGTGCAAAAGTACATCATTATTGTAATTTAAATGCTGTACACAAGACACACTTTGGTTTTACTTTATGTTTTTACTAAATGATCTATTCCCTAACCCAAAGCAAACATGGATAAAATTAAATGTTAAAAAATACGTATCATCTGTAGTACAAAGTAAAGGCTATGAATAGTTTCTGGTATACAACAAATTCAAGTTTTGCTTTTTGGAATTTTCTGGAATATTTTTTCCAAATATATTTGCTCCATCTTTGGTTGAATCCACAAATACAGAATCCACAGATGCGGTAGGTCAACTATATTAGACCCAGGAAGACACTGAGACAGACTGCCAAAGTCCTAAGGAAAAACAATTTGTAATTTAGAATTCAACATCCAGCCATTTTAATAGTCCATAGTGACTGCAAAAAGGATACTTCCAAACATACAAGGACTCAGAAAGTTTATCACCCAAAGAATCTCTCTAAAACACCTACAGAAGAGAGACAGTATGAAAAAAACAACCTAAATTCCTATCTCTTCAAACGAAGGATTCTCAAAAAATATGACGTAAGCAGTAACATGATCAAATAAGCCAATAAAATATATTAAAATATATCAGAACATTAATATTTAGTAAATATTAATAAGTATTAATAAAGATAAATATATTAATATATTAAAATATCTAAATAGATACAGACAGTAGAAAATAATACCTTAAATAACAGACAAGTAAAATTTCTAATGACACTGACACGGAATGGAGGAAGAGGAAATAGAAGTTTGCTAAAATTCTGATCTTTCTGAAATAGAATAAAAAAATACTAATTAACTTTTTCTACTAAGAAAAATATGTAATTTAAACTTTTTAAGGGTAAGTAGAAAGCAGTGGTTAAGTGTGAACTGGTTAAAAACTCCTTTATTGTATGAGAAAGTGTCTCATACTGAATTTAACAAATTACAAAGCAAAACTCAGTGTATGTTAGTTATAGCAGATAAAATAAAGAACAAACAATAAAGTCTTAATATCTAGAAAGCAAAAATACAATTACAAGAAAAACAGAAAAGTCTACATTCAAAGAAAAAGGAACTGGTACTTTAAAGTGGATAAATCAGGCTAGTTAAAAAAAAAAAAAAAGAGTAGAACATTTGCATAATAATTACAGTAAAAGTCCAAAAGAGGTTTCCTAAAGTCATAAAGGTCACACCTATTAACCATAAAGCAATATAATTGGGACTAAACTTTTTTTATAAAGATTAAAAATTTCATATCCAAGTAAACTGAAACAATAAGAACTCCTATATAAACTTAAATTAAAACGTGAATGAGAATTATAAAATCTTGAAACAAAATAATACAAGCACATACCACACGTTAAGATGTAACCAAATGATAATCAGAAAAAATTTATATGCTATAATGTATTATATTAAAAATTAAGAAAAGCTAAAAATTCAAGAATTTACAGAAGTGATAAACTGGTAATTATGACAGGAAAAAAAAAAAGAAAACACTGGTTCCAGGAGAACTAAACTACTTAAATGTTGGCTTAACACTGAAATAAACCACTTAAGGATGGAACAAAATAAAATTTTAGGTCAATCTTCGATGGTACAAAAAATGGTAAAGACAAGATTTTTTATTTGAATCCACCAATGTATTAAAATACGAAGTGAGATTTATGTCAGAATGAAAGCTGTTCAGTTGTTCATTTGGGTCCAACTATTTGCGACCCCACAGACTGTAGTACACCAGAATTCCCTGTCCTTCACCATCTCTTGGAGCTTGCTCAAACGCATGTCCATTGAGTCAGTGATGCCATCCAACCATCTCGTCCTCTGCTGAACCCTTCTGCTTTTGCCTTCAATCTTCCCCAGCATCAGAGTCTTTTCCAATGAGTTGGCTCTTCCCATCAGGTAGCCAAAGTATTGGAGTTTCAGCTTCAGCATCAGTCCTTCCAATGAATATTCAAGATTGATTTCCTTTGGGATTGACTGGTTTGATCTCTTGATGTCCCAGGTATGCTCAAGAGCCTTCTCCAACACCACAGTTAGAAAGCATCAATTCTTCAACAATCAGCCTTCTTTATGGTCCAAATCTCACATTCATACATGACTACTGGAAAAACCATACCTTTGACTAGATGGACCTTTATTGGCAAAGTAATCTCTGCTTTTTAATATGTTGTCTAGGTTGGTCACAGTTTTTCTTCCAAGGAGCAAGTATCTTTTAATCTCATGGCTTCAGTCAACATCTGCAGTGATTTTGGAGCCCAAAATAATAAAGTCTCACTGTTTCCACTGTTTCCCCATCTACTTGCCATGAAGTGATGGGACTGGATGACATGATCTTAGCTTTTTGAATGTTGAGTTTTAAGCCAACTTTTTCACTCTCCTCTTTCACTTTCATCAAGAAGCTCTTTACTTCTTTGCTTTCTGCCATAAGGGTGGTGTCACCTGCAAATCTGAGGTTACTGATATGTCTCCCAGCAATCTTGACTCCTATGCTTCATCCAGTCAGGCATTTTTTCATGATGTACTCTGCATACAAGTTAAAAACGCAAGGAGACAATATACAGCCTTGACCTACTCCTTTTCCAATTTGGAACCAGTCCGTTGTTCCTTGTCCGGTTCTACCTGTTGCTTCTTGACCTGCCGGCCTGGTATTCCCATTTCTTTCAGAATTTTCCAGTTTGTTGTGATCCACACAGTCAAAGGCCTTAGGCACAGTCAATGAAGCAGAAGTAGATTTTTTGCAGGAATTCTCTTGCTTTGCTATGATCCAAGGAATATTGGCAATTTGATCTCTGGTTCCTCTGCCTTTTTAAAATCCAGCTAAATGTTAGACAACCTATTAACCTAGCAGTTCCTGTGTGGGGTTTTAAAGATGAATCTTTATGCCTTTTCCCTTCTAAACTCTATATAAATAATACAAACGGAGCTAAAAGGGCTTGGTCCCACAAGGACAAAAGGAATAAAGGAACAACTGGAGAATTCAATAAATATTCAGAAGAGTAAAAGTAGTAGAAGGACAATTAATTTAGCACCCTATTATAGGAACCACAGTATAAGGAGTGAATGAAAGAAAGAAACAAGAACTGACTCGTCCTAAAAAAAAAAAAAAAATTCCTAGAAGAGTCTTACAACTAGGAAATGTCAAGTATAAAGACCTCATATATTAAGTAATATTTTTGTGGACACTTTTATTTTATACCGTGGAAAATAAAGTACAGCATTCGGAGCCACTTCTGAATTCTCTTGTCATTTAATTTTGTTTGGCCACTATTTCTCCATCAGGTGTTTGGATACAATAGTGATTGCCCTGCACATGCTTTAGAGGGATTTAGAGAAAGGAAATGATTGCTGAGCCTTCCAAAATGTTAAAGAAGAAAAAAAAGAGAGAGAGAGATATCACATAGAAGAGAATGATTCCTACCCACCCTCCCTGGATTCCCAGGTGGCACAGTGGTAAAGAATCTGCTTCCCAGTACAGGAGACAGAGGAGACGTGGGTTCGATCCCTGGGTCAGGAAGATCCCCTGGAGAAGTAAATGGCAACCCACTCCAGTCTTCTTGCCTGGAAAATTCCATGGACAGAGGAGCCCAGCAGACTACAGTCCATGGCGTTGCAAAGAGTCGGACACAACTGAGCAACTGCACATGCACACCACCCTACCTTTGTACTACAGTGCATCCACACCTCCTCTATGCATACACCTTGAGCACTACTGCTATCAAGCAAACTTCTGTCAAGAAAATTTAAGGTTTATCCTCTGGAGAAGTTAAATGAGAGGATTGGAATTTGAAGATAAAGATATAGGAAAAGGGATGAGGTTGAAAACGGACAGATTTAACATAAAGCTTTAAACACCAGAAATGCTTCAAGATGTACATCCCTCTCTAAGAAAGGTAATTCAAGGTTTAGTTTCTGAATGGTCCTGAAGAACAGAACCCCAAAAATATTTGGGGATCTCTCTGAGCAACCAGAGCTACAGCAGCTAAAAAGCCCACTTTCTTGCACAATTATCCTAAAATAATTATGCTATCAAGCTCCATCCATGCACAATGAATTTATAATCAGCTCTGGAATATCCAACTCTTTAATAAAAAGAAACAACAGAATCAATCCTTTGCAAGTTAATTGCTGCTATGAAGACAACTAAATCCCATTTTACTATCACCCTATTAAATGCATATCTATGAGTAGTTTTGAGCCATTCCCCCCAATTATCCTCTGTGTAACTGCTATACTTCCAAATTTTAGTTCTCCTCACAGATTAAGACAAGAAAGAGAGAACAAGGAGGATCTCAGGAAATTAAAAACAAGAAACTCTCTCACAATCCACACCTGAACACAAAAGTTAGGGTAAATTAACATAAAAATTTCAAATTCAATGCAAGATCTTACTTGTTTATCTTTTCTTTCTATAACATCTTGCTTATGTTTGCATTTTTGAGATGTCTCCTTAACAGCTAATGCCTGCAGATTGAATCAGAAGAAGGGAAGTTAGTTAAAAAAAAAAGCAAGGCAATTATATGACCCTGATCATCCAAATATAAAATTGCTCTGTAAGCTTACCCACAATGCTCTTCTATGATTTCTTTCAAAGAAAATTCATTATCACCCAAAACACAATAACTTGAAAATTTATGAAAGGTTATTCCTACAGATATTAAAAGTAGTTGCAGCTATATGCATACATATATTTCTACATTTCTTCACATTTATTTCCTCATGTTATTTTATCCTAAAAGCAATCATACAGAACAGCAGGGTCCATAGTTTAAAACACTCTCAAAACAATTATGTGACTCCAAAATCTTCCCTAAAGGTTAAAAGCTATGATTGCAAAATTTTTAGTTACATTTTCACAGTATAGAGAATATTCCATATGCCATTATATTCTTTATTCTAAAAAACATGAGGTTTTTTACATTACGTTCCTACAAAAGGGGATGTAATTATATAACATGTATAAGAAATTCACAAAAGGAAATCAATGTTTCTGGGAATACTGCTCTGAATCCTCCTGTAATTAGAACAATCATTTCATTTTTTCTCTTTATATATCTTGGAATTTCTATAGAGTAGCAAGTTTCTATAAAGTAGCAAGCCATCATTAGGATCTTGAAAGACCTGTGGTAGTAGAATTCCTAATAAAAGAACTTAAAGAACTAAAGTTACAAGTAAATCCACAAAACAAATTAAAAAAGCTACAAAATATTTTTTGTATTTGCTAAAATAAATGACAAGAAATAAAAAACTGAGCCAGAAATATAACCTTCTCTTTGATTTGAGCCTCCAAACTGTGACGCTGTCTTTCCATTTCTTCAATGCGTTCTGTTATAGGAATCTGACTTTCTTTAAGTTTTCTGACCTCTTCCTTTGCTTGGTCCCGAGCTAGTTTTACTTCTTCATATTCCTGACGAACATTTTCATATTCCTTACAATGAATTCAAGAAAGAAAAGTTAACATACTCTTCGCTTAAAGTAACACATATACTAAAATCAAGCTACAGGCAGAAACCAAATCTATGCAAATGACCATTTTGAATCCCTTTAGGAGGTCTATTAATAAAAAAAATTCTGCCCTCTGAAACAACTTCAGAAATAGTAAATATCAAATAATGATGAACTCAGTGATACTACAAAATTTATATCATTAGGCCAGATTCTGTCTTCTATCCCTTCCTGTTTCTGAGACATATATCCTAATGACTACTAAAGAGAGGATCTCCTCTAATCTCTCAATAATGAAGGGATTCAAAAACATGTAAAAGAATCAAAAGAAACTCACTCATGAAAAATTTTTAAAAAACAAAAAAGAAAATGGTTCAAAAGAAAAACAAAATGAATCATCCAGGTGAAAATGATGCTTGTCACATCATAGTAATAAATAAATATTTGCTAAAAAAAAAGAATAAGTAAAGTGCTAAGAAAGCATATAGTAAGAATGAGTGGGATGAAGAAAGCTAAAAAAAACAAGAATACAAATAACTGAGAAAACAAGAGCAGTAAGAGACAAAGGAGAAAAGAAAATATAAACCCATCTGAATGCAGAGTTCCAAAGAATAGCAAGAAGAGGTAAGAAAGCTTTCTTAAGTGAACAACGCAAAGAAATAGAGGAAAACAACGAAATGGGAAAAACTAGAGATTTCGTCAAGAAAATTAGAGATACCAAGTGAACATTTCATGCAAAGATGGGCACAATAAAAGGGTAGAAAAAGTACGGACCTAACAGAAGTAGAAATATTAAGAAGAGGTAGCAAGAATACAAAAAACTATACAAAAAAGATTTTAATGACCCAGACAACCAAGACAGTGTGATCACTCATCCAGGGCCAGACATCTTGGAATGTGAAGTCAAATGGGCCTTAGGAAGCATTATTAGGAACAAAGCTAGAAGAAGTGATGCAATTTCACTGAACTATTTCAAATCCTAAAAGACGATGCTGTTAAAGAGCTGCAATCAATATGTCAGCAAATTTGGAAAACTCAGCAGTGGCCACAGGACTACAAAAGGTCAGTTTTCATTCCAATCCCTAAGAAGGAAAATGCCAAAGAATGTTCAAACTACCGCACAATTGCACTCATTTCACATGTTAGCAGGTAATGATCAAAATCCTTCAAGCTAGGCTTCAACAATATGTGAATTGAGAACTTCCAGATGTACAAGCTGGATTTAGAAAAGGCAGGAGAAGCAACATCAAATCGCCAGCATCTGCTGGATCACAGAAAAAGCAAGGGAATTTCAGAAAGACATCTATTTCTGCTTCACTGACCATGCTAAAGCCTTTGACTGTGTGGATCACAACAAACTGGAAAATTCTAAAAGAGAAGGGAATACCAGACCACCTTACTTGTATCCTGAGAAATCTGTATGCAGGTCAAGAAGCAACAGTTAGAAATGGACATGGACAACAGACTGGTTCCAAATTGGGAAAGGAGTACATCAAAGCTGTATACTGTCACCCTGCTTATTTAACTTATATGCAGGGTACATTACGTGAAATGTCAGGCTGGATGAAGCACAAGCTGGAATCAAGATTGCCAAGAGAAATATCAATAACCTGAGATACGCAGGTGACACCACCCTTATGGCAGAAAGTGAAGAGGAACTAAAAAGCCCCTTGATGAAGGTGAAAGAGGAAAGTGATAAAGCTGTCTTAAAACTCACTGTTCAGAAAACTAAGATCATGGCATTCGATCTTCATGGCAAATAGATGGGGAAAAAATGGAAACAGTGACAGAGTTTATTTTCTTGGGCTCCAAAATCACTGTGGACAGTGACTGCAGCTATGAAAGTAAAAGATGCTTGCTCTTTTGAACAAAAGCTATGACAAACCTAGAAAGCATATTAAAAAGCAGACACATCACTTTGCCAACAAAGGTTCATAAAGTCATAGCTATGAATTTTCCACTAGGCATCCGGATATAAGAGTTGGACTTTAAGAAGTCTAAGTGCCAAAGAACTGATGCTTTCAAACTGTGGTGCTGGACAAGACTCTTGAGAATCCCTGGGACAGCAAGGAGATCAAACCAGTCAATCCCAAAGGAGATCAACCCTGAATTTTCATTGAAAGGACTAATGCTGAAGCTTCAATACTTTGGCCACCTGAGGCAAAGAGTCAACTCACTGGAAAAGACCCAGATGCTATCACAGATCAAAGACAGTAGAAGGTGACAAGAGGATGAGATGGCTGAATGGCATTACCAATTCAATGG
Source organism: Moschus berezovskii (assembly GCF_049115385.1). Lineage (NCBI taxonomy): Eukaryota > Metazoa > Chordata > Mammalia > Artiodactyla > Moschidae > Moschus > Moschus berezovskii. The sequence continues at coordinate 53,529,179 of NC_142466.1, read as the reverse complement.
AGATGAGTTTGAGCAAACTCTGGAAGGCAGTGATGGACAGGGAAGCCAGGTGTGCGGCAGTCCATGGGATCACAAAGGGTTGAACACAACCAAGCGACGGAACAACAATACACATTATAGGAAATCAAAAAAGGAAATACTGAAAAATCATTAAACTCAATCCTTAAAGAGAGAAGTCAAAAGGCTTCAAAATACAAAGATAAAGCAGGTGTCAGAATAATAAACATAGGAAAAAATTATGAAACTGAGCTGAAGAAAAAGTTTAAGAAAAATGGAATTATGGAAAAAGATAGGGTGAAACGGGTGGCACAGGCTGAAAAAGATAACAAATACAGACACACATTTTTCCAATCTAATAATTATTTCCATCCTGGCATTAAAAATATTATTAAACTTTCTTATTTTGTTCCACCCACTGAAAAATAATGTATTGAGGGAAATGAATTTTTGGCCCAAACTGTGGTTCCAAATTGTATACATCACAGTGATTAAAACAGTAAACTCAGTAAACTTATGAACCATAATGAGAAGATTATAGTTAATATCCTTCAGCTCTATCTTTAGCTGAAGTTCATATTAGTAGCATACTCCAAGTAAATTTTCAGTGACCTGAGGACATTTCATTCTTACATATGTAAATATTTTTAGCTCTTTAATATTTTATAAAACAAAACTATCTGTTGACTCAATTCTGGAAGAATTAAGGACACAGACTAAGTAAACTGTTACTGTTATGCAATAACAATAACAGCACACAATTACAAAAGAACACAGAGACAGACAGATAAATACTACTATGCACGATATACAAAGTAAAAATGAATAGCACCTATTTTGAGTATTTACTGTCTCCTTTATAATTTTCCTGATACTTAAAGAAACACTATTTTACTTTAGTAACTCAGACTTACCACCCATGGCCTTTTTGCTTCAAGCATCTCAATCAAATCTAAATGTCGCTTACGTTCATAGAACCTGTCCACATCTTGTTTATATCTTTCATTCCTCTGAATCATTTTCTCTAGATATTCAGTTTTCTCTTTGCATGAGGTCTAAAATAAATATTCATTTAACAATTAGCTTAATCGAACAAAGACAAAAGGTCAAATCTTTTTATAATGAAAAATGTATAGCTCTAGCAAAATTTCACAGCAGGAGTTCTTAAGAACTGTGTAAAACTAAAGTGCACACCTGAGTTCTGGTCTAGGCTCTACTATTTTCAATTACGGGACCATGAGGAAGCACTGCCATATCTCTAAGCTTGGACTCTTCTTGCCAAAGAGGAAAGAGGTATCTGCCCCATTCACCTCACTGGTAGAAGTTACTCAACTTACTACAGGTGAAAGCTCAAAAGCTGTAACAATGACATACAGAAAAGTCATATTATTAGTAGTATGTTATGAATACCCATGACTGAAGGATTTAGAAATGAAATAAAGGAAAGCAAAAATCTAGCCTTTAACTTGTGAATTAATAAACATGTAAAATGTACTCAGAACCTAAAAGAACATGTGCTTGTTTTCTTTCAGAAGTTGGTAGGTAGTTACAGTGTTTCAGAGGGGAGTATTAGACAATTTGATGTAGGGAAAAATAAAAGGACTGACAGGGATATCTAAAGTAGGATTAAAATAATTACAACTTCTTTTGTCATTCACTCTGAATAAGTATAACAATAACAATGGCATTAAATCAGAACAAATCACATTATCAAGGACAGATAGTTTGTGTATGCTTAGTCACTTCAGTTGTGTGCAACTCTCCCACCAGTCTCCTCTGTCCACAGGATTTTTCAGGCAAGAATGCTGGGGTGGGTTGCCATGCCCTCCTCCAGAGGATCTTTCCAATCCAGGGATCAAACCTGCACCTCCTGCAGGGCAGGCAAATTCCTTACTACTGAGCCACCTGGGAAGTGCCAGTTACAGTTTAAAAGAAAGCATTTGTTTCCTAGATTTCTCATTACAAAAATTTACTGAATTAATTTTAGCTGCTGAATTATGAAAAATGATTCATTAAATAAACATCTTTTAATGTGATATACTATAAAAGGATATTCAAATTTATTTATTAAAGGTGAAAATAAAAATCAAACACTGCAACTAAATGTGCAGTTCTTTTACAAAGTCTGTCCTCACACAACCGAATAAAATATAAGAATGGGCTCAACAGAGACACTAAGTGCTATATATAGGCTGTATTACCCAAAACCCTATACAGTGCCTAACATATCACAGGTGTTTAGAAAACACTGAATGAATAAAAGAATAATATCGAAACTTTCTGAGAGAAAAAAGTACTTTGTAATACTATTAATTGGCTCTTTAGAAATTCAATTAATAACATATTTGATGACACGATAGTCAAAACTTTATATCAAACCCATTCTTACTTTTTAGTAACCTAATTTAATTACTGAAAATCCTTGCTGAAATAAAAATCACAAATATATGAATTCATTCAATGAACTATTATTCACTGGCCAATGAAAGACAATAAAATGAGTTGACTATAAATTACCTCTAGTTGTTTTTCTTTCTCCCTGAAGTTTTTGAGTTCACAGTGGTATTTGTGCATTTCTGGAGGACCAATTGACTTCTCGGTAGCTTCAAGGAGTTCAATTTTACTGAGTTTAGCAAACTCTCCAACTTTATCCTAGAGCACAAAACTTACATATCAACTAATATTATCATTTACAAATATCTTCAAAACATTTTTCACTCAATGATACCTGTCAACAAGAAACTCATTCAAAAGAAACAAAAAAGCCTTTGAGATATGAATCTTAAAATAAATCCTGTCCTTTGATATATTATTCTTTAAAATAATAAACTTAGGGTATAAACTACCACCTTTTTGAGAACTTAAAAAAAGTTCAATGTCAATATTTCCAGGTTGAAACTTTTGTATACATTTAACACAGTTTGGAAATAAAAAATACTGCCCTGGATTGAAACGATCATTACCACATGTCAATTAGAATGAAATTATTAGAAGCTTAAAAAAGAGAAGAAAGATGGCAATTTCAAACAACTATTAATATTTCTGGAGACAGCTTTAAATCAGCTGATAAATGCTTTCAAATCTTAACTTTTACTTAACTTGGACACAGTAATCAAATCACCATTGTTTCTGAAGAAAAAAACTAATTCCATCACTAGAATAACATCCAAAGACAAGTCTAAATGTTATTTGACTTTAATATTTAACATGGAATATCAAGATGTTTTATTTGTTTTGAATAAACTTAAAATATAAAACAGTTCTAGAAGGCATACACATAGATTTAAAAGCCTTGGTATATAAAGTATTTTATACAAATACACTGATTAAGAAGTTGTTTATTAACACAATTTTAAGAGCCTATAAATTGGAGCACAGAACTAGTCAAGCTACTTTTAAATAATACCTTTATTATCTATAAGGAAATAAAGGAAATAATACCTTTATTTCCTTTGTAATACTTCGATAGATTTATTAACTGAGTATTTCCAAATTACTAAAAAGCAGTAAGATTTTACTATAAGAGATGAGATGCTACCTTTTACAATACAAAGAACTGTTAAGTATTAAGACCACTATGCTCCTTTTAAAAAGTAACAATAGCTCTCAAAAAGTATTTACATTCTTATATGACATAAAGAGGAAACATTATATAGAAATTTTTCCCACTTTTACATTTAATTCTTTCATACCTGAGGTAGAAACTGGCAAAGATTGCCCACTTGAATATTTAAGGCTGCAACTTGCTCTTCTACTATTTTTTGGCTTGTAGATTTTTTGTTGATGAACCAAAAGGACTGATTTTTTACCACATCAATCTCGCGAGTGATTACAAGATTTCCAGAAGTCCTGAACCTATTTAAAAATTGAAACTCTTTATACTCAAAATACATAATTTTAGAAATTAAATTTCTAAAATTCCTTTGCACCAAAGCTTTCTACATAGGATTATTATAATTTTTTTTTTAACATCATTGCCCTTCCAAAGAAGGAAAGCCTGGCATTTTATTAGTGGTAATACATAACTGACCACAAATAAGCTACTTCTTTCAACATCTGACATCATTTAAACGTTAAAATAAAATTAAAACACACTGATATTAACTCCCAAACATTGCCTGAGGATTCACATATCTGGAGCTATTTATCATTTAATCATTATGCTATTCTCTAATCACATGTGCTCACTGCAATTCAAACTGGGTTGATACATGAAAACATAACGAGCTCAACCTTGAAACTCTCTCTACTTAGAAAATGTACAAATGAAAACCAAGTACTGTGTATGTATTTCCAGGTATCAACTGGAAATGCATACAGGTGGCCCATGGCTACCTGATCTTATACTCCACCACTCTGAATTCAGAAGAAACTGTATCACATGACTATAAAGGAACACTGAACAAAAGAAAATTCATCTGAAAGAAGGGTATTTATTTTTTGCTTTTAGAAGCACTACTGTGCCACACCTCCTACCTATTCATCCATCTTCTTCACTGGCAATCAGCAGCATGTGGCATAAAGATAACTTATTGGTATCCAATGGCAAATGACAATTTAAATATTGTATATATCTAGATTATACTGTAATCAGAACACTCCAAACTGTAAGATTTTAGGATGTTAAACAAGGTAATTTAAACTTTCATTTCCAGGAGCATAACTAACAAAGTATTTTCTGATTCTCTTACTAAACAACTATTAAACAAAACTGGTAAAATATCTTCATAAATGTATTTATAGGTTAGCATGAAAGTAAGGAATTCTGGCCAAAATACCAGTGCAGATGGGAAACCAGCAGAGGAAAAAAGAAATTGCCTTTCATTCTGAGGGCATTTGGCCAACCAGGTAACCTGGTGTATTTATTTTTATGATCCCCTGAGAGAGGGGTGTTGAGGACAAAGCCCAGAGTTCTCCAAGGTAGAGTCTAACAGAAACCATACCAAGGATCAGATCAAGAAGGCAGAGGAGTAGGACATGGGGACCACCTTCTCAGACAAATACATCAAAAATACATCTACATGTGGAATTATTTACAGAGAACATCTACTGAACATTGGAAGAAGACTTCAGACTTTCTAAAGGGCGAGAAAATCTTCATGTAACTAAGCAGGACAAAAGAAGAAAGGAAAGAGAGAGAGAGAGAGGAACTGGGATGGAACCTGAGTACCCAGGAGCAAACTGTGACAGAGGAAAAGTTTCTGCACATTGCGAAGTTCCCTCATTGGTGGTGAAATCAACTGGGACAAAGGGGGAGCTTTGGAGCCTCAGAAGAGGGTGCAGCAACTGGTTTGCAAGGGCAAAGTGGAAAGACACCTTCAGACAGCAGGTGCCACCTGGCAGACCCCAGCCTCAGACACTCACCCTCTGGGGCAGGTGGAGCGAGGCTTGGGCTTTGGAGGTTAGACCCCAGGAGAGGAGCAGGGCAGGCTGAGCAGAGACAGCCTGAGGTGGGGAGGGTGCGGTGCACCACTACAGAGCAAGTGTGGGAAGAAGCCTGGGACTGACAGAGGTGAGGCACCACTGCTGGTGGCCCAAGAGACGAGAAGCGGGACCATCAGAAAACTTCCTTCTCTGAGTTCATGCTCTGAGGCAGCGGAGCACCGCCTACACGGGGGGTTCAGGGATGGGCATGAGCTACCACTGTCATCTTGGACTCCAGAGATGGGCACGGGCTGCTATTACTGAGGATCCTGTGAGAGGTGGCTGGTCGTGGCCCCAACTTCCTGGGAGCATGTGTGGGCAGCACATCTGCACACTGCAATATCCAGTACACACTAAGGAAAGATATGACAAGCATCCAAACAAAAAGCAGCCCTCATGCCAAAAATATATCAAATCCATACAAGCTATGCAAGGACGCTCCCACATATTAATAGCCCTCCAAGAGAGGAGAGTGAAAAAGTTGGCTTAAAACTCAACATTCAAAAAACTAAAATCATGGCATCCAGTACCACCACTTCATGGCAAATAGATGGGGAAACAAGGCAAACAATGACAGACTTTATTTTTGGGGGCTCCAAAATCACAGCAAATGGTGACTGCAGCCATGAAAATAAAAGATGCTTGGTGCTTGGAAGGAAAGCTATGCCCAACCTAAACAGCATAATAAAAAGCAGAGATATTATTTTGCCAACAAAGTTCCGTCTAGTCAAGGCTGTGGTTTTTCCAGTAGTCATGTATTGGATGTGAAAGCTGGACTACAAAGAACCTGAGGGCCAAAGAATTGATGCTTTTGAACTGTGATGTTGGAGAAGAGTCTTGAAAGTCCCTCGTACAGCAAGGAGATCCAATCAGTGAATCCTAAAGGAAATCAGTCCTGAATATTCATTGGAAGGACTGATGCTGAAGCTGAAGCTTCAACACTTTGGCCACCTGATGTGAAGAAGTGCCTCACTGGAAAAGACCCTGATGCTGGGGAAGATTGAAGGCAGAAAGAGAAGGGGACGACAGAGGATGAGACGGTTGGACGGCATCATTGACTCAGTGGACATGAGTTTGAGAAAACTCTGAGAGTTGGTGATAGACAGGGAAGCCTGTCGTGCTGCAGTCCATGGGGTCACAAAGAGTCAGACATGACTGAGTGACTGAACTGAACCAAACCAACAGAAATGTAAACTATTGTAAAAAGGAACTAAACCTGTAAGGAAGAGTCAAGAAAAATTAGAAAATTCATTTGCTGAGACAAAGGCTGAACTAACTGCAATGCATTGCAGAATGAATAATGCTGAAGAGCCAATAAGTGAACTAGAATAAAGAATAATGGAAATAATCTGGTCAAAACAGCCAACAGCTAAAAAAAAAACGAAAGAAAGCAATATGAGACCTATGAAACAATATAAAGTATGCCCATCGACACATAACAGGGATTCCAAAAGGAGAAGAAAGAGAAAAGAGGATTGAAAACGTATTTCAAGAAACTATGGCTAAAAACTTCCCAAACTTAAAGGCGGAAACAGATATCCAGATACAGGAAACAGACAGGGTTCTAAACAAGATGAACCCAAACAAACCTATACCAAGAAATATTATTTTAAAAATGGCAAAAGTTAAAGAGAGGATTTTTAAGGCAGCAAGAGAAAAACAAAGAGTTAATGACAAGGGAACTCCTAAAAGACTATCAGCTGATTTCTCCACAGAAATGTTATAGCCCAGAAGGAAGTGGCAAAATATATTCAAAGTCTCAAAAGGGAAAACTCTGCAACCTAGAATACTCTACCCAGTAATATAACCATTTAGAATAGGAGAAGAGAGAAAAAATTTCTCAGATAAGCAAAAACTAAAAGAATACAGCAATACTAAACCTATCCTAAAAGAAATATTGAAAGTAAAAGTGAAGTCGCTCAGTCGTGTCTGACTCTGTGGCCCCATGGACTGCAGCCCACCAGAAACCAGTCCATGGAATTTTCCAGGCAAGAGTACCGGAGTGGGTTGCCATTTCCTTCTCCAGGGGATCCTCCTGACCCAGGGATCAAACCTGGGTCTCTAGCATTGCAGGCAGACGCTCTTACCGTCTGAGCCACCAGGAAATATTGAAAGGTCTTCTCTAAATAGAAAAGAAGCAAATAGATATAGGTAGGAGGAAATCACAATTGAAAAGGAAACCACTTAAGCCACTGTACATACAGATTAAAAAAAAAAAAAAACCTATTCATGAAAGCAATGATAAACATAATGAACAGCAAAAGGATAAACATGAAGATATAAAAAAAGATATAAAATCATAAAATATGTGGAAGAAGACTAAGAGAATGTAGTTTTTTTTTTTCTACGAATGTTTACCTATGTGAGTATTAAAGCAAGCAGATATAGGAAACAGTTAACATACTTGAAAAAGAGAGCAACTACAAATTAAAAACATATAAAAATTCACAAAAACCAAAAAGAGAACGAAAACATAAAATTTTCATCAAACCAGAGAGAGGAAAAAAGAAATACAGTCAACTGGAAAACAAGGTTTAAAATGGCAGTAAATACTTCTGTATTGATAATTACCTTAAATGACAATGGACTGAATACTCCAATCAAAAGACAGAGTAAAAGATAGGATAAAAGAAAAAAAGAGCCTCTCACATTAGGACAAAGGACACACAGACTGAAAGTGAGGGGATGGAAGAAGGTATTTCATGCAAACAGAAATGACAAAAGGCAGGAGTCACAATACTCATATCAAACAAAATAGACTTTAATGAAGGCCATTTAAAAAGATTAAAAAGGACATCATATGATGATAAAAGGATCAATACAAGAAGAGGATTTTACACTCGTTAACATATATACACCCAATATAGGAGCACCCAAATATGTAAGACAAATACTAACACGACACAAAGGCAGAAACTGATAGGGATACAACAGGAAGAGACTTTAATACCTCATTCATATCAGGGGACACATCCTCCAGAAAGAAAACCAAGAAGGCAACAGAGATCTCATATGATGCAATAAAACATATTCAAGTGATATTTTCAGGACACTGCAGGCAAAAAAACCCCGGATACACGTTCTTTACCAACTGAGCTATGAGGGAATGAGGAAATCAAAAAGGAAATAGAAAGTGTAAACAAAATTGACAAACCACTGGCCACACTCACCAAGAAAAATAGAGAACCCAATTAAATAAAGTAAGAAACAAAAAGGAAGTCTCAACTGATACCATAGAAATACAAAACACTGTAAGAGAATACTATGAACAATTATATGCCAATAAATTCAACAACCCAGAAAAAAGGGATAAGTGTTCAGAAACATACAGTCCACCAAAATTCAATCAAGAAGAAACTGATAATTTGAACAGACAATCATTAGAAATGAAATAGAATCTGTAAATAAATAGAAGAAAAACACTCCCTACAAACACAAGTGCAGGACCTGATGGCTTCACTGGTTAATTCTACCAAACATACAAAGAACTTAAACCCATGTTTCTTAAGTTCTTCCGGAAGAATGGAGAGGAAGGAACATTCCCAAATACATCCTATGGAGCCACCGTCACTGTGACACCAAAGCCAGACAAAGGCACCACCAAAAGAGAAAATGAAAAGCCTGCATCTTTGATGAATATGTATGCAAAAATTCTCAACAAAGTATTAATAAAGCAAATGCAACAACACATAAAATAAAAAACCATACACCACAACCAAGCTGGATTCATCCTAGGGTCACAAGAAGTCGTCAACATATGCAAACCAATCAATGTGATACGCCACATTAACAAAAGACAAAAACCACATATCATCTCAATAGATGCAAAAAAAGCATTTGACAAAATTCAGTTATCAATTCACGATAAAACTCTTACCAAAGTGGTATAGAGGGAACATTTGCGTTAGTTGCTCAGTCATATCCAACTCTGCAATACCACGGACTGTCGCCCACCAGGCTCCTCTGTCCATGGAATTCTCCAAGCAAGAATACTGGAGTGGGTTGCCATTGCCTTCTCCAGGGGGCCTTCCCAACCTCAGGGTTGAACCCAGGTCTACTGCACTGCAGGCAAATTCTTTATCATCTGAATCACCTGGGAAGCCCAGAGGGAACATATCTCAACATAATAAAAGCCATTTATGACAAACCCACACAAAGGCAAAAAACTGAAAGTCTTCTTGTTAACATCTGAAACAAGACAAAGACGTCCACTCTTATCTTCTTCGACAGTATTAGAAGTCCTAGACAACAAACAAAATGAAAAACTCTACTCAGCTATCCTTGCTTAAATGGGATAGTAAAGATATTTTAAAAAGGAAATAAATGGAAAAAAAACAGGAAAATATTTAAAGGGAAAGCTGCTAACTATATTAATGGCAAATTAAACAGATTTTAAGACAGAAAGTCTCAAAAGATGAAGAATTCAGTATATAACAATAACGAGTTCATTACTGTCCTATAAATATATAAAGGAAAGATGGGCAGAACAAAGGTAATTAACAAATCTACATAAAGAAAGGGATAGTGTAATATGCTTTTCTCAGTAATAGTAAAAATAACTAGTAACCTTGCACTAATGGACAAATAAAGAACAGCGTACACACAACAGCAGAATACTCATTCTTTCAACCAAACAGGTAACAATTACACGAGCTCAGTATGTAAGCCTCAACAAATTTCAAAGGATTGGGAACATAAAGATCACCTTATCTATTTTTTACCACATTACTATCAAAATGAAGATCAATACTAAAATATAACAAGAAGATCACTACATTAGAATCTGAAACAGTTTTTAATTTGAGCTCAAAAACAAAATGAAGAAAACATTCACAACTGAAAAGTAGAAAAATACTATACCAAAATTTGGGAGATGGAACTAAAGCAGTACTGATAGGCAGATTTTTACCCTTCACTACTTACATCAGGGAAAAAACAAGACTGAAAATGAGTACAATATCCATTTCAGGAAAAGAGAAGAACAAAAGAAACCAAAAGTTTAAAGACAAATTAGTAAAGGGAAGAGTAAACATGAATGAAATATAAAACCGTGATGTGAGACAGAAACAACAATGCAAAAAGTTAAACTCATTAAAAAAAGACGAATAAAATTGACAAATCAATTTTTTCCAAATCATGAAAAAAAATTAATGAAAGAGGGGAAAACAACTACAGAAGATACTTAGATAATATATTTTATATATGAAAAGACATAATACAAACATAATAAAGTTACATAAGAACATATTATTTAGCCAAATAAAATTAAAAGCTAAGATGAAAATATTTTTTAGAAAACTATAAATTACCATGATGACTCAAGAATAGAAAAAAATAATTCATTGCTGCTGCTGCTAAGTCGCTTCAGTCCTGTCCGTCTATGTGCGACCCCACAGATGGCAGCCCACCAGGCTCCCCCGTCCCTGGGATTCTCCAGGCAAGAACACTGGAGTGGGTTGCCATTTCCTTCTCCAATGCATGAAAGTGAAAAGTGAAAGTGAAGTCGCTCAGTCATGTCCTGACTCTTCCCGACCCCACGGAGTACAACCTACCAGGCTCCTCCGTCCATGGGGTTTTCCAGGCAAGAGTACTGGAGTGGGTTGCCATTGCCTTCTTCGAAATAATTCTTAAATCAATAGGCCCAGATGATTTTATCAGTAACTTTATTCAAACATCCAATCAACTAATATTTCACAAGCAAAACACAGATGTTAGAGAAGCAAGTCTACCAATGCAAAAACCATGACTATGTTGAATTTATTCTAAGAATGCAAAATAGAGTGAACATTAGGAAATTAACTGACTTTCCAATTAAAATAATGTGATCAATTCAATACATGCTGATAAGATTCATTTGCTAGTTATAATTAAAAGAACATGAAATCAGGAACAACAAGGAATACCCCTAAACAAGTAAATCATATCTTTCAAAGTCCTACAAGTATCTCATTTCACTCCAGCCACACTATCATTTTTCTGTTCCTCAGCAACAACAAATCTAATTTTGCCTGAGATCTTCGGCACAAACTATTCCATTGCCTGGAATAATCTACTCCCAGTTCTTACGGTTCTCATTCAGTTCTCACTTCCCAATAGGCTTTCCTGAACATACAACAGGAATAAATAAATCACCACCTCCCTCAAACCCTGCCAAGACCTACAATGAACTAAATCTGATGGAAATTCTTTGTCTTTATTTTGCTCCACCTGTCAGCAGCATTGGACAGGTCAACAGCATCGGACTCCTTGAGTGCTTTCCAGGTACCGCATTCTTCTCACTCACTAGCATTCTTCCCAGTTTCCTTTCCCCATATTCAGCTTCTAAATGCAGCAGTACAACAGAATCTAGTTCTTACAGACATCCTTCCTACATCTGCATCTTCTCCCATGGAGATTTCAACCACCCTACCAACAACTCCCCATGTGTATGATCTTTGGCCCAGACTTCTCTAATAATGGGGGGGGGGGGATAAAACTAACTGCCCATTCAACATTTCAATTTAAGTAAAATGAAGACACAAAACTGAATGAGATTTAGCTCATCATAGACCTTGGCAATATTTCTACCTGAATGTCTATATAAGCATCTCAAACTTTACTCTGTATTTTACTGACCCTTAAAAGCATCTGTTTTTGTTGCTGTTCTTTTCCATCTTCACATTTCTGAAACTAGGCTGCACAAACTGGAAGTTGCATTTTACAAAGGTGGCATCTTAATTCGATGAAATATGGTTTACTCCAAAATAACCTTCTGATCTTACCCTAAAACCTCCAGATGCAGGTTTCATTACCCCAGTTAAGAGAAACTTCACTCTTAAGGATGCCAGACACCTATATTGGTACACTTCCTCTTCGATGCGCTTCTCTCTTTCATATTCTGTATTCAATTTGTGAGCAAATTTTAGACTATTTTACTTTCTCCTAGAAATATTACATTAGAAGCTTCACTGATTTCCTTGCTTTTGCCTGTTTTCTCACAGTCTATTTTTCACAGAGCAACCTAAATGATGTGATTAAAATTTAAGCTATTAAATTATGTCAACCCTCTGCTCAAATTCTGATGGCTTCACAGCTTATTCAAAACAAATGCAAATTCCTTACACTGGTTTACAAAGCCTAATGAGTCAGCTCCCTTATATTTTCAGAACTTATCTTTTACTTCTCCTATTTAACACAACCCAGTGACACTGTGTACCACTTCGGGGTCTTAGCATTTACAGATTCCTCTACATGAAATGCAGTACTTGGGTGCCATCTCAAAAACGACAAAATGATCTCTGTTTGTTTATAAGGCAAACCATTCAACATCACAGTAACCAAGTCTATGTCCCAGCCACTAATGCCAAAAAAGCTGAATGGTTCCCTTCTAGTAGTAACACCAAAAGAAAACAAAGGTCCTTTTCATCACAGGGGACTGGAATGCAAAAGCAGGAAGTCAAGAGATACCTGAAGTCAATGTATGGCAAAAACCACTACAATATTGTAAAGTAGCCTCCAATTAAAATAAATTAATTAATTTTTTAGAGAGAGAGAGATACCTGGAGTAACAGGCAAGGTTGGCATTAAGAGTAGAGAATGAAGCGGGCAAAGACTAACGAGAGTTCTGCCAAGAGAAGGCGCTGGTCACAGCAAACATCCCCTGCTAACAGCACAAGAGACGCTGCTACACATGGACGTCACCAGATGGTCAACACTGAAATCAGACTAACTGCATTCTTTGCAAAGATGGAGAAGTTCTATACAGTCAGCAAAAACAAGACTGGGAGCTTGACTGTGGTTCAGATCATGAGTTCCTTATTGCAAAATTCAGACTTAAATTGAAGAAAGTAGGGAAAACGACTAGGCCATTCAGGTACTGCTGCTGCTAAGTCACTTCAGTTGTGTCTGACTCTGTGCGACCACAAAGATGGCAGCCCACCAGGCTCCGCCATCCCTGGGATTCTCCAGGCAAGAACACTGGTACAACCTACATCAAATTCCTTATGATTATACACTGGAGGTGACAAATGGATTCAAGGGATTAGATGTGATAGACAAAGTGCCTGAAGAACTACAGACATATATTCGAAATATTATACAGGAGGCAGTGACCAAAACCATCCCCAAGAAAAAGGCAAAATGGTTGTCTGAGGAGACCTTACAAATAGCTGAGAAAAGAAGAGAAGCAAAAAGTAAAGGAGAAAAGGAAAGATATACCCATCTGAATGCAGAGTTCCAAAGAATAGCAAAGAGAGAAAAGAAAGCCTTCCTCAGTGATCAATGCAAAGAAATAGAAGATAACAACAGAAAGGGAAGCCTAAAGATCTCTTCAAGAAAATTATATATACACCAAGGGAACATTTCATGCAAAGATAAGCACAATAAAGAACAGAAATGGTATGGACCTAACAGAAGCAGAAGATATTAAGAAGAAGTGACAAGAAAACACAGAAGAACTAAAGGTCTCAATGACACAGATAACCACGACAGTGTGATAACTCATGTAGACAGAGCCAGACATTCTGGAGTGTGAAGTCAAGTGGGCCTTTGGAAGCAATACTAAGAACAGGCGAGTTAAAGTGATGGAATTGCAGCTGAGTTATTTCAAATTCTAAAAAATGATGCTGTGAAAGTGCTTTACTCAATATGCCAGCAAATTTGGAAAACTCAGCAGCGGCCCCAAGAATGGAAAAAGTCAGTTTTCATTCCAATCCCAATAAAGGGCAATTCCAAAGAATGTTCAAACTACCATACAGCTGCACTCATTTCATATGCTAGCAAGGTAATGCTCAAAATCGTTCAAGCTAGGCTTCAACAGTATGTGAACCAAGAACTTTCAGATGTAAAATCTGGATTTAGAAAAGGCAGAAGAACCAGAGATCAAATTGCCAATATCCGCTGGATCATACAAAAAAGAAGGGAATTCCAGAAAAACATCTACTTCTGCCTCACTGACTACACTAAAGCCTTTGACTGTGTGAATCACAATAAACTGTGGAAAATTCTTAAAGAAATGGAAATACCAGACCACTGTACCTGCCTCCTGAAAAATCTGTATGCAGGTCCAGAAGCAACAGTTAGAGCTGGATATGGAACAATGGACTCGTTCAAAACTGGGAAAGAAGTAGGTCAAGGCTGTATATTATCACCCTGCTTATTTAACCTACATACAGAGTGTATCAAGCAAAATGCCAGGCTGTATGAAGCGCAAGCTGGAATCAAGATTGCCGGGAGAAATATCAATAACCTCAGATATGCAGATGACACCACCCTTGTGGCAGAAAGCAAAGAGGAACTAAAGAGCCTCTTGATGAAAGTGAAAGAGGACAGTGAAAAAGTTGTTAAAACTCAACATTCAAAAAACTAAGATCATGGCATCTGGTCCATCACTTCATGGCAAACATATGGGGAAACAATGGAAACAGTGACAGACTGTATTTTCTTGGGCTCCAAAATCACTGCAAATGGTGATTGCAGCCGCGAAATTAAAAGATGCTTGTTCCTTGGAAGAAAAGGTATGACCAACCTAGATAGTATTAAAAAGCAGAGACATCACTTTGCCAAGATACATATAGTCAAAGCTATGGTTTTTCCAGTAGTCATGTATGGATATGAGAGTTGGACCATAAACAAGGCTGACAGCTAAAGAATTGATGCTATGGTCTGTGGTGTTGTAGAAGACTCTTGAGAGTCCTTTGAACAGCAAGGAGATCCAACCAGTCCATTCTAAACGAAATCAGTCCTCAATAATCACTGGAAGGACTGATCCTAAAGCTGAAGCTCCAATTCTTTGGCCACCCGATGTGAAGAGCCAACTCATTACGAAAGACCCTGATGCTAGCAAAAACTGAAGTCAGGAGGAGAAGGGGATGACAGAGGACAAAATGTCTGGATGGCATCACTGACTCAATGGACATAAGTTCGAGCAAGCTCTAGGAGATCATGAAGGACAGGGAAGCCTGGTGTGCTGCAGTACACAGGGTCGCAAAGAGTCAGACATGGCTGAGCGACTAAACAACAACAATATATTCCAAGACGGCAGAAAGCTGTTCCCCCCAAAAAAGAATGCTGTATCCCTCAATGTACTAAGAAATATTTGAAAAATGACTGCATAAATGCATGTCAGAGACCATTTATTCTACCCACCATTCCCTTCAATGAATACGACCAGTCAGTGCCCCCATTCAACAGCAATGACAGTTCTGACGACTGATAATCAGCCATTTTTGGCTTGGTATTCTCAAAGCCACAAGGACCCTGATGGAACAAAAGAGCACAACATAATCATGTTGAGTGTGTGGAGAGGAAATCCTCCCTTGTGCCAGACCTGGTCGGAGAAGGCAATGGCAAGCCACTCCAGTACTCTTGCCTAGAAAATCCCATGGACGGAGGAGCCTGGTAGGCTGCAGTCCATGGGGTCACTACGAGTCAGACATGACTGAGCGACTTCACTGTCACACACTGGAGAAGGAAATGGTAACCCACTCCAGTGTTCTTGCCTGGAGAATCCCAGGGACGGGGGAGTCTGGTGGGCTGCCGTCTATGGGGTCACACAGAGTCGGACACGACTGAAGTGACTTAGCAGCAGCAGCAGCAGCCAGACCTCGTAACAGAACTCTGGTTAATAGTCACTGGTTAGATTGTTAGAGCAAGTAGCTACTGAACACCAGAACAGTTAACCTTTGAGCTTCCCTGCTGGCTCAGATGGTAAAGTGTCTGCCTACAATGCGGAAGACCTGGGTTCAATCCCTAGGACGGGAAGATCCCCTGGAGAAGGAAATGGCAACCCACTCCAGTACACTTGCCTGGAAAACCCCATGGACAGAGAACTACAGTCCATGGGATTGCAAAGAGTCAGACATGACTGAGCAACTTTCACTTAGAAAACAAGAAGACAACTGGGCTTTGGTGACAGAGTAAAAAGTCAGGGGTGCTGAAGACCAAAAGCCATCCTTAATGGACTTCTGAAACTTAAATGTTAATACTCCCTCTGAGTTTTATAAATATACTTGGTTTAGTATACTTTTTCAGTTTCAGTATCTAGGAAACCATCATGATCAATGCTAACCTAGGAGTATCTTTGTAATTACAGCCATAGCTCAGATACATTGCAGGTTTGGTTCCAGAGAACTGCAATAAAGTAAACATTGCAATAAAGTGTACTGCATCAATTTTTTGGTTTCCCAGTACAAATGAAAGTTATGTTTATACTATACTGTAGTCTAAAAGTGTGCAAAAGCATTATATCTAAAAAAATAACCTACCTTAGTAAAAATATTTTATTTCTAAAAAATGCTAACCATCATTTAACAATGCAGGGTTGCATCAAAACTTTAATTTGTATAAACACATCTGCAAAGCAAATGAAACAAGGTATGCTTGTGTTTTTTAAACTGAGATATAATTCACAAATCATAGAATCTAATTTCAGAATATTTTTATCACTCAAAAGAAGAGCCCATACCTGTTAAACCAGTCACTTCTCATTCTTTCCTCCACTCAAACCCCAGCAACCACTAATCTATTTTTTGTCTCATGAATTTACTTATTCTGGACATTTCATATAACTGGATGGAGAAGGAATGGCAACCCACTCCAGTGTTCTTGCCTGGAGAATCCCAGGGACGGGGGAGCCTGGTGGGCTGCCGTCTATGGGGTCGCAGAGAGTCAGACACGACTGAAGTGACTTAGCAGCAGCAGCATATAAATGGAATCACACAATATTCAATCTTTTGTGTCTAGTTTCCTCACCAAGCATCATCTTTGCAAGGTTTACCCATGTTACAGGATCTATCAGTACTTCAGTCCTTTGCATGGCTCAATAATGTGTTATGGTATGGATATATCACAATTTGTTTAGCCATTTTTCAGGCAATGGACATCTGAGTTATTCATAATTTTCATCATTAAAATTAGGAAAAAGCTACTTTATGCCAGTGAGCAATCATTCTCTAGAACAGTGACTGGACCAAAGAATACTTGTATTTAAAATTTAATACATACAGCAGAATAGGATATAGTGCCTATACTGCCACAATAGAGCATGACGGGATTCTCTTTTCTGTAACTTCATATGATTGAACTTTAAATTTTTCTAAGCTGAGAGGAAAATAATCATCTTGATTTCCTTTGTAACTAGTGAGATGTAGTTTTTTTAAAATATACTTATAATTTATATTACTTTGTATTAAACTTCTTTGCTTACTTCCTATTGTTGTTTATAATTTTTACTAACTTAATGAGATATTGAAATCTTAGTAATTTTAAGACATGTACATATTATCTGTGCTGAAAATGTTTCCTTCCATCTGTCACTCACTTTTTATTATGGCACCATTATTTTGGGCTGAATTTTTATGGAGCCTAAATTTCCTATTTTTTTTTCTTTTCCAGGCAAGGTTTTCGAGGGCTCATGCTGCAGCATGAGGGAGTGAAAACATGAGTCTGGTACCCATGCACTCCAAAAGAGGAGTTGTTTGGGTCCTTAAAACAGGTAACAACAGGGGCAGGTTATGTGGGTTGGGCAGGAGGTATAGCTTAGATAATCTGCCCGCCACCCTGCCCACCACCTTGGTGGTGCTGTGTGCAAGAATCACACACAGTACCCTGCTTTTGCTACTGGTACTTGTCGGTTTATGGCTTTTTCTGTATCTTATTGTTTATAATTGTAAAAACTTCCGTGTGTGCAGTTATTTTCAGTCCCTTATAGTTTCTCTGTATTCTGTTGCTTCAGGGGATATTTGCCTATGTTCAAGTATTCTGAGAAACAGTCCCAGGTCCCAGCCTATATTAAGTGAAGACCTGCTATCCTCAGCCTACCTTATCACACGGTTGGGCAGAGGCCAAGCAGTTCCGGGCATCAAAACAGCCTTCTCTTCCTTAGAGTGCCTTCTATCTTCCTTTATATGGTTATTGGCTATCCTGTTTTACTGAGAAAGATCTTTCCCTTTCCTGAAATTTAAAATATTCTACACCATTTTTCTATTCTTTTTAAACATACATATTTTTTCACTCAGTCTTTAACAAATCAAGATTTTACTTATGTACAGGGCTACCTGATAAAGCTCTAAATTTATCTGTTTTAAACAACTAACAGCCAATTATTTCAACTCAGTTTGAGTAATTTATGTGCTAGGCTGTGTCCAACAAACTATTTGTGAACCCATGGACTGCAGCCTGCCAGTCTCCTCTGTCCATGCAATTTTCCAGGCAAGAACACAGGGGTGGTTTGCCATTTCCTTCTTCAGGGGATCTTCCTAACCGACGAATTGAACCCGCATCTCTTACATCTCCTGCCCTAGCAGGTGGATTCTTTACTACTCTGCCACTTTGGAAAGGAACCTGAAATGTTAGGCCTAGGAATCAAGGTAAATTCAGTTCAGTCGCTCAGTTGTGTCCGACTCTCCGCGACCCCATGAATCACAGCACGCCAGGCCTCCCTGTCCATCACCAACTCCCAGAGTTCACTCAAACTCATACCCACAGAGTGGGTGATGCCATCCAGCCATCTCATTCTCTGTCGTCCCCTTCTCCTCCCGCCCGCAACCTTTCCCAACATCAGAGTCTTTTCCAGTGAGTCAACTCGTCGCATGAGGTGGCCAAAGTATTGCAGTTTCAGCTTTAGCATCAGTCCTTCCAATGAACACCCAGGATTGATCTCCTTTAGAATGGACGGGTTGGCTCTCCTTGTAGTACAAGGGACTCTCTCAAGAGTCTTCTCCAACACCACAGTTCAAAAGCATCAATTCTTCGGCACTCAGCTTTCTTCACAGTCCAACTCTCACATCCATACATGACCACAGGAAAAACCACAGCCTTGACTAGACGGACCTTTGATGGCAAAGTAATGTCTCTGCTTTTTAATATACTATCAAGGTTGGTCATAACTTTCCTTCCAAGGAGTAAGCGTCTTTTAATTTCATGGCTTCAATCAGCATCTGCAGTGATTTTGGAGCCCAAAAAAAATAAAGTCTGACACTGTTTCCACTGTCTCCCCATCTATTTCCCATGAAGTGATGGGACCAGATGCCATGATCTTCGTTTTCTGAATGTTGAACTTCAAGCCAACCTTTTCACTCTCCTCTTTCACTTTCATCAAGAGGCTTTTTAGTTCCTCTTCACTTTCTGCCATAAGGGTAGTGTCATCTGCATATCTGAGGTTATTGATATTTCTCCTGGCAATCTTGATTCCAGCTTGTGCTTCTGCCAGCCCAGCATTCCTCATGATGTACTCTGCATATAAGTTAAATAAGCAAGGTGACAATATACAGTCTTGACGTACTCCTTTTCCTATTTGGAAGTGGTCAAACAGGAGATCGCAAGAGTGAACATAGACATTCTAGGAATCAGTGAATTAAAATTGACTGGAATGGGTGAATTTAACTCAGATGACCATTATATCTACTACTTTGGCAGGAATCCCTTAGAAGAAATGGAGTAGCCATCATGGTCAACGAAAGAGTCCGAAATGCAGTACTTGGATGCAATCTTAAAAACGACAGAATGATTTCTGTTCGTTTCCAAGGCAAACCATTCAATATTACAGTAATCCAGGCCTATGCCCCAACCAGTAACGCTGAAGAAGCTGAACGGTTCTTTGAAGACCTACAAGACCTTTTAGAACTAACACCCAAAAAAGATGTCCTTTTCATTATAGGGGACTGGAATGCAAAAGTAGGAAGTCAAGAAACACCTGGAGTAACAGGCAAATTTGGCCTTGGAGCACGGAATGAAGCAGGGCAAAGGCTAATAAGAGTTTTGTCAAGAGAACGCACTGGTCATATCAAACACCCTCTTCCAACAACACAAGAGAAGACTCTACACATGGACATCACCAGATGGCCAACACCGAAATCAGATTGATTATATTCTTTGCAGCCAAAGATGGAGAAGCTCTATATAGTTAGCAAAAACAAGACCTGGAGCTGACTGTGGCTCAGATCATGAACTCCTTATTGCCAAATTCAGACTTAAATTGAAGAAAGTAGGGAAAACCACTAGACCATTCAGATATGGTCAATCAAATCCCTTATGATTATACAGTGCAAGTGAGAAATAGATTTAAGGGATTAGATCTGACAGATAGAGTTCCTGATGAACTCTGGACAGAGGTTCCTGACACTGTACAGGAGACAGGGACCAAGACCATCCCCATGGAAAAGAAATGCAAAAGAGCGAAATGGCTGTCTGAGGAGGCCTTACAAATAGCTGTAAAAGAAGAGAAGCGAAGAGCAAAGGAGAAAAGGAAAGATATAAGCATCTGAATGCAGAGTTCCAAAGAATAGCAAGGAGAGATAAGAAAGCCTTCCTCAGCGATCAATGCAAAGAAATAGAGGAAAACAACAGAATAGGAAAAACAAGAGATCTTTTCAAGAAAATTAGAGATATCAAGGGAACATTTCATGCAAAGATGGGCTCAATAAAGGACAGAAATGGTATGGACTTAACAGAAGCAGAAGATATTAAGAGGTGGCAAGAATACACAGAAGAACTGTACAAAAAGATCTTCACGACCAAGATAGTCACGATAACGTGATCACTGACCTAGAGCCAGACATCTTGGAATGTGAAGTCAAGTGGGCCTTAGAAAGCATCACTACGAACAAAGCTAGTGGAGGTGATGGAATTCCAGTTGAGCTATTTCAAATCTTGAAAGATGATGCTGTGAAAGTGCTGCACTCAATATGCCAGCAAATTTGGAAAACTCAGCAGTGGTCACAGGACTGGAAAAGGTCAGTCTTCATTCCAATCCCAAAGAAAGGGAATGCCAAAGAATGCCCAAACTACTGCACAATTGCACTCATCTCACACGCTAGTAAAGTCATGCTCAAAGTTCTCCAAGCCAGGCTTCAGCAATATGTGAACCAAGAACTCTCAGATGTTCAAGCAGGTTTCAGAAAAGGCAGAGGCACCAGAGATCAAATTGCCAACATCCGCTGGATCATGGCGAAAGCAAGAGAGTTCCAGAAAAACATCTATTTCTGCTTCACTGACTATGCCAAAGCCTTTGACTGTGTGGATCACAATAAACTGTGGAAAATTCTGAAAGAGATGGGAATACCAGACAACCTGACCTGCCTCTTGAGAAACCTGTATGCAGGTCAGGAAGCAACAGTCAGAACTGTACATGGAACAACAGACTGGTTCCAAGGTAAATTAGAAGTGGTCAAACAGGAGATGGCAAGAGTGAACACTGACATTTTAGGAATCAGTGAACTAAAGTGGACTGGAATGGGTGAATTTAACTGAGATGACCATTATATCTACTACTGTGGATAAGAATTCCTTAGAAGACATGGAGTAGCCATCATAGTCAACGAGAGTCCGAAATGCAGTATTTGGATGCAATCTCAAAAACGACAGAATGATCTCTGTTCATTTCCAAGGCAAACCATTCAATATCACAGTAATCCAAGTCTATGACCTAACCGATAATGCTGAAGAAGCTGAAGTTGAATGGTTCTATGAAGACCTACAAGACCTTCTAGAACTAATACCCAAAAAAGATTCCTTTTTATTTTAGGGAACTGGAATGCAAAAGGAGGAAGTTAAGACATACCTGGAGTAAAAGGCAAATTCGGCCTTGGAGTACAAAATGGAGCAAGGAAAAGGTAACAGTTTTGCCAAGAGAACGCACTGGTCAGAGCAAACGCCCTCTTCCAACAACACAAGAGAAGACTCTACACGTGGACGTTACCAGATGGTCAATATCGAAATCAAACGGTTTATATTCTTTGCAGCCAAAGATAGAGAAGCTCTAAACAGTCAGCAAAAAGAAGACCGGGAACTGACTGTGGCTCAGATCATGAACTCCTTAGTGCCAAATTCAGACCTAAATTGAAGAAAGTAGGGAAAACCACTAGACCATTCAGGTATGAACTAAATCAAATCCCTTACGATTATACAGTAGAAGTGACAAGTAAATTCAAGATTAGATATGATAGACAGAGGGCCTGAAGAACTATGGACGGAGGTTCGTGACACTGTACAGGAGGCAGTGATCAAGACCATCCCAAAGAAAAAGAAATGCAAAAAGGTAAAATGGTTGTCTGAGGAGGCCTTACAAATAGCTGAGAAAAGAAGAGATGCTAAAGGCAAAGGAGAAAAGGAAAGATAATTCCATTTGAACGCAGAGTTCCAAAGAACAGCATGGAGAGATAAGAAAGCCTTCCTCAGTGATCAATGCAAACAAATAGAGGAAAACAATAGAATGGGAAAGACTAGAGATCTCTTCAAGAAAATTGGAGATACCAAGGGAACATTTCATGCAAAGATGGGCACAATAAAGGACAGAAATGGTATGGACCTAACAGAAGCAGAAGATATTAAAAAGAGGTGGCAAGAAAACACAGAACTATACAAAAACAATCTTCACGACCCAGATAAACATTATGGTGTGATCACAAACCTAGAGCTACACATCCTGGAATGTGAAGTTAAGCGGGCCTTAGAAAGCATCACTACGAACAAAATTACTGGAGGTGATGGAATTCCACTTGAACTATTTCAAATCCTAAAAGATGATTCTGTTAAAAGTACTGCACTCAATATGCCAGCAAATTTGGAAAACGCATCAGTGGCCACAGGACTGGAAAAGGTCAGTTTTTATTCCAATCCCAAAGAAAGGCAATGCCAAAGAATGTTCAAACTACTGCACAATTGCACTCATCTCACACACTAGCAAAGTAATGCTAAAAATTCTCCAAGCCAGGTTTCAATAGTACATGAACCATGAACTTGCAGATGTTCAAGCTGGATTTAGAAAAGGCAGGGGAATCAGAGATCAAATTGCCAACATCCACTGGATCATCAAAAAAGCAAGAGAATTCCAGAAGAACATCTACTTCTGCTTTATTGATTATGCCAAAGTCTTTGACTGTGTAGATCACAACAAACTGGAAAATGCTTGACTAGATGGGAATAGCAGACCACCTTACCTGCCTCCTGTGAAACCTGTATGCAGGTCAAGAAGCAACAGTTAAAACCAGACATGAAACAACGGACTTGGTTCAAAATTGGGAAAGGAGTACGTCAGGGCTGTATATTGTCACACTGCTTATTTAACTTACATGCAGAGTTTATCATGTGAAATGCCAGGCTGGATGAAGCACAAGCTGGAGTTAAGATTTCCGGTAGAAGTATCAATAACCTGAAATATGTGGATGATACTTATGGCAAAAAGCGAAGAACTAAACAGCCTCTTGATAAAAGTGAAAGAGGAAAGTGAAAAAGCTGTCTTAAAACTCAACATTCAGAAAACTAAGATCGTGGCATCTGGTCCCATCACTTCATGGCAAATAGATGAGGAAACAATGAAAACAGTGACATAGTTTATTTTCTTGGGCTCCAAAATCACTGCAGATGGTGACTGCAGCCATGAAATTAAAAGATGTCTGCTCCTTGGAAGAAAAGCTATGACCAACCTAGACAGCACATTAAAAAGCAGAGACATTACTTGATGACAAAGGTCCAGCTAGTCAAAGTTCCAGTTTTTCCAGTCGTTATGTATGGATGTGAGAGTTGGACTATAAAGAAAGCTGAGCGCCAAAGAATTGATGCTTTTGAACTGTGGTATTGGAGAAGAGTCTTGAGAGTCCCTTGGACTGCAAGGAGATCCAACCAGTGAATCCTAAAGGAAATCAGTCCTGAATATTCATTGGAAGGACGATGATAAAGCTGAAACTCCAATACTTTGGCCACCTGATGTGAAGAAGTCACTCACTGGAAAAGACCTTACGCTGGGGAAGACTGAAGGAAGGAAGAGAAGGGGACAACAGAGGATGAGATGGTTGGATGGCATCACCGACTCAATTGACATGAGTTGAGCAAGCTCCGGGAGTTCCTGATGGACAGGGAAGCCTGATGTACTCCATCCATGGGGTTGCAAAGAGTCAGACATGACTCAGCAACTGAACTTAACTAAACCTGGGAGAATGAAAGTCACTCAGTTGTGTCTGACTCTTTGTGACCCCATGGACTATACAGTCTATGGAATTCTCCAGGCCAGGATACTGGAGTGGGGAGCCATTCCCTTCTCCAGGGGATCGTCCCAATCCAGGGGTCGAACCCAGGTCTCCCGCCCTGCAGGTGAATTCTTTACCAGCTGAGCCACCTGGGAAGCCTGCAGTAATTTATACCCAAATTTATACCCCATGCTTACATAGCCACCTTTACAAACCTACCTTACATACCAACTCTCAATAAAATAAACTCTTATATATGTTTAGAACTGTTACTATTTTCTTCATTCTATTCCTCTAATTTTTCTGTACTAATACCATACTATTAACAGCTTTATTAACTTGACAGCTACATGTAAAAAAATGAAATCAGAACGTTCTCTAACACCACTCACAAAAATAAACTCAAGATGGATTAAAGACCTGAACGTAAGGCTGGATATTATAAAACTCTTAGAGGAAAGGAAAACATAGGCAGAACACCCTTTGACATAAATCACAGCATTATCTACAGTAATGAAAATAAAAGCAAAAATAAACAAATGGGACCTATTTAACTTGAAAGCTTCTGCAAAGCAAAGCAAACTATAAACAAGACGAAAAGACAATCCTCAGAATGGGAATTGCAAATGAAGCAGCTGACAAGGGATGAATTTCCAAAATATACAAATGCTCATGCAGCTCAATATCAAAAACAAACCCAAGCAAACAACAGACAGAAGACTTAAAGACATTTCTCTAAAGAAGGCATACAGATGATCTTAACAAACACATTTGAAAAGATGCTCAACATCACTAATTGTTAGAGAAATGCAAATCAAAACTATAATGAGGTATCACTTCACACTAGTCAAAATGGCCATCATCAAAAAACTCTAAAACAATAAATGCTAGAGAGGTGTGGAGAAAAGGAAAAACTCCTGTACTATTGGTGGGAATGCAAATTGGTACAGCCACTACAAAGAACAGTATGGAGATTCCCTAAGAAACAAAACACAGAATTACCATATGATTTACACTATTTAAAAGAGCCAAGAAATGGAAGCAACCTAAATGTCCATCAACAGAGACATGTATAAAGAAGGTGTGGTACACATATACAATGGAGTATTACTCAGCCATTAAAAAGAATGAAATAATGTCATCTGCAGCAACATGATGGACCTAGAAATGATCATACTAAGTGAGGTAACTCAGAGAAAAATAAATATCATATGTTAACACATATGTGTGGAATCTTTAAAAAAAAAAAAAGTGATACAAATGAACTTATTTGCAAAACAGAAACAGACTCAGATTTCCAAAGCAGATTTGAGGTCACCAGGTGAGGACATGTGGGGGAAAGGGATAAATTAGGAGTTTGGGATTAAAATATACACACTACTATATATAAAATAATCAACAGAGATCTCCTATATTGCACAGGAAACTCTACTCAATATTCTGCAATAACCTATATAGGAAAAGAATCTGAAAATGAATAGATATATGTAAAACTGAATCACTTAGCTGCAGTGATGGAACAAACACAACATCATACATTAAGCTTTACTGTTCACTTTAACATCTGTTACACAAATGCTTTTTCAAAACCTCTTGGATTTCTGGCACATTTATTCCTCCAGATGAACTTTATAATCAACTTATAAACTGCTGAGACTCTCACTGGAATTATATCAAATTTACGCATTAGTGTGGAAATGACTGACATGCTGATGATGATTGCAATTTTATATTTTTAGAACATAATAAGCTTCCCCATTTATTCAGACCTTAGTTTTATATCCTTCAGTAAAATACCACCATTATATTTTAGTAAGTTGAACATAATCTCTTAACTGTTTCCTTACATGTGGGCCTCTTTCTCTACATAAATTTTAAAATTTTCCAACAATTTTTGAATAAAAAGATAATTTCTTTATATCCCATAAAATGACAGGGCTATTAGGTATTTTTAAGAGCTATTTCAGCTATGCAAATTCAATAACTTTCTATTAACATTCCAAAAAATGATCTAAAAATCATCTAAAGAATGCACATATTGTGCACACGCTTTTTATGTATTAAAAACAAAGTATATACATGAAGGATATACTGCTTTCATCTTGGAGAGGAACTCTCATCCATCAGAAATCACTGCCAAGAGCGGTAGACTTAGAATATCTAGGTTAAGGGAAAAGAAATACTATAATGAATTATTGATTTCTGCCATAAGGGAGGGAACAGAAAATGGTGACATAAATGCCAAGTTTTTGCCATACAAGAAATTCACCAAACTATTAACAAAGGTTGTTTCCAGAAGTGGAATTGTCAAGAGGACCTTCATTTTCATCTTTTTATAACCTTAGATTAAGCTTTTTTTCTAACAATCAAGTATTTTGCTTTCAAAAATTAGAAAAACATAAAAGAATTTCCCTGCTGGTTCAGTGGTTAAAAATCTGCCTTCCAATGCAAGGGATGCAGGTTTGATCCCTGGTCAGGGGACTAAGAACCCACATGTTGCAGAGCAACTAAGCCAGTGCACAACTAGGGAGCCAGAGCCACAAATAGAGAGACTGTGTATCGCAGTTACTAAAGCTCTAGAGCCTGCATGTCACCACCAGAAAGAAGCCTGCATGCCTTAACAATGATCCTGTGGGTGCAACCGAGATGCAGCCAAATAAATAAATATTTCTGAAAGATAAAAAAAAAAAAGCTTAAGTTTGTAAAAATACTGCAACTGAATAATGAATATTTAATAGTGGTATATATCTCCCATAAATTTCTAATTTTTCCAGAAAAAAGTTCTTACAATTCAGGTTTTAAAAGATGCATTAAAGAAAAAAGAAACTTACTTTGCTGGATGAAGTAGTCCTTAAGTATTATTTCTAATATTAATGTCATAATATAGTATTATACCACCAATGCTTTAGAAGCTGAAGTTGAACAATTCTATTAAGACCTCTAAGACCTTCTAGAACTAACCAAAAAAAGATGTCCTTTTCATCACAGGGTACTGGAATGCAAGAGTAGGAAGTCAAGAGATACCTAAAGTAACAGGCAAGTTTGGCCTTGGAGTACAAAATGAAACAGGGCAAAGGCTAACAGTTTTCTCAAGAGAACACACTGGACATAGCAAACACCCTCTTATAAAAACACAAGCGATGACACTACATACACACATCACCAAATGGTCAATACTGAAATAAGACTGATCATATTCTTTGCAGTCAAAGATGGTGAAACTCTATACAGTCGGTAAAACCAAGACCTGGAGCTGTGGCTCAGATAATCAGCTCCTCGTTGCAAAACTCAGGCTTAACTTGAAGAAAGTAGGAAAAACCACTAGGCCATTCAGGTATGACCTAATTCAAATTCCTTTCAATCATACAGTAGAGGTGATGAACAGATTCAAGAGATTAGATCTGGTAGCCAGTGTCTGAAGAACTATGGACAGAGGTCCATAACCTTGTACATGAAGCAGTGACCAAAACCACCCCAAAGAAAAAGAAACCCAAGAAGGCAAAATGGTTGTGTAAGGAGGCTTTACACATAGCTGAGAAAAGAAGCAAATAGCAAGGGCAAAAGGGAAAGACATACCCAACCAAATGCAGAGTTCCAGAAAATAGAAGAGATAAGAAGGCCTGATGATATAAGATATCAGGGGAACACTTCATGCAAAAATGAGCATGATAAAGGACAGAAACAGTAAGGACCTAACAGAAGCAGAACAGGTTAAAAAGAGGTGGAAAGAATACACAGAAGAACTATGCAAAACGGTCTTAATGATCCAGATAACAAAGATGGTATGGTCACTCACCAAGAGCTTGACATCCTAGAGTGAAGTCAAGTGGGCCTTAGGAAGCTTTACTACAAACAAGGTTAGTGAAGGGAATAGAATTCCAGCTGAGCTATTTAAAATCCTAAAAGATGATGCTGTAGAAGGCTGTACTCAGTATGTCAGCAAATTTGGAAAACTCAGCAGTGGTCAGAGTACTGGAAAAGGTCAGTTTTCATTCCAATCCCAGAGAAGGACAGTGTCAATCTACAAACTATTGTATAATCATGCACACTTTGCATGCTAGTATGGTTATACTGAAAATCCTTCAAGCTTGGCTTCAACAGTATGTGAACTAAGAACTTCCAGATGTACAAGTGGGTTTAGAGAAGGCAGAGGAAACAGAGATGAAACCGCCAACATTCATTGGATCACAGAGAAGCCAATTTCCAGAAAAAAATCTACTTCTGCTTCATTGACTATAGTAAAGCCTTTGACTGTGTGGATCACAACAAACTAGAAAATCTTAAAGAGATGGGAATACCGCCTTACCTGCCTCCTGAGAAACCTGTATGCTGGTCAAGAAGCAACCTTTAGAACCAGTTAGAACCTTTCATGGACTGGTTAAAACTTGTAAAATGAGTACCATAAGGCTGTATACTGTCATTCCATCTATTTAACCTCTATACAGAGTACATTATGAAAAATGCTGGGCTGGATGAATCACAAGCTGGAATCAAGACTGCCAAGAGAAATACCAACCTCAGACATGCAGATGATATTACTCTAAAGGCAGAAAGTGAAGAGAAACTAAAGAGCCTCTTGATGAGGATGAAAGAGTGAAAAAGTTGGCTTAAAACTCAACATTCAAAAAACTTAAGATCATGGCATCCAGTCACATCCCTTCATGGCAAATAAAGGGGGGCAAAGTGGAAGCAGACTTTATTTTCTTGGGCTCCAAAATTACTGCAGACAGTGACTGCAGCCACAAAATTAAGACACTTGCACCTTAGAAGGAAAGCTATGACAAACCTAGATTGCGTATTAAGAAGCAAAGATATCATTTTGCCGACGAAGGTTCATATAGTCAAAGTTACAGTTTTTCCAGTAGTCATGTATGAATGTGAGAGTTGGAAAATAAAGAAGGCTGAGCACTGAAGAACCAATGAAGTAGAACTGTGGTGCTAGAGATGACTCCTGACATTCCCTTGGACAGCAAGGAGATCAAACTAGTCAATCTTAAAAGAAATCAACCCTACATGTTCATTTTAAGGACTGATGCTGAAGCTCCCATACTTTGGCATCTGATGTGAACAGCCAACTCACTGAAAAATTCCCTGATGCTAGGAAAGACTGAAGGCAAAAGGAGAAGGCAGTGTCAGAGGATGTGATGGTTAGATAGCATCATCAACTATTAGACGTGAATCTGAGCAAACTCCAGGAGATAGTGAAGGACAGGGAAGCCTGGAGTGCTGCAGTCCATGGGGTTGCAAACAGTCAGACATGACTTAGCGACTGAACAACAACAATAAACTCTGTATTATTACTCTTGACTAAAGTCATCAGGAATGCATGAACATAAACTATGAAATAATGCAGAAAAAAAATGGTTTCAGTACTTTTAACACTTACAATTCAATTTCAACCATGCCTTTGGAACATCCTCTCTTCACAAAAAAGCCAACCTAAGATATAAAAAAAGACAAAGTGAGCTGTGTGGTGACATTTCCAGGTGAGATGTAGTAAAGTTATTATTATTTGTCAGATCAAGATTCTTTCAATAACTATTCTGTACATTCATTCCCTTCACTTTCTAACTGTACCCTTTCCTGACTTAGGCTCCTCCACTGTTTCCACTCACAGATGATAATATTCCAAGATACCGATATTTTAATATTCTAGTATTTATTGATCTTTCTATGTGTCTAACAGCCTCTTACAAACTCCATGACAAAGTAATTAACAGTAAGTAGTGCAGAGCAAAAATCTGAGCCCAAGTTATCAAGCTCCAGATCCTGAGTACTTCTATGGAGCTGCAGAGATTAAATACTATTAATAATCACTCTGAAAGTACCCACCCTGCTGTTAATTAGTATACACCTATCACCAAACACTTTTTAAAAAGTCCAATAAATATAGTAAATACATTTAAGTGAGCACAATTTATATCATAAAATAGATGTATTTAAGCTACTTCTTATAGGTATGTGAGTGTAAAGTATGAAAAAGGACCCTGGGCCTAAAAATATCAGATTTGATCTTAAATTAGGCTATAATTAATACTCAAAAAAGGTGAGAAATACACCTTGCAAATAACTATTTTTTTGATAGTGGTAATGACTATGATGATGATAATTATAACCACAACAGTTAACATTTATTAAGCATTACTATGTTTATGTTCTAAGTACTTGATATACAATTTCTCATTTAATACTCATGAGCAAATTTATGAGATATGTATTATATCCATTTTATAGATGATGAAACTGAGAACCAGAAAGATGAAAAAGAAAGTCTGTTCCTGTAACAAAAAAGTACAGTTTAATGATCAAGAGTACAGGTTTCAACATAGACCGTGTCCAGTTCAAATCTCAACTCTGCCATATACAAGCTGTTTCACCTTGATCAGGTTACTTAACATCTCTGTTTCAGTTTTTTCATAAATAAGGAAAACAGTGGCATTTTTTTAGGAGTGGGGCATCTGCTCATTAGGTTGCAATAATTAAAATACTTGGTACCAAACGGAAGAAATGAAAAAATTAGAAGGCAGTTCTTATTATAAAGTACTTGTACCAGTGGTGCAGAACATGCTTGTACTAAATTTTCATACTGCATTTAAATAGAAATAGAACATTAAAATTTTTTTTGCTAAGAACTTGGACATCCCCTGAGCACATCTGTGAATACACAAAGGTCTGCAATCTGTCATCTAAGAAAACTGCACTTCACAGCCTCCTTTAAAAAGCCTACCACTCAAGGGTGAAGACAGATGTATCTTCACAACAAAAAGAAATAAGAAGGTTGGTAAAAATTGTTACAGCCCAATCCATTCTGACTATGGCAGCCCTTGGAATACAATCCAGCAGACCATTACAGAGAGACAACTATTTAATAAACAATTTCTGACAATTTAAAAAACTACATATAGGGAATTCCCTGGCAGTCCAGTGGTTACAACTGGCACGTTCACTGTCACAGGCCTGTGTTAAGATTCCTGGTTGGGGAACTAAAATCCCAGAAGTGGTGCAGTACAGCCAAAAAACAAACATCACTTAGTATCAATAAAAATCTGAGTATGTCTTTGGAAATTATCTACTCCAACCCGTTCTCTGAAATAAAAACTGAATTCCAGACAACTGACTCAGGTTACAAAATCAATCATTACCAAAGCAGGATCTTTTCTACCTCATAAATGCCTCCCTTATGGCATTAAAAATTTTGTTTTGAATAAGTTATTTATAATCTTAAGAGGTATATAAATCAACCTTGTAACCTACATTAAATTTTGCTGTTGTTTAGTTGCTAAGTTGTGTCTGACTCTTTTGTAACACCATGGACCAGCTCCTTCTGTTCATGAGATTCTCCAGGCAAGCATACTGGATTGGGTTGTCATTTTCTTCCACAGAACATTTTTCGGTCCCAGGGATGGAACCTGCATCTCCTGTGTTAGCAGGTAGATTCTTTATCACCTGCCACGTAAGCTGGCACATTAAATATTAAGCCTTGCTTAAAAACCTATACTATCACTTTGATTATATTGTAATATTTACAGTAGTTTTAGAAGAATAAAAGAATCATTTCATGTTTTAAAAATATTTTACAGTGAAGTAACTCAAGTTTTAGACTTTCTTTTTAAAACATGTTTTTATGTGAAATATATATCAACAGTATATACAAACTTCATGAACTGTTTAGAAATAACAAAACAATTATATATCTACCAGTTTAAGGAAGTGATCACTGATCTGACATTCCTTAATTCATGCTAATTGCATTCTTTTTCTCTCAATTAATGGGGAAGAAATAGGGGAAGGAATAGTTAGGAGTTTGGGATCGACATGTACACACTGTTATATATTTTAAATAATAACCAATAAGGTCCTACTATATAGCACAGGAAACTCTACTCAATGTTATGTGGCAGCCTGGATGGGAGGTGAGTTTGGGTGAGAATGGACACATGTATATGCACGGCTGAGTACCTTTGCTGTCCAGCTGAAACTATCACAATGTTGTTAATCTGCTATACTCCTATATAAAATTAAAAGTTTAAAAAATGAAACAACAAATGTAATCTCTAAACTGATTTAATTATCTCTAAACTGATAATTCCTTTGCTTTTGTTTTCACTCCAAATATTTTTGGACTGTTCCAGAAAAAAACTCACATTACATATTTTTTTCCAAGATGGCTATTTCCTTAAAATTGTTTTTGATATTAACCAATGAGCCAAAGTTTTATTGTCATATAATATTCAATTATATTTGACTATTCCAGAATTTACCGCAAACAATACTTCTATAAGTATTTCCATGATTTCACCCAGTATAAATGCACAAAATCTGACTAGGGCACCTAGAAAGCAGAATTTTTGAGGCGCTCAGTTCAGTTCAGTCACTCAGTCGTGTCCGACTCTTTGCGACCCCAAGAATCACAGCACGCCAGGCCTCCCTGTCCATCACCAACTCCCAGAGTCCACCCAAACCCATGTCCATTGAGTCGGTGATGCCATCCAGCCATCTCATCCTCTGTCAACCCCTTCTCCTCCTGCCCCCAATCCCTCCTAGCATCAGGGTCTTTTCCAATGAGTCAACTCTTCGCAAGAGGTGGCCAAAGTATTGGAGTTTCAGCTTTAGCATCAGTCCTTCCAATGAACACCCAGGACTGATCTCCTTTAGAATGGACTGGTTGGATCTCCTTGCAGTCCAAGGGATTCTCAAGAGTCTTCTCCAACAC
The DNA here is from genome assembly GCF_049115385.1 of Moschus berezovskii. NCBI lineage: Eukaryota > Metazoa > Chordata > Mammalia > Artiodactyla > Moschidae > Moschus > Moschus berezovskii. The sequence goes on along the minus strand of NC_142466.1, from coordinate 53,496,104 downwards.
CACAGGTAAAAGCATCAATTCTTCAGCGCTCAGCTTTCTTCACAGTCCAACCCTCACATCCATACATGACCACTGGAAAAACCACAGCCTTGACCAGATGGACCTTTGTTGGTAAAGTAATGTCTCTGCTTTTAAATATGCTATCTAGGTTGGTCATAACTTTCCTTCCAAGGAGTAAACGTCTTTTAATTTCATGGCTGCAATCACCATCTGCTGTGATTTTGGAGCCCAAAAAAGTCTGACACTGTTTCTACTGTTTCCCCATCCATTTCCCATGAAGTGATGGAACCAGATGCCATGATCTTAGTTTTCTGAATGTTGAGCTTTAAGCCAACTTTTTCACTCTCTTCTTTCACTTTCATCAAGAGGCTTTTTAGTTCCTCTTAACTTTCTGCCATAAGGGTGGTGTCATCTGCATATCTGAGGTTATTGATATTTTTCCTGGCAATCTTGACTCCAGCTTGTGCTTCTTCCAGCCCAGTGTTCCTCATGATGTACTTTGCATATAAGTTAAATAAGCAGGGTGACAATATACAACCTTGACGTACTCCTTTTTCTATTTGGAACCAGCTATTTCTTGACTTCCTACTTTTGCTTTCCAGTCCCCTAAAATGAAAAGGATTCTTCTTTGGGTGTTAGTTCTAGAAGGTTTTGGAGGTCTTTACAGAACCATTCAACTTCAGTTTCTTACAGCATTACCGGTCGGGGCATAGACTTGGATTACTGTGATACTGAATGGTTTGCCTTGGAAATGAACAGAGATCATTCTGTCGTTTCTGAGACTGCATCCAACTACTGCATTTCAGACTCTTTTGTTGACTATGATGGCTACTCCATGTCTTCTAAGGGATTCTTGCCCACAGTAGGAGATATAAGACTCATCTGAGTTAAATTCACCCATTCCAGTCCATTTTAGTTCACTCATTCCTAAAAGTCGATGTTCACTCTTGCCATCTCCTGTTTGATCATTTCCAATTTGCCTTGATTCATGGACCTAACTTTCCAGGTTCCTATGAAATATTGCTCTTCACAGCATTGGATTTTACTTCCATTACCAGTCACATCCACAACTGGGTGTTGTTGTTGCTTTGGCTCCATCTCTTCATTCTTTCTGGAGTTATTTCTCCACTAATCTCTCATAGCATATGGGACACCTACCGACCTGGGGAGTTCATCTTTCAGTGTCCTATCTTTTCGTCTTTTCATACTGTTCAAGCGGTTCTCAAGGAGAGAATACTGAAGTGGTTTGCCATTCCCTTCTCCAGTGGACCACGTTTTGTCAGCATTCACCATGACCCGTCTGTCTTGGGTGGCCCTACATGGCATGGCTCATAGTTTCATTGAGTTAGACAGGGCTGTGGTCCATGTGAGCAGATTGGTTAGTTTTTTGTGATTGTGGTTTTCAGTCTGTCTGCCCTCTAAAGGCGGAGAAGGCAATGGCAAGCCACTCCAGTACTATTGCCTAGAAAATCCCATGGATGGAGGAGCCTGGTAGGCTGCAGTCCGTGGGGTCGCTAAGGGTCGGACACAACTGAGCGACTTCACTTTCACTTTTCACTTTCCACTTTCACACATTGGAGAAGGAAATGGCAACCCACTCCAGTGTTCTTGCCTGGAGAATCCCAGGGACGGGGGAGCCTGGTGGGCTTCCGTCTATGGGGTCACACAGAGTCGGACACGACTGAAGTGACTTAGCAGCAGCAGCAGCAGCCCTCTAAAGGAGAAGGATAAGAGGCTTATGGAAGCTTCCTGATAGGAGAGACTGACTGAGGGGGAAACTGGGTCTTGTTCTGATGGGTGGGGCCATGCTCAGCAAATCTTTAATCCAATTTTCTGTTGATGGGTGATTTAACCCTATTAAATTTGCATATTAATCCATTAGGAGGCTTAGCCAGAATTTCTTTATGGTTTTTAAGCAGACATTCCTAAAATCTGTGAATGAGTTTTCTTTCTTTTCAACACCTATCTTTTCTCTTCTACCTAGAACTTCCAATACAATGTTCAATAGTAATGATAGCAGGTAACCTTGACATGTACATTTTCACAGATATTTCCTGAAATTAAGAAAGGTCCATTCTATTCCTACTTTACTAAGAGTTTTTAATCATAAATTACTGTGGAATTTAACTGAATGTTTTTATCTGTTCAGAAATTATTGAGTTCCACTTCTTTAAAACATGGTGTATTATGTTATATTATGTTAATTTTTTCCTAATAATCAATCTCATTTTTTTAATAACTTCAATTTGGTCACAATGTATTATATATTATTAAATTCAGCATGCTAAAGTTCCTTTTTTGAGTGTGATTTTTCCCTCCAGATTCTTGAGTGAAATGGGCTTGTTATTTTCTCATGTTATCCTTGATTGATTTGGGTACCTAAAGTCACATTTCCCTGTGTAAACAGTAACTTTTGCTGTTAGGACTAATCCACATTTTGTTTTTGTCTGGTGTTCTCTATGAGAAAAAACTTACCAGCTAATTTACCTTCTCTACTGAAGAGTCAGTTTTGGTAATTTAACTAGCTGTAGAAATATATACAGTCACAACTTTTAAAACATTTACACTTTAGTGGAATGAGTCTCATAATATTCTTATATTATGAATATATAAACCTCTGCTGAATTCTTGTAATGCCCTGGTGGCAGTCATAATTATTGTGAAATGTACTGTGCATGCATTTCCACTCTTTCTTATGTTTTCTAAAGATGTCCTTTTTCACATTTCGGTTTCTTTTCTCTTTCTCCTTTCTTAAGACTCCTTCTGGATTGTCTGGGCAGTGGTTATTTTTCCTCTACTTCGCTTCTCTTACTTTACCTTTCCTGTTTGGAAGTTACATATTTCTATTTCTTTTTTTTTTTTTAACTGGTTTACCCTACAAATTTTAACATGCATATTTCACTTAATAAACTCTTAAGTTAACCAATTATCTTAACTTTCTCCCAACAATACAGAGTACTTTAACTGTGATCACTGCTTTGACAACATTTAGTTCTATCTTCTTTGATTTAAAAAACTGACAAATGAGACATCAGTATTATTTTATACAGTTTATACATAATCTTACTACATGTTTAGTTGACTTCACTGGTGACATGGTGAAGAATCTGCCTGCAATGTGGGAGACCCAGGTTCGAGTCCTGGGTTGGGAATTTCCCCCAGAGAAGGGAATGGCAACCTACTCCGGTATTCTTCACTGGAGAATTCCATGGACATAGGAGCCTGGTGGGCTACAGTCCATAGGATTGCAAAGAGTCGGACACAATTGATCAACTAACACTTTCTATGTGTTTACCATTTCATTGCTCACATCTTGCTACCTCTCAGACTTTCTTCTGAGATAATTTTCCTTCTTCCTAAATTAAACATTTTCAAAGTTCCTTTATGAGGATCTCAGACTGTTCTCTCAACCCCTTCACATTCTGAGACCATATTACTACCAAGTTTGGTATTCTAAAATTTATCACAATGTGTCTATTTGTGTATTTCTTTCATTTACGCCATCTGGAATATATTTAGGTGCAATGAATCTGAGGATTCAAGTTTTTCAACATTTCTGGAAAATTCTTAGTCATTCGTTCTTTGAATATTGCCTCTTCCTTAGTCCATTATTTTCCGTTAACTATCAGGTCTCAATCTTGATTTCATACTTTTTATTTTTTTGCTTTAGCTCTATATTTCATTTTTAGAAAAACTGTCAAGTATTTTGGTTCACATATTCTCAAATATGTCTGCTTTGTTGTTTTACCTGTCCATCAAGTTTCTCTCCCATGTATTTTTATTTATATTCTCACTGATTCTTTTTCAAATTTACCTGATCTTTTTGTTACCTACTCCTTTGCAACCTTTCAGTAAAATAAACTAAATATTCCTAGTTTATATTCTATATATACAAGCTCTATAGGTCAGATTGTATAGCCTGTTGTTTTTATTAGCTCTCATTTTTGGTGGTTCATTTCCTCCTATGCTTTGTGATTTTGGGGGGTATGGATTCTTTAATTTCTTGGAACTTTACATTAGATTTCTTTTGAGGACTGTATTGAAGGCATTTTCCTTCACAGGATTTGCATTTGCTTCTGCCAGAGATATTACTAAGCGAGGTCACTCTAAACTAAAATTACAATGTATGTGTAGAGGCTTGTTTGAAAGAGTTTTTTTTTTTTCCTTCTACTGTTGTATTCAGAGATAGCAATGAGACAAGAAGCCCCGCTTTGTGATTTTTTTTTTTTCCTGCTACACACAGTACTCATAGTTTTATCTTCTAACTCTTCTACACCCTCAGGACCCCCAGTCCTATGCAACGAATTCAAAGCTGGGTTTCAGGGTACAAGGTAAGTAAATAACCCTGGGAAAACAACTCCAGAGGTTGCGGAAATCTTCAAATCCAAATTACTTTGTTTGTGCCCTTTGAAAATTTACTTCTCCTTTTCACAAGTCCAGTAATACATTTAAACAGCTGAATCTTACACTATTTCTAAGGCTGAAGGTGTTACACACTTGGAGAATTCTCTAGGAATATAGCAAACCACTTCTGGAGATGGAGATATCTGCCAACTTCATTATTTATATTCAAGCACAACACATTTGCCATACTAAAGGACTTAAGATGTAGAAATTGATTTGTTACTAAAAGCAACTCACGGTTTTGAATTTTGTTAAAAGTACCTATGTTAACTTACCTTATCTGCCCGTCCCATGAAAGCAGGTTTGCCTGCTAATCCAAGGCAAATGGCACACACGATGCTGGACTTCCCTGTTCCATTAGCTCCAATAATCATATTCAAGTGGGGCCCAGGAGATACTTCACAGACATCATATGTCCTAAATTATAGAGGTGAGATTACTGAGTAGAGACAAAAAGTGAAGAATATTTTCCTACTAAAGCACTTTTTCTTGCTTTACCATTATCACTATCTATAGGTTTCCTCAAGTTCTTTAAAAACCAACTAACCTTATAAATTTTAATGTAAGTAAGATTAGTTTATAGGTTGTTAATAATTTAGAGGGAAAAAAATCTGTCGGTGAGAGAAATGAAGAAGTGACATGTCCCTGATATCTGGAACTGGAACCCACAAGTAGTGTCCCGTGCCCACAGTTTCAGTTGGCTACCAACTAATTCCCCAAGAGTAAAAGCTTAGCCTATTTCTAACTTGCTAGGTATTCAAATAATTTAACCAAGCACACTTCAACTTTAATACTCCAAGAAATTAATAATTCTGAAATTCCAAGTGGTAATAAAATAAATACAGGTGGTAAAGAAAAGTATTTTCCGGCAGGTTTCCAACCCCACTTCTCTGCAGAGCATCCATCTGTCTTTTCAGAAGCTTTATTCTAGTAACAGCAGTCTTAAAACAACCCTTTACAACAGTTAAAACTAGTTTGGGAATTTCAGACATCTGGAAAATTATCTGACTTGGAGCTTCTTAATCCCAACACATGAAGCTCCATTCTTTTAATATTTGAATTTCCTACTGTGAACTGTCTTACTAAAATAGTGATGCAACTGGTATTTAAGCAAAGAAATACAGCAGAAAAAAGCACGAAAATTTCTGACCTATATCGTTAAACACAAATACTATAAACACAAAAAGCTGCCAAAAACTAAATAAAGACTCTGCAATAAAAAAAAAAAAAAAAACATTCTGACTCTACAATATGTTTACTGGAAATTCCCTTTTGTGAGTTCCCTTTTCTCTGACCTCCCCCTGAAAAAACTCATTTCAGAGGCCAGTTTACATACTTTATCTAGTACCTCATATATTCTCCATGGCCTCAGGTAACATCTATATATTGAAAGTCAGTTCAGATGATCTACAGATGCAATTCCCACCTCAAGAACTCTATTTGGATGTCCCACAACAGTCACTTCAAATTCAACATGTTCAAAACTATTACACTGGTGCAAAAGTAACTGTGGTTTTCCATTGTTGAACTTTGCTGTTTGATACTGAATAGATTTTCAAATAAATGTGGTTATGTTACACATCATTTTAATGCACATTTTTTGCCTCTTTTTGCTAATGACTTATTACTTGCTGTGTATTTTATATTTATTTTAGACTAGGGAAATGATGTTAAACAAAATGCAAATTCGAGCAATTTTCTTATTCGAGTTCAAAATGGGTTCAAAATGGGTTGGAAGGCAGCAGAGATAACTCGCAACATCAACCATACATTTGGCCCAGGAACTGCTAATGAAATTGCACTGTCTCAAGAAGTTTTGCAAAGGAGACGAGATGAGTAGCACAGTGGCCGGCCACTGAAAGTTGAATGACAACAACCAACTGAGAGGATCATCAATGCTGAACCTCCTACAACTACACCAGAAGTTGCCCAAGAACTCAATGTCAATCCATCTATGGTCATTCAGCATTTGAAGCAAATTGGAAAGGTGGAAAAGCTCGATCAGGGGGTGCCTCATGAACTGACAGAAAAAAAAATTGTTTTGAAGTGTCATCTTCTCTTATTGTATGCAACAACAAACCATTTCTTGATTGGACTGTGACATGTGACAAAAAGTGGATTTTATGACAACCGGTGATGACCTGCTCAGTGGCTGGACCAAGAAGAAACTCCAAAGCACTTTCCAAAGCCAAACTTGCACCAAAAAAAGGTCACGGTCACTCTTTTGGTGGTCTGCTGCCCATCTGATATACTACAGCTTTCTGAATCCTGGTGAAAAGAAACCATCATATCTGAGAAGTATGCTCAGCAAATCGATGAGATGCACAGAAACTGCAATGCCTGCAGCCAGCACTGGGCAACTGAATGGGCCCAATTCATCTCCATGACAACGACTGACCATACGTCACAAAACAAACTCTTCAAAACCAACTCTTAAAAAGTTGAACGAATTGGGCTACGAAGTTTTGCCTCAACAGCCACTTAAACTATCGCCAACCGATTACTTCTTCAAGCATCTCAACATTTTGCAGGCAAATCACTGCCACAACCAACATGAGACAGAAAATGCTTTCCTTTCCAAGAGTTCAACGAATCCTGAAGGATGGATTTTCACACTACAAGAATAAACAAACTTATTTCCTATTGGCAAAAATGTGTAGACTGTAATGGTTGCTATTTTGATCAATAAAGATGTGTTTGAGCCTAGGTATAATAATTTAAAATTCACAGTCTGAAACAGGAATTACTTTTTCATAAGCCTTAAAAAAAAAAATCTAAATCCACTCTTGTAGTCTCTTAGTGAAAGATATCATTATTCATCCCTCTGCCCACAGCAGAAACCCAGACATCATCTTTGATTCTTTTCATCTTCTTCACCTCTGTTCACACTACCCACCCACTCATCATTCCATTTATCACCAAGTAATGTTGGTAAACAAGAAAATCTGACACACCTTGTTTTTAAAAAAAGAAACAGATAAAATAGAACCCTTCATAATTTAGGTCTAGATCATCTTTTTCTACTTTCTATCTCCTTCCCCTATTCTCTAATTAGACCTCTAAAGTTCACCTACAAGGAATTTCTTTGAAAAAAAAAAGGAATTTCTTTCAGTTTCCTATCTTATGCTTCCTTCTTTCTCAAAGCTTTTGCACATGCTATTACTCCAGACTAGAAATCTCTTCCCTCTACTCTCAATCCCACTGGACTACTCTCTTCTAATCCCACCTTGACTCTCTTCTACTAATCCCACCTTGACTACTCTCTTCCAGGCCATTTCAGTTCTCTAGGCCTACTCTTCCTACTTCATTCCTAAAACTCAAAGTCCTCTCATAAAAATAAACAAAACCTTACTTAGTTCTGCACTTTCCAGCTACCTTTTCATTCTCCTCTTCACATCCAAGCTTTACTTCCTCACAGTCATTCATTCTTCTATGACTGCAAAGTTTTCCACTTCCACTACTTCAAATCACCAAAGATTTCCTGATTGCTAAATGCAGCAGGTCCTTTTCTGTACTGTTATCTGACTTCACTGTATCATATGATGTTTTTGAAGCACTCTTTTTCCTTGGGTTCTCTGATAATACTCTCCCACAGTTCCCCCCTTACTTCCCTGAACAGTTCCCTCTCAATCTGTGAGTTCTTCTGCTTGCCCTTAAACGTTGGCATTCCTCTGGAACTCTGTACTTGGACTTCTATTTCTATTCCCTTCGAGGCAATTTCAACCATTTCTGCAATTTTAACAATCACCTATACGAATGATTCTCAAGTCTCTCTCTGTTAACATTTTCCTATAAGCTCCTAACCCTTATAAATACTGCCCATCCAAGACCTTTTAGATGCCCCACAGGAAATTTCAATTCACAAGATACAAAAGGCATTTATTATTATCCTCCCAGAATTACTCCTTCTTTGGCACAGCTCTATACCAACTAGCCAAGAGAGAGACTTGAGAAAAATGCTCCATTTCTCCTTTACTCTGATGCCTCGCAATTAATCTGCAGACAAAATCCTGTCAAATCTATTCTTTCTGCTCCTGCTTTCCACTGCGAGACTCAAATCCCGATCATCTCTGCCTTCATATTGTAAAAGCCTTTTTGCCTCCAATCTTGCATCCTTTCTAAATCATCCTTCACACTGCTTCCAAAATAATACAAACCACATAGCGGTGCACGCGTGTGCGCTATTTCATTCATGTCCAACTCTTTGCGACCCTATGGATGTAGCCCACCAGGCTACTCTGTCCATGGGATTCTCCAGGCAAGAATATTGGAGTGAGTTGCCATGCCGCCCTCCAGGAGATGCATCCCCTGTCTCGTAACTCTCCTGCATTGGCAAGCAGGTTATTCACCACTAGCGCCACCTGAGAAGCCCAAACCACATATGCTGCCCTACTTAAAATGCATCCTGGCTACCTACAGAATAAAGTTGCAATTTCTCAGCACAGGAAACACACACCCTCAATAATCCTATATATCATCAGTATCAACTCTATCCATACACTCACTCACATCCTATGTTCTAGACATGCTAGGATACTGGAAATTTATTAAATATAGCAAACTGTTTCAGGCAGTTCTATGCTCTTAAGACTTTCATATCCTCCAGTACAAGGCCCTTCTCACAACTGTGGAGGAAATTAATCATTTCATCCTTTGTGCCCCAAGGCATCCTGATACACACACATACATATATATATATAAAATTATGGTAGGTACTTCATTGACTACATTTATCTTTCCTGATTTGAATTTAAACAACAATTCAGCTACTTATCAGATGAGTAAACCAGGACAAATTAACCTCTCTGAGCTTATCAGTGGAAATACTATAAAGAGTTATGAGGAATGAATGAGAATGCTGTGCAAATAAAGTACCTATTTCTACACCTGGTAAAGGATAGATGCTTAAAAAAATGTCGTTATTATTGTTTTTCTTTAAGCCACTGTGCAAGCTTAAAATATAATAGACAAATGAACTGCAAGGTGCTAGACGGATACACAATAGTTGCGTTACAATATCTTTACTAAATTTTAAAGTGAATACTATGATTAGTTGTCTGAAGGGGAAAGAAAGGAACCAGGGAAGAAAGTCAGATTTGAAAGAGTCAAGGCTCTGCTGGGTAGCGCAACAATTGAGAGCAGGGCTTAATTTTCTGGTACATTTCAGGAAATGTCTCCATCCATGACAACCATCACCATCTTTGTCCACCTGGCAACTGCGTTCTCTTCACAAATGCGCCACAGCATCACTGATTTAACTGTTGATTTTTGACTTCCCAGGACCATAGTTTTGTGAATTACAGATTACGTCTGCAGGCCGTGACTCCCAGCGGGAGGAGATGTAATTTCTACTACGTCCACTGCCCGCCATTTGACGCCTTCAAACAACTTTGGCATTAAGAATTAAAAAACTGCAATACACAAGGCACACACCTACCACATCAACAAACACGTCAATCTCCACGGCCCACAAGTAAATATCCTCACCGCAATCCCCAGACGAATTTACCGGAAGCCTCAAAAGCCAGGCACACCGCTACCGACCCGCCCCCCGCACGCACGCAGCGCGCGGCCCCCGCATGCCGGCCGCTGGCCCCCCACGCCGCGGCGCGGCCTCCGGTCACTCACAGGAAGTTCTCCATCGCGATGCGGACGATAGAGCCTTCCACGAAAGGCCCGGACGACGGCAGTGGCGGTGGCGCCGCCGGTGGGACCGAACTCTTTTTCTTGCTCGGGACTTCCGACGAGGGATCACTCAGGATAGTTCTCTTGGAGGCCAGGGGGCTTGGCGTGGACGTCTTCCTGCTCGGTGTCGCCATCCCGGCGGTCTCTCTTCCCGGCGGCGGCTTCCGTTCCCACCTACCTGCAGCCCCAGCGCGCCGGCGTCCCACTCCCGCGCGAATAGCGCGGCGCGCGACTGCGCGAGAGCCCGCCCCGGCGCCTGCGCAGTCCCTGCTTGGTAGCGTCACAGAGCATGCCCCGCCCCTCCACCCCTTGCGGGGCCTAGTAGACCCGAGCTGGCGGGAATGGGACTGGGTGGAACACGGGACCCCGCGGGAAGCGGCCTCGGGACAGCTGTGTACGTTTCTGCATTTTGCCGATTTTTTTTTTTAACTCAGAAAAAAATGTCAGCTGCATTTAATGTTTTGAAAGCCTTTTCAGCGCTCAAGGAAACATCCACGAGGGGAGGGAGTGCGGGACCTCTTCATCTTCTGACTGTGCTTTTAATCAGGTCCCCGTGTCAAAACAAAAACCCAACAAAGCAAGCTTTCAAATGACTCAATGCCAGCTCTTCTCTTAAAACATAGCTCTCGGGTCTGTTGCGGTCTCCAACAGGTGGAAAGATTGCACCGCACAGATTTTCTTCACTACCCCCCACCACCACCCCGCTCCCTAATTCCCTAGTAAGAATTCCTCCTTCGAGCTTTCTAGAAATGCCCCAGCGAGCACGCTGGCATCGTTGAGAGGATGCTTCCACTTAAACCTAGTCACGTTCATCTAGTTAACTCGCTTATCGGCCTCTGCAGGTCTTTGCTCATTCTAATAATGTCTGATCTACAATAGGCTAGGCTGAGGCAGTGAGGGAGCCAGGCAAGCAGGTCTCAGAGCTTACGTTCTGGTGTGGAAGACAGGAAAAGAACAAGATAACCTACATAGGATCAACATAGTTTCAGGCGGTGATAGGTGTCATGAAGGTAAAAACAGAATGAATGTAAGAGAGAAGCAGGGAAGGCCTGTCCGAGAAAGTGATACTTGAGCTAAATCCTGGAGAAGGAGCTAGCGGAGGAAATGAGAAAAGAGCATTCCAGGTAAGGACAGAGGCTCTGAGGTGGAAACCGGCAGAATGAGGGACAGAGGGAAGGCGGGCTAGGCTGCGCTGAAGTCAGCAAGTTTGCTTAGCGGGCCTTGTCCATCATTTTATCTTAAAAGCAATGGGAAGCCATTGGATGGTTTTAAGCAGGAGAAAGACAAGATCCGATTAAAGTTTTTAAATGGGGCACTCTGATTGCTGATTCCTCAGAATCAAGCATGGAAGTTGGGAGGCCATTTAGAAAGCTATTGCAGAAAACCCTGATTCCCCACTCCAGGATAAATTCTCATTTCCCAAGCCCCTGCTTCTCACACAACTGAAATCTGCACTCCTTAAAAGCTGTAACCGAGGAAAATAAAAATTTTTTTAAAAATATGAACATGTCTTGCTTGTTTTTCAGCAAATTAAATTATACCTTTAAAACTGTTCAAAAGGCAGGAAATAATCTTTTTTTAAAAAGGCCTTGGAGGGTATTATACCCATTGCTAGTACAAACTTATTGAGAAGTGACTTGGTAACCTGCTTCAAGAGCCTTAGAAGAGTCAAATTCTTTGAAGAAATCATTACATTTAGGGAAACCTAGTGGTAATATCGGAGAAGGCAATGGCAAGCCACTCCAGTACTCTTGCCTAGAAAATCCCATGGATGGAGGAGCCTGGTGGGCTGAAGTCCATGGGGTCGCTAAGGGTCGGATGCGACTGAGCGACTTCACTTTCACTTTTCACTTTCACACATTGGAGAAGGAAATGGCAACCCACTCCAGTGTTCTTGCCTGGAGAATCCCAGGGACGGGGGAGCCTGGTGGGCTTCCATCTATGGGGTCACACAGAGTCGGATACGACTGAAGTGACTTAGCAGCAGCAGCAGCAGCAGTGGTAATGTAATACATGCAGTGGTAATGAGGGTTGAGAGCAGGAAACCAATCTAATCATTTTATACCATCATTAGTTCTTCAGTGAACTACTCAAATTGTCCCTATGAAGTTGAGTTGGGAAATGTGTGTGTGTGTTTAGTCTCAGTCATGTCCAACTGTTTGTCACCCCATGGACTGTAAGCTACCAGGGTCCTCTGTCCCTGGGATTTTTCAGGCAAGAGTACTGGAGTGGGTTGCCATTTCCTCCTCCAGGGTATCTTCCCAACCTAAGAATCTAACGCTTATCTCCTGTGTCTCCTGCATTGCAGGTGGAATCTAACCTCTGAGCCATCGAGAAATGGCACCCCATATTATGCATACAGATTGTGAGTTCTTGTCTAGACTGTCAGTCAGTCATGCTCTACCATCATCTTTGAAAAGGAAAATGTTACTGATTTTACTTCTAACCACAAACACAATATGTGTTAAATGCAGAAATTTAGGAAACACAGAGAAAAACAAACATACACAAAGGGGAAAATTACTCATAATTCCTCTACCCAGACTAATCACTGTTAAGATTTTGGTGTATGTTTTAATATCTTTTTCCTTTGTGTATGTATGTTATGGTCCTTTTGTTGAGAAAAGTAGAATTACACTGCACAACTTATATATAATGTTATTTAATCCTTTTTCTCACTCAATATATTCAGTTCAGTTCAGTTCAGTTCAGTCGCTCAGTTGTATCTGACTCTTTGCAACCTCATGGACTGCAGCACACGAGGCTTCCCTGTCCATCACCAACTCCTGTAATCTACTCAAACTCATGTCCATTGAGTCGGTGATGCCATCCAACCATCTCATCCTCTGTCATCCCCTTCTCCTCCTGCCTCCAATCTTTCCCAGCATCAGGGTCTTTTCAAATGAGTCAGTTCTTCGCAGCAGGTGGCCAAAGTATTGGAGTTTCAGCTTTAGCATCATTCCTTCCAATGAATATTCAGGACTGATTTCCTTTAGGATGGACTAGTTGGATCTCCTTGCAGTCCAAGGGACTCTCAAGAGTCTTCTCAAGCACCACAGTTCAAAAGCATCAATTGTTTGGCACTCAGTTTTCTTTATGGTCCAACTCTCACATCCATACATGACTACTGGAAAAACCATAGCCATGACTAGACAGACCCTTTGTTGGAAACGTAATGTCTCTGCTTTTTAATATGTTATCTAGGTTGGTCGTAACTTTCCTTCCAAGGAGTAAGTGTCTTTTAATTTCATGGCTGCAATCACCATCTGCAGTGATTTTGGAGCCCCAAAAAGTAAAGTCTGACACTGTTTCCACCGTTTCCCCATCTATTTGGCATGAAGTGATGGGACCAGATGCCATGATCTTAGTTTTCTGAATGTTGAGCTTTAAGCCAAATTTTTCATTCTCTTCTTTCACTGTCATCAAGAGGCTTTTTAGTTCCTCTTCACTTTCTGCCATAAGGGTGGTGTCATCTGCATATCTGAGGTTATTGATATTTCTCCCGGCAATCTTGATTCCAGCTTGTGCTTCATCCAGCCCAGCGTTTTTCATGATGTACTCTACATATAAGTTAAATAAGTAGGGTCACAATATAGCCTTGACATACTCCTTTTCCTATTTGGAACCAGTCTGTTGTTCCATGTCCATTCCTAATTGTTGCCTCCTGACCTGCATACAGATTTCTCAAGAGGCAGATAAGGTGGTCTGGTATTCCTATCTCTTTCAGAATTTTCCACAGTTTATTGTGATCCACACAGTCAAAGGCTTTGGCATAGTCAATAAAGCAGAAATAGGTGAATATCTTTTTATGCCATTAAGTATTTTTCTAGGTGGGAAGGAGGCTCAAGAGGGATAGCGTATATATATATACTTAATGGCTAATTCACATTGATATGCAAGGAGATCCAACCAGTCCATTCTAAAGGAGATCGATCCTGGGTGTTCATTGGAAGGACTGATGCTAAAGCTGAAACTGCAATACTTTGGCCACCTCATGAGACGAGTTGACTCACTGGAAAGGAGTCTGATGCTAGGAAAGGTTGGGGGCAGGAGGAGAAGGGGACGACGGAGAATGAGATAGCTGGATGGCATCACCGACTCTGTGGACATGAGTTTGAGTGAACTCCGGGAGTTGGTGATGGACAGGGAGGCCTGGTGTGCTGTGATTCATGGGGTCGCAGAGAGTCGGACACGACTGAGCGACTGAACTGAACTGAACTGATAGCAGAAACTAACACAACATTGTAAAGCAATTAGCCTCCAATTAAAAATAAATAATAAAAAATATTTTTCTGTAACATGGTTTTAAGTAACTATATAGCATTCCATCAAACAGATGTACTGTAATTTATCTAAATATTTCTCTTTTGTTGCACTCTGTATGACTGGAAGTTAGCATGAACCAGAGAGATGCTGGCAGGTTATCTGAGCTTGTGCATGCTCAGTCTCTAAGACATGTCTGACTCCTTGCAGAACCATTGGCCGTAGCCCGCCAGACTTCTCTGTCCATGGGATTTCCCAGGCAAGCATACGGGAGTGAGTTGTCACTTCCTCCTTCAAGGGATCTTCCCAACCCAGGGATCAAACCATCTGTTACAGTGGCAGGGGGATTCTTTACCACTGTGCCACCTGGGAAGCCCAGTGCTTCCTAATAGTTTTCAAAAATTTCATACACCCATAAAGGTATATACACGTATTTATTAACTAACCACATCTGGTTTCTTAAATGCACTGGTGAAAACTGTTGAAAGGGGTAGTGTTAAAGAAGTAAAGGAGGTCTTTAGAAATAGAATATCAATTAACCAGAATCTGAATAAGTGAGCCAAAATGGTTAATCCTACACATCCACGATTTAAAGTGCAGTCATCAGTTGAATTCATTGTGCCATCCTTGCTAGCTAATAGACATGGCAAAGGAACTGTATTTAACTTTTTATTGACCAAGGAATAAGTGACCAGGGGGCATTTTAGTGATGGCTTTCCAATCCTGCAGAAACTTTAAAACTGACACAAACAAAAAGCTGGCAGACAGGGTAGGGTCAAGGATTATAAATATATTTCACCTCACCATCAGAATGCCATCTTTTGTTTCTTGCTTCACTCCAAGCCCTGGATAATGATGCAGGAAGGTGGGGGCAAGATGCATGGAGTAGGACTCCACTGAGCCATCTCTGACTGAGATAGTTTTCTCTTCCAGTTCTAACAAGAACCCTCACAGGTTAACAGGAATACTCTCCTCTGGTTTATATACCAAGTGAGAGGGAATATTCCTTTTGCTTTTGGTAAATTCATAAAGTGGAAGAGTGAACCCTCAAGGCTTGGGGAGGGAGGGATGTCAGGTGCTAAAACCTTGGCTCTCAGAACAACCCTACACACACACACACACACACACACACACATACTCACTCACTCTCTCTCTCTCTCTCTCTCTCTCTGATCAACCTAGTGAGGGAACTGATCTGGAGGGCTAAAGAGAATGATCACCTTTCTCACAGACAGCTGAAACCCCAGACAAATTCTTCTAGAGGTAAAAATATCTTATCTCTGCAGTTCTTAATTTTTAAAAATTGGTTTCTAACATCATACTGAAGTTGAAAACAATCAAAATATCTGCTTCTTCTTAATGTAGCTACATTAGTATTGGAATGGATTGTAATAATATCTAACACTAACAGCATTTACCATATACAAGTTGCTGCTGTAAGCACTTTTTCATAACTCATTTTTATATTCTGGATCAATGTCTCAACAGATTTGTGTCTTTCTCAAATTTCCATCTCTTGAATACAAAAACCAACTGAAAGATTCAAGAAATCATTAGGAATTAATGTAAGGTTTCAAGTGTTCTTTGTGATATATCATGATAGGAAGCCTAGAGCTAAATGGGCCTTCATTTCTTTGGAGGATATCAACTGGGAAAACAATATCAAATTACTCCAGAAGGAATTTACCCTCAATTTTAAATCTAGGAGGAGAGCAAGCATTCTCCCTCACACCCAGTTACTTCCTATAGAAAAGAAAGTTGGTAACTGCCAGCACTGTTCTAAATCTGTTGATATCAGCTTCATGAATTATAAAATAAGTGAATTTTTTGGTATTAGAAACTGAGAGTAACATTTCATCTCATTATCTCCACAAGCTGGGATGCTGAACTCTCCCATAAGCTTGTTCGTTTTAAGTTCAATTATTTTTAAGTTCAAAAACAAGCTCATAGGGAAAAAAATTCAGATTTGTGGTTACCAGAGGCAGAGAGTGGGTGGAGGGGAAATTAGATGAAGATGATCAAAAGGTATAAACTTCTGGTTGTAAGAGTAATAAGTACTAGGGATATAGCATAAAACTTGATAAAATAAGTAAAACTGCTGTGTGTTACATCTGAAAGTTTTTAAGAGAAATCCTGAGTTCTCATCACAAGGAAAAATATTTTCTCTCTTTTAAATTTTATATTTATATGAGATGATGGGT
This sequence comes from Moschus berezovskii, assembly GCF_049115385.1. Taxonomy (NCBI): domain Eukaryota; kingdom Metazoa; phylum Chordata; class Mammalia; order Artiodactyla; family Moschidae; genus Moschus; species Moschus berezovskii. The sequence continues at coordinate 53,479,551 of NC_142466.1, read as the reverse complement.
GTTCACTAAACTTATTGTGATAATCATCTCATGATGTATATAGGTCAATCATTATGCTGTACACCTTAAGCTTAGTGGTATGTGTCAATTATATCTTAATAAAACTGGAAAGTAAGAAAAGGAATTAACCTTGAACAACTGGCATAATTTAATTGTCTTTTAAAGTCTATTTAAAAAGTTATATGTGAAATATATGAATATATTCTATTCTTAAAAATTAGAACAATACAGCTAAAATTGTGCGCATTCAACATTTTTTTCTTCAGTCTTGTTGCTGTACTCCTTATCTTCCAGAGTTAACTACTCTTACACTTGTTCAGTGTATAATGTAATGTCTTTTAAGGCTGTTTCAATATTTACATGCATTTTTATCAACAGAAAATATGTAATAATATTTTGAGTGTGAAGCATTATGTAAATGTACTATTATATAAACACACAATGTATTTATTACATGCATACATATCTAAATGTATTAACATAAAAATATGGTATGAATAGTTATGCAATTTCTTTTTTTGTTCAAAAATATATTTTTGTGATATATCCATGTTGACAGATATATTGATAAGTCTGGCTCCCTTTTACCTGCTATAGAGTTTTTGTATGAAAATATCACACTTTATCCACTATTCTAATGATTTGACAAGTAGATTGCTTCCAATTTTTGATTTTTACAAACACTACTCAGGGAATATCCTCAGACCTATCTTTATGTATATGTACTAACATTTCTCTAGGATACATATCAAGAATTAAAACTGCTAGATCATGTATCACGTAATTACTTTCCTTCAGTTTCTTGAAATTGTTGCTTATGGCCAATTTCTTAATAACTGTGATTATTTGAAAATTATGTCTAAAAACAAAATTTCTCTCCCCCCGCCTTTCTAGCATTGGTTTTGACTCAATGAGCTCTCTCTCCCCCTCCCCTACCTACACACACAAACCCCTCTCCTCTATATAGTGCCCTCTTTTTCTCCCACCAGGTCCAGGTTCTATGGGGCCTGAAACTTATATAAGTTTTTAAGCCCTCTCTGAAAACAAAAACCATATTACAAATACAAAATGAGAAGAGTGATTATTACTTCAGAATGAAAAAATAAATCACAGCCTCAGCACCACTGACCATTGACAATTTGGGTAAGGTAAAATTGTTTGCTGGCAGAAAAGGAGGCAGCTATCCTGTGTACTGCAGGATAGTCAGCAGCACTGTCGGCCTCTGCTCACTAGATGCCAGTAACACCTCCCCGGTTTTGATAACAAAAAGGTCTCCAGACTTTGACAAATGTCTCCTAAAGGATAAAAGTGCCCCCAGTTGAGAGCCACTGCTCTAATCCTACCCACTTTTTCAGAGAATAGAAAAAGAAGAAAGATTTTTTTCATTCAGCTCCGCTTATGAGTCTAACCTTGTCTAAATCCCTTAATTTCTAAGGAAATTAAAGATAATTCTCTGTCAGTCTTACTCATGAACGTATTTGCACACATATAGCAGTTTGAAAAAGTAAATATGTCATTACCTAAATGGGCTTATTGCAGAATTTGAGGGTGATTAAACATTGTCAAATCAAATCAATTAATATGATTTTTCATATTAAAAGATTACAGGAGAGAGACTGAAGCAGGAAAAATCATTTAATTATTTTCAACACACATTGATGGTTAAAGTTTCTAGGAAACAATGAGTAGAAAAAAACTTCATTTAACCAAAAAAAGGCAGTACCAGAAACCTTCAGCTAATTCATATTCAATGATGAAATGTTTAGAAATATTCTCAAGTTCTGGAAAGATGATACTATCACTACTTCTTTTGAGCACTAAATTGGATGTCTTAGCCTGCCAGATAAGTTATGGAAATAAAGCAAATAGAGTTGAAAAGGAAAAACCAAAATTGGCCTTTTAAAGAGATCCGACAAAATAGCAAAAGAAAATTGTGGTAGGCAGAGCAATGGCTCCCCAAAGATGCCCACATCCTAATCCCTGCAGTTTGTGAATATAATACCTCAAGGGAATTTCCAGATGTGATTAAAGATCTTGAAATTGGGTGATTATATTGAACCATCCAGGTAGGCCCAATATAATCTCAAAGGTCCTAAACTTGGGAGGGAGGCAGAGGAGATATGATAATGAAAGCAGATGTTAGAGTGATGACACAGCTGGAAGGGGGCCACGACATCTTGGGTATCTAATTTTGCTGTTTGTTGACATCTGATTTGTGCTTCTAGTGAATTGTTTCAATAAATGTTTTGTGCTTTTGTATTGTGAGCCCTTCCATGCAGTTTAATATGTAGGAAACTTGTACATCCTGGGTTGAGTGTGTGGCCTTCCAAAGAGTCTTTATATTTGTTTCTACCAGGTGCCCCAACTGGCCAGTGACATATTTTTAAGTTAAACTTTTAGTACATGGATTTCCAGACTATGAAATTTTGACAAGCCGAAGAGAATCCTTATATCCTTCATGATTTCTGGAATCAACATAAGTATTTGTACTAAACTAAACAAGATTGCTGGGAGAAATATCAATAACCTCAGATATGCAAATGACACCACCCTTATGGCAGAAGGTGAAGAGGAACTAAAAAGCCTCTTGATGAAAGTGAAAGAGGAGAGTGAAAAGGTTGGCTTGAAACTCAACATTCAGAAAACAAAGATCATGGCATCTGGTCCCATCACTTCATGGGAAATAGATGGGGTAACAGTGGAAACAGTGTCAGACTTTATTTTTTTGGGCTCCAAAATCACTGCAGATGCTGATTGCAGCCATGAAATTAAAAGACACTTACTCCTTGGAAGGAAAGTTATGACCAACCTAGACAGTATATTAAAAAGCAGAGACATTACTTTGCCAACAAAGGTCCGTCTAGTCAAGGCTGTGGTTTTTCCCGTGGTCATGTATGGATGTGAGAGTTGGACTGTGAAGAAAGCTGAGTGCCAAAGAATTGATGCTTTTGAACTGTGGTGTTGGAGAAGACTCTTGAGAGTTCCTTGGACGGCAAGGAGATCCAACCAGTCCATTCTAAAGGAGATCAAACCTGGGTGTTCATTGGAAGGACTGATACTAAAGCTGAAACTCCAATACTTTGGCCACCTGCTGCAACGAGCTGACTCACTGGAAAAGACTCTGATGCTGGGAAGGATTGGGGGCAGGAGGAGAAGGGGACGGCAGAGAATGAGATGGCTGGATGGCATCACCGACTTGGTGGACATGAGTTTGAGTGAACTCCAGGATTTGGTGATGGACAGGGAGGCCTGGCATGCTGTGATTCATGGGGTCGCAAAGAGTCGAACACGACTGAGCGACTGAACTGAACTGAACTGAAATGCCTTTATTGAGAATTTGTTTATTTAGTTCAGCAATATTTGTTGAATATGCTAGGCAGAGTGGGTACATAACTGAATATGCAACCATCTTGAGGAGATGGATGTAAAAGCAAGAATTTAGGTTTAGCGTGATAAATCTTGTGAGGGGTATGAACACAGGTAAGCAACACAGAAGAACCATTTACAATGGCTGGAGTAGGAAGAGCAAAGTGGAAGGCATGCCCACATGCTGATTAAAATGAACCTTGAATTGCAAATAAAAAAAAAAGATAAAAAATGACAAGAGCATATGGTTGCTTTATCCTTAAGATGGCACTATAAACTCACAATTCCTTTGTAGAGAAAGAAGATATAAAAACAACTGTGATTTATCCAAAAATCTCAGTCAACCCTGATAAACTAGAAATGCTTTTGTGTGTCAGATACTAAGGACTCATATGTATCACCTTCATTCAAATTAATCTTTATAGCACCCTTATGAAGTAGAGAGGAATATTTTGCTGCCCCATTTTGCAGACTAGGAATAGGAGTCAGAGATGGTAGAAGTGACTTGCTTTCAGTCACAAATCCTGTGAGTGGCAAAGCCAGGATTTAAACTGAGACAGCCTGGATCTGCAAACCGTGCGCTTAATCATTGTATTCTCTTTATAGTGATCCATGTGTTGAAAATACCATAATATTAGAATGGTCAGTCACAAAAACTCTCCCTACTCCTCTGTTCTGGTTAAATCACACTGGAGAACACGTCCCTTGCGTGAGAAGTCAGAGCCCATGCCTTAGCCCCCAGAGAGTGACAGAAGACATCCAGACACCAGAGCACTGTGTTAGTGTTGGTTCTCTCTGCTCTGCCCAGACTGAAGCTGGAGGCTTGACCTGCCCTCCCTCTCAGATGCCCTTCCTAAGCACTCCCTGGGAAATGGTTTCTCCAATTTGGCACTCTGCTTATGGTAACAGGTTTAGATCTCTATTCTCCTTGCTGACATGTGAGGACCTTTGTGATCTCCATACTTAGTATAATACCTGGAGCATAGATTTCTTAATAAATCTTTGTTAAACGTTTTCTTCTTCCTCATTTAACCAGATCTTGCATCAAAGCCCTATTTTCCTTGGACTCTGCTTTGCTCCCTTCTAAATAATTTCCAACATGAACAGCAAATTATAGGAGAAAAGGCAATCTGTGTGAAAAAGTAGTTTCCATACGAAGCACTTGTGTGTTTAGATGAGAACTGGAATGAATGCTAACACTGGGTTTAAATGGTTAAGCAGTATTTATTAGCTAGTGTGCCTTTCTCTGGAGAAGACAATGGCACCCCACTCCAGTACTTTTGCCTGGAAAATCCCATGGATGGAGGAGCCTGGTAGGCTGCAGTCCATGGGGTCACTAAGAGTTGGACACAACTGAATGACTTCACTTTCACTTTTCACTTTCACACATTGGAGAAGGAAATGGCAACCCACTCCAGTGTTCTTGCCTGGAGAATCAAAGGGATGGGGGAGCCTGGTGGGCTGCCGTCTATGGGGTCGCAGAGTCGGACACGACTGAAGTGACTTAGCAATAGCAGCATGCCTTTCTCAGGGTGTTTCTAAACCTGAGAAAACTATACTGTGCTTCCCATACTTTGCAAATTTTCATCCAGGTGAAATATAGTTAAAATAAAGGCCAAGGGCAACCTGGAAAAGGAAGAGTGGCATCCAATCAGTGAAACATGCAAAGAGGACATAAGTGAGAGAGGGTAAGTAAATCCCCTCACCTTCCATCTCCTCTTCTCTTCTATGAACTTCAAGTTGTTTTTCAGCAACAAATGGTAATAGTTACTTCCTTTATTTCTGCTCTAAGTCAATAATTAGCCCCAACCCCTACCCCCTCTACTTCCCACCCTTACCACCCCCCCGACCCCCACCTTCTCAAAGCCACTGTCCCAAGTAGTATTTCTGGTTTGGCAACCTCCAGGGTAGCCAATAAATCCTCCTGCCTGTGGGAAACTTGGAACCTTAGGTATTGGGAATGGAGTTGGTAGGGGAGCTGGGAGGTTCAGGAGGTAGTCTTATGAGAATTAGAACACAGGTTTGGCAGTGTTGAGTAAAAATTCAACCAACTCGACTGTAATGATATAATGGCTTTACTGAACAATTCATGAATTGGGCAGCATCCCATCTAGCAAGCAGAGAAGAGTTCCAAGGATTTCTACAAAATGGAAGGCTTTTATCGACAGGAGGGGCAAGGGAAAAGGAGAGAGCGGATTACTTCATCTTCCTTTTACGGATGGGAAGGGCTATGTGGCTGATTACCTCATTGCTGCTGACCAGAAAATTCCAGACTAATCTGTTAAGACTGCAGTCCTAGGGGAGGTTATAACTGCAGTTAGGTTAGCTATTAAGTCTTGGTCTGCTGATGTGGGACTTAGTACAAGTAACTACATTTTGGGCCTGTCATTTCTTTTTTAAAGAACAGTGAAACCAAGGTTCAAAGCCAAGCCCTACACTATTGCTGAACTTGAACAGATTTAGTTTGTAACAACCATCACTAGCTCTACCTTATGGATTGTTATAGGATTAAATGAGCAAATTCATGTAGAGCTCTTTGAACAATGTCTGATAATAATAAATATTCAATACATATTAGCAATGATTATTACCACGTGTGCATGTGCAGTTGCTCAGTTGTGTTTGAGTCTTTGCAGTGCCATGGACTGTAGTCTGCCAGGCTCCTCTGTCCATGGAATTTTCCAGGCAAGAAAACTGAAGTGGGTTGTCATTTCCTTCTCCAAGGGATCTTCCCGACCTGGGAATCAAACCCTCATCTCCTGTGTCTCCTGTGCTAGCAGGCAGATTCTTTACCACTGCTTCACCTGGGAAGTTGATTATTACCATGGGTTTATACAATCAGTAAGCAGAGTCTGGTGAATGACTTCATTCATTTATAGATATAGAGTTTACATTCTAATAAGATACAATTTTGGAGAAAATTGAGATCGCTTATGTGAAATGAAACACTTTTTTAAAATTAATTATGATATTTTATGTTTGCAGTGCTTATGCCACTAACAAAAAGGATTAAGAAGCATTTAATTGTAGCAGAGTAGAGATTCAAATTAGAATCAGCAGTTATACAGTGAAGATATTCCTTCAAAAAAATATATCGGGACTTTCCTGGCAGTCTGGTGGTTAAGACTTTGTGCTTAACATCATCAGGGAACTACCCACATGTTACTCAGCCAAAGAATAAAAATAGAAGTTTTTTAAAAAGAGAAAAATATGTTGAAGAAGATTAATTGCTAGTGAGAGATTTTCAAATTATTTTTTATTAGGTAATCATAATTTCATAATAGCTGTTTGGATATATAAACATGTCTATATAATTTTCTAAACATGTAAATAAAAGATAGTAGTTTAGTACATCTGTTTGAATTCATATAACTCAAAACATTACCAAAACTTTTATTTTAAAAATCAGTAAAATTGTTTAACACACTAGAAAAATTTAGGGGTGTGTGTACATAAACATTTTCAAGCTTGCTTTACAAAAAAAAGAGTGCAATTTCTATCCAAGTGTTCAGAATGACTTTCAAAAATAGAAGATAGAAGGTAGCACTGCTTTGTAATACAGCATTAATTAATATTGACTTACCCTAGAACACTGATGAAAGATCCTTTGTTATCACATATGGTAAACATATTTAAAAATTAATACTCCATTTCTATGAATAAAACATAGAAAATAGACTTTATTTTCTTAGAATAACTTGTTACCATGAAAAACTGCATTCATTCTGCAGATATTACTGACATCACACATTATTACTTTAAAAATATTTATGATACTTGAACTTCAAAAGGAAACCCACAAGACCTATTCTCCTCCCAGTACATTCACTGAATGCAGATTTAATTAGCACATCTCACTTGATTGTGCCCTTTATTTGTATACTTTAAAATGACTACAATATAGTACACTTATATTTTTAACTGGTACCAAAGTTAAGATGTATGATCTAGGTAAAACCAGCAGCCTGTACTTCTAGTAACAGTTGTCATACGCAAAAAGAAACAAAAAAAAAAGCCCTGAGTCAGTATTTTTTGCAAAAGTAATGAAAAAGAGTGCTCTGAAGTCATTTTATAACTTATTACATGGTTAAGACTGTCCAGTATTATTTTGTTTTCATTTTGGTTGAAGAGAGGTATGGCTTTTGTTTAGTTAATCCGATTCAGATCATTGCTTAATACTCAATTTCATTTAAATCCTCAGAATATCCTGATGATTGCTGACTTTTATCTTCCATTTCTGTCAGGAAAGACAAACAGACAATAATAGTTTTATCTATTTTTAATGTAGAAAATACTGAATTTGCATTCTTATGATTTGAAATTACTGCAAATTCCCTTTTCAGTCAAACTTAAATAATTTGGAATAATATTGTTACCTGCACAGGATCCTGCTTGAAATTTAACATCATCAATGGCAATATCACTTCTTATTGACATTCCCCGAATGGCTTCAAAAATTATCTGAAAAATAATGAAATATGAACTTAGAGAGTCATCCTGCTAAAACAATGCTGGTCAGAGGCAGATCTAGGCTGTGTGGGTTTGGAAGCTTAGATTGTTCTCAGGGGCCCACTTTCAGGAAAAGAATAAAAAATCACCAATTCAAATTTAGGTACAAAAGGGAATACTTATTTGGAATGTAAAGAAATTCATAACAAATTACTGGAGCTTTGGAAATTCAAGTTCCTTTCTTCTGAGACCTCTTTAGGCAATTTCCCAGGAATGTCCACCAAGAAATGCCTGTAGGAGGTGACCTGTTTTCCCTTGCTACCTAGAATATTCTACTCCTGTCACTCACAGGCCCTGTGAAAGTGAAGGGCCCAGAAGCTTAAGCTTCCGTAGTCTCTCCCTAAATCGACCTTTGTACTAGTTCTCGTGGGAAAATTAAAACAACAGATGAGACCCAAGTATGAACAGCACTGTATAATAGTTAAATTTACCAAAAAGACAGTGGTTCACTGATCATGTTAAATACCATAACATCCAAGACACAGCCCAAGAAAAAGAGGAAACCAGTTTCATGACTTTAGGTCCCAGAAGAAAATAACTGATCAAATATTCAGGTTCTAGGGAAAATATATTATCAGCTCTAAAACCACTCTAATAATAGCTAATAAACCAGGAATACTCCTGGGAGGCTTGTGAGTAATGAAAATTGTCCAGAAGACACACTGGCTCTACTAATTTTATGAGCAAATTACTCCCCATTGGACTAGTTAATGATTTAAATTAAATAAACAATATAAAGTGGATAATTAATAGCGTATGAAACTATCTTGAATTTAATGACTCAAAGAAGCTTTAACAACAGAAACGTGGCAAGTTGACATTAATAGAAATTCTAAAGATATAACCCTAAATAAAAACTCAAATAAACGGTAAGACGAGGAAAAAGTATCCTAATACATTTAGATAGGAGGATATATGAATGTAGTTAATAAGTGTTTTGGTTTTCTGGACAACAATGAAATCTGTTTTTTGACCTCCAACTCTGCAATGGAAGTATAACAGAAAATATCACCTGATGGAATTATATTCTGAATAGTCTCTGGTTGGGCCAAAAGCTTGATTTCATACAACTCTCTCCTTTGAATTTCCTAAATATTTGAGTGATAACCATTTTATAGCATTATGATTTCCCCTTTGTATTATTCCCCGATTTGTAAAAATCCTATTAAATAATTGTGGCGATTTTAGAATTAGATAAAAATGTAACTTCTTCTTTCAGCTTAAGCGTATTTTATTTTCAGATGGTTACTAAGTCGTTGTGCATGCATGCTAAGTCGCGTCTCTGTTCGGTTCCGTCGCTCGGTCGTGTCCGACTCTTTGCGACCCTGTGGGCTGTAGCCTACCAGGCTTCTCCGTCCATGGGATTCTCCAGGCAAGAATTCTGGAGTGGGTGTTTCCTTCTCCAGGGGATCTTCCCGACCCAGGGATCGAACCCGGGTCTCCCGCATTGGACGCGGACGCTTTAACCTCTGAGCCACCAGGGAAGCCCTCAGTCGTGTTTATCTCTGCGCAACCCTACGGGCTGTAGCCTGCCAGGCTCTTCTGTCCATTGGATTCTCCAGGCAAGAAAACTGGAGTGTGTTGCCATGCCTTCTCCAGGGAATCTTCCCGACCCAGGGATCAAACCTGCATCTCTATCTCCTGCATTGGCAGGCAGGGTTCTTTACCACTAGCGCCACCTGGGAAGGTCAAGTCATTAGGACATAAATCCTTACACTTTTGACTCAACTACTTGATAAAGGGAACATTAGCTATCTTTTGGGCCAGGGGCACTAGGAAAAAATTATTGAGATTAAGGGCACCATGAGCAAGAAAATTTGAAGACCTTGTCTTAGTTCAGTACCCAGCACATAATAATTCCTACTAAATGTCAGGCAGTATAATAAACAATATGAATGATAGAAATATTTCACTGAGCTGAGAATTTGTCTCACACTCTCTTTCAATGACATCAAAGGATAAGAAATCAGGTGGAAAACACCTGAGAGCAGAGGAGGAAAGGTAAGCAAGGAATTCAAAGGAAATAAAATCATTCTGTGTTTTTGATCCACAGTGAGTCAGGTTCTGCTTAGCACTTTAATAAATCCCTCATGGCAACCCACTCCAGTGTTCTTGCCTGGAGAATCCCGGGGACGGGTGAGCCTGGTGGGCTGCCATCTATGGGGTCACACAGAGTTGGACATGACTGAAGTTACTTAGCAGCAGCAGCAGCAGCAGGAAAGGACATGATTAAAATTTTGCTACTTGATATATTTTTTTCTACAAAGAAAATCTGATGACTGGAATATCATCCAGAGGCCACCCACATACTTCTCCTATATCGGGGGTCTCCAACCTCCAGGCAGCAGACTAGTACCTCCTGTCATTTTTTTAAAAATTTATTTAATTGGAGGCTCATTACTTTACAATATTGTACTGGTTTTTGCCATACATTGACATGAATCAGTCATAGGTGTACATGTATTCCCCATCCTGAACCCCCCTCCCATCTGCCTCCCCATCCCATCCCTCAGGGTCATCCCAGTGCATCAGGCCTGAGCACCTTGTCTCATGAATCAAACCTGGACTGGTAATCTGTTTCACATATGATAATATACATGTTTCAATGCTGGCAGATCAGTGGTGGCATTAGATTAGAAATAAAGTACACAATAAACGTGCTTGAATCATCCCAAAATTATCCCTTGACCCCCCCATCTGTGAACAAAAATTTCTTCCATAAAACTGGTCCCTGGTGTCAAAAAGGTTGGGGACTGCTGCCCTACAGGATAAATCACAAATGGCAGCAGTACTGCAGTATTCTAAAAATCAATACCTGTCCACTCTCTCTGATGATGTACAGATTGACTTGACTTCTCTAGTTCTCTTCATTTTCCTGATCTCCTGGCTCATAGCCTACTGTTCATTCGACATACTTACTTTGGATGTCTAGTAAGATCAAAAACTATGAGTGTTAAAAACAAAGTAACTGTTAATGTGCCTCCTACATAAGCTGCCGTCCTTCTTCCAGGTCTGCTCCACCTAAGATCTTCCTCATCTCAATAAACAGCAACTCCATTCTAGCAGTTGCTCAGGCCAAAACTTTGGAGTCATCCTGGCTCCTCTCTTTCTCTCAAACCCCACTTTCCACAAGGAAGGAAGTCCTGTGGGCTTTCTGATGACATCTCACATCTGCTGCACAGCCCCACCCATCATTTCTGTTGCCAGGCCCACTGCAGTAGCTCCCAAACTCTCCTCGCCCACCACCCCCAGCACCATAGTCTATGCAATAAGTAGCTCCATGTAGTAGCTAGAATGTTCATTTAAAAGTATAAATCAGAACATATTACCTTAAAAGCCTCTAATGGTTTCTTATTGCTCTTGAAATAAATTTCAAATTGTACCATGTCATCCAAGGTCTTTCATGAGTATTTCCTGACACTTCTTTGACCTCATTACCTGATCAGCTTGACTTACTCTTTTTCATAGCACTTACTATTACTTGATGTTACATTATATATTTTTGTTTCACATTTTCTACCTCTCCCCACCCACTAGAACACAAACTTAAAAAGTGTAAGAACTGTATGCTATGTTCATTGCAGTATCCTCAGCACTTAAAAGAGTAAATGGTCAATAAATACTGAAAAGAGATATTTTGGCCTGAGCTTCTATAGTAGCTCAGTCTGATAACTGATATAGCTATTGAGAATACCAGGTCTGCCATGATTATAAAGATCAGAAAGATTTGGGAAAGAATATATTTTCAGAAACAATCATATCTTTTTTATAGTTTGGTACTTTAAAGTTTATAAAACCCTTTCACAAACATAATCTCACTTGACTGTCACTTTAGTGATGTCAGCATGCAAGCATTATTACCCCTGAAAATGTATTAACAGGCTTTCCTGGTGGCTCAGATGGTAAGGAATCTGCCTGCAATGCAAGAGACCAGGGTTCAATCCCTGGGATGCGAAGATACCCTAGAGAAGGGAATGCCTACCCACTCCAGTATTCTTGCCTGGAGAATTCCATGGACAGAGGAGCCTGGCAGGCTGCAGTCCAAGGGGTTGCAAAGAGTTGGACACGAATGGGCAACTAATGCAAACAGTCTCAGAGAGACTGATGTTTCTCCAAGATCACCCAGTGCTTGTGACATCCAGGGCAATGAGTATATGTTGGGACTTCTATGGCAGGAGGGAGTGTAAAACAGGGACTTAGGGATGCAAACACTGGAACCAATTAGATCTGGGACTGAGTTCTCACTCTGCCACTTACCAGCCGGACATTTAGTTTTCCCCATCTTTAAAGAAGAGCTACAAGATCAACTGGAAGAACTGATGCACAGCTCTTAGTGCTGTGAGTACTTGGCACAGAGAAGATGGCCATTTGCACATGGGTGTCTCTGTGTTTTATTACTAGTTTATCCTGGTCTCCAGATAGTCATTTGGGATTCCTGAGGGAATCACAAAATCAAGAACATGCCTCATGGCAGATTCATATCTGTTCCATTCTAAAATCTCAAATCCTAGAGCTCTTGTGCATCAGCACCAAACATCAATGCTCAGGCTCTGCCCGAGAGACTCAGATTTGTTCCATCTGTGACACAGATTCTCCATCTTTAGAATGCTCCGGAATCACCACAATTCTTGTTAAGACAGATTTCAGGGCCCTAAGCCCCAGAGTTTCTGGTTCAGTAGCTCTGAGGCAGGGCCTACGAGTGTGCATTGCAGGTGAGTTTCATTTTAGATGAATATACATTTCAGGTGTTGCTGCTGGTGTCAGGACCACACCTTGAGAACCTCTGATTAGTGTGAGTGCCCTGATAACCTAAAAAATTTAATCCATCATCTCTGAATGATGATCAGTGATATAAGGAAGTTTATGAGTGATCCATTTTCTTTCTGTGATTAAATCACTATCAAAATTATTCCTGGGGCTATATGTTTTCCTTTACTGTTTAGATAGTTTTATCCACACCAAGATAATGGGCCATCCTTGAATAATGGTGCATCTTCCCTATGTCATTTTTTCTTAGCAATAGCAACCTAGATGGCACTGCAACCTGGCCATTCCTATTTAGATCTGTAGAAAATCAATTTTGGTTAAGGGGTGGCATAAAATAATGTCTTTATTTTGGATGCTTCTTCCTAGGAAGACTTGCTTAAGCCAAGCAGCCAGTGGTTAACATTAGGTGTGCTCTGGTCCAGAAGCAAGGATGAGGAGGAAGTAGGGCTTTTAGCTGAAGGTCACTCCTGGAATTCTATACAGCAATTTCAGGAATAGTCAAGGGTCTAATGTTATCTGCCCAGAACTTTCTGGAGCTTTGACTCATGGTAAGCAGGTAAAGGCTTCCTTGCTAGTTCAGTGGTAAAGAACCTGTCTGCCAATGCAGGAGACACGGGTTCCATTCCTGAATTGGGAAGATCCCCTGGAGAATGAATGGCAACCCACTCCAGATTCTTGTCTGGAAAATCCCATGGACAGAGGAACCTGGTAGGTTACAGGCCATGGGGGTCACAAAAGAGTCAAACATGACTTAGTGACTAAAGAAAAACAACAGGCAGGTAAAGTCATAGGCTTTTAGGAGGCTGCTGCTGATTTCTAGGCTAATTTGCTGCTTGATCTCACCCACTGGAATTGAAAAGGCTCCTTCTTATTGCTGCTCAGATTCCATTATAATTGGGATCCTGCAGGAAGGAAGTCTTCTACTGCCTGTGAGCAGACTCAAGGGAGGCCTAGGACATAGGATTAAGATTCAGTTTCTTCTGCATCAGTGCAGACAGAGGCTTAAAAATTTACTCTGGATCATGTACTCTGTTAAATAGAAGCTTACAACAGCAGCCCTTGCATATGGCTAATGATGAGTGAAAGATGCAGCTGCAACAACTAATTAGGTAATACCAGGTTTAGAAAAAAGAGCAGCTCTGTTTTGGAGGTTTTTAGGACACAGAGCATAACTGACACTCAAAATGTACCAAGATGAAAATAGCTACAGTTTCACTATTGAGTTGCAAAAATTACTCTATGTATAAATACCCAAAGCTTTCTCTTTCTAATTTCCCTTTCATTGCTTAGGTTCAATCAATATAGACTAATTATGTTTGCTCTTAAACAAGTACTGTCTCTATCTTTGACTCTGAAAAAGAACAAAACATTCTTGATGGTAGCACAAAAAAGAAAGAGCATCAGAAGCGTATAGGCACATTTCCCATCATTTGATTCTTGTCTCTCTTGGCTTACCTGGTGCTTCCTCTCACAGCTGTATTCAATCAGCGCCCGTAGCCAGGAGATGCTCTGTTCACCTCTTCTTCTCCACAAGAGAGACTCTTCACTGTCACCTTCCTTTTTCAAATAAACATTCAGGAGGCCAGTCCCTGCTCCATACATGTGGTAGAAAAAGGTCAAGCAGTGTTTTCCAGTGACTCCTCGCAGAGGCCTGGACAAGAGTCGTGCTTTTTGTCCATATACCAAGTGGGAAGCCTCGATGTACATGTAGTAGCCTTGAGAGCAATGCAACATCAAGTATTGTTTAAAAGGACACATCATATTCTCTTCTAACGTATATATATATATATATATATATTCAGATTATTTTCCATTATAGATTATTACAATATATTAAATAATGTTCCCTGTGTTATACAGCAAATCCTTGTTGCTTATCTATTCTATGTACAGCAGTCTGTATCTGTTAACCCCATACTCCGAATTTATTCTGCCCCCTCATTTCTCTTTTGAGTACTGTTCCTGGAAACAAATTAGAGTCAATGAATGACTTGACTACAGTACTGATAAAGAAGTTCATAATTTTGGAGAATGTGTATAATCCAAGAAAGATAGATATGCTACAAGATTTTGACCATCAAAATAAGTGTTTTCATGTAATAATTTATAATTCAGTTTAATATACAGGAGGTAATTAATATACCAGTATTGTGCCACTGAGGTGGTAATTAACATGAGAATTTATCCTGCTAATCCATGGACAATATTTTGAGCTTCCATCATTGGTTTAGGGAAATGGTCAGGTAGATGAAGTTCAAGTCTTGGTTCTAATAGTTATTGTCTGTGTGACTGTGATCTAATGGATTATCCAGTCTGAACCTATGTTCAATCTAAAAATTTGTGGTTGTTCAGTTGCTAGGTTGTGTCTGACTCTTTGCAACCCCATGAACTGCAGCACTCCAGGCTTCCCTGTTCTTCACTATCTCCCTGAGTTTAAAAATAATGGTTAATAAACCTGTGCTACAGAGTTGTGAGAATTAAATAATGTGTGTGACATATGTCCACATGTCATAGGTATTCAAATATGTTTTCTGCCCTGCTTTCCTGAGATTTTTCTGTGACACTTCTTGAAAATATAATTGTACAATATTTCAGTTCAGTTCAGTTGCTCTTTGCAACCCATGGACTGTAGCACACCAGGCTTCCCTGCCCTTCACCAGCTCCCAGAGCTTGCTCAAACTCATGTCTATCAAGTAGGTGATGCCATCCAACCATCTCATCCTCTGTCGTCTCCTTCTCCTCCTGCCTTCAATCTTTCCCAGCATCAGGGTCTTTCCAACGAGTCAGTTCTTTGCATCAGGTGGCCAAAGTATTGGAGTTTCAGCTTCAGCATCAGTCCTTCCTATGAATATTCAGGATTGACTGGTTTGATCTCCTTGCAGTCCAACGGACTCTCAAGAGTCTTCTCCAACACAACAGTTCAAAACCATCAATTCTTTGGCACTCAGCTTTCTTTACAGTCCAACTCTCGTATCCATACATGACCACTGGAAAAATCAGAGCTTTGACTAAATGGACCTTTGTTGGCAAAGTAATGTCTCTGCTTTTCAATATGTTGTCTAGGTTTGTCATAGCTTTTCTTCCAAGGAGCAAGCATCTTTTGATTTCATGGCTACAGTCACCATTTGCAGTGATTTTGGAGCCCCCCAAAATAAAGTCTGTCACTGTTTCCATTGTTTCCCCATCTATTTGCCATGAAGTGATGGGATCATATGCCATGATCTTAGCTTTCTGAATGTTGAGTTTTAAGCCAGCTTTTTCAGTCTCCTCTTTCACTTTCATCAAGAGGCTCTTTAGTTCTTCTTTGCTTTCTGCCATAAGCATGGTGTCACCTGCGTATCTGAGGTTATTGATATTTCTCCCAGCAATCTTGATTCCAGATTGTGCTTCATCTAGCCTGGCGTTTCACATGATGTACTCTGCCTATAAGTTAAATAAGCAGGGTGACAATATATACCCTTGACGTACCCCTTTCCTGATTTGGAACCAGTCTGTTGTTCCAGGTCCAGTTTTAACTATTGCTTCTTGACCTGCATACAGATTTCTCAGGGCAGGTCATGTGGCCTGGTAGTCCTATCTCTTTAAGAATTTTCCACAGTTTATTGTGATCCACACAGTCTACAATATTTAATATAATTATTTATGACATTTAAGATATTTATATCTTATACTTTATGCATCATACACTAGATACTGTATGTTAATTATATAACACTTTACATTTCCATTTTCCTTTCCTAATTTTAGTTTTGTGTTTTTTTTTTAACTTGCTTGTTTTAGGCAGAAGCAGGATTAATCTGCACATAAATAATGCAGTGGTGTGTTGGAACCTGTTTCCACTGGCTCCAACAGTCAATTATGTGACTTCTGTTGGGACCGTAGGTCCAAATGTCTTCACTCTGGTAGTTTGAAATGGTCTACAATGGAAGTATTCATACTACAGAAATGGGACATAACTACAAGTCAGCCCCCCACAGTAAAAAATAGAGCTGGTTGGTGTTAAATAATTACCATGGAGCCACTAAAATAAGCAATATAATAATAGTAATTTCCAGAATAATACACCCATAATAGAATTCTATGTACCTGTGGCTCATTTTTTTAAAAAGCCGTGGACTCTATGTAAGTAGTTCTTAACCTGTCCTCATTTGATGAAAAGCTTATATCTCTTCAACCTGAAAAAATATGCATAATTTTTATATCCAACTGCATCATCTTCTTTGCCAATATTGATTTTTTTACATACATGATATAAAAATTTTTATATAGTGTTCTCTATTATTTCACATGGAAAATAATGGCTGCACTGAGGGAAAAAAAATGTTCCCAAATATTGCATACAAATGAAATGTACGAGCATCTTTAAAGTTTCAAGTTTAATCAATGAAGTCTATTCATTTCTCAAAAGGCAATGCATCTTTAAAGTTTTAGAGCATCTTTAAAGTTTCAAGTTTAGTCAATGAAGTCTATTCATTTCTCAAAAGGCAATGCTTAAGACACCCCAACCAGAATTGATCAGAGGCTCCATCTTGGCTCCTTCAAGGCATTCTTCCTTTTCCTTTCCCTCATTTCCACAGATCTGAGACTCCAACGGGCTACTGTAAGGGTGGGAGAAAAAGTCCTGCCCCATTTGGTCTTGTCAAACCTTGTGTACTGTGCAAGCCCTCCCTCAGCGCTTCTCTCAGTAAAGTTACCACCCTGCACACTGGGCGATCAGTCACGGGCTCTGTCAGCCAGTCATCCGCATGATCTGCTCTAGACTTCTGGGGCACTGTCACGTGTCTGCTGTGCTCACCAATGACATCCCCGTTACTAAAGCCAAGGGTCAGTTTTCAGTTCTTGTTGTCCTCGTCGTTAGTAGCACTGGACACAGTAGATCACTCCTGCCTCCTAGAAGGACTTTCTTACTTTGGTTTGCAGGACGCTGACCTCTCCTGGTTTTTCTCCCACTTCACTGGTCACTCCTTTGCTAGTTCACCTTTTCTTCTCTGACTTCTTGATCTTGGAGTGCTCCAAGACCCAGTGTTTGAATCTCTCCATTCTCGTTCACTTCTTTGGTGATCTCATCTTGTTTCATGGCTTGAAATACTATATGTGTTGTTATATCTCAAATTTTAATTTTCAACCTGTTTCCTAAAATGCAGACTTGTTATTGAAAGTGCCTAATGGACATCTCCTCTTATTGTCAAGTAGATATCTCAAACCGAAACATGGTCAAAACCACACCCCTAACAGCCTCACTCTAAAGCTTACCCCACCCTTTTTAGTTGTCCAGGCCCCAAACCTGGCCGTTCTTTATATCCTCTCACTCTTCACATCCAGATGGTCAGGAGTTTCTGTTGGTTCTACCTTCAGAATATGTCCAGAATCCAATCACTTCTCTCCTTACCACCTCCACTGCTACCTCCCAGTCTGAGCCAGTATTATTTCTGACTTGGATTAATTCAGCACCTCCCAACAAGTCTGCCTGCTTTTACCCTAGTTCTCTGCAACCTAATCTAAACATAGCATCCATAGTAAACTTTCTAAAGCAATAGCTAAATTTTACCATTCCTCTGTTCAAAACCCTCCACTAGCGTAGCATTTCACTCCGAGTAAGAGCTGAAAGCCTTACAACATATAAGCCTTTACATAACTCCTGCTCATTCTCTTACCTCTCTGATTCCTACCACCTTTCTCCTCACTCACTCTGAGTCTTGAGGACGCACTTGAGTTCTGTACCATTCCTGGAATGTAGTAAGTTTGCTACCACCCCAGGGCCTTTGCATGTGCTAATCTCTGCCTACAGTGGCTTTTCTTTCATATAATTTCACGTCTCACTCTCTCACCTCTAAGTCTTTGCCCAGATATTACCTTTTCTATTGGGCCTATTCTGACTATACTGTTTCAAATAGTAATCCCCCCTCCTCTCGTACTCCTTTTTCTCTATACCCTAATTTATTAGTTTCCATCCCATTTAATTGCCTCTTAATGACCAACCTTGATAATATATTAAAAAGCAGAGACATTACTTTGCCAACAAAGGTCTGTCTAGTCAAGGCTATGGTTTTTCCCGTGGTCATGTATGGATGTGAGAGTTGGACTGTGAAGAAAGCTGATCGCCGAAGAATTGATGCTTTTGAACTGTGGTATTGGAGAAGACTCTTGAGAGTCCCTTGTACCGCAAGGAGATCCAACCGGTCCATTCTAAGGGAGATCGATCCTGGGTGTTCATTGGAGGGACTGATGCTAAAGCTGAAACTGCAATACTTTGGCTACCTCACGCGACGAGTTGACTCACTGGAAAAGAGTCTGATGCTGGGAAAGGTTGGGGGCGGGAGGAGAAGGGGACGACCAAGAATGAGATGGCTGGATGGCATCACCGACTCTGTGGACATGAGTTTGAGTGAACTCCGGAGGTTGGTGATGGATAGGGAGGCCTGGCGTGCTGTGATTCATGGGGTCGCGGAGAGTCGGACACGACTGAGTGACTGAACTAACTAACTAACATACTATATAACATTCCTATTTTTATGTTTATCTGTCTCCTTCCTCTAGAACACTCAAAGGCAGAGATATTTCCTTGTTTACTGCTATGCCCCCAGGTCCTAGAGCAGTGTCTGGAACATAGCAGATGCTCAATAAATATTTGATGAATGAACAAAAACCACAGACCATTCTGACCATTTCCAGAGCACATGGCTCTACCAAGGTTACTCCAGTTGTGTGACGATCTTGGCAACGCAACATGTACTTGACTAGGATGCTCCAAAGCAAAGTAGGAACAAGTCCAAGTTTTGATAAAGTCATATTTTAGAGAAAATGTTCTCAACCTAGTTCCGTACCATCTGACTTTTTTTTTTAGCCAAACACACATTCTTTAACTCATTACCTTCATTCTTTCACTGGCAAGAAAATTGCTACACAAGAAGCACTGGGGTTTTTACACTTTCAGCAATGAAAGAAAATCTTATAGTTCTTTTCTTTAATACTTTCTAACTTAAGCTAGGCTGGATGTAAACAAATACTGATACACAAAACCCTAACAGAGGGTGTACTTAATTTAATCCCATGGAGAATAAAGTCAAAACATGAACATGGTTTATCACCAACTATGCACAAAGGTCTTCTGTACCATCCTATGCATAAATTAGTATAGCACAATGAACTGAAACCCTACCTTAATGCATGTTTAAACTGAAAAATATTTCCTCCAAAAATAATTCTTAAGGAAATAAGAAGAAAGTCAAAGAAAAATAACTTTGGTACCTGCCTTTGGGACTCTCAAAAGGTCCACTTGAATCCCAAGAAAAGGACCTTAGCTAAAGATGAAACACTTAATGGGAGAGGGAGGATAGGGGACAGGGAGGCTCCTCTGAAGAATGCTGTCACTGGGAAACTGGAAAGAAAAGACTGTTGTGGGCCTACAACAGGAAGTCTTTTCAGAATGGAAAGAAAGCAATGGGTCCAATATAAGTGAGAGATGATACAAGAAGTATCTTCCATCTAGTGATGATAATAGGTAATCCCAGTGATGACATATGCTGTGTGCTGTGCTTAGTTGCTTAATCACGTCCAACTCTTTGTGACCCCATGACTGTAGCCCACCAGGCTCCTCTGTCTATGGGGATTCTCCAGGCAAGAATACTGGAGTGGGTTGCTATTTCCTTCTCCAGGGGATCTTCCCAACCCAGGGATCGAACCCAGGTCTCCCGCATCACAGGTGGATTCTTTACTATCTAAGCTACCAGGGAAGCCCAAGTCCTGGCCAAAATCATCTGAGGTCCTGCTAGAGGGGTAAACCTCCAGGAGTATCCAACTGAATTCTTCCTTGTGTGAGTACAGTGCACTAATCAGTCAGCCTCAACTGGGTGAAGCATTTCTCTGGTAATGCTTTCCTCTCATGAGTCTCTGGGTCTTGGGTATCAGGCTGAAGCCATTACCTAAGGTTTCTAGTTCCAGAGATCATTGTGCTTAGTACCATGAAATATGAAAGGAAAGCTCCTGAACTGTTTGACATGTGTAGCTGCTGATTTTGGAAGAGACGGGGAACAGCCAGGGGAACATTAGTATAATTATACCTTTCTGGGGCACAGCCACTAGTCTACTTTTCTTGAGTTTTGACCTTTTTCTTGAGTTTTGACCTTTCTAAAACTCCTTCAGGATATAGTTTCTGTTTTAAGCCCATACATATATCCCTTAAGGCAACACTGATTTAGACTAATCTAGACCAACATCTATACCTAAAAATAATTATCACATATTTATCAACTGATCAGAATCTGTCTGTCTGATGCCCATACCAATTATTCCTCTAGATTCCAAACATGTTTTTCTTCTTGACTTGCACGTGACATTTCCTTTCCCTAGAAAAGATCAGAGCTTCGTGGAGAGACAGTCGGCCTCACATGTGTTTGGAAAGCAGAGAAAAACCCTGTGTGTTGACAAGCTTTGCCACATTCCAACTCCAAATGCTGTCTGTCTCAGCAAACAAAAGCTCTCTGGATGGGAGCCAGAAGCCCCAGCGATGAAACCTCAGACTAGCTCATGTGTCCCTGCACATGAAGGATTCCAGTCTGTGGAAGGGATTATTAACTGGAGAAAGCAAATTACTTTCTTTCTTTAAATCACTGTTTAACATTCAAGATAGGGGTTCCAGTGGGTCTACTGGGAGATCAGGGTCCCATCTGTTCTTTGCTCAGCAACTGTGATGTGTTGAGACACAGCATATTCATAATTGGGAGCAGTGAAGCAGCTGTTCCTCTAGTCTTGCGGGCCTCTCACACCAGGGCTGGGAAGGAGTGGGAGGCCACGAGGAATGAACAGCTAGCTGCTTCATTAAGCTGGAAGATGATTCTTAACAATCAGGGGGAGAAGATATCAATATTTTGGGAAGAACAATGGCTAAATATGTCTCTCTCTAAAATTATTGTTCTTTATTCTATCTTTTAAATTATTTTTAAAGTGTGTCATAAATGAGTGGTTATTAATTTATTGGGGACAGAGTTTCAACTTGGGAAAACTCTTAACAGTTCTGAGGTGGTGATGGTTACACAAAAGGTATATGTACTTAATACCACTGAATTATGTACGTAAAAATGACTAAAATGGTAAATTTTATGTTATGTATATGTTACCACTATTTTTAAAAAAGCTTGTCATTAGAAGTCTTCTCTTGGATAAGTAGGGTCCAACAATACCAAAAATTAGTGTGATAAGATAAATTATGGAAAACTGAGGAAGCTGGAGATTTTAATATTCTAGAGCCAATTGCCCTTACAGCTTCAGACTAGTTGAGTAGCATTGTTATATGTCAGGATATCAGCTACCAAAATTCTTAAAAGACAAGGACTTGAATGAGACTGCTATTAAATCTCAGCTATTAATATATAACCAGCACATTAAATATGTAGTTTTGATTTTCTTTTGTGTCAACAGCACAATTTATAAGTAAATGTCATTATTTGATATTTTAATGTATCACTTATATTTCTACTACACAAGAAGGATCATATAAGACTCCTACCTTTATTTAGTAGTGTGTTGGAGAGAATTTAATTGCCAGAAGTACAAAAGATGTACTGAAACACTGAACATTACCACAGAAGAAATTGATGGTGTCTCTTTATTTGGAAATTATTTTTTTTTAAAATGATGAATAGCTACTTTTCTAAGACATAGCTGTGGGAAAGAGATAGGGAAAACTGGATGACTTTTAATCTATTCACTGGTGGACTCAGTGAGATAGGAAATGTTACAGTTGAAGGCATTTTCTCACTAAACTGGAGAGTCATCTGTTGATTTATTTATTCTACTATCTTTTGGTCACAAAACCCATGTAAACTCCAAAACAACTAAAACAATTATTTAAGAAGAATTATGACAGCATTGCATAACATTGATAATATAATATGATTATATAAATATAATCATATAATAAAATTATAATAACCAATAAAACCCTTGGGACTTTGTTAAGATTTGTCTTTACTATCTTGTAAAAGAAATAGCATCAGTGTCAAGGAACTTTCTGATTCTGCCAGGATAGAGCTATTCAAATAGATGGTGACAAGAAATGGATAAACAGGTCCTGCAGAGTCCATTTCAGCTCAATGCAAGTCAAGATTTATCTCGCACAAGTGCTTTTATTATTTTATCAAACAGGGAGCCAAATGGTCGGGCTAGAATATTGTCTTTGCTGTTGTTCTAGTAGAATGACATGTTCTATTAGATGATTGACAAACATTGGAAATGTTTCCCCAACTTTAGCCACACAAATACCACTATAAATATATTACTTATCTACATACTACCTGTACTATTATTCATTTGATATATTTCTTTAAATAGATTTCATTTGTTACTCCTTAAATCCATTATTCAAATAGGAAACTGCATATTAGCATGAAAACAGAAAACAAGCTATAGATTTGTGAAATGATGGTGTTGCTATACTGATTATATATTTTGCTTTTATATGAATAGTACCATCAAATTAAAAATATTCATCCACTTAACCCTTAAATTACCCAGTGGTACTTTGGAAGACACTGGTTTAAGGTCTACTAAATCTTCTGGGTATTCATTGGAAGGACTGATGCTAAAGCTGAAACTCCAATACTTTGGCCACCTCATGAGAAGAGTGGACTCACTGGAAAAGACTGATCCTGGGAGGGATTGGGGGTGGGAGGAGATGGGGACGACAGAGAATGAGATGGCTTGATGGCATCACTGACTCGATGGACATGAGTTTGAGTGAACTCCGGGAGTTGGTGATGGACAGGGAGGCCTGGCGTGCTGTGATTCATGGGGTGGTGGAGAGTTGGACACGACTGAGCGACTGAACTGAACTGAAATCTTCTGGTTACTACTAAGTCATTTTATTTGTAATCATATGCCATGATTTTCTCTGTATAAAAGCACAAATGACACAAAACACTGAGTCCAAGAAAGTATCCCAGAAATGAACACCAGATGAACATCAGATTTTGTGGATGAGTCACTAACTACAAAAATAGTAATATCATTTTCATTTTAGTGGAGCTTATATAGTATTAGTTCTTTCAGAAATACAACCTTGGTTAATCATTACAGCAGCCCTAAGAGATTAGCAGGGTATCCACTGTTATGTGATGCATGATGCATAGTAGGTACTTAGAAAATATGGAGTAAATCAAGATCTTAGAAACTCTGCTCTATAATAACATTACAATTGCTCCCAATTCTAAGACATTTCATCTTATAAACATGTAGCTTATGACACTGGTGGCTTTAACAAATATTCGTTTTAAAGGAGTGTTTAATTGTTTATACTTTATGAATGGGTGATCCTTGTTATATTGTAATCTGAAAGCCAATATATCAGCCCACATTAGGCCATTAAAGGCCATTGTGTATCCTAACCCTCAAAGGTGAAGCTACCCTTTGAGGGTTTAGGCTACACAATGGCTGTGGGGACTGTGGTCCTGGAGTTAAACTGACAATATTGGTTCACAATATTGAACCAATATTGAATTTTTTTATCTAAAGAAAATTTAGATACTTTCTGACAGGTTACATTTCAGTGGATGTCTAAAAATGCCATCAGTTTGAATATATCCTTTCCAAGAGCAGACACCTCTTTCTGGTATGAAGAGTGATAGGTATGAGATTACATGGCTGTGTGAAGAATTGTGCTTTTCACATGTAAGCTGTCACAGCTGTTTGAAGTCGTGTGTGGTCTCCTACTATCATGTGGGCTGGTAAACTCTGGTGAGACAGTGTGGACAGAATATGGACATTAGAGCCCAACATTCCTGAGATACACTCCCTACTCTACCAATCATTGCTGTGTGGTCTTGGAAAGGCAGTTCTCCAACCTTCAGTTCTTTCATATGAAAAATGGATACTTTCACTTACAAGTCATGGTAAGGGTGTGTTATTGATTGAATATTCATTTCCCCTCTTTCCAAATTTATATGTTGAAATCCTAACCCCCACTATGATGGTAATTGGAGGTATGGTCTTTGGGAGGGGTTAGGTCCTGAGGGCCAAGATCTCATAGGTGGGATGAGTATCCTTATAAGAGTCCTCAGAGAGCTCACTTGCCTCGTCTGCCGTGTAAGGACACAGCAAAAAGATTTCTGACTATGAACTAGGAAGTGAGCCCTCACCAGACCTCAAATCTGCCAGCACCTTGATCTTGAGCTTCTCAGCCCTCAGAACTGTAAGAAATAAATGTCTGCTATGTAAGCCTCTGAATCTATGGTATTTTTGTTATAGCAGCTCAAACTGACTAAGGATATAAAGGTCCCAGCACAGTTCCTGCACATGGTAAACACTCCATAAATGATTAGTAGATGTTATTATTTCCCTAGAAGAATAACTGTTAAAGTAATTTAAAGAACAAGACCAAGATAGAAAATTCCAATGCTATATTATCTGTAGGTAACCCTGGGCACAGCATAGCAAAATTTGCAGCCTCTGCATTGTTATACTTAGGAATAAAAAGATATAATCTGTAAAAGATTTTATGTGGTTAGAAAATTGAAAGATGTCCTGAGACCCTTTAGGAAGTTTGCATTGAAACAGGCGAAGTAAATGATGGAAAAAAGGGAGACCCTAGAAAAATTTACTGAAAAAAAATCAGAATGCTCTGTATTGTTCACCAGAGAATTTAATACTCTGTGGTCAAGTATTTTCTGGGAATAAATATTGAACACACTAAGAAGTTTTTACATTACAATTTTTGTTATGAAGTTTCACCCCAGTCAGCTGAAATATTCTTCAAAGTTTTCGGAGAGACAAAGAAAACACAATCATACCATCTTCTTTAAACAAAGCCACACCAAGTAAACTAACATGTGCCCCTACATGTAAATAAAGGAGCAAAATTATGAGTAATGGAATATCTACTGCATGTACTTTTGTCAGATTTTCATAGATTTTTGTCTTTAGGCAGGAGGGAGAATGTCATCCACAAGTTGATTAAGTTTAAACTCAATCATCCTTTGAAGTACATAAACAGACAAGTAGCTATAGTTATTCTCATTTTCTAGATGACATCACTGAGACCTAGAGATTTTAAGTAACTTTTTCAAGGTCTCATACCTAGTAAGTGGGGAACCTTGACTCCAAAGTTCATGGGTCTGTTGTATCCTGGCTTGGTAACCCTCCCTTGCCCTTTTCAGAGACTCTCTCCCTCCACTGCTCCCTATTTTTGTTTTGTCTTCTCTTCCGTGTCCAAGACATTGCACAGACTGTTACCCAGAAAATTCCCCTGCGGTACCCTACCACAGCACAACCCTCTTCTCAGATCTGTTGTTACTAGATTTTTTGGTGTCCCTGAAAAATTGAAGAGAAGCTATCAACTCCCTCCCCAGAAAAATGTGCATACAGACAACATCGTGATTATAATGGACTCAAACTAAAGCTGATTTATTCTTGACATTTCTGTATTCCTCTCTAATTTAGTTTCTCACCATTACTACATTTTCTATGGGTCTTGCTAATTAAGTGGCTATTCTCATATGCATCAGGGAGAGCTTATCGGTTCATTTATTCCTTCCAAGGACTTTTTTGAGCCTCTGTAGTGGAGAAGGCAATGGCACCCCACTCCAGTACTCTTGCCTGGAAAATCCCATGGACGGAGGAGCCTGGTGGGCTGCAGTCCGTGGGGTTGCTAAGAGTCGGACACGACTGAGCGACTTCACTTTCACTTTTCACTTTCATGCATTGGAGAAGGAAATGGCATCCCACTCCAGTGTTCTTGCCTGGAGAATCCCATGGACGGAGGAGCCTGGTGGGCTGCAGTCCGTGGGGTTGCTAAGAGTCGGACACGACTGAGCGACTTCACTTTCACTTTTCACTTTCATGCATTGGAGAAGGAAATGGCATCCCACTCCAGTGTTCTTGCCTGGAGAATCCCAGGGACGGGAGAGCCTGGTGGGCTTCCGTCTCTGGGGTCGCACAGAGTCGGACACGACTGAAGCGACTTAGCAGCAGCAGCAGCAGTGTATAAGGTACAACAGTAAGTTCTGTGGGGATTCATGCAGGAATTTGATAGTATTCTGCCCTCATGAGGCTTCCCTCATAGCTCAGTCAGTAAAGAATCTGCCTGCAATGCAGGAGACCCGGGTTTGATTCCTGGGTTGGGAAGATTTTCTGGAGAAGGAAATGGCAACCCACTCCAGTATTCCCACCTGGAGAATCCCATGGACAGAGGAGACTGGCAGGCTACAGTCCATGGGATCTCAAGAGTCGGACACGACTTAGCGACTAAACCACCACCTGCCCTCATTACACTGCCAATCAGAGTTAATGAGGCTCAGTTTTTGTTTGCTGATTTGAGTTATCTCTTTTCACTAGATTCAGTGTTGAATGACCATGAAGCTGCCGCTGCAGCAGACTCTTGCTACCATGAGAGGACAGACTGTGATCGGAGCCAACTCAGAAAAACCAGAGCAGAGAGGTGGAGAGAAGGAGGTCCCAGTGACATGGTTTTATCCTCTACATCAAGCTGTGCCTCAAGTCAGCCCTAAAATGGATTTTTTTTCCTGTTACAAAGAGCATCAAACTATTTCCAACCAAAATAGTCTTAACATATACACACCTTTTAATTATCTTTTTAACTTCATTGTCTTTCCAGATATAGCCTCACACTCTCTTAGAATCGTCTACTCAGTGCTGGAAGTAGAAAGCTGATCTACCTTTGAACAAAGGCTGAATCTCTTCAATAGCTACCCTAGCTGATGCAACACTGTCCCAGAATCTCTGAAGTAACGGGAAGAAAAGAGGTCAGTGGTAGGACCAAGTTTCACATCATCTTCTTAGGCAAAGGTGCATTTAGGATCCGAGGCCAAATGGATACTCAAATGGATAGTGGCTGGAACCGAGTGTTCTTGAAAAGACCCAAGTCAAAACTGCCAGGAGGGATGCAAGTAGAAAACCTACGTGAGTTGTATCTCTGTAGTACAAGTATTACAGATAGTACAGAGAGTACAGTGCCCAAAATGGTGAGACACAAAAGAGCCAGTACTTAGGTGTCTGTCATAACAGAAGGTATCCAAGAAAGAATGTGAAGAAACGCTAAATATTTTAGAAGTTATTTTCTTTTAATCTGTCCTCCACTCACTCTGGCTAAAGGATCCTGACGATGCTAAGCAGAGGAGGAAGTAAAAACAAAGAAAGTTCAAGCACAGACCACCTTTTCTTTTATCATCTCCAAACTATGAATCAGGCCCATGCTGAGGGAGAGAGATGATTTGATTGAATGAGAAACTGAAGTTGTCATTTGAATTGGACATCTTAACACACCTGAATGTGTGACTGCTCCACTACCTCAACAGGACTGGGAAACTGTGGGATCTGCCAGGGGTGGGAAAGGGAGAATTCTCTAGGGTATGTTTGAAGAGAGTGTTGGAAAGAAAATGCAAAGTTGTTCCTGAATGCACCCTACCAAGTTTAGCCAATACAGCCAATATTTTTTGTTGTGTTGCTGCTGTGTGGTGTTATTCCCTAGGCTTATTTTTGAGGTAGACCATAAGAAACAGCACTATGCCACTCTCTGTAAGGACCCTTCAGGAAATATCTCTTTAATATTAATATCAGGGATAGTTCTGTGGTGCTGGACCAAATGATGTGCTTTTATCCAACTGGTGTTCCTAGAGAAACTGATAGCCTCAGTGGAAAAGGTCTTTTCTTCAAAGAGTATTTTATCATGGACATTGTTTGCAATTGCTGACACATGGTGATAATAAGAACAATTTTTAGTCTGGTTTAGTGTAGTTTCCACATTTCCTACAGAAAAATGCACCCCTTTATTTCCTCCATCCCTTGCTTCATCTGTTTCTATCCTAAGAACACAGTATATCATGTTTTACAGATGACTTTTCCATCTTTTTCAGCTTCTGGAAAGTGAGGACTCACACTGATACATCTTCCCTGTCTGCCAGATATTTCTATACTAGGCCTCAGTCCTGGGCTTCATTTTAGACCACTATTTTATTTTTTTCATTTTTGCCCATCTCTCTTTTATTTTTAAGCCTTACTTCTAATTATCTTTGTGTGCATATCTTTGTAAGCTCATTTAAATCCTTTTTGCAACTAGATAATGAGCAATATAATGAAAGAATGATTTGAAATGCACATACCGAATTACCTATCCCATGTGTGTAATATTCCACATGCAGTTCACCCTAGACACCCTAGTTTTCACATACCAGAATGCAGTAAACAACCCCTAGAAAGGTATTTCAGGTTTCCTTAGGAAACAGCACCGTGTGGCATAACTCACCTACCCCAGTCGTGTGATCTCCCTTTGGTCCGGTGTAGGAGGTGGGAGTTTCTCCCCTCCTCCTCTGCCAGCTGCTCCGGTTTCTTCTCTCTTGAGTGAATATACATTCATCTTGTTCGAAAGTACACTCTCCTGGTGGAGGTAGGAGCTTCTCTGCAAGGAAACAGCAAGTGTTGTGACTGTTGAGGCTCCTTCAATGAATATATATTCCAAGGTTCACTGGAAACCCACATGAATGTGTGGTTATCATCTGGCCACATGCCCCACATAGAGAGGCAACCCACCTGCCAGCACTCCCTCTAAGCCAAGCTCTTGCCTCTGGCTAGAGTCTGGACCTCACCCTGGTTCTTCCATAGAGGCAGAGAACAATCAGAAATCTAGATCCAAAAGTACTGTAATACTTTGAGAAAGAAAGTTTCTCTGGCTTGTGAATTTATTTGTATGAATGAGATTATAAAACTCTCTGACAATTGGAGGTATATTGCCTTTTATGGAAACATAAAAATAATAAAATTGCAAGCAGGAGGTTTCTTCAGAAATCCAGAATGAGTGAAGGAAATCCTCAGAGCAAAGCTATAGTCACTTTGGAAGAGGGAGATGATGTGAAAGAATTAAATGTGATTTTGGAAACGTAGCTTAATACATGTGAAGCAGGTTACTGAATTTTTCTGTGCCTTGGCATTCTTATTTGTAATGTGGGAATATTAATGGTATCCACCTCAGGGGGTTGTGAGGATTAAATGAGATGATGTATGTAAAACGTTTAGAACATGGAGTTCTCAATAAATATTAGCTAAATAAATATTAGAACTTGGTGATTTTCTACCTGGAGGCTTATTTTCCATTTCCAAAAACAAATATTTCTGTCTTTGGGTGCTATCTTCAATAACTCTAATAATGATTATATTAGAGTGGTGCCATCTTCCAACTTCCTGGGACCTTCTTTGGCTGAACTTGGTTGCACCTTCCTACATCTAGATTCTCCAATAACAACCAACTTTTCCTTCTCTAGCGTGCTAATGACTTCACTTCATTTGGTTTTACACACACGGCAGGTTAATGAACGTTCATTCTCTTTTCTATGCCTCGAGTGCAGAGATTTTTATCTTGTTTTATGCTGTCCTTACAGTGCCACACAAATCAAGGGACAACAAACAAATTGTCTTTTAATTAAATAAACATGGATATTATTCTCCAGTGCCAAATAGATTCCACAGTATGCCTGCTTGTTAAAGAAATGGATACCTTGTGACTTAGGATGCAGTGGTAATTAATAGATAGATACCAATGATCTGGGTTGAGGGACGCATAATTTTCTCATTAGACATAATGTCCAACACGTAGCCATAATATTTGTCACTATCATCAATGCTTGGTCCATTGTTTCATTGTCATTTAATCCACTTAGAAAATATTTATTTTACTATGATTTAGAAATGATATGCTTAGCCTAGTATATGTATAATAACAATTCCATCAATACAGCTTGAAAATCTGCATTCAAGTAAGGCAACAACAGTAATCATAACAAGAGTAATTATCAAAGAGGGTATCTGTTTTTAAAGCACTGCTTTGTGCCAGGTCCAAAGCTAGGGAGTTTATGTGTTATCCTCACTACTCAAGTAAGTATTACCACCTCTCTTATAGATGAGAATATAGGGGTCAAGTCATGTGCAAAGCCATACATTGCATTTAAGTCATCACTTCCAAATGAGAGAGGCACTTCTGGCAAGAAAAGCAAAGGACAGTCTAGCAGAGATTAAATCTATGTGGTGTATTATTAGAGAAACAGGACATACCATGAATTGGCCAGGGAAACAAAGAAAGCTGAAATGATAGTCATCTTACCTGGAGACCAGCAGCTTCCCAATTCTATTGTAATGTCATCCAAGGCTACTAGACCACAGTCCCAGACACTTTTGCATAGGCTCATGAAAACCACCTGCAATGAAGAAAAATAAAACTATGAGTTCAGGTAACTGAAAATTGGAAACTCTTACATCCTGGAATGTACATAGCACAACAGGAGGACAGAAGCAAACCACAGGCATGTCTTCACTGTCTGTGAACTACAGATACAGTGGTGTGAGTGATGGTTAACCACTTATATACGACCCAGGAATCACTTATCTTCTTTCAGCAGAGTCAAGCTCACAATGATATAGTGTACACACTAATACTGAAATTAGTTTGCATTCTTTAAAGAACTGAGAGAGGAAAGCAAGAGATTAACTGGGTGACAGAGGAAAACCTGTCAGCTTTTAAATATTTTCCCCCAAATAGTCCACAAAGTGCATACAGGGTTGATGGCAGTCCAAGCATTCTTACATTTCCAGTACAAACACTGCTGATTTTTTGGAACTGACTTTCTTACAACGTGGTTCATTCATCTGGTGAATGAAGTCTCAGTGATTTGCCACCTGAAGACTCAAGTGCCATTTCCAAAGTAAAGATCTACTTCCCTGAGTGTTATCACTAATAAAAGCCCTAAATGCAGTTATTTTATCAAGTTAAACATTTTGTATGTGAAGGAAAAATAAATCTCTACAACAAATTATTAAGTTCATTGTGCCAAAAAGAGAGAAAAGTCTTGGATCTCTTAAATCAATTTAAAAGTCTCCTTTTCATATATAGGATGAGCAAAGAGCACTTTTCAAAATATTTTTGTTAGATTTTCCCTGCACTTTGCCATGTACAAAGTTGCTTCACATGTATAACCTAAGTTTAATGAGCACAAAGTCTCTAGTCCATGTTTATTCCCTCAAATACAAATCTTAATTCAAAAACAGAGATACAATGAAAGAACAACCCAAATTATGAGCAATGAGAACATTTGATTTTTTTAGGTTCTTAAACCTAAAAATCCTAAAAAATTTTTTTAGGTTCTCCGACTTGATGGACATGAGTTTGAGTGAACTCTGGGAGTTGGTGATGGACAGGGAGGCCTGGCGTGCTGTGATTCATGGGGTCGCAAAGAGTCAGACACGACTGAGCGACTGAACTGAATTGAACTGAACTGAAACCTTTTTTAGGTTCAGGATGCAATGTCTTCGATTTACCTGTGTTATTAGTAGAATCCCTTTGGTCTTTGATGATCAGAGCCACCAGAATATAGAATTTATTTAAAAAGAAGCTGAAAAAATCACATGACAGTTTATCACCATGCAAAATATAAAATGTCTTAGGCCAATATCTTCAGAATAACTAATTATAAGATGTGTGAAAGTTTACTGAACTGGATTCATATTACTATAAAAGAAAAAGACAGTTTAGAAATATAATAATACATAACTATGACTCTTTGCAACGCCATGAACGGTAGCCTGCCACACTCCTCTGTCCATGAAATACTCCAGGCAAGAATACTGGAGTTGGTTGTCATTTCTTTCTCCAGGAGATCTCCCTGACCTAGGGTTCAAAGCTGGGTCTCCTGCATTGCAGGCAGACTTTTTACCATCTGAGCCACCAGGGAAGCCCTAATATATAACCATATGTATTAATATTTACAAGGAACAAACTAAAAGGGTTGTTTTGGTTTTTTTCATTTAACTTTTGTTAATTTTCTTGTCTTTATGACACAACTTAGCAGCAGCAGCAGCAGAGATGATCTGACTATGTAAAATATTTAACTTTCAGGATTCATACATAGGACTTATTCTCCATTTGCAAAGTTGAGGTCTATGTCATCAGCCCTGAGTGCAACTCCATTTTTATCAGCAATTTTTCTTATTCTGTGGGAAGGAATAGTAATCTGCCTTGTAATTTACTGAATTAATTGTGCTGCAGAGAAAAATCTTGGCTTTCTTTTCCTTTGGCAGCTTTAAAGTCTATTTTTGACATGAAGAGTGGAAAAGCACTTTTTCAAAAAGATTCTGTGGTACTGAAATGATTCACCATGTAAATTATTACCTAAATAAGACTCAAACATATGGCATGTAAACATATCCTAAACAGGAGAAATGTTATCATGCTTTCACATGTTTACTACACCATTATTTTATAATGATCATAAAACCAAGGAAGCAAGCAAACAAACAACCCAAGATTATAAAAACAGAAGAGATACACAAATCATGGTGCTGCAATCTAAAAAACAGGACATTATTAACTTTGATGATTTGCAAATATTATTTAGTAGTACAGAATATATTCCTCTCATAATGTCAAGTGATAAAAGCCAGTGATAATAAAATTAAAATTAAATGAGATAAATTACATCTAACTCATCTAAAAATATATAAGAAAAAACTTTGAAAATTTACTAAATATATAACACTTTTATTAGGTTTGAGAAATTATGGGGTTTGAATAGAATTTCCTTTTACTTTCTAAACATTCTTTAATTTTGTTATAATTGAGAAAAAAGAAGAAATCAAGATATCTATAATTAAGTTGTGGAATAATGGGCTACTGTTTTTCAGATTGGTATTTTTATTATAGTAGCTATGAGGACATATGGCTCTTGAAATTAAAATTAAGTAAAATTAAAAATTTTATTCCCCTTGGCGTACTAACCACCTTTCAAGTACCCAATAGCCACATAAAACCAGTGATCAAGTGAGTTGGTCATAGCAGATTTGTAACATTTCCTCATTGCAGAAAGTTCCACTGGATAGAGCTTCCTTTTGGACATTCCAAACAAATTTGTGAACTGTCACAGTGGGTTAAGTGAAACGTTAAAGATCTTCTGGACAACAGCAGACCACTAGGTTATTACTGTCTTAGAACTCTTTCCACACTTAGAGTACTGGCCAGACCACTTGTTGTTCTGTCTGATGTCTGACGAAAGATTCACAGTCTGCTACGTACTGTATTCAAACTATGGCCACGAAGCGCAGATCTGTTTGGCAGCTGTCTATCAGCATTCCAACACACAAAAGAAACCTGACAAGATCACTTGTTTGCTCAGACACATTGGATCTCCACCCTGCTATTAATAGCGATGATAATGTCAGTTCCTATTCTTGTGCTGCCATCTTTCATTTTGAGGGCTACTTGAGGTAGAGAGGTCATTTTAGGGTAGTTGATGACTGGGTAAGCTGATGACTGGGCCTGGCTGACATAGACAAAGAGAAAGTCAAACATTTTGGTCTGTTCTTAAGAACTCTGTCCTGGGTCCTGTTAAGAATGAGATAAGAAAAAAATTCCCCATAGTCTAAATTCTTAAGGGACAGACCTCTTGTTTAATTACAGATCTTTTAAAAATAAAACAGTGTTTATTTCATTTTAGGGAGTATTTCAAAGCAAACAATACCTCTAAAGACTGGGAAAAAGATCTCAGGCAACTCAAATGTATACTAGTATCTATTTGAAAGAAGAGAAGAGGGACAAAGTAATCTGCTGTCCCTTAGACAGATCTTCTTGATTTTATGCAAATCTCTTAAAAGTTAGGGGCAAATTAGATTTGTGTATATCAGTTTGTTTTAGTGTACTAAAGGTTCTACTCCTTTGGGACTAATACATTAAAACTTTTGTTTTGATAGAGAATATTAATTGTTGAAAAAACTTCAGTTCAATTCAGTCGCTCAGTTGTGTCTGACTCTTTGCAACCCTATGAATCACAGCTCGCCAGGCCTCCCTGTCCATCACCAACTCCCGGAGTTCACTCAAACTCATGTCCACCGAGTCGGTGATGCCATCCAGCCATCTCATTCTCTGTATTCCCCTTCTCCTCCCGCCCCCAATCCCTCCCAGCATCAGAGTCTTTTCCAGTGAGTCAACTCTTCGCATGAGGTGGCCAAAGTATTAGACTAATTTTGGAAGGCAAATAGGCAGTGAATGGAGAGCATAAACACCTATTTGCAAACAAGTCATTTTAAATTTAGTCAAGTAAGGTTAAAAAACATGATTTAACTTACTTTTTATCATACTAAAAATAGACATTATACATGCTCATTTACAGTAAGGTGTTCCAGTCTTAGCACTACTGATGTTTGGGTCAGATAATTTTTTGTGTGAGGGATGTCCTGTGCATTGCAGGATGTTAAGCATTCCTGCTCTCTACTCACTAGATACCAATATCACTCCGCAAGTCATAACAATAAAAAAATGTCTCCAGACATTTCCAAATGCCCCTTTGGGAACAGGGGGCCAGGGAAAGTTTTTGTCTGGCTGAGAACCACTGGGTAGTTTAAGGGTAGTAGAAAACTGTGTGGATTATTAAACCCCACTTGCTAAATTCCTATTATGTGTAGTCCCTATGTGAGGCACTTCCAGATTTGTTACCTCCTTTTTCTGCTTCATTGACTATGCCAAAGCCTTTGACTGTGTGGATCACAATAAACTGTGGAACATTCTGAAAGAGATGGGAATACCAGACCACCTGACCTGCCTCTTGAGAAACCTGTATGCAGGTCAGGAAGCAACAGTCAGAACTGTACATGGAACAACAGACTGGTTCCAAATAGGAAAAGGAGTACGTCAAGGCTGTATATTGTCACCTTGCTTATTTAACTTATATGCAGAGTACATCATGAGGAATGCTGGGCTGGAAGAAGCACAAGCTGGAATCAAGATTGCTGGGAGAAATATCAATAACCTCAGATATGCAGATGACACCACCCTTATGGCAGAAAGTGAAGAGGAACTAAAGAGCCTCTTGATGAAAGTGAAAGAGGAGAGTGAAAAGGTTGGCTTGAAGCTCAACATTCAGAAAACTAAGATCATGGCATCTGGTCCCATCACTTCATGGGAAATAGATGGAAAAACAGTGGAAACAGTGTCAGACTTTATTTTGGGGGGCTCCAAAATCACTGCAGATGCTGATTGCAGCCAGGAAATTAAAAGACGCTTACTCCTTGGGAGGAAAGTTATGACCAACCTTGATAGTATATGAAAAAGCAGAGACATTACTTTGCCAACAAAAGTCCGTCTAGTCAAGGCTATGGTTTTTCCCGTGGTCATGTATGGATGTGAGAGTTGGACTGTGAAGAAAGCTGAGCGCTGAAGAATTGATGCTTTTGAACTGTGGTGCTGGAGAAGACTCTTGAGAGTGCATTCTAAAGGAGATCAATCCTGGGTGTTCATTGGAAGGACTGATGCTAAAGCTGAAACTTCAATACTTTGGCCACCTCATGCGACGAGTTGACTCACTGGAAAAGACTCTGATGCTGGGAGGGATTGGGGGCGGGAGGAGAAGGGGACGACAGAGAATGAGATGGCTGGATGGCATCACCGACTCTGTTGACATGAGTTTGAGTGAACTCCGGGGGTTGGTGATGGACAGGGAGGCCTGGCGTGCTGTGATTCATGGGGTCGCGGAGAGTCGTATACGACTGAGCGACTGAACTGAACTGAACTTTGGATTCTCAGATTCAACCTGTTCATTCTCCCCAGTCAGTTGTTTATATTTTAAAAGTGGACTAGATTGAATTAGTTTGCTCTTCCTCACACCATCAGGTGGTAGTTCTAATGAGCATGAAATATCCTTAAGGCCTAGAAACAAAAGGCAAAGGAACAAAACAGCAAGGGAGATAAACTAACTCTCCAACTGAATAATCATCACCGAGTCGATCAGGGCTTCACTGTTTCAATTTCCTGTTTCAGAAAAATTCGAATTGTCAAAGTGGAATAGAATCTCTTTTTTGTTTTCACTTGTCTCCCTTTCAAAAAAGAAAGATCTACTCCCTCAAAATAATATAATGACAGGGAGCAGATCTGAAGGGTTAGGGTAACTGAGCAAACTTTCCTCATAGTATACAAATTATAATCTTCTCTTAAAGTTATCTTTTTTTTTTCCCCAACGAGTGGGAACAGTGGGGTGGAGGGAGAGTCTGTACAGACATCCAGCTACAAGGCTGCCTTAGTCAGACGGGCTGCTGCTGCTGCTGCTGCTGCTAAGTCAGAGGGGCTAGACTGCTGCTAAACCAGTAAAAATCCAGAGAAGTTCCTGGTTAAAGCATGAGGGAAAGAAAAAGTAGAGAAACAGATAAGTC
The DNA here is from genome assembly GCF_049115385.1 of Moschus berezovskii. Lineage (NCBI taxonomy): Eukaryota > Metazoa > Chordata > Mammalia > Artiodactyla > Moschidae > Moschus > Moschus berezovskii. Next base: position 53,442,723 of record NC_142466.1, on the reverse strand, counting down.
AGGAACATATTTTTTCAAACCAAATCAAGCTGGATTTTTAAAAAATAATTAGGATTACTAATTTTAACTTTATTAAGTGTCATAGTTTAAGTGGTACCCAACACAATGAATAGGATTTTGCTGAGGGAGGGAAGAAATGAAGCTTTGCAGGGAACTGTGGAATATATAACCACAAACTCTTGTTGTGTAGTTAAAAAAAATATGGTTAGTATTAAATAGTTCAATATTAGCTGAATTGACTGGTTTTTCACTGTCTTTTAAAGTACCGGGTTGGCCAAAAAGTTTGTTTGGGATTTTCTATTGGAAAATCCTCAGTGAACTTGTTGGCCAACCCAATAGTTTCACGGCCTTCTGGAGACACGTGGATGGCCAGATTGCTGGGTTAATCTACCACCTACTTTACCAATTGAAGAGCCCGAACTGGGCCTATAATTAGAAAGTAAATGATAGTTTCCAGAAATGGCCTCCTATCTTCACATAAAACATTTCAATCCTACGCCAACAATACCATATAATACTCAAGTTCACAAAACAAACTTAGGTTGTTATAAGTAGTAGACCTCAATAATTTACCAGAGTGTTTGATTCTGGGTTAAATTTAACCTCTCTTCTGATGAAGTCTGAAGTCTTTTGGAATCACTTGCACAGATAAATGTGGAAATGGTGACTACAGAGTTGGTAGAATAATTATTCACTAAATTACTATAATCCAGTCAGTGAAGTTCCAGAGCCCTTCATTAAGATGGTATTGACACAACTGCAGGGTACACTATACTTTATAATGCAACTGTGTTCATTTAACAGTTTGACAATAAGTTGTAAGAGAATTTAAAAAATAAAAAATAACAAAGCAAAACAAAAATTCTGATATTAGACACTTGGCTAAAAGGATGGAATTTTTACAGATTCCTAAGGACAGACTGAGTGGAGCTTTATCTAGAAAAATGAGCGTAAGACTTTAATATTTTTAGAATCCCAGCCATGTTTGGGGAAATAGTTGCTGAACTGTAATAGCATGCCTCCTGCAGATACTATATTTGGTCTTCAGATCCCACAAAAGGCAGAATGACCATGTGTTTTTAAATAAGTCTTTAGCTGACCAACCCGTTTTCTTAAAAGATCCATCTGGTTTTGGTTTTTTCTTTTTTAAAAGACCCATCTGATTTAATTCTGCTCTTGGCTTTCACAAGCAACAAAGGTTGAGCAGCTTCCAGCTTTACCCAGCATGAGTCCTTCTGCTCATAGAAGTCTTCCGTCCTAGGGTAGAGAGCGCCCTGTGGTAGATTTGCAGACCTGCAGCCAAAGATTTTCATGGCTATTTGGGTGGTAAACACCCACATAACTCAGTTCACTGATTTTAGAAATCGATATTATTTTCAAATCATTTGGTCACAGAAAAGGGAAAGGAGATCCCAGAAGAGACCTCAGAATCAGATATTTTTTAGAATGAGGAAAAGAGAGACCCTATGATATAAGCTCCCTTGGAATCTCTAATTTTCTTGAAGAGATCTCTTGTTTTTCCTATTCTGTTGTTTTCCTCTATTTCTTTGCATTGATGCTGAGCAAGGCTTTCTTATCTCTCCTTGCTATTCTTTGGAACTCTGCATTCAGATGCTTATATCTTTCCTTTTCTCCTTTGCTTTTCGCTTCTCTTCTTTTCACAGCTATTTGTAAGGTCTCCTCAGACAGCCATTTTGCTCTTTTGCATTTCTTTTCCATGGGGATGGTCTTGGTCCCTGTCTCCTGTACAATGTCACGAACCTCCGTCCAGAGTTCATCAGGCACTCTATCTATCAGATCTAGTCCCTTAAATGTATTTCTCACTTCCACTGTATAATCATAAGGGATTTGATTTAGGTCATATCTGAATGGTCTAGTGGTTTTCCCTACTTTCTTGAATTTAAGTCTGAATTTGACAATAAGGAGTTCATGATCTGAGCCACAGTCAGCTCCTGGTCATGTTTTTGCTAACTGTATACAGCTTCTCCTTCTTTGGCCACAAAGAATAGAATCAATCTGATTTCGGTGTTGACCATCTGGTGATGTCCATGTGTAGAGTCTTCTCTTGTGTTGTTGGAAGAGGGTGTTTGCTATGACCAGTGCGTCCTCTTGACAAAACTCTATTAGCCTTTGCCCTGCTTCATTCCATGCTCCAAGGCCAAATTTGCCTGTTACTCCAGGTGTTTCTTGACTTCCTACATTTCATGCAAAGATGGGCTCGATAAAGGACAGAAATGGTATGGACCTAACAGAAGCAGAAGATATTAAGAAGAGGTGGCAAGAATACACAGAAGAACTGTACAAAAAGATCTTCATGACCAAGGTAATCACGATAACGTGATCACTGACCTAGAGCCAGACATCTTGGAATGTGAAGTCAAGTGGGCCTTAGAAAGCATCACTATGAACAAAGTTAGCGGAGGTGATGGAATTCCAGTTGAGCTATTTCAAATCTTGAAAGATGATGCTATGAAAGTGCTGCACTCAATATACCAGCAAATTTGGAAAAGTCAGCAGTGGCCACAGGACTGGAAAAGGTCAGTCTTCATTCCAATCCCAAAGAAAGGCAATGCCAAAGAATGCTCAAACTACTGCACAATTGCACTCATCTCACACGCTAGTAAAGTCGTGCTCAAAATTCTCCAAGCCAGGCTTCAGCAATATGTGAACTATGAACTCCCAGATGTTCAAGCAGGTTTCAGAAAAGGCAGAGGCACCAGAGATCAAATTGCCAACATCCGCTGGATCATGGAGAAAGCAAGAGAGTTCCAGAAAAACTTCTATTTCTGCTTCATTGACTATGCCAAAGCCTTTGACTGTGCGGATCACAATAAACTGTGGAACATTCTGAAAGAGATGGGAATACCAGACCACCTGACCTGTCTCTTGAGAAACCTGTATGCAGGTCAGGAAGCAAGAGTCAGAACTGGACATGGAACAACAGACTGGTTCCAAATAAGAAAAGGAGTACGTCAAGGCTGTATATTGTCACCTTGCTTATTTAACTTATATGCAGAATACATCATGAGAAACGCTGGGCTGAAAGAAGCACAAGCTGGAATCAAGATTGCTGGCAGAAATATCAATAACCTCAGATATGCAGATGACACCACCCTTATGGCAGAAAGTGAAGAGGAACTAAAGAGCCTCTTGATGAAAGTGAAAGAGGAGAGTGAAAAGGTTGGCTTGAAGCTCAACATTCAGAAAACTAAGATCATGGCATCTGGTCCCATCACTTCATGGGAAATAGATGGAAAAACAGTGGAAACAGTGTCAGACTTTATTTTGGGGGGCTCCAAAATCACTGCAGATGCTGATTGCAGCCAGGAAATTAAAAGACGCTTACTCCTTGGAAGGAAAATTATGACCAACCTTGATAGTATATTAAAAAGCAGAGACATTACTTTGCCAACAAAGGTCCGTCTAGTCAAGGCTATGGTTTTTCCCATGGTCATGTAAGATGTGAGAGTTGGACTGTGAAGAAAGCTGATCGCCGAAGAATTGATGCTTTTGAACTGTGGTGTTGAAGAAGATTCTTGAGAGTCCCTTGTACTGCAAGGAGATCCAACCAGTCCATTCTAAAGGAGATCAATCCTAGGTATTCATTAGAAGGACTGATGCTAAAGCAGAAACTGCAATACTTTGGCCACCTCATGAGACGAGTTGACTCACTGGAAAAGACTCTGATGCTGGGAAAGGTTGAGGGCGGGAACAGACGGGGACGACAGAGAATGAGATGGCTGGATGGCATCACTGACTCTGTTGACATGAGTTTGAGTGAACTCTGGGGGTTGGTGATGGACAGGGAGGCCTGGCGTGCTGTGATTCATGGGGTCGCAAAGAGTCGGACACGACTGAGCGACTGAACTGAACTGATTTGAACTGATGATATGAGTTCAAGGTCATACAATAGCCAGCTGAAGACCTAAGCATGAAATATCATACTCTGAATGTCTGATAGAGCATATTTCATTATACGAATCAGCTCATTTTCTCCTTTTCACTTTAGGTATTTTAAAATATGATTATGAAAAGCTTGAAACTCTCCAATTAACAGCATAATTAATAGCAGTGGACAAGTATGTCTCTGACCAGCATTTAGAACTAGCTTCTGGTTATTTTGCCTAATGTATGTTATAAACAGTTTTTGATCACCTGGTGCCAGAACCCAAATCTTACATCAGTTGGGACTAAATTTCTTGACTCGTGATTGCTGAAATCTCTCCTTTCCACAGGCGATGCTCCCTTACCTCAGTGATATCCTTCCCTCTCTTAGCTGATGACCTTATATTTTCTCCACGTGGAAAATTTACTCCACATGGAAAAAAATGAGGAAAAAATGCCCTCAACTCCCCACATCTACACCTTCAATCTTGTCTTCATTTGCACTCATTTTTGCTTCTTTTCCTTTGTTTTGGAAGCAAGGTCTGTCTGACCCCAAAGTTCACGTTCCTCTTTTCCTGGGACATAGATCCTGTACAATCCTGACAACTAGTATTGGGGGTCTAAATGGAAAATAAACATGAAAAGCCTCTGAAAAAATGAACATCAGACAAAATCGAGATGGTATCATTTTTAGTGTTTTAAGGTCTAATTCCACACTGAAGTAATGAGGACAAAATTACATATAATATTCCTATAAACCTTTCACTATCAGTAAAGGAAATAGGTGTGAATGCCTTCCTCAACACACAATGTGGTTTATCTCCAGTCAACCTTCCTTAGGGAAGACCTCTAGTTAAAGATTTCCCTGACCAACATAATGTAAGGACCAATTTATTTACTGTGGATGGAGATCAAAATACAGATCTATTGTGACTACTTGGATGGAGATATAAAATGTCAGTCTTCCCAGAAGACTCAGAGAATGTAATCAACTAAAAAGGTGGAATCTATGTTTTTGTCTTGACTCTCAAGGGCTCACCCCTGCCCTGTATGAATTTCTCTGGATCAGAAGACAGTGACTTTAGCTAATACCCAAATAATGACTTCACTCTGCTTGTGTATGAACCATAGAGACAGTTGTGGGTCTAATTTTCATTGATTCCCAGGGCAAACTGGAGATCCTTGATGCAGAACTGTGGCTAAAACCTCATACAATGTTAAGCCCCTTTTAGCTATGTCACAAATTATTTAACCAACATCTACAATTATGTTGATTTCACAAGCTAGCAAGGGAATGGCCCAAATCTTTCAATCTAGGCTTCAACAGTATGTGAACAGAGAACTTCCAGATATACAAGCTAAATTTAGAAAAGACAGAAGAACCACATATCAAATTGCCAAAATTCATTTGATTGCAGAAAAAGCAAGAGAAGTTCAGAAAAGTATTTCCTTTTGCTTCACTGACTACACTAAAGCCTTTGACTGTGTGGATCATAGCAAACTGTGGAAAATTCTTAAAGAGATGGGAATACCAGGACACCTTACCTGTCTCCTGAAAAACCTGTATGCAGGTCAAGAAGCAGTAGTTAGGACCAGACAAGGAACAATGGACTGGCTCCAAATTGGGAAAGGAGTACATCAAGGCTGTATATTGTCACTTTGTTTATTTAACTTATAGACAGAGTACATCACGCAAAATGCCAGGCTGGATGAATCACAAGCTGAAGTCAGGATTGCTGGGAGAAATAGCAACAACCTCAGATATGCAGATGACATTTCTACCCTAATGGCAGAAAGCAAAGAGGAACTAAAGAGCCTCTTGATGAAGGTGAAAGAGGAGAGTGAAAAATCTGGCTTAAAACTCAACATTCAAAAAACTAAGCATGGCATCTGGTCCCATCACTTCATGGCAAATAGATGGGGACAAAATTGAAACAGTGGCAGATTTTCTTTTCCTGGACTCTAAAATCATTGCAGATAGAGACTTCAGCCATGAAATTAAAACATGCTTACTCCTTGGAAGAAAAGCTTTGTCAAACCTAGATAGCATATTAAAAAGCAGAGACATAATTTGCAACAAAGGTCCATCTAGTCAAAGCTATGGTTTTTCCAGTAGTCATGTATGGATGTGAGAGGTGGACCACAAAGAAGGCTGTGCTGTGCTGTGCTTAGTTGCTCAGTCAAGTCTGACTCTTTGTGGACTGCAGCCCCCCAGGGTCCTCTGTCCGTGGGGATTTTCCAGGCAAGAATACTAGAGTGAGTTGCCATACCCTTCTCCAGGGGATCTTCCCAACCCAGGGATCAAACCCAGGTCTCCCACATTGCAGGCAGATTCTTTACCAGCTGAGCCACCAGAGAAGCCCAGGAATACCAGAGTGGGTAGCCTATCCCTTCTCCAGTGTATTTTCCTGACCCAGGAATCGAACTGGGGTCTCCTGCATTGCAGGCAGATTCTTTGTCAGCTGAGCTACAGGAAAGCCCAAAGAAGGCTGCGCACCAAAGAATTGTTTTTGAAATGTGATGCTGGAGAAGACTTTAAAAAGTCCCTTGGACAGCAAAGAGATCAAGCCAGTCAATTCTAAAGGAAATCAATCCTGAATATTCATTAGAAGGACTGATGCTGAAAATGAAGCTCCAATAATTTGGCCACCTGATGTGATGAGCCAACTCATTGGAAAAGACTCTAATGCTGGGAAAGATTGAAGGCAGGAAGAGAAGGGAGTGACAGAGGATGAGATGGCTGAATAGCATCACTGACTCAATGGACATGAGTTTGAGCAAACTCCAGAAGAAAGTGAAGGACAGGGAAGTCTGGTGTACTGCAGTCCATGGGATCACAAGGAATCAGACAGATTCAGTGACTGCACAACAACTGATAGCTGGGCTTCCCTGGTAGCTCCGTTGGTAAAGAATCCACCTGCAATGCAGGAGACCTAACTTTGATGACTGGACTGGGAAGATCCTCTGGAGAAGGAAATGGCAACCCACTCCAGTACTCTTGCCTGGGAAATCCCATGGACAGAGGAACCAGGAGGGCTACAGTCCATGGAGTCGCAAGCACAACAGCTGGACATGACTCAGTGACTAAACCACCACCACCATATACTACATAGCAGTTTCCAGTTTCTCAATATTACTAACAGTGCTTGATAAATGTGGTAGGTAAATCTTTGTACATAACTATGGTAATTTCCATATGATAAATTCCTAGAAATAGAATTGTTATGTCCAAAAATTTACATAATTGGGGTCTTTCTTTTTGGTACATATAATTTAATTGTCATCTAGTAATATTATATTGAACTTCCCAGGTGGCTCAGGGGTAAAGAATCCACCTACCAGTGCAGGAGCCCCAGGTTTGATTCCTGAGTCAGAAGATACCCTGGAGGAGGAAATGGCAATCCATTCCAGTATTCTTGCCTGGAAAATCCCATGGACAGAAGACCCTGGTGGGCTACAGTCCATGGGGTCACAAAGAGTGGGACATGTCTTAGTGACTCAACAATATTACATCAATTTACCATCACACTAGAACTTATGAGAATTCTTATTTCCTTGAATTCTCACCTCTCTATAGCAATACTTTATATATCATATACTTAAATATCTGGGATCCCCTGGTGGCTCAGATGGTAAAGAATCTGCCTGCAATGTGGGAGACATGGGTTCAATCCCTGAGTTATGTAGCTAAATATATATATATATTTAATAAATATCTATAACTCATATATACATATATTTTAGGGCCTAAACGAAAGATCAATTTTTTAATTGATAAATTGAACAGTATGAATATGAATGCAGCTATTAATACTTCTTCAAAGTAATACACTTCTTCAAAGTATTATATTTTAAAAATATCTTTATCCATTTGATGGACAAATGTGCTGTTTTGCTGTTTTTCATATTTCTTTGGTTATAAATGAAGTTGGGCATGCTTGCATATTTATTTTCTAGTAATAGTCCTTTTCTTCTGATTTGCCTGTATATATTCATTGCCCACTTTCCTATTGCTTAGTTCATCTTTTGCTTATTGATTTATTAGAGTAAATTTAAATCTTAAACATATTAGGAATTTGTCATATATGTTGCAAACTTTTTTTTCTGCCTTGACATTTGCCTTTCAGACATGTTTATTAGGCAATCCTCACTTGGAGAAAGAAATTAAGGGAGAACTAAATGTCTTGGCTTAGAGACTGAGATGAACTAGGCAGGCCACAAACAGTAATGATGATCCTTGAGCAGTGCATACATTCCCATGTAAGTTGATGCTGAACAGAAAATAGGACTTCATGGCCCTTCAGGGTGTGGTGGCAGAGGCCATTAGGAAGAGGCTTGTAGACTGCCTGGAGAGAGGCTTCCACTGGAGGGATGCACTGCAAAGAGAGACCACAAAGCTCCCAGAGAAAGCCATGCAAGAGAGGGAAAAAGATGGAAATATCTATGCAAAAGGAAATAAGGTGTTCTTCCATGCAGGAAAGCAGAGAGTCTTCACTAATGTGTGAATTGTCAATTTCCAAGTAAGTGAATTGACCACATACCCAGAGTGTAAGGGAAATACCTAAATGATTTATGAGTTCAGAAAATCAGATCTCTAGAGAATCTCAATGTGAGCATTAAAATCAATATTGTCTCATCCAAAATACTTGCAAAAAGGTAAAACGGTTGTCTGAGGAGGCCTTACAAATAGCTGTGAAAAGAAGAGAAGCGAAAGGCAAAGGAGAAAAGGAAAGATACACCGATTTGAATGCAGAGTTCCAAAGAATAGCAAGGAGAGATAAGAAAGCCTTCCTCAGTGATGAGTGCAAAGTAATAGAAGAAAACAACTGAATAGGAAAAACAAGAGATCTCTTCAAGAAAATTAGAGATACCAAGGGAACATTTCATGCAAAGATGGGCTCAAAAAAGGACAGAAATGGTATAGACCTAACAGAAGCAGAAGATATTAAGAAGAGGTGGAGAGAATACACAGAAGAACTATACAAAAAGATCTTCATGACCCAGATAATCACGATGATGTATCACTAACCTAGAGTCACATATCCTGGAATGCGAGGCCAAGTGGACTTAAGGAAGCATCACTATGAACAAAGCTACTGGAGGTTATGGAATTCCAGTTGAGCTATTTCAAATCCTAAAAGATGATGCTGTGAAAGTGCTGCACTCAATATGCCAGCAAATTTGGAAAACTCAGCAGTGGCCACAGGACTGGAAAATGTCAGTTTTTATTCCAATCCCTAAGAAAGGCAATGCCAAAGAATGCCCAAACTACTGCACAATTGCACTCATCTCACACGCTAATAAAGTAATGCTCAAAATTCTCCAAGCCAGGCTTCAACAGTATGTGAACCATGAACTTCCAGAAGTTCAAGCTGGATTTAGAAAAGGCGAGGAACCAGAGATCAAATTGCCAACATCCGTTGGATCATCGAAAAAGCAAGAGTTCCAGAAAAACATCTGCTTCATTGACTATGCCAAAGCCTTTGACTGTGTGGACCACAACAAACTCTGGAAAATTCTTAAAGAGATGGGAGTACCAGACCACCTGACATGCCTCTTGAGAAATCTGTATGTGGGTCAGGAAGCAACAGTTAGAACTGGATATGGAACAACAGACTGGTTCCAAATAGGAAAAGGAGTACAGCCTTGATGTACAGAGTACATCATGAGAAATGCTGGGCTGGATGAAGCACAAGCTGGAATCACGATTGTCAGGAGAAATATCAATAACCTCAGATATGCAGATGACACCACCCTTATGGCAGAAAGTGAAGAAGAACTAAAGAGCCTCTTGATGAAAGTGAAAGAGGAGAGTGGAAAAGTTGGCTTAAAACTCAACATTCAGAAAACTAAGATCATGGCATCTGGTCCCATCACTTCATGGCAAATAGATGGGGAAACAATGGAAACAGTGACAGACTTTGTGTTTTTGGGCTCCAAAATCACTGTAGATGGTGACTGCAGCCATGAAATTAAAAGACACTTGCTCCTTGGAAGAAGTTATGACCAACCTAGATAGCATATTAAAAAGAAGAGACATTACTTTGCCAACAAAGGTTTGTCTAGTCAAAGCTGTGGTTTTTCCAGTAGTTGTGTATGGATGTGAGAGTTGGACTATAAAGAAAACTGAGCGCCGAAGAGTTTTGAGCTGTGGTGTTGGAGAAGACTCTTGAGAGTCCCTTGGACTGCAAGGAGATCCATTGGACTGCAAGGAGATCCAACCAGTCCATCCTAAAGGAAATCAGTCCTGAATATTCATTGGAAGGACTGATGCTGAAGCTGAAACTCCAATACTCTGGCCACTTGATGCTAAGAGCTGACTCATTTTAAAAGACCCTGATGCTGGGAAAGATTAAAGGCAGGAGAAGAAGCGGACGATAGAGGATGATGACTGGATGGCATCACCGACTCAGTGGACATGACTTTGAGTAAATTCCGGTAGTTGGCGATGGACAGGGAGGCCTAGCAAGCTGCAGTCCATGAGGTCGCAAAGAGTTGGACAAGACTGAGCAACTGAACCAAACTGACTGAAAATACTTGAGAAAAGATTCCCTAAAAATCCACCCATTATGAAATACCAGATTAGGAATTTGGAAATGTGGAGGGAGGTAGTGTTCGTAGGCTCATAAACAACCTTTGGAATAAATGTTTGCCTAAATTAAGCTTATTTATAAAACTATGGGGAAAGAATATCTCAGATATTTCCATGTTACTGCAAGGATGAACGTGGTAATCCAACAATATTCCATGAAATTAATTCCTTGGGAAAGTTATGTAGGAATGTACTGGCATGAACATCACCCTCATGTAAGCTGTGTTAGCAACTACCAGTTTGCTAGTCAGTCTTTCCACTCATTCCCTTATAAAATGATATGAAACACAGAAGCCCAACAATGAATATCTGAAAGGAAATGAAAGAGAAGGAAAACCAGAGTAGATCAACTCTGCCTTTCTCATATTTAATTTATAATTCCTGTACTGACAATTGACACTGAGTTTTGCCTGGAAAAACTCAACAGTAGGCTCCTTTCCTGTACTTAGCTCCTCTATCCAATTTCACATTAAAACTTATTCTACTTACAGTATAATATTCCTGGCTCTGTATATGGAACTACCTTAATCTGTTCTAAAATGTGTTGATTATCTTGTCAGAAATTAATGATCTTGCTATTTCTACTTTGCACTCAGCTGCCCTGCTTTAATTATGCTGGAACATTAATATCCTGGAGCAGCCATTTCCCAGTGTTCCCAGACATCACGAAATATGATAGGAAATTTACCTTTTCTCATATATCTTGTCTACACATTGGCTTTCTGGTTCCTTAGTCCCTTTATAGCAAGCAGGGTGTCTTGTTATTAAATAGGCACCTAAATCTCTCCAGAAATTTACTAGACCTGCTCTTCTATCTGAGTGAACTGCTAAGTGTCATCTTTAAAAATTTCAGAACCCTAGATATTTTATATCTAGTGGCATTTCCATTATTAAAGGATAAAGTGAAAAGGAAGATTTTAAAAGCAGAAATCCAAATCACAAACTTAAATTTCACTGATGTTTTGCTAAAACAAAAAGATTATTGTGAGAGGAAAGAAACAGACAAAGCTATGCACAAGGATGGTGCTGCACAAAATTAAAAAACATTTTTTGACACCAAGATTCTTAAAAATATCTTAATGATGGTAGAAGAGACTTAGCAGACATCAGGAAACATGTTTTCATTTCATAGAGAGGTGACATGACATTCTGATTTACCAAGTGCGTGCATGCGTGCTCAGTTGCTCAGTCATGTCCAACTCTTTTGTGACCCCCAAGGACCATAGTCAGCCAGCCTCCTCTGTCCAGGGGATTTTTCAGGCAAGAATACAGTAGTGGGTTGCCATTTCCTCCCCTAGGGCATCTTCCCAACCCAGGGATGGAAACCATCTCTCCTGCACATCTCCAGCATTGGCAGATTCCTTACCATCTGAGCCCCTGGGAAGCCTCCTGATTTAGCACGACTTGAAGCCAAGTCTTCCTATTCCTGACTGGGATCTTTTATTTGTATAATCTAAATCTAACAAAACACAAATTAATGACTTATATACAAGATTCAAAGAGGAAGGGACTCTTGAGATGGACTTTGAGAGAAAGGTGATTTTCTCAGGTTGGTTCCTGCAACATGATCAATGGAAAATATTTGCTGTTGATAAATCAAAATTCTCCAAGCTAGGCTTCACCAGTACGTGAACCGAGAACTTCCAGATGTTTAAGCTGGATTTAGAAAAGGCAGAAGAATCAGAAATCAAATTTCCAATATCCATTAGATCATAGAAAAAGCTAGAGAGTTCCAGAAAAACATCTACTTCTGCTTCATTGACTATGCTAAAGCCTTTGACTGTGTGGATCACAATAAACTGTGGGAAATTCTTAAAGAGATGGGAATATCAGACCACCTTACCTGCCTCCTGAGAAATCTGTATGCAGGTCAAGAAGCAATAGCTAGAAACAGACATGGAACAACAGACTGGTTCCAACTTGGGAAAGGAGTACATCAAGGCTGTATATTGTCACCTTGCTTATTTAACTTGTATGCAGAGTACATCATGTGAAACTCCAGGCTGGATGAAGCACAAGCTGGAATCAAGATTGCTAGGGGAAATATCAATAATCTCAGAGATGCAGATGACATCACTCTTATGGCAGACAGTGAAGAGGAATTAAAGAGCCTATTGATGAAAGTGAAAGAAGAGAGTGAAAAAGTGGGCTTAAAACTCAACACTCAAAAAACGAAGATCATGACATCCAGTTCCATCACTTCATGGTAAATAGATGGGGAAACAAGGGAAACAGTGACAGAATTTATTTTCTTGGGCTCCAAAATCACTGCAGATGGTGACTGCAGCCATGAAATTAAAAGATGTTTGCTCATTATAAGGAAAGTTATGACCAACCTAGACAGCATATTAAAAAGCAGAGACATTACTTTGCCAACAAAGGTCCATCTAGTCAAGGCTATGGTTTTTCCAGTAGTCATGCACGGATGTGAGAGTTGGACCATAAAGAAAGCTGAGCACTGAAGAATTGATGCTTTTGAACTATGGTGTTTGAGGAGGTTCTTGAGAGTCCCTTGGACTGCAAGGAGATCCAACCAGTCCATCCTAAAGGAAATCAGTCCTGAATATTCATAGGAAGGACTGACGCTGAAGCTCCAATACTTAAGTCAACTGATGCGAAGAACTGACTCATTGGAAAAGACCCTGGTTCTGGGAAATATAGAAGGGGGCAGGAGAAGGGGATGACAGAGGATGAGATGGTTGGATGGCATCTCTGACTTGATGGACATGAGTTTGAGCAGGCTCCAGGAGTTGGTGATGGACAGGGAGGCCTGGCATGCTGTAGTCCATGGGGTCACAAAGAATTGGACATGACTGAGCAACTGAACCGAAATCCTTTGAGGAAGCAGTGGGGAAGTAAGGCAAGGATTTGAAGAATGAGAAACTGCACTGGATCCTAGGCAGTAATTGAAAACATTTTCCAAAGAGTTTGAAGACTAAAGGAATAGGATAGGGTGACAACTTAAATGGATAAAAAGGTGAAAGGAAGGTTTGCTGTTCATTTGTATGATCAATATTTGCTGTCTGTATGCAAAGGACTAACAAAAATTAAAGATTTATGAGAGAGAGAACAATTTATGAAATCAGGGTGGCAGAATGGTGAAATCAAATAAATGACTGGTTGGTTTTGAATGAGAAACCAACTGTCAGAGTCAAAAGAGACACAGGTGAGGATTTGGAGAGAAACAAAATTGAAGGGGCTTGTTCTCAATGCCTTCATTCTTTTGGGAGATGAACCCATGAGGTCACATCCTAAGAATGAGGCAGAGAAAGTCAAGTTGGAGACTTGTGACTGAAATGGATCTGAATATCTGGGGTAAGGAATGAGAAAGGAAGTCAGTGAGAGATGATCTGAGTAAAAGATTTTCCCAGCAGCTTGGATCCAGTAGCATGGAGGGGACAGTGTAAACTAATCTTATTTTCTCCAGTTGTGCTGAAAAGCTCAGGGCAAAGAAGATGAAAATAGTTGCTGAGGTTCCCAGGGGTTCAGAGGACCAAGGAAGAAGAAGCCAGGGGACCTGTGGATAGGAAGACTATGATATGGAGCTGAGTGCTCCATGGACCACAGCACAGAATGGAGGCTCGAGAAACATGGAGGCTGTGATGGGAGACAGGAAAAGGATCAGGAAAATCGAGAGGGCTGGGAAAAACTTCATATCAGTCTTTGGGAACAGGGAAATGGTGTGATGTAAGTTGTTTCAAAGAAAAGAGTTACAGCTTTTGGTCTTAATAAAAATCATCATAAAAAGCCTCAAACCAGACTCAGCATATATGTGTCTGTGTGTATCCTTATACCTACTCCAGCAGGTTATTCCTGCTTTTAACTTTTCATATTCAAATTCTTTGCAGGACCCATGGCACTGGGCTATAAGAGATTACGGTTTATATGATTCAAAGGCAGAAACAGTTAATCCTTCTTCGTGTGATTGATTTACATTGTTCTTCCTTGCCATCAACACATTTTCCTTGAAAGCTCAGTACCCTTTGAGTACCCACTCTGTTCTAGAAATTGTGTTACATTAGAAATCAAAAATAAATAAAGAAGATATAGGTCTCTGTTCTCCAGAAGCCTACAGTCTGATGTAAGCTAACGAAGATAGATAGGTAAGGAGATAATTTCAGTACAATGCATGATGCTAGTATAGCTCAGTTCAGTTCAGTCACTCAGTCATGTCCAACTCTTTGCAACCCCATGAACTGCAGCATGCCAGGCCTCCCTGTCCATCTCCAACTCCCAGAGTTTACTTAAACTCATATCTATTGAGTCGGTGATGCCATCCAACCATCTCATCCTCTGTCGTTCCCTTCTCCTCCTGACTTCAATCTTTCCAAGCATCAAGGTCTTTCCCAAGGAATCAGTTCTTTGCATCAGGTGGCCAAAGTATTGGAGTTTCAGCTTCAGCATCAGTCCTTCCAATGAATATTCAGGACTGATCTCCTTTAGGATGGACTGGTTGGATCTCCCTTGCAGTCCAAGGGACTCTCTATAGTCTTCTCCAACACCACAGTTCAAAAGCTAGGATAGTAGTATTTCATTAAAAGGGGCTACACAAGACAAGGGGTCTATGTCAAGTACTCTGAGAAAACTGCCACCTTCAGTTCAGTTCAGTTCAGTTGCTCAGTCGTGTCCGACTCTCCGCGACCCCATGAATCACAGCACGCCAGGTCTCCCTGTCCATCACCAACTCCCGGAGTTCACTTAAACTCATGTCCACAGAGTCGGTGATGCCATCCAGCCGTCTCATTCTCTGTCGTCCCCTTCTCCTCCTGCCTTACACAAGGTTAAACAGGGTTCTTTAATGTAGAACTTACCAGAGTTTATAACATCTTACTGTGCAGGGCAAACCTTCCTATGTGTATGTGGAAGAGTAGAGATCTAGCATGCAAAATTTCTCCAACTCATTTGACCACAAAACTTGTTTTCAATAGAACAACTCAAGGGATTTGTACTCCATGGGACATACTCTGAGAAGTGCTGACATATGAAAGCAGTTTGAGACTCCAAAGTGACTCTTTACAACTCCATGGACTATACAGTCCATGGAATTATCCAGGCCAGAATACTGGAATGGGTAGCCTTTTCTTTCTTCAGGGCATCTTCCCAACCCAGGATCGAACCCAGATCTCCTGCATTGCAGGTAGATTCTTTACCAGCTGAGCCATAAGGAAAGCCCAACAATACTGGAGTGGATAGCCTATCCCTTCTCCAGGACATCATCCTAACCCAGGGTTTGAATCCAGGTCTCCTGCATTGCAGGCGGATTTTTTACCAGCTGAGCCACAAGGGAAGCCCAACAGTACTGGAGTGGGTACTCTATCCCTTCTCCAGTGGGTCTTCCTGACCCAGGAATTGAACTGGGGTCTCTTGCATTGCAGGTGGATTCTTTACCGACTGAGCTATCAGGGAAGCCCACTGACACAAGGTTCTTGCCTGGTTTAAAAAAGTGTATATTTTTTCAAACTGGCGATATGGAGGTTTTTCTCTATATTCATAAATGACTTTTGAAGTTTGTTCTTTAATCTTACAACAGAATAAAGATGTAGATTTAGAAGGGTTTATCATGCAGATGTTAATGACAACTGAGCTAATCATTAAGCCAGACCCAGATGAAAGAGTATGTCTGGTCATGCTCTCATTTATGGGCCATTTAACATTTTTTTTTTCAAAGAAATATTTAATGAGCATGATACTGAGTTCCTTCCAGTGCCTCTTATTAATAGACCACTTAATGATTTTTATTAAAGGGAAAATTCATTTCAAGTCAAAAGATATTGCAGGACCTAACATAGGTTCTTTAGTGACCAAGCATAATGTCAGCCCAAGGATTTGAATATAAAGGCTAATATTTGTGCTTCATTATTACAGACTTTCTGACAACTACTCTAGTCTCTCCTGACATTTGGCTTTCAGGAAAAGCATTCTGGAATGAATTGTTCCCTCTCCTCATGACTATCTCTGGTGTGTGAAAGCCTCAATGTAAGTCTTGATTACCTGCTCTATATTTAGTAATGTGCTGAGGACAAACAGATCAAGAAAACCCATTTCATAGGACTTCTCTGGTGGTCTAGTGGGTAAGACTCTGCCTTGCAATGCAGGGGACTTGGGTTAGATCCCTGGTCTGGGACTAAGATCCCACATGCTGTACAGTAACCATGCTCAAGTGCCACGACAAAAGATCCTGCATGACAGAACAAAGATCCCACAAAGGCCCAAAGCAGCCAAATAAATACATTTAAAAAAGGAAAAAGAAAACCATTTCATGATTCATGCTTTTTCAAAATGTTTCTAAAACATTAACAAATATATTAGTTGATAATTATGTAAGCATAGCAGTCTGGGACTATCAAAATGAAGATTTAACTCGGACCTGATTTTTAATTTAAAGAAAAATTAAGGTGCAGAATTAGCCACGTACTAAAGAGATGATGCCTATGAATCCTTATGAGGATTAGGACCTAGAAAAAAATATCCTGTAGTCTCTTTGTTCAAGAGACAAAAGAATTCTCTCTCTCCTTTCTCACTCTTGCTCTCTCTCTCTCCAGCTACATTTAATCAATGCCAATTACGCACCAGGTGCTAAGCTGAGGGCTTTACATGCACCATAAGCCTATGAGGTTCAGTTCAGTTCAGTTCAGTCGCTCAGTCGTGTCCGACTCTCCGCGACCCCATGAATCACAGCACGCCAGGCCTCCCTGTCCATCACCAACTCCCGGAGTTCACTCAAACTCATGACCACAGAGTCGGTGATGCCATCCAGCCATCTCATTCTCCGTCGTCCCCTTCTGGTACTACTAATACACCCATTTTGTAAATGAAGAAAAGCGAGGCTCAGAGAGACTCACGTAACTAGCCCCAAATATAAAGACATAAAATCCAGAGAATCCACAGCCAAGTCTCAGGCATGATGCCATTCTTCCCTCTGCCCCACAGATCTCCTTTGTCTGTGTTGAACCACCTTGAATTTTGACCTTTGGAGCCAAAATTTTAACCTTGGAGCCTTGAATTTTGGCTCCTTGGAGCCAAAGTGATTTCTAAAATAGAACAACTGAAAGTCAATAATAAAGTCCTGGAAAGTCCTGGAAATCTTGAGTTAGGGCTGGTTTCTCGTCACCTGATCCTATACTTTTAACATAAGCCAGAAGAGAGCTAGGGAACATAAAGGCATAGTACAAAAGGCATGGCTTCTGGATTGAAAAAGACCTGGATTTACCTCTCTGCTCTGCCTCTTAGTAACTGTGTGATGTTGAACAATGTCCTTAATTTCCCTCATCTGGGACTATACAGCCTTCCTTGCTAAGGTGCCGTGGCATCAAATGAAGTAACGCATGTCGAATATTTAGCACAGCTCCTGGCACATGGAAAGCATTCAGTGAAACTTCCTAGTCCTGTTGGCAGCTGTGACATTATACATAATCCATCCATACGGCTATTTGGCTAGAATGATCTCAGGAGAATTCTTACCATTGCTGCTACTCCTTAAATAGAAATATTAATATATATTATAGTTTCCATCAAACATTAGATTATGTAGGGGAGCTAGCAGGGACTTGTTAATCAAATCAACCCATTGTCCTTAAAATGGTCTGGGTAAGAGCAAATGTTGAAATAAAGGTAAAGAAGCACCCAGAGTGGAAGCTACCTGGGAAGACACAGATGAGGTAACATGTAGGGAGAAACAAAAGGAAAGAGGGAAAAAGTCCTGACTTTTTTACAGTTCTGTGCAGGCTGCCCTCACTTAGCTCAGTTCTAGTCTCACAAGACAACTCATTGAGAGGTGAAAATAATGTTCATGAAAGCAGGTTACACTAAGGAGCAATGTGAAAGTAAGAGATTATTGTTGTTATTATTTTGACTATGCAGCACAGATACTCAAACATATGTACCAAACATCTCTACCAGTGAAAATTAAGCTAGGTGTATTCAAAATTCATATACAAGGCTTCCAGCCAGGGAACAGGTATGAAAAGGCAGCCACTCACTCTCGGTGAGTTGGTCCCTGACCACTGGCACTTGATTGACTTCAGGAATGGGGCAGTGAGGACTTGAAGCAGAGGCAGGGAAGGGTTTTCCTCACAACAGTGACACATGTGCAGCGAACTCTGAGCTTAGGCATCCTTTTCTATTAGGATGTGACCCAGGGCCAAGGGCACTAAAGGGAGATACTTCACTTCCCTTACAGGAATGCTGTGAGAATTAAACAAAATAAAAGATGGTGCCTATGCCCCAAGGTACATTTGGGAGCCTCACCTTCTCCAGTTGCAGAAGAACAGGCCTTCCCCAAGACTGGATAGAAATCCTGAGCACCCAGGATTGCCATACCAGTGGCAAAGGGTAGGCTTCTGACAGTCTATAGACCATGGATCAAACCTCAGCTCTGTCACTTACTAGCCTTAGAACATCCACTCTCATTCTTTTACTTACTCACTTTTCAGTGTCATATTTTTATGGGAAAAGAGATGGACAATGAACAAGTAGACAAACAAATGAGAAAATTTCAGATCAGGGTAAATGCTATGTACAAAATAAACTAGGTGATACCTTGTAGAATAATCTGGGGATGGAAAAAGCAGTTACGGACCAGGTGGTCAGGCAGTTCCTTTCTAAAAGGAGACACCTGACTGGGACAGTAGAACAAGAACCATCTTGACACAGGATAGGTGGGCAAGGGGACTGCAAGTGTGATGTCCCCAATGAAAGAAAGGCCTTGGGACTCAGGAGACCCAGAGAAGGCCAGCGGGACCATGGGGACTGTGTGACCATGTGATCACGGGCAGAGCAAAGGAAGGTGAAGTTCATGAAGGACGCAGGGGCCAGATGGTACAGGGCCTTATGAGCCACAGGAGGGAATGGGGCTTTATTCTAAAGACCATAGGGCAGTTTCTGGAAGGAGAGTGGCCTGATCCTATTTCCATTTCAAGATGATGATTCTGGTGGCCGCACGCAAGTGTAGAGAGCAAGGTGGAAGCAGAAAAACCAGATAGAAAGATACGAAACAATTTAGGTAAGAAATGATGGTGGCTTAGACTAGGGTGGTGGTTGGGGACGCAGAAGTAAACATATCTAAGATGTATTTTAGAGGCACAAATATAAAGCATTTTGTCTGGGCACAGCGGCAAGGTAACAGCGAGAATAGGACTATGTTAACTCTTTGAAACTTCAGTTTCTTCACTTTTAAACTTATAAAGAGCAGCATGGTGAGTATATTTAGCAAACTGTATTGTATATTTGAAAGTTGCTAAATATTAGAGTGAATCTTAGAAGTTCTTATCACAAGAAAAAGTACTCATTAACCATGTGAGGTGATGGACGTTAACTAGATGCACTGCGGTGATCATTTCACAACATACACATACCCCAAACCATTACACTGTGCACCTCAAACGCATGTCAACCATATCTCAATTAAGGGAAAAAACTAAGATTGCAAAGTCATTTAAGTGGTAGAATGGAGATTTGAAAACAGACTCCTCAGTCATTTCTTTTAATTGCTGAGCTATCCCGTCTCCAGAACGATGAAGAAGAGGCCCGGGAGGCCCAGGGAACACTAATCGATTCTGAGGAATGAGCCAGAGGAGGAGTCTCTGCAGAAGGGAAGTTCAAGCCAGTGACTGAATTAACAAAAGTGTAGGCAGAGGAAACTGGGTGTGCAATGGCCCAAGGTGGAAGAGAGCAGTGTGTTCCAGGAACTGATTGCAATGTTATTAGAATGGTGGGAGTAAGAGGCCAGGCTGGGGAGGGGCTGATGTCAAAGCATGCGAGCCTTTTCTCAGAAGAGCAACAGGAAGCCAGAGTGTCCATGAAGGGGAGGCTCCCTCATCACCTCTAGGCTGCTCCGCAGAGCACAGATCCAAGAAGGCAAACGTGGATTGTAGGCGGGGCTAGCTCTTAATTTCAATTTTCAGAATCAACTTATAAAGCCACAGTTCTCATCCAAGGATGGCCTGGCACCTCTGAGGCCATATGGAAACACGTGGAAATAACCTGGGTTGTTGCTGTCATTGCAGATGTCAAAATCCCAACCATGTGAAGTATGGCTGCCTACAGAGGCAGCACTGTCCCTTCCAAATTGCCAAGGGGGCCCATATGGGGAAATCCTGCTATTGGCAAAGCTCAAAGGCTTCACTGGAGGAATAGAAATGTTTTCAGCCATTTCTATGTACAAGCAAATGTATTGCTGAGAGAACTGAGAGGTGGAGAGGGTAAGTGAGGTGAGGGGAAATAGAGGGGTGACAATGTATTCACAACAGATAGTGGAGGGTCACAGGACATGGCCTGAGGTTGATGGGAGCAAAAACAGATGATCAGGTGTATCAGAGTCACAAAGGGAACCAAGAGAAAGTTAAAAATACAACTAAAAAACTGTAAGGAGGATAGAGAAAACAAAAGGAAATAGTATAAACAAGCTAAATTTCTTATCTTTTACAGAAGGGAGTCAGCAAATACTGCTAAGGTTAATGAATCAAGAAATGAGGCAGATATGGAATATCTGGAATTATAGAGAAAAACATCAGAAAATCAGGGGGAAAACCTTTAGAAAAAGAAGTAGAATTGGACTTTGAGTACAGGGGTGGTAAGGGAAACTTTGACTTTTCCTTTTATTTCTTCTCTGAAATACCATATGTATGTTTGTTTCTACCTATAGATGTTACGTATTTGTTTCCTACCTTATTTAGTGCTGTCTGTATGAATGTCAAATGGTTCTCTCACTCTCTGAGAAACTGGTTCTGTTTAGCAGGGACCTTCCAAAAACTATTCACCACTTTCAGACACATGTCCAGAGTTTGCCTGTGTTGAACTGTACCGTCTCCTCATCAGCTCTGGGACTGAATTCATACTAGCTCCTTCTGAGGCTATAAGAACTTCCTTGCCCCTAATGGGTCCAGATCAAATTTTCCTGAAGTAGGTGGGTAGGATGTGTGTGGTTGCTGGGAGGGTTGGAAGTCAGTCAAAGAAGAAAAGGGCAAATTCTCTGGGGACATCCTTAGTTGCTGGGTGGCTTCCTCCTATTCCATGGGAGCAGGGACTGACACTTAGGAGCAGATAAATTACTAACAACCTATGTTTTGAGAGTAAAGGATGAGGGGCTGGGGGGAGGGAGAAGAGAGGAGGCAGGTGGGTAGTGCATGAAAGGAGTTAGAATCCGGCATGGCCTGAACCTTTACCCTCCAAACACCAGCTCAGCTGGTCCTCTATTCATCTTTATTTTTATGTGTCCAGGTGGTAGAACTACTCCTCTATTTTTCTGTATAACCTTTCTGTGAGGCAGTGAGATTGTACTGTTGTTAGTTGTTTACATATTTGTATCTTAACATTCTATCATCTGTGATCTCATTCTCAAAAGTAGAATCTGAGCCTCATTGATCTTTATATCTCTTACACTGAAATTTTACCTAATAAAT
This sequence comes from Moschus berezovskii, assembly GCF_049115385.1. Classification (NCBI taxonomy): domain Eukaryota; kingdom Metazoa; phylum Chordata; class Mammalia; order Artiodactyla; family Moschidae; genus Moschus; species Moschus berezovskii. The sequence goes on along the minus strand of NC_142466.1, from coordinate 53,420,847 downwards.
TATGGTTGAATAAAAGAATAAATGATTAAGTAAATGAAAGTCAAATAAGTGAATGAAATGCTTGTTATACTTTCCCTCTTTTAAAACATTAGCAACAGATGGTGTGGAGTACAGTAAAAATTTTATTACGTGCATCCCTGATTGTATGGATCAGGTACATGTTTGGTGTGTGACTGTTACCATAACTACTTGAGAGAGTTAAATAATTGGTAATGGGGACTACCTATTTAGTCAGCATGAAAACAATAAAAGCAGTGCCTATGAGAATGTGGTAAAGCTTCTGTGCTTATATTCTACTATAGGTATCATAAATTGGTTTGACTCTTTTAGAAATCAAGGAGGCTGTCATGTCATTATAATCATCATTTTTTCTGGCCTAACAATGGGAAAAATTTTTTTTGTAAATATTTTAAAAGATCTTTGATTAATCATGGTAAAGATTTGAGCATGCTCTGGTGTGTATTCTAATGGACTACGAGTAACCAAGCAACATCATGATGGGAAAGGTGCACAAAATTTCTTTGCTAGGAAGTTATAGACAAAGCTATGTTTCTGTCCAAATGGTTATAACTATGAGAAATTTGGACCATTAATGTGTATGAAGAAAGTTCTACTGCTCTGCTGTGTATATCTTTTCTTCGGGAGCCTAGTTATAAACATATCAACTGAACAGCCATTCTTCAATGATGTATCTATTGAGCTTCCGTTGTGTGAGGCATCTGCCTGAAGGAAGGGACCTTCTTTACTGCACAGAGGGTGCATGAGAGAGATCTTCTCACCAACTGGCAGGTGAAACAAAATGGGTTTTCCCCTTCTAGTTGTAATCTGGATTGTATTAATAATTGACAGAGTTTATCGTATCTGTTAAGCTTCCTTAAGTTTATGAGCTGTAAAATTCAAGAGATCACAATTTTCTTTTGCATTTCCTTTGCAATAAAGATCTCTTTGTTTTCTTACTTCTATCAATAAGCTTCTGATGGTTCCCTTATGTAAATTCTTTCTGTCTGAGTTGGCTCTCCTATTTTACTGAGCTTCTCCATCCTGTATTCAGCTAAAGGTTTAGGGTGTTGACCTTAAAGCCTCAATGTAGAACTTTATTCACATATTCTCTCTCTTTGGACTATTCTCAGGGAATCTAAGAATTAAACAACAAGCAAACTCCCTGTGTGGCCATGATTCTGAGAGACAGAAAACTGAAAAGAAATGAAGGATATAACTCACACATGCCTGGGGACAGGATGTGAGGGTGGGACTTTCAGCTTGAACAGAAGAAAAACAATGCATCATCAGTTGAAAATAATTAAACAGAAATTCACTAACCCAGTCCAGTGACTGGAAATTGCAGAAAGATTCTACTGTACCTTGGTAGGCATGGGCTTCTTAAAGATGATTTCAGCTTGCATCCAAACGCCCCTTGGGGACTCCAGCACAGACCAGATCTTGTCTTGAACCACATGGTTCTCTTCAAAGATATAAACTGCTAGGGTGTCAGTCATATTTAAAAATCCATAGATGGCATAATAAAAACGCAAACAATACTGCAGGTTTGCTGGCAGGGAGGGACCATAGAGCCTTCCAATGTAGCCAGGCTGTGATGTAAACTTTGTGTTGGCCAGCAAGAAATACCCTGTGAATAGGACAAAGATTTCAGTGCATCAGCAATGAAAAACCTGAATAATTCAGCCCAGATCATCAAGTGGGAAAATTTGGTTAAAGTAGTGGAATTTGCCAAAAGAGACTATTCTATAGGCTTTAAGTGACAGCATTTAACAATGTCTGTAGCTTAGGTGATAGAAAATATCTGTGTGACTCTTTCACTAATAAACCTCCAATTTTAAGGTAACTTCATAAACCAGCATAGATTTCTAACTGCATATGCTCAGGTTTTAGCCATCAATCAGGATTTACACATTTTTTTTTTTTTTTTGGCCATGCCATGTGGCTTACAAGGATCTTAGTTCCCTGATCAGGGATTGAACCCTAGCCCTCAGCAGTAAAAAACAAAACAAAACATGGAGTCCTAACCACCAGACTACTAGGGAATTCTATAACCTTTTATGAAACAAAAAGGATGAAATCATCTTGTGGTTCTCCACTTTTTGGACAAAGAGCTGACAACTAGACTGAGTAGTACTAGGCCACGGAGAACACAAGGCCCAGAGCAGATTTTCCTGTTATCTCTGCAATGACCAGTGGAGTGGGAGAGGTTGCAGGGTCTGGCAGTCCTTGAGGGGTGAAGGGTAGGGGTGGTTTATGTATCCAGGTAGAGCTTACTCTCTTGGTCATATGTTAAACTGAATCCTAAAAAGCAGGTTTTTAATCAGATAGACCCTCTCAGGTGCTGAATATCTGATTTTCCCCTACTTCTTTTAAATAACATGAAAAAATAGGATCAAGAACCTACCCTACCATCTGCTTGACCACCCCCATGGTAAACTTAAAACAGGCCCCTGTGTCTTACAAAGATGGTGCAGAAAGAAAAAGCCTAATACCTTACTTTTTTTTCCTTTCCTTTTTCTGAGCCTCCTCCATCAATTCTCTTTTGGGAGCAGTCTTTGGTATACAGTTTAGTTTTATTTAATCTGGCAAAAGCTTCTTTGGTAATTTCATGAGTGTTGTTATGGACTGAATTATGTTCCCCCCCCACCCCAATTCATATGCTGAAGTTTTAACCCCCAATGTGACCATATTTGGTGATGGGGCATTTAAGGAGACAAGTTAAGGTTAAATAAGGTTACAAAGTCCAGGCTTTAACACCAATGCAACTGGGGTCCTTATAAGAAGAGGAAGAAGCAACATCTCTCTCCCTCCCCTCCCAACCCTTTCCCTCCACCCCTACCCGCCCCATCTCCCCCTGAGCACACACAGAAGAAAGGCCACATGAGGACGCCATGAGAAGGTGCCTTGGCCAAGTCAGGAAGAGATGTCTCACCAGAAACCAACCCCAGCAGCGCCTTGATTGCGGACCCCCTGGCCTCCATAACTGTGAGAAAATACACTGTTCTTTAAGGAACTCCCTGGTGGCTCAGAGGTTAAAGCATCTGCCTGCAATGCGGGAGACCTGGGTTTGATCCCTGGGTTGGGAAGATCCCCTGGAGAAGGAAATGGCGCCCCACTCAAGTATCCTTGCCTGGAGAATCCCATGGACGGAGGAGTCTGGTGGGCTACAGTCCATGAGGTCGCAAAGAGTCGGACACGGCTGAGCGACTTCACTTTCACTTTTAAGTCACCTAGTCTGTGTATTTTGCTATGGAAGCCTGAGCAGACAGACACAGGCAGCCATACACCAGCCAGAGCTGTCTTCTTAAGTCTAAATTTAATCCTTCGCGGCTCTACTTAAAACCTATCCATAGCTTCTCATTTCCTTTATAGTAAAGCTTCCCTGGTGGCTCAGAGGTTAAAGCGTCTGCCTCCAATGCAACGAAACGGAAAGCCCCAGTTGCTTACTCTGGCCTGCCACATCTATGGTCTACCTGCCTTTCTAACTTCATTTTACTTTACTTTCCTCCCAATGGTGCAGCCACACTAACCTAATTCCTGGCAGTGTCTGGCTCTTTCCAAACTTCAGGACCTCAGAGATGCTCTTCATTCTGCCTGGGTTGCTCCCATTCTTCCAGCTGTAACCCACTTCTCTGAATCTTCAACCAAAAGGAGGTTTTCTTCTCTCTCAGCTCACTCTTTATTTCTTCCACAGCACACACCACAATTTGTAATCATGAGTATATCTGTGCATATGTTTGTCGTGTTTCTCTTGCCCACTAAAATAATGGTCAGCCAGTGACGGTGGGATACATACCTGATTTGTTCACTATCATATCCCCCCAGGGGTTAGGCTGGCCAAGGTCAGAATAGGTTTTTATTCTGTAATTCTTTAAGTTTTGCAACCTCTAAGCAAAGGGAGTTCATAGTGGCCGCACTTGCAGCAGCAAGCGCAGCTGGTTCGGGCTGAGTTGGCAACTGGTAGTCGGAGAAGGCAATGGCAAGCCACTCCAGTACTCTTGCCTAGAAAATCCCATGGATGGAGGAGCCTGGTAGGCTGCAGTCCATGGGGTCGCTAAGGGTCGGACACAACTGAGCGACTTCACTTTCACTTTTCACTTTCAAAAGGTTGGAGAAGGAAATGGCAACCCACTCCAGTGTTCTTGCCTGGAGAATCCCAGGGACGGGGGAGCCTGGTGGGCTTCCATCTATGGGGTCACACAGAGTCGGACACGACTGAAGTGACTAAGCAGCAGCAGCAGCAGCAAGCAAAGAAGACAAAATTACAAGTATAAAATTGCAAAGGCCTGGTGAAAGAGAGGGGCACTGAAGCCCCTCTTCATCAGCTTTTTGGTAAGTCACCCCCATACCCAGTATATAAATATTAATTAGACAGTAACCCTTTGAGAACAAGCCCTTTCCCTCAGTCTCTACTGGAGTGGACTTCACAAGGGCTGTCTTTGTAGTGATAGATAATCCTTACACTAGGGGAACTCACGCTGATTTCTAAGAGCTTCCTGTAGGCCCATCCATCAAGTGCCCACCCAACATTTCCCAACAGCTGTGATAGCTTTTATGTCCCATTATGTATTATTTACTGCAATAAAACACATATAACGCAAAATTTAGCATTTTAACCATTTTAAAGAGTACAATTCAGTGGCATTTAGTACTTTCACAATGACTGTGCAGCCACTATTACCCAGTTCCAGAATATTTTCATTACCTCTAAAGGAAATTCTATACCCATTGAATAGCCACTCCCCACCCGCTCTCCCTAGCCCCTGGCAGCCACTAATCTGCTTTCCATTTCTATGGATTTGCCTGTTCTGGATATCTCATGTAATTGGAATCTAATAGGTTTTTAAAAGTACTTCTCTATCTCAAGTAAAGAGCAATTTCCAAAGGTTTGACTACTTAATTAACTGGTAAATACATGTGCTAGCACAGCAACTTGAATTCCAGTTTTGAAAAACGGTCAAACCCAAGATTACCTGTTGTCTTTGCTTCTTCACAGCTGTCCCCACACCCACTCCCTCCTTCAAGCTACTGTCTTGGTGAGAATAAATGGGAAATGGAGCATGAATACTAATCCCCACCCCGACCCCCACCATGACATCCCACACAACAGACTCTGATTTACCTAGGCCTGAAGTGTGGTCTCCTGCCCGAAACATGTTTGGTTTTATTTTCACTCGGGTCCAGCCTGAACCTTCTTTGTCTTTGTAAAAGTTGCAGAGGTCTTCCTCAAAGTTGCAGCTTGCTTCTAGGGCACTAAAAGGGCGCTCTGAGTAAAGGAGAATCAAAGTTAAAGTAGGCCAAACCCAAGGATCTCAAAGGATGACAATTGATTGACAAATATGTACACATTTGTACTAGGAGGCTTGGAGAAGCAACACACAACAAAAATATTTTTACCCTAATGGCATGCTGACGGGTTAACATCAAACCCACGTTTCAGCATGACAGGAAAACTATTCCCTAAAGGGGGAGAAAGAAGGAGCTCTGTTCACATTCTCTACAAAAAACTCAAAGTACCAGACTTCAAAAGAAATTCCCTTTCCTGATGTAAAGACTGAGAGTGTTTATTCATATACTTCACAATTCAAATTTCACTCATACAAAATTAAAAAGAAAGAGAAAAAGTAAGGATTTTATAGAATTCTTAATTTCTGACAGATATGTAGAAATAATATTTTCCAGAAATAATCTTCCTTTGTTGATCAATCTCTATGACAGAAGCACAGCCACTGTCTATTTATAATTGACGTTAGTAGCAGGAGCTGATTTGCTGGAAGAGAATCATTACTCCGTATAAATCACGCTGTTCAAACACCAGTTCTGTCACTGGTTCTGCTTTTATTTTGGCTTTTGCTGAGTTCTGGTGTCATTTACTCTGGTCTATAAACATCACCTCATCCCAGATTGCCTGGAGGAAATGGAACATAAAAGGTTCCTGCTCTTTCAAAACTAATGTGGTCCTGGCAACAAGTAAATGTAAACCTCACTGTTCATATTGCCCACTGAGTCCAGAGGGGATGAAACTGCAGCAGTCTGGGACACACTGTAGCCAAGTATAATCTTATTCTGCATACTGACATATACTGGCTTACCCTTTCAGGGCCAGAGACAGCACTGTTTTGAATAAGCAGAAAATTATCTCTAGACTCAGTGGTAAAGAATTTGCCTGCAATGCAGGAAATGCAGGAGGCAAGGGTTTGATCCCTCGTCCAGAAAGATCCCCTGAAGGAGGAAATGGCAATCTAATCTAGTATTCTTGCCAGGAAAATTTCATTGACAGAGGAGCCTGACAGGCTACAGTCCATTGGGTCACAAAAGTGTTGGACATGACTGAGTGACTAAGCACACACCACCTTTTAGGGCCAGAGATAGCACTGCTCTGAATAAGTGTATAATTACCTCTAGAGAAACACTTGAGCTCTAGGTATAGGAATCTGATGAAACAGAGAGCTCTTTAGGGACAAAGACTCACCATTCTCTCAATCTGTCAATATTCAAAGCAAGAAAACATTCCAGTGGTCTGAGGAGCTGGCCCAGCTAAGTGGATGAAAGACACATGACAACCAAATGCTACAAGGGATCCAAGACTCCATCTTGGTCTAGGAAAACAAACAGCTATAGAAGACTTTATTGGGGCAATTGGTGAAATTAGCATATGGACTATAGATTAATCGATAATAGTGTATCAGTGTTAAATTTCCTGAATTTTATAATTATTCCATAGCATGTTGGAGAATGTCTCTGGTTTTAGAAAATACCTAATGAAGTATTTAATGGTAAAAGGACATAGTATCTATTGCTTATTCTTAAATGGTTGATAAAGCAAGTGTAGATTTGGCAAAATCTACATTTGTTGATCTGGGTGAAGAGTATATGGGAGTTCCTTATCATAATCTTGGAAATTGTGTCAGAGTTTAAAATAATACAAAAGTAAAGAGTTCTAAAAATGCTAAATTAAAAAGAAAAGTGACTAACCACAATACAAAAAAAAGAATAAGAAAAAAATGTTCTTACATAACTGGAATCTGATCATATCTGAGACAATATGCCTTAGCAACTGTACAAGGAGAGGCCCCTGAAGAGCTAGATAGAAGGAAAGGAAGGAAATTTTCGGTGCTCTAAGACTGGTGGTAACCCACTGCTCTGCCTGACTCTGTCAGCATCAAGTTGAATCTTGAAGCTGCGAAGATAAAGTCATGAAGATATACATTTGAAAATGATTATGATAACATACACGCAAGGATCCTTTGACACCCCCCCACAGAGATTTGAGCCCATGGGAAGCCCCATAATGGCCTTCAGTCTTAGTCACCCTCTGCCACCTGGTAATGAAAAAGCAGATGGAAATTCAGACCTACAGATAGCCATTCAGATAAGAAAATAGGGCAGCACTCCCAAAAGCCATGGATAGAGTGGAAGGTCAGTGACATTATTCATCAGGAATATACCCAAAGGATAATCTACTTGGGGATCCAAAAGAGATCCATAACCCATTTCCTAGATGTGTGGGAGGAGGCGAGAGGTGATAGTAAACCTTGTAAGTAGCAAGGCTCTGTTGTCTCCATAGTGACAAGCTGAGTCACACAGAGAAGATTTTTCTGAGGATACAGTTATATTCTTTTGCTAAACACTTGTCCTAGCAGTGGATTTGTCGGGGGTCCTGAGACAGTCTGATAAAAAGAAAACCTCAAAAGCATGACTCAAAACCTAAATCTTTAGCAGTAGCAGCTTATTCTAGCATGCTGCTGCTGCTAAGTCGCTTCAGTCGTGTCCGACTCTGTGCAACCCCATAGACAGCAGCCGACCAGGCTCCCCCGTCCCTGGGATTCTCCAGGCAAGAACACTGGAGTGGTTTGCCATTTCCTTCTCCAATGTGTGAAAGTGAAAAGTGAAAGTGAAATCGCTCAGTCGTGTCCGACTAGTAGCGACCCCATGGACTGCAGCCCACCAGGCTCCTCTGTCCATGAAATTTTCTAGGCAAGAGTACTGGAGTGGCTTGCAGAGACACTATCTAATTCCTGAAGATGGGGGCCAGAGGGCTTATGTATGACCTAAAGTGGGATCCCCCAATACAGGAGGTGAATGAAAAGCCTTTGCTTCATTCAGGCTTGTTTCAGAAGTATGTGTCAAGTGGCGATTGAATTTGAGGAGTGTTAATAACATATCTGAAGTATAGGAAGGAATCAGAGGAAATTGGAAGCTCCTGAGCATCAGTTGATCATCCTGTCCTATCAAAAAAAAAGTTCTCTTTGAGCATCACAATGTACCATTTAGTTAATTACTTGATTTCCAATGTTTGAACTTTTTTAGAGTCAGGAGGCTCTGAAGATAAACTAATCTGATAGAGGGCCTTGCCATTTGAGAAGAACGGTTGGGAATATTTCTCATCTTTTCCTCTGCTTCATGGAGTTCATGAGATGAACTCAGTATCAGTCCTTGAGATCTAAGAGGCTTATCAGCCCCTGTAGTGCTAGAGAGACTTTGGGTGTGGTGCTCTTTAGACTGTTGGACTTGCACAGTAGCTCTTATTTTAGCACAGGCCAGCCTGAAAGCAGGCTGGGACAGCTCAAAGCTGGCAAGGGAATACAGTGAGTGGGACCTAGCACCAGACTGGGGGATCACGACGGAGCAGGGCTGGGACACTGATCAGGCTATGGAGATGCTTGAAGGCCTCTGAGTTAAGGAAGACTGTGATACCTACAGCTGTAGCCTAGGCAACAACTGGAGCCACGTTTCCAAACCAGACAAGAGGTCTAGGCAGTGTGTTCTTGGTGAATTGTCAATTTGGGGACTTAGGCCTACCCAGACATCCTTTTAGAGGTATATCCGTGAGTGTCAGTATCCTCCCAGAGCCTGGCCTGGGTGTGGGGTGAATCCAAGGCCAGAGAGGAAGCTAGGTCTGCATATGGCAGAGATTGGAGGTCTCTGGCAGTTGGGCATTAAGGCAGGATTTCTAGAAGTGAGAAGTGAGTGGAATCACCTGTTAGGTATTCAAGGATTTACAAATTAAAAGGAGAGCTTATTCCTATGGTCTAGGTTCTGGGCCAAATGTGGTGGATGGGGAGTTTTCAGATGGGAGAGGCCTGGAAATGTAAGGGCTGTAACTCAAGCTGGGAGGAATGGGGTAAGGTCTCACTGTTCTCTGTAAGCATCCTGGGGAAATATTTGGGGGGATGACAAGCAGCTGGTGCTTGATACCTGTGACTCTGAGATATGTCTCAGGTCTGGGAAACTGGATTAATCTAAGAGCAACCAGATGGTGGGAACAAGCTGCTTCATATGTTGAAGTCTCAACCTACTAGGGAGATGAGGGAAGAAAACGTCAGATCCAGCTGGGAAAAGCAGAGACAATAAGTTTGGAGGTAACCAAGATAAAGAAAAAAATGTTGGTACCTATTATGAAACAGAAGGACATAAACTATTTGTGAAATGTAATAGGAAGTATGAAAATCAGAGGGCTCAGCTTCTAAGACTCAGAATCTGGTCCACAGGTACTTAATGAAGGGCACAAAGCAGGCTCCAACTTACACATTCATCAAGGCAGTGCCCTTTGCTGGTTCTCTTTAGTTTCAATCTGACTCCCTGTTCTCTAGGGAATGAATGGGAGTATTTTGAAAATTAAGTAAATAATATTAGATTTCATGACCAACCATTTTCTGTGCGTCATACTCTTCTAAGGCTGTCACAGACATTATTAAATCATCAATCTTCCTGACAATTCTATGAAACAGATTCTTCCATCCTTGTCCTGTAAACGTGAAAACAGTCTCAGAGACGTCAGGTAACAAGCTGAAGGTCACACAGCTTGTAAATGGCAGAGTAGGGATGTGAGTCCAAAGTCCTGGTTCTTAAGCACAATACTTTGATCATGCAGTTAAACCAATTAAAGCAAAGCTGGTGTTACTAGGAAATTCTGAAGACCAATAGGGAACCTTGGTTAACTATACAAAAATGTGAATCCCTGGTAGTCCCTATGGAGGAAGGGTCTTTATCTGGGCTGGATTTCACAGACTAAGGGGTCACCATCTCTCTTAACAAATGGTCCTTATTTTGCTGGAATCTTTCTTTTCTTTTCATCAGTCAGTAGAAGAGAGTTCACATATATTCTGTATCTTTTTAAATGGGAAAATGTTTCTAAATGTTACTTCTATGGTGGTTCAGTAGATTCTATCACCTTCCAGCTGCCACTTCACTCCAGCTGCTATCCAGTATAGATGCTAAATAAATACCTCTACTTCTATATGCATAACTTGGAAATATTTTTAAAAGTTCAATGTAAATGTCCAGTGACTGAGAAGAGAAACTTTCTAAAAATAATGTTGAAGAGGTTGTAAAACTATTATCAACATCACTGAAACATTAACTGGTGGAATTAGGGAGCAATCATATTTAGAGAAGTAAAACCACTTTGGTTTCTGTGTTCTGCCAAATTTAGAGACTCTTAATTTTTGATTACTGTTAGGATTAAATCATTTTAATTAGAGCATATAAATATGTAAATCAAATCTGTTCTGTTTCACTAGTTTTGGGTTTTTTTAAATTAGAATTAGTAAAAACTAATATTTGATTTCAGCTAATTAGTCAGCTTCTCTGTAATTTGGAGGTAACAATTTAGCTTGAGTGGAAAATATTCTAAGCTTTTGCTTATAGAATATATTCGAAACTGGGGGCACTCTCCGTCCCCCTTCTGATGTCTGTGTCAGAAGCTTTCTCTGTCCCTTTTTATCCTTTAATAAAGCTCTGCTTCACAAAAGCTCTTGAGTGATCAAGCCTGGTCCCTGGTCCCGAAGATAAATCTTCTTCTTTGGAGATCAAGAATCCAATGCTGTTCACCATAAGCTATCATCTTGGGGGCTTGTCTGGGATCTTTAGGACAAGCTTTCAGCTTTTCAACCTCCTCAATTGAAGACTTCCCATGGTGGGTTTCTTTACTTCAAGGAAAGGACTTTCTTCAACTCTGAGAATACCTTCACCAACAGCAATTGTATGTGACACCTCTTCTTGATCTGATGACATCTAACAATCCTAAGATGGACTGATGTAACTATGGACATAATATGAATTTGTGACTGTTTTGTCCCCTAAAATCCAGAGGAAGTGATGGTATGCAACTTTTGAGGCTGGGTCATATAAGGTGCTACAGCTTCCTCCTGGTTCTCTTGGAACATGTCTTCGCCGGAAGTCAGCCACCAATGAAGTAGCCTGACAACCCTGAGACCACCTTCCTGGAGAGATCACATGTAAGTGGTTCAGGAGACAGACCTAAATGAGCTCCCAGACAACTGCCAGCAGCAACTGCCAGTCACGTTTATGAGTCGGTACCATAACACTCTTTTCATGGTTTTTTAATCTTTTCTGAAGAAAAGGCTTTTTGCTTAAGAAGGAAAAAGGAAATTTTATGGAAAGCTGTGAGGATGTAATAGAAGAAATCAAGAAGGCTGAACAGGAAGGAGGCTAGCAATTCCAGAATGCCTTGGTAGACTCCTTGGAACTGCTCAACTATCTCCCCCTAAGGTTTCTTCCATCTCTGGGTCACTCCAGACAAGACTAAAAGTCCTAAAGAGAGTTTGGTTGGCCCCAACTTGAGGCATCTGACAGTTCTTTGGTTGATCCAGTGTGATCAGATTTACGAAGATGTAAAATTTACCAAGACCCATGGTTGGTACAGGTGTGTAGAAACAGGCATTCTCACATGTGACTGTTGCAAGTAAGTTGCCTTGGCTTTTTCTGATTTGCTTACCTACTTTCACAGGAAGTAAAAATTCCCCCTCTTTTTACAAACACAAAGTTTATAGAAATTACAAAATTGGTCATGATAAAATTATGTGAGCATTCACTTAGAAAGAGAAATTGAATACATGCTCTGAAGTCAAAACCATCATACAGATGTATACCAAATACTAACATCTTTAAACAGGAGGACATTTAAAAATTAGGTTCATAAAATTAGAAAGAATTTTCATAATTCTACTCAGCAGATTTTGAGAGTTTTTTCTGTCTACTCTATACACATGTCTATGGACCCAAGATTTCCTTTAAAGAGAAAGATGGAGTTTGGGTGGGGGGATTATTTAATTTTAATTTCTTAGTATGTAGAGAAGATAAAATCTCCTTAACTCAGGAAAACTGACCTCTGGTGTCAGGAAAATCAGTTTCATTCTGTGAGAGTAAAATAACAGAGGAATGACTATTTGGCTAAATAATTTTTTAAGGATAAGATAAAAAATGAAGAGGAAATTAGAAGGAATTAAAGCAAGTCCTGACCACAGGCATCTGTTGAGAAAGGAAAATCCCAAATGGGAGAGAGAAGAAAAAGAGAATGCTTACCTGTCTGATTTTGGCAGTGAACAGGAGAGAAAGAAATATCATCCAGGGCCACATATCCTCCTTTGGGACCATTGAAGGCAACTTCAAAAATAACCTGCGGAGGAGAAAGACATGTTACATGTTTACATATTTTCGTTTAGGCTTAAATGCTTGTAACTATGACTTAAAATGGTGTGTTGGTCGAGCCAGGTATATAGGTATTTGAACAGCTCCCTCCTTAACTCACAGTTTCTTCGGGGAAGAGTGACTACTAAGCCCTAAGTTGCATTTTATTGGTGGACTTTTCCCCCTCCCTTGTGTGTCAAAGTACCTATATCACATGCTGATAGAGCTGTAGACTCAATAATCTGTTTTATGAACTTCAATTAAAGAGGCAACATGCTGCTTGCAGAAGGCAATCCTGCCCTTCACAGAGCCCTAAGCCCTTCCCAGGTTCTCTTTTTCATGCATAAAATTCTATGGCCATCTGGACAAAGATGAAGCAATCAGAGATGATTACCTGATGCCTAAGGCAGAATCAGGCCCAGAACTCCCATGTTCTGGGAGTTTGGCATATCCTGGCATGCTCAAATAGAGAGAACATGGGATTATTAACAAGTTCAGGCCCCTTTAGCTATACTGTCTTCTCTGCCACCAACTTTAACTTTGAGTTCAATGGACAACCTTCTGTTTGTGACTTTCTGCTTTCCATGGGGATCAAGTATGGTAAGCACAACACTCACCTGTGTTGGGAAAACCACCGAAGTGTGTAGACCACTCTGCTGGATTGATAACATAAGATATGCTGTTGAGCAGGGGTGGAAATCCAAGTGCCCACCTGGGCCAGGCATGTAATGTAAATGTGTGATATGGGTTTCATCTGATGCAGCAGGAAATGGTGTGAAATGGGGAGCAATGCTCATCTACCGAGGGCAGCTGCTACTTAGCCTCGTCAGTTGCTGGCAGGTACGAATTCAGGCCTAACATGCCTGGACTCACCAAATTGTCAAGAGGACTTGATTTCTAGATTTTTATTTGAAATCTTCAGATTTTTCAACGTTAACAATTCATTCAAAAACTAAAATAAATGTGTGTGCAGAATAAAAACAAACAAATACCACTATAACAGCTAGACAAATCACTATAGGTTAGATCTAACCCATAGGCCTCTAGTCTTCACCCTCTGCTAAGGAGAATGGTGTCTCAGAGGCAGACAGACCAGAGTTCAAATCCTGTTGCTGTCACTTTATTTACTAGGTGACCTTGGGGACATAGCTAACCCTTTCAGAACAACACGTTTCTTGTTATAAAATAGGCATTTTAACATCTTCCTTGTAGAACTGTAGATGTGATTAAATGAGATACTATATATATAGATCCTATGGAGTCGGGAGCATAACAAGCTCAGAACTAAATCCATGCCTTTTTATCCAGGGTGACCCCCTCCTGAACTGGTATTCATGTTTGTGTCTAGTTGGCCACTAATTAACTCTAGTTTGTCCCTTTCCTCCTCTAGGTTTCAATTTCTTAATTTTTGAGAAAAGAGTTTGGATAAGATTATCCCTTTCAGCTTGACAATAATGGTCCTTAGACACTTGGCCTCTCCAAAATCTAAGACAACTCTGGAAGTTTGTCTCTGGCAATGGAGGAAGAGCTGAGAACCAAGGGGACAGATTTGAGTGAGTGAGGAGGAGCAAATTCAGTTTACAAGCTCAACATAGGCCTATGACATTTCATTTTCAAGGTGATAAAACCAACAACAGATTGATCTTACTGACTGATCTAAATATCCTTACTGAATAAGGATATTTTCAATCATAATTTGCAAATCACAGCCTCTGTGTCATTGTGTTCTCTCTTGTTCAGATATTTGTCTTCCTTTAAAAAATTCATTTGAGAATGCAGGGACATTAAATTCGCTGATTTCCGCAGGGTAAGTTTCTTTTCTCGGCAATTGCCAGGAGCCAATAATCCTGATGTAATGAGTCTCAACTGCCAGGGCAAAATCTTGCATGTGTGACTCAAAAGGATAGGTACTTAAGTTCAGTAAGTAAACTTAAGCAGTAAACAGAAACGGTGACTTTTCAAGCATTGATTACAAAGAAAATTCAGCAAAGTCTCACTTGTATAAATGTTGCCCCAGGAGTTTACAGTTGGATGAAAGGAATTTGCAAGGAGAACGCCTTCACTGTGCATGTGACTTGTGACTTTAATAGAAGGAAAACTTTCTCAAGCAGCATGAGTATTTCTTTTTCTCCTTGTAACCCAAACTCACAGAAAATTTTCCACTGGGCTGCAAGAGCAAATCAAGGCCTGGATAGACTTTGTAAAAGGAAATCGCACACATACTACAGAAGTCCCCTCTCTGGAGCTGTCTGGGGGAGGGGGAACTGGAAGAGGGAAAGGGAGAGGCAGGCATACAGTCCATGGACAGAACGCTTCTGAAACTGAGACCCCACCCCAAACTCACTGAAATGCTACATCAGGCGAGCAGATGGCACTACTGAAAAGCATCCAGAGGATCATCAGCTTCTTTTGCACTCTAAACAGAACTAGGGAAGATACTACAAAAAGTGCAAAGTGAAAGCAGGGGATGTTCATAACCTGTGGGAACTAAGACTCTCCTAAGAACCCCAGAACTGCAACCACAGTGCTGTATCCCTGGATGTTAGAGGTCCCAGGGGTCACTGGACAAAGCTCCCCTCTTCCTTCAAATTTAAGTCAGATTTAGTGCAGGAAATTTTCTTAGCACCCTGGCACTCACCAGTGGTGTGATCTAGAACAAAACAGCAAACATCTTACACTTTCCATTTCCTCCTCTTTCATCTGGAATATGGGGATAATTTTATCTACTTTGTTGGATTGTTGTCAGTACAGAAATGTGTGTGTGTGTGTGTGTGTGTGCGCGTGCTCAGTTGATTCTGACTCTTTGAAACCCCATGAACTGTAGTCCTCTAGGCTCCCCTGTCCATGGGATTTCCCAGGCAAGAATACTGGAGTGAGTTGCTATTTCCTTCTCCAGGGGGTCTTCCCGAGTCAGGGATTGAACCCGAGTCTCTTGAGTCTCCTGCAATGGCAGGCAGAGTCTTTACTACTGTGTCACCTGGGAAGCCAAGAATACATGTATAGATATGTATTAATATATGTGCTTACAAAAAGATCTTCAAGGATGAATACCAAGATGTTAGTTCTTTTCTTTGCAGGGCTGGTGTAGGACATTTTAGTTTGTTTTGCTTCTCTGAATTTTCTAATTCTTCTGCACTGGACATTTACCACTCGTGTAAATGAACAGTTTTAAACCATAAAACGTTAAAAAAATGTTATAGGCTCCAAGGCTTGTTTCAAATTAGGGCTAAAATCATGTTTATTTCTGACTTTTATGACATTATTTATACTGAAAAGGAGAAAAGAAAAAAAATAAGTCATTTCTTTTTAAATTTAGAAAGAGTGTTCCCTCAGGTGAGGGGAACCTTCACAGCTGCTGTCAGGAGCTGAAGTCTGAGAGTGAGGTTCACGTAGAAGGAGTTTCACTAATCTCATCTGAACTCACACGACCACAGTGCAAGTTCAGAGGGAGAGTGTGGCCGAGAGATCCAGTTGGTTGACTGGCTTTCCCATATTTGTCTTTATCAAGAAATACTCTTCTAGAAAATGAAGTGATAGAGGAGGAAGGCAGAGAGAATACAGAGGAAGGGAGAGAAGTGGAGAAGGCCAAGGAAGGGAAAAGACAGACACAGAGGAAAATGAGAAATGAGCATGAGACTGCAGCGTCTCCTGCTCCACGTCTGGGTGTGGGTGGCATCTGTGTAGAGTGGCCAGCCCAGGGCACACCAGGCACACCTACCTCCTTGGGGTATGGGGCACTGAACTCCACCTCAGCAAGGTTCCAGAGAGCATTCCCTGGATCACCCACTTTCCAGATCTCCTCGTACAGGCCAGTTGCATCCCTCGTGTACACAGAGAAGATGTTGTCATTTCCCTGCTGGAGTTGGTAATAAAATGATAGGCAGCCAGACATGGGGGCCGTGGTCATCGGGGAGGTGAGCTGGGCCACCTCCTGGAAGTGCTTGACGTAGATAGAGTCCACATACATGTAATGGCCTGAAATCACACAGAGAAAACAACCTAAGACAGGCAGATCGATTCTGAGATGCAACTACACAATTTGCGATTTATTTCAAAATAACCCGGTAGGAGTGGAGGAGAGGAAGAGAATGAGCTGTGGATGAAAGAAGTTTGGCCATAGGTTGATGAAAGTTGCAGCTGGGAGATAAATAGTGGAGTTCACTGTGCTCTGCTTAATATAAGGATCACTCTTTCTCTTTCCTTTACCTTTGATCGAAGTAAAACATACATATAGAGAGGTAGGTATGTCATCTGTAAAGTGTTTGAATGTTTATAAGCTGAACATAGTTGAGGGAAAAAAGCAGAACATGACCCCGAAGGCCCCTCCAACAAGCCTTCTGCGAGTGATAAGGTTTCTAAGAGCACGCCAAGCCCACCATCTGCTTTCCTCTACATCTGTGCCATATACATGTAATGTCACTGTGTGTTCTTTGAGTGAAACAAATATTTCCAATTCAAACTAGATGACAATTTGTACCTCTTTAATAGAACATGCAGGTCAGTCAACACTGTCGACGATAGGGTTAGGATTTGGGAAGCTGAACTTGGGACCATGCCCCCTTCCCTCGATGGTTGGCAAGGCCTTGGTGGGCTCCAGACCCAATAACTGATCTTCGTTACAGGCATTTTGATAAAATAAAGAAAGAGAGAGAGGGAAGTGGGAGAACCTGGATTTGGCATTAAACACACTGGCTTTAAATCCAGCTCTACATCTTATGCCCTGTGACTTTGAGCAAGTTACTGACTATCTCTGGACTTCAATTTCCTGATCTCTAGAATAAGAATCAAATATTTCTCTCACAGGGTTGATCTAATTGTTAAATTAGATTGTGTATGTGAAGTGGTTAGCATGTACCTGGCACACTGTAATTGACTAAGATAATTATAATGAAGTAAAGGAATGTTATTAATGTTTTTATACCATGCTCCTCTCATATGGTACTATTAGTATCAGCAATTTTATTTATTTATTTATTAGTCTAAATTTATTTGAGCTGCAGTGACAGAGGAGTGAGAGGCAATGCAGCTATGATAGAGTGGCTTTTCTATTTATAAGCTCAGAACAATTATAGCTTAATATCTTTGCTTTTATTACATGGTGGCTTATAATCTTTTCTTTTATCATCAGCAAAATAGCAGTAAGTATATTAGGAAGAATATATGCATTCACATGCTGGACACTTGCTTTGCAGCTACACACCACCTGGAATGATTCAAAGCAGAAACATGGTCTCAGAACAATCCTCACTGCAATATGGCAGAGGGGAAAGGTGGATTAATCAAAGCTCCTTTCTCCCGGTAGCAAATTGTTCAACCCACTCTGAAAAATCTCCCTGGCTTAGATAGAATTGTCTGACTATCTTGCCAAACCATGTGACTGTGAATAAACAGAAATCACAAACTCAGGTGATCAGAGGAGTCAGCCAGATCAGTATATGACTGAAGTGGAGTGGGTCTGGGAGAAAATGGAGAGTGACGGATTAGCCGCCAACAGTGGAAATAACATTTCACCAGCAGCGGGAAGCAGATATCAAACTTCCCTGAAAAAGTCAGAAAATCTGATAGTGCTAGGTCTGTATTCTTGGGCTGTGACAACCAGCTGGGGGTGAGGGGCGCTGGTCCTGTGTGTGGCCCCGTGCTCCTCCCTGAGAACCCATCCCCCTACTTCCTGCTGATGCCCTCACATCAGCCAGAGGCTGTAGGCTTCTCCCGCTGAAACCCAAAATCCAGATTTTTCTGGCAAATCTGTTCATTTAAAAATGATACCACCCTTATTATTTTGTTAGGGTTACCATAACAGTAACCTAAACTGGATGGCTGAGACTAAAGAAATTTGTTGTTCCACAATTTGGGAGGCTAGAAGTTCAAGGTCAAGGTATGGGAACAATTAGTTCCCTCTGACAGATGTCAGGGAGACACTGTTCTATGCCTCTCTCCTATCTTCCATGGCATTGGCAATCTTTGACACCGACTGATAGATCTCTGCCTTCATGGTCACATGGTATTTTCCCTTCTAAGTTTGTCTCTCTCTGTGGCCAAATTTCCCTTTTTTTCATACTGGACTTGGGCGGGGCTGACCTCATCTTAACCAATTAATCTTCAATGACCCCATTTCCATTCCCCTATTCTGAGGTTCTGGGGGTTAGGACTTTAACATATGGATTTTGAGGAAATACAATTCAACCTATAACACCTGCCATCACAATTTTTTAAACTTTGTGAGTGCCAAATAAACATAACTGCAAGACTGGCAGCAGCTGATGAGCTCCCAGTTGGCTGCCTCTGGAGAAGGATTTTAAAGGAAGAATCAGAATGTTAGACTGAGCAGAATCTAGGAACTTCTGACAAGGAGGCAAGGCCACAAGTAACCCTCCTAAGCTCAGTGTCCTCTGAAGCACTGCTGGTGGCCAGACAGACATGAAGAAGGAATTCAGTTTACCCAGGTAAAGCACACCTCCAAATCTTCAGGAGACCTCAGGAAATCTAGGAGACCTCACAAATCCACTGGAAATTATTTGTTCTGCTTCCAGAGTACATGATAACTGTGTTTAGGAGAAATGTCTCACACTCCTTCCCATTATGAATGTGTCTTCCTCACAGCTGACAGATATCTGACAGTGCTTCTTAAAGGCTACTTACCTCCTGGGTGGACAAAATTTAAATACCTGAATTTGCAGCTAGTGCCTAGTTAACAACCCATGCACAAGACATGAGGCCAATGAGCCACAGTCCCACTTCTGATCCCAAACAACAGCAAACACAATGTGACCTGCCCAAAGTGAGTCAGAGAGGCTTCTGGGAATCTGACCAGGACTGCTGACACCAAGTCTCATATGGAACCACTAGACCAGACCACATTCTATTGCCTTCCCACCCTTTTCTCTCTGTCATTCATTTGTTGCCAAAGTTGGGTACTATTTACTGACTATCTGAGTAAGACGTTTTCTCACTGGGAAACAGAAGGTAACTCATCAGAAGCTTATCATCTCAGTTGAAGGAGTGTGGATGATTCAGAAATCACCAGGTGTCAGCCCCAGGAGGCTGGGCCAGAGGAATGACCACCAGCCCAGGCTGAATATGTGTCATCAGCTACAATTGGCTCTGAGGTTGGGAGCAGGTGGTGGTGCAGGCACTGTTTTGTGTACCTTTCCAAGGGGAATGAAGAAGGTACCCTGGAGTGCTTGGAAAATTATGGCCAGTGTCTTAAGAGAACTTTTCTGCCCAGCTCAATGAGGCCAACTCCTCAACTGGTCCAGGGTTCTGGAACCTCCAGAATCTCTAGAAGAAGCCTTTTAGAAAGAAAAATCAGATCCTTTAAGTCTGAGTAGTTTAAACTAGGTATAGATAGATCTTCGGAGAAGGCAATGGCAAGCCACTCCAGTACTCTTGCCTAGAAAATCCCATGGATGGAGGAGCCTGGTGGGCTGCAGTCCATGGGTCGCTAAGGGTCGGACACGACTGAGAGACTTCACTTTCACTTTTCACTTTCACACATAGGAGAAGGAAATGGCAACCCACTCCAGTGTTCTTGCCTGGAGAATCCCAGGGACGGCGGAGCCTGGTGGGCTGCCATCTATGGGGTCGCACAGAGTCGGACACAACTGAAGTGACTTAGCAGCAGCAGCAGCAGCAGATAGATCTTAGGTTGTAAGGATCCTTATACTCAACCAAATCGTTGGGGATCCTATGAAAAGAGCAAAACTCTCTGTGACCCAAGCCAAAGCTCAGGCCCCTCTGGCAAAATGCCTGTGGTGAGAGCACATCCACACTCTCTTCTGATGAGGGCTTCCCTCCTTTCTTACAGCAGCTCTCTGTATTAGCTCAACTTTTCATGCGGAACCAGTGGCTCACTGGTAGTCAGCCATTTTCCCTTGGATTAGGAAAAGAACTTTGAAGGCAGCTCCTGAACTTCTATTTTCAAACAGTCTGGCTAACCAGCATTCCTCAGAGATTGCCCTTGGCTTGGCTGCAATGCCAACGGCATCCTCTGACTCAGCTGTGATTCGGTCCCGTTGGCCACATTTGTGTTCCAGTTGCAGTGTCTGCATCTGTGTCATGGTTGTCTGGACGAGCTGTCTCCTGGGTGTGGGGGAAGACCCAAAGAAAGGCACGCCAGTGGGTCTGCTGCCATTGTGAAGAGGCAGCACCCAAAGGCAGCTAGTTACTGTGCCCGCTCTCCAGTCTGCAGGTCTGGAACCTGCTGAACCTTTAGTTCTAAGGGTTTGGTTAAGTTTTACTATAATAGAGTCTGACTCTACAGTAGAGTCAGTATATGAAGTGGGATTTCTAGTTTCTGTTAAGATCTCAGTGATAAGAACAATGGGGCACAAGTCCCTCTATTTTCTACAGAGTGGTGCTAAACTATCCCTGTTGTATATGCTACATTGCAGCAGACCTGGAATCTAAACCTACTTTACCAGATTAGACCCTTTCACCTCCCCACTAATCCTAACCCTGCGTCCTCACCCGCCTCCACCGGCCTGTACATATGAGAAGGCCAAGAAGGGATCAGAGAGACTGGAGGCAGAGTTTCTTTGAAGAGACTTGGGGGGCTGACCTGCCATGTATTTCCTTTTGATCCCCCAAGGGAGTAAGAGGGGCTTGCTTCCCCTTTCTTACCTTTACCCAAGGGAGGGGGTTTCGGAGAACCACTTGAAGAGAAGGTGGGCGAGGGAAACTACCATCTAATCTCATCCCACCCATGCTTGCAAGTTCCTGGGTTCTGTGACTGTCTTGGGTCTTGAGAGGAGGGTGGCAGAGTTACTGGGAGAACTCCAGGGGTAACTGGAGTTTGTGGGTTGCAGAGGCTGGGCCTCTGTATCAGAGCCTTGACAGCATGCAGCTAGAGGCTGTAGGGACCTGGGGGCAGAAGGGACAGAAAGGATTTTTGTTGCCAGTGAGCTGGACTTCCAGAGTTTGATGGGGGAGACATCTGAGTTTTCCCAAAGCCTAGGTGGAAGGTAGCTGGGCTAGAGTGCCTTAAAGGACTCTCCTCAAAAGGACTGCATGCAGGGCGGTAACCCTAACAAAAAGGGACTGGTGGGGTGCACCTCATAACAGGCACTAAGGGGGATTCACAGATGGCTAGTCAGAGAGTGCATCATTTTTGTCATTGGCTGTGAGAGACACAGCCAGCATCCAGCCACGTGCAGCATGAAGGTCATCAACTCCAGATTAAACAGCACAGGTCACATATGGCCTTTCATTCCCTTCCCTTCCCCATCTTGTCTCCCCCAACCCTGGAGAAGCCAGAAGCAGCATCATGAGTGGGAGAAGACGAAGAAAAGAGCAAAGGTAAGAAGCATGAAGAAGTAAGCCCAACCCCTTCTCTGCAGCTGCTCTGTGTTCTGCTTGAAGGATGAGAAGCTGGAGTTCTGAATCAGCTGAACTGAATCCTTAAAAATGAGGCGGTTTATTACTATCAGAAGGTGCCTGGAAAGCCATGGTGAAGTCACCCAAGGATAGAGAAAGGAGATCCAGCAGAGCTTACACAAAGGTAATGGTGAGAAAATTAATAAAGCTGCTCCCCTGCTGAGTGCTTTTGTGATGAACCAAATGGATCAGTGCAGAGAGAGAACGAATAAGTGCTATGAAGATGATGCCTGAACTCAATCCAAGCTGAAATGAGGAAAGAATGTTGCGAGTTACGGAAAGATCCATCTCAGGGTCTTTGAAGGAGTAAAACAACTCTGACCTTATTCTACATTTTGAAACTTTGTTCAGCTCCTTCTGTAGCGGCACCATATGCAGACCTGATTTTTAAAATTTCAGCAAAGGAACAGATTTCCCTCGTTATCTTTCCAGCAATTATCTTCTTTTTGCTAAGACAGGTAGGAAACAGTAATGATCTGAGCTGTCAGTAGCTTATCCCCTGAAGGATTTTGTTTCACTTCATAAAATATTAACAAAGGAAAGAAATCCACATGTGATGAATCCAAATTGAGCAAGAAAAAGCAAGATAATATCCCAGCCCTCTCCAGTATTCTATCACACTCCTACTGCATTAGTCATTTCCACCATAAGTCAAGAATTTGAAGACATAGTGCTCATTTGAAAAATCTGACTCACTGTTTGAGGCTGTTAAAAACACACAGACAAGTGAAGGAAAACTGACATCCACACAATATTTTTCAGATATTACATTCACTGTTCTCTTTTCTAAAACACATAGGCCAGAGCCCTCCAGAGAAGACTTCCTTCAGCATCTCTGCAGCTCTGAAGTTTCTGAGCAGGCACATAGCTTCCCTCACCCCTGCTGTTTGTTTCTCTAGTTTTTACCTGAAAGCAAAAGCATAAACTGCTTCCAGGATACGAAGGAACAGGAGATGAGTTTATATAGAGCCAAATCTGCTGCTGCGGGCAGAAAGCTGAACCATTTAATCTTTCCTCTGCCACCCAAATTGATGGAGCTCAGGGAAAATCAATATACCTGGTAGAAGGCAAATGTAATAAGAAAGGCAGCCTTTCTCTTGTTTAGAGCATTGGAGGCTTTTTTCCCCGAGAGTAATCCTGGTCAAACAGAAAAAGCGTTTCAAATAAAAAATTTAAGAATTTTTAGAACTCATCTCTTTTAGCCCCATCCTATGTAGGGAGAAGTCTCACCTAGGAGTCTAAGTGTGAGGAGTGTGAATGTGTGTGTGTGTGTTGGGTGGGAATGAGAAGGCTCTTTGGTTATTCATTGGGCAATACATTACTCCAAAAAGAGAAGCCAAAGTGAAATAACAGAGAACAGTTGGAAGAAGTGAATGGAAGGTAGGCATCCAGGCTTCTGGCTGATCATAAGCAGAAATACAACCTAGGATCTAGGCCCTACTCTGCCATTATCACTCATGCCAACATCTTCAAACACTCCCCAAACATCAAAGAAACTAACTATTCTCATGCCTGGACACCTCTGCATACACTATTCTTATCTTCTCCTTATCCATCAGGCCAAATACCAGTTCTGATACGACTTCCTGTAGAAAGCCTTCCCCAAATTCCAAAACCAAGGTGGTCTTTCATTTTTCTGTGGTCCCATATAATTTATTTCATAATTCTACTAATTATACATCCCTATGCATATTTACATAGTATCTCAGTATTTGAACATTTTGAGAAAGGCCATAATATATGTTAACACAGAATTATATTAAAGGCACTGAGAAGCCATCAAATAGAGGTGTCTGTTTCGCTTTCTTTAGCTCAGCATTTCCCCAGTTTACTTGAGGACATATATAGCCCTTCTTCTCACATAAAGATTATTATAGTCAAATAGTGGCATTCTAGGGAACAGTTGGAATTTTTTGTATCACTAGGTTATGCAAGAATACCTGGTCTATAAAGAGGACTTATTATGTATTTGTTGAATGAATGAATGAGCGATCAGTGAAGAAGCCTCGTTGTGATCAATGAAGAAGGCTCTGACTAGGCTGATTATAATTCAGGATTGCTGGAAGCAGGTAAAAGTCTCCCTAGAGTTCTTCCCTTCCGTTCAGTTCAGTTCAGTCGCTCAGTCATGTCCGACTCTTTGCAACCCCATGAACCGCAGCACTCCAGGCCTCCCTGTCCATCACTAACTCCCAGAGTTCACCCAAACTCATGTCCATTGAGTTGGCAATGCCATCCAACCATCTTATCCTCTGTTGTCCCCTTCTCCTCCTGCCCTCAATCCTTCCCAGCATCAGGGTCTTTTCCAATGAGTCAGCTCGTTGCATGAGGTGGCCAAAGTATTGGAGTCTCAGCTTCAACATCAGTCCTTCCAATGAACACCCAGGACTGATCTCCTTTAGGATGGACTGGTTGGATCTCCTTGCAGTCCAAGGGACTCTCAAGAGTCTTCTCCAGCACCACAGTTCAAAAGCATCCATTCTTCTGCGCTCAGCATGACTACTTCAGGCTCAGGCTCAAATACTTCGTTGGGCCTTCATACTGACATCAGGGGACTAAGCAATGCTTGTGGGCAAAGCTGCCTGCCTTTGGGAGGAGCTTTAGAATAGCCAAGGAAGAAGAGAAAAGATAGGAAAAACGGAGAGGAGGAGATGGGAGGGGGAGAGGGAAAGAGAGAGGAGAGCAGAGAGTGCCTACGGCAGGGCTGATGTGCTCTACTACCAAGTCTCTGTGCTGCTCAGGGATGACCACGTCATCAGGCCTTGATACAGACATTAGAAAACCTATTGGCCAAGATACTAGAAAAGCCAGGTCCTCTTTTTCTCGTTCCTTACTCCCTTTAATCTTCCATTTTCTTTTTTCTAATGCCGAATGCAATGTGTTTACACATATTCAGGAGGGACGCAAGGCATTTTATTTTTAAAATTAATTTTTATTGGAGTATAGTTGACTTACAGTATAGTTTTTGCTGTATGGCAAAGTGAATCTCACACATATACATATACATGTGTATCCACTCTGTTTTAGATTCCATTCCTATATGGGTCATTACTGAGTACTGATTAGAGTTCCCTGTGCTATACAGTAGGTTCTTATTAGTTATCTTTTTATATATAGCAGCGTGTATGCGTCAATTCCAATCTCCCAATTTATCCCTCCCCTATTTGTATGCAGGTCAGGAAGCAACAGTTAGAACTGGACATGGAACAACAGACTGGTTCCAAATAGGAAAAGGAGTGCCTCAAGGCTGTATATTGTCACCCTGCTTATTTAACTTATATGCAGAGTACATCATGAGGAACGCTGGGCTAGAAGAAGCACAAGCTGGAATCAAGATTGCTGGGAGAAATATCAATAACCTCAGATATGCAGATGACACCACCCTTATGGCAGAAAGTGAAGAGGAACTCAAAGGCCTCTTGATGAAAGTGAAAGAGGAGAGTGAAAAGGTTGGCTTGAAGCTCAACATTCAGAAAACAAAGATCGTGGCATCTGGTCCCATCACTTCATGGGAAATAGATGGGGTAACAGTGGAAACAGTGTCAGACTTTATTTTTTTGGGGCTCCAAAATCACTGCAGATGCTGATTGCAGCCATGAAATTAAAAGACGTTTACTCCTTGGAAGGAAAGTTATGACCAGCCTAGATAGCATATTAAAAAGCAGAGACGTTACTTTGCCAACCAAGGTCCGTCTAGTCAAGGCTATGGTTTTTCCCGTGGTCATGTATGGATGTGAGAGTTGGACTGTGAAGAAAGCTGAGCACCGAAGAATTGATGCTTTTGAACTGTGGTGTTGGAGAAGACTCTTGAGAGTCCCTTTTACTGCAAGGAGATCCAACCAGTCCATTCTAGAGGAGATCAATCCTGGGTGTTCATTGGAAGGACTGATGCTAAAGCTGAAACTGCAATACTTTGGCCACCTCATGCGACGAGTTGACTCACTGGAAAAGAGTCTGATGCTAGGGGGGATTGGGGGTAGGAGGAGACGGGGACGACAGAGAATGAGATGGCTGGATGGCATCACTGACTCGATGGACATTAGTTTGGGTGAACTCCGGGAGTTGGTGATGGACAGGAAGGCCTGGCGTGCTGTGATTCATGGGGTCGCGGAGAGTCGGACACGACTGAGTGACTGAACTGAACTGAACCATAAGTTTCTTTTCTGCATCTGTGACTCTATTACTGTTTCGTAAATGGGTTCATTTGTACCATTTTTTTAGATTCCACGTATAAGTGATATTGTATAATATTTGTCTTTGTCTGATTTACTTCACTCGGTATGACAATCTCTAGGTCCATCCATGTTGCTGCAAATGGCATTATTTTGTTCTTGTTTTAAATGGCTGAGTAATATTTCATTGTATATATGTACCACATCTTCTTTATCCATCCCTCCATTGAAGGACATTTAGGTTGTTTCCATGCTCTGGCTATTGTTAATAGTGCTGCAATGAATATTGGGGTACATATATCTTTTTAAATTATGGTTTTCTGCAGATAAATGCCCAGGAGTAGGATTGCTGGATCATATGGTAGTTCTATTTTTAGTTTTTTAAGGAACTTGCATACTGTTCTCCATAGTGGCTGTACCAATTTACATTCCCACCAACTATATAGGCTGGTTCCCTCTTCTCCACACCCTCTGCAGTATTATTATTTGCAGATTTTTTTATGATGGTCATTCTCACTGTTGTAAAGTCATACCTCATTATAGTTTTGATTTGCAGACAGGAGAATGTTGGATCCCACCAAAGATAGGCCACGCCCAAGGGCAAAGGAGAAGCCCCAACAAGATGGTAGGAGGGGCAAAATCACGTTTAGAATCAAACCCCATACCCACCAGAGATGCTCAGAAGGCTCAAACAAAACCTTGTGCACCAGGACCCACAAGAGACTGAGCCAGACCTGCCTTTGAGTGTTTGAGTGTCTCCTGCACAGGAACGGGTCAGCAGTGGCCTGCCACGGGGGCAGGGGCTCTGGCTGCAGCAAGCCTGGGAGGTGTGGCATGTGGCATGGGTCCTCTTGGAGGAGGTCGCCATTAACTCCACCATAGAGCCACTGAGCAGACAACCCACAAACTGGAGAACAATTATAACAAAGAAGTTCTCGTACTGTTGCAAAAGTTCTAGGGCCCACAACAGATTTCCCAACCTGGGGACTTTGACTTTGAAGGCCAGTGGGATTTGCTTACAGAACTTCCACAGGCCTGGGGAAACCTTCCCCAGGCACAGACCTGTGCCTTCCAAGAGTCTTCTTGGAGGGCACAAATAAAACCTTGCGTGCACAAGCACTTAGGAGAAAGGAGCAGTGACCCCAGAAGAGACCGAGCCAGACTTGCCTGTGAGTGTCCAGGAGTCTCTGGCGGAGATGTGGGTTGACAGTGGCCTGCTGCAGTGTCAGGGGCACTGAATACAACAGTCCTGGGAGCCAAGCATACTGGCATAAGTCATTTGGAAAGAGGTCACCATTACTGCCATTACCCCTACCATAGTTTGGCTTCAGGGAGGGAACATAGCCACACTCATCCACAGAAAATTGGATTAAAGATTTACTGAATATGGCCCCACCCACCCAGATTCCCCCACAGTCAGTCTTTCCCATCAGGAAGCTTCCAGAAGCCTCTCCCCTCCCCCACCAGAAGCCTCTTATCCATATTCATCAGAGGGCAGACAGAATGAAAACCACAATCACAGAAAACTAACCAAATTGATTCATGGATCACAGCCTTGTCTAACTCAATGAAACTATGAGCCATGCCATATAGCACCACCCGAGATGGATGGGTCATGGTGGAGAGTTCTGACAAAATGTGGTCCACCGGAAAAGGCAATGGCAAATCACTTCAGTATTCTTGCCTTGAGAGCCCCATGAACAGTATAAAAAGGCAAAAAGATATGATCCTGAAAGATGAACTCCGCAGGTCAGTAGGTGCCCAATATGCTATTGGAAAAGACCAGAGAAATACATCCAGAAAGAATGAAGAGGCTGAGTCAAAGTGAAAACAACACCCAGTTGTGGATGTTACTGGTGATGGAAGTAAAGTCTGATGCTATAAAGAACAATATTGCATAGGAATCTGAAATGTTAGGTCCACAAATCAAGGTAAATTGGAAGTGGTCAAACAGGAGATGGCAAGAGTGAACATCGACATTTTAGGAATCAGTATATGACCAACCTTGATAGTATATTAAAAAGCAGAGACATTACTTTGCCAACCAAGGTCCGTCTAGTCAAGGCAATGGTTTTTCCCGTGGTCATGTATGGATATGAGAGTTGGACTGTGAAGAAAGCTGATCGCCGAAGAATCGATGCTTTTGAACTGTGGTGTTGGAGAAGACTCTTGAGAGTCCCTTATACTGCAAGGAGATCCAACCAGTCCATTCTAAAGGAGATCAATCCTGGATGTTCATTGGAGGGACTGATGCTAAAGCTGAAACTGCAATACTTTGGCCACCTCATGCGACGAGTTGACTCACTGGAAAAGACTCTGATGCTGGGAAAGGTTGGGGGCGGGAGGAGAAGGGGATGACGGAGAATGAGATGGCTGGATGGCATCACCGACTCTGTTGACATGAGTTTGAGTGTACTCCGGGAGTTGGTGATGGACAGGGAGGCCTGGTGTGCTGTGGTTCATGGGGTCGCGGAGAGTCGGACACGACTGAGCGACTGAACTGAACTGAACTGAAACTAAAATGGACCAGAATGGGTGAGCTTAATTCAGATGACCATTATATTTACCACTGTGGGCAAGAATCCCTTAGAATAAATGGAGTAGCCCTCATAGTCAACAAAAGAATCTGAAATGCAATACTTGGGTACAGTCTCAAAAATGACAGAATGATCTGTTCGTTTCCAAGGCAAACCACTCAATATCAAAGTAATCCAAGTCTATGACCCAACCACTAATGCCGAAGAAGCTGAAGTTGAATGGTTCTATGAAGACCTACAAGAACTTTTAGAACTAAAACCAAAAAATGATGTCCTTTTCATTATAGGGGACTGGAATGCAAAAGTAGCAAGTCAAGAGATACCTGGAGTAACAAGCAAGTTTGGCCTGGGAGTACAAAATGAAGAGTTTTGTCAAGAGAACACAATGGTCATAGCAAACACCCTCTTCTAACAACACAAGAGATGACTCTACACATGGACATCACCAGATGGTCAATACCGAAATCAGATTGATTATATTCTTTGCAGCCAAAGATGGAGAAGCTCTATACAGTCAACAAAAACAAGACCAGGAGCTGACTGTGGCTTAGATCATGAACTTATTGCCAAATTCAGACTTAAATTGAAGAAAGCAGGGAAAACCACAATTATATTCAGGTATGATCTAAATCAAACTTCTTATGATTATATAGTAGAAGTGACAAATAGATTCAAGGGATTAGATCTGATAGAGTGCCTGAAGAACTATGAATGGAGGTTTGTGACACTGTACAGGAGGTGGTGATCAAAACCATCCCCCAAGAAAAAGAAATGCAAAAAGGCAAAATGGTTGTCTGAGGAGGCCTTATAAACAGCTGAGAAAAGAAGAGAAATGAACAGCAAAGCAGAAAAGGAAAGATACATCCTTCTGAATACAGAGTTCCAAAGAACAGCAAGGAGAGATAAGAGAGCCTTCCCCAGTGATCAGTGCAAAGAAATAGAGGAAAACAATAGAGTGGGAAAGACAAGAGATCTCTTCAAGAAAATTAGAGATACCAAGGGAACATTTCATGCAAGTTGGGCTCAATAAAGGACAGAAATGATATGGACCTAATAGAAGCAGAAGATATGAAGAAGAGGTGGCAAGAATACACAGAAGAACTGTACAAATAAGATCTGAATGACCCAGATAACCACGATGGGTGTGATCACTCACCTAGAGCCAGACATCCTGGAGAGCAAAGTCAAGTGGGCCGTAGGAAGCATCACTACCAACAAAGCTAGTGGAGATGCTGGAATTCCAGCTGAGCTATTTCAAATCCTAAAAGATGATGCTGTGAAAGTGCTGCACTCAATATGCCAGCAAATTTGGAAAACTCAGCAGTAGCCACAGGACTTCAGTTTTCATTCTAATTCCAAAGAAAGGCAATGCCAAAGAATGTTCAAACTACTGCATAATTGGATTCATCTCACATGCTAATAAAGTAATGCTCAAAATTCTCCAAGCTAGGTTTCAACAGTATGTGAACCGAGAACTTCTAGACATTCAAGCTGGATTTAAAAAAGGCAGAGAAACCAGAAATCAAACTGCCAACATCCGCTGGATCATAAAAAAAGCAAAAGAATTCCACAATAGTATCTACTTCTGCTTCATTGACTATGCTAAAGCCTTTTACTGTATGGCTCATAACAAACTGTGGAAAATTCTTAAAGAGATGGGAATACCAGACCACCTGACTTGCCTCCTGAGAAACCTGAATGCAGGTCAAGAAGCAACAGTTAGAACTGGATATGGAACAACAGACTGGTTCTAAAACGGGAAAGGAGTACGTCAAGGCTGTATATTGTCACTCTTCTTATTTAACTTATATGCATCATGAAGAATGCTGGGCTAGATGAAGCACAAATTGGAATCAAGATTGTGGGGAGAAATACTAATAACATCAGCTATGCAGATGACACCACCATTATGGCAGAAAGCAAAGAGGAACTAAAGAGCCTCTTGATGAAAGTGAAAGAGGAGACTGAAAAAGCTGGCTTAAAATTCAACATTCAAAAAACAAAGATTGTGGCATCCAGTCCCATCACTTCATGGCAAATAGATGGGGAAACAATAGAAACAGTGACAGACTTTATTTTCTTGGGCTTCAAAAGCACTGCAGATGGTGACGGCAGCCATGAAATTAAAAAGATGCTTGCTCCTTGGATGAAAAGCTATGACCAACCTAGTCAACATATTAAAAAGCAGAGACATTACTTTGCTGACAAAGGTCCATATAGTCAAAGCTATGGTTTATCCAGTAGTCATTTATGGATGTGAGAGTCGGACCATAAAGAAAGGCGAGCACTGAAGAACTGATGTTGGTGTTGGTGAAGACTCTTGAGAGTCCCTTGGACTGCAAGGAGATCAAACCAGTCAATCCAAAAGGAAATCAATCCTGCATATTCACTGAAAGGACTGATGCTGAAGCTGAAGCTCCAATACTTTGGCCACCTGATTTGAAGAACCAACTCAATGGAAAAGACCCTGATCCTGGGAAAGACAGAAGAGGGGAGAAGAAGGGGATGTCAGAGGATGAGATGGTTGGATAGCATCACCAACTCGATGGAGATGAATTTGAGCAAGCTCGGGAGTTGGTGATGGACAGAGAAACCTGACTTGCTGTAGTCCATGGGGTCGCAAAGAGTGGGACATGACTGAGCGACTGAACTGAGCTGAGTAGTAATGTTGAGCATCTTTTCATGTGCCTCTTGGCCATCTTTATATCTTCGTTGGAGAAATGTCTATTTAGATATTCTGGGGTTTCCCTGGTGGCTCAGATGGTAAAGATATTCTGCTCATTTTTTGATTGGGTTATTTGTTTTTATGATATTGAACTGCAAGAGCTGTTTGCATATTTTAGAGATTAATCCTTCATTGGTTGCTCCATATGCAAATAATTTTCCCCATTCTGTGCATTGTCTTTTCATTTGTTTATAGTTTCCTTTGCAGTGCAAAAGCTTTTAAATTTAATTAGGTCCCATTTGTTTATTTTTGTTTTTATCCAAAGCATTTTTGAAATAGATCTCAGTGGGTGGTGAATTTGGAGATTTTGATGGATAGCATTAGGTAAAGAAAAAAGAGTAAAATATTAGAACTCAAAGGAATCTTAGGGATCATTGAATTCAAATTCCTCATTTTTAAACAGGCTGGTGGAGACCCTCAGAAGTTAAGGGACTACCCAAAGCACTGAAGGACATTTGGTCCTGTCTAAAATGTCCCCAAGACATTTAGTCTGTGCACAAAGGTCCTTGATATTTGGTCCTGTCTAAAACCATTTGACACAGACCAAATAATGCTCACAGGTGTTTTGGAAGGGACCAAATTTCAAGGACCTTATGGAACAGACCAAACACCTTACAGACATTCTAGACAGGATCAAATATCTGCAAACCACCTAAAGTAATACAGCACTCTTATAACTGGGTCTGGAGCACAAGCATTCTGATGGGCCTCCTCTTGATCCCTTATTGATACAAACATGGTAGGAATGTTCTGTGGTCACAAATGAGAGAGAGGAAGAACTAGTGGTGATGCATTTTTCAAACAATGGGTTACATGCAATTAACATAGGCTTCCCTGGTGTCTTAGATGGTAAAGAATCTTCCTGCAATGCAGGAGATCTGGGTTTGATCCCTGGGTCAGGAAGATCCCCTGGAGGAGGATATGGCAACCCACTCCAGTATTCTTGCCTGGAGAATTTCATGGACAGAGGAGCCTGGCAGGCTACAGTCCATGGAGTTGCAAAGAGTTGGACATGACTGAGTGACTAACACACACACACACACACAACACAGTCAAAGGGATGATCTGACACTAGTCCACAGGTCTGCTGCCTCTCCCAAGAATATGTGTTCTCCCAGAGAGCTGGTCCTTGACATCATTAAGAATGAAAAATTATGCACTGAACAAATAATCATTAGATTATGACATGGGTTACCCAGAGTATCTGACTTTAGAACTAATTTTTTAGTGATTTGTGAAAAGTTCTTTAACACCAAAGGTTGTATCTCTGTGGTAATGACACCAAGGATTATTGCAATTTTAATGCACTAGTCTTTCAAAATTCTCTCTATTCCTTGCACTAGAATTTGAAAAGATGGCAGAAAACAATCTCAAAATCAGCCTACTTCCATAAATTAAGAAATGTCATCTGGCATTTCTTTTTGAAATCCCAAGACAGTGTTAGTTGTTTTATTCATTTAAACAAAGGTTTCAAGAGGTAGTAACATTTTATTACTTTGAGCTAATCCTATTGTCATTTAAAATACTCATGCAGATTCCTGAATTAATCTGTCATAACAGCTGATCATTTACTCTATACATAACACTCATTATAGGTGTGGCTCCTACAATAGCCACAAGTAGACAGGGGTGTGTGTCTCTGGGGCCAAAATATATATATACATTTGGAAACCCGAATCATCTGTGCAACACCTAGGAGCAAAGAGAACAGTAAGGACCGGGTGAAGACTGTCCAAGGCCAAGATAAGTAACAAGATGGACACTTAAAAAAAAGTTGGAGACATGGTTAAAAATATTCACACGAAGAGAAACTACAGTGAATGAGGAATGATGTAAAGTTGCCATGTGTTCAGGCAGCTGAAGGGGACACACTGTCATCATCAGCGATTTATTGTGACTGAGCAGATCACCTAAATATCCACACGGCAAAGGATTAAAAGGGAAAATGTTACTGTTTGTAGCAGAACCAACATTCCTATTCTGTCTCTGATGGAAAGCCAGTCACCAGAACCTTCTCTCTGGTCAACAAGAACTTGGAGTTGACAAAAGAATGTGTTGCAACCGTGAGGAGACCTGGGTTTTCATGAAGTCTACCAAGGTCCAGGTGAGAGCTGCCATAATCCACAAGGAAGCAGGCCCTTGCCGGGTTTCTCTGTAGGGTCTTTCTCCCCCAAGTCCATTGATCACTGATACCCTCTCCTCTCCAAGTTTTCCCAGCAGAGAACCAGCTCACTTGGCCACTAGGGGGCCCTGTTGCTCACCACATTCAGGACTGATCATCAGCATTGGTTCACCTCCCTGCCAAGAGACAAGTTCTTACGGACTCCTTCGCATCATTCAATCTATTTTCAGTGAAAAGTAACCTGGGGTTATTCCAGCCTTGTCTTTAGAAATGCTGAACGACAAACAGAAAAGAAAATAAAGCATAGTATGGAAATATGAAAATAGCAAGGCCCGGTCACAGGGCAAGGAAAGCCTTGAACTGGGCGGCATTCTCGGTTACAGCGCGCGTGTCTGCAGTTTGCCTCTGTCTCAAGGCTTACTCTTCACTACTCTCCTGCCAGGTCTCTCAGTGCCTGCTCACCTTCCTCTCACTGCCTCCTTTTCTGTTGACAGAGCCATGGCCAGGTCAATATAGTGGGGAGACAGCAAACAGAGTTATCCCGGAAAAAGGTGTCCCCAGCTCACCCAGTTCACTCTTGAAGGTGTGATCCTGCGGGAGAATAGAGTGCGAGTTCTGAACTTTTCCTCCTCCAACAAACCAGTTCACATTGGGGTTCCAGTGGTTCACAAAGCCACAGAGATGGTTTTCTTCAAAGTCACATTCTGGCAGAAGAGAAATAAAAACAGACTTGATGTAGTTATGCCTGCAGCTGCCCAGAATCACTGCAGTTTGCTCTTACTCAGGTATGTTTCTCACTCCCTTCGACCACTGGGGCCTTTGTACCATGAGCCCTGGACAAAGTTGGTCGAGAGGAGAGATCCTGTAATGAACAGAGGTTATCATTCATCATTGCTTCTTTGGATTGTGGCCCATGTGGCTTGCAGTGTGACCTCTCCTAGTCTCCATTTCTTCCTATGCAAAATGGGGGGGACACTCCCACCACGCAGGGCTGTGGTAAGGGTGGACAGCTGCCAGCCCAGTGCCAGGCACATGGTTAGTGCTTGGTAGATCAGCCAACTCTGTGTCAAAGCACTATCTAGAGCTATACTTTTAGCTCCAGAAATTTTATCCACCACCTTTCTGGGAACCCATTCTTTCATTCCCTTCTCTCTTGATGGTAGACAAAGTACTAAGCTGAGGGCTAAGGCGCGTGTTTCCTAGATGCTAGAGTTCTCTGCTTTTCTTATAAACAAGATCTTAGAATAGTTGAGACAGGAATATCTTAGGCCCTGGGCCCTTTGGCAGCTACTGAGTAGAGAAAACAAGAGAAGACAGAGCCCCTCTCTCCCCGTTTCAGTAACATTGACGTGCTCGCACAGATAAATTGTTCCTAGCCAATAGACTCCTTTGGGGGAGCAAGAAACTCACAAGCTAGTTCCTCTGTTGACCCCCATTAACAACAGTTAAAAATACGAAGTTGTGACTGTGCTGGTCATCTCCTACTGGCTCCTCCAGACCCACCCACCTTTCTTCCACCCTGCTCCATCCTCCAGAGGTTGATGTATATGGACCTGTATGGGCTTCCTTGCCTGCTGGCTTCTAAAATGGATTCAACCAATGGAAGCTAAGAGGAGAACATGGTTGGGATTGTTTATTCCTGCAGTTCACTTTCTGCCAGGATGCCATGAGTTGGCTGTGCCCCTCTACCGAGGGGCCATACAGCTCTATGTTCTGCTAAACCCTCCTCTCTTGCCCCTGCAGACCTCCAATGCTGATGGTTCATGAGTCATCACTCTGGCTAGTCTTGGATGACTGCATTTTGACAGGCTTCCATCACCAGCCCATACCTTTGCAGTCACTTTGGTGAGTTTTCCTCAAATTACTAAGGTTGAATGTAATCTGTTTCCACTTTCTTGCCAGGGTCCTGACTGATACAGTTATCAGGATGCTTTTGCGTTAGCAAGCACTCAACACTTTTAAGATTTTCATTTTCAACTTTTCTACTACAGGATCCACTAACCTATACCCAACAGTCAGTGCTAAAGGCTGCTGCAGAGTAAAAGAAAAAAGCAAAATATTCTTCACTGCACCAGGCACTAATCTGAGTACTTTATATGAATTAAATTATCTAATCCTCAAAACAACCCCACGAGGTATGTACTATTATTAACCTCATTTTTACAGATGAGGAAACACGGGAGGCAAAAGGAGTGTACAGAAAGAAAGATGAGGTAAGATCATACAGTTCAACAAGATAAACTATCAGGGCTCCTTTTGTGTTTTTTAAAAAAACAGAAGCCATCCAGTGATTTGAAGAAAATGAAATTAACATTTTTGACTGCCAAGCACAGTGACAATCATCTTCATATCCACGATCTTACTTGTCTCCACAACAGTCCTTGCCTCTGAGGGAAAGATTTGAATCCCCATTTTGCAGATAATGAAAGAGAGGCTGCGGGGCGCAGTGCACTGACTGAGCCAGCAGGGGGCGCTCCACCAGGTGTGTCTGACTAGTCTCTGAGGGTGTTCAAGCCCCAGGCAGCTGCCCCTAAAGAGCTACATGGAGGACCAAAGCAAGAAGATACAGTTTTAGCTCACTGTATCTTCACGAAGTGGTAACAATCGAGGTCTGCTTTCTTTCACTTGCATTAGCATCATCACTAGCAGGTCAAAACAGAGAAGTAAGACTCAAGGAATTAGTAAAGGCTCCTTTTTTGTTCAGAGTTGCCCTTGACTCTTGTCTCTTCCTTTCCACAGCCATTCAGCCCCCATTATTGTCAGTGCTGGAAAAACCTCTCAAACCTACCACCTTTATCCCATTCCACTGCTGACCCCAATTTTAGACTCCTATTTCCGCCCCTTTTTGGAAGTCACAAGCACTTCCAAAGGGTTTTCCTATCTCTTATATACTTTCCTTGTTTTCAGCTCATTTCCAGCTCTGGTGGTAGCCAGAGTCAGCATCTGAAAGCCCAGCTGCAGGCCCCTCCCCGCTGAATGACTTCTGGTGCCTCCCAACCACATAATCCAGGAACCCAGGCTCCACAGCTGGGATCCAGACTCTTTCATAACAGCCTCCCTGACTCTTACTTCAAACACTACCCAGCCCCTGGCCTTTGCCTGGACACGCGCTGCACTGTCCCTGCACTGGGGTCTGCCCAGAATGAGTGCTTTCCTTTCTGCCCTGCTCCTTCACTGACTGAATTCCTAAACGTCCCCTTCTTGAAACAACAGCTCAGATGCATCTCCTGGATTCAGTCCTGTCTGGTTTCCTCCCCACCCCCCTCACCTGCACAGCATGGCACGTCCTTCACCAGCAGAACTGATCGTTTATAGAGACAGCTTCAGTAGAGACAATGGAAGGTGAGCAACGTCAAGCACAGAGCATGTCTGCTCTTGATGCCATCCAAGAAGCTGGCGCATAAGAAGTACCTCACAACCCTGCTCAAGTGGAATCTAAGTGACAACTGTGACTGTAAAGGCAGAGCGGTGGTGTGGCAGAAAGGAACGGAGGAGAGTGAGGAAGGGAGGTAATATGGAGGTAAATAGGATGCCGCCTTTCTGGCAAACGTTACAAAAAGCCGAATTTACAGCCAACTGGAAATTATGTTTATTGGAATATGGAATATGTTGAGTTTAAGGCAGCAACTCAGGTTATAGCCGCTTCACCTACTTTTCTTTCATCAACTCAGTCAGTCCAGGCAAACTTTTAATGAGCCTTCCTCTGCTAAAGACAGAGGAACATCATACAGCATTCAAATGATGCAAAATTCAAAGTGCACTACACAGTGTAGTTTGTAAAATACTCTGCCTTTACAGTTGATTCAGTTACCTCTGGCAACAGGAGATTTTAGAAAAAGATGCATGAATTCTGATACAATGAAAAGGAAACCCACTTACCAATACAGTAGCCGGTTGTCATCTTGATTTCAAAGAGTGCAATGCTGGTTGTATTTCCATTTCCTAGCACACCTTCTATTAAAATCTGCACAACACATGGGGTAGAAGGGAGTTAGACTTTAAAACACTATGTGTCCATTTTTAGTATTTCATCTACTAGTCAGAAACTGTTCAGCAATTCAAGGCAAAATGAGATTGCTTGTCTCAGTTTGTTGCTGTTGAATACTAATCCCATGATGGACTTTACTGAAAGAAGGCAAGTGTGTGCGTGTGCATGTGTGTACACAAACTCATACACATATTCTCAGAACTTTGAGGTGAGCAAGGTGTGCAGGAAGAGCTCAATTGTCTTCCAGTCAGTTGTCTTCCATTGTAACCCCAGCTACCACCTTCTCCCGCACCTGTGGTGACACCAGTTGGCTGCAGATGGAGAGGAGACTTAGGTCCCTGGGCAAATCCATTCTGAGCATGGCCAGGAACTGAAGGCAGAGGCCTCAGAGGGGGAAAAAAATCTCTTGGAAGAGAGGCAGGTATGGCAATTTGACCAGTGGTGGGGCGAACTGGCATGAATGGAAGAGGCTCAAAACTCAACTCAACTTGTAGTTTCTATATTGATGAAAATTTGATAATTTTACATGAAGAATAGAAATTTTTTTTCTGCTTCAGTAGTATCCAACTCTGTACAACCCTATTGACTATAGCCCACCCGGCTCCTCTGTCCATGGGATTCTCCAGGCAAACATACTGGAGTGGGTTGCCGGGCTCTCCTCCCAGGGATGTTCCCAACCAAGGGATCGAACCCAGGTCTCCTGCATTGCAGATGGATTCTTTATCATCTCAGGGAAGCCCCAAAGAATAGAGAGAGGCACAATTTTTGTGCCTATTTCAAGCACTGTTTACCTTGGGTCTTGCTTCTGAACATATTTGCCTTTCCTTATGTGATTTTAGTCTAATATTTTGCAGCTATTCTGGTAGATATCAGATGTGATATACTGTTGGGGGGACACTTTATAATAGGGAACTCAGACCTCTAGTGTGCCTTCCCTCAATCCACCCTGCTGTCTGATGGGAAGACTATATGCAAATATGGAAAGCAGAGTACTGTATTCCAAAGCTTGTCGAGGAAGAAGAGATATGGGATAAGGAATTGAAAAGGGGATTAGAAATGGAGAAAGTTTTCTGGAAGCCTCCGCTTTGTCCCCCATGACAAGTTCTCACTAAATGTCACACTTCATGGCCAACTGAGTCCAGGCTTCATCCTCCTTCCTGCTCCAATCTATATCCAACTTGCTGTTACATTCTCTACCTTACTTTCCCAATACTTTTGATGGAACAACTTTCATCTTTGAAATCAGAACATGTCCTTTAAGTATCTTTCCTCTT
The DNA here is from genome assembly GCF_049115385.1 of Moschus berezovskii. Classification (NCBI taxonomy): domain Eukaryota; kingdom Metazoa; phylum Chordata; class Mammalia; order Artiodactyla; family Moschidae; genus Moschus; species Moschus berezovskii. Next base: position 53,382,228 of record NC_142466.1, on the reverse strand, counting down.
TCAGCGTATTTTCATTTTTTATCATAGTTACTGTTTCGTTAAAAATTATAGCAAAGGAAGCACTAGGAAGACAACACAAACATAAATACACAACTTAGGAGAATGAAACAAAATTCTAAGAAATGAGAATACTCCCTAAAGCCCATTGGAAAATAAATTTTCATTGAAGAGGTTGGTTTAAGCCCCATTTAGATTCTTACACAAATCCCATTTAAATAGAAAACAAATCTGGGAAGAAACTCTTCTAAGGAATAAACAATATTAATTTCCATTACTAATGCTTTTCTGTGATGCAGCTCCTTAAAAATGTCACATCCTAACACAGGAGATGAATGCAATTAATGGCAGAAGTTTTCATAGGATCTCAGAATAGTATAATGTCAAACAATAAGCTTGCATCTAAATTTTTTCTACCTTGAATTTTTTTGAACTATTTCGCAAATCCAAGCTGGCTATAAGCCAGCTGTCCGAAGGCTCCTTGGCTGACCAAAGCAAGCGGTCAAAGCTTTCATCTTCAAATCTCATGTAGAGGTTCAGCTGGCTGGGATCTGCTGGAGACCCTGAAGATGTGGTTATCTGGTAAACCAATCGGAGGCAGCTCCATTCTTCAGCCTGCAGATCAGGACTCAGCAGCACGGCTTTCTCCCCTTGCTTGGCAAAGGAGGTGTCCACATAAATATAATGTCCTAGAAGAGAAGGGGACCCAGGGAAGAAATCAATCTTCTGTTTGTGACTCAGGAAAATGCACAACTGCAGTCCAGTAAACCTGAGGGCAGACACAGCCAGCACATGCATTATGTGGGCCCACTAAATGTTGCCTGAACACTGGATTTCTGCTTCTGGTGAGAAATTAGAAGGTCTGGTGACACGGAGGCTACTTTCACACAACAGCAGCAGCCCAGAGCTCAGTAGTGCCGCCTCTTTAGAGCTGGCATGTGGGCTCCATTTGCCATAATCCCCACTTCTCCTTATCACCTCCTGATCTTGAAGCCAAATATCTGTTGCTTACTAGCACCTACCATCACCTTATAATAGGCCCATCTAGCACACTGCTTTCATCTCCCTGGCCCCCATAGGCATATGAGTTTGAGAACCCAGGCTAAGGAGCTTCCAAATCTGGAGGAGCAGTATTCCTCTACTAGAGTCAGAATATCTTGGTGGGTTCCTTCTCTTTCCATCATTCCCCTCGTACCTAATGATTCAATCTGCATGTAATGTGCCTCATTATAGTAGATTAAATTGATTTGGTTACTTCATACTTGGGGCCCAGGCAGAAAAAAAATTTATCACAAGCTAATTTTTAATTAGTATAGGACTCTCCTTCTCTGGGTCAGGAAGATTCCTTGCAAAAGGGAATGCTACCCATTCCAGTATTCTTGCCTGGAGAATTCCATGGACAGAGGAGCCTGGCGGGCTACAGTCTATGGGGTCACAACTGAGTGACTGAAACTTCCACTTTTCTCCTCCTTTAGACTCTTCCTCAATTGAATCTCCTAGTTCCGATAGCTAAATGAGAAAGCACATGTAAAACATGTAAATCAAGGCTTGGAAATCAGCAGAAGCGCTGATTATTGCCACCCGCATCCCCTTGCCCGCTTCCTCGCCCTCTCTTCCCTTCCCTTCCGTCTCCTCCTTCCTTTCCTCCCATCCCCTTCACCCCTCTTCTTCTCCCTTCCCTCTCTTCACTCCTCCCTCCTGCTCCCTCTCTCCTCATGCTCCTGATATTGTCAAGGGCTCCACTGGCTACACTAGGATGTAAAATAGCATTTCTATGACCCAAAAAAGGAGGTTGGAACCAAGAACTCTCACTTGAGATTTCCAAATCTAACTCTGGCCATTGGCTTCCTGTAGCGATGATCTGATCTGTTGGTGGGTCTTGAGGACCCTCTGCCCTTCTAACCTGCACCCTCATGTTTGTTCAGAGGTTCCCACATTCATGGACAGCATCTAACATGCAGTCTTGTATATGTGACCACCCACCTCACCCCTTGCATTTGGGACTCCCCAACATGGGTTGCAAAGAGTCGGACACGACTGAGCGACTGAACTGAACTGAACTGAACACTAAATTCTTACTGGAAAGGCCCTGAAAGGCCTCTTTGCTTTTCATGATGTTCATCAGCCCCTTCTCCTGCACTTGCTTCCCCAAATCTGATCCCAGCCTGAATCCTGTGGTGAGTGTGGACAGGCTAGTGGTAGCTCAGTGGATGGCCATCCTCACAATTAGGACACAGTTAGGGCATTATCTTCAAGGAGCCTCACTTGCCTGCAAAAGCTTTCAGGATCAAGATCTATCTCCAGCTGGCAGTCTTCTCAACATAGCAACCACCCACTAGGTGCAAATAGCAACTGCTTCTAGATGCCAACGCAGGCACTCTCTGTGAATAAATCTGGTCCTTGCAGTAATCACCAGCAATACCACTACCTCCTACATACAGCAAACTCTCATTATGAACCAGGTGCTGCTCTAAGTGCTTCATATATATTTACTAGCTGTGGGGCCTGCTGGGATTTGAAGCACTAACTAAGCTGGGGTTCTTGATGCCAGCTCCTTTTGGAAATGTACTGTTGCTTCATTGTGACATGAAGGAATGTATAAACATATCCTCCTTGTCCCACTCTGCCACTGCCATAAAGGAAGGGATTCTAAAAACACTAGTAGTGGGGTAGGGCAGGGATGGGAATTGAGGGAGATCCTGAGAGCACTTCAAACCTTTCCCGAGGAAGTAGAGAATTGAAGCATGGGGTATAAAAGAGGAAAGAAAGAAAGTCCGTGCTGTGTCCTATGACTGTTTACATCGCCTGCCAACTTGGCTGCTGAACAAGGCCCACTTCTCCCTGGATACTTGCCCAATTTCTCTCCCTCCTGCCTTTCCCCTTCTAGAAGGGAAACAACTCACAGCAGGGGCTCTCAAACTTGAGCTAAGTCACTTGGAGGACTTGTTCAAGCCCCGGTTGCTGGACCCACTCCTTGAGTTTCCAATCCAAGTAGGTCTGGGGTGATGCTGCACTTCTAACAGATCACATTTCTGGAAAGTTCCAGAGAGTGCTGATGCTGTTAGTCTGGAGATCACAACATAAGAACCACTGATTTACATATCGGACAGAGAAACAGGACTCACTCTCAGGACACTGCTAATCTATCAAAGAAAGCATGCAAAGGAGGGAGGAAACAGTGTTACTTGGAGGTAAAATTCAGATATATGTAAATGTGTGTTATAAGACGCTGAATGGGTACATCTACTGGTGAATATCTTGACTTTTCAGTGAATGCCATAAAAAATCTTTCTCGACATAACCTTTTATCATGTTATATTTTATTATAAGCCTATGCTAATACTCTTATGTTAAAAACCTTTGAAAGCACACAGTATGTAAAATGTATTAAATGCCTTGATATTATAAGAGAGCTAATGCTATTTATTGAGTGATTTTGGCATCTTGACCATAAATATTAGCTATATAAGTTATAGGATTTTACATGTAAATTACAGACCTCAAAATCACTCTTAGGTCATGCTGTGTGGATATGCAAATTAGCTGTATTACAATCCATCCAAAGATTTATCCACCCAAGTGATTTTGCAGCCACTCAGTAGAATAATGCATTTTCCTAGATCAAGTAACTAGCCCAACTGCTAACTACCTCCCCTACCACTGTCAATCTCAAGTCAGATTTTCTTAATTAATTGTTACATTTTTTTTTTCCTGCCTACCTTGAATGTAGCCTCAGAATCCTTTTAAATATAATGTTCCATATAACTACTACCAATCAATCTGATTTGGGATCTAAGCTGGAATATCCCTGCTTTTATATCTTGTGGTCATATTAGAGCTAAGTTGAACCAGAAGGAATGTGGCACATTATGAAGATGTTTTAGAAAATTACGAATGAGGAAGATATTGATATCAGGGTGGTGTCTTTCCCTGGACTGCCACTAATAAAACTGCCATTCTAGAACAAAATGATAATGGTTTTGGTGAGTTGTTTTCTCCTTACTTTAATAAAAATCTTTTCAATAAACAAATGGGGCCTAATCAAACTTACAAGCTTTTGCACAGCAAAGGAAATGGTAAACAAAACAAAAAGACAACCTATAGAATGAGAGAAAGTATTTGCAAACAATGCACTGGAACAAGGGCTTAATTTCCAAAATATACAAACAACTTATACAACTCAAGAACAACAACAAACAAACAACCCAATCAAAAAATGGGCAGAAGACCTAAATAGACGTTTCTCCAAAGAAGACATACAGACAGCCAATAAGCACATGAACAGGTGCTCAACATCACTAATTATTAGAGAAATGAAAATCAAAACTACAATGAGGTACCACCTCACACCATTATTAAAATGTCTACAAATAACTAATGCTAGAGGTGGTGTGGAGGAAATGGAACGCTCCTACACTGTTGGTGGGAATGTAAGTTGGTCCAGCCACTATGGAAAACAGCATGAAGATTCCTCAAAAAAACCCCAAAACTGAATTACCAGTATGATCTAGCAATCCCACTCCAGGTCATATATCTAGACAAAACTATAATTCAAAAAGATACATGTGCCCTTATATTAATAGCAACAATATTCACAATAGCCAAGACATGGAATTAACCTAGATGTCCATCTGCAGATGAATGGATAAAAGAGGTATGGTACATATATACAATGGAAATATTACTCAGCCATAAAGAGAATGAAATAATGCCATTTGCAGCAACATGGACATAACTAGCAATGATCATACTCAGTGAAGTAAGTCAGAAAGAGACAAATACCATATGCTATCACTTATATGTGGTGAAATGGTAAATATTTTAAAGTACGGTAAATATGATATATGTTTGGTAAAATATGGTAAATATTTTTTCCCATTCACAGGTTTTCACTTCACTTTCTTAATGGTATTCTTTGAAGTACACAATTTTTCATTCTGATGAAGTGCAGTTTTCTATTTTTTCTTTGTGTGTGCTTTTGGTGTCATAACTAGGAAGTCATTGTCTAATTTAAGGTCATGAAGATTTACAACTCTGTTTTCTTCTAAGAGTTTTATAGTTTTAGCTCTTACATTTAGGTCTTTGATCTATTTTGAGTTGATTTTTGCCCATCGAATTGTCTTGGCACTTTTACTGAAAATCAGTGGAGCATAGACGTAGAGGTTTATTTCTGAGCTCTCAATTCTATTACATGGATTTACGTCTACCCTTCTGCTGCCACCACATAGTCTTGCTTACTATAGCTTTGTGGTAGTTTTGAAACTGAGAAGTGTGAGCCTTCTGACTTCATTCTTCTTTTTCAAGACTGTTCTGAGTGTTCTGGGTCCCTTGCATTTCCATGTGCATTTAAAGATCAGGATAGGAATAGGGTAAGCTAAAATACACACAAGTTTCAGTGTCCTTGCTGATATTCAGTTGTTTTTCTTGAATAAATGCTCCCAAATATTGCAAGTCTTGGTTAATTTCCAGTTCTTAAAAAGCTGATTTTGACAATTGTTGCCAGTGCTTTCACCGCTTTTGTGGGGAGAGGATTTTCTGAAGTCCTTACTCTACCATTCCTACAGACACCACTCCCTTTCCCAACTTTTTTAACCATAGGAAGAGAAACAAGTAAGAAAAAGGCAAAGGATGGCAGAAATCACATGTGGACAGGGTTGTTGGTTGTGACGCATGGGGCGAAGGGTCTGGGGGAGATTTAGTAGCCACAGTGTTGAAAACATGACGATAGGAAGAGAGGGAAGGATTTTTTCAAACACAGCTACTTAGGTAATTTGACCTAATTTATGAGACAGTTATTGGAAATGATAAAATCTTTATAAGGGGTCAGAAGAGGGCCATAAACTTCCAAATAGATTTTTAAAAAGTAGGATGGCAATCAAAACCAGTAATTAAACTATCTTGCCAAAATGGTTAGGTTCCATATGCCTCAAGGGTCTGAGTGTGCCTTCTAGTCACAAGCAGGCATTAAAAAACAAAAGAAAAGGCTTCTCTGTTTCAGTGAAGGCAGACTAAAGAACTGATTTTGAGGTTATGCCCCAAAGCTAGACATATCTGCATGGTTTGAGTTCAATGTATTATTAATGACTTCTAACAGCCAAGGCACAGTGTGATGGGTCTAAATCCCAGGCAATCACTATGGGGGACTTCTTGGTAACCCTTGCAGTTCTTTTTGCTAATGAATGTGCTGTCATTCAGATGTAAAGATCATGGTGGGGTGATCATACGGTACAGTGGACCCCACCCAGGATTTGCATAACTTTGGCTTAAAATTTCATCATGCATATGCTAACCGTATCATCAGTTTGTCTACAAAATGGGAATAATAAACAGGGAAGTTCTATTACATACACATTCAATATTTGAGAAATCACTCAATGTACTTAGAAAAAGACAAACCAACAAAAAACAATCCAATCACTGCAATACATACTTACTTGTATGAAATAAGTTTTTTCTATGAATAGCCACTAAGTGGAACTTATGTATTTCAACACAAAAAGGAAAATCAGCTATGTTGTACATAAAAATGGTAATAATATATAGAAAATCATGTACACTATATTCCATGTGTAATTTAAGGAATTTTCAAGGGCAATTTTGATGGTATTCCATTTTCATTTTTCATGCTGACTTTAGAATACAAAACTCAGGTGAGAAATGACTTCATATCTACAGAGTCGCGAGAACCTGATGAAAATGGCATATATAAAGTGCATTTGTAAAGTGTAATGTTAATTGTTAATTATTTCTCTTATTATCAGGGGAGAAGTCCTTTAGTTGTTCCAGAGATAGAAATTTCTATTGTCTTCTTTTTTCTGTTATGGTTCAGAGATGCTATTTATTCAGGGAACAGACCAGCAGCACATTCACAGTGTTGATGTGAGAACAATCTTCATTCATTTCATCTAAATTGACTCTTTGGTGCTAAAATTTATACCTTTGTCCTCTTGAATACTGGGGTTCTTCTGGCTGCCCATCCTCAGCAGTTCCCCTTCTCACAGCTAAGCACCCCCTTGCTCTCACCCAGGCTTAACCACCATCTGAAGTACTGATAGAATTCAATATATTTACCCCTAGTATGATTCTGGCTGAAACCTATGGTGACCCAGGTTTGATAATGATGCCTACTTGTCTATTTGTTTAGCTCTCAGCATCTTGCATGTCTAAGGCAAGGACACTGCCTTCTTTTTGGCAGCTTGCTTCGCAGGGCTGAAGTCTAGTCCCTGACCTAAGGCAAAGATCTTTTTGCCAGATTTCCTGAATGTCTTACTGCCTGCCCATCTGGACTGGGCCCTGTCTGTGGAAGGAGAGTGCTTAAAATTTGGTGGTTATCACCCCAGCCAGATGTTGGTTGAAATCCCAATTACACTACTTACAAATCATGTCACTTTCAGCCAGTTGCATTTGCTGTCTGAGACACTTTCTTCACTGGTAAAATGAGGATGCTAAAATACTGACTTTGCAGAGTTTTACAAAAGATTATATAAGATAAGTAAAGCTCTTAGCACAGTGCCCAAGGGCATGTGATAAGTGTTTAATAAATATTAGGTCATATTTTTCCAAATGTTTGACCAGCATGATTTTCCTGATGGCTAGCCCATCTCATCATCTCATATTGGACCTCCTTGATATTAACTGCTGCTAGCTCTGCCTGCTGCCCTTTGTCGTGCCCTTCTGACATGGGTTTCTGCCCACTATTTCAAAGATCCATGTGCATCTGTATTCATTCTCCCTAGTGTCTGCTCTACTCCTCTGGGCACAGATTTTTCTAACGTCCCAGCCCCTCCCAGTCTGTCCTGTCCCATTGCCGAGCTATGCTATCTGTTGACAGTCATCTTTATACTCCACCAGCTGATCAAAGCAGCCTGGACAATAATACATGCAAAGCATCTGGCAAATGCTCGTAAAGTATTTTGCAAAGAACCCAATTCCTATCATGGAAAGAGGAGGCTTCCAAGTAATTGCATCCTCAATTGTGTATAAGCCATCAGTTTATATTTTGAAGGAGTCTTGCCTTCTTTGCACATCAAAGACTTTTCAAAAATTAAAAAGTATAGAAAATGCAATGGGCATAGGGGTTCTCAAAAACAGCTGATTGTGCTATTAGAAAATAAATGTCATAGCATTCACCAAATGTAGAAATCTATATTAAATACTTGTTAATCAATCAGATTGATAATAATTTATAAATGTACTGGTTACCTCTGGCAGAAGAATGTTTTGTTCTGAAAATATCTAAGAAAAATCACAAATTTCTATGACTACATAAAAATAGTCTTATCCTCTGAAGTTTCCAATTTTATTATTTAGTTTATTTAGTAAATCACTATATGAATATAATTTTGATCATATGAAAATGAAGACAGCTTTCAAGAATTCATCTTAAATCATCTGTTAAGAATAAAAGATTCAAAGGGAACTAATACTCATTGAGCTGCAGGCATCAGGTTCTCAACATAAGAGAGGTTCTTCTCTCTTAATCCTGATGAATGATCCTGTCATGTGGGAGTTACCACTTTACAGGGTAGGAAACAGATACTCACAAAGGCTAATTGAGCAGTCCAAGGTCACAGCTAGTAAATGAAGGTTTGGCTCCAAGTCTACTTGATTTCCTCAACTCCACACTGTTTCCAAATACTTTCTTGTATGCTCCATTAATTTATCTATTTACAATTGTATCAATCTTCCTATGTCAGGAAAGCAAAGTTTCCCTCCTTTTCCTTACTCTGATATCCTGAAGGTGTGGATGCTTTTATATGGAAGCCTGTATAGGCAGGAGGAGAAGGGGATGACAGAGGATGAGATGGTTGGATGGCATCATCGACTTGATGGACATGAATTTGAGCAAGCTCTGGTAGTTGGTGATGGACAGTGAGGCCTGGTATACTGCAGTCCAAAGGGATCGCAACGATTCGGACATGACTGAGTGACTAAACTGAACTGATAGGCTTTTCTACACAGACTGTTCCTGTCGATAACACAACAAGCAGATTAACTTTTCTATCACATTGCCTCACATCTGAAAGAGTTATAAATACATAGTTTTCTAAAATTTCTAAAATTAGGGTATGCCTTGTACTTGATCCACAGTAGGGCGCCTTTCCCCTACCAAAAGGATGTTAACAAATCAATGGTTAGAATTAATGCACACAGTAAGTTTTTGCGTCCATACTTTGGTTAGTGATGGTGGACAGAGACCCCACAGTCTTGGGCTCAGAGAATCCTAGGCCATACCCCAGCAAGTACTGCTGGGAAGTGGGGAATGGGGCAACATGGAAATGAAGAGTTTTCAAGTCACTCAGAATGAGGGCAATACTGACAGATCAGACAACTGTAAGTACAAGGCACAGCCCAGAATTTCAACCCAGTGTCTTAATAGGTATTTACTAACTTGCATGGAGCAGAAGGCACTGCATGTGCTTCTCATGGGTAATCCATTTCCAGGCTGGATTTGGACCCCTATATGCCAGACACCGGGGTGCTCTGTGCTGTCCAACATAAAACAAATCCCCCAGATTTCCAATCTCCCTGCTGGGTTAGAAAGAATCTCTCTACAGAGTTTTGCAAGACACATCTGCTTTCAGTAAATGTTTTGACGGGACTGATTTCTTTTCTTCCTTCTTTTTTGCCATAAGAGGTCCTTAATAATGACAGTTTCAAGAAATTTCTCATTCTCATTCAATAAAACTGAATGAACCCCCTGGATTTTGGTTAGCTTCCATGGATAAGGAGATGAATGAGATTTAAGAAGTATGAGCTTAAATCTAAATCACCCCAGAAATCAATATCCCGAGGGTGGTTGATGGGTAGCACAACTTTATAGGCAGGACCCGCTTCTGAAACGCAATGGAGAGAATAATTGAGGAGTGAGTGCATTTACAGTTCTGTTTTGGTTCCAAGGAGTAAGAAACCCCTCCCAGAATGAAACTTTTCATAGTGCAGTGAAGAGGCTCTCAAGTCGGGGAACATTTCATATATCACCTTGCTTAAGGAAAAAGGAAAGCCTGCATTTAAAGAGCAGCATAAAATTGCCACATACAGGCTTCAGTGACATCCTGGCACACAGGGCTGGGACCAGGGCAAACCCTATTCCTTGATGTGGAAACTGACTTTTCAGTTTCCCCAGTATTCATGTATAAACAAGAATTTGCTCCTCTCACCAAGGGAGCCAGAGCAATGTTTTTTGACTTCAAACTTTTGTAGCAACTTAACCTGTGGGGCGGAGAAGGCAATGGCATCCCACTCCAGTACTCTTGCCTGGAAAATCCCATGGACGGAGGAGCCTGGTGGGCTGCAGTCCATGAGGTCGCTCATAGTCGGACACGACTGAGCGACTTCACTTTCACTTTTCACTTTCATGCATTGGAGAAGGAAATGGTAACCCACTCCAGTGTTCTTGCCTGGAGAATCCCAGGGACGGGGGAGCCTGGTAGGAGGCTGTCTATGGGGTCACACAGAGTCGGACACGACTGAAGTGACTTGGCAGCAGCAGCAGCAACATGTGGGGCTGGAAGGAACCCTGATGTGCAACAGTGGCCATGCAAGACTTTTTCACTGATGTCACTTTGGATTGAAACTGAAGAAACTGTGAGGCCCAGTACAGACCCACTGAACTGTATCACCATCAGTCAGTCCTGTCTGTGCTGGTCACGGGAGAAGGCTGCTGGGGGAGCAGTTAGGATCCCACTTTGTCCTTTAACTTACTCAGCAACTTCTCCCACATGTGGGGTGTTTGGCTTTTGGGAAGGGAGGGGAATTTCTACAGGAAGCTTGTGGCTCTTTTTTCAAAGTGGCCCTTATGAATAAAATCACACTGGGGCAGCATTAACCTCTGGACCTTATCTCAGTCTTAAAGCACTTTCTCCCTCTGAATTCCTTGACACCTGCTGTAGTAGTTCTGCTCCTACCTCTACTTTTGTGACTTTTCTGTGGGATCATCTAGCTTTGTCTGATCTTCAGAGTTTGTACTTGCCCGGGTCTGGGTCTGGTTTCTCTGCTCTGAGGAGTCTTCCTCACTGGGGCAGGAACTGCTAATTTCCCATCCAATATCCATTCTCTCCTTCTCCTCTCTAGAGAACCATACTTTATGATGGGGCTGCCAATGTGCCCAGTCACAACACTGCTGTTGCCATTCACCCTTGAATTGAGAGGTGGCCAATGACAGTTTTAGACAGAGATACAAGAGAAAGTTGTCAGGTGGGGCTTCTGATAAAAGTCCTTAAAGAGGGGCTCAGTCAGCCGACCTGTCCCTTTTGTCCTCCTCTCTTCCTTCTTCTTCCTGTCTGAAGTGTGGGTGCAAAGGGCTGGTGTTGCAGTGGCCATCGCAAAACCAAGAGGTGCAGAGGTAACCAACTCATCCCAGGTAGCCTGGGACTTTCCTGGTTTTAAAATGGAAAGTCTCACGTCCTGGGAACCCCTTCAATCCCAGGCAAACCAACACAGTTGGTCACCCTAGTAGGTGACCCGGAGGATGGAAGCCATTGTAGTGGGCAGGGCAGAAACCCAGAATGAGCTGGATTACTACTCATGTTGTGGAGTCTTATAACCAGTTTAACTTCCTACGTCTGCACTGCTCATTATGAAAGAGAAAAACAGATCCCAGTTTTCACCACTGTTATCTTGGTTTTTTGTTACAGGCTTCCAAACTACCTGATTCACCACCCCTATGATACAAGTGATTCCCAAGTCTAGTTCACCAACTGGATCCCTTATTAACCTCCAGACCCATGCATCTAACTTCCTGTTGGTGTCTCCATTTGTACAAGTCATAAACCCAAACACCTCTCGTCCCTCAAAGCCCTGTTCTTCTGTGTTCCAAATTTAAGTGAATGGAGCTCTGACTATCCAATGACCTGACTACAGATGACTATTGATATCTGACTATCCAATATCAAGAAATCTTAATATTTTCATTGATTCCTTCACTTCCTTCCTTCTCCAAAATTGTATGGATTCAAGCTTGATGACTTAATTTCCTAAATTTCTATCACAGCCATCCATTCCACCAAGTTCCCTCCACTGCTTCATTTTAGACCCATCTTTTATCTAGATTGTTGCAAGAGGTTCCCAATAGGTCTCCATGCTTCAGTCAATCTTGCCCCACTAGACTCTGATCTCCACACTGTGTCCAGGGTGTTACTTCCACTGTGCTAAACTGATCATATTACTTTCTGGCCTAAAACACTTGAGGGGTTCCCCACTGACCTTGATTTAAAAGGCCCTGCTTTTCTAACCCTCATATTTAACCACTACACTCTTTTCACAGTCTACATGGCAGACACAGAATTTCTTTTAGTTCCTCTATGTTAAGTTATCACATACTTTCTTGTTTCCAGGCCTCACATGCTTCTCCTTTACTTGGTATGCCTTCCTTCACATGGTCCACTCCACCACCTCCTGCCTCCTTTCCGAGGTCACTACTACTTGTCATTCAGTTCAGTTCAGTTCAATCGCTCAGTCTTGTCCAACTCTTTGCGACCCCATGAATCACAGCACGCCAGGCCTCCCTGTCCATCACCAACTCCCAGAGTTCACTCAAACTCATGTCCATCGAGTCGGTGATGCCATCCAGCCATCTCATTCTCTGTCATCCCCTTCTCCTCCTACCCCCAATCCCTCCCAGCATCAGAGTCTTTTCCAGTGAGTCAACTCTTCACCTGAGGTGGCCAAAGTATTGGAGTTTCAGCTTTAGCATCAGTCCTTCCAATGAACACCCAGGATTGATCTCCTTCAGAATGGACTGGTTGGATCTCCTTGCAGTCCAAGGGACTCTCAAGAGTCTTCTCCAGCACCATAGCTCAAAAGCATCCATTCTTCGGCGATCAGCTTTCTTCACAGTCCAACTCTCACATCCATACATGACCACTGGAAAAACCATAGCCTTGACTAGACGGACCTTTGTTGGCAAAGTAATGTCTCTGCTTTTTAATATACTATCTAGGTTGGTCATAACTTTCCTTCCAAGGAGTAAGCGTCTTTTAATTTCATGGCTTCAATCAGCATCCGCAGTGATTTTGGAGCCCCCAAAAATAAAGTCTGACACTGTTTCCACTGTTTCCCCATCTATTTCCCATGAAGTGTTGGGACCAGATGCCATAAAAGTATAGTTTTGCAATGCACCACCTAGACAGCTGTACACAGTGGTCCTGTTAAATACTGCCTTTGCCAGTAGTCTTTGCTAACCTCCACCTCCAAACTTGTTTAAATGTCTCTTCTAAGTCTCTTTTAGTATCAGTATTGAACTTTTATTCTTAATTTTCTGATCACTTGTCGATATTCCTCGCTAGGCTTTAAGCATCTAAGGACATATACCACATCTACCTGGCTCCCAGTAGCTGCTTTCTATATTTGAAAATAAGGTAAACTCCTTCCTAGATTTAGTTATGTTTACACATCAAGGACACCTTAAGACTCCTTTTCATTATGGAGGTTTCTCATTAGGTTTGAATTTCATAAATGACTCAGTTTATTATTATTCTGGAAGCTGTGACATTTAATGAGAGCTATAACTTTACTGGAAACTCACAGACACAATATTTTCACATATACTTTCACTGTTAACACTTTCTGAAACACAAATTCTCATTATGTCAAGGTACACAAAGGATTGTAAAAATGCATAATCCTTTGCCTTTCTGGAATGCAGAGGTTATGAGACACATCCAGGAAATGTTTCAGTGTGTACATTTCTAGATTAAAGAAAGCTATAGTTTTATTAGCTTCACATTTCAAGGAGTTCCGTAAGTGCAGGGGTCAGCGATACATCAGGAAGTGATGAGGTCAGCGTTGCTCAGATGTCTTGAATGCCATTTTGGTTCCCCATGACAACGGGGAAATTATTCTTATACCCTGACTAACACTGCAAAAGTAGCCTTAAAAGATTACAGAGCATTAAGCCTAGCAAAAGGAAAACGAATGCCAGGAGGCAATCTCCAGTGTAAACAGTACACCAACATTTGAAACCACTACCGCAGATGTTCACTTCACTGTTTTTCACAGGGTCTGGGAAGGGCATAGCTTTGAACCCTGTTGGCCCCAGTGACAGTTTTAGAAGAAAAGTTTACCTTAGCAACTACCAACGGAAAACCAAGTGATAAGTCCACAGTGAAAGGTCATGGGGTATTTAGAAAGGGAGCTACAATTTACATAGTGTTTAACAAAGTATGAAAATACAAAAAGAAAAAAATAGGCTGCATTACCAGATAGTGTTTATTCTACCAAAGACCAGTTCTCAGAGGGCTGCTGTCTATGGGGTTGCACAGAGTTGGACATGACTGAAGCGACTTAGCAGCAGCAGCAGCAGTTCTCAGAACATATTTTCCACTACATGAACTGCCAGGTGGGGAAGATATTTCCTGGAAACTTGCAAGTGCCCCTCTATTTAAGATAAAGAATGCAGAGGGTGATGACATCGGGGGGTGGTTATGCACAGGTAACTGAATTCTCTCTTCAGTTTCCCTGGGTGTACTTGGAGAGAAACAAAGCACTGTTCTTCCATAGAATATGCATTCATTCGCAAGGACATTTTCTTATTTTGACTTAAGTGAGAGAAGTCGCTCAGTAGTGTCTGACTCTTTACGACCCCATGGACCGTAGCCTACCAGGCTCCTCGGTCCATGGGATTTTCCAGGCATGAATACTGGAGTGGGTTGCCATTTCCTTCTCCAGGGGATCTTCCTGACCCAGGGATCGAACCTGGGTATCCCGCATTGCAGGCAGACGCTTTACCGTCTGAGCCACCAGGGAAGCAACAGACCTTAACTCTCTATCTTACCAGTTTTGCTAATAACATCACTGAGAGCACAGCTGAATATTTTTGCTTACGCATTATGCAAGGCACTTCTGTCAAACAAAGGAGTTATACACATTTCAGCTTCACTGCTGCTGCTGCTGCTGCTGTTGCTGCTGCTGCTGCGTCACTTCAGTCGTGTCCGACTCTGTGTGACCCCATAGACGGAAGCCCACCAGGGTCCCCCGTCCCTGGGATTCTCCAGGCAAGGACACTGGAGTGGGTTGCCATTTCCTTCTCCAATGTGTGAAAGTGAAAAGTGAAAGTGAAGTCGCTCAGTCGTGTCCGACCCTTAGCGACCCCACGGACTGCAGCCTACCAGGCTCCTCCATCCATGGAATTTTCTAGGCAAGAGTACTGGAGTGGCTTGCCATTGCCTTCTCCGTCAGCTTCACTAGCTTCATTCAACTCAGAATAAAGTTGGAGTGCCTATGAAAATATCACCATGGTACAGGTAAATAAATAAATCTGAATTTAAACAAACGTTTATATACATGTATATATATATATCTATATATATATTACATTTATTTGCACATTCTCATTTCAAATTCTGCATTTTATGCCTATTACACAGTATAAAAGCTAGTAGGAATAAGAATGTTCAACTTGAAAATATATCTATAGAGGTAAACACATTTTATTTTGTTGCCTTACAGAGAAGATATAACTTTCAACAGTGTGAGCATAATACTAGAAAGAGGAGTTTAGATAAAAGTAAACCCCATAATATCTGTAAAATGACTGCTCTAGATTTGGGGCTTCTTCTGGTTTTTCTATCATAACTGAACACAGATGTCTATCTATTAACAGATCAAAGAAAAGAGGCTGTGACTGCCAGGTGGATTCAATAGTTTTATGCAGTCATTTGTGGTCCAGGGCAATTTTGCCTACCAAGTCTGTAACCTCCCAATCAACCTCCTTTCCAGGAGCTCTGAAGCTTACTCTCAGGACCAGATTTAGAGAGTCTTGAGTCTCCCCAATAGGGCAGTCCAGGTACACCAGTGAACTGCCCACTCCAAGCTGGACTCTTGCTCCTTTCATGTCTGTTTTATCCAAATACTAGGTGTCGGGTCTAGTACATGCACTCACTCTCTTCATGTCTATGTAAGTCACCACATTCTTATCAGCTGAGAAGTCCTCATTTGCCAAATAGACTCTATTGAGTTTGAGGGCCATCATGCTTGACACTCCTTCTAAGTCAGGCGTTCTCAACTGTGGTACATCTTGAAATCACCGAAGGAGGCCTTGGTCTGCAGTGCAGATTTGACATCAATCCACATCTTTGGGAATCCCTCCAAACTAGATGAATTGGCCTGGTTGGTCACCCTACTAATGGTAGAGTTTTCAGAATCCCTCCCCAGGTGATCTAAAGTCAAGCCGGGCTTTAAAGAAACACTCATCTTACCTATCAAGCTCCTTTTTTGGGCCTACCATGGCTGAATCTCAGCCAGCCCATGCATTCAAGGAAGGCAGGATCTAGGTCTGTTTCCTCACTCCTTTCCTTCTAATACCTGCCACATACTGGGTGTTCCATAAATATATGCTAACTGAATTAAGCCATACACTATGCCACTCGACTTAGGGTAAAGGTGGTTTAAAATAAAGGCAAAAAATTTAAGTCCCAAAACAATAATAAAGTCCCTGTTAACATATTTTAGAAATCTTTCTTGCACCTAATGAACAGCCAGGTTCTGGCTCCCACTTGGATAAATGAAATGTATAACTAAATGCCTGTGGCTTATAAGAAATAACAGCAAAGCTGGCAGAAAACAAGAAGCCAAGTTTCAATAAGTTGTCTACCATGGAGACTAGGGTTTTGATAACAATGACATAGAAAGCAGCTGTTTTCATTCTTTATAATTTTAGAACACTGTTATTCACCAAGCAATGGGGCATATTTAATCCTCAAAACAACCCCATGATAAAGCTGGAGAGTTATTATCCTTCATTTCACAGCTCACAAAAGGCAGGCTCAGAGAATACATGCAGACTGATGAGCATCTGGGTTCTGGGTCCCACTCCAACTGCCAGATTAAGCAATTAAAAATACTTATTGTGTCCCAAATTCTTCAGGAGACATACTTATGCTAAAAAAAAATTACCTTTTTATTTGAAATTCAGACTGAATTGGATTTCCTCTATTTACTAGTAACCCTAGGCTCCAGGCCAATTTTTTTTTTTTTTCTGTGAAAAAAGAATATTTGATTGGGGGGTCACTGTGGACCCTCTCAGATAAAAGGGCTCAACTGTGGCTCTTTGCTCTCGCATTCTGACTCCTCTGGTATTAGGCCTTCCTGAAGGTTCCGGGCCTGCTGGCCTGAGATGTGTGCCTGACTCCAGCGCAGCAGGGAGCCAGACCAGGCAAAAAGGACACGAACAACGACTTAGGACTCCAGGGCCACACTCTCCGTGTGGACTCCATGCTTTATTATTATTTGAATAGGTGATACTGAATGGTGTAAAACTTAAAGATATAAGATAGTCAGTGGAATCCTCTTTCTTACTCTCAGTTTCTGGGACATCCTTCCAGAGACTTTATTAATATATTAATACATGTATGTATATTTAAGCATAGCTTTTTGAGTTCTTATACAAATGGTTAACAAAAATATTCCTCTAACATTCTTTTTTTTTTACTTAGTAGATTTTGAAGATTATTATATTATTAATATCTATCAATCTATATATATCTAAAGCTGCCTCATATTTTTAAATTGTTCCACAGCTTTCCACTCTATGTGCATGTGTGCTAAGTTACTTCAGTTGAGTCTGACTCTTTCCAACCCTATGGGGTATAGCCCACCAGGCTTCTCTGTTTATGGGATTCTCCAGGCAAGAATACTAGAGTGGGTTGCCATGTCCTCCTCCAGGGGATCTTCCCGACTCAGGGATCAAACCACTTCTCTTCTGTCTCCTCCATTGGTGGGTGGGTTCTTTACCACTAGAGCCATCTGGGATTCCATTGTATAGCTATGCCATTAATTTAATTATTGGTGCCCTAGTAGTGCAATGGCAAGCCACTCCAGTACTCTTGCCTAGAAAATCCCATGGATGGAGGAGCCTGGTAGGCTGCAGTCCGTGGGGTCGCTAAGGGTCGGACACGACTGAGCGACTTCACTTTCACTTTTCACTTTCACACATTGGAGAAGGAAACGGCAACCCACTCCAGTGTTCTTGCCTGGAGAATCCCAGGAACGGGGGAGCCTGGTGGGCTGCCGTCTATGGGGTCACACAGAGTTGGACACGACTGAAGTGACTTAGCAGTAGCAGCAGTGATGTCCATTCACATCCCTCCAATCTTTAGCTATTAAAGCAATGTGGCAATAAATCTCCTTGAACCTATGACTAATGCACATTTCTAGGTATAGCCCCTGGGAGAAAGTCCTAGAAAGGGAATTGCTAAATAAAAGGGAAAATGCACATACACTTGGTTTACATAATACCCAGTTTTCCTTCTTGAAGTACAAGTTGATGCTTCCAGCCACAATAGGTGAGAGTCTTTTTCCTGTCCTCATTAATCAAGTGTGTATTACTGAACTTTTTGATATTTATCTCTTATAGAAAAAAATAGGATGGCATTCTAGTTGTAATTTGAACTTTTCTCACTATGAGTGAAGTTGAACATCTTCTTACATGCTTTAAAACCATTGATATTTCCTTTCTGTATTCTCCTTGGCCCATTTTTAGTTTTTCATTATTAATTTACAGAAATTCTTTACATATTAAGGCCATTAACCTGATACCTGTCATAGGCATTGCAATACTTCCCAGTTTACCATTTGTCCCTTAATTTATGACTTTTGTTTACAAAGAAATTAATGAGTTTTCAAACATCTTATATATGAGGGAGCATAATATATATCAAGGTTAGAAAAAGGTTTTCAATGGCACATAGTATTACACCATAACTATGATTGCTACCATTTCCAGAAGGGATAATTATGGGTTAAGCCCTGCGCTGATCACTCAAACGTTTATCTCTTTACGTCATAAGAGCAGACCTATGAGGAAGGCACAATCGAGTCATTGTACAAATGGTTCCTAAGATTTATTTTGGACCTAGAGGTAGACTGAGAAAAAATTATAGAACCATGTGGCAGTTTGTCTTTGGTATTATCTCAAGTTTTTCATCAATCTTCTTCCTTCACCATGGGATTTCATTCTTCTCTCTCCCTCCACCATCCCCACTCCTCTCCTGACACCTCCTGTGTACACTCTGAGGAACTGCCTATTTATAATTCCCTGGGTTTTCCTGGCAGCTCTCAGCTTTTTCCTACTAGGTATGAACTATATGGTAATCTCAGACTTGCAGAGCAGGGAGACAATTTTTTGAGATGCAAAAAATTCATATATATATATATGTATATATATATATATATATAGAGAGAGAGAGAGAGAGAGCTATAATTATGAATTGATAGGATAGAGGACAGAGAGTTATCACAGAGTCAGACAAAGTAGGAAGCTTCATATTCTGTCTGCTTACATGTCCAGCCCTGCCCAGGCTGTAAAGAGCTTCAGAAAGCCCCTCCCAAATCTGAAGCAGTGAATTTTAGAGAAAAGTCTGCCAGGAGTTGAAGTCAAAAGATACAAGGTTCTGTCCTAGTTTTACTTTTCGATCAACCATGAATCCTGAAGAGAAAATGTGGCTGGTGGAAAGAGCATGGTTTTAGAATCAACCAGTTCTTACTTAAATAACAACTCAGCCAACAACTTCCTGACTTTAGGAAAGTTAATTAATCTCCTCCAAGCTTCAGTTCCTCAGGTGTAAAATGGGGATAAAAATATATACTTTGAAGGATGTTTGTAGAAATGGATAATCTCATGCATGGGAAGTACCTAGCACAGCAACAGGTATAATGTTGGTTCTCAAAGTGTAGTCTCAGATTTCATATTTTTCAAGTCATTATTATACTACTCTATCAATTTTTTTTTTTTTAGTGTTGAGGTTATGTATAGCAGAGTTTTCAAATTGTACAATTCACATACCATGTTTGGGGTTTTGCCGTATCTATGTACCAATGCTACTAAATTTTTTTTTCTTTAACTGTACTCATCTTTGAAAAAATATATTGATTTTATCTGGTTCCTTAGTGATACTATCCATGCAATTGGAGAGTTGCTGTGCTGCCTAATCTAGTATACATACATAAATTGCCTGTCAATTATATCTCAATAAAACTGGGAAAAATAGATACACAATTATAAAAATTTTAAAATACAGCCACACGCCATCTAAAATAATCTTATGAACTATCATGGTATGCATGGTAAAAACTCTAATTTATGTGAAAATTAGTTATTATATTTTCAACATTTCCCTTTCAAGGCTTGGAAACTACCAGAGAGGATAAGAAATTTGACCAAAGTCAACCCAACAATCTACTGCAGCATTGAGACAAGATCCAAGTGTCTGTATTTCCAGGGCTACATTTCCATTAGCCAGTCTCCTGGCTGGCTACAGGATTAACACTGTAATATCATAAAGCAATATTGTTCTTCTACCACTGTTAATATTTTGTCACCTAGGAAACCTGAAAGGCAGGCTTTCCCTCTCCGAATGTGCTCACCTGAGCCGACCTAGCCAAGAGCCTTCCTCAATTTATAGCCTTGCTTGGTACAGGAAAGCATTCCACCTGGGTGGGTGGTGATAGAATGGAGGAGAGCAGAACAATCTGGGGTTGTCAATACTATGGGCTGTTAAGAGATTTTCTGGAAGTGTTCTGACTTTGTTCCATCCTCTCCCAAACAAACACTCACAAATGTATCATGCCTCTAATAGATTATCTGGACATTTCTACCAACTGTCTCCAAAAATAAAGGATATGCTTAAATTCTGTGCATTTTAAAAAAATCAAGAAATCCCTATATGTTCTCCAATTGCATAATAATAAAATAAAGAGTCCATAATACAGAGAATTTGGGGTCCTCCTACAGAAATAGAAACTGAGCAAGCAGCTCTTTGGTGAGCCCTCTCACCTTTATCTCAGTCTCACAAGCCAATTAAGAGTTGAGGGTGTTTCAGTAGAACATATTGTTTTTACCTTCCCAGCCTCCATTTCCTCCTAGTCCTGATGAAGAGCAGCCTGTTTCTTCCTTCAAACAGAGACCCTTCCTTATTTTCAGTCCAAATGATTTGACTGGGACTGACCTCAACCTCCCCTTGCAGGGGTGATCACTTGACCCAGGCTTGACCAATCAGATCGTTCCAACCCTTTGGTCACAGGGGTTGGTTCAGGAACGAGCACATACACCAACTCAGGTAAATGAGGCTCAATTGTGAGCATGTTGACGTTGGGAGAAACTTTCTTTTCACAGGAACGATCTGCTATAAAAACACTGGAAGCCTCCACCTGCTGGACTCCATGAAGGAGGCCCCCTGGAAACGAAGCCAGCCCGAGAGAGGCTAGAACTGAAAGACATGAAAAGAAGGAGATTGAACTGGATGTAATTTTTAAATCTTCTAGTTGTACCTGAAGTCAGATATCCCTGAACTTCTAATTTATATTAGGCAATAAAGTCCTTTAATTGAAGCCAGTTTAAATTAGAGTACTTTTTAGTTGAGGACAAAAAAGCCCTGTTAATACAAAAGGCAGAGTGAGTGCATGATGTGCTGCTTTCAATCACAGGACTAAGGAAAATGGAAAGGAAGCAGGCAGAGGTTGAGTAGTGGGCAGTAGAGGATGGGCAGGAGACAATTTTTTTGTCTCAACTTTACTCCTGCTTAGCAATGTAGCCTTGAACAGTGAGTTAATCTCTTCAAGCTTGAGTTTATCCATCTGTAAAGTAAAGGAACTGAATAATCAGGAGTTCTCAGAGCTTCATGAAGCCCTACAGTGCCACAGGTGATGGCACGGTAATGGGGACCCAAGTTCCCAGACTTTCATTCTGTGGAATTCAGTCTCCTTTTATCAATATTATTTGCCAGGCTCTTTAATAAGGTTTTGGGCTTCCCTAATGGCTCAGAGGTTAAAGTGTCTGCCTCCAATGTGGGAGACCTGGGTTCGATCCCTGGGTCGGGAAGATCCCCTGGAGAAGGAAATGGCAACCCACTCCAGTATTCTTGCCTGGAGAATCCCATAGACGAGGGAGCCTGGTGGGCTACAGTCCACGGGGTCGCAAAGAGTCGGACACGACTGAGCGACTTCACTTCACTTCAATGGCTCAGCCGGTAAAGAATCCCCTTACAATGCAGGAGACCTGGGCTCAATCCCTGGGTTGGGAAGATCCCTTGGAGAAGGGAACAGCTACCCACTCCAGTATTCTGGCCTGGAGAATTCCAGGGACTACACAGTCCACGGGGCTGCAAAGAGTTGGACACAAACAGAGTTGGACACACTGAACAACTTTCACTTTCACTTTTTCTAATAAGCTTTTACTGGAAGAATAGGCTCTACTACTACAATGGGTTAGTTGACCATTAGTTCTGTTTATATTGAAATTTAAATTGAGTTAAGACTAACTCAGGGGGAGAAGGAATGTGGTCCCTCCTTGTTAAGGGTTGGTCAGAAGCCAAGAGCAAGAGCTCAGTCCCTGGAGGACTGATTAGCTTAATGCAGACATTAAAAAAAAATTAGTAGCAATGATCTGCGTCCCTAATCTTCAGAACTGTCTTAGAGATTTAGGTCATTTCTCACACAGAGACTGGGAAAAGGAATGGGCATTGTTCCATATAGTCATTAGTTCTGCCTTAAAAGCCAATACAAATACCACTGGTAATACTCAAGGCAGACAATCTCTTCATAGCTAGAAAACAGAGGGTGTTGTGCTTGAAGGTTTGTTTTTCTTTCTCAAGACAGTGTGATCATTGTAGAAGAAGTGAAAGAAATACAGAGCAATTGTTACATAATCAATTGCACAATACCTGATGTGTGTCCACAGTGCTCTAAGTTAATATTTGATTTCCCTTATAGAGACAACATACACATGTAGAGGAAATCAAATGAAACAATTTTTATGAAAGCACATAAAATCATTTTATGGGAATATAAATTATTATTCTTATATTTAAAATATATTTACTTACAGGCAAATTTGACACTGCATATAAATTTTGAGTGTTCCAAGTATTTTTAAAATGCATTTTAAAAATACGTTTAGCACCAATTGCCAGAATGGGTTGTCTATTACTATAGTCAAAATAATTTTCTTTATTTCACATAAAAACTGAAAATGTGACTAGAGTCTTTATAACAAATACATGTTCCTGGAATAGTATTTATTGCTCCTTGGAAGGAAAGCTATGACAAACCTAGACAGCATATTAAAAAGCAGAGACACTACTTTGCTCACAAAGGTCCATCTAGTCAAAGCTATGGTTTTTCCAGTATTCGTGTATGGATGTGAGAGTTGGACCATAAAGAAAGCAGAGCACTGAAGAATTGATGCTTTTGAACTGTGGTGTTGGAGGAGGCTGAGAGTGCCTTGGACTGCAAGGAGATCCAACCAGTCCATCCTAAAGGAAAGCAGTCCTGAATGTTCACTGGACGGACTGAGGCTGAAACTGAAGCTCCAATACTTCCAATACCGATGTGAAGAACGGACTCATTTGAAAAGACCCTGATGTTGGGAAAGACTGAAAACAGGAGGAGAAGGGGATGACAGAGGATGAGATGATTGAATGTCATCACCGACTCAATGGATATGAGTTTGAGCAAGCTCCAGGAGTTAGTGATGGACAGGAAAGCCTGGTGTGCTGCAGTCCAGGGGTCTCAAAGAGTCAGACACAACTGAGAGACTGAACTGACTGACTGAGAATAGTATTGATCTTGTCCACAATAACTGAATATTGAATTTACTTTAGCAAACATGCTGGAAGATATTTAAGAATGAAAATTATTTTTCAGTGTGTCCATCTAGTCTGTACACTTAGAATTTTTCTCATTAGGGAACTTCTTTTCAACTGTATATAACTTAGGCAATTTATATTAATACAAAAATAAAAACATATACAACAGGGTTTAATTTCTCTTATCGACTAACTTATGATTTAAATTACTTTTCTTATATGTTCTGTAGATACTGAAAGCCCAGATGGAGAACAGGGTGAGAGAGGACAAGTGTTAAGTCAGACTAGGCAGAGTCAAGATAAAATGCGGGCAAAGGGTTAGTTGAGGGCAGGCGATGAATGCATCATAACATATCTCAGGATTTGGAAGCAAGTAGTGGTCAGGAAAGATACAAATTGGGAAAGACAAATGGTTTCAGAATTAGACAAATGCAGAAGGGTGAGGCTCAAGAGAGGCAGAAATATATGTCAACACTGAGACAAAATATTCAGATCTACCAGAAGACAAGGAGTTTCAGATAGCACCTTGGATAGCTCCCCGGGCAAGAGGTGCACTGACAAAGCTAAGACCCTAAGAAATGAAGGCTTTCATGCTCTCTGCCCCAGAGTTCTCAACTGGTACCTTCACAGATGGAATGAACTTGGTCCCTGGAGGTTTAGGGAGCCAATTGCAACACTCCACTGAAAGGTTTGGCTTAACGCTCTAGGGATGATGTCTGTGCCTTCTGGTAATAGGCTCTTTGGTTATGCGCCAGGCAGGCTGGAGGGGTGGGGAGCAGATGAAGTAGTGATGGAAAGTACTGTCCTCTCAAAGTTCAGATAATTTGTTTTCCAAGAGTCTGTCCCTCTTGATTTGGGAACAGGAGTTCATCCCAGTACTAACACTGGTGTGAACAACAAGGGGCTTTGTGGTGCAGTTTTAATGTGTTAATGTGTAACCTTTGCATATTGATTCTCCTAGGCACTTATACTGTAGATGAGAGGAAGTAGGATATAGTAACTATTAGATGTTATAAATTCTTTTATTAAAACAAGTTTAATTTTTCCCATTACTCCAACTTCATTTATAGTTTATAATAATAATGATTCCTGGGTGTGACTTTCATGCAGGCAACTGTTCCCAGACTATATTCCCCTCTGACCAAGTACTATTAATAGCATAGAAAAATTTGCTTCAGTTGACTCTTCACTAGCAGAGCCCAAAGTCTCTTGGGTTCAAAGACAAGCAATATCAGTTCTCTCAAAGTTCTCTGGATGTATTCACTTTATGCAGCCAGCCAGTGAATCATAACAATAATTGGGAAACCAAATTCAATCCAATGGCTTATTCATTAAATGAAAACATGACATTTAGATAATAAATTAAGTGACTAGGAGATTTTTATAGATTAACCTAGGAAAAGAATCAGGTAGAAGGAAGGAAAAAAAACAAGTTTTAAGTAGAGTGATGGTTGGGCATGGGATAGGGTGGTAACAGAGAAGATACTGACTGGTGATACCCATCCAATGTGTGATTGTGACTATGTGGAGCCCAAGGCATTATGGTGTGAGGCTAGCTCTGAGTTTAACAATATTGAGATACTCTGTACAAGACGTGTTCTAAGATCCTGGAGATGTAGCTATAAAAAAACTAGATGCTCAGAGCATTATTTACTCCTTTCTGATGGCCTGAAGTCCAGTCAATTTGATTGAGAGCTGTCTGAATTGCAACTCTTCAAAGACTATAGCCAAGATATAAAATAAGGAAGAGGCAAAATAAGGAATAGACCTGGATAAGAAATTTAGGAACTATAAGTCCCTCACAAAAACCAGCCCACATTACATAAGTTGAGAGTGTGCAAAAAAAAGAGAAGTAGGTTCCAGTTGGTATTTTGAGCTCAGGAGGATTTGACATACTAAAGGAAATGTCAGTAATATCTAGCTGGGTTTCTTTATATGGTTTCTTTGAGATCACAAAATATTGACATTAGGAAAGACTTAAGATGGCATTGAGTTCAACCACCTCTTCTCAACTCTTAAGTTTCTCAGCTAATTATCATTTAAGCCAAAATATGCTCATGTTTATTAAAATAGAATCAAGATGTTTAGCTGTATGACTTTTACATCTCAACCGTGTCTAGCTAAAGAATCTCCTTACCAACAATAACTAACGGAATCCGCATTAATAAAAATAAACTTGAGGGAATACAAGGCAGTTGTCTCTGTTGCTTCCTCAGGTCCCTGGGAGGCTGGGCTTTGGGTTGTGATGAGGGTTGTGAGAAAGAAGAAATCATGGGTAAGGAGGGAAAGAGGAATGAAGCCATGGGAATAGGACGCAAGGTCTGACCTGGAGCTCACTGGCTTCTCTCACTGAGACAGATCATCTTTGTTTTTGGTTACAACTCCCTCTGGCCTGGTGATTGTTACTACTTTTTAACAAAAGAGACCGTCATAAGTGATCCATCAGACATGACTTGCTTTGTCTTAGAAGACAAATTATATCCATGTAGAACATTGTCACTGAACTATGGATCCCTTCATTGATTTGATTATAGAACAAACAACTGAAAATAAAACTGAAAGGTGCACTATTTTCCAAAAACTCAGTCCAAAACAAATATAACATTGTAAGACTAAAATTAGAGAACCCCTTAGATATACACTTTTAAATGAATTGGACTAGAGAATTTATGGTTGAACCAATGGTCCAACATAAATAGGGGAGGGCAATAACAAACAAACCACCTGTTCATATCTGAAATTGTTCTGATTCTTGGGAAAAGACAACCCAGGCACTGCTCACTTTCATAGTTTTCAAAACTTGGTCACACTGGCTATTCTGGACTTTGATTTTACTCATAAAATGCCTTATGTTTCCTTTTTGTTAATTCAATTCAGTTCTTGGAGGAAGATGTTCAGTTCAGTTCAGTTCAGTCGCTCAGTCGTGTCCGACTCTCCGCGACCCCATGAATCACAGCACACCAGACCTCCCTGTCCATCACCAACTCCCGGAGTTCACGCAAACTCATGTCCACAGAGTCGGTGATGCCATCCAGCCATCTCATTCTCTGTCGTCCCCTTCTCCTCCCGCTCCCAACCTTTCATCAGAAACCATGCTTTGAAATTTCACGATGATAGTGTCTCCTAGAATATTACAGTGGTAGTTTTAAATATATATACTTAACATTTTCAACATTTCTCTGGTGCAAAAAGGCTGGCATTTATCAGAAAGTTCCGATTTGCAGGTAGTGTTGTATTAAATGCCAAAAGTAAATCAGGTAGAGGAAATTGCTTGTTAGGTCTGCATGTCTGAAAGAAGGGAATTCTCTCTCTTCAAAGAAAAGTAACTTTCATGATTGGCACTATTTCCTAAACAGGAATGACACCAGAGACAGACCCAAATCTGGACTAAGTTTATACTTATAGTAGGCTCTTTAGATATACGGCTGTAGGAACACTTGAGTTGCCTTTCAAAGAGAAGCCCCAGCCACTTAGAATTTTTGGATTAAAAGACAAGATATACATATAGAGAAAAAAGTATACCCCAAAATTTTTTGCAGAGACTATAAGAAAACACTAAAAATCAGAAACAATTGAGGCAAAGGCATAAACAACCAGTGACATTAGATGAGGGAACATACTTTTCACTAAGTTTTCTCATATGTGGATAACAGACTTTCATGGGGGAAATTACAGTAGACTGAAGCTAGGCTTTTGAAGACAGCTTTTTTTTAGAATATTTTACCTAATGAATTTTGCATTCTAGAACAAGTAATAAGTGTAATTCATAGAGCTTTCCTTCTTTTTTCACAGTTTTCTGAAGTTTACAGAGAACTTCTGCCCACACTCTTTTATTTGAGTTTTGCAATACTCATTTGAAGTTTCTATCATTCCTTCATGTTCTTCATATATTAACTCTTCGTGGTCTGTATCAAGGAACAAGATGGAAAGTACTATTTATCCTTCTCTTTGCATTTTCCCCTGCATGTTAGGCTTAAGTCATACCTATCTCATGGGCCTCACTAGATCTGGGACAGCCTGGTATGTCCAGGTGTCCAGGCAGGATACCTTTTATTTTGCCTAGAAACTAGGTCATCACAAGTAAGAACATCCAGAACAGGCATAGCAGGACAGAGGCAAGTATTAGGTAAATCAGTTTTAGTTGGTTTTATATATTCCTGGGAGGAAGTGTTGGCCTACAAGAACCTCCAAAAAGAAAAAAAGATGATCTTTGAAGTTTTTTAGTGAATTGAGTCTAAGGCTAGCTCATACAATGAGTTATATTAATAGCAGGGATCCCCAACCTCTGGGATCTAATGCCTGATGATCTGAGATGCAGTTGATATAATAATAATAGAAATAAAGTGCACAATAAATATGTGATTGAATCATCCTGAAACCACCCTCCACCCCACCCCCCCCCATCCATGGAAAAATTGTCTTCCACAAAACCAGTCCCTGGCACCAAAAAGGCTAGGGACCACTGAATTATAGGACCTCCAATTTTCTGAATCTATTCACAAGTTTCTACAGCCTTTGAGAGACTGGTTAAAGTTTTGGAGGCCACCAAGAAACTCAGGTGAATTGAGGACTAGGAAGTCAGTTTCACCATTCTTGAAGGGTTTTTAAATTGTTCCCCAATTTAAAAATTATATTTTAAAATAGAATATAAAATAAAAATTTTATATATAAAATTATATAAAAATAATATAAATAAAAATTCTATTTTTCTTGATGCATTTGTGGAAATGAGTGGTATGTATATACATATACAAAAATCAGACTACAGACCAATTCACAATATGAAAAATTAGAGTTTTGTTTCTATTGTTAGCAATATTCTTTGGTGTATAGAAACCTGATAGAACAAGATATATAAATAAGGTATAACAAACTCATTCCATGCAATGGGCAAGAGAGAACAGTCCCAGGTCATCAATCATAATGACACATAAAAAGCCCCAGTCAGCTTCTCCACTCACTGATTCGGCCATTCCCTCCCCATCCCCCCAGAAAGGTTCTTGCAGCTTTCCATTGCTCTCAGGCCCAAGATAAACATCCTCAAGATCTGATTTAGCATCTATCACTAGAGCAAACCGCATTACCTCATTTTCCTGGTCTCTCTTACTCCCAAACAGAATCTTATGTCAGGGCTGGACTTTCCCTACTGTCTTATTGTTTATATCTCACATTACACAAAAATACATAAAGAGGCCTACCTTGGTAAGCTAACAGCCTAGTACAAAAGCTCGATGTTAAAACCATTCTCAGTCTTTGCATGCAATGTAAATACTTAAAGGGATTTCTTTTTAAATTACGTATTTCCAGGCTATGTTTCACAAAACAAAAACTAGGCTTTTCTTGCAATTAAAACCTTCCTGACCATTTAGAAACTTTGCAATATTTTCCATTCCTTGACGTCCAGTCTGCATTTGGCCACAAGACGTGGTTTAGGAAGAACTATTGGCCGCCAAGTCACACAGATTGGCAATGACACACGGAAACCTAGGAAACGACCATGTAAACAAACAATACTTCCAAATGCTCACGCAACCAACCAACTACCCTGTAAGCTCTGCCATTGTACAGAAAGGCACTTTTCTCTTCCTCTTTTCTTAATAAAGGGTTGCTGCTGCTAAGTCACTTCAGTCGTGTCCGACTCTGTGTGACCCCACAGACGGAAGCCCGCCAGGCACCCCCGTCCCTGGGATTCTCCAGGCAAGAACACTGGAGTGGGTTGCCATTTCCTTCTCCAAATAAAGGGTTACTAAGATGAAAAAACATATGTTTCTAAAAATCACCTGCCATGTGATGGAAAATCTAATTAAGAGGAGCTTAAAACAAACTAAAACTCAAAATGAAGCACATGATAGAAAGTCACAAAGCCGAGATAACAACCTTTGCTTTTGTTCTTATCACTTAACAATAGAGGAAAAACTACAGTGGCCAGCTCTGGGGAAATAATTAAACTAATTATGGACCATATTATAGACTATTAGGCAACTACTAAAAAGAAAGAGGTATTGCTGTATTGACTTGGAAATATAAGTCTGTAAAAAATATATGTACATATATACACACACATACATATATATATATATTTGTATATGCATATAGCCATAGTATATTAAAGACATATCAGTGCTTTCATAAACTATAAAAATAAGAATTTATATTTCTACACACATAGATTATGAAAAGTTACCTGCAGTGCATTACATTGATAACATTAGCTACCTCAAGATGATTCAGTCGTTTATACAATTTTGTACTACTTGAATTGTTCTGATCATTTAAAGCAAAAACAGGAGACTGGGAAAATATCTTTTTTTCTAGAAAATGCATGATCAATTTTAAATGTTATAACATGCACAGAATAAATCAGGGTAATATTTAGCAATAACACTTGTAATTGCACAACATCTAACCACCAAGAAATTCTGCTTGCAGACAAACATTCATTGGTTCTAATCTACTGCAGCTGCACACTTTCCCACTCAGCCAGATAAAGAGCAGGTGTGTTTTGCTTGTGTTGGGGAAGACAGAAGGCACACCTGGCCAAGACTTTCTCAAGGTCGTGCCGTGGGCTGTAGATCACAGGGAGGGCCTCTAATCTCACCCCAGAGACCATTCACATGTCCATGCTGGGGCTCTGATTTATAAAGGGCGGGTATATTATGACATCTGAGAATAAACAAGTAGCCATTTTCCTATCAAAAATCCAAAAGTGGCCATTAAATGTGCAGTTTAGGATCAATTAGTCAAGTCCTCACAAATAACATGTGGAGGTTGACCGAAGAACAAAACCTTTGGCTTTGGTTCATAACCCCCAGCAGACCACCCACACCGTAGGCGCAAGGACCATGTGTGCTCATCAACAAAACAATAAGGTCTGAAGCTCCAGGGCTGTTTATATTCATGGTACTCTGCTGGGTGGCTCACTCAGTAGGAGAGGAGAATATTTAATGTCATTGTTACAGCAGCTTGTAACTCGTTATGAATTTGTTCCTTGAATAAGCCATTTGGAGAGTTTCTATGTCTCAGTGTCACAAAATCATCTTAGATCCATGAGACGTACATAGCAGTCTATGCGAAGAGGATTCACTCTTTCAGGAGTTCTAACAACTGTAGTTGTTACTGGTCTAGAGTATTTCAAGACTTCCTCTGAGGGGAACAAGTAAAGCATGGTTTATTACCAATGGGCATGCATCAGAAAACAAGAGATGGTGGCCCAATGCTGAGCCCTGACCATAAAGCACACAGGCTATGTGAAGGTTGGAGAGAAGACTAGTTCTGGAGGATGGTTCCCTCTGGGCTAACCATGAAGGTCTTGGGATTCCCAGAAGGACAATCTAAGGAATGAAGATCAGTGGGACTGACGACCTGAAGCAGACGGTTTGCTTTGGGCCATCCAACCTCCCCACTTCCTAAGGAAACAGATTTCTTAGGGGAAAAGATGATTAGACTCATCTCTTAAAAATTCTGGAGTCTAGGCCTAGAGATGTGAGTGTATGGGGTTGAAGATGAAGACTTTCATTGGTAGGACCTCATGGATTACATGTGGAGAGGGCAATGGCACCCCCACTCCAGTACTCTTGCCTGGAAACTCCCATGGACGGAGGGGCCTGGCAGGCTGCAGTTCACTGGGTCGCGAGGAGTCGGACATGACTGAGCGAATTCACTTTCACTTTTCACTTGCATGCATTGGAGAGGGAAATGGCAACCCACTCCAGTGTTCTTGCCTAGAGAATCCCAGGGAGGGAGGAGCCTGGTAGACTGCCATCTATGGGGTCGCACAGAGTCGGACACGGCTGAAGCAACTTAGCAGCAGCAGCAGCAGCATGGATTACATGATGGGAGGCTCAACTAGGCATTGTTTTTTAACCAAG
This sequence comes from Moschus berezovskii, assembly GCF_049115385.1. NCBI lineage: Eukaryota > Metazoa > Chordata > Mammalia > Artiodactyla > Moschidae > Moschus > Moschus berezovskii. The sequence continues at coordinate 53,350,784 of NC_142466.1, read as the reverse complement.
CAGCATACAACAAAATATTAGGTACCAGGTGATTTGGAAAATACCACTGATTAGACTAAGATAAAACATGAATACTCTGAAGGGAGAAACAGGAAGTAGGAAAGAGTGATCTGACTGACTTAGGGTTAGCAGGATACACAAGATTGAATGATGTTTGCTTTTACAAAGCCACCTTGGATATCTACTTTACATACAAGATGGTTTTATAACAATAAATTGGTCCCTAGTTGTTACAACCCCCAAAAATTTGCACTATGGCAATTAGTTCTTTTCTATTTCCTAGTAAAATTTATAAGCAAGAAATGGGTGGAGTTCAGTTTCATGTAAGGCAAGGTAAGTCCCTGAAATTAATGAACTGATTCTGCTTTGAAGGAATATATACACACAAAAGAAGAGTTCTCACTTGTGATTATCAGGTGCACTGTTGTGATTTCATACCTTCTGCTCTTTGAGCATGCTTTCATATCAGTCTGCCTCTCTAGGACTGAATCTCTTGTTCAGTTCTTGCATAAGGACCAACAAAATCAAAGAACAGCTTGGCATTGACATCTCTGGTTCACAGAACCCAATAAGGAAGTTGGGAAGGCCCACTCTTCTCTGAATATCCAAGTGGGGAGGCGAGGGTCAATTATATCTATTCTAGAAGATGAACAATGAATGCACAAGGCACTAATATGACAATACCATCATTTTAATTTGGCATACAGAGTGGTTCCCAATAGGAAAAGGAGTACGTCAAGGCTGTATATTGTCACCCTGCTTATTTAACTTATATGCAGAATACATCATGAGAAATGCTGAGCTGGATGAAGCATAAGCTAGAGTCAAGATTGCCGGGAGAAATATCAACAGCCTCATATGCAGATGACACCATCTTTATGGCAGAAAGTGAATAAGAACTAAAGAGAATCTTGATGAAAGTGAAACAGGAGAGTGAAAAAATTGGCTTAAAGCTGAACATCCAGAAAACTAAGATCATGGCATCTGGTCGCATTACTTCATGGCAAATAGATGGGGAAACCATGGAAGCAGTGGCTGATTTTATTTCCTTGGGCTCCAAAGTCACTGTAGATGGTGACTGAGGCCATGAAATTAAAAGACACCGACCAACCTAGACAGCATATTAAAAAGCAGAGACATTACTTTGCCAACAGAGGTCCATCTAGTCAAGGCTATAGTTTTTCCAGTAGTCATGTAGGGATGTGAGAGTTGGACTATAAAGAAAGTTGAGTGCCGAAGAATTGATGCTTTTGAACCGCAGTGTTGGAGAAGACTCTTGAGATTCCCTTGGACTGCAAGGAAATCCAACTAGTCCATCCTAAACGAAATCAGTCCTGAATATTCATTGGAAGGACTGATGCTGAAGCTGAAACTCCAAAACTTTGGCCACCTGATGCGAAGAACTGACTCATTTGAAAAGACCCTGATGATGGGAAAGATTGAAGGTGGGAGGAGAAGGGAACAACAGAGGATGAGATGGTTGGATGGCATCATCGACTCAATGGACATGAGTTTGAGTGAACTCTGGGAGATAGTGATGGACAGGGAGGCCTGGCATGCTGCAGTACATGGGGTTGCAGAGTCAGACATGACTGAACAACTGAACTGAACTGAACTAAAAGACAGAGTTCAGAAATCATAATTCCTGACTCCTGTTCCAGGCTCTGGGAGGTATGCTATCCAAATGGTAGCCACTAGCCATTTAAATGAGACTATTTAAAGTAGTTGAAAGTGAAACTGAAAGTCGCTGAATTGTGTCTGACTCTTGGTGGCCCCATGGGCTGTCGTCCATGGAATTCTCCAGGCCAGAATACTGGAGTGGGTAGCCTTTCCCTTCTCCAGGGATTTTCCCAACCCAGGGATCAAACCCAGTTCTCCCTCATTGAAGGTGGATTCTTTACCAACTGAGCCACAAGGGCAGCCCAAAGTAGTTGAAATGAAATACAATTAAAAATTTGGTTCCTTAGTTACACTATTTACAGATCAACTGCTCAATGACTGTTGGCTACTGGACAGAACATGTTCACAACATTCTCATCATCACAGAAAGTTCTACTGGACATGACTGGTCCAAATTAACCTTGGATATAACTTTGGGCCTTTGTGACAAGAATCATCTGCCAATTAGAGTGCCAAGGTGAGGCCTGAGGGGGTGGTGAAGGAGAGTTTTCCCTCTGCTGTCCTTCAGCTACCCCTTCACTCTTTGACACAGTCAGTTTATACTTCTTCAATATTACATAAAGGGTCATGAAACTGCAGCTTCAAACTCTCCCACTTCACATTCTAGAACCACTACTGGCCATGACAGTACCCAGAAAAAATTAATCCAGGCCCCAAACACAGGAAGAAACAAAAATTTTATTGTGCTAACAGATCATCTACTATTCCTGATGCTAGAGTATTTTTTAATCCTTATATTTTAAGTAAAGAAAAAAAAATTGACCTGGCATTTGGGTTTCTCTCTGCTCAACTCATGAAGACTTCCAAGTTCTGCCTTCCTGGGGTTTCACGGCCATATATGACAATCTCCAGGGAACACTCTGTGCTGCTTTTCCTCTAATAAACTGCTCTAACTCTGAGCTTTGACACCTAGTTTAATAGGAAAAACTGAAGGGGCTATTTTTAGAGAACAATCTGTTATTGAAACTCCCTTGTATTTCCAGTCAAGAGTGTAAGCCTTCTCTTAGGTACACAGGAAAACAACCTAACAGGAGAGAGAGATCCAGATGCAAGAGGAGACAGGCATCCCACAGAGTTAGAAGAAAACCGATCATCCAAATGCACTGAAAAAGCAAATACAAAATGTTTTCCCCCGCAAAGGTCTGAGGCAGCAGCCTTTCCAGTGGGAAATGATGAAAAAGTTAACACAGTCTAGGAAGCATTCAACACTCGAGAGCTAGGTTTACTGTTTCCAGGAGATGTGACAGAATGGTTTTCTTTTGCCATGGAACTGATGAGGCAGAGAGGCCCTAAGTACCCCCGCTACTTCTAAAGACAGTTCTCAGGGCACCTTTAACAACCTAAGGTTTACTAAGAGGGGCCACGGCTGATGGTGCCGCCCCCACCTGCCATGGCAGCCCTGAGATCAGAGTTTGTAAAGAGAGAACTGTTGGTGGGAGCACTATTCCTGGTGAGAGGCGATTCTCTGACCTGTCTGTACTATGCACACTGTTGGCACCGTGCTTTCCTCACCTCCCAGGATGTCCTGGAACCTTCCCACATCAGAACTCAGCGCTCGTCCTCACTCTGTGCCACAGTGTGGATGGACGTGGCCACCTCTCCACTGGATGCTCAGGCTGCTTCCATTATTTCGCTGCGACGAACAATGCCGCCATGAACAATCTTGTACCTCTGCCACTTCATACATGTGTAGGTCTATTTGTAGGATAAAAGTCAGGAAGTGGGACTGCTGTAACTCAAGGCCAATGCATCTGTAGTCTCCATCAGTTCAGTGCAGTTCAGTCGCTCAGTCTTGTCCGACTCGTAGTCTCCATGCTGCTGCTGCTGCTAAGTCACTTCAGTCATGTCCGACTCTGTGCGACCCCAGAGACGGAAGCCCACCAGGCTCCCCCGTCCCTGGGATTCTCCAGGCAAGAACACTGGAGTGGGTTGCCATTTCCTTCTCCAATGTGTGAAAGTGAAAAGTGAAAGTGAAGTCGCTCAGTCGTGTCCGACCCTTAGTGACCCCATGGACTGCAGCCTACCAGGCTCCTCCATCCATGTATATTGGCAAATTCCCTTTCATTAGGTTGTAATATTTTGCTTTCCTGCCACAATGTATTACTATGAGTATCCATTTCTCAGCTTCCCTGGTGACTCAGTGGTAAAGAATCTGCCTACAATGCAGGAGACTCAGGAGACCGGGGTTTGATCCCTGGGTCAGGAAGATCCCCTGGAGAAGGAAATGGCAACCCACTCCAGTATTCTTCCCAGGGAAATCCCATGGACAGAGGAGGCTGGCAGGCTACCATCTATAGAGTCACAGAGAATTGGACACAGCCATATGACTGAGCAGGCATACATGCCCACATACACTTTCTAATTCCCACACAACACTTCTCTCAGGAAGTTTCAGTTCAGTTCAGTTCAGTCGCTCAGTCATGTCCGACTCTCCGCGACCCCATGAATCACAGCACGCCAGGCCTCCCTGTCCACCACCAACTCCCAAAGTTCACTCAAACTCATGTCCATAGAGTCGGTGATGCCATCCAGCCATCTCATTCTCGGTCGTCCCCTTCTCCTCCCGCCCCCAACCCTTCCCAGCATCAGAGTCTTTTCCAGTTTACAGCAACCTAAAATCTTTGAGCAACATTTCTTAAAGTTGCTAAGAATCACCTGGAGGAATTTGCTTAAAATGAAATTTCTTGTGACCCATCCTCAGATATTCTGGTTAGTAGCCTGGATTAGAGCTCAGGAAGCTGCATTTTAAACAAACATTGCAGCAATTCTGGTACAAGTGATCCCATGATCTAACTTTTTATAAGGCTGTTCACTGTCTTAGTAAACTAGAGCATCCCTGCTGAGCCACAGAGGATGGTTTTTGCTGAACTGCAAAGGCAGTGCTGAGATCCTCAACTCAAAATCCAGATTACCCAGGTTTGAATCTTGGATCCATCACTTGTGAGACTGTGTTCTGGGGCAAGCGATTTCATCTCTGAGTGCTGCTGCTTTATCTGTAAACTGGAGCTAATAGTACTACTGCCTTCAAGATTAAATGAGTTAAGATTTTCAATAATCCTCGAATCCTGGTAATTATTTTTAAAGTGTTAACTTACAAGGTGGAAACTGCTAGTTATCCACCTCAATATCCATTATCCCCATCTTCCATGGTAATGGAACTCCTGATCTGGGACTGGGCACCTAGTCCCAGAAAAAGTCCCAGTCACCTAGAAAAAGACTGTATTTATCGGTCAGTCTTGCAGTCCTTTGTGGCTGGCCACTGAGACAGAGCAGGCTGACTACATAATTTGCAGGGTTTGGTACAAAATTAAACTACAGAACCACTTGTTGAAAAAGCAGGAAAAGGGTGCTACTGGGGCTTCCCATGTGGCACTAGTGATAAAGAATCCACCTACCAAAGTGGGAGCAATAAGAGATGCAGGATTGATCCCTGGATCTGGAAGGTCCCCTGGAGGAGGGCATGGCAACCCACTCTAGTATTCTTGTCTGGAGAATCCCATGGACAAAGGAGCCAGGTGGGCTATAGTCCATAGAGTCACAAAGAGCTGGAAACAACTAAAGCAACTTAGCATGCATGCAAAGGTATAAAAATAAAGCTTTTACCTTTCTTCCAAAATTTCTCTTGACCTGTCATAATGATTTTTATTTGCTGGTTAATGTTTCTCCTTTGGGCACACAGATATACTGGTGGGGAAGGGGAAACATCACAGGTACCAGGAGGACAGCCCAGGGGCTGCTGGGTTTCCCTTCCTGTTCAGCACTGGGGGCTGGAAAGTCAGGCTAGACATCTGCTCTTTCTACAGTCCCACTGCCCCACCCATTGCAGATGTGGGATTTCCAAGTATGTTATGACCTCTATGTACTGGGATGGTCTTTGTTTTTATGGTGAAGGTGAGTGAATTACTAAGTCCCCAGTGAGTCCTGTTTTGTGCGCTCTGACACTGGCACCGCAGGGTAGGGAGCGCAGTAGCCACGCCCTGCCCCAAGTTGCCTTGGGACATTTTACCTGACACAGTCCTTCATGGGTGCATGGGCAACTGCAACTGTGCACAGAGGGACACAACAGCTGCTAGGTGATGGGGAAGCTGAGATGGCCCAGGGCACTGGGGGAGAGGGGCTAGCTGTGGAGAAATAGTCCTGGGGAAATAAGAAGAGGCAGAAAGTGGACATTCTCCATTGTTCCATTTGTAAGTGAACTTCACTTCCAAAACACAAATTCAAACATGAATTTATTAAGAAAATCAAGATGATGGCTATAGAGCACTAAACCCAGGCCAATAGGCCTCATGTAACTGTACTGGTTGCATGCTTATGGAGCCAGTCCTGCACAAAAGCATATGTGTTTAGGCAACTTCTGGGAGATGCCCTTAAAATTATCTTTCTCATCTACCTTCTTGCCTGGGATGCATTTACAATGGCTGGAACATTTACTACTATCTGAGACCATGAGGATAAGGGCTACAGCTGGGGATGGCAAAGTGTGAGCTAGGAGGAGCCTGGATCCCAAAATAAAACCTTTCATTTAAAGTTATCAGGGCCCAGATTCCTACCCTGGTTACGGGAATGGTTTCAGAAGTTCATGACATTGTAGACATCATTATATGCCTGGATATTTTGCTGGGAGAGAATCCATGACTTTCATCAGATTCTCAAGGAGGCCCATGACCCTAAGAGTTTAAGGACTGAGCTTTGAGAAGCTGCAGACAGAGTTCTTTTTAGCTGTTTACATGTTGAAGTAATACCAAGGCATTAACCAGAGCCATGTAAGATACGGAAGTGAGTAACACGGATAAGACATCAACAGGATTGGAATGATGAAAGAAGGGGATTGTGGCCAGGCCAGAGGAGAGATTCTAACCCCTTTGTTCCCAGCACTGTTTTGGAAGAAGATTAATGATTTACACCAGAAATATAAAGGACTTCCACTTGATCATGATCTGAACATTGCCAGGTCCCTGTGTATAATTCATTATTCAAAAGCTGCTGCACTCTGTCTATAAATCATTGCAAAGTAGTCACTCTTTCCTATAAGTCTTTTCAATGTCCTTGGCCAAAGGCCAGGGTTTAAGAATCTCTTCTGTAAGTTCAGTGGCTGCATCTGAGCTACAGGGACCATAGTGACACTTGGAATGGCCAGCACGGCATCTGGACAAGTCTGTTGTCACCTCCCACAAGAATTTTCTGTTGCCCGGATGGAAGTCTTCCCTTTGGAATAAATCAGCCCTGACACCAACTCTTGGTTTTATTTTGGTTTTAAACCAAATAGGACACTTTATTACAAATATTCAGTGCTGCTCAGGTACAAGATGTACAAGTACTACAAATTAAAACAAACTTGGCTTGTCAAAAGTACAGCCTTCTCCCTTCTAAACCACATATTTGCACATACTTAAGCTTGGAAATGAGAGCTTTACCCTTTTTTAGCCGATTTTTCATTCCCTTACATAAATCTCTGTTGCATCTTAAATAGAAGTAATAAAAATGTTACATCTTTCCCCTTAAAATGTGCCCCTCTTGACTTCAATATTTAGTGTACATTTTTTTAATTCTTTGTTTCCCCCATCCTGAACCCCCTCCTACCTCCCTCCCATAGTGTGCATTTTTATCTCAGAGTTGTCCACTATATGGCAGAGATAGGAAAAAATACTATCTTTTAATCTTCCAATATTTCAAAGTTTGGGAATGCATATATTTAGAGACAATAGTCTATAGGTCAAGAACTCAGTTGCCTAGATTCTAATCGAGTTTAGTATAATCAGGTTATTTAACTTTTTCACTGTGCCTCAATTTCCTCATCTGTAAGAGGGAATACTAACAGTACCAATATCTAGCTCATGGATTTGTTGTGAGGATTAAATCAGTTATAGCTGGTATGTAGAAAATGTTTGATAAGTATGAAACTACCACTATTATTCTAGCACATATATAATTCTAAAATGAAGACAATTTATAGTCTACATTGGAAGGGACTAGAATTCAGGGTTGTTTATTGAGAGCTTATCCTGAGGAAAGGGGGCCTCAGCTAGAAGCAGACATTTTTCCTTGGGAACTTGGGATCCAGGCAGATGAGTCACACAATGGTGGACCAGTAAAACTGTAAGCCAGATTTCTTTGAGATTGGTTGTATATGGAGACGATGTTGCTGGGCAGGAAATCTTGATACCTTGTTCTTCTCAAGAGAATTAAAAACAAGACAAACTCGATGAATGTCAATATCTTCTACCCTCTCCAAATTACCACAGCACTAAAGGCTTCCTAATAATAAGTGATTCTTAAGCTATTATCATCAGTCATAATATTGATGGCATCTACTTAATGGGCAGCCAATTTGTAATATACTCTATAAGGTTTTAATCCCAAGCAGTTCCTAAAATAGTTGAAATGAGGGCTCTTTTAAATATTCCACATTATATTTTAAATTCAAGCGTATAATATGACCTCCTTCATATTGCATAAGTTCTCTTTGAAATGTATCGCTGGGAATTTTTGGAAAATTAAAAGAAAAATTGTCAATTTTATTTTGGTCCCTTCTTTTGGCCTCTTTATTCATCGATTTATAACCAATCTTCTCTAAGCCCTTCTACTCCCTAACTTATTAGTTTCTTTAATATCATCACTTTGCTTTCCTTCTATAATTTCCGACTCTTAATTTTTTTCCCCTATGTGTAGCTCCCCAGATGGAAATGATTTCAAATAATGCTGGAGCAAAAAATTACCCAAAGGTTATTCTTTCCTTGGCAAATAAAAAAATAAAAATAGCAAGACCTCAAGTGTCTACAGAACATTTTCTATCTCCATTGTCTCCATTTATTTCACAGTAATCCTAGGAGGAAGGGAGGGCATATGAAAATTCAGAGAAATTAAACAAGCAGGCATTTTGATCTTATAAAATTTGAGGGTCATAAAAAGAAAGAACATTTTCACCAAAGCCCTAGAATTATGACTCCTGTTAGAATTATTTCTACTTGAACGGAAAGAAAAATAGAGCAATCTCTTAATTCTGAAGCCCCTGGGATGTAGCATGGATCCCATCAATGGATTTTCTGGTTCATGAAAAGAACCAATGACATCTTGGGTAAATCTGATAATGCTTTCCAGTTTTCCTTCATCTCACAGTTGGTCTCCATTATGAGGAAGAATGGGTCAAAGTGTATGTAAAATACATACTATTAACCCAACATAATCCAAGTTAACTGCCAAAACTAGTGTCAGTAAAGGTCACTCACTCTGGTAAACCAGTGCTTTCCTTCTGCTGAAAATCACTATTTATAAAAGAATTCTAGTAGGTTCTTTTTTCTTTCCTGCAGTTTTGTAGCATTCTAGATTTGGGATATCTAGTGTTAAGAGATTAATAGAATTGACAACTGGCTTGAAGCTCAACATTCAGAAAACAAAGATCATGGCATCTGGTCCCATCACTTCATGGGAAATAGATGGAAAAACAGTGGAAACAGTGTCAGACTTAATTTTTGGGGGCTCCAAAATCACTGCAGATGCTGATTGCAGCCAGGAAATTAAAAGACGCTTGCTCCTTGGAAGGAAAGTTATGACCAACCTTGATAGTATATTAAAAAGCAGAGACATTACTTTGCCAACCAAGGTCCGTCTAGTCAAGGCAAAGGTTTTTCCTGTGGTCATGTATGGATGTGAGAGTTGGACTGTGAAGAAAGCTGATCGCCGAAGAATTGATGCTTTTGAACTGTGGTGTTGGAGAAGACCCTTGAGAGTCCCTTATACTGCAAGGAGATCCAACCAGTCCATTCTAAAGGAGATCAATCCTGGGTGTTCATTGGAAGGACTGATGCTAAAGCTGAAACTGCAATACTTTGGCCACCTCATTCGACAAGTTGACTCACTGGAAAAGACTCTGATGCTGGGAAAGGTTAGGGGTGGGAGGAGAAGGGGACGACAGAGAATGAGATGGCTGGATGGCATCACTGACTCTGTGGACATGAGTTTGAGTGAGCTCCAGGAGTTGGTGATGGACAGGGAGGCCTGGCGTGCTGTGATTCATGGGGTCGCGGAGAGTCGGACACGACTGAGCGACTGAACTGAACTGAACTGATTCAAATATTTTACTGGTCATGATTTTTTTTAACACCTTGCAACATTGTTTACTGAAAAAATATTTTACTGACATTACATATCAAATGTCAGAATATTTACCATAAAAAGGCAGGAGAAGACAATTGAGTCTGGAAATGGTAGAAGAATATATTCTGCTAAAATGGGCAAAAGAGAAAAGGGGTAAGACAATGATTGTATTAGCCAAGGATCTATGGCAAATAAATGTCTATAAAAAGTCTAGAAATGGCCTGGAGTTTGAATATAATTTACTACTCAAGGTCTGAGCCAAAAGACCACATCATATGTGACATATATCATTGGAAGATCTTCTTGTCTCTCTAATCAATCAAACAGGTGGTCAGCAGGAAGTTACTGGGCATCTATGGTGTTCTCAGTCCCACACTTTCAGTGACTCAAGTCCTGGATATCGCTCAACACTTTCAGCTATTTATACCACACTAGCAACGTGGAGGAGCCTGGTGGGCTGCAGTCCATGGGGTCGCTAGGGGTCGGACACGACTAAGCGACTTCACTTTCACTTTTCACTTGCACACATTGGAGAAGGAAATGGCAACCCACTCCAGTGTTCTTGCCTGGAGAATCCCAGGGACGCGGGAGCCTGGTGGGCTTCTGTCTATGGGGTCACACAGAGTCGGACACGACTGAAGTGACTTAGCAGCAGCAGCAGCAGCAGCAGCAGCAACGTGTGTGTGTATGGGAAGGGTAGAGTTGAAGGTACAACCTCCTTACCTCTTACTTTCCTTATTCCAAAGGATTAATGAAAGTAAAGAGAAAGAAAGTCCACTCTCAAAAAAAAAAAAAAAAAAAGGGAAGCTCCTCAAATTGATATTATATATCAAAAGTCAGATAATGACTGAGCTACAGTTTTTTAGTGGTGGAGCTTTCTAAAGTCCATACGCCCATAACAGCTTAGTCTTTCTTCTCTTTCTTCCCTATGCTTGTATTAAAAAGATCTGGGCCCAGTCATCCATAGGATAAGCGTAGATTTTGTTTCCTTTCCTCCCAAGGAGCAGTCATGTCAGTGACCACTGTGCACATATATGTTTCTCAAGAACCTCAAGAAATCAAGTGGTCACTGGACAAGGAAGGATACAGTATTGGTGGATCTCCCAATTAGCATGACTATTTCTAACAACATACAATGAAACGATCACCCACCAGCAGCCCTCCAACTCACCTGACACCATTTCTCAGCTTATCCCTTTTGAAACCACTCCCCTGTGAGGGACAGCAGAGCAGTCTCAGACATGGCTTCAAAAAGGTACAAGATGATTATTCTTAATTGAGGAAAATGTTAAGAGGAATAAATTCTTTTTCAGCCAAGATCATGCTGATACGAAAATAATGTCCTAGGAAATAAGGTGGGAGTGACAAAAAGGACAAATGTTTCTGGCTAAAATTCTTCTCCAACTTTTCCTGTAACTCTTCAGGAACAAGAAGTTCTGGAAAGCAAAGCAGTTCCTTTCCAGGTGCTATAGTGTGGGTCAGTGTGCAAATGTAAATATTCCTGATCATTTTCAAAAAGTTCCCCACCACAGGAGTAAGAAACATTGTGCTAGGGGTGGAGGCTGCTTCTTGAGCTGCTGAGGTATACGCACTCTGGCTCCTCAGTTCCTGTATCACCTATGTAACCTAGGCATTCTCTCCACTAAATCTCCTTGCTGTAAAGACTTAGAAGGACTTCTGTCTTCTTGGCTGAATACTGACTGATAGAGTCGACTAAAACAGGACTCCCCCTCTTTCACTGTTGGACCCTTTAATCAATCCTAAATGTTGGGACAAAATTAACTTCCCATAGAGTATGTTTGACCATGCTTCTCCCTTTTCTAGCAACTTTAATTGCTTGCATTGCCTATCCAGTGCATCCTCAAACTTTAAGCATTCAAATGCTACTTTCATGGTTTTTGACATATCTGTATATCAGCTGTACTATTATTTACTTTTTCTTTAATAAACTTCTTTAGTAAAGTTTTTCTTTGACCCATCTTAAAAAATATAGCATCATTCTAAGTAAAAATTTCCATGATCAAGATTTTGACATGCAAAATACATATTAAGATAAATATATAACTTCTTAAAACTAATGGGCAGTGTCTGAAGTATCATCTCACTAGTAAACTGTGTGCCAGTTTGGGGGAACACTGGTCTTTGAAACAAGAGCACACTTGTATCTGCTCCTAATACTTGCATGTTAGTATAACCCCAGAGGAGATACTCAGCCTCATTTCACTCTCATTTCAGCATTTCACCTCTTAGAATCTGAGAATGCGACATAGCACAGTGGTATAGTTTAGACTCCTGAATGACACTATCTGGAGCTCAAGTCTTGCTTCAGTCACTTACTAGCAGGGTAACTATTTACTCAACCTGCCTGTGCCCCGTTTGCTCATCCCCTCAATGGCATCAACGTCTGTCCCATGGGGTCACTGTGATGATTCCTGAAGAAGCATGCCTAATGCCTTTAGGACAGCCTGACAGGCAGTAAGCACTCAGTAAATGTTTGCCGTCATAATTCTTCCATTTTGACCTTTGCTCCATTCATGTTGGACCACTCTTCAGTTCAGTTCAGTTGCTCAGTCGTGTCCGACTCTTTGCGACCCCATGGACTGCAGCACACCAGGCCTCCCTGTCCATCGCCAACTCCTGGAGTTTACTCGAACTCATGTCCATCGAGTCAGTGATGCCATCCAGACATCTCATTCTCTGTCGTCCCCTTCTCCTCCTGCCTTCAATCTTTCCCAACATAAGGGTCTTTTCAAATGAGTCCGTTCTTCGTATCAGGTAGCCAAAGTTTTGGAGTTTCAGCTTCAACTTCAGTCCTTCCAAAGAACACTCAGGACTTATATCCTTTCGGATGGACTGGTTGGATCTCCTTGCAGTCCAAGGGACTCTCAAGAATCTTCTCCAACACCACAGTTGACTAGATGGATCTTTGTTGCCAAAGTACTATCTCTGCTTTTTGATATGCTGTCTAGGTTGGTCATAACTTTCCTTCCAAGGAGTAAGTGCCTTTTAATTTCATGGCTGCAGTCACCATCTGGACCACTCTTACACTGGCATAAACTTTGCAACATACCTTTGTATATTTGCCCTGCACCTGGCTTGCCTTACCCAACTTTCAGCATTCTATCCATCCCTCACCGCACATCAGAAATCCTACTTCTTTAAGAAAACTCCTCTGCTGCCCTCTCTTACCTAACAAAACTGCTCCACTCTTTGGACTTTGTGAACCTTCATATCTCTTCTGCTACACTTATCACATTCTGTCCTGGAATTTGGATGTTTTCCTCCTACTCCCTATTGGTTTGAAATCTTTCACAGGAAGGATCCCTGTCTCCATACTGGCTAAATCCTACCTAGCCCAAAGCCCTCCCCTGCCCCACCCACAGAAGAGATACACAATAAATGCTATTTCCCTTGATCCCCAGTTCCAGGTAGTGCCACAGAATACAGGCTTTCCTAGATGCAGAGTCTTTACTGTGCCTTTTAAGAAGTAGGCATGTGTGCCTTCGCCTAATTCACAAGTTAACTACAGTAAATATTTTCCTGACTTTTATAGTCTCTCATACTTTTGAGATGTCAAATTGTCAAGCTTAATTTGGTTCTGGATTCTCTTTGTAAGTCTTATAACAGCTCACAATTGTATAATGCTTTACAGTTTATAATATGCATCCACTCAAATCAGTTCATGTGAGCCTCACAGCACTCTTTATGGAAATTCTCCTCCTTTTGTAGATGATGAAAATAAGACCTGGGATAAATGCCTAATATAGACTACATAGCTAAGCATACCCAGACCCTGGTGGTAGGTTGAGTTCTGGTTCTCTGATCCAGCTTCTGGCAAGGAATTGTCGCCATAGTGATACCATACTGGTGAGCCATTTAGCCAGGCAGGTCTATTAGAACCACAGAGGGAGGCTAAGAGGTATTTCCTCACACATAAAGTGATTTTCATAAGGTAACTGAAAGAGCTACATCTCCCACTTGAGGTTTCCACTTGTATTACCAAAGTGAAAAATCCTATCTTTAAGTAATAAACTCATATAAAGACCATGCCAGTCAATGACTGGTCCTGAGGACCACCTGAGTGTCTTGTCAGATCAAAGATCTCTGAATCCATTATTCTTTTGCTCAGTGTATGGTTTCCACCATTGTACATTGTAAGCTCGCTGAGGCTAGGAGCATTGGCAATTTCCATCCAAAACGTGTAAGACAAACAGGCTTCACTCCAGAGTCATGTGAGATGTTTATTGGTATCTGCCTGGAAACCTGCATGAGGCTGTGTCTGAGCAAGCAGGAAAGAGTATCTTGGTAGTGTGCATGCCATAGACACGGGACATGAGTGTTTTTCAGACTTTCATCAATGGAGTCTTCGTAATATCCTAAAACATGACCAAATCAATGAAGCTAATTCCATTTGATCAGAAGCAATCTGGATGGTAGAATGCCTGTCTCAAGCTACCTGGGACCACGTTCTAATATCATTCAATTGGGTGCATTTGGGAATGAGGGGTAGAGTTCTATGAATCATAAAGGCTACATGTAGTGAAAGAAAGGTTCCCGGATTCTACCCTGCCTCTATCATTCTACTTTTCCAAGCTTCTTGTTTCCTCATCTATAAACTAAAGGGGTTACCAACATCCTTACCTCTGGGCCCCTTCATGAGCCCCATAATTTCAAAACTAATAGTCAAATAAAAAGACAAGTACAAGTGAAGAAATAAGACTGTTTTTTTTTTTTTTTAATGAAACAGAAGATACCAAAAACTGGTTAATTCTATACCAGAGAATGTAATCATTTTCAGTCTCTTCAACAGCAGAAGGAAACTGGTATATTTCTCTGTACTCCAAGAGATAAAAATTTACAAGTGACTTCATAGAGGGGTCATGAAACCTACCTCCAGCCAAAGGGAAACTACTCAAAACTGCTTTCTCTATTCTACTCAAGCTGTTCTTGCCAAGATCACCAAAAATGTTCAGTGTTCTCCAAATCCAATATTTTTTGTTTATCTTCATCTCATTTCTCCACTGCATTCAACACAGTTGGATATGCACACCTGGAAACTCTTTTCCTTTAGAGTCTGCCATATCCCCCTATCTTGGCTTGCCTTCTGCTTACCTGTCCCTCTTCTTAGCCCTTCTGGTTGGCACCTTTTCCACATCTCCACTCTAAATTTTGGAACATCCTTAGGGCTTAGTCTTCTACCCTCTTGCTCCTCTTTATATTATTTCCCTAGATGACCATCTAGTCCATTTATTGCCCATTTGGGCAATAAATACTAATTGCATGCTGATAATTCCCATTTTTTTGTCTCACCCTCAGACCTCTATTCTGAACTCCAGACACCTATATCAAATTGTCTGTTGGACATCTGCACTAAAAGCTCCATCAAGGGTCTCTCTCAAATGTAACATGTCAAATCAGAACTCTTGATTTCCCCTCCCCTCATTATGGTCCTCTCTCATCTGTCCCTCTCTCATTCTTCTCCGTTTCTATAAATGGCACACCGCTACTCAGTTGTTCAAATCAATTACCTAGAAGTTATTCTTGATTCCACATACGTCCCACATCCATTGCATTAATGAATCCTATTGACTTACTCCAAAATATATCCCCAATCCACTCTTCAACTCCACAAGCTCTACTAGTATTGAAATCACCATTATCTCTTGCATATATTACTGCAAAGGCTGGTGTCCTAATTTCCATTCTCAGGGCACATTTATTCTCCACAAAGTAGAAGAGAGGCCCTTTTGAAATAGAATTCATACTTTAATACCTGCAGTGGCTGTCCATTTCAATTAGAATAAAATCCTAACTCCTCACTGTCACCTGAATGTCTCTTCAAGGTCTGGCTCTGCCTATCTCTTGACCTCTCTCTTTAGTTCACCCCACCTAAGGGCATTTGCACTGCCAACCATGCACCTGGTATACTCTGCACCCTCCCTCACTGGTGCATGATTGCTTTTCCTCCTTACTCTGTTCTCAGTTCAACATCATGTCTCTAGGGATTGACTACAGCAGACAGTCCCATTCCTCCTGATTTCCCATCACCCTCTTTCATTTTATTTAGAAGGTACCTAAACTGACTTTATTTCTTTGTTTATGTGCCCATTGCCAAAATTCTCCATCAAATCATAAGCTCCAGATTATAAGGGCAAGATTATACCTGGCTTCTGGGTACCCAGGGTCAAAGCACTAGCTCATCTCTACTTAAAAGTCAGAGTGATTTTTATACAGCAAACATCATACCAGGTCATTACTTCTAAAATCCTCCAGAGGCTTCCCATCTCTCTCAGAATACAGTCTTAAGTCCCCACGGCCTGCACTAGGCTGACATGATCTGGCCCTCAGCCTTCTGTGTGGCCTCATCTCCTCTCCCTACCCTCCTCTTTCAGCAGGCTGCTGCTATACTGACCTCCTTGCCTTTCCCAAACAAACCATTCCAGCCTTAGGTCACACGGGTCCTCTCCAGAGATTCTTTTCCTGCCCACTTGAGCCAAAACAGCTACCCTTACCCTGTCTCACTTCTCTCCATGAAGCTTACACCATCTGCCATATCACCTTGTTGTTTGTTGCATCATTTATCTCAAACTCCCCACCAAGATGCACACGCCCTGGGACTATTATTCTGTTCACTACTGAATCCCCAGCACCTGGCATATGTAGGTCCTCAGTAGGCATTTGTTGAATGAATGATCTGCTCTTCTGAAAACTGCAAAGTCTTTCTAAATTGAGCCTGTCTAAGTAGATTATCCCTAAGCATAGAAAGATTTATTCTGATGGCAATTATTCCGTCTTTTCAACAGTCTAGAGCGCAGAGCAACAAGCCAAGCTCCAGATCAGACAGTCCCACTCGAGGGACAGAGCTGCCTCTCCCAGTCCCTCACTGGCACAGCAGCAGGGGCACCTCTTTCCCCATTTCTCATCGATCTGACCATTTGGGACTTGAAGCTTGTTTTCAACATTTTAATTCTATGACTTTGAAAGACAAACCTTTGGAGAGACTAAAGTTCCCCTGAAAGCGGTGATTCATTCTGTAATGGAGCCCATTTACTGAGATGAGAAGCTGCCCAGCGGGCACTTAGACCCTAGATTTCTGTCTTATTAATTGCCTCTGTGAATGACAGTGCAACTGCATTCCATTTACAGATTCCCTGTTTGGCTAAGTCTTCAATGTTCCTAACACAAACAATTAAAACAGCATGAAAGAATGGACTTAACTGAAGTGAAAGCAAATTAGACCCGTTGGTCTCTTTGGAATAAAGCTTTTTGTTGGCTATAAAATGGTGACTTCAGATGAATCTAATATACTCAAAATTAAACTATTCTTTTCCTACAGTTCATGTCCTACAATTCAATTGATAAATTCACAAGTATTTACTGAGCTTCTTATTATTCACTGAGCCCTGATGGAGCCCAATGGGAACAGTGAAAGAGAGATCGATACACACACACACAAAATCTATATATCTCACATATATATATAATATAGACACACACACACACACACATTCATCTTACAGTGTGTCTTTCAAAATAACCATTCCAATTTCTTTAAACAAGAAGAATAGGGAAAGTGGGAAGATAACAAAATGAAAGAGAAATTTCAGGAACTTTAGTATCTTAGACAACCAAGGACAGTTTTTAATTTAGAGTTGTTAAGAAAACTCCCCCTGTTGGGTAGACTGCTGCTCAGGCTAGTAGGAAAGCAGGACTATGGTGGTTTTGCCAGGCTGGGGTGAGCGTGACCAGTACAGCTGAATCAATATCTTCATGGACAGACGGATAGAAAGAAAGACACAGAGCTTTAGTCCACTTGATTCACCAATGAATTCTGAACAGTAATACTTCACTAGATCATTAATGGCACACTTAGCTCATGTAAGCCAAACACCAATTCTACAATCCATTCATTCAATAGATTTTAAGTGCTCTTACAGAGCAAGGGAGGCCAAGTTCAGGATCAGGGCCTATCTTTATTTGTTTTTTTTTTTAATTTCAAAATCTTTTGTTGGCATAAAAATGAACAGAATTCTGTGGTTTTCTGTTCACACATCAACAAGAATCGGCCATAGGTACACCCATGTCCCCGCCCTCCCTGACCTCCCTCCCATCTCCCTCCCCATTCCACCCTTCAGCCTGTCACAGAGCCCCTGTTTGAGTTCCCTGAATCACACAGCAAATTCCCACTGGCTCTCTATTTTATATATGGTACTGTAAATTTCTATGTTACTCTCTCCATACATCTCGCCTTCTCCCTCCTCTCCTCCCCCCACCAGGTCCATAAGTCTGTTCTCTATGCCTGTTTCTCCATTGCTGCCCTGAAAATAAATTCATCAGTGCCATATTTCTAGATTCCATGTGTATGTGTCAGTATACGATATTTATATTTCTCTTTCTGACTTACTTCACTCTGTATAATAGGCTCTATTTAAATTTTAATATTTTGTTCATCATGGAATTTTTGTATTAATTTTACATTTTTAAAACAGACATTTTTTTTCCAAAGAAGACATACAGATGGACAACTGGTACAGGAAAAGATGCTCAACATCATTAGTTATAAGGAAAATGAAAATCAAAACCATAATGCACTATCACCTCACACCTATCAGAATAGCTATAATCAAAAAGACCACAGATAACAAGTATTGACAAGGATGTGGAGAAAAAGGAACCCTTGTATACTACTGGTGAGAATGTAAATTGGTATAGCTACTGTAGAAAACAGTATGGAGACTCCTAAAAATTAAAAATAGGATATAATCCATATGATCCAGCAGTTCCACTTCTGTGTATTTACATAAAGAAAAATGAAAATAGTAAGTTGAAAAGATATATGCAGTCCCACTTTCATTGCAGCACTCTTTACAAAAGCCAAGATTTAGATGTCCATCAATGGGTTAATGGATTAGCATGATGTGGTACATATATACGCATATGTTGACTCACTGGAAAAGACTCTGATGCTGGGAAAGGTTGGGGGTGGGAGGAGAAGGGGACGACAGAGAATGAGATGGCTGGATGGCATCACCGACTCTGTGGACATGAGTTTGGGTGAACTCCGGGAGTTGGTGATGGACAGGGAGGCCTGGCGTGCTGTGATCCATGGGGTCGCGGAGAGTCAGACACGACTGAGCGACTGAACTGAACTGAACTGATTCATATACAATGGAACAGTATTCAGCCATAAAAAGAATACAATCTTGTTGTTTGTAACAATACAAATAGACCTTGAGGGTATCATGTTAAGTAAGTCAGACGGAGAAAGACAAGCACCATACCATATGACTGCTGTTATATGTGAAATGTAAGGGGAAAAAAACAAGCTCACAGACATAAAGAACAGATTGGTGATTGCCAGAAGTGGGGATGGAAAATTGGAGCAATGTGTAGAGGGCCAAAAGATAAAAACAGCTTTAAAAAAATAAAAATAAATAATATGTTTTGATGACTGTGTTTTTAGAGTGTTTCCTTAACTTTTACACTCAAAGTGAGTGCCTCATTAACTTCACCCCAGCCCTGGCCCTGATTTATTATGTGCAGAGCATTTGGTAAGGTATATAGGGGATTAAGAGAAAGAAGAGACATGGACGCTAATTTCTAGTGAAAGTGTCAGTTGTTCAGTTGTGTCCAACTCTTTGCACTCCATGGGCTGTAGCCAGCCAGGTTCCTTAGTCCCTGGAATTCTCCAGGCAAGAATACTGGAGTGAGTAGCCATTCCCTTCTCCAGGGGAGCTTCCTGACACAAGAATGAAACCTGGGTCTCCTGCACTGCAGGCAGATTCTTTATGGTCTGAGAAACCAGGGAAGCATAATAGGAGAGAAAAGATAAATTCTTAAATAAAGCCAATGAAACGAGAGTGATAGGTGCTTTGCCTGCAATGCAGGAGACCTGGGTTCAATCCCTGGGTGGGGAAAATCCCTAGGAGCAGGGAATAGTAACCCACTTCAGTAGTCCTGCCTGGAAAACCCCATGGACAGAGGAGCCCACAGGGCTACAGCCCATGCTGTTGCAAAGAGTTGGACATGTCTGAGCGACTAACATTTTCACTTTCTTTTCAAGCACTTGAAGAGACGTTTGAAAATACTGCCAGGGCTATGGGAGTGCTATGACAGGGTAGATACCATGATAAGCCTCTTGCCCAGTCCTGCCACTTCTAGCTATGTGACATCAGGCAGACCACTTAGCCACTAGAGACTTCCATTTCCTCAACTGTGAACTAGAGGGAATGCCACCTACCTCAGAGGATGATTGTAAGATGAAATGAGTGAAGCTCACACAATAAATGACAAGGATCCAAAGTCGTGATTCCAAATGGACCTGGGGAAGACAAATCTAAAACTTTGGTTGTGATCCTGGTTATCACATACCTCCAGAGAGAGAAGGTGGAGAGATGCAACACGCTGTGTGCATTTTTACAAGAATATATGAGAGCTAGGGGCAGACTTCATGTCCACTATTTATTAATTTCTTTTCAAACTGCTTTAGGGGCTCCACACTGAGGTTTGTGTTTGGGATCTTAAAAGAAAAATCTGTGATAAGGGAAAATCTTTTCCATGTGATCTGGAGTCTGATTACCATGATAGATTTCAGATATCAGCTTGGCCGATCATAGGGGAAGAGAAAAAAGTTACAACAGTTGCTTGAATAATTCACACACAACCGGTAGGTACTAGGAGAAACCAGCCAGTTTTCTGAAAAGTCATTCTCACACCACAGACTAACTAAGGATTTATTGTTCACACATGGGCACATGCACACACACACACAGCTTCTTATTCCTGTTTGGGCAATGTTTCAGAATTTAATTTTTGAATGTACTTCGGCTGAGCGCCAAAGAATTGATGCTTTTGAACTGTGGTGCTGGAGAAGACTCTTAAGAGTCCCTTGGACTGCAAGGAGATCCAACCAGTCTATTCTGAAGGAGATCGATCCTGGGTGTTCATTGGAAGGGCTTATGCTGAGGCTGAAACTCCAATACTTTGGCCACCTCATGCGATGAGTTGACTCACTGGAAAAGACTCTGATACTGGGAGGGATTGGGGGCAGGAGGAGATGGGGACGACAGAGAATGAGATGGCTGGATGGCATCACCGACTCGATGGACATGAGTTTGAGTGAACTCTGGGAGTTGGTGATGGACAGAGAGGCCTGGCGTTCTGTGGTTCATGGGGTCGCAAAGAGTCGGACATGACTAAGCAACTGAACTGAGCTGAACTGATATCCTTTTTTGTTCCACAAATTGCTTACTACATTTGTTAAAAGAAGAAAATATTATCCTGTATCTGGGTGACAAATCTTTGTTCTCCTGGTAGAACACTCACTCTGACGGGCAGACAAAGAGAAAGTTGGCAGCTCTGTAAGAGCAGCACCAAAATGTAACTGAAAAATTCACCTGTTCTATGTGATGTCTCTGCCTAGACATATCCTAGAAGTAGTCACATGGAATGTCTCTGTGATACCCAGGCTCATCTGGGATTTCTTTTCATTCAACAAATCCTGATAATGTGTTGGCCTTCGTACATTTCCAAGGCAGCAGTTCCACAGTGACTAAGATTGGTTCATCCACTTATCAAATATTTACTGAGTTTCTGTCTGGTCGTAGACACTGTGTTGGGCATGGGAGAATCCACAGTGACACAAGTGAGACAGTTTCCTTGCTATTGCAAAGCTTACAGTTTAACAGGGTTGGCAGACAATAAATATTTGATTAGATAAATAAGAAAAATACCAGAGCTAAAGTGCTACAAAGTGAATTAAAATTGGGCAATGTGGTAGTGACCATGAGGGAGGCCAAACGGGAACTGGGGTGCTCTGGGAAGAGGGTAACATTTCAGCTGAGGCTAGGATGATGAGAAGGAGACAGCTATATCATGGTCTGACGGAAGAGGGTTCCAGGATAGGAAATGGCACTACAGCACATTCCCACCTATTTTATTAATCAGTGCCCTGGTACCAGTAAAGGATCTTGTGAATTGGTATTAGGTATGGGAGGGCAGGCTTCATGGGGACAGAACCATTGAGGCTTGTAAGCATTTCTTTCAGCTAACAAAACTATGAGTCATCACACTGTCCTTGGAGAAAGGATGAAGAAATCTGTTTTTAAGGATTGAGGACCAAAAGAACTAGTGGGCAAAAGCTTTCTCTTCACTTGAATTTTACCAAAACTGGCTTTGGGAAGTGGGGCATGATGTTGATTTTGTGATAATGACACCAGGCTCCCTAGAAGACTGAATTTTTAGGTTTGCAAGAGCCACATAAATGACTGAGAACCAGCAGGAGGGAGCAAAACCAGGAGGGATCACGAAAGCTGAGCTTACAGGAAAGGAAGGAGAAAGATGAGCAGAAGTGCTTCCTGATAACTCAGTTGGTAAAGAATCCATCTGCAATGCAGGAGTCCCTGGTTTGATTCCTGGGTCAGGAAGAGCTGTTAGAGAAGGGATAGGCTACCCACTCCAGTATTCTTGGGCTTTCCTTGTGGCTCAGCTTGTAAAGAATCTGCCTGCAGTGCAGGAGACCTGGGTTTGATCCCTGGGTTGGGAAGATCCACTGGAGACGAGAAAGGCTACCCACTCCAGTATTCTGGCCTAGAGTATTCCATGGATTGTATAGTCCTTGGGGTCACAAAGAGTCGGACACAACTGAGTGACTTTCACTTTCACTGTAGAGCCTAATAAGCCCTCCCTAAATGTCTAACCATGATGAGGTCAGGTACTAGGGAGCACAAATCAATCCCTGGTCCTAGGGGAGTTTGGGAGAGACGTTCATGATGGGTGATGGCAAAGGCCAAGAGGTAAAGAGGCTGGTTTGGGAGAAGAGGTTGTCAAAACAGTCAACATCGGAGAGGCTGGAATCCTACTTTTTCTATAAGGCAGAAGTTAGGTGTTGCCCTTCTTTGGAAGCCCCTGCAGCATCAAATCCAGTGCCAGACACCCAATGGCAAGACAATGGAACACTGGCTTTGGCACAGACAGACCTGGACCCTATCCTGCTATGGTTGTGTGGTCTGGGGCAGGCTGAGTCACCTTGCTGGTTCTCAGTGGCTGTGTCTTTAAAATGGAGATGGCCACACGGATCATATAAAGTTATAATAGGATTTGGAGATAACATGGCATAGTATCTTCAGCATAGAGACTAAATGGTCATTATTATTATTTCATGCCTGAGGATCTCATTGGCAAGTAATTTTCCATACTATATATTATGAAGTGAAGTGAAGTCGCTCAATCATGTCCAACTCTTTGTGACCCCATGGACTGTAGTCCACCAGGCTCCTCAATCCATGGAATTTTCTAGGCAAGAATACTGGAGTAGGTTGCCATTTCCTTCTCTAGGGGATCTTCCCAACCCAGGGATCGAACTCGGGTCTCCTGCATTGCAGGCAGATGCTTTACCATCTGAGCCACCAGGGAATCCCCACTATATATTATAGCACCACATAAATAACTGACCGATCATCTAAGAATTGAATACTGAGCCTCTTAGTATAATGTCCATCAGGCCCTTGCATTTTACAGACAGATATAAACTCATTGATCAACTGTCTAGGGCTATGCTTTCACTGCTGACTACTCATAAGTTTATATTTTCAGTCAAAACTCAAAACCGAATATCACTTGTATGTGGAAGCTAGAAAATGACACAAATCAACATATCTATGAAACAGTAACAGACTCACAGATATAGAGAATAGACTTGTGGTTGCCAAGGTATGGCAGCAGGTGGGGGAGAGAAGGGGAGGAATGGGAGTTTTGGAGTAGCAGAGGCAAACTGTCATATATAGGATGGATAAACACCAATATCCTACTGGATAGCACAGGGAACTATATACAACATCCTGTGACAAACCACAGAGGAAAAGAATATGAAAAAGAATCTATCTATTTCTCTCTACATATATATGTATAATTGAGTACTTTGCTGTACAGAAGAAATTAACACAACATTGTAAATCAACTGTACTTCAATAAAAATTTTAAAACGTAATTAGACATTAAAAAGTAAACAAATAAATATGTAGTCATGACTGAAAAGAAAAACAGAAAACCTCAAGACTGAGATGCATGTATTTCTTTAGCTAAGTTACAAAGTAAGTTTTATCAGGGGGTCATTTGTTGCCTTTGTTCCAAGGATAAGGGATTTTCATAGTCTTTCTGCTTATATGGTATCTCCTGCTTATATCCCTACTGATTTGAGTTCCTTGTTCCATAACCCAAGAAGATAAATATTACACTTTTCTTTTTTTTTTTTTTGCATGAGGATACTTGACATATTTTCAGAAGAAGACCATAAAGAAGACCATAAGATTATCAAGGAACATAAGTTCTACTGGAATTTGTCCAGAGGATGCAGGGCAGTCATGGGGGTGCTTGGAGTATGAGACTCACAGGAGTTCCCAATGCAATCTCATTTAGAACTTGGAACCAGGCAGGAATTCTTATGTTGTCCCAGGGTCCCATGCCATTTCTAAAGAAAAGGACTGATTTAAAATTTCTTCAGATTAGAATTTATTTGGTGATAGGGCCCTTGTGTATGAAAGAATCTGAAAGAATGTCCTTACATGGTTCTCTTAGTCATTCACATCAGAACTTAAGGAGAAAAGTTTCTCACCTCAAAGTGCAGTGGGAAAAAAAGAATATTATAATTGCTGTTTCCTTCACAGAACACAGACTGGAGCCAGAAGACCTGTTACCAAATATACTGCTGCCACCTGGGATCCCTGTATGTTACCTGTGGATGCCTCACTTCCCTTAACCCTAAAATGAGAATGAAAATAAGACTCAACTCATTAAGCTGTTGGGACAATTAAAATAGTTAATAACATCAAACATAGAATAGAATATAGAAGAGTATTTAAGAGTTAATTATTTATAACTATCATTATTATTTCTATCCCAAAGATCCTTTGAGGCTCCATGTTAAGGGAGAGTGTGGAAATAAACTGGCAGAATGATTCTTTTCCCAGTCTTTGGAGAGAAATGTAGGTTAAAATCCAGGCTCCATCAGTTACCTGCTCTGTGACTTTGGGAATGTTAAAAAACCCCAAAAAACTCTAAATCCCATTTTCTTCACCTGTAGTGAGTATCTCCTCATTGGGTCACTGTAAGAATTCAGTGAGATTATACATGCAAGGCATCTAGTAAAGTGCTTGGTATATAAGAACTGCCCAATAAGTGTTGGATAAAATAGTTGTCATTATTCATCTGCTGGGTCTTCTGGCTCAATGCCAACATATTCACCCAGTGCTCAGTAAATGCTTGCAAATGGTCTTTGAGTTTTAGAAACTCCTTTTGAAAAGAGATCTACGGGTAAACATTAAAAAAAAAAAAAGATCATTGATGAGTCCATTCTCAAAATATTTAAATAAAATACACCAGTCATCATCCTCAGTGCCTGGCTAGGGAAACCTTGATGGCAAGTCATTTAGCTGGTGACTGGTGATCAAGGCTAAAAGAGATTGGAACTCTGAGTCTCTGCTGTTTACTCTCCAGGATCTTTCCTTTGTCCAATGTTTCTAAGGAAAAGTTCTTAAATCACTTGAGTGTCAAATTCAGTGTCTACTGTGCGTGCCATGATTCACTGCAAATTTGGATAGAATAATTGTGAATGTTATCTATTTTTCCAAGACCCATTAATTTTCTAAGAAATCTTAGACTACTAGGCTAATATCATGCTCAGCAAGAGATCACCCATTAATGTGTCCAAACTTATTTTATGACAGAATATTGTCATAAACTTGTGAATGACTTCCTGCTCGCCAAAATGACAAATGAATGGAATTAATTAAAAATATAAACCATTTCACACCCTTTTCATCTCCCAGCGATTTTTATTGTGAGTAGCTGAGTTTGTGGAAAGGCAAGAGGCATGGGAGATATTCTGAGAGACCAAGAAACTTTCTTGACAACTAAGTTGTTTGTTTTCAGTTATTATGAAGCAAACAGGTTGCCTTCATCCTCTCCCAAAATTTGCTTAATGACATACTTGACAGACAAAAGGTCCATTTGGATCAAAATTGAACATGACATCATTGATGATTATTGATATGTTTTTTTATAATGGGGGTGGTTTAAAAACCTGGGATTTATGCTCTATAGCTTTCAGAGTCTCATTTTACAGAACACTTTTTAGAGTTTATGTGTATGGAAAGCAAATAAGTCCTATTTCACAAGTGCAAGATTAAAAATGAAACACGCATGCCTAGTAGCCAAGATATGAAAGCAACTTAAGTGCCCGTCAATAGATGAATAGATAAAGGAGATGTGGTGTATACAGAACAGAATACTACTCAGTCATAAAAAAGAATAAAAAATGCTATATGTCACAACATGGATGGACCTGGAGGATATTATGCTAAGTGAAATAAAACAGAAAAATACCACATGATTTCACCTATATGTGGGATATAAAAAAAAAATGAATAAACCTAACAAAACAGAAACAGATTTCTAGATTCACAGAACTAACAGGTGGTTGTCACAGGGGAGAGAGGTGGGAGAATGAGTGAAATAGGTGAGGGAGATTAAGAGGTACAAACTTCCAGTGACAAAACAAATAAGTCATGGGGATGAAATGCACAGTGTAGAGTGCAGGCTAAGTCACTTCAGTCACGTCTGACTCTTTGCAACCCTAAGGACTGTAGCCCCCCAGGCTCCTCTGTCCATGGGAAAGGATTCTCCAGGCAAGAATACTGGAGTGTGTTGCCTATCCCTTCTCCAGGGGATCTTCCCGACCCAGGGATAAAAACCTGTGTCTGTTACACCTCCTGAATTGGTAGACAGGTTCTTTACCACCAACACCACCTGGGAAGTACAGTGTTCAGAATACAGTAAATAAAACTGTAATATGTATGTAGAGTGGCAGATGGTAACTAGACTTACTGTGGTGATCATTTTGTAATATAAAAATTATCAAATCACTATGTTGTGCAACAGGAAATCACATAGTGTTGTAGGTCAATTATACTTCAAAAAACAAACTCATAGAAAAGGAGACCAGATTTGCAGTCTGGTGGCGTTTGGGAGGGAGGGGGAATTGGGCATAGGCAGTCAATCCTAGACGGTGTATTAAAAAGCAAAGTCATCACTTTGCTACCAAAGGTTATGGTCTTTCCATTGGTCATATACGAATGTGACAGTAGGACCAGAAAGAAGCCAGAGTGCCAAAGAATTGATGCTTTTGAACTGTGGTTCTGGAGAAGACTCTTGAGAGTCCCTTGGACTGCAAGGAAAGCAAAATGGTCAATCCTAAAGGGCGACTTTCACTTTCACTTTCAAAGGCAATCAACCCTGAATATTCACTGGAAGGACTGATGCTGAAGCTGAAGCTCCAATACTTTGGCCACCCGATGTGAACAGCTGACTCACTGGAAAAGACCCTGATGTTGGGAACAATTGAAGGCAAGAGGACAAGGGGGTGACAGAGAATGAGATGGTTGGATGGCATCACCAATTAAATGGACATGAACTTGGGCATCCAACCAGTCCATTCTAAAGGAGATCAATCCTGGGTGTTCATTGGAAGGACTGATGCTAAAGCTGAAACTCCAATACTTTGGCCACCTCATGCGACAAGTTGACTCACTGGAAAAGAGTCTGATGCTAGGAGGGATTGGGGGTGGGCGGAGACGGGGACAACAGAGAATGAGATGGCTGGATGGCATCACCGACTCAATAGACATGGGTTTGGGTGAACTCCAGGAGTTGGTGATGGACAGGGAAGCCTGGCGTGCTGCTGTTCATGGGGTCGCAAAGAGTCGGACATGACTGAGCGACTGAACTGAACTGATTCAGTAAAGAACCACATGTAGGTAGGTTATTAACTATTTCATGTTGACAGTGAAGATGAAAATCTTCAAAGATAACATGTAACCTATGATATATTAGAGCTTTTTAAATGTGAGTTCAAAAGGTTCTACTCTTCATTGTTTTCTTTAAAAAAAAAAAAAAAGGTACCAATGCATAACTCACATTTTCCGCAACAGAATTTGTGGAAAAGGAAAAAGAGTTTCATATGCTTATTCCCAATTTCCAGGATTTACAGTGGAAAACCAAAGGCTTTCCATAAAGCTTATATTTTAAAACGGGCTAATGCAGAAGTCACAAAACAATTTAAACACACTCCAGTCTATTACCCATTTTTTTCAGAAAGTCAAAATTAGAAGAAATCTGCAGAAGCTTAAAAAAGAAAACATTAAGTTATGGTATCAGGCAATATGGTTTTAGTCATGAAACATTGGTAAGCCAAGAATGCAGCTTCTTGGTGAAGTTAAAGCATATTAAAGTCATCTTCATTACAAGCATGGCCCCAAATAACACTTCAGCTCTCTTTGGCAGTGAGGCAAAAGTTTTTCAAATAAGGAATGGAAATTTTTCTGAGCGTAGAGCTAAGTTATATATCACGATATTGTATAATGTTGCTGGATAGCAATATTGCCATTCTGTTAAGAGTAATGGAATAAGTACCAAAGTGCTCATGTAGTGGGGCAACTGGCTTGCAAAAACACATTTATCTGTGTAGTCTTTTAATTTGTTCACAGTAGGAATGGATGAAGTTGAAGTTGAGTATTCCTTAAGACTGCCAAAGTATTTTAGGTCAACTTGTAAATTTTCCCTGAAGTTCTCTGCCAAGATTATGCTGAGGACTGAGAAGAGAATCCTTCAAATGGTTCCAAAATTAAACTTTAATCTATTATGGAAAAAATAAGTAAAAGTATATTTCCCTATCTTGGCTTGATTCCAAAGGCTCATTACCATATAGCTGGCACTCTGGCTGTAGCTGGGGCCTGAAACCCAGGGCAGAAGTGGGAATGCTGGGATACCATGAACATTTTGCAGAGGATTCCCACTGTCTCTAGGGAAGCATGAATCTTTCAGGTCTGTCTTCCATGGTGGTGACCTCTGGAAATATGAAGGTATCATCCTATTCTGATGGGAAGGTGTCCAGGGTCCAGTGAGGCTCAAGTCTGATGATTTGGATGTGCTTGGGTCCACATCCTGACTCTGTATTGCGCTGGGCATGTTACCTTCATCTCTCTGTGTCTCCTACTTCCACATTTGTAAAATGTTGATAATAACCACCTCTGGGATGGTTGGTTGTTATGATGGTTACAGACAATGACAATAAATGTACTAGACAGGCACCATGTAACGCCACCTATGGGTCACAAACCATGGCGGCATAGGAAGCTAGCGTGTAACCGTTTCACTAGGTATCGCTTCACACTTCTCATCAGGAACCATTCCTAACACAGAAATACAATATGCTATGCAAGGAGATCCAACCAGTCCATTCTAAAGGAGATCAATCCTGGGTGCTCATTGGAAGGACTGATGCTAAAGCTGAAACTCCAATACTTTGGCCACCTCATGCGACGAGTTGACTCACTGGAAAAGACTCTGATGCTGGGAAGGATTGCGGGCAGGAGGAGAAGGGGACGACAGAGAATGAGATGGCTGGATGGCATCACTGACTCGATGGACATGAGTTTGAGTGAACTCCGGGAGTTGGTGATGGACAGGGAGGCCTGGCGTGCTGTGATTCACGGGGTCGCAAAGAGTTGGTCATGACTGAGTGACTGAACTGAACTGAACTGAACTGATGCTGTTAAAGTTTCCTAATACCCAAACATTCTGTAGCTTCTAAAGGTTTGGGTTTGCTTTTTAACAAGTAAGTTCCAGGATGCATCCTAACTACCACAGATTCAGCCCAATCTCCTACATCCTCTACATTTACAATAGGAATAAAATTTCACACATTTTGAAGCTGCTACAAATGTTATCAAGCCACTCACTGGAGGGTTCTTGGGTTACGCCAGTTGAAGAAATCTGTATGTTCTTGGGATTTCCCTGGTGGTCCAGTGGTTAAGAATCCACCTTGCTTTGATCTCTGGTCAGGGAACTAAGATCCCACATACTGTGGGGCAGTTAAGACTGTGTGACAGAACTAGAGAAACCCACGCACCACAATGAAAGATCCTGAATGCTGCAAGGAAGACCTGATGCAGCCAAAAATAAATAAATAAATATTCTTTTTAGAAAAAGAAATGTTCTCGAGGTTTCCAAATTGTCAAAGTGGAAACTGGGTCTAGTGTAGGGCTAGTGAGGAAGTCCTGCTCTCTCCTGAGCCTTCCTTCTTGACTAGTCCTTTCCTCTCACTCTACAAACAAGCACAAGTCTTCCTAAGAAACAAGGAAAAGAAAAACAAAAACTCTTTCATCACAAGTTTCTTCGGAGGTATGGTTAAGCCTCTTTCTGAGAAAGAGGGAACATTGAACTTCTTTGCTGAGAACTCCACTGTCAACGTTCTCCCTTCATTCTTCCACCAGGGCATGTAGGGTCTGTCCTGAGCACTTTACTGACACTGCACTCACGCGAGCACCTAGCTGTCGTTTTCAACAGACAAGTCGTAGAGTGCCCACCTCTCTGCTTCCCTGGGCCCTGTTGAATACCTCCTCCTTTGACACTGCAGGCTTTCAGCTTCTGTGGCCCTGCACTTTCTTAATTCTCCTCTATATCTAGAGATCCTACTGTTTCCTTTCTTCCAGCATCTCCTTCCTATGCCTGATCCTTAAACATGAATTTAAGACTCCACCTTCAGCTTCCTGCTGTCTTCACTTTCTACTTTCTCTTCGGGGGATCTTGTCTATACTCAAGGTTTCAACCACTATCTTTACACTGAAGATTCCCACAGCCATAGTGGGAATAGTCCTACCTAGACTGTACCTGACTTTCAGCTTCTTGCATCAAAGTCCTGCTCAACACCTCCACCTGGATGTTTCCCAGGTAACTCAGAATTGAACACACCTTCTTCTACTCTAATACAATTTTTCTTTTGAAATTCTTCAACTGTTGACACCCTCAAACACATGCCTGCCCAAACTAGAAATCTGAGAGTCACTATCCATCTGATTCATTACTCCCACCCAATCAATAAGCAACTCCTGCCAAATTAGTCCCTATTCTGATGCTTTATTTACTTTCCCTTTTACCCCTACTCCCTTTGTCCTATTTCAAGCCCTCATCATCTCTTAGCTGGACTACTGCCTTGTTCCCATCTGATGCTTTATTTACTTTTCCTTTTACCCCTACTCCCTTTGTCCTATTTCAAGCCCTCATCATCTCTTAGCTGGACTACTGCCTTGTTCCCATCTGGCCTTCCCAATATCATCTTGTCTTCCTCAAATCAACCCTTTTCTCAGTTATTGAATTGGAGAGGAGGCTGCATCACACTGCTTCTTGTCTACAGTATAATGAACAGGCAGGTCCGGAGGTGCAGTAGTAAACAATCATGGCAAAGTCACACAAATGGTTCCTTCAGTAGGATTTCGCCAACACATTATATCTCTTTACTCTTGCCCAAATGTAACTCAGATTTCTAGACTTCCTGCTGATTCTAAGCGCTTCCCTTCTCTAAGATACCCTTCTCTAAGATACCCTTCCAATAAACTTCTTTTGTGCTTAAACAGTCTACTTATGCTGTTTGCAATGAAGATCCTAGGCTAGTATACAATTCCTTTTTGCTCTCAACCATAATTACAGATTTGTGTTTGCTCCTGTTGGTCTAAGGTGACCGCAAATGGCAGGGACCATGACTGTGAATGTATTCCATATACTATCTGCACTCCAACAACCAACATAGTTCCTGATGGATAGTGGGTATGCAAATGTGTGTTGACAGAATGAATATTCTTTAGAAGTATTTTCTGTAAAACATATGATTCATTCATTATACTATAAGATTATGGCATGATACCACTTGTTTTATTTTATTCATAAACTCAGAACCCTCCCTAAAAGCACAGATAAATGTGCTTTCTCACAAGGTAGAAGAAGCAAATATCCTTGCAGGTGTCACTGAATTTCTCCATAAGTCACATCAGTATGGAAGATTCCTTTTTTTCAAGGAGCAGATAAATATCCCTGTCTGCTTTTACCCATTAGGGTGGGTACTATTAACGTCTTGCACTTGAGTTCCTTAGAAAGAGCTCTCAATAGCTAGTTCAAAGTTTGATCATCTTTTGCCAAAAATACTTTTTAGACCAATCAGTGTCACTCTCAAGGTTGCACTGTGATTGTTTGTGATGGCAGAGGATCAAAGGCCTCAGGCAGTCCTGATGGGTAAATAATCCAACGGCTATTTGTCCATTGGTATGTCAGGGATGAAACAGATCATGTATTGGTGAGGCAAACTGAAATACTGCTTCACTGTTATATTTGGAAATTGCAACAGAAGACTCCAAAGCCTTTGAAGTCTTATGGTAGGAAGGATTATTAAACACAACCTCTTTCTTTACAGGGGAAAATGTCAAGAGCTTTTTTTCTTTTTTTAAATTGATCTCAATAAGGGCTTTAGAGATTGATTCAATTCAGAATGTTTGCTGATACCACACACTGTCAGGTGCTGAGGGAAGTATGTGATCCCTGTTCTCAAAGCATAACTCAGATGAGGTGAAGAGGTGGAGACTCCAATAAGGAGACACTAAGAAGAAGATTTACAAGGTGGAAAGTGAAGAGAGCCATGGGAAGGGGAAACAAAGAGGAAAGGGAGAAGTTTATTTACTTGGGAAACTCAAGGACTGTTTCAAAAAAGAGCCACACATGAAAGCACAGATAGATTTAAATAGGCCAGGATGGAGCCAGGGAACGAAAAAGCAGGATAACAGGGATGCAGAGAACAGCACAAATAGAGCAAGGAGGCGAGAAAGTGAAGAGCTCATTGAAAAGCATGTTGGGGATTAACGGGAGGGAGGAGCAAAAATATAATTGAGGGTAAATTACAAAGGACCCTGAGTGCCAAGCTAGGCAGTTTGTACTTTATTCTATTGGCAATCGGTAATCATTAAAGGATCCTTAGTAACAGCACGATCCTTCTTTCTACATCTGGCTGGGGAGAGGAATGAGGCGTTGGCCATTCTTCTGGTCACTGTCCTCAACCCTGGCCACATATCGGAATCACCTAGGGAGTCTGTTCATTTATTAATGTCTGTTTGTTAACAGTGCCAAGTCTGGCCCTGTATTTGGTCAAGTAGATCAGAATCTCTTGTGGTAGGGCCTGCATATGACTCTTTTTAAAGAAAAATTTAGGTAATTTTAATGTCCAGTCAGAGCTGAGAACCACTGGCATAGGTGTAAGAATTTCTCTATAAATTTCTATTTTTGTCAGGAGTGCTTCGTTGATATTAGGTATGACATTATGCTTTACTTAATTAGGTATGGCCTAATGGATACGATGGGCTTCTCAGGTGGCTCGGTGATAAAGAATCCACCTGCCAATGCAGGAGACACAAGAGACGCAGGCTTAATCCCTGGGTCCAGAAGATCCCCTGGAGTAGGAAATAGCAACCCACTCCAGTGTTCTTGCCTGGAAAATTCCTTGGACAAAGGAAACTAGCAGGCTACAGTCCACGGGGTTGCAAAGAGTTGGACAAGACTAAGCGACTGAACACACATACACAATGCCTATGATGGAAATTTCTGATATACTGTGAAAGTTCTTTGTTCTTAAATAACTTCCACATTTATTACCAGCAATACATTCTGTGTTCAGTACCACATTCTTTCTCTAGGTATTTCATATACATACCTACATAAAATTAAACATATAATCAAGCACTCCAAGAGCCTAGATCTGAATGCATGAATACACTTATATGACAGAGTTGATTAAGACACACACAAGAGAAATTGAGGGAAAGTGGTGGGATAACTGGCAGAGGTGAAAATCAGTGTTGACCAACCAAAATGCTCAGTTCAGTTCAGTTTAGTCACTCAGTTGCATCCGACTCTGTGACCCCATGGACTGCAGCATGCCAGGCTTCCCTGTCCATCACCAACTCCTGGAACTTGCTCAAACTTATGTCCATCGAGTCAGTGATGCCATGTCAAAATGCCCAAGACACATTCAACTGTCTGCTCATCTTATGCATCGAGATACCCACGACTTCTATTAACATAAATACATTTGAATCAACTTCTTAAAAATCAAATGCTATTTAATAAGACAGAATTAGGACTGTTACGGAGATGACCTACCAAAAAGGTTCTGTTATTTTAAGAACCAGGATTTTTTTATTGAATACCATATCCCAAAATGCAAGTCATAAAACAAGGGAGTTGCTTGCATGCTAAGAGATTTGAAGATGACAATAAAAGAAAGTCCTATGACAAGAGATTACTTTTTCTTCCCAATATATTGTGACCATAGCTGACTTCTGTGATCATGAGAAGGCAAACATCCCAAATCCAGGACACCTTGTTAGGGATCAGGCCAGGAACTGGGTAGCAACTTCCTGTTCAGCAATTCTAATCTGAGTAGAGAAGATCCCGACTGGGTGTTGGCCTTGATAGGAAGAAGGCTGGCTAGACAGAGCCTATGTTCAGAGAAGTGAGTCATGGCAGGGAGGAGCAGGCAGAGATTACCAGTCCAGGTAGGTTAAGTCCCAAGTGGAGGAGCCATGTAAGACAACCTGGGAACTCAGATTGATATGGAGGCCAAGGGTTAGGGACATGACCCAAAACTGAGGGGTTGAGAGCTCAGGGGCCTCCTAGAAGGCACCAGCAGCATCAATATGGAGCCTGATTAATGCTGAGCCTTTCCGTGCCCCAGTGTGCTTCCTCCATAAAATGAGAAGGTTGTACTGGGTGAGCTCTATAGCCCAGCCTAGGATCTAGGATGCTGGGCAGAGCCAGGGCAGAACTAAGGCCATGCTTAGGCACAGCTCACAAGAGCCAGGTTCAACTGGACATCAGTAGTATCCTGGGTGGGCCCAGGAATCTCTTGTGGCACTGCAGGAAGAATGTGGCCTGGGGTTGACTGTTTCTCCAAGAGGCATACAGGGAACACCCCAGACTGTGCTGCTCCCAGCCTTTTCACAACATGGGGGCTGTGCTTCAGCAGAGAGGGTGTCAAGAGACCAACCAGCAGAGGTGATGCAACTTCAAGCAGGTGGGAATTGCCTGGATGAACTCAGGATGATGTCAGAATGGGATACTGAACCATTCCCCCAGCATCAGGAAAAGAGCTATAACCTACAGAAAGGGAGGACTGATCCTTCTCCTTCAGGGAAGTCTTTGGCTTTAGCTGGGCCTCAAGAAATATCAGGCAGGATTTATCACTATTAATAATAACCAGCACATGACTGAGTAAAGAACTGAAACTCAGCTGACCAAGTGACTGTAAGTGTCCTTGGAGAGAGAAGTAAGGGGTTTGGTGAAGAAAGGAGGGTGATGGGAAGAGAAACAGACATGTACTTACACTGAGATTTCAGCACACTCTACCACCACCCCACCACCCTACTCTCACCCCCTTGGTTATGCAAACTTCTAGCTGGCCGGCCTGCCACAGATACTATCACTTGCTCCGAGGTACAAATACCATCCAAATTCTTCCTGTATTAGGCGTTTCCTCAAACCTTGACCTCTACTGTTGTAGGAAAAAACCACCTCCTCTACAACAAGTGTTTTAAATTTCCTTTTTTACCTCCTCATAACCTGACAGATGCTGATTGCAGCCATGAAATTAAAAGACGCTTACACCTTGGAAGGAAAGTTATGACCAACCTTGATAGTATATTAAAAAGCAGAGACATTACTTTGCCAACCAAGGTCCGTCTAGTCAAGGCTATGGTTTTTCCTGTTGTCATGTATGGATGTGAGAGTTGGACTGTGAAGAAAGCTGATCGCTGAAGAATTGATGCTTTTGAACTGTGGTGTTGGAGAAGACTCTTGAGAGTCCCTTGGACTGCAAGGAGATCCAACCAGTCCATTCTAAGGGAGATCGATCCTGGGTGTTCATTGGAAGGACTGATGCTAAAGCTGAAACTGCAATACTTTGGCCACCTCATGCGACGAGCTGACTCACTGGAAAAGACTCTGATGCTGAGAAAGGATTGGGGGCGGGAGGAGAAGGGGACGACCGAGAATGAGATGGCTGGATGGCATCACCGACTCTGTGGACATGAGTTTGAGTGAACTCTGGGAGTTGGTGATGGACAGGGAGGCCTGGCGTGCTGTGATTCATGGGGTCGCGGAGAGTCGGACACGACTGAGCGACTGAACTGAACTGAATCTGACAAATGTCCACATCGGCCTTACTCTCTGGGGAGCTTTAGTGCCCCAAACTTCTAATAAAGGAGTAGTACCTGGATTTGGATTTTACTCTCTTCCTCCTGTAGGTCCTCCACTGACTTCCTCACAGAGCCAGCTTAAAGATACTAAACCAAGGTGTCCAAAAATCAGAACAAAGCCAAAATCCATCCAATGACTAATCTGAATCATGACTATTCTGATGTGAGGCCAACTTTATAGTCTCCAAGAATCCTCAGCCGAAGGGCTTCAGCCCCCACAGCTGGCACTGGGCAAGTGAAACTGACAATCTTGATTTCTGCTGAGGACGACTGTTAAAGGGGTTCCAATATTCTCTGAACTGTGAATAAATAAAGATTTTTTGAGATAATGAATGAATGAGTGAATGAAAATTTTTATAGGATAAAATAGATCTCTTCTTTCCAGGATTTAATTCAAATCTAAAACTTAGAAGCAATTTCAAAGTTTGATTCTGATACAATCTTACTTGCCTTGACAAGTAAGAGAAAATGAAAATGTTCTACCAAAAACATGGAGGTAAATCAAGAAAACAAGGCCACATTGCCAAAATTGGAAAGCAGATGAGACTAGGTTCCAGTACATGCTCAGCTACTCTGATGCCATCCTCTGTTCCCCAGGGGTGTCTTCCATGGTGGAGCACAATCAAGTCAACACTTTGCCTTGTCAAAACTCATCCATTCTGTGAGTGGAGATCAAGCATATTTCAAAATGGCCATGAGCTAGGGACACTGGAATTATAACTGGAAAGGCTTAGAGACCTAATACACTAAATAAATCAAAGGGGTGGACCTCACATACGATTTTGGGCAGCTGGGAGGTATTTTGAGACAACTCCTGATGTGAATCTCCTGTCCTAAAAAGGCAAAGGTGTTAGTCGCTCAGTTGTGTCTGACTCTTTGCAATCCCATGGACTTTAGCTCACCAGGCTTCTCTGTCCATGGGATTCCCCAGGCAAGAATACTGGAGTGGGTTGCCATTCCCTTCTCCAGGGGATCTTCCCGACCCAGGGATTGAACCTAGGTCTCCTGTATTGTGGGGAGATTCTTTACCAACTGAGCTATCAGGGAATGAAATTCTAATTGGCAGATTTGTTTCTCCACTTAACCCTATTCACTGGGCTTTAGCATTGATTGCTCCACCATAAATTAACCTACTGACCAAGGACATCAAAGAAAGTGCTATTCGCACTCCAAATTCTTCTGGACAAAAGTCACTGAAACTTACAGCTTTCTATTCTACCATGCAACACACAGAGGTGGATGGAACTAGTTTCAAAGGGTTTTTACAGCCAGATGAAGTAAATTTGCAGAAAGGCTGGCGAACAGCTTGCCAAATTTCAGCTTGGGACAATTTCATTATCTTTAATTTACCAACCTAGCAATGGGTTTACAATAGAAACTCTTAGTGATGGCTTCTCAGGAGGCAATCATGGCAGCTGGCACACACCTACCTCACTGCACCTCTGGAGTGGACTGTTTCGTCCATGTTCTGGCCACTGAAAAACACGATCTGTAAGGACAGGCGCCTAATGGGCCTGCTCCCATAGGAATGCTCAGAGACGACTGAATTACCTGCCCCCAGCCAAGCCAGGAGTCCCAGCCTTGAGCCAGAAAGCAGTGACTGTTAGACATTAGAAAGAAAGCAAAGAGGAAAGCAACAGTGCCTTCATTATATGCTGTAACCGCAATCACCTTTCCCTATAAGCATCTTCCTGTTTTCCTAGAGGGGCACTGTTTAACTGCCACTGATGCAGAGGTGCCAACTCGGCAGAGAGCACTTCCTGTGGGTCTGGACAGCAGTCGAGTGTGGCGGGATGTGGCCTGCCCACTGACCCAGGAGCAGGCTGCCAGGGAGCCACCATCCTGACAGAGGCCTGGCAATGGGGGCACAGGACTGAGGCTCCTGGATTAAGGGGTGATGCTGATTTCCTTTTCTCAGCGCCAGACTAGGGTGAAGCAAAAGGAGTGTCTAGGGCACAAGACTGAAGGAGGTTTTCACTCTCAGGGTCATGCAAGTGACTCTTTCACCCTGGTCCTAGCCCTGCTCAGAGCCACCAGTAGAGGTGGGGGGGGGCGGGTATGTAAGGTCAGTGGATCTCAAAGTGTGATCTCCTGACCAGCAACATCACCTGAGTACTTACTAGGTATGTAAATTCTTGGCACCCTTCCAGACCCACAGACTCTGAAACTCAGAGGTGGGGCCCAGCAATCTGTGTTTTAATACCACCCCCACCTCCACCCCAGATAATTCTAATGCAGCTAAAGCACTGTACTAGAGAATAATGCTCTCCAAAGCCTGTTGGGTGGCCCAGGCCATTGCTCAATATGCTTCACACACAATCAGAACAGGGAAAGGAGTAGGGTGATAAGATGAAAGAGATTTCCCTAAGGCAATCAGCAAGGTAGGAATTCCTCAGATAATAAATCAGGAATTGATTTTTTCCCAGTTATCCTTAAGTACTTGGTACTGAAGACTTAGCAAGTGTTGGCAATAAGTAACGTTTACTACCGGAGAAGGCAATGGCAAGCCACTCCAGTACTCTTGCCTAGAAAATCCCATGGACGGAGGAGCCTGGTAGGCTGCAGTCCATGGGGTCGTGAAGAGTCGGGTGCGACTGAGTGACTTCACTTTCACTTTTCACTTTCACACATTGGAGAAGGAAATGGCAACCCACTCCAGTGTTCTTGCCTGGAGAATCCCAGGGACGCGGAGCCTGGTGGGCTGCCATCTATGGGGTCACACAGAGTCGGACACGACTGAAGTGACTTAGCAGCAGCAGCAGCAGCAACGTTTACTACTGAGTAGTTTCCTCCTGTTTTTCCCCTGATCTAGTCAGTTCAGAGTTGGCCACTGACTGATTACCTTGGTATGTGGGCCAGTCGTCTGAATATTCTAAGACTGAGATTCCCTCCTCTGGAAACTGGGGTTAACATCACCTCCCTGCCAACATCAGAGAAGCTAATATATGCAAAGCCCCAAGGAGAAGCCTGAGGCAGAAAAGCTGTGATGACAGTTTATACATCCTGAGCAGGGGTTCTGGGCCCCCACCTTCTCCAGGGAGGTTAGATAATCTGGGGGCCTGAAGACAACCGAGAGGGGAAGGAGATTAACTGATCTCTTTTATGCTGCGGTGTTTTTTAAAGGAGGCTATTTTCCAACCCCGGTGACCTGGGAGGTCAGGCTTCTGAATGGAGTGGCACAAGCAAAAGAAAGGAAAGAAGTAGAAATATATATATATATATAGATAGATATTTACTAAATAAATAAAGGATAAAACTGTATCACATTTAGGATCCTACATTTAAACTTTGTCACTAGAACCCAAACAGTATGAGCGGTGAGGCAAAGATCAATGCAAGCCAGCTGAGTGACCTCAGACACACAGCCATAGACTTGGTTTCCTCTTTTGCCAAGTGCTCAATTATAAATCAACAATAATATGAGGATGATGTCATGCAACAAAACGCTGTCAAGCACAACACAAATGTGAGGTTCACATCGAGGTCCCATCACAGAGGAACAGCACCACCGTTTCTGCAGGATGAAAGGAAAACTTATCTCACCCAACTTGCCCAGCTCACAAAGGTGTCTGCTAGCTGGTGGGAGACAAGCATCAGCTGTGTCCCCTTTCTCCCTTTCATTAGGGAGTAGGGGGAGGGGCGAAATCTCAGCGCTTCTCACCAAGGGCCAGGTAAACAAAGGACGCCCCAAACAACCCCCACCTCTTCATTGGCCATTCATGCAGCACAGCTGAGAACTGGAAAGATGATCCATGACACACTTTTTCTCCCGAGAGTATGTAACTCCAAGATAATAACATTATCTATGTTAAAGGGCTTCCCTTGTGGCTCCCCTTGTGGCTCCCCTGGTAAAGAATCCGCCTGCAACGCGGGAGACCTGGGTTTGATCCCTGGGTTGGGAAAATCCCCTGGAGAAGGGAAAGGCTACCCACTCTAGTATTCTGGTCTAGAGAATCCCATGGACTATATAGTTCATGGGGTCACAAAGAGGCGGACACGACTGAGCACTTTCACTTTCATGCAAAAGAGCCACCCAGTCAAAAAAGTTCAGGTTGAGCACCCGTGCACCGAGCCCCTTACCTTCCTCATTTAAAATCCACGGCAGGAACTCGAACACCGAGTCAAAGCCGCAAGTGTTCTCCTCGAAGGCGCAGGACCCCGCGGGCAGGTCCAGGGCACCGGCAAGCTGCAGGGCTGTGGGTACAAAGCGGGTTTCAATTCGGGCTGGGTCTCGGGAGCATTGGCAGCAACTCAGGGCACCCCGGGGAACTACCTGGTGAAAGTGGAGGAAGGCGTCCGAGATGGGGCGGGAGAGGGATGCGCTACTGCCGCCCCCGTCCCGGGAGCTTCCACTGCAGGACCTGTGCGCAGCCGCTGAGCTGGGGAGGGACGCTAACGGCTGCTGAGACGCTATCGGTAAGCACCCTTAGATGGCCCAGCCCAGGACCGCAAGCTGGCCTACCAGGGCTGCAGGATTGGGAGAGGGTTACGAGAGTGCCCCGCGGGGATAGCCCCCGGGTCCAGGCCTTACCTTGCACTGCCAGGAGGACGCTCCTGAACAGCATGATCTGGGAGGAGGACTGGACAGAGGAGCGAACCGCCAGCCCGCCGGGACAGGCTGCTCCGGGTGGAAGAAGCGTGGGAAGCAGGGGCACCTCGAACCGGGGGAGGGAGAAATCAGAGGCAAAGCGCGCTTGAAGCTGCCCAACTTTGCAACGCGGCTAGGGAGCCGAATGGAGAGCTGAAGGTGCCTGAACTGGGAGCGGCGCTCGCTGAGCTGCAGCCGCGAGGCAGCTCGCGTCTCAAGTGCAGCCGGCCGCACAGCTGGTCCTGCGCGAGGATGGGGCTGGGCGGGGAGGAGACAACTGCACACTTTTGAAGAGCCAGCCAGGAGTGGGTGGGACAGGAGAGGTCGGGAGGCAGTGACAGGGTTCGGATTCTTAACGCTTGGGACCAGACCCCTGTCAGCCACTGGAGAGGGCAGGCGTCCCAGTGAGCCCCTCGGGATGAGTTGGGGCTGGAGGCGCCCCGCCCCTCCCACCCGCAGTGGGAACCAGCTTATTTCTGGGTACAGCCTCTCTCTATCTGGAATGCCAGTCCTGTAGGGCTGGCCCTAATTTTAACCTTTTTTCCTCAGGATGGAAAAGGGTGGAATTCTCTTAGGAAAACCTAGAGGAAAATTTGGAAAGTGTTGTGTTGAGTGGAATAAGGTTTATATCTATCTAGGAGTTCAGCATTTATGGCCCATTAATGCTAACCTTGGAATACCCACCCCCCATGCACACACTTTTATTTAGCCGTGGAATGTCTGGCATGCCTGGTGCTCAGCATTGCCTCGGTCCCTAAAATGGGGGCATTCCTCCTCTCCAAAGAGCCATGATAAATTAGTAGAAAGTTTCTAAATTGGGAGTAGTGATGTTAGGGAGGGGGTTGCTGCTGCTGCTAAGTCGCTTCAGTCGTGTCCGACTCTGTGCGACCCCATAGACGGAAGCCCACCAGGCTCCCCCGTCCCTGGGATTCTCCAGGCAAGAACACTGGAGTGGGTTGACATTTCCTTCTCCAATGCATGAAAGTGAAAAGTGAAAGTGAAGTCGCTCAGTCGTGTCCAACTCTTAGTGACCCCATGGATTGCAGCCTACCAGGCTCCTCCATCCGTGGGATTTTCCAGGCAAGAGTACTGGAGTGGGATGCCGTTGCCTTCTCCGAGGGAGAGGGTTACTCCCTCCGTAATACCGACTGGGTACACATTTCCCTTAAGCACTAAGTGGATCTTTAAAAATATTTTCTTCCAGCAAAGAAAGTGGTGATGGTGGGGTGAGGGTCTTCTTAATGCTGTTTATAATGGTGGGCAGGCAACTGTATGGCTAGGGCAATGGTTCTTAGATCTTAAGGTATATCAGAAACCCAGCATCAGAGTTTCTTAATAGATTAAGCTTAGGGTGCAAAATTCTGCAGATTCCTCACAAGTTTCTATGTGTTGACACTGCTAGTCTGGGACCACACTTTGAAGACCACTGGCCTAACAAACTCTTGTTTGACCACCAGAGCCCTGCTCACATGCTTTCACTTGGTTTCCAGACTCTCCTTGTTCTTCAGTCTTCGTGCTACTTCTTTCTTTCTCTCTCTGACCCCTTGGATATTAGGTTGCCTCCAAGTTCTGTTATTTCAACTCCTGTTGCCCTCTCTCCTCACTTCCTCAGTGGTTTCATCCGGTCTCATAGTTTGAAACACCACATAGAGCCCGGTATCTCCCCAGCAGACATTTCTAGTCCAGATGGCCCACTAACTCCCCTGCATCTTCCTCATCTCAGTTAAAGGAAACTTTCTCCTTCAGTTGCTCAGAAAAAAATATTTAAGAGTTATCTTTGACTCTTCTCTTTTTCTCAGGACATTACCAAATTCTGACAGTTCAGGATTCAAAACGTAGTAGGTACTGACCATTCTCCATTCCCATGGGGACTGAAGCTGCCATTGCTATTTGCCAGGGATGCTACAGTAGCTTCTGAAAGGTGGTCTTCTTGCTTCTCCCACCTTGTGCATCTCCATTCCATTTTTAACACAGTTGTCAGGGCATCCCTTTAATACAGAAACTGGGCCATGTCACTCCTTGACCCCAGACTCCTAACAAGTCCATCAATTACTTAGCAAACCCCAAAATCTTCACAAGGGCCTACCAGGTCTACAGAACCTGTCCCTACCCCTTTATATCTCTAACTTCATCTGCCATGCTTAGTCCCCTCCAGCCACATGAATCTCCTGGCTGGTCCTTAAACACAGTCTAGCTGTCCTCTCAGAATTTTGCACTGCAGATGGTGATTGCAGCCATGAGATTAAAAGACGCTTACTCCTTGGAAGGAAAGTTATGACCAACCTAGATAGCATATTAAAAAACAGATTCATTACATTGCCAACAAAGGTCCGTCTAGTCAAGGCTATGGTTTTCCAGTGGTCATGTATGGATGTGAGAGTTGGACTGTGAAGAAAGCTGAGCACCGAAGAATTGTTGCTTTTGAACTGTGGTGTTGGAGAAGACTCTTGAGAGTCCCTTGGACTGCAAGGAGACCCAACCAGTCCATCCTAAAGGAGATCATTCCTGGGTCTTCACTGGAAAGACTGATGTTGAAGGTGAAACTCCAATTCTTTGGCTACCTCATGCGAAGAATTGACTCATTGGAAAAGACCCTGATGCTGGGAGGGATTGGGGGCAGGAGGAGAAGG
The DNA here is from genome assembly GCF_049115385.1 of Moschus berezovskii. NCBI lineage: Eukaryota > Metazoa > Chordata > Mammalia > Artiodactyla > Moschidae > Moschus > Moschus berezovskii. The sequence continues at coordinate 53,307,666 of NC_142466.1, read as the reverse complement.
GGATGACAGAGGATGAGATGGCTGGATGGCATCACCAACTCGTTGGACATGAGTTTGGGTGAACTCCGGGAGTTGGTGATGGACAGCGAGGCCTGGCGTGCTGTGATTCATGGGGTCGCAAAGAGTCGGACACAACTGAGCAACTGAACTGATTCCCTCTGTTTGAAATGATCTTCCTGGAAGAGCCACATGACTCACACCTGCACAGCCTCAAGGTCTTGACACAGAAGTCACCAGGAAAAGAAAACTTAAAAGCCTTCTCTCTAATAAGAAAAACCCTTTTAAAATATGTTTAGACAATTTTTTTTGTTTTGAGTTTTCTGTAGGCAATGACATAAATGATATAAAATTTGTTTGATGTGTATATTTATATGCTTTATGTCAGGAAGCACCTAATAATAATAAATTACAGTTATCATGCTTACTAGCATAAACATTTTAGATAGATAATCTTATCTAATTTTCTCAAAAACTCCATGGGTGTATGCATCATTATTATCACCATTAATAGATGAGGAAACTGAGGTGCAGAGTTCAGTGACAGCAAGCGGTAGAGACAAGACTCAAACCCAGATAGATTTTTTCCAAAAGTCTATCTTATCATCTTCTCAATCTGTACAGTAACCTGTGTCCTTTGTCCTTCTTTTTTTTATTTCTTGCTCACAGATGGTGATAAATATCGGTTTCATCAAGTTACTTAAACATTTAAAGATGGATATGAATCCAGCTGAAACTCCAAACCACTATTTTCAACTAAATAAATTTTTAGCAACTACCAAACTAGTGTTCCTTTCCCCCAAGTACATATGGAATCTTTCAAAGCTTTAGGATTGCCTTATATTCATCTGCATGTCCTCAGTGTTAACAAAATGAAAAACTGCAAAGCCCTAAAGAGATCTCCAAAAATTTAAAAATATTATATAATACTTAAAGGTGACATCATTTATTGCCACCTACAAAAACTGAATCATTACACACAAGTGCAAAATTAGTTAAAGTTTCTATTTCACATATAACTGCATGATCCCAAGAACAAATGATCCTTTGACATGGGCACAGCCTGGGAACTTCAAGCAGCAAGGATCTGACTTGGAGTTTACTGCGGAGAATGTTCACTAGGGGGTGCCTTTGGGCTCCACGTCTGTGGAAAGAGGAAGAAGGATTTGGCCCAGGGAGAAGTGACAATGAAATAAGCAAAAGAAATACTTTTACTGTAGTCTTCAGCTCTGTTTGGTTCTTTATATTTTCTAGCTCTCTGTTAAACTTTTCACCATGTTCATTCATTTTTCTTTTTTTTTTTAATATTTATTTATTTGGCTGTGCGAGGTCTTAGTTTCAGTATGTGGTGTCTTTGATATTCATTGAGGCATGTGAAATCTTTAGTTACAGCATGTGGGATCCAGTTCTCTGACCAGGGATTGAACCCAGGCCCCCTGCATTGGGAGCACAGGAATACGGCATCTTAGCCACTGGACCACCAGGGAAGACCCCATCCATTTTTCTCTTGAATTCGTTTTGCATCTTTATGATCATTACCTTAAACTCGGTTGGGTAAATTGCTTATCTCCACTTAGTTTTTCTGAGATTTTGGTCTTGTTCCTCATTTGGAACATATTCTTCTGTCTTTTCATTGACTTAATTCTCTCATTGCATGTTTCCCAATCTTAGAAAAGTGCCTTATGTAGGAGACACATTATGGGCCTCAGCAGTACACTACCTCTGGTCATCAGAGCTATATGCTCTAGGCATTCACCTTATGTTGGCTGCATGGGCCCTTTTTTTTTTTATTTTTTAAATGGCATGGCTGACTACAGTGGGCACTTTGTTGGGCAAGGCTAGTCCTGGCCCTGTTCCTGCCAGGCCCTGCCTAGTGCAGTGGCTTCAGGCCCACTGGTGGGCACCATTGGGTCCCAGTGTAGTTGACTGCACAGCCAAAGGAGGTCAGCCAGTGCCAACCCACTGGTAGACTGGTCAGGGTCTCAGGGCAGTCTGCTGCAGATCCCAGGGGGTCCATCCCAGGGGTGATTCCAACCCACTGGTGGGCAGGATAACATCCTTTTTAAGAAAGGAGACTGAACCTTGCTCAAGATTATCAAATAACAGCTGGGATTCAATTCTAGGAATGCCTAACAACAACCCATTCTAGTTCTTTAAGTGTATTACAACAAATAGCCCTGGTAAAGCCCATGTTCTTTCCACCACACTCTGCTGTCTCAGCTGCCCACCTGGGTCTTTTCCAGGCACAGAGCTGACTCATTCTGCTTAACATTTCTCTGCACTCCCCTACTTCTGAACTTCATAGAGGCCTTGCTTTTATGAACACGTGATTATTTAAATCAGTTAGAATACAATTTATTCAGTTAGAGCTTTTGTTTCGTTACATTCTTTTAAAAGATAATGCCTGACCTCTTGGACAACCTTTTTTTTTTTTTTTTCTCGTATTTATTTTATTTATTTGGCTGTGTCGGGTCTTAGGGTCTTAGTTGCAGCATGCAGGATCTTTCTTTTGCCACATGCAAGCTCTTAGCTGCAGCATGTGGAATCTAGTTCCCTGACCAGGGATCAAACCCCCAGCCTCCTGCATTGGGAGCACAGTCTTAGCTGCTGGACCACCAGGGAAATCTCAACTTGACTATTTCTGTTTTCTCTCAATAATGTGTTTACATACCATCTCTGGAGATGGCAGTCTTCCAGTGTGACTACTTTCAGACCCTTACATTGATTTGTGTTGTTTCTGTCTTAAAGGATGGCATTTGGTGTACTTCTCTCCAGACCTGTCCTGATGGCGGTAAACACTGATCATGCAGTTAATACTTTGAGAATGGAACATGGGAATTTACCATTCTCTGTTAGGTGCCTATGTAGACAAATGATTTAATCCCTTTCTTGTGGATCCTTTCAAACTCATGGTGATGCTCATTTTGGAACTGGGGATCTGAACATCCAGTTCTACTATGGTAACTGCAGCAGTTGCGAAGTAACAATCATGTCACACATGTGTGTACTTCCTTTCCATGTAAATATGCCTGTGATACCTAATATGTCTCTCTCTGTACTACCATGAAGATGTCCTTAATTGGGAAAACACCATACTAACCATTGACTTTATATATATAACCTGTAAGTTCTTGGGTATAGTTACAAAATAAAATTGTAAAGCACTAAAAAAAAAAAAGAATGACAATGAAATGTAAGTCCCTTGAAGCCATTCTGATCCCACAAGAAATTCTGGGGTTTAAATGGCCCATTTGACTTACCCTACATTAGGTTAAAAGGGCCCGGCTCTTTGTACCACAGCCTCCATCTGTCACTTGATGTGGCCCACATTGGGACAGTGAACTCCAATGAAGCAGCCCTCCTCATAGAGGCCCACCTGAAGGTGCTAACAGGTGAAGGCTGTTTGATGACAACACTCCCAGCAGCTGGGACAAGTCCTTTCTGGAAGACATTTTGCAGAGAAGGGAAAGCATATTGCACATGGAGAGGGCCAAGGAGGGAATCTGGAAAAATCTAGAAATTACGTGTGTCAACCCACTTTCTTCCATCACTAATCACGAAGCCATAGGGTCATTCACTGCCATATTACTTGGGAAAACAGCATAAGGCCCCAAGGAAAGAACTTCCTGGGCCTTTCTCTCCAAGATATAGCTTAATTGAATAATCAAACACTGCACAGAAAGCTCTGATTTTAGAAAGCACTCAATAAACATTAGGTAGGGTGGGGATTGAACGGTAGCCCCCTAAAAAGACATGTTTATATCCTAGAAGCTGTGGATGTGACCTTATCTGGAAAGAGGGCCATATGAATGTAATTAAGTTAGGGATCTTGAGATGTGATAATCTTGGATAATGGGGTGGGCCTAAATTAATGGCAAGTGTCCATACAAGATGGGGCTTCCCAGGTGGCTCAGTGGTAAAGAATATGCCTGCCAATGCAAGAACACACAGGAAACACAGGTTTCTTTTTAATATATATATACCCATAAATTTTTTTCTTTTTTTTTTTTTACTTTACAATATTGTATTGGTTTTGTCATACATTGACATGAATCCACTACGGGTGTACATGTATTACCCATCCTGAACCCCATTCCCACTTCCCTCCCCATATCATCCCTCTGGGTCATCCCAGTGCACCAGCTCTGAGCATCCTGTATCATGCATCGAACCTGGACTGGCGATTCATTTCACATATGATATTTTACATGTTTCAATGCCATTCTCCCAAATCATCCCACCCTTGCCCTCTCCCACAGAGTCCAAAAGACTGTTCTATACATCTGTGTCTCTTTTGCTGTCTTGCATACAGGGTTATCATTACCATCTTTCTAAATTCCATATATATGCGTTAATATACTGCATTGGTATTTTTCTTTCTGGCTTACTTCACTCTGTATAATAGGCTCTAGTTTCATCCACCTCATTAGAACTAATTCAAATGTATTCTTTTTAATGGCTGAGTAATACTCCATTGTGTATATGTACCACAGCTTTCTTATCCATTCGTCTGCTGATGGACATCTAGGTTGCTTCCATGTCCTGGCTATTATAAACAGTGCTGCAATGAACATTGGAGTACATGTGTCTCTTTCAATTCTGGTTTCCTCAGTGTGTATGCCCAGCAGTGAGATTGCTGGATAGTATGGCAGTTCTATTTCCAGTGTTTTAAGGAATCTCCACACTGTTCTCCACAGTGGCTGCACTAGTTTGCATTCCCACCAACAGTGTAAGAGGGTTCCCTTTTCTCCACACCCTCTCCAGCATTTATTGCATGTAGACTTTTGGATGGCAGCCATTCTGACTGGCATGAAATGGTACCTCATTGTGGTTTTGATTTGCATTTCTCTGATGATGAGTGATGTTGAGCATCTTTTCATGTGTTTGTTAGCCATCTGTATGTCTTCTTTGGAGAAATGTCTGTTTAGTTCTTTGACCCATTTTTTGTTTGGGTCGTTTATTTTTCTGGAATTGAGCTGCAGGAGTTGCTTGTATATTTTTGAGGTTAATTCTTTGTCAGTTGCTTCATTTGCTATTATTTTCTCCCATTCTAAAGGCTGTCTTTTCACCTTGCTTATAGTTTCCTTTGTTGTGCAGAAGTTTTTAATTTTAATTAGGTCCCATTTGTTTATTTTTGCTTTTATTTCCAATATTCTGGGAGGTGGGTCATGGTGTGATTTATGTCGGAGAGTGTTTTGCCTATGTTCTCCTCTAGGAGTTTTATAGTTTCTGGTCTTACATTTAGATCTTTAATCCACTTTGAGTTTATTTTTGTGTATGATGTTAGAAAGTGTTCTAATTTCATTCTTTTATAAGTGGTTGACCAGTTTTCCTAGCACCACTTGTTAAAGACATTGTCTTAGCTCCATTGTGTATTCTTGCCTCCTTTGTCAAAGATAAGGTGTCCATCAGTTCAGTTCAGTTGCTCAGTCGTGTCCGACTCTCCACGACCCCATGAATCACAGCACGCCAGGCCTCGTGTGTGGATTTATCCGTGGGCTTTCTATTTTGTTCCATTGATCTATATTTCTGTCTTTGTGCCAGTAGCATACAGTCTTGATTACTGTGGCTTTGTAGTAGAGCTTGAAGTCAGGCAGGTTGATTCCTCCAGTTCCATTCTTCTTTCTCAAGATTCCTTTGGCTTTTCGAGATTTTTTTAATTTTTTTTAATTTATTTATTTATTTTATTTTTTATTTTTTAAATTTTATTTATTTTTTTTATTGTGAAATTATTTGTTCTAGCCTTGTGAAAAATACCATTGTTAGCTTGATAGGGATTGCACTGAATGTATAGATTGCTTTGGGTAGTATACTCATTTTCACTATATTGATTCTTCCAGTCCATGAACACAGTATATTTCTCCATCTATTAGTGTCCTCTTTGATTTCTTTCACCAGTGTTTTATAGTTTTCTATATATAGGTCTCTTGTTTCTTTAGGTAGATATATTCCTAAGTATTTTATTCTTTTTGTTGCAATGGTGAATGGAATTGTTTCCTTAGTTTCTCTATTTTCTCATTATTAGTATATAGGAATGCAAGGGATTTCTGTGTGTTGATTTATATCCTGCAACTTTACTATATTCATTGATTAGCTCTAGTAATTTTCTGGTGGAGTCTTTAGGGTTTTCTATGTAGAGGATCATGTCATCTGCAAACAGTGAGAGTTTTACTTTTTCTTTTTCAGTTTGGATTCCTTTTATTTATTTTTCTGCTCTGATTGCTGTGGCCAAAACTTCCAAAACTATGTTGAATAGTAGTAGTGAGAGTGGGCACCCTTGTCTTGTTCCTGACTTTAGGGGAAATGCTTTCAATTTTTCACCACTGAAGATAATGTTTGCTGTGGATTTGTCATATATAGCTTTTATTATGTTGAGGACTGTTCCTTCTATTCCCACCTTCTGAAGGGTTTTTATCATAAATGGATGTTGAATTTTGTCAAATGCTTTCTCGGCATCTATTGAGATAATCATATGGTTTTTATTTCTTAATTTGTTAATGTGGTGTATTACATTGATTGATTTCCAGATATTGAATAATCCTTGCATCCCTGGGATAAAGCCCACTTGGTCATGATGTATGATCTTTTTAATGTGTTGTTGGATTCTGTTTGCTAGAATTTTGTTAAGGATTTTTGCATCTATGTTCATCAGTAGTATTGGCCTGTAGTTTTCTTTTATTGTGTGGCATCTTTGTCTGGTTTTGGTATTAGGGTGATGGTGGCTTCATAGAATGAGTTTGGAAGTTTACCTGCCTCTGGAATTTTCTGGAAGAGTTTGAGTAGGATAGGCGTTAGCTCTTTTCTAAATTTTTGGTAGATTTCAGCTGTGAGCCGTCTGGTCCTGGGCTTTTGTTTGCTGGAAGATTTCTGATTGCAGTTTCAATTTCTGTGCTTTGATGGGTCTGTTAAGATTTTCTATTTCTTCCTGGTTCAGTTTTGAAAAGTTATAGTTTTCTAAGAATTTGTCCATTTCTTCCAAGTTGTCCATTTTATTGGCATATAGTTGCTGATAGAAGTCTCTTATGATCCTTTGTATTTCTGTGTTGTCTGTTGTGATCTCTCCATTTTCATTTCTAATTTTATTGATTTGATTTTTCTCCCTTTGTTTCTTGATGAGTCTGGCTAATGGTTTTTCAATTTTATCTGTCTTCTCAAAGAACCAGCTTTTGGCTTTGTTGATATTTGCTATGGTCTCTTTTGTTTCTTTTGCATTTATTTCTGCCCTAATTTTTAAGATTTCTTTCCTTCTACTAACCATGGGGTTCTTCATTTCCTCTTTTCTAGTTGCTTTCAGTGTAGAGTTAGCTTATTTATTTGACTTTTTTCTTATTTCTTGAGGTATGCCTGTATTGCTATGAATCATCCTCTTAGCAATGCTTTTACAGTGTCCCAAAGGTTTCGGGTTGTTGTGTTTTCATTTTCTATCATTTCTATGCATATTTTGATTTCTTTTTTTATTTCTTCTGTGATTTGTTGGTTGCTCAGCAGTGTGTTGTTCAGCCTTCTTATGCTGGAATTTTTAATAGTTTTTCTCCTGTAATTGAGATCTAATCTTACTGAATTGTGGTCAGAAAAGATGCCTGGAATGATTTCAATTTTTTTTTTAATTTACCAAGGCTACATTTATGGCCCATGATGTGATCTATCCTGGAGAAGGTTCCATGTGCACTTGAGAAAAAGGTGAAATTCATTATTTTGGGGTGAAATGTCCTATAGCTATCAATTAGGTCTAACCGGTCTATTGTATCATTTAAAGTTTGTGTTTCCTTGTAAATTTCCTGTTTAGTTGATCTATCCATAGGTGTGAGTGGGGTATTAAAGTCTCCCACTATTATTGTGTTATTGTTAATTTCCCCGTTCATCCTTGTTAGCTTTTCTCTTACATATTGTGGTGCTCCTATGTTCAGTTCAGTTCAGTTGCTCGGTCATGTCCAACTCTTTGTGACCCTATGAATTGCAGCACGCCAGGCCTCCCTGTCCATCACCAACTCCCAGAGTTCACTCAAACTCATGTCCACTGAGTTGGTGATGCCATCCAGCCATCTCATCCTCTGTCATCCCCTTCTCCTCCTGCCCCCAATCCCTCCCAGCATCAGGGTCTTTTCCAATGAGTCAACTCTTCCCATGAGGTGGCCAAAGAATTGGAGTTTCCGCTTCAGCATCAGTCCTTCCAATGAAAACACAGGATTGATCTCCTTTAGGGTGGACTGGTTGGACGTTCTTGCAGTCCAAGGGACCCTCAAGAGTCTTCTCCAACACCACAATTCAAAAACATCAATTCTTCGGTGCTCAGCTTTCTTCAGAGTCCAACCCTCACATCCATACATGACGACTGGAAAAACCATAGCCTTGACTGGATGGACCTTTATCAGCAAAGTGATGTCTCTGCTTTTTAATATGCTGTCTAGGAGAGTCGGACACGACTGAGTGACTGAACTGAACTGAACTGAGGTTGGTCATAACTTTCTTTCCAAGGAGTAAGCGTCTTTTAATTTCATGGTTGCAATCAGCATCTGCAGTGATTTTGGAGCCCAAAAACATAAAATCTGACACTGTTTCCATTGTTTCCCCATCTATCTGCCATGAAGTGATGGGACCGGATGCCATGATCTTAGTTTTCTGAATGTTGAGCTTTCAGCCAACTTTTCCCACTCTCCTCTTTCACTTTCATCAAGAGGCTTTTTAGTTCTTCTTCACTTTCTGCCCTAAGGGTGTCATCTGCATATCTGAGGTTATTGATATTTCTCCTGGCAATCTTGATTCCAGCTTGTGCTTTTTCCAGCCCAGCGTTTCTCATGATGTACTCTGCATACACTAAATAAGCAGGGTGACAATATATAGCCTCGACCTACTCCTTTTCCCATTTGGAGTTGTTCCATGTCCAGTTCTAACTGTTGCTTCCTGACCTGCATACAGGTTTCTCAAGAGGCAGGTCAGGTGGTCTGGTATGCCCATCTCTTTCAGAATGTTCCACAGTTTATTGTGATCCACACAGTCAAAGGCTTTGGCATAGTCAATAAAGCAGAAATAGATGTTTTTCAGGAACTCTCCTGCTTTTTCCATGATCCAACGGATGTTGGCAATTTGATCTCTGGTTCCTCTGCCTTTTCTGAAACCAGCTTGAATATCTGTAAGTTCACGGTTCACATACTGTTGAAGCCTGGCTTGGAGAATTTTGAGCATGACTTTACTAGCGTGTGAGATGAGTGCAGTTGTGCAGTAGTTTGAGCATTCTTTGGCATTGCCTTTCTTTGGTACTGGAATGAAAACTGACCTTTTCCAGTCCTCTGGCCACTGCTGAGTTTTCCAAGTTTGCTGGCATATTGAGTGCAGCACTTTCACAGCATCATCTTTCAGGATTTGAAATAGCTCAACTGGAAATCCATCACCTCCACTAGCTTTGTTCATAATGATGCTTTCTAAGGCCCACTTGACTTCATATTGCAAGAAGTCTGGCTCTAGGTGAGTGAGCACACCATCGTGATTATCTTGGTCATGAAGGTCTTTTTTGTACAGTTCTCCTGTGTATTCTTGCCACCTCTTCTTCATATCTTCTGCTTCTGTTAAGTCCATACCATTTCTGTCCTTTGTCGAGCCCATCTTTGCATGAACTGTTCCCTTGGTATCTCTAATTTTCTTGAAGAGATCTCTAGTCTTTCTTATTCTGTTGTTTTCCTCTATTTCTTTGCATTGGTTTCACAGCTATTTGTAAGGCCTCCTCAGACAGTCATTTTGCTTTTTTGCATTTCTTTTCCATGGGGATGGTCTTGATCCCTATCTCTTCTACAATGTCATAAACCTCCATCAGGCACTCTGTCTATAAGATCTAGTCCCTTAAATCTATTTCTCACTTCCACTGTATAATCATAAGTGATTTGATTTAGGTCATATCTGAATGGTCTAGTGATTTTCTCTACTTTCTTCAATAAGTCTGAATTTCGCAATAAGAAGTTCATGATCTGAGCCACAGTCAGCTCCTGGTCTTGTTTTTGCTGACTGTATAGAGCTTCTCCATCTTTGGCTGCAAAGAATACAATCAGTCTGATTTCGGTGTTGACCATCTGGTGATGTCCATGTGTAGAGTCTTCTCTTGTTTTATTGGAAGAGGGTGTTTGCTATGACTAGTGCATTCTCTTGGCAAAACTCTATTAGCCTTTGCCTTGCTTCATTCTGTACTCCAAGTCCAAATTTGCCTGTTACTCCAGGTATTTCTTGACTTCCTACTTTTGCATTCCAGTCCCCTATAATGACATCCTTTTTGGGTGTTCTAAAAGGTCTTGTAGGTCTTCATAGAACCGTTCACTTTCAGGTTCTTTAGAGTTACTTATTGGGGCATAGGCTTGGATTACTGTGATATTGAATGGTTTGCCTTGGAAACGAACAGAGAGCATTCTGTCGTGATTGAGATTGCATCTAAGTACTGCATTTCAGACTCTTTTGTTGACCATGATGGCTACTCCATTTCTTCTAAGGGATTCCTGCCCACAATAGTAGATATAATGGTCTTCTGAGTTAAATTCACCCTTTCCAGTCCATTTTAGTTCGCTCATTCTTAGGATGTCAACGTTCACTCTTGCCATCTCCCGTTTGACCCCTTCCAATTTGCTTTGATCCATGGACCTGACATTCCAGGTTCCTATGCAATATTGCTCTTTACAGCATCGGACCTTGCTTCTCTCACCCCCACGTTCAAGGAGCAATCCCACATCCAAGGAGTGGTGGCTGCATGGGTGCAGGAGGGCCGAGAGGAGCTACTCCACGTTCAAGGTCAGGAGGGGTGGCCGTGAGGAGATACCCTTCGTCCAATGGTTGCACTTTGCTGGAGCATCCATGAAGAGATACCCCATTTCCAAGGTAAAAGAAACCCAAGTAAGACAGTCGGTGTTGCAAGAGAGCATCAAAGGGCAGACACACTGAAACCATAATCACAGAAAACTAGCCAATCTGATCACATGGACCACAGCCTTGTCTAACTCAATGAAACTAACCCATGCCATGTGGGGCCACCCAAGATGGGCAAGTCATGGTGGAGAGGTCTGACAGAATGTGGTCCACTGGAGAAGGGAATGCCAAACCACTTCACTATTCTTGCCTTGAGAACCCCATGAACAGTATAAAAAGGCAAAATGATAGGATACAGAAAGAGGAACTCCCAGGGCCGGTAGGTGCCCAATATGCTACTGGAGATCAGTGGAGAAATAACTCCAGAAAGAATGAAGGGATGGAGCCAAAGCTCCTATGTTGGATGCATATATATTTATAATTGTCATATCTTCTTCTTGGATTGATCCTTTGATCATTATGTAGTATCCTTTGTCTCTTTTAACAGCCTTTGTTTTAAAGTCTATTTTCTGCTTTCTTTTGGTTTCTATTTGCATGGAATATCTTTTTCCAGCCCTTTTCTTTCAGTCTGTATGTGTACCTTGTTTCGAGGTGGGTCTCTTGTAGACAACATATACAGGGGTCTTGTTTTTGTATCCATTCAGCCAGTCCTTGTCTTTTGGTTGGGGCATTCAACCCATTTACATTTAAGGTAATTATTGATAAGTATGATCCCATTGCCATTTATTTTATTATTTTGGGTTCGAATTTATACACCCTTTCTGTGTTTCCTGTCTAGAGAAGATCCTTTAGCATTTGTTGGAGAGCTGGTTTGGTGGTGCTAATTCTGTCAGCTTTTGCTTGTCTGTAAAGCTTTTGATTTCTCCTTCGTATTTGAATGAGATTCTTGCTGGGTACAGTAATCTGGGCTGTAGGTTATTTTCTTTCATCACTTTAAGTATGTCCTGCCATTCCTTCCTGGCCTGAAGAGTTTCTGTTGAAAGATCAGCTGTTATCCTTGTGGGAATCACCTTGTGTGTTATTTGCGGTTTTTCCCTTGCTCTTTTTAATATTTGTTTTTTGTGTTTGATCTTTGTTAATTTGATTAATATGTGTCTTGGGGTGTTTCGACTTGGGTTTATCCTGTTAGGGACTCTCTGGGTTTCTTGGACTTGGGTGATTATTTCCTTCCCCATTTTAGGGAAGTTTTCAACTATTATCTCCACAAGTATTTTCTCACGGTCTTTCTTTTTGTCTTCTTCTTCTGGGACTCCTATGATTCGAATGTTGGGGCATTTAACATTGTCCCAGAGGTCTCTGAGGTTGTCTTCATTTCTTTTAATTCATTTTTCTCTTTTCCTCTCTGTTTTGTTTATTTCTACCATTCTATCTTCTACCTCACTTATCCTATCTTCTGTCTCCATTATTCTACTGTTGGTTCCCTCCAGAGTGTTTTTTATCTCATTTGTTGCATTATTTATTGTATATTGACTTTTTTACTTCTAGGTCCTTGTTAAACCTTTCTTGCTTCTTCTAAATCCTTGTCTCCAAGCTATTTATCTGTAACTCCATTTTTTTTTTCAAGATTTGGGATCATTTTCGGTATCATTATTTGGAATTCTTTATCGGGTAGATTCCCTATCTCTTCCTCTTTTGTTGGTTTGGTGGGTATTTATCCTGTTCCTTTACCTGCTGGATATTTCTCTGCCTTTTCATCTTGTTTATATTGCTGTGTTTGGGGTGGCTTTTCTGTATTCTGGCAGTTTGTGGCATTCTCTTTATTGTGGAGTTTCCTCGCTGTGGGTGGGGTTGGATGGGTGGCTTTTCAAGGCTTCCTGGTTAGGGAAGCTTGTGTTGGTGTTCCGGTAGGTGGAGCTGGATTTCTTCTCTCTGGAGTGCAATGAAGTGTCCAGTAATGAGTTATGAGATGTCAATAGGTTTGGTGTGACTTTGGGCAGCCTGTATATTGAAGCTCAGGGCTGTGTTGCTGGAGAATGTGTGTGGTATGTCTTGCTCTGGAATTTGTTGGCCCTTGGATGGTGCTTGGTTTCAGTGTAGGTATGGAGGCGTTTGATGAGCTCCTATCGATTAATGTTCCCTGGAGTCAGTAGTTCTCTGGTGTTCTCAGGATTTGGACTTAAGCCTCCTGCCTCTGGTTGTCAGACTTATTCTTACAGTAGCCTCAAGACTTCTCCATCTGTCACTTCCAAGCCGGTTCCCTCTGTTTGTTTTAGCTTCTTCTGTTTGCTGGTCTCTTCAGTGTCTAATTTCCACCCTGACACAAGGGGGGTGGTAGACACTTTTTTAGGCTCACTTCAATCATGCTGTGGGGAGGGAGGAATACCGTAAACAAATAACACTGGCGTGTGCTCACAGTGTCTCAGCCACACTGGGTTTGCCCCTACTCACGGCGTGTGTGCTTTCCCTGTCTATGCTGCTTAGGCTCTAGGTTGCTCTGCCAGGAACTGTCTGAGGCCGGCCCTCAGTTGTATGCACTTCCCAGGTCTAAGCCGCTCAGGTTCAGGTACTCGGGTACTGCACAAAGGCACGGACTCAGTTGGGCCTGCGTTTTGTGCCCTTCCCAGGTCCGAGCAGCTCAGGTGACCAGGTGCTTGGTGAGCGCGGTGGCTACAACTTATCTCCTCCCCCGTCCCTGCCACTAGGTTTTCTGGGTTTACAACCAGCGCAACTTCTCAGGTGTGCTATGTGTCTCTTCTGGGGAGCTTATCTCTGGCTGCGACCCTCCTGGCGGATGTCGACCGGCCAGAATCCCAAGAAGTCTTGGTTAGCAATGAAGTCTGCTTGCAGTTTGGTATAGGATGCCTCTCTGGGGCCGTGATCTCTCCCTTCCGGCTCTGGCTGCCCTCGCCTGCCTGTCTCTGGAGGGGGATGGCCCATTCGCAGCTGGCTAGCTCTGCTCTGTCTTTGTTCTGTGAGCAGGTCTGGTGGTGTCTTCAGTTCAGTTGCTCAGTCGTGTCCGACTCTCCGCAACCCCATGAATCACAGCACGCCAGGCGTCCCTGTCCACCACCAACTCCCGGAGTTCACTCAAACTCATGTCAACAGAGTCAGTGATGCCATCCAGCCATCTCATTCTCGGTCGTCCCCGTCTCCTCCCGCCCCCAACCTTTACCAGCATCAGAGTCTTTTCCAGTGAGTCAACTCGTCGCATGAGGTGGCCAAAGTATTGCAGTTTCTGCTTTAGCATCAGTCCTTCCAATGAACACCCAGGATTGATCTCCTTTAGAATGGACTGGTTGGATCTCCTTGCAGTACAAGGGACTCTCAAGAGTCTTCTCCAGCATCACAGTTCAAAAGCATCAATTCTTCGGCGATCAGCTTTCTTCACAGTCCAACTCTCACATCCATACATGACCACGGGAAAAACCATAGCCTTGACTAGACGGACCTTGGTTGGCAAAGTAATGTCTCTGCTTTTTAATATGCTATCTAGGTTGGTCATAACTTTCCTTCCAAGGAGTAAGCGTCTTTTAATTTCATGGCTGCAGTCAGCATCTGCAGTGATTTTGGAGCCCAAAAAATAAAGTCTGACACTGTTTCCACTGTTTTTCCATCTATTTCCCATGAAGTGATGGGAACAGATGCCATGATCTTAGTTTTCTGAATGTTGAGCTTCAAGCCAACCTTTTCAACTCTACTCTTTCACTTTCATCAAGAGGCTTTTGAGTTCCTCTTCACTTTCTGCCATAAGGGTAGTGTCATCTGCATATCTGAGGTTATTGATATTTCTCCCAGCAATCTTGATTCCAGCTTGTGCTTCTTCCAGCCCAGCGTTCCTCATGATGTACTCTGCATATAAGTTAAATAAGCAAGGTGACAATATACAGCCTTGACGTACTCCTTTTCCTATTTGGAACCAGTCTGTTGTTCCATGTCCAGCTCTGACTGTTGCTTCCTGACCTGCATACAGGTTTCTCAAGAGACAGGTCAAGTGGTCTGGTATTCCCATCTCTTTCAGAATGTTCCACAGTTTATTGTGATCCACACAGTCAAAGGCTTTGGCATAGTCAATGAAGCAGAAATAGATGTTTTTCTGGAACTCTCTTGCTTTCTCCATGATCCAGCGGATGTTGGCAATTTGATCTCTGGTGCCTCTGCCTTTTCTAAAACCTGCTTGAACATCTGGGAGTTTACGGTTCACATATTGCTGAAGCCTGGCTTGGAGAATTTTGAGCATGGTGGTGTCTTAGGTTAGGGCTTTTCAAGGGATGGCTATCCCACAGTCTGGTATGCTATCTCAAGTTAGTTCCCTCAGATTGCCCTCAGGGCATTCAGGCCTTACCCTAAGCAATGCAGCCCGCGCCTCCCTGCCCAGCCCCTGCTTGCTAGTGGTGGATGCAGGTTTCTGCACTGCTTCTCTGCTGGGAGTTACTGTTGGCACGTAATCTGTGGGGTTTAATTATTTATTTATTTTTCCTCCCGGTTATGTTGCCCTCTGAGTTTCCAATGCTCGCCACAGACTCACCAATGAGAGTGTTTCCTGGTGTTTGGAAACTTCTCTCTTTTTTAAGACTCCCTTCCCAGGAGGGATCTCTGTCTTTACCTCTTTTGTCTCTCTTTTTAACTTTTATATTTTTTTCTACCTCCCTTTGAAGACAATGGGCTGCTTTTCTGGGTGCCTGATGTCCTCTGCCAGCATTCAGAAGTTGTTCTCTGGAATTTGCTCAGCGTTCAAATGTTCTTTTGATGAATTTGTGGGGGAGATCACCGTCCTATTCCTCTGCCATCTTAGGACCGCCCCGAGACATGGGTTTTATCCCTGGTTTAGGAAGATCCTGTGGAAGAGGAAATGGCAACCCACTGCAGTATTCTTGCCTGGAAAATCCCATGGACAGAGCCTGACAGCCTACTGAGCACATACACACATCTTTATAAGAGATCGAGCAGTAACAGACACATGTAAACATGGACACTGAGACTGGAGTGATGCAGCAAAAAATGCCTTGAAGCTGGAAGAAGCAAAGAACATTCTCTCCTAGAGCCCCAGAGAAGTGCAGCCCTGCAAACACCTGGATTTCAGACTTCTGGCCTCCCCTGTTGTTTTAAACCACCCAGTGTGTTGTAGTGTGTTCCAGCAGCTGTAGGAAACGAAAAGAGTATTATACATCAAGCAAGCACTTTCCAGGCACTCTTTAGTGCATTATCTCATATAATCCACACAACATTCCTATGAGGTGAAGACCACTGTTATCTCCACTTACAGACAAAGAAATGGGACCAGAACGGTCATTTATCATCGTGCTCAAGGTCACACATCCAGGCAGTGTGAAGCTGAAATTTGATGTCACACACTGCACTGCCCCTAACATCTTCTTTACAAAGGCCTCTCTCCTACAAGGGCTGCTTAGACTACAGGATGGCAAAGAGACCTGATCTGTGGACTCTGTGGGCACAAGCCTCACCTCACACAGAGCCTCAGGCATCCTCCTGCTCTTTGCTACCCTGTCTGCATCTCTGTCTCTGGGGGCCTCTGAATAGGTTCGCCTCTGCCTCTCATGCCCACTTGGCACTCAGCATTTTGCTACCTTACTTTCACATTGTCTCTCTCTCTGCACACACACACAGACATGCCCCCACTCATTGCACACCACCAGGTTGAAAATGAGCTGATAAAACAATTCCAGGCTCTGTGGCTTGTCCTGCCAGTGACCTTCATTGCATTCCAGCAGGAGGTGTCTGGGGGCTCTGCCCCAAGGCTGGTTGGCGGTATCGTTGCTTCCTGCCCAGCACCAGCTGCTTCTCACCACGACAAGCAGTCATGTGCCTACTATGGGTCTGAATCATCCCCTGTGAGGGATCAAGGCCCAAAGTTAACCAGTTATTACAAATCTCCTTTTATTACAAAATATATATCCCACTTAAATTGCCACACTCAAATGAACTGAACTGTAAAGCAGATATTTCTTTCAGAGTGAGTGTTTAAAAGGAAATAGATACTGAAATAAATACTTTCTCTCCATCATTAATCTTTAATTCACCAACTTACTCTGAATCTTAGCTTGGAGTCAGACATCCTTCACTGTGATTTGAATGCAACCTTTCAATTTTTTTTTTTTTAGTCAAAGTTCCTTGGGCTGACTTGTGACAGCGATGATATTAACACTTTTTGTTGAGTGTTTGTGATGTGCCAGGTGGTTTCATGCTGACTTTATGGAGGAAGAAACTATACCCAAAGGGTTTAAGTGACTTGCCTAAGGGTAGGGGGCTGGATGTGAGTTCATATCTAGCTACCAGCAAAGCTCTCTTGATCTCTCTAATCTTCCAACCCTGGGGAGGTGTGAGCAGACACTTTGAAATGTCCTGTTCTCAGATCCCTGCCTTCTTCCTCAACCCTAAGCTGGGCTGAGGCCAGGGAGGCAAGTTTCTCCCTGCCCGAGTGAAGTGTCTCTATACGCAGAGTCCTGCTAGAAAAACCCCTTGTGATCAGAGGTGAACCTACCTCTCCACCCCTGCCCATCTCACCTCAACACCCAACCCCCGCTTGTCTTTCCCAGACTGTGTCCTTTTTGCCTTCTCATATGTTCACACACACTCCTTTTTGTTGAGAATCAGAAAGCCTGCCTCCTCTTCTCTTCTTGGTAAACTCCTTGTTATGGGTTGAATCATGGCCCCACTCCCATGTTCATCTGTTCAAGTCCTAGCCCCCAGTACCTCAGAATGTGACCTTATTTGGGAATAGGGCCACTGAGGATGTAGTTAGTTAGGATGAGGCCACATTGGAGTATAGTGGGCCCTAATCTTATACGACTGATGTCCTTATAAAAAGGGAGAAATTTGGACACACACACAAGGAGAATGCCACGTGAATGAAGATGACGGCAGAGATCAGGGCAATTCTTCTACAAGCCAAAGTAAGGGCATGATAGCCAGCAACCAACAGGCCTGGAACTGACTCTCCCACATAGCCCTCTGAGGGAACCAACCCTGCAAACACTTTGATCTGGGATTTCTAGCTTCCAGAAGTGAAATTTCTATCGGTTACGCCACCCAGTTTGTGGTATTTTGTATGCAGCCCTAGGAAACTCATGTGCTCCTCTTCATTTCAGACCCAGTTTCAATGTCCCTTCTCCATGCCTGGGCTTCCCTGTCCCCCCTCAAGCTGTGGCATGTATTGCGCTGTATTGCAGTGACTTTGTCTGTCTCTCTGTTCTGCAATGGAAGCTGAGATTTCGAGAGTGGAGAACAAGCTTGCTTCATCTTTATGTCTACTCCTGTGCCATGTCTGTGCACTGTGGATTGCAGGTGCTCAATAAATGCTTGCTGAAGGAAAGGCTAAGGAACAGCAGAGCTCACTGGTCCACATAGCCTGGAGGCCTGCCTAAGCTTCATCCTGCGGTTAGGAAAAAAAGAACTAAATCTAAACTGTAGGTCATTCTGGGGGACGTTTATAGAAATGAAAGAGCTACACAGATGTGCACTTCCACACAGTCTGAATGGGGAGTCAGAGCAGGCCTGTTGGTGTCAGAGCAGAACAGCTGGTGAGCTGGGGGGTGGGGAGACACCCAGAGGCCTACTTTCATGAGAGGGAGGCGCCAGGGAGAGGGCTCGGCTCCTGGAAGTGGGCCTTGGTGTTGGAGGGAAATTAAGATGATGCAACAGCCTGCTTCCTGCTTCCTGAGTTGTCCCAGCCCCCATCCTGTGGACTCTTGTCTGGGTCCAGGAGGAAGGCGAGGCTATTGGGAAAGCCAGGAAGATCTCTTCTCTACCAAACACTGGGCCCCAAAGAGCTCTAGACTCCTGTGGCTGTATTTACAAAAAGAGCAGGTGAGCAGTGTCACAACTCACTTTGCTGCTGATCCCAGCCCTTTGGCATTTTGGGGTTCAGTGCAGTGAGAATGGGTACAGGCTGGTTTGTGCACATGTATGTGCTCCCCTGGGAATCCCCCCAGTCCTGGGAGTTGAAACTCTATATCAACTGTTGGGGCTAAGAGGGAGGTGAAGGACACTGGAATTTAACTTCTTATAGTTAATGGTGACTCCAGAGACTGAGGAGGCCTGTGGACAAGTTGGGCTAAAACCAGGTTATGTGCTTTCTTCCTCTACAAATTTTGTCTGAGTGCTATGGTATGACAAAAATGAGGAAGAATAAAGCATTCTGCAGCCAAAAATATTTCCAACAAAAAACAGTGAAGTCCCAGCTTAGACTCTAACCTTATTAATGTGCTATATTGGAGATCTACACGTTAGGTGATTTGACCTAAACTGAACAAGGAGAAGATGACATTCACAACTAGTAAGTCCTGGCCACTGAGACATAGAACAGCACCAAATGGGAAGGTAACAGGCAGTGAATACTAGCTCTGAAGGGGCATATGAACCGTGTGCATGCATGCATGAGTGCATTCTGTGCAAAGATACATTAACCATGAAAAGCCAAGTCACACTATTACTACTAATCTGGATTATCAAAATGCAAAGGACTGAAACACTGAGGATTTAGAGGCCCAAGTAATTGGTTAGAATGAAGAAATTCTACCACCAGACATCACAAGCTCACTCAGTGAGCTAATCCAGTGCATCACAATTTCAGATGTACAACAGAACAATCTGGGGAGTTGATTCTTTTAATGCAGAGATTAGGCTCCACCTGACCAATGAAATCATGATTTCTGGAATGGGACCAAAGCACTATTTCCTTCATGCTCTCCAAGGTGATTCTATTGAGCCAGGGTTAAGAATGCACTGACTTAATCTTTTCATCATCAACAAAATTAAATACCACTAGTGTTAACGGGGGGGTGGGGGGGAAGCTGTTTAAAAGAACAAGAGAGTGTTGTATCAGAACAGGGAATATAATTCTATCAATGAGACTATGGACCCTGGAGCCAGACCACTAAAGTTCAACTTGTCTTGTGTCCCTTACTGTTAACCTTTTGTGCTTGGTTGCTCAGGCATGTCCAACTCTTTGGACTGTAGCCCACCAGGCTCCTCTGTCCATGGGATTTTTCAGGCAAGAATACTGGAGTGGGTTGCTGTTTTTCTCCTCCAGGGGAATCTTCCTAACCCAGGGATTAAACCCATGTCTCCTGGGTCTCCTGAATTGTAGGCAGGTTCGTTACTCACTGATCCATCTACAGTGCATCATTTGGCCTCTCTGTGCCTCAGTTTTCTGTGAAATGAAAACAATAACAGTACCTATCTCACACGGTGATCATGAGCACTGAAAGTGAAAGTTGCTCAGTTGTGTCTGACTCTTTGCGACCCTGAATTCTCCAGGCCGGATACTGGAGTGGATAGCCCTTCCCTTCTCCAGGGGATCTTTCCAACCCAGGGATTGAACCCAGGTCTCCCAACATTGCAGGTGGATTCTTTACCAGCTGAGCCACAGGAGAACCCAAGAATACTGGAGTGGGTAGCCTATCCCTTCTCTAGAGGATCTTCCTGACCCAGGAATCGAACTGGGGTCTTCTGCTTTGCAGGCATATTTTTTACCGACTGAGCTATCAGGGAAGCCCGATCATGAGCACTAGGTGAGTTTATATTGTTAGGATACTTTAAAAAGTACCTGGTACTCTGTCAGCACTATATAAATATTTACTATTAGTTGTCTACAAACTTAAGTTTTTCACAGGTCTAGGCTTGTGGCTGAAACTGAAGATGTAGTCTATCCATCAAGATAGCCTTTCCTATAGTGTCCTGCCTTTGGAAGTCAAGTATGGGGGGTACAGAAACTAGAAATGTAAACTGGACTGTTGCTAAACTGTAGCTTTGAAATGCTATCAAATAGAAGAAAAATCTAATCTATTGGTTGAATCCATTATAATTACCAACAACTAGAACATTAAAAACAGTAATATAGAAAACAGTTTTAGTCTAAGAAGCAAGAATATATAATGGAGAAAAGACAATCTCTTCAACAGATGATTCTAGGAAAACTGGACAGCTACATGTAAGGATGAGATTAAAACTTTTCCTCACACCATATATACAAATAAACTAAAAATGGATTAAAGACCTAAATGTACGACCTGAAATCATAAAAATCCTAGATAAGAAACATAGGCAGAACACTCTTTGACATAAATTATAATAATAATTATGTTTTATAAATATATAATTTCCCTAAGGCAAAAGAAATAAGATGAAAAATAAACAAACAGGACCCAATTAAACTTAAAAACTTTTGCACAGCAAGGGAAACCATTGACAAAATGAAAAGACAACCTACAGAATGAAAGGAAATATTGTGATTGACAAATAATATGATTGACAAGCAGTTAATATCCAAAAAATATAAACAGCTCATACAACTCAATATCAAAAACCAACCAACCCAGTCAAAAAATGGGCAAAAGGGAGAACAAGATATGACTAGGGAGATAGATAAGAGTGATGTAGCTACAAGCCAAGGATTGCCCTCAGCTACCAGAAATTAGCAGAGGCAAAGAAAGGACACTTTCCTAGTCCCTGAGAAGGGAGTTTTGGTCCTGTGTTATTAGTTTTGGACTTCTGGCCTCTAGAACTATGAAAGAATAAATTTATTTTGTTTTAAGCATAAAAAATAACCAGCAAAACAAAACCTTCAAGATGGACAAAAGACTTGAAGAGCCATTTTTCCAAAGAAGATATACAGGTGGCTAACAGGCACATGAAAAGATGCTTAACTCTGCTAATTATTAGAGAAATACAAATCAAAACAAGAATGATATATCACACCTGTCAGAATGGCTATCATCAAAAAGTATAAAAATATCAAACTTTTGGGAAAGACGTAGAGAAAAGGGAATCCTTGTATACTATTGACAGGAATGTAGATTTGTGCAGTCCCTCAATGCTTTTGAACTGTGGTGTTGGAGAAGACTCTTGAGAGTCCCTTATATTGCAAGGAGATCCAACCAGTCCATTCTAAAGGAGATCAATCCTGGATGTTCATTGGAAGGACTGATGCTAAAGCTGAAACTGCAATACTTTGGCCACCTCATGCGACGAGTTGACTCACTGGAAAAGACTCTGATGCTGGGAAAGGTTGGGGGAGGGAGGAGAAGGGGACGACAGAGAAAGAGATGGCTGGATGGCATCACTGACACTGTGGACATGAGTTTGAGTGAACTCCGGGAGTTGGTGATGGACAGGGAGGCCTGGCGTGCTGTGATTCATGGGGTCGCGGAGAGTCGGACACGACTGAGCGACTGAACTAAACTGAACTTATGGAAAACAGTATTGAGTCTCCTCAAAAAACTAAGAATAGAACTACCATCAGTTCAGTTCAGTTCAGTTGCTCAGTCGTGTACGACTTTTTGTGACCCCATGAATCACAGTAAGCCAGGCCTCCCTGTCCAGCACCAACTCCCAGAGTTCACTCAAATTCATATCCATCGAGTCAGTGATGCCATCCAGCCATCTCATTCTCTGTCATCCCCTTCTCCTCCTGCCCCCAATCCCTCCCAGCATCAAAGTCTTTTATGATCCAACAATTCCACTCCAGGGTACATGTCTGGAAAAATGAAAACGCTGATTTTAAAAGATACGTATACCCTACCGTTCATAGCAGTGCTACTTATTATAGCCAAGATATGGAAGCAATCCAAATGCTCATCAACAGAAGAATGGATAAAGAAGATGTGGTGATATATATATGCATGTATGTATACACCCTTATGGCAGAAAGTGAAGAAGAACTAAAGAGCCTCTATATGTAAGTGGAAGAGGAGAGTGAAAAAGTTGGCTTGAAGCTCAACATTCAGAAAACTAAGATCATGGCATCTGGTTCCATCACTTCATGGCAGATAGATGTGGAAACAGTGGCTGACTTTATTTTTCTGGGCTCCAAAATCACTGCAGATGGTGATTGCAGCGCAGATGGTGATTGCAGCCATGAGATTAAAGGACGCTTACTCCTTGGAAGGAAAGTTATGACCAACCTAGACAGCATGTTAAAAAGAAGAGACATTACTTTGCCAAGAAAGGTCCATCTAGTCAAGGCTATGGTTTTTCCAGTGGTTATGTATGGATGTGAGACTGAGGAGCCTGGTAGGCTACAGTCCATGGGGTTGCAAAGAGTCGGACGCGACTGAGCGACTTCACTTTCACTTTCAAAGACTAAAAACATGGAAAATGGAGAAGA
The DNA here is from genome assembly GCF_049115385.1 of Moschus berezovskii. Taxonomy (NCBI): domain Eukaryota; kingdom Metazoa; phylum Chordata; class Mammalia; order Artiodactyla; family Moschidae; genus Moschus; species Moschus berezovskii. Next base: position 53,284,763 of record NC_142466.1, on the reverse strand, counting down.
GACAACAACACACTTTTGGAAGCTAGAAAGAAGATGGATAAATAAAACTGACTAAGTAGATCAATGAAAGTCAGATTTGAAGCTGGCCTGGTTAATTCTGCAGTACCATCAAGAGTTCAGGAGATGGTGACACCACATAAGGTTAGAAATGGGCATGAGGAGGGTGGTTTAAAATAAGGAGGACTATAAAGCCATCTGGGAAGCACTGGCTTCCTAGATCCCCTCCATACTCCATGCTATGGATGACCTGTCCTCACCACCTGTATTAGTCAGGTCTCCAGAGAAACAGAACCAAAAGTATACATAGAGATTTATTATAAGGAAATGGCTTATGCAATTATGAAGGCTAAGAGGTCCCATGACCTGCTGTCTGTAAGCTGAAGGTCCCAGAGAGCCAGTGGTGGAGTTCCAGTCCAAACCTGAAAGCCTGAGAACCAGGGAAGCCAATGGAGCCACCTGATGCAAGTCCATGGGCCTAAGAACCAGAATACTGATGTCCAAAAGCAGGAGAAGATGGGTGTCCCAGCTCAAGCAAAGAGTAAATTCACCCTTTGTCCACGTTTTTCTCTATTCAGTCCCTCAGTGAACTGGATGATGCGCACCTAGCATTGGTGAGGGTGACCTTTTTCACTCAGTTCAATTCAAATGCTAATCTCTTTCAGGGGCACCCTTACAGACATATCTAAACATAATGTTTTACCAGTTACCTGAATTTCTCTTAGTCCAGTCAAGTTACATGTGAAATTAACCATCACACCCCCTAGCAATGTATGGATGTTTACTCTCTATACAGGGAAAAGCAGAAGTATACGGGACTTGGAAGATTCAGACTGGGCTAAGAGCAGGCATTCCATACTGAAAACCGGGCGAGTAAATGAGCATGCAGACACTGTGAGCTGACTGGGATTCCACCTCCAAGCCCTGCTCACCCACCTAGATTCCAGAATGCTTGTCACCAAACCTTTTCTCTTCAGGTGGAAGAATTAGAAGACTAGAAGAATTATCTCTGGGGTATCTGATCAGCCCAAGAGAGAAAACTTAAGATAATGATATTGAGGTTTCCCCCAACAAATAGTCCAGACATATTACCCTCCAATGAAATCCACTCAGATCTTCCAATCAGCTTTTTTACTCACCCGAAGTTAAACATGAGCAGATACCTAAGTATTGCCAGACAACTGAAGAATGCCCCTAATACATAAGATAAAGACTGAACAAACAAACCACAAACAGAGGAAAGCAACTTGGAGGAAAATTACACTGTGAAGGAAAGAGAAAACTTCAAAATAAAACTATTACTAATATCTTCAAAGAGATAAGCAATGATACTGAATCCCAGAAACGAAGTCAGAATATTATTTAAAAAGGAACAGAGAACATAAAAGAGCCCTTAGAAATTAATAACATGATAATTCATCGCTCGTATGGATGTGAGAGTTGGACTGTGAAGAAAGCTGAGCGCCGAAGAATTGATGCGTTTAAACTGTGGTGCTGGAGAAGACTCTTGAGAGTCCCTTGGACTGCAAGGAAATCCAACCAGTCCATCCTAAAGGAAATCAGCCCTGGGTGTTCATTGGAAGGACTGATGCTGAAGCTGAAGCTCCAATACTTTGGCCACCTCATGGGAAGAGTTGACTCATTGGAAAAGACCCTGATGCTGGGAGGGATTGGCGGCAGGAGGAGAAGGGGACAACAGAGAATGAGACGGCTGGATGGCAGTAGCGACTTGATGGACATGAGTTTGGGTAAACTCTGGGAGTTGGTGATGAGGGAGGCCTCAGTTCAGTTCAGTTCAGTTCAGTCGCTCAGTCGTGTCCGACTCTCCGCGACCCCATGAATCACAGCACGCCTGGCCTCCCTGTCCATCACCAACTCCCGGAGTACACTCAAACTCATGTCCACAGAGTCGGTGATGCCATCCAGCCATCTCATTCTCGGTCGTCCCCTTCTCCTCCTGCCCCCAACCTTTCCCAGCATCAGAGTCTTTTCCAGTGAGTCAACTCGTCGCATGAGGTGGCCAAAGTATTGCAGTTTCAGCTTTAGCATCAGTCCCTCCAATGAACATCCAGGATTGATCTCCTTTAGAATGGACTGGTTGGATCTCCTTGCAGTATAAGGGATTCTCAAGAGTCTTCTCCAACACCACAGTTCAAAAGCATCGATTCTTCGGCGATCAGCCTTCTTCACAGTCCAACTCTCACATCCATACATGACCACGGGAAAAACCATAGCCTTGACTAGACGGACCTTGGTTGGCAAAGTAATGTCTCTGCTTTTTAATATACTATCAAGGTTGTTCATAACTTTCCTTCCAAGGAGCAAGCGTCTTTTAATTTCCTGGCTGCAATCAGCATCTGCAGTGATTTTGGAGCCCAAAAAAACAAAGTCTGACACTGTTTCCACTGTTTTTCCATCTATTTCCCATGAAGTGATGGGACCAGATGCCATGATCTTTGTTTTCTGAATGTTGAGCTTCAAGCCAACCTTTTCACTCTCCTCTTTCACTTTCATCAAGAGGCTTTTGAGTTCCTCTTCACTTTCTGCCATAAGGGTAGTGTCATCTGCATATCTGAGGCCTGGTGTGCTGCAATTCATGGGGTTGTAAAGAGTCAGACATGACTGAGTGACTGAACTGAACTGACCTGACCTGAGGTGACCTAAATGGGAAGGAAATCCAAAAAAGAGGGCGTGTGTGTATATGCACAGCTGATTCACTTTGCTGTACAGTAGAAACTAACACTGTAAAGCAACTATACTCCTACTATGCAACTATACTCCAACTATACTCTAACTATACAAACTAACTCTGTAAAGCAACTCTACTCCAATAAAGGTTAACTTAAAAGAAATTAGTAACATCATAGTAGAACTGAAACACTCAATAGAAAGTTTGACAGTTCAGGTAAGTCAACCTTCCAAAAGTTGAGCATAAACCAAATAAAACAAAATATGAGAAATATACAAAATATAACATGATATTATATAAATCTATATTTGTATATGTATAATTTTATACAGAAAATATAAACCATTACATTATTTTATAAAACATTGTATAAAGCTGTCTAGGAAGGCCAATATCTCAACACTGAGAGTTTTGGAAAGAGAAAACAGAGAAAATGAATGAGAAAAATAAAAGAAATAATTTGAGGAAAAATATTCAGGTAAAAGTGAAAAGTGAAAGGGAAAATCTCTCAGTTGTGTCGGACTCTTTGTGACCCCATGGACTATCCAGTCCATGGAATTCTACAGGCCAGGAAACTAGAGTGGGTAGCCTTTCTCTTCTCCAGGGGATTCCTAACCCAAGGATTGAACCCAGGTCTCCTGCACTGTAGGTGGATTCTTTACCAGTTGAGCCACGGAATGGATATAATAGATTGCTAAATGGAACGTGAACTATTGTCCAGAGATTACAAGAACAAATATCCAGGGAATGGGTGTAATAGCATATTGGTGGGACATGACCAAGTGCTCAGAGATAAATGAGTGTGAAATGCCCCAGATTTGAAAGAGAAACAAGACCAAGGGGCAGTTCTTCCAGGGTTATTAAGAAGTGGCCGAGTGGACTCTGGAACTATCAACTTCTGCCCTACATATCCTTCCACATCCAGATTCTATCAGAGGATTAGGGAGAGAAAGGAGAAAACTGAGAGTGGGGTGCTGCTGAAGGATGGGGGCACTGTGGCTTCTTCCTCCCCGCCCCCTGGGAGAGAAAAGCGAAGCTGCTTTTGTTCAAATCCCTAAGTTATAAAAAGGACTTCAAGTAGAAACTCTCAGGGGGCTAAGGTGTGTCTTACTGACATTTTATTCCTTAGTTTGGGTTCTGTTCATACAATGTGCTTGCTGATCTGTGCCGTGTACCTATATAAATAAATGGAAAAAGATGTCTTGGCAGAGGATGCAAGTGTGTAGCAGTCTGTTTCTCACTATTTGGTGGGACCAAAGCTGTGTCAGTTGCCTGTGAGTTGACAAGTAGCCAGGCTTGAGCTGCCTTGTTAGCACCACAACCAAGACAGTGACCCATCAAGCAAGGACCTCAGTAGCTGGAGTCTATGAGGTGTTCTATCACGGATTATGCTGGGGCCAAGGGTGGGGTGATAAAGTCAAGTCTGAATGGATCTCTCAGGTCAGGAGATGGGTTCAGGTGATGTGAAGAGTTGGAAGCGAGACCCACATATATGCACAGGGCCCTCTAATGGAGGCACCTTCAGTAACTAGCATGTTAGACAACCTGAATTCAGAGAAGCATAAATACATAGACTGGTTTGATATTTTTTCCCCATTTACTACCTTCAACTTGGTTTTAGTTATTCTCCCTTGGCTATTCTTTAATGACATCTTGTGCACATTCCATAGTACTTTCTGATCACTTGCATATATAGAAAAGTTCACCAACAGAGAACCAATATTTACACCCAGGCAACAGAGAGGGAATGCTATCTGAGAGAGAACCACAAGGCAAACATTCTTGTGGTGAACCTTCTTTTTTTTTTTTTCTTCATCCATCATCCCTGCTCCTCTACTGCAAGAAATTAGAGGAAAAAGATGGAAGGAACTGTGAATGTGTGTATGCTAATTTGCTTCATTCATGTCCAACTCTTTGTGACCCTGTGGACTACAGCCCTCGAGGCTCCTCTGTCCATGGGATTTCTCCAGGCAAGAATACTGGAGTAGGTTGCCATGCCCTCATCCAGGATATCTTCCTGACCCAGGGGTTGAAGCTGCATCTCTTACTTCTCCTACATTGGCAGGTGGGTACTGCAAGAAATTAAATTAGAAATTTAATTTATTTTTAGGAAAAAGACAGAAGGAAGTGTGAATGTATAGACAATGCCTTTTCCTCACTCCAAGGCCAGCAGGTGGAAGCATAGCTGGTAGCAAGGGGCAGGGTGAAGATGAGTATTCAATTGGCTATGAAACTGAAGTTTTAAACTGGATTGTAGTGGAATTTTTTGGTTTCAGGAAAATGGTTGAGGCTGGGCTTCCAGGAACAATGCCTCAAATCATGCCACAGAAGTAGTTTGATGAGGAAATTTCACTGTCATCCTAGATTTTAAAAACTCGACAGCGTTAGACCTATTGCCACTGTGAATGCCCCCCCAAAGCCAGGCTCCATTGCCACCACCCAGGCCAACAAAATGGAAACACTAAACTGAGTTTATGTTTTTATTAGTCATTTAGAAATTAAAATCTTGCATATGTACATCTACTTAGAGAATCATGCAAGGTCCATTTAGCTGCAAAAGAACTTGGGTATTTGAACTCTGAGTTCTATATTGGAGAGGTAGAATTTGTAGAAACTCTCCATATTTAGAAAAGCTATTCAGAAAATGGGTCTTCCCAGGTGGCTCAGTGGTAAAGAATTCGCCTGCCAATGCAGAAGACACAAGAGACATGGACTTGATCACTAGGTTGAGAAGATCCCCTGGAGGAGAAAATGGCCATCCAGTCCAGTATTCTTGTCTCTAAAATCCCATGGACAGAGGATCCTGGCAGTCTACAGCCAATGCGGTCACAAAGAGTCAGCCATGACTGAGCACAGCAGCACAGCACATTCAGAAGATGGGTCACTGCAAATGTGACACATGTCCACTATAGCTAATATTGTTTAAAATCAAGCTGATTAACCACTTCATACCCACTAGGATGGCTATTATAAAAAAAACAAAGTTATGAATGTTGTTGAGGATGTGGAGAAATTAGAACCATTGTGTATTGCTGCTGGGAATATAAAATGGTGCAGTTGCTGTGGAAAACCATATTGTCTTTCACAATATATATTATATGTGTGTGTGTGTATATATTGTATATACACATATATATGTATATATATACATATATATGTATATATAATGGAATTATTCAGCCTCAAAAAGAAATGAATTTCTGGCTCATGTTACAACATGGATGAACCTTAAAAACATTATACTAAGTGAAATAAGCCAGACACAAAGGGACAAATATTACATGATTCCACTTATATGATGTACCTAGAACACTCAGATTCATAGACACAAAAATAGAATAGTAGTCACCAGGGACAGTTCTTGAGCAATGAAACAAGGTTTAAAAGGCATGAAATCAAGAATAGGAGAATGAGCTTATTGATAAGAAAAATATGAAAAGCTGGTTTTCTTTTGTAAAAGGTCTTCAGACTCATTTTCTCCAGCTTTAAAGAAAACCAATTATTAATATATGCATAAATCAGAGAGAGAGAGAATAACTGAATAATAATTAGACTAGGAAGTTTGGAGCCAAATATTCCCTGATCGCCAATTGACCTTGAGCAAAGCACTTAAACTCTCTGCTCTTCAGCCTCCCTGACTCTACAATGAAAAATACAGCTTCCTCAGAGAGGTGTTAGGAAATTTCCTGAATTCACTGTTGTCAAGTAAATCCATGGCATGCAGAAACCCAGGGGAGACATTTTGCTCCCTTCAAATTTATAGGAAATCTAAAAACAGTATATTGAATGAGAATCATCAAGTGTTCATTTTGGATACATAAATGCTCCAAATAAGAAAATAGAAGCTTTATATATAATTGTTAGTTTTCTTTGTTGTGACAATCAGAAGTCCACACACGTTTGTTGACAGCTGCAGTGCAATTCCACCCTCTGTCCCTTTGCCTTTTTCTTGGTGACTTGTGGTTGTAGTATCACTCAGGACAAGTAGTTGAGCAAAGGGTCAAAAGTGCCAACCTTTTCCATTCTTACCAGCACTCTTTTTTTGCTTTTGTTTTTTTCCCTAATTTTGTTCATCCTAGTGCAATTATGGTGTGATCCTAAATCTAAGCATGTGTTTTCAAGAACCTCTCAAATGTATGATTTACAAAGACTGCTTTGGAGCTGAAGCAAGCTGCTGTGCTGTGCTTAGTTGCTCAGTCATGTCTGACTCTTTGAGACCCCATGGACTATAGCCCACCAGGCTCCTCCATCCATGGGAATTCTCCAGGGAAGAATATTGGAGTCGGTTGCCATGCCCGCCTCCAGGGGATCTTCCCAACCCAGGGATCGAACCCAGGTCCTCCGCATTGCGGGTGGATTCTTTACTGTCTGAGTCACCAGAGAAGCCCAAGAATACTGGAGTGGGTAGCTTACCTCTTCTCCAGGGGAACTTCCTGACCTAGGGTCTCCTGCATTGCAGAAGCCTGAAGCAGGCTACCTTGATGCTTTAAACAGAAGTGGCATTTTTACTTTAAAAGGACAATAATAAAGCTATCAAAAGGAATTTTAGGCTTAAATTCTTTAAGGATACTAAGTTAATTAAAAAGGACAATATACAAAAGAAGGTGACCTTTTTAATAAAAACTATAAATATGCCATCATTAATGAATTACATTACAGGGAAGAAAAGAAAATGAGCAGTTCTGGTTAAGGTCAGCATTTAACTTAAGATGATGGAATGGCAGACAGTGTAGTTAATGTTTTAAGTAGTTAAGATATTTTTACAAGCCATTCTTTAGAAATAGATATGAGCATTAAAAATAAATGAATATACTCTGAGGCAATGAACTTTTGTTTAGACTTTGGGATCATATTAGCAATTCATCTTTCTTGTGTCAGCTAAAGATAATTCAAAAATATTAATCAGAAAGAATTATGGCGCTGACTACATCTGACTTACAACATCCTTTCTTACAGTTAGGTGGCTTTTTATTATATTACCTTGGTGAAGGGAAATTTGTTTTACTTTAATGGCAAAGCAAAACAAATTCAGCCTTTGTGGTGAGGGGAAAATGCTGTATTTCTTGAGCAAAATTATATTATAATGTGCTGACAAATTCAAAACAACTGTTCTGAGTAATGAATGCATAGGGAAACTCCAGACCAAAGGGATTGGAACAGTAATGACGGAAAGGAAATACCCTGATATTTTTTTTCCCTAAAAACTGAGCTGAAGTTCCAAGTGCTTTTCACTCTTCAGTTCCAAATATCTTTCAACAGTGTCACTACAAAAATGAAATAAGGGGAAAGAAAGAGCCATCTTTTTGCCAATCTGTTTGCCCTAGAAATACATGGTTGATTCTTATGATTAACAAGTCTTCTTTCGTTAAGTCCAACTGCCTCCCATCCAGACTGGTGGTAGGGGAATATGGAACTCCATGCCAGGAGCACCACTGTAATGTTACTGTACTCTAGTTTCAGTACCACGATGTTTGCTGTCAGATGCCTGGGTTTGCAGCCCAGCTCCACCACTTAGCAGCTCTGTGACATAAGAGCTGCTTAAGCTCTTTAACCTCTCTGAACCTCATTTTCTTCTGTAAATCAGAGATAGTAACAGTCACTGTGCTAAGATGAAATGAGGTGATGCTTGTGAAGCATTCAGCACAGGCTTGACACAAAATAAACAGTTGTTAAATGCTTACTTCTTATTTTTGCTATAAGCTTGGATGACTTAACAACTCCCAAATTCACAACTCACTATTCAAAAAGTATTTAGGCAGGGGATACCCTTATAACCAAATTAGTAGAATTCATGATATCTTTCAGGTGCCAGGGTTATTTTCTGGCATAAATTAGAAGCACAGGCAGAGAAGTTTCAAAGGAGACAGCATAGCAGAGTCCATACTACATTGATCTTGGAATCAGAAAGAACCTGGATTCAGTTCTTAGCTTAGTCACTACAGTGGGTTGAATTTGGCCTTGAAAAGATATGTCCAGTTCCTAACCTTTGGTACTTGTGAATGTGATCCTTATTTGGAAATACTGTAGGGTCTTTGTAGATGTAATGAAGTTAAAAATTTTGAGGTGTGATCACCCCAGATTCAGGGTGGGCCCTAAATTCAATGACAAGTGTTCTTATAAGAGATAGGAAAGAAGACAGGCATACACAGAGGGGAAGCCCACATAAAGATGGAGGCAGAGTTGGAGTGATGCATCTATTAGCCAAGGGATCCCAAGAACTGTGGGCAGCCACCAGAAGATAGGAGAGAGGCCAGCATGAATTCTCCCTAGAACCTCTAGAAGGAATCAACACTGCTGACACCTCAATTTTGGACTTCTGGTCTCCAGAACTGTATAAATAAATGTTTTTGTTGTTGTAAGCCATCCTTTTTATGGTAATTTGTTATGGCAGCTCTAAGAAAATAATACAATCAGTAAGTTGGAAAGTTACTGGACTTCTCTGAGGACTAATGAGATCAAGAATACAAAGACATCTGGAGATGAGAGGCATTCAGTAAATGTTAGCTGAAAATATTCTTTCTCTTCATCTCCACAACAAGCTGGTTTTGTAAGTTAAGTATTATCCTCACTTTCCTATGAATAAGTGGATTTCCTGAAAAAGTTGACCAACCAGCACATGGCCAGGTGAGTGAGTGAAAGGTTTTCTGGCTCCAATACTAGTCAACCACATGAATTTGTCCTCTTTCATGTCTCCAGAATTTTGCGAAAATTCTGTTACTTATTACATTATGTTACTGTACCAGACTAAACTTCTATGTATCTCATGAATCCAAAAAACCAAAATATTAGCTGAGGAGGGAGAGGAAGAGACAGTAAAAGTGGAGTGTAAAAAGGAAGCTAAGGGAAAGTACACAAAATCCAAAGGCAGATTGCTTATCTCAAATAAAGATGTTAGAAAAAGGTTCACAGAAGTAATAAAAGCTTTATAGTAAGCCTAAGGGATAGAGAGGAAGTCTCTCTTAAATTAATAATTTTCCTGATAGAGTGAAAGTGAAGATCGCTCAGTCATGTCCAACTCTTTGTGACCCCAATTCTCCAGGTCAGAATACCGGAGTGGGTAGTCATTCCCTTCTCAAGGGGGAAGGGGATCTTCCCAATTCAAGTCTCCTGCATTGCAGGTGGATTCTTTACCAGATGAATCATCAGGGAAGCCCAAGAATACTGGAGTGGGTAGTCTATCCCTTCTCCAGCAGATCTTCCCAACCCAGGAATTAAACCAGGGTCTCCTGCACTGTAGGCAGATTCTTAACCAGCTGAGCTACCAGGGAAGCACAATGCAAAGAGGGCTGTGGAAACTGCAGGCTGATGAGGATGGGATAAAGAGTGGTTATCATCTAGTTCTAATGTCTCAAAGCCATTACTGTCCACCTGGAAATTTCAGGCTGGGTTTGAGAGACTCCAAGAATCACAAAGGGACTAAATCTTCGTAGCTTACTCATTTATAGAGGGCAGGAAAATAGCACCTTTTGAATGATTGAAAGGTCTTTAGGTTTACCTGAACTGTGTGTTATCTCAATTTTCACTCATCTCAAACATTTGTTTTGTGTTAACTTTTTTCAGGAGTTAGGAAAAATACAAGTAGTTCTTAAACATGAAAAATAAGTGCTCAAATTCACTCATAAAAAGAATGCACATTAAAACCACACTGAATGAAAACTAATTTTTTTACTTAGCTAAACCCAAAACGTTTGAGAAAATTCTGTTTTGTAAGAATGTGAGGTAGTGGACTCTCTCATGGTGAAAGTAAAAATATTTGCATTCCATATAAAGGGCAATGTGGCAATATTTATCACTATTTATAATATTCATATAATTTAAACCCTGTAATTCTATATCTAGGAATGTATAATGCAAATAGAGTTATATATATCCAAGATGACATATGTATATCCAAAGTAATTAATATTGTTTGTAATAATAAAAGGTTAGAAATGACCTGAATATGCATTAACAAGGGGATGGTTAAATCATTATGGTACATCTATGTAATGCAATACTGTAAGGATATTTTAAAAATTAAGATACTTTTTAAGGACTTATTTGAATAATCTTCATGAAATATTGTTAAGAATAAAACAAGGTACAGAACACTGCATACATTATGCTAAGTGTAAAGAATATGTATGCTTATCTTGTCAGCATACAAGATAATCTTGCTTCACAAGAAACTGGTGACATTGGTTGCACTGGTAAAAGTAAACTGTGTGACTGGAGAAGAAAAGAGCATGAGAGGGTGCGTGATGGTTTTGAAGCATCAAATTCTTTGACCCTCCTCTCATCAGGAGGTCGAGTCCATGACCCTTTTCTTGGAACCAGGTGGGCCTTTGGGACTGCCATGATGAGTAAAACGCAGTAGAAGTGATGCTGCTGCCTGATATCCAAGGCAATACTTGAAAAGTCTGCAACATCTGCAGGATCCCCTTGGGAGAGTCACTCCAGGAGAGAGGTATATATAGAGAGAAATATCCCAGAAGCCCCAAATTCTTGAGTCTTCCTGAATCCCGAATCAGACACATAAGTGAAAAAACCTTTGAGATGACCACGGCTCTAGCCACTTTCTGACAGTAACAGTAGGCAAGACCCTAAAGGAGAACTGACCCATTGAACCCTAGCTTCCTTGCCAACTAATGACATACTGGTTTTTTTTTTATTGGAGGCTAATTATTTTACAATATTATATTGGTTGGTTTTGCCATACATTGACATGAATCTGCCCCCAGTGTACATGAATTCCCCTTCTTGAAACCCCCTTCCACCTCCCTCCTCCCCTTATCCTCCCTCTGGGTCATCCCAGTGCACCAGCCCTGAGCATCCTGTATCATGCGTCGAACCTGCACTGTTGATTCGTTTCACATATGATAATATACATGTTTCAATGCCATTCTCCCAAATCATCCCACCCTCACCCTCTCCCACAGAGTCCCAAAGACTGTTCTATACATCTGTGTCTCTTTTGCTGTCTCGTATACAGGGTTATCATTACCATCTTTCTAAATTCCATATATATGCATTAGTATACTGTATTGGTGTTTTTCTTTCTGGCTTACTTCACTCTGTATAATAAGCTCCAGTTTCATCCACCTTATTAGAACCGATTCAAATGTATTCTTTTTAATGGCTGAGTAATACTCCATTTTATATATGTACCAAAGCTTTCTTATCCATTCGTCTGCTGATGGACATCTAGGTTGCTTCCATGTCCTGGCTATTATAAACAGTGCTTCAGTGAACATTGGAGTATATGTGTCCCTTTCAATTCTGGTTTCCTCAGTGTGTATGCCCAGGAGTGCGATTGCTGGATCATATGGCAGTTCTATTTCCAGTTTTTTGAGGAATCTCCACACTGTTCTCCACAGTGGCTGTACTAGTTTGCATTCCCACCAACAGTGTAAGAGGGTTCCCTTTTCTCCACACCCTCTCCAGCATTTATTGCATGTAGACTTTTGGATAGCAGCCTTTCTGACTGGTGTGAAATGGTATCTCATTGTGGTTTTGATTTGCATTTCTCTGATTATGAGGGATGTTGAGCACTTTTTCTTGTGTTTGTTAGCCACCTGTATGTCTTCTTTGGAGAAATGTCTGTTTAGTTCTTTGGCCCATTTTTTGATTGGGTTGTTTATTTTTCTGGAATTGAGCTGCAGGAGTTGCTTGTATATTTTGGAGATTAATTCTTTGTCAGTTGTTTCATTTGATACTATTTTCTCCCATTCTGAAGTCTGTCTTTTCATCTTGCTTATAGTTTCCTTTGTTGTGCAGAAGCTTTTAATTTTAATTAGATCCCATTTATTTATTTTTGCTTTTATTTCCAATATTCTGGGAGGTGGGTCATGGAGGATCCTGCTGTGATTTATGTCGGAGAGTGTTTTGCCTATGTTCTCCTTTAGGAGTTTTATAGTTTCTGGTCTTACATTTAGCTCTCTAATCCATTTTGAGTTTATTTTTGTGTGTGGTGTTAGGAAGTGTTCTAGTTTCATTCTTTTACAAGTGGCTGACCAGTTTTCCCAGCACCACTTGTTAAAGAGACTGTCTTTTCTCCATTTTATATTCTTGCCTCCTTTGTCAAAGATAAGGTGTCCATAGGTGTGTGGATTGATCTCTGGGATTTCTATTTTGTTCCATTGATCTATATTTCTGTTTTTATGCCAGTACCATACTGTCTTGATGACTGTGGCTTTGTAGTAGAGCCTGAAGTCCGGCAGATTGATTCCCCCAGTTCCATTTTTCTTCCTCAAGATTGCTTTGGCTATTCGAGGTTTTTTGTATTTCCATACAAATTGTGCGATTATTTGTTCTAGTTCTGTGAAAAATATCGTTGGTAGTTTGATTGGGATTGCATTGAATGTATAAATTAAACTTCCAAACTCATTCTATGAGGCCACCATCACCCTAATCCCAAAATCTGGTAAAGATCCCACAAAAAAAGAAAACTACAGGCCAATATCACTGATGAACATAGATGCAAAAATCCTTAACAAAATTCTAGCAACACATTAAGAAGATCATACATCATGACCAACTGGGCTTTATCCCAGGAATGCAAGGATTCTTCAATATCTGCAAATCAATCAATGTAATACACCACATTAACAAACTGAAAAATAAAAATCATGTGATTATCTCAATAGATGCAGAGAAAGCATTTGACAAAATTCAACATCTATTTATGATAAAAATTCTCCAGAAGGTGGGAATAGAAGAAACATACCTCAACATAATAAAAGCTATATATGACAAACCCACAGCAAACATTATCCTCAATGGTGAAAAACTGAAAGCATTTCCCCTAAAGTCAGGAACAAGACAAGGGTGCCCACTCTCACCGCTACTATTCAACATAGTTCTGGAAGTTTTGGCCACAGCAATCAGAGCAGAAAAAGACATAAAAGGAATCCAAATTGGAAAAGAAGAAGTAAAACTTTCACTGTTCGCCGATGACATGATCCTCTACACAGAAAACCCTAAAGACTCTACCAGAAAACTACTAGAGCTAATCAATGAATACAGTAAAGTTGCAGGATATAAAATCAACACACAGAAATCCCTTGCATTCCTATACACTAATAATGAGAAAATAGAAAAAGAAATTAAGGAAACTATTCCATTCATTGTTGCAATGAAAAGAATAAAATACTTAGGAATATATCTACCTAAAGAAACAAAAGACCTGTACATAGAAAACTATAAAACACTGGTGAAAGTAATCAAAGAGAACACTAATAGATGGAGAAATATACCGTGTTCGTGGATTGGAAGAATAAATATTGTGAAAATGAGTATACTACCCAAAGTAATTTATACATTCAAGACATACTCTTTTAAGCCACTATTTTGGAGTGGGTTTTGTTGTTGTTCAGTCATGTCCAACTCTTTGTGACCCCATGGACTGTAGCACATCAGGCTTCCCTGTCCTTCACTGTCTCCTGGAGTTTGTTCAAACTCATGTCCATTTCAGTTGATGATGCCATCCAACCATCTCATCCTCTGTTGTCCTCTTCTCCTGCCCTCAATCTTCCCCAGCATCAGGGTCTTTTGCTCTTCACATCATGTGGCCAAAGTATTGGAGCTTCATCTTTAGCATCAGTCCTTCCAATGAATATTTAGGGTTGACCAGTTTGATTTCCTTGCTGTCCAAGAAACTCTTAAGAGTCCTCTAGCACCACAGTTCAAAAGCATAATTCTTTGATGTTCAGCCTTCTTTATGATCCAGCTCTAACATCCGTAATGACTACTGGAAAAACCATAGCTTTGACTGTATGGACCTTTGTTGCCAAAGTAATATCTCTGCTTTTTAATACACTGTCTAGGTTTGTCATAACTTTTCCTCCAAGGAGCAAGTGTCTTTTAATTTCAAGGCTGTAGTTACCGTCTGCAGTGATTTTGGAGTCCAAGAAAATAAAGTCTGTCACTGTTTCCATTTTTTTCCGCATCTATTTGCCATGAAGTGATTTGCTTCATGGTTTGCTAGGCAGTAAAAGATAACTGGAAGACAGGCCCTTCACTGTTAACTCTTTATACATTTTGAACATTGACTCACATGAACATATTTCCTATTTAAAAAGTAAGTAAAACTAAAATTATCCCCCCAATTTCCTGGCTTAATCTTTTTCCTATACTTAACCCTTAAAATGGTTTTAATCATGAAATTGTCTACGGTTTCCTTGGCCTGATTATCCTCAAGGACTTACTGATAAATAGGAGTCTGCCTGGTGTGAATTGAGAAGAGCTGGAATCCCTCATCCCTGCTCCAGACAAACAAACAAAAATCTTTGCTTCCTCAACAATGGAAGTTAATTCCTTAGCCAATAACATATGCAAACATGATTAATATTCATAACATTAAATAAAGCATTCTATCAATTACCTTCTAATTGTGAAGTGAAAAGTGTACCTTTACAATGGAGGATACCATCTGAACTGAGCATTATGAATAGAGGGTAATGTGGCATGATGTGCCCAGGATGCAATGCAACATGAAATATACAGCATCACCTATGAACTATTTGCTCCAAGAATGTTAAACCTGAAACTGCTCAGGCTTTTAGATCTAACTTCAAGTTTACGGGAAGTACAAGAGATAGAGAAACAAATTAAACACCTCCATGAGAAAGCAATCAGACAAATTCAGAATATGGAACATTCTACAAGATAATTGGCCTGTTATCTAAATAGCATTGTTGAAGAGATGGGGAAACAGGCACTCTTATGCATTATTGTTGTAACTCTAGATTTATCTCCAAGGCCGTGTACATCCCTGGCTTAGAAAAATCTCTGTATCCTCCCTGAATGCCAACACACTTTCCCAAATAAAATTTGTGTTCATCAGGATATACAACAAGAGGAATAATCACCTAAGAACTGACAAAGCAGATGTCATTTAGGACAAAGCATGAAAGATTTTATGAAATTAAATTTATTTCAAGTATACTATGTAATATCACTTGAGGTAGCAGGTATTAGTGCCTAGATTATAACTTAGCTACACCTGACCTGCCTCTTGAGAAACCTATATGCAGTTAGGAAGCAACAGTTAGAACTGGACATGGAACAACAGACTGGTTCCAAATAGGAAAAGGAGTACGTCAAGGTTGTATATTGTCACCCTGCTTATTTAACTTATATGCAGAGTACATCATGAGGAACGCTGGGCTGGAAGAAGCACAAGCTGGAATCAACATTGCCAGGAGAAATATCAATAACCTCAGATATGCAGATGACACCACTCTTATGGCAGAAAGTGAAGAGGAACTAAAAAGCCTTTTGGTGAAAGAGGAGAGTAAAAAAGTTGGCTTGAAGCTCAACATTCAGAAAACAAAGATCATGGCATCTGGTCCCATCACTTCATGGGAAATAGATGGAGAAACAGTGGAAACAGTGTCAGACTTTATTTTTTGGGGCTCCAAAATCATTGCATTGATCACTGAGGAAGGCTTTCTTATCTCTCCTTGCTATTCTTTGGAACTCTGCATTCAGATGCTTATATCTTTCCTTTTCTCCTTTGCTTTTTGCTTCTCTTCTTTTCACAGCTATTTGTAAGGCCTCCTCAGACAGCCATTTTGCTTTTTTGCGTTTCTTTTCCATGGGGATGGTCTTGGTCCCTGTCTCCTGTTGCGGATGCTGATTGTAGCCATGAAATTAAAAGATGCTTACTCCTTGGAAGGAAAGTTATGACCAACCTAGATAGCATATTAAAAAGCAGAGACATTACTTTGCCAACAAAGGTCTGTATAGTCAAGGCTATGGTTTTTCCAGTGGTCATGTATGGATGTGAGAGTAGGACTGTGAAGAAAGCTGAGTGCTGAAGAATTGATGCTTTTGAACTGTGGTGTTAGAGAAGACTCGAGAGTCCCTTGGACTGCAAGGAGCTCCAACCAGTCCATTCAAAAGGAGATCAATCCTGGGTGTTCATTGGAAGGACTGATGCTAAAACTGAAACTCCAATCCTTTGGCCACCTCATGCAACGAGTTGACTCACTGGAAAAGACTCTGATGCTGGGAGGGATTGGGGGCAGGAGAAGAAGGGGACAACAGAGAATGAGATGGCTGGATGGCATCACCGACTCAATGGACATGAGTTTGAGTGAACTCTGGGAGTTGGTGATGGACAGGGAGGCCTGGTGTGCTGTGATTCATGGGGTCGCAAAGAGTCGGACACGACTGAGCGACTGAACTGACTGACTGACTGTGAATATTAGTGAAATAAAAAGATAATTTAATCAATATCTTTATGCTTCTCTCAAACTAGAGTCTTTTTAAAATTTATTAATCCTTCAGGCTCATGTAGAATTTCTATAACAGTGCCAAATTGTTTTATGTATTTAAAGCAGCCTAAGACTAAGTTAGAATTGCTATGGTAAGATAGCTAGTAGTTGCACTCAAATAAGTTAATTATATCCAAAAAGCTCTTCATCTATCTACCGCCCACGGTTGTTCTGAGATTTACTATGCCATCAAAAGTGGGACTCAAGCAACCTAATGAAATTCACTATTTATGCCTATAATCACAGCAGTGATATTTCAAGGCAGTCTCATTAGCAGAAATATTTGTAGTCAACTCATTTGGGATGCCCTTGAAAAAGAAATATGCGAAGCATATCAAAAGGGCATTGTTCCCTTTGAGAACAGGGATTTATTTATTAAAACCTTAGAGTAAATACCAAGATTAGATTAGTGCAACTGTTTCATTCTTTTCCCCAGACAACAATAGAAGATGTCAGGCAAGCTAAGAAAGCGCTGAAATTAGAATAATGCAAAGTTGTAAATAGTACTTTGCGTTGAGAGAGAATAAACATTTAGGAGAAATTAGAAGCCGAGATTATTGCCTCTATTTTTTTAATCTAGTGGCTTCCAATCAGTTAACACGGTACCATCCGCAAACCTATTTGGTTGTATTACTAAATTTTAATTTAAGAAATTAGGATCTATAAATTGTTTGCTAGTAAGAATGCCCCATGGCTTCTGAAAGTAATGGTT
Source organism: Moschus berezovskii (assembly GCF_049115385.1). NCBI lineage: Eukaryota > Metazoa > Chordata > Mammalia > Artiodactyla > Moschidae > Moschus > Moschus berezovskii. The sequence goes on along the minus strand of NC_142466.1, from coordinate 53,267,107 downwards.
TAGGGTCCATAAGCCGGAGAAGAGTCTCATTCCTGGGATAATGAGAGTGAATTCAGATTCAAGCATCTCAATAAACATTGTATCTTACTCTTTCTGTGACACAATCAAATGACATGTTCGGTGCCTCCAGAAGCTAAAGACCAGTTTTTCTACTCAAAACACTAAGACTTGGTCTTCATGCTAGTGTACTAGTTGAGAGAATGGGCTTAAATTCTCTCTCTTACCATTTACTTCAATTAAACAGGCAAATCACTCTGGAGGCCATGGTTTCTTCATTTGTAAAATGAGAATAATAATAGTAATGACCTCATAGAACTGTGAGGACTAAATGAGGAAAACCCTGTAAAGCACTTAGAACTCTGATGAGCACATAATACCCAGTCCTCCTATCTCAGCATTTACTTTAGAAGGCACCATACAATGCATTGGTGTTCAATGACGGATAAGACATCTTCCCCTCAGTGATCTCACAGCCCAACTGAGGAGCAGACATGGAAGTACAATGTTATCACTGAGACATAGCAACGTAGAGGACATACATAACCCTCCCTGATTTGCTGTGGATTATGCCAGGACCCCAGAAGTGTTGCAGAATTTCACAGGATAGAGGTACTTCAGCAGGCCCTTAAAAGATGAATAAACCTTTCCCATGAGTTGAGCGACCTAAAATTATGCACATTCAGTAATTTAGCATTATTTTCAATTAAACTACACTGCATAATGCTGCTACAAGAGTCAGGGGCAGGCTTGCATTGCTCTCTAAAGCCCTCATTTTGGATAAAGAACATTTGGTATATATATACAATGGAATATTACCCAGCCCTAAAAAAGAAGGAAATACTGCTATTTGCAGCAACACTGATGGACCTAAAGATTATCATAGTAAGCCAAGGAAGTTAGAAAGAGAAAGATAAATACCATGTGATAGCACTTATATGTGGAATCTAAAATACAACATAAATGAACGTATCTACCAAATAGATACAGACTCACAGACAGAGAGAATAGATGTGGTTGCCAAGACTGAAGAGAAATGAAGGAGAGAAAGATTGGAAGTTTGGGAATGGCAGGTGCTATTAAGTATATAATGGATAAACAACAAGGTCCTACTGTATAGCACAAAGAACTATATTTAATATCCTATGACAAGCCATAGTAGAAAAATATGAAAAAAGAAAGTGCATATATATATATATATGTATACCTCTATTACTTTGCTGTAAAATAGAAATTAACACAACACTGTAAACAATTATCAGTTCAGTCAGTCATGTCTGACTCTTTGAAATCCCATGGACTGCAGCAAGCCAGGCCTCCCTGTCCATCATCAACTCCCAGAGCTTGCTCAAATTCATGTCCATTGAGTTGGTGATGACATCCAACCATCTCATCCTCTGCCGCCCCCTTCTCCTCCTGCCTTCAATATTTCCCAGCACCAGGGTCTTTTCCAATGGGTCAGTTCTTCACAAAGTATTGGAGCTTCAGCCTCAGCATCAGTCTTTCCAATGAATATTCAGGGTTGATTTCCTTTGAAAATGAAAGTGAAAGTCATTCAGTCGTGTCCAACTCTTTGCACCCCTTGGAATTCTCCAGGCCAGAATACTGGAGTGGGTAGCCATTCCCTTCTCCAAGTGATCTTCCCAACCCAGAGATTGAACCCAGGTCTCCCACATTTCAGGGGGATTCTTAGCCAGCTGAGCCACAAAGGAAGCCCAAGAATACTGGAGTGGGTAGCCTATCCCTTCTCCAGGGGATCTTCCTAACCCAGGAATCAAACTTGGGTATTCTGCATTGCAGGCAGATTCTCTACCAACTGAGCTATCAGGGAAGCCCTTTAGGATTGACTATTTTGATCTCCTTGCTGTCCAAGGGACTCTCAAGAGTTTTCTCCAATACCACAGTTCAAAAGCATCAATTCTTCAGTGCTCAGCCTTCTTTATGATCCAACTCTCACATCCATACATGACTACTGGAAAAACCATGGCTTTGATTAGGTGGATTTTGTCAGCAAAGTAATGTCTCTGCTTTTTAACATGCTATCTAGGTTGGTCACAGCTTTTCTTCCAAGGAGGAAGTGTCTTTTAATTTCATGGCTGCAGCACCATCTGCAGTGATTTTGGAGCCCCAAAAAATAAAGTCTCTCACTGTTTCCAGTGTTTCCCCATCTATTTGCATGAAGTGATGGGACCGGACGACATGATCTTAGTTTTTTGAATGCTGAGTTTTAAGCCAGCTTTTTCACTCTCCTCTTTCGCTTTCATCAAGAGTCTCTTTAGTTCTTCTTCACTTTCTGCCATAAGGGTGGCGTCATCTGCGTATATGAGGTTATTAATATTTCTCCCAGCAATCTTGATTCCAGCTTGGACTTCACTCAATCTAGCATTTCACATGATGTACCCTGCATGTAAGTTAAATAAGCAAGGTGACAACATATAGACTTAAGTATTCCTTTCTCAATTTTGAACCAGTCTGTTGTTCCATGTCCAGTTCTAACTGTTGCTTCTTGACATGCATACAGATTTCTCAGAAGGTAGGTAAGGTATTCTGGTATTCCCATCTCTTTAAGAATTTTTCAGTTTGTTTTGATCCACACAGTCAAAAGCTTCAGTGTAGTCAATAAAGCAGAAGTAGATATTATTCTTAAATTCTCTTGCTTTTTCTATACTCCAATAGATGTTGGCAATTTGATCTCTGGTTCCTCTGCCTTTTCTAAATCCAGATAGAACATCTGGAAGTTCTCCATTCATGTACTGTTGAAACCTAGCTTGGAGAATTTAGAGCATTACTTTGCTAGCGTGTGAGATGAATGTAACTATGCGGTAGTTTGAACATTCTTTGACATTGCCTTTCTTTGGGATTGAAGTGAAAACTGACTTTCTTCAGTCCTGTGGCCACTGCTGAGTTTTCCAAATTTGGTGGCATATTGAGTGCAGCACTTTAACAGCATCATCTTTTAGAATTTGAAATAACTCAGCTATAATTTTATCACCTCTACTAGCTTTGTTCATAGTGATGTTTCCTAAGGCCCACTTGACTTTGCACTCCAGGATGTCTGGCTCTAGGTGGGTGATCATACCATCTATACTTTAGTTAAAAAAAAAAAACCCTCATTCTTATGTCCACACATAGGAGATCATAAGTTATAGCTTTGTTCCATCCAATCACATGTGAAAACTGCCACAGAGTTTTCCTAGGCCCAGGACAGCTAAAAAACTGTCCCAAAGATTTTGCGTTGTCTAGCAATTCAGGTCAAGCTAGCACTTTGAAAGTCATTGCTTTTCTTACGAAAGGGTCATACAGAATTCCCTGTTGGCTTGAGAAAAAGTTTAGATTTGTATTATCAGTCTGTATCAGTTAAAACAAAGGGAGTTTTCCTCTTTGCTTTGGTTACTGGGAAGCTAGGAAACAAACTGGCTATCTGACAACCTTGACTACATAGGGACAGGTGGTACTCTTTCCTCTCGTTTTGAATTCTTACCAATATCTGACATCTTTGCAATTTCTTTAATTTATACAGCATGTATTTTTGAGACAAGTTCAAATCCTCTCTAGATTATAAGGAAACTAATATGTTTTTAGAACACTCAAATTATGACTAAGTCATAAAATAGCACCTCAAAGAGTTAACACCCTTCCCAAGGGCTTTATTAATTCCCTGGGAATTTATTCATTGATGAGAGATCAAGCATAAAGTTCCAAACCATCAAACACCAAGGGGATATTTTTCTGGGGAAAAGAAGAGTACTTTAACTAACTTTTCTGGCAAAAGAAAACATTCAGATGCATTTGCTAGCGCAAACAGGCCATCTAGCACTATACTAGCTAAGGACATATCTGAAGGAGAATGGCTATTTGAGGCCAGTGGAAATTCTGAAATCAGTGAGTTGGAACAGCTCCACTGGCCAGACCAGTTGGACAGCCACCAGGACTTCTAACAGAGATTTCCAGAAGACAAACTGACAGTGGAAAGAACTGGAAAATTAAGATACACACCATACACACATACAACAAGCTTAATAACCCCATGGTGTCTAAAAAGAAGGCCATGAAATTTTTTTAATGGGCAACTCACTCTAGAATTACCACTGGATCAGCATCAAATTCCAAATGATCCCTATGATTAGAGAAAGATATTTATATCAAATGGTCCACCAAAGGAAGGAGGATATAAAGTGACAGCATTACACAGACCCATATAGACACAAGGACACATACCATTCTTGAAGATACCTGTACACACATCACACACTCATAGCTCAACTTTGTGCTAGTATGTTACATATATTAACTCCTTTAACTCTCCCAAGAGGTAGGTTTTAGGTCTTATGCCTTGTTGTCAGGAGCTATAGAAATTAACAAACTTTGTTTGGTACACACACAGGCTGTCAGTGTTTGAGCTGGACTTCTATCTCAGGTCTGGTAACCCCTCTGTGAGATCATGCAATCTCTACTCCACCATGTGAATTGGGGAGGAGTGCGTAGAAGGAAGACTTGGAGATTCCTTGGAGGCCACTGAGGAAAAAGTTATTTGGCAGAGCATGTTTCTTTGCTCACATGAAAGAGAGTAAATGTGACACTGTCTTATTACTAAAACTTACTTAAAACCCTGGTGAAAACTTTACATGGTCCAATTTTGTCACTAGTCTGAAAATACCTCTTCGGCTGCTTATTTAGAAAAGGTGTATTTCATCAGAGATGATTCCGACATCTGTGCTCTGAGAGACCCTGCTCTTAATTTGCATGAGTCAAAGGCTGTGCCTGCATGATGCCACATCAGGAGGAAAAGTTAACAATTCACTCAGGAACAGGAATTTGCTACATGATCAAAACTTCTGGGTTTGGGGAAACATCTGAAAGTCTGACACTGAGAGACACAGTCTAACCTAAGCCTCAATTGCTATTTTGTTTGGTACATGCCCCTGTATGAATCATAAGACAGCTAAAAACCATATATAAAAATAAACTCAAAATGGATTAAAGACCTAAATGTAAGACTGGAAACCATAAAAACCTAGAGAAAAACATAGGCAGAACATTCTTTGACATAAATTGTAGCAATAATGTTTTGGATCTGTTTCCTAAAGCAAAGGAAATAAAAGCAAAAATAAACAAATGAGACCTAATTAAACAAAAACTTTTGCACAGCAGAGGAAACCATCGACCAAAAGAAAAGACAACCTACTGAATGAGACAAAATATTTGCAAAAGACAACGGGTTAATATCCAACATATATAAACATCTCATGCAACTCAACATCAAACAAACAAACAACCTGATTTGAAAATGGGAAGAAAAATGAACATTTTTCCAAAGAGGAGATGCACATGGCCAACAAGTATATGAAAAGATGCTCAATATCACTAATTATCAGGGAAATGCAAATAAAAACCACAATGATCTATCACCTCACACCTGTCAGAAGAGTCATCATGAAAAAGAACACAAATAACAAACGTAGACAGGGATGCGGAGAAAAGGGAACCCTTGTGTACAGTTGATAGGAATGTAAATTGGTGCAGCCACAGTGGAAAACAGTATGGAGGTTCCTCACAAAATTAAAAATAGAACTACCCTATGATCTAGCAATTCTACTCCTGGGTATATATCCAAAAACAAAAACACTAATTTAAAAGATACATCCACCCTGATTTTCATAGCAGCATTATTTACAATTGCTAAGATATGGAAGCAACCTTAGTGTCTATCAACAGATAAATGGATAAAGAGGATGTGGTATATATACACAATAGAGAATGACTCAGTCATTTTTAAAAAATGAAATTTTGCCATTTGCAGCAACATGGATGGACTTGGAGGGTATTGCGCTAAGTGAAATAAGTCAGACAGAGAAAGATAAATACCGTATGATTTCACTTGTATGTGGAATCCAAAAAATACAATGAACTAGAATGGAGAAGGCAATGGCAAGCCACTCCAGTACTATTGCCTAGAAAATCCCATGGATGGAGGAGCCTGGTAGGCTGCAGTCCGTGGGGTCACTAAGGGTCGGACACGACTGAGCGACTTCACTTTCACTTTTCACTTTCACACATTGGAGAAGGAAATGGCAACCCACTCCAGTGTTCTTGCCTGGAGAATCCCAGGGACGGGGGAGCCTGGTGGGCTTCCATCTATGGGGTCACACAGAGTTGGACACGACTGAAGTGACTTAGCAGCAGCAGTGAATATAATGAGAAAGAAGCAGACTTACAGATAGAGTGAACAAACTGGTGGTTACTAGTGCGGACGTACAAATGGGAGGGGCAATACAGAGGCAGGGGGTTAAGGGGTACAAACTATTATATATAAAATGAGCTCCAAGGATATACTGTACAACATGGGGAATAGAGCCAGTATTTTATGATAACTACAAATGGAGTATAAGCTTTAAAAAGTGTGATGTATTGTACACTTAAAATTTATAATATTGTCCATCGACTATACTTCAATAAAAAAATAATTCCCTCCACCAGAAAAAAAAAATCAAAAGCAAGAGCTAGAAATAGGGAGCAGCAGAAGGCAAAGCAGCACAAGCCTGAGGAAAAGCAATGCGTTTCCACCATAAATTACAAAGGGGTAGGACCCCATGGACCTTAGTTGAACCTGAAGTTTGGGTCTGAGACAAAAGTGATCATGAGACCCAGAGGTTCCACTAAAACAGAGGTGATAAGGGAGTTCTGGGCCCCAATAGCAAAAGAAAGAGGGTGAACAGTATTCCAGAGAAGCAGAGGTGAGAGAGGAGTTGAGAGTTCAGAGCCAAGAAGCAGACAAAAACAAAAGAAGGCTGGGATGAAAGGCAGGAGGGGTGGATGCTCAGAACCCTCATGAGGGCCATCAGGGCATGGACATGACAGGAAAGGGCACTGGCCATGATTTATTGAAGTCCTATGTGTTGCATTTCATTAATTCAGTTTGAAGAACAAAGAGCCTTAAGTACATGTTCTAATCATACCAAAAAATGTTCTTGTTAAAAATTGATATTAGTAATCAGCTTTCCTTCTGGCTTTTGCTTTCCAGTGGGAATAAGAAGTAAATAGAAGATGGCATGTATAAGTTGAGGAAAGGGTGTGAGCATGATTTTCTCTAATCTAGAACCAGTAACTTAAAGCATCTTCCCAACAATACTAGCAGTGACAAACACCTATGGGGAACTACCATGCCAGGCACTGTGCCCTGTGCTTTACATGTGCAATTTCTTTCTAGCCCCAAGATAATCCCAGGGGGTAGATACTCTTATCATCTCCAGAGGAAAAACCTTGTGGCTGGAAAGGATGAGAAACTCGCCTGACACCCAGCCAAGACTCTCTCCAGTGATAAAATCCTCTGCATTTGAATCACTCTGGTTTGCAGTCTCTAGATTTTGGTGTTCAAAGCCCTTCCACATACAATGCAATGGTCTTTTCAACAACTCTGAAAACAGTCCTGATTTCAAAAGTGAGTTTGCCCCTTCTGAACTGCGTCACCTTGGTCTCCTAAGCACTCTGAGCTAGGAGCTGACCATCTGTAACGTGAGGAAAGCAATCGTGTTTAACCACCCCCTGGGCCGCCTTGAGGAAGAAGTATGCTACTTGATGCATGAGTGCACCCATCGAAGAGCAGAAGCTAAAAAAATGACAGCTCTATTGATGGGGCAGGAGTTGGGGTCTATTTCCTGACAAGCAGGGTGGAGCTTGAGGAGGCAGAGCTTATCCGAGGCCACTTGCCAGGAAAGAGTAGCATGAGGAGTTAAACTCAGATCCAAAATCCAGCGTCCTTTCCCCTGAGACTTGGCCCCAAGTTGTCCATGACACCATTTCGTGGCACTCAGTCTGGCTTGCCTTCCCAAGGGATGCTGGCGGCTGCGGCTACAAGCAGCCTCTACTGCAGGTACACTTCAGCTCAGTGAGAACATCTGGATGCTCTTCGTGGCAGTGCTCAAAGGAAATTTCCCCCATTCTGTTGGCACAAGTGGACAACAGGTTTTGAAAAGTGCAGTTCAGAGCACTCCTATTCCTGACTCCTCCTGAATAAGGACATGTGTTTGAAATGCTGCCTCTGGCAGGCCCAGTGATGTGAGAACTACAGGCAATGTTGTTGAAACGATTGAGATTTAACTGACGGTACCTGGCGCCAGTGACAATTGGGAGAGTCTGTTTCCATCCAGTATAAAGGTTTGGAGAGAGAGAGGGAGAGGGAAAGGGTGGTGAGGGGAAAAGGAGAGAAAGAGGGGCATGGGGAGAGAGAAAGGGTGGGTGGTGATGACTGCAGGAGGGAAAGGATTCTTAGATTAAAGACCAAATCTTTAAATCTTTGACCTTTAAAAGACTGGGTCAAATTTCTTCCAAAGAATTTATACTGAGCTTGATAATGAATCATCTGATCTAAAAGTAAGCCCATTTCCCTCACATTACAGTCTAGCAGTATCGGCTGTAAGCAAACTTGTGAAGTAAGCACTGTTTGCCACTCTCATCAATCTTTTAACTTCTTATTCTGCCTTCCTTCTCCCTGTCCTCACTCTGTGCAGTGAGGCCAAGCTCCCCCTTCCAACCCCTGGCCCATGATTCTTCTTTTTCTTTGCCTCATTCTTCTCCAAATGTGATTGATCTCAACTCACGGAGAGGAGGAAAACAAACCCAGGGAGAGGAACCCATATCAAGTTGTGAATGGCTGATGGCCTTCCCAAGGTGCTCGTGGTTTAAGAACTGGTATACTCTATATGGTGAATTTCAGATAAATTTCATCAAGCTCTGGACCAGCTTATTTTCACAAAAGTAGACGATTACATTGAATTCAAAATTCTAACTTCAATACGTATTTAATCACTGACCCACTGGAAAAAGCATATATTGACTGACAGATACTGTGCTGGGGATTAACTGGTGAGAAAGAATCCTTGTAAATATTACAGTAAAAGAATCTACAGCTTCCACTAGGGAATAGATTGGTCACCCAGCCTGCACTGTCTTGTTGGTCCAATGCTTTGTAAATAGCAGGGGAGGAGGAGGAGGTTATGGAGGAGGAAGAGGAGCTGAAAGATGAGGATGGGGAGGAAGGGACTTGAAGGCTTACCAGCAAGGCTTACAGCTCCAGTTTGCGAGAAACCCCTCCACTGTATTGACTCTATACCTCATTACTTTCCTGTTTCCAGAGTTTCCTACTTGGAATAGGAAGATATTCCTGTAATACATATTAGTACATATTAGTACCAAGGTTATTTTATAATGTGAAAATTTTTGTTAAATATCAAATTTAGTGACAAAACTTTAAATACAAAATGAGAAAATAGGCCTCCTTAGAACATAAAGTTACCACAAAGGTATTTGTTTCATTTACTCTATCTCCTTCCCACACTCTTCCACCCCTGCTAAAATATGCATGCTAAAAATCAGGAGAGCTGGATTCTAGCTCTCATTCTGTGTTATTTGTTAGCCGTGTGGCCTCGGACAAGTCACACCTCTCTGAGCTCTTTCTTTATCTGTAAAGATAGTAGATTGGATTTTACAAAGTTTCTTTCAGGTCAAATAATGTTGTAATGCTGTGGTTCTTCACTGATCTCACAGACTTCAGTGAGATTTTAATAAAAGAACTTGGCAGAGTTCACTGGTTACATGACTCAGGAATCTACCTCAAAGAAACACAAAATAAAGATTGTCAGAGAAAACAGCAGACTTTCATTTCCTGGGAAAAATGCTTCCTCTAGGACTAAAGAATGTCCATGTATTAATTCCCGTTACACAGAAAGCTCAAGGAACTATAGAATAAAAATCAACAGAAAGCATAGCTGATCATAAGTCGGATACAAGTAAAGATTTATATATAATGGATGCTTTTTGGAACCAAATATAAAATTCAAAATTAGTTTTTAGTAACCTTTGTGTTTCAAATCACAAACCAGAAATACAGCTTGTCTCATCAGGCTGTGTTAGCAGGTCTGAAAGTGGACTGTTTTCTTCATTCAGAGAAAGGAAGACTCCTCGTACCAGACTCTGTCTTACTAATGGGCAGAAAGACGACAGCTAGGGAGAAAGACCTGTTTCTTATAAATGGATGGTTTCTGCAAGAGAAAAGAGAACTGATGAGCAGGGACAGCACAGAATGGTATAGCTGGTGAACCAGTTGTAAATGGGCCAGTGCTTAATCTCCAGGCGCTGGCCAGCTCACAGTACACCTGTCCACATGCTGCTTGCAGTGAACCATGTATGGAGGGAAAAGAGTAAAAGAAATAAATAAGCCTATAAAATACTAATTAGAATGTTAGAACCAAAAGAAAATCTGCTACTGCTAAGTCGCTTCAGTCGTGTCTAACTCTGTGCGACCCCATAGACGACAGCCCACCAGGCTCCCCCGTCCTTGGGAGTCTCCAGGCAAGAATACTGGAGTGGGTTGCCATTTCCTTCTCCAAAAGAAAATCTAGAGGCATGCTAATTTCACTATCTCATTACACACACGAGGAAATGAGACCCAAAGAGGGAAAGTGACTTGGCTAAGTATGAGCAACTCATGACACACCCCTGTCCCCATTCAATCTAAATAAAACACTAATTGGTTACAATTAATTCATTCCTTCCTTCTTCAGCAGACTCTTTGTCTGAGGAGTGCTATTATCATTCACTGCTATAATACTCAAGGTTTCATTTAACATACTTCTCTTATTTTAGCCCTAAAATGTCTGGACTGGGAATCGAGCCCTAGAAATAGTTGCAAAACTGAATTGATGCAAGAGATATACTGTGATAGGGCTGCGTGTGACTAAGGATTGTGGGAGTTAATACCACAGCAGGAAAGGGTGTGGTTGTCATGGCCAATGGGTCAACTGGTAAAGAGGACAGAATTGAGGCACTCTGAGCTGGTTCTGGGACCAATGTGACCATCATCAATTTCCAAGTGGTCTTGAGTCTCAGTTTATGGAAATCTCAACAGTGTCCAAGGTTACTAGAATAACATTACCTACAGCTATGAGGAAATGCATTCCTAACAAACATTCACCCTTCCTTTTCCCCCACCTCCTTATTTCTGCCAGCTCCCATTTCCCAAATCTCTTTGCCTTGACAAATATATTATAGCTATTCATAGTGGGGATAAAAAAGGAGGATTCTTTGTTACATGAATGTTGGGTTTTGCTTCTTGATCAGTTTGACCAGTTATATACCGTTGAGTCCTAGTTCTAAATGTGCTTGTTGCATGATCTAACAAAGTAATCTCTGTAAGCCTCAGTTTATTCACCCATAAAATAGACTAGGAAGCTCCAGATTCCTAATTCTAAAATTCCCAAATTTAATAACATTTTCCTGGTATTACAAGTAGGCAACCAACTTGCAAAAATCCTGTCATTGTTTATCAGATAGAAAGTAGTAAATAGAATGAAAGATTAAAAAGCTGCATGCTTTTAGAAAGTCGATTCTGTTCTGCAACATACCCTAAACGTTTCATTTTATTCCACCCTCACCATCAATCATAGACATGAGGACACAAGAAACATCTGAGTTTATGGGTCCATAACCAGAAGAAAGCAAGCTCTGAAATAAGGTGAAATGTTGAGTTCATTATCAATCACCAGATATAGCTCCTTTTACTAGACAAAACCTGAAGGAAACTAAAACCAAGATGGGCCAGATTTGCATGACAGACCAAATCATGGTTCAGTCACAGATGGCAGAGGTTGTTGTTGTTGGCCCTTCACCCATCTGTCTATTCATCTTTCCATTCATTCTTTTATTTTTTTAATAACTTAAGGTAGCTTATCTAAGGTATTAACCAAACCCTCAGAATGCTCAAAGGTGTCTGGTATTAAGACATGTTACTAGAGGATACATAGAAACAATGAAAAACACTGCAACACAAGGTTTGACATTCTTTCCTTTTGGATACTTATAACTCTGCCCTCCCTTGAAGCTCAACCATGCATAGCCGGTAATCAAGATGAGGGAAATTCCCATGAAGAAATAGGTCTAAGTGAAAATACTGTCCAAAGTAGTCACCTGTGTGCAGCTGTACACTAATTTCCCTTCCCAGGGAAGAAGAGAAAGAAGGAATAAGAACCATTAAGCTGTCCTCTCAGTTCGGAATATTTATAATCCTCTCATTAGATCAGGTTTCGTATTTGTCTTGTACACAACTGCATAAATTGTTCTGTGGACTTGGGGTATTCACAAATATACAGGCAAAGGACCTCCTTAAGCTCAGAGTCACATTTTGGTACAAATACAAAGCTCACAGAACTTAACAGTCTGGAGTTGAGCATTTCATACACTATAAGAATGGCCAGTTTTGTCTCTTTGCCAAGGTCAATGGGCCAAGCTTTCCCCTAGTACTAGAGGAAGCTGAATCTATCTTAGAAACATGAGCAAATTGGAAAATCTGAACAGAAGTTATTTGTTCCACTAAAAGCAGCAAATGCGGTACAACTTTAAAATCCTAATGATTTCACCACAGCCCTGGACTTCTGCAGCTTTAGAAAGGCTGCTGCCTCATGCTTCCCAACAGAGCCTAACATCACCCCCTCCTCTCCCCAGGCCCCTCCCCGCCCCCTACACACACTGCTAGCAGGGAGGCTGCTGCTTAGTCACTTCAGTCGTGTCCGACTCTGTGTGACCCAATAGACGGAAGCCCACCAGGCTCCCCCGTCCCTGGGATTCTCCAGGCAAGAACACTGGAGTGGGTTGCCATTTCCTCCTCCAGTGTGTGAAAGTGAAAAGTGAAAGTGAAGTCACTCAGTCGTGTCCGACCCTTAGCGACCCCATGGACTGCAGCCTACCAGGCTCCTCCATCCATGGGATTTTCTAGGCAAGAGTACTGGAGTGGCTTGCCATTGCGGCCCTCCAGAGAAACCCTTCCAGGTCTGCAGTTTGCTGACTGGAAGATTACAGCCCTTCTCTTGTCACTTCCTTTGTTTCAGTTAAAGTGGTATCTGTAAAACTGTAAAAGCTAAGTGCTCCCAATTGAATTTACTGTACATTCATTGAACAATTACTATGTGTCCAGCTTGATAGCTAGCTTAGCAAATGCCAGCCTTAACCAAACAGTACAATCACCTGGGAAGCTTTAAAAAACAAACTGCCAATGCCCAGTCCCTAAGAGATTCTGATTTAATTGGTCTGGAGACTTGGACAGCAGTATTTGCAAGGCTCCATGGTGTTTGTAACGCAGTCAGAGTTGAGAACCCCAAGCTAGGAACTGGAGGTACAGAAACCAATGCAGCACAGTCTCTCCCTTGTAACAGATCCTCTGTCTTTGGCTAACTTGTAACTGGCACGACATTTCACTTTGGGCAAAACAAGCCTCAGTTTGGGCTTTGTTGACACTGTGCACAGGACTTCCATCACTCTGGGGAGAAGTACGTACTATATCTGCTAGCCAATGAATGGGCAGCATGATTATTTTAAAATGTCTCCGATTTATTTCAGTGATTGTTTCTCACAGGCACAGTTTCCTCTCACAGCTGAAGAAGTCCATTAAAAACTGATAGCTGCTCTCTCCTGCTCAAAATTCTCCCAGTGCCTAGCATAAAAATCAGCACAAAGACAACACACCATGAGTCTTGGTTCAGCCAAAGTCACCCAGCAGAGCCAATCACAGACAGAACATAAATTTTGTCACAGGAGACATGCCTAGCGAGGTGCTTATGACTAAACTGTTTATAAAACATTGCCACAAATACTATTCTTAATCACATGGGATAGGTTAAAATATCCCCTATTTTTTTTTTTTTGTCTCTTATCCTTTCAAGCAGGAGTCAATGATGTTTTCCACCAGCTCAGAGTCTGGCCAATTGTGACCAGTGTAGGAGGCATCCCAGGAGTCTTGGCCCAGCTGGCCAGTGGGAGCCTGTATCCAAGGGGTGCCGGTGTTCCACTGGACCACCGGGGGGGATGTGGCAGGCATCTCCTGTCCTCTCCTCTCCCCCAGCCACCACCATCACGGCTGCCAACCGTGTCCAACTGAACAGATGTCTGCCTTTGTGTCCTTATTTGCCCTTAAATTCTTTGCCGATTGGAATCCTGACCCCAAGCCAAGTTTGCTTACCCTTGACCTCCACCACAGAACCACTGGTTGGTGAGAGCAAATCCCAGACCAGAGCCATAACCAGAAATCTTGGGAACAAATGTTTTGAAATCAGTCTTCCTATATTCCCCGCCTCACCCTGCCCTGTCTGGACACAATACACACACAAGACCCTCTCTCAACTGGGGAGGAGAGTTTGTCTCCATTCCTCTCAACCAGACCCACTGCTAATGTTCATGGGGTCCGGAGCAAGGATACAGTTGATGACTGCCACATCGTAAGTGTAACTATTTGAAAGTTACAAATCAAGCTAACTGTTACATAAAACACATCTTACCCTCCTGTCTTGACAAATACATCTTCATAACATGTTTAATTTCTCCTCTTTGGCTACTTAATGGAACTACATTTTGGTATGTTTATTATGCTTGCTTTTATTTTGTCATGATTGAATTATCATGATAATGATTGGTAACCTATATTCATTTATCATGGTTACAACCTGTAGTCACTCTCAATGATGTAAAATATTAAAATATAATGTATTCAAAGTACAAAATCTTTAATATATTTTTATTGAAGATTTAAATGCTAAAAAATAAAATTTTTTCATGGCTTTGGAATTTTATTTCTTCTGACATTATATATTAATGTATATTAATGACAATATATATTAAATTATATATTAAAATTAAAAGGTGAATGCAAATACTAGCTAAGTGAGCATCAGTGTTAAATTAAAAAATTTTAATAATGCTGAAATTGTAAAAATTGCTCTTTTGAAAATTTATTTAAATCTAAATTTTTAAAGAAAACCTATTCCAAATTCTAGAATTAAACATTGGTCTAGCTGGTGAGGTTAAAAGTCAGTATCACACTTTACACATGATATACCTACATCTATGCTGTGTGCACAGTCACTCAGTCATGTCTGACTCTTTGCGACCCCGTTGTCTGTTACCCACCAGGCTCCTCCATCCATGGGGATTCTCCAGGCTAGAATACTGGAATGAGTTGCCATGCCCTCCTCCAGGGGATCTTCCCAACCCAGGGATCAAACCCAGGTCTCCCACATTGTAGGCAGATTCTTTACCATCTGAGCCACCAGGGAAGCACATCTACATACATACAAATTTAACATAAATATTAACATTTTACTATTTCCAAGCATTCTTCAGCTGCCATGTGCCACTGATGCAAATCCTACAACAATTTGTGAGTAAATCTGGTACAATAAATTATAATACAAAGAGAGACCAAAAAAATGAACACTTGGTACTATTGGCATGTGATAAGAATTTACTGCATTCATGCTGTATAAGAAGAACTTGACAAGTTAATTTGTCTTTTCTCTCAAAGTGCTTCTGCCATTCAAATCCTCACAGCTCCCTAAACCAGTGTTTGCCCCTGAAACCGTCAGTGGTACAACCCACAAAACTTCCTGACATTCAAATGTAGTCATATTTGGAAACATTTTGATTCAAGGACATAGGGGGAAAGATGTAAAGAAGCAGTACAGTACCCTGAGCCCTAAACAGTGTAAGTCACTTGAAATCAAATCTCAACTGCCAAAGGCACCACTGTCCAAGTACTAGTAAATTCATTTGTGTATGTGTTTGTTTACTCCTCTAAAGGGAGTCCAGAGGAGATATCTCTCTTGCCTAGGTCTCTTGCCAGTTATCAAATGGGGCTGACTCATAGTTAGAATAGCTCTCAACCACATTTGGAGAACAGTTGAATAACTTTAAAATATTTAATACTGGATATTCTGTTTCTAACCATGGTAAAATAGTTGGAACTTATAAAAATATACTAAATAACATTTTTAGATATTGAACAACAGCAGGACAGGACTGTAATCATTTTGAGAAAAAGGAAAAAAAATGAAGAGAGTCTTATGATTGCCCTGACTTTTCTGTATGGACTCACTGTCAGGAAAGCGGTGCAGGGAGGCAGTTCACAGCAAGTACAATAAAATCACTGAGTCCAAGAGACAAAGTTTGAAGTTCAGGATGGTGAAGGCAGCTGGAATCCATGTGGCAGAGAACGAGCTCCAGATATTTGTTGCACAGAGTTCCTCTTGAGTCCATTGCCAGTATTAAGCTTGAGTGCAAAGGATGAAATTCTTCTATGTCAGGCAAAGAATGACAGGAAAACTGCAGACTGGAAAACTCCCAAGAGCTCACATAGGACATCCTCAGGGCATTCAGCAGAAACTCCAGGAGGGTCACACTTACTGATAAGATAAACTAGCCCTAGATTAAAACTTACTCCAAACCACCCTAACAGAGCTTTTAAACAAATCTTGAAAGGATAAAGCTGATCAGCAAATATTGCTACCAATTAGAACAAAGTATAAATAGAGAAAACAAATTCATTATTCAATACCCTAAAATTCACAATATCCAGAATTCAATAAAAATTACAAGGCATGAAAAGCAGCAAATTGTGACCCACAGCTTGTGGGGGGTGGGGGGCAGAATCAGTCAATCAAAATAGACCCCCACTTGAAAAAATAATGGAAATAACAAAGATATTGAAATATCTATTTTAAATATTTTCAAGTATATAAAGGAAAATATAATGAGAAGAGAAATTGAAAATATAAAAGAACCCATAGAAATTCTAGAAGTAAAAATATTCACTGTGTAGAAAGAAAAAATTCACTGGGTGGGATTAATAGCTGACTGGATACAGCAAAAGAGAAGATCAGTGAGTTTGAAGATAGAGCAATTGAAACTATCCAAACTGAAATACACAGAGAAAAAAAGACTGAAACAATGACCATAAATTCAGTAATCTGGGGAAAATATGAAGCATTCTAATTATATTTGTGTGTGTGTTAGTCACTCAGTCATGTCTGACTCTTTGTGACCCCACAGACTGTAGCCTGCCAGGTTCCTCTGTCCCCATGGACATAATTTTCCAGGCAAGAACAATGGAGCTGGTTGCCATTTCCTCCTCCAGGGGATCTTCCCAACCCTTAGATCAAACCTGGGTCTCCTGCATTGCAGGTGGTTTCCTTACTGTCTGAGTCACCCGGGAAGCCTATATATCTATCTATCTATATATATATATAATTTTATTCCCAGAAGGATAGGGAACAATTTAAATATTTGAAGACTAAGAGAATACAAAGACAAGCCACAGACTGGGAAAAATTACTTGCAAAATGCACATTTGGTAGGATTGCTATACAAAAGATACAAACAAAAACACTTTTAAAGCTCAATAAACCTTAAACAAGCAACCTGGTATTATAGTGGGCTAAGACTTTAACAGACATCTCACCAACAAGACTTGCAAATGACAGATAGGCATAAGAAAGGATGCTTAACATCAGGTCATTAGGAAATTGCAAATTAAAATAAAAATGTGATACCACAGCACACCTATTGTGGTTTAGTCACTAAGTCCTGGCCAACTCTTTGTAACCCCATGAACTATATAGCTCAACAGGCTCCTCTGTCCATGGAATTCTCCAGGCAAGAATACTGGAGTGGGTTTTTCCAGGCCCAGGGATTAAACCCAGGTCTCCTGCACTGCAGGCTGATTCTTTACCAACACACCTATTAGAGTGACTAAAATCTAGAAAATTGCAGTACCAATGATGTGGAGTAATAAGAACTCTCACTTGTTCCTGGAGAGACTGCAAATTGGTACAGCCACTTTGGAAGACAGCTTTGCAATTTCTTAACAATTAATCATCCATTGGATCATCCATTAAACATCTGTTGGATCATTGAAAAAGCAAGAAAGTTCCAGAAAAATATCTATTTCTACTTTATTGACTATGCCAAAGACTTTGACTTTGTGGACAACAACAAACTCTGGAAAATTCTTAAAGAGATGGGAATACCTGACCACCTGACCTGCCTCTTGAGAAATCTGTATGCAGGTCAGGAAGCAACAGTTAGAACTGGACATGGAACAACAGACAGGTTACAAATTGGGAAAGAAGTACATCAAGGCTGTATATTGTCACCCTGCTTATTTAACTTATATGCAGAGCATATAGTGCGAAATGCTGGGCTGGATGAAGCACAAGTTGGAATCAAGATTGCTGGAGAAATATCAATAACCTCAGATATGTAGATATACCACCCTTATGGCAGAAAGTGAAGAGGAACTAAAAGCCTCTTGATGAAAGTGAGAGAGGAGAGTGGAAAAAGCTGGCTTAAAGCTCAACATTCAGAAAACGAAGATCATGGTATCCAGTCCCATCACTTCATGGTAAATAGATGCGGAAACAGTGGAAACAGTGACAGACTTTATTTTCTGGGCTCCAAAATCACTGTAGATGGTGACTGCAGCCATGAAGTTAAAAGACGCTTGCTCCTTGGAAGAAAAGTTATGACCAAACTAGACAGCATATTAAAAAGTAGAGACTTTACTTTGCCAGCAAAGGTCTATCTAGTCAAGCTATGATTTTTCCAGTAGTCATGTATGAATGTGAGTGTTGGACTATAAAGAAAGCTGAGCGCCAAAGAATGGATGCTTTTGAACTGTGGTGTTGGAGAAGACTCTTGAGAGCCCCTTGGACTGCAAGGAGATCCAACCAGTCCATCCTCAAGGAAATCAGTCCTGAATATTCATTGGAAGGACTGATGCTGAAGCTGAAACTCCAATACTATGGCCACCTGATGCAAAGATCTGACTCATTTGAAAAGACCCTGATGCTGGAAAATTCTTAAAGAGATGGGAATACCAGACCATCTGACCTGTCTCTTGAGAAACCTGTATGCAGGTCAGGAAGCAACAATTAGAACTGGACATGGAACAACAGATTGGTTCCAAATAGGAAAAGGAGTATGTCAAGGCTGTATATTATCACCCTGCTTATTTAACTTATATGCAGAGTACATCATGAGGAACGCTGGGCTGGAAGAAGCACAAGCTGGAATCAACATTGCCAAGAGAAATATCAATAACCTCACATATGCAAATGACACCACCCTTATGGCAGAAAGTGAAGAAGAACTAAAGAGCCTCTTTTTTTTTAAATTTTTATTTAATAAATTGTACAAAGCACAATGCCAAAAACATTAACAGTTAAAGAGCCTCTTGATGAAAGTGAAGGAGGAGAGTGGAAAAAGTTGGCTTAAAGCTCAACATACAGAAAACGAAGATCATGGTATCTGATCCCATCACTTAATGGGAAATAGATGGAGAAACAGTGGAAAAGCGCCAGACTTTATTTTGGGGGGGCTCCAAAATCACTGCAGATGGTGATTGCAGCCATGTAATTAAAAGACGCTTACTCCTTGGAAGGAAAGTTATGACCAACCTAGATTGCATATTTAAAAGCAGAGACATTACTTTGCCAACAAAGGTCCGTCTAGTCAAAGCTATGGTTTTTCCGGTGGTCATGTATGGATGTGAGAGTTGGACTGTAAAGAAAGCTAATCACCGAAGAATGGATGCTTTTGAAATGTGGTGCTGGAGAAGACTCTTGAGAGTCCCTTGGACTGTAAGAAGATCCAACCAGTCCATCCTAAAGGAGATCAGTACTGGGTGTTCATTGGAAGGACTGATGTTGAAGCTGGAGCTCCAATACTTTGGCCACCTCCTGCGAAGAGTTCACTCACTGGAAAAGACCCTAATGCTGGGAAGGATTGGGGGCAGGAGGAGAAGGGGATGACAGAGAATGAGATGGCTGAATGGCATCACCGACTCGATGGACATGAGTTTGGGTAAACTCCGGGAGTTGTTGATGGACAGGGAGGCCTGGCGTGCTGTGATTCATGGGGTCACAAAGAGTCGGACACGACTGAGCAACTGAACTGAACTGAACTGAACTGATGCTGGGAAAGATTGAAGGCTGGAGAAGAAGGGGACGACAGAGGATGAGATGGTCAGATGGCATCACTGATTCAATGGACACAAGTTTGAGTAAACTCCTGGAGTTGGTGAGGTACAGGGAGGCCTGGTATGCTATAGTCAATGGGGTCACAAAGAGTTGGACGTGACTGAGTGACTCAACTAAAATGAACAATTAATTAATCATAGTCTTCCCAGATGATCCAGCAATCATGCTTTTAGGTATTCACACAAATAAGTTGAAAAACAAAAACCTACACCCAAATGTTTACAAGAATTTTATTCATAGTTTTCAGTAACTGGAAATAACCATGATGCTTTTCAAAAGGAAATGGATAAATTATGTTTCATTCATACAACGGAATTTTATTCTGAAAAAAAAAATAAGCTACCAAAAATACAGAGGGATCTTAAATGGATATTGTCTCTGAATTAAAACATTTGTAAAAGGCTATATAGTGTATGATTCTAACTATACGACATTCTGGGAAAGGCAAAACTGTAGTGACAGTAAAGAGATCAGTAGTTGCCCAGGAGGAGGTGGGTGAATTGGTGTTGCAGGAGGGGTTTACACGGCATTGAGACTACTCTTTCTGTATGATGCTGTAATGGTGAATTCAGGACACTATGCATTTGTTCCCTGGTGGCTCAGATGGTAAAGTGTCTGCCTGCAATGCGGGAGACCCGGGTTCAATCCCTGGGTTGGGAAGATCCCCTGGAGAAGGAAATGGCAACCCACTCCAGTACTCTTGCCTGGATAATTCCATGGACTGAGGAGCCTGGTAGGCTACAGGCCATGGGATCACAAAGAGACGGACACAACTGAGCAACTTCACTTTCACATGTTGCTGCATGCATCATCATCATCATCATTATGCATTTGTTAAAATCCATAGAACTGTACAGTACAGAGTGAACTCTGATGTAAACTATGGATTTTAATTAATAATAATATATCAATATCAGTTATCAAGTATAACAACTGCACCACTAATGCAAATGTTAATAATAGGGAAACTATGATTAAGGAAGAGAATATATACAGGAACTCTCCGTACTATCTGCACAGTTTTATTTGAACATAAGAAAGCTCCAAAAAAGTCAATTAAAATAATAAAATAAAACCCTGGGGGTCAGCAAGGGTATTTCAGCACCACACAGCTGATTACTGTCATGATCCAAGCTACAATTCTAATGTCTTCACTCCAATTCAGGCAAAAATGCCCATCTCTGAGAAGAAGGGAGAGAGATAGAGGGGAGAAATCTTCCTTTATACTGGAACTGTCCACCAAGTTACAGATGGGAACTATACCTGGCAGCTTTATTCTTATAGCTCGGGTAACTATACAGGTTGGTTTATACATAAGTCTTGGCTTATGCCTGTGGACAGCATAAATATTAATAGTGCCCCTCTTGACATGGAAACAACCTAAGTGCTCATCAACAGATGAATGGATAAAGAAGGTATGGCAGATAGACAGAGATAGATAGATAGAGGGGAAGGGAGAGAAAGATATTTCAGTCATGAAAGAAGGAAATTCTGCCATTTGATAGAACAGAGATAGACTTCAGGGCTTCTGAGGTGGCACTAGTGGTAAAGAACTCACCTGTTAATGCAGGAGGACATAAGAGACACAGGTTTGACCCCTGGGTTGGAAAGATCCCCCAGAGAAGGGCATGGCAACCCACTTCAATATTCTTGCTTGGAGAGTCCCATGGACAGAGATGGCAGGCTACAGTCCATAGAGTTGCACAGAGTTAGAAACAACAAGCAACTTAGCAAGCATGGATGGACTTTAAGGTCATTATGCTAAGTGAAATAAGTCACATACAGAAAGACAAATGCTGTATTATCTCATTTATATATGCAATCTTAAAAAACTGAACTCATAGAAACAGAACAGATTGGTGGTTGCCAGAAGTGAGGGGGGCGGGGTAGGTAAGAGGTGGGGAAAACGAAAGAAGGTGATCAAAAGGTACAAACTTCCAGCTAAATAAATAAATCCTGGAGATGAAAGGTACAACACAATAAATTTAGTGAGCAATAAGTTTTAAATTATATATTTGAAAGTTGCTAAGAGAGTAGATCTTAAAAGCTCTCATCATAAGAAAAAAAGTATAAGTATGTGAAGGGATGGATGTTAACTAAACTTGAAAGTGAAGTGAAGTGTTAGTTGCTCAGTCATGCCCAAATCTTTGCGATCTCATGGACTGTAGCCCGCCAGGATCCTCTGTCCATGGAATTCTCCAGGCAAGAATACTGGAGTGTGTAGCCACTCCCTTCTCCAGGGGATCTTCCCGACCCAGGGATTGAACCTATGTCTCCTGCATTGCAGGAAGTCTCTACCATCTGAACCATCAGGTGAGGCCTATGGTAATAATTTCACAAAATTTACAAATATCAAACCATTATGTTGTATACCTTAAACTGATACGAAATTATATGTCAGTTATATCTGAATAAAACTGGAAAATATAGTATCCCTTTCCAATCTCAAAATTGGCCAGTTTTATACAATTCATTATATGACATTCTATTGGAAGCAGACTTTTAGTACCTTCAATAATTACTTTATAAAATATATATACTGTTATTATTTCCATCTCATAGATGAAAACTGAGGCACTAAAAATATTTGAAGACATAATGGCCAAAAAAAGGTTGAAATTTGACGAAACCCATAAACACATAGATTCAAGGAACTCAATGAATCTCAAGCAGCATCAATATACATACACAACCCACACCAAAGCAACTCATAATCAAATTGCACATCAGGGAGACAAAATCTTAAAAGTGACCAGAGGAGAAAGATGGAGTTCAAAGATAATGAAACATAGTGAAACAAAAGAAAGATAGTAAAACAAAGAATGATTACATTATCAGAAACTATGCAAGTGAGGTAATCATAAAACACCATTTTAAAGAGCTAAATAAAACTGTTGAAATTGTATATATAATGGAGATACCCTTCAGTGTTCTAGAAAAGTCCATGCTTATCTATTGTGACAGAAAGTAACCAAATGGTTGGCTTACACCAGGAATAGTGGGTGGTGATTGATTGCAAAAAAGGCATGAGGGAATTTGGGGGATGAGAGAAATGTTTTTTATCTTGATCATGGTAATAGCTGCACATCTGTCTATTTGTCCAAAATTTTGCCCTGTACACTCAAAAGAGGTGTGTTTAATTAAATTGAATTAATTTTTACCTCAAGTTGATTTTTTTTTAATTATTTGACAACTGAAACACTTTAAATTTCCGAACAAATCCTTGGTTGCTCTACTCTAGTTAAAACTCAGCTCTTTATCTTCCAGCTGAACAGACATTTGTGAATGACCTGGAGCTAAGCCTTTGAAAGCTGCCTTACAATCACCCCATTCTGTCTTTCAACAAGCCACTATGCTTTCTGAAAAGTAGACCCAATACCCCACCAGAGATCCAAACAATACTCAAAACTATTCCAGATGTGGTCAGAGTTCTCTGATTTCTGAAGCCTGGTGAGATTCAGGTGACCTCTATGCCAGTCACCCAGTCACTGATAGCAAGTTGAAGCCCCAGTATCATCACCAACAGGAATAAATGCATTTTCTACATTGGTTTTGTCATGAATTACAAATATCTCTAACAATTATATGACAACTGATTCCACAGGCAATTTCAAAACACTTGTCGTTGTTTCTCTTCAGTACACTCCCCAGATTCTGAGTAAAAGATTTTCAAATGTTAGTGGGTGATTGTTTATAATACAGATTCTGTCCCCTACAACTCTACTTCTCTACCTGAGTTAGTAGGCTGGAGCCTGTTATCTGAATGTTAAAGAAGCACCTGGTTCAGGGGGTCTGAGGACCACGTCTTAAGAACTGTTTGTGAACTGGAGGAGCCTCAGGAGTGCTAAAGACTCACAGGAAAGTCATCTGGAAGCAGGAGAACAAGAAGTTCCTAGAATCCCCTGAAGGTAGGAATGGCTGAAAGGCTTTGGAGGTTGTCAGAAAGGGGATTGAAAGGGTAAAAGTGCTCTAGGTGAAAAGTACTAGAAGGAAAGGTTCAGATGTGATTGCCTTAAGCTGGTGAATGATCCTGGCTTCTCATCCTACCGCCCTTCAGGAAGTCCAGGTCTTGGTGGACTCTTGCTTATCGAGATGTGAGATTCTACATCTTCTTTGATCCTATAATATTTAGTTATCCCTCTGTCCCTCAGGAGAAGGCACTGATATAGAGATTCAGTTCAGTTCAGTCGCTCAGTCGTGTCCGACTCTTTGCGACCCCATGAATCACAGCACGCCAGGCCTCCCTGTCCATCACCAATTCCCGGAGTTCAAACTCATGTCCATCGAGTCGATGAGGCCATCCAGCCATCTCATACCACGCAGGAAATGTGGCAGAGAGTGTTCTGGGATCAACAGATGTGGAAAGAGATGGAAGCAGGACTGGGTGGAGGAAGAAGCTGGGCTGTGATGCAGATAGACTCAGCCAGTCCCTGGGGGAGCTCTGAGATAGGAGTGAGCCCTTCAGTACTGTCTCAACCTGGGGCACCTCCAGCTGGCCTGTTATTGCCTGTGCCCCAGAGAAAGGATGAGAATGTCAGAAAGGGAACTCCTTTCAGATGAGTCCCCCTGGAGAAGGCTGATAGCTGATCCCCGCATCACTCTCAGCAACTGGGGAATAAGTCCATAAGGTCCAAAACAGGATCCAGGTGGTGCATTGTTGCAGCCATGATACTTCCTCACTTTCTTTTGCTGATGTTTTTCAAGAATAATATTAATATTTTAGCTGAACATTTCATCAGAATAAGTTTCTCAATCTTCTAGGCTATGGTTGCATATGTAGATGATTCCATTGAACCCATGACCTCTCGGTTCCCTTTCCTGCCCTCTTCCACCTAATAAACTCCTACTTATTCTTCAATTTGGAGAAGGAAATGGCAACCCACTCCAGTGTTCTTGCCGGGAGAATTCCAGGGACGGGGGAGCCTGGTGGGCTTCTGTCTATGGGGTCACACAGAGTCGGACACGACTGAAGTGACTTAGCAGCAGCATTCTTCAATTATCAATCCAATGTGACCTTCTCTGTGAAGTCTCTCAATTTCTACTAGTAGACATAGGTTTTCCACCCTCTGTGTTCCTAGGGACCTCCAGCTATCTCTGCAAAGACCTAGTCTGTGATATTTTCATGTCTGCATGTGTTTCTCATGATTAGAACATAAGATCCTGGGCAAAGGAACTGGGTCACTATTTTATTGGTCACTCTGGTGCAGGAATAGCACCACTATTTAATTATATCAATTGATAGGAATGTAGTAGTGGCTCTATGATCTTGGAAAAGCCTCTCCTAAGTATTGTGGGAATCTAAGGAAAGCTTATGACTTGGCACTTGTTCAAACATTATTTTTTCATGCTTGTTATTTTTTAAGATTAGAGAGAATTTGAATTTGAAAGCCTTTGCTTTCAGAAATAAATTTAATTAATAATGTATTTTCTCACATGCTAGTTAAAGTAATGCTCAAAATTCTCCAAGCCAGCCTTCAACAGTACATGAACCGTGAAATTCCAGATGTTCAAGCTGGATTGAGAAAAGGCAGAGGAACCAGAGATCAAATTGCCAACATCCACTGGATCATCAAAAAAGCTAGAGAGTTCCAGAAAAACATCTATTTCTGCTTTATTGACTTTGCCAAAGCCTTTGACTGTGAGGACCACAACAAACTCTGGAAAATTCTTTAAGAGATGGGAATACCTGACAACCTGACCTGCCTCTTGAGAAATCTGTATGCAGGTCAGGAAGCAACAGTTAGAATTGGACATGGAACAACAGACTGGTTCCAAATTGGGAAAGGAGTATGTCAAGACTGTATATTTTCACTCTGCTTATTTAACTTACATGCAGAGTACATCATGTGAAATGCTGGGGGTGATGAAGCACAAGCTGGAATCAAGACTGCCAGGAGAAATATCAATAACCTCAGATATGCAGATGACACCACCCTTATGGCAGAAAGTGAAGAGGAACTCAAAAGCCTCTTGATGAAAGTGAAAGAGGAGAGTGAAAAGGTTGGCTTGAAGCTCAACATTCAGAAAACAAAGACCATGGCATCTGGTCCCATCACTTCTTGGGAAATAGATGGGGAAACAGTGGAAACAGTGTCAGACTTTAATTTTTTGGGCTCCAAAATCACTGCAGATGCTGATTGCAGCCATGAAATTAAAAGACATTTACTCCTTGGAAGGAAGGTTATGACCAACCTAGATAGGAGAAGGAAATGGCAACCCACTCCAGTGTTCTTGCCTGGAGAATCCCAGGGACAGGGGAGCCTGGTGGGCTTCCGTCTATGGGGTCACACAGAGTCGGACATGACTGAAGTGACTTAGCAGCAGCAGCAGCAGATAGAATATTAAAAAGCAGAGACATTACTTTGCCAACCAAGGTCCATCTGATCAAGGCTATGGTTTTTCAATGGTCATGTATGGATGTGAGAGTTGGACTGTGAAGAAAGCTGATTGCCGAAGAATTGATGCTTTTGAACTGTGATGCTGGAGAAGACTCTTGAGAGTCCCTTGGCCTGCAAGGAGATCCAACCAGTCCATTCTAAAGGAGATCAAACCTGGGTGTTCATTGGAAGGACTGATGCTAAAGCTGAAACTGCAATACTTTGGCCACCTCATGCGACGAGTTGACTCACTGGAAAAAACTCTGATGCTGGGAGGGATTGGGGGTGGGAGGAGATGGGGACGACAGAGAATGAGATGGTTGGATGGCATCACCAACTTGATGGACATGAGTTTGAGTGAACTCCGGGAGTTTGTGATGGACAGGGAGGCCTGGTGTTCTGTGATTCATGGGGTCACAAAGAGTTGGACACAACTGAGCAACTGAACTGAACTGAACTGAAATGTTTTGATATTTACATACAATTTAAAACTTAGACAATGTTGCCCTCATAGGACATGATTTCTATTTAAAGGTAGTTAAGTTTTGGAACCCTTTTTCAGAATAATCATTCCTATTTTTCTTTGGGTAATCTAACAAAATGCTGCTACATTAAAAATTTCATATGAATGCATATAACCTAAAATATTTTTAGAGCAGTTTTTTGGTTTGTTTGTTCATTTTTTTGACCATGCCATGCGGCATGTAGGATCTTAGTTTCCTGACCAGGGATCAGATCTGTGGCCCCTGCAGTGGAAGCATGGAGTCTTAACCACTGGACTGAAAGGGAAGTCCCATCCTAAAATATTTTTATCAAGAAATATGTATACAAGACAAGGGGAAAGGGAGATCAGAATGGGAAATAGGTGATGTAAGACTGCTACTTAGAAAGAATATAATTTCCAAGTCCTGAGACTAAAATTAGAACCCCTACTCATGGATCATATCTATGGCACTTGGCAGAGGACAGAAAAGTGGGTGCTTGAGTATGGTATTTAATCTCTCTGTGTGTATCTCTGTCTCCCTCTCTGAATTCTCATGCAATGCATTTTATGCAGTTACAAATAAAAGGCTCATTTCTGGGGAACTAGACATACATAGGGAATCTCTGAGAAGAAATGACAAGAAGTTAAGTTAAATGGTGTGTGCAGAAGAGAAAGTTGGAACAAAACGATGTGTTTTTAGAGATGTATGGCATCGTCAAAAACATCACACTTGCAGTTTCCTGGTATCTGTGAAACTTGGACCAATATAAGGTGCAATATTTGATAGATTATTGGAGAAGGAAATGGCAACTCACTTCAGTATTCTTGCCTGGAGAATCCCAGGGACAGATGAGCCTGGTGGGCTGCTGTCTATGGGGTCGCACAGAGTCAGACACAACTGAAGTGACTTAGCAGCAGCAGCAGCATTTGATAGATTCTGGCAGAACTGAAGAATAACTGGGGTGGTGTATTTTTTTTTTTAAAGCTTTATTGCTTCCTGAAAGATAAATTTCCTCTTTGAACATTATCTATGTCCTTCTATGAGATATATTACTATACTCCTTGGCCAGTTGGGAGCAAATAACAATTAATTTCTTTTTTTGGCTGTCTCCTGATCTTACAACGAATTTTTTAGGTAACAGTCTTAAAAATCAAGAGATGCAAGGATGATATAGAATCAGAGAATTTTGAAGTTGGAAAAGGCCCCTGAGGACAAAATTTCACAGCTGCTCTGTGACTTTGTTTCATTCCCTGTACATAATAAACCATCTAGTCCTAGTGAGATGCAGAGACTGAGGTCTGTGTGGGAAGCAGGGCTACTGAGCTTTAGCTCTCATTTTTCAGCCATCCATGTGAGGTCCATGCACAAATCACTTAACATTTGATTAACTCTCAGTGAACCCCTGGTTGACCTTGAGCAAAACATTTAATGTTGTTTTATTCATCAGAGAATAGAGTTGAATTAGAAAATTGCAAGAGCCTCTTTCAGTTTGGAACATTCTGTCCTTTCTTGATGCCACACCCAAAGCTAAGTGATGTGTATTTCCCTCTCAACTGCCCAATTCAGTTGCCCACTGCCCTAAGAAAACTTAATATACACAAAAAACAATATTCAAAGAAGCTAGGGGATTGCATTCATATTACAAAAGCACTCTCTCCTTTCAGTTCAGTTCAGTTCAGTCACTCATTCATGTCTGACTCTTTGTGACCCCATGAATAACAGCACGCCAGGCCTCCCTGTCCATCACAAACTCTCGGAGTTCACTCAAACTCATGTCCATTGAGTCGGTGATGCCATCCAGCCATCTCATTCTCTGTTGTCCCCGTCTCCTCCCACCCCCAATCCCTCCCAGCATCAGACTCTTTTCCAGTGAGTCAACTCGTCACATGAGGTGGCCAAAGTATTGCAGTTTCAGCATTAGGATCAGTCCTTCCAATGAAAACCCAGGATTGATCTCCTTTAGAATGGACTGGTTGGATCTCCTTGCAGTCCAAGGGACTCTCAAGAGTCTTCTCCAGCACCACAGTTCAAAACCATCAATTCTTCAGCACTCAGCTTTCTTCACAGTCCAACTCTCACATCCATATGTGACCATGGGAAAACCATAGCCTTGACTAGACGGACCTTGGTTGGCAAAGTAATGTCTCTGCTTTTTAATATGCTCTCTAGGTTGGTCATAACTTTCCTTCCAAGGAGTAAGCGTCTTTTAGTTTCATGGCTGCAATCAGCATCTGCAGTGATTTTGGAGCCCCCAAAAATAAAGTCTGACACTGTTTCCACTGTTTCCCCATCTATTTCCCATGAAGTGATGGGACCAGATACCATGATCTTCGTTTTCTGAATGTTGAGCTTCAAGCCAACCTTTTCACTCTCCTTTCACTTTCATCAAGAGGCTTTTGCGTTCCTCTTCACTTTCTGCCATAAGGGTGGTGTCATCTGCATATCTGAGGTTATTGATATTTCTCCCGGCAATCTTGATTCCAGCTGGTGCTTCATCCAGCCCAGCGTTCCTCATGATGTACTCTGCATAAAAGTTAAATAAGCAGGGTGACAATATACAACCTTGACGTACTCCTTTTCCTATTTGGAACCAGTCTGTTCCATGTCCAATTCTAACTGTTGCTTCCTGACCTGCATACAGGTTTCTCAAGAGGCAGGTCAGGTGGTCTGGTATTCCCATCTCTTTCAGAATGTTCCACAGTTTATTGTGATCCACACAATCAAAGGCTTTGGCATAGTCAATGAAGCAGATAGATATTTTTCTGGAACTCTCTAGCTTTTTTGATGATCCAGCGGATGTTGGCAATTTGATCTCTGGTTCCTCTGCCTTTTCTAAAACCTGCTTGAACATCTGGAAGTTCACGGTTCATCACCAGATGGTCAGCACCGAAATCAGATTGATTATATTCTTTGCAGCCAAAGATGGAGAAGCTATATACAGTTAGCAAAAACAAGACCAGGAGCTGACTGTGGCTCAGATCATGAACTCCTTATTGTCAAATTCAGACTTAAATTGAAGAAAGTAGGGAAAACCACTAGACCATTCAGATATGACCTAAATAAAATCCCTTATGATTATACAGTGGAAGGGAAAAATAGATTTAAGGGACTAGATCTGATAGAGTGCCTGATGAACTCTGGACGGAGGTTCGTGACATTGTACAGGAGACAAGGACCAAGACCATCTCCATGGAAAAGCAATGCAAAAAAGCAAAATGGCTGTCTAAGGAGGCCTTACAAATAGCTGTGAAAAGAAGAGAAGAGAAAAGCAAAGGAGAAAAGGAAAGATATAAGCATCTGAATGCAGAGTTCCAAAGAATAGCAAGGAGAGATAAGAAAGCCTTCCTCAGCATCAATGCAAAGAAATAGAGGAAAACAACAGAATAGGAAAAACAAGAGATCTTTTCAAGAAAATTAGAGATATCAAGGGAACATTTCATGCAAAGATGGGCTCGATAAAGGACAGAAATTGTATGGACCTAACAGAAGCAGAAGATATTAAGAAGAGGTGGCAAGAATACACAGAAGAACTGTACAAAAAAAGATCTTCATGATGAAGATAATCACGATGGCGTGATCACTCACCTGGAGCCAGACATCTTGGAATGTGAAGTCAAGTGGGCCTTAGAGAGCATCACTACGAACAAAGCTAGTGGAGGTGATGGAATTCCAGTTGAGCTATTTCAAATCCTGAATGATGATGCTGTGAAAGTGCTACACTCAATATGCCAGCAAATTTGGACAACTCAGCAGTGGCCACAGGACTGGAAAAGATCAGTCTTCATTCCAATCCCAAAGAAAGGCAATGCCAAAGAATGCTCAAACTACCACACAACAGCACTCATCTCACACGCTAGTAAAGTCATGCTCAAAATTCTCCAAGCCAGGCTTCAGCAATATGTGAACTCTCCTTTAGAGGCATAAATTTCCTTTAAATAGTTAACTACTAAATACACTTTTATTTTAACTATTACATTTTTACACTTTTCAGTAATGCATGTCTGATGAAAAGTCAAATGTACCCTCCAATAATCAGCACCCTCAAGTTTATCATGTCCCTCCCACTCTGATCTCATGGTTATAGCCTGGGCAATATCTTGCCTAACTTCCATATTATCCCCATTTCTCATATACCCTCCATCCCCAATCTTTCTCTAAGCCACATCCCTCAGCACCATTCTCTCTTGCATTAACTGATTACTTTTCTCATCGTTCATCATCTTTTTCTCCCATTTCTCCTGCTTCAGCTGACTCTTATAGTTTACCCAGAGTTCACTCCTTATGCCTGGTTCAAGTTCAACATCAAAAGAAGCTCTGCTCCTTAAATCTGTGTTGTTGTGGTTATGGATGTTTTGAAAATCAAGAGGAGTTCCCTTCCCTATTCTAACACTGAAGCTCACCCCATTTCTTGCTTCCCTCTGAGTTTCAACTGATTAAAACAAACACTCTCCGTGATCCATAAGTTATATGTAATTTTACATTATCACTGAGACAAGTCAAATTAGAAATTTTATGAACAAGAAAAATAGAATTTCTGACTTGAACAAACTAAATTCCTTTGAAAATGGTGCCATAAAACTCTAGGATGTTATTTCTGATTTGTTGGTTAACAAGGAAGCAATGCTCTTCTTAATCAGCATTTTTTTTTTTTTAAAGAAATGTGCAGCATTCTTCACTCACATAGAGCCAGACATCTTGGAATATGAAGTCAAGTGGGCCTTAGGAAGCATCACTATGAACAAAGCTAGTGGAGGTGATGGAATTCCAGTTGAGCTATTTCAAATCCTGAATGATGTTGCTGTGAAAGTGCTGCACTCAATATGCCAACAACTTTGGAAAACTCAGCAGTGGCCACAGGACTGGAAGAGGTAAATTTTCATTCCAATCCCAAAGAAAGGCAATGCCAAAGAATGATCAAACTACCACATAATTGTACTCATCTTGCATGCTAGTAAAGTCATGCTCAAAATTCTCCAAGCCAGGCTTCAGCAATACGTGAACCATGAACTTCCAGATGTTCAAGCTGGATTTAGAAAAAGCAGAGGAACCAGAGATCAAATTGCCAACATCCACTGGATCATGGAAAAAGCAAGAGAGTTCCAGAAAAACATCTGTTTCTGCTTTTTGACTATGCCAAATCCTTTGAATGTATGAAACACAATAAACTATGGAAAATTCTGAAAGAGATGGGACTACCAGACCACCTGACCTGCCTCTTGAGAAATCTGTATGCAGGTCAGGAAGCAACAGTTAGAACTGGACATGGAACAAC
Source organism: Moschus berezovskii (assembly GCF_049115385.1). Classification (NCBI taxonomy): domain Eukaryota; kingdom Metazoa; phylum Chordata; class Mammalia; order Artiodactyla; family Moschidae; genus Moschus; species Moschus berezovskii. The sequence goes on along the minus strand of NC_142466.1, from coordinate 53,235,123 downwards.
ATACTGGTTCCAAGTAGGAAAAGGAGGCTATATATTGTCAACCTGCTTATTTAAGTTATATGCAGAGCACATCATGAGAAATGCTGGGTTGGATGAAGCATAAGCTGGAATTAAGAGTGCTGGGAGAAACATCAATAACCTCAGATATGCAGATGACACTACCCTTATGGCAGAAAGTGAAGAATAATTAAAGAGCCTCTTGATGAAAGTGAAAGAGAGTGAAAAGTTGGCTTAAAACTCAACATTTGGAAAACTAAGATCATGGCACCTGGTCCCATCACTTCATGGCAAATAGATGGGGAAACAGTGGAAATAGTGGCTGACTTTATTTTTCTGGGCTCCAAAATCACTGCAGATGGTGACTGAAGCCATGAAATTAAAAGATATTTGCTCCTTGGTAGGAAAGTTATGACCAACCTAGATAGCATATTAAAAAGCAGAGACATTACTTTGCCAACAAATGTCCATCATGTCAAGGCTATGGTTTTTCCAGTAGTCATGTATGGATGTGAGAGTTGGAATATAAAGAAAACTAAGTGCCGAAGAATTGATGTTTTTGAATTGTGGTGTTGTAGAAGACTCTTGAAGGTCCCTTGGACTGCAAGAACGTCCAACCAGTCCATCCTAAAGGAGATCAGTCCCGAATGTTCATTGGAAGGAGTGATGTTGAAGCTGAAACTCCAATACTTTGGCCACCTGATGAGCGAAGCTGACTCATTTGAAAAGACCCTGATGTTGGGAAAGATTGAAGGCAGGAGGAGAAGGGGATGACAGAGGATGAGATGGTTGGATGGCATCACCAACTCGATGGACAAGAGTTTGAGCAAGTCTGGGAGTTGGTGATGGACAGGGAGGCCTGGCATGCTGCAGTCTATGGGGGTCACAAAGAGTCAGATACGACAGAGTGACTGAACTGATTCTACATTTTACCATATAGATTAAGAATCTCGGGTATTTTCCCATCTATGCTGTATGGGATTTAGCCTTTATATTCCTGTACCACAGTGTCAGGTCATGTCTTAACAGAAATCACATTTTAAGACAGGAAGTTGATCCAACATGGGAACAAAATGCATCACTTTTTCCATAACAAGTTAACATTTACTTCCAGAATTTATTTACATTGGAATAAGGCTGAAATCTGTGGTGTCATTCCTGATAGGACACTTTAGCATTTTCCTAAAGTTACTAAGTTTTAAAGATTTTTATAAAATATTAATTTCAAACACAGAAAAACTCATCTCCAGAGAGTTAAAGTGACTTGCCTAAATTGACACAGATAGCTGGTGACAGGGAAAAAAATGAACTTTCAGATTTTTTGATGTAGTTTCAAAGTCACACAAATAGGGAAAACAGGAAAAATGAATACTCATTTTTCTATTTCAGTTCCTATCATTTTGGCCATGATTACTGTTTTAGCTCAGCTCAGACTAATACTCAAATTCAATCTTGTTCATTTTAATTTTTTCTGTTTCCATTTCTACAAGTTCAATTTTCAAAGGAAGTTTTACGGTGCTCACTGATAGATGTTCTATGATAACCTCAAGTTTTAAAGTTACATATTTTATTTTAAATTTACTCTGTTGGTTTAAGTACATTAAAGCTGAAATTAGCACTCATTTTTAATTCAGAATGACAGTTTTCCTGTTATTTTACTAAGTTCACATGTGGGTAGTATAATTATTCTATTTACTTTAGCACCTCTAAAACCATTACAAATATGTTAAGTTTTAATTGTTCATGGAAATCAACTACTGTGTAAATAAGTTAAAGTCTATTTTCATTTCTTACAATTTGCATTTTTACATTCCAGATACACTTGTGTAGGAAGACGTGAAGTCTGATTCAGTTCAGTTCAGTCACTCAGTCGTGTCCAACTCTTTGCGACCCCATGAATCACAGCATGCCTGGCCTCCCTGTCCATCACCAACTCCTGGAGTTCACTCAAACCCATGTCCATCAAGTCGGTGATGCCATCCAGCCATCTCATTCTCTGTCGTCCCCTTCTCCGCCTGCCCTCAATCCCTCCCAGCGTCAGAGTCTTTTCCAGTGAGTCAGCTCGTCGCATGAGGTGGACAAAGGATTGGAGTTTCAGCTTTAGCATTAGTCCTTCCAATGAGCACCCAGGATTGATCTCCTTTAGAATGGACTGGTTGGATCTCCTTGCAGTCCAAGGGACTCTCAAGAGTCTTCTCCAGCACCACAGTTCAAAAGCATCAATTCTTCGGCGATCAGCTTTCTTCACAGTCCAAATCTCACATCCATACATGACCACTGGTAAAACCATAGCCTTGACTAGACAGACCTTTGTTGGCAAAGTAATGTCTCTGCTTTTTAATATGCTCTCTAGGTTGGTCATAACTTTCCTTCCAAGGAGTAAGCGTCTTTTAATTTCATGGCTGCAATCAGCATCTGCAGTGATTTTGGAGCCCCCCAAAATAAAGTCTGACACTGTTTCCCCATCTATTTCCCATGAAGTGATGGGACCAGATGCCATGATCTTTGTTTTCTCTATGTTGAGCTTTAAGCCAACCTTTTCACTCTCCTCTTTCACTTTCATCAAGAGGCTTTTGAGTTCCTCTTCACTTTCTGCCATAAGGGTGGTGTCATCTGCATATCTGAGATTATTGATATTTCTCCCGGCAATCTTGATTCCAGCTTATGCTTCTTCCAGTCCAGCATTCCTCATGATGTACTCTGCATGTAAGTTAAATAAGCAGGGTGACAATATACAACCTTGATGTACTCCTTTTCCTGTTTGGAACCAGTCCGTTGTTCCATGTCCAGTTCTAACTGTTGCTTCCTGACCTGCATACAGGTTTCTCAAAATTCTGAAAGAGATGAGAATACCAGGCCACCTGACCTGCCTCTTGAGAAGTCTGATTACTAACTGCTTAAATACATAAGGTAGTTTCAAGAGGCACAGAACAAATCTGCATTAGAAGGAGCCGGTTCAATAAATATAGGAAGGCATATCTAAGAAGGCCAGTGTTCACTGGGGCTTATTCAAAGGCCCATAATGACAGCTGATGAAAAGGTGACATTTTGATAGCTGGTGATTCATTCTTTTCATTCGGTTCCCCCTATGACCCACAGCTATCATTTTGTTACCCACATATGTACATAAAAGGTAAATAAGAATGTGACATGAAATTGCATTGATTCTCTCCACTTACCTTCAGAATATAATTTCAGAATAGCCCCTAAGAGGTGAACTCTTTCATGTAAACTTGATGATATCCTGAGGTGTAATCAGTGTGAGACTCGGATGCCTCATACCAGCTTTCAAGCTTGGGATCATAGGATTTAAAGTTGGAAGGGCCCTGGGCTGTCCTGGTGGTCCAGTGGTTGAGTCCACCTGTCGATGCAGGAGACATGGGTTCAGTTTCTGGTCCAGGAAGATCCTACATGCTGTGGAGCAACTAAACCCATGTGCCATAACTACTGAGCCCAAGAACCACAACAAGAGAAGCCACCGCAACAAGAGAAGCCGCTGCAATCAGAAGCTCACACACCTCAACTGGAGGAAACCCCCGCACAACAACAAACACCCAGGGCAGCTGAAAATAAATTAATAAATAACAATTAAAGTTGGCAGACCCCTAAAAATTCATCCAATCACTCTCACTAATTGTCTACCTGAGAAGGCTAAGGCCTAGAGAGACTAAGTGACATACTCAATGTAACACAGATGGTTAGTAACAAAAGTAAGAAAGAGAACCCAAGTGGTCTGGCTTCCCAGACCAGTGCTTCTTCCTTCAATTCCACTCCAGGATTCCATATTGATTTCTGTCTTAGCTGTATCTTTTATGTACAAGGATACCTTGTAGAACTCAAAGATACCTACGTTCTCATATGATAGCCTAGCAGATGTTGTAGAAACAAAGCAAGATAATGGTCAAAAGTTTAAAGAGGCAGCACCGTGACCCAGAGCCAAGAATGATAAGTTATGTTTCTGAAGTTCAGCATTCTTTCTATTCATCATTCACTATAATCAAGTACTTCAGCCTTGCTGAGCTTCTTATTTCCTCAGTTATGAAATAGAAAGGTAAGGGGATGATCAGTGATCATCAGTGTAGCTGGAAGCACCTGACACATAATGATGTTCAGTAATAATTGTCCAATCTGGATTGATTGAATAGTTCAGGCACCCAAATAAACGGCAGCACAAGGCTCATGAAATCACTTTAGACATATTCTTTGGACAAATTGTACCAAGGTACCCATTTTGTCAATATTTGTTAAGTGCCTACACTGTGCCAGTCAGGCACTGTGCTAGGTACAAGAGGTAAAATGGCAACATAGACGTGGTCTCTATTCTCAAAATTTTATGGACTAGTGGAGGAGACAGTGACTTGCTATGATGACACAATACAGAGGAGTGGACCTTAATCCAGAGCAAGGGGATCTGAGCAGGCTCCCCAGAGGAAGCCACTTGTGAGCAGAGATCTGACAAATAAGAAGGAATTACCTAGATCAAAGTTAATGCGTAGAGTGTTCCAGGAAGAAAAAACATAACATGAAGACCTAGAGGTGAAAAAGTGGCATGCTCTGGAGGAAATGAAAGAAACTGAATGTGCTCTGGTGGGAGTGTGAGGTTTGAGTCTGCAGCAGAGGCAGGGGCCAGTGCATCTAGATCCGATAGACCAATTTAATGTACTTAACTGAAAATTTTTAAGTATTAAATTGAAACAATCACAGAAATGGCTTTCTTGATGAAGAATCAAAAACATTTTTTTTAACTTTGAAGGCTTTTTCCACAGTAGCATGAACATACCTATGCATGCTCATTTCAATATTTAAATAGCTCATTCTCTTTTGCCCAGAATCCATATAAATCATTTTCAAATAATAACCACCCCCACCAGGCTTACATCTTTAAAATAAATAACATAAGCAAATTTGATTGATTTTACTCAAAATGATAGCAGTGACCACAATCACAAGTGACCAATAAGGTTAAAAGAATATGGGATAAATACATGCACTGCAAAATTATAGTTAAAATTTCCAGCATTTGATATAAGGAGAAAAGACAAGAGCAACTAGGGTAAAAAACCAGAGTAAATAAGAAAAAGGAAATGTGAAGATACACTCTAAGCTGTGAGCTTATTAAAATTGCCACACCCACCCTATTTACGGGATATGGGCAGCTCTGAAAAGCTACACCACCACTAACTAACATTGCTGGATAAACCAGGTCATGACAGGCAAATCAGGGCCTCAGTGGAAAGACTTACTTGGGTTTGCCAGAAGTGATGCCATGACCAACTTTTCCTGAACCTCAGCCTAGAAACAGGCTCTGCCTATGCACTCAATGGCTGAGGTCCTGGGCAGAGATCTGGTGAGTCAGAGTCCATCTCCTATGCATATGGGGGCCTGGAAGGGCACCAGACTTTTATATCAGAAGCCCTCTTGTGAATAGGAGATTTGTACTGTTCAAGGGTACCCCAAATGCTGTGGGCTTTTGTTTCTCTTGATAAAATACATGAGCTGCTTTCTCGTCAGCTTTGCTTAAACATCTTTTACATACTTAAGATCTATAAAGCAAGTAGAAACAGCAATAATTTGCATTTATTGAGCATTTTTCCTTCTAGAGGGCTTCCCTTGAGGTTCAACTGGTAAAAGCCTGAAGCTTCAGAATTTGAGCACAGTGTTGTCTGGGGAAAGCAATACACTCAAACTGAAGATTTTATTTTATGGGATAAGAAGATTTATTGACCACAAGCAAGTGGTAGGTGGGTGGTAGCAGCTATAGGGGAAAGTTGAACATCAAGAGGCCCTCAGGTGGAAACAAGAATAACAACAGCAACCAAGCCTTCAGGTTAGCGATGTGACAACTATCTAGGAGATGGAAGTAGGGAAGGGCTCCTTGCAATTTCTGTTAAGTCCTAACTTTCAGCGCTTAGTTGTTTAATTGCACACATTATACACGACTTTCTAAATATTATGTATAAAATATAGGTTTACTGTCCCCAAACTTGGAAAATACAGATAAACAAAATGAGAAAAGATAGTTCTGGCACTGAAATACAATCACAGTAAACACTCAATATCTCTCTTTCCAGATTTCTATTGCTCTAGCTCTCTCACTTTCTCTTTAGTGTAGTAATACACACATGATCTCATTTTTTAATGTATTAATTCATATATTCAAATATATGTAAAAATATATCATATTGCATATGCCATTCAGAATCTTTTTCTTCTTAACAATCATGTACATTCAGTTCAGTTCACTTCAGTTCAGTCGCTCAGTCGTGTCCGACTCTCCGCGACCCCATGAATCACAGCACGCCAGGCCTCCCTGTCCATCACCAACTCCCGGAGTTCACTCAAACTCATGTCCATCGAGTCGGTGATGCCATCCAGCCATCTCATTCTCTGTCGTCCCCGTCTCCTCCTGCCCCCAATCCCTCCCAGCATCAGAGTCTTTTCCAGTGAGTCAACTCGTCACAAGAGGTGGCCAAAGTATAGTAGTTTCAGCTTTAGCATCAGTCCTTCCAATGAAAACCCAGGACTGATCTCCTTTAGAATGGACTGGTTGGATCTCCTAGCAGTCCAAGGGACTCTCAAGAGTCTTCTCCAGCACCACAGTTCAAAAGCATCAATTCTTCGGCGATCAGCTTTCTTCACAGTCCAACTCTCACATCCATACATGACCACGGGAAAAACCATAGCCTTGACTAGACGGACCTTGGTTGGCAAAGTAATGTCTCTGCTTTTTAATATGCTATCTAGGTTGGTCATAACTTTTCTTCCAAGGAGTAAGCATCTTTCAATTTCATGGCTGCAATCAGCATCTGCAGTGATTTTGGAGCCCAAAAAAATAAAGACTGACACTGTTTCCACTGTTTCCCCATCTATTTCCCATGAAGTGATAGGACCAGATGCCATGATCTTAGTTTTCTGAATGTTGAGCTTCAAGCCAACTTTTTCACTCTCCTCTTTCACTTTCATCAAGAGACTTTTGCGTTCCTCTTCACTTTCTGCCATAAGGGTGGTGTCATCTGCATATCTGAGGTTATTGATATTTCTCCCGGCAATCTTGATTCCTGTGTGTGCTTCATCCAGCCCAACATTCCTCATGATGTACTCTGCATATAAGTTAAATAAGCAAGGTGACAATATACAACCTTGACATACTCCTTTTCCTATTTGGAACCAGTCTGTTGTTCCATGTCCAGTTCTGACTGTTGCTTCCTGACCTGCATACAGGTTTCTCAAGAGGCAGGTCAGGTGGTCTGGTATTCCCATCTCTTTCAGAATGTTCCACAGTTTATTGTGATCCACACTGTCAAAGGCTTTGGCATAGTCAATAAAGCAGAAATAGATGTTTTTCTGGAACTCTCTTGCTTTTTCCATGATCCAGCGGATGTTGGCAATTTGATCTCTGGTTCCTCAGCCTTTTCTAAAACTAGCTTGAACATCTGGAAGTTCACGGTTCACGTATTGCTGAACCTGGCTTGGAGAATTTTGAGCATGACTTTACTAGCGTGTGAGATGAGTGCAATTGTGCAGTAGTTTGAGCATTCTTTGGCATTGCCTTTCTTTGGGATTACTCCCTGAAATATAAATTTGATAATAGTAGAGAATTTGCTTGTTCATGGTTCTGTCCTTAGCATCTAGAATAGTACCTTCATGTAGGCATCCAATAATACCCATTAACAGAATGAATATTGCATGAATATTGTTCCAGGAAAATCATGTATAGCTGTGTATACATGTAGCATAGTAATATATAATATACATAATTAAATATAGGTATACAATGAACATCCCAGCACCATCACCTGTATGCACTAATCCTGCCTGCCCCAGGTCAAATGCTACCTTTATCAAACCCACCTCAGCTTCCCCTGCTCTCTCCTTCCAGCTATTCCTTCTCTGACTACCACAGGTTGTTTCTTTATCTTTCATTGGCACTTAACATTTTCTGTCTTGTTTTATAGATATTTCAGTCTATGTTTCTTCGTCTGAACTCAGAGTAGTTTCAGTATAGCATTTAAGTCTAGTTTATTTTTGTAATAATAGCAAAAATAATTCTATGCATGTATTCATCATCTTATGCGTCAGGGATTATATGGTTACATGTGCATTCTTATAATCACAGAAAGTAGGTGTATTAGTTTGCTATGACTGCCATAATAAAATACCACAACTAGCTAACTTAAACAACAGAAATTTATTTTCTCACAGTTTTGGAGGCTTCGAAGTCCAAGATCAAGTTGCCGGCAGTGCTGAATTCCTCTGGCCTACAGATGGTCACCCTCTTGCTGCTTCTTCACATGATCATTTCTATACACACATGCACCCCTGTGTCTCTTCCTCTTCTTAAAAGGACACTAGTCATACTGGATTAGGGCCCTACCCCAATGGCATCACTTTAACATAATTATCACTTTAAAGACCTTATCTCAGAACTTCCCTGGTGGCCCAGTGGCTATGACTCCATGCTCCCAATGCAGGGGGCCTGGGTTTGATCCCTGGCCAGGGAACTAGATTCCACATGCTGCAACTAAGAGTTTGCATGCCACAACTAAAGATTCTGCATGCCACAACTAAGACCCAGCCCAAACACAGTTGATCAGTCATTTCTGACTCTTTGCGATCCCATGGGCTGTAGCCCACCAGGCTCCTCTGTCCATGGGATTCTCCAGGCAAGAATGCTGGAGTGGCTGCCATTTCCTTCTCCAAGGTATCTTCCAGTCCGGGGATTGAACCCAGGTCTCTTGCATTGTAGGCGGATTCTTTATCGTCTGAGCCACCTGGGAAGATTAAGATCTGGCACTGCCAAATAAATAAATGTTTCTTTAAAAGACCTGCGTTTGGTACTTAACATATGACTCTAAATAATAATTCTACCTATAACAGAGGTATTATGATTTTTCACATGTTATAGATGAGTTAACTAAGGTTTGAAAAGACAAAATGACTTGCCTGGGTAGCAATGAGCCTTTCACTCAAGCCCATCTCTCCGGAATCTGTTCTCTGCGACCGCTGCTCCCCTCACCCTTACCTCTCACCTCCTCCTCCCAGATCGTTTGCAGTAGTGCCTGTGTACACGGCAGGTGCTCAAAGAGCTCGTGTTGAGTAAGTAAATGAAATATGAGTAAACATAAATTCTGAGTTGGCTAGTGATGAAAGAATAGGCCCTGAGATTGGGATGTCCCAACGGCTTGACCTGAGGGCTGGGAGGGAATTGAAAGCATAGATTTAGGGAAATAGTTCAAAGTGGCCCATCTAATATTCTCCTCTTCAGTAGTCAGAAGACACGAGGACAATGAACCTTTCTCCAGAAAAAAATAATTCAGGCAATTTAGAAAGGAGATTCCAGCCCAGCGAAAGCAGGAACTTGACAGTAACAACTGTGGGTCTTCAGAAGGGCTAAGATATTGTTTGGTGTGAAAATCAGATGAATAAAACATCTGGGACCTAGATTTAGGTGAATACAAAAGATGAAAGTTAAATCGGCAAATAATGGGAAACAGATCATTGGGATGTTGTCTAAAAGAAGGGAACTACAGATAAAATTCTAGAATCTTGATTCAGTGAACAGAAAGGTACCACTCTATCAGAAAGTCTACCTTCACAATAAACAATAGATTTTAAAAGTAACAATGTTCTCTTCAGCTTTCCCAGCTTCCAAACTGTAGCAGACACTTCCAAGTGCCCCACCCTTACCCGCCTGGTCCTTAACCAGTCAGCCTGACTTCTAGATGCCAACCCCTGAGTACCTCTGCCAGCTTTCTTCAGCCCCTGGAGTCTGCTCTGTTAATGTAGGTGAAAGACAAGAAGTGCCAGAGAATTAAAAGGAGCAGCCCTCAACTAGTTACTGGCAGGAGTTGGTGGACAAATGCCCCAAATCCCTTGTCACTTTGGTGGAATAACATGTAGATACAGAGTCTGTACTACCTCCCAGAGGTCCCCAAAGCCTCAGGTATCCCCAGTAAAGAATCACTTTAGAATACATTATTTATCCACTCCCTTACCTTCTTTGCTTTTCTCTCACTTCACCATGAATGTTTCCTGGGATCACTTCCCAAATAAATTACTTGCACTTAAATCTTTGTCTCGGCGACCTGCTTCTGGAAGTAGAGGAAAGAAGTAGGGCATGTCTTTGGGGCAGAGCATGTACATAGATTCCTAATCCAGCTGCCTCTTACATTATAGCTTTCTCCTCTATGACATCTCCCCTTGTGGGAAAGTTAGCAGAAGGTGGCCGTTAAGGAACCAGAGTCTTGAAAGATCCCTTCCCAGAAAAATCTCCTCATGTTTTAAAAGATGAAACAAAAATTAAATTTGCCCTACATTCCAGGGTCCCAGACTTAACACAGATTTTCCAAAGTGATTTTTAAACATGTATTGTAGTTCTGCCACTAAAGAATATATACCCAAAAAAGTTCCATGGATATATATTTGAGAAATGCTGAGTTAAAGTCAATCGGGATTTTTAAAGCAGGAATTCTTCTAACATTTTTATGCTAAGGGATACTCAAAATACCCAAGAAGGGGATAGAGTGTGGAACATCTCCCAGTTTACTTCCCTAAGAGCCTCTTTTGGGGCTAGTGGTCCACAGAACATGTAGAGGGAAACACTGCCTATTTCTTTTTTTTTTTTTTTTGAAACAGCGTAGATTTACTTTGTTTTTTTTTTTTAATTAATTTATTTTTTATTGGAGGCAAATTATTTTGCAATATTATATTGGTTGGTTTTGCCATACATTGATATGAATTTGCCCCGGGTTTACATAAGTTCCCCCTCCTGAACCCCCCTCCCACCTCCCTCCTCCCTTTATCTTCCCTCTGGGTCATCCCCGCATGCCAGCCCTGAGCATCCTATAACATGCATTGACCCTGAACTAGTGATTCGTTTCACATATGACAACATACGTGTTTCAATGCCATTCTCCCAAATCATCCCACCCTCACCCTCTCCCATAGAGTCCCAAAGACTGTTCTATACATCTGTGTCTCTTTTGCTGTCTCGTATACAGGGTTATCATTTGCATCTTTCTAAATTCCATATGTATGTGTTAGTATACTGTATTGGTGTTTTTCTTTCTGGCTTACTTCACTCTGTATAATAGGCTCCAGTTTCATCCACCTCATTAGAACTGATTCAAATGTATTCTTTTTAATGGCTGAATAATACTCCATTGTGTATATGTACCAAAGCTTTCTTATCCATTCGTCTGCAGATGGACATCTAGGTTGCTTCCATGTCCTGGCTATTATAAACAGTGCTGCAATGAACATTGGAGTACACGTGTCTCTTTCAATTCTGGTTTCCTCGGTGTGTATGCCCAGGAGTGCGATTGCTGGATCATATGGCAGTTCTATTTCCAGTTTTTTGAGGAATCTCCACACTGTTCTCCATAGTGGCTGTACTAGTTTGCATTCCCACCAACAGTGTAAAAGGGTTCCTTTCTCTCCACATCCTCTCCAGCATTTATTGCATGTAGACTTTTGGATAGCAGCCATTCTGACTGGTGTGAAATGGTATCTCATTGTGGTTTTGATTTACATCTCTCTGATTTCTAAAATAATCCTTAGGAAGCCCTTCTGCAGTCAAGTCCTGGTCTCCTTATTTAGCACCATCTCCTATCCCTCTTTTGTCTGCCCCCATCTGCTGCCCAGACTTCAACACATAAGTGTTTCTCAGAATCTTCTAAATATATCAGGCCTGTTCATGACTCTGGGTTTTTGTGCATGCTACTTCTCAGCCTGGAAAGGCATCATTCACTTTCCCACCTGGTGAATTCCTCAGTTGATCTTTCCAGACATGCCCAGAAATCACTTCCTGTGGACAACTCCTCTGGCAACCTACATCTTATTTATTTTTCTGTTCCCAGCATTTTCAAGGGGCCCAGAACCCTCATGGCAGAGACTTGTATGAATGAATGCAAGAAACATATGAGTGAAGTGAGGTATAAGGAAGTTAAATGATGCTGGCAAGTCATACTTTTTGGTGGCTGACTCTAACTTTTTGGACTGTAGCCCACCCAGCTCCTCTGTCCATGGAATTTTTCAGGCAAGAATATTGGAATGAGTTGCCATTTCTTCCTCCAGGGGATCTTCCAACCCAGGGATCGAACCCGCATCTCCTGTGTCTCCTACATTGCAGGCAGATTCTTTATCCACTGAGCCATCAGGGAAGCCAGCATAGGGAAGTTAAGTGATGCTGGGCAAGTCATACTTTTTTGTGTCTGATTCCTCATGACCCTTTGGACTGTAGCCCACCAGGCTCCTCTGTTCATGAAATTTTTCAGGCAAGAATACCAGCCTGAGTTGCCATTTCCTCCTCCATGGGATCTTCTGACCCAGGGATTGAACCTGCCTCTCCTGTATCTCCTGCATTGCAGGCGGATTCTTTACTGGCTGAGCCATCGGGGAAGCCTGCATAAGGAAATTAAATGATGCTGGACAAGTCATACTTCTTTGAGTCCAAAGCCAGAAATAGAATGAGGGCTTCTCATTCATAGTCTGGGCTCATCCCACTACCTCTGTCCATATTCCAGAAATCAGTGATATTCTTCAGGGAATTTTATTATTTTTAAAAACTGTGATAAAATACACATAGTGTAAACTTTACCTTCTCAACCATTTTCTAGTGTATAGTTCAGTAGTGTTAAGTACATTCACATTGCTGGGCAGTCAGTCTCTCCAGGTCTCTTTCTTCATCTTTCAAAACTGAAATTGTACACCCATTAAACAATAACTCTCCATTCACCCGTCTCCTAGCCCTTGTCACCCACCATTCTACTTTCTATCTCTATGAATAGAACTACTCTAGGTAACTCATATAAATGGAATCCTACTGTATTTGTCTTTTTGTGATTAGCTCAAGTCTTGAGAGTCCCTTATACTGCAAGGAGATCCAACCAGTCCATTCTAAATGAGATCAATCCTGGGTGCTCATTGGAAGGACTGATGCTAAAGCTGAAACTGCAATACTTTGGCCACCTCATGCAACGAGTTGACTCACTGGAAAAGACTCTGATGCTGGGAAAGGTTGGGGGCGGGAGGAGAAGGGGACGACAGAGAATGAGATGGCTGGATGGCGTCACCGACTCGATGGACATGAGTCTGAGTGAACTCCGGGAGTTGGTGATGGACAGGGAGGCCTGGTGTGCTGTGATTCATGGGGTCGCGAAGAGTCGGACACGACTGAGCGACTGAACTGAACTAAGTTAGCATAATGTCCTCTAGTCTCATCTATTGCAGCGTGTGACAGATTTCTTTCCTTTTTAAGGCTAACATTCCATTGCATGTATATATCATGTTCTGTTTATCCATTCCTTTGTGATGCTTGCTTTAGTGGCTTCCCCCTTTTTGGTATTGTGAATAATACTGCTGTGAACATGAGTATATAGATATCTCTTTAGGACCCTGCTTTCAATTCTTTGGGTATATCTAATGCATCTTTTTTGACTCACATTTAAGTTTAACATTTTCCTTTATGACCAGAAAGGTACTGAATAATGATCTCAACCTTTCTCTTGTTAGCTATTACCAGAAGCATGAAACCAGCAATTTGATAAAGAAAAACATTGTGTCAATTAGGACACTTTGATTAGCTGTAAAAGAAACCAATTTCCACTAGTTTAAGCCAATGCAGAGATTTATTGGAAAGGTGTGAGGATATCTGAGTTATCCAATGAAGAATCAACCTCACATAAGAAAAGTCACTACTAGGCTGCACGAACTAGGAGGACCAGACCTCCAAGTTGCCCTTGGGACTCTGCATCTCTGTCTCCTCTCTCCTCTTCCTGCATGCCTGCTCTATTTTTTATTCCCCCTCATTGAGCTCTGGTTCCACCTGGAAGAAAAATGGAATCTGAATCCCCTTATAACCAAAAATGAGGTCTGCCTGCTCTCTGTCCAAAGCTGATGAAGAGGCAAGATTGGTGGAAAGAAGGAGGGTGGGATCCTGTCCAAAGTCTGACTCCCCCCTACCCCCCATCCCCAACAATTAGGAGGCAAGAGCTTTTATAGACAGAGGGAGACAGCTGCATGGGGCTACATGCAGAAACAGCACAGTCAACTCTGATAGTTATCTTGAAATTGGTCATCGGTGGTCTGACCATTGTCATCTTAACTGTATGTTTTACAGTTAACTGTAAAAGTATGGTTAATCTTCAGTTCCGTGGTCAGTTTGTTCCCATTTCTTTGAGGTCAATTATTGACATTTTGACAGCTTATATCATGGCTCAGTTCAGTTCAGTTCAGTTGCTCAGTCATGTCCGACTCTTTGCGACCCCATGAATCACAGCACACCAGGCCTCTCTGTCCATCACCAACTCCCAGAGTTCACTCAAACTCATGTCCATCAAGTCGGTGATGCCATCCAGCCATCTCATTCTCGGTCGTCCCCTTCTCCTCCCGCCCCCAATCCCTCCCAGCATCAGAGTCTTTTCCAGTGAGTCAGCTCGTCGCATGAGGTGGCCAAGTATTGGAGTTTCAGCTTTAGCATCAGTCCTTCCAATGAAAACCCAGGATTGATCTCCTTTAAAATGGACTGGTTGGATCTTCTTGCAGTCCAAAGGACTCTCAAGAGTCTTCTCCAGCACCACAGTTCAAAAGGATCAATTCTTTGGCGATCAGCTTTCTACAGAGAAGGAAATGGTAACCCACTTCAGTATTCTTCTCTGGAGAATCCCAGGGACAGGGGAGCCTGGTGGGCTGCCATCTATGGGGTATCACAGAGTTGGACACGACTGAAGCGACTTAGCAGCAGCAGCATGTCATGGCTACAGCCTGTTCATCATGTAGCTAACTTCTTCCACCTGGTGGGGGTTTCAGTATCTATAAGACAGCTCACAGGACACAGCTCAGAATGTTATCTTTAGCCCTTGAGGAGGAACTAAAGGTCCTTGACTTTGCTTAATGACTAAACTATTATTTGGTCTTCTTTGACTGTTTCCTTTATTTCTGCATTTTCTCACTTCTCTGATTAAACTTATTCTTTGACTAAAGTTTCTCCACAGACAAAAGACAGGCTGAGGACATGGAGGGGAAGGACCATGGAGTCCTGCTCTGTTTCACTCTTGCTTTCACATTCATGGCTTTAACCCCTGTAAAGACACTGGCTTAATTCAGTCTCAAACTCAGCATCCCAAATCCAATATCCCAAAATCTCAGTCCCAGATCCAGTATCCCAGGGAAGAATGTTTCTGTTGAGCCCCCAACTTCTGATAAAGTATGGCTAGGAAGGCATAGTCAAGTCGTATAAAACGGCTGCTCCCAGTGCAACGATGTGAATATATACATTGGAGAAGAACAGACAGTTACCTAAATATCTAGAAGGTCCAGAATGACAATATGTCTGCTAACACCTTAGTATACCGAGCTGAGGGTGAAGGCAATGGAATGAGAAAACATTCAACCACACCTATCCCTGACAAATGAATTCTCTCATGGAGCCAAGGGGACAGTACTGTAGGAAGCCCTGAGCTCCAGAGTGGAAAAACACTTTAATCAAAATTCTGCTTCAGCAACCAAATGAATCCACAGATAATGAGGCAGGAAAAATGCCTGCAAGCCCTGAGATCTCTTTAGATAAGTGTTTGTGTCATAGGGCAATTCTAATAAGAGACTCATGAGAGGAAAAGAAAAAAAAAAAGGTTTTCTATGATATCAAACAAGTCCAGAGGCCAAGATTAAAAGGAAATAATAACAACACCAGAGAGATCCTGGACTATAACATTTCCAGGAGAGAAAGCCCAAGTTCAGGTTCCTCCAAGGCATCTTATTTGATCATTAGATGGAGAAATGCAGTTGGCTATAGGAAGCAGAAAGAAGAGTATAAAACTATGACTAAGAATCAAAGCTAAAGCTCACATCCCCTGTGGCCTGTCTCTGGGAAAATGTTTCTCCTGTTTGTTCATTGATTCTGAATGTTAAGTAAGTCTTTCCAGCAGTGGTTCCAGAGTGCTGGAGCAATGCATCTCAGACAGCAAATGAAAAATGAGGGCTGCAAAGTTCAGAGAATAATAGAAAATTAAATCTTAACTGAGGTGCTGTAAATATCACAGCCAGCAAACAGAGCGCATCAGCAAACTCTACGGGCAGTGAGGATAATAAATTTCTCCCCTCCACACAAAAATTACCAGTGGTACATAATAGGGTATTCTAGGTGTGGGGGTAAGGAGGTAGTAATGAGGAGAGAGAAAGAAAGGAAAACAAGTGAGATTTGTAAATTAAAATAGCTCTTTAGCAAAGCGCTCCTTTTCTCAGCCAAAGCCAACAGCCCAGCTTAAATGACCCTCTTGTCCAGCTTAAACGACCCTCACCAACTGCAAACTCCCACAGCCCATTAGCTCTTTCATAGCACTCATCATTTTAGGGCATCTGTTTGTGGACATGTCATATCTCCACAGCAAGATTGTAAACCCTGGAAGTCAAAAAAGAGAGAGGGCTTGCCTCCTCTGCTCATCTTTGTATGCCCCACAGCATCCAGAGAACTGATATTTATTCACTGCCTCCAACATGCCGTGTGCTAGGCGATACCTTATGATACAGTATCCCCCTGGGGCCTGCCAAGCACCCTGCAAGGGAAGGAGGGCTAACACATATGGCTGAAGAAGAGACCCAAGCTCAGAGCAGTAACCTGCCTAAATTCACACCATGATGGAGCTGAGACTGGAGCTCAGATCTACCTAATTCCAAAGCCTAAACTTTTTCCTCCTTTCTACATTGCCACTTAGCAAATAGCCATCATATTTTTTTCTAATAATCTTGCAGATTACAGGAACAATAGCTAATATCAAAGACTTTCTCTAAACCAGGTCCTGGGGTAGATGCTTTCCATGAATTATCACATTTAATCCTTACCACAGCCCAAGGGGTTTGTAGTATCATTGTTCCTGTTTGATATGAGAAAACTGAGGCACAGAGCGGTTAATCAAATCATCTAAATCTCATAGTTTGTGCTTTCAATCATTACCCTACATTGATTGCAAAATAAAAATAAATAAATAAACGCACAGACATTACAGTCCTTGGGGCAAAGCTGTTGTTCAGTAAATCGGGGAATGAAGAACAAGTGATTATAAAAACAGAGCCGCAACTATCACTAGTTGTTAAGGTAGAAAAATCCAGAAACTCATCTGTGTTTGCATTGGTAAACCACAGGTCCCAAGCTATGAAGGGTCAGCGAATGAGCATGAGAAGCGTAAGAACAATTCAGACAGTAGAAAGGATTTTAGTTTGAAAAATGAATGCAGTATAAGATTAATAACAACCTACCTGGTATGAACAGGCCTCTGTTATTACTGTAGCATCTTAAATGAACTGTGCCAGAAAATCAGCATTTACAAAAAAGACAAACAGAAGCCTTCAACTTTGGCTTGATTATATTTCAGAACTTCAGCCTTCCCAAGCCGGTAGCAAATCCGTGGGATACACCAAGAAGAATTGGATTATTCTGTAGTTGCCTTGGGAGTGTAGAGAGCACTGGACAAAAAATAAAAATGCTGGGGGTTCTACTTCCGGCCCTCCCAGCTTTCTTCATCATTTGCACTATCCACCAATGCTTCTGTACCACCCTTGAGGTTAGGAATGGCCATATGTCTTGCTTTGGTCAATGAAATATGAACAGCAATGATGTGCTCCTTTCAGAGGGAAGCTTTAGAATCAGTGCATTGTTTGCAATGCTCTCTCTTCTTCTGTCATGATGACACATGATGTTCTAGATGACATCCATCTAGATGTATTCCAAAATAAAAATTATATGGAGCAGAACACCTAGTTCGCTTACAGTAGAAACATAGCATGAATGAGAAATAAATGTGTTGTTTTAAGACACGGACATTTTGTTGTTTGTTACTGTAGCATAACTTAGCCCAACCTGATTGACACACCAACTAATGATGCGTGTGACTTTAGGCTGGCTAGTCATTTACTGCACTTTACTGACTGGGTATCAGCTTCATTTGTGCAAACCTAAGGAATGAGCCTAGGATAGGGAGGTTTAACATGGGGGGGCCAATGAGTGGGCTTCAGATGACAATGAACCCTTAAATCATAGGTAATATTCTGTGTGTGAGAGAGACAGAGAGAAAATTTGCAATTTTAAGGGAAGAGGGGGTCACAGATTTTCAAATTTTAAGAGGGTTTATGTTACTCAAAACGAGGTTAAGAAGCTGGATAATCTCTAAGGCCATTTCCAACTCTAATGTGTTTTGTAGCATCTAGAGTAGAAAAAATACCCAATTAGGCTCCTCTCTGATCTGGTATTTCAGGACTTGCCTTGAGTTAGATTTTATTAAGGTTGTTTTCAAATAATTAAGTTTAAGAGTTCTGCTTAATAGGATTGCAAATATTGAAATCTCAGGAGGTATTCCTTAGTGAAAAGAGGGAATTCATAGTAATTCTTTTTAAACTAAAGAAGGAAATGTTCTTCATAAGCTGAAAATAAGGTCCTAGATCATATGTGGTGGGTGGAACAGAGTGGGACCTACTCCTGGTGGAAAGAAAAAAGGGTTTCTCTTCCAAAAATACATCCCCAAATATGAAATAAGGCCTGACAGTCCAGTGTAATACTTTAGCTAAAGAAAATGAGCTCTCTTAAATATGAAGACGGTTGTATATACAAGGTTAGAAGAGAGTCTGACATTTGTAGACAGGTAACCTGAGTTCAACACTGTTGGGCCACAGGTTTCCACCTACATAATAAGGACAGTAATACTCAGCTGGAACAAGGAGAGTACCAGCAGCAAATAGATAACACACTGAAACAGGGTGACTGAGGAGGATACATGAGGGACTGATTATAAAGCTGAGTTCAGGGTTCAGAGGAACCAACAGAGGACATACTGAAGCACTGGGGGAGGGGACAGAGCAGGGAGCCCTCATCACTCCTAGATCTGAAGGGACAAGGAGAAAGGACAGTTCTCATGAGAGAGAGCTACAGCTATAACTGGAGGGAAGGGCTACAAAGCAGGAGCTGGGGCCTTTCAAGAGAAAAACAGATGGTATTAATCCCTGGTCCAGCATGGAGGGAGCCAGAGGAAAATGTACCTTTGTCTTCTCTTGCCCACTTCTATCCTTCTGGGACCTCCCATTGTACAAACCCAAGGATGAAAAAAACATGGGTGATATAGTCCACAGAAAGTCCATCTCCTAGGAACAGACAGGACAGAGAAAGTTAGAGGATATGGAGGGGAAAATGAGCATTTCAGCTCTTGGGTCATTGTAAAGATTCAAAAAGATAACATTTAGAAGCATAGGAAGCATTATACAATAATATGAGAAGGGAATGGCAAACCACTTCAGTATACTTGCCTTGAGAACCCCATGAACAGTAACAAAGGGCAAAATGATAGGATACTGAATGAGGAATTCCCCAGGTCGGTAGGTGCCCAGTATGCTACTGGAGATCAGTGGAGAAATAACTATAGAAGGAATAAAGGGATGGAGCAAAAGCAAAACCAATACCCAGTTGTGGATGTGACCAATGATAGAAACAAGGTCCGGTGCTGTAAAGAGCAATATTGCATAGGAACCTGGAATGTTAGGTCCATGAATCAAGGCAAATTGGAAGCGGTCAAACAGGAGATGGCAAGAGTGAACATAGACATTCTAGGAATCAGTGAATTAAAATGGACTGGAATGGGTGAATTTAACTCAGATGACCATTATATCTACTACTGTGGGCAGGAATCCCTTAGAAGAAATGGAGTAGCATCATGGTCAACAAAAGAGTCCGAAATGCAGTACTTGGATGCAATCTTAAAAATGACAAGATGATTTCTGTTCGTTTCCAAGGCAAACCATTTAATATTACAGTAATCCAGGCCTATGCCCCAACCAGTAATGCTGAAGAAGCCGAAGTTAATCGGTTCTATGAAGACCTACAAGACCTTTTAGAACTAACACCCAAAAAAGATGTCCTTTTCATTATAGGGGACTGGAATGCAAAAGTAGGAAGTCAAGAAACACCTGGAGTAACTGGCAAATTTGGCCTTGGAGCACGGAATGAAGCAGGGCAAAGGCTAATAGAGTTTTGTCAAGAGAATGCACTGGTCATAGCAAACACCCTCTTCCAACAACACAAGAGAAGACTCTACACATGGACATCACCAGATGGTCAACACTGAAATCAGATTGATTATATTCTTTGCAACCAAAGATGGAGAAGCTGTATACAGTTAGCGAAAACAAGACCAGGAGCTGACTGTGGCTCAGATCATGAACTCCTTATTGCGAAGTTCAGACTGAAATTGAAGAAAGTAGGGAAAACCACTAGACCATTCAGATATGACCTCAATCAAATCCCTTATGATTATACAGTGGAAGTGAGAAATAGATTTAAGGGACTAGATCTGATTGATAGAGTGCCTGATGAACTCTGGACGGAGGTTCGTGACATTGTACAGGAGACAGGGACCAAGACCATCTCCATGGAATAGAAATGCAAAAGAGCGAAATGGCTGTCTGAGGAGGCCTTACAAATAGCTGTAAAAAGAAGAGAAGCAAAAAGCAAAGGAGAAAAGGAAAGATATAAGCATCTGAATGCAGAGTTCCAAAGAATAGCAAGGAGAGATAAGAAAGCCTTCCTCAGTGATCAATGCAAAGAAATAGAGGAAAACAACAGAATAGGAAAAACAAGAGACCTCTTCAAGAAAATTAGAGATTCCAAGGGAACATTTCATGCAAAGATGGGCGCGATAAAGGACAGAAATGGTATGGACCTAACAGAAGCAGAAGATATTAAGAAGAGGTGGCAGGAATACACAGAAGTACTGTTCAAAAAAGATCTTCACGACCAAGATAGTCACGATAATGTGATCACCGACCTAGAGCCAGACATCTTGGAATGTGAAGTCAAGTGGGCTTTAGAAAGCATCACTACGAACAAAGCTAGTGGAGGTGATGGAATTCCAGTGGAGCTATTTCAAGTCTTGAAAGATGATGCTGTGAAAGTGCTGCACTCAATATGCCAGCAGATTTGGAAAACTCAGCAGTGGCCACAGGACTGGAAGAGGTCAGTCTTCATTCCAATCCCAAAGAAAGGCAATGCCAAAGAATGTTCAAACTACCGCACAATTGCACTCATCTCACACGCTAGTAAAGTCATGCTCAAAATTCTCCAAGCCAGGCTTCAGCAGTATGTAAACCGTGAACTCCCAGATGTTCAAGCAGGTTTTAGAAAAAGCAGAGGCACCAGAGATCAAATTGCCAACATCCGCTGGATCATGGAGAAAGCAAGAGAGTTTCAGAAAAACATCTATTTCTGCTTCATTGACTATGCCAAAGCCTTTGACTGTGTGGATCACAATAAACTGAGGAACATTCTGAAAGAGATGGAATCCCAGACCACCTGACCTGCCTCTTGAGAAACCTGTATGCAGGTCAGGAAGCAACAGTCAGAACTGGACATGGAACAACCGACTGGTTCCAAATAGGAAAAGGTGTACGTCAAGGTTGTATATTGTCACCTTGCTTATTTAACTTATATGCAGAGTACATCATGAGGAACGCTGGGCTGGAAGAAGCACAAGCTGGAATCAAGATTGCCGGGAGAAATATCAATAACCTCAGATATGCAGATGACACTACCCTTATGGCAGAAAGTGAAGAGGAACTCAAAAGCCTCTTGATGAAAGTGAAAGAGGAGAGTGAAAAGGTTGGCTTGAAGCTCAACATTCAGAAAACAAAGATCATGGCATCTGGTCCCATCACTTCATGGGAAATAGATGGAAAAACAGTGGAAACAGTGTCAGACTTTATTTTTTTGGGCTCCAAAATCACTGCAGATGCTGATTGCAGCCATGAAATTAAAAGACGCTTACTCCTTGGAAGGAAAGTTATGACCAACCTTGATAGTATATTAAAAAGCAGAGACATTACTTTGCCAACCAAGGTCCGTCTAGTCAAGGCAATGGTTTTTCCTGTGGTCATGTATGGATGTGAGAGTTGGACTGTGAAGAAAGCTGATCGCTGAAGAATCGATGCTTTTGAACTGTGGTGTTGGAGAAGACTCTTGAGAGTCCCTTATACTGCAAGGAGATCCAACCAGTCCATTCTAAAGGAGATCAATCCTGGGTGTTCATTGGAGGGACTGATGCTAAAGCTGAAGCTCCAATACTTTGGCCACCTCATGTGACAAGTTGACTCACTGGAAAAGACTCTGATGCTGGGAAAGGTTGGGGGCGGGAGGAGAAGGGGAAGACGGAGAATGAGATGGCTGGATGGCATCACCGACTCTGTGGACATGAGTTTGAGTGTACTCCGGGAGTTGGTGATGGACAGGGAGGCCTGGCGTGCTGTGATTCATGGGGTCGCGGAGAGTCGGACACGACTGAGCGACTGAACTGACTGACTGACTGACTGATTCTTTACTCTTTTCATGAATGAATACTTCACAGCCTTTGCTAAAAGCAGATTCTGCTAAGGCTGTGTGGGGAGACAGTCCTTGGCTCTGAGAATGTAGGCGAGGGGACAGGGATAGACATCCAGGCCTCAGAGTGCAGCCACTTTGCTTAGGGAGGTGGGTTGGAGGTTTCTGAATGCTTTGACTCAGGATGAACTGGAATATTGCACTGCAGGAATGGAACTGCTGAGACTTGTCTGCCATTCCCCAGGACACTGTTTATGGTGGCAGACACCAGCCCTTCTGTGACTCTTCCTGATGCAATCCCTAACAGCTCCTGTTTTCCGGTTGCTTAGAAGAGATACCTTTCTATGCAACAAGACCTAGAATCGAAAAAGCTTCTTGTTTACATGTCAGGAGATGTATTTCCAGATACGTGCATAGATGCCAAAATACTGACTTCTTGCTCAAAATACGTTCCTGCAATGTTTGGGCTGTGTGAGGCTCAGTAGCAGTTTTCAGATTAGATTACTCTGAAGGGTGTTCCCTCACTAACAGGCACACATGTACTAAGCTCAGGAGTGATATGCCAGATGTGGACAGGTTTTGGTGAATCATTCTTTCACAGTACTCAGTAAAGGTAGCTTCCTCCAAAGACTGTGGGGCAACAGCATCAAGAGAGTGTGACTTTTCTACCGAGAGTCCTAACCTGAGGAGAGATAGTCAGCCTTTTGATCTACTCAGTTTCCCTTCTTCCTTCTTGAAGAAAACGCCCCTCCTTCATTGCATGGTGTCTGGGTGAGACTGTGAACATGTGACCTATACTGGATAAGTTAGAATTTTTCCCCCAAGGACGTTCCCAAGTTTGGGAAAATCATTGAAACTAATCAACTCATCGGTGGAAATCCCAAAAGACTGCTCAGTCATTTCTGCCTCCTGTAGATCTCAAATAAGCCTAGACTCTCTTCTGTGGGGGCTTCCCTGGTGGCTCAGTGGTAAAGCAGATGTGGGTTTGATCCCTGGGTCAGCAAGAGCTACTGGAGAAGGAAATGGGAACCCACTCCAGTATTCTTGCCTGGGAAATCCCATGGATTTCCCACTGAGTCTGTCAGGCTATAGTGCATGACGTTTCAAAAGAGTTGGACACTATTTAGCAACTAAACCACCACTGCTGCCCTTCTATGGTTTCTCAGCATTTCTTTTCATCCTCTGACATACTCTGTATCCTTTTAATTCATTATTCTTTGGTTTACATTAATTACTTAGGCCAGACACAGGGATGGTGCAAGTGTGAGGACTGACAAGAATGATAAATTGGATGAGGTTTTAACAATGCTTTAACTGCAGTTGGTTCCCAAACCAGCCAATAAGCAAATTATAGACATAGGAGAGGATACATATGAGTGAGTGGGTCTTAGCTCTTCATAGAGTATGTCTGAGGTTCAGAGGACAAGGCATCCCACGTAAAGTAAAACCCCTGCCTTTTATACTTTTAGGCTGAAGTAAGGACCAAGTTTGCATTCAAGAGTCTAACGATGGTCTCAAAAAGAATGACATAATGCCATTGACAGCAATATGGATAGACCTAAAGATTATCATACTAAATCAGAAAGACAAATACTATATATCACTTATATGTGGAACCTAAAATATAACACACATGTACTTATCTATGAAACAAATAGACTCAAAGATGTAGAGAACAAACTGTGGTTGACAAGGGGAAGAGTTGAGTGGGGGAGGGATGGATTGGGAATTTGGGATTAGAAAATGCAAATTGCGTCATAGAGAATGGATAAACAACAAGGTCCTACTGTGTAGCACAGGGAACTACAATATATTCAGTAGCCTGTGATAAACCATAATAGAGAAGAATACAAAAAAGAATGTGTGTGTGTGTGTGTGTGTGTGTGTATGCATGCTCAGTTGTTCAGTCATGTCCGAGTCTTTGAGACCCCATAAACTATAGCCCACCATGCTCCTCTGTCCATAGAGTTTTCCAGGCAAGAATACTGGAGTGGGTTGCCATTTCCTACTCCATAGGATCTTTCCAGTCCATGGATCAAACCCATGTCTCTTGTGTCACCTGCATTGGCAGGTGGATTCTTTTCCACTGCACCACCTGGGAAGCCATACGTACACATAGACATGTATGTGTAACTGAGTCACTTTCCTATACAGTAGAAATTAACACAACATTGTAAATCAACTATGCCAGTAAAAGAAATTTTAAAAAATAAAAATAAAGGAGTCTAACTATGGCCACATAGTAAAAACTTTGTTGTTCTAAAGTGTTATATTTCCTACGAGCTTCCCCTGAGCTAAGAATGGGCTTGGTTATGCCGTTATCACTGTTGGTCAAAGCCCATCTATATCCCTGTGGCCAAACACCTTGGCAGGCAGGGCTGATAATATACAACTCCTCCATAATCTGAGTCCAACTTCCTTTCTGTCTTATAACTCACTGTTCCCTTTCACCTACTCTATAGAATTATTATGGGGAAAATACATTTATGTATATTATCAGTAATTCTCTTAACATATCAGCAAGGTAAGAATTATTTAACCATTTTATAGATAAAGGATTGAAAGCTCAGATAAGAGATCCACGTTCTTACACTGCTCAGGAATTCAAACTCAAGATCTTTTTACCTTCAAAATCCACACTCCTGCTTTATCCTATCCTGCCCAGTTTTTGATCCCAGTTCTGATTCTAATTATTTCATTCCCTTGAACAAGCACTTCTCCAGGCTCTGTAGTGAGGAAGCTCATTACCAGATCTCTTTACAAAATTGCTGGGACAGGATGGAGAGGAAACAGATGAGAGTATAGGGTTACATGACCAAGGGATTTCTGATTAACTATGAAACTATGGATGGCATCACCGACTCTGTGGACATGAGTTTGAGTGAACTCCGGGAGTTGGTGATGGACAGGGAGGCCTGGCGTGCTGTGATTCATGGGGTCGCGGAGAGTCGGACACGACTGAGCAACTGAACTGAACTGAACTGAACTGATGAAACTATGTAGCTGTTTCTGTTCTTTTTGCATTTTTCAATGGCTACTTCTTTAAAAAGAAAAAAAGAGACACAAATATTCTATCTTTGATTTGGAATTAGAAATTCTCCTACCTACCCTAAGAAAATGAAAAGCCCCAGAGTTAAGTGTTTCAGGCTATTTTACCTCTCTCTGGGTGTATTTCTTTCTATATTTGCTTTCCAAGGCTTAGACGTTCTCAATGGCAGGTTCTCTTTTCAAATTACCCACCAAGGGACTTCCCTGGCAGTCCAGTGGCTAAGACTCCTTACTCCCCCAGTGCAGGGGCCTGGATTCAACTCTTGGTCAGGGAATTAGACCCTGCATGCTGCAACTAAAAAGATTCCACATGCCACAACTAAAGATCCCACAAGCTGCAACAAAGACTGAAGATCCTGTGTGCCGCAACTAAGACCTGGGTCAGCCAAAAAAATATTTGAAAAGAAAATAACCCCCAAATATCTCCTACACTGACAGTAAGTTGCTGGGATCACCATCATCATTGTCCTAGGATATTTAATGCTAGTTTAACCACTCATCTTAAGCCCTAAAGGAGCCAGAAACTTAGACTAAAGGGTTCTTTCATCCTGTTTCCTGAATCCCAAGTGTGTTCAGGTGGTCAGCACCAAGCAGGAGAAAAAAGTGAGCTTCTGTGATCCAGGAATCAGGCTGCATCTGAGAACCTGTCCGTTCTAGAACAAAATCTTAATTCAAGAAATCCTGCAGCAGAAGCCCTTTCCCCAACTCCAAAGTATTGGTTTTCATCTCAAACAAAGGAAATAATTGGATTTCTGCACAGAGTTCCGTAGTATACTGCTGCCAGCTGCATGGCCGTAAAACCATTAACTCCTTGCAGAGCATTTTATCTCTGCAAGAGGAAGAAGAGTGAGAAACACTTAGCCCAGGTGAAAGGGAAACATTTTCTAAGTGGTGCAATGTGAATTCCACTAACACAGAATCCATCTCAACTGGACTGAAGTTCTGGTCAACATTTGACAATAAAAGCCAGAGAATTTGGAACAGAACAGAGTTCTACCTTCAAGAGCAACCATGTCCATCATGCAGTAGTTTCTGGCAAAGAGTGTAGAATTCCGGTTCAAGCTGTGTCTTTCTCTTCTTCTAACTCTTGGCTTTGACATCTGTCTTCAACACATCATCACCCACCAAGTGAGAAACAAGCCAGTCTCTCCACTTCCTCTGCCTAGGTTTGCTCTCACTCCTGGGTCACTGTGAATTAAATATACTCCAGAAAAGGTTGCTTAGTTGCTAAGTCATGTCCAACTCTTCTGTGACCCCTTGGACTGTAGCCCACCAGGCTCCTCTCTTCATAGGATTTCCCAGGCAAGAATACTGGAGTGGGTTGCCATTTCTGTCTCCAGGGGATCTTCTCCACCCAGGAATTGAACACACATCTCCTGCTTGGCAGGCAGATTCTTTAACACTGAGCCACCTGGGAAGCCCCCAGAGAAAAAGCAGGGGCTGGAGAAACACAAAGGCATATATGCAACACAGCTTTTGCCCCAGGAAGCCTCCAGAAGAGCACATTGAATTAGTTATTTAAAAGGTTTATGGGGAAGTGGAAAACACCCATTGATAAACAGTGAAACACTGACTACACTCCCACCAGGGGAACAATGTAACAGGGACCTTCACCAGACATCTCATTGCAGTTATCTGTAATATTCTTACCTATGCAAATAAGGCAACAAAAATTAACTCTGCATTCTGTTTAATTTTTTAAGACTCAGTCATATTGCAGGCTGATGAGAAAACTTTCAAGGGTGTGACTAGTTATGGGTATCACTCCAAATTTTTTTTGAGTCTCCCCAGTGTTACCTACGCAATAAAAACTTGAGCTCATGGAAGCCAGTACTTCTCTTTCAAATGGGACTAACCCTCTGCAGGCAAGAGACCAAACAAAAGTTAAAATTTGAGCAAAATAGCTTTAGTTAAGGAGTATCCTCTGATCCAAACTTTGTTGCATAATCCTTCAAACTTAGAGATAAATGCTTGTCACTTGTTTTAAACATTATTTTTTCAACCACTTTTAGTTAAGACTATTGAGGTTAGCACCTCTGTTTGAACAGCTGCTCACCATTAGCAGAGTAACTACTAAAAAAGAGGCAAACAGACTGACATCCTTTTCCCTTTTCCCTTCAGTCAGAGCTCCCTGACCTTGGCCTTGCATCCTTTTGCTCAACTCTTTCTTCTCACCTTCTAAAAGAGTTTTCAAAACAGATCTCCTTTGGGAGATTTTCACAAGGAACATGGATTTGCCTTGCCATCCTCTTGGAGTTTTAGCAGTTGAATTTAAGGGATTTTGGAGGAGGGGGCTTGTAGCTGGTAAAGAACTCAAAGCTAGCTTACAAAGGATGCTCCTATATTATGTTAACTGAGCACCAGACACCATTAGGGAAAAGAAAGAACCACAAATGTCAAATGTCAGCCAGGAAATAAGTAGGTTACATTTGTGCAGATGGTTAATATTAGGGGGAAGGATATCCAGATTCATGATCTTATTTTTCCTTAACAGCAATATCAACAAAACAAGGCAATTCTTTTCGGGCATTTGAGGTGAAGAACTCAAGCTGTTCATATTTAGGCTTAGTTCATGGCTAATTTTTGTTAATCAATTGTCATCTATTGACCATCACTGCACCGCTAGATTGTTCCTAGGATGAGATGCCTAAAGGGTTGTTTTATTCAGTTGCTGGCTTCCACATTCATCAGGATTGTTAAAATTGTTTAAGTGAGCTAAGTAAAACACTGCACTTGGACTTGCACATTTCCCTCCAAAGTTAATTGATGTTTTAAAAATGTCCCCTCTGAATTATAATTGTGAATGGTTACACACAGTATTAGGTTGATAGTCTTTTTATCCCAAATAGTCTATTAATGTGCTGATTGATGCAATAGTACACATCTGCTGAAGGAACGAAGAGCATTTCCTGAATATTCTCTGCTTTCTCCTCCTGTATGGGTGTGTTTGGGACAGTGAAGAAAGTAGAGGAAAAACTATGGAGAGAAGAAGGGAAGATTCAAATGTATGGAGGGGATTCACCCTCCCTTTCAACTCCACAGCAACTTCCAAGCCCAACTCTGAGTGAAAGGCATCTTTAATGCCATTTGTTTATCTAGATTTCCCAAATGATAGGCCATTTACCCCTTTTGTTGTTGTTCAGTCGACTCTTCACGTCTCATTCTTTGCAACCCCACAGACTGCAGCGTGCCAGGCTTCCCTGTCCTTCACTATCTCCCAAAGTTCGCTCCAATTCATGTGCATTTGAGTCAGTGACACCCTCTAACCAGCTCATCCTCTGCTGCCCACTTCTCCTTTTGCCTTCAATCTTTCCCAGCATCAGGGTCTTTTCTGATGAGTCAACTCTTCCCATCAGATGGTCAAAGTATTGGAGCTTCATCTTTAGTATCAGTCCTTCCAATGAATATTCAGGGTTAATTTCCTTTAGGACTGATTGATTTGATCTCCTTGCAGTCCAAGGGACTCTCAAGGGTATTCTCCAGCACTACAGCTCGAGAGCATCCGTTCTGTGGTGCTCAGCCTTTTTTTGTGATCAAACTCTCACATACATGACACCCATATGTGACTACTGGAAAAACCATAGCTTTGACTCTACAGACCTTTGTCAGCAAAGTGATGTCTCTGCTTTTTAACACGCTGTCTAGGTTGCTATTACTTCCCTGGTGGCTCAGACGGTAAAGTGTCTGTCAACAATGCAGGAGACCTGGGTTCGATCCCTGGGTCTGGAAGATTCCCTGGAGAAGGAAATGGCAACATACTCCAGTACTCTTGCCTAGAAAATCCCATGGACGAAGGAGCCTGGTGACCATGGGGTTGCAAAGAGTCGGACACAGCTGAGTGACTTCACTTTCACTTTCTTTCACTAGGTTGTTATAGATTTTCTTTCAAGGAGCAAGTGTCTTTTAAATTCATGGCTACAGTCGCCATGCACAGTGATTTTGGAGCCAAAGAAATAAAATCTTTCACAGCTTCCACTTTTTCCCCATCTATTTGCCATGAAGTGATGGTACCAGAAACCACGGTTTTAGTTTTTTGAATGTTGAGTTTTAAGCCAGCTTTTTCACTCTCCTCTTTTCCCCTCATCAAGAGGCTCTTTAGTTCCTCTTCACTTTCTGCCACTATAGTGATGTCATCTGCATATCTGAGGTTATTAATATTTCTCCTGGAAATTTTGATTCCAGTTTGTGTTTCACCCAGCCCAGCATTTTGCATGATGTACTCCGCATAGAAGTTAAATAAGCAGGGTGACAATATATAGCCTTAATGTACTCCTTTCCCAATTTTGAAGCAGTCCATTGTTCCCTGTCCAGTTCTAACTGTTGCTTCTTGACCTTCATAGAGGTTTCTCAGGAGACAGGTAAGGTGGTCTGGTGTTCCCTTCTCTTTAAGAATTTTCCACAGTTTGTTGTGCTCCACAGAGTCAAAGGCTTTAGCATAGTCAATAAAGCAGAAGTAGATGTTTTTTCTGGAATTCCCTTGCTTTCTCCCTTCCCTATGCTAATATTGACTATTTAGTATAGTCAATAAAGCAGAAGTAGATGCTTTTTCTGGAATTCCCATGATCCAATGGATGTTGGCAATTTGTTCTCTGGTTCCTCTGCCTTTTCTAAATCCAGCTCGTACATCTGGAAGTTCTCTGTCCATGTACTATTGAAGCCTGGCTTGAAGGATTTTTGAGCATCACCCTGCTAGAATGTGAAATGAACACACTTGTACAGTACTTTGAACATTCTTTGGCATGGCCCTTCTTTGGGATTGAAAAGAAAACTGACCTTTTCCAGTCCTGTGACCACTGCTGAGTTTTCCAAATTTGCTGACACATTGAATGTAACACTTTAAGAGCATCATCTTTTAGGATTTGAAGTAGCTCAGTTGGAATTCTATCACCTCCACTAGCTTTGTTTGTAGAAATGCTTCCTAAGGCTCACTTGACTTCACACTTCAAGATGTCTGGTTCTAGGTGGGTGACAACACCATCGTGGTTATCCAGATCATTAAGACCTTTTTTGTATAGTTCTTCTGTGTATTCTTGCCACCCCTTCTTAATCTTTTCTTCTTCTATTAGATCCTTGCCATTTGTGTCCTTTATTGTACCCATCTTTGTATGAAATATTCCCTTGATATCTCCAATTTTCTTGGAGAGATATCTAGTCTTCCCATTCTATTGATTTTTTTCTATTTCTTTGCATTATTCACTTAAGAAGACTTCTTTAACTCTCCTTGCTATTCTCTAGAAATCTGCATTCAGTGCATATATCTTTCCCTTTCTCCCCTGCCTTTTGCTTCTCTTCTTTTCTCAGCTATTTGTAAGGCTTCCTCAGACAATAATTTTGCTTTCTTGCACTTCTTTTTCTTGGAGATGATTTTGGTGCACCTCCTGCACACTGTTACGAACCTCTGTCCATAGTTTTTTCAGTTCAGTTCAGTCCAGTCATTCAGTCGTGTCTGACTCTTTACGACCCCATGAACCACAGCGCCAGGCCTCCCTGTGCATCACCAACTCCCGGAGTTCACTCAAACTTTAGGCACTCTATTTACAGGATCTAATCCCTTGAATCTATTCATCACCTCTACTGTATAATCACATAAGGGATTTGGTTTAAGTCATACCTGAATGGCCTACTGGTGCTCTTGCCTAGAAAATCCCATGGACGGAGGAGCCTGGTAGGCTGCAGTCCATGCGGTCGCTACAAGTCAGACATTACTGAGCGACTTCACTGTCACTTTTCACTTTCACACATTGGAGAAGGAAATGGCAACCCACTCCAGTGTTCTTGCCTGGAGAATCCCAGGGATGGGGGAGCCTCGTGGGCTTCTGTCTATGGGGTCGCACAGAGTCGGACATGACTGAAGTGACTTAGCAGCGGCAGCAAGTCTGACTTTTTCAATAAGGAGCTCATAATCTGAGCCACAGTCAGCTCCCAGTATTGTTTTGCTGACTATATAGAGCTTCTCCATCTTTGGGTGCAAAGAATACAGTTAATCTGATTTCAGTATTGACTATCTCATGATGTCCATGTGTAGGCTTCCATTGTGTTGTTGGAACAGGGTGTTTGCTATGAGCAGGGCATTCTCTTGGCAAAACTCTGTTAGCCTTTGCCCTGCTTCATTTTGTAGTCCAAGAAAAAACTCGCCTGTAATCCAGGTATCTCTTGACTTTCTACTTTTGCATTCCAGTTCATTATGATGAAAAGGACATCTTTTTTTGGAGTTAGTTCTAAGAGGTATTGTAAGTCTTCATATAACTGTTCAACTTCAGCTTCTTCAGCATTATTTACCTCTTTCAGTCAGTTCAGTTAAGTCGCTCAGTTGTGTCTGGCTTTTTGCGACCCCATGAACCATAGCATGCCAAGCCTCCCTGTCCATCACCAACTCCTGGAATCCACCCAAACCCAAGTCCATCGAGTCGGTGATGCCATCCAACCATCTCATCCTCTGTCATCCCCTTCTCCTCCTGCCCTCAATCTTTCCCAGCATAAGGGTCTTTTCAAATGAGTCAGCTCTTCGCATCAGGTGGCCAAAGTATTGGAGTTTCAGCTTCAACATCAGTTCTTCCAATGAACACCCAGGACTGATATCCTTTAGGATGGACTGGTTGGATCTCCTTGCAGTCCAAGGAACTCTCAAGAGTCTTCTCCAACACCACAGTTCAAAAGCATCAATTCTTCTGTGCTCAGCTTTCTTTATAGTCCAAATCTCACATCCATACATGACTACTGGAAAAACCATAGCCTTGACTAGATGGACCTTTGTTGGCAAAGTAATATTTCTGCTTTTTAATATGCTGTCAAGGTTGCTGGGAGAAATATCTGTAACCTCAGATATGCAGATGACACCACCCTTATGGCAGAAAGTGAAGAGGAACTCAAAAGCCTCTTGATTGAGGTGAAAGAGGAGAGTGAAAAGGTTGGCTTAAAGCTCAACATTCAAAAAACAAAAAGATCATGGAATGTAGTCCCATCACTTCATGGGAAATAGATGGGGAAACAGTGGAAGCAGTGTCAGACTTTATTATTTTGGGCTCCAAAATCACTGCGGATGCTGATTGCAGCCAGGAAATTAAAAGACGCTTACTCCTTGGAAAGAAAGTTATGACCAAACT
This sequence comes from Moschus berezovskii, assembly GCF_049115385.1. Lineage (NCBI taxonomy): Eukaryota > Metazoa > Chordata > Mammalia > Artiodactyla > Moschidae > Moschus > Moschus berezovskii. The sequence goes on along the minus strand of NC_142466.1, from coordinate 53,202,627 downwards.
AGATAGCATATTAAAAAGCAGAGACATTACTTTGCCAACCAAGGTCCGTCTAGTCAAGGCTATGCTTTTTCCTGTGGTCAAGTATGGATGTGAGAGTTGGACTGTGAAGAAAGCTGAACGAAGAAGAATTGATGGTGGTGAACCATTTGAACTGTGGTGTTGGAGAAGACTCTTGAGAGTCCCTTGGACTGCAAGGAGATCCAACCAGTCCATTCTAGAGGAGATCAGTCCTGGGTGTTCATTGGAAGGACTGATGCTAAAACTGAAACTCCAGTACTTGGGCCACCTCATGCGACGAGGTGACTCACTGGAAAAGACTCTGATGCTGGGAGGGATTGGGGGCAGGAGGAGACGGGGACGACAGAGAATGAGATGGATGGATGGCATCACCGACTCGATGGACATGAGTTTGAGTGAACTCCGGGAGTTGGTGATGGACAGGGAGGCCTGGCGTGCTGTGATTCATGGGATCACGAAGAGTCGGACATGACTGAGCGACTGAACTGAACTGAACTGAGGTTGGTCATAACTTTCCTTCCATGGAGTAAGTGTCTTTTAATGTCATGGCTTCAGTCACCATCTGCAGTGATTTTGTAGCCCAGCAAAATAAAGTCAGCTACTGTTTCCACTGTTTCCCCATCTATTTGCAATGAAGTGATGGAACTGGATGCCATGATCTTAGTTTTCTGAATGTTGAGCTTTAAGCCAACTTTTTCATTCTCCTCTTTCACTTTCATCAAGAGGCTCTTTAGTTCTTCACTTTCTAACCTAAGGGTGGTGTCATCTGCATATCTGAGGTTATTGATATTTCTCACAGCAATCTTGATTCCAGCGTGTGCTTCTTCCAGCCCAGCATTTCTCATGAAGTAGTATGCATATAAGTTAAATAAGCAGGGTGACAGTATACAGCCTTGACATACTCCTTTTCCTATTTGGAACCTGTCTGTTGTTCCATGTCCAGTTCTAACTGTTGCTTCCTGACCTGCATACAGATTTCTCAAGAGGCAGGTCAGGTGGTCTGGTATTCCGATCTCTTTCAGAATTTTCCACAGTTTATTGTGATCCACACAGTCAAAGGCTTTGGCATTGTCAATGAAGCAGAAATAGATGTTTTTCTGGAACTCTCTTGCTTTCTCCATGATCCAGCAGATGTTGGCAATTTGATCTCTGGTGCCTCTGCCTTTTCTAAAATCAGTTTGAACATCTGGAAGTTCACGGTTCACATATTGTTGAAGCCTGTCTTGGAGAATTTTGAGCATGACCTTACTAGTGTGTGAGATGAGTGCAATTGTGCGGTAGTTTGAGCATTCTTTGGCATTGCCTTTCTTTGGGATTGGAATGAAGACTGACCTTTTCCAGTCCTGTGGCCACTGCTGCGTTTTCCAAATTTGCTGGCATATTGAGTGCAGCACTTTCACAGCATCATCTTTCAAGATTTGAAATAGCTCAATTGGAATTCCATCACCTCCACTAGCTTTGTTCATAGTTAGGCTTTCTAAGGCCCACTTGACTTCACATTCCAACATGTCTGGCTCTAGGTGAGTGATCACGTTATCGTGACTATCTTGGTCGTGAAGATCTTTTTTGTACAGTTCTTCTGTGTATTCTTGCCACCTCTTCTTAATATCTTCTGCTTCTGTTAGGTCCATACCATTTCTGTCCTTTATCGAGCCCATCTTTGCATGAAACTTTCCCTTGGTATCTCTAATTTTCTTGAAGAGATCTCTTGTTTTTCCTATTCGGTTGTTTCCCTCTATTTCTTTGCATTGATGCTGAGGAAGGCTTTCTTATCTCTCGAACTCTACATTCAGATACTTATATCTTTCCTTTTTCTCCTTTGCTTTTCGCTTCTCTTCTTTTCACAGCTATTTGTAAGGCGTCCTCAGACAGCCATTTTGCTTTTTTGCATTTCTTTTCCATGGGGATGGTCTTGGTCCCTGTCTCCTGTACAATGTCACGAACCTCCGTCCATAGTCCATCAGGCACTATATCTATGAGATCTAGTCCCTTAAATCTATTTCTTACTTCCACTGTACAATCATAAGGGATTTGATTTAGGTCATATCTGAATGGTCTAGTGGTTTTCCCTACTTTCTTCAATTTCAGTCTGAATTTGGCAATAAGGAATTCATGATCTGAGCCACAGTCAGCTCCTGGTCTTGTTTTTGCCAACTGTATAGAGCTTCTCCATCTTTGGCTGCAAAGAATATAATCAATCTGATTTCAGTGTTGACCATCTGGTGATGTCCATGTGTAGAGTCCTCTCTTGTGGTATTGGAAGAGGGTGTTTGCTATGGCCAGTGCGTTCTCTTGGCAAAACTCTATTAGCCTTTGTCCTGCTTCATTTTGTGCTCCAAGGCCAAATTTGCCCGTTTACCTCTTTGCTGCTGCTAAGTCACTTCAGTCATGTCTGACTCCATAGACGGAAGCCCACCAGGCTCCCCCATCCCTGGGATTCTCCAGGCAATAACACTGGAGTGGGTTGCCATTTCCTTCTCCAATGTGTGAAAGTGAAAAGTGAAAGTGAAGTCGCTCAGTCATGTCCCACCCCTTGCGACCCCATGGACTTAGGTGACATTAAAGGGGCTAACCCATGTCAATGTATGGCAGGGGAAGGAATATATGTATATGTGTGGCTGAGTCCCTTCACTGGCTGTTCTCCTCAAACTATCACAACATTGTTTGTTAATCAGCTATACTCCAATACAAAGTAAAAGGGTTTTTAAAAAAAGGTTTTCAGCCAGGGAGTCATGAAGCATTAAACCACCCACCTAAAGTCACAATGGAGTCCAACATATACACTATGAAGATGCATAATTCATAAGACCCACTTTGCAAAGATACAGACAGAAGCTGTACTGTATAATCATAAGGGATTTGGCTTAGGTCTTACCTGAATGGCCTCCTATTCACCTCCTATTCACATACGCAGGAAAGCATAATCTTTGGTGCAGCATGCCCTCTAAACACAACCCAATAACTTTATCTATATTCAACTTAAGAGAGAATGACCAGTTCCAATGCAACTGAAATCACTTATAGACTTTGAGATAATAAGGGATTTAAATGGCAATTTTTTGTCTACATTAGATTTCAGCTTTAGTGTCTTTGGAACTAACCCCAAGTAATTTATGACATCACTATACCCCAAAGATGAACACGTTGACTTCTGAAGCTAATTGTTTCTCCTTGTGCTTCATTCTTTCATCCCAGGCACCAGCGTTTCCCCCTTAAGAAATGCTCGGAAACTGGGAATCATCTTTAACTTAACCTTGCCTTTATTCAGTCTTGGAGCATGCACTACATGCAAGACACTGTGCCAGTTGCTGTGGGAGATAAAAAGGAATATGTGAAACAGTCCCTGACCTCAATAAGTTGAGCAGAGTCAGACATGCATACACATGAAAAGATAATTAATAAATAAAACGTAAGAGCTAAATGACTATGGAAATCATCTGGGCATGGGTGAAGAGCAAGTCTTCAGGTGGAGTACATGCTGACCCATCCCTGCAACCATGATGAGAGCAAAGGGTGGAGCACACGAGAGAGACTGATAAGAACAGGCGAGGGTCCAGGAAAGCAACAAGGCCTCTGGATTTTGTCTTCTTCATGCTCCATGCAGTTGTCCCCTCCTGTCAGTAGTTTTTACTCCCCCACACATTCCATGTTTGAACTCTAATAGCAGTGACTTGCTAGAATTTTTGAGCACTATTTTATATAAAGAACTGTTCCAAATACTTCACACATATAAATTATTTAATCCTCAATCTACTTCATAAGGTAAATTCTCTTATGATTCCTATATCACAGGTAAGGAGACAGGAAGGTAAAGGAGACAGAGAGGTAAACAGTCTTGCTCAATGTTAAATATCCAGTAAACTGAACACCAGAATGCCATCCCAGTCTTACTCTTCCATCAAACTGACTCTGTGTCATTCAAGATGTCAGTTCTAAGCTCAAAATCACAACTCTCATCTGCCCTCTACCACTTAAGAATGTCTGAAACCTCCTTAATTGCCTAAGAAATGACTTATCTTCCTTAGGCTGGTAATTCAAAAGCTGAGCCTCTGCAATCAGCTTTAACCTACCCTGACAACATGATTCCTCTCATCTCTTCTCCAGTGAGAGCCCTCCACTCTAACCAAGCTGGTCCACACGTTGGCCCCGCAAGGCACGTATATCTTCCTGACCATGATCACAGATATGGCTTCCAGAGTCCTTTAGGTTACAGCCTGCTTGTGTGGTGACAAAACAAGATCCTTACTCCAGCAGCAGTCAGACCATTACAGTTCTAAAGGTTTAGCTTCCAAAAATGCAACTCAAGATTCAGTTCAGTTCAGTTCAGTTCAGTCGCTCAGTCGTGTCCAACTCTTTGCGACCCCATGAATCACAGCATGCCAGGCCTCCCTGTCCATCACCAACTCCTGGAGTTCACTCAAACTCACCTCCATTGAGCCGGTGATGCCATCCAGCCATCTCATTCTCTGTCGTCCCCTTATCCTCCAGCCCCCAATCCCTACCAGCATCAGAGTCCTCTCCAGTGAGTCAACTCTTCGCATGAGGTGGCCAAAGGATTAGAGTTTCAGCTTTAACATCAGTCCTTCCAATGAACACCCAGGACTGATCTCCTTTAGAATGGACTTGTTAGATCTCCTTGCAGGCCAAGGGACTCTCAAGAATCTTCTCCAACACCACAGTTCAAAAGCATCAATTCTTCTGCATTCAGCTTTCTTCACAGTCCAACTCTCACATCCATACATGACCACTGGAAAAACCATAGCCTTGACTAGATGGACCTTTGTTGGCAAAGTAATGTCTCTGTTTTTTAATATGCTATCAAGATTAACTTGTAGTTAGAACACATTCTTCGTAATTCAAAATTAATTCATTATCAACTAAAATTACTAAGTATTGCTTTGTTCTGAAATAAGAATTTCTGTCATTCCAGATCTCTTCTACACAGTAATTTTGAAAAAAAAAAATTTAAGAAAAGTGCCAGATACTACATACATCCCTTTTCAATTTTTTCTTACTAGTTTCTGTCCAATTTTTCCACCCTGAGATCTTAAAAATACTATATCTTTCCAGTCACCTATTAATATTGTTTCAGACTGGTTCCAAATAGGAAAAGGAGTATGTCAAGGTTGTATATTGTCACACTGTTTATTTACCTTATATGCAGAGTACATCATGAGGAACACTGGGCTGGAAGAAGCACACACTGGAATCAAGATAGCCGGGAGAAATATCAATAACCTTAGATAATCAGATGACACCACCCTTATGGCAGAAAGTGAAGAGGAACTCAAAAGCCTCTTGATTGAGGTGAAAGAGGAGAGTGAAAAGGCTGGCTTGAAACTCAACATTCAGAAAACAAAGATCATGGCATCTGGTCCCATCACTTCATGGGAAATAGATGGGGAAACAGTGGAAACAGGATCAGACTTTATTTTTAGGGGCTCCAAAATTACTGCAGATCCTGATTGCAGCCAGGAAATTAAAAGACGCTTACTCCTTGGAAGGAAAGTTATGACCAACCTAGATAGCATATTAAAAAGCAGAGACATTACTTTGCCAACAAAGGTCTGTCTAGTCAAGGCTATAGTTTTTCCTGTGGTCAAGTATGGATGTGAGAGTTGGACTGTGAAGAAAGCTGATCACCAAAGAATTTATGCTTTTGAACTGTGGTGTTGGAGAAGACTCTTGAGAGTCCCTTGGACTGCAAGGAGATCCAACCAGTCCATTCTAAAGAAGATCAATCCTGGGTGTTCATTGGAAGGACTGATGCTAAAGCTGAAACTCCAATCCTTTGGCCACCTCATGTGACGAGTTGACTCACTGGAAAAGACTCTGATTTTGGGAAGGATTGGGGGTGGGAGGAGACGGGGTTGACAGAGAATGAGATGGCTGGATGGCATCACCAACTTGATGGACATGGGTTTGAGTGAACTCCGGGAGTTGGTGATGGACAGGGAGGCCTGACGTGCTGTGATTCATGGGGTCTCAAAGAGTCAGACACAACTGAATGACTGAACTGAACTGAACCGAACTGAAGATACATTTACATAGCCATCCATATAGTTGATTTTTAAAACTCTTGATAGGATTTGGTCCAAAAAGTAGGGAAGTTTTTTTTCCACATTGGTTTTGATCCACTAAATCAGCATACTTCAGGTACATTTGTTCAGTCAACAATGAATCCATCTAAATTTTCTGTGATTTAGTCTACATTTATTTTGTCTGCATAATTATCATAGGGCATTTTATCAAAAGCTTTGCTGAATATTTTATTTGCTCCATGCAGACATATCCCTGATAACTCTAATAACTTGAAAACCTCAGTGACCTATTTAGAGATAATTGAGTCTTAGTTTATTTATACTTGCTCCTGATGATTTCCACCTTTCTAAGTGCTTTCAAACTACTAGTTTAGAAATTTAATTCACAATTTCACCAACAATTAATACAAAGTTTGTGAATTCTCCCTATAAAACTGGAACTTGCCCACCATCATCCTTTGGTAACTTATTTTTGCAGTGGTTTTCCAAATCTGATGTAATGATCCCGTATTAGTTTCCTAATGCTCCTGTAACAAGTTACCATATATTTATTGTCTTAAAAGAGTATAGGTTTGTCATGTTACAGTTCTGGAGTTCAGAAGTCAGAAATCAATATCACTGGCTAAAATCAGTATCAACATACCAAGGTATCAGCCCAGCAGCATACCTTCTGGAGTCTTTGGAGGCAGAACACATTCCCGTGCCTTTTCCAGCTTCTAAATGCCACCCATATCACATCTCTAACCTTTGTTTCCATGATCTTCTCTTCTCTGGTTTTCCTGCCTCCTTTTTATAAGGATCCTTGTGATTACATTTTACCACCCAGATAACCAGGTAAACTTTCCGTCTCAAGATCTTTCAGTTAACCACATCAGTAAAGTCCCTGTAGCCACGTCAGGGGTCACTGTCACAGATTTTGGGGATAAGAATGAGGATATCTTTGGTAGACGCCATTATTCTGCCTATTACAAGATCCCAAGATAAACACACAAGCAAGTTGCTTTGATATCTTTGGATATAATGCATTTGGCTTAAGTACTAAGTGCATTTTAATGGGCTAATACTCTTACTATCATCTTTACTCTCTTGGACTATAGTATTCTTTGACATATTAGCATTTCTGTGTTAAAAAACCTTTTCCTTAAGAGGGGAGAGGCAAATAAAAAGGCAGCTGCGGGGTCCTGCTTTCTCTGTCATCTCATTTGATACCATCTTCCCCAAACAATGATCTCTTCCTTTTTTGTGTTTTTTTTTTTTTTTTACTTTAAAAAATAAGTGAAAACACTAAACATTTTTTTAAAGAATTTTTATTTATTTTTACTAATGTAACATTGGATTTGGAAACAGTGACAGACTGAATTTTCTTAGGGTCTAAAATCACTGCAGATGGTGACTGCAGCCATGAAATTAAAAGACACTTTCTCCTTGGAAGAAAAACTATGACCAACCTAGATAGCATATTAAAAAGCAGAGACATTACTTTGCTGACAAAGGCCCATCTAGTCAAAGCTATGGTTTTTCCAGTAGTCATGTATGGGTGTGAGAGTTGGACTATAAAGAAAACTGAGCGCCAAAGAATTGATGCTTTTGAACTGTGGTGTTGGAGAAGACTCTTGAGAGTCCCTTGGACTGCAAGGAGATCCAACCAGTCCATCCTAAAGCAAATCAGTCCTGAATAATCATTGGAAGGATTGATGCTGAAGTTGAAATTCCAATACTTTGGCCACCTGATGTGAAGAACTGACTCATTTGAAAAGACCCTGATGCTGGGAAAGATTGAAGGCAGGAGGAGAAGGGGACAACAGAGGTGGAGATGGTTGGATGGCATCACCGACTCGATGGACATGAGTTTGAGCCAGCTCCAGGAGCTGGTGATGGACAGGGGCGCCAGGCATGCTGCAATCCATGGGGTCGCAAAGAGTCAGACACAACTGAGCAACTGAATTGAACTGAACATTGGACTGCAACATTATATAAGTTTTCTGTGTACAACATTATAGTTATACTTCTATATACTCTACATTGTTTGGTTTTAACATTTTCCCAAGTCTCAACTTACAGTCAAAGTTCTGGATATAGCATCTGTACAGATTTGTGCCACATCTGTGGTCTTACACGCATCCTTAGCTATGTGCCCTGTGTCTAAGATTCTGTTTTTGTTCCTTCTAAATCTAAGCTTGGATTTTTGCTTGAGCATGTTGTATTTCTTTAATGTCTTCTCAGAGTCCTTCTCATTAAGATAAACCAAAATTACAGAGTAAGCATTCCTTTTTTTAAAGCTACTTATTCTTCTTAAGTGATAGTCCCCTTTAGAAACTGACTATGGACTCATTTTACCTTTCTCTGATTAAAAAGAATCCAGTGGATGTGTCTGAACATGCCCATTTGTTCCCTTTCCCTGCCATTACGAATTCCAGTGATTCAGTCACTTCCTCCCATGTCTCCCATACCTTCTGTTTCACCAACTGCTTTTCTTTTCTGGTCAGAATTCATTTTGTCCTCTAATAAGCTGTTCCACTTTTAGCAATAGGAGTCTCCCAGCAGATGTTTGGAGAGTTAAAGTTGTGACATCACCACATGACTATTACAGGGCCAAGCAGTCCTTACCTCACCCCCCATCACTTCTGTGCATCCTTTCATCTCTGCCCACAGGTTTCCATACACAGTTCTGGACTTTTCCACATGGTACTTTACTAACATCTAGTGCTATGACTTGAGTGGGAGGGCTGGAGCTAAGAAAAGCTAGAGCACCAACTAGACATAGGTTCAGAGAGGAGTCAGTAAGCAGTCCAAACCCATATGCATGTTCTGTAGGTGAATGAACGAAGGACAAGCACTCTGGTTTAGTTTAAGGGAGTCGTACAGTTTCAGGAAAGAAAACTTCACTCCAGGTACAGGAGTAGAGCACATAGCTGAGGCTATGGCAATCATTACATTTTCCTCCATAACCACAGTAGTCAGAGATGAGCACACAACCTGAGTCAGACGAATCAGAGTAAACATCAGGACTTTGGCTGGGGGCTGGAATGAAGTTTCTCTGGCCTGTATAAAAAGCCTACAGTTCATTGAATGCTTGCAGAAATCTTGGGACCATAAGAAGAGCTCATTTTAAATAAAGTGGACACCATGGGAGGGGAAAAAGACAAAATGACAGCAATCAGGTTCTTGATGACATCAGTGAATCATAAAATCAAGTCTTCCCTGACCAATGACCAGCCCCTCTTTAGGATTTTCTTTTAATGTTGAAGCCCCTATGAGTTGGGGTTGCTATTCAAAATGTGTCCTTCTACTCTGCAACTTGATCTGAAGCTCTGTTCCCTCAAATTTCAACAATAACTAGGAGATTGGGTTAATTTTATTTATTTTATTTTTATTCATTTTATTTTATTTTTATTACTAATATTTCTGAATATTAAACCTTGGCAGAAAAAAATGGTTTATTTTTACAAACTGGAAAATGCCAATAAGAAAGGACAAAATATACAAATGCACGGCATTATTAAAGGGACAGGTGTCAGGAAGTAGTCTTGTTGGGGGCATGGTGGAATTTTGGCTGAGATGAAAAGGAGGTTTGAAAAGACAGAGACAAACTCCCAGGGTGCAAGTCCCAAAAGGAAGCAAGGGTGAACCTTGTCAGGGATGAGGGGGATTGAGGGAGCTCCCATTGAGTTGGAAGACAGGGTGGGAAGACGGTGAGACAAATAATTTGAGAATTGTTGGGGGTGAGGAAACAACTGATTTGGAGTTCAGTCCACTCAGTGAGTCAAGTGGAGTCAAAAGAGGACTGAAGGAGTGTTAAGAATCAAGAATGACAGAGGGGTGAGAAGTGACATAAAGGAGAAGGTGATCTGGCAGGAGCGAAGGAGTGGAGAGTTATGGGGGACAGCGATGGTCAGTGAGTCAGCCCTGAGTTCCAGCTCCGTAAGGGCATTGTCATCGTCTACTCTCCGTCTCTGTCTCTCCTCAGGCTACAGAAAAGTATAAGGAGATATTCTTTTAAAATGCCGTATTTCCTCCCAACACTGCTTCCACAGACTCAATTTCAATCTCAGGCACAAATATACCACATCTGGGCAGCTGGTGGAATCCACTAGATCACTTAGTCAAATATCAGTGATGTATATGGAATTCCATTCCTCTTCTCCTTCAACCAGGTACATAAACATCCCTGAATCCTACAAACACCCACAAGAAAAAACCTGTAAAATATCCCTTTTTGGATACCAAGAGTGGCCCCCAATCAGAGAATTTAGCTTTTGCTAATAAGTTTTATAGTTCTCTTCCCAAGACTTTCCTCCTTTATTAAACCAATTCCATTTTCCACTATAACAGGAAAAACAACTTGTAAAACCCTAAAGGGCCATGTGTGCTTAGTCACTTCAGTTGTGTCCAACTCTTTGCGACCCGGATGGACTGCAGCCTGCCAGGCTCCTCTGTCCGTGGGATTCTCCATGCAAGAGCACTGCTGTGGGTTGCCATGCCCTCCTCCAGGGGATCTTCCTGACCCAGGGATTGAACCCACATCTCCTACATCTACTACATTGCAGGCAGATTCTCTACCACTGAGCCACTGAGGCAGTGCCCTAAAGGGCTATAGATATTATCTAATCCACCTCCCTCCCTTTTGCAATCTGGAAAGTTGAGGCCCAGAAAATGACAAATACTCATACAGGAATGGCCAGCCTGGCATCTGCATTAGTATTGTGGTGCTCTGAGCCCTGACCTTGGTTTGTTCCTCCACATAATGAGGGGCTCTCCTCAGCCCACTTTTCCCAGCAAACTAAATTTTGCTTAAGGTTCATCTTTTGTACTAAAATTTATCCTCATTTCTGCCCAATTCCTGATTATGTATAGGGTTTATGTATGTGTATGTTTCTACTGATTTTAGTCTCTTTCCCCCATCAGAGTATAAGCAACACTCCCCACCAGGCATGGACCACCTCTCAATGATGTTAAGCATCTTTTCATGTGCTTATTTGCCATTTGTACATAGAGAAATGTCTTTTCACATCCTTTGCTCATTTTCTAAATTGAGTTGTCTTTTGTTGTTGGACTGGAAGAATTCTTTATATATTCTGGATATTAGTTCTTTATCAGATATATGGTTTGCAAATATTTTCTCCCATCCTATGTGTTGACTTTTCACTTTCTTTGATGAAATCCAATTAATTTTTTTCTTTCACCACTATGCTCTTAGTCCGTAGGATCTTTGAACTCCAGACATCACTACCAGTGATGTCATATCTTCCTTACTTCACCTTCAGAGGAACACATCTGGTGGATCATTGACTAGTCAAAGATTGGCTCCTACAAGGGCAGGTCAAAGGATCTGAAAAGCAGGAGTAACAGAGGGAGCAGGGATCCTGTGGAGAAACATGGTCGCCTGATGAGTGCTTTCAGCAAGGGGTAGGGTAAGGGATCTTTCCAGACAAAAATGCACACACATGGTGGCCACACAGACTAGGAAAGCTGTCTCCCATAGCTGCCTACACCTGGAAACTGGCTGCCACCCAGTGGTGGAAATGGGCAAAGCTTTAGGGTACTAGTTAACAGTTACTAGTTGCTAACAAAAGCATTTTACTTGAAATGTCAGACGGGCTGCTCTTCGGGACAGGATGTGTTTGGTTTGGGGGTTGTATTTTCCTCCACTGGGTTTCAGTGAAGGACAGGCTCCTCTTCCTAAGTTTGAAACTGCCACCCTGGAGAGTTGCTTCCAAAGGCACAGCACCACATTCCAGCAGGAAGGCGGCACTGTCTTGACTGGAGCAGTTTGTTTGGTGGCCCAGTTGTGCCCCAGTTATATGCTACTTGTACACTTTATAGATTTCTAACCTGCCAACAGTAGGCTCCTTAATTTGAGGTGATTTTCCAGCAGTGAAAGATCTGTTGGGATGATGGCTGTAGCTGTGAACCAGAGAGGACGCAAGCCCTAACCTTGGGTTTGACCTTCTTACTCCAAACTCTAAATGATCAGAATAGATAACGCTAAATTTGGGAGGATAGAGAAGAAGCCTCACTTAATAGACTAATTATTTTAAGTTATAATTCAGTAGTAACATCTCCAAGGCCCCTCAATTCAATTCAGCTTTTGATTGGCTAGTGACAGAAATACATCTCAAATTAGCTTAAACAAAAGGTGGAGTTCATAGTAAAGATTTGGGGATATCTCCTATAATCACAGGGGGCTTCCCAGGTGGCACTAGTGATAAAGAACCCACCTGCAAATGCAGGAGACGCAAAAGACTTGGGTTTGATCCACGAGTTGGGAAGATCCCCTGGATGAGGGCACAGCAACCCACTCCAGTATTCTTGCCTTGAGAAGCCCATGGACAGGGGAGCTTGGTGGGCTACAGTCCATAGGGTCGCAAAGAGTTGGACACAACTGAGGTGACTTAGCACATGTAATCACAAGTAGGTTGTAAAACCAAGTTATTAACTGGTAATGTATGTTGTAGGGCCTTCTATAGTGGGAACCTAAATTCAGTCTTACTTAAACTCTGTATCTATGCTGTAGTCTGTGCTGATTCCATTCTCTCTTAGAGAGAATTCTCTCTCCATTCCATTCTCTCATAAAGCTGGAAACAAAAGCATTGAAAGGTCCCCTATTTCACACTGCAGCTCCTACCATGGAGGGTCTATATGAGTCAGGGCTCAGTCACAGATAACAGGAGCTCCTCCTATAAGTTTAAGCAGAAGGCAGAAGGATCAGGTTTTACCATGTGATGCCTGCTCCCTCCATCATTCCTAGAATTAGGTGCTTACAAAACCACTGGAAGAGCTGGAGATATAGACACCATGATGAGCTTCCAGGAATAACTTATAGAACAATATTATGTATTTGCTGCCACAATCAGAAGGCTTCCCACTGCTTCTGCTGCTCGCCTTTCAAGTAGAATCAATGTTGCATGTTCTGCTTCTGACACCCCCAAAGCTAAGTACCAGCCATTGGGACCTCAGCTACCTCAGTCACAGAAAATTGAACATCTACATACCACACTCACCCAGAAGTTCACAACATGCACTTCTGCCTTCTACATCTCTCAGGAGCCTCCGCTTGGTATCAGTTAAGTCACATGAAAACCCAGCTGTAAGAGAGTCTGGGTAAGGATGTGCAAAAATAGGAACCCTTGTGCACAGTGCATGGGAATGTAAAATGGTGCAGCCGTTGTGGAAAACAGTATGGAAATTCCTCAAAAAAAAAATAAAAATAGAACTACCATAGGATTAAGCAATCCTACATTTGGGTATATATCCAATTAAATCTTAAAATAAGATCTTAAAGAGATAAATATACATACACCCAGGTACAGTGCAGAATTACAACAGCCAAAATTTGAAGTAACCTAAATGTCCCTTGATAAATAAAAGGATTTTTTTTAAATGTGGTACATACATACAGTAGAATATTATTCAACCTTAAAAAAGAAGTAAATCATGTCACAGACTACAATACGGATAAACCTTGAGGATATTATGCTAAGTTAAATAAGCTTACCATAAAAAAAATGATTCCACTTGCATGAAATACTTAGAATAGCCAAAATCAGAAAGACAGAAAGTAGAATGGTGGTGGTCAGGGGCTGGGAAGAGGAGAAACTGAGGAGTAGTTTTTTTTTTTTTTAACAAGTATAGAGTTTTGGTCTTGCAAGTGGAAAAAGTTCCAGAGATCATCCCCCTCCCCACAAATGTGCTTGATTATGATAATTTACCATTCCAAAGGCAGCAAGGCCTCATGGGTATGCATTTTCCCCGGAACAGGGAATAAGAAAGAATCCCTATAAATTCCAACTAACACAAAGGAAGCTCTTCAAATCCTGCTCCACGTAGACTTCACCTGTATAACCGAAGTGAGGTCAAAAGCAATGTTCTCTTTTTTAAGGTTGACAAAACCGAGGAAAATCTGTAATTTCAGTCACATTGGAGAGTCTAAATTAGAGGCTAATTTGGGTGTGTAAATGGGTTGTAAGTATTCATGATAAATATTAAGTATATATACCTATGTTGTTGTTGCTGTTAAGTCAGCAAGTCGTGTCCAACTCTGCGACCCCATGAACTGCACCATCCCAGGCTTTCCTCTTGTCCTTCCCTATCTCCCAGAGTTTGCTCGAATTCATGCCCATTGAGTCAGTGATGCTATCTCACCATCTCATCCTCTATCATCCCCTTCTCCTCCCACCTTCAATTTTTCCCAGCATCAGGGTTTTCAAATGAGTCAGCTCTTCACATCAAGTTGCCTAAGTATTGGAGCTTCAGCTTCAGCATCTGTCCTTCCAGTGAATATTCAGGGTTGATTTCCTTTAGGAGTGACTGGTTGGATCTCGTTACAGTCCAAGGGATTCTCAAGAGTCTTCTCCAGCACCACAATTGGAAATCAACTGTTCTTCAGCGCTCAGTCTTCTTTATGGTCCAAAGTCTATATTACTTTATAATTTTCAGTCACTTTCTTCTTCTGAATCTCTCCCATCTTATCCAAGTCTAGGAAGTTCTTTCATAACAAAAAGGCCTGTTAAGATCCAATGATGACTGTTTTCCTAACAGAAGTAAAAAAAATTTCAGTCTACTATGGAGAATTATATCGATTCCCTGGAAGACAGAAGAGGTTTCAGTCATTTTATGTCCATAATAGAATTTTTTTTCTTCTAATTAAAAGCAGTTCTCATGACCATGACCAGGCCCTCCAAAGATATGTGTGTCTTACCCCCCAGAACTTGGAAATATGCTGCAGTACTTCATATGGCAAAAGGGATTTTGCTGACAGGATTAAGTTTAGAGCCTTGCTGCTGCTGCTGCTGCTGCTAAGTCGCTTCAGTCCTGTCCGACTCTGTGCGACCCCAGAGACGGAAGCCCACCAGGCTCCCCCGTTCCTGGGATTCTCCAGGCAAGAACACTGTAGTGGGTTGCCATTTCCTTCTCCAATGCATGAAAGTGAAAAGTGAAAGTGAAGTCACTCAGTCATGTCCGACTCTTAGTGACCCCATGAACTGCAGCCTACCAGGTTCCTCCATCCATGGGATTTTCCAGGCAAGAGTACGGGAGTTGGGTGAGGGTAAACTGAGAAGCAGCAAAACTGAGCATTTTGTTCTTTGTACTCCTCTGCTCCTGAGCGGCACTCATCTCCCAAGAGCACGCCAGCTTGAAGGCCAAGCTGATGAGAAGCAACCCCCAGGCCAGTGGGGGCCTCAGAATATCCAGGAAGAGTGTAAGCTAGACGAGCAGTGGAAGTGGCAGTGTCCCCAAGCTGCCAGAGCTGATTCAGCTTGCTTCTGGGCTCTCTTCTCACCTTGAGTGAGGCAATACAAAAACCTGTTTTCCATTTCAGAATCCTGTCAACTGGAACAAATCCACCAGTGAGAGCATCTCCACGAGGGCAATCTCTAACCTCTTTCCTACTCAAACAGATAGTGCCCTTGAACTAGTACTGCCCCATGTTTTTATCTCCTTCATTCATCTTTCCACCCAGCTTCAACAGACAACTGACAAACTGACAGCAAAGTGAGACCTCCCCACCCTGAGGTCTCCAAGAGAATGCTGCTAGCCAAGAAAAGATCTGATAACCGAGGAAGTAGTCCTTAACCGAGAAAAGTGACTTTGAACTGTGTTTTAGAGCCTTGAGATTGGGCTTTTACCCTGGATTATCCATGTGGGCCCAATCACTTGGGTTCTTAACATCTGAAACCCTTTCTTAACTGTGACCAGAGGGTGACATGACCACAGAAGGGTCAGAGAGCTGTCACATTGCTGCTGGCTTTGAAGATAGAAGAAATGAGTCAAAAGCCAACTGATATGAGTGACTTCTAGAAGTCAGAAAAGGTAAAATATTAATACATACATATACTTCTCCCTTGGCCAAACTGCAGAAAGGAAGGCTTTCAACACTTTAATTTTATCCTAGTGAGACCCATTTGGACTTCTGACCAGAGCTGTAGTGGTGGTAGTTTAGTTGCTAAGTTGTGTCTGACTCTTGGGACCCCATGGTCTGTAGCCCTCCAGGTTCCTCTGTCCATGGGCTTTCCCAGCAAGAATATTGGAGTGGGTAGTCATTTCCTTCTCCAGGGGATCTTTCCAACCTAGGGATTGAACTTGGGTCTCCTGTGTTATCTGCACTGCAGGTGTGTTCTTTACCATTGAGCTACCAGGGAAACCCAACCTCCAGAGCTATATGATAATGAATTTGTGTTAGTCACTAAGTTTGTGGTAATTTGTTACAGTAACAGTAGAAAACAAATATAATGACAAAAATGAACTTCACAGAGAATAGTTTTTAAAAAAATACATGATGACAGAGACCATGTGGGTGAAGTAGGAATATTCTACCTAACCCTGGTTTGATTCCTGGATCAGGAAGGTTTCCTGGAGAAGGGATAGGCTATCCAGCCCACTTTTCTTGGGCTTCCATGTGGCTTAGATGGTAAAGAATCTGCCTGCAATGGGGGAGACCTGGGTTCAATCCCTGTGTTGGGAAGATCCCCTGGAGGAGGGCATGGCAAGCCACCCCAGTATTCTTGCCTGGAGAATCTCATGGACAGAGGAGCCTGGTGGACTACAGTCCATGGGGTTGCAAAGAGTTGGACACAACTGGACAACTAAGCACGGCACAGCCACTGTTCTAGTAACATTCACTTGTGGATGGAACTCAGCACTTTTTTTGCACAAGCTCATCACACATCTCGGTACTGTGAAAAGTAAGACAGAAATACAACCAGAAAGAAATGGAAGGCACTCTCTTTCAAATGTTCATAAAGGGTGACTATGTTTTATTAGTTACATTATCTCCTTTCTCATCTTGTTTGAAGTTACCAACCTTGTCACCACTGAGTTTTAGGGTGTCAGGGCAATCAAGTGTCCATCCATAAAAAGAAACATTAAATATCACACACAGCCCAAATAAAATGATGGTAACTGGAAAATAATAGGAGATTCCTGAAAGAGGATGATAATAAAAGAGTTAGGACCATGAGGTCCAGCCCCTTCACCTGGGAGAACTGTCCTCCTGTGCTGGCCATGGAGGACATAAATTTTATTTAATTTGCATCATACTATTAGAGGCTTCTAGAACTTTGAAATAAAAGAAAATTGTAGGAAATCATGTACTCCCTTTCCCAGAACTGTTTTTCTTTCTTAAGCTCCTCATTGGAAGCTATTGCTGCTCCATTTTGCCTCCTTAAAGCTACAATGAATATGTTTCTCATGAGATGACATGGAACCACTATTAAAGTTATAGGAAATAAACAATACATCACAATCATGAGACACAGGACTCTAGTTATGAGGATCAGCCTGTCTGATCAGACCAACCACTATATAGCCATCTACTTGCATAGTTCTTACAAATCCCAAGAAGCACAGTTAAATATACCTTCCCAAATCAACTCATGTACACCCACCCCCACCCTATGTACATGGGCACAGCCACCGAGCTCTTTGAAGCCTTGCTTTCTAGTATAAACTTCCCAAAACCATGGCCATAGGTGATTGGTCTGGGGGTGGGCAACTGACACAGATTAGTAAACCAGAGTCTCATCCCTAAGAAATCAGACCTGGAGAAAGAAAGGGGTGGGGGTGTGACGCAGACACTGACAGAGAGAAATTTTCCTGGAGAATCACAGCTATAACATTTAAACTCAAAGGCTGTGGGAAAACTAGTTTTTTCTATCAGGTAAATCAAACAAGTAGAGGAAACTCGACTGTAAAAATAAAGAAAGAAAAATGAAGCAGACATAGAGACACACTCTTGTGGTTCCCTTCTGCTCTTGGCTTAGCTGCAGCCCTACCCTAGGGTATTCTAAAACATCTCCTTGCCCTTTCAATAAGTTATTTTGCTTTAGTTGGTTTTGTCCATATACAACCAATGATTCATGACGAATAAGGCCCAGTGCTGAGGAGTGAGTTTGAGTTGTGAGGACACGGCTTTTGGGTGGAATACAGCCTTGGCAGACCACTGTTTCACCACCACCATTAGTGCCTCACTTCTGTAGGCAAATGTGCAAGAACTAACCAGAGACGAAGGCTGCTTTTAAATGCCTCTTTTAAAGATGCAGGGAGGAAGGTAAGAGGTTCCCTTGCTAGTTTCAAAAATAACTCTGTTTTACTCTACTTTCTCCTGCATACATCTCAAGAGGAGAAATAAACTAAGGAGCCAATTGCTTTAGTCATTTACAAAAATGGCCATGATTGAAACAAATGAAAGTAGAAACTCTTATTAGTAAGCTAAATAATACAAAGGGCTAACACAGACCAGAATTCATGTGATGATAAATTGTCTCTGAAAAACATCTACTTCTACTTCATTTACTGTGCTTAAGCCTTTGACTCTATGGATCACAGCAAACTGTGGAAAATTCTTGAAGAGATGGAATACCAGACTACGTTACCTACCTGCTGAGAAATCCGTATGCAAGTCAAGAAGCAACAGTCAGAACAAGACATGGAACAATGGACTGGTTCAAAATTGGGGAAGGAGTACTACAAGGCTGTATATTGTCATCCTACTTCACTTCAGTTGCTCAGTCGAGTCCGATTCTTTGCCACCCCATGGACTGCAGCACACCAGGCTTCCCTGTCCATCGCCAACTCCCGAAGCTTACTCAAGCTCATGTCAATCAATTCGGTGATGGCATCCAACCATCTCATCCTCTGTCACCCCCTTCCTATGAGCCATGCCGTGTAGGGCCACCCTACTTATTTGACTTATATGCAGAGTTGCTGCTGCTGCTGCTGCTAAGTTGCTTCAGTCGTGTCTGACCCTGTGTGACCCTATGGACAGCAGCCCACAAGGCTCCACTGTCCACAGGATTGCCTAGGCAAGAATACTGGAGTGGGTTGCCATTTCCTTCTCCCTATATGCAGAGTACATCTTGCGAAATGCCGGGTTGGATGAAACACAAGCTGGAATTGGGATTGCCGGGAGAAATATCAATAACCTCAGTTATGCAGATGACAACACCCTTACGGCAGAAAGTGAAGAGGAACTAAAGAACCTCTTAATGAAGGTGAAAGAGGAGAGTGAAAAGGCTGGCTTTAAACTCAACATCAAAAAATGAAGATCAAGGCATCCAGTCCCATCACTTCATGGCAAATATATGGGAAACAGTGTCAGACTTTATTTACTTGGGCTCCAAAATCACTGCAGATAGTGATTGTGCAGTCATGAAATTAAAAGACCTTGCTCCTTGGAAGGAAAGCTATGACCAACCCAAACAGCATATTAAAAAGCAGAAATACTATTTTGCTTACAGAGATCCATCTAGTCAAAGCTGTGGTTTTTCCAGTAGTCATGTATGTATGTGAGAGTTGGACCGTAAAGAAGGCTGAGCCCTGAAAAATTGATGCTTTTGAACTGTGGTGTTGGAGAAAACTCTTGAGAGTCCCTTGGACTGCAAGATCAAATCAGTCAATCCTAAAGGAAATCAATCCTGAATATTCATTGGAAGGGCCGATGCTGAAGCTGAAGTTCCAATACTTTGGGCACCTGATGAGAAGAACCGACTCATTAGAAAAGACCCTGATGCTGGGAAGACTGAAGGCAGGAGGAGAAGGGGATGACAAGAGGTGGAGATGGTTGGAGGGCATCACCGACTCGATGGACATGAGTTTGAGCAAACGGGGAGATAGTGAAGGATAGAGAAGCCTGGGGTGCTGCAGTCCACGGGGCTGCAAAGAGTCGGACACTACTGAGAGACTGAACAACAACAACTCTGAAAATTAGCATATGCATATTCTCCCTGCCCCCAAAACACAGAGAGCGTCTCTCTCTCTCATACACACACACACACACACACACACACACACACACACATCCCTTCCTCAGTCTTAATGCCTCATATCCCATTCTGTCAGTTCATGGGTAGTACGACAGACTCTCCTAAGATCACAGAAATGATCACGTAGCAGAGAAATAGCTGTCACATATAATGATCCAAAATCTGACCTGAACTAATATAAAGCATAAAGCCAAGATGTGCCTTATTAACTGCTGGTTTCTGGCAATGTCTCACATAGAAAACAAACCGTACGAAAATGCTGTTATACACCTAACATTAAGTTTATAGAGTGTCTGATTTGGAGTCAGGTACTAGCTAGTGTTCAGAGGTTAAAGCGTCTGCCTCAGAGGTTAAAGCGTCTGCTTCAATGCGGGAGACCCAGGTTCGATCCCTGGGTTGGGAAGATCCCTGGAGAAGGCAATGGCAACCCACTCCAGTACTCTTGCCTGGAGAATCCCATGGACAGAGGAGCCTGGTAGGCAACAGTCCACGGGGTCGCAAAGAGTTGGACAAAACTGAGTGACTTCACTTTCACTTTCACTAGCTAGTATGGTTAGTACTAGTACTAGTTTTCTGTACCAGCCATACTACTGACCAGCTATGTATTATTCAAGTTCTCTGGACCTCACTTTCCACATCTTTTTGATTGGAGAGATAATATTAACCTCATGGTAGTGTTGCTGCATCAGGCACTCTATAGGTACAAGATAGCCCTGGTGACACCCCACCAGGAAAGGATAAGGAGAATCCTTAGGCATTCTTGGGAACCAAAGATTCTTTCTTCTCTCTTTTCAAGGTTTTTCCTAGGCCAGGTTTTCCTTTCCTATAATTAGGCCTAAAGAACTGCCCCAAGCAAGGAATAGAAAGTCAGTACTCAGGAATCTTCAAAAAAAGAAGATCAAGAAACCTATGCATGAGAAAATTTCTTCAACTCAAACCTATCTACAATGTAGAGCATCTTTCCATTTTCTTTCCTTCCTTTTCCTTCTCTTCTTTCTCTTCCTTCTTTCCTCCCTTTCTTCCTTCTGGCTTTGACAAGAATTAGAATAAGGAATATTTCACGTTTGTCTACTAAAACAAAACAAAAACCCTGTTCAGCTGTTCCTTAGTCAATCCAGATTTGCAGACTTGACAGGGCTCATAAAGCATGAGCTTAAATAAATTCTTATTCTCACCTTCACCCCTGCCCTCTACCCAGGCTAATTACCTCCATGACCCCTTCTCCCTTAGAGAGAAAGTAAGGATCATTCAGAAGATGCCACCTGGATGCTTCCATTAGTTAAGTCAACCCAGCCTGGCTTAGTGCAGACACATTTGTGTAAGTGACTCATGATTTATCTTGGGAGAGGTAGGTGTGCATGTCTCCATCACTGTATAATCTTCACTTCAATCTTACATGCATGCAGCTATCATTTTACTTTCTCTGTGGGTGAGGGATCTGTGATCAAGAGAGATGGAATGACTTTCCCAAATACCTGTATCTATCTGACTTCAGAACACTGTGCAGCCTCAGTGTTCTTAGCAAGGATAATTCATAATATGTCATTCCTCTGCTTGAATCTTTTCAATGGTTTCACATCACACTTTCAGTAAAATCCAGACTCCTTCTCGCAGTGTGCAGAACCTACCATGATTTGGCCCCTCACTTCTTCAAATCAGCCAGTCACTGGCAATCAAGAATGCTGACACAATTTTGCTAATAGGATGAAGTCTGGTTAACATTATATCAAGTAATAAAGTATAGTGTTTAGGATCTTTTTTTTGCAGTGCAAAAATCAGTTGTCTCTACATTCTTGCTATCTGCCAGAATCATTTACATTGCAACCAGTTTTCTACAAAAGAACATCTATCCTTATCAAATTGTACAATATCCATCAATCAAAAGACAACCAAATATATTCCCTCTATGTAACCAGCTAATCCCCAAAGCATCAACTATACAGTGTCTAGCACCCCACTGAAAGGACATTCAATAATCTTTTTTGCATATTTCCAAGTCTTGGATAATTTTCCCTGACAATAACTTTGCTGTACCTTGGCTTTCCATATAGCTGGGAGAAGATTAGTGTCAGAATCTGCTTTCATGCCCAGAGTCAAATAAAATCCCTGAGTTGGAAGTGGTTCAGGGTAAAAAGAGAGGCTTGCAGTTTCTGCTGATTTGGCCAGAGATCACATTCTCTAAGTTCATGGCTCTGAACAATGCTTGGAAGATGACAAACATTCAATAAACATTTGTCAAATAGGTAAATGACGGAACAGAGAGTGGAGGGAAACAAACTGGGGTTTGAATACAATTTCTGTCATTTGCTGACTGGGTAATCCCAGCTAAGGGTTTGTTTCCCTGGTGGCCCAGATGGTAAAGAATCTACTTGCAATGCAGGAGACCTGGGTTCAATCCCTGGGTTGGGAAGATCCCTTGGAGAATGGAATGGCAATCCACTCTTGACTGAAGAATTCCATGGACAGAGGAGCCTGGTGGGGTAAAGTTCACAGGGTCACAAAGAGTCAGACACGACTGAATGACTAACACACACATAGAAACACGACCCCAGCTAACTTAATTATCAGAGTCTGTTTCCACACTTGGAAGATGGAGCTAAATAAGACCTACCTGACAGGTTTTTGTGAAGATTCAAAACAGTGTTTATGAAGCACTGCACGTGCTGTCTAACATACTGCAGGCCTTCAATACACAACAGTTATTGGTTTACACATAGGGAATACTTACTCTACATGTAGACAACTAGCTATCTCCTGCAAATATTTTGTGGTGAATTTTCAACCATAAATTCTTCTTTGTTGTTATCCAAATAATCAAAATCATAACCGAAAATAGGAAACCAAATCAGCAAATACTTGGAAACAAAATAACTGAACTAAATTTTTAACCTAAACTCAACCTAGAACTTATTTTTAACTAAAAAGTACGGAGATTGTAAAATATATACAAAATTAGGCATCACCAGTTCCACCAGTCATCGACCCATTGCCAGTTCCTTCCCTCCCATTCTCCCCTTCCACTTTATTTTGAAGCAAATCCTAGACATAGGAGAAGAAATACTTTTCTTCTGCCATCTTAGGTTCAGTGTCGGGGAAGCCTGTAAGTTAAACTTAAAAGACAAAAGACAGATACACAGGAGAGAAGGCATATAAATTTATTAGTTTTTAAATTTACTTGCACATAGAACATCACAGAAGGAAGTGAATGCCCAAAGGAGTGATGAGATTTGAGGCACTGCTTTGAGACAGATAAGTTGTTCTCTATGACTTCCTACCCTTCTCCCCTAAAGCAGGTCATAAGACCATCATGCGAGAGGTGCCCTCTCTACTACCAGAGGAAGGAAGCATCCTGATCTCCAAGACAGAGGGCACGGAGAGGAATCTGAGTGAACAGGCCTTGCTAAGTTTCCCTTAGCTTTCTACGCTTATCTGATGGTCCTTAACTTACCTGTTCCTCCTCAAAATGTGCACTCATCATCAAACCTAGCATGAAAATACTCAGGTGTTATTTTTTTTTAATTTATTTATTTTAATTGGAAGCTAATTACTTTACATTATTGTATTGGTTTTGCCATACATTGACATGAATCTTCCCCGGGTGTACATGTGTTTCCCATCTTGAACACCCCTCCCACCTCCCTCCCCATCCCATCCCTCTGGTTCATCCCAGTACACCAGTCCCGAACATCCTGTATCATGCATCCAACGGTTCTTTCAGATCATTTCCTTAATGAAAGCTCCTAATCACATAAAAATTATATTAAATAAACTTGTATGCTTTCCCCCTGTTCTGGTTTCTGTTAATCTTTGTCAATTTAACGTTCAGACTCAGCCAGGGACCTTAAGAAGGAGGAGGAAAACTTTTTCCTCCCTTACATAATCCTGGGATTTCACTGAGGCTTAATTTATATAAAGCTCAGGCAGTAAATTAAGCGTATTTTCTGATCACTTAATTGGAAGCTAGATATCTGTCTGACAGGCCACTTTGATCTTTCTCCTAATTCTTCCTTGAGACTGACATCTTCCAGAAACTAGAATCTGAGTCACTAAATGCTGAGTCCTCCACAGGATGTGTATTTGGGAGTTTTCCCAGTCCAGCCCCCAGAGTGAGTGAAATGTAAATTCAGCTGAAGAGAAGCTAAGGATCACTCTAATGTTATTCCTAAGGAAACTTTTGTTTCAGAGTGGTAGCTGCTTTAGAGATAACTGAGAGATCAGAGAAGTGAAATCCCAGGCGGAGTGGTATAGTGAGAACTCTTCAGGAAATTTTTGGAGCAGGGGTAGTTAAGGGGTACTGACCCCAAATCCAGGAGTTTGGAGAAGGTGGGTCACGCTTAATGTAATCCTAAAGAGTAAATAAAGATTTAGGTAGTGTAAGAGACAAATGCAAATTGAAAATAAGAGTCCTAATTCTCCCTGGTGAAAATCAGGGAAGAGACTTTCCTTCCTCCCCTCTGCTTTCTTTCACAATTTCTTTCTCTATTCTTCTCAGAGGAATGTAAAACTTCTTAATGACTTTAAATGCCAGTCTCACAACTCAAAAATTTCATCAAAGACTCAGCAGCCATTTCTTTGGAATGTAATCCTTAAGAAAAATAAGGCTCATCCCCCAATGTCCTGGAAGGAGATGGGTCTAACCTATCCAGTGGAATTGCCACTCAGTTACAGAAAAGAGGGAGATGCCCTCTGCCTTTGCAGTCCCTTCAGTGGGTTGCCTGTGATGCTCATCACATTCTGGTTTAATGCTTTTTCAACATTAAAATTGTCTTCTTCTCTTACATCTTTGTGGCAAGATTTTTTGGATTGAGAGATTTTGCTTTTAATTATGTTTTCCCAATGACTGCTTGAAACCCAAAGATAGGGAAGAACGTGGGGACCAAGTGCTTTCCTAAAAGCCAGGGAAATGGAAAACATTAGCTCAGATTTTGAATGGAAAGTAAAAACAAACCAGAAAACACACTGTGTTTTCCTGTATTTGAGGAAAACACAGCATGGTAGCTAAAGTCACATATTTTGGTCTTAGATACCCTTCGGTTTAGGATCTAGCCTTACCAATTACTAGTTGGGCAAGGGACCTTCTCTGAATCCCAGTTTTCCTCTGTAAAACTGGCATAATTAGCACAGCACCTGTGAAAGAGAGATTTCATGAGGGTAAGATAATGCAATCAAAATACTTAGTCCATGTCTAAGCAGTGAGCTCCATAATTCTTAATTATTCATAATGTATAATAATAATAACTTCTAGGTTTTATTATAAAAATCTGAATTATATTTAAGTGAGTGGTGAACTATCTCTGGAAACTAATGGTTGTTGAACTATAACCCAATGATTGGCCATGTTTCCAAGGTGACCTAGCCCTGCAATAAATTGCACAGGCTCATAATAGACCTGGCAGGAGAGATTTAGACAGATATAGTGGATTATGGACTGGGATTTTGAGAGAATCACTTTGGGAGATTTTTTTAAAACTGACTGATTCCCCAGATAGAAGAAGTAGAAAAATATCTATGTGTTTTAAAATCTGCACCCAAAAAAGGTCAGTGTGCAGGTGACAATAGACTTAGGTTTGTAACATCCCTGGGGAGTAGGAGGAAACATTTTTCCTTCTGCCCGTCTACTTTTTTGACTGGGACCCCTCTTATTAAAGACAGATTAACAAGACAAAAACAAACAGACGTTTATTAATATGTATCTCTCTCATATTACATGGAAGAAACTCAAGGATGAGTAAATTCAAAGAGGTGGCTATAACTTGAGCTTAGATACATCTTCAGCTAAAACAAAGTAAGAACGGTAGAGGGGAGGCCAATTATGGGAAATGATCAGAAAAGTACAGTAAACAAGGGTAAGATTTGTCATGCAGATGTAGTGCCTTCTCCATTAGTTAGAGTCTTTGAGGATTTGGTCAACCTTTCTTTTCCTGGTACCCAGAAAGAGACACCCCTACAAATTGGTCGTTTCCTTTATAAATGTAAGTTTCCCTCATCAAAGGGTAACTTCTGCTCTGTTTTCAGAGCTTTTCCTTTGTCTGCTGTGTCTCAAGAAAATCCTTATGCCAAACAGTCCATTAAGCTGGCATATCCGGGCCTCCCACAGTTATATTTTGGGGTGGCGTATTCTGGTTTCCTAGACCTACTTTTCCACGGTCATCTGACAGATGGCAGGAGTGCTTTGACTTGAGACTCTGGTGTGGTGAGCACCACTCACCTCCAGACTATCTGCATAAGTAAGTATGAATCCCTGACTGTGGGCGGTTCCCCTCTAGGAGTGTATGTCTGGCTTGGCAGAAGACACTTCAGTGCCATTTTCAAATATAAGTGAACGTCCTATCACTCCTGAATTGATTTTTAAAAGAACATAAAATAGACATTATGTCTTGGAGTTCTCTCCTAAGCTCTAAAGTCAGTATTGGAATATGTTGACTATGGAGCCATAGAAACCTCTTTGGGAAGTCAGAACACCTGATGAAAATGCTCAGAACATTTGTCAGAGCTCCCAAAAGCTGATGAAGAAAACGTCATGCTCTGATGGGTTTCTCCATAGTCAAGGAGCCCCCTTACAAAGCTGGCTCTGTAAGAAGGCCATAGCTGTGGCACTGGGCCTGCCAGGCTGACTTGCTGCTGCTAAGTCACTTACGTCGTGGCCAGGCTGACTTACAGGTCCACAAATGAGCAAGTCCCA
The DNA here is from genome assembly GCF_049115385.1 of Moschus berezovskii. NCBI lineage: Eukaryota > Metazoa > Chordata > Mammalia > Artiodactyla > Moschidae > Moschus > Moschus berezovskii. Next base: position 53,176,126 of record NC_142466.1, on the reverse strand, counting down.
AGCCCAAGCCCAAATGGAAAACTGGAATGGGCTAGGGGAAAACTCTGGGAGGAAGAAAAAGGCAACTCATTAAATTGCATGCCTGCCTGTCACAGAAAACACTGGCAGATTTAGAGATAGGGTGGTAGTATAATTCTCAGATCCAGAAATACTGATTTCAAGTGAATTCATCAGAGGGATGTGCTGCAAAGTTGGATACTGATCCTCCACTCCCAAGAATTCTGCAGGAAACATATGTGCACAGATGCCACACACATCTGTTCTAAACTAAATTAACATGTTCAAGGGGGTAATGAAAATTTAAGGTCTCAAAAAACATCACCAGTGGATAGGAGAGCTATTCAAAGGGTAATTTTTAACACCTGGGGTTGGAATTCTGAACCTCAGGCTAAAAGATCTGACCCATTTCTCACTATACAGCTCAATCTGTGTTGAACTATGAGTCTTAATCACATTCAATTTGATAATCAATAGATACAATTTATTCTATGTCAGCTTGGCCATAGACTCAAAAATAATAACCATTATTTTAGTCATGTTTGATGCAACTGATAAAAACACTTCATTTACAAATACATTTGTAGAGCCTATAAATACCCTCCATAACACTGAATTTAAAAATATTTTATAATTGATGGCAAAATTTACTAACTACAACCTACAGCTACTATACCTGTGACATGGTTTTTTCTAACAGAATATAAATAGGCAAATTCCAGTGAGCACTGTGACTTTTTTTACATTCTGTACAGTACCTAACCACCATGTTATTTCTTATTTCTTATTATTAGCTGTGTTTTCTGATGGATATAATGATGTGAGCCCACAGAGCACAAAACTCTGTTAAAGGTACCAAGGCTTTGTAAACTATTTCAAAAGGCAACACAGAGCCTCTCACTAAAGCAGGAATAGTAACACATCAATAACAGAAAGAATGTTGGTGCTAGCATTTAAGTTGCTATTCAAGAGTACTATTACTACTAAAATCCTACTCTCACTCTGCTTTCCTTTAATCATATCGATGTCCTTCTTTTATTTTATGAAACGACTTTCCACTGGATAGTTTCATAAATCATCCCCTAGGCTTTTAATCTTTCAAAACTTTTTTTGAACTTCTGAGTGGTGAGCTTTGCTCTCATGGCTCTTAGTAAAGACTAATGAAACAATAAAGGACAGAAATGGTATGGACCTAACAGAAGCAGAAGATATGAAGAAGAGGTGGCAAAAATACAAAGAAGAACTGTACAAAAAAGATCTTCAAGAAGCAGATAATCATTATGGTGTGATCACTCACCTAGAGCCAGACATCTTGGAATGTGAAGTCAAGTGGACCTTAGGAAGCATCACTACGAACAAAGTTAGTGGAGGTGATGGAATTCCAGTTGAGCTATTTCAAATCCTAAAAAATGATGCTGTGAAAGTGCTGCACTCAATATGCCAGCAAATTTGGAAAACTCAGCAGTGGCCACAGGACTGAAAAAGGTCAGTCTTCATTCCAATCCCAAAGAAAGGCAATGTCAAAGAATGCTCAAACTACCGCACAGTTGCACTCATCTCACACACTAGCAAAGTAATGCTCAAAATTCTCCAAGCCAGCCTTCAGCAATATGTGAACCATGAACTTCCAGATATTCAAGCTGGATTTAGAAAGGGAAGAGGAACCAGAGATCAAGTTGCCGACATCCACTGGATCATCGAAAAAGCAAGAGAGTTCCAGGAAAACATCTATTTCTGCTTCATTGAATAAGACAAAACCTTTGACTGTATGGATCACAACAAACTGTGGAAAATTCTGAAAGAGATGGGAATACCAGACCACCTGACCTGCCTCTTGAGAAATCTGTATGCAGGTCAGAAAGCAACAGTTAGAACTGGACATGGAACAACAGACTGGTGCCAAATTGGGAAAGGAGTACATCAAGGCTGTATATTGTCACCCTGCTAATTTAACTTATATGCAGAGTTCAGTTCAGTTCAGTTCAGTCGCTCAGTCGTGTCCGACTCTCCGCGACCCCATGAATCACAGCACGCCAGGCCTCCCTGTCCATCACCAACTCCCGGAGTTCACTCAAACCCACGTCCACAGAGTCGGTGATGCCATCCAGCCATCTCATTCTTGGTCGTCCCCTTCTCCTCCCGCCCCCAACCTTTCCCAGCATCAGAGTCTTTTCCAGTGAGTCAACTCGTCGCATGAGGTGGCCAAAGTATTGCAGTTTCAGCTTTAGCATCAGTCCCTCCAATGAACACATCATGTGAAATGCTAGGCTGGATGAAGCACAAGCTGGAATCAAGATTGCTGGGAGAAACCTCAGATATGCAGGCGACACCACCCTAAAGGCAGAAAGTGAAGAAGAACTAAAGAGTCTCTTGATGAAAGTGAAAGAGGAGAATGAAAAAGTTGGCTTAAAGCTCAACATTCAGAAAACTAAGATCATGGCATCCGGTCCCATCACTTCATGGCAAATAGATGGGGAAACAGTGGAAGCAGTGACAGACTTTCATTTATTTGGGCTCCAAAATCATTGCAGATGGTGATTGCAGCCATGAAATTAAAAGATGCTTACTCCTTGGAAGGAAAGTTACCAACCTAGACAGTATATTAAAAAGCAGAGACATTACTTTGCCAGCGAAAGTCTGTCTAGTCAAGGCTATGGTTTTTCCAGTAGTCATGTACATATGTCAGAGTTGGACTGTAAGGAATGCTGAGCACCAAAGAATCGAAGTTTTTGAACCGTGGTATTGGAGAAGACTCTTGAGAGCCCCTAGGACTGCAAGGAGATCCAACCAGTCCATCCTAAAGGAGATCAGTCCTGGGTGTTCACTGGAAAGACTGATGTTGAAGCTGAAATTCCAATACTTTGGCCACATGATGCGAAGAGCTGACTCATTTGAAAAGACCCTGATGCTGGGAAAGATTGAGGGCAGGAGGAGAAGGGGACGACAGAGGATGAGATGGTTGGATGCCATCACCGACTCAATAGACATGAGTTTGGGTAAACTCCGGGAGTTGGTTATGGACAGGTAGGCCTGGCGTGCTGCAGTCCATGGGGTCACAGGGTCATACATAACTGAGCGACTGAACTGAACTGAACTGAATGAAACTTTAAAAATGTGTACCTCTCATTCTATTCATTTGGAGCCACTTTATCCCTTCACTGTTAAATAATAAGCATTTAAAACTGTTACTTTATATTAATGCATTTTAAATGCTAGGAAAATGGTAGACATACTTAAGAAGAATAACTAAAGCAATAATTCAGTGTTATACCAACATCCATAAAGGTCTAAAGTCATATGCTTACAGTTTATAAATTTATTTGAATCCTATGGCAACCCACTCCAGTGTTCTTGCCTGGAGAATCCCAGGGATGGGGGAGCCTGGTGGGCTGCCGTCTATGGGGTCACACAGAGTCGGACACGACTGAAGTGACTTAGCAGCAAGTGATTATGACTATCAAGTTTGAGGAGATTCCAGGTAAACGGGAAAACTTGAGACAGGATTTGGAGACAGGAATATGCAAGGTGTTTGAGGAATAGGAAACTATTCAGTTTGGCCAAATCAGACAGTAGAGCAAGAGATAAGGCTGAAAGAAGACACTCAGAGTGTAAATCAAGGGTTGAAAACCAGACTAAGGTATCTGTGTATGATTCAGAGGGCAATAAGGACATGCTGAATATTTTTCAGCAAGGAGTTTGTATGATTCGAGCAAGGCTTTAGAAAGATTAACAGAGCAGTGACTTGGAGAACAGAATGGGGGATTTAGGGGAGGGCAGAGAAATGCAGCCAGGACTGGAATCACGGGGCCCCATTAAAATCATTACAACACTTTTACTTGGATGGCTCCAGGCATCTCGAACCTAAGATCGCCAAGACAGAAGTCTTCATATTTTTCCAAAACATCCTCCTCCCTTAATCTGCCCCATCTCAATAAATGGCACCACCACTGACCTAGTCCTTCCAGTCAGAAACTGAATGTTACATTGGATTTCTCCCCTACTCCAACACCCACATTTTATTCAACAACAGCACGACCCCAGAAGGACATCCTTTATGCAACCATTTATCTCCATTTTCCCTGCCCAAACTCCAGTCTGGGTTTATGCATCATACGCCTCCACCAGGACAGCTAAAACAACCTCCTGAGTGGTGGCCCTTTGCTCATATTCTCCAAATGGCACTCCAGAGAGTTCTGCACAAAGTGTAATCAGATCATATCACCTCTCAGTTTATAACCCTAAAATGGTTGTCTGTTGCATTAAAAATAATATCCAAAATTTACCATAGCCTAAAAGGCCTTACATATTCTGCTGTCTTCTTAACCTTCAGATTTCATTTCTCTTCTTCTTATTTATGATTCTTTAACCTTCCCTCAGTCACTTGAAAATATCAGGCTTATTCTCACCTCAGGGTCCTTTTAGTCTCTGGGAACTTTTCGTCTCAGTAGTATAACTGAAAACAAAAGCCAGAGGAATAGCAACTAGAACTCATTTTCTCATTGTGAGTATTTTCAGAGCAAGGATGATATATCACTCATGAAATCTATTCATAGCTTTTCAACAGTTATTGTATTGATTTTTGGTTTGTGGTTATAGCAGCTATTGCAGAAATTGACTGCAATAAAGAGGGTCATCTTGTAGACAGCCCCCAAACAAAAGACTCTGCTAGCTTGCTTCTTCCCCTTGACCCTCTGGAGTGACATTTTGTTGACCCAAACCAGAGTATCAAAGGTGATACTGGGAATGGAGAGAAGGGGTGGAATCTCCTCTCTAACACCTGCTCTGAGGTCTCATGGACTCCTCCCACCCCACCTCCAACACTTCCCTCCACCATGTCAGTTTCTCTCTAGAACCCCTGGTTTATTCATATGCACAAAGCTTCTTCTACTTCACGTTATGGTAAACAAATATTTTCCTTGAACATATAAACATTTCCTCCTTTTTTCTGCTATGTATCTTATCCCAATTACAGTCCCAAAGAAGCCCAGCCTTAATATTTTAAAATATATATATCTCAAACATTTTCTATGCATATATGCATCACTGAGTTTTAAAAGTTATCTCAAAATTCTGTGGCTGAAAAAAATCTTTTTTTTTTTTTTCAACTCAGAGATCCTATAGGTTGGAACTCTAGATAGGGAATAACGAGGATGACTTGTCCTATTCTGCAATGTTCTGAGCTCAGTTGGTTATTCAGGAAAACTCTCTGACTTGATGCTGGAGACTGAAACCAACTGAAGATTTTATCACTCATACTCTGGAGCCTGAGATGACTCAAAAATTAGGACTGATGACTGGAGTGTTCTGTTTGCTGAAGAAAAATCTAGACTAACACAATAGGAACAAAGGTGAGGACTGTACCCAGGCTGAAGGAAAAGCATACACATACTAAGTTTCCCTGGTGGGAGGGAGCACAACACATTAGAGGTAATGAGAGGAAGTCCGTGAGGCTACACACACACACACACACACACACACACACAGCAAGAGTGAGAAAGAAATCTTTTGTGAGGGGCCAGACCCCACATAGCCTTACAGCTCAGTTTTAAATTTGTATTTTACTTTAAGAGCAATGAGGACCCAGTTAAAGTCTTAAGCGAGAGGGTGAGCATTGGAGGTTAGACTCCAATATACCTTTTTGGGGGACACAATTCATTTCATAACACATGCTAACAGCATTCCACTGCTGCTAGTCCCTAGGTGCTCCACCATTGCTTGAAGGTTATCTTGAGCTTTCTCACACCACTATAGTATCTTCATTAAAGTCTCTTAGGTAAAACATTTCAACTTTGCCAGGGTTGCTTTGGGACCCTGACCCATAAATCCACTGTGAGAGCTATTTAATAAATAAAATGGAATGGACTTGGTGATGGGCTGCATTTGTAGGGAGCGGAAATAAGAGAATGAGAAGTTAATTCCCAAGTTTCTATCTTGTTTATTGATGAGTGCGGTGCTTTTCACTGAGATCAGGCGTGCATAGAAGGACCACTGGACAGGAGACTATGACATATTCTGAGACACATGAAGAATGTATAACACACACACATATATATAAAATCTGAATGTCTGTGCATTACAGAATTTATATCCTCTGGACATTAAAAGTCAGCATGAATTCAAATTCTGGCCCTGCCACTTATTAGTTGAGCCATCTAAGACCTTATTATGTTCATTTTGTCTGTAAAATAAACATCATAATATCTGTGTCATAGAGCTGCTATTAGGATTGATGAGAAGAGTCATATAAAGCAATTAGCAAAATGTCTGACATTTAGAAAAGGCAATAAATGTTAGTATTAGCCAGTATTACTTTTACACACTTAATTTCCATCTGGAGAAAGTATCAACAACAATAAAGGTTTTGAAATGATCCACCTGAATGTGGTCTAATTCCTATTTTCCACTGAAAATTTAAAATAATTTTAAAAGCGGTACAGGACTGGAAAAAATAAATCTTGCTAGCAGGCTTGCACTTCTAAAGCTTTCTCTTTTCTATTTCATTTTGAACTCAGTAAGCCTGTTTAAAAGGGCTACTAACCTTGATGCCGGATATCAGTTGGAGATTTGGATAAATTTCAAAGCAATGTAGATACTTTAAGATGTTAAGGGGGCTTTGGAAAATTATGTAGCCTGACCTCTAATTTTTGGATGAAGAAATTAAGATCTGAGAAGTTAAATGACTCATCTGAGGCCACACAACTAGAGGCAGAGTTGGGACTAACATCCAGGCCTTGTGATTCATCAATTGGCCCTTTCACCTCCAACATGGCAGCTTCTAGCAAAACACTCTAGAAAAATGTTTACTGCACAGATTTTAAATTTATATAATGAACCCTCCAAAAAAGATACACATTAAAATGAAGAATGAGGCACCAAAGTAGGAATTCAAAAGCATACAGGGTTTTGATAAATCCACTCTAATGATTCATTTTGAAAAATAGATGAATGATTAACTATTGCCATTTTTAGAGTTTTATTGGACAGTAAGGAGATCAAACCAATCAATCCTAAAGGATATCAACCCTGAATATTCATTGGAAGGGTTGATGCTGAAGCTCCAAAACTTTGGTCACCTGATGTGAAGAACTGACTCATTAGAAAAGACCCTGATGCTGGGAAAGATTGAAAGTAGGAGGAAAAGGGGATGACAGAGGATGAGATGGTTGGATGGCATCACCAACTTAGTGGACATGAGTTTGAGCAAGCTCCGGAAGATGGTGAAGGACAGGGAAACCTGGTGTGCTGCAGTCCATGGGGTCACAAAGAGTCAGACATGACTGAACAGCTGAACAACAATTTTGTAGATTTGGTGTTTTTTTTTCCTCTGCAACAATGAATTAACTTAATGCTGTGTTCAAAAGTATTCATCCTAAAGAGATTCTATTTTAAAGAATTCTGACTCAATAAACTAATGAAATGGTTATGTGCCTTTTAATAATCAATCTGGTTCTCAAATACTGAGTTTAAAACATCTGAACATTACAAATGGGTCAATCATACTGTGACATTTGTGTGTACTTATGTGGAACCAATGAAATGAGTTTTCCTGCTTAGATAGAATTAAAACCAGAGATATCTATTTCTTCAAATCATCTTTTCTAGTATAAGAAAAAAGAGGAGCTGTAAGATAATGAAAAATTTCAGGGTAAAATTAAAGAAAAAATCAAAATACATTTTTTTATATTGGGAGAAAGGGATGTAATTTTTTATTTAAAAAGAGTATGCTGGGTAGACATATTTAAGAAAAAAGCCAACCTAACTGAACTGGATTGTGTTAAAAGAATTTTATCATCTCAAAGACTGGTATCCATAGCAACTGAGACATCCCTATACTTACTTTTTCTATCCACAACAAGGGAAATAAACAGCCAAAGAGCTTGCTATTTTCTGATACCATTATATCATAGCTAATAAATTATTATTTGACTGAGACATCTTAACTAACCATACTTTCAAAACAAGGCCCCTTCCAAAAAATGAAATAAGAAAACGTAATCAAAACACAGAAATGAAAAATCAGCTCACAACAGAGACTTGGAACAGCACATCTAAGGATGGAAGAAGTTATTCTCTGATCTTGGCCCCATGCTGGCTGATGTCCAATGCAGAGAAGCATATTCTGGGATCCTGCCAAGCCATAGGTCACCTGGTCCTCCATCCATGCAGACTCTCTTGGTATGAAAGGGAGTCTAGACCTAGGCAGGTCCACCTCAGACAGGCCAAAGATATTTTAAACAGAATGTCCAGCCACTGACAGAGGTGAGTCTTTTACACATATAACTAACTGTTGTTACAGAATAAATTTTTTTCTTTCATTAAGTATTTGCTGTATGTCTATATGTACCAGTCACTATGTAAAGTTCTAAGGATGTTAGATGTGAATGAGGCAGTCCCAGCTGACAAGAAATTCACATCTTGTGTAGAATCTAGATATATCAAATTTCTGGTGAAGAGGAGAAGAGAGACTCTAATATCCATCTATGATCGGCACATCATTATACAATATCCTTAGTACCCAGGACAGTTTCTTGCAAACAACTGACACAAAATTGTTGACTGAATACAAGAACTCAAGGATATGACCAGGATGATGCTAACAAACAAGATTGAAATTACCTGTAAGTGGGAGATCTTCAAAACGCAAAGTCTCAAGTTTTAGTTAATGAAAGGAATGCAATTTAAAAATTGCTATAAATATAATTAAAGTTTTCCGAAATTCATGATAAAGCTGTGATTTGAATTTGTGCACCCTGGCTCCAGAGATTTTTGTGCTTAACTACTATACTATGCCACCTTTATGAGCAAAGCAGAACAGAAAAGGAGGACACAGGTTAAATTATTTCTACAGCTGCACTTATTAAAATAATAATAATAATAAACCAGTCCAAAAATGCAAACTGAAAACCCTTAGAAGCCAAACATACAGCCTGAACTACATCTATTCATTTATTCAACAAATATTCATTGTGCTTCCCTGAGCCAGGCTTTCTTCTGAGCATCGTGGTTTTCAGGTAAAAAAACATTAAACCATTGCCCTCATGGTCTATTTTCTGCATCGGATTGACTACCTCCAAATACACCTATGATTTACTTATTTATTAAGCTTATTGTCTCCTTTTAACAGAATGTAAATTCTATGAGGACATAAAATTTTATATTTTGCTCCCTGAGAAAAACTGTCAGAACAGTGATTGGAACAAGGCAATAAACATTTGTAGAATGAATGATTCGTGGAATTTACTTTTTAGTGGGGGACAGTGTAGGGTTTTAAAATTAAATAATACTTAGGAATATGTGCAGGGCAACATCATAAATTTACTATGCCCCATTTCTCTAAAATACAGCAGAATGAAAGTATTAGTTGCTCTGTCATGTCTGACTCTTTGCGACACCATGGACTGTAGCCCAGCAGGCTCCTCTGTCCATGGAATTCTCCAGGCAAGAACTCTCCAAGAGTGGGTTGCCAGTTTCTATCCATGGGATCTTCCTGATCCAGTGATCAAACCAACAGCAAAGATGAATCTTAATTACTATTGGATTTAGAAGGACATTATAAGTTTTAAGCAAGATGTGAAAACACGTTGGAATCCTGGGAAGACTGTTGTCCCTAAAATAAAGTCTGTTCCTGAATGCGTTCTATTTTAAAGTATCAGGGAGATAAATCTGAATGTGTACTTAATATTTTCAGTGTTACTCCAGCAAGTCAATAAATGATACAGATAATGCAAACACCAGGAATTCTGCCAGATGATCAAAACCCCACACTGGCTAACATCTGCACTATTTAACATATTCTATCCCTATATTTGTCTTCCTTCTTCCAGCAACCCTTTATCTTTTTCTTTTTTTATTACAAAGAAGTCCCACCTTTTTGCTGAGGGTATACAAATCCCTTTGCTCAGAAGGAAAAGAGCTCTCCCTTTTCTTGGGTGATAGATATGCCTCTTCCACAGCTCCCAGTTTTCTCTTCTACCAGTGCTTTCCATGTTGGTTAAAGCATTTGTAGAGACAGCTGATGAGTCTGTTAAAGTTGTGCAGTTCATCAATGAACATCCTACTTCTAATCATTCTCTTCTTTTGGATACAACACTGCAATTAATTCTCCTTCCAGCCTCAAAACCCTATGGGGCCCTTGATCAGTTCTTTGGGGTGATTTTCAAAGTTGCCTAGGATCCCGATATTGTCATATACCACAAGCATGGCCCTCTTCTCGTTCCAATGGTCAGCCACTTTGGGGGCAGGAGGGTGACCCTTACGTGGAACAATCTGGGAACACCCAGAGAGAAGCTTCTGCAGGCCAGAGGCACTGATCCTATAGGTTACAGCCTGCCACCCAAGAGAGGTTCCCTGCCATTGTTCTCATCTCTCCCCTACAACAGCTTACCACAGCAGCACAGGACGGAGGGCCAAACGTGGCCTTCAAGGAGATAACAGAACCTTCCCCACTGGGGGTCACATGGGTACCAGGTGCAAGCAGCCATCTTGGGCTTTACTGCAGCAGCTCCTTATCTGGTAAACATTTTGGGGAATTCCCTGGTGGTCTAGTGGTTAGGACTCTGTGCTTCCAGTGCAGGGGGTATTGATTTGATCCCTGGTTGGGGAAGTAACATCCCACAAGCCTGTGCAGCATGGCCAAATAAACAAACAAAATTCCCTTCCCAGCCTTAACTAAACATTAATCTATTTTCTGTCTCCATAGATTTCCCTATTCTGGATTTTAATTTTGAATAGAAGTGTAAATATGTGCTCTTTTGTGACTGACTCCATTCAGGTTAGGATATTATCAAGGTTAATTCAAGTTATAGCATGTTTCAGTGCTTTATTTTTATTTTTTGGCCAAATAATATTTCATTGTATGGATATACATCCTTTTGTTCATCCATTCGTCTGTCTGATGAATATTTAAGTTGTTTCCACCTTTGGGCTATGGATAATGCTGCTATGCACATTCATATACAAGGTTTTGTGTGAACATGTGCTTTGTTTTCTCTTGGATATATTCTAGAAGTAGAATTGTTAGGGCATGTGGTAACTATGTTTAATCAGTTAAGAAACTATTTTCCAAAGCAGCCACATTTCACATTCCCACTGGCAATTCCATTTCTAACTGATTGTTGTATATGGTGTGAGTTAAGGTTCCAATTGCATTTCTTTGTATGTCATCCCATTGTCCTAGCACCATTTTTTGGAAAGACTATTCTTTCCCCACTGAGTAATCATTGGCATCTGTGTTAATCATTTCATCATGGAGGTACTGATTTCTGAACTCTCAATTCTACTCCACCGATCTGTGGTAGCCCTCCTTATCTTCAAGGGATACATTTGCTCCAAGACCCACAATGAATGCCTGAAACCATGTGCTGTACTTGGTTGCTCAGTCATGTCTGACTCAGGTTGTGACCCTGTGAACTGTAGCCCACCATGGATAGTACCAAATCCTATATATACTATGATTTTTTCCTATACTTACATACCTATGGTAAATGTTAATTTATAAATTAGGCACAGTAAGAGATTAACAACAATAATAATCAAATAGAATAAGAGTATTTAACAATATACTCTATTGTTCATACCACGTGAATGTGGTCTCTGAAAATATTTTATTACGCAAATTTAATGCCTTTTTCATCTAAACTAAATATATATCATGCACTCTGGCCACAACTTTTGCAGTTTGAGGTACAGCAGCAAAACTAGCATGAATTTCTTTTCTCTTCCTCATAATTTCATGGACAGAAGACTTGTTTTTACTGTATATCTTAGCAGCTTCAGCATATGATTTTTTCCTTTCCTAATTAAATTGAGAATTTTCACCTTTCCAGTTGAAGTATATCTTAGGCATATCCAAACTGCCAGCATCACTACTCTTGCTCTTTGAGGCCATTATTAAGTACAGTGACTCCTGAGAGTCCCTTGGACTGCAAGGAGATCCAACCAGTCCATCCTAAAGGAGATCAGTCCTGGGTGTTCTTTGGAAGGACTGATGTTGAAGCTGAAACTCTGATACTTTGGCCACCTCATGCGAAGAGTTGACTCATTGGAAAAGACCCTGATGCTGGGAGGGATTGGGGGCAGGAGGAGAAGGGGATGACAGAGGATGAGATGGCTGGATGGTATCACTGACTCGATGCACATGAGTTTGGGTAAACTCTGGGAGTTGGTGATGGACAGGGAGGCCTGGCGTGCTGCAATTCATGGGGTCGCAAAGAGTCGACATGACTGAGCAACTGAACTGAAGGGTTCCCTGAACACAAGCACTATGATACCACAACAGGCTGATAACCACGGCAGTGACGAAGTGACTAACAGGCGGGATAAACTAGAATAAGGGATGATTCATATCTCAGGTGGGATGAAATAAAATGTTGTGAGATTCCATCATGCTACTAAGAATGGCTCATGATTTTAAAATTATGAATTGTTTATTATGGAATTTTTCCATTTATTATTTTCAGACTGTGGTTGACTACAGGTTAACTAAAACTATAGAAAATGAAAACAGGGATGAGGGGAGGCCACTGTATATGTTTGTTATCAGGCTAGTAGTATTAGGTTTGGAGAAGGCAATGGCAAGCCACTCCAGTACTCTTGCCTAGAAAATCCCATGGATGGAGGAGCCTGGTAGGCTGCAGTCCATGGGGTCGCTAAGAGTCAGACATGACTAAGCAACTTCACTTTCACTTTTCACTTTCACACATTGGAGAATGAAATGGTAACCCACTCCAGTGTCCTTGCCTGGAGAATCCCAGGGACGGGGGAGCCTGGTGGGCTGCCGTCTATGGGGTCGCACAGAGTCGGACACGACTGAAGCGACTTAGCAGTAGCAGCAGTATTAGGTTGTTTTTGTTACCATTTTTTGTAGTAACCTTTGAAGTCAGAAAGTGTGAGTCCTCTAATCCTCCATTTCAGGACTTTTGTTTCTGCTATTTTTGGCCCCTTTAATTTCATATTAATTTTAGAATGAGTCAATTTTTATACTGGTCAACTTCTATAAAAAAAATCAGCTCAGAATCAGATATTGGCACAAAACAGACACAAGGATCAATGCAGCAGAAAAGCGAACCCACAGAATAAACCCACATACCTATGGTCAATTAATCTTCAACAAAGGAGGCTACACAATGGAGAGAATGGTCTCTTCAGCAACTGGTGTTGGGAAAGTTGGACAGCCGCATGTAAATCAATGAAATTAGAACATATTCTCACAACATACACAAAAATAAACTCAAAATGGCTTACATACGTAAATATAAGACTTAACACTATAAAACTCCTAGAAGAGAACATGGACAAAATATTCTTTAACGTAAATCATACCAATGTTTTCTTAAGTCAGTCTTCCAAGGCAACAGAAATAAAAGCAAAAACAAACAATGGAACCTACTCAAGCTTCCAAGCCTTTGTACAGTAAAAGGAAAACACAAACAAATGAAAAGACAACCTACAGACTAGAAGAAAATATTTGCAAATGATGTGACCAACAAGGGCTTAATTTTCAAAATATACAAATAGCTCATACAATTCAATAATATCAACAAAAAAAAACAAACACCACTATCAAAAAATGGGCAGAAGACCTAAATAGACAGTTCTCCAAAGAAGACATGTGTATGGCCAACAGGCACAGAAAAAGATGGTCAACGTTGCTAATTATTAGAGAAATGCAAATCAAAAGCACAGTGAGGTACCACCTCACACCAATCAGAATGGCCATCATTAAAAATTTACAATAAACAAATGCTGGAGATGATATGGAGAAAATGTAAATCCCCTACACTATTGGTGGGAATGTAAATTGATACAGCCACTATGGAAACAGTATGAAGTTTCCTCAGAAAACTAATGATTGAGTTTTGATATGATACAGCAATTCCACTCCCGGGCATACATTGGAGAAAACCATAATTCAAAGATATATGCACCCCACTGTTCATTGCAAGCACTCTTAACAATAGCCAATACATGGAAGCAACCTAAATGTCCATCAACAGATGAATGGATAAAGAAGATGTGGTACATATCAGTTCAGTTCAGTCGCTCAGTCGTGTCCGACTCTCCGCGACCCCATGAATCACAGCACGCCAGGCCTCCCTGTCCATCACCAACTCCCGGAGTTCACTCAAACTCATGTCCACAGAGTCGGTGATGCCATCCAGCCATCTCATTCTCCGTCGTCCCCTTCTCCTCCCGCCCCCAACCTTTCCCAGCATCAGAGTCTTTTCCAGTGAGTCAACTCGTCGCATGAGGTGGCCAAAGTATTGGAGTTTCAGCTTGAGCATCAGTCCCTCCAATGAACATCTAGGATTGATCTCCTTTAGAATGGACTGGTTGGATCTCCTTGCAGTATAAGGGACTCTCAAGAGTCTTCTCCAACACCACAGTTCAAAAGCATCGATTCTTCGGCGGTCAGCCTTCTTCACAGTCCAACTCTCACATCCATACATGACCACGGGAAAAACCATTGCCTTGACTAGACGGACCTTGGTCGGCAAAGTAATGTCTCTGCTTTTTAATATACTATCAAGGTTGGTCATAACTTTCCTTCCAAGGAGCAAGCGTCTTTTAATTTCATGGCTGCAATCAGCATCTGCAGTGATTTTGGAGCCCAAAAAAACAAAGTCTGACACTGTTTCCACTGTTTTTCCATCTATTTCCCATGAAGTGATGGGACCAGATGCCATGATCTTTGTTTTCTGAATGTTGAGCTTCAAACCAACCTTTTCACTCTCCTCTTTCACTTTCATCAAGAGGCTTTTGAGTTCCTCTTCACTTTCTGCCATAAGGGTAGTGTCATCTGCATATCTGAGGTTATTGATATTTCTCCCAGCAATCTTGATTCCAGCTTGTGCTTCTTCCAGCCCAGCGTTCCTCATGATGTACTCTGCATATACACACTGAAATATTACTCAGCCATAAAAAGATAAATAATGCCATTTGTAGCAACATGGATGGATCTAAATATTATCATACTAAGTGCAATGACAGAAAGAGAAAGACAAATACCATATGATATCACATGTATGTGGAATCTAAAATATGACACAAGCGATCTTATCTATGAAATAGAAATAGACTCACAGACATAAAGAACAGACTTGAGATTTACCAAGGAAAAGAGGGAGTGAGTGAGGGATGGATTGGCAGTTTGGGATCAGCAGAGGCAAGCTATTATATCTAGAATGGGTAAACAACAAAGCCCTATTGTATAGCACAGGGAACTATATTCAATATCTTGTGATAAACCATAATGGAAAAGAATATGAAACATAATGTATATACATGAATAACTGAATCACTTTGCTGCATGGCAGATATTAATAAAACATTGTTAATCAACTATACTTGAATAAAGGAAATTTTTTTTAAAAAGAAAGAAATGCTAAAGTCCTGTTTCTCCTGTAAAGAAAGCCCTCCAGCTAGGAATTCAGAGGAGAGAGATCCCTGTCTTCTGGCTACAACAGTCTGGCATGAACTCTCTGCCTCACTGAGCTGGGAGAGGAGAAGGAGAGTGTGGTCCTGGTTCACCTTTCTTACCAAATTTTTGTTGATTTTCTTTAACAGATGTTTCTTCATTTGCTGTTCATTCTTAGGACCATTTCCAGAGGATTTCATATTTTTAAAAATAATTTTCAACAGTTTCTCTGTGAAGCAACTCATCAGATATCCTTTAATGTAAGAATTCCAGCAAACCTTTATTTTAATGAGTTTATTCATTACTCACTTATAGCAGAATGGCTATGGAGTATACGCTGTCCATTCATTAATTCCAAATAGGTTTGTATCAACTAGTAACATGATGTGAGATCAACGATTAATAGTAGCAAGAAGCATATGTTGAAACTGTGCTTACCCTGGTGAGATCACAGGCAGTAAGAGAAAACAGCCCATAGAAGGTGTGGTTTTATGCGTGATTAGATAGACACCTGGGAAGGGCACAAAACGCACTCCCAACACACAGAGACTGAACCAGAACTGTGTCTGAGTGTCTCCTGTGGAGGTACGAGTCAGCAGAGGCCTGCTGCAGGGGCTCTGGGTGCAGCAGACCTGCGTATGGCATAAGCACTCTTGGAGGAGGTTGCCATTAACCCCACCATAGAATAACCAAAACTTACACAGGACTGAGGAAACAGACTCTTGGAGAGCACAAACAAAACCTTGTGCACACCAGGATCCAGGAGAAAGGAGAAGTGACCCCACAAGAAACTGACCCAGACGTGCCCATGAGTGTCCAGGAGTATCCAGTGGAGGTGGGAGTCATCAGTGGCCTGCTGCAGGGTCGGAGGCACTGAGTGCAACAGTGTGGGCATGGGGCCTTTTGAAGGAGGTCGCCGTTATCTTCATTACCTCCACCATAGTTTGGCCTCAGCTCAAGCAACATGAAGGGGACACAGCTCCACCCTTCAACAGAAAATTGGATTAAAGATTTAATGAGCATGGCCCCGACCATCAGAACAAGACCCAGTTTTCCCCCTCAATCAGTCTCTCCCATCAGGAAGCTTCCATAAGCCTCTTATCCTTATCCATCAGAAAGCAGACAGAATAAAAACCACAATCACAGAAAACTAACCAAACTGATCACATTGACCACAGCCTTCTCTAGCTCAGTGAAACTATGAGCCATGCCATGTAGGGCCACCCAAGATGGACAGGTCATGGCAGAGAGTTTTGACAAAACATGGTTCACTCGAGAAGGGAGTGGCAAACCATTTCAGTATTTTTGCCTTTAGAACCCCATGAACAGTATGAAAGGGCAAAAAGGTGTGACACTGAAAGATGAATTCCCCAGGTCAGTAGGTGCCCAATACATTACTGGAGAAGAATGGAGAAATAACTCCAGAAAGAATGAAGAGATGGAACCAAAGCAAAAACAATACCCAGTTGTGGATGTGACTGGTGATGGAAGTAAAGTTAGATGCTGTAAAGAGAAATAATGCATAGGAACCTGGAATGCTAGGCCCATGAGTCCGGGCAAATTGGAAATGGTCAGACAGGAGATGGCAAGAGTGAACAACAACATTCTAGGAATCAGTGAACTAAAATGGACTGGAAAGGGTGAATTTAACTCAGATGACCATTATATCTATTACTGTGGTCAAGAATCCCTTAGAAGAAATGGAGTAGCCATCATGGTCAACAAGAGTCCGAAATGCAGTACTTGGATGCAGACTCAAAAATGACAGAATGATCTTTGTTCGTTTCCAAGGCAAACCATTCAACATCATAGTAATCCAAGTCTAAGTCCTGACCAGTAATGCTGAAGAAGCTAAACAGTTCTACGAAGACCTACAAGACCTTTTAGAACTAACACCAAAAAAAAAAAAAGATGTCCTCTTCATTATGGGGGACTGGAATGCAGAAGTAAGAAGTCAAGAGATACATGGAGTAACAGGTAAATTTGGCCTTGGAGTACAAAATGAAGCAGGGCAAAGGCTAACAAAGTTTTGCCAAGAGAACACATTGGTCATAGCAAACACCCTCTTCAAACAACACAAGTGAAGACTCTACACATGGACATCACCAGATGGTCAATACTGAAATCAGATTGATTATATTCTTTGCAGCCAAAGATGGAGAAGCTCTATACAGTCAGCAAAAACAAGACCGGAAGCTGACTGTGGTTCAGATCATGAACTTCTTATTGCCAAATTCAGACTTAAATTGAAGAAAGTAGGAAAAAACACTAGACCATTCAGGTTTGATCTAAATAAAATCTCTTAAGATTATGCACTGGAAATGAGAAATAGATTCAAGGGATTAGATCTGATAGAGTGCCTCGAGAACTATGGATGGAGGTTCATGACATCGTACAGAAGGCAGTAATCAAGACCATCCCCAAGAAAAAGAAATGCAAAAAGGCAAAATGGTTGTCTGAGGAGGCCTTATAAATAGCCGAGAAAAGAAGAGAAGCTAAAGACAAAGGAGAAAAGGAAAGATAGACCCATTTGAAGGAAGAGTTCCAAAGAATAGCAAGGAAAGGCAAGAAAGCCTTCCTCAGTGATCAATGCAAAGAAATAAAGGAAAATAATTGAATGGGAAAGACAAGAGATCTCTTCAAGAAAATCAGACATACCAAGGGAACATTTCATGCAAAGATGGGCACAATAAAGGACAGAAATGATATGGACCTAACAGAAGCAGAAGATATGAAGAAGAGGTGGCAAGAATACACAGAAGAACGATACAAAAAAGATCAAGACCCAGATAACCAGAATGGTGTGATCACTCACCTAGACCCAGACATCCTGGAATATGAAGTCAAGTGGGGCTTAGGAAGCATCACTATGAACAAAGCTAGTGGAGGTGATAGAATTCCAGTTGAGCTATTTCAAATCTTAAAAAATGATGCTGTGAAAGTGCTGCAATCAATATGCCAGAATTTAGAAAACACAGCAATGCCACAGGAATGGAAAAGGTCAGTTTTCATTCCAATCCCAAAGAAAGGCAATGCCAAAGAATATTCAAACTACTGCACAATTGCACTCATCTCACATGTTAGTACGGAGAAGGCAATGGCAAGCCACTCCAGTACTCAGTTCAGTTCAGTTCAGTTCAGTCGCTCAGTCGTGTCCGACTCTCCGCGACCCCATGAATCACAGCACGCCAGGCCTCCCTGTCCATCACCAACTCCCGGAGTACATTCAAACTCATGTCCACAGAGTCGGTGATGCCATCCAGCCATCTCATTCTCCGTCGTCCCCTTCTCCTCCCGCCCCCAACCTTTCCCAGCATCAGAGTCTTTTCCAGTGAGTCAACTCGTCGCATGAGGTGGCCAAAGTATTGGAGTTTCAGCTTTAGCATCAGTCCCTCCAATGAACATCCAGGATTGATCTCCTTTAGAATGGACTGGTTGGATCTCCTTGCAGTATAAGGGACTCTGAAGAGTCTTCTCCAACACCACAGTTCAAAAGCATCGATTCTTCGGCGATCAGCCTTCTTCACAGTCCAACTCTCACATCCATACATGACCACGGGAAAAACCATTGCCTTGACTAGATGGACCTTGGTTGGCAAAGTAATGTCTCTGCTTTTTAATATACTATCAAGGTTGGTCATAACTTTCCTTCCAAGGAGCAAGCGTCTTTTAATTTCATGGCTGCAATCAGCATCTGCAGTGATTTTGGAGCCCAAAAAAACAAAGTCTGACACTGTTTCCACTGTTTTTCCATCTATTTCCCATGAAGTGATGGGACCAGATGCCATGATCTTTGTTTTCTGAATGTTGAGCTTCAAACCAACCTTTTCACTCTCCTCTTTCACTTTCATCAAGAGGCTTTTGAGTTCCTCTTCACTTTCTGCCATAAGGGTAGTGTCATCTGCATATCTGAGGTTATTGATATTTCTCCCAGCAATCTTGATTCCAGCTTGTGCTTCTTCCAGCCCAGCGCTCCTCATGATGTACTCTGCATATAAGTTAAATAAGCAAGGTGACAATATACAACCTTGACGTACACCTTTTCCTATTTGGAACCAGTCTGTTGTTCCATGTCCAGTTCTAACTGTTGCTTCCTGACCTGCATACAGGTTTCTCAAGAGGCAGGTCAGGTGGTCTGGGATTCCCATCTCTTTCAGAATGTTCCACAGTTTATTGTGATCCACACAGTCAAAGGCTTTGGCATAGTCAATGAAGCAGAAATAGATGTTTTTCTGGAACTCTCTTGCTTTCTCCATGATCCAGCGGATGTTGGCAATTTGCCTAGAAAATCCCATGGATGGAGGAGCCTGGTAGGCTGCAGTCCGTGGGGTCGCTAAGGGTCGGACACGACTGAGCGACTTCACTTTTCACTTTCACACATTGGAGAAGGAAATGGCAACCCACTCCAGTGTTCTTGCCTGGAGAATCCCAGGGACAGGGGAGCCTGGTGGGCTTCCGTCTATGGGGTCACACAGAGTCGGACACGACTGAAGTGACTTAGCAGCAGCAGCACATGTTAGTAAAGCCATGCTCAAGATTCTCCAAGCCAGGCTTCAATAGTATGTGAACCGTGAACTTCCAGATGTTCAAGCTGGATTTAGAAAGGGCAGAGGAACCAGAGATCAAGTTGCCAACATCCTCAGGATCATCAAAAAAGCAAGAGAGTTTCAGGAAAGCATCTATTTCTGCTTTATTGACTATGCCAAAACCTTTGACTGTATGGATCACAACAAACTGTGGAAAATTCTGAAAGAGATGGGAATACTAGACCACCTGACATTCCCCTTGAGAAATCTGTATGCAGGTCAGGAAGCAACAGTTAGAACTGGTCATGGAAGAACAGAATCTCCCTAAATGAGGAAAGAAGTACATCAAGGATGTATATTGTCACCCTGATTATTTAACTTATATGCAGAGTACATCATGCGAAATGCTGGGCTGGATGAAGCACAAGCTGGAATCAAGATTTCCGGGAGAAATATCAATAACCTCAGATATGCAGATGATCCACCCTTACGGCAGAAAGTGAAGAGGAACTAAAGAGCCTCTTGATGAAAGTGAAAGAGGAGAGTGAAAAGGTTGGCTTAAAGCTCAGCATTCAGAAAACTAAGATCATGGCATCCAGTCCCATCACTTCATGGCAAATAGATGAGGAAACGATGGAAACAGTGAGACTTTATTTTCCTGGGCTCCAAAATCACTGCAGATGGTGACTGCAGCCATGACATTAAAAGACACTTGCTCCTTGGAAGGAAAACTGTGACTTATCTAGATAGCATATTAAAAAGCAGAGACATTACTTTACCAACAAAGTCCATCTAATCAAAGCTATGGTTTTTCCAGTAGTCATGTATGGATGTGAGAGTTGAACTATAAAGAAGGCTGAGTGCTGAAGAATTGATGCTTTTGAACTGTGATGTTGGAGAAGACTCTTGAGAGTCTCTTGGACTGCAAGGAGATATAACCAGTCCATCCTAAAGGAAATCAGCCCTGAATATTCATTGGAAGGACTGATGCTGAAGCTGAAACTCCAATACTTTGGCCACCTGATGCAAAGAACCAACTCATTGGAAATGATCCTGATGCTGGGAAAGATTGAAGGCAGGAGGAGAAGGGGACAACAGAGGATGAACTGGCTGGATGGCATCACCGATGAACATGAGTTTGAGTTTGTGATGGACAAGGAAGCCTGGCATGCTGCAATCCATGGAGTCACAAAGAGTCAGAGACAACTGAGCGACTGAACTGAACTGAGATAGACATCACGCGTGTGTGCTCAGTCGCTTCAATCATATCCAGCTCTTTGGGACCCCATCGACTGTAGCCCACCAGGCTTCTCTGTCCACAGGAATCTCCAGGCAAGAATACTGGAGTGGGTTTCCATGCCCTCCTCCAGGGGAGCTTATCCACCCAGGAATCGAACCCACATCTCTAGCGTCTTCTGCATTGCAGGCTGATTCTTTACTGCTGAGCCACCGGGGAAGCCCAGATAGACAACATACGGTAACACAAACAATTAAACTTTTAAAACTCAACATGTTGTATGGCCTCAAAGAAGCTGTGAACCAATTAGTCTCTTTACCTTTCAGAAACAGTTTGGTAAACAGAACCTTAATTCAAACTCAGCTTGATTTCTGTGCTGAAAATAAGATGTGGGCAATATAAAACAGGAGACGTTGAATAAGTCTCATCTGTGTTTTAAAAGCTAAATGCTTGGAAAAGCTCTAGTCATTTGCAACAATCACGTTTACATCTACATTGATGAAAATGAGGTACTGCTAAATCTCAGAATCATTCTCAGCTCTGGAAGGCATTTCATATTATCTAAAGTCTTAACAGAGGTGTTGAGAAAGCACCTGATGTGACACGGTGAATATTAAGAACAGAGTTCTTTTGTTTGCAGTTGTGCCTTTTCTTTGATGCTAAAACTTGGCATCCAAGAATTACCAATGATTGAAATAGAAGAACCTATGTTTTCTAAAGATATTTCAGGAAGAAGAGATGTGTTGTGCTCAACACAACACATTATTTGTTAATTAATTATTAACAAATTATTTGTTTTGACTCTAGAGGTTCCTACTCCCCAGTGGACTTTAAAAAATCATTTCCATAATGCTTTTAGAACTTCCTAGCAGAAAATATGGGAGCAGCAGGGGACTGACATTAAGCTTATTAGATCAGAACTGAGGTTTCTCACCCTGATGCCTGCAGTTACTGAA
Source organism: Moschus berezovskii (assembly GCF_049115385.1). Classification (NCBI taxonomy): domain Eukaryota; kingdom Metazoa; phylum Chordata; class Mammalia; order Artiodactyla; family Moschidae; genus Moschus; species Moschus berezovskii. The sequence goes on along the minus strand of NC_142466.1, from coordinate 53,153,995 downwards.
AAGGCACCCTTTCCCCAGATAAACTCCACCTGCCTCCCCACCCCCAACACACATATCTGTGTGTCCAGAACCAGCAAGAAATGCTATTTATTCAGTTGGGTTTCATTTTGTAAGTTGACTTTTGAATCCTTTCTTAGAATTTCTATACACCATATTAGTTTTCTGTGCACATACAAATTGAGTGATAATAATGTAAGTGATACATATGTGTGCTTTCTATGTACCAGAATCTGTTCTAATGGCTTTATGTATATTTATTATTCATCACAACAATCTCAGGAGGAATGTGAGGCATAACGAGAGTGAGACACTTGCAAGCCCCTGGACTACAGCCCACCAGGTTCCTCCGTCCATGGGATTATTCCAGCAAGGACACCGGAGTGAGTTGCCGTTTCCGCCTCCAGGGGATCTTTCTGACCCAGGAATCGAACCTGCATCTCTTACGTCTCCTGCATTGGCAGGTGGGTTCTTTACCACTAGCACCACCTGGGAATCCCTCCCAAGGTGAAACAGCTGGCAAAAGGCAGAGCTGGGGTTTGAAGCTCTGACAAGCACTACAATGGACTGCCTCTATTTAAATGTTGCTTCTTGAGGCAGCAGAATAAATGAGCAGTCAGAATGGCTTTTGGTCTCTGTTCTCTCAGCCTAGTAGTTCATGATTAGGTGAGGGTCTGTATACACACATACAGTTAGGTAGGAATGGTGTTGCTACCATGGACTGTAAGTTCCAATGAGCAGATAAAAGTAACATACTGAACTGATTACAAAAGATTTATGCAGGCATTTTAGGATTTTAAGATGAGCTTAAGGCTGAAACAGCTGGACCAATAAATAGAACCAAATATGCAGATGTGCTTTCTAAGAAATCAATCAACTTATGAAGAGCCTGACATTTCCATTAAAAAAGAACTTTCAGTTCAGTTCAGTTCAGTTCAGTTGCTCAGTCGTGTCCGACTCTCCGCGACCCCATGAATCACAGCACACCAGGCCTCCCTGTCCATCACCAACTCCCGGAGTACACTCAAACTCATGTCCACAGAGTCGGTGATGCCATCCAGCCATCTCATTCTCCGTCGTCCCCTTCTCCTCCCGCCCCCAACCTTTTCCAGCATCAGAGTCTTTTCCAGTGAGTCAACTCGTCGCATGAGGTGGCCAAAGTATTGCAGTTTCAGCTTTAGCATCAGTCCCTCCAATGAACACCCAGGATTGATCTCCTTTAGAATGGACTGGTTGGATCTCCTTGCAGTATAAGGGACTCTCAAGAGTCTTCTCCAACACCACAGTTCAAAAGCATCGATTCTTCGGCGATCAGCTTTCTTTACAGTCCAACTCTCACATCCATACATGACCACGGGAAAAACCATTTAGATAATCCAAAATCATTTTCTGCAGTAATAACAGAACCAAAATTTTGTAACCCACCCCAACACAAATTATCACCCTCTCATTAAAATCACTCACTAATTTCTAGTTCAGAAAGTCAGTCAGTCCTCAAAGCTAGCTATAAGGGAACCAATACCAAATAAAGGAGATTAAGTGGCTCTGTAAAGAAATTATCAAACATCTGTCAAGAACCAATGCTTCTTAATGTGAAAAAGGTCACTTAATTTGGCCATTGGGAGTTTCAGACAGGGAGCTATGTATACCCTGGAATCATCATTCATATAACTTAAGTAACTATAAGCTCTCTGAGGAGCAAAGATCCTATCTCACACATCTTTGTATATCTTGCATCTGATTTACAGAGGCAATCAAGAAATACACATTAATTTGATGCCGTAATTGCCACAGAATGTTATAGATGTGCATCACACATAATTTATTATATATGCCCAGTTGATCAGTCAGGCAATTTCCATATGCACAAGGACTAGAAAAACATGAACTGTGAACCCCAATCCTGCCAGTGCTTTTTGGACCTCAGTTAAAAGGAAAGGAGGAAAAGTATCATATCCTCCAGTAGAGGGAGCCAGATTTTAAGTGTTAACCAAATCACAACTTACTCTTTAGCACTGTTTGCCAGATCCAGAAAGAGGAAATCACAGGGATGACCCAGAGGGATGGGATAGGGAGGGAGGTGGGCGGGGGGTTCAGGAAGGGGAACACATGTACACTCATGGCGGATTCAAGTCAATCTATGGCAAAGCCAATATAATATTGTAAAGTAAAATAAATTAATTAATTAAATTAATAAAAAAGAAAAAAAAAAGGAAATCAGCATTTTGATACATAATCTTCACTTCTGAATCTTACATAATACAGCAAAAAATTGTATCATAGAGGCCAACACGAGAGGCAAGATTTTTCCTAGTAATAGTAATTGTGACTTCTTCTTTAAACATTCTCAGTCAGTTTCATCAGAAGTGGTAGGAGATTTACAACTATTTATTCAGCTTGTGGGTCTCTGAGTTCAAGTAAAACTTACAGATATATAAAGATGTCACTATAGCTTAGTATTTTTTTAAGTGGGAACTTTTTCATTTATAGGTAAAAAGAAGTCTCTTGGTTTTTTACTGAGATATAATTGACATATAACATTGTATTTATTTTAGGCATACACCATAATGACATGCAAAATACAATATATACAATGTACAACATGGAACATAATATTGTGGAATGATTACCACCATAAAGTTGGTTAACATCCATCACTACATATACTTACAACTTTTTTCTTGTGATGAGAACTTTAAGATTTACTTTCTTAGAAACTTTGAAATATGCAATAAAGTATTATTAACTATACTTCTAATGTTGTACATTACATCCCCAGTACTTATGCATCTTATAACTGGAAGTTTGTACATTTTGACCACCTTCATCCACTTACCCTACTCTTCGGCATCTGGCAACCACTTTTTTCTCTGTATCTATGAGTTTGGTGTTTTTTGTTTGTTTTAGATTCTACATATCAGTGAGATCATATAGTATTTGCCTTTCTCTATCTGACATTTCATTTAGCATAATGCCCTTAAAATCCATCCATCTTGTTACAAATTGCAGTCTTTCTTTCTTTTTTATGACTAAATAATAGTCCATCGCTGGCATATTGAGTGCAGCACTTTCACAGCATCATCTTTCAGGATTTGAAATATGCCAGCAAATTTGGAAAACTCAGCAGTGGCCACAGGACTGGAAAAGGTCAGTTTTCATTCCAATCCCAAAGAAAGGCAATGCCAAGGAATGCTCAAACTACCGCACAATTGCACTCATCTCACACACTAGTAAAGTAAATAAGCCAGGCTTCAGCAATACGTGAACCGTGAACTTCCAGATGTTCAAGCTGACTTTAGAAGAGGCAGAGGAACCAGAGATCAAATTGCCAACATCTGTTGGATCATTGAAAAAGCAAGCGAGTTCCAGAAAAACATCTATTTCTCCTTTATTGACTATGTCAAAGCTTTTGACTGTGTGGATCACAATAAACTGTGGAAAATTCTGAAAGAGATAGGAATACCAGACCACCTGACCTGCCTCTTGAGAAACCTATATGCAGGTCAGGAAGCAACAGTTAGAACTGGACATGGAACAACAGACTGGTTCCAAATAGGAAAGGGAGTATGTCAAGGCTGTATATTGTCACCTTGCTTGTTTAACTTATATGCAAAGTATATCATGCAAAATGCTGGGCTGGAAGAAGCACAAGCTGGAATCAAGATTGCCGGGAGAAATATCAATAACCTCAGATATGCAGATGACACTACCCTTATGGCAGAAAGTGAAGAGGAACTAAAAAGCCTCTTGATGAAAGTGAAAGAGGAGAGTGAAAAAGTTGGCTTGAAGCTCAACATTCAGAAAACAAAGATCATGGCATCTGGTCCCATCACTTCATGGCAAATAGACGGGGAAACAGTGGAAACAGTGTCAGGCTTTTTTTTTCTGGGCTTCAAAATCACTGCAGATGCTGATTGCAGTCATTAAATTAAAAGACGCTTGCTCCTTGGAAGGAAAGTTATGACCAACCTAGATAGCATATTAAAAAACAGAGACATTACTTTGCCAACAAAGGTCTGTCTAGTTAAAGCTATGGTTTTTCCAGTGGTCATGTATGGATGTGAGAGTTGGACTGTGAAGAAAGCTGAGGGCCGAAGAATTGATGTTTTTGAACTGTGGTGTTGGAGAAGACTCTTGAGAGTCCCTTGAACTGCAAGCAGATCCAACCAGTCCATTCTAAAGGAGATCAGTCCTGGGTGTTCATTGGAAGGACTGATGCTAAAGCTGAAACTCCAATACTTTGGCCACCTCATGCGAAGAGTTGACTCACTGGAAAAGACCCTGATGCTGGGAAGGATTGGGGGCAGGAGGAGAAGGGGACGACAGAGGATGAGATGGCTGGATGGCATCACTAACTCGATGGACATGAGTTTGGGTAAACCCCGGGAGTTGGTGATGGACAGGGAGGCCTGGTGTGCTGTGATTCATGGGGTTGCAAACAGTCAGACGTGACTGAGCAACTGAACTGAACTGTCCATTTTGTGTGTATATATACATATTATATAAAATGTATATATGTACAATGTATATATATATATATTTTATCCATTCATTCATCAGTGGACACTTAGGTTGTTTCCATATTGTCATTATGTTAAGCAATGCTATAATGAACATAGTAGTGCAGATGTCTCTTCAAGATAGTGATTTCATTTCCTTTGGATAAATACTTAGAAGTTTTATCATATGATCAAATGATCATATGATAGTTCTATCCTTAATTTTTTTGAGGAAACTCCATGCCTACTATATTTGCTGTACCAATTTATATTCCCATCAACAGTGTACAAGTGTTCCCTTTTCTTCACATCCTCTCTAAAACTTATCTATTGTTTTTTTTATAGTAGTCATTCTAATAGGTTTGAGGTAATATCTCATTGTGGTTCTGATTTGCATTTTCCCGATTAGTTATGTTGATGTACTTGTTGGCCATCTGTATGTTTTCTTTTGAAAAATGTTCATTCACTTCTCTTAACATTTTAAAATTGGATTGTTTTCTGTTTCTATTGAGTTGTATGAGTTCTTTATATATTTTGAATATTAATCCTTTATCAGATATATGATTTCCTTGTATTTTCTCCAATCTATAAATTGTTTTTTAATTTTGTTGATGATTTCCTTTTCTGTTCAAAAACTAAAGCTTTTTAACTTGGTATAGTCCCACTTGTTTATTTTTGCTTTTGTTGCCTTTGCTTTTGTTATCAAATTTGAAAGATCATTGCTGGCACCAAAGACCAATGTCAAGGAACTGGCTTTCTTTCAGGAGTTGTATGTTTTCAGAGCTTGGGGTCTTACATTTAGCTCTTTAATCCATTTTCAGTTTACTTTTGTGTATAGTGTACTTACACAGTTTCATTCTTCTGTATGTGACTATCCAGTTTTCCCAACACTATTTATTGAAGAGATTATCCCTTCCCCATTGTGAATTCCTAGCTGAACAGTCTTCATTAAGGACAGTATTTGGGGCAAATGGATCATGATGGCTGTGTAGAAGAATGTGGAACTCACCTCCCGCCACAAACACATCAAAAATAACATTTGCATGTGGAACAATTCTCATGAAAAGCTAACAGGAACTGGCAGATAACTGCACAGTCAAAGATACAAGAAAGATCTCCATGTAACGAAGTAGGTTGGAATAAAGGCATGAGGTTGGGACCTGTGCCCCGGAAGGATTCTGAAAGGAAGACAAGGTCCACGTGGGTGGGTCCTTGCTTTGGGGAGCAGGCAAGTTGAGTCACAGTCTGGACAACTCAGTCATGGGGTCCTATACAGAGGAGACAACACTTCTTGGCTGCTGGGAGAACTGCTGGGACAGACAGAAGGGCAAGAGAAGCCTAGACTCTACTTGAGAGGAGTGTGTGTGCTGGCTTGCCACCAATCAGGGTGGAGAGAGCCTTGCACTGATGACTGTTGTCTTGTCAGTCTCCCCAGTCCAGTGGGGCAAACACCTCAGCCTTGCTCACTCCACACCACAGCTTGGCATGAGATCTGGGCCAACTGAGCCCTGGAAAAAGATTTAGTCTGGCTGTGCACAGACAGACTGGGGGCTTGAGTGTGATCTGGGTGGGGCAGAGGTGGCCATTGTCAGCACATGCATGGGGTGGTGGTGCTGCAGGAGTGTGCACATGTCATCTCCCAGAGCACCCTGACCCTGCCCGCTCCATACTGCAGCTTAACACAGCATCTGGGGCAGACAGGTCCTGGAAGAAGACTGCATCGAGGCAGCCCAGATCTCTGTCAGCAGCACAGACACCCCAATCCCGGGAGCCACAACACCCTCACTCCCAGCCCCAACATTGTGAATGTTCTGGCTCCACCCACTCCATACCACAGCCTTGCACTAAATCTGGGATGACCACAGCAAGGGAAAGGACACTACCTTGGGCTGTTCCTAAGTGGAGACACAGATATATACACAGGTGGCACATCAGTCCTCAGTGAGCACATGAGTGCCACTTGCTTTAGGAATCACCTCTTTGGGGGCATGGCATGCACTCAAAGGAAATAAAGACTGGGTGACTTCTACTCCAACCACTGAGGAGGAGACCACACCACACCCTGACAAGGTGGTGACAGCTATAAAGCAGAGGGGAAGCCCCCACCTCACACCCTACACAGGCTTTGGATCCCCTGACACCAACCACACCCCCTTCAAGGTGAAAATGTCCAGCAAACCCTGAGGAAAGATGTGGTTGGTGTCCATATCAAAAAGAACTCTCACACCAAAGACATCAGACACACACAGTGTACACAGGGATGCTCCCACATAAAAACACTCCTTCAAGACCACAGTAGATAACTGTTTCTCCTAAATTCATAGAGTAAACGAAAGTTAGCCAAAATGAAAAAAACAGAGGAACTATTTCCAATTAAAAGAGCAAGAGAAATCTCCTGAAAGAACAAATAAAGAAACAGAACTCATAACTCCACCCAAACCTGAGTTCAAAAACAGTGGTAATAAAAATGCTAACCGGGTTAAGAAAGAACATTAATAGAAATGCAGATCACTGTAACAAGGAATTAGAAACTAGAAAAATGAACCAATAAAAAATTAGATAATTCAACTTCCAAAAGCAATCTAGAAGCAGTGAGTAGTCAACTAAATGACATAGAAGAACAAATAAGTGTTGTGGAATATCAGTTCAGTTCAGTTCAGTTCAGTCGCTCAGTCGTGTCCGACTCTTTGCGACCCCATGAATTGCAGCACGCCAGGCCTCCCTGTCCATCACCAACTCCTGGAGTTCACTCAAACTCATGTCCATCGAGTTGGTGATGCCATCCAGCCATCTCATTCTCTGTCGTCCCCTTCTCCTCCTGCCCCCAATCCTTCCCAGCAGCAGAGTCTTTTCAAATGAGTCAACTCTTCGCATGAGGTGGCCAAAGTATTGGAGTCTCAGCTTTAGCATCAGTCCTTCCAATGAACATCCAGGACTGATCTCCTTTAGAATGGACTGGTTGGATCTCCTTGCAGTCCAAGGGACTCTCAAGAGTCTTCTCCAATACCACAGTTCAAAAGCATCAATTCTTTGGCGATCAGCTTTGTTGGAATATAGAATAATGGAAATCAACCAATCAGAATAGCAGATAGAAAGACAAATTTAAAAAATGAAAGCAACATACAAGGTCTATAGGGAATAATATAAAATGTACCAACTTATGCATAATAGCGCTTTCAAAGGAGGAGAGAAAGAGAAAGGGATAGAAAATATACTTGAAGAAATTATAGCTGAAAACTTCCCAAATCTGAAAAAGGAAACAGATAGCCAGGTACAGGAAGCACATGCATGCATGCATGCTCAGGAAGCACAGAGGGTCCCAAACAAGATGAACCCAAACAGATCCACTGCATGGCATATAATTAAAATGGCAAAGGTTAAAGATAAACAGAGGATTCTAAAAGCAGCAAGAGAAAAAGAGTCATATATAAGTTTTCTAAGAATTTCACCAGACTTCTTTGATCTCATCTAATCTATTACCTTCCCCTCAGTCTACTCTGCGTGCATGGTCAGTCACTTCAGTTGTGTCCGACTCTTTGTGATCCCATAGACTACAGCCTGCCAGGCTTCAACTCTAAATCTTAAACTTCTCTGTCTGCTGCTCTCAACAAATATTTATTGAGCATCAGTTATATGCCACACTCTGTCCTACATACTGGGCATACAGAATTGAAATACTCCTGTCTTCATGGAACTCATGTTCTATTTATCCTCAGAACTAGCCCAGCCTGAATATCTTAAACCCTGGTTCTCTCTTATCACAAACTTTCACCCTCTCATTTCCTCATCCCCTCACTATTCCAAATCCCGTAACTTCACCTCTCAAGGTCCTCCAGTCTCGGCCACTCCATACATCCATGCCTGACCATGCTTTCCTTCTGACAGAGTTTGGACCCATGCATAATATACACTTCAGCAACACTCTTAAGAGTTTCAACTGTTTAGTCCTTTTATCTACACACCCTCATCCATGAGGATTTTCTTACTTTTCATAAGTAAACTCAGTTTTAATTACTAACTATATATCCACCACAGAAAACTCTCATAACTCCAGGTAATTCTTCTGTGTCCCATTCCCATTATATCCAACTACCTGCTAGACGTCCCCTCCTGGATGTCCCAAACTCAGCATGTCTCAGATAGAACTCATCTTCATCCGCATTCCCACTTTTCCTTCTGTGTTCTCTATCCTCATCAATGGTACCACTGATGTCATCTTGGATTCCCACCTCTCCCCATCCATATCTAATTGATCCCTAAGACCTGCCAACTCTAAATCATAAATTTCTCCGTCTGCTGCTCTCTGTCCACAATGACATCATTTCTCTCCTCACTTTGATGGCAGCTTCGTCACTGGTCCTTCTGCTTCTAGTCACGCTCCTTCCAAGCATTCTCCACACTGCCTTTATCTTTCTAATAATATTTCTTATCATATTACTCACTGCGTAAAGCTCAAAATTTCCCGGATGAAGTCTTTTCTTCTCCTTGATGTACTCGGCTTTTTACGGTCTGGTTTCTGTCTTCCTCTACTGCCTCAGTAGCTTTGTCAATTGTGGTTACCATAACAAAATACCATAGACTGCGTACCTTAAACAATGAACATTTATTTCTCACAGTTCTGGAGGCTGGGAAGTCCAAGATTAAGATGCAGGATGACTAGGTATCTGATGAAGTCTCTCTTCCTGCTTGCGGACTGACATCCTCTGTGTCCTCACATGGTGGGGAAAGAGGGAGGTGGTAGGAGCAAGCTCTGGTCTCTTCATTCTTTCCAAAATAAAGACCCCACCCTCATAACCTCATCTAAACCTAATTACCTCCCAAACACCCTATCTCATAATACCATCACACTGGAGGTCAAAACTTCAACTTACAAATTTCCTGGAGGACATAGATATTTAGTCAATAACACTTAGCTTCCATCATTCCTTCCACTCTCCCGATCAAGGAATTTTCTAAAATTCATCCTGCCTCTGTGACTTTTCTCTAGCCATTGCCTCTGTCTAGAATTCTCTCCTCCTCTCACCTTGCTCAATGTAAGAATAACCATTTTCTTTTAGGCAAACGTATGCTCTTTCATCATGTTTCAACTCATGTTCCAACTTATTGAGTAGCCTTCTCTGATTTCCCCCAACAGACCAAAGAACATCTCCAGAATTCCATTACATTTGCACATGTATCTATTATAGAAATCATATTACTGTCTATTTACAGGTTTCTTTCCCATATAATCTATGGTTTTAGATACAAGTCAGTCCTAGTTACTTAATAAATATTTGTAAAATGAGTAAGTAAGTATATGGACAACATATACTTCTAACAACACAGCATACTAGATCTTCTGCTTTGAAATGTATTTACTATTCAGAAACCATTTATAGTACATATATTTTTTAATGTTGGAAAGCAATTTAGCCAACTCCTCAAGTTCAATGGTTTTCTTTAATAAACTTTCAAATTGAGGTATAATATACATATTGAAAAGGCTACCCTGGTAGTTCAGCTGGTAAAGAATCTCCTTGCAATGTGGGAGACCTGGGTTCAATTCCTGATCTTGAAGATCCCCTAGAAGAGGGCATGGCAACCCATTCCACTATTCTTGCCTGGAGAATACCCATGGACAGAGAAGCCTGGCAGGCTACAGTCCATAGGGTTGCAAAGAGCTGGACATGACTGAGCAACTAACCACAGTACAGCATACATATTGAAAATAAGCATACAAAAGTTTACAGCCCAGTGAATTTTCACAAAGTGAATACAATGTGGTAACTACCAGCCTGATCAAGAAACAGAGCATTATGCTCCCTGAAGCAGCTCTAATGCCCCTCCTAGTCATACCATGACCCCCAAAATAATCACCATTTCAACTTCTAACACTGTAGGTTAATTTTCCCTTAATTATATGTTTTGAACTTTTTATAAATAAAATTACAGAGTACTTTTTTTTTTTGCATCTGTGAACTCAACTATCTTTTCTTTACTTTTTTTTGCCTACCAGATTTCTTTTTTGGAACCAGTTTTACTGAATTCATGTAGAAGTGTTTTAGCCATTTAAAAAATAAGGCATTTAATCCAAGCAAATTGGCTTATGCAAAATACAAATTTCATATTACAAGGCTTGGCTATCAAATATCACATCTTTGTAACAATTTCTCAGTCAACATCTTCAGGTGCCAGCATTCATCATGAACACTTTTAAATGTTTCAATGAAATTTTCATTTTAGAATACTTTTAGATTTACACAAAAGTTGTACAGAGTTCTCATATACCTCTCACTTGGTTTTCCCTATCATTAGCATTAGAATGGTACACATGTCACAGTTAAAGAATTAATGCTGATGCATTATTACTAAGTCCTTACTTCATTCAATTCTCCTTAGTTTTTATACAATGCTCTTCTGTTCCAGGATCCCATGCACGATGTCATATTACATTTAGTAATCATAAGTCCTTAGGCTCCTCTTGGCTATGGCAGTTTCTCAGACTTTCTTTGTTTTTGATGACCTTGAAAATTTTGATGAATACTGGTAAGATATTTCATAGAGTGTCCCTTAATTGGGATTTATGTTTTCCCATGATTCAACTGGAGTGAGGGGATTTGAGAGGAAGACCACAGAGGTCAAGTGCCATTTTCTTCATATAATATCAAGGGTGTGTGCGTGCTTTCAGTTGCTCAGTGGTGTCTAAATCTTTGCGACCCCATGGACTGCAGCCCACCAGGCTCATTTGTCCATGTAATTTTTCAGGCAAGAATACCGGGCTGGGTTGCCATTTCCTACTCCAGGGGATCTTCTCAACCCAGGTATCAAACTCACATCTCTGTATTTCCTGTGGATTCTTCACTGATGAGTCACTGGGGACACCTATCAAGGGTTCAGTTCAGTTCAGTTGCTGAGTCTTGTCCGACTCTCCGCGACCCCATGAATCACAGCACGCCAGGCCTCCCTGTCCATCACCAACTCCCAGAGTTCACACAAACTCATGTCCACAGAGTCGGTGATGCCATCCAGCCATCTCATTCTCTGTCGTCCCCGTCTCCTCCCGCCCCCAACCTTTCCCAGCATCAGAGTCTTTTCCAGTGAGTCGATACTACTTATTACTGCTGATGTTGACCTTGATCACTGGGTTGAGGTAATGTTTTCTAGGAGTGTTCACTACAAACTTACTCTTCTTTCCCTATTTCCATACTATTTGGAAGAAAGTCACTATGTGCTGCGTACACTGAATAAATTGTATGTTATGCTCACATGCCCTACTGTTTAGTTCTTCTCTTTAGAACTAAAATTTTAGAAATATAGAATTATTTGATACTGTTTAGCTCTAAACATCTAGAAATATTTAAAAATTCCATCACTGACACTTTCCCATGAATGATCCAAACCCTCACGTCTTATAAAGCAGCGATTGAAAGGTGAAATGATCTGCTTACCCTCTACTCAGAGAAACTCCTTCCCTTACTCCAGGACTTGAACTGAGGCAGGCTCATTCTTCAGAGAAATCTAAGGTTCTGTAGCATACCATCTGTCTGGCAATCTCTTGAGATACTTTTCTCTGCCTGATTTCTCTAAAGTGCTGCTGCTGCTGCTGCTGCTGCTAAGTCACTTCAGTCGTGTCCGACTCTGTGTGACCCCATAGACGGAAGCCCACCAGGCTCCCCCGTCCCTGGGATTCTCCAGGCAAGAACACTGGAGTGGGTTGCCATTTCCTTCTCCAATGTGTGGAAGTGGAAAGTGAAAAGTGAAAGTGAAGTCGCTCAGTCGTGTCCGACCCTTAGCGACCCCACGGACTGCAGCCTACCAGGCTCCTCCATCCATGGGATTTTCTAGGCAATAGTACTGGAGTGGCTTGCCATTGCCTTCTCCTCTCTAAAGTGAGAGGCATTAAATTTGCCTCCACACTTACTTCATCTGCTTTTTTAAATCATCTTATCCTGCCTCTCGATTACCCATTTCCTTGAGCCCTGTCTTTCATAGCCACTGTCTTACAATTATCCAATAAAATCAGAAATGCCAACAGCCTTTTTTCTTCTATTTTCCTGCTTTATGAAAGAGCTTTTTGCATACTCCACTAGACTTTAAACTACTTATGAGAAAGAGGCATTCTGAAAAGAAATGCTCTTTACTTTATGATTTCCCTATGTTCTTTTCTTCAGTTGGCTTGAAAAGAGAAGTGTTTTCAGATTCCTACATTTGTTTGAGGCTTTTAGAAATATTTCTTTGTTTGATGTACTTCAGTTTTTAAAAAGTCACTATATACACTCTGCAGTTTGTTTTTTAAGTAATGAATAAGGACTTTCTTGTGGCTAATTCTGGGGTCTCATTTTTTAAAAAACCCAATCAACTCTTTAATTGTCAGGGTCATATCAGCTATCTTATCAGTATAGTATCTGAAATAAGCCTACTCAGAGTTTGTATGCATATTTAATAAAAATAGGAATTAAATGCACAAAACATGTACAATATTGAAAAATACTCTACTTTTAATCCATTTTTTAAATCTCTTCACACTTTCCAATTATAACTTGAATTTATCCTCTCCCAAATATCTCCAAATTTGCTTTCTTACTTGGCAACTCCACCCGTTTGTATAGACTTACGTTTAATTAAATGCATTTTTTTTCTAACAGTTCTTAAGATTAGGCCAAAAGCCTATAGAATCTAAACATTCTCATGTTCAATAAATAAATGGACATATATTCGCACCTATATGAATTCAACATGTTAAGTTTTAAGGGAAAAAAGACTTGTTAATCCTTAGTCTGGTAGTACAATAGAGAATAAAATATTTATAATCAATGAATACTTGATCCTGCCTATATTAAAATGATAATTGGAACCCTAGGCCACAAGTTTTAGTTGTGTTTAATGAAAATCTCAGAGTGAAATGTGACACAAATCATTTTTAGAAGGTAAAGCAGAGTTAGCCATTACCCTTCACCTAGAAAGATAAGGGAGAAGAGTCGAACATGTACATGCCAATTATCATAACATTTAAGGTGAATCTATACTTCATCATCATGAAGCTGGATTTCTGTCGAAGTCTGTTTGCTAAAAGAAGTACTTGGGCTTTTTTTCCTTAGTAGTAGTACTGGAATTTTTTTGAAATTAGGAAAATATCTTTATTATTTCTGCAATATTCCACTATTACTATAAAAATCATGATAATGACTTTTTTACAACTTCATAAATTATGGAAAAATTATTTTCCACCTTCTTTACAGAAGTTCCCCCACCCCAACCACCCTCCCTTGCTGAGTCCCAGAGACCTGTGAGCCCTGTGAGGGAGGCTCAGCCCACACACATCTGTGGCACACTGAGGCAGGCCACCCACAGAAGACCTGCAGCATGGCACTTGTGGCTGGCAGGCCACAGTATAAGAATTAAAAAAAAGAAGAAAAGAAAAAGTCTACTTCACCTATGAATATTGTTTTTACTACACAATAAATATTAATTTTGTTCTCCATCCTTATTTAGAAAATGCTTAGAGCGATATTTTCCCTATTTTCCATGACATACTAATATCCTAGAATATATGAAAAAGTATTCGCAGCAAAAATGATTCTGTGATGAAATAAGCCCAGGAAATACAAGATTAAATAGGAGTAAACTGCCTTTATTCTACAGAATTTCTCAGGGTCTTTGATATTTGAACATGTGTTATAATGCTCCAAGATAGAGATATGGCATATATTATTCCCCGGTGACATTTGGCCAACAGAACACTTCCTTCAAGAAACACCTATTAAAATATCCAGGCTGAATTTTTGGAAGTGAAAGATTAATGGAGAGAGCAATGGAGAAAGAAATTAAAATGACTATTGGGAAGATAGTGATGCTATTAATAGCAATAGGAAATAGAGACAAATTTGCAATGGAAGATTATTTCGTCTTGAACATAATGAGGTTCCTTTCCTGTCTGGTGGAGATGAGCAGCATATATGAGACTCAAGCTCAGGAGAGAGGTCAGGTTATTGATTATTATTAATTAGAAGTCTTCTACTATATAGCCTTAGCACTCTGACACATTACGATGGCTTGTGAGACAGGTCACAAGTAACTTTTTACTAACATTGGTTAAAATACCAAGTTTGCAAAAGCTTTACACTTTCAAAGAAAATAGTATTATAGGCTTTTCTGCATGTAATGAATGATACAAAGAAAATTTATTTTCTCAGCAACTAGTGACTGAATGGGTACTTTGATAAATCTGAGGGTGGCACTGGGCTTCCAGGGCCTCACATCAATAGTAGTAGGCAGATTCCCTGCATGAGACCAGGAAAAGGGTATGAGTTCAAGTCTTAAAATAGGAAATGTTTTGGTGAATGGAGGGATGCAAGAGAAGGAGGGGGATGAAGAAACGTGAGAGCAGAAATACTTGGTGGAGGTTTTCAATTAAACTGTCACATGCCATGTGATGTAACTTACCCTCACATCCCAGTATCCGAAGTAAGTTTTCAAAAAATCATATACTGAGTGTGGCTTGATTTTTTTTAAAAAAAGAAAGCAATGTTTTGTTTGGCAGAGTATCAAGGCAACACTCAGATGCATGGAAAAGAAGGGAAAGCCAAGATCTAGGTGGCCAATTTGGTGGATTCTGTTGGCTACCTGCTCAACATCTGCTTCCCACTTCTTTCTTCTTGACACCCTGCTTTACATCAGGTAGCCATATAACAGAATCCAGTGGAAGCCAACCCCATTTGTAGTTCAGGAGGAGATTCTGGCTTGTCTAAGCCAGTCATGGCATCCCCCTTACTGCGGATGGTTTTAGGAATGTGCAAGTGACCCCATTCTGGCCACTGAGATATACATGAAGGAGACTAGGGGAAGTTTTCTTAGCTTCTGAGAAATGCATCAAAGAAGAGAAAGTCATTCTCTTTCCTCTGAACATTTCATGCCTGGACATGAGGGCCAGAACAACTTCATCCATTATGTAGCCAGTCTGAGGAGGGCAGAGGCAAGAGAACTCAGGAGCCAGGACACAGCAGACCAAGGGCCTGTCCTACCTTTGAACTTCATGCTACACGAGATCATAAAAGCACTTATTGTTTCAGCCAGTCTAAGAATTTTGTTTCTTGCAAGCAGAAGTATGTGAACTACAAATGCCTATAACAATATCACTCTCACTAACCTACATTCTGCAAAGCTTTTCCAGGTGGGAGAGAAAGCAGCACAGTTAAACCCAGCCTGATCTAAATATTTCATAATCTGTAGCCAATCTAATCTATATCATACCTTTGTAAAATGCTTTACTGACTGTAATGCCCATCCTCTTCTCCCACCTGAATGCATTCTGTGCACTATTAGATTAGTCAGGATTCTCCAGGGAAACAAAACCAACAAGATGTGTGTGTGTGTGTGTGTATGTGTAGATAGACAGATTTAAAGGAATTGACTCATCTGATTTACGGAGGCTGGCAAGTCCAAAATTTGCAGGGTGGGCTCTCAGGCTGTCAGGTTCCAGACTAGGAAGAGCTGATGCTGCAGTTGAAGTCTGAAGGAAGTCTGTTGTAGTATTCCTTCTTGCTCGCGGGAGGTCAGCATTTTGTTCTATCCAGGCCTTCAAACGACTGGAAGAGGCCTATCATATTTTAAAGGCAATCTGCTTTACTCAAAGTCTACTAATTTAACTGTAAATCTCATCCAAAAATACCCTCACAGAAAATATCCAAAACAATATTTGATGAAATATCTGGGCACCGTAGCTCAGTCAAGTTGACACATGAAATTAACCATCACAACTATTTTTTTTAGTTCCCAACCAGTTTCCTGGGACCTCATTGCACTTTGGGCATATTCAAGGCTTTATGTCATACATGTGAATATTTTCTATCATTGGCATCACAATAAATAAAAGAAAAAAATGAATTCCACGTAAAGGTAATAGTAGAGTCTAAGACACTACATACAGACAGCAGGGTAAAAGTCAACCCAGGGAAATACCTGGGTATTACAGTTCGGAAAAGCAAGACATGCCAGTGATGGAGGAGTCGAAGGGGGCATCCATGACTCACAAAAGGACTCCTGGGTCAATATTGCCACTGCTGTGAGAAAAAGAGGGTGTCAGGATCCAAAAGACAATGTTGGGACTAGGTCTGTAACAGCACATCTGTTAGGGATCCAGGCAGGAACCAGATAGCTGTTCGATTTGGTTTATTTAAGAAGCATTTAGTACAGTATTAAAAAGGTGTGGGAAATATGAGAAGGAAGCAGAGAAATGACAAGGTACCCAGGTAGTATTAAGGAAGAACAAAGAAATGTGAGCACTGGAGAAGTATTTACCTTCCCTGTGTCAGAAGGAACTCAGGAAAGGAGAGGCTCCTGGAACCAAGGACTGCATGACAAGAGATGGGACCATCTGTCAATGGATAAAATCAGCCTGTATCAACCTAGTCAAGAGGGAACAGGGCAGGGAAATACTCTGACTTCATTTCGATTTTCTTGATTACCTGTTGGTGCTCCCACTGACTAAACCAATGGGAAGCCAGAGTGGGGTTACCAGATAAAACACAACACATCCAGTTAAATTTGAATTTCTGGTAAGTCTAAGTATTCATATTACATATGACATGGGACATACTTGCATTAAAGACTTATCCTTTTACTGGAAATTCTAATTTAGCCTGATGTCCTATATTTTCATTTGCTAAACCAGTCAACCCTAAGCCAGAGGGCAATGGAGTCCACCGAAGCATCTCTAAAGCACAGCCTCTCAGGGTCCAGAACAGAAAGAGGAAGTGTGGGGAGTGGATCTGAAGGGCAATAGTTGATAGGAAGCACAGATGATTGCAGAAGCCAGACAAGAAGGAGTGGCTGGGGCAAAAGGTGCAGACAACTAAGTATCATCCACTTTTTGAGAATGCCACCGGTGGTTTGAGAGAGTAGCAGGATTAAGGGGTGAAGTGCCTAGCTGATGCAGCAAAGTGCAGAAGGGACAACCTCTCAAAAGCCTATTTGGGGAGGCCACAGCCTTTTTCCTCCCCATTTGTGGGGCTCCTTTAATGCTTCTCCTCCAAAAGGAGTCATTTATGTTGGTGCCCTGGATGCTATTTTTTTTTGTAATTAATTTATTTTTTATTGGAGGCAAATTATTTTACAATATTATATTGGTTGGTTTTGCCATACATTGACATGAATTCGCCCCGGGTTTACATAAGTTCCCCCTCCTGAACCCCCCTCCCTCCTCCCTCCTCCCTTTATCCTCCCTCTGGGTCATCCCCGCATGCCAGCCCCGAGCATCCTATAACATGCATCGACCCTGAACTACTGATTCATTTCACATATGACAACATACGTGTAGCACTCTTTATCTTGAAGGATAAAGACATAGAAAATTATATTTGTGGATAGGCGAAACTTTCGAGATTTCATGTTTAACTTTTAACCAGATTGCTCATTAGTATTAAGCAACTCAGGAGAAGAGATAAATCTCCTTTTTCTCAAAACTCCTCAGAGCTGAACTATTACAGGTTTTTTCTTCAATTACATCTCTTCCTTGCATTGCTGTATACCAAGACTGCAGACTGTATAAAATCTTGTTACAAATTTTACTATTTAGTCAATCTCTATATTTTTAAGACTCAGGTAGTGTTAATACAAATTAAGCTTTCATAAAGAGAATATAAATTTTAAAATAATATTTTTATCCGGAAGTTGGGAATTGGTAAGTTTTTTTTTTTTTTTCTTTTTCCCTTTAACTGAAGCTCTGTAGAGTACTTACTTCCACGACTAATTCTTTGTCATCTATGGTGCTGTAAATAGGCATGCCATGGGGCAGTCAAATTTGAATGTCATTCATTTTGATATCTTGGTTACTTATTTCAGCTTTTTGATTTCTTTGTTTTACTTCACTGGGACAGCTGCTGTCCACTCCCAGTATGTGATAGAAAGGTGACTTACATCAGTAAGATAGTTTGTGTTCAGACAACCAAAAGATGACAAAATCCTGTCACTTATTAAATATTTCTCAAGTCCATAACACAAACAGAAGGCTTGAGCAGAGATAAAATGAACCATCACCAGGGACTTTCAGAGTACTTATGAAGCAATTTCATTTTCTACAAGAAATTGCTTGTAGAATTTCTGAAGAAATTTAAGTGAGGAAGGCTTGAGACAAATACAAAAAAGGCAAACTAAATGTTTATCCTCAAACATCCAATTCAGGACCATCATTCTCCAAGTTTGTAGCTACCACTGGCAGTTGCACTTTACATAACCAAATCTGTACAGACTGTGAACCTGAGAAAGCTGGTGTGCACGCTGATTTTCTTTCAGCGCAGCATTTCTTCAAAACAACTTTCCTCTCCACTCCTCTTCCATGCCATCTTTTCAGGCTTCATCTTCCTAGCTGCCTTCACCATACCTGTCATGCTATACGTTGTTCAACTTGCACCGTTTTGGGGCATGAGAAGTTCTCATTCAAACTGATGCTCTGGCTTGTGAGCAATTTTTTTTTTTTTTTGCTTTAAGTAGGATTTCAGTCAGATTAATAGATGCTTTGGCAAACTGTTTGTTTACCATGCAGCTCATAAATTTTCTTAGGTCAATTTTGCTATCTCCTCCCATTTTCCCAAGATTATAACTGAAGCTCTTGGTAATATAAACCTTTTAATTAACAGTCTTTTTAGCTAACCCCATTCTGATCATATGGATTGCAATGATTATTATCCATACACTCACCATACCAGTATATGATTATGACAGATGTCTTTATACCAAATCCCTCAGCATTTCTGAGTGCCCACTGTATTTTAGACACAAGTGGTCCCCGATAGACATGATGCCTCCTCTCCAATAACTGTTAAATGGTAATAAGAAAAGCAGGTGAGTGCCATAATAGAGAGACACACAAAAAGCACAAATAACTGGGGAGCAACAAATATCAGACTTAAGGATAATTTGGGGATAATGTTCAGAGGGAGGAATGTTTCTAAAACAGTCAGAAATGGTCAAAATTCTATGATTTGAGCCTCTAAGTACATAGCAAACTTCTATCTTTTGGCTCATAAAAATAATGGCTGATAAATTATTAATACATGGAAAAACAAGAATTTCACATACAGGTAACATCAGGCAGAAAGTGGTCAGGCTAAAGAAATAAAGACCTAACTTTCTATTTAGGAAGATCAGGTGGGCCATGGATTGTGTGCCCAGTTGACAAACTGGCCACAAAACAGGACTGGAAAGTCACAGGATAAATGAATAGTATCTTCTTAATCTCTCAGAGTTGAACCATACTTTGCTCAACAGTGAAGATGTGAAGAGTTCTGAGATTATTTTCAGATGATCTTGGTTTGAATTCCAACAAGTCCCTTCACCAATTCGAGGCTTAAGTGCCAAAGAGAAGTACTAATGATACTCACACACAAACACACACACACATACACATATACACACACAGTATTCACAGAAATTGTTGTGATGATGAAATGTAAATATACTAAAAGTGCTGGCACGTGTTGGTTCTCAGCTCTAATTATCAACTCTAAATTTATACCTTCTATACTTTAGCCCTGATCACTTTAAAGAAACTCAATTTAGTCTTCTCACCTGTGTAATTATTGCCTTTTACAACTTATAAGCCTGGATGACTTGAGTTCAGGGTATCAGCAAACCTCCTGAAATGGTAGGTAGCACTGGATGGATGTACTATCCTGTCGTTCTAGACACTAAATTGTGTCTGACTCTTTGTGACCCCATGGACTGCAGCATGCCAGGCTCTTCTGTCAGCTCTTTGCATCCAGCTTCAGCAACAGTCCTTGCAATGAATATTCTGGGTTGATTTCATTTAGGATTAATTGGTTTGACCTCCTTGCTGTCCAAGGGAGTCTCAAGAGTCATCCCTAGCACCACAGTTTGAAAGCATCAGTTCTTCAGCACTCAGCCTTCTTTATGGTCCAACTCTTCCATCCACACATGACTACTGGAAAAACCATAACTTTATAGTTTTTGGACTATTTGGACCTTTGTCAGCAAAGTGATGTTTCTTCTTTTTAATATGTACTCTAGGTTTTGTCATAAGCTTTCCCTCCAAGGAGCAAGCATCCTTTAATTTCATGACTGCAGTTAACAACTGCAGTGATTTTGGAGTCCCCCAAAAATAAACCAACTCAATGGACATGAGTTTGAGCAAACTCCAAGAGTTGGTGATGGACATGGAAGCCTGGTGTGCTGCAGTCCATGGGGTCGCAAAGAGTCAGACATGACTGAGCGACTGAACTGAACTAAAGAAAATAAAATTTGTTACTGCTTCCATTTTTTCCTACAATGTGCTTAACTTAAGGGCTAGTTGCCTCCCTGAGTTAGGAACTGCTTTGATTCTTCAACTGCAATGGGGTAGTTCTAGAACATCAGGAGATAGAAGTCAACGTATTATTTTTTCTTATTCCTTTATTCTTTGTTTGCACTATTTCCAGATCTGTGACAAAGGAAGAACTTATAATTCTTAGCTATCCAGGACCCTTGAGTGGAGGGATTCACTTTGCCTTAGGAATGGATCCAAAAGGGTTATCCTAGCCCATAACTAGGTTCCATGAACACGAACTTGTGCCACGAGTGACAATAAAGCACCAAATTATGTTACCAATTTAAGACAAATGGGCAAGATTCCCTCTTGACACTCTTTTAGAAGTACTGAGCAGGAAGAGGCATAATTTTTGAACAAAGGACTTTGCATAAGAAGCATGCAACAGCACAGCCTGTGGTCGACTGCAAAAATAGACAGAAATTATCCCCTCCTCTCCCCACATTCTTTGGTAGAGCCCACCCACACAGACTCCAGGCTGGCCTCCTGACTTGCTCCAGCCAGGCTTTAGTAAGCATGACACAAGCAGATGTCTGACAAGCCCTTGTGCACAGAAGTATCCCCATTTGCTTCTCTTGTGATCCCTGTACTACTACCAAATGAATAAGCCCAGTCTGTTCTGCCACATGATGAACTACTCATGACCAGGATGTCCCTGACATCCCAGCTGTCTTTGAACCAAGTGCCAACTAGGTGAGGCCATCCTAGAACCGTCCAACCCCAAAACAGAGAAACCACCCAGTAGACCACAGAACAGTAAGAAATAGTATTTTTTCTTTTAAGTCAGTATGTTTTCAGGTGGTTAGCAAAAGCTAATTGATAAAATTATGCATTCTCTTTCATGGTTGCCAAGTATAAATACATTATATGTATGTAAGTGTGTACATATATATACATATATGCATGCATACTTTGTCTTCTGGAAATGGGCACACAAACCTTAATAGTAACTTTTTAAGTATTCACAATTGATTTAATCTTCTTCTAAAGGAAAGGAAAACTTCATTACTTAGTGATGTTAGAATATTTCTCAATATCCTTAACAGGAAAATTTGTAAATTTTTCAGGGCAAAGGTCTGGATTTCATTAGACTGTCAAAGGAGTTCATGAGCATAGCAGGATGAGATCCACACTTAAAAGGAAAACTCTAGTATGAAGGAAGAATGTTAGAGAATGAGCTGAATTTTATTCCCGGAAAACAAGCCCTAGTAACTATCCTGACAAATGAAAAGCAGAACTGTGTGATGAAAAATTAAAGAACAGAATTTTATGAATAATTTCAGTATTATTTATTGACTCACTGTATCATCACTATCATTATCAAAAATATTGGTTAAACCACATATATGCAATACAAATTTTCACTTGACAGTGCTTTCCTACAAGATCTTCCAGGTTCCATTTATTTTCAAGTATTCTGTTGTGTTGAAACAGAAATTCCAGTATTTGTTTACAAATGAAATCTCCCAAGCTACTTCTCAAGCCAACAAAACTCTTTTTTTCCCAGATTTATGTGTTTCAATTTTTTTTGAAAATTATATTACAAATAGGTTATGGTCTTAAAAGCTAAATAACACAATTTAAAATGGAAAATGGATCTAATAAAAACTTCTCCAAGGAAGATACACAAATGGTCAATAACCACATAGAAAGATGCTCAACATTACTAGCCATCAGGAAAACACAAATCAAAACCACAATGAGACACTACTTCACACCCACTATGATGGTTATACGCAAAACAATAGAAAACAACAGATGTTGGCAAGTATATGAAGAAACTGTGATCCTCAAGCATTGCTGGTGGAAATGTAAAATATATTAGAAAACAGTTTGGCAGTTCATCAAAAGGTTAAACATAGAGTTAACATATGACCTGGCAGTTTCGCTGCTACCTATATGCCCAAGAGAAATGAAAACATATGTCCACACAAAAACTCATACGTAAATATTCATAGCAGCATTTTTTTAATAGTCAAAAGACAGAAATATCCCAATGTCCATCAACTGATGAATGGATAAACTGTAGTATAGCTATAAAATGAAATATTATTCAGCCAGAAAAGAATGAAGCACTGATATTTCATTCAACGTGAAACCTTCAAAACGTAAGTGAGAGAAACTAATCACAAAGACCATGCATATGATTCCACTGACATAAAATATTCAGAATAGGTAAATCTATAGAGACAGTAAGGACTTCCCAGGTGGCTCTGTGCCACCATGCAGGAGATACAGGAGACAAGGGTTCAATCCTGGGTCAGCAAGATACCCTGGAGGAAGGCATGGCAACCCACTCCAGTATTCTTGCCTGGAGAATCCCATGGACAGATGAGCCTGGTGGGCTACAGTCCAAAGGGTCACAAAAAGTGTGTCATGACTGAAGTGACTAAGCATGCACACACGCATACATGCACGTACAGACAGAAAGTAGATTAGTGGTTGTTCAGAACCAAGAGATGGGGAGGCAATGGGGAATGACAGCTAATGGATAAGGAGTTTCTTTTGGGGATGGTGAGAACATTCTAAATTGATTGTGGTGATGGTAGCACACCTCAATGAATATACCCCAAATCACTGAATTACACACTTTAAGGGTGAACTTTATAATTTGCGAATCATATCTCAATAAAGCCATTAAATTTTTGATAAAGCTTATGATCTTAATATTTGGAACACTGATTTACTGTGTGGGGTTTTGTTTGGGTTTTCCACTTTTATTTACTATATTTGCCTCAGGCTTACTTCACCACAGCTATTTAGAGGGTCAATAGAGTTGGACATGACTACTGGGTATTGGCAAACTGCCCTCCTGCTCACTCTGAAATAAAGTTAGCTTTTGGCCAGCACAGCTTCAAGAAAGGATCTTTCTGCCTCTCTGTTGTTGATGGTAGCAATACCAGCAATTCTATGGGCTCACCCACCCCGCTACCTACGTGTACTCTATGTCCCAAAGAGAGGACTTTTACCATTTCTGCCTAGGGTCTTGGTAAATCTGGAGTTTTTCTGTGCCTCTAGAAAGACGAGCACTGGAATCCAGGGAGTGATTTTCCTCTGTAAATAAACCACTGAGGGGCTTCCCTGGTGGCTCAGTGGTAAAGAATCCTCCTGCCAATGCAGGAAACATGGGTTTGATCCCTGATCAGAGAAGACCACACATACTGTGGGGCAACTAAGCTTGCATGCCACAACTGCTGAGCATGTGTTCTAAAACCTAGGAGCCACAACTACTGAGCCTGTGTGCCCCAGAGCCCATGGTCAGCAACAAGAGAAGCCACTGCAATGAGAAGCTTGTGCATCACAAGTAGAGATTATTCCATGCTGCAACGAAGACCCAGCACAGCCATAAATAAATAAATAAACATTAAAAAAAAAACTCACTTCCTGCCTCAGCACCAAGGGATTCCCAGTATAAACCAGTGGATCTGAGATTTCTCTATTCAGTATTTCTAAGGTGAAGCCATCCACCCACTCTCCATCTTTATTTTCTGGGTTTGTTTGTTTGTTTATTTGTTTTTTGCTTGAAAAAATGTATTATCTTACAGTTTTTTTGGTCAGGAGTCTGGCACAGCTCTCACTGGAATAAAATCAAGGTGTTAGCAGGTTGTTCTCCTTTCCAGAGGCTCTTGGAGAGAATCTGTTCCCTGCTCATTTGCATTGTTGGAGGAATTCAGTTCCTTGTGGGTGTAAGACTGTCCATCTCTATTTTCTACATCATATACTCCAGGATCTTGATTCCTACTTGAACTCAACCAGATTTACTGTCCCTACTGTTAGGACGTGGCCTCTGCCTTTATCATCTTAATCTCAGACACCAAGAATCTGCCAATTTTGCCATTTTTCTACCACCTCTTTCCCTCTACAACTGATTTCATATTTGTCCAGCCTCTCCTTGGTAAAGGGTCACAGTGCCTCCAGAAGTAAGTATACCAGGTGAGAACTGCAGCAAAATGGTGAACTTGCCCCATCCAAAGAGGGCTTCCCATCATAACCCTGATGATTGCTGCTATATCAAAATCAGCCCAGTGCTGCCCGATCTGTAAATGTGCCAAGGACATAAGAATTCGAATTTTAAAGTAAAATGTCCTAGTCTATAAAATGTGGCTCAATTTTTTAAAATTAAAGAAAAAAACCACTGAAGATTAAATAAAATTTATTGTGGGCCAAATTTAATCAAGGACCACCAAAGCAGTCTTCACTCTGCCATGGTGAGCTCACACCAACAATTCAGACATAATACCATATAAAGGCCAAAAGAAAAACACAGAACAAATATGAATGCTAACTATATAAAAACATACAAGATATAGTGTTAATTTGGGGTCTCAGGTGGAGTATTTCAAAGTATATATGTAGAACCATTAGAAGATAGTGCAGGCATTTCCTAAAGAAGACATTCTCTAACAATATCTGAGTTTCAGCTTTTATTGTTTTTAACAGTCTCTGATACTGGTGAGTGAACCATTAAAGCAGTTATCTAAAGAAATCCAAATCAACACAAAATAATTACTCCTGAAAAATCTAAATAATCTTTAATTTTTTCAATGCATCATTTTATTCAACTAGTTTAAATACAATAAATACCCCTTATTTTTCTCCTAATCAAACAAAAACTGATTTCTAAATTGATCCCTCATGACAGACCCATTATTTATGTAAAATGTAATGCTAATTATTGTGACAATATAGAATTCCTGCTAAAGAAGGTGAATTTTTTATTCTAAGTAAATGGCAAGTTCAAAGGTCAGTATGGCCATTGAGACTTTTCCCTTACCAAAAGAAAAACAAATTATAAGTAGCTTGACATACAGATATGCGTACTTCAAACAGCTGTCCATCCTAGATGTTAATGAATGTTCAGAGTGATTAAACTTGAATTTGTAGTTTATAGAAGGAAAGGTAATCACTAGAATAGGTACTACATAAAGAATTAATATTACATATTCATATATAATATACATTTTATACATACATATTTGTGTATACTTACAGATACTGAAGCAGCAAGAAAATACAGTAAAACTCTGCTGGTGAATGCTTCCTTGCCACATTTTCTTTATTTTCATTTCCCTATTCACAAGACTTATGTTCTCACTTGTATTTTGCTAATCACATTAATATTTGTCATGAAATACTATTTCATGAATTTCTTTTTTTTAAAGAAAAATAATGAGAGTAAATTTAGCTTCAGTCCAGTTCAGTTCAGTTCAGTCGCTCAGTCGTGTCCGACTCTTTGAGACCCCATGAATCACAGCACGCCAGGCCTCCCTGTCCATCACCAACTCCCGGGGTTCACTCAAACTCATGTCCACAGAGTCGGTGATGCCATCCAGCCATCTCATTCTCGGTCATCCCCTTCTCCTCCCACCCCCAACCTTTCCCATCATCAGAGACTTTTCCAGTGAGTCAACTCGTCGCATGAATTTAGCTTAGGCTGACCAAATAAATAAACCCTTCCTCAGAAAAAATGAAAGTTCAAATGCACCTCAAAGTTCAACTAGAATCTGCTATTTATGCAACCCTGGGAAAGCTAGTTGAAACTTTGTCTCTGCTCATCTGTAAAATGGAAGTGTAAGTCAAAACAACTGCTAAGATTTCTTCTAAATCTAACACCAGATGATTGGATTTTCCATTAAACTCTTATTAAAGTTTCACTAAGATTCTGTCTGCGTGACTGTTACGCCATACAATCAAGAGGTGTTATATTAAATAAGGAAAATATTCCTTAAATATTAAATAAGGGAAAAAAGGAAAAAAAATTCCTTAAATATTAAAGAAGGAAAAATACCATGCTGAAATGATACTCCATAGTGCAGCTAGCCACCACAGATATGTTAAAGTCTGTAAACAGACGCACTCCCCCTCAATACACATGCACACACATTCAACACCATCATAGGGCCAGCGTTGCTCAAATTTCAACAATTTCAGTTTCGTGTGGAATTTGAGCACCACCTAAATTTTTATTCACTTAAAACTGGAAATTACCTCATTTTTTCAAGTCAGACACACCCTAAGCAATCAAGAGCTTTACTGTGTTAGCTTTATGTATTTTTCCTAATAAAATGTATTCAATAAAATAAATCCAGTCAATAAAATAAAGTACAATTAAATAAAACTCCTGCAAGTACTATCTAGAATTTGTTACATACCTTCAATGATAAACATGCTGCTGCTGCTGCTGCGTCACTTCAGTCGTGTCCGACTCTGTGTGACCCCATAGACAGAAGCCCACCAGGGTCCCCCGTCCCCGGGATTCTCCAGGCAAGAACACTGGAGTGGGTTGCCATTTCCTTCTCCAATGTGTGAAAGTGAAAAGAGAAAGTGAAGTCGCTCTGTCTTTGGAAATATCAGAGTAGCTTATGAAAAAAAGGATATACACACTGGTGTAGAAAATAAGATTTTGTGTTAAAGGAATGTATTGTAAAGTTTCCATTGTATTTATTAGGATAGAAAATCATCAGCTGTTACATCCACTACATTTCATTAGTTACAGACTCTGATTCCATACATTATTTTAAAAAGGGAGTAATAGGGCCACCTGTTAGTGGGTAGAGTTTTCGTTTTACATATGAATTAGCATAAATCCCACTCTCGTCATGCCAAGTGTTGATGCCAAATCTTTTGGAACCATCTAGATCTGTGAACTGAGAACGGCATTTTCTGTGGACAATTGAATAATCATCATCTTGACAAGGATCACCCTATGGAGGGGAAAAAACAATTTTAATATTAAATGACTGAAAAATGTATAAAGGAATAATTTCCAAAAGTTGATCTTTAATGTGTTAGTCTTATTATGATCAAAGGTTAATCTTCAAACAATTGATTAATATAATCTCTCAAATTACTAATCACTTCTTGTATTTGTCTATTGCATTTATAAGCATTTCTAATTATGAATGATAAGTCTAATTAATGATTGTCTTATTTATAAAATTATAAATTATTATATGTGCAAAAATTTCTAAACCATAAATATACAGCATAAAGAACTATTTCTACACAAGACAAAAACAATTACAATTTAACTACCATTTAACACCTTTTACATTAAAATAATTTTTCCAAAGACTAATATCTTGGGTTATATATTTTTTGTCTTTTTTAAAATATAAATTTATTTTAATTGGAGGCTAATTACTTTACAATATTGTAGTGGTATTGACATGAATGCACCCTGGGTGTACATGTGTTCCTTATCCTGAACCCCCCTCCCACCTCCCTCCCTATCCCATCCCTCTGGTTCATCCCAGTGCACCAGCCCCAAGCACCCTGTATCATGCATTGAACCTTGACTAGTGATTTGTTTCACATATGATAATATACATGTTTCAATACCATTCTCCCAAATCATCCCACCCTTGCCCTCTCCCACAGAGTCCAAAAGACTGTTCTATACATCTTTGTCTCTTTTGCTGTCTCGTATATAGGGTTATCTTCACCATCTTTCTAAATTCCATATATATGCGTTAGTATACTGTATTGGTGTTTTTCTTTCTGGCTTACTTCACTCTGTATAATAGGCTTACATCCACCTCATTAGAACTGATTCAAATGTGTTCTTTTTAATGGCTGAGTAATACTCCATTGTGTGTATGTACCACACCTTTCTTATCCATTCGTCTGTTGATGGACATCTAGGTTGCTTCCATGTCCTGGCTATTATAAACAGTGCTGCGATGAACATTGGGGTACACGTGTCTCTTTCTATTCTGGTTTCCTCAGTATGTATGCCCAGGAGTGTGATTGCTGGGTCATATGGCAGTTCTGTTTCCAGTTTTTTAAGGAATCTCCACACTGTTCTCCATAGTGGCTGTACTAGTTTGCATTCCCACCAACAGTGTAAGAGGGTTCCCTTTTCTCCACACCTTCTCCAGCATTTATTGCTTGTGGACTTTTGGACAGCAGCCATTCTGACTGGCATGAAATGGTACCTCATCGTGGTTTTGATTTGCATTTCTCTGATAATGAATGATGTTGACCATCTTTTCATGTGTTTGTTAGCCATCTGTATGTCTTCTTTGGAAAAATATCTGTTTAGTTCTTTGGCCCATTTTTTGATTGGGTCATTTATTTTCCTGGAATTGAGCTGCAGGAGTTGCTTGTATATTTTTGAGATTAATTCTTTGTCAGTAGCTTCATTTGCTATTATTTTCTCCCATTCTGAAGGCTGTCTTTTCGCCTTGCTTATAATTTCCTTTGTTGTGCGGGTTATAATTTTAATAACTGCTATCAGGTCATTCAGTTCAGTTCAGTCGCTCAGTCGTGTCCAACTCTCCGTGACTCCATGAATCACAGCACGCCAGGCCTCCCTGTCCATCACCAACTCCCAGAGTTCACTCAAACTCATGTCCACAGAGTCGGTGATGCCATCCAGCCATCTCATTCTCTGTCGTCCCCTTCTCCTCCTGCCCCCAACATTTCCCAGCATCAGAGTCTTTTCCAGTGAGAACTCTTCGCATGAGGTGGCCAAAGTATTACACTTTCAGCTTTAGCATCAGTCCTTCCAATGAACACCCGGGATTGATCTCATTGAGAATGGACTGGTTGGATCTCCTTGCAGTACAAGGGACTCTCAAGAGTCTTCTCCAACACCACAGTTCAAAAGCATCGATCCTTCGGCGATCAGCTTTCTTCACAGTCCAACTCTCACATCCATACATGACCACGGGAAAAACCATAGCCTTGACTAGAGGGACCTTTGTTGGCAAAGTAATGTCTCTGCTTTTTAATATACTATCTAGGTTGGTCATAACTTTCCTTCCAAGGAGTAAGCGTTTTTTAATTTCATGGCTGCAGTCAGCATCTGCAGTGATTTTGGAGCCCCCCAAAATAAAGTCTGACACTGTTTCCACTGTTTTTCCATCTATTTCCCATGAAGTGATGGGACCAGATGCCATGATCTTTGTTTTCTGAATGTTGAGCTTCAAGCCAACCTTTTCACTCTCGTCTTTCACTTTCATCAAGAGGCTTTTTAGCTATCAGGTCATACTTGCAAGTAAATGCCAAGCTGGAAGATTCATCCTATGAGAAAGTACGTCAGTATAACCCAGCATAATATTTAAGATATTTATCCTCAGAGCAGGTTTCCCAGGTGGTGCTAGTGGTAAAAATCCTGCCTGAGAATTAAGAGACACGGGTTCAATCCCTGGGTTGGGAATGTCCCCTGGAGGAAGGCATGGCAACCCACTCCAGTATTCTTTCCTGTAGAATCCCATGGACTGAGGAACCTGGCTGGCTGCAGTTCACAGGGTCGCAAAGTTGGACACAACAGAAGTGACTTAGCACACACACATCCTTAGAGTACTTCATAGAAACTTCTATCGTAATAAAACAAGCCTCTATCATTGCCACTTCCCAAAGGAAATATTGATTCACTCAGATTACATTAAGGATAATGGCAAACAAGAAACATAAAGCCCCTGTACTGATTATCTAATTTCTGCTTTAAATTGAAACTAATTTTAAAGCACTAGGACAAAATTGAAATTAACTCACTAAAACTTTAAAACAATGAAAGAACACCAAAATAGTTCTAATCTTAGATACGCTTTGTTGAAAACAATTGAAAATTCTAACTGCATAATAATTATGGTGTCTGTTTATTTACTGAGTGCCTATTATGGTCTGAGGGCTTCCCTGGTGGCTCAGAGGTTAAAGCGTCTGCCTCCA
Source organism: Moschus berezovskii (assembly GCF_049115385.1). Lineage (NCBI taxonomy): Eukaryota > Metazoa > Chordata > Mammalia > Artiodactyla > Moschidae > Moschus > Moschus berezovskii. The sequence continues at coordinate 53,123,527 of NC_142466.1, read as the reverse complement.
ATGCGGGAGACCCGGGTTCGATCCCTGGGTCGGGAAGATCCCCTGGAGAAGGAAACGGTAACCCACTCCAGTATTCTTGCCTGGAGAAGCCTGGTAGGCTACAGTCCATGGGGTCGCATAGAGTCGGACACAAGTGAGCAAGGGAACGGAACGGAACGGATTATGGTCTGAACATGGTAGTTGAGTATAACTTTTAATCCACAACTGGCTCTGAAGTAGGAATTATTACTCCCACTTTACATGCAAGAAAATATCATTTGCTTAAAATCTCAGGGGAGAATCTAAAGAATGCCAGTGATTCAGCCAGGGCTTCAAGCTGTCTGCTTGTAAGACACATTTATTGCACTGGCACATTCATGAAATTCTTAATAATTCAAAGATAAAAAATATAAACAATAAAATCTGAAAGCTACATAATATCCATGTCACTTTCTATATAGTTTTGGGCTTTTGCTTTGTGTTGTTGGGGTTCTATTTCTTTGAGGTTTGTTTGTTTGTTTGTTTTGGGTCAGGTAAAGCAGAGACATTACTTTGCCAACAAAGGTCTGTTTAGTCAAGGCTATGGTTTTTCCCGTGGTCATGTATGGATGTGAGAGTTGGACTGTGAAGAAAGCTGATCGCCGAAGAATTGATGCTTTTGAACTGTGGTGCTGGAGAAGACTCTTGAGAGTCCCTTGTACTGCAAGGAGATCCAACCAGTCCATTCTCAATGAGATCAATCCTGGGTGTTCATTGGAAGGACTGATGGTAAAGCTGAAACTCCAATACTTTGGCCACCTCATGCGAAGAGTTGACTCACTGGAAAAGAGTCTGATGCTGGGAGGGATTGGGGGTGGGAGGAGAAGGGGACGACAGAGAATGAGATGGCTGGATGGCATCACCAACTCGATGGACATGAGTTTGAGTGAACTCCGGGAGTTGGTGATGGACAGGGAGGCCTGGCGTGCTGTGATTCATGGGGTCGCAAAGAGTCGGACACGACTGAGCAACTGAACTGAACTGAACTGAGAGATCTTTTAAATGAGATTAGAGCATCACTTGCCAAACTGCTCTCTAAGTAGGAAGCAGGATCTCCTCATTCCTACCCCTGTTGCAGCGGAACTGAGGAGAGCTTCACATGGAAGTCAACACCTTCCTTTAGCATCTCCTAGGCAGAGAGAATGATACATTTGATGAGATGAATGATAAGAATAAATGTGATGTTTAAGGACAAGTATTCTGGCAGCAGAAGGTGCTAAAGACTGAAGATGAAAAGGACCGGATCCCAGAGCTATGATTAGAAATGGATCTTAACAACTTACATGTCATTAACTCATGGATGAATAAACAAGTGGTCTATTCACACAATGAAATAATATATGTGGCCAAAAAAGGAATAAAATACTGGTAGTTCTATAGCATAGATGAACCTTGGAAATATTATGCTAATTGAATGAAACTAAGACAAAGCCAGATTGTATGATTCCTTATATGAAATGACAAAATAGGCAAGTCCACAAAGATAGAAAGTTGCTTTGCCAGAAGATGGTGGAGGGCAAGGAATGAGGAGTGAATACTGATGAGTGTGATTGGATCAAAAGGCACCAAGATATGTAGCTAAACATTATTTGTGGGTTGTATCCAGATGAAATTAGCATTTAAATTGATGGACTCAATAAGGTAGTTTGCCTTCCCCAATGTGGGTAGGCATCATCCAAATCCGTTGAGGACCTGAATAGAAGAGAAAGGCAGAGAAAATAAGAATTGGCCCATTTTGCTTGATTGCTCGAGCTGAGATGTTGATTTTATCCTGCTCTTTGGTGCTTCTGGTTCTCAAGCACTGGTTTTCCTAGGATTTCAGCTTTGGTTTGTTTCTGCAGAGAAACCTGACTGGTACACTGGGTATGCGGTTTCTTTGGGGAATGATGAAAATGTTCTGAAATTGACTGCGGTGATGACTGTATGATACTGGAGATATATTTTTAAAAATCACTGAATTGTACATTTTAAAAGGGTGAAACTTATGGCATGTGAATTAAATCTCAGTAAATTATATCTCAGTAAGGCCATTATTTTTTACAAGTGGATAAGAAGGGGTGAACAATGCTGAAGTTAGGAAAACGAATTAAGAGAATGTTGGTTGCCTGTTAACACACATAAAACTGAATGCTTCCCATGATCAGAGATGCATTGATAAACCAACCTCCCCACCCAAAAAAACCCCACACAACTGATCTGTAATATTTGACAATTTCTTTGTTGTCTATACTCCTACCATGGATGATTTCAAGTGAAGTCGGAAGTGAACACTGAGTTGGGAAAACATGAACATACTCATTTCATGCAAACTTTAAGAGGTGACTCCAGTTCACCCTGAATCCACTTTTCTCATTTCCCATTAAGCAGCAGCCGTGCAATGTGAGTAGAAGTAGATTAAGCCCCCTCTAGGTCTAGGGGCTGGAGAAGGCAATGGCACTCCAGTACTCTTGCCTGGGAAATCCCATGGACGGAGAAGCCTGGTAGGCTACAGTCCATGGGGTCGCTAAGAGTCGGACACGACTGAGTGACTTCACTTTCACTTTTCACTTTCATGCATTGGAGAAGGAAATGGCAACCCACTCCAGTGTTCTTGCCTGGAGAATCCGAGGGACAGAGGAGCCTGGTGGGCTGCCATCTGTGGGGTCACACAGAGTCCAACATGACTGACGCGACTTAGCAGCAGCAGCAGCAGGTCTAGGGGCAGAATCTAACTGGCCTAAGACAATCAGGATAATCTCACTCCACTCTCAATGACAATGATTAGTTCAGTGTTAGGCATGTGACTTCAGTTTGTCCAAACAGCTTAAAGCCTGAGACTTTTGTTCAAGAGTTTGGGGAAGAAAACATTCTTTTCTCACTACTGGATATAAATAAGAAAGCAGCTAGCCCAGGTGGCTGTTGGCAGCCTGCCTACAATCAGTATAGCATGAAACCAATACCATAAAAAAACAGATATGCGAGTCAGTAAAAAGTATGATGACATTGCTGTATTAATCCTTTCCTGAAGCCAGACTTTAGAAAAATATATGGGCCAATGCATTACTTTTACTGTCTGATCTAGTTTGAGTTGGTTTTTATACAACCTACTAAAAGCATCCTATTTAATATATACCTGAATAATCTGCAATATTGGAATACTGAGGTACTGAGAGAGCAAGGAAACGGGTCAAAACCAACAGAGATGGGAATATATAAAAAAGTAGGAGAAAAAGCAAGCAGTAAATTTCTGCCTAAGCATACACTCAGGAATTAGAAGGATGCAAACATGGAACAGGTGAAAAAGAAGGCTTTCAAAAATAAGAACAAACTATTAAGAACCATGAGGGTATAATTACTGTAAGAAAGCAGAATAAAGTATGTTTTTCAAAGTTTAGTACAAAAAGCACCAAATAGAATACAAAAAGCAGCTTCACCAACCAAGAAGGTCCTACATCAAAGGACCTTTTATATTGACTGCAGCTCATACCCAAGGCCAAATTGAGATGCTGGGAGTTTTGGACAAGCAAGTAATTTGGTCTACCTCTGAAACAAAATATATAGGGAGGGAGTAATCATTTCAAAATTATTAGTAGTTTTCTGTTTTCATTGTATGTAACCACCAATTTTCCCAAGGGGTAATCAAAATTTGTTTTAGAAAAAAATGACAAAGAGCAAAGTAATATCACCTTCCAATGCAAAATACAGTTTTTCCTAAAGACAACAGCCTTGCAATCCAATGCACACTCTTGAGAATTTTAGAATATAAATGACCACACCTGGAAGATTCAAATCATAGATTTCTCCAAGCATGGAGAGGAAACATTCTTTGCATAAAGCCTTAAACAAGAGTTGGAATAGAGAGTAGGAAAATACAGAAGAAGTTTGGGGCATTGTAGGAAGATGAAAATGAGGGAAAAGCAAAGCAGGACAGGAGAAATAGTTGGTGTATTTCCCAATTTTTCCACCCCTAGACTTAAATCAGGTCTTCCCTGGTGGCTCAGACAGTAAAGAATCTGTCTGCAATACAGGAGACCCGGGTTCAATCTCTGGGTTGAGAAGATTCTCTGGAGAAAGAAATGGCAACCCATTCTAGTATTCTTGCCTGGGGAATTCCATGGACAGAGGAGCTTGGCAGGCTATAGCCCATGGGATCACAAAGAGTTGTACATGACTGAGCAACTAACACTTTACATAGTTTCATAAGCTTCCCTGGTTGCTCAGTGGTAAAGAATCCGCCTGCCAATGTAGGAGACACAGGAGACGTGGGTTCGATCCCTGGGTCAGGAAGATCCCTTGGAGGAGGAAATGGCAACCCACTCCAATATTCTTGCCTGGAGAATCCCATGGACAGAAGAGCCTGGTGGGCTACAGTCTATGGGGTCTCAAAAGAGTTAGACACAACTGAGCTTGTAGCACAGATTTAAACCAGATAGGATCTCATTGATATGGACAGAGAGAAGTACATTAGATACATGAGAATAATGGCAGAAAGGCATAGGGGTCTCCTGGCCCTCATTTCTCATGAGATATTTAAACAGACCACCTCTCATGCTCTTCTTTCATTTGCCTGGGGCAAAGCCAAACCCAAACCAGTGAGTCAGCCAGGTCAGGCAGAGGGAGGCTTGAGAATCATCAGTCCTGAGGCATGTTTGGTATTCTGTGGCACAAACAAGACCCTGAAAGTAGTTGCAAGTCTGGAGAGAGGATTAAACTGTTAGCTGCAGAGCTGAGCACTGAAGCTAGGTTTGAATGGGAATCACAGAAGGCTTCTATGGGGTCAACAATATCTCTGGAAGTGGAAATGAAGTTGAGTCATCTCAGACAAGCCATGAGGGCTCCAAACAAGCCCAGAGAAAAAGAGTGGGAAATAGGAAAAGACTGAGAGTTAACACACTCACAGACTAGAGCCACTTATACCTGTAAGAAAAAGAGCAACCAGGTAGACTTGGGATATCATCCCAGAGGCTAGATGTTGATGCAACAGCTACACAACAACTCTTTGTGCCTGCGGGGGCTTCCTCATAGCACGGTGACTGGGTTCTAAGAATAAGGACGGCACAAAGAGAACAGGAGGAAGCTGCATGGCTTTTAAACAGCTCCTCCAGAAATCATATAGCATCACTTGCATCATAGTCACAGTTCAACCAGATTGCAATCCTGGGTGTTCATTGGAAGGACTGATGCTAAAGCTGAAACTCTAATACTTTGGCCACCTCATGCGATGAGTTGACTCACTGGAAAAGACTCTGATGCTGGGAAGGATTGGGGGTGGGAGGAGAAGGGGACGACAGAGAATGAGATGGCTGGATGGCATCACCGACTCGATGGACATGAGTTTGAGAGAACTCCGGGAGTTGGTGATGGACAGGGAGGCCTGGCGTGCTGTGATTCATGGTGTGGCAAAGAGTCGGACACGACTGAGCTGAACTGAACTGAACTGAACATGGACTCTACCTCTCAATATGAAGAGTGTCAAAATCACACTGTAAGAGCATGTGCCGTGGCAGCACATGTGGCAACCATTTTGGGAAAATAGCAATTTGCCACAGGGAGAAAAGTGAGCAATTTGCCACAGGGAGAAAAGTAGAGTGTGTTGGGGTTCCCAAGACCACCACTAGATTCAGTGACTTGCTCAGAGGACTCATGAAACTCAACATATAGTTGTACTTGTAACTATGATTAGGGCTTCCCAGGTAGCACTAGTTGTAAAGAATCTGCCTGCCGATGAAGGAGACGCAAGAGACATGGGTTTGATCCCTGGGTCAGGAAAGATCCCCTGCAGTAGGAAATGGCAACCCACTCCAGTATTCTTGCCTGGAAAATCCCATGGACAGAAGAGCCTGGCAGGTTACAGTCTGTGGGTCTCAGAGTCAGACATAACTGAGCACATGCATGCACACATGTGGCTATGCTTGATTACAGCATGTTGATTCAAAGCAAAGTGAGCAAAGGGAAAAGGCACATAGGCTAAAGTCAAGAAAAAAACAGGTATGAAATTCTGAGACCAAGAACCTTCTCCCAGTGAGTCATACCGGATGCACTCATTCCCTCCAGCCATGAGGTATGAGATGCTATCTACAGGGGAAGCTCATTAGAGACTCCAAAGCCAAGATTTTTCTTAGGGGCTGGTCACATAGGCACCCTCTGCTTAGCATTTACCAAAATTCCAGACTCCTAGAAGGAAAACAAGTGTTCATCATAAGGCACATTGTTTGTGCCAACAGTTTAGACACTGTGAGCTACTTTTATTAGGGAATTCTTATCTCTACATGCCAACCAAAGTCCAACCTTATAAGCAGACCTTTTCACAGATAACATTCTCAGTTCTTTTCTACACATTGGAAGTGGGAGAGGATCTCTGAGAAAGTGAGTTTTTTTTTTTTCAAGAAAGATTAAATTTTCTTATAGGAGCTATTTAAATCATGGAATCAGACTAAGCTTTATGTTGATTGAGATTTAGTGTTTTCCCACTGGTGATGGGCTTAGTAAGAGGGCCAGTGATCAGTTAGACATACTTCTGCATATGTGAATTGCGGACAATTATTAGCGTTTCAACACCCTAACATAACATCTAAATGATTCAGTTCAGTTCAGTTCAGTCGCTCAGTCGTGTCCGACTCTCCGCGACCCCATGAATCACAGCACGCCAGGCCTCCCTGTCCATCACCAACTCCCGGAGTACACTCAAACTCATGTCCACAGAGTCGGTGATGCCATCCAGCCATCTCATTCTCCGTCGTCCCCTTCTCCTCCCGCCCCCAACCTTTCCCAGCATCAGAGTCTTTTCCAGAGAGTCAACTCGTCGCATGAGGTGGCCAAAGTATTGCAGTTTCAGCTTTAGCATCAGTCCCTCCAATGAACATCCAGGATTGATCTCCTCTAGAATGGACTGGTTGGATCTCCTTGCAGTATAAGGGACTCTCAAGAGTCTTCTCCAACACCACAGTTCAAAAGCATCAATTCTTCGGCGATCAGCCTTCTTCACAGTCCAACTCTCACATCCATACATGACCACGGGAAAAACCATTGCCTTGACTAGACGGACCTTGGTTGGCAAAGTAATGTCTCTGCTTTTTAATATACTATCAAGGTTGGTCATAACTTTCCTTCCAAGGAGCAAGCGTCTTTTAATTTCATGGCTGCAATCAGCATCTGCAGTGATTTTGGAGCCCAAAAAAACAAAGTCTGACACTGTTTCCACTGTTTTTCCATCTATTTCCCATGAAGTGATGGGACCAGATGCCATGATCTTTGTTTTCTGAATGTTGAGCTTCAAGCCAACCCTTTCACTCTCCTCTTTCACTTTCATCAAGAGGCTTTTGAGTTCCTCTTCACTTTCTGCCATAAGGGTAGTGTCATCTGCATATCTGAGGTTATTGATATTTCTCCCGGCAATCTTGATTCCAGCTTGTGCTTCTTCCAGCCCAGCGTTCCTCATGATGTACTCTGCATATAAGTTAAATAAGCAAGGTGACAATATACAACCTTGACGTACACCTTTTCCTATTTGGAACCAGTCTGTTGTTCCATGTCCAGTTCTAACAGTTGCTTCCTGACCTGCATACAGGTTTCTCAAGAGGCAGGTCAGGTGGTCTGGGATTCCCATCTCTTTCAGAATGTTCCACAGTTTATTGTGATCCACACAGTCAAAGGCTTTGGCATAGTCAATAAAGCAGAAATAGATGTTTTTCTGAAACTCTCTTGCTTTCTCCATGATCCAGCGGATGTTGGCAATTTGATCTCTGGTGCCTCTGCCTTTTCTAAAACCTGCTTGAACATCTGGGAGTTCACGGTTTATATACTGCTGAAGCCTGGCTTGGAGAATTTTGAGCATGACTTTACTAGCGTGTGAGATGAGTGAAACTGTGCGGTAGTTTGAGCATTCTTTGGCATTGCCTTTCTTTGGGATTGGAAGGAAGATTGACCTCTTCCAGTCCTGTGGCCACTGCTGAGTTTTCCAAATCTGCTGGCATATTGAGTGCAGCACTTTCACAGCATCATCTTTCAAGACTTGAAATAGCTCAACTGGAATTCCATCACCTCCACTAGCTTTGTTCGTAGTGATGCTTTCTAAGACCCACTTGACTTCACATTCCAAGATGTCTGGCTCTAGGTCAGTGATCACGTCATCGTGACTATCTTGGTCATGAAGATCTTTTTTGTACAGTTCTTCTGTGTATTCCTGCCACCTCTTTTTAATATCTTCTGCTTCTGTTAGGTCCATACCATTTCTGTCCTTTATCGAGCCCATCTTTGCATGAAATGTTCCCTTGGAATCTCTAATTTTCTTGAAGAGCTCTCTTGTTTTTCCTATTCTGTTGTTTTCCTCTATTTCTTTGCATTGATCACTGAGAAAGGCTTTCTTATCTCTCCTTGCTATTCTTTGGAACTCTGCATTCAGATGCTTATATCTTTCCTTTTCTCCTTTGCTTTTCGCCTCTCTTCTTTTCACAGCTATTTGTAAGGCCTCCTCATACAGCCATTTCGCTCTTTTACATTTCTTTTCCATGGGGATGGTCTTGGTCCCTGTCTCCTGTACAATGTCACGAACCTCCGTCCAGAGTTCATCAGGCACTCTATCAATCAGATCTAGTCCCTTAAATCTATTTCTCACTTCCACTGTATAATCATAAGGGATTTGATTGAGGTCATATCTGAATGGTCTAGTGGTTTTCCCTACTTTCTTCAATTTAAGTCTGAACTTCGCAATAAGGAGTTCATGATCTGAGCCACAGTCAGCTCCTGGTCTTGTTTTCGCTAACTGTATACAGCTTCTCCATCTTTGGTTGCAAAGAATATAATCAATCTGATTTCGGTGTTGACCATCTGGTGATGTCCATGTGTAGAGTCTTCTCTTGTGTTGTTGGAAGAGGGTGTTTGCTATGACCAGTGCCTTCTCTTGACAAAACTCTATTAGCCTTTGCCCTGCTTCATTCCGTGCTCCAAGGCCAAATTTGCCAGTTACTCCAGGTGTTTCTTGACTTCCTACTTTTGCATTCCAGTCCCCTATAATGAAAAGGACATCTTTTTTGGGTGTTAACGGTAGGTATTGCTAGGGGGCACCAGAGGGCGGACAGACTGATATCATAATCACAGGAAACTAGCCAATCTGATCACATGGACCACAGCCGAATGTGGTCCACTGGAGAAGGGAATGGCAAACCACTTCAGTATACTTGCCTTGAGAACCCCATGAACAGTAACAAAGGGCAAAATGATAGGATACTGAATGAGGAATTCCCCAGGTCAGTAGGTGCCCAGTATGTTACTGGAGCTCAGTGGAGAAATAACTATAGAAGGAATAAAGGGATGGAGCAAAAGCAAAACCAATACCCAGTTGTGGATGTGACCAGTGATAGAAGCAAGGTCCAGTGCTGTAAAGAGCAGTATTGCATAGGAACCTGGAATGTTAGGTCCATGAATCAAGGCAAATTGGAAGTGGTCAAACAGGAGATGGCAAGAGTGAACGTCGACATTCTAGGAATCAGTGAATTAAAATGGACTGGAATGGGTGAATTTAACTCAGACGACCATTATATCTACTACTGTGGGCAGGAATCCCTTAGAAGAAATGGAGTAGCCATCATGGTCAACAAAAGAGTCCAAAATGCAGTACTTGGATGCAATCTTAAAAATGACAGGATGATTTCTGTTCGTTTCCAAGGCAAACCATTCAATATTACAGTAATCCAGGCCTATGCCCCAACGAGTAATGCTGAAGAAGCCGAAGTTAATCGGTTCTATGAAGACCTACAAGACCTTTTAGAACTAACACCCAAAAAAAGATGTCTAAATGATTACTCAACATCTATTAAGTGGGTTGGGAAGAAGTGTTCAGAAATTGTATATAGAAAGAGATTTGTTAATTATCTCACATTATTGGCTGATCCACTATTCTGGTGCCACACAAACCCCGAGTTTTGACAAAGTACTCTTAAGATAGGACTATCACTGAATTGTCTCAGTCTTCCGGATAGATGAGGGTAACTGAGAATTTGTCTAAAGTGTGGAATGGCTGGGCAACAGAGCACAACAGCTTAAGCAGAGCTGTACTAGAGGAGACATATCACAGGAAGAATTTAGAGGACTTACTAGCCTAACTGGGAATAAAGAATCAAAGATGCTCATACCTTCAAATCTGGATGGCTGGGAGAGTTCCAACACCATTAAAAAAAAATTAAAAAGACACAGAGATGAGGAGGACTTGTTTAAGGGGGGAAATGATGAGTTACTTCTCAGACATTTTTAATTAGAGATGACATCAGTACAAAATGCTTATTTGAAAGGTAATGCTGTTGGACAGGTGTCCTAGAGAGAAGTCAGTGCCCTACGCACAGCAGTGATAATTGATTAGGTAAAATAGCAATAAAAAATATCACTAGGACCATGATTATATTTGAATATGGACTCTGGCTTGCATAATTATCCTGTATCAATTTTCTGTGAGGCTGAAAACTTTACCATGGCTATGTGTCTGTTATAAGAAATGCACATTGAATTAATTATAGGTAAAGAGGCACAAAGTCTCCAACCTACTCTCAAATGGTAAATAATTGGTGACTCTAGGTAAAGATTATATGGGAACTCCTTGTGCTGGTCTTATAAATTTCCTGTAAGTTTGAAATTATATAAAAATAAGTTACCCCTCAACAGTGATGGTTACAGAGCCATGGGAGTGGATCAATTTTCTGAGATTATGTAAAATGAGAGGAGCAGGTTCTGGGACCCAATTCTTGGGTATACTTATGGCTGGGTTCATAAAGAAGCCATGAAAGACAAAGACAAAAGGGCATGGAGAGAGCATTGCAAAGCCACAGATTCTGAGGAAAGGGAGGGCACCAAGAATACAAAGAATGTAGTGGTAGCCAATGACTATCCACTTCCAAAGAAGCATCATAGAGGGCAAAACCTGATAAAACACAACCGACAATAAGAATCAATCTCTTGTCATCTTTGAGTGTGCTGTTGCAGAGAATGGTTGGGGAAACTGAAACATCCTGATAGAAGATGGAAAAAAAGTGTCAGAGAAAGAAGCACAGAGGGCAAACAGGCCCTGTAGCAGCAGGAATTCCTAAGGACCCAGCAAGGGAATCACTGTACGGAAAATCTGCATTAAGGCTAATAAAGTTTTCTTTTTCCTTTTCTTCTCTTTTTCTTCCTTCTTCTTTTTAACAGATAATAGAAAAGCAGGTTAGGACATTACAGAAGGGTCCTCTTGAGTGCCCAGTCAACCTTCCCTCATTGTGAAAGACATGGTTTTAATGGAAATAAGATATGGTTTTACCACTTACATCAGTAAAATGTAGCAGTAAAGGATGGGTATCCAATTCTTAGATTCCCATCCCTTTCCCAACTCATTCCCATAACCTCTAAGCAACATTTATCTTCCAAACCATTTTTTCAGGATAAAATGACATTGCTGTTTCTTAGTCAACCACATACCCAGTCCTTACCCATTTCTGTGGTTTCACTTATTCTTATTTGATTTCATCCTGTTTTTTTAGGACTTTTTATTTTTCATAGTTTTACTTCTCAAGGTCATTTTCGGTTTTAGGCCTGCCTTCTGGAATATCAATAACTCCACCTAATTTAATATCACTAGATAATTTGAGAGCAGTCTCAATTCCTTCATCTAGAGAGCTCATCCATAAAAATACATAACGGGTTACATTTCCTGCCCAAATCAGTCACTGTGAACTAACCTTGTGTCCACCATTACAGATAGCTATTAGCCACCTGGCATTCATACAGCAAAGATCATTCTTCCCTAGCATGCCTTTAAGCATCCTCATTTGGTGTACTCCATTTACTCTTTAAAATGTATGGGGGCAACAAGCTTATTTGTCCGAATGTCACATTGGATGGAATTAAAAGAGATATTAAAGTAGATTTCTGTGATATTTTGTTTAATTTCTTTCTTTTTTTATTTTTTTTTATTGGAGGCTAATTATTTTACAATATTATATTGGTTGGTTTTGCCATACATTGACATGAATCTGCCCCGGGTGTACATGCGTTCCCCATCTTGAACCCCCCCTCCCACCTCCCTCCCCATCCCATCCCTCTGGTTCATCCCAGTGCACCAGCCCCGAGCATCCTGTATCATGCGTCAAGCCTGGACTGGTGATTCGTTTCACATATGATAATATACATGTTTCAATGCCATTCTCCCAAATCATCCCACCCTCATCTTCTCCCACAGAGTCCCAAAGACTGTTCTATACACCTGTGTCTCTTTTGCTGTCTCATATACAGGGTTATCATTACCATCTTTCTAAATTCCACATATATGTGTTAGTATACTGTATTGGTGTTTTTCTTTCTGGCTTACGTCACTCTGTATAATAGGCTCCAGTTTCATCCACCTTTCCCCTATTTACATGCACTTGACTGAAAACCTTCCCCTAATAAGGCTGTCTTCTAAGCACACACACAGAGTGATGTGGGGAAAAAAGAACATTTTCCCTACGGCCAAAATTACTTTACTGACTCTGGGAATCACAGGGCATAGGCATTTTAGACAGATTCCTTTGTTCATTTCCCTACATTAATTTTAAATTGATTTCATTTCTATTGGATATTTTTTTCCTCAATGATTGAATAAGAGTAACTGGCAAATGCAGCTGTAATGAACATGCAAATAGTTGGATATATTTTTATTACCTATTTAAGAAACCTTTAGTATATATTTTTATTTGGTAAAATTTTATAAAAGAGAAACATTTATAACAAATAAAGGTATTCATCTACAGAAAATTTGTCATGGGACGTTCAAGGAAGTGTAGACTGTGAATATAAGTATAAACATCTATATCATTAATGAGTTAGGGTTAGGGTCATCCCAAAGAAAAATATGGAGGTCTATATGAATAGTCATATCAAAAAATAACCTGACTTTTCAGTGAAGTTCAGTCCCTCAGTCGTGTCCAACTCTTTGTGACCCCATGGACTGCAGCATGCCAGGCTTCCCTGTCTATCACCAACTACTGGAGTTTACCCAAAATCATGTCCATTGAGTCGGTGATGCCACCCGAGCATCTCATCCTCTGTCATCCCCTTCTCCTCCCACCTTCAATCTTTCCCAGCATCAGGGTCTTTTCTAATGAGTCAGTTCTTTGCATCAGGTGGCCAAAGTATTGGAGTTTCAGCTTCAGCATCAGTCTTTCCAATGAATATTCAGGACTGATTTCTTTTAGGATTGAATGGTTGGATCTCCTTGCAGTCCAAGGGACTCTCAAGAGTCTTCTCCAACATCACACTTCAAAAGCATAGATTCTTCAACACTCAGCTCTCTTTATAGTCCAAATCTCACATCCATACATGACTACTGGAAAAACCATAGCTTTGACAAGATGGACCTTTGTTGGCAAAGTAATGTCTCTGCTTTTTAGTATGCTGTCTAGGTTGATCATAGCTTTTCTTCCAAGGAGCAAGCGTGTTTTAATTTCATGGCTGCAGTCACCATCTGCAGTGATTTTGGAGCCCAAAAAACTAAAGTATGTCACTGTTTCCATTGTTTCCACATCTATTTGCCATGAAGTGATGAGACCAGATGCCATGATCTTAGTTTTCTGAATGTTGAGATAGAGAGGATAGATATGAGGGATAGATTATCTATATATCTTATCTATCTTTCCATCTTATCTATGTGTCTATCCATCTCTGTATCTAAATAAAGATCAATGAGAGAAGCTGGGGAAGACTTGTGGAACTAAATGAGCAACTGCCAAGTGATTCTAAGGTTAAAACTTGTTGTTGCTCAGCTGCAGTCAAGTCCAACTCTTTTCGACCACATGGACGACAGCATGCCAGACTTCCCTGTCCTTGACTATTTCCTGGAGTCTGCTCAAACTCATGTCCATTGGGTCGGTGATGCCATCTAACCATCTCATCTTCTGTTGCCCCTTCTCCTTTTGCTTTCAATCTTTCCCAGCATCAGAGTCTTTTCCAATTAGTCAGCTCTTTGCATTAGGTGGCCAAAGTATTGGAGCTTCACTTTTCAGCATCAGTCCTCCCAATGAATATTCAGGATCGATTTCCTTAAGAGTTGATTGACTGGTTTGATTTCCTTGCAATCCAAGGGATTCTCAAGAGTCTTTTCCAACACCACAATTAGAAAGCATCAATTCTTAGGCCCTCAGACTTCTTTATAGCCCAACCCTCACATCCATGCATGACTACTGGAAAAACGATAGCTTTGACTATATGGACTTCTGTCAGGAAAGTGATGTCTCAGCTTTTTAATATGTAGTCTGGTGGTGGTTCAGTCGCTAAGTCGTGTCTGACTCTTGCGACCCCATGAACTGTAGCCTGCCAGGCTCCTCTGTCCATGGGATTCGACAGGCAACAATATTGGAGTGGGTTGCCATTTCCTTCTCCAGGGGATCTTCCTTACCCAGGAATTGAATCCAGGTCTCCTGCATTGCAGGCAGAGTCTTTACCAACTGAGCTACAAGGGAAGCTCTTTGTCAAAACGTTCCTTCCAAGGAGCAAGTGTCCTTTAATTTCATGACTGAAGTAATCATTGCAGTGATTTTGAAGCCCAAGAAAATAAAATCTTTCACTTTCCCCCCTTCTATTTGGCTTCCCAGGTAGCCCAGTTGGTAAAGAATCCACCTGTCAATGTAGAGTATGTAAGAGACACAGGTTCAATCCCTGGGTCAGAAAGATCCCCTGGAGTATGAAACAGCAGTCCAGCATTCTTTCCAGGGAAATCCTAGGGACAGAGGAGCCTGGAGGGCTATAGTCCATGGGGTTACAGAGTCGGACATGACTCAACACACACATATTTGCCATGAAGTGATGGGGTCAGATGTCATGATCTTAATTTTTTGAATGTTGAATTTTAAGCCAGCTTTTTCAGTCTCTTCTTTCAACCTCATCAAGAAGCTCCTGTTAGTTCCTCTTCACTTTCTGCCATTAGAGTGGTATCATCTGCATACCTGAGGTTATTGATATTTTTCCCAGCAATGGTGATTCCAGCTTGTGATTCATCCAGCCTGCCATTTCACATGATGTACTCTGCATAGAAGTTAAGTAAGCAGGGTTACAAAATATACAGCCTTGATATACTCCTTCCCCAATTTTGAACCAGTCCTTTGTTCCCTGTCTGATTCTAACTGTTGCTTCTTAACCTGTATACAGGTTTCTCAGGAGACAGGTAAGGTGATCTGGTATTCCCATTTCTAAGAATTTTCCACAATTTGTTGTGATCCACACAGTCAAAGGCTTTATAGCATAGTCAATGAAGCAGAAGTAAATGTTTTCCTGGAATTCCCTTGCTTTCTCTATGATCCAATGAATGTTGGCAATTTGATCTCTGGTTCGTTTGCCTCTTCTAAATACAGCTTGTACATCTGGAAGTTCTCGGTTCATGTACTATTGAAGCCTAGCTTGGAGGATTTTGAGCATTACCTTGCTAGTGTGTGAAATGAGTACAATTGTGCAGTAGTTTGAACATTCTTTGGCATTGCCCTTCTTTGCGATTGGAATGAAAACTGACCTTTTCCAGTCCTATGGTCACTGCTGAGCTTTCCAAATTTGCTGGCATATTGAGTGCAACAGTTTAACAGCATCATCTTTCAGGATTTGAAACAGTTCAACTGGAATTCTGTCACTTCCACTAGTTGTGTTTCGTAGCAATGCATCCTCAGGCCCACTTGGCTTCACATTCCAGGATGTGTGGGTCTAGATGAGTGACCACACCTTCATGGTTATCTGGGTCATGAAGATCTTTTTTGTATAATTCTTCTGTGTATTCTTGCCACCTCTTCTTGATCTCTTCTGCTTCTGTTAGGTCCATACCATTTCTGTCCTTTATTGTGCCCATCTTTGCATGAAATGTTCCCTTGGTATCTCTAATTTTCTTGAAGAGATCTCTAGTCTTTCCCATTCTATTGTTTTCCTCTATTTCTTTGCATTGATCACTGAGGAAGGCTTTCTTATCTCTCCTTGCTACTCTATGGAACTCTGCATTCAGTTGCATGTATCTTCCTTTCTCTCTTGCCTTTCAGTTCTCTTCTTTTCTCAGCTATTTAGAAAGCCTCCTCAGACAACCACTTTACCTTACTGCATTTCTTTTTCTTTGGGATGGTTTTGATCACAGCCTACTATACAATGTTACAAACCTCTGTCCATAGTTCTTCAGGCACTCTGTCAACCAGATATAATCCCTTGAATCTATTCATCACCTCCACTCTATTGTCATAGGGGATTTGACTTAGGTCATACCCAACTCCCATCACCCGGGAGTTGGTGATGGACAGGGAGGCCTGGCGTGCTGTGATTCATGGGGTCGCAAAGAGTCGGACACGACTGAGCGACTGAACTGAACTGAACTGACTGATACCCAAATGGCCTAGTGATTTTCCCTACTTTCTTCAATTCAAGCCTGAATTTTGCAATGAGAAGCTCATGATCTGAGCCATAGTCAGCTCTAAGTTTTGTTTTTGCTGATTTATAGAGTTTCTCCATCTTTGACTGCAAGGAATATAATCAATCTGATTTCAGTGTTGTCCATCTGGTGATGTCCATGTGTAGAGTCATCTCTTGTGTCATTGGAAGAGGATGCTTTTGCTATGACCAGTGTGCTCTCTTGACAAAACTCTGTTAGCCTTTGTCCTGCTTCATTTTGTACCTTAAGACCAAACTTGCCTGTTACTGCAAGTTACAGGAAGTTATCTGGGCTTCCTGCTTTTGCATTCCAGTTCCCTATGATGAAAAGGACATCTCTTTTTAGCATTAGTTCTAGAATATCTTGTAGCTCTTCATAGAACCATTCAACTTTAGCTTCTGTGGCATTTGTGGTTGGGGCATAGACTTGGATGATTACTGTAATGTTGAATGGTTTGTCTTGGAAATAAACTGAGATCATTCTGTCATTTTCTAGCTTGCACCCAAGTACTGCATTTTAGACTCTTTTGTTGACTTTGAGGGCTACTTCATTTCTTCTAAAGGACTCTTTCCCACAGTAGTAGATATAACAGTCATCTGAATTAAATTCACCCATTCCTGTCCATTTTAGGAAACGTGGTCTCTTAGCACTGGGGGAATGCCATGAGACTCAGATTCAGAATTATTTGCCTATAAGCTACAAAATCATGGCCATATGTACATGTTTAAGGTCAGCACACATATGTACAACACACATTGAGATCTTTCAGGTATGAATACACATCAAGGAAGGCCACCATCTCCTTCTGAACCCAAGTAAGAGAAGGCTGTTTCTGTGGTTAACTAGCAGCAGGATTTTGAAACACCTAGAGGTCAATCAAAAAATACTAGGTACAACCATGTGACCTCTCTTCCTTCTTCTCCAATTCCACTCCCTCGCCACTACACCTCTTTTGCAGAAGAATTAAACCTCTCTCTCATTTTATTTCAGTCAACAGTACATAATAAGATAAACAAGAGTATTCAGCAAATGGCCATGATTATTCTCTTAGTAGACAGTGAGTCAGAACCTTAACAGAAGAAAAAAGGGAAAATTAAATAGTAGATATATTAAGATGCAGTACAAAGTGAAGTAGTACTAAAATAAAAATCAAGAAGACACATCATGGACTCTGAAACATTACCTAATTAAAGTTCAACCTTAATTTTTTGGATGAAAGCTTGGCAAAACTACACTCTATTCTAGACTAAAAGGCTTACACATGATTATTCAGTGTGACCAGATTTACACTGAACAACTTTTCATGCTATTACGTTTTTAAAACAATAATAATAACAACAAAAGAACAAGAAAAAAGAAAAAGACTATCTACACTGGAATTATGGAAGATCATGGGGACACAGAATGGAGCAAAGATACAAACAGAAGGCCTTAAAAAGTGGAAATGAAAGCTAATTTAGTTCAGACAGGTAATGTTTCCTACAGAAACCCCAGCCTCTTCTAGATTCACTTTCTGACCCAGCTATTGGTGGTTTTCAGTAAGTCACTCTTTCCCTTATCTTCTTTTTAAAGCCCCTGTTAGACATCCCTTCCTGGGAAGCAGGAAACTAAGGGTAATTCCAGGCTTTAAGGAGTTTCTTTCATATTTCTGAGCCTAATAGAACAATAAAAGGCTCTTGATGGTGCTCAATGTGACTCCTAGCTGAGGTGAATCTTGGTTTGGGATGATATTCAAAGTATTTATAAATCAATACACACCAAGCAGTTTGGGCAAGTTTTAGATGCCCCTATCAGGCAGGTGTTAAGCTACCAGAAAGAAAACCCAAGCTCGGCCCACTCAGCCATGAGGCACAGAAAGCCCAGTGTCTAAGGTCCATAGTATTTTAAAGTTCCCACAAAAGTGTTTTAATTTATTTTAAAATCAGAATTTTCAAAGTGACTATAACAATAATGTGAATGTACTTGGTGCCACTAAATTGTAAACTAAAAAACGGTTAAAATGGTGCTTTTATATGAGGAACGCTGGGCTGGAAGAAGCACAAGCTGGAATCAAGATTGCTGGGAGAAATATCAATAACCTCAGATATGCAGATGACACTACCCTTATGGCAGAAAGTGAAGAGGAACTCAAAAGCCTCTTGATGAAAGTGAAAGGGGAGAGTGAAAAGGTTGGCTTGAAGCTCAACATTCAGAAAACAAAGATCATGGCATCTGGTCCCATCACTTCATGGGAAATAGATGGAAAAACAATGGAAACAGTGTCAGACTTTGTTTTTTTGGGCTCCAAAATCACTGCAGATGCTGATTGCAGCCATGAAATTAAAAGACGCTTGCTCCTTGGAAGGAAAGTTATGACCAACCTTGATAGTATATTAAAAAGCAGAGACATTACTTTGCCGACCAAGGTCCGTCTAGTCAAGGCAATGGTTTTTCCCGTGGTCATGTATGGATGTGAGAGTTGGACTGTGAAGAAAGCTGATCGCCGAAGAATCGATGCTTTTGAACTGTGGTGTTGGAGAAGACTCTTGAGAGTCCCTTATACTGCAAGGAGATCCAACCAGTCCATTCTAAAGGAGATCAATCCTGGATGTTCATTGGAGGGACTGATGCTGAAGCTGAAACTCCAATACTTTGGCCACCTCATGAGACGAGTTGACTCACTGGAAAAGACTCTGATGCTGGGAAAGGTTGGGGGCGGGAGGAGAAGGGGACGACCGAGAATGAGATGGCTGGATGGCATCACCGACTCTGTGAACATGAGTTTGAGTGTACTCCGGGAGTTGGTGATGGACAGGGAGGCCTGGCGTGCTTTGATTCATGGGGTCGCGGAGAGTCAGACACGACTGAGCGACTGAACTGAACTGAACTGAACTGATATTATATATATATTTTACCATAATGAAAAATGCAAACACCATTTTGAAAAGCTAACTCTATTAAATGATGGAAACTCATATTGAAGCCAGGAAATGATGCCAGCAATTTAATACCCATAAACATCTCAAGGCAGTAAGCAACGGCAGCTATTATACAGAAAATTTTGCTTAAAATAGAGTACCAAAGTCCAAAAGTACTTCTCAGGAAAAAATGAGTGTTGTATGATTTAGTTTTGTGTAATAACACCCACTGGACTTCTCTGGTGGCTCAGCAGTAAAGAATCTGGCTGCAATTCAGGAGACGCAGGTTCAATTCCTGGGTCAGAAAGATCCCCAAGAGAAGGAAATGGCAATTCACTCCAATATTCTTCCTGGGAAATCCCATGACCAGAGAAGCCTGGCAGGCTACAGTCCATGGGGTCACAAAAGAGCTGGATATGACTCAGCACCTAAACAACAACAAAAATAACACCCATAGTATACTGATAATTTTGGGAGGGTTAACAATAACATGATCACATAACATGGCTATAAAATAAAATAATATAGTCACAAATAGTCAAAAATAGGCAAGGAGGCAAAACAGTATAAAAATATAAAAGAAAAAAGGATAGGTAAACTTTACAAAATACCAATGAGAAATGCAGCCTAAAAATACATCTCTTCAATAAGCCTTTCAGTTCAGTTCAGTTCAGTTCAGTTCAGTCACTCAGTCGTGTCCGACTCTCCGCGACCCCATGAATCACAGCATGCCAGGCCTCCCTGTCCATCACCAACTCCCAGAGTTCACTCAAACTCGTGTCCACAGAGTCGGTGATGCCATCCAGCCATCTCATTCTCGGTCATCCCCTTCTCCTCCTGCCCCCAACCTTTCCCAGCATCAGAGTCTTTTCCAGTGAGTCAACTCGTCGCATGAGGTGGCCAAAGTATTGCAGTTTCAGCTTTGGCATCAGTCCTTCCAATGAACACCCAGGATCGATATCCCTTAGAATGGACTGGTTGGATCTCCTTGCGGTACAAGGGACTCTCAAGAGTCTTCTCCAACACCACAGTTCAAAAGCATCAATTCTTCGGCGATCAGCTTTTTTCACAGTCCAACTGTCACATCCATACATGACCACGGGAAAAACCATAGCCTTGACTAGACGGACCTTTGTTGGCAAAGTAATGTCTCTGCTTTTTAATATATTATCAAGGTTGGTCATAACTTTCCTTCCAAGGAGTAAGCGTCTTTTAATTTCATGGCCTTTAAATTAACAAAAATGAATATAATCCAACCTGGATTATATTTGCCTTTATGGCAAAACAGTTGTAAAATAAATTATTTAATTTTTAAAAAATTTCAATGGAAGAAGGAGCCCATGAAAGTCCTCAGGGCCCAGGTAAGTCATAATGCACCCCTGGGTCCTAGAAGTCCAGAATGCTGGGCTACTGAGGCAGCAGGGTTCTGGAGAACTCAAGACCACAGCAAGTTTCTAAATAGCACAGAAATATCAATATTTTAACAATGCTATATCTGTACCAGAGCATAGAATCCCGGTGACAGGATAGGTCAGTCCTACCATTGTTGGGAATATTTTAAACAGATACAGCCTCTTTCTTACCTACTGGGCAACACTGGTTAGGTTCCCTGTAATCAATTTGGAATGCATGCCAGCTTTAATACATAACTCTCTATTTAAAAGTTCCTCAGTTTTTTATCTCTGAAAGAACTGAGATATTTTCTGGCTTAAAGCTACACATATGCCTGGAAAGATAATTCAATAGACAGCTCTATTTAGGAAAAAGGATGGTAATTCACACAGTAAAGACCAATCAGATGTACTCAAATGGCCGCTGCAAGGCTGAGAGGAGCCCTGACTCTCCAAAAGGCGCCCACCAAGGGACTGGTCATTGACTCGGTCTTTGGTCCTGCCTTTCTTCCCTACTCTCCTGTGGGCTAACTTCAACACTCATATTTAGAATCTAGCCAACACTCTCACTTAGAGTTTTTTCACCTTCTCAAGTCAATGGCTTAGATTCCATCATAACACCTCATTCCCACGACCACATCTTGGGGTCTATCATTCCCCCAAATTGTTCTAAATCAGAAATACCAATAAATTCCAGTACATCCCCTTTGCTCACTACCTCTAATTCTTTTAGCTCTCTCACTCCTTTGCTATTGCTATGCTTGTTCTTTTTTTAATTCCCCAGACTCTTCAACTTCCTGAGTTTGCTAGTCCATGCCTGAAATAGTTATTTTCCTTACTAATCCTGAGTGTGTTCAGTTGACTCTCCACCATTACCCTCTTCTCACTTGTCCTTTGTCTCAAAGATTCATGTACCCTACAAACATCCAGTCTTAGACCGATCTTCCGATGTAATATCTCTGTGACTTTTCCTTTATCTCAGTTCTTTGGGAGAAGGATAGGGAAGATTTTAAGAGAAGGTATCTTTCATTGAAATTGGGTGAGTCATAATAAATACCCCCTTTAGGAAGTGGAATTCTGAAGAAGTAACGTGCAATTCTCTTTCATTTCTCTCCTTAGAAATAATTTCATAACTTCATAATATTTTGGATTTATTCATTCATAGTACTCTTGCCTAGAAGATCCCATGGAGAGAGGAGCCTGGTGGGCTGCAGTCCGTGGGGTCGCTAAGGGTCAGACACGACTGAGCGACTTCACTTTCACTTTTCACTTTCACACATTGGAGAAGGAAATGGCAACCCACTCCAGTGTTCTTGCCTGGAGAATCCCAGGGAGGGGGGAGCCTGGTGGCTTGCCGTCTGTGGGGTCACACAGAGTCGGACACGACTGAAGTGACTTAGCAGCAGCAGCAGCATGGGGAGATAATTTGCATTCCCTTAAGACTTCTTATAATTCCATCCTACTTTATGCAAATATGAATTAAACAAATGTAAGAGACCAAAATATAAAAATTTATAAAGCCTCAATTCATGCACAAAATTTGAGATAATTTCTTTGCATTTGTGCTTTTTTAATAAAATTCTTTTTTAGAAATAAAATAAAATAAAATAAAGTACATGAGCCAATAAAAAAAAAAAAAAGAAACTTATTCTGGGGACTTCCCTGGGAAGTCCTGGGAGTTGGAAGTCCACCTTGCAATTCAGGGGACGCAGGTTCCATCCCTGATCAGGGAACTCGGATCCTACATACTGTAAAACAAGTAACCTGAGTGCCACAACTAAGATCTGAAGCAGCCAAATAAATGAATTTTTTGCTTTTTTTTTTTTGAAAGAAATTTATAAAAAAAAAAAAAAGAGATAATACAAATCAAAATGTTTTAGGATTTCTTCAGAAACTGCGTAATTGCAAAGGTGATTGAGTGAATGGTGAGCTGTGTTTATGCAAAGGTCACATGGTGAGGTCTCTAGCAAGTAAAAAATATTCTCTTTATTTTGTCAGTATTTTATGAATCATACATTTTTTTATGTGTATGGTAACTTCTAAGTCTGAGTTCAGTTACTATTCTGCTATTACTTAACCATTCGCTGTCATTACAATTTAAAATATTTTTTATATTCTATAACAATGTAATGCAAGCATTATTAAATGGGGGTGCTAGAAGCAGTGCTGAAAACATGCCTCAGAGTCAATTAATTTGACAATAAACTTAGAAGTAAATGAACAAAACTCTAAATAAAGCCAAACAACTGCCATCACATGCTGCATGCTGTGCTGTTAACGTGGAAACAAGCAACTTGAGAAATACTGGACATAATACTGAAAAAATTAGAAGCACAAATACATAACACAGTGGCTAAAGAGTTATCCACCCAAAAAATACATCCCACATTCTTTATATTTATGCTTATGGGGAAATTAGTCCTTTGAATTTTGTGAGTTTTTAATTACATGTCTTACAACTTCTTTTTTTTAAGAGATGGGGCCAAATCCCATGCAAATAAGGAAATGAGTCTGAAACTCATTTTTAAATAATATATGGTTCCTTGTGGTTCTGATTATAAACCACCATGCTTGCTACACTGAAAAATGCTGAAAAGTATAATGATGAAGAAAATCACCTAGAATTTCACTATTCACTAGCCAACTTTACTAGCATTTAACAGTTTCTTCAGGCTTTTTTCCTCCATACTTTTACATAAAAGTATGGAGGAAAAATACACATACAATTTTGTATCTTAATGATTTTTCTTGACCTTAAATAAGAAGATTTATCAAGACACTAAGAACCATCCATGGACTTTCTAAAGGGTGGAATATATAAAATATCTCATTATGTGATTACAACCTATTTAATTAGTACTGTCAGAAAGGAAAACAAATCTTTCCTTTACACTAATAGGTTCTTCTGATTAGTCTAAGAATTAAACTGTGAGCTATTTCAAATCTTGAAAGATGATGCTGTGAAAGTGCTGCACTCTATCTGCCAGCAAATTTGGAAAACTCGGCAGTGGCCACAGGACTGGAAAAGGTCAGTCTTCATTCCAATCCCAAAGAAAGGCAATGCCAAAGAATGCTCAAACTACCGCACAATTGCACTCATCTCACAAGCTAGTAAAGTCATGCTCAAAATTCTCCAAGCCAGGCTTTAGCAATATGTGAACTGTGAACTCCCAGATGTTCAAGCAGGTTTTAGAAAAGGCAGAGGCACCAGAGATCAAATGGCCAACATCCGCTGGATCATGGAGAAAGCAAGAGAGTTCCAGAAAAACATCTATTTCTGCTTCATTGACTATGCCAAGGCCTTTGACTGTGTGGATCACAATAAACTGTGGAAAATTCTGAAAGAGATGGGAATACCAGACCACCTGACTGACAGAGAATGAGATGGCTGAATGGCATCACCAACTCTATGGACATGAGTTTGAGTGAACTCCGGGAGTTGGTGATGGACAGGGAGGCCTGGCGTGCTGTGATTCATGGGGTCGCAAAGAGTCGGACACGACTGAGCAACTGAACTGAACTGAAGACAGATTAGCCAGAAAAAGTCTAATTTAATTTCATACATACAGGAACCCGACATACATGAGGAGATAAAATGTATCTTCTCATTTTATGAGAAATATAAAATGAGGTTTACATGTCATCCTGAGCTAAGGAATGGGATAGAGGCCTGGGGCTTCCAAGAACAGGAGGGTTCACAAGACAATAAGAGCAGATGTTTAGCAATTAGACATTTGCCCTGCAATACAGATGCAGCTACTTAGCTAAAATTTATCTCCAGTAATAACTTTTTTTTTCCTGAGAAAAATTCCCAATCTAAACTCTTCTAGGTAGTTAAAGGAGGAGAGTAGGTTATCTTAACCCACAGGGTCTTTGACTAAAAAAAAAATCCTCATGCAGGAGTGATACATTTTTTGGAGACTCATTCTGAATCCCTAGAGTACTGTACCCAATTTTAAAACACTGGGTAATTTCCAAGTTTGCCATAATAAATAATTCAGTGATGAATATCATTGGATATAAACTTTATCCCTGGCTTGAATTATTTTTCTTGGGGAAATACTTAGAATTATTAGATCAAATAGTATATCAATTCATATTGCAAAATTCCTTTCCAGAAAGACAAACAATTTACAATATTTCTGGCAATAGAAAAAAAAATAGCCATCTCACCCCAGGGTCACTCAACAGAATATTATTATTTTAAAAAATATCACCAATTTTACTAGCAAAAAAAATGTACTGTTTTAATTCACACATTCTATTATTTGTAGACTGGGATTTTCCCTGTATTTGTCAGTTAACTAATAATAATTATTTCCTAATTTGTGAATTGTCTTTATATGCCCTTGGCTCATTTCCCTATGGTTTTAACGGTTTTCCAGACAATAAATCAGAATTCTTTATGTATCATATTTGCTTTTCTAACAGCTTGATTTCTATTTTTTAATAAGCAAAAATAAATAATATTATAACATTAGTAGTATCAGGAATCTTTTATTTCTGTAAATGGTTATGCCAGTGTTTCAAAAAACTTTTGATTATTCTCTGTTTATACTCTCAGATAACTTTCAGAATCTTAGAGTTCTCAGATAGTAAACAAAGTCCATTGGAATTTTTAATGTAATTATATTATATTTCTAAATTTAACTTGTAATTAATTTAGTTTTCAGTCCCCTGCTGCTGCTAAGTCACTTCAGTCGTGTCCGACTCTGTGCGACCCCATAGACGGAGCCCACCAGGCTCCCGTCCCTGGTATTCTCCAGGCAAGAGCACTGGAGTGGGTTGCCATTTTCTTCTCCAATGCATGAAAGTGAAAAGTGAAAGTCAAGTCGCTCAGTCGTATCCCACTCTTAGCGACCCCATGGACTGTAGCCTACCAGGCTCCTCCGTCCATGGGATTTTCCAGGCAAGAGTACTGGAGTGGGATGCCATTGCCTTCTCTAGCCACTGGTTACTGATATAAGCTCTCATTCTTCATAACAGAGTATTTATATATACTGTTAAATTGGATGGCATTTAATACATGGTATGCCATGTACTGAAGTTTATTAAGAAAGGTGTGAAATCAGATTATCCTAACATTTAAAGTATTAACAATGACACTCTTTTAGGAAAAAAAATGGTTTTGCTATAGCTCCCTTCACTGTTTCATACCTTTCCTCCCTATATTAAGAAGTATATACGTGAGAACTTAGTAGACACTGAACTTCCCAGTATATTCAGTCCCCTGCTGCTGCTGCTGCTGCTAAGTCACTTTAGTCGTGTCCGACTCTGTGTGACCCCATCGACGGAAGCCCAACAGGCTCCCCCTTCCCTGGGATTCTCCAGGCAAGAACACTGGAGTGGGTTGCCATTTCCTTCTCCAATGTGTGAAAGTGAAAAGTGAAAGTGAAGTCGCTCAGTCGTGTCCAACCCTTAGCGACCCACCCCACGGACTGCAGCCTACCAGGCTCCTCCATCCATGGGATTTTCTAGGCAAGACTACTGGAGTGGCTTGCCATTGCCTTCTCCGATTCAGTCCCCTAAACAGTGGTTATTCCTTTGCACTTGAGATTTCTGTTTCAGTTACCTTTGGTGTGTATTTATTTAAAAAAAAAAAAAACACACCCAAAACTTAATGCCATCAAACAACAATTTATTATTATTTTCTTGCAATCTCTTGTTTGTAGTCAGATGACAACTGAAGCTGCAGTCTACGCCCACTAGGCTGGATGTCCAAGATGGTTTCATTGTTCATAAGTTAAGCTCATCATTATTCCTCCTCATGGCTTCTCCCTTCAGCAGAGTAGCCTAGATTTCCTAGCCTTGGTGGCTCAGGGCTCCAGGAACTGGAAGCAGTCTTATTAAAGCTAGCCTAGATTTGGCATAAGGTTACTTTTGTCCTGTTCTGTTGATCAAATCTGTTACCTGACAACTGTGATTCAAAAGATGGAGGAACATTTAACTCTTGCTGGGTAAGTAGCCTGTCTACCATCTTTAGAGAGGAGCTTCCACATCTTTATTGATCTTTATCTGAGAATTTTCTTCATAAAAGTACTTAAAATTTGTGTTGCTATAGCAATTTGTATGTTTTTTTCTTTTATGGCTTGCTTACTAAGCAGTTATTGCTAATATGAAGGAAAGATATTATCTTTGATATATTTATTTTATATTCAGTCACCTTACTAAATGATCTAAACTGATTCTAGCTACTTATTATTTCATACTATCTGAAAATAAAGATTTTTTTCTCCTCTTTTTCAGGAGCTAAGTCTCTTATTTATTGCACCAGTTAGGACTTCTAGAACAAGACTAATAGGAAGCAGCCTTGTTTTGCTTTTGTTGTATAATGTTTTAAGTTCAAGTATACTGAAGTTGTAAACTGGACATATTTTATCAGCATATATTTCCCAGGGCTAAATTAAGCCACTTATTTTCATATGCTAATATAATACAAATGAATAGAAAGGTAGATTCTTATTCCAGATAAATTGAATTTATGGAGCAGGACAATAAAACAAAGATGAGGAAGAAAGTAACTAACATATTTTAGATACTACAATATTTTCTCCCTGAAATCTATAAACTTGTTCCCAAAATAAATCATAACCATAAAATATTCCATTAACCCCCACAAATAATATAAAACACCATAAATCTCAACAATTTATCCTTTCTTCTCAAGTTTGGCTATTTACACTAGATGAAAAGAATCATATTAAGCACATAAACATTAGAATATGGCTTTTCAGCTCTCTTATACTCACAAGTGGCTGATATTCATATGGTGGAGCATATTCTTCAGCATATGTTGTCAATGTACACCTAAGAAAGATAAGTTAATATCTGAGAAAAGAATGACTCCAAAAGAAAAATATTTTAATTTTTTAGTAGTATGTACTTTAATCAAAATAAAAACATTTCAAGAAAGATAGGCCCTAATAAAAATTTTAAAGTTTTAAAATTCCCAGGCCTCATTTATAGTGTTAACTATCACCAGCAAGGTGACTTCCTTCAGTTACTTCCAATACCACCTACTATTCTTCTATACTAATAATATTCTGCTGCTGCTGCTCCTGCTGCTAAGTCTCATCAGTCGTGTCCGACTCTGTGCGACCCCATAGATGGCAGCCCACCAGGCTCCTCCGTCCCTGGGATTCTCCAGGCAAGAACTCTGGAGTGGGTTGCCATATGCTACCAAGTCCCAAAGCTCAGGTGCATTCCAGACAAGGGTGCTCTTTTCCACTCACTTTCTACTTTTCAAACTTTTTGACCCTATACCCCATGTTCTCTGCTAGATGGCAACTGAAAAATAATACACAACCACGTAGTCTGAGATTACAGTTTCCCCAACCTCCACTCCATGAAATACATAGAAATGCTGAGTGAAATACATCCTTCTCCCCCAAGTCTACAAACACAGCCTAAGACTCAAAACTGGAGTTTGAACTTCCTATCAAGGGCAGGAGACATGACCTTGGGTTCACAGAAGGCACAGAGCTAAATTGCTACTTATAATCAGGAGCCTGTAAAGGCTGTACCTCCATATGTGTGTATGCTAAGTGTCCAACTCTTCGTGACCCTATAGATTGTATCCCGCCAGAGCTAAACTGCTACTTCCAGTCAAGAGTCTGTAAATGTTGTACCTACATATAAAAGAGACCAAAGAAACTCTAGCCATCAGACTAGGGAAACTTGCAAGAAAGTTTCTCTCTGTCTGGTACTCAGAATAGGGGAAAATATTTTTCTCCTATGAGAAATTACTGTCCTGATTCTGTTCCTGGCAATATTATGGGATTAGATGGTCAAAGAAATTCATCTGAAATTGCAAATCTAAAAATACCAGGAAAAAGGACATTTAAACATTTTAACATATGACTGAGCTGATGAGAGGGTAGAGAACAAGTAGAAGAATTCAAAATAACTAGGATGTCAACTAAGAATGGTTACTGGGTACAGATGCTAATATTTATCTGGTGGTAAGCAGAGACATTACTTTGTCAACAAAGGTCCGTCTAGTCAAAGCTATGGTTTTTCCAGTGGTCATGTATGGATGTGAGAGTTGGACTGTGAAGAAAGCTGATCGCCGAAGAATTGATGCTTTTGAACTGTGGTGCTGGAGAAGACTCTTGAGAGTCCCTTGGACGGCAAGGAGATAAAACCAGTCCATTCTAAAGGAGATCAATCCTGGGTGTTCATTGGAAGGACTGATGCTAAAGCTGAAACTCCAATCCTTTGGCCACCTCATGTGAAGAATTGACTCACTGCAAAAGACTCTGATGCTGCGAGGGATTGGGGGCAGGAGGAGAAGGGGATGACAGAGAATGAGATGGCTGGATGGCATCACCGACTCGATGGACATGAGTTTGAGTGATCTCCGGGAGTTGGTGATGGACAGGGAGGCCTGACGTGCTGTGATTCATGGGGTCGCTAAGAGTCGGACACAACTGAGCATCTTCACTTTCACTTTTCACTTTCATGCATTGGAGAGGAAAATGGCAACCCACTCCAGTATTCTTGCCTGGAGAATCCCAGGGACAGGGTAGCCTGGTGGGCTGCCATCTATGGGGTCGCACAGAGTCGGACACGACTGAAGTGACTTAGCAGCAGCAACCACCAATTAATTACTGTCAGACTTTCAAGATGTGATTTCCAGAGGCACAACATTAGCATTATCTGGGTACTTGTTAGATATGCAAATACTTGGATGTCACACCAAGTCCACTGAATTAGAAATTCTAGGAGTGGGCTCCCAGAGAAAGCAATGGCAACCCACTCCAGTACTCTTGCCTGGAGAATCCCATGGCCGGAGAAGCCTGGTAGGCTACAGTCCACGGGGTCACTAAGAGTCGGACACGACTGAGCAACATCACTTTCACTTTTCACTTTCATGCCCTGGAGAAGGAAATGGCAATCCACTCCACTATTCTTGCCCGGAAAATCCCAGGGGTGGAGGAGCCTGTTGGGCTGCCATCTATGGGGTCGCACAGAGTTGGACACGACTGATGTGACTTAGCAGCAGCAGCAGCAGCAGCAGGAGTGGGCCCCACAATCTTGCTTTAACAAGCCCTTTAGGTCGGTGGTCCCCAACGTATTTGGCAATAAGGACCTACTTCATGGAAGACAATTTTATCAGACTGGGAATGGGGGGACATGGTTTGGGAATGATTCAAGCACATTATTTTTATTGTGCATTTCATTTCTATTATTATTACATCAGTTCCACTGGAGAACATCAGGCATTAGATCCTGGATGTTGGGGACCCCTGCTCTCAGTGATTCTAAAAGTATGAGTATTGGCAATTAAAAGAACAAAAATTAGAAGCGTAACTTTCAAACCAGCAAATGGGATATTATTTAATATTTTTAAAGAACAATCTAATAGGAAGCAAGAAAGGATAACAAAAAAGTGAAAATTTTTTCAGAAGACAGACTAAAATCATAAAACTAAACACCTTGGTAATCACAAAGAAAGTAAATGAATTAACTGCATCAGTGAAAATATTTTCTCAGACTTAAATTGAAAATCAAGTTGTATTATATAGCCCAACTCTATGGGGTGTTTTTTTTTTTGGTTTTCAAGTATAGTTGATCTATAATATTATATTAGTTTTAGGTACAGCATAGTGATTCAGTATTCTTATAGATTATACTTCATTAACAGTTATAACAAAATAATTGCTATAAGTCCCTGTGTTGTACAGTCTATACTTGTTGCTTATTTATTTTATACATAGTGGTTTTGTATATCATACTCCTATCTTCTTCCTCCACTTTTCCTTCTCCCCATTAGTAACCCACTACCTTGTTTTCTATGGGTCTGTTTCTGTTTTGCTATATACATTTGTTTGTTTTATTATTTTTTTACATTACACATATAAGTGATAACACAGTGTATGTCCTTTTCTGTCTGACTTTTCTCACTAGGCCTAATATTCTCTAGGTCCACCCATGATGCTACAAATGGCAGGGTTACATTCTTTTTATGGCTGAGTAAAATATACCATTGTATATATATACCACATCTTTATTCATCTGTTGACGGACACTTTGGTTGCTTCCATATCCTGGCAATTGTAAACAGTACTGCTCTGAACATTACAGTATATATCTTTTCAAACTAGGGTTCCTGTTTTTTCTGGAAATATACTCAGGAGTGTAATTGCTGGATCATAAGGTAGTTCTATTTTTAGTTTTTTGAGAAAACTTCATACTGTTTTCCAGAGTCTGTACCAATTTACACTCCCAACAAGAGTGTGCAGGGGTTCCTTTTTTTCCGCATCCTCACCCACATGTTATTTGTGTTCTTTTTTAATGGCAGCTGTTCTGATAGGTGTAAGGTGATGTCTCATTTTTCTTTTGATTCAGTCAGTTCAGTTCAGTCACTCAGTCGTGTCCGACTCTTTGCGACCCCATGAACAGCAGCACACCAGGACACCTTGTCCATCACCAACTCCCAGAGTCTACCCAAACCCATGTCCATCGAGTCGGTGATGCCATCCAACCATCTCATCCTCTGTCGTCCCCTTCTCCTCCTGCCCTCAATCTTTCCCAAATCAGGGTTTTTTCAAATGAGTCAGCTTTTCACATCAGGTGACCAAAGTACTGGAGTTTCGACTTCAACATCAGTCCTTCCAAAGAATATTCAGGACTGATCTCCTTTAGGATGGACTGGTTGGATCTCCTTGCAGTCCAAGGGACTCTCAAGAGTCTTCTCCAATACGACAGTTCAACAGCATCAATTCTTTAGCACTCAGCTTTCTTTATAGTCCAATTTTCACATCCATACATAACTACTGGAAAAACCATAGCCTTGATTAGACAGACCTTTGTTGGCAAAGTAATGTGTCTGTTTTTTAATATACTATCTAGGTTGGTCATAACTTTCCTTCCAAGGAGTAAGTGTCTTTTAATTTCATGGCTTCAATCACCATCTGCAGTGGTTGTGGAGCCCAGAAAAATAAAATCAGCCATTGTTTCCACTGTTTCCCCATTTATTTGGCATGAAGTGATGGGACCAGATGCCATGATCTTAGTTTTCTGAATGTTGAGCTTTAAACCAACTTTTTCACGCTGCTCTTTCACTTTCATCAAGAGGCTCTTTAGTTCTTCTTCACTTTCTGCCATAAGGGTAGTGCATATCTGAGGTTATTGATACTTCTCCTGGCAATCTTGATTCCAGCTTGTGCTTCCCTCCAGCCCAGCATTCCTCATGATGTACTCTACATATAAGTTAAAAAGCAGGGTGACAATATACAACCTTGACGTACTCCTTTTCCTATTTGGAACCAGTCTGTTGTTCCATGTCCAGTTCTAACTTGCTTCCTGACCTGCATACAGGTTTCTCAAGAGGCAGGTCAGGTGATCTGGTATTCCCATCTCTTTCAGAATTTTCCACAGTCTATTGTGATCCACACAGTCAAAGATTTTGGCATTGTCAATAAAGCAGAAATAGATGTTTTTCTGGAACTCTCTTGATTTTTCCAGAAAGAATATAGGGATAGAGCCAAAGCAAAAACAATACCCCACTGTGGATGTGACTGGTGATAGAAGCAAGGTCCGATGCTGTAAAGAGCAATATTGCATAGGAACCTGGAATGTTAGGTCCATGAATCAAGGCAAATTGGAAGTGGTCAAACAGGAGATGGCAAGAGTGAATGTCGACATTCTAGGAATCAGTGAACTAAAATGGACTGGAATGGGTGAATTTAACTCAGATGACCATTATATCTACTACTGTGGGCAGGAATCCCTTAGAAGAAATGGAATAGCCATCATGATCAACAGAGTTCGAAATGAGTACTTGGATGCAATCTCAAATACAACAGAATGATCTCTGTTCGTTTCCAAGGCAAACCTTTCAATATTACAGTAATCCAAGCCTATGCCCCAACCAGTAACACTGAAGAAGCCAAAGTTGAACGGTTCTATGAAGACCTACAAGACCTTTTAGAACTAACACCCAAAAAAGATGTCCTTTTCATTATAGGGGACTGGAATGCAAAAGTAGGAAGTCAAGAAACACCTGGAGTAAAAGGCAAATTTGGCCTTGGAGCACGGAATGAAGTAAGGTAAAGGCTAATAGAGTTTTGCCAAGAGAACGCACTGGTCATAGCAAACACCCTCTTCCAACAACACAAGAGATGTACTCTGCATATAAGTTAAATAAGCAGGGTGACGATATACAGCCTTGACGTATTCCTTTTCCTATTTGGAACCAGGCTGTTGTTTCATGTCCAGTTCTAACTGTTGCTTCCTGACCTGCATATAGGTTTCTCAAGAGGCAGGTCAGGTGGTCAGTTATTCCCATCTCTTTCAGAATTTTCCACACTTTATTATGATCCACACAGTCAAAGGCTTTGGCATAGTCAATAAAGCAGAAATAGATGTTTCTCTGGAACTCTCTTGCTTTTTCCATGATCCAGTGGATGTTGGCAGTTTGATATCTTGTTCCTCTGCCTTTTCTAAATCCAGCTTAAACATCTGGAAGTTCACAGTTCATGTATTGCTGAAGGCTGGGTTGGAGAATTTTGAGCATGACTTTACTAGCGTGTGAGATGAGTACAATTGTGTGATAGTTTGAGCATTCTTTGGCATTGCCTTTCTTTGGGATTGGAATAAAAACTGACCTTTTCCAGTCCTGTGGCTACTGCTGAGTTTTCCAGATTTGCTGGCATATTGAGTGCAGAACTTTCACAGCGTCATCTTTCAGGATTTGAAATAGCTTAACTGGAATTTCATCACCTCCACTAGCTTTGCTTTTAGTGATACCTCCTAAGGCCCACTTGACTTCACATTCTAGGATGTCTGGCTCTAGGTGAGTGATCACACCATTGTGATTATCTGGGTTACGAAGATCTTTTTTGTACAGTTCTTTTGTGTATTCTTGTCACCTCTTCTTAATATCTTCTGCTTCTGTTAGGTCCCTACCATTTCTGCCCTTTATTGAGCCCATCTTTGCATGAAATATTCCCTGGTATCTATAATTTTCTTGAAGAGATCTCTAGTCTTTCCTATTTTATTGTTTTCCTCTATTTCTTTGCATTGATTGCTGAGGAAGGCTCTCTTATCTCTCCTTGCTATTCTTTGGAATTCTGATTCAAAAGGGTATACCTTTCCTTTTTTCCCTTGCTTTTTGCTTCCCTTCTTTTCACAGCTATTTGTAAGGCCTCCTCAGACAGCTATTTCACTTTTTTGCATTTCTTTTTCTTGGGGATGGTCTTGATCCCTGTCTCCTGTACAATGTCATGTACCTCCATCCACAGTTTATCAGGCACGCTATCAGATTTAGTCCCTTAAATCTATTTCTCATTTCTACTGTATAATTGTAAGGGATTTGATTTAGGTCATACCTGAATGATCTAATGGTTTTCTCCACTTTCTTCAATTTCAGTCTGAATTTGGCAGTAAGGAGTTCATGATCTGAGCCACAGTCAGCTTCCGGTCTTGTTTTTGCTGACTGTATAGAGCTTCTCCGTCTTTGGCTGCAAAGGATATAATCAGTCTTTCTTCGGTGTCGACCATCTGGTGATGTCCATGTGTAGAGTCTTCTCTCGTGTTGTTGGAAGAGGATGTTTGCTATGACCAGTGCATTCTCTTGGCAGAACTCTATTAGCCTTAGCCCTGCTTCATTCTGTACTCCAAGGCCAAATTTACCTGTTACTCCAGATATTTCTTGACTTCCTACTTTTGCATTCCAGTCCCCTATAATGAAAAGGACATCTTTTTTGGGTGTTAGTTCTAGAAGGTCTTGTAGGTCTTCATAGAACTGTTCAAATTCAGCTTCTTCAGTGTTACTGTTCTGGGCATAGACTTGGATTACAGTGATATTGAATGGTTTGCCTTGGAAATGAACAGAGATCATTCTGTCGTTTTTTGAGATTGCATCCAAGTACTCATTTTAGACTCTTTTGTTGACTATGATGGCTACTCCGTTTCTTCTAAGGGATTACTGCCTACAGTAGTAGATATAATGGTCTTCTGAGTTAAATTCACCCATTCCAGTCCATCTTAGTTCACTGATTCCGAGAATGTCTATGTTCACTCTTGCCATCTCCTGTTTGACCACTTCCAATTTGCCTTGATTCATGGACCTAACATTCCAAGTTCCTATGCAATATTGCTCTTTACAGCATCAAACCCTGCTTCCATCACCAGTCCCATTCACAACTGTGTGTTGTTTTTGCTTTGGTTCCATCCGTTCATTCTTTCTGGAGTTATTTCTCCACTGATCTCCAGTAGCATATTGGGCACCTACCAACCTGGGGAGTTCATCTTTCAGTGTCCTATCTTTTTGCCTTTTCATACTGTTCATGGAGTTCTCAAGGCAATAATACTGGAGTGATTTGCCATTCCCTTCTCCAGTGGACCACATAATGTTTTGATTTGCATTTCTCAAATAATTAACAACACTGAGCAACTTTTCATGTGCCTCTTAGCCATCTGTGTGTCTTCCTCAGAAAAATGTCTATTCATGTCTTCTGCCCATTTTTTAATTGGGTTGTTTGTTTTTTGATATTGAGTCGTATGAGCTATTTATATATTTTGGATATTAACCCCCTGTTGATCACAGCATTTGCAAATATTTTCTCCTATTCAATAGGTTATCTTTTCATTTTGTCAATGGTTTCATTCATCATGCAAAAGCCTTTAAGTTTTATTTGTTATCCTTTTTGTTTATTTTTGCTTTTATTTATTTTGTTAGAGAGACAGACCCCAAAAAGCACTGCTATGATTTACGTCAAAGAATGTTCTGCTTATGTTTTCCTCTAGGAGCCTTATGGTATCTGGTCTTGCATTCAGGTCTTTAATCCATTTATAATTTATTTTTTGAATATGATGTTAGAGAATGTTCTAATTTCATTCTTTTACATGTAGCTGCCTAGTTTTTATGTCCAGCACTACTTATTGAAGAGAGTGTCTTTTCTCCACTGTATATTCTTGCCTATTTTGTAATAGATTATTTGACCATAGACGCATAGGTTTATTTCTAGATTCTCTAGTCTGTCTCATTAATCTATGTATCTGGTTTTATGCCAGTACCATGCTCTTTTGATTACTGTAGCTTTTTAGATCTGAAGTCAGGAAGAATGATACATTCAGCCTTGTTTTTTCTGAAGATCACACTGGCAATTTTTTGCCACACATTAACACACATTAGTCTTTTATGATTCCATATAAATTTTAGGATTATTTGTTCTAGTTCCATGAAAACTGTCATGAGTATTTTAACAGAGATTGCATTAATAACTTGCTTTGGATAGTATGGCCATTTTAACAATATTAGTTTTCTAATCCATGAACATGGGATATCTTTCCATTTAAAAATATCATCTCTAATTTACTTTATATATTTTTAAATATCATCTTTAATTTAAATTTATAAAAATATAAATCAATGTTTTATAGTTTTCAGATTATAGGTATTTCACCTCCTTGATTAAGTTCATTCCTAGGTATTTTATAATTTTTTATTCAATTTTAAGTGAGTCCCCCCCTTTTTTGCTTTCTCTTTCTGAAAGCTCATTATTAATGTAAAGAAAAGCAACAGATTTCCATATATTAATCTTGTATCTTCCAACCTTACTGAATTGATTTATTAGTTCTAATAGTTTTTTTGTTGGAGATTTTAGGGTTTTCTATACACAGTATCGTATATTGTCACCCTGTTTATTTAACTTATATGCAGAGTACATCATGAGGAACGCTGGGCTGGAAGAAGCACAAGCTGGAATTAAGATTGCTGGGAGAAATATCAATAACCTCAGATATGCAGATGACACTACCCTTATGGCAGAAAGTGAAGAGGAACTCAAAAGCCTCTTGATGAAAGTGAAAGAGGAGAGTGAAAATGTTGGCTTGAAACTCAACATTCAGAAAACAAAGATCATGGCATCTGGTCCCATCACTTCATGAGAAATAGATGGAAAAACAGTGGAGACAGTGTCAGATTTTATTTTTGGGGGCTCCAAAATCACTGCAGATGCTGATTGCAGCCATGAAATTAAAAGGCGCTTACTCCTTGGAAGGAAAGTTATGACCAACCTAGATAGTATATTAAAAAGCAGAGACATTACTTTCCCAATCAAGGTCTGTCTAGTCAAGGCTATGGTTTTTCCCGTGGTCATGTATGGATGTGAGAGTTGGACTATGAAGAAGGCTGATCGCCGAAGAACTGATGCTTTTGAACTGTGGTGCTGCAGAAGACTCTTGAGAGTCCCTTGTACTGCAAGGAGATCCAACCAGTCCATTCTAAAGGAGATCAATCCTGGGTGTTCATTGGAGGGACTGATGCTAAAGCTGAAACTCCAATACTTTGGCCACCTCATGCAACGAGTTGATTCACTGGAAAAGACTCTGATGCTGGGAAAGGTTGGGGGCGGGAGGAGAAGGGGATGACAGAGAATGAGATGGCTGGATGGCATCACTGACTGTATGGACATGAGTTTGGGTGAGCTCCGGGAGTTGGTGATGGACAGGGAGGCCTGGCGTGCTGTGATTCATGGGGTCGCAGAGAGTCGGACACGACTGAGCACGACTGAACTGAACTGAACTGATACACAGTATCAGGGCTTCCCTGGTAGCTCAGATGGTGAAACATCTGCCTGCAATGCAGGATACCTGGATTTGATCCCTGGGTTGGGAAGATCCCCTGGAGACTGAAATGGCAGCCCACTCCAGTACTCTTGCCTGAAAAATTCCGTGGATGGAGGAACCTGGTAGGCTACAGTCCATGGGATAGCAAAGAGGAGGACAGGACTGAGCAACTTCACTGGCTCACTGGATACACAGTATCATGTCATCTGCCAATAGTAACAATTTTACTTCTTCCCTTCCACCTTGGGTGCCTTTTATTCCCTTTCCTTATATGACTACTGTGGCTAGGACTTCCAATACCATGTAAATAGAAGTGGCAAGACTGGGCATCCTTGTCTTGTTCCAGACTCTTGGCATATAGTGGGGCATGAGCTGTGGTAGAATAGCCACGGTCACAGTAGTGTTCTGGGCTGTCTCTGAGGCATTGCTTGAGTAAGCATTAACAATGACCATTGTGCCTCCACTGAGAACCAAGTCACTTTTGTATCCCATGGCCAAGTTTTCCCTGGTTTGGGCAGTCCTAGATCTCTGTGATGTGAAGTAAGTGAGGCTAGAGCATTTGCTCAGCTCAGGCTGGGGCACATGCCAAAGTGTTTGCAGGAAACCCAGCAACCACTAGTGCAGTCTTCAATTGACCTCTGATCTGTCTCAGAATCCAGGCTTCACATAACCCTTCTATTAGTCTCAGCAGTCCTCCAGCCAGCCAAGGGGGCTCATTTCTCCTTTTCTGAGCCCTAGGACTGGGGTACCCAATGTGTGACTTGAACCATTCAGTCTTGGGACATGTCTCCACTCATGCAATCTTTTTCTTCTGGGTCCCCTCCCAGGGGCACAGATCCCAGGTTGACTGCTTTTCTTTCCTCTCTACTTGATTACATGTGGACTTTTGTTATAGTCTTGGTTGTACAGAGGTCTTTTTGCAGTTTCCAGCTGGCTTACAGTGAGGATTTTTCCAAGTGTAGATGTATTTTTTAATGTGTTCATGGAGGGAGCTGAGTTCCACGTCCTCCTACTCCACCATCTTCATTGATCTCCTCCCCAACTCTATGCTTTTGACACCTAAAATAATTTTCAAAAAAATGTTTGAAAATAAAAGGATATAAAAATGTATATCCAGCAAATATTAACCAAAAACAAGTGTTCTTATTAATATCATGTGCAATTGGCACTGAATCAAAAATTATTAGTTATAAAGATCATTACCTACTGATTAAAGGAATAAGTCACTAAAGAAGACATAATAATCCCAAATCAACAAACCCAACAACACACAGAATATGTAAGACAAAAAATGACAGAATCACTAAGATAAAATGACTAATTCACAGTTATAGAGGAAGAATGTACCACATGCCTAGAACTTGGGTTCCTTAAACCTAAATCTACATACATCGTCCAAAACCGTACAGATTAAGAGCAAACAAAATCATGTAAGTGTTGATGCATAGAGTGTAACAGAGGTTAGAAAAGACTACAAACTTCTGTTTACACAGAGGTGGGAGAACAATCCAGAATCAGTAGAACCAGATCCAGAGCCCATTTAGGAGCAAAATCAGGCAAGGATTACATGGAAGAGGAGAAAGAGAAATACTGAGAACAAGTTGGGAAAATGCCGAAAACAAGCCTGAGACTAAAGGATTTGAACATAGGCTTTCCAAGAAAAAGACTTGGAAAGTATGCAAGACCACAATAGCAGTCTTGGGAAGGCACTGCCTCTAGAAAACTAACAAGGTAAAGAAAAATAAGAAATTAAGCCCACAAGTTAAGGGTCCTAGAACCACCACTCTTTCATAAAAGATGCCATTAACGAAATAAACCTCATTTC
Source organism: Moschus berezovskii (assembly GCF_049115385.1). Classification (NCBI taxonomy): domain Eukaryota; kingdom Metazoa; phylum Chordata; class Mammalia; order Artiodactyla; family Moschidae; genus Moschus; species Moschus berezovskii. The sequence goes on along the minus strand of NC_142466.1, from coordinate 53,084,446 downwards.
ACTGACTCAACAGAAGAGGGGACTCCTGAACCAAGATATTGAGGAAACTGCCCAACTTTCATTCCCCCTTTGTAGAATTTCATGGCTGCTACTATTCCAAGAAAACTCAACATACTTAAACAGCAAAAGGCAACAGTACTATGAGAAGAAAACAATAAGTGAAAATCAAAACTAAACTGATGAAAATCCTCCCCAGAAATATTTTCCCAAATATTCTCAGAAGTTCTCCATTAACATTTCTATTCAATGATGTACTAAAGATTCTGGCAGATACAGTAAAACAGGAAAAAGAAGCACAAATATACTAGTACGAACGGAAGAACAATATTCTCATTTTCTAACATGATAAGGTTGTACATTAGACTACCCAAAAGCATCTAAAAATCATAAATATAGGCAACTTTCAGGGAGGTTGTTAGATATAAGATCAATATACAAAAATATAAAAGCCATACACCAGTAACAAGAAAATAGAAAATGTAATTAAAGTGGTAAAATCCCACTTATAATTGCAATAAAATCTCTGAGCTTCCTATAGGAATACAACAGAAGATTGACATTTATGAGGAAAATGTATAAAAAAATCAAAAGGACATAAAAGAACTGCTTCTTTATAATGGATGACTCAACATATGTTACATATGTGTATGTGTATATATATATATAAAATTTCTAAAAGGTTTAATGTCTGATATTTTATATATAGGTCTTGATCAAATTTTAATTTAAAACTTCTATTGCTCAAAAGACAGTATGAACAGAGTTATAAGAAAAGCCATAGACTAGAAGGAGTTATTATAATATAAAATTAACTAAAGCAAGATTAGCCCAGATTTTTAAAATTCTTACAAATCAATAAAAGACAACATCTCATAAAAATCGGTTTTTTAAATAACCAGTCAATTTATAGTAGAAAAATCAGAATGACTAATAAAATTTGAAAATGAATTAAAGCTTAAAATTCAGACAAATTTAGTGATTAGTGAAAAGCAAAGTAAAACTACAATGATACACCATGTTATATCCACTGGATTGGTAAAAACTAAAAATTTTCTAAATGTTGATAAAAAGATGAAAGAATGAAGATATTCATACACTATTGGTGGCAATATTTTTACAAAATTGAAGATGCACACATCTTAATACTCAGGAATTCTGAGTATAAAGAAACCCTTGCATATATATTTAAGGAGACATTTGTACATGTATGCAGATATTCAATGAAGCCTTATTTGCAATAATAAAAATTTGGAAACTATCCAATGGGTCCATCAACAGGGTGGATATATTGGCTAGATAAATCATTTTTCAAAAAAATTATAAAGCAAATGTGATTAAAATATTAACTTACATTGTAACCAGATAATGAGTTGATGAGTGTTTGAAAGTATTTTATTTGGAAATATTCCATCTTAAAAAGTTAAAGGGTGAATAGATGACTATAAATAAACTTATTCTCCTGCTTTATTCTCACCTGATGTTATGACTCAAATATGATTATCATTCAAATATCAAAGTTTGCTTTGGGCAAGTCGACCTTGAAAGCTAGCATTGGGCATCTCTCAACTCACTTAAAGCAGGCAGAAACCCATTCCCCGAGTTCAGGCCCTTTTCAGTTCAGTTCAGTCGCTTAATTGTGTCCAACTCTTTGTGACCCCATGGACTGCAGCACGCCAGGCTTCCTTGTCAATCACCAACCCCCAGAGCCTGCTCAAACTCATGTCCATCGGGTCAGTGATGCCATCCAACCATCTCATCCTCTGTCGTCCCCTTCTCCTCCTGCCTTCAATCTTTCCCAGTATCAGGGTTTTTTCCAATGAGTCAGTTCTTTACATCAGGTGGCCAAAGTATTGGAGTTTCAGCATCAGTCCTTCCAATGAATACTCAAGACTGATATCATTTAAGATGGACTGGTTGGATTTCTTTGCAGTCCAAGGGACGTTCAAGAGTCTTCTCTAACACCACAGTTCAAAAACATCAGTTCTTTGGTGCTCAGCTTTCTTTATAGTCCAACTCTCACATCCATACATGGCTACTGGAAAAACCATAGCTTTGACTAGACAGACCTTTGTTGGCAAAGTAATGTGTCTGCTTTTTGATATGCTGTCAATGTTGGTCATAGCTTTTCTTGCAAGGAGCAAGTGTCTTTTAATTTCATGGCTGCAGTCACCATCTGCAGTGATCCTGTCATCTCCAGTGAACAGTCAATCACTGTTTCCATTGTTTCCCCATCTATTTGCCATTAAGTGATGGGACCAGATATCATAATCTTAGTTTCCTGAACACTGACTTTTAAGCCAACTTTTTCACTCCCCTCTTTCACTTTCATCAAGAGGCTCTTTAGTTCTTCTTCCCTTTCTGCCATAAGGGTGGTGTCATCTGCATATCTGAGGTTATTGATACTTCTCCCGGCAATCTTGATTCCAGCTTGTGCTTCATCCAGTCCAGCGTTTCTCATGATGTACTCTGCATAAAAGTTAAATAAGAGGGGTGACAATGTACAGCCTTGACAAATGCCTTTCGTGATTTGGAACAACTCCATTGTTCCATGTCCAGTTCTAACTGTTGTTTTTTGACCTGCATACAGATTTCTCAGGAGGCAGGTTAAGCGGTCTGGTATTCCTGTCTCTTGAAGAATTGTCCACAGTTTGTTGTGATCTATACACTCAAAGGCAGTAGCCAATAAAGCAAAGTAGATGTTTTTCTGGAACTCGCTTGCTTTTTCAATGATCCAATGGATGTTGGCAATTTGATCTCTGGTTCCTCTGCCTTTGCTAAAACCAGCTTGAACATCTGGAAGTTCATGATTCATGTACTGTTGAAGCCTTGCTTGGAGAATTTTGAGCATTACTTTGCTAACGTGTGAGATGAGTGCAATTGTGCGGTAGTTTGAGCATTCTCTGGCACTGGAATGAAAACTGACCTTTTCCAGTCCTGTGGCCACTGCTGAGATTTCCAAATTTGCTAGCAGATTGAGTGCAGCACTTTCACTGCATCATATTTTAGGATTTGAAATAACTCAACTGGAATTCCATTACCTCCACTAGCTGTGTTCATAGTGATGCTTCCTAAGGTCCATTTGACTTCGTATTCCAGGATGTCTGGCTCTAGGTGAGTGATTACACCATTGTGGTTATCTGGGTCATGAAGATCAGGCCCTTTTCCCTTTCTTTATTATCACCTCCAGGCACAGAGTCTGATACAAAGTAGACACTGAAAAGTATTTACTAAATGAATAAAGCAATAAAATAAATTAAAACATAAAGAAATATAGAGAATTGAATGAGAATTCAAAGTAAATAGAGGTAGAAGATTAACTGAAGAGGCGATGATATAGCTAGACAACATGGAAACTTTTACAGTACCAAATAATGACCTTCAGTCAGTTATGGCTACTTATAAACTCTTAGTGATTCTCCTTTTCTTTTCTATAAATCTGAAGAAGAGGGTAACAATCTTTAAGTGATGTATTTAATCTAGTTATTGTTTGAGAATAAAAATATGAAAGGCCAATATGAATCTTCCTCTCAGATATCAGCTTAAAGCTGTACCCAAATAAAGAACATAAGGAAGGAAAGAAGAAGCCCGTAGAAGAGAAATGGCCTTCAGAGAAACTCAGGAAAGCAAAAGGTGAGTGAGATAAAGGAAGCACTGGTTCTTGGCATATCCTGGGGAAGGGGTATTCTGGCTCATCAATAGAACAGAGCTGGAGTATATCAATGTCAGGGCTCCAATCCAACTTATGGCAGACAACTTTTACTTTAATTCATATCTGGGGTCACAGGAGCAAGCCTATGCTGTGCCTCCTCTACCACTCCATCACTATCCATAGCTGAGAGGTCCAAACATCAGCCTCCAGCCCATATCTGTCAGAGCTCTCTCCTGAAATATCTTAAGAAACACTAATGGGAAAGGGTCACTCTCCTGTGATGAGAATCATGGGATATAACGTCCCTATCCTAAGAGGGAGCAAATGAAGCCAACAGGAGGAGAATCCTGGAGGTTTTCTAGTCCTAATTTCAGCAGTCTCTGAAGCTCAACTCTTCAGTGCACTTTCCCAGAGTTCCATGAGGGACTTGAGTGCTGTTTTCAGTGAACTCCCTTTTGGGCCCAAGGTAATTTTAATTGTGCCTTCTCTTACATACAGCCAAAAGAGTCCTATTACAATCAGGCATTCAAAGTCTGAGGCCATTGATCACTGTAATCATATAGCTAATCCCCTTCACTCTGATTCCAAACAGACTGGCAACCTTCTGATTAGAGTTTGGCTTTCTATACAGCTTTTTTTTTTTTTTTTTTTTAATGAGAGAGAATGCTTTTATTAGGCTGACATGACTGGTATGCTTGAAGATTTTATTTCCCATTATAAATTAACTAATTAGAATTCTGGCTTTTCTTGTAAGTTTAATGTGCACAACTCAATTTCCATGAGTCAGATAAATTCTGAAGCACAGATAAAATTGTCTTTCTGGCAATGTAAAACTGAAGACCAGATGCTGGTAAATTCACCAAGATATGCCATGCTGAAAGGACACTTGGAAGTTCACCAGCTGACTTTAATCCAGCACCACCCACAGTTTGCCACTCATGCCCTCTTCAACCTTTAACAGTTGTAAGGTAGAGAACAACCAAAAGTGTTTTGTAAGATGAGAAAGGAAAAGGAGTCTGTTATGGCAGTTAGCATTAAAGCCATGCATTATTTAAAATACCAACACCAAGTAACATCAGTGGTAACGTGTATGACAATATGAGATGATGCACCAAAATCTAGGATAAGATGATGTACCATGGAATCACAGCTTCTTAAATCTGGAAGAGTTTTAAAGGTTAACTGCTTCTTTTCTGTTTTGTCAAGAAGAGGGGCAGATTTTTTCTCACTCTGCTTCCCAACAGCCAGAAAACTGACATGCAACATCTATTCAACTAATCAGATGGTCCCACCTAAGAACCTGAATCTAAGTTATTAACTCAATTAATGAATTAATTTGGAATTAATCCAATCACTGACAGCAGTAGAAGCAGCATCCATTTTTAGAATGAGTATAGCCATAGAGGACCTTGAATTCTACTTGACACCGTGTGATACAAGGGAAGGGAGATCTTACAGCCACTCTGGGAAATTTGTCTCACTCTCAACAAGCAACCATCATTTAAAAAATCTCCTGTCAAGCTAAAATGGATATCCCTGTCATTTCCTCCTCCTATTTACTGAGGAAGCTGTGAAGACAAATCTGATAGTTCTTCCACAACTGCTGAATGCCAAGACTATTTTTCAGAAACCAACCTTGAAAAAACTAGTGACCAAGAGGTGGGGAAGAAAGAAAAAGTGGAGGATAATTTATGTCTGCTTTTACTCCTGATCTGACCCAAGCCATGGTTTAGTTCCGTAGCAGCTTTAGAAGCAGTATTCCCCTCTCATGAAGAACACAGAACTGAATCCCAAAATTCTAATCTCTGCTTTTACAAGCAAGTGGTCATGGGGCTTTCAGCAAGTAACTTAAGCCTTCTGCATCTTAATTTCCTTTATTAGTATCTGATCCATATGTATTTATAGAATGGATGGATTAATTAATGAGGAATTGGAGTCCTTTATTACCTCTGTGCTTTGATTTATTCATCTATACAATTAATAAAATGTCTATCCAAATAGCCTTGTAATGATGTGAGGAGGAAAAGGATATAGGATCGTGCGTACTTTGAAGGATATGGAGTGCTCTTATCCATTTAAGCATGAAAGACAATGTACTAGAGGGGTTAAGAACAACAGCCCCTGCAGTCAGACAGACCAGACACAAAGTTAAAACCCAGCCCTGGTGCTTATTAGGTAAGGACCAGAGGAACTCCTGGAAAGTTACTTTACCTCTCTGAGCCCCTTTGTAATGGAGATAGTAGCAACATTCATCTCAAAGAATAAGAATTAAATGAAATAAGCTATGAAAGCCCTTAGCTCAGTGCCAGAGTATGTGCTCATTAACACTAAAGGAAAAAAAAAAATATTGGAATGATACTAAGTAAACAGAAGAACATGATTTACTTTTCATTTTAATCGGATTATTCAAGCTGCTCAATGGAGAACAGATTGAAAAGAACAAGACTGGAAGCAGAAGAACTAGTTAAGATATTTAATTAGCAACTGGGTCTGGGTCACTGACTCTTCTCATCCTCCAGTCTCAAATATCCACTTGCCACCTAACATTTGCTTTTCCTCCCATCTTCACTGCCTCAGTGAATGGCCCCATTAAGCCCTTCTTGCCTAAGCCAGAAGCCTGGTATTCAACTCTGAATCTTCTCTACCTTCGTAACTAACCGATCATCAAGTAATTGCTTATTCCTCTCTTTTAAGATGTCTAAAATCAGAGCCCTTCTTTCCCTCCATGCCACCAGCACTAAGTTCAGGCCTTTATTGTGTCTTGCCTTGATTAGTTCAGCAGTCTTCTGACTGTAGTCTCGGGTATCTACCAATCTGTTTTCTGAACACAAATCTGATCTTTCCTACCCCACAGGTGAAAACTTTTCACTCCTGCCTGCATGATAAAGACCATATTCCTTAACATAGCTTTCAAGCCTTGCTTGCTTTGTCCCCAGCATCTCTCTCCAATTTTGGCTGTCACCAGGGCAAATCCGAGCCAGGCATGCTCATCATAGGTCCCATGTCTATGTGGAAAATATTCTCTGCCTGGGCTTCCCTTCTCTTCTGTTGGTCTCAGTTCAGTTCAGTCGCTCAGTAGTGTCCGACTCTTTGCGACCCCATGAATCGCAGTGCGCCAGGCCTCCTTGTCCATCATCAACACCGGAGTCCACCCAAACCCATGTCCGTCAAGTCGATGATGCCATCCAACCATCTCATCCTCTGTCATCCCCTTCTCCTCCTGCCCTCAATCTTTCCTAGCATCAGGGTCTTTTCAGTTGAGTCAACTCTTCACATCAGGTGGCCAAAGTATTGGAGTTTCAGCTTCAACATCAGTCCCGCCAATGAACACCAAGGACCGATCGCCTTTAGGATGGACTGGTTGGATCTCCTTGCAGTTCAAGGGACTCTCAAGAGTCTTCTCCAACACCACAGTTCAAAAGCATCAATTCTGCGCTCAGCTTTCTTTATAGTCCATTGACCTTTGTCAGCAAAGTAATGTCTCTGTTTTTTAATATGCTGTCTAGGTTGGTTGTAGTTTTTCTTCCAAGGAGCAAATGTCTTTTAATTTCATGGCTGCAGTCACCATCTGCAGTGATTTTGGAGCCCAGGAAAATAAAGTCTGTCACTGTTTCCATTGTTTCCCCTCCTAATTGCCATGAAATGATGGGACCGGATGCCATGATCTTCATTTTTTGAATGTTGAGTTTTAAGCCAGCTTTTTCACTCTCCTCTTTCACTTTCATCAAGAGGCTCTTCAAATCCTCCTCATTTTTTGCCATAAGGGTGGTGTCATCTGTATATCTGAGGTTACTGATATTTCTCCTGGCAATCTTCATTCCAGCTTGTGCTTCATCCAGCTCAGCATTTCACATGATGTACTCAAATAAGCAGGGTGACAATATACGGCCTTGATGTATTCCTTTCCCAATTTTGAACCAGTCTATTTTTCCATGTCCAATAGATTGGCTTATTCAACCCCTATTCCAACTTCCCTTGTCTTTCTCTACTCTGAAGACTGTTGTAGCCAAGGGTGGCCATGTCACAATTTATCCAATAGATATAAAATGAAGATCCTCTTCATTTTCCAACATCTTCCTTTCTAGAACAGATTGCTGTTGGGAGACATAGTAACCATCTTGAGACTATGAGGATGAAAGCTACCTAGCAAAACTGGTAGAGAAAAAAGACAAAAAGACCCTGTATCCTTGATGGCATTGTTTAGGTGCCACATCAGTCCTGAACTCCCTTATATTTCATGCCAGATGACCAAATTCCTTCATGATTTAAGTTGCTTCTAGTTAGGTTTTCTGTCACTTTCAGCAAAGTATATTTCCTACTAACACACAAGAAATGACTAGTTATTTTTCTGCTGTTTATGTTGAAAGAATAAACTCAGATATGTGGAACAAATAAAATTTGTTTAGGCCTAAAAATTTTTGGAAGCTATTTGAAAGCAATATATTGTTATTACATGTTAGGGTAATAAGGTAACTATGTAAGCAGTAAATATGGGACCAAATTAAATACACATAGTAGCAAAGATTTTTGTAATTCTGGAAAGTTCTTATTCTTGTGAAATCACCTCTGTGGCTCAAAGATGCATAGTATAGTACTATCCACTGGGACCTGCTGAAGACTTATTTTAAGTAATTATAAATAACGATAAATTTATGACAACTGCGTAAACTTCCAATATTATAAAGATTAATACAGGCTCATCATTAATGGGCATGGGATAAAAGGAAACAGGATTAAGTACAAATTACACAATATTGACATTTTGAAAATCTTTACCACTCATTTGTTTTATTAGCTCATCAGTCTCAAAAGTTTGAACTGCTTGCAAGTCTTATGGATTAGTTATGACAAAACTATACCTATAGGCCAAATAATGGTAGAAGTAGCCATATAATCATGGTAGTTAGAGACATGAAGGTTGTTTTCAGTTACCTATTGCTGTGGCTTAAATGTTCCTGGCTTAAAATAGCAATCATGCTATTATCTCTGATTATTATGTGGGATGATGGGCTCCACTGGTGGTTTTTATGCCCCATGTGATGGCAGTGAAAGCTAAAGTCATTAGGTATCTGACTACACTGAATAGTTCACTCACATGACTGGCAGCTGTTTTTGTCTGTTGTCTGGGAAGCTCAGCTGGAGCTGTCAAATACAGTGCCTTTGTTCTCTTCCATGCGTCTTGGTTACTTACAGCATGTCAGCTAGAGTCCAAGAATCAGAAAGCAGCAACTACCAGTCCCTTTAAAGTCTGCACTCAGAAGTCTGAGGACATCAGTTTTGCTGTATTCTACTGATCAAAGCCAGTCATAAGGCCAGACAAGAGAGATAACCTCTGCCTCTTGATGGGAGCATGCATGTGCAGAGAGAGAAGGAACTGCTGGCAGCCACCTCTGGAGACTAGTGACCACACTTTCACCAGTACTTCCTTCAAGAGCTTAGTGCTCAAGGCTAAATGTAGCAATTATCATCTCTGAGTTAGCAAAGGAAAGTGATATTCAGAGTCCTAGTTGATCTGGCATTCAGAGAAGCAGCTTAGTAGAGTAGCTAAGACCATGAACTTTGATGTTCAAATTTGAATTCAGTTCAAATTCTGGCTCATTATTACTTACTAGCTGGAACATGTCACTCGACTTCTCCATACCTCTTATTTTTCCCCCTTCATAGAATGTGGATGATGACGGAATCAACTCATAGTGAGTAAATAAGTCAGTACATATAAAACCCTTCAAATGGTGCCTGGTATGTAATAAACATCATATAAATATTTGCTATTAGCAGTGTTACTCTTAAGTTATAAGTTATTTAAACTCAATGAAGAGAGAAAAAAAATACCAGCACAGGTAAAAAGAATATAATCAAACTCTTTTCCCACACCTCTGTTCAGTTTCATTTGCAGACACGCTCCACTAGCAGCAAAATGCCCTCTATAACTTGTTACCTGGAACATCAGAGGGCATTTTTCCCCAAACTCCGATTATTATACTAGAGTGTATTCTGATTGGCCTGGCCTGAGTCATATGCCCAAGTATTTGTGGGTTTGTGAGGAGGTGAGAGTGGAGAAGAGAATCATCCCATTCATCATACAGTCTAATTGGATTGCATTGAATGGGAGAGAGAATGTTATCCAAAAGAAGGGAGCTGAACACAGAAACAAAAGGTCCTACAACAAATAAGAAGAATCAACAAAAAGATGTATACCCGCACATTCATAGCAGCACTATTCACAACATCCTAAGTGTCCATCAAGACGATGTGGTACATGTACACAATGGAACATTACTCAGCCATAAAAAATAAAGAAAAAATGCCATTTGCAGCAACATGAATGGACACAGAGATCATCATACTAAGTGAAGTAACTCAGAAAGAGACAAATAACTGGTTGGCCAAAAAATTTGTCGGATTTTTACACAAGATGGTAAGGAAAACCAGGACAAACTTTTTGGCCAACTCAATACTATATATCACTTACACGTGTAATCTAAAAATTCCATATCACATAATGAACTTTCTATTTACAAAACAGAAACAGACTCACAGACAGACAGAAACAGATTTGTGGTTTGCTAAGTGGAGTCACTCAGCCATGTCCGACTCTGTGACTCCAAGGACTGTAGCCTACCAGGCTCCTCCCTCCGTGGGATTCTCCAGGCAAGAGTACCGGAGTGGGTTGCCATTTCCTTCTCCAGGGGATCTTCCCGACCCAGGGATCAAACCTGGGTCTCCCGCATTCCAGGTAGACGCTTTAACCTCTGAGCCACCAGGGAAGGCCAAGAGAGAAGAATGGATTCGGAGTTTGGGACTAGCAGATGCAGACTGTTTTGTATACAATGGATTAAATGACAAAGTCTTAATGTAGTATAGCACAGGGAACTATATTCAATAATGAAAAAGCACATATGTGTGTGTATATAAATACACACCTATACATCTGAATATATATACATATATATGTATATCTGAATCACTTTGCTCTACTGTAAAAATTAACACAACATTGTAAGTCAACTATATTTTGGTAAAATAATTTTTTAACGAAAGAAAGGAAATCAAGAATTGAATTCAGATGCTAACAAACATAAAAGGGGAAATCAACAGTAACACAATAATAGCAGGGTACTTTAACACCCCACTTTCACCAATGAATAGATCATCCACGTAGGAAATTAATAAGGAAACACAAGCCTTAAACCAGATGGCTTAATTGATATCTTCAGTTCATTCCATTCCAAACAGCAGAAGACACTTTTTTCTCAAGTGCACATGAGACATTCTCCAAATTACATTAGTTGTTGTTCAATCACTGAGCATGTCTGACTCTTTGCAACCCCATGAACTGCAACACACCAGGCTTCCCTGTGCCTTACCATCTCCTGGAGTTTACCCAAACTCATGTCCATTGAGTTAATGATGCCATCCAATCATCTCATCCTCTATTGCCCTCTTCTCCTCCTGCCCTCAGTCTTTTCCAGCATCGAGGTCTTTTCCAATTTTGGCTTCTCGCATCAGGTGGCCAAAGTATTGGAGCTTCAGTTTCAGCAACAGTCCTTCCAATGAATATTCAGGGTTGATTTCCTCTACGATTGACTGGTTTGATCTCCTTGCTGTCCAAGAGACTCTCAAGAGTCTTCTCAAACACCACAACTGGAAGGCATCAATTCGTTGGTGCTCAGCCTTCTTTATGATCCAACTCTCACATCCATACATGACTAATGGAAAACCCATAGTTTTGACTATACAGACCTTTGTTGGCAAAATGATATCTCTGCTTTTTAATACACTATCTAGGTTTGTCATAGCTTTCCTTCCAAGGAGCAAGAGCCTTTTAATTTCATGGCTGAAGTCACTGTCCACAATGATTTGGAGCCCAAGAAAAAAAGTCTATAACTGTTTCCATTTTTTCTCCATCTATTTGCCATGAAGTGATGAGACCAGATGCCATGATCTTCACTTTTTGAATGTTGAGTTTTAAGCCAGCTTTTTCACTCCTCTTTCACCTTCATCAAGAGCTTCTTTACTTGGGTCACAAACCAAGCCTCAGTAAATTTAAGAAAATTAAAACCATATCAAGCACATTTGCTAACCACAACTCTGTGTGCTTGCTGCTGTGGTTAGTCCCTCAGTTATGTCTTGACTATTTGCAACTCTTTGGACTGTAGCATGCCAGGCTCCTCTGTCTATGGAATTTTTCAGGGAAGAATACTAGAGTGGTTTGCCATTTTCATTCTCCAGGGTATCTTCCTGACCCAGGGATCAAACCTGTGTCTCCTGCATTTCAGGCAGATCCTTTACCCTCTGAGTCATTGGGGAACGAGACTAGATATCAATTACAAAAATCAGTTAAAAATAAACACACATGGAGGCTGAACAGCACACTTCTAAATAACCAAGATGTCACTGAAAATATCAAAAAAATAAATTTAAAAATACCTAGAAACAAAAGACAATGAAAACACAATGACCCAAAACCCATGTGTGCATGCCAGATCCCTTCAGTCATGTCTGATTCTTTGTGACCCTACGGACTGTAGCTTGCCAAGCTCCTCTGTCCATGGGATTCTCCAGGCAAGGATACTAGAGTGGCTTGCCATTTTCTCCTCCGGGGGATCTTCTCGACCCAGGAATTGAACCTGCACCACTGAGGAAACCCATATCTTTTTGTAGATGACTTCTATGTAAAGTTCTCCAAAAGTTTTCAATATATATCACTGATCTTCCAAAAACCTAAGGGATATAGCAAGAGCAGTTCTAAGAGGGAAGTTTATAACAATATAAGCCTACCTCAAGAAATGAGACATAAATAAATGGAATATTTGTTCTTTTTGTTCAGTCATTAAGTCATGTCCAACTCGTTGAAACCCCACAGACTGCAGCATGCCAGGCCTTCCTGTCCCTCATCATCTCCTGGAGTTTACCCAGGTTCATGTCCACTGAATCGGTGATGCTATCCAACCATCCCACTTCTGCCACCCTCTTCTCCTTTTGCTTTCAACCGTTTCCAGTATCAGGGTTTTCTCTAATGAGTCTTTTCCAGGATCTTCGCATCAGGTGGCCAAAGTGTTAGAGCTTCAGCTTCAGCACCAGTCCTTTCAATAAGTAATCAGGGTTGATTTCCCTTAGGATTGACTTGTTTGATCTCCTTGCTGTCCAAGGGGCTCTCAAGAGTCTTCTCCAGCACCACAGTTCAAAAGCATCAATTCTTTGGTGTTCAGCCTTCTTTGTGGTCCAACTCTCACATCCGTACATGACTACTCAAAAAAGCATAGCTTTGACTATATGGACGTTTGTCAGCAAAGTGGTCTTTGCTTTTTAATACTCTGTCTAGGTTTGTCATAGCCTTCCATCCAAGAAGCAAAAGTTTTCTAATTTCATGGCTGCAGGCGATTTCTGCAGTGATTTTGGAAACCAGGAAGTGAAAATCTATGACTGTTTCCAGTTTTTCCCCTTCTATTTGCCATGAAGTGATGTGACCAGATGCCATGATCTTAGCGTTTTGAATGTTGAGTTTTAAGCTAACTTTTTCACTCTCCTCCTTCACCCTCATCAAGAGACTCTTCAGTTCCTCTTCACTTTCTGCTATTAGAGTGGTATTATCTATATATATTTCTCCCAGCAATCTTGATTCCAGCTTGTAACTCATCTGTCCCAGCATTTCACATAAAGTACACTGCATATATGTTAAATAAACAGGGTGACAATATACAACTTTGTTGCACTCCTTTCCCAATTTTGAATCAGTCAGTTGTTCCATGTAAGGTTCTAACTTGCTTCCTAACCAGCATACAGGTTTCTTAGGAGACAGGTAAGATCATCTCGTATTTCCATCTCTTTCAGAATTTTCCAGTTTGTTGTGATCCACACAGTCAAAGGCTCTCATGTAGTGAATGAAACAGGTGTAGATGTTTTTTTTTTAATTTGCTAGCTTTCTCTATGATCCAGTGAATGTTGGCAATTTGATCTGTAGTTACTTTGCATTTTCTAAACCCAGCTTGTACATCTGGAAGTCCTTGGTTCATGTACTGCTGAAGCCTAGCTTGAAGGATTCTGAGCGTAACTTCACTAGTATGGGAAGTGGGCGCTATTGTACAGTAGTTTGAACATTCTTTAGCACTTCCCTTCTTTGGAATTGGGATAAAAACACTGACCTTTTCCAGCCCTGTGGTCACTGCTTGGTTTTTCAAACTTGGTGATATATTGAGTGCAACACTTTAACATCATCATCTTTTAGTATTTTAAATAGCTCAGCTGGAATTCCATCACCTCCACTAGCATAATTGGTAGTAAGGCTTTCTGAGGTCACTTGACTTCATCCTCCAAGATATCTGTCTCTATGTGAGTGACCACACCACTGTGGTTATCCAGGCCATCAAGACACAGAATATTACTGTTTGTTATCACTGGAATGCAAAAGTAGGAAGTCAACAAACACCTGGAGTAACAGGCAAATTTGGACTTGGAGTACAAAATGAAGCAGGGCAAAGGCTAATAGAATTTTGCCAAGAGAATGCACTGGTCATAGCAAACACCCACTTCCAGCAACACAAGAGAAGACCCTACCCGTGGACATCACAAGATGGTCAACACCGAAATCAGATTGATTATATTTTTTGTAGCCAAAGATGGAGAAGCTCTATACAGTTAGCAAAAACAAGAGCAGGAGCTGACTGTGGCTCAGATCATGAACTCCTTATTGCCAAATTCAGACTTAAGTTGAAGAAAGTAGGGAAAACCATGACTATTCAGGTATTTGACCTAAATTCAGATTTGACCTAAATGAAATCCTTTACGATTATATAGTAAAAGTGAGAAATAGATTTAAGGGACTATATCTGATAGACAGAGTGCCTGATGAACTATGGACAAAGGTAAAGAGAGGGTGGAACAAATTGAGAGAGTAACATTGAAACATATACATTACCATATATAAAGTAGATAGCTAATGGGAAGTTGCCATATAACAAAGGGAGCTCAACTGCTGTGCTCTGTAACAACATTGAGTGTTGGGATGGGGTGGAAGGTGGGAGGAAGGTTCAGAAGGGAGGGTACATATATATACTTATGGCTGATTCACATTGTTGTATGGCAGAAAGCAACACAACACTGTAAGCAATTATCCTCCAATTTAAAATAAAATTTTTAAAAAATAAAAGAATTCAATTCAGATCTGTCTCCCTCTCATTCCATAATCATTTCGCCACACAACTCTCCTCTCCACATTTTCTTGGTTGTTATCCTCATCACCATCACCATCAGGTAATTTTAAACTTTTTTCTTGTAGAGAAATGTTCAACAACTTGGTGGCATTTTACCAAGAGGCAAGCCATAATCCAAGTGCCTGAGTAGGAAAAGAAAGAAAATGCTTTATACTTTGAGGGGGAAAAAAGACCCTCCTGCTCTTCATCATATTCAGTCCCTTTCCTCTGAAGAGTGCCAAAGGTTTTACAGATGTTAAATGCCCCAGTGAGAAGAGTGAATTGGGAGTTTAAACTGTGGCCTAAGTTTGCTGCTACTACCGCGAGGTAATCACTGCATACATATATGGATAAGTGCTCTATGCCAACAATAAAAGTTTAACTGTCTGAACTACTTTTTGGACTCATTTAACGTCCATTTATGCAGCTACAGATGCCTTTCTCCTTTAGAAACATAAAATTTTAGAGCAGGAAAGGACTTTACAGATCATTTGGTTCAATCCTTTCATTTTCCAGATGGAAACAACTGGAACCCAGAGAGGGTTATTAGCCAGCACAAGGTCACATAGTGGGTTTAACACATGTCTGAAAGTAGAATCCATGTCTCCTATTTTCCTATACCATGCCCTTTCTTAAAAACCACACTATGGCCAAAAAGCTACCCAGTGATCTAAAACACTACTGATTTCTTTCTTCTCCAGTCAGGTGGATCACATAAATGTTTGGATAATTCTGGAAACAAGACACATTTATCATAAAATTTCAACACTAAACACTAATCACTACCACCAAAAGGCAATGAAATTTGGCAAAAATGACAGGACACATTAGTTAGAACTGACCTTGTAAGAGATCCACCTTGCTTCTTCTCCACCCTCTAGTAGGTGATTAATACTTCTGGGTTGCCCTCAAACTGGCCCAGAAGCCCATGGATCTGCTTTTCACTCAGCAAATATGCTATGCTAGAATTGGCTTTTTCCTATTAAAAAAAAAAACTTTTCCTGTGAACCATTATCCCGGGACCATATATGATTATGTACATATATGTAAATAAGGGCTTCTGAGAAATAAGATCTTAAAATTATATTTATACCACATCTCTCAAAATTGGATTTGCTTCATATAGTTTTTGTGGTTGTTTGTTCTATCAATTTGGTTTCTGCTTTTTTGTTTGTAAAATGGTCACAGACACAGTCAAGACATTATATCATACATGAAAAACCTTACTTCTTAGAATAAATCAGCTACAACTGTCTGGTTCTATGGACAAATCATATAATGATTTTGTATTAGATATAGATATCTAGGAGCCTTCTGACAGTGAGTTAGTTTTTCATCCCTCATAAACAGTACTTTCAAATTAAGTGAAAGTTCCGTGAGGAGTCTTAAGAACCAGGTAGAAGGGCAAAGAAAGACCCTTAGATTAACTTATTACAGCTTCATGTTTCTCTCCACTTTTCCTATGTGCCTTAAAAGAAATGTGCCTCATTATTTTTCTAAACCTTTAGTCTCTCTATCCATGTAGTAAAAGTAATGTATGTTAGAGACCCCTAAACATGCAACTGTATCCATTTGAGACCATAAGAGCACTGTTGATGTCTTTGAGCCTTCTTGACTCTCACCCTTTCCATCACTGGCCAATGCCAATTCCTTGGTTACTCAATGACAGAAATGCAGTCAACTCTCGAGAGAAGCAATAACTCTAGTTCTGGACAAGCTCACTCCAGCCTCAAGGCATATCAATCTCATTTTTAAAGTGTAAGTCATCAATATCACTTTTGGTCTCAACCTGACCATTCTATATATTGCAGTTGTTGAAAACATATCTCCATCTGGACGTGTGGAAGGAATTATTATTATTTTCTCTAGTTAAGGTCAGGAGTGATAAATCCAGTGATGTCAAACATTCTGGTTGTTCTGATTTTCAAAATGTTCCACTGAGATGTTTGCTGCCAGTTTAAGGAAGAGAGGTGTTGTGTCTTCTTCACATTGGCTCAAAATAAAATAGGTAGGCTACTGCTTTTGAGTTGCAAGAAAAGAAACAGACTGTCAAATGCTATCACAACATAATGAATGTTATCTAAAATTAAGATAAATGCATCTGACTAATGTCTCCTTAATAACAAAACTATATCTGTATTCTGATTTTTTTCCATCAAGGTAACCTGAAGTTTAAATTTACATTATGATTATAGCTTTTATTTTATAAGTTAATGCACATTATTTTGGTCCATTGAGCAAACTCATTTTTATTCATTGCCTTTTAAAGTTGACATTTAACTTCTATAGCTGTACAGTTGGCAAGAAGCAAAAGAATATTTAATATTCAAGAGAGCAGATTCTACAACACCAGAGCATTCTGTTGTATAGAATGCCCTATAATTAGTGTACATTAACTGAAAGAAAGAATTACATATGGAATTAGTGGAGGATGGTTGAAGGTACTCATGTATTCATTTCCTTGCTAATACTTGTGAATCAAATAAAACAAACAAGTAATTCTAGTAATTCAAACTAATAAGAGCTGATTTTCTAAAAGACCGTGTCTTTTTTAAAAATTTATTTATTTTAATTGGAGGATAATTACTTTACATTATTGTATTGGTTTTGCCATACATTGACATGAATCTGTCCCGGGTATACATGCGTTCCCCATCTTGAACACCCCTCCCACCTCCCTCCCCATCCCATCACTCTGGTTCATCCCAGTACACCAGTCTTTTAATGTATTTACCAAACTAACACTGAGAACAACTTTTCAGGACTTAAATTTGTAAAATCAAGTAAAATAGGAATTAGTTATACCCCTTTTCCAGTATAATTTTCTGTTCAACATCAGAAATAGTTTGTTCATTCAAGAAATTAATTATATCTACAGTAGGTCAGGCTCTTTGTTAGAATTGGGGAGAGCTGCAACAGCCTTTGCTTCAGAGCACTGAATTCAGTAAGAAAGACAAATAAGAATATAAGTAACAGCAACCTAACTGGATAGGGATAAAAGAAGTACATGGTACTATGAACACCCACAAGAGACCTACCATGGGGACTGGGAGTGGCAGTAGGAAGGGAAGGTCCTTCAGAAGAGGTGACATTTCAGATGAGACTGAATGACTTCAAGGTTAAGTACACATTGAATCTTGCTTCCTCAAAAAGCTTCACTAAAATCAAATTAAAGAGATTAAAAAATAAAAATAAACCCACAAAAACAAGGAGAACAGAAAAAGGAACATGAGAAATGAACTTTCAAAGCTCAAGAGAAGATGGACAGGTGGTCTCTGACTTAGCAGAAAGCTGAACAAATCCTAAAGCAGAAAAGGAAGACTGGGGCAGAGCTTTTTGAGAGCAACATAAACTCCAGGCAGGATCCTCCTCCACACCCCATTACTGAATAACTACCCCTCCCTTGGTCCCTTACTTCAGGAGGAAGCTAGAAATTTATTCACTTGAAAGGGTAAAAGAGAAAGTCCTTGACCAATAACATAGTTCAGTGACCATACACGATGAAGGATTAACATGGATGTCCAAAACTATTGCCCTGTTTACTCCAACACCACAGGTACTAGCCCTTTGCTCTTCAGATGGGCAATTTGGGGAACTTTGTCTGGGGAATGTGACCAGCCCATAAGGAAAGACTAAAATACTGATATCAGGGCTTCTGCGAAAAAAAAAAAAAAGACACACTTAGATCCCTCCAGTGAAGCTCCAAATACAAAAGCCTCACACACAGGCTCTGAGCCTCATCTCTTAATTATGAGCAGGAATGCTTAGTCGCTCAGTCCTGTCCAACTCTTTGCAACACCATGGACTGTAGCACACCAGGCTCCTCTGTCCATGGGGATTCTCCAGGCAAGAATACTGGAGTGGGTTACCATGCCCTCCTCCAGGGGATCTTCCCAACTCAGGGATCGAACCCAGGTCTCCCACATTGCAGGTGCATTCTTTACCAGGTGAACCACCAGGGAAGCCCACAAGCAGAGAACCAAGAAGTAATTACCAAACATCTAAGGAAAGCTTCTAGTATGGAAGATAGACACTAAACAAACAAAAGACAAACTAATAAAAAGCACCTTGGAGGAAATAGATACTATGCATGGATAAAAATTTAGTAAAACTAACTATTACTAACATCCCCAAATAAATACTTCAGTCATGAAACAAACAAACAAAGAATTCTATAAAAACCAAAGGATTCAGAAAACAAAAAGAGAACTCAATAGTAGGGTTGAAGACACAGAGAGTAAAGTAGACAGTAAAGATAAATATGAAACAGAGAGAAGACAAGAAAATTAGGAGACCAGGCCAGGCAAACCAACATCTAAATAAAGTATTTCCAAAAGTGAGAACAGAGAAAATGGAAGATATAAATCATCAGAGAAATAAATGAAGAATATTTTCCTGAACTGAAAGATAGGAGTTTCTTGACCAAAAGTGTTTGCCAAGTGGCTGGACCGGCAGATCTGCTTAGCATTTAACATATATGCACAAATTACTGTTCTGTTTCACGTGTATTAACTTACTTAGTCATCACAACAAATCTATAACTCTATCCCTATTTTACAGATGAAGAAACCAAGGTACAAAATGGTTAACCAACTATTAATAGCCCAAGTTCACATGGCTAGTAAGTGGCAGAGCCAGGACTTGAAAGTTGGTAAGGTAGCCCTGAAGTTCACTACACAATACTACCATGTAGGAAGGGGCAGCACTGTTAAATTTCAGAAAACACTAAAGACAGTTCCATTTGATTTTTAAAAAGCAGGAGTAGTACTATTTTGATAGTGTATGCAGAGCCAAGCAATTGACTAACAACCTGAGGGAAATTCCATGCAGACTTCTGTTCTTACTTCCAAACACAACTTCCTTCTGTCCAATAGCCTGTCCTACAAATTTCAATTACATCAGAAGATCTAAATTCCTATTCCCCACCCCCAGCTCAACAATAACACCGCTCTACTCTTGGGCTCACCTCCCTGCACTGTAGTCAGGAAAAGTGACCTTAGTGAGTAAGTGATCTTCAGTTCTCATCTTCAAGAGCACAGAACCCCACTGGTTGCTATTCAATCCTTGACAACAGTTGCATAACATATTAATATTTTGCCCAGTTTTATCATTATTCATGGCAGGACAGTAAGTCTGAAACTAGACCTTGTATACCTGAAAGTATTTTTATTTGACTTGCACATTTAAATAATTATGGGTTCAAAATCCTTTCCTTCAGTTCAGTTCAGTTCAGTCGCTCAGTCGTGTCCGACTCTCCATGACCCCATGAATCACAGCACGCCAGGCCTCCCTGTCCATCACCAACTCCCAGAGTTCACCCAAATTCATGTCCATACAGTCGGTGATGCCATCCAGCCATCTCATTCTCTGTGGTCCCCTTCTCCTCCCGCCCCCAACCTTTCCCAGCATCAGAGTCTTTTCCAGTGAGTCAACTCGTCGCATGAGGTGGCCAAAGTATTGCAGTTTCAGCTTTAGCATCAGTCCTTCCAATGAACACCCGGGATTGATCTCATTGAGAATGGACTGGTTGGATCTCCTTGAAGTACGAGGGACTCTCAAGAGTCTTCTCCAACACCACAGTTCAAAAGCATCAATTCTTCGGCGATCAGCTTTCTTCACAGTCCAACTCTCACATCCATACATGACCACGGGAAAAACCATAGCTTTGACTAGACGGACCTTTGTTGGCAAAGTAATGTCTCTGCTTTTTAATATACTATCTAGGTTGGTCATAACTTTCCTTCCAAGGAGTAAGTGTCTTTTAATTTCATGGCTGCAATCAGCATCTGCAGTGATTTAGGAGCCCCCAAAAATAAAGTCTGACACTGTTTCCACTGTTTTTCCATCTATTTCCCATGAAGTGATGGGACCAGATGCCATGATCTTTGTTTTCTGAATGTTGAGCTTCAAGCCAACCTTTTCACTCTCCTCTTTCACTTTCATCAAGAGGCTTTTGAGTTCCTCTTCACTTTCTGCCATAAGGGTAGTGTCATCTGCATATCTGAGGTTATTGATATTTCTCCCAGCAATCTTGATTCCAGCTTGTGCTTCTTCCAACCCAGCGTTCCTCATGATGTACTCTGCATATAAGTTAAATAAGCAAGGTGACAATATACAACCTTGACGTACTCCTTTTCCTATTTGGAACCAGTCTGTTGTTCCATGTACAGTTCTGACTGTTGCTTCCTGACCTGCATACGGGTTTCTCAAGAGACAGGTCAGGTGGTCTGGTATTCCCATCTCTTTCAGAATGTCCCACAGTTTATTGTGATCCACACAGTCAAAGGCTTTGGCATAGTCAATGAAGCAGAAATAGATGTTTTTCTGGAACTCTCTTGCTTTCTCCATGATCCAGCGGATATTGGCAATTTGATCTCTGATGCCTCTGCCTTTTCTAAAACCTGCTTGAACATCTGGGAGTTCACGGTTCACATATTGCTGAAGCCTGGCTTGGAGAATTTTGAGCATGACTTTACTAGCGTGTGAGATGAGTGCAATTGTGCGGTAGTTTGAGAATTCTTTGGCATTCCATTTCTTTGGGATTGGAATGAAGACTGACCTTTTCCAGTCCTGTGGCCACTGCTGAGTTTTCCGAATTTGCTGGCATATTGAGTGCAGACCTTTCACAGCATCATCTTTCAAGATTTGAAATAGCTCAACTGGAATTCCATCACCTCCACTAGCTTTGTTCGTAGTGATGCTTTCTAAGGCCCACTTGACTTCACATTCCAAGATGTCTGGCTCTAGGTCAGTGATCACGTTATCGTGACTATCTTGGTAGTGAAGATCTTTTTTGTACAGTTCTTCTGTGTATTCCTGCCACCTCTTCTTAATATCTTCTGCTTCTGTTAGGTCCACACCATTTCTGTCCTTTATCGAGCCCATCTTTGCATGAAATGTTCCCTTGGAATCTCTAATTTTCTTGAAGAGATCTCTTGTTTTTCCTATTCTGTTTTTTTCCTCTATTTCTTTGCATTGATCACTGAGAAAGGCTTTCTTATCTCTCCTTGCTATTCTTTGGAACTCTGCATTCAGATGCTTATATCTTTCCTTTTCCCCTTTGCTTTTTGCTTCTCTTCTTTTCACAGCTATTTGTAAGGCCTCCTCAAACAGCCATTTTGCTTTTTTGCATTTCTTTTCCAGGGGGATGGTCTTGGTCCCTGTCTCCTGTACAATATCACGAACCTCCGTCCAGAGTTCATCAGGCACTCTATCAGATCTAGTCCCTTAAATCTATTTCTCACTTCCACTGTATAATCATAAGGGATTTGATTTAGGTCATATCTGAATGGTCAGTACTTTAATATTATGCTCTTGCATCCAATGTTGCTGTTGGGAAACTAATGTCAACCTGATTTTTATTATTTTGCCTTATATGTGAAACCATTTTCTTTATTTCCCTAAGTAATAAAGCTTTCTATTTCTGTTCCATTGGTTTTTAATTTCTGTTACATTTGTTCCATCAGATCTATTTCATCTGGTAGAAGTTGTCTATGTCTTTTTATTCTTCATGATGCTTTTGTTCTTTAGATGTGTCATGATATTTTTAAGACCAGGAATTCAGCTGTCTTATTAATAAGATGATCAGTTGCCTCTGCTTTTGATGACTCTATAAATGGTCCACTGAAAAGGGAGTCTCAGCTGGTGTCTTCACTGTGAGTGTAGGAGAAATGAGTTGAGTGCCTCTGCAGTACTTCTCTGGGCTTAACTGCACTTATTTTCGCTGGCGTTTCTTTCTCCTCAAGATATACTGCCCAGTTCCTCTATATCCGAGAATATTTTCTCTACTCGGAGTTGTAGGAGACAATTCAGGGTCAGCTTACAGCACTTTCCACTACCACCCTATGCACACTCTGCAAAATAAGTTAGCTCTAAATCCAGACAGTTCTCAAAGGAAGCAAAAACAACTAAATTGCCAGTGATGATATATACTCATATGTCTTCATAATACACGATCCAACACTTAGAATTTTTTCATGCTTATAATTACCTATATTTCATCATATATATATATATATCATTATAGCAATTGTGAAAGTTTGTATTCTTTAGAAAGATGAGTAGAAAAGAAATATTTTTTCTGTAGTGACAAATCATGTTGTCTCCAAAAGCAATTTCTTTTATTAGTTAAAAAAATTAGTAGTTTCTTCCTAAAAAGTCAATTCTCACTATTCACAGCAATGTTCTGCAAAGTCACTGTGAACACTGAGTTAGAAAATCTTGAACATATTAGGAGAAATACAAGGTTAGTTTCCTTCAAGCTCTGGTTACATTTTCATCAGCAAATCAATACATATTTTGGTTTCAAATGTGTTTCTGTTTAAAGACATTCTATTCAATATATAGTTTATGGATTAACTTTGAGTATGGCCATCAGCACTGTAACTCATGCCTAAAGGAAGTTTATCTATTTTCTGCATAAATCATATCACAGCCTTCTTGCCCTTAGGAACACTAAATAACATTTCAGCACTACACTTAGAAACCATTTCAAACAGCAAAATCACTAAAAATCACCAAAAAAATACAAAAAATGCATGATTGTGAAAAGGATACTTGCATACACTCTGAAAACTGAAACAAGAAGGTAGTCTCACCTTGTTCCACCTCAGCTGGGAATGTGTGCTTTGGGTGGCTCAAATTTTTTGCCGCCATTAATGTGTTTATGCATATTCATTATTGTCTGCAACAGCACCCTTAGTATTGACTTGGGGGTTACAAATCAGTTTTAGCAGTAAGAGAATTTACAAATATATTGACTACTGTATTATTATTATTGCTTGCATATTGATGGGAAAAGCTTGTTAAAGGAAAGAAATCTCATGCTAATTTTTGTGTATACACATGCACACAAGCACATATATTACTGTTTATATTTTTTATTTTTTTTGTCAATGAGTTTATTTTATAATGCACACTAAACATTGGTGAACATAAATACTTTCATTTGTTGAAATGTTTTAAAAATTTATGAAGTTTATAAAATTGCATAAAAGGATGCTTATGTGCTAATTTTAGTGGAAAAATCAGGCTTTATATCTATTTAAATAGCATTTTTATAAAACATGTTTATATATTTGTTTAATGATAATCTACAATTCTTCTAACAGTTTGATGGTGTTAATAAATTGGAAAAAAACAAACACCATTTTTTTTTTTTTTAAGAAAGGAAGGAAACCTGTAAGATACCACATAAAGGGGAGTTTGTTGACTTTGGTTCACCACTAATTCCTTCACCCCTGCAAACAAATCTTCTGAACCATTAAGAAACATTTTGTGCAATCTACAGCAGTTTAAGGACTACTAACATTTTGTGCCAATCTGGTGGGTGTCTAGTAAAGAGAGCTCCAAAACCGGTGGCAGGCAATCCAGTGTCCCTGGAAACAAGATAACAATTCTTAGAAAACATGTCAAACTGACATTTACAAACTTTCAAAGCCATACAAAACTAATTTGGGAGCTGAATTTTTATTATAAATTTAAGGATTTCCATGTTTGCAAGTTTAATGCACTTTGCAAAATATTAATAAAATGTCTCAACAAGTAAATGGAAAATTTCCGCATTCTGTCCAATGACTACAATACGAGAGGAAGTCTATGTCATGCATTTCCACAGAAAGGAACTAACTTTTAGCAGTAAATTGTAGAGATGGGGTTCAAACCTAGGTGTCAGAACCATGACCAGAAAAAAACACGTGAAGGGAAAAAGACACTTTAATTGGACCTATAATGCACAGAGCTGACTGGCAAACAACCAAGGGAAAGAGAATTCCAGACAGAGGGAGCAGAATGAACAGAAAGCATGGCAGCTTGAGATGTGGTGTCCGTGCTTGCTGTAGTCCAATAATGTGTAGCTGGGGTCAGCCTACCTCCTTCACTGCTTATTTATAAGCCGTTTCCTATAGATGCCTTTTCTAAGCAAAGGGCTATATTAAGCATACCTTTCTATAATTCCAGAGTTCATAGTTTCCTCATTCAATAAAGCCTTGCTCTTTATTTTGGCCAGTTCTGTGTTTAAACAAACTTGTGCCATTTTTTCACGTGTTTCTGATATCCAAATCTGGAAAAAATTAAAAATCACATATAAAGAAAATAAATAGTTAAAAATTCTGAGTTATATTTCTGTTGAAGTACATTCTGATTTTAATTGTTGACTCTATTCATATTAAAAAATAAATGTCCCACAGCAGTCAATGATTTCATCATAAATATGTGAAATGGCAATTTCTTACTATGTCTTGTTGGAACAAAAATCAGATTGGTTGTTTCTGTGAAATGGAAAGTACATCATTCAACTAAATACTAACTCTTATTTGCTTTCTCTTTCCTTCTCAAGGTTAGTATATTTTAACTTCTCTAAGTAAGAAAACATAGCAATCACTTTGTAAATCACACACGACTTTTAGATACTATCATTATCATTGTTATCCATTCTCTATCACAGAGGATAATTCAATGAATTATCAATTATTACTATGAGAAAAACCTGATAATTATAGGATATACTCAATTCAATTGCAGAAGCATCATGGGTAATGTCTAGAGGATCTTAGGAATAAAAATGTATGCTGAGGATTTAATATTTTTCCCATACAAAACTCTCAGTCAGTTCAGTTCAGTCGCTCAGTCGTGTCCGACTCTCTGCGACCCCATGAATCACAGCACGCCAGGCCTCCCTGTCCATCACCAACTCCCGGAGTTTACTCAAACTCATGTCCACAGAGTCGGTGATGCCATCCAGCCATCTCATTCTCTGTCGTCCCCTTCTCCTCCTGCCCCCAACCTTTCCCAGCATCAGAGTCTTTTCCAGTGAGTCAACTCGTCACATGAGGTGGCCAAAGTATTGCAGTTTCAGCTTTAGCATCAGTCCCTCCAATGAACATCCAGGATTGATCTCCTTTAGAATGGACTGGTTGGATCTCCTTGCAGTATAAGGGACTCTCAAGAGTCTTCTCCAACACCACAGGTCAAAAGCATCGATTCTTCGGCGATCAGCTTTCTTCACAGTCCAACTCTCACATCCATACATGACCACGGGAAAAACCATTGCCTTGACTAGACGGACCTTGGTTGGCAAAGTAATGTCTCTGCTTTTTAATATACTATCAAGGTTGGTCATAACTTTCCTTCCAAGGAGCAAGCGTCTTTTAATTTCATGGCTGCAATCAGCATCTGCAGTGATTTTGGAGCCCAAAAAAATAAAGTCTGACACTGTCTCCACTGTTTATTCATCTATTTCCCATGAAGTACAAAACTCTAGAAGATCACAAATATGGAGGTTCACAGCAGAGATTCAGAACTCATTATCACCAAGAGAACCAATTACTTGCTGCAAACCTGAAGACAAGCTTCCCTAAGATATCCAGTGAAGCCCCAGATTACATCAACTCCACTAGATTTTGTTCAAAAAAGAGAGAGAGAGAGAATACTGTTTAGAAAACTGGAGACTTCAACTGAAAGAGTATCTGAGAGCTAGAGTCAAATTCCTTTGGTCCATTTTTGTGAAGATTAAAGTGGCTCTGTAAAACTAAGAACCCATCCTATTCAAAGTAATTTTAACTATAGTCTCTGATCCTGGTTCCCTGGTCTACTCCATGGTTTCTATGATTTTTGTCCCCTAAGATCTCAACCTCCTGAATCACCAGCCTCCCAGCCTAATTTCCCAGCTCTGACTCTTATACTTGTAACTCAACTACTCTTCCTCAGAGATTCCAAATTTCACAAATCAACAGCAGAGAACTCTGTATTGGGCTCCATATTTTACATTCTAATGAAAAATAAAGCATTATCTCTTAGGGAAAAAATTACTAGGTATCATTTTGTTTTTAAGGTGTAAGGTTGGCCCAACATTTAATCTTAAATATGCTCTAATCATTTTTGACAGTAAATATTTCAATAAATCAATCAACACCATTGAAAATTATATAAAATAAAAGTACTGCCAAATTGAAATAATGAACAGTAAAAGGAAACAGATAATAGCATTAGTTGCTCTTAAGTTTATTGACTGCTTATTCTGTATCAGACACCATATTAAGCATTTTATGTACATTATCCCTCTAAATACTTAAAGCAACACTGAGTGTTATGTATTAATTATGGTGACAGAAGGAAAAGAAAAATCATATGAGGGGAATGAAGAAAGTTTAATAGAGAATCTACTTATAAAAGTGTGGCCAGAATTCAGAAAACCAGCAAACAATGATGAAGCACCCTGACGACAGCAATACTGGTGAGTCACAGGGTAGGGCAGTATGGAACCCAGATCTACAGCTGTAAAGAGAGGGTTCACTTGGTAGTTGTGACTTTCAGAACAGACACAGCGTTCTAGTCTGCTCAGGCTGTTGTTACAAATATCATAGACTGATACTATTATACACAATAGGAAATTATTTCTTAGAATTCTGAAGGCTGAGAAGGCCAAGATCAAGGCACTAGGACTGGTGAGAGTCTACTCTCTAGTTGATAAGACAGCCCTCTTTTCACAGTGTCTTCACAATGGAAGAAGTGGGGAAGAGCTCTATGGTGTCTCTATCATAAGGGTATTAATCTCATTCATGAGGACTCCACTTTCATGAACTAAACACCTCCCATATGCCCCATCTCTAAATTGCATCACACTGGGAGTTAGAATTTCAACATCTGAGTTTGAGAGGGACACAATCATTTAATCCATAGAAGACAGCCACTGTCAAAATGGCCTCTCATGATGAAAGCAAAGAAATGTCCAAGCCAGTTCTCCTTCCGCTGCTGATCACCTGTCAGTGACTTCCATAGGCCGATTCCTGGCAATTCACAGAAAGTCAGAGGGCAAAAGAACTCACTGACATAATCCATAAAGATCAGCCTCCTTGGTACATAGCAGGGTTGAAAAGGGAAGAGAGTAGAACTGGAGGAAGAAAGGAAGGACTCTTGGTTTATTTTATCTTCATTTTAAGAAGGGGAAAACTGAGGTTGAAAGGGATTAAGTAATGCTCAGATAAACCAGAGAGAAAAGAAGTTCCACAATTTAAAACAAGCAGTCTGACTCATTCAGTCATTCATCCATCCTTCCATATCTGTGAAATGCCAGGCATCCTACTAAGTTCTAGAGCTATAGTAGTAAATAAAACCCAGAGACTATACTGGCTGTAGCTTAGTGAGTTGCAATAAACCATGGAATAATGGCAATAACAATACCACATTGACCAGACACCATTCTAAATGTCTTCACATTAAATGCTCATGAAAACTCTATTCCCACATTTTACCCAAGGAAATAAACAGAAAATTGTAAATTCTTGACCAAAGTTACAGCGTAGTAGGTGGTGGAGCCAAGAATCAATGAGAAGCAATCTGTCAGCAGAGCCCACACTTTTCCTCTGTGTCTCCCATATCAGGGGTAAATAGTATCCTCCAATATTAGACTTCCCATTCCGTTACTCATCAATAACAGAACCCTCAAATTTTAGTTGGGCCCATGAGGTTTCAGACTACATTTCTAGCCTCCCTTATACTTAGAAATGGCTAGTGACTGGTTCTGGACAATAGGGCATAATGGCATTAATATATACAACCTCCAGCTTCTGTTTCTCTTTCTGTGGCATGGAATGTGGACATAATGACAGATTTCCAGCCATATTGGGCCTTTTGTAAGGGATGGCAGAGCCAAAAGCAAGAATCTGTAGGTGTCTGACAATTTATCAAACTATCATACCACTCCTGGCCTGTTAACCTCTAGACTTTTTTTTTCATTTTTCATCTTTTTTTATTGCTGTTAATTCAAGGAAAAAATGTTGCATAAAATCCAATCTTTTCTAGAAATATAAGTGGCCTTTCCAGTACATAACGTTTCAAATATCAAAGTATATGGTAAACATACAAATAAGGAGAAGGTAACATACATCCTACATACAGTACAGTCTTTTAAATCATAAAATAAGCTCCATAAAGTACAACTGGCAAGTGATTCACAATGCGGTCCATACAGGACTTATCAAAACTCTCACTTCCACAACTTGACTGCAGCTTAACAATTAATTTAATAATATGGTCCAAAAATACCCAGATAAAATATATTTAGTCAAAATAACTTCCTTTCATTGAACTTTCTTTTTAAATTAAAACTTTCACCTACCCCTTCACCCACACCCCCTTTCTTCCCCTTTTACTCCCACCCTGAAAGAAGGTTTCAAAATGTACATTGGTGCTATAAATATAAACTCTACCTATGAAGCTTTACAGGAAGCTTCTTACTTCAGGTGTTTCCTTTTGTCTGGCAATCTGTTAGGTTTCTGAACCAAAGCCAGATATATTTAAGTTCCTCTGCCGCACACCACGGAGAAGGCAATGGCAAGCCACTCCAGTACTATTGCCTAGAAAATCCCATGGATGGAGGAGCCTGGTAGGCTGCAGTCCGTGGGGTCGCTAAGGGTCGGACACGACTGAGCGACTTCACTTTCACTTTTCACTTTCCACTTTCACACATTGGAGAAGGAAATGGCAACCCACTCCAGTGTTCTTGCCTGGAGAATCACAGGGACCGGGGAGCCTGGTGGGCTTCCGTCTATGGGGTCACACAGAGTCGGACACAACTGAAGTGACGCAGCAGCAGCAGCAGCAGCCGCACACCAACGTGACCCCACAGAAACACCCGCCATCTCTGCTCTGTACTAAGGGTGGGGCACAGCACACCCAACCCCAAGCCCTTATACCCACAGCTCAGCGCCGGGGGCTGCTTGGTGCCGTCGACTTTTTATATAGAAGAATAAAACCTTATGTGAACAGCCACTGTTGATTTTTGGTTTCTGTTGTGTGTAGGCAAACCTAATCCTACACCATCTTAATGTGAAAAATCACTTTGGTCTAGAAATGTTCATAACCTGACATAAGGGTGGATAATTTATAAAAACACTTCCATATGTTTAAAAGTCTTTTGGGCTTTATATATATGTATCACAAACTGGAGATTGGCAATTTGATATGTGCAATTATCAAAGCACAAGCTTGCATGATAATCACTAAAATTTCCATTTACTTTGCATAATAAAATCTAGCTTGAATAAAATGGTAATATAAAAAGTATCTAATATGTATACAGGAAGTACACTTCATAATATCATTCTTATTCCCCATTTTCCTGAGTATCAATTTTTTAAGTCTCTATTTCTAATCTTCCAAAATGAACTCTTTCCGTACGGCTACATTTAAGAAAAGCCAGTAGGTGTATAATCTGGGTAATGGGTACAGGAAAAGAGTAGGCCACTTAGGACTTCCCCTCAAGTTTCACATTTGAATGTAACCAGCCTACTTGCACTGAGGAAGACTTACCCGCTGGCAGAACCTCTCTCAGCAAGATTCATTTTAAATGATGCCCAACAGGCATTTCTTTTGGGGTTCCTTATAGGGTTCCCTGAAAGCATGCTCCTCTAACTCATACTGAAGGACTGAAGCGACTTAGCACACACGCATGCACACAAGCAAATTGACACACATGAAATATTAAAAGCTAGTTTCTCTAAAAGTTAAATTAGGGCATGACTGTGCTCAATTGCTCAGTTGTGTCTGACTCTTTGCAGGCCCCATAGGCTGAAGTCCACAAGGGTCCTCTGTCCATGGAATTTTTTAGGTAAGAATACTGGAGCAGGTTGCCATGGAATTTTTTAGGTAAGAATACTGGAGCAGGTTGCCATTTCCTACTCCAGGGAATCTTCCCTACCCAAGGATCAAACCCACATCTCTTGGGCTGCCTGCATTGGCAGGCAGATTCTTTACCACTAACCCAGCTGGGAAGCCATGTGGCGTGACTATTGACACAGAAAAAGAGTTGCAAAGGAGAGTAATCGGATAAAAATGGCAGATACCTCCTTTCACTCACATTCCAAGTGCCAAGAAATAATACTTGATAGAATTCCCAAGCCCATAGCTGAAGCATAAAACAAGGAAAGTACACTCGAGTTGGCCAAAACTTACACAGAATTCCTGAAACAGGAAAGTCAGATGCAATTGTACTGACATAGGAAAAGCCAAAATCCAGGAGAGCATACTGGAACCTGTGGCATCAACCTCAAATTCAGAGATTATGGAGATAGAAAGCAAGAAAGGGCCCTGACTCAACAGTCCACTGTCTCCAAACATCTTTCTTTTCCCTGGTTTAAGTGGTTCTCTTTCACTGACATTTAAAATTATTCCATTTATAAAGATTTGATCCATATGCATTTATCAGGTAGTACTTAGATCTGAATGCAAGAAGCATCTGTAAGATTGTAGTGCTCAAAATACTATTCTACTATGTCAATCAAAGAAAAAGAAAATACCTGAACCAATTAAGTAAATGACAATTTAATTTCTCAAATCCATTATAATTATATACCTTTTAGGGTCTCTAATTTTTAAATGTTGTATTTTCATCCACCAAAACAGCTTGTATTTGAGACCTACTTAATATTCATCTGTTCATAAAATGAATGTTAGTACACTTTTGTACTATTCATTTATTTGCCATTTTAAGTCCAAAATGACTGTGATGTTGTTAATACTAATCTAATATTAGGCTAATTTGCTCATCAGTGTTATCCTGTTCCAAAAAGGCCTTGGCATTGATCCATTAGCTCTATAAGAAAAATCTGCTTAATAAAATTACTCAAGTTTCTCTTTGTTCCTTTCTATCTGACATTTCTCATCTTCTGTGACACAACATCAAATTTACTCTGTATATAAGCCCTCTGAGTTTATGGGATTCAATGTGCCACACATGGAACTCACTCTGTTATAGCTAAGTAATACCTCAATGAAGTCCACATAAAATAACACAAACTATTGTAATTTAAAATACTACTTCTCATAATCACTTAGACTACTATTAACACAATCAGAAATTCCAGTGGCTTGAATGACTGCTCCCCTATGAGTCCATGGCTCCACTCAGCTTCCTGAAGCCAGAGGGGTCATTGGGGTAGGAATTCAACTATGCTACCACTGAAACTTGGGTAGTATCTTTCCAGATTCCACCAACAGATAGTTCCTTTAAACTTTCAGCTCAGGAGCTTCAGGTGGTCACCTCTACTGGGAAGCCATACTTTTCTTTGACCACACCACCACACAGCTTGTGAGATCTTAGTGTCCCACCCAGGGAGTGAACCCAGGTTCCTCGGCAGTGAAAGCACTGGACCACTGGTCCAGTGAAAGTCCACTAATCATTGGACCACTGGGGAATTCCTTAGGAAGCCATCCTTGACCCTCTCCTCAACTTATTTCAGTTCAAGTGCCCTGCATAGCCTCCTGACCTTCTTCCTGTCATATTATCCATCATACATACCACCACTGTGGTTGCATGCACCCATTACCCCGCAAAAGTCTGTGAGTTCCTGATGTACAGTGACCTTGCTTTGAATTATATTTCTTACCCTAGCACTCATCATGATAACTTGGCACAACATTTCTTATCCCAGCACTTAACAAAATAATAGGAACTTAATACATATTTGTGGAATACAGTCTTCCTTTCTTTCTTCCTTCCATAAATATTTATTGTGTGCCCACTATGTGCCAGCCCTGGAGAAGGGAATGGCAGCCCACTCCAGTATTCTTGCCTGGAGAATCCCATGGCTTGGTGGGCTACAGTCCATGGGTCACAAAGATTCAGACATGACTGAGCGACTAACACACATACACACACACACACACACTATATGCCAGACACCATTAGAGGAAATGGAGATATAGCAGAGAACAAAAAAGACCAACATCTGTTCTCCCATAAAGCTTGTATTCTAGTAGGGAGAGATAGACAATTAACAGCTGCTGCTGCTGCTGCTGCTAAGTCGTTTCAGTCATGTCTGACTCTGTGCGACCCCATAGATGGCAGCCCACCAGGCTCCCCTGTCCCTGGGATTCTCCAGGCAAGAATAACAGCTAACAAGTCTTAAATATGTCCAGTCATTGAAGTGCCATGAAGAAAATTAAAGTAAGGGAAGGGGACAGAAAGGGATGATGTGAATAGACTTCTATTTTATATACAAATGGGCAACTGGCTCATTGAACAAGTAGGTCTTGTAAGTAGGTACAATCAGAAAACAAATCTATTCTTCTTTCATTGCTGTCCATCCATAGTTACTTGGAAGGGATAATTCCTTTTTATGCCCTTTGCTGAAATATAGGACAGGCTTCAGGACTTTTTTGGTCACTCAGATAATATAAAAACCTTTTGGCTACTTTTGTCCCAAGAACAGTTTTACTGAGTAAGTAAAATGCCCAGTCCCATGTACCAGCCAAAATTTCACTTAAAATGAAAGGTTCTCAAGAAGCATGTTTCAATCTGGTCTACTTCAGCTGACTTCTTCCCAATTGTCCCCCTTGGAATTCTTCCCTACACCCCAACTCCTTCTGGCTCCTTGAGGGTTTGAGGGTGAGAAGACATGAGGAAGGAGAGAAGCAAATGCGGGAAAAGTGGACATGTACTCTTGTTTTGGCTTTCCCTGGGTTTGCCTGTGTCTGACCCTCTCTGGCACTGAAGGACGTTCAAAATTGACTTTATTGTGGTGTTCTAATAGAAGCTGAGATCCCTTCTGGGAACATTCAGCAGTGTATTCCATGATACAGGATGCCAATCTCTGCACTTAGATGTCCTGGCTTAGCTCATGGGAATACAGTCAATCCCTCTCCCATTCCTACATGAGGTGCTCTTGGGCAGGCAATAAAATGGCTCTCTGTCATCTTTCTCTTCTCCCATATCTCATCTCCCAAAGCCACATCTGGGCCTGATTACTCACTTATCTTTGTCCCACCACTGATGAATATGTAGCTAATTCCCTTCTTGCTACTCTGCTGCTTTAGATAGATTACCAGAGCCTCATATCTGTAACTTAGTTTTGCAGATGAGACTTACAGGACACCTTTTTCAAAATTCTGTCTCTATTTTCAAACTGAATTTTGGCTTTGCTGCAGGTTGGAAAGTGGACCCAAGTTCATTCAGTAACATTCCTATCTAACACACACTGTAAACCCGGTAGGACAAGGTTTCAATGACTATGAATGAAAGTCATAAAGAAGGTAAATATTATTTCATTTACACATTCTCTATTAAACCTGAGATTTAACTGCTACAATGCATGGAATATAAGGAATGAATGTTTGAGGTTCCTACTCCTTATATTTCACTTCATCTCACTTCCTCCCACAATCTAGAGATTGTGCATTTTCATAAATGAAAGAGCATTTTCATTTAGGAATCAAAAATAAATATTTTTAAGGGTCAAAGATGCTAAGTGCATGCCAGACAATGCCTGCATTGTCCACCTTGCTCTCTTCCTCACCACGCTCAAGAAAGCAAGGGTAAGCTAGGTTTGGAGAAGTGGGAAGGGGTGGTTATTTTCTGAGTTGGGCATTATACTCAAGAGCTCCATCCATGTGCTGGCTAGTGACCAGTTAGGCAGCCTGGTGCAAAGGCAAGAGGGCAGGGTGGAAACCGGGGAAACTGGCAGAATGCCCCTGAGATTTAAGCTGTGGGATCAAAGGAGGACAAAGCAGAGAGAAATAGAGATGCTGAGAGAGTGTGTGTGTATCAGATAGAGAGAAAACAGAGGCGGGGAGAGAGAGAGGGAGGGAGAGAGATGACTTGCTTTAGAGCTGTCTTGGTTCCAGTAAGTGTCCTTGTTCCATATCCAGGCAGCTGCATCTTTATAATAAATTCCCATTTTCAGGCTATGTTTATTATTCTCTGTCTATGATAACTATAAAAGGAATGTAGAACAGCATGGGTTCTGCTAAGCTAATTTATTCCCATCATCTTGCAGAACAGAGAATTTTCTAGAGCCATTCTCAATGGTAGAATTATGGATCTTCCTAGGCTTACCCTTTTTAAAGTAGCCCAACCTTTGAGGGGGAGAATGTGATCCAAACCCAGACTTCTCAACACATTCACATCTGTCTGTGAAATTACCAACTCTTCAGACCCCAAGGCCAAACC
Organism: Moschus berezovskii; assembly: GCF_049115385.1. NCBI lineage: Eukaryota > Metazoa > Chordata > Mammalia > Artiodactyla > Moschidae > Moschus > Moschus berezovskii. The sequence goes on along the minus strand of NC_142466.1, from coordinate 53,049,660 downwards.
AAGAAGTTGAACTGAGCTGTCAACTAGTCCCAAATCTCTTGACACTGTAGGACAGAATTTGGGAGGCTCCTGCCTCACAGTGATTGAGCAAACACCTAAATAGTTTGAGAAAGAAGAATGGAGCTGGAGGAATCAACCTTCCTGATTTCAGATTATACTACAAAGCTGCAGTCATCAAGACAGTATGGTACTGGCACAAGAACAGAAATATAGACCAATGGATTAAAATAGAAAGCCCAGAAATAAACCCATGTACCTATGGGTACCTTATTTTTGACAAAGGAGGCACGAATATACAATGGAGCAAAGACAGCCTCTTCAATAAATGGTGCTGGGAAAACTGGACAGCTACATGTAAAAGAATGAAATTACAATACTTCCTAACACCATACACAAAGATAAACTCAAAATGGATTAAGGACCTAAATGTAAGACCAGAAACTATAAAACTCTGAGAGGAAAACATAGGCAGAACACTCGATGACATAAATCAAAGCAAGATCCTTTATGACCCACCTCCTAGAGTAACGGAAATAAAAGCAAAAGTAAACAAGTGGGACCTGATTAAACTTAAAAGCTTTTGCACAGCAAAGGAAACTATAATCAAGGTGAAAAGACAACCCTTGGAATGGATGAAAATAATAGCAAATGAAAAAACTGACAAAGGATTAATTTCCAAAATACACAAGCAGCTCATACAACTCAATACCAGAAAATCAAACAACCCATTCCAAAAGTGGGAAAAAGAACTAAACAGATGTTTCTCCAAAGAAGACATACAGATGGCTAACAAACACATGAAAAGATGCTCAACATCGCTCATTATTAGAGAAATGTAAATCAAAACCACAATGAGATATCACCTTACACCAGTCAGAATGGGCATCATCAAAAAGTCTACAAACAATAAAGGCTGGAGAGGGTGTGGAGAAAAGGGAATGCTCTTGCAGTGTTGGTGGGGATGTAAACTGATACAGCCACTATGGAAGACAGTATGGAGATTCCTTAAAAAACTAGGAATAACCATATGACCCAGAAATCCCACTCCTAGGCATATACCCTGAAGAAACCAGAGTTGAAAAAGACACATGCATCCCATTGTTCATTTCGGCACTCTTTACAATAGCTAGAACATGGAAGCAACCTAGACGCCCATTGACAGATGAATGGATAAAGAAATTGTGAGACATATACACAATGGAATATTACTCAGTCATAAAAAGGAACACATTTGAGTCAGTTCTGATGAGGTCGATGAACCTAGAATCTATTATACAGAGTGAAGTGAGTCAGAGGGAGAAAGATAAATTTCATATTCTCACACACATATACAGAATCTAGAAAAGTGGTTCTGAAGAATTTATTTACAGGGCAAGAATGGAGAAACAGACTAGAGAATAGACTTATGGACGTGGGGAGAGGGGAGAAGAGGGTGAGATGTATGGAAAGAGTAACGTGGAAACTTACATTACCACATGTAAAATAGATAGCCAACGGGAATTTGCTGTATGGCTCAGGAAACTCAAACAGGGGCTCTGTATCAATCTAGAGGAGTGGGATGGGGAGGGAGATGGGAGGGAGGTTCAAAAGGGAGGGGCTATATGTATCCCTATGGCTGATTCATGTTGAGGTTTGACAGAAAACCGAAAAATTCTATAAAGCAATTATCCTTCAATAAAAAATTAAATTAAAAATAAATTAAAATAGAAAAAAAAAAGACCCAGCACAACCAATAAATAAATAAATAAAATTATCTTTTAAAGAAAAAAGAAAAACACCTATATAGCCATGGAGTAATCCATCCACAATTCAGACAGGAAGTACTTCTGCAATGAACCCTCCTTTAGTAACTTGGTTGTACAAATGTTGTAAGAAATAATAACATGTTTAAATTACTTACAATTTAAGTAAGTGCTTGTCGCCTTCAGTACAAAAGATATGAAATCAAAGAAATGGGTTCAAACTCTCACTCTCTCACTCCCTGGCTGGGTGACTTTGAGCAAGTCATTTAATGTCTAGGAGTTTCTCTGCATTTGTAAAATAGAGATAATACCTACTTCATAGGGTGATGATAAAGGTTACAGGAGACATCTAGCAAGGTATCACAACAGCAGTAATAATTGCTTGAGCACTTGCTATGTGTCAGGCACTGATTTAAGCACTTTATTTGCTTTATTTACCCAGTAAACTTATGAAGTGCTCCCATCTTACAGGTAAGGTCACTGAGGCAAACAGTGGCTAAGCCACCTGCCTAAGTAACTAACGCAACTAAGAGGAGCCCTGAGAAAGTGCTCCTCCCTCTACTTTTTCATGTTTCACTAGAAGGAAGATTTGGACTTAGAGAGATTAGTGGTTACTACTTACTAGGGGTTCACTTGTTCCAAGTCGATGATATGTTGAATTACACAGCTTTTTCACTTCTTCAGGACCCTCTATATCATAATCTTTGGGATAAGCTTCTCTGTCACGGTGCCTTAAGAAAAGAATTAGAATCTGTTAAAGGACAAAGCTTATTTATCATGCATTGCATTTAAATATTTTAAAAATAATGCAATGAAAGTTTACTATATTTGTGATATTGTTCTAATGATAAATTTACTGGATTTGGGACATATATTGCCCATCTCTTTTTCAGGTAATACTGAGGCTACTTCCTGAAAACAATTTAGCATACATGATAAAACTAATATCATAAAACAATACTTACCCAACACAGTGATTATTCAGTGACTCCAGTGAAGTGAATCTTATTTAATAATGTAAATTAGTTACTGAAAGTAAGAATTAAAACAAAACATGGTAATATCTTAGAAAGGCAACTTAACCACTTTAGAAATTGTTCTACCATGAAATTTCATTACAATTCTTCTCAAAACAAGAGACAGTAAAATATTTACTCATATGGATTTATAACATGTGGTCCCTGCTTCTAAAAAGGGTTTAAAGGAAGTTAACAGTTAAACATAACAGTTCTTAAAACATGTAGATGAAAGAGGAAAAGTATTCTGAACATTTTGACTAAAACAGTGGTTGAAAATAATAATAAAGGAAAGGTTTGGGGATAAGGAAGGAAAGAGGAGGTGAAGTGGCCCACAACAGAAAGAGCTATTTTCACAAAGCTTTCTCAGGTGAGATAAAGGAAACTGAACCCAAACACCCATCAAAAGAGGCTTGCTTTTTTATCAAGAGATATGGGACTAGGACTATGTGAGGGACACTGAGGTAACCCAGGAACTTATTATCCATCCATCCACCTATCTGCCCATTCATTCAGCAAATATTTAAAATACCTATTACATGCCAGGCATTCTGTTAGATGCAGGAGATACAAATGGGGAGAAAGTGTGGTGTAATTCCTGCCTTCAGTTGCTCATGGTCTGGAAAGGGGTGGGCAATTAAACAAGAAAAATCTACAGGGTTGTTAAGTGTGGGCACAGGACTGTAGAAGCAGAACAGCATTGACTAACCTGGCACCCAGCCTAGGACCTGACCACCCCACCTCATCCCACTTACCTCCCCACCACCACTCATGGAAGCAGAGCTCTGCATAGAACAGCAGAGAGGGAGCCCAGGGCATGTTAGCAGAGCTCCAGCATATGAGCCCTCAGCCCTTCTCACATCTGAGCATTAAAGGCAAAACACTAAGAGCATTTTGGTACAAATACCATTTTTTGAGCGCCTGAGAGAAAGCTCTCACTGAAGTTCTTTAGGGGAATATCAGACATTAAGAACCAGGAGTAGGGGACTTCCCTGGTAGTCCAGTGGTTAAGAATCTGCCTGCCAATACAGGGGACGTGGGTTCGATCCCAGGTCTAGGAACTGGGATACCACATGCTGCAGGGCAGGTGAGCCTGTGCACCATAACTACTGAAGCCCGAGCACTCTAGAGCTCATGCTGCACAAGAGAAGCCCATGTAATGAGAAGCTGGTGCACCACAGTTGGAGAGTAGTCCTGGCTCACTGCAACTAGAGAAAGTCTGCACACAGCAGTGAAGACCCAGCACAGACTAAAACAAATTAATTAATCCAAAAAAAAAAAAAACCCACAAAACAGGAATGGTAGAGTGAATGGGGTCATAGGCTTGAGTCATTGCTCGGCAAAGTGCTAGCTGTGTGACCTTGGGGAAGTCACTTAACTTTTCTGTGCCCTTATTTTCATATGTGTAAAATGAGGACAGAAATTATACCAATATATTTTAAGATTTTTAGAAGAGTTAAAAGGAAAAAAAAAATAAAGTTGGAAGGTCCTGCAAATAATGTAAAGAACCCATATAAACCTAAGTATAATGAATACTAACCTGGCTTCAAAAAATTCTGAGGTATAAAACTTGTAACTTCATTTTTCCATTATTGTACTTAATTTCTTTTCCAAGTGCTCATAATTTCAAGTGAAAAAAAACCTAATCTCAGTCAATTCTGGTTCCCTTCCAACTCTAAAGAGTTCGTGTGGTACCACAATGCCAAGAATCCATCTTTGTTGGCAACATATCTCCTTGCAGGAACCCATGGAAACATCCTCATTCTTCAATGTTCTTCCATTACATATCCATGCAGAGCTCTGCTCTGCCCACCTGGTCCTGCCACACACTCTACACAGACTGGCACTTTGCCAGAAGGGTGAAAGTGAAGTCGCTCAGTCGTGTCCAACCCTTTGCGACCCCATGGAATGTAGCCTACCAGGCTCCTCTGTCCATGGGATTTTCCAGGCAAGAGTACTGGAGTAGGTTGCCATTTCCTTCTCCAAGGGATCTTCCCAACCCAGGGATCGAACTCTGGTCTCCCGCATTGCAAGCAGACGCTTTACCATCTATCTGAGCCACCAGGGAAGCCTGCCACTATCCAAACCACCAAAAACCTTTTTGTGTCCTTCTCCAACCACGGTTCCTAGAAACCCAGACACCATCCCTGAGTTGTTTGCCTGGCCCACCAAGAAGACACTTGTTTCATGTCCCCACCACACTGGGCTTGGGAGACACATCAGAGCCCCACACATCAACAGCTCTGGAAACATTACCCTGGGAATAAATGATTGGGCAGTGATAGGTCCCATCTACTCTAGGATTTCCAAAGTTTTAATCCAAGTTTGGGATCCCAGACAAATCCACATATTCTCAACTTCTCTGTCCTCTTTCATCTTCAGTGCACAAACTCTTCATCTACTAAGGGACAGAATAGCCCAGCTCTTCATCTATTCTTCCAAATCTACGGTGCTATCCCAAGACCTAAGGTTTTGAACCTCAAAGCCAAGAATTTGGCTCTTTTGTTGTCTGTTGGGTCATTCTTCCCTGAGGCAATAAAACCAGAATACCTCCCTAGGAACACAGGAATGAAAGGCCAAAACACCAAGTAATATTTCAATGTATTATCTCCAGGGCCCATCTCTTTCTTAGGCAGTATAGGATCCCTGGGTTGGGAAGATCCTCTGGAGTAGGGAATGGCCACCCACTCCAGTATTCTTGCCTGGAAAACCCCATGGAAAGAGAAGCCTGGCAGGCTACAATCCATGGGGCTACGGAGAGTTGGACACGAATGAGTGACTGAGCACACACACACACAGGCCCAGTGTCCAGGGCCTGTGAAACTTTTAGGGGCCGAGGAAAGTGTTTTAATCACTTTTAAATCAGTAAAAAAGAATATAATCAAGCTTGAACAATATACATCTTTATACCAAAGCAATCATAAACTATCATCTAAAACTTTTTTAATGGAGGAAGGGACCCATGAAGGCAAAGATAGTGTCCATGAAAGTCAGAATGCAGCCTTGATTATCCCACCATGTATTTTAAGTTGTATTATAACTAGATTATTACCAAAAATACACACACATTCCTTTTCTTACCACAATCTCAGACAACAATCAAAAGCCCAGCATTAAAACATAAATCTATAATGAAACTTTGGAGGACTAAACTAATGCAATTGGCATTCCATAAAGTCTTCTGGCTGCCCACAAATGATGTGCCCAGAGCCAGCAGGTTCTGAGAGACATACAGCTGAAGACCTGCCCCTATTTCCTAGATGCTGCCAACCCAGCAAAAATAAACATATGTGTTCAAAAATGTAAAATATAAAATATGTAAAATTAACAATAAAAATATTTATTATAATACTAAATGTATACTTAGGGGCTTATTGCCACATATAATAACAGTAAAAATGATTAGGGTATTATAGAGTATATGGGAGGCCTAATTATTCCTGATTTTATCATGTCAGTTGAACATTGACTTGAGACTCAGTTTCCCCAAGATGAACTGGGAATCATACACTAAAGACACAAATCAATTGAATGAGAGTCTCAAGTGAAAAGTGACATAAAAATGCAAATGTTATGATGGGTAATAATATTATATCTATCTATAATATGTTTTGTTGGGGATTTTCAAATACTTTGTTAATATCAATTCAGCTTTATAGCATCTTTGTAATACATATATATATGAATAATCAAAGCATTATATACATAGACATATAAGTCTATACATATACATATACTTTATATAGCCTTATTTTGCCTGCTACCTGAATTTATTTATGGTTGCCATGACTTCTCGTTTATTATAGCAAAATTTCTTTATGAGAAAATAATGAATATAATGAAATAAAATTTACAATGTCTGTAGAACAGTAACTTTCAAACTTTTTGATCATAGTCCCCACCTATACCATTAAAACCCACCCTGAGACATTTTTAGTTGTTGCATCTGGGTGGAGTGGTTTGCTGTTGGCATTTAGTGGAAAGAGGCTAGCAATGCTCTGCTAAATATTCTATGGTGCACGGGACAGCCCATACAATAAAGTACTATCTGATCCAAAATGTCAAAAGTACCAAGGTTGAGAAAGAGCTAGAGAATGACTGTATACCCGATTCTTAGATCAGTCAGTTCAGTCTCTCAGCCATGTCCGACTCTTTGTGACCCAATGGACTGCAGCACACCAGGTCTCCCTATCTATCACCAACTCCCAGACGTTACTCAAACTCATGTCCATTGAGTTGGTGATGCCATCCAACCATCTCATCCTCTGTCATGCCCTTCTCCTCCTGCCCACAATCTTTCCCAGCATCAGGGTGTTTTCCAATGAGTCAGCTCTTCACATCAGGTGGCCAAAGTATTGGAATTTCAGCTTCAACATCAGTCCTTCCAATGAACACCCAGGACTGATCTCCTTTAGGATGGACTGGTTGGCTCTCCTTGCAGTCCAAGGGACTCTCAAGAGTCTTCTCTAACACCACAGTTCAAAAGCATCGATTATTTGGTGCACAGCCTTCTTTATAGTCCAACTCTCACATCCATACATGACAACTGGAAAAACCATAGCTTTGACTAGACAATCCTTTGTGGTCAAAGTAATGTCTCTGCTTTTTTTTTTTTTTTTCTGCTTTTTAATATGCTGTCTATGTTGGTCACAGCTTTTCTTCCAAGGAGCAAGCGTCTTTTAATTTCATGGCTGCAGTCACTATCTGCAGTGATTTTGGAGCCCCCCAAAAATAAAGTCTGTCACTGTTTCCCCATCTATTTGCCATGAAGTGATGGGACCAGATGCCATGATCTCAGTTTTCTGAATGTTGAACATTAAGCTAAATTTTTCACTCTCCTCTTTCACTTTCAAGAGGCTCTTTAGTTCTTCTTCACTTTCTGCCATAAGGTCAGTGGTCCCCAAACCTCAGCATTTCATGGAGCAGCAAAACTTTACCCCCAAATTTGTAAAACCAACATAAAATTGCCAACACTTTCTCTTAACAGGAACAATAAAAATAAAATAACTATCCATCACCATTAATAAGAAGGCTTCCAACACCAAAGATAAGTAAAATCAATCTTAAAATCCTTTAAATTGAATAAATTTAGCTATGTGAAAAACTTGCTACATTGTCTTTATAGTTTGCACATCACCTTGGATTAGTATAAAGGTCATTATTGACCAGCCCTGGTCTAGTCTACAGACTAGATCTGCAGATGTTAGTTTTCTCCAGACATGAATTTGACAGCAGGAGTCAGTTCAAGGCTAAAACAGCTTGATACAGGTATTCTGTGTTGTTCACTGAAGGAAGAGCTGCGTTTTTGATGTCAGGTGTGCAGATACAGACTGACATTCTTGCTGGGAGGAGTGCTTCTAGGACCTCCTGACCTCCTACCAGCAGGGCCAGAATCTTCTTTGACAATCAGCCTTGTTTCTGCTCTGTCAAGCTCAGAGCTAAGCTGTGGCTACTTTTTTATATGAGAAATCTTTATGTAAGACATCCTTAATTACAAGAAAGGAAATTTGCTTTCTCTACCCTACTTTGGGAGAAACAGTATGAATATGAACAGAATTACAAATGAGGAAAGGGCTGACAAGACAGGATCAGAGCTGCCAACTGTATAAAATGGAGCTTGGAATGATGACCCTGATGTCAAAAATGCCACTTGAACTGATTCAGAGAGGATTAAGGTCAATTGAATCTAGTAAGGCAAAGATAGCACAAGTAGGTTCCATTGTAGAAAATACTCCACTACCAATCCTACAATTACCTGAATGCTATAGATCCTGTATTTCCTCTCTCCTCCAGTCTAACACAGTCCCAAGTAAAGCTTCGTGAAAAACACTTTCTGGATCTGTTTCTGCAGTCCTTTGGGAGCTTGGGTTTCCTACCATAAGAACTGGATGATTTCACATCAAATCAAATCTGTAAGCCCCAGTTAACTGAACACATATAAATTCCCAACTGAGTTACAGGACTAAACAAACCCAACTCCAGAACATACTTGGGGCAAGGATCTGAAGATCCTCTCAGGCTGCCCTAAGCCATAGTGGTCCAGCTCTCAGAAAAGGACAAGGTTGGGTTAGATCACAGGATTCTTGTTGCAGGAGAGGAGACCGAGTTACTCCCTAAGGTTTCTTTCTGTGGTCTCAAGACTAAGTGAGGGAAGCACAGTGGGGGCTTGCAAAGAGACCATTATCTTTATCACTTCTCCACCTTTCACGTTTTAGAACAATTATCCATTAATGAATCTTCCTTTTCATTAGACTAAGAACATCTTAGACACAGGGATCATTTTTTTTTAACTCATTTTTGTGATTTCAGTGCCTAAAGATTTACACGTTGTAAATGCTCATTAAATCTTAGATGATTGATTGATTGAATTTCTTACATTTTGTTCCCGTCACCTTAATATAAATGCTGAAAGCAAAGGCTTTCAAACATGTCCATAAAAATAAAGATCATCCCAGCTCACTCAACAAAAATGCACATAAAAAAGGAGTGATTATGCATATAGAGATGCTAGTTCTTTTCAACAAAAACTTGTCTCCAGAGAAATTATAAATCTGCATGCTGAATGGAAAAAGTCTCAGCATACATATGCATAACACTGATTGCAAAGAGGGTGTGAACCTGAGCAATATCTGACAACGAAAATCCGAGCTGAATTCTGGTTTCTGGTTACTTGACAAGAAACACATTTTCTTCGTGAATTTCAAAGATGTTAAAAATGTTGACTCCAGATGAGAGAATATATTAATTTTAAATTTTAGAACTATTAATGTTGTTCACAGCTACTCTGTCAGCTATTGTATTTCTGATGTAAATCTGAGCCAAATGAGAAAGATATCTTTTCTATTAGGTTTTATAATCAACTGCTATCTATGACTTTACAAGAAAATTACCCCAGAGACTCAACTATATTTCCTGGCACATTAGAAGCAATAAAACTAGTAGAATCACAGACTACAAAGAAATATTTGACAATCCTCTTCAAAGATTTCACAGGCAAATGATTTATATACCAAGGTAGTACTATTTGGTGACACATTTATCAAACTGACAAATGAAGACTTTTAGACATATTTGCAAGAGTCTTAAAAAAATTTTATGTCCTTGGGAGAAATGGTGACATTTCGGACTTATGAAGAGGGACTTTGTTTTTCAATGTGTCTCATGCTCTGTGTGATTTGTGTATTTATAACTATCAAGCCACAGAATTTGAAACCTAAAAGCTGCACTCAAAAGAAAAATATTTGACGGAGACAGATAAGTGAGGTCATTTTCCTCACTCAGCATATATTGAATGGCATGTAAATAAGACCCATCATTATTGTGAAATTTTTTATAAGAAACTTTAGAAACAGGAAGCCCCATGGAGAATATTGGAAATAAACAAAAGGAATACAGCACGGGCGACTATCTTAATAGTTGAAATGTTAATTGTTGTCAGTATAATTAACTACCAAACATATTGTTGTAGCCACGCGTTCCAGGAAACAAACTCACTCAGAAGGACAATGCAGATAGTGGAGTGCAGCACCGGCGGGCCCAAGGCAGAGTCTCCTCTTAGCCAAGGATTCCGGCCAGTTTTTGTGAAAACCTTATATACCCTAAGTGTATGTGCTCAAATTCACCTCCCCAAATTCTCTGAAACTAGTCTAAACAAAGAAAAAGAAAGATACAATCAAAGTTAACCCATGATTCATAAGCCTTAAACCCGTGATTCATATGCCTTTAACAGTAGACAATTATCAATAGGCCTGTGGTCATACCCCAATTACCATAATAGAATTTATGCTTCTATTCAGTTACACAGATAATTAGGGTATTCTTTTAGGCAATGGAGAGTCTAGGTATGAACCCTAGGGCTCTTCCATCCAGGGGGTCTACTTTTCCAGTTGGTATGTCGTTTCCATAGATACTGAGCATATAGCTCAAAGTCCACAGTCCAGCCCAAGATGAAGTCCTACTTTCAATATGGAGCCTGTTCTGTTTCCTCCTTCAGCATGACTTTGAAAAGAGCTGGAGGAACATGAATTAAATGGAGTGACACTATAATTGATTATCCCACCTGGGACATTTTAAGAGGGAAATCAGGTACTAAGTACACTGAGAGTGGTGAAAACGAGCATTGTCCTGGTCAAATCAGGATTGGGGCATTTTGTTAACTGATGTTTTTTGACTGCTGTTGCTACTGCTGCTGCTGCTAAGTCATGTCAGTCGTGTCCGACTCTGTGTGACCCCATAGACGGAAGCCCACCAGGCTCCCCCGTCCCTGGGATTCTCCAGGCAAGAACACTGGAGTGGGTTGCCATTTCCTTCTCCAATGTGTGAAAGTGAAAAGTGAAGTCGCTCAGTCGTGTCCGACCCTTAGTGACCCCACGGACTGCAGCCTACCAGGCTCCTCCATCCATGGGATTTTCTAGGCAAGAGTATTGGAGTGGCTTGCTACTGGATCTCAATTATCTTCAGATTCGAGGATACTTCTTATGGTTCCTTTGATCTCCCCTCCAGAAACGGCTTATGTTGGCTGGCCAAAGACACTTAGGGTGGTGGAATAGTAAGACTAAAAAGAGACCGAGTCTTCAAGGTGTATTATATATTGGTAATTACTGTTATCCAAAGAATACTTTGATAGTATACTGGCATGAACGGCATGAAGACTAGTTTGGCCCCTGCAAACTAGAAACAAGTGCCTGATTACCTGTGTAAATTCCTATCCCTACAGTCTTAATATTACTGGCTTAGATAATTTCAATTAATTACTGTAGAGCAGCATAAAATGGAGCTTCCCAGATGACGCTGGTGGTGAAGAATCTGCCTGCCAATGCAGGAGACAAAAGAGACACAGATCAATACCTGGGTTGGGAGGAGTCTGTGGAGGCAGTCATGACAACCCACTCCAGTATTCTGGCCTGGAGAATCCCTTGGACAGATGAGACTAGCGGGCTACAGTCCATAAGGTCACAGAGTATGACAAAACTGAAGTGACTGAGCATAAACTTGCAACATGAAATGATTATATTATGTGAGCTTAAGGACTATTTTAATGCACACTTCTACGAATCCATGAGCAAAGCATATTGAGTAGATAATACAAGGTTCTTTAGTTTCAAAGCAATTCATTCTATTAACATTGAAACAAATGAAAAAGACTCTTCATAAATAGTTCAGTTCAGTCGCTCAGTCGTGTCCAACTCTTTGCGACCCCATGAATCACAGCACACCAGGCCTCCTTGTCCATCACCAACTGCTGGAGTCCACTCAAACTCGTGTCCATCAAGTCGGTGATGCCATCCAGCCATCTCATTCTCTGTCGTCCCCTTCTCCTCCTGCCCCCAATCCCTCCCAGCATCAGAGTCTTTTCCAGTGAGTCAACTCATCGCATGAGGTGGCCAAAGTATTGGAGTTTCAGCTTTAGCATCAGTCCTTCCAGTGAACACCCAGGACTGATCTCCCTTAGAATGGACTGGTTGGATGTCCTTGCAGTCCAAGGGACTCTCAAGAGTCTTTTCCAGCACCACAGTTCAAAAGCATCAGCCTTCTTCACAGTCCAGCTCTCACATCCATACATGACCACTGGGAAGACCATAGCCTTGATTAGACAGACCTACATAGGCAAAGTAATGTCTCTGCTTTTTAATATGCTATCTAGGTTGGTCAAAACTTTCCTTCTAAGGAGTAAGCGTCTTTTAATTTCATGGCTGCAATCACCATCCACAGTGATTTTGGAACCCAGAAAAATAAAATAAGCCACTGTTTACACTGTTTCCCCACTTATTTGCCATAAAGTGATGGGACCAGATGCCATGATCTTAGTTTTCTGAATGTTGAACTTTAACCCAACTTTTTTACTCTCCTCTTTCACTTTCATCAAGAGGCTCTTTAGTTCCTCTTCACTTTCTGTCATAAGGGTGGAGTCATCTGTGTATTTGAGGTTATTGATATTTCTCCTGGCAATTTTGATTCCAGCTTGTTCTTCATCCAGCCCAGCGTTTCTCATGATGTACTCTGCATATAAGTTAAATAAGCAGGGTGACAATATACAGCCTTGACGTACTCCTTTTCCTATTTGGAACCAGTCTGTTATTCCATGTCCAGTTCTAACTGTTGCTTCCTGACCTGTATACAGGTTACTCAAGAGGCAGGTCAGTTGGTTTGGTATTCCCAGCTTTCAGAATTTTCCACAGTTTATCGTGATCCACACAGTAATAGGCTTTGGCATAGTCAATAAAGCAGAAATAGATGTTTGCTGGAACTCTCTTGCTTTTTCCATGATCCAGCGGATGTTGGCAATTTGATCTCTGGTTCCTCTGCCTTTTCTAAACCAGTCTGAACATCTGGAAGTTCATGATTCATGTACTGCTGAAGCCTGGCTTGGAGAATTTTGAGCATGACTTTACTAGCATGTGAGATGAGTGCAATTGTGTGGTAGTTTGAACATTCTTTGGCATTGCCTTTCTCTGGGATTGGAATGAAAACTGATCTTTTCCAGTCCTGTGGGCACTGCTGAGTTTTCCAAAATTGCTGACATATCAAGTGCAGCACTTTCATAGCATCATTAGCTACACAATTGAACACTTTTTCCATTTCTTCCTAAAAATCATTCAAAAGAAGCAAAGGAAATGGAAAAATTAAAAGAAAACTAATTTATGGCAAAGTTATAATCCCTAGATTACATCATGTATGAGGGTTACTTTAAGCACCAAGATCTAGTTGAAGACAAGTGAAGAAGCAGAGACAGAGCCGTTAATCTCAGTAGAAAGATTGCTGAGAAGTAGGAACTCTCAGATCACCAGCCAGACTACATTCTCATAGTTTTGCAGATAAACTCTTTCACTGAAAACAATGGAAAATGCCAGATCAATATATATATATATATATACACACATATGTTTGTGTGTGTATTTTAAATTCCAACATATTGATAGTATGTAAGAGCTGATAATCCAGTGAGGAATTTAAAGGCCAATTTTTGGATGAAAGCCTGTAACCAAAGGGATAAATAGAATTTTAAAACACCAAACCTGCTGATGCCCTTGGGACATTTGCTAATATGCACAGGGGCAATGGCTTCAGGGCTGGAGGTACTAAAGTCTAAGCCTGGAGTCCACCTAGGACAGGAGTTTTACGAGGAAGTCTTCCATATGTGACAGGTATTATGCCTGCCAATACATTCTCCTTTTTACTGGAAATATAAGCGATTAAAATTCCCAGCTCCTTTGCAGTTAGTGAGGTTCAGGACAGAAATGGTATGGACCTAACAGAAGCAGAAGATATGAAGAAGAGGTGGCAAGAATACACAGAAGAACTATACAAAAAAGATCTTCATGACCCAGATAACCATGAAGGTGTGGTCACTCATTTAGACCCACACATGCTGGAATGAGAAGCCAAGGGGGCCTGAGGATTCATCGCTATGAACATAGCTAGTTGAGGTGATGGAATTCCAGTTGAACTGTTTCAAATCCTGAAAGATAATGCTGTTAAAGTGTTGCAGTCAATATGCCAGCAACTTTGGAAAACTCAGCAGCGGCCACAGGACTGGAAAAGGTCAGTTTTCATTCCAAGCCCTAAGAAAGGCAATGCCAAAGAATGCTCAAACTACTGCACATTGCACTCATCTCACACTCTAGCAAAGTAATGCTCAAAATTCTCCAAGCCAGGCTTCAACAGTACATGAATCATGAACTTCCAGATGTTCAAGCTGGTTTTAGAAAAGGCAAAGGAACCGGAGATCAAACTGCCAACATCCACTGGATCATTGAAAAAGCAAGAGAGTCCCAGAAAAGCATCTACTTCTGCTTTATTGACTATGCTAAAGCCTTTGACTGTATGGATCACAACAAACTGTGGAAAATTCTTCAAGGGATGGGAATACCAGACCACACGACCTGCTTCCTGAGAAATCTGTATGCAGGTCAAGAAGCAACAGTTAGAACTGGACATGGAACAGACTGGTTCCAAATAGGGAAAGGAGCATGTCAGTGCTGTATATTGTCACCCTGCTTATTTATTTATATGCAGAATACATCATGTGAAATGCTGGGCTGGATGAAGAACAAGCTGGAATCAAGATTGCCAGGAGAAATATCAATAACCTCAAATACACAGATGACACCACCCTAATGGCAGAAAGTGAAGAGAAACTAAAGAGCCTCTTGATGAAAGTGAAAGAGCAGAGTGAAAAAGTTGGCTGAAAGCTCAACATTCAGAAAACTAAGATCATGGCATCCGGTCCTGTCACTTCATGGCAAATAGATGGGGGAAACAATGAAAACAGTGACAGACTATTTTTAGGGGCTCCAAAATCACTGTAGATGGTGAATGCAGCCATGAAATTAAAAGATGCTTGCTCCTGGGAAGAAAAGCTATGACCAACCTAAACAGCCTATTAAAAAGTAGACATTACTTTGCCAACAAAGGTCTGTCTAGTCAAGGCTATGGCTTTTTCAGTAGTCATGTATGGATGTGAGAGTTGGATCATAAAGTAAACTGAGTCCCAAAGAACTGATTTTTTTGAACTATGGTGTTGGAAAAGACTCTTGAGAGTCTCTTGGACTGCAAGGAGATCAAAGCAGTCAATCCGAAAGGTTTGATTCAGTCAATCCTGAATATTCATTGGAAGGATTGATGCTGAAGCTGAAACTCCAATACTTTGGCCACCTGATGCAAAGAACTAACTCATTGGAAAAGACCCTGATGTTGGAAAAGACTCTGATGCTGGAATAGATTGAAGGCAGGAGGAGACGGGGATGACAGAGAATGAGATGGTTGGATGGCATCACCGACTCAATGGACATGAGTGAGCAAGCTCCAAGAGTTGGTAATGGACAGGGAAGCCTGGCATGCTGCAGTCCATGGGGTCACAGAGTTGGACACAACTGAGCCACTGAAACTAACTTATAAAAAAATGTACACATATTTTCAAACACATTAGGGGTAGGACAAGTAATTCCTTCACTTTGAAAACTTAAAACTAACGGGCCACCTTTAGTTATCCATGTGAATCCTAGGACCTAGGACAACCTGCTGTAGAAAACTTTCTCTGGTCCAATAGGCCTAAGTGCTCCTCTTAGATGTCTCCAGAGCACTCTGCTTACTCCAGTCCTAGCAAGTATTACAGTACATAGTAATTGCCCAGCAAGACTTCTCTGAGGGTAATGTGATTTATTATAAGTCTTATTACTGTCTCACAGTAATCTTGACCTCCTAAGGGCAGGAAGAATGTTTTATTCACTGTCAAATCCGAAACCCAGTTGATACCATTCATAAGAGATCTCTTTATTTAGAAAAAACATTGTTTGTTTTTTTGGAGGGGGTAGGGGTTATTTGGTATTTTGCTTTTTGTTTTCAAAAGCTCATTTCATGCTTCTGGGTCCTGGCTGAACAGCTCAGTGTTTTCTCAAGTGTTCTAAAAATTGTGACAAGTGATTCATACATTTTAAATTTCAAAATATTCTTCCTACCACTTTTCATAAAAGGAAGATAAATTCTTTGCAATAAATAGATGAAATTATATTAATTCTTCCATTTGATTGAACCTGGAACTATCTGATTGGGGATCTAACATGTCAACAAAGAAACAATTTTTCTGCCAATTAATTACCTTTGTTAATGCATCAAAACTTAGTGTGATCAAAATAAAGAAAATACTTAGTGTGACTAATATCAATTAAAATGTAATTGTATTTCAAAATTAAATATTATAAAAAGTAATGGAAGATGTGTCTATTAAAAGCAGTAATACTCAAATTTACTCAGAAAATTTTTCAAAACGCCACAAAATCTTTTGTTCACCAAATCTCTACACAAGATTTCCATTTTCTATCTGTGATATCTAAGGTCAATTTATTTTTAATTATTTTTTTAAAGATTCAGGTGTTTTGTTTTTTTTTTTTAATTTATCTTTGGCTGTGCTGGGTCTTTATTGCTTTATCGCTGTGCGCAGGCTTACTCCAGTGTGAGAAGGGGGGGCTGCTCTTCGTTGCGGTTCTCAGGCTTCTCATTGTGCTCGTTTCTCTTGTGAAACATGGGCTTCAGGCGCATGGGCTTCAGTATTTGCAGCTCCTGGGCCCTAGGGAGCTGGCTCAGCAGTAGTGGCACACAGGCTTCGTTGCTTCACAGTGTGTGGGATCTTCCTGGACCAGGGATCGAATCCATGTCGCTTGCACTGGCAGGCAGATTCTTAACCACTGGGCCACCAGGGAAGCCCCTAAGGTCAGTTTTTGAAAACTGCATGTGTGGGTGCCAGTTGTGTGGGTGAATGGGGAAGTTTAAAGTCAAAATAATAGCTAATGTAGGAAATCATCAATATATTCAGTTCTCTTCAGTCGCTCAGTCATGTTCGACTCTTTGGGAGCCCATGGACTGCAGCACGCCAGGCTTCCCTGTCCATCACCAACCCCCAGAGCTTGCTCAAATTCATGTCCGTTGAGTCAGTGATGCCATCCAACCATCTCATTCTCTGTCGTCCCCTTCTCCTCCTGCCTTCAATCTTTTCCAGCATCAGGGTCTTTTCCCATGAGTCAGTTCTTCGCATCAGGTGGCCAAAGTATTGGAGCTTCAGCTTCAGCATCAGTCCTTCCAATGAATATTCAAGGCTAATTTCCTTTAAGATGGACTGGTTTGATCTCCTTGCTTTCCAAGGGACTCTCAAGAGTCTTCTCCAACACCATAGTTCAAAAGCATCTATTCTTCAGTGCTCAGCTTTCTTTATGGTCCAGCTCTCGCATCCATACATGACTACTGGAAAAACCATAGCTTTGAATAGACAGACCTTTGTTGGCAAAGTAATGTCTCTGCTTTTTAATATGTTGTTTAGGTTGGTCATAGCTTTTCTTCCAAGGAGTAAGCATCTTTTAATTTCATGGCTGCATTCACCATCTACAGTGATTTTGGAGCCCCTGAAAATAGTCTGTCACTGTTTTCATTGTTTCCGCATCTATTTACCGTGAAGTGACAGAACCTGATGCCATGATCTTAGTTTTCTGAATGTTGAGCTTTCAGCCAACTTTTTCACTCTGCTCTTTCACTTTCATCAAGAGGCTCTTTAGTTTCTCTTCACTTTCTGCCATTAGGGTGGTGTCATCTGTGTATTTGAGGTTATTGATATTTCTCCTGGCAATCTTGATTCCAGCTTGTTCTTCATCCAGCCCAGCATTTCACATGATGTATTCTGCATATAAGTTAAATAAGCAGGGTGACAATATACAGCACTGACATGCTCCTTTCCCTATTTGGAACCAGTCTGTTCCATGTCCAGTTCTAACTGTTGCTTCTTGACCTGCATACAGATTTCTCAGGAAGCAGGTCGTGTGGTCTGGTATTCCCATCCCTTGAAGAATTTTCCACAGTTTGTTGTGATCCATACAGTCAAAGGCTTTAGCATAGTCAATAAAGCAGAAGTAGATGCTTTTCTGGGACTCTCTTGCTTTTTCAATGATCCAGTGGATGTTGGCAGTTTGATCTCCGGTTCCTTTGCCTTTTCTAAAACCAGCTTGAACATCTGGAAGTTCATGATTCATGTACTGTTGAAGCCTGGCTTGGAGAATTTTGAGCATTACTTTGCTAGAGTGTGAGATGAGTGCAATGTGCAGTAGTTTGAGCATTCTTTGGCATTGCCTTTCTTAGGGCTTGGAATGAAAACTGACCTTTTCCAGTCCTGTGGCCACTGCTGAGTTTTCCAAAGTTGCTGGCATATTGACTGCAACACTTTAACAGCATTTCAGGATTTGAAACAGTTCAACTGAAACCCCATCACCTCCATTAACATCAATATATTAATGGATTGTATTTTAAACTTGTATTATAAATTTGGGTATTTGGAATTTAGAATTCATTCTCCACTGCAATAGCTCTCTATAGGATATGGTATTATATTATATAAATATCTACAAGATAGGATGGGACATATTAGATATCTATGGGATTATTGGGCTTCCCTGGGGGCTCAGATGGTATAGAATCTGCTTGCAATGCAGGAGACTCAGGTTTGACTCAGGTGTGTGGGGAAGATCCTCTGGAGAGGGGAATGGCTACCTACTCCAGTATTCTTCTCTGGAGAAAACCAGGGACAGAGGAGCCTGGTAGGCCACAGTTCATGGTGTCATAAAGAGGCAGATATGACTGAGCAACTAAGCATACATAGGATTATCAGCCTAGCACTCCTTCTTTCTCCTGGGAATGTCCATTGTGCCCTATGGCTATTGGTTAGCTGCCATTTTCTACCTAACCTTGATCAGTCTGATGACCCCAAAAGATACTTGGCCCAGTAATGGACATCTGACCTGAATTTTTAAAATTCAGAATTTAAACTATCTTAAAACCAACTTTTTTGTTGGTTGAAGATCTAAGTTATAAATTACAGAACCATAGCTGTCCCTTAGTCTTCAGTGATAAAATGAGGGTAAACAAAGAGGAGGAGAGAGGAGAAGTGAAGCAAGACCTGGAGACAGAAGCATCCCTTACATCTGTTGTCCCTGAGGTTGAGCTGCATCCCTGCCCTTCTTCTTATCTAGTGACCAACCATTCTATGAATATCATGACCTAATTCATTTCCTTCCTTCCTTACGCTAGTGCAAGCTGAGTATTTGTCAACTGCGGTCAAAAGAAGTCTGATCAGTACACACAGAAAATAGTACTGATGAGGTGACTTCTCAGGCCAACTCAGAGAAGTTTATCAAACAGTGCTAGTTCTAGTGCCATTAAAAACCTTGAGCCCTGAGCCTGGGTATCCTGGGGTCCATAAGATTGAACCTCTCCTTATCAAAATATCACTAAGCCCCACCTTCTTCTTACCTCCTCCCTCAAACCCTACACATCCTTACCTAGAAAAGGACCATCATTAAGGGAAAGAAAGCTGGTGAAAAAGCACATGTGACTCTCTGTGAGGAAGAGTGTAACAGCATTATGACAAGGCTCTGGTGACCCCTGCAGCCCAGGAGAGACACGGTCCCAAGAACAGGAGGGAGTTGGCTCTGGCAGAGGTACTTGTATACAGCAATGAACTTTTCTAATCCAAGTGCACCCACATGAAGAAATGCCTGTCCTATAATATCTGCTCTACAGGTCAAGCGGAGAAGGCAATGGCAAGCCACTCCAGTACTCTTGCCTAGAAAATCCAATGGATGGAGGAGCCTGGTAGGCTGCAGTCCGTGGGGTCGCTAAGGGTCGGACACGACTGAGCGACTTCACTTTCACTTTTCACTTTCACACATTGGAGAAGGAAATGGCAACCCACTCCAGTGTTCTTGCCTGGAGAATCCCAGAGACAGGGGAGCTTGGTGGTCTTCCGTCTATGGGGTCACACAGAGTCGGACACGGCTGACGTGACTTAGCATCAGCAGCAGCAGCAGCTATAGGTCAAGGGTTCATTTTGCAAGTAAAACTGTTTTATTTTGGCCATCAGGTAAATTAAGCAAAACCTCACACAAAAGTCAAGGTACAATTTTATAACCACTGGTTTTCAAAAAATGAATTTGGTTGGGATTTCACAAAGAGAATAGCATTGAAAGAAAAATACAGTTAGGACAAAGGATGCAGAATGTCCTGCATCATCCTGAAAAATAGAAAATAAGATGTTTCCCTCCCCAAAACTACTACATTCAAAAGCATCTGTGGGTTTGTGCGTATGTTGAGGAATAAGAATGTAGCACTAAGATTAAAAATAACCATCGCGTAGGACCAGCAGGACCTACCATTATAGAACACAGACAAGAATGAAAGGGTGGTTAAACTAAATGAATGTGAATAGCATCATCCTTTTTATCCAACATAAACTGGCAATTAAAAAGATATTTTAAAAAGATTCATAATAAGCCATGAAGAATGACTCAGACTATGAAAGAGAGGAAGTATTGTGTTTAAATTCTGATCATTTAGAGAATGTTTGCTCCAAGGGAAAAGCTGTAGAAAGTGATATTAAATTTTTAAAGTAATTTTACTTTATTCTTACTATGAAAATAATATACATTCATTATGAAAAATGTAAAAGTGGCAAATAGGAAAAAAGAAATGGACAAATAATCCATAAATCCACATCCAGTAATAAATATCTTGTGTTGCATAGTAAATATCTTTCAGCCTCTTTTCAATGCATATAGACATTTTTAACAAAAGAATTTATTACATGCTGTTTCTTTTTTTACTTAAAATGAGATTATATTTTCAAATATTAACCTTTACATTTTTCTTTGCTTAACTCTTTAAAATAATCTTTGTTCTAATAAATCAGAGGCATCCACATTCGCACTGGGAAGATCTAGGACTGTTTTGAATATAAAGAAAAATAAAGTGTTGGTGATTAACTTCTGAATAACAATAAATTCCTTTAGTCCTGCTGCTGCTGCTGTTTAGTCGCCAAATTGTGTCCAACTCTTTGTGACTCCATGGACTGTAGCCCGCTAGGCTCCTCTGTACATGGGATTTCCCAGGCAAAAATACTGGAGTGGGTTGCCATTCCCTTTCTTCAGGGGACTTTTCCAACCCAGGGATCGAACCTGCATCTCCTGTTTGGCAGGCAGATTCTTTACCACTGAGCCACCTGGGAAGCACTCTTTAATCCTGGGTCAGATTTATTGAAAGTCAGGAGCTGTTAAGAAATAAAAGGGTTAAATTTCTTAAACTTTGAGAGTCAGTGGGCCAGCTACAGGGCCACTATGTTCTGGGATGAGGTTCCCCTACCACAGTCGCTACTACCAGCCTAAGTCAGGGGACAGGGGAGGATGAGCTTGACATGGGGATCTATAGTGCTAAGGAGGGCCAAAATGGAAATGAGTCTGTAAGCAGACCCCTCAGGTCTTCAATGAACCGAGTGGATTAGTCAAAAATTCACCAATAGCAAGGACAGAAGTTGGATAAAGGATGAGGTAAGCAAGAACAAGGACCCACATGTAGATCTGGGAGACTCACTCCCCCATCACCAAAATACCATATAACTTCAATCCCTCATGCACACACAGATAACATAAGGAGAAGGAGAGGGTGGAGGAGGTAGGACTCAGAAGAGTGGCCACTGTTCTGAAAGAAACTATTTTAATCTAAAACAAACTGCTTAAACTCAGAGATGGAGAAATCCTTTAATTGGCATGTTTGAATTTTTCTCTAGTAACCAACAGTTGAAAAATCTTGAGGATCAGTTTTAAAAAACAAACTTTATATATGTATCTGACTTACATGAAAATTTCTAATTCTGCTACCAACTAGATAGTAAATATATTTTCATGTCATTGATCTACTATCACATCATCTTAAATGGTCACACGGTATTATAACTTGAAATGTTTTTTAAAACACGAGTTAAGACACAACTACTGAGCTTGTGCGCTCTAGAATCTGTGCCCTACAACAAGAGAAGCCCATGTATTGCAACAGGAGATGTCCTTGCACCACCACAAGAGAAGGCCCGCACCCTGCAATGAAGACCCAGCGCAGCCAAATTTTCTTAAGTATGAGTTAAGAAATTAGAATGCCTCTTTAAAATGTGACTATCATTTGTCCCTATACTAACTAAAAATTTCCTAAGTACCTGTTATTCATGTACCTGTCATTACCAGTACATTCCTGGTAATTAGTGTACCACATCCAGGAAGAGTACATGTTTAGCTCCCATTTTTAAATTCTTTACCATTCTAATCAAAGCCTAATGCTTTATAATCCTCTAATCTTACCTCTACCGAGGTGACCAAACATGCTTCAATGTTATCCTGCTGTATCAGGATCAGGGCTGTGCATGTGCAGAAACACAGATGGACTTAGAGATTTATTACGCCAAACCAATTAAGTCAGGAAGACAAAGATAAAAACCACATAATATCACTTATTATGGAATCTAAAATAGGACACAAATGAACATTTCTATGAAACAGACTCACAGAGTACAGACTTGTGGTTGCCAACGGGGAGGGCACTGGGAGGAAGGAAGGATTGGGAATTTGGGATTAGCCAGATGCAAACTATTATATACAAGATAGACCACCAACAACGTCCTACTGTAAAGCACTGGGGACTATATTCAATATCATGTAATAAATCATAATGGAAAAGAATTTGAAAAATATATATATGTAAAATTGGGTCACTTTTCTGTACAGCAGAAATTAACACAATATTGTAAATCAACTATATATAATTTAACAAAAATTTTTTTAAGGGTCAGAACTGTGAAAATCAGCTCTGGATTTATTACGGATTTGCATTATCTTGTAGTCCTTTACCTTAGGGTCTTTTTAAAATATAAAATTGAGGCCCCCAGCCTGCAATGCCTTTTGTGTTTGCATGTGTGTCCTTTCTATCTGCTCATTTGTTCATTTCTTTGATAAACATTATTTGAGCACCAACTGTGTTCTTATAATTTACACCCAGGCTTGCTCTTCTCACTTCTCATTACTGACCAAAAAAGCTCTTTAAATTCTCTTCTCTTTCCTCTCCATATAACCAAACATTTAAAATGCACAAAAGAAGAGTTAAAAGCTTTTGACTGAGGGTCTAAGTTATTAAAGTAGAAGAATGGAGGTTTGCTGGAAGGGGAAGCATTTATGGATTTCAACAGACGCAGGCTGCAACATGTGGTTAACTAAAGAGTTTTATTTTCTTTGCCTTTTTATCCTGAATGTGTGTTGGAGATGTGAGAAGATGGGATTGGTGGATAGAGAAGATCTGTTCAACTCTAGCTTGGTCCTTAGTGGTGTGAAGGACTCTAAAGACTTCCAGGTTAGTCCACAAGAAAACTGCTGATTAAATGTAAGAAGAACATACAGCACATTAGAAAATTCATCTCTATTTTCTAATAAGCATACTAATGATATCCTAGTGCCTTGAAACTGGATTTGCCTCTGAATGTGAAGTACCTTGAAAACATAAGAACTCCTTGTTTAAACAACAACAGAATATAAGTCTGAAGAGCATCATAGAAAGTTCTTTAATTTCTTTCCCCCACCCAAGTGGTTTTCTGTAAAAAATTTTAAAACTATCAAGTTCCCTACCCTACAATTATCACCACATTTTAATTTTTCTTCCATTTCCCCCTTTCTCTTTCTGTTTTCTTCCTATAGTGGGGGTGGAGGGGGAGGAAAGTAAAATACCCAAGCTCTTTAATTTAGGGCTCAGGCAGGAGAGAGAAGTAATTGAAATTACAAATATATAAAATTAACCTGAGTGAGTCCTTAAAACTCTTTAAGTGTCACCATAGAGACCAGAGCATGAACTGTCTCCATGGAGACTTGAGTGAACATTTTTTGGCTCATCACTTACTGCTGCTGCTGCTGCTACACTGCGTCAGTCATGTCCAACTCCGTACAACTCCATAGATGGCAGCCCACCAGGCTCCTCCGTACCTGGGATTCTCCAGGCAAGAATACTGGAGTGGGTTGCCATTTCCTTCTCGAATGCATGAAACTGAAAATTGCAAGTGAAGTCACTCAGTTGCTACTGACTCTTCACGACTCCATGGACAGTAGCCCACCAGGCTCCTCTGGCCATGGGATTCTCCAGGCAAGAGTACTGGAGTGGGTTGCCATTGCCTTCTCCCATTACTTACTACCAGATGTCAATTTGGTCAAGGAAAAAGAGATAAGTATAATAAATAAATAAATAAGAACTAGCCTCACACTAGAGACTTTATTAAGGGCAAATCTAGTTGTCCTGGTTCTTAGTATTCAATTATTCCAGTGAGTGGGAAGATGTCCCAAGAGAAAACTTCCCTCAACTCATAATTTCCAATGGAAACATCTGATGATACAGCTCCATAAATACTACAGGAGTGAATAGAGAAAGATAATTTCTAGAAAAAAATCTTTCTCATTCAGAAGCATCAAGGTATAATGCAAGTGATATGCCTCTCTATTCACCACTCCAACTGCAAGAAGACAAGGCTCCTATACAATTTCTTATCCAGTAATGGACCAGAAACACTTTTAACAACTATTCTGGGTATTTCTGTTTATTATGTCTATTATACACAACTGTGTAGTGAAGTCAAACAGACTTGCATTACTTTCTGTATAAAGAGGAACACAAGAATTACTTAAATGTTTATTGAGAGGTACCTCAGAATTTCTCCCAGTTAGATTATATTTTGCAAACCTATAGGCACAGTCCCTTAGTTGATCAACTACTCAATTGAGAGGGCCACAAAATGATTATTTTATATTTTATTTTATGCCACACCATGAAACATGCAGAATCTTAGTTCCCTGACTGGGGATTAAACCTGTGGCCCCTGCAGGGGAAGCATGGAGTCTTAACCACTGAACCACTATTGACGTACCCTCAAATGGTATATTTTAGATAGTAGGTGTTCATCAATTAAATAATCATTAACATAAGGTTAAAATTCAATAAAAGTTTTTTTTAATTCAATAGAAGTTTTAATATATAACAAAATAAGTCAAAAGAAAGCAAACACTGATGACCAGAATACATAAAAATAAAATGGTCAATGACATTTATTCATCTAGAAATTTATACAATTTGAATTTTACATAGTATTTTTTTTAAGGACAGATCTTGGTGAATGGATATGGAGGAAAACAAGGATGCCAGCAGCACAGCCAGCTCAGAGAAATGCAAGCGTTTCTCAGATTTGACAATTGATTCTCATTATTTGAGGCTGTTATGTTCTAAAACAGTGGAGGTGATGGAATTCCAGTTGAGCTATTTCAAGTCTTGAAAGACGATGCTGTGAAAGTGCTGCACTCAATATGCCAGCAAATTTGGAAAACTCAGCAGTAGCCACAGGACTGGAAAAGGTCAGTCTTCATTCCAGTCCCAAAGAAAGGCAATGCCAAAGAATGCTCAAACTACCACACAATTGTACTCATCTCACACGCTAGTAAAGTCATGCTCAAAATTCTCCAAGCCAGGCTTCAGCAATATGTGAACAGTGAACTCCCAGCTGTTCAAGCAGGTTTTAGAAAAGGCAGAGGCACCAGAGATCAAATCGCCAACATCTGCTGGATCGTGGAGAAAGCAAGAGAGTTCCAGAAAAACATCTATTTCTGCTTCATTGACTATGCCAAAGCTTTTGACTGTGTGGATCACAATAAACTGTGGAAAATTCTGAAAGAGATGGGAATACCAGACCACCTAACCTGCCTCTTGAGAAACCTGTATGCAGGTCAGGAAGAAACAGTTAGAACTGGACATGGAACAACAGACTGGTTCCAAATAGGAAAAGGAGTACGTCAAGGTTGTATATTGTCACCTTGCTTATTTAACTTATATGCAGAGTACATCATGAGGAACGCTGGGCTGGAAGAAGCACAAGCTGGAATCAAGATTGCTGGGAGAAATATCAATAACCTCATATATGCAGATGATACCACCCTTATGGCAGAAAGTGAAGAGGAACTCAAAAGCCTCTTGATGAGAGTGAAAGAGGAGAGTGAAAAAGTTGGCTTGAAGCTCAACATTCAGAAAACAAAGATCATGGCATCTGGTCCCATCACTTCATGGGAAATAGATGGGGAAACAGTGGAAACAGTGTCAGACTTTATTTTTTGGGGCTCCAAAATCACTGCAGATGCTGATTGCAGCCATGAAATTAAAAGACGTTTACTCCTTGGAAGGAAAGTTATGACCAACCTAGACAGCATATTAAAAAGCAGAGACATTACTTTGCCAACAAAGGTCCGTCTAGTCAAAGCTATGGTTTTTCCAGTGGTCATGTATGGATGTGAGAGTTGGACTGTGAAGAAGGATGATCACCCAGGAATTGATGCTTTTGAACTGTGGTGCTGGAAAAGACTCTTGAGAGTCCCTTGGACTGCAGGGAGGTCCAACCAGTCCATTCTGAAGGAGATCAATCCTGGTTGTTCATTGGAAGGACTGATATTGAAGCTGAAACTGCAATACTTTGGCCACCTCATGCGACGAGTTGACTCACTGGAAAAGACTCTGATGCTGGGAAGGACTGGGGGTGGGAGGAGAAGGGGACAATAGAGAATGAGATGGCTGGATGGCATCACCGACTCTGTGGACATGAGTTTGAGTGAACTCCGGGAGTTGGTGATGGACAGGGAAACCTGGCATGCTGTGATTCATGGGGTCGCAAAGAGTCGGACATGACTGAGCGACTGAACTGAACTGAACTGATGTTCTAAAAAGTCACAAGCAGTTAGAAAATACTGAATCATTGCTCCTAGGGGAAATACAGGATTAGGTTCCTATAAGCCTCAGGTCACATTTTCATCAACTAATCAATACGTTACTCAGTTTTATGTGTGTCCCTTTTTAAACACATCTTGCTTAATATAAATTGTTGGCTCACTAACATTGAAATTAAAGCCAATAGCATTGTAACTCAAGTCCAAATGAAGTTTATATAACACACATACTTTCTTCATGAGGCACATAACAGCATTCTTACACTTAGGAATACTAGACAGCACTTCAGCACTATGTTTGGGGGCCACCCGAACAATGATATCACCAACAAAAAGTACAAAAATGCAAAAAACATGGCACTAAGTAAACTGTGAAAAGAATACTTGTTTACAGGAAGAGGAGCTAAAACAAGAAGGCAGGGTGTCTGACATCAACTGAGACTATGTGTATGGGATGATTCAAATTTTTTGCCTCTCAGCACATGTCCATAAATGACCATGAAAGCACTGCAAGTAATGATCAGGGTTACATATAAAATTTTGCAAGTAGAGGAATTTGCAAATACAGAATCTAAAAGTAATGAGATCAACTGTGTTTACCAACTATAAGAACCTCTTCTATTTTCCTCTGATACTGCTTCTTACTATTACATTGCTCTTGTCTATTCTCTTTTGTGTACCTATAGAACCCCTATTCTTCCTTCTAAACCTTGCTCAGAAAACCATATGCACACTAACCACCCCCATTACATTTGCCTCTTATACTCATCTCTATTTTGCACAAATCAAATTATACTGAATTTACTGACATTCAACTTTATTGGCCAATGAAATTCATTGAGGTCAATGATCACATCCTAATACATGTATATGATCTTTACTGTGTTTACCATGTGCTATGCTATCTGTCAAAAGATGCTTCACATATAATACCTTGTTTAATCTTATAATAACACTATCAACCCCATTTCACAGTTGCAGAAACAGAACTCTAGAACAGTCATGTCACTTACCATATCACAAGTTGCAGAACTGATATTTAAACCTAAAATCAAAGCTTTTAATCATTATATTATGCTAAATAAATATTAGTTACTATGTATGATTGACTCCTTAATATGCACAGGCATGGTATTAAATGCTTTATATAAACTATCTCATTGAACCACTTTATCCATCTCTGTATCTCCAACACATAGCAAAGTCCATGACACAAAAATATTTGTTGGGTTGAATTTATTTCTTCCTGCTCCCAAACCTTCTTTCTAAAACCAACAACATGAGAAGTTTCCACAGTTCCAGCAGTGATCAGAATGACCTTCAGTTACACCACCCTTTTCTCCCACCAAGATCCTCATCCTCTTTCTCATATATATTCTTCTGTGTTTTGCTACTGATGTCTGTGATGACCACAAGAAAAGTCTTCAAAACAAAAGAGGTACAGAAGGGAGCAGAAGCACTGTCCACTTGAAAAATCTCTTTCTCTTTTAACAACAATTTCTGGCAGTGATTTACATTATGACCTAAATCCTTATGGAGTAACAGAATCATGAAAGAGTTAAGTGTTTTGCTTGAGGCCTGTGGGGTAACCCCTCTATGAGGCTAAAGAGGATTTTTCTGCTTCCCAGTGTAGGTTTTTATTTCAAATTAACATAACCTGTCATAGTGAGTTCAAAGTAGACAAAGAGTTGGTTTTAGGGTTAAGAAGTAAAAGTAAGGGAGAGAGCTCATGGGAAAGGGAGTAGAAAATTTGCAAGACAGAAACAACAGGATTCACATATATTACATGAATGAAGGGATCAAGGAGAGTTTAGCCTTGGGCTAGAGTCAAAATTATTTTCTTTCAAAGGTGAAAGTATAAAAAGGACAAGATATGAAATTTCATTTCAGATCTTCCTCTTCCCCAGAATATTCCAAATTATCCAAAAACAATAATTCTCAACAATACAGCCAGGAAAATTGACCCAAAGGACAGAATTATAAATGCTCTAAAAGGCCTCATTTTTTCTCCCAATTATATGTGTCATGTTTTTGCTACTGGGCACTGTCATATTTAATAAACAGTAGAATCTCTAAGTGAATTCCAAGCCCAAAACATAATGCAGGGAAGTAAATGTTTCCTGAAGTCAGGCAAGCAGTCAAAATTAACAGAGAAAGGAGTAGACTCATCTTAGAGTAGCCAGTGTTCAACTCCCCAGTACATTTCATTCATAGTTGCCAGAAAGAATAAAATTCTTTGTTGCCAAGGTTTTCAGCTTTTCAAAAGAAGACACAATCCTCTATTTCCATGTGAAATCTCCTGGTTTTAAATGTGGTCAATTAATTTAAAAGAAAAATGTAAACACAGTGCGTGTCAAATAAACTATGTTTGCTGGTTTACCCAGTGGGGGACACAGGGAATATTTTAGGGACCTCTTTCAAATCATTCATTGTGTTTCACTGCCCTTAAGAAATGGCAGTCCTGAGGCCATCCTCTGAGACTCCTAGTGTGCCCTGGTCTCCCAACAGACTCTGCCATGATTCCCTGGCCTCTGCAGATACCCTCCACCTCTACTCTCTGTGTGGGTGGCAGACGGTCTGGTGGCAGCAGGTCTCCATGTGTACTAGGGAGCTGCTCTTGGAGGCCTCTTCTATCTCTTCTGCCCTGCCCAAACTCTCAATCCTACACTCTCCATTTTTCCTTTGAAGATCTGTTTCCCTTTCTTTTCTCTCTTCTGATTTCCCTCTCTTGAATAATGTTTTTCTTTATCTGCTCTTCTTTTCCTCTTTTCTTATTCTTTCCTGTTTATTTCATGCTCTTCACCCTCAGCCTCTGTCTCTTATTCTCCTTTCCTCTCCCGTCCCCCATCGCTTCCCTTCTTCTCCATCTCCCAGCACCTAGGAACCCGAAGAGAGCTCGCTCACCAGGAATACACCAATACGGGCTTCGAGTATTTCTTGTGATAGGAGCGGAGGGTTAGGGAGCCCTTGCGCTCCATTAAGTCCGTGGGTCCGAGTTCCAACCAGTATTGTCCATGGCTGCACCATTCCTGGCAGGAACTGTCAGAGCTATCCATGGCGGCCCTCCTGACACAGACCTCGAAGGATTTCTCTCTGTACCTATCCTGCTCCCTGTGCTGACACAGTCCAAGATTCGGCGTCTCTCATCTCCTTAGCAACCTGGGGCGGGGTCAATGGAAGGGCGGGGCCAATAGAGAGGCCGATCCCTCAAACTTAACAGCCCTGGTTTCCTAGACAGAGTATGCAATTACTGATTAGGAATAAACTACACTCCCCAGAGTGCAGTGAGAGGAGTGAGCAGGCTACCTACAGCTTGGGATGGACAACTGCATCCTGGGATATGTAGTTTCACCCTCCTAACAGCCTAACCCTTAGAGTGCACGGAGTTAAGCCGGACCGCTAGGTTAGTTAAGGCCTGAGTGAACTTAAGCACTGGGCCGGTCTGTTCTGGCTGTCCTTGGGGAAGTTTCTCTTTGCTATTTATCGATCTGTTGCCACCACACCTTCTGCTTACAACTTACATAAATTTGACTAAAAGGGAGCTAGAGAACACCCCTCAAACCATAAAATATGTCTTTTCCATACAACTATTCTGAGAAAGAGCCTTAGGCTTCAATAAATTCCAGAAGTTTCTTACTGTAAGAACATCACATTGCACAAGCTTAAAAACCAAGAGATATTTCACATTACAAATAGATTCTCCAGTTCGCAAAAGATTTATTATGGTATGCCTAATAGTGTTCTGGATTAGATTTCACAAATTTGAATACACACAACTACTAAGTGCTTTTCTGTGGCCTGCAGTGCCCAGTGTGGGCACCTGTGCTATGTGTAGGCCCCTATTTTACTGACAGTCACAGTTAAACCATGTTTCTTAGAACCAAATAAATAGCCCACTGTCACCTGCCTAGAGCTAGTAGAGCACTGATTGCTATTTTAGCCCTTTACTTCTTGAAGGAATGAAAAGAAAATTAGAAGTGTAAACAAGATCCATGCTAAGCTCAATTCTGTCCAATCAAAGCATAGCACATTGCTGTTGCTCCAAAAATACTATTATCATATTATCATTTGGTTTATTTTGTTTTACTTTTGCTTTAAGTGGTGGCAACATAATATATGTACCTCCAAGATGTCAGGTCTCTCTAGCCAGTTTGACTGAGAGATGGAAGCTGTCCAGAGCCAAGTCTTTTTCCTTGTGCTGCAGAGATTTAAAAGCTCTTTAACACACCAACTAGCAATATATTACAAAAAACAAACAAAACAAACATAATTCATTATGTTAGAGTTCCTTAAGCCAAACAGCATTTTGAAGTCTAAGAATTTGCTTTTTTGTTATACTCTTCCCCTTTATATCAACTTTATAAACTTCATTGTCTTGTGTCTACTAAATACTTTTCAATATCCCATGTTGAGATGTATGAGATTAACTCTCTGATACCTTCAAGTTCAGACATAATCTATTCTCTTTGTATACAGCAGTACATTCCATAGAATTTTCTGTTGCTAAGTCCATCCTTACAGAACAGAATAATAGTTACAGTAATAGAACAGTATTTATTGCACAGGGGTTTTTGTGAGAATTACATAAGATGGTAAATATATTGAAAGCAGAAGGAACGGTGCCTAACACATGCTTAGTCCTCAAATTTCAATTACTAATGTTATAATTACATACTAACTTTGTTCTTATCATTTTAGAAAAAATACTCTAAACTGCTTGTTGTTTGTGTAGAGTTTCCTAAGTATACTTCATTGTTTTTCAAGCTTTGTCTATAAGGTCTATTTAATAAATATCTTTTTATCATATTTTACTATGAAATTTAGTAGCCTGAGTCAGAAAAATGTTGGCAGATATTTTTATATATTGTTACCAATGATAACAATGGTTTTGTATTTATATGGAATCTTTTCAAGATCATTAATAAGCTTTATTTTTTATAACTATGAAATCACTGATCTTCAACATACTTGAGTTATTCCTGTTTTACTCGATCTTCATCAAACCAATGACGTGTAGGACTTAATGTAAGGCCTTCTATTATAGTAATCTCTTTTCAACATAATATCCTTGGAGTGAGAAAATTACAGCTCAGGTGGCTGAATCAGTACTTCTCTGTAAGATAAGTACAGGCAGACCAACTTGGGAAGTGGGAATCCCTTCATGTGAGCCTACTCCAGTGTATTTCTTTATTAGCTTTATCAGATCCATAAAGAGGTTGCTAAGGAGACCCGACCAGGACAGCAAACCTAAAACAGATGTAATCCAGACAGATGTAAATAACCACGGAAGTTAACCTCCTTACCATCTCCTTTCCTTTCTGTCTTAATAGTCTGCTCAATTCTTGGAAAAGCCCCTGCTCAGGACCTTCCAAAGACACCATCAGCTTATCCTCTCCTAGCATTAAAATTCTTCTACCAAGTGTCATGCAATTATTTGAGAGGAAAAAAACCTTTTAATTACATAAGAACGTTAGTTTGTACTATCTTCATGATGAATCTAGTTTAAATCTATTAAAAAGCTTGTACTGAAATTGTATAATACTTAAAAGTTTGAAACAAGTATTTATGTCCTAATTAAGGATTGCATAGAATTTTTTTAGTTCTCCAGAAATGGGAACCTCCCATCACCCACCATATATATATCTAGGGGCTCTCTTTCAAATATTTTGTATAAAAAATTTAGAATCAAAATGAATGAGATGTGTCTGGTCCTTCCTGCTCCCACTATCCCCTCTATGCATCTCCTGTTCTCTCTCCCTTCTCTCCTTCATTTCCTTTTCCCCACTTTTTCTCCACTTATCCCTTCCTCTTCCATCACCACTCTTAATTTTCTTTCCTTCTTCCTCTTATTTCTTTCTTCCTACCTTCCCTCTCCCTGTTTTCTCTTCTTCTTCTTCCTCCTCTGAGAAGTGGTATGGATTTTAGAGTCAAAAACTACTGCCAAGCCCTCAAGACAATTTGGTACAATTCAATTACATGAAAAATATAAAAGGAAAATAGTATGACCTAGAAATCAGGGCCAAAATTTATTTGAATAGGTTCATATTTAAAGGAGTAATGCTAATGAAAGCTTCAATCTTCTTGCCTTTCCTTTAGCTA
This sequence comes from Moschus berezovskii, assembly GCF_049115385.1. Classification (NCBI taxonomy): domain Eukaryota; kingdom Metazoa; phylum Chordata; class Mammalia; order Artiodactyla; family Moschidae; genus Moschus; species Moschus berezovskii. The sequence goes on along the minus strand of NC_142466.1, from coordinate 53,016,711 downwards.
TTCATAACTACAGTAGTCTTTTTAGAGGAATTTAACCTTGAATATGATTCTTCAGTGCTTCTAATTTGGATTGCAAACATATCAGGCATTGACCTGATCTCAGGCCATTATTAACTAGTATTGATTAAGTCCTGTCATGCAGCAGACATTATTTCTGGAACTCCTACTGTCAACATGGAGATTAATTTATTAAATATTAAATGTATAGTATTCTATAATTCAGCATTTCCTTTATTTTGATATATAATCCAGCCAATAAGTGAAATTCTTCAGTAGAGTTGCTCATAGATGTCATGCTAAAACTTTAATGACCTGGGTTAGTAATGACATGCTCTAACATAAAGGTAGATTAGGGATTTCTTTAATATCCTACAAGTTGGATATCCTTAATTATTCAAAGACTGAATACCCATTTTCACAAATGATCTAAATCCTTAGTTTCTTCTATGTTTCTTCTGTGCCGCTTTGGTGTTTTGGCACCTTCACAGTTTATTAGCAGCAAGAATGAGACAATTTAGCTACCAAGCTACTAGTTCTTATGTAAAAGTGGCACTGGAAATTAAGTTCAATATCTTTGTGACTTTCTTTGTTCCCTGTGGTCTTTAATCTAGATGAAGGAACATTTTCTCCCAGGGAAGAAGCTCACAGGAAAGAAATCGGATTTGGGCTCCTTTCTGCTCCTGGTGGGGTAAACATTTTCCTATGTTCCTCATAAGGCCCACCCCCTGCTGCATGATGAGCAGGCTGATAAGAAACTTACAAAAAGGCTTCTCCCAGAGGGTCAAGTGTATGCAGAAAGTTTCTAGTTGTTGAGTAAGCCAAGCACATTGCTGAGGATTCTGAGTCACCAGTCTGGGAAAGAGAAGGGGAGCTTAGGGAAGAAATTGGAAAACTTTCTGAACCTGTAGGGTCTTTCTCAGGGTTGCATGATTTCGAGTTTCCAGTGTTCAGTTGGCTTATGTCAACTTATGACAGTTTCCTCTGTTAATTAAATCTCTTTCTATACCATGATGTTTAGATTGCTTTAAGTTGGGAGGCTCAGGCTATTTCAGAAGGATCATTTTCTAAACAGTCAAAAAGTGAAAGTGTTCCTCGCTCAGTCCTGTCTGACTCTTTGCCAGGAGGGGGCTAAAATCAAGTAAGTTAACATTAAAAGATAATAATAAAGAAAATAAGGACTTAAGAGTAAGGATCTTTAAGACAGAGGGTTTGTTTACTTTTTTGCCACTATTCTATGACTAATTAGTATACTTGTTAAAATTTGGAACATGGCTCAAGTTGGGAAAGAGAGTTGAAATGTTTTTCACAGGAAGCTGGAAGTACTTTTCAACAAATAGTGTTTGCCAGAAAAGGAGTGTTTTGGGGGTAAGCCCACCATGGAATTCTAGAGGAATTGGCGGCAAGGTCAGCTGTTTACTATTCCTTCACCTTAATAACTCCTCTCTCCCTCCTGGGCTCACTATGCAGATTCTTTCCTTGTTAGGATTGAGGGTTGGAGGAGAGTTAAGGAGGAGGGGGTGGGAAGGAGCATCTTATTTGACTGCTGACCTCATAATTTCTGTCAAGGCCCTCTGGGCATTGATGCCTAAATGTTGGTCATAGGGAATTTTTGTAGGTTCCTCAAAGGCCCCCTTAGAAGACTGCATTATTGCTAAGGGAAGATTATGTATCCTGATTACTTAGGTCATCTTACCCTTGCCCTCCTTGCTAGGAGAATCCCAGGACAGGGGAGCCTGGTGGGCTGCCATCTATGGGGTCGCACAGAGTCGGACACGACTGAAGCGACTTAGCAGCAGCAGCACCCTTGCCCTCAAACTTCTTGGGCAAAGTCCTTTGAAATCAGCCCATTCTCAGTTAATCTTTCCAGTGTCCATTCTTGCCCATGGGAAACAACATGTTTGGTGCCCTCTAAATCCTGGAAGCACAAGCTGCTCCTCTTCAGGCTCTGCCTCTTACCTTCAGATATTTGTAGGCTAGAAACTGGGCACTACTCACCAAGTCCTCCAAATCTCTGGGTGACATTTCAAGCTCTCTGAGAGAATTCTAAACCCTTCTCACTTGATAAAGGTGTTCTGCACTCAGTTCCTCTGTGGGAGTTGGGGAGCAGGGGAGAGCCCAGACCAACAAGCAATTCTCAGGATACCAGTTGGGCATCCTATAATTCAGCTCAATTCTGACACTATCTATCCAGAGATAGCACTGGATACCATGGGTTAAGGGTTCAGCCCTACAAGACTGCCCCCATTCACCAGTCACAAGTCCAGGTTATTACCTGTACTTCTGACCAAACTGGCTATAAATCAGAGATTATATGCCCTCCTTGAGTTGAATTAGATTGCTAGAATAGCTCACAGACTCAGAAAACATTTTACTTACTAGAACACCTGTTTATTATAAAAGAAAATAGCGTAGGAACAGGCCAGTGGAAGAGAGGCAGAAGGCAAGGTACAAGAAAGGGCACTGGAGCTTTCACGCTCTCACCCTTAGTGCTACTCTCCCCCAGTCTCCACATGTTCGCCAATCCAGGAACTGTCTGCACCCTGTTCTTTTGGATTTGGGGGGAGGCTTCATTACATTGGTATGACTAACTAAATCACTGGTCATTGGTGCCTGATTCAATCTCCAAGCCTGCTCCCTTCCCTGAAGGTTGAGGGTGGGACTAAGTTCCTACCCTCACTTTGCTGGTTCCCCTGGCAACCTGCCCTTAACTTCAGGTGAGGACCAGAAGTCACCTTATTTACATAATAGGAGACACCTTTGTTGTTCTCCTTGCTTAGGAAATTCCAAGGATTTAAAAGCTCTGTGCACCAGGACAAAGACAAAATATATATTTCTTATTGTAAATCACAATATCATATTTGACTTGAATGGCAAGGGGAGAAAACTATAGCATTATGCCAGCTCTCTCCAAAGAAATCCTCATTACCGCTCTTCCTCCCCTCCATCAGTCTAACCTTCATGTATGTGTGTGTGTATGTATGTGGATAGATAGATAGATGATACATATTGTTTCAACTTCTCTTTGAAAGTCTTTCACCTCTGCCCACAGCCCACCTACATTCTCAGGCTAAAACTGATCACTCCCTTTTCTCTGTTTTGAAGTATCTTGAACACCTTTTATGATGGTGCCTATCACACTGTAGAAAAGTTAATTTTTTATATGTTTATCTTCTCCACTAGAGTGACTTGAGGACACCATCATTTTGGCATCCCTAATGTGTGGCTTGAAACTCAACATTCAAAAAACTAAGATCGTGGCATCCAGTCCCAACACTTCACAGCAAATAGATGAGGAAACAATGGAAACAGTGACAGACTTTATTTTCTTGGGCTCCAAAGTCACTGCAGCTGGTGACTGCAATCATGAAATTAAAAGATGCTTGCTCCTTGGAAGAAAAGCTATGACAAACCTAGACAGCATATTAAAAAGCAGAGACATTGCTCTGTCAAAAAAGATCTGTCGAGTCAAAGCTATGGTATTTCCAGTGGTCATGTATGGATGTGAGAGTTGGACCATAAAGAAGGCTGAGCACCAAAGAATTGATGCTTTTGAACTGTTGTGTTGGAGAGGACTCTTGAGAGTCCCTTGAACTGCAAGCAGATCAAACCAGTCAATCCTAAAGAAATCAGAACTGCATATTCACTGGAAGGACTGATGCTGAAGCCGAAACTCCAATACTTTGGCCACCTCATGCGAAGAGTTGACTCACTGGAAAAGACTCTAATGCTGGGAGGGATTGGAGGCAGGAGGAGAAGGGGACGACAGAGGATGAGGTGATTGGATGGCAACACCAACTCAATGGACATGAATTTGACCAAGCTCCACGAGTTGGTGATAGACAGGGAAGCCTGGCATGCTGCAGTCCATGGGTTCGCAAAGACTCAGACACAACTGACCGACTGAACTGAATGTGTGGCATAATGCCTGGAACCTGCACGGTAGTAGAGAAAAAGCAAAGTCACTGGGTAGAGTTCACTGGGTACTCTCTAGTTGTCACGTACTATACCAAGCATGTCAATGTATATTATCTCATTTAATTATCATAACAGCTTTATGAAGTTGCATCTATTTTATATTTACTACAAAGATGAAAAATAGGGCTTAGTTAATTTAATGACTCCCCAAATCATGAAGCCACATAGTGAAGACAAGATTTGAATGCAGTCAGTTGGACTCCCAATCCAGTCTTTACTCAATATTGTCTACTAGGACAGAAAACTATTATAGTTAAAGTTGTGGCTTCTTTTCTTTTTTAATTTATTTTTTATTGAAGGATAATTGCTATACAGAATTTTGCTGTTTTCTGTCAAACCTCAACATAAATCAGCCATAGGTATAGATATATCCTCTCCTTTTTGAATCTCCCTCCCATCTCCCTCCCCATCCCACCCCTCTAGGTTGATACAGAGCCCGGTTTGAGTTTCCTGAGCCATACAGCAAATTCCCATTGGCTATCTGTTTTAAATATGGTCATTTAAGTTTCCATGTTACTCTTTCCACACATCTCACCCTCTCCTCCCCTCTCTCCATGTCTTTAGTCTGTTCTCTATGATGTTTCTCCACTGTTGCCCTATAAAAAATTCTTCAGTACCAATTTTCTAGATTCTGTGTGTATGTACTAGAATACATTATTTATCTTTCTTTCTGACTCACTTCACTCTGTATAATAGGTTCTAGGTTCATCCACCTCATTAGAACTGACTCAAATGTGTTCCTATTTATGACTGAGTAATATTCCATTGTGTACCACAACTACTTTATCCATTCATCTGTCGATGGGTATCTAGGTTGCTTCCATGTTCTAGCTATTGTAAATAGTGCTGCAATGAACAAGAGGGTACATGTGTCTCTTTCAATTTTGGTTTCCTCAAGGTATATGCCTAGGAGTGGGATTGCAGGGTCATATGGTGGTTTTATTCCTAGTTTTTTAAGGAGTATTCATACAGTCTTCCATAGTGGCTGTATCAATTTACATTCCCACCAGCAGTGCAAGAACATTCCTTTTTCTCCACACCCTCTCCAGCATTTATTGTTTGCAGACTTTTTGATGATGGCCATTCTGACCAGTGGGAGGTGACATCTCATTGTGGTTTTGATTTGCATTTCTCTAGTAATGAGTGATGTTGAGCATCTTTTCCTGTGTTTGTTAGCCATCTGTATGTCTTCTTTGGAGAAATGTCTGTTTAGTTCTTTTTCCCACTTTTTGATTGGGTTGTTTTTCTGGTATTGAGTTGTATGAGCTGCTTTTATATTTTGGAAATTAATTCTTTGTCAGTTGTTTCATTTGCTATTATTTCCTTCCATTCTGAGCATTGTCTTTTCATCTTGATTATAGTTTCCTTTGTTGTGCAAAAGCATTTAAGTTTAATCAGGTCCCACTTACTTACTTTTGTTTTTATCTCCATTACTGTAGGAGGTAGGTCATAGAAGATCTTGCTTTGATTTATGTCATCGAGTATTCTGCCTATGTTTTCCTCTAAGAAAAACATCTATTTCTGCTTCATTGGCTCACAATAAACTGTGGAACATTCTGAAAGAGATGGAAATACCAGACCACCTGACCTGCCTCTTGAGAAACCTGTATGCAGGTCAGGAAGAAACAGTTAGAACTGGACATGAAACAACAGACTGGTTCTAAACAGGAAAAGGAGTACGTCAAGGTTGCATATTGTCACCCTGCTTATTTAACTTATATGCAGAGTACATCATGAGGAATGCTGGGCTGGAAGAAGCACAAGCTGGAATCAAGATTGCTGGGAGAAATATCAATAACCTCATATATGCAGATGACACCACCCTTATGGCAGAAAGTGAAGAGGAACTCAAAAGCCTCTTGATGAGAGTGAAAGAGGAGAGTGAAAAAGTTGGCTTGAAGCTCAACATTCAGAAAACAAAGATCATGGCATCTGGTCCCATCACCTCATGGGAAATAGATGGGGAAACAGTGGAAACAGTGTCAGACTTTATTTTTTTGGGCTCCAAAATCACTGCAGATGCTGACTTCAGCCATGAAATTAAAAGACGCTTACTCCTTGGAAGGAAAGTTATGACCAACCTAGATAGCATATTAAAAAGCAGAGACATTACTTTGCCAAAAAAGGTCTGTCTAGTCAAGGCTATGGTTTTTCCCGTGGTCATGTATGGATGTGAGAGTTGGACTGTGAAGAAAGCTGATCGCCGAAGAATTGATGCTTTTGAACTGTGTGCTGGAGAAGACTCTTGAGAGTCCCTTGGACTGCAAGGAGATCCAGCCAGTCCATTCTAAAGGAGATCAATCCTGGGTGTTCATTGGAAGGACTGATGCTAAAGCTGAAACTCCAATACTTTGGCCACCTCATGTGACGAGTTGACTCACTGGAAAAGACGCTGATGCTGGGAGGGATTGAGGGCGGGAGGAGAAGGGGACGACAGAGAATGAGATGGCTGGATGGCATCACCGACTCGATGGGCATGAGTTTGAGTGAACTCCGGGAGTTGGTGATGGACAGGGAGGCCTGGCGTGCTGTGATTCATGGGGTCGCAAAGAGTCAGACGCAACTGAGCGACTGAACTGAACTGAACTGAAGAGTTTTATAGTTTCTGGTCTTACATTTAGGTCTTTAATCCATTTTGAGTTTATCTTTGTATTTGGTGTTAGGGAGTGTTCTAATTTCATTCTTTTACATGTAGCTGTCCAATTTTCCTAGCACCATTTATTGAAGAGGCTGCCTTTTCCCCATTGTATATTTGTGCCTCCTTTGTCAAAAATAAGGTACCCATAGGTGCATGGGTTTATTTCTGGGCTTTCTATCTTATTCCATTGGTGTATTTTTCTGTTTTTGTGCCAGTACCATACTGTCTTGATAACTGTAGTTTTGTAGTATAATCTGAAGTCAGGAAGGTTGATACCCCCATCTCCATTTTTCTTAAGACTGCTTTGCTATTTGGGGTCTTCTGTGTTTCCATACTGGATGGAGGAGCCTGGTAGGCTGCAGTCCATGGGGTCGCTAAGGGTTGGACACGACTGAGAGACTTCGCTTTCACTTTTCACTTGCATGCATTGGAGAAGGAAATGGCAACCCACTCCAGTGTTCTTGCCTGGAGAATCCCAGGGACGGGGGAGCCTGGTGGGCTGCCATCTATGGGGTCACACAAAGTCGGACACGACTGAAGTGACTTAGCAGCAGCAGCAGCAATGCTATTTCCATATGAATTATGAAATTTTTTGTTCTAGTTCTGTGAAAAATGCCATTGACAATTTGATAGGAATCACATTAAATCTGTTAGTTGTGTTTTGTAGTACAGTCATTTTCACAATATTGATTCTTCCTACCCAGGAACATGGACTATATCTCCATCTGTTTATGTCATCTTTGATTTCTTTCGTTAGTGTCTTATAATTTTCTGTATACAGTTCTTTTGTATCCTTCCGTTCCGTTCCGTTCTGTCGCTCAGTCGTGTCCGACTCTATGCGACCCCATGGACTATAGCCTACCAGGCTTCTCCGTCCATGAGATTCTCCAGGCAAGAATACTGGAGTGGGTTACCGTTTCCTTCTCCAGGGGATCTTCCCGACCCAGGGATCGAACCCGGGTCTCCCACATTGGAGGCAGACGCTTTAACCTCTGAGCCACCAGGGAAGCTTTGTATCCTTAGGTAAGTTTATTCCTAGATATTTAATTCTTTTTGTTGCAATGGTGAATGGGATTGATTCCTTAATTTCCCTGTATGGCTTCTCATTGTTAGTATATAGAAATGCAAATGATTTCCGTGTATTGATTTTGTATCCTGCAACTTTGCTAAATTCACTGATTAGCTCTAGTAATTTTCTGATACCATCTTTGAGGTTTTCTATGAACAGTATCATGTCATCTGCAAACAGTGAGAGCTTCACTTCTTTTCTGATCTCGATTCCTTTTATTTCTTTTTCTTGCCTGATTACTGTAGCTAGGACTTCCAGAACTATGTTGAGTAATAATGGCAAAAGTGGATTCCCTTGTCTTGTTCCTGATCTTAGGGGGAATGCTTTTAGTTTTTCACCATTGAGAGCAATGTTGCTGTAGGCTTATCATATATGGCCTTTACTATGTTGAGGTAGGTTCCTTCTTTGCCCTTTTTTTTGAAGAGTTTTAATCATAAATGTGTGCTGAAAGTTGTCAAAGGCTTTTTCTGCATCTATTGAGATGATCATATGGTTTTTTTCTTTCAATTTTTTAATATGGTGTATCACATTGATTGATTTGCATATATTGAAGAATCTTTGCATCCCTGGAATAATCCCAACTTGATCATGGTGTATGAGCTTTTTGATGTGTTGCTGAATTCTGTTTGCTAAAATTTTGTTGAGGATTTTTGCATCTATGTTCCTCAGTGATATTGGCCTGTAGTTTTCTTTATTGTGTTGTCTTTGTCTGGTTTTGGTATCAGGATGATGGTGGCCTCAAAGAATGAGTTTGGAAATGTTCCTTCCTCTCAATTTTTTTGAAAGAATTTTAGAAGGGTAGGCATTAGCTCTTCTCTAAATGTTTGATAGAATTCTCCTGTGAAGCCATCTGGTCCTGGGCTTTTTTGGGGGGGAGATTTTTTATCACAGCTGCAATTTCAGTGCTTGTAATTGGGTTGCTCATAATTTCTATTTCTTCTTGGTTCAGTCTTGGAAGATTGAACTTTTCGAAGAATCTGTCCATTTCTTCCAGGTTATCCATTTTATTGCCATATAGTTGTTCATAACAATCTCTTATAATCCTTTGTATTTCTGCATTGTCTGCTGTAAACTCTCCTTTCTAATTTTGTTGATTTGATTCTTCTCTCTTTTTTTCTTGATGAGTCTGACTAAAGGTTTGTCAATTTTGTTTAGCTTCTTAAAGAACCAGCTTTGGTTTTATTAATCTTTACTATCCTTTCTTTCATTTATTTCTGCTCGGATCTTTATGATCTTTCCTTCTACTAATTTTGGGGTTTCTTTGTTATTCTTTTTCCAGTTGTTTTAGGTGTAAAGTTAGGTTGTCTATTCAATGTTTTTCTTCTTTCTTGAGGTAGGATTGTATTGCTATAAACTTCCCTCTTAGAATTGCTTTTGCTGCATCCCATAGGTTTTGAGTTGTCATGTTTTCATTGTCATTTGTTTCTAGAACTTTTTTGAGTTCCCTTTTATAGGTTTCAGTAACCTGTTGGTTATTTAGAAGTGTTTTGTTTAATCTCCATGTGTTTGTGTTTCTTATCGTTTTTTTCTTTTCTTGAAATTGATATCTAGTCTCATAGCGTTGTTGTTGGAGAAGATGCCTGATATGATCTGAATTTTCTTAAATCTACTGAGATTTGATATATGACCCAAGATGTGGTCTATCCTGGACAATGTTCCATAGGCAGTTGAGAAGGTGTATTCTTCTGCATTTGGATGGGATGTCCTGAAGATGTCAATAAGATCCATCTCACCTAATGTATCATTTAAGACTTGTGTTTCCTTATTAATTTTCTTTTTGGATGATCTGTCCATTAGTGTGAGTGGGGTGTAAAGTCTCCTACTATTACTGTGTTACTGTCAATTTCTCCTTTTATGTCTGTTAGTGTTTGTCTTATGTATTGAGGTGCTCTTATGTTGGGTGCATAGATATCAACAATTGTTATGTCTTCCTCTTGGACTGATCCCTTGATTATTATGTAGTGTTTCTCCTTATCTCTTGTAATCTTCTTTATTTTAAGGTCTATTTCATCTGATATGAGGATTGCGACTCCAGCTTTCTTTTGCTCTCCATTTGCATGGAATATATTTTCTCATCCTCTCACTTTCAGTCTTTAGGTCTGAAGTGGGTTTCTTGTAGACAGCATATATATGGGTCTTGTTTTTGTATACATTCAGCAAGTCTATGTCTTATGGTTGCAGCATTTAATCCATTTACATTGAAAGTAAATATTGATATATATGTTCCTATTGCCATTTTCTTAATTGTTTGGGGTTGATTTTGTATATCTTTTTTCTTCTCTTGTATTTCTTGACTATGTAAGTCCCTTTAACATTTGTTGTAAAGCTGGCTTGGCTGTACTGAATTCTCTCAACTTTTTCTTGTCTGAAAAGCTTTTTATTTCTCCATCAATTTTGAATGAGATCCTTGCCGGATACAGTAATCTAGATTGTAGATTTTTCCCTTTCAGTACTTTAAATATATCCTGTCGTTCCCTTCTGGCCTGTAGAGTTACTGCTGAAAGATCAACTGTTAAAGTGTATGGGGTTTCCCTTGTATGTTACATGTTGCTTCCCCCTTGCTGCTTTTAGTATTCTTTCTTTGTGTTTAGTCTTTGTTAGCTTGATTAGTACGTGTCTTGGCATGTTTCTCCTTGGGTTTATCCTGTATGGGACTCTTTGTGCATATTGGATTTGATTGACTATTTCTGTTTCCCTGTTGAGGAAATTCTCAACTATAATCTCTTCAAAAATTTTCTCATACCCTTTCTTTTTCTCTTCTTCTTCTGGGACCCCTATAATTCAAATGTTGGTGTGCTTGATATGGTTCCTGAGGTCTCTGAGACTGTCCTCAGCTCTTTTCATTCTTTTTACTTTATTCTGCTTTTCAGAAGTTTTTTCCATCATTTTATCTTCCAGGTCACTGGTTTGTTCTTCTGCTTCATATAGTCTGCTATTGCTTCCTTCTAGAGTATTTTTAATTTCAGCAATTGTGTTGTATGTCTCTGTATGTTTATTCTTTAATTCTTCTAGATCTTTGTTAAGTGATTCTTGCATTTTCTCCATTTTGTTTTCAAGGTTTATTATCATCTTTACTATCATTATTCTGAATTCTTCTTCAGGTAGTTTGCCAATTTCCTCTTCATTTATTTGGACTTTTGTGTTTCTAGTTTGTTCCTTCAGTGTTTCTCTGCCATTTTTTTTTTTTTAATTATTGTGTTTGAGGTCTCCTTTTCCCAGGTTTGAAGGAAAGTTGAATTCTTTCCTTGAAGAAGGATGAATTCTTTCTTCCATTTGGTTTCTGCCCTCCTAAGGTTGGTCCACTGGTTTGTGTGAACTCCTATAGGGTGAGATATGTGCTGAGTTTTTGTTTGTTTGTTTATTTGTTTTTCCTCTGATGGGCAAGGCTGAGTGAGGTGGTGATCCTGTCTGCTGCTGATTGGGCTTGATTTTTGTTTTGTTTGTTGATTAGATGAGGTGTCCTGGACAGGGTGCTACTGGTGGTTGGGTGATGCCGGGTCTTGTATTCAAGTGGTTTCCTTTGTGTGAGTTCTAACTATTTGATACCCCCTAAGGCTACTATATTAAAAAACAGAGACATTACTTTGCCAACTAAGGTCCATCTAGTTAAGGCTATGGTTTTTCCAGTGGTCATGTATGGATGTGAGAGTTGGACTGTGAAGAAAGCTGATCGCCGAAGAATTGATGCTTTTGAACTGTGTGCTGGAGAAGACTCTTGAGAGTCCATTGGACTGCAAGGAGATCCAACCAGTCCATTCTAAAGGAGATCAATCCTGGGTGTTCATTGGAAGGACTGATGCTAAAGCTGAAACTGCAATACTTTGGCCACCTCATGCGACGAGTTGACTCACTGGAAAAGACTCTGATGCTGGGAAAGGTTGGAGGCGGGAGGAGAAGGGGACGATAGAAAATGAGATGGCTGGATGGCATCACCAACTCGATGGACATGAGTTTGAGTGAACTCCGGGAGTTAGTGATGGACAGGGTGACCTGGCGTGCTGTGATTCATGGGGTCACAGAGAGTCGGACACGACTGAGCGACTGAACTGAACTGAACTGAACTGAAGGTTAGTTCACATGTTGCTGAAGCCTGGCTTGGAGAATTTTGAGCAAGACTTTACTAGCATGTGAGATGAGTGCAATTGTGCGGTAGTTTGAGCATTCTTTGGTATTGCCTTTCTTTGGGATTGAGATGAAGACTGACCTTTTCCAGTCCTGTGGCCACTGCTGAGTTTTCCAAATTTGCTAGCATATTGAGTGCAGCACTTTCACAGCATCATCTTTCAGGATTTGAAATAGCTCAATTGGATTTCCATCACCTCCACTAGCTTTGTTCGTAGTGATGCTCTCTAAGGCCCACTTGACTTCACATTCCAAGATGTCTGGCTCCAGGTGAGTGATCACGCCATCGTGATTATCTTCGTCGTGAAGATCTTTTTTGTACAGTTCTCCTGTGTATTCTTGCTACCTCTTCTTCATATCTTCTGCTTCTGTTAGGTCCATACCATTTCTGTCCTTTGTTGAGCCCATTTTTTCATGAAATATTCCCTTGGTATCTCTAATTTTCTTGAAGAGATCTCTTCTTTTTCCTATTCTGTTGTTTTCCTCTATTTCTTTCCATTGATCACTGACGAAGGCTTTCTTATCTCTCCTTGCTATTCTTTGGAACTCTGCATTCAGATGCTTATATGTTTCCTTTTCTCCTTTGCTTTTCACCTCTCTTCTTTTCACAGCTATTTGTAAGGCCTCCTCCGACAGCCATTTTGCTATTTTGCATTTCTTTTCCATGGGGATGGTCTTGGTCCCTGTCTCCTGTACAATGTCACGAACCTCCATCCAGAGTTCATCAGGCATGCTATCAGATTTAGTCCCTTAAATCTATTTCTTACTTCCACTGTATAAAATCATAAGGGATTTGATTTAGGTCATATCTGAATGGTCTAGTGGTTTTCCCTACTGTCTTCCATTTAAGTCTGAATTTGGCAATAAGGAGTTCATGATCTGAGCCACAGTCAGCTCCTGGTCTTCTTTTTGCTAGCTGTATAGAGCTTCTCCATCTTTGGCTGCAAAGAATATAATCAATCTGATTTCGGTGTTGACCATCTGGTCATGTCCATGTGTAGAGTCTTCTCTTGTGTTGTTGGAAGAGGGTGTTTGCTATGACCAGTGCGTTCTCTTGGCAAAACTCTATTAGCCTTTGCCCTGCTTCATTCCGTGCTCCAACGCCAAATTTGCCTGTTACTCCAGGTGTTTCTTGACTTCCTACTTTTGCATTCCAGTCCCCTATAATGAAAAGGACATCTTTTTTGGGTGTTAGTTCTAAAAGGTCTTGTAGGTCTTCATAGAACCATTCAACTTCAGCTTCTTCAGCATTACTGGTTGGAGCATAGGCTTGGATTACTGTAATATTATATGGTTTGCCTTGGAAATGAGCAGAAATCAGTCTGTCGTTTTTAAGATTGCATCCAAGTACTGCATTTCGGACTCTTTTGTTGACCATGATGGCTACTCCATTTCTTCTAAGGGATTCCTGCCCAGAGGAGTAGATATAATGGTCATCTGAGTTAAATTCACCCATTCCAGTCCATTTTAGTTGACTGATCCCTAGAAGTCTACGTCCACTCTTGTCATCTCCTGTTTGACCACTTCCAATTTGCCTTGATTCATGGACCTGACATTCGAGGTTCCTATGCAGTATTGCTCTTTACAGCATTGGACCTTGCTTCTATCACCAGTCCCATCCACAACTGGGTATTGGTTTTGCTTTGGCTCCATCCCTTCATTCTTTCTGGAGTTATTTCTCCACTGATCTCCAGTAGCATACTGGGCACCTACCGACCTCGGGAATTCCTCATTCAGTATCCTATCATTTTGCCCTTTGTTACTGTTCATGGGGTTCTCAAGGCAAGTATACTGAAGTGGTTTGCCATTCCGTTCTCCAGTGGACCACATTCTGTAGACCTCTCCACCATGACCCATCCGTCTTAGGTGGGCCCACACGGCAAGCAGGTTTTAGAAAAGGCAGAGGAACCAGAGATCAAATTGCCAACATCCGCTGGATCATGGAGAAAGCAAGAGAGTTCCAGAAAACATCTATTTCTGCTTCACTGACTATGCCAAAGCCTTTGACTGTGTGGATCACAATAAACTGCAGAAAATTCTGAAAGAGATGGGAATACCAGACCACCTGACCTGCCTCTTGAGAAACCTGTATGCAGGTCAGGAAGCAACAGTTAGAACTGGACATGGAACAACAGACTGGTTCCAAATAGGAAAAGGAGTACGTCAAGGTTGTATATTGTCACCCTGCTTATTTAACTTATATGCAGAGTACATCATGAGGAACGCTGGGCTGGAAGAAGCACAGGCTGGAATCAAGATTGCTGGGAGAAATATCAATCACCGCAGATATGCAAATGACAACACCCTTATGGCAGAAAGTGAAGAGGAACTCAAAAGCTTCTTGATGAAAGTGAAAGAGGAGAGTGAAAAGGTTGGCTTGAAGCTCAACATTCAGAAAACTAAGATCAATGCATCTGGTCCCATCACTTCATGGGAAATAGATGGGGAAACAGTGGAAACAGTGTCAGACTTTATTTTTGGGGGCTCCAAAATCAGTGTGGATGCTGATTGCAGTCATGAAATTAAAAGACGCTTACTCCTTAGAAGTAAAGTTATGACTTACCTAGATAGCATATTAAAAAGCAGAGACATTACTTTGCCAACAAATCTCCATCTTGTCAAGGCTATGGTTTTTCCAATGGTCACGTATGGATGTGAGAGTTGGACTATGAAGAAAGCTGATCGCCGAAGAATTCATGCTTTAGAACTGTGGAGTTGAGAAGACTCTTGAGAGTCCCTTGAACTGCAAGCAGATCCAACCAGTCCATTCTAAAGGAGATCAGTCCTGGGTATTCATTGGAAGGACTGATGCTAAAGCTGAAACTCCAATACTTTGGCCACCTCATGAGAAGAGTTGACTCACTGGAAAAGACTCTGATGCTGGGAGGGATTGGGGGCAGGAGGAGAAGGGGACGACAGAGAATGAGATGGCTGGATGGCATCACAGACTCAATGGACATGAGTTTGAGTGAATTCCGGGAGTGGTTATGGACAGGGAGGCCTGGCGTGCTGTAATTCATGGGGTCGCAAAGAGTCGGACACGACTGAGCAACTGAACTGAACTGAACTGAAGGTTAGTTCTCTGGTATTCTAGGGTCTTGGAGTCAGTGCTCCCACTCCAAAGGCTCAGGGCTTGATCTCTGTTCAGGAACAAAGATTCCAGAAGTGGTTTGTTTAGGCATTCAGTTCAGTTCAGCCGCTCAGTCGTGTCCAACTAAAATGAGAAAGCACAGATGAACCCCAGACAAATGGCAGTTACAAAATCAGGCAAATAATAATTAAAATAATCAAATATACACATATCCATATACACCCATGAGCAAAGTGAAAACAGTCCAACACAAATAAAGTATAGGAGATTGACCCAGTGAACAAAGGAAATAAAAATTATATTTACCAGTTAAGAACAAAACTAACTTAAGCACAAACTGGAAAACAAAACTAAAGCAAGGTGCCAAGTGGGGAATAAAGCAATGAAAACAAAACTAACAAATATGTTGAGAGGAAAGGAAGGAAAGAAAAGAGAGAAAGAATAGATATGCTAATGCTGCTGCTGCTGCTGCTAAGTCGCATCAGACGTGTCCAACTCTGACGACCCCATAGACAGCAGCCCACCAGGCTCCTCTGTCCCTGGGATTCTCAAGGCAAGAACACTGGAGTGGGTTGCCGTTTCCTTCTCCAAAGCATGAAAGTGAAATTGAAGTCGCTCAGTCGTGTCCGACTATTAGCGACCCCACGGACTGTAGCCTACCAGGCTCCTCCGTCCATGGGATTTCTCAGGTAAGAGTACTGGAGTGGGGTGCCATTGCCTTCTCCAGATATGCTAATAGATAAGTTAAATAGAAGTGGATGAAGATTTCTATAAAGATTAACTGAAAGGGGAAAAGAACAGTAGGAAAGGCAAAAACAAAGGAATAAATGTAGAAAAAATATAATAGGTTAAAAAAAATTAAAAATTAGAATTATAAAAAAGGAAAAAATGGGAGAAGAAAGAAAAAAGGGGAAAAAAATGAAAACTCCACAAAACTAACATAGAGGCAAAGGTTTATAACAACAGTAGAAAGTGCGACTGAATATACACATATACCTATACAACAATAAGCAAAATCAAAACAGTCCAGGAAAAATAAAGTACAATAGATTGACCCGGTGAACAAAGGAAACCAAAAATTATATCTACCAGAAAAAAATTAATTAAAGGACAAACTGGAAAACAAAACTAAAGCAAGGTGCCAACTGGGAAATAAAGCAATGAAAATAAAACTGAAAAAACATGTTGATAGGAAAGGAGAGAAAGAAAAGAAAGAACAGATATGCAAATTTAAATAGAGGTAGATAAGGTTTATATATGTTAAAGATTAACTGCAAGGGGAAAAGAAGAGTAGGAAAAGCAAACAAAGGAATAAATGTAGAAAAATAATAATGTTTAAATAATTAAAATTTTTAAAAGAAAAAAAAAAAGAGGAAAACGCCACAGAACTGCAAATACCCAATGTAGAGGTAGAGGTTTATGACATGAACAGAAAAATGTGACTGAGGAAAAAAAAGCTCAAAAGCGTGATTGGATTTCTTAGTGCCAATAAAATCAACAACTACAACAGATGGGGGAAAAAAAGGAAAAAAGAAAAGAAAAAAAAATCCAAAATGATCTACAGAACAAGTGAAAAAATAAGAATAATAAATGTTTTTCTTGAGTCACTGCTGTCAAAGTCCTTTCCCTTACTGGGAGTCACAGTCCACCTCACTTCCCTAGGATGCCCTCCAACACTGTGCTGATCTCTGGATCTGCTGTGGGGGCAGCTCAGATTCTAATCTGGTCCTACTACTGTATGTTCTTGTCTCCAATGTCCACAGCTATCAGAACTATTGTGTTTTCTTTTGTGGGAGCTCTCAATGGCCTTTTATATATTCCATAGACACAGAGTCTGTTTAGTTGACCGTGTGGATTTAATCTGCAACTTGTACAGCTGGTGGGAAGGTTTTGGGTTTTCTTCCTTAGCCACATTGCCCCTGGGTTTCAATTGTGGTTTTATTTTCACTTCTATACGTAGGTCATCCACTGGGATTTAGCTCCTGAGGCTGTCCTGGAAGGCTTGAGTTTGCTCCGTGAGGGCCAAGTGTGGAGGTGGTACAGCTGCTTGGGTCGCAGGGGTTCTGGCAGCACCAGGTACCCAGGGGAGTTGGAGTCTAGGGCAGCAAGAAATACGGTGCTCTAGAAGGGTATGGCAACTAGTATTGGCTAATACACTCCAGTATTCTTGCCTGGAGAACCCCCTCTCTGACAGAGAACCCTGGCAGGCCACAGTCTACAGGATCACAGAGTTGGACACTATCTAAGCGACCCTGTGTGCATAGACCAAGACTTTTATTTTCCTGTGGCAGCTCTGCCCCAGTGAGAGTTGAGTGTGAAGGTGGCACAGCTGCTTGGCTTGTGGGGACCCTGGTGGTACCAAGTGTGCAGGGACACAGACTGCCTCTGCTGGAGGACTTATGGCCCTATCAGAGTCTTTTTTTCAAGCCTCTTGTAGCTGGTGATCAGAAGACCTCTTTGGTCAGTCTTTCTCTGTAGCTCCACTCATTCAGGCACTTAGAGGGCTCCCTTGCCTGGGGTCCTACTCTGTAGTTCAGTGCGTCAGGTGTTTGATGGGCCAGCCTATTGTTCAGCTGCCAATGCTGGTGTGTGGGGAGAGAGAGGCTATGGTAACGGCCCCACACCCTATGCATGACTCAGCAGTATCGCCTTGCTTCCATGCCTGCCTGGCCTTCCTCCACTGGCATTTCCCACCACAATCTCCTCCCTCACATCACCTCAATCTGTCTCTCCACAGTCAACAGCAGTCCTCGACCTGGGATTGCTTCACAATCCCTAAACTCCAGCTCCTAGCCACTGTGCCTTACAGGAGACCAGCGTTCCTGTACGGCGTATGTATGGCTGCAACAGGATTATCTGATTCTCATTCCATTTAGGCTGCCACAGATCAGCTGTTTCACTCTCAGCCTTAAATGTTTCTCCTCTGACTCAGACAATTCCACCAGTGTGGGATCAGACCTTTGCTTAAGTTCCCCAACCTGCTGAGGGCAGGTTCAGTCCTACAACACTCCTGTTTTTCCCCCTATTTCCTTCCTCCTACTGAATTTTGCGTGGTTCTATATATTCTTTTCCACTGGTCAGGTACTCCTGTCCACTCTCAGCAGGTGTTCTGCATGCACTTCCGTGTCTAAAGGTGTATTTCTAATGTATCCATGGAGAGAAGTGTACTCCATGTCCACCTACTCCACCGCTGTCTTGTTCTCCATGGCTTCATTTCTAATTGATTTAAATTAATTTTTAAATGTTGATCAAAATTAATTTTTAAATTTCATCTAAATATAGTTTTACTATAAAGTTTATTCTAAATTTACTTTTAATACTTTATTTAACATGTATCATTTATATAAAAACATTTAGAACAGGTATTCTTAACTGAGAATTCACATCTCAGACAAACAATTTACAGCTTTATTTTTCTAGCCTCCAATTGAAATTTATATTTCCTTTTGTTGTGAATATGGGCAGTAGACTACAATGGCATGAGCACATATGTCACAAACAGAAATCATAGATATCTTCTTATATTATTGCTGTTGCAAATATTCCAAAATAGCATTTATACTCATTGTATTTTGAAATTCAGATTCTTATTAGATCCATAGTGGATCTTTTTAATTAAGGCATTAATTAAAAAAATCACATATAATATTACATAAAAATCTGTGAGGATTTTTAGGATTTGGGTAAGTTATTAAACTTATAATTATTTTATGCATTTAAAAATCATTATTCAGAAAAGAGTTCTATATACTTCACCAGATGCTCACAAGGTCCATTTCACAGACACCAAAACAGTCAAGAAGCCCTGGTTTTAAATGTAAAACATACAATTTATTAAATATTAGCTAAATTCTTAGTTACTTATTTTTTAAAAAATCTGCTGTATATTTGTTCCTTAATCTACTTTTTTTCTTTCTACCAAGAGAAAGCCTGGCTTAGAGGAGTCTGAATATATGTTTGATGAATGAAAAAGTAAATAAATTATAACTAAAAATATTTGCATATTAAAAAGCAGAGACATTACTTTGCCAACAAAGGTCCATCTAGTCAAGGCTATGGTTTTTCCAGTGGTCATGTATGGATGTGAGAGTTGGACTGTGAAGAAAGCTGATCGCTGAAGAATTGATGCTTTTGAACTGTGGTGCTGGAGAAGACTCTTGAGAGTCCCTTGGACTGCAAGGAGATCCAAGCAGTCCATTCTAAAGGAGATCAATCCTGGGTGTTCATTAGAAGGACTGATGCTAAAGCTGAAACTCCAATACTTTGGCCACCTCATTCGAAGAGTTGACTCACTGGAAAAGACTCTGATGCTGGGAGGGATTGGGGGCAGGAGGAGAAGGGGATGACAGAGAATGAGATGGCTGGATGGCATCACCGACTCGATGGATATGAGTTTGAGTGAACTCCGGGAGTTGGTGATGGACAGGGAGGCCTGGCGTGCTGTGATTCATGGGGTCACAAAGAGTCGGACACGACTGAGCGACTGAACTGAACTGAAAAATATTTGAAGGAAAACTAACACCATCCACCAAAAACATTATGAAAGATTAGCGATGATAAAAGATAGGCTGAAATTATAATATTCAAACTATTTTGAAAGAAACTCAGTAGCACTAGACCAAAAGGAAACTTTTCTATGTCTTTAAGACCTTTCTGTTTTGCCAACTCTGGAAAACAGAGTCTGAGGGGAAAAAATACAGAAAGAAATTAAAATTTCCAAGCTTTCAGGACTGAATTTGAAGTGAAGTGAAAGTCGCTCAGTCGTGTCCGACTCCTTGTGACCCCATGGACTATACAGTCCATGGAATTCTCCAGGCCAGAATACCGCAGAGGGTAACCTTTCCCTTCTCCTGTGGATCTTCTCAACCCAGGGATTGAACCCAGGTCTCCTGCACTGCAGGCAGATTCTTTACCAGCTGAGCCACAAGGGAAGACTTTTTGAACTAGTCACATAATTGTTTTAGTATAAATTAGGTCCAGAGGTTTTCCAAGTAACACTAATGATTTCTAGTTAAAGTTTTCCTAGTAACAGTGACTCAGGTAGTACAATGTTGATGACAAACAACAGAAAGCCAAATTAAACTCCTTAGTACAGAAAGAAGAATTTATGGGCTCATAAATTCCAGAGGCACTTCTGGCTTCCAACATATTTGAATCCCAGGCATTGATGATGTCTTTGGGATGTTGTTCCACTATTTCTTGGTTCTGCTTTCCTTCTAGAGTTAGCTTATTCTCAGGCACGTCCCCCCTGCTAAATGGCCACCAATTTACATTGTTCCCCTGTTCTCTCACAATGTAAAGTATTTATCTTTCCTTGAGCTCCAACAAAAACCCTGGGCACCGACTGACCTGAATGCACTCTTGTGATTATTCTGAAAAAATCACTAGTGCCAGGCCCAGAGTTGCTGTGGTACTCTCCCCAGCTTGATCTGTCATGGATTTCCCACCAAGTGAATTCTACCCTTTCTGAGCAATCTAGACCAAAAGTATGGGTTTGGACTAAAGGAAAAAATAGGTTGCTAATTTCAGAATAAGCGGAAAGCATGTCTGGTAGGCAAAAAGCAAAAATAGATATCCTACTATAGACCACGATGCTGCTGCTACTGTGTCATTTCAGTCGTGTCTGACTCTGTGTGACCCCATAGACAGAAGCCCACCAGGGTCCCCCGTCCCTGGGATTCTCCAGGCAAGAACACTGGAGTGGGTTGCCATTTCCTTCTCCAATGTGTGAAAGTGAAGTCTCTCAGTCGTGTCCGACCCTTAGCGACCCCATGGACTGCAGCCTACCAGGCTCCTCCATCCATGGGATTTTCTAGGCAAGAGTATTGGAGTGGCTTACCATTGCCTTCTCCGATAGACCACGATAGACAGTAACAATAAGACAGAATATCCATAAAATCACTTTATAAAATATTTTTACAAATATTTCTATTTCTAAGATGATTAAACCACACATTCAGTAAGAAGCAAAGCCAGTCTTTTTTAATTTATTTTTAATTGGAGGATAATTGCTTTACAATGTTGAGCAAAGTCATCTTTAGACTCCAAGGATTACAGGAGTCTGGTCTCTAGGACTATAAGACTATTTCTTCAGCTTAACCTTTATAATTTTTGTCTCCCTGGATATGTTATAACTTTTCCACCTAAGGCACTGGGTAGCCATTCATTAGGTTAGCAATATGTTTTCAAAATTCCTCCTTGTTAGTTTCCTCTGAAATTACACATTAAATATCCCAGGGATTTCATACAGCATAGACAAGGATCTCTTGTCCCTTTGTCTTGTCATTTGGGATCAAATTTCATTTTGTCCTCAAGAAAATCTGGCTCACATTTTGCCTTTCTTTTGCTCTCATCTTCCCTGTGACTGGATTGATTTTCCTTTCTCGGAGTAAACCCACCCCACTGTGTCATGTCTGTTGTCCAAGAGAGGACCAAAGGACTTGAGTCTTGCTTCCTCAGAGTTCTCTTGTCACTCTAGAATACAGAGATGGAAAAGTGTATCTGAAGTTCTAAAACATTTCAGTCAGTTCAGTTCAGTTCAGTTCAGTCGCTCAGTCGTGTCCAACTCTCCGCGACCCCATGAATCACAGCATGCCAGGCCTCCCTGTCCATCACCAACTCCCGGAGTACACTCAAACTCATGTCCACAGAGTCGGTGATGCCATCCAGCCATCTCATTCTCCGTCGTCCCCTTCTCCTCCCACCCCCAACCTTTCCCAGCATCAGAGTCTTTTCCAGTGAGTCAACTCGTCGCATGAGGTGGCCAAAGTATTGCAGTTTCAGCTTTAGCATCAGTCCCTCCAATGAACATCCAGGATTGATCTCCTTTAGAATGGACTGGTTGGATCTCCTTGCAGTATAAGGGACTCTCAAGAGTCTTCTCCAACACCACAGTTCAAAAGCATCGATTCTTCGGCGATCAGCTTTCTTCACAGTCCAACTCTCACATCCATACATGACCACTGGAAAAACCATTGCCTTGACTAGACGGACCTTGGTTGGCAAAGTAATGTCTCTGCTTTTTAATATACTATCAAGGTTAGTCATAACTTTCCTTCCAAGGAGCAAGCGTCTTTTAATTTCATGGCTGCAATCAGCATCTGCAGTGATTTTGGAGCCCAAAAAAACAAAGTCTGACACTATTTCCACTGTTTTTCCATCTATTTCCCATGAAGTGATGGGACCAGATACCATGATCTTTGTTTTCTGAATGTTGAGCTTCAAGCCAACCTTTTCACTCTCCTCTTTCACTTTCATCAAGAGGCTTTTGAGTTCCTCTTCACTTTCTGCCATAAGGGTAGTGTCATCTGCATATCTGAGGTTATTGATATTTCTCCCAGCAATCTTGATTCCAGCTTGTGCTTCTTCCAGCCCAGCGTTCCCCATGATGTACTCTGCATATAAGTTAAATAAGCAAGGTGACAATATACAACCTTGACGTACACCTTTTCCTATTTGGAACCAGTCTGTTGTTCCATGTCCAGTTCTGACTGTTGCTTCCTGACCTGCATACAGGTTTCTCAAGAGGCAGGTCAGGTGGTCTGGGATTCCCATCTCTTTCAGAATGTTCCACAGTTTATTGTGATCCACACAGTCAAAGGCTTTGGCATAGTCAATGAAGCAGAAATAGATGTTTTTCTGGAACTCTCTTGCTTTCTCCATGATCCAGCGGATGTTGGCAATTTGATCTCTGGTGCCTCTGCCTTTTCTAAAACCTGCTTGAACATCTGGGAGTTCACGGTTTACATACTGATGAAGCCTGGCTTGGAGAATTTTGAGCATGACTTTACTAGCGTGTGAGATGAGTGCAATTGTGCGGTAGTTTGAGCATTCTTTGGCATTGCCTTTCTTTGGGATTGGAATGAAGACTGACCTCTTCCACTCCTGTGGCCACTGCTGAGTTTTCCAAATCTGCTGGCATATTGAGTGCAGCACTTTCACAGCATCATCTTTCAAGACTTGAAATAGCTCAACTGGAATTCCATCACCTCCACTAGCTTTGTTCGTAGTGATGCTTTCTAAGGCCCACTTGACTTCACATTCCAAGATGTCTGGCTCTAGGTCAGTGATCACGTTATCGTGACTATCTTGGTCGTGAAGATCTTTTTTGTACAGTTCTTCTGTGTATTCTTGCTACCTCTTCTTCATATCTTCTGCTTCTGTTAGGCCCATACCATTTCTGTCCTTTGTTGAGCCCATTTTTTCATGAAATATTCCCTTGGTATCTCTAATTTTCTTGAAGAGATCTCTTCTTTTTCCTATTCTGTTGTTTTCCTCTATTTCTTTGCATTGATCACTGAGGAAGGCTTTCTTATCTCTCCTTGCTATTCTTTGGAACTCTGCATTCAGATGCTTATATCTTTCCTTTTCTCCTTTGCTTTTCGCCTCTCTTCTTTTCACAGCTATTTGTAAGGCCTCCTCAGACAGCCATTTCGCTCTTTTGCATTTATTTTCCATGGGGATGGTCTTGGTCCCTGTCTCCTGTACAATGTCACGAACCTCCGTCCAGAGTTCATCAGGCACTCTATCAATCAGATCTAGTCCCTTAAATCTATTTCTCACTTCCACTGTATAATCATAAGGGATTTGATTGAGGTCATATCTGAATGGTCTAGTGGTTTTCCCTACTTTCTTCAATTTAAGTCTGAACTTCGCAATAAGGAGTTCATGATCTGAGCCACAGTCAGCTCCTGGTCTTGTTTTCGCTAACTGTATACAGCTTCTCCATCTTTGGCTGCAAAGAATATAATCAATCTGATTTCGGTGTTGACCATCTGGTGATGTCCATGTGTAGAGTCTTCTCTTGTGTTGTTGGAAGAGGGTGTTTGCTATGACCAGTGCATTCTCTTGACAAAACTCTATTAGCCTTTGCCCTGCTTCATTCCGTGTTCCAAGGCCAAATTTGCCTGTTACTCCAGGTGTTTCTTGACTTCCTACTTTTGCATTCCAGTCCCCTAGAATGAAAAGGACATCTTTTTTGGGTGTTAGTTCTAAAAGGTCTTGTAGGTCTTCATAGAACCGATTAACTTCGGCTTCTTCAGCATTACTGGTTGGGGCATAGGCCTGGATTACTGTAATATTGAATGGTTTGCCTTGGAAACGAACAGAAATCATCCTGTCATTTTTAAGATTGCATCCAAGTACTGCATTTCGGACTCTTTTGTTGACCATGATGGCTACTCCATTTCTTCTAAGGGATTCCTGCCCACAGTAGTAGATATAATGGTCATCCGAGTTAAATTCACCCATTCCAGTCCATTTTAATTCACTGATTCCTAGAATGTCGACGTTCACTCTTGCCATCTCCTGTTTGACCACTTCCAATTTGCCTTGATTCATGGACCTAACATTCCAGGTTCCTATGCAATATTGCTCTTTACAGCACCGGACCTTGTTTCTATCATTGGTCACATCCACAACTGGGTATTGGTTTTGCTTTTGCTCCATCCCTTTATTCCTTCTATAGTGATTTCTCCACTGAGCTCCAGTAACATACTGGGCACCTACCGACCTGGGGAATTCCTCATTCAGTATCCTATCATTTTGCCCTTTGTTACTGTTCATGGGGTTCTCAAGGCAAGTATACTGAAGTGGTTTGCCATTCCCTTCTCCAGGGGACCACATTCGGCTGTGGTCCATGTGATTAGATCAGCTAGTTTTCTGTGATTATGATTTCAGTTTGTCTGCCCTCTGGTGCCCCCTAGCAATACCTACCGTCTTATTTGGGTTTCTCTTACCTTGGTCCTGGAAAATGGGGTATCTCCTCAAGGCCGCCCCTCCTGACCTTGAACACGGAGTAGAAGCTTTATTCTACAGTGGAAGGTTAAATGTGCTGTTTTCCCAAAGCAACGATTTTAGAACAGGTATGATTTTATTTTCATATAAAACTCCAAGAAAAGAAAATACCAAGACCTCAATATCATCTACAAAATTATTCAAAAAGCCTTTATCTAGTAATATGAAGAATAACACTTAATATTGAAGGAAACTACCCTGAAATGTGTTTTAAATGTAATCACATAGCTCTTCTGTGCCATCTCTTCTCACTCACCAATGTCTACTCTATTTAGTTTAAGATGAACTAAACTACTGAGTGAACCTTATCATTATTGAAAAATGTATCATACTTTCTCTCAGTGTGGCTATAAGGAGAATATTTTGTGTAAAAATTAATTGCCTTTTTTCTTGGCACATTATGAGGACTATTTTGGAAGTAAAATATATTAATGACTACTCTCTGACTTACCAGTTGGAAAGTTTTCTTCAATACTGTGACACAAAATTTCCTTCCATCATAGTCAGAGTGTAGGATAAATGTCTCTTCCAGATGGCTATCATTTCTTATTTTTTAATCTAAATGTATAAGAGTCATGGAATAAGCAAGTCTAGAATTTGAACTCACAGGAAGAGTAAAGGTTATTTGATACAGCATCTTAGCCAAAGTAGGACTGTATTCCTGGCTCCTACACTATTACTGAAAATACTTATCCAACCTTCACATAAGCTCAGAGTCAAGAGGGCACACTTCACAAAGGCGGCCCATTCCAATTCTGTACAAGTATAATCATAAGTTCCACCTTATGTTGAGCTAATATCAACCTCCTTGCTTGATGCATCTGTTGGTTCTGCTTCTTAAAGATAAAAGAAAAGCCTTATTTCTCTCAAGCACAAGATCCTTTCAGACATTTGAACAGTTAATACATGACTTCTCTTTTCGCAGGTAAACAAAGTAAAGTTCTTCATCTTTATTATGGCTGAATCTCTAGATGTGCATCACTTTGATCATGATCTCCTTAAGAAAAAGTCTTATTGGAACAGAGAACAATATTTTACTCCCACCAGTGCCCAGTGCCAAGTACAGTGAAGCTACTGTCCCATACATTTGATTCTGTGCTCTTATTAGCACAACCTAAGCAAGAGAGGACAGAGAAGACAATGGCAATCCACTCCAGTACTCTTGCCTGGAAAATCCCATGGACGGAAGACCCTGGTAGGCTGCTGTCCATGGGGTCTAAGGGTCGGACACAACTGAGTGACTTCACTTTCACTTTTCACTTTCACGCATTGGAGAAGGAAATGGCAACCCACTCCAGTGTTCTTGCTTTGAGAATCCCAGGGACGGGGGAGCCTGGTGGGCTGCCATCTATGGGGTCTCACAGAGTTGGACACGACTGAAGCAACTTAGCAGCTGCAGCAGCAGCAAGCAGGAGAGGAAGTAAAAAGTAAGAGAGGATAGGGAGGGAGGGAGACAGAAACAGAAAATAGATGAACTGAGATCAAATCAGGGAGAAATAGACAAATTCAAAATATATGTATATCCCAAGGCTAATACTAGGATCAGAGCTACCAACTGGAGACAAAGCTTTTGGACACCTGATCCTGCATTAATTCCAGGGCTTTGGAAGCAACAAATGAAGGAGTCTATGAAAATGAAAATCCTTTCTAAAACAAACTATCCCCAATTTAGACACTCAGAATTGCCCCAGATTAAACTCAACAAATGTAAGTTCACAAAAAACGATTGACAAACACAGAAAGAAATAAGCTAGGGTGAGCAAAAACAACAAGGAATAGATTTAGGTCCTCAACCACTCCCTAAATCAGATAGTCAAATTACTAGATGCAGCATGTGAGGTAACTCTGAATGGAAATTCTAAAGAAACAAATCTTGGAATAATAAAGCATTCTGATTAAGGTATAAATCACTGTCAAAAATAGA
Source organism: Moschus berezovskii (assembly GCF_049115385.1). Lineage (NCBI taxonomy): Eukaryota > Metazoa > Chordata > Mammalia > Artiodactyla > Moschidae > Moschus > Moschus berezovskii. The sequence continues at coordinate 52,990,097 of NC_142466.1, read as the reverse complement.
GAAACTTTCAATGTGAACATGGATGCATTAATCAGTAGTTTTCCCCTTTTACTATGTAAATCTTATGAAAGTCACAAGTATGTTGACAACAAAAATATTAATTTTATTTAAAATTAAGATAGAGACTACAAAATATTTATAAAAGTTGCTGAGTCTTTAGGATTCATGTGATGCTAAGTGCAGAAGAGCCTAAGAGCAATGTGATAGGCAGAATTCCAAAGTTCATGCTTCCCTCCCTGTTGCCCCAACCTAGACTTCCTGCACTAATCTGAGTATGAATATGATGAATTCAGTAATACCTCTGTGATTATGTTATATTCCATAGCAAATGAGATTTTGTAGATGCAATTAAGAGTACTAATCAGTTGATTTTGAGAAAATGAAAAGGGAGATTATCCAGGTGAACTTAATCTAATCACACAAGCTCTTTGAAAGCAGTTTTCTTTGTCTATTGGAAGAAGGGAAACTCAGAGACAGAAAACAGAAGGATTCAAGGCACTGTTGCTAGTTCTGAAGATGGAGGAGCCTCGTAAAAGATGGGAGAGTAGCCTCTCAGTTCAGTTCAGTTCAGTTCAGTCGCTCAGTCGTGTCCAACTCTTTGCGACCCCATGAATCACAGCACACCAGGCCTCCCTGTCCATCACCAACTCCCAGAGTTCACTCAAACTCATGTCCATCGAGTCTGTGATGCCATCCAGCCATCTCATTCTCTGTCGTCCACTTCTCCTCCTGCCCCCAATCCCTCCCAGCATCAGAGTCTTTCTAGGAGCTATAATAGTGGTCCACAGCTGATAGCTAGTAGGAAAAGGGACACAGCCAGTCCTACAATTGTAGGGAAAAGAGTTCTGCCAACAATAAGATTGAAAGTGATTTCTTCCCCAGATACTCCATAAAGAGCCCAGTTCAGCTAACACCTTTATCTTGGCCATGTGAAACCCTCTTTAGAGAACCAGTGAAGTCGGCCCAGGCTTCTGACCTACAGAACTATCAGCTATTATATGAGTGTTGTCTTAAGCCATTAAATCTGTGGTAATTTGTTATGTAGCAATAGAAAACTAAAATAAGTGATATTTCAGAAAGTACTACTAAAAAATACCTAAAGATAATGAGCCACATCTCGAGGTACAGAAAGTATCCCTAATGAGCAGTAAGTGAATTGGAAAGGTCAAATGAGTGGTATCAGATGGCCCCCATACTACTGACGCTGAATAGAAGAGGAAGACTGAAAAAAGTCTGCTAGTTTATACTCTCCAATAAGCCTAGTTCTTGTGTGTGTGTGCTCAGTCGTGTCCAACTCTTTTTGACCTCACAGACTGTAGCCCATCAAGTTCTTCTGTCCTGGGAATTTCCCAGGTAAGAATACTGGAGTAGGTTGCCATTTCCTTCTCTGGAGGATCTTCCCAACCCAGGGATTGAACATGCATCTCTTGTGTTGGCAGGTAGATTCTTTACCACTGCACCACCTGGGAAAACTGTAGTTCTTATAATCTTGACTAAAAGAGGATATTTTGATTGCTGTTTTCATCAGTGTAAAGTTGAGCCCTTTATTCCATTTTAATTATTTTGACTTTGAATTATACTTGTTCGAGATTAGTATTGCAAAATCTACTCTATGGTTACTTAGATTTTCCTGGTGCATCTCAGGAAAATCTTTCTTTCTAAGCCATCTAGCATATTAGGATGGGATTCATTTATGGATAAGAAAATAGTTAATCTTTCCTTTTCAAAAAGGAAATTTAATTCTTTGTCATCTTATTTTTTTCTAGTTACATTATATTCTTTTCAATATTTTCTTGTTTTTGTTTTTTCTGTCTACTCCATGTACTATGCTTTGTTTGGTATTATATTTCCCATTGATGTCAAAAGTAAAAATACTTGTTTTAATTTTACTAGTGGTTATGAAGCTTTTCCAACATAGTCTTTAACTTGCGCTTCCTTATGTTTAGAGATCAGGAATACAATATCACCTCTTAATAACATGTAATATGACACTGCTCAATACAAGGTATGCCATCATCAAAGGGTTATTTGATTAGACTGAGTTAAAATCAATTTGTTCTTCAATCTCATTTGAAATTATTTGAGACATGGGATTACAACATCTCAGACAGCTGGCGGTGGGGGAAGTTTAATATGGCCTATAGTAATGCAAGCAGAAATGTTTCTAAATAAATGGTAAGAAAGCACTGTCAAAGTTTCATATTGTTACTACTCATGGTTGAAACTCATTGAGGTGCTACATTTTTGCTGCTGCTGCTGCTAAATCACTTCAGTCGTGTCCGACTCTGTGTGACCCCATAGACGGCAGCCCACCAGGCTTCCCCGTCGCTGGGATTCTCCAGGCAAGAACACTGGAGTGGGTTGCCATTTCCTTCTCCAATGTGTGAAAGTGAAAAGTGAAAGTGAAGTCGCTCAGTCATATCTGACTCGTAGCGACCCCATGGACTACAGCCTACCAGGCTCCTCTGTCCGTGGGATTTTCCAGGCAAGAGTACTGGAGCGGCTTGCCATTGCCTTCTCCGCTACACTTTTAAAGGTATGTATAAAAATCCATTCAGTGGTTGACAATCAATCTGTCTTCCCATTCAAACAAAACCCAAGGGCGAATGATTGGTTCATTTACTTTTCAGTGTCTTATGCTCCTTTCCAATCTAAACTCCCATGTCATGGACGTAGCAGTGCCTCTACAATTCCCAGAGAGAGTCTCTGAGCACCTGGATGTGGCATCCTGTCCAAGGGCAATTTAACTGTCAGGATATAGCATCAAGTTCTTCAGCAAGTTGCCCAACTTATCACTAAAGCTGTATGAACAGCTTTATTGGATGGCACAGTCCTAAATCATTTAAATCTGAAAGAGAACAGTGGAGAGTTATTGCAAAGGCTTATACAGTGGTTGCACTGAGGTTTGTGGATGAAACATGATGGCCATGAAGGAATTTGGGGAGAAAAAGCAGTCATCGCTTCTGTTTACTTTCCTTTCTTGTCACATTACCTTTCTAGTTTCAGGATAAGCTTACAGATGATCTAAAAGTTTTGTTAGCATGACTCCCAGAGGTTTCTGGCAAAGTGACCCCTATTCTGGCTGTGCATTGCTAAGTTTAAGAATACACTAGAATCAGGATATACAGTAGCTTGCATGCAGCAAGGGTAACGAATCGGGGCTGCTCAGGCTGGCTTGGGTTTACTGTATTGCTGCGCTCCACTGTGTCTGACTCTTTTGTGACTCTATGGACTGCAGCCCGCCAGAGCTCCTCTGTCCATGGAATTCTCCAGGCAAGAATACAGGAGTAGGTTGCCAATTCCGTCTCCAGGTAATCTTCCCAATCCAAGGATCAAACCCACCTCTTTTGCATCTCCTGAATTGAAAGATGGATTCTTTAACACTGAGCCACCTGGGAAGCCCTTTCCTATACTGTACTGCCTCCTATAATAATACTGTGTTTTGCACTGAGAGATTCAATGTAAAGCTAACAATGACTAAATCATATATAAAAACAGATCTCTGACCCACCACCTGTAACAACTTGGCCAGGAAATCAACCACACCCAGGAAGCCAGCCTGTGATAAGTCAGACTTGTAGGAAGTCAAACTTCTATCTCCAGTGACAGTCTAGAGAGACAAATAGAAACCCCTATAACAATCAACTTCAAATGGTCAGGATTTGATTAATAATTGACAGCATTCCTAACATTTCCCCATAACCTGCCCACAGGTTTCCCCTGCCAACAGCTTCCAATCAGGGCATACCTGAAGTCTTTTTTTCTTTGCACTCCTCTGTCTGCCTTTGGTATTCCCGTCTCTTGAAGAATTTTCCAGTTTGTTGTAATCTACACAGTGAAAGGCTTTGGCATAATCAATGGAGCAGAAGTAGATATTTTTCCGGAATTCTCTTGCTTTTTCGATGACCCAATGGATGTTGGCAACTTGATCTCTGGTTCCTCTGCCTTTTCTAAATCCAGCTTGAACATCTGAAAGTTCATGATTCATGTAATATTGAAGCCTGTTTGGAGAATTTTGAGCATTACTTTGCTAGCGTGTGAGATGAGTGCAATTGTGGGGTAGTTTGAACATTCTTTGGCATTACTCTTGTTTTGGATTGGTATGAAAACTGACCTTTTCCAGTCCTGTGGCCACTGCTGAGTTTTCCAAATTCTGGCATATTGAGGGCAGCACTTTTACAGTATCATCTTTCAGGATTTGAAATATTTCAACTGGAATTCTATCACATTCACTAGCTGTGTTCATAGTGGTGCTTCCTAAGGCCCACTTGACTTTGCATTCCAGGATGTCTGGCTCTAGGTGAGTGATCACACCATTGTGGTTATCTGGGTCATGAAGATTTTTTTGTACAGTTCTGTGTATTCTTGCCACCTCTTCTTCATATCTTCTGCTTCTGTTAGGTCCATACCATTTCTGTCCTTTATTGATCCCATCTTTCCATGAAATGTTCCCTTGGTATCTCTAATTTTCTTGAAGAGATCTCTTGTTTTTCCTGTTCTATTGTTTTCCTCTATTTCTTTGCATTGATCACTGAGGAAGGCTTTCTTATCTCTCCTTGCTATTCTTTGGAACTCTGCATTCAAATGGGTATACCTTTCCTTTTCTCCTTTGTCTTTTGCTTCTCTTCTTTTCTCTTTGGAAGGCCTCCTCAGACCACCATTTTGCCTTTTGAAATTTCTTTTCCTTGGGGATGGTCTGGATAACTGCCTCTTGTATAATGTCATGAACCTCCATCCATACTTCTTCAGGCATTCTATCAGATCTAATCCCTTGAAACTATTTGTCACTTCCACTGTATAATCCTAAGGGATTTGATTTGGGTTGAATGGTCTAGGGGTTTTCCCTACTTTCTTCAATTTAAGTCTGAATTTGGCAATAAGGAGTTCATGATCTGGGCCACAATCAGCTCCCAGTCTTGTTTCTGCTGACTGCATAGAGCTTCTCCATCTTTGACTGCAAAGAATATAATCAATCTGATTTCAGTACCGACCATCTGATGATGTCCATGTATAGGGTCTTCTCTTGTGTTGCTGGAAGAGGGGGTTTGCTATAACCAGTGCATTCTCTTGACAAAACTCTATTAGCCTTTGCACTGCTTCATTTTGTACTCCAAGGTCAAATTTTCCTGTTACTTCAGATATGTCTTGACTTCCTACTTTTGCACTCCAGTCCCCTATGATGAAAAAGACATCTATTTTGGGTGTTAGTTCTTGAAGGTCTTGTAGGTATTCGTAGAACCATTCAACTTCAGCTTCTTCTAACTGGTTGGAGCATAATTTGGATTACTGTGATATTTAACTTATATGCAGAGTATATCATGCGATATGCCGAGCTGGATGAAGCACAAGATGGAATCAAGATTGCCAGGAGAAATATCAATAATCTCAGATATGCAGATGACACCACCCTTATAGCAGAAAGTGAAGAACTAAAGAGCCTCTTGATGAAAGTGAAAGAGAGTGAAAAAGCTGACTTAAAACTCAACATTCAGAAAACTAAGATCATGGCATCTGGTCCCATGACTTCATGTCAAATAGATGGGGAAACAGTGGAAACAGTGACAGACTTTATTTTTGGGGGGCTCCAAAATCACTGCAGATGGTGACTGCAGCCATGAAATTAAAAAGACACTTGCTCCTTGGAAGAAAAGCTATGACCAACATAGACAGCATATTAAAAAGCAGAGATATTACTTTGCCAACAAAGGTCTGTCTAGTCAAAGCTATGTTTTTCCCAGTTGTCATGTATGGATGTGAAAGTTGGACCATAAAGAAACCTGAGCACCGAAGAATTGATGCTTTTGAACTGTGGTATTCGAGAAGACATTTGAGATTCCCTTGAACTGCAAGGATATCAAACAGTCAAACCAGTCCTAAAGGAAATCAGTCCTGATTATTCATTGGAAGGACTGATGGTGAAACTGAAACTCCAGTACTTTGGCCACTTGATATGAAGAACTGACTCACTGGAAAAGACCCTGATGCTGGGAAAGATTGACGGCAAGAGGAGAAGGGGACAACAGAGGATGAGATGGTTGGATGCCATCACCAACTCGATGGATATGAGTTTGAGCAAGCTCCAGGAGTTGGTGATGGACAGGGAAGCCTGGCATGCTGCAGTCCACGGGGTTGAAAACCCTCGGACACGACTGAGTGACTGAACTGTCTGCCTTTGAGTTTCTGCTAAAATACAAGTGACAGTGACTGACTCGCTTACTATAGCAAGCTCTGAATAAATAGCCTTTGCGTGTTTTCATTTGGTTAGTCTACATTTATTTCTACAATATAAATCTGAGTTTAAAAAGGTGCTCCTGGCTTCAAAGAAGTGATCCCCAAGACATATCCAGGCTAGTCTACTTAGAGAACTGATCCACTCTTGTGTACTTTAGTCAAAATGTAAAGAGAAAGACTAGAAGACTGATTTTTATTCAGATATTGTTATCTGTACCTACGCACCCAGTGAGCTTCCCTTGTGGCTCAGCTGGTAAAGAATCTACTTGCAATGTGGGAGACCTGGGTTCCATCCCTGGGTTGGGAAGATCCCCTCGAGAAGGGAAAGGCTACCCACTCTAGTATTCTGGCCTGAAGAATTCCACGGACTGTATAAGTCCATGGCACCGCAGAGAGTCGGACACTCAGCGACTTTCACTTCACTATCTGATTACCTCATCCACTTTCACTCCAGGCACCCAATAGTGAGGATTTCAAAAGGTGGAATCTCCATCTGTCCTGAAATATGTTGCTGATCTCTGTGATGTATACCATGGCTGTGCTGATTTCTTTTACATACTCTAGATAGTTAAACCCTGCTTGATTTACCCAAGGAGCATGTACCTAGTTTTTCCATCAGCCTGAGCTTCCAAGTGACATTGTCAATATAGTGACTGTGCACATTCTACTTCTCAGATTAGGTAGGCAGGGCTTGTATATTCTGGAGAGGAATATAAAGACTTTCATTTTCTGTCCAAGGCTAGAATTTCTAGATAACTTCTAATAGTAGTATTTCTTACCTGGAGCCAGGTACTATTTGAGGAAGAAGGGCAGTAAAGGCAGAGAGCGCAGCTTAAGAAAGGTGAGGAGGCACGAACACTGGAGCAGTGTTGTGCATCTCATAGGCCTCTAGAAGATGCCATATGGTTTACATCAAACTTCAAATGCAGACTTCCAACTTTTACAAGCTGAGGGAATAGGAGAAGGAAGACCCTCAAGCGAACTTTGCCCTGAGGGGAGGTTTTTAAACACTATTTATTCTTGGGTTCTCTTGCATTAAGGGGACAAGTAACATCTATAGCCGAATACAGAGTTAAACATTTGACTAACCATCTCTTTTAACTCATGCATTAAATCAAAAAATGTACACATGCTATTTCTCTCTGCTAATTATGCTGATAAGTGCTATCTCATTTGAATAGTTCTTCTTGAGTCATAGGTGCATAGGATCAAGCATTCAACAGAAAAACAGAACATCTTGACTGGAGGCTGACAGCCACAATGAGCGTGAATCATGGAAATGTCAAAAGAAGTAGCACCAGCCCAGCGAGGTCTATTACCGTAGTTCTGCGACCCCTACTCTCAAAATTCTCTTTCAATAGACCCAACCTCTTTTAGAGGGTAGGACGGTAGTCTGTTGCCCTCCTCATTTGCTGGCAAATTAATAAATTTCTCTTTCCTTTATTCTCAAAACTTTGTCCTCATTATTCTCATTCAGACTCAGAGACAGGAACCAAATTTTAGGTTATACATCCATATAGGCACCACTAAGCTCTCAAGAGCCTCTTGGTGAAAGTGAAAGAGGAGAGTGTAAAAGTTGGCTTAAAGCTCAACATTCAGAAAACTAAGATCATGGCATCCAGTCCCATCACTTCATGGCAAATAGATGGGGAAACAGTGGAAACAGTGGCTGACTTTTATTTTTCTGGGCTCCAAAATCACTGCGAATGGTGATTGCAGCCATGAAATTAAAAGATGCTTGCTCCTTGGAAGGAAAGTTATGCCCAACCTGGACAGCATATTAAAGAGCAGAGACATTACTTTGCCAACAAAATTCTGTCTAGTCAAGGCTATGGTTTTTCCAATGGTCATGTATGGATGTGAGAGTTGGACTATAAAGAAATCTGTGCACCGAGGAACTGATGTTTTTGAACTGTGGTGTTGGAGAAGACTCTTGAGAGTCCCTTGGACTGCAAGGAGATCCAACCAGTCCATCCTAAAGGAGATCAGTCCTGGGTGTTCATTGGAAGGACTGATGCTAAAGCTGAAACTCCAATACTTTGACCACAAGATGCAAAGAGCTGACTCATTTGAAAAGACCCTGATGCTGGGAAAGATTGAGGGCAGGAGGAGAAGGGGATGGCAGAGGATGAGATGGTTGGATGGCATCACCGACACAATGGACATGGGTTTGGGTGGACTCTGGGAGTTGGTGATGGACAGGGAGGCCTGGCGTGCTGCAGTTCACAGGGTCGCAAAGAGTTGGACACGACTGAGCGACTGAACTGAACTGAGCTCTCAAGACATTCTCATCTGTTGTTCTCCTTCATGCCCACTGCACAAGGACCACCAGCTCATTTGACTCTAAGTGTGATCATGACATGGTCCAGATGTTCATTTTCAATATTTGAGGCCTAAATATGTCAGCAAATATTTTCAAGGGGAAGATCAGATAAAAACAATTATGTGCTAAACATACTTCTCTCTTTCATTGCGAATTCCTTCTTTGATATTAATCATGGTTGTTAATATTCATGTCAGCATCTGTAACAGAGCTCCTGATTCTGTTAATTTACAATGTATCATTAAAATAGCAGCAATTTTCTATTTTAAACCTCAAGATTTTTCTGTCCTATATACGTGTGTGTTAGTCACTTAATTGCAACCGAGTCTTTGTGACCCCATGGACTGGAGCCCACCAGGCTCCTCTGTCAATGGAATTCTCTAGGCAACTGGAGTGGGTTGCCATTCCCTTCTCCAGAGGATCTTCCTGACCCAGGGATTGAACCTGGGTCCCCTGCATTGCAGGCAGATTCTTTACCAACTGAACCACCAGGGAAGCCCTATATAGAGGCGTTGTAGAAAATAAGAGAGAAAGAGAAATAAAGGAAAGAAGGAAAGAAAGATTGAGGAAAGGAGGGACAAAAGGAACGAAGGAAGAGAGGGAGGTCACAATACCAAGATCACTATTAATATTTGGGTATAAAAATTTCCAATTATACTTGTTGTCATGTAATCACAACATACAAAGTATTTTATAACTTTCTTTATTCAATAATATGTTAACTTAAACATTCCACAATGTAAATGTTAATAACAGAAGTACATTTCAAAGTCTGGGTAGTCCATACAGTGTCTTCTATTGTTAAATATTTATTGTTTCCTATTTTTCATTATTATAAGGAATACTGCCATTAACACCCCATAAATAAATATTTTCCTGAATGCATGGTGAATTCCACATCAAAAAAAAAGCAGCATCTGTAACAGAGAAATTGTATTTATCGTACATATGTATCATACAAGTTGTATCTGTAACAGAAATTGTATTTATTGCTCAAAAGTTAAGCATATCTTTATTACTTTTGATCTATGTTCCAAATAGCCTTGCAGAAAGGTTGTTAACAATTTGTACTCCTTCCAGCAATGCATGAGTGTGTCCATTTTCCTATACGCTCTTTGTCTGAGTATTATACTTTGGCCTTTCTTTCCTTTCTAACTCTTGTCACCTGTTAATGTAGTAATGCACAAGAGTTTTCCTAAGAAAAGTTTACTTGTCTTACATACATTTCGCTACAATGCATCCCAAGGATCAATGATACGCAGAATCTGAAGGATGTAATTTAGCCTCTCCAGGATAGATCAAGGGCTTTGGGGGAAAAGCACAGTAACAGAAAAAGGCATGGAGGGTGGAACAATGAGGAAAATGAAAATCAGTCCTTAGATGTTTATCTAAGAAAGACTCTAAATAGGATGAAAGGTGACTCAGTGGGAAAAGCAAATCAACATTTTGTACCACCTTCTGGATACAGTGTTCAGCCTAAATATTACCCCTGGATGCCAGATTTACATATGTGACAACCTATTTTGAGATTTACACTCATTTGGGTATTTCTCTCGTCACCACTACACCAACATACAGCAACATACATCACACCAACATAAAGCCAATTAGAAAAAATGCTTCATTCTTCCTCCAAAATATATCTTTACCTGGTCTAATTTTCTCCAAACTACTGTTTCTTATGGCCATCTCTCATCTGACTATAGATTCTTAATTGTTCTCCCTACTTCTACAATCCACTCTCTACACAGTAGCCAGATAGCGTGTCATCTCTCAGCTTAAAATAATTCAGTGGCATCCTCTGGCTCCTACGATGAAATCGCAACACCTTACGTGGCTTACAAGCCACACAAGTAGGATTCTGTCCAACTGTCTGTGCCATTTGGTACTGCTTTCCCCCTCCATCATCTGTCACCAACCACTCTGGCATCATTCTATTTCTACTGTTTGCTGAATTCTTTTCCACATTAGAACTTTTCGATTTGCTGTTCCACCTCCTTGGTCACTCTTCTCCTCACTTTATGCATGGACAGATCTCACCCATCATGTCCCACCTCAGAAAAAGCCTCCCATACTATCCTTTTGAGGTTGCCTGCAATCACCAATACATTAATTCTCCATCACATAACCCTATATTTTTCCTTTGTTAGAAAATCAAACAATCTTATTTCCTTTCTAACTTGGTTGTTGTCTTATTCTCTAGAATGTAAGCTCCATGAGTCCAGTGACTTACTTTTCATAAAACCATTGTTATCACCAGCAGCTACCTGAATGGCATACTTGTTGACACTCAAAAAGTTTGAGTGTATAAAATAAAAAACAGAAGGTATATTCATGATCAACTAAGATCATATTTTCTTTGTGGTAATATATTTTCTTTCATATACATATCATTATAGCCATAACTAAGGAGATACTTTATTTTTAAATAATTTTTTGATTAGTGAAAAGGAACATGGCATTGTTTGAATAGTCTAAACTCATTTAATCATTGTCCCTTATTTTTAGAAATTTAATTTTGACAATTTTTCAGTATTATAAGTAATATTATCATATGTAAACCTGAAGCTAATACTTATTAAAATTTCCTACTAAAGTGACTTTGCTGGATCAAAATCTTTTTATAGGTTTCATCAAATTTCCTTCTGAAAATATTAAAATATTAAACCAACTCTCTGTTAGCAGTAAACTAAAGTTCTTGTGGTTATTTGATATACTAGGTTGCATTCAGCTAAACGGAAAAAAAAGTCCCAGTGAAAACTGGTTAATAAGGAAAAATATCTCAATTAAAAAGGACCAATGATAGAGCAGTTTTCAGTACTGCTTGATTAAATGGCTCAATAAAGTCATTCTTCTTCTCTCTACATTGCCCTCAGGCTGAGTCCCCTCAAGATTACAAGATAGCTGAAGCAGTTCTGGGCTGAACATCCCAGGAAAACCAGAACCAGAGATAAAAATGGATCATATCTCCTTGTGTCTCCTTCCTAGGAAGAGGAAATACTTCCCAGGAACCAACTAGCAAACTTCCCTCAGGTCTCACTGGATGGAAGTGGGTGACATGCCCTCTTCTAAGCCAGTCACTGATAAGGAGAATGGGACCACCAGAAAGATTTTACAGTTAACCCTTAAACATATCTGGAGTCTCTCCTAGAGTAAACATGAGGATTCTGTCAGTAAAAGAAAAAAGTTGAGGTGGGATGAATCTTGGGATAAAACCCTTAGTATATGACAATATGGAGTATTAACATTTAAAAAATCTTTGAAAATTTGTTTGATGAAGAGTTATTTAAAATTGCATTTGACTACTAGTTTGCAATAACATTTTCTCATGTTCTGCTCTCTATTCTCTTTTTAAACTGCTTTAGGGGGGCACAGCCATTCTTGGTGGCATACAAAAAGAAGAGAAAAAGGAAAGGAATCCAATTTGCAAGCTGACATCAATACTAAACTCTCAAGGTAGTTTACAAAAGCCACCACATCAGAAGTCTCTTTATAGTTGCCAAATCCATGAATTTCATCCAAGCACTGATGGCTGCTCAGTAGAACAGGTGAGGCAATACGAATCCAGAAAACATTACGTGCACTAACCACACATTTTCATTGGCAGGAGAGTCAATAGGGCTACAGCTCCCAAGAAGTTTCTTAAGTTTTGCTGACAGCTCACTATTACCCCTTGTAATTTCATATTATAATATGTTCTATTTCTCTCCCAAACTTGTCCCTAGAATTTTCCTTAAGAGAGAACAAGTTAGATAACGCATAGCTTCACCTCCAGTTACCCTTTGGTTTATTTTCTTATGGGTTTTCTATTACAATATCATTAACTTAGGGAATACCTGATGCCACTGATAGTGGAACCCACACAATATATTCTAATGAGACTATCAGCTCCATTAATTTGAACTCCCTTGCAACAATAAAGAAGGCAATGGCAAGCCACTCCAGTACTCTTGCCTAGAAAATCCCAGGGATGGAGGAGCCTGGTAGGCTGCAGTCCGAGGGGTCGCTAAGGGTCGGACACAACTGAGTGACTTCACTTTCACTTTTCACTTTCATGCATTGGAGAAGGAAATGGCAACCCACTCCAGTGTTCTTGCCTGGAGAATCCCAGGGACAGGGGAGCCTGGTGGGCTTCCGTCTATGGGGTCACACAGAGTTGGACACGACTGAAGTGACTTAGCAGCAGCAGCAGCAGCAATAAATGCTCTGCAATGTCTCCTCCTTATCTTAACCCATTTTCTGCAAACATTTCCATGTTAATTACTAATTAAATATATTTTAATTATAACTAATAATTTAGTTATTTACATTAGTAAATTAATAATTTAGTAATTTAATAATATACATTTCCCTCTTTTTAAAAGATTTCCCTTTGAACAATAATAACATGTTCATTGGATAGTTAGTAGATTATTGTCTGCTGATTTTTATATGGGCTATTTATCTATTAAGGATGTTGATTATCTGTCTTTTTAGAATTTTTGTCTTTCAAATTTGATTAATGTGACACATGTGTATATCATCTGTCAATCTTTTCATGTTTTCTGCCTTGCATAACATGATTAAGAAGACTTTACTCTGAGATCAAGTATACCCATTCATTCTTTTTAAAGGTCTTAAGCCTTTAGATTTTGCAGTAAATGTCAGACTTCATGTACGTGTGTAATTATATATTTACCTATGAAAATCTTTCAAATACCAACAAGAAAATTATTTGGTGTGATACATTTAAATTGACATAATAAATGAGATCTTCCAAGCACAGCATTACCCTGTTGACACTGTTCTTTTCTTTCATATTCATTTGCTCCTACAAGTACTATATCCACACCAAAATACCACTGAAATTCAGATTTCCAGGTCAACATATAAAGGAATTCCCCTAGCTCATGAAAAGTAGGAGAACATTAGGGTCAGAAGGAAAGAATTGAGACTCATGGGCAAAAGGATTGAAAAAAAGGTGAATGTTGTGGATGTTGAGCTAGCTCTGTCATTCAGAAGCAAAGGGTCAGCTCTATCTCACTAATCTATTTGCTCTGGCCAAGGTCAAAGTGATTCCAGCTAATCTGCCATGGCAAGAAAAAAAAAAAAAGGATACTATTTAGAATCAGAAAATAAAGAATTGTGGGGAGGCTGAAGAAGGAAACGTTCCCTTGGTATCTCTAATTTTCTTGAAGAGATCTCTTGTCTTTCCTATTCTGTTGTTTTCCTCTATTTCTTTGCATTGATTGCTGAGGAAGGCTTTCTTATCTCTCCTTGCTATTCTTTGGAACTCTGCACTCAGATGCTTATATCTTTCCTTTTCTCCTTTGCTTTTCACTTCTCTTCTTTTCACAGCTATTTGTAAGGCCTCTTCAGACAGCCATTTTGCTTTTTTGCACTTCTTTTCCATGGGGATGGTCTTGATCCCTGTCTCCTATACAATGTCACAAACCTCCGTCCATAGTTCATCAGGCACTCTATCTATCAGATCTAGTTCCTTAAATCTATTTCTTACTTCCACTGTATAATCATAAGGGATTTGATTTAGGTCATATCTGAATGGTCTAGTGGTTTTCCCTACTTTCTTCCATTTAAGTCTGAATTTGGCAATAAGGAGTTCATGATCTGAGCCACAGTCAGCTCCTGGTCTTGTTTTTGCTAGCTGTATAGAGCTTCTCCATCTTTGGCTGCAAAGAATATAATCAATCTAATTTTGGTGTTGACAATATGGTGATGTCCATGTGTAGAGTCTTCTCTTGTGTTGTTGAAAGAGGGTGTTTGCTATGACCAGTGCGTTCTCTTGGCAAAACTCTATTAGCCTTTGCCCTGCTTCATTCCGTGCTCCAAGGCCAAATTTGCCTATTACTCCAGGTGTTTCTTGGGCTCAATAAAGGACAGAAATGGTATGGACCTAACAGAAGCAGAAGATATTAAGAGGTAGCAAGAATACACAGAAGAACTATACAAAAAAGATCTTCATGACCAAGATAATCATGATGGTGTGATCACTCACCTAGAGCCAGACATCTTGGAATGTGAAGTCAAGTGGGCCTTAGAAAGCATCACTATGAACAAAGCTAGTGGAGGTGATGGAATTCCAGTTGAGCTATTTCAAATCCTGAAAGATAATGCTGTGAAAGTGCTTCACTCAGTATGCCAGCAAATTTGGAAAACTCAGCAGTGGCCACAGGACTGGAAAAGGTCAGTCTTCATCTCACTCCCAAAGAAAGGCAATGCCAAAGAATGCTCAAACTACCACACAACAGCACTCATCCCACACGCTAGTAAAGTCATGCTCAAAATTCTCCAAGCCAGGCTTCAGCAATACATGAACCATGAACTTCCAGATGTTCAAGCTGGTTTTAGAAAAGGCACAGGAACCAGAGATCAAATTGCCAACATCTTCTGGATCATGGAAAAAGCAAGAGAGGTCCAGAAAAATATCTATTTCTGCTTCATTGACTATGCCAAAGCCTTTGACTGTGTGGATCACAACAAACTGTGGAAAATTCTGAAAGAGATGGGAATACCTGACCAGCTGACCTGCCTCTTGAGAAACCTGTATGCAGGTCAGGAAGAAACAGTTAGAACTTGACATGGAACAACGGACTGGTTCCAAATAGGAAAAGGAGTACATCAGGGCTGTATATTGTCACCAACCTAGACAGTATATTAAAAAGTAGAGACATTACTTTGCCAACAAAGGTCCGACTAGTCAAGGCTATGGTTTTTCCAGTGGTCATGTATGGATGTGAGAGTTGGACTGTGAAGAAAGCTGAGGGCTGAAGAATTGATGCTTTTGAACTGTAGTGCTGGAGAAGACTCTTGAGAGTCCCTTGGACTGCAAGGAGATCCAACCAGTCCATCCTAAAGGAGATCAGTCCTGGGTGTTCACTGGAAGGACTGATGCTAAAGCTGAAGCTCCAATACTTTGGCCACCTCACGCGAAGTGTTGACTCACTGGAAAAGACTCTGATTCTGGGAGGGATTGGGGGCAGGAGGACAAGGGGACGACAGAGAATGAGATGGCTGGATGGCATCACCAACTCGATGGATATGAGTTTGAGTGAACTCCGGGAGTTGGTGATAGACAGGGAGGCCCGGCGTGCTGTGATTCATGAAATTAAAAGTGACCGAATTCAGGATACAGATATTTTAGGTTGTTTTGTTTATTTTTACTGAATTATGGACTAAGCTAATTGGATTAATACTCCATGTGTTTTGTGAGGGAGGTACAGGGGAAACAGTTATTGACAATTTAAACTTAAGAAAACAGACACCTCAAAAAATTTCAAAATGCTGTACTAAAGACAGCTAGCTAGAAAGGGACAGAATCAGGACTGAAAATCAGGTTTTCAGATTCTAATTTTGGTATTTTTTCTACTCTACTTTTACTATACAATAAAATCCTTATTTTCTAGAAATTTTACACAAAGGCAGTAATAATTGGATTTTCAACAATTCTAATAGGTTAGTAATATTGGAACACTAAGGTAAGTTTGGGGATATGAGAAGAATGAAAGGAGATACAAGTTGTCATCATACTCTTTCATTTAATCAGTATGGCTTTGAGCCAAAGAGAAAAGAGAAGGGATCCTGTGTATGATTCAGAATTCTAGAATTTGTTATCAATTTTAAAAAGAAAAAAAAAACCCCACCAAATTTCTAATCATTCTCTAGAGGAAGGCATGCACTGGGTTGTGAGGCTCAACAGAAAAACATGGGCTCTGTCACAAAGCTGATCTGGGTTCCAGATCCAGTTCGGCCACTAACTCATTATGTGCCTTTGGTTAAGCCACTTTTCTAAGCCCTAATTTCCTCTTCTAAACAATGGAGAAAAACAAAGGTTACCTTATAGGGTTGCTGCTGCTGCTGCTGCTGCTAAGTCACTTCAGTCGTGTCCGACTCTGTGTGACCCCACAGACGGAAGCCCAACAGGCTCCCCCGTCTCTGGGATTCTCCAGGCAAGAACACTGGAGTGGGTTGCCATTTCCTTCTCCAATGTGTGAAAGTGAAAAGTGAAAGTGAGGTCAGTCAGTCGCCTCTGACCCTTAGCGACCCCACAGACTGCAGCCTACCAGGCTCCTCCATCCATGGGATTTTCTAGGCAGGAGTACTGGAGTGGCTTGCCATTGCCTTAAATGCAATATATGTAAAGCTAATTTAACACAGTGCCAGGCACAAAGTAAACATAGTGATGATCTCTTGTTTTGGTTTTGTCACAATGAAGACTACAGATAGTTCCATGAGGCTGCTTCATGATGACTCAGGAAAGGTTCAGGTCTAGAAACTGTAATACGGTTCCTTTCTACTTCCTTGGTCTTGGATAAGAGAGTAAACCTTGATGCTTTATCCAAGATGATCATACAATTTGGAAGACAGAGGGAAGTCTTAATTTGCTGTTTAATCTTGAATACAGTAATTTCATCTCATTCCTTACTTATAGATTGGGGATACTGATAAGATTATATTTTCAAGGACTACATAAAATAGAAGATTAAGAGATGGTATTTTTGCATAAAACATGGGTTAATATTATTTATCTACCTGCAGACATATGAGTGGTAATACTATCAGCAGACCCTCCTCCTATTACTGTTACTAAGGGGCCTCCCTGGTAGCTCAGACAGTAAAGCGTCTGCCTACATTGTGGGAGACCCGGGTTCAATCCCTGGGTAGGGAAGATCCACTGAAGAAGGAAACGGCAACCCACTCCAGTATTCATGCCTGGAAAATCCCATGGACCAAGGAGACTGGTAGGCTACAGTCCATGGGGTAGCAAAGAGTCGGACACAACTGAGCAACTTCACTTTCACTCTTCACATACTTTTTCTATTACTATAATTTTTCAAGGCTCATTTTCCTGACACCCATCTTCTTTTCCCAGGGCAATTCCAGGCTTCCTTATTATGACCAATATAGGCTTGTTTACTGGACATAATCACATGAGGATTCCTGCTTTATGCATTAACCAGGCCATTACAGCTACTGAGTAGCAGCACCAGTTTACAATCTGTAAACTCTTAAAGGTTAAAGGTCCACTTCTCATCTGTCTTTTCAATCCTATCACAGAGTCTAACATTAAGAATTAAGTCCAGAAATGGTAGATTGGGTCAGACTGTGGAAGCTTTTTGTATCATTAGCAAAAAATCTGGGTTTTTCTTTGGTGGTTGGTAAACAGTATTAGAAAAATCACTTTGGGAGTTCTGTAGGGGTTAGCAAGAGGCTTGGCCTGGAGATATGACCTGGACAATCAATTCCATCAAGAGAAGAAGAAATAAGCTAAGAATTCTGCCTAACAGGGAAGGCAATTATTGAAAATAATCTTTAAAATATTTCCATCAATATCCTTAACCTATCAATTTAATTATGTTCAAGTATATAGAGTGGTGGCCAGTGGCATGAAACAGACTATTCTAAATGAGTGATCTTAAAATGCACACGTGCATGCACACATATATACACACACTCACTCACACACACACAGAGTCAACAATAGTTCCAGTCTACTTTATGCAGCAGAGTCAATCTATATGTTGATAGAAAAGGGGGGAAAAAATCTAGGAAAAAGTAAACCAGTTTTCCCCATTCAGATAATTCATGGATTTCCATATCATATCTACTAGCAAATAGCTATCAAAAATAATGTAAATTCTCCTCTAGGAATTCTCAAAAGCTTAAAAATATCCTAGGCTAGAAAATTACTTATCCTAGAGATGTAAGTTCTAGTTTTAAAGTCAACTTATGTATAGTAATGAACTGAGAGCTTTCTTGTAAAAT
Source organism: Moschus berezovskii (assembly GCF_049115385.1). Taxonomy (NCBI): domain Eukaryota; kingdom Metazoa; phylum Chordata; class Mammalia; order Artiodactyla; family Moschidae; genus Moschus; species Moschus berezovskii. Next base: position 52,971,781 of record NC_142466.1, on the reverse strand, counting down.
CCTGTCCTAGAGTTTAAAAAGATAAACCTAGGTTTGTTAAAAGCCATCTTGGTTTTAAAATCTACACTTGATTGCTAATAATATATAATTAACTCCCTCTTAAAAACAAAGAAATTAAACTGCTTGACATCGAGTTTCAATTCTGGTTTATAAAGTGAAAAATGCTTATTTACATATTCAAAAAGGTATTAGGCAGCAGTTTAGATTTTTCCAAATGTAAGTTTTGAAATAAAAGCCTGAATATATTTTGCTTAAATAAATTATATCTCCTTTATTAGAACCATACTGTTTTGAGAGTTACTACTGATCTTTCAATCAGAAAGATCAGAATATCTAAAGTTTGGATATTCAGAAGTTTTCATTTGCACTATTTCAAAAGGAAGTCTTGGTATGCAAAGTAGATTTGCATCTAAATAAGACTATAGGTGAATAAGATAATCTGTTTTAAAGAAGCAAGGTCTAGTTTTGGTCATCAATGTCACCTTTGTGGACATGCCATACATATATAGCAGACACCCAGCAAATGTTTGCTCAATTGAAATACTTCATTAAATAGAATGTTTTCTGTGAAGATGGATGCTGCTAACCATAAACAAATCACCTCTTTTTATTGCATCAAGTTAGAAGTAATTACTTAATAGTTCTATGAAAAATTGCATTAAATTTCTACAATTTAGGTTTATCACTAGACCCTACTTAGATAATCACTTCTTTAAGTTTTAAAGGAGTATAAAATTAATTTCTAAAATGGTTTCACCCCTCTTCTTGAAAAAAATTAATGAAATAACACTTTTCTTATTGAAATTAAAGAGAATTGTCAGCTCTGTTAGAGCCAGTAATAAAGAGCCAACCCTTTCTTGATGCTGATATTGAGTTGGCACTATTTCAGGGACTTACCTAAGGATTTTAAAAATGAAAAAAAATTATTAAAAGATAGCTTCTATTAAAGATGGTCTGTTGGCTCAAATGTATGTCATCAATGACAATGAAAAACCTTACTCAGACACAGACATAAGTAGATTTGACTTTTGGGGGCCCTGAGGAACAATATGGTTAGAACTGTTTTTGTTCACTCTCTAACTCATGTCTGATTCTTTGCAACCTCAAGGACTACAATGTACCAGGATCCTCTGTCTTCCGCTCTCAGTTTGCTCAAATCAATGTCCATTTAGTATGGTGATGCTATCTATCTTATTCTCTGCCATCCCTTTCTCCTTTTGCCTCAATCTTTACCAGCATCAGGGTCTTTTCCAATGAGTCAGCTCTTCGCCTCAGGTTGCCAAAGTATTGGAGCTTCAGCTTCAGCAACAGTCCTTCCAGTGAAAATTCAGGGTTGATTTCCTTTTGGATTGACTGGTTAGATTTCTTTGCAGTCCAAGGGACTCTCCAACACCTCAATTTCAAAGCATCAGTTCTTTGGCATTCAGCCTTCCTTAAGGTCCAACTTTCACATCTGTACATGACTACTGTAAAAAATCATAGCTTTGTCAGCAAAGTGATGTCTCTGCTTTTAAATACACCATCTAGGTTTGTCAAAGCTTTCCTTCCAAGGAGCAAGTTTCTTTTAACCATTTCATGGTTGCAGTGACCATCTACAGTGATTCTGGAGCCCAAGAAAAGAAAATCTGTCACTGCTTCTAGTTTTCCCCTTCTATTTGCCATAAAGTCTTGGGGTCAAATGGCATAATTTTAGATTTTGAATGTGGAGTTTCAAACCAGGTTTTTTCACTCTCCTCTTTCACCTTCATCAAGAGGCTCTTTAGATCCTCTTCACTTTCTGTCATTAGAGTGGTATATCATCTACATATCTGAGGTTGCTGCTATTTCTCCCACCAATCTTGATTCTAGCCTGTGATTCATCTAGCCCAGCATTTTTCATGATGTACTCTGCATGTAAGTTAAATAAGCAGGGTGACAATATACAGCCTTGTTGTATTCCTTTCCCAATTTTGAACCACTCAGTTGTTCCATGTCCAGTTCTAACTGTTGCTTCTTGACCTGCATAGAGGTTTCTCAGAAGACAGGTAAGGTGGTCTGGTATTTGCATCTCTTGAAAAATTTTCCAGTTTGTTGTGATCCACACAGTCGAAGGCTTTATAGCATATTCGGTGAAGCAGATGTTTTTCTGGAATTCCATTGCTTTCTCCATAAGCAAACGAATGTTGGCAATTTGATCTCTAATTTCTCTGCCCTTTCTAAATCCAGCTTGTACATCTGGAAGTTCTCAGTTCATGTACTGCTGAAGCCTAGCTTGAAGGATTTTGAAGCATGTTGAATGAGTGCATTTGTACAGTAGTTTAAACATTCTTTGGAATTGCCCTTCTTTGGAATTTGGAATGAAAACTGACCTTTTCCAGTCCTTTGGACACTGTTGAGTTTTCCAAATTTGCTGACATACTGAGGGCAGCACTTTAATAGCATCATCTTTTAGGATTTAAAATAGCTCAGTTGGAATTCCATCAGCTTCACTAGCTTTATTTGCAGTAATGCTTCCTAAGTCCCACTTAACTCACACTCCACGATCTAGGTGAGTGACAATACCATCATGGTTATCTGGGTCATTAAGATCTTTTTTGTATAGTTCTTCTATGTATTCTTGCTACCTCTTCTTAATATCTTTTGCTTCTGTTAGGTCCTTACCATTTCTGTTCTTTGTTATGCCCATCCTTGCATGAAATGTTCCCTTCACATCTCCAATTTTCTTGAGGACTCTCCATAGAAATTCAAGTGCCTAAAGCCACTTGGGGAATAACTGTTTGGCATTCTTTCCTAATATTCAGACTGTTAGTTTCTATAAATACTATACTGTTAATACAAGTTAGAGCATAATTCATCATTTAATAAAGAAATTTCATCATTTCCTATGGGTGATTTTGGCCTGCTGTTAATTTTGTTAAGTCTCAGAAGTGGCTTAAAATATGGAAACAGGAAGAAATTGAGAAATAAAGTATATTTTTGATTATAAAATCTGAGTTGAAAAATTAGCTTAAGAAGTGAGATGGGGACTTCCCTGGTAGTCCAGTGGTTAAGAATCTGCCTGCTAATGCATGGGATGGGGTTCGATCCCTGGTCTGGGAACTAAGATCCCACATGACACACAGCCAGAAAAAGGAAAAAAGATATCAAAAAAGAAGTGAGATGAAAGAAGAGGAAATATAGCCCTGTCTTACTTTTAGGCAGTTACTGAAGAAGTCTCAGAGTAAATCTCTTCTGTAGTAAAAATAAAGCTTTTACTACTTTCCTAAATTTTCAGTTATGATTTTTTAAACCCAAGTCTATGGTTTACATTGTCATGTTTACACTGAAGAATAAGAAAAACATAAAGCAAAAAATAACTCCTTAAGAATGTACTCATATTTGGATACTTCTTTTCTTTAGTCATCCATTAAATGGCATAAGAAATCCATACAAAAATTTTGATATCTTCTGTACATGAGAAACATTGAATACATCATGGAGACATAACCATCTCCCTAGCCATTTCCATATGCAAGGCCTGGATTGGCTCTTTTTCTCTCCAGACATTTTCTCTTTTTCTTTTCTGAAGATTACATTATGGGTTTCCTGGGCCTCTAGGTAGGAAGAAGATAAAGGATAACATTTTGGAACTATTAAATATCAAGAAATGTAAAACAGCACTTTAAATATTAGTCGCTCAGTCGTGTCTGACTTTTTGCAACTCCATGGACTGTAGCCCGCCAGGTTCCTCTGTCCATGGGTCTCTCCAGGCAAAAACACTGGAGTGGGCTGCCATTTCCTCCTCCAGGGGACCTTCCCAACTGTACATAAAGGAGACTTCATTAATGTGCATTAGAGGATACCCCAGGTTAACCTGTTATAGAAAACTGTCTCTTGAGTCTTTAAATTCTATACCAATTCTACACCTCTGGTTGGCCGATGTTTGTTTCTTTATTTAGGTTTTAAGGTGAATGACCTGGGCCTATTTGTTTCCATCAACCTGATTGAGAATCTAAAGGCACAGTTGAAATGTCTATTTTTCTTGCTATCCTCGGAAGCACTTTACTGAGCAACAAAAACCATATTATGCAACTAGTATCTTCATTCTTCTATCATCATGGATTCTAAATCAGCATTAACTGATCATTTAAAGTCATCAACATGATTAGCTTCTTTATAACATTTATCTACTTTCTGATATGTTAAAACAAGTTCGTATTTTAACTAGGAAACTAATTGTAATAGTGGTATAATTCTCTTTAGAGTATTAAACAATAGAGTTCTGTTTTGAAAATTAGTATTAGCTTTACTACTGTGTTTTAATAATTTGCATAGTGCTTCACATTAGATTTTTACTGTAGAAAGTTTGGAACATCCAGAGTAATAGAAAGAATCTATATTTATAGGTCCTAATCATCTAAAGTAGCTCTATCATATGGAGATAACCATTGCTAACATTTTAGTTTATAACATCCCTGCTCCTGCTAAGTCACTTCAGTCGTGTCCGACTCTGTGCGATCTCACAGACGGCAGCCCACCAGGTTTCTCCGTCTCTGGGATTCTCCAGGCAAGAACGCTGAAGTGGGTTGCCATTTCCTTCTCCATTATAACATCCCAGTCTAATACATATACATATGATGTACAATTTGTTTCGTATATGATGAAATAAAATTTATTTTTAAGGCAAGGTGAGAAATACTTAAACATAACATTTTTCTTTGCCTGTTTGGGCTTCCTCCCTCTCCTTTAGCATGTGCTGTGAATTTGTGTTAGCCAGACCTCCATAGGAGATGTTATTTATTAATTTCACAGAGTCACAACTTCTTAAGAAATAACCTTCCTTCTTAATCTTGTGAGGGGCCATGATGACCCATGACTCACTACTCACTTTGTATGTGCAGAATTGGATTATGTAAACTGTCAATGATAAATCATTTAACATATAATGTGTCTATGTGTGTGTGTGTGCTCAGTCATTCTAATAAGCAGAACAATTCTCAGAGTTTTCTGAAGGACCATTTCCTGGGTTATAATCCTCAGGTTGGCTTGAATAAAATTTTCCATTTCTTTCTTAGATCGACTATTGCATAATTTTTGTCTATAATTGTCTTGTATGCTGTTTTTCTTCTAAAATACAAAAAGAATGATTTTGGTGGGGTATGGAAAGATTGTCAAGTACATTCACAGGATTGTCAAGTAGTCTTCTAAACTATGAAAGGCATAATTGGGGGCAGTATGAGGGAGTTACAAGACTCCTGGTCACTTAAAAATCAATCTCTAAGAAAATTAATAAGCATATTAAGAGATTGTTGACTAATTAACAAACAAATATATCCATGTTTTTATTAACATATACTTTGACAACACTTTTCTTAAATTACAAAATTTTGTTTTGTTCTTTGTGTTACTTAGAAAGTAAAATTCTCCTTTAAATTTACCTTGCCTAAGAGTCAGACTTTATTTTTTTGGGCTCCAAAATCACTGCAGATGCTGATTGCAGCCATGAAATTAAAAGACTCTTACTCCTTGGAAGGAAAGTTATGACCAACCTAGATAGTATATTAAAAAGCAGAGACATTACTTTACCAACAAAGGTCCGTCTAGTCAAGGCTATGGTTTTTCCAGTGGTCATGTATGGATGTGAGAGTTGGACTGTGAAGAAAGCTGATCGCTGAAAAATTGATGCTTTTGAACTGTGGTGCTGGAGAAGACTCTTGAGAGTCCCTTGGACTGCAAGGAGATCCAACCAGTCCATTCTAAAGGAGATCAATCCTGGGTGTTCATTGGAAGGATTGATGCTAAAGCTGAAACTCCAATACTCTGGCCACCTCATGAGAAGAGTTGACTCACTGGAAAAGACTCTGATGCTGGGAAGGATTGGGGGCGGGAGGAGAAGGGGACCACAGAGAATGAGATGGCTGGATGGCATCACCGACTCTGTGGACATGAGTTTGAATGAATTCCGGGAGTTGGTGATGGACAGGGAGGCCTGGCGTGCTGTGATTCATGGGGTCGCAAAGAGTCGGACACGACTGAGCGACTGAACTGAACTGAAGAGTTTGGTATATATTGTGCTAGTTACAATGAGCTTTTAAATGACTATTTTATCACATAGATTTACTGCAATTTAATCAATCTCCAACATTGAGCATTTAAGCTATTTGCAATATTTCAATATTAGTAAGTGTATTTTACAGATTCTTAAACATAAATCTTTGATTCCTTTAGCAAAATCATGATAAATTTATCATATCCTCGTGTTTCCCAGGTAGCACTAGTGGTAAATAACCCATCTACCGATGCAGTTTCTTGTCCCTGGATTAGGAGGATCCCCTGGAGGAAGGAAAGGCAACCCACCCCAGTATTCATGCCTGGAGAATCCCATGGACTGAAAAGTCTGGTGGGCTATGGTCTACAGGGTTGCAAAGAGTCAGACATGACTGAAGCGACTTAACGTGCACACATACAGTCTTATAAACATATCGTTATTGAAGTCACATGAATTTCAATTCTTATTTGAACCTCAGCTTCCTTATCTGCAAAAAAAAAAGGAGGCTTGGACAGAGCTCTAGTATGTTCTAACTATGAAAAATTCAAGTTCTAGACATAGCATTTCTTTAGTAACTGGTTGAAACAACTCGTGAACTCTTAGAAGAAACATGAGACATATAATTCATACTTTTCAAATGAGGACAAATAGTGTGTGTATGTGCATGTGTTGTGCACATGGGAAGGGGACACAGAATCATTCAGAGCAATTGTCTTTTTGGAATATCAATTTCCTTTCAGAATTTAGGGACAAAGTTTGTTGGTTTTTCCTCTTAAATAAATTAGAATGAAATACAAAAATCACACTAATTTTTAAGATAAAAATGAATTATTTTAAAAAATGTCACATTTATGAGTGTTTTCCATTAAGGTCTGCCCCAGAAGTCAGGATTTATTTCCACTTTTGTTAGGAAAGGATGCAGGGCTCTGATTAATTGAATATGAAGGAAACTTACCAGTGAACTCAAACCATTTCAACATCTGTATTACATTTTAAGAGTAATTAGGACATCTGAAGTTGTTTTGGCCTTGGAATCTAAACACAAATTCACTTCACTGTCTCACTTGAGAACCTGTCAATAGGTTAAGATTTGACTTTACTAAATCAAATCTGTCCATCTTGCTTTTCTACAATTTTATGAAATTTCTCTATCATTTCTTTTAAAACCAGAAGGTCAATGTCTATACAGCAAGTCTAGCCTTTTTAAACATACTCAGGGATACAAATTAATATGATTAATACATATTTCTCATTCACTGCTTTATAATTTTGCATCCAATGAACAGTTTTACTTTCGAAATCCTCAAACCTATTTCAAATGCTCTACATCAGTTCAGTTCAGTTCAGTTGCTCAGTCGTGTCCGACTCTTTGCAACCCCATGAATCACAGCACGCCAGGCCTCCCTGTCCAACACCAACTCCTGGAGTTCACTCAAACTCATGTCCATCGAGTCGGTGATGCCATCCAGCCATCTCATTCTCTGTCGTCCCCTTCTCCTCCTGCCCCCAGTCTCTCTCAGCATCAGAGTCTTTTCCAGTGAGTCAACTCTTCGCATGAGGTGGCCAAAGTATTGGAGTTTCAGCTTTAGCATCAGTCCTTCCAATGACAGATTGTGAATTTGCTTTAAAAACAAAAGTTTCTAATAGGCAAGATTTCAAGGTTTAAGTAAAAATAACTGAACCAAAAGCAGATGGATTTTTTCTAACACAAAGGTTGAAAGAAAACCTGATATACGAAAATTTTAATTGCAGCATTTCAAAATCCAAATGGACTAAAGAGCCAGTCTTGTTAGGGGCAACACTGACTGAAAAATGCCCATCCTGGCCAGGGACCACAGTAAGTAACCATTTGCATGAGTTATAAGAAACATGAAACAAGCCACCACCAACTAGAATTCAGGAAAGATCAAAAGGAGACAAGAGTCCATATGTTCTACCAACATCTCAGAATCCTCCATGCTGGAATCCTTCTTGCCTGAGTGATGCCGGTGTCACCAGGAAGGACAATGGTTGGACAGAGACAACCCTGAAACTAAACCTATCACCATAAAACCTCAGACTGTGGCAGAGAAACCCTCCTGGATTCCCTTATACTGCTGTTCTCCACCCAGGACGCCCCTTCCCAAGGGAGAGCGCAGAGCAGCCTGTAGGAGTTCTGGGCTCCTTATCATGTGTGTGTCTTCTGACATTTCTGCATGTTAGACAAGAGCCCACTCTCAGGCCCTAGAAGAGGGCCCCCTTCCTGCAACAGGTTTTCCTACACCAATTATTTGAGGAAGACAAACAGCTATCAAGAGCAAACTTTGCCAGGGACCTTGTTTTTAAACTCCAAAATTAAAATGAGTGTTCAAAGGACACCGAAGGATGTGCAACACAACATACATTCAAGGTAAAAAATATCTCTGTACTTCAACTCCCTATATGGAGAGAGCAAATAACTTTACTTTTCTCCTTCTTCCTTTAATCCATTTATTAACTTTTTAAAATTAACTCCGTGAAAATGGCTGCTCAGTGGCCAAAATTGGCACGGAGTTACAAAAGAAGGATTTCCCTGGTGGCTCAGACAGTAAAGCGTCTGCCTACAATGCAGGAGACCCGGGTTCAATCCCTGGGTCGGGAAGAACTCCTGGAGAAGGAAATGGCAACCAAGTCCAGTATTCTTGCCTGGAGAATCCCATGGACGGAGAGGCCTGGTAGGATACAGTCCATGGGGTCGTTGAGTAGGACACGACTGAGCCACTTCACGTACCAAAGGTCACCAATATAGTCACCAAGAGCATCGTCCCTCTGTAAGGTCAGACCCTGGTGGCCCTCTTGGCTTCCCCTTCCTGGTGGCCATCTTGGCTCCTTCGTCACCTCTTCATCTCCCGACTGAGGGAAAAAGTCCCACGAAACCGCTGAGGAATCTCTGAGGTAATAACCCTCTTCCGAGATCCACCCTTCTTCCTGACCTCCAGAGCGACCAACCCGGTCTCGCCACCTGAACTAGCTGACCATTCACAATCTCTCGATGGAGCTTTGCCTTATTTAGGCCTGTCCGGGTTATATGATGTCACTTCCTGCCCCCGAAGACATAAAAATCGCACTCTGCCTTTGTTCAGAGCAGAAGTCCTCGTGGCCATTCTTGCGGTCAGTGGGTTCTGCCTGGGAACCCACTGCCAATAAAGCCTGTTACTTTCCCTTGGTGTCTGGGTTATTTCCTTACAGCTTGAGACACCGTTTTCGTGACCTTACACCCTCCAACTTATTCCGATAAAGGGAACGAACTCTCAGAACGTCAAGGGACTAACTGCTTAAGAGAACCTTCACTCTTGGTTAACCTTCTCTCCATGAGCATTTGGGGACCGGCTCCTTTCCTCAACGGCTGAGTAGACTGAGGACTGGTGGTCTGGGCAGGGTGCTCAGGCCAGACTCGGCTCTGGAAGTGACCTCAGGACCCCTCACTCTACGGTACCGAGTGGACTAGAAATTAAAATAAAATGTATAAAACAGAGACCTGAGGTAACTTTGCAAATGAACCTGCAGCATAACCTCGGACTCTTTGAAACCCGCTGACTAGGGAAGCCAGCGACCAAACACGCTACTCTGGCCCGGTTAACGACCACACCCTTACCGCCGGCAGCCTGACCCGGAAATGCTCTGCGGCGGCCTGGGCGGCGGGGGCGGGGCGCGGCCGAACCGGCGCACACGCGCGCGCTCCCCGCGGAACTCCCGCGGGCTGCTCGGCGCTCTCCCGGAGGCGCGCCCGAGCCGCCGCGGCCGCCGCCAACATGGCCGAGACGAGCGAGGAGGTGGCGGTGCTGGTGCAGCGGGTGGTGAAGGACATCACCAATGCCTTCAGGAGAAACCCGCACATGTGAGTCGCGCGCCGACGGCGCCCCCGCCTCCGCCGCTTGCGGGGGTCGTCGGGCACGGGCGGGGCCGGGGTCAAGCCTGGAGCTGACCTCCGGTGGCGGGTCCTGGCCCGCGCCCTCCTCGCTGGAGCCGACGGGACCTGGTCGGTCCCCGGCCGTTTTCGGCCGCCGCGGGGCCAGCTTGCCGCTGCCTGAACGCGCTCGCGGGCTGACTTCCTTAGAAGTGACCTCGGAAAATCAAATCGTAGTGACTTTGTTTGGGTCTCCTCCCTCCCACCCCTTTCCCAGGAGTTCACGAAACTCGAAAGATTTCACCCGTGTGTCCACGTCGTACATCCGTTTCAGGCACTCGGTGTGGTCTCTTAGGTGCTTTGTTAACACAGCTCTTGAGGTTCATCCCGGACCTTGGTAAGAAGGGGTTACCGATCATCTTCTCTGTGGGGCAAAAACTCCTCAGTTTACTAGCTCAAGGTAGTTTGAGGCTGCTTTTGACTTTGGCCTCACCTGTCCTAAGATTATAGAGGGACTTCGATGAAGCATTTTGCTTCGAAGGTGAACAGGGCATTCGCAAGAGTGTGGCTTCTGTAGGCGCAGGTTGAGTGGTGTAAAGTAGATGAAAGAAACCTTGACACTTTTTAACATTAGTTGGTTCGTAGTTGCAGGGAGCATATTCTTTTTTTTTTTTTTAATTCAAACGCTGTTGCCGTCTTTAAGTAGGACACCACAAAAACTGGCACATGTATCTTTTCCCTCCTTCCTTTCCATTTTACTTAGAGTTCTTCAGGAAGATCCCAGAAGAGACCGTATTCGCTCTGATACTTCTGCTTTTATGTAACCAGTATAAAGGAAAGTGTTAAAGGAGAGATATAATATCTACACATTATACAAAATAAGGAAGAACCAAGAGTGTAACTCTTTTCTTGTCCTTCCTTTCCTCTCCTCAAAAGAAATAAACAGGGAGTCCAGTTTTATTAATACATTATTTTCACTTTATCTAATTGCTTGTGGAGTTTGTTTATTTTTTATATTTTGTTCTTTAAACTGGAACGCATGAATTATTCTTTTTAAGCATTCTAACTCCTTACGTTTTTCTGCTTAAAAGAGACGCCAAACCTTCATCTAAATGAAATGTTCTTTTCCTTCAAGGTGATGCTCTCAGATGTCTTGCTCCCTTGGGGCACACAATTGGAGACGTGCAGCTGTGCCTCATTAAAAACAGGACACTGCTGGCCTCAAAACACACCTGCCACCTCTGACAGCATCCACTTCCTTTCCCCTTGTGACTGGTGCCTTTTTCAGAATGAGAGCGTTTGGAATGATTTCCTGGCAGTAACCATAGTGGGTACTGGGCCTTCTAAAGAATGCTTTGATGCCTTGTTGTATATCAGTCTTTCAGTTCCTTTTTGAGAATGAGAGCTTTATTGCAAATAAGAGACATCCTCAAGAAAAAAAGTTGGACAAATGAAGGAAGGGCCTGTTTTCTTATCATTTGGGGTTATTTTTCTTAAAGAATTAATTTCTTAAATTGAGGAGGTTAGAAAGAACTCTAATATACAGTATTCATCTTAGTTTGGAAAATCTGAGATTGAGTGTTCATTGGCCTGGCAGGTTGACACAGTGCAGTTTGGAACACATCCCAGTTCTTCTGGATCATATTTATTGAAGTGTGTTGTTGTTGTTTTAGTCAGTAAGTTGTGTCGGCTCTTTGCTACCCCATGGACTGTAGCCTTCCAGGCTCCTCTGTTCATGGGATTTCCCAAGCAAGAATACTGGAGTGGGTTGCCATTTCCTTCTGGGAATCTTTGCGACCCTGGGATTGAATCTGAGTCTCTTGTATTGGGAGGCAGACATTTTTCAGCATTGAGCCACCTGGGAAGAGCTTTTATTAAAACTCATAAATGATTTTAATTGCCCCCTCCTAGTTGCATTTTTATAATGAGATCTCTTCGATGTGCTGTCAATGCATAACTTAGAATTGTTACTAAGCATTTGGGTCATACAATATTTTAAAGCTTGAAATAAGTTGGGCATTAGAAATAATATGAAATAATGATGAACTAAAAACTGTAAGTAGCTTAACTCGTTATTTAATATTCAGCTATATTTTAGTACGTATTTCCCATAGTAACAATGTCTTCGGTAGTATCACAGTGTAACTTTAAAAATGTGTTTCGACATTTGGACTTTTCAGAATTGTTCGTACTTCTTCCCCGGCTCTCAGTTCAGTTCAGTCACTCAGTCGTGTCCAACTCTCCACGACCCCATGAATCACAGCACGCCAGACCTCCCTGTCCATCATCAACTCCCGGAGTTCACTCAAACTCATGTCCATCAAGTCGGTGATGCCATCCAGCCATCTCATTCTCTGTCGTCCCCTTCTCCTCCCACCCCCAGTCCCTCCCAGCATCAGAGTCTTCTCCAGTGAGTCAACTCGTCACATGAGGTGGCCAAAGGATTGGAGTTTCAGCTTTAGCATCAGTCCTTCCAATGAACACCCAGGATTGAGCTCCTTTAGAATGGACTGGTTGGATCTCCTTGCAGTCCAAGGGACTCTCAAGAGTTCTTCGGCACCACAGTTCAAAAGCATCAATTCTTCGGCGATCAGCTCTATTTCTAGTTAAAAGAAAAAAGCACTAGTTAACGTCAAAATTAGTACCTAATTGTACTGTTCAGTATTATAAAAGAAAGTTTTTCATTCTTTTTGTTTTCCTCTTTCCTACAAATACAAGATCAATTGTAATTTTATTAGATAACATTTACTGTAGTAAACGTATTGACTTTGTCTCTGAAAATTTCTAACCAGTAGGAGTTGAAGATGCAGTGGGTGAAATGTGGCTTTTATTACTGGTGGATATGGATAGGTTACCCCTTTTCAGCCTGAAAACATAGGAAAATTACCTCACACAGTGTCTTGCCCTTAGTTGCCACTAGGTAAATATTAGACTTAACCTGAATCCCTATGTTTCTTAGAAAATATATTGGCCAACTGAGTGATGAATGTGAAACACTTTATAAACTGAAAAATACCATACAAATGTTTGTATGGTTGACTGCTAGAGAATACTTTGGAAAAACAACTGACAGCTTGACCCAGAGAACAGGTATTAGCTTCATGTGCAGACTTTGGTCACCTGATGCAAAGAACCCACTCATTGGAAAAGACCCTGATGCTGGGAAAGATTGAAGGTGGGAGGAGAAGGGAAAGACAGAAGATGAGATGGTTGGATGGCATCACCGATGTGATGGATATGAGTTTAAGTAGGCTCCAGGAGGTGGTGATGGACAGGGAAGCCTGGTGTGCTGAAGTCCATGGGGTCACAAAGAGCTGGACATGACTGAGTGACTGAACTGACAAACACCGTGCTGATGTGAAGGACAGCTTTTTACAGTGCAGTTAGAGTCATGTCAGAGTTCTCTCATCCAGAAAATTACTAATTTTTATTACTGTAATATTGATTGAACTCTTATTGTTTATGAGCTACCATCTTTTCTGTCGATGCATGAGGCAGGGTGCTCAGGGCTGGTGCACTGGGATGACCCAGAGGGATGGGATGGGGAGGGAGGTGGGAGGTGGTTCAGGATGGGGAACACATGTAAAACCATGGCTGATTCATATCAATGTATGGCAGAAATCACTACAATATTGTAAAGTAATTAGCCTCCAACTAAAATAAATTAAAAAGAAATAGGAAGTATAAAATACAGTTCTTATACTCAAGGCACTTACAGAAATATCTCTGATGGTGGAAATGTTCTTAATCTGTCCTGTCCAAATTGTAGCCACTAGCCATATATAGCTGTTGAGTGCTTGAAATGTGGCTAGTGTGAAAGAAGAACTAAGATTTACATTTTATTTAATTTTGATTGATTGATACATAATGGGCACATATGCCTGGTGACTACTTTATTGCACAAAGGTAGGTCTAAATGGAGACCTAAGACTGACCTTGTTCCTCGTGTTTAGACAGCTTCTCTTATCTCTACTTTTCTGAAACAACACTTAAGCTGGAATAGGTCCAATTATTTATAAAAGTGGTATTTACCAGCTTCCTGTTGGGAGGGAAGGATAGTCCCCAAATATTAAAACTGAACCGTATAATGTGGAGTGACTAAGATTTTGAATTAAGCCACAAGCATGGAGAAGGCAATGGCAAGCCACTCCAGTACTCTTGCCTCGAAAATCGCGTGGACAGAGGAGCCTGGTAGGCTGCAGTCCATGGGGTCGCTACTAGTCGGACACGACAGAGCGACTTCACTTTCACTTTTCACTTTCACACATTGGAGAAGGAAGTGGCAACCCACTCCAGTGTTCTTGCCTGGAGAATCCCAGGGACGGCGGAGCCTGGTCGGCTGCCGTCTATGGGGCCGCACAGAGTTGGACACGACTGAAGCGACTTAGCAGCAGCAGCAGCAGCAGCAACTGTGACCTTGGTTAATCACCTAACCTTAGTGGATCTGTTTCCTCATCTGACAGAATGAGAGACTGGAGGAATGAAGCCCCTTCCAATTTCAGAATGATTCTGGAATTCTAAAGTGTCTGAAAAAAAATGGACTATGACCTAAGGGACTAGGCATAGGAGAAGTCTGAAGTCAAACACACTGTTATTTGGAATCTTACTGACCTACCCATCTTTATAAAGTACATGTCATATTTTTAGGAAGCAGCATAGCACTGTATTTTAGGGTCAAATAACTTGACAAAGGCTTATTAGCTTTCTTTGCTTTAGCTAACCTGCTAACCAATGAACTTTTCTGGTTGACTTCAGGCTCTTAACTGAATTAATGATAATATACTTCATCTTTGCCTGATACTTTGTAGCTTACCACATCCTTTACATTGTATTACTTGCTTTTCATAAGTGGCAGGGAAAGGGTTGTCATTCCTGTATTTCAGATGAGGATACTGATGGCAAGTGCCTAGTCAAGTCCACACTGATGGAGACTAACTAGAATCCTGGACCTTAGAAGATTGAGTGCTTTTGTCTATGCGTCCTACTACCTTTTAACGTTTTTATCCCCGTCTCCCAACCCCCACCCTAGTGCTTTGTATTCCCTGATATGACCATTTTCATTCTCTTTACATGAGAATAGTTTTTGGGTTTCTGGGTTATAAAATTTGAAAGCTGGATGAAACCTAGCAGCCCGTTTTCCTTATTTAGAAATATAATGTAATACTTTCATTTTACAAATAAAAAAAAAATGGAGGTCTGCTGGGGCCAAAAGATAGGAGATCGAGAGAACGATTGGAGAAGGAAATGGCAACCCACTCCAGTACTGCAGTCCATGGGATCGCTAGGAGTCGGACACGACTGAGCGACTTCACTTTCACTTTCATGCATGGGAGAAGGAAATGGCAACCCACTCCAGTGTTCTTGCCTGGAGAATCCCAGGGACGTGGGAGCCTGGTGGGCTGCCGTCTGTGGGGTCGCACAGAGTCGGACATGACTGATGTGACATAGCAGCAGCAGCAGCAGAGACAACGATATATACAGAGAGAGATGTATTTATATCATACTGACAGAACTAGGATTAGAAGGAAGTTAGAGGTGATGTTCTTTTGGAGAGTCAAGAAGCAACAGTCTTTGAAAACTGTTTATTCGAATATAACCCTGAAGTGTGCTGATAGTCAGCATTTCAGTAGCAGTTATTGGCCACCTGCTATGTCCAAGGCATTCTTGTTTTGTAAAATTATTTCTTGGAAGAATAGTAGGCAAACTAAAGAAATGTGTTTTTTATTTGTGCAAATGGTTCTATCCTTTCATTTAGGTATCAGATTATTAGTTGGGCATTTTATATTTGGTGTCGTGAACAAGGCAGGTTTTTACATTGTGAATTTAAGTAAAAAATACTCCCCCAAAATGGACTGTACCCAGAAGCTAGAGTTCTTTTATTCTTGTTACTCTAACATTCATATTGACTTTTGCAGCTTTTTAAGTGTTGTAAGATCTCGGGAAGCAGACTTTATTGAATTAATTACACTGAGTTTATTATTTTCTTTACTATAATTTGTTTTTTAAAAAATATTTTACATAGTAACACCTGAACCCAAGAAAATATCAGCAATTCATACATGTATTTAGTCAGTTATAGATCATGTGGCTAGTTATCCCAATAGTGAGTTAGATTAGATTTCATATCACCAAATACAAAAATATATTTAGAAATACTAGACATTGGCCTTAGATGCCCTCAGCATTATTGGCCCATTTTTCCTAAGAATCTTATCTGTATTACTGGAATGGCAAAGTGTGTTAACATTTTATTACAGATATTGACACAACTCCCCAGCGAAATCATCAGCTTTGTGTAGTTTGGGACCACCTTATTTTATTCATTTTTTGCATTTTCAGAATCTAATGCAGTATCTAATTCATTGTTGTGTTCAGAAAATGTCTGGGTAGTATTGGCATGATGTACCAAAACACCCTGAATCAGCTGAGTCAGTTTCAGGACAAAAAGCCTTAGGTGCCAAAGTCTTTTTGGAGTTAGATCAACTTGAAAGACTAGTTAGTGACTTGCAACCCCTAGCACACCCTCTTTTATTGATATATCCCTGTGTCACTGAAAAAGTAATCAGTAGAAAGTAGGTTACTTCTGAGCTATGCAGAAGAGTTTCCAGGACGGATTTTATTTTAGTTCCAGAGCCTCCCACCAGCTTGTGATGGTGACCTAACCAAAAAAAAAGGAGTCTTTTCTTATAATCTGTAATCGAACAAGTTTCCTCTTTGCATCTATCAGCCAACACACTTTTGGCAGAGGAAGCCAAGAGCATGATAGATAATGTCACACACAAGCTCTGAAAACCAATTCTTTATTCTGATGCTGGGAGGGATTGGGGGCAGGAAGAGAAGGGGATGACAGAGAATGAGATGGCTGGATGGCATCACCGACTCGATGGACATGAGTTTGAGTGAACTCCGGGAGTTGGTGATGGACAGGGAGGCCTGGCGTGCTGTGATTCATAGGGTCGCAAAGAGTCGGACACGACTGAGCGACTGAACTGAACTGATTCTGTTTTTTTAAAAACACATTTAAAAAAAAATCTGCTTAGATTTTTAGACCCTCTAAAAATATTTATGTCAACTGCTTTTGTTAAAAGGCTTCTTGTTTGTTAGTTATTCTTTAATTAAGGGAAGAACATACTGTTTGAGAAAGGATGTTTCGCATAGATGAGAACTGTAAATTCTATATAGTTGAAAGGCATGTGTACAAGTTTTACAAAAACATTTTGGTGTTTGTTGGTTCATTTACTGTGTAAGTCAACTGCCCTATGTATTGTTTTTTTTTTTCCCCCACTTTTATCAAATTTTTAAAAATTTATTTTTTAGCTGAAGGATAATTGCTTTACAGAATTCTGTTGTTTTCTGCCAAACATCACCATGAATCAGCCAGAGGTATACATATGTCCCCTCCCTCTTGTTTATTAAATCTCTGCCTATAATGTAAATTTTCAGCTTAAGTTGAGGTGAATTAAGGGATTAGAGGCTACCATAGATGAAAATGATCAAATCTTGAAATATTTGTGTTTTAACACTTATTGCTAGCATATTTCTTTATTTTGGAAATGTGTAAAGACAAAAAATGGCTCACAATCTCACTGATAATATAATTTTATTAGTAATTTGGTCTGCATATATTTATTAGCAGGCAAACATATATACATTTTGACATTTTTTAAAAAACAAAACTAATATGTACAAATAATTAGAAAATTTAAACTATATAAAAATAAAACCCTCTCCCCCAAAGATTCTTGGTATTCTTCCAAGAAGATTTTTAATGCAACTCTGTATCTTTTTAAAAGATTATATGAAGGAAATTTTTTAATGCAACTCTGTATTTAATGCAACACTGTGTTTGGCATTTTGCTTTTTTTGTTTCATATATCTTTGCACCCTTTCCATACCAGCATATGCAGATTTACTTCATTTTTTTTTTTCACAGCTGTATCACATGGATGGCCCACATTTATTTTACCAGTCTTATATTGTTTGATACACATTTAGAGTATCAACAGTTTTATTGAAATGTTGCCATCAATATCCAATGAATTCCTATATCTTGGCATAGGTTAATTTCTGACTGGTAGAATTGCTGTGTCAAAGTGTATATGTACTTAAAAAATTGACAGACATTTTCAAATCTCTATTCAAAGATTAGACCAGCTTTCATTCCTATCACCACAAGTAAAAATAGTATTTTTTCCATGTTCTTGTTAGTATTAGGAAACTTTAAAATTCTACCAATCCAGTGGGTGAGCTAAATATTTGTAAGAAAAGGAAATATGTGCAGTTTTTTAATACTCTGTAGGATCTGAAATTTTTTTAAAGCTAGTATTCTTACCTTTTATTCTTTTTATGTTTTACATATTAAGAGATGAAATTGGCCTGATCCCATGTCCTGAAGCTAGGTATAACCGGAGTCCCATAGTCCTGGTTGAAAACAAACTTGGTGTGGAGAGCTGGTGTGTCAAGTTCCTTTTACCGTATGTCCACAACAAGCTCCTTTTGTACAGAACAAGAAAGCAGTGGCTAAACAAAGATGGTAAGTATGGAGACTGTCCTTTTTCTTTTTCAGAAGCCGCATGAAGTATAGTAGGAAGAACCCTCTGTGATATTGACATTCCTGGATTCTAGTTCTGGCTTTTTCATTCATTGACTGGGCAGGCTCTTAACTTCTCTGTCAAATGAGTTTGGACTCATCACTCGTTTTCTAATTTTGCATCCATTGTGATTCTCTGGAAGGTGCTTCAACCATGGTGCCAGGTTCCCTACTTCTGATTTAATATCTTATGACTGAAAAAGGTTTGAAAATTTGTGTAGTGAACTCTAGTCCCTACAAGCTCTGTTTCTTTGGTTTCTAATCCTTAAGTAAGTTATGAGCAATAGAACTCATTTAGTAACAGTTCATATGAGATAACCAAGGTTTGATGGTGGTGGTAATGCTGTGAAGCAGCTCAGTGGTTTATAGTGGTGCTGTTGTATTCTGATCCCAGTTAAGCTCTGGCCCTCTGTGTCCTGTTGCTGAAACGAGCAAAAGAAAACCATCCCAGCCTTCCTTCCTTCTGCTTCTCTGCAGAGAAACTTCTTTGCTGCATCAGACAATCCCTGTTCATCCCACCTGGTGTCTCTTCCATGTTTTCCCCCATGTCTGATAAGTTGCTTTAGTCGTGTCTGACTCTGAGACCCTATGAACTGTAGCCCACCAGGCTCCTCTGTCCATGGGATTCTCCAGGCAAGAATACTGGAGTGGGATACCATTTCCTTCTCCAGAGGCTGCTAAGCCTCCATGTACACAAATTCTGTTTATATTTTAGGTAAAAGAGAGACCTGAGTTCTCACTTTTTTGGAGAATACTCATCCAAGATCATATTCTTGACGATTTCTATAAAGCTCCTTTCCCTTCCCACATACACCAGTACCTTAAATGTCTTGGTATGCCTGGTGGCTAATTTTGAATAAGAACTGTGTTTCTTAGAGAATTTTAATTATAAGTTCAGTAACCATTACTCCAGGCCTACTTATACCAGAAGCTGCTCTAAGTACTGTGGAGGATAAAAATATGCATAATACATGTTTCCTTTACTCAGAAAGCTTCCAGTTGAGTGAAAAACAATCTCTTTGTAGAGAATAGTGTTGCCAAAAGTGACATATTGATTTCCTTGTGTTCCTCTTGGCATGTCCTTAATATATTGTCATTACAGGTTAATAGCACTTTTCCCTGTTAGACCAGTAGAAAAAAGAATCTGATTTGAAGATTTAATGTGAAATATTTTCTACTTCCTGTGTTTCAATCAATTAGTCCACTGATATTTATTTATTAATTATAAGGCTATGTCTAAGTTTATTAAGTTTATGGCAAAAATTTAAAGGCATAGGTTAGGCATAAATTTAAAGGTAAGATATTGATCTGTTGTTAGATCTCCTTTCATTCTCCATTACCCTACTGTAGTTTTCAGTGACATTAAGTTACACAGTAGCACCATGTGAATCCATGAAGTTATTATTATTATTTTGTCTAACAGAGCTATATTGTGTATATTCTGGCACACAGAAATGTATAATTGAGCCAATACATAACTAATTCTGTGTGGGGAAGACAAATGATGATCTTGTGTAGAGAAGAAACTGAATTTTTAGTGTCAAAGGCTATTGTTTCAGATCATTAGCTTTTGCTCATTGACATGTGCTAGCCGAACCTGCCTTCTTCCTGTTGTCTTCCAAGTTCTTGTCTCTATTTCCCTGTTTCTTGTCTTTCTGGGCAAAGCACTGTAGGCTTTGCTAAATCCTCTCATCATATAATTTTATCTTGATCGACCCAGGAGAACCCAAGTGGAAGATCAAATGGTTAAGCTCACTCACATGAGTAGCTGACATCTAAGCTTTGAACTCTGATGCAACTGTGCACGTATACAGGAGCAACTTGATTTTATCCTAACCTGTATCCTCATGGAAGAAGTTTTCAATTTCACTTTTTGCGGAGCAGGGACAGCATGATTCAGTGAGGTGTCATATACTACTTAGGTTGTATATTGTATTGGTGAAAATATGGATGTGAGTTTCTGATTGACCAGAAAAGATACCTGAAAATGCAAACTAACGTAGAAATACTCTGCTAAACTTGGGAACTGAAGAACACAGTAGTGAATTTTACTAAGGAAAAAAGTTAAAAGTATTAGGAAAAAGCAGTTGTTTCATGAAAATGCTATACTTTTAAAACTGTTCTTGTAGAAATACATGTTTAAGAGCCACGTGAAGAAAGCTGACAATTTAAAAACAGTTTCAGAAATGTCAGTGTCTGTGTGATTGATCATGCCAAAATCCTAGGCATTCCCCTAAGAATGTAATCTTTAACTGCAGGTGACCTTTATTCCGGAGACATAAGTTTTTCCTTTTATCCAAACTGAATTCCCGTTCTCATTAATGTGCTGAATTCCTTAGATGTTTGGAAATCATCTGTATTAGTCAGGATTCTCCATAGCAACAACCAATAGAAAAATTTTTACATATATGTAAAGTTTTATGTGTACAAAAAACAAGATTCGTTTTGACAAATTGGCTCACGTGATTATGGAGGCTGAGAAGTCCCACATTCAGCTTTCTGCAGGCTAGAGACCCAGAAATCACTGGTGATTTAATTCCTTGAGTCTGAAGGACTGAGAAGCAGGGAATCCAATGGTTTAAATCTCAGTCTGAAAGCTGGAGAAGATAAGATGAGGTGTCCTATCTCATGCAGACAGAGAAGAAGCAAAACAGGGCTAAATTCTTCTGTTTTCCTCCTTTTGTTCTATTCAGAAACCCCAACAGATTGATGTTCACCCACAGTGGGAGGGCTGTCTACTGAGTTTGCAGATTCAAATGTTAATCTCATCTAGAAACACCCTCACACTGATGTATTCAGAAATCATGTTTAATAATGTTTAATCTGTGCATCCCAGTCACATTTAACCATAGTTTAACCAAAACTAACCATCACAGCTTCCCTGATTAATAACTTAGAAACAAATATTTTTTAAAAGTCTGCTGCGGTAATAGCCATGTTTAGTTTGAGAGAGGTGAGATACTGTAATTCTAATTTATAAAAAATCCATGACAGAAACAGAAAGCAAGGGAGCAGTCCATAGCGTTGGAGTTCTGACTTGGTATTCCCACACTCTATCCCCAAGTCACCACTTCTGTCATCTTCTTTTGCTCTTTCCTCTTTCTCAAAACACCCGCTGTCAGTTCAGCACTGAGCTCTCTCTTAACCCTTCACTTATTTTTTTTTTCAATTTGTTTATTTTTAATTGAAGGATAATAGCTTTACAGTCGGAGAAGGCAATGGCAAGCTGCCTAGAAAATCGCATGGACAGAGGAGCCTGGTGGGCTGCAGTCCATGGGGTCGCTACTAGTCGGACACAACTGAGCGACTTCACTTTCACTTTCAGACATTGGAGAAGGAAATGGCAACCCACTCCAGTGTTCTTGCCTGGAGATTCCCAGGGACAGCGGAGCCTGGTCGGCTGCCGTCTATGAGGTCACACAGAGTCGGACACGACTGAAGCAATTTAGCAGCAGCAGCAGCTTTACAATATTGTGTTGGTGTCTGCTATATATCAACATAAATCAGCCATAGGTATACATATGTCCCCTCTCTCTTGAACCTGCCTCCCACCCCATCTCACCTGTATAGGTTGTCACAGAGCATGGATTTCATCCCTTCACTTATTTCTGATCTGGACAAATATTATCACCTCGTAGCTAGTCTACCCCATTTTTAGTCTCTCTTTAATCCATGTTCATCACACCACTAATGAGTCATTTTAAACAATACTTCTTAGAAACACAGTTTGAAAGATTCTTTACTGAAATGTCTGTCTTAGTTTTTGATGTCTCCAGGGTTAAGGTTGAGTCATTCTCTGTGGCATAGTATTCAAGCGCCTTCACGAACTGTCTGTAGGCTCCATCACCAGCTTTTCCCTCTACTTTATAGTCAGCATCAGAGGTTATAGACTCTCAACCCCCCAGGCTGAAGCCAGCCCACATGTTTATTTAGTTTCAGCTTATCAGTTCAGTTCAGTTCAGTCGCTCAGTCGTGTCCGACTCTCTGCGACCCCATGAATCACAGCACGCCAGGCCTCCCTGTCCATCACCAACTCCTGGAGTTCACTCAAACTCATGTCCACAGAGTCGGTGATGCCATCCAGCCATCTCATTCTCCGTCGTCCCCTTCTCCTCCCGCCCCCAACCTTTCCCAGCATCAGGGTCTTTTCAAATGAGTCAACTCGTCGCATGAGGTGGCCAAAGTATTGCAGTTTCAGCTTTAGCATCAGTCCTTCCAATGAACATCCAGGATTGATCTCCTTTAGAATGGACTGGTTGGATCTCCTTGCAGTATAAGGGACTCTCAAGAGTCTTCTCCAACACCACAGTTCAAAAGCATCGATTCTTCGGCAATCAGCTTTCTTCACAGTCCAACTCTCACATCCATACATGACCACGGGAAAAACCATTGCCTTGACTAGACGGACCTTGGTTGGCAAAGTAATGTGTCTGCTTTTTAATATACTATCAAGGTTGGTCATAACTTTCCTTCCAAGGAGCAAGCATCTTTTAATTTCCTGGCTGCAGTCAGCATCTGCAGTGATTTTGGAGCCCAAAAAAATAAAGTCTGACACTATTTCCACTGTTTTTCCATCTATTTCCCGTGAAGTGATGGGACCAGATGCCATGCTTATATAATGCTTTTAAATTTTTAAAAATTAATTGGATTAACATTCTAAATTGTGGTGAACTTTTAAAATTAGGATGGAAATCTGGATTTCTGTCTTCGCTGGAAACATCAGAAGCGTTGGGTATGTCCATTTCTGCATAGCTGCAGTTGGTTGGGAATCATTGGTTGTTGCTCAGTCACCCAGTCGTGTCCAACTCTTTGCAAGCCCGTGTGGACTGCAGCATGCCAGGACTCCCTGTCCCTCACCATCTCCCGAAGTTTGCCCAAGTTCATGTCCATTGCATTGGTGATGCCATCCAGCCATCTCCTCTCACTCCCTCTTCTCCTTCAGCCCTCAATCTTTCACAGCATCAGGGACTTTTCCAGTGAGTCAGCTGTTTCAACCAGATGACCAGAATACTGCAGTTTCAGCTTCAGCATCAGTCCTTTATTTTCAGGGCTTATTTTCCTTAAGATTGACTGGTTTGATCTTCTTGCTGTCCAAGGGACTCTCGGGAGTCTTCTCCAGCACCACAGTTCAAAGGCATCAATTCTTCAGCACTCTGCTTTCTTTACAGTCCAGCTCTCACAACTGTATGTGACCACTGGGAAGACCATAGCCTTGACTGTACAGACCTTTGTCGGCATCATAGCTTCTGCTTTTCTTGACTAGACAAGCCTATTCCAGTTGACCACAACCTCCCATGTCCTTCAGACACTGAGGCAGTATCATTACTACTTACTAGGTTTGCTTTGCCTCTTTTGCCATTTATTTGAACCCTAGAAATGTTTGAGTTTGCAGCTATTTGATATACATTCCAGCCATACCAAACACTGTTCCATTCTTGGACTTTGCTGTGTACCACTGCCTTAACTCCATGCCTTTGCAGAGGTCAGGTTAAGGTCTAATGTTGTTATTATTGTTGTGTTTGCTGATACAGACACATGTGAAGCACCTTGACTACTCCAGGAAGTAATAATTACTCCTCTGCACTCCTGTGGGAGTCCTTATTCATAAGGAATTGTAGTAGAATGTATCACACTTTATTGTAGTTGGTTATTTAAACAGTGTTTTTCCATCTAGGTTATAAGTTTGTTAGAAAGAAAGGTTGTGGCTTGTCTTTATTTATTCAGCACTGTTAATGTAGCTGGAATCAAGCTTGCCGGGAGAAGTATCAATACTGCAGATGACACCACCCTTACGGCAGAAAGTGAAGAAGATCTAAAGAGCCTCTTGATGAAAGTAAAAGAGGAGAGTGAAAAAGTTGGCTTAAAGCTCAACATTCAAAAAACTAAAATCATGGCATCCAGTCCCATCATTTCATGGCAAATAGATGGAGAAAAGGTGGAAGCAGTGACTGACTTTATTTTTCTGGGCTCCAAAATCCCTGCAGATGGTGATTGCAGCCATGAAATTAAGAGATGCTTACTCCTTGGGAGGAAAGTTATGACCAACTTAGACAGCATATTGAAAAGCAGAGACATTACTTTGCCAACAAAGGTCCATCTAGTCAAGGCTATGGTTTTTCCAGTGGTCATGTATGGATGTGAGAGTTGGTCTATAAAGAAAGTTGATCCCCGAAGAATTGATGCTTTTGAACTGTGGTGTTGGAGAAGACTCTTGAGAGTCCCTTATACTGCAAGGAGATCCAACCAGTCCATCCTAAAGGAAATCAGTCCTGAATATTCATTGGAAGGACTGATGCTGAGGCCGAAACTCCAATATTTTGGCCACCTGTTATGAAGAGCTGACTCATTTGAAAAGACCCTGATGCTGGGAAAGATTGAAGGCAGGAGGAGAAGGGGATGACAGAGGATGAGATGGTTGGATGGCATCACCGACTCAATGAACATGGGTTTGGGTAGATTCCGGGAGTTGGTGATGAACAGGGAGGCCTGGTGTGCTGTGTTTCATGGGGTCCCAAAGAGTTGGACATGACTGAGCTACTGAACTGAATGTGTTCAGTAGACATTTGTCAAATAAATAACAAGAATTTGGTAAGCAAGAGGTTTTAGCTTAGTCTGGCTATTGATTCAGTGATGTATTCTATAATAATAAAAGAGTCTTTCTGGTATTTACTACATAACCTTACCTCAAGCTTCTCTTATTGTGGTAACCTGCATGTATTTTAGAGGAAAGATTAATCAGTCCAAGTTGACCTTGGATTTATTTTTAGATGCATGAAAACGTATCTCTCTCAGAAACAGTTGTCAAACCCAGTGACCCATACCAGGTGACTGCTCACCTTGGATCATTTCTAGAATGCATGGAAGCCAAGAAAGCATATTGATTTTTCGCTGATTGTTCTATAGCATCCTTGCAGATGAAATTTAGCTACTTCTTTTCCTATGTATACTGTACCCTGATTCATTTTTTCCTTGTGATGTGATGATGAGCCAGTCATATATTAGAGTGAGTGTAACACGGAATAGTTATTTGCTGGTATATGTTCTGGTGTTTAGAGAGAGATCTGTTTAATTTCAAGGGACTGTAGGGATCTCAGTAGCTCACATCTTGGTAAAACCACAAAGAAATGGTATATAATTGATGAAATATAGAGTCAACTGTTGATTTTTGCATGTTTATCTTTAGATTTTTGGTTCAGCCCTTACTGGAAGACAGCAAAGTAATGGTAGACAGTGTGCTAGGTTGGAAGGAGCATCTTCTTTACAAGAAAACTTCTGGATTTAGACTCAATTTATTAGCACACTGAAGTCATTTAGGCAAATTACTTAACCTCCTATTTCCACACCAAAAGAAGAGAATTCTAACAGATCTCAGGGTTGTTGTGAGAATCACATGTGAATTAAAGCACCCAGCACAGAGACCAGCAGGCCATAGACTCAAGAAACACAGGTTTCCTTTCTCTCATTTATCCAGAGCCAGTAGAAGAGAAGAGTATAAAAATACATGTAATACAGGAAGGATTCTTAATTATGACCAGTATTTATAACCTAGTTATTTCTCCTTCCTTGGCCTTTTTCCATTTCAGGTATTCTATCAATATTTCACCCACACCTCTAGGATCTGACTGGAATGCTTTCTAAAAGCAGTCCCATCTGAACTTGAGTCCTAAATCAGGAAGAGTTAGCAGTTTGTATTGTATTTAGAGAATAAGTATGTTTAGAGAATTGGGGCAGTGGGGTGGTGGTTTGAGAGAGTGCTCAGCATTCAGTGCTCAGCCAGCTCAAGAGATTCTTTTCGTCCCTCTGGTGGCATCCCATCCCAGTATCATTTATAACTGGGCTAGATACAGGCTTTGTAACAGGAGTTATTGAGTGCTTTCCCTGTGTCAGGTACTGCTCTAGCACTTCATGGGCATGAATTATCTAATACCCCTATGAGACAGCACTATTATTAGCTCAGTTTTATATATGAGGAGAGCACTAAGGCACAGAAAGATTAAGTGATGTGCCTGGGAACTTCCCAGCTACTAGTAGACCTGGGCTCTGAACCCAGCATCTGCTGTTGCCCTCCAGTAAAAGAAATGTTACTTTGATTAGCCTTCCTCTCCATACAGCCACAAATTGAAAAGTGGGGATGTGGGTATTTTCTGTTTCAGTTTTTGCCTGTGAAAATGAACTCATCTTCATTTATGGGTGAGGGAGAGAGTTGCATTAAAAGTGTGAACAAATAGCAACTACGATTGATCACATACACATATTTTTTAATGCAGAAAAGGAGAGTGCCAGAAACTAAAGTTTATCATATCATCTGGGGTAGTATAGTAGATTTTGAAAAACTGTGGACTTGAAAAAAATTCCAGAAGCCTTCCCATCATGTACATTTTCATATAGTCAATTAATAACCAACTGGTTTTGAGTTATTGCTTATCATACAAGT
This sequence comes from Moschus berezovskii, assembly GCF_049115385.1. Taxonomy (NCBI): domain Eukaryota; kingdom Metazoa; phylum Chordata; class Mammalia; order Artiodactyla; family Moschidae; genus Moschus; species Moschus berezovskii. The sequence goes on along the minus strand of NC_142466.1, from coordinate 52,944,885 downwards.
TTAGAAATTTAGACTGTTTCATCGTGAGAACAGCTGCCTCATTTTTTTTTTCTTTTTACTTCTTTGATTAATTGATGTTGAAAATACTCATTTCTTTGTAAGTGGCAATGGTGGTTAGTTGAACAGATATTTATTGAGTCAAACTGTGTGTCAAACCGCTCTGGAGAAATGGGATGAATCTCATTGCTTACAGCACTAAGGTTAATGTTATGATCCCCATTTCACAGATAAGAAAACTGAAATTCAAAGACATTAAGTTACATGGGCAGTAAGTAGAGAAGTTGAGATTTGAACCCAGGCAGAATGGCTTTAAGGCCTTTGCTGTGAGCAGACATGAAATTTCTTTTGGGCAGAGACCATATTTTTTTTCATCTTTGATGATTGAATGGCTAATTTGAAGATGTATTAAAGAGAACCTGCATCCAAAAAATGTACAGCCTTATTAAGAGCACAATATCTATAGGAGGTTAGCTAGGTAAAGTGAAAGAAAGTGAAAGTGAAGTCGCTCAGTGGTGTCTGACTCTTTGCAACCTCTTGGACTTGTAGCCCACGAGCTCCTCCGTCTGTGGGATTTTCCAGGCAAGAATACTGGAGTGGGTTGCCATTTCCTTCTCCAGGAGATCTTCCCGGCCCAGGGATTGAACCCAGGTCTCCCGCATTGTAGGCAGACGCTTTACCGTCTGAGCCACCAGGAAAGTCAGCTAGGTAAGATATGGAGAAGGAAATGGCAACCCACTGCAGTATTCTTGCGTGGAGAATCCCATTGACAGAGGAGCCTGGCGGTCTATAGTCCATGGGGTCGCAAGAGTCGGACACGACTTAGTGACTAAACCACCAGGTAAGATAAATACAAAACGTAGAAGATGAAAGATTGCTTTCAGCTGAGTAGGTCAGGAAGCCTTCTCTTTTTAAAAAAATAATTGTTATTTTTTTGGCTGTGTGTTGCTTTGTGTGGGCTTTCTCTAGTTGCAGTGAACAGGGGCTGCACTTCGTTGTGGTGCGTGGCCTTCTCATTGCAGTGGCTTTTCTTGTTGTAGAGCACAGGGTCTAGGCTTGCAGGCTTCAGTAGTTGTGGCTTGAGGGCTCAGTGGTTGTGGCACATGGGCTTTGTTGCTCCATGGCATGTGGAATCTTTCTGGACCAGGAATTGAACCCATGTCTTTGGCACTGGCAGACGGATTCTTACCCACTATGCCACCAGAGAAGTCTGAGGAAGGCCTTTATAAAGAAAGGTGCTTTTTTTTTTTTTTTTTTTAAGTTTGGGAATAGGAGGACATTTTTGGCAGAGAAAATAGCAAGCATATAAATCTGAGTTAATAGCCAAAGAAGAAAAGGTAGGCAGGTGGGTGGTACGTTTAGGGAATGAAGGGGTTTGGAGCATAGCACACGAAGGGAAAGGAATGGAACAGCAGGCTGATAAGGAGATTCGGACCAGAGTCTAGTTTCCAGGTATATTTCTCCAGCATCCTGAGCTTTAGTCACCATGTGGAACCCACAGTCTTTTAAGAGCACCCTGTGTGTGAAGATCCCTCTTTACCTTTGCTCATACTTTTTCAAAGCACAGTCTGCAGTGCCCTTTACTGTCGACTCATCTATAGTCTTTCCTGGGTACTCCAGTGAGAATTAATTGAGGCTGCTTTGGTGTCCCTCACGATGTGGTGTATGTTTTTATTTCACAGTTATTTTAGTTTGCCTTCTAACTGTTTACACGTTCTCTCCAGCTAAAGGTTAGCCTTCTATAAGGCAAGGTCAGATCTTCCATTTCTCATAATATCCATTCTCTCAGTCCTGTGGCCTAGTTGAATCTCTGCACATAGTTAATACTTGGACTGTTTTGGAATTAAAGGAATAATGGTATAGAAAATTGTGTTTAATTTCCCTAGTAAATACTAAATTAGTGTCTAAAAGTGAAAGAAGGAAGAATTTTATTAGATTATTCTTTACGGACATATTGACATTATACAGTATATGCATTGATGTTACATAGTAGGTATTAGCATAGACATTCCATGATACTTACAATGAGGAAGGTAAAGGTCAAAAGTAAAATGTGTGCTAATCCTACCTTTTGTTGCTCATTTAGTAAACGTTATAGTACATTGTGAACATGAGAGTGAACGTTGTTCAGGCGTGTCCAACTCTTTGTGACGCCATGGACTGTAGTCCATGGAATTCTCCAGGCCAGAATACTGGAGTGGGTAGCCTTTCCCTTCTCCAGGGAATCTTCCCAACCCAGGGATCAAACCCAGGTCTCCCACATTGCTAACAATAAATGTTAATCTTTTACTAAGATGATTGAGAATAGAATAATTGATTTTAGTGTTCACTAAAATATTTTTAAATGAATGTGTTTATGTGTATTTACTCTTAGATTTTTAAATTTTCTCTTTTATTAAAACACTGAGAATGTCCCAATTATTTATTGTAGATAAACATTTCAGTTGCAGATATTAAAAGCAGTAAGATACAGACATTGCCACATACTAATTGGGTGACTCTGGGGAAATTGCTTAAACTCTCTAAATGGCAGTTTCCCTATCTGTAAGGTGAAATAAAGATATCTTGGATTATGATTGTGAGAATTAAATGAAATAATGTAAATAAATAATTTACTTGGTACACAATAATTCTAAATAATTATAACACTTTTTATTATATTATTTACTTAGCATTTAATATGAGCTTGCTAGAGGTTATTGTATTTAGTTTTATGCCTAGCTTGATCATCTTATCCTAAAATTCTCTTATTCAGTTTTACTAAAATGAAGACGATATGTCTAAATATTATTGACTTTGTGTTATTAAATATAGGCTTCAGTTCAGTTCAGCTGCTATGTCGTGTCTGACTCTTTGCGACCCCAGGAATCACACACAGCACGCCAAGCCTCCCTGTCCATCACCAACTCCTAGAGTTCACTCAGACTCATGTCCATCGAGTCGGTGATGCCATCCAACCATCTCATTCTCTGTCGTCCCCTTCTCCTCCTGCCCCCAATCCCTCCCAGCATCAGAGTCTTTTCAAATGAGTCAACTCTTTGCATGAGGTGGCCAAAGTATTGGAGTTTCAGCTTTAGCATTAGTCCTTCCAATGAACACCCAGGACTGATCTCCTTTAGAATGGACTGGTTGGATCTCCTTGCAGTCCAAGGGACTCTCAAGAGTCTTCTCCAACACCACAGTTCAAAAGCATCAATTCTTCGGCTATCAGCTTTCTTCACAGTCCAACTCTCACATCCATACATGACCACTGGAAAAACCATAGCCTTGACTAGACAGACCTTTGTTGGCAAAGTAATGTCTCTACCTTTTAATATACTGTCTAGGTTGGTCATAACTTTCCTTCCAAGGAGTAAAGCGTCTTTTAATTTCATGGCTGCAATCAGCATCCGCAGTGATTTTAGAACCCAGAAAAATAAAGTCTGACACTGTTTCCACTGTTTCCCCATCTATTTCCCATGAAGTGATGGGACCAGATGCCATGATCTTTGTTTTCTTAATGTTGAGCTTCAAGCCAACCTTTTCACTCTCCTCTTTCACTTTCATCAAGAGGCTTTTGAGTTCCTCTTCACTTTCTGCCATAAGGGTGGTGTCATCTGCATATCTGAGGTTACTGATATTTCTCCCGGCAATCTTGATTCCAGCTTGTGCTTCTTCCAGCCCAGCGTTCCTCATGATGTACTCTGCATATAAGTTAAATAAGCAGGGTGACAATATACAACCTTGACGTACTCCTTTTCCTATTTGGAACCAGTCTGTTGTTCCATGTCCAGTTCTTACTGTTGCTTCCTGACCTGCATACGGGTTTCTCAAGAGGCAGGTCAGGTGGTCTGGTATTCCCATCTCTTTCGAATGTTCCACAGTTTATTGTGATCCACACAGTCAAAGGCTTTGGTATAGTCAATGAAGCAGAAATAGATGTTTTTCTGGAACTCTCTTGCCTTCTCCATGATCCAGTGGATGTTGGCAATTTGATCTCTGGTGCCTCTGCCTTATCTAAAACCAGCTTGAACATCTCGGAGAAAGCAATGGCAAGCCGCTCCAGTACTCTTGCCTAGAAAATCCCATGGATGGAGGAGCCTGATAGGCTGCAGTCCATGGGGTCGCTAAGGGTCGGACACGACTGAGCAACTTCACTTTCAGTTTTCACTTTCACACATTGGAGAAGGAAATGGCAACCCACTCCAGTGTTCTTACCTGGAGAATCACAGGGACCGGGGAGCCTGGTGGGCTTCCGTCTATGGGGTCACACAGAGTCGGACACGACTTAAGTGACTTAACAGCAGCAGCAGCTTGAACATCGCGAAGTTCACGGTTCACATATTGCTGAAGCCTGGCTTGGAGAATTTTGAGCATGACTTTACTAGCGTGTGAGATGAGTGCAATTGTGCAGTAGTTTGAGCATTCTTTGGCATTGCCTTTCTTTGGGATTGGAATGAAGACTGACCTTTTCCAGTCCTGTGGCCACTGCTAAGTTTTCCAATTTTGCTGGCTTATTGAGTGCAGCACTTTCACAGCATCATCTTTCAGGATTTGTAATAGCTCAACTGGAATTCCATCACCTCCACTATCTTTGTAGTGATGCTTTCTAAGGCCCACTTGACTTCACATTCCAAGATGTCTGGCTCTAGGTGAGTGATCATGCCATCGTGAATATCTTGGTCGTGAAGATCTTTTTTGTACAGTTCTTCTGTGTATTCTTGCCACCTCTTCTTCATATCTTCAGCTTCTGTTAGGTCCTTACCATTTTGGTCCTTTATCGAGCCCATCTTTGCATGAAATGTTCACTTAGTATCTCTAAGTTTCTTGAAGAGATCTCTTGTTTTTCCTGTTCAGTTGTTTTCTTCTATTACTTTGCATTGATCACTGAGGAAGGCTTTCTTATCTCTCCTTGCTATTCTTTGGAACTCTGCATTCAGATGCTTATATCTTTCCTTTTCTCCTTTGCGTTTCGCGTCTCTTCTTTTCACAGCTATTTGTAAGGCCTCCTCAGACAGCCATTTTGCTTTTTTGCATTTCTTTTCCATGGGGATGGTCTTGGTCCCTGTCTCCTGTACAATGTCACGAACCTCCATCCAGAGTTCATCAGGCACTCTATCTATCAGATCTAGTCCCTTAAATCTATTTCTCCCTTCCACTGTATAATCATAAGGGATTTGATTTAGGTCATAGCTGAATGGTCTAGTGTTTTTCCCTACTTTCTTCCATTTAAGTCTGAATTTGGCTATAAGGAGTTCATGATCTGAGCCACAGTCAGCTCCTGGTCTTCTTTTTGCTAACTATAGAGCTTCTCCATCTTTGGCTGCAAAGAATATAATCAGTCTGATTTCGGTGTTGACCATGGTGATGTCCATGTGTAGAGTCTTCTCTTGTGTTTGAAAGAGGGTGTTTGCTATGACCAATGCGTTCTCTTGGCAAAACTCTATTAACCTTTGCCCTGCTTCATTCCGTGTTCCAAGGCCAAATTTGCCTGTTATTCCAGGTGTTTCTTGACTTCCTACTTTTGCATTCCAGTCCCCTATAATGAAAAGGACATCTTTTTTGGGTGTTAGTTCTAAAAGGTCTTGTAGGTCTTCATAGAACCGTTCAGTTTCGGTTTCTTCAGCATTACTGGTTGGGGCATAGGTTTGGATTACTGTAATATTGAATGGTTTGCCTTGGAAACGAACAGAGATCATTCTGTCTTTTTTAAGATTGCATCCAAGTACTGCATTTCGGACTCTTTTGTTGACCATGATGCTACTCCATTTCTTCTAAGGGATTCCTGCCCACAGTAGTAGATATAATGGTCATCTGAGTTAAATTCACCCATTCCAGTCCATTTTAGTTCACTGATTCCTAGAATGTATATGTTCACTCTTGTCATCTCCTGTTTGACCACTTCCAATTTGCCTTGATTCACGGACCTGACATTCCAGGTTCCTATGCAGTGTTGCTCTTTACAGCAACGGACCTTGGTTCTATCACCAGTCACATCCACAACTGGGTATTGGTTTTGCTTTGTCTCCATCCCATCATTCTTCCTGGATTTATTTCTCCACTGATCTCCAGTAGCATACTGGGCACCTACCGACCTGGGGAATTCCTTATTCAATATCCTATCATTTTGTCTTTTGATACTGTTCATGGGGTTCTGAAGGCAAGTATACTGAAGTGGTTTGCCATTCCCTTCTCCCGTGGACCACATTCTGTCAGACCTCTCCACCATGACCCACCCGTCTTCGGTGGCCCCACACTGCATGGCTTAGTTTCATTGAGCTTATGAAGGTTATTTAAGATCATGATAGATACATAATGAACATGAGTAGACTATTTATACAATGAAAATAGAAAATAGTAAACAAAATGAAAAGATGTTCATATTAATAATTATAATTAAAGATTAGATTAAAACAAAAAGTATAGTTTTTTTTACCTGCCACATTCATTTTTTAAAAATATAATTGTATAAATCAGAGTCATAGGGACACAGGTATACTAATGTTAATCTTGGCGATATAGATACATATAGTTCATTTGGAGGACAATTTGGAAATGCATACTAGGAGCCATATTGATATTTATATTGTTCGACATAGCATTTCTACTCCTGGAAATATATCCAAAGAAACGAATCTCTGAGACAAAAGTGTGCTTAAAATGTTTGTGGTAATACTATCTATAAAAGTAAAAAGAAAACAGGAAACAGTTTAAAGAATAAGATAAATGATAAAAGAATTGTTATGCAGTTAAAAATGTATACTGTAGCAATATAGGAGAATGTGTAAGTAATAATGTTGAGTGAAGAATGTAGAACAAATTGTGAATTTATCATTGCTATAACTATGTAAAAATATTGTGTAAAAAAGAATAATTTTGCAGGGGAATGCAAATGAACTGTTAACGAAGTTGAATTATATGTGATTCTTTTTCCCTTTTTAAAATTTTCACAGAGTTAATTCTTGAAATATTTGTGAAATTAAATGAATAGTGGTATAGAAATTGTTTTTTTTGTGCCCAAAACTACTAACAGAATGAATAGGTTAGTTTGACTATTCTTTGTAGACATATTGTAAAGTTGTTTCACTGTTAACTTTTAAAAAGTTACACTTATTATAAGTAGAAGAAAATCTTCATATCTTTGTACCTGAGGATAATCTTCATATCTCTGACAGCTCAGAAAAAGGTTATCATTAAAATTACTGTGACATGAAATATAAGTCTAATGTGAGACATATACATGTATATAAAATAAAGAGGACTTTGAAAGAAAGAGAAGCCACATCTTCAAGGATAGGACTATTTGTTTTTAATATGACTTCTCTTTATTTTAGAATTGATAGATGTCACATGCACCCTGCTACTTCTAAATCCAGACTTTACCACTGCGTGGAACGTAAGGTACGTCATTCTCATCAGTGATAAAATGAAATTGTTGAAATTTCTGAAGACATATAAGACCGTGAATTGTTAGCTTTTTGAAAAGTGAAATATAAATCATGTATTCCTGGCATCTTACACTTATTTCTTCTTTATAATATCTCCGTGACAATTCTAATACACACTTTGCTCCTTTTTGCATGTTTATGTCTATTCTCCCTCAATATAAATCTTCATGTTGAATTCCAGTATACCATTTGATACATGCTTTTAACTTCCTTTTTTTTAGTGGGGGTAGAGGGAATCAGTATAATTGTTTGGATTATAAATTGTTGATTAGTGTATTTGAGAAGCACAGCAGTGCAATGGAATGTGTAAAGGTAAGCTTTAAAGGTTCCAAACTGTTAGCTTAGTCACATTGTGCCCTCTGTGGGCAGATCATTTGACATCTCTCCACTCAGCATTTTGGAGAGGGACCACATTTTATGAGTGTCTTAGGTTCTTTAATTCTGATTGTTATAGCTTTAAACACAGAATACAGTATAGAAATATTAAAAATCAGACCAGCTTTATTTTTTAAAATTTTAAACTGTGTTTAAACAGTTAAACAGTGTGTATGGTTTTTAAAAATTGGTGGTTCTTTAGACTAACACAAGTTTGCTTACAGGAAAGCAAGGTACAAATTATAGATAAATAAAAATAAAGTCCTGTTGAACATTGTGAATTCATTTAAAATTTTCTTGTAGGAAAGAGCCGTAGATTATAGCTCTTCTTTATCTTTAAAGATTACTTAAAGAAGGCTTTAATTTTCTGTGAATTTTAATTCCAAGTTAGTGTTTTATAATACCTACTGAATTTTATATTTGTAGCTGGTTTTATTAAATTTAGGTAACCTCTTGTTTTTTTTTTAATTTTCTTTTGACTAATTAGTAATCAGATATTTAAAGAGTAATCAAGGATGGAACGTGTTCCGTTCCGTTCCGTCGCTCATTCGTGTCCGAGTCTTTGCGACCCCATGGACTGTAGCCTACCAGGCTTCTCCGTCCATGGCATTCTCCAGGCAAGAATACTGGAGTGGGTTACCATTTCCTTCTCCCGGGGATCTTCCCGACCCAGGGATCGAACCTGGGTCTCCCACATTGGAGGCAGATGCTTTAACCTCTGAGCCACCAGGGAAGCCCCGAACGTGTTAGAAGGTTTTAAAAATTTACAAATTTTAGAATTCTCATTTTCTTTTCTGGGAAACTCCAAGTAGTTAGGGAGTAGACTAAATGTTTATGAGTGGCTACTCTATTCCAGGGCCCATGTTACAACTTTATATGTTATCTCATTTAATCCACACAGTACTTGACAACATTTGTTCATCAAATATATATTGATTAACTATTATATGCTAGGTCCTAGACACAGATGATACATTTAATGTGAGAGAATGAAGAGGGTCAATCTTGACTCTGGTTTTTGGCCTGAGCAACTGAAAGGTTGAAGTTGCTATTTACTGGAATGGAGATGTTTGGGAGAAGAGCAGAGGGGTATGTGCTGGTTGGGAGTCAAGAGTTCAGTTTGGGACACGTGAGGTTTCTGTACAAGTAGCTGTGTGTGACTGTAAATTTCAGGTGAGAGTTATAGGCCAGATATAATTTGGTAATCACTGGAAAATGTATCATAGTTAAAGCCTTGAGATTGTTTGAGATACCAGTAATGGGTATAGATATTCGAAAAGAACCAGTCCAAAGACTAAACACTAGGACACTACAGGTTTCTGGAGTAGCACATTTCAGTGTAGTAGCCTCTAGCTACATCTGGCTATTGAGCCTTTGAGATATGACTAGTCTCCATTGAGAAGTGCTGTAAGTGTAAACTACACATCAGATTTTGAAGACTAAGTAACCCCCCAAAGTAAAATATCTTTCTTATTAATAATTTTATATTGATTACATGTTGAAATTATATTTTAAATGTATTGATAAAATAAAATTTTACTTTATACTTGTTTTTAATGTAGCTGTTAGAAAAATTTAAATCACATATATGGCTCACATGTATGACTTACATTATATTTCTGTTGGACAGCCCTGTTCTAGAGTTTGCGAGATGAGGAAGAATCAACAAAGGAGACTTTTAGGAAGGTACTATAAACTTAAAACTGAGAGTTTTCTTAAGGGTAGAGATGATGTCTTCTTTTTTTTTTTTTTAAATTTCCTAGCATCTAATACTCCAGTGCCTGGTATATAACAGATAATCAGTTTGCAGACTTGGCACTGAAAATAATTAAATTCAGTGAAAAAGAATGATTGTAATAGAGAAGTGGAAGTATCATTTTGGGCTCCAAAATCACTGTGGATGCTGATTGCAGCCATGAAATTAAAAGACACTTACTCCTTGGAAGGAAAGTTATGACCAACCTAGATAGCATATTAAAAAGCAGAGACATTACTTTGCCAACAAAGGTCCATCTAGTCACGGCTATGGTTTTTCCAGTGGTCAAGTATGGATGGGAGAGTTGGACTGTGAAGAAAGCTGATCGCTGAAGAATTGATGCTTTTGAACCGTGGTGCTGGAGAAGACTCTTGAGAGCCCCTTGGACTGCAAGGAGATCCAACCAGTCCATTGTAACGGAGACCAATCCTGGGTGTTCATTGGTAGGACTGATGCTAAAGCTGAAACTCCAATACTTTGGCCACCTCATGCGATGAGTTGACTCACTGGAAAAGACTCTGATGCTGGGAGGGATTGGGGGCAGGAGGAGAAGGGGACAACAGAGAATGAGATGGCTGGATGGCATCACCGACTCGATGGACATGAGTTTGAGTGAACTCCGGGAGTTAGTGACGGACAGGGAGGCCTGGCGTGCTGTGATTCATGGGGTCGCAAAGAGTCGGACACAACTGAGTGACTGAACTGAACTGAACTGAAAAGATTGTATATCACATCAGTAGTTGTAGTCTTAGGGAAAAAATACAGGCAAGAATAAGTTTTTGAGCTGATCTGTAATTACAGTATATGATGCATATAGTTTAAAAATCTGGCTGGTGCTGGAAAAAAATGACTAGCACCTTTTTTTTTTTTTCGCTTTGATTATGCTTTGAAATTGGTGAATTAATTGAGGAAAGAGGTTGACTTCATAATAATGTCCTATTTTTCCTTCAGTCTATGAACATAGAGTAAGCAAAACATCCTTGAGCAGAAGAGCTGGTGTCCAAGCTCCAATGATTCAGTCGTTCCTCAGCCTATTTAAATTGGTAGCTTTGTGCAGATTTGATGTTTTATTCAGACACTTGGAACTTGGAGATCTTGAGCAGGTTACTGAATCTCCCCCAGCTTCAGTTTCCTTATCTGTAAAACTGAGGTAACTTTGGGCTGCATCATATGAAATCATGCTTTTTGTAGGTCAGAAATGATTAAGTCCAAATGTCCAGATCCTGGTTTCTAACACTATTCTCTAATAAAATGAACTGGGCTTCTTAGAGGACTGACTGATTCTAGGACCAGGACAGGAAATGTACCAGATGAATCTGAAACATCTCAAGAGAGCCAGAAAATAAGGCAGTGCTTTCGCTGGCCAAAGCCAAAATAATTTGAGCAATAAAAATATAATAATGGATTATTACAAAGTATAAAATCAATATCCATAAGTCCATGCTGATATAAGTAAATGCTTGAGTAAACAGAGACAATATACAACTCTTCAGTACTGAAGAAGTCCAAATAATTTATCTAGATAACTTCCCTCAAGGAAATGGAGATATCTCCCTACTCCTTAAAATGTAACCTTTTCCAAAAAAGTAGAGTGGAAAAATCTAGCATATACTACCTAAGCCAGATATTCAAGATCAACATCAACAGTGACAAGTCATGCTGATATTACATACCCCTGATACAATATGATGAAGATAGCACTTTACCTCTGTTTTAGGTCCCCTCAAAACCCATAACCATAGTCTAACCCTGAAAAAAATATGTAAAATACATGATCAGTATTCTTCAAAATTGTCAAAGCCATCAAAAACAAGGTGTATTTAAGCGACCAAGAGGAGCCTACAGAGATATAACAACCAAATATAATGTGATATCCTAATGGGACCCTGGAATAAAAAAAAGGACATTTGGTAAAAATGAAGCAACTCTGATTAAAGTATGGACTTCCAATACTAATCTTTAAGTAATGGTCCATCAGTTGTGACAGTTGTACCATAATATAAAATGTTAATAATAGAAACTGGGTACAGGACATACAGAAATTCTCTTCATCATTCTTAAAAACCTCTCTCTAAATTTAAAGCAATTCTAAACAAAAGGTTTATTTTTTAGAAAAACTGAAGTTGGCAATTTCATATTATTCATCATAATACGAGATTTTTGTGAGAATTAAAGTAGAAAATATATGTAAATCACTTAAAACTGTGCCTGATTCAGGAGAAGTGTTCAATAAGTGGTGGTTTTTATGAGGATGACTTTTATTATTATCATCATTGTTATTTCACACAATAACTTAAGACAGAGTGAAAAAAAGGTGACATGTTTAGTCGATATTTACTGTATACCAAGTACTGGGCTAACCAGTGGAGATTTAGCCATGGACATAATACATATGGCCCCTGGTTTCCTACAAATTTTGATTAGAGTGACAGCAGAGAGAACCCCTAATAGTTTGAGAAGGGAGAGAAAATATAAAAACTTTATAAAATAAGATAAACTTTGCAAAATATGCTAATAACAAGTTGTAAACTTTAAGGTGTAAGTACATGAAATAACTAACTTCTTAGGATATTTAATTTTTCAGTTACACACCTTTATCATGTTAACTGTGGAAAATTCTGAAAGAGATGGGAATACCAGACCACCTGACCTGCCTCTTGAGAAACCTGTATGCAGGTCAGGAAGCAACAGTCAGAACTGTCCATGGAACAACAGACTGGTTCCAAATAGGAAAAGGAGTACGTCAAGGCTGTATATTGTCACCTTGCTTATTTAACTTATATGCAGAGTACATCATGAGGAACGCTGGGCTGGAAGAAGCACAGGCTGGAATCAAGATTGCTGGGAGAAGTGTCAATAATCTCAGATATGCAGATGACACTACCCTTATGACAGAAAGTGAAGAGGAACTCAAAAGCCTCTTGATGAAAGTGAAAGAGGAGAGTGAAAAGGTTGGCTTGAAGCTCAACATTCAGAAAACTAAGATCATGGCATCTGGTCCCATCACTTCATGGGAAATAGATGGAAAAACAGTGGAAACAGTGTCAGACTTTATTTTTTGGGCTCCAAAATCACTGCAGATGCTGATTGCAGCCAGGAAATTAAAAGACGCTTACTCCTTGGAAGGAAAGTTATGATCAACCTTGATAATATATTAAAAAGCAGAGACATTACTTTGCCAACAAAGGTCCATCTAGTCAAGGCAATGGTTTTTCCCGTGGTCATGTATGGATGTGAGAGTTGGACTGTGAAGAAAGCTGATAGCCGAAGAATTGATGCTTTTGACCTGTTGGAGAAGACTCTTGAGAGTCCCTTGTACCGCAGGGAGATCCAACCAGCCCATTCTAAAGGAGATCAATCCTGGGTGTTCATTGGAAGGACTGATGCTAAGGCTGAAACTGCAATACTTTGGCCACCTCATGCGACGAGTTGACTCACTGGAAAAGACTCTGATGCTGGGAAAGGTTGGGGGCGGGAGGAGAAGGGGACGACGGAGAATGAGATGGTTGGATGGCATCACCGACTCTGTGGACATGAGTTTGAGTGTACTCCGGGAGTTGGTGATGGACAGGGAGGCCTGGCGTGCTGTGATTCATGGGGTCGCGGAGAGTCGGACACGACTGAGTGACTGAACTGAACTGAACTGATCATGTTAACATGAAATATTTTAATTTATAAACTCTTCATTTTCATGTTTACATATCTCATTAGACAGTTTAATTCAAGCTTCTCACATGGCTTATTAACATCAGTGACTTTGTCATCACGAGAACAATTTTTGTGAGTTATCTAGCACAGTTTTCTGGACTTCCCTGGTGGCTCAGATGGTAAAGAATCCACCTGCAATGTAGGAGACCTGGGTTTGATCCCTGGGTTGGGAAGATCCCCTGGAGGAGGGCCCGGCAACACACTCCTCCAGTACTCTTGCCTGGAGAATCCCCACAGACAGAAGAGCCTGGGGGGCTACTGTCCATGGGGTCGCAAAGAGTTGGACACGACTGAGCGACTAAGCACAACACAGCACAGTTTTCCAGAGCATATTGTGTTTATTTACATTTAAGTTGTTCCAGATACAGCACTTTACAAATTCACATGTGACTGGAAATTTTATCTCAAGCCATATTCCTACTTGAATACATTAAAGTAGGTGTTTTTTGTTGGATCTCTAGGTTAACTTAAATCAATTACAATATTTCTTTTTAATGTGATCTTTTAAAAATGTTTTTATAACAGTGCAGCACCTACAATGTTCAGTCCTTCTCCTAGGAATATTTCTTAAATTGATGGTAAAATTTTGCTTCCTTTTTTAATGATTCTACCAGGCAGTCTTTTTAAGCATCCATCTATACCATTGATTGAGGTTGTTTCAGACTAAGATATCTTTACAAGTATAACTTTGTTGTTCAAAATAAAGAGATGGAGAGATGGCCCTTACCTAAGAAACTATAAAAATTCAGTTGTAGGGTAACTTCCTCTTTTTTGAAGAAAATTTTATTTCCTCTTATGTATAGATATATATGGGCTTCCCTGGTGGTAACTCAGATGTAAAGAATCTGTCTGCAATACAGGAGACCCAGGTTCAATCCCTTGGTTGGGAAGACCCTCTGGAGAAGGGAATGGCTACCCACTGCAGTATTCTTGCCTGGAGAATTCCATGGAGTCGCAGAGTCAGACATGATTGAGTGACTAACACAAACACACGTAGACATATATGGGAATATAGGTAGGCAGTTGTGCGTAAGGAGAGGTTTAAATTTAGAAAATGGAAATTTGACTTAATATAGTAAATTGTCTACAGTAATGACTTAGCAGCAGCAGCAGCAGTGGTTTTTAAACTCTAGTGTGCCCTGGAGCATTGCTTTGCCCCACTGGACTTTTTGATTCAGTGTGCCTGGGGTGAGGCTTAAGTTCCAAATGATGATGATACTGCAGTTAGGGACATTATTTTGAGAAACAGTGCACCAAAAAATATTGAAGAGTTTAAGTTACATAGAGTAGTATTTTGCCTTTGAGCAAAACATTACAAATTTCAAAAGAAAAAGGATCTATCTAGAACTATAAAAGTAACTGGCTGTTGCGATAAATATTCCTTTGATGACATAGATTTCCTGTACATTGAAAGAAAAATAGTCAATAAATCATAAATCTTTTTTTAAAGTAGCCATAAATCTTGGTATCACTTCAAACTATTTTAAGCAAATGACCTAATTTAATTATAAAACAATAGGTAAACTGAAAGATCAGAGTGTAATCAGTGATATCAGAGCTTATTATCAAAAACTTACCTGAGAAATTCAATCTAAACTTATATTAACCTGAGAAATAGGTGAAGCTCTCTTGCATGACATACTTTATAATTGCACTGAAGCTTTGAACAGTTTTAAAATAACAAAAAGTTCATATTCCTTTTACTTTCCTTTTTATTTCAAAAAGGAATGGTCTAGTGTGTCAGGAGCCATTCAAGCATTTCTCCTGGTAATGTCTTTTGGAAACTCATCCTAAGTGGTAGTACAAATGAATTTATAAGCACAGAGGTTTTTGTTTCAGAATGCCTTTAGAATAGTAAAAACTTGAAAGCAACCTGAACTGTCTAATTATAGGGGAAAGGGTTGTTAAATTATTGGATAGCTACTGAACAAAAGCTATGTGACCATTTAAAATGTTTAAAGATTATAAAGAACTGTGGAAATAATTCTCAGTATATAAGAGCAGAATATAAAATTACATGTTAAAATATAGATGCATATGAGGAAAGGTAGAAGGGAAAAATTCAAAAATAAACTAAGTTTGTTAGGATGGCTATTGAATGAATGATTTTTTTTCCCTTACATCTCAATCCAGTGTGTTTGTTGTTTTATGTGTGGTTTTTGGTAATGAACTAGACCATGTCAAGTCCTACTTAGGAAACTAGAATAATTCTTGATTAGTATTGAATCTGCCCTATATATACTGATGTCAGGCCTTATAAATTTTGGAAATGATACAAGCCAGAAAACTCCTTTGCCCTCTACCAAATACACAACTAAAGTTCCACTGCTGATTTAAGAACTTCCATTTCTGTTTTTTAGTTTATTTCAAGATTATGAGAATACATTCTTGATTACTGTGTGTAACATTTAAGAGAGTTTTATTTTTTTAATTCTTGGAAATTTGCTTCACAGTGAGGTTATATTAATAGTCATGCAGTTTGTTTGTGTAGAAAGATAGAGTAATAGTTCTTTTTATTTTTCTTTTACAGAAAAGAGCTGATCCTCTCAGGTACTTTAAATCCAATTAAGGACTTACATCTGGGAAAACTGGCCTTAACTAAGTTTCCGAAGAGTCCAGAAACATGGATTCACAGGTGTGGTTAATTTACATCACAGAATTCTTAGGGCTTAGAATGGCTGGAGGAAAAAAAACACAGAATATGAATCAGGTCATATACTGATTACTGAATTCTGAAGTCAAATTATATCTACATTCAAGCCTAGATGCCATCACTTTTTCTACTTGGGTGATATCTAGGGAGCTTCCCTGGTGGCTCAGATGGTAAAGCATCCGCCTGCAATGCGGGAGACCCAGGTTCGATCCCTGGGTTGGGAAGATCTCCTGGAGAAGGAAATGGCAACCCACTCCAGTACTCTTGCCTGGAGAATCCCACGGACGGAGGAGCCTGGTAGGCTACAGTCCATGAGTCACAAAGAGTCAGACACGACTGAGTGACTTCACTTTCAGAGATTATTTAATCTCTTCAAGCTTTGGTTTTATCATTTATAAAATGAGAGTAATAATTACATCTATCTCAGAGTTAGTGGTTGAGTTTTACTTGAGGTAATGCATGTAAACACAAGCACAGTGCTTGCATATGTTAAATACTCAGTAAATTTTATGTTATTACTAACTATCTGAAGCAGTTATGGAAATTGCACTTAGATATTCAACTATAATGAGCAACTTGAGTTTTAATTAAACTTGGATTTAATTCAGTCAGGTGTGTTTCTGGTAAAAACGGTGGTGGTGGTTGTTATGTTTATTAAAATTAACCAAATAAAGGCAACTGAGGTGAATGGGGTGTAGACTGAATTAAAGTTGCTAAGACCATAAATGCAAAGAATATTTTTAGGTTAAAAGCTGAGGCAGATAATCAAAGTGCATGTAAGAACTCTTTTCAAAATCCTGGCTATCTGGAAGCATTTTACTCTTGGATCCCATATAACATCTTTGACTAAAATGAGATGGTCTGGGCTTACTGGTTGGGGTCAATGGGGAGATTCCCTGAAGAAATCTGTTCTGAGTTTATTAAACCACTTTTAACTTTTCTTAAATCCTGAGCATTTATAGGATCTTCAGTTTAAGGTATCTTAACATTAACCTTGCCTTTGGCTAGATTGCAGAGCAGCTGCTTCCAAATGATACAATTGATTGTACTTTCTCCCTGTTAGAAATTGGGATAGCAGACTACAGAGAGGTGTATGATTATGTGTATGGAGACTTGGAAAGGGGTGATGGTAGAGGAAGGGAGTTATTATTAACATAGATGCATCCATTGATTTATTGACTTGTCTAATATTTTATAAAGCAAGGTTTGGTTGTTAAAAATAACATTTGAAAATGACAAAAATGAATTTTGTTACTCAATTTCCTGTATCCTGGCTTGAAAATTTTTAATCTATAAAGAATGCTTTCTTATGAGAAAATATTTGTAAAAACTAAAGACAGTAAGTGGCTAGAGGCACTTTTGAGTGCTTTTCATTTAAATGTATGCTAATAAAAATCTTAAATAGATAAGGGGAAAATTATAGATGAAGACATTTTAAAACCTCCCTGATGGTTTCACTAATTATATTGATTTTTTCCTCCCAGATTCTATGCTATAATATAGAAATTTTGCTTCATAAAATCTTAATGCAGCTTCTTCTTTGCAAACACACAAAGGGTGAGGCATGCACATATAATTAAAAATGAACTGTGCTTCTTTTGAGTATTTACCAGCCATTAATTAATAATCACCCCTTCCCATACACACAGTACCACCAATCAGACACACACACACAAGCATTCCTGTTGCCTTTCCATTTCCTGGCCAAATGAAGTTGTCATTTCCAAATTGATGACATTCTCTTTTTGACAGATGTTAACATTTTTTAGAACGCTCTTTCTATAATCTTTGTCCTTTATCCTCACCACCGCCCTCCCCCACCCGCCTACATCCCTGGTGCTAAAATTATTATCATTAAAAACAGCTCTCCCCCACACAAAAAAAAACTCTTGAATACTAGGCATTACTTTGCATTGTCTATGAACAGAAATTAAATTGAGAACAAAGAGAACCCTGGTTGTTTTCCTCTCTGGTTTATTTTCTTTACTCATTTCTTGCCCACATGTTACCTTAACAGGCGATGGGTGCTACAACAGCTAATTCAGGAAACCTCCTTGCCTTCCTTTATGACCAAAGGAAACTTGGGAATAATTCCTGCAGAAAGAACACAGCAACTAATACGAGAAGAGATGGAGGTCTGTGGTGAAGCAGCAGGGAGATACCCAAGCAACTATAATGCCTGGTCTCATCGCATCTGGGTTTTACAGCACCTGGCTAAGCTAGACACCAAGGTAGGGTGTTATTTTGTGTCCCTAGGCACACTTCTGTCTGCCATTAAATCATCTGGTAGTATGCAGTAGTTCCTTCTCAGAGGAGCTTTTAAAGAGAGAAGTAGAGGAACTAATGGCCCAGTAGCCCAGAGAGGATTGCAACAACCGATACCTCCAGGGAAACTGGCAATTTAAAAAAAGTTTGCATTCCTCACCCACGCAGCTTTGGCACTCTTTAAGGCTAGTGTACTGGTAGAACAAAGAAGATTTAAGCAGTAAGGAAGACTGAGTATAACTCGTTCTGCCCTGAAACAGGAAGAGATTATTAAACTTTATACAATTGAAATTGTTCTTTCTTGGTAGCCTTTTGTTATGTGACTTAATGTGCTAGATCAGCTGGCTGCCTTTTCAGGGTCTCTTCTGGGGAGGGAGCAGAAGATCTCACTCAGGTGTTCCCACCCTTGGCCAAGTCTGTAAATTACCTGACAATTCTTACATCCTACCCCACATCTACTGAATTGAAATGAGGATAGGATTTAAAGATCAGTATTTTTCACAGGCTCAGGGGGTTATCTGGATGCAGAACCAGGTTGGGAACTGTCACTGCCTAATCCTTTTAGTTTAGAAATGAGGAGATGGAAGTTTCCAGAGAATTTTAATGGCTTGAACTTAGCCACAGTTGTATCATTTATTATTCATCAGAATGAGAGCCAGTATCCTTGTACTCCTTCTTACATACCACAGCTTCTCTATTTTTTCTTCACTTCTTATGGTATCAGTGCTTTAGAATCTAGAGTACTCTTCCAAAAGCTTCCCAGGCTTAAGACAGTTTAAAGGGGTCAGAATGTCTCACATGGTGCTTTCAGATTAATGGGGATGCATTCTCCATTTTTGCTTCCCACCCCTTCTTGTATCTCCTTTCAGGTCCCCTCTCCTCTCTCTGTGTGCTAGCCAGAGACTCCTCCAGAATAAATAGGAGAGCTTTCACTTCTGAGGGATTTTAAGCCAACAGTTCTGAAAGAGAAGGCATTCTTTGCAGCTGACATGGCTTTGCATTTCAGGAGGGGTGGCCACCTAATGGAATGGAAAGACAAACAACAGAATCACATTAACCCGGTTCAGATTCTGGCCGTTAGCTCTTTGTGTAAAGTAAGGCTTTAATGTTTTCATCTAGGGGCTCTGCTGCCTGCCTCAGTGGATTATTGTGAAAATTACGTGTGTTAATGTATATAAGGGCTTCCCTGGTGGCTCAGAGGTTAAAAGCTTCTGCCTCCAATGTGGGAGACCCGGGTTCGATCCCTGGTCGGGAAGATCCCCTGGAGAAGGAAACGGTAACCCACTCCAGTATTCTTGCCTGGAGAATCCCATGGATGGAGAAGCCTGGTAGGCTACAGTCCACGGGGTCGCATAGAGTCGGACACGACTGAGCGACGGAACGGAACGGAATGTACATAAAGTACTGGGCACCTAGTAGAGGCTCACAGAATTTTAGTTCCTTTCTCTGCTCCCCATAGATAAAAAACTTAGGTGAAACTTGACTGCCAGCTTGCTAGGTCAACTCAGTGCAATTTGTTCATGAAAAAAGTAGTGAAACTTTATCGTTACTAGACACTGTCCTGTATATTGGATATGGCATAAAGACAAAAGGCTTACTATCAACAAATTGAAAAATCTAGTTGAAACAGATACTGACAGTTACAAAGCAGGGTGACACTTGCAGAAACTGAGGGAATTTCCAGACACAGCAGGAGCACAGAAATGTCTCCTCATCCTGACTGGGCTCATTGACAATAGCTGCCAGAGGGAGCGATGCTACATTCTCAGGGGCCTGAAGCAGTGAATACAAGTTACCTGGTGGGTATAGGGGATATGGAGTGCTTTAAAGTCAGTCATCTCAGCTACACAACTTGGTGTCCTGTGGGAAGTAGGGAGAGGGAAGGGTAAGGTTGTGGATAAAGGAAGGCAGAGTCCAGGTGAGCTGAGAGCTCTTTGGAAACTTTCTTGCCTTGACGTGGACCTTTTAAAGTAACAGTCCGTAAATCAGAAACACAGGGCCAGGGTGAAATTCTTGGTTCCTTGAGACCATCTGTTGTTAAAGATGACGGCTCACATGTCATGTATGAACTCATCTGCCCTGGTCCACTGCTAGGCTTACATGTTGTCAGCCTGCCCTCCTCTGCCCTTGGGGGTCTTGGCATTTTTCCTATCATCACTGCCACTGTGTCTCACTCTCAGTGAAGGGTGCTGAATTTACAAAATCCACTTTCTTTTCTTATAAGCTATTGGGCCCAGCTAGGAGATCATGATGATGGGGAAAGACCCTGATGTGGGGAAAGATTGAAGGCAGGAGGAGAAGGAACGACAGAGGATGATAGTTGGATGGCATCACTGTCTCAATGAACATGAGTTTGAGTAAGCTCCGGGAGATGGTGAAGGACAGGGAAACCTGGTGTGCTGCGGTCCATGGGGTCACAGAGAGTCAGACACGACTGAGCAATTGAATAACAGGGAGATCATGTCCTACAGTACTTTGTTAGAGGAAGTAATCACAAAAGTATTAGTTGTCTAGAGCAACTTAAAAATACATATAAAATGGGTGGCATTTTTTTACTTAGAAAATTGAAAATGATTTTTTAAAGTGCTCATATTTAGCTTGGTAAGGGTATAAAGTGAAAGTGAAAGTCTCTCAGTTGTGTCTGACTCTTTGCGACCCCATGGACTCTACAGTCCATGTAATTCTCTAGGCCAGAATACTGGAATGGGTAGCCTTTTCCTTCTCCAGTAGATCTCCCCAACCCAGGGATCGAACCCAGGTCTCCTACATTGCAGGCAGATTTTTTACAGCTGAACCACAAAGGAAGGGTTTAAAGACAAGCATTATAGAAACTGACAAAAATCTTACCTAAGGGCAACATGGCAGCATTTACCAGACTTTAAAATGTGTTTTTTCTCTAATGTAGCAATTCTGCTTCTAGGCATTCATCCTAAAGAAGAAATGGGAGATGCAGTATGATATAGTGATTAAAGGCTCCACTTAGTGGTCATACAAGCATGATATGAATGCTAACTCTACCAGCAATTTGCTCTGTGGCCTTAAAAAGGGTTCTTAACCTCTCTAACCTCAGTTTTCTCATCCATAAATTGGGGATGATAACAATTTCTACCTCCTCAGGTGATGTAAATTAAGTGGGAGAATCCACATAGAGTGGCTGTCCCTAGTGCTTATACTAAGTGATCAGTAAACACTGGATATTATATTAAATATGGAAGTTTGATATATAAAAATGCTGTATATAATAGTGAAAAACTGGGAACAGT
The DNA here is from genome assembly GCF_049115385.1 of Moschus berezovskii. Taxonomy (NCBI): domain Eukaryota; kingdom Metazoa; phylum Chordata; class Mammalia; order Artiodactyla; family Moschidae; genus Moschus; species Moschus berezovskii. Next base: position 52,923,441 of record NC_142466.1, on the reverse strand, counting down.
CTAATAACAAAGAATGCATTTCACTGCAGTTCATCACAAAGAATATTTTGTTGCTACTAGAAATTAGATTTTTAAGATTATTTAAAGAAAAATGTTAATTATAAGTTAAGGATATAAAACTAAATATGAAATGGGCCTAATAATTTTTTATGTTATTAGTATTAAATAATATTTAATGTATTTTGAATAGTACCTGGCATATTATAAGTGTGCAACAGATATTTATACACAACACAGTGCCATTATGGATATATTTTGTTATATTTCCTATAAGCATGTGTTTTCTAGTCAGGAAAAAAATAGGTTACAGAATAAAGAATACTTACTAGTATTACTTTAATACTTACTATGGTTTAGAATTATGAGAGGTTTTAATTTTCTGTTTTTTGTTCCCTATGATGTTTGTGTTTTTCAGTGGACATATATTGAAGTAAATTTTAAAATAATCTAATTTTCAGGGCGGGGTGGAAGGAAACAGTCACAGTTGAAAACACTGTTAGAAGTAGTATTCCATTTATGAGACATATTCACAACAAGCAAAGCAAATTAGTAGGTGCCAGAGACTGGGGGGAATGGGGATTTAGAGGACTCCTAATAGGAATATGGGTTGTTTTGGAGGTGATGAAAATGTTTTGAAATTATAATCATGACATAGGCAAATCAAAACTACAATGAGATATCATCTCACTCCTTTCAGAATGGCTGTCATCCAGATATTTATCATCAAAAATAATAGTGTTGGCAAAGATGTAGTGAAAGGGAAACCCTTGTACACTGTTGATAAGGATGTAAATTGGTACAGACAGTAATGAAAACAGTATGAAGTTTCCTCAGAAAATTAAAAATAGAACTACCATATGATCGAGCAGTTCTACCCTTGGGTATGTATATGAAGAAAACAAAAATATTAATTTGAAAAGATACACGCACCCCAGTATTCATAGCAGCATTATTTACAGAAGCCAAGCTACAAAACCTTCCTAAGTGTCCATCAACAGATGAATGGATAAAGAAAATGTGATTGATATATATGTGTATATATATTAATATATATAATGAAATATTACTCAGCGATAAAAAAGAATGAAATTCTGGCATTTGCAGCAACATGGATGGCCTTAGAGGATATTACACGTAGTGAAATAAGCCAGACAGAGAAAAAGAAATACTGTATGTTATCACTTATATGTGGACTCTATAAAGTAACCGAATGAATTTAACAGAAACGTTCACAGATACAGAGAACAAACTAGTGGTTGCCAGTAGGGAGAGGGAAGGGATGAGGAGCAAGATAGGAGCAGGAGATTTAGGCAGTAAAAGCTACTATGTGTAAAATGAATAAGCTGCAAGGATAGATTGTGTGGCACAGGGAAATATAGCCATTTTATAGTAACTTTAAATGGCGTATAGTCTATAAAATATTGAATCACTATGTTGTACCCCTGAAACTAATATAATATTGTAAATCAATTACACATCAATAAAAAAGAAAAAAGGAAGTGTATCAGAATTAGATGACAGCAGTGGGATGGAGGAGTCTGGTTGGCTGCCGTCCATGGGGTCGCACAGTCAGGCACGACTGAGGTGACTTAGCGGCAGCAGCAGCAGTGGCTATACAGCTCTGTGACTATACTACAAATCAGAATTTTTTTTCAACTTCGAAAATTAATCCTAATAAATAAAGCTTCAAGAATAGCTAAGAAATTGTTGGAAAAAAAGGAAAAATAAGGAACTCTATATTGCTATATGTTTATATATTTAAATGTTTATAGAAATAGACATTAAAACTGTAGTACTGGCTCAAAAAATAGATACAGTAAAGAGAGTATAAAAGCCTAGAAACTAATTCCAGTGCACAGTATGTACAAATGTCATTGATGATAAATATGGCATTTCACATGATTAGAGAAGGCATTCTTTGTTCAATTTTGTGATGCTAATAAGATTGAGTTTTTAGAAAATAATGGTTAGATTTTAATCTCACATCTCAACCTGAACTCTTAAGTGAAATAAAAACGTGAAGAAAAAAGGAATTTAAAAAATCAGTTGCAGTAATATATTAAGAAAAATATTTATAACACAGAATCTTAATACCTTTAATATAGAAAGAGCTCTTCCAAACCCATAAAAACAGTAATGACTTTCACAAAGAATAAGTTGAGCAAATTATAAAAGAGAATTAGACAAACAGGCAGTTTGTAAAAGAAACAAAGATAAGTGAATAGGAAAAATATTTAGCTTTAATCATAATTAAGGAAATGTAAATTAAACATGATTTGCCACTTACTGGGCTTCCCTGGTTGGCTCAGCCGGTAAAGAATCCACCTGCAGTGCAGGAGACCTGGATTCAATCCCTGGGTTGAGAAGATACCCTGGAGAAGGGAACGGCTACCCACTCCAGTATTCTGGCCTGGAGAATGCCATGGACTGTACAATCCATGGGGTCACAAAGAGTTGGACATGACTGAGCGACTTTGACTTCCACTTACTAAATTAGCTAAAACTAAAGTATTGGTGAGGACTTTAGGAAACAGACATTAAGATCTTCTTCCAACAGGGGCATAAGTTATACAGCCCTCCGGGAGGGCAGTTTGAAGTACACATCAAGAGCTTTACAGAGTTTTTCTCACTGTTCCAATTATTGTACTTCTAGAAATTTCTCCTAAATAAAAATAAGACATGTACATAGATTTGTATGTGTGTATACATAGGCGTGTTACTTACGCAAAGTGGAAACAAAATGAGGGAATGGTTTAAATTGTGATAATCTTTAGGATGAAGTATTATGCAAAAGTTTAAAATTATGTTGTAGAATAATAATGAAATTGGAATAAATTTATAATTTAAGTGAAATAAAATTTCGATATAAAAGATATCTAGAATTTGTGTTAAGTAAATTATACAGATGCATTATTGCAAAAAGCTGAGAGATTGGTTGTATGGTAGAATATTAAAAGTAGTCATTGTTGGTCAGTAGGATAATGAATGATGTGGGGATTTTTTTGCTGCTTTATATTCTGTATTATTACATTTTTATATAATGATCATCTTGTATAATCAGAAGAAAAACCAAATGTTTTTTAAAAAATTTATAGAACTCATGGTGTATGTGTATATAAGAACTAGCATTTCTAGTAGTCTTTCATTTTAAACCTGTTATCTTCTGTTTCATAGCCCTGCTTCCATAGTTTTCTTATAATTTATTTATTCACTTACTCATTTTTATGTGGAATGTTGGAAAAGAATAATTATACAAAGGTCATTTGTTCTGTCAGTGCGTTCCAGTTAAGCCATATCTTTCTGCAGTATCTTTAAGATCATTTAAAAATAGTTGCTGTTTTTTAAAAAAAGAAATCACTATCTTTTATTCTACTAAGAAAACACCCTGAAATTCCTGTTAAAAGATTTCTTCTTTAGTTAGTAGGCATTTTATATCTTAGGGAAAAGAATATAGTGAATTTTTCTCTTAAATAGTCTCAGAAAAGAGTTTTTAGGAATTGAATTAGTTTTGTTGAAAACCTTTTAAATATATGCTATTCTTGCCTCAAAATTACAATGAATTTTTAATTTTTACATGTAGAAAATATATAGTAGAAATAATCTGAGTGTTTTTCACATTATAAATTCATTTTAAACAAGTTTTATATTCTTTTCAATGCATAGTAAGAAGCTGTACCATAATTAAAACGCCTCTGTATTATAGCCTGAATTTCCTGCAGGTTAATTCTTCAAAAATATAATTCTTAAAAAAAAAAACTTAAGATTAGTTTTTGTTTTGCAGGTAGAAGTTTATCTGGTGGGTTTATTTTGCCCACCTTTTAAATCAAATAAACAATCTTGTTTTCCATTTCTCAGAGACTCACTAGCAACAGCCTCTGAAATAAATTTATGTGGCTGTGAATTAACTCATTATAATTTAAAGGAGATGTTTAAAACATTTCACTGATAAAACTTGACCATCCTACCTGGAAATAATCATATCCCTCTTTACCAGTCACTTTGTTTATTTAATTGTTCATTCATTCATTCATTAAACATTTATACATAGGGTGTAGGGTGATGGGAACATTAATTAGAAATGAATAAGTATCTTAAAAAACTTGTATAGTGGGGATGAAAAGGTATACAGGAATTTCTATAATATATATAATGGAACACACAAGAACTATGGAAGCTGAGAAGAGAGAAGACTTCTAGTTTTCTCTATGAAAAGTAGAGAGGGATCTTGCTTAAGGAGAAGGCATTTGCCTGAGCTCCTTGAAGAACAGGTAAAAGAGCCTTTTGGTGTTGTGTGGTCTATATGGTTCACTCTTGATAAGTACATGTCATTTTTCCTTAGCTGGTCTGAAAATCCTCTGACACATGTGGTAGGCCCTCAATATACCTTTTTCTGATCAAAACTCATTTGTTTGCTAACCTGTCTGAGACACTGCCAAATAATTTATTTTTTCATAAATGCTGCTTTTCTTTTTATCTCCACTTAAAATTCTTTAGTTTGCAGATTTAAACAATTCACTGATGAATTTTGTCTTACCTATTTAAAAAGTCACTTATCATTGGTGATAAGTTTGAGACAAATAGTGGAAGTCATGAGCCCTTGAAAATTCTTGTTATTCATGCATCATGTTTTTGTACTAAGCTCTTAGAATTAAGTAGTGAACGAAATAGACATGGTTTCTGCCCTGATGACACTTAATAGTGCCAAAGAAATAATTATATTAAGTTTATTGTTGAACAGATAGTTAGATACAGTACAGATTCATTAAATGCAAAAAAAAGTTTCCATCAAAGTGACCTCTGAATTTATATTTTCCCTTCAGTATAAGCATTAAATTAAAAATGAATACCCAGTGTCTTTCCTTATTTTAGAATCTGGCTGTTCTATGTGTATGTCAATTAGAAAGGTCCTTAAATTCTATAGTATTAAAAAAATATTATTTTTTAAAAAATTATTTAAAAATTTTTTAAATTATTATTTTCTAAAGAAATGGAACATGAGTATTTATTAAGCAACAACACTGTGTTGGATGTTATGTGCAAAATATTGATAGGAATGGCATCAAAACAAGGAATGAATGAAAGAAATTCAAAGCATTAACAGAGAAAGGAAAACCTAGCAATTCCTCATTTCACTTCCCTTTTTCCTTCCTACAAGATTCTTCTTGATGAACTATCTTCTACTAAACACTGGGCATCCATGCATGTTTCAGACCACAGTGGATTTCACTACCGCCAATTTTTATTAAAGTCTTTGATTAGCCAAACTGTGACTGACGGTTCTGTATTGGAGCAAAGTCCTTTGAGAAGTGAGTCAACTGTAGTTCTCCCAAAAGATGAAGAAGCAGTGGCTTCAGCAGAGGAATCAAGGGTAAATCTTCCCCATCTTCTCAAAGAAGAAGTTGAATTCAGCACTGATCTTATTGATGCCTACCCAGGACATGAAACCCTTTGGTGTCATAGGTAAGAGAAGGAAGATGTATTTCCTGCATGAAACTCTGTGTGTCCTTATGAGAGCTACAGAAGGTCTTACATCTGACTCGAGCCTCCTTGGGTAAATATGGTAATTTGACTGTGATACTTTGCCTGTGTGAGTCAGAGGAGTTTGTATTACCATAGCCTCCCCTCACAGTCTTCATTAGCATGAGGTTCTTCGCACAGACCTTTGCCAATGGCTCGAGATGGTGGTGTTCATTCTTGACTGTGCAACAGAATAACATGTGTTACTTCCAAACTAAAAAACGTTTCTGGACTCCCTCTTTGGAGATCCTGATCCTTAGCATTTCTGCGATAGAGTGCTGCCGTCTTTTAAAAAAATAAAAAACCCTAACAGGTAAATTTGATGTGAAGTCAGGCTTGAGACCAATGATTAGACCCTGCAAATAGTTAAGCTTTGGCTTCCCAAATGACTCTGTGGTAATGAATCTGCCTGCCAATGCAGGAGACGTGGGTTTGATCCCTGGGTCTGGAAGATCACCCTTGAGAAGGAAATGGCAAACCCTCTCCAGTATTCTTTCCTGGAGAATTCTATAACAGAGGAGCTTGGTGGGCTACAGTCCATGGGGTCACAAAGAGTCATACATGTCTGAGCACACACAGATAGTTAAGCTTTACTGTTCTTCCCAACCATGATGGCCTGCAGATTAATTTATTTTGAGTATAATCTCGACATTTTTTTATTTTTTAAGGTAATATAAAATATATTTTATTAATATTTGTTTAATTTTACTATTCAGGATTATTATGAAGGTGTGAAGGAGGATTAGCAGCCTCATAACTTGAGTTTTAAGTACCTTTGACAGTACTTCTCATGTTGAAATGACATCCAAGTATGGAAATCCCCTGATTGGTTTATTTTGGATTATCATTTAGTTGGAGGCATCTCTGGCATTAAATACACAGATTTTACTTCAAGTTATAAGATTATACTTATAGACAAATGACTTGCCTGTGTTAGGCAAGAGGTAGGCAATTAAAATAATTGTGTATTTTTTTAAGTTAATTGAAATTTGTTCCCTTTTTCCAGATCAAATTTATTTGGAAGATATATTAGAAGATGAAAGGCAATCCTCCCCTCTTTGGCACCTTCATAAATACAAACTTGTCTTTTTCTCTCAAAAACAAGACAGTCTTATTCCACATTTTTAGAAGAGGTGATAGATCTTGACTTGCATGTTTTAGTGTTAGATTTTTGTTGCTGTTTCATATTTAGACACATTAATAGCTAGGCTCAGAATATTAAAAATTATATTTGTTTTTGGAAGATAGCTAGATTGTTAGAGCAGAAACTTTCTTTGTTCATAAGATTAATGGGAGTTTGGAATGGGGAGAAGAGACAGTTGGGAAGACCTATATATCATATAGACCAGTTTTCTACTGATTCAGTGCCTTTAAGCTGCTTCTCTGTCCTTTAAGATTTATTTGTAAGATGAGTATGTTATATGCTCCTTTGTCTGTTCCAGAATAAGCTAGGAAAATGAACTCTCTTTTAAAGGCTTAGAATTGTTAATATAAATGATGAGATATAACAGCCTAAAATCTATGTAATTTACCTTATTTTGTACAAAGATGTGGACCCCACTTTGTCACAATTTTTGGAAATTAGGCATATGGATCTTCATTTTTAACAAATAACTACAGATGATTCTAACAGCAGGAAAGCTCTGCTTAGAGGAAGAACAGGAACTGTGTGTTTTATCATACTTTTCTCAGAGCCCAGCATATTCTAGCACATGTGGATGTTTAATGAGACTATAGTGCTGGATTAGGGAGAAATTCAGAGGGTTTCTAAGATAGTAAGTCCAATTGCAGCAGTTCTGTTCTTGTTAAAGATAGTATTGGATAGAGGTCATAGACTAATCCTGTAGAGGAGCTATATAATCCTCTTGTTGCTAAAAATCACTTGTCTTTTAGGCTGTCAATGAGGTTAATTTTTGGTTTTGTTTTATATTTTAATTTATAGCAGAGATCGGGCAAAACCCCATTTCTGGTTTCATATTATAGTTACAGAGAGTAACAGCACCAAGTGATTGTCATCATCTCAGTCAATGTTTTTTAAAAAACCTTTGGGGTAGTATTTCAACAAACCAGTAATCTGGACTTGTGAAGCTCTGTCCAAATACCAGAGACTACATCTTAACTATTCTCCTTCCCCCAGATAGCTCTGGGTTACTGAAGGCAGTAAAACTGAATACTGTATGTTTTGAAATTGCCAACTTACTTTTCTGTTTTTTTCTGAAAAGCTTGACTTTGTGATGTGATTTTTCTTTTTCTGTTCTATTCCTCCTCCTCTTCTTTCACAGGCGGCATGTTTTCTACCTTCAGCATCACTTAAATGGTAGGTTTCCTCACAGCGTGATCCAGTTGTCTCCTGCCGACAGTCCTGGGGGAACTTTGAGTGACTTGCACAGTATCCCAGCAGGCCCCCCCACATCTCAGGCAATGGAGGTGGATGGACTCAGTGACTTTAGCAAGCAAGGCTATTCCCAAGAAATCAAACGCTTGAAGCGGACCCCAGCTCCAGACTCCCTGGGCCTGGAAATGGAGCACAGGTTCATCGATCAAGTACTGTCCACCTGTCGGAATGTGGAACAGGCCAGGTTTGCCAATGCATACAGAAAATGGCTGGTTACATTGAGTCAATGAAAGAGGTGAATTAGTCCTGCAAAGTTCCCCTTTTTAGTGCAATATCGCTTTTCTTTCTTATTTACATAGTTGCATGAACTGTTTGCTACTATTGGCTAACTATATGTTCTTCATCTTTAGGCTAAAAGACCCTAGTAAATCTTCCATTTTATTTATTTTGTTAAGAACTGGCATTCCTTTGGTGATAAAATAATTGTGTAGTTCCTTCTTGCTAAGCAGTCTTAACTTTTTTCTTTTTAACTTCTCATCCTGTATATTCCTGTCTTTGAGACTTTTCTCATTTGATTCTCCAGATTGGTTCACACACACCTCAGCCCACCTCAGTGCAGTTGCTGTATAGGCTTTTTTTTGGGGGGTGGGGGGTAACCAAAAAGTTATGCTGTAGTTTAGCTTAAGAACAGTACAAATTCAGAACTACTCAATCTCATTTCTGTTTTGAGAATCAGATGGCCAGATGGATAAATTTGTGAAAATACACACCATTTCTCTTTCACTAGCATGTTATACTCAAGTCATAGGCCAATATAACCAAAGTCAGAAGTATTGAAATTTATATGACCAATATAGTTCTAATATAATCCATTTTTAAACTAATTATTTTAAAAAACTAATTTTATGAGTTTATGCAATTGTAGTGAAAACTTATTTTTACTACTAGCTTTGATAAGTTTTTTTTACCTCAATCAATTAAATCAATTTTTAAAAAACCTGGAATGCCATTTTTAGTTATTACTACTTATTTTCCTCCAAATTCACCATGCAATATGGCAGGCTTATGCATAGAAATGTATCCATTAAAAACCTTCCTTTGTAAAGTTTTTAAGTTACTGAGGATACACTGGATAAACTACAAAATTTTTATGAAGGGATTATTCAGTTTACTGGCAAAAGCCAGGGGGAAAGAATAGTTTTGAAGGTTAGTTCTTCAGTTTATTTTAAAAAACAAAACAATTTAGAAACTTTAATACTGAATTTATCAGGGATGAGGTACCAAAGTATCCATCTTATCTTTCCAGTAATAAGGGCTGCATTTTTTAGATAGGTGAGACAGATGTGGTGAAAGTACTAGGTAATATCTGATTTCTTGATATGAAACAGTGCTTTGCATTTCTTCTTTCTACACATCTTTCTCTTTATTGTCCCCATCCATGGTTTTTTTTGGTTATCTTCACTTTTGTATATTTTTCCTTGTCTATTATATTTCATGGATATAAACTAAAGATATTCTATCTGTTTCCAGTTAATTCCATACCCCATTAAACACACACGAAATACGAATATAAATTGCCCTGCTAAAAGTTACCCTAATGATGCTGTCTGTTATCCTATGTGTATAAAATGTAGTAGTGGCTTAAACAGTGTGACCACTATGCTTTGCCTGTTTTCCTTTTTTTATGCTAGGCTACCTGTAGGGTAAGAAGACATGTAGGGAAAAGCAGACCTCTCCTATATCACTGTTATGGAGACTCTTAGTCTTGAGTGAGGAACATTGCCTTAAGGGAAAAGAATAGGTCCTTTATTTGTGTATCATGATTTTGTTGAGTGGCAAACTATCAAATGAGACTTAAGAATACCAAAAAACTTGTCTAGGCTGGTACTTGTAGACAGAAGCTGCTCTTCTCTCCAAGGGCAAAAATTACCCTTTTATAACTTTTCGTAGTATATAGGTGAGAAAATGATTGGCATTATGAGCATAATTTTATAACCTTTTATGTACAAAGCATATTTTGAATCAGATACCTCAAGGTCTACCTAGACCTGTGGATAAAATTATTACTTTATGATTTTTAGCAGCTGCAGGGCTTGAGGGGCAAACTACACACAGATGACATGGAGATCCAGTCAGTTCCACTAATGTATGTTGCCAAATTTTGGCCTCACTGTTACTTTTCTTCCAAGGATCATTTTAAGTATCCCAACTAATAGGGCTTCTTATGCTTTGATGTGCGAGTGTGAGAGTGTCAAGACATGAGTATAGACAATCTCCTGTGAAGCATCAGCTAAATTTTATAATGTTCCACACTTTTTTATATCTTCCACAAAGTTTCTTGCCTTTCTTTGATGTTAACTGTCTTCTTGTGTTTTAAGTCTCTCAACTTACCCTTGCACAAAGCCATGCAGTCCTTTAATATATCTTGGTCTCCTGTCTTCCTAATAGTTTTAAGTACCAAGTAAAAATACAAATACCCAAAGGATACAGTCTGTATCTGACTCTTGTGTGCTACTTTATTTCTAAAATTTGTAGTTTTCAAGTGTTATTCACAGAAAAACATAATATTGCCCTGTATAGTTGTGTGCTTTACTCTGAGTGCTTGACATCCAACTCACTAGCTGTAGTATGATAATATCTCTTGGAGTGAATGAGCTCATGCAGTGGAAAGGATGTGTCTGTATTTAGAGACTCATTAGTCTTCACTTACTTTTCGATAAATATGTCACTGTTAAAGGAAAAGATGATTTAGATTAACACACATTTCATCCAACTTTCACTGGAAGAATTGTAGACCATCCTGGGTCAAGAATACTACTGACAAGTAAAAAAAAAAGCAATAAGATCTGTAAATATCTTATAGATACAATATCTCTACAATCACTCCTCCCCGATCTTTTTCTTTTTTAAGTGTACCTATTTTGGTAATGTGTTCCCAGATTCTGTCTGCCTTGCATATTGCAAGGACTTATTAAATATTTATTCAATTTATGAATGATTAACTGAAGATGGGAAAATTAATCATGAAGGATGTGTACAGTGAGTTATGATTGAGAAATTGACAGAATAGAGCACTGAATTGTCAATGAATGATGTATTCTGCCTTCATGATACTTAGGAGCAGCTATTGCATATAGAATAAGTTAATTTAGATTTTCTTTCTTCATTAAACTACTTTGTTTATGCTTGTTAAATCCCAGCCAAGAAATGCAGCTATATAATATCAGTTAACTGTACTTTAATATATATTAAAAATTCATAGAAGAATGAAGACCATTTTCATTAAGAACACTACTTTCTATTCATTTATGATGTTGGAGGATAGATCTTGCCCATAGAGCCAGAGCCACTTTTGGGGTATCTGAGGAAACTGATTTCAAAGATTTGTTGTTCTGTATCTATGCATAGTAGTCATTTTATGCTTCTCCTTTTCCCCTCCACAACTTGAACTTTTTTGATATTTCTTAAATCTGAGTCATTTTTTTAAACTTCAGGATTTGATACCTTTTAGTGTCCCCTTTTTCTTTTCTATGTTTTAGCATTTTATTATCTCTGGGCCCAGACTTTGAGTCATGTTTCTTATTCCAGTGGTACAATTTTAATTTAAATTCAAGGCTTCATTATTTATCAGATTAAATATACAAGATGTCACACAAAGCCACTTAAGTCTTCAGATAAGGACTTAGTAACACAAGACATGCCAACAGAAGTTCTTGGATTTTTATGTGGCTTTTTTGTAGGAACGCATATATATGGTGATACACTATCATTTAGATATATGCAGGTCATGTGAATTTATGCTTGTCTAGATATATACATGTATATGTGTGTAAAACTTAATATTTTTGAGAACAAATTTTCAGTCTAGTATTTTTCTCTTAATAGCACAAGATAATATCTGACATGAGGGCTAAATATAAATTAGGAATGCTACCACTTGCTATGCAACAATCTAATTTCTACCTTAGTTTCCCTGTATTACAGAAGATGCTAAAGATTTAGTTTATCAAAGGAAGTTAGAAAACACTTTTCTTTTTGCAAAAAGCTTTTGTAAGCTTAATTATTTTCTTACTAGAAAAGTACATTTTAAAACTTTAGAATATTTAAAGTATGCTAGAAAATTTGAACAGCATTGTAACAACTGAACTTTTTGTCTTCTGAATAAATTTCTCAAATAGAGCTATACAGACCCTAGCACTTAACATGCTGCCACCCTCCTGTGCTTGGATATACTCTGTGATGTGCTCCTGTTCATTAGAGAAGTACGTGAAAGGAGAGGAAAGCTTTGGCAAGTTCAGTGTTATGAAGGCAGTGAGCAGGAAAAGTCAACCCTGAGAATTCCATTTACCATCACATAGTGTCTTTTAAAAAGTAACTGTGCATACTGTGTTTATTTGAGTGCCTTTCTTACTTTTTGATGAAGCAAGATTATATTTAAGTTTAATTAACCTTTAGGTAAAAATCAAAGGGTGAAAATTTTATTAAACAGTTGACTGATTAGTTGTTTTATTTATTCCAACTACTAGGCATGGTCTAGTGGAATATTTTATCCTTAAGTGAGTTACTGATATGAGCAAGAAGGATGCTTTGGTTTGCATTTCACTAGTTAGCATTTTCAAGCACCCTTCCAGGAAGAATTAGTTCTTTCTCAGTAACAGCTAACTTTTTCGGGGTTGGAGGCATCACGTTTAGAGGATGGCATATTCATAACTAAAGATCAGTCTGAAACCTGTGCAGCCCTTGTTTAAAGGGAAACAGTGGCTCTCTGTTCTAACAGAAATGCCATATGGTTGTCCTAAGTGAATCCTTTCCCTCATTTTAAGGACTTTTAAGAACTCCTTCCAAAATTCAGGCTTATGGATAATAGATGAGAGGGAAAAAAAAATGGAAGTTTAATCTTTTCAAATATTGGAGGAACAGAAGTAAATAATGAGATGAAATTTTAAATGTGGCTTTTTATGTACTTGGGTATGAGGAAGGGAAGAATCAGAATTCCATATTTCCAGATAGCAAATAACTATTAATTATAATTTCATTAAAACATATAACTTAATATTCCAAAGTGCTTTTCAGAGAACTGTTGAATATGTATTCCTAAAGGACAGCAATAGGTCATATTTATGGTGGAAACAAAACTATTGCGTCAGTTGTGGATCTGGGGGTTAGCCTGAGACCTCAGGCTCCCAACTTTGACTTCTGTATTCTCACCAGGCCATGTTAACACTATAAAACCAAACTGTTAAAAAAAAGAAAGAAGGAAAAAAGTAGCAGTAGCTTACTCTTTTGATGAAATCTTGTGCTTCCAAGCATATTAGCTATATATAGTTTGTGCTTTCTGCACAATAATATGGCCCACAAAGCTTAACCCTGGCACTTCTTTTATTAATGTTGTTATTCCTCAGGGTGTAGAAAATTTAGTAAATTTAGGGCAAAGCTTTATATTCAGTGGCAAAAAAAGGTGAAAATATGCTAATATATTACTAGCTCTTAAAAATTTTAGTATAAATAGTATTTTTTATAAACTACTACTACCAGTGCAGTAGCTCAAAGATGCTCGGTGACTGCCTCCTTGCTCATCTCACTGCTTCAGTCCCTATGGTTCTATTATGAATATTCTCTTACACATATCTTCTACAGAAATGACTTTTGTATTATTTTCCATGTTTAGCAAAGGTAGGGGTGTTTTAGTTGACATAAGTCTCAGTTTTTGGAAATCCTATTGAAAAAATGATTACTGTTGGTTTTCAAACTGATAACTCTTTTGTTTCTTGAAACTTCAGTTTCCCTGAGAGAGTGTTTTGTGTGGAGGCCTTGTGTACATGTTCAGTACATTGCATAATGCCTTGCACCTTGTAGGAACTCAACAGGTCAGAATTGTTAAAGGCTAGAAAGTTAAAACTAACTTGTTTATCTTATCACTGTCCATATTCTTAACTTCAGGAGAAATACAGTATTGTGCTTAAGATACATAATCAGGTTCAAATATACAAAGCAATGATATACAGCTGTGTAACATTGTAAGTGAAATTTAGATACTTTTAAGGCATACATATATGTGTGTATTCACATATATATATGTATATATGTTTAAATGAGACTTGGAATTTCAACTTACATAGTGGTTTTACAAAGAATTTTATCCAAAGGACTTTTATTTCCGTACTTGCTTGAAGTGCTCCTATTTAAAAGCAGTTTTCTTTATTACACCAGCCCCCTCAAACAAAATTGGAAACCTCACACAAGTGCCCATTTGAATTAACCAGATATTGCTGTAAACTGTTCATAGTAAGTCTTCGGTTGCTTATGAACCATGACATTTTGACTCTTCTTCCATACCTATAGCAAATCAGCCTTAATTTTGTGTATGACAGTCACTTTCCTCAAAGTACTATGCAGCATACTTCAAATGTTTATCTTTATAAAGTGATCAATAATAACTTTGAGATTTTTCAATGTCATAGGGATGAACAGTTTCACACATTCAGATATTAATTCACAGCAGTCTGTTAGAAATGCTAATACTTTATCCTCCCTCACAAATGTCATCTTGCATTTGGAGCAGATTTTTTTTCTTATTAGTTGAAGAACGAGTATAGGCTGAAAGCACTCATAGTAGGTGCTCAATAAATACTTGGTGGATTATTGATCTACCATCAGTGTAACAGCTTTCAGAAAGGAAACTGTTGTCATCTTTTCATTGAAGAGTATATTTTTATAGTAATATATGTTTGAAACTGGAAATTTTTCTCATTTGACATGAATTAGGCTTATTTAGGTTGGAGTTAGTAATGTAATAAAAATTTTTTAATTGTTTATGTAGAAATGGTCTGAAGATAGATATGAAAAGTTTAAGCAAGGCACATTCATGAATGTGATTAAATGTCTTAATAGGCTGCTGAACTCTAGAGAGAATTGCTGTAGTCTTCTGCAGTCAGATTCTGTGTTGGTCTATCTAGTATTTTCTAGTATCTCTCTCTCTCTGCTTACGTGTTCAGTTGTGTGTGTGACTCTTTGCAACCCCATGGGACTGTAGCCCACCAGGTTTCTCTGTTCATGGGATTTCCCAGGCAAGAATACTGGAGTGGGTTGCCATTTCCTACTCCAGGGGATCTTCCTGACCCAGCGATCAAACCCACATTTCTTTGTCTCCTGTATTGGCACGCACCACCTGGGAATCTGTTTTCTGGTATCAGTTCTATTTATTTCTCCCTAAGTCTTGGTTACTTTCCAGTGTCTTAAAAGTAGTCATAGCAAAATGAGGAAGAAATTTGTATGACTAATCTAGTAGTTTGAGTCTGTTAATGTGTGACTTTCAGAGCATTTTTGACAGAGTTTACCTAATACAAATGGATGTAAACAGTTTAAAAACAAGCATTCCAACCTGTGATGTGACGAGCGGAATATGCAGCACAGGCATAGTTAGGCAGTGCCTCCTGATGAGAGTGTTGATGCATGACTAACACTGGCTTCTGACTGGGGTGACCACTGTCGGTGTTGTACCTTGGTATTGTTGTTCCTAAGAGAATAATGGTGTATATATGGAGTATGTACTAGGTTATTGGACAAAATAAAAGATGAGGCATTATAAATACACCAAATATTTATACACTCTGCTACAAAGAAACTAAAAAAAGGAAGAAAATACTAAAAGACCTGTGATCTTATTTTTCCTTCATAGCTTCTAAAAAAATTTTTTTTTCACCTCAGCTCTCTTGGACACTAGGCAATTGCTTACTTTAACACTGAGGGACTTTAAAGTATAGTTCCCAGACACTGTATTCAGCTATTAGAATTCACCAGGTCTGTTCATTTTACATGCTTAAAGATTTTCCAGAAAATGGAGTAATTAAGTTGCAGTCAGTGTTAAGATTAAATGAACAATGTAGGTTTTGATTAAATGGGACAAGTTACATGTATGATCTGTGGTGCAAGGTCAGATCCTGGGTATTAAAGATAAGTTTGGCTAACTTATTTTACTGAAGATACCAATTGTCTTCACTCTGATTGCACTGCTGTTTTTCTTAAACTATTTTGCCTCAGTATTACAGTCGGCATTGAATGTCATTTAGGATTTACCATATTCTAGTTGATGTTTTTTAAGGATTAAATATTTTGTGAATTCTTTTTATACTTAAAACGTGTACCTTGCAGAGGGATAAAAATTAATTTTGCAATAATGTATTTACAGTGTGTGCTTATGGTTTTCTGGGAGCTAATACTCCAGAGTGCTTTAAGAGTGATGCTAAATTCTAAGGCTGATATAATGACTATAGATTTTCTGTATCAGTGCTGTCCAGTAAAAACAAATGCAAGCCACATAACATAATTTAAAACTTTAAAGCTAGTAGCCACGTTAAAAAAAGAAATACATAAAATTAGCTTTAATAATATATTTTAATTAACCCAATATATTTAAAATATTATATTTTACATGTGTAACCTATATACAGAATTGGGGTGTTTTACCTTTTTTTTGCATAGAAAGTCCTCAAAATTCAGCGTGTATTTTGCACTGAGGAGCATCTCAATTTTGAAAAGGTACATTTCAAATGCTCAAAAAGCCACTTATGACTGGGGGCTGCTCTATTGGACAAAGCAGATTCATAGAGTACAAAATATGGCTTTATTTTAAATTAGAGATGCTGAGGTAGGCATGAAATTATGGTACTTAAAATTATTTATTATACTTATAATCGAACAGAATTATCCACTTGTTTTTCTTTGCCTTCGTTTTAAATTTTCTTTAGAAGTTGACTCAGCCTGTTTCATTTTGCTAAGCTTTATTTGAGGAAGTTATTCCGTGCCTTGTAAAATATCATAATATACTGATTATAACCACACATTATTAATAATACATTTTTCAATGTGTTCACTAAATTCTGTCCTGTTTCTTCAAAATAATAGCTTAAATTGCATGTTAATTGTATATCTGTACCTATTTTGTTCTTATCATTATAATACAATAATGTGTATTTAGCAAATAGCCCTAGGATTCTAATCTTCCCATGCAGCTGCTCCAGTACTTATTGGTACACTTATTAAATTGTAATAAGTTGCAGAAAAGTAGAATGAAACCATTCTTTTTTTTCCCATTAGATTTGTTTTTATCATGTGACCATGTACCAAGCCAGCTATAAATTATATTTCTGTAGCATATGGAAAATAGCGTTTATGTCTTATCTTTGCTAAATGTTTGAAATTTTAAAGTAAACTTTTCATCTCCTAAAATGTGTTAAGAATGACTTTATTTTTACTTGTAGTGTTTTAAACTTCAACTTCAGTCCCCCAGCCTGTCTTATTTAATTGCTGTGATGGTGATAGTTGGGTGGAGGTGTGAGCTGTTGTCTGTGTGAAATCAATGATAAGATTACATTTGTAAACAGTTTTAAAATATCATTTGTGTCTAGAACATTAAAACAAAAAGCCAAAAACAAATGAGAGAAATTGTCACAATTGTCTCTAGACTGCATTGATAATGAGTAGTTGACTTAACGAAATCATCAATATGACTAGATACACTTCTTCCTATATATTTCAAATAAAGGTATAGAACAGGGAATTACTTGATTATTTCAGTGTTGCATCCCATGTTTTCTTAATCTTGAGTCTCACTTCTATATAAGACAGAGCATTTAGAGTTAGAGTTGCTTAAAATGTATAATACATACATAATCTCCAAAAAGTATTTGATGAAATGGACACTTTTTTTTTTTAACTGAAATTTTAAATATTTCATGGACTTGTCCATGGTTCAACGGCTAAGACTCTGTACTCCCACTGCATGAGGTACAGGTTCGAGCCCTGATTAAGGAACTAAGATCCCACATGCCACATGTGTGTGACCAAAAAAAAAATATATATATATATATGTTTCAAAAGGATGTTTTGTGGGAAAAGGCCTTTGTTACTTTGTCCCATGACTACTAAGGATTATATTTTAAATAATGCACTATTATCTACATCTGTTTTTGGTTGGAAATAGGATATAGATACAGATAGATATAGATACAGGCTTACCTGGTGGCTCAGGCAGTAAAGTATCTACCTGCAATGCAGGAGAAGCGGGTTCAATCCCTAGTTGGTAAGATCTCCTAAAGAAGGGAATGGCAACCCAATCCAGTATTCTTGCCTAGAGAATTCCATAGACAGAGAAGCCTGGTGGGCTACAGTCCATGGAGTCACAAAGAGTCGGACATGACTTAGCAACTAAGCACACACAGCAAGATACAAAATTTATTTTACATTGGGTCAAGTACCATGAACAAGGTTTAGTCCACAGTATTGTTTTTGATTTGATATCCTAGGGAAGGGAAGTAGTTTACTAAAGACAGTCCTGATTTCAATGAGTAATCAGATTACATAAGAAATCTGACAACAGTATTAACAAAGTGCTTCACTTAATAGGGTGCTCCTTGAACAATAACAGAGGCAGGATAATACACTAGCCAGTTACAACTTTTAAATATGATAAACCTTTCATCATTTGTCTGTATTTGGCAGTATCACTTTCCTCACGCTGGAAGCTCAAATTTTTGCTCTTGGAGTTTTTTTTTTTTTTTTTCATTTTAAATTAAATGGCATGGCTTCTGTCTTTTCACTCAACTCCAGAATGGCTAGACTGGGCATCAGCTATATTTAACAAGTTATAGTAAGCCTGTTTCTTGTCAGAAGTGCAATATTATTATATGTGTCCCATGTTACAGCAGAAGTTGAAAATAGAAGCAATAATTTTCATATTGTCTTTTCTTTCAAAGAAAGACTTTTAAAATAATCCTGGTTGATAGGAGGAATTCCCTTACCACTCCTTAATTATATGAACAGACAGATAATACTTTTGAATTTACACATTTATTATTGGAATCCTCTGAATATGTATAAATCCTCTGAAGATATATAAATCTCTTGTATTAGATTCCTCATGTACCTCTCACAGTAATTACAGGTGACTGATGCAAGGTCCTTGGTTGGCAAAGTAATGTCTCTGCTTTTTAATATACTGTCGAGGTTGGTCATAACTTTCCTTCCAAGGAATAAGCGTCTTTTAATTTCATGGCTGCAATCAGCATCCGCAGTGATTTTGGAGCCCAAAAAATAAAGTCTGACACTGTCTCCACTGTTTTTCCATCTATTTCCCATGAAGTGATGGGACCAGATGCCATGATCTTTGTTTTCTGAATGTTGAGCTTCAAGCCAACCTTTTCACTCTCCTCTTTCACTTTCATCAAGAGGCCTTTGAGTTCCTCTTCACTTTCTGCCATAAGGGTGGTGTCATCTGCATATCTGAGGTTATTGATATTTCTCCCAGCAATCTTGATTCCAGCTTGTGCTTCTTCCAGCCCAGCGTTCCTCATGAACTGAACTGAACAGAACTGATGCAAGGTCAACTTTCTCTGTAGGGTAGAAATGGACTGAAATGGCCCTCAATCATATTTCTGTATTCTAGTATTTCTTGAATTGCTAGTGATCTCTCTAGACACACTGTTGAGAGAATACTGGAAAGTGAGTGAATAAGTGGGATTGTTGCCACATTAGACACCCCATTTATTTTATTTTCAAGGAAGTTTTGTAGTCTCCCCACCATAGCTCAGTTGGTAAAGAATCTGCCTGCAAGGCTGGAGACCTGAGTTCGATCCCTGGGTTGGGAAGATCCCTTGGATAAGGGAAAGGCTACTTACTTTAATATTCTGGCCTCAAGAATTCCATGGACTTTATAGTCTGTGAGGTCACAAAGAGTTGGACACAACTGAACAACTTTGACTCACACGCTCAATCACCTACTAAGGGTCCCTGGAGCAAAAATAATCACTAGCTCTCTCTTGTCTGTCACTAAGGGGTGACACATCTAATTTGTGACATTGATCTCATACAAGTCTTAATGTTAGTTATTCCATGTGAAGAAAATTTTAAATTAAAGCATTTTATGTAGTATTTATTAGAGTAAAAAATGAGAAACAACTTGAACACACAACAGTAAGAGATTCAGTAAATTGGCGTTATCCTACAGTAATACATACCTTGCTGTTATAAAGAAGTATATAAGACTCTAATTATATTTAAAAATTAAGATTAATTCCCATTTCCAGTAGTGGCAAGACCAACACTCCCACTGTTGCTGCTGCTCAGTTGCTTCAGTCGTGTCCGACTCTGTGCGACCCCATAGACCTACAAGGTCAGCCTATAAGGCTCCTCCATCCCTGGGATTCTCCAGGCAAGAACACTGGAGTGGACTGCCATTTCCTTCTCCAATGCATGAAAGTGAAAAGTGAAAGTGAAGTCGCTCTGTCGTGTCCGACTCTTTGTGACCCCATGGACTGCAGCCTACCAGACTCCTTCGTCCATGGGATTTTCCAGGCAAGAGTACTGGAGGGGGGTGC
This sequence comes from Moschus berezovskii, assembly GCF_049115385.1. Taxonomy (NCBI): domain Eukaryota; kingdom Metazoa; phylum Chordata; class Mammalia; order Artiodactyla; family Moschidae; genus Moschus; species Moschus berezovskii. The sequence continues at coordinate 52,903,215 of NC_142466.1, read as the reverse complement.
CATCGCCTTCTCCAACTGGACACAACTAAAGCTTTTGGGGAAAAATACTAAAATTTTTCTTCAAAGCAGGATAAATAAAAAGAAATCCAATCATACTGAAACTGCAGGACACCCAACAATAGAACCTTAAAAGTAACTGACAATAAGACATTATACCAATAGCTGGCTTCTCATTAGCAACATTTAAAGTCAAAAGACAGTGGGAATGGCAAGCTCAGTGTGCTGGAATGATGTAACTGTCATTATAGAATTCTATATACAGAAGAAAGCTATTTGAGGAATTAGATATATTGGGTTGGCTAAAAGGTTTGTTCGGGTTTTTCCATAAGCTACTATGGGAAACCCATTTTTTTTTGCCAATCCAATATTTCAGTGTGTCTGCCCTCTAATGCCCCCTCCCAATACCTACCGTCTTATTTGGGTTTCACTTACCTTGGTCATGGAGTATCTCTTCACAGCTGCTCCAGCAAAGTGCAGCCGCTGTACCTTACCTTGGACGAGGAGTATCTCCTCAAGGCCACCCCTCCTGACCTTGAATGTGTAGTAGCTCCTCTCGGCCCTCCTGTGCCCACGCAGCCACCACCTCTTGGAAGTGGGACAGCTCCTCTCGGCCACTGCCCTGACCTTGGGCATGGGGTAGCTCCTCTTGGCCGCGCTTCTGTGCGTGGTCGGTTGTGCAGAGCCGGCGTCTCTCACGTCTGCGCCGCCGGAGCCGGAGTCTCTATATCCGCTGGATCATGGAGAAAGCAAGAGAGTTCCAGAAAAACATCTATTTCTGCTTCATTGACTATGCCAAAACCTTTGACTGTGTGGATCACAATAAACTGTGGAACATTCTGAAAGAGATGGGAATACCAGACCTCCTGACCTGCCTCTTGAGAAACCTGTATGCAGGTCAGGAAGCAGCAGTTAGAACTGGACATGGAACAACCGACTGGTTCCAAATAGGAAAAGGAGTATGTCAAGGCTGTATATTGTCACCCTGCTTATTTAACTTATATGCAGAGTACATCATGAGGAATGCTGGGCTGGAAGAAGCACAAGCTGGAATCAAGATTGCCAGGAGAAATATCAATAACCTCAGATATGCAGATGATACCACCCTTATGGTAGAAAGTGAAGAGGAACTCAAAAGCCTCTTGATGAAAGTGAAAGAGGAGAGTAAAAAAGGTTGGCTTGAAGCTCAACATTCAGAAAACGAAGATCATGGCATCTGGTCCCATCACTTCATGGGAAATAGATGGAAAAACAGTGGAAACAGTGTCAGACTTTATTTTTTTGGGCTCCAAAATCACTGTGGATGCTGATTGCAGCCATGAAATTAAAAGACGCTTACTCCTTGGAAGGAAAGTTATGACCAACCTAGATAGCATATTAGAAAGCAGAGACATTACTTTGCCAACCAAGGTCCATCTAGTCAAGGCTATGGTTTTTCCCGTGGTCATGTATGGATGTGAGAGTTGGGCTGTGAAGAAAGCTGATCGCCGAAGAATTGATGCTTTTGAACTGTGGTGCTGGAGAAGACTCTTGAGAGTCCCTTGGACTGCAAGGAAATCCAACCAGTCCATTCTAAAGGAGATCAATCCTGGTGTTCATTGGAAGGACTGATGCTAAAGCTAAAACTCCAATACTTTGGCCACCTCATGTGACGAGTTGACTCACTGGAAAAGAGTCTGATGCTAGGAGGGATTGGGGGTAGGAGGAGACGGGGACGACAGAGAATGAGATGGCTGGATGGCATCACCGACTCGATGGACATGAGTTTGAGTGAACTCCGGGAGTTGGTGATGGACAGGGAGGCCTGGCGTGCTGTGATTCATGGGGTCGCAAAGAGTCGGACACGACTAAGCGACTGAACTGAACTGAACTGAATCCAATATTATATATTATGTAAAATGATTATATTTTTATTTAAATTTCATTACTAAAGTTATATATAAAATTATATAAATTGTATTTGAGGAATTTTACATATATACATATGTAATTCCTTTCATGTAAGATCTTTAAATGGTTAAACCTATGAAAAAAGCAAAAGAATAACTGTTGTAAAGGTCAAGGTAATGGTTATTTCTAGTTGGGGAATAATGGAACCATGATCAAGGATTGCATCAAGATGGGGAACTTCTGGGATGCTGATGGGGTTTTGTCTTGAACTGGATCATGGACACATGTTTTATGCACTTTGCTCATTGTTACTATCACAATAATAGAAGAAAAATTTTTAAAAATCAGAGTACAAAGTTATTTTTAAGTTAAAGTTCCATATTTATGAACCCGACAGCATGTAACATATCCCTCCAAAATTGATCTGTAGGTTCAACAATCTATCAAAATTCCAGTGGGTTTTTTCAGTGAAATTAATGAATTACTTTAAATTTATATGGAAATGAAAAGGATTTAAAATAACCAAATGACTTTGAAAAGATGGCTTACTATAAAGCTATAGTAATTAAGTCTGATTTTTGACATAAGAATAGACAAATCAATGGAACAGAATAGGTTTGTTCCCAAAAACAAACCTACATATATATAGTCATATATATGTAGTACCTGAATTTTGACCTAGGTACTAAAGTCGTTTCGATGGAGAAATCTAATAGATAGTGCTGGAACAACAAGCTACCTATATGGGAAAAAATGAACCTCAACACTTAACTTCTTGTAATTTATAGAAGTTAATTAAAAATGGATCATAGAACAGAATGTAAAACTAATAACCCGTAATACTAGTAGAAAACAGAATAGTTTTCCAGCCCTAAGGTAGAAACAGTTTATTGAACTGGACACAAAAAGGTCTAAATCTGATCAGTAAAAAATTTGAAGCTAGAAGGCCATAAAATGGGTAGGAGTGTGTGCATGTTCAGGAAAGACCTGAGAAGGTCATAATCTGTCACCTCGCACAGCAGAATCAGGATGTGAAGGCTAAGACAGTTTCGATTGCCTGGGTAATATGGAAGGCATGCCCTAACAAGCACACATAGTCCTATCAATAACTGGGAGATGTGAATCAAGGAAATCTCTGTCCAGTCATTAGCTGACCACTATGTTACTGAGTATGCAGATGATTATATCTTTCCTTTTCTCTGAATGCAGAGTTCCAAAGAATAGCAAGGAGAGATAAGAACGCCTTCCTCAGCGATCAAAGCAAACAAATAGAGGAAAACAACAGAATAGGAAAAACAAGAGATCTCTTCAAGAAAATTAGAGATACCAAGGGAACATTTCATGCAAAGATGGGCTCGATAAAGGACAGAAATGGTATGGACCTAACAGAAGCAGAAGATATGAAGAAGAGGTGGCAAGAATACACAGAAGAACTGTACAAAAAAGATCTTCACAACCAAGATAATCACGATGGCATGATCACTCACCTAGAGCCAGACATCTTGAAGTGTGAAGTCAAGTGGGCCTTAAAAGCATCACTACAAACAAAGCTAGTGGAGGTGATAGAATTCCAGTTGAGCTATTTCAAATCCTGAAAGATGATGCTGTGAAAGTGCTGTACTCAGTATGCCAGCAAATTTGGAAAACTCAGCAGTGGCCACAGGACTGGGAAAGGTCAGTTTTCATTCCAATCCCAAAGAAAGGCAAAGCCAAAGAATGCTCAAACTACCGCACAATTGCACTCATCTCACACACTAGCAAAGTCATGCTCAAAATTCTCCAAGCCAGGTTTCAGCAATACGTGAACCATGAACTTTCAGATGTTCAAGCAGGTTTTAGAAAAGGCAGAGGCACCAGAGATCAAATTGCCAACATCCGCTGGATCATGGAGATAGCAAGAGAGTTCCAGAAAAACATCTATTTCTGCTTCATTGACTATGCCTAAGCCTTTGACTGTGTGGATCACAATAAACTGTGGAACATTCTGAAAGAGATGGGAATACCAGACCACCTGACCTGCCTCTTGAGAAACCTGTATGCAGGTCAGGAAGCAACAGTTAGAACTGTACATGGAACAACCAACTGGTTCCAAATAGGAAAAGGAGTACGTCAAGGTTGTATATTGTCACCCTGCTTATTTAACTTATATGCAGAGTACATCATGGGGAACGCTGGGCTGGAAGAAGCACAAGCTGGAATCAAGATTGCCGGGAGAAATATCAATAACCCCAGATATGCAGATGACACTACCCTTATGGCAGAAAGTGAAGAGGAACTAAGAAGCCTCTTGATGAAAGAGGAGAGTGAAAAGGTTGGCTTGAAGCTCAACATTCAGAAAAACGAATATCATGGCACCTGGTCCCATCACTTCATGGGAAATAGATGGGGAAACAGTGCCAGACTTTATTTTTTTGGGCTGCAAAATCACTGTGGATGGTGATTGCAGCCATGAAATTAAAAGACACTTGCTCCTTGGAAGGAAAGTTATGACCAACCTAGATAGTATATTAAAAAGCAGAGACATTACTTTGCCAACCAAGGTCCGTCTAGTCAAGGCTATGGTTTTTCCAGTGGTCATGTATGGATGTGAGAGTTGGACTTTGAAGAAAGCTGATGACCGAAGAACTGATGCTTTTGAACTGTGGTTCTGAAGACTCTTGAGAGTCCCTTGTACTGCAAGGAGATCCAACCAGTCCATTCTAAAGGAGATCAGTCCTGGGTGTTCATTGGAAGGACTGATGCTAAAACTGAAACTCCAATACTTTGGCCACCTCATGCGACGTGTTGACTCACTGGAAAAGAGTCTGATGCTGGGAGGGATTGGGGGCGGGAGGAGAAGGGGACGACAGAGAATGAGATGGCTGGATGGCATCACCGACTCAATGGACATGAGTTTGAGTGAACTCCAGGAGTTGGTGATGGACAGGGAGGCCTGGCGTGCTGTGATTCATGGGGTCACAAAGAGTCAGACTCGACTGAGCGACTGAACTGAACTGAACTGATGTTACTGAGTAGAGACTTAACATGAAGACACACCATAAGGAATATGGACTTTGCAAAATTAAGAAAAGTCGGTAAACAACAAGCAGTGACAATAAACCCTGGGAATGAGGAAGAATCTGATTCCCAAATTTGATGCATTACATTATTCAAAATGTCCAGTTTTCAACAAAAAATAACACATGGAAAGGAATTATAAAGTATGACTCATACCGAGGGAAAAAAACATGAGAAAGAACAACTATTAGACTTACTAGACAAAGACATTAAATCAGCCATTTTAAATATATTCAAAGAACTAGAAGAAGCATGGCAAGTGAGCATATGAAAAAATGCTACATGTCACATGTCATTTGGGAAATGTAAATTAAAACACTGAGATACAATCACATACCTATTAAAGAAGTCAAAATCCAGAATACCAAATGCTAATGACAATATGGAACAGCAGGGACACTTACTCATTACTGTGGAAATGCAAAAATGATGCTACAGTCATTTTGGAAAGCAGTTTAGCTGTTTCTTACAAAACTAAACATACTCTTAACCATACAATTTAGCAATTAAGCTCCTTGGTATTTGCCCAAAGGAGTCAAAAACTTCAGTTCAGTCGCTCAGTCGTGTCTGATTCTCCGCGACCCCATGAATCACAGCACGCCAGGCCTCCCTGTCCATCACCAACTCCCGGAGTTCACTCAAACCCACGTCCACAGAGTCGGTGATGCCATCCAGCCATCTCATTCTCGGTCATCCCCTTCTCCTCCCGCCCCCAACCTTTCCCAGCATCAGAGTCTTTTCCAGTGAGTCAACTTGTTGCATGAGGTGGCCAAAGTATTGCAGTTTCCATACACATAAAACTCTGCACATGTGTTTTACAGGAGTCCTATTTGTAATTCCTCAAATTTGGAAGCAATCAAAATGTCCTTCAGTAGGTGAATGGATAAACTGTGGCACATCTGGACAATGTAATATTATTCACTGTTAAAAAGAAATGAGCCATCAAGCCACAAAAAGGCTTGGCGGAACCATAAATATATTACTAAGTGAAAGAAACCAATATGAAAAGTCTACGTACCTATTGTAGCCTTTCAACTGTATGACCTGGAAAAGGCGAAACAGTGGAGATAGTAAAAAGATCAGTGAGGGGTTAGGGAGGAGAGGGATGAAGACAGAGCACAGAGGATTTTAGGGTCGTGAAACTTCTATTTAACACTATGTAGATGAATACTTATCATTATACTTGTGTCAGAACCCACAAAATGTACAACACCAAGAGTGAACTCTAATATAAACTAAGATCTTTGGGTGACAATGAGGTATCAATGCAGGCCCATCAAAAGTGTACCACTTTGTTGGGAGATGTTGATAATGGCAAAGGCCATGCATGTATAGGGACAGAGCTTATATGGGAAGTCTCTCTACTTTCCATTCAGTTTTGTTGGGAACTTAGAACTGCTCTAAATAAAATCTGTTAAAAAAAGTCTCACAGTGGCAATGTAATTTTATTACTTTAAATTTGAACTTTTTATTGAAGGCTTGGAAATTTGGAAACAAGTCTCAAGGTATTTGACACTTTAATTTTTAAAGGTGGTTTAAAAACATGTATGTTTCTGGATAATATTTGGACATATAAATATTGTTTTTAAAAAAGACAAGGTCCAACTATAAACTGTCTCAAACAGACTCATACTTCAGATTTGAAAACAGATACAAGTAAGTTGAAAGTGAAAGGATGTAGGAAGATATACTATGCAAAAGAGAACTGCAGATAGCTCTCAGACAAAACAGATTTTAAGACAAAGTTTGTCACTAGAGACAAAGAAGGACATTTTCTAAGAATAAAAGTTTCTATCCATCAAGAGAGCTACCAATTACATATGCAGCTGACAACAGCCCCCAAATATATGAAGCAATATTAATAGAATTAAAGGGAAATACACAATTCAACAAATATCATTAGAGACCATAGTGCACCACTTTTAATAATGAATAGAACAACTGGACAGAATACTGGCAAGGACATAGAAGGTCTTTAGCAACATTAGACCAAGTAAACCTAACATCTATAGGATACTCCACCCAGCAACAGCAAAATACACATTTTCCTCAAGTGTGATGGGACATTTTCCAAAATAGACCATATGGTAAGCCATAAAATAAGTTAACAGATATAAAAGGTTCAAATCATGCAAAGTCTATTCTCTGACCACCATGGAATGATTCAGACATCAATAACAGGAAAAAAATTTTGGAAACTCACAAATATATGGAAATTAAACCATACACTCATAAATAACAAGTGGGTCAAAGACAAAAATCATAATTTAAAATATGAAATACTTTGAGGCAAATGCAAACAAAAACACAACACACCAACACTTATGGGAAGCATCCAAATAAAAGTGCTCAGAGTAAGATTTATAGCTGTAAATGCCTATGTTTAAAAAAATGAAAGATGTCATACCAGTAGCTTAAACTTCCAGCTTACTAAACTAAAAAAGGAGGAGGAGCAGGGTAAATTAAAATAAGCATGGGGAAGAAAATAATAAAATTAACAGTGGAAATAGAGAATAGAAAAAAAACAACAGCAAATGAAGCAAAGTTCGTTCTTTGGAAAGATCAGTGTAAGTAAAGAACCTAAACTGATCATTTTTTTTAAAAAGGAAGACAAATTACTAAGCTCAGAAATGAAAGAGGGGCATTACTAACAACCTTAACAGAAAAAGGATTATAAGAAATACTTATGAACAATAAGATGACCTATATGAAATGGCCAAAAAAAAAAGACAAACTACTCAGACTGACTCAGATTGAAATAGAAAATCTAAACAAACTTCTAACAAAGATTGATTCAGTAATACATTTTTTCTCACAAACACCAGTAATCAGATGACTTCATTGGTGAACACTACCAAATGTTTAAGGGAATAATAAAAATCCATCACAAAATATTTCAAAAAATAGGAAGGAACCCATTCTAAAAGGCCAATATTACCCTGATGCCAAAAGTAGACACGTGCATGCATGCAAAGTTGCTTCAGTCATGTCTGACTCTCTGCGACCCTATGGACTATAGCCTGCCAGGCTTCTTTGTCTGTGGAATTTCCAGGCTTCCCTGGTGGCTCAGATGGTAAAAGCGTCTGCCTACAATGTGGGAGACCCGGGTTCGATCCCTGGGAGGGGAAGATCCCTGGAGAAGAAAATGGCAGCCCACTCCAGTACTCTTACCTGGAAAATCCCATGGACAGAGGAGCCTGATAGACTACAGTCCATGGGGTCGCAAAGAGTCAGACACAACTGAGCGGCTTCACTTCACTTCTCCAGGCGAGAATACTGGAGTGAGTTGAGTTGTCATGCCCTCCTCCAGGGGATCTTCCCAATCCAGGGATTGAACCCATATCTCTTATGACCTCCTGCATTGACAGGTGGGTTCTTTACCACCTGGGAAGCCCCAAACCAGACACACACACCTGAAAAAAACAAGACCAATATCCTGTATGAATATAGACACAAAAATCCTTAGAAAAAAATAGAAGCAATCTAAATCCAGCAAAATATAAAAAAGATTATATACCACAACCAAGCTAGCTCAGTTGGAAAAGAATCTGCCTGCAATGTAGGAGACCCTGGTTCAGTTCATGGGTCAGGAAGATCCCCTGGAGAAGGGATAGCTACCTACTTCAGTATTCTTGGGCTTCCCTTGTGGCTCAGCTGATAAAGAATCTGCCTGCAATGCAGGAGACCTGAGTTCAATCCCTGGGTTGGGAAGATCCCCTGAAGAAGGGAAAGGCTACCCACTCCAGTATTCTGGCCTGGAGAATTCCATGGACTGTATAAATCCATGGGGTCACAAGGAGTCGGACATGACTGAGTGACTTTCGCTTTCAAGCAGGATTTATCCTAAGAATGAAGGGCTTTTGTATGATTCAACATACAAAAATCAAAAGGTTTCTCCTCAAATCTTTGTTATATTCTTTACTACTTTGAGAAATCTCCAGAAACAATTTTAGATTATGACATTTATTTCCATGCCCTGGTTTATGAATCCACAGATAGGAATCTGTTCTAAACCAGCTGCACTCACATAGCCTAGCCTAAATGAAGAATATACCCTCTGTTGATTACTTTAAGAGTCACTTACACTTGTCTTACACAGAACGACACTTACACTTTCAGAAGAAATAGCCCCTTCATAAATGGTTAAATTTTTCCAACAGGATAAAACAGGGTTGCTGTTTAACATGTTTTTAATGAGTCTGTCATTTGGGGATTTACCTGAATGTAACAGATGAAAGAAAAGCAATCTTTTATGTGCATATACTATAACTATAATTTTGTATAAAACCAAGAGTGACTTTAAAGACAACTGACACTGCTCCCTAATTATTGCCATAACAGAATTATTATATAGATGAATTGTTCTGAAACAAAGTTCATCATTATGGAAGTCTTTCCCAGTACTCAACAAATTTAAAATAGTAATCCCACACAGTTAACTTTCCAGGAACATAGAGGTATGTTAGGAGAAGGCGATGGCACCCCACTCCAGTACTCTTGCCTGGAAAATCCCATGAATGGAGGAGCCTGGTAGGCGGCATTCCATGGGGTCGCGAAGAGTCAGACATGACTGAACAACTTCACTTTTCACTTTCATGCATTGGAGAAGGAAATGGCAACCCACTCCAGTGTTCTTGCCTGGAGAATCCCAGGGACTGGGGAGCCTGGTGGGCTGCCGTCTATGGGGTCGCACAGAGTCGGGCACGACTGAAACAACTTAGCAGCAGCAGCAGAGGTATGTTATACACATTTACCTTGAATAGTGCTCCTAGAAGTAACATAACTTTAAGAAGTTATTCTGTTTTTTAAGTGATCAATGATTTTTAATATATCTGTTTCATGCCTAAAGCAGGCATCTGGTTTTACTGCCTTAAATATATTCAGACTAAAAATATCATACCCATGATATAATAAACAAAACCTGGCACCAAAAAGGCCACCCTTTTATACCTATGTTGGAGGGGGCCCAAAGCTCTTTGTAAGGAAAAGCTTGACCCTGCCTCTGGGAACCCTCCCTTGCTCATTTCTATCAGGCAGGGCATTTTATTTACAGCTCTAGAACTTTTTCAGCTCCTTTGTTTCCATAAGATAATATAGGTCCATCCTGAGTTGAATTGTCTGTGTAGCTGGGAATATAAAATAACAAGTCTGGGAACTCATTACGGAATGCAAATTCATTGTTGCCCAACATTAATAAAATTCCAGCTGAGAAATACAGTATTGATGGAGAATTTCAGAAGGCTACAAAGATCCATGCACTTTAAAAACCTGTACTCCCAAGATCAAGCTAGAAGGATATCAGAAAGCCAGGTACTCCTGGAGTAAGTGTGGTAGTAAAGAGCATATGCTTTGAGTTTGAACTTGGCTTTATCATTTAACTAGCCCTGAGAACATGGGCAAGTCACTTAACCTCTCTCTGGCCTAGACTATGTAACATTTCCCATTTTGAATTTTTGCTATCCTATTAGATTTCACATACTCTTAAAAGCAGCCTTCAATCCACTGAGATAAAGTGGAGGAAATGATTTCTTATAGATAAACATATATAATTTAATTGATAATGCATTGTAATATAGAAGAGAAGCTTACATATCTTAGGAACTTAAAGATTGTTTAATATTTTTAAATATATTAATATGTAACATCAGTAGCCCAACTAAGAAAGAAAAAAAAAAAAACCTAGATCATTTTAATTGATGCTGAAAGGCACAAAATAAAGTCAAGATTAACCATGTTTTTTTTTCAAAAAAAATGCTGTTAATAACCCAGGACTTAAAGACTATTATTTTAATGTCTAAAAAATCTACCAGTACAATATTGTAAAGTAATTAGCCTCCAATTAAAATAAATTATTTTTTTAAAAAAGACAATGACAACATGCAGTGTTGGTTCAGACACAATCATTTCCCTTTCCTGCTGGTGGTGAAGCCCACACATTGTTGGGACAGCAACTTAGCAAGACTCAGAGACCTTTAAAACTTTGACTCAACATCTCCATTTCAAATAATTGATTCTAAGGATGAATGTATATTAAAAAGCAGAGACATTACTTTGCCAACCAAGGTCCGTCTAGTCAAGGCAATGGTTTTTCCCGTGGTCATGTATGGATGTGAGAGTTGGACTGTGAAGAAAGCTGATCGCCGAAGAATTGATGCTTTTGAACTGTGGTGTTGGAGAAGACTCTTGAGAGTTCCTTATACTGCAAGGAGATCCAACCAGTCCATTCTAAAGGAGATCAGTCCTGGATGTTCATTGGAGGGACTGATGCTAAAGCTGAAACTGCAATACTTTGGCCACCTCATGCGACGAGTTGACTCACTGGAAAAGACTCTGATGCTGGGAAAGGTTGGGGGCGGGAGGAGAAGGGGACGACAGAGAATGAGATGGCTGGATGGCATCACCAACTCTGTGGACATGAGTTTGAGTGTACTCCGGGAGTTGGTGATGGACAGGGAGGCCTGGCGTGCTGTGATTCATGGGGTCGCGGAGAGTCGGACACGACTGAGCGACTGAACTGAACTGAACTGAACTGAAGGATGAATGTGGTTAGGTATTCTAACGTATGCATGAAGCTATTTAAATAAATGTTTTCCAGTTAAAATTTTTAAATATTTAAAAGAAGAGAATGTTTAGAAAGCTATAATGTGATAATTCTTAGGAAGTTGTCATGAATACTGATATCTGGGACATTCATATTAAATAACATGGAAACATACCAGCTGTATATTTTTTAAGTCGTAAAACAGGTTATAAACTATGTATACTACATACTACATCCTCACTTTTATAAAAGGTATATTTGTTTATTTGCATTAGCATGCTCAGAACAAGACCTGAAGCGTGAAATGCCTAAGTGTTAGTGATGGTTTTGCTGTTAATGATTTCTTTTAATCTTTTTCTTCTTGCTTATTTGTACTTCCAATTTTTCTCCTAATGGACATGTATTATTTTCATAATAAAGAAATATTCTTAGGTTAGTATAATTCACACACAAAAAAAATCTATCTGAAACCAAAAACTACATAATTCTTCACAGAAATATATTCATTAAAATTAGAAACAAAATTCAGGTATATAACTCCTACCATTATTGTTTAATACTGAGTTGGAATTATGCCAGCGCAAACCATACATGACTTTTTAGAAAAGAGGAAACATAATTATCATTACTTATGAATGGTATTATGTACCAGAAAAGCCATGATAAAAGATGAAATTTCTAGATTCAAAGCTCAATAAGGTGCTAGACATAAAATAAGTATGCAATTGGTTCTTTGTTATTGGAAGACATTTTTGCTATTTCTCAACACAGCAGCAGAAATCAGTTATCAAACATAATAAAATATGGAAAATGATTCTATTCACCATGTATTCTAACAGACTAAGAAATATGAATGACCTATATGAAGAAACTCACAAAACTCCTGAAAGATATAAAAGGAAAGAGATCATATTCGTTGATGGAGAAAACACATTTTGTAAATTTATCATATTTAATACATCTAACTGAATGCCAATTAAACTCACAATATTCTTTATAAAATGACCATAAAGTTTGAAAAAATAAATATGACTGTTCAATGGAAGAATAGCTATATCTAAAGCTATAGTAATTTAACACATACATAGACATAGGAGTAGGCAGACACACCTATAAAACAGGCTCTATTGTTGATGAGAATTTAATATGTGATCAATGGAGCATTGTAAACCAGTAACAACAGGAAAAATCATTCAATAAATTGCTTGGGAAACACTCATTAAATATTTGAGAAAAACCAATTCAGATACTCATATTTTTAGATGTATATAAAAACAAATGTAAAATAATTCAAACTATTTTAAAAGTCTTGACAAAAATAGAAGTGAATATTGAATTTCTCAAGTGGGGAAAATTATTTACCTTAGAAGTGATTAAATAATTTGGATAAAGAACCCAGTAACAAACCCATATGCATATGGTCAATTAATCAGACGAGTACAGTAAAAATATACAATGGTGAAAAGACTGTCTCTTCAATAAGTGGTGTTTTGGAAAAACGGATAGCTACATATAAAAGAATAAAATTAGAACATTTTCTGACACCATATACAAAAATAAACTAAAAATGGATTAAAGACATAAATGTAAAGACCAAAAGTCCAGAAAACTCCTAGAAGAAAAACTAGGCATTACACTCTTTGACATAAGTCTCAGCAATATTTTTTTGAATCTATCTCCTCAGGCAAGGGAAACAAAAGCAAAAATAAACATATGGGACCAAATTCAACTTAAAAGCTTTTGACAGCAAAGAAAACCATTAACAAATAAAAAAATAACCTACTAAATGAAGGAAAATATTTGTAAATGATATGTCTGATAATCTCACTTATCTCACATGCTAGTAAAGTAGTCCTTAAAATTCTCCAAGCCAGGCTTCAGCAGTACGTAAACCATGAACTTCCAGATGTTCAAGCTGGTTTTAGAAAAGGCAGAGGAACCAGAGATCAAATTGCCAGCATCTGCTGGATCATCAAAAAAGCAAGAGAGTTCCAGAAAAACATCCATTTCTGCTTTATTGACTATGCCAAAGCCTTTGACTGTGTGGATCACAATAAACTGTGGAAAATTCTGAAAGAGATGAGAATATCAGACCACCTGACCTGCCTCCTGAGAAATCTGTATGCAGGTCAGCAAGCAGCAGTTAGAAATGGACATGGAACAACAGACTGGTTCCAAATAGGAAAAGGAGTACATCAAGGCTGTATATTGTCACCCTGCTTATTTAACTTTTTTGCAGAGTACATCATGAGACAATGGGCTGGAGGAAGCACAAGCTGGGATCAAGATTGCCGGCAGAAATATCAATAACCTCAGATATGCAGATGAAACCACCCTTCTGGCAGAAAGTGAGGAAGAACTAAAGAGCCTCTTGATGAAAGTGAAAGAGGAGAGTGGAAAAAATTGGCTTAAAACTCAACATTCAGAAAACAAAGATCATGGCATCTGGTCCCATCACTTCATGGCAGATAGATGGGCAAACAGTGAAAACAGTGGCTGACTTTATTTTTCTGGGCTCCAAAATCACTGCAGATGGTGATTGCAGCCATGAAATTAAAATATGCTTACTCCTTGGGAGGAAAGTTATGACAACCTAGACAGCATATTAAAAAGCAGAGACATTACTTTGCCAACAAAGGTCTGTCTAGTCAAGGCTATGGTTTTTCCAGTGGTCATGTATGGATGTGAGAGTTGGACTATAAAGAAAGCTGAGCACCGAAGAATTGATGCGTTTGAACTGTGGTGTTGGAGAAGACTCTTGAGAGTCCCTTGGACTGCAAGGAGATCCAACCAGTCCATCCTAAAGGAGATCAGTCCTGGGTGTTCACTGGAAGGACTGATGTTGAAGCTGAAGCTCCAATACTTTGGCCACCTGATGCGAAGAGCTGACTCATTGGAAAAGACCCTGATGCTGGGAAAGACTGAGGGCAGGAGGAGAAGGGGACAACAGGGGATGAGATGGTTACACAGCATCATCGACTTGATGGATATGGGTTTGGGTGGACTCCGGGAGTTGGTGATGGACAGGGAGGCCTGGCATGCTGCGGTTCATGGGGTCGCAAAGAATTGGACACGACTGAGTGACTGAACTGAAAACTAATATTGTAAATTGATTATCTTTCAATTATAAAAAAGAATTGACTAACCCCCCAAAATACCCAGTAAATTCAAATTTTAAATCTAAAATTAAAACAAAATCCTATCAATGGAAAGATAAACAATGGAAAGGTAATACTTGCAAGAACACCAAAAATGAATGTTGCTCTTTACACTCCATTTGCAACTGTTTATAAGCTTCAGTTCAGTTCAGTCGCTCAGTCGTGTCCGACTCTCTGCGACCCCATGAATCACAGCACGCCAGGCCTCCCTGTCCATCACCAACTCCCGGAGTTCATTCAAACTCATGTCCATCGAGGTGGTGATGCCATCCAGCCATCTCATTCTCGGTCGTCCCCTTCTCCTCCCGCCCCCAACCCTTCCCAGCATCAGAGTCTTTTCCAGTGAGTCAACTCGTCGCATGAGGTGGCCAAAGTATTGCAGTTTCAGCTTTGGCATCAGTCCTTCCAATGAACACCCAGGATTGATATCCTTAGGGTTATTTTAAAAAATTATAAACACCCTTGATATAAGAATTCCTGCAATTTGATACAAAAAACATTAAAAGCCCAGTAGATGAATGGGTAAAGAATATAAACAGACAGTACATACATCCACAATCACACACACACTCACAAAAGACAAAAAGGTAGTTAACAGATAAAGCAGAAAAATAATGTCTTTTTGGCAAAGAAATGCAGATTAAAATAAGACTTCAATACCTATCAAATTAGCAAAGATTTTTGGTTTTGTTTGTTTTTAGTAATAACATCAGATGTTTGCAAGAGTATAATAAAAGGTGCATCCTCTCTATTATTGGGAGTGTAAATAAGAATAATAAATTTAGTCATTTGTATAAGGAATCCTGACATCCTTGAATACAGATATCCCACTACTAAGAAACACCCTAAAGAGAAATCATGAACAAAAGAAAAAGCTTTATGTATAAAAATGTTCACTAAGAATTATTTATATTAATGAAAATTTGAAAAAAAACCTTAAATGTCAAGTAGTATAGGGAATTATTAGATAAATAGTAAAATATCATATAGCCATATCAGTTCAGTTCAGTTGCTCAGTCGTGTCTGACTCTTTGTGACCCCATGAATCACAGCAAGCCAGGCCTCCCTGTCCATCACCAACCCCCGGAGTTCACTTAAACTCATGTCCATCTAGTCGGTGATGCCATCCAGCCATCTCATCCTCTGTCGTCCCCTTCTTCTCCTGCCTTCAACCTTTCCCAGCATCAGCGTCTTTTCCAGTGAGTCAGTTCTTCATATCAAGTGGCCAAAGTACTGGAGTTTCAGTTTCACCATCAGTCCTTCCAATGAATATTCAAGACTGATTTCCTTTAGAATGGACTGGTTGGATCTCCTTGCAGTCCAAGGGACTCTCAAGAGTCTTCTCCTACAACATAGTTCAAAAGCATCAATTCTTCGGCGATCAGCTTTCTTCACAGTCCAACTCTCACATCCATACATGACCACGGGAAAAACCATAGCCTTGACTAGACGGACCTTGGTTGCAAAGTAATGTCTCTGCTTTTCAATATATTGTCTAGGTTGGTCATAACTTTCCTTCCAAGGAGTAAGCGTCTTTTAATTTCATGGCTGCAATCAGCATCCACAGTGATTTTAGAGCCCCAAAAAATAAAGTCTGACACTGTTTTCGTTGTTTCCCCATCTATTTCCCATGAAGTAATGGGACCAGATGCCATGATCTTAGTTTTCTGAATGTTGAACTTTAAGCCAACCTTTTCACTCTCCTCTTTCACTTTCATCAAGAAGCTTTTTAGTTCCTCTTCACTTTCTGCCATAAGGGTGGTGTCATCTGCATATCTGAGGTTATTGATATTTCTGCCAGCAATCTTGATTCCAGCTTGTGCTTCTTCCAGCCTAGCATTCCTCATGATGTACTCTTTATATAAGTTAAATAAGCAGGGTGAATATATACAACCTTGATGTACTCCTTTTCCTATTTGGAACCAGTCTGTTGTTCCACGTCCAGTTCTAACTGTTGTTTCCCGACCTGCATACAGGTCTCTCAAGAGGCAGGTCAGGTGGTCTGGTATTCCCATCTCTTTCAGAATTTTCCACAGTTTATTGTGATCCACACAGTCAAAGACTTTGGCATAGTCAATAAAGCAGAAATATATGTTCTTCTGGAACTCTCTTGCTGTTTTGATGATACAGCAGATGTTGGCAATTTGATCTCTGGTTCCTCTGCCTTTTCTAAAACCAGCTTGAACATCTGAAAGTTCACGGTTCACGTCTTGCTGAAGCCTGGCTTGGAGAACTTTGAGCATAACTTTACTAGCGTGTGAGATGAGTGCAATTGTGCAGCAGTTTGAGCATTCTTTGGCTTTGCCTTTCTTTGGGATTGGAATGAAAACTGACTTTTCCCAGTCCTGTGGCCACTGCTGAGTTTTCCAAATTTGCTGGCATATAGAGTGCAGCACTTTCACAGCATCATCTTTCAGGATTTGAAACAGTTCAGCTGGAATTCCATCACCTCCACTATCTTTGTTTGTAGTGATGCTTTCTAAGGCCCACTTGACTTCACATTCCAAGATGTCTGGCTAATGTTTACAAATGAACTTTTAAAATAATGTGACAAAATGTAAGATGCATAATTGTTTATAAAATATGATCACATACCTATAAAAACGAAGACCAGGGAAAAATGTTTTAAAAGTAGATGCTAACTATAGTAGCTTTGAGTGGAGAAGCTGTAACAAATTCTTTCAATTCTTGTATTTATCGCATTCTCTATGAGAAGAATATACTGGGTTTCTCTGGTGGCTCAGAGGGTAAAGAACCTGCCTGCCAATGCAGGAGACAAGGTTTTGATCCCTGGGTTGGGAAGACTCCCTGGAGAAAGGAATGGCTGCCTGCTCCAGTATTCTTGCCTGGAGAATTCCACGGTTGTAGGAGCCTGGTGGGCTACAGTCCATGGGGTCACATTTTCTATGAGAAGAATATATTAGCTTATATTTTATAATATATAATAGGACTCATAAACAATCACTGGTATGTCTGGGGCAGGAAGGAAATCTCACAGTATGTGCTTATTATAGATTTCCAGTTTTCTGAGTTTAATGAAATTCAAAACAAACTTTTGAGCCAATGGCGATGGTTTTGCCAGTTCCTTCTAGAACTATTAATAAGAGCCATCAGAAGTTGAGTATATAAAAAAAGTTTGACCAGAAGTTCTCTTGCTTGGTGCTTCAGAGCTATAAGACATCTGATGATTAGTTGGGGCTGAGGAGGAAAAAGCATCTTTTAGAAAAACTAAAACTCTATCAAAATTTCCTAATGGTAATTTTTTGCTTGTTCATTTTCTAAACTACTTGTTCTGAATATAAGAATAATAAATCCTTGTTATAAACATTTTAAGTGTTATAGGTATTTATGATAGAGTGACTAACTCTACTATAGTTTGGTGTATGTTACTCCAAATTTTTATGAATATCTAACACTTAAAAAATAATAATGGGATCATTCTAAACATACTATTTTGCAACTTTGTTAACCATATATAGCGGACAATTTCCCTTGAAAGAATTCATGGGCCCCCTCCTTTGTTTTAATGATTTAAAATGTTCCATTTTTGGTATACTATAAATTATTTAACCAGTTCCCATTTGAGAGACATCTTGGTTACCAAATAATTATTATAAACAATGCTACACTGAGTATGTACATGTCTTTGTATACTTGTACAATGAAAAAATATATGAATTGTATGACTATTTTACAATAAGTATCCATGACAAGTGTTTCTGTGTGATAAATTCCCAGGAATGGAATTTTAGGGTCAAAGCTTATTAGCTAAGCAGGCATTTACAAATATTGTTTATACTCATATTATACAGTAATACTGTATAATGAAAATACCTGTTTTCTTACATTTTTAATAGTTTATTATCAAGTTTTGTTTTAGCCAATCTAATAGGTGTAAAATATTATCATCTTTTGTATTTCTTTAATTATTACAGAAGTTGAACACCTTTTCACCAATCTGTTGGTCACTTGTTTTTCTTCTAGGAATTGGGCATTATTGTCCTTTATATTTTTATGTTTATCTTTTCTTATCGATTTGTGAAAGCTGCTTTTATACCAGGCAAAGTAGCCCTTCATTATGATATTTGCATAATTTTCTAAGGTTTTCTTTTGATGCTTTGTTTTCAATTTTTGATGCAGAAATTCTTTAATTTTAATGTAGTTATATTTATTGGCATGTTCCAATTCTGGGTTTGTGACATGCTTAGAAAGGTCCTTTCCAGTCCAAGATTGTAAATAGTATCCACTGTGTTTTCTTGAAGTATTTTAATCTTTTCATGTTTATTTTTTAAATATGTAGAATTTATTTTGATATGGGGCTTCCCTGGTGGCTCAGATGGTAAATGTGGGAGACCTGGGTTCAATCCCTGGGTCAGGAAGATCCCCTGGAGAAGGAAACAGCAACCCACTCCAATACTCTTGCCTGGAGAATACCATGGATGGAGAAGCCTGGTAGGCTACAGTCCATGGGATAGCAAAGAGTCAGATAAGACTGAGTGAATCCACTTTCACTTTATTTTGATATAAAGAGTGGGATAAGGACTTCCCTGGTGGTCCAATGGTTAAGACGCCACACTTCTACTGCAGGGGAATGCCTTTGGATCCCTGGTCCAGAAACTATGATCCTACAGGCCAAGTGGTGCAAATAGTAGGATGGAGATGCAGTTTATTTTGTCACAAATGGCTAGTCAGCGGACCTAATAACAGTTATTTAAAGAATCCATCTTTCTTCACTAACTTGAAATGCCACATTTATGATGTACTAAATTCTCATATAGACCTTGTGTATCTCTGGGATCCATTTACCTTTGCTCCTGAGCCATAAAGGGGCAATTTATCTTTGAGTAAACGCACTTTTAATAGAAAAACAAAATTGTTCTGGAGTTGAACATCTTTAGACTGTATAGAAAATTTCCTTTTACTAATTTATCTTTCCAGATAAATCATCAGTCTTGGGTAATATGGTCAACATGGCTAAAAAGGTCAAATTTGGTATGATGCCCAAGTCACCTTGGGCCTCACCCACAGTTTCTTACCCCTACTTTGTCAAGTAAGAATCAATACAGTTCATTTCTTATCTCTAAACAGACAGTTCACTGTGGCTAAATAATAGAACCACAAATTGAAAGAACTGTATATAGTGAAGGTTGGTGATATAAATTTAAGCTATGGAACTTGAGTATGACTAATGGGGCTGTTTATATTCATATGCATAGGTGAGAAACTAAGAATCTCCTTTTCCAGCTATTGTACCTAACCCTGTGTGGATTTACACTGAACATATAAAAACAGATACAGTATTTCAGTTTAAGGAAACACTTCTGAATAGGTAGAGTTCAAAGAATCAACGATAGAGATTTGCCACAGTCTTGCCATCGTGTGTCTCCTTTTGTTTCTTCAGTTCCTATAAATGAAGGAAAGGAATGACCCTGTGACCCACCTTCTTAGTACCTCTGACTGAATGCCATGTTATGCCTCTCAATTCCATTGTGTGGGTTTTATGCAGTTATTCACTCCTATGTAGCACCTGTCTCTATGGCCAACTTACCTATTATAGCAGGTACAATGCCTAAGGCCCACAATACTTTAAGGAACCCATAAAGATGTCTTAATTTCTTTTAAAATCAGAGATGAAAAAGAGCTTTTAAGTTCAAGAAAATGTTTTGTTATATAATATTAATATATTCATCTTTGTACAAATATAGTTATAAAATGCATCCTTTACTATTTTTTATGAAGAAAGGGGCAAGCAAAAGTCATAATATAGCCTTATCTGTCTCCTAAAAGATGTCCTGCAAAGGGAATACCAAATATTTTAGATCTTTCATCTCTGCTGTCTTGGAAATTCACAATTAAAGGCTTGTAGAAGTCCTACAATAAATTAAAAAACAAAGCAACAACAAAATGTAAATTTTACTTTAGGTTCTTCAGATTCATGTGATCCTGGAACTTTTTTACTCCCACATAATAACTACTATTTTTCCCTTCCACTGTATAATTCTAAGGGATTTTATTTAGGTCATTCCTGAATGGTCTAGTGGTTTTCCCTACTTTCTTCAATTTAAGTCTAAATTTGGCAATAAGGAGTTCATGATCTGAGCCATAGTCAGCTCCCGGTCTTGTTTTTACTGACTGTATAGAGCTTCTCCATCTTTGGCTGCAAAGAATATAATCAATCTGATTTCTGCATTGACCATCTGGTGATGTCTGTGTGTAGAGTTTTCTCTTGTGTAGTCATGTATAGATGTGAGAGTTGGACCATAAAGAAAGCTGAGTGCCGAAGAATTGATGCTTTTGAACTGTGGTATTGGAGAAGACTCTTGAGAATCTCTTGAACTGCAAGGAGATCCAACCAGTCCATCCTAAAGGAAATCAGTCCTGAATATTCATTGGAAGGACTGATGCTGAAGCTCCAATACTTTGGCCACCTGATGCAAAGAGCTGACTCATTTGAAAAGACCCTGATGTTGGGAAAGATTGAAGGAGGAAGGAGAAGGGGACGACAAAGGATGAGATGGTTGGATGGCATCACTGACTCAATGGACATGAGCTTGAGTAAACCCTGTGAGCTGGTGATGGACAGGAAGGCCTGGCATGCTGCAGTCCATGGGGTTGCAAAGAGTTGGACATGACTGAGCAACTAAACTGAACTGAACTAAATAACTACTATCTTCCCACAGAACTAGTGATCCATAGAAGAATTTGGGAAATACTTAACTTTCTATTACATTAAGATTCAACATTGATCAAGAGAGTCTGTAAATGAAATCTCTCAACTGTATATATATAATATCCATATTCTATGGATCAGTAGATATATATATATATCAGATACCTAAAAGATTACTCTATATTCTATACAAACAGAATTAAAATACCTGATTCTCTTTGAGAGCATGCTAGCAACACAGCCTATATATTCACTTGGCAAGAGAATTTTATTGTTGCATGTTTTAGATCTATGCTACACAGCTCACTGAGACCCATTTCAATTCAGTTTTCTTGATAGTCTTGCAGTAGCATGAGGATGAAAATAATTCCCAAATGGCAGGAAAGGGTGAAAAGCTGCTTTCCTAAATTCCAGAACATGTTATTCCTTAACCCATCAGACCTTATTAAGAGTGACTTAAAATCTGTCAGCTCTCAAAAGGTTTCTCCAGTAACAGATTTCTTGGTTCCATCTCAGTTCCTGCAGTTCCCATAACCACAGCCTATTCAATTTAGCAGTGCTCAGCTGCATGAATGCTGAAATTAAAATGTGCTTTCAAAATTCAATC
The DNA here is from genome assembly GCF_049115385.1 of Moschus berezovskii. NCBI lineage: Eukaryota > Metazoa > Chordata > Mammalia > Artiodactyla > Moschidae > Moschus > Moschus berezovskii. The sequence goes on along the minus strand of NC_142466.1, from coordinate 52,881,295 downwards.
CACAGCAAAACTGACCTAACTTAGAAGCATCTCCACAGTTAGATTTAATAAAAAGATATGAGATTGAGATGGAAGGCAGAAAAAGGATAAATTTCTCTGAGAAATAAAAGTAGAAAGGGTTTGTTTGGTTTTTTTTTAATGTTGACTAATGTCCTTTTTTAAGAGTCAGTTTTCTGTTTGACAGAAAAAGTCAGAGACTTTTAAGTCCTTTTTTCAGCTTTCAGAACGTTTGTTCATTAGGGAGATGATCTCAATTATTTTTCTGGAAGCAGACACAATGGTCGGCCCATAGGTGCTTTAAAAATACATGTATTTCTCATCTTGGAGAAACTCACAAGGTTTTGGGTTTATTATAGTATTTTTTTAAAATTAGGAAACAAAATTTCTTTTAAGGAAAAAAAGTCCTGCTCATTTAATGACAGACCTGACTTCTAGAGAATTTATTTAATTCCCTAAACACATAGTATTTAGCAAAACAAAGTGATAATAACAACAAAAAAAAACTTTGCCAGGTTCTCCTTTGCACCTCTTTTTATCACAGCCAGTACAACCCCTGAAATGATATGTTTATCGATCTGTCTGCCCTTTTTAAGGTACAAAAGTCCCCAAGGGTAGAGAGATTGTGATATTTGACTTGGTCTCACAGATGCCTACCACAGTGACCAGCATATGCAGCTTGAGGAATGAAAATGCAGTATTTAGTGACTTTTTGATAGTATAACCTACTGAAAATTGTCAGTATGGCCATAATTGTTAGTTATAGTGTTATTTGTTGTTTAGTTGCTCAGTTATGTCTATTTTGTCACTCCATGGACTGTAGCCTGTCAGGCTCCTCTGTCCATGAGATTTTCTGCGCAAGATTACTGGGGCGGGTTGCCATTTCCTCCTCCAGGGGATGTTCCTGACCCAGGGATAGAACCCACATCTCCTGAATCTCCTACATTGCAGGCAGATTCTTTACTGCTGAGCCACCAGGAAAGCCCTTATATTGTTAACTACTCATCGTGAATATGAAGGGGAGGAGAGAGTGGGAGGGAGAGAGAAAGGGAGAAAACATTACCCCTCCTGGCTGGCAAAGGGCATGAAGTTCTGATAAAACTGCTGACACTGGTTTTGTCTACTGTTAAAGCCTTACCTGAACTCTTTATTTTTGAGTCAATAGAGAGACCTACAGCCACATTTTTAGTAACCTTATTTTTTCAAATTGTTAAGGCCATGTGAATTCTAATAAAAATAGTAACGAAGGAAAAGGAAATTATTTTAAAGGCAAATCACTTCAATAGTCTTCTTGAACAACCCAACTGTAGTCACTGGAATGAGAGTAAAGCAACCAGCCAACAAATATTTGATGAGTACTTCCTAGATACTTTATTAATATGTTAGGTGTTTGGTAGAAGGAACACAAAGGGAATATAACTGACATTTAGTCACTAAAATCCTTAAGTGTTCAGGAACTAATTGGGGAGGTGATACATCAAACCCAGAACAAAATACCTAACAGAAAAATAGGACTAAAACAGTGATTTTTAAATTACACTTTCATGTGTCAGTGTTATTGTAAAAGCAGTACTGAGGGGATCTCCTGCCTGAAATGAATAATGGTTGCCTATTTCTTAAACTTATCAGAATTTTCTCAATCTTATTATTAAAATTAGTAAAGTGGCAAAAAGATATGAATTTATAGCAAACACATATTAAGAGAAAATTTTTCTGAAATTGCTGAGCACTTAATTTCCCAACTTCTTATTTGTAAGTAAATACACTCCTGGCTGCAATGTTATATTTTGTCTAGAACACATGGTCATATTTTCTTTCAGTAAAATTGTTCCCAGTGTGGATGATGAATTAAATATATCAATATCTTATGCTGCTCCAACCAGATGACCATAGTATTCAACTGTCTTACTACTGAAATAACATGGGAAACAACCAAGTACATAAGCAGATGTTAAACAGAATGAGCAAACAATTTGATCAATTTTTGTCTACTTATATCCTGACATTTCAAAGATGCCATAAGGCTCCCAGTGCTTCAAACAAACGCTCAGACAGTAAGGTACATTAATGATAGCAACATAGTCTGAAAACATTTTCTTCAAGTATGTGGTATTTGAAATAAGCCTGAAGGATAAATCAAATTTGGAAAAATGCTTTAGAAATGCAAAGTGACCCAACAGTTATTTTGGGACATCACTAGGCATCTGGTGGTAATGTTAATTTTTACAACCACATTTTTAGTAACCTTATTTTTTCAAATTGTTAAGGTCATGTGTATAGTATAAAATTTTTTAAACTACTACAACATAGAAGGAGGAAAAGAACTGTACTACTCAAGAGGACTACTGCCAACATTTTGATGTACATTTTTTTCTCTATGCACTTTAAAAGTTATGATCAACTCTCTACCTAATGTTGTATCCTGATTTTTAAAAACTATGATGAGAACATAAGTTGTATTTCTTCCATATTATTAAAAAAATCTATGGATATAACATTTTTAATGGCTGCATTATATAATACTGTAAAGACATATTCATCTATGTACTAATTCCCTTATTATGGTACAGTTGGGTTAAATTTTCTTGTTTTCCTCTAGAATAAGCCTGAGATGAACAAGATAGTTGTTTTCCTTTGCTTCTGTCCATTTCCCCCTCATTGTAGTAGTATTTAGGTCTTTTTCTATTATTAACCACGTGGTTTGGGGAGAACTGACCCAGCTACAGGGCTGGGAGCCTTGCTGCTAGCCATGGAGGTTGGTTCAGGAATGGGCACATAACCATTTAAACAAGACAATATGATCCCATGACACTCCTCGTTCAGAAACTTCATTTTCAGTGCTAGAATTACTATGTGTGGAACCAGAATATCTTCCAGTGCATCAGATACACAGTACAAAATTCGGGTAGGAACCATTCAAGGGCACAGTGAATGTGATTCAAGGAAGAGAGAAAGGGAACCTGACCTATTTGAGGAATAGAAAAGACAAGGATCTGGCTGTAGCCAGGACAGAATGTATACCTAGAGGAAAAACTGGTGAAATAAGAATCGACATGTAAAAGATTCATGGAAGTTTAGGAGATACACATTTCATAATTGTTTATTTCATCCATATACTTAAAATTATGTGACAAAAGTAACTATACAGTAGATTGGAAAGGTTGCTAGATTATCAAATGCTAACAAAGCTGAAATCCTCAAGAAAAACCTCACTACCCGAAGGTTGCTGATTATTTGTTCTACACACAGACTCAGCTCATAAGACTTAAACTCAAGGCCTGAGATAGAATGCAGTTGATAAGGACTTGAAATCCAGGAAAAGAATCTACCATTACCAAAGTAAATGTTGCTTGAGCCTTGCAAGAAAAGCTATGACAAACCTAGACAGCATATTAAACAGCAGAGACATCACTTTGCCAACAAAGGTCCATATAATGAAAGCTATGGTTTTTCCAGTAGTCATATACAGATGTGAGAGCTGGACCATAAAGAAGCCTGAGAGCTGAAGACTTCACGCTTTCAAATTGTAGTGCTAGATAAAACTCTTGAGAGTGCCTGGGGCTACAAGGAGATCAAACCAGTCAATCCTAAAGGAAATCAACCCTGATATTCATTGGAAGGACTGATGCTGAAGCTCCAATACTTTGGCCACCTGATGGGAACAGCCGACTCAATGTAAAAGACCTGATGCTGTGAAAGGGCAGGAGAAAAGGCGGCAGCAGAGGATGAGATGGTTGGATGGCATCACCAACTCAATGGACATGAATTTGAGCAAACTCTGGGAGACAGTGAAGGACAGGGAAGCCTGGTGTGCTGTAGTCCATGGGGTTACAAAGAGTCGGACAGGACTTAGTGAGTGAACAACAACAAATTATCTAAAGAGACATGTCCAGTTTGGGCTGTCCAGAATCATGACAGAGGATGAAAGACATGGTCATACTCTTTTAAAACGTGAATGAATTTAGTGAATCCTAGAATCTTCAGGTCTTTGCTGACAAAAAGAAACCTAAATGAGTAACAGTTCATGGATTCGTGCCCTCTTACCAGTGACAGACAGTGTTTGTGCCACTAAGATATCCTTGTAAGTACAGAGCAGGATGATGGAGTTTGGGAACATGGAGATCACACTAAAGAAAATTATGAAATTATCTATAAGCCAGTGGGAGACAAACTTGGCTTGCTTATAACAGGAGGCTCTAGACTGGCATGCACAGACTTCAAATCCACATGCAATCCTGGACAAGGCCTAATTTAAACCCAAGTCACTTGGCACAATGTCTATAGTATTGTACCTGCTACAATGGTTGGGAGGGTGCCAGTGTTTTATATACTGGCTTCTGAAACCTTGAAGTGCAGTTCTGACCCTTGTTAAAATTAGGAGGGTACAAATATTTGAAATGGCTTATAAGAATACCTCTAATAAAATAGAAAATACCAATAAAGCAGGCACAGGAAAACTATAGATAGAATAGAAAAACAAGACCAAAGGAAGAGCTATGACATAGATAAGAATGCCATATGAATTTACCCATTTCCTACAATGACCTCCAAATTAGGCTTGAGTTTCCTGTCAGCCAGGGCACAAAGAGTAACTTGAGCACTTCAGACAACGTTTGTGCTCACCAAAAGAAAACAGGCATCTCTGTATTTTTGTGGAAGGTTCAGGGGAGGAGAAGGGAAGGAGTTTCCAAGATGTGACTATTTGGTAAGCGGTTAGTTTGGAGGTCTCTTAGCTACTATTACAACAATGATTACTTTCTTTTATATGGCACTTAATACTTTGCACAGTCATTTCACACACTTTCTTTAATCTGCACAAAAATCCTGTGATGCAAGATTGAGGAAAAGATATTACATTATTAAAGCAATAATGTATCTCTTATTCATGCATCAAGGAACTTTGCCTCTATGTAAGCACAACAGAAACGTAGAAAATAAGCATAACAAACCAAATGACACCAAGTGTATGCACAGAAAAAGCCTCTTACTCAACCTGAAATTCTAACAAGATTAGTTCATTTCTTTCCTAAAACACAGCAGATTAAGTAACAAAGTAGGCACTACTACAGAAAGACAGCAAAACTAGTATGAATGGCAGCAGAGGCAATAACTAAAAACAAACAGAACAGTCCGTGTATAAACTGAAAACCCTACATACTTACCAAACACACAGGCATGGATGTCTCGACCCTCCATGAAACACTTCTTCACATAGTTCCCTCATCCATTTTTAAGGAACTAAAATGTGATCGTGATCATTCACTCCCAACTCTTAGAGTCTTGCAGTGACCTTCCAAGGCACACAGAATAAAATCCTTATTCAAAAAGGCCCCCAAGGTTCTGGCTGCAACTGCCCACCTCTCATTCCTTCTCACTTCAGGCGCACCTGGGTGGGCTTCTGCACATTTCCTTCTGTCTATCTGGAAGTGCCTCTCCTGAGAACCTGAAAGGTCATTTCCCTGTAGAGCCTTACCCAATCTTGTAGTTCATATTAAGTTTCCTTGTAAATCCTCAGCACCTTTGCATTTGAGAACAGATCACAGTTGCACTTTTCATCTGATTGTTTTAATACCTGTTTCCTCCATTGTTCTGTGAGCTCTGGGAGAACAAGGACCTTGTCTGGCATAAATATCAAATAGTTGCTGGGGCAAAAAATGAATATGTAAGATTGCAAGATGAATAGATATATCTTCCTAGTATGTGCTGTGCGGTGCCAAGTGGCTTCAATCTTATCCGACTCTGTGCAACCCTATGTGCTGTAGCCTCCCTGGTTCCTCTGTCCATAGGATTCCCCAGGCAAGAATACTGGAGTGGGTTGCCATGCCCTTCCGGGGATCTTCCCAACCCAGGGATCGAACCCAGGTCTCCTGCATTGCAGGTGGATTCTTCACCACTTAACCACCAGGGAAGCCCCCTTCCTAGTACATAATATTTCAATTTTACTAAAAGATCTTTTGAGGGGGGGAGAGAAGCCATTTTTTAATTTTATTAAAGCGAAAAAGAGATTTATGGAATAGAACGGAAATGTGAATTTTAAAGCTAAAACACAAGACTTTGATAATGCGTTTCTGGAGGCATTCGGCTTAATATGGAAACACAGTGTGATAAAAAGAACCCTTTCCCAAGAAATCTGGATAACCAGAGCTTATCTTCATTTTACCAGATAAGAACATATGTATGAAGATGGCTTTGCAAAACTATAAGGCTTTCTGCAAATATCATTTCTTATTATTACTGAGTAGTCTGTAAAAAAGGAAATGATTTCACTCATATTACACTGCCAATTACAGGTGAGGCCGGCGCCAGAACCCAGGTCTCCTGAGGCCTGTCCATCCCACTGCTTTTCAATAACGCACAGCACCTGCCACCTGGTCCCTGCCGCCAAGGTCCCCGCCTTACTCCTTCCCAGGCATATCTGGGGCTGATGCCCTAAGCCAGGCTCAACTGCACTCCCGGCATCATAATCCAGAGGCTTTCTTCTCTTCCAGCAGGACTGGGCAGTTCCCCTCAAGGGCTGCACACGCGGTCAGCGCCGCTCCGGCCCGAACCCGAGCGGCTCACTCCCTAGCGGCGAAAACGCAGGCCTGCAGCCCGCTCCAGACGTACCGGCAACCCTCTTTTCTTAGGGAGCCTTGTGTGCCTGTCAGGCAGTGCAGTACCGGCATCATTTTAGGGGCCCGAGGAGCGGGAAAGCTCGGCAGTAACTCAGTTAAGGGAACACCCCTCAGGAGCCGACGCGGCGGCCGGGAGTCGAGGTCCGCAGCGCGGCCTGTTTCTGGCCGCAGCTGCTGCTGAGGAAACCGGGGACCCGCTGGGCTTCCACCGAAGAGGGTGGAGATCCCTGTCAGTCCCCTCGGGGAGGCAGCCGCACTGCCCACTCCGTGCGGCGACCCGCAAGCCGTAGGGATGTCCCGGGAGCAGCCCGCGCACGCCAGAACGCGCCTGCCCGAGCTGAGGCGCGGCAGCCAGCGAAAGGCTGTAGAGCCCCTCATGCCCACCAGCGCTTGGGCTCGGGCGCTTCAGAGGCTGTGCGTGGAGGACGCCGCCCGGCTGCTGCGTGCGCGCGCCGCGCGAGCGCGCGGGTGGGCGTGGGAGGCAAGGGCGCGCCTAGCTCGCGGCGCGCGCGCGCGCTCCCTCCCGGTGCCCTCCCTCGCCAGCCCCGGCGCGCGTCACGAGGGGCGGGAGACTGGGAAGAAGGGGGTGGGGCCGCAGGACCGGAGGGGCCTGAGCGGCTGCTGCGAAGCCCCAGCCAGAGCTGGGCGAGGGCGGCTGCGGTAGCGGTGGCGGCGGCGGGAGAAGATGGTGGCGCTGGAGGTAGGAGCGGCTGGAGAGGAGCTTTATTCCCAGACTTGGCACCACCGCTGTCGTTAGCGCCTCCTGCTCCTGCGGGCCCGCGGACCCAGCTGTCAGGCAAGGTACCACCTCCAGGGAGGGCTGGATGAATGGGGGGTCCCCGGCGCTGGTGCTGCCCCCGACGGGGCCCCCGTCCTCGCCGAAGGGCGCCCCCGGGCGCCTGCAAGGAACAATAGTGCGGATGAGAGGGGACAGCCGGCGACATCCAGGGAGGCAATGCCTAGAGCCATCGAGCTAACGGGGCCGGGGAAGGGGGCGTTGAGGTTACGGACGCCTGGTGTCCTGTGCGCGCTGACATGCCGTGCTTTCGGGGCAGCGGTGAGTCTGATGACAGTCTTGGCAGGAGTACGTGTGTGTGTGTGTGTGTGTGTAAAAGGTAGAGTCGAAGGGATGGGGGTGGCGGACCGAAGGTGTTGGGGGATGACATTTCCAGGAATCCCCGCTAGGATCCCTCAGCTCTCGGCTGACTCTCCGGGAGAAAGAGTGTGGTGATGACAACGGTGAAGTGAGCAGGATGCACTTGGTGTGTGAGTGTGGAGGGAGGCAGGGGCGTGGGTGCGGATTTGTAAAATCCCATGTGTGTGAATCTATGTGTGTATGTGTACTCGTGTGACTGCAAACTGCTCTCCAAACCCAGAGAGCTGCGGGTGCCCTGACTTGCTGTCACCCGCTGACTGTGGGACAGTGTTATTTCTTCCCTGAAACTCTGTTCTCAGTCTCTCTTCTGCTCCCGCCTGGGGATGGCCGGCTGTAGGGGTTCTCACTTCCCTTCGTTTCCCCTCATTTCCCCCTTTTTTTTCACATGTCGTTTGAGATGGGGATGTGGAAGTGTGCGTGTGGCTTTGGGCACATGGCAGGGAAACAGCATAATGGTTACTGTTCCTGGGCTTGCTGGCATTCAGGTTTTGAAGGGAGCTTCCATCCTGTGACACTTCCCCTTTTCTCAGCTCCTAGTCTGTAAGGGTCTTAGATGCCCTGACTCTGCAGTTTCTATTGTTTTTCTCTTGTCTGACCTGAAGGAGAAGGGTCTTTAATGGCCACATCCTTCTCTCTGTCCCCACAACTTTGAATGTCAACTAAACCTTCTCCGTCCACATTTAAACACTGGAAATCTTATGGTTGAAGAATATGGTCTTTATGTTGGATCTTGTAGAATGAACTCTGAAGGTATGTATGAGAGATGAGGGGGTAGTATTTTAAAAGAAAAAAAAATCTGAGAAACTGGTCCCCTGCCCACCCCTTGGTCAGCATCACAAGCAGGGCATTTTCCTTAGGAAAAGGGATACTTTATTTCTAATGCTAGTGGCATCCACTCTTCCAGCTTTCACAATGGCTAGGTGGTACCATGTATTATTGGGGAACTGAAATCCCCCAAGGTTCATAGTGATGGGGTCCCAGGTTAGTGAGTCTGTTTTCCTAGCCAATGTAGCCTGCAAGTAGAAAATCTGGAGAATGTCAGGCTGGCAATAAGTCACCCAGTGGGAGCCAGGACACAGAATTGCATCCAGGGTCTATAGCTGTTTAATTGTCTCTGCGTGATAAAGATCTGCTTATGTGGGGTTGGGTAGAGAGAGACAAGGAAGGGAGATATTGTATTCATATGTGCGTCCACTGCAGACTCCCCAGCTCCTGTTTTTCTCCTGCAGTGTTTATAAGAATGATACACCTTTACACTTTATATCTTGATACTTCTTTATTAAATTGTTGTGGAACTAGATTAACCTGCTTAGAACATATTTGAGTCATAACACCTTAAATTCTACTGCATTGCTGTCAGAATCCAAACTGGCTGCCCCGGTCCTCTTGAAAAGCCTGTAGCAGTCATAACTGCACAAGTAGGTATACAACATGTTGGCATCAGATGTTTCTTTCTCTTTAAAAAATTTTTTGTTTTGTTTTGCAGAGGTTGCATTGAAAATAATAGAACCAGGGCTGTCCACATACGCTTTTTGTCTTCCCATTTGTCTTTTCTTAATTAATGATGATCTGTAGACCAGGTTTTCTTGGAGCTGTGAACATTAAAATAAATTTCCTCATGTCCTTCAAGTCAAGCCTTCTAAAATTTTAATGTGAGGTTGTTGGAGCGCATCCAAAGTTTTACGATAGATTTATAAAAATGAATTTGGAATCTTAGTTCTTAACTCTCTTGTTAGTTCTGCCAATTTCTTTCTGAGAAAAGTACTTTGGAACGTAAAAGGCATTCTAAGAGATTTTTGCTGTTTTTTCTAAAGAAAAGTTTATATGTGCAAGTAAAATCCAGATATATAAATGTCTTACCATAAAGTTTAAGAATATTAGGAATTATCAAGGTATATAAACTGTTTAGAAAAAGAATAATTATACAATAGCACAACTGATGACTCAGGAATTAGTGATTTCCTTTCTAACCTGTGATAATTTTTAAAATGCAACGCCTGGCTTTCTAAAGATTGCACTATTAAGGTTAATGATACAGCTTGAATCCTGTAATTCAGTCTGTAAACAGTTGTACCTTTTGCTGTAGCCTGAAGCAAGTCATTTGTTTTGCATGGAGGCATTTTCTTTCTTAAAGGAGCATTAATTCTGTTCCTTTCCACTATTGGGTCTCTTAAAGATGTTTGATTTTTAGAAGATTTGGGAATAAAAGACATCTGAAAACTGACCTGTGGGGCCAAAAGGAATAAACTATGGTACCGTAGGCAAGGTTGGACTTATATCCTATAAAGAAAAAGTAATTGTTAAAATTGAGAGACTTTCAAGCACTAAAATCCAGAGTTAACTCTTTAGGTTACAGTCATTAATTTACAAATATTTGTAAGTTGCCTGCAACATCTTAGGCAGTGTATACCTGTGAATAGAGTTTGAGAAATGTTATGATGGCTGGAGATTTGAAAAATAAGGAGACCTAGATCCTGCCCAGAGGAAGTTCATGGCCAGGAAGGAGAGACAGGTCTTGCATGTAAGGATGGTGGAAAGTGCTGAAGTGCTGAAAAAACTATATGCCCGTAGAGCTGTAGGAGTTCACATGATACAACAATGACTTCAGAAGGAAGAATCAAGAAAGATTTGGAAGAAAGAGCTTTTGAGCTGAGATTTACGTAGGTGGGTTTTGGACTGGCAGGGAAGGAAAGGCATATTGGGGGGAGGAACAGCATAGCAAAGGCCTGGTGGTGGGAAGTGTGTGCCCATTCAGGGAATAGAATGAAAGTGAAGTTGCTCAGTCGTGTCCGACTCTTTGTGACCAGGCTCCTGCGAATGGTGTGCTTAAAATTCTTTCTCAATTAAACGGTGGGGGGTGGAGGGGGGGAAGAAAGTCGTGTGCTGAAGCATAGGAGATGCCCAGAGATGAAGTGAGAGATAAGAAAGAGACAGTCATTCAAGGTTGTGGAGCAACTTTTATGTGGATTTTATTCAGTTACTGCCAGGGAGCCTTGGAAGGTTTTTGAGGATGAAGGTTGACAGAACTATAACTGAGATTCACAGTGACAATCGTGAATTGTGTTGGATGGAATGAAATGAGGAAAGGACGGCAGTAGGAAGACAAGATAAACTCTGTTGTTAAATTAAGGGTCAGAGGAAATGAGAGAGTGGGAGTGAAGGGAGAGAGCAAACTCAAGAGACAGGGTACAGGAATAATCTGAACACTGATCAGGGAGATCAAAGGTCATTGTCAGGCTCAGCTGTGAGAATGATTGGGTCATTGTCAAGAAAGCTTCAGAGGAGGATGAGGAAACTTCTTTATAAAGACGTTTCATTTTGAGCCTGACAGCTTTGTCCAAATGAAGGGACTCCAGTACAGGTATAGGTTTTGGAGAGAGGTTAGAGCAACAAAGAGAGATTTGTAAGTCATTTATTTAGGAGCAGTTTTAATGTCTCAGGGGGGCTTCCCTGGTGGCTCAGAGGTTAAAACGTCTGTCTGTAATGAAGGAGAACCCGGTTTGATCCCTGGTCGAGAAGATGTCCTGGAGAAGGAAATGGCAACCCAGTCCAGTATTCTTGCCTGGAGAATCCCAGGGACAGAGGAGCCTGGTAGGCTATAGTCCACAGAGTCAGACACGACTGAGCGACTTCACTCACTCACTCAATGTCTCAGGAATGACCGATAAAGAGAGTGGAGCAAGAAGAGGCTAAGGGTAGGATCCTTGGAAGACGCCTGGGTTGGAGGGGAAAAGAGAAAAAAGAGGTTATGAGCATTAAACAAGGGGCGGTTGGAGGAATGCGGTGGCAGTAGTGTGGTGTCATGGAAGCTGGGGAAGGTGAGGGAGTACCACCCTTCTTACATCACGCCCCAAGGGGGTGGAGGTGCGGGGAAGGAAGAGCCGTTGGGTTTGACTTCTCTTTCCTTGATTATCCTGAGGCAGGTGGAAGTGCATCCAGGCTGTGAGGGATTGAATAGGGGAGGGTGATGCATGTGGAAAGCAGCGAGGACAGACTTCCTTTTTAATAAGTAGGATGAAGGAGAGAGAGAAAGTTTGCTCCATCAAAGGTAGGGCATGGTATAGGGAAAGTAATGTCTTAGTATAGGGACATCTGAACCTACTTTATAAGTGGAGGAGAAGAAACCAGCGAAAGAGATTGAAAATGTAAGGGAGAGGCTAAACTGATGGGAACATAATCTTTAAGATAGGACTCTTCAAGGGAAGGGCTCTTGAGACAGAAGCATGGGAGGTTTGAGACGAAAAGAAAGGAATTTGGCCATGGTCTTCTAAGTCAAGTCAGAGAGAGCTGGGCAGGGTTGCAGCCATGGGTAGAATAATAAAGACTTGGACCAAGTGTTGTGGGACTGTAGTGGTGAATTGCGGCCCCGGATGGAGAAGGAAATGGCAACCCACTCCAGTGTTCTTGCCTGGAGAATCCCAGGGATGGGGGAGTCTGGTGGGCTTCCATCTATGGGGTCACACAGAGTCGGACACGACTGAAGTGACTTAGCAGCAGCAGCAGCAGCAGTGGTGAATTAGTTAGGGGTAAATAAAAGATTATCACCAGACTATGAGGGCCTCCTGTCTTTGGAGAGCATCAGTTTGTGGTAGAACCAATTAGTCCTATATAATTAAAGTTTGACAACCACTTATATAATTTTTGTTATTAAAATTAACAACATTAAATGTCGTTAAATACAGTAGCTCCCCCTTCCCATAAACTCAATGAAAAGAGAAAAATGTTTGCCTTTAAAATTAGCTGAATAAAAGACCCCACCTGAAGTATTTCCTGTGAAGATTTTCTCTCAAGGATTGCTGACTTCAGTAAGTAATGGCAGAAAATATAAGTGTTTTTGAAAAGATGAGTTTTCCTATCTGCAGTGTCAACATATGGCAAAAGAAAAATCAAATGTAGCTCTTCCCCCAACACCATGCCTCTTGTAAGTGCTCAGTAAATTTTTTTTGCATAAATACATGAATAAATTATTTTTTTAGTAAAGATAGGTATAGTATCTAAGATCTAAAACTTCAGGATTTCTTTTCTATTTACATCATGGACATTGAATAAGTTGCATTCCATGGCCTGTTCAAGTTCATGACAGCATTAAAACTTTTATTTATTCATACCTGCTACAGACATTGAAGCTTTACAAATTTTTTTTCACTAAATAATTCTGTATGCTTTAGACCCTCAAAGGGGGTCTACAGGGTCATGTGTGATTCCAGACAAATTTATAGAAATCTGACTGTGGTTGAGTGGTGATTTTGAGGTTTTAATATTGAAATCATTTATTCATTCCTTCAACAAATGTTCTCTGAACATCTTCTCTCCACCACTCACTATTGTTGGTGCAAAGGATAGAACAGGGGCAAGAAGGTCCCTACTACCACAGATCTTTTAGAGGAAGGGATTAAAAAATAAATAAGCACATATATTTCAGGTGGCAGTGAGGGCTATGAAGAAGAAAGCAAGGAAGGAGTAGCGTGTGGAGTGTAGGGGTAGCTGTTATTTATACTGGGTAGTCAGGGAATGCCTTGAGCTCAGAGCTTAAAGAGTTGAAAGAGTGAGCCATGTGAGTATTTGGTTGGCCAAAAAGTTCATTTGAGTTTTTCTGACTGATGGGGCAGTAAGACCCGAACAAACTTTGACCAACCCAGTATTGAGGGCAGGGCCTTCTAGGTAGAGAATGTCAAAGGGCCTGAGACAGGAACATGCTTGGCATAATCAAGTAAACCTTGCTGGTTTCCTTGCTTCGCTTGGCCATGTAGTGTCACACAAGATACATGGAGCAGTCACTTAGGGACCCTGCAATGTGATGCTTTGCCTTTCAGTATTGAATCAGTCACCTGTAAGGCTGTATCACACTACCATGTTCGAGCTGACCTGTGGGTGAGTTGGTGCTGGGTTTTTGAAAAGAGAATATGTCCTGAATCACGCATTTGAGTTAGAAAACTTGGAGAGTAGCTGTGTCTGAGTAGTGCTGAAATACTAGTCAGCTGGAAGTGGTCCCTTTCTTGAAACTGCACGTCACTCTTCTCTGGACTGAACCGTCTTCAGCAAAAGGGTTCCTTTTCTTCTTCCATATTTCATATCTCATTCTTAGGTCTAAGGTCTTTGAAACAAGAGCTTTGTTTTGTTCATCTGGGCATAGAAAAACCCTACAACCCATAGAAAAACTCTTTGCCTTAGTAAGGGATCATCAAATACTCATTGCAAGGAATGGATGAGACATTTCCAGGTATAAAGAATGGGGCTAAAGCTCTTTGACCTTGATCCCTGCAGACAGCTGTTTTTAAAAGAAGACACAAAATTTCCCCTTGGTGCTAAGTAGTTTATGCACTCACAGCCTGAGATGAAGACTTGGGTACAAATAGTCTGTTTGGGAGGTGATCCCAAGAAGCACACATGAGGAATGGGGGAAAATGAGACAGGGAAGGAAGGAAAACAGGGAAGTAAGAAAAGAGATAAGTTAGTGAGCAGATTACCATTGTGGGCAGTGGAGGTGCTATTCTTTATGATTGTCTGCCAAGCAGAGGGGAAGGTGGGATTTTATCCCCCATTTAATCCTGGGTGCATCAAGTCCCAAGCACTTTAATGCTGCAAACTTTGTTGACACTGGAGAAAACCCGTGTGGGTAGCTAAGCAGAGAGGCTGAGAGGGTGGAGGTAGGAAGCCGTCAGTGTAGGGGGAGCTGTCCATCAGAGCCACCCGTGAACTCACAGGTGGGCTAAAGGGGCATGCTGCTGCTGCGGCTAAGTCTCTTCAGTCGTGTCCGACTCTGCGCGACCCCATAGATGGCAGCCCACCAGGCTCCTCCGTCCCTGGTGTTCTCCAGGCAAGAACACTGGAGTGGGTTGCCATTTCCTTCTCCAATATATGAAAGTGAAAAGTGAAAGTGAAGTTACTCAGTTGTGTCCGACCCCATGGACTGCAGCCTACCAGGCTCCTCTGTCCATGGGATTTTCCAGGTGAGAGTACTGGCGTGGGGTGCCACTGCCTTCTCCAAAGGAGTATGGGGGCAGCACAGCAACAGCTTCTTGTGCGCATTGGCACAGGGATAGCACAGGGAATTTTTAATAGTAAGAATTTGTGGGATAGCAGTTACTGTTATTTTATTTTAGGGGTTTTAATATATTGTAGCAGCTTCCTACTGTTCAAGTTTACTCACCAGCCAACTGTTGACAATCCTCAATTATCTGGGATGCACATTACCATCTATGCCCATGTATAAGATATCCTGGATTATAAGGTAGTCCCCAGTTTTCCAGCGAGGTAGTTTTTAAAAAGTCTTTACATCAACTTGAATATATACATTGTAGTGATATAGGTAAAGGATATTTTTTATATTTAATAAATAATATTTTATTGTTATATTTAATTTACTATAAATGTTTATACTATATTTAATAATGATCTATATTTATTAATTTACTTGCATACATTCTAAATCACCTTATATAAAATTAGTCATTTTAAAATATGACATTCAAAAAATTAAATAAATAAAATAAAATATGACATTCTTCTACACTCACATTTTACAAAATCACTTATTCAAATGTTTCACATGCTGCTTTGACCAGCGTTTTTTTCATCGTTAAACACCACTTTTGGCATAATCGCATCTATCTAACTTGTATGTCATAGAGTACTTTTGAATTTGCATGTGATGCCGCCCTTCCATGTGATGCCGCCTTTAATTCTAAGCCCTGTATGCCTATTCACACAGTGTAAAGACAGTTGTTTTTTTGCTGTCTTCCTGTAGGTATATATTCATGCCCTCCACAACCCAGCACTTCTGCATGATTTGTGTAAAGTCGTCCAATACAGGCAATTGTGAAGGAGTATTTACTTAAATTGGTGTAAAAATCTTGACTCCCTTCATTCATTCACCTATTCTGTTTCAATCCCATGACCCCTGTAGGCATCCCTATCTAGTGTGGATTGCAGTTGTTTCTGGCTCTCTTCTCCGAACAGTTCTCAGCTGACCTCTGAAGCCTACATCTTTTCATAAATCCTTCAGTCTTACCAAGTAAATTTTTTGACATGGCTTTTCCCTTTAAAATCAGTGGCCATCACATCCAACATTAATGAATTGCTTGATTTTAATTCCTATTATCTTGCAGATAATAAGCTTTTTGGCATTCAGAAAAGAGTAACTGAGAGAATGGCTCTTAGTAAAAGGGAGACTTTATATGGAGTTAAACACAAGATGACTTTCTCTTTTCTGAAATCTTTTGAGGGGATTAGGAATCTCGTTCTGTATATGCTATGTCATCATGGGACATTGTTGAGGTGTGGTGATCCTTGCCTAGTAAGTTTCCTCTCCAACCTCCTCCTCTTCTGCTCCATGGTTGATAAATTAGTGTGAAAAATACAGTAATGATTTCGTTTCACTGAGCAGTTGATTAACTGTTGTTCTGAACAATGTGACCATTTACATTTCTGACTTTTGATAAATTTTTGTATGTCACGTTCAATTCCATATTGATTGACAGATACACTTTATTTTAGAGAAAAGGTGTACTTGACAAGATGTGCATAAATCCTTTTTCTTGTAAATGGTAAAATATCTTAAATTCAGAGGAAGAGCTTATCAGTGAAAGAAACTCCACTTATCAGCAATAATTACCCTCTTATGTGGCTAGTCAATGAATTAGGATTTTTATACTGGACTTACTATGTGGATCACACTGTATTTCAGTGCCTTTAAACTTGTTCAACCAAGACCCCTCGTAAGAATATAGTTTATATCATAACCTAACAATATAGATGAATGTGTATAAACACACACACACACAAACATATCAGTGAAACAAAAATTTCACTTGGCAATATTGGTCCTTTATTATGTGTGAAGCAGTTGGATATTTTCTGTTCTGTTCCATTCTATTCTATATGATTGTCAGCTCACTAAAGTTATTTCAGTTTTAATGGTTCCTGACATGTGGTTGAAGAAACACTGTTCTATTGTATTACATCCATCAGAAGAGTGCTTGTTTCCTTATAGCATGAAGTAATTTCACATCAGAGGATTTTTAAAATTTGTTTCAAATTATTAGCGTATCTGTATATTTGGTAGTATGAGTGTAGGAAGTCACAAGAATACTAAAGGGAAATTTATTTTTGAGTAGATGTTTTATTTCCAAAAGAAGAAACTATTAGTGTGGAAAGTGGAGTCAGACAAGTGGATTGGTTCTTAGATCTAGCGGCTTCCTGGGCTGTACGAACCGTACTCGGCTCCTGGGTCCTGACTGCATGGCTGGACTGGCCAGCATTCCCAATCTGGCTCATCTCTCCTCACAGTTCTTTCCTGCCCGCTCCTTTCCTGCTTCTTTCCCAAGCCCCCGCCCCCAAACCTCAGGAGTGCTAGATATTCAGTTCAATTACTTCCTTCTCAATTTCAACCTAATGTATTTCTTCCTAGATGTGAAACTACTTTTTACACCCACTTCTCTTCCAAATAACTTGAAAGTACAGGAATCTTTTTTTCCTGAGCTCATACCTGGCATATGTGTGGGGAGCAGGATGGGGAGGGGGTCCTAAAGAAGCGAGAATTTGTTCCACAGGTGGAATGTTTCCATAGTGTTAGGTGGTATGAAAGTCTAATCTAGTCTGGTGTTGAGGTGTGATTACACTCTTTATGGCTCTCCTGTTGTCTAGTAGAAGGACATGTCAGTTCCTATTTTCAAAGCCTAATAGGCAGGAATAGAGACGCAGATGTAGAGAACAGCCTTCTGTACATGGGGAGCAGGGAGGGAAGGGGAGTGTGGGACAAATTGAGAGAGCAGCATTGACATATATACACTACCACATGTAAAACAGATAGCTAGTGGGAAGCCGCTGTATAGCACAGGGAGCTCAGCTCGGTGCTCTGTGAAGACCTAGAGCGGTGGATGGGAGAGTGCAGTGGGAGGGAGGCTTAAGAGGGAGGGGATGTATGTAAACTTACAGCTGATTCACACTGTTGCATGGCAGAAACTAGCACAACATTATAAAGCATTTTTACTGCAATAATGAAGGAAAAAACCTCAATAGGTTCCCCATCCAGTAAATGAAAGCAAGTTAACATCATAGCTACAGAGTGCCAGGTGTTGTATGAGCACTATACACGGTTAACTCATTTGATTCTCATACTGACCTCACCTACTCTTTATAACCATATCAGGAGAAGACTTAAATTACAGATGGGACTTGAGGCTCTCGGAGGTTCTATCAGTGACTAGAGGACAGGGCAGGAGGGCCTCACCTTGGGTCCAGGGGTGGGAGCAGGCCCTGATGGCTCCTGTCCCCTTTGTCCTGGGGCCCAGCAAAAGCCCCCCACCTCACCTGCCCAGCTGGACGCCCTTGTTTGTGACGCCCTGTCCCACCTGGGATGTCTGTGTGTGGGCAGCTGTTGCACCAGCATCTCTCCAGTCTCTACCTGCTGTGATGGAAAGGCTCAAGATGGATGGAGTGTGGTGCTGCCATTCATTAGCTGCCAACATTGATCAAATCTCTCTTGACTGAGCTGAGCCTCAGCTTCCCTGGCAGTAAAAGGAGGGATGATGAAATCTGCCCTTCTCTTCTCTTCCCACACAGGGCCACTGGGCTGTCAAGGGCTCTAGGAAAGTGAGGGAGACCTCATGATGACCTTGGGCAGAAGTGACATCTCCCCACTCTAAACCAGGGGTCAGGACGTTCTTTCTGCAAAGGACCAGATAGTAAAAAAGGTTCCACGGGGCCATACAGTCTCTGTCGCCTGTCACAACTTCTCAGCTCTGCTGTCGTGGTACAAATGCTTTGGGAAACATGTAAGGGAGAGAGCAGGGCAGTGCTCCAATAAAACTTTATTTCTGGATGCTGAAATTTGAATTTCGTATCACTTTCACTTGTCACAAAATTTTGATTCTTCCCTTGGTTTTTTTCCAGCCATCTAAAAATGTAAAACCATTCCCAACTCCCAGGCACTGGGCCAGGTATGTTTCCTGGAACTGAGCTCTCTGACTCCTGGTGTAAATGCTCATAGCCCTGGGTACCACTGGTTAGAGAGCAGCTGCCGTTCACTTTGGACTACAGAACTGTGTGCTTACTTTATTCCATCCTTCTCTTGTCCTTCCACAATATACACCCACTGACCTTTTTCTCATCTTCTTTAGCACTGGGAGAGCTAACAGCGCATGGATACTCTGCACACACATATAAGCATATATAGTATATGCTGAATACATATTTGTTGAATATATGGTATATATGATAAGAAAATATGTTGCTTTTCTTTGTATCTTATTTTTCCATCTTTAAACGGAATTCTGTCTATTCTCTCGTGAACCTTTAGGAATGGCTGAGTTAACATTTTGTAATTAAATTTAAGGGCTTTAGCAATCATGTTCACCCCTCCCCCACTATTAACCAAAAAAGGAAAAGAATGTCAGGGAAGAAAGAAGAGAAAAGCAAACAGACAAAACAAAGCCAACATTTCAACATGAAAAGGGCTTATTAGAGAATAACTGAAGTGGCTAAACGTTTAGCTTTGGTCCCTGAGGCTTTCTGTCACTGTTGGAGCTCTGGAGGCTGACGTGCTTTGAGCCTCAGCTGCCAGCAGCCCGGTTTTTTTGCTCTGCTTTACCCAAAATTTAATTCAGGGGTCAGAATTCTGCATTAGGCATAAATAAAGATAGAATGATAGAATGTACTGTGTCTTTTCATCTATATTTTCTCAACATGTATCAAGGAATCACATTTCTTTAAGAGCAAAGCCTTGAACACAACTCCCATTTTATTTTTTAGTAGGTATATAGGCTCAGGAGTGGAAGCATTAGGAAATATATAAATCTAGAATTTTCTTCTCAAAATGAGATGGACAAAAACTGAATGGTGAAATTACAGTGTGCATGTGTGTTATTTTTCCAAATAGTCTGTTACTCTGTGTTCTGTCATGAAGAAACTATGTGTGTGTGCGTGTGTGTTTAAGGGGTGAAAAGAAAGGGATGTGCTGCTGCTGCTGCTGCTAAGTCGCTTCAGTCGTGTCCAACTCTGTGCGACCCCATAGACGGCAGCCCACCAGGCTCCCCCGTCCCTGGGATTCTCCAGGCAAGAACACTGGAGTGGGTTGCCATTTCCTTCTCCAATGCATGAAAGTGAAAAGTGAAAGTGAAGGCGCTCAGTCGTGTCCGACTCTTCGCGACCCCATGGATTGCAGCCTACCAGGCTCCTCCGTCCATGGGATTTTCCAGGCAAGAGTATCATTAATAGTCTATACCCCTTATTAACATTTGTTAAGGAGAAGAACAGTTAGGTTGGCTTTCAAATAAGCCCTTATCTTTTTTAGTCTGCCAAAATGTGTTAACCTGGAGAAGAGATACATGACTGGTGTAAAAGAAATTATTAAGTGTGCTTTCAGCTTGGTACTGCTCTGGTAGATGCTGGCTAGCCTTGAAGACAGAATGTTAAGCCAGTATTAGAAGTGCATATTACAGTTAAGTTGTGTGAGGTATTTGAAGCCTGCTTGGGGAAGAATGGAGGCTGAGGGGCTCAGGATGTTGTTTGCTATTATGTCTGAGCTGCTCCTGGTGAGACACAACATACCACTTACTGGCAGTGCAAAGACTGATTTCAAAATTGTTCTCAGTAGATGAAGGCACAGGGGTCGGGGTGGCGGGGGGCAGGCTTACCTGAGAACTGCAAGGTGTGGAGCGGGTGTAATTAACCATCTGTCTGCAGTTTCTTGTATGGAATGAGGCTCCCCTTGACGACGTAAAGAGACTGTACTTATGAAGGTGGATGATTAAGGTTTTGTTCATTATATTATCTGCACAGTGAGTCTTACTTTTTCTTCTTTTCCTGAGTTAAATTTTTCCTCTTTTACCACCCCCTCCTTCTTCTTTTTTCCATTCGGGGAATTACAGTGGGCTTGTTTATATCTCGTGGCTTATTTGGATGGCTCCCTTCCATGCCAGAGGTTTTCAGCTAATGTCTGGTCATCATGGATTGTCCATTCATATTAGGGCTGTGACATGGGAGATGGCCAGGCGTCTGTATTAGTTGGCAGGGTTTGTAAAGGTCTTAGGTTGGGGCCCCCAGAGCAGAAACTAAGAAGAGGGTTGGTATGTTCAGGCACTGCTTTATTAAGGAGATGCTTCAGGAAGAGAAGCAGGGTACAGGGCAGTGAGGGTGTCAGTCAGGTAAGGGCGTGATCTCAAAGGCTTGAGGGTGGGGAAGTTCTGGTATGATGTGGTCTCAGGACTGTCCCTACCAGAGTCAGTGGCTTTGGTGGTTCACACTGCATACCTGTCAGTCAGTGGGTAAGGGTCTTGGGCGTTAAGAGGGGACTGTGGGGAGGGGAACATACATCCTCAGGTATTTCTGGTTCTCTATATGAAAAGGCAAAGCTGGTCAATGAGTCATGGATGCTGGCTATTGACCGGGTGAGGATTTGGATGTGATACCAACATTGTCCGCCACCAGACCAGTAGCTTCTCTTTATAGTGGTCAACCAAGCAGTCAGTTCAGCACTTCCCTGGGAATCCCCATATGCCACTCTTTTTCCTGAGAAGTGGCTGCTGGCTTCTGGTGATACGTGTGTGTCACATGGAGCAGAGGTCTGGGATCCAACTGTCTGGTTACAGGGGATCGCCTGTTTCCAGAGCCTTCTGTACCTCCATCCCTTGCCAGGCCTCTATGCCTGGCCAGGGATTCTACAGTCTAGTCACTTGCAAAGAAATGTGTTAAAAATTTCTTGTTTGTGGTTATTCTCTCTCTGTTTCTCTTAATAAAAATGTATGTGGTCAAGTTTCCACCTTTAACCAGAGCTACTCAAAATAAAAGCTAAAGCAGCATTGTGGACTGAAAAAACGTATCTGTTTTCTCAGTGGATCTGTTTTCTCTTCCCCATTGGAATACAGTCCTGCACAGGTCCTTTAGATGTCCCTGTCTTGAATGGTGAAAAGTCAAAACCAGTTTTTTAATCACATAATACAGTCCAGTGTAATAAAAATTCCAAACTCCTGCCTCATTCTTGACTTTTAAAAATTGCAGTGAAACCTGAACACAGTACAGAAATCTCAAGTGTGCAGTTTGTTGAATTTTGTGTATCTGAAAACCCATACAACTGGCACCTAGATGAGATACAGAACATATCCTGCCCCTCCTCCACTTCCCCCAAGCTCCCTCATGGCCATTTCTAGTTAATATCACCTGCAGTCCAAAGGTAACCACTGCTCTGTCTGAGCTCTATCACTATGGAGTGTTTTGCTTGCTTTTAACTTCATACACGTGGAGTCCTTGAGTATGTAACCTTTTGTGTCTGACTTTTTTGTTCAGTATTTTTTAGAGATTCATCCATGTTGTTGTATGTATCAGTAGTTCATTCCTTTCTGTTGTGGTTTGATAATTCGTTGTGTGGGTTTTCCCTAGTTACTCAGCAGTAAAGAATCCTCCTGCAGTATGGGAGATGCAGTTCGATCCCTGGGTTGGGAAGATCCCTTGGAGGAGGGCAAGGCAACCCACTCCTGTATCCTTGTCAGGAAAATCGCATGGACCAACGAGCCTGGTGGGCTGCAGTCCATGGGGTCACGAAGAGTCAGACATGACTGAGTATGAGCATGAATCTGTTGTATGAATATACTTAGTTTATTCTCTGATCTTCTATTGGACACTTAGGTTGTCTCACTGAAGATTCTTGAACATTTTGGTGCACATAAGCATTCATTTCTGTAGGAGTGAAATGGCTGAATTGTGAAACAGGTATATGTTTAGGTTTTGAGATATGGACCAAAGGTTTTACAAAGTGGTGGACCAATTTACTCCCCCAACAGCAGCTTATGAGAGCTGTGGTTGGTCCCCATCCTCATCAGCACCTGGTCTCATATCATTCATTTAGCTCTAGCCATTCTGGTAGGTGTGTTGTTGTTGTTGTTGAGTTTCTAAGTCGTGTCTGACTCTTTGCAACCCCATGGATTATAGCATGCCAGGCCTCACTGTCCCTCTCTGTCTCCCAGAGTTTGCCCAGGTTTCTGTCCCTTGAGTTGGTGATGCTATCCAGCCATCTCATCCTCTGCCACCCTCTTCTCCTTTTGCCTTCAATCTTTCCCAGCATCAAGGTCTTTCCCAATGAGTCAGCTCTCCTCATCAGTTGGTCCAAGCTTCAGCTTTACCATCTTTTCTGGAATTCCCTAGCTTTCTCTATGATCCAGCAAATGTTGGTTCCTCAGCCTTTTCTAACCCCAGCTTGTACATCTGGAAGTTTTCAATTCAAGTACTGCTGAAGCCTGCCTTGAAGGATTTTGAGCATAACCTTATTAGCTTGGGAAATGAGTGCAATTGTCTGGTAGTTAGAACATTCTTTAGCACTGCCCTTCTTTGGGATTGGAAGGAAAACTGACCTTTCAGGTGTGTAGTGGTGTTAAACATGTCTAGTGTTGAACTTCTCCTCCAGCTCAAGCAGGCTGCTTCCATGGAGCCCACAGGAAACACACATTGTTCCAGTGGCAGTTGAAGTGCCTTTTGCTGCAAAGACAGCCCCTCTCTCTTTGCCCTGCTCGTTTTGACTACTTTCTTGATTTGTCACAGCAAGAATCAGACAGCAACATCCTGGTCCCACAAACTCCAGAGAGACCACATCAAGCTCCCAGCATTTTTCTTGAAGTCTCTTTACTTGATGTGTTAGTCTACTAGGGCTGTCATAACAGACTACCATAGACTGAGTGGCTTGGCCAACAGAAATTCAGTTTCTCACAGTTCTAGAGGCTGAAAGTTGAAGATCAAGGTGTCAGCAGGCCTTTCTCCTCAGCTTGCAGACAGCCACCTAGTCGCCATGTCCTCACATGGGTTTTTCTCATGTGGGCACATAGCTGATATCACTTCCTCTTCTTAAAAGGACCCCAGTCATGTTCTATTATGTCTCCAGCCTTATGATCATATTTAACTTTACTTACCTCTTTAATGGTCCTATTTCCAAATACAGTCACGCTGGGGGTTGGAGCATCAACACGTGAAGGGCGAGGGGCACACAATTCACTCTGTAACACTTAGTTTGGTGTGTACGTGGAAACAGCTGTCTGCCAACTCTGCAGCAATGTGTGAAGAACTCAAATGGCGGTCAGTTTTCTTTTTTTCAAAATTTTTTATTAGAAAACTGAAATTTACAATGTGTTTATATCACTCACTGAGTACATGGCTTTTAAAAACAACATCATTACAGAAAGATAACAAAAATACAAAGTCTTAAAACCTACCAGATATGGAAAACATTATCCACTGAGGACTTAAATGTAGTAGACTTTACATAAAAAGGAAAAGCAATGAATATACAAGTATACAGCCAGTTTAAGAAGTTAGCAAAATAAACAGAATAATCATAAAAGAAAGCAACTAATACAGTTACTTAAATCAGTGTACAGTTGGTCATGATTTAAACTATTAGGAAGATTTTTTTTAAATAATTGGAGTAAAACACATACAGTGAAGTACATAAAGTACATACATCTTTAGTGTACAGTTTGAGGAATTTTCCATATATATAAACCTGAGTAACCACCCCCCAAATCAGGATGTAGAACACTGCCAGCACCCCATAGATTCCCCCCAGTCTATACCTGTTCCCGTCTCCCCAGAGGTAAACACTGTTGTGACTTCTATCATCATTTATCAGATTTGATGATTCTTGAACTTCATCTAAAAAGAATCATTTATGTACTTCTTTTTTGTACAGATTATTTTACTTGGCACAATATCTATGAGATACATGCAAGTTATTATGTGTAACAGTGGTCATTCTTCTCATTGCTATATGGTATTCAGTTGTATAAATACATAATGATTTGTTAATCTCTGCCTGCTGATGGACATTTGAGTTTTCAGTTTTTTGACTATATGAACAATGCTGCTATGAACATTCTTGTGTCTATCTTTCTGCCTTTTTTCCTGCCTTTTTTCCTATTTTTTGAGTATGTATTTAGGCACAGAATTCCTTGATCATAAGGATAGGTGTGTGTCTAAATAGAAACATTTTAATCAGTTGTTTTTGTGAATACCTTTCTGTTTGATGTAATCTTAACATATCCTCTTCACAACTCAAGGACAGATATAGGTATACTACTCTGCTTTAAGGCAGAGATATGTTTTGTTGATTCTTTTCTGATTAATTTTATTGTCTATCTCAGTTAACAGAATGTGATTTTGTTATTTGTTATTTTATATATCAAAGGTGAATGAGGCATATGCTTGTGAATTCACTGATACTGAACAGGTTATTCATGCATATTTAAAGAGTGTTTTTGCCACACTCTGTTAAGAAGTCAACAACTATCCACTAACACATTTTGTTTGCCTTATCTGAATTAACAAGGTTATATATTCAGAATTCTTTCATTAAAAATAGTTTTATGTACAACAGAACAAGCCAGTGCATATTTTAGTTTTTAGCATCTTAGCTTTAAACATTAATTGAGCCCCATTCTAATCAAAGTATATTTATTTTCACTAGAATACTGTAGAACAGCTTTTAAAAAAACAGTAATAATAAAAGGGAAAACATTTATATATTAAGTTATATAATATGTTAAGTAACCTAAAATGCTGCTCAAAGCACTTGATGTACATTAATTCATTTAATTCTCACAACAACACTATGCTATTATTATATACATTTTATAGATGAGGACACCGAGGCACAGAGAGGTCAAGTGACTTGCCCAAGATCACACAGCCAGCAGGTAGCCAGGATCCAGAGTATGTACATATATAACCACTATACAACACTGCCTTTTAACTCATTTTTTTATCTTTCTGTTTGTACATGGTGGAGGGGGCTGTGGGAAACAGCATTCCTGCTTTCTCAGTTCTTAGAAGTTTTCTCACTTTGGATTAAAGCTGTTGCTGTTAAAATCTTTATTATTGAACAGATTCCATTAATCAGATGCCTAAAGGATGCCAACCTTCTCTCACTGTCTTGGAAAAAAATCACATTAAAAGAATACCAGCAGAAATAGAGTTGTGCATGCATGCTCACTCACTTCAGTCATGTCTGACTCTTTGTGACCATATGGACTGTAGCCCTTCAGGCTCCTCAGTCTATGGGATTCTTCACGCAAGAATACTGGAATAGGTTGCCATGACCTCCTCTAGGGGATCTGATGACCCAGAGATCAAACCCCCATCTCCTGCATCTCCTACATTGCAGGCAGATTCTTTACCACTGAGCAACTGGGGAAGCCCAGAAGTAGAGTTGCAGGTATAGAAAGCAAACCTATGGTTACTAGGGTATAAGTGGGGGAGGGATAAATTGGGAGACTAGAATTGACACATCCAAACTACTGTATTTAAAACAGATAACTAATAAGGACCTACTGTATAGCCCAGGGAACTCTACTTAATACTCTGTAATGGTCTATATGAGAAAAGAACCTAAAAAAGAGTGGGGGAAAAATATATACACACACACACACACCTGGAACTGACATGACACTGTAAATCAACTTTACTCCAATAAGAATTTAAATAAAAAGAATACCTGTCTCCCTCCTTCCCACACTTTAAACTTTTGAGTTATATTGGGGAAATCTGTTAAGGGAAGAGCCTGGATGTTCCTGCAGATCCTCTGCAGCCCCGAAAGACTGACCTCCATATGGCTGGAGAATGATACTCAGCAACAGAGGTCTTAACCCCCATGATCTGAGCACTAATTCCTTCCTCACGTTCACTCTTCATCACATTCATTCCTACACATATTTGGTGGGTATGGACAGTGCAGGTTCCAGGGCTTTATTGGAGTGGAGCACTGTTCTTTAGGGAGCTAATTTAGAGTTGAGCACAGGAGATAGGTACTTACACAAACCATAGAAATGTCATTGCTGTTCTTGCACCTGATGTGTGCTGTGAAGGACAGGTAAGAGTGCTTGTGTGTGACAGGGAGCCAGCCCTGCTGGGATCTCTCAAGAAGGGCTTCTCTATGTGCAGAAGTGACTGAGGTGGGAAAGTAATCCCAGGCAGAAGGGAGAGGGTGCACCAGAGTCCTGGGTAGGGGAGGGGACAGCTGTCTGGACACTGAGGACAATAGGGAGTCGTCTAAATGTTTCAAATAAAGGAAAGCCATGGTCAGATGTGTGCTTTTCTGAGATAGTAGGTTGGGAAGGGAGAAGGCAATGGCAAGCCACTCCAGTACTCTTGCCTAGAAAATCCCATGGAAGGAGGAGCCTGGTAGGCTGCAGTCCATGGGGTCGCTATGAGTCAGACATGACTGAGCGACTTCACTTTCCCTTTTCACTTTCACACATTGGAGAAGGAAATGGCAACCCACTCCAGTGTTCTTGCCTGGAGAATCCCAGGGACGGGGGAGCCTGATGGGCTGCCCTCTATGGGGTCACACAGAGTCAGACACGACTGAAGTGACTTAGCAGCAGCAGCAGCAGCAGGTTGGGAAGAGGGCTCAAGGGAAAGCCCACTTGTAAACATTTTGCGAAAGGGAAGGTGATTCCCATTAGAGCCCATCACAGACTCTAAAGGGGGAGGTGGTGGTTTGGGAAATGCTGGCAGAAGAGCTGGGAGATGGACAGACGGGAAAGATATTGAGCAGGTCTCATCAGGACCTGGGGATGGAGGCAAGGGTATCACAGTCTGCTCCTAGGTTCTGTTTTGTGCTTCTAGAGGGAAGGAGTCTCCAGTTACTGAAATAACAGATGGGAAAATGGAAAATGACTCACTGGGAAGGTGGGCAGGGAGCCAAGAGGACACTGACTGTAAGGTGTCTGTGAGGTCTGCATGGACGGGCGAAAGGTGGGTGCTTGGTTGTGGATGTCTAGAATCTAACAAGAGATCCAGACTAGAGATCATGCTCGTCAAGCTTTAGAAATGAGATTCTTATCCATAGGGGTGCCTTGAGTTTGCGGAGATCAAGTGCTATTTTAAAAGAAGTGTGGATGAGGGCTAGAGCAGAGAACCAGGAGTTAGGCTAGTTGAATTGCCCTCTCTCAAAGCTTCACTCCTCTCAACTGCATCTGGACTCCTAAAACCATGGCACTCTATCAGAGCATGAGTGGTCCAAGCTTTTTAATTGCTCTTCAACTGAAAATTTGTTAAAGTATTTGATTGATTTGTTTTTAAAATAGATGCACGGTTTGTGTAAATGTTTATAAACATGTTTACATGCAAACTTGCTGATAGTAAAGTTTATAGCATCAATTGCTGATTAATTGGAATGATTACTTCTATGTCCTGCTTTAGGTATTTTAGAGCTACTTATTCAAGTGCTCCTTGTAACTTTGTTGTGAAGTTAAACCCATCTATGTTTTCTGACACAGACTCTGGTGTAGTTTTGTTCGTAACTTTGTTTTCATCTTCAAACTGTGGTGCTGGAGAAGACTCTTGAGAGTCCCTTGGACAGCAAGGAGATCAAACAGGTCATTCCTAAAGGAAATCAACCCTGAATATTCATTGATAGGACTGATGCTGAAACTGAAGCTCCAATACTTTGGCCACCTGATGCAAAGAACTGACTCGTTGGAAAAAACCCTGATACTGGGAAAGATTGAGGGCAGGAGGAGAAGGGGATGACAGAAGATGAAATGGTTGGATGGCATCACCAACTCAATGGACATGAGTTTGTGCAAACTCTGGGAGATGTTGAAGTACAAGGAAGCCTGATGTCCTTCAGTCCATGCAGTCACGAAGAGTCGGACATGGCAGTGACTGAACAACAGCAACCCTTTAGACTTGACCCAAGGGCATCACTCTAGGTGAGAAATGGTGAAGCCAAGGGTCTTGTGACCAGACTGTGGGAAGCCAGCACAGACAACTTTTACCTGTGGTCTGATCTTCCTGGCAGGTTACTAGCCCTTCACCCATGAAGACACTGTAAATAAGGACATCTGAGTGCCTTCAAGCTCTGACCCAGACTCACAGAGGCCTACCTTGGTCACCCCCGTGTTCCTACTTCCAGAGAAGCCAGCACCAACACCCTGCTCAACAGTGTGCTCTTGTTACTAAAATAAACTTATCATGAGCTTCATTGGTCATTTGGCACCTTTTGCTTGATTTCCTAGAAAACAATGCTGTCAGAAACATTTTATCTAATGATTTTTAGATATTCAATAGTATTATTTCATTTCTGTGTTTTTTTGTGTGCTTGGGTCTTAATATGTTAATAGTGTACATTCTGGTGCATTCAGGAAGCAACTTTTAAAGCTTGAGTGTTT
This sequence comes from Moschus berezovskii, assembly GCF_049115385.1. NCBI lineage: Eukaryota > Metazoa > Chordata > Mammalia > Artiodactyla > Moschidae > Moschus > Moschus berezovskii. The sequence goes on along the minus strand of NC_142466.1, from coordinate 52,852,376 downwards.
TGAGGTTTGTTTTTCTGTTTAATGATATGCATATCTTAAACTGTTGCTTTCATGACCTTGAGTTATAACTGAAGAATAAATTTGAGAAAAATATTGTCAGGAAACCTGAGAAAGAAGTTATTATCTACCCTGAAAGCTGTCAGATAGAGATTACATGTAATATTTGGAATTTGGCTGGCTCCTTTACTGTGGTTTTTAAAACACTTTCCACATCCAGCTACTTTGCAAAATACTGATAAACTCTTGGGAAGATGGATGAGTTTTATATGGCTTGATTTTAAGGGTAATGATTTATGAAACTTAGATGTTTTATCTGAGGGAGGCGAGGAGCAATAAAATAGCCAGGGTAGAACAGCAGATTTGAGATTCTGTAATTTGCTTCCTTTTCATATACTTTGTGAAGGAAAAGGTTAAGATCAATGGATAAGCTTTATTAGGCTTGAACAGTGCTTTCTGAACAAAAAAGGGCTGTAATCCCTTTAAAATGTCTGGCTGCTAATGAAACCTCAGGGCCTGGCTTCAGATATTTTGATAGCACAGGTTATGTATTGCTATAGCTAGGCCTTGAGTCCTATTTGGGAGAGGGTGGTTTCTGAATATTAAGTAATGATATATTTCCCCATGAAGCACCAGGAGAGAGGCTGGCCAGATCGGCAGTGCATCTGGGGTGCCTGTCTTCTCCTCAGTGACAGGGGATTCAGTGGAACTGTCCACCACCCTGTGTTCCCTGTGTCCCGGGACTTACGCATGGAGGACACCGAAAAGCCTAGAGAAGCAGTGCTCATCACAAGTCCCTGGGTGCCTGGAACCACTTAATCACATCCCACAATTCCCCTCCCAACTGCAAACAGATAAGAACAAAAGGCAGAAGACAAATGGAGCTCTGTTACTGACAAAGCCAGTTGGAAGCTGTGCCTTAGGTGTGCTGCCACCTGGGACTGACTGAAGCCCGTCTCATTCAAACCCTCCACCCTGCCACAGCACGTAGGGCAGAGCAAACAGCAGTGCACCCCACTGTGGGCAGGCAGAGGTGAGACAGAGGAAGAGTTGAAGCTGGGCATGCTCAGGACTTTCTCCCAACTCCCCCACCTCCCATGGGACACACCCTTTCTTGTGTAGCTGAATGAATGTTGAAGAGTAGGGTGGGGCCAGAGAGGCAGAGGAGGGTTACTCCCTCGAAAATCCATTGTGGGAATATCAGGCCACAGGAAGGCAGTTGCTCTTAAAATGAAGAAAATTCATGATTGGCATACCTGCGGAAAAAAATCAGACATATTTCTAGGTGTTCTGCAGTGACCATTTATCATATGAGAGTTACACACACAAGGTAGAAAATGTATAAACTGTGTATGAGCAAAATGAAGGAAATCAGCATCACTCTTTATGCCACTAGCCCAGTGCAATGACTGTTCACATTATGGTGTAATCTCTTCCTGTGTGTGTAACAAAAATGCAGCCTGTATGCTATTTTGTATCCTGCCTCTTTTCACTCCAACAATATCATAAATTTTAATAAATCTAGAAGATGATGCCTAGGAGCTTATCAAACTAAACATTTCCTATTTTCAGCTTGTTTATATGTCGGAGAAAGTGCTTTCACTGGTTGTAAGATTAGTGAATGACTATATACATGTAGGATTTAGAGCAAAATATGTGACATGTATGGTGTTAATGTTTATCAGTCAGGGTTCTTAGACACGAGAAATAGACAGTGATTGCCTGACCAAGCAGGAAAGTTACGGGATAGCTTGCAGAATTGTTGGGTGACCGATAGGGGTGGGATGAAGGTTGAGTTTCCTGAACAGCCCTCACTATCAAGCCTCAGAACTGGTCTGACGAGAAAATGCTACCACTTCTGAGTTCTTCATGACACACGACTTCTTTGTCTGGACCTTAACTTTTTCTTTTTTTTTTTAGTCTTTGTTTTTTGTTTTCTCTTTTTTTAGCTATAATTGACCTACAACACTACGCTAGTTCCAGGTGTATCAGAAAATGATCACGCAGGACCGCAGCTTTCTCACAGCAGCTGGCCCACAGTCACTGAAGCGCTCTGTGTGTGAGGTACTCAGCCAGGTGGCCACGGCCTCTGTTGCCGCCACTGATGAGAGCGTGAGCTCCCTTCTTCCCCTTTAACAGCGCAAGCTCTGAGTCTGCCTCTGTGCCCGTCTGTCTGGTTGACAGAGCACAGGTCATATGCCTTTTCTCGAGCTAAAAGAGAAACTGGGCAAGCCAGTATCTTGTTTTCTTCTTTCATGTTCTTCACTTAACCTGGACTCATAAAATAGTGAACTCACCAAATACAGAATGAAATCCAGGCAGGGATAGCCCAATGAAAGAAAAATCTTTTACATGAGTCACGTTGTTTTGAGTCCATACTTAACTGATGTTTTCAAGTAACTGACTGAATTTCTCTCTTGATTAGAGAAATTGACTTCCGTTCTTTTGGCTCATATGGCTTAGACAAGTTACCTGTGTATGTCAAAAATAAGGTGAAAAATGCTTTGGAAACAGTAAAGAAATAAGTTACAATTATTCAACCCTTCAACCAATTTCTTTGTATCTCCTTTGCAGTCTAATCACCATCTGAAACTGTTAACTTTGATGATTGCTGTGCATCTCCTAATAGACAATCCAATGACTTCTGACTTCACTCTTTGGCAGCAGTCTGACACCTCTCCCATCCCCCCACACAATTCTAGTCACTTTCCAGTCTAGATATATTCTTCCCCCACGGTTGTTTTCTAGAGTTCCATTTTTACAACCCTATTCAGGCCCTGCTCAGAATAAAGTCAGCTTCCAAGGGACTTCACCATTAGGACCCGGACTCTCCAGCCAGAATTATTTCACAGTAAAAACAGATATCCCCAACTTCCTCTACTCAGACTGATTACTTGTTGTCTCCCAAGTATGCCCACCCCCATGTTTTGCTCACATCATGCCCTACGCCTGGAGTGTACACCCTCATCTCCTTCTGTTAAGACATTCTCCACTCTTTTATTTCTAAACCTCAGTTGTGTCTATTCTCATTTCTCCTTTCATATTCTGTTTTACTTGAATCTTCACTCCTTTTTTCTTGGCAGATGTCTATCTTATCAAACCTTTTTAAATAGCTATCTTTTGGTATTACTAATTTTTAAATTTTGTTTTTGTAGTTTTCTAAGTTATTGATTTCTACCTTAAATATTTCCTTCTTTTTGTTACTTTGGGTTTGCTCTCGGATTTTTTTCTCCAACTTTTTTTGAGTGCTTAGTTCATTTATATAAAAGCTTCCCTTGTTTCCTGATTGTTATATTTAAAACTATAAATTTTCCTCTGAGTACTGTTTTAGCCACAACTCCATATTTTTCACATGTACTGTTTATCTGCCTTTTAATTCAGTTCTAAATATTTCTCTTCTCCATTCTCAAAGGATTTTTACATGCTTCCTCCTTTCTAACACCTCCCTCATCACACATCCAGAATCTGTTTTACTCTACTCTCCTTGACTTTGAGCCTTTCCCTCTCTCAGCACCCCCCTTATAATCTACCTTAATGGTTATTTATATGGATGTTTTAATTCCTGCACTGAACAGTCTGTCCCTTGGCAGTGTCTAAAGACTGCTCTTCTGGCTCCAGCCCCCACTACAGTGCAACAACGGTATGTGCTCACTATTATTAAATTGTCTAGAACAAAGGTTTTTATTTGTAGTTCTTGTGTACTGTATGATCAATCAGTAACTCTCAGTCTATGAGCACTTGGTAAGCATATTTTGTTTACAAGTTACTGTGCAAAGTATTAAGGGTGAGTCTAAAGAAACTTCAGTTCTTGAGGTCCCATCTAAGACATGGCCAAGTTGGAAAGAACAGGGCTCCTGGACCTGTGGAAACAGAATTCCCTAGTGAGAGCATTTGAGTCTTATGGATAAAGCCAAACTGAAGCTGCCAGGATGTGATGAAATGGTAAAGAGGAGTTGATTTGTACCTCTTATTGAGAACTGATAGCAGACTTTGGGGGAATGGACAAGAACTGGATCAACATTGAAAGAGTAGAAAATATTGGCATAGACACAGTAGGAAATACCCCACGCCCCATGGGAGATTATCAGTGGGGATAAATGGACTGTGATGGTGGTCACTGAATTAAACTGGGTATGTAAAAATGAATTAATACTTTATCAAACATAGTTATAAAATGTTTACTCTGTGCCTGATGCCAAGAGTTATATTGATACAGCAGGGAACATAACAGTTCTCACTCTTGTGAAGCTTACATTCTAATGGAGATAAATAGATTAACGTGTGTGTGTGTGGTTTTTACAGTGCTCTGAGGACAGATAAATCAGAGTAATGGCAAAGAATTTGGCATACAGGTTGTTGTTTTAGATATTAGATATGGCAGCCAGGGAAAACTTGAACATTTGAGCAGAGAGGCCTGATGAAGTAAGGAAGTCACCTTTGGGAATATCTGTGGGAAGAGCCTTCTACACAAAGAGACAGTAAATGCAAAGACACTGAGGCCAGGAGCATGACGGGAGTCCTTGGGAATAACAATAGGCTAAAGGAAAATGGTATGAAAAATGGTGGTCAGCATGAGCTCAAGTAGGACCTCACAAATCAGAAAGCTGACCCTCTTCCCCAAGAGTTGTCTCCTAGACCAGCCACTGCTCACCGAACATTGGAACTTGGGATATGAGCTCTGTGTCCTTAGCTGAATAGAATCCAGATGAATCAACTCAGTTCTTTCTCCTGAGAATTTGGATGCGAAACTATGTAAAGTGATAGGAGACCAGAAAGGATTGGGCTGGCCATGTCTGGCTCCTGTTTCTGGAACAAGATAGAAGAAGCATGAGGTAGATATGACTGGGGAGAAACAGATATGAGAGAACCCTGGGTCTTGAGGAGAGATGTGCCAGTTCCTGGTCTCAAACCTCCCTGTACTTTCTGCATCCAAATTCCATAAAATATCCATGTCCTCGTTAGTAAATTCACATATGCTTAAGCTCGCTTGAGTCAGGTACTGTTTCTTTCAACCCAGTGGGCATTAAGGCAGACCCCATTCTATGGCACATGCGAGGTATGGAAAGGGGGCTGTTGGCATTGAGGAGGGCAAGGTCATCAGGTCTGGGCAGATGAAGAAAGACTTCATGGGCCTCAAAAGCTGAAATATTATAGGCACTTTTGGAGGTACTTTCACTGTTTATGATGCTTACTGCACAGCTGACTTAGGCTTATTATAAAAACTGAGGTATAATATGCATGCAAATAAAATTCATATTTGTAAAGTATACAGTTTGACGAGTTTTCACTAGTATATGCAGTTTTGTAACCTCCACCACAATCAAGATACAGAACATTTATGCCACCTGTAAAAGTTTTCTTGGACCCCTTTATAGTCAATCCCCTCCCCTCCCTCACAGCCCCTGGCAACCACAATCTGCTTTCTGTCCCTATTGTTTTGCCCTTTTAAAGAATGTCATATAAATGGAATATTATATTACTAGTATATAATCTTTTATGTCTTCTTTCACTTAACATAATATATTTGGGATTAATCAGTGTTGTAGCATGGATTAGTAGTTCCTTTTTTGTCATCTTATTTTTGTCCTATTATTTAGACATATCAATTTGTTTATCAATTTACCACTTTATGTGCATTTTGGCTTTTCCCCATTTTTTACTATTGTGAATAAAACTATTAAGAATATCCACATGTAAGGTCTTTGTGTAGATATTTGGGTTTTTTAAGAAGGGTAAATCCTTAGGAATGGGATTGCTGTATCATATGTAAGTATATGTGTAATTTGATAAGAAACTTCTTATACTAGAGTTCTCCAGAGACATGGAACCAACAGGATATGTATATATAGAGAGTGACAGATTTATTTTAAAGACTTCATTCATGTGACTGTGGAGTCTTAGTAAATCTAAAATCTGCAGGGTAGGCAAGCAGTCTGGAGAACTGGGGAAGAGTGAGTGAGAAGGCAGTCTGCTGATAAAACTTTTTCTTGCTCAAGGGAGGTCAGTTTTTGTTCTATTAAAGGCTTTGATTGGTTGGAAAAGCCTCACCCATGTTATGGAGGGTGACCTGCTTTACTTAAAAAATAACTGAACACTAAGTGTTAATCTCATCTGAAAAACATCTCTACAGAAACACTGAGAATAATATTTAACCAAATATCTGGATACTGTGGCCTAGCCAGTTTGACACATAAAATTAACCATCATACTACCAGTTTACCAAAATGTCTATACCATAGTGATTTTTCCATCAGCGACAAATGAGAGTTCCAGTTGCTTTGAATCTTTCCTTGCCAGCACTTGGAATTTCAGCTTTTTTTTTGCTACAAATGGCAATATTTCATTTATGGCCAAGTACTGATGCTAAAGCTGAAACTGCAATACTTTGGCCACCTCATGCGACGAGTTGACTCACTGGAAAAGACTCTGATGCTAGGAAAGGTTGGGGGCGGGAGGAGAAGGGGACGACAGAGAATGAGATGGCTGGATGGCATCACCGACTCTGTGGACATGAGTTTGGGTGAACTCTGGGAGTTGGTGATGGACAGGGAGGCCTGGCGTGCTGTGATTCATGGGGTCGCGGAGAGTCGGACACGACTGAGCGACTGAACTGAACTGAACTGAATATTCCAGTATATATATATATATATATATATATACACACACACATGCACACATATATGTTGTTGTTGAGTTGCTAAGTAGTGTCTAACTTTTTGTGACCCCATGGACTGCAGCATTCCAGACTTCTCTGTCCTCCACTATCTCCTGGAGCTTGCGCAGATTCATGTCCATTGAGTCAGTGATGCTATCTAACCATCTCATCCTCTGCTGCCCCCTTCTCCTTTTTCCATATATATACACACACACACACACAACCACATCTTCTCCAATTATCTGTTGATGGGGATTTGTAAATAGTACTCCTGTGAGCATTCTTGGGCTTCGTTATTTTAACTAGTACAGCTATGAGCATTCGGGTGTATGTATCTTTTAGAATTAAGGTTTTTTTTATCTTTTTAGTTATATGCCTAGGAGTGGTATTGCTGGATCATATGGTAGCTCTATTTTTAGTTTTTTAAGGAACCTCCCTCCTGTTTTCCACAGTGGCTACACCAATTTACACTCCCACCAATAATGTAGAAAGGCTCCCTTTTTCCATTGTAGACTTATTGATGATAGCCATTTTGATCAATGTGAGGTGATACATCCCTGTCCTTTTGATTTGCATTTCTCTAATAGCTACTGATGTGGAGAACCTTTTCATTTGCCTGTTGGCTTCCAAGGTGGTGCTAGTGGTAAAGAACCTACCCAGTGGGTAGATGTAAGAGATATAAGAGACACAGGTTCGATCCCTGGATCAGGAAGATCCCCTGGAGGAGGGCACAGTAACCCACTCCAGTATTCTTTCCTGGAGAATCCCATGGACAGAGGAGCCTGGCGGGCTGTAGTTCACAGGGTCACAGAGTTGGACATGACTGAAGCAATTTAGCATGCATGCATCTGTATATATTCTTTAGAGAAATGTCTATTCAGATATTCTGCCCATTTTTTAATTGGGTTGTTTGATTTTTTCATTGTTGAGCTGTATGAACTGTTTGTATATTTTGGAAATTAATCCCTGTTGATCACATCATTTGCAAATATTTTCTCCTAGACTGTAGGTTGTCTTTTCATTTTGTTTATGGTTTCCTTTGCTGTACAAAAAGATTATAAGTTTGATTAGTTCCCATTTGCTTATTTTTGCTTTTATTTATTTTGTCTTGGGAGACTGATGAAAGAAATTATTGCTGTTGTTTATGTCAGAGAATGTTTTGCTATGTCCTCTTCTAGGAATTTGGAAAAGGAATTGGCAACCCACTCCAGTACTCTTGCCTGGAAAATTTCATGGATAGAGGAGCCTGGTGGGCTACAGTCCATGGGGTTGCAAAGAGTCAGACATGACTGAGCGACTTCACTTCACTTCTAGGAATTTTATGATGTCATGTCTTATATGTAGGCCTTTAAACCATTTTGAGTTTGTTTTAGTATATAGTATGAAGGAGTGTCCTAACTTCATTGATTTACATGAGGCTGTCCAACTTTCCCAGTACCATTTGCTGCTGCTGCTGCTGCTGAGTCGCTTCAGTCGTGTCCGACTATGCGTGACCCCATAGACGGAAGCCCACCAGGCTCCCCCGTCCCTGGGATTCTCCAGGAAAGAACACTGGAGTGGGTTGCCATTTCCTTCTCCAATGTGTGAAAGTGAAAAGTGAAAGTGAAGTCACTCGGTCATGTCTGACTCGTAGCGACCCCATGGGTTGCAGCCTACCAGGCTCCTCCGTCCATGGGATTTTCTAGGCAAGAGTACTGGAGTGGCTTGCCATTGCCTTCTCCGGTACCATTTGCTAGAGACTGTCTTTTCTCCATTGTCCTCCTTTGTCAAAGATTAAATGATTGAAAAAAAAAGGTTCATTGACTGTCAGTCAGTTCAGTTCAGTTCAGTCTCTCAGTCGTGTCCGACTCTTTGCGACCCCATGAATCACAGCACGCCAGGCCTCCCTGTCCATCACCAATGCCCGGAGTTCACTCAAACTCATGTCCATAGAGTCAGTGAAGCCATCCAGCCATCTCATTCTCTGTCGTCCCCTTCTCCTCCTGCCCCCAATCCTTCCCAGCATCAGAGTCTTTTCCAGTGAGTCAACTCGTCACATGAGGTGGCCAAAGTATTGGAGTTTCAGCTTCAGCATTAGCCCTTCCTATGAACACCCAGGATTGATCTCCCTTAGAATGGACTGGTTGGATCTCCTTGCAGTACAAGGGACTCTCAAGAGTCTTCTCCAACACCACAGTTCAAAAGCATCAATTCTTCAGCGATCAGCCTTCTTCATGGTCCAAGTCTCACATCCATACATGACCACTGGAAAAACGACAATGTTGACTAGACGGACCTTGGTTGGCAAAGTAATGTCTCTGCTTTTTAATATACTATCTAGGTTGGTCATAACTTTGCTTCCAAGGAGTAAGCGTCTTTTAATTTCATGGCTGCAATCAGCATCTGCAGTGATTTTGGAGCCCAAAAAAATAAAGTCTGACACTGTTTCCACTGTTTCCCCATCTATTTCCCATGAAGTGATGGGACCAGATGCCATGATCTTTGTTTTCTGAATGTTGAGCTTCAAGCCAACCTTTTCACTCTCCTCTTTCACTTTCATCAAGAGGCTTTTGAGTTCCCTCTTCACTTTCTGCCATAAGGGTGGTGTCATCTGCATATCTGAGGTTATTGATATTTCTCCCAGCAATCTTGATTCCAGCTTGTGCTTCCTCCAGCCCATTGTGTCTCATGATGTACTCTGCATATAAGTTAAATAAACAGGGTGACAATATACAGCCTTGATGTACTCCTTTTCCTATTTGGAACCAGTCTGTTGTTCCATGTACAGTTCTGACTGTTGCTTCCTGACCTGCATACAGGTTTCTCAAGAGGCAGGTCAGGTGGTCTGGGATTCCCATCTCTTTCAGAATGTTCCACAGTTTATTGTGATCCACACAGTCAAAGGCTTTGGCATAGTCAATGAAGCAGAAATAGATGCTCTTCTGGAACTCTCTTGCTTTCTCCATGATCCAGCGGATGTTGGCAATTTGATCTCTGGTGCCTCTGCCTTTTCTAAAACCTGCTTGAACATCTGAGAGTTCACGGTTCACATATTGCTGAAGCCTGGCTTGGAGAATTTTGAGCATGACTTTACTAGCGTGTGAGATGAGTGCAATTGTGCAGTAGTTTGAGCATTCTTTGGCATTGCCTTTCTTTGGGATTGGAATGAAGACTGACCTTTTCCAGTCCTGTGGCCACTGCTGAGTTTTGCAAATTTGCTGGCATATTGAGTGCAGCACTTTCACAGCATCATCTTTCAAGATTTGAAATAGCTCAACTGGAATTCCATCACCTCCACTAGCTTTGTTCCTAGTGATGTTTTCTAAGGCCCACTTGACTTCACATTCCAAGATGTCTGGCTCTAGGTCAGTGATCATGTTATCATGATTATCTTAGTTGTGAAGATCTTTTTTGTACAGTTCTTCTGTGTATTCTTGCCCCCTCTTCTTAATATCTTCTGCTTCTGTTAGGTCCATACCATTTCTGTCCTTTATCGAGCCCATCTTTGCATGAAATGTTCCCTTGGAATCTCTAATTTTCTTGAAGAGATCTCTTGTTTTTCCTATTCTGTTGTTTTCCTCTATTTCTTTGCATTGATCGCTGAGGAAGGCTTTCTTATCTCTCCTTGCTATTCTTTGGAACTCTGCATTCAGATGCTTATATCTTTCCTTTTCTCCTTTGCTTTCTGCGTCTCTTCTTTTCACAGCTATTTGTAAGGCCTCCTCCGACAGCCATTTTGCTATTTTGCATTTCTTTTCCATGGGGATGGTCTTGGTCCCTGTCTCCTGTACAATGCCACGAACCTCCGTCCAGAGTTCATCAGGCACTCTATCTACCAGATCTAGTCCCTTAAATCTATTTCTCCCTTCCACTGTATAATCATAAGGGATTTGATTTCGGTCATATCTGAATGGTCTAGTGTTTTTCCCTACTTTCTTCATTTTAAGTCTGAATTTGGCAATAAGGAGTTCATGATCTGAGCCACAGTCAGCTCCTGGTCTTGTTTTTGCTAACTGTATACAGCTTCTCCCTGGTGGCTCAGAGGTTAAAGCGTCTGCCTCCAATGCTGGAGACCTGAGTTCGATCCCTGGGTCGGGAAGATCCCCGGGAGAAGGAAATGGTAACCCACTCCAGTATTCTTGCCTGGAGAATCCCATGGACGGAGAAGCCTGGTAGGCTACAGTCCACAGGGTCGCAAAGAGTCTGACACGACTGAGCAACTGAACGGAACGGAACGGATACAACTTCTCCATCTTTGACTGCAAAGAATATAATCAGTCTGATTTCGGTGTTGACAATCTGGTGATGTCCATGTGTAGAGTCTTCTCTTGTGTTGTTGGAAGAGGGTGTTTGCTATGACCAGTGCATTCTCTTGTCAAAACTCTATTAGCCTTTGCCCTGCTTCATTCCATGCTTCAACGCCAAATTTGCCTGTTACTCCAGGTGTTTCTTGACTTCCTACTTTTGCATTCCAGACCCCTATAATGAAAAGGACATCTTTTTTGGGTGTTAGTTCTAAAAGGTCTTGTAGGTCTTCATAGAACCGTTCAACTTTGACTTCTTCAGCATTACTGGTTGGGGCATAGGCCTGGATAACTGTAATATTGAATGGTTTGCCTTGGAAACGAACAGAAATCATTCTGTCGTTTTTAAGATTGCATCCAAGTACTGCATTTCGGACTCTTTTGTTGACCATGATGGCTACTCCATTTCTTCTAAGGGATTCCTGCCCACAGTAATAAATATAATGGTCATCTGAGTTAAATTCACCCATTCCAGTCCATTTTAGTTCACTGATTCCTAGAATGTCTATGTTCACTCTTGCCATCTCCTGTTTGACCACTTCCAATTTGCCTTGATTCATGGACCTAACATTCCAGGTTCCTATGCAATATTACTCTTTACAGCATTGGACCTTGGTTCTATCACTAGTCACATCCATAACTGGGTATTGGTTTCGCTTTGGCTCCATCCCTTTATTCCTTCTATAGTTACTTCTCCACTGATCTCTAGTAGCATACTGGGCACCTACCGACCTGGGGTATTCCTCATTCAGTATCCTATCATTTGCCCTTTGATACTGTTCATGGGGTTCTCAAGGCAAGTATACTGAAGTGGTTCGCCATTCCCTTCTCCAGTGGACCACATTCGGCTGTGGTCCATGTGATCAGATCGACTAGTTTCCTGTGATTATGATTTCAGTGTCTCTGCCCTCTGATGCCCCCTCGCAATACCTACCGTCTTATTTGGGTTTCTCTTACCTTGGGCGTGGGATATCTCTTCACAGCTGCTCCAGCAAAGTGCAGCCACTGCACCTTACCTTGGATGAGGGGTATCTCCTCAAGGCCGCCCCTCCTGACCTTGAATGTGGAGTAGCTCCTCTCGGCCCTCCTGCGCCCGCGCAGCCACCACCTATTGGACGTGGGGTAGCTCCTCTCGGCCACCACCCTGACCTTGGGCATGGGGTAGTCCCTCTCGTCTTAATTTATTTCTAGGCTCTCTATTCTTTTCCACTGATCTATATGATGTCCATTTTTGTGCCGATATCACACTTTTTTTTTAATCACATGGTTTTGATTACTATAGCTTTATAGTATTGTCTGAAGTTTGGTTTATGGAGGGCTGTGCCTCCAGCTTTGTACTTTTTCCTCAGGTTTGATTTTAGCAGTTCTGACTTATAGTGATTCAGTTCAGTTCAGTTGCTCAGTCATGTCCGACTCTTTGCGACCCCATGAATCACAGCACGCCAGGCCTCCCTGTCCATCACCAACTCCTGGAGTTCACTCAAACTCATGTCCACAGAGTCAGTGATGCCATCCAGCCATCTCATTCTCTGTCGTCCCCTTCTCCTCCCGCCCCCAATCCTTCCCAGCATCAGAGTCTTTTCCAGTGAGTCAACTCTTTGCATGAGGTGGCCAAAGTATTGGAATTTCAGCTTTAGCATCAGTCCTTCCAATGAGCACCCAGGACTGATCTCTTTTAGAATGGACTGGTTGGATCTCCTTTCAGTCCAAGGGACTCTCAAGAGTCTTCTCCAGCACCACAGTTCAAAAGCATCAATTCTTCGGCAATCAGCTTTCTTCACAGTCCAACTCTCACATCCATACATGACCACTGGAAAAACCATAGCCTTGACTTTGGTTTGCTCAAATTATCTGTTTCTTCTTGATTCAGTTTTGGCAAGCTGTATGTCTAAAAACTTGGATTTTTCTTTTAGGTTGTCCAATTGTTGTCATATAACTGTTCATAGTATTTTCTTATGATTTTTTATATTTCTGCTTTATCAGTTGTTATTCTATTGCTCTTTTTAAAGAACCAATGTTTGGTTTAATGGATTTTTCTGTATTCTGTTAGGCTTTAAGATACCGTTTCCTCATCTCAAATTCTGTGCCGTAATATGATCAATATAAAATCTCATGTTCCCTAGGAGATTCCCAGAATGCTTCTGAAGGATTTTTTTTCATCCATCAGGTACTCTACATCAAATCCTGGTTAAAAGCCACATATGTTCCACATATATCTAGAATCCAAGATTTGTTGATCCAGCTTTTCTTGAAGCAGAATGGTGAGGTGGTAAAATCACAAAATTTCTGAAATCATGTACTGGATTCACCACTTACTAGCTATAAAGCATTGGGGAAATTACTCCCTTTCTTGTGAGAAATAGAGATAATAATGCTTGTTCCTATGGTTGTAATATATAAAAAATATTCAGCATAGAACCTGGCATTTGGTAAGAAATCAATAAATGCTGACTCTTCATAGTAATATTATATACATTAAATATTTTCAATTTTCCAAGTATTAACATATTTTAATATAATTTGCAAACTTTTGAGAATTATATAACTCCCAACCATCCTAAATTTCCCCTACAGGGTGCTGTGCCTTATTTGAGTATAACTGTCATAAGTTTTCCAAATTTTCTTTATTTCCCAAGTATGAGGGCTCACAGTATCTTCTATAATTTCCCAGTCAAAAATATGATATTCTAAAATTGTAATAACTTTGGGTAATTTTAAAGCGATTTTTGGCTTACATATGCCTGTAGGACATCTTTGTTTCTGTGTGTGTGTGTGTGTGTGTATAATGGATTTAGGTTGTACATATACATACTGTGCATCAATAGACTGTACATACACATACTGTGTGTATATGCATTGAACATACACATATACATACTGTGTTGTACATATACATACTGTGCAAAAGTTGTACGTATATATACTGTGCAACAATAGGGTGGTATGAAACCTGAATAAGTCTTGTTCTCATTCACGTTTGCTGTTCTCTTTCTTCCCTTTATAATTTATTTGTTGAAAAAACAAACAGGTCGATTCTCCTGTAAGTAGTCCCAGAGTTTATATTTTGTTGACCGTCCCCTGTGACGTCATTTAACATGCTCTCTGGTCTCTGCATTTTATATAAATTGGTAGCTTCATCAGATTCAGTTTTGATTTTTTTTGCAAGACCATTTCATAAATGGTTTTTCTAAATCTATTAATTTATTGGACATTACAAAATGATGACATTCTAATTTTATAATTTTCTCATTAATAGATGCATGTCTTCTATAAAGAGAAATTTTCCCTGTCAGCTATGTGGTTACATTGAAGTAGAGTTCACACTGACAAGGCAGGCTAATTGCTTGATTCTTTTTCTTTGTTTATCAGTTTTCAAAGTAAAGAGTTGGTTTGGTTACACCCTCCAGAGGTAGCCAGGGAGAGATTTGTATTGTTATTGTTGATTTTGTGTGGTGCGTGTGTACTCAGTCATATCCAGCTCTTCGAAACCCCATGGACTATAGCCTGCCAAATTCTTCTGTTCATGGTATTTTCCAGGCCAGAATGCTGGAGGGGGTTGTCATTTCCTAGTCCAGAGGATCTTCCCAACCCAGGGATCAAATCCACATCTCCTGCATCTTCTGCATTAGCAGGTGGATTCTTTACCACTGTGCCACCTGGGAAGCCCATTGTTGACTTTACTGCCATGAATTTAAACACATTTGTTGTGTTTTCATTCACTGCGGTTTGGGCTGTATTCTTTGGACATAGTCTTACTAGTCTTTGATGGCTCCCTTTTTTTCTGGTGTGATAACATATCCCAGATTCATCTCTCTCACATTTCCTGCTCCATACCAGGATTCAACCATTTCTCCTAAGAACACTGTTTCCTTTTAGTGAGAAATGGTAACGACCGCAGTCTGCTGGGGCTACTCATTGCTACTGGGTTGCTCATTATTTCCAGGCCAGTATAGTTGGCAGCGTTGGGAAGTGCATATTTTTTAAAAAAGATAAAGCACGTCATAAGTTCATGCTGATCCTTCCCATTCAGATTTAACACTACAGGATTATAACTACCTTTTAAAAAAGAAAAATTTGCATGGAACCGTATAGATTCTATGAGCTTTGGACTTCAGTTAAGAATAGATGAAAATAATATTATAAAAATATCTTTCAACTACAAACTGTCCCTACAAAGTAGAGGGTGGTTTTTTTTTGCATTTGTAAATAATAAGATGATTTAGTGCAAGTGGTGGGAGCAGAAGATTGGATTATTATAGAAATGAAAACCTTTGTAAATCTATAGTTATAGCACAGAGCATGGACTCTCCTGTTTGAGAAGCCCTGTCCTAGGCTAAATCTCTACATTATTCTCTTGTGACTTCATTAAAGGTTAAATGTTTTGTGTGTGTGTGTGTGTGTGTGTGTGAACTTTCTGAATGGGCCCGGACACACCTGAAGTATACAAGATTTTCCATATCTTTGCTTAGACTGACTCTAGTGCACATGTTCTCAGATGCTCAGTCATGTCTGACTCTGGGCAATCCTATGGACTATAGCCCTCCAGGCTCCTCTATTCATGGGATTCTCCAGGCAGGAATACTGGAGTGGGTTGTCATGCCCTCCTCCAGGGGATCTTCCCGATGCAGGGATCCAATCTGCGTCTCTTATG
This sequence comes from Moschus berezovskii, assembly GCF_049115385.1. Taxonomy (NCBI): domain Eukaryota; kingdom Metazoa; phylum Chordata; class Mammalia; order Artiodactyla; family Moschidae; genus Moschus; species Moschus berezovskii. The sequence continues at coordinate 52,836,790 of NC_142466.1, read as the reverse complement.
TCTCCTGAATTGGCAGGTGGATTCTTTACCACTAGCACCACCTGGGAAGCCCAGATTGACTCCAAGATGGTCTTTTCTTAGTAAACATTTGATGTGATTTTTAACCACTTCAGAGCCTTTTGCTGACCTGAACCAGAGATTCTTTACACTGTTTAACCCATATACACGCATACCTACATGCATCCCCACACAAACCAACTGCTTAATCTCATACACATAAATGAAGCGAGGGCTGGGGGCAAGGGCTTTATTATTCTCTTTACAGAGTATTCACTTGAGTGTTTTGTCCATGAAGCTGGATCCCCTAGTGCATTTGAAATATGAGTCTCTGTACAAAAATCTGATTTGTTTGCAGCTCTTCAGCAGCATCTCTCTTGAGTCAATAAAATTATAACTCATCAGCTGTGCCGTGTTTTGAAAGAAACGACACAATTTTCAGAGGCTGCTAATGCTACTCAGTTGTGGATTTTGCAAAAAGGGATTCTTGATAACCTGATGATTTGTAAAACATGTGCCAGTCTTGGACATGTTTTAGACAATGCAGTCAGACTGATTTTCCTGAATTTTCTTTATCTCATGTGTCCTGGCTCTCTTTTTCTTATGTCAAATGCTTCTTCTTTAGCTCCATTTTTAGACCTGTTACCCATTTTTCCTAATCAGATGTCATTTCAGTATTATTCATTAATCATAATTTTTAATACAGTGTCAATATTGAAGATCTTAATATTTTACGTCACCTTTGCTCTTAGGTCTATATTAAATGGATACAAAGTGTTACACACAAAAAACATCTTCTCTGCATGAGAAATTCTCCATGTTAGAACTGCCTCTGATGCTCCAGGGTATTAAAATGTACTCTACCCATTTTATTTACTTGGGCCAATGCTTTATCACTAAGCAGCCCACAAACTTTTATTGAGTCATTTTCTCCTATAGAGTATGACCCAAAGATGCAACTAATGATTAATTTATATGGTGAAGCTGGTAACTGCTGCTGGTGTCACCTTCTAAAATTAAGCTCCTGGTTATAATTAAGAGCTGCAGCCTCGGGGCATTCAGTATTACTGCTGCCTTGATTGTTAATAGGGAGAGCTCCAGGAAGTATCTTTCAACTCCTGTTTCTCAAGGCCAGCATGGAAAAGGTGAGTTAGTGTTAGAGAACTTGCATTTGAACTTGTTCTTAAGGACGTGGTAGCAAATGCCTTGGTGGATTGTATGCAGATGGAGAGGAAACTTGAATCATTTCAGAGATGGTGTATCAACAAGTCCTCTTATCCTGCAACTTGTCAGAGGGAATAACATTTACATGATCATAACCCAGTGTTACTGCCTTCTTGGGCTTCTCAGGTGGTGCTAATGGTAAAGAACCCACCTGCCAATGCAGGAGACAGAAGAGATGTGGGGTTTAATCCCTAGATCAGGAAGATCCTCTGGAGAAGGGAACAGCTACCCACTCCAATATTCTTGCCTGGAGAATCCCATGGACAGAAGAGCCTGGTGGGCTATAGTCCATAGGTTCACAAAGAGTCAGATACGATGAAGCGACAGCGTGCACACACCTCCTTCATAGCACATTTCCCCTTCAGGTCTCTTCAGAAGCCATCATCTTATTGGTGCCCACTCTGACTGCCCCAGTTAGAATTATGACCCACTGCCCCTCAACATACACACTTCCAATTACCTTTATCCTGTTCTTCCTCTCTCTTTAACATAACACATATCACTTCTTAACACAGTGCCTAAATTACCTGTGTTTTTCTTTCTCTCCCCTGGTAGAGTGTGATCTCCATGAGGGTGGAAATCTGTTTTGTTCACTGATGCATCTCTAGTGGTGGAGCACACTGCCTGGCAAGAAATTGAATTAACTTTCCACTGTATGAAATTTGATCAGTTTTTGGCCTGCTTGTTTATTATTTGTCCCACACCTGGAATGCAATCAGGGACCTTGTCAGTCTTACTTGTTTCTATAACCCCAGCACTAGAACTGTGCCAATATATAGCAGGTGCTCAATAAATGGGGTCACGAAGAGTCGGGCGCGACTGACCAACTTCACTTTCACTTTCACATGTTGGAGAAGGAAATGGCAACCCACTCCAGTGTTCTTGCCTGGAGAATCCCAGGGACGGGGGAGCCTGGTGGGCTGCCGTCTATGGGGTCACACAGAGTCGGACAAGACTGAAGTGACTTAGCAGCAGCAGCAGCAGCTCAATAAATATTTGTTGAGTGATTGATGATTATATTCCCTGAACTGATTGAACTCCCAGACTTGACTTTTGATTTGCCTTAAAGTATTACTGAATCGAGATTCTCAACCTGGACTCTTGTTTGCCATGCTATGTCCCTCTGGAAATTTCTGGAACTTCAACATCTGCAGTAACACAAAATATAAATTCTGGCTTCATTTAATGCAACTTGTTGTCATCATTATATGGATGATATTATATCTGTTTTTACTTCTTAATACCTATATATGCTGAATAAATATGACTCAGAAAGTAAAATTAATTGTGAACTATTAGCACTCAAATTATTCTTAGAGGTTATCTAAATCTATATCATGTCTAATGATTGATATCAGGAATTGGGCTAACACTAACATCAGCTGTCTAAAATTTGTAGTAAAAACTCAACTAAGAATTAAATATTCCAGATGTTATATAACCTTGTCATTAACCAGATACTTGCACTGACATAAAATAAGTGGAGAAAAATCCTGCTAGAATTCTGAACATATAATTGATATATTTAAGAGTTATAATTGGTTTCAATTCAGACTTTAGTTGTCATTTTTGCATTTATGCTCCACTTATTATACAGGTTACATATTCTAAAGTTACCTTTTGTATAGTTTCATATAAGCAATCTTATGTGATTAATTTTTAAAGTTGCCATACTATTAAAAAAGGTATAAAAAATTATTGAAAGTCTAAGAAATGTAATTAAGATTTAACATAGAGATTAACACATAAAGTTTTACGTCCCTGTAAAAACACCTTCAAAGCAGAAGGCCACATTAGGTGTTCTTTTTTTATATATATAGAATTCACTTTTATTCCAGAACTATGATGCAAACTCACAGTTATAGAAATTTAATGGAAACTTATTTGCAAAACCTTGAGCTATAGGCAGACGAAGAAAAACCGGTTGTCTCACTGTTGTGCATTTCCAGGAATTTTAAGTAAAGCTACTTAGAAGTTCCCTGTATAGTATAATAAGATTTTAGAACATGTCACTATGCCCATTATTTTTCATTGTCTGCTTAAGAAGCTCCTCTCTGGTTAATAAGCTTTCCACCGTAGGACCCAGAACATCTAAGAAGCTAATAGGCATCCTTTGGAAAGGTTGACACAGCACTCAGCAGGCTCTGTCCAGCTCTGTCTGAGTGTTTCTTCCTGAGATTATCTGTACAGGAGGGGAGTTAGCAAACAGCTGTGTAGCCAGACTTAGAATGACCTCAATTCCTTTTCAGGGTGGGCACAAAGGGACTTGTTTCATTTTTTCTCTCAGTGAATTAGATTTCTGTTTCTGCCAAACTGATTACCACAAAATTGACAGCTTGAAACAACATATGTTTCTTAACTCACAGTTTCCATGGTTCAAGAGTTGAGCAAAACTTTGCTCAGTCCTCTGTTCAGAGACTCACAAGACTTCATTGAAGGTGACCACCAGCCTAGATTTGCATCTCGAGGCTTAACTGGGGAAGAATCCACTTCCAAGCTCACTCAGGTCATTGGTAGAATTTAGTCCTTGGGGCTGTATGACTGAGGGCCCAGCCTTTGCTAGCCTTGAACAGGAGTCCACCTACAGCTCTTTACCATGTGGACTTCTCAACATGGTAGCTGACTCCATCAGGCCAGCAAAGAAAATCTCTCACTATATGATGGTCATAGGAGTGACATCCTCTCACCCTTGCTGTGTTCTGTTGGTTAGGAGCAAGTCAGCAGGTCATGCTTGCACTCATGGGGAGAGGATCACACAAAAATATGAACAGGAGGCAGCATCACTGGGCTCACGTTAGGATCTGTCTGCCATGCTCTGATATCTCATTCCCACACTGATGCTTTTGCCTCAGTGAGTCATGGCTTTTGCTAAAGTGATTGGTTGCATAAAATGGAGGAATTTGGATCTTAATTTTTTTCTAATTGTGAGACTAATTCATGTTGTTTCCCCAGCTTCTTTCTGTGTTCTGAGGTCTCTAATTGTTTCCTTGAGGTGAGAAAGAGTCCTTGAGGGTGAAAGTGGAAGTTGCTCAGTCATATCCAACTCTTTGCCACCCCATGGACTGTACAGTTCATGGAATTCTCCAGGCCAGAATACTGCAGTGGATAGCCATTCCCTTTTCCAGGGGATCTTCCCAACCCAGGAATTGAACCCGGGTCTCCCACGTTGCAGGCAGATTCTTTACCAGCTGAGCCACCAGGGAAGCCCCCTTGAGGGTAATGGAAGAAAGTCAAAGACTTTGTTCTTCAGGAAGGAGAAGTTTGGCTCCAGAGTGTTGGGGTAGCTGTCGTCTGTGTTTCATGTGGCATTAATACAGTTTCCACTGGTTTCTCATTACATCACTGAGGAAAGAAGTCCTCTGGGTTACGACAGTGAGTTGACACCCAGATGGCACACATACTGTCAAAGGAATTCTGCAGTCAGGGTGGAAGCCAGTCCAAATGAACTCAACGAGCATATCCCACCCACAGATATTCTGCATTTGCCGTAAAATTAGAATGTCTGCCCTCCCATGCAGGCCAGTTAAGGAAGGATATATTCCCCAGAGATCTAGTTAACGGAAGAGCTGTTTTTCAAACTGACAGAGAGAGAAGGAAAACTAAAAACCCTAGGGTGACTGTTCACTGCACTGAACTATAATGAAGCTAAAAACAGTGTTATTTGATAACCAAAAAAACCCTAAACCAAACCAACACAAAAAGGGACCCTTCACAGTTTAAAAACATAGTAATTTTGAGACATTTATAGCATTCTGTCACATTGAAAGCATTCATATTTGTGGTAAATATGATGAAGTATATTTGTGTTTACATTCTTACTAATGACTTGCTTTTGGAGTGCTTTAAGAAATGCCCGCAGAGTGCTTTAGCTTTATTCAGAATAAAGAATAGATCAGCTGTGTGCACCATTGTATGGAGGGTTTTGAATAGTGACTGGAAGGCACTTTTAAGCACCGACAACCAGAATTAGTGAGGTAGAAATCTGCAAAAGAAGCATTATTGAAAATCCTTCTGAATTTATCCAAGTTTTCTTTTTTTCCCCTCGTAAGTGCTGCTTTTCTCCCACTGGCCTCAGGATTATAAACTTTGCAGACTTAATGGCTGGCATTGGTAGGTAAATAAATAAGAGAAGAGATGCCATTGGCTTTTATGGATATTGGTGTGCCTTAGGACATGAACAGAAAATCATAATATTTCTTCTTTTCTTAGGCTTTGAAAGCTTATGTTCCTATTCCATTCTCTGAAGGAGGTTTGGCCAAGTCTTAAAGAGAATTTATATCAACAGCCAAAGGTCTCAGAAATCGGCTGATAGATAGAGAGCAACACATCTCATTTTTCCTATTCCATGTTTGAGGAGATGTTGATTTATCCAGTGTAGCTTCCAGCACTTTCTTACTTTCTTGTGCATTGTCATAAAATCTGTGACTCCTAGTCCTTAATGGGAAGCATGATAACATATTAATATAGAGAAATATGGATTTGAATTTGATTCATTGGATCACCACTGTTGGCTTTTATATTATCCTTTTAAAGTACTAACAGCTCCTAGTGTATGTTTGTCAAAAAATAGTTTATTCCTGTGCAGTAGGAAGACCTCTGAGGCCAAGATCTAAACCAGTACAGATGCTCTTCACGCTTTGGTAGATGCTTATGGCTGCAGCTCAGTTTGTCATCAGCACAGCCGCACACATCACTGGTATGTGTATTGCCCTTCACTGACCTTATAAGCTTGTGAACAATATTTACAATCTACCAATTGGTCCTGGAAAAATAGCAACTTCATTTAAAGGCTTGAATGGAAATTTGACATAACCTGTACTTAACAAATTGCTTTTTCTAGACCTAGAATGATATTTAAATGGTAGTTAATGTTTGAGTTTCCCCCACTGTCCAAGTTAATCCCCTTACCAAATAACTCAGATAAAACCTTTTCAGATGATCAGGGTAGCACTGGATATACTGCCCATATAATGTGCTTAAGAATTAAGCTGCTGAATTTATTCCGAGAGTAATTTAGGCAGTGATGAAACTCAAGCCCAGTGACATATGTTGCTCTCTTATATATTCAACTTCATGGCCATGCATTGAGTCAGAATCTCTTATAATTGTTGGGATATGTTTCAGACTTTAGTAACACTTCTCTAATAATAATATGATTAATGTTAAATTTTACAAAGAACAAGCAAAAAGTTCAAATTATGTTTTAAGTAAATTAGCCCCAGCAGAGGACGGCAATTTAAACTGATTGGTCTATGGGTGACATATCTCTAAGCCCAGTTAATGTAGCCTCCCTGTTTCCCCCACTCCCATGTCCAGTAAATATTGGTAGCTCGACTGCACCAAGGATGGTTCCAGGTACTGAGGGTACTGCAGTGATCATTTGAGAAAAGATCCCTGATCTTACGGAGATTACATTCCCTCTGAGGAAGAAGACAACAAGCAAAAATAGAAATGTTCAAGGGAAGTATCAGCCAGAGATAAGTCCTATGCAGAGAATTAAATGAGGCCTCATGATAAAGAGTGATCAGGCAGCTACTTCAGATAGGCTGGAAAGGGAAGGTCTCAGTGAGAAATACAGACTTTAAATGGAGAGCTCAGCGTCGCAAAGGAGCAGTCCTGGGAAAAATGAGGAGAGAAAGCGTTCCAGGTGGAAGGGACAGCTAGTGCAAGCCCAGGGTGTTTAAGGCCAGGGAGAAGGCCTTTGTGGACTGTATGCACTAGGAAAGGGAAAGGTGGCCCAGAGTCAGGGCCAGATTGTAGAGAGTCCTGTGTGGTTGGGAAAGGAGCTTGCATTTATATTAAACACAGAGAGAGCCCAAAGATCCCTGGAATGGAAGCTCCATGAAGGCAGGGTGGAGGCAAGGGACCTCCATTCGCCTCCTCAGATTATTGCTGTGATTTGGTTGTCAGCAATTATATATTTCTAACAAAGGCTGGCCATGACCTATTTTTTGCCTTGAAAGACAAAAAGAAAAACCTGGAAAAACATGTCCTGCTTTGACAATGGAGAAGGAATTTAAGATATTTTAAATTTATTGTTGACGTCTCCTTAAACTCAATTTCACATCTGGATTTCTCTGCATTTATGAAATCTTAAACTGTAAATCATGCTTTGTTTTAAAACCCTCGCTCATGAACAGAGTTGTGGGCACACCCTTTTAAATTTTGTTGTGAAGACTGATGTAATTTCTTGGAAGTTTGACTTCAGTGGATTGTCTTCTAGAATTAAGAACATGTTTCACCTTCCACCAAAGGAGGAAGGTCTGGCTTAGGTGAGAGTGCAAAACCAGGTCTTTAACCTGCTAGTCACCTCACCCGAGCTCTGCAGTTTGGGATGGGGTACTCTATTCAGCTTCCAAGAATCCAGCAGTGGGAACTGAACATAGACCCTCCTACTCTCAAAGAAGAATACCATTTTGTGGGTACTTTCATTAAAAGTTAATCAGAGAGGAGAATTAAATTATTAGAACTATTAAAATCATTTTAAAATTCAGTGTTTTCATTTGGGTTCTTTCTCAGTCTGAGAACATTGTTTGGTACAGTAAGAATAAGCATTATTTGTCAGTAAGTGTATAGGATATTTTCATCTGAAGTGTACCTCATTCATTTCTGTGTTGATCTTATGCAGTATGGTTACTCTTTTAAAATTCACTTCATCATAAATTCATGCTTCTCTTTATTAAATTTAGAGGCTGTTTGACTTTCACCAGAAACTGGCTCAGACTATACAGTATCCTAATTTGGGCCCCCAGAACTTTATGTTTCAGATCCACAATACCTCAGAAGCAGTTTGCCAGCATGTTCTAAATACAGGTTACAAAGGAGTAAATGAAAAAAAAAAAAAGGATTATGATAATTTGTTTTACATTTTATGTTGCTTTACATTCCTAAAACTACATTCACACCTACCTTATTTTCTCAAGATACCCACATGAGAGAGGTGTTAGAAGGGAGACTCAAATGCATTAAGGTGATCTACTCAAGGTGGCTCAGATGGTAAAGTGTCTGCCTACAATGAGGGAGACCTGGGTTCAATCCCTGGGTCGGGAAGATCTCCTAGAGAAGGAAATGGCAACCCACTCCAGTACTCTTGCCTGGAAAATCCTGTAGATGGAGGAGCCTGGTAGGCTACAGTCCATGAAGTGGCAAAGAGTCGGACACGACTGAGCAACTTCATTTTCACTCAAGGTCTGCTGCTGCTGCCGCTAAGTCACTTCAGTCGTGTCCGACTCTGTGTGACCCCATAGATGGCAGCCCACCAGGCTCCCCTGTCCCTGGGATTCTCCAGGCAAGAACACTGGAGTGGGTTGCCATTTCCTTCTCCAATGTGTGAAAGTGAAAGTGAAGTCGCTCAGTCATGTCCGACTCATAGCGAACCCGTGGACTGCGGCCTACCAGGCTCCTCCGTTCACGGGATTTTCTAGGCAAGAGTACTGGAGTGGGTTGCCATTGCCTTCTCCGTCACTCAAGGTCACAAAGCCCAAAACAACAGAACTGCCCACAAGTTATGTTTCTTACATTGTGAAGGGGGTTGGGCTATGTTCCCCAGTGTCATGGCAACCACATGCATTCAGATGGACATGGAGCCTGTCTGAATGCAGGTTTGGGGCCCCATGTCAAACCTGAATCACTTTCTCTAGTGATTGGGGTTTGGAGGTAGAATCTATATTTTTCAAGCACCATGGCCCAGCTCACTTTTGTATGTGGTAAAATTGAGAACAGTTAACAGGTCTAGTCAGTCAGCCCTTGGCAAAATCATGAACTTGGGGATGATTTTCTGTGACCCATCCACTTCCTGCTCCAAATGTTGTACTTCCCTTTGAGCCATTAATTTTACTCACCACTTTCTTTTATCAGACCCCATCTGAGAAGAGGATGTGCAAGAGCTAAAAGTACCACTCCTCTGTAGGATTTCTGCCTTGTAACACAGAGACCTTGACCTAAGTTTAAAAGAAAAGGAAAAGAAAGAAGAAAATCTTTTGGAGAAGTGGAGAAAGCGTGTAGGAATAAAGGAGAATGAGGTCCTCCCTGAACCTCTAGCATCACCCTCATGTCACCTATTCCGTTGCCATCTCCAGCCAGTTCTGGGTACAGCACTCACCCACAAGATGCACATTTCCAAACAACAGCAGATTGATAGTGTAGGTTTTGGGGGTAGGGTGTCTATGAGCCTATCTTGAACTTGCTGGTTCCCAGACTTTTCAAGTGGACTTCCCTGGTGGCACAGATGATAAAGAATCTGCCCACAATGCAGAAGACTTGGGTTTGATCCCTGAGTTGGGAAGATCCCCTGGAGAAGGGAATGGCTACCCACTCCAGTATTCTTGCCTAGAGACTTCCATGAAATTCTAATTTGACTTTTCAAATAAAGCTTGGCTGTTTGAGCCAAAGATTATGTCAGACACTGGCGCTTTCATAACAAAGCCTGATTCTTCTCTTTCTAGTGGGACCCGCTTGGAGACCCCCTTTGGGACTCTCCAAAGACTTAGTCTTTGGAGATGACCCCTGGCTATGCCATGGCTGTGGACACTTGAGTCATGAGGTCATTGTTGCAGATTCTGTAGCTGCCTGTGTTAATCACGAAGACAACACATGCTGTTTCTGTGGGCTGTGATTGCCAGGACCACAGCTGACCATGAGCTGCTCTGCAAACATTAGAGGAGTTCATCGTGAGTGGTTGGAAAATCATATTCCCCATCGTTACTGACACCTCCAGGGAGATCTCTTTAGCTTGAGCAGGAATTAAGTTCCTGAGCAACGAATAGGCTGTTATAGGACATACAGAAGAACATGTAATTGCAAGAAGATCCCCAAAGGCTGGATAAAAGAGGTATAAAAACAAGCCTTGGTTTCATCATGCTGGTCTTAAATGCTATTGGTACTGAATGACTTCACAGGCCAGAAACATTTCTCTATGCAAATGAAAGAACCCATGAAACCTAGCCAGAACCTCCCTCTTCTTGACACAGATGTACTCCTGTCTAATCACCTTTGGAAATTAAGCCCCCAGTGTATGATTCATTTCTTTGTTTCACTTTCTAGAGATGGGTTTGTTGGAGGAGAATCTGTGACATGTGTGAGCCTTGCTCTGTCTTTTACTGACTCTAAATCTTGGGGGAGGTGGGCTAATTCTGCTCAGTCTCAGTTTCATCATCTTTGACAGAAAGAGAATGGAGTGAGTCAGCAGATCCCAAACATGGAAGATACCCCAGATTCCTGGAACCCGTCCCAGACCTCCTGAAACAGAATCGCAGAGTCTGGGCCGTGGGAATCCACACTCTCTGGGTGTTTTGGGTGCTCTTCAGGCTGGGTGGTCACTGCATCAGGTGATCTTTCAGAACCCTCTGGCTCAGATGGACTAGGCAACACCTATCCTATTTATTGGGTTGCCATTTGGGACAGGAGGACATGGTTTATAGCTTATCACAGCCAACATAGGGTTCCAATTAATTGCTTTGTTTCTGCCAAATGCTGTGGTTTATTTGCTAGTAGAAATCTGGTTAAAGATCACAAGACATTTGCCTCCAAAGCATGCTGAGCCTGACTCACTCCTATTTTCCTATCATGTTCATAAAGCATAGTTGTAGCGATGGCCAGTACCCAGTGTTGGGGGCCGGGTGTTCGTCTAAGTATTTGAGATACATACAAATACTTGAGATACTACAAGTACTCATTTGATCCTCATAACCACTCTATGTTGTTGTTCAGTTGCCTAATCTTATCCAGTGCTTTGCAGCCCCATGGACTGCAGCATGCCAGGCCTCCCTATCTCTGGCCATCTCCTGGAGTTTGATGCACTCATATCATCCATCAGTGCATCAGTATTTTTCATGATGTGCTCAGCGTGTAAGTTAAACAGGTTGACAACAGACAGCCCTGTTGTACCCCTTTTTCAATCCAAAACCAATCAGTTGTTCTATCCAGGGTTCTAACTGTTGTTTCTTGACTTGCATACGGGTTTCTCAGGAGGCAGGTAAGATGGTCTTGTATTCCCATCTCTTTAAGAGCTTTCCACAGTTGTTATGATACACACAGTCAAAGGCTTTAGTGTAGTCGATGAAACAGAGGTAGATGTTTTTCTGGAATTCCCTTGCTTTCTCTATGATCCAGTGAATGTTGGCAATTTGATCTCTGATTCCTCTGCCTTTTCTAAATGCAGCTTAGACATCTGAAAGTTCTTGGTTCACATAATGCTGAAGCCTAGCATGTAAGATTTTGAGCATAACCTTACTAGCATGAGAGATGAGTGCAATTGTCTGATTCTTTAGTACTGCTCCTTGGGAATTGGGATGAAGATTGACCTTTTCCAGTCCTGTGGCCACTGCTGGGTCTTCCAGATTTGCTGACATATTGAGTGTCACACATCTTTTATTGTTTTGAATAGCTCTACTGGAATTCCATTGCATCCACTAGCTTTATTGAAAGCAGTGCTTCCTAAGGCCCACCTGACTTCACACTCCATAATGTCTGGCTCTGAGTGACTGATCACACCATCATGGTTATCCGGTTCATTGAGATCTTTTTTGTGCAGTTCTTCTGTGTATTCTTTCCATCTCCTCTTGTTCTCTGCAGTTTCTACTAGGTCTCTATCATTTCTGTCCTTTTTGTGCCCATCTTTGGGAAAAATGTCCCCTTGATATTTCTAATTTTCCTGAAGAGATCTCTGGTCTTTCCTCTTCTGTTGTTTTCCTCTATTTTTAAATTCTTCTTCTTCATTGAGGAAAGCCCTCTTGTCTCTCCTTGCTATTCTTTGGAACTCTGCATTTAGTTGGGTGTACCAATGCGGGAGACCCGGGTTCGATCCCTGGGTCGGGAAGATCCCCTGGAGAAGGAAACGGTAACCCACTCCAGTATTCTTGCCTGGAGAATCCCATGGATGGAGAAGCCTGGTTAGGCTACAGTCCACGGGGTCGCATAGAGTCGGACACGACTGAGCGACGGAACGGAACGGAACGGAACCTTTCCCTTTATCCCTTTCTTTTCACTTCTTTCTTCATCTATTTGTAATGCCTACTCAGATAACCACTTTGCCTTCTTGCTTTTCTTTTTCTTTGGGCCGGTTTTGTTCATTGCCTTCTGTACAGTATTATGTTCTTTCATCCATAGTTCTTCAGGCACAGTTTACTAGATCTAATCCATTGAATCTATTTGTCACCTCCACTGTATATTCATATTCCACTCTATGTGGTGGGACTTATTATGGTTCCTATTTGTAGATGTGGAAACTGAGACATAGAATATATCCCTTCCTCTAGCTAATTAGTAGTGAAGCCTGGAGTTGCACATGCACTGCAAAAGGGAACGGCTACCCACTCCAGTATTCTGGCCTGGAGAATTTAATGGACTGTAGCGACGAGTTGACTCACTGGAAAAGACTCTGATGCTGGGAAAGGTTGGGGGCGGCAGGAGAAGGGGACGACAGAGAATGAGATGGCTGGATGGCATCACCGACTCTGTGGACATGAGTTTGAGTGAACTCCGGGAGTTGGTGATAGACAGGGAGGCCTGGTGTGCTGTGATTCATGGGGTCGCAAAAGAGTCAGACAGCACTGAGCGACTTTCACTTTCACTTGCACCTGAGCAGCCTACTCAAGAGTGGTACATTGAGCTGCTGTGCTACTACAGTCTCTCTGTGGATTACAGTGTCTCTGGCTTGTCTGCTTTTACTGCGGATCTGGTCCCATCTCTTCATGGGAAATAGATGGGGAACAGTGGAAACAGTGTCAGTCTTTATTTTTTGGGGCTCCAAAATCACTGCGGATGCTGATTGCAGCCAGGAAATTAAAAGACGCTTACTCCTTGGAAGCAAAGTTATGACCAACCTAGATAGTATATTAAAAAGCAAAGACATTACTTTGCCAACAAAGGTCCGTCTAGTCAAGGATATGGTTTTTCCAGTGGTCATGTATGGATGTGAGAGTTGGACTGTGAAGAAAGCTGATCGCCGAAGAAATGATGCTTTTGAACTGTGGAGCTAGAGAAGACTCTTGAGAGTCCCTTGGACTGCAAGGAGATCCAACCAGTCCATTCTAAAGGAGATCAATCCTGGGTGTTCATTGGAAGGACTGATGCTAAAGCTGAAACTCCAATACTTCAGCCACCTTATGTGATGAGTTGACTCACTGGAAAAGACTCTGATGCTGGGAGGGATTGGGGGTGGGAGGAGACGGGAACGACAGAGAATGAGATGGCTGGATGGCATCACCGACTTGATGGACATGAGTTTGAGTGAATTCTGGGAGTTGGTGATGGACAGGGAGGCCTGGCGTGCTATGATTCATGGGATCGCAAAGAGTCGGACACAACTGAGTGACTGAACTGAACTAGGCTAGTTGAGTAGAAGGATGCTTGGGTACAACTCAAGGCGGTGGAGGGGCCATGGGTTTCCCTGGGAACGATCCATTTGGCAAGTAGAGTTTGAGATGTATCATGGACCCTGGAAAAAGTTGACTCTGAAGTGGGCCACGGGTAGAAGAACAGAATGAGGGCAGTACTAGAATGGACATGGGTGATGGAGGCGAGCAGAAGGCTGTAGAGTGCTGGGAGAGCCAAAGAGATCCAGCACCATGAGGACTGCCTCCCTTCTGTCTCAGATGGACAAGGAGTTGGCCGAGGGCAAAGGAACAAAGAAGAAACAGGAGAACCATGGGGCTGCGGATTGAGAAAACCAAGAGAGCACAGATTTTCTCAAATTAAGGAGAGAGAAACAGTGTCGGGTGGAGCAGTGTCAAACAAATAGAAAACTAGGATTTCATTGGTAACTTTTTGCAAGGGAATTTAGGGTGTTGAAGTACCAGACAGCAAGGAACCATGTTGATGTGCTGTATTTAACTTAATTACTCTACAAAGTAATACCTTCATAGTTCGTACTTGAAGAAAATCCCACCTGCATCAAGATGACCAGCTCACAGGGCAGTCAGCACCTTTTGTTTCAGCATCTATAGTTAAACTCACCTGGTTCGTGATAACTGTCATTTGGTGAATGCTTACCCCAAGCCAAGCACTGATCTTAGCAAAAATCCAACCCATCCCCATTGTACAGGTCAGGAGATTTTATATAACTTGCCCTGCATCTCAGTTAGAAGACGGCAGGGCTCAGACTCAAGCCCAGCTCACACGTTCACCCCCAGCACCACCACCTCCTTCTGCTGCCTTTGCCTTGTGCTGGTCCGGCTGCCTCCTCCTTTCTGGAGCGCTGTTGTTCACCTCTGCACAGCACAGGTGTGGCCAGACTGGCGTGGCCTTCACCCTCTCACCTAGGCCTTTCCGTGCAGAGATGGAATGAGTGGGCGTAAAGAACCAGGGCAGGCCCTGCAGCCACCCTCTGACCTGTGGGGTTTCTGCTGGCGTGTCACAGAATGGAGGGGTGGTGTGTCACCTCCCAGCAGTCTAGGGGCAGACTCGTCATCTCATCCTTTTCTCAGCTTAGCATGTCCCCTGCAGCTTCTCCTGTCCTTCCTGAGGACTCTGCAGGGGCAAGGAGGACCAGCATTTATGCCAGGCTTTGCCCTGGCTTATAGAATAATTTTTTAAGATGCCCTAGACTATCCTCAGGAGAAGTTGCAAGACACCATGCTAACTGCCAGATCTATTCAGGGAGAGAGAGGAAGAGGCAATGCTAGTCACTGGGACCTGGTTTTCCAGAAGACAGACAGAGCCCTGAGACCAAAACATCAAGGGAAGACTGTTTTCAGTTCAGTATTTAATTGCCTGTTCTTGAGTGTGTTGGGAGACTTTTTATTTGTCCCAGTGTTTGAGAGATTTCAGGCAACTTTTTGCAGAGAAAGCCAGAATAAGAATTTATATTTTTACCAGAGAATTTTGTTGGCCCTGCAAACAGGGAATGGAAAAGTTGCTGTTTATGTCATTAAGCATATGTCATTAGGTCAGGACACATCTATTAAAACCCAGAATTTGAGATATGAGTGTGCGTCAGACTCAAGCTTCCTCATAAAGCAGGTTTTATTTTGCTAGCAGGTAAAATTTCATCTTGGCTTTTCCATTTGTCCAAATCTAAGCACACAGAGGGGCCTGTATTTTAATAACTGAGAGATTTTAGTGCGCCCTTCGACGTGATGGTAATAATAATGATGAGGACTTGTTTTTATATGCTCTTGGCGGTTGGCAGGTCCTGTCCCCACACATTATTTTGAGTCTCACAACACCCATGTGAGATAGATAGGAGAGAATGCAATCTGCTTTTCATGGTTGAAGGAGGAGAGCTTCAGAGAAGTTAAGCAATTTGTGTAAAGTCTCACAGGTAGTAAACAGAGGGAATATTCTGTGAAATAGTGAATATGTTTGTGGTATTTATGACTGTCCTGTTATTAGTCTCATATTTCCTTCCCTGATCTATAGAGATTTTTCTTCCCTAATCTACAGAGATCTCTCTAGTTGCTTCACTGGTCCTCTCAGCCTTCACAAACGACTATTGGGTAATCACTCAGAGAGTATGTTTCTGAAATAATGTTCATATTATGGATTGCTTTCCATGAATTAATTTCTTTTCTGATAGCTCTTGAAGATATATATTTCTTTTTCTTCACCACTGGATGAATTCCTTGAGAGTGGGACCTAAGACTTCAATCCCTTTTGAATTGCCTCAGAGCAACAAATCCTGCACTTATTTCAATAAGTGTTGACTCATGTAGTGTTGTGGTCCAGTGCAGTCCTCAGAAGTCCCTTGAATAAAAGGGAAGTGAAGTGTTTATTAAGTACCTGCCTTGTGCTGAATACTTCTCTAGCTGCTGTACAAACTGCATCTCAATTAACTTTCACACAGCCCATCAAGGTAGACATTATTGTCTCTGCTTTGTAGGTGTGACATTCAGAGAAGTGGGAGACTTCCTGAGGTTCCCCAAATAAGTGTATAGGTGGCAGCTTAGGATTTGAACCCAGATTTTTCTGGGTCCAACATATTTGTACCTTTTCTCCATATATCTTTAAAAACAGTGTGTACATGTACATACAGCTATATTTGAAATGGATAACCAACAAAAAGGTATTGTATAGCGCATGGAACTCAATTCAATGTTATATACCAGCCTGGATGAGAGGAGGGTTTGGGGCAGAATGGATACATGTATGTGTGTGGGTGAGTCCATTCACGATTCACCTGACTGTCACAACATTGTTAATTGGCTGTGCCCCAATACAAAATGTTTTTGGTGTTAAAATATAAATAAAATAAAATTTAAGAAAATAAAAACAAAGGCTTAAAGTATTTGCTAAGAATTTCTTGTGACACTTGAGCCCTCACCTCTGTCTGTGTTAGTGAATCTGACTTCAGCCTAAGCCCTGAGTCATCGATCTTGCTTCTCTTTCTACTTGGGTCCACCTCACCTCTCACCTTTGCCTGATCCTCCCCAGGTTACAACCCTCTGATTTTGTTTAGCCCAGATCGATCTCAGTTGAGTGTAACAGGTGATACTGACTTGCTTTATACCTCCATTTTTTGTTTGTCTCTTCCCATGGAAAGTCCCTTATCTTTCCAAACATAATAGTTATCTTAGTACTTGCCTTAACCTCCCTCCACTTTGTAAACTTTAAGGGACTAGAACTTATCCTACTTTTCATTGCAGCATTGGGAGCAGTGTCTCTTGCACAGAACACGAATACACTAAATGTTGGGCAAATTAAATTGAATCAAAAGAAGCTGAGTGATTCCTAGAAAAGAATTGGTGCCATCCCAGCAGCTTATATCTGCAGTCATCGAGGAGGCTGAGAAGTGGTGGGGGGATGCACAAAGCTATAGTCTGTGGCTCTGTGCTTGTCAGAGACTGAGCTCTGTTCCATTTTTCTGAACCTGTACTAAAATGACTAGTCCAAGGATGACAAATATGGAGCATCCATGCTGCCATTCCACCTCCCACACAGCATTCCAGCAAGTATTACCAAGCAGTTAAAGTTGACATTTAAGAAAATGTAGTTGCTGCTCCTGTTTTGGTCTACCTAGGGTGTGTGTGTGTGTGTGTGTGTGTGTCTGAATTTTATAGTAAAACATCTAGAGGCTGGAACTTTAACATGGCCTGTTTTAAGTATGTCAGTAAATACTCAGATTTGATCTTCTCATTGGCAAGAAAGCAGGATTTAAAAGGAAGTATTTGTTATTGCTGTTTAGTCACTAACCCGTGTCTGACTCTTTTTGACCCATGGATGTAGCCTGCCAAGATCCTCTGTCCTTGGGATTTCCCAGGGAAGAATACTGAAGTGGGTTGCTATTTCCTTCTGCAAAATAAAGTATAGTTTCACGATATTGTGAGTGTACTTAATGCTACTGAATTCTAAACCCACAAAATGGTTAAAATGATAAATTGTATATTGTGTCTATTTTACCACAGTTAAAAAAAAGAGGTACAAGTTCCAGGTATTTGGTGTTGACAGTTGCATGTCTGAGCTCCAGGGGTGAATACAGTTTAGTGGGGTGTGGGGGGTATAATCCCTATTTCTTCTCGATCAGACTCCCAATTCTCAACAGTTTTCTAAGCCTACAGCAGATATGCATCATGATCTGGGGTACATTCATTATTAAACCATATTTCTGGCTCTTAAAGTGGGGTTGTGTGTATAGAGAATAGTTAATAAATATTTGTTGATGATAATGACCAAATGTAGGTGGAATGCACACATACTCACTAGCCTAGATTCTGTCACTGGTTATCCAGTATGAATACAATTGCTCAGCCAGTTTCTGCACTGTGCTATTTTGGTGCTGTGTAAGTCTTCTCCATCTGGCTTTAGGTTCTCTACAGATGGCAAATAAGTCAGCCACTTTAAGATGAACCCTCCAAGACCTGAATTGGCATTACTGTTATTTAATATCATTTCTCTTTCCTACTCCCTAGGATAGTCCTCAGGAGGAAATAAGTGTGAGCGTTTAAAAAAATGTTGAATGAAGGAATTGAATTGACATCTGGTTTGTTTTTATGTTCATGTCAATGCCTAGCATAGTCTGTCAGACATGCAGCACTTTACTTGTGTTATAGGTTAAACTGCTATTTTAAGTGGAAAGCCGATCCCATACCACAGTGGGTATCATCTACTAGCACATAAGAAGGGCTAACTAAATATTAGTGGTTGTTATTAGATTATGTCTAGAAAATATTAAAGCTAACAAAGTGGCACAGGATGGAAAAAAGTCATATCTTTACAGCAGGAAAAGAGGATGATGGAAACATCACATAATTAGGAATCAAAGATGGTATACTTGATGGGAGTGTGACCAAAACCTAGGTTCTCAGCATGGTGGTGGTGGTTTAGTCACTAAGTTGTGTCCGACTCTTGCTAACCAATGGACTAGGTTCTCAGCATGGATGCTCTTTAATTCTGTTTGCTTTAAGTAATTGCAGGCAGTTACTACTGGGTCTATATCACTGCTTTTAAGGAGGAGAAAATCAAAGAGGACCTCTTGAAGATAATGGTATTTAAACTTTACTTTGTGACCTCTCTTCCCCGTGTATCGTGAAGTGGTATGTTGGAAACACTGTCTCTGTGAGGGCCAGTGCCTTAAAGAAGACTTGTGCATGTAATGGTCTGTCTTCCCTTCCCAAACTGTCACTATTCTTTACCGGTGAGGTTTTTTTTTAGCCCTTTTGATATTTTGAAGTTAACTGTGAGTGTTGTTAATAATTCCACTCTCTGATCCACCTACCCTCCCCCACTTCCTTTTGAGTAATTGGATGATGGTATAGAGTTTTTATAAAAATCCTTTCAGTTAAAAAATAAAAGAGGAAATAGGATGGATTAAGATGTACCTGATCTTGTGTGTGGGTGCGTTAATTCATCACTGTAGCAGTTTCCACCTTGGTAGAAACATTTCTATTTTTTACTACTGAGTTTGCAGCCAACAGTTTTCATCATTATAATTAAAAAGATTTTGTGATTTCTTTTCCAAATATGATGCCAAGTGTTCTTCAGGGACTACCACTGCATATAAAAAGGGTGAATTGTAGGGTAGTTTACAGTATGATGTACTTCTAATTAAGCGATGATCTCCTGTGGTCAGAGGAATCTGAAAATAGTTTCTACCCTGTGCTACCTTGTTAGCACTAATATTTTCCAGGCATAATCTAATGATAATAACTGGTATTTGTTTAACTGTTATTATGTTGGGCTTCCCTGGTGGCTCAGACAATGAAGAATTTGCCTGCAATGCAGGAGACCTGGGTTCGATCCCTGGGTTGGGAAGATCCCCTGGAGAAGGGAATGGCTACCCATTCCAGTATTCTGGCCTGGAGAATTCCATGGACTGTATAGTCCATGGGGTCACAAAGAGTCGGACACGACTGAGTGACTTTCACTTTTCTTATGTTACATGCAAGGCTTCTCGTAGGACTTACGTTACATGCATGGCTTTATGTTATAATGTTACACGCACGACTTCACAAAGATCTTATGAAAGAGCCACTAGTAATATCTCCATTTTACAGGTAGAGAAATTAAGGATTAACCAACTTAAAATATCTATTCAAGGTCAGTCAATAAGAGACAGCACCGAACTTCTAACCCACTCATTCTGAATCTGGAGGGACAGGTCTCATCATTGGTTAGTACTGCCTTCCACGCTTCATTGGTTGGCACAGCCTGGCCAGTTTTGGTCCCATTAATGCTTTATTTAATAAGTCAAAAGTTAACTTTTGACAGAATACTTTGGGGAAACATAAGAAAAATATGTGCTTTTATTAGAGATGAGTATTACAGTGTATTATTCAAAGTACATATGATAAAGCTTATCATATGATAAAGCTTTGAAGATCAGAGGAAGCTTGAAGTAAAAACTACAAATGTACCCGTTCACTGGTTCTAGAGGTAAGTGTGGATGCTGCTGCTGCTGTTTTTCTGTTTTCACTCCAAGGGAGATGATCACTGAATCAACTAAAGGCAGAACTCCTCATTTTTGAAGCAAATTAAATTCTGGTTGAGACTGTGAGGGTTTCTTTTAAAGAGCTTCTACTGTGTTTCTTAGAAATAATTGTGGCAGTATCATTTTATTTTTAATCATTTACTGTCATCCACATTTTTTACTTCTTGCATTCTTGCCCCATTATCGCCATGAATCATTTCTTTTTTTAAAGATTTTTTTTTAATATGGGCTATTTTAAAAGTTTTTTTTAAATTGAATTTGTTACAGTATTGCTTCTGTTTTAGGTTTTAGGTTTTTGACCCCAAAGCATGTGGGACCTTAGCTTCCTGACCAGGGATTGAACCCACACCCTCTGTGTTGGAAGGTGAAGTCTTAACCCCTGGACCACCAGGGAAGTTCCCATGTGTCACTTCTTTTAAGAAGCAGCATGGCCTGCAAATCGAGAAAGGACTGTAATTGGACAGACTTGGATTCAAAACCAACTTCCCACTCACTTGCTGTGTGAACGTTATTTAACTACTATGATAACAAAGCTGAACAGGTAGAGTTCTTATGAAGTTTATATTAAGTGAAGGATAGTAAGTGCATATTACAGGGCCTGCTGACCTGTAGCGGGTACTGATATAGCACACTTTAGGTCCTGCCTCTCTCCCTCTTCTCTCCCTGCTCCTTTACACCACCATTTGCCAGTGCTGGGCTTTGTTAATCAAAAGCAGTTATCTGCTAATGGATAGAGGGCAAGGAGCTCTCTTTGCTGCACTAATACTCTAGAGTAAGACCAATCCATTTGCTTGCACAACAGTGCTTTTTTATCAAGGTGTGGCTATAAACTCTAGTACGTATATATGTGAATTCTTCTGTGTATATTTACAGTTGCAAAATCTGTTGGCGGGACCCTTTGCCTGTATTCTTCCTTCAGATTCCAGGAGACTGAGGACCATGGATATTTCCTATGGTTATATGAGTTCTTTTTGAGAATTTTCCATCCATTCACTCAATCATTCATTGAATAAGAATATATTGAGTGCTAGCTATGTACTAGGGTATTCTTCTTTTTAATTTTTTAAAAATTGAATTATATTTGAGGTACAATGTTAATTTCTGCTGTACAGCTATGCGATTCACTTGTACATATCTAAACACTTTTTAAAAGTATTATTTTCCATCATGGTTTATCACAGGATACTGAATATAGTTCCCTGTCTTTACAGTAGGACCTTATTTGTTGCCTCTGATAACCCCAGACTCTCACTTCATCTCTCCCTCAACTCCCTCCTTTGCAATCACAATTCTGTTCTGTCTGTGAGTTGGTTTCTGTTCCAAAGATAAGTTAATTTGTTATATTTTAGATTCCACATGTCAGTACTATCATACAGTATTTATTTTTCTCTTTCTGACTTCACTTAGTATAATAATCTCTAGTTGTATCCATGTTGCTGCAAATGGCATTATTTCATTCTTTTTATGGCTAAGGAGTATTCCACTGTATGTTATACCATATCTTTATCCATTCCTCTGTCCGTGGGCTTTTAGGTTGTTTTCATGTCTTGGCTATTCTGAATATTGCTGCTGTGAACATCATGGGCATGTGTCTTTCTGAATTATTGTTTTGCCTGGATATATGCCCAGGAGTAGAGCTGCTAGGTCATATGGCAACTCTGTTTTTAGCTTTTTAAGGAACTTCCATACTGTTTTCCATAGTGGCTGTACCAAGTCACAGTCTCACCAACAGCGTAGCAGAGTTCTATTTTTTTCACATCCTTTCTAGCATTTGTAATTTGTAAACCTTTTTAATGATGGTCACTCTGACTTGTGTGAAGTGACACCCCATTGTTGTTTTGATTTGCATTTCTCTAATAGTTTGTTCTAGACATTCTACTAAGTGCTGTAACACCACAGTCAATAAAGCAGACCTAAATCCCTGACCTCATGGAGCTTACGAGGATAATGGAATTCATTTTGATGATAATTTAAAAACAAATTTAATGGCAGCATGTCCCAGACTCAGTGGATAACCACCTTAAAACTGAATACTGCTGCAAGATTTCAGTGTTCACAGTGATGTGTGGTCCTAATGCTCTGGCATCAAGTGGTTTTTCTTTAATAGTGGCTCAAAGGGCAGAGGTGAATATGATCATAAATGATGCCTTCCAACTAAGGCAAGGCCAGATGACAATATGAGGCAGTGTTTGTGACAATGGAAGCTGTACATGGAGCCTGAACAGGAGAAAGTGGTTGGCGCATTGAGTTATCACATCATACACAATAGAAAAAGAGGTCAAACTTGAAAGAACCAGGCCACAGTGTGGAAATCTAATTTCAACAGTATTTTACATATCAGATTAATTAACGTGATTCATTTGGATTTTATTGGCCTTGTGGGTTTGTTTGTACTATCAGTTATAAATTTTTTCTGATGTTATAGCTATATAAGAACTTAAAACATAAGGAATTTACAGCTTTATAATTTTTTAGTTAGCCCAAGGATGGGGGTTGCTGAGATAATTTTTTTGTTGTAAAGGAAGCTAGTACCATTATTTGAAGTGTAGAAATGTTCCAGAGAAAGTGTCTCTACAGGTAAAAGTCTTTGGAAATATGGACAGTTTAGCAAGAACTAGTTATAACCTTGCTTTCACAGAAAAATAAGAAAAAGGCTATGTGGAAGGGTTGTACCTATTGTTTGTACCCCCATATCCAGCAGGCTATTGTTTTTATGTTAGTCATGACTAAGTTGTCATGATTGTATTTCTCATTAATTCTTTTAGAAGAGAAAAAATTTACACCAACTTCTTTCGTTCTTGCCGTGCCTGTCTACTTTTCCACGTGTGTACATGTGTTTGTACTTGCGTAAATACATACTCACGTGAATGTCGACCTATAACCTTCTGACTGAATTAAACTCATCACTTGTTTATTCTGGACCTATCCTCATTATGAAATCCTTGTGCAAAGTTCCAAGACTTGTTTTGGTATTGGATGTACCAATACCAAAGTACCAATACTTGTTGGTATTCAAGATGACTTGAGCCTGTCCAAGAAGCATTAAAGAGCAATCATGAGATTATATATTCATAGTAATTAGCATTTTCTGCTATGTAATATAGAGTATCTGATCTCCCCTTCCAGGCTCTAGGCTCCAGGGTAGGACTGGGAGGTAGTTCTGCTATGATTTGGTGTGATGCCCATAACAGGGTGACGTGTCCCCCCATTTGTCTGCCACTGTCCAGACTTATGTCTGCTGTCTCAGCTTATTAAAGGTGTCCGCTTTCACTCTCAGAAGTATCTTATTTGGATAATAAATTTCAAGGTATTCAACGGCTGCCGTCTATGGGGTCGCACAGAGTCGGACACGACTGAAGCGATTTAGCAGCAGCAGCAGCAGCAGCAAGTTACACAAGACACTTTGGCTTTATGGTCTTACTAGATCCAAATAAAGAAACTGCTTCATAGACTCAGTTTAATCTCTAATTCTCTTTCTTCACTTACTCCTAAATATAGATCTACATTTGAGTTTTCACAATTGGGAAGTGTTTATGAAGAAAGATATGGTGGTATACATGTACTGGTTGGTAACAAATCTCTTAGGGATAATAGCAAGTTTTTCATGGAAATGGTGGAAATTGTTAAGTTTGGAACAGTGATTGTCTGAGCTTCAGCAAAACTTTGTGAAATATGAACTGATCAGGACTTTTCACATCCAGGAAGTCAAATCCTGCAAATCCTATTATAGTGAACTTCTAGGACCTAAACACTCTCCTCAAAAATTTAAAGTGAAATTGTTTCATTGTGTCCTGCCTTTAAAAAAGCATCTCATTGCCTAGGTTGGGAAATTAAGGTTGGAACCTGCTATTTTGGATGATAATCTTACCTTTGTCAGAAGGTTTTAAGGTCTTAAGCCAATTTTGGGGTTCAGTTGGTGGTGTGTGGTGTAGGGCACATGGACACAAGATGAGGAAAGACCTCTGGGTGTTCTGGAGCCAACTATCCAATCTGGCCATGGTTCAGAATGTGCTTCACCTCCTGCTTCTTGCTCTTGAGCTGTTTAGTTTGATTCTTGCAACCCTCTCAGAGGACCAGGAGGAAGAAAGAAGGGGAAATTTCTACACATCAGTTTTCTCAAAAAGGTCATTGATAGAAAAAAGTGTTTGTCTGTTTTGCATATTTTCATGGTATGCATGTGTGTATATGTGTTTGGGTTCTCTTTTTTATCAGACTGAGAATATACTATTTTCTTGCCTGTATTTCCTTCTCACTAATATATATTGCTTTTAATTTGGTGAAATGCACGTAGTCCCTAAAAGAAAAGTTCCATTTAGAGGAAACTTGTGGCCTGTTTTATTCACCAGTCTGTACCCCTGTGCCTAAAACAGCACCAAGTACTGAGAAAGTGCTCAAAAATAGTAACAAATGACCAACACAATACTGTAAAGCAACTATCCTTCAATTAAAAATAAATAAAATTTTTCACAAATAGTAATGAATTAATGAATGAATCATAGACAGAGATTAACTTGCATCAGGGGCTGAGGTAGGGAGAGAGAAATGAGAATGATTGCTAATGAATATATGGTTCTTTTGGAGGGTGATGAAAAATTGCTGTAATTAGATAGTGGTGATGGGACACAACCTTGTGAATGTACTAAAAACCACTGAATTGTGCATTTTGAAGAGGTTTAGTTTATGGAATGTTAACTTTATTTCAGGGCTTCCCTGGTAGCTCAGTGGTAAAGAATCCACCTGCCAATGTAGGAGATGCAGATTTGACCCCTGGGTTGGGAAGATCCCCTGGAGAAGGAAATGGCAGCCACTCAAGTATTCTTGTATGGGAAAGGCCATAGACAGAGGAACTTGGTGGGCTACAGTCTATGGGGTCACAAAAGAGTTGGACACAACTTAGTGACTAAACAACAGCAATTATATCTCAGTTTTTTTAATTGCAAAGAAAAGAGTGAATGATGTGTGAATTGTATGCTTTACTCATAGTTGGTGCTTAACAAATGTATGTTTTGGATGAATGAATGGCTGCTTTTCTCTACCAACATAGGCTATATAAATGTTTCTCTCTAAGCATAGTGTGTGTTCGTGCAAGTTTGTGTCACATGTCACGTGGCTTGGTAGTTATCTGGCTAAAAACATTTGGATTTAGGGCTTACTGTGGTGCCTGAGCATCATCTGGGATTAGAGGGAGTTTGGAAAACGTAGGAGAGTCTCTATGGGAAAGTAGTTTTGTTTGTGAGTCCAAGATAAGAGAATTGCCTGTCTGCAGAGACTATTTGATTCTAGCACTACCAAAGAGCACTGCAGTGTGATGCTTTCTGAATATTTTTTAATATTGGAGGAGAGAGACTTCTGTCAGAGGCAGTTTCAGCTCAACTCTTTTATGCTCTTGTTAAGTCAGTTTAAAGTCCCTATGAATCTGTTACTCTTCAGAGAGCAAACTCTGTCAAAACAGATTAATGTCATCACCCAAAACATTTGACTATACAGTGACAACTAACCTGTAAGGATTTATCAGAATTCATGTAATTTAGCCACTTACTAGTTGTGAACAGGTAGTTATATAGTCATCAAGTCAGCAGATGCAGTTTATAGAGATGAGAATGGTTTTATATCTTCTTTAGCACAACGTCATGTAGAATTCTTTAAAAAAAGCAAACACTTTCCTGTACTTCAACTGATTTTCTTGTATTATCTTTTCTCTGAAATATTAGATATGAAATTAGTTAAGAGAGAGTTTACTGCTGTAAGAATATTAAATAGTATCATTTTTATTCTGTCTAAAGAGCAATGTTCAGAGAAACTGACCTGCTGATCAAAACAGGAGTTTAAGACTCTTTGGGTTTGGAATATATTAACTTTTTGTGTTTGAAAATTTTTATGCAAGGTGAATATTCTATCTCATTCATATTAAACCAATGAGCTTAATAGCTTATATCTCTTCCATTGCTAAAATATCTGACTCTGCTATACATGTTGTTATGTTACCAATTTTTCTTTTCTTTTTTTATGCTCTGAAATTATACTAAGGATACCTATACACTACAAGCTTTACTCCTACTGCTACTATTACTCTTCCTAAACATTTATCATTTTTTACCATGTCTAGGAAGTGTGCTATGCCCTTTATTTATACTATCTCATTTAATCTTCACAACAACACTCTGAGATGGAAGATGGATTGATATCCCTATTTTTTTAAATTATTAAAAAATTGTTTTCTGTTTAGGTTCTGTACTTTGTTATGTTTACTTCTAGTTATCATTTTTTATGACTGTTTTATGATTATTTACTTATTTGACTGCACTGTTTGATCCTTGGCAGTGAGAGCATGAAATTCTAACCACTATAGTCCACTCCAAGGAATTAGCTGATATATGGTAGAACTGGGACTGCTTTCTCATAAAGGGCTTTCGCTTACATCTTTTTGAACTCCTAAAGAACCCTGCCACCGCCATGTTACCGATGAGGAAGTGAAGGCTCAGGGTCATGTGGTTAGCAAGAGAGAAGCAGACTTAAACTGAGGTCTTCCAGCCCTGAAATCTGGTGCTGTCTGTATAGAATCACCTTAATCATGGTCGGTGGAAGCTGTATGTAACCACAGCCTGCCCTTTGATATCCTTCTCTGAGCTTCTGTGAGGCTTCAGTGGGGGTTGACAGAGGTCCTGGTCTGTGTGATAGCCACAGTGATGAAATATTCTTTCCCTGGTCCTTACCAGAAAGTCAGCAGGGGAGCATTCCATTCCTGCTGCTCCCCTGACACAAACCAGAAGGTAAGTGTGGGGAGCTTCAGTCGTGTTTCCTGGGGGACACAAGGCTGTAATCTGATGAGACATTTGCAGAAATATAGAGTGAACCTTTGACCTGTATTGGGTCAGTCTTATGAAAAAGCTTCTGAAGCCCCAGAAAATAAACATAATGGCCTTCTGACTGTGCTCACCCTTCTAGTGACCATGCTGGTTTTCGACACTTTGGAGGTCATAGACCCTTTAAAGCAGTAAGTCTCAAACTTCAGCATGCTTCACAATCCTCTAGAGACTTAAAAAATAGAGACCTAAGTGAATCTTGCTCCTAGTTCTTACAAGAACCTGGTCATCTTGAAGGTCCCAAAGCTGAGCTGAGTCTTGGGCCCCCAACCTCATCTATTCATTTATGAATTCGGCAGACTCTTATTCAGCACACACTAAGTGCCAGGCCATGTTCGAGGTGCAGGGACCTGGAGGGGAGCTGGATTCCCTATACTTCCTTAGGCCTCTCTCTACCCCCAAAGCTTCCATTGACACCTGGGACACTCAGAGAGTGAGAAACGCTGCATCAGGTAGATTTAGTAGGTGCTGGAGTACATGACTTTAAATGTCATAATGTCATTCAACACTTTTAACCATGATGGAAATCTCTCCGTAGTGTATCTGTCCTCAAACGTTTTAAGCAGAAAATGCCAAACATAATTTAACCTTCCCTCTATAACCAGGTCTGTTTCACTGTACAGTAATTATTGGTTTGTTCCCCCACTAAATGGCTGTGAGCTGCTGCATTTAACTTAGCAGTCACTGCAGTTTCAGCTCTCACTTTTCAAGGTGTCTTCATAGCCCCTCCTAATTTGCTAGCTCTAGGAAGACCTGAAGGGAAAATCAGATATTTCAAACTTGAACCATCTAACTGAAAATAGGTTGTGACAGAAGAGAGTTTTTTTTCTTCAATCTCTCTACTTCAGATGTATAGAATTCCCAATATTTAGTTGGACATGGGATCACTAAGGACTTCCTAGGTGACTCAGTGGGTAAAGAATCCTCCTGCAATGCAGAAGATACAGGCAGCCGCGAGTTCAATCCCTGGGTCTGGAAGATCTCCTGGAGGAGAGTATGGCAACCCACTCCAGTATTCTTGCCTGGAGAATCCCATGTACAGAGGAGCTTGGGGGCCACAGTTCATAGGGTTGCAGAGTTGGACACAGCTGAAGCGACTGAGCGTGCATGCTCATGGTCACTAAAATAGGGCAGGCCACGCTTCCCATCCTCACTCATGCAGCCAACATGACAGTGCTAGCCAACGAGGTGGAGGCAGAATGTATCTTCTATAGAGTGTTCTTAACCAATGGCATGCAACCTTCTTCTAACATGCTTAGTACGTGGATATGTTGGCTGAACTCCAGTTTGAGCCATGAAGGTCAGGAAAACACATTTAGGAAGTGGCACATGGTCCCACATAACTGGTGCTATTGTGGCAGCCATAATCTGGATTTTTATGTGAAAGAAATAAACTTACACCTTGTCCTTTCACTATTACTTTGCGCCTCAGCTACTTGTAGCTAAGCTTCATTGTAACTAATACATAGATAAATTTGATAAAAAAATTTAGATGTCTGGAAAATAAAAAGTTCTGCATCAATAGTTTAAAAAATGCAGCAGAACCCCAACATGTAAATAGATAAAAAGGAAGCAGTTCTGATTGAGTGGAGGTATCCAGAGTCCCCCTGGCTCCGCTTTCCTTCCACTCTGCTGGGACTCTGAGTTAGTTCCAATGATGAACTGCTGCAGCAGGACATAGTTTAAAAATGGCATGTGTGACCTTCAAATCTCTTCCCAAGCTTAGAGGTAAATAGAGCCATCCCTCAGACCACTCTAATTGTTGAGCTCACCTTAGGATAGCTCCTTAGATATCCAGTTTTTATCCAGTTTTTTTAGTTAGAGTTTAGTTGCTTTATAACGTTGTGTTAGTTTCTGCTGTACAACAAATTGAATCATCCACATGTATACATATGTTCCTTCTTTGTCACTGCAGAGCATTGAGTAGAGTTACCTATGCTATATAGTAGGTTAGTGGAAATGTAAATTGATACAGCCCTCTGGAGAACAATATGAAAATTTCTTAAAAAACTGAAAATAGAACTGCCATATGACCATGCAATCCCACTCTTAGGCATAAACCCAAAGAAAACCATAATTACAAAAGATACATGCACCCCAATGTTCACTGCAGCACTATTTACAATAGCCAGGACATGGAAGCAACCTAAATGCCCATCAACAGGAATGGCTAAGAAGATGTGACACATATGTGCAATTGAATATTGCTCAGCCATAAAAAAGAACCAAATTGTGTTCTTTGCAGAGATGTGGATAAATCTAGAAACTATCATACAGAAAGAAGTAAGTCAGAAAGGCATCTTGTTATTATCATCATGTAACACCAGCCCAGTGCATCTGGAGTGTCTAACCTCAATGTGGATATGGCTAGATTTAGCCATAAGCTGGTGAACTTTTAGCAATTTAGCCATCTGTAAATAATCTAGGAACCTATGAATAAATAAAACTATGGTTGATAGTAAAATGAAATTGTTATCATCCAGCCCATATCCTTTATTGCATGGGAAACATGGGGCTACCTTCAGACTGCCACCAGTGGACATAAAATGGCATATGAGTTAGAGGTCCCCTTACATATTTCCTGAAAGAGTGACATAGCCCCAAGCACCAGAGAACAGGTTGGACTAGGTAATATCAGAGGTTTTTACCATTCTAACAAAATATGATTCTGTTAGTAAGCAGGAAGATAGAGGTTGGGAACTAAGTGGATTTTCTTTAGTACATAAGTACACCCGCCAGTGCAGGAGACCATGGGTTCAATCCCTGGTCTGGGAGGATTCCACATGCTGAGGGGCAACTAAACCTTTGAGCTGTAACTACTGAGCCTACGTACTGCAACTGTTGCAGCTCAGGTGCCTAGAGTCCATGCTTCCTCTTAAGTACAGATTTACATGGAAATCAAACTAGGAGAGAAAAGAAAGGAGATTTGGAATATTAAATATTTAGTTATTTAAGTACTTATTGAAAATATTTCATATATTTAAAAAATTAAATATTAGATAAGTATTTCTTTGACTTACTGCCTGCATGATATTTAGTATTAGAAAGGAAAGTGTTAGTCACTCAGTCGTGTCCAGCTATTTATGACTCCACAGACTGTAGCCCACCAGGTTCCTCTATCCCTGGAATTCTCCAGGCAGATTTTATCCCTGGATCAGGAAGATCCCCTGAAGAAGATAATGGCTACCCATTCCAGTATTCTTGCCTAGAGAATTCCATGGACAGAGGAGCCTGATGGGCTACAGTCTGTGGGGTTGCAAAGAGTTGGACAGGACTGAGCAATTATTACTTTAGTATTAGACCTCAGGCCAAAAGGTTACATTGCAGACCTTACCTGGGTACTCAGTGGCAGCTTTTGTACAAGGTTTATTTGAGGTTCAGTTTTTCACCTCATTGCCCAGATCATCACCTCAAGGGTGAACTCTTAACAATATGTGGTTGTAGAACCTAGATTGGATCATTAACAATGTTTATAATAGTTGTTATGAGTTGAGTACTTATTCTGTCCCAGGCTTTATGTTAAGTATATCATACCACATTTCTCATTTAATTCTTACAGTTAAATTGTAGTTGCTAATATCCCTTTTGACAGATGAGAAAATTTATGCCTATGACCCAGCTGAGGGGAATAATAAACCAAGAGGAGGAGAGACTTCTAAATGAATAAAGAACATTATGGAATCTAACAGCAAAAGAAACAACACCTCTATTTTGCACAAATACAATTAAAACACAGTCAGCCCAACTTGGAAACTACAGAGAGTTAGATAAGAGTTGGGTAATCAAGGGCATGAAAGTCATTTAAGGGAATTCATTTAAAAGAGCTTCACTAAACAAAATTTCTTTTCATAAGTAGTGAATCCTTCAGGGATGAAGAGAGCTGATGAAACAAAAAGTTTCCCTTTTTCAACAGAGGATTTTTATTTTGTTTATTTGCCAAATATCTGTCTTTTTTTAAAAGTCCTAACCCTCTTTTTTACTTTGGCTTTCATCGGGGCCAATAGGAGTGTGAAAGAATTGACCTCATTTGAAATTTCCTTTTAGCAAATGGTCAAACCTTTATTTTCTGCTCCATTGTTTTCTAAACCGGTGCATAAAAATAATGCTTCTGCTTCAGGCATGTGCTTGCTGTGTTAACCTCCCATAATTCCCTGAAACACATATTATATCTATTCTTTGATTACACATGAAACTGTGCTCCTCCCTCTCTTAGAGTCTCCTTTGTGTGCTTTCTCTTCTCTCACTGATGATTGATAATCCCTTGATTTTTTTTTTTTGATGGTAATTGGATGAGATCTGAGCAAGTGAGATACCACACACTGCATTTTTCCTACCAAAGCAACCCTATACCATATAGGCATGATAATGTGGTTACTGATTTAAAAACCAGCTCTAGAAGAAGAAATATCATACTTCCCAGAGATTATAAATGACTAGACAAAGATAAATACAGGTAAAACTATAGTTTGCTATTTGATTTCAATGGATACATTTTTTAATGTAATAGAAATGCAGACTCTTGGCTTTGTATTTTTAAAAGCATTATCTCCAGAAAATACTTTCTTGTGTGAGATAGACACTGCAGTGCCAACAGTTAGGGTCTTATAACAGTGACCATAAATGCAGTATTTGAATGACTAGTAAATTTCTTATATGGCTTTTTATAACCCTTCTTCATTGCAGAAGCCTTTATCATTTTACTTCATTCAGTATGGTAAACTGACCTACCATTCCTATGTATGTAGAAGACTTCAGGCCCTATTAATGGACTGTAGTCATATTTGCAGTTCAGTTTCAGGACAATGTTAGTCTTGACAAATGAAGAAAAGCTTATATGAGAAACAATGTTCTTTGGCACAAAAATGATATATGCTTTGTAGATTCATAAGAATGAAGTTATCATGAAATATTGTGACTATCGAATGTGGAGGAGCTATAGTTTTTTGTTCAGCGTTCTAAGAGGGGTAATTTGGGCAAGTGGCTTTGTAATTATTGAAAATGATAAATGTATCTACAGAAAAGGAAACCAAGCATAAAGATATAACTTACTCAGAACACAGTCTGTGTAATTTCTGTCAGCAATGGAAATTAAGGTGAGGACTGGTCATTATCATTAAAAACACCTGTCCCATCAAAGACAGTCAGGAAGCATGAGCATGGCCTGAGGACCAGCTTACTGAAAGCCACTGGGCTTTATATTGCTGATGGCTTGTGTGTTAGGCATTCAAAAGTGGCATACTCGCCTTTGGCTTTGAGGGGTACACTTAAGTGAAGAGACTGGACATTTCATACATTAAGACATTTAAGAATATTTGTGAGCCACCTGTATTTGTATAATATGTTCTTCTACTGGGAAATTTTTGTATTAACTGGATTCAAGAATCTAAAGGAGGAAAAATATTTAAAAAACATAGAATTAAGAGAAGGAAAGAAGTGATTGGAAATGTAGTATTGGGAAACATCAGGACTTCAAATCTGAAGCTCTGTCTTGAAAGCATTTAGGAAAATGGAGTCGAGTAGGCAGTGCATTCTGTCTGCCCAGAGCCATCCTCAGCCTCACTGAGGAAGCATCACATGCAATTTTTCATCTCTCACAGTTTTGAAAAGGGATCTGGGGGCCCTCCTGGAGTCATGGCAACCGTGGGAAAGGTTTTCTTCTTGGATCTGTTCAGATTTGATCTTGGCCAAAATCTTTCTGCTGAAAGCCCCCAGCGTTCTCTTAGGACTTTGGTCTTAATATTGAGCTTGGAACCAGATCTAGGGATTAAAATATGCAGAATATTCTCCATGCTGTTCAGCTGTGTGCAGCGCATGCCAGAGAGCAGGAGGCTGCTTGTGTTGGATATCTGGGCATGTCTCCTGCCCGTCATCACTCTAGAGAGGCAGGAGGTGTGGCTCTGGGGTGGGGAGAAGCCAGAAGAAGTGCCTGAAAGAGACTGACACAATTAATAAACATTGGAACATGACTCTCTGTGTGGAAATTGAGGGTGATTATTTCTCCTTCATTGTGAGCGACATCCTTTAGGGATCGTTTGGGGAGGGATTTTGTCAGACTGGAGAATTGTGGTTAATGGTGAGGGCCTTGTCGAGCCAGCCGGCATGAATGCATTATCCTCAGTTGCTTCCCATCTGTGCACACAGCTCACTGAGTGCCAGAGCACTGGGGCCTTCAGGGCTGAGCTGGTCCAGCCCCATTATTGTGGCTAATGAACAAACAGGCCCAGAGAGAGTAAGGGGCTTACTCCACAGCACACAGAGAGTTGGCCCAAGGCCAGAACTTGCACCAGAGTCTCCTGTGTCCCCAGATTCCCATCCCCCTGACAGCACAATGCCAGACTATGCACCGTTCAATTCAACAGCTAGTTGAACCTCACTGTATCTCACTGAACTGGGGTTTATAAGATGAGTAAGACGCGGTTCATGAGGAACTTCTAGTCTGGGAGGGAGAGTGAGACTGACAGCATATCTTATCATTTTTCAGAAATTAAAACAAGAATGAGTACACGCATAGGAACACAGTGGGAGAGCCATCCTAGGTCTGCTTCAGGGGATGCCATTAGAGTTGAGGCTGCAGGACTGGCAAGGGTGAGGCTGGTGAGGAAAGGTGAGAGGGCCATCCAGGAGAGAGACAGCATCAGCCTCTCCATTTGGTTTTCCTGCCAGACCACTCCCCGTGATCCTCTACTGAGAAGCAGTATGGATTTCACTGTGGGTTCAGTAACCTCATATCTCTTAAAACTGTAGGTGGAGGGTATACTAATTGTATTAAATTATTTGTTTCCTATTTCATCAAGTCAAAGATTGACCTAAAGTGTTTGGCCAAGCAGAAATAAAAAAGCAATCCTAGTTTGAATTACTTGAATCTGGTTCAATCAGGATTGCAGATCTTCCTGCTTATGGTATCAGTTTTTTTGGAAGCTACCTCAGTTTAAAGAGCAGTACAGAGTGAGTTTTGACTTTATTGTACTAAAGACAGCCCCAGAGAGGCTTGCTTGAAAACTGTGGGTTGTGTGAGCTACTGAATGGAAGCTGTGTGCTAAGTGACTCGTGCCAGCCCACGTTTGTGGTGACTTCATGCTCCAAATTTCGTCATGAAGTACTGTACACACCCCTCCGTGGAGTGTTCTAAATGTTTATGAAAGAGGAAGAGGGCCCAGTGGGTCAGAAGCCTGTTACAGGGAGGTGAAGGAGAAGAGAAGAGAGAACTAGAGGGGAAACTTTCTTGTTTGGGCCTTGCCTTATGCCATTTGGTCTTTTCCCATGAGTGATGGAATCGAGCAACAAGTATTGATTGAGCGTCTTGTAAGGACAAAGTACTTTGGGAATGTAAAGAATGAAAAGACTATCCTTCCCCAAGCATCTTATATTCTAGTTCAGGAGACAGCACACTTCATGACAAGGTCTCAGGCCACCTAAGGTAGAACTCTACTCCTGGTTTAGTTGGTAGCCATGTCACTATTGACAAGTCTGAGCTTCAGGTCCCTAATCTGTAAAATGGAAATGTTAGCTTAGAGGGATGTGGTGAGATTAGAAGAGATAACCTATGTATCAGTTCAATTCAGTTCAGTTGCTCAGTCGTGTCCGACTCTCCGCGACCCCATGAACCACAGAACGCCAGGCCTCCCTGTCCGTCACCAGCTCCTGGAATTTACTCAAACTCGTGTCCATTGAGTTGGTGATGCCATCCAACCATCTCATTCTCTGTCATCCCCTTCTGCTCCTGCCCTCAATCTTTCCCAACATCAGGGTCTTTTCAAATGAGTCAGCTCTTCACATCAGGTGGCCAAAGTATTGGAGTTTCAGCTTCAACATCAGTCCTTCCAATGAACACCCAGGACTGATCTCCTTTAGGATGGACTGGTTGTATCTCCTTGCAGTCCAAGGGACTCTCAAGAGTCTTCTCCAACACCACAATTCAAAAGCATCAATTCTTCGGTGCTCAGCTTTCTTTGTAGTCCAACTCTCACATCCATACATGACTACTGGAAAAAACACAGCCTTGACTAGACGGACCTTTGTTGGCAAAGTAATGTCTCTGCTTTTTAACATGCTGTCTAGGTTGTCATAACTTTCCTTCCAAGGAGTAAGCATCTTTTAATTTCATGGCTGCAATCACCATCTGCAGTGATTTTGGAGCCCAGAAAAATAAAGTCAGCCACCGATTCCACTGTTTCCCCATCTATTTGCCATGAAGTGATGGGACCAGATGCCATGAGCTTAGTTTTCTGAATGTTGAGTTTTAAGCCAACTTTTTCACTCTCCTCTTTCACTTTCATCAAGAGGCTCTTGAGTTTTTCTTTACTTTCTGCCATAAGAGTGGTGTCATCTGCATATCTGAGGTTATTGATATTTCTCCTGGCAATCTTGATTCCAGCTTGTGCTTCATCCAGCCCAGCATTTCTTATGATGTATTCTGCATATCAGTTAAATAAGCAGGGTGACAATATACAGCCTTGACGTACTCCTTTTCCTATTTGGAATCAATCTGTTGTTTCATGTCCAGTTCTAACTGTTGCTTCCTGACTTGCATACAGATTTCTCAAGAGGCAGGTCAGGTAGTTGGGTATCCCCATCTCTTGAAGACTTTTCCACAGATTGTTGTCGTCCACACTATCAAAGGCTTTAGCATAGTCAGTAAAGCAGAAATAGATGTTTTTCTGGAACTCTCTTGCTTTTTTGATGATCCAGCAGTTGTTGGCAATTTGATCTCTGGTTCCTCTGCCTTTTCTAAAACCAGCTTGAACATCTGGAAGTTCACAGTTCACATACTGTTGAAGCCTAGCTTGGAGAATTTTGAGCATTACTTTACTAGCGTGTGAGATTAGTGCAATTGTGCGGTAGTTTGAGCATTCTTGGAGAAGGAAATGGCAACCCACTCCAGTATTCTTGCCTGGAGGATCCCATGGACAGAGGAGCCTAGCAAGCCATGGTCCATAGGGTCGCAGAGAGCTGGACATGACTAAGCACGTTGAGCGTTCTTTGGCATTGCCTTTCTTTGGGATTAGAATAAAAACTGACTTTTTCCAGTCCTGTGGCCACTGCTGAGTTTTCCAAATTTGCTGACATATTGAGTGCAGCACTTTCACAGCATCATCTTTTAGGATTTGAGATAGCTTAACTGGAATTCTATCATCTCCACTAGCTTTGTTCATAGTGATGCTTCCTAAGGCCCACTTGACCTCACATTCCAGGATGTCTGACTCTAGGTGAGTGAGCATACCGTCATGATTATCTAGGTCATGAAGATCTTTTTTGTACAGTTCTTCTGTGTATTCTTGCCACCTCTTCTTAATATCTTCTGCTTCTGTTAGATCCAGACCATTTCTGTCCTTTATTGAGCCCATCTTTTCATGAAATGTTCCCTTGGTATCTCTAATTTTCTTGAAGAGATCTCTAGACTTTCCCGTTCTATTGTTTTCCTCTATTTCTTTGCATTGATCACTGTGGAAGGCTTTATCTCTCCTTGCTATTCTTTGAAACTCTGCGTTCAAATGGGCATATCTTTCCTTTTCTCCTTTGCTTTTCGCTTCCCTTCTTGTCACAGCTATTTGTAAGGCCTCCTCAGACAGCCAATTGGCTCTTTTGCATTTCTTTTTCTTGGGGATGATCTTGATCCCTGTATCCTGTACAATGTCATGGATCTCTGTCCATAGATCATCAGGCACTCTATCAGATCTAGTCCTTTAAATCTATTTGTTAAATCTTAAGTCTCAAGTCTATGTGTAGTACCTCACATAATGTCTGGCATATAGTATATGCTTAGTAAATAGTAGCTGTCGCCATCATCATCATCAGAAGAGAACAACAGAGGATGAGACGGTTGGATGGCATCACCAACTCAATGGACATGAGTTTGAGGGGAGATGGTGAAGGATAAGGAAGCCTGGCATGCTGCAGTCCATAGGATTACAAAGAGTCAGACATGACTTTTAGCGACTGAACAACAACATCAAAGCTCTGACATCTAAGCTCTGATGTCTACATTAGTATCTGCGCATGACTCTTTAACAGGAAGGTTAAACTAAGCAGGTCCCAAAATGGAAATCCTAATTATTTATGCCCCAAAATAGTTCTTTTCTCATCTTACCATCTGACTAAATGACATCACCATCTAATCAGTTGCACAAACCAAAGACTTAGGAGACCTCCCTTTTTCTGGTCCTTAATTTCCAACTACCCAGCAAGTTTTGTTTATGTTGCTCTCAAAAATTATCACAAATTTGCCCTCTTCTTTTATTGTCTCCATTGCTACTGCTCTGGTCCAAGGCCCCATCATCTCTTGCCTCAATCACCAGGTCCTGCCTACCCAACCTAGACTATTGGACGCTTTCATTCTCCTGCTGTCACTAAGCTCCAATAACACTAATCACTCTTCTGTTCCTCCAGTATAGCAAGCCCTTTGTTACCTCAGAGCCTTTAGCTTTTTTACCTACTGGGAATGTTCTTTCTTCCTCTCCTCTACCCAGTACTAGCTTCATTGCTTGCTTATATTTGAACATCAGGTCTCTGTTCAAATATCATTCCCACAAAGAAGTCTTCCCTGGCCCTGCCTCCCCACTCATTCCCCATCCAGTTTCGTATATCACAGTGCTTTGTTTTGTACTTCCTGGAACATCTCCAAGGGTAGTACAGAATGGGAAGAAGTATTGAAGGATCTCATAGGGTTTGGGGGGAAGGGCTTGGAAAAGGCTTAATTCAGTTCTATACATGTTCCTTTAACCAGAATCCAGTCTCATAGACCCAACCTCCCAGCAAGGAAGGCTGAGAAATGTAGCTTTTTTGTGTGCTCAGGAAAGAGAAACAGTATGGGAACACACATGGTTGACTGCCACAGCTCAGCAACTGAGGGTCCAAGTGTGTAGTTTTTTCAGGATACAAGTGACACCAGGATCCTTTTGTCCTGTCTTCATCTCTCTTTTACTTTGCCTCTTTTCTCAGATAGGCTTTTCTCTCACTGAAGTAAGGCAGGTACAGAAGCTCCACATCTTGCCACCTACAATGATAAAGAGTAAGACCCTCCCTTTCCTAGAAACCTCAGCAGGAGTCTCACTGCTTCTGGGTGAATTACATTCCCATCGCATAACTAATTACTGTGACCAAGGAAATGAGATCCTAGATCAGTATTATGTTCTCCATCCCTGAATTTGGGAGATGGGAGTGCAACTGAACCACAGTGGAACAAGATTTGGGAAGAGGTGGACTTGAAATGGTTCTTAAGGGTGTAGGATAAAGAAATGTCAAAGGTACAAAAAAATCAAACATTCACTGCAACCGCCCACAGCATTTATTGACCTACACAGTGCAATTGTAAATACTTCCCAAATTAACCTTCTCAGGATCAATAGGCCACGTTTTTAGAGAGGTTTTTCTTCTTAAATTACCTCTGACAGCAGTGGTCTCTACCAGAAGCTACATTGTTCACGGCCACAACTATTTGTGAAAGTATGTGGAAACTCTTAGTTCTTTGATTGGTCTCACTTTAGCCTGAATTTTTTATTGACCAAGAATAAATCTCAGTGGCTTCATTCCACTTAAAAAATAAGTATTTTGAGTTGTAGGTTACCATGAGCAGTGAGGATCTGCCTTTATGACCCCACCTCTGCTAACCTCTGAGGTTACAGAGGATGTAGTTATAGCTCATGGTAAGGTTGAGGGTAAGACTGAGTGGCTGAAGGAGAGACCAAGATCATCAGAAGAGAAAAATTGGAGTCATAGTATTAGTGGGATCATCTGCCTGTATATTGAAATCACCCAGGACTGTGATGGCAAGAACATCACCGAATCCAAGGAATTCAGACTTTTGAATGACTGAGTTGTAGTGACTAATTTATTGTGTGATCGGGTGAGTTTCAAAGCTGAGGAAGTTTTAGGGAATAAGGAGAGAATTATCTGGAAGCAGCAATGATTGAGGAAGACATCAACTGCTCCTCCTAGCCCAAGAAAACAAGGGCTGTGGTTAAGAAAGCTTGCTACCTTTTGAGAACCTTAGAGGGGCAGCTGTGCGTTTATAAGATCACCAGGTAGTGCTTAGAAAAATAATGTTCAGCAGGAAGACTGACTTTAAGATCCTTTTCCCAGAAGCCAGTTTATCAGGATTTCAGCTCAGGTATAGGCTGAATCGAGGCAGAGTGTTGTCTGTCAATCAGAGGCCACTTCTTTTGGTGTGCCAAGAGAACTGTTAAGTTCAGCAGGTACAGTGTGAGCAAAGCAGATGCGGCCCCTGCCCCCGTGGGGTTTACAGTCAAGTAGAGGAGGTAGGCATTAGTCAGATAATTAGACAAATATTTAAATAGAAACTTTGATAATAGAGGTGTGTAGACATTCAGAGCCTAATATGGAGAGTTCTGATTCTGGGCTGATTCTACGTAGGAGAGAGCAGGAAGACTCCAGGTGTCAATCTGGATACAACAACATGGTGCTTGGAGTTACTAGTACAGTGGTCAAGTCCAACCACTACACCTGTCTTTGTAGTGGTTATGATGTATGTGTCGGGGGGAGAGGAGGGCCGTGTTGCATGATGGCCCAAAATGCTTGTCCCAGCAGAAATCCTGGTGAGCAGCCACAATAAGGGTCAGAAGCTCCAAGGGAACAGAGCCAAATTCATGGGCCAATCAGTCACTGTGGCAGGGTTCCATTATAAAGTGACCAGGCAGGCATAGATACCAGTGGATGGTTCAGAAACAGCCCCAACTTAAAAATGCTGGGAAAGCATGGCCCAACCCAGGGCTTTATGAGAGATGCGTGATGAACAGAAGAGACGCAGAGACTCCAGTCTACGGCGTTCTGGAGTGCCCCACAGGTGGCCAGAATGGGTTTTGGTACAAAACCAGGAATCCTGTCACCAGAAGTGAGTCATTGATTGTGAACCAAGGCTCACAAAGAGGGAGGAAGACCACTTTTCAGAGCATGAGTACAGATCAGAAATGGTCGAGAGGATCTGGATACTGGGCCCCAGATGTCAGACCAGAGCTCTAGCAGTCCCACTACCAGTCAGTCAGGAATAAGATGTGGGGACTTGGTTGGGCTGAGCCTGTAGCTAGAGGTCAGATGGTATCCCTGGGACCTGGGGAGAGATGCAGAAGCTGAGAAGCAAAGTCAAGACTTATCGGGGTCCAGCCTCGATATGACCCAGGGTATCCTCGGGATGAACGGCGTCGGCGTCAGAGAGAGAGAGAAAGAGAGAGAGACAGGGGCTGATGATTCCTTGGTTTACGCTGGAAACCAATAAAACCCCAGCAAGGGGCTTGCTCTGTTTACGTAGGCCGCAGGCGCCCTCTCGAATCACTGGAGGCACCCCACCAGGGCACCCCCTCGAGTGGGTCTTAGAAGCCCAGGCAGATAAGTAAACTCAGAGGGCCCAGTGCTCCAAGGATCTCAACCAGAAAAAGGAGAATAGAGAAAAGGATGGAAAAAGAGAAAGAACGACACGGGGAGACCAAGCTTCAGTGAGCAAGGCCCAAAACTTTATTTTCCAGTGCTGCTTTTATACCCTAAGTTATGCGCATAAGAAACAGAGAAAGGGAGGTATAGATTCACACCAAAATCACGTGGGGTCAGCAGTCTTGACCCTTATCAGGATCAGGGCTTATTTTTGTGTGATAAAAGTTTTAGGTGATTTACATCATC
Source organism: Moschus berezovskii (assembly GCF_049115385.1). Taxonomy (NCBI): domain Eukaryota; kingdom Metazoa; phylum Chordata; class Mammalia; order Artiodactyla; family Moschidae; genus Moschus; species Moschus berezovskii. Next base: position 52,796,218 of record NC_142466.1, on the reverse strand, counting down.
TTCTGGCCAGGGGGCCTGCTAACAGTTTTATGGCCCTCTCTCCTGACAATAGGTTAGTTAGCAAGTAAAAGACTTTTCTTTTAAGGTGACTTTCCTAAAGTTAGGTGGTAGACACATAACAAAGTTACATTCCTATAAGGCACCGGTGTAGTGAGCTGCAAGAAAGGAATTTATTAACTTAAGATCTGATGTGGTTAAATCAAAGGATTAATATATTTCCAAGAATACAATAGATAGAGGAAACTGCAGCAAGCATTGATTCAACAATGAAATCTTTTCTAGTACTATTCTAATGATTTTAACTTCTTCAACAGATTCCTGTATTTTAGAATATTAGGCTTTCTGTCCTTGCATGGCTGGGAGGCTATAAACAGTCACACTCATAGTTGTAAGAGCCCGGACAAACTTGTCATGCAAGTTAGAAAGCTATCAGAGGGGCTTGGATTGGAACACTCCTATTAAGCCGAGGAGAACTTTTAAACTACAGCTCTGAATTAATGTTTTCAGAGAAAGGTGGTTGGGGGGAAGCCCCTGTAAGTATTAGAGGACTTGGTAAGAGGCGTAAGATAGTAAAGCAGTCAGACTCCAGTTTTCTTTGGGGTAGATGCTCAGGTAAGTCCAGGGGGTTCCTCGAGCCCTGATTAGCCTTTGCCCGTCAGGCCTCTTCCCCAATTGACCTTTGCCATGGGTAGGATTTCCCTCGCTGGCTCCTGGCAAAGACTGGCCTAGTCCCTGCAGTACTCCCCTGTCTCCAGGGAGCTTTGACCTTGGCCAGCCTCCCACCCCTCTAGGGGTGGAGGAAGCCAGCACACACCACTTCCCCCATGGCCCAAGTTCTTCTCTTCATCTCTTTTTCATTCATTCAGAAGATCCCAGCAGAGGTTTGGAGTCAGATAGCTGAGCTAGTGACCTAACAGATTATTATGGTTTAGAAACTATTTTAGTCTTTAAATCTTTCCCCTCTGCTTCAAGTATTTTAAGAGAAAGATAATTTTGCAAGTGCAAATGTAATATACTAATTAGACATGGTATTATCACTGTTTACATGTTATTATGTATTTAACCTGTTTGCTGTCTACCTCACCTAAGAGAGTGCCAGCTCCTCGAGGGCACGGACTTTATTTTGTTCACTCCTGGGCCCCTCAGTGCCTAGGTCAATGTCTGTCACAGAGTAGATGTTTGCTGAGTGAATGAATGAAGAAAAGAACTTTCGATTCTAATAGGTATAGATAGCTCTATTCTGTCCCTAGAAACATTATAACCGAAGGAGATAATTTACAGTTTCAAGCTTGTTATCAAAAGGTTCCTCTGGATGTTGTATGCAAATGATGACTATTTCATCCTGGACAATAAATGAACATTCCTTTGTTTTCTTGGCTACTCTGAGCATAATCCCGGTCTTTATGTTAACTCAAACTTTGACCCTTTTTTCTCATTTTCCTGCAAGAGAAGAAAGGTAGGCTTTTCTTGTTTGTATTTATAATCATCGAGATGGATATTACTGTATAGAAGGATATCATTTCCTCTTTTTGATGGACCTGTGGTAAAGTTTGCTAAAATTTATTGAACGATTACTGTGTGTCTGGCACTAATCTAAGTCCTGTACTTCATTCTTTATCAGCAGATCTTTATAACAGTTGCATGTGTAATTATTATTGTTATTCGTGTTTTATATTAGAGAAATTGAGGTACAGTGAGGTTAAGTAACTTGCCTAAAGTTATACTGCTAATAAGTAGAGGAGCCAGGAACATTCTTAATTAGTAGACAGTACAGCCTACAATGGTACGTTGGTAACCATCACCTTAGTCTTAACTGAGTGAATAGAGGCTGAATAACACATATTGACCACTTTATAGGCTTCTTGTGAAGATCAAATAAGTTAATACATGCAAAGCAATTAAAACAGTGTCTATCCTACGGTAAGCACTCAATAAATATTATTCATTTCCATTCACCATCACCCTCCAAAAGCTTACAATATTGTAGAGGTGCCAAAATGGATATCTGTGCTTTATAAATGTCTTTATATGGGTATATAGATATTTATAAGTATCTACAGATTTTATATTTTTATACACCCATAAACTCCAATACTTTGGCCACCTCATGCGAAGAGTTGATTCATTGGAAAAGACCCTGATGCTGGGAGGGATTGGGGGCAGGAGGAGAAGGGGACGACAGAGGATGAGACGGCTGGATGGCATCACCGACTCAATGGGCTTGAGTTTGGGTAAACTCCGGGGGTTGGTGATGGACAGGGAGGCTTGGTGTGCTGCAATTCACGGGGTTGCAAAGAGTTGGACATGGCTGAGCGACTGAACTGAACTGAACTGATGAATATATATATCTATATATATTTTATTAGATTTTTATTTGGGCTTGGTCAATATTTCAGTGGCAGAAGGCGGGGGGAAAGAGCCAGTGATATTAAATGAAGTTTATTTAGCAAACACACAGGAAGGGAATGTGAAACGCTGCTGGGGAGATTGCAGATCTTAGGCATTCTTCAGCTAACCTGATAAAAAGCATTTTACAAGCAGAAAGAAAATGGCTGACATTTATTCAGTGTTCACTGTGGGCTGAACACTGTGCTGAGTACTTTACATAGATTATACCCTTGAATCCTCACCACATGCCTTCAGATTAAATACTGTTATCCACATTTGGGAGATGAAGAGATGAATGCCTGGAGAGGCTAAGTACTGGCCTGAGGTTCCCCAGCTGGCTGGCATACACGACAGAGCCAGTGCTTTCAGTGATTCTGCAAAACCACCCAATACAGCATTCACTGGGTGAGAAGAGATTGGGCATGAAAACTGCACTTGTCTAAGACATTTTATAAAAGGTGGGGTGTAGTCAGAATGGAAACCCTGGTTATTTTTAAAAAACTGTGTGATTAGAAATCTCTTTTATGGTGATTTTTTTCCTTTAAATCCATTCATTTGCTGGATATTTTCTTGAGTTAGCTCTAGCAACACCACTTTAGTGTAATTACTGGAGATACAGAAGCTTAAGACAGGATTCTTAAGAACTGTGTCTGATTGATGATGGGTAATTTTGTAGTAATAGATTTAAAATAAATCCCAGTTGTCAAAACCATTAACAGCCAGGTTTTCTGTATAGGCTAGTTGTATATGTCTTCATTCATTTGCGTCATTCATTCATTTATCCAGCAAATCTGTTTTGTGAGCCTACACAGGATCTGTTCTAAGTGAACATGACAGATTCCAGCTTGCCTGTATCTTAACTCACTTTCATAGCTGAAGGAGCCAGGAAAGCGAGTGAAGGCAGGAAATTAGAAGAAAGGAAGCGGTAAGTCCCCAGTTAAAAGAAGGAGCCCCTAGTGGTGGGGCTAGTGAAGTGAAGCCAAGATGCTGCTGATGCTACTAAGTCACTTCAGTCGTGTCCGACTCTTTGTGACCCCATAGACGGCAGCCCACCAGGCTCACCTGTCCCTGGGATTCTCCAGGCAAGAACACTGGAGTGGGTTGCCATTTCCTTCTCCAATGCAAGAAAGTGAAAAGTGAAAGTGAAGCCGCTCAGATGTATCCGATTCGCAGCGACACCAGGGACTGCAGCCTACGGGGCTCCTCCATCTATGGGATTTTCCAGGCAAGAGTACTGGAGTGGGGTGTCAGCCAAGATGAGAACAGCCTAAATGGGAGGAAAAAAGCCAGTAGGGTAGAAGTCGAGAGGATTCTTAAGGAGACAGCAGGATACATCAGTAGTATTTCCCTCATTTTATCAGGGAGGAGAGGAGATTTGAGCGGTGGGATGGGAAGTAACATAAGCCAGAGAGAGTAACAGGCATTGTGCCTAAAGTCTGTGAAAATACTCAGTTTACTTATTCCTTTATCTAAAAGTCTGTGGTTTAGCTTGATGGGCTGTTGTATCACCATCTCTGTTTATTGAGGGTGGGGAGCAACTGGTCCTGACAGCAGGAGAGCTGTTTGAGCTCTACTAGAAGCAGGTTCGGAGAAGGCAATGGCAAGCCACTCCAGTACTCTTGCCTAGAAAATCCCATGGATGGAGGAGCCTGGTAGGCTGCAGTCCGTGGGGTCGCTAAGGGTCGGACACGACTGAGCGACTTCACTTTCACTTTTCACTTTCACACATTGGAGAAGGAAATGGCAACCCACTCCAGTGTTCTTGCCTGGAGAATCCCAGGGACGGGGGACCCTGGTGGGTTTCTGTCTATGGGGTCACACAGAGTCGGACACGACTGAAGTGACGCAGCAGCAGCAGCAGAAGCAGGTTGGAAAATGCAAGATTTCACTTCTATAATGTACACTGAAAATTTTGTTAAGAGGGTAAATCTCATGTTAAGTACTCTTACCACACACACACACACACACACAGATTTTACTTCTTTGTTTGGACTCCTGCAGTGTCTAAAAGGGAGAGCTTAGCCATTAAAGAGCCTTGCACTATTGGTTTATCTGACTTTCTATCTGATCGTTTAAATCAGAAAACAAATTGTGCTGTTCTGTGATGTGTTGAGTGTTAGCTTAGATGCCCAGGGGCACTTAGAATAGGCATATCTGGTGGCTAAAAATGTAACTTCTCCTTTCTCTCCTGTGTAATAAGGAGGTCACTAAAGAAAGGGCCTCAAGCCTTTTATAAGAGTCACACAGGGCAGTGGCACATTTTTTTTCTTGCCGTGTAAAGCTGTCTCTGTCCCATGAGGACACTTTGCCTTCAAGCCAGGACTCCTTCTATCCACTCACTAGACCCTATTAGGCACGGTCCCTGTTTCACAGATGACCTTCACTTTTCCCAGCTTGCCCTCGCTTCACTTCTGAGAGAGAAGCCAGCCCTGTCCTCATCCTCAAATTACCCTCAAGAAAACTCAGGCTCAGTCAGTGAAGTGACTTGACTCAGTCACATGTCTGGGAAGTAAGACATAAGACTTCCTCAGATCTGCTGCTTTTCCGGGCAGCCGTCGCCCTGCACCCTGCTCATTCTCTCGGCCATTGTCAGAAGGAGTAATCTTGCTGTGGAGGCTTTCTTCCAGTCATTAAATACTTGAGTACCTACTGTGTTCTGGAACTATTCTAGGCTGGTCACGCCTCTGCCTTCTTGTTCTAAAACCAAATTGCAAAAACCTAAATACGACAGTCTTTGAAATATGAAAGTCCTATGCAGTCAATCCCCTTCTCCGGTCAAACACATGCACCTGCAGACGGTATATTTTCCTAACCCCTTATATCAGGGGTCCCCAACCTCCTGGATCTAATGCCTGAAGATCTGAGGTGGAGCTGATGTGATAATAATAGAAATAAAATGCACAATAAATGTAATGAACTTGAGTCATCCCAAAACCAATCCCTCTCCCAGTCTGTGAGACAATTGTCTTTTATTTAATGGGTCCCTGATGCCAAGAAGGTTGGAGACCGCTGCCTTATATTATTGAAAGAGTCAGAATTCTTGTTTTTGTTTTATTTCTGATCCCAGAGAACTGTGATGCGTTAAACTTTTGGATACACTAAGGGAAATGTCAGATGTGTTTTTTTCAGTGATTCTTACTGGCAGATCTTATTTTTGCTTGCAGCAGGAATAATAACTGTGGCCATGCTAATATATTATCCCAAGGTGAGGAAACTGCGGGCAGGGTGAGGGGAAAATGCATTTTGACACTCTTCCTTTGACTGATAATATTTATGTGGCCTGTTGCAAACCTGAATTTGATTTCAGTCAGATGGCTTAGGAAATTCCAACTCCAGGAAAGGGCACCTGGAGATGACGCTGTCTTCAGGGCACTTCAGTGGTGTCTCCGATCGGGGCCATCTTTGATCTCTATCACCTGCTGCTAGGAAATTAGTGACTATCAATTACATAAACTATCCGAGGCTCAGAGGCTTGTCAAAGATGGATCCAGGTCAAGATACTCATCAGGAATCTGGAAAAGCAATTCAAGTGTTCAGTTTAGGGACAACTATTCAGCTCCTAATGGGGCTTCATTTTATTTAACTGCTTGACAACAACCCCATGAAGCTGCCAAGGTGACATGAAGAGAAATCTGTGAAGTTTGTGTGGTGAGGAGCCGAAGGTACTTTATATAGCCCACAGGATTCTGTAGGCTCAGCCAGTATGTGTCATGTGGAACACCCGTTCAGTGGACTAAAAAGCATTTCACGCTTTTGGTTTTTCAAAGGACTCCTGTCAGCAGGTTTCCTAGGGCAAAAAATAACTGTGCCATAGTTGAACTTCACTAAGAGTCCTATCCAATCAGATAATGTCATACCACTAGGAGGAGGAATTTAGGGCTTTTCTGGGATAATAGGATTCTAATCACTGCCAATAGAATTTGTTAACGCAGGCCAGGAGGGTTGTCCATGAACACTGGCATCTAGATTTTTACCCTTCACACAAAGTTCATCTTCCTTTCTCAATGCCTGTTCTCTGTCCTGAAGTCAGACTGGGTGCAGAAGAGGTTGTGTTCTGGTGCTCTGGTCAATATGAAGGTTTCTAGGGCTTAATTTGAAGTAAAAGACACATTATATGTTGAGTATAGCTTCAATGTAGGCATTGTGCTAGAAGCTTCCCCACTACATGCCCTTGGTAGATATTGCTAATTGACAACAATACTCGCCCATTCAGCCTGGATTCAGGCTCATAATCCTTTAGCAAATCTCCTGGCTGCCACAATCAATCAATGGGGGTTGGCAGGAAAAATAGCAGCTGGGTGCCATCCGGGTATTTAAAGTGATTTCCTCAAGGACAGAGACCACGGTTTCCTATCTCTTCACTTATGTTTGGCTACATTCACTGCCCAGTAAAGGTCTGATGTTAAATTAGGAATCACATTTTAATGGTACCCACGGGCAGATGTGACTGTTTTTTTAAGAAAGTGGAGGGGAAAAAACCCTCCATATGGAGCTACAGATAGCCACCACTCTGGGTCAAAGTCTGGCTGACACAGTCGAGTGTGCACACTCATAAAAACCACTCTGCAGCTAATTGGCCTTTGAAAATGGGATAGAACGAGCAAGAATCTGATCAGATCTACTCCCAAATCGGCTTTTCTCTGTTCTCTCTCCTTTCCTTCTTCCTCTTCCACCCACTCGTTTACCTCTCCCTTTCCCTCTTATTTCATTTATATTTATGGGAGTCGGGTAACATCCATTAATTGAAATCTGCAACTTTTCTGTGAGCGCCTCAATAGGTTTGACAAGATGCTTACGAGCTTTGGGTTAAAAGTCGAACTCTCTCTATTTGCTTCCCTCACCCTCTCCCCTTACTAGCTGTAAGACCTCAGCCAAATTAACTTCTCAAAACCTCAGTATCTCCGTGGTAGCACAGAGATGACACCAGCATCACTTTATTGTGAGGCCAGTAGATGATTTCACTGTCACAAAGATGAAGATAAAACATAGCCCCTGCTTATGTGCTAGTTGAGGAATTAGATTGGCAGAATATAAATAAAACAAAAATACAGACATTCCTCTTATGGTTGGAGTTCCCATAAAGCAAGCTGATACACAACTGTCCATAATCTGGGGCGCATCATGTCCATCGTGTGGCCTTTGTCAGTGATAACCTAGTCTTGATCGGGAATCAGTACCATCCCAAGAAAAATGCCACTCCAAGTGCAACCCAGTGGCACTCTTTGTGTGGCTTTGTATATTATCACTCCAGTGTGCAGATAATTCTGTGCTGACTTTGGTCCCTTTATGATGGGTGGGAGATAAGGGAAACCCTTAACATTGAGCTGCATATTAACAAACACTGAGTTTTCTTAGTAACACTTTGTATTTTTTTTTTTTTTGGCTTACCCTTTCATGTACAAAATGCTTATTGAAATTTCTATAGGAAAGAGAACTCAGTTATTTCTAGAACTCTGGTCCCTGATCCCATTTTACCCATTGAAAGAATGATATTCTATAAGGTAGTTTTTGATAGCCCAAGGTTTCTCACTGATTCATCCATCCTCTTCCATCCATATATCCATTTATATATTCATCCACCTATCTGACAGAAATTTTGTGCCTAATATGTGCTAAAATGGTGCTAGGTGCTGGGTACAATGGTGTACACAGAGTCCCTGTCCTCGTGGAGCAATATAATATTTGCAAAGTTCTAATGAAATTGCATTTGCTAACACAGAGATTATTATCCTGTGGTAGCAGACAGACTGCATGTGCCAAACTTGGCTCTAAAGTCTAAAAGGGGAAGAGCAGAGAAGGTACCAGTTGGTGGCCAGGGGAGAGGGCTGCATGCTTCCATAAAATCCACCATATCTTCCCCCTTCTGTGTGATAATATTTCCAATTATAGACAATTGATTTCTCAATCTTTAAAAGTAGGAATAAGAGGATTTTTAGAAACCTTCAGGGTTTTTTTTAATTTAAAGCATAAGGCAATGACAAGCCACTCTAGTACTCTTGCCTGGAAAATCCCATGGATGGAGGAGCCTGGTAGGCTGCAGTCCATGGGGTCGCTCAGGGTCGGACATGACTGAGCGACTTCACTTCCACTTTTCACTTTCACACATTGGAGAAGGAAATGGCAACCCACTCCAGTGTTCTTGCCTGGAGAATCCCAGGGATGAGGGAGCCTGGTGGGCTTCCATCTATGGGGTCACACAGTGTCGGACACGACTGAAGTGACTTAGCAGCAGTAGCAGCAAACTAAGTAAAACAATGTACTTACTTTCAACCTGATTGCCACCTTAAAGCCCCTTCCATCCAGAAATTCTGGGTAGAATTTAGGGAAAGGAGAAATTAGTGAAGGTGAGAAGACAGGGAATGGTCTGTGAATTGAATCCTCAAAGATGATTAAAAACTTGATCCTAGTTGCCCTAGGCTTCCATGCACAATCAGCACAGGATCACAAAGAAAGTCGCCGGGTACCTGGGCATGTCCTGGCTTGGAGCAGTAGCATCTGTGAGGACCTAGTGGTTGGATTCTGTGTTCCAGGCTGTAGGGCTTCCTCTCTGCTTCTCGTGCTGTGCTGGGCCTTGCCAGCGGCTCCCTTCACTTTGCCACTGGGCTGCTCTAATTTTACTTGGTTGATTTAATTCCTCAATCTAGAGGAGGAAAGTACAATTGATGTTTTCTAATTTGCCCCTAGACTCCTATAACAGTTACCTTCAGCACAGCAGATCTGAGGCACTTCACTTTAGATCAGCTTAGAAGCTCAGAGGAGAGTATTTACAGAGTCACTTGGGACACGAGGATTTCTCCAGCTGGGCCAGTTCTGGTGACTGCCTGGGTTGCTGCTACACCATGGGTGTCATAGTAGAGAAGTCCAAAGACATGGATTCCAACTGTGTGAACTGGGTCAAGTCATTGTACCTCTCTAGACACTATTTTTCTCATCTGAAATGTGAGGAGCCTAAATTAAAATTTCCTCAACTGTGTTGAGTCGTATCATTTCAAGTTTGGCTAAAGGATAAGCATTTTTTATTTACTAGCCATATATTTTCATGGTCCATTCCATTTATGTTTAGTGATACTGGATTTTCATAATAACGATAATCATTTCTTTACAATAATTTTGTTTATTTTCCTCTTGTGATTTCACTCAAAAGCAGACCATGACTCCTTATTTGCCCTGGGCCTCCGGCCCTGAATTGTAAACCCTCCAACGTCCTTTCCAAAGTCTTCTTCCTGCCCATTCATTTCGTGATGGTTTTGAGTGAAACTGTTTACTTTGTGTGTTGAGTGCTGGACGGGCCCTTATTGGAAAGTCAGACAACCACTTGGGTCTCACATGATGTGGGGTTGGTCATCCAGGGCTTCCCAACCACCATCCAGTTCCATCTGACTTTCACAGCTGTTGCCATGTCTGTGTGCTATGCCTACTAACAACGATTTGATATTTTCTTCAGATGGGCCGGATTTACTTCTTACTCAGAATTATTTGTAAAGTTCTTATAGATATTTTTCACATATACCTGAAATAAGAGTAAAACCAGCACACCAGCCCAAAGAATGATCTTGACCCTTTACACTCTTTAAACTTTAGTTCCCTAGAAATTTCCCTAGTTCCCTCGGATCTCTTTTGCCATAGTTTCAGTATGAGATCAATAAATTTTGCTTTGTGGACGGTTATCTGTATGGACAGAGGCTTTAAATTTTTTTTTAATTTTGTAACCTGGGCCTATTCTCCTGGATCCAAAATTTTCAACTCGATTGAAACAAGTAAAGTTGTCAGTGGAGAAAAGATGCAAAGAAGAAAATGGGTTCCTTGAAAACTGAAGAAAGGGAAAGTTTGAGGTTGGGGAGACAGTCACTGTATCATAGTTATAACAAAACAAGCTCGAATGTAATCACTTACACACTTTGGCAAGCTCAGAATTTTTCTGTGACTTAGTAGCATAAAAGAAATCCCCTTAAAAATGAGCAAAAGACTTGAATAGACATTTTTCTAAATATATACAAATAGCCAACAAGTACATGAAATTGTATTGAACATCACTAATTATATGGAAAATGCAACTCAGAACCACAATATTGCCTCCCACCTGGCTATTATTTAAAAAAAAAATATGGGGAGGAGGGAGTTGGGAGGGGGGTTCAAGAAGGGGAACACATGTACACTCAGGGCAGATTCATGTCAATGTATGACAAAACCAACCAATATAATATTGTAAAGTAATTAGCCTCCAATTAAAAATTAATTAATTAATTAATTTAAAAAACAAATAAATAAAATACTAAGAAGGCAAGTGGTTTGGTACAACCCACAAAATAAAATTAATAATTTACACAGTATTGCCATGAATCTAAACACATTTTAAAGGTATTCAAATATTTTGTATTTCTCAATAAAATCATTTTAAATTTCTTAAAAAAAATAAAAAGAAAAGAAAAAGGAGATGGTGGAATGTGGAGAAAAGAGAATGCTTATATACTGTTGATAAGAATGTAAATTGGTGGAGCCACTATGAAAATCAGTATGGGGGTCCTCAAAAAATTAAAGATAGAGCTACCATATTATCTCCCAGTCCTATGTCTAGCAATATATCTGGAGGAAATGAAATCATTTTCTCAGAGATATCTGCACCACCCCCGTGTTCATTCCAGCATTATTCACAGTAGCCAAGACATGGAAACAACATAAGTATCTATCAATAAAGACTATGTTGTATATCTATATTTATGCTGGAATATTATTCAGCCATAAAAAGATGGAACTCCTGCCATTTGCAACAACATGTCTGGACCTTGAAGGCATTATGCTAAGTGAAATAAATCAGACAGTGAAAAACTATTACTTTATGATCTCACTTTTATTTGAGATCATTAAAAAAAAAGCTGAACTCACAGAAACAGAGTAGAATGTGATTTCTGTGGGCTAAAGGGTAAGGGAAATGGGGAGATGTTACTGAAAGGATTCAAACTTCCAGTTACCAGATGAACAAATTCCAGGAAGCTCATGTTCAGTATGGGGATAGTAGTTGACATTACTGAATTATGTCCTCGAAACTTGGCATGTGAATAGAGTCCTAATGTTCTCACATAACAAAAAAATTATAATTATGTGATATGATGGAGTGTAAACATTTTACAGTAGATACACATATTAAGCCATCAGATTGTATACCTTAAATTTACACATGTTATATAGGTCAGTTATAGCCCAATAAAATTGGGAGGGAAAAAGAGCTTTTCCAGGAGCATTTAAAATAAAGATCTCTGTGCCCACTCAACAGATAGGTATGGCCCCAGGTGCTCCTTACACAGGTCCAGGGACTGGACCACACTTTAAAGTTCTCTCAGTTCAGTTCAGTCGCTCAGTTGTGACCGACTGCGACCCCATGAATCACAGCACGCCAGGCCTCCCTGTCCATCACCAAATCCAGGAGTTCACTCAAACTCATGTCCATCGAGTCGGTGATGCCATCCAGCCATCTCATTCTCTGTCATCCCCTTCTCCTCCTGCCCCCAATCCTTCCCAGCATCAGAGTCTTTTCCAGTGAGTCAACTCGTCGCATGAGGTGGCCAAAGTATTGCAGTTTCAGCTTTAGCATCAGTCCCTCCAATGTACACCCAGGATTGATCTCCTTTAGAATGGACTGGTTGGATCTCCTTGCAGTCCAAGGGACTCTCAAGAGTCTTCTCCAGCACCACAGTTCAAAAGCATCAATTCTTCGGCGATCAGCTTTCTTCACAGTGCAACTCTCACATCCATACATGACCATGGGAAAAACCATAGCCTTGACTAGACGGACCTTTGTTGGCAAAGTAATGTCTCTGCTACCTGGGTATAAAAGTTTACCATTTTAAAGATATTTTGTGGGGGAGATTTTTGTTTTTATCAATAAAACATTTATTTGGAGATACATTAAATATGTACACACGTATATACAGAAATTGCTATTTGTTCAGGATAAAACTGTGTGAGGATCACCAGTTTCATATTGCCTGATAAAATAAAGTTCAAGAGAATGTGTCATCACTGGGTCAGGAGAGAGGAGATAGCACTGAACATGAAGATGGTGAAATCAAAGTGTTGCTTTCTAAGCCTCTGAACTGAGTTGCAGGAACTCCAGCTTTAGTCACCTCTGTGGCCTCTGCAGGCAGAAAACTGAAGGAAACGGAGCAGCTCCTTCCCCAGGCCTGGTGGCTGAGGGTGCCCTTCTGGGTGGAATGTGTGTGTGTCATCCCAGGTTCTGCATCTGGGGAATCAAGGAAAGCCTGAGGGTCTTCAGCAGGAAGGCCATTTTATAGGGCAAGAAGTCAGTACAAGCAGTTGAGTCGATTCATTGAAAGGACAGCAGCCATAAATGTAGGACGGAGAAGCGAAGCATGTGTGCTCAGTCGTGTCCAACTCTTTGTGACCCCAGACTGTCCATGGAATTCTCCAGGCAAGAATACTGGAATGGGCTGTCATTTCCTCCTCCAGGGTCAGGGATTGAACCCACATCTCTTGGATCTCCTGCTTTGCAGGTGGATTCTTTTCCGCTGAGCCACTGGGGAGACTTTTAGGACTGGACATTGGAATCTAAAAATACACACATCTCCATTTTGGCAGTGTGTAGTTGAAGACTCACAGTGTTGCAAGTCAACAATTCTTTACCTTAAATCTTACTCTTTTTTAAAGAATAGGATTTCTATATTAGGATGTTCCCTGTAAATTGTATATTTACGATATGCCCCCATCCTCCCACCTGCCTCCCCAACCAGAAGAGGACTATAATAGAAAGAGAATGGTTAAATAGATTGTAAAGCCTATAGCACAACTAAATATTGCTGCTGCTGCTGCTAAGTCACTTCAGTCGTGTCCGACTCTGTGTGACCCCACAGACGGAAGCCCACCAGGCTCCCCCATCCCTGGGATTCTCCAGGCAAGAACACTGGAGTGGGTTGCCATTTCCTTCTCCATTATGTAACCACTAAAGTCATAGTTTTAAAGATGAGTGACATGGCAAAAAGCCATTGAAGCAGTCACCACCTTGTGGATCTGCTGTGTGTCAAACCCTGTGCTAAAGGCTTGGGGTGGAATCCACAGCTCTGTCCTGGAGGAGAGAGGAATAAACAGGCAAGCATAGTGTGCATGCTGTGCTCAGATGGGAGTGCTTGCTAGGGACTCTGGGACACTTCCCCAAAGAGGGGCAGCTAACCCAGGCAAGGAGTCCCAGCAGGATGACAAAAGGATGGATACTTGAACTTGGTGGGCATGAGTTAGCCCCAGTAGAGATAAAGTGGAGAAGCTCTCTGGAACAAGAGTAATACACACAAAGGCAGTAGAAGCTCAAAAGGGGTTGTTATTCAGGCAAGCAGGAATGAGTCATTCTAGCTAGAGTGTCAGGTGACTGAGGAAGGGCTGGGCATGGGGAAAGAGAACCACAGTAACTGTAGCCTTCTCTGAATGCCCTCCATGTTCCAGGAATGATGTATCCATGTAGAGTAACATATTGTTTCATTCCATGAACATCTATGAAGAAGTGCCAAGGCAAAGTTTTGACCAGAACATTGAACTCCAATTCCTGTGTTCTTAGCTTTGCCCTGAGGCTGAGCAGCTGACCGAGGTCAAATTATCAAGGCCTCCTTTTCCATGTAAAGCAGCTTGGATGTGGACTCGGAGAAATTCAAAACATGATCTATACTAGCCTCCATTTCCCCATAAAGAAGAATTCAACAAAAAAATTATGTGCATTCAGTGGAATAGTGTGCAAGCATTAAAATGATAGTTGTCAACACTAGAAATATGGACAATGCTTAATCTAATATTTAGAACTTTTTCCAATATAAAATTGATGTGTTCATTGAAGAAAGTGAAAAATTCAGAAAAACTGTAATTAAAAGGGAAGCCTACCTTCCAAAAATAACCACTCTTCTTCTACATGTTTGTGTATATATGTGTGCATACACACAAAAAATTAGGTTTGTAAGTTGTATAGTTTTATATCTTGTCCCATTATATTAAAAGCATTTTCCCATGCTTATCATTAAGTATTCTCAGAAAACACACATTTTAATGCATGCATAATCCATTTTATAGACAATTATTTAAATGGATAAAAGACAAGAATACAAAGTTGCAGGACTTTGTGATTGCAACTATGTAAAATTGGCATAAGTAACAAATTAATAATGCTGGGGTTATGAATTTCTTCTCCTTCTATTTTCTCTAATGTGGTTATTTTCATGACTTAATTTTAAAAAAACTTTCAGCCCTTGGCAGTAACTCATTCAACAATGAAAAATTTTTCATCATTTTACAGTTGCCAAAATCAGGAATTAATAATAAAATTGTACTTCAGTTTGACATCCCATTCTGGGTGTGGGTTTGGAGGAAATGCACATTGAGAGAGAAAGAAGGGAAGGAGATAGAAAAATTCTCCACAATGCCCTTTCAGTGTCGCTGCTGTTGAAAACACAGTGTGACTATGACAGTGTGGCTACAAAACAGTGGGGAATTATGCTTTCCAGTAGAAATCCCAGTGTGGAGATGAAAGACAGGCTTACAGCACCCACTCCCACCTGAGAGATGAAGAATTACTTTGTCAATATAAAAAGTAATAAAACCAGAAGAGACTTGTTTTATTAGGCTGATATTGTTCAGGCTGATTTATTGTCTGATTTTTTTTTTTTTCCTTCTGAAGATAGTTACAAACAAACCAAAGGGAAAATTGAGGATTCTAATCAGAGTCTTTGTTGATCCATGGCTCTGAGAGTGAAATGTAGTTCAGTTTATAGCCCACTCACTTTGGCATCTACAACATTTCATGGGGAGAGAAATATAGAATCTGGCCTGTAACAGTGAGGATATAATTTGTTAGATGTGTGAGAGGTGAGGGGAAAACGTGACAGAGAACTACTCTACCAAAACATCTCCAAAAGTTCCTTGAGCTACAGAACTGTTAGGAGGTAGATATTTTCTGTTACAAAGAATTTATTTACCTCTCTTTTAGGAAGCCAGTTCAGTTCAGTTCAGTCGCTCAGTCATGTCCAACTCTTTGCGACCCCATGGACTGCAGCACACCAGGCCTCCCTGTCCACACCAACTCCCGGACACTATTCAGACTCATGTCCATTGAGTCGATGATGCCATCCAGCCATCTCATCCTCTGTTGTCTCCTTCTCCTGCCACCTTCAATCTTTCCCAGCATCAGGGTCTTTTCAAATGAGTCAGTTCTTCACATCAGGTGGCCAAAGGATTAGAGTTTCAGCTTCAGCATCAGTCCTTCCAATAATATTCGGGACTGATTTCCTTTAGGCTGGATTGGTTGGATCTCCTTGCAGTCCAAGGGACTCTCAAGAGTCTTCTCCAACACCACAGTTCAAAAGCATCAATTCTTCGGCGATCAGCTTTCTTTATAGTCCAACTTTCACATCCATACATGACCACTGGAAAAACCATAGCCTTGACTAGACGGACCTTTGTTGACAAAGTAATGTCTCTGCTTTTTAATACATTGTCTAGGTTGGTCATAGCTTTTCTTCCAAGGAGCAAGCGTCTTTTAATTTCATGGCTGCAGTCACCATCTGCAGTGATTTTGGAGCCCAGAAAAAGTCTGTCACTGTTTCCCCATCTATTTCCCATGAAGTGATGGGACCAGATGCCATGATCTTAGTTTTCTGAATGTTAGCTTTAAGCCAACTTTTTCACTCTCCTCTTTCACTTTCATCATCAAGAGATTCTTGAGTTCCTCTTCACTTTCTGCCATAAGGGTGGTGTCATCTGCATATCTGAGGCTAGTGATATTTCTCCCAGCAATCTTGATTCCAGCTTGTGCTTCATCCAGTCCAGCATTTCTCAGGATGTACTTTGCATATAAGTTAAATAAGCAGGGTGACAATATACAGCCTTGATGTACTCCTTTCCTGATTTGGAACCAGTCTGTTGTTCCATGTCCAGTTCTAACTGTTGCTTCCTGACCCTCAAACAGATTTCTCAAGAGACAGGTCAGGTGGTCTGGTATTCCATTTCTTTAAGAATTTTCCACAGTTTATTGTGATCCACACAGTCAAAGGCTTTGGCATAGTCAGTAAAGCAGAAGTAGATGTTTTTCTAGAACTCTCTTGCTTTTTCGATGATACAGCAGATGTTGGCAATTTGATCTCTGGTTCCTCTGCCTTTTGTAAATCCAGCTTGAACATCTGGAAGTTCACAGTTCACATACTGTTGAAGCCTGGCTTGGAGAATTTTGAGCATTACTTTACTAGTGTGTGAAATGAGTGCAATTATGCGGCAGTTTAAGTGTATCTACTTATATATCTCTAAATGTAAAAAGCAAAAATGAATGCTTAAAGGGGCCTACAATATCTTTGGGAGGTCACTTTGAATTTAAGATGAGAGATAGATTATAATATTATAAATTGTCTCAGTACTCCTATATGACGATGAGAAAACTTAACTTTATACCATCAAAAATGTGTTTGTTTGTTGGGCCCCATCCATCTTTCCAAGGAGATCCAACCAGTCAATCTTAAAGGAAATCAGTCCTGAATATTCATTTGAAGTACTGATGCTGAGCTGAAACTCCAATCCTTTGGCCACCTGATGAGAAGAACCAACTCATTGGAAAAGACCCTGATGCTGGGAAAGATTGAAGGCGGGAGGAGAAGGGGATGACAGAGGATAAGATGGTTTGATGGCATCACCGACGCAATGGACTTGAGTTTGAGTAGGCTCCGGGAGTTGGTGATAGACAGGGAAGCCTGGTGTGCTGCAGTCCATGGGGTCACAAGGAGTCAGACACAACTGAGTGACTGAACTGAACTGATCCATCTTTCCAGCGGCATCCCCTGGAGTATCTCCTCCCCTCACACCAGGACACTCTTTCAGCTCCAGAAACCCAGTGTATTGAGCTTCCTAAATCTGCTGTGCCATTTGACACCTCAGTGCCTCTTCACAGCCACCCCGTCCCAGTCCATTGAATCCATCTGGAAAATATTCTTCATCCTTCGGAACCCAAGGAAGATAAGCCCTGTTCCAGCACGCCTTCCTTGCACTGCCCCACACCATGACTCCTCTGCGTCTTCTCTGGGGTCCTGTGAACACTGACCTCTAGGTGCTGTGACACAACCCCATCATTGTTTGTTGTGGGCCTCTCCACCGTGAGCCACTGGAGGTTAGGGGCTGGGTCTCACCTCCATTTATGTCCTCACTACCTGTCACACAGTAGGCACTTAATACATTTTATGTTGAATTTAAAGCTTCCATTTCAGAAAGCAGGTGACTCATTAAATTGTGCTAGGGAGACTTTAGGTCCTAGAATCTGGGCAAGTTCCAGATCTGAATGACACCCACACCAGCCCCATCTTTGCTAGAAGGAGAGGTAGTGAGTTAAGTGCTTTCTCAAGCTTCTCAGAACCCCGATTAATATTTTCTGATTCTCTATCTTAGAATACACTCGAACTTCTCCCTAAGTTGCAACCTACCTGGCAGGGGAACAAGAATTTATAGCGTCACTCACTTTCAGTGAAGATTGCATGCTTGGCAATTTGATTTAATTATTTCTGGAGCTTGATTCAAACTGTTTTTGTGGGCTTAGGAAGA
This sequence comes from Moschus berezovskii, assembly GCF_049115385.1. NCBI lineage: Eukaryota > Metazoa > Chordata > Mammalia > Artiodactyla > Moschidae > Moschus > Moschus berezovskii. The sequence continues at coordinate 52,778,263 of NC_142466.1, read as the reverse complement.
AAAAGAACTCTAGTAAGTTTCTTGTCCACTTTAGAATCAGTGCTATCCCAGAGGAAAGCAGGGATAATTGTTTTTCCTTTTTAAGCCTGGCATTTACCTCCACAGTAGAGTTTTATTTCACAAGAAGAATGTTAAGTCTGGTGGACAAACATTGTTTTTTCCTGATAATAGCAATCTTTACTGTTACCTGGGCTTCCCAGCTGGAGCTAGTGGTAAAGAACCTGCCTGCTAATACAGGAGAGGTGGGTTTGATCCCTAGGTGAGAAAGACTCCCTGGAGGAGGGCATGGCAACCCACACCAGTATTCTTGCCTGGAGAATCCCCATGGACAGAGGAGTCAGTGGGCTATAGTCCATAGGGTCGCAAAGAGTTGGACACAACTGAAGCAAATTTGCATGCACTGTTATCCAGTCACCTTCAATAATAACAGAAATATATGTGAATATATTTTTTCAGGATTTCTCAACCTTGGCATTGTTGGCATTTAGGACTGGCTAATTTTTTGTGGGGGAGATTCTTGTGCACTGTTGGGTATTTAGTAACACCCCTGGGTTCTGCCCACTAGATGCCAGTACCCCCTGCAACACACACACTTGTGGTGATCAAAAATGTCTTGAGATACAAACATCACAAGGAGAGCAGGCAGGACAAAACTGTCTCCAGTTGAGACCCATGGATACACATTCACACACACTAATATATAGAAATTTGTACATAAACACATCTGCTCACAATCTCATACAGCCCTGGAACTTGGCAAATCCCGTTTGCCTTTCATTTCTTATATAAAAATCACTTCTTTTAGAAATACTTGTCCAGTTTAGGGGTGTGACCTGGTGTGGGGTAGTGTGTGTATGTATCTGTGTGTGTATGAAGCCACACCCGAGTGAAAAATTTAGTCTCCATAGAAAGGTGACTAAATTAACTTTCCTTTTAGGGGAAAGCACCACAGGAGGTAAATGGACACACTGCAGGTTGCCCGTTCCATGACTAAGTGACACAACAAGGGGTTCCATATTTGCTCTTCCCTGTTTCCCGTCTCTTGGCTTTGAGCATTCTTTTCCATAGCTGCATTTGGGGGATTTACTTGATTGTAGAGATTGAACCTTCCTGAAACATCCAAGTCTTACACATTGGCTCACATTTACATCTGACGTACTTAGCTGGAAGTTGCAGAGCTGTTTTTGCATTGTTTACTGCATGCCAGACTCTATCCTAAGTGTTTTACCTATATTATTTCTTTTGGCTGTTGTTCAGTCGCTCAGTCATGTCCAACTCTTTGTGACCCCATGGACTGAAGCACGCCAAGCTTCCCTGTCCTTTACCATCTCCCAGGGCTTGCTCAAACTCATGTCCATTGAGTTGATGGTGCCATCCAGCCATCTCATCCTCTGTCATCCCCTTCTCCTCCTGCCTTCAGTCTTTCCCAGCATTGGGTCAGTACTTGAACCAAGAACTCCCAGATGTACAGGCTGGGTTTAGAAAAGGCAGAGGAACCAGAGATCAAATTGCCAACATCTGTTGGTTCATAGAAAAAGCCAGAGAATTATTTCTTTTAGTCTTCACAATAGTTGCGTAATGTAGGCACTATGACTATCCCAGTTAGACATGTGAGGAGACAAGCACAGAACACTGAACACAGCTAACTCTTGACCGCTGCTGCATTGTGTTACCTTCCAAAAGATCAGTAGATTTGCTTCTCAAGAACCTCAAATGACTACATCAAAACCTACTCCAATAGATGGCTTTTACAGTTTTATGTGATCTTTTCTGTTGTTAGTTGAAATAAGATAAGGCTGGAGGAGGTGAAGATCTACTGAAAATTCTGGTAGAGGAGACCAGAAATGTGTCGGGGAGGCACATTGTCTTTCTGTTGGCTACATGTGATATTATGCGTGCTTTCCAGCTGTACTTTTATATTAATTAAACAAAAGTTGTAAATTGAAAGTGTTAGTTGCTCAGTGGTGTCCGACTTTACAAGTCCATGGCCTATAGCCTACCAGGCTCCTCTGTCCATGGAATTCTTCAGGCAAGAATACTGGAGTGGGTAGCTATTCCCTTCTCTAGTGGATCTTCTTGACCCAGGGATCGAACTTCAGTCTCCTACATTGCAGGCAGATTCTTTACCATCTGAGCCATCAGGAAAAGATGTAAATGGTGGTTATGGTGTTCAGTTGCTAAGTCGTGTCTGACTCTTGTCATGGACTGTAGCCCACCAGGCTTCTCTGTCCATGAAATTCTCCAGGCAAGAATACTGGAGTGGTTTGCCATTTCCTTCTCCAGGAGATCTTCCCAACCCAGGGATCAAACCCTGGTATCCTGCATTACAGGGAGATTCTTTACTGACTGAGCTACCAGGGAAGCCCAAAGATGTAAATAGTTTTCTTCTAAATGAAGAACATATTAAAGCCCTAAAATGCAGAGTACAGGCAGAATATTTCTCCCCAAATTTAAATTTTCAAACGAGAGAGTGATTCACCTGAGAACTAAGAGAAAGCCCTGCTTCAACCATAAGGTTTACCCCCCGCCCCCATATCCTGCTTTGCTGAAGTGTTATCACCAGCTGACTCTTATTAGGAGCTTTTGAGAAATGAGAACTTTCTCTTAGGGCATGTGAGACCTTCTCAGGAAATCCCAGTGACTTCTGTTGCTCTTCTGTCTTCTTTAAGTGGAAAACCTTAGACAGTTTGGTTGCTCATCCAGGGCAGGCCACCCTTACCAGAATTCTCAGCACAAGCCCAAGGTCTCCATTATATCTCCCACCTCCTTCTAGCTGGCACGCAGGACTCCCCCAACCCCGGGACACAGGGCAGAGAAGCTCAGCATGCAGGACCCACCGATACAGAGGATGTCCAAGACCCTCCTTGTCTAAAGCAACTCTACTTCCTCTAACCCCCTCTCATTTTCAGTCAGCAACCTGGGATTCCCAGTTAATGAAAAGTGTTGGAACACTCAAAGTTTAACAATTCGAGTTAAGTTGGGTAGGCATGAGGGTGGCAGGGAGTTTTTAGTGTTGAAAGAAGCTTTCATACCCCTGGACTTCCCTGTGCAAGTGCACTTTTCTCTGTAGCTTTTCCTTCCCTGTCTGGGGGGTATCTTCTGTGTGGAAATTGTTGAACCCTTCTCTGTGCTTTACTGCCATGTGCAGAATCCAGAAATATTTATCAAGTTAATGGATACTTCCACACTAGAATCCATACCTTTAAAAATTTTTTTGGAAATATAATTGATTTACAATGTTGTGTTAGTTTTTGCTGTACAATGAAGTGAATCAGCTATATGTATACATTTATCCCCTCCTTCTAAGGGCTTCCCTCCCCCCACCCATCCCACTCATCAGGTCCTCACAGAGCACCAAGCTGACGTCCCTGTACTATACAGCAGCTTCTATCTGTTTTTCACACAGTAGTACTATTGTAATAAACCAGCTTTGTAAAAAATACTCAGAAGTACTGATGTGTATACACCACTCAGTTTTGAGCATTTATCCATCCACTATTCATTCATCAAATATTTCCTGCACACCTACTGGGTGACAGGCATTGTTCCAACGACTGGGAAAACAGGTGGGAGCAATATGGACAAAATCTCAGCCCCCTCAAACTTGACATTCAAGGACGATGGGGCAGATGGTAAACAAAGCAAATATATGTTAGATAATAATGCCCCATGAAGAAATACAAAGCAGGGCAGGAGAGTCCTGAGTGATGGGGAGTGAAGTGGACCTGGTTCTCTTCAAGTCAGACTGGGCAGGGAGACATCTGAGCAGAGGCCTGAATGCAGTTGTGGAGCCAACCATAGGGATCTCTGTGGGAACATGGTTCCAGGTGGAGGGAGCAGCATGTGCAAAGGCCCTGATGAGGGCTTTAGAAGATGAAGTCAGATAAGTAGCCAAGGGCACGAAACGGACATTGAATTTTATTCTAACTGAGATGCAAAGCCATTGAGCAGGAAAGTGTCAGGCACAGACTTGTGTTTGTAAGCATCACTTTCAGAGCATTTTCATGACCTTTCCTTCATCCAGCAATTATCAAGCACCACTAGTGCCAGGCCCTGCCCTAGATACTAGGCAATGATAGATAAAGGACACAGTGCGTGCTTTCAAGAAGCGTGCAGTCTGGTGTGGAAATCACTAGGCAAATGGACAGCTCCACACTGGGTTATTGTCGTGGTCATCATGGTGGAGGGCTATGGAGCTAGGATGAAGAAACCCAGGGCAAGAGCCGAGGAGGAGCTTTTCTGGTTGAGGTCATTGTCAATGATGGCCCTAATCTGTGTCAGAAAAGCAGGAGCATCTGTTGCTGTGGGGATACGTTGCTATGGGGATACGAAAGAGGATGACCTACCTCAGTCTGGGGAAGGAAAGGGGAGAATCTTTGAAGAAAGGATTTTTAGGCTTGGTTCTTAAGGATGAGCAGTAGCTGGTCAAGCCAAAAGGGAGAGTTAAGATAACTGCCCAGCACAGGGCAGGGAGACCCGGATGGCAGCGGGAGCAGGAGAGATGAAGCCCGGCTGTTTGGGGTGGTCTGAGTATGGAGGTCTTGAAACCATGGTCAGGGCTTGGGTCATTACTCAAAGAGCAGTGTTGGGGGGAAGCATTTTAAAGAAAGAAGGGGCATGATTAGAGTTGCATTTCAGAAAGATCCGTCTGGCTGCATGGTAGAGAATGTTCTAGAAAAGAGCAGGGACAGGGAAGAAAACAGTGAGGGGCTAACCTGTGGCCTAGATGACAGTGGACATTGTGGGAATGGGGCAGAGTACTGGATTTGAACAGCTTGTAGGAGATGAAGCAAGAGGACTGGACAAATTATTGGATGTGTAGGGCGAGGAAGAAAGATGAACCATCAAAACTGCCAGGTGCAGCTCTGGAAGTGGTGGGCGTCGGAATTGTTGATTGAGATGAATGATATGATATGGAGAAGAAATGTGATGGGAAAGACAATCAGTTACTCTTTGGTCTTTTTAAGACAGCTGCAGGGATATTCTGGTAGGAAACGCCACAGAGCATCCTTGGGAGAATTAGCATGCAAGTAGTCAGGGTCATGGGAATGGATCGCCCAGGGAGAGTGTCACAGTGTGTGTGTGTGTGTGTGTGTGAGAGAGATACTCATGAACACCCATATTTGAGACCACCCAAGGACTCTCATCAGCTGTCTATTTAAGTCTCAGACCCATCACAGCTCTCACAGTAGCACTGGCTATGGGCACAGTGGAGGCTGTGCAGCAATGTGCATTCTGAGACTGCGGAGCAGGGCAGGCACCTGGCAATAGGAGGGTCCTGGTAAAGGTTGCCTCAGGATGATAAATGAGCTCAGGTCTCCACCTGACAAGTGCCTCCCATCACCTTTTCATTTCAGCTGTTTGCAGGCTTTTGCGGGAGAATAATCAGTTTTGTTTTCTGATTCTTACTTCAGGATTAGAAAGAGTATTTTAGAATGTTTTCTTTTCTTGGCCACATGCCCATCCTGTATGAAGAACAATAAAGGAAGATGTGCATTTTTTTTCTTTCTTACAGACTTGAGCTGTGGCTTTTCACTAAATCCACATTAGCAAGATTTCAGGATAGCTGAAGGTGGTCCAAGAATACTGACTTCCAGTTATAAAATGAATAGAGTCTGGGGATGTGAGGCACAGCAGAGCGACTCTAGTTGACAGCAGTGTATATCTGAAAGCTGCTGAAAGAGTCGTTCTTAAAAATTCCCTCCACACACACACACAGATTGTAATTTTGTGAGGTGATGGGTATGCTGACCTTATTGTGGTCTAATCATTTCACAGTACATGCATTTATCAAATCAGTATGTCAAATCACCTTAAACTTATACAATATTATGTATCAATTATATCCCAATAAAGCTGAAGAAAAATATTTTGTACAACTTCAAAAGGGTTACTAAGTGTAACAGAGAGTTGAGATTTCAGAGTTATGGCCATGAGAAAGCAAACATCTAGTGAAGCATATTGGGCCAAAGCAGAATTGATCATTCTTGGTAAGACTTGATTGTGGGGATAATTTTTATTTTGTTTGCTCAGAATGAGAATTGGTTCATTCCTTATTTCCACCCATAATAAAGTCCATGTGGACTTTCATGCTAGTCCGTTCCAATACCAGGCACATTAATATATAGTAAGTCCTCACAAATCCTTATTCATCGTTATTATTATTGTTTTGTTATTATTACATTTTTTTTGTATTGAATGCTTGTCTGTTGCCCCCACACAGGGACTAAGGAAAGGTTCTAGATGATCTTGTTATGCCCTTGGGACTAGCAGAGTCCTTGGCACAGGCTACAAATAAAGTATTTTATATTGTATGCTGATTGTTAATGTTAGTAATTTTTTTCCCAATTTGAGGATAAACTCCTTGAAGACAGAAATGACGTCTCCTACTTTTTATTTCCAGTAATTCTAGCCTTGTTTTGAATATATGGGAGTTACTTGTATCTATCTAAAAACTGACAGATTGAAATAATGAGTTGACTTTTGCCAGTTAAAGAAGAGCATGAAGATTATAGAAACACTTCGTGACCTCTCACCCTAGCAGCAAAAGCAGTGTCAAGTCCACCTTATTGAAATGCACATCCATTACCTGTAAAATTAAGGGGTACAACTTTTACAACTTAAGAGATACAGCAGTCAAAAGTGAGGACATACCTTTTGTCTTTAAATATTCCTCTTTGATCAGGGTATTAATATTCATAAAACTCTCGAAAGGAGATGTCATTAGGTGTTAGAGACATTAAGGTCATCACCAGGTTTCGGAGCATTGCCATGGAAATGAAATTGGCCCTGTGCCTTTACTGCTCTTCAGAGTAACTGCATTTGGTGTGAGTTCCCTTGTTCATTTGCTGGCCTGTGCTTCTGGAGGTATGGGAGGTATGATTAGAAGTGCAGAAGTCAGGAGAGAATGCTTGCAAAGAGTGTCTGGAATTCATAGCTTGTGGAATTGCATTTTTTTTTTGGTGCACTTTATGGGAATAATGTCACTTGGAATAGAACACCATGAGAAGACTCTGTTGCTGTCACATGAATACAGCCATACACACTTGATTGGGAATCCCCATTGAGGATAGGCTGCACTGTGTGTTTTCAAAGACTGTAGCTTGTATTTCTTGACATTTTATCCTGGTGACTTTTACATTAACAAAAGCCAGCAGGTGCTATGGAAATAATCAGTCTTTGACAAAGCTAGAGACCTCCTGTTGTCACAGGCATCTTGGAGAAAGCTGTCCTTCTGAGGGACAGGAACTCCGGGATCCAAAGCAGGTCATCTAGAAGGATCTGGTTTCTTCAGCGTGATCTGAATCTTGATGGCTGGATGGGCAGACAGGTCTCTCTAGCAACTTTTTATAAATTAAAACCAAGTAAGCAGTAAACTTGGAATACTATGAGCCAGCATATTCACTATTGCAAAGCTGAAAAGATTAATTTAGGGAGTTGCTTGGTGGCTTATTTGGTAGCCACACAGCCATGTACTAATTGGTATATTTACCTTTGCTACTTTTGTACTTAAGAATTTCTTTTTATTTCAGGAAATATAATATAGGTCTTTAAGTTGGATCTTGATGAAAATTGTGCTAATCCTGGGACAGCTTTTCCCTTGTAAGCATTTAAGAAGAGAGGTTTTGTTGGTATCTCCTTTGCTAGTGAAAGTGGAAGAGAAGTTTAACATTTATGTCTTTTTAATTTCAAAGTCCACTTTTGAGTGGATAGAGAAAACAGTTTAAACTGGAATTTGAAAAGTTGGATATATACTTTTTCTTAAATTTACCAAAAATATAAGACTATATAATTCAGATTTTAAGAATTTTTCCAAATTTCAGTGACATTATGTTATAGAGTAAGATAGACTTGAGACTTGTGGCGGGGTAGGATTCAGTTTACAGATGGACTGGCCCAGCCCAGAAGATGTCACCCAGAGCAAAGATTAGCTGAAAGCTTTTATATATCATAAGATGACTTTAAGTTCTGTCCAAGATTTAGAAAACAGTCATACAAAGTAACTGGGTAAATTTTGTGAACCATACTTCTCAGAATTGATAGTGAGTTTTTAAATAATTTTCTATGGCACTCAAGTCTACCAAAGGTTTTATCAGACTGTCTCTAACCTCATTATTTTAATAAATATTTTTAAAGATCACATATTTTATTTTAAAGCCCAGAATTAAAATTTTCTATTTGGGCAGATCTAGAATATTCTCTTTACAACAGGCCAGGCACACACAGCATGTTGTAGGTTTTGTTTTCTTCTTTTTTAGTCCATAAATTTTATCTATAAATGTTTTGAGTAAGCAAAAATTCAAATAAAATCAACAAAATCTGCCGAATTTTGAGAGGGTCAGTAATACTTACACGATAGGCTTTAATTCTCTTATGTTCTGATTATAAGACTTAAAAATATTGCTTCTGAATTGGATTTCATGTATGAATTGACCTTACAGAAGTAATCCAATACCTTCTGAATGTACATGGAAAATATTATTAGATCTGCTTTGGAAGTACAACAAGTCATTCCAACTGCTGCTTTTTTATTGGAAATTAAAGAAAAATGAGAAAAAATATCACCTTCTACCAAAAAAAGCCCCAAAACTTGTTAGATGGCAAATAGCAGAAATGAGCACTGTGGTAATCATAGTCCCCTTAAAAGGACCGGCCCCTAGACCCACAAGTGATGAAATGTAGGATTGGCAAATCCATATAGGTCCCAAGATCAATTCCAGTCAAGAATCCAGTGGACCCCTGGACTCTATAGCAGATATTTATTTGTTTATTAAACACCAATAGTGAACTTTCTTTGAATATGTAGCATAATTAATTTTGCTCTCCATCTGAGGTTATTGCTTAACTCAGATCCCAAGCATCCTTTCCTGAGAAAGGGCACCTTTCTTCCTATATAACAATAGTAACACACTTTACAGTGGTGCTAATGTGGGCTTCTCAGGTCGTACTAGTGGTAAAGAATCCACCTTCCAGGGAAGGAGTTGCAAGAAATGCAGGTTCAGTCCCTGGGTCTGGAAGATGCCCTGGAGTAGGAAATGGCAACCCACTCCAGTATTCTTGCCTGGGAAATCCCATGGGGAGGGGAGCCCAGTGGGCTACAGCCTATGGGGTCCCAAAGAGTCTGACAACCAAGCACACAACATGTCCCTAAAGCCATGCTGTTCAGAGCGTGATCCTTATACCCAGTCAGTGAACTGCTTGTTACTGCTCTGCAGGGAGTTAAAGGAGCTCACACCCCCATGGAAATCCACTCCATCACTAAGCACACTGTTGAGTTCATCTTGCATTACGGTGACTTCCTCAATGACGGAAGCAAGCGCAGTGACTTGCATCCTGGGAAGCAAAGTGCCAGTGTTCTCTCGTGTAATGTTCTCTCTCTGACTTTCAGGGGTTTTCTTCAAACTTGGAAAGTTCAACTCACAATGTATAAACTATGAGAACATGAGATTTTTACAGGGCAGTATTTATAAAGAGCAACATTCTGTATCCCACATGTAGAGTCTATATTAGCATGTTTAGTTATTATTCAGTTTATTTCTGTTTAATAAAAGATACATTTCTGTTTCTGTATAGCATCAACTTGTACATAACTTGACTCCTAAGTAGACAAATCAGTTAATCAAATAATATTATGCAATGTTTCATAATATTGATAGTTATTGACCAATGCATACTAAGGAACTCTGCCAAGTACTTTACATGCATTAGCGTATTTTATCTCACAACAACTCTTTGCAGTAAGATTTTGATCTTCTTTTTGGAGATGAGAAAACTAAGGCTTAGAGAAGTTAAAGAAAGTTCAGTTCAGTTCAGTTCAGTCGCTCAGTCGTGTCTGACTCTCCGCAACCCCATGAATCACAGCACGCCAGGCTTCCCTGTCCATCACCAACTCCCGGAGTTCACTCAAACTCATGTCCACAGAGTCGGTGATGCCATCCAGCCATCTCATTCTCTGTCGTCCCCTTCTCCTCCTGTCCCCAACCTTTCCCAGCATCAGAGTCTTTTCCAGTGAGTCAACTCGTCGCATGAGGTGGCCAAAGTATTGGAGTTTCAGCCTTAGCATCAGTCCCTCCAATGAACACCCAGGATTGATCTCCTTTAGAATGGACTGGTTGGATCTCCTTAAAGAAAGTTACCCAGTATCAAATAGCTCATCAGTTACAGCAGTGATTCAAAATCAGATCTACTTGGCTTCAGGGCCCCTGCTCTTAGTTACTAAGAAGTCCATATGGGCCAGCTGAATAAATGTTAAATGAGTGAATCAGATTCAGATTCTGGCAACGTGGTGGACAAACCTCATGCAAAACAAATGGAAAAATTGCTTAAGATATACTTTCTAAAAATGTTGTAACATTTGAGATTGAAAGAAAGTCACCAGGTTTAAGAAAGGAAGTAAGGCTCAGGGGAGCCCAATGAGAAAGCTGCCATTAGGGCCCTAGAAGTTGAGGCCCCTTTGATCTGGAAATAGACCCTTGTGTTAAATTCCAGGCTTGCAGCGACTGACCCTCTGCAAGCAGGGAGCTACAACTTAAACTCCATGTGAAGATGAATTCTTCAAGGGTCCACCTTTTTTCAAGAAGGGAACTTGAAAAATTCCCATCCATCAAACTCATTCCACATACTGATGTGGAGTCCAAATCTACCCCAGTGAGGCATACATTTGGGGAGATTGTTTATACCTGAAGAGTCATATCCTTCAGATTGAGGAAGCACATTGATTTCTGTCCATTCGTCTAGCGTTACCAAAAGCAGAGCCTCATTCTGACATAATATATGGAAATCTCAGAACAACAAGGATGAAAGGGGCATTTTAAATATAAACATAACCAAAAGAAAGAAAAGCAAATAGGAAAAAAAGATAAAGTTACTGTTAAAGGAAAAACAATTCAACTGGCAGTAATACTTCTTTTTGGCAACAATAAAGTCTAAAAGACATTGAAATAACATCTAATAAAAAATTGCTATCAACCTGAAATTCTCTTCCTGGCAACCCATCGTTTAAGAGTGATAATGACATGGAATACACAGTGATATGAAAAACTCCTGATAAAAACAATAATCTCATAACCATTATGTTGAATGTTAGACGCCAGACACAAAAGAATACCTACTGGATGATTCCATCTATATGAAATACAAAAAATAAACTAAATAATCAGTAGGGGAAAATGTCTGGATAGTGGGGTGAGTATTGACAGAGAAGGGGCATGAGAGTACCCCCTGGTGTGATGAAAATATTATAAATCTTGATCTGGGTGGGATTTGCTTGGGGGTGTAAACATGCGAAAATTGAGATAATCCCATTACATGCATGTGTATTGTGTACCTCACTGTATATATTTTGACCCTCTCCAAGACGAATATATCTTTTAAAACAGGGAGAACATAATAAAGACTTTTTAAGTTTGCTTCTTATCGATGTCACTGAAGAATTTCTAAAGATGTATTTCTGTGATAATGAGATAGAACCCAGAGGATCAAGTGGGTTGTAATAATGAAGTAAGAAAAGAAAGTGGTAAATAAGAGGTTTCTTTTAAACAAACATTGACTCACAGAAATAATAATGACTTTGAAGAGTGGGAACTGAAAGCAAGATGGAATTAGACGCTATATAACAACCAGTGAATGTGGTGTTTGGCAATTGGAGTTAAAGCATTTTAAGATTCTTGCTTTTTTTCTGGAGGAGGATAGAAATGTAATTAACTTTGAGTCAATGTTAGAAGTTTAAGGTAGTAACGAAAATAGTACCGACAGAATAGTTAACGCTCATGTTAATTGATTGTAAAATAAGAATTAAGAAGTTATTCAATTGTTAATAACCACTCCTCAGATAAACCTTTCTGGCTACAATATTGACATATATACACTGCTATATATAAAATAGATAGCTAATGAGAACCTACTGTATAGCATAGGGAACTCTGCTCAGGCTCTGTACTCACAAAGAGGGATATACGTATAGCTTTTGAACTGTGGTGCTGGAGAAGATTCTTGAGAGCCCCTTGGACTGCAAGGAGATCCAACCAGTCCATTCTAAAGGAGATCAATCCTGGGTGTTCATTGGAAGGACTGATGCTAAAGCTGAAACTCCAATACTTTGGCCACCTCATGCGACGAGCTGACTCACTGGAAAAGACTCTGATGCTGGGAAGGATTGGGGGCGGGAGGAGAAGGGGACGACAGAGAATGAGATGGCTGGATGGCATCACCGACTCTATGGACATGAGTTTGAATGAACTCCGGGGATTGGTGATGGACAGGGAGGCCTGGCATGCTGTGATTATGGGGTTGCAAAGAGTCAGACACGACTGAGCGACTGAACTGAACTGAACTGATAGCTGATTCTAGCTTCCCAGGTGGCACCAGTGGTAAAGAAAAGTGAAAAGTAAAAGTTGCTCAGTCGTGTCTGACTCTTTACGACCCCATGGGCTATCCATGAAATTCTCCAGGTCAGAATACTGGAGCCTTTCCCTGAAGGGGATCTTCCCAATCCAGGGATTGAACCCAGGTCTCCTGCATTGCAGGCAGATTCTTTACCAGCTGAGCCACAGGGAAGCCCAAGAATATTGGAGTGGGTAGCCTATCCCTTCTCCAGCAGATCTTCCTGACCCCAAGAGTCGAACCAGGGTCTCCAACATTGCAGGCAGATTCATTTACCAGCTGAGCTATCCCGCCTGCCAATGCAGGGGTTCAGTCCCTGGGTTGGGAAGATCCCCGGGAGGAGGGCATGGCAATTGACTCTAGTATTCTTGCCCATAAGGCTCAAAGAGTTAGTCATGACTGAAGGGACTTAGCATGCACACATAGCTGATACTTTGCTGTACAGCAGAAACTAGTACAACATCGTAAAGCTACTATGCTGCTGTTTAGTCACTAAGTCGTGTCCAACTCTTTGCAACCCCATGGAGTGTAGCCCACCAGGCTCCTTTGTCCATGGAATTTCCCAGGCAAGAATACTGGAGGTATTTTCTTCTTCAGGGGATCTTCCAAACTCAAGCGTCAAACCCACATCTCCTGTTTGGCAGGTGGATTCTTTACCACTCAGCCCCCTGGGAAGCCCCAATAAAATTGTTTAAATAAAAAAAGAACTTATTCAATCTAATAGTAAACAGGAAAAGAGAAAACTAGAAGCAAAGTAAAGGCCTAGTAATAGGAAAATATTCTAAAAGAAATAGATACAATTAAGTTAGTAATTGTAAATATAATTTATTAACAGATGTAATTTTTAACATGTGAGAAGATAATCTACAATATTATTTATAAGCAAGATTCCCAAACCAAATTATGCAAAGCCACAGGGATAGAATGTGATAAATTGGAAAGATTTTTTTAAATGAAAGTTGATATAACTACATTAATATCTTGCAAAATAAACTTTAAGGGAGAATATATTTTTAGGAATAATTCATCAGGAAGATATAAAAACCCTAATCTTGAACCCTGAAAGTAAATCAAGCATTATTAGATAGAATGACAAGGAGAAACAGACAAATTGTTAATCATAGTAGGAGATTTTAACACACATCCCACAGAAAATGATACCTCAAGCAGAGGGAAATGACCAAATATGTGAAAGTGTTGAACAATACTGTTAATATGCTTAATCTTTTGAATATATAAAGATCCCTGCCCCAGTATTTGGGCAATATACATTCCAAGGGACATACGTCATTTATAAATCTGGCATGTATTATTGATACAAAAGAAGTATCAGTAAAGGTAAATCAGACAAAGTTTAAAACAACTGGGAGTGTTGAGGCTTGTTGCAAACGAGAGTGTATGCCTTCTTAACAATAAAAAAATTTTAAAAACACCAAGAATACTCTGCAGAATATAGCCTCAGTTAGAAACTTCTAAGGGATTGCACTATTCTGGACTCATCCAAGCACAGACTTTTGCTGCTACCTTTCCATCTTGTTGCCTACTCTGATCTTTTGACAATTCAGACAGCTGTATTCATAGAAGGGAAAGGCTTTATCAGTGAATAAGACTCCCTCCCCCACAATCAGTCATCAGAAATCAACACTTCTGATGTGGGGTGACAGGGCATGGGGGCTGAAGAGGCTATTGTCTCAAATTAGGCTTAAAGATTCTGTGATGAATTTTGGATTATTCATTGTCCCTGGTCCTCAGAAGGTCATCTCTATAAGAGACTGCGTGAAATATTTCTCTGAAGATGCTGAAGAATTATCAAATGATTTTCTTCTTGGATTCAGATAAGACTTTATTTATGAATTGTACACATTAAGTAAGGGCCTGCACTTTGTCATGGTTGAAAGAATTTTGTGACCCTGAGAAATCCTGAACATAGATTCTCTGAGAGCTGGATGAGTGCAGAATTTGTCAGAAACACTGTGGGACTTCACTTAGACATCTAATTGTCTCACCTCCTCTTCTGTGGTTTATAAATAATGCTCAATATTGTTCAGTATCATGGCTGTGATACTCTAGAATTGGTGTGTATCCTTTTAATTTGTTAATCTATAGCAGTCTTAACCTCTTACAATTGATTCATGATAGCTTCTCATTTTGTCAGATTTCTATGTCTCTTTTTGCTGACCTAGAAATTCTACAGGCAGCTCCATTTTTAGGCTGATGAAATGCAGTGATCCCTGAAGCGATCTGAGCAGTCTCCCACAGGTAACCTCCTTCAAGCTTGAAGTGATTCCATTTATTACCATGAATCCCTGCCCTTGAGAACATATTAGCTGAATGTTTGCTAATTTCCTTCTCTGCTTTGCCTTTGCATACTAGATATCAATCTGTCTCCTAAAATCTTTCTTAACTTTTTAAGTTAAGGCTTTGATCACCAAATTATGTATCCCATGAGTGTTTTTGGTTGACAAAAGAGAAATAAAACAACCCATCATAGTTAATTTTACACTGTAATTGAAGAGCTAAAGCAACCGTTAACAGTTAGCTCTAAGGAATCAAGAATGCTCAGGTTTGTATGCTTTTCTAAGAGTGCTAACCATGATCCCTTTGCAAAGAGTAATAAACTACAACTGTACTTGATCACAGGCTCACATCAGGCACCAGAATTCTTGCCGCAGAGGGAGTCATCATTGATTGCCCCTGTGTAAAATCTGACAGTCTGTCAGCTCAGTTGTGTTCATAGACTTGAGTCTTGGTATCTGCATCCAGCATCTTTCCGGTTACCCATAACTACCCCTAAGATTCTAACGAGTGCACCGAACAGAGATGTAAATACTTTTGTTTGCCCTTGCTCAACACCAGACTAAAGGAGAGCTGGTGTTGTTGTAGGCCCGGATATAGTTGAACTGATTCAATATTTTCCACTTGATATAAAGTAGGGGACATGTCAGTGTGATACTAACAGATTTCTCTGGATCATGTTTGTGTAACTGCCTTAAGAGTTCCTATCGGAGAAGGTAATGAATGGCAAGCCACTCCAGTACTCTTGCCTAGAAAATCCCATGGATGGAGGAGCCTGGTAGGCTGCAGTCCATGGGGTCGCTAAGGGTCGGACATGACTGAGCGACTTCACTTTCACTTTTCACTTTCACACATTGGAGAAGGAAATGGCAACCCACTCCACTGTTCTTGCCTGGAGAATCCCAGGGATGGGGGAGCCTGGTGGGCTTCCGTCTATGGGGTCACACAGAGTCGGACACGACTGAAGTGACTTAGCAGCAGCAGCAAGGGTTCCTATGAAAGACTTCATTCACCACATGTGAGTCCCGAGTTGATGAATTACTTAAATACTTTTCTGATTTAGTTTCAAATAGCAATTCATGTTGAGCTATAAATATGAAAGTGATTTGCTTTTGATGTTTTCTTTCTCTCTCTCTCTTTTTTTTACCACTTAACTGCTTTCCTCATTTCAGGTTCATCAGTTTTAAGCTTAGATTAAAACAGGCACCTGAGTCAAAATTTGACAGTTAAATGGACAGTATCCTCATTACATAAATAGCTTATATAACTTTTATGAATAACACTAAGGCCACAACAGTTAAGTGAGTATAGGACATGAACAGTTCCCTAAAGTGAAAAATCATATGGCCCGTACGCATTTGAAAAACTGTTCAACTCGCTAATAAGCATGGAAATGTCAGTTAAAACAACCACAAAGTATCCTTTCTCATCTTTAAAATTCTACTTTGGTAGTTTACCCACTCCAGTGTTCTTGCCTGGAGAATCCCAGGGACAGAGCGCCTGGTGGGCTGCCGTCTATGGGGTCACACAGAGTCGGACACGACTGAAGTGACTTAGCAGCAGCAGTAGGTTACTCAGGTTTTTCTAAACCTTTTAATTATAATGAGGCATTAAATATTTTTATGTACCTTGTTGAATTAACAGATTTTAATGTATGTTGCTAAAGTGTTTGCTAAAGTATTGTACCAAGTATACTACCAGGTATGCCAGTCCCGGGAGGACATGCCTGTCTCCCTACACTCTCGTGTACATTGAGATGATCCATTTTTAAAGTGCTGCTGATGCATTGCTGTACAGCAGAAACTAACACCTTGTAAAGCAATTATACTCCAATTGGAAAATAAGTTAAAAATGCTGCCAATGAGAAAAGAAATTACTGTATAACTATATAATACTTTCATAAATAAATGAATATTTGTGAAGTTAAGTAACACACAGGAGAGGCTTACGAAAAGGACAAATGACACTTTGCATAGCCCCAGCCGCACATCTTACATAGTCAAGTAGGGTCTGTTGCTGCTGCTGCTGCTGTTTAACTGCTCAGTCGCGTCTGACTCTTTTGTGACCCCATGGACTGTAGCCCGCCAGGCTCCTCTGTCCATGGGATTTCCCAGGCAAGAATACTGGAGACAGTTTCCATTTCCTTCTCCAGGAGGTCCTCCTTACCCAGGGATCAAATCCACATCTCCTGCTTGGCAGGTGGATTCTTTAACCCTGAGCCACCTGGCTGCAAATAAGGTCTAAGGGAGGATAAAAGGTGTATGGCATTGAGCACCCACTAATCACCAGGGTGGTCAACCATCCCTTTTATTCCCACTTCATATAGCCTAAGGAATGTTTAACACCTGGATGAAACAGCCTGGTGGTATAGCCCACCTTCCCCCACGCACTGGAAAATGGTTGTGCAAATACTTGAACTCATTTCCATGGTGAAATCATCAACTACTGTTTGGAAGAGACCTGGATTATCTTCAGGCAAAATGAGTTCCTGATGTTGAAACATTCCTGCCTGCAGTGCCTTGCTTAGTTTTGAATACTTAAGTTATGGAGATAATTGCACATTTGCAGGACATCGGAGGGCTTCCCAGGTGGTGCTAGTGGTAAAGAACTCACCTGCTAGTGCAGGAGACATAAGAGACTCGGGTTCGATCCCTGGGTCTGGAAGATCTCTTGGAGGAGGGCATGGAAACCCACTCTAGCATTCTTGCCTGGAGAATCCCATGGACAGAGGAGCCTGGCAGGGTACATTCCATAGCGTCATAAAGAGTCGGATGCAACTGAAGCGACTTAGCGCGCACGCACACAAGACATCAGAATCATCAGTCGTTCTTCAGCTCCCTTAGCTTATCTCTGTCCTGTCATCTGTTTATGTCTGTGACAAATTCTTTAGAAACCACCCTGTGAAGACAGCCCACCTTTCTGCAGGTGTCCTTACCACTGAAACAACATGAATAGAGACAGCTCTCAAAGAAAGGCTTACCTTTGGAATCTGAGATACTGCCATGTGTGTTTCTTTTGACCTAAAAATATCTGCTCTTCTTTGCTATTTCTAAAGGGCGTGCCTCATTTGAGAGGCAGCAGCAAAACCTCACAATCAACATAATTTTATTTTTAAGGCAGAAAAAATTTAGAGATGATGAACCATTTTGACTGGCACGTCACTGAAGCCGCAATGAAAGCTGTTCTCGTAAGCACATCAGATAAGTCTTTGTTGTATACTTAAGCTCCCTGCGAGTGTTTGGTGCCGATGCAAACTTTGAGCCCTGTGTGCTGACACTTTGGGCATGGAGATGTTAGAGGTTTGGATTCCTCTCCATCAAAACTGTGAGTGGGTCTCACATAAGCCAGTTGCATCCGTGTCTCACTCCTCAAGGATGGGATTTATGGTGCCCACAGATTGTATAAAGATGTCTTAGCATAAAGAGGTTGGGTGGACTTTGGACTGTGTCACCCAGGGGCCAAATTCTGGCTCTGCTAGAAACTAGCTACTTAATTTACTTAAGACAACCTTGCATAAGGTGAAGTTTGATTCTTCACCTGACATGTGGGGAATAACAACACTCACTTGGCAAAGTTGTGATGATGATGATTATATATCTGATATATAAGTATCAACATATTAATTAATTAATACTTCCTTAGCATTTTATTAATATTGTATGAGGAAGTACGTGAATAAGCTGCTTTTTTAATGAGTTTGTGGTTCACCTAAATTAACCCAGTGCATGTTGGGTTCAATTTCTAGTTTAGATGTGGGATTTTTCCAGGTGGTTCACAAGACCCTTTCTGCCGGCTTTGTGCCCCATGGCATGCGTTGGTGAGATGGTCGGTGGGGAGGGGTCCCTATTGTTTTCTGAGACCTAGGGGTGGAGCTCTTCTCACCAGAAAAGCCAACAAGCTCATATAGGATACAGTCCACAATTCTCTATTCATTAGCACCATGCTGAACCAAATATATTTAATTGGATGCTTAATAATTCTGATTCAGACACTTTATAGGGTGTGAGAAAGATATATTCTATTTCTGCCAGGAACTTGTAATATAAAGTATCCAGAACGATCTGTTAAAGAAAAAAAGGTCTGTGCTTGTAGCTTAGGTCATTTCTTATACCTCTCTAACCCATTCTTAAACTCATGAAGATCTGTCAAAAACAGTGTTCACACTAGAAACAACCCAAATACCCATCAGTAAGAGAATAGATGAATTAACTGTATATTCATATGATGGAATATTACTCAGTGGTTAAAAAAATCTGCACTATGAAGACATGCAACAACATGGGTGAATCTTAAATACATTATGCTGAGTCAAAGAAGCCAGACACAAAAGAGCATATACTGAAGCTTTCATTTTTGTGAAGTTTGTGAAGAGGCAAATCCAGTCTGTGAGGACAGAGGTAAGAATGGCAGTTCTCTGGGGATGAAGCAGTTATCTCTGGGATAATGACTGCTGCTGCTGCTGCTGCTAAGTCACTCCAGTCGTGTCCGACTCTGTGTGACCCCATAGACGGAAGACCACCAGGCTCCCCCGTCCCTGGGATTCTCCAGGCAAGAACACTGGAGTGGGTGGCCATTTCCTTCTCCAATGTGTGAAAGTGAGAAGTGAAAGTGAAGTTGCTCAGTCGTGTCCGACCCTGAGCAACCCCAAAGACTGCAGCCTACCAGGCTCCTCCATCTATGGGATTTTCTAGGCAAGAGTACTGGAGTAGCTTGCCATTGCCTTCTCCGGGGATAATGACTAGGAAGAGGCAAAAAGAGATTTTCTAGGGTGATGGAAATGTTCTGTAGCTTATAGATAACAAAGTATGTATGCACACACACACATACATATACATGTTTGTCAAGCTGCACACTTAAAATCTGTCCATATACAATGTGTAAGTTATACCTCCATTAAAACAAATTGTACAAGATAGAGTGCCATTTTGTTTGGAGAAAGTTAAGGTGAGGCAAGAAAGAAATCAACTCTTAAAATAAACTTTCTAGGGTTTACATTTTTATAAGCTCTGTTTCTGTAAAAATGCTTCCATCATCAAATTCTGATTTTAAAACTAAATAAAACTTATCAGGGTAGCTCCCAGTAGATGAATATATTGGATCCCTTTACTTTTCAGGTAAAGTTTCAGCTGAGACTGAATAAACAGTAGCAACAGTACTTACTTTCCCAGTAAGTTCCAGCCCTGAAATGTCAGAAATTTGACTTTAGAAGGAATACTGATTTCAAATGTCTCTTTGGGTGAATTGACAGTTCAGTTCAAAGAGGACCGCACGTGATGTTGTAGATCCATCTTCCCATCTTGGGTTTGTTAAACTCCATGGGAGAAGCAGGAGATAAATGACTCAGAGTTGAATGTGAGAGTTTTTGAACTCAAATTGATTTTCATACAGGACACCTTCATTTTATGCAGAAAGAGTGTGCCATTTCGCTGATCACTCCCCTTTTGCTCTGCAGTGTGCTTTTTTCCTGAGGCTGAAGAAACACTTGAGTGAATGAATCAAGCAAGGGGTGGCGGGGTGACATATCCAGGTGTCACCTGTATAAATACCCAGCTTATGAAGATCATCTGAAGGCAGACGTCAGCTGTGTCACTTCACTTTTTTCCTTAAAAACATTGATTGAAAAATCTGTAAACGACTTCTTCTGTTGTGCTGTTCAAAGCCTTTCATGATCTTTTCCCTCAATCTTTCTACACATGTCCTCCCACTTTTCTGAAGGAATCCCAACCTGTAGCTTTCTATCCGCAATGAACTATGGTGATATTTCTTTAAAACTCTCCCAACAGTTATGTTCTGGCCTCTTCCACGTGCTTCCCACCTCTGAATTAATCACAAACACCATGCTTTACACAGAACAGGCACTGAAAGTTTACAGAATTAAGTGAAGAGGAAGCCTGCATCTATCTGAACAGTGAAGATGAAAAGAAACGATGAAATGTTACAGATTTACCATTTCATGGTACACAGGTTTTGCACTAAAAAGGATTTCACGGAACCTTTCAAAAGCCTTGTCTTTCCCTGACTTCAGAACTTCATAATACTGAGTAATTAAGATTTTTGTTCCAGAAACGTGAAAGATCACCCAGACTTCTTATAACAAAATAGTTTAACAGTTGCAGGGGAAAAAAAGAAGAGACTGATTCTTAAACTCAGTATGCTGAAATGTAAACAGTAAACAGATTAAATTTAAAATATTAATTATTATTTTAAAATATTAATGTTAAGTTTTAAAGCCCCACACTCTGCTGTGAGCCACAGTGTGTGGCGGCATTATGAGCTGCTGTGACCTTGTCCTCTGTAATCTGTCACCGAGGCCTAATAGCTGGTGAGAGAGCCAAAAGGTGTCCATTGAATTATTTTTCCAGACATTTTTCTTTTCACAAAAATGTGTGTTTAATGAACATTATTTAAAGGTTGAATATGTCAACACTGCTTTTCCTCATAGCCAACGATTTAACATAACTTCTGTTAAAGTTTTATTATTCATATATGTATTATATATATATATGGATGAGTGCATGCTAAGTTGATTCAGTCATGTCTGACTCTTTACGACCCTTTGAACTGACGCCTGCCAGGCTCCTCTGTCCATGGGATTCTCCAGGCGAGGATACTGGAATGAGTTGCTATGCCCTCTTCCACGGAGAAGGCAATGGCAAGCCACTCCAGTACTCTTGCCTAGAAAATCACATGGATGGAGGAGCCTGGTAGGCTGCAGTCCGTGGGGTCGCTAAGGGTCGGACACAACTGAGCGACTTCACTTTCACTTTTCACTTTCACACACTGGAGAAGGAAATGGCAACCCACTCCAGTGTTCTTGCCTGGAGAATCCCAGGGACAGGGAAGCCTGGTGGTCTTCCGTCTATGGGGTCACACAGAGTCGGACACGACTGAGGTGACTTAGCAGCAGTAGCAGCAGCAGCCCTCTTCCAGGGGATCTTCCTGACCCAGGGATCAAACGAGTTTCTTATGCCTCCTGCATTGGCAGGTGGGTTCTTTACCACTCACACCACCTGAGAGGCCCATTTTACTTATGTACATACAAGGGCTTCCCTTGTGGCTCAGCTGGTAAAGAATCCGCCTGCAATGTGGGAGACCTGGGTTCAATCCCTGGGTTGGGAAGATCCTCTGGAGAAGGGAAGGGCTACACACTCTAGTATCCTGGCCTGGAAAATTCCATGGACTATATAGTCCATGGGGTCGCAAAGAGTTGGATACGACTGAGTGACTTACACTTTCACACAGTCAAAGACTTTAGCGTATGTACATATATAATATGTATATTATACTATTTACATATACACCAAGTGTGTACCTACACGTCTGTGAGATGACCAGTAAATTACTTTCACATGATGGGGGGAACAGTATGCTCATCTTTGCTTCTGCCTCAGGACCTTTGAACTTGCTGTTTACTCTGTCTGGAACGCTTTCCTCCCAGGTAACTGTGTGCTCACTCTCTCATCTGTACCTTCATCCTTGTTTGCTCCCCTTACAGTCCTTCTCAGAACTCATAGTATATGTATTTGGTTACTTGTAAACTTCTCAATGTGGGATCCACAAGGGCTAGGATCTTATCTGTTCTATTCATTTTGTATTCCTTGTACTTAGCACACACACACAGGTGCTCATTAAATATTTGCAAAATGAATGTTGAATGAATGACTTATAAATCATCAGCCAACCTTCCACCACACACGTGAATTCCCTCTGTATCATTCCCAGTAAGAACCTACAATCACATATTAATCAAAATGCACTTAGGAAACAAAATGGAAACAGAGTCCAGAGAGGTAAAAATAAAATAAATAACCATCCAAGTTGAGAAAGAGGAGGAGGAAAATTTCGAGAGCATTTAAAAGGGAGGAAGAAGAAATCAACATGACCCATTATTTTATCTATATTATATATAGAAAGATGGCTGGTGGATATAAACTGCATCATTTGTCCCAGAGTTTATTATTTTTATTCCTTAATCCATAAGAAAATAGTATCTGTGTATTACAAATACAGTTTATGACATTATTTATAACTGAATGGCTAAATAAAAGCAGGTCATGTGAGGAGTAATGATGAGAGTGTATTATGTGCTGAAGAGTATAAGGTCCAATATAGCAAACACTGCATGATCTCATAACAACCAAATCAGTGAGACAGGTATAATTATTATTCCCATTTTTCAGATGTGAAGACTCAGTCTCAGAGACTTTAAATGACATGCATCTTGCATCTAACGCATACCAGATTCCAAATTAGATGCCAGGCATTTAGAATCTAAGGGCTTTCCCAGGTGGCTCAGTGGTTAAGAATCTGCCTGCCAATACAGGAGACTTGGGTTCAATCCCTGGGTCTGGAAGATCCCCTGGAGAAGTAAATGGCTACCCACTCCGGCATTCTTACCTGGAGAAGTCCATGGACAGAGGAGCCTGGCAGGCTACAGTCAGTGGGATCACAAAGAGTTGGACACTGAACAACTTGCACTTCACTTCCCTTCCCAGAAGGTACTTAACTCTGCAGTTACTCCCTTTTACCACAAGAGGGCACTTACAGGCCAGTGAGGCCAAGACCACTTGAGGGGTTTATGAGAAGTGGTAAAAGATTGGAAAACTTAGAGACCATGTCATGACTCCTGGTGTGAAGCTGATGACTCATTGGATCAGGGTGGCAAGAACTGAAATATCTGTGGGTTTTGGACACCCTTGGATGAGAGAGTAGCAGAATGCAAGAGGACAAATAGTGCAGAGGACTCAGCTGGCAACAATTAACCTTGACATAATTGATGTCTTAAGCAAACTACTCTGATCACCTCCAGTGTTTCAGGCTCTGTGCTGGATGTCTGAACAATGACAGCAAGGACACAGCCCCTTCTTCCCCCAAACTCACTGTCTAGCAGGGTGACTGACAGCCTGTGCCCACTTATCTCTGTGTTTTGCTTTAGAGATGAGATTGCAAGCAATGGCCTGCAGCTGGCTGTGTTTGGTGTTGGCCCACATGCTGCCCCATACCTGTTATAGTTTGCTTTATTGTAAACCCAGCTGGTTCCACTCTCTTTACATTAACTGCCTGGCTCCTGTAGACATTTGAGTTTTGTCCCTGTGGTTTCCCTATCTGTCCTTCACCTTGCCCGCTGTGAAAACAAGCCCTGTCTACCTCTAGGCTTTGTGTGTGTGTGTGTGTGTGAGAGAGAGAGGTTTGGTTACCACTGCCCTGGGCGTTTCAGGGCTTCAGCTGCTTTGCTGCCTCAGCAGCTGCTGTAACAAAGGAGGTGTCAGCTACTTCTTCTCCAGATGAGATCTGAGGTTAAATGACCTTGTTTGCCTCAAAGAGAAGAACCAAGGGCTTTGTGGGAAGGAGGGGGGCCAACCGATGAGCAGGATGATCTAACTGGAGGGTCTTGAACGTGGCCAGCCCTGAAGGCACCCATGGCCAAACGTTGGTGGCACGAGGCAGCTGCCAGTGGCATATGGGACCCTGTCCTTTTTCTTCCCAAGTTTTTTTTCTTTTTATCTTTTCCTTTTTCTTATTTCTTACCTTATTTCATTGTGTTTCCCGTTCTACCTCTTTCATCCCATGTTATCTTCTCATTGCTTTCTGCTCCCTCTGGTGGCTCTAATAGAAACTGATGGGGATACAGGGGTGGTGGCTCAGATGCTAAAGAATCTGCCTGCAATGCAGGAGACCTGGGTTTGATCCCTGGGTCAGGAAGATCCCCTGGAGAAGGGCATGGCAACCCACTCCAGTATTCTTGCCTAGAGAATTCCATGGGCAGAGGAGCCTGGCAGGCTACAGTCCATGGAGTTGCAAGAGTCAGACACAAATGTGCGACTAACACGAACACAGGGGCTGCATTTGGTGCTTAAGCGGATGTTGTTTGGCTGGTGGTATGTTTTAATTCAATTGCATTCGAAGGTCTTTGGACATTGCGTGCTGTTCAGTTCACGCCACAGTCCCTATCACTCACTCACATACCTGCAGCTGCACTCATTTAATTTACCTGCCTAGCCCCAGCTCTGGTCCCAACTTCTGCTCCAGAGGTTACTTAACTGAAACAATGTGTGTGATGCCTGTATTACTACAAAGATGGGGCTCTTCCAATACTTGGGAATTCAGGTGTCACCACCTCTTTTTACCCTTCAATGCTTTCCATCTGTTAATTTGTCCGAAGCTGTTCCTATGCAAGTAAAGAGACATTTATAAGCTTGCTCACAAATATGAAAGATATTATAGACAAGCTTGCAGCCTCTGTAGAAAGCTGTCAACCCACTTGTGTTACGTTCCTGTTGTGCTGTACCATTGTCACAAACTTATCAACTTAAAACAACAAAAATTATCTTGCAGTTCTGTAAATCAGACACCAGCCCCACGGGGCTGAAATCAGGGTGTCTTTAGGGCTCTGTTCCTTGCTGGAGGCACTTGGGGAGGATCTGTTTGCTCGTTCAGATTGTCAGCAGATTCAGTTCTTTGAGGTTGTCAGACTGATGTCTGCATTTCCATGCTGGCCAGCATTTAACAGCCACTAGAAGCTTCTAGAAGCCACTTTCATTCCTTGGCTCAAGCCTGCCCCCCTTCACCATCCTCAAAGTTATCAATGGGGCTCCAGTCCCTCCAGTTTCCAATCTCTCCTCCTTCTAATATCTCATCTCTGTGACACAGTTGGAAAAGATTCCATGCATTTAAGAACCCAAGTGATTAGGTTGGGCCCACCCAGATAATCCAGGATAATCTCCCCCATCTCAAGGTCCCTCCCTTTAATCGCACTACAAGCCCCTTTATCACATAAGGTAACATCTGCACAAATTCCAGGGATCAAGGCATGGATGTCTTTGGGAGCTGTTATTCTACTGACCACACTGCTGATCCTGACTCTTACACTGGTAGGAAATTCACATGGTAATTGTATTTGAAACCAGATGTGGGGTGGCCTGCTTAGTAAAGCGTTTGGCCAGGGATGGGGAAAGCTTAGATTTCATCCTAGTCCTGTGGTCATGACCCCAGCCAAGGCTCTGAAGCTTTATTTCTTTCAGGATGCTGCCAAGATGGCCAGCTTTAAATTGACTTAGAAATCGAAGATGAATAAAATTGACATTCTAGTAGCCAGAATTTTCTATTATTGGTATGACAGAGACCTACGGATTCTTCCTTTCTTAATTGCTGAGAGAAACCAGGTTTTATTTGAGGTAGCAAAAAACCAAACAACAAAATCTGTGGCTTAGCGCTTTCCTCACAGCTCAAGGTGGTCAGTGTGACACATTTTTGGTTGAGAAATAAATGGAAATTACTGAATAGGAATTCCAGGGAAGCTCTGTAGCAGGAACTGACTTGCCTGGTGCACACCCCTTCGTGCCCTGTGCCCTGCCCCATCTACCTGCCCAGATGCAGACATGGCTACAAACACTCAAGTTGACATCTTGGAAGTTGTGGATGAGAGCCAAGCCCTAAGAATGGCAAACTGGAAAGAGCCAAGTGCCCAACAAGATTGCTGAACTCCCATACCAGCCCTGGATTGCCCACTTCTAGATTTCTTTTCTAGGAGAGAAAAAGATGCCAATGACAATGAGAGGAGAGAGGAAGTAAGAGGTCGTTCGTTTCTGTGCAGCTGGATCCAGTTCCTCGCTGGTCTCTGTGTTCTCACAATTGGTTATTACTCTAAGAACTATCACCAGATTCGGAAGTATCCCCTGCAAATTGGAAATGAGCTATGAAAAATAACCATTTCTTAACATATTCAACTCTATCAAATGATTTCAAAACACAAGTAGGTATACATGTATGTATAACATACATTTAAAGAATTGCATTATCATTTCAGACACGTTATCTCATTTTATTATCAGAATAACCCCAGAGGCAAGTAGGTCAGACACTGGCATTTTCATTTGCAGTTCAGGAAACTGAAGCACAGCGAGCTTTAGTGGCCTTCTTACGGACCCCGAGTCCTTATTTCTATCTTTAACTCTAAGCCATTTGCTCTCTCCTGCTCCTTGCTTCATGATATTTATTTCTTAATGTTATATTTTTAGAGAATCGCTAACATAGGATGTGATAAAAGGGCAAAAATTGTTTTCTTTGCCTGTGATGTGTATTTAACATGGAAAAACTGTAAGATTATCCTTCTCAAGGCTTCTTTCCCCCCAGCATTGGGCAATTTATGCTTGCTGGTTCTAAAGAAGGAGGAGTTGGTCAGAGCCAGAGGGACCTCTTGGAAATGAGGGTGGCCAGGCCCTGCGTGTTGATCTGTGACCCCAGCAGCCACTAGCAAGTGTCACCCCATGATTCTCTGACTTCCTCCAACTCTCTCCACCTCCTCCTCTAATTAAACCATGGAATCTACACCAAAGAGTACAGTGAGAGCCCCCATCTGAAGGACTGAAGAATTCTCAGTCAAGATTATGAACTTTTAAAAGGTAAATGTTATCTTGTATAATTTCAAAGATCATAATGCTTTAGAAAATTTATTGACTGAAGAGGAGAAAAAAAGTGTTTCCACCAGGCAGAGCAGAGGTCAGTCTTCAAAAGCCTTTCTTTTCTTTGCAAAGGTGACAACTTTGACCTCGATCTTCTATGACATTTAAAAGCACCTATGCACTCATCTCACACACTAGTAAAGTCATGCTCAAAATTCTCCAAGCCAGGCTTCAGCAATACATGAACCATGAACTTCCAGATGTTCAGGCTGGTTTTAGAAAAGGCAAAGGAACCAGAGATCAAATTGCCAACATCCTCTGGATCATGGAAAAAGCAAGAGAGTTCCAGAAAAACATCTATTTCTGCTTTATTGACTATGCCAAAGCCTTTGACTGTGTGGATCACAATAAACTGTTTAAAATTCTGAAAGAGATGGGAATACCAGACCACCTGACCTGCCTCTTGAGAAACCTATATGCAGGTCAGGAAGCAATAGTCAGAACTGTACATGGAACAGCAGACTGGTTCCAAATAGGAAAAGGAGTACGTCAAGGTTGTATATTGTTACCCTGCTTATTTAACTTATATGCAGAGTACATCATGAGGAACGCTGGGCTGGAAGAAGCACGAGCTGGAATCAAGATTGCCGGGAGAAATGTCAATAACCTCAGATATGCAGATGACACCACCCTTATGGCAGAAAGTGAAGAGAAACTAAAAAGCCTCTTGATGAAAGTGAAGGAGGAGAGCGAAAAAGTTGGCTTGAAACTCAACATTCAGAAAACAAAGATCATGGCATCTGGTCCCATCACTTCATGGCAAATAGATGGAGAACCAGTGGAAACAGTGTCAGACTTTATTTTGGGGGGCTCCAAAATCACTGCAGATGCTGATTGCAGCCATGAAATTAAGACGCTTACTCCTTGGAAGGAAAGTTATGACCAACCTAGATAGCATATTAAAAAGTAGAGACATTACTTTGCCAACCAAGGTCCATCTAGTCAAGGCTATGGTTTTTCCTGTGGTCATGTATGGATGTGAGAGTTGGACTGTGAAGAAAGCTGATCGCCGAAGTATTGATGCTTTTGAACTGTGGTGCTGGAGAAGACTCTTGAGAGTCCCTTGTACTTCAAGGAGATCCAACCAGTCCATTCTAAAAGAGATCAGTCCTGGGTGTTCATTGATTCAGGACACTGAAAAATCATCATGATACATGCAAATTTATAGAGGGCTTCCTGCACATATACATTATAAAAGGCACCCTGAGAGTTCCTAATTGTAGTGGAGGCTTGGTCTCTACCGTGAAAGTATTTACAATCTAAGGGGAGAGATAGACTAAACACTTGATTTAAAAGAAAAAAAGTAATGCAGTGCTTCATGACAATTTGCAAGCATTTTATCTGAATTAGCAGATGTCTCCTGCCTAACATGATCTTGTTTATATCGGTTAGGACTATTGACTGTAATTAATAGAAAACAAGGCAAGCTAGATTAAGGAGGGAAGAAAGTAAGATTAAAGAGAAAGCTCAGTTAAGGTAAGAAAGTATACTATGTAGTGTCTTTTTGTTATTATTAAAGTATAGTTGATTTACAATGTTATGTTAGTTTCTGGTGTACAGCAAAGTGATTCAGTTACATATAAATTTTTCTCATATTCTTTTCCATCATGGTTTACTACAGAATATTGAATATAGTTCCCTGTGCTGTACAGAAGACCCTTATCAATTATATATATAGTAGTTTGTATCTGTTATTCCCAAACTCCTAATTTCTCCTGCCCCCATTCTCTTCCCCCTTCAGTAATCATAGATTCGTTTTCTGTGCCTATGATTCTGTTTCTGTTTTGTAAATTAATTCATTTGTATCATTTTTTTAGATTCCACATATAAGTGATATATGGTATTTGGCCTTCTCTGACTTCATTCAGTATGAGTCTCAAGGTCCATTCAAGTTGCTATAGATGGCATTATGTCCTTCTTTCCCTGTCTGAGTATCCCACTGTGTGTATGTACGTGTGTGTGTGTATATACACATACATATATGCATATATATACCACATTTTTATACGTCTGTCCATGGACATTTAGATTACTTTCGTATCTTGACTGTTGTAAACAGTGCTTATATGAACATTGTGGCGCATGTATTTTTTTTTGTACTATTTTCTCTGGATATATGGCCCAGGAGTAGGTCTGCAGGATCATGTGACAACTCCATTTTTAGGTTTTAAAGGGACCTCTGTGCTGTTTTCCATAGTGGCTGCACCAATTTACATTCCCACCAACAATGTGGGAAGGTTCCATTCTCTCCACACCCTATCTAGCATTTGTTATTTGTAGATTTGTTAATGATGGCCATTTTGACCCATGATTCTGACCCGTATGAGGTGATACCTCATTGTAGTTTTGATTTGCATTTCTGTGATAATTGATAAAAGATGTTGAACATCTTTTCATATGCCTCTTGGCCATCTGCATGTCAAGAATATGTAGCATCTTATGGATCCCAATAACATGTAGCCTGACCACAGAAGGGGCTGGAAAACTAGCAAGAATCCAGGCAGGTGTTCGTTTTGTCTTTTTTTTCTCACTCATCCACCATTTCTCAGTTTCGGTCTATGACAGTTAACACATCTTTTACCGAGCTCCTTTTGTCCACAATGACTAAATTCGTTTTTCTTTTTTTCTTCCATTCATGCAGCCAGCCCAGAGGAGAAGTGAAAACTCTTGGTCCCACTTCTGAGTTTCTGCCAAAAGAACTCTAACCTGTCCTGAGTAAGGGACTCACCCCTGGTCACTTGGCTAAGTTCCAGTGAAATTAACGAGACTAACAATGGCTAACCCCTAGGAACATGTGGATGATGTAAAAGCAGTTGTAGAGAAGGTAGGGTTGTAATAAGCTGTCTTCTAGTTTGACTGAAGAACAAAACATTGGTTTGTAACCAGTGAGTAGGCCAACACCCTGGGTGGGGAATGCAGGTGGGAGTGTAGAATCTGTTTTATCAATGGATCATTCCTTGAAACTTGAGCAATGGGTGTGAAAGTGATGTCCGACTCTTTGCGACCCTGTGGACTGTAGCCTACCAGGCTCCTCCGTCCATGGGATTCTCCAGGCAAGAGTACTGGAGCGGGTTTCCATTTCCTTCTCCAGGGATCTTCCCAACCCAGGGATTGAACCCGGGTCTCCTGCATTGGAGGCAGACGCTTTAACCTCTGAGCCACCAGGGAAGCTGTGTGTAAATGCTCTTATAATTAATACAGTTTTAATTCTTTTACATGTGTTAGTGAAGTCATCCTGTCTTTTGGTCATCCTGTATCTTTTTGAATCATTGACACTAGTAGGAAGGCTCTTCTTGTGTGAGAGTCCCTTTTAGGGAAAATAGTTGAGGACCCCTGTGTATAAGGTTAGGTATGTATGGACTGAGAGACTATGTACATAATTGTGGGTGTTGGCTGCTGTGATGATCACAGCTTATTTACAGGAAGCTTGACACATGAATTTTATTTTATTCATCCTTCCTTTGTTTTCTAGTATTGTCATGAATTTGTCTATAACCACCTTACCGGACAGAAGTGCTTCATATCCATGATATAGTAAGTTGGTAGAAAGCCCATTCTGATTAATAAGGAATATTTAAATTGACTTTGTGTTACTTTCAACTCTGTTTAGTGACAGGAACTTGGCCAACAAAAGGGTTAATAAGAGAAGTTCTTTGTAATGTGCTATGAGCAGTATTTAAGCCTGGCATGTAATTGTATGGTGATTATTGACACAGGAGCAAATGCTTTTAAAGTGTTTTAAAATGTCCCTTAACAGTACCTTAAATACTGAAAGTACTATTTGCAGCATTTTATTAGAAACTCTCTTACTAGATATTGCAAAGGGAAAGTTCCCATTTCAGCCTAAAAATAACAGTAATAATAAAATAATAGTAGAAGCTAGTATTACTGTGGCAGTTTCTTTATACAAGAACTCCACACTTTATAAGCATGTTTTCATCTTATTTTTGCAACAAACGTCAGTACTGTATCTACCCCTATTTTATAAGGAAGGAAGTTGAGTTTGAGAAGCCTGCAATTTATGTCAAATTATTTGGATCCAAATGTGCTTTTACTGTTTCTAAAATACTCCCTTGAATGGAAGAAATGTTGACAGAGAGATCCAATTAACCCATTAGATTAACGGGAAAATTCAGACCTTGCTGGAACCTTGAAGAGACGCATCAGATCAGATCAGATCAGATCAGTCGCTCAGTAGTGTCTGACTCTCCACGACCCCATGAATCACAGCACGCCAGGCCTCCCTGTCCATCACCAACTCCCGGAGCTCACTCAAACTCATGTCCACAGAGTCGGTGATGCCATCCAGCCATCTCATTCTCCGTCGTCCCCTTCTCCTCCCGCCCCCAACCTTTCCCAGCATCAGAGTCTTTTCCAGTGAGTCAACTCGTCGCATGAGGTGGCCAAAGTATTGCAGCTTCAGCTTTAGCATCAGTCCCTCCAATGAACATCCAGGATTGATCTCCCTTAGAATGGACTGGTTGGATCTCCTTGCAGTATAAGGGACTCTCAAGAGTCTTCTCCAACACCACAGTTCAAAAGCATCGATTCTTCGGTGATCAGCCTTCTTCACAGTCCAACTCTCACATCCATACATGACCATGGGAAAAACCATTGCCTTGACTAGACGGACCTTTGTTGGCAAAGTAATGTCTCTGCTTTTTAATATACTATCAAGGTTGGTCATAACTTTCCTTCCAAGGAGCAAGCGTCTTTTAATTTCATGGCTGCAATCAGCATCTGCAGTGATTTTGGAGCCCAAAAAAATAAAGTCTGACACTGTTTCCACTGTTTTTCCATCTATTTCCCATGAAGTGTGATGGGACCAGATGCCATGATCTTTGTTTTCTGAATGTTGAGCTTCAAGCCAACCTTCTCACTCTCCTCTTTCACTTTCATCAAGAGGCTTTTGAGTTCCTCTTCACTTTCTGCCATAAGGGTAGTGTCATCTGCATATCTGAGGTTATTGATATTTCTACCAGCAATCTTGATTCCAGCTTGTGCTTCTTCCAGCCCAGCGTTCCTCATGATGTACTCTGCATATAAGTTAAATAAGCAAGGTGACAATATACAACCTTGACGCACTCCTTTTCCTATTTGGAACCAGTCTGTTGTTCCATGTCCAGTTCTAACTGTTGCTTCCTAACCTGCATACAGGTTTCTCAAGAGGCAGGTCAGGTGGTCTGGTATTCCCATCTCTTTCAGAATGTTCCACAGTTTATTGTGATCCACACAGTCAAAGGCTTTGGCATAGTCAATGAAGCAGAAATAGATGTTTTTCTGGAACTCTCTTGCTTTCTCCATGATCCAGCGGATGTTGGCAATTTGATCTCTGGTGCCTCTGCCTTTTCTAAAACCTGCTTGAACATCTGGGAGTTCACGGTTTACATATTGCTGAAGCCTGGCTTGGAGAATTTTGAGCATGACTTTACTAGCGTGTGAGATGAGTGCAATTGTGCGGTAGTTTGAGCATTCTTTGGCATTGCCTTTCTTTGGGATTGGAATGAAGACTGACCTCTTCCAGTCCTGTGGCCACTGCTGAGTTTTCCAAATCTGCTGGCATATTGAGTACAGCACTTTCACAGCATCATCTTTCAAGACTTGAAATAGCTCAACTGGAATTCCATCACCTCCACTAGCTTTGTTAGTGGTCATGCTTTCTAAGGCCCACTTGACTTCACATTCCAAGATGTCTGGCTCTAGGTCAGTGATCACGTTATCGTGACTATCTTGGTCATGAAGATCTTTTTTGTACAGTTCTTCTGTGTATTCCTGCCACCTCTTCTTAATATCTTCTGCTTCTGTTAGGTCCATACCATTTCTGTCCTTTATCGAGCCCATCTTTGCATGAAGTGTTCCCTTGGAATCTCTAATTTTCTTGAAGAGGTCTCTTGTCTTTCCCATTTTGTTGTTTTTCTCTATTTCTTTGCATTGATCACTGAGGAAGGCTTTCTTATCTCTCCTTGCTACTGTTTGGAACTCTGCATTCAGATGCTTATATCTTTCCTTTTCTCCTTTGCTTTTCACCTCTCTTCTTTTCACAGCTATTTGTAAGGCCTCCTCAGACAGCCATTTCGCTCTTTTGCATTTCTTTTCCATGGGGATGGTCTTGGTCCCTGTCTCCTGTACAATGTCACAAACCTCCGTCCAGAGTTCATCAGACACTCTATCTATCAGATCTAGTCCCTTAAATCTATTTCTCACTTCCACTGTATAATCATAAGGGATTTGACTGAGGTCATATCTGAACGGTCTAGTGGTTTTCCCTACTTTCTTCAATTTAAGTCTGAATTTGGCAATAAGGAGTTCATGATCTGAGCCACAGTCAGCTCCAGGTCTTGTTTTCGCTAACTGTATACAGCTTCTCCATCTTTGGTTGCAAAGAATATAATCAATCTGATTCCGGTGTTGACCATCTGGTGATGTCCATGTGTAGAGTCTTCTCTTGTGTTGTTGGAAGAGGGTGTTTGCTATGACCAGTGCATTCTCTTGACAAAACTCTATTAGCCTTTGCCCTGCTTCATTCCGTGCTCCAAGGCCAAATTTGCCAGTTACTCCAGGTGTTTCTTGACTTCCTACTTTTGCATTCCAGTCCCCTATAATGAAAAGGACATCTTTTTTGGGTGTTAGTTCTAAAAGGTCTTGTAGGTCTTCATAGAACCGATTAATAGCTTCATCATTAAGACTGCATCATGGAATTAACTAGACTGTGCACATTCAAATCCCAGCCCCACTGCTTACTTGCTTTGTGACCCTGGAAAAGTTACTTGACCTGTCTGTTCCTTGGTTTCCTCTCTTTCAAATGAAGAGGAATATTAACTCTTTCATTGAGTTGCTATGACGGTTAAATCATATTTAAGTGCATAGAAGAGTTCCTGGAACACGGGAACTACCATCTGGCTGCTTCTGATTGGCCTGGAGGTGCTGTGCACTTGGGGTGTTAGCATAGCCAAGGGATCTTCCAGGGGCTACTTCTGTCAGCCCAGTAGCCAGATTAATGGGGCTGTCTGGAAAGGCAGTAGGGTACAACAGCAGGTACTCCTTCAGCCTTGTGATTCTCCATGTACTAATGGTTTCCAGACCTCTTTGCACCAACACATTAGTGAGGAGCCCAGGCACGGCATGCACTGTGGAGGACTGGCCAGGCGGAGCAGTCCCAGCATGGCCCACAGTCTAGGCTCCGAGACATGTCAGGGGCCTCCCTCCAATTATCAGCCACTGCCCCTTTCAGGGCGGCCATGCTTCCATTTTAAATCCATTGAGTACTATCCTTAGAAACTAAGGAACCCTAACTAATTGGACAATAAAAGAAGATTTTGGTCTAGAGACTACGGCGCGCTTAATGGAGTTTGCAGAGATCCTGATTGCACTCCTGCTCTGCAGCCAGCCGTCTGGGGCTGCAAAAGCCTCTTAAACTTGTTATGCTGATTTCCCTGCAAGGGAAATGAGAGCCCGCTCACTTGCCCTCTCTCCTCTCCCCGGTCGTCCACGGATTAATAGCTATTTGGAATTCATTTTGACTTGGCTCCAAAAAATACAGCTATGTGGAGATACTAGAGTTGGGTGAAATACTGTTTTTCTATAATTCACAAGAGATTATCTGTCTTAAATAGAAATGACCATTCAATTTAAATTGGATAAAACTTGGACACTTGGGAAGAAAAGGAGGCACTAAGCATAATTAAAATTATATAGATTTTCTTGGAAGACAATTTAGCAGGTTCTTGATGAAACTAAACACACTCTTACCATATATATGATCCAACAATCATGCTCCTTGGTATTTACTCAAAGAGGTCTAAAACTTATGCCCACAAAAATATGAACATGAGTGTTTATGGCAGCTTTATTCATAATTGCCCAAACTTAGAAGCAACCAAGGTGTCCTTCAGTTGGTTAATAGATAAACAAACTGTGATATGTCCAGACAATGGAATATTCAGCATTAAAAAAAAAAAAAGAGCTATCAAGCCATGAAAAGATATGGAAGAACCTTAAATGCATATTGCTTAAGTGAAAGAAGCCAATCTGTCAAGGTTACTTACTGAATGTTCCCGATTGTATAATATTATAGAAAAAGCAAAACTATGGAGACAATGAAAAGATCAGTGGTTGCCAGGGGTTAAGAGGAAGGAAAAGATGAGAGGTGGGACACAGGGGATTTTTAGGGCAGTGAAACTATTCTGTTTGATACTATAATGGTGGATGTCATTATCCATTTATCGAAACACGTAGTGTGAACAACACAAAAAATAAACCCTAATGTTAACTATGCACATTGGATAATAATAACATCTCAGTGTAGATTCATTGGTTGTAACGATATTCCACACTAGTGGGAGATATTAGGCTGGGGCAGATGAGTAGGATGGGGATATGTAGGAACTCTATACCCTTTCTGCTAAATTTTATTGGGAACCTAAAACTCTAGAAAAGTAAAGTCTATTATTTGTTAATTGTGTAATTTTTGGATATGTGTATTAATCAGTTTTATTATAGCTATACTTTAAAACTATTTTCAAAAATAAAATTATTTTTACAAAAGTAAAATTCTTCTGTAAAAAAAAGTAGTTATCAACTGGGATTATCCCAAAGAGCAGAGATGTGAGGTCATCTTTTTCAAGCAACAGTTTCTGATTTGGAACTAAAAAGAAAATAAAAGATAGCATGTTTATTGATAAATTGCTTTTCTATAGTGTATTTACCTTTCTTTTGGAAACATGCTGTCAAACTTTTCTCCTTTTTTTCCAGATTTTCATTACTAATTTATTGAGCAACTCACACTGTGCCCATACTCTATTAAATGCTTTACATACATTACTTTAGTCCTTACTAAATAGAAGCTTGTTCATTCATTCACTCAAAAACGTATTGCTGCTGCTGCTAAGTCACTTCAGTCGTGTTCGACTCTGTGTGACCCCATAGACGGAAGCCCGCAAGGCTCCCCCATCCCTGGGATTCTCCAGGCAAGAACACTGGAGTGGGTTGCCATTTCCTTCTCCCAAAAACGTACTGGGCACTTGTTAATTATCACACTCTGTTCCAGAAAATGGGAACATAGCAGTGGAAGGGAAGAAGGACAATAAAGAAACAAATGTGTACTCTGTCAGGTGAAAAGTGCTATGAAGAAATGAGAATACAGTAATAAAAGTAAGAAACAGTATAATATTAAATAATAATAAAGATAAGAGAAAGAAACAAGAAAGTAAGGTAAGATAGTGATGGGGGAATTGCTATTTAGATAGATAGTTGGGAAGAACTGCTCTTAACAGGTGACATTTGAGCAGGAGCATGAGGAAATGACAGAAATGAGCTATGTAACTATCTGGGGGAAGATCCTGCTGGACAGAGGGAACAGGGAGTGCAAAGGAACATGTTGGCATTTCATGGAATATCATGGAAGCTAGGATGGCTGAGCAAACATCTAGCTGAGGGGAGCTTGGAAACTGAGACCAGAGAGGCAGTGGGGACCAGATTGGATAAGGTAAGTCATTGTAAAGATTTGGGGATTTACTTGGTAGAATACAGGAAATCACTGGAGGAGATCCACGATCTAGCTTATGTTTCGGCAGGATTCTGGAAGCCTGGACACCCATTATGAAGCTGTTGAAATTGTCCAGGTAAGATTCGTGGTGGTGGCAGTGGAGGGATGTGGCTGGTTCTTGATTTGTTTTGAAGGGAGGGAGGGCATGTGGCTGGTTCTTGATCTGTTTTGAAGGGAGGGAGGGCATGTGGCTGGTTCTTGATCTGTTTTGAAGGGAGGGAGGGCATGATTTGCTGACAGATTTGATACAGAATATGAGAAAAAGGATTTAAGGATGATGCCAAGGTTTTACCTGAGCAACTGCAAGAAGGGCCATCAAGGAAGATAGTAGAAGGAACAGGTTTAGAAGGAGAAATCAGAACTTTGTTTATAGACATCATTTTGAGGTGGCTGTCAGATACCTATGGTGAGTTGTTGAGGAGGTAGATGGTGTCAAGCAGAGTTCAGGGGTGTCAACCTGAGCTGGAAATATAAATTTGGGAATTGTCATCGTAAAGATGGTTTATGGGCTATGAGCCTGCATGAGATCACCTGAAGGGATGGTGTATGTAGATGGTGAAGGAAAGGATCCAAGGACTGACCTCTCTAGCCCTGGGAGATGACCCAATAAATGTGATGGTGAAGAACAGTCAGGCGGGGGAACCAGGAGAAAATGGTGCCTGGAAGCCAGGAGAGGAGAGTGCTTAGAGAGAGGTTGTGATCTGCTTTATCAAGTGCTGACCAACAGTCAAGCCCAGTGATGGCCAGATTGTGCAGCATGAAACTTGTAGATGACCTGGACAAAAGCTGATTCAGTGGAGGAGTAGGGAGGAGAGCCTGACTGGAGCTGGCTTACAACAGAATTAAAAAAGAGAAAGAAGAAACCAAGAGATGATCTCAGACGGATTAATAAGTAGCAGAGCCAGGATTCTAACTCACATCTTTCTGACTCCAAAGTCTGGAGACTTTACAGCAGGGGAAGAGGTCCTGAACCAGAAACCAGTGGGGCTTTCACACTTGCTGTGTAATCTAGAGAAACTCATTCAACACACTTCTTTGAAGTCCTACTGTGTGTTAGGCACAGTGTAAGGTATGAGGGCTACAGAGATGAATATCGGACTCCTGACCCAGACTAGGGAATTAGAAAGGGAGATAGGGATGTCTCCTAGAGACAGGAGTAACAGCCATTTTAGCTCTTCTTGTTGTTTCTTAAACAAAGAGGAGGTTGGCCCAGGAGAGCTCTAAGAGCCTTTCTTATCCTTAAATTCCATGGATTTGGGATATAAGCAAATCCTTTCACCTACAGACTGAGGAAGGGAAAATCAGCACAAATTTCCCACCCCTTCCGGGGTGTATCACCAAGAAATTTTAAAGATGTCAACCCTTAATCAGAATTTTAAATTGGGAGAAATGTGTGCAGGCACTTTAGGTGCAATTAGTGCAGTAGATTAAAATCATTTTGAAGTGACCTCATTCACTTCCCAAACTGTTAAAATTGATTTTACAATTTTCTGCTCATGTAAGTGGCCAGATGATATATAGACTGCTGGGGAAATACTAGAATATTTTAATGAGATTACCCTTGTCAATCGAGGAAAAAAAGATAAAAACTATTATAGCTTATCTTTTTACTACATCAGTAAAAAAGGAGAAGGGGGCTTCATACTTTTTCAATGGGCTTTTACATTTTTTTCAATAAACCTGGAATGCCTAAATTCTGTTGTATTTCATCACCAACAAAGCAGCCCTTATCTCTGCTGAGTGGCACCACTAAATAAAAATTTTGTTTCTCTATAAAAAGAGAAACTATAAGTACAGTCAAAAGACAAATAATATATTAGGAGAAGATATTTGCAACAGTATGACAGTCAAAAGGTTAATATTCTTCACTCTTTTTTAAAAATCCTCTTCGAAATGGGTAAGAAACGGACTTGATAGAAAAACAGGCAGTTCACAGAAAAGGAAATGCAATGGCCAATAAGCCTGTGGAAAAGAGGCCACTCTGTTAGTTGTGTTGTTGAAAAAGGGTGTTTGCTATGACCAGCGCATTCTCTTTTTTTTTTTTTTTTTTGGTAATTAATTTATTTTTTATTGGAGGCAAATTATTTTACAATATTATATTGGTTGGTTTTGCCATACATTGACATGAATTTGCCCCGGGTTTACATAAGTTCCCCCTCCTGAACCCCCCTCCCACCTCCCTCCTCCCTTTATCCTCCCTCTGGGTCATCCCCGCATGCCAGCCCCGAGCATCCTGTAACATGCATCGACCCTGAACTAGTGATTCGTTTCACATATGACAACATACATGTTTCAATGCCATTCTCCCAAATCATCCCACCCTCACCCTCTCCCACAGAGTCCCAAAGACTGTTCTATACATCTGTGTCTGTTTTGCTGTCTCGTATACAGGGTTATCATTTGCATCTTTCTAAATTCCATATATATGCGTTAGTATATTGTATTGGTGTTTTTCTTTCTGGCTTACTTCACTCTGTATAATAGGCTCCAGTTTCATCCACCTCATTAGAACTGATTCAAATGTATTCTTTTTAATGGCTGAATAATACTCCATTGTGTATATGTACCAAAGCTTTCTTATCCATTCGTCTGCAGATGGACATCTAGGTTGCTTCCATGTCCTGGCTATTATAAACAGTGCTGCAATGAACATTGGAGTACATGTGTCTCTTTCAATTCTGGTTTCCTCGGTGTGTATGCCCAGGAGTGCGATTGCTGGATCATATGGCAGTTCTATTTCCAGTTTTTTGAGGAATCGCCACACTGTTCTCCATAGTGGCTGTACTAGTTTGCATTCCCACCAACAGTGTAAGAGGGTTCTTTTCTCTCCACATCCTCTCCAGCATTTATTGCATGTAGACTTTTGGATAGCAGCCTTTCTGACTGGTGTGAAATGGTATCTCATTGTGGTTTTGATTTGCATCTCTCTGATGATGAGGGATGTTGAGCATTTTTTCATGTGTTTGTTAGCCATCTGTATGTCTTCTTTGGAGAAATGTCTGTTTAGTTCTTTGGCCCATTTTTTGATTGGGTCGTTTATTTTTCTGGAATTGAGCTGCAGGAGCTGCTTGTATATTTTGGAGATTAATCCTTTATCCGTTGCTTCATTTGCTATTATTTTCTCCCATTCTGAAGGCTGTCTTTTCACCTTACTTATAGTTTCCTTTGCTGTGCAGAAGCTTTTGATTTTAATTAGGTCCCATTTGTTTATTTTTGCTTTTATTTCCAATATTCTGGGAGGTGGGTCATGGAGGATCCTGCTGTGATTTATGTCGGAGAGTGTTTTGCCTACGTTCTCCTCTAGGAGTTTTATAGTTTCTGGTCTTACATTTAGCTCTCTAATCCATTTTGAATTTATTTTTGTGTATGGTGTTAGGAAGTGTTCTAGTTTCATTCTTTTACAGGTGGCTGACCAGTTTTCCCAGCACCACTTGTTAAAGAGACTGTCTTTTCTCCATTTTATATTCTTGCCTCCTTTGTCAAAGATGAGGTGTCCATAGGTGCGTGGATTTATCTCTGGGCTTTCTATTTTGTTCCATTGATCTATATTTCTGTCTTTATGCCAGTACCATACTGTCTTGATGATTGTGGCTTTGTAGTAGAGCCTGAAGTC
Source organism: Moschus berezovskii (assembly GCF_049115385.1). NCBI lineage: Eukaryota > Metazoa > Chordata > Mammalia > Artiodactyla > Moschidae > Moschus > Moschus berezovskii. The sequence continues at coordinate 52,737,969 of NC_142466.1, read as the reverse complement.
CAGCAGGTTAATTCCCCCAGTTCCATTTTTCTTCCTCAAGATTGCTTTGGCTATTCGAGGTTTTTTGTATTTCCATATAAATTGTGAGATTATTTGTTCTAGTTCTGTGAAAAATATCGTTGGTAGCTTGATAGGGATTGCATTGAATGTATAAATTACTTTGGGTAGTATACTCATTTTTACAATATTTATTCTTCCAATCCATGAACATGGTATATTTCTCCATCTATTAGTGTCCTCTTTGATTGCTTTCAGTAGTGTTTTATAGTTTTCTATGTACAAGTCTTTTGTTTCCTTAGGTAGATATATTCCTAAGTATTTAATTCTTTTCGTTGCAACAGTGAATGGAATAGTTTCCTTAATTTCTCTTTCTATTTTCTCATTATGAGTGTATAGGAATGCAAGGGATTTCTGTGTGTTGATTTTATATCCTGCAATGTTACTGTAATCATTGATTAGCTCTAGTAGTTTTCTGGTAGAGTCTCTAGGGTTTTCTGTGTAGAGGATCATGTCATCAGCGAACAGTGAAAGTTTTACTTCTTCTTTTCCAATTTGTATTCCTTTTATGTCTTTTTCTGCTCTGATTGCTGTAGCCAAAACTTCCAGAACTATGTTGAATAGTAGTGGTGAGAGTGGGCACCCTTGTCTTGTTCCTGACTTTAGGGGAAATCCTTTCAGTTTTTCACCATTGAGGATAATGTTTGCTGTGGGTTTCTCATATATAGCTTTTATTATGTTGAGGTATGTCCCTTCTATTCCCACTTTCTGGAGGGTTTTTTATCATAAATGGATGTTGAATTTTGTTGAAGGCTTTCTCTGCATCTATTGAGATAATCATATGATTTTTATTTTTCAGTTTGTTAATGTGGTGTATTACGTTGATTGATTTGCAGATATTGAAGAATCCTTGCATTCCTGGGATAAAGCCCACTTGGTCATGATGTATGATCTTAATATGTTGTTGGATTCTGATTGCTAGAATTTTGTTAAGGATTTTTGCATCTATGTTCATCAGTGATATTGGCCTGTAGTTTTCTTTTTTTGTGGGATCTTTAGCAGGTTTTGGGATTAGGGTGATGGTGGCCTCATAGAATGAGTTTGGAAGGTTCCCTTCCTCAGCAATTTTCTGGAAGAGTTTGAGTAGAATATGTGTTAGCTCTTCTCTAAATTTTTGGTAGAATTCGGCTGTGAAACCATCTGGACCTGGGCTTTTGTTTGCTGGAAGATTCTTGATTACAGCCTCTAGTTCCGTGCTTGTGATGGGTCTGTTCAGATTTTCTATTTCTTCCTGGTTCATTTTTGGAAAGTTGTACTTTTCTAGGAATTTGTCCATTTCTTCCAGGTTATTCATTTTATTGCCATATAATTGCTGATAGTATTCTATAATAATCCTTTGTATTTCTGTGTTGTCAGTTGTGATCTCTCCATTTTCATTTCTAATTTTATTGATTTGGTTCTTCTCCCTTTGTTTCTTGATAAGTCTGGCTAGTGGTTTGTCAATTTTATTTACCTTCTCAAAGAACCAGCTTTTGGCTTTGTTGATTTTTGCTATGGTCTCTTTTGTTTCTTTTGCATTTATCTCTGCCCTAATTTTTACGATTTCTTTCCTTCTACTGACCCTGGGGTTCTTCATTTCTTCCTTTTCTAGTTGCTTTAGATGTAGAGTTAGGTTATTTAGTTGACTTTTTTCTTGTTTCTTGATGTGTGCCTGTATTGCTAAGAACTTCCCCCTTAGCACTGCTTTTACAGTGTCCCAGAGGTTTTGGGTTGTTGTGTTTTCAATTTCATTCATTTCTATGCATATTTTGATTTCTCTTTTGATTTCTTCTATGATTTGTTCATTATTCAGCAGCGTGTTGTTCAGTCTCCATATGTTGGCATTTTTAATAGTTTTTCTCCCGTAATTGAGATCTAATCTTACTGCATTGTGGTCAGAAAAGATGCATGGAATGATTTCAACTTTTTTGAATTTACCAAGGCTAGATTTATGGCCCAGGAAGTGATCTGTCCTGGAAAAGGTTCCGTGTGCACTTGAGAAAAAGGTGAAATTCATTGTTTTGGGGTGAAATGTCCTATGGATATCTATTAGGTCTAACTGGTCTATTGTATCATTTAAAGTTTGTGTTTCCTTGTTAATTTTCTGTTTAGTTGATCTATCCATAGATGTAAGTGGGGTATTAAAATCTCCCACTATTATTGCATTATTGTTAATTTCCCCTTTCATACTTGTTAGTAATTGTCTTACATATTGCGGTGCTCCTATGTTGGGTACATAAATATTTATAATTGTTATATCTTCATCTTGGATTGATCCTTTGATCATTATGTAGGTTCTTTCTTTGTCTCTTTTCACAGCCTTTGTTTTAAAGTCTATTTTATCTGATATGAATATTGCTACTCCTGCTTTCTTTTGGTCTCTATTTGCGTGGAATATCTTTTTCCAGCCCTTTACTTTCAGTCTGTATGTGTCCCTCGTTTTGAGGTGGGTCTCTTGCAGACAACATATATGGGGGTCTTGCTTTTGTATCCATTCAGCCAGCCTTTGTCTTTTGGTTGGGGCATTCAACCCATTTACGTTTAAGGTAATTATTGATAAGTACGATCCCGTAGCCATTTTCTTTATTGCCTTGGGTTCGAGTTTATACACCCTTTCTGTGTTTCCTGTCTAGAAAAGATCCTTTAGCATTTGTTGGAGAGCTGGTTTGGTAATGCTGAATTCTCTCAGCTTTTGCTTGTCTGTAAAGCTTTTGATTTCTCCTTCATATTTGAATGAGATCCTTGCTGGGTACAGTAGTCTGGGCTGTAGGTTATTTTCTTTCATCACTTTAAGTATGTCTTGCCATTCCCTCCTGGCCTGAAGAGTTTCTGTTGAAAGATCGGCTGTTATCCTTATGGGAATCCCCTTGTGTGTTATTTGCTGTTTTTCCCTTGCTGCTTTTAATATTTGTTCTTTGTGTTTGATCTTTGTTAATTTGATTAATATGTGTCTTGGAGTATTTCGCCTTGGGTTTATCCTGTTGGGGACTCTCTGGGTTTCTTGGACTTGGGTGATTATTTCTTTCCCTATTTTAGGGAAGTTTTCAACTATTATCTCCTCAAGTATTCTTTCATGGTCTTTCTTTTTGTCTTCTTCTTCTGGGACTCCTATGATTCGAATGTTGGAGCGTTTAACATTGTCCCAGAGGTCTCTAATATTGTCCTCATTTCTTTTAATTCGTTTTTCTTTTTTCCTCTCTGTTTCATTTATTTCTACAATTCTATCTTCTAGCTCGCTTATCCTGTCTTCTGCCTCTGTTATTCTACTGTTTGTTCCCTCCAGAGTGTTTCTGATCTCATCTATTGCATTATTCATTGTATATTGACTCTTTTTTATTTCCTCTAAGTCCTTCTTAAACCTTTCTTCCATCTTCTCAATCCTTTTCTCCAGGTTATTTATCTGTAACTCCATTTTGCTTTCAAGATTTTGAATCATTTTCACCACCAAAATTCGAAATTCTTTATCAGGTAGATTCCCTATATCTTCCTCTTTTGTTTGTGTTGGTGGGCATTTATCTTGTTCCTTTACTTGCTGGGTATTTCTCTGCCTCTTCATCTTGCTTATAATGCTTTGCTTGGGGTGGCCTTTCCCTCTTCTGGCCGTTTGTGGAGATCTCTTTATTATGTAGTTTCCTCTCTGTGTGTGGGGTTGGACAGGTGACTTGTCAAAGTTCCCTGGTTATGGAAGCTTGTGTCAGTGTTCTGGTGGGTGCAGCTGGATTTGTTCTCTCTGGAGTGCAATGAAGTGTCCAGTAATGAGTTATGAGATGTCAGTGGGTTTGGAGTGACTTTGGGCAGCCTGTATATTGAAGCTCAGGGCTAGTTTCCTGTGTTACTGGAGAATTTGCGTGGTATGTCTTGCTCTGGAACTTGTTGACCCTTGGGTGGTGCTTGGTTTTAGTGTAGGTATGGAGACGTATGATGAGCTCCTATCGATTAATGTTCCCTGGAGTCAGGAGTTCTCTGGTGTTCTCAGGATTCGGCCTTAAGCCTCTTGCCTCTGGTTTTTGGTCTTATTCTTGGAGTAGCCTCTAGACATCTTTATCTGTCATTTCCAAGGTGGTTCCCTCTGTTTTAGCTTCTGTTTGCTGGTCTCTTCAGTGTCTAATTTCCGCCCTGATACTAGGGGGTGGGTGGACACTTTTTAAGGCTCAGTTGTTCAGTCCTGTTCTGGGAAGGGAGGAACGCTGCAGTCAAATATCTCTGGCGTCTGTGGGGAGTGCTCGCAGTCTGGGTTTGCCCCCGCTCACAGCACGTGTGTTGTCCCAGTCTACACTGCACAGGCTCTAGGTTGCTCTGCCAGGAACTGTCTGAGGCCGGCGCCGGGTTGTATGCACTTCCCAGGTCTGAGCGGCTCAAGTTCAGGTTCTCAGGTACTCCACAAAGGCGCAGACTTGGTTGGGCCTGCGTTTTGTGCCTTCCCCGGTCTGAGCAGCTCAGGGGACCAGGTGTTTGGCGAGCACGGTCTCTGCGACTTATCTCCTCCCTAGTGCCCGCCACTCAGTTTTCTGGGTGTACAACCGGCACACCTTCTCAGGGGAATATCGACCGGCGCGAGCCCAAGAAGTCCTGATTAGCAACAAGCCTGTCTGCAGTTTGTTTCAGATGTCTTTCTGGGGCCGCGGTTGCCCGCTCCGGCTCTGGCTGAGCTCCCTGCCTGTCTCGGCGGGGGATGGGGGATGGGCCAGCCGCAGCCGGCTCACTCTGCTCAGTCCTTTCTTCTGTGAGCGGGGCTGGCCGAGTCGTAGGTTAGAGCTTTCCGCCTTTTTGTGGGGAAGCTATCCCACAGTCCACTTTGCTCTCCCCAGTTCTCTCAAATTGTTCTCGCGGCATTCAAGCCTAGTCCTCTCTCTAAGCAGTTCAGCCGGCTCCTCCCTGCCCAGCCCCCGCTTGCTAATGGCGTATGCCAGCATCTGCGCTGCTTCTCCGCTGGGAGTTACCGTTTGGCGGGTAATCTGTGGGTTTTTAAAAAATCTTTAAAAAAAATGAGGGTTATGTGGCCCTCTGAGCTTCCAAGGCTCGCCACAGATTCGCCAGTGAGAGTGTTTCCTGGTGTTTGGAAAGTTCTCTCTTTTTAAAGCCTCCCTTCCCGGGACGGAGCTCCGTCCTTACTTCTTTTGTCTCGCTTTTTATCTTTTATGTTTTTTCCTACCTCCTTTCGAAGACAATGGGCTGCTTTTCTGGGTGTCTGACGTCCTCTGCCAGCATTCAGAAGTTGTTTTGTGGACTTTGCTCCGCGTTCAAATGTTCTTTTGATGAATTTGTGGGGGAGAGAGTGGCCTCGCCATCCTATTCCTCCGCCATCTTGTTCCTACTCCCCCGACCAGTGCATTCTCTTGGCAAAACGCTATTAGCCTTTGCCCTGCTTCATTCCATGCTCCAAGGCCAAATTTGCCTGTTACTCCAGGTGTTTCTTGACTTCCTACTTTTGCATTCCAGTCCCCTTTAATGAAAAGGACATCTTTTTTGGGTGTTAGTTCTAAAAGGTCTTGTAGGTCTTCATAGAACCATTCAACTTCAGCTTCTTCATGACCAACCTAATAGCATTTTAAAAAACAGAAACATTACTTTGCCAACAAAGTTTCATCTAGTCAAGGCTATGGTTTTTCCCGTGGTCATGTATGGATGTGAGAGTTGGACTGTGAAGAAAGCTGATCACCGAAGAATTGATGCTTTTGAACTGTGGTGCTGGAGAAGACTCTTGAGAGTCCCTTGGACTGCAAGGAGATCCAACCCGTCCATTCTAAAAGAGATCAGTCCTGGGTGTTCATTGGAAGGACTGATGCTAAAGCTGAAACTCCAATACTTTGGCCACCTCCTGTGAAGAGTTGACTCACTGGAAAAGACTCTGGTGCTGGGAGGGATTGGGGGCAGGAGGAGAAAGGGACGACAGAGAATGAGATGGCTGGATGGCATCACCGACTCAATGGACATGAGTTTGAACGAACTCCAGGAGTTGGTAATGGACAGCGAGGCCTGGCGTGCTGTGATTCATGGGGTCGCACAGAGTCGGACACGACTGAGCAACTGAACTGATTGTTAGTTGTGAGGGAAACTCAAGGTAGAACAGGACATATCAGATTGCAAAAGTGAAATATATTGATAACAACCGTTGTTGTTTTGTTATTCAGTCACTAAGTCGTGTCCAACTCTTTACAACCCCTTGACCTTCAGCGTGCCAGTTTCCTCTGTCCTTCACCATCTCTTGGAGTTTGCTCAAACTCATGTCCATTGAGTCAGTGATGCCATCCAGCCATCTCATCCTCTGTTGCCCCTTCCCCTCTAGCCCTCAATCTCTCGCAGCTTCAGGATCCTTTCCAATGAATCAGCTCTTCACATCAGGTGGCCAAAGTATTGAAGCTGCAGCTTCAGCATCAGTCCTTCCAATGAATCCGTTCAGTTCAGTTCAGTCGCTCAGTCGTGTCCGACTCTCCGTGACCCCATGAATCACAGCACGCCAGGCCTCCCTATCCATCACCAACTCCCTGAGTTCACTCAAACTCATGTCCACAGAGTCGGTGATACCATCCAGCCATCTCATTCTCCGTCGTCCCCTTCTCCTCCCGCCCCCAACCTTTCCCAGCATCAGAGTCTTTTCCAGTGAGTCAACTCGTCGCATGAGGTGGCCAAAGTATTGGAGTTTCAGCTTTAGCATCAGTCCTTCCAATGAACACCCAGGATCGATCTCCCTTAGAATGGACTGGTTGGATCTCCTTGCAGTCCAAGGGACTCTCAAGAGTCTTCTCCAACACCACAGTTCAAAAGCATCAATTCTTCGGCGATCAGCTTTCTTCACAGGGCAACTCTCACATCCATACATGACTACAGGAAAGACCATAGCCTTGACTAGACGGACCTTTGTTGGCAAAGTAATGTCTCTGCTTTTTAATATATTATCAAGGTTGGTCATAACTTTCCTTCCAAGGAGTAAGCGTCTTTTAATTTCATGGCTGCAATCAGCGTCTGCAGTGATTTTGGAGCCCAAAAAAATAAAGTCTGACACTGTTTCCACTGTTTTTCCATCTATTTCCCATGAAGTGTGATGGGACCAGATGCCATGATCTTTGTTTTCTGAATGTTGAGCTTCAAGCCAACCTTTTCACTCTCCTCTTTCACTTTCATCAAGAGGCTTTTGAGTTCCTCTTCACTTTCTGCCATAAGGGTAGTGTCATCTGCATATCTGAGATTATTGATATTTCTCCCAGCAATCTTGATTCCAGCTTGTGCTTCTTCCAGCCCAGCGTTCCTCATGATGTACTCTGCATATAAGTTAAATAAGCAAGGTGACAATATACAGCCTTGACGCACTCCTTTTCCTATTTGGAACCAGTCGCTTGTTCCATGTACAGTTCTGACTGTTGCTTCCTGACCTGCATACAGGTTTCTCAAGAGGCAGGTCAGGTGGTCTGGGATTCCCATCTCTTTCAGAATGTTCCACAGTTTATTGTGATCCACACAGTCAAAGGCTTTGGCATAGTCAATGAAGCAGAAATAGATGTTTTTCTGGAACTCTCTTGCTTTCTCCATGATCCAGCGGATGTTGGCAATTTGATCTCTGGTGCCTCTGCCTTTTCTAAAACCTGCTTGAACATCTGGGAGTTCATGGTTCACATATTGCTGAAGCCTGGCTTGGAGAATTTTGAGCATGACTTTACTAGCGTGTGAGATGAGTGCAATTGTGCGGTAGTTTGAGCATTCTTTGGCATTGCCTTTCTTTGGGATTGGAATGAAGACTGACCTCTTCCAGTCCTGTGGCCACTGCTGAGTTTTCCAAATCTGCTGGCATATTGAGTACAGCACTTTCACAGCATCATCTTTCAAGATTTGAAATAGCTCAACTGGAATTCCATCACCACCACTAGCTTTGTTCGTAGTGATGCTTTCTAAGGCCCACTTGACTTCACATTCCAAGATGTCTGGCTCTAGGTCAGTGATCACGTTATCGTGACTATCTTGGTCATGAAGATCTTTTTTGTACAATTCTTCTGTGTATTCTTGCCACCTCTTCTTAATATCTTCTGCTTCTGTTAGGTCCCTACCACTTCTGTCCTTTATCGAGCCCATCTTTGCATGAAAAGTTCCCTTGGAATCTCTAATTTTCTTGAAGAGATCTCCTGTTTTTCCTATTCTGTTTTTTTCCTCTATTTCTTTGCATTGATCACTGAGGAAGGCTTTCTTATCTCTCCTTGCTATTCTTCAGAACTCCGCATTCAGATGCTTATATCTTTCCTTTTCTCCTTTGCTTTTCGCTTCTCTTCTTTTCACAGCTATTTGTAAGGCCTCCTCAGACAGCCATTTTGCTTTTTTGCATTTCTTTTCCATGGGGATGGTCTTGGTCCCTGTCTCCTGTACAATGTCACGAACCTCCGTCCAGAGTTCATCAGGCACTCTGTCTATCAGATCTAGTCCCTTAAATCTATTCTTCCCTTCTACTGCATAATCATAAGGGATTTGATTTAGGTCATACCTGAATGGTCTAGTGGTTTTCCCTACTTTATTCATTTTAAGTCTGAATTTGGCAATAAGGAGTTTATGATCTGAGCCACAGTCAGCTCCTGGTCTTGTTTTTGCTAACTATATACAGCTTCTCCATCTTTGGCTGCAAAGAATATAATCAATCTGATTTCGGTGTTGACCATCTGGTGATGTCTACATGTAGAGTCTTCTCTTGTGTTGTTGGAAGAGGGTGTTTGCTATGACCAGTGTGTTCTCTTGGCAAAACTCTATTAGCCTTTTCCCTGCTTCATTCCGTGCTCCAAGGCCAAATTTGCCTGTTACTCCAGGTGTTTCTTGACTTCCTACTTTTGCATTCTGGTCCCCTATAATGAAAAGGACATCTTTTTTGGGTGTTAGTTCTAAAAGGTCTTGTAGGTCTTCATAGAACTGTTCAACTTCGGCTTCTTCAGCGTTACTGGTTGGGGCATAGGCCTGGATTACTGTAATATTGAATGGTTTGCCTTGGAAAAAAAGGAACAGAAATCATTCTGTCGTTTTTAAGATTGCATCCAAGTACTGCATTTCGGACTCTTTTGTTGACCATGATGGCTACTCCATTTCTTCTAAGGGATTCCTGCCCACAGTAATAAATATAATGGTCATCTGAGTTAAATTCACCCATTCCAGTCCATTTTAATTCACTGATTCCTAGAATGTCTATGTTCACTCTTGCCATCTCCTGTTTGACCACTTCCAATTTGCCTTGATTCATGGACCTAACATTCCAGGTTCCTATGCAATACTGCTTTTTACAGTACCGGACCTTGCTTCTATCATCGGTCACATCCACAACTGGGTATTGGTTTTGGTTTTGCTCCATCCCTTTATTCCTTCTAGAGTTATTTCTCCACTGAGCTCCAGTAGCATATTGGGCACCTACCGACCTGGGGAATTCCTCATTCAGTATCCTATCATTTTGCCCTTTGATATTGTTCATGGGGTTCTCAAGGCAAGTATACTGAAGTGGTTTGCCATTCCCTTCTCCAGTGAACCACGTTCGGCTGTGGTCCATGTGATCAGATCAACTAGTTTCCTGTGATTATGATTTCAGTGTGTCTGCCCTCTGATGCCCCCTCGCAATACCTACCGTCTTATTTGGATTTCTCTTATCTTGGTCGTGGAAAATCTCCTCACAGCTGCTCCAGCAAAGTGCAGCCTCTGTACCTTACCTTGGATGAGGGGTATCTCGTCAAGGCTGCCCCTCCTGACCTTGAACGTGGATTAGAGCCTCTCAGCCTTCCTGCGCCTGCGCAGCCACCCCCTGTTGAATGTGGGGCAGCTCCTCTCGGCCGCTGGGCCTGGCCTCAGGCATGGGGTAGCTCCAATGGGCTGCGCCTCTTTGCCTGGTCAGTTGCGCCGGGGCGGCGTCTCTCGCGTCTGTGCCGCCGGGGCCGGCGTCTCTCTTCCAGTGAATATTCAGGACTGATTTCCTTTAGGATTGACTGGTTTAATGTCCTTACTGTCCAATGGACCCTCAAGAGTCTTCTCTGGCACCACAATTGGAAAACATCAATTCTTCAGTGCTCAGCCTTCTCTATTGTCAACTCTCCCATCCATACATGACTATTGGAAAAACCATAACTTTGACTATATGACCCTTTGTTGGCTGTGTAAAGTGATGTCTCTGCTTTTAATGTGCTGTCTCGGTTTGTCATAGCTTTTCTTCCAAGGAACAAGTGCCTTTTAATTTCGTGGCTGCAGTCACCATCTGCAGTGATTTTGGAACCCAAGAAGAGAACATTAGTCACTGCTTCCACTTTTTCCCCATCTATTTGCTATGAAATGATGTGACCAGATGCCATGATCTTAGTTTTTTGAATATTGAATTTTAAGCCAGCTTTTTCATTCTTCTCTTTCACATTCATCAAGAAGCTCTTTAGTTCCTCTTCACTTTCTGTCATAAGGGTGGTGTCATCTGCATATCTGAGGTTGTTGATTTTTTTCCCAGAAATCTTGATTCCAGCTTGTGAGTCATCCAGCCTTCCATTTCCCATGATGTACTCTGCATTAAGTTAAATAAGCAGGGTGAAAATTACAGCCTTGATGTCCTCCTCTTCCAGTTTTGAACCAGTCAGTTGTTCCATGTCTGGTTCTAACTATTGCTACTTGTCCTGCATACAGGTTTCTCAGGAGACAGGTGAGGTGGTTTGGTATTCCCATCTCTTTTAAGTATTTTCCACAGTTTGTTGTGATCTACACAATGGCTTTGGCGTAGTCAATGAAGCAGAAGTAAATGGTTTTTTGGGAATCGTTTGCTTTTTCTATCATCTGATGGATGTTAGCAATTTCATCTCTAATTCCGCTATCTTTTCTAAATCCAGCTTGTACATCTAGAAGTTCTTGTTTCATGTACTGCTGAAGCCTAGCTTAAAGGACTTTGAACATAATCTTGCTAGCATATGAAATGAGTGCAATTATATAGTAATTTGAATTTTCTTTGGAATTGTCTTTCTTTGGGATTAGAATGAAAACTGAGCTTTTCCAGTCCTGTGGCCACTGCTGAGTTTTCTAAATTTCCTGGCATATTGAGTGCAGGACTTTAACAGCATCATCTTTTAGGATTTGAAATAGCTCAGCTGAAATTCTATCACCTCCACTAGCTTTGCTCATAGTAATGCTTCCTAAGGCCCAGTTCTTGTCACACTCCAGGATGTCTGGCTTTCAACATCTGTTGAGGGGACAATATTTCTGTGTCTCAAGATCCATTGTGGAATAACACTGGTGGCCTCTCTCCTTGGCCCCCATTTCCTTCTGCCTAGAAGAGGACTGTGTTGTGAATTTGAGAAAAGAAGCTGTGTTGGGTTGGTGCCATCTCTGTCTCTTTTCCAGCTCTGCCTGCCAGCAGTGTGTGTATTCTTTTTTTTTTTTTTTCAGTGTGTGTATTCTGATGTGCTCCAACCATGTGGTAAGCTTCCCCAGATAGGCACAGCACCTGTGAGGGACACCTGTGGTTGACTGATATCCCAGTGACTTGGTGGGGTACATCTATTTAATGCAGGGGTGAAGTGTAAGACAGTTTGGCTAAAACTATACAGACAAATCATCCAATCCAGCTTTTTAGATGATGTTTTGTAATCTCTATTTGTGTGGCTCCTATATCTCTGTGCTGGCTCAGAACTTGAAAAGAAACCAGAGGAATGTTTATTGATTCCTGTATGCCCCTCCTCCCAGAAAAAAAAAAAAAAGAATACATATATCCATGAGCACACATGGGAAGACTGAGATTCCTTGGAGTTGGAAGGGAATAACTAAAATTTAGGGGGGAAACACCTAGCACTGTTATCAAACCTAACTTTTGTCTACTCGCCCAAGCACAGTAAAGCCAATCTACTGATAATAGATTGTGGTGAAGGAAAGTTCAGCATTTATTGCAGGTGCCAAACAAGAAGTATGAGCAAGCAGCTCGTGCTCAAAAGTCTTGAGCTTCTCAAAGACTTTCAGGGTAAGGTTTTGAAAGACAAGGTGAGGGAAAGAGTTTCAGGGTATGTGATCAGCTCGTGGACATTCTTCTTTTTGGTCAGTGGTGAGGTGACCAGAAGTCAGTTTCATCAGCCTTCTGGTTCCAGTCACTCTGGGGTCTACATGCTTGTGGTCAGCACACAGTTAGCTTCTTCCACCTGGTAGGGGTTTCAGTATCTGCAACACAGCTCGAAGGACATGGCTCAGATTACTGTCTACAATCTTTGAGGAGGAACTAAAATTACTTGACTTTGTTTAATGGCCAAAATGTTATTATTTTGTCTTGCTTGACTGTTTTCCTTTGTTTCTACATTTTATCCCTCCTCTGATTAAGTTTATTCTTTGGACTTTAGGGAAAGCCTAGGAGGCTAAGGTTTATTTACAAACAAGAAGCAGGGCGAGGGTGAGGGGCAGGGTGTCTATCACTGGAAGGCCCCATAGGGTCCTGCTTGGTTACAGCAGTTTCTATTAATTGAACATGTATGAATGGGCTTCCCTAGTGGCTCAGAGGGTAAAGCGTCTGCCTGCAATTCAGGAGACTCGGGTTTGATCCCTGGTTCAGGAAGATCCCCTGGAGAAGGAAATGGCAACCCACTCCAGTATTCTTGCCTGGAGAATCCCATGGATGGAGGAGTCTGGTAGGCTACAGTCCACAGGGTCGCAAAGAGTTGGACAGGACTGAGCGACTTCACTTTCACTTTCACATTTGAATGATGTGATTTGGTCTCTTTCATTTTCTTCAACATAATCCAAGAGGAGGGCACAGGTGGGTAGAGGTATGGAAGCATCAAAAGTGTCCTTTTTCATGTCTGCAAGTTTTTACATCTTCTCAATCAAATTAAGAGAATAGTTATACTATTCTCTCTAGCTTTCTATGTGTTTTACATTTTCCATAGTAAAAAATTGTTTTAGAATGTGTATTACTTTCAACTAGCATTCTCACTTTTAGGAATATTTTTCTTAGAAAAAACTGTAGCAGTCCATATGGATATATATCTATGAGGATGTTCATTAAGACACCGTATAAGAAAAATATGGAAATAAGCCAATAATCATTAATAAGAAAATGGTTATGTAAACAACATATATGTTGACCTAATTATTAAACAATAAATTAGGGGAAACAATCTTGTGTAGCATCAAGCAAAATTCACACCATCTACTTAATCCTTTATTCTTAAGTATGAACAGACAGGAACCATCAAATACATAGGGGAAAAAATAGCATCATGAAAGAGAAAGGGCTAAGATAAACAGAAAAATGGACCCCTAGAGGAAGCAAAGACAATCCAGGAAACTTCAGACAGCTCCATTAGTATGTTCAGAGTGATCCAAGAATTCATAATATCCATTTTAAAATGACATGAAATCAGATAATAGAAAAAAAAAGAGCTTTTAGAGATTAAAGATAGGCTGTCCAGCAATCTGATAGAAGACCTTGGGGAAAATAAGTGAAGCAAAAAAGAGAAAGAGATGAAGTTAGTGGAGAAAAGAGAAATGTCTTGGAGAGAGCTCTGCACTCCCATGTTCATTGTAGGATTATTCACAATTGCCAAGATATGGAAAAAGGCTACATGTCCATTGGATGATGAATGCGTAAAGAAGATATGATGTAGATAGATAAAGATATATATAGATAGATAGATATGCATTTTTATATATCCATATATATAATACATATCCATATTTATATACACCCATATATACATATATATATATGTTATTGTTGTTTCTCCTAAGAAACCTGGTTTGATCTCTTTGCAGTCCAAGGGACTCTCAAGAATCTTCTCCGACACCAGTTTCAATTCTTTGACACAGCCTTTATTAACTCACATCCATACATGACTCACATCCATACATGATACTGGAAGTATTAGCTGATACTATAGTGGTAATCATCTTGCAATATATATAAGTGTAACAAATCAACATGCTGCACACCTTAAACTTATACAATATCATATGTCAATTACACCTCAGCATTAAATGATGTGTAATCACCTCACTATTTGAACAGGAACCTCAGACCAGCAGTGAGATCAGCACCTGGGTGCTTACTAGAAATGCAGGTCTCAGGCCCATCCCAGATCCACCAGTCAGGATCTGCATTTTCGGAAGATCCCCAGGTGATTTATATGCTCATGGACAGGCTAGAACACACAGGATCATGACTTCATGGTAAGAAAAAAATATATTATGAACTTATAATTCTATCCCCAATGATCAGTCGAGTGTAAGGGCAGAATCAAAGCACTTCAAGGCAAAATGCGTGCATGCATACATTCTCAGTCGTGTCCAGCTCTTTTGCACCCCCATAGACTGTAGCTTGCAAGGCTTCTCTGTCCATGGAATTTTCCAGGCAAGAATACTGGAGTGGGTTGTCGTTTCCTTCTCCAGGGGATCTTCTTGATTCAGGAATCGAATCCATGTCTCCGCATTGGAAGGTGGATTCTTTACCACTGAGCCACCTGGGAAGCAAAATTAAAAAATACAAGAAATTTGCCCTTCTGATTAGTGATGTAGATAATATGGGAGGCTGTGCATGTGTGGGAGCAGGGGGTAAATGGTAAATCTCTGTACCTCCCTCTCAGTTTTCTTACAAAGCTGCTGCTGCTGCTGCTAAGTCACATCAGTCATGTCCAACTCTGTGCAACCCCATAGATGGCAGCCCAACAGGCTCTTCTGTCCCTGGGATTCTCCAGGCAAGAATACTGGAGTGGGTTGCCATTTCCCTCTCCTCTTACAAAGCTAAAACTACTCTAAAAATACTCTTCTTTTTTTTTTTAAAAAAAAAAAGATAGTATTTAAAATTATAAATGTAACCAATAAAATATAATTATTAAACATTGGAAAACTAAAGGAAAAGGATATTAAGTGAACTGAATTCTCATTTTTCATCATCTGTCATGCCAAGACGTCAATAGATAGTGCCTAAATTAAGTCAGTGAATTGTGATACATATTAATATTATGTAGAGCTAAGGAGGTAACCTGTAGAAGAACTAAATATAGTAACAGGATATTTTTCCTCCTGTTACTCAATGATTCTTTTTTAAAGCTGAGAGGTAATGACTTTTTTTGAGGCCTCTCTGAAATGGATCTGTGCATGGCTTGATTAGAATAATAGAAACAAACTCCAAAATTTTACTGTTGTAACACGTTAAAAGTTAATTTACTAACAGTTGTAGTCCAGTGCAGGTTATTTTTGGTCTGTAGGCAGTTTTCCTCCATGTGGTCAATTCAAGGATCCAGGCTGCTTCCTTCTTCTGATTCTGATATCCTCCAGGCCTCAGACTCTTCTTCATGTATCCATGGATGGGGAAGGACAGCATGGAAAGGGCAAACTCGCTTCCTAAAAGACCTGGCCCAAAATGACATCCTCACTTCCACTTTCATTTCCTTGGGGAGAACCAGTCATGGCCCCATCTAGATGTCAGGAGGGCTTGTAAATGTAGTTCTTGGTGACTGTTCTACATCATGAAGGATAAACTCCAAGTTTTGGTGGGAAGCAGAAACAAACCATTTCAGCTACACTCTGTATCCTTATTCAGTTCAGTTCAGTTCAGTCGCTCAGTCGTGTCCGACTCTCCACGACCCCATGAATCACAGCACGCCAGGCCTCCCTGTCCATCACCAACTCCCGGAGTACACTCAAACTCATGTCCACAGAGTCGGTGATGCCATCCAGCCATCTCATTCTCTTGTCCCCTTCTCCTCCTGCCCCCAATCCCTCCCCGCATCAGCGTCTTTTCCAGTGAGTCAACTTTTCGCATGAGGTGGCCAAAGTATTGGAGCCTCAGCTTCAGGATCAGTCCTTCCAATGAACTCCCAGGACTGATCTCTTTTAGAATGGACTGGTTGGATCTTGGATCTCCTTGCAGTCCAAGGGACTCTCAAGAGTCTTCTCCAACAACACAGTTCAAAAGCATCAATTCTTCGGCGATCAGCTTTCTTCACAGTCCAACTCTCACATCCATACCTGACCACTGGAAAAACCATAGCCTTGACCTTTGTTGGCAAAGTAATATCTCTGATTTTTAATATGCTATCTAGGTTGGTCATAACTTTCCTTCCAAGGAGTAAGCGTCTTTTAATTTCATGGGTGCGGTCACCATCTACAGTGATTTTGGAGCCCCAAAAAATAAAGTCTGACACTGTTTCCACTGTTTCTGCATCTATTTCCCATGAAGTGATGGGATCAGATGCCATAATCTTAGTTTTCTGAGTGTGAATTTTAAGCCAACTTTTTCGCTCTCCTCTTTCACTTTCATCAAGAGGCTTTTTAGTTCCTCTTCACTTTCTTCCATAAGGGTGGTGTCATCTGCATATCGGAGAAGGCAATGGCAACCCACTCCAGTACTCTTGCCTGGAAAATCCTATGGATGGAGGAGCCTGGTAGGCTGCAGTCCATGTGGTCGCTAAGAGTCAGACATGACTGAGCGGCTTCACTTTCACTTTTCACTTTCATGCATTGGAGAAGGAAATGGCAGCCCACTCCAGTGTTCTTGCCTGGAGAATCCCAGGGACAGGGGAGCCTGGTGGGCTCCTGTCTTTGGGGTCGCACAGAGTTGGCCACGACTGAAGTGACTTAGCAGCAGCAGCAGCAGCAGCAGCATCTGCATATCTCAGGTTATTGATATTTCTCCCGGCAATCTTGATTCCAGCTTGTGCTTCTTCCAGCCCAGCGTTCCTCATGATGTACTCTGCATATAAGTTAAGTAAGCAGGGTGACAATATACAGCCTTGACATACTCCTTTTCCTATTTGGAACCAGTCCATTGTTCCATGTCCAGTTCTAACTGTTGCTTCCCGACCTGCATATAGATTTTCTCAAGAGGCAGGTCAGGTGGTCTGGTATTCCCATCTCTTTCAGAATTTTCTACAGTTTATTGTGATCCACACAGCCAAAGGCTTTGGCATAGTCAATAAAGCAGAAATAGATGTTTTTCTGGAACTCTTGCTTGTACTAGAAGTATAGCAACTCTTCAAGTCTTCTTCACCACACCCACCCCTGCAACCCATCACAGAGACTTCACTCTTGAATAGTGAGGCTCAAAGAAAAACAAGATTGAGACACAGTGTGGTAGCAAGGAAGCAGACTCATGGTGAGAAATCTCCATCAGTGAGTGCGCGCATGCTAAGTCGCTTCCGTTGTGTCCAACTCTGCAACCCCATGGACTATAGCCACCAGGCTCCTCTGTCCATGGAATTCTGCAGGCAAGAATTCTGGAGTGGACTGATTCCAGAAAAGAAAGGTTTTATGGGGATTCAGCTCATTAGCCCCACCACAAACCCAGCTCAACAAGACAGGGTGATCAATTTTTCCAGGCACTTTACAGTTCATAAAGCCGTCACCATCCCTATAGGGTAAGCAGGGCAGGTTTATTTTCATTACAGATTTAATAGTTTCATGGTTCAAACATTAAAAAGTATAGAAAGGCGTGTCATGAAAAGTCCCCCACTTGCCCAGTCCACATTCTTCATCCTTCCACCTCCCAAAAGAAATAAGTGCTTGTATTAGTTTTTTGTCATTTTAGAGATTGTCATGCATGTATATTCTTTTCCCTCCTCTACATATAGCACATTATTCATTAGACCCTGTTCTGACCTTGCTTTAATTTAATATATCAGGGAGTTCTTTCTATTATCTGTACATAAAACCACTCTGTGTTTTATAGCATTCTATCTAAAATTTATTTGTTTTGTTCTAGCCTTTTGTGAACACAGATTATGCTTTAGTAATGTAAATAGAGTTGTACATAAGTCATTTCATGCACTTTCATATGAATATATACATAAATGCCTCAGAGTGGTAATATTGATAGATACTTTCAAATTACCCTTCATTGACCCATTTTATAGATGAGGAATAGTTGTAAGAATTTATGAGTGCAAATCATAGGCTGTATTCAGCTTGCCTGCTCACAGGTGTAATTTTCCTGAGTTGGAACTAGGTGGCTGTGATGGGTGTGCTATTGTGAGCTGAGGGGGGCTGCTGTGAGGTGGATGAGCAGAACAGCTCACCAGAATGCAAGCTGGAAGAATGAGGCTTGGTCACAGTGGAGCACTGGGAAGTCACAAAGCAAACATGAGCCAAGCACCACCAGTGTCAGAGCAGGTGCTTTGTGAGCCAGAGCCCAGGGTTTGGACACCGGCTTGTAGAGGCTCCAGAATTAGCAGTTCCACTCATCACAGGGAGGTCTTTGAGGCAGGTGGCCAGGAGGTGATTCTCTGTGCCAGTCCTGCTACCCACACCCAGGTTCACTGGGCCTTAGACTTGGGACATGGATAGCTCAGTGGCAGAGTTGTGACCAACCATATCACTTACACTTAGTGAGGGATAGTGGGGTAGTTTTGTTAAAATGGAGCAGCCTTGCTTGCATATTTTAAACAATAAAATGTGTATGTGTGTGTGTGTGTATTTATTTATATATTCCTATATAATATGATGGCAGCCACTCATTATGGCTCAGATGGTAAAAAATCTGCCTACAATACAGGAGACCCTGGTTTGGTCCCTGGGTCAGGATAATATGATGTTTATGTTAGGTATATTTAAATATTTTATATATTTATGTTACTTATATATGTCACATATGATATATAATTATACATCTATATTTTTACTTATGTAATATATATAATGTATAATAGGAAGTATATTTTAATATGTATGCATATATAATTATATATACAAATAAACATGTAGAATTTTTTTTTATTTGTCCAGTCACTCAATCGTGTCTGACTCTGTGGCCCCATGGACTACAGCATTCCAGTGTCCTCTGTCTTTCACTATTTCCTGGAATTTGCTCAAATTCATGTCTGTTGAATCAGTGATGCTATCTAACCATCTCATCCTCTGCCGCCCCCTTCTCCTCCTGCCCTCAATCTTTCCCAGCATCAGTGTCTTTTCCAATGAGTCGGCTCTTCCCAGCAGCTGGGCAAAGTATTGGAGCTTCAGCTTCAGCATCAGTCCTTCCAATGAATTTTTAGGACTGATTTCCTCTAGGATTGACTGGTTTTATCTCCTTTCAGTCCAAGGGACTCTCAAGAGTCTTCTCCAACACCACAGTTCAAAAGCATCGACTATTCAGTGCTCAGCCTTCTTTATAGTCCAACTCTCATATCTGTACATGACTACTGGAAAAACCATAGCTTTAACAATATGGACCTTTGTTGGCAAAGTGATGTCTCTGCTTTTTAATATGCTGTCTAAGTTTATCAAAGCTTTCCTTCCAAGGAGCAAGCATCTTTTAATTTCATGGCTGCAGTCACCATCCACAGTGCTTTTGGAGCTCAAGAAAGTAAAACCTGTCACTGCTTCCACTTTTTCCCCTTCTATTTCCTATGAAGTGATGGGACCAGATGCCCTCCCAGGTGGTGCAGTGGTAAAGAATCCACCTGTCAGTGCAGGAGACGCAAGAGACATGGGTTTGATCCCTGGGTCAGGTAGATCCCCTGGAGCAGGTAATGGCAACCCACTCCAGTATTCTTGCCTGGAAAATTCCATGGACAGAGGAGCCTGGCGAGCTACAGTCCATGGGCTCATAAAGAGTTGGACATGACTGAGCATGCACAATAGAAATTATACATACATGTAAATTATACATATTTTATAAAATTACATTTTAAATACATATTTAATAAATATTTAAGTAATGGAATTTTTCACATACTTTGTATTTTAGAGCAGTTTTAAGTTCTCAGAAAATTTAAGTGGAAGTGCGAAGAGTTCCCATACCTTCTCTTACACATATGCATAATCTCCTGCACTAACAACCTCCCACAGCAGAGCAGTGCGTTTATTACAACTGATGAACCTACACTGACATGTCATTATCACCCAAAGTCCACAGTTCACCCTAAGACTCACTTTTGGTGTTGTACATTCTGTGGGTCAACAAGTATATTTTTTATTCTTGTTCTTACCTGTGAGGTAGGTGCTATTCTTACACCCATTTAGAGAAGAGGAAACTAAGGCACATAAAGTTAGGTCATTTGGCCAGGGTCACATAGCCAGTGAGTGTTGGAACTGAACTTGAACCTAGCAGTGTGACTTCGGTATGTTCTTAACTGCTGAGCTGTACTACCTCTGATTTGGTTCCCTGATCCCTGGGGTTCTCTTTACTCTTCCCACTCCTCCTCCAGGTGAGCAGAAAGGGCTCTCTCTGTTCTTACTCACCTGGCTCTCCCAGAGCCTCGCTGTCTGTTTGAGGAGTCTTTGAGCAGCTTCTGTGATTCTCTGCAGCAGGAGCCCAGGGTGCTGAAGAGCAGGGAGCTGTGAGTTAGCTGTGTCTAGAGCCTAACGGTTATCAGTGAGGAGGACAGAAGGGGAAAGGGAGGGTGAGGCTGGACGTGATGGAGCGAGGAGAGGAGCAGTACAGCAACACTGACCTCAGCGACACGGAGGTCTGAGATCAAAGGACAGCAGTGAAAATTAGGGGAGGAAAGAACATGGGACCAGTTCCTTTGAGAGACCAAAAACCAGACGGTATGGGACACTTGGTTCCAGGTTACAACAGCTATCAGGCTTTTCACTCATTTGTTTATTTGTTCATAATTTCCTGTTATTTGGAGGGAAAATTCTGAAAACTGGAAGGTCTTTAATTTGTTGAACAGGGTGGTGGTATATACTTTTGGAAGAGCTTGAACACGTTAGATTTTCCAACAAAAGAAAAGGAGAGAGTTTGGGAAGCCTAAAAGATCTAGAATTGCACTGTACAGTATAGTGGACACACATGGCTATTGAGATGTGTGTAAGTATAAAATTCACATTGAATTTTGGTGACTTAGGGAAGAAAGAATGCAGACTATCTCAGTAATTGTTTATATTGGACATATGATGAGATGATAATATTTTGGATATATCTTAAAGATTAAATATATTATTAAAATTAATGGTACATTCTTTACCTTTTAAAAAAAATGTGACTACTGGAATTTTTTAAAGTACGTGATTTGCAATATGTTTCTACTAAAGTGTGATGATCCAGAGGAAAGGGATAAGAATGACAAAGACTCAGGACTGTTAGCGGAAAATTTACAAGAGAGGGAAGCCCTATAGCTAACAACAGAAAGATGTGGGGAAACTTAATTGATGAGGTTTTGGAAGGGTAATGGGTTTGTTGTGAAGTGTAGAATCTCACCTCAGTCTTCCCTATGAAATCTTCAGTAAAATCTACATTATTTTAAAATTTTATTTATCTTTTTTTTTTTTTTTTGGTTGTGCTGGATCCTTGTTACTGCTCAGGCTTTCTGGTGCACAGGCTTCTCATTGCAGTGGCTTCTCTTGTCAGCACAGGCTGTAGGTGAGCATTTCACCAGCTCAGTGGTTGCAGCTCCCAGGGTCTAGTGCAGAGTGGTTGTGGTGCCCAGGCTTAGCTGCCTAGTGGCATGTGGGATCTTCCTGGACCAGGGATTGAACCCATGTCCACTACATTAGCAGGGAGATTCTTATCCACTGGACCACCAGGGAAGTCCCAATTTTTAAATAAATTAAAAATAATTCATTTTGGAGAAACTCATGAATTCTCTTGAGGTGACTAAAAGCCTCTGGATCCTAAAAAATCTGTTTGAATTTCACTGGTCTATTTTTGGGACCTAAATGATATCAGTAAATTAGAAATTCTGAGAGTCAGATACTCTACCTCTTCACATTCTAGTCAGCATGTCCAAGGAACTCTTAAGAGTTTCCAGATTATCCGTGAATCATTTTTAAGAGAAAGTGGTTTTCTTCTTTCCCCACTTTATGGTTTTTCCCCTGTTAACTTGTGCTAATGTGACTCAGTTGAAAGAATTGAGAGAGTTGATTGTCCAGGGAGGCTTTGAATCAATATGAGATTTCTGGCTCATCAAATTCAAATTTGAGTCATCTCCAATGTTGCCACCTAATAGTTGCTTAATGGACTTTTGTTCTTTGGGTGTTGTGACGCTGAATTGTCAGGGAGCAATCCTTCCTGGATACAGCTGTTTTTAATCATCTATCGTAACCCTTGCATATCAGATATGAGGCATAACAGAAAAAATGCCTGAGGACCGTGGCCAGCGTACCTGATGCTGTCTTCTTGTGAGTAAAAAGAATGTCAGAGACAAGAATTTAATTTGAAGCTTCATAATTAGGACTGTGGCTGACATTCTGGAGTTAGAGGAAGTTACAGAAAACTCGAGGGAATAGAGAGAAGCAAGTTAACTGACTTTCTAATGAGCCAAATAATTTGTAAAAGTAATAGTAGCGGTAAATTTGAGATGATATCGTCTCAAAGGAAGGACTATATTTTAATGAATTACTGTTCAATTCATCCTGAGCTGGTATTTCCCATTTCCGGGATGAAGTAATGAGCCTCTGAAAACTAACATGGCTGAACTGATTTTAGAGAGTTACTGTCTTTAACATGAAAGTGTGGTGTGTCCATGGCTTTCTGTATAATAACAGAAAAGAAAAACCAGGGAAATGGTTCAAGTTGATTGTAACTGGTGATTAGTACCCCAGAAGTGAATGTCATGTACCACAGAGATAGTAAATGCAGTGGAGGGTGAGAAAAGGAAGTTATGGGGCATGAAAAAGAAGGATTAAAATGAGGGGGAAATGCCAATTTTGTGTAATCTGCAGTAAATATGGATTATGTGGCTATGTCTGATTTATACCAGGGTCATTTCACAAAAATTCAGATAGACTTTTAATCGGCTTTGATTTCCAGATAATGTCCCTTGAGTTTTCTATAAAATTTACAAGGTTTTCCCTCTGAGTTTGCATGATTGTCTTAAGCTTATTTCATGCATCTTATTGAAATCAAAATGATAAATGAATGATTTGATTGTTAGAGTGTTAGACAAAGAGCCAGACAATCAGGTAATCTGTATCCATTCAGAATTTTCTCTTTCATCAAAGGCTGGGTTGTGATCAGAGCTTTGAGGTCGGAGTGACTAAATTCATCCAAGTGAATGAATTAGTTTTCCTGCCTGTTTAGTGTTAGCAGATTTCAAGGTGGATGAAAATATACAGATTTCAAGGTGGATGAAAATAATGAACCTGATTTTGTAGCCATCACACAAGAATGTATTGCTTCAAATGGTCTCAGTTCCTCTGTTTACTCTGCAAGGATAAAAGCAGATGTGAAAAATGTGGCCATTGGCCAAAACAATATTTAAAGCCCTCTATTGGAGTAGATTTCAGAGCCCAAAAAGAGTCTTTTTAATAATCTTGGCTGTCGCATATCTTCATTCTTTAGGGATGGATTTGTATTTGGAGAACATCAAACAGCATTCACAGCCAAATTTTGTAAATAAAGTGGAAGATAAATTTGGATAACACCCTCTGAGGTCAAACATCAGATGTGACTAGATATGACTATAGAATATTGAAAACAGTTTGCTGGTAGCTTCAAATACCTCAAATTAACTTTGAAATCAGTTCCAATAAAGGAGTGGCTAAAGTATTTTGAGCAAAGACAGTGCCCTTGGAACATGTAAGTATAGAGTCTGCCAAGGTGACTATTTCAAAAGGGATTACACCAATTTAGATGTTTGTTTAAAAAAAATCAATCATATCACTTTATGAGTGCAGTGCAATGTAATAGGAAGAACAGCAAAAAGCCAGAGGGATCTACCTTCACTTCTTCTGGCTCTGAGTGACCTTGGACAAGTTATTTAAGCTATCTTAGCTTCTGCTTCAAAACTAGCAATTGGAGATAATAATTCCCACTGAGGCTGTTGTGAGGGTTAGAAATATAGTATGTAAAACACTGGAGAAGGCAATGGAAGCGCACTCCAGTACTCTTGCCTGGGAAATCCCATGGACAGAGGAGCCTGGTAGGCTATAGTCCATGGGGTCCCGAAGAGTTGGACACGACTGAGCGACTTCACTTTCACTTTTCACTTTCATGCCCTGGAAAAGGAAATGGCAACCCACTCCAGTATTCTTGCCTGGAGAATCCCAGGGATGGGAGCCTGGCGGGCTGCTTTCTGTGGGGTCGCACAGAGTCGGACACGACTGATGTGACTTAGCAGCAGCAGCAGCATGTAAAACACCACATATATTGGCTTACATGTAGTACAGCATTTGTGATTATTTGATGGATTTATTTATACCCAGCCTGTTTCACAATTGATTAAAGGTAGCTTAACTGTACGTTTTCCACCCCTGCTGCTGCTGCTGCTGCTGCTGCTAAGTTGCTTCAATCGTGTCCGACTCTGTGCGACCCCATAGACGGCAGCCCACCAGGCTCCATTGTCCCTGGGATTCTCCAGGCAAGAACACTGGAGTGGGTTGCCATTTCCTTCTCTAATGCATATAAGTGAAAAGTGAAAGTGAAGTTGCTCAGTCGTGTCTGACTCTTAGCAACCCCATGGACTGCAGCCTACCAGGCTCCTCCGCCCATGGGAGGCATGAGTACTGGAGTGGGCTGCCATCGCCTTCTCCATTCCACCCCTACATAGCCTTATTTAGGAAAGGGTAATATTAATAAATGTAAGTAAACCATGTGCCCTAGTCATTTATATTAACTTATTTTGCTTTTTAAAAATGCTGTATTGTCTGCTCAATACTAACTATAGTGTGTAAGAAAATGCAGTAATGGATGTTAAATAACCCTTACAACATATCAGACATTGTTCTAAGTATTATATATATATATACGTTAATTTGTATTACCCAATAACCATGAGTGGCTCAGATGATAAAGAATATGCCTACAATGCCGGAGACCCAGGTTCAATCCTTGGGTTGAGAAGATCCCCTGGAGAAAGGAATGGCAACCCACTCCAGTATTCTTGCCTGGAGAATTCCATGAACAGAGGAGTCTGATGGGCTACAGTCTGTAGGTTACAAAGAGTCAGACAAAACTGAGCGACTAACACTCACTCATATATTGGGCTTCCTGGGTGACTCAGATGGTAAAGAATCCACCTGCAATGCAGGAGACCTGGGTTTAATCCCTGGGTTGGGAAGATCCCCTGGAAGAGGGCATGGCAACTCACTCCAGTATTCTTGCCTGGGGAATCCCCATGGACAGAGGAGCCTGGCAGGCTACAATATATGGGGTCACAAAGAGTCAGACACGACTGAGCGATTAAGCACACATACTGGTTTTAGAAATGGTAAAATGGGAGCATTTTCTGTGATTAAGTCATTCAAAGTCAAAGAACAAGTAAGTTGAAAGATGAAACTAGAATGCAAATTCAGGCAGTCTTTCACCCACACCTATCTCCTTAACCACTACCTGCCAGCCTGCCTGCTAAGTCACTTTAGTCCTGTCTGACTCTTTACGATCCTATAGACTGTAACCCCGGAGAAGGCAATGGCAAGCCACTCCACTACTATTGCCTAGAAAATCCCATGGATGGAGGACCCTGGTAGGCTGCAGTCCGTGGGGTCGCAAAGAGTCTGACATGACTGAGCGACTTCACTTTCACTTTTCACTTTCACACATTGGAGAAGGAAATGGCAACCCACTCCAGTGTTCTTGCCTGGAGAATCCCAGGGACGGGGGAGCCTGGTGGGCTTCCGTCTATGGGGTCTCACAGAGTCGGACACGACTGAAGTGACTTAGCAGCAGCAGCAGCAGCAGACTGTAACCCACTAAGCTTCTCTGTCCATGAGATTCTCCAGGCAAGAGTACTGGTGTGGGTTGCCACGCCCTCCTCCAGGGGATCTTCCAGACCCAGAGATCAAACTTGCATCTCTTGTGTCTCCTGCATTGGCAGGCGGGTTCTTTACTGCTAGTGCCACCTAGGGAAGCCCCTTAATCACTAAAATACCTGATTAAATATAGTGAGTGACAGGAAGATCTATTAGGGATAAACTTAGTATTTGAAAACTAATAAGCACCATTTATAGCCAACTCTTGTAAATAAGGTGGGGGATAATCCTTTAAAGTCAAAAGTCAATATGACTAAATATTAGAATAGAATATTGAGAACAATTTTCTGGTAACCTCAAACCCCATAAATAAACTTCAAAAGTTGCTCCTGTAAAGGAGTGGCCAAAGTGTTTTGAGCAATGGCAGTGGCCTTAAAACATGCAAGTATCAAGTGTACCATGGCTTGTTGAGAAGGCCCAGGACCCACTAACCTGTGCTGGGCAGGTGCTAGAAGGCAAATTCAGCTACAGTATGGTCAGACATGTAGTCCAGCAGGCAGTCCACTATCTCTAAGGGATCAATAAGTGGCCATCCAGATAAGTCATTGGCATTCTTTATCCAAAAAAAATGAGTATCTAAGGTGGTGAGGCAGCCAACATTGGAGCAGTCTGTCCACAGAGAAAGAACACAAGTCCCTGAATGGAAGATCAGGGAATGGGAAGATCCACCAGAGCTTTCCATTGGCCAAGCCCAATCAGAAGCCAGAGGAATAGGGAGCTGTTGATGCATCCCAAAGAGGCCAGCCTTGCAGGGAACAGAGTAGGGAAGGGAAGGTGCAGAGTGAATCTGGAGAGAGAAATGGAAGATGTCCAACCCCCGTGTCTTCATCAAAGCTGCACAGGGTCAAGGATACAGCCCTGAGTTCCAACCACAGAGACCTCACCCTGGTTGAGGTACCCTGGTACTCAGCTCACTCTGAAACCATTACCAATACAATCTGCCAAGCCATAGTTCACAATTTCAGGCACAAGGATATCAGAGAAAACAAAATAATAGTTTGTTGAGGCAAGATAACTCTGTGTGAGGAGGCTTTTTCTGACCATGTGAGCTTGTTTAAACTGACAGTGATTTTAGGAAGGTGAAATGTGTATGCCATATCAATCTTGGCTCCCAGTATCATTAAATTTAATTTCTGGATGATTCAAAGGAGATTAAACTTTAATGAATTGTAGTCTTTTATAATTTCTGTCTTTTATGTTACTCTTATAAATAGATGTGTTTTGTTTAGAAAAGCTGATGATTTGAGTGGGGTTCTTGATGTCCTTTGGATTCCATGGTAGATGTTTCATGACTGATTTCACTCATGCAAGGGAAACCCATTTATACAGTAGGGAAGGTAGATAAGAATACCTGGGTATTCCTATTCTCTCATCTTTTTTTTTTTTTCCTTGAATGAAAACCATTAATCTCCCAACCTATGCCAATTGTGTGTGTGTGTGTGTGTGTGTGTGTGTGTGTGTGTGTGTCTACACTACGTATATTACATAATCTTGTTTGGCAAGCTGTTTCTATGGAAATTATCAATAATAGTCTCAGTGTCATCAATGGCCCCTCCAATGGCTTGATGTCAGACGTCATGTTGACTGGAACAGTATGTGTGCAGGTGGATTAGGACAGGCTGCCTGGAGAATCCCATGGACGGAGGAGCCTGACAGGCTACAGTCCATAGGGTCACAAAGAATCGGATACGACTGAGCGACTGAGCACTCATGCATGCATGCATTCCCAAGATATAGGACTTCCCTTCCAACTCCAGCAGGGGAAGACAAACAACATTCATTAAGACCATGAGAAGCAGTTGTACTCTTATACTTTAAATACATGCAAGAGTATAAAAACTTATATAAATGGAATCGTTTTGTTCACTCTAGCTTTTTCAGAGGAAAGAATGGCCAGTACAGACTTTCTTCTTCTTCTCCCACTCTTCTCCCCTCCTCCTTCGTGTGTCTTCCCTACAACTGCATCACTGCTCCACCCCTCCCCCCATACACACAACACTCTCCAGATTCACAAGCTTGTGTCATTACTTTTGCTACTGTTTATATTTTATTTTGTCTTCAGTCTGACTGCTGAACTACTTAAACTACTTCTGAATGTGTTAAAAGGGACAGTCTTTTGGAAAGTCTTAACAACTACATAAGGACAGATCAACCAAAGTAATTTATAGCCTCCCCTTCTATTCATCCCAAACCAACATGAGCCTCAGCTAACATTATGAGCTACCTGGGTTCAACTGCTGAATCACGAAATGCTTTATTTCTAAATGGTGCACTGCAATGGATTCCCTCCCTTTATTCACTTTTTCCAACTCAGCTGTAGAACATTCTAGAACCAGGAGCCAGAAAGCCACCAGTGCTTCACTACAACCTGGATTCCCTGACTCCTGCAGCCAAGTTGCCACAGCACTTCCTTTTCATGTTACATGGTCGTGCCTACAGAGGGGTCTGCCTTGCCTGTGTCTTCCAGGTCATCCAGCCTTTTTGTAGAAGGGGAGGAATTTTCTTCAACCAGCTGTAACTCCTGCCTTCTACTCTCCCAGCCTCTGGAGGCTCATGGGTCATAATCAAGGACTCTGGCTAGATAATGGCAGTCATTGCTTAGGCCTTAGTTCCTAGGACTTTACAAGCTGTGAAATCCAAAACCTGTAAGAACAGCAGCACTTACATGATTCACAAAGGTGATGCAGTGGTTGTTGTTTTAACTCTAGCTTCCTTCTGTAGCTTGGACCTGTTTCTGCTTTGCATTCATCACCAGGTATTACAATTACTGAAGCTTGTCTGCCCTTGAAGACTGGGACCGTGGTTTAGAAACTTGCATCCCCCTCACCTTGCACAGTGCCTGCTACTGGATCAGCATCCTCAAACGCAGGCAATTGTTGAATCACTGGAGTTCTTTGGGCACTTAAAGCATCAGAAGAAGGTAGATAAGGTTGCAGGGGTTGATGAGGGCAGCAAAGATTCAAGATGGAAAGAAGAAATGAGTTCTCAAAAGGCTGGGCATGCCAATGTCCAAAAGGCCGCTGATATTGAAAAGTGAGAAGATAATTATTTTCTTTTTAATCACTAAAAATTTATCGACTACCTACTATGTTTCCTCTGTACTTGGCACTGGGGAATCAAAGATAAATGATCTGTGCACTTTTCTCAAAGATTTCATATTTATAAAGAATTGCTACTCAGAACAACAGGTGTTATGATATTTAGATAGAGTTCAGTGAGGATGATGGAAAGGGTTAATCAGATTTTATTATTCCCCTGCTTAAACCTTCCCCAGTACCATGCCCATGGACTATAGCCCACAGGGCTCCTCTGTCCATGGAATTCTCCGGGCAAGAATACTAGAGTGGGTAGCCATTTCCTTCTCCAGGGGATCTTCCTGACACAAGGATCGAACCTAGGTGAAACCCTGCATTGCAGGCAGATTCTTTACCAGCTGAGCCACCAGAGAAGTCCAATAGCGTGCCAGTGCACTTGAAGTAGCTTTACCATGATGTACCAGGCCCTGGTACCATCCTCATCTCCTGCCACATCATCCCTTACTCAGTTCACAGTCATTATTTCTGTCTTTGAACACAGCAAGTCCTTTCTCACCTCAGGGCCCTGCCCTCAGATCTTTACTTGGCTCTTTCTTTATCATTCAGGCCTCAACTCCAAAATCACTTCCTTTGGCCACTATATAACCCTCTGTCAGTTTCTCTGCCATTTTCATTCTCTACCCTGTTTCATTTTCTTCATAAGACTTTTTGTTCTCTGATGTTATCTGATTTGTTTATTAACATAATCATTGTCTCTTCTCCCTCTCCTTCCCCTTCACCCCCATGCATTAGAATGGGGGCTTCCCAAGAACAGAGCAGACTTTCTGGCTTAGCCACTGCTCTGCCTTTATGCCTAGAATATTGCCTGGAGGCTGGCACGTAATAGACACTCATTAGGTAGGAACTCACTTTGGGGAAGATAAGACAGATTCACCAGCAAAAAATATGCTAGGATAGGGAAGGCAGCTAGGGCCAGTGTCAGGACTCTGGGTATTAGACTGCAGGATACAGATGAAGCATGAAGATGAGGCTGGAGGAGAGACGTGGCTTCGTTTGTTTGATGAAGCATCAGGACTCGGACTCCAGCACCCGGAGCCTAGAGCCAGAGAGTATGGATTGGACACCAGTTCTGCCAGGTGCATGACTGGGCAGTCACCTAATACCACTTGCCTCCATTTCCTCATTTTTAGAAGAGCTGACAATAATCTCTGTAAAGACAATAGGAGAGTGCATTCTTCATAGGCTAGTGGGAGGATTAAATAAGTCATTATGTGGAAAACACCTCGTAATGTCTGGTAGACAGCTAAGCGCTTTCACCACGTACTACACAGAGGAGGGTCACTGAGGAGTTTAAGGAATAGGGCTATGGGATTCAGGTTTGTATTTAGAAAGATGAGCAGGTTGGCAGTGGTGAGGAGGGATCGGAGGAGACTGAGAAATTAGTTAAGGAAATAATTTTGTAGGCGAGAGGGGCCGAGACAACGTAGCGGCACTGAGGATGACGCGAGAGTTATTAAGACGGTGGACTTGGTCACCAGTCTGGGGAAGGAGGTGAGGGAAAGAGACAAGTCAATAGTAATTCCCGGATTGGGAACTTGGTGATGCCTTTCACCTGTACAGGGAATACGGGGGGTGCGGGTGGGGTGCCGGGTTTGGGAGCTGGGATGGGGAAGGAGGATGAGGAGGCATGTTTTGTTCAGCCGTGGCAGGTAGAGGTTGGGTGCCATGGGGACTCCAGGTAGCACTACCCAGCCAGAAGGTCCCCCCACACCTTCCTGGATTGCAATATGCTAAAGTGCTCATTAGCTCTGTACTTATTGATACTTAATGCTAGTGCTTAATATTTAATGTTTATCTTTGCCTTTTAAGCAAATAGCATGAGAAATATCTTTGTCCATATCTGCATTTTTCCTCTGAGATTTCTGTAAGTAGAATTACTGGGGCAGAGGTATATTACCTTTTGAAGATTTTAATTCATCTTGCCAAGTTTCTTTTCAAAAAGGTGGTACCAATATATAATCCTACAATAACCTGGGATTCTTAACAAAAAGAAAAAGAAAACAGCTTGAGTGAGGTTTTTTAAATAAGCAAATTTGCCAAGGCATAGGAAACAGTCCTCTTGTGTGCTACCAATGGAACTGACCACCAGTGTCAGCTCCATCTTTAAAAGTTGGTAGTTGCATTTGTCCTAGGGAATCTCTCAAATTAATGCCTGTTATTAACATGCTGCCAATACTATAATCCAAACTATAATCTTGAAACCAGGATGGTTCACTCCATGCGTTAACATTCCCCTGAACTTGGGCAAGGGGTTTAAGGACCATATATCCAGTGAAAGGAAAGCTTCAGTGTATCAAAACTATCTTAGTTTAACATATTTTCCCCCAAAGAACTGTTTTTTGGTCACTTTCTTTACATGACTCAGTGTATGGACATGCACAGAAATCGCATTGCCTGTGGATCAATCAGTGCTCTATAAGACAGCACTATTTCCTGGTCAGACATGATTTTAACCCAGAATAAACTAAAATCTCTTTTTGATACATATATCAATAGATTTTCATCAGGCTAGAAAAGAAAGTGCCATCTTCACTGAAAATGGGGTTTTGGTCAGTTCTGCACATGGTTATTATGAACTGCTGGCCTGCTCATGTGTTTTGGATGGTGGTCGCTGCATCTCTAACTGACTACACACAGCTGACACACTGCAGGGCAAGTATCTGGTGTGTTTCATATCCCTTCACTATGAATGCTTGCTTTGTGCTCAGCAGACTTAGATTTGAACGTGAGTGCGGTTTTTATCTGTTGTCTTTTCCAGAGAGTCCTTATAAAGGAAACTTGGATAGACTGTTCTTGTCCATGCCTTGTATGGAATTGAATATTTGTTTTGTATATTTCATGCACCACTGGAGGCCATCTAACCCGCGTGCCGTCAGCACCAATATTTGCCTCTTCTGTTACGTGCATTAACCATCCATCTGGGCTGAACAGAAACTCGTACTTAGAAAACTTTCTTTTACCTTGTCCACAATCACCGTTCTCAGGGGTTAAATAGGAGGAAGACAATTGTTCAAAGAAGACTGGGTCTAATTTGTATGAAGTGGGATTCTTATCAAGGAGGAAAGCAGTAAGGATTGATCATCTCTGCTAAACCATAATTGTTTTCTAGTGAGTGTTAGTCAGGGGTGGATCCATCAAAGAAGTGGGTAAAGATGGTAACTACTGCTTTAAGATGAACTTGGCAGCTCCAAAATGGCCTCCTTTACTACTGGGGCTATCACAGTGCTTGAAGGAAATTGCGATCGTTACGGTGGGAGCTGAATAGAATATAATGCATCCTAATATTAGAGAGTCCATTAGATGTCTGTGGTCCTCCTGGAGCTTTCTGCTCTTACATTAAAGAGTTCATTTCCCAGTTTTGTCCATTTGTAAAATAAGCCCCCCAAAAGGACACTAAGAAAAGTTTACACACATTGAACCCATTTACCACAACTGCCTTAAAATCATAGGGAACCTGCCTGTTTTTGTTGTTCTTTACACCCCCTGCAATTATTTTCATACACTGTATGCAGATTATGCTATAAAGCTATTTTGGATAAGAAGAAACCAAAATACTAAATTTACCAAATACCAAAATACCAAATTTGAGAGTGGTTGAAACCAAAGCCACCTCTGTAGTCACAAGTCCCTCTGGAAACAGGGAAAGAGACATAACTGTATTTTAAAGAAGTTACCATGTTATCCAATATCAGCTATAATGCTACCTTACAGAATCAAAGAATTTTAGATCCAGGGTGTATGAGGGGAGTGAATATTAGAAATTAGGTAGTCAGTGTTTTAAGTGCAGTTGTCAGAACGCTGGCCTCTAGGGAAAAGGTGATTCCCAGTCAGACAAGTTGGGTAACCGCTGCATCCTGTACCTTCCTCCCCTTGCATATTCACAAGGAAAGTCAATTTAAGTCAGCATCTCCCAAACTTACTTGAGCTGGGAGCCTTTTTACTCTGCGTAATAGCTGTTAACATCCTGCTGCAGGAAATGAGTCCAGTCTCATGGTGGAGGTTCAGAAAATTAAACCACTTAACGGTAGGTGACAGAGCCAGTAATGCCAGGATGACCCTCGGAATGGCTGCGAATTTGTACTGACAGCAATGGATTCAAAACATCCCAAGGCTTTTTTTCCTCCTTGAAATAGCCCTTCTCCCTGGCCCCGCAGCATGCAGGATCCTAGATTCCCCCACCAGGGATTGAACCCTTTACCCCTGCAGTGAAAGCACGGAGTCGTAACCACAGGATCACCAGAAAAGTCCTTTTTTCCCTTTAAAAATCGTTCCTAAAGTATCTAGGATCCTAGTTTAATTTAGAGAGATTTATCCCTTAGCAGATGGAAAATGTGTCAATTGGCTCATTCAATTTGGTAGTACTCTCTATTCATATGCATCAGAAACAGAACCTGAATAGTAAGCTCAGGAGGCTGTCGGTCTGAGGGGTGGGGAAGAGAGAAAGCCAGTAAGCAATGAAACAAGGAGACATGTAATTACAAATTACGACACGTGCTACGAAGATGATGAACTATGTGCTGTCAGCTTGAGCTTAAATTTGCAATCACTTTTTAATTGACCGCGATTCAGACGAGATCAATAACAGCTGTTTTTATGATTATCTTGGTACTCGCCTTCTGCCTACAGTCTGAACCACGTAATAGCCCCTCCCCCTTCTTGTTTTTCCAGCCGGGTGGAGCAAAATGAGAGCGCAGTGAGCCGGCCCAGCCTCTCTCCCAGCCGTCCCCGACGCCCACCATGAACCACTTGGAGGGGGCCGCGGAGGTGGAGGTGACGGACGAGGCGGCAGGCGGGGAGGTGAACGAGTCGGTGGAGGCCGACCTGGAGCACCCCGAAGTGGAGGAGGAGCAGCAGCAGCAGCACTATGCGGGTCGCCCCCGGCGCGGGCGCGCCGTCGAGGACCCTCGCGCCCAGCCTGGGCAGCAGCAGCAGCAGGAAGAAGAGGAGCGAGGGGAGTGCCTGGCGCGCTCGGCCAGCACGGAGAGCGGCTTCCACAACCACACGGACACGGCCGAGGGCGACGTGATCGCCGCGGCCCGCGACGGCTACGACGCCGAGCGCGCGCAGGACCCCGACGACGAGAGCGCGTACGCTGTGCAGTACCGGCCCGAGGCCGAGGAGTACACGGAGCAGGCGGAGGCCGAGCACGCCGAGGCCACGCAGCGCCGGGCGCTGCCCAACCACCTGCACTTCCACTCGCTGGAGCACGAGGAGGCCATGAACGCGGCCTACTCGGGCTACGTCTACACGCACCGGCTTTTCCACCGCGGCGAGGACGAGCCCTACGCCGAGCCCTACGCCGACTACGGGGGCCTCCAGGAGCACGTGTACGAGGAGATTGGGGACGCGCCCGAGCTGGACGCGCGCGACGGTCTGCGGCTGTACGAGCAGGAGCGCGACGAGGCGGCCGCCTACCGCCAAGAGGCCCTGGGCGCGCGGCTGCACCACTATGACGAGCGCTCCGACGGCGAGTCCGACAGCCCGGAGAAGGAGGCCGAGTTCGCGCCCTACCCCCGCATGGACAGCTACGAGCAGGAGGAGGACATCGACCAGATCGTGGCCGAGGTCAAGCAGAGCATGAGTTCGCAAAGCCTCGACAAGGCGGCCGAGGACATGCCCGAGGCCGAGCAGGACCTGGAGCGCGCCCCCACCCCGGGCGGGGGCCGCCCCGACAGCCCCGGGCTGCAAGCGCCGGAGGGGCCGCAGCGGGCCGCTGGCGGCGAGGCGGTGCAGCGGTACAGCAAGGAGAAGAGGGATGCTATCTCGCTGGCCATCAAGGACATCAAGGAGGCCATCGAGGAGGTGAAAACCAGGACCATCCGTTCGCCTTATACCCCCGACGAGCCCAAAGAGCCCATATGGGTCATGCGCCAGGACATTAGTCCCACCAGGGATTGTGACGACCAGAGGCCGGTGGATGGCGATGTAAGTGTGTGCGGGTTCGGGCTCGCTAGCTCCACGCGCGGCCAGGAGGGGAGACGGGCGCTGGGTGGCGTCGTTTGTCATTAGAAATGACTTGATGACAGAAATGTTCTCTAGGCAAGCTCAGAAACAGCTTGCGCTTAAGAGCTGGTGAGCGAAAACCAGGTGGGGAGGAGTTGAGTGTTGAGAGATTGCGGTAAATCAGTGGTTCTCGAACTGCTACTGGAGCATTTGTTCAGAAATTGGTTTCCAGGCGCACCTCTTTCCATCCCCTAGTTCCACACTTAGATTTGGGGCAGTGCCTGCGAATTTGTACTTCTAACGTTAATAAAAAACAAGCCTGGATTGAGGAAGGAGAGACTTCATTGGAAAGGTACCGTTGTAACAGGAACTCTTGCAGTAGCAGAACTGTGGGAACTGCAAGCGTCTCTAGGGTTAGGCAAAAGCGGATTCTTTCGTGGGTAGCAGTAAACAAGGCCTGAAAGGACAAGATGTGAGGAAGTGGGATGAAGCGTGGCTTGAACGTACTGCCCTTGGTAGTGTTATAATCTGAGAACAACAGCCTTTTCCCAGGAGGGGCTGGTGAGGACCGGCGGTAAGCTGGCAAAAGTTCAGATACCTGGAAGAAGGTGAGAAGCTTAATCAAAGGTTGGTTAATAAGCATTCTGTTTTGACTAATCAGCTCAGCTAATCATTTCTCAGGCAAAGAATGGGAATTTGAGGGGGTCTGTGTCTGGCCTTGTCATAGGTAAACAAAGGGGCACCTGTGAGTTACTCAAGTCTTATGGGAAAGAGGTTCTTTGCATAAGCGGTATTCACAAACGAAATGGGAGGATGGGGGTCTTTCACCTTTGCTGTTTCCTTGGATCTCAGGGCTCAGGTTAAGTTCAGCGCTGTCACTTATAAGTTCCTCGGTGATGCTGATGACTGCTGGTCCCAGGACCACAGTTTGAGAACCACTGTCTTAAATCAACCCCTTAAAGGTTTAGGATGAATAGTGGCCGTTTTAGAGGAAGTCAAGGAAATTCTTCTGGGCCCTTTCCAACCAAGGGTGTCTACAGTTTGTTTGCTTTTTTTTTTTTTTTTCTTCTTTGTGACTTACAAGAAGGGCTTAGTTTTCATTTCTGGTGGTACCAGAGGGAGCTTCTCTCTTCACGAAAGACGTGCTTTTAAGCTGAAATATACCTTCTTGTGAAGAGCTAGGGAAAGCTGTTGCTGCCTCGTCTGCCTTTCACTTCCATTTTTGAAATATCCAAGAAATTTGATAACTTGGCAAGCTTGGGTGTCACAGTCTGCTCAGAAATAAATCAAGAAGGCTAACCTTTGCCCCCACTACCTGACTCTAAAGATTCTCTTTCTCCTCTGACTCTCACTCTTCCATTCTCTTGAATAATTTTTAAGCACTTTCATTTAAAATGGGAGCTTGGAGTAAAAGAAGGGTCAAGAGGTTAAATTTGGTTTCATTTAATTCTGCATTTTATGATGCACCTATCTATTTCTGAGTATATCTTTTGGAGTGAGAAACCATTATTGGAAGCTGTTTGTTCATTTTACTTATAGGTAAAAGGCTGTGCAGGTCAGAGATGTCATTTGCCTCCTCTTTTATTAACAGTCAGCATTGGCTGTTAGCTGATTAAATCACAAGCACCTTTAAATCATGGGCTTCCCTGGTGGCTCAAATGGTAAAGAATGTGCCTGCCATGCATTAGACCCAGGTTTGATTCCTAGATCAGGAATATCCCCACTCTGGTGTTCTTGCGTGGAGAATTCCATGGGTAAAGGAGTCCGTGGGGTTGCAAAGAGGCGGACACGACTGAGCAACTAACACTAAAGTGAAATTTCAACTATGGCTGTTAGCTGATTCAATCACCTTTAAGGTAGGGTTGGAACAGGCTGGAAAAGGATCTGCATCCTCCCCAGCCAGGGGGCGGCATTGGGTCAGTTCAGCCTCCTTGGTGTCTCCCCTCTGTAGTCCAGGCTTCACATTCAAACAGTTTAAAATAGGTGAGCTCCTGTGCAGGATTCTGAGTGACCTCCAGTCTCTACAGGTTTCTCCTGGCTTGGAGGGATGGAGTGCAGCTAGCATTTTTGCAAATGTAGTAGAAATGGAGCAGGCTTTTAAAAGTGGGGAGCTGGCAGGAGACCAGGTTCTAAATCCTTTTAGAAACTTGGAAAGCCGTTGGAAAAAAGCCACAGGAGCATTCGGTACAGATGCTGGCCTCTTCCTTCAGCTTTCTCACCTGTACCAGCTCCGTGAAACGACCTGCTTCACCACCTGGTCCCTGCAACCTGATGATAAACCCACCACACAGCCTCCACTAGGGCTGGGGGCTTGCTTTTATCCATTTGAACTAATAAAACAACCCTCTTACAAGTTGTTTCATTCAGAAGGTAGAATTGATTTTAGAATAGTTGGTGATGCTTTAGAATCCCATCTCGTCAGAAATTCAACTTAACGTTAAGAAATTGGTGAATAGAGTTTTCTGAGTTGTGAACAGTTAATACAAAGCAAACCCAAAACCCTGTGCCTTAAAATAATCCACCAGTTGTCTTTAAATCGTCTGAATTTGTGGGTTGCATTTCATCTGTCATGCCATAGGAAAGCCCTTCATTTGCTACCTCTTTGATGTTACTATGGGGGAGAATACAAGTGTATACATTCTGTTAATTTCCACCTCAGCATCAAAAAATATTTACTGCTCATTTCATGTATGCTGTTGTATAAAATGGAAAAGCACTATTAAAAGCACTGTGGCCTGAAGTCTTTCTGGAAGGTACTTGTTAAAAATGGCATTACTACCTTTCCTTTCCAAACCAGAATACCTTAGATGGGGGCCAGTGATCTGTTCTTTGGGTTTGTTTTCCTTGCTTTGTTTTGTTTTGTCAATTTTCCCTATGATTCTCGAGTATGTTTTTTTTTTTTTAAAAGAACCATTGATTTAAAAGACAAGTATCATGTGGGTAGTTTTTCCATGTAAGCCCCTATAGATTAGAGACCTAGCTGCTGCTGCTGCCGCTGCTAAGTCACTTCAGTCGTGTCCAACTCTGTGTGACCCCATGACGGAAGCCCACCAGGCTCCCCTGTCCCTGGGATTCTCCAGGCAAGAACACTGGAGTGGGGTGCCATTTCCTTCTCCAACGTGTGAAAGTGAAAAGTGAAAGTGAAGTCGCTCAGTCGTGTCTGACCCTTAGAGACCCCTCGGACTGCAGCCTAAATCTCATATTAATATGGGTGTGGTTTCCTGGAATGGTCTCTCCCACTCTGGTTATGGTCAACAGGCCTGGGGAAGGGGCACTGGAATTCTTGTTACAGAATCAGTGCATTCTCAAAATAGTATCATCAGAAACCGCAGTGATGCAAATAGACAGAAATAAAAAACCACCTGTACTACTACCTGCCAGAGATACCTGCTGATAGCTAAATTTGTTCTTCACACTACTTTTAATTCCCTCGGAACTTTAGCATTTTTCTCTTAGTTGGAGGAAACAGACATCTGCTTGCTACTGAATCCTACAGAATGCAAAAATAGAACTGCTCATTAGCAAGGACTTACTGAATGCAGACTAGATGCTCAGCAGTGAGTGGAAATGATTGTTTTCTGAAAAAAGTACTTTATAAATGCTTTGCTTTTAGTAAAGGCTCTTTTCCAGGTATATGTTTGAGAACTATCTTCCAGTCCCCTTCTTGAAAATATTGTTAATAAATGATGAGTTCTGAAAGTCCCACAGTCTACCCATCTCTCTTTTTAAAAAAAATTATTTTTAATTAGAGTATAATTGCTTTACAATGTTGTGTCAGTTTCCGCTTTACAACGAAGTGAATCAGCTATACTATACCCATATCCTTTCCTCTTAAACTCCCTCTCACCTCCACCCTCTCCCCATCCTTCTAGGTCATCACAGAGCACCGAGCTGAGTGCGCTCTCTTTAGGCAGCAAATTCACTCCGAGTAAGGAACAGAGTCGTGGTAGAATCAGAGACATGGATAGGAGCAAGCACGCATCATGAATGGGAGCGTTTTGGCTACTTGGAATGGTGTGTTGTGTGGCTTGACTTGGTGTTTATCTCTACTTGCTCTTTAAGCTACTCTAAAGTGACAGTAAAAATAGTGAAAATATGTAAACCCGTAAGTGCCAGGAGACAGGAAGCGGCAGCAGGTGAGAACAAAATTTTGGATCACCAAAGGGGTGGTTGGCTGTGGTAGATGTTTGTGCCCCCAACCCTGTATTGCCGGCTGTTCTCTGCTTTCAAGCCCAGGAAGGACTGTCCTGCCCCTCCTGATCCCCTCAGAGTGAGACGCGGCAGTGAAATGGGAGCACTGCAGTGTGCTGCTGCTTCTAGGAGGGAGCAGCTCCATCTTCCTCCAAAGCCTCAGATGAAAGTGCTGGTGTCACAGGATGACAGAGCCCCTGTCCACATGGGTCCCGAGTGACTGATGAGCAGGGCTCCCTGCTACCTTTGCAAACTGTAGTGTGAGAGAGGACTCAGTGTTTGTTGCTTTAAACCTTGGGGATCTGGGGTGGTTTGTCGCCACAGCATAGCCTCATGGCCTGATGGGCTCTCACTACGACACTGATAAGGCTTCTGTGTTCCCTACTCTGCCTAGCGTCTGTGAGGATTGTATTGTAGGCCCCTTAAAAGGCTAAGGAATGAAATACTGGATATCTCGGATGGCAGGAGCATGGCTGAAAAAGAAAGGAGGATTGTTTGAAACTGTGTCATGGGAGAAATTAGACTCCAAATCCCTTCTCCAGTCCATGCCACTAGTGACCATTCCTCCCTCGCCTCCACAGAAGGTGGGAGGCTTACTATAAAGAAATCATGTACCAGAGAACTGGGGACACCAGCCACGGCTGATAGTGGGTGTTACGGGTGCCTTATGGAACACAGGGCCCACTAACCATTGGGCCTGAGAAGGTCTTGCAGTTCTTAGCCATCAGGCTTAGAACTTACCCCTCACATCCCCCAGCCAGAGATTAGAATATTCCTCTCTGAGGAAACAAAAAGGCCCAAGAATAGACACCTTCAGTTACTAATGTTTGAGGACTTCCAGCAAAACTCTTAAGTCCCCACCTGATCACCCCACAGTGAAGTTTACTGCCACTTGTAGATCTTCCAGGAGGCTTTTTGGGGACCCTCTGTTAAATATGAGTGGATATCCAAGGATCACTGGACATTTAAAGAACATCTCTAACATGAAAGACACACAAAAAGCAAACAGAAAAGGAACTTGGAGAAATAAAGGCAGTGCTTAGAGCAGGGAAAAACTATAAAATATTCACTAATATTCTCAGAAAGAGAAGATCAGTTCAATCGCTCAGTCATGTCCAACTCTTTGTAACCCCATGGACTGCAGCTTGCCAGGCCTCCCTGTCCATCACCAACTCCTGGAGTTGACTCAGACGCATGTCCATTGAGTTGGTAATGCCATCCAACCATCTCATCCTCTGTCATCCCCTTCTCCTTCTGCCTTCAATCTTTCCCAGCATCAGGGTCTTTTCAACTGAGTCAGTTCTTTGCATCAGGTGGCCAAAGTATTGGAGTTTCAGCTTCAACATGAGTCCTTCCAGTGAGCATTCAGGACTGATTTCCTTTAGGATGGATTGGTTGGATCTCCTTGCAGTCCAAGGGACTCTCAAGAGTCTTCTCCAACATCACAGTTCAAAAGCATCAATTCTTTGGCACTCAGCTTTCTTTATAGTCCAACTCTCACATCCGTTCATGACTATTGGAAAAACTATAGCCTTGACTAGATGGACCTTTGTTGGCAAAGTAATGTCTCTGTTTGTTTTTTAATATGCTGCCTAGGTTGGTCATAACTTTTCTTCCAAGGAGTAAGCGTCTTTTTATTTCATGGTTGCAGTCACCATCTGCAGTGATTTCGGAGCCCCCCAAAATAGACTGTCACTGTTTCCACTGTTTCCCCATCTATTTGCCATGAAGTGATGGGACCGGATGAGAAGATAGAGAGCCATAAATTAAAATAGGATGCCATTTTAAAAGAGAACATTCCAAACAAAATTTAATTTAAAAAATGGTAGGAATTTTTAAAATCCTTCAGTGGGATGATTAGAAGACAAAGTAGAAAACAATCCTCACGAAAGTAGAATAGTTAAGTCACTAGATGGAAAGAATTAGGAACATAGATAAAATGGAGAAATTATGAAAAACTATTTCCTCACAGCAAAGGACATGACAGTTTCCTGACTGGAAAATTCTACTAGGTACCTAGAACAATAAAAGACCCACAGAAATTTCAAAACAGAAGGGAGAAGGAGGATATCCTCCAGACTTTCAGAGAGGGAGAAACAGGTTACAAATTATTAGGAATCACAACAATGGTATACTCTTCAAAAGCAACACTGGAAACTGGGAGGCCAACACCCAGTCTCAATGTGAGATTGGCCAGTTAATTGGCCAACACCCAATTAAGTGTGAAGGTGGAGTAAGACTTTTTCAGTTATGCAGAACCCCAGAAAATTTACCTCCCTGGCACCTTTTCTCAGTAAGCTGTTCAAGAATTGCTCCCTCCAAAATGGGAGTGTAAATCAAACTCAAGAAAGAAGATGGGATTGGGAAACAGAATCTCACACAGGAAATAGACCAGGCATTGCCTGTGATGATAGGGGAGGAGATGATAGCTGTGTAGAAAAGACAAGGCAGCCGCCAGGCCAGTCCAGGGTGGACTGGAGCTTGAAGAGCTCCAGGTGGGAGGTTTCCAGAAAGCTTGGAAATGAGAGATTTCCTAATATTTTAAAAATATTTTAAATCTATATCTCATTAGAACTTTTTATCTTTGAAGGATATACTACTTTAAAATTTTTTTTATTTTATATTGGAGTATAGTTGATTAACAGTGTTGTTTATTGTCAGGTGTATGGCAGACTGGTTCAGTAATACATATACATGTATCTATTCTTTCTGAAATTCTTTTCCCGTTTAGGTTATTGGAGAATATTGAACAGAGTTCCCTGTGCTGTACATTAGATCCTTGTCAGTCCCAAACTCCCAATTTTCCCTTTCCCTAAACCTTCTCCACACCCTACCTACCCTGGTACCCATAACTTAGTTCTTTAACTCTATGAGTCTGGTTCTGTTTTGTAAATAAGTTCAAATAACCATTTGTATCATTTTTTTAAGATTCTGCATATAAGTGATATCAGATGATACTTGTCTTTCTCTGTCTGACTTCACCTAGTGTGATAATGTTACTTCATGGCATTATTTCATGGCATTATTTCATTCTTTTCAATGGTTGAGTAATATTCCATTATATGTATATGTGTGTGTGTGTATATGTGTATATATATATACACACACACACACCACATCTGGGGTTAAAAAAAATCAGTCTTTCCCATCACTTATCTTCATTCCATTGAGCACAGGGTAGTTGGAGACCTTGCCTTCTGCTGTGCAGTTTGCTCCAATCATTCCAATAGAGTGATGATCTGATGACAGTGTGGAGACAACTGCTTGGTCCTCTAGACAGGGCAGGCCTGGAGCTGAACCGACAGGTAAAACTCAAAAGGTGAGATAAATTAATCAGGAAAACTTCAAATCCAGGAGAAGAATGCAAAAGCACACATTCTTCTAGCTCCTTTTGCTTTTTCATGATTGAAATAAACTATATATTT
This sequence comes from Moschus berezovskii, assembly GCF_049115385.1. Taxonomy (NCBI): domain Eukaryota; kingdom Metazoa; phylum Chordata; class Mammalia; order Artiodactyla; family Moschidae; genus Moschus; species Moschus berezovskii. The sequence goes on along the minus strand of NC_142466.1, from coordinate 52,695,686 downwards.
GCTCTCTGATAGGGACTTCCAGGTCAAATCTTTTCATTTCCAAGTTGTAACAGCAAGATCATGACATGTTTAAAAACATTACGCTGGTCACATCAGGTCCTCACAGTTCGTAGAAAAGTGTGTTGTTGTTGTTGTTACTGACAACGAAGTTCTATTATTTAAGAGCACTACTCGCCATTGGCAGGGATACGGCAATTTATTGCTGACCCTAAGCTGCAGAATGGGCCGTTAAATGTGCTCTGGTAAAGGTAGGCACGTTGAAAACATTTCATTTTAAAAGTATGGACCATTAACCCAAGTAAGTATATAAACCTGAGGAGAATTCAATGCATCCACTTTGACCTCAGCAAACATCATTCTCACTGCAGCTATTCATATTCTGGCTGCCATCCTTCCCACATATGTTCAGCAGTCCACACTCTAAGCCCATTATCAAACCCACAGATCCTGAACTCTTCAGGGTTTTTCACTGTCAAGATGCAAATCCACTTACCAATTAGGGTTCTGCACTGAAGTAGTACAGCCCACTCCTTGACCTACTTTTTACCTCTTTACTCTTATGTGAGTAATATAAGCTAGATGTAAGTGTGTGTGCTCAGTGCATACACAAACACAGCATGAAATTAAAATGAAAAACTTAGAACACTTAGCTCATCATATAACAGAGATAACACAGCAGTCATTTTCTACAAATTGTGCACATAATATACAGAAGTGTTTGCCTTTTTTTTTTTTTTCAAGAAAGTGGACAGTATTGGGGAAATAATCCCTTTATACAGTGACTGATCTCTGCATAATGATTCCAACTCTTATTTTTAAAACATAAGGCAAAGAAATACAGAAACATAGTTTTGAAAGTCAAATGGTACTATAAGGTTTATGGCAAAAACCAAAGTCCTTTTCCATATTCCTTCCCGCTCCATGGTTTCCTTTCAGCATTTCTTCCTGTATTTACTTCCACAGGCATAAAGACTGCGTTTACACTGCCTCACCTTGATTTTCAACTGCTTACACTATTTCTCAGGGCTCTCCTGGTAAATGATCTGTCTGCAATGCAGGAGATCTGGGTTTGATCCCTGGGTCAGGAAGATCCCCCGCAGAAAAGAATGGCAACCCACTCCTTTATTCTTGCCTGGAGAGTTCCAAGGACAGGGGAGACTGGTAGGCTACAGTCCATGGGGTCCCAAAGAGTGGGACATGACGGAACCTCATGGTGATTGCAAGCCAAATATCTACAACAGATACACACACAAGTTAAAGGAACCCTAACACAACACTAAAGTTAGTAATCAAATCACAACAGAACAGAAAAAAAAGACCTACACAAATAAATCGAAAACAGTCAACAAAATGGCAGTAAGAACACAGATCAAGCTTCCAGTTCAAGATGGCAGAGGAGAAGGGTGTGTGCTCATCTCCTGCCGTGAGAGCACCAAAATCACATCGAGCTGTTGAACAACCATCAACAGGAGGATGCTGGAACCTACCAAAAGAAGATACCCCATTCCCAAAGACAACGAAGAAGCCATAGCAAGACAGTAGGAGGGGCACAATCATGATAAAATCAAATTCTATACTCACTCAGTGGGTGACCCATAAACTGGGTAACAATAATACCAAAGAGGTTTTCCCGCTGTTGTGAAGGTTCTGAACCCACGTCAGGCCTCCCAGCCTGGGGATATGACAAACTGGGACTGGGAATCCCCAGAGAATCTGACCTTGAAGGCTGGTGGGATCTGATTACAAGACTTCCACTGGACTGGGGGAAACAGAGACTCCAGTCCTGGAGGGCAGAAGCAAAACCTTGTGCGCACCAAGACACTGAGGAAAGGCACAGCAACCCCACAGGAGACGGAGCCAAAACTGCCTGCTGGTGTTCAAGAGGCTCTTATGGAGGCGTGGGTTGGCAGGGGCTCACCACGGGGATGGGGGCTCCGGCTGCAGCACTTTGGGAAGGTCCCCCTCGGCATAAACTCTCTTGCAGGTCGCCATTAACCCCACCATAAAGCCCTTAGACCTGTGGGCTGGGTCGCCTCAGGCCAAAAAACTACCAGGGAGGGAAGTAAGAGAAAGAAGCAACAACAGAATAAAACAACATTAAAAGAGGCCCTCAAGGTCTGTGAATAGCAAGAGTGTTTTTGGCGAGATGAGTGATCTGGGCGTGTACTTTCTATTTTGATTTTAAAGTGCACATTTTTTTCACATCATAATGTCTCTATACTGGTGGTAGGAAGTGAAGTGAAGTGTTAGTCGTTCAGTGGAATCCAACTCTTTTGTGACCCCATGGACTGCAGCCCGCCAGTCTCCTCTGTCCACAGAATTTTCCAGGCAGGAATACTGGAGTGGATCACCATTTCCTTCTCTAAGGAATCTTCCCGACCCAGGGATTGAATCCACGTCTCCTGTGTCTCCTGCATTAACAGGTGGAGTCTTTGACACTGAGCCCTAATTATTAATAATTATTAATAATACTGTGTTGCATACTTGGAAGTTGCTGAGGGAACAGGTTGTAAAAGTTCTCATCCCAAGAAAAATTTCTGTAACTCTGTATGATGACCAATGTTATCTACTTATCATGGTGATCATTTCACAACATATACAAATATCACATCATTATGTTTTATGTCAATTATACCTTGAGAATATAAAATTATAATCATAAAAGAAAAAAAAGAACATACATATTGAAAATTACTTTAAATGTTCCAACCCAAAGACACAGACTGGCTGAGTGGATACAAAAACAAGACTCATATATATGTTGTCTACAAAAGACTCACTTACAATCTAGGGAAGCATAAAGGCTGAAACTAAGGAGATGGTAAAAGGTAGTCAATGCAAATGGAAATCAAAAGAAAACTGGAGGAGCAATACTCAGACAAAATAGACTTTAAAGAAAGTTAAAAGAGACAAAGAATTACACAACATAATGATCAAGGGATCAAGCCAAGAAGAAAATGTAATAATTGTAAATATAAATGCACCCAATGCAACAGCATCTCAATATGCAAGGCAAATACTACCAGCCATAAACAGCCATCAACAGTAATACAATAGTGGTAAGTTGACCTCACTTTCATCAATGGACAGATCATCCAGACAGAAAATCAACAAGGAAACACAGACCTTAAAAGATACATTAGACCAGATGAACTTAATTGATATTTACACAACATTCCATCCCAAAGCAGCAGGATACACGTTTTTCAAGTGCACATGGAACATGTTCCACAACTGATCACATGCTGGATCCTAAAATAAGTGGTGGTAAATTTAAGAAAACTGAAATCGTATCAGTCATGTTTTCCCACTACAGTGCTACGAAATAAGAAATCAACTACAAGAAAAAGACTGTAAAAAACACAAGCACAAAGACATGGAGGCTAAATAATATGCTGCTAACTGAAATTAAAAGACGCTTACTCCTTGGAAGGAAAGTTATGACCAACCTTGATAGTATATTAAAAAGCAGAGACATTACTTTGCCAACCAAGGCCCGTCTAGTCAAGGCTATGGTTTTTCCCGTGGTCATGTATGGATGTGAGAGTTGGACCGTGAAGAAAGCTGATCGCCGAAGAATTGATGCTGTTGAACTGTGGTGTTGGAGAAGACTCTTGAGAGTCCCTTGGACTGCAAGGAGATCCAACCAGTCCATTCTAAAGGAGATCAGTCCTGGGTGTTCATTGGAAGGACTGGTGCTAAAGCTGAAACTGTTGACTCACTGGAAAAGACTCTGATGCTGGGAAAGGTTGGGGGCGGGAGGAGAAGGGGACGACCGAGAATGGGATGGCTGGATGGCATCACCGACTCGAAGGACATGAGTTTGAGTGAACTCTGGGAGTTGGTGATGGACAGGGAGGCCTGGCGTGCTGTGATTCATGGGGTCGCGGAGAGTCGGACACGACTGAGCAACTGAACTGAACCAACCAATGGATCACTGAAGAAACTGAAGAAGAAATAACAAAAAAATCCCTAGAGACAAATGAAAACAAAAGCATGATGATCCAAAACTTATGGGACACAGCAAAAGCAGTTCTAAGAGGGAAGTTTATAGCAATACAATATTACCTCATGAAACAAGAAAAATCTCAAATAAACAACCTAACCTTATTACCTAAAGCAACTAGAGAAAAAACAAACAAAACCCAAAGTTAGAAAGAAATCATAAAGATCACAGCAAAAATAGAGACAAAGAAAACAATAGAAAATAAAATCAATGAAACTAAAAGTTGACTCTTTGAAAAGATAAATGAAATAGGTAAACCTTTTAGCCAGGCTAACCAAGAAAAAAAAGGGAGAGTGCAAATCAATAAAATTAGAAATGAAAAAGGGAGAAGTTACAATGTACACCACTGAAATGCAAACGACCGTAAGAGACTACTAAAAGCAACTATACGCCAGTAAAATAGACAACTTTGAAGAAATGGACAAATTCTTAGAAAGGCATGATCTTCTAAGACTGAACCTGGAAGAAATAGAAAATATGAACATCAATCACAAGTACTAAACTGAAACTGTGATTAAAAAACTTAAAAGTCCAGGACCGGATGGCTTCACAGGCAAATTCTATTAAACATTTAGAGAAGATGTAACACCTATCTTCTGAAACTATTCCAAAAAACTGCAGAGGAAGGAACACTTCCAAACCCAATCTATGAGGTCACTATCACCCTGATACCAAAACCAGACAGATACCACAAAAAAAGAAAATTACAGGTCAGTATCACTGATGAACAGAGACACATAAACAGACACGGTGTATGATTAAAGGGATCACACACCATGATCAAGTGGGATTTATCCCAGGGATGCAAGGATTTTTCAATATCTGCAAATCAATCAGTGTGATACTCTATACCAACAAACTGAAAAATAAAAAACATATGATCATTTCAATAGAGGCAGAAAAAAGCTTTTGACAAAATTCACCACCCACTTACAATAAAAACCCTCTAGAAAGCACCTCAACATGTTGTTCAGTCGCTAACACCTCAACCTAAGCCATAGATGACAAACCTACAGCTGATGTCACACTCAGTGGTGAAAAGCTAGAAGCATTTCCTCTAAGATCAAGAACAAGGCATGGATGCCCACTCTTACACTGTATGCAACATAGTTTTGGAAGTCTTAACCAGAGAAGAGCAGAGACATTACTTTGCCAACAAAGGTCCGTCTGGTCAAGGCTATGGTTTTTCCCGTGGTCATGTATGGATGTGAGAGTTGGACTGTGAAGAAAGCTGATCGCCGAAGAATTGATGCTGTTGAACTGTGGTGTTGGAGAAGGCTCTTGAGAGTCCCTTGGACTGCAAGGAGATCCAACCAGTCCATTCTAAAGGAGATCAATCCTGGGTGTTCATTGGAAGGACTGATGCTGAAGCTGAAACTCCAATACTTTGGCCAACAACAACAATACACTTTTCTGTGAACTGTGAGGACCTGATGTGACCAGCGTAATGTTTTTAAACGTGTCATGATCTTGCTGTTACAACTTGGAAACGAAAAGATTCGACCTGGAAGTCCCTATCAGAGAGCAAATATATAGTTTATTTCAATCATGAAAAAGCAAAAGGAGCTAGAAGAATGTGTGCTTTTGCATTCTTCTCCTGGATTTGAAGTTTTCCTGATTAATTTATCTCACCTTTTGAGTTTTACCTGTCGGTTCAGCTCCAGGCCTGCCCTGTCTACAGGACCAAGCAGTTGTCTCCCCACTGTCATTAGATCATCACTCTATTGGAATGATCGGAGCAAACTGGTCTGATGATCTGCACAGCAGAAGGCAAGGTCTCCAACTACCCTGTGCTCAATGGAATGAAGATAAGTGATGGGAAAGACTGATTTTTTTAACCCCAGGCTCCAGTTTTTTCTCTTGACCTGATCCCACTTCCAAGAGGACTCTTTCTCAACTTTTTAATGAATTGTCTCACTAGTCAGGTTATCTGTGAAACTACTGTGCAGGGAAATATGGGGAAAGCATCAGGGAAGGAAATGGATGATTTCACCAGAGAGCATTTTGTTATCACTTTCCATATAGAATCACAGCACATGGGACCACAATTTGGGTGTCTTGACATGCTTGCTTAATAAGTTGGGACTCCAGAAACTTCCCAGGAGTCTTTAGAAAAATTGTGTCAGCTCTCCCAACCGTGCACCCTCGGTATTTTCTGTAAGTGGACTGTTGCTGTATAGGGGACGAAGAGAAGGTCCAGGGAGAGGAGCAGATAGATCATAGATAATTGAATTCCATGTGTAACCCAATTAAATCCTGGACCCATGTCATCCTGGGGAATTATGAAACGCACTGTATCTATAAACGTGATCATCTTTTAAATGGGAAGTGATCCCATTACAGGTTTAACTGACGTGTTCTTAATACAGAGATGTAGATTGTCAGTCCACTTTCTTTGAAACATGGATTTTCACTGACCACTTTGTTAAGAGCAGCCGTAGAGAGGATGTTATTTTATTTTGACAAAAGCCACCTTGCTCTCCCAGAGTCCCACTGGTCTTTGACATATTTTATAGCTTTAGAAGACAAATCATCCTGGATGTCTATGCCCTTTGTCTTGGGCAAAGACAGACATTCCTTTAGGAAGTAATTTCCTCGTGTAAATTTCAAACGTGATTAGGCAGACCCCACTGAACAGAGACGACATGGCTCCTTTGGTTTGTATCCCCACCCCACCCTGCATTGGCTTACTCATTGGACTAGTAATTACGAATCCTAAATCTGCTCCTGTTTACACAGACTTATGTCTGTACTCCACTTCTTAAACTGGCTCTCACCTCTGTCCAGATTACATTCCTATTTAAGGCAGTCAGGGCCCTACTCTTTGAATAGATAGATTCCAGGATTCTTGATTAGAATCTCTGGAGATTTGGTCTTACCATCAGTGTTTCTAAGGTCCAATCAAAATTTGTTTTTCTTGTTTAGTTGCTGAGTTGTTACCTCTGAACCACCGGAAAAGCCCCGAAACCAGCTTAAACTGTAAACCACAGTTTAACACTTGATTCTTTGCTATCTTACTTTCTACTTGTCTCACATACATTAGCCTCTGATGGTCACTATCAGTCTATGGAAGGTGTAGTGTTTTCTCCAACTCTTGTAACTCAGAGCAAATTGCACAATGTTGATGATGCTCAATAAGCACTCATTATATGTAAATATTAGCCCTGTTGTTGACCTGCTGCAGCTCAACTAAGTTGGTCACCCGCTTTCTTCCTCAACTTCAGTTTCTTCACCAGTAAAATAAGTTATCAGATTTTTTCCCCCAGAATTACAGAGCAAAATGGTTTTGCAGATCCTAAGTCATCCATGGAAATGTGAAATCAGAATTGCAACTATGTGGTATTTTGTTGCCTTGAAAGTGAAAGTCGCTCAGTCATGTCCAACTCTTTGTGACCCCATGGACCTTCAGCCCAGAATACTGGAGTGGGTAGCCTTTCCCTTCTCCAGGGGATCTTCCCAGCCCAGGGATTGAACCCACGTCTCCCGCATTGCAGGCAGATTCTTTACCAGCTGAGTCACAGTGGAAGCCCTTAGTAGGTCGAAATTCATTTAACATTTAGGGCTGGTCGCTGGCAGACTGTGAATTAGAGAAGTTGGCTGTTAGCACGCTTTCTTCAGTTTCTGTTTTCTGCGAGCACTCACATGGTGCTGCCCATCTGCTCAGGCACTCTGAATGACTCAGGGTCTCCACCTCCACCTTAAGCAGCACTATATTGTCATATTGTAAGCGCTTCCACTCCCCCCCGCACTGGGCTGATTGATTAAGTCAAACTAAACTGCTAATTAGTGATAATGGCACTTTGTACCACTCCCTTCAGATAACATTTAGCTTTTATTGATGTCCCCAATTCCAGAGACCAGTTGGTGAAAGTCTTTTGAGGCAGGAAACAATTTTGGCACTAACACTTCTTAGTCAGAAACCAGCCACTCTCCTGCTGAGAGGGAAGTATTGCCAGAATCCTGGGAAGTGAGGGCTTGATGTTAACACTTGCCCCAATCACGTGCACTTTTGTGCCTAAAGTTTTTCTTTCTTTTTTTTTTTTTTTGACAAAGATGATATGATGAGGGTGGAGAAGCATCCTGGCTTCATCTCGGCCTTGGTTTCCTTGGCGTCACCTGCTCCCTGTCCTCTCTCCCGTTCCCTCTGCCCTGAATTCAGCATCAACCTACATGGACTTGATTGTTGTTCTTGTTGCTAGGAAACTGTGGACCAAGGTCAAGTGTACATGCTAATTCATTAAGGCTTGTTAGCAACATCTTATCCTGTTGTGATTGTGTTGTCAAGTGTATGTGAGTGAATGAAAAGAACTGTTTTTGCTGCTGAAGGATTGTTTTCATGAAGGATTCCTATAAAAGTATCTTTCTCTGAGAGGTCCTTTTTGCCAGTTCACATCTCCTCAGGGAGCTCTGGCCAGCCATAGATTTTCCAAGTTCTGAATAGCAAAGGATGGAGTTGAAATGGCATCTGTAGTCAGGTAGACAGACTTCAGAATGAATTATGTGTTCTGTTGAGGCCTGGTTTCCCTAAGTGGATAAACTCTGAGCTGGAATGTGATGTATTCTTAGCAGGTAGAATTCAAGAAGGGGAAGGAGAGTTTTCCTAAGAGAGTCAGCTCGCTTTTGTGTCATTTTGTGGCTTGAAAAGGACTAGACACCAAGCATCCTTAACTCTGAGTGTTCTCCTGGCCTGCTGCAGAAGAATATGCATCCCAGTGTAGGTTCTGAAACCAACTTCGTTCTACTATATGGTTCATACTGTTTAGAAAAGGGGGGCTGGCAGACCCTCTAGGTTAACATCCCAGAAGCCTATCCAAAAGCACAACTTTAGAACCAAAGGATCTTCTGTCAGGACAGCAAAAATGGGCCGCAGTGCAGTTTGCCAAATAGACCTCAGAAACCAATAAGAAACCTCTTATTAGGTGAATGATAGCAGAGGAATTGGAGAAGGCAATGGCAAGCCACTCCAGTACTCTTGCCTAGAAAATCCCATGGACAGAGGAGCCTGGTGGGCTGCCATCTGTGGGGTCGCACAGAGTTGGACACGACTGAAGCGACTTAGCAGCAGCAACAGCAGAGGAATAAATGTGCTCTCAACCATCTGCCATGCAAACTGCCATGAGTGATTGGTTTGAGCTGTTACTTCCCTTGCTGACACTTTTGGGTTAAATAGAGCACAAGCTACATATAAGACACTGTCTGTGAGTAAGAAATAGAGCCTGGCCGCAAAGCCACACTATTCTTTGCTTTATCAGTGAACCAGAGAGAGTGGCGACTACTGTATCTCATCAGAAATTGAAAGTCTCTCTCAACTTATCATCTGCATGTTTAACAGATATTTTAGAGTGCCTCCTATATCTCAAACAGTGTACGAGATGCCAGGGATATAGCGGGCACAGAGATGCAGGTGCTATCTAAAACAAACACAGACCCTGCCTGTGCAGAGTTTATGATCTGTTCTAGGCTAGTTCTTTGTTGAGCCCTCAGTCCAACAGGCCTCCCCTGCTCTTCAGGCTTTCCTCTGAAGCCACCTTTAATGTCTTAGCTACTTACAGCTGTGTAACAAATTGCTCCAGAACTTAGTGGCATGAACCATGCCATAGTGATTATCTCACAGTTTCTGTGGTCAGGATTCCGGCATTACTTCGCTGGTCCTCTGCTTTGGGGCCTCTCTGACACCGCAGTCAAGGTGTCAGTGGTCTATAGTTCTCTTCAGGCTCACCTGGAGAAAGCCCTGCTCCCAATGAGCTTGTTGGCAGGATACAGCTCCTCACGGGCCTTTGGAGTGAGGACCTTGGTTCCTGGCCGACTGTGGCCCACAGGCCTCCTTGTTCTATGCCACGTGGGTACTCTCCTCCTTGGCTGCTTGTGTTAATAAAGTGTGCCAGCTGAGTCTGTTAGCAAGCTGGGCTGTAAAAGACTGTGACTTCTAATTACAGAATGACATCCCATCACCTTTGCTGTATTTAGAGTAAATCACTAGCCCACACTCCTTCCCCAGGAAGAGAATTACACAAGGGTCTGTATACCAAGAGTTGGGGATCACAGGGCCCATTCGAGAAGTCCATCTACTCCATTTGATGTCTTGTCATCTCCTTGTGTTGGCGAAGAGCTGCTGGGTCTAAAACCAGCAGCTGCTGGCCTCGTCCTCCCCAGTTGACCTCTTCAGTCATTCCCAACTCATAGGCTGTATTAATTTTGTCATCTGCTGGCCAGAAAAGAATGAAGCCAAGTGGTGCAAAAGAGAATAGGGGTGAGAGGCAGGTGGCTACATCAGAGACAGTTGGGATTCAGAAGAACCTGTGGAAATGGGGAGGAAGAGGGATTGTCCTCAAGGAAAACACACAACCAGATGCATTCTTTTTTTTTTTAATTTTTAATTGGAGGCTAATTAGTAGAAGCATTTTAACTTTATTGTCAAGGGACTTCCAGGGCCAAAAGAATTTGCCATAAAGAGTGCTTCTTAAGCTTAAGCAGAGCTTTCAACCACTGTTCTGCTGATCCCCCTGGACTTTGGGGATGAGGGAGGCCTGGACCAATGGGTGTGTTGCCTTCAACTCCGGCAGTGTCAGCTGGGGCTCCAGACCCTCTCTGGGTGACCCAGAATGTTGTCTGAATGCTATCACCTCTCCACACGGCATGACACAAAAAGAGGTGGAGAGCTGCCTAGTAGGGGTCTTGCTGGTGCTGAGAGAACAGCCTTGGAGGCTGGCTGGCATCCTGGTGCCCTGACTCCTCCCCCAGATGTGGGCATGGTTCCCATTCTTTGTGTTCCCATCTCACCCGTCCTCTTGTCATGGGGGCCGTTTTCCATCGCAGGTGTTATCCATTATGGATGAGGCATGGAGAAGGCCGTGGTGAATAATTCAGCAGGTTTCGGATGCAGATTGAACATTAAAGGGAAGGAAAGACTGAAAAGAAGAGAGCCAGGGGAAGCATTCTGGATTCTGTTGCAACAAAAGGATGCTGTGTGAAGGTGCTTTCTGTAACTTTCCAGAAGATCTGCTTTACTTTGTAGTCTCTCTAGTGATTTTTAAGTCTTAAGTGTAACGGTGGTTCTCTGGTTAATAACTGAAAAAATTCCAAACTTTCCACAGCAACAGTGAAGATTCTGATGATTTCAGCCTGTCCTGAGTGATTCGTGAGTTCAAATCAGAGCAGTTTTTAAGAGTGATAATGGCAGATTGGTTCCACCCTTGAACCGGGGGAGTTCAGTGGTAGGGGTTATTCAATCTCAACACTTAAGAATCAACACCAAAAGGTTTTCTGTCTTTTAAATAATTGATGGAAAGAAGACAGTATCCAGAGAAATGCCCAGTGCTATAAATTCAGAAGAAATACCTCCTGCATTACTCACCATTTAGAAAGAGCCTCCTTGAATGGGGCTGACAGCCCCAAGTTTTGCAGCAGACTGACCCAGATTATAGTAGGTACAATCTGACTGTGAGCAGAGCGGTCAGAAACACAAGAACAGGCGAGGAGGGGCAGAGAAGTGCCCGAGGACCTGCTCTCTCCGGCCTGGCCTACAGAGTTGTCCACAGCACAGGAAACTGTCACCTAACGTGGGTGGATTTTCCAGTTGTGGATCATGCGGGTCCTCTGCTTCTCTCTTTTCTACCTTTTGACTCCTACAGTTCATCAGGTAAAGTAGGGAGAGAGACCTGTTATCCTGTCTCATAGAGGGATTGGTGAGAAAGAAGGCTGAAGCCATCTCTTACAGTGAATGTCTTGAATGTTCTTTACCCTTCATTTTTTGTGCATCCGCAACCTCCCCCATTGCCATGGCTAGTTAAGAAGAGGTAGATTCACTCTGGGAGGTCTATCTATCTTCAGCCTTCAGAACCACCCTACCCAACTCTGTTTCCATTAGTTCCTTCCAGCTCAGTTCCACCTGTGTTAGTCTTGTCTTTCCTGAGAATAAGTGTACACAGTCCAGCTCTCAAAGCCAGTTTGGGTTTACCTATTGTTGTTCAGTTGCTCAGGAGTGTCTGACTCTTGTGACCCCATGGATGGCAACACTCCAGGCTTCCCCATCCTTCACTATCTCCCAGAGGTTTGCTCAAACTCATGTCCATTGAGTCAGTGATGCCATCCAACCATCTCATCCTCTGTCACCCGCTTCTTCTCCTGCCCGCAGTCTTTCCCAGCATCAGGGTCTTTTCCAGTGAGTCAGCTCTTTGCATCAGGTGGCCTAGGTATTGGAGCTTCAGCTTCAGTATCAGTCCTTCCAATGAATATTCACAGTTGATTTCCTATAGGATTGACTGTTTGCTCTCCTTGCAGTCCAAGGGACTCTCAAGAGTCTTCTCCAATACCACGGTTCTAAAGTGCCCATTCTTTGGTGCTCAGGCTTCTTTATGGTCCACCTGTCACATTTGTGCACAACTACTGGAAAAACCATAGCTTTGACTTCCCGGGCCTTTGTTGGCAGAATCTGCTTTTTAATACGCTGTCTAGGTTGGTCGTAGCTTTTCTTCCAAGGAGCAAGCATCTTTTAATTTCATGGCTGCAGTCATCATCTGCAGTGATTTTGGAGCCCAGGAAGATTAATTTTGTCACTGTTTTAATTTCTTCCCCATCTATTTGCCATGAAGTATTGGGACCAGATGCATGATCTTAATTTTTTGAATGTTGGGTTTTAAGCCAGCTTTTTCACTCTCCTCTTTCACCTTCATCAAGAGGCTCTTGAGTTCTTCTTCAATTTCTGCCATTAAGGTGGTGTCATCTGCGTATCTGATGTTATTGATATTTCTCCTGGCAATCTTGATTCCAGCTTGTGCTTGATCCAGTCCAGCATTTTGCATAATACTCTGCATATGAGTTAAATACGCAGGGTGACAGTATGCAGCTTTGACATTCTCCTTTCCCGATTTTGAACCAGTCCATTGATCCCTGTCTGGTTCTAATTGTTACTTCTTGACCTGCATACAGGTTTCTCAGGTGACAGGTAAGGTGGTCTGGTACTCCCATCTCTTTAAGAATTTTCCACAGTTTGTTGTGATCCACAAAGTCAGAGGCTTTAGTATAGTCAATTAAGCAGAAGTAGATATTTTTCTGGAATTCTCTTACTTTTCCTATGATCCAGCGGATGTTAGCATTTTGATCTCTGGTTTCTCTGCCATTTCTAAATCCAGCTTTTACATCTGAAAGTTCTCAGTTCACATACTATTGAAGCCTAGCTTGGAGGATTTTGAGGATGACTTCGTTAGCATGTGAAATGAGTGCAACTGTGTGGTAGTTTGAACATTCTTTGGCATTGCCCTTCTTTGGGATTGAAATGTAAACTGACCTTTTCCAGTTCTGTGGCCACTGCTGAATATTCCAAATTTGCTGGCATATTGAGTGCAGAACTTTAACAGCCTCATTCTTTTAGGATTTGAAGTAGCTCAGCTGGAATTCTGTCACCTCCTCCAGCTTTGTTTGTAGCAGTGCTTCCTAAGGCCCACTTGACTTCACACTCCAGGATGTCTGGCTCTACGTGAGTGAGCACACCATCATGGTTATCCAGGTCATTAAGCCGTTTTTTTGTGTGATTCTTCTGTGTATTCTTGTTGGTGTGTATCGAAGCATGTTGACCATGGGGGCAGCTTCTTTTTGTGTTTGTGTATCTGACTTGCCATTTCCACATTCAGATTTCAGTGCGAGGGTGTTCAGCAGCTGTGAGGAGGTGGGGAGGGCCCACTCTCAGCATCCTGCGCCCCCTGGCCCTGGCTGGCCACATGCCCAGGTTTGTTCTGACACTGGCTCTGAGCAAGCCTCTTTTTCCCAACTCCTGCCCCTTTCTGCCATATGAACTGGATGCTCTTTTCACAGGTTCTATAAACATAGCAGAGTTTAGAGTGTGTGAAAGTTTCTGGTAGCACCTCAGAACCGAGTTTATTTTCCCCCAGAAATAGTAGGCATTACTGCCAGAAGAGGGAGGCCAGCCCCTCCTCAGAAACATCAGGTGATGATGCTCCAGCAGTGACGCACGACTTGCCGGGACCATCGGGCACTGAGGGGTTAATGCAGCTGGGTCAGACACCCTGGGAGTTGGTCACATCTCCTATTACAAGTTACATTATTGACTTGGCCATCTAACACCACTGGAAACAATCCACCAGACACACACTAGGATCAGGAGTTAGCCTCAGCTCACAAGTGGATGCTTAAGAGCTGGCCCTGCTACCCAGAGAGCACCCATAAAGATGGAGAATTTCTGGATGTACCAGTTTGAGTGTCACGAAGATGAGGTAGGTGGATCCTCAGTTTCACAGCTCTGTTTGCTGCTTTGCTCTTGGTTGTCTTCTTGTCCTGTCAGATTGTGCGTTTTCTGCATTTCCCTTGACAGTAGGAGTAAGTGAACAGAGCTGGAATAGGATGGGAAGAGATGTAATCAGGTTTGCCTGTTGCTGGTAAGTCCACGACGACCTGAAAAAAGAAAAGGCTGACCACTTAAATTGCACTTTGCTTCCTCTCCATCAGCATCACATTGTTATTTGCTGTGTTCTGATAAATGAGTTCATTTAGGCACTGTAGCCTCTAATTCCAGGTTCTTTGTTGTGTCTTTTGCTTCCATAATGCTAATGAAAATGAATGGAGATTAGTGCCTTGCACACTAGGAACTGATTTGCTAATAAATGAGCTGATGGGCAAAGTGAACCCTGTATAGTACCTGGCACATAGTAAGCTGTCAACAAACAGTAGCTGTTCTTGTTTTTAGTAGATAACGTGTTATTACAGCAAATGGTTTGCTCTTAGCTGCATTTCTTAATACAAACTGAAAGCCACTTTGGTTTTCCTCTCACAGAGCTCACTTTCAGTATGGCCTGAGGATGCTCGTGCAGGAGGACCATCAGGGATATGGACCTAGATGGAAAATGAACATGATGGAGGCTTCTTCATAAATGAGTCCATCACAAGTTGTAATAAATTTCAAATAAATACAGTGAGGCTATTTCAAAGGGGGAAAGATCACATTGGTTTATAGATCAGTTTTATCAGATGATAAGTTATCAAATGTTTCAGGAATGACTTTAGTTAATAATTAATTAGTCTTTTTTTTTTCCTTTGAGAACATGGTTTCAGAGGCATAGAGCCCTTCAGGTAGTGATAAAATGAGTGATCTGTGTGGTCCCCTGAAGAGGAAAGCATCCTGTACCTAGGTGATCGATGCAGCACAAGGCTTTCTCCAAGCTGCTAGATAGACTGGATCCTCACCCTAGCAGTCTTGCCAAGGGTTTAGCAGACTTGGGACTGGGAATGTGAGCATTTTCCCTGTGGGAAAAGAAAATGGAAATGCTTAGAATATTCTGACAGTTGTCTCAAAATGTTCCGTTGGTATTAATTGAATCCATTATAAATGTGTATATAAAACACTTCATTAGGCCCAGGCTATTATCATTTTAATGACATAATTATGCCCCTACAATGCCTATGCTAACTTTCCTGCTTCACCACATTAAGAAAATACAAATGCGCGTTGATAATACAGTTTGAATGGAAAGTGAATAATTATGGGATTCTTCAGCAGTTTTGATTTTCAGAAGCACAAACATGTCTTGGAGCAAGAAAAAACTAATCATATATATATATTTTTTTAATAATCGTAACATAGAATAGGTTAATTTAAAACACTTTATGTCAGTGAGGAAAACAGGGTGTATTTACTTGAGGAAAAGGACAACACTGGTTAAACTGATATACATACTGAAAAAGCTATCTGAGAACACCGGAGACACAGAAGTCACCCCCCACACCCCACCCCACCCCCAAAGTGGCAGTTTCTCAGAAAGACTAGAGCCTATACTGGGTATCCCCTGCCTTTGAAAGTCCATATGCATTCTTCGGCATTCAGCCTTCTTTATGGTTCAACTCTGACACCCATACGTGACTACTGAAAAAACCATTGTGACTCTAGTGGTAAAGAACCCATCTGCCAATAAAGGAGACGTAAGAGACACAGGTTCAATTTCTGGGTCAGGAAGATCCCCTGGAAGGGGAAATGGCAACCCATTCCAGTATTCTTACCTGGAAAATTACATGGACAGAGGAGCCTGGCAGACTACAGTCCATAGCGTCACAAAGAGCTGGACATGACTGAGCGACTAACACTTCACTTCTCACGTCCACATGTGACTGGAAAAACCATAGCTTTGACTATATGGAACTTTGTCAGCAAAGTGATGTTTCTTCTTTTTAATACGCTAAGTTTGTCATAGCTTTCCTTCCAAGGAGCAAGTGTCTTTTAACTTCATGGCTGCAGTCACCATTCACAGTGAGTTTGGAGACCAAGAAAATAAAATAGAGTTGGACCATAAAGAAGAATCGATGCTTTCGAACTGTGGTGCTGAAAGAGAAGACTTAAGTCCCTTGGACAGCAAGGAAATCAAATCAGTCAATCCTACAGGAAATCTACCCTGAATATTCATTGGAAGGACTGATGCTGAAGCTCCAATACTTTGGCCACCTGATGCGAAGAGCCGACTCATTGGAAAAGACCCTGGTGCTGGGAAAGATTGAGGGCTGGAGGAGAAGGGGACGACAGAGGATGAGATGGTTGGATAGCATCACCAACTCAGTGGACATAAGTTTTAGCAAACTCTGGGAGATAGCGAAGGACAGGGAAGCCTAGCATGCTGCAGTCCATGGGGTCACAAAAAGTTGGATACTACTGCGTGACTGATCAAAAACAAAAATGAAATCTGTCACTGCTTCCACTTTTTCTATTTGCAATAAAGTGATGGGACCAGGTGCCATGATCTTAGTTTTCTGAATGTTGAGTTTTAAGCCAGGTTTTCTACTCTCCTCTTTCACCCTCTTCAGGAGGCTCTTCAGTTTCTCTTCACTTTCTGCCATTAGAGTGGTATCACTTGCATATCTGAGGTTGTTGATATTTTTCCCAGCAATCATGATTCCAGCTTAGAGTCATCCAGCTGGCATTTCTCATGATGTACTCTGCATACATGTTAAATAAGCAGGGTGACAATATACAGCCTTGACGTACTCCTTTCCTGGTTTTGAACTAGTCCGTTGTTCTATGTCCAGTTCTAACTGTTGCTTCTTGACCTGCATATACGTTTCTCAAGAGGTAGATAAGGTGGTCTGGTACTCCCATCTCTTTAAGAGTTTTCCACAGTTTGTTGTGATCCACACAGTCAAAGGCTGTAGCGTAATCAATGAAGCAGATGTTTTTCTGGTGTTCCCTTGTTGTATCTATGATCCAACGGATGTTGGCAGTTTGATCTCTGGTTCCTTTGCCTTTTCTAAATCCAGCTAGTACATCTGGAATTTCTTGGTTCACATGCTACTGGAGCCTCGCTTGAAGGATTTTGAGCATTAATTACCTTGCTGGCATGTGAAATGAGTACAACTGTGCAGTGGTTTGAACATTCTTTGGCATTGGAATGAAAACTGACCTTTTCTGGGTCTCCTATATTGCAGGCAGATTCTTTACCATCTAAGCCACCAGGGAAGCCCTGTGTATTCAATATTCTGTGTTAAATTGTAATGAAAAAGAACATGAGAAAGAATGTATATATAACTAAATCACTGCTGTACAGCAGAAATTAACACAACACTATAAATCAATAAATAAAAATAAAGTAGTGACAAGAACCCTGAGCTGCTTGTACCCACAGACTTCCATATGAGCACATGAGTGCAATGCTACCTGTGTCCAGAACATACTTTGTCTGTAAATCTTTTTCTTTTTTGTGTTTCCTTTTTCCTCTAATACTAAAGAATTGGTGCCCATGCATCCTTCCATATTTAACACTTTTCTGGAACTCCTTTTGTATTTTTTATGGAGAATCCTGATTAAGCACTTGAAGAAGAAAATGTAAGTTAATCATAAATTCTGCCTTCGAAGTGATTATTAAACACTGTAAATAAAATGTTATCTAATAGTATTATAATTTTATGAAATGTAATGGAGAACGTGATGCACCATAAGAATGGCACAGATAAAATACAAGCAATTCTCATAGGAGAGGGATTCATTTTGCCTAAGAGAGCTGGAAAGACTTCATGAAAGAAGTAGTATTTGAAGTGGGCCTTTGGAGGGTCATGAACATGTGGAGTTCAGACAAGAGCATAAGCAAAGGTTCACAACAGAAACTCATGGGGAACAGAAAGGAGTTCAGTGGCTTGATCTTAGACCATACGAACTGTACGGGTGGAAAATGGTAAAGAAATTAAGGCCAAACCTTGGATGCCTTCAGTGCCAAGGTAAAGAGTCTAGGATTTATTCTTTAAGCAAAAAGGAACCACTAAATTTTTTGAATTGAGAAATGAATTCCTCAGAGCTCGTTAAAATTGTATTTAAAATAATGAGAGTAAATAGGTCCTTCATGAGAGGTCTCAATGTCTTACTCAGTTTGGCCTGATGTAACAAGATAGCATAGACCTGGTGGCTTAAACAACAGAAATTTATTTCTCACAGTTTTGGAGCCTAGGAGGTCTGAGATGGGGGTACAAGGATGGTCAGCTTCTGGTGAGTGTTCTCTTCCTGGTTTGTAGATGGCCATCTTCTTGCTGTGTTGGGGTAAAAGGCCGTGAAAGAGGAACCAGGTTCTCTTGTTCTCTTATAAGGGCACTAATCCTGTTCACAAGGGCTCCATCCTCATGACTAATCACCTCCCAGAGGCCCTACCTCCTCATTTCATCCCTCTGGGGGGAGGGGGACAGGCTGAGGTTTTAATATATATGTTTGAGAGGGACATTATCCATAACACTGGTGAAGAATGTTCATGAGTTCTTAGTGTTTGGGTTACATGTTATATGTCAGCTGTTTGGTGACTTAAAAACAAACCCTTATTTTCAGGCTCTGTGAGATTCTCCATATAGTTGAAGTTGCTAAATAATTCATAGGCTTGGTAAAACTGTAATTTTAAAGAATTATTTCTCCTACCCTTGGTTGCAGTGAAATTTTTGTCACTGAGTTCCCTTTGAAGAAATGGATCTTTGTATATTGGGATCCATCAGACTTGGCTAGAGCCAGCTGGGATCTTTTACCAGGTGTCCTAAACAGTGGAGTGTATCAGTGTGTCATGGTCATATGTGAGCTGTCGGTGTTTAACCCTAGAGCAATGAATACGAACATGGTTCTCTTTTGTAAATCAATCAACATAATAGCATCATACTCAATCTTCATATTCCAACATGCTGTCTTGAATGGGAGATAGTGAACATGCCAGAAACTACATACAGTCACTGTGTGTACCCCCTAACCATAGCCAGAAATGAGTTATTCTTGCCATTATACCAGTAAGAGTCTTGGGGCTTATAAAGTAATTTAAAATCTTTGTGGTATGATTTTATAGAGCCTTCTGTGTGCTTTTTAATTTTATTCATGAATAAAATGTTTATAAGGAAGGAAGCAAGATGAGATGAAGAAAATATCCCCTTGGGTATGCATTGTCCTTTTGAACACTCTCCCATAGAGGCAAAATAATTTTTGTTATTATTGTAATCTTAAAAGATTCTCAAATATTGGTTAAGTGATTTGTGCATGCCCAGGCACTGAGCCAATTCTGTGTGCATTGTTACCGATTAATCTTCACGTCATTCCCAATCCTCGTGTCATTCTCAGAAGAGTCAGAGAGGATGGGAACCTGGCGGTGAGTGGTGAAGCCAGGATTCCCATGCAGGTCTGCCAGGTGCTGGTGTTTGAGCACTTAGCCCCTTCAGTATCCTGAAACCTGAGTTGCAATCTTACTTGTTCTGCCACAATAGAAAATTAAAACATCAGTATTTTTCAAAGGAGAAATGTAACTTGTGCTCCCTATAATCACCTATGCTTTTGAAAATGGACTCTAATATTGGAAAGCCAGAACATGATAGGTTTGAAAACTTGACCAGTGTCTTAGGAATTCATTGATTTTTTTTTTTTTTAAACTTCTCACCAACCAGGAGCCTTTCTCAGGGCCTTCCAAGTCCTGGGCACTGTGGCACAGAAGACTTGCGTCTTCTCCACTGGAAGCTTTCTCTGATCCAGATGGTCTTTCCTCCCACCTGCTCATGCCTGTTATGGGCTGCTGTCATGTCATATTTTAACCAACCAGGGGAAACAGAGGCAGTGTCCCAAAGGATCCTTGTGTCAGTGTACCTTCAAAGGTCTACTTAAAATTAATTCACTTACAACAAATGCGAAGGTTTCAAAGTAAGTATGGGGAGAAAGGGATTTGATTAGAACTTTACCTTGAAAAACAGTACTAAAAATGACAAACATAAGCTTAGTGTATTTTTTGATTAACAACATGTCAGTTATAATTTCATCTATATATGAATTCTTAGAGAAGTATTTTTTTCAGTTTATCTCATTGAAGCATAGTTGATTTACAGTGTTGTGTTAATTTCTGCTGTGCTGAAAAGTGATTGTTATATATGTTATTTTTCATATTGTTCTCCATTATGGCTTATTACAGGATTTTGACTGTAGTTCCCTGTCCCCAGTAGGACCTTGTTGTTTATCTGCCCTATATATAATACATAATAGTTGGCATCTGCTAAGCCCACACTCCCAGTCTATCCTCCCTCCTCCTTCCTCCCTCCCTCTTGGCAACCATGTCTGTTCTCGATGTCTGTGAGTCTGTCTCTGTTTCACAGATAAGTTCATTTATGTCATATTTTAGATTCCATATAGTATTTGTCTTTCTCCTCTGACTTCTCTCAGTATGATCTCAGTTCATCCACATTACTGCAGATGGCATTATTTCATTCTTATTTGTGGCAGAGTAGTATTCCATTGGATATATGTACTACATCTTCTTTAGCCATCCTTTTGCTGACAGACATTTAGGTTGTTTCCATGTCATGGCTACTGTGAATAGTGCTGCTGTGAACATAGGGGTCAGTTCAGTTCAGTCACTCAGTTCTGTCCAACTCTTTGTGACCCTATGGACTGCAGCATGCCAGGCTTCCCTGTCCATCATCAACTCCTGGAGCTTGCTCAAACTCATGTCCATTAAGTTGGTGATGCCACTGAACCATCTCATCCTCTCTGAACATAGGGGTACACTTATCTTTTTTAATATAGTTTTGTTTGGATGTATGCCCAGAGTGGGATTGCTGGATCATACTCTAATTTTAGTTTTTATGGAACCTCCATACTGTTTTCCATGGTGACTGCACCAATTTACATTCCCATCAACGGTATGGAGGGTTTCCTTTTCTCCACACCCTCTCCAGCATTGTTCTTAGTGTGAAGTGATACCTCACTGTAGTTTTATTTTCATTTCTCTAATAATTCATGGTAATGAGCATCTTTTCATGTGCCTATTGGCCATTTGTATGAATTTTCTTGAGAAATGTCTACTTAGTTCTTCTGCCCACTTTTTTTTACTGGGTTGTTTGTTTTTTGTTATTGAGTTGTATGAGCTTAGAGAAGAAGTATTGACTTAAAGAGTCATAATTTTTCTCAGAAAAAAGTCATTGAATCATACACTAGAACAACTGCCTTCAATTCACACATGACTCCTGCAGCATGATCAGAAACAGTCCTTTCAATCATAGAAAGGACCATTTCAGCAAAAATATTTAAAGACTGTTTTCCCAAGGCCCTCTATTATCAGATGTTCCAGTCATGCTTTTTTTGAAGCACCTCTAACATCATTATTGGCGATGGACAGGGAGGCCTGGCATGCTGCAGTCCTTGCGGTCACAGAGAGTTGGACACAACTGAGCAACTGAACTGAACATCATTATCCTTCCGTTTTTCTCTTTTTAATTGTTAACTGGTGTAACTCCACCAACTTTTTGATAGCTCATAGTGGGTTTGAGCAGTTCTGCAGTTTTACCACTTTCAGTTTTGAGATTCTGCTTTTTATTTTTGCAGTATTTGCACTTATGCCCTGCAATGCAGTTGCTGTTTTGTTCTGGTTTGGTTTTGTCTGGAAACACCAGATGGTCCCAGCAGTCAGCAGAGATCAGCTGACAAAGATGTGGGCCAGACAGACGCTAGTGTTTGAGAGGGAAGACTGTGAAGACACATACTAACCCTGCAAATAGTTAGCTCCTTAGTGGTGGTTTTTATGTTAAGGTGACTTGTTTTCTCGGGGACTCGGCGACATTCCTTACAGAGGACATCTTGCATGTGTTCATGGGTCTATCTGCCCTGCCAGACCAGGAGCTCCTTGGGCACAGGCAGGGACCTGGGCTTCTCCAGACACTATCAGCGCTTCCGTGTTAGATAAGTGAGTGAATGATGCAGGTCAAGCTCACTTCTTTTGGTCTTTTGACTAGAATTCCTCCAGACGTCTTTCACCATCCCTGTACACCTGTCCACATCACAGCCTTGCTCTCAGTGCTGCCTCGATCCTTAGGCTTTTCTGAAAACAGCACTGTCCATTTGGAGAGAGCCAGGGGTTCTTTACCCATGGCTTTGGGGTGTTCTCAGTGTCCTTCCGTCAGCTTTTCTGGGTGATAATCTGTTCTTTTTGCAGATATCCAAGGATGAAAGAGGATTAGGGGAAAGGGAAGACCAAAGTGGTAACTCAACCCCCTCAGTCCTTTAGATCTTCCAGTTCAATTCAGGAAATAGTTATTAAAGTGCCTAGACTGTGCTTCTCCAATGAGGACTTATAAAGAAAATAGCCTCTGGGCAGAGAGTAGGCACAGTCTGTCACCAAGTGGGGCTCCAGCAACTGGTCCCAGCCCTGCTGTTCAGCCCATTTCTCCCCTCCCTGTGGAGCTGTGTGTCCCTCCCTGCCTCTGTTTCTAGTACCTTCAACCTCTTCCCAATCCCGTCCTGCTGCGTGAAGACCATCCAGTTTTCAGGGCTGAGCTGACGCAGTGCCTTCCCAGCATAGTAGCACTGCTGGTCCACACTCCTTCCCTCCTGCAGAAGTAGTCCCTCCCTACTCTGTGTCTCTGTGTATGAATGCATGACTCCGCCACCTGCCATGGCGCTGACTTCATACGTTTCCTCCTCCTACCTGGAAAGGGGTAGATGGAACAGCCACAACATCTCTTGCCTCTTTGTTTCTGGGTCCAGTGCTAGGAACACAAGGAGGCACCGAAATATCTGTTGGAGGAATAAATAAGTAATAATTAATTGTGTACTGCTTTTCACCCCTACAAGCATGGCCTGAAAGTGCCATGAACTGTTTGTCTGTCTCGCCCCCAACCATCAACAGTTTATGTGCCCCTAGGAGATGTCCAGTGAATGAAGATGACTGACTGGCTTTCCCTCCAGATGCTGTTGCATCCTTGGACCTCAGGACAAGATTATCCATCTCTTGTCCTGGCATTGAAGAGCCTAAGTCTGAAGACTGGGAGCTCTGCTTTTACCACCCCAGAGCTGTGGCGAATCAGCTAGAACATAATCTACAGAAAACAAATTGTTGAGCTTAAGGAGACCGCCTGTAATTCCAGAACAGGGAGTTATCGAGTCATCTTTGAACAGTGCCTTCCTAGAGACCTGATGTGGCACTTACCTTTGTGAATCTCCAAGCCCACCTTTGCTTCCCACCCTTGGTCGCATTTGCCTGAAATTGAATATCCATCCAAAAACCTAGAAAGCATGAGACTCCCAGAGAAATATGTAATGATAGTTTTTACTTTTTGCCTCATATCATTGGTTAAATTTTGTCTCCAATACATTCTTTGAAAGTAAAAACTATTTTCCAATTTCTGGTTTTCTCTCCGCTCTTCAGCATATGAAGAGGCAGAAGTTGGGGTGAGAAGCAAAGGACTTTTAAAGCAGACATTTGAGATGAATTGACATTAACACCTTGGTTTGGGCTCCATGGAGTCTGTGTCTGCTCTGAAGGTGTTTGTCCATCTTGGCTTTGTCAGCAGTGGTTGTCTACTAGTGGGTAGTAGGCTTCCAGGTAGGGTAATCTCTTGGGGACAGTTTGTGCTTTAAAGGAACTTTGCTGGAGCTAAGGTCGGAGTCTTCACAGGCAAAGGCCCTTTCTCTAGTTTTCCAGTTCAAAATGCAGATGTAGCAGTGTAGGGGTCCCATAACAGAAAGAGGCTTATCACTGACCTCTAAAAATAATACAAGAGAGTAGTTGTTGACTGCTTTTGGCACAAGTTGGAAAACATGGTAAGGCAGAAAACCACATTGACATCATTTATTCAGTTAACGCTTACTGAGTGAATCCCTGCTGTTCACGAGTGCCCAGGGCGAGGCACTTGGATCACCAAGATGAATAAATGAGCTTTGCTAAAGAGTTCTTGGGAAAGGGGAGGCACACACAGAAACAGATAATTACAAAACCTGGGCCGTGCCATCAGGGGAGAATAGTAGTTTGAACAGAGTCTGAGAAGGTTTCAACAGGATGAGCGCTTTCGAAGGAGAGAACAAGGGAGAATGCTCTAGAAGGAGGTCAGTAATTGCATGTGCAAACAGAAGGAAGCTCAAGGGACCTCATCTGCATATGGAAGGCTAGGGAGGGGAAGTGGCTCCTAATCAGGCCTGGTATGGGTCCCGTGAGGGCCTCGGCGAGACAGTGCCCCCCAGAGTCACATGTGTACCTCTTCTCTGGGGTCCCATGGTGGGTGACCGGCGCTGGTCACCAAGCCTTATTGTGGGGTCCGACCTGCCTCTTCTGTACCCCAGCCTGCTCTGCAGATAACCTGTCTTCTCAAATCATCCAGAGATGACCTGGTGCTCACAACACTGCAAAGCCTCCATTTTTAGAAGCTTTGCAACAGAAACTAATTAGAGAAATAGGCACTATGGGATACTTTGGGAGCTTTTTTTTTTTTTTTTTTTTTAATGAAAGTGATACATTGGCCCTCAAACCAAGCAATTAGAGAAAAAGCAGCTGTGCTAGCTTCCCCAGGGACTAGACCTTTAAAATCTTTGTGACAGAGAAAATTACTTGGGGAAAAATAGACATAAATATCTAAGAAGTGCTTCATATTTGAAAAACTAGGAAAATTTAAAGGCATTAAATTCTCATGAAAACTTTACTCCATTAATTTTGAGTAGGTCAGACATAGAGCTAACTCAGCAAGTCCCACCACCTCTCTGGGGTGCCAAATGAAAAGTTCCATGTGTTCTTTTCAGAGGCACACAGGGTACCTTTCTTGCATCCAGAGACCGAGGGGCTCAGGTACTTTGTACCTCAGGTCACCCTGATGTGTGTCCTCTTGGCTTAACTATGGAGCAGCTGATTTCTGCACGTGAGTGATGGAGAGGCTCGCTGCTCCTCGCCTTTCTGCTCAGAATCAGGTACATCAGCTCATGGGAAACACATCCAGGCCTCGCAGCAACAGGTCAAGACAGCTCCATGTCTGTGTGCATAACTCTCCTCCTCACCACATCATCCTTCAGTTCATTGGGTATTTCCTGTAGCTGAGGCTTTCTGGAAAGAATTTATTGTTTTTATGATTTCACCCAGTGCTTGCTGACCCTCCCCGCCACGTATGAACTTGCCCCCTCCCCTCCCCTGTACCACTGCTCCATGGAACGTTCTCCCTCCCCAAGCAGAGATACATTCCCGATGTCTCTGTACCCCCACTTCCCCTGGGGCTCAGTCTCCAGAGATCAGGAGCAGGCTCAAGCTACTGCTCGTGTGATTTTGCTTCCTTTGCCCAGCATGTACCTCCCCTCACTCATATCCCTACACTTCCTTAGGGAATAGATCTTTACTTGGACTTAGGTTTTATGCCTTCCATCAAACAAGCTGTGAAGCGGTGTGTTCTTGCTCTCAGAGGACCATGGCAACAGAATTCTTAAGCATCCCTGTGGCTCACCTGAAGATTTTCTTTATCCCCCAGATTTTGGGAGCATGCCGAAATCTTTGAGGATCAGCTGGGGAGGGTTTTAAGCACCTTCACTGGCCTGGAGCTTCAGATCCATTCAAGCAGGGCCCACACAGGGAGCCTGAGCCCATCACCTGGGGGCAGTAACATCCCTGATGGAACTCCTGCTTTCCGAACCTTTTCTAAGTCTTATTTATTTATTTATTTTTCTTTCTCTTTTATTATTAAGTAGATCAATGAGTATTTAAAAGTGTTTTTAAGTGGAGAAAGGAGAGGGCGGGACAAATTGAGAAAGTAGCATTGAAGCGTATCCATTACCATAGGTAAAATAGATAGCTACTTTGAAGTTGCTGTATAACACAGGGAGCTCAACCTGGAGCTCTGTGACAACCTAGGGGGTGGGATGGCGTAGGGGGTGGGAGGGGGGAGGTTCAAGAGGAAGGGGAACATTTGTATACTTAG
This sequence comes from Moschus berezovskii, assembly GCF_049115385.1. Lineage (NCBI taxonomy): Eukaryota > Metazoa > Chordata > Mammalia > Artiodactyla > Moschidae > Moschus > Moschus berezovskii. Next base: position 52,669,525 of record NC_142466.1, on the reverse strand, counting down.
GGCTGATTCATGTTGTTGTATGGAAGAAAGGAACACAATGCTGTAAAGCAATTATCCTTCAATTAAAAATAGATTTTTTTAAAAAATGTGTTTAGTATAACAAATAAAACTGTTTTCATCACCTAATTTGACAAATGGAAAATTACCAGTAATTTTGAAGGCTCCTTTCTTCTCTTCCTCAAGTCTATACCCTTCTCTTCCTTCTCCTTATATAATAAATTATTTCATTTTCCTTGTTTTTGAACTTTAACAAGAGGAATCAAACTGTCCTTCTGCTTCTCTGTGCCTTTAACTTTTTCTTAATATTCTTGAGATTTAGCCGTGTTGTATCTTTTGTTGTAGTTTGTTCATTTTAACTGATAAGCCTTAGTTTTAAACATATTGCTTAACAAAGAGTTTGACTCTTCTAAGAGTCGCCAAGGTAATGTTGTTTGGATGCTGAAATATCTCTGTTTTCCGTGGCTGCTGGATTAAATCAGACAAAATATTTTACAACTGGCTCAGTTTCCATTCCTCAAAACCAGTCCCAGCTGTCTCTTTAAAAATTTGTGCTTTAATTTTTACTTTTTCATTGAGGTCATCTTGGGCAGGTGATTTTTCAAGACATTTGGCATCCAAAGCCTTTGTATCCTTCAATAAGGAAAATGTTTTAAAAACAGAAACCACTTGAGTATCACTGTTAGCTTTATTCATCTGTGCTTTAAGTTCAGTCGTCAACTTTTGCTATGTTTCAACACTTGGCCTGAGGTGGTGGATGAGGGAGAAGGGGAACTGGAAGGGCCTCTTTGAAAACAGGGCAGGAATTTAAAGAAAGCGTGACAAATCCAAGCCTTCTAGGTACCGTTGGCAGCTCCTTTCCAGGAAGTTTTCTCACTGCCGAAATGTTCTTCAGTCGTGTGCAACTTTCTCCTCTCTCCCCAGGTCCCCAAGGCCAGGTGGTTCCCGCCGTCCTTCCCTGTGCAGTTCTCACTGGGTTTTCTTTTGCTGTCTGTTTTCCAGTCCCCATCTCCGGGCAGTTCCTCACCCCTGGGTGCAGAGTCTTTGAGCACACCCCTTCATCCTGGTGACCCCGCGGAAGCCTCCACAAATAAAGAGGTAGGATACCGTTTTGTTTCAAAAGCCATCAGTCCATTATGTTTTATTCTAATTCTGGTTTAAGCTTTACCCAGCCTCCCATAGAGTTGCTGACCCAGATTACTGTAGGGAGAACAATCCTAATCTCTCCAGCATGGAATTCAGTGATTAAAGCTCTGCCATCTTGTTCAATAGCCACTAGCCGCTTGTGTCTATTTTAATTCATAAATAAGATGAAAAAGTCGCTTCCTCAGGCATACTAGCCACATTTCAGGTGCTCAGTAGCCACACGTGACTAGTGGCTATTGTACTGGAAGCAGAGTTTACAGAACATTTCCTTGATTGCAGAAAATTCTCTTGAACATGGAACATCAAAAACTATTGAGCAGTGAGGTTATGAGCCTCGATGCCATGACATTACAGTTGCTATGTGGTTTGGGAAGTGGACTGGTTTCTTAAATACTCATTTATTTCAGGCCCAAGTAAAATAGCTTTTTGACAACAGGGTGACTGCTTGTCCTATTTATCTGGGGTGGTTCTTGTTCTCATACTTGTCGTCCAAGCAGTACACCTGGTGAGCACCCCTTCTCACTCTAAAGCTGTGCTATCCAAGAGGACTCCCTGTGTTGCTGGGATTGTTCTGCTTCTGGACTGTCCTGTATGGTAGACACTAGCTATGTGTGTGCCTCCCTAGCTCTTGAGATGTGGTCAGTGGCACTGAGAAACTGAATTTTTCATTTTATTGCATTTTAATTAAATAACTACGTTTGGCTAGGGGCTGCTGGGAAGTGCAACTGTAAAGTGTCTCTTTGAACAGCAAGTCATATGGTCACCCTACTGATGGAGGCCATGCTCAGCTCTGGCAGAGAATATTTAAGAGAGAAGATGCTGCTGGCTCCTACTAAGGTTTCTGAGGCTAGAAAAGGGCAGGTGCTTTTCCCTGAGGGGGAAACATTGCCTTCTTCAGCATCCATTGTCCTTTTACACCTGACTGACTGCTCCTCCCACCTGTGTATGAACTAGCATCAGGTCAGTACTGACCTGCACCATCATCTTATGTGTGGGCTCAGCTCTCTGTAAATATAGATAATGCCTTATCAGCACTGGGGATATGCATGAAAGAGATAAACCACATAATGAATGATTGTCTAATTTTCCTTTCTTTTGCTGATAACTTTATGTTAAATTCAGTGGAGAAAGTGATCTCCATTTTAACCTGAGTGGCAGATCACTTCTAAAAAGGAGTCTTAGTTAAAATTTACCCTTGAAGTATCATTGAATACACATCCGTTTGCCATTAAATATTCATGCAGGGGAGAAGTATTTTTTATTAATCTATTCATATTAAAGCAAACAAACACAGGGAGATAGTCTCAGAAATGACACCAACATTAGAATTTAGATTTGAAATATGCTTTGTCCTTCTCTGGTCTTGATCAGGCCTCAGGAACAGGAGTAATGGGGTTACGGTTTCTTCTGGCCCTGCACCCTTTATATTTTATTCATAGCTCATGAATAGGTGAGGAAAAATGGCAAGAAGAAAAGCCACAGTGATGATAACAGTAATGAGCGTTACCATTTCTTGAGCATTTATAGCATTCAGGCACCAGGCCAAGCAAATCACATAGTATCTCATTTAAGCATTAAATGACTTCTATGAGGTAGGAATTATTGTCCTCATTTATTAATTGAGGAAGCTGAGAAGTTCAGTAACTTACCTTACGTCCCAGATGTCACAAGTGGTAGGGCCAGGTTTAAAATCCAGAGTTCTGGAGAGCCCAGGCTCTTAACATCACAATCTGTTGTCCCTGGGGTAAAGAGTACTTGCAGGACATACCCTGTATGAACAGGTAGCTTGTGGTTATTATTTCAATGTTCAGGCCTCCAGGCTCTACACACGGTTTGTGTGACCTCTTGAACATCCCAAAGATTTGGCCTTTATCTTCTTGAATGTGTCTCTGTTAATTCTTGAATGTTAAGGATCAACTAATGTTCATCTCTGTCCACATGTGAGAAAACAAAGGACCCATCAGACATCTGAATATTCAGCATTTGATTATTCATCAGATATAATAAGCAAGGCAAATTTGTTAGTTTCCCAGTTCCTACAGGACTTGGCACAAGATTCTGCATATCTTTAGAAATAATGATGAAAATCCTCTTTGTGTGCAATAATTAGAGATTCTTTCATTTCACAAAACTCTTTAAAAAAAAAAAAAAGTTTACTACCCCAGAGACTAAAGAAAGCCAGTCATGAGCCCATGAATAGAGAATACACGAATGAACCAAATGCCCTGCATTGTGACTCTAAAGAAAATGGCAGCTTTTAGAGCTGTAGACTAAAACGATTCTTTCGTAGCTTCTGCTCAAATCTGGGCACTGTCCTTGAGATTAGCATTCAGAAAAGTATCCAGATAGTCCAAGAAAATATAAATTGGCTTCTTAGTTGTACCTGGAAGCTAAGCCATTTTGATTAGATGAAGTAAAGCCCTTATTGCCCCTAAATGCTGAGGGCAAGGAGAGGGAAATGGTTGGGGAATAATAATCTAAAAGTCTTAGGCCCTTGTGAAGAAACTAGCTTTCATCTGCATACCATGAAATTATAGATTTTTTTTCTTTAAAGCAACAGAGTTTAAGCCAGCAGGCACTCAATTGGGCCCGTCTTCTCACTTGAATAAATAGAAAGTAAAATTAATGTAAAGCATTTTTGAAATTGGAGTTCCCTTTTTCTCCTATCCACATGATCTTGACGTTCAGTAGGTGTACATTTTTCCATAAATGCTTTAGCAGCCAGTAACTTTTCATTCCTGGTGAACTTGTGTCCTTAGTGGCCCTAAAGGTGATTCTTTTCTGAAACCAGAAACCCACCTTTGGTATGAGGAACTTTTTCATCCCAGTGAGCACATCTCAAGCACGTTTACTGAGATTACCTGCATTGTGTATTGTGTGATTAGTGTTGAATTCTTGTGCTTGTCCTGGGTTCAGTTTAAAGTCTTAAAATTGTTTCTTTTACTCCCTCCAGTTTTTCACATAACAGTTAACACTACTGTTTTTTTTAATGTTGTGCAAATTTAATTTATCATCCCTTTACCATTCCCATCTTCCAAATGAAGAGCACTGTATGAACTATATAAAGTGCTACGATGTGAAGTTGTTCCCCATGATATCCCAGCCATCGTCCAGGGCCCTTCCCTCTATCAGTCCACTAAGGATCCCAGAGTATTCCATCAATTCAAGTCACCCTACTGAGCAGTAGTCTTGTTCTGAAATCATCACCTAACACCTGGTAGATTGTTAGCAGTAAAAATCTTTAGGCTTTCTGAAGATAACCCTTGGCCATGTAGACTCTGATTTTGCCCATTTTAGGGACTCTTCTACACTACCTCTCGACTCTCCTATGCTCACATCATCCTGCCCCAGACTGTCAGCTGCAGATTCTGTTACTGGTTGAAGTAGAAATGAATTACCGACTCTTATTCCACTGAGAGTTATCTCTGGGACATTTGCTTGTGAAAGGAACCAAGGGCTAAGTGTTGGTCCTCTGAGAGCTGGCATTTAAACTGTCATCCAGTCAGGTTCTATAAAGTTTCTAACTGATTATATCCACTTCAAGGATGCTGTTGGGAGACTAACCTTTGCTATGGGATTTTACTTAATATAAAAAATTCCATTACATAAATCATTATTGTGACAGATTTTTTAACTGCTTCTTAAATTTCTTTGTTTATTGGGCTCTTATTTTAAGAATAGTATATAATACATGGTAATACATAATAATGACTTATGTAATGAAATTTTTAAACTAAAATACACCAGTAAGAGATGAAAGGAAGAGATTAAAAAACCCTAGCAACCGTTTTTAGCACAGTGAGAGATCAGACCTAAAGTACAAATAAAATTTGCCCTGCAAAGACCTAAAGTGGAATAAAGTTCTCAAAGGGAATTCTTAATTTTAATATATAATCATATTATTGGTGCCTTTACTAATCAACAGTTTCTCACTTACACACCTAGATTCCTACAAATATAAACTGAGCCTTTTTTTGTTACTGCTGATTATGAATTTTGGTCCATGGATTATTTTTTAAGATAACAAACATTTCTCTGATTGTGGAATGTAGGGTTTTTAGATTATCTAAAATATGAATGGCTGGTTCTGGGCTTCAGGTAACTTTTAATAATAAATGCATATATTTATTCACACTTCATTTTCTGTAGCCAAAAATGGTTGACAGCTGGTTAATATCTGCCATTGGTGATGTATTTATTTTTCATTTTGCATGGATGGTTGTGTTAATGCATTTTTAATGATGCTTTGCCCTTTTTGAAACTTTTTGTCTTAATTACAGTCAAGAAAAAGCTTGGCTTCATTCCCAACCTACGTTGAAGGTAAGAGCTGAAAAGGAAATACTACACTGAGTCATTCATGAATCTTTTAGCATTTTGGGTATTGGAAGAACGGGGCTGTAAGATACTAGTGGGAAAGAAAGGCCACAGAGTCACTTATTCAGTCTTCAGTCTTAGAATCTTAGACTAAAACAGCAATAGCCATGAACCTCTCAAAGACCCTCCTCCCTGCCCTTGCTGATTCTGTCTAGGAGACGGTGAGGCTGGAAGATGGCTGGGGGTTTTGCCTAGCCTAGAACTGGCCATATTGGATTCAAAACCCATGTCTCCTTATCATCAGGAACCATTCAATTAGAAACAGTGTTTAACTAAGGGGGAAGTTTTTTTTTAAAAAAAAAATCCCAGTAATTCCTGTCTTTTGCTTGGGTGAGCTAATAATAGTAACACTTAACAAGCTGTCTTACTCTGCCAGGTACTGATAACTAATTGACTCCTCAGACTGATCTTGTGAAGTGGATTTTATATTATCCCCATGTTATGCATGAGAACTAAGGCATGGAGCGAGGGTGAGCGGCCTTCCCAAGATCCTGCAGTGAGAGTCGCAGAGGCAGGCTGGGAACTGGCAGTCTTAACTTCACCATTCTCCATGGAATCGATATTCTACGCAGGACAGCCACACATGGTTGCGCAGGTTATTCACTGCCCACATGTACTCCATCAACAGGTCTGGTGGGGCCAAAACTCAGTGCAGACTAGGCACCGCAACTTGAGGTTGGACCACACAAATGGTACGGCTACTGAGCCTCTACCAGGGAGGATGGGAGATGATTTGAGGGAGCAGGGGAATTGTCATATCCTTGAAGGAGGGTTTTCTGGGGGCCATAGGATACCCAGACATTGTTTCTGACCTTTAGGTTCTATGAATGTTCCACTGCCCAAGAATAAATTACCTGAATTCATAAACCTTCCTCCGAACCCTTGGGCCTGAAGCCCAGGACAAACTCGTTTCTTTCTTGAGTAACCTGGAAATTATATGCACTGTTTTTTGCAAAGATCCAGAACTCCACAAGAGCACTTGGGGGAGTTTTCAGAAATTTAGAAGCTATTCTTCTTCAAGATTTCCAAGCTCAGCATCAATATGAATGTGAAGATATAATGTGTGTGCTTGTTCACCCACAGCGCAACACAAAGGCATCGCTGTAAAGGAAAGTCTGCAATTCTTTGACTTAGGGGAAATATAACTTTAATTTTTTTAACTTTAAAATAGTTACACTAGCACTAAGTGTAAAATGAAATTAGGATTATTTTTTGTGAGAGTAATACCGTGACATTTGATTCTAGCCAATTTCCCCAGAAAATAATTGACATAAAATCGTATCTCAAATATGTATTTGTTTAGGTCCAATATTTCTCTCTCTCAGCTTCTTGACATTTATATAGTCGCTTAAATATCACCTGGATTACTCTTAAACACATCTACATATTCATACTTACTGTGGTTGAAAAGGGACCCTTTTCAGTAAAGACAGCTAAACCCACCAATGAATATATGATAATGGAAGTCCCATAGAAAAGATGTTTCTTTTTTTTTTTCTTTTAACATTCATTATTTTCACAAAATAAATGGAAGTTTTTTAAAAGTTCCTATTCCGGATGAGGTCTTTTTTTCTCTTGGTTGTCAAAAATGATTATATTTATGTAACATTATAAATCCATCACTGGGGTTTATGATGATATTTTACTTTTTACAAGACATAGTATAGATCCAAACTTGTCCATGTATTACTTTACTTTGACAGTGCTTCCCTGCTATATAACTAAAGATATACATTGTAAATAGCGTGAATTCTGCTCATATCTGTAAAACCTTCAGGGTAGGAAGCATGTGTCTTTCAAGAAGCACATAAATGCCTGGTATGTGGGAGAGGCCGGTTTGGCTGTATCCATCAGTGTTTGTCCAGAAACCTTTCTCAGAAAGATTGAGAATCAGAAAACTTAACAGGTTTCCTGATTTAATTTCTACACAGATGCTTTGTGAAGACCTTTCCTAAAACATTGTTAGTTTCTTTTTTTCCACCAGCACCATGGTTTTAGGAACACGAATAGATTACGCTGTCCGTACCCTGATAAGTAGCTTATCATGGGAACCAGCTGTTTAAACTCAAGATGAGCTTGATGTGTAAGGATAAAAATAAAAATCATTCCAGATTAGCTCTTCAAGAAGAAAAAACAAATTGTTTCCATTTTGAGTTGTCTAATTTAAGACCCAGAGTTTTTAACAGTGGGTTAAAAAGTATATTTTAGTCTTTCCAAATACGGCATTCAAGCCAAAGAAAATACATGTTTTCACTGCAGAATTAAAATGCCTTTCTTATCACATCTGTTGTAAAGTTATGTATTAGTCCCAAACACGTTTTAATTTCCAGTGGGGTTTATAGGTGAGCATGGTTAGAATCAAACTTCCCAGGTGACTCAGTGGTAAAGACCCTGCCTGCCAATGCAGGAGACATGGGTTCTATCCCTGGATCAGAAAGATCCCCTGGAGAAGGATATGGCAATCCACTCCAGTATTCTTGCCTGGGAAATCCCATAGTCAGAGGAGCCTGATGGACTACAGTCCATGGGGTCTCAAAAGAGTCAGATACAACTGAGCAACTAAACAACAATGGTTAGAATCAGATGCCTCCATTTAAAATATTTTAAATTAAAGGTTTGATTTAAAAGGCTGGTGAATGAGAACAGAAAATTCCAAATTTCCTTGGAATTGGTGTGTATGTGGATGCAGGCTGGGCACGTTATAGTGGGTATATCAACAAGGTTATCAGCACGAGACCACAACCTTGGTGTCATGTTACCTCTCTTGCAGACTTCAGATTGGAGGCTCTTTAGGGAATCCAGATATTCTGCAGCAAGTACTCATTTTTCTGATTTATAATACTTATTTCCCCCATTATGGATATAATGGAGGGGGTAGGTGATATGAATCAGTGGCAAGCAAAGGAACTGCTGTAGGATGAAGCTGTCTAACAAGATGGCCTTCTGCTCATCTAACCATTTGTTCAGCAAACATTTATTTGATACCCACTGTGTGACAGACGCTGACTAGACACAGGAGAGCCAGTGATGGTATAGTGCTCTGTGTCCAAAAAAACAACATCATTTATCAATAAATTTTATATTTCATGTTTAAAGATTCACATTGTTTCTCATAGTAAATGGCCTGGGTGAAGTAGATTCCACCAAGGAAGAATTTTCCTTTCTGTTTGAAAATGAGGGCATAGTGAAGGGAGATCAGAGAGATGTCTTAGACTCTCAGGTAGATGCACCTGCTCAGGGGTGTCGGGAGCTGACCACCTGTGTTGGAGGCGTGTAGCAGAGGGGAGGGGGCGTGATGGGGGCACACGTGGCCTCACTCACCACCACGGTCTCTCTGTTACAGTTCCTGGACCTTGTGACCCTGAGGACTTGATTGATGGAATCATTTTTGCTGCTAATTACCTTGGCTCCACACAGCTGCTCTCAGACAAAACTCCTTCCAAAAACGTGCGAATGATGCAGGCCCAGGAAGCAGTAAGCAGGATCAAGGTGAGGGGGTGCTCTGTGCTCCGAGGTGGGGTGGGGTGGGCCAATGTGGGCAGCTGAGCCGTCCATAGTGATCACCCTGCACCACATGTCCCAAGTTTAGCAGAGAGGACTGAGGTGACATGACAGGCAGGGATTATACCTGTACCTGCCAAAGGTCTCAACAGAAAAAAGATTTCCAAAGTGTGTTGGAGTCTTGATGCATAAATGCCATATAATTTGGTTGTTCTTAATGGCCAGCCTTGAGGAAGAAGTACATACAATGATAAGCTTTGGAAAGGTGGAGAGATGAGGAAGGACAGCATTTTAAACATTATCTTTCAGTATGTGAGCACTGTGTCACTGCATTTCTGCTGACAGAGATCAGTGCCTTAAACATTCATGCTACAGTGTGGTTCAAATTCAGTGTCATTGCTTTCAAATCTGTCGATCCTGTTCAAGCTAGATCGAACTGGCTTCATTTCAGTTCAGTCGTTCAGTCGTGTCTGACTCTTTGCAACCCCATGGAATGCGGCAAACCAGGCCTCCCTGTCCATCACCAACTCCCACAGCTTGCTGAAACTCATATCCATCGAGTCAGTGATGCCATCCAACCATGTCATCCTCTGTCGTCCCCTTCTCCTCCTGCCTTCAGTTTTTCCAAGCATCAGGGTCTTTTCCAGTGAGTCAGTTCTTCACATCCAGTGACCAAAGTATTGGAGCTTCAGTTTCAGTCCTTTTAATGAATATTTAGGACTGATTTCCTTTAGGATTGACTGGTTTAATCTCCTTGAAGTCCAAGGGACTCTCAAGTGCCTTCTCCAACACCACAGTTCAAAAGCATCAGTTCTTCAGCACTCAGCTTTCTTTCTGGTCCAACTCTCACATCCATACATGACTACTGGAAAAACCATAGCTTTGACTAGATGGACCTTTGTTGGCAAAGTAATGTCTCTTCTTTTTAATATGCTGTCTAGGTTGGTCATAGCTTTTCTTCTAAGGAGCAAGCATCTTTTAATTTCATGGCTGCAGTCACCATCTGCAGTGAATTTGGAGCCCAAGAAAATAAAGTCTATCACCCTTTCCACTGTTTCCCCATCTCTGTGCTGTGAAGTGATGGGACTGGATGCCGTGATCTTCGTTTTTTGAATGCTGAGTTTTAAGCCAACTTTTTTCAGTCTCCTTTTTCACTTTCATCAAGAGGCTCTTTAGTTCTTTGTTTTCTGCCATAAGGGTGATATCTGCATATATGAAGTTATTGATATTTCTCCCAGCAGTCTTGATTCCAACTTTTGTTTCATCCAGCCCAGCATTTTGCATGATGTACTCTGCGTGTAAGTTAAATAAGCAGGGTGATGATATACAGCCTTGACGTACTCCTTTCCCAATTTTGAACCAGTCCATTGTTCCATGTCTGGTTCTAACTGTTCCTTCTTGACCTGCACACAGATTTCTCAGGAGGCAGGTCAGGTGGTCTGCTATTCCCATCTCTTTCAGAATTTTCCACAGTTTGTTGTGATCTACACAGTCAGAGGCTTTGGTATAATCAATAAAGCAGAAGTAGATGCTTTTCTGGAATTCTCTTGCTTTTTCTATGATCCAACGGATGTTGGCAATTTGATCTCTGGTTCCTCTCCCTTTTCTAAATCCAGCTTAAACATCTGCAAGTTCTCAGTACACGTACTGTTAAAACCTGGCTTGGAGAATTTTGAGCATTACTTTGCAAGCGTGTGAGATGAAGTAATTGTGCAGTAGTTCGAACTTTCTTCTGCATTGCCTTTCTTTGGGATTGGAATGAAAACTGACCTTTTCCAGTTCTGTGGCCACTGCTAAGTTTTCCAAATTTGTTGGCCTTTTGAGTGCAGCACTTTCACAACATCATCTTTTAGGACTTGAAATAGCTAGAATTTCATCACCTCTAGTAGCTTTCTTCATAATGATGCTTCCTAGGGCCCACTTGACCTTGCACTCCAGGATGTCTGGCACTAGGGGAGTGATCACACCATCGTGATTATCTGGGTCATGAAGAACTTTTTTGTATAGTTCTCCTGTGTATTTTTGTCTCCTCTTCTTAATATTTTCTGCTTCTGTTAGGTCCATACCATTTCTGTCCTTTTTTGTGCTCATCTTTCATGAAATGTTCCCTTGGTATCTCTAATTTTCTTGAAGAGATCTCTGGTCTTTCCCATTCTGTTGTTTTCCTCTGTTTGTTTGCATTGATCGCTGAGGAAGGCTTTCTTATCTCTCCTTGCTATTCTTTGAAAATCTGAATTCAGATGGATATCTTTCCTTTTCTCCTTTGCCTTTCGCTTCTCTTCTTCACTCAGCCATTTGTAAGACCTCCTCAGACAACCATTTTGCCTTTTGCATTTCTTTTCCTTGAGGATGATTTTGATCACCGTCTCCTGTACAATGTTACGAACCTCTGTCCATAATTTTTCAGGCACTTTATCAGATCTAATCCCTTGAATCTATTTGTCACTTCCACTATATAATTGTAAGGGATTTGTTTTAGGTCATACATGAATGGTCTAGAGGTTTTCCCTACTTTCTTCAATTTAAGTCTGAATTTGGCATTAAGGAGTTCATGATCTGAGCCACAGTCAGCTGAACTGCCTTGCTTCACCTAAAAGAAAGCATTTGATCGGATCTGCTCTGGCTAATCTGAACCAAGTCAGTGCAAGGCTAACTTGGTTCAAACCAGTCATAACCTGTTTGCATCCGTTTTGTCAAGATTTAAAAGGAGCGAGCTTGTTTGATCCCTGAAAGCACTTTTGTCTAGTTTAAGTCATTCACAGCTAGTTTGAACCAGCCAAGCTAGCTTGAACTGGTTTGAACTGGTCTGACCCCATGGAAATGCGGCCTCTAGAATACCCACCACGATGCTAGTGCCCCTAGAACCGTGGACAAGCCAGTGGTGACAGGGACCCTGATGGTGCCTTCATGTCATTCAGGTGCTGCCAGCACCTAGAACCACTGAGGCTGCTTCAGCTAGAGCCACAGGCATTTCATCACCACCGAAATCAGAGCTGGGGGCTTCAAGCGAGTTGAATAGCTTAGGACTTGCCAGGTTTGGTTCTGTCCAGTTTCCATTGGTCAGAATCAACTCCCTTCTCAAGGGGCTGTTACCTTTTCGTGTCTTCTCTCTCACACATCCCCAGCCTTCATCCTGGGCTTTGTATGACAGTGTGGAATGAGAAGCAAGAGTCCTTAACTCTCTTCATCAAGGGAAAAATATTTGTTGAGCGTTTATGTGTGCAAGGCTGTGCAGGGTCCTGGGAGGGAGGAAAAATAGTGATTTATAAGGTGAGATCCTTACCCTCAAGTTCAGCAGCACAAATGAGAAGTGAATTAAGCCAGCAAATGTACAAGGGGGTGCCAGAGGAGGAGAGAGGGGTGTCAGGATCAAAAGGCCACAGGAGCACGGGGAGCCCTTGTAAGGTGAGACACTGCCTGGAAGCCTGAGGGAGGAGAGATAGAGCAGCAACCACGGAGGTCGTGAGGTCACACGGAGCAGGGGTGGTGCTTCATGTCCTTCTACCCCCGCTCCCACACCCCTCCTTCAGGGCTGATGCTCGTCTCACGAACTTGCCCAGGCTCTGCTATGCCCTGAATAGTAGACAAGGTCAGCGCTGGCCCTTCCCTTCATTACCCATCACTGCACAGGAAGCCCATGCTGCAACTTTTGCTAGCATTATTGACAATTTATTAGCTTCCCTAGTGGCTTAGATGGTGAAGAATCTGCCTGCAATTGCAAGAGACCCAGGTTCAATCCCTGGGTCAGGAAGATTGCCTGGAGAAGTGAATGGCAACCCACTCCAGTAGTCTTGCCTGGAGAATTCCATGGACAGAGGAGCCTTGTGAGCTACAGTCCATGGGTTTGTGAAGAGTCAGATACAACTGAGCGACCAACATTACTGCTACTGACATTTTAGGATTTAGGATGTATGACCCAGAGAGTAATTTACAACTATATCAAGTCCCACCCCTACCTCCAGAGGTGCATCTTACCCTGTGACTCCCAACTAGACCACTTCCTGACAGTGTATCAGACCGACCCTCCTACCCTCTGGGTCCTTCAGACGCAATAATGCTGCTGGTAGAATTTCAGGTTTCTGTTGAGCTGTCTATCAGAGCTTGCTTGATCTCCTCTTACCCTCTCCCTGAACATAAAGAGGTGACATTAATACCTGGAGATGTCCCCACAGTGTTTTCCATGTTAATTTAGGATCTCCCAGGTGCAGAGTTCAAGAATGCACAAAACTCCCTGAGAACAAGCTGCTTTTCAGGCACTATCCTGCCTTATCTCATACAGGAGAACTTGAAAAGCACAATCTTTAGGGACCAAGTTCTGACTCCTCCCTTCCCCATGGTTACCAGATGTGTTATGATTATAATTTTGTTACATCAGCATTTGTTAAGTAAACCCCCAGGTGAGCAGAAGACTACAAGAGAAATTGAGATGGAGAAGTTTAAGACTCAGAAGTCCTGGAGGAAGCACCTGCACACTTAGAGAGGCCACGTGGGGAGGTCAGGCAGGACCTGGGCACATGCCTTTACTGGGTCCATGGGTGGAATGCCTCGAGGTTCCCAGATGAAGGCCAGATTGGTCAGTGCAAACCAAAATGGGGTTTTGGGTTTTGGTGAGCTCAGTGGAGGTATTAGCGGAGGGGCGCCTTGGGGAAGGCCCTGGGCAGCCGAGGGAGACAACAGCTGATCAGTGGCAGCAGGGTCCCTTTGGGAGCTGACATGCGCATGTGACTCTGCAGGCTGCTTTCCACAGCATTTGCATGCATGGGGGGGCTAATGTCAGTTTAAGGCTCAGGCAGGCTGCTTGGCCAAACAGAATCAGTGCTGAGGCAGTAATACCATGGAATAACTTAGCTGAATTCTTGACCCAGCGCTTAGTTTCCTGGGTTAATAGTGGTACTGTTAGCTCTCCCTGGGTCAGTGGGAGTACAGAGACCCTGGATGGTTCTCTGATAGACAGGGACCACCACTAAAGCGGATGTTTGGAAAAGAGGCAGTCCTTTTGATTGTTGCAGTGTCTGGGACATTTTTATTGGCATGAATGGCTAGAACCAGAGATCCTTGCCACCCTATTACATCCAAGACAGAGCCACGTGACAAAGATTTATCTCCTCCAGATTGCCAGAGTACCCGTCCCTGTCAAGGCATGCTACCAGGGTCCATTCAGGTGAATCCTCCAGAACAAAGCAATAGTCCACCCCTGAAAGAGTACTGAGGGGCCCCGAGACCAAGTATTGCATGTTGCTTTGAGATGAGTTTTTCCTAGTTTCTGTTTATTGACTTCCTGATGGGTCGTCCTTGACTCCCACAGCTAGAGTCTGTCTTTCTGCTGCCCTGAGACACATGTGTGTGTTCAGTGACCTTAAGGGGACAGCAGGCACAGACACATCACCCGAATGTAGGGCAGGTCTTAGGAAAGACCCCAGACTCCAGCATCCCCATGCCAGACCCCTCCAAGCGCCAAGTGCTCTGCACATTATACTTTCTGATTTCCCCAGTGGTTTCTGAGAGTGTTCTTTTCCATTTTTAAAATCCAGCTCCCTGATGAGAAACCAGAAAGTTTACTTCTGAGTCTTCAAAAAGGATTGGTATCCGGAAGTTCCACAAAACGTTTGAACAAAAAATTAGAAGGCTTTGTCAATCAGAACAGGCAAGACAGGCTCTCTGATTATAAATCCATTTTAGACCTGCCTAGAGCAGAGTAAAGCAGCTGGAAAATGTATATTTATTTTTACAGCAGATTGCTCTAGTGTGAGGAATTCATTATAGAGTGGTGAGATTAAACAGTCGCATGTCATGTATAAGTATTGTTTCACAATGTGCTTCTTGCATCTGAAGGGAATGTTGTCTATCATTAAATATTTTCTGCCTCGTGTTCCTTTTACATCCATTTAAATGCCTGTCAGATTGTTTGCCTTTACACCCAGCCTGCCACTTTTTCAAATTATAAGTGGAGAAGGCTGCATTCAGAACCCGTGGTTTATTTCCTCGCCCCCAAGAAAGTTGCTGTGGGGATGGTGCAGAGACTTCGCGACGTGCATAGGGAACCAGGGGGCTGAGAGCAGGTCTCCAGATGAACTCGGGTGGTCCAGGGAAGCCTGCACCGGGGTGCCCACATGCACTCCCTTCTCTGAGGAAGGTGCTGCACGCTTCTTCCTAAAGAGGCTGGTCTTTCAGGAATGAGTTACTCTGGGCCACCTCTAGAGAAAGGCAGAGCGAGCAGAATGAGGCTACCGATTTTCTAGCCACGTCCATCCAGGAAGGAAGGGGGAAGGGATGCTCTGTGGATTTATTTGGAAATCCACTGAGTGATATCCTCACCACAAACTGATGAGTAATTCCTGGCTTGGGGCTCTCACCTACACACAGAGGAGCTTCCTCCTTTCTTTTTCTGATTCCTTCTGCCTGCCTCCCTCCCTCAGGGGCCCCAGCTAGGCCCTCTCCTTCCTCTGCCTGCATTGTGTATTTGACCCGATGTATACCAGAGAGGCCTTCCTCTCAGGAGCCCCGCTGTGGCTGTGTGTTTGAGGTGCTTTTGCTCTGAGCCAGCTCTGCCCCTGATGGTTGGGTTTCCATTTCAAAGCAGGCTTTAATTCCTGGTCTGTCTGTCAATTATGTGGTGTCTGTCACTCACGTGGGCTGACATTTAATTATGATACTGGCTTTACACTTGGAGTCTGAAGAATTGCAATTTTCTTAAGTTACAAATAATGTACAGGTTTATTTGCCAAAATGGGGGTAGGATTTGGAGTTGTGGTTTTTCTAGATAAGAACCTGGCTCAAAAGGCAGACTGTCCCTATGCAGGATCCCTATGACAAGGCCTCTTAGCAGATAAAAATCAACCACGTCCTTGACCCTGAGAAACCTGCAGTCTTGTGAAGGAGCCAGGGAGAGTGTTTAGGAAACCAAAATACAAGGCAGGCTGAGGAATCTGTAATTAAGACATTTCCACCTACCAAAATGTAAGATACAAGGTACATCTGAATGCAGCCGCAGAGTTAGAGGATATCTGCCATTTTTTTGCAGTTTGTTTTTTTTTTTTTTTTCATCTTTGCACCCTCCCTAATCTATTCTTTCTGCCTTGGTTCATCTTTTTTTGAGAAGTCAGAATAACCTTCCAGAAAGCTTCCCATATGATTTAGAAATGCATTAGAGCAATGGTCCTCAAAGCGGGACCAGCAACAGCATCATCAGCTGGGAATTTGTTAGAAGTGCAGACTCTCAGGCCCCAGCCCAGTCAGAAACTCAGGGAGGTAGAGCCCAGGAACCTGTTTTCATAGGCCCTCCAGGAGATGGTAATGTGTGCTGCAGGTCGGGAACCACCCCCGAGGGAAGTGTGGACGATCCGTCCCGCATGAAGGAGCCGCTGTTCTCCAGCTGTGCTCTCACATTCTGGTCAAATGCAGCGCTTCTCGCTGATGGGGTTCCACTGGCAGATAAGCACAAGAAACGCCGCCAAATAGATATTTTTGGTATCTGTGACATGTATTTTTCTAGTAAAGGCTCTGAGAAGTCCTGCACTAAGGGGATTTAATTCAGTTTGTTTAACCAGAAGCTTCCACAATTACTTGAAAGCAGAATACATTATCCCTATGGTGATACCTGATCATCTTGTCGCTGGGACTCTTTTAAATATGTTTTAGGAAAAACCTCTAGAGGGAGCTTTGCCCTGCACTCGGTCAGCATCTAAAGCACACAGAGACATCCCCTCCCGAGCCTCCCACAGGTGGGAATCCTGCCTTGATCCTGCCTGGAGAACCAGTTGAGAAGCCTGTACAGCGGGCCCACTCACCCCTTCCTCTCACTGCATCTCCATGCTTCGTGTCACCCTCATTCCCACTTCATTCTCTGCTCCTCCACCAAAGACGGGGCGAGGTGCTGAAACCGCCTGAGCTGTCGAAACTGCTTCATGTCCACGCAATGTGGTGTGTTTGTCTCCGTGGCCTTTTGGTATTTTTTTGGTCCACACATTTTTGTAAGGCGTGTTCATTATCAAATATTCTTATATCTGTCTTTACTAGCCTGCCCCAAAAGATCAGATTTTTTTTTCCATTCTTTTATGGAGAAATTTTATTTAGGTGTTTCAAAATTATGATTTAGTTGTAAAGTGAGAATTTCTGTCGGTGTAACCTTGTCTGAGCCAGCTGATTTCCCGTCTGACCTGAAGAAGTCTATGGTTGATAAAGAAGATATTGACATGGATAGCATCCCCTTTAGGTACATTATCTCATTTACCCCTCCAAATGGAGAGAGTGGGGAATCCTGTGAGGTAGGTATCATTAACCCCATTTTACAGACGGACTGAGATGGACTGAAAAGTTTTTAGATGAGAAACGTGTCCAGCTGTAACCATAGCAATTTGGAATATAGAGTTAGGTTTCCACTTTGATTATCTCTTCTGCTACTTAATAGCTGTGTGACCTTGGGCAAATTAATTACCTTCTCTGTGCCTCAGTTTTCTCTTCTGAAAGATGAGGATAATGTAGTGCCTGCCTCACAGAGTTATTGTAAGCTTTTATACTGATATATGTGAAGTGCTTAGAAGGATATGGTCATGTGCTAAGTGCTCAGTTAGTGTTAGCCAGGGAAAGAAAAGCTAGAATAGTCAGAGGATCCTGGGCATAACTAGCCTTAGAGGGTTTTAGCAACAGCAGGTACTCAGTACACATTGTGGATGGAATGATTGGATGGACAGTGCTGCACGTGTCCTTTGGTGATCACCAGCCTGCTGGCGGTGAGCCCCAAGTCTCATGAAAGCCAGGGCTTTAAGTGGATGCTGTCAGCCCCTGCTTCAAGATACATGTGGGCCTTAAGGCTCTAAGACCTTTCTCTGCTTCTCCAGCTTCTCATTCTGGCCCTGACCCCCATTGTGATTTCCAAACTTATGCCTAAATTTTTAATTCTAATTTGTTTCAGGGCCCTTGGACATCATAAGTGATTTAAAAGTGGTGTTACTCTAAGTGTACAAAATATTTTTGACTTTATAAAAAATTCTCAAAATGCCTTTCGTGGAAACTCAGTTTGCCTTTTGGATCCTCTTCCTCATCACCCATCCCAGTAAAAACAGAAAGTGGGCGTTTCATTGGTGGCAGACTTGCTTTCCTTTGAGGGGGGCCCCTCAGATTAGATTTCTCATCCTGCAGGTGAAGAATTTTGACAATGGCCACTAAGTTTTGGTATCAAAAATAATGGAAATTCACATATTACTGCCATATCATTTCAGGGGAGGTAAGAAGACAAGAGGTTAGGCTCTTACAGCGGTTGTTCATCTTGAGGATTATAACTGGCACAGATGTGTGGCACAGCATCAGCCTGGGGCCGCTCCTCAGATACACAGATATTTCCACTGTCATTGCAGCAGTTAGGATAACGCTTGTAGTTGCTGCCTCCAGACTTTCCCAGAGTATACTGTTTCATCTCGAAGTCTTGACCGCCAGTATGAGCTGTGGGGCTGGGGCTGCCCTGGTCTCCTGGGTGCACCAGATCAGCTGTTCAGTGTTTGGATGGCTGACTCATCTAATTTCTCCACCATGAGGTAGCACAGACAACACAATTAGTTGCTTACGAGGTAGTGACGTGTTGCTGAGAGCAAGAGATTTGGCGCCAGGTGAGTACCAAGGATGTGAGGGAGCTGCTGTTCCCGCACCCCACCCCCATCATCACAGCAATGCCCGTGGTTCGGCCACTGACTCACCATCATTCGGGTAATGTCTGCGTGTATGTAGCAGGCCTTACCAAAGCCAAGAGATTGCATCCCAACACAGGCAAATTATAATTGTCTAACATCATAATCTTGTAAGAACAAACAGAAATAGAGTGCTTATAACACACCAGGCACTGTTTTGAGAGCATTGTGTACACAGTTGACCCTTGAACAACACAGGTCCACTTATACCTGGATATTTTTCAGGGGTAAATAGTACAGTATTTTGTGGTCCAAGATCAGTTGACTCTGTGATTGGTAGACTCTAAGGATGCAGAACCGAGCTGTGTATACAGAGGGCCAACGTAAGTTATACATGGATGACCCCATGGTGGTTGGCACCCCTAACCCCACGTTGTTCGAGGGTCAGCTGTACTCATTTTATCCTCACAATAGCCCTATGAAGTAAATTCTGGTTTTACCTTCATTTTACATTTGAGGAAACTGAAGCACAGAGATGTTAAGTGTCTTGTCCCAAGTCACATGACTAGTAGGTAGCAGGGCCAGAATTCAGTTTTGGACAGTCTGGCCTCAGAGTTTCTACTCTTATAGAACTCTGCTATCTTGAATAAATCTTATATCCATTTCTAGTTAGAAATAGGCTTTATTGAAGACCTGGTGGCTCAAGTAGTAAAGAATCTGCCTGCAGTGCAGTTCGATCCCTGGGTCAGGAAAGTCCCTGGAGAAGGGAATGACTGCCCACTCCAGTATTCCTGCCTGGAGAATTCCATGGACAGAGGACCCTGGCAGGCTACAGTCCGTGGGGTTGCAAAGAATTGGACACAACTGAGCAACTAACACACACACAGTTTGTACTAATATTATACAAATTTAAGGCAAGAAGTATTACTGGAGTTAATAAAGAGGAAGAACAGTTGATTCAGAAGTCAATAACAAAAAGATAACTAGGAAATCTTCAAATGTGTTTAAGAACACAGATAAGGCTCAAAGAAGAAATCATAGTGAAAATTAGAAAGTGTTTTGAATGAAATGATAATTAAATTGCAACCTATCAGAATTTGTGGGATATAGCTAAAGTGGAGTTTAGAGGGAGATTCATAGCTTTCAATATTATCAGGAAAGAAAAAACTTTGAAAATCCATGATTTAAGTTTTCATCTTAAGCTAGAAAAAAATTGGCAAATTAAACCCAAAGAAAGTAGAAACAAATATATAGGCTGAAATCCATGAAATAGAATATAGGCACACAATAAAGGAAATCAACAGAACCAAAAGTTGGTTCTTTGAAAGCATCAACTGCAGTTAAGTGTAAGGCACCTCAGTACATGTCCTTCCTCCTACTGCCCCTGCCAGCTACCAAATTCTGATTTAGGACATCAGTAGTCGAGCAGGATTTTTTAAATAAATTTTAAAAAAATTTACCTCCCACAGAAATGCTTTATACCACTGTCAATATTAGTTTGTCAATTCCCTTTTCAACTTTGAGTCTCTGCAAATTCTTTTCTAACTGTTCTCCTGTCTCTTGTTTGTTCCATGCTAAGCAGATGGCCCAGAAATTAGCCAAAAGCAGGAAGAAGGTGCAGTACAAACAACTTCATCAGCTTGATGTTATGCCTGTTATTTTTATTTTTCATTTATTTATGTTTTGCCTTTTTTCTTATTTCGTGTTTTTGTTTTCTGCATCCAGCAAGTTTTTGTTCAGATTTCTTTTTGAACCGCCCCATAAGCCAACGTTTCTCCAAACTCAGTTGCCCAAAGTGGCTGTTTTCTGTTGCTCATTAGTCATCTCACTCCAGAGGAAGGCCAGGGAGCAGACTGGAAATGCTGAAGGAATCCTGCAGTAGTGTGCAAGTGCCCACCATTCAGGAGCATTCACATGGCAGGGACCTGGGGCTCAATTCTAGTCATGTTTGATTTGTGGATTTGTCAGATTGCTGGATGCAAAAAAGAAAACTCGCTAATAACCACATGTGTGCAGAGTCAAGCCCTAATTGAACCAGATTGGTGCGCTTTTTTTGGTTGTGGAGCTTCCAGGTGCTTAAGAGCTACCCGTGGGACATTGAGGCATTGGGGCTTGCTCTTAATGGGGTGGCTTCCGAAGTGGGTACTGCTTCTGTGTTGATGTGGTGTGTGGGAACATGAAGACCCTCTTACCAGAACTGCCTCCAGCTGCCTTGTTTGCACCTGCTATAAACATTGACACCCGCCCCCCCATCACTTGAGCAGGAGCAAACTCTGACTTCTCCAAGGTCCTGGGGGTATGAGTCAGTCACCCTGATTCCTTCAATCTGTTGGGCTCTGAAACCCTTGCAGAAAGTGCCATTCACGTCATTGATGAGAGTTAGATCTGCTGCAGTGAGTTACTGCTTCCATGGCAGAAGAAGCAAAGGGTGTCCACAGTTCTCCCTGTAACCTGGAGGTGCTCACTCCTGTCCCCGTGTCCATCCTCTGTGCGGTCCCTTTGGCTTTGGCAGTCTAATTCTGGAGTCTGAATCGCTGTTCTGGTGACTGTGTCTCAAAGC
The DNA here is from genome assembly GCF_049115385.1 of Moschus berezovskii. Lineage (NCBI taxonomy): Eukaryota > Metazoa > Chordata > Mammalia > Artiodactyla > Moschidae > Moschus > Moschus berezovskii. The sequence goes on along the minus strand of NC_142466.1, from coordinate 52,648,327 downwards.
CTCTGTGTGTGAGTTAACCTTGCTCCCATGCACCTGGGTCAGAGCAACATATTAAGCTTTCCCTTGGTGCGTTTTCCTTCTCAGGCTCCTGAAGGTGAATCTCAGCCAATGACCGAGGTGGATCTCTTCATTTCTACCCAGAGAATCAAAGTATTGAATGCCGACACACAGGTATTAATTCGCTGGCTCCCACCTTCCTCGGGGGTGAAGCTTAGCATGGCAACCAGGAGATTGTGCCCTTCTCTGTCAGGCAGCTGTGCCTGGATGCTGGCTGGCTTCCACACAAGCTCGGAGGCTGTGTCTGCAGTGCCTGCTGCTGATGTGGGGGGTGGGGGTTAGGGAGGGACTTGGTAAGGAAGGTTGGGGCTGTTTAAGATCAAAGGGAAAAACAAGCCACAGATATCGTTTGTTAATAATTCTCACAAACTTTTGTCAGAAGATTCATGAATTTGAACAGATTAGCCTTTCAAGAAATTTTGTTAAAAGTCACACGTATACACATAAACAAAACACAGTAATTGCATGCAGATTTTTTATTTTTTTAGCTTACCCACCAGGGGTTTCCCAGGTGGCCCTAGTGGTAAAGAACCCACCTGCCAGTGAAGGAAACGCAAGAGATATGGGTCTGATCCCTGGATCAGGAAGACCCCCTGGAGGAGGGCATGGCAACCCACTCTAGTATTCTTGCCTAGAAAATCCCATGGACAGGATCCTGGTGGGCACTATAGTCCAAAGGGTCGCAAAGAGTCAGGCATGACTGAAGCGACTTAGCATGCACCCACAGAGATTCTGCTGGTTGTAAAATGATTTAAATTCCTTTCCACATACCACAGACCACTTACTGCTCTGGTTATCACCAGTCAAGGGAATTGCTCCCAGGCCTGGGTGGGTACATGTAAATTTGCCAACAACAGTGTTTGCAGTGAGCCCCAGAGCACGGCCACCCACTCCCACACCCGCAGTGTGTGTGGACTGCACTCGGCTACACTGTGGGTAGCAGACTCTCTCTTGGGTCATTAGATGATGCTCTGGACTCACCAGCCTCTCCCATCTCCCCTCCAGGAAACGATGATGGACCACCCTCTGAGGACCATTTCCTACATCGCAGATATTGGGAACATTGTTGTGCTGATGGCCCGCAGGCGGATGCCCCGCTCCAACTCCCAGGAGAACGTGGAAGCCTCCCACCCATCCCAGGATGGAAAAAGGCAGTACAAGATGATCTGCCATGTCTTCGAGTCTGAAGATGTAAGGGTGGCGGCCTCTCATCTCCCTCCCCGTGATCTGATCTGAGCTGCCCTTGGGTAAACGGGTTCCCTCTAGTTCTCAGAACCTTAAGCATAGGTGAGACAAATACTCACTGAGCACTTACTGTGTGTCAAGCACTGTTTTAGTGCTGGGGATGTGAGGCTGAGTGAAACAGACAAGGTACTCCTCGTGAAGGTGGTAGAGAGACAGAAAATGAATAGATAAATATACTTAATAAAAAGTTAGGCTAGGTCAAGGGATAGAGGGGCAGGGGCTGTTGCAGGGAGAGCAATGATCAGAGTCCTTTCAGAAGTCACACTGGAGCTGAACCTGATAGAGTGGGAATGCGGAAAGAACAGGTGCAGAGCCTGAGCCAGGCCTGCTGATGGAGTGTGAGGAAAGGCGAGGGGACGAGCCACGAGAGGGCTGTGCAGGACCGCCCTTTCCAAACAGGAAAGTCGGCATCCCTGCCCCTACCCACCACATGGCATGAGCACCAGCCACCCACTCCTTTGCAAACCCAACTGCTCCTCCAGTCACAAAGCCAGGGATTCCTAACACCCATCTCTCCACATGATAAAGTCAGCAGAGGAAGATAATTTAAAACAGAGGTGGGGCCCCTCCTTCCCTTCAGCCGCCTTCTCCAGTTGTCCCTAGAATTTCTGGCGAGGCCACGGGGCTTCAAGCTGTTTCAGCACCATCCCTTTCCCAAAGCTCAACAGGCCTTGGCAGCTCCCGCCAGGCCAGGGCCACAGCCCCACGATGGTTTCAAACTGCAGAGCCTGCCCGGAGATGGCCAGGTCAGTGCCATTGACTGAGATAAATTTTCCTCCTGCCACAGTGAAACAAGCTGTCTTTCTCATATTGAACAGAGAGACCTTATCTACTTAAAGAAAATTGCCTCTGATGGCCTTGGCTCCTTAAAAGGGGCTGTTTTTCTGCTAGAGAGTATTCATTGAGCTGCAGTAAATGGCCTGCCTTTAAGAAGTTAGGAGTCAGAGACAATTCTCCAGGGAAGCAGAGTTCTCACGGCTGTAGCCTCAGACAGGAGGAGACGCTTACATGTTTGTACCAACTTTTACTTGTCTGGGTCTCAGCCCCAGAGACAGGTTGCTGAGAAGACAGCTTGAAGCACCTGTCCTGGCCATTCTCTCCACTTTTCCTGTGAAACTGAGACCAAACTTGCAAACTGGGAGAAGGTTCTTGTAAAGCTCCAACAGAGTTACATTTAGAATATTGTTTCATGTGTCCTGCAGGCCTGCAAAAAGATGGCATTAGCTCTGCTTACCAGACATGAGGTCCCACAGCCACCTCTCCCAGGCTTGGTGCTCCTAAAGGAGGACTTTGTCTCCCTTGGGGCTCCTTTGGGTCTGTAGGGGAGACAATGAAGGGGAAGAAGGAAGAAGCAAGAGTGGACCTGGAAATCTTGCAGCTTTGCTTCCAAGGCCCAGGATAGAAGAGGAGAGCATGGGCTCCAGAGCTGGGAGACCTGGATGTGAATCCCACCTCCATGCATGGGCTGTGCAGCTGCTCAGTTTCTATAGAACAGGCTGCCGTGTGGCTCAGGAGGACCCAGCAGAGATGAGAGTACTCTGAGCTGTTGGCCTGGTGCATCCACTCACGATGGTCGGGAAGTCCACTGACTATGTTCTCAGACACTTTTTACACGAGCCTCTGACGCCCACAGCGATGCTTGGCAGGAGGCAGTGTGGTGGTCCTTGGCATGACATGTGATGTCACCAGACTCTCAGAGTGAGAAATGTTAAGCACTATTTCTTTCCCCCAAGCCAACCACACAGAAAGTTCTGATATCACTGTAAGTTAACTGCTTTCAGCAAAAATGACCAAAGATAGGGAAAGGAGGAATGGAGGTGAGAGTTGTGTGTTTGAAACGTTGCCCTGGAGCATGTTGTTTTGTGGGTTTTCTACGCACTGGAATTTGAGAGAGCAGCAGTACCAGGGTTGGGCAGGAGGAAGGCACTGGAATTAAACTGCCAGGATTCTCAGCCTCCAGATCCACCCCAACGTAAGCTCTCAACCTCCTTTTCCTCATCTCCCCAATGTGAACAAGGAAACAATACGCAAAACAGATCCACAGTTTTAAAGTCTAAGAGCTCTGAGAAACAAAAGAGATTTTTGTACTCATTTGGCTGATAAGCTTCCTCTGAGAAGTGATGAGACACTTTATAGGATTTGTCCAGCTTACTATGAATCTCACACATTTTGTTGCAGGAATATTACTGAGTGTGTTCAGGCCCTTCTCCAAGCTCTAGTGAGGCTTTTACACAACGTATGATGTATGCACTCTGTTACCTTTCTAAAATTTGAACATTTCTGAATTCTGAAACACCGCCCTCAGCACTTAGGATGAAGGCTTGTGGACCAGTCATACTTACATCATAGACTTGACGTGAATTTATGTGATGATGTTTATATGAGATGTGATGTGGCACAGGCTTGGTTGCTGCTGCCTCTCCCAAGTTGTGATGTTGATTAATTAATGCAGGGAAAGGTTATCAAATTCCAGTGCAGGAGAAAGATCAACAGAAGCAGAGTTCCTGTCCTGTGAGCTGTGTGACCCAGAACAGGTTCCTCTGTATCTCTGGGCCTCTTAGCCTCCTCACCTAGAAAATGCGGGGTTGGATTCGATCAGGGTTCTCAGTTCTGTTGGACACAACAATTCTTTCACATAGCAAATATTTTATACTGTCCCGCTCATAGACAATATGAATGAAATTCATAGATCATATAATCTCCTTTTCTGAAAAAGTTTTCACAAAATAACCAAAGTATTGCATAATACCTTGTATTATAATGTATAATGTATTATTATGTATCATAATACATAATGTATTACATCGTATAAATGTAATACAAAGAAATAAAAGGAAAGCTAAAATAAGGTTGCTGATAGCTAAAATAAAATAGTTGATAGACACATGCACGCGCACACACATGCACACGTGAAGAACCTCCACACTCCACAGCCAGTGTGCGCAATGACAACCCACATCTCACAAACAGCGCTGATGCTGAGGATTGTCTAAAGTCATGAAGCTTACTCATGGTAAAGTGCTGGATGAAACATCTTTTCTCAAGTCACATAGTAGTCATATTCCTGGAACATTCACTGTGTTTTAGAGCCATGCAATAAGTCTTGTGGTTTTATATAAATTAGAGTTGAGTCCTAGAGTCAGGTAATTGAGCACAGTGTTATATGTACGTGAATGTCCAGGGGGACATCTTAAAATTGTGCAGGATGTAAAACAGCTCATCCTGGGCAAGACTGTCCTTTACACAGCAGTAAGTCCAGCATCTCTGACTCCTATCCACCGAATGCCGGGAGCTCCCTATGATCATTGTCATAGTAAACAGTGTTCCCACTAATTTTGGAAATGCCCCCTAGAAGGCACTGCTGCGCCATGGAGACCACTGGGCTAGCCAGTGCCTAGCGCCCGGCAGTCTTCAGGGACCCAGGTCATCTACCAGCAGCACTGCCCTGCTAACCCTGTCTCTCCTCTCCAGGCCCAGCTGATCGCACAGTCCATCGGGCAGGCCTTCAGCGTGGCATACCAGGAGTTCCTCAGGGCCAATGGGATTAACCCCGAAGATCTCAGCCAGAAGGAGTACAGTGACCTGCTCAACACCCAGGACATGTACAACGATGACCTCATCCACTTCTCTAAGTCGGAAAACTGCAAAGATGTAAGTGCTTCCCTGAACCCGTTCCACAGGCTGGGCCAGCTGGGCCTGCCCACCGAGGAGGTGAAGACAGGGTGCTGTGGTGGAGCGTGGTGTTCACAGGACGCTGCTGAGCACTCAGGCCCGTCTCTGGCTCCCCTCAGGTGTGGTCCAGGTTATTAAAGACCAGCTGAGGGACGTGGCCAGCGAGGCAGGGTGTCCTCTGCCCGCTGTGATCCACAGCTGACTTCTGGGATGGGTTCCAGAAGCAGACAGGACCTAAACCCTGTCTTTACAAGCTCCTGGTCTAGGAAAGGGCACATTTATAAAAGGGAGTATCTTAAATGATGATGCTGGATGCACTATTCAGAGACAGCTGTGCCTGGCAGAGTGGAGCTGGTCTCGGCTCTCTGGGGTCAGATGAGGGGTGCTTGGCTCCCCCTGGGACCGAGCTCTGCAGGAACAGCAGAAGGAAAGCAGGGCCATCTGACCTGCTCTGGGGTCTGGGTATTCTCTGAAAAGTATAGAGGAGTGTAGAGGGCTGGGCCCCAGTAACAGAAGCATGAGGTTCCACACACTCAGGAATCATCTGGGGAGCCACGGATGAGGCATTGAGGCTGGACTGTGCATATGAGAGGATGCAGGGCCTGGGTCAGAACTGGCAGGCTTGAGAGTCCAGCCAAGGTGAGGGACCTGGACTTCATGCCCAAGATGTAGGCCAGTGATCTTTTAATTCACTCATGGATTATAGGTGTCCTAGGTTCCCTGGAAGCAAAGCCTGAGATGGGAATTCTGATTCAAGGGATCTGTGGGGAGGTGGAGGCAGGGTGCATTCAGGAAACAGTGAGTGTGGGCATAAGGGTGGTGAGGATGCTGCGGAGGCATCCCTACTGGCCTCACTGGGGATGAGCGTCCTCTGATCCAGATGGAAGCACTGGGTCACACATCACAGGACTGTCTTGTCCCACCTGGAACCAAAAGAGCTGACAGGCCTGTGCCCAGCGCTCATCAGTCATTGGCAGTGAGGTCAGACGGAGGTAGCTGAGTGCGCTTGGGCTCAGAGTTCCCCAGACTGGGGGCTTCCACAGCAGAAATGCGTTGTCTTCCAGTTCTGGGGGCTGGAGGCCTGAGATCAAGGTGTCTGCAGGGTTGGTTCTTCCTCGGGGCTGGGAGGGGGAAGACCTGCCCCAGGCCTCTCGTTCGCGTGTAGGTGGTCATCTTCTCCCGGCTCTGTCTTCACTCTGGGCGTGTCTCTGTGGCCACATTTCCCCTTTTTATAAAGATGCTAATCATACTGAGCTAGGACCCACCCTAATCATTTTAACTTGATTGCTTATGAAAAGGCCTGATCTCCAAACAAGTTCCTATTTGGAGGTACTAGGAGTTAGGACTCCAACATATGAATTTGGGTGGTGGAGGGGTACACGATTCAACTCCTAGTAGGTGGTGACTGCCATGTGGCTTAGGGCAGTTCTCCAGGAAAGGGGCCAGTTGTGAGCGGCAGCAGCAGGGGGGAGGAGGACACCAGCCCATGAAGGGACTTTGTCAGGCCCCAGCAGCGCCCACTCCAGTATGTGTTTGCGCATGTGTGGATCTGTAAATGTGAAGACATAAACACACACATACTCTTCGTTGGTTGCTACAAGAAGTGTCTTACCTGACTACGGTGTGTCTGCCTTATCACACTGAACATATCTGAAACCAGCTCCCAGCTTCTCTGCCCAGCTGGGAAAAGCCACAGTAATGACGCATATCTAGGGCCAGTGTTTTTGCACTTCCAACCTTTTTCTTTTTTCTTAACTCTCTTGTTGCAGAGAAGTGTTTCTATAATGCATGTTTATTTTTAACTCAAAAATCTTAAATGTTGGAGGGAATTTATGAGGCACTGTGAAACAGGGCATCTGTGGCAGAATCCGAAAGCTATTCTGGAAACCATAAGATCCCACCGAAGCCCCCATCTACAGTCTCTTTTGCCTTTCGCTGGGGACTGCAGGAAAAACAAAACAACAGATGACACCCCTTGTGGTTGTAGTACCAAGACAGGTACAAGTGCTGAGTCTGACTTGTACAAGTCTGACTCTCTGTGACCCTGTGGACTGTATTCTGCCAGGATCCTTTGTCCATAGCATTTTCCAGGCAAGAATACTGGAGTGGTTAGCCGTTTCCTCCTCCAGGGGGTCTTCCTGATTCAGGGATCGAACCTGCATCTCTTGCATCTCCTGCACTGGCAGGTGGATTCTTTACCACTGAGCCACTGGGTAGCCCCGAGGCTGAATGGCTTTTACAGAATAAGAATTACAAAAAGAGGTACGTCCTGCATGACATCATTTCTTACCAACCCCAGATGCCGTGGAATACAGAGAGGACAGCATTCGTCTGGGTTGGAGTCATCAGGGAAGTGTCTGTCATGTTTCGTCAGGACAGGAACAGGAGAAATGCCTTGACTTCTCTCTCTATCCTGGATGGTTGCTGATTCAGCCTTTCCAAGTGTTGTGTTTCTCCTTTCAGGTCTTCATCGAGAAGCAGAAAGGGGAAATCCTAGGTGTGGTGATTGTGGAGTCTGGCTGGGGATCCATCTTGCCAACTGTGATCATAGCCAACATGATGCATGGAGGCCCGGCAGAGAAGTCAGGGAAGCTGAATATTGGGGACCAGATCATGTCCATCAATGGCACCAGCCTGGTGGGCCTGCCTCTGTCGACCTGCCAGAGCATCATTAAGGTAACCAGAGATGGGAAAAGTCCAGTGCCGTTGTAGACCCAAAATTGAACATATTCTGAGTACCAGACACTAAGAAGGACACAAATACAAAAGGCAAGGACTTGCACTTGGGCTGTTTTTGCTCTGTACAGATTCCTCCCTGAAACTGTCTTTTTAGTTATGGTTTATTTGGCTCACCTAACACCACTGACTAACACCATGCCCATTGCAGACATCACTAATCAATCACAGCACTCTCTCCCACTAACATTTGGCCTCAACAGAATTTTCCTCAGCTCAGTAATCAAGACACTCACATAGAGTCAGCTAGGTGTGCCTGAAGTGACTTCCCACCCCTATCACAAGTCAAGGAAATGCTTCAGATGCCAGAGCACTGTCCTCCACTGTGATCCAGGTGAGTGTATGCTCCCCAGAGCCTGCATAACATGATTCTCACTTGCCAAGTGGAAGGAAGGAAACTGGTACCATCTGTGTACACCTTCTGCAACTTGAACATAATTATTTCTTGTTCAACCTGAATTGATGCTGTTTCATAAGACTGAAAAGAGCTACTTAGGAAAATTGAACATGAGTATTTAAGGGGAAGAAATTAGATTTTCTTAGAAACGAAGCATGCAAGTGTAGTCTCTTGAGCACATTGGAATTTTCTGATTGCATGGCCAATAGGAACAAGAATATTTTCTCTCCACTACAATATCTGGAGACCCTAGTAGCTCTGTAGCAACCACTGTGGTACAGGCACACTGGAATCCTATGACTTTCTTTGGTTCCTTGGGGTTTCTTGAAAGACTGTAAGCTGGAACATAGCTCTGTGTGTGAGTATGAGAGAGAATAAATATGAATTCATGTAATAGTTATTCTAAGCAGAAGAAAATCACAAGAGACAATATCCTTGGCCAAGGGGCCTCGGGTGGAGGAAAGGTCAAGGTAAGTGTATAGGACAGCTTGTTTTTTCCTCTTTTAGTGTTATACAGTGATTTTTCTCTTTTTGCCTGCTTTTTAATCAATATTTTTATTGAAATATAGTTGATTTACAATGTGTTAATTTTTACAGTAAAGTGATTCAGTTATACTTATATGTACATTCTTTATTGTGTATTCTTTTCCATTATGGTTTATCATAGGATACTGAATTATAGTTCGCTGTGCTATACAGTAGGACCTGCTGTTTATCCATTCTGTATCTAAAAGCTTACATCTACTAACCCCAGCCTCCCACTTCCTCCCTCTCCCAACTCCCTCCACCTTGGCAACCACCAGTCTATCCTCTGTTTTCATGTTTCTGTGTCATAGATAGGTTTATTTCTGTCATATTTTAGAGGTACGTATAAGCGATACCATATGGTATTTGTTTCTCTCTCTGACTTACTTCACTTAGTATGATAATCTCTGGTGCCTCCATGTTGCTGCAGATGGCATTGTTTTGTTCTCTTTTGTGGCTGAGTGGAATGCTGTTGTGTATATGTGCCACATCTTCCTTATCCATTCATCTGTGCATAGACATTTAGGTTGTTTCCATGTCTCCTGTTAATAGTGCTGCTGTGAACACAGGGGTGCATGTATCTTTTTGAATTATAGTTTTGTCTGGCTGTATGCCCAGGAGTAGGATTGCTAGATCATATGGTAATTTTATTTTTAGTGTTCTGAGGAACCTCCATACTGTTTTCCACAGTGGCTGCACCAACTTATATTTTCACCAGCAGTGTAGAAGTGTTTCGTTTTCTCTACACCTTCTCAGCATTTGTTTTTTACAGACTTCTAAATGAGGGCCATCCTGACTGGAGTGAGGTGGTACCTCATTGTAGTTTTGGTTTGCATTTCTCTAATGATTAGTGATGTTGAGCATCTTTTCATGTGCCTGTTGACCATCTGTATTTCTTCTTTGGAGATATGTCTATTTAAGTTTTCTGCCCATTTTTCAGTTGGGGCTTTTTGTTGTTGTTGTTGAGTTGTGTGAACTGTTTGTATAGTTTGGAAATTAAGCCCTTCTTGGTTGCCTTCTCTGCAAATATCTTCTCCCAGTCTGACGGTTGTCTTTTCATTTTGTTTTGCCTGTTTGTTTTTAATGAAACAAACTCATAATCACACCCAGAAAGAAATAGCCCTCTTTGGCCTCATTTCTTTTTGTTATATCTTACACTTAAATTTTACCTCTTGCTTAACATACATTAAAGATAAGATTAAAGAACCTACTTTAAAACATGCATATTCATTCAGACATGTTTAACTGGGCTTTTGTTGGGCTGAGCTGAACTGTGGAGAAGCCAGAATGACAGTATGCATCTGGAGGATAATTATCATTGAAAGGATTCAGTGAACCCTCGTGGCAACATAGAGCTGAGATGCTAAGAGCATTTAGAGTAGATTGGTGGTGGTGGGATCTTGGTGGATCTTGAAGGAGGGGTGAGACCCAGGTGGATACCAGAAGGAAACTGGCCTTTGGGAATTTCTCCTGGAATTGATGGACAGTGGACTAGGTTTGTGGTAGGGAGAAAGAGGTTTGAGCCAGCCTGGGAAGGCTGACCTGATGGTGTGATCATGTGGAAAAGCCAGGGAGGGTCAGGAATAGAAAGAGAGGAGCCACCTCTGTCTTCTCACTCACACGTGCCAAGGTTCACACATGCACTTTCACACCAGAAGCAAATACCTTATTGAACACCTGTGCATGTGTGTGAACCACTGAGGGGCCCCGAGAATCAGAGATGTGTTAGACACCGTCTGCATCCCAAGGAGCTTGGCCTCGTTGGGGAGGAGTGAATGAAAGGACTGATACAAGCAGTGACTGAGTGCTGTGCACCTGGACCATTCTAGAAGGTGTGTGTTCACTTGAAAAACCCCACAGCGGCCTCCTGGAGGGTAGGTACCACTGTGCAAGCTGGGAAACAGGCATAGAGATGATACAATCATTCAGGGTCATACAGCGTGTCAGTAGTGAAGCCAGGTTGCTCGGCCAGCCTGATAGCATTCCAGCAGCATCTATGGTCAGACCCTAGGGAAGTTGTTCTCAGCTTGGGGGATCTTGACCTCTGGAGGGGACACTGGGCAGTGTCTGAAGACAGTTTGGGTCATCACCGCTAGGGAGGAGGAGATGCTGGCATCCAGTGGGTAGAGGTCAGTTGTTCGCTCAGCCGTGTCCGACTCTTTGCAACCCTATGGACTGCAGCACGCCAGGCCTCCCTGTCCATCACCAACTCCCGGAGCTTGCTCAAACTCATGTCCATTGAGTCAGTGATGCTGTCCAACCATCTCATCCTCTGTCGTCCCCTTCTCCTCCTGCCCTCAATCTGTCCCAGCATCAGGGTCTTTTCCGATGAGTCAGCTCTTTGCATCAGGTGGTCAAAGTATTGGAGCTTCAGCATCAGTCCTTGCAATGAATATTCAGGGTTGACTTCCTTTAGGATGGACTGGTTTGATCTCCTTGCTGTCCAAGGGACTCTCCTAAGGTCAGGGATGCTACCAAATGTCCTGCAATATACAGGATGATCCGCCCAACTAAGGAACACCCAGCCCAGTGTCCGTAGGTTGAGAAAGCCTGCCTTAGGAGATAGTTCAGTGTGGGAGAGAAAGGGAGGTTGGTGAGGGAAGGTGGGGGTTGATCTGTACCTGGTTTGGGGAAAGGTTTGGGGAGGAGGAGCCAGAAGAGAGGATAACTTGAGGTGGGGCTGGGGCCTGGGTGGGAATAAGCCAGGCTTCCTAAGGACTGTGGGGCTGTATACCCGAGCCTATTACACACCAGCCGGGGAGTGCCCAGCCCTTGGCACTGGCCACCTTCCTTCGTCTTCATAAAAAGTAGCCCACAAGGGAGGGCAGTGGCAAACATCCAGTTCACAGATAAGTCATCAGCTACTCAGAAGGTGCAGACATGTCCGGGACCCCCACCCCCACCCCTCGCTGCCTCTGCATGAAGGAGGCAGACGGGGTGAGGCTGTGAGACCCATGAGGCCAGCACTGCCTTCCCGTGGTGCCACTCGCGGACTGGCCTGCCGTCCAGTACATCACACAGCAAGGTGGAGACAGACTAGCACAGGATTCAGTCAGCACATTGTCTGAGCAGTTTCCTAAGGGGAAAAGGTTTGTTTGCACACGTAGCTGACCTTTGATGTCTATAAATGGAGTCTGTCTGGAATTGGAAAATTAAAAGGCCATGTGGTGATGAAAAAGATGTAACTGATGAAGATGGAAAGGAAGAAAGACAGCACCTTTGTGGCCACCCTTGGCAGAGAAGTACTTAGCAGGCAGGCCCCAGCTAGGATGGCGCTGCGGGATGCACAACCTTGTCAAATGGAAAAATGTGATTGGCCCAACCACATCCCCCTCTCCCCACTCCCACCCTGAGAATTTTCCCACTGATTTCAGCTATAATTACCAGTATGGGATGAAGATGTTTAATGGCTTATATTCTTGTTTTTATCTAAAAACATATTTCTCTTACCTGCACCTGAGCCGGAGAAGGCAATGGCAAGCCACTCCAGTACTATTGCCTAGAAAATCCCATGGATAGAGGAGCCTGGTAGGCTGCAGTCCATGGGGTCGCTAAGGGTCGGACATGACTGAGCGACTTCACTTTCACTTTTCACTTTCATGCATTGGAGAAGGAAATGGCAACCCACTCCAGTGTTCTTGCCTGGAGAATCCCAGGGACGGGGGAGCCTGGTGGGCTTCTGTCTATGGGGTCACCAGAGTCGGACACGACTGAAGTGACTTAGCAGTAGCAGCACCTGAGCAGATGCTCACACTGCCCCACCGACCTTCTAGGCCACTGCAAGGGACCATTCTGGGCTTCTTCAAGGCTTCGCATTAGTATTACTTGTTTCAGTGCTGTGTCTGTGTTCCTTGCGATGAATTCAATGAGCAGCTCTCATCCTGGTAAATCAGTGCTTTGCGTTGATATTGTTAAAGTGCAGGTTCTGAAACACCGGGTCTGGGATAGGATTCTGCATTTTCAGTAAACTCCTGGGTGATGACTTGGCCAGCCTTGGACTTTGAGAAACAAGAGTCTAAAGCCGAGCGTTCTGCTTCATGTCACTGTAATGCATGTTGGCCTTTTCTCTCCCTGGTTACAGCGAACAGAGTACATTTCTAGACTAGATTACAGGTATTGAATTGTTTTCATTACTTTCTTCCCTAGCTCTTATTTTTCCTGTCATAATTCCTAAAGCATAATTAGTGGTAGGCAAAGCGTGTTAGCAGACCACCTGTTCACACCCTCACCTCCACGGTCCTGCCCCTCAGATTTGTTTTCTTTTTGAAAGTAGAACTGCTTTCTTACCTTCAACAGGATCGCCACAGGTCTGCTTTCCTGTTGCTATGGAGACCATTCTGACTTTGCTCTTTTCCCGTCCCCTCTTCCCTGCTCTTACCCTCCCACTATGTTTCTTAATTTGCTGCCCCATTCCACTGTTGTCATGGGGATGAAATGACCATTTATTTAAATTGGCACCTCCAGTAAAAGGGCAGCTGAGAAATGCACCTTAGTGGAACCCAACTTGGAGCATAGATGAGGAACAGCAGAGCACGTGCCTGCGTGGTCTGCCTGTTTCAGTTGCTGTCTCTCTGAGCTTCATCTTGCAGCAGGTATCCCAAGGCTAGATCAAGGGACACATCAGCATCTTAAAATCAGTTCACAAAAAAAGAAAGAGCCTACTGGACCTACGTGAACTTTTTAGGTAACATGGAGAACCCAGAGTCCTTCTCTTGCTTTTCAGGAGCTCTCCAAGGTTTTCCTGTACTTCACAGGCACACTTGAACCACCCCAGTGATTCGTAGGGTTAAACACTTAAAGCAGGTAGCTTTGTCTGGAGGGTTGTTTCTGAGTGTGCTCTTCGTTTTCAGCGTTCTTTGCTCTGGTCTCTGGGAGGTGTGACAAGGAGACAGAGGGAGGGGACTCTGGCCGCCCTGTTTTCAGCATTCTTTGCTCTTGTTTTCCACACCCTCCTGGTCTCAGGGTGGGGGTCGGGGGTTGTGATTAGGAGACAGAGGGAGGGGACTCTGGCTGCCCTGCCTGTGCCCACAGCCCTCCCCTGAGCTCCCCACAGCCCAGCTCCACCCACTCCCAGCGCCTCGTGTCTTGGCACGTTGCAGGTGACCCGTAAGTATTTACTGATTGGGTGAGCAAGCAGCAGCACTCGAGCGGGAGCGAGTACATGTGCAAATGGTATCTGAGCAACACCCCCAGAGGAGAGGCTGATTTGTAATGTTAGAAATAGCTGTTTCTAAGCACGATGGCTGAGATGTGGTGTTGTCAGCAGATGCATTTAGGAAAGAATAAAAATGCACGACAAGGGCCGAAATTGTCACCACTAGGGATGGAAGAGCCCTTAGTGGGTGTCAGCCTTTGTTTTGAGGACATGGAGACTGAGATAGGAGGAGGTGGACCAGAGGGCCTAAGACCCCCAGGGCTGTGGTGGTGGAAACACAGCTGGAGCCCAGGTCTGCTGCCACAGCAGAGGCCTCTTCATCAGGTCCCTCTGGTCCCACTATCGGGCAGAATTCCAGCACATGTCCCCCTGGGCACAGGTGACAGGACCGGCTGTTGTGCGGGAGGGAGGCCTGGATCTGCACAGACTGCCCTTACTCCAGCAGAATCACCTCAGCTTATTCTGTTGCTCCTGATTGAAAACCTTTCTGGAATGAGAGAAGCCTCCTAGAGCTGTTCTAGAAACCGCAGAGAGATGCAGGTGACAGCTCCAGCGATGCACACACACCACCGCAAGCCAAATCCCAGCTATAGGGAGCTCCAGTGCCACAGAAAACAGCACTCAGGACCCTGAGGATGCAGCTGGACGTGGGGAGTTAAGCTGAACCCCTCACAATGCACATGTTGAGAGGACAACCTGGAACCCCCAAAGGAAGTGGGGATCCAGGGGGCAGGAACCCTGAGGAGCTCTCTCACCCCAGGTAGGAAAGTAAAATCATGGCCCCATGCAAGGCCGGGGGCACAGGTTCGTTCTTCAGTCACTCTCCCTGGCTTCTCCGTTGAGCAGGCCTTATTCATGAATAGCACACATCATCCAGTTGTCTGTGGCGGATCATTGAGTAGAATATGCTCTCAGTTTAAATACAGACACACCTGGGATGTTGTCTTGCTGTGGGCGAACATGGGTGGGTATTGGAGCCTCCGTTTCCTCTTCTAGAAAACGGGCATAATCAGAGCTGCTGGTTTGTCACGGAGATTAAAGGCGACAGCGCCTGTGACTCTCCAGGTCGGTGCCTGGCAGCAGGCAGCGTGCACTGGCAGGTGGTTTGGCTGGTTTCATCATCAGGATGGGTTTTGATGGTCAGTGACCTTGGGGTTCTCACACCCGTGGGGGTGGCTGCTGACTGGGCACCAGGCCAGCCGGCTGTCGCCCTCCCCCGGGTGTGGCTAGTCCACGCTCTCACAGAGCACGCTGGCCACCGGTCTGAGCAGAAAACTGACATCTTAGGTCATCCCTGAGTGCAGGTGAGTTTGTTGTTCTGCAGTGGCGATTTATAGCCGTTGTTCTCAAAAGTGAATGTATCCCCAGGAAATGTGTGTCACGTCACTGGGAAGACTTGTTAACACATAGATTGTTGGGCCGCACCCCTGGAGGTTCTGATTCTGTAGGTCTGGCTGGAGGCCAGACTCGGCAGGTTTTTTTATTGAGGCAGAACTGATTTGCAATCCTGTGTTACTTTTAGGTATACAGCACAGTGGTGCAGCTGTCCAGATATATTCTTTATATACATATATATGCCTTTTTGTATTCTTTTCCCTTGTAGCTCATTTGAAAATACTGGGTTTGGTTCCCTGTGCTATACAGTAAGCCGTTGTTGGTTATCTGTTTTCTATATAGTGGTGTGTACATGTTAATCCCAGCCTCCTTATTTATCCCTCCCCAACCCTGCATTTCTAACAATAGTCGCTGATGATGCTGGGGCTGTTGTGTGGGGCCTCCACTTTGAGAACCTGTTGGCCAAGCACAAGAAAGCCAGACAACTAGAGGCCAAAAACCGCCTATCCATCCCTTACTGTAAAGCATATCTTCATCACTTAGAAGCAAAGGGAGTGTGGGTCACTCCCGCCACTCAGAGGGGCAGGTCACACTCTTGCCACGAATGCTGTTGGGGCGAAGTCATCTAACACCAGTTTCACCTCTCAGCTTGGCAGGACGCTTGTGAGGAAGGCAGAGACCTGAGCAGAGGCTCCGTCACCCCAATGCTGACCCCACTGAGCTTCGGACAAGGCAGGTGTAATGTCCATGTTTGTGTCCTCATCAATAAAAACCTGAAGCAGGAGTCCTGACCTCCCGCAGAGAGAGTGTCTGCAGACTGCTCGGAGAGTGGCAGTGGGCAGCGGCGACTGTGCAATTTACAGACTTCTATTTATAGGCCACCCTTCAGGCGGAACGAATTTGTCATTGTCCTCCGGGCCCTCTTTCTGCTTCACCTGCAAGGGGCACACGCTGGACCCATCTGTGAAGTGATGGAGGGCGTGGTGGGATGTAAGGGGGGGGCGTCTCCAGGGGCTGCTCCAGACTTGGTGAACAGAGCCCACCTCTCCCTGTCCTTCCTCCGTTGGCTGCTCCCGCCTGGAGGACAGGATGTCCACTCCCCCTGATCTCGGGTACCCTTGGCCTGCAGCGCCCTGAGGCAGGGTTTCGGTTCCCAGCCAGATATCGAGGGCAGGCTCTGGCAGGGAGAGCACTGAATCCCAGGCCCTAGACCACCTGGGACCAGTGGCACGATCCTAACCCCTCAGCTGTGCAAACAGATTTCCACGTACAGTCGGAAAGTAATGAAACAGTAAAGTGTTTATTAGGAGGAAAAAGAATACGGTGTGTGTGGATAGACTTACACGCGGACTCCGAGTTGTGCCTTTCTGGTAGTTTGAATCACCTTTATGGGGCACTTCCTCTGAGTTTCCTTTGGTCAGTCGTCTGCTTTGCCTGGTCCTGAGTGTATTAGGCATCTCAGGATCCTCCCACGTGTGCGTGTGTATCTCTTAGCAAGATGGATTCTAGCGAAGAGGCCTGTGGGTAGGTTGCCATCACTTACTGTGGGGTGACACCCTCTCTCTTTTGACCTCCAAGGAGATTTTCTGCATAGGTGTAGTCGGGGAGGTCTCCCTAACTTCAGGAATGAGGAATATGTGGTCTTTTGTCTTTTATCTGGACAGGGCCCAGCCTCCTACCTCATCCTGCTTTTATGGAGTTTCTGTCCACAGGGGAGAAACTGTTCAAACTGGCGTCCATCCATCTCCTGCCTCAACCCTGCAGTACCATCTTTTAGGAACAGCTTCTCCCCTTTGGAGGAGAGGAGCTGTGGCAGGCCTGCACCCTTTCCTGAACAGCTGGCCTCACTTGCTGGGAGTCCAGTGAGGCAGGCGTCTGACAGGAGTACTGACTTCTCCCCATCTCGCCTCTCAGAGCAGGCCTCTGGCCACAAGCCAAGCGGTCTGTGTACTCCAGCCTTTCTTCCTGCATGCCATGATTGAAGCGGGCTGGACAGCATCTGCTGTAGCCATTCGGTCTGGACCAGAGGGCAGGTGGGAGGTCCCTGAGGCAGAGCACACAGCCCTGCAGACATGGGAGAGGGAAGCTCATTTCAGGACTGAATGTCTTTAGTCTGGCCCCTTCCTCTCGGGTGAGGCTCACAAGCTGGTGGTGGGACCAGCAGGGGCAGAATCTTCCCACTGCCTGAGTGAGGGAAAGAGGGACTTTGTGGTGACTTTCTAGGGGTGCTCCTGCATAGACCCAGGCCCTGGTTCCTGCTGAGCAAATGTTCAAGGGGTGGGAAGACAGGCCTGAGCTCAGCTGAAGTCAGAACCAGGTACAGGAGGTTCAGGCTCAGAAACCAGATGAAGTCCCTCTTTATCTTTAAAAAACCAACTTTGCTTCTACACTCCATTCCAGTTTAGAGGGAGGGGTAAGTTACCAGGGAGCATGAAATCAGAAGATGATTTCCAAGACCTTTTTCCTTCTACTTCCTGCTCTACCAGCGCTGGTCCTACCGCCCTCTTCAATCTCCCAAGGAGATCTTCCCTGACTGCCGTCCTGCCCATGCCCTGCTTCTTCCCACGCGCACCTGGAAATGTTCATTAACTGTAAGATCCCTAACAGGCGGAGAGAATGGGGGAAGTAGGACCCTCAAGGGTGAGAGATGACCAACCCGATGAATTGGGCCATTGCTATGAGTTAGATGTCCTTTGTTAGAAAAGGAGGAATTGCTGCGACTGTGACTTTCAGAGTAAAGTTCCTTTCGAAAGCCTGTCTCTCACCTGTCAAGAAGAGAGACTGTACATCCTTCATCCTTCAAGCCAGAAACCACATGTGGCAGTTTTTCTCTTAACTGTACAGATGACTGCTTTTTTCAGATGCCTTAAACGCAGCCCATTTCCCTGCTCACAGAAACTAGTCTCTTCACAGGCTGAGAGGGACAAAGGGTCCATGTAAGCCCAGCAGTTTTTGCCCCTAGGTTAACAGAGTTTCTCCTGGACTGTCCAGCTCAGGCGCCGTCCAGCTGGATGAGGGGCACTGCGAGAGCTGACCAAGTTCCGAGGCTCAGTGCAGCATCTTCTGCCTTCAGTGCCGTCTGCTCTTACCTTGTGTCAGCCTCGATGGTCATCAGTTTCCCTTTTATTCACACTTCAGGGCTTGAAGAATCAGGCCCGGGTGAAGCTGAATATCGTGAGGTGTCCCCCGGTGACCACTGTGCTGATCAGGAGACCAGACCTTCGCTACCAGCTGGGGTTCAGCGTCCAGAACGGAATTGTAAGTTCAGCCCCATACCTGTTCCAGAAGTCTGACCCACGAAACCAAGGCCCAGGGTTTGGGTCTTTGGAGGGTATTTTTTAAAGCTGGTGAGTTCGCAGAAAGAATCTCGCAAGAGAGGGATGGATGGGTGAAGGCAGACCCACTTCCTCCATGGGCAGAGAATTCAGTGCCTTCCATGAGAGGAAAATGGCCCTCCCAGCTGCCAACGTGAGATAGTTTGGGAGGTACCTACCTTCCCCACAGCGTTGGCTGAGAACCCAGCCCTGTGGGGGTTATGTGTGAATGATTTTTTCCTTGCCTTCTTGACCTGAAGTTGGCACTTTGGGGATAAAGTGTATTTTCATCATTTGGATGTCTGCTTTCAAATACTCAGTTAGCCAAAAAGTTCATTTGGGTTTTTCCACAAGATGTTATGGGATGAACCCAAACAAATTTTTGGTCAACTCAGTACTTCCCTTTTTTCCCCTTTATTGTGATAAAACATACACAGTAGTAAGTTCGCCATTTAAACCATTTCTAAACATACAAGTCAGTGCCTTTATAGGACATTCATGAAGTGGTTGTAACCATGCTTCCAAAACTTCTTTATCCCAAACAGAAACCCCATACTCAGTACTACTCCCTTTTCATCCTGGTTTGCCTTGTTCTAGACTCATGGTAATTCTGGGCTTTGGTGACAGATCTGTAACCTTCTGGATATTATAGATTTTGGATGTGCCCTCCCTCTCTTTGCATTCATCTTTTCAGATAGAAAAACCTATACTTTTTCCTCCCTTAAATTTTAATTGACTTGTAGGTAATTAAAATTTTATCCCAAATGTGTCTTAAGAAATACCTTTGAAGTTCCCTGTTGGAGTTGAAATACCTAACCCACTTTATCTATTTTTGTACCCACGTAGCCTCATTTTCTTCTTAAGGAAAGAGCCAAGGTTACTATTCCTTGTAGTTTTGGTCTGACAACCTGTTTTTATCTGTTTAAACTTCCTTGTGTGTGTTTTTCCAAAGTTGAATAACATTAGAAGTTGTTCAGCTGTTAACAGAGGATTGTCCTAAAGAGATGCAGAGCCCTCAGTTTTATCTCCAGTGTGGGAAGCACCTAAGGGCCTGACTCCCAGAGTCCCGGACAGGCTGAAGGGCCCACACGCTCACAGACTGAGAGCATGTTGTCCCGAGATGTGGCAGTGTCGTCTGCATGGGCTTTTAGAGAAAGGTGCACGGTCAGGAGTGAAAAGTCAGCTCTGTTAACTCAAACCATGTTCCTGTGGGACAGTTCCAACTGCTTTGTGGGTGAGGGGGCGGGGTGCCTGCAGCTGCAGTGTGCAGGCCAGAGCCCTCCAGCAGCCTGCAGCCTCTGCCCACCACCGCGCCTGGCGGGACTGAGACAGAAAACAGCCATGTTAGCATTTCTGCCAGGGGGAGTGGAAAAGACCACTGAGTTGGGAAGGCCAATGAGCTTCTGCCCTCCAGCTGGCCAAACTGTGGCACACACAGTGGGGTTCTCGCAGGTTCTAGCCCCAGCGTAAGTCATGTAACAGACCCTGAAAAGCCAGCTGCTAGCATCACACAGTTCAGTGTTTGAGCCCCAGAAAATACTAACCTGTGTTACATAGACTGACACTTTGAAAACACTGGCAGCTCTGTGACAGGCCCAGACAGCTCTTTTTACCAAAGCTGAGCTGGGATAAAAAGTAGTCTGAATTCACGGTGCCGTGAAATCCAGTGATGTGCTGTGTTCCCTGTGCAGAGTGCATGAACACGAGGGGGCCGCCTGGGGGTCCAGAGTCCTCTTGCTTGTAGAAACAAAGATGTAAATGTCCAAAGCCTGACCATGGCAGCTTCTCAGAGATGAGAGCACTGGGGGCGGAAAACTCCGGAAAAGACAGTCTCCTGCCCCAGTGGGTTTCCTAACAGGCGGTGCCCCCTGGGATGGGTCACTTAGCCTCTGACTAAATTTGGCCTTCGACTCTGACAGATCTGCAGCCTCATGCGAGGGGGAATAGCAGAGAGAGGAGGCGTCCGCGTGGGACACCGCATCATTGAAATCAACGGGCAGAGTGTGGTGGCCACCCCACACGAGAAGATCGTCCACATCCTCTCCAACGCCGTGGGCGAGGTAGGGGAGGAGCCCGGGGTGGGAGTGCCCTGGTGCCCCTCGTCCCAGCCAGGATGAGAGTTCTTCCATATCCTGAACACATCTCCACAACCAAACTGTCTTGGGCCAGAATTTAAACGCAGTAACAAGTGGTTGTCTGAGGGCTGCTCCTCAAAAACATCATCACATCACCTCAGCCTTCTCCGGAGGCATCTATCCACCTCCTCTTCTAGTTCTCTAATCTGGGCATATTCTCTCCATGGCTATCCAGGTTTTCTCCATTTTTCCCAGCTAATCCCACCAAATGTGCCTGCAAGATTTAAGTCTCAGATTCAAGTCTAATCAGCAGCTCCCTGGTACGGCCAGGCTGAACAGGGGTCTGAACAGCTGTTCTGGGGGAGGGAGGGAGGCAGGAGCAACCAAGACCCCACAGTTGTCCTCCTCCTATTTTAAGGGGTTTTCTAAGAAAAAAAAACAAGCCAAAGCCTGGTGAGAGCCAGAGCTTTGGGGAAAGTGGAGCATACCTGGTTTTCATTCTTCACTATCACCCCTAATGTTTTAGAAAGCCCATGGAGTCTGCTTTTCCCGGAGGCTGCCTGGGTCAGATCCGTGTTAGAAATGGGGTGGGGGGGGAAGAGAGGTGTACCTCGACAGGCACCCCATCGTGAGAGGTGCCACCACCCCCGCCAGCCGTGCGGCGGCGCCCACACAGCTCCGGAGCCCCAGCCCGCCGCTGACGTGCGTTTCTGCCTGCAGATCCACATGAAGACGATGCCGGCCGCCATGTACAGGCTGCTGACGGCCCAGGAGCAGCCCGTCTACATCTGAGGCCGCGCCCCGCGGGCGGCATGCATGGAGGAGTCTCCTCACTTGTGGTCGTGTTTCTCGTGCTGCATCTGTGTGCCCACTGAGACCCTCCCCTCTCACGCCCAGCACTCGGTTAGACACGGAGGAAAAGGACCCACAGCAGCCTCCCTCCTCTCTCCGGTTTGCTTTGTGTGTTTTAAATGCCAGGGAAGTTTCGTATGCACTCCTTTGAGGCTGGAGAGCAGGTCACAGCCACCCAGAATCTGCCGAGGACCTTCCTGAAGGGCCCTTGCGGGAGGGGGGCCTGAGGAGGGTTGTCACCCCCCTGCACCCTCCCTTTCCAAGAGGTGCAGACCTCTTCGGAGGAGCCTCTAGGGATGGTGAAGAAGCCGATTCCGCAGTGCCTACGATCAGCAGTGGCTGATCTCTGCTCTCTTCCAGTCACTTCATGGGAATATGGTAGTAGTGGGGGGGCCGGCCCACCGTGTACTTGGGGCATCATACGCTATTTCCTCCCAGAATTTCTGAGCCAGCCTTATGCCTCTTCTATAGCCAGTTTTAGTTTCAACATAATTGTATTTTCTAATGTGAACCTTTTCACCCCGGGATAGAAGGGGAACTACTGGGACTCGGATGCCCGCGCAGGGAAGGGGCAAGTCCCGAGGCTACCATCCGTTAGACAAACACAGGCAGTTGCTTCTGCCTTCTTCTACACCACATGCACGTACACACGCCTCACTTGCAGATATTCCACCCTGCCCTCCTACCCGCCACCAGTGAGGCACCCTGAGCCCCTGGAAAACCCACATGGCCTCTCTGTGAGGCCCCTTCCCCGACAGATGAGGGCCACAGGGGCTGCTGAGCCCTGTCCGGAGAGACACAGCCCTGTGAGGCTGAGGTCCGGCCCTACCAGCAGCCCCTTGGCTCAGGGGGTGCTGGTGGACTCCCATGCACCCCCCACCCCAACACACACATCCCCCACACACTGGGAGTCTGGACAGGATGGAGTGCTCCCCTTGAAGATGAGGAACCCGGTGTGACCGTGTTACGCTTCCTGGTCCAAGGTGGGACCAGCCTTCTCCTCTTCTTAGGACCACAAGGCAGGATGTGACATTTGAGAGGCCAGCGCGGTACACAGACCACCAAACTAAGGGGACAGTGGCGACCTCAAGCGATGCCTAAGAATCCCCAGATGAATTCCAAAAATATCTTGCTGCCTCGGGGGCCTGAAAAAGTTTTTACTTGGTATGGAATGTTACGTGTTCTCATCAGGCGCCTCACGTCCATGGGTTTCGTTCGTCTCAGTTCGGTGCAGATGTTTTTGTAACGCCATGATTCTGAGCCAGTTTTCACTTACTCTTGGGTCCAAAGAGCACTTTTGTTTTCATGTGGGTGGGGTGTGGCTTCGTTGGGTTTTCGTTTTGTTCCGTTCGTGACCTCCACAGAGACAGGGTAAGAGAAACTATTTTGTGATATTATTATAGTCCCTGTTCTCAACATCTGGGCTATTTATGTTGTGTCTGTGGAAATAGCAACCTGGTAAGCACATGTTGGGTAGCATGGATTTATACCTCGAACAGAGGGATTTCAGGGAGGAGAAAGTGAATGAGAAAAGACTGGGAACAAGAGACTTCTGCCAGAGAGGTTGTGCAGTCTGCGATCTCTGTGCTGAGTTTTCTGCTTAGGCAGGAAAGTCAGGTGCTTCAGTGGGTTAGTGGCTGGACTCCCAGTGTGACCACAGGTCAGACCCTGCCAAAGAGGGGCCATGCTGCCCACACATACCCCTGGGAAGGGGCTGCCCCTTCTCCAAGGGTCCAGGGTGGGCAGTATGGGACCCCTGGACAGCTTTTGAGGACAATTAGCTGAATGTTGCTAAGTTGCGAATGTTGAATGTAGAATGTTGCTAAGTAGGAGACCAGCCCCAAGGCTAACCCACTATGAACATGAGGAGCCACGAACCTCAGTACCATTTACCAAACTGTAGTGTCTGATGACATACAATTAAATACTAAAGAGTCCTGAGTTCACCTTACCTTTGCCAGAGAGAGTGGGTAAAACAGGAATGCAGCATTCTGGGTGGTATTGGGATATACCCAGAGAGAGGCTCGTGCCGTCTGCTCCCAGGTGAGCTCTCGAGCCGCCTGCCCCCACGCCCATTCAGAGGCATCGGTGATCGGCCACTGGACAGGAACCCCGCCAGCACATCCCTATGCAGCCCCCCATGTAATTACAATGAAGCATCTTCACCCAAAGGAGAGGAGGAGGCAGGCTACACTTCCTATTGCTACTGCACAGAAATCTTAGAAAGTTTGATGGGTGTTTTTGACAAGGCCCATTTGCTAAGCCGTCCTAGGAGACTAACATTTTAGTGTAGGATTATCCCACCACATACTTTTTTGTCAATAAGAGTGGCTCCTCACGCCTGGATAGCCGGGTCTCTAGCTTGATGGAGGTTCAGTCAGCTGTAGTTTATTCTTACCTGCTTGCTCCCTCTGGGTGGAGGGGAGTCAGCCCATCTTCAGAAGTTAACCAGAAAGCAGGATCTTAACAGTAACTCTGTTTGGGAAGTCTCATGGGAAGTGATGGCCTGTTTCCCTCTGACATCCCAGTATATATAGTTACGTATGTAAATATCTGAAAACCCCGTGTAATGGTGAAGACTGTGTACAGAGCAGCCTTCCCAAACGTGGCCCTGGGCAAAAAGCCACTCTTGCCACTTGGCTTAGACATGCTGGTAACTCAGCTTTGGAAATAGATTCCCAGATCCATCTACTCTTCCTGGTCCAGCCAGGATGCTCCAGAACCCGCCCTGCCTCTGCCTTCTCAAATGTGACCATTTCAGGGCGCCACCCTCAGCCTTGGGTTCACGAGAGGATGAAGCCCCCAGAGACCAGTGCCTGGAGCCTGCTCCCCTCACGGGAGCGGCTTCTCCAGGCCTGGAGCCCATCACGGGGCCCTGGACTCTGAGTTCCTGCATCCAGGTCTGCTTTCCCAACATTGCCCATCAGCCCCGGCCTCAGAGAGTCCCAGAGTAACCTACTACCTCCCCATTGCTCCCGCTATCCCGGTCACAGCCGCCACCCCATCTGCATGCAGACGAGGCCCGCCCACGAGCCCTTCTTGGGTCCCTGGGCCCAGCAGTGAGGCTGTTGCCAATGTTTACAATTAGGGGCACCTCCTCTGAGGCGTGTTCACTCCCCCACTCTCCAGGCCACTTGCTGGTTTGAGTTCCATGTCCATCTGCCCCTTCCCTGGTTGAGGCCAACTTGAACACACAACCCTGAACTTACGTCCCGACCCTCCGTCAAGGCCATGGTGAGGACTGTGTGGGAAGGATATTCCTTGTACATACTCAGCACAGCCCCTAGAGTTTGGACTTGTACTATTGTTCTGTAAAGAGGGTGAAATAGAGCTTATTGTAAAGCGTTGGGAGAAGTATAGTATTGTATTTGTAACAATATGGTTCTTTGTATACACAAAACTCAATGATCTCTATATATAATTATAAATATATATAAATAAGATATATATACACGTGAGCCTGGAATGTTGATGCCGCACACCCACTGAATGTATTTCCCCTGACAGTCTGGTCACTGGGCTGGCCCGCCCTCCCCTCCTCCGTACTGTTTTGGGGTTGTGATGTATTTAATGTGTTCTCTTCCTTTATTTAACTGAACGCTAATGTCTGTAAGAGTTGCCGCAACAATAAACAAGAACGTCACCTCTGGGCCCCTGGCTGAGCGTCTTTGTGTTTCAGGGGAGGGACAAGACTGACCCTGGGGGACAGGTGTCATCATACCAAAAGGCCACCTCCTACTCATCCCGTGGGGCCTGCTCGGTGCCCAGAGCCCATTGCCTAAACGGGCAGGTTCTGTGAAGCTAGGAAACGCAAGCAGCTGTGTCAACTGTTAGAAAGTCCACTGTCTCATTGACCTCCTGGGAGCACACTGAAGGGGACACAGGAGCCCTTTGGGCTTCTCAGTGAGGGAAGGGAAGTAGCGGTGAATTACCTTCCCCAAGAAGTCTCCAGTGAGGGGAGGTAGCCCTGCTTAAGTGGACTGCAGAAGGAAAACATTCCCTGTCCCATCCGCCGCCCCATCACAGAGGACAGAGGAGCCTGGCAGGCTGCAGTCCATGGGGTGGCAAGAGTCGGACACAACTTAGTGATGGAACAATAACCGAATCGTTGCTGTACAGCAGAAATTAACATTGTAAATCGACTATAACAAAAATCTGACTCATACAAATATAGAATGAACGTGTTATCAAATATAGAATGAACATGTATCAGACTTATTAACTAATTGATGAAACAGGTAAGATGGGAAGAGTATTTTGAAGAACTAAGTATTTATAAAGTTTTTTAAAAGGACTTAGAGCACTTAGAATGAAACCTGTAGGTTAGATATAAGTGGTTAATGTCCTTTAAGATCCTATAACTATCACCTTTGGAATTCTCTTTTCTAAGCAGAAATCATTTGCATCTCTAGTTGGGGGTAGAGGGAGGGCTGTTGGATGATGATAAAAGCCATGCAGAAAAATAAAGCACGAAAAAAGAATCAAAAGCAGGGGCCCCAACAGATATTTGTACAGCCATGTTCATAGCAACTTAACAGTAGTCATACTGGAAGCAATCCAAGTGTCTGTCAAGGGATGAATGAATACCCAAGATTCATACATATAAAATGGACTATTACACAGCCTTAATAAGGAAGCAAATTCTGACACATGTTGATGCTTGAAGACAAACATGCTAAGTAAAATAAGCTAGTCAAAAAGGGACAAATATTGTATGACAACTTACGTGAGCTATCTAGAGTAGACGCGTTCATAGACACAGGAAGAATGGTGGTTGCTAAGGGCTGAGAGGGCAGAATGGGGAGCTATTGTTTAACGTATATAGTTTCCATTTAGGAAGATGGAGAATGTTCTGGACATGGGTGGTGGTTACAGTTACACAACAATGAGAATGTACTTAATGCCTCAGCATTTTAACCTTAAAAATGCTTAAAAAGGTAAATTACGTATTATGTGTATTTTACCAAATTTTTCTAAATAAAAGTGTACAAACATGGAATGAGTTTAAAGGTACTACTTTACATGGGATGGTTAGAGAAGGCCTCACTGAGAGGAAGGGGGCCCTGTGTATGTCTAGGGATGAGGGTTCTGAGCTGCAGAGACAGCACACACAGAGGCCTGGGAAGGGCCGGAGGCCAGTGCTGCTGGAGCAGAGCGGGAGGCAGCACGTGGCTGGGGATGAAGGCAGCGGGGTGGGGTGTGACACTGGTAAATGTAGGTGGTGGTAAGAACCCTGGTGATGCACACACACACACACTCCCCTTGAGTGGTTTTGCTTCCACTCAAACACACACTTCCATCACACTCAGCTCACACTCCTCATCAGCTCCTCTGAGTTCCCATCACTAGCAGGAGCAAGGATTTGGTGCCCTCTGGTGACATAACTTTGGAAATGCCAAATCCAGACAAGCTAGACTCAGATAGTGGTTGAGGGAATGAGGAATCTTAGCCACCCTTCAGAGGCCCCTTGTTTTCCAAATAAGGAAACAAATGTCCTAACAAGAATAGGACTCACAGAAAGCCCTACAGGGAGTAGTCAGCTAGAACCGCACTCCCTGGCTCCCAGGCTCCCGCTCCTTGGTCTAATCCCAGCTGCTGACCCATGGGGTGAGGGGACTATCCTCTCCCTACTGGCCAGGCTGGGGGCAGCCTGAAGACAGGCTCAGCACTGCTGTGACCTCATCCTTGGGCCACCTCCAGAGCCTTTGTGAGAGCTAGACAGAAAAGCACAGCAAACTGCTGGTTCGCCAACCCTTCTGCCAGGCTTGGAGAAGCCACTCCTGGAGGGCTGAGGGTGCCGTCGTGAGAAAGAGAAGGGAGGAGGCGAGACGCACAGCCTCATCGCTATTCTGCACCCGTTTCCCAGAGCCCGCTCCACACTCTGCTCCTATTGGCCAGCTCATCAGCTGTCCAACTACACGACCGCTCTCTTCCCCTCCACGACATAGTTTCTTACGGGTAGGGACCTAATTTTTCTCAACTTTCTAGTCATGACAGGTTATAATTAGAAGAGTCACAGACAGGGATGTAAACTACAGCTTAGATGTTATATTACTTATATGCTCCCTGTGTGACCCTGGGCAAGTTAATTAACTACTCTGAGCTACTATGTATCATCTATTAAATAGGCACAGCTTGTCTCAGTTCTTAAGGTTAGAGAGCCTGTCCATGAGGCTCAGGACGTGCAATATAGGCAGTCATTTAAAAAGTAAGAACTGGTCCTGGAGAGAAACTGTCAGGGAACTCTTCTTGGAGGAGGTATATTTCTGCAGGGTTTTTCAGGCACAATAGGAGTTTGCCAGATACCGTGGTTGGTGAGAACATTCTGAGTGGAGGCATGGAGTCCTGGAGGCCTGGAAGAACGTGGTAAGAGGATCCCAAAGCACTTGAGGGACCTCCCTGGTGATTGAGTGGCTGGAGCTCCACATTCCCAATGCAGACCACCCGGACCCAGGCTCAAACCTGGGGCCCCTACATTGGGAGTGTAGAAGGAAATGTTTCCCATAGCATCTCCCCCGCATCATCTGGCTGAGTGTTACTTCAGATCTCTTTGTAATTCTGCTTTTTGAAGCTCATTTTGTCTAACCTTTCAGCTGGCAGTGGTGGGCTGGGAGCACCCAGTTCCCCAGTACAGAGTATCTAGTCCTGTTTCTAAAGCAAAATGCCCTTCAGGCTGTTTCTCTGTGGACACACTGCCCAGCCTTCCTGCAAAGCCCAGTCCAGTGCTTGAGGGTCTGCGAGTCATGGCTGCTGCAAGCCTTTGGGGATGGAACTGTGTCTTGTGCCAGGGGTCCTGGGGTAGCCTCCTGCAGCCTGGCCCCAGGGCCCCCTCCCCATCTCTGTCCCCTCTCACTAAAGGCAGATCTCATCACACAGAGATGTACACTTCAAGGAAAGTGGAGAGAAAACATCTCACTGATGTGTGTGGAAGTCACAACTTGGAGAATGAGAAACAGCCCATCTTTTAGCACCTTCTATGTGGACCAGGGAATGTTCCAACACTTTACACAGATTAACACAATCCCCACAGCACCTCCAAGAGGTAGATCCAGCTAGTGTGCCCATTATCTAGATGAGCAAACTGAGACACAGAAATCAAGGACTTACAGCTATTTTTCCAGCTGCTCCCAACTGTGCTGGGACTTCCTGTTCTGTCACAGCTGATGAACTCAGCATTATATTTTTTGATCTTTTGGTCCTTACAATTTTCTTTCCGGGTTCCCATCTTTTGCAAACCTCAATGGCTATTTTGTCAAAGCTGTCCCACCTCTTAAACACTTAAGACATGAGACCATAAAACTCATACAGAACATAGAACATTCTCTGAAATCAGTTGTACCAGCATGCTCTTAGGTCAGTTTCCCAAGACAAAAGAAATAAAGCAAAAATAAACAAATGGGACCTAATACACTTATAAGCTCTTGTACATCAAAGGAAACCTTAAAATGAAAAGACAACCTACAGAATGGGAGAAAATATTGGCAAATAATGCAACCAACAAGGGTTTAATTTCCAAAATATATAAACAGCTTATACAACTCAACAAAAACAACCAAAAAAAGCACCTAACAACCATAACCAAAAACGGGCAGAAGACCTAAACTTCCAAAGAAGAACTTTAAATGACTAACAGGCACATAAAATGATACTCAACGTTACTAATTATTAGAGAAATACAAGTCAAAACTACAGTAAGGTATGACCTCACACCAATCAGAATGGCTATCATTAAAAAGTCTATAAATATATTTAAAAAAATAAAAAATAAAAAGTCTATAAATAACAAAAGCTGGAGAGGGTATAGAGAAAAGGGAACCCTCCTACACTGTTGGTGGGAATATAAGTTGGTGCAGCCACTGTGAAGAACGGTATGGAGGTGCCTCAGAAAACTAAACAGAATTACCATTATGATCCAGCAATCCCACTCCTGGGCACATATCCAGACAAAACTATAATTCAAAAAGATATATGCAGCCCTATGTTCATACCAGAACTACTCACAATAGCCTAGAAATGGAAACAACCTAAATGTCCTTGGACAGATGAATGAACAAAGATGTGGTTCATATATACAATGGAATACTACTCAGCCATAAAGAAGATCAAATAATGTCATTTGCAGCAACACAGATGCAACCAGAGATTATCATACTAAGTGGAGTAAGTCAGAAAGAAATACCATATTATCTATACATGGAATCCAAAATATGACACAAATGAACCTATCTATAAAACAGAAACAGAATCACGGATGTAGAGAACAACTCGTGGTTGCCAAGGTGGGGGTGGGGTGGGGGAGGGATGGAGTGTGAGGTTGGGGCTAGCAATGTAAGCTTTTATATACGGAATGGATAAACAACAAGGTCCTACTGTATAGCACAGAGGACTATATTCAGCATCCTGTGATAAACCATAATGGAAAAGACGGAAAAAAAGAACGTCATGTATGTACACCTGATTCCCTTTGTTGTACAGCAGTAATTAACATTGCAAACCAACTATACTTCAACCTTAAAAAAAACAAAAAGCTGCCCCACCTGCAGGCTAGACTTGGGCTCCAGGTGCTGGGGGCAGGGCTTGGCTTCCCCCTCTCCCTCCCTCTCTGCTCAGACCCTTTAAGGAAGGGCATTGGTGGGAGCTAGACAGAGATTTCCCAGCTTCAGATGTTTCCCTTGGCAATGTCACCTGCCTCTCCCTCTCTGGGTCCTTCTGCTGATCCAGTTCACTGTCTAGGGGCTGAACGGAGACAAATGATGAGCAGCCCCCAGGCACTGGGGGTCCCTCCAGCCCTCGGCTCCATCCTTCCACCAGCCCCTTAGACCACAGTTTTCTAAAGTGTACCCATCTTCAACCTGAGCTTTGTCCTGAGCAAGTCTGCAGCCCCTGGTCCCAACAGCCAACAAGCTCAGTGACACCCATTCCCCTCACCCCTCAGAGGGCACAAGGCCAGGCACCCTCGACCTCTCACGCGGCCATCCCATGAGCCCTGTTTCCATCAACAATGCCTCCCTTCAGCCAGCCCCTCAGATAAGACGGTCACCAACTTCACAAGTGGTTCTTTTGGGGTCCCCGCCCTTGGCATGGGGCAGGAGAAATAATTCTTGCCTAGACCCCATGGGAGGAAGGGGGTAAAGAGCTTCTTTCTTGCACTTGCTCTCCCCCACAAGGCAGCACACGCACCCCCGGCAGTCCTCATGTCACCAGGATGACGAGGGATGGCAGCTGCTGAAGGCTCCTATCCTTTGGCTCCTCTCACCAGAGCCCTGGAGGTGCGCTACCCTCTGCGGGTGGTGTCTGCCCCATGGGTGAGGCTGCCTCTACCACACACAGGACCTCACACTTTCCCCTCTCAGCTCTGATCTCCACTGCAATTGTGCAACGCAGAAAAAAGCCACTCACCATTGCATCACACACAGAACCATTCACGTGAGAACCATCACAGAACCTTCAACTCAGTCTGTCATCTCTAATTTCCCCTTACACCACCATGATCTCAGTTCCTTAACCCTTCAAAGCTTGTTTCCTCATCTGCAAAATGGTGTCTGCCTTGTGCAGACTGTGTGAGGATCAGGGGGCTCATTCTTTCCTGGCCCCACAGATCTGGGTCCTCATAAGCTCCCTGGGATTTACATATCCTCAGACTGTACAAGCAAGGGCCACACCTCAGGAGGGCCCCGACCCTATAAGCAAATGTACTGATGGTGGCTCCCCTTAGTGAGGGGATCCCTTCACACCTGCAGCCCCAGCCTGGCTTTGGAAGCACTATGCACTACTAAAGCATTTAATTTCCCACAAATGCAGATTTTAGTTCCTAGTAGAAACTTCTGGAATGTCAATGCATCAATTTTAAAAAGTCAAAAATCTCACTCTTAAATGCAATCAACACTACAACGAAGTACCACTCACACGGGTCTGATTAAAAAGTGTGTTAGTTATTCAGTCATGGCCGACTCTTGTGACCCCATGGAATGTACCCCTCCAGACTCTTCCGTCCAAGGAATTTCCAGGTAAGAATACCGGAGTGGGTAGCCATTCCCTTCTCCAGGACAGCTTCCCATCTCAGGGATCAGATCTGGGTCTCCTGCATCGCAGGCAGATTCTTTACCAGCTGAGCCACCAGGCAGAATGGCCATCATTAAAAACTGTACAAGGAACAAACGCTGGAGAGGGTGTGGAGAAAAGGGAATCTTCCTACACTGTTGGTGGTTGGTGCATAGTTGGTGCAGCCACTATGAAGAATACTATGGAAGTTACTTGGAAAACTCAAAATAGAATTGCTGCATGATCGAGCAAGCCCTGTGCTGGGCATATATCCAGACAAAACTCTAATCCAAAGAGATAACATGCATTCCTCTATGTTCACAGCAGCACTATTCACAGGAGCCAAGGCATGAAAACAACCTAAATGTCCACGGACACATGAACGGATAAAGAAGCTGTGGTTCATATATACAACGGAATATTAGCCATAAAAAGGAATGAAATTGGGTCATCTGGAGAGACACAGATAAACCTAGAGACTGTCAAACATTGAAGTCAGAAAGAGAAAAACAAATACTGCATGTTAATGCATATATGTGGAATCAGAAAAAATTGGTATAGACGTTCTTATCTATGAAGAAATAGAGACACAGACGTAGATGGATACCAAGGGGGAAAGGGACAGTGGGATGAATTTTGAGAATGGGATTGACATATATACCCTATTAATACTATTCATAAAATAGATAACTAATGAGAGTCTACTATTTAGCACAGAGAACTCTATTCAATGCTCTATGTTGACCTAAATGGGGAAGGAGTCCAAAAAAAAAGGGGATATATGTATATGTATAGCTGATTCAGTTTTCTGTGTAGCAGAAACTAACACAACATTGTAAAGCAAATACATTGAAATTAAAAAAAAATTAATGAAATAATGTCATTTGTAGAAACATGGACACAAAGTTCAGTTCAGTTCAGTTCAGTCGCTCAGTCGTGTCCGACTCTCCGTGACCCCATGAATCACAGCACGCCAGGCCTCCCTGTCCATCACCAACTCCCGGAGTTCACTCAAACTCATGTCCACAGAGTCGGCGATGCCATCCAGCCATCTCATTCTCTGTCGTCCCCTTCTCCTCCCGCCCCCAACCTCTCCCAACATCAGAGTCTTTTCCAGTGAGTCAACTCGTCGCATGAGGTGGCCAAAGTATTGCAGTTTCAGCTTTAGCATCAGTCCTTCCAATGAACACCCAGGATTGATCTCCTTTAGAATGGACTGGTTGGATCTCCTTGAAGTACAAGGGACTCTCAAGAGTCTTCTCCAACACCACAGTTCAAAATCATCAATTCTTCAGCGATCAGCTTTCTTCACAGTCCAACTCTCACATCCATACATGACCACGGGAAAAACCATAGCCTTGGCTAGACGGACCTTTGTTGGCAAAGTAATGTTTCTGCTTTTTAATATACTATCTAGGTTGGTCATAACTTTCCTTCCAAGGAGTAAGCATCTTTTAATTTCATGGCTGCAATCAGCATCTGCAGTGATTTTGGAGCCCAAAAAAATAAAGTCTGACACTGTTTCTACTGTTTCCCCATCTATTTCCCATGAAGTGATGGGACCAGATGCCATGATCTTTGTTTTCTGAATGTTGAGCTTCAAGCCAACCTTTTCACTCTCCTCTTTCACTTTCACAAAGTTAGATTATACTAAATGACATATTTAGTCAGAAAAAGAAAGACAAATATCATACTTTCATGTGGAACCTGAAATATGACACAAGTGAACCTATGCAACAAACAGAACCACGGGCTAAGAGAACACACTGGCGGCTGCCAAGGCGGGGGATGGTGGAGGGATGAAGTGGGAGGTCGGATTAGCAGATGCAGACTATGATATGCTGAACAGATAAACAAGGTCTACCAGATAGCACAGAGAACCGTATTCAATATCCTGTGGTAAACCAAAGTGTAAAGAATATATACACATATATCAACTTCGCTGGTGGCTCAGATAATAAAGATCCTGCCTGCAATGCAGGAGACCTGAGTTTGGTCCCTGGGTCAGGAAGATTCCCTGGAGAAGGAAGTGGCAACCTACTCTAGTGTGTGTATACATATATATGTATGTATGTATGTATTATATATATATATATATATAACTGAATATTTTAAAGGAATTTGTATGTGTGTGTGTGTGTGTATATATATATATACTTACAAATCCCATGGTTAGGAAGATATTCTGGAGGAGGAAAATGGCAGCCTACTCCAGTATTCTTGCCTGGAAAATCCCATGGACAGAGGAGCCTGGTGGGCTACAGTTCATGAGGTTGCAAACAAGTTGGACATGACAGCTACTAACATCTGAATCTCATACAAATACAGAATGAACATGTATCAAATATAGAATGAACATGTATCAAAGGTTTATTAACTCATTAACGATGAAACAAGTAAGATGGTAAAGCTGATTTAAAGAGTACTTTGAAGAACTAAATATTTATAGTTTTTTTAAAAAGGAATTAGAATGAAACTTCTAGGTTAGATATAATCGGTTAATGTCCTTTAAAGTCCTATTATAATCACCTTTGGAATTCTCTTTTCTAAGCAGAAATCATTTGCATCTCTAGTTGGGATGAGAAGGAGGACTGTTGGATGATAATAAAAGCCATGCAGAAAAATAAAGCCCAGAAAAAAATAAAAGCAGGGACTCCAGCAGATATTTGTGCACCCAGGTTCATAGCAGCTTTATACACAGTAGGCAGAGTGGAAGCAACTCAAGTATCTATCAAGGGACGAATGAATAAACAAAGTGTGGTATACATATAAAATGGAATATTATACAGCCTTAATAAGGAAGCAAATTCTGACACATGTACAACATGGACAAAACTTAAAGACAAGCAGGTGACAAATATTATATGAATCCACTTTAATGAGCTACAATTCCAGGGACGGGGGAGCCTGGTCAGCTGCCGTCTGTGGGGTCGCACAGAGTGGGACACGACTGAAGTGACTTAGCAGCAGCAGCAGACTAGATAAATTCGTAGACACAGGAAGAATGGTAGCTGCTAAGGGATGAGGGAAGGCAGATTGGGGAGTTATTGGTTACTGAATATGGAATTTTAGTTTAGAAGATGGAGAATGTTCTAGACATGGGTGGTAGTTATAGTTAGACATTAATGGGAACGTACCTAATGCTAGAAAACTTTACACTTAAAAAGGTTATAGGTAAATTTCATATTATGTATATTTTACCCAATTTTTCTAAACAAAAATACACAAACATGGCCTGAGTTTGGAGGTATCATTTTATATGAGATAAAATTAGATAATTTCAGTTAGACAAAATTAGATAAAATTAGTTAGAGAAGGCTTCACTGAGGGAAAGGCGGGCCCTGTGGATGTCTAGGGATGAGGGTTCCAAGCTTCAGACACAGCACACACAGAGGCCCTAAGGGAGTCCTAGAGGCAGCGTGGCTGGAGCGGAGAGGGAGGCAGCACGTGGCTGGAGATGAAGGCAGTGGGGTGGGGTGTGACGCTGGTAAATGTAGGTGATGGTAAGAACTCTGGTGATGCACACATGCATACACAACACACACACCTTGAGTGGTTTTGTTTCCACTCAAACACACACTTCCATCACACTCAGCTCACACTCATCAGCTCCTCTGAGCTCTCATCACTAGCCGGAGCAAGGATTTGGCGCCCTCTGGTGACAGCACTTTGGAAATGCCAAGTCCAGACAGGTTAAAATCTCAGTGTTTGAGCAAATGAGGAATCTTAGACACACTTCGCAGGCCCCTTGTTTTCCAAGTGAGTGAAGTCGCTCAGTCGTGTCCAACTCTTTGCGACCCCATGGACTGTAGCCTACCAGGCTCCTCCGTCCATGGGATTTTCTAGGTAAGAATCCTGGAGTGGGTTGCCATTTCCTTCTCCAAATAAGGAAACAAATGTCCTAAACAGGAATAGGACTCAGCGAAAGCCATACAGTGAGTAGTCAGCTAGAACCTCACTCCCTGGCTCCCAGGCTACCACTCCGTGGTCTAATCCTAGCTGCTAACCCATGGGGTAAGGGGAGTCTCATCTCCCTACTGGCCAGATGCAAACACGTATGTTGTCATATGTGAAACGAATCACTAGTTCAGGGTCAATGCATGTTATAGGATGCTCGGGGCTGGCATGCGGGGATGACCCAGAGGGAGGATAAAGGGAGGAGGGAGGTGGGAGGGCAGTTCAGGAGGGGGAACTTATGTAAACCCGGGGCAAATTCATATCAATGTATGGCAAAACCAACCAATATAATATTGTAAAATAATTTGCCTCCAATAAAAAATAAATTAATTACCTAAAAAAAAAAAAAAAGTAGTCCTAAGCAGGAAGGTTAGACATCAATTATTAAGAAAATATTCAAATAAGAAAAATTTCATGTAGACAACCTAAGGTTACACCTAAAGCAACTAAAGAAAGAAGAACAAACAGAACCCAGTTAGTAGAAGGAAAGAAATCATAAAGATCAATCTAGAAATAAATGAAATACAGATGAAGAAAACAGTACAACAGATCAATGAAATAAAAGTTGATTCTCTGAAAACATAAAATTGATAGAAGTTTAGCCAGACTCATCAAGAAAAAAAGGGACAAGGCACAAATCAATAAAATTAGAACTGAAAAAAGTTACAATGGACTCCACACAAATACGAAGGCTCCTAAGA
Organism: Moschus berezovskii; assembly: GCF_049115385.1. Taxonomy (NCBI): domain Eukaryota; kingdom Metazoa; phylum Chordata; class Mammalia; order Artiodactyla; family Moschidae; genus Moschus; species Moschus berezovskii. The sequence goes on along the minus strand of NC_142466.1, from coordinate 52,612,265 downwards.
GATTACTTCAAGCAACTACATGTCAATAAAATGGACAACCTAGAAAAAACGAAAAATTTCTTAGAAAGGTACACTCTCCCAAGACTGAACCAGGAAGAAACAGAAAATATGAACAGACCAACCAGAAGTACTGATACTGAAACTGTGACTTAAAGCCTTCCATCAGGGACTACCCTGGTGGTCCAGTGGGTAAGAATCCATCTGCCAATGCAGGGGACACGGGTTTGATTCCTGGCCCGGGAAGATTCCACATGCCAGGGGACAGCTAAGCCCATGTGCCACAACCACTGCAGCTGAACTCTAGAGCCCCATATCTAGGGCCTGCACTCTGCAACAAGAGAAGGCACTGAAGCCTGTGCACTGCAGTGAAGAAAGCCCCCGCTCACTGCAACTAGAAGAAGCCCCTGCACAGCAACGAAGACCCAGTGCCACCAAAAACAAATAAATTAAATTAAATTTTTAAAAACGTCCACCAAACAGAAGTCCAGGAACAGATGGCTTCATAGGCAAATTCTATCAAACATCCAGAGTTAACACCTATCCTTCTGAAGCTATTCCAAAGAACTGCAGAGGAAGGAACACTCCCAAACTCATTCTATGAGGCTACCCTGATACCAAAAGCAGTCAAAGATAACACACAAAAAAGAAAATTACAGGCCAATATCATGATGAACATAGATGCAAAAATCTTCAACAAAATATTAGTGAATCAAATCCAGCAATACATTAACTCATTGACTGGGGGGATTTTTCGCAGAGACTAATGCCTATGGCTGGCAACTTTTATTTTGACCAGCCAAAAATTGATTATTTCACTAACACTGTGCGGGTTATTACATTCAATGGTCACCTGACACATCTGTAAAGTTTTTTAATTTTCATGAAATATCTCAATTCAGGCATCTGCAGAAGCAAAAGAACATTCTCCAGTATCATCAGTTTCATTTTCACTTTCTGTATCAGAATCAATCACTAAGGTTTTTTGCCTTTTTGTTGGTCTAATATTCACATTGTTTGAATCAGGACTATATTCTGAAGAACTATCATGTTCTGAAACACTAGTATATATGTTGCTCAGACAATCAGAGACAGTATTTGCATAAAATTCACCGAAAAATTCTTCACTCATAATTTCATGATGCATCATATTTTGAAAATTTTACACTTATTATATATACAAGATTGGAACAAAAACCTAATGGAGCAAAATGTGAATGATAACGACAATCATAAGTTGTATAATAAACCCTTGATCAATTTTAAACTCTTAACAACTTTGCACAGTCATGTTAATTGTATCAGTCTCTAAAAACATATTGATACTTCTCCAGTCAATAATGTTCAGGTAACAAAAGATGTATTAATATATCTCCAGTCAATAATGTGTTAAAAGGATCAAACATTGTGATAACCTGGGATTTCTCCCAGGAATGCAAGGATTCTTCAATATCTGCAAATCAATCAGTGTGATTCATCACATTAACAAACTGAAGAATAAAAAAAAGTATGATCATTTCAATAGATGCAATAAAAACCTTTGACAAAATTCAACACCCATTTATGATAAAATTGTTCCAGAAAGTGGAAACAGGGTAAACTTACCTCAACATAATAAAGGCCATATACAACAAACGCACAACCAACATCATTCTCAACAGTGAAAAGCTGAAAATGTTCAGATGTCCACTTTGGCCACTTTTATTCAACATAGTTTTGGAAGTCCTAGTTATACCAATCAGAGAAGAAAAATAATAATATAATAATAATAAAAGGAATCCAAACTGGAAAAGAAGTAAAACTATCACAGTTTGCAAATGACATGATACTATATCTAGGAAATCCTAAAGATGCTACCAGAAATCTACCAGAGCTCATCAATGAATTCAGTAAAGTTTCAGGATGCAAAATTAATACATAGAAATCTCTTGCATTCCTATACACTGACAATGAAAGATCAGAAAAAGAAATTAAGGAAACAACCTCATTTACCATTGCATCAAAAAGAATAAAATACCTTAGGAATAAACCTACCTAACGCAAAAGACTGTACTCCAAAAACTATAAGACTCTGATGAAAGAAATCAAGGATGACATAGATGGAAAGATACACCATGTTCTTGGACTGGAATAATCAATATTGTCAAAATGACTATAATACCCAAGGCAATCTACAGATTCAAGGCAATCCCTGTCAAACTACCAAGGGCATTTTTCACAGAACTAGAATTTAGTCTTTTTTAATTTGTACGGAAACACAAAAGACTTCAAATAGCCAACGTAATCTTGAAAAAGAAAAACAGAGTTGGAGGAATCAGACTCCCTGAATTTAAGCCATACTGCAAAGCTACAGTCACCAAAACAGTATGGTACTGGCACAGAAACAGAACTACAGATCAATGGAACAGGCTAGAAAGCCCAGAAATAAACCCATGCTCCCATGGTTGATTAAGCTATGACAAAGGAGACAAGAATATATAACAGAGAAATGACAGTCTTTTCAATAAGTGGTACTGGGAAAACTGGACAGTTACATGTAAAAAAGTGAAATCATAACATTCTCTAACCTAAATATAAGGCCAGACACTATAAAATTCTTAGAGGAAAACACAGGCAGAACACTCTCTGACACAAATTGCAGCAATATCTTTCCCACCTCTGAGAGTAATGAAAATAAAAACGAAAATAAAAACCAAAATAATCAAATGGGACCTGCTGCTGCTGCTGCTAAGTCGCTTCAGTCGTGCCCAACTCTGTGCAATCCCATAGACAGCAGCCCACCAGGTTCCCCCGTCCCTGGGATTCTCCAGGCAAGAACACTGGAGTGGGTTGCCATTTCCTTCTCCAATGCATGAAAGGGAAAAGGGAAAGTGAAGTTGCTCAGTCGTGTCTGACTCTTCACAACCCCATGGACTGCAGCCTACTAGGCTCCTCCGTCCATGGGATTTTCCAGGCAAGAGTACTGGAGTGGGTCGCCAAACTTAAAAGCTTCTACACAGCAAAGGAAACCATAAACAAAACAGAAAGACAACCCACAGAATGGTAGAAAATATTTGCAAATGATGCAACCAATAAGGGATTAATCCGCAAAATTTATTAACAGCTCATTCAGCTCTATGACAAAAAAAAATCAAAAAATGGGCATATCTGTCAGATACGACTGAGCGACTTCACTTTCACTTTTCACTTTCATGCAATGGAGAAGGACATGGCAACCCACTCCAGTGTTCTTGCCTGGAGAATCCCAGAGACGGCGGAGCCTGGTGGGCTACCGTCTATGGGGTCGCACAGAGTCGGACACAACTGAAGTGACTTAGCAGCAGCAGCAGCAAACAGACATTTCTCCAAAGAAGACATACAGATGACCAAAAAGCACATGAAAAGATGTTCAACATCACTAATTATCAAAGAGGTATCAAAACTACAATGAGGTATCACCTCACACCAGTTAGAGTGGTCATCATCAAAAAGTCTACAAATAATAAATGCTGGAGCTCAAATGGGGCAGGAGCCTATGTTTCTTGCCCCCACCCCACCCCATGTCTTCTGTCTGCCTTTTGCCTGTGAACAACTTTAGTCTAATAATAAGTTTAATCTGAGAGATAAGAACACAGAGAAACAAAGGAAAACAGTCAGAGGAGACCAAATAATAATGATGCAGTCATGACTCAATGGACATGAGTTTGAGAAAACTCCGGCAGTGGCTGATGGACAGGGAGGCCTGGCGTGCTGCAGTCCATGGGGTCACAAAGAGTCAGACACGACTGAGCTAAACTGAACTAAGCATAGTCAAGGACCTTTAGTTCCTTCTCAAGGGCTTTAGATAATATTCTGAGCCATATTCTGTGAGCTGTCTTTTATAGACACTGAAACCCCAGGTGGAGAAGTTAACTACATGATGACCAGACTGTACCCATGACATGAGCTGCCACAATTTCAAGAACTGGCCTCAAGGAAATGGAAACAAACCAAACCTGGAACTGAAGATTAACTGTATCTAAAAAAAACCAAGATGACACTAGTCAGATCACCGAAGACAAATCTGAAGATCACTGTCAGAGATGATTATGCTGTTTCGGCATGTAGCCCCCTCTTTCTATTAAAGCTCCTGCCCCCTGGTTGCCAGTCGGGGGGAGTCAGCCTTTGGACAGATGTCTGCCTTCCCCCTTAGGTGCTGGCATCTGAAATAAAGCAAACTTTCCTTTTCACCAAGCTGGCCTGTTTATTGGCTTTTGAGCAGCGAGCAGCCAGACCCCTCACCTTTCAGTAACAGAAAGGGCATGGAGAAAAGAGAATTCTCTTGCATTGTTGGCGGGAATGTAAACTGGTGCAGTCATTACGGACAACGGTATGGAGATTCCTTCAAGAACTAAACACAGAGCTACCACATGACCCAGCCATCCACTCCTGGGCACGTATCTGGAGAAAAGCATAGTCTGAAAGGGCACACGCACCCCATGTTCACTGCAGCACAATCCATGCTGTGCTCAGTTGCTCCGGTTGTGTCCGACTCTCTGTGACCCCAAGGACTGTAGCCCTTCAGGCTCCTCCGCCCATGGAATTCTCCAGCCAAGAATACTGGAGGGGGTTGCCATTTCCTCCTCCAGAGGATCATCCTGACCCAGGGATCAAACCCATGTCTCTTGCTTCTCCTGCATTAGCAGGAGGATTCTTTACCACTAGAACTATCTGGGAAGCCCTTCTTTGTCACAGTAACCAATATATGGAAGCAACCTAAATATTCATCAACAGAGAAATGGATAAAGAATATGTGGTACATAGATACAACGGAGTATTACTCAGCCATTAAAAGAACAAAATCACATCATCTGTGGCAACATGGATGGACATAGAGATCATCACACTAAGTCAGTCAGGCAGAGAGAGACAAATATCATGATATACCTCATGTGAAATTTTTTAAAAAATCATATAAATGAATTATTTATGAAACAGAAACAGACTTACAGATATTGAAAACAAACTTATGGTTACCAAAGGAGAAACATGGAGGTGAGGGGTGAAGCAGTAAATTGCAATGAACACGAACATACAACTACTATGTATAAGGTAGATAACCAGCAAGGACCTATGGTACAGCACAGGGAACTCAATATTCTGCAACGACCTATAAAAGAATCTAAAAAAATGAATATATGTATAACTGAACCACTTTGCTATACATCTGAAACTAACACAACATTGCAAATCAATTAATTTATCAACTTATACATCAGCTTAAAAAACAGATTTTAAAAATATGTATAATTGAATCACTTTGCTATATACCTGAAACGCAACACTACAAATCAATTTTTCAATTTATATGTCAATTAAAAAACAAAGACAAAAAACTAACTTAGTTTACTTTCAAGTTTCTGAAATCTGGAGAGATTATTTTAAATAGACATTCCCAAAACATAGTTACTCTTACAGAGTTCACCTTAAAAGTTCTCGCCCTCCCCCATGCCCTCACTCTTAAGAGATCACTCATGGTTAAACTTCCTGAGAGTCCAGGTATATCATTTACATCATAAAGTCACAAGAGGATAAATACTAGTTTCTTCTAGAGAGCTAGCTTAACCAATTACAAAGCTTGGCACTGCTGCAGTTTATAGGGTCGCAGAGTCAGACACGACCGAGTGACTGCAATAACAACCCTTTGGTACAATATCAGAGCCCATACAGACCACTATCCCCCAGACCTCTTGGCAGTCCCCATTCATCAAGGACGGCCAGCACAGGGCCCCACATACTAGTGGATGGCCACCCTGGGATTTCCCCAACTTTCAGGGTCACCCTTGGAACTTTTAGAACCCAAGTATTAGTGGACGGCTACCCCATGGAAAAGAAATGCAAAAGAGCGAAATGGCTGTCTGAGGAGGCCTTACAAATAGCTGTAAAAAGAAGAGAGGCGAAAAGCAAAGGAGAAAAGGAAAGATATAAGCATCTGAATGCAGAGTTCCAAAGAATAGCAAGGAGAGATAAGAAAGCCTTCCTCAGTGATCAATGCAAAGAAATAGAGGAAAACAACAGAATAGGAAAAACAAGAGACCTCTTCAAGAAAATTAGAGATTCCAAGGGAACTTTTCATGCAAAGATGGGCTCGATAAAGGACAGAAATGGTATGGACCTAACAGAAGCAGAAGATATTAAGAAGAGGTGGCAGGAATACACAGAAGAACTGTACAAAAAAGATCTTCACGACCAAGATAGTCACGATAATGTGATCACTGACCTAGAGCCAGACATCTTGGAATGTGAAGTCAAGTGGGCCTTAGAAAGCATCACTACGAACAAAGCTAGTGGAGGTGATGGAATTCCAGTTGAGCTATTTCAAGTCTTGAAAGATGATGCTGTGAAAGTGCTGCACTCAATATGCCAGCAGATTTGGAAAACTCAGCAGTGGCCACAGGACTGGAAAAGGTCAGTCTTCATTCCAATCCCAAAGAAAGGCAATGCCAAAGAATGCTCAAACTACCGCACAATTGCACTCATCTCACACGCTAGTAAAGTCATGCTCAAAATTCTCCAAGCCAGGCTTCAGCAGTATGTAAACCGTGAACTCCCAGATGTTCAAGCAGGTTTTAGAAAAGGCAGAGGCACCAGAGATCAAATTGCCAACATCCGCTGGATCATGGAGAAAGCAAGAGAGTTCCAGAAAAACATCTATTTCTGCTTCATTGACTATGCCAAAGCCTTTGACTGTGTGGATCACAATAAACTGTGGAACATTCTGAAAGAGATGGGAATCCCAGACCACCTGACCTGCCTCTTGAGAAACCTGTATGCAGGTCAGGAAGCAACAGTTAGAACCAGTCATGGAACAACAGACTGGTTCCAAATAGGAAAAGGTGTACGTCAAGGTTGTATATTGTCACCTTGCTTATTTAACTTATATGCAGAGTACATCATGAGGAACGCTGGGCTGGAAGAAGCACAAGCTGGAATCAAGATTGCTGGGAGAAATATCAATAACCTCAGATATGCAGATGACACTACCCTTATGGCAGAAAGTGAAGAGGAACTCAAAAGCCTCTTGATGAAAGTGAAAGAGGAGAGTGAAAAGGTTGGCTTGAAGCTCAACATTCAGAAAACAAAGATCATGGCATCTGGTCCCATCACTTCATGGGAAATAGATGGAAAAACAGTGGAAACAGTGTCAGACTTTGTTTTTTTGGGCTCCAAAATCACTGCAGATGCTGATTGCAGCCATGAAATTAAAAGACGCTTGCTCCTTGGAAGGAAAGTTATGACCAACCTTGATAGTATATTAAAAAGCAGAGACATTACTTTGCCAACCAAGGTCCGTCTAGTCAAGGCAATGGTTTTTCCCGTGGTCATGTATGGATGTGAGAGTTGGACTGTGAAGAAAGCTGATCGCCGAAGAATCGATGCTTTTGAACTGTGGTGTTGGAGAAGACTCTTGAGAGTCCCTTATACTGCAAGGAGATCCAACCAGTCCATTCTAAAGGAGATCAATCCTGGATGTTCATTGGAGGGACTGATGCTAAAGCTGAAACTCCAATACTTTGGCCACCTCATGAGACGAGCTGACTCACTGGAAAAGACTCTGATGCTGGGAAAGGTTGGGGGCGGGAGGAGAAGGGGACGACGGAGAATGAGATGGCTGGATGGCATCACCGACTCTGTGGACATGAGTTTGAGTGTACTCCGGGAGTTGGTGATGGACAGGGAGGCCTGGCGTGCTGTGATTCATGGGGTCGCGGAGAGTCGGACACGACTGAGCGACTGAACTGAACTGAACTGAACCCCAGGATTACACCTGCAACTTTTGTAACCAAGCAGGACCCTGCGGGGCCTTCCCAGGACAGGCCTTCCCTCATATCCTCTGCTTCAGCTCCTCTCTGAAGTACCTAGATGATATTTGGTACACATTTCCTGAGTCATTTTGCTGATGTAAAAAACCTCTCCCTCTCCAACAAATGGAAGATGTTAAATATTTGAGGACAGGAGCACAGAGCCCCAGCCTTCCTAGAGCCTAAGGACTGATAATGTTAACCCCTGTGACACCACCAGTCAACCAGAGAATTGTGCACAAGCTGATCACAGACCCTGCAACACCCCCTCCGTCACCTGGCTTTTAGAATTGCTTTGCTGAAAACCTTCAGGAAGCTCAAGGCTTTTTAGGACATGTGTCACCTCTCTTCTTGAATGGGCCTTGCAATAAACCTTTCTCTGCTTCAAACTCTGACTTTTCAAATTTGTGTTAACACTTTCGGGCCCCACGTGCTAGTGGACATTCCCACCCCCGCCCCACAACATTTCATTCCCTGCCCTGTATTCCCCGACATCTCAGCGCTCATGGGAGTCTTCTCTGTTATCTGCTGGCTGCTTCTCCAATTGTTGGGATGCGCCCAGCAAGCCTACAACTTGTACTAGCCCAGCCTCAAGATGGTAGAAAGAGCCCAGAGTCAGTGACAGAGACATCAATGGTTTAAAAATGGGGGAGCTTACTTTTGTGAAGCAATATCCTGCAGCAACACCCCAACATGTGTGGCCAATGGTGGTCAGGACACGGTGGCAGGCTTCACTCCCAAGTGGGAAAAGCCTTTCAATTTATAGGAGAATTGAAATCAGGTTGGCTCATTGGTTACCAGGGAAACCAGCAGAGGGGTCCGCCCCTCACTGCCCCCTTGATTAGAACAATCACCAGCTGGGGCCTGGGGGGAATAGGTAGAAAGGTCAGTCATGTGAGTAGGGTGTAGGTAAATCAGGCACTGGTCATGCAGGGGTTGTATAGAGAGCAAAAAGACAGCCATCTTGGGTGGCTGACCATGCTCTGAATTATGAAGGTTATCATGACAACTACCTAAGTTAGTAAGGGAAGGGCTCGCAATAAATGTTAGTTATGATTACTACTTTGAAGTCATATATTGGTGTTAATGGTTCAATTCCTATGAATTTCAGTGGTATATTTCCTTTACCTTTCCATAACTGCAGACAAAAAAGAATGTTACATGAAATTCAGAAAACAAAGAATACTGCCTGCTATTCCAGTGAACAAGGGATATTACCTGCCATCAGCCACTGCACTGCAGCTGTCCCTAATTTTGTGCACAGAGGCGAACTCAGGGTGGAGAAAAACATATCAGGCCTAGATAGTTAAGATGCATGTCTCAAGAACAATGTCAAGGAGCCCAGATTCTTACATCCTCTTACACAGTGAAAAACACCAAAACCATTACCTTGAGATACGTTTTTTTGTAATCAGTCAGTAGTAATCTTTTGATATCATACTAGCTTTTTTTTCCCAAACAAATATTCCTATACATCCTGGCCCCTCCCTTACCTCTTTGGAACAGTCCCTCAGAGCTATCAGCAGCAGTCAAGAAAAATGTTAACTTTGCAATTATTATTATTTGTGGTGTTAGTTGCTTAGTCATGTCCAGCTCTTTGCGACCCCATGGACTGTAGCCCGCCAGGCTCCTCTGTCCATGGGATTTCCCAGGCAAGAATACTGGAGTGGGTTGCCATGCCCTTCTCCAGGGGATCTTCCCAACGCAGGGATGGAACCTGGGTGTCCTGAACTGCAGGCAGATTCTTTACCATCTGAGCCACCAGGGAAGGTCTGTCCTTCTCCCCCTACTCAGCATTCTCTCCTCAGTACCTGGCTCACTCCCTGCTGCTCAGGAGCTCAATTAATACCTGCTGAAAGAGTGGGAAGATGAAGGCTACTGCAGAAAGAAATGCAAGACATGCGATGCCTTCTGGCCCCAGACTTGGAGAGTCATAGGGAGGAAATTGACGTAAACAAAGATGCCCTTGTCCAGGCCCCTAATCTCACCCCCTTCGCCTGGGGAGGTGGAGATGTACTCCATTGTTCTGCTTCCCCAGTTCCTCTCCTGCTGGGTGGAGGCCACAGCTGCCTTTTTCCTCTGCCAGTTCTTCCTAGTCCTAAAGGACTCGCCAGCGTGTAGGACCATGGCAGTGTGGGCTTCTCTGTGAGGGGAGCCTCAGCTGTCAGGCACCCTTGGAGGCTCATGAACCCTGAGGCTGTCTGCCTGCCCTTCTTCTCCCAGTCCATCAATTCCTTCCACTCCATCAATGTCCACATGGAACCACACAGAACTGGCAAACTCAGGATACAGGGAGAACCCTGGCCAGCACCATGCAAAGTGTGGGCTGCAGATCAGCCAAGAACTCTTTGTTCCTGGTCCCTTACAAGAGCAAGTTCGGAAAATGAAGGTGTTTTGAAATGTTAACTGGATGGTGTTCTATTATGACTGTTGAATCTAATAATTTAATAAGCGGGTCAAAGGAGCCATTAAGCCATGGAAAGATAACGGGGGAAAGTTGCATGCATAATACTAAGTGAAAGAAGCGAATCTGAAGCAGCTTTCTATTCTGTGCTCCAGCTACATGGCATTTTGGAAAAAGCAAAACCATTGAGGCAGTAAAGGGACTATTGGTTGCCAGGGGTTGCAGGGAAGAGCGCTAAGGATATTTAGGGCAGACAAAGTGTTCTGTATGATATTATAATGGTAGTTGGATTTTCCCTGGTGGCTCAGTGCTAAAGACTCTGCCTGCCAAAGCAGGAGACGTGGATTTGATCCCTGGGTAGGGAAGAGCCCCTGGAGTAGGAAATGACAACCCACTCCAGAATTCTTGCTGAGATAATCCCGTGGACAGAGGAGCCTGACGGGCTACAGTCCCTGGGGACACAGCTGAGTGACTGAGCACATTATAATGTAGATACATGCCACTCATTTGTTAAAACTCATAGACCACACAACACCAACAGTGAGCCCCTGTATAAACTATGGACCTTGGGTGAGAATCACACCAACATCAGTTTGATTATGATGCATATACAACTCTGGTGAGGGATGCTGACTGTGGGTGAGTCTGTGCATGTGTTGGGGCAGGAAGTTTGAGAATACTTGTTTTGCTGTGAACCCACAATTGCTCTTAAAAATAAAATCTAATACAAGGGGGCGGTTACATTTCATATACCTTTTTATAAATTACTATTATTTCAGTTTCCTGGTAAGTCACTGTGTGTTCTGTCTGTCAGTTGTGTCTGACACTTTGGGACCCCATGAACTATAGCCAGCCAGGCTCCTCTGTCCAAGGAATTTTCCAGACAAGAATACCGGAGTGGGTTGCCATTTCCTATTTCAGGGGATCTTCCCGACCGAGGGGTCAAACCTGAGTCTCTTGCACTGACAGGCAGATTCTTTGCCACTGTGCCACCTGGGAAGCCCATGGTAAATCACTATGTAGACTGAATGTTTATGTCCCCTCAAAATCTGTATGTTGAAGACCTAATTCCCAGTCTCATGGTAATTGGATGTGGGACCTTTGGCAGGGACTGAGTTTAGAGGTCATGAGGGTGAAGCTCCCATGATGAGATTAGTGCCCTCACGAGAAGATGAAGAGATCAGAGCTCACTCTCTGCCATGTGAGGACACAGCAGGAGGTGGCTAGTCTGTAAGCCAGGAAGGTGGCTTTTCTCACCAGATGCTGAATCACCTGGCACTTTGATCTTGGACTTCCTTCTCCTGTGAGAAGTAAATATTTCCATTGTTTAAGGCACCCAATCTGTGGTATGCTGTTACAGCAGCCTGAGCTGCCATGACAGTTTACAGTCAGTTTGTTGTAATTTACAAACGTTCTTGGTCTGAGACAGGTTGGAAGGGAAAAAACTGGCTCTTCACCCCAGTTTGAGAAACTCTGACCCACACAAGCCCTGGTCCAGAAGCCAAAGCAACGGTCTCCTGCCACTGTTCTGCATTTAGCTCTCTGCCTCAGTTTCTCCATCTGCCAACTGAAGTAGTAGTGTAACTGGATCTAGTAAATGTGGCTGTTCAGCAAATGCTGCTTCCTCCACTAAGTATGGGCAACCTCAGGCCGTTAGGGGCCATAGACCCCTTCCCTATCCCTAACCGCTAGTTGGAACTTTCAAGAGAAAGCAAGTCCTGGGGAAATTCTGCCAGCCAGACACAAATACTCACTAGCAAGCCTGCACAGAACAGCTCATAAACTTGGGAAAATCTTGTTCTGTCCTCAGACACTTGGACACATAACTTGCATGAAAGTCTGAGGCGAAGACTACATTCTGAAGAAGCAGCCTGTGACCGGATCCATCTGTGACCTGATCCTGTGACTTGATCCATGTGACAGTCTCATGAAGTGAAGACTAGGCTCTCATTCCATGCTGGTGCAGAACTGACTGTCCTGTGCTTTGAGTCAGCCAAGATCCTGATCATTTATTTCACCAGTGAAAAGACCCCTCGTGCCAATTAATCAACCTCTGGTATAATTTTGATAACTACTTTTGAGATGTTTTGTTACCACATCTGGATTCTTAAGGTACTAGATTCTTAAGGTACTCTAAGTGCAAAAGGGCTGCATTCCCTGGTACATTCAAATATGCACGCACATGAATATCACATGATTAATGCCGATGTACTTCAAAGTATACTACAGGGAACTATAATGACCTATGAGAGAAAAGGATCTGAAAAAGAATATATATAGGAGGGGTTGGGGGCAGGAGGAGAAGGGGACGACAGAGAATGAGATGGCTGGATGGCATCACCGACTCAATGGACGTGAACTCCAGGAGCTGGTGATGGACAAGGAGGCCTGGCGTGCTGTGATTCATGGGGTCGCAAAGAGTCGGACACGACTGAGCAACTGAACTGAACTGAACTGAATGCACATTTATGTGTGCTAAGTCACTTCAGTTGTGTCTGACTCTTTGCAACCCTATGGAGCCTGCCAGTCTCCTCTGTCCATGGGACTCTCCAGGCAAGAATACTGGAGTGGGTTGCCATTTCCTTCTCCAGGGGTTCTTTCTGACCCAGGGATCAATACCGCATTTCTTACATCTCCTGCATTGGCAGGTGGGTTCTTCATCACCAGCACCACCTGAGAAGTGTGTGTGTGTGTGTGTGTGTGTGTGTAAATGTATATATAGATAAATAACTGAATCACTTTTCCATACACCTGAAATCAACATTGTAAATCAACGATGAGAAAGAAAGTGAAAGTATTAGTTGCTCAGTTGTGTACGACTCTTTGCATCAACTGTTAAAATTTTTTACTTTAGAAAGTATATCACACCCAGCAACTTCACAGGGAGATGAACTGCATGGCCTCTAAGTTCCCTCCCAGGGCAAATATATACTGTAATATACATTTTTTACTTTCATATTCCTTAAAGCCTGAGAAGCAAGGCAGAAGTCAGTTATCTGAGCTCACTAACACCTTCGGACCCTGGAGATACACGGGACAGTCCCCAGGCTGGGTCAGTTCTCCGAAGCTGAGGCGGGCCTTCCCTTCCTCCTGATGCGCGTCAGGTGATGCCCTCAGTCCTTGTGTCCCCCTTTCCCTTTCTGGCTGTTTCTGACTCTTTCCTTTTCTTCAGGATGGCTCGGACCACCTCTGTGACTGTTCCCTGAAGGCTATAGGCAGACCCTGTCCACACCTGCAGCCCCACCTACCTTCGTGGAGCCTTCAAGGTACGTGGTAAGGTCCGCAGTGGCAGGTGGAGGTGAGTGGGAAGGACTTCAGAAGGAAGATGGAAAGGGATGCTCTCCCATAAGCCTAGAAAGGAGAGAACGGCCAGCCACGGCTGAGAGGGCCAAGGCAGTCCTTCTCGCCCCAGCCATGGAGTGGGGGCAGCAAATTGATGACTGAGAGCTTGTGGACCTCACCTGGAGCCACAAGGTTGGGGAAAATAAATAGCAGTAAAGGAGAACAACCAGACGGGGCTACACAGGCAGTTTATGGTGACGGCGAGCTTGAGCGGGGGCTTGTACCACAGTGGAGACCCTCAAAGAGGGCAGGGGTTTGCCCCAGAGAAGTGGACCGAGCCCCAGCTACGATGCTGACAGTGAGGGCTTCCAGGAAAGACTGCTCACTTGCATGGGGAATTCAGTGCCTGGGCACAAGCAGATGAGAAGGGAGAAACTGTAATTCTGGAAAGCCCCTATAAACCTCCTCTATAAACACAGCTCGCCCCAGGAAAGTAGGCCAGATCCCACCCTGGTTACAGCCCCTCATCTCTCCCTCTCCTCCAGGTCTGCTGCTACAGCCCACTTTCCACCCCAGCTCCATGCCTCCAATCTCTTCCCTCTTTTTAACTCAGTCCCATGACCACATCCCAGTTTCCACTCTGGCCTGGCTTGTTGGCTTGGAACAGGGGGAATCTGTGCTTTCACAAACCAGACTAGAAGTCTCAGCAACCACTCTCTCATAGAAACATGAAATGGCAAACTGCTCCTGTTTGGGAGATCAAGGAACAGAGTGCTTCCTAGAGATGATTGACTTGGGTGGCATCTCTAGCACTTAACTTCTGGATTATTGAACCTCATTTTCCTCATCTGTAAAATGGGGACAATCACAGCTTCCATCTCTTAGGCTGCTGTGAGGGTGACATGAGCCTGTAAAGCCCCCAGCACAGTACCTCAAGCCCAGGTAGTGCCCAGAAGGGTCAACCAGCCTCAGTGTACAGCCTCTGTGTTTAGCTCCTCAATGCCACCTTATCCCATATCCTGCCCTAAACCAGTCTACACATGGCATGGTGATCATCTGAAATATAATATGTACTCTTCTGCTGCAAACTCTTCCATCATACCTCACTGTTAGCAAAAAATCCAGCCTGAAGCTCTTCCTGCCTCTCCCCTCGCTATGGGCTGCAGTCACCATGGTCTCTAGTACTGGGGGTCCTTCCACTGGCTGTTCCCTGCACCTCAAACACTCTTCCCTGACCCTCAAAGTCAAGTCCAGCTCAAATGTTATTCCTCAAAGAAGCCCTCTCTAATAGCCCCCTTCCTTCTTTGCACTAATCCTCAACCTATAATCACCTTACTGATTTCTTGCTCATAGCCCCAGGAGAAGGCAGCTCTATGAAGCCAAGCACTGGCTGAATGGATGAAGGAAGCACTGTTACCCAAGGAGCTTGGGTGCTTTTGGGATTAAGCTGATTTGGTGGCCTGCCCAGACCTACCCACCTGACCACCACTGCTCCAAGTCCCAAACCCACCGTAAAGATAAGGCCTGGCCACCTACACATAAACAAATATTACACAGTGAGCCTGGAGGTCCAAGGTAAACATTTTTATTCTCAGTTCTGCCTTAGCTATCTCTAGTTTTGCAAGCATGAATAAATGGAATCAACAAGAATTCTCTCCCAAATTTCTTTCATCAAAATTTGTCACCAAACAAGTTTCCTGTTATCCCTAAGAGAATGTGATTTGAAAGTGATCGAACACGAGGCTCGACGATCACAGAATATCGGGGTCCATCACCCTGCTTCTGAGCCAGTTCCACTCTCACTTGGCAGCAAATACATAGCAGCCAGCACATCTGCCCTTCCAGAGAAGGCAAGAGCTCAGTGCAGAAAAGAATCGTGAGGGGTACAGCAGGCACCGAATCCGGAGCCACTGCTGCCCATAGCAGGGCGGGCCCGGGCAGAGGAGCTTTGGGCTTCATTCACAGTCTCCCACTCGGTGTATCCAAAAGATAAATGGGCCGGAAGAACTTGTCATTCCCCCGTCAAGGGCCTGCAGCCAGCAGAAAGGAGAACCCCGGGAGCCCAGGAGCAGGAATAAATGTTCTCCGGAGTGCCCCTCTCTTTCTGAAGAGAAGCCAGAAGGGCACCCTAACTCCCAGTCAGGAAACAGACAGGGAACCCGTCCCCTCAAGAGGCTCCCTGCCTTCCAGGGCCCACCTGTCTTCCTGCTCCTTAGGAGCCCTGGCCCTGCAGCCTCACAGGACAGTCTCTCGGATGACACCGATGAGGCTGTGTGGCCTTTCGGCCTCAGCTCGCCGGGGCCTCCTCTCGGCCGGGGGCCTCCCCACAGGGACGAAGGTGCTCAGATCTCCGCAGCTCCGCAGGTGCAGCAGGCCAGGCTGTTTCCGCGAGGGCAGCACCAGGGCCCTGGAAGTGCTGGGCTGCATCGGGGCCATGATCTTTGGGAGAATAAACAGGGTGACAAGAGGTTAAACTTTACCTGATGTGGTCCTCAGACCTGCCTCCAATATCCACCCAGGTAATGTTCAGTTTGGGGCAGGAGGCTCAGTGGTAAAGAATCTGCCTGCCAAGCAGGAGACGCATGTTTGATCTCAGATTGGGAAGATCCCCTGGAGAAGAAAATGGCAACCTACTCCAGTATTCTTGTCTGGAAGTCCCATAGAAAGAAAAGCCTAGTGGGCTACAGTCCATGGTGTCCCAGAGAGTTGGACATGATTTTAGTTGCCTTGGGGAAGAGAAAAGGGTGTTTTCCCAAAGTGGAACCCACTTGAAATTCCAAAGAGTCTTTCAACATACTGCTTCTTTTTTGAAGTTCCTAAGAAATTCCCCCAATTTTCTATTATTTCAACAGTAGGCCTGCCACACTTATTGACTTATCTACTGAAACTTCCTGCTTTATATTTAGCATTCTTCTTATCACCTTTTGTTCCAATTTCCCGGTGATTCTCACTGGGTCTGCACACCACTGGAGAGGAGGGGAGCTTGTCAGAAACATAGAATCCCTGCTCCCCCATAGCAGTTCTGACAGGGGAGTCTGGAAAAGGTGTGGGCATCTGTATCATTATAAGTGTATCACAAGGCGATACCGCTATACCTGCAAATTTTACAACCACTGGTCTGGTTAGGTTTATGTCAACTTAAACCAATGTGTTTCTAATTGATCTGATAACACTTCAATGAAAAACATGATAACTAGAACCATTTATTAATAACTCTTAAGAGTGTTTCTACTGCTAGATCTATTATCTATTTTGCAAGGTAGCACACACATACCTTCTAAATATACCATATAAAGGCAAAAATGGGCAATCTCTGATCCAGTTGAGACTAATAAGGGGAGAACCGTCAAATTTTCAAAATTACACAGTCATGTCTGTATGATATGTTGCTGTAAGCACCTTGGAGAAAACTCAAGTGCTTTATTACCATCTAATATCACAGAACAATCATTGGGATCACTTTCATTTAGTTTGCACCATTCAGAGATTCTAAGGTCATTAAAAGTTTAATTCCCCCAAAATACGGGACATTAAATTTTTCCAATACTCTATTATTATATTTGACTCTATAGCTGTTTCCTGACTAAGAAGAAAAGTCTAACATTCATAGATGTCTACTATTATTACTTGGCAAGTTAGGACAAGTGGTTTTGATATTGGTAAAAATGTAAATGGATATATAAAAACACATTCCAGGGACTTTCTGGTGGTCCAGTGGTTAAGATTTCACCTTCCAATGCTGGGGGTACAGGTTCATCTCTGGTCAGGCAGCTAAGATCTCACATACCTCCTTGCCAAAAAAAGCAGAACATAAACGAAGAAGCAATACTGTAACAAATTCAATAAAGACTTTAAAAATGGTCCACATCAAAAAAAATCTTTAAAAAAATAACACGTTTCAGTACTACTAGAGAAGGAGAAAAAGTGCAAAGCTAAGCAGAGTCAGTAGTAAAAGCTCCCTTCCCCTTGTCCCTGCATCCTTCTCTCCAAGGAGTGGTGTGGCCTTATGACACCTGACTACTGGGGTTCAGTTCTGGAAGCCCCAGCAGGTGGCACAAAGTCTCTTATAATAACCTTGTACCTGAAGTTTGACCCAGTCTGCACAGGAAGACCTAGCAAACATTTACAGTGATAGCACCTGCTGAGCTATCAGTAAAATCAATCAAAAAAGCTATCAATGTCTGTTCTTTCTCCTCAAAGCCATCTTCCATCAAGCAACACTTTGCAGAAGGTCCAGACCAACAGCTCCTCAGACACTCTAGCTCTCGCCTCACCAGAACTTGGCAGCTCCGAACACCTGCTTCCGTTTATCAGGCAACTGGGGCTGAACACAAGGAAGGGGGCAGGGAGTGACATCTGGAGTAGAGCAGGGACATGCAGATAGAAATCTCTCTTCTACACAGGCAACCAGCTGGAGCTGACCTAGGACCACTGGTTGACCATTTGTTTAGAAAGCAAACAACAAGAGAGTCCATGGTTCCTGTACCTCTTCACACAACTGCTCTCCTACTCCCCACAATCCCAGACCGATGGCACAGAATTTGTCTTCTATAAGAGGCCAGCAGGTGGGAAAGAGAACAGAGAAGAAACTGAGATGGGGATTTGTTCAGTCTGCCTCAAAAACATACCCAGGGAAACAGTAGCTGGCAATGACCCTGAGAATAAGGCCAACTCCACTCAAGAAGTATGTGGGGGCTTCCCTGGTGGCTCAGTGGTAAAGACTCCGTCTGCCAATGCAGGAGAAACGGGTTCAGTCTCAGATCCAGGAGGATCCCACATGCCATGGAGCAACTATGCCAGTGCATCACAACTCTTGACCCTGTGCTCTAGAGCCCAGGAACCACAACTGCAGAAGCCCATGTGCCGAAACTACTAGAGCCCGTGAGACCTAGAACTCATACTCCCCGACAAGAGAAGCCACCACGATGAGATGCCCAAGCACAACAACTAGAGAATAGCCCCGTCTGATGCAACTAGACAAAGTCCACGCACAGCAATGAAGACCCTACAGAGCCAAAAAGAAATAAATAAAATTATATAAAAAAGAAGAATTTGATGGGCATGTAACACCCTCAAACACAGCCAAGTAACACCTATGAGCCACTATTCATTGAGGTCTCCAATGGGCACCCCAGACACAGAGGAACAGAGCAAATGTCCAAAGGCAAACACTGCTTTTGAAAGAGATGAGTGAGGGAAGCTGTGACCATTCTGACTTCTCATCAGGGGCAAATCCCATTCACTCAGAAATGCGGGTGTGTGACCACCGAATCCAACCCTTCACCTTCCAGATGAGAAACCTGACACCCAAGTGGGATATTTACAGGTCCAGTTTTATCTTTTCACCTGCAACGTGTTTGGGGATTGCTATGTGGTTTTTGATCCCTGCAAAGGAAAAGGTGCTTATTCCTTTAAGTCTATCAGTTTAGGTAATCTTGCCAAACATTCCATGGGAACGTGACCAGCCCCCAGAATCTTGTCAGTATTAAAATTCATGTATTTCCATCATTGTCAAAGGGCTGAAAAAACATGCTAGATCAAGGGAAACTTTCAACTTAGGAAATGGAATGTCGATCATACTCTGCACTCCACAGAGCCCTTGCTTTCATCCCAGGCTGCTCCCTTTCTTTTTTTTTCCAGGAAAATCGTATTCTCTTCTCTTGGGCCAAGAAGGCTGTGGAAAAGTCACCACTCCCGAAAAGAGAGCAGGTCTGCTTCTTCCTCTCCCTCCCCAGACCTCCTAACCCCTTAATACAGCCCATTCCCCTTGAAACGGTGACCATGGACTTCCTGTGCCCTGGGCAGGAAACCAGAGAAGCTGCTTCAGCTGCTATGGAAACGAGTTGTCTGACTTATGCCTGATATCAATAATAAAACTACCTGTTCTAGAAAACTGGCACTCGTGATAGCTTCCTCCATGTGCTCCTCATCAGACTTCAGCACAGATTTGATGTTTTCTACAAGTTCATGGATGTCCGGGGTCATGGTGCAGGAGGACTGCTCCAGGAACCTCGCCACCAGCAGTTTGGTGTCCATGTAAGACTTGTAGTCTATCAAAGACCTTGGTCTGAATCTTGAAGCTCGGGACCTCAACCTTCTCCTCAAGGTCACTGCAGCCAAGTCCAGCCTTCCCTCAGTCTGAGTCGCAGCCTCACAGCTGAGCACGGGGACGGCTGTGGACAGAGACAAATAACATGTGTCTGTTGGCCAAGTCCTGTGAACACATCTGCACCTGAAACAGTACAGACCATGAACCTCCAAGTGGAAAGCTTGTGACAGGTGCCAACAGTCATGCATGCCCTGCTTTTCCTCTTGCAGAAGGAAGAGGAAAGAAAGAAAAACCCAGTGACTGTGACACGAGCTTGTTCCCTGAAGTGTAACTTCAATAGGACACGTCCCCCAAATATTTTATTGTGCCACATAAAAAAATAACCATCAGGGTAAATATAGCTGATGGAGAAGAGCATCCAGAATGCATATCATAATGGAACAATGGTTTCATGGGGTGATGACCAATATATGGGGATGGTTTACACAGGCAGAAAAAACATGGTTGACCAAAGGAAGAACATTCCAGAGGGCAGGATGAAGAAGCCACTGAAGGAGAGAGGCCCAGGAGAGATGAGACTTGTGGGATGAATGGAACGCTCTGCTCACACTGACTGTACCTTTGTCCTAAACATCCTGGGGAGCACTGTCCTGACTTACAGTATCGACGTCACAGCATGGCTGGCGGTGGCACGATGGCTGACTGTTACAGAAAGACAAATCTAGTGCAGAAATCTAGATCAGCACACGTCATTCTGAAAGTCCACAGCAGGCCTGGGAAATCCACCACAGGCTCTAATTTCCACAACTACCTGCTTCAGCAAGGGTATAAGGACTGGCAGGACATTACTGCACCGGCAGGAGGGTGCAGTGAAGTCAGGCCTGGTCTCCACGTGTTCACAAGCCAGCCAGCAGCCTTCAGTGGACACGACACTGGAGATTTTCAGTCTATGGAGGTCTGATATGCAGCAGTTTAGATATTCAAGGAAGAAAGGAGGCAGGGGCTGGGAGAACAGGTAGAGGCAGGGGAACACTCCTTTTCCACTGGAGAAAGGTACGAGGCGTTCTAAATAGGGGAGGGCAGCCATCTTCCTTGGCTGCCACATGCACAGCACAGAGGATATGAGTCTTCCGGGACCACTCACTACAGACCCTCGTGTGAGGAAGACAGTCAGGCACTGTGCTGTCACTCGAAGGCGGCCTGGTCCCTCCACCACAGAGGCTCCAACAGGTAAACACATGTCGCCTCGCCCCTGCAGTGCTGCAGAAGGGGAGCAGGTTCTAGAAAGACGTGCAGACTAAGCTGCGCAGACGGCCGAGTTCCCGTGGAAACTGCAGGTGGCCATCTCGAGTCCTCAGCTTGCCAGGTGGGCAGAGGACGGGTCTGGGGAGCTGCCGGGGCCTGCTGGGGGGCAGAGGGTGCTCAGTCCCAGGCAGGCCTCCTCCCCGCTCAGAAGCCACTGGAGAGACAGGAGGAGTGTTCTCTCTGGCTCCCACATGGTCAGTTCAGAGCTGTGGCAAACAACACATGCTGTCAGAGGGACGGAACCCAACTAGGGGTGACGTGGGGCCCAGGGCAGAGCAGGGCCAGAGGGTTTGCAAAGCTGTATTTGCACAGCGCTTGAAGAGGGCACAGGTCACTGGTTAGAAGAGGTCACCGAAAGAAGCCTGTGTTACTGGGATTACAGAAGATTTTCATTTTCTTCCTTTCTTTCCTTATTTTTTTAAATAATTTTCTACAATGAAGAAGTATTTGGAGATGTTCAGGTAGTCATATATTCAGAAAAGAAGATTCAAGATTATTTCAAGTTTTTAAAAATTTCTGAGTATTAAAATTATTCAAATACCATCTATACACAAACTGAGAACAGAAAGGGAGGGAAATGGAGTGTGACTTTCACTCCATCCAAAGTCCTCACAGCAAGGTCAGATTTAAATAATTCAACCTACTCATACACAATAAAAAGACACTTAGTGTCAAATTATAGAAAAAGGGGGGAAATAACACTCCTGTGACTTTTTCCTGGAGAGAGAATATTTGTTCCCATGAGACTGAGCATCTAAGGAATCAGATCTAGGTTTCACTGCCTTCTTCATGGGGTACCACACAGTATCACATGCAACCAAATGCTAGATACGGACTTGACGAGAAAAATTCCTACCAGCCTGAAAAGATGTGGAGATATCTATCCCTAAGATGCATGCAGAATTTGTTATTTTGCCAAGACCTCATAGCCCCCCTCCAAGCTCTGTCTTGAACCATAGAGCCTTGGGTGGCCACAGCCACTCAGCACCTATAGGCAAGTAAGCACAGTGCCCTGCGGAGAGCCTGGGGGATGGCATCACCTCTCTCAGCAGAATGATGTAGCACAGGATCACTCTTGGATCTTGTCCTCAGGGGTCGGAGGGCTCTCCAGCTCCTTGCCGGATACAGCTGGTTTGTGCTGGGAGTTGGTATGGATGCGCTATCTTCTCCAGGTGTGGTAGGAATATCGCCACCTGATTTTTTTTTTTTAAGAGAAGAAACAGAAATTATGTCACCAGCTAGAGCCTTCAAAATGTTGGGCAGGAAACACCTGTGAGCCCCAACCTGCTGGGACAAGGATAGTCCAGTTAATGATATTTACTTAGGCTATGGGCCCAGAACATTTTTATTTGGCAGCACTATGGGAAATGCTGCCTCCCCAAACTAACCTTCCACACCTAAAACAAACAAACAAAAAACTTTAAAACCAAGAGCAGAAAAACAAGCCATGCCCAAATCTAAAAAGGTGCTTAGAATCTTCTCCAGTGAAGCATGCTGCTGTGGCACTGGAAAGGTCCCTGCCATTTCCCCTTTCTGACTATTCAGGCTGAGCTTGATTAGGTGGAAGGAAATACCGGTACAGGTGAGGTGTACAGGTGAGGTGTACGGCTGCCCTGGGGCTGCAGGCCAAATGCAGGCAGAGGAAGTGTCTCTGGACTGAGCTGTGAAACTCCTGGGAAGCCAAGTTAAAGAGCTAGTGGCCACTAAACGAATCAGTCAAACCACTCAGAAATTGGATGACTGCTGCTCAGGAAAATAAAATCCCATCATTGTGAGCCTGAGCAGTACTCTGGGAAACTCTTTTTAAGAAATGGAAGGATTAAAAACATACTTAGGAAACAGAACCCTGCTTCATAATTCTACTTAAGATGGAAGGTGAACAGAGCAGAAACCTATTCCGAATGTTGCTGCTGAAAAATCACCTCTGTCTAAAATAGCTAAGAGTTAATCCATTATTTATCACCATCTGCAATTTTATCCTGTGGACAATTCTCTGGGCCATTTAAAACCTCTCCAAAGAGAGAAAGCGGTAACAATGTGCCCTTAAGCTACAAGGATAAGTGTAAACTGACTCTAGTATTTCATGGAGAATTGGGAATTGGTACTCAGTACATGTGAAGGCAGCATGACCTGGGTCCTGGGTTACAAATGAGCGAATCACTCTGCAATAGACGAAACTCTCTTTGTCCCTTTAAAAGAGCGCATCTTAACGGGAGAAAAAATATCTTAGATCAAAAAATAAAAGAATGCCAAACTATGGACCTAGAGAGTGTCATACTGAGTGAAGTCAGTCAGACAGAGAAGGAGAAACAGCATACGCCATCCCTTCTATGTGGAATCAAAAAAGAAACGATACAGATGAACTTCCTCACAAAACAGAAATAGACTCCTTGACTTAGAAAACAAACTTACGTTGTCAGCAGGGAAAAGACAGCTAGGGACTTAAGGAAGATCATGTATGTACTGCTGTATTTAACACGGATAACCAACAAAGACCTGCTGTATAGCACACGGAACTCTGCTCAGTGTTATGTGCCAGCCTGTGTGGGAGGGGGATTTGGGGGAGAAAGGATACATGTATATGTACGGCTGAGTCCCTTCGCTGTTCACCTGAAACTATCAAACCATTGTTAATTGGTGTACCCCAATACAAAATGTTTTGAATGTTAAAAAAAAAATAGATAAAAATCTTTGAAAAAAAGAACGCCAAGTTAAACTCTGAAATCCATTTCTGAAAATAGCCTGGTTATTCAGGTTATCATTATTATAATAATGATATCTTTATTTCTGTTCATATATTATCTCCTACTTGTAAGCCCTAAGGAGTTGATAATGCTTTTACATTTGGAAGAAAGAATGTAGCTTGAACCATCTGCTCCAAGAATATCTGACCTCCAACAAAATATCATATGGATCATTATTGATATCATTCTTAATCTACTGAATCATGAGTCTGGGCAGCAATAATGTATTTATTACCTTGAATCCCGGGCATGGAGATAGGTTCCAATGGGCTGGTGGCAACTTCTGATCCTTCTGGCATTTGGAATGAAGATCCCTGCATCACAAGGGAAAAGGGTTATTTGTTGATAGTCAACTCAACCATCATCTGGAGTAAAGTGAACTTCTTACAAACATCTACAAGACATGGTCCCTCTCCCACCCTGTTCTCTGCAGCTGTTTTTCCTACTTGCCATCAATGTACCAAAGAGAAACTCCACGGACAGTACCTGCTGCTGGTCTGTCTGGCTCACCACAGCTTCATAGGGAGGTGGGGGGTCCAGAGGACAGAACACTTCCACTCCTTTGATTCGTGCTCCATAGATATGTGGCAGTGGAATAACATCAGAACCAACCATCCTAGGAAGAGTATCTTGGCATCAGAAAGCTTGCTTTGGCTGTTGATGGTGGTGACTCTAGATGCTGGCCATTGACTCTGCAGCATTATCCACTGACAATGGGAAAAACCCCTCGCCCCTCCATGCTACAACCTCCTGGTCCAGGAGCAGGAGGATAATCAGCTAAGCTGCTCTCTGATGGAGTGCCCAGAATTCTTAGGCAAGGGACAACATAGAAAATGTAATACCATCATTCCTTTTAAATCCACTAGTCAAAAAGGGAACAGCAATTCATAAGAGAGAAAGCAAATTTGTGGTTGCCCAGGGGATTGGGGAAAGGACAGAATGGGGGTGACAGCTTAATGGATACAAGGTCTCCTTGTAGGTGAAAATGCTTTAGAACTAGATGGAGCTGATGGTTGCACCACATTGTGAATGTACTAAATGCCATTGAATTGTATACTTCCAAATGGTTAATTTCATGTTATATGAATTTCATCTCAATTAAAAAAAAAACAAAACTAAGGATTCAGAGAAACTCAATTATTTAGTTGTTTTTTTTTTTTACATTAGTACATGACAAAAGTTTCTTGCCTGTGTTTTCCTAATGTCCGATTAATGGTAGAAACTCACTATTTGTTAAATAAATATTTAAAACAATGAACACACACACAAAAAAGCAAACAATGTCACAGCTCAGAGAAAAAGTAGCATGCCGCTGAGGGAATCACTGTCTCTTCCTAAAGGTTGGCATTCAACAAACACTGATGGAGTGCTTGCTACATGCTAGGTACTATGCCTTTTGTCCTTTGAGATCAAAAAATAAAAACCAAAAACGCACAAGATTTTCTGCCAGCATTCATAGAAAATTACACAAACACACACACATACAAATTGTCTAGATAACAAAGAACCTAAACTTGAAAATAACAGTTAAAAATATATGGAAGTTTATACATTGTGATAGCTTCCAGTTATAAAACATGTAAATAAGTCCTGGGGATGTAATTCAAGGCATGGTGATCACAGTCAATAATACTGCATGGTATACTTGATAGGTGCTAGAAGAGTAGGTCTTAAAAGTTTTCATTACAAGAAACAGAAACTTGTAATTATATGCAGTGATGAGTGTTAACTAGACTTACTGTGGTGATCATTTCACAATATATAAAGTATTGAATCATTACTTACAGGTCCACCTAAAACTAACATCATGTTATATGCCAATTATATCACAATTTAAAAATACAAAAAAGAGAAGACCAAAAAAACCGTACTCAAGCCATGAAGTGTTGGAGAATGACAAAAAGAGATAACAGCAAAAGCTTAACATATGCTCTTGAAATGCGATAATGGACATAAACTAAAGGAGATTGAGGAAAAGACAAATTCTAGAGCCAGTTGCCTGCAGGGGACTGTCTGTTCTGTTTTTATAAAGGTGCTCTCTGCATTTATGATTGTTTTATTTGTGCCTATTTACAAAAATGCAATTGGAGGAAGAAAAAAAAATTGAAAAAGATCTGATATTCTGTCTTCCTAACAATAAAACTTCAGGAAGTCTGGGATTTAGAAGGATGACACTTCTGTAGCCTGAATGAAAAAGAGAGAAAGTGTTCCCCTTTTTTCCCGCATCTCTGGGTCAGAAGCAAGACCCTCAGCCCTGTTTTACCCGAGAGGGAAGGAGAAGGTCACACGCTGACACCCCAGGCAGGGATGCATGTGGGCTCAGTGCCTAACACGGGGCATATTCCATGAGCAGAACCTTTAGGAATGGCCGCTTCCTGGCCTGGCTGGGAGGGGTCCTGGTAAAGTTGTCAAGAAAGGGATATTCTTCTTCCTTAGAGCTGGACTTGCCCATGGGTTTCACACCAACTCTCTGTTCCAGCCGAAGCCAATTAAGAACTGTAAGCACCAAGTGACTCCGGGAATCCAGACTCTTCCTGGGCCTGACTGGAGACTCCTGACCAACGAACAAGGCAACGTGCCTTACTCACTGAGACCTATGCACGCCTGTCCTCTCCAGAGGTCCAGTCTTCAATCGTTAATTAGCATAACCCCATAAGCATCTTTCTAGCACTTACAAACCCAGGTCAGTCCCACCCAGCCAAGTGTCCATGCGTTTCTTCACTGCGGTGTCCTCGCCTGGAAAGTTCAGCCCCCAGGTTTGTCTGTTAGCTCTGATGCTGTTTGTTTCCTATTTCCAGTCCAGTGGCTGCCTGTGTGATCCTACAGAAGAGAGGGCTTGCTTAGGGTCAAGAAGTGGGAGGAACAGGCTCCACTTTAGATCTGACCTACTGCAGAATCTCTTCAAGAAGGAAAACTGAGGGGAAGACGGGACCACAAAATGAACGGCTTCTATGGTGGTTATTATATGACCGGAAAAGCCTCATGTAGATGGAAGATGCTGCTAGAGCTGATGCAGAAGGTAAGTTCCCTCCCTATTAAGCAACTTTTCACTTGTACACGTTTGGTAAATAAAGATCCACAGAAGGAAATGGGTCTGCTCTCTTCTGCACCTTTTGTTCCTGAGCCCTGTGGTGCTCAACCCAGCTGCAGAGAAGAATCACCTAGGGGCATTCCTACACTGGGTGTGGCCCAGGCCCTACCTCTAGAACTTCTGCCCTAGTTGCCTACGACAGGCTGTCAGTGTTCCCAGGAGTTCCAGGGCCCAGCCAGGATTGAGACTGCTGCTAAAGGAAACGGATTATGGTGGATGAAATCTATAGTGGCTGAAATCAAAACCCTGTTATATATGGGAAAGGTGATCAAACTTTTATTGAGAATGAGTGTCTTTAGACAACTGCTACCTGATAAGGCTGGGTAAGATTAGGGGCTGGGGCTTCCTAAGTGGTGCTAATGGTAAAGAACCCACATGCCAATGCAGGAGACAAAAGACACACGGGTTTGAGCCCTGAATCGGGAAAAGCCCCTGGAGAAGGGAATGGCAACCCACTCCAGTATTCTTGCCTGGAGAATTCCCATGGACAGAGGAGACTGGAGGGCTACAGTCCACAGGGTTGCAAAGAGTCGGACACAACTGAAGTGACCAAATAACAACAAGGATTAGGGGCCAAATGTTTCCTAAGAGTAAGACACATGCCAACAACATTTTAAACCACGCAACTAACAATGGTAGAACATGGTCTCAGCTTTTGTTTTTAGAAAGATTTTTTTTTTAGCCCATTATCTCATAACAAGTTCAGGAGCCATGTGACAAGGCAGGTGAATGAAGAAACTGAGCTCCGAAATGGTTAAGAGACCCACCCAGGGGTGACCTTTTTAAGAAACTCCAAAATCCAGGTTGATGCAAATTCATCCCAACGTCTCCAGGAAACCTTTGTTGGTTCATGCCCATGAGATCTGAAGATGAACAGGAAACCCAAAAGGATCATGGAAAATATGTTCTGCTTTGATACTACAAACAGGACCTGATCTGAGGCTGATGAAGCAACTAACATGACCGAGACCAAAAAATGACCCTCCCCTGTGTACTGGGAAAGTTTGGCTCTTCCACGGGGCATGTTTTGGAAGGGGAGTGAGGCAGGGGTACTCAGCCCAACAACAGCTGAGCACAGCGCCCAGCCCTGGTGCAGCCCAGCTCCACTTGAGCTTGGGTTTTGAAGCTCATTTGTAAAGGAAATGGGTGGGCCGAAATGCCCAAACCAACCTGATTCCCAGGCCCTCATTTTTAGTTTTCTCTAGCAGGAAACATCCCCACAGTACAGTTAGATCCACACTCGTGAAATAGGTTAGAGACTCCTTTTTGACTCCTGGCTCAAGCCAATTTCTGAGACTAGGAGACTCCCTGAGGAGATGGGGGTACACAGTCCCCTTCTGTACTGACAAATTGATTCACAAAGTAGATAACCATCTTTGAATAGAAGCCTTAACTGCAATCAGGCTTCTGTTTATGACAGTAACCTAAGAAGTCCTTTCTCAAGGAGATACCAATGCATAGAATGGTTGTATTTATAGAAGTTAAATAAATAAACCTCTTCTGAGAGGTCATAAAACCTCACAGGAAATGGAGAGCCTCTGTTGCATAAAAACTCTTAGCATAACTGTTTGTAGAAATATTAACGCAAACATTCTTGCCTGTCTGCTTATAAGAAAGTGAAGTCGCTTGGTTGTGTCCAACTCTTTGGGACCTCATGGACTGTAGCCCACCAGGCTCCTCCGGCCATGGGATTTTCCAAGCAAGAGTACTGGAGTGGGTTGCCATTTCCTTCTCCAGGTGATCTTCCCAGACCCAGGGATTGAACCTGGGTCTCCCACATTGCAGGCAGATGCTTTACTGTCTGAGCCACCAGGGAAGTAGGCTTATAAGAAAGAAAATTATCAATTGGGTTTATATAGCTAGTGCCTATGAAGTTGATTTATACTGAAACCTAGCAAAGTCGGTCAAATTTAAAATATCTCTGAGAGAAAATGTATCTAAAAGTGAATACATTTAGCCATTTTAAAAAGAAAAGTGGGCAAGGGGCATAGGATTAAGAGATACAAAGTACTATGTATAAAATTGATAAGCAACAGGATCTATCGTGTAGTCCAGAAAAATATAGCCATTGTTTTGTAATAACTTTAAATGGAGTATAAGCTATAAAAATACTGAATCCTGGGATGACCCTGAGAGATGGGATGGGGAGGGTCAGGATGGGGAACACATGTACACCCATGGCTGATTCATGTGAATGTATGGCAAAACCACCACAATATTGTAACATAATTAGCCTCCAATTAACATAAAAAGAAAAAAAAATACTGCATCACTATGTTGCACACCTGAAAATGGGCTTCCTGGTGGCTCGGTGGTAAAGACTGCCTGCCAATGCAGGAGACAAAAGACTCGGGTTCAATCCCTGGGTTGGGACAATCCCCTGGGGGAAGAAATGGCAACCCCCTCTGGTATTCTTGCCTGGGAAATCCCATTGACAAAGGAGCCTGGCAGGCTAGTCTAGAGGGTCGCAAAGAGTCAGACATGATTTAGTGACTAAACAACAACAACACCTGAAACTAATATAATATTGTAAGCCAACTTCAATTATTAAAAAATACATAAAAGGTTAAACAAGAAAAGTGGGCTGCACTCAGATATTAGGGGAATTTCTGAAAATGAGGGTGTCTGCCCATTGGAGTTATGAGCTAGGGCTCCAGGTATATACTTTAGATCTCAAGGGTATTCTGCCTTACACCCTCCCCCACGTTCCTCTCAGGAAGTTCTGGTTGGTAAAGCCCTTGATGAGAAGCTTGCCCATCTTCTTCCAACTCAGATTTGGCCAGGGGGTGGCTCAGGACTCAGATGGGCAAGTCCAGAGATGCATCAAGATCCTCAAAGCCCCACACTGGTAAGCATGCCATGGAGGTGCAGAGAAGAGAAAGGAAAGAGAGGAGAAGGGAAGGCTGGAGCGGGAGAGCCCATGGGTCAGCACAGCTTCTAAACCCACGAGTCACTTTCCCTTTCTGCCACTGCAGGAAATTAAATCCATCTGTCGCCTCCACTTAGGTCAGCCAAGTGCTTACCCACAACCTCAGAGAGCCAAGGAATTCTCCATAAAGAGGGCATTTCTCTCCTCATCCCATGAAATAACAGGCACGTCACTGTCCTTCAATGTGCCCTCTGTAGACACCCTGACACTGGGCTAAGGTTTTTAGCAAATGTGTCCTATAGTACATAAAGAATATGTGTTTTGTTGTTATGTCCCTCTGGCCTCCGTAATTCTTGGTTCGTTTCCAAAAAGACTACAGAAGTCATCCTGGCCCCTGAAGTTTCAAAATTCCAGTTTACCAGGCCCTGTACAACAGGGAGGCTGAGCTGTCCCCTGGGGCCATCTGGCAGCCAGCTGACACCTCCTCCAGCTTTTCGGTCATCTCTGCTTCCACTGAGGAGGGTGAGCAGGGGAGGGTCTGCAGCAGGGTTTAGATTTTATTCTGAGGGAAAGTCAGGAAGGTAAATCATGGAAAAGAACGTGAACAGCATCTGAGTGGGAGCTGCCACTAGTGACCTCTTTGAAAATCACATGTGGCTGTCCTGAGCACTAGGAAATAGATTTCCAAAAACCCCAAGCCTGACACCAAATTTGACAACTCTCCACGTGTACCTCAGGGTTAAAAGTAGAAATTCCTGGCCCTGTCAATAGCAATGGAAAGACACTAGTCTTTCTTATAGAATTCTATGCTTTTCTTTTTTTTTTTTAATTTTTTATTAGAAAACTGAAATTTACAATGTGTTTATATCACTCATTGAGTACATGGCATTTAAAAACAACATCATTACAGAAAGATAACAAAAATACAGAGTCTTAAAACCTACGGGATATGGAAAACATTATCCACTGATAATGCTTTTCTTTTAGAAGTTTAAATATAGGTGTGCTTTATCCTTTACATTCAGACTAAGAGCATCGCTTCATACAGGAGGGAGGCCAACCCTAATGAGCTGACTCTTCCTTCAATCTCTCCACAGCCTACCCATCATTCCAGGTTAGGTAGCCCCCCTCCTGCATGCAAAACCTCCTTCTGAGTACTATTATGATCCTTTCAACACTCAGTTTTAATGACCTAGACTGTGAGCTCCTTGTTAGGGGGAGGAAATCAGCATAACTCATTTTGAATATCAATAACCCAGTACAGTGACTAGTAAGCAGCAGAACATGGATTAAATGTTTGTTGAATGAATAAATGAAGTCTTTTTAATTTTTCCGTTCCGTCGCTCAGTCATGTCCGACTCTTTGTGACCCCGTGGACTGTAGCCTACCAGGCTTCTCCGTCCATGGGATTCTCCAGGCAAGAATACTGGAGTGGGTACCGTTTCCTTCTCCATTTTAATTTTTAGAAAGGTACAATTCTACAAGTGGCTAACAACCAAATGAATGCATGTGGCATTTTGTTCTACAGATGATGATTTTAGAGATTTAAGAAACAGACGATAAAATTTTGAGCTAGAATTTGAAAAGGAACATAAACATGGTGTCTTTTTTTTCCTAGACCAAGATGTGATTAATAATTAATCTTTTTTTAATGGCTGGGAAGAATTTCATGATTTCAAGACCTGCTGATGGTGTTACAATGAATATCGATTTGGCCCAAGTGAGAGTGTTTCCAGGGTAACAGCAGTTCTCAATCATGTCAAATTACAGTGGTTATCTCACTAGGTGTCAGTTTTCCTGGGAAGCTAATTGAAAAACTATATCCTTAGGTCAATGCTTGACTTTTCTTTGGTTTCATGTAATGTGTCAGACCAAAAAGGAGAGAAGGAAAAAAAAAAAAAAAAAACAGAAGATCCTGGAAAATAACACAATGCCTAGATTCTGGAGAGAAGTCAGAGCTCACGCTGTGAGTTCTGACCCTTGAGCCTCAAAACTGAGAGGATGGGTAGGGGTACTAAGGGAGGATACCTGCGGTTCATCCGGGGTGTGCACGAGTAAAACGTGGCAAAATAGGAAGGGGGAGGCACTGGTGGCACGAAGTCATCAGGGTCTGGGATGCGTCTGTGTTCCTCCACTTCTTCCGCAGAAATCTGGGATTCATCCTAATTAAACAGCATCTGTTAGTCAACAGCCTTTGCTACAAAGGCTCAGGGAGAAAGGCAACAGATGACACAAAAAGATCTGAGTGTGGGTTCAGCGGCGTCACTGATAGGTTGCCACCTTGTATGGACTTACGATGCAGGATCTTCTGGCTGCAAAGATCTGGAGGTAGCGAAGGGCGGCCGCCACCAAGCAGACGGTGGTGGTCAGGGCATTCAAGGCACACAGGGTGAAAAGGACTTTCTGGAACCAGGAAACAATGACGCATCTGAGTATCTCAAAACTGATGACCAGAATGCAACATAAAAACTTTCAAAAAATAACAACACTATCCTAGGAGGCCAATACTAATGTGAAAATGCATGTAAAGGGCTTATATGGTGTTTGGCTCATGCTAGGTGCCAAACAAATGCTGGCTATTAATAAGACTGTCACACAACAGTGTGTACGTCTTAATTTTAAACCCTTATCTTAGAAGCTTCTTGTCCCGGGTAGACATATTACCATATTTCTTTTTGCATCAGAATCTTGTCTGGAAACGTCTCTTCCAGGAAGGTACTGAATTTCCCTTCTAAAGTTGGTGTCCCCAGTGATAGTGAGCCCCAACCTCCATGCTCCCGCAGCCTCCCACCAGGACAACATGCTCCTTCATTGGTGGCCACAGATTCTATTTCAGGCACCACTGGCAGAGCTGCCCCGGGGAACCAGCTAGCACAACACAGGGAGCAGGCCAGCCCGAGTGTAAACAGGGCTTGTCTCCTCTAAACACATGCCTCAAAATAGCAGCAAAGCCAGTTCCAAAAGTTTCTGTTGCTACAGTCCTGGCTTCTTAGTGGGGCTTTCCCCAAGCAAAGTCCTGGCTCAGAAAGTTTAGGGGTGACTCAGCTACCAAAAATCCAAAAGCCAAAGAAAGAAGGCCATTTTTACAGCCTCCACAAACTCCGAGAGCTGGCAACTTTTCTCTCTTTGCTTAGAGATTCCTCTTCCTCACGAAAAATAAACCCAAAACTAAGATCTAAAGGAAGCCATCAGTGAGGGACCATCCAAAAGCTAGTATCTCAGGGTTTACCAACTGATCGTGTCACTCACTGGGCTAAAAGACCTTAAGTCAGGACACGATTTTTATCCATTTCTCCAGCATTTTTTTTTAACCTGGTTTCCTCTGTTTTTCATATCTTTGGCTTAGTATAGTTGCAGCCTATTAAACAAGAGGTAGTGTCTTCAATTTCTCCTTCATTTTTTGGCCAATACATCTCCTTAGCCTAAGCATCTTACAACAGCAACACTCAGTAGCCCACAAGGTTCATTTAGGTCAACAAAGGAGCATTAGAACAGTGACAAACGGGCATGCACTTCAGAGGTTCTGCTAAAACTACCACATATATGTGTAGCCGCATCGTGGGATGTATGTGTGCATATATGTGTATGTATGGCTCCTTTACCTTTTTTATCAGCTTATAATTCTGAACACAAATAAGCCATCTATTCATAACTTAAGAGGCAACAATAAATAACCTGTGGTCCCTTTTGCTCTCAATGCTGTCTCTGGGTCACTGATAAGGAGTCACTCATATCTGCTTTTAACAGCATTATTTGAAGGAGGTAACAGAAGAGGAATATTTCAGGGAGCTTTGCCTTCCTTGGCGTCTCCGTGGTGTGTTTACCATCTGGGGGTGGAATCCATTTCAGATACCTTGAGGAGAAGGTGAACAGCACTACAGGGTTGAACCGGGAAGAGTTTCAAGGCATTTTCTCTGTCTGTGCATTTGGCTGGTTGAAATTCTTCACAACAGAAGCAAATCTTGCCTTCACCTAAGTCCACCTTAAGGGGAAAAGGCAGAAGAGTAATTTAATTATTAAGTAAAAATACACGGGCCACACCACGGAGCTGCTGTATCACAGAATGAGTTATGGCCGGGCTCAGGGTCGGGCAATATCTATAGCAGTCAGGATAGCTTAGGTATGCTGTGGTTAAGAACCAGCCCCCAAATTTCAGTGGCTTCATCAACCAAGGTTATTTCTTGACTATGCTATATGTCCACTGCAGGTCAGCAGAGGACTCTGCTCTTCATATTGCCATGGGGTCCAAGGGCAATGGATCCACTATCTGAAGACTGAGGATCGCTATGCTAGAGACACGGAGAGCACCTGATGAACTGTACACTGGCACTTATTAAAGCAGTGTTACAAGGTAAAAGGCAAGATGCTCAATGAAATTTGAATTCAGATAAAAAGATCATTCCTTAGAGTCAGTATGCCCCAAATATTGCACAAGGTAAGTTTACAGTAAAAAAACCAAAACTATTAGCTGTTTATTTGAAATTCAGATTTAATTGGGTGCCTTTAGATTTGCTACTTCTGGTCACGCTAGCTTAAATCTTTTCCTTAGGAAATGACACTCATCGCATGAACTCAGTTTCATTTCCAAAACAAATCATATGGTTCCACTTATCCAAGAGGGCAAGGAAGTTCAGTCTACTATGTGCCTGGAATGAGCTCAGGGTCTGTGTGGAGAACAGTAGCCCTAAACCACGTAGGCTTAAAGAGATCTCTCAGTTCACATCTTTAACATGTTCACAGATTCTTGCACAAGTTGTGTGATATCTGAAGTGATAACATCACTGATGAGTAATCTCAAATATTTTTAGTGAGATGCTTTGCAAACTTTTGGTCACTTTTCCAAGTTTCTATTGAGTCAGGTTGGGAACATACATATCAGCTGAACTGGGCTAATAAGACCCATAATTTGGGGACAGAGTTTCATTTTTACTTACTCTGCAGCTAGAGCTGTTAAAGTTGGCTATATCGTTTTGGCTAAAAAGAAAGGCCACACCTCTTTCATACTTGTTAAATTACAGAGGCAGTTTTGACTTCACTAGCTGCAAATTTTTTCAGGCATCTTTAAGAATGACTGAATGTCTACAATGTTTTAGTTCAGTTCAGTTGCTCAGTCATGTCCAACTTTTTGCGACCCCATGGACAGCAGCACACCAGGCTTCCCTGTCTATCACCAACTCCCGGAGCTTGCTCAAACTCATGTCCATCGAGTCAGTGAGGCCATCCAACCATCTCATCCTCTGTCATCCCCTTCTCCTCCTGCCTTCAATCTTTCCCAGCATCAGGGTCTTTTCCAATGAGTCCATTCTTCATATCAGGTGGCTAAAGTATTGGAGCTTCAGCTTCAGCATCAGTCCTTCCAATGAATATTCAGGACTAATTTCCTTTAGGATGGACTGGCTGGATCTCCTTGTAGTTCAAAGGACTCTCAAGAGTCTCCTACAACACCACAGTTCAAAAGCATCAATTCTTCGGCGCTCAACTTTCTTTATAGTCCAACTCCCACATCCATACATGACTACTGGAAAAACCATAGCTTTGACTAGACAGACCTTTGTTGGCAAAGTAATGTCTCTGCTTTTTAGTTACTTAACAGAAAACCATTTTAGTTACTTAACAGAAAAAAAGTCTTTTTCTAATTAAGATTCTTACTGTCTAATCCTAGTGGCAAATCTCATGGTATTTTCCAAACTAGGAAGAAACTCGTGCTGTGTGCTAAGTCACATCACTTGTGTCTGACTCTTTGCAACCCCACGGACTATAGCCTGCCAGGCTCCACTGCCTTTGGGATTCTTCAGGCAAGTATCCTGGAGTGGGTTGCCATGCCCTCCTCCAGGATACAGTCCCCACCCAGGGATAGAACCAGTTTCTTTTGCGTCTGCTGCGCTGGCAGGCAGATTCTTTACCACTAGCACTTGGGAAGCCCAAGGGGAGAAATTTGTACCACTGGATTACACATTTTTTCGTTTGGGCTTGTTTTTCTTTTGAGCTGAAATCCATGTACACACACACAATTTACATACACAAATCGTAAGCATACCATTCAAGGAACTTTGAGTCATGTGTATATCTGTAACTCAAACACTTAACAACATACAGAAAACCCTATCACCAGAGAAAATCCTTCACACCCCTTCCCCATTGATCTGTGCCCACACCCTCCTAAAGGCAACCACTGCTTGGATATTTTTTACATGTAGATTAGTTTTGTCTCTGGAACTTCCCTGGTGGTCCAGTGACTAAGACTGCACACTTTCATGACAAGGGGTGTGGGTTC
The DNA here is from genome assembly GCF_049115385.1 of Moschus berezovskii. Taxonomy (NCBI): domain Eukaryota; kingdom Metazoa; phylum Chordata; class Mammalia; order Artiodactyla; family Moschidae; genus Moschus; species Moschus berezovskii. The sequence continues at coordinate 52,576,430 of NC_142466.1, read as the reverse complement.
AACCCCTGGTCGGGGAACCAAATCCCCACATGCCACAAGGTACAGCATGAGAGATAGAGATTAGCTTTGCCTCTTCTAGAACCCCATGAATCCCAGAACACTTTTTATTCCTTGTCCTTAAATCATACTGAAAGGGACGCCTTACTGCATTAAACACTGATGCTGATTTTGATATAACTTTTGCCTCTGATAAAAAAAAAATTACAACTAGAGTTACCTCCATGGACTCCATGTATCAGTTCACAGCCACTTGGTTTCTGTCTTTTCCTGGTTTATCCACAGAGATTGTCACCTCAGCAATGTCCCCACACCTAGATCCACAACTCCACACACAAAGGCACAAAGCTGTTTGTATTTGAATTTTTCTTTCATTGTCTCACATTTTTGAAGGCACATCCTGCTGTTAATATCTATAAGAGATTCTTCCTTCTAAAGGAAAATTACTGTGACCATTCACACAGGATTTCCCTCGGCAGGTGGGAACTATTCTTTCCCCTCAGGGATGGCTGACTTTCTGTTGGTCCTCTTCTACAGTTAATAATAGCCTTCAGTTCAGTTCAGTTCAGTCGCTCAGTCATGTCCGACTCTCTGCAACCCCATGAATCACAGCACGCCAGGCCTCCCTGTCCATCACCAACTCCTGGAGTTCACTCAAACTCATGTACACAGAGTCGGTGATGCCATCCAGCCATCTCATTCTCGGTCGTCCCCTTCTCCTCCCGCCCCCAACCTTTCCCAGCATCAGAGTCTTTTCCAGTGAGTCAACTCGTCGCATGAGGTGGCCAAAGTATTGGAGTTTCAGCTTTAGCATCAGTCCTTCCAACAAACACCCAGGATTGATCTCCGTTAGAATGGACTGGTTGGATCTCCTTGCAGTCCAAGGAACTCTCAAGAGTCTTCTCCAGCACTACAGTTCAAAAGCATCAATTCTTCGGCGATCAGCTGTCTTCACAGTCCAACTCTCACATCCATACATGACCACGGGAAAAACCATAGCCTTGACTAGATGGACCTTGGTTGGCAAAGTAATGTCTCTGCTTTTTAATATACTATCTAGGTTCGTCATAACTTTCCTTCCAAGGAGTAAGCATCTTTTAATTTCATGGCTGCAATCAGCATCTGCAGTGATTTTGGAGCCCAAAAAAATAAAGTCTGACACTGTTTCCACTGTTTTTCCATCTATTTCCCATGAAGTGATGGGACGAGATGCCATGATCTTTGTTTTCTGAATGTTGAGCTTCAAGCCAACCCTTTCACTCTCCTCTTTCACTTTCATCAAGAGGCTTTTGAGTTCCTCTTCACTTTCTGCCATAAGGGTGGTGTCATCTGCATATCTGAGGTTACTTACACCAGGCTAAATTCAGAAGGTAAATATTGCTCTCAATGGGCTTCCTCCCTGAAAGTCTCAGGCTGAGAACTTCCTGTTTTAATACTAACAGCATTATTTAGTATAACAAAGCAGCAGCTAATAGAGATTATTCATTCTTCTCACATGTCCATTCTGTTCATGTACACAAGACCCTCCTTCCCCAAGCAGGAACCAAACTCATGTTTTTCAATGGGTCACAATGCAATTTCTGTTAATTATAGCTGTGTAAGCCTCAAGATCTTACCTAGTTTTACCTCCCTCCAGTAACATTAGGTGTCATCTTCAAAGTACTCCCTTCCTACACGAGTCCATTCTTGACCCAAGGCTTTATAATAAGGGGCAAACCAGTCCTGTGCGGGCTGTACACACACTTGCGTAATTCACACAACCCTGGACATCCAAATATATAGAAACCTCAGCTATCTGTAACTTTTGGGGTGAGCCAGTTTGCATGGCAAAAATTTTCCAGGTAAGTGAGAATTAATTCCTTTAAATAAGAGATAGTATCTGAAAGTTAATCATTATGCAAACAACAATGAATATCTATCACCTTGCCCAGTGAATACAGGAAAGCCCTTATGCCCCGTATAAAATGGTTCTAGGCAACCATGCATTTTGTGTTCCAAGTTCTTCCTGTTTCTAATCCTTCTCCTGCCTTCTTAATCCCATCTCTGCCCAATATTTCTGAAAATCTATTTGAACTTCTCTTCCATCTCTTAAGAATCTCCCCATTCTTAAATGAAAACCATCTATCTTTCAGACTTTCTATAAGTCTGCGAATACCTTCGACAACAACAATCATATGTGATGCCTCTTCTTAATCTGATGACATCTAACAATCCTAAAATGGACTGGTGCAACACTCTGTACATTAACTGTGGACATAATGTGACTTTTAACTTTGCTGATTGTTCTGTTTTTGCTGTTTGCTGCCTGCATCTGTAACTGTGTGACTGGATTTGCTTCGAGCCGCATGAAGGCTTTTAAGTTAGAAATGGTTGCTCAAACTCCTGCCACTGCGGCAGCTTCCTCCAACTACTACTTGGGGCCTCAGATCAGAGACCCTCAATATGAAGGTTAGGAGAACATGTTGCCTCAACAATTTAGGGACGATGTACCTTTCCCTAGGCAACATAATTCTCCTAAAACAAAAGCGGGGAATGAGAGGGTAACAGGTAAGAAGGCTGCTGCTGCTGCTAAGTCGCTTCAATCGTGTCTGACTCTGTGCGACCCCATAGACGGCAGCCCACCAGGCTCCTCTGTCTACAGGATTGTCTAGGCAAGAACACTGGAGTGGGTCGCCATTTCCTTCTCCAATGCAAGAAAGTGAAAAGTGAAAATTAAGTCGCTCAGTCGTGTCCGACTCCTAGCACCTTCATGGACTACAGCCTACCAGGCTCCTCTGTATGGGATTTTCCAGGCAAGAGTGCTGGAGTGGGATGCCATTGCCTTCTCCGGTAGGAAGGCTGCTGCTGCTGCTGCTAAGTCACTTCAGTCGTGTCCAACTCTGTGTGACCCCATAGACGGAAGCCCACCAGGCTCCCCCGTCCCTGGGATTCTCCAGGCAAGAACACTAGAGTGGGTTGCCATTTCCTTCTCCAATGTGTGAAGGTGGAAAGTGAAAAGTGAAAGTGAAGTCACTCAGTCGTGTCCGACCCTTAGCGACCCCACGGACTGCAGCCTTCCAGGCTCCTCCATCCATGGGATTTTCTAGGCAATAGTACTGGAGTGGCTTGCCATTGCCTTCTCCAGGTAGGAAGGCTAGGGGTCTCCAAATGGAGGAAATAAGCTGCAAGTGTCAGACATTTTTTATCTCTCTCATAAGCAACAGGAGGAAACAAACTACAAGTGTCAGAATTTTGGCTTCAGTTAGCTCAGATAGCTTCAGTTAGCCTCAGATAGCTCAGCTGGTAAAGAATCCCCCTGCCATGCAGGAGACCCAGATTCGATTCCTGGGTTGGGAAGATCCCGTGGAGAAGGGATAGGCTACGCACCCCAGTATTCTTGGGCTTCCCTTATGGCTCAGCTGGTAAAGAATCCACCCACAAAGCAGGAGACCTGGGTTCAATCCCTGGGTTGGGAAGATCCCCTGGAAAAGGGATAGGCTACCCACTTCAGTTATCTGGCCTGGAGAATTCCATGGACTTAGTCCATGGGGTTGCAAAGAGTTGGACACGACTGAGCGACTTTAAATGTAAAAATAGAAGATCTTCGTCTTCCTCCCATCATCCATCAGTACTACAGTTCTCTACCCTAGCCGCATATTAGAATTTTCTGTAAAGTTTTCCCCAAAATGCTGGTACCACCTCTATCAATCAGGGAACTGCAACTTAAAGTAACAATGACATCTGGACTCAGTCCCATCAGACTGGTAAAAATTAGAGTAACATGTTGCAGGTGGAAGGTTACTGGTAGAAAAGTAAGTTAAAGCCCTTTAATAAAGGAACTGTCCACACATTTTAAATTAAATACACTTAGTCCCCATCTACTTCGGAAAACCATTTAGCAATTCTTACAAAGTTAGACATACACTCACCACACAGCCCAACAATTCTACACCTGTGTGTTTACTCAAGAGAAATGAAAATAGGTCGACCAAGAAAAACTACACAAAAATGTTCACAACAGCTTTGTTCATAATACCCCTAAACTGGAAACAACCCAGTTATCAGGAGAACTGATAAAACAAGCTATGGTATTTTTATAGCATGAAATATTGCCCTGGTTAAAAAAAATAAAGAGCACCTCCCAGAGTAATGGAAATAAAAGCAAAAATAAACAAATGGGACCTAATTAAACTTAAAAGCTTTTGCATAACAAAGGAAACTATAAGCAAGGTGAAAAGACAGCCTTCAGAATGGGAGAAAATAATAGCAAATGAAGCAACTGATAAAGGATTAACCTCAAAAATTACAAGTAGCTCCTGCAGCTCAATTCCAGGAAAATAAATGACCCAATCTAAAAATGGGCCAAAGAACTAAACAGACATTTCTCCAAAGAAGACATACAGATGGCTAACAAACACATGAAAAGATGCTCAACATCACTCATCATCAGAGAAATGCAAATCAAAACCACAATGAGGTACCATTTCACGCCAGTCAGAATGGCTGCTATCCAAAAGTCTACAAGCAATAAATGCTGGAGAGGGTGTGGAGAAAAGGGAACCCTCTTACACTGTTGGTGGGAATGCAAACTAGTACAGCCACTATGGAGAATAGTGTGGAGATTCCTTTAAAAACTGGAAATAGAACTGCCATATGATCCAGCAATCGCACTCCTGGGCATACGCACCAAGGAAACCAGAATAGAGAGAGACACGTGTGCCCCAATGTTCATCGCAGCACTGTTTACAATAGCCAGGACATGGCAGCAACCTAGATGTCCATCAGCAGATGAATAGATAAGAGAGCCGTGGTACATATACACAATGGAGTATTACTCAGCAATTAAAAAGAATACATTTGAATCAGTTCTAATGAGGTGGATGAAACTGGAGCCTATTATACAGAGTGAAGTAAGTCAGAAAGAGAAACACCAATACAGTATACTAACGCATATATATGGAATTTAGAAAGATGGTAATGATAACCCTATATGCGAGACAGCAAAAGAGACACAGATGTAAAGAACAGTCTTTTGGACTCTATGGGAGAGAGTGAGGGTGGGATGATTTGAGAGAATAGCATTGAAACACGTATATTATCATATGTGAAACAGATCACCAGTCCAGGTTCGATACATGAGACAGGGTGCTCGGGGCTGGTGCACTGGGATGACCCTGAGAGATGGGATGGGGAGGGAGGTGGGAGGGGGGTTCAGGATGGGGAACACATGTACACCCGGGGCGGATTCATGTCAACGTATGGCAAAAACCACTACAATATTGTAAAGTAATTAGCCTCCAATTAAAATAAATAAATTAATTTTTTAAAAAAGAGCAAACAACTGATATGACCCCAAAAACATGGATGAATCTCAAAAACATCATGCTGAGCTAAACAGGTCAGACACAAAAAGGTAGATACCACATGACTCCACTTGTGTGAAGTCCAAGAACAGGCAAAACTAATCTATGGTGAACAAAACTGGTACAGAGGTTGCCTATGAGAAAGTTGAAATTGGCTGAAACAAGACAGCAAACAACTCTCTAAAGTAATGAAAATGCTCCATATCTTGCCTGAACACAAGTGTATTTGTCATGATGAATATACACACTGGTCAAAACTTTTGATGAACTGTGCACTTGAGACCTGGTCATTTAACTGTTGGCAAATTTTATCTTAATTTAAAAAACAAAGAATAAAATAATGAAATGGCTGAATGAGCTATAAAAAGATGAGACAAACAGAAGAACAATCCCTGTCCTGGGAGACTAGCCCACTTAGGTCAACAGCTCCCGTGGGGATATGCAGAGTGGTATTCATAGCAGCATGCTTTTATCGGTCAAAACCCAAATCACAACAGACAACAAGAAAACAGAGAACTGAGCTGCTCAGAGGGAAAAAAAAGATGTTAGAGCCGTACTTCATGTAATTTTAAGTCAGAAAAACAATACACAGGTAAGTGGATACAACAGATTCCATTTTTGAAAAATAAGTCATGACAAACCTAGACAGCATATTAAAAAGCAGAGACATTACTTAGCCAACAAAGGTCCAAATAGTCAAAGTTATGATTTTTCCAGTAGTCATGTATGGATGTGAGAGTTGGACTATAAAGAAGGATGAGCACTGAAGAATCGATGCTTTTGAACTGTGGTGTTGGAGAAAACTCTTGAGGGTCCCTTGAACTGAAAGGAGATCAAACCAGTCTATCCCAAAGGAAATCAATCCTGAATATCCCTTGGAAGGACCAATGCTGAAGGTGAAGCTCCAATACTTGAGCCACCTGAAGCAAAAAGCTGACTCACTGGAAAAAGCCCTGATGCTGGGAACGATTGAAGGCAGGAGAAGAAAGGGATGAGAGAGGATGAGATTGTTGGATGGCACCACTGACTCAATGGACATGAGTTTGAGCAAGTTCCAGGGAGAACAGGTGAAGGACATGGTGAAGGACAGGGAAGCCTGGCGTGCTGCAGTCCACGGGGTCACAAAGAGTTGGACACGACTGAGCAACCCCACCGCAGACACATCTATGCAAGGTTACGTAAGTGTGAAAACGTGAAAGGAAACCCCCCAGCTTATTACTGTGGATTTGGAATGATGTGTGGGTGGTGAGGCAAAGAGGGAAGGAAAACATCCCTTCCTCACAGGCTCCCTAACGAAAACCAACTACAATATGGTCCCGTTGATGAATGTTTTTATTCAAAAAGACAAACACAAAAAAGTGTCAAATGATTATCTATGATATCCCAGAACACTGAGGTTTCAAATGATTTTTAAGTTCCATCCCACACTTTTATGATTGTCCAATTTTTACAATCATATAATCAGAAAAATCTCAGAGTTGGTTTTGTGGTAGTGGGAAATTTTTTTAATTAAAAATACACTTAAAAGCTTTAAAAAATAATACTTATGTTCAGGCCCCCACTTCAGGGCAACTGAGCATATCTGGGTATAGGGCCCGAGCTTTGATATTCTTTTAAAAATGTTCCCCAGGTAATTCTAATAGCAGTCAAGGTAGAGAACCACAGAATTTCTCAGAAAAGTCAACCGTATGGACCTTTACACCTTGCAATTTGGCTTCTGTTTGTTCCAGAGCCCCCAGTGATCTACCACTTGGGCTAACTTCTGACCACTGCACTCAGAATCCTCTCCTCTCCTGGCTTCAACTCACTCCCTTTACTTATTAACCTTCAGGGCCCATCTCAAATACCTATGTTCCAGGTATCCTTTTCCCACCTTCCCATGGGTCCAAGACCACCTTCTTTTGCATCCCCAGAACACCATGTCTCACTCTGATGGCTGCATGCAGTCTCCCTGGCTTTGCATTTGGGCGTTTATTCATTCCTTCCACACACACTGATCAAGCACTTGCCACAGTGACCCCACTCCTCGTGCTATGTGATAAACTTCTGGGTCAGAAACAATGTCTGACTTTTCTTTCTACTCTCTGTGGTCTCTAGTATGGTGTCTTGCATAGAATAGATGCTGCTCTTTTGCTGAATTATCTTCCAGTGTATTATGACTTTTCACTTCTCTCCTGTGTCTGTTCTCTTTGTCCCTTCCAATTTCTGTGTGATTAGTGACAGAGAGACCAAGCCTTGTTTAAAATGTTTTTCTGGGAACTCTGTGTATATAAAGAAGTGCGAGGAGGTGCTGTTGAAAACTCCCCAGAAGGTAGAGAGCCAGACACTGTCCTTGGGGAGATTCCAGAACAGAAAAAGAGAGAAGACACGTGTATGAACAACCTTTAGCCCAAAAAAGAAAAGGAGAAATGTTTCAGAGATGGACAGACAGGAATTCTGGAAGATTATCTTCGCTGGGGATCAGGGACTACTTCCTTAAAAAGATAATCATTGAATGAGGCGTTAAAAGGCCGATCCTATTTGGATGAACATGGAAGGAAGGGATAGGGAATGGTCAGGGGAGAGGCATTGTCAGGAATAGCAAAGGAGGGCAGGAACCTCGGTGGCTTGTGGGCTTGGGCTTGATTACAGTGGGGGAGAGGGACAAGGGCAAGTCACAGAGGGCCTTAACCATCAGGAAACACTGTGAGCCTGTGCTTCTAAAACTTAAGGTTATTAAGCAACAAAATGACAAAAACTTTTTAAAACTGTGAAGGGTTGTTAAAAGCAACAAGTTTTAACTGAGTCCCTGAGGTATCTTCCCATCTATCCCTAGAATCTTCCTATCTCATGAGCTTCCTGCAAGGATTCCATCACAGTGCTGTAAGAAGCATGGTGGCCTTCTTCACTTGTATCCTGCTGGTTTTGACTGGGTGAGAATGCCATGGAACCAAGTTCCAAATAGATGAGGTTTACTATAACTCATGAAGAGTCCACTTTTCGGCGGGGGGACGGCGGGGGCCGAACAGGTCATGAGACATGCTGAATCTCAGTTTCCTGACCTGTGCCCCCAACATTGGGAGCATGGAGTCTTAACCACTGGATGGTCAGGGAATTCCCAGGAGTCTACTTCTTTTGCTTTTTGCCACAGGGAGATATGTGTGATGGAAAAGTCCTCTGTGTGCAGCAATGAGACCCAGTGCAGCCATAAATAAATAAATTTTTAAAGAAAATAAAATGTATAATGTCAGCTTTGCAAGATGGAAAGAGTTCTGAAGATTGGCTGCACAACAAGGTGAATGTATTTAACATTAGTGAATGGTTAAGATGGTATATTTTATGCTATGTATATTTTACCACAATTAAAAATTAGAAAAAAAAATTGGGATAGCACAGGTTCACAACCTCTTATCTATGATTCTGAAATCCCCAAAACTCTGGACACCAAAAATTTTGATGACAATCTACTGTCTTCCAACTCCACTGAGGTATTAAAGAATAAACAGTCTATGTGTCACATTTATCTTCTAAAAATTGGAAAAACTCTGAATGCTGAAAGGCCTCCAGAAGTTTCAGATAAAGGACTGCTAACCTGAACTCTGATAATATCCATCTTTCCTCTTTAGACGAGAGCAGATAGATACTGATTGTACAACTGATCCATCTATTCACTGACTAATGATGCACTATATTGCTGTGGTTTGGGGGTTCTACTGGCTGGTCCCTGCTTTAGAAAAACTAATCAACAATCTGAGTAAAATAATTAGCAGTTAGTTCTTTATTTTGTTTTCCCACTTCCTTTTACCGACTTCAGGTCTCGCTTTAGGACACTGCATGGTCCTGTGTCCAGCCACACACTGTCACCCAAGAATGCTGGGCAGGCCACGGGTGGCACACGCGCAAAGTGATGTTTCGGGACAGCTTACCAGATCACACCTGGGCACGCTGGACACAAACTGAGCGCCCTGGCAGCCAAGAATAAATCCGGCTAAATTCAGGAGCACACACACCACAGACAGCAGCACAAAGAGATTCACCTGAGACAGCAAGAAAAAAGGCAGTTAGAGATGACGGCTCGATTCAGAGACTCTTTTCTAAGTAAAAAGTCTCATTCTTTTCCTAGAGAAAACAAAAGTCAGAATCATGTTTTTAATGGGCAAACTTCCCCCCTCCACTTTTTAGAACGTTCTAAATTGTGCTAAGGAATGCCACTGACCCTCAAGTCTTCTCAATTTCAAGCCCTATTTTTCTTCCTCTTTGCAGATAAGAGTCCTGACTTTTAGCTGTACATGACATTAAGCCACGGCTATTTCCTCCTAGAGCCACTGTTATTTCTTCCAAATTTTACAGAATCATGGTAATTGGATAAATGGAGAATTCTAGAACATAAGTGGAACCAGGAAAATCAAGGAGTTCAGAGTCATTACCAGCCAGAAATCATAGTATATGTGTAAAAATAAAATAAAGGTGAGTCTTTTTTTCAGTTCCAAACACCATTGGTACTAAAGAAAAAGCATGCAATGATCTTCCAAGTACTCATCTCAAAGTTAAATATTACAAATACTATGCTAAATGATTAAGAACTGACAGAAATCAATCAAGAAGCCAGTATTTACTTAGCACAAATTAGAAACTACAAAGGACTTTTCAACCTGATTTTTCAAACATATTTGCAAAAGACTAAAAACCTGAAAGATTTTCAATCTTTTGCAAATATGAAAGATTGAAACTCATGATTATCAGTTTTAGAACCAAGCATCATTTCAGGGAGTCAACATGTCAGGACTGGCTGGTAAATGAGTTAACATGTGAAGTCTAGAGAAAGCTCTTTCCTTACTACTGGTATTTCAAGAAGCTTGAAAGTATCTCCCAGACCCAACTTATGAGTCAATATTTAATATTACATGATGTCCCTTTTCTTAAGAGGAATTCTTCCTTCCTCTCCAAGAGGAGTTTAAGAACTGTAAACACCAACTGACTCTTAAGAATCCAGACCCTTCCTGAACCTGACTGAAGACTCTCTTGACCGATGAACAAGGAGACTTGTTTTTCACCAAGTCTGGCTTCTCCTTCTCTCCTTTTTTGTTAATTGGTAAAAGGATTATGCACCCTGTCACCAAATCTGGGGGAAAATGCTGGAAGTGGCCTCTGTGTTGCCATTTCCCAGGCTAGATTCCTCCCTGTCTGTAAACTTGACTTGCTCTTCCCATGCAAGAGACCCCCTTTTTACTGTCATCCCTGATTATGCCTAAGCTTTTCGGGAAATGAGAATTCATAATTGGCAAAAGACAGGACATGGTCTTCTTATGTAGGTTTCTTCCATGTCCTGGCAGTTGCTACTCAAAGAGACCTAACATATCTGGAATCTTCACACCCAACAACACAATTATTGTTACTATGGGGAATGTTGAACTTGCCTTTGGAAATTTTCTTTTAATGAATACCAGATGACTTGAAAAGAAAACATAGTTATAATCCTTTTACCCACCAGCCCAGCACTAATCTTCATAACTGAAAATTAGCAGCATCAGCTATAGATTGGGTGAGAGTCTATTACCCAACACTGGACCTCAGTTCTCTTCATTAGAATCTTAAATCCAGCTCATCAAAAGACATCAGTAAGAAATCAAAAAGGCAAGCCACAGGCTGGGAGAAAACATTTCATGCCTATATTGAATAAAGAAGTTATGTCTAGAATATACAAATAACTCCCCAAGTCAATAATAAAAAGACAAATAACTCAATTTAAAAAATCAGGCAAAAGACTTGAACAGAGATGTCACAAAACAAGATATATGAATAGCCAAGAAGCAGATGAAAAAGTGCTCAACATCAATAGTCATCACTGAATACAAATTAAAACCACAGGGATGACCTCACACTAACTAGAATGGTTAAAATTAAAGACTGACAAGAGCAAGTGTTGGTGAGGATAAGGAGCAGGTGGACTCTCAAACACTGCTTGTCCGAGTATAAAATAGTACCAACACTTTAGAAAAAGATATGCAAAGAGGAGGGGGAGTAACTTTCCAGTGGGGAAACCTGACAAACACTAAATTAATGAGGTGACCAAGGTTAATATTACTGATAAGTTATAATGATACCTAACATTCTTGACATCCTGTGATAGAGATGGCACTTTACTCTGTGATCTTCCTCACCCAAATTCATAAGAACTTCTGTCTAATCATGAGAAAACATCGGATAATCCCAACTGAAATACATTCTAAAAAATACCTGACCCGTACTCTGCAAAAGAGTCAAGGTCATCAAAACATGAAAGTTTGAGAAATTGTTACAGCCAGGAGGATCCCAAGGAGCTATGATACTTAAATGTAATGTGGTGCCCTGGGATGGAATCACAGACAGAAAAAGGACAGCAGGCAAAAACTAAGGAACCCTGAAGAGTGTATAATAATATATCAATGGATTTCCCTGGTGGCTGAGATGGTAAAGAATCTACCTGCAATGCAGGAGATCAGGGTTTGATCCCTGGCTTGGAAAGATCCCCTGGAGAAGGAAATGGCAACCCACTCTAATATTCTTGCCTGGAGAATTCCATGGGCAGAGGAGCCTGATGGGCTACAGTGCACAGGGTTGCAAAGAGTTGGACACTACTGAGCAACTAGCACTTTTCAGTTTCAATATATCAATACTGGTTCATTAATTGTGCCAAATGTACCATACCAGTGTAAGACATCAATAATGGAGGAAACTGGGTATGGGGTATACAAGACCACTCTGTACTATCTATGCAATATTTCTATGAAACTGTGTTTACACAGTCGTGTCTGACTTTCTGAGGTCCCATGGACTGTAGCCTACCAGGATCCTCTTTTCATGGAATTTTCCAGGCAAGAATACTAGAATGAGCTGCCATTTCCTACTCCAGGGGATCTTCCCAACCCAAGGATAGAACACTCGTCTCCTGCATCGGCAGGTGGATTCTTTACCATTAGCGTCACCTGAGAAATGCTTCTGTAAAACTAAAACTATTCTAAAATAAAAAACATACAGATGGCTAATAAACATGTGAAAAGATGCTCAACATAACTCATCATTCAGTTCAGTCGCTCAGTCGTGTCCGACTTTCCGCGACCCCATGAATCACAGCACTCCAGGCCTCCCTGTCCATCACCAACTCCTGGAGTTCACTCAAACTCATGTCCACAGAGTCGGTGATGCCATCCAGCCATCTCATTCTCTTGCGTCCCCTTCTCCTCCCGCCCCCAACCTTTCCCAGCATCAGAGTCTTTTCCAGTGAGTCAACTCGTCGCATGAGGTGGCCAAAGTATCGGAGTTTCAGCTTTAGCATCAGTCCTTCCAATGAACACCCAGGATTGATCTCCTTTAGAATGGACTGGTTGGATCTCCTTGCAGTCTAAGGGACTCTCAAGAGTCTTCTCCAGCACCACAGTTCAAAAGCATCAATTCTTCGGCGATCAGCTTTCTTCACAGTCCAACTCTCACATCCATACAAGACCACGGGAAAAACCATAACCTTGACTAGACGGACCTTTGTTGGCATAGAGAAATGCAAATCAAAACCACAATGAGGTATCATCTTAAACTGGTCAGAATGGCCATCGTTTAAAAGTTTAAAAGTCTACAAACTGTAAATGCTGGAGAGGGTATGAAGAAAAAGGAACCCTTTTACACTGCTGGTGGGAATGCAAACTGGTATAGCTGCTATGGAGAACAGTGTGGAGATTCCTTAAAAAACTGGGAATAGAAATGCCATATGACCCAGCTTTAAAAAGCTGGCTTATAATTCAACATTCAAAAAATTAAGATCATGGCATCCGGTCCCATCACTTCATGGCAAATAGATGCAGAAACAACGGAAACAGTGATAGACCTTATTTTCTTGGGTTCCAAAATCACTGCAAATGCTGACTGCAACCATGAAATTAAAGGATGCTTAGTTCTTCGAAGAAAAGCTATGACCAATCTAGACAGCATATTAAACAGCAGAGACATGACTTTGCCAACAAAGATCCATATAGTGAAAGCTATGGTTTTTTCAGTAGTCATGTATGGATGGGAGAGTTGACAATACAGAAGGCTGAGCACCGAAAAAGTTATGCTTTTGAACTGTAGTGTTGGAGAAGACTCTTGAGAGTCCCTTGGACTGCAAGTAGATCAAACCAGTCCATCCTAAAGGAAATCAGTCCTGAATATTCATTGGAAGGACCAAGGCTGAAGCTGAAGCTCCAATACTTTGGCTACCTGATGTGAACTCATTAGAAAAGACCCTGAAGCTGGGAAAGACTGAAGGCAGGAGGAGAAGGGGATGACAATGGACAGAATGGCTGGATGGCATCACTGACTCAATGGACATCAGTTTGAGCAAGCTCCAGGACATGGTGAAGGACAGGAAAGTCTGGCATGCTGCAGTCCATGGCGTCACAAAGAGTCGGGCATGACCGAGCAACTGAACAACAAAGAAAGATGGTAATGACAATCCTACATGCAGGGCGACAAGGGAGACACAGATGTAAAGAACAGACTTTTGGACTCAGTGGGAGAAGGTGAGGGTGGGATGATTTGAGAGAATAGCATTGAAACATGTACATCACCATATGTAAAACGATAACCAGTGCAAGTTCCATGCATGAAGCAGGACACCGAGAGTCAATGCTCTGGGACAACCCAAAAGGATAGGGTGGGAAGGGAGGTGGGAGGAGGGTTCAGGATCGGGGGACACATGTATACCCACAGCCGATTCATGTTGATGTAAGGCAAAAATCATCACAATATTGGAAAGTAATTATCCTCCAATTAAAATGAATAAATAAATTTTTAAAAACTGCAAAAAATCTGAATATATACCTACAATCTCACTGCTAGGAATAGACCAAAGAAGTAAATGCAATTGCCCACAAAAGGACTTAAAAAAGGATGTTTACATTAGCATTATTCAAACTGGGCCAAAAATGAAAAGAAGAAAAGAGCTCAAATAACCAACAACAGAAAAACATATAAACAAATTGTGGTACTTTTAAATGATGGAATACCTCCAGCAATAAAAAGAAACAAACTGGTGATTCACAAAAACATGTTCAAAGACATTACATTGAGTAAAACAGTCCAGATACTGTATGATTCCACTTACATGAAGTTCAGGAACAGACAAACAATCACGGTGAGAGAAATCAGAAGAGCAGCTGCCCTCCCAGAGGAGGTGTGATGTGAGGGGACTGATTAAGAAGATATAAGGGAACTTTCTGGAGTGATAAAAATGTTTCTCTCTTGTTTTGGATATTGGCTACATGGGTGTATCCAACTGTCAAAGCTTAGCTAATTGATTACTTATGATCTAGGGTTTATATAAATTATAATTAATATGTATTTTTTAAATAAGGAAGAAAATTCTGAGTCCAGCTGTCAAGACAGCAGGGTGAGATCATATAATGTCAGAAAAACAAAGATGAGAGAAGGCCCTAGGGATTCACTGCCTAATGGGTTGGCTTCTCTTCTACAGTGGAGGGGCTGCTAATGAGAAGTCAAAGTCACATCACCAGAACGGCCACCTGCAAACCCCAGAATAAAGACCTGCCCCAAGGCACACAGGCTGTGTACAAAATTTCCATGCACTCTTTCCCACATTTATTCCTGATATGGATTTTTTTATCACTATTATTATAACTCTGGCCAAACATTGGCCAAATGATCACCTAATCACTCTAGTGTAGATCACTGTAGCATATATCAGACATGGTGGCTATTAGGATACCAAGCACGTGTCTTTCAGAGATTAGATCAGGCTCAACTGTATGAAATATTGGAATTATACGGGACTCAGGATTTAAATGCACCTTCAGAATGGACTCATCTGGCTTTTACCTAGTTATAATGGTATAACTTCCAAGGCTCAAATACCATCCCATCTATCACCAGATGGAGTCTTCTCAAACAGAAGACAGTAAAAAATCAGCTACTAGTAAAGAACATCATAGTCAAAAGCCCACTCAGCTATACCTTGAAAGCAGAATTTCTTATACTGGTATTTTGTCAACAGTTCTTGCCTTTAAAAAATCATTGCATGTGATCCGGATTTCTCTTTGTGGAAGGCACCTGAATTTTTAATCAGGACACTTGGTTCAAATTCAGGCTTTCCCCTTGCTTGCCATGATATCTTAGACAATCTCTATAAGACTTGCTTTTCTCATCTGTTAGAAAGGTCTATTGTCCTACTGGGAGAAAATACATGCAAATGATACAACCGACAGGTGCTTAATTTTCAAAATAAAAACGTAGCTCATACAACTCAACAACAACAAAAAAACCCTATTGAAAAGTGGACAGAAGATCTAAACTGACATTTTTCCAAATAAGACATACAGATGGCCAACATGCACATGAAAAGATGCTTAACATCACTGATTATTCAGTTCAGTTCAGTCGCTCAGTCATGTCCAATTCTTTACAACCCCAAGAATCACAGCATGCCAGGCCTCCCTGTCCATCACTAACTCCTGGAGTTCACTCAAACTCATGGCCATCAAGTCAGTGATGCCATCCAGCCATCTCATTCTCTGTCGTCCCCTTCTCCTCCCACCCTCAATCTCTCCCAGCATCAGAGTCTTTTCCAGTGAGTCATCTCGTCGCATGAGGTGGCCAAAGGATTGGAGTTTCAGCTTTAGCATCAGTCCTTCCAATGAACACCCAGGATTGATCTCCTTTAGAATGGACTGGTTGGATCTCCTTGCAGTCCAAGGGACTCTCAAGAGTCTTCTCCAGCACCACAGTTCAAAAGCATCAATTCTTCAGCGATCAGCTTTCTTCACAGTCCAACTCTCACATCCATACATGACCACGGGAAAAACCATAGCCTTGACTAGACGGACCTTTGTTGGCAAAGTAATGGCTCTGCTTTTTAATATGCTATCTAGGTTGGTCATAACTTTCCTTCCAAGGAGTAAACATCTTTTAATTTCATGGCTGCAATCAGCATCTGCAGTGATTTTGGAGCCCCTAAAAATAAAGTCTGACACTGTTTCCACTGTTTCCCCATCTATTTCCCACTGATTATTAGAGATATGCAAATCAAAATTATGATGAGGTACCATCTCACACCAGTCAGAATAACCATTACCAAAAAATCTACAAACCACAAATTCTGGAGAGGCTGTGGAGAAAAGGGAATCTTCCTACAGTGTTAATAGGAATGTAAATTGGTACAGCCACTACAGAAAACAGCAGGGAGGTTTTTCAAAAAATAGAGTTACCATATGATCCAGCAATCGCACTTGGGGCATATTCTGGACAGAATTATAGTTTGAAAAAATACATGCTATGTTAACAGCAGCACTGTTTACAATATGCAAGACATGGAAACAAATGTCCATCTACAGATGAACGGATAAAGACAAGGTGGCAGATATATACAATAGAATACTGCTCAGTCACAAAAAAGAAAGAATGTCATCTGCAAAAACATAGATGGACCTAGAGATTATCATGCTAAGTGAAGTAAGTGTGAGAGAGACGAATGTCATGATAGTACTTATACATGGAATCTAAAATATGATAAAAACGAATATACCTATGAAACAGAAACAGACTCAGAGACATAAAGAACAGACTTGTGGCTGCCAAGCAGGAGAGAGGGTAAAGGAGAGATGGAATGGGAGTTTGGGAGTAGCAGATGCAAACCATTATATATAGAATAAATAAACATTAAGGTTCTTCTGTATAACACAGGGAACTATATTCAATATCCTATAAAAAACCAAATGGAAAAGAATATGAAAAATAATGTACTTATATGTACAATTAAACCACTTTGCTCTATACCAGAAATTAACACAACACTGTAAATCAACTATACGTCAATAAAATAAGTTTTAAAAAAAAGATCTATCATCCCAGGTACTTCCCAAGATTAATGAGAGAATAACACAAAATGATGTACATGAAAATCTTTTATATGCTGCAAAATACTAGGCAACCTGTTTTACTATTGCTAACAATAGGCGTTTTGCCTTTGTGGGGAAGGCTTTTTATTATAAAATGAATTTCACAAAATGTGTTTCACTAGTTTCCAGTAGCAGCAACTTGTTCTTACACTTGTGATGCATAACTGCCCCCCCAAATCTATGGCAGCTGGAAAGGATAGTCAGTTACTACAGTCCACCTGTGATAATCTGCAGGTATATTATTTCCAAAACTCTTCCATAAATTCTCTCTGCAGCCTGCTTTAGGAACTCACTCCATCATGCTGACCATTAACACATGTGTGTGAGGTGTCTCCTACTGGCCCCTCCAGATCCTCCCTCTGCTCCCCATACTTCGCCCCTCCTCTCGGGGAGCCTGATCTGCAGACTGTATCAGTGGGGCTCCTCTGCCCTCTGGTGTCTGGTTTGGTTCAGTCAGTGGGCATCCTGGAAGAAGACCCAAGGGAGAGAGGAGGAGGAGGTTGGGGTAGTTATTCTCCTGGTTCCTTCTCTGCAGCTTCAGGCTGGCTGTGTCCCTCATGAAAAGCCACAGGTGTTCTCAAGGGCTCCTCAGTACATGATCCCAACTTCTAGACTCTGACTACCCTTCCCCTGTCAGGACTACACCCTGAAAGATCTTTGTGAACTGGCCCTTAATGAACTTCTTATGAGGTTATCATTATAGCATTTTACCAAGACCTTCTCTATAAAATTTTTCCATATATTTAACCTAATTTTTCCCCTGCTCTTTAAGCCTATCTCCTATTGTTCTCACTTCAAACTGAATATTACTTGCTCAACAAAGTGAACCCCACGGGTTACAGTCCCTGAATTCTACTGAAGTCAATTCCTCACTGTGATTTACCAACATGTGAGTGTGCATGCCCGCTAAATCACTTCAGTTGTGTCCGACTCTGTGCGACCCTATGGACTGCAGTCCATCAGGCTCCTCTCAGGCTCCTCTGTTCATGCAAATTCTCCAGGCAGGAATACTGGAGCGGGTTGCCATGCCTTCCTCCAGGGGTTCTTCTCAACTCAGGGACCAAACTCGCATCTCTTTCAACCCCTGCATTGGCAGGTGGGTTCTTTACCACTAACGCCATCTGGGAAGTTGGGATTTACCAACAAGAAACAGAAAAGCCCAGAGTTCATGGAAAAAAATCTTTCTAGAATTTATATTTTAGCCATGAAAGACTGAGGGACCCAAGAAGTAGAGAGTTTGCCTCATTGCATCCTGTGGCTTTCAAGAGCAAAATGCAAAATCCAAGATCCAAAGAGGCAGTCCTTTCACAAGGACTGGCAGCATGAGTTAAGCCTTTTATGGTTTCAGTTTCATTGTTACTAACTTGAATCATATGTATTTTCTGATATTTATACACCAGATAGCTTGCCACAAAAGGTATGTTTGACTTTTCTTTTCTATTTTTTGGCCACCCCACACAGTATCAGTTCAGTTCAGTTCAGTTCAGTCGCTCAGTCGTGTCCGACTCTCCGCGACCCCATGAATCACAGCATGCCAGGCCTCCCTGTCCATCACCAACTCCCGCAGTTCACTCAAACTCATGTCCACAGAGTCGGTGATGCCATCCAGCCAGCTCATTCTCTGTCGTCCCCTTCTCCTCCTGCCCCCAACCTTTCCCAGCATCAGAGTCTTTTCCAGTGAGTCAACTCGTTGCATGAGGTGGCCAAAGGATCGCAGTTTCAGCTTTAGCATCAGTCCTTCCAATGAACACCCAGGACTGATCTCCTTTAGAATGGACTCGTTGGATCTCCTTGCAGTCTAAGGGACTCTCAAGAGTCTTCTCCAGCACCACAGTTCAAAAGCATCAATTCTTCGGTGATCAGCTTTCTTCACAGTCCAACTCTCACATCCATACATGACCACGGGAAAAACCATAGCCTTGACTAGACGGACCTTGGTTGGCAAAGTAATGTCTCTGCTTTTTAATATACTATCAAGGTTGGTCATAACTTTCCTTCCAAGGAGTAAGCGTCTTTTAATTTCATGGCTACAATCAGCATCCGCAGTGATTTTGGAGCCCCAAAAAATAAAGTCTGACACTGTTTCCACTGTTTTTCCATCTATTTCCCATGAAGTGATGGGACCAGATGCCATGATCTTTGTTTTCTGATGTGGGATCTTAAATTTCCCCTCCAGGGATGGAACCTGTCCCCCTGTAATGTAAATATGGAATCTTAACCACTAGACCTCCCAGGGAAGTCCTTGGAGGTATGTTTTTCAATTGCGTATTTGGAATTCACCTTAACACTGATCTCTTGCAAATGTGTCCCCAGTCCATTCCAGGTCTCAATTAAGTGACCCAATAAAAGAATCAGTCTGGGGAAACCATCCAATAAGACACATCACCTGCAATTTGCTTATTCCAACCTGCTGAAAGTTCTTCATAATTTCCATCACATTGATTGTTGTTCAGTCGCTCAGCCGTGTCCGACTCTTTGTGACCCCATGGACTGCAGCACACCAGGCTTCCCTGTCCTTCACCATCTCCGAGTTTGTTCAAACTCATGTCCATTGAGTCAGTGATGCCATCCAACCATCTCATCCTCTGTCGTCCTCTTCTCCTCCTGCCCTTTATCGCTCCCAGCATCAGGGTCTTTTCCAATGAGTCAGCTCTTTGCATCAGATAGCCAAAATACTGGAGCTTCAGCTTCAGCATCAGTCCTTCCAGTGAATATTCAGGGTAGAAATCTTTAGAATTAACTGGTTTGATCTCCTTGCTGTCCAAGGGACTCTCAAGAGTCTTCTCCAACACCACAATTCTAAAGCATCTATTCTTCATCACTCAGCTTTCTTTATGGTCCAACTTTCACATCTGTACATGACGACTGGAAAAACCATAGCTCTATGTCAGCAAAATGATGCTTCTTCTTTTCAATACACTGTCTAGGTTTGTTATAACTTTTCTCACATAACATTATTAAATAATTATGGCTATCACAGCTTGGTATTGTTGAGTCCTTTTTGAAACAATACTTCTGTCTCTAAATAGACTGACCTTTCCCTGCTGCTTAAGGAGTTTTATTTTGCTTCTTAGTTCCCTACTGCTCTAAACTTAAGATTCACCTGAAAATAAACTATGTATCTTTAAATAAATAGTTTCACTAATTGTGTGAAGGTAAAGTAGCTCACGGAGAAGGAAATGGCAATCCACTCCAGTGTTCTTGCCCGAGAATCCCAGGGACGGCGGAGCCTGGTGGGCTGCTGTCTATGGGGTAGCACAGAGTCAGACATGACTGAAGCTACCTAAGCAGCAGAATAGCTTAAAATGAATAAGTTTAAAATAGTGAATTGAACAGAAGTATTTAGTTCTACTAAGTCCTGAAAACCTATTAAATTGACAATAAAGGAAATACTTCTAATGCAGAAATTCATAAGGACTGAGAGGAAAAATTTTAGAAGTTAGAAAGCCAGTGTGCAAGCATGAATTGACTCAGGGGTCCTAAGAAAAATGAATCCTACAACAGCAATGACGAAAGCCAAAACAGAAGAATTTATTCCTCAGTCTCCACAAGTTCAAAAATGGGTGGCAGCAGATACCTCTGGATGTAAAAGTGAGGCTAAAGACAGAACTGGCTGAGAGTCTAAGAAGCAATTAGAAAATGGTACAAGTGCTATGGGAAACTAGTGGCAGTTTCTAATGAAGTTAAGTATCTGTCATCCTATGATTCAGCAGTTCACCTTTAGGTACATACATTAACGTATATGCCCACAAAAAGACAGGTACAAGCAAGTTCATAACAATTGAACTTTCCAAATTAACCAAAAACTGGAAAACAACCCATATGTCCAAGAATAGGAGAGTAGAGGAACAAATTGTAGTGCCCTCTTAAATGAAATAAAACCCACTGCTATGGTTTGAATGTTTGTGTTCCCCCAAACTCATAAATCGAAATCCTAGCCCCAAGTGACGGTATTAGGAGGTGGGGGTCTTTGGGAGGTGATTAGGTCATGATGGACAAACATACACTTACTCAGTGGGCCTGAGAAAACTGAACCTTACAACAGCGATGAGGAAAGCCAAAACAACAGAATTTATTTCTCATGAATGAGATTAGTGAATTTGTGTATGTATTTTTCAATTTAAATATCAAAAGCTCACCAAATTATTTCCATTAGAAACTTCTCAAAAAGGTTTAATTCAAAAAATACTACTACTGCCTCAGAATCCTTTTCTTTCACACTTTCTTTCATCTTTTAATTTCCCAAGAAAATATCACTGGTACCCATTTAGTCATGATGTCTTATTTTTCCTCAGATGATGCTGTTGAAGATAAATGAAAATCAGAACACACTTTTCTCCAATGGGGTACAAAAACATAGGTCGTCTTAAATATTACTGAATGAATGAACAAATCAATCAATGAATAAATGAAAGAAAACTGATTCTTACGATAAACACTATTTGGAGGTATCATGCATCCTTGTCAATATTGTGGAACATGCACAGACCGGCCCTGAAAGGCAGTCACCAGATTGACTATCACTGCTTGCATTAAATGGCTACTGCTATTGCTCCTGGTGGGAACTCACCACTTCCTGGGGAACAAAGATGGGAAAGGCTGGGACTCCTTTCCCATCATTTCATAGGAACGAGTGGGGGTAGTGAGTGAGTGGGTGGAAGAACTAAGGACCCAGTGCACAGAATTCAGGTTACATTTTCCCACTGAAACAAGAACATTATGTGATCTGGCTGGGAATGTGACTGACATTCTAACTTCTACGTTCTCAGAGACAAGAAGTCCCAGCTCCAAACCACTGATCAGTCACTGGTTAATAGAACAAATGTCATAGGACCTATGACAACGAACAAAAACACTTATTTGAGTCTTAACATTTACAATTTTAATTCAGTTTGGAGAGGCATTTTAATACACAGATGTAGAATCAAGGGGCCCTTGTGGGGCCAAGTTATCTAAATACAACACAATGACACCAGGGGGGATAAAAAAGGAAGACACCAAACTAAAATCTCTCTGAACTAGTTTAGTAAAATGACTCTTCTGATAGACTGTTCAGCACCATGGCAACCAACAAAACATAATAAATCATAGTGACTCACAAAGCCCAGCCTCTGGCTGCTTTAACTCTGTTTCAGGAGCTCGCATACGCACTGACTTGGTTTGCAATGCGCCTTTAATCAACTCAGATCCCAAGAGAACCTGCTCCCGGGCTTCACTCCCTTGACATCTTTTAAACTTCTTCCAGAAGCTTGGCAGATATATTACCAACGACCAGACTGGCGTTCCCTGCCAACAAGCCAAACACAGGCCCGTTGCTGTGAACAGAAACAGCTGTCTCTCTTTCCTCTCAGAGATGTTTAAGTGTCAGATTTGTTCATGTTATGGTTGTCCCAGACTCTCTTTTCATAAAATATCTAAAATATAATAACATTTATTTTTAATTCCTTTTTCAACAGGAGTGAAAGCCTTCTTCCTCTCCCAACCAGTGAAAGACACAACTTTTCATTAGTTCAGAACGGTCTTGAGGTGAGCAAAAAATAATTACAACGGAGACTTGCAAATTCCTGATAAAAATATACAAATCTCAGGACTTCCCTGGTAGTCCAGTGGATACAACTCTGCACTGGCCATGCAGGGGGCCGGGGTGCAATCCCTGGTTGGGAAACTAAGACCTTTCATGTTGTGTGCCATGGCCAAAGGATAAATAAATAAATGTACAGGCAAATACTGTATTTTGGTCATCTGATGTGAACTCAAGTGGAAAAGCCCCTGATTCTAGGAAAGATTGAGGGCAGAAGGAGAAGGGGGCATCAGAGGATGAGATGGCTGGACAGCATTACCAATGCAACGAACATGAACTTGTGCAGACTCCAGGAAATGGTGAGGGGCAGGGGAGCCTGGCATGCTGCAGTCCATGGAGTCGCAAAGTGAACAACAACACACAAATACAAATCTCAGGGTGTCACAGCTCATGAGAGGGAATTCTGCCTTTCCTGGGGTCCTCCCCGCTACCCTGTTCTCTTACAGATCCCCTGTGTCCCAGGGCTCCCTTTCAGCACAATGCCCCTCATTTCTCAGGAAAGTGACTCTTCTCATGACCTAAGCAACCAGCAGAGAAGGGGGTGAACTCATCATGTGTCTGGCTCCACAGTTTCCTGATATGACGGAGGAAGCTCTGTCACCCTGAATTCATATGTTTTCATCAGCAATGCAGCAGAGGACTAAGACGAAAACATCCTGATGAGTCTCAAGACAAAATAATCAGAGGATGATGTGACACCCTGAGATTTGTTCTTTGAACAAGGTGAAAGGGTCAGGATCGTGTTCTGCTCTATGCCACAGGAGTAAGGTGGCAGAATTAAATTTGGATTTGAAGATAAGAAAGGCAGCAGAAAGTTTTAAACAAAATTGCAGAGCTGTGACTCTTGAGACATCATTCCTTCTCTGATGTGCTTTTCTTTCATCTCTGTGTCACTCTTCCCCTGCTCCTAGCCCTTTATTCAGGTTACATTTTCCCACTGAAACAAGAACATTGTGATCTTAGCTGCTTCTTTTAAAAAAAAAAAAAAGTTTTTAAGATCCAATTTTATTTTTAAAACTTTTTGGCTGCATGGCAGGTGAGATCTTAGTTCCCCAACCAGGGATCAAACCTGCACCCCCTACATTGGAAGTTTGGAGTCTAAACCACTGGACCATCAGGGAAATCTCTACTCTTAGCTTCGTAAAGTTCAGCAAGTTAGAATCAAACTTTATGACTCCCCAGTAATGAAGATCATGGCTCCAGAGAAGTTACCTAGAGACAACAGTCCTCAAAGATGGCTTCCATCAAGTCCTTCCTTCTGTACTGGCTGTTCCTCATGTCAAGAGGTGAAGGCTAATATATACAATGAAATACTATCCAACCTTAAAAAGGAAGTACTGACATATACTAAGCATGAATGAACCTTGAAAACACTGTGCTAAGTGAAATAAACCAGATACAAAATGACATGTATGACTGCACTTACATGAGGTAGCCAGAGTCATCAAATTCACAGAGATAGAAAGCAGAACAGTAATTACCCAGGAAGAATTGGAGTTCTGGTTGAATGGATACAGACTTTCTGTTGGGAATGATGAAAAAGTTCTGGAAATGGAGAGTACTGCTGATTGCACAGCACTGTACTGCACTTGTACAGTGTACTTAATGCCATTGAACTGTACACTTTTAAATGGCTGCTGCTGCTAAGTCACTTCAGTTGTGTCCGACTCTGTGCGACCCCATGGACTGCAGCCCACCAGGCTCGCCCGTCCCTAGGATTCTCCAGGCAAGAACACTGGAGTGGGTTGCCATTTCCTTCTCCAATGCATGAAAGTGAAAAGTGAAAGTGAAGTCGCTCAGTCGTGTCCAACCCTTAGCGACCCCACGGACTGCAGCCTATCAGGCTCCTAAACGTAAAAATTTAAATATGTATATTTTACCATAGTTTTTAAGAATCACAAAATTGTTTCAAAAAGGAAAAGAGGTGGAGTCCAGTTCCAAATTCACCTCCCCTTGATCCTAAGGTGGGAACTTTTTTGACCAAGAGAATTCAGCAGAGGTGATATTCTGGGACATCTAGGCTAGATGGTAAGATGCCTGAGCCACCGGGGCCTCCTGGAATACTCCTCAAAGACATGCCCTCTCAGAAACCATGCTGGGTGGCTGATACAGGAGGAGGTCACATGTTCATGCTCTAGTGAACAGCCCTTGCTGGGCTCCCGGCCGTGTCTTTTATAAATATGTACTGAAATATTTAAGGAGCAGATGCTGTGAAGGCTGGGATTTAAGTGAAAACAACACAGTGCTAAGGGAGAGAGAAACAGTTCGGGAAGTAGAGGAGATGAGCTTGAACATGTGTAGCTGGGCAGTGAGTATGGGAGGGAGGCAGTTGCATTTCCTTCAAATTAAGAGTATATTTGAAATTTTCCATAGCAAAGAGAGAAGAAAAAGGAGGGATAGGAGAAAATGAAAGAGGAGAAGGAGAGGGGGGAGGAAGAGGAGAAGAAAAAGAAGAGGAAAGGAGATGGGGAGGGAATGAAGATTGACGAAGCCAACTGGACTTCAATTCAGTTCAGTCACTCAGTCGTGTCTGACTCTTTGCGATCCCATGAATCACAGCACGCCAGGCCTCCCTGTCTATCACCAACTCCCGGAGTTCACTCAAACTCATGGTGATGCCATCCAGTCATCTCATTCTCTGACATCCCCTTCTCCTCCTGCCCCCAATCCCTCCCAGCATCAGAGTCTTTTCCAGTGAGTCAACTCTTCGCATGAGGTGGCCAAAGTATTGGAGTTTCAGCTTTAGCATCAGTCCTTCCAATGAACACCCAGGACTGATCTCCGTTAGAATGGACTGGTTGGATATCCTTGCAGTCCAAGCGGCTTAAGTTGTAGATTCCTTTTCAGTAAGGATGGAAACAAAATCTGTCCAATGTAATAGAAAAACCTCGAGATTTACTGATGGATGTCTACCAGTTTTCTATCTATCCCAGCAGTCTCCTCCTAACATCACCTATGAATACTGAGCTTCTCAACTGTGCTTTGAACCAATTTTCCCTTGTTACTGACACATATTCATTTTGTACTGGCCTGAGAGTCATGGTTTGATCTTTTTGAAAATCAAACTTTATCAATACCAAGGTAAAGAGAAGATCCTAACAGCTTCCAGATAGAAAAAGAGGTTGTCCACTAAGGAACATGAAGAAAGAAATGGCAACCCACCCCAGTATTCTTGTTTGGAGAATCCTATGGATGGAGGAGGCTGGCGGGCTACAGTCCATGGGGTCACAAAGAGTTGGACATGTCTGAGCGACTAACAGAACAACAACTAAGCAACAAGAATCAGATTTACATCAGTGACAATAGTGATCAAGCAGTGCCTTCAAATTTTGGAAGGAAAATCATTTGAACCCAAAATTCTACATGCAGCCAAACTATCAGTCAAATGGGAGGCCAAAACAAAGATACATCAGGCATTCAAACTCTTAGAGAGCTCCTTTCTCTCACATTCTTCATGAAAATTTTAGTGGCTCAGTCGGTAAAGAATCCGCCTGCAGTGCGGGAGACCTGGGTTGGGAAGATCCCCTGGAGAAGGGCATGGCAACACACTCCAGTATTCTTTCCTGGAGGATCCCCATGGACAGAGGAGCCTGGCAGGCTGCAGTTGTGGAGTCACAAAGAGTCAGTCATCAATGAGCAACTAAGCACAGCACAGAACATTTTCTGGCAAAATGAAAAAGGAATTCAAGAATAAAAGAATGTGTGAGGCATGAGATCTAAGAAACAGTGTCTCTAATCCAATGATATAAAGAAAATATTTAGATGACATTTGTATAGAATAACTATAAAACAATTAAATCCAAACTAGAATAGGAAGTTAATAGTCTTAAGAATGTCCAAAGGGCTAAATAAAACAACTAGGAGAAAGAGTATGATTAAGAAGCTAGATGAATAAAACTCAACTTAGAGTCCACGGGTTTTCAATAAAGTTCCAAGATAATTCAATGAGGAAAGAACAGGCTCTTCAACAAGTGATGCTGGAACAACTGGATCCGTTCCGTTCCGTTCCGTCGCTCAGTCGTGTCCGACTCTTTGCGACCCCGTGGACTGTACCCTACCAGGCTTCTCCGTCCATGGGATTCTCCAGGCAAGAATACTGGAGTGGGTTACCGTTTCCTTCTCCAGGGGATCTTCCCGACCCAGGGATCGAACCCAGGTCTTCCACATTGGTGGCAGACGCTTTAACCTCTGAGCCACCAGGGAACAACTGGATATCCACCTGCAAAAGAATGAACTTCGACTACTGATACAGGATATGCAAAAGTTAATTCAAAACAGATTATGGACCTAATCACAAGCTAAAACAATATAACTCCTAAATGAAAATATAGGAATAAATCTTCATGACCATGGGCTAGACCAGGCTTCTTATTAACAGATATGACAGTATAGCAACAAAAGAACTTCATCAAAATAAAAAACTTTTGTGCTTTAAAGGATGCCATCAAAAAAGCCAAAAGACAATTCACAGAATGAGATAAAATATTTGAATATCAAATATCTGATAAGGAACTGGCAAAGGGAAACTGGATAATTCTCTTAGTTGTGATGATGTTGTTATGATGAGGTATAGTGAGCCAAAGACATGCAAATGGCCAATAAACACATGAAAATGCTCAACATCAAGTCAAAAACACAATGAAGTACCATTTAACACCCATAAAGATGGCCATAATAAACAAGACAGACAGTAATAAGTGTTGACAAAGATGTAGACAAATTGAGACCTGCATGCACTGCTGATAGAAATATAAAATAAAAGTCATTTCAGAAAACCAGTCTTCAAAATGTTAAATGTATACCAGATGCCTCAGCAATTCCACCTCAAGGTTTATAGCCAAGAGAAATGAAAACATGCCCACAAATAAACTTGAACACTAATGTTCACAGCGGCATTATTCATAGTAGACAGAAAGTGGAAATGTCTATCAACTGATGAATAGATAAATTAACTGTGGTATATCCATTAACAGAATATCATTCAACAATAGAAAGGGGGGAAGTACTGATACATATTATAACATGATGACCCTTAAAAATATTGTGCTTAAAAGTTTGCCAAGTTAAAGAAACCAGTTACAAAGGATCACATATTATATGATTCTATTTGAAATACCAAAAATAGGCAATTTTATAAAGACAGATAGTGGTTGCCTAGGGCTGGGAATATTGAGGGGAAATGAGGAGTGACTTCTAATGGGTACAGGGTTCCTTTTGGGGGTGATCTGAAAATGTTCTACAATTGATGGTGGTGGTGGTTGTACATATCTGTGAACATGCTAATAACCATTGAACTGTACAGTTTAAATGGGCAAATGTTATAGTGTGTCAATTATATCTCCATAAGGTGTTTAAAAATATAAGAGGGCTTCCTTGGTGGCTCAGTGGTAAAGAATCCACCTGCTGATGCAGGAGACATGGCTTTAATCCCTGGTCCAGGAGGACCCCACATGCCTTGAGCAGCTAAACCCATGTGCCACAACTATTGAGCCTGTGCTCTAGAGCCTGGGAGCCGCAGCTACTGAAGCCTGCAAGTCCTACAGCTGGCTTCAGTCCACAAGAGAAGCCACCACAATGAGAAGCCCATGCACTGCAACTAGAGAGTAGCCCCTCCTCCCCATGTGGAGAAAAGCCTGCACAGCAATGAAGACCCAACACAGCCAAAAATAAATAAATAAAATAACAAATTTTTAAAAATACAAGAAGCAGCTAGATGATCTCTGAGATTAGGCAACTTTTTCTTTTTTTGTCAACAAGAAAAAAGAAAAGAATCGTTTAAAAACTCTAGTAAAAACATAAATCTACATGTCAGAGTCACAGTCCAAAACTGAAGCAAACTAAAATATGACATGCTACCAAGCAAACAATATAGAATAAAAGAGAATAACAGATTTGACTTGACAGCTTGAAACTGTTCTTAAACACAGTTTAAAATCCTTTAAACACAGGATTAAATTTCCTTCTCTCTAGATCCCATCATTTCTTCCCGGTGCTACAAAAGTAATACAGCTGATCCCTCAAACAGGCAGGACTCATGGGCATCAACAGAAAACCACTTTGTTTTTCTCCCCAATGCTGGTCACTCCCACTTTGTAGAGCTAGTTCTTCCTGACTGCTTAGATGAAATTTGAGGCTGGGAGCATTATTCTTCTGGACAATATCAGTGACAAAAAGTCCTCCTCCAGGCACTTTGAGTCACAAAAAGTCCCATTTTGGTAATTAAGATATCCAGACCTGTGTCCAGTCAAAACCTGAAACCACATTTAAGTTTCAGTTTCTTTCCATCTCACCTTCTCATTCTAGAGAGCAAACAAGCCTGCAGTGGGAACAGCAGTGGAAAGAGACAGTCTTCTCGATACCCCTGCTTTTGTGTCCACTTCTCCTGAAGCCTGCCAGCTACAGCTCTGCCACCCTGGAGAGGAGGGAGCCAGAGTAGGCCAGGCCAAGCAGGTACACAGGTGAGGGGAAAGGAGAGTTCCCATGACTGTTCACAAGAGGCCTTGGCAGGAGTTTAGAGAAACTGCTGAATGGGGGCTTCCACTGGCTCCTCTGAGATACCCACTTTTGAACCTGCAGTTCTGTTAACATAGGCATCCGCAGTGCAGGCCCAGCCTCACTCTGCTGTGGTTCGCTCACTCCTCTAAGGGTCTCTCTGGGGCAGGATATAAGCTCACCCCAGGCTTACTCTCTCTTACAGGGCCCCAACCCTCTGGTCAGTTGGAAGTATGCATCGTGGGTTTGGTCTGTGAAAGTACAATTATTTCCCAACTGCAGTCTTTAACTCTCAGCCTCAAGGCACTCCAGCCCGCCCTTCAAATTCCCCAGGCAGGAGTCTGACACCGGTCTAGTCAACCACTGTGAGAGGCATCTCATGCTCTCCACTGCTTACTGTTAAGCACCTCTCCCCTCCCCTCCCCAGAGGTGGAACTCAATGCCAGAGTAATTCAATAACTTTCTCCAAACATTTGTCTCTTTAACCCCTAATCTTTTTACAGTCTGGGGGATGGAGATCAGCAAAGGAATGCAAAACTGGTTTTCACCCAGAAACTTTGCAAGTCCTCCTTAGACCGTCTCACACACTAGAATGTGGGAGCTGTTGACATCGGTTTTATTTTGGCCTCAAGTGAATCTGGAAAGCAAGCATCTAATTATAACATCCTATTTCAACCATATTCATATAATGAAAACATTACAAACGCTAGTATCGGTTTTCACTCTTTTAGAAACAGTTTACAAAGTTTGAATGGTATAATTTAGTTCTAAGAGCAAATGTTAATGCTAACTCACTGACTATATAAAGGAAATGAATGGTGTAATTATCAAAAGGAGGTAGAAGGGGGAAAAAGCAGAGCTAGCTGCTCATTTCTTCATCTGATAAAAGGGAGAATCAGGGACTTCTCTGGTGGTCCAGTGGTTAAGAGTCTGCCTTCCAATGCAGGAGATGGGGTTCAGTCCCTGGTCAGGGAACTAAGATCCTCCATGCCGCATGGGAACTTGGCCTATGAAAGTACAATTATTTCCCAACTGCAATAAAGTACAAATAACTGTACTTTTCACAGATCAAGCCCACGAAGCATACTTCCACAGAGCCCACGTGCCTAGAGCCCATGCTCCCCAACGAGAAAAGGCCCCGCGCACTGCGCCTAGAAAAAGCCCAAGAGTGGCAACAAAGACCCACACAACCAAGAAAAAGAGAGAGAATCAACAGATACTAATCAAAGTTGAGAAAGTAAGAAACAGAACTTTATGATATTATTTAAAACAATAAAGCCATCAATAGGAGAAATAAACATAATTTCAAAAACAGAAGAGGAAGATAGGCAGGAGAGAATAAGCGTCACCCATGACTCACTTTTAGTGAGATGTAGACAACCTCAGGGCACAGTACAACCAGAGAGAAACTAAAATGGTCAGTTTGGGGGAATGTAGTCACGTTTGGGTGCTGACTGCATTCACACACATGCACAGAGGTCTAATTATCACTTTCAATAAGAGTAAGAAAGCTAATGAACTCCTCTTTTTTTAAAAGGTTTATTTTCTCTTAAAAGGCACTTAGCAAATTATAAAAGTCATAATGTCACAGTGGTATGCTTGAAATATATATAGGGTATCTGTTATGTGTATATATGTTACATATATACATATGTTTGATACATATACATATACTGTGTTATGTATACATATCACATATATTTTACAGATATAGACATAAGAGAAATAGAGAATAGTCTCAGAGAGGTGATTTGTTTATTATGCCCTCAATTATACATCTAATTGGGCTTCCATGGTGGCTCAGAGGTTAAAGCACCTGCCTGCAATGTGGGAGACCCGGGTTCGATCCCTGGGTCGGGAAGATCCCCTGGAGAAGTAAATGGCAACCCATTCCAGTATTCTTGCCTGGAGAATCCCATGGACAGAGGAGCCTGGTGGGCTACAGTCCATGGGGTCGCAAAGAGTCAGACACGACTGAGCGACTTCACTTTCACTTTCATACATCAAATTATGGAACCCCTATCAGATCCAGGTCTGACTCAAATCTACCCTCGTTCCCCTTTACCAACATGCACCAATACCTGCTAATACACAATGTCCATTTATAAATTCTTCTGCTCTGTTCATTAAAGAGCTCTACAAGGCAACCTTTGGTATCCTTATTGAGACTCGATTCCACACAACCCCAGCCCTGTTCCCTATTTCTCTTATGTCTATATCTATAAAAAACTATCAAGTAGTTCACAGAATCCACAGGGATAGGCTCAGAAATCCAGGAAGGAGCCAAGTGAACCTGGGTGCTGGGACCTCTACCAAGGTCATGCCACAGGAAAGCCAGGGCCCTGGCTGCCAGCCTTGGACGCCAGTGGCCTCCTCTGCCCGATGAAATCTAAGCTGCCCTGGCTATTCTGCATCAGCAGCTCCAGGTTCCAAGTCCTGGGCAGAGGCTTCAGTGGAGAGAGGTCACGGGCTCCCATCCTGGCTGCCAGCATTCAGGAGGGCAGGCGTCTGGCCTCAGAGGCTTCCAGCTGGGGGCAGGGTCCTGCCTCTCATCAAGACACACAAGGGCAGATAAACCAACCCTCAAAATAGAGTTTAAATATGCAGACACCAGCAGCCAGAACCCAAACAAAACAGGGAGCTAAAACCTCCTCCACTTCATCCACATGTCCTCTGCAGATGTAAGTGGAAAATCAGTTTCCCTCCTGCCCACTCCCACTGCACTCAATGGACATGCCTACTCTCAACAGTTCCTTACACATCTTTTCAGGAACTTTTCACGTCACTGCAAACACACATATGATTCCCCAGATGTTTTGAAAAATCACAAGTGGTACCATATACATTATTCCATATACTATTTACATTATACCATGATTTTTCATGTAACATCTATTTTAAGATGCTCCATGATTCAAAATGGTTCACGCAGTTGTCTGAGAATCATGTTCAGAAATTGATCACTGTGGTCTGTCGGGTCCAGAAAGCCTGGATGCAGGATAGTCAGAAGGCCCCTCAACAACTCAGACACATACTGCAGTGTGTCTGAAATACACTTGGAAACACTTCAGCACAGACACGGTAATACCATGTACATACTGACTGGTCGAGCTACACCCTCAGGATGACCAAGAATTCATATTCCAGGATACTCAGCTGGCACTTATAAAAAAAAAAAGCCACACTCCAGAAGCTGTTGCTTTTATCTTTACCTCCCAACAGCATCCAAGAAGCTTTTCTAAATGAACAGTGACAATGGAAATGAGTTGTCCAACTGATGAAATTCTTGGCTTGCTTAATGAGCGTAAAGGATGTTAAAAATGAGTTCCTACAAAATTTATGGTAAGAATTAAAAGCAACATCCCTTTCAGTCCCTGTGTTAATTAATTCTGGGACTGGCTGTGCTCTTCTGACCCTATGGTAAGCAATACTGAGAACAAAAAACAGTAACTTAGCTACTTGCTCTAAGAAATACTTGTTCCTCAAAGGTAAGATTGTGAGCCAACTAAAACAGTTATCAAAACTAACAGCTTACTCATCAAATCATCCTTCCAGGCCCTCTCCTTCATCAGCCAAGCAATCCAAAGTTACTATCTCATAGGTTTTGCTCAAATACAATTAATTCCCTATCTTGTGAGACTCACCTTAAAATCACCCAGCCAGGATCCTAAAACCCTATAAATATCCTCTCTTAGACTCAATCTTTCTGAGAACTACTGGTAAGGTGTTCTCCCTTACTTCAGCAGGTCCAATAAACTTAGCTTTGCTTTATCAACAGGATTTCAGGCAATAAACAGTGATATTCAACAAGTTGTTTAGTCAATAAGTTGTGACTGACTCCAGCGACCGCGTGGATTGTAGCCCACTAGGTCCCTCTGCCCATGTAATTAATCCAGGCAAGAATACTGGATTGGTTTGCCATTTCCTTCTCCAGGGGATCTTCCTGACCCAGGGATCGAACTCACGTCTCCTTCATTGCAAGCAACTTCTTTACTACTGAGCCACCTGGGAATCCCATTAGAGACAAGGGGATACAACAAATATTACAGGTAAATAAAACTGTTCACACTGTTCTGTAAGCTCCATAAAAACTGCAGCTTATCCTTTCAGCTTATAGAACACAATGCATGAACATTTTTTTTTTTTTTTTGGTCTGTTGGCTAGTAATTGCTTGTGTAGCAAAATTTGGTCTGAGGGCAGGGGTTCACTTTCACTATAACAATCAACTTGGCAGGAAGGTTAATTCAAAGCCTTCACAGCTACCTGTTGCTACCAAACTAAACCTGCTAATAATGAGAGCATGACCAAATGGCTTAGGTCATTTTGTAAAGCAAAGCTTTGATTCTTCCCGGAAAGGAGTTCCACAGTATTTTCTCATTTCTGCTTTCCTCCTGGGAGAGGCGATCAGAGCAGAGAAGTAACAGCTCTATTGACAACAGATAAGCCCAAACCCAGTCTAGGTAACTCCATGATAGCTAAATGCATGTTTTGTTGCCACAGATTACTTAACGGCACACTAAACTGAGAGATCAGGTCTCGGAGACCGATTTTCTCAGTGCGTGATGAACAACAATGCATGATGTGCTTGCCTCACCTTACATTCTGTAGTTTCCGAGCGCATTCGTGTCGTCTGTTCCTCACGGAGATCCTGTGGGATGGTTGACGCCCCACTGCACAGAGGAGGAAAGAGTGGATAAACTCCTTATCCGCTCACTGACTAAAAGTGACAAGACTAAGTCCCAAACTTGACCTTCTGTCACCTTCTGTCTGACATTTTTGAGTCAAGGGCAAAATTCCTTAAGCTTCTGCCACTTAGGAATGTGAAAAAAAAGTAGTCAGCACTAAGGAAATAACTTATTTAAATTATGTTACATATACACAGCACTGTTGGCCACAGAGAAATACCTACTAATTTGCCAAAAGGAGAAGGTGATGTACTAGCACTATGAAACAGGCAATGGACTAGGAATCAATGCTCCTAGGTTCTTTCTAATGATAGTTCATCTGTTTGGGAAGTGGACAAGCCAGTTAACTCTTGAGCCACTGGTTCATTATCTACAAAACAAGAATAATACCTGCTTTAGAAATCATACAAGAATGGTAAATGAAAGAACCTGGTAAGCTCTTATGTATTATATGCATACAAGAGAGTAGTATTAATAATTCTAAAGAGTGAGAAAAGCCTTCCATATTTATGCCTTAAAACACCAAGTGTGGGGACTTCCCTGGCGGTCTAGTGGTTAAGAATCCATGTTCCAATGCAGGGGACATGAGTTTGATACCTGGTTGGAGAACTAAGATCCCACATGCCCTAGAGCAACTAAGCCCGTACAGCAACGAGAGAAGCCCAGGCACCACAGCTATAGAAGAGCCCGCATACCGCAGCAAAGATCCAACACAGGCAACAATAAATACGTTTTTAAAATACCAAGTGTGAAACAATCATAATATTTCAGTTTATACGCAGGAGTTTATAATAACCTGGCAAAAATGACCATCTAAAGTTAAAACACTATCCAGGTAACTAAAGAGGATTTTTGGACACCTATAATATGAGAGCACTCTTAAAGAGAGTGTTCTAAGTCCCTCATTTTATAGAAGGGGAAATCAAGAGATTTCCCCAAGACCATCCAATAATTAGTGGTAACATGTCAGCATTAAAATGCAGGTTTCTTGAACTTTCAAACCAGGGAGCTCATTCCAAATTATTAAAAACCGTGAAATGTACTTGAAAGAACCAAACTGCACAAGCCAGAGCTTCAGAGTTCCTTTTATAAAAATGTACAGATTCCTAAACTGTGCCGAGGTATTCTGCCCTCCTCCTGTTCTTTATATCATCAGGAATGAAAGGGCCACTACCTATCCTGCACTATAACCCACC
The DNA here is from genome assembly GCF_049115385.1 of Moschus berezovskii. Taxonomy (NCBI): domain Eukaryota; kingdom Metazoa; phylum Chordata; class Mammalia; order Artiodactyla; family Moschidae; genus Moschus; species Moschus berezovskii. The sequence continues at coordinate 52,541,237 of NC_142466.1, read as the reverse complement.
TATATGTATATTTCTGACTATCTAGTGATGCCAATTTGTCAAGCTCTTTTGATAAAAGGGTCTGGATGTTCCATTACTCTTCCTGTGAGGCACATTAAGATGGAAAGAAACTGGATCCCCAAATGGTTTCATGGAGAAGGACCATCTTACCAGCCTAGCCTACTAGGACTATTAGCTGAAGGGGAATAAAATCTCTGTATACCTTATGCATGCCATTTTTTGAGGCTCTTTGGGGAATGAGGTTTTACCCTAAATACTATAATCTTGACATTAGAAGAGAAACTGATGGATCGTTTTCTAAAAAGAGCCAATTCACTTACTTCTATTTTTAGTCTAGAGTTCAAATCAACAGGACCCGCAGTTGAGAATAAACCACATACATAACCCAAGAACATCACTGGGGAAGAATCTTCTTCATTCTTGGTGCTAGAGAATAAAGCTGTCTTTGATAGTCATTGAAGGTCATATTCATCCCTTCTGTTCCAAACTGACAAGAAAAATAAAAATAACTATAGCTCAAATTAGCACTTCATAAGCAACCAAAACTGTAGCCAGCATGCCTAACTGGGCTTTCACAGTGGTGACTCTTACCAAGTATACCACCAAAGAAAAACACTGGTTACTGAGGTTGCTGCCGCAGAGTGAGACCCTTCCACTCCCTCAAACAGAAACCATTGAGTCTTAATCTTTAAGTTTCAGGAGGAAGCTGCAAAGAAAAAAAGAAAAACAAAGACTGCCTCTAGTAGAACTTCAGCCTCATTATATGTTCATTGTAATGCATCAGCATCTTATGACACAACCACCAGCAGCATGACACTTGATGATGGCCATGACAACTGGAAAGGCCCACGCAAAGACTGAAAAGGGGAGCTGCATTAGTTCCAGGTCCCCTGGAACTTGTTACCGCATTCTTGGTTAACACATGGGTATTCTTTCCACTCTTTCCAATTCCTTCCCTTTACCTCAAGTCTCCAGTATATTTGGTGTCTCTCACCCAAACTGGGTTGAGAAGTTGATTTGTGAACTAGGTTCCCTCTTCTCTATCCTCTGTCCATCAATTAAAGCTTGTACTGTTCCAGTCTCAGCATGGTTTCATTACTGGCTGTGCAAATCCAATAAGAAAATAACTTCCCTGGCTGAGACAGGGGCTCTCTACCTGGAATATCAGGTCCAGTCAACCCATTCTGCAACTATCTTACCAAGACAACTCCATTTTCCAACTGAGGTGCCTAGATAAGACAGTCTTTGAGGTCATTCCCAGCACTGAATCTACGATTTCTAAACAAATCTACAACATTCTATTAGAATGAAAAAAAGAATGATAACTAGAAAAAAATAAGACCATTCTTTTAAAAATGTTTGATCTTGACGGAAACTATACAATATTTTTGATAGAACACCCCCAACATACACACACAAATGCATGCACATACACATACCCCCAATCCTAATTCCATTCATAGCCAAAACAGATACAAACATTCACAAAGTATCTCCCAACATTTTGTTCTGGCATCTGAGTAGTTTATCAATAAAAGGAAGAGGACTCAGTGAATGGAAGTTTCCAACTCTGAGTTTCCATGAAAACTAGAGTTTGAAGCAACTAGGTCAAACCAACCCTTCTTTGTTCAAACCAGTAGAAACCTGATGTAATCACTGAAACGAACACAAAAAGGAGCACAAATACGAACAGCTCTCAAAAGGAAGTGCTCGAGTGCCCTAGACCAGTGTGCCCACAGCAACTCAAAACTGAGAGCAGCTTGCCACTGGAAAGCCCCTGAAAAGACCAACCAGCCCCCTCCCAAACTGCTGCCAAAATACTCCCTAACCCCTCTAAAGTTAAAAGCGGGTAAACACAAAGTTCAGAGAACAAAAACAAGTGAGAAACATTTAAGACAAAAAGAAACTTTGAGAACCAACCCAAAACCTAAACAGCTTATCGGTTGCCAGGGTAACCCCACTGATCAAAAATAAGTATGTCTTGAGCCCACTGGTCCTGGGGAGAGACCCCTGTCCTCACAGAACTGACTGGCCATTTACTGGGGGACAGAGGAGAGGTTCACCCAGGAAAGCAGTCAGGCTGCTCTCAGACCGAGGAGCCAGTACTCAGAGGTTGGGACCGGGTGAGGGGCATGGAGGAGGGGCCGCTCACTCAGGGTGGTTCAGGAAGGTATCTCTCTCTCAAAATGACTGCTGAGCTGAGACCCAGAAGAGGACGTAGCTAAGCAAACAGCTCGGGGCAGACTGCCCTAGTCTCTGAAGGACAGCCTGGCTGTGCCAGGGTCAGAAGGCACCCCTGTAGGTAGAGTGTGGGATGTGGAGGTGGGTAGGGCTGTAACTTGGACCAGCTCAGCCGGGGTCTGTGATGAAAACACATGGGCACTTCTGGTTTCTCTAATGAACACAGCCTCCTACTCAAATCATCCAGCTGCAGATTCCCTAAACTCACAGAGGGCGATGCTTGTAGGGTAAAAAAAAAAAAAACGATCCACTGAGGGTGGGGGTGGGGTGGCAGATCACCCCATGGTGTCACTAGATTAAAACTAGACACTGGAAAGTCAAGTGGCTTGCACAGAGTGACAGAACTCTTCCATAGAAGAGCTAGGACTCAAACTAGGAGTGTCTGACTGGCACATCAGTTTTTTTCATTTTGCTTTTTAACATAACAAAATTATTTGGCACAGGTTATACTGAAATACAATTAAGATTCACACAAACTATTTTTTTCCTTTATTATACTGACTAAGGCTCAATGGGCTTCCCTGGTGACTCAAACGATAAAGAATTTGCCTGCAATGCAGGAGACCAAGGTTTGATTCCTGCATTGGGAAGATCCCCTGAAGAAGGGAATGGCAACCAACTCCAGTATTCTTGCCTGGAGAATTCCATGGACAGAGGAGCCTGGTGGGCTACAGTCCATGTCTAACTCACAAAGAGTTAGACACAACTGATGAACACATACATAACGCTCAAATGACCTACTGATACACTCAGAAAGTTTTCCTTTGCACAATTCCTGTCAATTAATTTATCTTCTTTATGCTGCTAAGTCACTTCAGTCGTGTCCGACTCTGTGTGACCCCATAGATGGAAGCCCACCAGGCTCCCCCGTCCCTTGGATTCTCCAGGCAAGAACACTGGAGTGGGTTGCCATTTCCTTCTCCAATGCATGAAAGTGAAAAGTGAAAGTGAAGTCGCTCAGTCATGTCCGACCCTTAGCAACCCCACGGATTGCAGCCTACCAGGCTCCTCCATCCATGGGATTTTCTAGGCAAGAGTACTGGAGTGGCCTGCCATTGCCTTCTCCGTATCTTCTTTATAAATTGATGTTAATTAACATTTCAAAATATCACTAAATGGCCTTCTAAATACATATTCTTAACAGTCAAAACATAGAAGCTCAAATGTCCAACAGACTCAACAACTGAAGGTAATACAGAAATATGGCAAAAAGCTACTTAGCAATTCTTAGTGATAGGCATATGAACTCCTTGCTCAGGAAAACATAATAGCTACTGATATGAACTTAATTTAATATTAAACAGAAAAAGCAGGCACAACATGATATGCACAAACTGGTTACAACTTTGTGACAAAGTTCATATACTTATCAACAAAAATGAGAAATATATTTTTATTAGGGTTATTTTCAATTAAAATTGCTTGAACTCACAGAATAAATTCACAAGGCATCTTTCCACAAGAAAACAGTGTTAAAGAAAGAAATGTTTTAAAAGGTGGACTTTGCTAATATCTGTCTAGAACAAGCAGTCACTATCTTCACCATTCGAAATATAAAAAAGTACAAATAGCATTAGATTAGACAGTTTTCTGATTTTAATTTATTTAAATACCTGAGGTTCACTGAGCATTTCAGTAATGAATCAATGGGAAAGGACAGTGCAAAGATGACGTATATAGTGAAATACTAGTATAAACACTGAACACCATCAAAAATTTTTCTGCAGAGACTGTAACCTAGAGAGTTGTTGCAAAACAAACCCCATGCACACATAGCACATGCCACAAGATTCATCCAAAGCCTCCTTTTCTCCTATCCTGCTGTCTAATATATCAAAATACTGCATCAGTAATTTGTTCCTTCTGGAAATATTAGCAAAGTTTCACCAAATGAGGTGTGAAATGTTATAAAATGTTGCCTGCATTGTCTTCTGGGTCTGAAAACTCTTCAGGTTAGTTTTTCAAGACCATCAACACAGTACCATTATTCTCATTGTATTTTTTTTTTCTTTTTTCATTTTAGACATGTTAGGTTCAAATTATTGATTAAACACAACAACTACAAGGAAGCATATACAGGTCATGTGTTTAGAGAAGTCTGGGCTAGAGATAGAAATTTGGGAGCCACTGTATTTTAAAATGTGCTTCTCCTTGTATGTAAGAATTTAGCTAGTTTTATATTTGTTACCCATCACCTCGCAAACAGTAGTCTGAAGGACAGTTTGGTTGTATTAAGTATATTTACAAAATGAGTTTAGAAAATCATTTAACCCTATTTTGAAATGGATGGGAGAAAAATAAAAAGACATGGTATACAGAAAAAATAATTTTTAATTATACTTCATATCAAATTCCTAGATCCTCTACCTCATCCTTATATGTTAGCCTCTCTGCACATTTGTCTATCTTTTATAGCATTTACTGAATCAAAAGGACACAGCAAATAAAAACAAAGGATGAACTGTACACTTTAAAATGGTTCATTTTATACTATGTGAGTTTTACCTCAATACCTTAAAAAAGGACAAAGTCGATAATATATGCCTACTGCCATGAAAATATAGGTGATAAAATATAATAGATGTGATAAAGAGAGAATATAGGGAAGCTAAGCAAGGAATTTCTGAGATTATCCAACCAAAACATTATAACAACAAAAAATAATGTATTCATGATCGAAGCTGAGGTTTCCTGTAAAAAAATGAGAAAAAGAATGTGGAGAACCTCCTCAAGACTGGCTAACAGTTGATAATTGTTGAAGTTGAATGACCGGTACAGGGAGTCCATTATATCATTCCCTCCACTTCTGTGTAAGTTTAAAATGTTCAGGTCAGTTTCTCTCAAGATGGCAGACGAGGAGGCTGGGGACACAGAGAGGATGGAAGTCAGCACGGAGCTGCCGCAGACCCCTCAGCTACTGGCGTCTGTGTTTTAAATGTCTATCTACGTTTGAAAGGACAGACAACCATAGAGAATCCACTGTGGTCTTCAAGCAGGAACAAAGGACAACGATGGAATGAGGCACATGTTAATATATATCCAGTTACTTCATTTCAGGGGCTTCCCAAGTGGTGCTAGTGGTAAAAGAACCCACCTGCCAATGCAGGAGACATAAGAGACCTAGGTTCAATCCCTGGGTTGGGAAGATCCCCTGGAGAAGGAAATGTCAACCCACTCCAGTACTCTTGCCTAGAGAATCTCATGAACAGAGAAGCCTGGCGAGTTCCAGCCCATGCACAAGACTGCGACTTCGCACGCACGCAATCTACTTTTAACTCTACTCAGAGTATTTTTCATCTTAGCTATTATACTTTCCATCTCTTTACATTCAGTTTGAGTCTTTCTACAAAATACTTTTCATATCTTAAGTTAATGTTTTGAGCATATTAAATCCAGTTAAAATTAAAAAAAATAAAAAATAAAATGTTCAGAGTAAGCTGTTTAGTTTTGCTTTGCTTTGTGCTTGTTACATCTTTACAGCACAGCTAATCCTGGAACTTGAAACACAAGTATAGTAAAATTACCATCGCACTTTACTGTTATGAGAACATCTGGACAATAGTGTCCATTGTTAACTTCTTTTTTTAAGGAACAAGAAAGCTTTAGCATTTCAACAATATGTCTCTATAGACGTCATAAATGGCACATCTTACAAAGGGTAAAAATCTAAAAGATCAGTACATACCAGGAGTATCATAGGTCGCTTCCATGTTGTTAATCCTATGATTCCAGAGAGTATCACCTACAAGGATAAACAGTATCAGAAACCTAGAAAAGTTCCAATAACTAATCCCCAATCTCTAAAGTATATATTTTTTTAAAATACATGAAATTTCAAAGGCTTCTACCTCAAATATTTAATATTCCTATTGATTACATAGGCCCTGGTAGACCATCTTGGACTATCTTCCAGGTCCATGGTCCTAAAATGTTTTCACTGACTGTATGTTTTTTTCTTAAGGTCAGTTAAGAACACACAAACAGAAAGTAGCCTACCTTCTAATAAATGAAGGAATCAGTATTTCCTGTCCAGGCTTCCAGCCCCCAGTAGCACCTAATCTGTAGCCAGAGTCAGCCTCATAAGAAGAACGTCTGGGGCTTCCCTGGTGGCTCAAAGGTAAAGAATCTGCCTGTCAATGCAGGGGGCGGGGGTTCGACTCCTGGTCCAGAAAGATCCCACATGCCATGGAACAACCAAGACCATGCACCACAACTACTGAGCCTGTGCTCTAGAGCCAGTGAGCCGCAACCACTGAAGCCCACTCACCTGGAACCCACGCTCCAGAAGAAAAGCCACTACAATGAGAAGCCTGCATACCTCAGCTAGAGAATAGCCCCTGTTCACCACAACCAGAGAAAGTCCAAGTGTTGCAACAAGACCCAGTGCAGCCATAAGTAAAGAAATCAAAGTCATTCTTGTTTAAAAAAAAAAAAAGAAGAAGAAGAATGCCTGGCCACAACCCTCCGTTTATTAGGTAGGTACCCATCCTACATGTGTGGTGTGAAGTCGCTTCAGTTGTTTCTGACTCTTTGCAACCGTTGGGAGCACAGCCTTCCAGGCGCCTCTGTCCATGGGATTCTCCAGGCAAGAATACTGGAGCAGGTTGCCACTTCCTTCTCCAAGGATCGAGGATCTTCCCAACTCAGGGACAGAACCCATGTCTCTTAAGTCTCCTGCACTGGCAGGTGGGTTCTTTACCACTAGTGCCACCTGGGAAGCCCCATCATTCATGGGGCAAGTCAATTCCCCAAAATGGTAAACAAGGCCTTTCAGGATCTTCCCCTGCCTACTTCTCAAGCCTGGTTTCCACATATCCCTGGTCCACCCACCACACACCCTCCTTCCAGGCATACTTGTCTTTCCTCAGACCGGCCAGGCTCTAGACATTCTAGGACTTTGTGCTTCTCTTTGCCACTAAAATCTCTCCTCTCAACTCACCTCCACTCTCCTGCCTGAGAACTCCTACATATTCTGCAAGGCCCCAACTCACAGTCACCTTCTCTGTTAAGCCTTATTAATCTCAACACCCCACCCTCCTAGAAGCCCTCTACACATAATTTTTCTCCCCCCAAAATATCATATCATTTTTGTCTTGCCCACTGACTGGGAACTCTTGCCTCGTCTCTCTGAATCCCTAGCTCCTAGCACAGCGCTTGTCACATGATTGGCAATTAAAAAATGTTCTTGAACACTAATTCCACAAAGGGGGAGGGAATACAGTGAGAAATATCTCATGTTGCAGAATGATATGTCAGTAAACAACCTAAGCATTCTCAGTAAAGAAGAACCAGCATTTCGCAAAACGTAACGTGGAAGCCACCATCAGCCCCTTGAATAACAGTTCATAAGCAGGTCAGAAAGGAAGAGCAAAGTAATTATTCAGCCCAGGGACATTCTGATGCCATCAGAACACATTTATCTTTGTGTATGCAGTAAAGTGAATCTCCTGCAGGCAGTTATGAGGATTTTCTTTCAAGTGCACTTTTTACCAAAATCACAAGAACTTTTTATTTAACTCTAAGGATTACAGTGCTGCTTGAAATCCAAAGCTCACAGGCCTGCTTGCAATACTCAATTCTCCATTTATTGACTGAGGGCAACCATTTCACAACAAACCAGCAGAGGACAAGTCTACCCACTTATATCGAGGACAAGAAATATACATGGGCAGACAGGGGACTGCTTCTTTGTACATATCTATGTTTAAACATACTATCAGCATCCTGTTTTGTGCACTATATACTTTCATTATCTTAAATTCAATAGGATATTTCCTTCCTTTAAATGATTTCTTCCAGGAAACATACTTGGTGGGGCTCGTCTAGACCAGGGGTCCCCAATCCCTGGGTGAGTACTGGTCTGTAGCCTGTTAGGAACCGGGACACACAGCAGGAGGTAAGTGGCGGACCAGTGAATAAAGCTTTGTCTGTATTTACAGCCACTCCCCACTGCTTGCATTGCTGCCACAGCTCTGCCTCCTGTTAGATCAGAAGTGGCATAATAAACGTAAAGAGCATCAGTCATTCTGAAATCATCCCCTCCCCATTCGTGGGGAAAAACTATCTTCCACAAAACCAGTTCCTGGTGCCCAAATTGTTGGGGACCGCTGGTCTAGAGGGCCTGGGCTGCTTCTGCTTCCAACCTGGAACTTGAAATCCATGAGGCCTTGTGGTTCAGGTTCCTTATATGGATTTTAAGTATACACACATGCACAAGGGTGTGATTCTTACAAAAAAAATCATAAAAGACACTCCTCCTCCTCTTCTTATCTCTCAACAAATATTTCATTGGAAATCACTCCATGCTTACCAAACTAGCTCTCATTCATTTCCATTTAATGGCTACATAATATTCCTTTGTATAGCCAGCACCTAATGTATTCAATCATCTGCATATTCATGGTATTCACTCTTCAATTTATTGCCCTCACACGAAGAGTTGACTCACTGGAAAAGACTCTGATGCTGGGAGGGATTGGGGGCGGGAGGAAAAGGGGAGGACAGAGAATGAGATGGCTGGATGGCATCACCGACTCGATGGACATGAGTCTGAGTGAACTCCGGGAGTTGGTGATGGACAGGGAGGCCTGGCGTGCTGTGATTCATGGGGTCTCAAAGAGTTGGACATTGCCAACAAAGGTCTGTCTAGTCAAGGCTATGGTTTTTCCAGTGGTCGTGTATGGATGTAAGAGTTGGACTGTGAAGAAGGCTGATCGCCGAAGAATTGATGCTTTTGAACTGCGGTGCTGGAGAAGACTCTTGAGAGTCCCTTGGACTGCAAGGAGATCCAACCAGTCCATTCTAAAGGAGATCAATCCTGGGTGTTCATTGGAAGGACTGATGCTAAAGCTGAAACTCCAATACTTTGGCCACCTCATGCGACAAGTTGACTCACTGGAAAAGACTCTGATGCTGGGAGGGATTGGGGGTGGGAGGAGGAGGGGACGACAGAGAATGAGATGGCTGGATGGTATCACCGACTTGATGGACATGAGTTTGAGTGAACTCCGGGAGTTGGTGATGGACAGGGATGGACCGGGAGTTGGTGATGGACAGAAAGATTCATGGGGTCGCAAGAGTCGGACACGACTGAGCGACTGAACTGAACTGAACTGAACAATGTAAAGAAACAATGTTACAGTAAACATCATGGACATCAGTTCAGTTCAGGACGTATATCCTTACAAACAAGTGCTTTTTATTTCTGGTTGACAAGTTTGAGTGAACTCCGGGAGTTGGTGATGGACAGGGAGGCCTGGCATGCTGTGATTCATGGGGTCGCAAAGAGTGGGACACAACTGAGCAACTGAACTGAACTGAACTGAAAGTCCCAGGAGTAGTATTGCTAAAGTTGAAAGAGCATATGTGTATAAATAAAAACATGAATAAATAAAATATTTTGATAGATCATGACAGATACAATTTCAAATGAAGGGTCTCTGGGACAAAAGAACTAAGATTTCTTTTTTTTTCCTTTTAGGGAGAACTTAGCATATAGGAGCAAACTAAATTTAAAACATAATTGTTAAAAAAGTACAAAATGTATTTGACAAGTAAGAAATATCATTAATCTCAAAATATATATGACAAAGAAACGTAAGACCTCAATAGGAAGAAATAAAACCTTATTGAACAATATTAAATAAAGATCTAAATAAATCAAGACCTATACCACATTAATGAGTTGGAAGACAAAATACTTAAAGATATCATTTCCATTTGAATTGTTCTCCAGACTTAGCACACACCCATTTTAAATTTCAGGAGGATTTTTGCAAACAACACTTTTTATGGATGCTTCACGAAACTATATTCCAGTCGTAGGCAGGGAGTTGTTCAGTCCTGAACCCCACAACAAGTCCTGAACCCCACAACAAAGTCTCACACCAGCTTCTACTCAGCTTCTCCCTTTCTTTAAGCTTAAGTAAGCCCTAACACACTAGAGGAACTCTGTAACTGATGAGATGGAGAAGGGGAAGCAGAGGAAGTAGGACTGGATAGGCAGAAGCCCCTGGAATGTTGAACAAAAGTGTTGCAGCTGGGGATGAATCCTTTAACAGCTCAAGACTTAAGAAATGGAGGTTCACATTTTGGGGAAAGGTGTGGAATTCATGATTGGGGAGAGGGGATGGGGACGTGAAAAGGAAGATGCAGTGTACTCAATGCCTCCACTCTCCTCAGTGGCAGCAGCAGCTGGACTTGCATCAGAGGGACCCAAGAAAGGCCCTAACACTGGCCTTTCATTACACCATAATGCTATTATTTGTTCAATTGTGTTTTACACTCATGTGCAATCTCATGAGGACTTGGATCTCTGAATACTCACTCAAGTATCACTAAAGGCTCCTAGGGGCACTCAGTTAGTTATGGCGGGAGTCAATGAGTGAATGAGTAGATAAAGAATAAGTGAATGAATGAAGGTCAAAAACAGGAGCTCAACTTGCTCAAAGATGACTGTGTGAGCCTAAACACATTTTTCACTCCTGTGCTTCTTAAAAGAGTACAGCAACGGTAAAAAGCAACTCCATTAGCATTCTTTCTGCCCAGTGCAAGATACAACATGCTCTGAATAAATGGTTAAGAACCTATTTTCTAATATCAAATTATCTCTATATTATTATAATGAAATTTATCACAATTTTGGTTTGACTCACTTGAAACTCATTATTATAGGGAAAAGCAGAGGCCCTTCTTTTTTTCTAATATTGCCAAGAAGGATATTGAGATACTCCGGGCAAGAATCATTGTTACCCACCATATATTGTGAATGTGCCTGAACTTTTCAGCTTAAAAATCAAATCATTAAAGTCAAAAGCATATATTAATAATTCTACTACCTTATTCTTCTGCGTTAATCCATTAACACGTGCGTACTCAGTCGTTTCAGTCACGTCTTTATAACCCCATGGACTGTAGCCCACCAGGCTCTTCTGTCCATGGAATTACCTGGCAAGAATACTGGAGTGGGTTGCCATTTCCTCCTCCAGGAATCCAATAACATGCTGTAGCACAAAAATGTTCTGAATTCTGAATTGTTCATCAAAAGTTGCTGTATCTAAATACAGACTTAAAGAGAGTCATGTTATAGACATCCCATATTGACCTTGTTAAAAAACATACAATATTCACACCTCTTAATAACCTATCTTGCCCTATAGCTTTTACATTGGGAATTTTTTTTTTTAATGTATATGTGCATGTATCATTCTATCTGCCCAGGGTAACTCAGTAAAAGATCTGACAAAGTGGACAACTGGGTATTTCTTGTGTATGCTTGTTGGTTACCACAATATCCCACGGAACAAAACACAAAAATTTAACTAGTCTGTTCACCTTACCTTAATTAAATATTATCCTTATGTTTAAAAAACATTGACAGAAGTTCTAGTATGTACCAGGCCTGGTGCTAGTGCTGAGCAACAAAGCATTTTCCTAAATGCTCTCTAATTATACTTTAACAAAATCAACTCTGAGGCAAGAATCATCTCACTCATTTTTATAGATGAGTAACTGAGGCTGAGAGGCTGAACATTTGCTCAAGAACTTATGACTCTGCTGTTGTATAAAATAAAGGACCAAAAAAATGAAATTCATCTCAAAGGTTATACTTTAAAAAACTGCTGCAATATTAAAGTAGTACTTGATGACCATGATAGAAAAAATGTATTTACTATTGTTTGACTGGTAGAGATTTTAGAATTTTTGTGTTAGTTTACCCTTTGAACCATTCATTTTTTACATTTTGTCATTGTAAAACTTTTTTAAGGTTAACCTTAAGGTTCACCAATGTCTGTGGCTTTATAAGGAACTGGAATCTTGCCAAAGAATCACAGAATCAAGGGAGGGGTGACCATGAGTTCAGGTCAGTGACTTCAACACAGAGACATGAATGATGATAAATGCCATTAGGGTCCCCAGAGAAGAACAAAAAATAGTAACTAATTCTCTACCACTTGCCTGAAATATCTCCCAAGGATCATACATGTCATTAGAGTCAGGAATTTTGGTTTTTGAGGGAGACAGAAAACAATGCAATTCTCTCTACTCTTTCATTAATCTAAAAGTGTGGTAGGCTGGTCTCTGTAATCCCAGTGGGATCTAAGTAATATAAACTAACTATGCCTCCAAACCAGGAGCCAGGACAGCACGGACTGAACACGGACTTTCAAATCCTCCCTGTGCCACCCACCTGGGTCAAACTTCAGTATGTTTTTAAAGTGTCTAATCTCTTAGCTTCATGAACTTCGGGAATAATAACAGATTGAGTCATTAGTCAAGAACACCAGCAAGAAAACAGATGATCATAAAGTGCCCCAAAGCAATAAGCACATTAAAAACACTCCCTTCAAGTTGCTGAAAGTAAGAATGTAAAGTATGGGGAAAGAGTCTTTATAGGACTTGCTAATTCTCAAATATATATTACAACAGGTAAAATATGCCTTCAAGGTTCAGACAAGTGAAGGAAGCCTCCAAATCTCAGGCTCAAGGTGAGACTACTTACAGGAGCATACATGGAAAAATATTCTTGAACTACAGTGTGTTTAACAAAATGGTCCTTTCAAATGAATATGTTTCTGTTGTTGTTTAGTCCCTCAATCGTGTCCAACTCTTTGCAATCCCATGGAACACAGACCGCTGGGTTCCTCTGTCCATGGGATTTTCCAGGCAATAATAGTGGAGTAGGTTGCCTTTTCCTTCTCCAGGGGATCTTCCTGACCCAGGGATTGAACCTGCATTACAGGCAGATTCTTCATCATCTGAGCCAGCAGAGAAGCCTCAGATGAATATATTTGTCTCTTAATTTTGTATCAAATACATAAGCAAAACTTTTATTGAAGCTAAAAGATTTGCTGATTTAGTTGCTATAGCATACTCAGGCATATAATGGTTATTCAAAACTTGAAATATGAGGATATCTTTCTACGGTGTTCTTACGTGGGTTTAAAATAACCTTAGACTTAAGTTGGCACTGCCACTCAACTACCTACTTTCATATACCAGTCAAAATTCTGAGTGATAAATAAAACATAAGAGCCATACAATGGATTCTCATTTGGTTATAAACAGGAATGAAGTACTGATTCATGCCACAACATGGATGAACCTTGAAAATGTTATACCAAGTGAAAGAAGCCAGTCACAAATGATTCCATTTATATGAAAGGTCCAGAATAACAAATTCATAGAGACAGAAAGTAAGCAGTTGATTGCTGATAAGGGAGTAAGGGAGAAACGGGGTGTGACTGCTAATGGGTACAGGGTTTCTTTGAGGAAGTGATGAAAATTTTCTAAAATTGTTCGTGGGGGTGGTTGCAAAACTGTAATTTAATAAAAGTCATTGAACTGCACACTTTAAATGGGTGATTTAAGTAGATTTAAATGGAATGTGAATTATATCTCAACAAAAGTGTTCATTAAAAAAAATTCTGCAAACTTCAAGTCATATTTTTTTAAGTTTTCATAAAAACTTTAGCTGTAATTAAATTAGTTACAAAGTGCTATCAAGCCCCTCCCTTTTAACTATTAAGTCTCTTTTTTTAGAAATACATTGTGAAATAGTTAATGTTGAAATTACAATGATGGAGATTCGCCTTAAAATAATCCAGTGGGTGTTACAAAGGGAGAATGAGTCTGAGTATACAGTGATCGTGTAAGTGTTGATAACTACTAAAGCTGGGTAATGGGTAACTGGTGGAGGGTGGTCATTATACTATTCTTTTGGCGTGTGTTGAAATTTAAAATTTTCACAATAAAATATTAAAGTGGAGTGAGGTTCTTAAGACTTCCTGGTCACTTCGATGCTATCTCTCTAGTCCATTTAGATTTTCTTTTTAAAAATACAGATGTACTGAAATACAGATAAAATGATGTGATGTCTGAGGTTTGTTTCACAATAACCTGGGAAGTGAATCTGACAAACGGACTAGAAAGCATGCTGAAACTAATTTCTATCCTGCCTGGAAAGTTAACTCCCATCCTTCTGGAGTTAACAGAACACAGAGGGAACTCCCTGGTGGTCCAGTGGTTAGGACTCCACACTTTCCCTACCAAGGTCCTGGGTTCAATCTCTGGTTGGGCAACTAAGATCCCACAAGCCACCCAGTGCAGGGGAAAGAGCAGGACACAGAGCCAGCAACAGAACCAGGAAGAGGTACAGATAAAATAGCCCAGTGTGCGCAACAACTGGGTCAGGGGTATATGAAAATTCACCGAACAGTTTTTGAATAAATTTAAATTTTTCCATAAAGAAGAGTTTAAAAAAAACAAACACCTCTCACACACATAAATTCAAAAGGTATGCTACTGCTGAGACTCTTGTTCTGCAACAGCAAGAGAGTTATGGGACTTAAGGCCATTCTCAAATCCTATTCAGTTGTTCTGGACATGCAGTATCTGTCGGTTCTGCTGTCACCGCAAATTCTGAAGACAACCTCAGAAACAGGCCACAAAAAATAACAGTTGCAAATTTCATATAGAGTTGGGGGGCACAGGGTGGAAAAAGGACCCTATAGAAAAGACTTAGTTCCACATCACTGATTCTTTCCCTACTCTGGTTTGCTGGGTCCTGGGGACAAGAACATGCCCAGCCAGCAGGCCCAAACTAGTAGCCTTTACCATCTCATGCGTGCGTGTGTGCTAAGTTGCTTCAGTCATGTCTGACTCTTTGTAAGCCTATGGACTGTAGCCCACCAGGTTCCTCTGTCCATGATATTCACTGGGGAAGAACACTGGAGTGGTTAGTTCATCAAATTTAACCATGGCTCAACTGACATCTAAAATGCATTTATCTCTGATATAATTCACAATCGTACACTGATTTAGGGGTTTAATTTTAGGAGAGAAAAAATAGTTTTCAATAATCCTAAACTAGCTATCTTTGACAAGAGATTATGATTTTACAAAGAGCAAATCCCTAAAATGTATGCAAGAGTCACTTCTGGCCCAGGGTATTTAGAGAAATTAAAGGCACCCATCATTTGGCTGAATTTAGTCTGACAAGTGGACTAAGGAGCAAGACAGATCCAGCCCCTACCTACCCTGTTGAGAATATTTCTCCTCTGAAGTTTTAAACAACTCCCAGAAGCCTGTGGGAGAGCCCAAGGGCAGGGCTAGGAGGGGGTATTTCTTTTATATGTTGCACAGATTGTGAATTCCACCCACCATAGCACAGGCCGTACCACAAGATCATCCAGCATCAAAATAAGGAGAACAAACTGCATCAGTTTAAGTATAAAAACATCAGGCCAGGCTCTACATACCTAATGTTCTTACAGTTCTTATTCAAACAATTACTTTGGGTTCAATTCGTTCTCCCTATAATCTTAAAACTCTTTGGTTCCCATGTGGCTCCTTGATAAAGAATCCACCTGCTAATGCAGGAGAATGGAGGAGACCCTGATTGGATCCCTGGGTGGGGAAGATTCCCTGGAGGAGGAAATGGCAACCCACTCCAGTATTCTTGCTTAGGAAATCCCAAGGACAGAGGAACCCGGTGGGCTATAGTTCATGCGGTTGCAAAGAGTCGGACAGGAGTGAGCAAAAACCACCACCATATTCTTAAAATTGGTCTTGAAAGTGGGTTTGTGTGGACTTGCAAGGACTACCCAATGTTTTTAGGTATCCTACATTCATTACTGATCTCAGTAACAACTATAGGCATTGCCAGGCTTTTAGATTTAATTTAGAGAAAGACTGTTCACTTTACATATTCATCTTCCACAATCACTTCACAAAGACCTGTTTCCAAGTCTCTCAATCCCCAACAAACCTCAAGACACTGGTTGCCTCGGAAGCTGTGAAATCTTTTGGAGGCAGGGATGCTCCAGGGCAGCAAACTTTTGCCCCACATCAGCCTTCTCTGTTGGAGGCTCCAGTCCCGTAGGGCAAGTCGCAGAGCCGGGTAGACATCTCCAAGCTCATCCACGTGATGGCTTCGTGTTCTCAAGAATTAAATTCTGCCTAGCAGTTTGTGTGGCTCCTGGAACCCAGTGAGGGCCTAGGGCCCTCCATTAACGACCAAGTACACGGTGAGTTAACACACACTGTTACTACCTCTTGAGCTCGTCCCCAAACACAGTGGAGTTACTTTACACCAGATACTTCATGTTTACGTTTGCCTCAGCGCAGAATAAAAGAAGTGACGTGCCCCAACCTGTCACTTCATCCATCCCACAAATACCCCTACTGTGTGCCTGGCACTGCTGATAAACTGATGAACAAAACAGATCGAGAGCGCTGCCCTCCCGGTGCGGACGCTGTCAGCGAAGTAAACACTCAATGGCTGAAAGTTTACCCATTTTCTTCCCGCTTTTTTTTTTTTTTTTTTTTTTTGCCACCGACCCCCATCCTTCCAATCTCGCCAAGGGCTGGAAATCAAGTTTATCCTATTAGTTTGACAGGAATAACGAAACCCTTTAGCCTACACGGAATAGACACCGTCCAGGTGCAACCCAATTCACCATGGAACTCCACTCTCTTTACGTCTTTTTTTGTTTTCAGCCTCAACGGCCCAAAAACTTCAACCGGTCTGAGAGGTTCTCCTCCCCAATTGCAGCCCTGGGACGAACCGGCCCAAGATCCCTGCTCCCCGCGGTGAGCGGGGCGCGCGCGCGGCACTTACCGAGGAGCCGGCCCAGAACGGGCACGAGTTCTTCACCTGCGGGGAGCTGCTCAGCGACAGCGCCCCAAAGCTGAGTGCCACCATGCAGCAGCCCAGGATCAGCTGCAGCAGACCGAGCGACAACAGCAGGCGAGCGGGCAGCAGCGCGGAGCCCGGAGCCCCGGCCGCGGCGGCGGCCCGGCGGGAGGAGAGCGCAGGCGGCGCGGCCAGCACCCCGGCGGCGGTGGCCCCGCAGCGAGGCCGCGCCGGCGGCTGCAGCGCAGCCCGGGTCCAGCGCGGCCGCAGTGGGGGCAGCGGCGGCTCCTGGGCGGCGGCGGCCGCGGCGCCCGGGCCCCCGGCCTGCGGCCCGCCGGAGAGCCCGGCCACCGGGCAGCAGGAGCCCGGGAGCACCACCGGCAGGGACATGGGCAGGCGGGGAAGGAGCGGCCGTTGGCAGCGGGGAGCGGGCGCGGAGCGGAGCCGCCGGCGCCGCGCTCTGAGCACGCGGGCGGGCTCAGACGCGGATGGGGCGGGAAGAAAACGCGCACGGCCCAACCACTTGCTGCCGCCGCCGCCGCCCAGGCGCCCCCGGCCGCACCCACCTGCCGGCCGGCGGGGCCGCCTCCGGCCTCCCGGGCGCGCCCCACGTCCACACCCCGCCCCTGCGCCACGCGCGCCCCGAGGTCCCGCCGCGCAGCGCCTGCACCCTTTGGGGCCCCGCCAAACCGGCGCTCTCTCCCGGGGCTCCAGAAGAGGTGCCCTGCCCCAGTTTAAAACAGGCTCCCTCAGGCGAGGAGGGAACTGCGGTCTGGGCGCGGAGGTACCGACAGCCCGCCAAGCTGGGGCGCGACAGGAGCGCCGGGGCCCCTCGCCCCTTTCCGGTCCAGCCCCGGGCGCGACTCTGGCGACCTTCCATACGAAGGGAGCCCGGCTTTAAACTTTTCCCCCGCCTGGAGGAAGGATGGCAGGAAGAGAGCTGTAGGTGACTTGGTGGGAAAAGTCTAAGCCTCAGGGTTTCGGGAAAGGATGACGCAGATCGAAGTCACCGTTCGCGTGGGGCTTCCCGACGCTGACTGCTCTGCAGCCCCTCCGCCTGGGAAGCTGGGAGGTGGGGAATGAGGGGTAGGGGTGCTTTCCTGGCACCAGCGTAGGAGTGGGCAGGAGGCGAAAGTTTCCTTGGAAGTATCCGGCATCCAGAAAGTGAACCAACGGCCTGGAGCGTTGGCAAGGGTTACATACACTCTGTGGCCGTCTCACCTTGACTCCTGAGCGGTACTAGGCATCATCTGGTAGAACATAGAATCCCAGACTTTCAAAGAAACGGCCTCATAAAATTCTAATCTGTTTTTGGTAATTTATAAAATATATTTAGAACTTAAAAATAAATGATTCGCCTTTGTAAAATTTTATTTCCTAACGGTAGGCATTCTTATGTGTTGAAAGTGTTCTTATACATAAAATGATTATAATAGTTTTTTCCAGGTTAAGAACCAGAGCACTGTCACTCTGCAGAAAGTCAGTCTCAGTATTAGGTGAGTAATAAGTAAGGGGAGGGTATTTTATATCCTCCTGCACACTAAACCAAAGGAAATGTGTATCCGTTTTTATGTTCTGCTTACAAAGGCTGTATTTATTTTGTTCATTACTTACTGCATCCCACAATGTAATGCACTGCCAAGGTGCATGTGTGTTTACTGTACACTTTTTGAATTATTAAAACACCTGTGATTAATAGTCTCAAGGACTTCTTTTACCAACTCTTCTTGGAAATAAACTTCAAATCGTGGAAAGAAAAAAAGGAGTTGTCTTTCAAAATAAACGTTTGAAGTATGTCATTTCATGCACTTTAAAACATCTTACAGTACGTATTCTTAAATTGCAGGTAATGTTAAATTGAAAGTTTCTCGTGTGCCAGATTATACATTTTAATTTATGCACAAGCTTATAGGTATTCAATTTTTAACATTCTAGGATTCATGGGGTCGCAAAGAGTCAGACACGACTGAGCGACTGAACTGAACTACATTGTGTAATGTAAAAAAGTCTAATTGAGTCTTGAGAAACTCTGTCAGCTAATAAGTTTATTCCGCTGGTCAGTCTCTGACACCCGAAACGTACTGTCAAAAATGTATTCTTTGGGTCTGTATAGTTGGTACTAGAAATCAGATATTCTCCTTTCCTTTGAATGTTTAATGCCTGGAAAGGG
Organism: Moschus berezovskii; assembly: GCF_049115385.1. Taxonomy (NCBI): domain Eukaryota; kingdom Metazoa; phylum Chordata; class Mammalia; order Artiodactyla; family Moschidae; genus Moschus; species Moschus berezovskii. The sequence goes on along the minus strand of NC_142466.1, from coordinate 52,522,191 downwards.
AGAGCTCCAGGAGAACTGGTAACGGTCTGTTTCTTGGTATGGATGCCAGTTCCATGGGTGGGACTCATTCTGAGAAAATTCATGGAGTTGTACTTTGTGCAGTGCTCTGTTTTTTATATTTAAATATTTTCAAATCTTTCTATGTACGTTACCCTTAAATTTTTGTCTGTTTCCCTATATAGAAACAGATGAAAGCAAAGGTAACTAAAATCCATAGATAGTTTTATCCAGTAGCTTCACTTATTTTTTCAGGCCACTAAACCTTTTCCTAAGCTGCTAATTAAGAGTTGTTGCACAGCAGTTTTCTTTTATGTTGTTGTTATTGGCCATATTTATAGCTGTGAGATTCTTTTCCATCAACCCAAATCCATGAAACTTTGCCCCAGCTTTCAAGATTATGCCAAATAGCACTCTTGGGTATTTGAGCTTTGGGTTTTATAATTTAAGATTGATTCTTTGCATCCCCCCAAACAATTGATTACAGTAAGTCCTAAGTTATACCTGATCAGGCTGAGTTGTATGTTACTAAATTCTTATAGGATGATTCAGAGTCACTGACTTCATGTTGGCTTAAAAAAAATTAAGTGAAGATTTTGGAAAACAGGCAATTCAATTCCTCAAAAGTTAAAGAATTATCATTTGACCCAATAATTCCATTCCTTGGTATATACCCAAAAGAAGTGAAAACATATGTCCACATAAAAGCTTATACACAAATAGCATTATTCACAATAGCCCAAAAGGTAAAAGCAACCCAAGTGTGGGTGAATGGATAAATGAAATGTGGTATTACAGATGAATAGATAAACAAAATGCAGGAGAGCCATACAATGAGATATTTTCAACAATATAAAGGGGTGAAGTACTGGTTTATGCTACAACATGAATGAACCTTGAAAACATCATGCTAAGTGAAGGAAGATAGTCTCACAAGATTATGTGATCCCATTCATATGAAATCTCGACAGCAGACAAATCCATAGAGACAGAAACTAGATTAATGATTGCTTAGGAATTGGAATGGGGGGAGTAGTTAGAAAATTGAATGGGGGTTTATAGCTAAAAGGTCAGGTGACTTTTTGAAGTGAAAAAATCTTTTGAAATCTATTATGGTGATGATTGCACAACCTTGTGAATATACTAAAAATCAATGAATCGAACACTAAATGGGGGAACTGTATCTCAATAAATATTACAGGTGACTCTATCATTATCTCTTAATAAAGCCCTTACTAAGGCATATTAAAAATAATTAAAATAAAGACAAACATGTGGAAAATGCTACCAGGCATTTTGTTAATATGGGTGAAAATGCAAGGAAACAGTGGTTGTAGTATATTGTTGGGTGGAACCCAGCTGCCAGCTTTCCTCAATATCAAAGCCAAATTCCAAGGAGAAATTTACATCAACTCCTCCCTTCCGCATACCTCATTTTCCACTTCCCACACTCAAAGCCTTTTCTGCCCAGAAATTCACATCCTTTCACTCAGGTTACACTGGACACCTTTACACAAACTCCTCAGTGCTTCTCACCATTTCTCAGAAGCTCCAGCCTGTGCTAGGAGAAACATGTTCCCTGGCAACCTGCCTCCAGTACTTACATTTTACGAGGAGAAAAGCTTCTCTGAAGAAGGCAGAGTGGAATCCAGAAGTCCTCCTTTAATTTGGTGTCTCTGGAGCAGCTTTGCTAAGTTTGGTCCGTAGACTGCGGAACAACTTGAAAGGTAGCTTGAAATGCAGGTTCACGGACTTCCTTTACACTCACAGAACCTGACAATCTGGACAGAACTGGCAAACTGCATTTTAACAAATTTTAAAAACCATGAACTGATAACAATGGTAGTAGTCAGACTCAAGAATCTTTGCATAGGCATTTTTATATGGGAGGGGACTAGAAGTAGCTTAATAGTTGGAAGGGATTTGGCTTGAATACAAACTTAGATGTAAATATGTTGGAGAGAGAGGTCTTGCTGGCCCCCAGCCAGGCATTGCTGCCCAGGTGATTTTTATGTATAGGAAGGACGGAAGCCACTGGGTTCTACTGGAAAGGGGACCAAATTAGGAACCAGACATCCCAGGTTCTAGTCCCTCCTCCACTCAGTGATCTGGAGCAGCTCCAAACTTCTCTAGCCTCTATTGCTTCATCTGTTTCAGGTGCAAATTTGGGATGCTTCAACTGCCTGAGGCCTGCCAAGGCCTGTGGTTTTGGAATTCAGCCATTCTAATCACCATGATTTCTCAAGTGATCAGCATGAGAGCAGAGAGCAAGAAAAGCAGGTGAACTAAAGTGCAGAATAGTTAAACTTTCAGACCTAGAAAACCCAGGACAAGATAAAAAATGCTTCATTCTAAACTTTAAGGCCTGAAGTACCATGGTCTCATGTTTTTCCCTGAGGTACAATTTTGAACAAGGATTGTGTCTAGGAAATTGAGTGGCAACTTGCATTATAAAATTCACTTTGCAAAGAAAGAGCTGTGGAATTTTTTCCTAATTAAGAGAGAGAAAACAAAAAAATGGAAGAAAAGAAAGCAACTTGAGCATAGCTGGGCAAACCAGGTACTCTTGTTTTTCTGAAATAATGGTGCAGGTTGGTTGTTAAGGATTTCTAATGCCACTGACCACAAGACAGACATATCTAGTAAACAGAAGGGCTGCAGTCATACTTTTCTCTTTGAAATTAAATATTGAAGAACTTCTTATAATGCAAATCTCACAAAATACAATTCAAGTGAATTGCTCTAAAATTATTTATGGCTTATAATTTTCTAGGAGAAATGAGCTACACATATATATGTAATAAACTGTGTTTTATACTCGTGTGTTTATGAGAGAGTATGTGTATATTCGTGTGTGTGCGTGTTGTGAAACCTTATAATCTCAGAGCTTCCTGGTTCAAGTTTCCGTCAACATTAAAGCTGTAATTCACCTTTGAGCACTTTTGAAGAAATCTCTTGAAGAAGTCTTTTATTTATGCCAAATGTGAAGCCTAGATGTTTAGGAAAAACCTGGAGGATAACAAGAGAGGTTGTCCTTGCCTGGTGTGAGCACAGTTCTCACCCGACACTAAGGGGCTCTTGGTGTGAAGTGCTTGTCAGACCACCAAGGGAGTTTAGAAATATATACAGCTTCTCCTTCATCTATTCCACTCATAAAACACCCCCGTTCCCTCTGGCAACCACCTCTGAATAGGTGAGATTAAGAGGTACACATTCCCAGCTACAAAATAAATAAGTCACAGGGACATAGTATTCAGCACCGGGAATAGAGTCAATAATATTGTGATAATTTTGTATGGTGACAGATGATAACCAGACTGACCATGGTGATCATTTTATAATGTATAAAAATATTGACTCTCTGCTGTACACTTGCAACTAATATAAGTTAATTATACTTCAATAAGAAAAAAATAATTATATATATGTGTGTGTGTATCTATATATAAAATTTCTAAGCCTTCAGTTGTGAAGATACTGATTTATAAGGTTTGGGTAAGGTCCATACATACTATATTTAGTAAAAGTTCCCCAGAAGTTGGAGATGCCCTCAAAAGCTATGTCTGAGAGACCAATATACCTGTGTGTGTGTGTGTGCATGCGTATGTGTACACGTGTTCTTTTTAGCAACTATTTACAGAAGATAAAACCTTGTGTCCCCAAAGACAGTCAGAGGATGGGTGTCCCTGCCTGTCAAACTAGAAGAGACAGCATGAGGGGGATTTGGCCCGGGCTTAGCACAGCCCATGTGGACTGAGCTGTAGATGTCCCTGTGTATACATTTAGAAATGTACAGATTCTATGGATTTAAAATCTTAGCCACTGACCTGCTGAAGACCACTTAGTCGCCCAGGAAGAAAGAGGTGGGGTCTCCCCTGCAGGGAGAGGGCATGACTGCTGCCAGCCCTCCAGGAGAGGTGGTACCTGGGACAGGAACTGAGAGCAACGTGGAGTTCAAGATGCAGGAAGAAGAGCAACACTGTTCTCTCTCTGAGCCTCCTCGTAACACTAGCTACCAGTCTTCATGTTCTGCTATGACCAGGTTTGCGTGCATTATTTCTAATACATCTCTGTGAGGTAGCTCCTTGGCTGAACTGGGCTGGAAAGGAAGACAAAGAAGCAAAAGAAAAATCATTCACCTTTGAGCCTCTTTAGCTCATAGTCACTTTCAACAGTCCAGAGCACAAAAATAAATTGCTCTCCATGAAATGGTGTGATACAAAATCACTCTCCCACCTCTTCTGATCTGATGGGCTGCTCTTGATAACAGATGTGAGTTCTGTGCATTCAACTGTGTGCTTGCACACCTTGTTCTGACTATATAAATAAGTATCTTGACATATAGGGCTTCCCTGGTGGTTCATCAATAAAGAATCCACCTGCCAATGCAGGACATGCAAGTTAGATCTCTGGGTTGAGAAGATCCCCTGGAGAAGGAAATGGCCTGGGAAATCCCATGGACAGAGGAGCCTGGCAGGCTACAGTCCAGGGAGGTTGCAAAAAGTCAGACATGACTTAGTGACTGAATATCAACAATAATATTTTGACATATATCAGTCTTTCATCCCAGGCTCATTTTTACTTTTGGGCTTTTAAATGTGCTGTTCCCTCTGCCAAAAATACTGTTTTATGCCTACCTCCTTGATGCCCAACTTACATACACACATTCTCCCAGGATACCCCTACTCATCCCTAGGTTACAGATTGGAGCTTCTTTGCTCCAAAAAGTTGTCCTTGACGTCCCCACAAGGCCATCTCCCCCACAGAGGCCAGGCAGAGTGAACCTGCTTTGTGCTTCATTTTGCTCTCTTACTTTGCACCATGTTGTGACTGCCTGATTTCTTGTCTAGATTCCTATCTAGACTCTGCATGTGGGAGGGTGGGGGTGGTGCATTGGAGGTGGAGGGGTGTGGGGGAAGGCACATAATAAAAGAAACTTCAGAGACACTGGAATGCTCTACATCTTGATATGAGTGATAGAGTTTCAGATATATACATGCATAAAAATTCATCAAGCTGTGCATTTAAGATTTGTGTGTATCTCTGTATTATAACAACCACCACTACCACCACAACAAGGTCAGGATACATGAAAAAACTGCGTACTCACTCATTTTAAAACTAAACATTAAACCTTAATTAAAATTTTAAAAACAACAATCTGATCTCCCAAGAGGGCTTGCCCTAGATCACTTGCTCAGTAGAAGAACCAGTCTCCTGATTCCCACCTTAGAGCTGTTTCTGTTATCCTACATGGAGGTATTGGGTCATGTATTGGGTCAGTATCATACACATGGGGGACACAAGTTCTGTTCCAACCTGGGCAGCGTGGTGACTCTGGGTTAATATCAGATCAGATCAGTCGCTCAGTCGTGTCCGACTCTCCGCGACCCCATGAATCACAGCACGCCAGGCCTCCCTGTCCATCACCAACTCCCGGAGTTCACTCAAACTCATGTCCACAGAGTCGGTGATGCCATCCAGCCATCTCATTCTCCGTCTTCCCCTTCTCCTCCCGCCCCCAACCTTTCCCAGCATCAGAGTCTTTTCCAGTGAGTCAACTCGTCGCATGAGGTGGCCAAAGTACTGCAGTTTCAGCTTTAGCATCAGTCCCTCCAATGAACACCCAGGATTGATCTCCTTTAGAATGGACTGGTTGGATCTCCTTGCAGTATAAGGGACTCTCAAGAGTCTTCTCCAACACCACAGTTCAAAAGCATCGATTCTTCGGCGATCAGCCTTATAGCAGTCCTCAAACCTGGACACGTTATGTGGTATGAAGACTCTTAGGACACCCCTGATGACTCTGAGGCAGTGTGGTTTGATGAAGGAGCTCTGGATGGCAAATTACTGGCCTCTTTACTAAACCAGGGCCTTTGTACTTTTGTTCTATCTGGAATGCTCTTCTCCCACGTATGTCTTGTCCCCTATTTCATTCACTTTTTAGAGAAATCACTCCTGACTTTCTTATCAAATGTGGCACTTTTCAACCTCCTTCAGTCTCTATCCTCATATTCTAGATTTTTTTCATGGTACCTATCACCATCTGACATTACATTGTATATTGTTTCCATGGCAATAGGATAAATATAAGCTTCATGAGGTCAGGGACTTTGTGTGAAATAAGCCTATATTCTCTCCTAGAGCAGTGCCTGATAAATATGAATCAATAAAGTTTTATTGAATAAACAAATGATCTTTGTTTTTTCTCTCACTTGATGTGTGATCCTAGACAATTACGTCACCTCAGTGGGTTTCAGTCTTTTCCATTAATGGGGAGTGGGATAGTGGGTGGGTAGGGAGGTGTTTAGACTAGATTGTGTGCATGGTTCTTTCCAGTTCTTACATATAATTCTAAATGCCAGCATGTAGAATGCTCTCTTCTCCAAGTGCCTTGGTCTCCTTTAAAGAAGACCATTCTGATTATGAATCATCTCAATGTGAAAGTACAAAGAAAGGTGTGTTTGCGTCTGTGTGTGTGTTTGTGTGTGTGTAAATGAAGCTGAAAGACAAGCCAGGGCCCCACAGCCCTGGTGTCAGGCTACTTGCCACCCACATATCAGGTGTCCCACTCATGGTGGCTATGTTACATGTCAGCCTCAGAACTTAGCCCCAGCGAGCAGGAGCTGAACCCCTCTTGAACTCACAGATTCTGCAGCTTAGAATGTGACTAAGGATGAGCTTGGCTATGACAGACCTCTGAGGGGACTAATGTAACTAACAGGCAAACCATCTTTGCTGGGATTGAGTGGGTGAGTGGAGACCTAAAGTGGGAGTGAGGTGGGGGTGGGGAGTAAAGAGCACTGGTGCAAGGTTTTCAGTGTTCTTGGAAGTGGTGGATGGATGCAGTCTGGGGAAACCTCTGGGAACCCTGGAGGCCACTGACCATGGGCCTTATAAACAGAGACCCCAAGGGCAGCATGAAGTGGAGGGACGAATGCTGCACTTAACCAGAGTTAAACCTGAAACAGATCCAGGAAGCAGTGGGCTATGGTGCAGTCTTTCAGGATACCAAGAGTCAAAGAGAGTGAGAAGACAGGCAATGAATACACATACGTCTCGTGTTTGTGTGAATCTTTCAAATACAACAACAGCCATTAGTTCAGTTCAGTTCAGTCGCTCAGTCGTGTCCGACTCTCCGCGACCCCATGAATCACAGCACGTCAGGCCTCCCTGTCCGTCACCACCAACTCGTGAAGTTCACTAAACTCATGGCCATCGAGTCAGTGATGCCATCCAGCCATCGCATTCTCTGTTGTCCCCTTCTCCTCCCGCCCCCAATCCCTCCCAGCATGAGAGTCTTTTCCAGTGAGTCAACTCGTCGCATGAGGTGGCCAAAGTATTGCAGCTTCAGCTTTAGCATCAGTCCTTCCAATGAACACCCAGGACTGATCTCCTTTAGAATGGACTGGTTGGATCTCTTTGCAGTACAAGGGACTCTCAAGAGTCTTCTCCAACACCACAGTTCAAATGCATCAATTCTTCGGCGATCAGCTTTTTTCACAGTCCAACTCTCACATCCATACATGACCACAGGAAAAACCATAGCCTTGACTAGACGGACCTTTGTTGGCAAAGTAATGTCTCTGCTTTTTAATATACTATCAAGGTTGGTCATAACTTTCCTTCCAAGGAGTAAGCGTCTTTTAATTTCATGGCTGCAATCAGCATCCACAGTGATTCTGGAGCCCAAAAAAATAAATTCTGACACTGTTTCCACTGTTTTCCCATCTATTTCCCATGAAGTGATCGGACCAGATGCCATGATATTTGTTTTCTGAATGTTGAGCTTCAAGCCAAACTTTTCACTCTCCTCTTTCACTTTCATCAAGAGGCTTTTGAGTTCCTCTTCACTTTCTGCCATAAGCGTAGTGTCATCTGCATATCTGAGGTTACTGATATTTCTCCCAGCAATCTTGATTCCAGCTTGTGCTTCTTCCAGCCCAGCGTTCCTCATGATGTACTCTGCATATAAGTTAAATAAGCAAGGTGATAATATACAGCCTTGACGTACTCCTTTTCCTATTTGGAACCAGTCTGTTGTTCCATGTCCAGTTCTAACTGTTGCTTCCTGACCTGCATACAGGTTTCTCAAGAGGCAGGTCAGGTGGTCTGGGATTCCCATCTCTTTCAGAATGTTCCACAGTTTATTGTGATCGACACAGTCAAAGGCTTTGGCATAGTCAATGAAGCAGAAATAGATGTTTTTCTGAAACTCTCTTGCTTTCTCCATGATCCAGCGGATGTTGGCAATTTGATCTCTGGTGCCTCTGCCTTTTCTAAAACCTGCTTGAACATCTGGGAGTTCACGGTTCACATATTGCTGAAGCCTGGCTTGGAGAATTTTGAGCATGACTTTACTAGCGTGGATGTGACCAGTGATAGAAGCAAGGTCCGGTGCTGTAAAGAGCAATATTGCATAGGAACCTGGAATGTTAGGTCCATGAATCAAGGCAAATTGGAAGTGGTCAAACAGGAGATGGCAAGAGTGAACGTCGACATTCTAGGAATCAGTGAACTAAAATGGACTGGAATGGGTGAATTTAACTCAGATGACCATTATATCTACTACTGTGGGCAGGAATGCCTTAGAAGAAATGGAGTAGCCATCATGGTCAACAAAAGAGTCCGAAATGCAGTACTTGGATGCAATCTTAAAAATGACAGAATGATTTCTGTTCGTTTCCAAGGCAAACCATTCAATATTATAGTAATCCAGGCCTATGTCCCAACCAGTAATGCTGAAGAAGCCAAAGTTAATCGGTTTTATGAAGACCTACAAGACCTTTTAGAACTAACACCCAAAAAGATGTCCTTTTCATTATAGGGGACTGGAATGCAAAAGTAGGAAGTCAAGAAACACCTGGAGTAACAGGCAAATTTGGCCCTGGAGCACGGAATGAAGCAGGGCAAAGGCTAATAGAGTTTTGTCAAGAGAATGCACTGGTCATAGCAAACACCCTCTTCCAACAACACAAGAGAAGACTCTACACATGGACATCACCAGATGGTCAACACCGAAATCAGATTGATTATATTCTTTGCAACCAAAGATGGAGAAGCTGTATACAGTTAGCGAAAACAAGACCAGGAGCTGACTGTGGCTCAGATCATGAACTCCTTATTGCGAAATTCAGACTTAAATTGAAGAAAGTAGGGAAAACCACTGGAGAAGGCAATGGCAAGCCACTCCAGTGTTCTTGCCTGGAGAATCCCAGAGATGGGGGAGCCTGGTGGGCTTCCGTCTATGGGGTCACACAGAGTCGGACACGACTGAAGTGACTTAGCAGCAGCAGCAGCAGCAGGGAAAACCACTAGACCATTCAGATATGACCTCAGTCAAATCCCTTATGATTATACAGTGGAAGTGAGAAATAGATTTAAGGGACTAGATCTGATAGATAGAGTGCCTGATGAACTCTGGACGGAGGTTTGTGACAATGTACAGGAGACAAGGACCAAGACCATCCCCATGGAAAAGAAATGCAAAAGAGCAAAATGGCTGTCTGAGGAGGCCTTACAAATAGCTGTGAAAAGAAGAGAGGCGAAAAGCAAAGGAGAAAAGGAAAGATATAAGCATCTGAATGCAGAGTTCCAAAGAGTAGCAAGGAGAGATAAGAAAGACTTCCTCAGTGATCAATGCAAAGAAATAGAGAAAAACAACAAAATGGGAAAGACAAGAGACCTCTTCAAGAAAATTAGAGATTCCAAGGGAACATTTCATGCAAAGATGGGCTCGATAAAGGACAGAAATGGTATGGACCTAACAGAAGCAGAAGATATTAAGAAGAGGTGGTAGGAATACACAGAAGAACTGTACAAAAAAGATCTTCATGACCAAGATAGTCACGATAACGTGATCACTGACCTAGAGCCAGACATCTTGGAATGTGAAGTCAAGTGGGCCTTAGAAAGCATCACTACGAACAAAGCTAGTGGAGGTGATGGAATTCCAGTTGAGCTATTTCAAGTCTTGAAAGATGATGCTGTGAAAGTGCTGCACTCAATATGCCAGCAGATTTGGAAAACTCAGCAGTGGCCACAGGACTGGAAGAGGTCAGTCTTCATTCCAATCCCAAAGAAAGGCAATGCCAAAGAATGCTCTAACTACCGCACAATTGCACTCATCTCACACGCTAGTAAAGTCATGCTCAAAATTCTCCAAGCCAGGCTTCAGCAATATGTGAACCGTGAACTCCCAGATGTTCAAGCAGGTTTTAGAAAAGGCAGAGGCACCAGAGATCAAATTGCCAACATCCGCTGGATCATGGAGAAAGCAAGAGAGTTTCAGAAAAACATCTATTTCTGCTTCATTGACTATGCCAAAGCCTTTGACTGTGTCGATCACAATAAACTGTGGAACATTCTGAAAGAGATGGGAATCCCAGACCACCTGACCTGCCTCTTGAGAAACCTGTATGCAGGTCAGGAAGCAACAGTTAGAACTGGACATGGAACAACAGACTGGTTCCAAATAGGAAAAGGTGTACGTCAAGGTTGTATATTGTCACCTTGCTTATTTAACTTATATGCAGAGTACATCATGAGGAACGCTGGGCTGGAAGAAGCACAAGCTGGAATCAAGATTGCTGGGAGAAATAAAATAACCTCAGATATGCAGATGACATCACCCTTACCGCAGAAAGTGAAGAGGAACTCAAAAGCCTCTTGATGAAAGTGAAAGAGGAGAGTGAAAAGGTTGGCTTGAAGCTCAACATTCAGAAAACAAATATCATGGCGTCTGGTCCCATCACTTCATGGGAAATAGATGGAAAAACAGTGGAAACAGTGTCAGATTTTACTTTTTTAGGCTCCAAAATCACTGCAGATGCTGATTGCAGCCATGAAATTAAAAGACGCTTACTCCTTGGAAGGAAAGTTATGACCAACCTTGATAGTATATTAAAAAGCAGAGACATTACTTTGCCAACAAAGGTCCGTCTAGTCAAGGCAATGGTTTTTCCCGTGGTCATGTATGGATGTGAGAGTTGGACTGTGAAGAAGGCTGATCGCCAAAGAATCGATGCTTTTGAACTGTGGTGTTGGAGAAGACTCTTGAGAGTCCCTTATACTGCAAGGAGATCCAACCAGTCCATTCTAGAGGAGATCAATCCTGGATGTTCATTGGAGGGACTGATGCTAAAGCTGAAGCTGCAATACTTTGGCCACCTCATGCGACGAGTTGACCCACTGGAAAAGACTCTGATGCTGGGAAAGGTTGGGGGCGGGAGGAGAAGGGGACGACGGAGAAGGAGATGGCTGGATGGCATTACCAACTCTGTGGACATGAGTTTGAGTGTACTCTGGGAGTTGGTGATGGACAGGGAGGCCTGGCGTGCTGTGATTCATGGGGTCGTGGAGAGTCGGACACGACTGAGCGACTGATCTGATCTGATCTTACTAGTGTGTGAGATGAGTGCAATTGTGCGGTAGTTAGAGCATTCTTTGGCATTGCCTTTCTTTGGGATTGGAATGAAGACTGACCTCTTCCAGTCCTGTGGCCACTGCTGAGTTTTCCAAATCTGCTGGCATATTGAGTGCAGCACTTTCACAGCATCATCTTTCAAGACTTGAAATAGCTCAACTGGAATTCCATCACCTCCACTAGCTTTGTTCGTAGTGATGCTTTCTAAGGCCCACTTGACTTCACATTCCAAGATGTCTGGCTCTAGGTCAGTGATCACGTTATCGTGACTATCTTGGTCGTGAAGATCTTTTTTGTACAGTTTTTCTGTGTATTCTTGCCACCTCTTCTTAGTATCTTCTGCTTCTGTTAGGTCCATACCATTTCTGTCCTTTATCGAGCCCATCTTTGCATGAAATGTTCCCTTGGAATCTCTAACTTTCTTGAAGAGATCTCTTGTTTTTCCTATTCTGTTGTTTTCCTCTATTTCTTTGCATTGATCGCTGAGAAGGCTTTCTTATCTCTCCTTGCTATTCTTTGGAACTCTGCATTCAGATGCTTATATCTTTCCTTTTCTCCTTTGCTTTTCGCTTATCTTCTTTTCACAGCTATTTGTAAGGCCTCCTCAGACAGCCATTTTGCTTTTTTGCATTTCTTTTCCATGCGGATGGTCTTGGTCCCTGTCTCCTGTACAATGTCACAAACCTATGGGTACTAAATTTTCACTCTCTAAGAAGAACTGGAGATTCGGCAAAATAGACTGACTTCCTTGAAGACAAACTGCAAAATCAAAGCAAAAACCTAGGCCTTTTGACTTCTATTTCAGTCTCTTTCCCAGTATATATACTACAGCAATATTTTGGGCACAACGTTACTCATGATTCAGAAAACATGGGAGACGACCCTCACAGACCTGAATTAAAGAAGCCATCTTCAATTCTGTCTCTCCTCATTTCCAGGGACTTTTCTTTGCTTAACCATGCATTCCCAGTGAGGGCTGCCATGTTCTTGTCTGACTCCGCCCTCAACTGGAGATTGGGTCCCGGGCAGATATCTGATCTGAAGGGGCCCTCCCTGCACCTCCCCTTAGGACCACAACTGGTTGGTTCATTTCGATAGAAAGACTTCATCATTGTGATTGCAAGACAGACAAACCCATATGAAATGTCCAAATTTAAAAGTAGGATATTTCTCTAATATTTCCTAAAAAGATGTTTGATCAAATTCAGCATCTAGTTCTCTAGTGAAAGAAGCCAGTTACAAAAAAGTCCCACATACTATATGATTCCATTTGCATAAATTGTCCAGACAAGGGAAATTTATTAAGAAAGTAGACTAGTCACTGCTTAGGGTTGGGAGGGAATGGAGACAGAGCCAAATGGTATGAGGTTTCTCTTTGAAGTGATGAAATGTTCTAAAATTGACAGGGTAATGGTTGCACATATCTGTGAACATACTAAAAACCACTGAGTGGCACATCTTAAATGGGTGAATTACACTGTATGTGAACAATTATTTCAATCCAATTGTTTAAAAATCCATTCCTGATTTTTAAATGGCATAACTTCTTAACATTATATCTATCTCCAATCATCATTAAGAACATTCAAACAGTGCTCGCTTCGGCAGCACATATACTAAAATTGGAACGATACAGAGAAGATTAGCATGGCCCCTGTGCAAGGATGACACGCAAATTCGTGAAGTGTTCCATATTTTTAAGAAACAAAGGGAGAAGAACCAAATCAATAAAATTAGAAATGAAAATGGAGAGATCACAACTGACAACACAGAAATACAAAGGATTATTAGAGAATACTATCAGCAATTATATGGCAATAAAATGAATAACCTGGAAGAAATGGACAAATTCCTAGAAAAGTACAACTTTCCAAAAATGAACCAGGAAGAAATAGAAAATCTGAACAGACCCATCACAAGCACGGAACTAGAGGCTGTAATCAAGAATCTTCCAGCAAACAAAAGCCCAGGTCCAGACAGCTTCACAGCCGAATTCTACCAAAAATTTAGAGAAGAGCTAACACCTATTCTACTCAAACTCTTCCAGAAAATTGCTGAGGAAGGGAAACTTCCAAACTCATTCTATGAGGCCACCATCACCCTAATCCCAAAACCTGGTAAAGACCCCACAAAAAAAGAAAACTACAGAACTACAGGCCAATATCACTGATGAACATAGATGCAAAAATCCTTAACAAAATTCTAGCAATCAGAATCCAACAACATATTAAGAAGATCATACATCATGACCAAGTGGGCTTTATCCCAGGAATGCAAGGATTCTTCAATATCCGCAAATCAATCAATGTAATACACCACATTAACAAACTGAAAAATAAAAATCATATGATTATCTCAATAGATGCAGAGAAAGCCTTCGACAAAATTCAACATCCATTTATGATAAAAACCCTCCAGAAAGTGGGAATAGAAGGGACGTATCTCAACATAATAAAAGCTATATATGACAAACCCACAGCAAACATTATCCTTAATGGTGAAACACTGAAAGCATTTCCCCTAAAGTCAGGAACAAGACAAGGGTGCCCACTCTCACCACTACTATTCAACATAGTTCTGGAAGTTTTGGCCACAGCAATGAGAGCAGAAAAAGACATAAAAGGAATCCAAATTGGAAAAGAAGAAGTAAAACTTTCACTGTTCGCTGATGACATGATCCTCTACACAGAAAACCCTAGAGACTCTACCAGAAAACTACTAGAGCTAATCAATGATTACAGTAACGTTGCAGGATATAAAATCAACACACAGAAATCCCTTGCATTCCTATACACTAATAATGAGAAAATAGAAGGAGAAATTAAGGAAACTATTCCATTCACTGTTGCAATGAAAAGAATTAAATACTTAGGAATATATCTACCTAAGGAAACAAAAGACTTGTACATAGAAAACTATAAAACACTACTGAAAGCAATCAAAGAGGACACTAATAGATGGAGAAATATACCATGTTCATGGATTGGAAGAATAAATATTGTAAAAATGAGTATACTACCCAAAGTAATTTATACATTCAATGCAATCCCTATCAAGCTACCAACGATATTTTTCACAGAACTAGAACAAATAATCTCACAATTTATATGGAAATACAAAAAACCTCGAATAGCCAAAGCAATCTTGAGGAAGAAAAATGGAACTGGGGGAATTAACCTGCCGGACTTCAGGCTCTACTACAAAGCCACAATCATCAAGACAGTGTGGTACTGGCATAAAGACAGAAATATAGATCAATGGAACAAAATAGAAAGCCCAGAGATAAATCCACGCACCTATGGACACCTCATCTTTGACAAAGGAGGCAAGAATATAAAATGGAGAAAAGACAGTCTCTTTAACAAGTGGTGCTGGGAAAACTGGTCAGCCACCTGTAAAAGAATGAAACTAGAACACTTCCTAACACCATACACAAAAATAAATTCAAAATGGATTAGAGAGCTAAATGTAAGACCAGAAACTATAAAACTCCTAGAGGAGAACGTAGGCAAAACACTCTCCGACATAAATCACAGCAGGATCCTCCATGACCCACCTCCCAGAATATTGGAAATAAAAGCAAAAATAAACAAATGGGACCTAATTAAAATCAAAAGCTTCTGCACAGCAAAGGAAACTATAAGTAAGGTGAAAAGACAGCCTTCAGAATGGGAGAAAATAATAGCAAATGAAGCAACGGATAAAGGATTAATCTCCAAAATATACAAGCAGCTCCTGCAGCTCAATTCCAGAAAAATAAATGACCCAATCAAAAAATGGGCCAAAGAACTAAACAGACATTTCTCCAAAGAAGACATAAAGATGGCTAACAAACACATGAAAAGATGCTCAACATCCCTCATAATCATAGAGATGCAAATCAAAAAACCACAATGAGATACCATTTCACACCAGTCAGAATGGCTGCTATCCAAAAGTCTACATGCAATAAATGCTGGAGAGGATGTGGAGAGAAAGGAACCCTCTTACACTGTTGGTGGGAATGCAAACTAGTACAGCCACTATGGAGAAGAGTGTGGAGATTCCTCAGAAAACTGGAAATAGAACTGCCATATGATCCAGCAATCGCACTCCTGGGCATACACACCGAGGAAACCAGAATTGAAAGAGACACATGTACTCCAATGTTCATTGCAGCACTGTTTATAATAGCCAGGACATGGAAGCAACCTAGATGTCCATCTGCAGACGAATGGATAAGAAAGCTTTGGTACAAATACACAACGGAGTATTATTCAGCCATTAAAAAGAATACATTTGAATCAGTTCTAATGAGGTGGATGAAACTGGAGCCTATTATACAGAGTGAAGTAAGCCAGAAAGAAAAACACCAATACAGTATACTAACGCATATATATGGAATTTAGAAAGATGCAAATGATAACCCTGTATACGAGACAGCAAAAGAGATTCAGATGTATAGAACAGTCTTTGGGACTCTATGGGAGAGGGTGAGGGTGGGAGGATTTGGGAGAATGGCATTGAAACACGTATGTTGTCATATGTGAAACGAATCACTAGTTCAGGGTCAATGCATGTTATAGGATGCTCGGGGCTGGCATGCGGGGATGACCCAGAGGGAGGATAAAGGGAGGAGGGAGGTGGGAGGGGGGTTCAGGAGGGGGAACTTATATAAACCCGGGGCGAATTCATGTCAATGTATGGCAAAACCAACCAATATAATATTGTAAAATAATTTGCCTCCAATAAAAAATAAATTAATTACCAAAAAAAAAAAAAAAAAAAGAACATTCAAACAGTTTCATTAAATTTACGGAAAAGTTAAGAATGTCCATATCCTCTACTTTCTAGCTAAGTAATGACAAATGTTTGGAAAAAAGAATAATTATGATTTCAAATATATGACCTATACCTGGACAAAGTAGGATAACCCCATCTGGAACATGAAAGAAAAAAAGAATCTATCACATTCAAATACCTTTCAAGTTAAATTTTAAAAATTATTTAAATAGTATAGGTTCCCATCAGTGTTGAGCTGTACGGAAAAAAGAGATTTTTGTACACAAAAATCAGGTAATGCAGATCCAATCAAGTGATCATCTGGGTGGGACTCCTAGATTTTGAGAGCGGGCAGAGATTCAAGTATTTGGATAAACTGAATCTAGCTAGTGGTCTAAAGGAAAGTGAAAAGTGTTAGTTGCTCAGTCATGTCCAGCTCTTTCGACACCATGGACTGTAGTCCTCCTCCAGGCTCCTCTGTCCATGCAATTCTCCTGGCAAGAATACTGGAGGGGGTTGCTATTCCCTTCTCCAGGGGATCTTCCAACTCAGGGATCAAACCTGGGACCCCTGCATTGCAGGTGAATGCTTTATCATCTGAGCCACCAGGGAAGCAATGGTCTATATGAGCCACATTTCTTTTTTTTTTTTTTTTGATGTTGCAAAATCAAAGTACTACTTTATTAAATGAGTTATTTTATACAATATGAACATCAATATAATTACAATTGTAAAAAAAAAATTTTATAACAAGGATGGACTGATTTTCAGATTTCCAAATCAGAGTCAACTGTCCATTTACACAGAATTGTCTTTGCATGAAGCCCAAAAGGGAACAGCATAGAATGAGTGTTTCTGTAGCCCCTTTATTTTTGCTGATCAACAGTTTGTTAGAAAAGCAGCTGCAGGTTTGTTACCTAAGGTCTGAGACAGTAGAAGAATCAAAGGTGTCACGGATTCACCTGTAAACAACTTTATGCCTGAACATCAGCTAATTCTGGAGGAAGTGGAGTCTTAGGATGCTTGCTCTCAGAGTGCTGCTTGAAGGTCTTAGGGTCTGGCATTTGCGTCCTACAGACAGTGCAGGTATATATTAAGGCAGCTTTGGCAGCGGCCTTCTGGTCATGTCCTTGTTTCTTCTTTTGTCCAGCTTGCTTTTTGGCATTTTTCTGCTGAGACTGAATCTTCTGCTGTCCACGAGCCATATCCGGGCCGGGACAGTCTTGCGTCGGAGAGACCGCGCAGCATGGGAGGGCTTGCGTGGGGAGGTGGCCGGAAGGAGAGGAAGGGGAGAGCTCCCAGCGCCGCTTCGGCCTCCTCCACCCGCCAAGGAGGGGAAAGGCGAGAGCCGGCAGCACAGCAGCCCGCGCTTTGCACCCGCCGCCGCCCCCGCCACACATTTCTTTAAGTATTGAAGTCATAGCAAAAAAAAAAAAATCCAGCTGTTCAAGAGGGAGGGGACGTATGTATGCCTATGGCTGATTCATGTTGATGTATGGCAGAAACCAACACAATATTGTAAAGCAACTATCCTTCAATTAAAAGTAAATAAATTTAAAAAACAAAAAAGGCAACCTCAACATGACAGTGGTGTGAATGAGAAGAAATGCTCTGGACATGTGCAGCTCCAGGCCTCACACACAGCCTTCATTTCTAGTCATCAGTAATCAGTTAGCTGAGATGGCACCACATCTCACCGAATTTAAGACACCATCATTTTAAGTTTCATTGGGAAAGACTAACTGCTGCTAATTAAGGTGCGGCTGATTCTAAGACACATCCCAATTTCAGAGGTGTTAAAATGTGAAAAAAAAAAAAAAAAAGCACACATCTTGGAATAAGATAAAGTTTCCTTAGTGAATAAGCATCTTTTAACCCTGGATGATTAAGAATTAAGTATTCTGAGCTCTCTGGAATTCTGTGAGTATTCCTTAGTGAGTGCATACGTGCTCAGTCACTTCAGGTGTGTCTGACTCTGCGACTCTATGGACTGTAGCCCAGGCTCCTCTGTCATGGGATTCTCTAGGCAAGAACACTGGAGTGAGTTGCCATGCCCTCCTCCAGGGGATCTTCCTGACCTAGGGATTGAACCCGTGTCTCTTATGTCTCCTGCATTGGCAGGTGGGTTCTTTACCACTAGTGCCACCTGGGAAGCCCATTCCTCAGTGAGTACCAGGTTTTAATTCTGGGAAGATTTAAAACTAAGCATTAAAAATTTTAAGGGAACCAAAACCATGGTATAAATACTCAGTGTTTAGAAAGACTCTATAAAGATTTGATATACTAAATGTTTGTAATACTGAAGATACTGTAATTCTCTAGGAGATATTCCCAACCTAGGAATCGAACTTGGGTCTCCTGAATTGCAGGCAGATTATTTACCATCTGAGCCACTAGGATAGAGGCTAATACTGAAGAGAATTTGGTGTATTAGAGTAATAGCCTTGTAAAATCAGTTTAAAATATTCAAGTGAATAACTAAGTTAGACTTATGATATTATGTTGAAATCCCAACAAGTTCATGTGCAGAATTGGAATCTCAGACTTCCCTTATTTATAAGGCTAATTTACTGCATTTATAAGAGTTATCTTCAGAAAGATTGGTTTGTTTGGTCAAGCAATTGTGGTTTAAAAGAAACTCACATATATTAGATTGATAAATGATGTTTGTAATGTTGAAACCATTTCATTATTTTCAAACAGACCAAACAATATTTGAATCACTTAAAAAGTGATTGTTAACGATTGCAAGATTATAGATAGAACTAAAAGTTCTGTAAGAATTAGAACTATAATACATTGAGAACAACTTGTTTAAATCAAAAGTAAACTTCTGAAGAGTCTTTTCTACAAATAAAAAACCCATCCTCAATGCTACCAGAAAGCTTACATTGACAGTCCAGAGGGGCACATGACTCCAAGTAGCCAATCAGAGATCTAACCTAGAATTTTTCAAAGGGCAGGATGGTGGGGAAGAGTCTCTGGTGTGAGCTTGGAGTCCAGGGTCTTGCAAGCTGCCTGTAGTCTTGTCTTGGGCTTCGTGGAGAACCCACCCTGCATGGGAGTGGAACTGACGGACAGAGAGAAATGGGAGTAAGACCCAGAGAAAGAGTGAGAAGAAGGGGAAGGGTAGGAGGAAGGGAATGACCAGGAGAGGGTGGGGGTGGAATAAACTGGGAGATTGGGATTGACATATATACACCACTTATGTATAAAACAGACAACTAATGAAAGCATGCTGTTTAGCACAGGGAACTCTATTCAGTGATCTGTGGTGATCTAAATGGGAAGGAAATCTAAAAAAGAATGTATACGTGTATACATATAACATTCACTTTACAGCAGAAACTAACACCACACTGTAAAACAACTATATTCCAATAAAAAATGTTAAGAAGAAGAAAGAAAGAATAGTCCCGCTCATGTTCAAGTTCTAGCCATTCTTCAGCCAGCTATACTCAAACTTCCCGCATTCGGGGACTTCAACTCTTCCTTCTTCAACTCTTCAACTCTTCCTGAGGGACCTGATATCTTTCCAACAAAATCTCCTTTTCTGCCTACTTTGATTCAGATTTCTGCCTCTGGCAATATTCAGTATTCAATATTCATATTCAATATTTCCAGGTGGTAAAGAATCCACCTGTTAATGCAGGAGACATAGAGGCAAGGGTTTAATCCCTGGGTCGGGAAGATCCCCTGGAGTAGTAAATGGCAACCCACTCCAGTATTCTTGCCTGAAGAATCTCGTGGACAGATGAGTCTGGCGAGCTACAGTCCTTGGGGTCTCAAAAGAGTCAGACATGACTGAAACAACTTTGCATTTTCTCAGGGACCTTGACAAATTCAGGTAAGAGCTAAACAGCAGGAAAACCCAGCTCACAGAAGAAGAGTTGTATTATAATCAATATTGCCAAGTTGTCAATAATGAACAGCCTTGGGGAATTCTGCAATAATAAAACTTGTATTTAAGCTGCTTATCATGTATGGAATATTAAACTTCTATGGTACATGAAAATTACCTCATAAGCCTAAGTATATGAGCTAAAACAATAAAATCCCTAAAAGGAAACATAGGAGTAAATCTTCCTGACCTTGAGTTAGGCAATGATTTCTTAAGTGCCAAACACTAAGTGCCAAAATGTTTGGTTATGTTCTGCTCCAAATGCCACTACAACCACTAACAAAGTGCACACATAGAATTAACTGTGTCAAAATAGTTGTTTACCTTACAGCCTCATGTTCTTGAATTTTACATTTCTATGGCAAAGAATCAATAGAAAGTGTCTATTTTCTGAAAACAAGTTGAAGAGCAATCGCCTTGCTTTTCCGAAGAACCATACCATGTTTGGTTTTCCCATTCCAAAAATAACAGAAAATTTTGGAGATGGTCCCATGGCAAGGAACCGAGCATTGGAATGTAAAACCTTCTTGTCTCTTGTGGAAGGCTCTTGAGTCCTTAAGTAGTTACATTCCAACATCACAAGGAAGCTGAAGAGGGCAAATGCAGTGAGGAGAGGGTCAGAGGCATCCCTGGCATTCCTCTCCAGGGAGACACCAAGTTTGGTCATGCCCTGGAGAGGTTAGGGTGCCTTGCAAAAGGTGTTGCCACAGCTCTGGTCTGTGAGGCGACTTTTCCGAGTTCTAATCAGCTGCACACAGTCCCCTCACCTACCTGTTTACTCCTTGCCCTCCTCCTCACTCCACAGAACTGCATGGCAGTCCAACTTTGCTGCTTCCCCTGCTGACAAAGATGCACGTTTCATTCCATTCTCTTCTCCGCCTATCATTCTCCCCCTTAACCGCATACGTCAAATGTCTGTCTATTTTCCTTAGTTTTTAACAGCATATATCTAAGCTAATTACTCCCTGAGCAATTATTGCCTCTTATCTAATTATCATTTTTATCCCTGTGTTCCTACACCTGCCACAGCTTAGACCCAATTATGTCATTGCTGCTGCTAAGTCACTTCAGTCGTGTCCGACTCTGTGTGACCCCATAGATGGAAGCCCACCAGGCTCCCCATTCCCTGGGATTCTCCAAGCAAGAACACTGGAGTGGGTTGCCATTTCCTTCTCCAAATTATAATCCGTATTTGTTGGTCTCTTCTCCCATTTGTGAAAGAGAAATAAATAAAAGCAAGGATCCTTTAAACAAATGGTGATGGAGCAATTGGAAATCCCTGGGGGTGGAAAAAAGCAATAAAGAAAAAAAAAAAAACAGCATTGACCTAAACCTCACACCTTGATAAAAAATTAATCCAAAATGGATCACAGGTTTAAATGTAATATTGGAGTTAGAAATCTTTCAGGAAAAAATAGAAAATCTTTGGGATCTAGACCTAGGTAAAGAATTACTAGTTCTGACATCAATCATACAATGTACAAAAGGAAAATTTGAAAATTGGACCTCATCAAAATTAAAAATATTTGTAAAAGAGTTGTTAAGAGGATGTGAAGATAAGCTACAAACTGAGAAGAAAATTTGGAATTTGAAATATCTGACAGAGGACAAGTATCTATAATACATAAGGAATTCTCAAAACTCAATAATTGAAAGGACAAGCAAAGACGTGAGATGACATTTTCACAGAAGAGGATAGATATATACATGACTAATAAACACGTAAGAAGGACAGACAAAATGACCACAATATAAATTATCAGGGGCTGTTCTGCAGCAGTGGAGAGGAAGGACTGGACACAAAGTGTGAAATTAGAGTCATGTATCAAAGGGGCGACATCAGCAAGATGGCAGACTCGGAGGTCCCAGACTTCATTCCCCAGAAAAAAAAACATGATTTAGCAGATTGGACATATTATATATACATTGTATATATAAATATGTATGTATATATACATTCACAAGGGACATTTTGATACACAGTAAAATCACTGCAGATGGTGATTGCAGCCATGAAATTAAAGACGCTTACTCCTTGGAAGGAAAGTTATGACCAACCTAGACAGCATATTCGGAGAAGGCAATGGCAAGCCACTCCAGTACTCTTGCCTAGAAAATCCCATGGGTGGAGGAGCCTGGTAGGCTGCAGTCCGTGGGGTCGCTAAGAGTCGGACACAACTGAGCAACTTCACTTTCAATTTTCACTTTCATGCATTGGAGAAGGAAATAGCAACCCACTCCATTGTTCTTGCCTGGAGAATCCCAGGGACGGGGGAGCATGGTGGGCTTCCGTCTATGGGGTCACACAGAGTCGGACATGACTGAAGTGCCTTAGCAGCAGCAGCAGTAGCAGACGGCATATTAAAATGCAGAGACATGACTTTGCCAACACAGGTCCATCTAGTCAAGGCTATGGTTTTTCCAGTGGTCATGTATGGATGTGAGAGTTGGACTGTGAAGAAAGCTGATCGCCGAAGAATTGATGCTTTTGAACTGTGGTGCTGGAGAAGACTCTTGAGAGTCCCTTGGCCTGCAAGGAGATCCAACCAGTCTATTCTAAAGGAGATCAGTCCTGGGTGTTCATTGGAAGGACTGATGCTAAAGCTGAAATTCCAATACTTTGGCCACCTCATGCGAAGAGTTGACTCATTGGAAAAGACTCTGACGCTGGGAGGGATTGGGGGCAGGAGGAGAAGGGGACGACAGAGAATGAGATGGCTGGATGGCATCACTGACTCGATGGACGTGAGTTTGCGTGAACTCTGGGAGTTGGTGATGGACAGGGAGGCCTGGCATGCTGTGATTCATGGGGTCGCAAAGAGTTGGACACGACTGAGCGACTGAACTGAACTGAACGGATGCGCTATACACACACACACAATGGAATATTATTCATCCTTAAAGAAATTCTGCTATTTCAGACATGTACAAACCTGGAGGATATTAACCATGAATGAACCTGGAGGCTAAGTGAAATAAGCCAGATACAGAAAAATACTGCATGATTTCACTTATATGTGGAATCTAAAATAGTCAAACTCATAGAGGCAGAGAGGAGAATGTTGGTTTCCAAGGCTGTAAAACTCATCTGCTCAACTGCCTCCTGCCCACTGCCAACCCTCCCTCTTAAAGAATAAGGAGTGGGTCCCCATATTCAGGGCTTCCATGGTAGCTCAGATGGTAAAGAGTCTGCCTGCAATGCAGAAGACCTGGGTTCAATCCCTAGGTTGGGAAGATCCCCCTGGAGAAGGGAATGGCAACCCACTCCAGTATTCTTGCCTAGAGAATTCCATGGACAGAAAAGCCTGAACACTACAGTCTCTGGGGTCACAAAGAGTTGGACACAACTGAGTGACTAATATTTTGACTTTCCTCGTGTCCAAGAGCTTCAGGAAGGGGACTGAGCATGGACCAACAGTGTGGTTTCCACACTCCTTGTGAGGGACTCTGTAAGTCCATCTCATTTGCCAGAAGCCAGTTGTGTGTTCTTTGATTAGACCCAGTATCTGTTGTAGGGGAGGCAAAAATCACCTTGGAGAATTTCCTTTCAACTCTCGGAGGTCCCAAAGACAAGGCAATGCCTACTGATGAGATGCCTCTGGTCTGGGCTATTTAGCATCTAGGATTGGGGTTCTTTTGTGCCTGGCAACAAAAGAGCCTATTACTTTGAGTGCCTTCCAGTGATGGATGTGTCTAGTCATTTCCCACCCCCATCACTCAGAGGCCCCATGGGACACACAGGATCAGGCCCATAAAAATAGCAAGTGTGCAGGGCTGAACAAAATGCCCTAGCCTGGCCCTGTGTTGAGCTTTTGTTAACAACTGCTGATCTATAAAACACCAATTAAACCAAAACTGAAGATAAACTATTATTTCTGTCCTAGATTTTGCATATAAGTATTTTAAATTGATGAAGGTGGTAGGAGGAAAGAAAATCTGTATTTTTCCACTCCCATAAACATATCTGCTCTAGTCCCAAATCAGAATGCTCTTCTTTCATCACTTCTACTGCTAGGAAGATAACAAAGCAATTCAGAGCTTAGTAGAGGAAGTAGTTTGCCCTTGGCACAAACCTTTCTGTCAAATCAAGAGATACTGAGGCTGAGCTTTCTCAGGACTGTGGACTGTGTTAGTCACTCAGTCGTGTCCGACTCTTTGCGACCCCATGAACTGTAGTCCGCCAGGCTTCTCTGTCCATGGAATTCTCCAGGCAAGAATACTGGAGGGGATTGCCACTCCCTTCTCCAGAGGAACTTCCCAACCCAGGGATCGAACCCTGGTCTCCTGCCTCGCTTTCTCAGGAAGCACCTTTAAATATCTAGTTGACAGAGGATTAGGGCCCAGGACCACTACAGGGACAGGACTCTGGGTTCATGAGGGTTTGCCCCACAGGGTGTGGGTAGACCTGAGCCAGCCCGGTGTGCGAGAAAGACAACCAGGTTACAGACAGTAAATGGGAGGCTTTCCACATCCAGAGGAAGGGTCCAGGCAAGGAGCAGGTGCGAGTGCCATAGACAAGTCCCAGAGTCAGTCAGACATGTCTCTTTCTGTTGACCAGCTTTTGCTAAGAGTATTATTATGGGGAATGTTACACGAATTGCAGTCCACTTGATAGTCACAAGTTAACCTTGATTTTCAACTGCTTCTGGTCATCTGAGAACTACACACCTGGACTGCACACTTTTGGCCACTTCTGGAGGTTCCTTAAAGACTTTTACTTCTGTGCCACTTTTTTCTCACACAGAATACATATAGAGAAACACATTCACATATATTTCCATTTTTCTCTACTTTTCTCTACCTAGTATCATTTTCTACAACTAGGCATATCTTCTTAAATGTCTTTTTATGTGGTAAATTACACATAATATTGGCCATTTTTAAGTATACAGCTCATTGGAACTAAGCACATTCACACTGTTCTTCAACCATCATCACCATACACCTCCATAATTTTTGCCATCTTCCCAAACTGAACTCTATACACATTAAATAATATCAATAACCCCCCATTCTCCATCCTCCTGACCCTGGCAACCACAATCCTACTTTCTGTCTCTGTAAATTCAAATACTCTAGATATTTCATATAAGTAGAATCATACAATTTGTCCTTTTGTATCTGGTTTATTTCACTGAGCATAATGTCTTCAAGGTTTATCCATGTTGTAGAATATGTCAGAATTTCTTTCCTTTGTAAGTCTGACTAATGCTGCATTATATGTAGACCATTCATTTTGTTTATCCATTCATCCATCAATGGACTTTTGGGTTGCTTCCTCCTTTTGACTACTGTGAATACGGCTACTTCGAACTTAGGTATACAAATATCTAGTCAAGTCTCTGCTTTCAATTCTTTTGAACTGTATACCTAGAAGTGGGGTTGCTGGATCATAGACATTATCTTTTAAAAATATTTTTTATGATGGAAAATTTCTAACGTTCACCCAAGTGGAGAGGATATTATAAGCAGCCCATGTTCCCATCACCCCACTTCAACCACTACTGGCTCATGACTAATCTTGTTCCATCCATCCTTTACAACTGGAGTACTCTAAAACAAACCCACAGACCTATCATTACATTTATAAATACTTCAGAGTTTACTTCTAGCAGAAGTGATCTTTTTTAGGGAGGTTTTGTTTGTTTGTTTGTTTGTTTGTTTAGGGAGTAAATGTACATTGTGAGTGCTTAACTACTAAATACCAATTTGGGTAAATGAGTATTTATCACTGTTTGGAGCTTTAAAGTGGCAGCCTTCTAAAGAAATGTTTTATTATAAAAATTTTGAAATATACTATAAACTGGAAAAAACTCAACAAGGCACCCCCATGTGACCATCACTCAGCTTCAATGACTATCAATAGCAAAATGGTACTCCTTTTTAAAATGTAGGCATAAGATTGCTCAAGTGATAATCTGAAATTTCATTCCTCTGGAGAAAAGAACAGGAATTAGAATAGAGCTGATAGCAAGAAGAATTCTTTTAATTCTGGAAAGGTTGATTACTCATTGCTTATTTTTAAATGACTGGAGCTTTGCTATAAATGCTCATAACTATCAGCTCAAATTCTCATCTACAGTGTGATTCCTGGTTTATCTGAGCTCACTTGTCTTTCCTCCCTGGCTAAAATCTAGGTGACTTTCAGATTTTTCCAGCCTAGATGGTTATTTACAGAAAGAGCAAGTTGACATTTGAATAAAGGCAATGGCTAAGAAGTTATTTCTCCTTTTATCACAAGCACAGAAAATGTGCAGTCAAAAATGGAAGCTGCACACAGGTTTAACTTTTTTAAATTAGGGATTTCTATAATTTTAGAAACAGATTATTCTTGATTATTTCCTGATTATTCTTCTAAAGACCATCTCACTAAACTTTTGTTGCCTAACAAATCATCCCCCAAATTTAGTGACTTCAAACAATAATTATCAAGATGGAAGGATTTCCTTTGTTAGTTATCAAAACTTAGTATATGCCATTGATTCTAAGATACAATATTTTTGAAATTAGGCTACATAGATCTAACAATCTCTGACATCGTGGAATTACTCTTCATCAAGTAGCAGTCAGGGCAAATTTGTCGTTACCTTCACAAGACTGAATGTGGTCATGGCTGTTTACATTGTCATCACCTCAGTTGAATAGAATGTATTGTTATATGCATGTGGCTCAGATGGTAAAGAAGCCACCTGCAATGTGGGAGACTTTGGTTCTATCCCTGGGTCAGGAAGATCCCCTGGAAAAGGGAATGGCAACCCACTCTAGTACTCTTGCCTGGAGAATTCCATGGACAGAAGAGCCTGGCGGGATACAGTCCATGGGGTCATGAAGAGTCAGACATGATCGAGTGACTAACACACACACACATACATGCGCACATTTAGCTAATTAATCTTCAAAAAGTCTGCACTTTTTGACCAAAATTCTATGGAAATAAGCTGCTGCTGCTGCTGCTGCTAAGTCACTTCAGTTGTGTCCGACTCTGTGTGACCCCATAGATGGCAGCCCACCAGGCTCCCCCATCCCTGGGATTCTCCAGGCAAGAACACTGGTGTGGGTTGCCATTTCCTTCTCCAATGCATGGAAGTGAAAAGTGAAAGTGAAGTCGCTTAGTCATGTCCTACTCTTAGCAACCCATGGACTACAGCCCACTAGGCTGTCTTATCTTCCATGGGATTTTCCAGGCAAGAGTACTGGAGTGGATGGAAATAAGCTATTGTATGCCAAAAAGAGTGTTGAACCAGGTCAGTTGCATACATTATTGATATTAATGAAACAAATTTTCATTGTTGGAGAAATGATCTTGATTAGACAGATATGTCCTTGCATATCTGTGTTTTATGAGACCTAAGAAAGGATCATACATGATGGTGTGATCACTCATCTAGAGCCAGACATCCTGGAATGCAAAGTCAAGTGGGCTTTAGGAAGCATCACTACGAACAAAGCTAGTGGAGGTGATGGAATTCCAGTCAAGCTATTTCAAATCCTAAAAGATGATGCTGTGAAAGTGCTGCACTCAACATGCCAGCAAGTTTGGAAAACTCAGCAGTGCCCACAGGACTGGAAAAGGTCAGTTTTCATTCCAATCCCAAAGAAAGGCAATGCCAAAAAATGTTCAAACTACTGCACAATTGCACTCATCTCACACGCTAGTAAATTCATGCTCAAAATAATCCAAGCCAGGCTTCAAAAGTACATGAACCATGAACTTTTGGATGTTCAAGCTGGATTTAGAAAAGGCAGAAGAACCAGAGATCAAATTGCCAGCATCCATTGGATCATCAAGAAAGCAAGAGAATTTCAGAAAAATATCTACTTCTGCTTTATTGAGTACACCAAAGTTTTTGACTGTGTGGATCATAACAAACTCCAGAAAATTCTTCAAGAGATGGGAATACCAGACCACCTGACCTGCCTCCTGAGAAATTTGTATGCAGGTCAAGAAGCAATAGTTAGAACTGGACATGGAACAACAGACTGGTTTCAAATCGGGAAAGGAGTACATCAAGGCTGTATATTGTCACTCTGCTTATTTAATTTATGTTCTAAGCACAAGCTGGAATCAAGATTGCCGGGAGAAATATCAATAACCTCAGATATGCAGATAACACCATCCTTATGGCAGAAAGTGAAGAAGAACTAAAGAGCCTTTTGATGAAAGTGAAAGAGGAGAGTGAAAAAGTTGGCTTAAAACTCAACATTCAGAAAATTAAGATCATGACATCCGGTCCCATCACTTCATGGTAAATAGATGGGGAAACAATGGAAACAGTCAGAGACTTTATTTTCTTGGGTTCCAAAATCACTGCAGATTTTGACTGAAGCCATGAAATTAAAAGATGCTTGCTTCTTGGAAGAAAAGGTATGTCCAACCTAGACAGCATATTAAAAAATAGAGACATTACTTTGCCAACAAAGGTCTGTCTAGTCAAAGCTATGGTTTTTCCAGTAGTCATATATGGATGTGAGAGTTGGACTATAAAGAAAGCTGAGTGCCGAAGAATTGATGCTTTTGAACTGTGGTGTTGGAGAAGACCCTTGAGAGTCCCTTGGACTGCAAGGAGATCAAACCAGTCAGTCCTAAAGGAAATCAGTCCTGAATATTCATTGGAAAGACTGATGCTGGAGCTGAAACTCCAATACTTTGGCCACTTGATGCAAAGAACTGACTCCTTGGAAAAGATCCTGATGGCAGGAGGAGAAGGGGATGACAGAGGATGAGATGGTTGGATGGCATCACTGACTCAATGGACGTGAGTTTGAGTAAGCTCTGGGAGCTGGTGATGGACAGGGAAGCCTGGCGTGCTGCAGTCCATGGGGTTACAAACAGTTGGACATGACTGAGTGACTGAACTGAACTGAACTGAAGAAAAGATTAGATGACCTTGTGCTTTATTTTGTGACTAAAACTCATTGAAAATAATTGCCCATTATATACTAAAAAACTTTTCAAAATGGGTGTCAGAAGCTTGGCCCCCCAAAATCATGTAATCAATAGTTGAGCATTCCTTTAAGAAGTGCTACACCAGACTGGCCTGGCAGTACGGGGAATCAGAATCCACGCGCTAATACAGGAGAAACAGTTTTGAGTCCTGGTCCATGATGATTCCACATGCCTCAGAGCAACTAATCCTGTGCATCACAACTACTATGCCTGGGCTCTTGAGCCCTCGAGATTCAACTACTGAGCCCATGTGCTGCAGCAACTGAAGCTCGCACGCTTAGAGCCCGTGTTCCACAACAAGAGAAGGCACTGCAGTGAAAAGCCTCTGCACACCAACAAAGAGTAACCCCCTGCTCGCTGCAACTGTAGAAAGCTCTCATGCAGCAACAAAGACCCAGTGCAACCAATAAGTAATTAATTAATTTTAAAAAAATAAGTGCCACATTTTCAGTGCTCTTAATGGCTGACAGACAAACCTAAATATCACTGACTCAATAAGCAATCGAAGAAGGCAATGGCACTCCACTCCAGGACTCTTGCCTGGAAAATCCCATGGATGGAGGAGCCTGGTAGGCTGCAGTCCGTGGGGTCGCTAGGAGTCGGACATGACTGAGCGACTTCACTTTCACTTTTCACTTTCATGCATTGGAGAAGGAAATGGCAACCCACTCCAGTGTTCTTGCCTGGAGAATCCCAGGGACGGGGGAGCCTTGTGGGCTGCCATCTATGGGGTCGCACAGAGTCGGACACGACTGAAGCGACTTAGCAGCAGCAGCAACAATAAGCTATAAGTTTGTTTCTCTGAGATATAAAAGAATTCCAGGGGCAGACTGTACAGGATGGATATATAGCATCGCAAAGCTACCAGGGATATAGGTTATGTTTGATCTTACTGTTCTGCTATTTTCTGCACATGACTCTTGATTCATGACATAATATAGCTGCTTCAGATCCAGACATCATGTGCATATTTCAAGAATGAAGGGAAAGAATGAAGAGGAAGCAAAGGGCAGATGCCAGCTGACTTTCTAGAGGAGCGTATGCTTGTTAAAGGAAGGGAAGGAAAAGTCTGTAAACCCTGGGTCTCCAGGAGAGAAGCGCCCCCCGCCCCAGCTATTCACTCTCATGCATTTTTAGGCCCTGGCTGGCATCAGCAGATAGGTCCTAAGAGTCACAATGTCAGGAACCCAGAAGGGTACTTCATGTGAACTCTTTGCTAAGGGCTACTCCAGAAGCGCTAGTAAAAGGAAGGGGCCAAAAGCTTCAGTCTCCTCTCCTCCCTCTTCTTCAGGCCACTCCTCCCCAAACCTGCTTGTCTCTCATTCTTCCTTCTTTTGTTTAGCATTTCCCTGTCAGATTCTAGAGCACTATTTGGGCTACAGAGTCAGTAGAACACAATCTTACCCAAATCCAGCATCTGGTGGTTAATAATCACCCAGTAAATCCACTCAGAGTATGTGAATATAAGCAACAGACCTGCTTCCTCTCAGCAGGGATTACATATTTCATGGAATCTCTGCAACTCTCGGACCCCTCCCTGAGGAAATGGGAGTGAATGAAGAATTGTGCCCCAAGTACCTACTAGGTTTGAGGATCCTCTTCACAGAGCACCTCAGAGGTTTGTGATTCTTGTGTGACACTTGGCATGTCAAAATATTACAGCACAAGTCCTTCCATAGGACATTCAGAATGTAACCCTACTGGTCAAACTAGGGATGCAATCTTCACTCTCAGATCTTTGCCAGCACCCAGCCCTCCCCAGAGCCCCTTTGTCCACACAAGAAGCTAGAGCTGTATGTGTGAGGCACTTTGAACACACCTTATAACGAGGCTAGCTTAGTCTCTGCTTCCATAGAGCTTTGTCCTGCAAGTCTGACAGAAGATTCAACTGTTTAAATGTAAGGTCTCTGTTTTTTGTTTTTTTTTTTCATTACTCCAGGAGGTAGATCAAAAGAGATCTTGCTGTGATTTATGTCAAAGAGTGTCCTGCCTATATTTTCCTTTAAGGGTTCTATAGTATCCAGCCTTACATTGAGGTTTTTAATTCATTTTATTTTTGTGTATAGTATTAGGGAGTGTTCTGGTTTCATTGGTTTACATGTAGCTGTCTATCGACAGATAAATGAATAATGAAGATATGGTACATATGTACAATGGAGTATTACTCAGCCATAAAAAAGAATGAAATAATGCCATTTGCAGCAACATGGATGGACCTAGAGATTGCCATACTGAGTGAAGTCAGAGAAAGACAAATATCATATGTGATTGCTTATATGTGGAGTCTAGGAAAAGGATACAAATGAACATATCTACAAAACAGAAATAGAATTACAGATATAGAAATCAAACTTATGGCTATGAGGGGGTAAGCGGGGAGGGATAAATTGGGAGTTTGGGGTTGACATATATATACTATTACATATAAAACAGATAACTAAAAAGAATCTGCTGAATAGCACAGGGAACTCTACGCAGTACTCCATAATGGCCTATATGGGAAAAGAATCCAAGAGTGGATGTATGTATATGTATAACTGATTCACTTTACTGAACACCAGAAACTAGCACAACACTGGAAATCAACTATACTCCAATAAAAATTACCAACTCCCCCCAAAACAACAAAAAAAACCCACAAAACTTAAGGTCTCTGATGTGGGGCAGTGTGTTTCAACAGACCTGGTAATCACTATTTACCTAAGCTCCTTCCTTTGACCCTCCTTTTTCATGGACTTCTTCTCAGGGATCTCGAAGGAAAAGTAGATCAAACATCTATCCTTGTTTGTTGCATGAAAGCCAGCCATTACTCCTTCCCAACATCATCACCTTTCCCTATTTCAAAGTGTAATTATCTAGTCTTGGAAGCACCTTGGTACAACCCCCTTAGTGACCTGCATGTAAACGTGGCAGGCTGTTTTTCCCCAAAAGGTCACAGCAAAATTTCCAACCCCACATTGTTTCAGAATTTTGCCTTAAGAAGAGGCAGATTCTATTTAGTCTTCCCTTGAACCTGAATGAGACTTGTGACTACTTCAGAGAGTAGGATGTGGCAGAAATAACGATTCATGACTTGTGAAACTCGGTCAGAGAAGAAGATAAAACTTCCTCCTGGCTCCCTCTCTTGGAGGGCTTGTCCTCAGAACTTGGCCACCATGCTGTGAGGAAGTCCAAAACAACTCTCATAGAGGAGCCACGTGGGACAGTTGAAGTGGAGACAATCGAGACTCCAGCCAACAGCTGGCATCAGCTGCCAGATGCATGTATGTATGAACTCTCAGATGATTCCAGCCCCAAGCCTTCATGGCTCCAGATATTGTGGAGCAAAGACAGGCTGTCCCTGCTGCACTCTGTCCAAATTCCTAACCCATAGACTCCACGAACATGATCAATGGCTCTTTCCACCACTCACTTTTAGGGTAATTTATTAGACAGCCAGAGTGACCAGGACAGGAAACCAAGCATAAAACACAAAACCTGCTAAGGTCCTTATCTCAGCACCTGCAGACTCCTACTTGTCCTGTGTCACAGTAGCAATGCACAGAGACCAGAAGGGTAACCACAGGGATGGTTCTGCTCCCATGGCCAGTGCAGCCAGGAGGGAAGCAAAGATGTGGAAAATGGGAAGAGAACTGCAGAAGCATAAAAATAATTGGGAATTGGCTGTACAGTGTATAGAATGTCATTTACCCAATCCTGACCTTTTCTACAGAGAAGGCAATGGCACCCCACTCTAGTACTCTTGCCTGGAAAATCGCGTGGATGGAGGAGCCTGGTGGGCTGCAGTCCATGGGGTCGCGAAGAGTCAGATACGACTGAGCAACTTCACTTTCACTTTTCACTTTCATACATTTTCGAAGGAAATGGCAACCCACTCCAGTGTTCTTGCCTGGAGAATCCCAGGGATGGGGGAGCCTGGTGGGCTGCTGTTTATGGGGTTACCCAGTCGGACACGACTGAAGCAACTTAGCAGCAGCAGCAGCAGAGCTTTTCTAACCCTGGTGTTGTGTCTACTAGAACTCTGTTTTTGGCATTGGCATTTTATAGTTGCCCCTACTCCCCCTCCCCTTTTTTTAAGAAAGAAGAAAAGGTATGTGGGCAGTGGGGGTTTGAATCATTTCACTCCCCTAGGCCTTATTACCTCCAGCTTTTTTAATTCTCTAGAAGGTCTCTCCTATTTGTACACATCTACTCCTTATTGCTTTGTTTGCTAAAGACCAAGAAATTGAGAATTTAATGAGCTGAATACCCAAAAAGTGGGGGCACCATCAGCAACCCCCAGTAATCCCCAAATCATTATAATCATTATCAACATTGGTTTTTTGTGGTGGTGTTGTTTTCTGTTGATTTTTTTTGCCACTCTGTGTGTCTTGGAGGATCTTAGATCTATTAGGGATTGAATCTGGGCCCTTGAAGTGAAAGTGCAGTCCTAACCACTGAACCACTGGAGAAGTCCCTCGTTATCAATATTATTGTCATCATAATCTTTGATATGAACAAGTGATGCTTAATCTTATGAAAAGTAAAACTCCAAACCACTTGAGAATCTTCTGCTGTTCTTATTCATTTGTAGCTATCTTACTCTAGGTCCCCTGAGTACAACCCAAGACAAGGACCTGTGTGCAGCTAGTCTATGTGGAAGGTGACCCCAGGGAGTAAGAGTGAATGAGAGGGGAGACCAGGCCTGGAAGGCAGAAAAACATTTGGGTACATTAAAAGGGACTTCCTAAGAGGCACATGGAATTTCTCCACTGTATGGCTTCCCAGGTGGTGCAGTGGTAAAGAATCCACCTGCCAATGAGGGAGTTGCAAGAGATGTGGGTTTGATCCCTGGATCAAGAAGACCCCCTGGAGTAGGAAATGGCAATCCACTCCAGTATTCTTGCCTGGGAAATCCCATGGACAGAGGAGCCTGGTGGGCTACAGTCCATGGGATCACAAAGAATCAGACATGACTGAGTATCTGACAATATAATATTGGCTAGCATTTGCTGGGCACCAACTGTGCTATGCATTTCCGAACACTGTTTAATTACCAGAACAACACCATGAGGGGGGTTTTAATTATCCCCATTTTATAGATGACAAAACTGAGGCTTAAAAGCTTAAACTGTCTGAGGCCACAGAGCTTGGCAGAGGTGGAACCCTACCTTTCAACTTCAAAATCCTTTGCCACTTTAAACAGCTCCTCCTGTGCAAAGAGGGCAGAGAGTTTTGTTGGTCTCTCTCAGAAGTTCTTAGAAAATGCAAAATTATCTTTTTGACCTCAAATCAAAAGCCTCTGAAGAAAAAGTCCCCAAAAGTACAGTAGGAAATATCTTGCAAACTTATACTCAGCTGGAAGCCCAGCTGAGAAGGAAAATCCTCTGAGACCCTTGGTAAGCCTCTCCAGCCCATGTTATGTTTGTGAAGATGCAGCTGACAAGACGTCACAGAAACACATGGACTGAAAAACCACAGACCAATGAAAAACCTAGGATCCAAGCAGAAAACTGAGTTTTAGGTCTCAAGGACTCCCTGGCAGGAAGCAAGTGAAGTTCCTTGTGGTCCCTTCACTGTCATCCTCCTTCATCAGTCAGAGTCCTATTCTTAGTTTGAGGGATCTCAGTTGTCACCGATGAGAACTCTCAACTGGCTGAATAATTACAGTGGCTCAGAATAGCACATCTGAAGTAGCGAGCCAAGCCGGCAGGCACGCTGCTGCATTAAGAGAAACTGGGTGGGGAGGAGGGAGATTCTGTGCATGCTGGAAGCCAGGTCACAGGGCCTTCCTTTTCACTCAGGGAAAAGGCCGGAATCACTGGTATTGCTGTAAAAACAGTGCTTTAGGGGAGAAGAAGTAAATTTAGAGTAGAGAGCTAGTACACAAAGGCTAAAAAAAGCAGGCTTTACTCATTTAATGCCTTTTCTTTATTCTGTCAGATTTAAAAAATGGAAATAGCTTTGTTCTCCTGCAGTTATAAAATGAACGTATTCTCATTGTAAAAGAAAAAAATCAGACATATAATAAAGTATAAAAAGGAAAAGAAAAGTGAGTAAACAACATGATCCTAATATATAGTACAGGGAACTCTTCAATATCCTGTAACAAACCACAGTGGAAAATAATATATACATATATAGGCTTCCCAGGTGGCATTAGTGGTAAAGAACCCGCCTGCCAATGCAGGAGACATGAGATGCAGGTTTGATCCCTGGCTTGGGAAGATCCGCTGGAGGAGGGCACGTTACCCCACTCCAGTATTCTTGCCTAGGAAATCCCATGGACAGAAGAGACTGGTGGGCTACAGTCCATTGAGTTGCAGAGTCAGAACGATTGAAGAGACTTAGCATGCACACATGCATATATATTTATACATATATATGCATATAAAACATATATACATTTAAAATATATACATAAACATATATATATGTATAACTGGGTCAATTTGCTATACAGAATAAATTAACATCGTAAATCAACTATACTTCAATAAAATTTTTTTTAAAAAAGTAAAAATTGGCACTAATTCCATTATCCAAAGTTCAGATTCAAACACTATTCACTTTATGGTGTGGAGTTTTATTGCTGTTGTATGCAAACAACTGGTATTTGCTACCCAGAACTTTCCCCTCTTTCTCCAGGAAAAGTCTGCCCAGATTCTTTTGGCATCTGTCTCTCCTTCTAGTTCTCAGCCTGCTGGTTAGGGACTGCCTCACTGTCGGTTCCATTATCCCTTATGGCTTCAGCTTACCACTGGAGCCCATGACCCTGGCCAAGGAATTTGGTTCAGGAGTGCTCATGTGACCCAAACCAGAGCAATGTCAGTGAAGTTCATGTCTTTTTCTGGGACACTGAAACAAAGATGCTCTCTACGTTCTACGAGCCCCAGGGACTGTTGGCAGCTGTCTGGGGATCGTGAGAA
Organism: Moschus berezovskii; assembly: GCF_049115385.1. Taxonomy (NCBI): domain Eukaryota; kingdom Metazoa; phylum Chordata; class Mammalia; order Artiodactyla; family Moschidae; genus Moschus; species Moschus berezovskii. The sequence goes on along the minus strand of NC_142466.1, from coordinate 52,486,252 downwards.
AAGAAGCAACTCTACAGAATGTGCAAGAGACAGAGAAACCAGGCCCTCCAGAATGTCACTGAGCCCCTGGAATCCAGCCTTTTCAGTTACAGGAATCAACTGACTTCATTATTATATCAGCTTTGAGTTGAGTTTTCCATTACTAGTAGCTGGGAAACAATTCTAATCAATATAAATTCCTTTGGACTTTGACCTTACCCCAACATTTACGGTTTTATGAAAAAAAAAATAGGGATTGTAATATCTTTTCAGATCAAGAAATACAGGCATATGTAATAGTGATTTCCAATGTCCTTCATGCCATGTAAATCTCTACTTAAATGTCATCTCAGTCGGGCTTCCCCTGACCCACCCCTAGTCACTCTTTATCACAACACCCTTTCCATTTTTCTCATAGTACTAACACGACCCAGCATTAAAAAAAAAAGGTTTGATCTATTTATTCCAGGTCACCAATCATTAAAATGTAAGCTCCATTAAAAAAGATACCTGTATCCCTAGATTTTACAGATATTCTCTCAACGTATGTGCTCAATGAATGCTTATTGAATGAATGAATGTCTGAATAATGTTTCATGTATACACCATAGTTTATTTAAAGCAAGCCCCTATTGTTGAATATTTAGGGTGTTTCCAAGTTTTTTCTCATAAAAACAACTATCTTCAAACATTAATTATTTTCTTAGTATAAATTCTTGAAGTAGAACTGTTGATCAAAGGCAAACATGTTGAAGGGTCTTGATGAATATTATTATGTCATCCTGCAAAAAATGTATACCAGTGCTGTTCCAACAACAAAATGTGATACTCTAAGACTCTACTTCATACTCCACAGATGAAAAATCTTTGTTGTCGTATTTTTTATGTGCCAGGCCTTGTGCTAAGAAATTACCTGTATTATAGCATGTAACCCTCACAATCAACCTCTTGAGATAAATGCAAATTTTACGTTTAGTTTACAGATGGGGAAACTGAGGCTGTAACAAAGAAGTTATACAATTAGCCCAGGATCCACTAATGAGTAGTTTTCAGAGAGAGATTCAAACACAGGTAGTCTGCTCAGGGGCTGATATCCTCAATTACTGTGCTTTATGAAGTCACTGCCTTCAGAGAAATTCTACTCCCTAAGTTTTGTCAGTAAAGAAAGGAAGATGACATACACTGGTGCTAACATTTTTGTAGTGCTTACACTGGGCCAGTCACTTAGGTAGTTTCTTCATTTAATTCTCACCACCACGTTTTGTAGAAGGAAATACTGCAATCCTTACTTTGTACACGAGGAGCCTGAAGCTCAGGCAACTTACCCCAGATCCCAGAACCAGTTAGTCACTGTAGCCAGATCAGCTGAGATGCCAGCATTTCCTCTGAACTCAGGATGGATGGACATGAGTAGCTCTACCCCAGGCTTTCCGGTTCTCTCTCACAGGATCCTCTTCCTCTAGGAGCTCAATTATCTCTGCAGCAATCCCACAGAATGTTACCCTCCTTCCATCCAGTTAGTATAAACGCACGAAAACTAAAGAGTTGGCCCCGCTCCCCTCTGTCACATGCATATCTGTTGATGTATAGGTATTGACTAATTTATGAAATGTTAATTCATTTAGTCCTGAAGAGGAATCCAGACTGAGGGATAATTCCAGCAGCTGGCCTAAAACCATTATCTCATCCTCTGCAATGGCCTAGAGTACATTCTATTTCTATAGAGAATATTTCAGAATGCACTTCCTCAGACCAAGGCCACAAATGTGACCTCTACAATCATCCTGCTAACAAAGGTGGAAGAAATCCCATTTGGTCCTTATTCAGCAGAGTTCTGGGAGCCAATTTTCTAAGCAACAAAAATATATTTGCCACCCTTTCCCAATCTCTCTTTTTTATTCCAACACATTTCAACTGTAGCAGCCATGGAGAACAGGACTTGAAGAGAGATACTCATGATTGCTTTCTAGAGCCAAGTGAAATTTCTGGCCCATTTTATGGAGGAAGTTCTCCATGCCAGGGAGAAGCAGACTTCCTTCTGCCTGTTCAGAATGCTGGCGTCCCTTGCAGTTATGTGGATGGGGGAGGGAGAGAGGGTTGCAAACTCAATGTCCTCACCAGTCTTGAAAGTCATATTGGTGAATGAGGCTGGGGGGATGGTCCACATTGGGCAGAAAATACACAGCTCCTGCCTGCGATTGTCATATAATGATGTGCGCCCAAAACTGCCAAATCTACCATTTTGTAAAGAAAAGCCCCAAATCTGGACTTATATATAAAATATACTGATTTTTAAATCAAAATAATTTTCCATCACCTTGTGCAGGCCAAACAAAACATGTTTGTGAACTAGATTAGTTCCAAAGCTTCTGGCAATTTGCAGGCTCAGTTTCAAAGTGCTTTTTAAAAAAATTATAAGTAGAATATAATACAACATGATCAACAAACTATTTCCAGAGATCCTATAGGAGTGGCCTCTAAAAGGAAACACTGGAAGACTGGACTCTGAAAACTCTGAAGACTGGACTCTCAAGAAAACTTTGTTTTGAATCCAAACTATATGTATTTTTTATTAGCTGAAGGATTCTAAACAATTTATACAACTCAGTTATGGATTACTTATAAAACTAGCATAGCCGCACCTGCTATTCTTAATATATATAGGCTGTTGCAAAGAACAAATCAGACTGTCAACTGAGTAATTTCTCATGCAAATAAAATAATTTGTAATGTAAACTTCTGAAAGGCAAAGAATAGGTCATAGTACATAGTGTTTGTGTTTATCTGCACACCGATGCACTCAATAAATATTTTTAACTGACTTAGCTTACCAGAATTCCTGTTATAATTCAGAGAATTAATCTCTTTCACAGTCTACAAAATACTCTGTGTGACTCTTAAGCATAATAATTCACATAGTGACTGTTGAGTGCTAAAACTATTGATCAAAGATCCAAGACATAGTGAAATCACATGCTAATGTGTAGCTCTTTGTACGGTAGAGATGCAAATAATTTTTGTCTGGTGGAAAAAACAAAGACAAAGGTTATCAGTTACTATCCTGCAGGATAATAACCAGTTTTATATAACTCTGAATTCTTAGCCTACTTATCTATAACTAGTTCCTCAGATGCTCTTTAAACCAATTCTAATATCTTACTGGTTGCCTCATTAAATAACAGTATTAAAAAAACTCTGACAAGGATTCATATTATATTTGCATGAGAATTAAAATTTTACTCTTTTGAAAACTATACTTTGATATTAGCCTGTCTTTTCTTAGCCAAACTAAGTTCTTTGATTTTCTCAACTTGTTTTACTAATGTTCTCCAGTTTACATCAGTGCTGTCAATGCTGAAGTTTAACTGGGCACAATGTTAGAGAATCTGATTTCACTGACATGCTTTAGGACAGATATATTTCAATTTATTTACTCATTCATTCATTCCGTTTTCCAACAAATATAATGATGAGTGAAACACACACACACACTACAAACATCCCTTTTAAGGAAGTTGAGGAGGGAGTAGGGAGTAGTTCGATACATTGATAACTAGAATATCAGAGGATACAGATGAAGGGCTATGGAAACTTACTGAAGGAGTCAGTGTTAAATTTGATTGAGGGCATCAGAGAAGGCCTGACAGAGAATGTCATACATTACCTGAATCTGGAAGGATGACTAGGATTTTGAAAAATGGTGAAGAAAAGAAAGGTAGTCCCAGCAGAAGAAACAGATAATTCAAGGAATGTACTGGGGATGTGTCCTTCTATGAAACTGGAATATACATGGGCTTTGAAGGAGAAACTTACCCGAAAAAGGCTGCCGGGGTCTACTGTTATAAAGCAAATGACCCTAAACTCAGTGACTGCACACAACCCTTGTATAATATTTCTCATATATCTGCTGATCTAAGCAGAGCTCATCTAGAATGTTTCTGCTCCACATTCCTCTCACCCTGCCCGGGAAACAGTAGGTGGTCTGAGGTGTTCCCTGGAATAGAATGGCAGAGGTGCAGAAGAGCAAGCCACATGATCAATCCAAAGCCAAGGGGTGAGGAGATAGATTCTGATTCTTTAGTGGAAGAAACTGTAAAGTCATACGGCAAAGCACATAGATATAGATAGGGGTGAAGTGGAACCAGTGATGCAGTATCCAAGGGAACCTGCAGGATACCTGAATGCCATAATAAAGAGTCAACTTTGTTGCTAAGAAACTAGATCTTAATTGTTCTCATCACAAAAAAGAAACAATAATTATATAACAGGAAAGGGGCTAACACCAAGGTGGTCATCCTACTGCAATATGTAAATGTATCAAATCAACAAGTTGCATGCCTTAAACTTACAGTAGTACTACATGTCAGTTACATCTCAATAAAAAATGAAAGAATTAAACGTTGTCCGAAGCAGTGGAAAGTTATCACTCTTTTTTGAAGCGGCAAGGAGACATTCTTAGGTCTGTGTTAGATGATTCTGCCTGCTAGCTAGGTGGAGAATTAGAGAGTTTATAACCAGCTGAACTAGGGTAGTGGCTGTGGGAAAAGGGACAGAGGGACAAAGTAAAAATAGTTCTTACGTAGAATAAAGTAGGTCATCTTTTGGAAGACAAATAAGAAAATCAAAGACACCACTCAGATTTCTAAACTGACATGGGACTGAGAATATTACTAGCTACATTTACTGAACATTTATTTTGTGCCAGCTACTATTGCAAACATATTACACATATCATTTGATTAAAGTGTCACACAAAACCCACAACACAGTGTTACAGTTTTCTACCCTTGTTTTATAAATGCAGAACCTGAGCCTTAAAGATAGTTGAGCAACTTGCCTAAGGTTCTATGCTATACTTGACAAAATTGGGGTTTAAACATAAAATTATTTTGAATCCAGAATCTGAACTCGTAAGCTCTATGGGCTGCCTCGGCAGGACAGGGATAATGAATGAGGGAACCGGCTCTCGGGGGAACTAACATTTGGTTTGGGGAAGGGACTGGATTAGCGGCTTTATTTCCTGGCCCACCATACTGTTTTTGAGTAGTAACATGCCAGTGTATAAAACATCATTTTGATTATTTTTAAATGCTTTAAATTCTAATCACTTTGGCTCAAAGGGGCATTCATTTGGAAAGATTCAGAACCCATCTCCTCCCTCCCCCCAACACATCCATCCCCTCTCTCAAACCCTTCTGAAGTATCTTTGCTGTAATTCCCTCTTCTGAGGCTTCTAATGGGGTTTTTGTGTATTCCATTTGTTTCCCACAGATCCTTTGGCCCATCTATACTTATGGTAGTCCCTAATGGGGTTGTTTTAGAATGGCTGAGGGGTGGAGAGAAAAGAGAGCACTCAGTGCGGATTCTGGGAAGGAAGAGAAAGGAGGTTCAGAAGTTTCTAATCCAGCTCCAGCCCTTTCCTCTTATTTTTCCCAAGTCCTCCTCCTTTCCACTCCTTTCTCTTGTTTTCAGAGACGGATCTACTCTCATTAACACAACACATCTCTCCAAGGATGATTTACACAAGTCAATGCATTTTCCCCAATCATTCCTCCTAGAGAGAGACTCAAGCTCAGGACAGAGGAACCTGGACTCTGGTCCTCTCTGAGGTGGAACAGCATCTGAGGACAGTGCAGAAGCAATGAAACCACGTCACACTTTTTATTGTACAAAACAAATACCAAGCTACTACTATTGCCATTGCAATCACTACTAGTCTGGAGAATGTGAATTGTGTCAATTTTATACCTGTATATATACAGAGGTGACTTTAAAAAGCTAGGATACCCAGGGTGGATTCATGTCAATGTACGGCAAAGCCAATATAATATTGTAAAGTAATTAGCCTCCAATAAAAAAAAAAAAAGCTAGGATAGCAATGTGAAGATCTGTGTTTATCTCCCTCTGCATACATACACATATATATTTTAATTGCCATTCGGCCTTTTATTTTAAACCTCATTTATTTCACTAAATGTTATTTTAAAATGTCAACTACCTTACTGTTATGGGGATTTCTCAACACTATTATTTGAATTCCTTTTATTCATTAATTTATTTTTCTTTATTGAAGGATAACTGCTTTACAGAATTTTGTTGTTTTCTGTCAAACCTCAACATGAATCAGCCATAGGTATACATATATCCTCTCTTTGCTCTTAATTTTTAAGGCTTTTGTACATATTCTTATTTAAAACAAAATATATAGATAATATATGCATGTGAAATGTGTACCATATAGAATCTATAAAGAGGTGTAAATATAATTTTCCCTCTTTTGGTCCATTCAGCTTTACCACTGGATGAGATGTACAGATACAGGGGTAGCCTGCAAGGTAAAGGGTACTGTGACAGTTAATTTTGTGTCTACTTGATTGTGCTATGGTGGCCAGATTATTTGGTCAAATGTTATTCTGATGTTTCTATGACGGTGTTTGGGGGATGAGATTAACATCCAAATCAGTGGATGTAGAGTAAAACAGACTGTCCTTCATAACGTGGGCAGGCCTCAAGTCAGGTGTGAACATAGAAAAAAGCTGATCTTCCCTGAGCAAGAAGAAATTCTCCCAGTAAACCTCCAAGTCTTCCTTAGGTCTGTAGTCTGCTGACCTAGCCTGCCAATTTGGGATTTACTAGGCCTGCTTGGGCTTCCCTCGTGGCTCAGACAGTAAAATATCCGCCTGCAATGAGGGAGACCTGGGTTCGATCTCTGGGTTGGGAAGATCCTCTGGAGCAGGGCATGGCAACCCACTCCAGTATTCTTGCCTGGAGAATCCCACGGACAGAGAAGCCTGGGAGGCTATCGCCCATGGGGTCACAAAGAGTCGGACATGACGGAGCGACTAAGCATAGCACAGCACAAGCCTCCACAACAGTGGGAGCAAGTCCTTAAAATAAATCTCTTTGTATATACATATCCTGCTGGTTCTGTTTCTTGGGAGAAGACTAATACAGGGACGTAGGCTTTCCCCCTCCACTCTCCCTAGGGATAGTTCCCTAGTTCTTCTCCTGTTCCCCCATGTTTCTAAGATACCAGACAAAAAAAGACCCCTCACCTTGGAGGCCTCAGTAGATTCATAGCCCAGTCATCACCATCATACGTGCCATCAGGGTTCCTCAGGACGTGCACCACTGCCTGCTCCAGCCTGCCAAGTGCCAGCCTCCGGGTTGCTTTGCCTGAAGGAAGGGGGAGTTGAGGAAGGGAGGGGGTCAGGACACCCTCTCCCTGATCAATGCAAGCATATTTGACCCAAGCAGCCCTCAGTCAGTCTAAAGCCAGCTGGTTTTAGAACAAACAGCCTGGCTCTCCCACCACCTGGGTGGGAAAACTCTGAGGCACGTGTTTCATACCATTCAGCAGAATTTCCTGGGTGTGGGGGGGATGGGGCGGGGGGCACGGGATTAAGTTCTGGTCTCCCATTGCAGTTTACCTGCATTTCCCAAACTACTTACACTCAAAACCTGGTCTTGGGTTCTGTGACCTAAATAACAATCTCCCCCATCCTCCACTGCCCAACTACTGCTGTTTCATTCACCAGACAAAGTCAAGGTTGACAGAAGCAGTAAAGTGAGGGACAGACAGGTTATGCTGTACTTCGGTAAGATGCTACTGATGAAGCAAGACTGCTGCTGTTGCTATGTCGCTTCAGTCCTGTCCGACTCTGTGCGACCCCATAGAAGGCAGCCCACCAGGCTCCCCCGTCCCTGGAATTCTCCAGGCAAGAACACTGGAGTGTGTTGCCATTTCCTTCTCCAATGCATGAAAGTGAAAAGTGAAAGTGAAGTCGCTCAGTCGTGTCTGACTCTTCGCGACCCCATGGGCTGCAGCCTACCAGGCTCCTCTGCCCATGGGATTTTCTAATCAAGAGTACTGGAGTGGGGTGCCATTGCCTTCTCTGGAAGACTACCATGCAGATTTGGAGAGTTTCAGAGGGCGGAAGGTGCCCCAGAGACCTGTGAGGATACAAAACTTCACACAAGTCCCCCATGTTATTCTGCACACTCGTGGGAGATCTGCACTCTGCTGTATGATCTACCTTGTGTTTCAAACACCCATCCCCAACTCTGAGTAAAACAGATTTTGCAGAAAGATGGATAACTTATTTCCTTGGGGATTCATACAGGTCATATTGCTATTTGAGAGGCAACAGCCCTGAGTGCTCTAGAATTTTATTTCTGGATTAGATCAGAAGGCAGGGCAGTTTCTACACTGCAGTTTTCAGTGCTTTCTCCAGAATTTTTACTGAATGGTCCTTGGAATTATGCTACTGCCCTACAGTGTACACAGTAAGGAATAAGTGAGGTCAAAGTGAAGTCACTCAGTCATGTCTGACTCTTTGTGACCCCAAGGACTATAGCCTACCAGCCTGCTCCATCCACGGAATTTTCCAGGCAAGAGTACTAGAGTGGGTTGCCATTTCCTTCTCCAGGGGATCTTCCCAACCTAGGGATCAAACCTGGGTCTTCCACATTGCAGGCAGATTCTTTACCAACTGAGCCACGAGGGAAGACCACAGAAAGGAATGGACCCCCAAATCCTCCTAGCAAGAAAGTGGTCACGATTGCCTGATGCAAAATGAGACCCTACAGAATAAAGAGAAAGGGGAGGGGATAGATTTCTGGAAACACTCCCCTTCCTTCCTCCACGGAAAGTGAACACCATCCTCACTCATGCTTGTCCTTCCTATTCTGATAGTCTTTCCTCTTTCTTCATTTGCCTAGCACCCATTTTTTTTCTTATTTAACCTCCATATATATTGTAGGCAGCCTTAAATCCTCCCCAGGACAAAGCTGAATATGAGTTTAAAAGGGGTAGGGCAAAGCAGAAAAGGAAAGATATGCCCATCTGAATGCAGAGTTCCAAAGAATAGCAAGGAGAGATAAGAAAGCCTTCCTCAGTGATCAGTGCAAAGAAATAGAGGAAAACAATAGAATGGGAAAGACCAGAGATCTTGTCAAGAAAATTAGAGATACCAAGGGAACATTTCATGCAAAGATGGGTACAATAAAGGACAGAAATGGTAGGGACCTAACAGAGGTAGAAGATATTAAGAAGAGGTGGCAAGAATACACAGAAGAACTATACAAAAAAGATCTTCATGACCCAGATAACCAGGATGGTGGGTCACCCACCTAGAGCCAGACATCCTGGAATGCGAAGTCAAGTGGGCTTTAGGAAGCATCACTACAAAGCTAGTGGAGGTGATGGAATTCCAGTCGAGCTATTTCAAATCCTAAAAGATGCTGCTGCGAAAGTGCTGCATTCAATATGCCAGCAAATTTGGAAAACTCAGCAGTGCCCACAGGACTGGAAAAGGTCAGTTTTCATTCCAATCCCAAAGAAAGGCAATGCCAAACAATGTTCAAACTACCACACAATTGCACTCATCTCACATGCTAGCAAAGTAATGCTCAAAATTCTCCAAGCCAGGCTTCAAAGAGTACATGAATCGTGAACTTCCAGATGTTCAAGTTGGTTTTAGAAAAGGCAGAGGAACCAGAGATCAAATTGCCAACATCTGCTGGATCATGGAGACAGCAACAGTGTTCCAGAGAAACATCTAATTCTACTTTATTGATTATGCCAAAGCCTTTGACTGTGTAGATCACAATAAACTGTGGACAATTCTGAAAGAGATGGGAATACCAGACCACCTGACCTGCCTCTTGAGAAATCTGTATGCAGGTCAGGAAGCAACAGTTAGAACTGGACATGGAACAACAGACTGGTTCCAAACTGGGAAAGGAGTACGTCAAGGCTGTATATTGTCACCCTGCTTATTTAAACTTATATGCAGAGTACATCATGAGGAACGCTGCGCTGGAAGAAGCACAAGCTGGAATCAAGATTGCCAGAAGAAATATCAATAACCTCAGATATGCAGATGACACCACCCTTACGGCAGAAAGGGAAGAAGAACTAAAGAGCCTCTTGATGAAAGTGAAAGAGGAGAGTGAAAAAGTTGGCTTAAAGTTCAACATTCAGAAAATTAAGATCATGGCATCTGGTCCCATCACTTCATGGAAAATAGATGGGGAAACAATGGAAACAGTGACAGACTTTATTTTCTTGGGCTCTAAAATCACTGCAGATTGTGACTGCAACCATGAAATTAAAAGACATTTGTTCCTCGGAAAAAAAGCTATGACCAGCCTAGACAGTATATTAAAATTACTTTGCCAACAAAGGTCTGTCTAGTCAAGGCTATGGTTTTTCCAGTAGTCATGTACGGATGTGAGAGTTGGACCATAAAGAAAACTGAGTGCCAAACAATTGATGATTTTGAACTTTGGTGTTGGAGAAGACTCTTGAGAGTCCCTCAGACAGCAAGGAGATCCAACCAGTACATCCTAAAGGAAATCAGTCCTGAATATTCATTGGAAGGATTGATGCTGAAGCTGAAAGTCCAATACTTTGGCCATCTGATGAAAAGAACTGACTCCTTGGAAAAGACCTTGATGCTGGGAAAGACTGAGGGCAGGAGGAGAATGGAACGACAGAGGATGAGATGGTTGGATGGCATCACCGACTCGATGGACTTGAGTTTGAGCAAGGTCTGGGAGTTGGTGAAGGACAGGGAAACCTGGTGTGCTGCAGTGCATGGGGTCACAGAGTCAGACATGACTGAGCAACTGAACTAAACTGAGGGCAGACACTGATGATCCATTGGGCACTGCTGGAACATTCTAGGGAACAGAGATCCTTCCTTCCTGTGCGCACCACCTAACTCATCACAGAAAAGTGCTGCAGGCAGGGACAGTGCAGCTCCTGCTCAAAGGCTTCCTTTCCTCTTCTCCTGAAGTTTGCAAAAGGACTCATTCCTGTATTTAAAGAGCAGAAGCAAACCAAACCATCATATATTTAACCATTTTTTTCTATCCACAAAAGGTGGCTTTTATTTATGAAATACGCAGATTTGAGTCAGTGCCTTGAAACTTGCTCGATTCACGGTGTTGCACTAAACGGTTTATAGATTACAGCACCCGAACTGACACAGACACAGCCAAGGATACATTTCTAATATAACTAAGTTATGAGTGAGCTGAATTTCCAGCTCAACTAAAACATGTGCTTATCATCGTTGTGTCAATTCATATTACAAAAAGCCCATAATGGAACCAAGACTCTTCTCCTTTCCTAAATTCAAGGTACTTCCGATTCCAATTTACACAAGCCTAAATTCCTAGTTTTTTTTTTTTTTATTTCAAACATATTTTAGCCTTTAAAGAGCGAATACAGCAGTATAAATTGATGCAACTTTTTTTTTTTTTTTGATGCAACTTTTCTAGGAAGCAATTTGGCAGTAAACATCGAGAGCCTCAAAAATGTTCCTCTGCTTTCACTCAGTAATTCCGTTTCAGAGAACCTATCTGCCGCAAAGGATTAAAATGCTGCTCATTGATATATTAATATAAAAACGGATTATATATAAAAAGGTACATTTTATATTAAAAGAAAATAAAAAGGAAATAATCCAAATGGCTAACAACAGTAGACCTATCTATCTAGGCAGCAACCACAGTGTGGTCACAGCACACACTATGATTCTGCAATTATTATGTCCTCATTTTCATGATCAGTAACTGAAATAAAAGATGCACTTTAACACAGGAAGTAACATAGAAAGTCACCACTAAGCACCTTATTGATTGCAATGTTCTCCTTTTTATTAAATTATAAAACTGGCTGCTGTCAATATACACATTTTTGGAAATGCATTTTTCTGCTTTTGTGGAGCACATGATTTTAAACAGACAAAATATTTCTATATTAACTTCTCAGTCTTCAAGCTATTTTGCACCGGTAGCCAAACTACCAAATATAGATATTATAATATACAGTCAGAATTTGTGGAAAATATTACAAAGACAAATGCCTTAAAAAGATGATAGTGCAGAGAGAACCATAGCTATGAAACAGGTATAAAAATTTAGTCAAAATATTTTAGTCCATTATGGCTTTGCATAAAGCTTCAAAGGAAGAAAATTGAAGACACTTCTCATCAAAGGCACTTAAAGAATTGTAATAAAATACTTCTTTGAATTTAGTTTTGAGTCCGACAGTATTTTTTATTTATCTTTTTCACATTCTGTCTCTCATTGAAACAGCCCTGGAAGGCAGCTATTAATAAGGAAAAATAGTTATAATTTCTTAATATACATGTTAAAAATACGCAAACAGAATTAATACAGATTTTGGTCCATGGAAGTAGGTAACAGTATCAGACTGTAGTATTTCTCTTAATTCTGAGCCCAAAGCCCTCAATTCCCCAGACTCAGTTCCCTGGGCTCCCCAGGAGGTGCCCCGCCATCGGCATAGCGCGCTGAAACTGGAAAGAGCCATCCTCCCTTGCTTGGTGGGAGTTCTGCTCCGAGGGAACGGCTGCGGAGCACACAGGAGTCAAAAACTCGGGCATTATAATTCCGTGTCCCGGTATCGGGAAGGCTGGCCGTAGTAACCGCGCCTTGAGTGTTCTGACAGCTGCTGCCGGTATTCCTCCTCCTCAGCATCACTGCCATAGCTTCCTCTGGGATCCTGATAAAGTCTGGCAGGGCCTTTCTGTGGCTCGGGGGGCCTAGAACTAACAAAGTGAGAGGGTTACGTGCAGCCCAAAGCTCGGGCCTCCCTGCCCGTCCATGCTGCATGCAGTGCGCGACTGCCCAGGACAGATGACTTACCTGAGTCCCACTCTGTTGACAAACCAGGGCACTCCTGGCCCCCTCCAGGTTCACAGAGTAGTGGAATTTAGGATAGGAATAAGAGGTCAAGGCCGATACCCACTCATGTAGTGAGCGGGGAAGACAGACACACACTCCCTGACCTAAGAACCCTCCAGCCCGACGAGGGTGCCTTCCCGAGATCACTGGTTAAAAGTTCATGAGCAGAGTGAGTTCTTCACCAGTTTTGGTCAGTTATACCAAGTCCCCTCTGTTGCCAGGGGCCTCCTGGTCAGCTGTGCCACTATTTGACTGGTAAAGAAGAAAGTTGCCTCTAGTTTTCTATTGTGGTAAAACTAGACTCCAGTTTCCAGTCAGAATGGCTGCAACAAAATGTGATTTTGTTTCCTATTCTCGGATGCAAGAAATGATCCAGTGTAAAACCTCAACAGGAAGACTCTGTAATAATCACTACTGCTTATGCAGCATTTTAAACATAAGGCATCCTACCAACATCAGTCAATTGATGTTCCCTTTCCCTCAGACCACAGCTCACACACAGCCTGACTTTGCTAAGTGATGCAAAAGGATTACTGAGCTTGTTGGCCAAAAGCTAGAAAATATTAACAATGAAACAACTGGCATCTAAACCAAAGGAATTTTGCTCATGCACTATCCTAACACAATTTAAGGCATCTATGGCTCCAATTCGATTTCCCCGGTGGCTCAGCAGTAAAGAATCCACCTGCAATGCAGAAGCTGCAGGAGATGTTGGTTTGATCCCTGGGTGGGGAAGATCCCCTGGAGGAGGGCATGGCAACCCACTCCAATATTCTTGCATGAAGAATCCCATGGACAGAGGAGCCTGGTGAGCTACAGTCCATAGAGTTGCAAAGAGTTGGACAAGACTGAAGCAACTTAGCACGCACACACATGGCTCCAATGTGTCTAACGGGACTGACTTGGATTGTCAGTGATTACACTGTGTTGGAGAAGGAAATGGCAACCCACTCCAGTATTCTCTCCTGGAGAACTCCGTGGACAGAAAAGACTAGTGGGCTACAGTCCATGGGGTCGCAAAGAGTCGGACACAATTGAGCGACTATACAACAACACTATGTTAGTTTTAGCACACAATCAACACTACCGTAAAACTTTGCCTCTATGGTCTTTATAATTAAATTTGACTGAATAAGTAAACAGTTTACCAGGAGGGAAAAAAAAAAAAAAAAACGACTTTCTTGTTACTTTGAAATGTAGGTGAAAAAAAATTCTTAAGCTTTAAAGTCCTCCACAAGTCCCTTTTTAGACCTATACCCTCAGAGCAGCCCTTACCTTGTATACTGGGGTGGGCCAGGGTCCGGCTTGTGTGTTTTGATTGGAACTGCATAGATATCAGGATGCTTCTGAGCAATTTCAATCTGTGGAGATTACGGGGGTAAAAAAAGAACAAGAGGAAAGGGATGCTCATTTCCTGCTGCTTCCATTCTCCCATCCCATTTTAACTGAGAAGAGGAAAAATAGAAGCAAACCTCCAGTTTCCAGAGTTGTATGGGATGCCTAGTGGTAAATGTCAAATAGGGAAAATGTTTAAAACTAATGAAAGTCTGCCACATGCTACAACCATGGTTGAACCTTCAGGACACTATGCTAAGTGAAATAAATAAGCCACACAAAAGACAAATATTGTATAATTCCATTTCTGTGAGGCTCCTGAGCTGTCAAATTCATAGAGACAGAAAATAGAACGGTGGTTAATGGGCTGGAGGAGGGGAAAATGAGGAATAATTAATATACACAGAGTTTTAGTTGGGGAGGGTGACAAAATTCTAGAGACCAATGATAGAGATGGTTACACAAAAATGTGAATACATTAATGCCACCAAACACTTACAAATGTTAAAGATGGTAGTTCCATGTATATTTTACCACCAAAAGAAGCAAAAAAGAAAAAGAATGTGGGTCACCTCTTGCCTTCTAAGATGGCCCACACTCTGTCCACAGTGTGTGCTTCTCCCAGGGCTACTCTTGCCTTTTGAGACAGACTGCATCCTGTCTGTGGAATGTCTCTCTCTAAATACATTCACTTTGTTACAAATTACTTTGTCTCTCACTGAATTCTTTCTGCAATGAGACATAAAGAACCTGAGTTCCAGTAAGTCCTGACACCAGGAACTAAGGGCCCCTCCCAGTTGGAGGATGGAATTATGTGGACCCTCCTGACTTCAATCAACTACAGCCTGGACTCTGTCAACCTCTGTTCCAATTCCATGCTGAAGTCTTCTCTGCTCAAGCCCCCTTATGAACATGCGCATAGCCTTAGTCTTAAACCTCCCCAAATTTGCAGTTCAGGGAGACTGCTTTGGGAAAAGATCCCTCGTGTTTTCCTTACTTGCTGCAGGTAATAAATCCTTCCTTTTCCCTACCTTCCCCCTCTAAAAAAGAAAAAGGCTCAGAAGCACTGCAATTGTGACAAAGTTAAATGAAGGAAACTCCCATAACCACTGGGCCAAAACGCTCCAGAAACCTTTACTTAACAATGTTACAGTGAAAAATAATTTTGAAGAGGCCACAGATTCTCTTGTCACACTGTCCTATTCCAGAACCCAATATAAAGTTCTGAAGCACAAAGAGTAGAATCGTATTCACCTGCAATGTCAGGTTTTCTTGACTGGAAGAAAAAGGGATGTGCTAATAGCTGAAAATCTGAAAATAACACACCCATAGGATGTGCCTTTATATCACGCATGTCAACATACCCTTTCATGTTTGTGGCAGTGGCAAAAGGACTGTAAATCTTTACACTGCAATGAAACTTCTTTAAAATTCTTATTGCTGATGCACTAAAATGACCCAGTGATTGAAAACAATTACCCTTGCATCCTGTGCTTCTTGGAGCTCTTGCATTCTCTGTAACCTTGCCTTGTGATCCATCTTCTCAAATATTTTTACTTTGCCCAGGACAGACTTGGGAGCATTGTGCTGCTCCTCACTGCCCTCTCCCGTCTCCTCACTCTCTGGGGGAGGGACAGGAGTGGAAGGCTTCAGTATAGGCCGTCCAAAAGTGGGTTTTGCTGCAATAGGAGGAGGACAACCTTTGGTAGATGCCCCTGGGATTTCGTTACCAGCAGCAGCTGAGGGGTTTGACTTGTATTCATAAGATCTGGAGAAGTCAAAAGATTCTTCTCTGTTTTGGGTTTTGGCCTGCAGAGAGCAATGACACAGTTTTAACCTTGAGCTTTCAGTTTATTTTCAAATGTCTATTAGTGATTTAATACACTCCATTTCCTGATCAGTTTCCAAAGGTGGTCAACAAATTCCACTCCAACAAGCAATCAAATACGACAAGGTACATGGCCAAGATCTGACATCCAGAGCCCTACCTCACTCCCTGCAGAAGAGTATTAAGTGCTCAAGGAAACCAAGAGGGTGCTGGGGACGTGCTGGGAGGCCTGCAAGTGCTAGAGGTGGATCAGACCCAACTCTGTCCTAGAGATTTGAATCTTAGAGAGGACCTCAGAACAAGTCAGGTTTCAGGATAGAAGAGTGGCTCCTGAGTTCACACCACGCTGAGGGGACGTGCTTTGGCCCAGAGGTCCACCCAGAAGTGAGGAGACTGGGGTGGGGAGCGGTGAGAGAGAATATTATGCTGATGGCCACTGTCTTCATACTTCCATCCTAGGCTGCTTGTAAACTTTCACTCGTTTATATTATTAGGTCACCAATTACCACTGAAAGCTCACAATGAATTATTACTTTCTTCTTATCTAAAGCACTGAGTTAGGAAGAGAAACTTTACTGGGTTCTAAGGAAAAGACTTTAGTTATAGCTGTGATTCAGAGAGGGGTGAAAAATCATATGACATGTGTCCTCACATTGATTCTTTTCTGGACAATTAAAAAGAATAAATAAATAAACTGTCTTCATAATGAGAGGCATTGTAAACAATAGTGGTGATTATTTTCTTTAGCAAGTCATCAGGAAGGATTTTTTCAGGTGTATCAAAATCAGATTATGGGCAGAAAAATTTAATTGGACAGAAGAAGAAAAACAGATTCTATGACAGGTGATTCTGGGCATGCAGTATTCATCCAACCTTTATTATTTCTACATAAGCAAACAAACAAAAAACAAAGGAAACAAACACTAACAGTCCTAAAATTGTACCCTCTTCTAAAACTGCCTTTCCATTTTACTTTTGCCATTTCTTAATTTTTTGGATTCACCCAAAAGATAGGCTCCAGTAGAGAACCCAGTTGGTCAAAACCATAATCCAGTGCCATGTTATTGTGCATGCTCTGCCCTGGCTACGCTGGAGCTCCAGGTGAGCTCAATGTGTTTCTTCCTCCTTCCCATCCTGGGCTTCCCAGCCACGTACCTTGGGCGGCTCTGGCTTGAATGCCGGAGGCGGGCTATTGTCCCTAAGTTGATCTCTGCTAGCAGCCCTCCTCATCTGAGCTCGTGGCTCTGGGCTGGGTTTCCTTATGCTCTACAAGACATAAAGGTTCATTCACAACAAGAACATCCCAGCAGGAAGAAGAGAGCACTGGTCTTCTTTGCTGGAGTTCTTTGAACTTGTGGGAATTAAGATGTTAAGGTTCCTAATGTGCGTAAGTTGAGCTACTGACCCAGTGCTTCTTTACTGAAAAGGCAGATATCTGATATACTCCCCTATTAGCAAGTGCTTAAGGTATATTTTTTCTAAAACTAGCCGTATCTCTCCCTTTACAGTAAGAAAACAAGAGGTTTTTGTAAAGTTTTGTCACTAACAGCTGTTAATATTTTATTCTTTGTTTTCTTTCATTTTTGGTTGCACCACGTGGCATGCATCATCCTAGTTTCCCACATCCCCTGAAGTGGAAGTGTGGAGTCTTAACTACCTGACCACCAGGGAATTAACTACCTGACCACCAGCTGTTAACATTTTAAAGCATCAGCTCAACTGTATCTGCAGACATTCACCAGTTAATTTACTTTTTATGACTTGTCCGACAGTATATACTAATTTTTTTTGTCATGGTGAATTGTTCCTCCTTTCAACTTATATATTTGGTCCTTCTATACTGTAAAGAATAAAGTTCACTGAAACAACCTAAACTGCTGAAGAGAAGTCCATAGAAATCCAAATATATGGAGAATCTTGTCTGCAAAGGTCATTATCCCAGTGTTCTCTGAGATGCAACCAATAACTGTTCTGGTCCTAACTTAGTGCTAGCAATGTGATTTCTAGAATCACAGAAGCAGTCTACTCACTGGCCAGTGGATGCAGAGTACATGAGATCAGACATATAATTAATCAAAAAACTCAATTAAAAAACTGAAATATAAGAGAGAAGGAAACTGATGGGGAAACGCTCAGGAGTTTTGGCAAGATTAGAAAGGTTAAAGGTAGGGTGGAAAAGAAAAAGCACAGATACCTAAAAGTACAGAGAGAGACCTAATCAAAGGTTACAAGTAAATACAACAATACTGTATTTAAAAATAATGCCCCACTGGTAATTTGGACGGCTGGCTTCACATCACGACACCATGCCCAGGGGCATCTGTGGGGTGAGTGCTGATCACTCAACCTCTCCCAGCACTTGGTTCCTGTCCCACTCCCCTCTGGACCATATCCACAATCACACAGGCCTTAGCTTGGAATGAGAGGCTCCCTAGACATCAGCCACTCCAACCCTTAGGAACACCTGCCTCAGCGCCCTGAATAAGCTGCTGGCCAGACAATTCGAGGGAAACACCAGAACCCCCTCTTCCTGCCCAGGCCTGCCTCGCCTCACCTCCTCATGCTGCACCGGCTCCGAGGAGCGGGTGACGGGAGACACCAGCGGCTCCTCAGCTGGCTCATCCAGCTCATTGTCAGTGTAGGCGCCTCCTTCACCGTCCGTGTCTTCAAAGTCACTGATGAGGCGGCTGTCGCAACTCAGATAGTCCGCGCCCATGGCGGTTAAGTAGGACATGCGGTCTTCGGGATCATCATCCATCCCTTCCATCTAGAGGAATTTGTTTCGGAGGGTCAGTGGGATCTGACATGGCTCCTGGGAGTGAGGACTCAAGAAAATTCCCAAGGGCACAGCCAAGGGACGGAAACCTTGACTTGTTCGAGAAAAGGAAGTTTACCTTTATCTTTCTGAAATCACTTGGCTTTAAATGACTATGTCAATTTTTGTGTAGAGACTTAAATTAGAAACCCTCTACCCTATCTCTCTTTGCCACCATCCATCAGGCTTCCTCACATTGTGCACTTTTCTTCCAAAATCTGGCTCCCCTCCAGTTTTTTCTGTTGAACTGGTCTCCCATTGATAAGTGCATGCTGTCTGGAGCTGTATGTCTCTGCACTCACCCATGAGATTGTCAAATCCTCAAAGGCAGACGCTCAGCCTGTTCTCACCACGGAGGCTAGCACAGAGCCACAGCGGGCATAAGCAGTCAGTACATGCTAGATACTCTGACTGAACATGCAGTTCCTAAAGGGCAGGGCTAGGACTCAACCATTAACTGGTAATAGAGGCACTTATGCAACAAAATCGTACCTTGAATGTCTCACAAACAACCTCAATTCAGCTGGACCACAGAATAGCAGCACCAAGGGCTCCTAGTACCACAGGGAATTCTATAATTTCTCTGCTTCCTTCCTGCAGTAGGGCTGTGTGCGAACTTCCTCCACAGATGAGAAGCGAGCCGAGGTCAGGAGCCTATACCAGATTCTAGCACACTCTCATCACCTACTCAAATCCCTAGAACTCATCCTCTGCCAACCTTCTTTCTAACACAACGATTCCAACTCCATTAGCTTTTCTCCCTTCTGTTAATTTTTAACTATGTTCTCCAAGCCCTCAACCTAACCCCTCATCTCCACTCTGGGTTTCCCAGGTCCTTGGTAATAAGCTGTGGAGTTTAGCACAAGGTCTTGTAAGCTCTGATTAGTGTGCTTGGAACACAACACTAGTTACTACATTAAAAGCAAAAGGGAAGTGAATGTAGGGCTGCGTATATCCCATTCTGCTTTTCTTGTAAAAGTCCCTTCGTTTTACTACTTTTCCAGAGAATTTACAAATTTTTGAACAACTGAAGCATATGTTGAGATTACTCAAAATGTGCATGGCTTTACTACATTCACTACCCTCTTGAGAAAAAAATTCAGAACACAGACTCTCACCTCGCAGCAGAGCATCTGTATCACATACCTTTCCTTCGGAGACCCAGACTGCTTCTCCTTGCTGATGCTGAATCGTGTCTTTCAAGCTGCCAAACCAGCTGTCATTGGCTGAATTGAGGTTGATTGTAGCTACAGAAATGTAAACCAAAAGGTGTGCCTCAATTTCACGTTTATTAGAAAACTTATTGGACATAACTTACCCTAACTTGTCATATTTCAATTAAAACTTTAGCAAATGGAAGAGAAAACTGGCACATATTTGAACATTATTCTTTCAGTTGAATATAATTAAAACTATTACCATCTATCTGTTGAAGTCTGCATTATAGGTGGATGTCATAAAGCTAAAAATGGATTTATGTCTATTTTTCAGAAAAGCTACCTTTAAAAAATGTGTTTTTAAGAAATGAATCTGAGTCAGTTGTAGTGAGGTGGATCAACCTAGAGCCTGTTATACAGGATGAAGTAAGTCAGAAAGAGAAGAGCAAATATCACATATTCCATGTATATGGAATCTAGAAAAATAGTACTGATGAACCTATTTACAAGGAAGGAATGGTGGTGCAGATCTAAAGAACAGACTTGTCAACATAGCAGGGGAAGGAGAGGGTGGGATGAATTGAGAAAGTAGCATCGACATATACACACTGTCATGTGTAAAACAGGCAGCTAGGGAGAAGCTGCTATAGAACACAGGGAGCCCACTGGCACTCTGATGACTTGGAGCGGGTGGGACGGGAAAGGGGGAAGGAGGATCAAGAGGGACAGTATGCGTGTGTATACACACACACACACACACACACACACGTATAAAATCATAACTGACTCATGTTGTTGTATGGCAGAAACCAACTCAACACTGTAAAGCAATTACCTTCCAATTAGAAAATAAATTAAAAAAATACATTTTTAAAGAGTGTGCTTTCAGGGGCAACAATAACACATCTAAATAAAATATAAAAGTACACATTTAAAAAATCTATAGACATGAACAGTAAAAGAAAAACATATACCAATGTACTGTTTATCTCCAATTAAAACTAAATGTATGTCACTTTGATAGGCTTAAACATTTCAGAATATAGATACAGACTTACCAAACTCTACAGGTGTGTATTCATGGGACATACATTTTCTATTCTGAACAAAATGCATCCTACATAAAAGCACTTACTAGGATTGACCAAGCACTTTCCTAAATACGTTACATGGGTTAGTTCATTTTATGCTTAAACAAACCTTGCAAGGTGGGTGTTGCTATCATCCCCATTCTATAGATAAAAAACTGAGGTAGTGAAAGGAACTAATCTAAGGCCCTCACAGCAAGCAAGTGGAAAAGCCTGGATGCAAGCTCAGAAGTCTGCTTTTAGAGCTTATGGCTTCAGCCACTGCATGACTCAGCCCATCTGAAACATGAATTTGGAGTACCAGGATAAAATACCAACCAGTAAAATACACGTGATCATTCTCCAGCAATACTTTGGACCTAAAATGATCAAACTCCGGATAAATGAGTACTTTTTAGAGCTATATCATCATGGCCTATTATTAAAGCCATTATGTGTCACCCAAAAGAAAACTGAATCTTGTTGCTGAAAGTTGTTAGGCAGCCCGTTCCACCTATCCTAGAGTCTGCATACTTCTCTATAAATAACTCCAAAGAACCAGAAAGCAAATTTTGTAAGCAATTTTGCTTCAAGATTTTCTTCCCAGTAACATACAGCATTCTTTCATTTAAAAAGTCCCAACACTGACCTTGGAAAACCCTGAACAAGCTGACAATTTCCTGCGTTATTAATTATTTATAGTATTAGAATAAACTGATACCTTGGACAACTGAAAGAAAATCAACCTTGTTTCCTTAGACTTTTGTACCCTTATTGTGTGTGTGTTAGTCGCTTAGTTGTATCTGACTCTTTGTAACCCCATGGACTGTATCCTGCCAGACTCCTCTGTCCATGGAATTCTCTGGGCAAGAATACTGGAGTGGGTTCATTCCCAACCCAGGGATCAAGCTTACGTCTCCAGCATCTCCTACATTGGCAGGCGGGTTCTTTACCACTAGCGCCATCTGGGAAGCCTTATCATAGTACCTTGTAAAGATTACTATCCTTTTGGTAACAGAAGTGACACTGGGCACCCCAGGGACAAAATGAGTGATCTCCACTAAATATATACAGAATGGTCAGCTACCTTTTTGAGCTTCATGCTGAAGTTGTCTAAGATGAGTACAGTTTGTATTTATCATGAGGAAAACCTAAAGTTAAAAGGGCCATTTGTGAAATGCAGAAAATACGTTCATGCCCCCTGATAAAATGAAACAAGCCAGAAGCCTCTTACTGAATTCAGATTGAAGTCTAGTGGATGGAAAAAAAGAAAAAACAGTAATTTCTAACTGAGTTGGTAGCATTCAAATCATGCACTTTACCTCTCTTTAAGAGGTGGGAGCACAGCCATGATGCTGCCTTCCTTTCTCCTAGAATTTAGTTCCTTTGGTTTACTGTTGACTTTTGCTCTTTAGGTTTCTCAGATTCTTTGACTACAAGCCATTAGGTTAACTCCTGTCATTTCCAACCTCTGGACTAGACTCATGCTCCCTTGGATAGACTATATCCATCTCTCAAACTCCAGAAAGCGAAACACTGGCAGGAGCTTCCTTCAGCCTCCATCACAGCCGGGAGTCCTGGGCTTCTGAGGGCATCCACTGCCAGTCGAGGCACGGGTGCACTTGGCGCTACTTCTCTTTCCACAACCAAGGAGGCTGGGAAGCACAAGAGCAATAACACGGGGTGACAAAGGCGACATGTGAGGCTGGAGGGGTCAGGAGAAATTGGAAGTGACTGTGATGGTATGAAGTTTCTCTTCAGGGCGATAGAGTTCCAAAATTGGTGGCACTGATGGCTGTACATCTCTGAAAATACTAAAAACTACTAAATTGCATGCTTAAATCGGGTAAATTATAGAGTATATAAATTAAATTTCAAAAATGCTATTCAGGGCTACCATTTAGAGGGACTCGAAATGGACAGGCATCAACCAAGGTGCCCAGCCACGGAGAGTGGCAACTTCCATCTGCTTCCTGTGGTCCTCAGTGTCCCTACATATCCTTGGGAAATCAAGAATTGCCTGTTGCAGTTTGTATATTTTTAACTGGTACAAGATTCACTCCTCCCCACTAGGCTTTCTCAAACACTGTATTATGGAAAAGAAAAATGTTTACAATATGTAACAATTAAAGATTTTGAAAAAATATAAAATAGTATCACTAATGGATAGCATTTATTCAGCATTTCCAAAGTCTTAGGACTGCATTGTACATTAATTTTAAATTAATATAATTTAAAAAATGATCTATAAGTTACAAATTTCACATTAATGAAATCTGGGAAACTGAAAAAAGTGCTGGACCATCCTGTGGTACTTTAAAAATCCCACAATTTCACACAAAGGATGGCTCTGCATGGATCGCTAAGTCCACAATTTCATTTCTGTGGTCTTTAAATTACGAACTGAGTGCTTCAGCAAAACATGTTCAACAATTCCAAGAAGATATGTAATGTCAACTTCATGTTTTAAAAAATAATTTTTGTAACATGTGCATGCAAAATGTATTATTCTACAGTAACTTTTTTAAAGTGATGGGGGAAGGTTGGGAAGCCTAACATTTTAATTTACATTGACAAGTTAACTTGCTTTTGGGCAAATCTCGGAATAAAGTTTCCCTTGTCATCTCTGCATAATTGAGAAGTACCTTGAATTTGCAAGAAGTCATTTTGCTTTAATTCTTTAAATTTTTATTTTTTAGGTAAAAGGTATTTCATTATATTGTAAAAATAGTAATGGACATATGTTAAAAAACAAAAGACAAAATAATGTATACCTTTCAAAAATGAGCAAGACATAATATTAAGCATAACAGTACAAAAAAAGTAAATCAACAGGAACTAGCAATGCTAGTTTTTCTTGTAACCAGCTACTATTAATATCATACCAAGCCCTGATTTGCCCTCCATCTGAAATACTAACAATTTATCAAGACACTGTTTACAGATCTTCAGTTCTCCTACTCAGTCACTTTTATTACATAGTAACTTCAGGGAGAGTCATTTTAATACTGTCAAATTTAAATACTCATCTATGGAAAATGGGATTTTCTTGTTACTGTGCAACAAGGAAAAAAGAATATTCATCGAGTTAATCCACCTGCAACATAAGCCTTGATTCTGAATTACTGTTCATCACAGTAGCTCTATTTTTCCCCACTTATTAATTCATTGTGTGTGTGAAGGCACTGCTTGATGACTATTGTCACAGATGTCAATCTGATTATTGTTGTTTACTGGTTGTTCTGTTTGTCGTTCAGTCGTGTCCAACTCTTTGTGACCCCAGGGACTATAGCCCGCCAGGCTCCTCTGTTCATGGGATTTCCCAGGCAAGAATACTGGAGTGGGTTGCATTTCCTCCTCCAGGGGGATCTTCCTGACCCAGGGATCAAACCTGCATCTCTTGCATTTCCTGCATCAGCAGGCAGATTCTTTACCACTAGCACCACCTGGGAAGCCCATATAATTCATTTAAAGGCCATAAATGCCATTAATTTAAAATCACTTAAAAAAAACAACAACCACCTTGGATTTTGGCCTTGGCGTCACAACCTGGCCAGGTTGAGACACAGGGCATATAAAGTGCTCAGTGGGGCCATCCACGGAGTTTCAAGAGTTAAACTAAGCAGTCTGGAAAAGGCCACAAAGGGCCATCCTTTTGTAAGTTACTCAGCACCCTGCTCCACCCATCCTGAAGACTAAGTCAGCAAATGAAGCAAAGGCAGAACAATGAAGTGGCCAGTGTCCAGCCTCCCTCAGCCTGGCTCTTCCTCTACAACTCATTATTTCCCTGCCTGTCATCTCAGATCCTCACACGAATCCCAAATCCAACTCTGAGGGAAGCCCCTAGCCATTCAATGGACTTACACAAAGGTAAGGAGGTGGGGGGAAATGAAGTGAGCGTAGATTTAATATCAGTCACAATCACATGGACCTCAAATTCAATGAATTATCTGTTAAAAGGCAGAATGGCAACATAAGACCCCATTCAGCATTAGGATAATACATCTGTGCTGTGAAGTGTACAGAATATTGGACACAGAGTCAGAGACTGTACCACTGTTAGCTATTGCTATAATAAAAACAATAACAATAATATTAATTAAAGTTGCAGCAGTAAAACAAAGGAAAGATCACATATGAACATACCAAAAGCACAAGCTTAATCTTAACTCTACATTCACAAAAATCTAGTTTACGAAGCATCACTTCCTTCTTTGCATTTGGTTAGATAACCTCTCAGTTGGAGCACTTCACCATAGTGGTAAGCAGTGCATCTCACTCTCTAATAGGAAAAGCCAGTAACAATAAAACAAGGGTCTAATGTAGACACTCATTCACACTCTCCCCTTCCCTTCCCTTCCCAGATAAGTTAAAAGTGGCACAGGTTGATGGTGACTGGTGCTGAACTCAGTATAGTCGCTAAGTCATGTCCAACTCTTGCGACCCCATGGACTGAAGCCCACCAGGCTCCCCTGTCCATGAGATTCTCCAGGCAAGAATACTGGAGTGGGTTGCCATTTCCTTCTCCAGGGGATCTTCCTGACCCAGGAATCAAACGTGGGTCTCCTGCATTGCAGGCAGATTCTTTCCCAACTGAGCTATAAGGGAAGCCCAAATTCACAGAGCTATCATTATCCTAAGGATATTAATTATATCCACACAATTGCTACATGTGGCTTCCATAAAACTGCATGACCAAAAACTTCATGCAACCCTTTTAAACCCTTCATTATACCACATTCACAGAACTAGTCATTTTTTTAGGCAGTGCACACAGAGTTACTAAAAAGGTCACATTCTTAAATCATTTTACTTTCATGAATAATAGCAGCAGCAGGTCATCATTTCAGGAATTTTAAAAAATATCCTATTAAAAAAAATCCTATTATGGAAAACTTTAGACATACAAAAGTGGAGAGAAGAGTATGCATCATGAATGCATCACCTAGCTTCAACAACTATCAACTCTTGGCCAGTCTGGTCTATAGCCACCCTAACTCTCCTAACTGAAGATTATTCAAGCAAATCCAAGACATGATATGAGGTCACTCATAAACACTCCTATTTACCATACATGCCTAAACATGAGAATTTCTTAAAAAAAAGACCTAACATAATCACAGTATCATTTTCACCTTAAAAACAGGAGTAATAAATTCTTAATATCATCTAATATCCCGAATATTCAAGGCTATTTCAGAGACATTTTAAAATAATGAAACCAAGTTCAACATAAGTCAGCATACGCATGGATGGTAAGAAGAAAATGACACAGCCCATAACAGACACAGGTACTCGGTGCTATGCCAGGCTTAATCACTAGCCTTGTAGTCCCACCCAAAAATGTGAACCTCATCAAAATGACCAGGTATTGTGTACTATGTATCTTTATGATCACGTTCAAACAGTCAGACTTACATAGTTACATATACAAACACCATGAGTCTAGTATACTCACTTTATAGGATTAGTTCCTTTTTGAGGAGTCATAAACAGAATTTCAGATAAATATTTTCCATTCAGATTATTTTCCTATTCCTTCCATCCTACAGTTCCCCATTCTTTACTTTTGAGCAAAGAGTACATTTTACATTTCACTTACCTGTGAAAAGATGCGCACAAGTTTTTTTAAGCTTGTTGGCTTGATCAAATAACTTCCGAGAACTTTTGTTGGATGATGGATTCAACCTCTGTCTCATAGTTTTGACACCTTGCCTAGAGTCTGGGTTGAAAAAGATCACAATCGGGAACCACTGAGTATAGTTCAACAGGTCCACAGCCTTAGGAGTTACATCCAGGAGTGCGTGTTTGTCCTGTTAGAAATGGGGGAAAAGGTGACGTAAGTGGGTAAAAGCCAAACAGCATCAAAGAGTTTGTGTTAATAAGTAAAGGTCGCATCAGATAAAATGTGCTCATGTAAATCACAAAGCTGAAAACGTTTCCCTTCACATTAGGTCCACTTTAATATTACCAATCTATGAGAACTTCTGAGAAAATCAATTAACAAGTTTTTGGTAAAATGCTCAGAACTCCAAGAGAATCAATACATCAGTTCACAGAAAATCAACTGACTGCCACACAATGAAACAGCTTACGTTTATACTCAGCTTACTAACATTTAATAATCATTAAACTACAGACTCTATTCTTAAAAACACTGCAGCAAACCATGACCCTATTCTTTCCAACAGCGTGGCCTTCAGGTGACTTTTCTTACCTGTTCAATAATTTGTCTCACGGTATTTAAGCGCACCACCCCGGTAGATTTCTCAGATCCTGCGTCTCTTGGTTCCGTTTCTGCAAAGGAAAAAAAATAAAGCAGGGAGCAGGGAAGGGGGAATGAATAAAATTTAGAAATCACTGACAACCAAGTACCTCCCTCCTAGCATCAATTAGGACAGGAAACCTGACATTCATTGTCTCCTAATAAGAGGCAATGGGAAGGACCAACAACACTACCTGTTTCACCAAAATCTAACCAAGGGAAACAGACCAGGCCAACAGGGAGCATCCTGTGAGACAAACGGCTTGGACTGTTCAAAATATCATGCCACAAAATAATTCAGAAAAAGGAGAAGATTAGAAAAGATACAAAAATCAAAAGTACTGCATTCTGAACTTAAAAAAGAAACAACAATAATTACCTTGAAAGGCATAACTAGGATAACTGATAAAATCTGAGAAAGGGACTATATACTAAATAACATTATTGTATCCGTGTTAAATTTCCTGGTTGTGATAATGGTATTATGGTTGTATAGGAGGAGAATTAGGACATTCACAGAGGCAGAAAGTATTATAATGCCCACAATTTAAACTTTCAAATACGGCAGCAGAAACTGTAAAAAGTGTGTGTATGTATGTGTGTGTCTATGGGGGAAGAATACAGATAGCAAATGTTACCTGGTGACAAGTGATTCCAGGTGAAGGGTATGTGGGTGTTTATTATTTTTTCTACAGGTTAGAGATTTTCCTAAATAAAACCTGAGGGAGGAAAAAGTATTACTGACAGACTTACTAGCAGTTTGGAACAGGTCAGGCAAGTCATTTGCCAACTTCTCCAGGGCTATATCCGCTATGGGGCCGAATAAGACAACAGGTCTCTTGAAACCAGCTGAAATGAGAAAAGAAAAAGGCATGAAATTAGATGGAAAATAAGCTAGAAGGATATATTTTGCAAAATGAAGAATATGGCCAATATTTTATAATAACTACAAATGAAGTATAATCTTTAAAAACTGTACACCTGTAATTGTATACATAATATTATACAGCAACTATACTTCAATTAACAGAAAAGAAAAGCCATGAAGACACCTACAAGTCTTTAGCTGTTAAGAAACAAAAGTATTTTACAGAGTATTGATAACAAAATAGTGGACTTCCCAGGTGGTGCTCGTGGTAACGATTCTACCTGCCAATGCAGGAGACACAGGAGACCCGAGTTTGATCCCTGGGTCGGGAAGATCCCCTGGAGAAGGAAATGGCACCCATTCCAGTATTCTTGCCCAGAGAATACCATGGACAGAGAAGCCTGGCAGGATACAGTTCGTGGGGCCACAGAGAGTCAGACATGACTGAACACACACATTGATAACACAACTAAATAAAACCAACTGTGTGTTCTTCCATCTCCAATTCAGCCCAGCTCTTTTCTGAAGAATAAAAGCTCTCTCTTTTATTTTGGTTCATTCCCCTCACTATTACTAAAGGTAAACTTTGCTCTATAGAATATATAAAAACTTCTGAATGGTAGGATTAAAATAAAATATAACCAAGGTTGTAGAAATACAAGTTTGCACAGTTCAGTTTTTTGTAAGTCTTATTTCGTGCTGAAATATGATTCCAACTGTCAGCTCACTTCGCCTAAGTGATATAGATAAATTGGAACATGACCATTAAAGTTTAAAAATGAAGAAAAACAGGCTCTGAGCCCAGTCAGATCATTTCCTGGCCCACAAGGATCCCTCACCTTCTCGAAGCAAAACCCTCTCGTAGGCCGGGAACTTGGTGCTGACTGTCACGGCGGCGGTCAGGTCCTCCCGACTCTTCCGGAGGTTCTTCTTCACACCTGATCTCTGGCCCCGCATCCTCCAGAAGTCTGCCCTGTCCCCGGCGGTGTCTCTCTGGGCATTCTGAACGCTGGCCATTTGTTCCGCTCTGAGAGAAGAAGCCAGAGGAAGTAAAGTTCTGAAGTCAGGAAATGCGCAAATGTGAGAGTCGCTAACTAAATCCAGTCACTATCACTCATGGACTTGGATCAGAGAAGATGTAGCGTGACAATGAGCAATGCCAGGGGTAAGAAACACAGGTTCTTTCTCATCCGGATGGAGGCAGAGAAAAGCTGGGCGCACATGAAATCTACCAGAAGTAGCTCAGTAATAAACACACTGACATGGCTTGTTCTGCTTAGGCTGGTGCACAGACATGCCCTGGCTTACTCTACTTTGCTTTATCATACTCTGCAGACGCTGCATCTTTTTTTTTTCCCACAAATTATAAAGATATGTGGCAACTCTGCATCAAGCAAGTCTATTGGTGCCATTTTCCCAGCAGCATCCACTCGCTTGGTGCCTGTGTCACAGCTTCTCTCAAACTTTCAAACTCTCCACCAGCAAAAAACACTATGAATCACTGAAGGCTCAGATGATGGTTAACATTTTGGGGCACTAAAGTATTTTTAATTAGGGTATGTACCTTGTTTTTTTAGACATAATGCTACTGCACAATTAACAGACTTAATATAATATAAACATAACTCCTATATGCACCGGGAAACCAAAAAATTTACGTGCCTTGCCTCATTACAGTATTTGTTTTATTGTGGTGGTCTAGAACCAAACTCACCACCTCTCCCAGGTCTCTTCATACACGAGAAATGGGTGATGGGAGAGGTCATGATGACAAAGGACGAAGTCATATGGGGCTTCCTTCATGTGGGGGTGTTGTTTATGTGTATGGGGGAGTCTTAGCGGGTTGTGTGGAATCATGTGGTCTCAGATACCTGCTTTTGTTGGGGATTAAGCCTTTCTCCAGTTCGTTTCCAATCCTCACAGCCAGCCAGTGGCCCAGTTTGCCATCGTACAGTGTATCTACCACACGGAAGACCTCCCCTCTGGTGAAGGCCAGGCTCTGTGGAGTTTCCTTCTCACATTCAAAGTGGCTTCTGATAAAAAATGAATCCCCTCTACCACAAGCCAGTATGTCTCTATACACTGAAAGACAAAAGCATCATTTCATGCGGTGCTCAGCCGGGCCAGGGGTCTTTCCTGGAGCGGTTATCGGGTTCTCTGAGCTCTGATCACCCTCTTTACCTTCCATACATTTAGTGAACTCAGCACACAGGCCCCATGGTAACCACAGCTCAAACAGGAAGAAGGACAAGTAACTAAGTTCATGATTTTTGCTGTGATGGTTAATTTTCTGTATCAACTTGACCAGGCCACAAGATGCACAGATATTTGGTCAAACATTATTCTGACTGTGTCTGTTGGGGGTGTTTCTGGATGAGTTAACATTAATACATAGACTGAGTAAAGCAGACTGCCCTCCCTCATGTGGGTGGCTTCAGCTAGTCTGTTGAACGTTTGAACAGAACAGAAAGGTAAATCCTTCTCTGAGTAAGAGATGGTGAATTCTTTTCGCTTTCAAAGTGTGACATCAGCTTTCTTCCTGCTTTCAGACTCAGATACACTGGCTCTTCCTGGATCTTGAGCCAGTCCACCTTTGGACAACAAGTACACAATCAGCTCTCTTGGTTCTCAAGCCTTTGGACTTGGACTGGAAGTAAACCATCAGCTCTCTTGGGGTCTCCACCTCACCAACTCATCCTGCAGATTTTGGGACTTGCCAGGTAACATAAACATTTGTGCCAGTTCTTCATAATAAGCAGCCCTCTTTCTCTGTGTGCCATTTTGTCTGGAGAATCCTGACTAACACAGGTGCCAATCAACCCTCTGAAGCAGACAAGAAGATTCTATTAACTTCCATTTTACAGATGACAACAAGACCTGCAAAGGTGAATCAACTTGTCAGACTAACAAGGGTTAATATGAGGGCTGACCTGCAGGTGTGGCCTCTGCATCTGTCATATGGAAGACCTCAATCATAACTTCAGGCAGTAATTAAGGAAGGATCCCTGTCCAGAAAAGCAGTTTTATTCCAAAATCACACAACGAGTAAAGTTCTTTCCGTGGGTGCATAGAAAGCATCTCTGTAGGAAGTTAAATGCCACCCAAATTCTTTCCACATACCTATGACCTAGAGTTAGGTCAATTTTTTTAACACTCAGATTTGCCTATTCTGGTCCCAAGCTACCTCCCTCCCCTATCACCCATTGAACTCAAAACCAAACTTGCTCACCATCAGCTCGGCTCTGAGCTAAAATGGTCACCGTTTCACCTTTGGGGATTTCTAACAGGTAGAGAACAGCATCCTCCCGAACGAGTCCTCTGAAATCCTGTGTGTTCACCTGATAGAGGAGGAGCAAACAGAAAAAACAAAGCAAGAGAAAATAAGAAGTTGCTTCTCAAAAGGTGCTACCTGAGCTTTTGATCTGTTTTCATCAGTGCCTGCCTATGTAAAGAAGCATACATCAGGGCCCCACAAGTAAAGAAGCCCTTGGTGCCCTACTGAGGCCTGCCAAGCACCCAGTCTGGACTGTGGGCACCACCACACCCTCCTGCTCCCCACACTGCCCACCACCCCTTAGGAATGTGTCCTTCCACCAAAGACTCGTCACTGGATTGGGTGAGAATTTCTAGAAGTGTGTCAGTCTCCCTCTCTTCTTTGAGTCTCCTGTGCAGGTGGCCAGGGAGGTAATGTACAATTATGAATCCAATAACTAGAATTCAATAGGGAGTGGTGAGGTCTATGGTGAATGAGCAGACTGGCTCAGCTTGAGGCATTACTACTTTGCAAATTAGTTCAAATAGAAGTCTGCAAATAAGGATTCTGCCCAAATCCACTTTTTTCTTATAGCTTCTATCATCTGAAATTGATGAGCATTAATTTTACATGGTAGACCATTAACCTAAGGTATAGGCTTTTATATTTAAGCTTCTGCCATATAATGGGTAAAAAGCCCATGTTTATCCACCACTGATCAAGTAGGGTACACTGTAAATAGCTTTTGGAAGGCAAGTTAGAAAGAGTAAAACTCAAAGATGGTACAAAGAAAAAGACATTTTGACATCTTTGCTCTGTACCTTGAAAACCATTTTAAAACAGAAATACACATAAGTAAAATGCAAAAATGATTTTAAAGTATGTTTTAAAAAGGCATTACAGAAGTGAAGATACAGAATTTCTCTGAAATATTTTCTTCAATCATTGAAGACTTGTAGAATCTTTTAATCAAAGAGTAATGCCTTACTACTGAAAATAATCATTAATTGAGCCTAATGTAATTAAGGTTGGAATTTACAATGAAGTGAAAACAGTCGTATTATCTTTCATGGAAGTTTTCAATGTGGGGAGATGAACTGAGCTATCCTTTTTCGAAGTGAAGGTAGACACAGGGACTTGGAGTTGTCACTAACTAGGCTCTCTCTGGGAATGTTTATCTCATCACATTCTGCGTCATGCTTGTGTTATAACTACTCCGGAGACAGTTTGGCTGTGTCTAAACTGCATTACTGCTTTGTAAAATATAAGTGTATAAATACAAGAACAGAATGTTGAAAAGAAAAGAAAAAGTGAAACTGGGCATGAGACTAAAACTATACCTGGTACTTCAAAAATGGAGATTTACTACACCAATCATATAATATTTAGCATTTAAGATAACTCATTTTCATCTCTTTGTCTCTGAATTAAGGATATTTGACCTTTGGTACTGAATCCTTTCTTGCGGACTCTCTGCAGATCTACATTTGTGTCTATATATGGCTATATATATGTCTTTATATGCACTGTACATGTTTGCATTTGTTTATTTAAATAAAGCAGGGCCACAGGGCATGGGGGAAGACCTTGGAAGTCCCTCTGTCCACCTCTACAAACTGAGAATGACTTTCCATCAAGCCAAACACTATAATGGTCAAAATTAAAGCATACATGGTAGCTAAAATCCACACAGTTAATAATCAAACTTAGGAGGCCTTTTTTCCTGTCTTTCCTCTTCTCTAATAGTTTCTGAAAATGAAATGACAATCATACCAGGTAACCCAAGCACTAAAACATGTTATTTCAGTTATTTACATGGCACATAATTCGCCACCCAACACACTCATGTTTTCATTCCACATGTCAAGTTGTCACCTTTACAAAAGAAAGAGCTGCACTTAAAACCTGCAACCGAAGAAAGGGCTTGATATATGTGTATCGGACCCTGGTATACTCAATTTGACAATGAAAAGAAGTGCTGAGACAAACCAAACGGAAAAAAGTCCAAGACAGCACTTTGGTTAGGTTGTATAGCCCTCTCCAATAAATATTCTCTTTCATTATCTATTTAACAGTCTACACGGTCCAGCTGTCTGTTGCGAGCCTGAAGGACTCTGTGTCAGCTACACGAAGACTGTGACACAACCTCTCTGCCTCAGTAGGCGAGCTCAAGCTTTTTCACCTCTTTGCAGAATGGAGGGCTCCTTTCGTAGTCAACAGAAAATTTATTCATGCCTAAGGATGAAGACCATCTACTGTCTGACTCTCCCATGAGACTACTGCAAAAGAGGTAGGCCCCCACAGTTTCTTCCCTGTCGCCAGGATGATAACAGGAAATAAGATACTTTCTTAAATAGTAAACATTGCGTATCATAATTTTCACCCATGGAAGTGAAAATTTTCTGTCTTTAACTTAGAGAGAGGTCTATGAAGCCTCTAAATGAATTTACTTTTTTTTCCATGAAAATTCTTAAAGTCTTTCTCCAGGCCACCCTACTCCCATCCCAGGGAGAGGAAAATATTTTATCCTTGAACCTTCAGGAGCAAAAGCTTTCAAATTTCTCCCTGACTTCCTGCAGTCCCACATCATTTAGGACACATGCTTCTTCTTTGGCAACAGCCCAAGGGTAAACTGGTACGAGCTGGCACTCGAATGGGGTTCTTATCGGTAGCACTTGGTAAGCAGTGTTTCCTAGGCTCATGTGGTACCCTGAGGTTCACTCAGGTACACGTTGTCTTCCAGGATCCTGGCTAGAGCCAAAGAGGGTCTAGAATGTCACTGCAAAGCTTCAGAGAACCTCATGGTCAAGGTCTGCCATTCATTTGCTCTGGATATGAAATCTGAACTACCATTGTGAGGTCACAGGCCAGGAAGGAAAAGGACCACTTCTTTCTGGGCTCTGCTGCCTGCTGCCTTGGGAATTTTGCTTTTCTCCCCTTCTCCTCTGAGGTCAGACGCTCTTCTTATCAGATTCCCTAGGAACTCATGATAAGAAAAGCAAGTTTACAGAAGCAGAAATTCCAGTGAAGACAATCCCCGAGCATTCTATATTTTTATAGTCACAAGGTACTCAGCATGCTTGAAGTCAATGCTCAAGTCAACAGAAAACACATGGTATGTTTTTCATAAAATGTCAAAGCAGGAATTGCTTATCAGTTGTTTTTAAAGGAACAGATTATACAAACACATACACAGTAGCTTTAAAAGTATCAATATTTGATTAACCAGGTATTCCCCTTCCTGAACAATTTTAGATGTAAGTGACACAGAGTGACAGCAACTTGTTATTTTTCACTGGGAACAAGAACGGACTCTGACCCTTCTACTCTAAGAACTCTGTTGAATTCCTTGTGAGTATCATCCGTTCTAATTTTCCCAGGATCCCTTCGAGGCAGGTATGCTTATCCACACTGAACAGATACAGAAACCTGAGTCTCAGAGCTGAAGCCAGGGCCACAAACTAATATGAAGCTGGGACAGGATTCAAATCAGACGATCTGATGGCAACATTCACCTTTGCTCAGTCACAGCACACGGCCTGAAGAGTGATAACCAGGCAGGAGAATTGGCTAACAACCATGAGCAAGATCTTCCACCTAGGCCTTTAGTTAAAGTCTCAATTATTTTGTGAATCAAACTAATAAAAATCTTTGTGAGGGTTCTGAACATTATAAATCCCCACAGACATAAGGATGAGTTTTGGGTTCCAGGACTGAGGAGACAAGGGTCCACTGGAAGGAAACAGAGACTTGATGTTCAGCAGCAACAAACCCGCAGCTGGTCTATTTTCACCAGCAGGACCACTTCTTCATTCTTTATGTAAGACCCTCCAGGAAACCCTACTCTTTCCCGGTAATACCCACAAACAGGGCTGGGATCTCATACCTTCAGAATCTGGTCCCCTTCTTGAAGACCTTCTTGCTCCGCGGAGGTACCCTCTTGAATGCCGGCCACAAATATCCCAACGTCATTGCCACCAGCCAGCCGGAGGCCCACACTGTCTCCCTTCTTGAACCTCACCATTTTGGTATTGGGGCTGCAATGGGTTCAGTTTCAGTAAAGAAAGATGGGAGGTTTTCTTATTTTTTTTGGTAAAGGAGAACCAACATTAGCAGTGAGAGATTTAATTTCTTCTGTCTATAGAGTGATTTACCCTTTATAAACTCTCTCTTGCCTTTCTTATATAATCAATAATTTTATCTTCCTTGGGGCTGTGAGATGAATATCAGGAGGCCACTTTACCAGTGCAGAAAAGAAACAGAGAATGTCTAAGTAAACTCACTCAAGACAAAAAGCAAATAACGGGCAGGGTTGGGGTAAAAATTCAAGGACATCTGATTCCTACTTCAGGATTCTTCCAAAGAAAATCCTGCTGATCCCACAGGGCTCCTGTCAAATGGAGACAGCCTAAGTCCAGGGGAGCAGGTTCCTAACCCATGGAACACCACAGAACCAGGGATTCTCACTGTCTAGTGCAGAGACCCACATCACTTCCCCCCTCCCTCCACACAGCAGGGCCACCTGTCACTACAGCCCCTACAGAGGCACCAGAGTTAAGCAATTCTTCACCCATCTGGGCATTCTTGATCCGGCAAATTCAACTACTCAGAATAACATCTGGAACACCAGCCAGCTAAGCAGACAATCAGGCAAAGTTAACACTCACTTACTTCTACATTTTACTCTTCCTACGAATGATTTCTTTTTCTTAAAAACACTAGCAATAGAGATGGGTTAAAGGCACCTGATTATAGACAAAATCATCACCATTTAATGGGGTTTAAGAACACCATTTTTCCAGATTTCAGTTAAGCTGACAGAGCTGTGTGGAGGAAGAAAGGGGAACAGGAAGAGATGCCTACCCATATATTGCTAGGTCTTCAGGACTTGGACGAAGAACAGCTCTCGGGGCTGGTTTTGGTGGAGGAACTGTGGATTAAAAAACATCACTAGTTATAAAATTAAAAAAAAAAAATCATTAGCAATCTGGAAAAACAGGTTTTGTCTCTAAATATGAAGATCACAAAATCCACAAAAATTCAAGTCTGTTCCTTATGCTACATATATGTCATCACATCAAACAAGAAAAATAAGTCTTAAAAGTTAAATCTTAAAGCATTAGCAGATGTCAGTAGATTCTCAAAAACAAGTGAGAAGGAAAATGAAACTTAAAAATGCAAGGTGCATAATCACATTTACAAAATGGTAGCATTTTAAAATAATTTAAAAGTCATGTAATAATGCTGTTTTTTTCATGGATAAATATCTATGCATTTAAATTATGAGGATAATTTTTTTTTGTGGTGGGGGGTAGGTGATGGAGTTGAGATCAGAAATGGGACATAGGGGCTTCCCTGGTGGCTCAGTGGTAAAGAATCCATCTGCCAATACAGAAGACACAGGTTCCATCCCTGATCTGGGAAGATGCCACATGCCACAGATCAACTAAGCCCGTGTGCCACAAGTACTGAGCCTGTGCTCTAGAGCCTGGGAGCCACAACTACCAAGTCCATGTGCCTTAAGAGTCTGTGCTTTGCAGTAAGAGAAGCTACTTCAATGAGAAGCTATGCACCGCAACAAGAGAAAAGCCCTTGCAGCAACGACGACCCAGCAGAGCCAAAAATAAAGAAAATTATTTCTGAAATAAAGAAATGGGGCATAAAAGGACTTTAATCAAATTTGACAAAATGCAACTGTGTGACATAATTAAGAGGTATGTATCTGGTCTCTGCACTACCCCCATGTCCTGACACAGAGATCCTAAAATCCCTATAATCTCTGGAGTGAAAGGAGTACCAGGAGCATCTTTTGCTCTAATGTTTGGTCTTTAACCCTATTTTCTGAGACAGAGCTCCTACATCCTTTGGAATTTGCTGGGTGATAGGAGCATCCTTTGTTCTAAAGAGATGACTCCTAGTAGGCTTCTGGACAGCCTCAAGCTGGGGCTGGTCACCAGGAGAAAGAAGTCATGCTCATGACAAAGCCTCCAAAAACTAGCGGATTCAGAATACTTCAGGATGGATGAAATCACTGAGGTGCTGGCAGGGTGACCGACCCGGTTGAGGGCATGAAACCTCTCCACCCCCTCCCCATACCTTGCCCAAGGCGTCTCTTCCATTTGGCTGTATCCTTTATTTAAAAAAAAATGATCGGTAATAGTAAATAAAGTGCTTTCCAGAGTTCTGTGAGCTATTCTAGCAAATTATCAAACTTGAGGAGGGGGTCATGGGAACTCTCAGTTTAGAGCTGGTTGGTCAGAAGTAAAGGGAGCAACCCAAGGCTTGTGACTGGCATCTGTGGTGGGGGCATCTTGTGAGACAGAGCCCTTAACCATCAGGCTCTGCAGGAATTCGGGTAGTCAGTGTCAGAACTGAACTGAACTGCAGGACACCAGGTTGGTATCTGGAGAACTGATAGTTGGGCGGAAGACAAAACTCATGCAGTTGGTGTCAGAAGTGTTGTGAACAGAAAACAGTTCAGGTTGGGGTCAGGGATGGGAGACAAAAAGACCATGACTAATGAAACATAACAGAAGGTGACCAACCTGTTGGCATATACAAAAGGCAGATTCTGTTTTTTTTTTTTTAAATATTAAATGAGTTAGGAGTGCCTCTTCTATACATAAGAATGATTTTAAATATTTTTTCTCTCTCCTACCAGCCACCCTCTGGAATTGCCAAGCACACACACCTGAACACGACTGTGTAAAATGAGCCTCACCTGGGGCTTCCTCTTGGTATCTGGGTTCCTTGCTGGGCTCCATGCTGCCCGCAGCCGCCATATCCAAAGTGGACTTAAAGGGAGTGGGTGTGGCACCCATCCTGGACCATCTGTTCTGCATGTCCTCTCTTGAACTTAAGCACACAGCATGTTAATTTTTCATCACGTGACAGATTTGCCAACAGGTATGAGTATACACACACAGGGACATGTGCAAGGGAAAATATGTATCATCTTACTTTGGTCTCTCCTTCAGCTTTTCATTTGAGGAATGATAATCACAATCGGAATACTGCTGCCGTCTCTCCTCTGGAGAAAATGATCGGTTGGACTCTATTTCTGAGATATCTGGTTTCAAAAATAAGAAAAGTCTTTTTAATGAAACATTTAAGACCTGTGCCAGAAATTATTCAATTCTCTGAGCAAGGAAACGTGGGAAATGGAAGAGAGGGCAGGCAGTAAATGTGCTATTATAGTCTGATAGTCTTCCCTCTGGAAAAAAAAAAAAATCTGATAGCTTGAAAGGAAAGACATTAATTAACAAAGAGGAATCCAAATTCAGAATTTTATGTTCCTCATTCATTATTCTTTCCATCAAAGCTGCCACTGAAGAGACAAAAGCCAACGATGGGGATTTTATAGATGGAAAGATACACAAACTCATTTTTACCATACAACAATGCTTCTCAGACTTTAATGTGCATACGTGTCACCTGGGATCTTGTTAAAATGCAGTTGTTTTGGGTAGGGCCTGAGATTCTGCAATTCTATCAAGCTCCTGTATGACACAATGCTATTAGTGGACTGAGGATGACACTTGGAAAAATGAGGTAAACTGCAAGCTCCTACCAAGTTGGGATTATTTCTCATGCTCTCCTTGTTCTCCTGTACTCCAAGCAGTAACCACTTGATTAAACATTTTATATAACAGAAATTAAACTAAATTTTAAGGTTTTATGAAGTAATTCTTTTAAAAAGCAAGACCATTTCTAAACTTGAGCACTTAATATTTTCTAAACTTTCCTGCACAAAGGCAATACTAGATGGTTATGTAGGAAATGCCATGCCTAGTTATTTTTATTGGTAATTTTTACATGGTTAAAATGTTATCCTGTGTGTTGTGTATCAACTATATCTCAATTTAGAAAGAAAAAGAAAAAAAATCATAATAAAGACATGCCTAGGAGCCAAAAAAAGAATAAAGAGCAGAATATCCAAGACCAATTTGAAGGACTTGTTTGTGGAAATAAAGATTGACCAACTAAATAAATGATGTTATGCTATGTACTATTCATCTTCAAGTTAAAACTAAAAGAAATGAATACATCTTCATACAAGAGGTGACTGAATACTGTAATATTCAGTCATTCTAACTGATTCCTTATTATAGTGTCTACCAGTTTTAGCTATCCTCCATATTGTCTTCTCTTTGTTGGAAATATTAATAGCCCCTTCAAAAATATCACGTACGAAAGCCCAAGAATGAGTAATTTACAAATGTATGTGGTTAGTTCTTTTTTTCTGTTTTTTTAAATATTTATTTATTTGGCTGCACAGGGTCTTAGATGCGGCACACAGGATCCTTAATTGCTGCATGCTGGATCTTAGCTCCCTGATCAGGGATTGAACCCGGATGCCCTGCATTGGGAGGGCAGAGTCTTAACCACTAGACTGCCAGGGAAGTCTTGTGGTTAGTTCTCTGAGCCACTCCGATATACATTTGTTTACTCACAAGTTTTGTATTCAATGGCCTTAATCAGAGTCCACTAGGACTCTTAGGTGCCCCAGAATTCCATATTGGAATCCTAATTTCAACAGATCCTTTAATAAGAAAATAACAACCTAACTTGGAAATAAAGTTTAAAAGAAAGGTTTCTGTTAGGAATTTAACTTCTAGCTGAATGGCTATGATAAACAGAGATGAGAATGCAGAAGCAACAGCCTTCCTCACTCCCAGCTAAGTTCACACCCTCCCCTTTCTTTACCTTCTATTTCTGAGTCACTGTCATTTAACGAGGGGATGTTGATGAGTGTCTGTTTGCTGTCCCTCAGCACCACGAGCTGGAGTTTCCCTCTTGACTTTTCTATCAGTTTTCGAGCATCCGTTAAAGACATGTTCTCAGTTACGGTTCCATTTATCTGTGTATATGAAGAACAGTAATGTTCCATGTAATACAACTATGAAGAGGGAAATAGAAAAGTTCTTATTTTCCCCTGCTAAAAATGTAAAGGCTTTGCTCAGCTATTCAAACAGACATGGGCTTTAAGATGACAGAATGAACAAAAATGAATTATCCTTTAAATTAAATATAACCCTGCACATCTGAAACCCAAACACAGGCGTGAGAGCTATAGTGTGCTCAAGTGAGTCTGAATTTACTGAACTTCCAAGTTCAAGACAACAGCTGGGTTTACTACTGGAACATGTTTCCTCACTGGAGAGGTTTACAAAAACTATTAAATATTCAGCATTCATATACCACCAAGTCACCCGCTCATCTTTCCTTCATTCAGAAAACAGGAGCTTAAACTTTAAAGAAACAGGGGGAGAAGGATGTCTTTGTTGAATTTTTTTTCTTTATACTGACATTCCTCTATTACAAATCTCTAAGTCTGGTTTTCCTGATAAAACGATCTCTCTGCTGTTCTTCCTGGCTTTGTCTTACTATTGAGACTCCCAAAGTTTCACTGTGTTGGAACTTAAATGTGGAAATGCAGACTATGAAGCTGAGCGTGAACCCAGCTGTTCTCTGCCCTCATCCGCCCACCTTGAGAATTATGTCTCCTTCATGTAGGTTGCCATCTTTAGTTGCTAGACCGGTTCTGGTCATTTCCTTTATGAAGATCTGACTTCCAAGCCGGAGACCATATTCTAGAAGACAAACACACAAACATACACGTATTTCATTAACATGTCCAGAAAACTGAGTCTGGCTTTCAGGACTAACTACTTAAAAATATATGAAAAGTTAATTTTGTATGTGAGAGAGTCTGTAAGACCACTGGCTTGAACTTGTCAAAACTGTCAATGTCACAAAAAACAAGAGGCAGAGAGATTGTTCTAGATTAAAGGAGATATCAAAAAACAAACACACTGCATAAAACTTCACTAGGTCCTCAATTCAATGTGCGGGGTACAGAGGGGGTGGTTTGAGGGGGAGGGTGGATTACATTATTTTGGAATAACTTCAAAATGAACTGGGCTATAATATATTAAAAGGCATATTCATACTAATTTCTTAACAGTGATGATGGCATTATGCTTATGTAAGAGAATGTTCTTGTCCTTGGGAGATACCCACTGACATATTTAAGGGTAAAGGTCATCTTGCCTGCAACTTATTTTCCAGTGGGTTCCAAAACACCAATTAGAGACAGAGAGGAGGTAGGGAAAGAAGAGGCTGAGGGAGAAAGGGAAAAAATAGAAATGGAACAAATGTGGCAAAATGTTAAAAACTGGTAAAACTAGGTGAAGGCTATTTGAGTATTTGCCACAAAATTAACACTTTTCAGAATAAAATGTTGGGGGAAGAAAAAAAACACAATTCAGTACAGGCATGTTCTATTGACAATCCAGTTACCTATAGGAAGGTACCACCAATATTGTACTCTCCATCTGTAACAATTTAAATTGTGTAGGGTTTGGCACTGAAAAAACTTCAGTGTGTGAAGAAAAGGGATAAATAAACCAGCAAAGCAACAAATACAGTATTCAACTAAAACTGGCACAGCTCTGGGGATTCATGGACTTAGTGTTGCTCTCAAAAGAAAAACCACTGTATTTACTAAGTATATATATACTTAAAATATTTTAAATATTATTCTGATTTTACTGAACTTGTAAACAGACATATTTTGAGGATGAATTTCGGTTATTTAAGGAAGCTACCTAAACCTAGCAGGTTTTAAAAGAGGCACATTCAAATTTTCATTATTATTGTTATGGGCTAAAATCTTATCAATTCAAAATAACTTTTTACTACTTAGACATAGATTTAAAGATCAGTTTTAAGTGACTTACAGTAAGTTTGCCTCAGATCTTACAATGATTAACAGTGTTGAGGTCCACCCCCACCTTATAGGAAGATGACGGTCAAGAAATAATAAGGGTAAGATGGATGACATTTTCTTTCAAGGATGGCAATTCCTTACTGGTTAAACAGCCTCACAGTCCAGCACAGAAGGCTGAGACAAACCTCAGCCATGACTTCTCACATGTCAACAATTCCTCCATCCTCTTAAAAACTGTACTCTTACTGTAAAATTAACAAATAAGTTGCTATTGATGTGTTTGTAAGCATCTTTCAAATGAAGAAAAAAATCAGCTGATCAGCTTCTAAGACTTTTACCAGCAAGTCTATCTAATGCCCATGAAACATGTAAATGCTGGCCATAGGAGTGGATCATATTTATCTTAATCAAATGAAGATCTTGCCAACAGCCAGTTAATTTTAAAGATTAACTCTTACAGAACTCTACCAGTTATGCTTCATTATCATGAAATCTTAGCAAAAGGTGGCTTTAAAAATCCTTTTGAAAAAGTAGAACTTTGGGAGGAAAACAATGAACACTGAATTCTAAGTTTAAAGAACAAAATGGCCCAGAAGGAGTAAAATATCGTATCTGCAAAGGGGCATGAGTTCCCTTTGTTCCTCGATAGAATTACTAAGACCAGGCATGACTTGGGCAGTTTCTTAGGACATTCAACATCTTATTTAACTGTGGATCACAACTCATGTGTGAATCTTGAAATCAATTTAGTGAGCTGTGACCAGGATTTTTTAATTTAATGTAATGAAACTATTCAAAAACCAATGCACAGTAAGGATTGTTCCATGAAACATCTGATCAAGTTTTTCACGTATTGGTGCACCCACAATTATTTGCAGGATGTGGTTCTTTCTGTGGCAGGAGTAGGAGGGGGAAGAGAAGGCAAAAGAGGAAGAAGCAGGAGAGGAGAAAGAGGAAGAGGAAAATACTGAAGAGCACTACAGCGGGGAACTCAGGAACCTGGGTGCTAGTCCTACAGAACATACAGTAGAGCTCTGTGAAGGATGCCTCATATCAAGTCATCTTTCTCAAAACTCCTCAACAGTCCACAATCTGGAAGCAGAATGGTTTTCACTCTGCAGTTCTTGGGGGTTGACGATGTTATTGTCTAGGATGATAAGATTCTCTAGAATACTTAAACCACCTCAGATGCACATTCTTCAGAGATCGTACAATCTCAACTTTCACCATTACTTTCTGGGCCTGTGCTCCAGGTATCCTGTTATTCACATCCTTGCAATTATTTCAATATCTTTTCAGTATCAGGTCTTTAAACAGGTACCCAGTTCTATAACTCAACTCTTTATGCACCTCTAGAAGAGCTAAAGAAAACAAACCCTTTCATCTGATACGCTCTTTAAAATGCAAATTCCCAACCTAAAAAGCAAGCGATCTTACACATTAAAGTCTTGGATACTCACCTTTTTTCCTCTTTGAAGGAGAAGAATTAGAAAATGAAACGAGATAAAACGTATATTACAAGGAATTTACAATGTTGAATGCCAAGAATCAATGCAAGGAATATCACAACATGGGGCTCTAAATCCCTGTTCATTCACCTATTGTGTTCTGTCATTTATTTTCAAGAGATGAAGTTTAGGTTCCAACTCTACCACTTATCAGCTTCAAGATGTGGGCAAGTCACCTCCCACCTCTGAGTTCCACCTAAACTGCAAGTAATACTGGTTTGTCTACCTATCACCCAGGGCTTTAGTGAATTTGGACATGATTAAGTGTGTGCAAATGCTCCAGGCACATGACATGGATCAGCAGTGCAGGACAGAGCCCGCCTAATCCATGGACATACCATAAATCTCTCCTCGCCTTGCTATCCCCACCTGTAAAAGAGGAGTGAAGTTTCCTACCCACCACGCAGGCTTCTAGTGAGG
The DNA here is from genome assembly GCF_049115385.1 of Moschus berezovskii. Classification (NCBI taxonomy): domain Eukaryota; kingdom Metazoa; phylum Chordata; class Mammalia; order Artiodactyla; family Moschidae; genus Moschus; species Moschus berezovskii. The sequence continues at coordinate 52,442,308 of NC_142466.1, read as the reverse complement.
ATTAAATAAGAAAATATTTATTCCACAGAGGCACTGGCATAGAGCAAAAACTCAATCAAGACTGGCTGGAGTAGCATCCTCTACTGTGGTTTCATTAGTTTAAGCTACTCTGGGTTTACCAGGAGAGCTTGTTAACACAAGGGGCCACCCCAGTGCCTCTGATTCAGTCGGGGCTGGGCTGGGGCCTAAGAATCTGCCTTTCTAACAAGAGTCCAGGTGATACTTATCCGGCTTGGAGAATCACTGGCCTATCCATTTAAAGCCAAATTTCTGCCACCTGGCTCTGCCATTGATGATATAACTCTGTGCAAGTCAACGAACTTTTCTGCGCCTCAAGTTTCCTTGTCTATAAAATAAAAATATGAATAACACCCACAGGAGGTGGTGGTGAGGATAAATGAAGCTAATCTGCGCAAAGTATTTAGGTCAGTGTGTGGATGAAAGCAGGTACGACGGAAGAGTTAGCTATTGTTACAGTGCTTTTCCTCATCACGCATGCCTACCTTCATTTGCTTTGCTTTTCATCAGAAGGACCCCGATGGGCTTGTCCGAGTCCGGCCGCCCCCGGGGCTCTGGGCTGGGGCTGCGGGAGTGGAGGTGCTCACGACTGCGGCTCTGGGACGCCCCATACCGGGCATCAGGCTGGGCCCTGTGACCGTACTCTCCCTCAGGGGTGTAGGCGCGATCGTAGACCGGGTCAATGCTCCGGCCGCGGCTGCTCTCCCGGGCTCGCCTGTAATCATCGTGGTCCAGGCCCCGCTCGAGGCTGCGGCCACGGCTGCGCTCCCGGGCTCGCCCGTAGTCGTCGTCGTGGTCCAGGCCGCGCTCCAGGCTCCGGCCCCGATCCCGGCTGCGCGCCCGGTCGTGGGAACGGCCCCTCTCGGGGCTCTCCTCCCAGCTGCGGCTGCGCCCGCCGCGGCTGCTGGGCCTGCTCCTCTCGCTGTAGCCACTGCGGGCGCTTCTGCCATCAAACTCGTCCATCACCTCGAAAGCCCGGTCATCTTCGTGGACAGGAGGACTGCCCTGCAGCGGGGCCAGCTGGACCTTCCGGGGCCTCTTGACCACCTGTCACCAAACAAACAGTGGAGACACAAGACAATCACAACCAAACAGAATACAGTGGTTAAGAGCCCGGGTTTCCTTTCCAGTAAAACTGTGTGTTCCTACCCAGGCTAAGCCTCAGGTCCCTCATCTTTAAAACAAGAAGGATAAATACCTCAGAGTGTCAAGAAGTAAGACAATGAGTATAAAACAGAGCACAGTTTCTCCAAAAATCTGCTTCTACTCAAAAGTGTGAAAAGCACCAAGAGGCTTTAAATCAATAAGTTACAAAAAGGAAGATGTGGAAAGTGAGACATTCCGTATAGGTGTGCCTAGGTTCATCCATAAATCAATGTCATTAAGAGTCGGGGGGGGGGGGGTGGCATGCAGGAGGAGAGAGGAGGGAAGAGGGATCCTTCTAGATTAAAAAGGACTGATGAGATAAGGACCAAATGTGACTCATGAATTTTGACTGGCTCCTGGATGGAGAACAAAAACAGTCTATCAAAGTCACCTTAGGACATGGACTGTGTACTAAATGACATGGTGAAGTTACTATTGCTTTTCTTAAATAGGATTCCTGTAATATAGTTATGTAAATGAACGTCCTTATTTAGGAGATTTCAGAAGAAAGAAGGGTTGAACTGTCATGTCTTGCCCCTTCCCCTCAAATGGTTCACTAAAAATATGTCTTTATATACACATACAGAGAAAAATTAAGTGAATACGGCAGAATATTAACACTATAGAAGATATGTGTTGATTATACTAATCTTTGAACTTACTTTTTTGTTTGAAAATTTTTATCATGTAAAGTTGGGGAAAAAACATCAAATACCATACACCCCGTGTATCCTCCCAGCACTGTCCCTAACACACCATGCTCCAATTCTCGCTCAGTGTGTCCACTTGCCCTGCTGGAGTGAACACTCCTTACAGCTCAGAAATGCTCCAGGGCCAAGCTGATTTTCAACCAATGTTTGCTGAATGACTGAGTGAGTGCAATGAATGCGAGTTTACGAAGAAAGAACATGATCCTGTGAGAGCCGTTACAGATGAGTTTATGAGCTCATAACTTAGTTACTAAATTAATGTGGTTTCACCATTGTTCGCAATCTAGCTAATTCTCTTAGAGAATAATTATCTAACCTGGCTCTTCAGGCAAATTCATTCAGGTAAGAGAAGCACTGGTCTTACGTTAGGAAAAGGATGAGAAGGCAGGAAGGGATCTTTACATCAACCTTAGTTAGCATCTCCCTCCCAACGTACTGAGGGTACAGAGGTAGTGGTCCCTAGATTGTGCAATTCTGTCAAGTGCTAAAGAGTAAATAGTAATTTTCTTCTGGGCATAAAAACAAAGCGCTACGGAGTCAAGCTGAAAACAAACCCAGGACGTACAATGGCAGCGATCTTCCCACTTTTCCTCAGCTGTTGAACAGCAAATGAATGGAGCACGTCTTCCATGGGGGTGCCATTAACCATGACCACCCTGTCATTCTCTCTGCAAACAAAACAGAAAGATGGGATATGAAAAACTCCCAGCTCGCCCCTCTGAATTGTTTATTTAGGAACAAATAAAAGCAAAAGATTGACCCAAAATTCTTATTAAAGGGCTCAGTGTCTAATGACTCCTGAGGTTTAATCTGTCAACTCAGTCTGAGCTCTTCAGAGGAAGGAAGATGCTCAGAGCACTTTGGACAGTGTCTCCTGGAAACCACCTGCAGAGAAGGACCCAAACCCATGGGGTCCCTCCAGGAGTCACTGGACGGCACTAAGGTCTGAGCACAGAAGGAACTTGTACATCAGGCCCTCCTTACCCATGGTGTATGGTGGAACATGGTTCATGATATGCTCCAGCAAATCTTCAGATGCCCCCAAAGGAGGCTGACAGTCACTTGTGTTTTGGAGGGGACGAAGTCAAGAGGTTGGCTCAGCTTCTTAAAGAAATTTTGAGGTCACAGAACCCTAACTCTTAACTTTATCTCATCCCAAAAATGATGTAAAAATTCTACCATGCTCTCTGTATGAAAGAAAACTAACTTATACATATATATATATATATATTCCTTTCTTTTTTTAATTTTAAAAGTGCACACTACCAAAAGCCCCCTGTCCAGGGCCAACCAGTGGACTGGCAGGGATTGGGAGCAGGAGGAGGGACACTCACTGAAGCAGCCCATCGGCAGGCCCACCCGGGAGCACGTCAGAAATGACGATTGATGTCTCCCCATTTTCAAAGTGGGGGTTGTCTCTGCCTCCGGATACTGCAATTCCAAATCCTCTCTTGGAATCCTGGTCATTGAAGATAAGATAAAAATTAAAATAAAATCCTCTATAAGTAGCTTTCAGGATTTATTACAAGCAGTCCATAAAATAAAGGTCAAACCAATAACCAGAGACAGTTCAGAAACAGAGGGCTTAGAGAAACAAGTGAGAAACAGAACATAGCATCATCATGGTTAGCTGACAGGTTTATAAAGGGAAATACCTTATCTAAAAGAAACAGCCTTGTGAAAGCTGAACAAGATTAATAGCACAGACTGGAGTTACCACTAGAAGCTGGCAGGGGATGGAAATTATATCTTCTGTCCAAATAAGTATGTGCTATTGGAATCACCAGTCACACCTGTTCTCATATCCAGGCCTGAGCTGGAAAGGCTTGTCACAACTGAATCTGTGCAAAAACCGTATTTTTAAAGGATACCTTTAACTGACAAGTTAGAGGAGCTAATGGTCTCATTTTAATATACAGTGAAGAAGTATATGGATTTTAAAGACAAAATCTGAAGATGAACTTATTTTTGATACCTTATGAGAGAGCAAAGTACTAAATTCTTTTCTACATGCATTTAGGATGGAAACAGAGATGAATGAGATTCAAGATTAATCTAGAAATGTGTAAGGGTGAACCCAAATAATACAGAATCCTAATTCATTTCAGTGTTCAAAAAAGCTAAGTTCCTGGATTTCATCCAGGTGACTATATGGACTATATGTGGACTATATTCACATCCAGGGATATATATGGCTATACGGCTAAATAAGGGTTTCATTATATAAAAATCTATTCAGAGAATAAAAGAAACCTTCACCCAAAAAAAGTTCCCATGTGGGGCCCACTATGCCAGTTGACACAAATGAAAACTCAGAACAAGCTGGGCTGTTGTTCGTTAGGCCCATGGCTTTGAATCTGGCAGCACTGTCACCTGAGCCAGTTTTCACACAAAGAAAGCTCTGTCCTCTGTGCCGAAAATGTTTCTCACCTTTGCCAATTCGTGGTTCACGTTCAAACGGTATATGGTGAAAGCGCAGAGAAAACAGTCAGAACGGAAGCCCCAGAAAATGACAAGAGGTGAAAAATAAGACCTAAAGGGGGAACTCAAGAAATCAGGATTACCGCTCCAGAAGTTTCAGCACCTGAGCATCTATCTGTGTTTTTCTATCTGAATTGATTCCATACACATTTACTCAAAAACCAGTTTCCACTGGAGTCAAGGTCTGAAGTTCGTGGTTGTGATGGTCAAAGGGAAACTCTCCCTTTGAGGAACTTAGACTCCATGTACACGGCGAGAGAGACTGGAAGGACTCAGAGTGGGAAAGAGCCGCACAGGGCCCAGGAAAACCATGAGGCTGACCGAGGCAGCCTGACGAACAGGGCTTCGGAACCACGAGTACGTGTTCAGCTCATTTAGCCACACACAAATCACTTACAAGTTCTTAATGGCTGCACTTGTCTTGAGTGGGGCTAACACCTATCATGCCTACCTCGAACTCTGCTGTCAGAATGAAAAGCAATAGAGCTAGCATTTATTAAGCAGAAATTATTAATGTGTATTGGACTCCAAGTTCTAGAAGTTCTTTGTATTACCTAATTTAACCAAGAGGGGTAATACCTGTGACATAACTTTAAAAATTCAGTAAAATACATTTATGTATTTTACGATCTTTATGATCTTACTTCTACTTCCAATCCCACTGTGCGTGGGGGGAGGGTGAGGGGGCATCGTTAAAAATCTGATTAACTTAGCCCCATTAATACAATCAGGAGTAGGACAAGGAATAAAACCCATGTCTCCCGAGTGCTAGACCAATGTTTTAAAATTTGGTTTGGACTTAAAACTCACTGAGGGAATGATGTTATAAATGCTATACTTAAAATTACAGATGTTGTAGAAGCTGCCTTAACATTAAACAGAACAGATTATTTCCATTCCTCCCTTTCTTTCCTCTTTTTCCTGTAAAATATTCTATCTGAAGACATGTGAATACATTAATGAATCTCTGATTCTTCTATATTATACAGATCTTAGCCAAAAAATAGAACATACAAATCCTTGATAATGCAGTAATTGTGTCTGTGTACAAATAAATATGATCCATGATCTGTTATGGTATATATAAATGGAATAATAGTCATTATATGTCCACTTGTATGTGGAATCCAAGAAAAGATATTAATGCAAATGAACCTACAAAACAGAAACAGAGACACAGAAAACAAACTTATGGTTATCAAAGGGGAAAAGGGAATAAATTAGGAATCCGAGATGAACAGATACACACAACTATATATAAAGTAAACAACAGGGTCCTGCTATAAAGCACAGGAAACTATATTCAGTATCTTTTAATAACCTATAATGGAAAAGAATCTGAAAAAGTGTGTATGTGTGTCTGTATACATATACACTTGAATCACTGTGCTGTACACCTGAAACATAGTCAATGAACTATACTTCAATTAAAAAAAGATCCTTGATCTGTAAATACAAGAACAGATTGTAGCAGATATGACATGCATAACACTCACCTTCTGTAGGGTCACCGTGTACTGTTCCCATATTAGTTCTTCCATGCCTGGAGCCTGTTTTAAAAGAATCAAAACCAATTTGATTAAAACCAAAAGCATTTCAATGCTAGAAATAAAACTGTAATTCAAAATGCCTCCATAGAAAGTCCAGCTCACATACTCCACACATCAAAAAGAGTGGGAACATTATACTACTTATTTCCAAACACACTTTCCTTCAATGAAATGGCAGTCTCAACAGTAAAGGAAAATTAGTGAAATACATACTGAGAGATATACCCTAAAAAGGAAGAAATATTAAGTGTTAAGCTTTTTTCTTATCACCACCCCAAAACACAGTCATAATAAAAGCCCTTATCTAGAGTTGGAAACAGATATACTTCAGTTAAAAAAAAAATTCCCCTTTCTCCTGTCAAAAGCAACTTCCTAGGCAAATTTATGCATTTTTAAGTCTAAGGGAATCCTTGGCCTTTATCAAGAGAGTGCCAAACTTGATACTATTTGTATCAAGGTTTGTGGGACCCCTTGGCCTTTTCCCCATCAGTATTATGGGTGTAAAAGATGATAATGCCAGCATAAACAGACCCCTAGGTGTCAGTTTCTGACAATATTCTTAAAATAGATGTCTAGACAAACCTGAAAATAGTGGATATCATTTCATAATTGTAATAATCCATTAAATGCATGCTGGCTTTGAGGGGAAATCCTTAAAGGCAAGAAACGCCAAGAAAGCTCAAAGCCAGAGAGATAAGGCAGCACTGCAGCAGGCATTTCAACAGGAGGCTGGAAAAAGAGAAAACTGTAGATGTAAACGGGGTGGAGATCAGATCAGAGTGGATGTATAAGGGGGAAAAGCATGCGAGGCAGCTGGAGACAGCAGGCACAGCTGCCCATCTCATTCTTGGCTCTGGGCAGAGTGGAAATAACTAAAAATATCTCCCTGGAGAATTCCTGTATTGATAGACCTGTACTCACTCAGGCTTGAGACTGAAATTCATATTATAGATGTGACGACACCCTCCCCTACTAAAACACTCATACGCAAAGTGGTTCTACATTGGCAGCACCACCCAGGTACATGGAGTGAATGAAATACCCAGGAACACACTAAAAAACAGGCTTCAGAGAATCCTGCAGGCAAGTATCTGTGGAACATGAGTTCACAGTTTAAACACAAACACAAAACAGGTCATCATTAGTGACAGTTAAGAGAAATAAACTGCAGAATCAAAGTAGTGGATTTTGTAAAAAATCAATCACAGACCAAAAGAAAAGTATAATATGTTTCATGTGTTTTTCATATGAAATTAAAAAGGGGGAATTCAAAGTGTAATCAAAGAACAGCATCAAAAATGACCAAGCAAATCTAAAATTTTTTTAGAAATTAAAAAAAATATGATAATAAAATTAAGTTTAAAAATGGATTGAACCACATACCACAGATAGTTGAAGAGAATAATGAATTGGAAGAAAGATGTTAATAAATTACCCAGTGCAGCACAAATCATTAAAAAAGTGAAACAGTTGAAAGAAATTAAAAGTGAGATAGTCTTACAATGTGTTTATTTAGATTTCCAGAAGAAGTTAAGAAAGTGAGACAGATGCAATACTCCGAAACAACAAGATCTGATGATTCTTCAGGTTCAAGACTGAAAAATCACAAACAGGGTAAATTAAAAAAACAAAAAAATCACTTTGAAAAACATGGTAATCTTACTACAGAAAAAGACAGAGAGACTTGAGAACAGCTAGAAAGAAAAGAGTACAAAAGAGCAATCAGAATAACACTTGACTTTGAAGCAGCAATAATGAAAGCCTGAACTCAGTAGAACTATATCTTTAAAAGATATCTGTTGATTTGGGGTACAGACATTTTTTAAAAAACAAAATTGAGACAGATTATTACCACAGACAAGCAGTAAAAGAAATTCCAAAGGACAAATTTAAGAAAGGAAAATAATCCCAGAAAGAAGAATAAAACACAAGAAGGGATGTACACCTGGATGTATATTGACTATATGCAACTATAATAAACATGTAATTTTTGAGAGTAACTATGACAGAACTAAAATTCTGTGGGCTTCCCAAGTGGCTCAGTGGTAAAGAATCCACCTGCCAAAGTAGGAGATGCAGGAGATGTGGGTTGATCCATGGGTGAGGAAGATCCCCTGGAGGAGGGCATGGCAACCCACTCCAGTATTCTCACCTAGAAAATACCATGGACAGAGAAGCATGGCTGGCTACAGTCCATGGGGTCGCAAAAGGTCAGAAACAACTGAGTACACGTGCGCGCACACACACACACACACACACACACACACTACTAGGCAACACAGTATGTAAATCTGGAAGACTGTAACATGATTTAATTATTCTAAATATTGCATTCAAGAGTAGAATTAAACCGTTGATTAATTTTGAGTTTCATTGAGTAAAATCCACATGTTAAATTTTCTGGTATAACCACTATAGGAATAATTAGAATATGAATAAAAAGCTTTACTGTACTTATTTACAAATAATTTTTTTAAAACTCTCTAGCTATTTTACATTAAAACATTTTTAAACTCAAGTTTGCCAATTCCCACACTGCTACTAATAAGACAGAGAGAAGAGAATCAAAACATGCCAGATACTGTCCTCCTGTTTTACCAAGTTAAACTCATAGGCTTGGTGGGGGAGAAGATGCCGCTTAGCACAAAAGGCTAACAACTGATATATTAGAGCAGACAATTTCTTTCTTTTGGTAGAATGAGGTTAGAAAAAGGCAATTTGGTTTGTAGAGGAGGTGAGCCAGAATACTCTTGAGTGGCTGTCACTGATTACTCAAATCGAGAGGAGTTTATAATCCTTTAGTTCCCTCCTCCCTCTATGTACTCACTGTGGGGACATTTCCCTGGTTAGTACCATCTGGCTCCAAGAGCTCAGAATTCTCAGAAAGAGATTTAAAAATAGAACTTAGATTGTCTCTAGGGTTAGAAAGAACTCAAAAAATGGTGCCTGGGAAAGGTGAGAATTAGTTTCTGTGCTGTCAGCACACCTGGGACTCGGTGCTTTGGGGCTGGGGGTGCATTAGTGTCCAAAAAGGGGTGATGCTTAGGCTAAACGAAGGCAGGGCAACACAATGAAATGTGTGAGCGTTCAAAAGAGGTAAGCGTCTAAAATATGTAAATCTCTCCCACTGTTTAAATTTCTTCACCATGACCACTGTTCTGCAATTAAAAAAAAAGAAAATGGAGTTTCAAGTGACTTTTTTCTATCTCCCTCACTCACTTCTGTCTCATATCTTCTAGAACAGTGTCTGACACACAGAGCAGGCACTCAAAAACGTTTTCAATAAACTAATGGATATATCATTCATTCATCACCCAATTAATATGATGAAGGCACCGATTTCTATTACATACAAGTTTTCCTTTAAAGTAAATTTCTACTGCATTCAGTGGCTCTCTGCTTTTTCCATATCACGCTTGAGGGGGTTAGCTGGAAACTCAGGTGCCTATGGTCTGATGTTCCAGAGAGAAATAGTTTATGGTCATTTCTCTCTGGATTTTTGTTGTCTATAACAGCATTTTCCAATTTGTGCCAGTATAACACAACTTTTCCAAGATTTTAATAAAGTTTCCTATTATTTTTTTAAAAAAGTGTTTCTTCTTAAAGGGAAATAATAAGCAGAAATCCAGCTGATCAGAACTAATCATCCCTTTCCATTTTCACAGAACACCTCCTAACATCTCACACCTGTTTTCAATGTGGCTTCAATACAACCAATCCACCATCACCCGGAAGTAACCTTGCTAGCATGTATGTTTTCCAAGTTTCTTCTCTGCACTTTACTTTAAAGCGGACAGATTTCAACAGTGAATTACTCTGAAAGTTGTGGTAAAATAAATACAGTTGCCAACTCCTCTTTGAGTATAGCTATACGCTCATGTATTAAGAAAAAACATCATTCAGTACCCTACCCCAAAAATGTGTTCAAAAGTCATCAGGAAAGAAGCAGTACCATGGCAATAACCCCGAGGACTGGGCAATGCTATGGGGTGGACAGCATAATCCCCAAAAGGACAGTGACCTTTAGGTTAAATAAATCAATTCACAATGAAACACACAGGCACTGAAATAATCATTTAACGTCTGTCCATTTCTAAAGTTTTCTTCCCCAGCAGTCCAGTGGTTAAGACTCCCTACTTCCAATATAGGGGGGAGGGGGTTCAATCCCTGGTGGGGGAACAAAGATCCCACATGCTGCATGGCATGCCCAAATAAAAGACATACTGTTGAGTTTCCCTGAGCTAGCCTCATTTCTGTGTCTTTAAAATGTGTTTGTTGCTTAAGTTTCTTGTATTTTGTTAAATACTTGTGTTCTTCCAATAAAATTTATTTGCTTCAGAAGAAAAAAAAAACAAAAAAAAATAAAGTTTTTTTCATCATGATGACCATATTTTCAACTGGAAAGAGAATTAGTTTTATGCTTTTAGGCCAGCCTGTTCTTGGGAAGCAGTGGGAATATAAATTGGCATAAATCTTCCAGAAGGCAAATGCCTAATGTATTTCAAAATGTAAAATCTACATACCACTTGATCAGTCAGTTCCAGTCCTAGTAATTTATTCTACAGAAATACTTGTACAAGTGCACAAAGATATACATATAAATTTATATACATATACAGCTGTTTATAGTTTTTAATAAACAATTAAATGCTCAACAACAGGAGACTGGTTATATATATATATACACTTCAATGTCTATTAAAGGAAAAAGAATCATGGTACGAAACATCATTGTTCCTGTTTCTTATTTCCCCGACTTATTTATTTTTGTAAGCACACAGGGAAAGGACTGGAAGAGTAAATACCAAGAAATGCTAAATTTCTCCAGGAGTTGTGAGGCTTTAGACAATACTTTTATGAGCACATTGCTTTTAGAATATATGTCAAAAATAAAAACAGAAAACTCTCTATTAACCGTTTTAAATTTTCTATCAGTTAGCAAAATAAATACATTACTTCAAAATTTTATTTTCAAAACATTCTCCAAGTATGAACCTGGCTTTTGTAATTCACTATTCTTTTTTAATAAGATTAAACTGCCTTTAAGTATTCCTGTGCGGCCTGCAGGAGTAATTTAAATTCAATTTGTCAGAGAAAGGATTAATCCCTTACCACTACTGTGCCAATCACAGGAATGAATCAAATTTTTAATCAATCAGACCTTGCCAAGTACCAAAGACTTCATCAACTTGTTATGAAACTGCTCAGATTATAAGCAACCTTTTCTTACCTAGAGTTAACGGGCTGTGACACAAACCATTAACTACTTAAATTTTAAGAGAATATACTAAGTGATAACTTTCAAATCTTAATTTTAAAGGTGAAGAAATTGGAGTGAAAATAAATTTTAATAGCTCTCTTGAGCATTAAAAATAAACCATGTTGCACACAACCCACAAAGCTGTGACTCTTTACAAAGGTCTCACCGAAAACCCTTCATTCTTTCATCCATTCACGTATTCGCTCACCAAGAAATATTTACTGAGCGTCCATTATGTGCCAAGCACGTGGGTTTGTGGAGCCCGGACTACAGGTGAATAAAACAGCCAAAGCCCACGTAGAGCTTTACCAGCCATGGATGTGCCCAAAACAGCAAATCACTGAGTGTCTTCTTTGCCTCATCCGTATAACTATCTTTCCAGAAACACACAGCACCCTACATAACCACAGAAAATCAGCTCTGGATACATCCCCAGGAACAGCCTGCAGGCATGCATCAGCTTAGTTGACAGCTGAGACCATGCCTTTCAAACTGGGCCAATGGGCTCGGGCCTCACCCAACCTGTGCTGGGCTGTGCAGAGATCCCAGAATTGCCATCAATATTTAGACACTGCATGAATGCGGGCAGGGAGCTGCTTAGCCTTTGGAGAGCTTCACATGCAAGGCCACAGGAAAAGTACACATATATCAGGCAGGGTAAAGGAACTCATATTCAGGATGTAGTGATTTCTCTCCTGGTCAGAGGCCCAAGAGAAATGTGCCAGTATGCGCGCACAGATCCACAGAGTATTCACAGCAGGAATGTTTCAACAGCCCAAACTGAGACAACCTGAATGATTTATCAAGAGCAGAACAGACAAATAAATCGTGAAATATTATTAAAATGCAATGCTATACTGCAATTAAAACTAGAGCCACACATCCACAACACAGATGCATCTCAAACATAATGCTGAGTGAAAAACATCCTACAAGGATTTATACAGATAGCTATCATTTTTATATAATTCAAAGTGCAAACACTGTTTCAAGGAAATGTGAATATATGGGACACCACTGCACTGTACACTTTTGTTTAGAGGTGTTTGTGTGCGTGTGTGTGTGACCCAGATGAGTAAGAAAGGACCTTGGGTCCACCCTAGTGAGGGTCCACGGGTATCGTGATGGGCTCACAAGCATATTTTATAATTATACTTTACGGTTTAGATACATAATTCTCGTATATACCAAACACTTTGTAAGTTAAAAAACAGGGGGGAAGGAAGGGTGGGCTGATGAGTGAACACCAAAGGGTACCCAGTGATTCTTGGCCCAAGGACTCATACCAATATTTGTTAATGCAGTACAGACAGCAAAGCCAAAGAGCAAAAGTGCGATCATTCAGACTGCCAGAGGGCAAGGAGGGGATGGGAGCAGTAATTTGAGAGGTGCATGAAGGCAGGCAGGCAAGGTACAGAAGCAGGCTGGCTCCAGAGGAGCAGAAGGCTGCAGAAGAAGCCAAGTCTCCTTTTCAACCCAAGAGACAACATTCCAGCAGCAGGAGGCTCTCCAATGCTCTTCCCCACATCACTTTCACTTTTTCTGTATGTAAGGTGAATAACCACCCCCACCAAATTGTAATGACTCATTCCTAGACAACACAGAAAGATAAAAGGGGGCCATTTTTTAAAAACTGTAAATAAAAAGCTTTGTGTTGGCAGTAACTTATTTACATGAAGAATGAGAAAGGGACAAATAGTTATTTGTCTCTTTAAAAATACTCTCAAGTTGTTAAAGTTTCTTTCCTTTGAAACATCTTGGCCAAATAGGTAAGTTCCGTATTTTACATAAAGAATATCGAAATGTGATAGAAACCAACTAGGAGGCAGTCACTAAAAGTCTTCACTGCCTTGACTCTCCCAACAGGAAATTTTTAAGTTTTTTATCTACAAACTGTTGGTTTGCAGTGATGGAAAGTCAGAGTCAGAGATGAGTCAATATCTGCCCATAAGGGACATGTTTGATAAAAATCCCGTCATAGAAGTAAACACTTATACATGTTACAGTGCATTCCATGTTCAATCTATTGGGGGAAAAAGAGAACAAGGGAAAAAACTTTTTTCTATCATTTAGAAACCGAGATAAAAATAATACTAAAAATTAATAATAAGAAGAAAAATATAGATTTCTGCTGGATAAGGAAGCAGAAAGCTTTTTACCCAAAATAAGAAATTACAATTACCCAAATACAAACAAACATCTTTCCCCAGAAAGCAACACGCAGATTCCCAACACAGGGAAAACAGCAGCCTTTGATTCATAAATCCCATTAAGAGGCTATCAGTTTCACATAAGTCTGCCTAATATAAGACAAGTATTTTTTAAACCCACCAATAACTACAATCTGCCTCTCACAACTTGTTCCTGAGGGCTGCCAGAAGCACAAATAAATCAGAGGAAAAAGGAATCACTGTGAGAAGGCTCCCCCTCCCAATTTCCCACAAAGAAAGCTTGGGGAACAAAAGGGGGAGAGGAGAGCTTGCGGAGGGACTCACATGGCCTTTCAGTCTCCCCAACTTTTTAACAGCCTGGACCCACATCCTCTGGAGGAATTGCGCGGTCTTCATGGTCTCTGGAGGGTGACTAGCCAGAGCGCTGCCTACATCCCAGGCTGCTCACCCATTGCCACCACTCCACGTGGTTACGTAAGGCGGATACAATAGTGGCCCACATCCCCAGCAAATCCTGTTGTCATCGCACACAGTGACACATCCATACAGCGGGACACCAAACGCTCTGAAAAGCAGCACTTATGAGGAAAAAGAAAGCATTCTGGATTTGCACCACTCTGCTGGCTTCTTTCCCTCCCTCTCTCCCATGCCAGGGAACTACAGAATTAAGAGTAAATATTCCTTGTAGACATGTAAAATGATTCAGTACCCAAGTAGAAATTTTTAAGTTAAGTAGGACATTCTAGAGCAATATTGTGGAAAGGAACACTTGGAGAAGTATTTATGTACATAGACGCCCCCCTGCCACACACACACACACACACACACACACACACACACACATATACACGAAAAGCATAAGCTGGATGAACAGCAACTGGTAATGTTTCACATGCCTGGGATTGCTGTTATCACTTAGAAAATTAAAAGGCTTGAAGATAAGAAGCTGCTCATCCTTGGAGATAATTAAGTCTATACTCGGGCAGTGGGTACAGTCAGGGCCATAGCGGGGGCAGAGTGCTCACTCAGCAGAGCCGCCTCCTCCTCTCTCTCTCCTTCCTGTAAACTTCAAAGATAAAAGAATAACAAAGAGCCCTGCTCTCCATTTCTTTGTCTTCACCACTTGCAGAAGGTGGGGGTGGAAAAGCACATTTTGGTTTTTGAACATCTAAGAGGGCCTGTATGAGACGCTGGGGGGTTTGGGAGCTGGGCTGGGATTTTGGAAGCATGGCCTTGGGGAGTGGTGGTCCTTGTCACCGCATATTGTATGTAACACCAATGGGCCAGACTGGGCAGGCGGCAAGGGAGGAGCGTGCCCTCTACACTGCTTGAGGTTGTGTGCGCAGCTATGTCTGACACTTTGTGACTCCAAGGACTGTAACCCTAACCCTAACCCTATGTAGCCCACCAGCCTCCTCTGTCCATGGGATTTTCCAGGCAAGAATACTGGAGTGGGTTGCCATTTCCTTCTCCAGAGTTTGAGGTTGAGATGTGAATTAAATGTAGACCACGAGATGCAGACCACAAAAGGAGCAACTTGACGCAGAGGCAAGGACGATCTGGGGGCAATCTCTGTCCTGTCACCGAGCAGTGGGGCCTGGGATAACCTATCTCCTTTACTAAATGAGGAAAACATACCTGCACCTCAGAGGGCCAGTGTCAGCCTGGAATGTGGCAACTCTCCCTACAAAGCCCTAAGCCCTTATGCTGAATGGGCTCTCAAGTGTTCATGGCCTTCCCTTGGACTCCGTAAGAGTAGGTGCTTCAGAAGTGCTGGGCCAGCAAAACAGGATCAGAAATGAATGAAAGTTTGTTTCAAATCTTACACTGAGAGGACACGGAAGACAAAGGAGCCCTACTGAAGCAGGACCTTGGGAGCTGAGCGGATGGATGTCCTGGACTCGACCCTGGGTGTGCAGGCGCCCCACACCAGCCAGGCTCAGCCCAGGGCCCCGGGCACAGAGAAGTATGGATGGAGGGCACAAAGCAGCTTGCTCCTTTCCTGTGACCATCCTCAGGAAAACACTCCTGCTGCCCTGGTGAGGAAATAAATACTTCTTTCCCTTAAACGCATGAATATTACCTAGAGGTCACTGGCATTCTACAAGTTAACAATTTCAGATTTTTCTTCAATGATTTCCAAAACTTACGGTTTCTGCCATCACTCACTCTTTTTTTTAAATTATGTAGGAGACATAAAAGATGTGGGTTCGATCCCTGGGTTGGGAAGATCCCCACTCCAGTATTCTTGCCTGGAGAATCCCATGGACAGAGGAGCCTGGAGGGCTAAAGTCCACAGGGTCACAGAGAGTCAGAGATGACTGCAGCAAAACAACAACAACAAAAACCACGGCATAACATAAGCCATGACATAACATAAACACTTAACATAACATAAACACTTAATGGTTAAGTGTTCGATTCAGTAGTGTTAGTTCTGCTGACATTCTTATGCAGCCAGTCTCCAGTATTGTCTCATCTAGCAAAACTGAAACTCTAGACCCTTTCAACAACTCCTCATTCCTCCTCCTCTCAGCCCCTCTGTTCTTCCTGTTTCCATGAACATAACTATTTTGAATATCTCATGCAAGTAGAAACATATAGTATTTGGCTTTTTTGGTTCTGGGTTATTTCATTTAGCATAATGGCCTTAAGGTTAATCCTTGTTACATGTGCCAGATTTTCCTTCCTTTTTAAGGCTAATATTCCATTGTATGTGGTATGCCATATTTTATTTGTTCATCCATCAATGGACACTTGGGTTACTATTACCTCTTGAATTGTGAATACTGCTGCTATGAACATGGGTATGTAAATATGCTAATTCTTTTTTTAAATCTATTTTTACTTGAAGGATAATTGCTTTACGATATTGTGTTGGTTTCTGCCATACCTCAGCATGAATCAGCCATAGGCATACATATGTCCCCTCCCTCTTGAACCTCCCTCCCACCTCCCACCCCATTCTACCCCTCTAGGTTGTCACAGAGCACCAGTTTGAACTCCCTGAGTATTACAGCAACTTTCCACTTTATCTATTTTACATAAAGTAGTGTATATAATTCCATATTAATTCTTTACTCACTCGTTCAACAAACATTTGCCAAACGCAACGTGCCAGACCCTGATGTTCAAATGAGGATCAAACCATGTATAGCACTGTCTTCAGGGAGTTTGACAGGAGCTAGCCTCTGATCTCACTGGATGTTTGGGGAATAGAGGCTATTTCCCACAAACAAGGCCACTGAGATGAGGTCTGAAGAATGAATACAATTGGGGGTGGGGGGTCAGTTGTGCAGGGTTTACAAAGTGGTTCAGTGGTAAAGAATCTGCCTGCCAATGCAGGAGCTGCGTGTTGGATTCATGGATCGAGAAGATTCCCTCTAGAGAAGGAAATAGCAACCCACTCTGGTATTCTTGCCTGGGAAATCCCAGGGACAGAGGAGCCTGGTGGGCTACAGTCCACGAGGGTCGCAAAGACTTGGACATGGCTGAACACATGTGCACTGGATTGTGCAGGACCCAAAGAACAGCAGAGGGCAAAGACCCTGAAAAAGAAAGGTAGAGGACCACTAATGAAAAGGCCATCAGAACCGCTGCAGCCTGTTCTGATGAGCAGTTGTTCCATCACTGGCATCAAAAAGGACATTTTGAGGTGGACAGCTGCCTCCACGAGAAGATCAACAGTTTAGGGATTTACCTTTCCCAAGATCCCTAACTTCCATAGTCACATATTTAAGAAACATCTACTGAGCAATTAGCACCCATCCTGTGGATAAAAGAAAAATTATCCTACATCATTACCCTCAGGCAGTGACAGTCCAGGGGGGAACCAGGACACGTAAACAGCCATCACAGTGCAGTCCAACTACAACAATAGATGGACAGACAAGGCTCATAAACTCAACAAATATTCCTCAGGAACCTAGGACATGTCAGACACTGCTGGGGGTACACGAATCAGTTCTCCCCACACAGGGAGGATTTTAACAGAGAAAACAGACAATAGACAAGTAAACATATAATCTCCAGTAGCAGTAACTGCCATGGGATGTGACACTGGAAAGAAGGAATCATAAGAAAACCTGGACCCCTCTCCAAGTAGAGGGAACAGTAGATGTAAAGGCCATGAGGTGAAAAACAAGCTTATAATCAAGAAAAGAAAGGCCACATGGGGCTGGAGCAGGGTGATCGCTAAGGAAATGGCGGGATACAATGTGGAACAACTGATGGCGTGGGTTCATGTTATGAAACGGGGATGAGTGGTCCAGGGTGGACGGCTGTGTACCCCAGAGCTGAAAGATGACTAACTTGTGGGTGGGTGGATATCCTGGGGAGGGGACCACAGGCAGAGCAGGAGGGATAACCCCTAAGGTGTGTCCAAGACAATGCAGACAGGTACCCAGTGTGGCTGGGAAGTAAGCAAAGGATGCTACCCTCTCAGCATGGAACAGAGGTGTTAAATAACTTAATCTACAGCTTGGGAGTCTTAAAACACACACGCACCCCAGAAATAGGAGACAAGATGAGTGTGAGAACTGAAACAGAAGGAAGCTATTAACACCCAGCAGGCACCTTGCCCACAGCGCTCGAACAGTTTTACACAGATGCCCACAACCTATAGAAACTCCTTTATCCCAGAAAAGTTTGAAAATGAGCTTCACTCTTGCTCTTCCTAAAATGAGTAGTTTCTAAAATTATAAACCAAGATTTTGGCTTCCAGGCACCTGCCTCTGTCTCTTCAAAGCTAAACCCTTCCAGTAGCAATAACCAAGTCAGCAGTGAGTTAAACAAACCCTTATGTAATTCTTGTTTTTTTTTTTAGTCTCTCGTAGTTGATTCCGTAAGTATTTCACGTTCTTGATGATAACAAGATCATCACCAGCCCTTTACCCTCCCTTCACAGCTCACGAAGGTGAACGCTGACAGGGAACAGTGACAACTAGGGTACACAGTGTGCTCACAGCACACAGCTTACAATGGACACATGAGTGTGACCAGGGGGAGAGGAAAAACTTACACACAGAAGTTTACAGAGGGATTCTTGATAGCTCAACAATTCACAGGATTAGGTTCCAGACCTACTGCTGATGGGCACCAGAGTTATGAGGGTTTTATTGTTGTTGCTGTTTTAAACCCATCACCTTTTATTTACCTAAGGTAAAGTTTCAGTGCATATTTAAGTAAATAATAGAGAACAGAGAGAGGACAACAGTTTGCCTAGAGGGGCAATTTCAAAAACAGTTGTGCTGAAATGCAGAAAGCAATGAACCCAGGCTCCAAGAAGACACTTCCAGCCAAGACTCTGCCCCTCCCAACTGACCCAGGACCTTGGGCACCCACTCAATTCCACTGCCAGTTGCTAAAAACAAGGATATCCTCATCTGTTTGACAGGGCGAATTGAGGCAAACTCCCACAAAACCACAGTAAATAGCAGGCCAGTAAACTTTCAAGGAGGAGGTGGGATGGTCATGAATGCCTCTGACAACCACAGCCACATAACATGGTGGGAATAGCCCTCTAGGGCACTGCATATGCCAGCGTCCAAGCTCAGCTCCCACACACGTGACAAGCTCCATGAGCTGGAGCATTCCCTTGTTGAGGCTCAGTTGCTTCATCTACAAAATGGGCTCAAAATCCCTACCCTTCATAATTGTTGTGAGGACTGAATGGAGAAATGCTTATAAAGAGCCTCACCCAGTGCTCATCACACAATTAACACTCTCCATAAAGGTCCCCACCATAATTCTGCAGCAGCAATATAAGGTGACCACTCGCGTTTAAGAACCTGTTCTTTTCCCCAGAAGAGCAAAGTATGATTAACTAAGAACACATCATGGAACCCAAGGGAAATGAAAATATATGTCCAAACAAACACCTGTACACAGATGTTCACAGTGGCATTGTTTATCGTAGCAAAAACGTGGAAATCACTCAAATGTCCATCAACTGTAAATGGGAAAACAAAATGCGGTATATGAATACAATGGATTATTATTCAGGCTAATAAGGAAAGACATACCAATACATGCTACAAGGATAAACCTTGAAAACATTATTAGCAAAAGAAGCCAGATGCATTATATTTTGCAGAATCACAAAATATTATGATTCCATTTATGTAAACTGCCCAGAAGAGATAAATCCACAGGGATCACATGTAGATTCATGGTTGCCTAGGAATAGGCGAATATGGGGCAAAGCGGGGAGTAACTGGCTAAATGGGTATGGAGTTTCCTCGCTGAAAGAAATGTGAAAGAAATGTTCCCAAACTGATATGGTGTTGGTTGCACAACTCCGTAAATATACTGAAACCCACTGAATTGTACACTTTTATTTTGATATGTGAACTGTATCTCAATAAAACTTCTCTTTTTTTTTAAGACTTAAAAAAATGCACCATGGATTCTGCAAACAAAAAGTAAGGATTCTTTTCTTTTTTTGGCTGTACCACATGGTTTGTAAGATCTTGGTTCCCAACCAGGGGTTAAATCTTGGGCCCTCACTCATGAGAGCGCCAAGTCCTAACCACTGGACCACCAAGGAATTCCCAGAAAGTGGGGATTCTAATCCTTGTTCCACCCCTTCCATTATTTAACTTCTCCATGCCTCAGTATCCCCCATCTGCAAAGCAAGGGCAGTTACAAGACCTACTCTGCTAGGGTTGTTGTGAGAATTTAATCAGATTATTTATGTACAGAATTCAGGGTAAAGCCCCCCCCAACAGCAAATGCTCTGTCATTTTCAGCTATTATCACTATCATAATTGTTGGACTCATTTTACAGAAAAGACTGAAGTCAGACAATTAAAGTAACTTGTCTGAAGTCATACAAGTTAAAGGTAGCAGAGGACAGATTCTAACCCATGTCAGCATGGCTACCAAGCCTGTATCCTTTCCACTGTACAGCCTTTGTGCCTTTCAGAACCTACCCATGAGTGATGACTGATCTCAGGCGTGCAAAACAAACAACCCACCCCAAAATCATGGCTGGTGGTGCTTGGATACCAGACCTGCAATGGATCCAATCACTCTGACAACTCAGAACATCTTAACAAGCATGACAGTCACTTTCAAGCAATTGGCCTGGGGGTTCAGTCAACCTGGCTCAGTAACTCATCCACAGTGACTTGCTGAGAAGAGTGTGCACGAAGGGCATTGGGCTGGACTTTATTTCTGGTTCTTCCAATAACCAGTTATGTATAGGTTTCCTAATGGCTGTGCCCTTGCAAACACATGCTTAAATGAGGGGCATGATACATATCATTATTAACTGAATGTTACAATGTGCCAGACACTGTGCTGAATGCTTTATGGCTGTTTCCCAGTAATCCTTCCAAAGACTCTACACAATTCCCTCCTTTTTTAACATATGAAAACAGAAGTCCTGATGATCCACAAAACAAGGAAATGAAAAGCTGAACTTCATTAAAATAAAAAACTTCTGCTCTGTGAAAGTTAACATCAAGAGAATAAGAAGACAAACCACCGAGTGGGAGAAAATATTTGCAAAAATTACACCTGATAAAGGACAGTCCTCTAAAATCCAACAATAATAAAACTACTGGACTGAAAAAATGGGCCAAAGACCTCAACAGAGAGCAGATATATATGCAATAAGCTCAGTTCAGTTCAGTCGCTCAGTCGTGTTTGACTCTTTGCAACCCCATGGACTGCAGCATGCCAGGCCTCCCTGTCCATCACCAACTCCCCAAGCTTACTCAAATTCATGTCCACTAAGTCAGTGATGCCATCCAACCATCTCATCCTCTGTCGTCCCCTTCTCCTCCTGCCTTCAATCTTTCCCAGCATCAAGGTCTTTTCCAATGAGTCAGTTCTTCGCATCAGGTGGCCAAAGTATTGAAGTTTCAGCTTCAGCATCAGTCCTTCCAATGAATACCCAGGACTGATCTCCTTTAGAATGGACTGGTTGGATCTCCTTGCTATCCAGGGGACTCTCAAGAGTCTTTTCCAACACTACAGTTCAAAAACATCAATTCTTCGGTGCTCAGCTTTCTTGATAGTCCAACTCTCACATCCATACATGACTACTGGAAAAATCATAGCTTTGACTATTTGGACCTTTGTTGGCAAAGTAATGTCTCTGCTTTTTAATATGCTGTCTACGTTGGTCATAACTTTTCTTTCAAGGAGCAAATGTCTTTTAATTTCATGGCTGCAATTACCATCTGCAGTGACTTTGGGGCCCAGCAAAATAAAGCCTGTCACTGTTTCCATGTTTCCCCATCCATTTGCCATGAAGTGATGGGACCTGATGCTATGATCCTAGTTTCTGAATATTGAGTTTTAAGCCAATTTTTTCACTCTCGTCTTTCACTTTCATCAAGAAGCTCTTTACTTCTTCTTTGCTTTCAGTCATAAGGGTGGTGTCATCTGCATATCTGAGGTTATTGATATATATGGTAAAGAAATATATGAAAAGATGCTCTACAACTTAAGTCATCAGGGAAATGCAATATATATATATACACACACACACACACACACACATACCTACACATACATAGGTAATAGCAACCCATTCTGGTAATCTACTCCAGTATTCCTACTCCAGGGGATCTTCCCAACCCAGGGACTGAACCTGGATCTCTTGCATTGCATCTCCTGCACTGGCAGGTGGATTCTTTACCACTGTGCCACCTGGAAAGCCATATATACACATATATATATGTATATGTATATATACATCTCCTGAGATATTAATTAACTTGCACATAACCCCACAGCTAGTAGGTGAATGGTCACTATCCGAATCCAGATCTGCATGAGTCCAATTTTAATAAGATATGAGGCAAAAAATAACAATACCATCAGCAGATAATTACACTTAATACCTCTATGTTCATAGTTCTGGACACTAAGCGATAAATTATAATTACAATTTAACAGGCCATTCTTATTTGTAATCACAAAGAAGACATTGCTGCTGCTGCGTCACTTCGGTCGTGTCCGACTCTGTGTGACCCCATAGACAGAAGCCCACCAGGGTCCCCCGTCCCTGGGATTCTCCAGGCAAGAACACTGGAGTGGGTTGCCATTTCCTTCTCCAATGTGTGAAAGTGAAAAGTGAAAGTGAAGTCGCTCAGTCGTGTCCGACCCTTAGTGACCCCACTGACTGCAGCCTACCAGGCTCCTCCATCCATGGGATTTTCTAGGCAAGAGTACTGGAGTGGCTTGCCATTGCCTTAAGCCAAAAAAGAAGGAGCTAATTTGGCAATATAGTCGCAGTCCTGTCTACTCTATGATTTTAAATCTGACTAAGCCTGTATAACCTTAAAACACAGACTCACTTTAAAAAAAATAAACACATACAAACTACCACCCATGCTGGTACCAAGATAAAGAAAATTATAAACTGCTTTGTCAAAAGGCAGGCTAGAAAACCAATTAGAGTGCTCAGCTAAATTCTGCCGGCAGGACTGGCCCTGTATTAAATACCCAAGGTCAACTGTCACTCCTTGTCTCAAGGCACTATCAGAGGACGGCTCACATAGGGTGCTTCTGCCATGTATCAATGTGCCTGGCTAATCCCCAGAAAGTTAGGAAACCTACAGAGACCTGTACCTCAAAGACATGTCTTTTCTATGAGAATCAGGGAATGAGCACAGGAACTGAAAGAACCTCACATTTTGATACTGTATTGAAACACCTGGAAGCAGAAGCTCAAGCCCTACCTTGGACCTATTGATAAGAATATGCATTCTAACAAGAGCCACCACGGGATCAGTATGCACATTAAAGATGGAGACTCAAGTGTTCCCAACAGAACTCTGTGTCATGCTAGCAGAGCTGTCTGTCATGATAACCACTAGCCACTTGCATCTACTGAGCACCTGAAATGCAATTAAGGAACAGAATGTTTAACTTAAATTTGTAAATAGACATGCTTACCAAATAATTAGCCATATCCCTAGTAACCAATTTTTTGCTACTATAACGAATACTATAGTTAACATTCTTGCTATGTAGCCCCTCCCCCATAATTTGTGGTATTTCTGAATTAAAGAACATGCTCATTTCTAAGTCTTTTCATGTGTAATGACTTAAATTCTAGCAATTTACAGCACTGTATCAAGACGAGTCAAATGCTTATTTACAGAAGCAGTGCTTGTTTTCATACTTTGAAGATTTTACTGGTATTCTTTTGGTAAATTTTTCTGTAAAAATGAAGAAGAGATTGTGGGGAAAAAATATTCTGAACTCCTTCTGTAGGCACATCAGTAAAACTTTGCAAATGACCCTTCGAAAACACTAATTCAACCAGCTCTCAGTAAGAGACGCAATAATTTTCTATTAAGCCATTATCTGTGGATGAGATTTAAAACTTTACCATTTATGGCTTCAACTGCCTAAGTATTTCTTATACATTTTTATTTTAAAAATTGAAGTAAAGTTGACTTACAATGTTCTGTTAATTACTGCTGTACAGCAAAGTGATTCAGTTTTACGTATATATTTTTTAAAACATTCCTATTCATTATGATTTATCATAGGATATTGAATACAGTTCTCTGTGCTATAAGTAGAATCTTGTTGTTTACCTACTCTATATATATAAGCTTACATCTGCTAACCGCAACCTCCCATTCAATCCCTCCATTAATGCCCTCCCCCTTGGCAACCACCAGTCTGTTCTTTTTATGTTTATGTTTCTGTTTCATAGAGAGGTTCATTTGTGTCATAGTTTAGATTCCACATATAACTGACATCATACGGTACTTGTCTTTCTTTTTATTCAGTTTAGTTCAGTCGCTCAGCTGGGTCCGACTCTTTGCCACTCCATGGACTGCAGCACACCAGGCCTCCCTGTCCATCGCCAACTCCCCAAGTTTACTCAAACTCATGTCCATTAAGTCAGTGATGCCATCCAACCATCTCATCCTCTGTCGTCCCCTTCTCCTCCTGCCTTCAATCTTTCCCAGCATCAAGGTCTTTTCCAATGAGTCAGTTCTTCGCATCAGGAGGCCAAAGTATTGGAGTTTCAGCTTCAGCATCAGTCCTTCCAATGAATACTCAGGACTGATTTCCTTTAGGATGGACTGGTTGGATCTCCTTTCAATCCAAGGCTCTTGCCTTCTCCAACACCACAGTTGAAAAAAATTCTTTGGTGGTCAGCTTTCTTTATAGTCCAACTCTCACATTCATACATGACTACTGGAAAAACCATAGCTTTGACTAGACAGACCTTTGTTGGCAAAGTAATGTCTCTGCTTTTTAATCTGCTGTCTATGTTGGTCATAACTTTTCTTCCAAGGAGCAAATGTCTTTTAATTTCATGACTTCCGTCACCATCTGCAGTGACTTTGGAGCCCAACAAAATAAAGTCTGACACTGTTTCCACTGTTTCCCCATTTATTTCCCATGAAGTGATGGGACCGGATGCCATGATCTTAGTTTTCTGAATGTTGAGTCTGAAGCCAACTTTTTCACTCTCCTCTTTCACCTTCATTAAGAGACTCTTTAGTTCTTCTTTGCTTTCTGCCATAAGAGTGGTGTCATCTGCATATCTGAGGTTATTGATATTTCTCCCAGCAATCTTGATTCCAGCTTGTGCCCAACATTTTTCATGATGTATTCTGCATATAAGTTAAATAAGCAGGGTGATAATATACAGCCTTGACAAACTCCTTTCCTGATTTGGAACCAGTCTGTTGTTCCATGTCCAGTTCTAACTGTTGCTTCCTGACCTGCATATGGATTTCTCAAGAGGCAGGTCAGGTGGTCTGGTATTCCCATGTCTTTCAGAATTTTCCGCAGTCTGTTGTGATCCACACAGTCAGAGGCTTTGGTGTAGTCAATAAAGCAGAAGTAGATGTTTTTCTGGAACTTTCTTGCTTTTTTGTGATCCAATGGATGTTGGCAATTTGATCTCTGCTTCCTCTGCCGTTTCTAAATCCAGCTAGAACATTTTGAGCATTACTTTGCTAGTGTGTGAGATGAGTGCAATTGCGTGGTAGTTTGAACACTCTTTGGCATTGCCTTTCTTTGGGCCTTTCTCTTTCTGACTTTACTTCATCTTTAACTGCATCCATGTTGCTGCAAATGGCATTATTTTGTTCTTTTTATGGCTGCGTAGTATTCCATTGTGTGTATGTACCAAATCTTCTTTATCCATTCATCCATTCATGGATACTTAGGTTGTTTCCATGTCTTGACTATTGTGAATAGCGCTGCTATGAACATAGGAGTACATGTATCGTTTTGAACTAGAGTTTTGTCTGGATATATGCCCAGGAGTGGAACTGCTAGATCATATGGTGGTTATACTTTTAGTTTTTTAAGGAACCTCCATACTGTTCTCCATAGTGGCTGTACCACTTCACATTCCCACCAATGGTTTAAGAGGATTCCCTTTTGTCCACATCCTCTCCACCATTTGTTTTATCTGTAGACTTTTTAATGATGGCCATTCTGACTGGTGTGAGGTGGCACTTCATTGTAGTCTGGACTTCCATTTCTCTAATAATTATCAATGTTGAGCATCTTTTCATGTGCCTCTTGGCCATGTTTATGTCTTCTTTGGAGAAATGTATATTTAGGTCTTCTGCCCATTTTTCAATTGTGTTGTTCTCTTGTTGAGTTGTATACTTGTTCATTTTAGATATAAACTTGACAATTGAATGTATACTTGCACGGTACATTCATCCTGATGAGTGTGCACCATCTCAGAGAATCAATGGAGGAAAACAAAGACCCATCCAATTGTTGAAGAAAACACTCCATTAAGGGGAGGGGACAGCAAAGACCAGAGACAGGAAGGGGAAAGGTGAGGTTTCCTGCATCCAGCTCCCACACCAACAAAAGGTGGGAGCCCAAGCCAAACTATCAAAAATAACCAAAGTGCACATCAGCAAGCCTTAATAATGATTTTGACTTAAAACAAAAGAGATGAAACTGAAGCAAGTTGTATCAAAACAGTTAGCCTTCTATTTTTTTTCTCATGACAAAACTGAAAGACAAAGTTCAGATGTTTAGAACAGCCTTATTGCTAAACTTAGAAGGAAACAACCTTCTTTGATCTAGTATCTTGCATGGCATTATTATATAAATCCAGTTAAATGGACAGTCCATAAAATGTGTGCAATACCCTCCCCCCCCCTTCTCCTTCACTGGTGACATGGGAAATTTCAGACATAGGTCAGTATTATTTTTTAAATTCTGAATTAAACAATGTTGAGCTCCTCTCAAAAAACTTGTCTATGCCTAGTAACATAAATTATTGGCAGAAACTGTATGCAATCTTAAAGCATAAGAAGGCACCCAACATTCACTACCTTTTCATGGAATTTGTGTTTGTCAGGAAATCGGTAAGGCCACCGCATAGTAACAGACATAACCCACTAGGTGGCGCAATGATGCAGACATAAAAAAGGAGCGATGCCGTTTCCTTTCAAATTAAAAATTTCAAAATGTCATTCGGAGATTAGAAATGAACTTTAATAATTACAATAAAATCCCACCACTATAGTTTTTATAATAGGCAAGGTACATATGCAATTCAAAGGAGAAAACCCAAAGTGGAAAATTACACTTTTACACTTTTAGTTGTCATACATATACTATTAAAAAAAAAAAAAACCCTCTAGACTCTATTGTATAACACATGGAACTCTGCTCAGTGTTATGTGCCAGGCTGGTTGGGAGTGGGGTTAGGGGGACAATGGATGCATGTGTATGTGTGGCTGAGTACTTCCGCTCACTGTTCACCTGAAACTATCACCACAGTGTTAACCAGCTACACCCCAATACAAAATAAAAAGTTTAAAGTTTGGGGAAAAAACAAAACTCCAGGGGACATGGGTTCGATCCCAGGTCAGGGAACTAAGATCCTGCATGCCACCTGGGGCAGCCAAAAACAAAACAAAACCACTAGAGCATATTACAATCAACTGACACCTTACGAGGTTTTTGAGCCTGTTCTGGTTGTGGGATAGTCGAAGCAAGTTAAACCATGTGGAAGGTAGAAGACAGCACTTTCTCATTGTTAAACGCTAGACCTAATTGCTGGAATATAATTTCTAGGAGGAAGAGTTATCGGAATTGAAGTTTCACATAGAAGATGGACTCCATTCGTTGATTCACCCAATAAATGTTTATTTATTTTTAATTTTTATTTAATAAATGGTACAAAGCACAATGCCATAAACATTAACACTTAAAATTTCACCAAATGAAAAAAATATTATAGAATACACAGTTGCAAAAAGCTACATTAAGTTATTTTACAACTGCCTCAAGCTGCAAAAAGAAAAAAAAACAATGCCATACCTAAGTTATCCCTCTCTCAAAATAATGCCATTTATATTATAAACCACGAGCTCCCCATCAAAAGACAGGAACTGCTTTTGTTAATTCATATATATATATACATATATATATATATATATATATATGACTGTATCACTTTGCCATACACCTGAAACACAACACTGTAAATAAAATATAGTATAATATAAAATAAAAATAAGTAACAGATCTTTGGGGCTTTACATTGAGTTAGAGCTCCTATCAGAGGGATAACGGCACCACAGCCGCACTGAATCCTCCTGAAGGAGGCACACGAATGACTGGATTACAAGAGTTACAGGAATGAGAGCTGCTCATTTCCCAGAAACTACAGCTCACAGAAAACCAACAAAGGCACGAGATACAGACCATTCACTTATGAATGTGTAAAACTCAAGAAAGTCCACATCACTCCTACAACATGTCGAAAGTGCCTCAGAATTCACACAATACCAACTTTCTCATGGTTCTGGTTAAATTATTAAACACCTTTTTCATGCCAGGCTTTGTACTGAGCACTAGAGATTAAACAGTGAGAAAAATAAAGAAGATCCTGCCTTCATGGAGTTTACAGGCTGACGGGGGCTCATCTGTAAATCAAGGAGTCTGTCAGCAACTGTAGAACTAAAACTGTGACACATGCTATGAAGGGAAAGTACGGAAAGGTCTAGAACAGGAGGAGCTGGCCTCTCCAGCGAGATCAGGGAAGGCGTTTCCTTTTTACTGACCCTGTGGAAATAGGGACGTCAATCCACTGAGAGAGGACACGGCGAGAAACCATCACGGCTGGGACATAGAGGAGAAGGCCAATGGGGGAATCTGGGTCTCAGTAAGCATCCTGGTCTCATGCATGAAAAAAGTAAAAGTCTGAGGTGGGTCAAGGGCACAAGTGGATTTGTATTTTTATGCATTTGAGATTAGACTCCTCATTTTCCTGAGAAGCAAGAAAGAAGTCTAAGCGGAGGTCGACAGCCCCAGGGCTTACTGAATACAAGAGGTGCGAAGGAGGAAGAACAGGAAAGCTGCACTGAATTCCCAGGTTTCAGTCTGGGGCAGTAATGGCCTTCTCAGAGCAGTAAGGCTGAGGGCTTACCCCAGGGTTTAAGCCCCAGTCAAGATACCCCTTCTACTGTGAGGAAAGTTTAAATCAAACCACCATTTCTAAGCCAAATTCCAAAGTCACCTTTGCAAGTACATAATTTAAGAGTGGGCCAGAAACTGCTATCAGGGCCTGGAACGGGAATGTTTACCGGGCATTCTGAGAAATGGATACGGACATGGAAAAAGCCAAAGGACAAGGGAACAAAATGCAGGATCAAGAGTGCTTCACTGGGGAATTCCCTGGGGGGCCAGTGGTTAGGACTCAGTGCTTTCACTGCTGAGGGCCCACGGTTCAATTCCTGGTGGGGAACTAAGATCTCAAAGCCACTGCGTGATAAGGCCAAAATAAATAAGGAAGGAAATTCAGGTAAGGACTTCTACTGCATTTGCCAAGAAGACTCAGGCTTCTGCTTCCCTGGAGGCTGGGGTTGGGGGCCAGACAACAGCACAACACTCTGGAGCTCTCTCCAACTGTTCTCGTTTGTCAATAGATGAGTCCCTGGGTTTGTCACTAACCAGCTGTAAAACCTCTAAGCTCGCTGCACAGCTCAGGTAATAGTACCCACCTCACAGCGTTCTTTGAGAAGATCAACTGAGAATTTTACTTGAAAGTTTTTACAAACTGTAAAGTATCACACAAACAAGGGGGTACTTCCTCTATTAAATAAGTCTCACACTGAAAAGGGCGATATGGTATACATTTAATAAAAGATTTTCCTTTAAGATCTCATTTAGTCATTCAGCATTTAAGTATGTACAGTGACTCAGGCTTTGAAAACAAAGGCCTATCAACACAGAACAGCAGTCCCCACCCTCAGAGGATGCCTTTTTTTAGGATGTAGAAAGGCTTGGAATAGTCTGGAGAACAATGGCAGTGAAAGCGTACTGAACTGGGGTGTCAGTCACTGATCTGGCAGCCCCAAGTTTTTCCAAATCCAAAGAACAACATTAATTCCTCTTCTGCGCAAAATTTCTTCACGACTTTGGCCATGGTGATGGTTTATTATATCTTCGAAGTCCCTTCCATCCCCAAGAAAAGAATGAATTGTTTAGAAATGAAACACCCAACCACTTAGAAATACAACAAACAGTATTTGTCCCAAAGCTGGAAATACAGAGCATAAACAACATCCAAAACTCAGGCAGAAATGTTTTATCATTGAAGGACATTTCAGTGTTATAGCCGTTCCACATCTTAAAATGCTCTTTGGCATGTACTTTCTCCACACTTTCTCCTACTTAAGTTACTTCTTAACTTGGAGGAAGTCGCCATTCATAACTTCTCAACTGGCTCACCATCTAGTCACTGTTTGGGGATAATTTTGTTTTCTTCTTTTTCTTTTTAATTAATAAGGTGCTGCTGCTGCTAAGTCGCTTCAGTCGTGTCCGACTCTGTGCAACCCCAGAGATGGCAGCCCACCAGGCTCCCGTCCCTGGGATTCTCCAGGCAAGAACACTGGAGAGGGTTGCCATTTTCTTCTCCAATACATGAAAGTAAAAAGTGAAAGTACAGTCGCTCAGTCGTGTCCGACTCTTAGCGACCTCATGGACTGCAGCCTACCAGGCTCCTCCGTCCATGGGATTTTCCAGGCAAGAGTACTGGAGTGGGGTGCCATAGTTCTTAGTGAATAGGAGATTCCCAGGAGGTACAGTGGTAAAGAATCCACCTGCCAATGCAGGAGACACAAGGAACGTGGGTTTGATCCCTGGGTCAGGAAGATCCCCTGGAGTAGGAAATGGCAAACCACTACAGACTTCTTGCCTAGAAAATTCCATGGACAGAGGAGACCGGCAGGCTATCCTTCATGGGGCCACAGAGAGTCCGACACAGCTGAGCATACACATACGAGGTCTTAGTGGATACATAACTGCAAAGTTAGGTCAATTCAAAGTGAACTACCCTTGGTTTCGGTAGCAATGGAACTTCTGGTTATATTTTACCTAAACAAAAATCTGAACTTGTTAACAATTTCCAATCACATACCACAAGGGAAGCTGGCCTGAGAGCAAAATCTTGCTTCAGATAATCCTCCAAGTGGATAATTAACTACAGGTGGGAGCATTATCAACACACTTATCGGGCAAAACACTCTGAGGAAATGTGCTGAACAGAGAAGTGAAAACTTTGGTTCTGTTCTCAAGCTGGGCTGCTGCCTGTGTACCCCCACAAAAAGACAACGAGCATGTGGCACCTACAGACCAAGACCAGTGCCACTGGAGAAGAAACTTTTTAAAGAGAACATGAGAACACTAGAAGTTTCCATCACCCACCACAGAATCTGGTCAGAATTATATATCCAGCTTTTGTCATGGCTGAGCTTCAAACCAAGAACCAACATTTCAAACAATGTCAGCCTTAGCAGACTGTCTATGGAAGCTCATGGAACTCCTCAACCCTGAGTCCTCAGGGAAGAATGCCATGCGGTGAGGCTGTGAGGATGACAAAAATGCCCTTAACAGGACTCCAGGGGAACAGGAGAGAAACAAAGTTTGCACTCGGAGCCTGTTTAGCTCTTTCTACCCCTTGTGCTGGTTGCTCTGGTTTTCAACGTCCTCCTACCCCAAAAGCCAGCCTCCAAAGGCGAACCCCCCAGCACTCCATCGCCAAAATTCCCTCCCTATCTTTAACCCAATCTCTCAGTTTTATATATCAATGCTTTCAGTCTCAGCTAGATATCACAAAAAGATGAGCTACCTGCCAGTAAACTGTGCTTGCCTAGTGACCTACACCTCTTAGTGTTTTTTAAAAGATGCACTTTGATCCTGATGAAACTAATAATGGAACTCTGATCCTTAACAGGCAAGTTCCCAAACACAGCATATCAAACATGAACATTCTTTCGAATTCCACAACTCAGATGCTTTGTAGCCACAACAAGTTTTTCTTGACATGAACAACAACTGTTGTTTTCTGTGGGATGGGATTACATAGTCATTTCTAACTAGAGGCTGTGGACTTGAAGTGGACCCTCTCACTTGAGAGTCTTAATATTTCTATAACAAAACTATGATTTTCACTAGTAGCCTACATAATTGACTTCCCCATAAAATTGTGTCTTGCTCACCTTAGCGTCTTCGGGGCTTCCTACAGTAAGGGACACACATGGGTCATTGAAGAATGACAACAACTCTTAAAAACATTGCTATTTCATTGTGACTCCCTGGAGGAAACTTTTCTGTACACTTTCAGTGATAATGTGAAAAAAATCCTACAAATCAACAGAGAGAGGGCCATTAGCTTCTCCCTCTTATTTCTTTGCTCATCTGATTCTGGAGAGCAGAGCTGGGAGCTGAAAGCACCTGTAAGTTTCAAATTAAATGGACCTTGACTCAAATTCCCTCCCCATCACACAAGCTATGCGACACTGGACATGTTACTTAACATTTCGGAGCCTCATTATCCTCACCTATAAAATAGAGTTTTAACACCCAACCCCAGCTGATTGGGAGAATTCAGTGAGGTCTGTACCAAGGTCTAACACTGTACTAACACTGCATCAGCCATGTGGCTTCTCTCACTTCACCAGAGAAAAGTCTGTCTGCATCTTACTTTGTGTCCTGGGGTCCCCTGACCATTAGGTATTTCACAGAGACATCAGGAGTTCTACTGGACATTTGGGTGGAATTTTGGTAAGCCAGCCCCCAACATAGCCATGTTTGCAGAAATCAAGGACAGAGCCGCACAGCCATTCTATAAAGTCCATTAATGCCTATTTTACATTTGTTAATAATGGAATGGAATGTTGCAGCTTCAGTGTCTAGGCTACCTGCATGGTTTGGGGGGTGGGGGGTGGGCCAGTGGGAAACACAGTGAGCAAGGCAAGAGAATACAAACCCAGACCAATCTCTTTTCAGTTTTTTAGGACTGTCTCCATTCTCCTTTCACATTCCCTGATTCACTGAGCAACTATTCTATCCCTGGAGTAGTAATGCCAAGAACCAGACCTGCCCTCGAAAATTCACAATCACCTCCCAGTGTTGAAAGTGACCCTCCTTCCGACACTAGGCAGAACCCAGGTCTCTCAGAAAACACACTGCTCTTCCAAAAGGATAAACACAAGCAATGAAGTTTACATCCAATTGAGGACATTTATTTTGCAGTTCACTGTTTTCCAAGCATTCATTTTAATGAAGCTCATCCCAATCAAAAAGCTTATGTTGCCTCTCATGGAGAAAATGAACTATCCATGTTGCAGACTACACAGATGGAGCCAACAATATCCAAGCTGAAGAGATGGAAGAGACAGACAGACAGCAGACAGGCAGAATACCAGCTCAGTGTCGAGGGCACCTCGCTGCATAAATCATTACCCCAAATGTAAAGCCGAAAGGACAAGTCTAGTGACTGTCTGGAGTGATAGGTGAGTGACTGTCATTTTCTCAGGACAGTTCATCACTGGGACATAATCCAATCGGGCCAACATTTATATGTCACTAACTAATCACATTCAAAGACCACTGAGAACAACAATGCCATTGTTCCTCAGAGCTTATTACTACACCAAAGCCAAATGAGCTTCCTCTCTTCCCCCACCCCCAAGTGACATGTGTATTCTCTTTGGTTCTATTAATAAGCAAGAGAGATTCTTTAAGGCAGCGCATACTGCCTGCAAATATTCTGGGGTAATAGATAGTAAAAACACTGCTGCCATGTGATTTCTAAAGTAAAATATAAACATGATACATACAAAGTAAATCATAAGCATGAAATTTAAGAAATTCAGAAAATTTGGCAATGACTGAACTAACTTTACTTTTAACTCAGCTCTATTTCCCCACATTTTACACAGGAACGGCCCCCAGAGAACTTTATCTTTAAAAAGCTGGTGACTAACCAGTTCTCAAATATGAGGAGGTTTCAAGGACTGAGAGGGGTAATGATGCAACGCCAGCTGCCTTTCTTAATTCCTTGGCTTTTGTGGAATTATCATTTTATGCCAGAATTTGACTTCATGTGTTAAGTTTAAAGGACATTTCATATAAAAATAAGGCTGCTTTGTAAAAATACACAAAGCAGCCCTGTGCAACCCTTCCTCACGCTGTAACACTACTAGCTGAAATATAGACACCTGGATGAGAAATATATGTTTAAAACCAATCATTTTTGTCATAGGAGTGAAATTAGGTCAGTGCCCTTAAGAAGCCCCCCTCCAGCTCTATTTTCCACTCTCCAAACAAAGAAAGCTTTTGTGCATTGTATTAACCACTGTAAACTGGACATCCACTGTTAGCCCTGGTCGACTGGCTAAGTCAGGCAAAAAAAGAGATAAAACAGGAGATTCTGTCAGTATATTTCTAGCACATTCAAATTTAAGTGAGCTTTTGCACAGAGCCAGCTCACTCTGCTAAACCAGTGGCTGAAATGAAGTTACTGCTCATGCTTATCTTGGCACTTTAGAACATTTGCTTTCCTTACCACTTCAAACTTCTCTGCTAGGAGTCTTTAGAAGCAGTACTATAGATCTAAGCCTAAAACAAAATATGAATCAATAAATCACTTGGCTAGTCTGTTTCTAGCTACTCACCTGAAAGCAACAGTAGTAACATCCCTAATTAGTGAGGGTCATAGGCAAAATTCTTTGAATGAGAGAGAAGATTCACAGACACTCTAAGAAAAACTCAGTTCTTTCCACATGGGGCATCATTATATAGACAGGGTTTTGCAAAAGCCGAGTCAAGATCTTTAAAAGTCTCAAGAGCAACACCTCACAGCTCATATTTCACAAATAAAAAGTGGGACAGACACTGTTTTGGTAGACTAGCACGTGCTGTCAGCATGAGACGTAAGGCACAAAACAGGGTCAAGACTGAATCTTTTCACTTAACTTGTCAAAAGATAGAAGTTACAGAGGGAGGAAAAGGGGACATTCTCTTCAGGGGATCTTCCCGACCCAGGGATCGAGCCCGGGGTCTCCTGCACTGCAGATGGATTCTTTATCATCTGAGCCACCAAGGAAGCCCATCAATCTATAAACCAGATTTACATATCACCTTTTACTTTATTAAAAACTAACCAGTCAGGGGGAGGGATAAGTTAGGAGTTTGGGATTAAAACATACTACTGCATAGAAAATAGATATCCAACAAGGGCCCACTATATAGCACAGGGATAGCACAGTATCTTGTAAAAACCTATAGTGGAAGAAAATATTTAAAAATCTCTACATATATTTATCTACATGGATAACAGAGTCGCTTTGCTGTATACCTGAAACCAACACAACATTGTAAATCAACTGTATTTCAATAAAATTCTTTCAACATTAAAAAAAATCTAATAAATCAAAACAACTTCAAAAAGAAAATACTTGGACATCCCTGGTGGTTCAGTGGTTGGTTAAGAATCCGCCTGCCAATGTACGGACACAGGTTTGACCCCTGGTCCAACAAGACGCCACATGGGCAACTAAGTTTACATGCCACAACTACTGAGCCCTCACACCACAATTAGAGAAAGCCCACGGGCAGCAACCAAGATCCAGTGCAGCCAAAAATACATACATAAATTTTTCTTTAAGAAAAGGAAATATTCATTAAGTTTCACAAAGTTATACATCAAAGAGCAGCTCTGAGAACCAAGTCACTTCTCAGACTGTATTAATTCACAGGCCTGCAAATTAAAACTTCTCAAGCTTACTCATACTGAAAAGTACCAACCATCACAGAGCAGTTGAGAAACAGAGGCCCTTCAGAGACAATGCTTTGGGACGACTTAACAGTGGCACTCACACTCCAGCAGGTGATTATAAAGGCTGATAAAGTACTGATTTTGAACACAGCTTACAGAAAGCAGTCCTGTGACTACTGTGGCATCATGTTCCTTGGTAATAGTGATAATACAAGCAAGTTATAACCACTGCAATGAAATTGCATTGCAACCCTAGGAGGCATCTATGCCATTTCTTGTTTGCTGGTACTCAGCTTCCCCTAGTCCTAGAGACTAGAAGGCCCAATATCTTAGCCCAAAGGGTACCAATGAGGTGCATGTATTTACTTAAGATTTAAAGGATGAAGGGAAACAGAAGCCATTTGTTTTCCTTTTTCTTTTCCTGTAGCAGCTGTCACAGGCAGAAACTGACTTCCCAGACCTGAGTTTTGCAACTGCCTCCAAGCTCCCCATCGTTTGCCTCCTCTTGGCTACAGAGGCTGATAAAATCAAAAAGGTCCTGGCTCAGGGCAGAAGCAGCATTCTAACTTTCTAGGAGGCAAATCAGAGACCTAGTGATGGGCCCTTGGTTTTCATCCCTCCAGCCTTTTGTTCTGTAGGCATCTAATTTCCTCCATTAAATCCCTTTCCCCTTGAAACATCTAGAAAGATCTCTGTCTTCTTCACTGAGCCCTGACCCAGAGGTATACAATGCCCATGTCACAGCTCAGCAAAGTAAATTGCCCAAGGCCATGCAAGTTTCAGGACAAAAAGAACTCACACCCAGGTCTGCCTGACTTCAACAGTCACAGGATGAAAGTTAAGCATGTCTCCAGCCCATAGCCCAGCAATTCTGCTCCTAGGAATTTACACAAGAGAAACGGGTGCATGAGCCAACAGAACAAAGTATTGGTGACTTTCATAGCAGCTTCACCCACAACAGAAACAAAGCAAAAACCTAACAACAACCCAAATATCCACCAACAAAAGAATGAATAAACAAACTGGGAAATTCATATAAGTGAAGTATATATTATTGAGCAAAGAAAAAAAACACAACTGAATCACATAACCACACAAAGATTACGCCGAGGAAAGAAACCAGATACCAAATGCTGATTTCATTTATACAGATCCTATCAAAGTGGAGCAAAGCTATATGATGGTAAGAGATGTCACAAGAGAGGTTCCCTTGTCGGTGGGGTGGTAACAGTCGAAAAAGTGGCAAGAGAGAAGAACCTTCTAGAGTGATGGAAAGTTCTATTTTTTGATCCAGGTAGTAATCACACAATGCATACATTCATGTAAAAGTTCAGCCAGCTCTGCAACTGGATAGTGCCGGTGGCTGCACAAGCAGATGCCACTGAATTTACACTTAGAATGGTTAAAATGGTGGATCTTACTGTGTTTTACTACAATTAAAAAAAAAAAGTATCAAGCTCCCCACATCTGTGTTTTACTATATATGCTATACTTCAATTTTTAAAAATACATGAAAAAAATAATATAGAAAAAACTTCACTGTGAGTAAGTAAGGTTTTGAGGACACACTCAGGAGACCACTGTTCCCAGAGGAAAAATTTCCTCAATTTCAGGCAAATATTTTTCACCCCACTTCTTTGGTAAATTCAGTCTACCTTTCCTGTCTCTTCCCAACTCCTGAGTAAAGACATCTGCAAACTATACTTAAGCACTATAAGCCAATCGAGTATTGCTGCTTCTACTGCTGCTAATAAGTCACTTCAGTCATGTCCGACTCTGTGCAACCCCATAGGCGGCAGCCCATCAGGCTCCTCTGTCCCTGGGATTCTCCAGGCAAGAACACTGGAGTGGGTTGCCATTTCCTTCTCCAATGCATGCATGCATGCTAAATCGCTTCAGTCGTGTCCGACTCTGTGCAACCCCATGGACAGCAGCCCACCAGGCTCCTCTGTCCACAGGATTCTCCAGGCAAGAATACTGGAGTGGGTTGCCATTTCCTTCTTGGCCTCTGATTAAAATCTGAAAAAACACCGACATTCAAAGTGAACTCATTACCTCTCGATTTCAACATACTGCCACTTGCCTGTTTTTAGACTCTTCACAATAACACCAGGAGGAAAAGCACAAATGCTTCCAGTTGCATTTCTGGAAAATTTCAACGGATGTCTGAGATGCCACAAATCTCTCTCCCCTCTTAAAACTCACCCAGACACTAAACAGACCTGACCAAGGCAGGCGAAGTGCTCTCCCTGAAGTTAGGCAGAAAAAATCCCGTGTGCCTGAGGTATCCATGAAATGTGGCTGCTGGAGAGTGACTTCACGTCAGTTGGTAACAGTGAAAGAGGTCTTGCAGCGGTCACCAGGAGGCTGTCTCCAGCACACTGGTGAAGAACAAATCAGAAAGGGCTCCT
The DNA here is from genome assembly GCF_049115385.1 of Moschus berezovskii. Lineage (NCBI taxonomy): Eukaryota > Metazoa > Chordata > Mammalia > Artiodactyla > Moschidae > Moschus > Moschus berezovskii. Next base: position 52,404,525 of record NC_142466.1, on the reverse strand, counting down.
AGTGACAGGCCTGCCTTACCTTCTGTGCCCATGCTACAGGCAATGTGGCCCCTGGGAGAGGATTCCATGGGGAAGGGAGGGGATACTGGAGGCTCCCAGGATGCAGCTTTCACTGGGAAGGGTGGAGGGGAAGAGGAAGGAAAAAGAACTCTCAAGAAGCTCTGTGAGACAGCTGCAGCTGCTGACTTGGGGCTGCAGAGTGAGGAAGAGAATTCAGTACCCACTGAGCTGGTACATTATTTAAGCTGCAACTGAATAATAGATCTTTCCATCACTTCATGAACTAAACAAGACAGCCACTCTAAAAAAACTGCTTTTCAGACAGACTGCATTGAATCTCTTCTTCAAAGAGAAAACAGAGAGAAAGAAAACACACACAATTTGTCTAAGGAGTATGAACGCACTTCAAGGTGATAAGAACCAACAGAAATTTAGAATGTTCTCTAGGCTTTACACTGGATACTGAGAATCTTAAGCACAGTAGGAGACTTCAGAGATGATCAAGTATAGTCATCCCTATAAAGTAACTGATAATTATTAATAGAATTACATGCCTTAGCTAAAGTCTCCAAGCTAATTCTTAGTACAGCTTATACACCATCGAAGAAAGGATCTGTATATTAATAAAAATTCTGCATTATTTTTTTCTTATGGACAAACTACCATCCTCTCACTCTATCAATGTCAGGAATCTAGGAATCCACTTTTCTAAGTTCTCAGTGAGTCTTTCATTCTTACTACTTTATGCAATAAGGCTTCCCCAAATCAAGTCAGTAAAATGTGGTCAATGCTTTAGTGAATGTGCTTGGTGACCTGTCAGTGTCTGGGGTGACCAAGATGACGCAGACCAGGGAGGGGCTCATGGCTGACAGGAAATGACTGGCATAAGGCAGACGTGATAAGGGCTCGAATAAACACTAGCCTGTGCACACTAACCAATCACAGGCCAGGAAGTAACTGATTCAGCCTGAGGGAAGAAGGATAAGGGAGCAACTAAAAATGAGCTCACCAGGAAGTTTCTTCTAAACTATTCTTTTTGAAAGCAGAACTGGCTAGTTTGGCTAATACTGATTTCTTCAAAGAACTTCATTCTGCTTTGCTAGATATATTTGGAGACAGTCGTCCGAGGATGGAGAATGGGCTAGTAGCCTCTGATGGGTACATCACCCCTCCTCCCCACTGCCGAGCCCAGCACACACAACCTCTCAGATGCCTGCTGCAAAAGGAGGCAGAGAAGAAACCCCACAACCTAGGATTTGGAACACTTCCTTTATAAGAAATGTCTCTCAGTGAATGGAAACAAACTGCCACACATGGACCATTATTTCATCAGAAGAACAACAAAGGTTCGTGAAGCTACAAGTCCTAAAAGAGAAGTTCATTAAATCCTATTGATGACTAGAATGCATTATTTCCCCAGTTCACCTTCAACTAAGTGACAAAACCTAGAGTATCTGCAGTATTCTCTCACCTCTAACAAAGCTTTTTCTAACACATACAATGGCAAAGACACAACTGGATTCTGGGACTCTCCTGATGGTCTACTGGTTAGGACACTGTACTTTCACTGCAAGGGACCCAGGTTCAATCCCTGGTGGGGGAACTAAGATCCTGTGTGCCCTGTGGCCAACAAAACAAAACATACAACTGGATTCTAATCATTACCTATTAATTACAGCCTAATAACTGTTAGTGAAAGTCGCTCAGTCGTGTCCAACTCTTTAACAACCAACAAGACTATCCCAATAATTTTCTTCCACAGTGTATTATATATGTTCCTCCTAAATGCCTCTGACTTCTCACTAACTATATTGTCACTAACTATAAAAACATAACTATATATTTAGTCCTGTGCTTATATAGGGTGTCTGTCAGATGAAGCATACTACAATTAAAATTTCCAAAGACAACATCATTTTTCTCTTGTGAACATAATGTATATATTTCATACAGCTGAGTAAAGTCTATGACACAAATAATAATTACTGTACTGATTAACTCTGAAATCTGTGTTTACATATGCATATGGATAAAATTCAGTAAACATTTGTACTCAAGTATGTGACATGAGGTTTCTGCCATGATTTATAGTATAATTTGAAATCCTGTGGTCGGAACAGCTTTCTGTAATAGCTGACAAATATTTTATTTTCAAAAGATCTATCGATAGTCTTTTACCACTACTATCAATACCCCCAAACTCTTCCCCCCACCCTCTCCCCACACACACACAAAATGATGGGGGAACAGAAATATAAGTGGAAACTATAATCTATAATCTAGTCAGGCAAAATATTTAGCCTGAAAGCTAAAATAAACACTCATTATCATCAAATTTAAACTGCTATGGTTTGCAACACACCATGATGTATAAGTGACAGAGAAGCTGCATTGTTTTTAAGATTAAAGACCTGATTTAACTTTAACCATCTGGCAGAGGCACTAAACAAATATCTGTACTGACTTTAAATGACTAAAGAACAAGCTACTAATTGAAGGCCTAGGATTTCTCATGAAAACTGTACACACCTACAGAATTAGGGATTCTGGTGACTGAAACAAAGTGTTTTCTGTCCTGGTTTTATTCACCGATCACAAAGAACCTCAATTGCTCTTTTCTCCAGGTCACAGCAGGGTACTTTTTCCCTATCTCAGGACTTACAATCCTATGACAATCCTTGCTGAAGTATAATTTACAGACCAATATGAGCTTCGTTTTTAATGAGTTAGATGCATTCCATGGGAGGCTGCTTGGGGCTCTCTACTCTTAAGCACTGATGAATGGTGACGAAGATGCATTTGGTAACAGAGGTATGTCCTCCAGGAGCGCCAAAGCTCTTCCCCTCTTTTCACGCTATCCTACTGCAAATGTCACACCAACAGACCTTGAAATTGCAGAATGGCTCATGGGAAGCAGAAAAAGGAATGAGACTTACGGAAGACATTAAATAGCTTCACAAATACACTGTCTGGGTAGACAATGGCACGATGCATACATTAAGACATAAAGTCCATCAAGTTCAACTTTCCTGTCTTTTCTGGGCCATGCTGCCGTAACCTTCCTGAAGGTGTGGCTGAGGTACACCTAGCTCTCCATACCTAAATGTCACATTCACAATTTAAGAGTATTTTCCAAATCTCTGACTTCAAGGGCTCTCTTCACAATTTTCTATCTTATTCTCACTCCACTCATCCTGATAATTTATTCAGTTCAGTTCAGTTCAGTCGCTCAGTCGTGTCTGACTCTTTGCGACCCCATGAATCCACGCCAGGCCTCCCTGTCCATCACCAACTCCCAGAGTTCACTCAAACTCATGTCCATTGAGTAGGTGATGCCATCCTGACATCTCATTCTCTGTCGTCCCCGTCTCCTCCCGCCCTCAATCCCTCCCAGCATCAGAGTCTTTTCCAGTGAGTCAACTCGTCGCATGAGGTGGCCAAGGTATTGGAGTTTCAGCTTTAGCATCAGTCCTTCCAATGAACACCCAGGATTGATCTCCTTTAGAATGGACTGGTTGGATCTCCTTGCAGTCCAAGGGACTCTCAAGAGTCTTGTCCAGCACCACAGTTCAAAAGCATCGATTCTTCGGCGATCAGCTTTCTTCACAGTCCAACTCTCACATCCATACATGACCACAGGAAAAACCATAGCCTGACTAGACGGACCTTTGTTGGCAATGGTAATGTCTCTGCTTTTTAATATGCTCTCCAGGTTGGTCATAACTTTCCTTCCAAGGAGTAAGCGTCTTTTAATTTCATGGCTGCAATCAGCATCCGCAGTGATTTTGGAGCCCAAAAAAATAAAGTCTGACACTGCTTCCACTGTTTCCCCATCTATTTCCCATGAAGTGATGGGACCAGATGCCATGATCTTTGTTTTCTGAAAGTTGAGCTTCAAGCCAACCTTTTCACTCTCCTCTTTCACTTTCATCAAGAGAAAATTTACTATTTTTCTTAAATCAAACTCATTGTTTTACTTAATACTTATTTTTGCCCCATTCTAAGCAAACTATCTGTGAAATAAACGAGTTTACAGACTGGCTTTACATTTTTTATTTATACAAGAGGAGTGTAATTAAAGAATGGGCAATGTCCCTCCCTGTACAGTCTGTCTGTACAACACACTTGGGGAAAAAACACTGTTCAGGAGATAGCAAAAAAGACAAGAGAAAATGCATAACAAACTTAATAGATGGTTTTCCAATGACAGTCCTGCATCTCCCTTTTGAGCACACAGGTTATTGAGGCTGATGCAGCTTTGGATGAAAGAGACTCTAGTCCCCTTAAAAAGCCAGTATGAAACAGTCACCATTAGGGGAAGGCCCACGCAGACCTGCCTGGGCTCTAGCAGTCAGAGGCCAAGTTCTAGGAAGTGCATTTCCTAATGAAGCTGCAAAAGTGGACGCTGGTGCTTTCCACCTCAGAACTCTCTTCCTCATATGGTGACACAGACAGTGTACAGATTTACTTGGCTCCTTTCCGAGGTAGCCTTCAAACCTGGAACTAGCTATTGCCAATAGCGGATAGTGGGACTGAGTGCCTGATAACTTTTTTCCATTGCTGTTATATGGCTTTTGCAAAATTTTTAATGGAGATACCATCTCAGACCCTCATAAATTTGTTAGCTAGGCCACCTCATGCAAAGAGTTGACTCACTGGAAAAGACTCTGATGCTGGGAGGGATTGGGGGTGGGAGGAGAAGGGGACGACAGAGAATGAGATGGCTGGATGGCATCACCGACTCGATGGAGGTGAGTTTGAGTGAACTCCGGGAGTTGGTGGTGGACAGGCAGGCCTGGCGTGCTGTGATTCATGGAGTTGCAAAGAGTCGGTCACGACCGAGCGACTTAAATGAACTGAACTGAACTGAAAGGAGCTTCTACTCATAAGGGTAATCATAAAAGTTCCTGTGGGGATGGAGTAGGTTCTAAATTGCTTTAGTGAACATTTCTTTCTGAACCTTAAAAAAAGCCCATGTAGGACTTCCCTGGTGGTCCAGTGGTTAAGAATCCACCTGTCATTGCAGGGGACGGGGGTTAGATCCCTGGTCCGGGAAGATCCCACATGCTGTGGAGCAACTAAACCTATGAGCCCCCAACTACTGAGCCCACGTGCTGCCACTACCAAAGTCTGTGCACCGACAGCCCGTGCTTCTCAACAAGAGAAGCCACCACAATGAGAAACCCCTGCACCTCAATGAGAACGTCGCCCCCGCTCACTACAGCTAGAGAAAGCCCATGCTCAGCAATGAAGACCCAGTGCAGCCAGAAAATAAAAAATAATTAAAAAAAAAAAAAATGACCATGTAAAACAAGTTTTTAACCCACAAAACAGGTGTTGATTCTGACCCCTTGCTATGTTTCTGACCCTGACCCTTGGATTTAGGATGAAGAAATGAACTCAGTAAAACATCTTAGACAATCATTCTACCATGCCCACTTAATTTTCAATGAAAATTCTTCTCAACCCCAGGGCTGGCTGGTCCGAGGCCATTCTGGCCCAGCACATGTTGCCCTGTGATTACCGCCTCAAGTCTGATCAACAAAGCATTTTATAGGGTATCAGCTCTCAACCTAGATAAGCTAATCTACAGCCACAGCTCCTCAATGAGATTTGTTTTAGGGATTAGGTAAGGAATTCCCTGATGGCTCATATTTTTGGTAGAGGTATGTGAAAAGTTTCACTAACCCTTCCTAACTCTTCACCCCATCTGCCCCTCCCACACCTCAAGCTACTCTCCCACCAAATCTGCATGACTTTTTCATCTGTAGAACATATGACAGCACACCATTCTGCAATTTTAAGACTCAAGAGGCCCCACCTAGTTTCAAGGACTTATCTGTCTCCTAAGAAGAACTTCTTCAGAAAATAAAAACTTGCTAAAGTCACTAGGGATTTTATCATCTCCCTCGAATTCCCAGGCACTTCTTCCACAGAAGAGAAATGTCTGGCTGTGACCTTTTGTCAATATACAAAGAATTAGACTAAAAGTTAAACAAATGGAGGCAGAAATTCTTGCAAATGGAACTCCCCAGCAAGTGATGCTAAAAAATTTAGGATTTTAAGCATATGAGTGCCCCCCAAATAGTAATATTCCTTATGTAGGGGGTGTGGGGTAGAGTGTTTACTAGGAAACTGGCTAGCTCCTTAAGTCATTAAGGACTCCTCAAGTCATTAATACATTACGGATTTCTGTGGCTTTTTCTTAAAGTTCTCTTCCTGGCATCCAACGTCTTTCAAGAATGTGAGCATCTCTTGTTCTTTCCCCCAGCAACTGCCCTGATACCTACCTGGCATCTCCTATTTGTGCTTCTAGGTCCCACTTGCCTTAGTAACCCAGGATCCTGCACTTAAGAGTTTTCAGCACCTGTTTTGGTTCATATTATAGTCAGCCCTCCATATCCTGAGGATTTAACGAATCATGGATCAAAAATGTATGGGGGCAGGGGAGAAATCCCAGAAAGTTCCAGAAAGCAAAACTTGCATTTGCCACACCAAGAACTATTTACACATCATTTACATTGTGATTACAACTATTTACATTGTATATAGTACTGTAAGTAGCCTGTGCTTGCATGTTCAGTCACTTCAGTCTTGTGGGACTACTTGCAGCCCTATGGACCCTTTGCAAACCTATGGAACACAGCTGCTAGGCTACTCTGTCCATGGGAAAAATACTGGAGGGGGTTGCCATGCCCCTCCTCTAGGGGATCTTAACCTAGAGATGATTTAAAGTGTATAGGAGGATGCCTTGAGGTTACAAGAAAATACTACGTATGCCATTTTATATTAAGGACTTTGAGCATCTTTGGATTTTGGTATCCTACAGAGGTCCCAGAACCATTCTCCCCACTCCCATGATACTGAGGAACGACTGTACAAGCTACTGTTTATTTAGCACCCACTAGCCAGGCACCCTAGCACATTTCATTCAGTCCTCACTCAACCATCTTCTAGACTGACTTACGCTGTGAGGAATCTGTTCAAATGGCAAACTTTCTTCCCCAAAAGAATCCCTAAAGGGAGTGTGCACAGGACAATCCCCCTCTGTTGCATTTCTGTACTGCAGAGTGTGCATCTGTATCTCCTTCAGCAGGTATCCCAGCAGAGAGTCCCCACAATCTAAAAACACACCTAAAAATTTCAGCTCGCATAGCAGACTCTTAAGAGACAGAAATTGAGTCTTGCTTATCTCATGCACTCACCTCTTCACAATGGACCAGCACAAATAGGTGCTCATTACGTTATTAGCTGCGTGGTCCTGAAAAAGTTGCAGCAGCGAATCCGGGCGGGGGAAATCCTTCCTCAATCTCTGACAGCAGCTCGGAAAAAGCGCAAGAAAAACCTCAAAAGCCACCACCACCTTAGTAAGGTACCCCCCTTCTTTCACCTCCCCAAAGAGGGAACACTACAGCATCCTGTTCATATCTCTAATTGGAATACATCAGAGTCTTAAAGATTTGCATTCTTCCCCAACAAGACAGAGTGACAGAAATGAAATGAAGTGACTGAAATGAAGCCAGTCATGAAAATTTATCGAATAACCGAATTTCATTCTCTAAGGCAGGATATCACAAGACACTCTGCTACAAATGCAATCATGACCACCAACTCCTCACTTAAACAGAGAACAGTCTGATTCCAAGGTCTGTGTGCAGACTGTCTCACCCAGGAATAATCCAGACACAAGTGGACCTGTTCTCCCAGGGTTGGCACAGCTGTCCAAGACCACCTAAAGATCTGAGGACAAGGGCCTCTTGCCTTCTCTGCTGGGATTCCCCTAACTGAGGAAGGGAGGGCAGTTTCTATGAGGGCAGTTTCCACTGGGAACTGCAGGGAAACCACAACCATTACTCAGGCTAGACAGCTGCCAAGGCGGCAGCGCTGCCTAAGAACTGAAGCTAAAACAGAAGTGGGAGGCTGTATTCCTTTCCATTACTAAGCCCTGGAGTATTCACTCCCAAGTTCATCCACATTTCAAGAATGTTAAAACGCTGTAGTCAAAACCCTGATTATTTATAATTTAAAATAAACTACTGTGTAAAGCAGAGACTTCACAAATGAAGACAGAAAAGGAACTGGTGACAGGTAAGATAATACCAAAGTACAAAGCATTCATCACTCTGTTCTCGTGGCGTCCTCCCAAACCCCATCTCCATTTCCTACAGCAAACAACTTTTACTTCTACTGCAGATGTAACTGATTAAAAGGGAAAATGAGGATTCTGGTCCAAAGAGTTGTCAGTGTGTCTCCCGCACACACGCCTGTACTTTTGCATCAACCAGAGAGTGAGGTTTGGAACAGAGAAGGAAAACATAGGCACAGGGCAGGCGACACAGCAGGCACAGCGAGACGCCCCCGAGGTAGTAGGGATCCAAGACAGAGTTCAAGACAGTTTTTCCCTACTCGCGACTTAACCCGAAATCCAAGTGACTTTAGAGAACAGAGAGAAGGAGGCCACGAGCCTCCAAACCCCGTCCGGTGATACCTACCCGCTGCCCTCAACCCCACCTCCGCATGGGAGAATCCCAGTCACCCACGGCGCATCCGGGAAGCCCACCACGCGCTCCCAGGCTCTCTCCTCGCGGCCCTTCTCCCAGTCAAGCGGAACGCAAGAGGGAACTTACAGGGAGCCAACCTGACACTCCCCGCCGAGGTGGAAACCCGCGGTCTCCTCGCACCGGCATCTTCGGGCGCGGGTCCCGCGTGGGCGCGCCTGTCCCGGGCCCCGCTCCTCCTCCTCGCCCAGGCTGCAGGTCAGTCCCCCGCCCTGCAGCCGCGCTTTAGCCCGGTGCAAGTCCGCGGGGACCCACCCCTTTGTCCCTCCCTCCACGGCGGCGGCGGCGGCAACGGCCCGCCCCCTACCCAACGCAGCGCCTCTGCGCCCGCCGCCTGGCCGCGGACTCTCAAACGGGCCGCTACCACCCCTGCACGGCCGGGGGGAGGGCTTCCCGGCGCCGTGCCCCCGGATTCCCCGCGGAGCGCCTTGCGCGACTCTCGGCCGAGGACGGAAGAGGGGGGCGGCAGCAGGGAGACCCCGAAAGGCAGAGCGTCCCGCGGCCCCCACGCCCCACCCCGCTCCGGCGGGCCCGATGGTTCGCTCCGCGGCGCGCACTGAGGCAGCAGGTCCGGCTCCGGGCGCGCGCCGGGGAAGCGCTGCAAGTTCGCGTGCAGCAGTGAGTTCGGGGTGGTCTCATTGTCCGCGGGGAAAGAATCTGCCTGCAATGCGCAAGACGAAGGTTCGGATCCCTGGGTTGGGAAGATTCCCCTGGAGAAGGGAATGGCAAACCACCCCAGTATTCTTGCCTGGAGAAACCCATGGACAAAGGAGCCTGGTGGGTCCAAGGGGTCGCAAAGAGCTAGACACTACTGAGCGACTGACACTTTCACTTTCTTTCTGCCCCCAAGGTAGCGTGTGCATCTTGTACAAACACTTTTTGGAGAGGTTTGCAGAGCCTTCTTCCCAATTCTCTTCCAAAAGAGAACCGGGGAATCTCCAAAGTTTCTTTTTGTCCCGCCTAGAGACCAGACCGGCCAGCCAACACACACACATACACACCCATGACTGTACCCCACGTTTCTCGGCTCAACAATTGATACCCTGAATTCGGAGAATGTAAGATGTTCGTGTTAAGTAATAAAACAAGACTTTTGAGGAAAATACACTCCAAGTTATCTCTTTGGCACATTCCCAACAACTCCAATAGGGATTAAAACTCCTCTTCCATCAACAGCTTCTGAGGCTTTTTTTTAAGTGAAAGTCGTTCAGTCGCAATCCTTGGAATTCTCCAGGCCAGAATACTGGAGTGGGTAGCCTTTCCCTTCTCCAGGGGATCTTTCCAACCCAGGGATCGAACCCAGGTCTCCCGCATTGCAGGGGATTCTTTACCAGCTGAACCACAGGGAAGGGAAGCCCCAAAGTAGGCCACAAATGCTTATCAGGCAGGATTCATCAAATTCAACTCAGTATATTTATTCATTGTCGAGTCCTCTGTTTTGTGTTAGTCACTCAGTTGTGTCCAACTGTTTGCGACCCCATGGACTGTAGCCCAACAGGTTTCTCTGTCAACCGGATTTTTCAGGCAAGAATACTGGAGTCGGTAGCCATTCCCTTCTTCAGGGGATCTTCCCCACCCAGGGATGGAACCCAGGTCTCCTGCATTGCAGGTGGATTCTTTACTGTCTGAGCCATCAGAGAAGTCTACCTATATATAATTGTGCACAATAAATTAAAGTTTCCTTATTTTAAAGGCATGTAAGTTATTTGGAGAATCAAAACAGGTACACTGAATAAAAATATACCTTTGGGTTTGAAATCTTAAGGAAACCACATTGTGAGAGAGAAAAGTTCAGTCCATCCCGCTCTTAGGTTGAATAGTGCATAGTTTACCTAGGGCCACCAGAAGGTAGATGGAGGAGAGCATGGCAACCCACTCCAGTATTCTTGCCTGGAGAATCCCCATGGACAGAGGAGTATGGCGGGCTACAGTCCATGGGGGTTGCAAAGAGGTGAACATGAGTAAGCGACTAAAGCACAGCACCTCAGAAGGTAGAAGGGTTGATGGACCCGCTGAGGAGATGCAGATGCAGAGGCCAGGCTCTCTCCCTGAACAGTTGCTTCATTTCCTGCCTAATGAAAACAAGTTTGGCCACTTATGTGGAAAAACAAGTCGAGCAGACGCCTCTGAAAGTGTTAGGCTTCTGGCCTCCTTTGGAATGGTTAAGTGCCTGCTTCTGAATAAAAACCACTGTGAGTAACATTTCCCAGTTTTCTTTAAGTCTCAAGAATTAGATGTTTTGGTTGTATTCCTGAGGTAAGGTGTTACTCTCCTGATGAAAGCACCATTAAAAAAAAAAAGTTTCCCAAATTAGGCAGTGCTGACTAATAATAACCATGACACCATTTGTGAACTGGTCACACCTTAGTGATGTGAGGGAAGGAACCCAGAATGTAGCAATTATATCTGCTGAATGATTTTCCTTTTTCTCTCTAGAATTGCACTATCCCATATGATAACCACCTGTCACAAGTGAGTACTGGATACATTTAAATTAAAACTGAAAGAAACAAAAAGTCCAGTTTCTGAGTCGTTAGTCATATCCCCAGTGCTCAGTCAGTAGCCACACACTTGTGGTTCCCATATTGGATAGTGTAGATATAGGATGTCCATCGCTGCATAAATTTCTATTGCACTGTGGCTGTTTATTAGTTGCTAAGTCAAGGCTATGGTTTTTCCCGTGGTCATGTATGGATGTGAGAGCTGGACTGTGAAGAAAGCTGATCGCCGAAGAATTGATGCTTTTGAACTGTGGTGCTGGAGAAGACTCTAGGGAGTCCCTTGGACTGCAAGGAGATCCAACCAGTCCATTCTAAAGGAGATCAATCCTGGGTGTTCATTGGAAGGACTGATGCTAAAGCTGAAACTGCAATACTTTGGCCACCTCATGCGACGAGTTGACTCACTGGAAAAGACTCTGATGCTGGGAAAGGTTGGGGGTGGGAGGAGAAGGGGACGACCGAGAATTAGATGGCTGGATGGCATCACCGACTCTGTGGACATGAGTTTGAGTGAACTCCAGGAGTTGGTGATGGACAGGGAGGCCTGGCGTGCTGTGATTCATGGGGTCGCGGAGAGTCGGACACGACTGAGCGACTGAACTGAACTGAACTGAAGGCATGTCCACCTGTTTTCAACTCCATGGACTGTAGCCTGCCAGGCTCCTCTGTCCCTGGGATTTCCCAGGCAAGAATACTGGAGTGGGTGACAATTTCCCTCTCCATGGGATCTTCCGGATCCAGGGATCAAACCCAAGTCTCCTGATTGGGCAGGTAGATTCTTTATCAATGAGCCACCAGGGAAGTCCTTCTAATACATTACAGTACTCCAAATGATGACATACTTTTATAGTAGAAATACCGACATTCTGACACAATACATAGTTCTGACTCATGTTGAAAAAAGCCTTTCAGTTGATACAGTGCCATTGCTGGTGGCAGTATAAATCTATACAACTCTTTGTAAAAGCAAGTTATACTAGTATATATTTCTCACAAGTGGGCTTGCACATGTGAACCCCATTCCTAGAATTTTGTTTCTTCAAAGAACTTCTATCCAACAAATAATTACTAAACACTTTCTATAAAGTCAGAAACCCCTGATACAAGACTTAGTTAGGCTCTAGCCTCAGAGTTCAGCCTACTACAGTAGACAATTAGTAAATTATAAGAAACCATTTAAGTACCAAGATTCCTGGTGGCTCAGGGTAGTCTAGAGACTTTCTGGAGGGGTTCCTCACCCAGATAGGGATATAGGGTTTAGTGAAGTCTTTCCAGAGATGAGATAGCAGCTTACATATTCTAAAGGACAGGGAGGAATGACTTTGTGAGACAAAAAGAGAAAGCTTTCCAGGTGAAGACAACAAACCACAAGTGGAGAAAAAAAGAAGAGATCACAGGCTTGCTGTTGAGGTAGCAGGAGGTAAGGTTGTAAGGAGGTAAGGCAAACAAGGTTTGTGTTCTACTGTGACACTGCAGAAGTGGGATTAGACTGGCGTTTTTTGAAGATCACTCTGTCAGCTTCTTGGAAAATGAATGAGTTGTATGGGGGTTGCAGGGAGGGGTATCAGTAAGAATGACAAGGCTAACAACAACAACAAAAAAAGATTTTTGTGGGAATGCAGGTGAGAGATGATGTGACTATGAAGTTAGACAAAAGAAGCCAGTTCAAGGGATGAAGGAAGTGGAATCAGCAGACTGGGTTACTGCCTGATCAGATATGAGGTAAGGAAGAGGGAAGTGAGTCTAAGGTGACTCTTGGGTTTCTGGCTTAACTAAGTAGATGACAGTGTCTTTTGCCAAAAGAGGAAACAAACGAATGGGAACAGATCTTGGGATGGGCTTGAGGAAGGATGATGAATTTAGTTAAGGACTGATTGAGTTTTGAGGGCCATGGGTCTTCCAGGTGGAGATGTTCAAGTGTCTACTATGTGCCAGGCATTAACGAGATCTTAGGTAGAGAGAGGTTTGGGGTAAAGAAAGAGATTTGGAAATTGCCAGTTTATCAAGAAAGCTGATGTCATGGGAGGTAATGAGAGTATTCAGAGACATGACAAAAACTGAGGCAGTAAAAGAATAAGGGTATGCCAATACTTAGGAGGCAAGCTTAAGACCCCAGGGTAGAGATAAAAGAGGAATTGCCAGAAGGGAAAGAAAAAAATCCACTGCAGTAAGGTGTCCAAAAAGTCAAGACAAGAATGAATTACAAGAAGGGAAGAATAGCCAACATGGAACTTTGAAGAGTTCAGTTAAGAACAGAAGACGTTCACCAAGAAGAGAACCACAGATCATCCTGGCCAGAGCTGTCTCAGGAACAAGATAGGATTGGGAGGTTAGATGACAGCAGGTGACTGGGAGGTGGGGCAGCATTTCATTGTATGTCTATTTATAATAACATAAGATGGAAACCATCACTGTCCAAGGTTGGAGAACTATTAAATTACAGCAGATCAACTTAACTGGCATAGCAAGTCATCATTCAAATTTATATAAGGAAGTCTGTATAGCAACAAGGATAATAACAATATAATAACCAATGAGAAAAAGTGGAAATAGCATCTATCCTCGGGAGTTCCCTGACAGTCCAGCAGTTAGGACTCTGCACTTTCACTGTCATGGCCCAGGCTGGTTGGGGAACTAAGATCGCACAAGCACACAGTGCAGCAAGAAAGCCAACCAAACAAAAATACTATCTATCCTGATGGCAATAGCAAAAAAATTACTATATATATATATATATATATATATATATATATATATAAAAGAATTGGAAGGTATACGAGAACATGATTTGATGAATGGTTAGGACTGTGTATACTTTTTTAATTGTAGTTATTGTTTATGGAATGTTTTAACACTTGTCATTATGTATTACAGTGTATAAAATCTTTAAAGCAGGGTCAGAGGACCTCAAATAACTGTAAAAAGTAAACACTTTTAATCAGATTTCCTCAAGAACATTAAGATTTGGGGATAAACACACACACACACATATACATACATACATATTTGCAACAGGATTTTATAAAGTATCATTAAATGGAAGCAAAGGAACCCGACATGAAAAGTTTCCAGGCTAACTAAGCAATTGAGTTGGCCTATACACTGGTTGGTAGATTAGAATCATGAAGGCACTCCCAGGACTTCCCTGGTGGTCTAGCGGTTAAGACTTGGCTTTCCAATGCAGGGGGTGCAGTTTCCGACATGCCTTGCAATCAAAAAAACAACACAAAACATAAACAACAGAAGCAATATTATAACAAATGCAATAAATACTTTAAAAACGGCCCACATTATAATGATACTTTCCTTCAGTAAGTGTTTCTTGAATGCCTAGCAGGTACCCTGGGCTAGGTATATAGCAGATAAAGGCAATATACAACAGGGGGCTTGCTCACAGCATGATGAAGAGAAAGACATGTACACAAATGATGACAGGGCACTAGAATTGCTGGAGTACGTGCATGATTTAGGTGCTGGCAGTTAAAACTCTGCCTGAAGCAAGGCTACTTTTCAGGAGAAAAGGCCTGGCATTCCTTTCCCTTCCCAAGCCAAACAACCATACCAGTAACTGTGCGTATTCACTTAAAGGACTCCTCCTTCCATAAGTAATCACCTCACCTCCCCTAAAAGAACATCCAGGAGAGAGGAATACAAAGTTCTGCTCTGCCCCATGCCTTCACATTTCGTTATTTAATGTTACTCTCACTAACTTTCCTAGTTCGTTAACTCCACATGCATGCACCTAGGAATGGCCCTGTGAGCACACAGCGAGAAGGTGGCTGTTTGGAAGCCAGGAAGAGGGCCCTCACTGAGGACCGAGTCTGCCAGCACCTTGATCTTGGACTTCGCAGCCTCCAGAACTGTGAGAATTTTTGTGTGTTATTTAAGCACCCTGTCCGCGGTGCCCTGCTGTGGCAGCCTGGGCTAAGGCAGCCTCCGTGTCCTATATGCGTGGACCCTGCTGCCTTCTCCAGGCTCAGCCCAGCCTGCACTCTCCCAAGCTCACTTCCTGGAGCTGCACCGGCCTTTCTTTGCAGTTGTTGCTCTTGAGACCCTGCCAAGCTGATTCCTGCCCCAGAGCCTTTGTTGGAGCTTCTCTGCCTGGACCACAAAGCCAGCTCCTGCTTAGATTTCTCTTTCCATCTAAAGTAGAAAGCATCCCTTGAGGTTACTACCAGGAAATGATGCCCTCAGGAGAAAGCCAAGTTTAAATTAAAGCAAGAAGGTTTCATTTACAGTGAAACAAGGGTTTCAGAGAGCCCAGTGCAGGGTAAGAAAGGGTGGGAATGGTAGATGGTCTATTTAGGGGATGGGAAGACCAGAGAGGAACAATAGCAGGGAGAGTAGCCCAAGAAAGGGCTCCCTCTTTTTAATCGTCATCATCATTATTACCACTGATAATATGCTGGCATTGCTGCTATTATCACTACAATGAAAAGATATTACAGTAAGTACAAAGAGGATGAAAATATCAGTAATCAGACTTACAGGGAAAGAAAGTTCTCAGTTCTAAATGGATGGTGGCTTCTACTTGCCTCTCCTCTCACTGCCAATGGGACAAACTCCAAACCCCAGCATACCCCACCCTGTTCCCACCCTCCATCCTGTGTAAGGACTGGGCAGTGTTTCTGGCCATGATGGGTTCACCTGGCCACAAAGTTTACAGAAGAATTAGCTGTGCAACTCAGAATCAGCTGGATGGATTAAAGTCTGAGGAGGCCCTGGAACGGTGCTGGGGGCAGCTCTGGTTGGAAGGAGGTGGCTGTGGTCTGGGCTGACCTCAGGGTGCCATACTGTGGATGGGCAGGCTTCTAGGAAACTTATGGGGCTGACCTGGGTATATTCAGCCTGCTCAACAGGAGTTGAGATATAGCATAATCCAAGTCCAATCCTGGAGATCATAGAAGCACTTTCTGGGATGCGGTTTCGTCTGGACAGACCCTGCTATTGAGCATGCTCTGCCTGTGGAGAGCCCCCTCCTCCTGGCAAGATGCCCTGGACCCTAAAGGCACTGCGCTCTGCGTTTTGACATCTTTAATTATTTTTACTACTATTTATGTTGCAGCGTATATAAAACCCACACTCTTCAGGGAGAGGTGCCACTTGTTAACACCCCATCAAAAAACCCAGAAACCTGGATTAAAAAGTAATTGATTAAATGCACATTATGTGCCAGAAATCTTTCAAACACTATTTTAACTCATTTAATGTAAATCCTTCCATCGCCCCTGTATATTTGGTATTATTGCCCTGTTTTAAGATGAGGAAACTGAGCTTCCCAGAAGAAAACAGCTTATCCAAGGGCATCACCGAGTATATGATGGGTAAGACTTCAAACCTATCAGACTCAAAGTCCATTCTCATCACTGCTTTCCTGTCCCTCAGTTCATTGTCTACAGCAATAAGACAACTGCACTTTGGTTGTTATTATTGTTGTTTTCCTTTTGGTTCTTTTTAACTGACTTAAGAGGGCTTTTGCTGACACAACAATGGAACAAATAATTCTGGGGAATCATATTTGTGAAAATCTTCCTGTGCAGTATTAAAAAGGTAAATACCACAAATGTCATTTGACTCCAGCCAATGAGCTAATAGCTGGTACGGATATGACAGTTGGACCACAAAGAAGGCTGAGTGCCAAAGAAATGATGCTTTTAAACTGTGGTAGGTGATTCTTGAGAGTCCCTTGGACTGCAATGAGATCAAACCAGTCAATTCTAAAGGAAATCAACCCTGAATATTCATTGGAAGGACTGATGCCGAAGCTGAAGCTTCAATACTTCGGTCACCTGATGTGACGAGCCAACTCATTGGAAAAGACCCTGATGTTGGGAAAGATTAAGGGCAGGAGGAGAAGGGGGCAACAGAGGATGAGATGGTTGGAAGGCATCACTGACTCAAAGGACATTAGTTTGAACAAATTCTGGGAGACAGTGAAGGACAGGGAAGCCTGGCATGCTGCAGTCCATGGGGTTGCAGAGAATCAGACACAACTGAGTGACTAAACAACGAGCTAGGAATTAGAATCCCGAAATCAAATATGATTCTAGTGTCTAAGAATTCTTGAATTTCCTCTCCTCAAATAAGTTTCTTTAAAAAACAAAACAAAAAAAATAAACCTTTAATAAGGCAAAATTTTTCCTTTTTAAGGGAAAAAAGTCCTCATCTCCCATGCAAGGGAGGGAATCTAAGGTGAGAGTGGCCCAGGGGACTGTCTGTGTGATATACAAGTCCTCCAGGGAGCCTAGAGGGGCCTCTGGCAACTTGAATTGGTTAATCCTGTAGCACTAAGAATTCAGTATCCCTGACCAACACAGATTATAATTGTTGAAGTGTCTCCTTGATTGTCAAAGAATCCTCAGATCTGAAAGGGGCCTTAGAAAAAAAGCTGTTAAGTTTTCCAGGGCAGCCATGCAAAATAGTACAGGCCTCTGAAAACAAAGGAAGCTGGTCCTGGGAAAGGCAATTCCAAGAGGCATTCTATAAAAACTTGAAAACACATAACATACATTTCTATAAAGACAGCTTCTTGATAAGAATCACCTGAGGCATCCCAAATCCCTCCCAGAGATCCTGATTCAGTGGGTCTGAGAAGGGCCCCTGGGAATTTTATATTTTAGCACTGTACCAGCTGGTGAGTCTTATCATCAGGGAGGTTTAAGAAATTCTGCTAAAGGGACATTGTTACAATTCTCTGACACAAGATAACAAGGTTACCATTTCCAAGGCAGGTAAAACATTCATTTTGATGGTCAGAAAATAATTCTCTTGTGGGGAAGGATCAGGGGAAGGGATAGTTACCGATTTGGGGATAGACATGTACACATTGCTATATTTAAAATGGATAACCAACAAGGACCTACTGTATAGTACATGGAACTCTGCTCAATGTTATGTAGCAGCCTGGATGGGAGGGGAGTTTGGAGGAGAGTGGATACATGTATATGTATGGCTGAGTCCTCTTACTGTTCCCCCGAAGCTGTCACAACATTGTTAATCAGCTATGCCGTGCGAGTTCAGCCATGTTCGACTGTTTGTGACCCCAGGGACTGTAGCCTGCCAAGTTCCTCTGTCCATGGATTTTCCAGGCAAGAATAATGGAATAGGTTGCCATTTCCTCCTCCAGGGGACCTTCCCGACCAAGGGATCCAACCCACATCTTCTGTGGGTACTGCATTGGCAGGCACATCCTTTATCACTGAGCCACCAGGGTTATTAATGCCATTGTTGTTAATCAGTTATACCCCAAAACAAAATTAAAATTTTAGAAAAAAGAAAAGAATTCTCTTCTTGCAAAATGTCTTTGGTTTACAAAAGGGTCAGATCTTAAAATCCTCTTGGTATGTTGATTTGCATACATATTTGTATATACACATATGTTTGAGTTTAAGTTATTTTAAAATAAATGATACTTGTTTATTTACACAAACCATACCATAGATCACACACACACAGTAAAATGCAATTAAAATGTCATAATCCAGAGCAAACTACTGTTAAGAACTGGATGAGCATCCTTCCAGGTACCTCCATGCATAGGTAAGCATGTAGATATCATATATAACATTATATATCTGGGGCTATACTAGACATGCCCTTTTGCTATCTGTTTTTTCTACATGGGAATAGGCAATTTTTTCATGGCAATATAGTTCTATATCATCACTTTTCTGTGTGTGTGTTAGTCACTCAGTCATGTCTGACTCTTTGCAACCCCATGGACTGTAGCCCACCAGTCTCCTCTGTCCATGGAATTCTTCAGGCAAGAATACTGGAGTGGCAAGCTGCATAATATTCCCATTTGTATGAATATACCATAATTTGCTAAACAAATACTTCAAAGTTCTTTTAAAAAATGGTATAGAGCAGAGATCCCTAACCTCCAGTCCGTGAATGGGTATTGGTCTGCAACCTATTCAGAACCAGGCCACACAGTAGGAGGTGAGTGGCTGGACAGCTGGCAAAGCTTCATTTGCTGCTCGTCATCACTGGCATTACCACCTGACCCACCATCCCACCCCACCACCATGGTCCATGGAAAAATTTTCTTCCACGAAATTGGTCCCTGGTGCCAAAAAGTTTGGGGACCACTGGTATAGAGGACAAGGTAAAAACAGATGGATGAAATTCCTAAGATTTATTTTCCACAGATAATGAGAAAGCAAGTAGTTTGTAAGTTGTTCTTTAGCTGCTAAGTCATGTCCAACTCTTTTGCAACCCCATGGACTCAAGCCTGCCAGGTTCCTCTGTCCATGGGATTTCCTAGCCAAGAACACTGGAGTGAGTTGCCATGTCCTTCTTTCTCCAGGGGATGTTCCCGACCCAGGGATCCAACCCAAGTCTCCTGCATTTAGGCAGATTCTTTACCACTGTGCCACCTGGGAAGTCCCACAGTTTGTAAGACTCTGGCACAATTCACAAGATGTATATAGTATAGATATTATGTTAGTAATATATGTTAAAACACAAAATAAAATAAATGAAATGCTTTTGTGTTAAGCATAGATGAAAATAAAGAAACAAATAAGAATGTCACTTATAAACAGAAGAATTCCAATGAAGGACAAAGTAAATCTTAAATATTAATATTTAATAAAACCACAAGAAAAGCCCAATAAAATATTAATAAATGTACTAAATATCTAACTTACAATTTTATTTAGATATAATAATATAGCTTATATTATTAATAAATATTTCCCAATCCTGGGTGTTCATTGGAAGGACTGATGCTGAAGCTGAAACTCCAATACTTTGGCCACCTCATGCAACGAGTTGACTCACTGGAAAAGAGTCTGATCCTAGGAGGGATTGGGGGTGGGAGGAGACGGGGACGATAGAGAATGAGATGGCTGGATGGCATCACCGACTCGATGGACATGAGTTTGAGTGAACTCCGGGAGTTGGTGATGGACAGGGAGGCCTGGCGTGCTGTGATTCATGGGGTCGCAGAGAGTCGGACACTACTGAGCAGCTGAACTGAATTGAATAAAATATTAATAATACGTAATAAAGCCCAGTTCATGTTGCCTCTAAATTGACAGCTAAATGTCACCCCTAAATTGATCACCCATTGGTGACACCCATTATGTTCAGTTTTGGCCACATGTATACTCTGCCCCCCAATGCAGGCAAATTACTATTGAGCTACAGATACTGGCCAAGTATACTTGGACTGCATCCCTCCTATGGGGCAAGCCTAGGCTGGCTTCAGACACTTTCCATCTGCTAAGCCTCCTGTTCAACCTCAAATCTGGTCCCTGTGCCCACACCATGATCGGGGAAAGCTAACAGCGCACAGAGACTGGACATGTGAAGACGGCAAGCACGGGGCTCCAGAGTGCGGACCTTTCACCTCATTGATACCCTCGCCTAATTATGTTCAAAGTGTTTGAATCCTCTCCCCTTGCATCTCAAAGCATGTTTTCAAGGTGAATAAATCATGTGACTGGAACAACTGACTTTGTTCTCTGAGCCTTTCCGTCTCGTAAGTTCTGAAGCGTTTCCTTGGCGGTATTCTTGGAGGCTAAGGCTGCATCACAGTTACTTTCCACACTTCTAGAGTAATGGAGAAAAGCAAGCAGACTGGGGGGCATCATGACTAGAATTACACAGAGACGGTACATCAAATTCTTAGCTAGTCTGGGCCATGAGGGCAAGGGTAACACAAAGTGCAATCTTTCCTTTAATTTCAGGAATATATCGGGTTTTCAGCTTTTCTTGCCTCCAAAGTTATTATGTAAGTTTTTAAATAAATCAATCACAATTTATTTTCAAGAGATTCTGATATTTATATTTTATACACTAAATCACATAAGCAGTTTTAGCTATTCTTCCCAATGACATTTTATTTTTCACCTATCTTCTCTCTCCCTGATCTATTTCTAGCTCTCCTGGAACCATCCTCCACTTGCTAAAGTATTTTGATTCTTGTTCTAAATCTTGCCATAAGTATCCTATGGAGCTCAAGCCATCAGAAGAGACAAATTTAACTTTAACATAGTATGAACCCTCTTTCAAAGTGTGTTGCCAGTTATTTTAGTTACCAGACTTAAGATCCAAACTAAAAATAATCATATATGTAATTATTTTGACTATCAATAATTATATCATAAATATCCATGTCAAATATGAATAATTATAATCAATCGTGTATTTTTTTCAAAAATCAGTAACTTTTTTCAAATATCAATAAAATTAGGATTAGGTAGGGGAATTCCTATCTAGGGTGTTTTGTCTAATCTCACTGTATAATCAGATTACCTCTAAATAAATCAAAACTTTGGCTGAACTGAAACATCAAATACTCAACTAATGAAAATGTGAGGTATCAAAATCAGGACTCCACTGATGACACCCTTCCCAACTAGGAATTAAATGCATCATTTAAAAAAAATTTTTGGCTGTGCTGAGTCTTCGTTGCAGTGCACGGGCTCTAGTGTACACAGGCTCAGCTGTCCCCGCAGCATGTGGGACCTCAGTTCCTTGACCAGGGATTGAACCGGAGTCCCCTTCTTTGGGAGGCAGATTATTAACCACTGGACCACCCAGGAAGTCCCTGCATTATTTTTGTTATAATGGGAATCATAAAATAAGCTGCCTCCAGTCTTCCCCACACAGCTACAGTACCAGGGGTCCAGTACAGGTAGCACACACACAATATAACTGTTGATTGAAAACTCAATTGCGTCTTCCAGCCAGGAAAGAGTCCTTATGCATGAAAATTTCCTGAGGCAGTGCTGTGCTTAGCCCTGCGCCTGTGTGCCTAGCCCAGAGGGTACCTGAAACCAGTTACTGGATCCTGAGTGGTTGGAATATGTGGAGGAGGAAGTGCTGAAGAGAAAGGCAAGTGGAGGAGAGGGAAAAGGGTGATAAGTACAGAGATTTCTTTTAAGAAATGTGGCTGTGAAAAGAGACAGAGGTAGGGCTCTAGGTTCACAGGCCCCTGGTATGGGACCCAGTATGTGTCTGACTCTTTGTGACCCCACGGACTGCAGCCTACCAGGCTCCTCTATCCACAGGATTTTCCAGGCAAGAATATTAGAGTAGGTTGCCATTTCCTTCTCTAAGGGATCTTCCAACACAGAATCTAACCCACGTTTCCTGCACTGGCAGGCAGGTTCTTTACTGCTGCGCCACTTGGGAATCCCTTTCACCAGCTCCTGGTGGAGGTGGTGGGTTAGTCGCTAAGTCCTGTCTGACTCTTGCGACCCCATGGACTGTAGCCTGCCAGGCTTCTCTGTCCATGGGATTCTCCAGACAAGAATGCTGGAGTGGGTTGCCATTCCCTTCTCCATCACCAGCTCCTAGTCATGTTTTAATTCTTAGGTTCTGGGTTCTCTAAAACATTCAGGAGTATAATTAAATTTATGTTTCAGAACCTAGGTTGAATATTACTCATCTCTACTATACGCTATATTTAAAATATCCAGACATCTCAGATTGCCAGAGATAGGCAAATGGCTCCCATTCCATCTTGTTGACTTCATGAGTGAAGCATGTACTCTAATTTTTGTTTGGAAAACATATTACACTATAATTACAGCATTTAAAAGTGGGGATAAACACTTCTTATTTTTATTTTTCTTCCACTTCAATGGTACACAAATTTCTCATGATGAAATTTTGCTTAAATTGATAAAGTGACAAAAGTCTTTGTACATAAGTATTTGGGGCAATGCTCTTTCATTATAAATACTTAAAGAAGAAAATATGGAATTATTGTGTGAGGACTGACAAAACTACTTGTCTAAAATCTCCACAGCTAGACAATTAAGTTGCTTGAATCCCTGAATGCTGAAACAATCCCAAGTAAAGGTACTTAAAATACAAGTGCTGAACTAACACATTGCTTACAAATATTTAGGTTGGTTTGAGAAGGAAATTAAGAATAGGACATCTATACTCTGATAACCTGTGTATTTATCGGTAGTGGTGGTTTAGTCACCAAGCTGTATCTGACTCTTGCAACGCCATGGAGTATAGCCCACCAGGCTCCTCTGTCCATGGAATTTCCCAGGCAAGAATACTGGAGTGGGTTCCTGTCTCCTTCTCCAGGCAATCTTCCTGACCCAGGGATCAAACCCACATCTTCTGCATTGGAGGCAGATTCTTTACCACTGAGCCACCAGGGAAGCCCATATGTATAGGGATTTAATGTTTTAATAGCAATGAATTTTCAATTTCATATACTCCAGCGGTCCCCAACCTTTATGGCACCAGGGACCAGTTTTGTGGAAGACCATTGTTCCACAGACTGAGGGTGGGAGTGGGGTGGGGAATGGTTTCAGAATGATTCAAGAGCATTATGTTCATTGTGCATTTTATTACTATCATTAATATGTATCAGCTCCACTTCAGATCATCAGCAGCAGATCCTCGAGGGTGGGGATCCCTGATATAATCTGGTAATTTCCCACCATTCTCCTTCAACAGGCAGGATAGAAAACTGATATATAAAAATATCTGATCCAGAAACTCAAGAATTAGAAATAAACAGGCTATCAGCTTGGTATCCTGATCTCCACACCACTACTTTTCCCAGTGAACCATAAGCAGACATAGCAGGAAAAAAAGGGAAAAGCCAGTAAACAAACCGAAGCACTGGGTGAAAGAACGCAATGATGAATCAGATCTGGGGTTTCAACAAACCCCAGTTCCGCTACTTTTTAGGTTTAACGTAAGCCACTGCCACTACTCAGCTGTTTCTGACCTCCAAAATGGCAAGTTACACAGCTGGAACTAATGGCTGTGTGATTTATCTAAATAAACCCTCTAAGTTTCCATCTCTGCATCTGTAAAATGGTATAGTGAGTTGTATGGTGTCTCCCCAAATTTCACATGTTGAAGTCCCAGCTCTCCTTACCTCAGAATATGTTCTTATTTGGAATTAGGATCCTTACAGAGGCAATCAAATTAAAGTGAGGTCTTTGGTGGGGGGGCCTAATGCAGTGTGACTGCTATCTTAAAATGGGTAGATTTAAACAGAGACAGACACACATAGTGGGGAGACAACCACCTTCTAGCTAAGGAGAGAGGCCTGGAACAGATCCTTCCCTCATAACTCTCAGAAGGAACCAATACTGCCAACACCTTGATTTCAGACTTCTAGCCTCCAAAACTATCAGTTCAGTTCAGTCGCTCAGTCATGTAATACAAACTATGAGACGATACATTTCTATTGTTTACACCACCCAGTCTGCGATAGGTTTTTTTTTTACTGCAGCCCTCATAAACTAATACAAATTAAGATTATAGTTGGACCCATATCTCATAGGTGGGTCTGAGAATTAAATAAAAAACAATGCAGCTAAATATTTAGTACAGTACTGAGTACACTGTAATAAGCTCCCAAATAAGTATAAGGCTTTCATCTTTATTACTGTAAGTTGATATTTCATATCAGAATTACAATGGAACTCTCACCACAAACAACTTTTCTTCTCACTGTACAGCATCTCCAGGCCTCTGAGGTACAGTCTGTCTTCCCCACATTTTTCTTCCCCTCTCTGCACACCTGGCCAACAACTTAACCTCCTCAGGAGCCTCCTCTCACATAATCACTGCTTTAGGCCTTCTGCTCTACAGCCCTTTTCACACAGCAGTGTAATTACTGATCTCAAATTAGACTCCCAAGTCCCCCAGAAACATTCCTCTTAATTTTCCTCAGGCAGTGCTACATGAGCCTGTGAGGTGCTCATTAAATGTTTCAGGAAAGAATCTCTTCACCACAGGTAGGGAAACTGGCGACACACTATCTACAAACAAGCCCAGGCTCTAAGATAGCTGTTAAAAGTACTGTCCAGGTTAGTGGTTCTCAAAGTGTGGTGGGGAAACCTGAATTATCTGCCTGGATGGGAACTTGCTAGCAATGCAAATATCCTGGGCCTCACCCCAGAGGGCCTGAAGCCTCAACTCTAGGGAGGGAACCCAGGAATCTGTGTTTTAACAAGCCCTCCAGGTGACTTTGATGCAGCTAAAGTTTGTGAGCTACTGTTCTGTCTCCAATTCTATGTGAAGGGGTTGGGCTGCTGGTTGTGAGCTCCCCAGGAATTCCTACAGAGGAGGAGTCCCAGGGGAGCGGGGACTGCAGAGGGGCTCTCAGGGGCACAGAAGCAAAAGTTTTTAATTTTCACTTTCAACTCACTTATCTATACCCATATTATGGGATGAGCTGGTGACAACTCTAAACTGTTACTATCTAATTACCTAGCAATGAGAATCCATGTCTAGGAAGTGAATCTCTGTCCAGACTCTGAGCATCCTTCCCGAAAGCAAAGAGGCAAAGATGATTTTGCCGCATCAGAAAAGTGAACTCCAAAGCCCCTTAAAGTAGCAACAAACAAGTGCCAGGCAAATAGTGCTTTCCAGAGACTTTAAGACTGTAAAGTAGGGCAGCTGCAGGTAGAAGCTGATGATCAGAAACAGGTAAAGGGCCTATAGGGACCCTCCTCCATCCATGCCAGACATTGCTAATGGGTCACAAAATTCTTACTCAACAAACATGGACAGTATATGTGTGCTAAGTTGCTTCAATCGCATCCAACTGTTTGTGACCCTTTGGACATAGCCCACCAGGCTTCTCTGTCCATGGGATTCTCCAGGCAAGAATACTGGAGTGGGTTGCCATACCCTCCTCTAGGGGATCTTCCAGACCCAAGGATCAAATCCTCATCTCTTATGTCTCTTGCACTGGCAGGCAGGTTCTTTACCACTATCACCAGCTGGGACAGTATCTAGAAATCTTTAACTCCAGGCAGCCACTATCAATTGATCAGACCTGGCCCTCATGAAAAACCCATTACTATCCTAGTTTAGGAGTTAAATCCTCAAGTTCTGTAGAGTTAGTATGGAAAATAGCTGCTATTATAGGAATCTCACTGCACTTGGGAATCAGAGGCTATGCAATCTTGGGGAAACCATTTAAAATCTTTGAATCGCAGTTTCCTTATTTGCAAAAGGGAGCTGGCAATAGCTCCTCCAGAATGTTCTGAGGATAAACAAGATGGATGAAAGCCCCTTGGCCAGTCCCTGGCAAATAAAAGGCTCTTAATAAATGTCCGCTGGATTTGAAACTACAGCCATGTGGGGAAAACCGCACCACCCAAGCTTGCCTGCAGTTAATTCACCCAGAAACCCAGGTTTCAGTGTTTATCTGTGAAGGAGCTGTGGAGTAAGATGCTGGCTTGGGAAAACAAACTGATGTTGAAGGGTATGTGGTCACTAGTATAGGCCATCAGAACCAGGGAGATATTATCAGGAAGAGCTTGTTTGAGTCCTTGTCCAAAGACAATGCCAGCTCCAGCTCCTACTTTGCCATATCCATACTGGACCTCTAAATCATTTGACTAAAGTAACAGATTCTACCCAGAAATCTACTTTCAGGAAAACCACTTCCAGGGTTTGAGCAAGCATCTCTCTTCTTATGTTTGGAATGCTTAAAAGCTCCACAGAGAACATCTCAGTAAACAAACCCCACTCCTAGCCTTGTTAGTTCAGTGGAAACTGAGGAATTCCCACTCGAGTGTCCCCATTTGGACAACTAGATGCCAAGAAAGGCTGTGTGACCAGTGCTTGCTATATGTTAACTCATTCAGCTTCATGTTAACAAGCCCTTTTTACAGATAAAGGATCTGGAGCTCACAGAAAGACAATCACCCAGTCAGAAGGCAGGAACATTAGGATTTGAAGAGCTGTCTGCCGGTCATACTCCACTAAATTCCAACACTGATATGAAGCTGGAATCCATCTTAGTAAGGTCCTCAAGTTGAAACAGACAGGAATTTTGAAACAAACATATGAAAAAAAAATTCTAACCCCATTCTAGCAGCCATGGACTGGCCTATAACCAGGGGTTAAAGGGTAACTAAGAATAAATACATCCTAGCATCTGTCAAAATAGAATTTAATACCTTGTAAATCCCATTTAATTCATACTTAAAACTGAATCAGTCAATAGATAATACTCAGCCCTTTTTCTAAAAGCCTGTACGTAAGTAATCTTTAGAAGTCAGTGTGACTGATGTCCTTTTTATTTTCAGCAAAACACTTTCCACTGTTATATAATTTTGCTATGTCGAAGATAATGGAAAAAACGTGACCTACCAGAATGACTTATAAACCCTATACATCAAAATACCTTAGTATACATTTATTCTGAATAATGAGGGTTAGACCTAGGTGCTTCATCAGCATTTGCCTAGAATCACCTATCACTTTAGATCATAAATACAGGTAAGATCTTTCTCATCTTTGGGAAACTGGCCATTACAATTAAATTTTCTTGAATATCATACCATTTCATTACCAGCAACATCGAATAAGGTGGCCTTGACTTGTAGGATGTGAGATTATTTAACCAAACTAGGCCAGTAACTAAGCTGATGAGAGACCAAAAGGCAAGTACCTGGTAAAGCAGGCTGGCTGTTGGCACGTGTCTGTGTTTCCTGGCGCACTTGTGCCAAGAGGTGCAGCTGGGATGCCAATCCCACTCACAAGGAGATGACAGCAAGGTAGTACTTCGCACCCTGAAAAAGACACCACTGTTAAAATTCAGCATGGTCATTCCCAGTTTGGCGAGATCTTTGAAACCCACTGAAATTCACATTCTGTACAGTTTACCCACTTACATTATGGCTTTCAATATATTCACAGACTTGTGCAACCATGACCACAATCCATTTTAGGACATTTTCATTACTTCAAAAAAGAAACTATTTAATCCTCCAATTCCTCCCTCCTCCTCCCAGCTGTAGACAGCCACCAATCTAATTTTGTCTCTATAGAGTCACCCCTTCTGGAGATTTCTTATAAATGAATTCATACGTGATCTTTTGTGACTGTTTTCTTAAACTTGGCATAACATTTTCAAGTTGCATCCAGGGTGCAGCCTGTGTAAGAACCTCACTCCATTGTATGGATATATCATAGTTTACTTATCCAATTTACAGCTGATGGATATTTGGGTTGGTTGTTTCCATTTTTTAGCTATTATGCTCAAATGTGTACATGGACCTAGCTTTCATTCCTCTCAGCTATATATCTAGGAGTGCAATTGCTGCCCTGTTCTTCAAAAAAGAAAAAAAATTAAAAATAAAGGATTTACTTTTGGGAGGGGTACTTCCCTGGCAGTCCAAAGGTGACACAGTGGTAAAGAATCTGCCTGCCAATGCAAGAGACACAGGAGATATGGGTTTGATCCCTGGGTCGGGAAGATCCCCTGGAGTAGGAAATGGCAACCCACTCCAGTATTCTTGCCTGGAAAATCCCATGGACAGAGAAGCCTGGGGGCTATTGTCCTTGGGGTCACAAAGAGTTGGACATGACTGAGCACACACACATGTCATGTCATGTCTCTGGTGGTCCAGTGGTTAAGACTCTGTGCTCCCAATGCAGGAGGAGTGGGTCAACCCCTAATCAGAGAACTAAGATCCCACATGCTGTAAGGTACAGCCAAATCAAACAAACAAAAAATTCACTTTTCAGGTTAAAATAAAATACCCAGCAGGTGATAAAACATGTAGAGAAAACTGTTTTTTTTAAATTTTGGTAAAATACACTTAACTTAAATTCACCATTTTAAGGTATACAATAGAAAAAACATTTTCAACTAAAATGGAATTACAATACTGGCTTGTCTCTATATTTATACATGTGGGTTTCCCCCAATCAGAAAAGATGGCAGATACCTTTTATTTTAACCCCTCATCCCAAGAAAATCCAAGAAAATACTTTCTGGACATTTTTATGAATCCTGCCCGTGCCTTTCAAACAGCACAAGAGGCCAGCTCCTTTCTGGGCGGGGTTGGAAACCCAGCAGCCTCATATGGGGACACATCCAGTGGGAGGAGGAATGTGCTTCTCACCAGTTCCGCATATACTCCTCTGTCTGTTAGACAAAGTGATATTGTGGCATCTGTGCAAAACACTCCCTACACAATGGAACAGAAATCAGAGAGTGTCCATTTTATTTGTACAGGCAGGAGACCTATTTCCCTTCTCCAAGGATCAGCAGGAAATGTGGGCACAGGCTAATGCAGGGACATCTGGATATCCTACAAAGCAAGCAGCAGGATTACAGCCCAGCCCATATACAGTTTCTGTTATTACTTCCCACAATAAATAAATGCCCAGCAAATCAAGATGGACTTGGTTATGTTTTGGGCCTTAGTATGACATTTTCCTACATGTATCAATGCCAAAGAGAGTTTGCCTCTTTCATTGAAATGGCTTGCTTTTGAATTAAGGCAGTTTTCTGCATCTTGACAACATCCTGATTTTAACTATCTTTTATGATACTGCTGAAGTTTCTGACATATGTAGGAACCTCAAATAACAATCAGCCATTTCTGAAATACAAACGATTGACTAGTGATAGTCGCTCAGTCATGTCCGACTCTGCGACCTCATGGCCTGTAGCCCACCAGGCTCCTCTGTCCATGGAATTCTCCAGGCAAGAATACTGGAGTAGGGTGCCATTTTCTTCTCCAACATTGACTAGGGCTACCTTTAAATTAAGGAAAAGCCGGGAAGAAAACTAACTACACTTGGTATTCAATAGTATTGACAAATATGTAAAATTTTTGTCAGGTAACATGAGTTACTGCTGGAACACTTCACAAAATTTTAAAAGGAAAACCCATAAGTGGCTCAGTAATCAGACGTCAATTCTTGTTTTTTTTTTTTTTTCATCATGCCATGCACCATGTGAGATCTTAGTTTCCCAACCAGGAATTGAACCTGTGCCCCCTACACTGGGGGCATGGAGTCTTAACATTGGACCACCAGGGCAGTCCCTGGATGTCAATTTTTTTAAGAGAAAAAAATTTTTTTCTACTTGTGGCTATTTTTAAAATAATTTATTTTTATTGTTGGTTTCACATGGTCTTGGCTGCTGCACACGGGCTTCCTCTAGTGGCAAGTGGGGGCTACTCTTTGGTACGGTGCATGGGCTTCACATTGTGGTGGCTTCTCTTATTGCAGGGTCTGGGCACATGGGCTTCAGTAGTTGCAGCTTGAGGGCTCTAGAGGGCAAGCTCGGTAGTTGTGGCACACCAGGCTTTCTTGCTCCGCAACCTGTGACATCATGCCAGACCAGGGACTGAATCTACGTCCCTTGCATTGGCAGGCAGATTCTTCTCCGCTGTACCACCTGGGAAGTCCTAGGGCTATTTTAAAACCAAGTAAGCAATAGCAAAACACTTGCCAGTGTACCTATCGTGTTGGGCATTGGGGTCAATAAACACATGTGCAAGTTATCCAATTTGTGCTTCAATAAACTTGCAACATTCAGTCAACTGGTTGGCAGCTGGTTTTGACCTATCATATGATTACAGTTTGTAGAGTAGAAGCCCCAGCACAGCTCTGTTTGCAGAAGCAAGACAAAGTACTAAAAGGAGGAAGGGGCTGGTAGTGAAAGAATTCCTTGAGGTCTTGAAAACTCAATCATGACCTGACTTCCAGTTATGTTCTAAAACCCAAAAGGAGCTACTCATAATTACTATGCACTATTACATGTACGTTGCAGCAACTGGAATAGTTCTGGAAAAGAATGAAAGGGACAGAATCCTTGGAAG
The DNA here is from genome assembly GCF_049115385.1 of Moschus berezovskii. Taxonomy (NCBI): domain Eukaryota; kingdom Metazoa; phylum Chordata; class Mammalia; order Artiodactyla; family Moschidae; genus Moschus; species Moschus berezovskii. Next base: position 52,373,892 of record NC_142466.1, on the reverse strand, counting down.
AAATATCGGCCCCACCATTTAGTCAACCAGCTCAAGAGAAATCTCCAGTCAGAATGCTCATCGGCAGATTTCCCTCTGTAGAAGCACAACTTATCACCTACCTTCTAATCACTGAGATGTCTAACAGCTGCAGGGAGGGGAGGTATTCGGGCAAAACTTTTAGGAAGGTCAGAGAACTGTGAGGTCAAGAAGGAACAAGTAGGGTATCATGGAATGGGCTGCTGGATGCTTGTTCCTCCAAGTGTGGGTCATGGACCATCCACTGGGTGGGCATCACCAATCGGACAGTATCACCTATGAGCATATTCAAATGCAGACTCTCAGGCTCCCCCACACCTACAGCATTAGAACCTGCATTTTAATAGAGTGGTTCATATGCACATTAAAGGGTGAGAAATAAGATATCAATGCCGCTGAAGGATTTAGAACTTATTTACAAAATTAAACAGTAGTAGATAATCCCTCCTAGGATACCAAGAAAGGAGAGTTTACTACAAGGTTAGTGAAGGATATTAATATGTCCACAGAAAGGCTGTGTCAAGTGATAAAGTCAGCAAACAAAAAAATGAGGATCAGCAAAATACTCTTTTGTCCATGTATATTCAAAGAACTCAAAGTATTACAGATATAAGGAAGATCTTGACCTGCGATGCAGAGATATTTCATCAGGCTTAAAGAAATGTCTTTTTTTTTAAGGGAATCAAAAAAAAAAAGGAGCACTCAACTCTCCTTATTAAGGATCACTTTGGAATGAATGCTTTGACTTCTGTTTGGCTAGGCTTGGAAAATTGAGGATAACCAGAGGTGGTTCTACCTAGGGCATTTACTCATTTTGATGGCTGGAAAAGGTTATCTCCAAAAAGAAATGAATAATGTGGCAATCAATTTACACATCTGAGTCATACATGTTTATTTAGAGTGAATCCTTTAATGACTGGTCCTGAGCCAGAAACTAAGAACATCCAGTTGCTGTCTGAGAGCTAAGTCTTCGATCATAATGACTCAAATGAGGCTGTTTCACACTTGTAAAATTTGAAGACTAAATTATAACTAAGAAATGGTAAAGATATATAGCATGTGTACTGAAGCTTCCCAGTTCTCCAAATTATATGTCTAGAATAAGTATCACTCATTATTCACAATATTCCATACTTGGCCTGGGGATCCTCCCTAACTTGATCCTCTCAGTTGTCCACCCATCAACAGGCTTTGGCATGATATACGAAGCTTGCCTGCCATCCTTGACAAAAAAAAGGTCCTCGCAGCTCTAAATTTCTGTCATTTTGGGACAAAGAGTTATGCCCAATCTCTAGGGGCTACTTGAAGAATCACAGTCTGGTCATTACAACATGTTTTCCATAGCCGTCACTAAACACTGACCCACATCACCTCTCCTAGGGTCACTCTATACCTCTCGCACCCTCTACGCATATATACACTTCCTTTTACTTTCAGGTAGGTAGGTAGATTTAGTCACTAAGTCGTGTCTGACTCTTGCAACCCCATGGACTATGGGGACCCCACCAGGCTTCTCTGTCCATGGGGATTCTCCAGGCAAGAATACCGGAGTGGGTTGCCATTTCCTTCTCGAGGGGAGATTCCCAACCCAGGGATCGAAACCAGGTCTCCTGCACTGGCAAGCAGACTCTACCATCTGAGCCACCCGGGCAGCAAAATCATCATCATCATCTTGCTGCTTCAGGATTCCATTCTAAAGCATCTCTGAAATTTCCCGAAGAAACATCTAGTTTGTTTCCAATAAAATCTACTTTATAGAGTCAAAGAGGATCTACCTAAATCAAGTGTCTCAACAGCAATACTATGCAATACTATGGACATTTTGCACTGGGTAATTCTTTATTGCATGGGGTGTGGGGAGTGGGGAGGTAGGCGGGGAGTGGGGAGTGGGGAGGTAGGCAGGGAGTGCTGTCCTGTCCATTGTAGGAGCCTGGGGAGCATCCCAGGTCTCTACCTACTAGACACCAGTACCACTCCCACCCTCCCAGGGTTGGAACAACTAAAACTGTAACCAGAAATTGCCAAATATCCTTTAGGGGACAATTCCTGCCACTGCATCTCCTCCCTTGCAAACTACTGACTTAAATGATTATATAGGAACTTCTAAAAGTTCAACCTTTTAGAAGGTAGAACTATGGATCACAATTTTTCTCCTATATTTCTGAATGTATATTGTTTCTATGATAAAAATAAGCTAGAGATTATTTTCTTTTTAATGTTTTTTTTTCCTTATTTTCTTTTAAAAAGAAATACCATTAGCTACACAGATACCTCAAGCTGGTCCTTGAGTGAATGCCAAGTGTTTGGCTTGTTCAGTTTAAAAATTGAATTCAGTCCCTGCATGTGCCTCATATAGGAACTTTCAGTTAAACTTCTCAATGTGCAAAAGACACAAAAGAGGGACTTCAGAGAAGAAAATCAGAACTGAGGCCTCTTAACCCTTCTTCAACTGGTAGATTGGGGGTGGGGTGGGGGGAGCTGAAGAAAAACATGTTGAAGCAAAGACTGCTGCTTTAAGAGAAGTAATTACCTGAAAAAGTCTGCATGTACACTTCAGTCAGAAAAATACTTGCATTGTTGGGGAAAAAATGAGGCGCGATTTACTTCAAGAACTGCTACATTAACAGACCATGTAAAAATTTTTTCAAAATCATAAAATTAAAATATCTGAATGCAAAAATGGGCTCAAAACACATGCACTCCTTCATCTTCTTGACTGCTAGACCAGGAATTTCCTTAGAAGATTATACACGAATTTCATTACTGACTATTTTAATTTAGTCTGGGGAGACCATATCTGCCAGGAAGAAATGATCTGCATTTATTGAGACAACACAAATTTGGAATCCGAGCTCAGGCTGAACTTGAAATAGAGTTTAACGTTAGCCATAAAAAAAAAAAAGGTAGTGTGCTTAGAAAATGAATATGATAAACAAGATATATATATATATATATATATAAATTGCTTTGGGGAGCAGTGTTATTTAAAATTCTGCTGAGAATTAAACAAATGGGAGGTTTACTACAAAAAAAGAAAAGAAAGAAACAAGTTCCCAATGAAGAACTCAACATCTATTACCCTCATGACAGGGATGACCCTTGAGTATACCTGGGCCCCCAAACACACACACAAAGCACCTTCTGGTCTCCTCTGCTTACCCAGGTTGCTGCCAAAGGTTCACGTGTCTTCTGCTCTCAGGTAGAAGTTCTCTTTTGTTAAGTGGAGTGATGCCCACTGCTGCTTCCAGGATAGTCATATATTTCTTGTACCTCATCTTGTCCCTCTCAGTACAAGGTCAAGGAAATTTGGGGCAGTGTTCTGCTGAAGCAGATGAAGTAATCTTTGCAACACTGGAAGCCGCTCTGCTTTTAGATGCTCAGAGCATTCCCAGCCAGTGCTATTAAACTCTACTGTGGGGGGTAAGGCGTGGGGGCGAGGCCAAGGCCAAATCACAAATAAATAAATAAATAAAAGCCTTGTTCAGATTTCCCTGCAATGTCAGTATTATATAAGGCTAGAGAATTTTGAATAAAGCACTAATGAAAATGATTTGCGGGATGATGGTGGTTCTAAACACAGCGATCTAATGTACACTCCCCAATTAATCCGCACATAAATCTTTTGAGGCCACTAATCCTTCAAGTACTAATGGCACAGGAGGTGATTTATCTCAAGGTCTGGTAATAATTGATCCAAAAAGCCTGCATGCCTCTGGGTGAACTAAAATCAGAAGCAGATCTGCTCCTTCTACAAACACTTCTAAAAGGCTGCACTTGACACTGAAGAAGGGAGTCCCAGTCGTCATTTACGGCAATGCATTTCTGCATGCTATAAACTTTTTGCTTGAGTCAGTCGCAAGGCAAAGATTAATTGAGAAACATTTTTTTTCTTTTTAATTATCTTTTTTTATAAGGTTTTGTTTTTTTTTTAATGTGGAACATCTTTAAGTCTTTATTGAATTTGTTACAATATGGCTTCTGGTTTGTGTTTTGTTTTTCTGGCCAGAGGAATGTGGGATCTTTGCTTCCTGACTAGGGATTGAACCCATGCTCCTGCACTGGAAGGCGACGTGTTAACCACTGATGGCCACGCAAGTCCCGAAATATCTTTACCTCTAACACCCAGCATGGGTGAGCTCTGCTAGCATGAAAATAAGGCTGTTAGAAGATATTCAGAATCTAACCCTCTCCCTTTTTTAAGTGTCTCCTTTCAGCCTTAAGGACTTTTCTTACCCTTTCTCCATGGGGTGGATGCTCCATCATAGGAGTCCATCTAATGGGTCACAGTACACAGGATCCAGACTGGGTGGACTAGCCTTCCCTGGGATGAAAATAAGACTTTCAAAGAGAAATGCCCTCTTTCTACCAGTATTGACAACCAGGGCTGATAGGAAGTTAGAGCTGTTGGCAACCATGCTCCCCACCAGGTAGAGAGGGGGTCACCACTAGTTGATAAGAGAAACAGTATGAGGAGCATTGTGATGACATCATTTGAGTTTCTGAATCCAGCTATGCCTGACCATGCTAGGAGATATCTGGTACATTTTTACTGAGATAACGAATTCATTTTTGTGAAACTTAGTTTTAATTGAGTTTTTGTTATTCTGGAAGAGTTCTGATTTACATGCCTCCTTGACCACTTCTTCAAGCTATTTTCTATTTAATGCAATATATGTTCTACTGCTACTTATCTAAACAAATGCATACACAGAAGGGAAGTAAAATCGAGAAGCATCGTCCCATAATACTTCTGACTAACCTAGACATTCACAATTAATAAGTGTCCCAAGCCCATGTCTGCCAAATTGTGAACTCTTCTTCCACAAAATCTCTTTCTTGATAGCAAATTTCATTTTTCTTTTTTTAATCTAAGGGACCTAAAACAGTGGTCTCCAAAGTGAGTGCATATACCAACAATCTTTGGAGTGTGGAAAGAAAATATTAAACCATCTATTTCTTTGTCTCTTGTCCATTAAAATTTTAGTTTGAGCATTTGTTATTAAATATTTATAATGTTTGCTTTTGGAACTAATATATTCTAAATTACATAAAAGTATAATTCTATATGTGTGTGTGTGTGTGTGTGTGTGTGTATGTATATATTTTGGCCACACAGCGTGTAGAATCTTAGTTACCAACCAGAAGTTGAACCTGTGTTCCCTGCGGTAGAAACCTGGAGTCTTAACCACCAGGGAAGTCCCCAAAGTATATAATTTATAAAGTAATAAACTCATATATATCATAGAGTATACTTAAAAATATGATGGGGTGTGTGAGCAAAAAAGTTTCATGGTCAGTAACTTAACCCTTCAACTGCTTTCTAAACCTCAATTTCCCTCTTGATGAGAGGCCTGAACTCATGAGATCTAAATTACTTTCCAATAACAGTAACAGACTATGAGCCTCCACTTCCCGACTATAATATCATAGTCAGCCCTCCATATCCATAGATTACCATCCACAGATAAAACTGACCTTGGACTGAAAATACTGGGGGAGGGGGATTCCAGAAAGTTCCAAAAGGCAAAACTTGAGTTTGCCTAGCTCTGGCAACTATAGGATATAGCATTTACATTATACTCACAACTATTTACACAGCATCTACATTGTAGTTACAACTATTAATGCATCATTTACACTATTAGATATGATAAGTAATTTTCAGTTCATTTCAGTTCAGTCGCTCAGTCGTGTCCGACTCTTTGCGACTCCATGAATCACAGCACGCCAGGCCTCTCTGTCCATCACCAACTCCCGGAGTTCACTCAAACTCATGTCCATCGAATCGGTGATGCCATCCAGTCATCTCATCCTCTGTCAACCCCTTCTCCTCCTGCCCCCAATCCCTCCCAGCATCAGAGTCCTTTCCAGTGAGTCAACTCATCGCATGAGGTGGCCAAAGTATTGGAGTTTTAGCTTTAGCATCAGTCCTTCAATGAACACCCAGGACTGATCTCCTTTAGAATGGACTGGTTGGATCTCCTTGCAGTCCAATTTAGAGATGATTTAACATATACAGGAGAATGGGTTGCACACTGTTTGCAAATACTAAGTCATTTAGGTACTTGAGCATCTCTGGGTGTCCGTATCCTTGGGGGTCCTGGACCCTGTAAGAAGTGGGTGTCCGTATCCTTGGGGGTCCTGGACCCTGTATATATAACTGACCCTAGACCCTGTACTATAACTGACCACAAGTAAGAAGTGAAGACAAAGGACAAACCATTTGGTCTTGAAATATTTCATTTTCATAGTATTCATGAACATTACTCCCACTGGTTGTTCTACAAACAATTAGTACCAGTTAGTCACTGGAATTCTTTTACAGGCTGAACTTAGTTGGCTACAGCTGTCACTGCTCAAAAAAGCTCTAATACAGCCCTCATTTAATCATACAGGATGGTGTAATTATACTTACATAATAGTCCTTGTTCTAACAATTTGTATTTCTAATGACATGCAATAAAAATTACTACACAACCCTCTCAAACAATAAATGAAGTCTGAGTTACCAACAACAAAAAAGCAAGCTAAACTTGTTAGCCGTTGAAAGCAGTTTTACTACAATGAAACTGACACAATACTTTAAAAATGGCATGTTTTAAAGTTTAATTTTCTATAGGAATTTCTGATGCATTAAACATAACTTACAAAGTGATTCTTATCTATGATGATCTCACACAAAATTAAAATTTGGTCATTTATTAGGAATTCTCCCTTCGTAAGTAACTAGAAAGAACTTATTTTTCTTCCACGAATGAGTTGTTCACTTTTGTATTCTTTTTTAAAAATTGTCATCTTTGTATAAACTCCCTCATAATACTACAAGAGGACAATAACACAGAAAAAATAAATAAATTCAGTCAAAATTTGTAATATGTATGTAATCCATACACACATGTGGGGATTGAAAACTCAAGTTTTGCCTTTTGGAACTTTCTGGAATCCCCCTCCCCCAATATTTTCAATTTTGTAATTACATGGCTATTTTCTTTAAATTCTAAAAAGTCTTTGGAAATTTTCATTTACTTGGTTAACTCCAATTTCTAGAGTTCTAGGAATTCCTTATAACTACAACTATTTGATTGAAAATCACTTATTTTTAAAAAATTGTTAAATATATATTGTTAGGTAGTTAGAATAGGGTAATATGTGAACCGTGAACTTCCAGATGTTCAAGCAGGTTTTAGAAAAGGCAGAGGCACCAGAGATCAAATTGCCAACATCCGCTGGATCATGGAGAAAGCAAGAGAGTTCCAGAAAAACATCTATTTCTGCTTCATCGACTATGCCAAAGCTTTTGACTGTGGAAAATTCTGAAAGAGATGGGAATACCAGACCACCTGACCTGCCTCTTGAGAAACCTGTATGCAGGTGAGGAAGCAACAGTTAGAACTGAACATGGAACTACAGACTGGTTCCAAATAGGAAAAGGAGTACGTCAAGGTTGTATATTGTCACCCTGCTTATTTAACTCATATGCAGAGTACATCATAAGAAATACTGGGCTGGAAGAAGCACAAGCTGGAATCAAGATTGCCGGGAGAAATATCAATAACCTCAGATATGCAGATGATACCACCCTTACGGCAGAAAATGAAGAGGAACTCAAAAGCCTCTTGATGAAAGTGAAAGAGGAGAGTGAAAGGTTGGCTTGAAGCTCAACATTCAGAAAACAAAGATCATGGCATCTGGTCCCATCACTTCATGGGAAATAGATGGGAAAACAGTGGAAACAGTGTCAGACTTTATTTTTTTGGGCTCCAAAATCACTGCGGATGCTGATTGCAGCCATGAAATTAAAAGACGCTTACTCCTTGGAAGGAAAGTTATGACCAACCTAGATAGCATATTAAAAAGCAGAGACATTACTTTGCCAACCAAGGTCTGTCTAGTCAAGGCTATGGTTTTTCCCGTGGTCCTGTATGGATGTGAGAGTTGGACTGTGAAGAAAGCTGATCGCCAAGGAATTGATGCTTTTGAACTGTGGTGCTGGAGAAGATTCTTGAGAGTTCCTTGGACTGCAAGGAAATCCGACCAGTCCATTCTAGAGGAGATCAATCCTGGGTGTTCATTGGAAGGATGGATGATAAAGCTGAAACTCCAAAACTTTGGCCACCTCATGCGATGAGTTGACTCACTGGAAAAGACTCTGATGCTGGGAGGGATTGGGGGCGAGAGGAGACGGGGACGACAGAGAATGAGATGGCTGGATGGCATCACCGACTTGATGGACATGAGTTTGAGTGAACTCCAGGAGTTGGTGATGGACAGGGAGGCCTGGCGTGCTGTGATTCATGGGGTCGCAAACAGTCGGACACAACTGAGCGACTGAACTGGACTGAACTGAAAGGAGTCCGAAATGGCTAAAAGACAAGGAAGGGAAAAGCCCGCGAAAATAGAACAAAGGAAGGTCAAAGGAAGGCCAGAGGACCGGGGTGAGGACTTCAGGTAGAACAAACAACACTCCTGGCTAACCCAATTTACGTAAGGCAGGCCCGGGGGAGGAAAAAAACAAAAAAGAGGAGCCAAAGGGCTCTCTCTCTCTCTCCCCAACCGCTGGAGCGCTCCGCTCTTCTCTTAGTGTCTTTGGGTCGACATGCCCTCACACCTCAAAGATGGATTTTCCTGCTATTATCTAAATAAAATAGAGCTGTAACACTGATTTGTCTAAGAGCTATAACACGGTCCGTTTGAGGCCTGAGAGGTACAACACGGTCTGTCCAAGACCTGAGAGCTGTGACATGCCGAGGGCTTTAATGTCCATCACTCCAAATCTTTGTTGTGACGAGACAAAACCGAGGAAAAAGAAAAGACGGAGGAATTTCAGCTTTAGCATCAGTCCTTCCAATGAACACCCAGGACTGATCTCCTTTAGAATGGACTAACACTCGCCTGACAATATGATCCAAAAACCTTTTAAATCAGGATGCTCAAGTTCTCTTTCTGAATGATTAAAATTGGATATAAAAATTCACAGGTAAGGCTGACCTTCCCTTTGAACTGATGATGTCTACTTATTCCTGCTGGAGGAAAACAGTGGACATCCTTCTTCACGGGGTATTCTAACTGTTTCTGTGTTTTAGAAGTGTAAAAATGGAAATGAACTAATGCCCCAAACAGGCTGTTATACAGGGTGTGGTTTGCTTTACAGGGAGCTGAAAAAAGCCTTAACTAAAAGCAGAAGAGTCAGGGAAACCGTCTTTTTTTTTTTTTTAACTCCACTACAAACAAAATAAACTATGACTTAAGGCATCATTTCATCCCTGCCAACCCCCAATGGCTTCATTAAAATACATCTTTACGTATTTGCTACTCAGATGAGCCACGAGAACACTTAGAAAAACAGACTACACAGTGTTAAAGAATTACAAAGAGTTCAAAGTTGTGCCTCTCCTAGATTTAACACCCACCTCCCTGTCAGCTCAAACTTGTCTTCTCTCTTCATAGCCAGTCTCAAAATGCACTGTATTGGGTTTATACCATGACCTTCAACTGGATATACCAAATCTGTCCTTTCAACCCTGTCCCCCCAACTCAACCCGGTATCTACCTGAAGGAATCCACTGCCCAGCCCCCAGCAGCGGTTGCTTCTTGCCTTTCCTGTTCCTCACATCCTCCTCCTGGCTCTCCCAGCATGAGACCTTGAAGTCATCCTCACCCATTCCTGGGGTGCCCAGTCATACAGGGAAAGAGAGCTGAGTTTAAATGAGAAGACTTGATTTGAATCCCACCACTGCTGTTAACACCATGTGACCCTGAACAAGTTACTTGACCCTTCTGAACCTATTTCATTATCTGTAAAGCTGGAAGACCACCATGCAGGGGTGGCTTTAAATAATAAATGAGATGATGTATTTGTATCTCCCTCCCTTCCTTCCATCTCCCCTGTCTTTTCCCCATTTCTAATATCTCTTCAAGAAACCTCCGTAAATCCTCATTTCTTTGCAGGCAAGCATAAGGAGTACTCACACACTTCTGTCCCTTCCCTGCAGCTACAAAAAAAGCCCAAGGCTGAGTGGTTTTGTGGGGAAAACAGGGAGACTGACTAAAGGGTACCAGAACCCAGAGGCTAGAGTAAATAATTAAAACTATCAAAAAAAAAAAAAAAAAAAGGAGAAAGTAGTGTCCCAAGGCTTGCTGTAGGAAGCAGAGGAAAGGAGCCCAGCTTAGGTGTTACTCACCAACTGGGGAGGTTCTTCCTTACCATATTTCACAGATTTTTAGTTTCTGCTAGTAAAGTGTTAAGAAAGCCTTCCTCAGTGATCAATGCAAAGAGATAGAGGAAAACAACAGAATAGGAAAAACAAGAGATCTCTTCAAGAAAATTAGAGATTCCAAGGGAACATTTCATGCAAAGATGGACTTGATAAAGGACAGGAATGGTATGGACCTAACAGAAGCAGAAGATATTAAGAAGAGGTGGCAAGAATACACAGAAGGACTGTACAAAAAAGATCTTCACGACCAAGATAGTCACGATAACGTGATCACTGACCTAGAGCCAGACATCTTGGAATGTGAAGTCAAGGGGGCCTTAGAAAGCATCACTAGGAACAAAGCTAGTGGAGGTGATGGAATTCCAGTTGAACTATTTCAAATCTTGAAAGATGATGCTGTGAAAGTGCTGCACTAAGTATGCCAGCAAATTTGGAAAACTCAGCAGTGGCCACAGGACTGGAAAAGGTCAGTCTTCATTCCAATCCCAAAGAAAGGCAATGCCAAAGAATGCTCAAACTACCGCACAATTGCACTCATCTCACACGCTAGTAAAGTCATGCTCAAAATTCTCCAAGCCAGGCTTCAGCAATATGTGAACCGTGAACTTCCAGATGTTCAAGCAGGTTTTAGAAAAGGCAGAGGCACCAGAGATCAAATTGCCAACATCCGCTGGATCATGGAGAAAGCAAGAGAGTTCCAGAAGAACTCTATTTCTGCTTCATTGACTATGCCAAAGCCTTTGACTGTGTGGATCACAATAAACTGTGGAACATTCTGAAAGAGATGGGAATCCCAGACCACCTGACCTGCCTCTTGAGAAACCTGTATGCAGGTCAGGAAGCAAGAGTTAGAACTGGACATGGAACAACAGACTGGTTCCAAATAGGAAAAGGAGTACGTCAAGGTTGTATATTGTCACCCTGCTTATTTAACTTCTATGCAGAGTACATCATGAGGAACGCTGGGCTGGAAGAAGCACAGGCCGGAATCAAGATTGCTGGGAGAAATATCAATAATCTCAGATATGCAGATGACACCACCCTTATGGCAGAAAGTGAAGAGGAACTCAAAAGCCTCTTGATGAAAGTGAAAGAGGAGAGTGAAAAGGTTGGCTTGAAGCTCAACATTCAGAAAACAAAGATCATGGCATCTGGTCCCATCACTTCATGGGAAATAGATGGAAAAACAGTGGAAACAGTGTCAGACTTTATTTTTCTGGGCTCCAAAATCACTGCAGATGCTGATTGCAGCCATGAAATTAAAAGATGCTTACTCCTTGGAAGGGAAGTTATGACCAACCTTGATAGTATATTAAAAAGCAGAGACATTACTTTGCCAACAAAAGTCTGTCTAGTCAAGGCTATGGTTTTTCAAGTGGTCATGTATGGATGTGAGAGTTGGACTGTGAAGAAGGCTGATCGCCGAAGAATTGATGCTTTTGAACTGTGGTTTTGGAGAAGACTCGAGAGTCCCTTGTACCGCAAGGAGATCCAACCAGTCCATTCTAAGGGAGATCGATCCTGGGTGTTCATTGGAAGGATGGATGATAAAGCTGAAACTCCAAAACTTTGGCCACCTCATGCGATGAGTTGACTTACTGGAAAAGACTCTGATACTGGGAAGGGTTGGGGGCGGGAGGAGAAGGGGACGACCAAGAATTAGATGGCTGGATGGCATCACCGACTCTGTGGACGTGAGTTTGGGTGAACTCCAGAAGTTGGTGATGGACAGGGAGGCCTGGCGTGCTGTGATTCATGGGGTCGCGGAGAGTCGGACACAACTGAGCGACTGAACTGAACTGAGTAAAGTGTTAGTCTCAGTCATGTCCAACCCTTGCGACCCCAAGGACTGTAGCCCACCAGGCTCCTCTGTCCATGGGATTCTCCAGGCAAGGATACTGGAGTGGTTTACTATTACCTTCTCCAGTGGACTTTCTCAACCCAGGGATCAAACCCAGGTCTCCTGCATTGCAGGCAGATTCTTTACTGTCTGAGCCTGAATAATTAAAAGCCAAAAGACCATATCTCCCAAATAACTTGAATACATAGTAATTCTACAAGTACCCTCTTTCCTAAAAGATAAAAAAATTTTAAACTCCTTATATGAGGGAAATTCACTCCTTAAATTGTAAATTGTTGTAAAAATTGTACCAAAAAAAAAAAAAAAAGAGAGAGTTCCCTAGTGGCATAGTGGTTATGATTCAGCATTTTCATTCCCATGACCCCAGTTCAATCCCTAATCAGGTAACTAAAATCCCACAAACCACACTGTGTGGCCAAAAACCCAAAAGAAAGAAAATGGAAAAGAAATTGCGTTATTACATTTCTACTCTGAACCTAGAGTTGCAGGATTCTAGCAGATCTCTTGCTTGGGAGCAGATGAGCAATGGCACTGCACAGAGTTTAGAACACTGACAGGAGCTGGTTTAAATCAAGAAGGGCTTGGCCATTCATCAGGTTAGGGAGATATTAGTCACCTTTGCTCTGCAACTTTTGGAAAGGGACAGAAGCTCCAGAACTTGGTAGGGACTACACAAGGTGTGAAGTATGGAGATCCAGTAGTCTGTGGCCAGGGGCTGGGGAGTGTATGTGCTCAGTCGCTAAGTCATGTCTGGACTCTTTGCAACCCCATGAACTTAGCCCTCCAGGCTCCTCTGTCCATGGAATTTTCCCGGCAAGAATACTGAAGTGGGTTGCCACTTCCTACTCCAGAGAATCTTCCTGACCCAGGGATCAAACCCATGTCTCCTGCGTCTCCTGCATTGGCAGGTGGATTTTTTACCACTGAGCCACCTGGGAAGCCCTGGCTGGAGAGAGCAGTTCACATAATCTCACATCTCACCTGCCAACATATGCCCTCAGCTTCCTTAGCATGAATGGGGGTGCTTCACCATCCAGGACTGAAGTCCCGCTCCACCACTAACTAGCTGTAGTGATCATGGATAAGCCACTCAATGTCTCTATGCCCCAGTTTCATTATTTGTCAAGTGGGGTTAATCATAGCACTGACCTCACAGGCCTGTTTTAAAAGCTAAATCAGAGGCACAAACTTTCAGTTGCAAAATAAATGAGTCATGGGTATGAAATGTACAGTAAGGGAAATGTAGTTAATAACTGTGTAATATATTTTATGGTGATATTATAACTAGATATAATATGGTGATCATTTTGAAATATATAGAAATACCAAATCACCATCTTGTGTACCAGAAACTAGCACAGCACTGTAGGTAAGTTATTCTTCAAAAACAAAATTATAGAAAAGGAAACCAGATATGTGGTTACTAGAGGTGGGAGTTGGGGGAGGCAGTCAAAAGGTCAAATTTCCAGTTATAAATAAGTACTAGGAAGGTACAGTACAACATGATAAATATAATTAACACTGCTATATGTTTTATATGGAAGTTGTTGAGAGTATATTCTAAAGTTCTCATCACAATTTTTTTCTATTTCTTTTTGTATCTACATGAGATGATGAATGTTCACTAAACTTATTGTGATACTCATTTAATGATGTATATAAGTCAATTCATTATGCTGTACACCTTAAACTTACACAGTGCTGTATGTCAATTATATTTCAATAAAACTGGAAAAAAGAAATAACAGAAATTTTTTTTAAAAAGCTAAATTAGTTTTTACATGTAAAGCACTTAGCACGTGTAATGTCCAGCATATGTGTTATGTAAACGTGTTCTTTTCCTTGCTAATCAGCTATGTCTTTATTTCTTCCAGAAAGCTCTCCTTAGTTGAACCCCTTAGACAGGACTAGGTTACTCTTTCTTCTGCCCTCTCAAATACATTCTGTTTAATCTATCAAAAGTAGAACCAAAATGAATTTAAATTGTGTGTTTAGGCATGTGCAGAGGATAGGCGTGAGTCTCCTGGGCCATCAAGAAGATTAATCAAAGGTTAAGAAGGAGTCCTGGGCAGCACTAGGGGGGTTGAGTTCCACATTGATCCAGGTCTGGACCCAGTCCTCTCCAGTGGTGGACTGCCTGGCCATCAGCACAGGTTTGGTTCTGGGCAGAGCCCTGTTTAGTGATCCCAGTATCATGGTCAAACTAGCTTCAGAGCCTTAATGTGGGGCCCCTGGAGGAGCGTCATCCTGCCCCCAGGGGTACTTTGGGCAAATCCAGGAGGAACTTCAGAGTTCAAGGAAGAAGAAGTTGATGATGTGATCCCCCATCCCGCTTTCCTGGGACATCAATCAATGGGAGATGGTGGAGTGTACATGACAGCTGCTGTGTTAACATCTCTCTTTGTTCCAGGCAGAATTTCTTATTCTGACTGTATTAGTTTGTGAGGGCTGACGTAACAAAGGACCACAGACTGGTGCCATAATAACAGAAATCTACATCTCACAGTTTGGAGGCTGGAAGTTCAAGATCAAAGTGTTGAGAGTATTGGTTCTTTCTGGGGGTTGTGAGGCAGAGCTGTCTACTTGGCTTATAGATGGCCATCTTCTCCCTATGTCTGCATATCATCTTTGTGTTGTATGGGTCTGTGTCCAAATTTCCTCTTCCTATAAGGACACAAGTGATACTAGCTTAGGGCCCACCCAAATGACCTCAATTTTACTTGATTACTTCAATTAAGTCTTCATCTCCAAATAAGATCAATTTTGAGGTGCTAGGGGTGAGGATTTCAACATATGAATGAGGGGGATACAATTCAATCCGTAATGCTGCCTAAAATTGGCGGGGGGCAGGGCAGAAGGAAAGCTCTCATCAAGTAAAATGAAAAAGACAAAAGCCCAGAAGAAATGGGCTGCCTGGACATGTCCAGCCTGTGATTTGATCTAGCATATATGCTTTACAGCAAATCAACTGGGAAAAGAAAAATGCTCCATGTTCAAGATAAGCCAGCATCTGGTACTGTGAGAATGATCTGTTCTCTGGAAGCTGCACCCAACAAAATACAAGAGGAAGAAGTTCAGTTCAGTTCAGTTCAGTTCAGTCGCTCAGTCGTGTCCGACTCTCCGCGACCCCATGAATCACAGCACGCCAGGCCTCCCTGTCATCTGGTACTGTGAGAATGATCTGTTCTCTGGAAGCTGCACCCAACAAAATACAAGAGGAAGAAGTTAAATCTCATGTAAAAGTATTATGAGCAAGTGAGAAAGACTTGGGATCTCCAGATGGCACTCTAGGGCTTGTGTTGCAAAGTCAGATCAAGTGTCTGGTGGGACGAGGAGAAGCTCACTCAAGATCAGCTTCTACCCACAGACATAGAAAATAAAATTGTGGTTAAAAAAGGGGAAAGATGGGGGAAGAGAGGGATAAATTAGGAGTTTGGGATTAACATACACACACTGCTATACAGTATATAAAATAGATAAACAATAAGGACCTACTGTATGGCACAGGGAACTATACTCAATGTCTTATAATAACCTATAATGGAAAAGAATCTTTCAAAGCATATATATTGGGACTTCCTTGGTGGCCCAGAGGTTAAGAATCCACCTGCCAATGCAGGCGACATGGGTTTGATCCCTGGTTCAGAAAGATCCCACATGCCATGGAGCAACTAAGCCCATGCACCACAGCTACTGAAGCCTGAGTGCTTAGAGCTCGTGTTCCACAGCAAGAGAAGGCACTTAATGAGAAGCCTGTGCACCGCAACGAAGAACAGTCCCCACTCGCCACAACTAGAGAAAGTCCAACTGTAGCAACAAAAACCCAGCCCAGCAAAACACAGATTAATAATTTTTAAAATTAAAAACATATAAAGCATATATATAAAACACAACACTGTAAATCAACTATATTTCAATAAAAATTTTTTTAAAAAGAGATAAGCTTCTCTTGGAGAAGAGAATGAGGTAATAAATGGGAATCAGGGGATGTCAACAATGTTGATGACCAGGCACGAAGATCCAGGAGGGAACTGACTAAAGTTCCAAAACCAAGCATGCATCTCACCACCCAAGATGGAGAGAAAAATCAATTCTCACCAACGCTGCAGAAGAGAACAGAAAAGCAGAGCCAACAGGTCATCTCAGTGATGTCAGATTGAGAAAGCCTCTAGTGAAAGTGTAGTCCCAAACACTCACGAGAGAGGAAATGAGATGATGCAACTCCATCATGAGAAAGAAATGCAGCTTGTTGGGCTATTATCTGTCAAGACAGAGAAAGAGGAGGGAAGGTCCAAAGCAAATGACAAGCTGAGCTGTGACCACGAGGAGCAGGAGAACTTGAAGAAAAGCTGCAATGACTCTGTCTTCTTCTCAAAGCCAAATTCTATCTTCTTCTGTAAACCAAAGCTTACGATCATTGGTTTGAGAGCGTGGGAGGCTGGATAAAACTTCTCAAGACAGAAGAGTACAGACTTGAGACAAAAAATAACCATAAAAGCAATGAAACTCGAACCACAGCAATTCAGGGAGAAGGCAGTATTACTGACCCCCTTTACAAACAGAAAACTAAGGCTCAGAGTGGAGAAACCTGCCCTAGATCTCACGGCTCCTAAGTGGCAGAGGCAACATTCAAGCCCAGGTCTGACTCTTTCCTACTTTGCTCGAGCTCTTTCCTGCTCTGCTCCAGCGCCTTCCTGGGTAACCTGCGTGCATCTGAGGATTCAGACAGCACATCTCTTCCTGATCCCTGGCAGAAGTGCTCTTCCTCTGAGATAGGAGAATATCTCAGCCCTACTCTCCAGCCCCCTATTTGCTGCAGGCTTTCCCCTTCCCTCCCCTCCTCTCTCCCAAATCTGCTATTTCCACTGGATCCAAAGGTGGAGTCTGTGGCAAGAAGACATCCTCTTGGACTTCCCTGGTGGCATGGTGGATAAGAGTCCACCTGCCAGTACAGGGACTATGAGCTTGATCCCTGGTCCAGGAAGATTCCACATGCCATGGAGCAAGTAAGCCCATGTGCCACACCTACTGAGCCTGAATGCTGCAACTACTGAAGCCCATGCTCCTAGAGCCCGGGCTGCAGAGCAAGAGAAATGACTGCAGCAAGAAACCCACCAGCACGAGGAAGAGTATTCCCACTTGCTGCAACCAGAGAAAGGCCGCGCAAAAGCAACCCACACA
This sequence comes from Moschus berezovskii, assembly GCF_049115385.1. Taxonomy (NCBI): domain Eukaryota; kingdom Metazoa; phylum Chordata; class Mammalia; order Artiodactyla; family Moschidae; genus Moschus; species Moschus berezovskii. Next base: position 52,356,615 of record NC_142466.1, on the reverse strand, counting down.
CAAACAAAAGTAAATTAATTAATTAAGTTAAATTAAAAGGGATGTCTCTGGTGGCACAGGGGAGTGGACGGCAATCTGTCTGCCAATGCAGGGGATGTGGGTTCGAGCATCCAGGAATATTCCACGTGCCTCGGAGCAACTAAGCCGGTATGCCGCAATTACTGAGCACACGTGCCCTAGCAACAAGAAGCTGGAGCACTACAACGAAGAGTCGCCCCCACTTGCCACAATTAGAGAAAGCCCATGCACAGCAATGAAGACCCAACACAGCAAAAAGATATAAATAAATAAAAGAAGAAATCCTCTCCCTTCCAAGAAGCACTCTCCCCCAACCCAACCATCATCACGCTGGCTTCCCACCAAGGGATCTCTGTCACCTTATCCTCCTCCTTATGGACTGGGTTTCCCCTGAACACCCCCAACCAGGCAAAAAAAACTGAACTACCTCCTGGGTTTACTAAGCTCCTGCATGTACATGATCTTCCTTAACAGTCAAGATCCTGAAACACCACAAGGTTTTTAATTCACTTTGTTTTAAATTTTCCTGTAAAATATATCTAAATTATCTATATTTATTTTTAGTTAAAAAGCTTTTTTTCATAAGCGGTCCTACTTTTCCTCAAATTGTATCTTGATAGTATAATAAATTTTAGGATATGCATTCAGTTCAGTTCAGTTCAGTCGCTCAGTCATGTCCGACTCTCTGTGACCCCATGAATCACAGCATGCCGGGCCTCAGTGTCCACCACCAACTCCCGGAGTTCACTCAAACTCATGTCCATTGGGTCGGTGATGCCATCCAGCCATCTCATTCTCTGTCGTCCCCTTCTCCTCCTGCCTCCAATCCCTCCCAGCATCAGAGTCTTTTCCAGTGAGTCAACTCGTCGCATGAGGTGGCCAAAGTATTGGAGTTTCAGCTTTAGCGTCACTCCTTCCAATGAACACCCAGGACTGATCTCCTTTAGAATGGACTGGCTGGATCTCCTTGCAGTCCAAGGGACTCTCAAGAGTCTTCTCCAGCACCACAGTTCAAAAGCATCAATTCTTTGGTGATCAGCTTTCTTCACAGTCCAACTCTCACATCCATTCATGACCACTGGAAAAACCATAGCCTTGACTAGACGGACCTTGGTTGGCAAAGTAATGTCTCTGCTTTTTAATATGCTATCTAGGTTGGTCATAACTTTCCTTCCAAGGAGTAAGCATCTTTTAATTTCATGGCTGCAATCAGCATCCGCAGTGATTTTGGAGCCCCTAAAAATAAAGTCTGACACTGTTTCCACTGTTTCTCCATCTATTTGCCGTGAAGTGATGGGACCAGATGCCATGATCTTTGTTTTCTGAATGTTGAGCTTCAAGCCAACTTTTTCACTCTCCTCTTTCACTTTCATCAAGAGGCTTTTGAGTTCCTTTTCACTTTCTGCCATAAGGGTGGTGTCATCTGCATATCTGAGGTTATTGATATTTCTCCCGGCAATCTTGATTCCAGCTTGTGCTTCTTCCAGCCCAGTGTTCCTCATGATGTACTCTGCATATAAGTTAAATAAGCAGGGTGACAATATACAATCTTGACGTACTCCTTTTCCTATTTGGAACCAGTCTGTTGTTCCATGTCCAGTTCTAACTGTTGCATTACCATCATTTAATTATTGTTATTACATTAGAAACTCTAGTAAAATAATTAATTCTAATTTGATAAGTCAGCCCACTATTCCCTACATAATATATGTAATTTTGTGAGCACTTCAGTCACCAGATACATTCTAACATAGAGAAACACTTACCTTTGCTAATGGTCCTGTGTAGTAGTTACAAAAGAAAGGTGAAACAAAGTTTCTGTTGGCCTCAATACATTTCCATTGACTTCGAAAGTCATAGCTCTGTTTCTCTAAGCATTCTGTGATGGCCTAGAAGGCAGATAAGATTTTGTATTCATCCTTCTATCTCTAGCATCTCTCCTGAGGAATCAGCGTATGACAGATACCCAATGACATCAGAGTTTACTTCCTAACTAAGAGGCAGCAGGGTATAATGGTTAAAATCCTGCTCTCTAGAACCTGCCTCAGTTTGGGTCCCAGCTTCATATTTAATTAGCTTTGTAGCCTGGGCAAGCCTCTATACCTCTCCAGGGCCTCCGTTTCCTCCTCTGTAAATAGGGGATAAAAATGGTGCCTACCTAATAAAGTTGTGTGAAAATTAAGCTTAAAAAACATATGCAAAACACTTAGGGTCTGAACCATCTGAAGGGCTAAGTGCTAGCCATGATTATTATTTACTCAGCAAACATTTATTGGCCCAGGTTATTATGGACTAAATGTTTGTGTCCTCTTAAAATGGATCAATCAAAGCCTTAATTCCTAGCATGCTGGTGATCATGATGGAAGGTAAATAAGGTTGAGGTTAGGTCACAAAGGTGGGTTCTTCACGATGGGATAAGGAAGAAGAGACAGAGATGGCTCCCTCTCTGTGCAAATGCACCTAAGAAAGGCTGTGTGAGCACACGGGGAGAAGGTCACCTTCTGCAAGCTAGGAAGGTGGTCCTCACCCAGAAACGGACCATGCCAGCACCCAGATCTCAGACTTCCAGCCTCCAGAAACGTGAGTAATAAATGTCCGTGACTTAACCCCCACCCCCACCCCACCCCCGCCCCAGGCTGCGGTATCTTGTTACAGAAGCCTAAGATCAGAAATTCATTCCCAGACAGGTTTTCAGGTCACTGGGTGCCACTTCCTTAATCAACCCTGTGTTCCCCAACCCCAATTTTCCATGTTCCCACTTGGACCACTTCAACCTTCCAAGTTTCCACTTAGATTTCCTTCCCTTTGGCAGCTGAGGTGTTGGTAACCTTTGATCCACCTCTCCATCCCCATCTGGAGGATTCCTGGCTCTTCAGGAGTGGCTTCCTGCCTGACCAGTTCTGCCAGCCTCCAACAACCACCCAAGCTCCAGCAGATATCACACTGCCCAGGGCATCAACATTTGGACTGCCCCTTTCCCCTTGTTCCTGCTCCCCTTGCACCTGCAGCTGGGCCAGACTCTGCTTCCCTTGTATCACTTCTCTAATTATACCTGTTTACTACCTATCTTCCCCTCCAGACTGTCAGGGGCTGCTCTGAAGGCAGATACCTATTTTGCTGACATTGTATCCATTTCTAGGTCCAGCCCAACACTCCATTCATTCATTCACTCCCTGGACAACCCCTGAGCTGCTCCTGATCCAACATTCTGAGTGATGCTGTACATACAAATAATATGAAACCATCCCTTCCCTCAAGAACCACCCAGTCTAGCAGAACAACAAATAACTGTGACCCAGCACACTGCAGGGGTCACAGTGACCACGGAACAGGGATGAGGCAGGAGACAGTGGATAAGCCTGCTCAAGGGGCTTGGCTTGGGAAAGTCTTCACAGAGAAAGTACTTGAGTTAGGTCTTAAAAATATGAGCAGACATTCCTTAGGCTGATGGAAGGAGCTGAGACATCCCAGGCAGAGAGGAAAGTATTCCCAGGAGCCAGAAGAGCGAAACAGCAAAAATGTTCTCAGGTCGGTAGGTAGGACGAGCTGGCAGGAAGGCAGCCTGAGGTGCACCTATGAGCCCAGGGCTACAGATGTCTTCTGACCTTTGGCTCTGCACACAGCAGGTATGGCAGATGCCACCCACTCTGGCCGACACACCCTTCCCCTGGCCGATATGTGGCTAAACCACGTTTTAGTGACCACATTCACTGTGTCTGCCACTGAGATAAATGCTCCCCTTAAAATGCATTACCTGGACTTCCCTGGTGGCTCAATGGTAAAGCAGCTGCCTGCCAATGCAGAAGACATGGGTTTGATCCCTGCTCCAGGAAAACCCCACATGCCATGGAGCAGCTAAGTCCATGCACCGTAACTACTGAGCCTGTGCTCTGGAGCCCGGGAGTTGCAAACACTGAAACCCATGCACCCTAGAGCCCGTGCTCTACAAGAGAAGACACTACAATGAGACGTCCGAGCACTGCAACCAGAGAGAAGCCCTGCTTTGCACTACTAGAGAAAAGCCCACACAGCACGAAGACCGAGCACAGTCAAAAACAAAAACAAGTAAAATTTTTAAAAAATGCATTACCTTAGTTCATTCTCACAATGACTTTCAGAGGTAGATGTAAATTCTGTTTTCAGACGAAGAAACTCAGGCACCAGATGACTAGGTAACTCTCTTGTGGCCACACTGGTAATAAGTACTGGAGGTGTGATTCCAACCCAAGTTGGTCTGATTACAAAATTCGTATCTTCTGACACCCACTAAGCCTGTGTAGGTGACCTGAGGCCCTTGATATGTCCCCATCATAATGAAATGGAATTCCCTCTTTACTGACTTGTCTCCCTCTAGGATCTCATGAGGGCGAGGCTTTGTTCACCACTGTACCCCTAGCATGTGCCAGAGGGCCTGGCAGGGTATGGCATTAATAATGCATGCAGAGGATGACTGCATGAATGAACAGGGCTTTGAACTCTCTTCCAACGTGCACTCTCACCCTTCTCTGTCCTTGAAAGTGAAGGAATCTGTATCATTATCCTGAAGCCAAGATCTGAGTAGAAAACCCAAGTTCACTTGTGCCCTTTTCTGCTCTGGTCAGAGGGAGAAAACCTCCTACAGCACTGAACTCTGAAGCTACACGGATGGAAACCCCCGCCCCCCACCCCCGCCAAGTGCAGGGGCTTCTGCCACCAGCCATGCACAAATGCGTTAACACCCTTTAAGAGGCCCGCTGACAAGGCTGGTCTGTGTCTGGCATCTGGGAACTTGCATTGAAGGAAGGTTCCACCATAAGGACAGAAGAGCCTGGAGTGCTGCAGTCCATGAGGTTGCCAAGAATCAGACACGACTGAGCGACTGGACAACAACCAACAACTACCACCATTCCCAGGACTTCAGCTGCTCACTGTCCCTAAACAGTCTGCATAAACAATGTGGTTTAGGTTAAATACCTGCTTCTCCTCTGGGAGTCTGAACTTCTGTGCTATGCAGAGGATGCCAACATAATAGGTCCCCCCTCCCCAAATATCCTGGGCACTGAGTCTCTAATGAAGTTCCCTGGTTGGCAACATTTCATACGTGTGGTCTGTTGGAATTAATCATGGCCTATGCGACTCCCCTAGGAGAGGACACTTGGAAGCCTGTGCCTGGTGTCCTCGGATCCAAGTGGCTTCTTCTATTTACTGATTTTGCTTTGTGTACTCTCACAGTAATAACCATAGAGGTGAGACTCTGAGTCCTCTTAGCAAATCACAGAAACTGGAGGTGACCTTAGAGATCCTGACACAGCATCTCTCCCATAAACAAGACTGAGAAATGCTTCTTGCCTAGTCCTGACCATTAACCAGCGGAATCACACACCCTCGGCCCACAGGGGCCAAGTAGGAATGTAAAATTGTGCAACCGGCTCAGTGGGGTGGAGGACGCCAAGGCGAGTCTAACATAGGTGGCAACTGCCCAGCTCTGACCTCAGCAGCACACCACAGGCAGAGTTGGGCGGAGATCACACCCATGGATACCAAACCCTCTCCCTCTGCTGATGGCAGGTGCTTCCAGATGGGAACACAGAGTACTTCGGTGGCAGGCTTTGGCCTCGTTCCAAAGCCCAAGATAAATGCTTTATATCCTCTGATACAATGAGGATTCCTTTCATGCAAAATATGAAATAAAATTAGATGTTAGTCTCAAGTCTGTGAAACCACAGGGAAGGTGAGACACGGCTTAACTTCATAGGACCCAACAGCAGTGGGCTACCTCCCTTCTTGGATTTCTTTTCTGTAGCGAACCTGACCTACATGACAGGGATTGTCAGCACCCACTCTCAGAATCCGCTTATGCCAAGTTATGCTAAGGAGACTAGACACCTGGAAGTACAGATTTTTAAGCCATTAAGCTGAGCTCGCAAAGGCGTGAGAGGAGGAAAACTAAAACTTGATGGCTCCTCCTTGCACAAAGGACTCTTGCTCTGGCTTACAAAGCTCCCCAGATTCTAGGTTGACTATGATTAACAGTAATAGTCAAGATGGGGAGGGGCCAGTCATGATTCCAGGACTTTGCCTGAAGGACTACAGGGATCCCTTATCTTATGAAGGCAAGTTCATACTTGGCTCTGTCCCCAAGTAGCCCATCCCACTACCTGGTAATGCTGGCCTTTCTGGAAGCACTGAAGAGGTGTGTCCTCACTCCCCTGTTTACATGGAGTTGGGGTCCTCACTGACCTTGGTCTCCTCAGAACCCTCTCCCCACTCCTTCCCCATATCAGAGGCTTCTCTTCCAGCTACCCCTTCCCACTAATCCCTATGTCCCAGTTCCCAGCACCTGTCTATGCCCCTCCTGAGTCACACCTACCTCCTCAGCTCTATCAAGTTCCTGTATGCCCAGAATGCAGAGCCCACTGCTAGCCTTGTCCCTTCCCTCACTCTTATTCCAGTCCATTTCCAAATGCCTCCAATCCACTGGATCTCTAACTGAGGCCACCAGACCAGCAGCATCAGCATCACCTGGGTACTTATTGGAGATGCAGATTATCAGGGTCCCATTCCAGACTGACTAACTCAGGAACCAAATTTGGGGTGGGGGGTGGTCAGCAATGTATGTTTTAACAAGCTTCCAGGTGATTCAGATACAGCCCAGTGTGTGAGGACCACTGAACCACACACTTCCTTTTGCTTATTCTAAGGAATGAGGAAATGGAAGTAACTTTCTAAATCTGGCTGATTTTTCTATTTCCCTTACTCGCCAGTAATATAAGATCCAAACACACAACCCAAGTTCAATATAGTGGGCCTCTAAAATGCCTACAGGTATTTAAAAAATTCATGATCCATTTGTAACTGTAGACAATGAAGATGATTCTCCACATTGCTAGAGAGAAAACACACGGCCATGCAGCAGCCTGGAAAAGAAAGAACGGAAATGCACAAACTCATGCCGAAACGTACATCAGCCTACTCGGAGTATACGAAAATAAAATCAATAGTCTGCTAATGCAGGGGAAACGGGTTTGATCCCTGGTCTGGTAAGATTCCACATGCAACTAAGCCCGTGAACCACAACCACGGAGCCCGTGTGCTTCAAGTGCTGAAGCCCGGAGCCCGGAGCCTGCTCCGCAACAAGAGAAGCCCACACACCGCAACCAAGAATAGCCCCTGCTCGCTGAGACTACAGAAAACATGTGCAAAGCAATGAAAACCCAACACAGCTACAAAAAATAAATAAATAAATAAATAATTTAAAAGATTTTTAAAAAGAGAGCCTAATAAAAGCTGCAATCTATGAATATGAGCTGTATATTCTTATATATTATGTAGAATGGACAGATGTTAATCAACAGACTATCAAACAATATTTTAGTTCAAGTGTTTAAAATGTCCACCATCAGCACAAGTACATTTATTTTTTGGTGCATTATTAACATTTGAGTGGTGCATGATTTTTTAGGGGGCATTGTATCGGCATATAGAGTACTAAATCGCTGTCTACTTACTCCCCTTCACCTCCAAGAATCTATGTATTAATTCTTCACTCAAATCCTTTGGAACATCAGGCACTACAGGTACTAGGCCTCAAGGCAAATAAAAAGATGAGTCAAAACCAAAATAAAATTGAAAAACGCAAAGTACTCAATTTACATTTTCAGTATTTTCCTAGACCACTGAAACTAGGGAATCTATACAAAACTGATTTTCCTCTTCCTCTATCCGGTTTTCCTTAGAAAATGATTAAAAAAAAAAAAAAGGATGGCTTAATAAATAAGCTCATGAAAAGATGTTTAGCACCATTGGCCATCAGAGGAGTGTGAATCAAAACAACTTCACACCAACTAGGATGGCCAAGAAAAAAAAACTAGAGAAACTGAAACTCTCACACATTGCTGATGGGATTGTAAATGGTGCAGTCACTTTGGAAAACAGCCTGGCAGTTCCTGAAAATGTTAAATACAGAATTAACATACGTTTTTCACTTGTAGGTATGCCAGTTCAGTCGCTCAGTCGTGTCTGACTCTGCACGACCCCATGAATCACAGCACGCCAAGCCTCCCTGTCCATCACCAACTCCCGGAGTTCACTCAAACTCATGTCCACAGAGTCGGTGATGCCATCCAGCCATCTCATTCTCTTGCGTCCCCTTCTCCTCCCGCCCCCAACCTCTCCCAACATCAGAGTCTTTTCCAGTGAGTCAACTCGTCGCATGAGGTGGCCAAAGTATTGCAGTTTCAGCTTTAGCATCAGTCCTTCCAATGAACACCCAGGATTGATCTCCTTTAGAAAGGACTGGTTGGATCTCCTTGCAGAATAAGGGACTCTCAAGAGTCTTCATGAAAACGTATGTCCACATAAAAACATGAATGTTCAGAGCAGCATTATTTATAACAGGCAAAAAGTAGAAACACCACAAATATCCATCAACAGACGAATGGATAAACAAAATGTGGCATACACTTACAACAGAACATTATTTGGCAATAAAAAGAAAGCTCTGATACATGAGGCAATGTAGATGAATTTTGAAAACATTATGCTAAATGAAAGAAACCAGAATACAAAACCACATACTGTATGATTCCATTTATATTGAATGTCCAGCATAGGCAAATCTATAGACAGAAAGTTGATTAGTGGTTATTTAGGTTGGGGGAGGCAGGAGATTAGAAGGGAACAGCTAAGGGGTGGAAGGAGTAGTACTACTTTTAGGGCAATAAAAATGTCCTGAAATTGATTATGGTGATGGTTGCACAACTTGGTGAATATACTCAATACCAATGAATTGTACACTTTATTGGTGAATTGTATGGTATATGAATTACATCTCAATAAAACTGTTTTTAAAAAATGACATACAGGAGGACTTCGCTGGTGATACAATGGTTAAGATACTGTGCTTCCACTGAAGAGGGTATGGGTTCAGTCCCTGGCTTGGGGAACTAAGATCCCACAAGATTTACAGCATGCCCCCCCTCCCGAAAAAATGACCTCGAAGCTAGAAGAAAATTACAAACAAACTCAGTTAACTAAAAAGTGTTAGGTACCCCAAATATGTGACTTCTTCTGTTTCTTTTGCACTGTAAATTTCTCCCAAATGAAGGTAAGATATTTTTTTTATCATTGTACAGTTTACAATCACTTTTATAAGTAAGGTCCTTTTGAGTCCTTACTACATAATCTTAGAGAGACAACTGTCTACCTAATTTTATATTTAGGGACATGGTGGCTCCGAGTTTATGAGGCTTACTGCTGCTCAGTCAGTTGGTCACGGTAAATATCAGTTCTTCTGCACCTGAATCCTGTGCCCTTCCTTCCACACTATGGAGCATCTTGGGGTACTGTGTACAGACCATCTGGTTGATATGCAGAGGTAGCACTGCTGACTGGTCTCAAAAAGGAGATTGCTCAAGACTTGATTTTCCTGGGAGCTGGACTAGTTATTCTAACACCTAAAATCAAGCCAAGTATAATCTAATTGATCAGAGGTCTTGTAATACCATAGAAAGAATCCTTTGCTGTTGATTTCTTTGCTCTTTTGGAATTTATTTCAGTTTGGGCTCATCTTTTTATTTGTTTCAAAGTCTAGACCGTGAAGTATTAATCTTCCCAATATCTCTGATCACTTATGTATTCTGAACCACATTCTTGATCTATAACAGTGCCTTTGTTAGATCATGAATGAAACCATTTTTATTAGTTTGCTAATTCACATTTCTGGTCTCAATGAAAAGCATGTCCTCAAATCACAACCTGGACAATTTTAAGCAGATGCAAGAGGATGACATTCATTATTACAAAGCTTTTCTAAAAAATTATGAGTCTGGGATTAACAGATATACACTACTGAATACAAAATAAACAAAAAGGACCTACTGTATAGCACAGTGAACTATATTCAATATCTTGCAAAAACCTATAATGGAAAAAAAATCTGAAAAATAATATATATGTGTGTGTAACTGAATCACTTTGCTATATACCTGAAACTAATACAACATTTGTAAATCAACTATACTTCAATTAAAACAACAACAAAGCTTTCCCAAATTATATACAAACATTTTTAGAACCAGAAACAATGTCCTTGGACCATTAGACTCACTTAACATTAAAGCAGAATCGAAACAGTTAGGGGTCTTTTAGAAAATCATTTCAAATATTTCTGAAGTCTAGTTGTGATCTCCTCCTATATATACCCTAAGCAACAATACTTTTTCTTAATGTTTATTCCAACTACTTTCAAAAATGAGTTTGAGTCACTATTAAAAAACAAAAAACTAAGCCCAATATAAACAGGACACCCAAAATAAAGCCAGTTAAATGCAGTGCTCCAGTCAAACCAAAAAGGAAGGCCTCATAGGTTCAGGTTGTCTCCCTTCAAAGAAAGCACATGCATTTTAAAAACCTGGAGTTTTGGTGCCAAGTCCATCAGGTCAGCAACCCAGGAATTTCCAAATGTTTATCCATATTCTGTAAACATGATTTTACTTTTACTCTATATTCCTATTCAACCTTCTCTGTACCCTACCAGCCAGAAGCTCAGGGGCTGGGAAGAGGGGGTAAGAGGGTATTCTTTAATAAGTAGAGACTTTCTGTTTGGGACAAGGAAAAAGTTCTGGAAAAAGATTAGTGATGGCTGCACAACACGGTGACAGTGCATAATGCCACTGAATTGTCCTCTTAAAAACGGTTAGGAAGTTCCTGGTGGTGGGTGAGGACTCTGCTTTCATCACCTGGGGCCTTGTCAGGGAGCTAAGAACCGGGAAGCCACACAGTGTGGTGAAAGAAAAGAAGAAAAATTATTAAAATGACAAATTTTATGTTGCATTTTATCACAATAATAATAAAAGTATCTAGAAATAAAAATCACATAGCTAGTATACTAACCACATGTCCAAATCTTGCTTAAGGTGCCTAGCTCCCTGGGGCGGAGGAGCTGGGCCCATAAAGCTGTTAAGTGTGTTTGTCCTGGTCTGGCAAAATGATGGTTCAAATATAGGACCGGATGGAAATGTAGGAAAATATACTGTAAATTACTTCTTTAAACTGGACAAAAAAACTTCAGCCCAACATACCCTCTGCCAGTGTTTCTCAAGAGATAATACTCAAAGGATCCCCTGAGGACCTTGATTGAGCAGGCCAGGGTAGCTGTGAAATCCCATATTTCAACACGCCCCCAGGTAATGCAGATGTTGCTGGACCCTGGCTCACTCAGCAAGTCCCCAGAGCGCTTGAAGTAACGCAGCCACCCTCTAGATCTAACCGCTCTAGAACCACTGTCCTCTCACCGGGAAACGCCGAGGGTTATTCACAACCTTCGTAAAAATGCGCTGAGAAACCACGATGGACGATCTCACCGCACCCAGCGTACGAAGAAAACGCACCCACCCCCGGGACTAGAAAGCAGCCACAGGCGATAAGGAAAGCTGACAGAGCGGTAGTTTCGCAGAAAGCCCTCAAGCCGACTTCAGAACAGTCTTGAAAGCACCCTTCTCAACCTCGAAGAATGCCTGGAATTCAGTGGCCTTTCTCCAACACAAAGATGTCCAACTCAATTTTGACCGAGCTCCCTATAGAAGAACCTTGCAATGTAGCCCTTGAAGACTGACAACGCCCAGCACGCTGACGAACTCGTCCCCTCCCTTACAAATGGGTCAGAAAGTGGGGAAAAAATTCTCCAAAATTGTGCGGAGGTGGGAGCTCTGGGCTCCCGGGCTCTCAGGGGTGCGGCGGGGATTCCGCAGGCAGCCCCCACCTGCTCTCAGCTAGCCGGCGCCTCGCTTGGCCCGCGTAAAGCCTCCTCCGGACGCTGCGAGTGTTGACCGCTCCAGCACAAACTCAGAGGCCCTTTTAATCTGGTTAAAGAGAAGCTCAACAGAAAGTGAAACATTTCCCGTCCCCTGGAGGGGAGAACTCCAGGCCAGGTAGGAGAAATAAAGTGGGTCGGAGGCACCTGTAGCCGCCCCGCTTCTAGACGATTCCGCCCCTTTGACTATCATCCCCTGGAGGGAGCGGGGAGGCAAAAGTCAGTTAAGCATCCCCAGAAAGGGGAGAAAAAAGTTACTGTCCAAGAACGTATACTCCGAATCTACAGGGACGTGGGCTGACATCAGCTCGCGTTTATTCGCGCTACACCCCCCACCTCCGCCGGCACGATGAATCCAGAGCACCCCCCGGCACCCCGCAAAGCCCTCCCCAGCCGCAGTCGAGACCCGAGCAAGGTGTCCCGGCGCTGCCGGAGCGCCGCTGCGGCGCTGGGGGCGGCTCTCCTCCAGCCTCGCGGAGGGCCGTGCGGGGACGCCCGCGGGCGCTCGGTGGTCGGGAGGGAGAGGGAGGAGGGTACTCGCCTGGAAGCTGGTGGCGGCCGAAGTTGGCGCAGTCGGGCTTGGGCTCGGGCTCAGGGTGAAGGCGGCTCTGGCCGGCGCTTGGGCGCCTCTGACACTGCGCCGGCGGCTGGGCCGCTGTCCCCTGCGCTCCCCGCGCGTCGCCGGCGGCGCCTGGCGGGGCCGGAGTACTGGAGGCGGCCCGGGGAATGGGCGGGTGCGAGTGGCCTCGGCCGCCGCTCCCGTGTATTATTGTGACTCAAGCTATTTCCTGTTTGGAGGTTTGGGAGAAAGAAAAAAAAAAAAAATCCAGGGTGGGGGTTGGGGCGGCGGCGACCGGATAGAGCGGTGGCCCGGAGGGGACTCGGATGGCCAGAGGTTGTCGCCTGTCTCCTTCGAGCCCCCAAGGGTGCCAAGCTTGCGCGCCGGGGGAGAGAAACGCAGTTTCTTGCAGCTTTACTTTGGGGTATCTGGAAGGACCGAGGCGGGGGGAGGTTTACACACGCCACCCAGCGGTGGGGTAGGGACTACGGCCGCAGGGACTGCCTGCCTGGTCACTCCAGCCCGCGCGCTCACTGGTCTGGCTTTTTTCTTCTCTGCAAAACTACCGCTGGGCTTTCTTCCCGCCCAAGGGCGAGTGGAATTCGCTGTGCTGCTTTCTTTATTCTTGACCTGGTCGGCTTTTCGATCCTCCTCATGGGTGTGGGCAAGGAACTGGTCAGCGTCTCTACTTTTTCAAAAACCACCGGACGATGGTTGGGGGGCCATTGTGGGTGTTCGATTGGCGACTTTTGCTGGAGGCGGCGGTGGGTGGTGGTGGTGGATCTTTGTTTTTGTTGGGAGGGGGATGGGAAAACAGGTTAATTATTTTGATGGAAAGTTAACTTTTATGATCAGCTTCCGCTCCCCTCCTCCACCAACCTCACCCTTAGCCGGGATCACTGGGTCTGAGGCCCCAGTCCGGAAATACCGGTTCCTCCCGCTGGGACAATAGGTGAGGGCGGGAGCGTTAACCGAGAGCTAGCTTAGTCTCCTCGGGAATCCCTGCTCAGATGGAAAGGCAGAATCCTCCTAGTGCCCAGGCCTGCGACTGGCTAGCAGGTGCGTCTTCATTTAGTCTTGTTAAAGGTCCTGGGATGGTTTTGGGGACTTGTTTAATGGGTGAAGGGTTTCAGTTTGGAACTCTGAAAAATGCTGGTTGCACAACTTAATGGTTTAAATGGTCAATTTTTTATGTGTATTTTACCACCGAAAGAAAAAAATTCATGGGAAGATCATACCTTCATTCACTCAAGACAGATTTGCTTATGATTGCCAAGCTCCCCTTCCCTCCTCCCGTACACAAACCTTTGCTAGAAGTAATGAAATAAGTAAAACTCAAGTTCATTTAGTTTAGACTGTGTATGTGTGTGTGCGCGCGCACGCTCAGTCCTGTCTGACTTTAAGAACCCTAGCTGGCCAGGCTCCCCTGTCCATGAGGATTCTCCAGACAAGAATACTGGAGTGGGTTGCCACGCCCTCCTCCAGAGGATCTTCCCAATTCAGGGGTGGAACCCAGGTCTCCCGCATTGCTGGCGGATTCTGTACCCTTTAGACTCTGGGGAGTACCTAGCAACAAGTTATTCCAAGAAGTGAGTAGGACATTACAATTTTTAAAAAGATGAACAGTAGTTTGTCAGGAACATAGTGCTGGCAAGATGAATAATGGTGAGTATGTTGTTTTGCTGTTGATCTAAGAAACCAGGAACACATACATTTGTGTATTTTCTAAGTGGAAAGATAAATTATTAAATTTGGGAGAGATGGAGCAAGTTGGAAAGTACAAGGATAGAAGCTAAACTTCTCTATCTTGTTTTGTAGATTTGACTGGGATGCCATAAATTTTTATGATTATGAAAAATTAAACATTTAAAAAGCAAAATGCAACAAATGAATACAGGTATCGAGTTGGTGGCTTAACCATATAAAGGGAAAATATGTCAGGTAACTTTAAGACACAATTGTTTGGTTCTACATGCCTTAGCAATATACCTTAAGGATGAAGAGAATGCTAAAAAACAAAACATAAACTGCTTTTTAGTAATGATAATGTTAACAATAATTTATGTTAATGTTCTTACAAATCTTATTTTAATATAAAAGATAAAAATAAAATCAAAGCTAAGCAATATTAAATTTGAACTGAAATTGTCATTTAGAACTTATACTTTTCTTAAATTTTTTTCCCAAGGTCTGTGTTCAAAATGTTCACTGAACAGTAACCAGTCTGGCAGGATTAAGCACTCTTAGATTCCAGATTGTGGTCTCTAAATACCATTTTTCTTTGAAAGGAACTAGACCTATTTGGAGAAGGAACTTATTTTAGATTAAAGGCAAGAAGTACCCAAAATAAGACTGGGAGCATCTTGTCAATTCAGAAAGCAAGGAAGCTATAAAAAACTAATAGATTCACATGAAATCGAATAAGAAGCCAACTTATAGAAGCTCCCACTGGCCAAAGTGGGATAAATTTGAGCATTAATAACAAAAATGACTGCAATGAATCGAGACATATTATATATAAATATATATATGAGTCATCAGTTCAGTTCAGTTCAGTCCCTCAGTCGTGTCCGACTCTTTGCGACCCCATGAATCACAGCACGCCAGGCCTCCCTGTCCATCACCAACTCCTGGAGTTCACTCAAACTCATGTCCATTGATTCGGTGATGCCATCCAGCCATCTCATTCTCTGTCGTCCCCGTCTCCTCTCGCCCCCAATCCCTCCCAGCATCAGAGTCTTTTCCAGTGAGTCAACTCGTCGCATGAGGTGGCCAAAGTATTGGAGTTTCAGCTTTAGCATCAGTCCTTCCAATGAACACCCAGGATTGATCTCCTCTAGAATGGACTGGTTGGACCTCCTTGCAGTCCAAGGGACTCTCAAGAGTCTTCTCCAGCACCACAGTTCAAAAGCATCAATTCTTCGGCGATCAGCTTTCTTCACAGTCCAACTCTCACATCCATACATGACCACGGGAAAAACCATAGCCTTGACTAGACAGACCTTGGTTGGCTTAAAAAAAAAAAAACCCAAAAGCCCTAATTGGTTACCTTGCAGATTCAGTGGAACTAATTCATTATTTTGAGAGCTGGTAAATTGTAAGAGAGAATTACATATTTTACATGCCTCGTTTGGACTGTATCTAACACTTCATATGTACCGTTTTAGATCTTATATCCCTCACTTGTCTCTTATTCTAGCCACTGCTGTAGCAACCGACTCTAGGTGGGCTCTTTCCAGCTTCATGCAGGAACAACCCAAATGACCTCACCTCCTACCTCCCACTCCAGTGCTTCCCTGTTAATACCAGTGTGAGAATCCATGGAAACTATCTTGTTGATTTTGCATACAGCACCCTGAGGGGTGGGTGAGTTAGCATTTCATGATCTAACTGTGGACCAGAGCGGGGATAGAAGCTGATAACTAAATATTCCCTCCTGAAAGAGATGGGAATACCAGACCACCTGACCTGCCTCTTGAGAAACCTGTATGCAGGTCAGGAAGCAACAGTCAGAACAGTACATGGAACAACAGACTGGTTCCAAATAGGAAAAGGAGTGCGTCAAGGCTGTATATTGTCACCTTGCTTATTTAACTTATATGCAGAGTACATCATGAGGAACGCTGGGTTGGAAGAAGCACAAGCTGGAATCAAGATTGCTGGGAGAAATATCAATAATCTCAGATATGCAGATGATACTACCCTTATGGCAGAAAGTGAAGAGGAACTCAAAAGCCTCTTGATGAAAGTGAAAGAGGAGAGTGAAAAGGTTGGCTTGAAGCTCAACATTCAGAAAACAAAGATCATGGCATCTGGTCCCATCACTTCATGGGAAATAGATGGAAAAACAGTGGAAACAGTGTCAGACTTTATTTTTTTGGGCTCCAAAATCACTGCAGATGCTGATTGCAGCCATGAAATTAAAAGATGCTTACTCCTTGGAAGGAAAGTTATGATCAACCTTGATAATATATTAAAATGCAGAGACATTACTTTGCCAACAAAGGTCCGTCTAGTCAAGGCTATGGTTTTTCCCGTGGTCATGTATGGATGTGAGAGTTGGACTGTGAAGAAAGCTGATCGCTGAAGAATTGATGCTTTTGAACTGTGGTGTTGGAGAAGACTCTTGAGAGTCCCTTGTACCGCAAGGAGATCCAACCAGTACATTCTAGGGGAGATCGATCCTGGATGTTCATTGGAAGGACTGATGCTAAAGCTGAAACTCCAATACTTTGGCCACCTCATGCGACGAGTTGACTCACTGGAAAAGACTCTGATGCTGGGAAAGGTTGGGGGCGGAAGGAGAAGGGGACGACCGAGAATTAGATGGCTGGATGGCATCACCGACTCTGTGGACATGAGTTTGAATGAACTCCGGGAGTTGGTGATGGACAGGGAGGCCTGGCGTGCTGTGATTCATGGGGTCGCGGAGAGTCGGACACGACTGAGCGACTGAACTTTCTCCCAAGATAAACTATTCTGAGGCTCAGTCCATATCACTTCTCAGAAATCAAGTCACAATGAATCATTTAATCAGATGTTTGAAACCACAAGACTACTGGATGAGGCTCCCTTGAACTGGCTCTCTCAGGTTCCCCCCCTACTAGCTTTCCCTAGAACCATGCTTCCAGTGGAGCTCCCCAGGTCGTTCAGATGGTAAAGAATCTGCCTGCAATGCAGGAGACCTAGGTTCGAGACCTGGGTTCGATCCCTGGATTGGAAAGTTTGCCTGGAGAGTTCTCACCTGGAGAATTTCATGGGCTGAGGAGCTTAGCGGGTTACCTCTTAGCTTGGGGTCACAAAGAGTCAAACACACTGAACGACTAATATACAAACAGCCCATATCTCATGTCTCAAGAACTCTGCTTCCTGGGAAAACCAAGCTATGAGCTGTACAAACTATATCTCAGGATAACTAAATAATTGATGAGGAAATTATTCTAGCAAATGAAATGACAAAACTTGAATATCAGCATTTTCCAAAACTCTAATAAAAATAAATCAAGGCAATGGTCATCATTGGCTACTAATATCTTAGAAAAGATCACTAGACATTGTATGCAATTGCTAGAAATACACAACACTGCAAATGACACATTTTTGCCAAAAAAGAGCAAACCTGAATCTGATCAAACTTCTAAACTACCAGTTTAGGGGAACTGTTGGAATAGAGGAATGTGTTAACACTACTAGGGGCATGTGAACAAAATCCCATATGTGAGAAACTCTAAAAGACAAATGACCCAGTTTCTTCAAAAAGAAGCAGGCACTAAAAATGATGGGGGAAGAAACAGATTAAAAGACTTAAGTGGTATCAGTGAAATACAACATGTATTTCTTGTTTGGTTTCTGATTCAAAATGAGGAGATATTTGGGGAAACTTGATAGCCCCTAAGGTAGAAAAATTTTAGGAAATGCTTTTAGTTATTTTAATCACATGCTCTAATTTAACATATGGGGTTGGTGTTGCTACTACCTGTGGTTTGGGTGGCGTATTTATTATATATATATTTAATTTCAGAGAACATTTCAGATGGGAAGAAAGAGACTCCGACTGGCACAGTTGGTTATTGACGTTTTCTGTTTTTCGCATCCGTTCTTTTCATTTTGGGTACGGGCTCTATGTATGCCTTTGTGCTCTCCTGTAAACAGCAAACAGCATTTTTAGTAACATTATTTCCATTCTGAACACCAAACGTTGCAAAATCTGCTTTTAGAAATAAAGAGACACTTCCATGGGCCATAGGGACAGTATTCTGAGAAATGGGACAAGAACTCTGGGTTCTGACTTAGCTCTGCAGAGGTTCTCTTCCTGTCACTGGCATGAAGTCAGTCCCATAGAAACCATCTTGCCTTCCCGGGAGACAAAGCCCTATTCTGTGCCTCTTGTGACAGGGAGCGCTTGTATTCTGAGGTTCTGAAATCAATACGATGCTTCACCTGCAAGCTGGATAAATAGGATGGGGAAAGAGTCAAATCTCAGTCTAAAATGGGGCACTGGCCTTGGTGAGACAGGTGTTTCCTCTACAGGCAAAAGGTGTATCATTGAGCCCCTGAAAGAGCCTTGTTTCTAGTTTTGACTTTGCTACTTGCTGCCTATTTGATTCTGAGTTTTGCAGTTTCATTGAGAAATAATTGTCATAGATCCCTATATAAGTTTAAGGCACACAACATAAGAGTTTCATTTACACATATTGGGAAATGATTACTACAACAGGTTCAGCTAATAGGCATCATCTCATAACAAAAGGAAAAGGGGAAAAAATGTTCTCCTTGTGATGAGAACTCTCAGGATTTACCCTTTTAACCACTTTGTGTATTGTACGGCAGTGGTGGCTGTAGCTAGCGTGTTATGCATTACCTCCCTAGTATTTACTCTGTAATGTTTATTTTATAATAGCTTATAATAATATAATTGGAAGTTTACCTTTTGATCATCTTCCTCCAATTTCTCCTCGTGCCTCCTCCCCCACAACACAAGTTTATATTTAACTTCTCTGACTCTCAACTTCTCTTTTTACTCTTTGACCTGGCAACTCCATTTTTAGGTATCTAGGTATCTACCCATCCCCCATATATACTTGCACACATATTGAAAGAAATACATTTAAGAATGCTTATTCCTGTGTATTAGACTGGCAAAAAATTAAAATGCCACTAAAGGAATGGCTAGATGAACAGTACATTTGGATGATGTGCTAAATGTAGTTTGATGCCTTTCAAGGTCGTTTTTTGTATGAACTATTCAGAGATTTGCATGTCCAAAGTGAGTATTCAATTAATTGAAGTGATAAATTTAAAACCCTAGTTCTTCTTTAGGCTTTAACTTTACACATTTTATTATTCTGTTTTGTAAGTCTGGTTTTTGTTTTCACTTAAAACATTTTATGTTATATTTGATACATACAAAATCATGTAAGTAACATCTGTATAAACTTGGGAGCATGTAATAAAATGAATACATGAATCCACCACATTATTAATCAGTAGAACATTACCAATGCTTTTGATGATGCCACAGGCTTCCAAATCCTAACCCCATCCCCCAAATATTTCAAGGTAATCACTATCTTAAATTATGCATTCGTTTAAAAAGTTGCTGTTTTTTTTTTTAACCAGACATGTACATCTTCCTAAACAATATATTGTTTGGATTTGCTAGCTTTTGAGCTTTATAAGAATAGAGTCACACTCTATGTAGTCTTCTGCAACCATCTCTTTTTCAATACAAATTATGTTTCTAAGATGTATTCAGGTTGCTGAGTATAGCTGTATTTCATCCAATTTTATTCCTGTGTAATATTCCATTTCTTTATTTAATTTTAAGTTTTCCTTTGTATAAAAAGATACCCATGGTGGTGAGTGGGAGGAATTGGGAGATTGAGATTGACGTTTATCTATGCTATTGATACTATTTATGAGATAGATAAATAATGAGAACCTGTTGTAGAGCACAGAGAATTTTACTCGATGCTCTGTGGTGATGTAAATGGGAAGGAAATGCAAAAAAAGAGGAGATGTGTGTATATTTGTTTCATTTTGCTATACAGTAAAAACTAACACAACGTTTTAAAGCACCTATACTCCAATAAAAGTTTTAAAAAAAGATGCCTACCCTCTAGGCAGATGATTACTTTCTTAGTAAACTTTAAGGGAAAGATTTCAAAACCATCACAAGATCAGAATTTGTAGACAGGAAGAGTGATTCTTCTTTTTACATATCAAGAAAATGCATGTATCATCATGCATTTTTGCCTAGTATATCAGAAGACACATAGCTCCCCGAAAAAAATGTGTCTGGATGGAACTCACTAAATGTTGTTTATACTTATGCTGCTGCTGCTGTTGCTGTTGCTAAGTCGCTTCAGTTGTGTCCGACTCTGTGCCACCCCATAGACGGCAGCCCACCAGGCTCCCCCGTTCCTGGGATCCTCCAGGCAAGAACACTGGAGTGGGTTGCCATTTCCTTCTCCAATGCATGAAAGTGAAAAGTGAAAGTGAAGTTGCTCAGTCGTGTCCGACTCTTTGCAACCCCATGGACTGCAGCCCTCCAGGCTCCTCCGTCCATGGGATTTTCCAGGCAAGAGTGCTGGAGTGGAATACTTATGCTAATCATTCCCTAATTCTAAGAAGGGGTAGCCTTCTAGCCCACATCCCTAGATTACTAATTCTTCCTTCTACTCATGGAAATCTACACCTTACATGTACTTTTGAGAAAATTTTATATTTCTTTGGCTCTTATAATTTGTAAGTATCTTATCTTCATAATTCTTAAGACCTTGGGACTTCATGAATCGTGCTTCTTTTCATATACCTCTCAACTTAGAGCCACATAACTCCAGCGGATATTAAAACAACGGCCAATGAAAGTGGTAACAGTTGTTGACTCTAATGGAATGTTATGTGTGTGTTTCCTGTGGTTTCCACTATTTTGTATGTTGGAAATGTTTCCTATATAAAAATTAAGGGAGGGGGATTGAATTGAATTCTGATGTCTTTCTTGACTGTCTGATTTGGGGGTCACAACTTTTTTAGCTATTTCTGCTGACCGCCTCTGAGGATGTTTTCCATCAGTTAAGTTAAAAGCAGTAAGCTAATCTGTATGAACCAACATAGAAAGTTCTTCAAGATATGTTGCTAAAAAAAAAGGCAAGTTGAAGAACAATACATATGGTATGCAACTGTTTATGCAATACATACATGCGTATCTGTCTGCAAATGAGTAGAAAAAGGACTGGAAGAATATTCGCATCTTGGCCACAGTGGTTAACTGGAAAAGTGAGTGGGAGACACTGTGATTTAGGGGGAGAGGAGAATGGTGGTGAAGCTAGATCTGTTCTTTTGGGGTACTGTTTTGTATTTAATTAAAAGCAAAAGTAAAGTGAATCCATGGGGTGGGCTACAAAGCCTGCCAGGTGTCTCCCAGCTGACACTTGCAGTGATCCTAGGGGCATGGAGCAGAGCTGTCTTAAAGGGGACTTGGGAGGTCATGGTAATGGGGTGCCCTCTGAAGGTTGAATGGGACCAATTGCAGCTCCTAGAACAGGCCACGACTGCATGGCTCAAGGGACTGATAAGTGCTCTTTCAACACTCTTGACTGTCCTCATCACAGCTACACCTGAAAGCAGGATTGCTCCAGAGCCAAGTACCTCCTCCATGGGGTCACAGTAGGCAGCAGCCCCGCCTTCTTCCTGGGCAAAGGCAGATATGGGGCAGCTAAACAGCCCACGTGTAGCTACCAGTCACAGTATTGAGAGGAAAGGCAAGAGCCATGCTCAGCAACCACTGGGCTGAAGAGTACTTTGATCTCCTTTAACACCCTTCATGGTCCACTCTACTTTAGAATGATACCTTAAGTCATTTAATTTATAATTCTGTTTAGAGCCAGGGGTTACCTCTAGATACACTGTTCCTATGGCCAGAGCTTAGGAAATTTTTCTAAGAAAATATCAGTTCAGGCACCGGACACAGTGCCTGCTTTAGAACATTTAACAATATTAATTATTTGGACTTTGACAAATAGCTCATAAAGGTACAGTACTTTGTCTTGATTATTTGTTTGTTCCAGAGATCACTGTAGTTTTAGTTAAGCCTTTGGTCTATATTGATTTTAAATATGCATGAAAAACATACTTTCCTTGGGAATGGAATTTCCAGGGAGATAGAAATATATAGAGATATGGATAAATTCACTGAATAACTTAGTAGGAAAACAAGGATGTATTATAGTGTCTTGAGTAAAAATCATCTTTCTCATTATGATGCTCAAAAAAGCTACACAATAAAATAATAGTTTTGTGATAATTACAACTGATATTTACACATATAGCTCAATCATAGAAGCTAGAGGCTAAGACACAGTTGAATTGCACCTGTGCTTATTATGCATCAGATAATAAAAAAGACACGACCAAAATTATTTTAATGAGTACTTATTTGGCATAGAATGCCTGTGACACTAAACCAAGGTTATACAAGCATGTTAATTGATTGAGGGATTCTTCTGCTTAAGTCAATAGCCACAACAAAAACCAGGGCAGTTGAGGGTGTGGTGACACTGCTGCCTTGCTACTGCCTTTTCAAACTGCTCTAACTCTTTTAAAGTATTTTCAGAAAATGCATATAACGACTTGTTAAAAAAAATCATTGACCCTGTGATTTTACCCTGGGCACAGATTCTGCTATCTTAAGCCAGTAGTACAAATGCAGAGAAAACTGCATGCATAAAACTTTTCACCAATATACTTTTCGTAAGAGGAAGAAAATGAAAACAGCGTTAAGTAGCCAATAATTATGAGAAAGGTAAATTGAGGCATGTCCACTAAAAGGAACACTATGTATATTAAGTATGAAGAGTGTTTAGAAATAGTCTTTCAGCCAACAAATATTTATTGAGTCAGCTTTACTATTACCACACTAAGCACAAGTGATCCAATGATGAACAAAAACATGGAGAAAGTTTTGTCCTCGTGGAGCTCATGGATAGCACAATATAATTTTCAGTATAAATGACAGACTATAAAATTTACATGCTATGATTACCCCAATGCAAAAATGAAAAACTAAAATGCAAACTTTATGGGATTTTGATAGCACATGTGATTTCCCCCTTCTGCATCATTTTAGAGAATTTATTTTTTTGTTTCATATAATATGAGATATAAAGAAAGATCAGGAAATATTGTTGTTAGCTGAAAAAAACAATAATAATACAGATTGAATAGCTGCAGCTCTGTGTGTAGATGGACAGGGATTGAAAACAATTGTTCAAAAAGGAAAAGTATCAGGAAGAGCAATAGGATCTGAGCTAACTCATTTTTCTTTTTAACAAGTGCGTGTTAATGCTGCTGCTTCAAGTCTTATAACAATGTGCTAAAGCTTTAAAAAGAGGCTTGGAGGAGCATTTCCCCTATCAGTCCAAGAACTCTAGAGAAAGGCACATGGTACAAGGAAAAAGAGCATTGGACATTTGAGTCCCACAGACCTGGGCGTACATCCCAGGTCACAATTGAGTGACCAAGATTAGCTCACTGTATTTACTTGAACCTATTTTCTCTTTTAAAAATAAGTCTAGGGACCTCCCTGGTGATCCAGTGGCTAAGACTCCATGTACTAATGCAGAGGGCTCAGGTTCAGTCCCTGGTCAGGGAACTAGATCCCCCATGCTACAGGAGTTTGCATCCTGCAACTAAAGATCCCATGTGCTGCAACTAAGACCCGGCACAGTCAAATAAATAATTTTTTTAAAGCTAAAATAAAGCTAATATTCGGTGGCTGTGTGATAAAATTCCAGCTGAGTTATTTCAAATCCTAAAAGACGATGCTGTGAAAGTGCTGCACTCAATGTGCCAACAAATTTTGAAAACTCAGCAGTGGCCATAGGACTGGAAAAGGTCAGTTTTCATTCCAATCCCAAAGAGAGGCAATGCCAAGGAATGCTCAAACTACTGCACAATTGTACTCATCTCACATGCTAGTAAAGTAATGCTCAAAATTCTCCAAGCCAGGCTTCAGCAATATGTGAACTGTGAACTTCGATGTTCAAGCTGGTTTTAGAAAAGGCAGAGGAACCAGTGATCAAATTGCCAACATCCGCTGGATCATCAGAAAAGCAAGAGAGTTCCAGAAAAACATCTTCTTCTGCTTTATTGACTATTCCAAAGCCTTTGACTGTGTGGGTCACCACAAACTGTGGAAAATTCTTCAAGAGATGGGAATACCTACCACCTGACCTGCCTCCTGAGAAATCTGCATGCAGGTCAGGAAGCAACAGTTAGAACTGGACATGGAACAACAGACTGGTTCCAAATAGGAAAAGGAGTACGTCAAGGCTGTATATTGTCACCCTGCTTATTTAACTTATATGCAGAGTACATCATAAGAAACGCTGGGCTGGAAGAAGCACAAGCTGGAATCAAGATTGCTGGGAGAAATATCAATAATCTCAGATATGCAGATAACACCACCCTTATGGCAAAGTGAAGTGAAGAAAAAAAAGAAAGTGAAGAAAAACTAAAGAACCTCTTAATGAAAGTGAAAGAGGAGAGTGAAAAAGTTGGCTTAAAGCTCAACATTCAGAAAACGAAGATCATGGCATCCAGTCCCATCACTTCATGGCAAATAGATGGGAAAACAGTGAAAACAGTGGCTGACTTTATTTTGGGGGACTCCAGAATCACTGCAGATGGTGACAACAGCCATAAAATTAAAAGACACTTACTCCTTGGAAGAAAAATTATGACCAACCTAGACAGCATATTAAAAAGCAGAGACATTATTTTGCCAACAAAGGTCCATCTAGTCAAGGCTATGGTTTTTCCAGTAGTCATATATGGGTGTGAGAGTTGGCCTATAAAGAGCTGAGCACTAAAGAATTGATGCTTTTGAACTGTGGTGTTGGAGAAGATTCTTGAGAGTCCCTTGGACTGCAAGGAGATACAACCAGTCCATCCTAAAGGAAATCAACTCTGAATATTCATTGGAAGGACTGATGCTGAAGCTGAAGCTTCAATACTTTGGCCACTTGATGTGAAGAACTTACTCATTCGAAAAGACCCTGATGCTGGGAAGGATTGAAGGCAGGAGGAGAAGGGGACGACAGAGGATGAGATGGTTGTATGGCATCACCAACTCAATGGACATGAGTCTCAGTAAACTCCGGTAGTTGGTGATAGATGGGGAGGCTTGGTGTGCTGCAGTCCATGGGTCGTAAACAGTCGGACATGGCTGAGCAACTGAATTGAAGGCTAATATTACCTGTTTCATATTGTTGTCAGTGTTAGAATTTATGTATCTACATGAAAGTGAAAGTCACTCAGTCATGTCTGACTCTGTGACCCATATGGACTATACAGTCCATGGAATTCTCCAGGCCAGAATACTGGAGTGGGAAGCCACTCCCTTTTCCAGGGGATCTTCCCAGCCCAGGGATTGAACCTGGGTCTCCTGCATTGCAGGTGGATTCTTTACCAGCTGAGCTACCAGGGAAGCCCATATATTTACATAGGCAGAGGGAAAACTAGAATATTGTATCAGGATTACAATTGGCTATAGATGACAGAATCTCAACTGCAAGAGCCTAACAAGATAGACCTTTATTTTATTTCACATCACAAAATATCTGGAGGCAGATTGTTCAGTATTTTTTTTGCTTTGAATAGCATTCTAAGATTAAAGCAGGGGAAAGGGAAACCACCACTAATACAGGGGACAAGGTTTTCCATTCTTTCTGCTTTGCCATCTCCCTGTGGTTTTGATCCTCATGGGTCCGAGATGGCTCCCCCACCATCAGGCATGTTGTGTATAGTGTCAGCAAGAGCCCGCTCAAGCTGAGTCTGCCCATGGGCTTCCCTGTAAGCATCTCTGCTTACGTTAGCCAAACTTGGGTCCTAAGGCTATTCTTGGGCTTCCCAGGTGACTCAGCAGTAAAGAATCTTCCTGCCAATACAGGAGACATGGGTTTGATCCCTGGGTGGGGAAAATCCCCTGGAGAAGGAAATGGCAACCCACTCCAGTGTTCTTCGCTGGAAAATCCTGTGGACAGAAGTGACTGGCAGGCTACAGTCCAAAGAATCGCGAAGAGTCAGACACGACTGAGCGACTAAACGACAACAAGGCTATTCTTAGCTCCACACTCACATATACCCACACTCACACACTTGCCTCTAAACTCTTTGCAGATACAACTTATACCTGGTACAGTGACACCTAATACATGCTCAGTAAATAATGTGTTGAAAAATTGTCTCCTCATTAAGGTATGATTTTCTATATGAATAGTATATCAAAAGTAAAATATTAATTTCTTGACCCAATACGAGAAGGCTCCTGTCAAGAAAGTTCTGTATGTTCCTTGACTAGGAAATACCCACAGAAATGAAAAAGGAAAAAGCTACTCACCTGGCTCCCAAGCCATCCCGTGACCCACATTGTCTAGGTTGCTTTGCTTTGGGCTAATTAATATGAAACCCAGGAGACAGAAACCAGAGGCTGTCCAGCGTGTGGCCTGTTGGGAAAGCATGGTACGTGAGCCCACCTAGGGATGGAGCAGCCACAGGTGCCACGTGAACCTTCCAGGAGAAGAAATATGTCCTGAGTCCAGGTCTGGCTACTGTTAGGCAGCCATGTCTGTGAGAAAGTGTATTGAGAACTGAAGAGTGACTAAAATGAGTAGCTGACTTAATTATCCTTACCTATGGTTCCTAAGGCAACAACTCCCTTAAGATCTTAGGTAATAAGATCCTTTCAAAACACACTTGGGACGTATCTCTTGTCTGTGGCCTGCACCTGCCTAGCTGGATATGATCCACTGGTTTCTGCCTTCTGGTGAGCCAAAAAAAGCACCCTGCAAATGTCTATCAGTTCTTGTGTATTTACAGATTCTACTGATATATATTAATTAATCCCCAACAAAGGACCTCCTGTTACAGTCACATCCACTGTGTGTAGAAGGATGTGGTGTTGAGTAATTATTTTTTGCCCAGACCCAGATTCTTGATTCATAGCACCCTAACTACTCATGAGATTGGTTCAAGCTATTGCATGCTTTTTTGGAATTGCACAGAGAAAGGTTATGGTATTAGTAAATTCACAATCCCTTAGCCACAATTCTGAAATTTCAGAGTTTTGTCTCTGAAACCACAAGTTTCGTGCTCAAATTCATTTGGCAGCAAAATCTGACTTCAACTGATGAGATAAGTCTAGTCATGATCCTTATTTATTCTACTTGGTACAAATAATCATATGTTTCACTGGGAATATATCGATGGGTTTAATTAATTCCAGACTCTGCTGGAAGTACCATGTAATGCTATGTAATATATGCACCATATTTCTGAAAAAATTCTGAATTCCAAAACATATGGCCCCAGAATTCCAGATAAAGCTTTGTGAACATGTAAAATTAAACCCCAGGGAGCTATGTAGTTCAGTTCAGTTCAGTCGCTCAGTCGTGTCCGGCTCTCCGCGACCCCATAAATCACAGCAGGCCAGGTCTCCCTGTCCATCACCAACTCCCGGAGTTCACTCAAACTCATGTCCACAGAGTTGGTGATGCCATCCAGCCACCTCATTCTCTGTCGTCCCCTTCTCCTCCCACCCCCAACCTTTCCCAGCATCACAGTCTTTTCCAGTGAATCAACTCGTCGCATGAGGTGGCCAAAGTATTGCAGTTTCAGCTTTAGCATAGTGACGGGTTATTCAACACATCACATTGTACTTGAATCCTCTTTATAAATGGTAGAGTCTCTGCTTTCCCTGCCCAAATACACCATGTATCTAACCCTAACTATTGCAAGCTGTATCAGTTCTGCAGAAAATTTTGCAGACTCATTATACACCCCCCCCAAATTCTCACACTGTGAATTTGCACTGGCTCTGCCTCTGATTACAAGGACTGCTCCTCCTTACAGGCAAAACAACTCCATTTCCTCTTATTGCTTTTCATATCATTAAAGAAATAAACACCCACCTTGGGCAAACATATTTAAGTTTCTCTATAAGTTTCCAAGGGGCTTCCCAGGTGGCTCAGTGGTAAAGAATCAGCCTGCCAGTGCAGGAGACACAGGTTCCTCCCTGTGTTGGGAAGATCCCCTGGAGAAGGAAATGGCAACCCACTCCAGTATTCTTGTCTTGGAACTCCCATAGGCAGAGGAGCCTAGTAGAACACAGTTCATGGGGTCACAAAAGAATTGGGCATGACTTAGCAACTAAAACAACCACAACAACAAGTTTCCAAGGAAAGCAAATTTGAAGAGCAACTCAAAGGAGAACAACATGTTTAGTTTCTTTTGTGTATCCCTAAACTTCAAGGAAATGGCAACCCACTCCAGTGTTCTTGCCTGGAGAATCCCAGGGATGGGGAAGCCTGGTGGGCTTCCGTCTATGGGATCACACAGAGTCGGACACGACTGAAGTGACTTAGCAGCAGCAAACTTCCTTTATGTGGCTTTGACACAAGGCATGGTGTTGTGACTCCTGTATGATATTAGCACAACAAATTAATCTTTCAATTATCCAGCTAAGTCAGAAATCATGATTTGGATCTTTCATTGAACAGGAGAAATCAGATGCAGAATGCAGAACACATGGAGGATTCATGGATGACAAATTATTAGGTTAGATTAACAGATTAAGGTCTAAACATATTTCTGGTGACCAAGTAGAGGAGATATAGGCATGTCCCTGTTTTCCTCTATCCCTAGAAAACTGGAAAGTACACAATAATGTATGACTAATTGCTCCTGTCACGGAGAAACTTGTACCAGCAAGTTAAAGGACATTCTGAAGGAAACTCATGACTCCTCGATCATATCTGATGGAAGAATGACTATGACTCAACAAGGAAACTCAGTAAACTTCACAGCCTCGTAAATTTGCATTCACAACCAGCACATGCTCTTTGATGCAGGAACCCAGGACAAATATGAAGAGCCTCTCTATGATGAAAGAGCTTGTGCTTAGCAGTGAGTTGTTTGTCTGTCATGGTTCTGGTTTGGAATCTCTGCTAAATGCGTTACTTCCAAAGGAAAAGTGACTCCCAATTCCCTCCTCCTTCACGCTCTTGAAGCAGGGTTTCAGCTACACCAAACCTTATTATATCAACTGTCACCTGGGCTACTGATGTCGTCTTAACTGTTTCCATGGTGTGGAACACACTACCCTAAGCTTGTTCTCATTTTGTTCAGGCGTCTACTCAGTTGCTAGTGTATCTGGAGAAGTCTTCAACCACTCTATCAATCTGAGTTCTCCAAAAACAGTTCTGGAGATGGATGGTGGTGGTGATTGTGAAACCACACAACTCAAACTGGGACTTGAACCCATGGGTTGAGACTTGAACCCAGCCAAAGCTCAGATGGGGCCTTGAAGCGCCTTTTAATTGAAATCTTGCACACCCGATCTCAGGACTTTATAAAGCTCAGGCTCTTTATGTCTCAGTGCAGAAGGAATTCAGTGAGAGACAAAGTGACAGGTAAGAAGTAGATTTATTTTTGAGAGATATACATTCCATAGAAAGAACGAAGTCTGCCTCAAAAGGTGAGATGGCCCCAAAGTATGGGGTGGCTAGTTTTTATGGACTGGGTAACTTCATAGGCTAACGAGTAAGTGGGGAGAGTTAGTCCAACTATTTTGAGGAAGGGTGGGAATTTCCAGAAAGTGGGCCCCTGCCCACTTTTGGCCTTTTATGGTCAGCCTCGGAGCTGTCATGGCACTGGTGGGTGTGTCATTTCGCATGCTGATGTGTTACAGTGAGTGTGTAATGGAACTCTAGGTCTGCTGGAAGTCATATCTTCCACCATCTTGGGTCTAGTTGGTTTCAAATGGTTTATGTTGTATCCTCAACAGCTGTTTCAGTTGTATAACAATGTGAATGTACTTAATGCCATGAACTTTAACTTAAAAATGATTAACATGGTAAATTTTATGTAATGGACATTTCCCACAATGAGAGGGGGAAAAAATGGAAGGAATCAAAAAAAAAAATAGTGCCACCCAGCACACTCCATCCTTTTCACCTGCTTCTTTTTCCTTCTTAGGACATCAGTACCCAACTCTGTAGATTCATTTGTCTATTATCTGTACTCCCCCAAATGAAAGGAAGATCCAAGAGAGCTGGTGCTTCATTTGTTTTCTTCACGCCTTTATTTGTCATGCCCAGAACAGTGGCTGGCACACTGTAGGTACATTTGAAGATTTTCTGAATTAATGAGTAAAAGTGAGCAAGGTAGGCCTGAAACTAGTATTCATACCTCTAGTTTCTCTCCCTCTAATCCAATCCAGCCTAGCCACTGACCCTAGAGTTGCCTGGGTTTTCTTTTTAAAACATAGATTTGATCTTATTATTCTAGTCCTCCCAAATTCTGTACATTTAGGAGAAAAACAAACACTATTTTAAAGAGAGAAGAAGAAATAGCAAGTGATAACCACACAATGTTACCTAGATCGACTCTGAGAAATAACATCCAGTTTCTCTGCATGTCAAAGTCTCACATAAGAGTTAACAAAGATATTAAATCATAAGCAAACCAATGGCATGAATAACAACAAAAAAATTCCCCAAACCACCTCTTGCTTTTTGGTAACTACGGTAGAAGATCCAAATTTAATAGATGGTATGACATCTTCAGTTCAGTACAGTTCAGTTGCTCAACCGTGTCCGACTCTTGCGACCTCATGGACTGCAGCACACCAGGCCTCCCTGTCTATCACCAACTCCCCAAGCTTACTCAAACTCATGTTCATTGAGTCAGTGATGTCATACTACCATCTCATCCGGTCTTCCCTTTCTCCTCCTGCATTCAATCTTTCCCAGCATATAGGTCTTTTCCAATGAATCAGTTCTTTGCATCAGGTGGCCAAAGTATTGGAGTTTCAACTTCAGCATCAGTCTTTCCAATGAATATTTAGGACTGAGTTCTTTTACGATGGACTGGTTGGATCTCCTTGCAGTCCAAGGGACTCTCAAGAGCCTTCTCCAATACCACAGTTCAAAAGCATCGATTCTTCGCCACTCAGCTTTCTTTATGGTGCAACTCTCACATCCATACATGACTACTGGAAAAACTATAGCCTTGACTAGACGGACCTTTGTTGGCAAAGTAATGTCTCTGCTTTTTAGTATGCTGTCTAGGTTGGTCATAGCTTTTCTTTCAAGGAGCAAGTTTCTTTTAGTTTCATGGCTGCTGTCACCATCTGTAGTGATTTTGGAACACAAGAAAATAAAGGCTGTCACTGTTTCCATTGTTTCCCCATCTGTTTGCCATGAAGTGATGGGACCGGATGCCATGATCTTAGTTTTCTAAATGTTGAGTTTTAAGCCAACTTTTCCACTCTCCTCTTTCACTTTCATCAAGAGGCTTTTTAGTTTTTTTTCCATTTTTGCCATAAGGGTGGTGTCATCTGAATATCTGAGGTTATTGATATTTCTCCCAGCAATCTTGATTCCTACTTGTATTTCACCCAGTCCAGCATTTCTCATGATGTACTCTGCGTATAAGTTAAATAAACAGGGTGATAATATACAGCCTTGATGTACTCCTTTTCCGATTTGGAACCAGTCTGTTGTTCCATGTCCAGTTCTAACTGTTGCTTCTTGACCTGCATACAGATTTCTCAGGAGGAAGGTCAGGTGATCTGGTATTCCCATCTCTTGAAGAATTTTCCTCAGTTTGCTGTGATCCACACAGTCAAAGGCTTTGGCATAGTCAATAAAACAGAAGTCAGTGTTTTTCTGAAATTCTCTTGCTTTCTCGATGATCCAATGGATGTTGGCAATTTGATCTCTGGTTCCACTGCCTTTTCTAAATCCAACTTGAACATCTGGAAGCTCACTGTTTATGTACTGTTAAAGCCTAGCTTGGAGAATTTTGAGCATTAATTTTGCTAGTGTGTGAGATGAGTGCAATTGTGTGGTAGTTTGAGCATTCTTTGGCATTGCCTTTGTTTGGGATTGGAATGAAAACTGACTTTTTTCAGGCCTGTGGCCACTGCTGAGTTTTCCAAATTTGCTGGCATATTGAGTGCAGCACTTTCACAGCATCATCTTTTAGGATCTGAAATAGCTCAGCTGGAATTCCATCCCCTCCACTAGCTTTGTAGTGATGCTTCCTTGCCATCTTCACATGCATTACCTTCCTCCTCTTTGAAGTCCCAAAACACCACCCGCAACAACCTTGTTTGTTTTCCGCTGAAGATGATATTTAAGGAGAGGGGTTTGGCCATTTTGGCGGTTCCTCAGTTTTCCCGGGTTTCTCGCAGGTATACACGTTATTAAACTTTTGTTTCATTTTTCTCTTGTCCATCTGCCTCATGTCAATTTAATTCTTAGACCAGCCAGAAAAACTTACACAGGTAGAGGAAATAGGCTTCCTCCCCAACACTGTGCTCCCTGCACTCCAGCAAGAGTAGGCTTTTCTGCTCACTTCATGCACATGGGTGTTCTTCCCTGCCTGCCTCTGCTCAAAGCTCTCCCCTGTCCAGAAGGCCCCCACCTCCCCTGCCAGTTGACCCCTTAGCACCCCTTTCCCTTCTCTACCTGCCACAGTTGTGTTTATCCTTCAAGGCCTCCTACTCCATCCATCCCTTAAATCAACTGTAATTACCAGTTTCCCTGAGACATTTTATTTTTATTATTATTTTTTTTTACATGTCATTTATTCTTTATTTTCTTTAAATCCCAAGTACAAGTTCCCTGGGGTGCTTCAGTTCAGTTAAGTCGCTCAGTCGTGTCTGACACTTTGAGACCCCATGAGCTGCAGCACGCAAGGCCTCTATGTCCATTACCAACTCCTGGAGCACACCCAAACTCATGTTTCAGCTTCAACATCAGTCCTTCCAGTGAACACCCAGGAGTGATCTCCTTTAGGATGGACTGGTTGGATCTCCTTGCAGTCCAAGGGACTCTCAAAATTCTCCAGCACCACAGTTCAAAAGCATCAATTCTTCTGCGCTCATGTCCAGTTGTAACTATTGCTTCCTGACCTGCATACAGGTTTCTCAAGAGGCAGGTCAGGTGGTCTGGTATTCCCATCTCTTTCAGAATTTTCCACAGTCTATTGTGATCCACACAGTCAAAGGCTTTGGCATAGTCAATGAAGCAGAAATAGGTGTGCTTCATTCATTATCTAATCATAGAAACTCTGTTGTTGTTCATTCAATCAGGTGTGTCCAACTCTTTGCAACCCCACGGACTGCAGCATGCTAGGCTGCATGCTCTTTCTGTCACTGTCTCCCTGATTATGACAAGTGGGGATCTTCCCCTATTTCCTTCATTGTAAATTGTTATTTTAAAATATTTAATTGGAAAAAATATTATCCCCTAAGTGTTAATACATTTGTTGTTGTTCCGTTGCTTAGTCATGTTTGACTCTTTGTGAAGCACTGTCCTTCACTATCTCCTGGAGTTGGCTTAAACTCAAGTCCATTAAATAGATGCTGCCATCCAACCATCTCATCCTCTGTCGTCCCCTTCTCCTGCCCTCAATCTTTCCCAGCATCAGGGTCTTTTCAAATGAGTCAGCTCTTCCCATCAGGTGGCCAAAGTATTGGGTTTCAGTATTAGTCCTTCCAATAAATATTCAGGTTTGTTTTCCCTTGGTATTAACTGGTTTGATCTTCTTGCTGTCCAAGGGACTCTCTCAAGAATCTTTTCCAGCACCGCAGTTCAAACGCATCAGTTCTATGGCATTCAGCCTTCATGATGGTTCAACTCTCACATCCATACATGACTCCTGGAAAAATCATAGCTTTGACTAGACAAACATTTGTCAGCAAAGTGATGTCTCTGCTTTTTAATATGCTGTCTAGATTGGTCATAACTTTCCTTCCAAGGAGTAAGCGTCTTTTAATTTCATGGCTGCAGTCACCGTCTGCAGAGATTTTGGAGCTCAAGAAAATAACATCTGTCAGCATTTCCACTTTTTTCTTACTTGCCATGAAGTGAGGGGACTAGATGCCATGATCTTTGTTTTTTGAATGTTGAGTTTTAAGCCAGCTTTTTCACTCTCCTCTTTCACCTTCATCAAGAAGCTCTTTAGTTCCTCTTCACTTTCTGCCATTAAAGTGGTTATTGTTGTTCAGTTGCCCAGTCGTGTTCGACTCTTTGTGACCCCATGGACTGCAGCACACCAGGCCTTCCTGTCCCTTACCATCTCCCGGAGTTTGCCAAAGTTCATGTCTATTGCATTTGGTGGTGCCATTGAGCCATCTTATCCCCTGACACCCTATTCTCCTGCCTTCAATCTTCCCCAGCATCAGGGTCTTTTTCAGTGAGTCAACTCTTCATATCTAGTGACCAAAATATTGCATCTTCACCTTTATCATCAGTCTTTCCAATGAATATTCAGGGTTGATTTCCTTTAAGACTGACTGGTTTGATCTTGTTCTCCAAAGAGAGCACCACAGTTCAAAGGCATCAACTTTTCAGTGCTCAGCCTTCTTTGTGGTCCAGCTATCACAACCGTACATGACTACTAGGAAGACCATAGCCTTGACTCTATGGATCTTTGTTGGCAAATTGATATCTTTGCTTTTTAACACACTGTCTATATTTGTCATAGCTTTGCTGCCAAGAAGCAGTCTTCTAATTTCATGGCTGCAGTCACCATCTGCAGTGATTTTAGAGCCCAACAAGAGGAACTCTGTCAGTGCTTTTACTTTTCCCTTTCTATTTACCATGATGTGATGGGGCTGGATGTCATGGTCTGCTGCTACTGCTACTGCTAAGTCACTTCAGTCGTGTCCGACTCTGTGTGACCCCATAGACGGAAGCCCACCAGGCTCCCCTGTCCCTGGGATTCTCCAGGCAAGAACACTGGAGTGGGTTGCCATTTCCTTCTCCAATGTGTGAAAGTGAAAAGTGAAAGTGAAGTCGCTCAGTCATGTCCGACCCTTAGCGACCCCACGGACTGCAGCCTACCAGACTCCTCTGTCCATGGGATTTTCTAGGCAATAGTACTGGAGTGGCTTGCCATTGCCTTGGATCCATGCATGGATGTCATGGTCTTTGTTTTTTAATATTTGGTTTTAAGCCAGCTTTTTCACTCTCCTTCTTCATCCTTATCAAGAGGTTCTTTAGTTTCTCTTCGCTTTCTGCCTTTAGAGTGGTATCATCTGCATATCTGAGGTTGTTGATGTTTCTCCCATCAATCATCAGTTTTGATTCCAGCTTGTAATTCATCCAGCCCAGCTTTTCTCATGATGTACTCTTTATAGATGTTAAATAAGCAGGGTGACAATGTACAGCCTTGACTTACTCCTTTCCCAGTTTTGAACCAGTCCAT
The DNA here is from genome assembly GCF_049115385.1 of Moschus berezovskii. NCBI lineage: Eukaryota > Metazoa > Chordata > Mammalia > Artiodactyla > Moschidae > Moschus > Moschus berezovskii. Next base: position 52,321,468 of record NC_142466.1, on the reverse strand, counting down.
TGTTCCATGTCCAGTTCTAACTGTTGCTTCTTGTTCTGCATACAGGTTTCTCAGGAGACAGGTAAAGTGGTCTGGTATACCCATCTCTTTGAAAATTTTCTCAACAGTTTGTTGTGATTCACACAATCAAAGGCTTTAGCATAGTCAATGAAATGGAAGTAGATGTTTGTTTGGAATTCCCCTATGATCCAGCAGATGCTGTCAGTTTGATCTCTGGTTCCTTTGCCTTTTCTAAATCCACCTTGTACATATGGAAGTTCTTGGTTCATGTACTGCTGAAGCCTGCTGCTGCTGCTGCTGCTGCGTCACTTCAGTCGTGTCCGACTCTGTGTGACCCCATAGACAGCAGCCCACCAGGCTCCCCCGTCCCTGGGATTCTCCAGGCAAGAACACTGGAGTGGGTTGCCATTTCCTAGTTCATTGTAAATTGTATTTAAAAATATTATCCCCTAGGCTAGTATTACTCCAGTACTCTTGCCTGGAAATCCCATGGACAGAGGAGCCTGGTAGGCTGCAGTCCTTGGGATTGCAAAGAGTCTGACTCGACTGAGCGGCTTCACTTTCACTTTTAATCTTCATGCATTGGAGAAGGAAATGGCAATGTTCTTAACTGAAGCGACTTAGCAGCAGGCTAATAATAATAAAACAGTGTAACTTTTTAATAAGGAGAACATTCTTTTTTTAAAAAATTTTAAGAAAAATTTTATTATGGTTGGTTTACAATGTTGAATTAGTTTCTGCCATACGTTGAAGTGAATTAGCTAAATGTATACATATACCCCTTCTTTTTGGATTTCCTTCCCATTCAGTTCAGTCGCTCAGTTGTGTCCGGCTCTTTGCGACCCCATGAATCACAGCACGCCAGGCCTCCCTGTCCACCACCAACTCCCGGAGTTCACTCAAACTCATGTCCATCGAGTTGGTGATGCCATCCAGCCATCTCATTCTCTGTTGTCCCCTTCTCCTCCTGCCCCCAATCCCTCCCAATATCAGAGTCTTTTCTAGTGAGTCAACTCTTCACGTGAGGTGGCCAAAGTACTGGAGTTTCAGCTTTAGCATCAGTCCTTCCAATGAACACCAAGGACTGATCTCCTTTAGAATGGACTGGTTGGATCTCCTTGCAGTCCAAGGGACTCTCAAGAGTCTTCTCCAATGTTAGATCACCACAAAACGTTGAGTTCCCTGTGCTATGTATTAGGTTCTCATTAATTATCTATTTTATACATTTTAGTGTATATATGTCAATCCCAGTCTCACATGGCATGTTAAGTCTCTGCATCAAGCACTGCTGTGAGTGTTGGATTGAAGTCCTTTACGCCTCTGCCTCTCTTCCTGACCAGACTGTAAAGGTGCAGAGGAGTGTGGCAGTGTACACAACAGGTGCTTAAAGCATATCTGTGAGAACTGAGTTCTTATCACATGTGCCTCCAGGACATTGCCCTCTCCAGTCAGACACTCCATGGAGGATATTGTCTGTCAGCTTCAGGCGTGGGTGCTGGAGGCTGTGTCATTCCCAAATATGGGCATGCCGGGCATGACTTCATCTCTCATGAAAAAGAGCCGGTCATGTCTGCGTCCACCTGACTCAGCCCTGAGACCTGCTGGAGTTCCTGAGGGAGTCACCAGGGCAGATGTTTACTTGTGTGTCATCACAAGAACACCAGGACTCCTGATAAGCTGATCCTGAAACTGTGGAAAGCTAAGCTTTGTCAGCCTCTGCCTCTGAGTCAGCCCTGGGGGCAGAGATCTGTGCTGACCTGCGGGAAACCCCATTGTCTGTCAGGTCACCATGAATGTTTCTCTCATGAGAGGGTCCAAGCCGAGGCCAGGGGGAGATTAGAGGGAAATAAAGTGGGGACTCAATGTACAAGCTGCAAATCTCATGGGCAAAACTTGGCTGATTTCTGAAGTGTGAACTAAGAGAATAAAACTTTTTAAGTTTTACGTTACTTGAGAATTGTGATAGAGAGTAATGGAGCAAACAAGTGAAGAAAAACCAACACAACAGCTGTTCCAAACAAATACACTTCTACTGCTCTAGCACCAGCCTGACTGTCTTTCCTAAATCTGGTGGAAATGCCCTACTTATCTTTCTCTTGTCCCGGATTCCTGACATAGCTTCACCAACCCTGAGCAGGAGGAAATGCAGGCACGGCAGTGATGGCACTAGTTTAGTTGCTCAGTCGTGTCTGACCCTTGCAACTCCAGGGACTGTAGCCAACCAGGTTCCACAGCCATGGGACTCTCTAGGCAAGAATACTGGAGTAGGTTGCCCTTTCCTTCTCCAGGGGATCTTACTGACCCAGGGATTGAACCCACATCTCCTGTGTCTTTTGCATTGGCTGGTGGATTCTTTACCACTAAGCCACCTAGGAAGCTGAATAGATGTTGTAGGCTTTCCCACAAAGGGTTTTAAATCCAGATGTCTGGGAAATTCTGGGCTGAACATGCATCTGTACTGCAGGACCTCTCAGATGTGTGCGTTGTAACTTTTCAAGAGGAAGCATAGTGCTGGATATCCCAGATTTCCTTGGCCACAGAATTCTTTTATACCCACAGAACTCTTAGGACTCACTTGGGCAGGTGCTAAAATGGAGAATGTCTTAAGTTCCCTTTCAGAACTTGATGCCCTTCCTGTGGCTGGCCTCACTGTGACATCTCTGGCCATGTTCTGCCTTGTTTTGCATGAGTCCTACTTTGTTTCATTTTTTCCCCATCACCTCGTCTCCCAGTGATCATCCTCTCAAGAGTGAACAGAGTCACATGGTTTCCTTCATTTCTCTGAAAATCTAGATCTATCATTGTCAAAATATAAAAATGATATGATTATTTGAAAAAAATGCATTACAGGAAAGTATAAGTAAAGAAAATTAAAATTCACCCCCAATTTTAATCACCCAGAAGTAATTCTAACAAAGCATTTTTCAGTTGAGCCAGAAGATTCTACAATTGGCAGAATTTTATTTAATGCTTCAATTACAAATGTATATGGCAAAATATTTAAAACAGATTGATGTGTTTGAACTCCTGTATGTCTGAAACATTGGAGATTTAATAATTAGGGTAGTTCAGAAATGGGTGGAGGGGTTGTTACAGCTTGAAGTATGTCCTCCCCACAAAATATGTTCTAGTACCTCAGAATGTAAACTTGTTTGGAAGGAAGGTCATTGCAGAAGTAGTTACAATTAAGATAGATGATGGTGGGGTAGTAGGGAGGGCACCTAATCCACTGTGACTAATGTACTTATTAAAAAATGGCCACATGAAGACCCAGAGACATAGAGGGAAGAATGTCATGTGACAGCAGAGGTAGAGATTGGAGTCATGCGGCTGTAAGTCATGGAATGCATTAGAAACTGAAAGGCATGGAACAGAGTCTTCCCTAGAGCCTTCAAAAGAGTATGACCCTTTTGAAAAAGAATATATACATATAATGTTTTGTTGTTGAGTCAGTAAGTCATGTTTGACTCTTTGCAGCCCCATGAACTGTGTAGCCCACCAAGCTCCTCTGTCCATGGTATTTCCCAGGCAAGAATACTGGTGTGGGTAGCCATTTCCTTCTCCAGGGGATCTTCCTGATCCAGGGATCAAACCTGTGTCTCCTGCATTGCAGGCAGATTCTTTACCACTGAGCCACCAGGGAAACATATATATATATATATATATAAATTGAAAGTCGCTCAGTTGTGTCCGACTCTTGTGACACGATGGATTGTATAGTCCATGGAATTCTCTAGGCGAGAATACTGGAGTGGGTAGCCTTTCCCTTCTCCAGGGGATCTTCCGGATCTTCCCAACTCAGGGATCGAACCCAGGTCTCCTGCATTGCAGGCAGGTTCTTTACCAACTGAGCTATCAGGGAAGGCTATATATATATATATATAAAACTTCGCTATACAGCAGAAATTAACACAACATTGTAAATCAAATATTCCTCAATAAAATTTTTTAAGAAAAGAATATTGTCTTGCCCACACCTTGTCTTTGGATTTCTGGCTTCTAGAACCACAAGACAATAAATGTCTGTGTTTGAGGCACCCACTTTGTGGTACTTTGTCCTGGTAGTTCCAGGAAACAAATACCAGGGTGGTGGTAAATTGAGAGAGATTTGAAAAACAACCTGACCAACTTAACACCCCTCTGATGGGCAAAGATCCCCATCACACCCTCCGCCAAGCACTGGCATGCTGGAGGCTGTTCCTTACAAGGCCTGTGCCATGCACACATTTCCTTCCTATTCAGTGATGTCATGTTGGGAGCTTGAAATGGGCCATTCTGGTAAGCAACCACCTTGTTTCTGGAGGAATGAAGGGTGTCCTGAGGTTCAGCACTTTCCATGCTAAAACTGGGAAAGTTTCAGGCAAACTGGACCAAAGTAGTTACACTATCAGTCATGGGAGGAGTGTTTATACCATCAGTTCAGTTCAGTTGCTCAGTCGTGTCCGACTCTCCGCGACCCCATGAATCACAGCACACCAGGCCTCCGTGTCCATCACCAATTCCCGGAGTTCACTCAAACTCATGTCCACAGAGTCGGTGATGCCATCCAGCCATCTCATTCTCCGTCGTCCCCTTCTCCTCCCGCCCCCAACCTTTCCCAGCATCAGAGTCTTTTCCAGTGAGTCAACTCGTCACATGAGGTGGCCAAAGTATTGCAGTTTCAGCTTTAGCATCAGTCCCTCCAATGAACATCCAGGATTGATCTCCTTTAGAATGGACTGGTTGGATATCCTTGCAGTATAAGGGACTCTCAAGAGTCTTCTCCAACACCACAGTTCAAAAGCATCGATTCTTCGGCGATCAGCTTTCTTCACAGTCCAACTCTCACATCCATACATGACCATGGGAAAAACCATTGCCTTGACTAGACGGACCTTGGTTGGCAAAGTAATGTCTCTGCTTTTTAATATACTATCAAGGTTGGTCATAACTTTCCTTCCAAGGAGCAAGATAGAACTTGGCAAATCTTACAAATCAGAGCATTGCCTCCTTAGAGAACTGCTCGTGAAATATGCACCACCACATTAATATGCCAGGTTTGGTTCCCCAGCATTGCTGCCTTTTATTTGCATGGTGAATATAGCATTGGTTTCCTGAAGCTCTCTCTATAGCTCTTCATCAAATCTACGGGATTGTGCAGCAGTTATTGGCAGGGTTGAGGACCTGAGAAGTTATCCTTTCAGCTGAAAATGCAAGCTTTTGCTAGGTAAATTGTATAGTAACAACCCTAGCATTATGAATCACATTGACAAAGCACTTGAAAATTTGAAGTTAAGAGATGCCTTCTCCCCCAATTTTATGTTCTCTTCAAAATCAATGGTTTATTTTTGTGGCATTTGCTTATTTATTTATTGAACTACCAAAATCAAAGTTGTTCCCTAATGGATACACATAATTATAGAGTTGAACACAAGGCATGACAATTTTTTTCCCTAAGAACCACATGACAGAGATGCTTAACATCCTCCTATAGACTTATGGAGATCTTAGGCCTTACAGTAAGTTGTACTTACCACAAAAATTATTGAGCATAGCACAGCACATAGCCCACCATGTCTCCATTGTAAATAAAATAGTTTCTCAGTCTTGCCCTAGCAGTTACACCACCTTCCTCTCCCATTAGAGAAACCATAAAGTAATACAGGAGGGTGAGTGAAATGTCCATTAGATGGAGCACCAACCCAGATGCCTTCCACTCGCAACCCGGCATCAAACCATGAAAATGCCACCGCAGCTCTTCTGTTCCTAAATGCTTCCCTGGTTCACTCTCCACTGCCCAGGTCCTCCTACCTACTGCTTGTCTAGGGCCAGAAAACGTGTTTAAAATGCACACCTACTAGATAGTGTTCTCTTGGAGGAAAAAAAAATGCACTGCAGAATAGTGTAAGTCGAATGTATTCAGCCTGGGGAAACTGTTCTGAAGAGGTAAGGGAGAAACCAGGATATATATGATATATATGAACTTTTTCGCTGAGAAAAACGTGTAGTCAAGCAGAGAATATTGTTACTAATCACAAGAACAGACATCTCAAGTTACTTACTTTAGTGCTTTTTTTCCTATCTATTGGAGAAAAAAGTGATTCCTTATTTATTTTTGTAGTTGATTTATAGGACTTCCCTGGTGGCTCAGATGGTAAAGAATCTGCCTGCAATGCAGGAGACCCAGGTTCAATCCCTGAGTAGGGAAGATCCTCTGGAGAAGGGAATGGCAACCCACTGTAGTATTCTTGCCTAGGGAATTCCATGGACAGAGGAGCCTCATGGGCTACAGTCCATGGATTTGCAAAGAGTCAGACATGATTGAGTGACTAATATACATACATATATATATGCATTCTTTTTAAATATAATTTTCCATTATGGTTTGCCACAAGATATTGAATATAGTTCCCTGTGCTATACAGTAGGAGCCTGGTTTTATCTGTTCTTTATATAATAGCATAAAGAATCGGCCTGCAATGTGGGAGACCTGGGTTTGATCCCAGGGTTGGGAAGATCCTCTGGAGAAGGGAAAGGATACCCACTCCAGTATTCTGGCCTGGAGAATTCCATGGACTGTATAGTCCATGGGCTCGCAAAGAGTCGGACACGACTAAGCAACTTTCACTTTCACTTATATAACAGCTTGGGCTTCCCTGATAGCTCAGTTGGTAAAGAATCTACCTTCATTGCAGGAGACCCTGGTTCAATTCCTGGATCAGGAAGATCTGCTGGAGAAGGGATAGGCTACCCACTCCAGTGTTCTTGGGCTTCCCTTGTGGCTCATCTGGTAAAGAATCCACCTGCAGTGTGGGAGACCTGGGTTCGATCCCTGGGTTGGAAGGATCCCTTGGAGAAGGGAAAGGCACCCACTCCATATTCTGGCTTGGATAATTCCATGGACTGTATAGTCCATGAGGACACAAAGACTCAGACATGACTAAGTGACTTTCACTTCACTTCACTTCACCTTATATAATAGCTTCCATCTGCTAACCCCAGCCTCCCACTCTATTATTCTTCCCCCAGTTCCCTTTTCCTTGGCAACCACAAGTCTATTCTCTATATCCACATGTCTGTTTCTGTTTTGTAGATAGGTTCATTTGTGTCGTATTTTAGATACCCCATATAAATGATATCATGGTATTTGTTTTTCTGTTTTGACTTACTTCACTTAGTATAATACTCTCTAGTTGCATCCATGTTGCTGCAAATGGCATTATTTCATTCTTTTTTTGGTGCTTTTCTGTGTATGGAAACATGCAAGAATCTGGGTTCATTAAATAATTTCCTTAGATACCTATCTTAAATATCTAGGGGCTGGCATATCCAAAGCAAGGAATGCTTCCTTTGTTTTCTCAGTTATGAAATCCCCCAAGGTGCACTGCAGTGGATAATGGCTTGATCCTTATGGAATTTATTGGCAGGCAACATTTTTTTCTTTACCATAGAATGATCTCCAGGGTATATTGTACAGTAAAAAACAAAGCATGCTTGTGCACACACACACAAAGCCCTCAAATCAACTGTACTTGAGTTAAAAGAATGGATCAATCAAAAGAAGAAAAAAGCAAGGTGCTGGACACTTGGTACAGTATGGTATCTTTCATAATTAAAAAATTTTTTTCTTTTTATAATTTTAAAAAACAGTCTTAAATATGCTTGAATAAATATAGGGTGGTTTCTATGCCTAAAGTACACACTCTTCACAATGCATTTTATTCATGTACTTTCTGTTTCTTCCAGGAGACCATGACTTCCTTGAGGGGAAGGAATTCCTTCATTGACTTTTGTATCCTAGCACGTGGCTTGGATCAAATAAGCAATCAATAAAAGTCAGTTGAAGAAAGGAATCATTAAATACAGTTTCCTTTGCTCAGTTAAATTTACTAAGCCAGTATTGTATCGTAAACACAGGTCCATCAAAGGTGTAAGTCACTTCCTACCATTTTAAAGTTGGGTTTTGTTTTTTTTTTTGGTATGTGTGAATCAGGAAGAGTCGGAGGCATTAAAAAAAAAGAAGTTTTGAAATTAAACACACACACACACACACAGACACCACAAACATCTAATTAGACCAAAACAAAACCAACTTACAAGTCTTGGCTTATCATCTCTACACACTGATGGCTACATACACTGACCCTATAATTTCTGTCTACTAAACACTGTTATTTTCCTTCTCTATGCATTAGGCAACTAGGAAAGGGTTCCAGAGACATTTCAACACTACTGGCACTCATGATTATTAATATCATTAATACTGTTTATTTTTTTAATGGCCAGTTTTCTAGACTTGTGTATCCGATCGGAGAGAAGAATGTATTTCTAGGATTGCAGCCAAACGCAGTCCTGAATGCTTTCTGCTGGCAGTCTTTGCTTTCCCAATATTGACTTGCTTCCTACAACCCCTAGGAAGCTCCTCTATCTTTTCAAGCTGCCCTTGGGATTCTTTTTCTTTCTTGGCTTCTTGTCACTGGCACTTCTAGAGCCCGGCAGCAAACGTGTCCCCCTGCATAGCCAGCCACCTCTCTGACTCTCTGAGTCCAGGCACCAGTCTTGGAGATAGGAAGAGAGGAAGAGACGAGGGGTGAGGCAGGGGACATTAATAATCCCACTTCCAGCCTCCTCTCTCCCTTCCCAGCCCTGCCCCTTCCTACCACCAGAGTTGGCTACCGCTCCAGGAAATAATTGTCCTTTTCAGCCTCCTCTTCGAGGAGAAAGAAAGGAAAGGTTTGGATTCTCCTCCTTTTTGGAATCCCCCCTGTTCTTTTTATTTGTTCTGTCGCTAAGTCCTGTCCAATTCTTTGCGGCCCCGTGGACTGTAGCATGCAACCCTGTTCTTGCTTGAATTCATGTCCATTGAGTTGGTGATGATATCTAGCCATCTCATCCTCTGCCGCCCTCTTCCCCTCTTTCAAAGGTTTTCCAAATAACCCCTCTTAGTATCTCTGAAGCCCTTAATTTCTCCCCTGCTGTGCTCAGATTTCAGTTTACACAAGAATCCCCCTGTGGAGTTGCTCAAACATGCATATCTCTGCTCTGCCCCTGGAGTTTGTCCAGGAGTTTGCTTGGTGAACAGAACTGTCCCTGGGAATCAGATGATTTTACCTTGTAGTGTGGCTTGCACTTTTTACCTTGAGCATGCAGTAATCTGAGCAAAACTTGTGTAAACAGGGGTGAAAAATACTGAGGGAGGAAAGAACAGCCAGACCAAAGCTGGAGTTCTACCGAGTCACACAGCATCTCCCAGAGTTGACCGAAACTCATGTCCATTTAGTTGGTGATGCCATACAACCATCTCATTCTCTGCTGCTCCCTTCTCCTCCTGACCTTTCCCAGCATCAATTCTTTTGCAATGAGTCAGTTCTTCACATCAGGTGGCCTAAGTATTGGAGCTTCAGGTTCAGCATCAGTCCTTCCAATGAATATTCAGTTCCTTTAGGATGGACTGGTTTGATCTCTTTTCAGTCTGAGGGACTCTCAAGAGTCTTCTCTAACACCACAGTTCGAAAGCATCAATTCTTCAGTGGTCAACCTTCTTTATGGTCCAACTCTCACATCTGTACCTGACCACTGGAAAAACCGTAGCTTTGTCTATACAGACCTTTGTAGATAAAGTGATGCAGCTGCTTTTTAATATGCTGTCTAGGTTTGTCATAGCTTTTCTTCCAAGAAGAAAATGTCTTAATTTTGTGGCTGTAGTCACCATATGCAGTGATTTTGGAGGCCAATAAAATGAAATCTGTCACTGTTCCCACTTTTCCCCCATCTATTTGCCATGAAGCGATGGGATCAGATGCCATGATCTTTGTTTTTGAATGTTTAGTTTTAAGCCAGCTTTTTCGCTATCCTCTTTCATCTTCATCAAGAGGCTCTTTGGTTCCTCTTCACTTTCTACCGTTAAAGTGGTATCATCTGCATGTCTGAGATTGTTGCTATTTCTCCCAGCAATCTTGATTCCAGCTGTGCTTCATCCAGCCCGGCATTTCACATGATGTACCCTGCATATAAGTTAAATAACCAGAATGACAATATATAGCTTTGACGTACTCCTTTCCCAATTTTGAACCAATCTGTTGTTCCATGTCTGGTTCTAATTGTTGCTTCTTGTCCTGCATACAGTTTTCTAAGGAGGCACATAAGGTGGTCTAGTATTTCTATCTCTTTAAGAATTTTAGGTAGGCAGTGACCCAAGTCCTGGAAATCTTCACCCCTTCCCCACAATGGTTAGAATAATCCTCCCACTCATTAGCGTATGAAATTGTCCAGCCCATAAAAGCTAACTGTACCACACTTCGAGGTCACACTCGCCACCTGCAATAGCCCACACTCTGGAGTGTGTTTGTCTTTAAATAACTCTCCTTCTTACCTATCACTTTATCTCTCACTGAATTCTTTCTTTGATGAGACGTCAAGAACCAGAGGTTCATTAGATCCTAAAACTGGGTCTGTGGTCTCAGTTGGAAGACCATGGGTTTTGGCTGAGTCCCTAGCAGGGTTTTGGCTGGGTTCAAGTCCTGGTCACATAGGTTCAAGACTCAGTATAAGGTAAAAGTTTTCATAACTGTGGTGACCCAAGGACAAAAGAGCAGTTAAAACCAAGGAGGGTCTTGGAATGCAGGAACAGAAAAACCAAACCCTTATCGTCCTTCCCTCCCCCATGTTGTAACTATTAATGGAACAGTATAACCTGTCTGCCCTCCTACCCCACAGGGAGAAGGTATTTGCCCTGCTCTTCCCCCACCCAGTATACATGCCTCATCCAGTCACCAAATGACCTGCAAGACCCTTATCCCACTCCTTGTACTCTAGGTATAAAAGTGGAATAAGAGCCCCTGTTCAACATCAGTTCTCCCTTGAGCAGTTCGCTGTTCTAACAGCGTCTCCCACTCTAATAAACTTTATTTCTCTCTCATTTTGTCTCATGTCTGGAAATTCTTTTCCAACCCGCACCCGGACCAAGACAATAGCTACCCTGTATGAAACTGATATAGGTGAGGAAAGACTTTCCTTGAGTCATCCTAGGTTCAAGAGCTGGGTCTATGAAAAACTGACAACAAACAGATAAACAGGAGAAAAGGTACACAAGTTTATTAGTTTTTAACATCATGTGCACAGAGGCATCACAGGAAGAAATGAATACCCCCAAAGCAGTGATATTTGAGAGTTTATAAAATAACTTTATTGGGCAGGGGAGAAGGATATAGGCTATTTAGAGACAGTGAAGCGAAAGTCACTCGGTCATGTCCGACTCTTTGTGACCCCAGGGACTATACAGTCAATGGAATTCTCCAGGCCAGAATACTGGAGTTGGTAGCTGTTCCCTTCACGAGGGGATCTTCCCAACCCAAGGATCGAACCCAGGTCTCCCACACTGCAGGCGGATTCTTTACCAGCTGAGCCACCAGGGAAGCTGGTTTAGAGAAAAGTAAATGATTTTTTAGAGAAGATGAATGGACACTTAGAAAAACAGATGGGAAATTTGAAGATGTAAGGGGGCAAAATTTGTCACCCCAAATGTGTCTCTTTGGCCCAAAAACCTCAGGAAGAGTTCCTAACTGCCTAGAATAATTTATAGACAGCCTGTTCCAGGAATGCAACTATCACTATAAATAACCGTAATTTTATAAGAACCAGGTGTGGTAGACAAGGAGGAACCTAGCAGTCCATGTTGAAATTCCTTTGTCCCATTGTCTGTGCTTGGCCCTTAAAATACTGGCTTTTCTGTCATTTCCATGTGAATTGCTTTCCTTCCCTTCAAAGTCCCAAAACACTACCCCCAACATCCTTTCTTCGTGTCTTAAGCTGAAGATGGTGTTTTAAGTGAAGGTTTTGGCCCACTTGCTTATTTTTACTTTTGTTACCTTTTAGTGTCAAATCCAAAAAATCATCAGCAAGATTAATGTCAAGGAGTTTACTGCCTGTGTTTTCTCCTGGGAGTCTTATAGTTTGGAGTCTTAGCCCCAGTTTAATCCCTTTTGAGTTGCTTTTGTGTGTGGTGTAAGACCGTGGCGCACTTTTGTTCTTCTGCATGTGAGTATCCACTTCTTCCAATACCATTTATTGAAGAGACTCTCCTTTTCCTATTATATGTTCTTGAGTCTTTTCTTGTCAATTAGTTGACCATGTAAGTGCTGGTTTATTTCTGGGCTCTCAATCCTGTTCCATTGATCTATGTGTCTATGTTATATCAATACTATACTGTGTTGATTGCTTTTTAATATAGTTAGAAATTCGGAAGTGTTATGCCTCTTGCTTTGTTCCTTTTACTCAAGATTGCTTTGGCTACTCGGGGTCTTTTATGGATCCATACAAATTTAAGAGTTGTTTGTTCTATTTGTGTGAAAATGCCATTGGAATTTTGTTAGGGATTGCATTGAACCTGTAGGTCACTTTGAGTATTATGAACATTTTAATACTATTAATTCATTCAAAGAATTGATGCTTTTGAACTGTGGTGTTGGAGAAGACTCTTGAGAGTCCCTTGGACAGCAAGGAGATCCAACCAGTCCATCCTAAAGGAGATCTGTCCTGAATATTCATTGGAAAGACTGATGCTGAAGTTGAAACTCCAATACTTTGGCCACCTGTTGCGAAGAACTGACTCATTGGAAAAGACCCTGATGCTGGGAAAGATTGAAGGCAGGAGAAGGGGACGACAGAGGATGAGATGGTTGGATGGCATCGCCGACTCAATGGACATGAGTTTGAGTAAACTCCGGGAGGCCTGGCATGCTGCAGTCCATGGGGTTGCAAAGAGTCAGATATGACTGAGCTGAATCCAATCCATGAACATAAAATAAGATTTCATGTATGTGTATCTTCTTCAATTTGTTTCATCAATGTCTCATAGTTTTCAGTTTCAGATTTTTCACCTTGGTTCAGTTTATTCCTAAGCATTTTATTTATTTATTTGATGCAATTATAAATGGGCTTGCTTTCCTAATTTCTCTTTCTGATATTTGTTTGTCTTGACTTTTCTATATTGATTTTGCACCCTGCAGCTTTAATGAAATGGTATATTAGTTCTAACAGTTTTTTGGCAGAGTCTTTAGGGTTTCTGTATATAATATCAAGCCATCTCCAAATAGTGACAGCTTTATTTCTTTCTTTCTGATTCAGGTGCCTTTTTTCTTGCCTAATTGTTCTGACTAGGACTTCTAATATTATGTTGAATTAAAGTGGTGAGAGTGGGCATCCTTGTCTTGATCCTTAAGGGAAAAGCTCTCATGAGTATGTTAGCTGTGGGCTTGTCATCTATGGCCTTTATTATGTTGAGGTACATTTACCCTACCCCCAGTTTGTTGAAAGTTAAAACATTTTATCTTAAATAATATATCCAGAGAAAATGGATCATGTGAGCTCAGATTGTTTCTGGAGCAAACATCAGGATGTACGTGAGGTCAGTTTTTCAAATTCCCAAGGGGCCATTAGTTGGGATCTGTAAAATGTCATGACTAGGTTAAACCGAAAATTTGAAGCCATTTCTTACTTTAACAGTAGCTCTATGCCTAAAGACAGTCATGAAGTCATAGTTTTGAATAGCAAGGAGAATTTATATGAAATTTCATACCTGTACTTCTCTTTAGTCTTCTGGTATGTAGCTATTTTCATTTTCAAAAGATAAATCCATGCCAAGAATTCAACTGGATACGACCTAAAATTACTTTAATCTCAGTGTGTACTGGAAGGTATGCTTTCTTTGGCAACCTTGTAGAGCCAATCCATACAAACTTTACATTCATGTACAAGGTTCTATCATTAGAAGTAGCAATGAGGCTTTTTAGAATATAGGGTCAAGTGTAGCTTGAGAAACATTGTAAACCTATTATTTAATACAAACTATCAGACATAGTTCAGTTCAGTTCAGTCGCTCAGTCATGTCCAACTCTTTGCGACCCATGAATCACAGCACGCCAGGCCTCTCTGTCCATCACCAACTCCCGGAGTTCACTCAAACTTATGTCCATCGAGTCGGTGATGCCATCCAGCCATCTCATTCTCTGTCGTCCCCGTCTCCTCCCGCCCCCAATCCCTCCCAGCATCAGAGTCTTTTCCAGTGAGTCAACTTATCGCATGAGGTGGCCAAAGTATTGCAGTTTCAGCTTTAGCATCAGTCCTTCCAATGAATTAATAGTTTTAGAAGCTATGCAGAAGATGGAGTGAAATATAAGTACCACAGGGATCAAGAAAAACTGTTTCAGGCAATTCAGAATCCATCACCAACATAACCAAAATAAGTATTTTAACTGTTTGAGGTTGAGAGGAGGACAGGATGTCATAAATCATTACTTTGGAGAAAAATCTCAATTTATCGTTTAATTTTTATTTCTGAAATTTTTATTATTTTAAAAAATAAGTAATTAATTTGGCTGAACTGGGTCTTAGTTGCCACATGTGGAATATTCAATCTTCATAGTGGCATGTGAAATCTTTGGTTGCAACATGCAGGATTTTTTGTTGCGGCATTTAAATTCTTAGTTGCAGCATATGGGGCCTGTTTCCCTGACCAGGGATCACACCCCAGGCCCTCTGCATTGGAAGCACAGAGTCTTAGCCACTGGACCACCAGGGAAGTCCTGGGAAAACCTCACATTTATATATAAGATTTTGTTGTGTCATGTGTTTGCTTTGCATGTGGCCCAGGTTTCATAGGTTAGATTCCCCATTTTACAGACCAGAAAACTGAGGCTTGTGTCAACAAATAAGTGGCAGACTTTGGATACAATTTTTTAAACTTTGATTAAAAAAAAAAATTCTTTAACATACCCCAGTGCATCTCTGTATCTTCAAAAAGAGGTAAACAAATCATTCTGGATAGTTTTATTTTCCAGTGGCAAAGGGTCTATTCACTCAGGAAAAGAAACATAAGAGAAAGCTTTCTAAAATTATGTAATATATTTTCTTTCCCCCCTTGACCTTATTATACTGAACATTTACAATGTGTTCCTGAGAATCCATCCTTAATTTTTTAAAACATTTTTATTATCTACTTATTTTTGGTTGTGCTGGGTCTTGGTTGCTGCACATGGGCTTTTTCTAGTAGCAAAGATCCAGAGCTACTAGCTACAGTGCATGGGCTTCTCATTGTGGTAGCCTCTCTTGATGTGAAGAACTGACTCATTAGAAAAGACCCTGATGCTGGGAAAGACTGAAGGCAGGAGGAAAAGGGGACGACAGAGGATGAGATGGTTGGATGGCATCACCTACTCAGTGGACACGAGTTTGAGCAAACTCAGGAAGATGGTGAAGGACAGGAAAGCCTGGCGTGCTGCAGTCCATGGGATCGCAAAGAGTAGTACGGGACTGAGCAACTGAACAACAGTGACTCTTGTTGTGGAGCATGTGCCCTAGGGAGCTTGGGCTTTAAGAATTCTGCCTTGTGGATTTAGTTGCCCTGAGGCATGTGGAATCTTCCAGAGCCAGAGATCTTGTGTCCCCTACTTTGGCAGGAAGATTCTTAACCACTGGGCCACCAGGGAAGTCCAGAATTCGCCTTTAGTGTGGGTGATACAGTAGATGAGACGATGCTCCCAGGGTCTGAGGCATGAGGGGCACAGGCCCCATGTCCTGGTGCTTTTCCAGTTTGCTTGTCAGAGTGAGTTTTATTCCTGTCCCCACTGCTGTTCTTGTGCTTGCAGTCTTTCCACTGCCTTAAATGGCAATCTGCCAGAGTCTTAGGATTTAAATAATTAAACCAGTTAGAGTTGTACATAAAGTAAAAGTAAGTAGGCCTGAAAGGATGTGCAAGGAAAAGCATTAAGAGCACAGTCCTTAATTTCTATTTTCCTGTTCAGTTCAGTTGCTCAGTCGTGTCCGACGCTTTGCAACCCCACGAATCACAGCATGCCAGGCCTCCCTGTCCATCACCAACTCCGAGTTCACTCAAACTCATGTCCATCGAGTCGGTGATGCCATCCAGCCATCTCATTCTCTTCGTCCCCTTCTCCTCCCGCCCCCAATCCCTCCCAGCATCAGTCTTTTCCAGTGAGTCAACTCTACCTCAGCCCAATTAAATATATCTTTAAGTTTTATGTTGTTTCCCAGGTAGGAGAGGGCACAATTTAACTGAGTTCCAGGTAAATGAAGGACAGTGAAACTTTCATTAGAAGCAAGAGACAAGCATACAAGTGCATACACAGACACACACACACACGATTTTATTTTCTCACTGGCACTGACTTACCCCACTTAAAAAATTTCACTGGACTAAAAAATGACATTTTGACTGTACTTTAAATACTCATTTAGCATTTGTCTGTATTGTTCTATTGTTGAGTTTTTTTTTTTCCCTCCACAAAGAATGTTTTTCATTTTCCCAGTGCAAAAAGTCTTTGCTACATATTTGCATAGACTAGTCACTAATAAATCTTTCTTTAGTAAGGGAGTAGCAGAACAGGAGCCTAACTTTGAGTAAGTTTTAATGTTCCCAAGTCCTGGTTTCTGCATGTGTAAAATGCAAGGCTGTAACAATTCAGATGGTGTAGCAGGCTCTTAGTCCACCAAGGCTGTGGCAACAATACCAGAGACTGGATGGCTTATGAACATTTATTTCATAGTTCTGGGGGCTAGGAAGTCCATGATCAAGAGCAGACTGGGTGACAGGTGAAGGCCTGCTTCCTGGCTCACAGACAGCTGTCTTCTCCCTGTGTCTGCACATGTTGCAAGGGACAAGGCAGCTCCCTGGGGTCTCTCGTAAAAGAGCACTAGTCTCATTTATGAGGCCTGTGATTGGGGGTTAGGATCAACACCTAAACATTCTGCCTTCAGCACAGGCTTAGCCGGTAATGGCACAATAAAAGATGATTATCTGAACATGAATTCAACTGAAATTCAAGTGGACCTAAACCCAGAACCATATACTCACTCTGCAGCTTATAAAAAGTGTCCACTGTCATCTCCTCTGCTAGAGGGAATTAAAACTAGCCTGGAAAGTTGCCTGATGGGACTACTGCGTGTCTGACTTGGGAATCGACTCTGTTCTATCCAGTTTCACCTTCTCTGTTAAGGTGGGAACACAGAGGTCCAGAGAGTTTGAGAAACTTGTCCAGAGACAGACAACCGCTTTTGGGGCTGAGCCAAGTCTCAGCAACTAAACAAGGTGTAGGACCGGGTTCCTTTCATTAACACCAAGATATGTTTGTTTTTAAAGAAAAGAAAGGTGCTTTAATTAGAAGAGCTTGCAGTCTGGGGAGATAGTGGATCTGTGTCCAGAGATCAACTCCCAAGATTCTGCTCAGCCAGGACAGTTTTAATGGGGAAAATGGAGGGGGAAGCATCTCAGTGAATCACCGAGGCAGGAAGCTGGGCCCTGCATCTCCAGAGTGCAGACTGCCTGGCTTTCTTGTCAGAGTTACCTTGCCTGAGTGATCTGCCTGCAGGATTGCTTTGGGGGAACTTTTGGGTGTAGAGAGCTAGTCTGACTTCTTTTTATCTAAGAAAAGAATCAACAGGTTACACAAAGCATGGTGTACATTCAGGAGAGCAAAGCTCATGAGTTAGTTTCATTTGCTTAGTGATCACATTCTTATAATTAGGTTCTTTTAAGGTAGGAGGGGAATAGAAATGGGAAAACAGGAAAGGGGTGTGGAATTAAAAAATTATTCCCAACCTAAAAGTTGAGAGTTAAGTTTTATTCTGCTACACCAACATCTTTTCATTTATGTGGGGTTTCACAATTTGCCAAGCACCTCCTTAGCTTCATGACCTCGTTTATTATACTATATCCACGAGTTTAGGGAGATGGCTCTCTGCCCCCATCCCAGTCTTTGGGAGACTTTTTGCATACTCAGACCTGTGTTTCAATAGCTTATTCTATACTGATCCTTAAAAAAAAATGTATACACACATGTAAATGTGTATGTACATGTATATGCACATATGGAAGATACTTCCTGTGTTGCCCCATCACACCCTGGGTCACAAAGCACAAAGAGAAAATAGTCTTTGTTTGACAGTTCCCGAGTTGCCACTGATGCTTAGGTACTAAAGGGCTTAGAAGTGTTTACACTTTCAAGAGGAGGAGGAACATTTTAGGCTTCCCTTTAACAAGTCTCATTTTGAGATAGTATGATGAGGTTGGCCAAATACTCTTCATGCAGTTTTTGTAGTAAGTCCTTCAAAGAATGAATGGTCAAGCCCATTTATTTCTCCTCCTAGACTTTATCCTTCTTGTTTTTCTTAGTTGTGAGGTTATATATAAAGGTATGGGCATAGAGACATTATGAAACATAAGGGCTATCATGTGAGGGAGGAAATCAGACAAAATATTCAAAAAACCTCTATGGAAATTAAAAATCTAAACTCAGGGGGCAGGGTGAAAGGTGACACAGTCTTTTCACAGAGCTGTTACATACAATGCAACTGCCTCAAAGGCAGGAATGGAAAAAGCTAGCCATTCAGCTGCAGAACAAGGCTGGGGTCTTGGCTTTAGAGCTTTTCATGTCTTTAGCATTGGGATGGGCAGCAAGTGTCTTTTCCAGAGTAGGCCAGAGCAGATAAGTCCAGCTTGGTCTTTAAGGCTTGAGTCAGTTCTGTGGCCAGCAACTCATGGAGGGACACGCCATCGTGGGAATATACCCAGTTCCTCCCAGTCCAGTCGTAACGCTTGGGGCCACTGCAAGACAAAACACAGTCAGAGTAAGTTCACGGGAACTGTGCTTCCAAAGAAACTGTCACCAAGAAATTGACTGTAGTGAAGATCTAAAAAGTAATAAACAAGGCATGTATTTGACTTCTCGTCTTAGGCTTGATTTAATATAACTGAGTCATTTTGCCATACACCTGAAACTAACACAACATTGTAAAATCAACTCTAATTTAAAAAAAAGCAGGATTACATCATTATTCCTGAGAACAATTCATAGAACGATGCTCAAGACCTGAAAAGATTTCAACCCTGTTGATGAGTCTCCATTTATCACATTCTGATCTTTTGCTTTTCCTAAGTCACATATGATAACCTGAAATACCAGGGCAGTGTCTTTTGGATGATGGCCATTCATGCACTACTGACATGATCTGCCCCTTACCTACGTTATTATCATCATTTCAGTACATTTCATAACGTTGGGCATCCACTATCTCTATCTAGTTTCAAAACATTTTCATCATCCAAAGGAAATTCCACATCCATTAAGCAGTACTCCCTATTCACTCCTCTTCCCAGCTCCTGGTAACTGTCTCTACTGATATTTTTAAAAACAGTTTGGTTAATTCAATTTGAAATCCATGAAGGTGAGAGTGTGATGGGCTAGTTCATCCATCTCAAGCTCATCTAGTGAGCAAGAACAGAACATGCACTTCATGCTGGGAACACTGTTCGTGTGGCCCAGTGTGACTAGGTTTCTCAGTGTCTTATTATTCCAGACCAACACAACCTGTGCCCTTTAATTCCACTTCCTCTGGGTCTAGTGGAGGAGGGGACGTGCCAGCAACTGATGGCACTGCAGGGTGCCGCCTTGATGGAGCAGAGGACACTGGGAGCCCACGGGAAGCAAGGGGCTGCCAAGTCCAACTGCGCTCACGGGAGCTTCTCCAAAGTGCAGGATTGGGACAGCTTTGCCAGGGAGGAGGAAAGTTCAGAAGGGAAGCATCTTTTGAGGGTTATGAAAACATCAAGGATTTCTGTATTATCAACCAAAGGCACTTTCTTAATGGGATAAAAGGGACAAAACAAAAGCACTGGGCTTTTATCATGTACAAACAGCCAAACACATAGAAGCATAATAACCTGGACCAAAGCCAGAGAACGTTTCCTTGGCTCTGGACTCTGATTTGCTGCCAGGATACCAGGCAAGCATGAGAATGTCCACGCCCCTTCACACCGCCCAGGGATCTGTGCTCAGCACAGACACCCAGCTGTCCACCCAGATCTCTCCTTTATTCCATCCTTTAACATCCTCAAGCAAGGTATTGAGGCCAATCCAGTGTTTCTCCTTACCTGAAAGGTTGTCAATTAAAAAGCTCCAGGACTTCCCTGGCAGTTCAGGGGTTAAGACCTGATGCAGGGGGCATGGATTTGATCCCTGGTTAGAGAATTAAGATTCCACATGCCATAAAATAAAATAGAAAGCCCTGTAATATCAGAAAAGCAGCCCTTGGAAAGGTTATTTTGGGCCAATGTGAAAAATTGAGTGGAAAATAACTTTTTTTTTGAGGAACACAGTATTTCTATGATAGTAAAGGCTACGTGGCATATTTTCTTTCCAGATTCCCATCATGAATTAAAAAAAAAACAAAAACTTAGGATTTCTCAAAATTTGTTATCATCCAGAAGTTTATTTTTCTAAACATGCCTGAGGTAGGATCCTGTTGCTGGTAGGTGTGTCCAAATGCGATAAGGACTTTTCAGTCTCAAGATACAACGTGAGGGAATTCTTTTAGTGGAGCCAGCACAGTTGGTTCTGGTGCTCTGCCTGCTGTTTTCAAAGCCACTGATCCCCAAAGCTGATGGCTGGATTTGAGCTGGTCCACCCAGTTTCTCGTCCTGATTCCTCTGGAGATGAAGGATAAGACTTTGCAGCCCTCATGCGTGTCCACAGGAAGGGTTGCGGTGGCTGTTTGAGACCAAAGAGAACAGGCTAATTGGCCCACACAGGGTAAAATCTCCCTCAACTTCAAGCAAGTTGGATCTAAAAGCAAGACAATCTGTGAATAAGCATCTGGCTAGAAATGAGCGATTCCTTGGAATTGGTTTTTCTTGAATGATATCATTCTTCCTAGATGAGGCTGGGATGAAGGATGCCTAATGCTTGATTTAGTTTGAACAAAGAATCACACGTTACAGCACCATAAACAGTATAATATTAACGACCTAAAAGTGATGTCAATACTGAGGCAGAGGAAGAGTTAAATACTTTTCTTTAAAAAAATGCAAACACTGTGAGGCTTTCAAAGAATTCCATCCTAGTTGTATCTGGGCCTTTCCCAATTCAGAGTCTGAGTGTTCTTTTTGGAAGTGCTAATGAAGGACCAGGAAGGTTGTTCTGAGAGCTCTTTGTGGGCGTCTCTCCTTTTACTTTCTTACAACCACTTCAACAGCAGCTAGATCTGGGATGAGGGACCCTCTCTCCCTGCACATTCTCAGGCCTTGAAACGCAGCACAGAAGGTCTCCAAAACAATCTTTTATTCTGCTAGATTGAAAGCACATCAATGAAAAAAGTAGGCGGCATGGAATGCCCTGGAAGTACAGTTTAAAACACTCTCCAACCTCCACAGAGCACACAGCCTAGTTCTGTAAATGGAATTCAACTAACTTTTTTTAAAAAAAATTTTATTTAATAAATGGTACAAAGCACAATGCCAAAAACATTAACAGTTAAAATTTCACCAAATGAAAAAAATAATATAGAATACACAGTTGCAAAAAGCTACATTATTTTACAACTGCCTCGAGCTGCAAAATGGAAAAAAACCCAATGCCATACCTAAGTTATCCCTCTCTCAAAATAATGCCATTTATATTATAAACCACAAGCTCCCCATCAAAAGACGGGAACTGCTTTTGTTAATTCATATATATATATATATATATATATATATGACTGTATCACTTTGCTATACACCTGAAACAAACAACTAACTTTTAACTGAGGTGCTCAAAACAGACCAGAGGTCAAACTTTAACGCGCTTTGAAGGCAAATTGCAACTTGTTCATATGCTGTAATAGCAAAGGAGGTTTTTTCAAAGGCACAGCAATGATTTAATAGAGAAAAAAATGCAAGGTGGGTTCCGAAAATTTTTCACTTCCAATCTTGTTAATATCCTGATATATGCTTATAGCAGCCACATAATCACCAGAGTAAACCTTCCTACTGAGCCTGAGACATGCTGTAAAACCTCAGGAAAGGTTGCCTTACATAGGTGCTAATACACGAGGGTGATACTTCTTAAACAGTCTCATGTTTCAAACAAGGTAACCCGTGAGAGACTGACTTCTGGACATACCTGGATGGTGAAGATAACCAGATTTGCTTGTTTGGAGTCTGCTTGTTGATCACGTAGGTTCCTAGATCTCCACCCAGTTTAATTGTTAGAACACCACTCTGGTGCATCAGGTGGAAAAAAGCATGAGGAAGTAAAACAGGACAGGGTTACTACTGTGTCATAGCTGCCTCCTCTTTTGTTATATCTCAATGCTGCATTTATACCAGGGCACAACATACACCAAAAAGGAACTGTCTTTAATTTAGTTTTTGGAATTAGATCATGCAAAAAGAGCACTGTTCCTGGAATCAGGTGATGATTAATCACAACGACACATATGTCAGAGTGTTTTCCCTTATTCCCTTTGAGGTGGACAAGGCAAAGAATATCCTTATTCCCCTCCTGAGGTAAGGAGACAGGGGTGTTCAATGGCTCTACTGCAGCCGACAAATCAAAGGATCAGCATCCTGACTGCTGCCTTGATTTCTCAATGACGGGCCAGAACATATTAAGAGACATTAAAAGGAGCAGGCACCAACTCTACTGCAGTCCCAGTCAGCACAAACATTGGGCAGACCAAGTTCATGATCAAAGAAAGGAAGAAAAGGCAAGACAGAAGGAAGCCATCCAGCTACCAGCTTTGCTGCTCTCAGAAGAGCAGCAGCCTGAGCTCCGCTGGCAGAAGCAGACCCTCTGCACACGAGGGCTCTTTTCCAACGCACTACCCGCCCACCCCACCCCCGGCCCGACCCCCACCAAAGCAGCTCACAAGTTTCTCAGATACCCCTCTCCAGCTTTATTTTCCTCTCCAGGAGCCTTGAATTCTTCAAAAGGCTGGTTGGTCTTATCTTTACCCAATAAATGCTCATTTAAATTTGAAAACCCTCTTTCAACAAAGGAGCCTCTTACTCCTCAGGCCTGAGATCTCTCTAGACTGCACAGGATATTCAAGAAACAGCTCCACGGCTAAGCCTTGCTGCTCCCCAACCCCTGCACGGTTCTCAGACAGGCAGCCTTTCAGAGTCCGTGTCCACCAGCGGGTCCCCAGTGGTTCTTAGAACGTTTTGTGTTTGGTTTGCAAACACAAAGCGCTATTGAAAAGGTGGAGAGAGTGCCAATAATAATCTAACTGATAGGCAGGGGTGGGGAGGACACTGGCGGGTTATATTTTTAATAATTTTTTTCCAACGAAAAAGAAATGTAGTAAAATTACAGAGACACTGGAAATGTAAATGTTATAAACAAAATGAAGACATCCACAAAAATAGCTTCTATTATTTTTCAGTACCTGCTCTGTGCCAGGCACTGCTTTGCACTCTGTGTAAAACTGTTTCCTCTACAATCATAACCATCGGGAGGTGGAAATCATTATCCCAGTTTTACAGATGAGGACAACAAAGGGACAGGGTAACAAAGAAAACTTAGCGACTGGGAAAGCTGATCTGAAATCCAGGTCTGCTCCAGTCCAGAAGATGCTGTTCTTCCCACAACACGAAGTGCTCTCTCAGTCCTGTTAATCAGCGATATCAGCGCAGGTGTCCGCTGCCAGTTCTTTGTTTGTGTTTAATTTAGCTGTATCAGGTCTTAGTCGTGGCATGCAGGATCTCGTTCCCTGACCAGGGATCAAACCGAGCTCCTGCACTGTGAACGCAGAATGCTAACCAGTGGACCACCAGGGTTCAGCTGCCAGTTTTAAAATGCAGGGCTATGCTCACGCAAGTTTGCTTTAAATTTTCTTTTTTTCCCCTGAAACCTATCTGTGTTGTTTTGTTAGGACTATCTTTCACTTATATTTTACAATTTCTTACAATTGTATAATTTGGTAGTTTTTAGCATGTCACAGAGTGTTTTCATAAAGTGTGCAAACATCCTCACTGTCTAATTCCAGGCTATTTCCATCACCTCAAAAAGAAGGTCTGTACTCATCACAGTCACTCATATCCCCCTCCATATATATAGTTTATGGCTTATTTTCCCATATAATAGACTCAAGGAATCAAGACATAATTGCTTCTAATTTGACCTATTTGCGGCCCTTAAATGCCCTGTTGTGACCCTACACCCAGGCGGTGCATGATAGATACAGCAGGAAAGGCAGGGGGGCCAGGTCTAGGAGTGCAGTCTCACCAGTTTCCTTAGGACAGCAGCTGCTCCGCCCCCTTCAGAGACAGTTCAAGGCGCGGGGGCTGATGGGAGAACTGAGGCGACTCTGGGAAGGTTACCCTGACACCCCTCAGCTGGGACTACGGCCTGTGTGTGTCCCCATAGCCTCTGTGTTTTCCTCACTGTATCCGAGCTGCCAGCTTGCTGCTCACCTGCTCCTTCCCTCCACTACTTTAAGCCCCCTGAGAGCAGATTTGTCTTTTCATCCTACATTTTCAATATTTGTGCAAAAAACTGATGGATTTTAAAAAACCCAATGAGTGAACCAAGTGGATTATAACCAGGCACTGATAACCCCTGGAACAGGCAGCGCTCAACTACGCCCCCTCCTGTTCACTGTGCGCAATTAGAGTTTTCTACTGAGGTTGTTCAGTTGCTGCTAAGTCGTGTCTGACTCTTTGAGCCCCCATGAATTACAGCACGCCAGGCTTCCTTGTCCTTCACTATCTCCCAGAGCTTGCTCAAACTCATGTCCATCCAGATGGTGATGCCATCCAAAGATCTCATCCTCTGTCACCTCTTTCTCCTCTCGCCCTCAATCTTTCCCATCATCAAGGTCTTTTCCAAAGAGTTGGCTCTTTGCATCAGCTGGCCAAAGTATTGGAGCTTCAGCATCAGTTCTTTCAATGAACATTCAGGGTTGACTTCCTTTAGGATTGACTGGTTCGATCTCCTTGCAGTCCAAGGGACTCTCAAGAGTCTTCTCCAACACCACAGTTGGAAAGCATCAATTCTTTGGCACTTAACCTTCTTTATGGTCCAACTCTCACATCCATATGTGACTACTGAAAAAACCATAGCTTTGACTAGATGGACCTTTGCTGGCACAGTGATGTCTTTGCTTTTTAATACGCTGACCAGATTTGTTATAACTTCTTTCATTTCCAAAGGAAACTAGCTGCATTACTGGTTCCCCAGGAATTCTTAATGCTTTCGGAACCATCTGCAAGTAACTTAGATAAAAGAGAGCTTTTTGTTCATTAATGTTATTCCTTAAGGAGCAATCTGAGTGTCTACTTGGGTAGAGTGGGCAGATATCAATATGGGGCAGTGGGGGAGAGAGGCAGTACTTAGCTCCTGACATCCAGACACTGACCAGTGGAAGCAGCCCCCAGTCACAGGAGGTGAGGCTTGATTCCAACTGGCAGCATCAGTGGAAGCAAATATTGCCATTTCCGTTGTTACCAGCTCATTCGTAGAAAGAGACACATATGGGAATGACACATTGAGTTAGGGGATTTCACCTATATGAATAGGCTTCCCCGGTGGCTCAGGGAGGCAGTAAAGAATCTAACTGCAATGTGGGAGACCCGGGTTTGATACCTGGGAGAAGGGAATGGCAAACCCCCCCCCCCCAGTAGGCTTGCCTGGAGAATCCCATGGACAGGGGAGCCTAGCAGGCTACAGTCCATGGGATCACAATCGGACACGACTGAACGACTAACACCCACCTATATGCATGTGACTTCCCCCACACCTAAAATGGACACTGTTTTAAGGAATAAAAACAATGAATATACAGCACTTTCACCTGCATTGTTTCACTTGATCCAAAAATACACCTGGAGAAGAGGAGGCTACTGTCACCTGCTTTATAGCTGCAGGACCTGCCCTCAGGGTTAGATAATTCACTTAAGCATGCTAGGAAAAAAGTACAAATGCAGGATGCTAGGCCAGGCCCTCTGTCACCGTATCCAATAAAGAGATATCTCCGAGCAGGGGTGCATGACCTAGGACCCAGGGGTGGTCTTCAGGGCTCTGCAAACAGCACAGCCCTGGAAGCAGAAACTCCTAGGTATACATAGAAGTTTTTCTCAGGAGAGGATCCAGAGCAGTCAGATTCTCACAGGGTGTCCTGATCCCCAAATGGTTAAGAAGCCCCTGTCTATGGCAATAATATGCAGAAAACTCAGTGAATGAAGGGCATGGCAACCTGTAAATTCTATTTAAAGTGACTAAGAAGCTAGGGCTCCACCTGGAAAAAAAACAAAAGCAGCTTGGAGGTAACTCTCTAAATAGCATGGTGCTTGTCATAGTTTCCAGGGTCAAGTGCAGCGACTCCATGGTTACCTAGCCATGGGTGGGGCTTCGGCTCCTGCAGGCAGTTCCGTCTGATAAGCATAACCAGTAAGGGATGAGGCCTGGACCCAGATACTGACAACCACATGACCTGCCCCACTTGGACAACACAAGAGCCTACGAAGCTGGCCATGTCTCCTAGTCCACAGAAGGGAACAGAAGAAATGCGGCTTTATCTAGAGTATTGCTTTCATTTGCCTATTTGGCCAATAGCAAGTTGATAAAACAGTTCTATGTGCTGAGTGCCATCACTGAAAGTATGTTCTGGAAAAGTAGGTGAGTCTCATTTCATTTATACAGTGAACTGACATTTCTTAAGTCCCTGCTATGTACTTGGCAATGTTCTAGGCACTGGAAGACCAGGAGTGGACAGCGACCCAGCTGCCAAGGAGCTTACTGTAGTCATGGGAGCTGGTGTGTAAAGAGACAGTTACAGCAGAGGGTATCAGTTTCAAACTCAAGAGTGCTGGGCAAGGAGGGCTGGTGGTATCTGCCTGGAGCATCTAGGAGGGCTGCAGAGGTGACATCCGACTCAGGGCAGCGAAAGGCTGTGCACCAACCAACTAATGGTGTTACAGGTGTTCTACTGTCTATAATGTAATGTCAACTAACTTAAATGTGGAATACATAAGTTAGTGAGCACCTGGAGGACTCTGATCAGAAATTCACATGTGAGGTAGCCGAACAACAGAGGGAGCTACTCAACGCCATTAGCCTTCTGCATCTACACTAGAGTTTCCTAATTAGTAAATGATTTACTAGATACACTTCTTCCCTAGTGAGGAGAATGATACTCAAGACACAGGGTATGGATTGGCTGGAAAAACTCAGGTGCCTCTTCCCTTGCACGAATGGGCAAGTGCAGCAGCTGAGTCACTCTTCAGAGAGACCCTGAGAAGATAGGGAAGGTTCTGACCCCGCACTGAGCACAAGCTTTTGTTGCCTGCCTCATGAGGGAAGCAGAATCCAGCTGCTAGAATACTGGCACCTTCGCTTCTAATGAAACTGTCATGTAAAGTATTTGAGTCAAGCAGGGATGTGCTCCACTAATCCTATAGGACCAGGTGGGGTGACTGCTTCTGTGGTATCCACAAGTGTAGCAGAGTTTAGCCTGAGACTTTGTTTCCCTATAGTTACTGCACCCAGGAAGGAGGCTGGAGGAGATGAGACCTGTAGCTTCCCCTAGCTCTAATCATCCCACAGATGGTCAGGTTGGAGGGACCAGTCTGTAAGGGTTCCCTGGTATCTCCCTTCTGAGCCTGCCGGCATAAGCACGTCCACAGCCCAGCCTGAGCACTGCTTCATTTTCTGGTGCTGACAGTGTCCAACGAATCCACCTGGAAAGCATTTAATCTTTTTCTGCCCTGCCCCATTACCGCCAGGTCCCTTACTATCCTTACAACCAGGCTTGACACCTGCTCCATCTGATGGAGTCCTTTTTCTATCTAGCACCCCCAACAGCAATATCCAATACCATTTCTATCACTTTAGCCTGACAGCTGGTTGTCCTAAATAATCGCATGATTTAATCCCAAATGCACACTTCATGACATTTCCTGGTATTAATTAATTGCTGTCAAGAGGATTAACTTCTGCAGGGGATTTGCTCCCACTGGCCAAAAAGAGTTGCTCCCTACAGCCTAGGGAATAATTCTACATAAATACAAAGGCTGACCCTAACTCATGTCTGCCACCTGGTGGCCAGCTGATACACGCCAGCACTACCTGGGCTTCTAGGATCTGAGGTTTAAGTTTCACCCAGCCCTGGATGTGTTATTAGAAGCATCTGGGGAGTTACTCTAAAAACTTCAAAAACCTCAAAGCCTGGCTTGGGCCACACCCTAGACCAATCAAATATTCCTAGAGGTGGGACCCAAAGGTGCTCTTTAGAATCTCTGGTGAGCTGTTCAAAAACAGGCTTCCTAGGACTGCACCCTCAATTTCCAGGGAGTGAGGCACACTCTAGTCTGAATACATCTTGGGCAATCTCTCACCCGGCTTAAGAACTAGCAGTCTAGTTCAGTGTTCTCCATGCCTGCAAGATGAGGGCTGTCTTGCTACACAAACACATGCCTGGATTCCTCCCTGATTTACCTTCATGGGTATTGAGTGAAGGTTCAAAATCTGTATTTTTAGGAAAAATGAGGGCTCAAAGAGGCTGAGTGACTTGCCTGAGGTCACAAGACTGGTGCAGCTGAAACCAGAACTCCAGTCTTTTGGCCCCATCCATAACTGCGCGCTACTGGAAAGGAATTCTCTCTCTCAGTGAGCTAAAATTCTTAGGGAGGATACAGAAGAATGAAGAGAAGAAAAGAGGTACCCCAAAGGAGACATCGTAGTCTTCAAACATGTACGGTTTGTCTGCAAGGTCTTCAAAAAACTCTGCTAAGGAGTCCAGCGTCTCCTCAGCCAGTCTTTCGTAGGTGGTATCGTCCAAAGTGCTGCAGGGGGAAGAGAAACAACGCCAATCATGCGATCACCAAACTGCTGCATTTTATTAACATCAATTGATATTTATTTTTTACTTAAATTTTTTAAATAGATGGAAAATATCTAACATATACAGAGTAAAAATTTTAAAAGCATGAAATAATTTAGAGAAGAAAGCCTTTCTTTCCAAACAGGCTAAACTATGATGAGCAATCTCTTCTATATCCTTCTAGTCCCCCCATGGACTGTGGCCCACCAGGCTCCACTGTCCATGGAATTCTCCAAGCAAGAATACTGCAGTGGGTTGCCATTCTCTTCTCCAGGGCATCTCTCTGACCCAGGGATTGAACCTGATTCTCCTGCACTGCAGACCAATTCTTCACCATCTGAGCCACCAGCGAAGCCCAACATATACAGAGTAAAAATTTAAAAAGCATGAAAAAAGTAAGCCTTTCTTCCCAAATAGGCAATCTGTGTATGAGCAAGCTCTTCTGTATCCTTCTAGAATTTTTATATATTTTTTTAATATACAAATGAAGCACCTTGCAGTTTTCATTTCATATGTCTTAGACGTTGTTCCATATTAGCACATATGGATTTTCACAGTATTTTATCTTATGTTATTCATTCAGCTTGTCCCTTTCAACTGGCCATTGAGGTTGTTTCCATTGCTCTTGTTATTAACATTTGTTGGGCAAATCACAAAGTGGGAGAAAATACTTGCATTCCATATATCTGAAAAAGGACTTTGTTCCAAGACATGTAAAGAACTCTTACAAATCAATAAGAAAACCCAACAGGAAAATACGCAAAATATTTGAACAGATTTCATTTAAAAAAAAAAAAAAGATATCCAAATGGTCAATGAACATATGCAAAAGGGCTCAACCTTGCTGATCTTCAGGAAAATGAAAATTAAAAAACCACAAGATACCACCAGAAAGGTTAAAATGAAAGAGACAGACAATATGAAGAGGTGGTCAGGAAGTGCAGTAACCAGAGCTTTCAGATACTGCAAATGGGCAAAGAAACTGGACAAGCATTTTGGAAAACTACTGATACTTCTACAAGAGTTGGATACATTCAGGTGCTGTGACCATCAATTCCACTCTTGGGTATATACTCAACAGAAATGTATACCCAGGTTCATCAAGAGACACGCACCACGCTGGAATGTTCACAGCAGAACTATCCAATAGCCCAAATTAGAGGCTGCCCAAGTATCCAGACATAATACAGTAGATAAATAAACTGTGATACCTTCATACCATAGAATAACAGTGCAAAACAGAATTGTCTACCAAAATAACAATATGGATGAATCCCACAATAAATGGTGACTGAAAGAAGCCACACACAGACATTCTTAATACCATTTATATAAATTTAAATGGCAGGCAAAACTAATCATGCTATTTGAAATCAGAATGGTAGCTACTCTGGGACAAAGAGGGGTTAATTATTAGAAGTGAGCAGAAGGCCTGCTCTCAAGGGGTTGGTAACATTCTATTTCTTGAGCTAGTTCTTGAATTACATGGTATGTTCAGTTTTTAAAAATTTATCAAAAAAAAAAAATTTATCAAGCTGAATACTTGGAGATATTCTATATAGATATTATTTTTTAATTAAAAAAATGCTATAAATCTATAGAGACAGAAAGTGGTTGTCGGGGGTCTGGGGCAAGGAGGAATAGGGAGTGATTACTAATGGCTCTTTTTGGAGTGATGAAAATGTTCTGGAATTAGATAGAGGTGAAAATTGCATGATTTTGTGAGGATACTAAAAACCACTGAACGGTACATTTTATTTTTTATATAAATTGGTTGGCTGGGTTTTTGTTTTGTTTCTGGCTGCACCAGGTCTTAGCTGCATCATGAGGGGGATCTTCATTGCCTTGTGCGGGCTTAGTTGTGGCATGGTGGGATTCTAGTTCCTTGACCAGGGATCGAACCTGAGCTCTCTGCATTGGGCACACAGTCTTAACTACTGGACTACAAGGGAAGTCCCAGTGGTACATTTTTAAATGATGAATTTTATGGTATGTAAATTATGACAATGAAAACTACCAGAAACTTCCCTGTATAGAACGTATCTGTAGGTTACAAGAGGTGTCTTGGAAAACTCCATCACTGGAGAGTTTCTAGGAGGCCCAAAGTAAGACATTCCATGGACTGTAGCCCACCAAGCTCCTCTGTCCATGGGATTCTCCAGGCAAGAATACTGGAGTAGGTTGTCATTCCCTTCTCCAGGGGATCTTCCCAACCCAGGAATTGGACCCGGGTCTTCCGCTTCCCTGGTGGCTCAGATGGTAAAGCGTCTGCCTGCAATGCCGGAGACCCGGGTTTGATCCCTGGGTTGGGAAGATCTCCTGGAGAAGGAAATGTTAACTCACTCCAGTACTCTTGCCTGGAGAATCCCACGGATGGAGGAGCCTGGTAGGCTACAGTCCATGGGGTCGCAGAGAGTCGGACATGACTGAGCGACTTCACTTCACTTAACTTCTTCTGCATTGCAGGCAGATCCTTTACTGTCTGAGCCACCAGGGAAGCCTGTGCATACAGGTGAAATCCCCTAACTCAATGTCATTCCTGTATGTGTCTGTTTCACCCGCCTCAAGGGCACAATGTGGGGAAGGTTGCGGGGCTGATGGTGAGTGGTGCGCCTTGGGGGGTGGGTGTTGGGCATTTCCCTCTCCCTCTCCTCAGTTAACGCTGATCGAGGGGGATCTGCAGAGAAGTAGGGCAGACTGGTAGGTGCCCGGAGGAGCTTGGGGAGCATAAAGACACACCTGACTCAGGCATAAAGTCCAAAGTCTAGAGCTCAGCAGGTGCTACCTGGCAGTGGCAGGTGGGCCATGGCAAAAGTGGGCTGTCCTACACATGGCAGGTCAAGGTATGCTTCCCAGAGGCCAGAAGTAGACCCTGAAAAAGGGAGCTGGGCCTGGGGCGTTCTGCCAAGGTCCCACCCAACCTCAGAGGGCTGGCTGGAGGGATGGGGGGACAGTAGCAGAGAGTCTGTGCAAGGAGGGGCTGGGAATGGTGCCCCCGAGGCGCAAACCTAACCCATGCAGACGCAGCACTCGTTCAGAGGCTGCGGGGAGGGGCCAACGACACAGACATGGGAGCCCGGAGCCTGTAGGTCCTCTGTCAACTGCTGCCTGTGATAACCTGGAAGGCCCATACTGTCCTGCGGAGCTGCAGCTCTGGGGACAGTCAGAATGTTCCTGCGTGTGGGTGGCTCCCTGCTGCCGTTAGCTGATGAATACAGAAATGGTGAGACAGAAGATCAGCCGGTCTGCACTGGGGAGCTGAAAGCAGTACTGAGATGGATGAGCCAAGGGGAGAAGCTAACTAACGCCTCTCATTAAGCCAGAAAAGGGGGACCTAATTCTGTTGCAGAAAGCAGGTTAAGAGTAGTCTTTGGTGTTATGACCTCAAGGAAAATGCTCTTAGGTTGCGACAGGTGGCTGTGGGAGTGAAGATGCCAAAAATAAGTCAGTTGGAGGCTCCCATCCCAGGTGGCACTAGTGGAAAAGGACCTGCCTGCCAGTGCAGGAGACGTAAGAGATGCAGGTTCAATCCCTGGGTCGGGAAGATCCCCTGGAGGAGGGCAACCCACTCCAGTATTCTTGCCTGGAGAACCCGTGGACAGAGGAGCCTGGTGGGCTATAGTCCACAGGGTCGCAGAGTTGGACATGACTGAAGTGACTTAGCATATGCAGGAGGCTCCCATCCAGGTGCCTGGTATGTGAGACTGACTAGGTCTTAGGAGATAAGACGCCTACTAGGTTTCTGAGAAAATCCTGTTATCAAAGAGAAATCAGCCGGGCCGACTGGAGCCTTACGACAGCCTGCGGAAATCGTTACTATCAGGGAGAGGGCTGTGAAGACTGCTCACCCCCAAGGAGGCACATCCCACTGCCTGTGTCCCCTGAGGCCATGGGGAGGGACAGCCAGTGAGGCGCCTTCTGGGGACAGAACTGGGATTTCTTAGAGGGGTGTCCCCCACAACCAAGGTAGAGGTTGTCCCAGGGCAGCCCAGAGGGCTCCATTGCTGCTCCCTTCAAATAAAAGGGATATTACTTGAACACGGGCTATTGATGTACTGGTTATCTTGCCCCTCTCCGTGTGTGTTTCTGTGTGGGTCAGAGCAGTCATTCCTAGACCTGGACACAGGACTGCATATCATCTGGACACCTTGGCCTTCGAGGTGGATGAGGGGCCGTGGGCCTATGGTTGTGGCCCCAGGATATGTGTAGAAGGTTCCTGGGGGGGCGGGCGGTGTCATGAAGATTCAGGCATAGAGGGCTGGGCTGCAGCAGCACCGAGCAGCTTTCCCTCAGAACCCATCACCTCCTCCCTCCAGGATACCCGCTAGACTACCTTACTGGCCTCCCCTCCTCTTAGCTGGGGCCCTGGGACCAAGTCCTTCCCACTAAAATGTGAGTGGGGGACAAACGCCACTGCCAGGCCTGCCACGCTCTTGTCCATTTCTGTGGAGTGTGCCGTGGACGGGATGACCCAGGCTTGACCTACAGAGGGCAGATGGTGCAGACAGGAGACACGACGGTGGAAGGAGTCTGGCTCTCTGAACCATTTCACAGAGGTACGGCCACCCTGCTCCAACAGAGAAGGGGGCCTGGTTGCAGCCATTTCAATTTTGGGTCTACTTGTTACAAAAAGTTGGCTGGCCCGAAAGACTAAGATATCAAAGAGAATAACAACAAAACTCTGGAAACAACCTAAATGTCCAGCAATAGGGAATGCATTAAATGAATTATGGCACATCCATAAAACAGTACTACTGCACGAAAAACAGTATAGTGGATAGTTAGTGATGCGGAAAGATGCTTATGAGTGCTGCTGCTTAGGGAGAAGACAGGTTTTGTGTGGGATGGGTTTTGGGTTTTGTTGTTGTTGTTGTTAAAAAAAAAAGTGAAAAGGAAAGAAAAAGACAAGTATATGTATGTGTGCATATATTATACATGGTAGGGTGGTGGAAAGAGGAAGTGATCTCTGACATGGAAGATGCTTTGTCTTACCCAGCATCACCCAAAGTTCCCACTGTCCTCAAATTTATCCAGCAGACACTTTGCTTTTTGACATCCAGGGTCTGGTTGAGGCAGCAGAGGCTCAAACTCTAAAAGCCAAAGTGAAGAACATTACCATTTTCCAATAAATTACAGTCCATTAATGCCCAGTTTAAATATTATTACGCGTACACTCAGGAGTAACCAGGTTAAAGTTTTTCAGACTATTTCTTCCTCGGCAATTTTTTTGCCTTCTTTTAGTGCAATACTCTCAAGGCTCTCTCAAGGCTGTGCTCCCCAACGCAGTAGCCACTCACTACATGCACCTATTCAGATGTAAATTTACTGAAGTAAGATCAAAATTGCAAAGTCAGTTCCTTGGTCTCACTAGCCACCTGTCGGGTGTCATGTGGCACAGACTCAGGACATACCTACCATCACCGGAATTGCTGCTGGCTGGGATGGGGTGGTGAACACAGGCGGGGTGAGGAGTGTCAGCAAAGTCTTAGAATGTGACTAAAATGAGCAACCACAAATAGCTGGATGGCCAGGGTGTACCTGCAGACTGCTGCCTGACAGATCTTAATAAGACGATCTGCAGGGGACACTGTGACACACTGATTTCTTCCAAAACCTAACTGCTACCTCTGAGCAGTGGGGTCTGAGCTATGACCAGCCAGAGAGCTGTCAGAGGGGATGGAGGCCCAAAAGGAGGAAGAAGTGGTCCAGCGGAATGGAGAGGCGGCAGGGGAGTGATGGAGAGGCGGGCTGCAAGATGCCCAGGGGCCTGCAGAGGTTGGCGCAAGGCTCACCTTCTTCATAGGGCACCGTGGCTGCCACTAAGAGGAAGGGACGGAGTCTGTGGTGACTCTCTTGGGCCATCGGGGCCCTGGGCAAGCTGAGAAAGACTGAGGCTGAGACGGGAGAGGAGGAGGAGGAAATGGGGGTGTGGAACACAAATGGCCATTAAAAAACACTGGCTCTGAAGGAGAGGTGAGAGAGTGGCTGTGGAAAGCACAGTATCCCACAGCATGTTCCGGAGTGTTCACCATCAACTGAGTGGTGTTCCCAGACTTTAGAGAAGGGACTCATTTAGTCCTCATTGCCCGCCCAGGAGGGAAGTGTTATACTGTGACCGTTGTCATTCATGACAGAGACGGCCTGTAAAGTTGATGGATGAACGAGTTGCTCCTGAGGGAAATATGGAGAGGTTCCTGTGAGCCTCTGGTCTCGTTTTCACCAAATGATCAATGCACAACCTGGTTTTATACGTGTTTCTGTTTAAAGACGCCTTTATTATATATGTTGTCAATTCACTGATCCTGGACTCACAGCCAACAGCACTAAAACTCAGTTTTGAACAAAGCTTATCCAGCCCGTCTGTTTCCTCCTGAAGGTCCCTCACAGCCTTCCTGCGCAGAGCAACACCAGACAGCACTGTTTGGAGCCACTTTAAACAGTGAAATTAACCAGAAAAAAAAAAAAAAGCACAAAACTATGCCACAAAACTAAACCATGAAGAATATGCCACAGACAGACTGTGAAAAAGACCGTCATTTCCAGTGTGGGAGCTGAAACAAGAGGGCAGGGTGGCGCCTGCTGTGACCTCAGCCAGGGTCGTGCGAATGTGGGTGACTCAGGCTTTCTGCTGCTCTGTGCACATCCAAGCATGACCCTGAAAGGGCCCTGAGTATTGATTTTGGGGTTACAGATACACTCCAGTGAGGAGGTGGGTGCACGAGTACAGGATCCAGGAATAAGGAGGGTCGACTGTATTTGTATTTACAGATGAGGAACTTGAGGCACGGCAGGGTCACTGGCCTGAAGTCACACAAACACACAGATACAAAGCAGGGGAGCTGGGATCTGAACCTACGCTGTCTGGCCCCAAAGGCAAGAATCGCATCCTGGGAACGATACAGGGCTCCAGACACAGAGGGGAGGGGTTTGAGAACTTGGGGCTCACGTCAGTCGGCTGCCCTTCTCTCGCGGATCTTGGCCTCTCAAATCCTAGCCGTCTTCATCTCTCTGCTACCTTCACACAACGTGTTTCTCTTTTGTCCTTTAATTGTATGTCTTCGATGGTTCTGATGGGAGAGCTGGTCTCAAGCAAGGCACTCATTCACAGCCAGAATAGAAGACTTTATTCAGCTGTTTTTTCCAAGTTTCTTCTTTTTATTAAATGAATGAATTAACATTTGGCTGTCAGGTCTCAGTCGCAGCATGTGGAACCTTCGTGTTGTGTCGTACAAGATCTTTCATTGTAGCACGTGGGCTCTCTAGTCGTGGCGAGCAGGCTCAGTTGCTCTACAGCATGTGGGATCTTAGTTCCCTCACCAAGGACTGAACCCATGTCCCCTCCACTGCGAGGCGGATTCTTAACCAATGGACCACCAGGGAACTATTCAGCTGATTGTAATCACAAGGGAACAGTTGCCAAAGACCCCCTCCATCATCTCTTACCTGCTTCTCCCTAATTGAACATTCTCTGTGGTGGGGGTGGTGTAGTCCCTAATTTGTGTCCAATTTTTGAGACCGTATGGACTGTAGTCTGCCAGGCTCCTCTGTCCATGGGATTTTCCAGGCAAGAATACTGGAGGAGGTAGCCATTTCCATCGCCAAGGGATCTTCCTGACCCAGGGATCAAACCTGGGTCTCCTGCATTGCAGATTCTTTACCGATTGAGCGATCAAGGAAGCCCGACGTTCCCTGGATAACTGCTTAACCTTTCAGAACTCTACTTCCTTCTCTGAAGGCAGTGGTCATGGTACTGCCTTGCAGACTGCTTACGAAGAGTCAACAAGAGGACTGCAATACCCCAAACGCGGGGCCTGATGGTGATCAATCAGTTTGTTTTGAAGCATGTCAAGACAGTGTGGAGAGATAGGACCTCGGGGGGGAAATCTGGCCTTTGCCCTAGGAAGAAGCTGCCCCACTCTGATTGTGGGATGCAGATGGACTTCGCGGTGGGGAGGGCTCTATTATAAGTGCTCCCCCTTAGGCCGCCCAAGGCCACCCCACCTGCTGCCAGGTTACCTGGAGCCCTTGGACTGTGTGTCTGTGGTAGGTCTGCTCACTCAAGTGTCTGGGCCCAGTGACTTCGTGAGCTCAACACAAGGCCGGCTAAGGGGAGGAAATACTAGATAGTTCCACAGGCTCCAGCTCAGACCCTGGACATGACCCAACCTCGGCCACTCTGGTGAGGCTTGGCCTGGTGGCCAGCAGGGAGGCCAGCCCAGGGTCCCCTTGTCACCCTGGGCTATGTCAAGCCACAAGCTTGAAGAGTGAGTCAGTTCTCATCCGCTGCTCGGAGGACAGATGGGCACAACCACTCTTGGCATCAAATGAGTTGAGTCTCTGCTGCCTCCGCACTCAGCAAGGCCAGCCTGAGGACTTCACCCAAGACAGACACTGTTCACACACAGAGACGCGCCCACTGCAGCGCCACTATGAGCAGCTCCATGCCAGGCAAGAGCAGCACGGAAGGAACAGGGTAATGAATGTGTGCATTCTGCAGAAGGGGCTCCTGCGACCAGTGTGGTCCTGCCCGCCTGGTTTTCCTGAGAAGTCTGTGATTCCAACTTTGAGCGTTGGCAACCAATCCCAGGGATATTTCCAACACACCTCGGTGGAAGGGTTAAGCCTAAAGTCCAACTTCCAGAGCTCCATGAACAATTTGAATTGGATTTCACCTGCCTCCTTCACCACCCACAGTCCATCCGGTGGACCAGCCACTCAGAGCTGATCTCTGCCTGCCTGCCTTCCCGCCTGTGCTTCAGTTCTCTCCTGAAGGCCGCGCACCGCCTTCCTGCTATCTGCAGACCCTGATTAAACATCACCCCTGTTCTCCCGTGTAACCTCCTTAATCCCACAGTCCTTCTTTGGGCTTCCAAGTCGTGGAGTAACTGGGTCGGGCATTTCTTTGTAACTCGGGGGACAGAAATGAAATTAAGTGCTGAAGACTTTATATATGTTAATCAAACCTCATGCCAGCGGTAATCTCTTCCCAGAAAAACAAGCCAGGCCTCAGAGGGGTTCCGCGATCCCTCGAGGTACCTCTGCTGAGTCCAGGAGCCACAATTTGGAACCCAGGCCCGATCCAAAAAGCCCTGCTGCTCTAGCACCTCGCTGGATGAAAGCATTTAGTTCATAAAAGCTCATGCTTGAAAGCATCGCTCTGATAGTACACATTTATATCATTATATTGATATATACACTACTTTACTGAAGTAGTTCTATATTCATGGCATGCTAATATTATTACTTAAATTTAAGGTCTCGAAAAGACAAGCTTAGAACCATCACTGGTCCCTAAGAGCCAGTCCCCGCCCACCTTTCCTGCTTTTCCCGCAAGTGCCCCGCAGGATACAGTCGCCCTTTTTCACCAGAAAGCGGAAGTCAGTGCAAAAGTAACCGGAAGAACGGGAGACTGGGCGCCGCTCGGCCGCGCTCTCCCCGCCCAGGCGCGGCCCCGCGGGAGCCGGGGCGGGCGCGCTTGCCCGGCGCGTCCTCGGCGAGCGCGGCCTCCCGGCCGGCGTGCGGCCTGCGCAGCCGCCGGCGCGGACACTTACGGACTGGCTGCGCGCCGCGGCCTCGGCGGTTCCGATGTGCAGGCCCTGGCGGCCGGAGAGCGAGGGGTCCTTCGCCGGCCGCGGGGCCCCGGCACGGGTAGGGGCAAAGCCCGGGCGCGCGGAGCGGGACAGGCAGCTGGCAACTGAGCGGCGCCCGAGCGTCCACATGCTCTTTGCGATCTGCGGCGGCTCCGCCCTCCTGCTCAGGGAATGCCGGGCGCCACCTGGTGGTCACGGATTGCAGCCTCGGCCGCAGATGCCCCTTTTCTGTTGGCTTGGGAAATGACTAAAGTTAGACTTCATGAAGAACTTCTCTGCATTGCTCTATCTCTGCTTTTAGCAGAAATAGAAAGCTTGTTTAATGCAAAGCCCGAGGCTTACCCCTTGGGCACCGTAGTGAATGCATAACCTAGGTCCCTGACGTCGGAGACTTCAGCTTAGTGACCCATTGCTGGAGAATTCTATATAGAAAGGCTTTGGGAGCTGCACTTCTGCTGTGAACTGAGTGGGATGCAGGTTTTGAAGTTGCTTGAAAGCCAGTATAGGTTAAAATAGCTAGAAGAGTAGACAGGAGACTGCCTACCTGGTTTAAATCTAACCTCTGCCCACTTCATAGCTATGTAACCAGTGAGTGCTAAGTCGCTTCATTCGTGTCTGACTCTCTGCGACCTGCTGGACTGTAGCCCTCCAGTTTCCTCTGTTCATGGGATTCTCCAGGCAAGAATACTGGAGTGGGTTCCCATTCCCTTCTCTAGGGGATCTTTCCCACCCAGGGATTGAAGCTGGGTCTCCTGCGTTGCAAGCGACTTCTTTACCGTTAAGCCAGCTGGGAAGCCCAGTGTGACCAGTCGGCGAGTTGATTAACCCCTCTGTGCTTTCTCTGTAAAATGGGGTAGAAAAGTTTCTACTTCACAGGGTTGTTGTCACAGTAAAACAACCTGAGTTGATCCGTAAAGTTTTTTCTCAGACAGGTCCTGGATCCTGTTAAGTGTACAAGAAATATTGTTAATACATTTTAAAATAAAATTTTACTTTGGTAGTGTATTTCAAAGGAATACAAATTGTGAAAGTTCTTTCATATTTTGCATATGCTTCAGAAAATGTCAAATATCCTTGCTAGAGAATATCATTTTTGTGGGTAAGCTAGTGACCACCTTGGTACTTTGTGAATAGTGGAGATAAGACACATCTATAAATACTTAGGACAATGACAGTTGTTAAAGAGGAACATGAACTAAAGAGTGGCAGAGTTGCGTGGGAGAGTATTTATAACTAGAGGTGGGGGCAATCAAGGAAGTCTTCATGGAGGAAGTGGCATTTGCACAGGACCTGCAAAAATAGGGTAGAGGAGATGGGATCTGACTGGCTATCTGACAGGGCATTTTTCTGGATGAGAGACATTCTCCAGCATTCAGTTAATTCTAAGCAGTCATTTATAGAGTACAGATACATATATCGGAGAAGGCAATGGCAAGCCACTCCAGTACTCTTGCCTAGAAAATCCCATGGATGGAGGAGCCTGGTAGGCTGCAGTCCATGGGGTCGCTACAAGTCAGACATGACTGAGCAACTTCACTTTCACTTTTCACTTTCACACATGAAGAAGGAAATAGCAACCCACTCCAGTGTTCTTGCCTGGAGAATCCCAGGGATGGGGGAGCCTGGTGGGCTGCCATCTATGGGGTCGCACAGAGTCGGACACGACTGAAGTGACAGCAGCAGCGGCAGCAGCTACATATATGCCGGGGAATGCTGTTAGACATCCTATTATGAGCAGGAAGGCCACCCACAACACAGAATCATCCAGTCCAAAATGGCAGCGATGCTAAATCTGAGAAGCACTCATGAAGCCACACTGGAAGAATCCATGTGAGGCAAAGGGAATTATGTTGGTTGTTGACCGTTGCCCTGAACCTGCTGCACTGACAGTGTGGCCCTTCCTCGTACACTCAGAATGCAATTATACACTTAGAGAGCTGCAGCCTTATCAACCAGCGCGCTTAGCGTGTTCCGGCATAGAAGGGCGCCTGCTCCAACTCCCAGCAAAGCTGGTATCTCTGCCCTATCTTTTCAGTCAAGTAAACAGGCTCAGCATAGCCAAACAGAAAATATTAAGGTGTCCCAGAAATCTGTCCTTCTCCAGGTCCTGGGAGGTGGTAAAAGAGAATTGGGCACACCAGGTAAGAGATGATTTTCATGTTTAAGTCATAAAAAGGATCTAACTCTCTCCTAACTCCCTTGTTTGGGGATTCTTGCTTGGGGGACTATGTCTTATTTTGAGGAAATTCAAACTAGCCCAAGCAGAGACCACATAAAGAGGAACTGAGGCCTCCAGCATTAACCACTGGACAAGGGAGAGGTCTTCAGATTCCAGCCCCAGCCCCGGCCTCAGAGTCTTCCAGCTGAGTCCCCAGACACCACACAGCAGAGACAAAGTGTGTCCCCATTGTGCCTTGTCTGAATTCCAGGTCCACAGAACCTGCAAGTATAAAAGATGCGGGCATGAGTTTAAGCCAGTATATCTTGGAGTAATTTTTTATGCAGTCATCTTGGCACTTCCCCAGTGGCTCAGTGGTAAAGAATCTGCCTGTGGGATGATTGGGGAGAATGGCATTGTAGCATGTATTTTATCATAAGTGACCAGTCCAGGTTCGACGCATGATACGGGATGATTGGGGCTGGTGCACGGGGATGACCTGGAGGGAGGATATGGGGAAGAGGGAGGTGGGAGGGGGGTTCAAGAAAGGGAACACATGTACACCCGGGGCGAATTCATGTCAATGTATGGCAAAACCAACCAATATATTAATGTAAGATAATTTGCCTCCAATAAAATGAATTAAAAAAAAATAAAAAGCAGAGACATTACTTTGCCAACAACAACAACAAAAAGAATCTGCCTGTGGCACAGGATACTTAGGAGACCCAGGTTTGATCCCTGGGTCGGGAAGACCTCCTGAAGGAGGACATGGCAGCCCACTCCAGTACTCTTGCCTGGAGAATCCCATGGACAGAGGAGCCTGGTGGGCTACAGTCCATGGGGTCACAAAGAGGCGGACATGACTGAAGCGACTGAGCACTGCATCATGGGTAGAACACACAGCTATCTCCTTCTCATCCTCTTACACGTGGGATGTGATCATTTCCAGAGTCCTTTCTGGAACCACTCTGTTCCCACAATTGTGTCTTAGGTACCCTCCTCTGTGTTTCCAGAGCCTGCAATGTCACTGTGACTCTTCCTTGTTTAGCCAGTATGTCTGACACATAACAGACACTCTACTAGTGAGTCAGTGAATGAAAGGAAAAATGAATGATGTTCTACTTTGTTATTTGTCTAGGAGTTCTTTTCTTGTCTTGGGTCTCACTGCCAGGGGACAGTGTGGAATTAACCAATACTGACCAGTAGAGGTTTACAGAGTAATGTCATCCTTGAGACGTTTATTTGTGTTTTACTTGGAGTCTTCAAAACTTTTAGGACCCGATGAGTGGATTTTTAAAAATATTACCCCTGAAAAACCTAAAATAAAGTGTTACCCCGAATCTGAAATTTCTCCAGTTTATACCATCTCAATAAATATTATCTTCAGATACTGAATGGTTCTTGATGGTAACCTAGGTGGTCACCCTCCCACCTTCCTTTCC
Source organism: Moschus berezovskii (assembly GCF_049115385.1). Taxonomy (NCBI): domain Eukaryota; kingdom Metazoa; phylum Chordata; class Mammalia; order Artiodactyla; family Moschidae; genus Moschus; species Moschus berezovskii. Next base: position 52,279,643 of record NC_142466.1, on the reverse strand, counting down.
TTTCCCCTGTACACTCAACCCTCCAACGAGTTCTGTCAATTCTAATTCCACAATATATACCAAGTCTTCCCAGTTTTTAAAAAATGTTTATTTGGTTGTATCAGGTCTCAGTTGCAACATGTGGGATCTAGTTCCCTGACCAGGGCATGAACCTGGGCCCTCTGCATTGGAAGTGCAGAATCATCTTAGCCACTGGACCACCAGGGAAGCTGCAGGGTTTTTTTTTTGGTCCCAGTTTAAAACCATTGTCTAGCTTGGATAACTGCAATGGCCTGCTATCTGGCCTTTCACCTCCCACCCCAGCTAGTGCTTTCTGCTCTACACAGAAAGCAGTGTGATTTCTCTTTACAAAGCAGTTTTAATGTTTTGCACAGATAATATATACTTTATAAAATGTTAGGAGATTTGAAAAAATATACTCAAAAGAGAGCAAGAAGTCACTCTTTGGAATAACCACAGTGAACATGTAGTGAGCATTCTTCCAGATAATGCAGTAGGTGTATTTATTTACTTGGTCTGTTGAACAAGGATGCAAGATGAAACTAACCTCATTCTTTTTTAAATACAGGCGTCTACCCAACTAGAACATGAGTTACATGAGAGGAAGCAGCTTGCCTTTGTTCCCTGATACGTCCCCAGAGCCAGATACGGGCCTGGCATAGGAAAGGTCCTCAATAAATATTTGTTGAATAAATCATTACTATGCAAATATTATCCATGGCACATCAATTTAAATTTTTTTTTAAGGTTTACATTTTCTTATTTATTGGGCTGCGTCAGGTCTTAGTTGCAATACATTGGATCTTTGTTACGTCATGTAGGAGCTTTTCCTTGTGGCACACCAACTTTCTCAGCTGTGGTGCCCAGGCGCCGGACTGCACAGGCTCAGTACTTGTGGCACAGGACTTAGTTGACCGGTAGCACGTGGGATCTTAGTTCCCTGATCAGGGATTGAACCCACGTCCCCTACTTCGCAAGGTAGATTCTCAGCCACTTTACCACCAGGCAAGTCCCACAACCAACTTTTATATTTGATACATTTTATTTCATAGAGAGTTATTTCATGCACATAGTAAGACTCAACAATTATTCTTTTCTTTCCCTGTTTCTGAGTTCTAGGTTTAACTCTGACACTGCTTGGGCAAACTTGAGCTAATCACAGAACCTCTTGGGTTGTCAGAATTTATTGAGTGCCTACACACTGTTCTGGTGCTAGAAATATGGTGATAAGCAAAAGATAAATCCCTGCTCTCTTGGGACTTACATTCCAAGATGTCTGGTGGTCTAAACACTTTCTCTGATATCCTGTGTCACTTAGGAACTGGAATTACCTGGCTAGGTTTTGACTGGAGGAGGGGATGAGGACTGGCTTTTCCTGCTGGTTTGGCAGATCTCCTCCTCTGTTTGAAAGTGAGTTTGCTAGATACGGCTCGAGATCTGAAGTTATCCCCTCTGAGAGCACATCAAAACTGGAGGAGCTGGCTGACTGCCAGCAGAGCCTTCTGCCCAGAGGGCCTTGAGAGGGGCTGGGGGGAGGAGAGCAGCACAGGTGGCGAAAACATCCACGGGACCCCACCTGCCTGGAGACAGCATTTCTTCTGATTGGCAAACCTTTCTCTGTCCTTCCAAAAATGAGTGCTGTCCCAGTTCACCACAGGTGACAAAAACTGATGTCTCCACATTCTCACTCATTCTTGCTTGGCCTTGGGTTTCAGCTCAGCACCCTGATCCAGAGACTAACACTCAACTGCTGGCCAGGAGGTGACTTCAGCTCTGGGGAAAAGCAAGCCCATTGTGTTTGCTTGGATCGATTGATAAGAGAAATTGGATGTTCTTCTTTGACATTTGCCAGGGGCAAAGTTTCATATAAATGGGGTGGGTGGGTGGATGTGAAATAGCAGTTTGTCCCAGGAGTCTGATTATGGGGCCAGAACCTGAATCCCAGGTCTGGAATGCAATCTAATACATGACCTTGAATATAATATAGATTGAGTTCATAAGATACTCAGCAAATTAATCAGTAATTCTAAAGTGTTTTTGGCAATACACACAAAACATGTGAATTATTTAACTAATATGGTAAATAGTGAAACTTCCAGTGGACAGAACAAAAGAGGTTGGATTTATTTGCTGAGGAAGAGTCCCTGCAGGATCCTTTGGGGACAAGTGTGACAGTGCTTGGTCCTTGATCTGACAGATGTGGAGAGCCTCAGGCAGAGGACGCCCACTCTACAAAAAATTCCTAATGGAGTCTGGTTGAGAGGACAAGAGGAGAGAAGCATAGGATAGATCTGAAATATCACCCTGAGAGAGTTGTCCTTGTTGAATTTGTGTTAGGGCTTCCCAAGCGGCTCAATGGGTAAAGAATCTGCCTGCAATGCAGGAGGCACAGGAGATGGGGGTTCGATCCCTGGGTCAGGAAGATCCCCTGGAGGGGGGCAACCTACTTAAGTATTCTTGCCTGGAGAATCCCATGGACAGAGCTACATACCTGGCAGGCTACAATTCTATAGGGTCACAAAGAGTCGGACACAACTGAGCGACTGAGCATGCATGCAACAACAGCCCTTAAAGGCTACTCTGATGCTAAAGCTGAAGCTCCAATACTTTGGCCACCTCATGCGACGAGTTGACTCACTGGAAAAGACTCTGATGCTGGGAGGGATTGGGTGTGGGAGGAGAAGGGGACGACAGAGAATGAGATGGCTGGATGGCATCACCGACTCTGTGGACATGAGTTTGAGTGAACTCCAGGAGTTGGTGATGGACAGGGAGGCCTGGCGTGCTGTGATTCATGGGGTCGCAAAGAGTCGGACACGACTGAGCGACTGAACTGAACTGAATATAGTAGAAACATGTAAACTGTGGACTTAGATACATTTTCAAAGCATAATTTTTAAAAAAAGCTAAAGTCATAATTCTTATACAAATATATGCTGAGTATGTGTTAAAGATTGATTAGAGAGGTGGGGTCCTAATGCAATATAACTGATGTCTTTATAAGAAGAGAAAGGAACACCAGGGGTCCATACACACAGAGAAAAGACCATGTGAGCATGAGGACTGTCGTCTGCAAGCCATGGAGGAAACCACCCCACTGGCACCATGATCTTGGACTTCTGGCCTCTAGAACTGTGAGAAAATAAAGTTCTGTCGTTTAAGTACCCAGTGTATGGTATTCTGTTATGGCAGTCCTAGAGAAATATGAGAGAGAGCACGCAGGAAGGCAAAGCTGGGTTCAAAGAGGGTGGAAGAGATGGAGGTAGATGATCAGTGACGAGGAGAGTGCCAGGGCCCGGCAGCTGATCTGGGTGCCTCCCCTCACAACTGCGGGCAGGGCGGAGGCGTGGGTTCTCTTGTCTTTTTCTTTTATAATTGTGTTTACTTTTGGCCGTGCTGGGCCTTCGTTGCTATGGGGGCTCCTCTCTGGTTGTGGCGCGTGGGCTTCTCACCGCGGTGGTTTCTCTCATGGAGCCCAGGCTCCGGGGCATGTAGGCTTCAGTAGTTGTGTCTCCTAGGCCCTAAAGCACAGGCTCAGGAGTTGTGCTGCACGGGCTTCGCTGCTCTGCAGCACAGGGGATCCTCCTGGATCAGGGATCAAACCCCTATCTCCTGCATCAGCAGATGGATTCTTTACCGCTGAGCCACCAGGGAAGCCCCAGGAGTGGGTTGCCTTGACAAGACCTAGCTGGAGAGGGGCGGGGAGCAGCTGGCTACCCACCCTTCTTTGCCCTTGGCCATCACGCTATTGACCTCTGTTTGCCCTCTAACACGATGCTGTTGTCAACCCCTCACTGCTTCCTGCGAGGCCTTGGGCCCTGCTGTCCTCCTCTCTGTCCTCTGCCTTATTCAGTCAAGAGTACACAGCTCAGTTGGTGAAGAGTTTGTCTAAATGCAGGAGACCCCGGTTCGATCCCTGAGTTGGGAAGATGCCCTGGAGAAGGGAAAGGGTACCCAGTCCAGTATTCGTGGGCTTCCCTTGTGACTCAGCTGGTAAAGAATCTGCCTGCAGTGTGAGAGACCTGGGTTCGATCCTTGGCTGGGAAGATCCCCTGGAGAAGGGAAAGGCTACCCACTCCAGTAATCTGGCCTGGAGAATTCCAGGGACTATATAGTCCATGGGGTTGCAAACAGTCAGACACAACTGAGCGACTTTCACTTTCACTAGAGTAGGGGGTAGGAATTGCATATGGACCTGTAACTGGCATCTTTGTTGCTATCCTTCCATTGGTTTTCAGAGGTGAGGTGGTTGATCAACTGAATTGAATGTATGTGTGTGTATTGGTTGTTTTTTTTTAATTTTTGAAAAATTTTATTGGAGTCTACTTGATTTACAGTGTTGTGTTTCAGGCATATAGCAGAGTAAATCAGTTATACATATACATATACCACTCTTTTTTAGATTATTTTCCCATTTAGGTCTTTAAGGAGCATTAAGTAGAGTTCGCTGTGTTATATAGTTGGTCTTATTAGTTATCCATTTTATATTTAGTGGTATATATATGTCAATCCCAATCTTCCAGTCCCACACGCATATGTGTGTATTGTTAACATTTTAGCACCTTGGTAGGAGTTGAGGGGAAAGGGGCTTTTGTGGTCCCAGGCCCCCTCCCTGAAGGAGGAGACAGAGGATTGCCTAGGAAGCCATTCTAAGATTAGCCCAGATCCCTCCGTGGACGCTGTGTGCTTCGTCCCTCAGTCGTGTCTGACTCTTGCAACCCCACGGACTGTAGCCCCCCAGGCTCCTCTGTCCATGGGATTCTCCAGTACTGGAGAATCAAGTACAAGAGTACTGGAGTGGGTTGCCATTTCCTTCTCCAGGACACCTTAGGACTCTGTTGTCCAGCACAGGGAGCTCGGAGCCCTGGGGCTGGGGTTACAATGGGGTTTCTTTTTTCTTTTTCAAGCTGCTAAATGCGTGGTAATATTTTTTTGGTGGGGGAGGGGATAGTGGTTCAGAACTGGTTCATCCTGAAGTGTCCCATCTGTGGGGACAACTGCTCCCCGTTACCCGAGTATAGACCACCAGTAGGGGCAGCCTGGGCTTGAGGCTCTCTTTGGAGTGAAATGAAACTGCCTCTCCAGGAAAGGAGAATTGAGTCAGAGCATTTGGGTGGTGAATTTTCTCCAGGCCCTTTCAGCTCCGTCTTTCATTCTGCAGTGCCTGGCTGCCTGGGTGAAAGCCATACAAACTATTAATAATATAAACAAGCTATTAATTATAGGAAGTATTGTGAATTATTAGTGAAGCACCCTGTGTGGACTGTGACTTATCCATAAGGTTATATGCTGCACAGGTCTGTAGGGAGGCCCTGGAAGATGAGGTGTGCAGATCAAGGGCACAGTGACCAGTCCTTGATCCATGGCACCATTTGCTGACCCCAGGCAGGAAGACCCTTAATCTTCCTGGATTTCATTTTTCCCTCACAAATAAAATGGTAAGAATCATGTACTAGATTTTTTTTTTAAGAAGCGAGAGTGGGGAGAAGGAAATAGCAACCCACTCCAGTATTCTTGCCTGGGAAATCCTATGGACAGAGGAGCCTAGTGGGCTACAGTCCTTGGGGTTGCAAAGAGTTGGACATAACTTCGTTACTAAATGGCAGCAGCAGTGGCTTTAGAATGTTGTGTTAGTTTCCACTGTATAGCAAAGTGAATCAGCTATATATATGTATATCTCCCCTCTTTTTTGGATTTTCTTCCAATTTAGGTCACCACAGAGCACTGAGTAAAGTCCCCTGTATTATACAGTAGGTTCTGGTTAGTTATCTATTTTATACATAATATCTATAGTGAATATGTGTCAGTCCAAACCTCCCAGTTCCTTCCACCTTGCCCTTCCCATTTTGCTATCCATACATTTGTTCTTTACATCTGTGTCTCTACTTCTGCTTTGCAAATAAAATCATCTATACCAAAAAAAAAGTGAAAATCACATGAGCAGTGATTTTCTAGCAGGGAATTCAGGCTCATTTCTTGTAAAAATGGTGCAGCTGGGTGGCCCACTATTCACCACTGAAGGAATGTTTAATGAAGCCCCACTGTATGCCAGCACTGTTCCAGGGGCTGATGATACAACAGCAAGCAAAACAAGCAGAAATCTCTATGCTCTTGTATTCTATTGTGTCGAGACTGATGATAAGTGAAATAAGGTAATGATGTGTTAGTTGGTGATAGGTGGTATGGAGAAAAATAAAGCAAGGAAGAAGGAGGGGAAGTGTAGTGGCCAGGCCCAAAGGCCCCCCAGGAATCCTCTTAGGCATTCATACTCTTGTGTGGTTCCTTCCACAATGTATCACATTGTACCGGGGTTAGTCTGTGTGACCAGTAGGATATGGTAGAAGTGAAGGAATGTCATGTCTGAGATTAGGCTTTAGAAGATGGTGGCTTCCTTCTTGGGCTCACTTTCTGGTCTCTCCCTCTAGGGGATTCTGGTTGCCATACTGTGGGGATAGTCAGGCAGCCTAGGATGAGGTCCACATGTAAAGAGCTGAGGTACCCCGTTAGAAGCTGGTGAGGAAAGGGGCTTGCCAACAGACTGCAACCTCATGAGAGACTCTGAACCAGAGCTTAGAGGAAGCCTTGTCTTCAGTGTTCTGGAGCTGAGCATGTATTTTCTGCATGGATACCATCACTAGGCCCTGTGCTAAGTGCTTTGTTAGCACTTAGAATTATCTCACCTAATTCTCCTAACAGCCTTCTGTGGTATGCTATTATTACGTCCATTTTACAGATCGAGGCTCAGAGGCTAATTCATTAGTGCCCAAATCCTTCAGCTAGGACATGTCTGAGCTGGGCCTCACACTTGGGTCTCTAAGCTGCCATGATATTCCTCCCCTCCTTTGCTCTTTTCGGACAAGGCTTGTGATGTAACACTGATGCACTTTCCCCTTCCTTGTCCTCCAAGTCTTTCCTAAATGTTGACATTTATTGAGCTCTGTGGTCCCCAGGCCATACTTGTCCCTCTATTTCACCTCTGGAATAACAAAGGGCAGCTCCAATATTCACAAGGATGATAGTCTATCCGACTCCAGGTTCATGGTTCTGGAATCTTGTAAGAACATTTAACAGGAGATGTACCCTCTTGACAAAGTTTAAGTGCACGATGGTGGTGGTTTAGTCGTTAAGCTGTGTCCGACTCTTGGGACTCCATGGACTGTAGTCTGCAAGGTTCCTCTGTCCCTGGGATTTTCTAGGTAAGAATACTGGAGTGGGTTGCCATTTCCTTCTCCAGAGGATTTTCCCAACCCAGGGATTGAACCCAGGTCTCCTGCAGTGCAGACAGATTCTTTACCAGCTGAGCTACCAGGGAAGTGCAGGGTACAGTATTGTTAATTACAATCACAGCAGGTCTCTAGAACTTATTTATCTTGCATAGCTGGCACTATATACCTGTTGAATAGTGAGTCCCCACTGCCTCCTTAAAGGTCAGGTTTGTCTCTAGCCTCCTTTGTCCCCTACAAAGGATACAAACTTCTTGTTTTGTGTTGTTGTTTAATTTCTAAGTCGTGTCCAATTCTTTTGCGACCCTGTGGACTGTAGCCCACCAGGCTCTTCTGTCCGTGGATTTCCCCAGCAAGAATACTAGAGTGGGTTGCCATTTCCTTCTCCAGAGGGTCTTCCCAACCCAGGGATCAAACCCATGTCTCTTGCATTGACAGGCAGATTCTTTTACTGCTGAACCACCAGGGAAGCCCACAAACTTCCTGCATTGCCTTAATTCTGGAACTCGATCTCTGGTGCCACTGGTTGCCTCTTGGTTCTTACTGTTTTTATGTAGTTTTCTTTTGTATGAGACGTCACTAATTATTAAGATAACGAGAGGTGGGATCTCTCACGTCTCAGGTCTTTGATCCACAGGTTATGGGGCATTAAGAGCCAGGCAGTCACTGGAAACGAGCAGCAGGCCCCATGGAGCACACAGCCCCCTTGGACTGCCTATCTATTTCCTGTTCTGCTGGAGACACAAAGATAAGCGCTATTTCACTCCTTTTAACACCGATGTGAAAGTCCCACAATACAAGCAGGATGATAAGCAGCAACTGTCATGGGCTCTGTGCTGTGGTGATAGTAGGGTGGGCCAGGGAGGACTGTGGAATGCTGAGAAAATGCTTGCGTAAGGTGTGGCTGCAACTCAGAAGGGCTGAATAGTGTCCCACGGGAATGCAGATCTATGGTGCACAGATATTCCAACAGAGGACAGCAGTCTGGGTGATTTGGGTGTATGAAATTGACTGTCTATTTTGTTTTCTGAAGTATTGCTGATTTACAATATTGTGTTATGTTAGTTTCAAGTGTACAGCAAAGTGATTCAATTATATATACAGTTTTTCAGATTGTTTTTCATTATAGATTATTACAAGATATTGAATATAGTTCCCTGTGCTATACAGTAAATCCTTGTTGTTTGTTTTATGTATAGTAGTGTGTATCTGTTAATCCCTTACTCCTAATTTATCCCCACTGCCCTTTCTCCTTTGGTAATCACAGGTTTGTTTTCTATGAAAATTGACTGATTTTTTATTATTGAAAAATAATTAAAAAATACTTTTCATGCCGGTATAATGCAAGTCAAACAAAACATCTGTGGGCTCATTTGGGGTCCTAAACCTTGGCTGCACATTAGGATCACGTGGGGAGCCTTTAAAAGTGCTGATTCCAAATCACACTCTGAGTCAATTAAGTCAGCCTCTTGGGAGGCAGGATGAGTCATCAGTATTTTTTAAAATGTCCCAGGTGATTTCAAAGTGCAGTTAAGACTGAGAGCTACTAGGCCGGATGACGCGGAGAAGGCGATGGCACCCCACTCCAGTACTCTTGCCTGGAAAATCCCATAGATGGAGGAGCCTGGTGGACTGCAGTCCATGGGGTCGTGAAGAGTTGGACACGACTGAGCAACTTCACTTTCACTTTTCACTTTCATGCATTGGAGAAGGAAATGGCAACCCACTCCAGTGTTCTTGCCTGGAGAATCCCAGGGACGGGGGAGCCTGGTGGGCTGCCGTCAGTGGGGTTGTACAGAGTCGGACACGACTGAAGCGACTTAGCAGCAGCAGCAGCAGGCCTGATGACCATCGGTCTGTGACCTCTGATTTCTAAGGGCCTGTTTCAGCAGGAACTGTGGATTCTCTACTCTACCCGGGCTTTTTCTAACGTTAATTGGCAGGGGTACCAGGTGTCAGGTGCCCTGGGTGAGGCCTCCAAAGGAAGGCATCAAGTGGTCTCCCTTGCTGTTTCTCTTGAGGTCTCCAACTCCATCATGAAATGTGGGTTTTCATGGTGATGGCAGTTCCTGAGAAACTCACATGTTGTTTCACCTTCAGTTCAGTTCAGTTCAGTTCAGTCGCTCAGTCGTGTCCGACTCTTTGCGACCCCATGAATCACAGCACGCCAGGCCTCCCTGTCCATCACCAACTCCCAGAGTTCACTCAAACTCATGTCCATCGAGTCGGTGATGCCATCCAGCCATCTCATTCTCTGTCGTCCCCTTCTCCTCCCGCCCCCAACCTTTCCTAGCATCAGTCTTTTCCAGTGAGTCAACTCTTCGCATGAGGTGGCCAAAGTATTGGAGTTTCAGCTTTAGCATCAGTCCTTCCAATGAACATCCAGGATTGATCTCCTTTAGAATGGACTGGTTGGATCTCCTTGCAGTACAAAGGACTCTCAAGAGTCTTCTCCAGCACCACAGTTCAAAAGCATCAATTCTTTGGCGATCAGCTTTGTTTCACCTTAAATGGTAGCAAAGGCTTGTTTCATGGTGCACATTATCTGATTTAACATCTTGTCCTGGATACAAGGGCTTCCCTGGTAGCTCAGACAGTAAAGAATCCACCTGCAACTGAGATCCAGATTCAGTTCCTGGTTTGGGAAGATCCCCTGGAGAAGGGAATGGCAACCCACTCCAGTCAGTATTCTTGCCTGGAGAATTCCATGGACAGAGGAGCCTGGTGGGCTACAGCCCATGGGGTCACAAAGAGTCAGACATGACTGAGTGTCTAACACACATACATACACACACACACACCTGGGTAGAATTTCTTTCTTTTTTGTTTGCTCTTTTTCTTTTGGCCTCACTGTGTAGCATGTGGGATCTTATTTCCCAGACCAGGGATCCACCCTGTGCTTCCTGCACTGGAAGGCAGCATCTTAACTCCTGGACTACTGGAGAAGTCCCATGGGTACAGTTCCTTTTTTTTTAGTATATGTGCTGCCAAAGGGAGCACTGGGTACAATTTCTTATTCAGTCACCTGGCTACACTGTCTCTATGTTATATGATAATGACTAGACATCCTGCACCTTCCGTCACCTTGCAACTATGTGACAATGCCCATTGGGTAGGCATACACACAAAATCATCTTCAAGGTCTTAAGACTGAGTACAGCAGGTCTCCCCAGGGACCGTGGTTTGATGGTGGTGTTAACCATGGTGGGCAAATACAGTGTCTGATATTCCTTCCCCATCCGCGGGTGGTAGTTCTCACAGTCACATCCGTGACTCTGTTGTCTCATCTCTCTTGGATCACACACTTTGGCTTGCACTCTCATATCTCTTAAATCTGTGCCACCAATTCTTAGTCTTTGCTAAGTTCCAAGCCCATATTTTCAATAGTCTATTAGACACTTTCACCTGAATGTCTTATAGGAACTGTGGATTCAAAGTGATCGATCCTGAATTTATTATTATTTTCAATAAATTTGTTACTCTTTCTCCATTTGCTTTTTTCTAAAGGAATTTGCTTTTGTGTATGGTGTTAGGGAGTGTTCTGGTTTCATTCTTTTACAAGTGGTTGACCAGCTTTCCCAGCACTACTTGTTAAAGAGATTGTCTTTTCTCCATTGAATATTCTTGCCTCCCTTGTCAAAGATAAGGTGTCCATAGGTACATGGATTTATCTCTGGGGTTTCTGTTTTGTTCCATTGATCTATATTTCTGTCTTTATGCCAGTACCATACTGTCTTGATGACTGTGGCTTTGTAGTAGAGTCTGAAATCTGGCAGGTTGATTCCCCCAGTTCCATTCTTCTTTCTCAAGATTGCTTTGGCCATTTGAGGTTTTTTGTATTTCCATACAAATTGTGAAATTATTTGTTCTAGCTCTGTGAAAAATACCATTGGTAGCTTGATAGGGATTGCATTGAACCTATAAATTACTTTCGGTAATATACTCATTTTCACAATATTTATTCTTCCATTCCATAAACACAGTATATTTCTCCATCTATTATGTCCTCTCTGATTTCTTTCACCAGTGTTTTATAGTTTTCTATATATAGGTCTTTTCTTTCTTTAGATAGATATATTCCTAAGTATTTTATTCTTTTCGTTGCAACGGTGAATGGAATTAGTTCCTTAATTTCTTTTTCTATTTTCTCATTATTAGTGTATAGGAATGCAAGGGATTTCTGTGTGTTGATTTTATATCCTGCAACTTTACTATATTCATTGATTAGCTAACTCAAAATGGATTAAAGATCTAAATGTAAGACCAGAAACTATAAAACTCCTAGAGAGAACATAGGCAAAACACTCTCCGACATAAATCACAGCAGGATCCTCCATGACCCACCTCCCAGAATATTGGAAATAAAAGCAAAAATAAACAAATGGGACTTAATTAAAATTAAAAGCTTCTGCACAGCAAAGGAAATTATAAGCAAGGTGAAAGGACAGCCTTCAGAATGGGAGAAATTAATAGCAAATGAATCAACTGACAAAGAATTAATCTCAAAAATATACAAGCAACTCCTGCAGCTCAATTCCAGAAAAATAAATGACCCAATCAAAAAATGGGCCAAAGAACTAAATAGACATTTCTCCAAAGAAGACATACAGATGGCTAACAAACACATGAAAAGATGCTCAGTTCAGTTCAGTCGCTCAGTTGTGTCCGACTCTTTGCGACCCCATGAATCACAGCACGCCAGGCCTCCCTGTCCATCACCAACTCCCGGAGTTCACTCAAACTCATGTCCATCGAGTCGGTGATGCCATCCAGCCATCTCATTCTCTGTCATCCCTTCTCCTCCTGCCCCCAATCCCTCCCAGCATCAGAGTCTTTTCCAGTGAGTCAACTCTTCGCATGAGGTGGCCAAAGTATTGGAGTTTCAACTTTAGCATCCCTCCTTCCAATGAACAGCCAGAACTGATCTCCTTTAGAATGGACTGGTTGGATCTCTTCTTCAGCACCACAGTTCAAAAGCATCACATCACTCATAATCAGAGAAATGCAAATCAAAACCACAATGAGGTACCATTTCGCACCAGTCAGAATGGCTGCTATCCAAAAGTCTACAAGCAATAAATGCTAGAGAGGGTGTGGAGAAAAGGGAACCCTCTTACACTGTTGGTGGGAATGCAAACTAGTACAGCCACTATGGAGAACAGTGTGCAGATTCCTTAAAAAACTGGAAATAGAACTGCCGTAACCCAGCAATCACACTCCTGGGCATACACACCAAGGAAATCAGAATTGAAAGAGACACATGTACTCCAGTGTTCATCACAGCACTGTTTATAATAGCCAGGACATGGAAGCAACCTAGATGTCCATCTGCAGATGAATGGATAAGAGAGCTGTGGTACATATACACAATGGAGTATTGCTGCTGCTGCTGCTAGGTCACTTCAGTCATGTCCGACTCTGTGTGACCCCATAGACGGAAGCCCACCAGGCTCCCCTGTCCCTGGGATTCTCCAGGCAAGAACACTGGAGTGAGTTGCCATTTCCTTCTCCAATGGGTGAAAGTGAAAAGTGAAAGTGAAGTCGCTCAGTCGTGTCATTACTCACTCAGCCACTAAAAAGAAAACGTTTGAATCAGTTCTAATGAGGTGGATGAAACTGGAGTCTATTATACAGAGTGAAGTAAGTCAGAAAGAAGAACACCAATACAGTATACTAACTCATATATATGGAATGTAGAAAGAGGATAATGATAACCCTGTATACGAGACAGCAAAAGAGACACAGGTGTATAGAACAGTCTTTTGAACTCTGTGGGAGAGGGCAAGGGTGGGATGATGTGGGAGAATAGCATTGAAACATGTATATTATCATATGTGAAATGAATCGCCAGTCCAGGTTTGATGCATGATATAGGATGCTCGGGGCTGGAGAACTGGGATGACCCAGAGGGATGGGATGGGGAGGGAGGTGGGAGGGGGGTTCAAGATGGGGAACACATGTACACCTGGGGTAGATTCATGTCGATGTATGGCAAAACCAATACAATAATGTAAAGAAAAAAAATACCTTTCACATAATAAAATAAGCATAAATGAAAGGTTAAAATTCAAAAAAATAAAAATAAAAGGAGAAAAAAAAATAAAGGAATTTGCTGAAAGGACACACAAGAGAAGAACTGATGAACCAGAACTAAGGAGGGGAGCCCAAGACACTTGTGGATTCAGAGCCTCAGATAGAGATGGACAGGCTTTCAAGATGCTGATTTTGGATGACTCATTCACAGCTACCTCCAGTACACATCTGTTTCTGCTCAGATTCAGATTCCTGATCAAGATGAACTGATTGGTGTTTCTTTGGTCATATGCCACTCCTGATTGTAACTCAGGTAGATGGAGTCTGTGGTTGAAAACCCACCAGAATCAGACAAAACAGGCTGGATGCTGTTACTAGGAGAAGGGGAAGAACTTCCAAGGAGCGGAAAAAGGATTTTATAAAAATCGTCCTCATTTTATTGATTTAAACATTATGCAGGTAGCAAGTAAGCAAATGCACTTGTGAAAAACCAAATAATGAAGAGTATAGAATAATACCTTACTTCTTACCTCACTTTCACCCCCAGAAGTAAGTACTATCAATTTATGATGTGTCTTTATAGATTTTTTGGGTACATTTAGCTATTGTAAATTTATCTGTAAACTTATATGTATATACACAATAATATAACTATTTTAAAATGAATATGATGTACTGCTTTCACTTAATTTACAACTTTTACCATTTTAAAACTTACAGCTCTACTTCATATCTATTTTAACAAGTAATTCATGGTAAACCTTAATTTAAGCAGTTCAGAAGTTAATAAAATGAAAAGTAAAAATTTCCTTTCTTCTAATCCACATTTTCGTAAATTCTTAGTGCTATACCCCAAAAGTAACCACTGGCAAGTTTCTTTTATATCAGAAGAAATACTGTAAGGTAAACAAGTAAGCGGGGCCTCCTAGGACTGCTCCCTTACTATAGACCAACATTCTAATGTCAATTATGTTTATCAGTCCATTTCCATAAATAGAGCAAAATCAATAGTATCAATGGATGGATGATTGTCAAGATTTTTGTTAAGAAATTTAGTATTTGTTAAGTTACTGTCAGTAAACTTTCTCCATCTTCTAACTTCCTGACTCCCCAAATGTATCTTTTTTGTGTAACAGGGCCCAGGTCAATTTTTAAATCAACATTTTATAGATATCCTTGCTGCTTATAAATCTGACATAGAAACCGGTGTTCAAAGATCTTCATTCTGGTAGTAGGAAGGAAATAAACTAGAACTGGTTTGTCAAAATCCAGTTAGATAAGTATCTCTCTTTGGATGAGAACATGCAGTATTACATGAACATATCTTAGGGAGAAAGACATTTGCAGGTTTTTTTCTGTTTGAATTCTGGGGCAATTCTTTGTTCTCATAAAATATTTTACAGATAGAGGGGACGTTAGGTTTGATTGCTACAACCTTCTTATACCGTTGACCATTTGGAAACAGCTACATCAGCTGTAAAGAGAAGCGTTAGTTGGTGTGATGGCTGGTAAGCAATTTTGGGAGCTTAAGCTTGTGTTGATTGTCGTCAGCTGGGCACACGAGGCAGGGCAGTTCTTACCTCTTCACTGAGCTCCACGCAGGACATTCTGGACACACTGTGGCCTGCTTCTCGGATCTTTTTCAATCTAATGAAAGGAATTCTGAGAATGCAGAGGGATCCCCATTCCCCTAGGCATGCTAAGAACTCCTGTTTCCTGAGATCATGAGAAGCAGAAGGAAAGTGGAGACAAGTAAAAAGTGTAATTATTCTTCTTAAAAAATTTAATCAATCTATGGCTGCGCTGGTCTTCATTGCTGTGCACAGACTGTCTCTAGTTGTGGTGCGCAGGCGTCTCACTGCAGTGGCTTCTTCTGTTGAGGAGCACAGGCTCGAGAGCGCATGGGCTTCAGTAGTCACGGCCTGCAGGATCTTTCATTGTGGTCTATAGGCTCTAGAGCACAGGCTCAGTAGTTGTAGCACATGGGCTTGGTTGCCTTTTGGCGTATAGGATCTTAGTTCCCTGACCAGGGGTCAAACCCTCGTTCCCTGCAGGTGGATTCTTAACCACTGCACCAACAGGGAAGTCCAAGAGTATAATTATCCTGTGCTGGCTCTGGAACAGTGAAATACCCTTGCTATGTTCTTCTTGAGGGAATTGGGGTTTCCCTTTTGTGGAAGTTGGGCTCCTCTTATCAACACTAGGTCTTTTTTCCTTCACCTCCCGTCCAATCAGACCCTGTCTGTATATGTAGTAAATCCCCACTCATTGACCCATGATAAAAACATGAGCTCAAAACTGGGCATCGCACACAGTATACACTTGCTTAACCATTTGCTGAATTAACTAAGAAGAATTCACAGTTAATGGTAGAAACCCTCTACTTGGAGTCAAGCAATTGGGAGTTCCTCTTTATTTTGTTTGGTTCCAGCCTGCAGGGCTGGGTGAAAGGGTGTTGTGTTTACTTGTAGTAGCTCAAAGTGATGTAGCCAAGGTGTAAAATCAGAATCGCATGTACACAGAACTGACCATCAAACTTAAGGGCAGGATGAAGAGAAATTGGGAGGATAAATGCATATGTCTATAGCTAGGCATTTGTGATGAGGGATACAATCTATTGTAAGGAATTGAGAGGGGCGGACAGTCAGGACTCTCTCTTGGTGGGTGTTCTGACATGGTGGCCTGAGGGAGCCCTGAAGGGCCCATCACTCACACACACTGATTTCTCATAAATGTCTATGGTATGTTTTAAAATAATTCATAGAATAGATAGAAAATAAGAATACAGAAGTCCTAAACAATACTATCAACCAGCCAGACCTAATTGACATTTGTAGAACATTCTACCCAACAACAGCAGAATAAACATTCTCAGGCGCACATGGAACATCCACCAAGATGGACCATATTCTGGGCCACAAAACGAGTCCCAATAAATTTGAAAGAATTCATGTTATACATGTTATACAAAGTCAGACCCTCATGTTATACAAAGTATGTTCTCTGATCACAGTGGAATTAAATTAGAATTCAACTACAGGAAAATTCTGAAAGTCCTCAAACATTTGCAAACTAAATAATACATTTTAAAGTAGCCTAGGATCAAAGAAATCTAAAGGGAACAGAAAATATTTTGAAATGAATTAAAATGAAATCACTCCATATCAAAATTTATGGGATGCTACTAAAGCAATATCTAGAAAAAAATTTATAGTACTGAGTCTATCTTAGAAAAAACTTCAAATCAAGGACCTTACTTTCTACCTTAAGAAACCAAAAGAAAGGCACATTAACCCAAAGCAAGCAGAAAAAAGAAATTAATATGTTTTAAAATTTTTATTTTTTATTGAGATGTAATTAATATGTAACATTTTTGTTTTAGGTATCCAACATAGTTTATATATATTAATATTGTGAAATAATTACCACTATATATTGATACCTATTGCTCACAGAGTTACCATTTTTTCCCTTTTGATAGAAGTTCTAAATCTTATTTCTTTGCAGCTTTCAAATGTACTGTATAGTATTGTAAACTGTAGTCACCATGCTGTACATTACATCCTCAGGTAGCGTGATAGTGTTTATCTTATAACTGGAAGTTTATACTGTTTGACCCCCTCTACCCATTTCACTGATAGCCTGCCCTCACGCCTCTTTTCCCCATCCTCTAGCAACCACCAATCTTATCTATGATTTTTAAAAATACCACATAAGGTGAGCTCATACAGTTATTTGTTTTTCTGTGTCCGACTTATTTCACTTAGCATAATGCTCTCAGGTTTCATCCATGTTGTTGCAAATGGTGGGGTTTCCTTTTTTATGGCTGAATAATGTTCCTCTGTGTGTGTGTGTGTGTGTGTGTGTGTGTGTACACATGTACCACATTTCCTGTATCCATTTATCCATTAGTGGATACGTAGGTTGTTTCCATGTCTTACAATGATGATGCAATGAATACAACAGTACAGATATCTTCAACTTCAGCGTCTTCAGCATTACTGGTCAGGGCATAGACTTGGATTACGGTGATATTGAATGGTTTGCCCTGGAAACGAACAGTGATCATTCTGTTGTTTTTGAGATTGCATCCAAGTACGGCATTTCAGACTCTTGTTGACTATGATGGCTACTCCATTTCTTCTAAGGGATTCCTGCCCACAGTAGTAGATATAATGGTCATCTGAGTTAAATTCACCCATTCCAGTTCATCTTAGTTCGCTGATTCCTAGAATGTCGATGTTCACTCTTGTGATCTGTTTGACCACTTCCAATTTGCCTTGATTCATGGACCTAACTTTCCAGGTTCCTATGCAATACTGCTCTTTACAGCATCGAACCTTGCTTCTGTCACCAGTCCCATAAATACTATTAACTAAATTCCAGATTTTATTCATATTTTTACTATTAACTAAATTCCGTATTTTAACCAGTTTTTTTCTGTTAATAACCTTCCCTTGCTCCCTGCTCTAGGCTCAGATCCAGGATACCTAGAATTAATTTTCTGTCCTCATTTGATAAGTCTTTGGGCATTTTCATCTTCTTGGAGAAGTTGTATCTGGAGCCATCTCACCTGCTCCCATCTGGAGTGATATATTTATAGATCTCCTCCATTGTTGCCATGTTGGAATTTCCCTTTCCATTTATCCTGGGGA
The DNA here is from genome assembly GCF_049115385.1 of Moschus berezovskii. Lineage (NCBI taxonomy): Eukaryota > Metazoa > Chordata > Mammalia > Artiodactyla > Moschidae > Moschus > Moschus berezovskii. The sequence continues at coordinate 52,261,732 of NC_142466.1, read as the reverse complement.
TTCCTTTCTCCTCCCTTTGAGTTTGATCGCTCTCTTTTTTTTAAATCCATTGATTTCTCTAGTTCATGCCTTTTTTTTCTTTGTTTACTATCTCATTTTGGCTCAACATATCTTTTGGAAATCTTTAGATAAAGGGAAGATTGAAAATATTTTTGCATAGATAACTTATTCTACCTTCATTTTTATTGGTTTTCCAGGGAGTGATGATTCATTTTATGTATCAACTAGGCTAGTGGTAGAACACCTATTTATTTAACCAAACACTAATATTTGAAACACTGAAAATATCTTGTGGCTATAATTAAGATCTTTATTATTTTTTTATCTGTCTCTCTTTTTTTTTTTGGCCACCCCAAGAGGCATGTGGGCTCTTCGTTCCCCAACCAGGGATCGAACCCACACCCCCTGCACTGGAAACATGGACTCTTAACCACTAGACTGATGGGGAAGTCCCATAATTAAGATCTTTAATCAGTTTATTTTAAAGGTAAAGGGTAGCTAGATAAGGATTTCAATATATATTTTAGTTTTTAAGTGATTAAATAAATCAAGCTAAGGCCTTATAGCAAAAACTGAAGTTTCCTGAAAAAGAAGAGATTTTGTCTCAGGATTGCTCTTGCCTGTGTTTCCAGCCTGACAATCTGCCCTATGAATTTCAGAATTACCTTTCCCCACAGTTGTGTGCGGAGAAGGCAATGGCAAGCCACTCCAGTACTCTTGCCTGGAAAATCCCATGGATGGAGGAGCCTGGTAGGCTGCAGTCCATGGGGTCGCTAAGGGTTGGACACGACTGAGCGACTTCACTTTCACTTTTCACTTTCACACATTGGAGAAGGAAATGGCAACCCATTCCAGTGTTCTTGCCGGGAGAATCCCAGGGACGGGGGAGCCTGGTAGGCTTCTGTCTATGGGGTCACACAGAGTCGGACACGACTAAAGTGATTTAGCAGCACAGTTGTGTGAGCCGATTTCTGAAAATAAACCTGTTATCTATATCTATGTCTCCCCATCCTATTTCTCTAGAGAACACTGACTAATATACAGGGTTTAAGAACTTATAAGTCTGAAAGTTGCTCAGTTGTGTCCGACTGTTTGCAACCCCATGGATTATACAGTCCATGGAATTCTCCAGGCCAGAATACTGGAGTGGTTTGCCTTTCCCTTCTCCAGGGGATCTTCCCAACCAAGGGATCGAACCCAGGTCTCCCATATTGTAGGCGGATTCTTTACCAGCTGAACCACAGGGAAGCCCATATAGAATTATAGGCTGGCAATAAATTTCTCTCAGAATTTTAAAGGCAGAGTTCTATTGGCTTCTAGCTATCAGAATGCTATTGAGAAATTTGATACAATTTTGAGACTTGAGCTTTTATATAAAATTAATTTCACTGTCTGAAACCTTGTAGAATCTTGTCATCATCCTGGTGGTCTGAAGTTGCATGGTCAGGTTCATTTTCATCCATTGTGCTGGGCCCTCAGAGTCCCTTTCAATCTGGAAACACACTCATCTCCTTTAGCTCTGGAAATTTTTCTTGACTTATTTGTTTGAGGGTTTTCTTGCATCCATTGTCTCTATTTTCTCTTTCTGGAAGTCCTGTTGTCTGGATATTGGATCTAATGGTCTTCAAGTTTTCTTATTCCATTTTACCTATTTTTAATCTTTTGGGGATATTTCTTCAACCTTATCTCCTAATAACTCATTCTCTTAGTTTCTAATTTATACCATCATGCTTTTAATTCCCAAGAGCTCTTTTATGTTTCCAGAATATTCATTCTTTTTCCATAATTTATTTACTCACTTAAAAACTAAAATATATATTGAAATCTTTATCTATATGCTCCAAACAACGAATATTATAAATTACCATTTTCTTTGTTACAAATCTAAAAACCGAAAGTTAAATTTGCATGGTTTCTAGAATATTTGGTCTATAAAATTTAGTAATGCATAGATGTTCATTTTGATGCTATTATGCATCATAAGTTATTTGTAAATTTTGGAGAATAATTCCGTATGTCACTTGCAAATATTTTCTCCCAATCTGTGGGTTGTCTTTTCATTTTGTTTATTATTTCTTTTGCTATGCAAAAACTGTTGAGTTTAAGTAGGTCCCATTTATTTTTGTTTTTATTTCCATTATTCTGGGAGATGGATCCAAAAAGATGTTGCTGTGATTTATGTCAGAGTGTTCTATGTTTTCCTCTAGGAGATTTATAGTGTCTGGTCTCATGTTATGTCTTTAATCCATTCTGAGGTTATTTTTGTTTTTGAAGTTAAAGAATGATCTTTTTTTTTTTTTTAAACATGTGGCTGTCCAGTTTTCGTGATAGGCAGATGACCTAAATAGATATTTTTCCAAAGAAGATATACAGATGACCAACAGGTACATGAAAAGATGTTCAACATCCCTAATTATTACGGAAATGCAAATCAAAACTACAATGAGATATCAACTCAAACATAAATGCTGGAGAGGGTGTGGCGAGAAAGGAACCCTCATACACTGTTGGTGGGAATGTAGATTGGTACAGCTGCTATGGAAAACAGTATGGAGGTTCCTTACATAACTGAAAATAAAACTACCACATGACCCTGCAATCCCACTCCTGGACATATATCTGGAGAGAAACATGATCCATAAGGATACATGCACCCCAATACTCATTGCAGCACTGTTTACAATATCCATGACATGGAAGCAACCTAAATGTCTATGGACAGAGGAGTGGGTAGAGAATATGTGGTGTATATATATATATATAAACAGTGGAATATTATTCAGCCATTAAAAGAAAGAAATAATGCCATTTGCTGTAACATGGATGGACCTAAAGAGTGTCATACTGAATGAAATAAATCAGAGAAAGAGAAATCTTGTATGACAGTCCTTATATGTGGAATCTGAAAAGAAATGATACAAATGAACTTAAAAACAGAAAGAGACTCACGGACCTATAAAATGAACTTACGGTTTTTGGGGGAAAGAGACGGGGAATTTAGGATCAACATTTATACACTGCTATATTTAAAATGGATAACCAACAAAGACCTATTGTATAGCACATGGAACTCTGCTCAATGTTGTGTGGCAGCTTGGATGGGAGGAGGGTTTTGGGGAGAGTGGATACATGTATATGTATGGCTGAGTCCCTTCACTATTCACCTGAAATTATCACAGTATTGTTAATTGGCTATACCCCAATGCAAAATTTAGCAATGCAAATGCACGGCACAAAAAATTGAATGTTACCCTTTAATTTTTGTTTCACGTATTAGAAACTTAAAAGAAAATTCTCTAAGTATTGATATCCCTAGTTAGTATTTAATAACAGTTTAAGTAAATGTTTATATGATGGAAATGCCTTGTTTGTTGAAGTATAACACATGTCTTTGAATGTGTTTCCAATGCATAGATGCTATTTTTACTGATTGTTTTTGCATTTAGTTTCATCTATTTATGCAAACATTTGGGTATGCTATCTCATTTTTCTTAACTGTTACACTAATCCTTAGTTCAGTTCAGTTCAGTTCAGTTGCTCAGTTGTGTCCGACTCTTTGCGACCCCATGAATCACAGCACGCCAGGCCTCCCTGTCCATCACCAACTCCTGGAGGTCACTCAAACTCATGTCCATCGAGTCAGTGACGCCATCCAGCCATCTCATTCTCTGTCATCCCCTTCTCCTCCTGCCCCCAATCCCTCCCAGCATCAGAGTCTTTTCCAGTGAGTCAACTCTTCACATGAGGTGGCCAGAGTATCCTCAGTTCAGTTCAGTTCAGTCGCTCAGTCATGTCTGACTCTTTGCGACCCCATGAATCACAGCACGCCAGGCCTCCCTGTCCATCACCAACTCCTGGTGTTCACTCAAACCCACCTCCATCGAGTCGGTGATAGTTAACCCTAAAATATAACACAGGTCTATTTCCCTGGGTATATTAACATGCCAAGATGTTTCAGTTCAATATGTGACCTTGTAATTTTAACATCTACTTTTTTCATACTTTCTTAATCTCATTTAACACATGCAGCTCTTAAGTTCTTATACAAAATCCAACTATCTTTTTTTTTGTTTCCTACTTTTTCCCTGCATAAATCTCTTCCTTTGTCACTGCTTTTTTCATCTGTATAGAGCCTTCATATATGAGGTTATATAACGCATACAGGTTATATACATATGTAGGTGGTTATATAGTATAAGGGGTTAGAAGTGTGGGCTCTTTAAGTTGGATAGCCTCCCTACATTTATTTATTCAACTTAAAAATTTTATTGAAATATAGTTGATTTACAATGTTTTGTTAGTTTCAGGTACATAGCAAAGTGAGTCAACCATACATATACACGTATTCAAAAGGGCTTCCCTAATAGCTCAGATGGTAAAGCATTCACCTGCAGTGCAGGAGACCAGGTTCGCTCCTTGGGTCAGGAAGATCCCTTGGAGAGGGAAATGGCAACCCACTCCAGTATTCTTGTCTGGAAAATTCCGTGGCCAGAGGAGCCTGGCAGGTTACAGTCCATGGGGTCGCAAAGAGTCGGACACAACTGAGCAACTAACACACATAATCACTTTAATTTTTTTTTGAACTTTTTATTTTGTTTTGGACTATAGCTGGGTGTTCATTGGAAGGACTGATGCTAAAACTGAAACTCCAATACTTTGGCCACCTCATGCGACGAGTTGACTCACTGGAAAAGACTCTGATGCTGGGAGGGATTGGGGGCGGGAGGAGACAGGGACGACAGAGAATGAGATGGCTGGATGGCATCACCAACTTGATGGACATGAGTTTGAGTGAACTCCGGGAGTTGGTGATGGACAGGGAGGCCTGGCGTGTATGATTCATGGGGTCGCGAAGAGTCAGACACAACTGAGCAACTGAACTGAACTGAACTGAACTGAACTGAACTGATAGCTGATTAACAATATTATGATAATTTCAGGTGAACAGTGAGGGGACTCAGCCATTCATATACATGTATCCATTCTCCACCAAACCCTCCTCCCATCCAGGCTGCCACATAACATTGAGCAGAGTTCCATGTGCTATACAGTAGGTCCTTGTTGGTTATCCATTTTAAACACAGAAGTGTGTACACGTTGATCCCAAACTCCCTAACTGTCTCTTCCCCGGGGCAACCATGAGTTTGTATTCTAAGTCTGTGAGTCTCTGTTTTGTAAGTAAGTTCATTTTTATCGTTTCTTTCTAGAGTCCACAATAAGGGATGTGAAACGACTTTTCTCCTTCTCTGTCTGACTTACTTCACTCAATAAGACACTCTCTAGGTCTAGGTTTTAGAAAAATTTGGAGGCTTTATACATTTTATTGTTTATATATAATATAGGTTATTAGATTATGTTTGCTCAAGACTACCATGCCTATTTACTAAGTCTAACATCCGCTGGATCATGGAAAAAGCAAGAGAGTTCCAGAAAAACATCTATTTCTGCTTTATTGACTGTGCCAAAGCCTTTGACTGTGTGGATCACAATAAACTGTGGAACATTCTGAAAGAGATGGGAATACCAGACCACCTGACCTGCCTCTTGAGAAACCTGTATGCAGGTCAGGAAGCAACAGTTAGAACTGGACATGGAACAATAGACTGGTTCCAAATAGGAAAAGGAGTACGTCAAGGCTGTATATTGTCACCCTGCTTATTTAACTTATACGCAGAGTACATCATGGGGAACGCTGGGCTGGAAGAAGCACAAGCTGGAATCAAGATTGCCGGGAGAAATATCAATAACCTCAGACATGCAGATGACACCACCCTTATGGCAGAAAGTGAAGAGGAACTAAAAAGCCTCTTGATGAAAGTGAAAGAGGAGAGTGAAAGAGTTGACTTAAAGCTCAACATTCAGAAAACTAAGATCGTGGAATCTGGTCCCATCACTTCATGGGAAATAGATGGGGAAACAGTGGAAACAGTGTCAGACTTTATTTTTTTGGGCTCCAAAATCACTGAAGATGGTGATTACAGCCATGAAATTAAAAGATGCTTACTCCTTGGATGGAAAGTTATGACCAACCTAGATAGTATATTAAAAAGCAGAGATATTGCTTTGCCAACAAAGGTCCATCTAGTCAAGGCTATGGTTTTTCCAGTGGTCATGTATGGATGTGAGAGTTGGACTGTCAAGAAAGCTGAGCGCTGAAGAATTGATGCTTTTGAACTGTGGTGTTGGAGAAGGCTCTTGAGAGTCCCTTGGACTGCAAGGAGATCCAACCAGTCCATTCTAAAGAAGATCAATCCTGGGTGTTCATTGGAAGGACTGATGCTAAAGCTGAAACTCCAATACTTTGGCCACCTCATGCGACGAGTTGACTCATTGGAAAAGACTCTGATGCTGGGAGGGATTGAGGGCAGGAGGAGAAGGGGACGACAGAAAATGAGATGGCTGGATGGCATCACTGACTTGATGGACATGAGTTTGGGTAAACTCCAGGAATTGTGATGGACATGGAGGCCTGGCATGCTGCGATTCATGGGGTTGCAAAGAGTTGGACACGACTGAGCGACTGAACTGAACTGAACATGATGCCAAGGGTATCCACTTTTTTGGATTCTTTCCCATATAGGCCATTACAGAGTATTGAGTAGAGTTCCCTGTGCTATACAGTAAGTCCTTATTTGTTATCTATTTTATATATAGTAGTATGTATATGTAGGAGAAGGCAATGGCAAGCCACTCCAGTACTATTGCCTAGAAAATCCCATGGATGGAGGAGCCTGGTAGGCTGCAGTCCGTGGGGTCGCTAAGGGTCGGACACGACTGAGCGACTTCACTTTCCACTTTCACACATTGGAGAAGGAAATGGCAACCCACTCCAGTGTTCTTGCCTGGAGAAACCCTGGGACGGGGGAGCCTGGTGGGCTTCCGTCTATGGGGTCACACAGAGTCGGACACGACTGAAGTGACTTAGCAGCAGCAGCAGTATGTATGCAGCAGCAGCAGTATGTATATGTCAATTCCAATTTTTCAGTTTATACCTCCTCCCTTACCCCCTGGTAACCATAAGTTTGTTTTCTACATCTGTGACTCTGTTTTGTAAATAAGTTCATTTGTACCCTTCTTTTAGATTCCACATATAAGCATTATCTTACAATATTTGTCTTTCTCTGTCTGTATGACAATCTCTAGGTCCATTCATGCAAATGGCATTATTTTGTTCTTTTTTATGGTTGATAATATTCCATTATATATATGTACCACATCTTCTTTATCCATTCCTCTGTTGATGGACATTTTGGTTGTTTCCATGTCCTGGCTATTGTAAATAGTGCTGCAGTGAACACGGGGGTGCATGTAGTTTAGAGTTGTATTTCTTTAATAATTAGTGATGTTGATCATCTTTTCATGTGCTTTTTGGCCATCTGTAAGAATGTTCATTTTTGTCACAGCATTCTGGTTATGTTTCAGGGGTGCCATATAATTTATTATCTTTGAAGATGTGTGGGAAATTAAAATTTTTTTATTGTGGTAAAAGTCTCATAATACGAAAACATACTATTTTAACCGTATTTAACTATACAGTTAAGTAGCACTATGTATGTTCACATTGTTATGCAACTCTCACCACCATCCATTCCCTGAATTTTTCACCTTCCTAAACTGAACCTCTGTTCCCATTAAACACTTAACTCCCATCGCCCTTCCCCATCCACCCTGCCCACTGCTCGGCCCCTGGCATCTACCAGTGTACTTTCTGACTGTCTGAATTTGACTATTGTAGGCACCTCATATAAGTGGGATCAGTGTATTTCTGCACCTAATGTATATTAGAATGAATTTTTAAGGTTAACTTAATATAGCCTACAAACAGATTGTATATTCTATTTTTTTCTTCCCTGTGCTATGCAGTAGGCCCTCACCAGCCATCTACTTCATACATGAAAGTGAAAGTGAAGTTGCTCAGTTGTGTCAGACTCTTTGCGACCTCATGGATGGGAGCCTACCAGGCTCCGTTGTCCATGGGATTTTCCAGGCAAGAATACTGGAGTGGGCTGCCATTTCCTTCTCCAGGGGATCTTCCCAACCCAGGGATCGAACCCGGGTCTCCTGCACTGCAGACAGACGCTTTACCGTCTGAGCCATCAATCCCAATTTTCCAACTCATCCTACCCACCCTTTGGTGTCCATATGTTTATTCTGTATATCTGTCTATATTTCTGCTTTGAAAACAGGTTCATCTGTACAATTTTTCTAGATTCCACATATATACATTAATATTATGATATTTGTTTTTCTGACTTACTTCACTCTATATAACAGTCTCCATGTCCAGCCATGCCTCTGCAAATGTTACTATTTTGTACCTTTTGCTTCCCTGGTGGCTCAGAATCTGCCTTCAGTGCAAGAAACCCGGGTTTGATCCCTGGATTGGGAAGATCCCCTGGAGAAGGAAATGGCAACCCACTCCAGTATTCTTGCCTGGAAAAGTCCCTAGAGAGGGGAGGCTGGTGGCCTACAGTCCATGGGGTTGCAAAGAGTCAGACACAGCTGAGTGACTAACACTGTACTATTATGGCTAAGTAATAGTTTATTGCATATATGTACCACATTTTCTTTATCCGTTCATCTGACAGTGGGCTGTCAGATTTAGGTTGCTTCCATGTCTTGGCTATTGTCAACAGGGCTGCAGTGAACATTGGAGTGCATGTATCCTTTCGAATTATGGTTTTCTCTGATATATGTTTAGGAGTGGGATTGCTGGGCCATAAGGTAGCACTATTTTTAGTTTTTTAAGGAACCTCCATGCTGTTTTCCATAATGTTTTACATTACCACCAACAGTGTGTGGGGGGTTCCCTTTTCTCCATACCCTCTCCAGCATTTATTGTTTATAGATTGTATGATGATGGCCATTCCAACCAATGTAAGGTGATACCTCATTGTAGTTTTGATTTGCATTTCTCTAATAATTATCTATGTTGACTAACTTTTCTTGCGTCTCTTGGCCATCTAAATATGTCTTTTTATTTTTTTAATTTTACACTGGAATATAGCCAGTTAACAGTGTTGTGATAGTTTCAGTTGGACAGCAAAAGGACTGAACCATACATATACATGTATCCATCTCTCCCAAACACCCCTCTGATTTAGGCTGCCATATAACACTGAACACAGTTCCCTGTGCTATACAGTATGACCTTGTTGGTTATCCATTTTAAATATAGTAGTGTGTACACATTGATCCCAAACTCCCTAGTTATCTTTTACCCCATTCTAATCCCCCTTGGAAACCATTTTCTAAGTCTATGAGTCTCTTTCTGTTTTGTAAGTCAGTTCATTTGTATCGTTTCTTTTTAGATTCCACATATAAGGAATGGCATATAAGATTTCTTCTTTTCTATCTGACTTACTTCACCCAGTATGATCCTCTCTAGGTCCATCCATGTTGCTGCAAATGGCATTATTTCATTCTTTTTAACGGCCGAGTAATATTCCATTATATATATATGTGTATATATATATATGTGTATCATATCTTCTTTATCCATTCCTCTGTTGATGGACATTTAGGTGCTTCCATGTCTTGGCTATCATGAACAGTGCTGCAGTGAGTGAACGTCAGAGCGCATGTATCTTTTATTCTCTGGGTATATGCCCAGGAGTGGGATTGCTGGGTCATGTGATAGTTCTATTTGGAATTTTTTAAGGACCCTTCATACTGTTCTCCATAGTAGCTGTACCAATTTATATTCCCACCAACAATGTACGAGGGTTCCTATCTCTCCACACAATTTTTAGCATTTATTGTTTGTGGATTTTTTAATAATAATCATTTTGACTGGTGTGAAGTGATACCTCATTGTAGTTTTGATTTTTGTATCTCTAATAATTAGCTTTACTGAGTATCTTTTCATGTGCCTCTTGGGCATTTGTACGTTTTCTTTGGAGAAATGCCTATTTAGGTCTTTTGCTTAAGTTTTTTTTTTTTTTTTTGGAGTTATCAGTGGTTTAATGGATGGGGGAGCTTACATGTCCGAGCAAGGTCTTGCAGAGACACCCCACCGTGTACGGAGGACGACAGGAATGACATGGCCGCAGTCAGTTCAGTTCAGTTCAGTCGCTCAGTCATGTCCGACTCTTTGCGACCCCATGAATCACAGCACGCCAGGCCTCCCTGTCCATCACCAACTCCCAGAGTTCACGCAAACTCATGTCCACAGTCAGCTCCTGCTTATTTTTTAATTGGGTTGTCTTTTTGATAATGAGTTGCACGAGTTGTCTCTATATTTTGGAGATAAATTCCTTGTTAGTTGCTTCATTTGTAAACATTTTCACCCATTCTGAAGTTGTCTTTATTTTGTTTATGGTTTCCTTTGCTCTTCAAAAGCTTTTAAATTTAACTAGGTCCCATTTGTTTTTTTGTTTTTATTTTCATTAGGAGGTGGGTGAAAAATGATCTTGCTGCAATTTATTTCAAAGAATGTTCTGCCTTTGTTTTCCTCTAAGAGTTTTATAGTATCAGGCCTTACATTTAGGTCTTTAATCCATTTTGGTTTTATTTTTGTGTACAGTGTTAGAGAGTGTTCTAATTTTATTCTTTTATATGTGACTGTCCAGTTTCCCAGCACCACTTATTAAGAGATTATCTTTTCTCCATTGTATATTCTTGTTTCCTTTGTCATAGATTAGATGGCCTTAGAAGCATGAGTTTGTCTCTGAGCTTTCTATCTTGTTCCATTGATTTTTCTGTTTTTGTACCAGTACCATATTTTATTGTAGTTTTGTAATATAGTATGAAATCAGGGAGCCTGATTCCTCCAGCTTCATTTTTCTTTCTTAAGATTGCTTTGGCTATTCAGGGTCTTTTCTGTCTTCATACAAATTAAATTTTTTTTGGTTCTAATTCTGTGAAAAATGCCATTGGTAATTTGATAGAGATTGAATTGAATTTGTAGGTTATTTGGGTAGTATAGTCATTTTCATGGAGAAGGCAATGGCAAGCCACTCCAGTACTCTTGCCTAGAAAATCCCATGGATGGAGCATCCTGGTAGGCTGCAGTCCGTGGGGTCGCTAAGGGTCGGACACGACTGAGCGACTTCACTTTCACTTTTCACTTTCACACATTGGAGAAGGAAATGGCAACCCACTCCAGTGTTCTTGTCTGGAGAATCCCAGGGACGGGGGAGCCTGGTGGGCTTCCGTCTATGGGGTCACACAGAGTCGGACACGACTGAAGTGACTTAGCAGCAGCAGCAGCAGTCATTTTCATAACATTGATTCTTCCAATTCAAGAACATGGTATATTTCTCCATCTGTTTGTGTCAGCTTTGATTTCTTTCATCAGTATCTTACAGTTTTCTGCATACAGGTCTTTTGTTTCCTTAGGTAGGTGTACTCCTAGGTACCATTGTTGCAATGGTAAATGGGATTATTTCCTTAATTGCTCTTTCTGTTCTTTCATTGTTAGTATATAGAAATGCAATAGATTTCTGTGTATTAATTTTGCATCCTACGGCCTTACTGAATTCACTGATGAACTCTAGTGGTTTTCTGGTAGCATCTTTAGAATTTTCTATGTCATCTACAAACAGTTTTATTTCTTTTCCAATTTGGATTCCTTTTATTTGACGTTTACTTCTTACAGCCCTTGTTTTCCCCAGCTGTAATTTTCTGTTTGCATATTTCAGCCTCATTTTAGAGAATTTCCTTAGATGTCTCGTGATCCTGGTTGGCCATTTATTGAGTGAGGACTTAATGCTATGAGCACTAGGTGTGGGGGATGTAGCTGAATTTCACTGTAGACTGCCTTGGCTGAGTCAATCATTGGGGAATCTCCAATGTTTATCTTTAAGCTTTCCCCCTTGGTAAGGTAATAATATAACTTGTGGTCAAAAATGGAACAGTTTTGAGAGTGAAAGTATATACTGTTATTATGCTTGAGTGTCAGGCATGAACTCAGACTACTCTACGCAAATTAGAGGATGGTCGTCTACTTCCTGATAGTGATTTTTTTTTTCCAGAGAAAATATTTCAACACCCGGTATGGGTGCTAGAAGTTGAGGTGTCTGCATCTAGAAGCTGCGTGGGAGAAGTAGTCTGGGGGACTCATCATTTACCTTTGAATGTGCATGCTTATGACTCCAAATGTCAATTAGCAATAGAGTAGAAAATTGTGGAATAATAATACAATGGAATACTACTTAGTAATGAAAAAGAATGAGCTTTCATTGTATACAATGAAATGAATGGATCTCATACAGTGTTGAACAACAGTGATACCAGAAAGCCAATAAGGGTCACATACTCTGTGTTTCTATTTATATGAAGTTCTAGAATTGGCAAACCTAATCCATAATCATAGAAGTAATAATTATGGTTACCTTTGGGGGCTTTGAAGAGGAGGCATCAATCCTACCAGGGGCATTGATGGGGAGGGGTATGAAAGAGCCTGTAGGTTTGTTGTTCAGTTGCTCAGTTGCGTCCAACTCTTTGCGACCCCATGGACTGCAGCACACCAGGCTTCCCTGTCCTTCTCTATCTCCCAGAGTTTGCTCACGCTCATGTCCATTGAGTCAATGATGCCATCCAACCATCTCATCCTCTGTAGGTTAGCTGGAAATAGTCTATATCTTGTTCTAGGTGCAGGTTACAAGGGTGCATTTATATGTAAAAATTCACTGAACTATGCAATTAGTAGCTGTATACCTTATTATATTTAAGTTATACTTCCAACATTGAAAAAAGGTACAAAGTGTTGAGATTTTCTGAGACAAGTGAGATGACCACAGGCTGACCAAGGGCGACGATGGTGGGGGGAGGGGGTTGGGGATCATAGACAGACAGCTTTATGGCACTGAAGTAGTATTTTAGTTAAACCTAAAAATAGTGGTTCCTAACAGTTCTTGGATCTGTCACTGTGAATTTGATGGAATTCTCTTATAGACTTTCTCTTCATGAAAAAAGCCCCCATATACACAAAGGCATACTCAACTTGTGCATATTATTTCATGGTCCTAATAATATCCATCTATGACCCTTATACAATCAATGGGTCCTGCACTCAAGGACCCATGCTTAGATAAATACGTAGATTTACAAATGGGAGGGGATAAGAGTGGCATTCCAGTTAAGAAAAACTCTGTAGGAAGAACGGGCATCTGCTAGCACATGTGGATACTAGAGACAGCAAAGCAAGAGACTGCAAGAATCCTCCACAATCCATTTCAGTAGAATTTCCCATTGACAACTCGACCCAGGACTGAGTCCCAGCACCAACTCTGCAAGTGAAATTACTACTTATACCATGGAGCCAAGCTGTATTTACAAAGCTAATACTGTGTTTGCTTAAACAGTTTGCTTTAACTTGAAGTATTAATATATTACATTGAGTATTTACCAGGAATGTCTTTTTGCTTTCTAATGATTTTTCCATAGTGTATGAGTACATAGCCTCTTAAGCTTCTGCTGCTTGGGACACTCAAGAGACGTTTTGGATGTATTTTTTAAAAAAATCATTGTTGTTCTTTTGTCAGTGTTGTCTGACTTTGTGTGACCCTATGAACTACAGCATACCAGGCTTCCCTATCCTTCACTATCTCCTGGATTTTGCTCAAACTCATGTTCATTGAGTCAGTGATGCCATCCAACCATCTCACCCTCTGTCGCCCCCTTCTCCTGCCCTCAATCTTTCCCAGCATCAGGTTCTTTTTCAGTGAGTTGACTCTTTGCATCAGGTAGCCTAAGTGTGGAGTTTCAGCTTCAGCATCAGTCCTTCCAGTGAATATTTTTTAAAAATAATTTTCTTTATTCTTGGCTGTGCTGGGTCTTTGTTGCTGCAAGGGCTACTCTCTCGTTATGGTGCACAGGCTTCTCATTGCCATGGCTTCTCGTTATGGAGCACGGGTTCTAGAGCACAGGCTCAATAGATGCAGCGCATGGGCTTAGTTGCTCCATGGCATGTGGGATCTTTGTGGACCAGGGTTTGAACCTGTGTCTCTTGCAGGTGGATTCTTTACCACTGATTCACCAGGGAGGCCCCTACAGATCTATTAACTGCTTAAAATATTCACTGTCCCCCTCTGCTGTGTCTGTTCCTCTATGAAAAGTATATTTCCCAATTCTTTGACACCAGACTTGTCAATGTCTTTCGCTTTGGCCCATGGAATGTGAGCAGAAGTTCTATAAACCATATTTAAGCACAATTTATGAGCTCCATGGTTCCATTATCACTTTTTTTCTTCTGCCATAAAAGTGGCATGTCCCAGAGGATGTTCTGGATCCCCAGTCCAGAGATTTGGGGATTGTAACCACAATATAACATAGTGAAAGCTGACTAACACCAGGACATTTCGGAAAAAATCTTGAGCAAACTGAGCAGAATCTGTTATCGAGTCTTTTCTCAGGGCCTGAAGAATTTTCTCTCAATTTTCATCTATCATGAGAGTCAGTTTATTTAGCAGTCTAGAATATGTAAAAATAAGGAATGTCAAAGTTACTTCTTTTTTATTAACAAAAGGAAAAAATATAAAGACCATAAACCACAACTGAGAACAAAATATTTTATTTCTCTCAATAAAACTATAGTTTACAATAGTATTTACTAAATAAATTATATAATTTCTCTTTTACAAGCAATAAACTAAATCACAAATATTTCAAAGACAATGTATGTACACGACATAAGGCCTTTTATAAATAGCTTTGCTTATCTCATTTCACTAGTAAACAGTGAAAAAATCTTTATAGAAGCTAATTTTCTATAAAGTATATGCAGACCTATTACACTGATCTTTATATGAAACCAATTTAAACTTTTAATGACATGAGCTATGATTATAACTCTGCAAAATAGAATAGAATTTAGACTTTATTTACCATTTTGCATGGATGGATCTTTAAAAAATATATGCGCAGATTACATATGTTGCTTATGGATAATCACTGGATGCATGCAAAATGAAATAATGCAAGTGTCAATAGGAAAATAGCACTTCCAAGTCCAAAAAGGTGATTGGCAATGGTATAGAAAGCAGCTTAAAGAGAGTTCATGCAGTTCTTCACAGTTCAGCAAGCAACAGCAAATGCCAGAGAGTGTGGTATTTTTCACATCTGCTGATCAGCCTTTCCGCCAAGGGTCCCCTGACATCTTGCAGACTCCAAGTCCAGTTGATTATGATTCTGTGTGTCGTGGAGTTCAGCCTTCTCCTTTGGGTAATTCTCGAGTGGAGAAACTTCTTTCCCACAACTGTGTTCACATCTCCTCCATCTACCAAGGTGGTCACCATTTTCACTTACTGGGTGGGGAAAAAGGAAAGGAGATGTAAGCTAAGTTTTGGCATTGATTTATAATGGTGCCTGATGAGTAGGAACACAAGTTCATTCGTCCTCTCAATGACTCGTGCCTGAGAAACATGCAGGTAGAAGTGGGAGGGCAATAGGCCTGGGGTGGATTCTTTTTTTTAAAAAGATATTTTAATTAATTAATTTGGCTGCATTTGGTTTCAGTTGAGGTATGTGGGATCTTTCAGTTGCGGCATGTGCTATCTATCTGTTCCCTGACTAGGGATCGAACGTGGTCCCCTACACTGGGAGTGTGGTGTTTTAGCCACTGGACCACCAGGGAAGTCCCTGGGATCGATTCTTTTGCAATGATAAGCATCTAACTTTTTGCAATATGTAAATTCCACCAAGATTTATCAAGTTCTACCACATCACAGCTCAGGGCTAGGGACTTGGAAGGAAATAATGCTGACTAGGCCTTCCAAGGGCACAGTGCTTTGGGATTGTGCTGTGGTATATCAGTCCTGAAGGAAATCAGAGCAACCTGACATGGTCTGGAACTCATGAACCCTGTGTTTATTTTCACACACTATCCCTGTGGCTGGGGAATAAAAAATATGTCCAGCAAATTTCAGACCTAAAATGGTAGCCACTTAAGCTCAGAGGCAGCTAATTCAGCCTCTGACAGTTGTACTAGGATATATTTATGAGAAGTGGTACCTGTTCAGCAGATGTAACAGCTTATATCTATTGATCCTCTAATTATTACAGCTACAGGACAGTATCCAAGGTACCATCTTTGTACCTCATTTGTTCTATCTGTAAAATGAGAGTAATAAATCCTGCTTTATAAGTGATAAATTTTAATAGGAAAATAGTGTCTGGGTACAAATATACACACATACTGGGTACACACAAATTATATACATATCATTTAGTGCCTGGCATATGTTAGTGTCCCCAACATAATGGTTAAGAAGGTTGTAGCTGGGACCACAGACGTTGTATGGCCCAACACAGTCATCTGGAGACTGAAAAAACTCAAGTCCAAAGTTTGAAATGACTAAAAATTATTAGGAAAGAAACTATGTCAAAGAGGATTTTGTTTAAAAGTGAATATTTCCTCTTGCCTTTCCTGAGTTGTAACTTTTATTTACCACTTTGTTTCATAGTTGAGACTGCTACCTCTCATTAATCAAAATTGGAAAGGTTTGCCTAAGTGTACAACATGTTCACACCGCTACTCAAGCTGTATCTGAAAGATTATTTGAGTATTAGGTGGTGTGCGGTCTAGCAGTGGGCAAAGAGGAAGTTGCTCTCTTTCTCAGGACAGATGTCTGTAAGGTCAACTTCATTTAGGCTTGACCAGTGGCATTAAAACACCCACATAAAACTACAAGTTTCTTCTAATTAGATTTGAGTCCTGCTTTCTTAAAAACTAAAACCAAAAGGAGGAGATAGTTCATCTCTACTTATCTGATAGACCCCAGCTGGGGTTCCGTGTCTGGTTTCTAGTGCCAAACTGAGGTGGACCCTGACCAATCTGAGCCCTGCTTGAAAGAACCATCAGTTGAAGGTCTCCAAACCCAGGACCCCATGGAATTGGTTTAGACCTGGGCTTTTGGGTCTAGAAAATAAGAGATTTAAAGAGAGAACGTAACAGTTGTTTTTGAATATCTGACAGGTCACTTTGGGGAAGAAAGAGGTACCAGCTGGAATGTCACTGCACGTGTGACACTGTCATCAACAGTAGTGGCACAGGTGGCTGTGATCCTCGGGGTAGGCATAGGAACACCAGAATGTGTGAAGTGAGTAGACTGGGAAAAGCGTCACCCTTTCAATCTCCTTCCATCAAGTGTTGTGATACTCACACCCCCCTGACCCGAGGAACCCAATCTGTCATCTGTTGAGACTCAGGTGAACGTGTTAGTCACGCAGTCATGTCTGACTCTTTGAGACCCTATGGACTGTAGCCCTCTAGGATCCTCTGTCCATGGAATTCTCCAGGCAAGAATAATGGAGTGGGTTGCTATGCTCTCCTCCAGGGGATCTTCCCAACCCAGGAATCGAACCTGGGGCTCCTGCGTTACAGGCAGATTCTTTACCATCTGAGCCACCAGGGAAGCCAAGGGTGAGAAAAAATGACTCCAAGACCAGAACTGGGACAAACTTGTAGAAGCCAGTTTTGCTTCAATGTGGAAATGTTTTCTAACTAAAGAAATGAGTGGTCTCTGAGGGAGGAGGCCAGCTGAACGGGCCTCTGGGTGGAGCTGACGCAGTGGACCCAGGGCAGCAAGGAGGCACTCGATGACTGGTGGCCAGTGAAAAGGGCTCGGGCAGTCGTTGAGGGGGGTGCTGGGTCAGATGATCACAAAGTTCCATTACAACCACAAGACTCTATTAAATACTGTTTGTAAAATGTATACCATCAAATAACTTAGAATATTGAAAATAGTTACTGGTTTATATAATAAGAACTGCATGAAAAGAAATGTAATATTGTGTTTGAACAATTTTATGAGAAATTTGTAATTCAGTAAAAAAAATCAAACAGTATTATAATAAAATATAATTTCCTTAGTATTAAAAATAATGAATCATTTCCAGCTCTGGTCATTAAAACTCCTGTATGTTCACTAAATTTTTAATTTTTAAAATTTAATTTAAATTTTTTTCTACTTAATGAAGGGCCTTCCCAGGTGGAGCTAGAAGAATATACCTGCCAATGCAGTAGACACAAGAGATGCTGGTTCAATCCCCGGGTCAGGAAGATCCCCTGGAGCAGGAGGAAATAGCAACCCACTCCAGTAGTCTTGCCTGGAGAATTCCATGGACAGAGGAGCCTGGTGGACTAAAGTCCATGGGTCACAGTCGGACATGACTGAGCGCACACATATATACATGAATAGTTTATATTTACAATGTTGTGTTAGTTTCAGGTATACAGCGGAGTGCAGTTACACATATATCTGTTCTTTTTCAGATTCTTTTCCCAAATAGGTTTTTACAGATCGTTGAGTAGAGGAGCTCCCTGTAGTATATAACAGGTCCTTGTGGACTTTCCATATAGTAATGTGTATATGTTAATCCCAAACTCCTAATTTATCCTTTCCCCTTTGGTAACCATTAGCTTGTTTTCAAACCCTGGCATGTTTGTATTTTGTAAATAAGTTCATTTGTTTCATTTAATATTCCACATATATGTAATATCATATGATATTCATCTCTGATTTATTTCACTTAGTATGGTAATCTACAGAACTGCCTTTGTTGCCGCAAATGGCATTATTTCTTTTTTGTGACTGAGCAATATTCCATTGTAATATACTACAGTATTCCGCTGTTTATTGTGCTACGTCTTCTCTATCCATTCATCTGTCAGTGAACAGTTAGGTTGCCTCCTTGTCTTGATTACTGTGATTAGAGCTGCAATGAACACTGGGGTGTATGTATGTTTTCGAATTACAGTTTTCTCTAGATATATGCCCAGGAGTAGGATGGCTGGGTCATATGATAGTTTTTTTTTAAGGAAACTCCATACTGTTCTCCATAATGGTTGTACCCATTTACATTCCCACCAACAGTGTAGGAGGGTTCCCTATTCTTCACACCCTGTCTAGCATTTATTTTTGATGGTCAGAAAGGTGATATCTCATTGTAGTTTTGTTTCGCATTTCTCTAACAATTAGTGATGTTGAGCGTCTTTTCATGTGCT
Organism: Moschus berezovskii; assembly: GCF_049115385.1. NCBI lineage: Eukaryota > Metazoa > Chordata > Mammalia > Artiodactyla > Moschidae > Moschus > Moschus berezovskii. The sequence goes on along the minus strand of NC_142466.1, from coordinate 52,242,783 downwards.
TTTTCACCATCTGTAGGTTTTCTTTGGAGAAATGTCTATCTGGAGCTTCTGCTCATTTTTTGATTGGGTTTTTATTGATTGATTGATATTGAGCTACATCAGCTGTTCCTATAATGTGGAGATTAATTCCTTGTCTGTCTGTTTTTCCCATTCTGTGCATTGTCTCTTCATATTGTTTATGGTTTCCTTTGCGGTGCAAAAGTTTAAGCTTAATTAGGTCTCATTTGCTTATTTTTGTTTTTATTTTCATTACACTAGCAGGTGATTCCAAAAGGACTGTAGAAATTTACATCAAAGAATGTTCTTACTATATTTTCCTCTAAGATTAGAGTTCTCTTCAAGAAAATTAAGAGATACCAACAAAGATGGGCACAATAAAAGACAGAAGTGGTATGGACCTAACAGAAGCAGAAGATAATAAGAAGTGGTGGCAAGAATACACAGAGGAACTATACAAAAAGATCTTCATGACCCAGATAATCATGATCCTATGATCACTCACATAGACCCAGACATCCTGGAATGCAAAGTCAAGTGGGCCTTAGGAAGCATCACTACGAACAAAGCTAGTGGAGGTGATGGAATTCCAGTTGAGCTATTTCAAACCCTAAAAGATGATGCTGTGAAAGTGCTTCACTCAATATGCCAGCAAATTTGGAAAACTCAGCAGTTCCCAGAGGGCTGGAAAAGGTCAGTTTTTTTTCCAACCCCAAAGAAAGGCAATGCCAAAGAATGCGCAAACTATCGCACAGTTGCACTCATCTCACACACTAGTAAAGTCATGCTCAAAATCCTCCAAGCCAGGCTTAAACAGTTTGTGAACCATGAACTTCCAGATGTTCAAGCTGGATTTAGAAAAGGCAGAGGAACCAGAGATCAAATACCCAACATCTGTTGGATCATGAAAAAAGGATAGAGTTCCAGAAAAACATCTACTTCTGCTTTATTGATTATGCCAAAGCCTTTGACTGTGTGGATCACAACAAACTGTGGAACATTCTTCAAGAGATGGGAATAACAGACCACCTGACCTGCCTCTTGAGAAATCTGTATGCAGGTCAAGAAGCAACAGTTAGAACTGGACATGGAACAATAGACTGGTTCCAAATAGGAAAAGGAGTACGTCAAGGCTGTATATTGTCACCCTGTTTATTTAACTTATATGCAGAGTATATCATGAGAAACGCTGGACTGGATAAAGCACAAGCTGGAATCAAGATTGCCGGGAGAAATATCAATAACCTCAGATATGAAGATGACACCACCCTTATGGCAGAAAGTGAAGAGGAACTCAAAAGCCTCTTGAGGAAACTGAAAGAGGAGAGTGAAAAGGTTGGCTTAAAACTTAACATTCAGAAAACTAAGATCATGGCCTCTGGTCCCATCACTTCATGGGAAATAGATGGGGAAACAATGGAAACAGTGACAGGCTTTAATTTTTTGGGTTCCAAAATCACTGCAGATGGTGAGTGCAGCCATGAAATTAAAAGATGCTTGCTCTTTGGAAGAAAAGTTATGACCAACCTTTCAGTTCAGTTCAGTTCAGTCGCTCAGTCGTGTCCGACTCTCCGCGACCCCATGAATCACAGCACGCCAGGCCTCCCTGTCCATCACCAACTCCCGGAGTACACTCAAACTCATGTCCACAGAGGCAGTGATGCCATCCAGCCATCTCATTCTCTGTCGTCCCCTTCTCCTCCCGCCCCCAACCTTTCCCAGCATCAGAGTCTTTTCCAGTGAGTCAACTCGCCGCATGAGGTGGCCAAAGTATTGCAGTTTCAGCTTCAGCATCAGTCCTTCCAATGAACACCCAGGATTGATCTCCTTTAGAATGGACTGGTTGGATCTCCTTGCAGTATAAGGGATCTCAAGAGTCTTCTCCAACACCACAGTTCAAAAGCATCGATTCTTCGGCGATCAGCTTTCTTCACAGTCCAAGTCTCACATCCATACATGACCACAGGAAAAACCATTGCCTTGACTAGACGGACCTTGGTTGGCAAAGTAATGTCTCTGCTTTTTAATATACTATCAAGGTTGGTCATAACTTTCCTTCCAAGGAGCAAGCGTCTTTTAATTTCATGCCTGCAATCAGCATCTGCAGTGATTTTGGAGCCCAAAAAAATAAAGTCTGACACTGTTTCCACTGTTTCCCCATCTATTTCCCATGAAGTGATGGGACCAGTTGCCATGATCTTCGTTTTCTGAATGTTGAGCTTCAAGCCAACCTTTTCACTCTCCTCTTTCACTTTCATCAAGAGGCTTTTGAGTTCCTCTTCACTTTCTGCCATAAGGGTGGTGTCATCTGCATATCTGAGGTTATTGATATTTCTCCCGGCAATCTTGATTCCAGCCTGTGCTTCTTCCAGCCCCGCGTTCCTCATGATGTACTCTGCATATAAGTTAAATAAGCAAGGTGACAATATACAACCTTGACGTACACCTTTTCCTATTTGGAACCAGTCTGAACCTTTACAGAATATTAAAAAGCAGAGACATTACTTTGCAAACAAATGGCCGTCTAGTCAAAGCTATGGTTTTTTCCAGTAGTCATGTATGGATGTGAGAGTTGGACTATAAATAAAACTGGGCACCAAAGAATTGATGCTTTTGAACTGTGGTGTCCCCTGGACAGCAAGGAGATCAAAACAGTCTATGTTAAAGGAAATCAATCCTGAATATTCTTTGGAAGGACTGATGCTGATGCTGAAACTCTAATACTTTGGCCACCTGATGTGAAGAACTGATTCATTGGAATAGACCCTGATGCTGGGAAAGATTGAAGGCGGGAGGAGAAGGGGACAACAAAGGTTGGATGGCATCACCGACTAGATGGATATGAGTTTGAGTAAACTCTGGGAGTTGGTGATGGACAGGGAAGCCTGGCGTGCTGCAGTCCATGGGGTCACAAAGAGTTGGACAGAACTGAGCAACTGAACTGTACTGAACGGAAGAGCTTTATAGTAGCTGGTTCTACTTTAGGTCTAAGCCATTTTGAGTTTTGTGTGTGGTGACAGATAATGTTCTGGTTTCATTCTTTTACATGTTGTTTTCATGTTCACCGAGTCATGTCCAACTCTTCGTAACCCCGTGGACGGCAGCACTCCAGTCTTCCCTATCCCTCACCATCTCCTGGTGTTTGCCCAAGTTCATATCCACTGAATCGGTGATGCCTTCCAACCATCTCATCCTCTGTCTCCCTCTTCTCCTTATGCCTTCAATCTTTCCCAGCAGTAGGGTATTTTCCAATGAGTCAGCTATTCACATCAGCTGGTCAAAGTACTGGAGCTTCAGCTTCAGCCTAAGTCTTTCCAAAGAGTATTCAGGGTTGATTTCCTTTAGGATGGACTGGTTTGGTCTCCTTGCTTTCCAAGAGACTCTCAAGAGTCTTCTCCAGCACCACAGTTCAAAAGCATCAATTCTTCAGTGCTCTGGCTTTATTGTCCACATCTCACATACACACATGACTACTGGAAAGACCATAACCTTGACTAAATGGACCTTTGTTGGCAAAGTGATGTCTTTGCTTTTTAACACACTGTCTAGGTTTGTCATAGCTTCCTGCTAGGAAGCAATTACCTTCTAATTTCATGGCTGCAGTCACCATTACAGTAACTTTAGAGCCCAAGAAGAGGAAATCTGTCCCTGCTTCTACCTTTTCCCCTTCTATTTGTCATGAAGTGATGGAACTGGATGCCATGATCTTAATTTTTTTACTATTGAATTTTAAGCCAGCCTTTTCACTTTCTTCTATCACTCTCATCAAGAGGCTCTTTAGTTCTTCTTCACTTTCTGCCATTAGGGTGGTATCATCTGCGTATCTGAGGTTGTTGATATTTTTCCCAGCATCTTGATTTCCAGTTTGTAACTCATCCATGCAGCATTTCACATGATGTGCTCTGTGTATAAGTTAAATAAACAGGGTGACAATAAACAGCCTTGTCGTACTCCTTTCTCAATTCTGAACCAGTCAATTGTTCCAGAGTTCTAACTGTTGCTTCTTGACCTGCACACAGGTTTTTCAGAAAACAGGTATTCCCACCTCTTTAAGAGTTTTCCACAGTTTGTTATGATCCACACTGTCAAAGGCAATAGCATAGTCAATGAAACAGAGGATGATGTTTTTCTGGAATTCCCTTGCTTTCTATGTGATCCAGCGAATGTTGGCAATTTTATCTTTGGTTCCTTTGCCTTTTTGAAACCCAGCTTGAACATCTGGAAGTTCTAGGTTCACAAAATGCTGGAGATAGCTTGGAGGATTTTGACCATAACCTTACTAGCATGGGAGATGAGTGCCAACTGTCTGGTACTAAATATTCTTCAGTATTGCTCTTGGGAATTGGGATGAGGAATGACCTTTTCCAGTCTTGTGGCCACTGCTGGGTTTTCCAAATTTGCTGACATATTGAGTGTCTCACTTTAATAGCATCATCTTTTTAAGATTCTTAAATAGCTCAACTGGAATTCCATCACCTCCACTAGCTTTATTGGCAGCAGTGCTTCCTAAGGCCTGCCTGACTTCGCGCTCCAGAATGTCTAGCTCTGAGTGAGAGACTACACCACTGTGGTTATTCAGGTCATTAAGATCTTTTTTGTACAGTTTCCCATGTATTCCTTCCATCTCTTCTTGAGCTCTCTGCTTCTATTAAGTCTTTACTATTTTTGTCCTTTACTGTGTCCATCTTTGGCAGAAATGTTTCTTTGATATTTCCAATTTTCTTGAAGAGATTTCTAGTCTTACCCTTTCTGTTGTTTTCATTTCTTTGCATTGTTCATTGAAGAAGGCCTTCTTTTCTCTCTCTTGCTATTCTCTGGAACTCTGCATTTAGTTGGGTGTAACTTTCATTTTCTCCCTTGCTTTTTGCTTCTCTTCTTTCCTCTATAGGAGAAGGGAATGGCAACCCACTCCAATATTCTTGCCTGGAGAATCCCACAGACGGAGGAGCCTGGTGGGCTACAGTCCATGGGGTCGCAAAGAGTCGGACACGACTGAGCGACTTCACTTCACTTCTTTCCTCTATTATTTGTAACGCCTCCTCGAACAACCACTTTGCCATCTTACATTTCTTTTTCTTTAGGATGGTTTTGTTTGCTGCCTGCTGTACAATATTACGAACCTTTGTCCACAGTTCTTCAGGCACAGTTTACTAGATCGAATTCCTTGAAACTATTTGTGACCTCCACTGTATATTCCTAGGGGAATTGATTTAAGTTGTACGGGATGGCCTAATAGTTTTACTCGCTTTCTTTAGTTTAAGCCTGAATTTTGCTATGAGGAGATGATGATCTGAGCCACAGTCAGCACCAGTATTGTTTTTGCTGACTGTATACAGCTTTCCCATCTTTGGCTACAAAGAATATAATCAATCTGATTTTGGTACTGGCCATTGGGTGATGTCCAGGTATAAAGTTGGCTCTTATGTTGTTGAAAATGGGAATTTTCTATGACCAGTGCATTCTCTTGACAGAATTCTGTTAGCCTTAGCCCTGATGCATTTTATACTCCAAGGCCAAACTTGCCTGTTACTCCAGGTATCTCGACTTCCTACTTTTGCATTCCAATTCCCTGCGATGAGTAGGACATCTTTTTTTGGTGTTAGTTCTAGGTCATGTAGGTCTTCATAGAACTGATCAGCTTCTCCAGCATCAGTGGTTGGGGCATAGCCTTGGATTACTGTGATGTTGAATGCTTTTCCTTGGAAGTGAACCGAGATCATTCTTTCATTTTTAAGGTTACAGCCATGTGCTGCAATTTTCCCAGCACCACTTATTGAAGAGACTGTCTCTCCTCCATTGTATAGTTTTCCCTCCTTTGTTATATATTAATTGACATGGGTACAAGGGTTTATTTCTGGGCTTTCTATCTTGTTCCATTGATCTATTAATATAGTTCTGTTTTTGTGCCAGTACTATACTTTTTTGATTATTGTAGCCTTAATAGTATAGTCTGAAGTCAGGGAGCCTGATTCCTCCAGCTCTGTTTTTCTTTCTCAAGATTGCTTTGACTATTCAGGGTCTTTTATGTTTCCATAAACCTTAAAAAAATTTTTTGTTTCAGTTCTGTGAAAAATGTCATTGGTAATTTGATTGGGATTCCACTGAACCTGTAGGTTGCCTGGAGTATTATAGTCATTTTGATAACATTGATTCTTCCAATTCAAGAACATGGTATATCTTCCCATCTGTTTGTGTCATCTTGTGAGATGGTTGGATGGCATCACCAACTCAATGGCCATGAGTTTCAGCAAACTCAGGGAGATTGCAAAGGACAGGGAAGTCTGGTATGCTGCAGTCCATGGGGTCGCAAAGAGTCAGACACAACTGAGCGACTGAACAACAACAGTTTCTTTCATCAGCATCTTAGTTTTCAGAGTACAGGTCTTTTGCCTCCTTCAGTTCAGTTCAGTCACTCAGTCGTGTCCGACTCTTTGCAACCCCCTGAACCACAGCACGCCAGGCCTCCCTGTCCATCACCAACTCCCGGAGTTCACTCAAACTCATGTCCATAGAGTCGGTGATGCCATCCAGCCATCTCATTCTCTGTCGTCCCTGTCTCCTCCTGCCCCCAATCCTTCCTAGCATCAGACTCTTTTCCAGTGAGTCAACTCGTCGCATGAGGTGGCCAAAGTATTGGAGTTTCAGCTTTAGCATAAGTCCTTCCAATGAACACCCAGGATTGATCTCCTTTAGAATGGACTGGTTGGATCTCCTTGCAGTACAAGGGACTCTCAAGAGTCTTCTCCAGCTTTATTCCTAGGTATTTTATTCCTTTTGATACTATGGTAAATGGGATTATTTCCTTAATTTCTCTTTCTGACCTTTCATTGTAAGTGTATAGAAATGGAACAAATATTTAAAATTAATTTTTATTGGAGTAGAATTGCTTTCCCTGGTGGCTCAGATGGTAAAGAATCTGCCTACAATACAGGAGACCCCGGGTTCGATCCCTGGGTCAGAAAGATCCCCTGGAGAAGGAAATAGCAACCCACTCCAGTATTCTTGCCTGGAGAATTCCATGGACAGAAGAGCGTGATGGGCTATAGTCCTTGGGGTTGCAAAGAGTTGGACACGACTGAGTGACTAACACACAATTACTTTATGATGTTTTGTTAGCTTCTTGCTGTACAGCAAAATGAATTAGTCCTATGTATACATATATCCCCTTTTCAGATTTTGTTCCCATAAGGTCACCACAGAGCACTGAGTGGAGCTCCTTGTGCTCTACAGTAGAGTCTCATTAGTTATGTATTTTATAAGTCATAGTGTATATATGTCAGCTCGTCTCTGAATTCATCCCACCCACCTTCCCCTCTTGGTAGCCGTAAGTTTGTTCTCTTCATCTGTAACTCTACTTCTGCTTTGCAAATAAGTTCATCTCTACTATTTTTTCTAGATTCCACATATAAGTGATATTATACAGTATTTGCGCTTCATTTTCTGACTTACTTTACTCTGGATGACAGCTCCAGGTCCATCCACATCTCTGTAAATGTATTTCATTGTTTTTAATGGTAAGTAATATTCCATTGTGTATATGTATCACATCTTTATCCATTCCTGTCAATGGACTTTTAGGTTGCTTCTATGTCCTGGCTATTGTAAATAATGCTGCAATGAATATCACAGTGCCTGCATCCTTTCGGATTACGGTTTTATCTGGATATATGCCCAGGAGTGGGATTGCTGGGTTATATGGTAGCTCTAAGGAACCTCCATAATGTTCTCCAAAGTGATAGTACCAATTTACATTCCTACCAACAGTGTAGGAGGGTTCCCTTTTCTCCACAACCTGTCCAGCATTTATTGTTGATGATGATGGCTATTATGACTGGTGTGAGGTGACCTGTCATTTTTTAAATTTGAAAATGCAATAGGTTTCTGTATATTAATTTTGTATTGTGCAGCCTTACTGAAATTACTGATGAACTCTCATAGTTATCTGGTACCATCTTTTGGATTTTCTGTGTATAGTATCATTTTATCTGCTAACTTCTTTTCCAATTTGGATTCCTTTTTTCTTCTTTGATTGCCATGGCTAGGACTTTCAAAACTGTGTTTAATAAAAGAGGTAAGAGTGGATGTTCTTGTCTTTTTTCTGATCGTAGAGGAAACTGCTTTCAGCTTTTCACTGTTGGGTATGATGTTAGCTGTGGCTCTGTCATCAGTTCAGTTCAGTTCAGTTCAGTCGCTCAGTCGTGTCCGACTCTCCGCGACCCCATGAATCACAGCACGCTAGGCCTCCCTGTCCATCACCAACCCCCGGAGTACACTCAAATTCATGTCCACAGAGTCGGTGATGCCATCCAGCCATCTCATTCTCCGTCGTCCCCTTCTCCTCCCGCCCCCAACCTTTCCCATACATGACCTTTATTATATTGATGTAGGTTCCCTCCGTGCCCACTTTCTGGAGAGTTTTTTTTTTTTTATCACAAATGAGCATAGAATTTTGTCAAAAGCTTTTTTTGCATCTATTGAGATGATCATATGGTTTTTATTCTTCAGTTTGTTAATGTGGTATATCACACTGATTGACTTGTGTATATTGAAGAATCTCTGCATCCCTGAGATAAATTCCACTTGATCATGGTGCATGATCCTTTTAATGTATTGTTGTATTCTGTTTTCTAGTCTTTTGTTGAGACTTTCTGCATCCACATTCATCAGTGATATCGGTCTGTAATTTTCTTTGTGGTGTCTTTGTCTGGTTTTGGTATCAGCGTGATGGTGGCCTCCTAGAATGAGTTTGGGAGGGTTTCTTCCACTTCAGTTTTTTGGAATAGTTTCAGAAGGATAGGTGTTACATCTTCTCTAAATGTCTGATAGAATTCACCCATGAAGCCATCTGATCCTGGACTTTTGTCTGTCGAAAGTTTTTAAAGCACAGTTTCCATTTCAGTACTTGTGACTGGTCTGTTCATATTTCCTATTTCTTTCCAGTTCAGTCTTGGAAGATTCTACCTTTCTAATAAGAATTTTTCCATTTTGTCTAGGTTGTCTGTTTTATTGGCATACAGTCACTTGTAGTGGTCTCATATGATCATCTGTATTTATGTGGTGTCAGATTTAACTTTTTTATTGCTAATTTTATTGATTTGAGCTTGCTCGCTTTTTTTTTTGATGAGTCTAATTAAAGGTTTATCAATTTTTTTATCTTTCCAAAGAACCAGCTTTTACTTTCATTGATGTTTTCTATTTTCTTTGCCTCTATTTCATTTATTTCTGCTGTAATCTTTATAATTTTTTCCTTCTAGTTAATTTGGATTTTGTTTATTCTTTCTCTAGTTGCTTTATATGTAAGGTTAGGTTGTTTGAGGTGCTTTTCCTTGTTTCCTGAAGTAAGACTGTGTGGCTATAAACTTCCTCTTAGAACTGCTTTTGCTGCACCAAGGGCTCACACTAATGAGTATTCCCTGGGGCCTCCACCAGTGTCCTTGTCCCCACAGTGAGCCACAGCTGACCCCCAGGTCCTGAGGAGACCCTCCAAGACCCACAAGTAGGTCTGGCCTAGGCTCTTGTGGACTCACTGCTTTGCCTGGGGCCCCAATTCACGTGAAACCTGTGTGCACCCTTCAAGAGCGGAGTCTCTGTTTCCCCCAGACCTCTGGAGATCCTGCACTCAAGCCCCACCGGCCTTCGAAGACAAATGCCCTGAGGGCTCCTCCTCCCACTTCCAGAACCCCAGGCAGGGGAGCCTGATGTGGAGCTTAGAACTCTCACTCCTGTGGGAGGACCTCTATGATATATTTATTTTCCAGTCTGTGGGTCACCCACTGGTATGTGATTTGATTTTGTTGCTAATGTGCCCCTCCTACTATCTCAGTGGCTTCTTCTTCATCTCTTGGTGTAGAATATCTTTTTTGGTAGATTCTTTTTTGTCAATGGTTGGTGTCCAGCAGTTAGGTGTGATTTTGGTGTTTTCATGAGAGAAAGTGAGCAAGTCCTTCTACTCTGCCATCTTGTCTTTCATTCCATTGGAATCTTTTTTTTTAACTGGAGGGTCTTGTTGCAGTTTCCGTAAACTTCATTAGACACCTACTCTCACCCCCAGGGTACAAGGATGTCAAAGTTGGTGAGACCTGCCCATTCTATACCCATGTTGTAATGTAATCCTGGAATGACATGTTTGGTTACCTGAAAGTATCCATCTATAACCCTAATAAAACAAGGTGGCCTGACAGGTCTTCAGGTCTTAAGCAGTATCTCCCTGATTATAAACTTGGCCATAGTGAGAAGAAGGTGATTTTATTATCTCATATTTAGTATAAAGTGTGCAACAATTTTCCTTTCTCCAAATTATAATCCACAAATGCGTTATTAGCCATAAGTGAAGAGACAAAGTATCAGCTGTCTATCTATACTGGGAAGAAACTCATAGCTTGAGTTTTTTCTTCAAAATATGATACGTGTAGGATCCCCTCCAGCTCTCCAACACAGAGATGGGCTCTTCAGGTATTCCCCAAACACTAGCAACTTCTTCTGAGGTACTGAAACTCAACCCTCTCCTCACCTGACGGCTTTGGAAGTAGAAACAGGAACTGGTGCTTTGGTGGGAGAACCCAGCCATACCTCAGGGAAGCATGGACAGACTATGATATTTGAGCTCTTGTCATCAACTGAACTGCTCTTGTATGCACATGTACGTAACATCTGTCCACACAGATGCCAGGGTTTCTTCCAAAAGCTTGTGATGCTCTGAGAAACACGGTATGTTTTAAATTCTGAGACCTGAAGGAAAAGGTGTGATAACGGTTGGTATGAAAGGAGTATTTAGGTATTTCTGTGGCCTAAATCCTTAGCATTGTTTATCCACATATGTTAGTTTGTGGGTGTGTAAGAGGTTTATATGTTTATTTCCACTTAAACTCACGTACTTCTGTGACTGAAACTGTACAATGCACACAAAGGAACACAGCAAAACAAAAGTAGTCTGTTTGCTAAAAACAAAGCCCTTTCTGAGGGTGGACCCCACTGTGGGGCAGCCAGATTACCCCAGGGATCCCCCTGAAGTATATAACTTCACGATGGGCTAAGTTTTGGAGGGTGACTTTTTAGAGTGCTGTGCCGAGGGTGTCAGGGGTGAGACGTTCCTCTTCTAAGGTCTCACTTCTAGGCTCATTTCCATCCCTCCCTTTTTTCCTGAAAGAAACACATACACACCCTCAGCCTACTGTTTAAAAGGCATATTTAGCAAATAGAATTTCATAAGATCTGGAATGTGCTGTGAGGGGATTTAAGGGCAGAGCTGAAAAAAGGCAGTTTCAGGATTGTCAGACTGGCTCATATGACCACACTAAATAGTCCCTGAGGTCTCATTGTTCCATGAGCTCCTGACCTTCATGGGTGATGTTCTTTTTTAACTACAACTGCCTCACAGTTCAGCCCCAGGGTCCCACAGAAGCATGATCTTTTGCTGTCTGGGGTCCAAGGGCAGCCCCATTCTGATTTTAAGTTGAAATTCTTTGCCAAAATACCCCTGAGGAAAAAACTGATTCCTCTCCAGGCTATCATAGGTGGCAAGTCCCTTATTTCCTTTTCCTGTTCCAAGCCCCTCTTCCCCAGCCCTGCTTCCTTTTGTTCCTATTTCACATTGTTCTTTTGGCCAATGTTCTCTCTGTTGCCATGACAGCACACCAACGCATCCTGCCTCACGCCCTTCATTTGAGTCCAAACTCTGCATTGCCGCAAACACACAAGAAGCTCATCATCCCACATCATCCCCAGGGGCCCGGGGTCCCCTTCTCCTCTAGGTTCACCAGATTGCCTTCTCAAAGACCCTTGAGTTTCTGAGGAGCCACTGTGTACTCTGGAATTTTTCTTCAAACATCAGGCTCTGTGTTTTCATTTTATCATATTCATATCTGCCTCGTATTAGGATACTTCACAAGGCATGACTGCTTGGAAATAGACTGGAATAGGAGATTTCTCTTTGAACAACAGTAGCGGGTATCCAAAAGCTCACCATTTTTTTAAGGAGGTGAACAAGTACAGACACTAGTGCTATAGAAATCAGGACACAGTCTATGTATGGAGTCCAGTCACACTGCTATGGGGTTTTTATAGCTGGGAGGAAGCTTCCTACCTAAGTTTCCTACCTTAGTACTTAAAAAAAAAAAAAAAATTTAGACTCAGACTCAGGGGTGAAATTATTCTTTCCCAGGAACCAGGGACTAAAGGGCCTTAATTGAGAAGCCTTGAGGTGAAAAGTGGACTTGGAATGACCTTGGAGGGTACGTACAATTGGGAAGAAAACTAGCACATTGTGCCGATCATGTAGAATGCTTGTTGAATTCTGAGCGCTGGCAGCACATGGAGTCCCAGGCCTTCTGCCAGCCTGCCAATGCCCTATCAGAGTGTTCCACACCAACCAGCAGACAGATTACTGATAAGATGAGAACAGACCCAAGAAAAACCTGGCACTGATTCTGGATATCTTGAGGGATGGATTTAGGATTATGGCCTCTCATTTCAAAACTGTTAGTATAGCAGCAATATTTTAACACAGTTCCCGGCCTGATTGATTTGTTTTCCAAAGACCTAAGAGAAGCTGGAGGGCATCAGTGATTTATGTGGCTGACGGTTCTACACTGGACTTTACAGTGACTGTTGCTAATTATAAATCGAAATGGTTACCTTATTATCTAATGTATCACATAGCCCTGGGGCTGCAACTGAGTTCACTCTGGAGAATGTGGGGAGGGTACTATGGTGCTAACTTCATTCAAAAGGGAGCACTGCCTTGGGACTAGGCCACTGGTTTTTCTCCCTGTGCAGAAGAAAGGGATGAGCTGCCAGAGACCCCCTAGCCATAGCCAGAGGCTGCACCCCTATCAGGCCTTTCCCTTCCATCACTTTTCTTGGTACCATTTTTTTCTTCACAAAAACACAGTAGCCGGCATGATTTGCATTGTGCCTCCCAGTTCCCCTTGGCCCATTCATATGTTCAGGCTTTAACCCCCAGTACTACGGGAGTAAGGGAGTTAGAGTAAGGCCGTTAGGACTGGCCCTGATTAGATATAACTGAGACGCTTATAAAAAGGGGAAATTTGAACACAGAGACAGGCACACAGAAGGAAGACACAGGGAGAAAATGGCCATCCACAAGCCGAGAAGGGAGGCCAGAAAGAGGTCCTCCTCTTACAGCCTCGGAAAGGGTGGACCCTGCCAACACCTTGACCTTGAATTCTAGCCTCCAGAACTGTGAAACAGTATATACAATTCTGTTGTTTATGCCACCCAGTTTATAGTACTTCATTATGGCAGCCCTAGGAAACAAATACAGTACTATTACTGGGATTTAGAAAGTTGGTTTTTGCGATGAACATTGGAGTACATGTGTCTCTCTCAATTCCGGTTTCCTCGGTGTGTATGCCCAGGAGTGTGATTGCTGGGTCATTTGGCAGTTCTATTTCCAGTTTTTTAAGGAATCTCTACACTGTTCTCCATTGTGGCTGTACTAGTTTGCATTCCCACCAACAGTGTAAGAGGGTTCCCTTCTCTCCACACCCTCTCCAGCATTTATTGCTTGTAGACTTGGATAGCAGCCATTCTGACTGTTTATAATAGCGAGGACATGGAAGCAACCTAGATGTCCATCAGCAGACGAAGGGATAAGAAAGCTTAGGTACATATACACAATGGAGTATTATTCAGCCATTAAAAAGAATGCATTTGAATCAGTTCTAATGAGGTGGATGAAACTGGAGCCTATTCTACAGAGTGAAGTAAGCCAGAAAGAAAAACACCAATACAGTATACTAACGCATATATATGGAATTTAGAAAGATGGAAATGATAACCCTGTATACGAGACAGCAAAAGAGACACAGGTGTTTAGAACAGTATTTGGGACTCTGGGAGAGGGTGAGGGTGGGATGATATGGGAGAATGGCATTGAAACATGTATATTATCATATGTGAAATGAATCACCAGTCCAGGTTCGACGCATGATACAGGATGCTCGGGGCTGGTGCACGGGGATGACCCAGAGGGAGGATAACGGGAGGAGGGAGGTGGGAGGGGGTTCAGGAAGGGGAACACATGTACACCCGGAGCAGATTCATGTCAATGTATGGCAAAACCAACCAATATAATATTGTAAAATAATTAGCATCCAATGAAAAAAAAAAGAAAGTTGGTTTTTTAATTTTTTAAAATAAGGACCTATATTTGAATTTTATTATGGTGGTGCTAGTGGTAAAGAACCTGCCTCCCAATGCAGGAGACTCGTAAGAGACACGAGTTCAATCCCTGGGTTGGGAAGATCCCCTGGAGGAGGAAATGGAAACCCACTCCAGTACTCTTGCTTGGAGAATTCCATGGACAGAGGAGCCTGGCAGGTTACAGTCCATAAGGTCGCGAAGAGTTGGACATGACTAAAGTGACTTAGCACGCACACATACTTAACCGTATATTCTGTTGGGAGCTACCACAAAAACTATAGACCCCTGCAGGTAGAGTGGCTATAATGAACAGCCTGTCAAGGACTGAAAATGAAAAAAGGCTTTTTCACCCCATGTTTGTTGATACGTCATTAAAGGTGCTAGCTAAGCAGTTAAAAGAAGGATTTTTCTGGGTTTAATCCCCAAATTGCCATAGGACTTACAAAGAGGGTCAAGTGTATATGGCCTTGATGGATGAGAATGGCATGCTAGGATCCTAGGGAAAATTAGCACCTTCATTTTTGTGTCTGATTGTAATTGCAGCCTCAACTCCAACTTGAAAGGTGATAGATGTCTGTCAGAGGGAACTGCCTTTGCTGTTTGAAGGATGTACCCCTGCCAAACATGGGTTCACAGCACTGAGAGGCTACCACAAAGTAAGTACACGGAGTGGAGACAGCCTCACACTCGCACTCAGATTTCAATTCCAGGACCTCAATCTCTCCTTATCCAGGTTGGTCAGAGGCATCTTCCTACCACTAGGTGGCAGCAGTGCCTGCTGCAGGAACGCAGTCTCATATCCAGTTCATAAATGAAGGTGGTAAGGTTCACCATAGAATCAAGTTCATTTTTCCTAACTGGGCAACCATCTTAGGGGCTCTTAGGGGAGAGCTTTCCCTTCCGTTTAGCACAGAAGGATTATAGGGTGTTCAGAGCTGAGGGATTCTGTTGACAAGCTGACTGGGTCTCAGCCCTGGATATGTGGGGAGATTTTAAAAATAGCAGTGCCCTGCTCCACCCTCAGGGATTTTATTTCTAATACACAATATGTCCCCAACATGTGACTGTATCTGTTAATACATTCATTTACCTGATACCTTTTTGTGAGGAGTCCACAATAATTTGAAAACATATATCCAACCTCACTTCCCTGGTGGCTCAGATGGTAAAGAATCTGCCTGCAGGGCAGGAGACCTGGGTTTGATTGCTGAGTGGGGAAGATCTCCTGGACAAGGGAATGGCAACCCACTCCGGTATTCTTGCCTGGAGAATTCCATGGACAGGGAAGCCTGGTGGGCTACATTCCATGGGGTTGCGGAGAGTCAGACACGACTGAGCGACTGACACACACACACACACATGCTAAAGAGCGTGTGTGTGCCCTTTTACGTGTCCTCAGTAAGGTGGGTAGTTGGTTGACTGTGTCCCCTGAAAATTCACATCCACCTGGAGCCTTGAAATGTGATCGTATTCAGAAATACGGTCTTAGCAGATATAATTAGTTGAGATGAGGTCATCTGGTATTAGGGTGGGTCCTAAATCCAGTGACAGGTGTTATCACAAGGAGAGGGGACACACAGAGAGTCACAGGGTGGCAGTGTGAAGACTGGGGCAGAGACTGGAGTACTGCAAGTGAACAGTGCTCGGGACCACACGACCACCAGAAGCCGGAAGAAGCCGGGGAGGACCCTCTCCTAGAGCCTTCACAGGCAGCAGGGCCCTGCCAACATCTCGACCTTGGACTTCTTTGACTTGGAGACACGTTTCTGTTGTCTAAGCCTCCCAGGCTGTGGCACTTTGTCATGGCAGCCCTGGGAGCACAGGCAGAGGCAAAGGGAAGCTGGCCTCTCGTCTCATCCTCATACCATCCGTCACGCTCAGAGGGGCCTTGCTGCTGCTGCTGCTGCTGCTAAGTCACTTCAGTCGTGTCCGACTCTGTGTGACCCCATAGACGGAAGCCCACCAGGCTCCCCCATCCCTGGGATTCTCCAGGCAAGAACACCGGAGTGGGTTGCCATTTCCTTCTCCAATGTGTGAAAGTGAAAAGTGAAAGTGAAGTCGCTCAGTCATGTCTGACCCTCAGCGACCCCACGGACTGCAGCCCACCAGGCTCCTCCATCCATGGGATTTTCTAGGCAAGAGTACTGGAGTGGCTTGCCATTGCCTTCTCCGACAGAGGGGCCTTATTTTTTACTAAGTGGACAGTAAGTAGGCATCCTCCCTTCTACTCACTTTTCCCACTCTTCCTCATGTCCCAGGAGTGCAAACGGTATGAAGGACAGCCCAGCTCAAGAGGTCTTACAGGTGTGATTTAAACTTACTTTCCCTAAAATTTTCATTTCCCTAAATTCTTTTGAATTTGCTTGTTTCCAGAAGGCTCAGGGCCTGGTAGACCCCAGGTTCATACCATTAGAATCTGTTCTTCCACAAACACACTCTTCCCGAGAGTTGAAAAGGCTTATTAGGAGACTAGCAAACACTGGTTTCCTATGATGAGGGAGAAGACGGAAATCAAAATCAGAGAAGCGACCGGAAGATTCTGGAGGGAGTGGGGAAGGAGAGAGAGCCTGGTGTTGAGAGGTAAAGACAAAGAATAACAGGGGCCCCCAGTGAGGGCCTGGATGAATAGGAACCTTAGGCGAGCTTGAGAGCAAAACCAGCCTTGAGAAAGGTGGAAAATCAAGCTGGCCTGTGAGGCCACGATTCACTTTATAAAGCCAGGACAAAAAAAAAACCCACAAAACTACCATAGCTCTGCAATCTGTCATCCAATTAACTGTGGGCCTAATTTAACTGAAAAGCCAGTATGCCTTTATAACTCCAATTCCCTAAGCTAATCCTTAAACAGCAGTTTAATGCTGTTTGTTAAAAAAAAAAAAAAATCCTACAGAGACCTAATCCAGACTGACGGGTTGCCTCATTAATTTGAAGCTGGCGTCACTCTTGTTTGAGGACGAATCCTTTCTAGGTGCCATGGGGTGCAGGCAGTCAGATCCATTTTGTCAGCTTTTCCACCTGTCTCAGAAATATTATTTGGTCACTGACTTAAAAGGATCAAACCCTCTTTGAAAAGGGCCCTATTTTTTTGCCCTTTCTGAAATCTCTTCCTTTCTCAACCATGTGGTCAGATGGTGGAAGAAACTGGCATTCTGGTGAAATATCTTATAAACCAAAGGCAGCCACTGCCTCTCTCCCCTATTTCAATCACACTAAGACCTACCAGAATTGCTGCGGCATCTCTGGTTGGTGGGGATGCTAACTCTCTGCTGAGAAGCAACAGAATTGCCACTGTTTCAAATAAATGTCCTTTGCAGCCAGTGCTGGCTCAGGCAAGGAATGATTCCAGAGACCTGACACTTCACATACAAGTCATTAATGTCAACGTCAGGAAAGTCAAGTCCAGAAATGCAGTGTCTCTTGCCAAAAAGTTCCACTGAGTTTTCTAGGATCCCCTTGACCTAATTTAAAGTGTCTTTCTTTTTCTCTCAAGCTTTTTTTCATAGATAATAGTATGATAAGCTGTTAATTCAATCATTTTCAGTTCTCTGCCACCCTTTGTCCCATGATCAAAGAGTATTATTAACCACCCTGAAGATACATTAAATAACCAAGCTGTCTGACAGCTGCACATCAGAATACTAATCGCCAATACTGGCATGGCTAAAAAAATGGCTTAACTGTTTCTTTGCCCACAGCTGTTTCTGCACTTCAAACAGCCATCTTGCAGAAACACACATCTGGATGACAGGGTGTATTATTGGGAGGCTGTTAATACGTAAAGTGCAAAGCAAAAAGGGCATGACTTCAAGACTAAATAACCGAAGCAAGAAAACTGTTATTTTGTGGCAGCCCTCTTTCACTTCTCTGTTATTTAATAAAGCACTTCCATTATCTCCTACCTACCCACCCATTCCCGGTTAGTCATAAAAAGGACACTCTCACCCACAACATTTTTCAGCTGCACTGCCTTCGTTGGTCATTCCTCTTTGCACCAACACCAAATGACAGCTACCGTGATCAGTGCCTTAGAATATCGGATGATTCAAAAAGTGGAATCGGGCCCTATTATGAAGATGGCATGATTGGCCATTTAAAATCAAGAGCCTGCTCATCTCTGCTGTATTCTTTTAAATACTCCAATCTGTGTCATCAACTCAAAATTCAGTGGAAAACATCTCTTTGGTCATTGGGCAGAATCTTAAAAAACACGATGATGTGAGTATTTGAAAATGAATCAGATAGCCTGGAACTACAGCGTGAGGATGAACGGCCTTTTTCCAAGAAATAACTAGGAACATGGAACCTGCACCAAATGCTTGAATGAGGATAATGGAACAACTAGCAGCCATTTAAGGTAACCTATCCTTTTAATTTTATGTCAAACTACTGGAAAAAGCAGACTAGCTAGCCTAATTTACATGCATATAATGGGATGCATCTTTTTATTTTTGATTGGAGGATAATTGCTTTACAGTGTTGTGGTGGGCTCTGCTGTACAACGTGAATCAGCCATAAGCATACATATACCCCCTTCCTCTTGAGCCTCCCTCCAACCCTGCCCCCATCCACCTGAGTAGGTTGTCCCAGAGCACTGATCTCAGCGCCCTGTGCTATACAGCTGCTTCCTGCTAGCTTCCTACACATGGTGGTATATATGTCCATGCTTCTCTCAATTCCCCCCAGTGCCACAAGTCTGTTCTCTCTGTCTGCATCTCTCTTCCTGCCCTGCAAATAGGTTCATTGGTATCATTTTTCTAGATTCCGTATATATGTGTTAATATACATTTTTCTCTTTCTGACTTAACTTCACTCTATAACAGGCTCTACATTCATCCACCTCACCACAACTCACTCAAATTCATTCCTTTGAATGATTACTATTCCACTGTATTTATGTACCACAACTTCTTTATCCATTCGTCTGTTGACAGACATCTAGGTTGCTTTCATGTCCTAACTATCGCAAATAGTGCTGCAGTGAACACTGGCTTACATGTGTCTTTGAATTATGGTTTTCTCAGGGTGTATGCTCAATATTGGTATTGCAAGGTCATATGGTAGTTTTATTCCTAATTTTTTAAGGAACCTCCATAGTATTCTCCATAGTGGCTGTATCAGTTTACATTCCCACCAACAGTGCAAGAGGTTCCCTTTTCTCCACATCCTCTCCAGCATTTATTGATTGTATATTTTTTTGATGATGGCCATTCTGACCAATGTGAGGTGATACCTCTTTGTAGTTTTGATCTGCATTTCTCTAATAATGAGTGATATTTATAAATGCATCTTTAAAAAGGAAATTTCTTATGTTGTCTGGTGTGCATAAATCATTTGCTTAAATTATATTTTAAAGAGATATAAACAGTATTGTCCATTAGTATATAAATAGTAGCACTAGCAACTGGTAGCACAACCAACAATTCTTAAAGGGGGAGAAACATTATAAGAAAAATTTATGTTTAGTTACAACACCTAGTATAATATCACCACAAAAACCTTCAACTGCCCTTTCAGTAAAGATGGCTATGATTAAGAGGATTCTAATCAGGTCAAGAGGAAGGGGAGACAAAGATGTTGGCAAGATTGGTTTTCCTTTCTGATGCTTTTCTTTGCCATCCATTCTTTCTTAGTGTGGAGGCAAATGAAAATATTGAAGGGAGGGCAGTGAGTTGGATCCTCTCAGATTGGAATAGCATGCAAAATAACCTCCAGAGTGAAAACACACTCTGGAAATATAAGTTAATGGTGCAGAATTTTCTGAATGTGTTGCTGCAAAAGTTGAAATACTGTGAAGGTTGATGGTCGAATGTGTGATGAAACTGCAATTTGAAAAAACAGTTTATAGCTATTCTGAGGGGGGAAAAAGAACACCTTATTTCTGGAATGCCTTGTAATTCAGAATAGGCCATGGCCAGTCAGAGCTGGAAGCGGTCTTAAGAGGGACTTAATGATCCATTTCATAGATGAGAAAACTAAGGACCAAAAAGGGTGATTAATTCACCATCAGTGATTAATGAGAGGCAGAGATAAGCATAGCATCTCAGTGCCTATTTCTAATTAATTCCTGTCTCGTTTGGTTCTGCGCAAGTAGAAGGGAATAAGTTAAAATACTAGAACGATGGTGTGGGAGACCAGTTCTGGGGATCCATGAGGTCAAACTATTTTCCTGTTAATACTAAGAAGTTATTTGCCTTTCTCATTCCCTCTCATGGGTGTGCAGTGGAGTACAGTCACGTGCTGGGTCATGCCAGATCAGTGTAGAAGCAACCCAGCTTCTTACAAGAGGGATTGAAAAACGTAAAATACTGCCACTCTTTTCACTAAGCTTATTTTCATTCTGAAAAATAGAAATTTTCATAAAAATATATTTAACATTTTGATAGTTGTTTCAAATCAATATTTTTGCAATTTCTCATTTTAATTTTAAAAATACAAAATATTGATAGATATAATCCACATATACAAAAGCTATTTGGGATCCTGAACTTTTAAAATATGAAGGGATCCAGAGATCAAAAGGTTTAAGAACTGAGGCAACAAAAACTTGAAAAAATAGAAAGGATGAAAGAGGAATTTTATAAAAACCAGAAATCCTCACTCCTTCCTTTTTGGATCCACTTCTCGCCTTCCTCAGGAGCATGATTCCAATGAGATGGATGATCAGTCAGGAACAACTACAGTGATAGGGGCTTCATGGGTTATAGTACAGTGATGGGGGCTTAGGTAGAAGCTGGATTTGAATTTTGGCTCTGCCACTTAAAAGCTCTGAGAACTGATCAGTTAAGGCCCAGGTTCCTCATCTGCATGAATGGAGGCAAGTAGAACACCTACCTTATGAAAGGGTTAGTGTAAGAAAAGCACTGGTATAGTGCCTGCGTATGGTATGTACCCAGTTTGGCTATTATAATTATTGTTCAAAATACTATGCTATGAAAACCTACTGAATGGGAGAAGGCATCTGCAAATGATATGTCTGATAATGGGTTATATCCAAAATATATAAAGAAGTCATACAAGTCAATTTATATATATATATATATATGAAACCTGATTTATATATATATATGTGTGTGTGTGTATACAAAGCTGATCGCCGAAGAATTGACGCTTTTGAACTGTGGTGGTGGAGAAGACTCTTGAGAGTCCCTTGGACTGCAAGGAGATCCAACCAGTCCATTCTAAGGGAGATCAATCCTGGGTGTTCATTGGAAGGAATGATGCTAAAGCTGAAACTGCAATACTTTGGCCACCTCATGCGACGAGCTGACTCACTGGAAAAGACTCTGATGCTGGGAAAGGTTGGGGGCGGGAGGAGAAGGGGACGACAGAGAATGAGATGGCTGGATGGCATCACCGCCTCTGTGGACATGAGTTTGAGTGAACTTCGGGAGTTGGTGATGGACAGGGTGGCCTGGCGTGCTGTGATTCATGGGGTCGCGGAGAGTCGGACACAACTGAGCGACTGAACTGAACTGATACATATAAACAACCTGATTATTTATATATAGATTATGTTGTTTATATATATAAACAACCAGATTAAAAAATAGGCAGAGAACCTGAATAAGCATTTTTCCAAAGACCTATAGATTGCCAGTAGGCATATGAAAAGAGGCTCAACATCACTAATCGTCAGGAGAATGCAAATCAAAACCACACACCTGTCAGAATGGCTGTTATCAAGCAGCCTTGTGAGGCAGGTGTTAATTCCCTCTTTTGGTCAATAAGAACACAAAGAGTTGCCAGAGCTACACCGAGTCCTTGCTCAAAACCTGCCAACCCCTACCTTCAGTAGGAGATAACATAAATCTTTGAAGTCACAGGATCCAGAGATAAGAAAGGAAGTTATAAGGAGAGAAGCAAAAACAAAAAACAAAAAAACCCAGACAGAACCAGCAGGGACCAAGATGGTGATAAATCTGACCTCAAACAGACCCTGAATCTCATTAAACACTGATTTCACTGCGTTAGTGAATTAAATGACATACCCACTGGTGGTCACAACTGGAAATTAAGGACCAAAAAAAGATAAAAAGAGTGGCACCCTACTCCCTCAAAACTCCTGTCCCTTCCCACAGAGACTACTGCACATGCCTCCAATCAGCATTCATCTCATTGCGCCCCCTTTTTTCTTTACTCTAGAATCAAACCCTTCTCACCACACGGGTGCGAAGCTGATCTGTGAACTATATTCTCACCTCTCCATTCTTCAGCCATTGAACAAGGCTTGCACTGCACTGATCTCAGCTTTGGCTTCATTATTTGGCTACATGAACCCATATGCCCCCACACAAGTGGATACAGTTGAGTCAAAATAGATGTTAGTTTGTGAAGAATGACCCCGAGGTGCCCCAGTGGGCTTCAAGGATAGGGGATTTGTTCTCGTTACACATGGTGATTTAGGATTTTACCCTCGATATTCTTCTGTGGGCTGTTCTATAAGAACTGTGGGATGACATCATTTGTGAAAAGGCATACTGTTTGTAGAAGTGATGAGGTGCCATTGTTTCTTTTACAACTCAAATATGCCTTACCTTACAGAACTTGTTCTTGTATGAGCCATGGCCTGGATCCATTTGTAAATGAGGAGGAAAAGAAGGGGAAGAAACCAGATATTACTTACTAAATAGACATCAAGCACGGAGGCATTATCATCTTGCATTTCCAGAGGACTGGGCTCAGAAGTCAAGTAGATGGTCCCCTCTTCCAAGGTAAAGGTGGAACTGGAAGGTAACCCTTTACTGGAAACATAAGGAAGAATGATGAGCATGTAGCCTTCAGAACAAAATCCAAGGACCCCTCCCAAGTGGTGGCTGAGGTGGGTAAACTTTGGGGGAAAGAAAAATGTGGGGTGTTTGAAGGCGACAGGGTCACACCCAGAGGCATGCGCGCTTATGTCTGAAGGATCTGGCTTTACTGGCAGTGCTTTTTCTCTGTCAGCTTCAGTGCATGAGACACTCTGTATTCCTGAGAGGTGATCTGTGGGCCCCGCGCTTTGTGAGGGTGGACTTCTGGCAATCTAGAGGCCCATCTCCAGCTCTGAATAGTTAGCTCTCACTGCTTAAATCCTTTTCTCAACAGTATTGATGTTTTTCTAGCTTATAGAAGATAACCTGATCCCTCATTAGCATTGACGATTTCTTTCTTCAAACCAAAAAGTGCAGCAGAATCTCCTTGGGGGCTTCTGAAAGCCCAAACTCCCGGGCCCCACCCCCAGAGTTTGATTGGGTCTGACATGGAGCCCATGGTAACAAGCTCCCAGGTGATGCTCTTGCTGCTGATCCAAGGCCGACAGTTGGAGTAATAATGAATTACATAAATACAGAGTTCTGTATCTTGTGCTTTGTGAGGACAGTTAAGATGGACCCTTCCTAACAAGGATAACAACAAAAGCCAAAGGAATTCAGGTAGACAGTACTGGAGAGTCCTTTATGGAAGGGAAGCCACCTTGTTTTGTCATAACCAGTGGTAAGTAACTGGTCCATTAGTGTAAAGAATCTGCCTGCCAATGCAGGAGATGCAAGAGACACAGGTTCCAGCCCTGGATCGGGAAGATCCCACTCCAGGAAGATCCCCTGGAGTAGGAAATAGAAACCCACTCCAGTATTCTTGCCTGGAGAATTTCATGAA
Source organism: Moschus berezovskii (assembly GCF_049115385.1). NCBI lineage: Eukaryota > Metazoa > Chordata > Mammalia > Artiodactyla > Moschidae > Moschus > Moschus berezovskii. Next base: position 52,218,993 of record NC_142466.1, on the reverse strand, counting down.
CAGAGGAGCCTGGTGGGCTACAGTCCATGGGGTCCTGAAGAGTCGGAAAACGACTAAGCACACACACACAAAACTAACATTCAGTTCAGTCGTTCAATCGCATCTGACTCTTTGCGACCCCATGGCTTGCAGCTAACATTGACAATGCTTAAATTGGGAATTTAGTGGCTCAGGAATGTACAGTCTTCCCCCCTACTGAAATAAAAGTTAGTTATATTTTTAACCTGTGGAACTTGTCCATGTGATGGTTTTCAGGAACAAAATATCTGCACACAATGGTGGAAGAGTCTGATACTGGTGTTGGAAGAGGTGGGCTGGCAGCCACATGGGACAGACCTGGCTGGGGCATTGCCAGGGCTCCAGGGCTGAGAGCAGGAGAGGAGAGGTCTGGCCTCCTCACTCACCTCCCCATCACCTGGACCCATCACCCCTGGGGGCTGAGCTCTCAGCTCACTCCATTGAAAACTCCCACCCAAAGTCACCCCCGGGGCTTCTTGTCTGAGCTTCCCAGATAGACAGGTGACTTACTGAGGACATTATACTCCTCAGTCCTCCATCTTCTGGGCATGACATATAATTCTACTTCTGTACTTACCTATTAATTGAAGATACATGAATAGAAGTTCTAAGTTCTTCAATATTAAAAAAAAAATTCTCAAAAGAATTATATGGATCTTACGAAATCAGGTTCATTTGTAGAACACATAACACAAAACTGTGAGAATCCAGACTAGTAGTAAGAGGAAAGGGAAGCAGGGAATCTCCCACAGGTTTTCCATTTGGTGATATTTCAGAATTTGGAAACTCAGGGATGAAAGCCACTTCACTTTGGCTTGATATAATTTCTCTTTAAATTCTAGACACAGAAAAAAAAGCCCTCTTGCTTTTCAAAAACCCAGGATGGGTTATACAAGGTGGGAAACTGAGTGTTTTGATTGATTTTTAAAGATCAAGGTGAATGTGGCCTCTTTCCACCAAGCTATTGACTTTATATTGTAAACCTTTACAGATTGCTTGGGTTAAATAAACCATCAGGTTTCAAGGGATGCTGTTTGGAGAGGTACTGAATGGTAATGAATGTTGCTCAGGTTATTTTCTGGATCAAGAGCAAAGATGCTGTGATGGGTTTTAATTGGCTTTTGCCTTCTGACTGCTAAGATGCCACTCACTAATCCCATGGGTAGGGAGCAGTCCAGCCTGGTTAAGTCTTATGAGAAAGATGAATGCTTGATCTACTTAAACATCAAAGCAAGAAACAAAGTGGTTGCAAAATATGTATAGTTCACATTTAATACAATTAAAAAATCTCTAATGGCTTCTGGGTTATTTTATAACCATAATTACTTAATGAGGTTCAAATCTAAGCTTCTTTCATCTTGTTTGATTTTTGGTCATGATTTTAAATTATTTCCATCCTAAGATTAACGGTATAACCAAGATATTCTAGAAGTGTTTTTTCTTTTTAAAGTTTAATTTTTTAGTAGCATACCACCTGTAGTATAAAATATAGCAAAAAGTAATCCTCCTCCTCTTTTTTTTTTTTGGTCCTTCTGTGATTCAGAGTTCACCTCCCTAGGAGTAAATCCTTTTTGTAAGTATTTTTCAACCTAATATTTGTTTTACTTTTGGAAACTATGAATGAGTCACTAGCATGGTTAAAACCAAATACAAATAGAAAAACAATTAGTTTTCTTTGGGTTATGAGCTTATGGTCAGTTGCTCAGTTGTGTCTGACTCTTTGCAACCCCATGGACTGTAGCTCGCCAGATTCCTCTGTCTATGGGATTTTCCCAGCAAGAATACTGGAGTGGGTTGCCAGTTCATTCTCCAGCTATTTTAGCTAAAATATAATAGATTACAAAGAAAATACTATATTTCCTTAATACCATATGGTCAAATTTAATAACATCCATCAAGCATATTAAAAGAAAAAACCTTCTGTTAATTTACCCTGTTTTGCACATGTTAGAATAATATCATATCTTAGTAAGAAGAATATTCTGAGCATCCTTAAATTTGGTGGACAAAAATGAGATATCCAGAGTATATTAAAAAACTCTTGTAGTACAACAGTAAAAAGACAACTCAATTAAAAATGGTCATAGGCTATGAATAGACATTTCTCCAAAGAATATATACAAATGGCCAATAAATGCATGTCAAGATGCTCAACGTCATTAGGAAAATGCAAATCAAAAGCACAATGAGATACCACCACAGTCACTAGGATGACTATAATAAAAAAGATGATATGGAAAAACTGGAGCCCTCCTACATTGCTGATAGGCATGTAAAATGATGAAGCTAGTTTGGAAAACATTTTGGTGAATCTTCAAAACCATACAACTCAGCAATTCCACTCCTTGGTATATATGTAAGGAAAATGGAAAAATACATGCCTACACAAAGAATTGCACATGAATGTTCACAGAAGCATTACTCATAATAGACAACAAGTGGAAATAACCCAAAAGTCCACCAGTTGATGAATGGATAAGTAATTCATACAATGGAATATTATTTGGCAATAAATACAGTAAAGTATTAAATATGCAGCAATATAGGTGGACCTTGGTAAGTGAAAAAAAGCTGGTCATAAAGGAACTCATATAGAATGGTGGAGAGATGCTATATTGCAGGCTGGGGAAGCTGGGGACCATCTGCAGTGTCCCAGGGCTAGCATTGCTGCTACAGGAGCAGAGACCTCTATCCTGGAGGATGGTCTGCCTAGAAAATGCAAATTGCTGGCCCACGGACCCAGGCTGGCTGGGAGAAGTATGTTTTGGGCCCAAAGAGATTTTTTTTTTTAATTTGAATGATTGCTAAATTAAATAACAGGAAATTTCTACAAAATCCAGTCTTCCACGGATTCTAATGAGAAATGAGATGGGCAGGCAACTCCAAGCCCACATTTGTGAGTAACGATGAGGCTGAGGCATGTCCTCGCCATTATTCCAGGGACCCTACTGCTGTCTTCTGCATCACACACCTGGCCTGTTCTCGCCATTGGCATCATCTCTGCCTGGTCGCTGTGTGTGTATGTCAGCCCAACATCCTTACTGCACTGTATGAAGAAGCTGAGGCTTGAGAGGCATAGTATCTTGTTCAAGGTCACACTAGAGTTGAATAGAGCTAGAATATGAACTTTGTTTTCCAATTAAACACCTTTTCTGTGGTCACCCCTGATGAAATTTTAGAAATCTGCCACTGCAGAAACTGAGGGAGCTGCCTAGGAGCTTGAGGAGCATTCCATAAACCAGCAAAAACAAATGCGGATTTGATGCTTGATGTGAGCTGTAGAGATCTTTTGTTTGAGAAGAGTTATGATGGCCAGAGAGGTTTGGGAAAAGTAAGTAGGCAAAATATGCTGTACAAAGCCACATATTTATCTTTCTCAAAAAAGTTAGAATAGAATTACCACACAAGCCAGCTATCTTATTTCTCGATATATATACCCCAAAGAACGGAAAACAGGGTCTCAGAAATTTGTTCCCTTGGTGTTATGGGCTGAACTGTGGGCTTCCCCCCACATTTATTTCTTCCCTCCATTTATATCTTTAAGTCCTAACCCCCAGTACTTTAGTATGTGTTGGTAATTTGGAGATAGGCTCTTTAAAGAGGTATGATTAAGGTTAAGTGACATAATTGGGATGGCTCTAATTCAATATGATCTGTGTCCTTACGAGAAGAGGAGGAGGGCTTGGACACACAGAGGAAAGACCATGTGAGGAGGAAGAAGTCGGCCATCCACAAGCCAAGGAGAGCCGCCTCAGAGAAAACCAACCTCGCTGACACCGTGATCTTGGACCTCGAGCCTCCAGAACTGTGAGAAAATAAATTTCTGTTGTTTAAGCCACTTAGTCTGTGGTACTTTGTTATGGCAGCCCTAAAATTAATACATCAATTTCACAGCAGCCTTATTCACAGTAGCCAACAGATGGTGTAATTTCACCGGCTTCCTCATGTAAGTAGTCAAATTCAAAGAAGAAAGTAGAGGGCGATTGCCAGGGGCTGAGGGGAGGGTGAAATGGGGAGTTGTTTAGTGGGCAAAGAATTTCAGTTCTTCAAGATGAAAAAGTTCTGGAGACTGGTTGCACAACAATGTGAATGTACTTTGAAGGTTGAACTATTCACTTAAAAATGGTTAAGATGGTAAATTTTGTGTTATGGGTATGTTACCACAATTTTTAAAAAGTAACATATTAAAAATGAATATCTGATAGTTAACAAGAATAGAGGTATATAAGCTTCTAATGTTTTAAGACTTTAAAAAGACATGTAAACATTTAGCCCTGTGTAAATAATTGGGCATTTATAAAGTCGCATTAAATGCTCTTGGAATAATCTGACATTAAATAGCAAAAGCTACGTAACCAATTAATCTTTTTAAAAATATTTGTTATCTTCATTATTCAGTGTGTACTGAGTGATATCCAAGTATAGAACTAGCATTTTGCTTCCCTAAAAATCTCAGATTAAGTCCTATTTGCTGCCCAAGAAAGGATGGGAATAAACTTCAGGGAAACAGATACCTCAGCTGATAAGGCATTACAGGCATGGCTCAGCTGGGAAAAAAATCTGCCTGCAATGCGGGAGACCTGGGTTCGATCCCTGGGTTGGGAAGATCCCCTGGAGAAGGGAAAGGCTACCCACTCCAGGATTCTGGCCTGGAGAATTCTGGGTGGCAGAGTCAGATAGGACTGAGCGACTTTCACCATCTTTGCTTTGAATTCTGGCTTTTCCTCTTAGCTGTATATGCAATACTGGATGTGTTTCTTAACCACTCCAGTTACTGGAAACTACAGTTTCCTACATGTAAAATGAGAATAACAACACTGAACATGCAGGATTACTGGAGTAACAGCAAACGTCCAACACAAATACCCATTTTTGCACATTATATTCTAGGTGCCAGGATGCAGTAGAGATTAAACAAAGATCTCTGACTCATGGAACTTACATAGCATTGAGGAAAACAGGTAATGAGAGGAAAATACCTAAAATATATAGTATGTTGGTCAAAAGCACTAAGGAGAAAAATAAAGCACAGAAGAGAGAGAGGTGAGGGAGCAGCATAGACCATTCCCAAGCACAGTTTCCCTGCTCTGCCACTGGAGTTTTCAGGGCCTTAGGCATGAGTCAGAAACCAGGGGACACATCCAGGTCCCCTCTGTCCCATGGGGCACTATCAAGGTCTCTGAAGCCTCACTGAAGCCCCTTTCCCTGGGTAGGGACAGGCACAGGCACCTCAACTCCCTTATAGCTCTTTCTAAAGATCACATTCAAACTGCCAACTCTTCCTGGCTTCTCTAACTTCGCTCAAAGACTGTAGGTAGTCAGCTAAATGGTTTCTGACCACTTCCTTTACATGTCCTGCAGTCTCACACCTTGCTTTTGTTTTGGGTCTCTGCTGAAACTGATAGTCAAAATACTTCATTTTAACATTCTGCTACTGTTTTTAGCAAAGAGGTTAGTAAAAGAAAATGCTTCACACAAGGACATAAAGTATTATCTGGGCTTTAAGAATCTTTATACTTGCATGTGGATGTGTTTGTCCATTGCTACTTAAATTAATGAAGTACAATCCATAAAAGAATAGGAAGATAATTCGAGAATAAACCATCCAATGAAAATAAACGCATCCACAGCTTATAGCAAATTCCTCTTCCCTTGAAGACACCCCAAGTAGAAAGGTAAAATATGTTCTAAAAGGGATTTTCACTTAAATGTTTATGTCACTGATCGATTTCATGCTTGTTTCTCTCCAGTTCTGACACTGCTAATAGTCTTGCTATTGCTCGGTTTCCTTACTTCACTGTTGACTTCTTGGGCACAAGCCTATTTGGAATTGGTTTCTAATGTCTCTGGCTGAGAGTTTTCCAGATTCTATTTTAGGGGTCACTTTCTCTTGGGAGTAGTGCCTTCAAAACTGAGCAGTCTAGTCAGAAGGCCTGCCATTTTTCAGCCTTGCAGCTTGGGATGATCCATTTCTAGAAGCAATTTTATGTGAACAGGTTTGAGTCTGGCTGGCAGCCTGGGTTCTGCACCATCAAGTTTTGCCACAGTTCCCTCAATTTAGATGGTCTGAGGGCTAATTGCACCTAATTTGCAGCAAGGCGCTCAGGAAACTGTTAATCTATCTAGTTTTCTTCCTCCCTCGTAAAAGCAGAGGCACTGCCAACATTTTTCGGCTGCTCTGGTCTCTGCACACGTCACAGACTTGTCACAGGTTAAGCAGGATAAGGAGGGGAATTTTATGTCCTCCTAGTTCCCTCTGGGAGCTGACGTTAGCAGCTCTCTGATGCCACTCAGGCCTCTCTGTCATTTACAAAAATGTTCCTTTCTTTTACCAGCAACATTAGTTTGGCTTCATTGGAGAACATTAGCCTGGCTGCACTGCTGAAAACAGGCATAGGTAACTTTATAGCCTGGAACACTCTGATTTCTGTTTGCAGACCTAATGAGTGTTTTACAGCTAATTCTCAGGGGGGCACTTGCTCAGAGAACATATGGTGCAAAGCAGTTTTTGTCTTTCAAAAGTGATCCCCTCACTGCCTTTTTTGTCAAAGTAATAACACAACATATCATATGATACAGATGACTTATGACAAAATAAACAACCTCCTGCTCCCGCCCGTACCCCAGTCATCTCCCCAAGGGCAGCGCCTTTCACCATTTCTCTTTTTAGCCCTTCTGGTGGTTTCCTTCATATCTTTTGATGAATCAGGGAATAAAATATATTATCAACCCAAGGCAGCATCTATTGATTCAATACAAAGGATGTGTGCCTCCTCCTCCTTTGCACTTCCTCCCAACATTTGCTATTTATATTTTATTTATTGTGTAACTGTAAATCATATACTTAATAACCTTTTCTATTCCATCAACCATATACCATATATCTTTAATTTCCCACATTAATCTTTGTCCTTGCCTTCCCACTTTGTCATGGCTATTAATATTTATATTCCTTTATTCTTATCTTATAGCTATAACCAGGTTTTCTGTGCTTTGTCCATGGATTGATTCTAAAAATAGAAAATTGCTCCATAGAGTTTATTATTATGACTATTGAAAATCTTGTTAATGCCTAGGCAACACTGAGTTAGGTTTACATTTTCCTCTCTAGATTCAAAATCATGATTGCTGGGCCATGCGAAGAAACATGTTCCCAACATCAGGGTTAAATGGAGTCTTTTAAAATCTTTGCTTAAATTTATACCATGTTTTAGGCTGCTTCATGTTTGGAGGTTTTTGCCCTTTAGAAATGGACTGAGTGCCATGGGGGTAAACCTAGGGAGCATCTGGACTAAGGGTGGAGGCCTGAATTCTGTGATTATTAGTTACAATACTGGGCAAGTCATGATCCTGAGCTCCCAGTTCCTCCTCTTCAAGTGAGAATGCAGTCCCCACCCAGCCCACCTCCCAGGGCTGTCAATCAAGAGGACCAAGTCAGACCCTGCAAGTGAGAGAAAGGTCGACAGAGGGTAATGCTGTTCTGTCTAAACGACCCAGGGTGTCACTATGACTTCTACCTCTGAGATTCTGCTTGTTTCCTGGGGAATGGTAGGTGTGTCTGAGGAGGCTGGCTTTATCATAACACTTGGGGAAGAATTCTTTTTCTGCTAGTCTGAGTTTAGCTACCTACTGGAATACTGACTGATGATAAGAAATGTGGACAGGAAAGCTCTCCTCGCAGAGAAAACCCACAGGTACAGCATAGTCTCATGTAAAGGCTACAAATACTTGTTCAGTCCTAGAGACACATGTGCTTATGAGCAGGTCCCTTCAGGCAGGACTCAAGCACTTCTGATGTGATGGTCAAGCCAAGGTCATGTGCGTGTCTTCGAAAAGCTCGCCTCTGGCTGGCGTGGCTCGGGGGTGGAGGCTGCTCCAGGGTGTAGAGTTCTGAAGCCTTGGCACCGGGGTTCCTAGCTACAGCCGGGAGAGTGTCGGCCTGTAGCAAATCTCACGCCCTTGCTAGGATGAGCGTCTCCTTCACACGAGCTCCTGGATTGATTGTATAGGCACATCTGCAAGACCCCCAGTGTGGACCCAGAGCACTACGAAGCCCTTGGCCATGGCTACTGCATACAGAATACTACCCACCTTCCTAACCTACCCTGCCAGGCTTTCAGCAGGATCTGCTGCTTTCTGTCTTTTCTCCTTTTCAGCCATGAGCATGGCTGCTGCTCTTCCCCGCTCTCCCACTTCGACTATTTTTAGACATGGAGGCTGCCTGTTTCTAATGAAGGCAAGCAGAGCGGCAGGCTCTCTCTCTGGAATCAAATGACGGCCACCTATGGGTCTAGTGCTGAGGTTTAACTCTCCTCTCTCCCTGCGTTAAGTGTTGCCCGAAGAACAAAGACCGCTGGAGACCCAGTACAGAAAGCCGCACCTTGAACTGGCGGGGGAAGAGAGCAGCAAACAGCGAGCTGCCAGGTCTATTAGTTCTGGGGACAGGAAGCCACAGCTGCTGAGAGAGCTAAAGCAACTGAGCTCCTGCCACCAGCAGCCTCAGAAGCAGGCAGAGGAAGGAGGTAGGGCCCTCCCTTTGAGGAAAGCGTGTGTGCATCTGTGGGTGGTGGCTGGAGGGAGAATGCTTTCAAGAAAGAACCCCCATCCAAGTTCAAGGAACTTTTCCACCATCTATCTCTAGGAGATTTTATTTTTCTTTTCAACATCCTCCCACACACATTTTAAAGCTAGCAGTCCTCCACGGATGGTGATGTTATACTGTGATGATTGCATTACAGACATTATTTCATTCAATCACCAGCGATCACCCTGTTAGGCTGGGTCTCTTCCTAGCTATTTTGTACATGTGAGTTTTAAGGCTAACCTGTCTAACCACAGTGAATAAATGGTGGTACTGGATTTGAACCAGGCCTGACTGGGGAGCTATGCCATGTTCTATACATGTTGCCTCAAGTTTTCTAAGCACTGAGGAGAATTAGTCATTTGCTGCTCTCCTAGGCTATCCCCAGCAATAATGATTCAGTTATAAGAGAAAAAAAGAGATATAAATCTGTTTCCAAATGACAAATCTATTATCATAAATCAGTCTTGATTATCTGACTTGAGAGGCAGGAGTAGATACGAAAGAAGAACAAAAAGAATTTTTGATACCCCGCCATGGGCTCAGTCACTTCAGTTGTGTCTGACTCTTTGCAACCCCATGGACTATAGCCCACCAGGCTCCTGTGTCCATGGGATTCTCCAGGTAAGAATACTGGAGTGGGTGGTCATGCCCTCCTCCAGGGGATCTTCCCAACCCAGGGATTGCACCCACGTCTCCTGCACTGCAGGCGGATTTTTTTTTTTTACCACTTAGCTACTGGGGAAGCCCCTGGATACCTTATACACAGAAATTAATTTGAGATGGACCACAGACAAAATGTGAAAGCTAGTGCTTCCCTGGTGGCTCAGTGGTCAAGAATCTGCCTGCCAGAGTAGGAGACAGGTTTGATCCCTGATCCAGGAAGATTCCACATGCTGTATGGGACAACAAAGCCCATGGGCCACAACTACTGAGTCTGTGCTCTAGACCTGACAGCCACAACTGCTGAGTCCACGTGCCATAACTACTGAAGCCTGTGTGCCTAGAGCCTGTGCTCCTCAACAAGGGAAGCCACCATAATGAGAAGCCAATAAAGCACAGCTAGAGAGTAGCCACTGTTTGACACAACTAGAGAAAAGCCCCCACAGCAATGAAGACTCGGCACAGCCCAAAATAAAAATAAATGTGAAGGCTAAAACAATTAAGCTTCTAGAATAAAACAAAGGGGAATGTCGCCTTGATCTTGGATAGTCATGACTAGGAAGAGGGCAGAAGGGAACTTCTGGTAGGACAGGAATATTCTTTATCTAGATCTGGGTGATGCTTACTGGAATATACACATTTGTCAAAATTTATGGAACTACATACTTAAGATCTGTGCATTTTGCTATATACAAATCATATTTCAACAGTGAACTATCCACATCATAAAACTATCTGCTTTTCTGTTCACAAAACTATAAATCATCCATTCAAACATACACCAATTGCTGACTTCACCCACTTACTGTGCTAAAAGTGAAAAGTTGGTAAACAGTTCACACATGGCTGAATCACTGACTTAAGAAGCTTTCAAGAAAGTTGGTGAGATGATAAATGTTAAAAAGAAGAAAATGACTAATATGTATCATTATCATCAAAAACGCAAAAAAATCCCCACTCAAAACAACAAAAAATGAAAAACCCTGACAAAGTAATTTCTAGTGGACTTCATAAAACTGAACAGAGTTTCTATTCTTCTTGTAAGATGTCTTTTCCTGTTCATATTTGGTAGAGTCTAAAACCAGAATTGGTTCTCTCTCCAGAGCTCTTGTCTATGAAGTTGAGAGATAATATAGTTAAGTAGGTCCCAGAGGTGGCTTAGGACTTCCTTGGTGGCTCAGATGGTAAAGAATCTGCCTGCAATGTGGAGACCCAGGTTCAATCCCTGGGTTGGGAAGATCCCCTGGAGAAGGAACTGGCAACCCACTCCAGTGTTCTTGCCTGGAGAATCCCATGGATAAAGGAGCCTGGAGGGCTACAGTCCATGGATCCAAAGAGTCAGACATGACTGAGCCACTAACACACACACAGAGGTAAGGCTTAGGGGGATAAAAGAGTTATCTACTCTGAGTAGTCCAAACACCCCCAGATTAGTGGCTTGCACTGAAATCAGTGCTGTCTAGCTAGAGAAACACACCACAAAGGTAACAGGAACTGGAAACCCTTTAATTCACAAGAGACTCATGGCCTCCATGGAATGTGGAAGAATAAGCTAGAACAGGAGGCAGGGCAGATGAATTCTGATACCAACTCAGCAATAAGTGTGGTGTGTGCTCTCTTTGGGTAAGCTGTTTAGCCGCCCGGAGTCCTAGTTTCCTCCTCTGTAAAAATCAGAGCTTTGAACTTGCTGAGGTCCTTCCAGCTTTCAAAAGCTTTGATCCTTAGCCTAGTTGGCCCTCATTCAACTTCCCCAGAAAACCAAGCCTGAGGTCACAGCAGTCTATCAGAAATACAGTATGCAGAAATGGAGATGCCCATGCTGTGTAAGCTAATGGAACCACTAAGGGTTTAAGATAAAGTGAACAAATAATTCTCAACCACAGCACCCTTAACCTCTACATTGCACCTCAATGACATAAGTCCCACAGATGGGGTCTGTAGGCATATATTCTGCAGTCTCTTTACACTTGCTCCCTATCGGGATTGGAAAAAACAAATCCATAAAAACTAAGCCTTATTCAGAGATGATCCCATAGGTTAAATTGTGTCCCTCTAAAACTTGTATGTTGACAACCTACAACAAGTGAGTAGCCTACTCACCTACAAGTGAGTAGCCTCCAGTACCTCACTTATTTGGGAAAAGGGCAACTGCAGATGTAATTAGTTAAGATGAGGTCATAAGAGGAGATCTGAACAGACATGCACACAGGGAGAAGGACATGTGAAGATGAAGGCAGAGATCAGGTGATGCCTCTGTAAGCTAAGGAATGTCAAAGACTGACAGGAAATCACCAGAAGCCAGGCAACAAGCATGAAACAGATTCATCCCCATGGTCCTCAGAAGCAAGCAGCACTGTGAACATCTCAGACTCCTGGCCTCCACAACGGTGAGAAAACACACTTTTGCTGTTTAAGCCACATGGTGTATGGTGCTAGCAAACTAGTACAGGTGTTATAAATGCTTAAAGGACAACCCTGCCTGGTCAGGGGGGCTGGCTCACTAGCTTTCTCTCCCTTTCCTTAGCCCATAGCACAGCAGAGTAAGGTTACTGGTGATAAGTCACTTCAGTCATGTCTGACTCTCTGCAACCCCACAGACCACAGCCAGGCAGGTTCCTCTGTCCATGGAATTCTCCAGGCAAGAATACTGGAGTGGGATGCCCTCCTCTAGGGGATCTTCCCGACCCAGGGATCGAACCCGAGTCTCTTACGCCTTCTGCATTGGCAGGTGGGTTCTTTACCACTAGCACCACCTGGAAAGAACCACCAGTAACCTCAACCTTCAGGAAATTTATAATTTGGGTACCTGAAAAGAATATTTACCATTCCTATTCTTTTCTAAACACCACATTTCCTATTTTTAAAAAGCAAGTAACCAAATATTTGTTAAGCCTTTATTATCTAACCAGGAATCTTCAGATAGCGTTTGTGACTTAGCTATCAGACTTCACTCAGGTCCTCCTTATGTCAGCATGCTAAACATGTACAGGGTGGAAATGACCACCATCAGCAAGTAAGTGGCATCATTTAGTCCAAACCCATATTACTACCAGTCTGCAGAAGCTACTGGAAAGAATATGAGAAAAGGTTAGAAGGCAGCTTTACCATCACAGATGTACACTGTAATTATCACTGTTCAGGGCTATTGGAAAACCAAAAGCACCATTGATTTTTAGTGGGCCTCCTAGCTTCAGAGAGGTGCAGAATGACTGGAAGGTTTCTCACATGTGGGCAGACCAATGCCAAATTAATTATAAGCTCTGACTTGAATAATCGGAAAATTTCACAGAAACTACTGGCCTCTGCTGGACAGGTCAGTACCCTGTCTTGAGTCATTAGGAACACAAGCAGTTTAGGGAGAGAGAAGAGCCCTAGTTTGCGAAAGATGGGAGGTGGCTGGCTGAAATGGGGGAGGTAAAACAGTACTGACATCTCTGAGAAGAACTGGGACTCATTCTACTTCAAATCATGGCTCAGGTTTAATTATTTCTGGCAGTGGTCCTTTCATACACTGAACCCCTTCCTGTAAGTTAAGGAATAAACTAGGTGCTTTAGAATCAAAGGTCAGGACACCCCAATAGTTACAACAGTGGCTTCCAATGACCAGGCACTAGAATGTACAGGACCAGGAAGCTGCTGTTTACCAACCTGCTGTTCCTGAAGCAGGTGCTCCTAGAACCTATAGTTTAAGAAATACTCCCTTACAGACACAGGAAGAAATATACTGCCTGATTCTAAAGGAGATCAGTCCTGGGTGTTCATTGGAAGGACTGATGCTAAAGCTGAAGCTCTAATACTTTGGCCGCCTTATGCGAAGAGTTGACTCACTGGAAAAGACTCTGATGCTGGGAGGGATTGGGGGCAGGAAGAGAAGGGGACAACAGAGAATGAGATGGCTGGATGGCATCACCGACTCGATGGACATGAGTTTGAGTGAACTCTGGGAGTTGGTGATGGACAGGGAGGCCTGGCGTGCTGCGATTCATGGGGTCGCAAAGAGTTGGACAGGACCGAGTGACTGAACTGAACTGATCTCACTTACCTGGGATGATTTCAGGTGCTCTCACCACACACACAGACACACACTCACAACTTCCACTTATAAGATAAATAAGTCCTGGGGATGGAGTGGATGGCATGGTGACTGGAAATAATGAAGGACAGGGAAGACTGTTGTGCTGCTGTTCACAGGGTTCCAAAGAGTTGAATACAACTTAGCGACTTAACAACAACAAAACTGTTATGCCTTAAAGTTGCAAAGAGAGTAGATCTTAAAAACAAATCAAATCAAACTAATCAAAACAAAGAGACATAAAACATAGTCCCTACCTTTAGTAAATAAAACCAACTCTTAGCCTCAAAAAGAAAAAAAAAAGGCAAAACAAAAAGTAACTATGTGAGGCGACAAGTATATTCATTAACTTGATACAGTAATCATTTCACTATGTACAGCAAATTATTATCTTGTATGTCTTGTACCATTTTTATTAAAGATATATACTGTAAAAACAGTTCCAGGGGAGAACAGCTTGTAATCACCCATGCAAAACAGGAAATATGTAAGCTCCAAATATATTTAGCATGATAAAACTTTGACGAATTGCATGTGTATCATTTCCTATTTAAGTCTTGGGAAACTACTATTTTAGAGAGATTGGTCATCAGCATTCAAATTAAGGCACCAGATGGTCATAAATAAATACTAAAATTCCCTTAGAGAACAAAAAGGAAAAAAAAAACCCAAACTGGCTTAACAGAATGGTAAGGCAGTGGGATGTACAGTCCAGACGTGGTATGGTATGTGTCTGCGAATGACTGGACAAGAATGGCCCATCCTGGGGAGCCTGGCAAAGCACGAGGAGGATGTAGGTCACTGCTGAAGGGCCTTACCCACACCTTCAAAGACTGATACTGGCATTACCCTGTCTACATCCTATTAAACGTGAAATTTCTCAATGGCTATTAGTAAAAATGCTCTCAAACTACTTACCATTTAGAGTCCCCCACAAAATTTCCTTAGATGATGTAGTTATATGACGTGTGAGTTGATTCAGGAGGACGTACCTGAAAGCTTTGATTCTCCCCTTGTGGTTTCCCTTTCTAACCAGTGTCACTTAGCTGCAACTTAGGCATTTACTCCATCTGAGATTATTCTTTATCCATATAATAACTTTCCTTATTTATCACAGGTTGACGTGAATAACTCATATGCAAGTGTCTACTATGCTCCTTGCCCTTGGAAGGTCCTCTGCTCCAGTAAAGCTGGAGGAGCCTAAATATACCTTCCTCATGTCCCCCTGTCTCTAACAATAAAAGCATTTCTGAGGATTCAGTCTCAGAAATTATAAAGTCTGTCACTTGTCTTGAATACATGTTAGCTGTTATTAATATGATCACTAAAGATAATTATAATATGTATTTTTAAGGACTTCATAAGGAATGGTGTACTGTTTGGTACATGTTAGTACCAAACTAACATTAGTTAGTTACTAATGGTAAATGTTTAACAACTAGAATTTTGGGGAAAAGTATGTGTGTATATATGTTTATATTAAACTTTACTGACAAAGAATGTGTAACACAGAGTGTAAATATAATAATAAAATATGCAGTAGTCTTTACTGTAAATTCCATATAACCAATTGATGGTCACATAATGCTTTTGTTGATTTTGGTAGAACTTCTACATCCACAGTCACTTTGTGACCACAACTGATGACCATGTATTTTTAACATGATATTGATTGGTATTTTCCTTTACATTAATAAGGCAAAAATGAAATAAAGACATCTGTAAGAAGTTCACTCAGTTGTCAATGATATGAGCTACTTCTCTCATAAATGGAAAAGTAGTTTTCAAATAATGGAAGACTACTTCCTCAATTTTTTATGCTATTGACAATGCAATGGCTATAGATATGACACACTTCGAAGGTTTAAAAACAGAAAATCAGTAAAACAAATCTAGTCCTAACTTGGAGAAGGCAATGGCACCCCACTCCAGTGCTCTTGCCTGGAAAATCCCATGGACGGAAGGGCCTGGTAGGCTGCAGTCTGTGGGGTCGCGAAGAGTCGGACACGACTGAGTGACTTCACTTTCCCTTTTCACTTTCATGCATTGGAGAAGGAAATGGCAACCCACTCCAGTGCTCTTGCCTGGAGAATCCCAGGGACGGGAGAGCCTGGTGGGCTTCCGTCTGTGGGGTCGCACAGAGTCGGACACGACTGAAGTGACTTAGCAGCAGCAGCAGCAGTCCTAACTTACAGTGCTTGACAACTGCTGTGGCATAAATATTTCTACTTCAGTTTACCACTGTGACGCACTGAGTGAGGGTCTGGAGTGAAACGCACTGCAGATGACTACCGCACGTCCCCACCACACAGGTCCAACCCACATAAACAACCCTGAGGTTAAACAACAACAGGCACGCAGCGGTACAAGGGCATCGCTTGTGAGTACTATCTTTTAAAAAACACTACTGGATTTAGTTGTAAATTTGTGTACTCTAATTTCTAAATTACATTTACTACTGTGGTCAAGAATCCCTTAGAAGAAATGGAGTAGCCATCATAGTCAACAAGAGTCTGAAATGCAGTACTTGGATGCAATCTCAAAAACGACAGAATGATCTCGGTTCGTTTCCAAGGCAAACCATTCAATATCATGGTAATCCAAGTCTATGCCCCGACCAGTAATGCTGAAGAAGCTGAAGTTGAACGGTCCTATGAAGACCTACAAGACCTTCTAGAATTAACACCCCAAAAAGATGTCCTTTTCATTATAGTGGACTGGAATGTAAAAGTAGGAAGTCAAGAAACACCTGGAGTAACAGGCAAATTTGGCCTTGGAGCACAGAATGAAGCAGCGCAAAGGCTAAAGAGTTCTGCCAAGAGAATGCACTGGTCATAGCAAACACCTTCTTCCAACAACACAAGAGAAGACTCTACACAAGGACATCACCACATGGACAGCACCGAAGTCAGACTGATTATATTCTTTGCAGCCAAAGATGGAGAAGTTTTATACAGTTAGCAAAAACAAGACCAGGAGCGGACTGTGGTTCTCAGATCATGAACTCCTTATTGCCAAATTCAGACTTAAACTGAAGAAAGTAGGGAAAACCAGTAGACCATTCAGATATGACCTAAATCAAATCCCAAACGATTATACAGTGGAAGTGAGAAATAGATTTAAGCAACTAGCTCTGATAGAGTGCCTGAAGAACTATGGACTGAGATTCGTGACATTGTACAGGAGACAGGAATCAACACCATCCCCAAGAAAAAGAAATGCAAAATAGCAAAATGGCTGTCTGAAGAGGCCTTACAAATAGCTGAGAAAAAGAAGAGAATTGAAAAGCAAAGGAGAAAAGGAAAGATATACCAATTTGAATGCTGAGTTCCAAAGGATAGCAAGGAGAGATAAGAAAGCCTTCCTCAGCGATCAATGCAAAGAAATAGAGGAAAAAAACAGAATGGGAAAGACTGGAGATCTCTTCAAGAAAATTAGAGATATCAAGGGGACATTTCATGCAAAGATGGGGTCAATAAAGGACAGAAATGGTATGGATCTAACAGAAGCAGAAGATACTAAGAAGAGGTGGCAAGAACACACAGAACTGTACAAAAAAATCTTAATGACCAAGATAATCACAATGGTGTGATCACTCACCTAGAGCCAGATACACTGGAAAGTGAAGTCAAGTGGGCCTTAGGAAGCATCACTATGAACAAAGCTAGTGGAGGTGATGGAATTCCAGTTGAGCTATTTCAAACCCTAAAAGATGATGCTGTGAAAGTGCTGCACTCAATATGTCAGCAAATTTGGAAAACTCAGCAGTGGCCACAGGACTGGAAAAGGTCAGTCTTCATCCCAATCCCAAAGAAAGGCAATGCCAAAGAATGCTCAAACTACCGCACATGAACTCATCTCACATGCTAGCATAGTAATACTCAAAATTCTCCAAGCCAGGCTTCAACAATACGTGAACCGTGAACTTCCAGATGTTCAAGCTGGTTTAAGAAAAGGCAGAGGCACCAGAGATCAAATGGCCAACATCCGCTGAATCATGGAAAAATCAAGAGAGTTCCAGAAAACATCTATTTCTGCTTTATTGACTATGCCAATGCCTTTGACTGTGTGGATCACAATAAACTGTGGAAAATTCTGAAAGAGATGGGAATACCAGACCACCTGACCTGCCTCTTGAGAAATCTGAATGCAGGTCAGGAAGCAACAGTTAGAACTGGACACGGAACAACAGACTGGTTCCAAATCGGGATAGGAGTACGTCAAGGCTCTATATTGTCACCCTGCTTATTTAACTTATATGCAGAGTACATCATGAGAAACGCTGGGCTGGAGGAAGCACAAGCTGGAATCAAGATTGCTGGGAGAAATATCAATAACCTCAGATATGCAGATGACACCACCCTTATGGCAGAAAGTGAAGACAAACTAAAGAGCCTCTTGATGAAAGTGAAAGAGGACAGTGAAACAGTTGGCTTAAAGCTCAACATTCAGAAAACTAAGATCACGGCATCTGGTCCCATCACTTCATGGCAAATAGATGAGGAAACAGTGGAAGAGTGACAGACTTTATTTTGGGGGGCTCCAAAATCACTGAACCGTGAACTTGCGGATTGTGACTGCAACCATGAAATAAAAAGAAGCTTACTCCTTGGAAGTAAAGTTATGACCACCCAGACAGCATATTAAAAAGCAGAGACATTACTTTGCCAACAAATATCCGTCTAGTCAAGGCTATGGTTTTTCTAGTAGTCAGGTATGGATGTGAGAGTTGGATTATAAAGAAAGCTGAGCACTTAAGAATTGATCCTTTGAACTGTGGTGTTGGAGAAGACTCTTGAGAGTACCTTGGCCTGCAAGGAGATCCAGCCAGTCCATTCTAAAGGAGATCAGTCCTGGGTGTTCATTGGAAGGACTGATGTTGAAGCTGAAACTCCAATACTTTGGCCACCTGATGTGAAGAGCTGACTCATTTAAAAAGACCCTGATGCTGGGAAAGATTGAGGGCGGAGGATAAGGGGATGACAGAGGATGAGATGGTTGGATAGCATCACCGACTCAATGGACATGAGTTTGAGTAACTCCGGGAGTTGGTGATGGACAGGGAGGCCTGGTGTGATGCAGTGCATGGGGTGGCAAAGAGTCGGACACGACTGAGTGACTGAACAGAACTGAACTAATTTCTGAAAGTGGCTGTGCTTAACAACTGGCTCCCAAAATTTGACAAGTGAATCTCAAAAGCTATGAAGAGTGGGTTCCAGGACACCACTGGACAAACACTAAAGAAAAACCTTAGGAGATATTTTGGACACAATTTATCAGAGTTCCTGCTTGCACTAGAATCACAGTGATTCCATGACTGCTGGCAAAATGTTACCAGTGAACAATAGAGGCTGGTGGGATTTCCGAATGATTTCAGTCCATGCATCCATATGCAATTTCTTAATCAATGGATATTGAAAACACAATTACAGGAACTTTAGACTTCGAAGAGTTCAAGCCCACTTCTTTCAGTTCAAAAAGTACAAACTAAAAGAGGAGTCTACTACCTTCTTGAATGAAAAACAATATATATTAAGGGAATAAAATCTATAATGCTTGGATAGACAAAAGTTCGTCTGTCTTGGTACTAATGACCTACTTTGTTTCACCAACACTTTCCCTCACATTGTGGGAAAGATGATCTCAGATGATCCCCTGATGCAATACTGCTTTCCTACCAATTGCCGGGAACAACCAAACACCAGCCGTAATTGTCAAAGCTTAGTCCTGTCCCATTACAAGTACATAATGAACGAGCATCTAAAAGACTTGCACAGTGCCTGGTCTTGACAACCTGTAATTAACCCTGGCTATAATTCTAGAAGTCACAGAGTTTCAGTGAAAAACAACTTCAGGGAAAACAAATGCTCCTTTAAACAAATTTAGACTTCACTGTCTAAATTTGCTTATGATTTTATGATTTCAGACAGTCAGCCTCATCCCTTATAATCAATGGAAAGGTCACTGGATTCAGAGTTGAAGGGCCTAGATTCTGGCCTTGATTCTGCTACTACCTATCTCGAGTGATGCTGAGTAAGTAATGTTACCTCTATTTACCTTCGTTTGCTAGTTTTTAAAGTAAAAGTGTTGGGCTAAATAATGGCCAATTTTTAAAAATGAGGAAATCAACCTCCATAATCAAAAGCATTTCCTACTGCTTAAAAAACCCATATGAATTAAAAATGCAACAAATATACCCTCCATGTAGCTCTCCTGAACAACTTTTAAGCCCTCTTGCAGATTTTCAATGTCACACTCCTCTTTGTTCTTGCAAACACACACTGATTGCTCTAGTTTCTAAATGTACATTTGACCTTCTTTCAAACGTGTATTCTCAGTTTTCCCTATTGAAACTTGTTTACTTGTAAGAACAAGGCTCTCTTTCTCCAGTAGATCAGCAAGCAATTCCCAGAAAGGGCTGGGGTGTGAGGTGTCGGACATACCCACGTACAAAAGATATAATGTCAATGCATTAAGAAGACAAGGTGTGGTGGTCTCAGCCCCTGGGCTGGGGAGTGTTGTTCTATCTTCTCACACTGCAGTTCTTAAAAATAGCTAAACCTTAATTTAAAAATTCTTAGTCTGTGGTCTTTTTCTCAGAATTGTCCAATTAAAATTTTTTGTAGTTTTAAGCATGTTGAGACTAAACAAAGACAGTAACCATCACACCTAAGAATAGTAATACTTGCCCCTTATTGAGGCACTGAACTTGGTGCTTTACATATGTTATCTCATTTACAATTTTACCAACCCATCAAAGTGGGTATTTCCAAGTTTCATACATGAAGCAAATGAAGCCCCAAGAAGCTAAGTATTGTGCCCAGGTTGGGGGCAGGAGGAGAAGGGGACGACAGAGAATGAGATGGCTGGATGGCATCGCCAACTCTATGGACATGAGTTTGAGTGAACTCCGGGAGTTGATGATGGACAGGGAGGCCTGGCGTACTGTGATTCATGGGGTCGCGGAGAGTTGGACACGACTGAGCGACTGAACTGAACTGAACTGAAGTGTATGACAAGAACACACAGTGCATGGCAAGAATACACAGAAGAACTGTACAAAAAAGGTCTTAATGACTCAGATAACCATGATGGCGTGGTCACCCACCTAGAGCCAGAGAATGTGAAGTCAAGTGGGCCTCAGGAAGCATTGCTGCCAATGAAGCTAGTGGAGGTAATGGAATTCCAGCTGAGCTATATAAAATCTGAAAATATGATACTGTTAAAGTTTTACATTCAACATATCAGCAAATTTGGAAAACTCAGGACTGGCCACAGGGCTGGCAAAGGTCAATCTTTATCCCAATTCCCAAGAAGGGCAGTACTAAAGAATGTTCAAACTGCCAAACAGTTGCACATGATAGTAAGGTTATTCTCAAAATCCTTCAAGCTAGGCTTCAGCAGTACTTGAATTAAGAACTTCTCAGATGTATGAGCTGGATTTAGAAAAGGCAGAGGAACCAGAGATCAAATTGCCAACATTTGCTGGATCACAGAGAAAGCAAGGAAATTCCAGAAAAACATCTACTTCTGTTTCATTGACTATACTAAAGCCTTTGACTGTGTGGATCACAACGAACTGTGGAAAACTCTTTGAGATGGGAATACCAGACCACCTTACCTATCTCCTGAGAAACTTGGAGTCAAGAAGTATACAGGTCAAGAAGCAACACTTAAACCTTATATAGAACAACTGACTGGTTCAGAACTGAGAAAGGAGTATGACAAGGCTGCATCCTGTCACCCTGTTTAACTTACATGCAGAGTACATCATGAGAGATGCTGGGCTAGATGAGTTATAAACTGGCATCAAGATTGCTGGGAGAAATATCAACAACCTCAGATATGCAGATGATACCATGGTAGAATGGTAGAAAGCAGAGAGGAACTAAAAGAGCCTCTTGATAGGGGTGAAAGAGGAGAGTGAAAAAGCCAGCTTAAAACACAACATTCAAAAAACTAAGATCCTGGCATCCAATCCCATCACTTTATGGCAAATAGAAGGGGAGAAGGTGGAAGCAGTGACAGATTTTCTCTGCTTTAGGCTCTAAAATCACTGCGATGGTGACTTAGTAAGTTCAGTCGCTCGGTCGTGTCTGACTCTTTGTGACCTCATGAACTGCAGTATGCCAGGCCTCCCTGTCCATCACCAACTCCCGGAGTTTATCCAAACTTATGTCCATTGAGTCGGTGATGCCATCCAACCATCTCATCCTCTGTCGTTCCCTTCTTATCCCACCTTCAATCTTTCCCAGCATCAGGATCTTTTTAAATGAGTCAGTTCTTCACATCAGGTGGCCAAAGTATTGGAGTTTCAGCTTCAGCATCAGTCCTTCCAATGAATATCCAGGACTGATCTCCTTTAGGATGATCTCCTTTAGAAAAGATGGACTGGTTGGATCCTCTTGCAGTCCAAGGGATTCTCAAGAGTCTTCTCCAACACCACAGTTCAAAAGCATCAATTCTTCGGTGCTCAGCTTTCTTTATAGTCCAACTCTCACATCCATACATAACTAGTGGAAAACCCATAGCCTTGACTAGACGGACCTTTGTTGGAAAAGTAATGTCTCTGCTTTTTAACATGCTATCTAGGCTGGTAATAACTTCCCATCCAAGGAGTAAGCGTCTTTTAATTTCATGGCTGCAATCACCATCTGCAGTGATTTTGGAGCCCCAGAAAATAAAGTCAGCCACTATTTTCCTATCTATTTGCCATGAAGTGATGGGACCAGATGCCATGATCTTAGTTTTCTGAATGTTAAGCTTTAAGCCAAATTTTTCACTCTCCTCTTTCACTTTGATCAAGAAGCTCTTTAGTTTGTCTTCACTTTCTGCCATAATGGTGGTGTCATCTTCATATCTGAGGTTATTGATATTTCTCCCAGCAGTCTTGATTCCAGCTTGTGCTTCCTTCAGTCCAGCATTTCACATGATGTACTCTGCATATAAGTTAAATAAGCAGGGTGACAATATACAGCCTTGATGTACTCCTTTCCCGATTTGGAACCAGTCTGTTGTTCCACGTCCAGTTCTAACTGTTGCTTCCTGACCTGCATTCAGATTTCTCAAGAGGGAGGTCAGGTGGTCTGGTGTTCCCATCTCTTTCAGAATTTTCCACAGTTTATTGTGATCCACACAGTCAAAGGCTTTGGCATAGTCAATAAAGCAGAAATAAATGTTTTTCTGGAACTCTCTTGCTTTTTCGATCATCCAGCGGATGTTGGCCATTTGATCTCTGCTTTTTGGATGATCCAACGGATGTTGGCCATTTGATCTCTGGTTCCTCTGCCTTCTCTAAAACCAGCTTGAACATCTGCAAGTTCACAGTTCACGTATTGTTGAAGCATGCCTTAGAGAATTTTGAGTATTACTTTGCTAGCGTGTGAGATGAGTGCAATTGTGCAGTAGTTTGAACATTCTTTGGCACTGCCTTTCTTAGGGATTGGAATGAAAACTGACCTTTTCCAGGCCTGTGGCCACTGCTGAATTTTCCAAATTTGCTGGCATATTAAGTGCGGCACTTTCACAGCATCATACTTTAGGGTTTGAAGTAGCTCAACTGGAATTCCATCAACTCCACTAGCTTGTTCATAGTGATGCTTCCTAAGGCCCACTTGACTTCACTTTCCAGGATATCTGGCTCTAGGTGAGTAATCACACCATCGTGATTATCTTGATCATGAAGATCTTTTTTGTACAGTTCTTCTGTGTATTCTTGCCACCTCTTCTTAGTATCTTCTGCTTCTGTTTGGTCCATACCATTTCTGTCCTTTATTGAGCCCATCTTTGCATCAAATCTTCCCTTGGTATCTCTAATTTTCTTCAAGAGATCTCTAGTCTTTCCCATTCTATTGATTTCCTCTATTTTTTTACATTGGTCACCGAGGAAAGCTTTCTTATCTTTCATTGCTATCCTTTGGAACTCTGCATTCACATGGGTATATCTTTTCTTTTCTCCTTTGCTTTTCGCTTCTCTTCTTTTCTCAGCTATTTGTAAGGCCTCTTCAGACAGCCATTTTGCTTTTTTGCATTTCTTTTCCATGGGGATGGTCTTGATCCCTGTCTCCTGTACAATGTCACAAACCTCCATCCACAGTTTTTCAGGCACTCTATCAGATCTGGTCACTTAAATCTATTTCTCACTTCCACTGTATAATCATTTGGGATTTGATTTAGGTCATACCTGAACGGTCTACTGGTTTTCCCTGCTTTCTTCAATTGAAGTCTGAATTTAGCAATAAGAAGTTCATGATCTGAGCCACAGTCGGCTCCCAGTCTTGTTTTTTGCTGACTGTATAGAGCGTCTCCTTCTTTGGCTTCAAAGAATATAATCAGTCTGATTTCGGTGATGTCCATCTAGTGATGTCCATGTGTAGAGTCTTCTCTTGTGTTGTTGGAAGAAGGTGTTTCCTATGACCAGTGCGTTCTCTTGGCAGAATTTTTTAGCCTTTGTCCTGCTTCATTCCGAGCTCCAAGGCCAAATTTGCCTGTTACTCCAGGTGTTTCTTGAATTCCTACTTTTGCATTCCAGTCCACTACAATGAAAAGGACATCTTTTTGGGGTGTTAATTCTAGAAGGTCTTATAGATCTTCATAGAACCGTTCAACTTCAGCTTTTTCAGCATTACTGGTCAGGGCATAGACTTGGATTACCATGATATTGAATGGTTTGCCTTTGAAGTGAATAGAGATCATTCTGTCATTGTTGAGATTGCATCCAAGTACTGCATTTCAGACTCTTTTGTTGATTATGATGGCTACTCCATTTCTTCTAATGGATTCCTGCCCACAGTGGTAGATATAATGGTCATCTGAGTTGAATTCACCCATTCCAGTCCATCTTAGTTTGGTGATTTGTAGAATGTTGATGTTCACTCATGCTATCTCCTGTTTGACCATTTCCACTTTTCCTTGATTCATGGACCTAAAATTCCAGGTTCCTATGCAATATTGCTCTTTAAGCATCAGACCAATCGCTTCTCGGCTTTTTGGCTAAGATCAAGTGTAAGCATCGGACCTTGCTTTTATCATCAGTCACATCCACGGCTGGGTTTTGTTTTTGTTTTGGCTCCATCCCTTCATTCTTTCTGGAGTTATTTCTTCTGGTCTCCAGTAGCATGTTGGGTACCTACCGACCTGGGGAGTTCATCTTTCATCTTTCGCCTTTTCATACTGTTCATGGGGTTCTCAAGGCAAGAATACTGAAGTGGTTTGCCATTCCCTCTCCAGTGGACCACATGCTGTCAGACCTCTCCACTATGACCTGTCTGTCTTGGGTGGGCCCAGATGTCATGGCTTAGTTTCACTGAGTTAGAGAAGGCTTTGGTCCATGTGATCAGATTGGCTAGTCGTCTGTGATTGGCGATGGTGACTGCAGCCATGAAATTAGAAGGCAATTGCTTTGTGGAAGGAAAGCTATGACAGACATAGACAGTGTGTTAAAAACCAAAGACATCACTTTGCTGACAAAGGTCTATATAATCAAGGCTATGGTCTTTCCAGTAGTAATATAAGGACGTGAGATCTGGACAATAAAGAAGGCAGAGTATCGAAGAGTTGATGTGTTTGAGAAGACTCTTGGGAGTCCCTTGGACCACAAAGAGATCAAAATAGTCAATCCTAAAAGAAATCAACCTTCAATACTCATTGAATGACTGATGTTGAAGCTCCAAATCTTTGGCCACCTGATGTGAAGAGATAAACATCCTGATGCTGGGAAAGATTGAAGGCAGAAGGACAAGAAGGCAACAAAGGATGAGATGTTGGATGGCATCACCGATTCAGTGGACATGAACTTGGGCAAACTCTGGGAGATGGTGAGGGACAGGGAGGCCTGGTTGCTGCAATCCATTGGCATTGCAAAGAGTCGGACATGACTTAGTGACCAAACAACAAGTGTATGACCTCCTTCACAGTACCTGCCACTGCAAATTAAAACTCTAGCACAACCCAAGTAGGACTGATGCCTGTCTTGGTTTTGAATGGGGAAGACAGCAGTGGAACAGTTCTATGAGATTTTGTGCCTGGCAATTTCACTTATTAATGGGATAGATTGCCCATTTTGAAGTGAATGTGACACTTTTCCAAGCAAAGTTTTACTTCAACACTTGCAAAAAAAGGTCCGTTAAGGACTATCCAACATATTGTGTAATCCTGTAAGGTCTTTTCAATGCTACGCTAAAAGCCATACTTGCAAATGTACTGAAATATCTTTTGTTAGAAAAGCATGGGAAAATTATATACATGCTATGTATATATCACGACGCCAAGAGAATACAACTAACTTTATTACTCAACTATCACAAGTTCTCAACTGGTTACTAAATGTGATCCAGATGTAAACAGCAACATGATTTTATGACAATGCCAAGCACTGGCAAGGTGGTGACACAACTAACACTGCTGTACATTGCTGGGGTCGATGAACGTTGAAAACTACTATGAAGAAAAGCATACTCACTGACCCAGCAATTCCGATCCTAGGTACACACCCCATAGAAATGCATTCACAGGACACCAAAGTCACGTATGAGAATGCCTTTAGAGCTTTATATAGCAGCCCTAAACCAAAATCAGCACAAATGTCCGTTATCAATAGAACGAATAAAGAAATATTGGTATACAGTGGATACTATTTAGCAAAGAGAATCAATAAATATAGCCACACCACACAACATGGATGAAGCCCACAAACATAATATGGAGCTAGATACAAGAGTATACAGTGATTCTGTTTATAGAATGTTCAAAATCAGGCGAAACTAATATACAGTGTTAGAAGTCTGGAGGGTTGGAGGCATTTGGGAAGGAGAAGAGCGGGGAGTGAATAAAGGGCCTGGAGAGGGCATCTGAGAAAACCAGTAACAACAAACACAATTCTATTAATATCAGGTAGGGATTATTATTCCCACTTGATACAGATACTTTATAATTATACTTATTTAGTTATAAGTGGTTTAGCCAGAGTTCTAAGCCAGATCTGAGTCTCCTCATTCCTTTCTTCACAATATTAGTATTAAATATAGTGATGACTTTTTTTTCCCCCACCCAGCACACCTTTCCACTGCTGATAAGAGCATCCCACTTAACCTCACCTAATTCCATGTAATCCTATGGGG
Source organism: Moschus berezovskii (assembly GCF_049115385.1). Taxonomy (NCBI): domain Eukaryota; kingdom Metazoa; phylum Chordata; class Mammalia; order Artiodactyla; family Moschidae; genus Moschus; species Moschus berezovskii. The sequence continues at coordinate 52,192,541 of NC_142466.1, read as the reverse complement.
AATACTCATGACAGCACCTTACCCTGTAAGGGGGGGCCTTTGACTTGCCTATGCTCACTGGACACTGAAAGGGACCTGAATCTTGGACTGTGTGACGAATAATTGATGAAGACTAGAGGAGCTCAGTAATAATACCAGAAGCAGCCAAATGTGAAGCGGTCTCTAGGTTTGATGTCCTCTGAAAGCAAGCTTAGTGGAAGCACTAGCATGACGGATTGCACACACTGCTCCATCCTCACCCTGGACACAGTACCTGTGAGGTCACTGACGCTCAGTAAATATTAAATATTGCTCAAGGTATGAATGAATCCTCTGAACTGTTGCATTTCATGTTCTTTCCTTGGCTGGACAGTTTAGCCTTTTCTTTATATTATGTAAATTAATTGCTATTTTCCCAGTGCAATGCCAGATTTCCCTTTTTTTTGCAATGCCAACTTCTCATGCTTGCAAGCAAAGAACCCTATCAGAGTATTATTTCCAGCATTGTTACATGTGCCCCTAATATTTGAGAATACAGTCCTACGGTGATCTGTTCTTCTATAGCAATGTATTTTCTGTACTATTGTCACCCCCAATAAGGATGCTGATAGAAAATTCTTCAATTGCAGCATCAAGGAACTATACAGTATCATAGGAGAGATAGTTTATTAAGTGGCATACAGATCCATGTGAAAAAGACCACCGACAATATGTGAGGAAGTAGTTTATTTCTATACTGCATTTGATTCATCCTAAACTTGGACCGGGAGAAATATCAATAACCTCAGACATGCAGACGACACAACCCTTATGGCACAAAGTGAAGAGGAACTAAAAAGCCTCTTGATGAAAGTGAAAGAGGAGAGTGAAAAAGCTGGCTTAAAGCTCAACATTCAGAAAACTAAGATCATGGCATCTGGTCCCATCACTTCATGGGAAATAGATGGGGAAACAGTGAAAACAGTGTCTTTATTTTTTTGGGCTTCAAAATCACTGCAGATGGTGACTGCAGCCATGAAATTAAAAGACGCTAACTCCTGGGAAGGAAAGTTATGACCAACCTAGATAGCATATTAAAAAGTAGAGACACTGCCAGACTACAGGCTCTACTAAAAAGCCACAGTCATCAAGACAGTATGGTACTGGCATAAAGACAGAAATATAGATCAATGGAACAAAATAGAAAGCCCAGAGATAAATCCACACACCCCTAGACACCTTATCTTTGACAAAGGAGGCAAGAATATAAAATGGAGAAAAGACAGTCTCTTTAACAAGTGGTGCTGGGAAAACTGGTCAGCCACTTGTAAAAGAATGAAACCAGAACACTTCCTAACACCATACACCAAAATAAACTAAAAATGGATCAGAGAGCTAAATGTAAGACCAGAGTCTATAAAACTCCTAGAGGAGAATGTAGGCAAAACACTCTCCGACATAAATCACAGCAGGATCCTCCAAGACCCACCTCCCAGAATATTGGAAATAAAAGCAAAAATAAACAAATGGGACCTAATTAAAATCAAAAGCTTCTGCACAGCAAAGGAAACTATAAGCAAGGTAAAAAGACAGCCTTCAGAATGGGAGAAAATAATAGCAAATGAAGCAACTGATAAAGGATTAATCTCCAAAATATACAAACAGCTCCTGCAGCTCAATTCCAGAAAAATAAATGACCCAATCAAAAAATGGGCCAGAGAACTAAACAGACATTTCTCCAAAGAAGACACACAGATGGCTAACAAACACATGAAAAAATGCTCAACATCCCTCATAATCAGAGAAATGCAAATCAAAACCACAATGAGATACCATTTCACACCAGTCAGAATGGCTGCTATCCAAAAGTCTACATGCAATAAATGCTGGAGAGGGTGTGAAGAAAAGGGAACCCTCTTACACTGTTGGTGGGAATGCAAACTAGTACAGCCACTATGGAGAACAGTGTGGAGATTCCTCAAAAAACTGGAAATAGAACTGCCATATGATCCAGCAATCGCACTCCTGGGCATACACACCGAGGAAACCAGAATTGAAAGAGACACATGTACTCCAATGTTCAACGCAGCACTGTTTATAATAGTCAGGACATGGAAGCAACCTAGATGTCCATCAGCAGACGAATGGATAAGAAAGCTTTGGTCCATATACACAATGGAGTATTACTCAGCCATTAAAAAGAATGCATTTGAATCAGTTCTAATGAGGTGGAGGAAACTGGAGCCAATTATACAGAGTGAAGTAAGCCAGAAAGAAAAACACCAAAATAATATACTAACGCATATATATGGAATTTAGAAAGATGGTAACAATAACCCTGTATGCGAGACAGCAAAAGAGACACAGATGTATAGAACAGTCTTTTGGACTCTGTGGGAGAGGGCGAGGGTGGGATGATTTGGGAGAATGGCATTGAAACAAGTATATTATCATATGTGAAACGAATTGCCAGTCCAAGTTCGATGCATGATACAGGATGCCTGGGGCTGGTGCACTGGGATGAACCAGAGGGATGGGATGGGGAGGGAGGTGGGAGGGGGCTTCAAGATGGGGAGCATATGTACACCCGGGGCAGATTCATGTCAATGTATGGCAAAACGAATACAGTAATGTAAAGTAATTAGCCTCCAATTAAAATAAATAAATTTAAAAAAATAAAGACAAAAAAAAAAAAAAGAAATGTCCGAAATAGGCAGATCTATAGAGATGGAAAGTAGAGTGGTGATTGCCAGGGGCTGGAAGGGAGTGGGAGTGAGGAGTGACTGCTGATGGGTACACTGTTTTCTTTTGAAATTAATGAAAATGTTCTGAAATTAGATACTGGTGATGTTGTACAATGCTGTGAGTATATTAAAAACTGAATTGTAAAAATAAGAAATTAAAAAAAAAAAAAGCAGAGACATTACTTTGCCAACAAAGGTCCGTCTAGTCAAGGCTATGGTTTTTCCAGTGGTCATGTATGGATGTGAGAGTTGGACTGTGAAGAAGCTGATCGCCAAAGAATTGACGCTTTTGAACTGTGGTGTTGGAGGAGACTCTTGCGAGTCCCTTGTACCGCAAGGAGATCCAACCAGTCCATCCAAAAGGAGATCAGTCCTGGGTGTTCACTGGAAGGACTGATGCTAAAGCTGAAACTCCAGTACTTTGGCCACCTCATGCAAAGAGTTGACTCACTGGAAAAGACCCTGATGCTGGGAAGGATTGGGGGTGGGAGGAGAAGTGGATGACAGAGGATGAGATGGCTGGATGGCATCACCAACTCGATGCATATGAGTTTGGGTAGGCTCCAGGAGTTGGTGATGGACAGGGAGGCCTGGTGTGCTGTGATTCATGGGGTTGCAAAGAGTCGGACATGACTGAGTGACTGAACTGAAACTTGTACCAACTTCCATACATTTATCCAGGTACAGTTATGAAAAGGAAATCAATGCAAACAGCATATGAATTCATAGGAAATATTAACGTCTTCTCAGGAAGAGATGGGTTTCTTGGTTTTGAGCAATGATATTAAAATATAAAAACCAATAGTGTGCATAATAGCCTTTTCAAAGAAATCATATGCCTTTTTGCTTTGATTTTCTTCTTCTTCACAGTGGAAAGGGATGGAGCTGATGTAAAAAGAATGCATTAGAGTAATGATGATGGCAATTGTTGCAGAGTCGACAATCTCTGAGTCAAGTTCCTAAGCCTGCAGTAAAAGGGACATAGTCTGACTACATGCACCTTTCCATAGGAGAGGCACAGCTGGTTTTCTATATTTGGGACATAAAGAAATTATGGTTGTCTGTATGTCCAATATGGGCAGCTAAATATAAGCAAGAAACTTTTCCTTACCCTGGACATATACACATGGAAATCTTTTTTGATCCAACCCCAAATTTTGGAAACTGGCAAATTTGAGCTATAAGGGCCAAAATTATCCACAGCAGCCTTGTATGGGTCAAGGTTCCATGGCAGATTAAAATATAATCTACATAATACATTAATCATGGTTAAGCCTGGCTGCAAAGAGTCTTATACTACTCAACAGGTTACTTGTGTCCCTGTGTGTATAACACATATATTGAATACACCTAATTTCAAGTAAAGCCTCAGAGGTAGTTTTAAAAGATGATCCTCGGGGCTTCCCTGGTGGCTCAGTGGTAAAGAATCCACCTGCCAATGCAGGAGACACAGGTTCAACCCCTCATCTGGGAAGATCCCACGTCTCGGAGCAACTAAGTACATGTCCCACAACTACTGAGCCCGTGCTCTAGAGCCTGGGAGCTGCAACTGCTGAGCTCATGTGCTGCAACTACTGAAGCCCATGACCTAGAGCCTATGCTCTGCCACAAGAGAAGCCACGGCAATGAGAAGCGCGTGCACGGCAACTAGAGAGTAGCCCCCACTCCTCATAACTAGAGAAAAGCCCGTGTAGCAATGAAGATCCAGCACAGACAAAAATAAATAAAACAAATTAAAAACACCATTCCATACAATAATGCATGACTGTTGTGTAGATTTTGGTGATGTCACTTTGAGGGAATAAATGCCAATCATTTAAAAAAAAAAAAAGAAAATGAAACTTCACACAATATTTGGATTTTGTAAGTTTTCCCTAATGCTCTTTTTCTGTTCCAGGGTCTCCATCAGGCTACCACATTACATTTAGCCATCATATTTCCCTGGATTCCTAGAGACTGTGATGGTTTCTTAAACTTTTCTTATTTTTGAAGACCTTGATAATTTTTGGAGTATTTATTAGATATTTTGTAGAATGTTCCACTGTCTTGGTTTGGCTGATATTTTTCTCATTGTTAGACAGTATTTTGGGAGGAAGATCACAGAAGTAGAGTACCATTCTCATCACATCATATCAAGGGTATACAGTATTATTAACATGAGTGATCACTGTGATGTTAACCTTGACAGCCTGGACAAGGTGGCGGCTATCAGGCTGCTCCACTGTAAAGTTACCCTGACTTCCCTTCTCATCCTGTATTCTTCGGAAGCAAGCCACTAGGTATAGCCCACACTTAAGGGTCAATGGGGTCGCAGAGTTGGACACAGCTGAAGTGACTCAGCAGCAGAAGCAAGGTATGGGGAGTTATGGTCCACCTCTTTGAAGGCAGAGTAGCTACATAAATTATTTGAAATTCTTCAGATGGGAGATTTGTTTCTTCTCCCGCATTTACTTATTTATTCAGTCATATAGTAATCTCTGGAGAAGGAAATGGCAACCCACTCCTGTATTCTTGCCTAAAGAATTTCACAGGCAGAGGAGTCAGGTGGGCTACAGTTCATGGGGTCACAAAGAGTCAGCTGCGACTGAGCACAGCATATAGTAATATCAGTATGGACTTGTATGTTTATTTATTATTTGACATATAATTCAATACTGTGTTATTTTATTGCTTGAACTGTTCCAGTTTTACCCATTGAGATTTCTTTCAGTTGGCTCCCATGCCCTCTGACATGTCCAGATTGTTTTGCTCTTTGACCACCAATTACTTTTTCTTTTTTAACAGGGAATGATAGAAATCTGTATTTTTGGATGGCTTATATATGGAACCACTAAGTGACTAGGCTGAATCTTTTAATCCTTAGTAAATACTGAGTTCTAGTATCACTTTACAGTTAATTCAAAGGGTTAAGATGACTTCAATACTTCATCACTCATTTATGGGACAAACTTTGTAAGGGGTTCAGAAGGTTAGTCTCCTTGAATCATTCCCAGTACATGACTGGTATTAATTCACATTGAGAGGCTAGGTCTTTCAGAACTAGCCTGTCCATCAGAGGTGGTAAAGGAAACTGTACTGGAACTTCAGCCTTTCCTGAGAGACCCTCTGCTCCTTTGTACTTCATCGTGTACTTTCAAATTAAATCACATCTTCACAGTCACTGGTTAGAACCAGCCTACTGGTTATCACCAGTTAGAAGCAGTCCACTGTTATCACAGGTTGGAACCAGTCTCCTGGTTGGAAGTCCTGCAGTAATGTGGACAGAATATGGAATAATTTATCCTTGGGGACCCAGGTGTCCTCTAGTTGGGCACAGTCCTGAGCATGAAGTATGTCTACAAAAATGTCTGAAGGGCTATCTTAATAAAAAACGGGGTATTTGAGAATACGTTAGATTCGAGGCACTAGATAGTCATATATATTTTCTCATCTTCTCCTCATAAGTATCTTGTAGGAAGATATCATTATTCTCTTGTTAAAGAGATTGGGGCTTTGGAGGTTAAGTCATAGAAATGGTGAATGGCAGAGTGGCATTCTAATTCAAAAGTCTCGATGCTAGCTTACCCCTTCAGACTGGAAATTATGGCCATATAATCTTACAGTTTCCTCAAAGGAAGCCTGCTGTGCCAAGCGTGGGCAGTGTAAGCCTCAGGTCTATTTAAGGCCACATTCTTGCTGGTTTGGTTTTGCTCTGTTCATAAGAAAGGGCAAAGAGGGGTTAGATTTTCTCTCACGAGGTTCTGTATTGGTTGAAATCAAGCATTCTTCTCTTGGGAGTTACCTTAAGAGAAACCCAGAACCACAAAGTTAGAAGGAAACTGAAAGGCATTCTAGCTAAAAATGCCATGTGATGTTTCTCTCCCCTCCCCAGCACCTCTCCCAGATGGAACTTCAGCTTCACTGAAAGGCTCTGCATTTTCTGAGGTACACTATTTCTTCTTTAACCACACTATTAAACTCTTCATTCTACAGAACAACTCTTTGTAACTTCTAGGCTGGGTTTCTGACCCCACCTTGGGAAGAAGAACTCTCAGTCGGCTTCCACATGCCAGCACCATCAGCTTCCTGGACTGTGTGGGAAGTTGGTTTAGTCCCAGGCCAGGCACTGCTGATTTTGTGGCGGATCCAAGAGAGCATCCTTCAAAGCAAGACAACCACAGACCCAAGATGCCAATTTATCCCAAATTACTGTATTAATATATGCCCCTCTTCTGAGATAGCAAAGATTGGCTGTCACTCATGATGAATAAATATTAGCTCTGCACTTCCCTTAGGACCTTTACTTCTCTTAATGGGATCACAATCATCCCTTGGCAAACCCTTAAGAGACATTTAGTCCACTATGTTCATGTAAAGTGCCTCTATGGGTGAGGGTGCAACCACATGCATTTCTAAGTATCTATCAGAGTCACAGTTCAAAATAAACAAGTCAAGGAAATCTTGGATATGCCTGAATATAAAAGAAATCTCAAAGAAGAATGATGGCTTACTGGCAAAAGAGAAGGAAGTTTCAAGACTGCCACTGGGAAAGAAAAATGTGACATTTCATTTCTTTCTGATATGAATAGCAGGTGCTCAGACACACTGAGCTGAAAAACAAGTGAGATGCAGAAAAATAAGCAGTTCTACCAACTGCCAGGAGCTGAGAAACAGAAAATACATTTTTATTCAAGTTCTTTTTCCCTTGGGGATCAAATATCCTGTTTTAATTTAATTTAGCTTGAAGAACTTGATGCACTGAAAGCTACTGTCAGAGCAGGAAGAAAGCACCTGAAAATTACCACCACCCATTACTGAACACCCATGATGGAAAGCGTGCAGCCTAAGGAACTGAAGTCTGAACTGTAACAGCTGTGTGACTGAACTCCAGTATATGCCTGAAATGCAGAGTTTTAGGCAAAGACTGTATAATGAAAGCTCCAACTGCTTTCATAGTAAAGCTCCCTGAGAAGAGGAACGTCAGCCCTGTAACAACTGAACCAAAGCAAATTATTATTGGGGTCTTTCAGGCAAGTATCACTTTGCTGACAAAGGTACAATAGTCAAAGCTGTGGTTTTTCCAGTAGTCATGCACAGATGTGAGAATCGGACCATAAAGAAGACTGAGTGCCAAAGAATTGATGCTTTCAAACTGTGGTAAAAGAGAAGACTCGAGAGTCCCTTGGACAGAAAGGAGATCAAACCAATCAACCCTAAATGAAATCAACCCAGAATATTCATTGGAAGAACTGACGCTGAGGCTGAAGCTCCAATACTTTGGCCACCTGATGCAAACAGCTGATTCACTGGAAAAGACCCTGATGCTGGGAAAAATTGAGGGCAGGAGGAGAAAGCGGCAACAGAAGATGAGATGGTTGGATGGTATCATCGACTCAATGGACATAAGTCTGTGCAAACTCTGGGAGATAGTAAAGGACAGGGAAGCCTGGCGTGCTGCAGTTCAGGGGTTACAAAGAGTTGGATACGACTGAGCGACTAAACAACAAAGCCAAGTACGTGGTGGGAAGCAACTAAGATGAGAACATTTGGCTGCAAGTCTGATTAAGAAGCAGGCAGAGCATCTCTCCCACTCCATATCATGGGGCCACTGCCGTTTCTCAATCTCGGTGCAGGCGTGTGCACATACACACACACATACAGACAAATGGAGATTCATTCTCTACAGTGAACAGAAGAGAAGGTCTCAGGACTGGGGTCCACCGAGTACCATGGAGGGCTAAGAGGCCTGAAATGAGATTAGGTGGGCGTTAGCTTTCTGGATTTAGAACCAGCCTTCTTACTTCAGTCAAGTTCCAGAATGCTGGTAGCTAGCTTTTATTTTTCAGCCTGGAGAGACTGATAGTCTTTCCTGGGGAATCTAATCAACTAGGAAGACAAAGATACTCCAGCCAGATCACCATACAGTAAAACCCACAGATGATAATCACCAGCTACATACATGGAGCTTTTAATTATCTTGCTAGCATCCCAATATTTGTCTGAAATGGTTTTATTGTGGTAGTACACATATCCCATACAATTAATCCATCTAAAGTGTATAATCCAATGTTTTTAGTATATTTAGAGTTGTGCAACTATCACCACAACCAATTTTAGTGAGAAACCCCAAAAAGAAAATTCTGCTTATAAGCAGGATGCCCTCTAATTCCTCAGCACTAGGTGACTACTAAGTAACTTTCTGTCTCTATAGATTTGTAGTGGTACCCTTTTAAGTATGAAGAGACAAGCAAAGACTACTGTAAGCCTGAGAAAAGTCACTATTTTAAAGACAGAGTTGTAAAATACACAAAAATCTAATTAGAGGGAAGCTGAGGTTATGCAAGGAAAAGAAAATGCCAAGATATCCACATTAACTATCTTTCATATCCTCAGATAAGTAACTGTAACTATGAAATAAAAAACTGATACTTTAAAAATAATAAGAGGTCCAGGAAAGCAAAAATATAATAGTAGAAATGACTCAACAATAGGGTTGGGTGAAAATTTGAGGAACTCTCACACATAAAAGCAGAGCCCAGAAACAATGAAACCCAAGGGGAAACATGCTAAGATACATATTAATCAAACTAACAAAAATTAAACACAAAGAGCAAATATTAAAAGCAGCAAGGGAAAAGCAACAAACAACAGACATTGGGATCCCCATAAGGATAACAGCTGATCTTTCAACAGAAACTGCAGGCCAGAAGGAAATAGCAGGATATACTTAAAATGATGAAAGGGAAAAACCTACAATCAAGATTACTCTACCCAGCAAAGATCTCATTCAGATTCAATGGAGAAATCAAAAGCTTTACAGACAAGCAAAAGCTGAGAGAATTCAGCACCACCAAATGTTAAACAAATGTTAAAGGATCTTCACTAGACAGAAAAACTTTATAAAAACTAACCCAAAATAATATGGTAAATGGTAACAGGACTATACTCATCAATAATTACCTTAAATGAAAATAGGCTAAATGCTCCAACCAAAACACAAAGACTGGCAGAATGGTTACAAAAACAACATCCCAATATATGCAGTCTACAAGAAGCCCACCTCAAACCTAGGAACACATACAGACTGAACATGAAGGGCTAGAAAAAGATATTTCATGCATACAGAGACCAAAATAAAGCAGGAGTAGCAATACTCATATTAAATAAAATAGACTTTAAAATAAAGACCATTATAAGAGACAAAGGATACTACATAATGATCAAGGGATCAATCCAAGAAGAAGATACAATAATTATAAATATATATGCACCCAACATCAGTTCAGTTCGGTTCAGTCGCTCAGTCGTGTCCGACTCTCTGCAACCCCATGAATCACAGCACGCCAGGCCTCCCTGTCCATCACCAACTCCCGGAGTTCACTCAAACTCATGTCCATCAAATCAGTGATGCCATCCAGCCATCTCATTCTCTGTCGTCCCCTTCTCCTCCCACCCCTAATCTCTCCCAGCATCAGAGTCTTTTCCAGTGAGTCAACTCGTCGCATGAGGTGGCCAAAGTATTGGAGTTTCAGCTTTAGCATCAGTCCTTCCAATGAACACCCAGGATTGATCTCCTTTAGAATGGACTGGTTGGATCTCCTTGCAGTCCAAGGGACTCTCAAGAGTCTTCTCCAGCACCACAGTTCAAAAGCACCCAACACAGAAGCACCTCAATACATAAGGCAAATGGTAACAGTTGTTAAGGGGAAACTGACAGTAACACAATAATAGGGGACTTTAATACCAAACTCACACCAATGAACACATCATCCAGACAGAAAATTAACAAGGAAACACAGCTTTAAATATACTTTGGACTAGTTAGACCTAGTTGATATATAATAGGGCATTTTATCCCCAAACAATGGATTTCACCTTTTTCTCAAGTGTACATGAAATATTCTCTATGACAGATCATATCCTGGGCTAGAAATCTAGCCTTGGTAACTTTAAAATAATTGAAATCATTTCAAGCATCTTTTCTGATCACAATGCTGTAAGATTAGATATAAACCACAGGAAAAAAACTATAAAAAACACAAACATTTGGAGGCTGAAAAACACACTTCTGAATAACTAACAGATCACTGAAGAAATAAAAATATGCATAGACACAAATGACAATGAAAACATGACAATCCAAAACCTAGTAAAAGCAGTGCTAAGAGGGAAGTTCATACCAATACAAGCCTTCCTCAAGAAACAAGAGAAACATCAAATAAACAACCTAACTTTACACCTAAAGCAACTAGAAAACAAAAAACTCCCAAAGTTAGTAGAAGGAAAGAAATCATAAAAATCAGAGCAGAAATACATGAAAGAGAAATGAAAGAGACTGTAGCAAAGATCAATAAAGCTAAAAGCTGGTTCTTTCAGAGCATAAACAAAATAGGCAAACTGTTAGCCAGATTCGTCAAGAAAAAAAAGGAAAAGACTCAAATCAATAAAATTAGAGATGAAAATGTAGAAATTACAACAGACAACACAGAAATACAAATGATCGTTAAGAGACTATTATGAGCAACTATATCCCCCCAAAATGGACAACTTGGAACAAATGGACAAATTCTTAGAAAATGATAACCTTCCAAAACTGAACCAGGAAGAAATAGAAAATTTGAACAGACCAATCACAAGCATGGAAATCAAAACTAATAAAAAATCTCCCAATAAACAAAAGCCCAGGACCAGATGGCTTCACAGGTGAATTCTACCACAAATTTAGAGAAGAGCTAACATCAATTCTACTCAAACTCTTACAGAAAATTGCAGAGGAAGGAAAACTCCCAAACTCATTCTATTGAGGCCACCATCACCCTGATACCAAAACCAGAAAAAAATGCCACAAACAAAGAGACTGCAGGCCAATATCACTGATGAACATAGATGCAAAAATCCTCAACAAAATTGTAGCAAATAGAATCCAACAACATATTAAAAAGATCATGCATCATGATCAAGTGGGCTTTATTCCACAGATGAAAGGATTATTCAATAGTCACAAATCAATCAATGTGATACACCATATTAACAAACAGAAAGATTGAAAACCATATGATTATTTCAATAGACGCAGAGAAAGCCTTTGACAAAATTCAACACCCATTTATGACAAAAACTCTCCAGAAAGCAGGCATAGAAGGAACATACCTCAACATAATAAAAACCATTTTAAATGATATTTCAAATACTAAAAGATGATCCTGTTAAAGTGCTACACTCAATATGCCAGCAAATTTGGAAAATTCAGTAGTGGCCACAGGACTGTGGCCTGTGGAAAGGTCAGTTTTCATTCCAATCCCTAAGAAAGGCAATGCTAAAGAATGCTCAAACTACCACACAATTGCACTCATCTCACACACTAGCAAAGTAATGCTCAAAATTCTCCAATCCAGGCTTCAACATTACATGAACCGTGAACTTCCAGATGTTCAGGCTGGATTTCAGAAAAGGCAGCAGAACCAGAGATCAAATTCCCAACATCCGCTGGATCATCAAGAAAACAAGAGAGTTCCAGAAAACATCTTCTGCCTTATTGACTACACCAAAGCCTTTGACTGTGGATCACCACAAACTGTGGAAAATTCTGAAAGAGATGGGAATACCAGACCACCTGACCTGCCTCCTGGGAAATCTGTATGCAGGTCAAGAAGCAACAGTTAGAACTGGACATGGAACAACAGACTTGTTCCAAATCGGGAAAGGAGTTCCAAATCACCCTACTTATTTAACTTAAATGCAGAGTACATCATGACAAATGCTGGGCTGGATGAAGCACAAACTGGAATTAAGATTCCAGGAGAAATATCAATAACCTCAGATATGCAGATGACACCACCTTTATGGCAGAAAGTGAAGAAGAACTAAAGAGCCTCTTGATGAAAGTGAAAGAGGAGAGTGAATAAGTTGGCTTAAAGCTCAACATTCAGAAAACTAAGATCACGGTATCCAGTCCCATCACTTCATGGCAAATAGATGGAGAAATAGTGGAAACAGTGACAGACTATTTTGGGGGGCTCTAAAATCACTGCAGATGGTGACTGCAGACATGAAATTAAAGGACAGTTGCTTCTTGGAAGAAAAGTTATGACCAACATAGACAGCATATTAAAAAGCAGAGATATTACTTTGCCAACAAAGGTCCATCTAGTCAAAGCTATGGTTTTTTCCAATAGTCATGTATGGATGTGACAGCTGGACTATAAAGAAAGCCAAGCACTGAAGAATTGATGCTTTTGAACTGTGGTGTTGGAGAAGACTCTTCAGAGTCCCTTGGACTGCAAGGAGATCCAACCAGTCCATCCTAAGGGAGATCAGTCCTGGGTGTTCATTGGAAAGACTGATGCTGAAGCTGAAACGCCAATACTTTGGCCACCTGATGTGAACTGACTTACTGGAAAAGACCCTGATGCTGGGAAAGATTGAAGGCAGGAGGAGAAGGGGATGACAAAAGAGGAGATCATTGGATGGCACCGACTTGATGGACATCAGTTTGAGTGAACTCTGGGAGTTGGTGATGGACAGGGATGCCTGGCGTGCTGCAGTCCATGGGTCACAAAGTGTCAGACATGACTGAGAGACTGAACTGAACTGAATAAAAGCCATACATGACACACCCACAGCAAACATTATCCTCAATGGTGAAAAACTGAAAACATTTCCTCTGAAATCAGGAACAAGACAAGGATGGCCATCCTCACCACTACTATTCAATATAGTTTTGGAAGTCCTAACCACAGCAATCAGAGAAGAAAAAGAAATAAAAGGAATCCAGACTGGAAAAGAAGAAGTAAAACTCTCACTGTTTGCAGATGACATGATGCTCTACATAGAAAACCTTAAAGATGCCACCAGAAAATTACTAGACTTAATCAATGAATACAGTAAAGTTTTGGAATATAAAATTAATACAAAGAAATCCCTTGCATTCCTATACACTAACAATGAGAAAACAGAGAAATTAAGGAAACAATTCCATTCACCACTGCAATGAAAAGAATATAATACTTAGGAATAAATCAACTTAAAGAAAAAAAAGACCTATATACAGAAAAGTATAAAACACTGATGAAAGAAATAAAATATGACACAAATAGATGGAGAAATATACCATGTTCATGGATTAGAAGAATCAATATAGTGACAATGACTATACTACCCAAAGCAATCTATAGATTCAATGTAATACCTATCAAGCTACCAACGGTATTTTTCAGAGAACTAGAACAAATAATTTCACAATTTGTATGGAAATACAAAAAACCTTGAATAGCCATAGCAATCTTGAGAAAGAAGAATGGAACTGGAGCAATCAACCTGCCTGACTCAGGCTATACTACAAAGCTACAGTCATCAAGACAGTAGGGTGCTGGCACAAAGACAGAAATATAGATCAATGGAACAAAATAGAAAGCCCAGAGGTAAATCCATGCACCTATGGACACCTTATCTTTGACAAAGGAGGCGAGAATATACAATGGAGAAAAGACAATCTCTTTAACACTTGGTGCTGGGAAAACTGGTCAACCACTTGTGAAAGAATGAAACTAGAACACTTTCTTGGAGAAGGAAATTGCAACCCACTCCAGTATTCTTGCCAAGAGAATCCTGTGGACAGAGGAGCCTGGTGGGCTGCTGTCTGTGGGGTCACAGGGGTCGGACACGTCTGAAGCGACTTAGCAGCAGCAGCAGCAGCAGAACACTTTCTAACACCATACACAAAAATAAACTCAAAATGGATTAAAGATCTAAACATAAGACCAGAAACTATAAAACTCCTAGAGGAAAACATAGGCAAAACACTCTCTGACATAAATCACAGCAGGATCCTCTATGACCCACCTCCCAGAGTAAGGGAAATAAAAGCAAAAATAAACAAATGGGACCTAATTAAACTTAAAAGCTTTTGCACAATGAAGGAAACTATAAGCAAGGTGAAAAGACAACTTTCAGAATGGGAGAAAATAATAGCAAATGAAGCAACTGATAAAGGATTAATCTCAAAAATATACAAGCAACTCCTGCAGCTCAATCCCAGAAAAATAAATGACCCAATCAAAAAATGGGCCAAAGAACTAAACAGACATTTCTCCAAAGAAGACATACAGATGGCTAACAAACACATGAAAAGATGCTCAACATCACTCATTATCAGAGAAATGCAAATCAAAACCACAATGAGATACCATTTCATGCCAGTCAGAATGGCCGCTATCCAAAAGTCTACAAGCAATAAATGCTGGAGAGGGCGTGGAGAAAAGGGAACCCTCTTACACTGTTGGTGGGAATGCAAACTAGTACGGCCACTATGGAGAACAGTGTGGAGATTCCTTAAAAAACTGGAAATAGAACTGCCATATGACCCAGCAATCCCACTGCTGGGCATACACACCGAGGAAACCAGAATTGAAAGAGACACATGTACTCCAATGTTCATCGCAGCACTGTTTATAATAGTCAGGACATGGAAGCAACCTAGATGTCCATCAGCAGATGAATGGATAAGAAAACTGTGCTACATATACACAATGGAATACTACTCAGCCATTAAACAGAATGCATTTGAATCAGTTCTAATGAGGTGGATGAAACTGGAGCCTATTATACAGAGTGAAGCAAGCCAGAAAGAAAAACACCAATACGGTATACTAATGCATAAATATGGGATTTAGAAAGATGGTAATGATGACCCTATATACAAGACACCAAAAGAGACACAGATGTAAAGAACAGTCTTTTGGACTCTGGGAGAAGGCCAGGGTGGGAGGATTTGAGAGAATATCATTGAAACATGTATATTATCATATGTGTTTGATGCATGAGACAGGGTGCTCAGGGCTGGTGCACTGGGATGACCCTGAGGGATGGGACGGGGAGGGAGGTGAGAGGGGGGTTCAGGATGGGGAACATATGTATACCCATGGCTGATTCATGTCAATGTATGGCAAAAACTACCACAATATTGGAAAGTAATTAGCCTCTAATTAAAATAAATAACTTAATACAAAAAAAAGAAATCTCCTGCATTTGTATACACTAACAATGAAAAATCAAAGGGAAATTAAGGAAACAATTCCATTCACCATTGCAATGAAAAGAATAAACTACTTAGGAATAAATTTACCTAAAGAAACAAAAGACCTGTATACAGAAAACTATAAAACACTGATGAAAAAAATCAAAGATGACACAAGTAGATGGAGAAATAACACTTTCTTGGATTGGAAGAATTAATACAGTAAAAATGGGTGAACTACCCAAAGCAATCTATAGATTCCATGCAATCATTATCAAATTACCAATGGTATTGTTCACAGAACTAGAACAAATAATTTCACAATTGTATGGAAATTCAAAAGACTCTGAATAGCTAAAGCAATTGAGAAAGAAGAATGGAACTGGAAGAATGAATCTTCCTGACTTCATATTACACTACAAAGCTACAGTCATCAAGATAGTATGGTACTGGCACAAAGACAGAAATATAGATCAATGGAACAAAATAGAGAGTCCAGATTAAATCCATGCACCTATGGACACCTTATCTTTGACAAAGGAGGCAAAAATATATAATGGACAAAAGACAGTTTATTCAACAAGTGGTGCTGGGAAAACTGGTCAACTATATGTAAAAGATTGAAACTAGAACACTTTCTAACACCACACAAAAAAATAAACTCAAAATGGATTAAAGACCTAAATATAAAACCAGAAACCAGATATAAAACTCAGAGGAAAAATAGGCAGAACACACTATGACATAAATCACAGCAGGATCTGCTATGACCCACCTCCCAGAGTAATAGAAATAAAAACAAAAATAAACAAATGGGACCTAATTAAAAGTTTTTGAACAATGAAGGAAACCTTAAGAAAGGTGAAAAGACAGCCCTCAGAATAGGAGAAAATAATAGCAATTGACACTGACAAAGAATTAATCTCTAAAATATACAAGTAGCTCAATACCAGAAAAACAAACAACCCAATTAAAAAGAGGACAAGAGACCTGTTTTAAACAGACATTTCTCCAAAGACATACAGATGGATAATAAAAACATGAAAAGATGCTCAACACTGCTCATTATTAGAGAAATGCAAATCAAAACCACAATGAGGTATCATCTCATGCTGATCAGAATGGCATTCATCAAAAAGTCTATAAACAATAACTACTGGAGAGGGTGTGGAGAAAAGGAAACCCTCTTACTCTGTTGGTAAGAATGCAAACTTGTATAGCCACTATGGAGAACATGTGGATATTCCTTAAAACACTAGGAACAGAACTGCCATATGACCTAGCAATCCCACTGCTGGGCATACACCCTGAAGAAGCCAGAATTGAAAGACACACATGTACCCCAATATTCACTGAAGCCCTATTTACGATAGCTAGGGCATGGAATGTCCATCGGCAGATGAATGGATAAGAAAGTTGTGGTACATAGACACAATGGAATATTACTCAGCTATAAAAAGGAACATGTTTGAGTCAGTTCTAATGAGGTGGATGAACCTGGAGCCTATTATACAGGGTGAAGTAAGTCAGAAAAAGAAAGACAAATACTTTATATTAATACATACATATGGAATTTAGAAACATGGTACCAATGATCCTACACACAGGGCAGCAAAGGAAACACAGGTATAAAGAACAGACTTTTGGACTCAGTGGCAGGAGGAGAGGGTGGGATGATTTGACAGAATACCACTGAAACATGTACATTACCATATGTAAAATAGATGACCAGTGCAAGTTTGATGCATGAAGCAGGGCACCCAAAGCTGGTGCTCTGAGACAATCCAGAGGGATAGGGTGGGGAGGGAAGTGGAGTTTCAGAATGGTGGTGGGACACAAGTATACCTGTGGCTGATTCATGCTTCTAGACAGCAAAAGCCATCACAGTATTGTAAAGTATTTATTCTCCCATTAAAATTAATTAATCAAACAAAGAAACAAAGAGATGGGAGACAGAGAAAATAAGAGAAACATAGAAGGCCAGTCCAGCAGTTCTGATTTTCAAATGAAGAAATACAGAGAGAAAAGAGAAAACAGAGGTAAAGAAGTCATCAAAAAAAGTCCTAGAAATGAAACTCTCCTACACTGTTGGTAGAAATGTAAATGCTACAGCTACTATGGCAAACAGTATGGAAGTTCCTTGAAAAACTAAAACTAGAGTTACCACATGATCCAGTAATCCCACTCCTGGCGTATATCTGGAAAAGATGAAACACATAATTTAAAAAGACACATGTACCCCAATGTTCACAGCAGCACAATTTACAATAGCCAACACATGGAAGCAACCAAAGTGTTCACTGACAGATGAATGAATAAACAAGATGTGGTGTATATGCCATTCCCTTCTCCAGGGAAGTTTTCTGACCCAGGGATCAAACTCATATCTCCTGCACTGGCAAACAGACCCACTCCAGTATTCTTGCCTTGGAAATCCCATGGACAGAGGAGACTGGTGGGCTACAGTCCCTGGGGTTGCAAAAGAATCAGATATGTCTTAGGGACTAAACAACAACAAAAAATCAACTATACTTCAATAAAAAATGAAAATGTCCTAGGTCAAAAAACAAAGCAAAAAGGAAAAAAGACAATTTCCTAGATTTGAAAGTCATGAGTGTGCAGACTGAAAAGATCCATTGAATATACTATATATATACAGCTACCAGCTGGTAGCTCAGCTGGTAAAGAATCCACCTGCAATGGAGGAGACCCCAGTTCAATTCCTGGGTCAAGAAGATCCCCTGGAGAAGGGATAGGCTACCCACTCCAGTATTCTTGAGCTTCCTTGGTGGTAAAGAATCTGCCTGCAATGCGGGAGACCTGGGTTCGATCCCTAGGTTGGGAATATCCCCTGGAGGAGGGCATGGCAACCCAGTCTAGTATTCTTGCCTGGAGAGTGGATAAAATAAGACCCACTTCAATGTACTTTATAAGAAGAAAGTGAAGATATTTAAACTTTCATATAGGGAAAACAAACAGGTAGCATGTAAAGGATCAAGAAGCAGAACGACTTTGAACTTCTCAACAAAACCTGGGAAGCCTGAAACTATGGAATAAAGCCTTTAACAACCTAAAGGAAATTATTCCCAGAATAAAATCTTATATCCGGCCAAACTATTACTTGTGTGTGAACTTAGTATAAAGATATTTTCAGACATGCATGACCTCAAAAAAAAAATGCTCTCTACAAGTCTTTTTTCTCAAAAAGATACCAGAGGATGTGCGCCACAAAAACATGGAACAATCCCTTGAAGAAGATTTGAGAACTATGAAGCAGGGGAGCCACTATCAGAAACACAGGTGAAGGAAGTTCTCAGTATGACAGCTGTGCACCAGGCTTAGAAGGCAGACTGAGTCAGGTCAGAAGGTTCATAGGGGAGAGAATTCAGGTGATGACAGTGATGCAATGTCTGATGTATCTGAACAAATTACACAGGGTGAACAGCTTGATATTCAATTAGTAAGAAGTATCACACAACTAAGTATTACACAACTGGGACTTCCCTCGTGGCTCAGAGGTTAATGCGTCCGCCTCCAATGCGGGAGACCTGGGTTCGATCCCTGGGTCGGGAAGATCCCCTGGAGAAGGAAATGGTAACCCACTCCAGTATTCTTGCCTGGAGAATCCCATGGACAGAGAAGCCTGGTAGGCTACAGTCCACAGGGTCGCAAAGAGTCGGACACGACTGAGCGATGGAACGGAACAGAATGGATTACACAACTAAGTAAACAAACAAACAAAAGAACAGAACATCATTTATTTGAGGGGGGAAATACAAGGAAAGGTAATGAGATTTTACAATAAGGTACAGTTGTGAATGGGGCTTCCCAGGTGGTGCTAGTGATAAAGAACCCGCCTCCAATGCAGGAGACATAAGGGATGCACATTTGATTCCTGGGTCGGGAAGATCCCCCGCAGGAGGGCATGATAACCCACTTCAGTATTCTTGCCTGGAGAATCCCATGGACAGAGGAGGCTGGCTGGCTACAGTTCATGGGGTTGCAAAGGGTCAGACATGACTGAAGCAACTTAGAACACAATGCACGCACAGTTATGAATAGTCATGATGACAAAGGTAAAAAATTATGATACATTTCCACTAGGGGGACAGCAGTGTACAGAAGGGTTAGTGAAGAGGTAGGGGTAATAAAAGAGAGCTATATTATCCTTTTCCAAAATGACAACATGAAGTAGCAACACAAACATTTTGTATATAGAGAGGAGAGAAACAGCCAAAAGATCAGACAAAAAAGGTGAAAGTGATTGCCTGTGGAAGGAGGAAAGGAGGGTGAGGGGCAGATGGGCTGGTGGTATAACTATTTGATTCTGAAGTATATCTTTGATAAAAATAAAACTTAAACATGAAAAAAAGTATGGAAACAGTGTCACAGAAATATGTATGATACAAAGTAGCATTCATGCTCTGATTATAATCATATAACAAATCTGAAAAGAGCTTGACTGGGATTTACAAAGGCATTAACAATTGTATTATGGTGGTAGGATTAAGAATAACTGCTTTCTTTTCCAAATTCCCAACACTATAAAGTGCTTACATAACTTGATAATCAGAAAGTGAGTTCACGAAGCTGAAAATGTATATTCCTTATCATGGACTGAAAATTGGTTCAGAATTAGTTCTATTTTCCAAATCCAAGATCAAGTTACCAAGGAGAGATCCTGGGTGGCTGGTGTTTTCTCTTATTCTTTTTTCCTTCCAAGTCAGTATCAGGAATATTATGAACCAACTTTCTAAAAATTATCAATTAATCAGAAGTAATGTTTGTATTTAGCTTCTTCACTCATTCCATGTGTCTCAGCTATAGCGTTTGCAACACAATAAAAACAATTGCTCTGTCAATTCTGAGGGAATGAGAAAAAGTATCTTCAAATATCCAAAGTTAATACTGCTTGAATAAAGAAAAGTTAGTGTTTTAAAATTTGTGGGGTAAGACATTTGCATTACAATGACGTTTAATTTTAATGTTTAAGAAATGAAACAAAAGCAGCTCTGTGGTCTAACTACGGAGACACCTCATACAACATTCTGAAGATCCCATCAGATTTAACAAGTAATTAAAAACACTAATGCTTTTTCATTGCAAATGTGACACACAATGAAATTTAGTAAACTATCAAACAGGAGAAAAAAGTATAAAAATCATACCCACTTCCACAACTCAAAGCTACAAAATCATAAATGCTGCTTGGATGTCTCTGATTGAAAATAAACACTGAGAATTTCTTTGACGAGTATTTGTACAAACCCTTCTCTTATCTGTAGGATGCTCTGTTTACAACTCACTTCCACAGAGGAAGTTTTTAGTTTCAGGGGTAAATGATCCTGTGGGTAGTTTTTTGGTTGAAACAGTCTAAACAGTTACTTAAGAAGCAGAAAATCTATTTAAAAAAAAAATCTTTAGCTTTTTCCTTACAGGCTGTGTTTGGCACTACCACTAGTGTCTACACAACTGCCACAGCTCTCTGTCTTTGCTAACAGAACCCTCAAATTTTGAGTTTAGGTAGTGGATGGAGAAGAGTAGTCACAAGGTAAGTACAGTTCTTCCCAGAGTCCTCTGCAACAAGAAGTGGTCCTGTAATCTACTTCTGGCCATGAGTTATTAAGAAGATGCTGTTGGAGGCATGACTGGGAAAGCTCCCCCCAGCTCCCCTCAGTTCAGTTCAGTTCAGTCGCTCAGTCGTGACTGACTCTTTGCGACCCCCTGAATCACAGCACGCCAGGCCTCCCTGTCCATCACCAACTCCTGGAATTCACTCAAACTCATGTCCATCAAGTTGGTGATGCCATCCAGCCATCTCATTCTCTATCGTCCCCTTCTCCTCCCGCCCCCAATCCTTCCCAGCATCAGAGTCTTTTCCAGTGAGTCAACTCTTCTCATGAGGTGGCCAAAGTATTGGAGTTTCCCCAGCTCCCCTACCCACTGGATAAAAGAACAGACCATTACAATATGAAACCTCACTTTTTTTCTTTGCTCTTTTTGTTTCCTTCTTGAATGCATTCCCTGGAGTGAGGACACAAGGTCTGAGGCTGTGGCAGTCACTTTGTGACTCTGGGGCAACAATATGGAAAAAGCCTGGATCCCTGAGACTGTCACTGGGCAGCTGCAAACATCCTGGACTGCACACTTTCAGACTTTATTCAACTAAATGACAAATATTCTTTATGATGTTTTAAAGCAAGTATTGCTCAACCTTTTTTTGGTGTCATGACATTCATAGGACATGATAATATTTGTACTGCTTGTGGGGAATACGGAGGAGATTGCAGGCACCTGAGGTGAATAGCCCTGCGCACTCTGGCTGCCCTACATCCCCTTCACCACCCTGAAGACGGAGGAGATAAATATTTCTGCTCATCATTTTGTGGTTCACCTGTGGGCCTCACTATACAAGTTAGATCATTCTAGTTTAAGCTGTGCTTATCAATATATACTCTGTTACTTGGGCTGAAAGCACTTCCAACTAATTCTGGGCTCACTTTTACTTCTTAATGCAAAGTGACAAGATTTCATAAGATATCTTCTACATTCTCTAGCAACATATAATACATAAAAAACAATGATTCAAGCCTAAATCACAAGCTTCCACTGACTGGACTACATGTTATTTAACTTGTGTTCTTTTTTGTCAGTTACAGGGCCACTTTCTAACTGACAAAGGTCATGTTTCATGAGATTTTCAAATAGGAAGGGCTTCCCTTGTGGCTCAGCTGGTAAAGAATCTGCCTGAAATGCTGGGTTCGATCTCTGGATTGGGAAGATCCCCTAGAGAAGGAAAAGGCTACCTACTCCAGTATTCTGACTTGGAGAATTCCATGGACTGTATAGTCCAGGGGGTTGTGAAGAGTCAGACACAACTGAGCAACTTTCACTTTTCATTTCAAATAGGAAAGCTTTCAAACAACGCAATTGAGAATAGTCATGACTGAAGATCTGCCAGTCTTAGAGGAATAAAATTCATTAGTATCTAGAAGTTCATTTTATGGGTCAAGTTATTATATATTTTTATACAGTCTTAGGTTTGGGTACATAGGGCCCTGATAATAATTGACTTTTCTATATTCCTGTTATGTATGTTTCTAACTCTCTTTAACCAATTCCACTAGCTTACCCTATAGGGCTGACAGAAGCATTAAATAAAACAACACCTGTACAGTACCTAGCAGAATACATGGTATAGGGTAGGCACCCAATACACATTCTTAAGATTATTATCATAACAAGCAATGTAAAAATTATGCCTTAATTAATTGCCATGGGCTTCTCAGGTGGCTCAATGGTAAAGAACCCACCTGCCAAGCAGGAGATACAGGTTCAATCCTTGGGTTGGGAAGGATCCTTGGGTTGGCAGAGGAAATGGCAACCCACTCCAGTATTATTGCTTGGAAATCCTATGTACAGAGGAGCCTAGCATGCTACAGTTCATGGGGTCACAGAGAGTCGGACACGACTTAGTGACTAAACAACAACAATAGCCATACAACTCATCAGTTTTTAAAAATTATCTTTCATATTTAGCAAAAGACTTTATAAATATTATTAGATAAGTGCTATAAAATATGAAGCTCTCACCATCCCCAGAATTCATGTAATTATTTCAGTCTTGAGCCAGCTCCCAGGTGACCTGCCTTCCTGTCTTGGCAAACAGGTATCATGCTTCGGTTATGGCTGAGAGCTGTGTGCTCTTCAACAAAAATATCCAGTTCCCCAGTTCTCTAGAGAACAGACTGAGAGGGCTTTATTTGGGAGCCCCTTGTTTATTAAGAATTGCTTTTATGTCACTAAGGCAAGGAAATGAATTTTAAACCTGTCTCAGCCACAGAATGACAATCGGGGCAAAATGGGGAACTCTGCTCTCTCATAGTGCCTGGGATGAGAGCTCAAGGCATCTGTCTGTACTTGAAAAGGTAGATGTACTAATTATTGTTACAAATATGACTAGAAGCAAGTGATCAATACACATCTTCCTGGAGTTAAGCTTTTTAATAAAATGGCATTCCCCTTTTGGAGATCTTTTCTTAGTTCAACTAAGAATATGCACCTCAACTATTGTATTTGGATAATGAAGAAATATTTTCTGAGCCAGAGAAACACACTACCACTGGGGACATGGAGTTTTTACCCTAGCACATTTCCTTTGCTGTAGGCATCACAGATAGTTCTTGACAAGTCATCTTTCCTAACTTCGTTTTCCTAACTCACTTTGCATAGATCTTTCACTGAACTTCTGAATACTGCTCACCTTTCATTTTACCCATTCATGCAAGTATGATGGCTTCTTAAGAGTAAAGATTTTCCATCTTTCCGCCCTCCCTAGAATCTTATATAATAATATTTTGTGGCTAGAAGGTCTTTCACAAATGTTGGGAGATACTGAATTAAAGTATGTAAGAATGTGTATTATTTATGTTAATAGATGTGGTAAGATCCTAGCCTGAGACACTGAGATGGGGTAATGTCCATTTTTAGGATTCAGATCTGATAGGCTACTGGGACAGGCCCAGTGCAAGTCTGTTTGCTGAGGGTTGAGGGAGACCTAAGAAAGCAGATGAACTGAATTATGTCTTACATATTAGAGGGTATGTCTATTTAGTGGTAGGCTAACCCTAAGGATGGATGGCATCACCAACTCGATGGATGTGAGTTTGAGTGAACTCCGGGAGTTGGTGATGGACAGGGAGGCCTGGCGTGCTGTGATTCATGGGGTCGCAAAGAGTCGGACACGACTGAGCGACTGAACTGAACTGAACCCTAAGGACTCATGCTTTAAGCCAGGGCTAGAGACACAGAGAAAGTCACAGAGTGGGGTATGCTTCCCGATTTCCAGTATGGTGATGAGCTGTAATTCAAAGCAAAAAAAACAAAGTACTCACAGCAAAACAGACACTTAAACTCATGCACACTCAACCAGACACACATTTGTTATGGATGAATCTATTATTGACAGTTTTCTCTGTTTTGAAACAGGATGCCCTGAACAAGGAGTCTGACAGTACAGGTCCGAGTACCAGTTCTGCTATTAAGTTACGCAGCAACCTCAGAATTCTCACTTGGCAACTCTCTAGGCCTCTATTAACATATAGACAAAAAAGCAGAGCCAGACAGAACTCATCCTATCTAACTGTACTGTCACCTCAAGCCCCTTAAAATGACAACAAAGGGTTAAAAAAGACATAAACTTAAAAAAGAGCGGAAGATGAGGAGAGGGTAACAGACAAGATATTTTGGAATCTAGAAGGCATGTAGATAGGTAGTAACTGATTGCAAACCCAAGACAGCTGAATCTTAAGCCACCAGTGGGGAAAGGAGACACACACAAGAAGCGTGAGCGACTTAGTTGCTCAGTCGTGTCTGACTCTTTGCAAATGCCATGAATGTGGCCCACCAGGCTCCTGTGTCCATGGAATTCTTCAGGCAAAATACTTGAGTGGGTTGCCATTCCCTTCTCCAGGGAAACTTCCCAACCCTGGGATTGAACCCGTGATTCCTGCATTGCAGAATTCCAGAATTGCAGGCAGATTCTTTACCAGCTTAGATGGCACATAGATAGGTAGAACTGATTGCAAAACCAAAAGAGCTGAATCCCAAGTCACCAGTGGGGAAAGCAGAGACACACACAGCCAGTCAAATACTCAGGCCCATTTTGGCAGAAAGCTGGAAGACTTTTCCCCACTATGATGAGCACACAGAACAGGGGACATATAGACCCAGGGACACCAGAGGCAGTTGAAGGAAAACATGTGATGAGGTTGAATGTGTGCCTATTATAACAGATGCTGAGACACCCAGCCCTCTTCCCAGCCACAGGTCCCACAAGGCTTACAGCCAGGCCTTTCTCTGTCAAGCAGGAAACTAGAAGCATCTTCTGTAAGGAATCAAACTAGGTCAAAGTAAAGACTGGTGGTGACTAACACTGGTTTCACATCAAAGAATCCAACTGATGCCTTTTAGTGAAGCTTGGGCAACTCAAACACTGAAGCTTCCAGTCAGACTTTTAATTTCCCATTCAAACATGTGGTTGAACAAAAGCAAGGTTTTTCAGAAATTTGAGGAAAACTGTGAATATGAAAGATGCGGACCAAAACAAACAGAAGAAGACAACCCAATTTTGGTAAAAATTGAAACCAAAAGATAAGAAGAGACAAAAATCAGAGCAAAACAAAAAAAAATCCTGACCTCTTCAGAAAGAAAAGAGAAGAGATTTCAACTATGAAATAAGGAAAGATTCCTAAAAAAAATTCTCACAAAATATGGCAACAGAAATGAAAAACTCAGTGGAAGGATTAGGAGATAAAGTGGAGGAACTCTCTCAGAGAGTAAAATAGGAAGACAAATAGATGGAAATAAAGAGAGGAAAGGAAACGAGGACAAATCTAGAAGATTTCATATGCATAAAAGGAGTTGTAAGAAGAAGAAAAAAAGTGGAGGAAGGAAATTAAAAAAAAAAATTAGTTACAAAAATTTTCCCAAACTCAGAAGCATGCATTTGCAGATCAAAAAGGCCCTCTGAGTGTTCAACATAATGGTGGAAAATAGACCCGCAGTAAAGCCTATTACCAAATTCCCTGGTGGCTCAGATGGTAAAGTGTCTGCCTGCAATGCAGGAGACCTGGGTTCAATCCCTGGGTTGGGAAGATCCTCTGGAAAAGGAAATGGCAACCCACTCCAGTACTCATGCCTGGAAAATTCCATGGATGGAGAAGCCTGGCGGGCTACAGTCCATGGGGTGGGAAAGAGTTGGACACGACTGAGCGACTTCACTTTCACTGAGATACAAGGGGGAAGCTGAAGAGATAATAAGCTTCTAGAAAAAAACACAGGACACATACAGAAGATCAGGAATCAGAATAGCACTGCATTTCTCAACGGTAACTGGAAACTAGAAGATAACAGAGCAAAGCCTTCACAATTAAAAACAAGAAAGATTTACAGTGCAGGGTTCTATATCAGCTAATCTATCAATCAAGTGCTTGGGTTAAGAATAAAGATTTGCTTAGACATAGAAGGCCTTGAATATTTTACCTGTGATGAATCCTGAGGAAGACACTAGAGGATGTGCTCCACAAAAATGAGGGAATAACCCAAAAAAGAGGCAGATACAGGACATGATAAACAGGGGAATCAACACAGACAAGAGATGATTAGGATCCCAGGACGGTGGAGAAGGGAAACTCCAAGGTAACATATGAACTTCAGGCCCCAGAGGGCAGTCCAACCCAGATGGGAACAGGTCAGAATACTTTGGGAACACTTCTGTAAAACAATGAAATTAACAGAACTGGATGCATCTAAACGTTTGGGAGGCAATTAAGACAACTGGTGAAGACTTTGCTGCTGCTGCTGCTGTGTCACTTCAGTCGTGTCCGACTCTGTGTGACCCACAGACGGCAGCCAACCAGGCTCCCCCGTCCCTGGGATTCTCCAGGCAAGAACACTGGAGTGGGTGAAGACTTTAGGCTTCTGTTAAATACAAATACATAGAAAGCTAAGCAAATAAAAGGACAAGATTTATTTATTACAGAGAAAACAAAAAGTCATACAGAAAAGGAAACCAAAGCACAATATTTATATAATTACAATAAAACACTCGATATAGATCTAAGCACAATCATGACGTAACTATACTGGGAGACTAGAAGGGTGGGTGGGAAGGGTGCATGTATGGGGCAAAAAGACAGCTAAATATTCATCTTCTATGGTGGGAAATTATTAGCTAATGTCCAAACCTAATGTCGAGAAATAGTAATACAGGCATGCTGATTAGAGATATGGAATTAATTGCCAAATGAATCAGATAGAAGAGCTGAAAGTGGTTACATCTGGGACAGTAAAGTGTAAGGGGAGGTGAACAAGGACCTGCTCTTTTTCCTAATTAACTTTATACAACCATTTGACTGTTTAACTCAGTATATAGAATTTTAATATAAATGAATAAAAGAATTGGATGATATGATGTCAAAGTGTGTATGTTAGTCACTCAGTCATGTCCGACTCTTTGTGATCCCATGGACCACAGCCCACCAGGTTCCTCTGTCTATGGGATTCTCCAGGTAAGAATACTGGAGTGGGTTGCCATTTCCTCCTCCTATGATGTCAAATGGGCTTCCCTGGTGGCTCAGAGGTTAAAGCGTCTGCCTCCAATGCGGGAGACCCGGGTTTGATCCCTGGGTCAGGAAGATCCCCTGGAGAAGGAAACGGTAACCCACTCCAGTATTCTTGCCTGGAGAATCCCATGGACGGAGAAGCCTGGTAGGCTACAGTCCACGTGGTCGCATAGAGTTGGACACGACTGAGCAACGGAACGGATGATGTCAAAAGGACTCTTCTATTTCCAAAGCTCCATGATTCTTTTAGGGCAAGTTTAGCTACTAGGATTGGAAACGCATCAGGAAAGTGAGCAGGGAAACTCACTTATTAACTTAGCCTTGGCATGTCTGACTTCTCTCCTGTCACAACCCAGTGACAACAAAGAAAATGGCCAGTAATGGCAGTTAGAATTATTAGGAAATGAACCCAGATGCACTTATATATAAATAAAAGATAAAACACTTTTGCCCAGACTTAGTGCCTGAATACATAGAAATATTCTTCCAATGTGATGAGAAACAGCAAAAGACAGAGAAATTAACCCATATTTTATCAACTAGCCATCATGATGAATTTTCACTTTAGCCAAATCCTTTGTTGAGGAAACAAGTCTGGTTGTTTTTAAGTTCTTCTGTAACCTTCCAAACACTAATTCTTAATATGGCTGGCCATAAAATTAACTAATAATCTCCTTTATATCATTATATTTCATCTTTATTACTTTATCCTTGAAAGCAGGTTATTAAATAATTACATTTTGGATTAGTATTATTCTGATTTGAGATTTTATCAATGCCTCCTAATTCCCCTATTACATTTACCTAATCCTCCTGACACCCAGACTATCATGAGCTTCAAGCAAAAGGCTGTTGTGTAGATGTGTTTAGTTGGCCTGCAGAGAGGGGTGGGGGTGGGGGGTCTGTCAGGTTTCTCTGAAATTAATGAGTCCTCAGTAGCAGGTTTACATTTATGGACTTCCACAGTGAAATTGTACCTTCAAAGATCACCAACTCATCTAAATTACAAGGAGATAAAGCTGGCTACTTGGGAGATAATTCCATAGATAACAGGATTAAACAGAGGATGTTGAGGATCAACTTCCTTCTAGAGCCTTGGAAGAAATGATGTTTGTTACTTTGTGTATATTAGGTATATTAGAGTTGCAAAATCAAACTTGGGATCCTGGCAGAGCCTGGCACCTGGGGGTCCCTGGATGGAGGAGGAAGGGAGGGAGCTAGTAAAAAGAACCTGGAAGGAGTTCATGCATCATAGTCTCAGGCCCTGGCAGTCATCATTACTTTGTATTGTGGTTATCAGAACTAGATGAGAAGGCAAATGGGAACACAGGAGATGCACTAAATGAGGGTACCCCAAAGAGAGGCTGTTGACAGCTGAAGTGATAAGGACAAGCCCGTGGCGCTGCCCTGTATGGGGTCACTTGGACAGGAGTTGTCTAGGGGAAGACACCAACTTCATAAGACTGGCTAAACTGAAGGGTGGAATTAGAGTGTGATGCGGACAAGTCAAGCAGGCAGAGGGATATGGTCAGGATCTAGAGGGTGACTTCTAGGGACCCAGAAGGATCAAACTGATCTCTAACTAGACCAAGAGAGTCATCAAGTTCATAGGATCTTAAACAGATGGCTTTGCTTGGCCACTGAGTCAAGGGTCTCTGTAGACTTAGTCAAGTCCAGAAGAGCAGAAATGCAGTTTGGCCAAAGGTCATAGAGGCTGAGCTGGGAAGCCAGTCGAGGGCAGGTTGGAGCCTTCCAGAGGTATTGCTAATCTAAAATTCCTTTAAGGCAAGGGAACCTGTGCTTAGGATATGTCCATAGAGTTAAAGTACAAGAAAGGCATTGCGGTCCTGTCTCCCCACTATCATCTGAAACCCCTTCCACTTTGCATGGCAGGCATTACATATTACATCCTCTTAAGTCTTTGAATGAGCCCATCTGTGTATCAGCTTAACCATAAGGCAAAGAAATTGTTTCATACCTCAGAAAAAATAGAGAAGGAGAGGAGCATCTTTCAAAGAACTTTTTTCTTCAACTCTAGCATGAGTTGAAGAAGAGGAGTATGGAAAACCTAGATGCAGGAATCAATCACATTCTGAGACGCATTTCTCTAGAGGTTTAGTGAAGAAGGGCAGGGGGCTGGGGAGGGTCTACAGAGGTACATCCACCACCAGCAAGATATTCTTCCAGAGAGACTGCATTAGTGGCCGAAGTCAAGCAAAAAGAGACATGATGGTTTGGTCCCAGAACTACAATGTAGAAAATAGACTGAAGAGGTTATTTTTGATCAGTTAAGATATCCAAAGGCTGGCCAACATTTTTCCACATTATTTTCTCCCTCATATGGCTTACTCATCAATTGGATCCATTAAAAATTTTTAATAATGCATGAAAAGCACCTAGAAATATTACCATGTAACAATTCATCAAAAACTGTGAGTGTTCTTTGAATTAATGTTGAATCCTAAATTATTCTTCATAAATGTCAGATATCTGAAAAATTCACTTCAATTTCCTGCCTAGGCTGAAACATATGAGGGATAATTTGAAAAGCTAATCACTTCAGAAGTAATTTTATAATTTGTCAAAAAAAAAAAGTGTCATCTAACAAAATCCAGGCATAGAGTATATGATGTAAATCTGGGTTTCTTTTGGCCTGGGTTTGTGGAGCGGAAGCTAAACTAACAGGCACACTGTGACGCTGCTATCAGGCTCCAATTTTCTCTGCAGGGGCCCCAATCACAACTGGAAAAGGATATGAACATGGCTCTCAGGTTCGCCTGTAACACAGCATGCCTAAAAAGGTCCTAATTTCTAAAATAAGACACTCTTCTCTTGGGAGGATGGGCAGCAAAGCAGGCTTTGCCTCAGGATTCTCAGGACTGCTATTCTCCCCAAACATGTATCATCATTTGCTTGGTGACCTGCTTTCCTGACACGAGAGACACTAAACCCTTCTCCTAACTCTAAGGAGAATGGAAATGACATTACATCTCTCCACTCCCTCAAATGTGTGTTTGCTCTAAACTGAGTTATATTCGGTTGATAAGATGGGGTGAACTGGGGTCTTGGGAATAAAGCGCATTGCCTAGGGCAGGGGTGATGGCTACCTTGTCTCTAAAGGCTATCGCCTGCTCTATCAGCTGGATTCCCCAGGTTCACAAACCTCTTTGTGGAATTCTTGAGCTCAAGAACCTTTCTTATCTATCCCATGTACCTGGAATTAGCTAAGACATTTCTTTGAGTATTTAAAACCAGCATCTACTCTAGTATAGTATCAGGAAAAGCATTATTGGCTATCAGACTTATTGGTAAATACTGAAGTCTCTAATTACCCACATTATTTAAAAAATTATAGTTACCTTACATTCTATTATTACCTTGGCACAGTAATAAATTGGCTCTGATTCCCTTTATAAGAGTCGAAACTGATTCTTTTGTTCTTGCACACACAAGAACTTGTAAAACTTTGATTTTTGTAATTCTTTTGTGTGAAAGATCTTATATCTATCTGTTTTCCCTTTGTGTGCTGAGGTTGTTATTAATATCCTGTCTCAGCTCTCCTTTGCAAAGCCGGGGCCGAGAGTTGGCAAACCACGTTCCTCAGGCTCCTTGGCCAGGTTCTGCCAGTTGAGGACACTGCCAGGAAACGAGGCGAGAGGAAGAGAGAAGGTTTGGGTCTCTTCCTACATTTTTCTTTCTTTCCTCTTTGGGTGATGTCTTCGGAGCTGGCCGTATCCCTGCCACTCTCCCAGCGCTGTAGGTGACAGCCTTCTCTATTGTTCCTGCTCCTCAGGGGGCATCTGGTCCCCAGGTGTGGCCTCCTTCCTGAGTGTGAGGTTCTGGTGACATGGCAGGGCTCCTGCTAGGAGCTGTTTCCTGCAGTTATTTAGTTGGGTTTCTGCAACTCCCCGCTTTCACTCTTTCAGCCTCCCACACTCTGTAACCCTTTCCTACATTCTCTCTGAAATTCCAAGTGTGTTTTCTGTTTCCTTGACAGGACTGTGACTAACAGAGTACTCCATGAGGGTTTTTTTTTTGCCAAAAATAACTGTATTTTGCCCCTTAGTGGGACTTATGGGGAAGCCGCAAAGTGTCAAGGTCTGGAATCACTTATTTTAACGAGTGTTTTGAGGCTGCTTACTATGTGCCAAGAGGCATGGTAAGTGCTCTCCAAAGATTATTACATTTAATCTCTAGAACAGTGCTCTGGGGCAGTAGCATAATAATCCACATTTTATCAATGAGGAACTGAGGCACACAAAGTTAAGGTGACCTGCCCAATGTTCGAGAGGTAGAAGTGGTAGTTTGAGGACTAATGCCCTGATGATTTATAATAATGAAAGTGAAAGAAAAAAACCTGACGGGTTGATGGTGGCAAGAAGGTCCATCTGCAGGCAGGAGTACTGAGATGAAGATGCATAAAAGCACAGATAGTCTGTCGTGGTCAGGTTCAAAATCCAGCATCAACAGAAGGGCTACAGAGACCTTCTGATGGGCTGGCAGAGCCCCCAACTGGCATCTAAGTACAGCAAGGAGCTGCCATGAGCACAGCAGATAATGCAGGCATGCACTGTCCCTCTCTGGAGGTTATGGCTACAGAACTGGAATTACTAGCAAGTTTGTGACCCCCAACTTTTTCTCTCTTTGTTTTGTAAGTAATAAAGATTCCTTTGAACCTTGCTATGTCAACAGAGGATTCGGGGTTTTCTAAATCAAGCAGAAACATACCTAACAAGTCTCTTCTCAGTGAACTTCTGCCATTTATGACCATGTAACTGATGCTAAAGCTGAAACTCCAATACTTTGGCCACCTCATGCGACGAGCTGACTCACTGGAAAAGACTCTGATGCTGGGAAGGACTGGGGGCAGGAGGAGAAGGGAACGACAGAGAATGAGATGGCTGGAAGGCATCACCGACTCGATGGACATGAGTTTGAGTGAACTCCGGGAGTTGGTGATGGACAGGGAGGCCTGGCGTGCTATGATTCATGGGGTCGCAAAGAGTCGGACGCGACTGGGCGACTGAACTGAACTGAACTGAACGAGTATTACGTACAGGGTATTATGCTTAGCAAAAAGTCAGACAGAGAAAGGCAAAAACTGTATATTAACACTTATATGTGAAATCTAAGAAATAAAATGAATGCATGAATATGACAAGTACAGAAGCAGATTCACAGATATAGAGAACAAACCAGTGATTTCCAGTAGGGAGAGAGAGGATGGAAGGGCAAGTTAGGGGTAGGAGAGTAGGAGACACAAGCTACCACATACAAAATAAACATAAACAACAAGGTTATAGGGAATCTGACCAATATAATAACTTTCAGTGGAGTATAATCTACTAAAGTATTGAATCACTATGTAGTACACATAAAACTAATATAATATTATAAATTTATAATTCAATTAAAAAAATCTCTCAATGATCATGTAACAATTTGAAGTGTATCTGGAGAACTGAGAATAAAAACGTAAGGACACAGCTATTTTAGGTTTCTTGTGACTTTAAACTAATATGTCATATTTTTAGTGTTTGAAAACCAAAACTAACATTTTTGAAAGTGAAAACTCTAACTCAAAATCACATGGAAAAAGAAAAGGCCAAACAGATAGGGAAGAAGAGAACGTGTATGGATGTTACTGAATTTCCATTAAAAGCATCATCTAAGAAAGAAAATACCCTACAGCCCAGATTACTATACCCAGCAAGGATCTCATTCAAATATGAAGGAGAAATCAAAAGCTTTACAGACAAGCAAAAGCTGAGGGAATTCAGCATCACCAAACCAGCTCTCCAACAAATGCTAAAGGATCTTCTATAGACAGGAAACACAGAAAGAGTGTATAAACTTGAACCCAAAGCAATAAAGAAAATGGCTACGGGATCGTACTTATCAATAATTACCTTAAACGTAAATGGGTTGAAATTTTCAAAAAGGCTAGGAAACAATTCTCATAGCCATCAATAGTTCGGTGTTGAGTTCATGAATAGTTTTTAAAGTTTGGGACAAACTGTAGTATTTGCTATTTGAAGTACTATTTGTAATTGGCATATTACGATGTAACATTGGTCTTCATTTCCAACTTAAAATGCCTAAAAATGCCTAACAGGTTTTTAGATTTGTGAATTTTAGTTGAAATGTATTTTATGATGTTACTAAACCTGTAGAAATATTGAAATATTTCAGAGAACTTATTCACTGTACATTTAATTTATTTATAAAAGTTATGAACTGTAGAAAGTTTTACTTGTTGGGTCAAATGCTTGTTGCTTCAAATGCTTGTTGCATTTGAAGTGCTAGTTACAAGAAAATCAAATACCTTCAATGTATAAATGCTATTAAGTTTTTAAAGGACTCTGGAGTATAAGTAAGTTTGTTTAAAGAAATTTAGTCTGTTCAACTTGAATCAGCTCTGTCAAACATTAATGAAAAGCCTCATTTAAAAATAAATAAATACAAAAAAAATATAAAAGCCATCTTGTCTGAGATGTGACAAGATGGGTAAGGACAACTGTTGAACAGCTGAGGCTGAGCTTTAATACACTCTGTCAGTGCTGTGTGTGGATAACGTGGCTCTATTTTTTAGCCACTTGACCTCAGGAAAGTTAGCTAAATTGCTAAGCATCCCTCATCTGTAAACCGGAGATAAGATAGAGTTGCTGTGAGAATTACTAAAGGAAATCAGCCCTGATTATTCACTGGAAGGACTGATGCTGAAGCTCCAATACTTTGGCCACCTGATGGGAAGAGCCAACTCATTAGAAAAGACCCTGATGCTAGGAAAGATTGAAGGTAGGAGGAGAAGGGAACGAAAGAGAATGAGATGGTCGGATGGTGTCGCTGACTCAATGGATGTGAGTTTGGGTGGGCTCTGGCAGATGGGGGGCTCTGGCAGATGAGGGACAGGGAAACCTGGTGTGCTGTAGTCCATGGGGTCACAAAAAGTAGGACATGACTGAGCGAATGAACAACAATGAAAATGAAGTGACTTGAGTCAAGAACCTAACACAGATCCTTAATAAGGCCCAATAACTAGCTATTTTGTAGTTATTATTGGATTATTATTGATGGTTTGAAGTATAACTAGTACTATGACAGAAAAGTTCCCATAACTATCATGTTTTTAGTAAGCAAACTTAGCTCAGTGACTTCTAGAATAAACATGATAGGTAGATGTTAACATAAGCCCACCACTTTGCCAACTGGAAATACTTTAGTTATTAAGTAATGAAAAAAAATGCTCAGAGGGCCAGAATTCACATTAAGGAAAAAAACCCCAACTGACCATCTGTGCATAACATACACATTAAGGATAAGACCAGAGGTCTCCAGAGACCATGATGAGAAAGGTGGCACCGTGGAAAGACCATGAGGCTTGGACCCCAGAGACCTGTGTTCCAATTTAAATCCTGTTAGCAGGCTCTGTGACTTTGGATATGTCATATAATGCATGTCTCTGCATTTCTCTTCCTTTATCTTTTAGACAACATCTGTAAAATAATGAGTGTCTAAAATTCTTTGGGATGGCTCTACCTATATGTCTAAATTTGAATGATAAGCAATTTGTGGGGAGGAGCTTGTAGATAAAGGCAACTGTTCTACCCTCTCTGAGGTTTACCATTCTCTACTGGCAGGAAGAAAGGGCAAAGAACTGTGCTTGGAACCACTGAGTCAGCCTTTGAGGTCTCAAATGTTGGACTCCTCACTTAGGGAGCCTTTGCCAGCTGTCCCTCCGTGGATGAATGACCAGTGGTTTTCCTCTGACCTACCCATCATTCTCACAATATTTCAAATGTCTTCAGTCTGAGCCAACTATTAGAAATAGCCACTAGCAAAACACGAGACTAGATAAGAGTGGTGATGTTGGTAAAGACATCTTCGGTGGGGAAAGGATAAACATATTGGAATGCAGTAGGACTTTCGATCCTTATGCATAATAAGAGCTTCATGTTTGGTACCAACTGTGCAGGAAATCACAAAAAGAATTAAAATTCATGTGTGCAACCAACTTCCACAACACTAAACTGTTCTTAACTTTGAGATAAAACACATTTGCCTCTGTATTCCTCAGTGCTCAATTTATAATCTCCTTTCAAAAAACAGAATTCTTATTAGGAAAGAAAAATTCAAGAATCAAAACTTCAGAATTAAAATCCCACCATTTGACTGGGAAGCAAGAACTTATAACAGTTTCTTCGTATTCTTATGAATTGCATGCTCCAACACAGGACTGTTGCGTAGAACTTGAAAATATATACTCCCAGTAATCAGGTCAAATATATACTTTAAAAATGATAGTATTTTTTTGTTTCCTAGTCAAATTTTGGAGTACACTTAAAAAAATAATAAATTGCTATTGGAATTTTTGAAGTCACAAAAAATAATCTTTTTTAAAAAAAGAAAAGGAGTAATTCTAAGAGACAGCAGCTGCCCATTATAGTATATAATTTAGGAGTGGAAACATCTAGGCACTAACTGACACTTTTCAAACTTAAAAGATTCTGAAAGTATGGACACAGTGACAACTGCTAGTTGAAATATTTACAGCATATTTAAGTACAGATATGTATAGTATAATGTGGAAGTGGGAAAATAGACCACTCTGCCTTAACATAAAAATGATTCATAAAGAAAGGGAAAACCCTAACATGAATTATAACATCAGTCTTCTTTACAGGCTGTCTGGATTAGGTTTTAAACTTTAGTGGGCCTGAAGAGACTTGGAATATTGTCTATGTATTGCCTCAAGAGACACCATGTAGGACTAGGAGGACTCTAAAGGAAAAAAATGAGAGGAACAAAATATGACAACTTCTTTTCAATTGGCTGGTAAGGCTTCCCTGCTGAGTAATTATGGGTGGGCACAGTGGGTGGGGAAGTGGGCATATTGATTCCCGGGGGTTGAATCACCATTATTTCTCTTCAGGGTTCTTCAGCACCTCTGGACCTTTTTTGCACCTTTTCCTTATGATTTCCCTACGGCAGTCACTAAGATCTGAGGCATATCTTTGACTTCTCTTACACATCATGGGTGAAGAGCAGAAATGCCCACAGGAGCAGGCAGGCCAGAGCAGAGGTGACCACAGCAAAGGGTGCTGACCTGGAGTGTCCATGCTCTCCTCTCCAGCGTGAAGCAAGGGAACCAAGTGGTGCCACAACTAGTGGTTTTTTGAAAGAATTTGGGCATTTTAGTGAAATATGATATGATTACTTAGTGATGATTTAGTGATATGATTTTAAAATGTTGGTTTCTTTTAAAAATATCCTCGGTTCACAACATGCTTTTCTCTGGCTCGCATCCCTCAGGCAGGACCTCCACTTGATTGTGACAAAGGGTGCAAGGCTACTGGTGGGCCAGCTCGGGGGTGTGTACCTGGAGTGGGTTTTCTAATGTCCCACCCACAGCACAATGCACCCCCAAGCCTTTTTAAAGACTTTGTGAATTCTCTGTATCAAATCCCTTTCTGCTTAAGACCGAGTGGTTTCTTGTTCTTGCAACCGAACCCAGATGGATAGCTAAATTTATCAAATTGCAACTTGGAGATACAATGCCACAGAAGATTTATTTCAAACAATTCACTTAAAAAAAAGAGAGAAAGGGGAAAATATCATAGACAACACTGATGCTTTTCCCATCTAAATGATAACCTGTATCAGCATAAATAAAGGTATCAAGAGTTATATACCACAGCCCCGGAGCAGGCAAGGTATCTCCCAAGCTGGCCAGAAAGGATTGGGAGTTAGAAGGAACTCTGATTCAGATCCTCAAGGAACCTTATAAATACCCAAGGGTTGAATACCTCTGGTCAAGAGACTGAACCACAACCACTGCCACCAAAAACAAATATACAAAACCCTTGTATTTTTGTGCTGAAAATTCTAGTACATAATTTAACAGCACATCCAACTACCTGCCCTGACAATGAGGGCACTAGCAAATGGTAAAGAAGCCACCACAGCTTCACATGAGAATTGATTTTGACCTTTCAAAGAACTTCCTGTGACTTTCCATCTTTTGAGCAGCTATTTACATTTGAGCAAAAGAACAGTCTTCACAGCTGTACCGTATGAACAGGAAAAACTGTTGCTTGACTAATTTACATAACAGATTTGAACATTCAAGGTACACATTCATGGTATAAATTACTTAAAATTTTTCTAATCTGAGGAAGCTACCCAAATTACTTTTACAGTTCAGATGAGTTGAATAAGTTACAACGGAGCTTTATTTGTTGGTCCCAGAGTACAGTGATCCAAATGGAAGTCCAGGCAAGATTTATGATTCACCTTGTCCTTCCTTCCTCTTTTTCAGACTGTCTCACCTGCTACCACCTAACCTGTATCTAGCTGAGAGAGAAGGGAGCAGCAAAAAAAGGAATTTCTATAGAAGCTTCAACTATCAAATCTTAACCTGCTGAAGACCAAGCTAGGATTTACAAGGAAGCACACATTAAAAACGAATCTGTCCTATTGAGTCCTCCTTCTGGAGGTGAACCAAGTTGCTGGGTTGGAGGGGGAAAATTACTTACTGTATAAAAAGCACTTGTACAAATCTGATCTTGATTCTTGAGAGCTGAATTTTAACAAGAACCAGTTCGACATTTAACAGATAATTATTGAGATGGTATACACAGTAGTCCCTACCCTGTAATTGAAGCTAGTTACAAAAATGCCTATATAAAAATAGAAAAAATAGCTAATCTCACAATGTTGTGATTTTTTGTAAAGATATTTTCTATTACTAGAACCAGTGTTTGAGAACATTTTATCTAATTTTTTATTAGAAAAATATCTAACAAAAATTAACTAAGAAATTTCAGTAACCCACCCCAACATTCAGATTCACAGTAAATGTTTGAGAGTCACTGTATTAGTTTCCTATCGCTTCTGTGGCAAACTGTCATAAACTTCATAGCTTAAAATAAGACAGATTTATTATTTTATAGCTCTAGCAGCCAGAGTCCTAAAATTCAAAGGGTTGTAAGAACTGTGTTCCTCTGTGGATGCTCTAAGGCAGACTGTTTCCTTGCCTGTTCTGGCATTTAGACTCTGCCTGCGTTCCTTGGCTCATGCCCCTTTGTATACCTTCAAAGCCAACAGTGTAGCATCTTCAAATCTTTCTCTCTCTCTTTTCTCTGCTTCTGCCATCACACCTTGTCTGACTCTAATATTTCCTGATTTCCTCTTATGTGGACCCTGTGATTGTGCTGGGTCTATCTGGATAATTCAGGATACTCTTCCCATTTCCAGATCTTTAACTTAGTCATATTGGCAAAGCCCCTTTCACTATATAAGGGAAGAGCAACACAGGTGCTGGGGATTAGGAAATAGAAAATTTTGGAGGGCTGATATTCTGTTTATCATGGCTACTAAGATCACTCATACAAAAAGAAAATATTCAGATATCTTTGCAGCTATTTGTGAAAATATTAACCAAGAGTGCTCGCTTTAAAAAAATTCATAAGATTTTAAAAACAAAAATGATGAAAGATTCATATTTTTTCCCATAGAATCAAGTATATATACTTCCTACAGGAAATAATGCTTAACTGTGAATAAAAATCAGGAGGGTTTTCCCCCCTACCACAGTAAAAGTCCAGATTTTCTGTTTTTCTTACAGGACAGGCGATGGTCACAAACTGGTTGTCATGGATGACTGGACGACTCATTCAGAGACGCTGGTCTAGCTGTGACAGTAACATGGTAACAGCTGATTGATAATTTGATTGTACTAAGTATTACCTGTTTGAATAAAGCGTAGTCCTGTCATGTGGATAATGTTCATTGACATACAAGGAAGAAGATGAAATTGTGGTCGCCAAGGAAGCGGCTTCAAACAGCGAAGGAGTACTAGGCACCAGATCTGGCCTGTGTCGGGATCCCAGTGCTGGGTGACAAAAAGCAAAACAAGCCCTCATGAATCTCACTAATAAATGTTGTTTCAGTGTCTATGATAAGCTAAATGAGTCAAAAGCATTCATTTTACATATCAGGCTGCAAATTAAGTTGTGAATTAATTGTGCTCTTCTGAACTGCAGCAGAAATGTAAATAGCTTCTTGCAAATAGGTTAAACAGAAAGGAAATTGGACTAATTTACAAAATGGCTAATGGAAATGACATTATGAATGTTCTTTTTCAAACCTAATAAAGTGATTTACTGTTTCAAAAGATGACATAAAAAACTCCTAGGAGCTTGAAGAGATAATTCGAGAGAGATTAAAAGGATGATTGGCAAATGTATAAACAGTGAACCTGATTCCCCTTGGAGGCTATGCTCATATCTGTGATTCTCAGTGCAGATCTAAGAACTCAGATTTGCTAAGAGCCAGGAAACAAATGCTTCAGAGACTAACAGCCATCTAGACCTTAACCTTGTTTGAGCCTACATGCATCTGTGAATATTATTCACAGCTCTTCTTGATATTATATTTTAACAAGCAAGACTGCTTTTTTTTAAAATGAGACTCATTTTTCTTTAAAATGTAGGTACCTATGGAAATACTCGTGCAAGAGTATCCCCCATCAGAAAAGTAGAACAGTCAAGGCTGTGCTGACTCTGAGTCTATGTGGATTTTTTTTTTTTGGACAGCTGAATCTGGATCATTTTAAATCATCCTCTCCCAATGGACAAATTCACATCAATTACTGATCAGCCTGTCAGAGTTAGTACTTTGCTTAAAGGACCAACCACAAAGATCAGAGTTCCTTTAAAAAGAGACATATAAATTTTAAGAGATAGAATACCGTGAACGAATCTTGTTTTTATCATTCCATAGTTGGACCTCCCCTCATGGAGATACTTTATTTTTTAATTTTATGGAACTACAGCTGACACATATTCAGTAACACTGGATCAGTTTTAGGTGTATAACATAGTGATTTGATATGTTTATTGGGTTGGCCAAAAAGTTTGTTTGGGTTTTTTTCTGTAAGATGGTATGAAAAACCCAAGTGAACTTTTTAGCTAACCCAATATATATTGTGAAATGATTATCACAATAAGTTGAGTTAACATCCCATCACCACACACACTTATAGCATTTATTTCTGGTGATGAGCATTTTTAAGATCTCCTTTCTTTGCAACTTTCAAATATGCAATACAGTTATTATTAACTTGCATCACTATGCTATACTATGAATTCTTTTTAATCCTTTCCCCAAAGTAAGCTAAAACAGATGATAATAAATACAATATAGCCTTAAAGTGTTTGTGGTATTCCTTTATAGGTACCATAGGCTCAGAATTATGAACCGTCATGAAGTGTATGAATGGAAATTGACCCTAATTGGCACAATTACATGAGTGTGAGGTTTTGGACTTTGGATTTGGAGGGATATAGATGGAAAGGTGGGGTGAGTAATGGAGGGAAAAGGGGGCAGGCACAGAAGGCCTGGACTCTGGACTAGGAGACTAGACACACATTAAAGTGGAGGAGACGGTGCAGTTTTGCCTCTGAGTCAGATCAAAATAAAGAATTGCCATGATGACTAATAGATGACAAGCATATAAAATTACATAAGTACGCAACATTCAAAAATCAACAAGTCTAGCAGTTGACAACTGGCTGGCAATCTTCAACATACTTGATTCCACCTTCTCATTAAATACCCAGAAAAATATGAACACTCTCAAGAATATAGAAAAGTGGATCTGAAACACAACCTCACATCAGATTCCAATGAATCGCTATTAAATATAAGGTGGATGGAGCTGGACTGAAAACAACTAATACAGACTTGGGTCTTGGGCATACTCAGCTTGACTTCACAAACCAGAGGCTTCCTGAGTGATAGATTATAGAAAAACACTACCTGTCCAGTGATTTGGGCCTGGGTCAGCGAGCACCCAAACACCAAGTAGCTGACTCTTACAAGCAGCTCAATGAACCAGAGAACTGTTTCCTGATGTGCCCATACCCTTCAGTTTTTTTAAAAAAGTAACTAGAATAGTGGGCAGAATTCTAGAATGTTCCCCAGTGACCTGCACCCTTATATAATCTCCCTTTGAGTGTAGGTAGAAGCTGTGAGAATGATGAGATATTATTCTTGTGATTATTTTATCTTGTGTGGCAAAAGGAATCTTGCAGATTTAATTAAGGCTACTAATCAGTTAACTCTGAGTTAAAGGGTCTCCCCTTTATCCAGGTAGGCCTGGCCTAATCATGTGAACACTTTAACTGTATTAAAGGGTCAGACACGGTCATGGCAGAGATTC
The DNA here is from genome assembly GCF_049115385.1 of Moschus berezovskii. Classification (NCBI taxonomy): domain Eukaryota; kingdom Metazoa; phylum Chordata; class Mammalia; order Artiodactyla; family Moschidae; genus Moschus; species Moschus berezovskii. The sequence continues at coordinate 52,150,496 of NC_142466.1, read as the reverse complement.
CAAGTGTGAAGGGCAATGACTTGCAGGAAATTCTCCGTCTGAAGATGGAGGGAGCTGCATGGCAAGGAACAAGGATGGTTTCTAGGGGTGAACCTGGCCCACACCTGTCAGATAGCAAAGACATGGGTACTTCAGCCCTATGACTGCGAGGAAGTGAATTCTGCCAACAACTGGAAGTGCTTGGAGGAGGGGTCTTCTCCAGCACCTCCAGATGAGAACTAGCCTAGCCGACACCTTGATGACCCGTTTCTGAGGTGACCCTGATAAAGTTGTGTCCAGAGGACCAGGTAAACCTTGCTAGTTTTCTGACTTACAGAACGGGGAGATAATAAGTGGACGTAAGCTGCTAACCTTCTGGTAAATTGTCACATGACAAAAGAAAATGAATACAACCCAGACATACTGAGAATGACAGAAAACACATGATTAAAAACTGGAGGGGTGTTTGGTGATGACTTCGCACACTCTGAAAGGGAAGTCCCCAAATGCAAAGCATTATAAAAAGACTGAATCTTGCAGCAAACTTTGTAGATGCAGAGAATTGTCCAGATAAATTCATTTAAAAATAATATGTCAACAGTTTCAAAGAATATGCTCAACAGGTTCTTCTTCAACCTTCAGAGACCTTTTCTGGTTAAGTGCCTTTCGATTTAAAGCTGTAGGTCCAATAGTTCATTTGAAAAAAAGCACGATTTGTGTACTGCTTCTATGTTTCCAGACTTTCTAGATGCTATGTAGTGTATTTATTATACTTACCCCCTCAGATTAACAACTGGACTCACAGCTTATACTTTAGAAGCAATATATACATGTTTATATAAGCATAGCTGACAGAAGCCGTATTGAGCACACTATCTGAAAGTTTGTCAGAGTTTAAACATGAGTTAACTCTAGTGAATTAAGCAGTGTGGTACGGAGATACCAATGCAGGGAAGCTAGGGAAAGAGCATGGATATCAGCAACTGGAGCCATTAACTCAGAGTGAGGAGCAAGGGCAATTCAGTAACTCTTGTTGAAATTACTAAATCTGGGTAAAAGTTGGTTTATAAGATGAGAAAAAAGAAATCCAACTTGGCACATATGGATAAGTGCTGCAAAAGGGCTAAGGATGAACATACTATTTTAAAGACTCTGAGGAAAAGAAAACCCCAAGGAGAGATCTAATATTCTACAGGAAGTAAAAGGAATTTTCAGGAAATGCTGGGATTCCCAAAAGAATAAACTGATAATAAAATCTAAAACCCTCTTATAGTATTAGAAGAGAAAATCCAAATGATTAACTCAATAGATAGAGAAAAATATTTGATAAAATGCAACACTCATTCTTGATAAAAATTTTAGAAACTAGGAATAAAAAGGAACTTCCTTGACTTGATTATGGGTATCCGATACATCAAACTACTTTATCAGAAGTGAAACATTAGAAGAATTCCCTTTAAAATCAGTATGAGGCAAGGCTTCCCACAAGCACTACTTCTATTCATCATTGTACCAGAAACCCTAGACAGCAAGTAAGAAAGATGTGAGGTCTATGCAGTAGCAACAAACAGCCAGAAAAACCAAATCTTAAAGATACACTATCTGAAAAGACAGAAAACATGTATCTGTCTTTTTTTTTAAATTTTTTATTTTACTGGAGGCAAATTACCTTACATTAATATATTGGTTGGTTTTGCCATACATTGACACGAATCCGCCCCATGTGTACATGTGCTCCCCCTCCTGAACCCCCCTCCCACCTCCCTCTTCCCCATATCCTCCCTCCAGGTCATCCCCGTGCACCAGCCCCAAGCATCCTGCATCATGCGTTGAACCTGGACTGAAAAGACAGAAAACATGTATCTGTCTTTATCTCTACAACCATTTGAGGAATAAATCTAACAAAAGGTAGGAACATGACATGCCAGGAGAAGATTATAAAACTTCTATTAAACTCATTAAAAAGGACCAAAATATATTGATAAGTCACTGCAATGCTCTTGGTCAGTTCAGTTGCTCAGCTGTGTCTGACTCTTTGCGACCCCATGGACTGCAGCACGCCAGGCTTCCCTGTCCCTCACCAACTCCTGGAGCTTGCTCAAACTCATGTCCATAGAGTCCGTGATGCCATCCAATCATCTGATTCTCTGTTGTCCCCTTCTCTTCCTGCCTCATATATAATATCTATGTGTGTTTGAAAAAAAAAATATATATATATAAGTACAGACCAAGGTCTACTAGTGAAAATACCAAAACCTTCAGATTTGGTACCTTCAGGTAGTGGGATTATAGATCTTTGTTTCTGAATATTTTAGTATGTTCTAATTTTTTTTTACCATAAACCAATATGGGATTGTTTATGTTTCAAAAATTTTACATTAACTGTGTCATACTATAAATATCTTAAAAAAAATCAGTTAAGAAGATCCTTTTGTAGTTCATGAGCATGATGATTGGGTGTTCACACTGCTGCATGACATGTGCCTCCCTGCAAACCTTGTTATGACACCGGCATAGTACCTGTCTGATGTAAAAAAAAAATCAGTTAAGAGACTTTGTTTCTTAGAGAAACTATTTTCTAATTTTTCTACTGTGAGTTTACATTACTTGTATGAATTAAAAAAAGAAGAAAAAAAGAAAAAATTCTTGTGGTTTAAGTTCTGTGTCTTTACCTTCTTCATCAAGGCTGCTAAAACTCTGCCCTTCTGTCAGCAAATCATGCTTCTCATCCTTCCATTCCTGGCTAATTGAGGACACAATCTCCTGTGAGGTTGCCTTCAGGGCAGCGATGGAGTTGCACCGTTTCTTGGAAGGTGACGCCTTCAAAGCTAGAAAAAGAAAAAGAATAGATAATTATTGTAAAACCACATTAATAATATTTTTAATTAAAATTTTACTCATGACTTATTAACATTTTTGTCATTATCCGAGTAGGATGCAAGGAGCTTTTTTTTACATACACAAGGAAAGGGAGACAATATTATTTGTCCAAAGTGACTTAAATCAAAATGTCTTAGAATAAATCCGGGTTGACCTGTCTTTTCAGATTTTGAAATGTAGTCTTACATGAGGTGAAATTCAAATGTTTATTGCTAAAGAATTATTTTTCCTCCTCTGAGCAATGTTTTTCTAGTGCTGAGAGGAGGCTGAGTGGGTTGATAAACGCAGATGGTAAAGTAAGGAGAATTCTCATGACCCCAGTTTTATTAACTTGGGACTGGGAATTTCTAAACATGCCAATGTTTAATCTTACGTTACCCAATTTAGCCAAGTTACTTCTGGTTTGCTTCTTTCTTTCAGTGACTTTCCACTGAAATTTCCGACCCTTTCGATCTTTTCTAGGCCATGGTTACATTAGATGTATAATTCACTCCTGATCTTTGTCCAAACAGCATTCTATGACTTCTGAAGTGTGTTGGAAACCTGTACCAAGGCAAGTGTACTTCACCATCAATCATGCTCACTGAAGGCTGTGACTTTACTTTTGATATGTCAGTGGGAGCTGCTTCAGTTGCAGCCAGACCATCTTCATTTATATTCTCTTTAATTATTCTTCTTGTCTGAACATTGTGAGAGCATTTCCTTGGAAGGCAGAGGAAGTGGGAAGTTGAAGCCTGTTTATACTTCTCTCTGAACTTGGTCTTGGCAGTGTCTCTCTTCCTTTAGAGGTTTGCATGTAGGGGTAACCTGACAGCTGATGCATTAGACTGACTGTGTTTGGCCTTGGGAATCTCAGAGCTTAGATTATACAGCTCATCAGGGCCTTCCCATCGGCAGCTTGCAAGAACTTAGCTGGAGAAGGGCTTTGGGACACACAAATGAGGAAAGCATAGAGGGCAATCTCTCCACTTAAAAGAGAAGGGGAGGTTTATGTGTCCCATGAGCAGTATTATAATGATAATAACCTAATTATAATCAATAACATGTGTAGAGGGCTTCAGAGTTTGGAAGCCAACACTAACATTCTGCATCTCAAATTATCCAGATGGTCATCTGAGGGAGGTAGGCCCTTTTATGGGTAAAGAAACTGAGTAGAAAAGTTGTGACCTGCTCAAGGTCACAGAGCTAGAAAGCCTGAAACCCCAGGTGTCTTTCTTTGAAGTTGTTTAATTGGTGGTTCACATCCTAGCTCTTTGGCATTCTATGTTCTGATTAAAGTGAGGGGTGGGAAAGATAAAACTAGAGTTTGTTTTTCTTTGAGGAGGAAGATTTTGAATGTTTAAAGACTGATTGAAATGGATTTTAATGGTAAATAAGTGGAACAAGTAAGTCACATTTTTAAAAAATCATCCCATCAAAACAGTGGTCATGCTTGAAGTAATTATCCATATGCTGGCTTTAACATTCTATCTGCTAACTTTTAGGAACCTTCAACTCTCATCTTTCAATATAGTAGAGTTGACTCTTGAACAACACAGGTTTGAATTCAGTACTAAATACAACAGTTTCACATAATCTGGGGTTGTTGGTTAAATCATCAGATGCTGAGGAAGCACAAAGAAGGATGTCTGACTCTAAGTTACACGGGAAATTTTAATCATGCAGGGGGTTGGTGATCCTAACCACTCCTCCCACTGATATTCAAGGGTCAACTGTATTTTAAAATTTCTAAGTCAGAAGATCTCAGTGTGGTTAAGGGACTGCTAGGAACCCCTGGAGAATCCCATGGATGGAGGAGCCTGGTGGGCTGCAGTCCGTGGGGTCACTAAGGGTCGGACACGAGTGAGCGACCTCACTTCCACTTTTCACTTTCACACATTGGAGAAGGAAATGGCAACCCACTCCAGTGTTCTTGCCTGGAGAATCCCAGGGACGGGGGAGCCTGGTGGGCTTCCGTCTATGGAGTCACACAGAGTCGGACACGACTGAAGTGACTTAGCAGCAGCAGCAGGAACCCCTGAAATTCTCTTAGAAGGTCTGTGATGTTAAAACAACTTTCTTAATAAGAAGTTGTTTATCTTTCTCACTTCTATCCCGAGTTTTCTATGTGACCTGTGGTTATAATCACAGATTGAATTCAGAAGCAGACATGAGAATCTAGATGTCTTCTATTAAGCTAGAATTATGGGCTTGAAAAAATATAAAATAATGCCACTTTCTCATACAATTATTTATTTTGGAAAATATAATTATTTTTCAAAATTACTTTTTTGTTAATATTGACTTATGTTGACAAGCAATTTTTTGTTTTTATCTTATAAGAATTAATGCATATTTAAAATTTCACTCAATCTTAAATTCTAATAGGTTAAATAAAGATATTAAGAGATATAATGACATGAATAAAGGATCTTTGGGGTCATAAGTCATTTTTAATAATGTAATGTGGCCCTGAGAACAAAAGATTTGAGACTTGCATCGTTCTAGGCCAATGCTCATTTCCTAAACTGAGGAACAGCCAGGATCAGAAGAATGTTGGCAGTGACATGGAAGGATGAATGAGGGGAAGATGCTCAGAGAATGGTCTGTACTTGTGACTTATAATGGACCAAAGGCCAAGAGCCCCAGGAAAGAAAGAACTCTTTGCTCATTATCAGCATACATGCAATGTGGAGCAGAGAAGACCACAAACAAATTCCTGCAAGGACCACACAGCACCTAAAGAAAGCCTGTACTTTTGTTGTAAATGGTTACTCTCCCTTAAAGGAATTATCTAAGACTCTCTCAGTGGATAAGGACTTGAATCTTGCAGAAATTGAATACCTCAGGGACTTGTTTTGATGGGAGAATCTCAAAGGATGATTTTGGCTGGTTACTTTCTTTTGTGCCACAGAAACTCCTGAATTTGTCTTTAGCTCACCCATCTGCCACCCCTGAAACTCTTATGTTCATTCCTACCCCTGGGCATTTTACATGCTGCTCCTCCTACATGAGATGTCTTTCTTGCCTCTAACTTTAAATGCTGGCTTGCATTTTAGGACTTAAATATTCTTTTTTAAAAAATTTTTATTTAATAAATGGTACAAAGCACAATGCCAAAAACATTAACAGTTAAAATTTCACCAAATGAAAAAATACTATAGAATAAACAGTTGTAAAAAGCTACATTAAGTTATTTTACAACTGCCTCAGGCTGCTAAAAGAAAAAACCCCAATGCCATACCTAAGTTATCCCTCTCTCAAAGTAATGCCATTTATGTTATAAACCATGAGCACCCCATCAAAAGACGGGAACTGCTTTTGTTAACTAATATATATATATATATATATGACTGTATCACTTTGCTATACACCTGAAACAAACACAACACTGTAAATGAAATATAGTACAATATAAAATAAAAATAAGTAACAGATCCTTGGGGCTTTACACCGAGTTAAGAGTTCCTATCAGAGGGATAACAGCACCACAGCTGTACTGAATCCTCATGAAGGAGGCACACGAATGACTGGATTACAAGAGTTACAGGAATAAGAGCTGCTCACTTCCCAGAAACTACAGCTCACAGAAAACCAACAAAGGCACGAGATACAGACCATTTACTTATGAATGTGTAAAACTTAAGAAAGTCCACATTATTCCTACAACATGTTGAAAGTGCTTCAGAATTCACACAATACTAATTTTCTTTTGGTTCTGGTTAAATTATATATACCAGTTTATCACAAATGGTAAAATCTGTAACTCTGTTCAAAGTTTTAAAAGATTACTTAAGAATGGTTTCTTGTATTTCTATGCCACCTTTATAGTTCTGGTTTCTCATTTCTTAATTAGTAAATTCAGCATGCAGGTTCTATCCCAGGCTAATTTATACACTTCCAGAAGGAACGGCCTCTTGAATCCACAGAGTGTTGAGGCGGGGAGCCCCCAACCATGTCAGATTCATTTCACATATGATAATATACATGTACAGTCATCAAGACAGTATGGTACTGGTATAAAGACAGAAATATAGATCAATGGAACAAAATAGAAAGCCCAGAGATAAATCCACACACCTATGGACACCTTATCTTTGACAAGGGAGGCAAGAATATTCAATAGAGAAAAGACAATCTCTTCAACAAGTGGTGCTGGGAAAACTGGTCAACCACTTGTAAAAGAATGAAACTAGAACACTCTGTAACACCATATACAAAAATAAACTCAAAATGGATTAAAGATCTAAATGTAAGACCAGAAACTATAAAACTCCTAGAGGAGAACATAGGTAAAACACTCTCTGACATAAACCACACCAGGATCCTCCATTACCCACCTCCCAGAATATTGGAAATAAAAGCAAAAATAAACAAATGGGACCTAATTAAAATTAAAAGCTTCTGCACAGTAAAGGAAACTATAAGCAAGGTGAAAAGACAGCCTTCAGAATGGGAGAAAATAATAGCAAATGAAGCAACTGATAAAGGATTAATCTCAAAAATATACAAGCAACTCCTTAAATATTCTTTTCATTGTGAAGTGCTTTTTGGGAAGATCAATTTTATTTCTCTCTGTGTACCTACAATAGCCTGTGCAAAAACTTGACTAACAGCTGCTTTATTACATTATAAATCTGTTACATGTTCCAATCCCTGACCCAAAACAGGTTAGGAAATTACCAAGGGAATTAATTTTTTTCAAAAAAGCTTTATATATTATTGACGTTTAGCATAGTGCTAGGTACATAATATGTGCTTAAATGTTGGTTGAATGAATTAACTATTCCAAAATTTTAGGACAGTTGATTTTTAACTAATTAATGTATTATTCTACTCCTTTCAGAAAACTTAAGTTTTAGTACTTTACACACATTCTCTGGGTAAAGAATTTCAGTGAGGTTTCAACATTACAGTGACTAATATTTCCAGAAAGTATTATTGGATTTTGTAAACATTATTACATTGACAGCAGGACTCAATTCTGGGGTGGGATAAATGGATTTAAGAAGATTAAAAAAATTTGATTAAAAAAAAGAAACCTGAAGACCAGGTACTGTTTTCTTGAGGTTAGGGGTAGGGAGGGGAAGTTTTCACCTACAAAGAAAGTATGCCTGTAGGAACTAAGAGCTTTAACTTAATCACAGTTGATAAAAGATGTTGAAGTTGCATTTTAAAGTGTCAACATTACTAATTAAATTGCTACCCTAAGTACTTTAAATTCCATTCATTCATTCAATTATTCATCAAATGATTGCCTACAATGTGCCAGGAAATGTGCTAGGGTCTGGGAATATATATGAGAACCAAACACGGTCCCCACTTTTCAGGAACGCAAAGTCAAGTGGGGAAACAGGACAATAGCTCACTATGGCAAAGTATAGTAAGTTCTATGAAAGCAGCACTGTCTGAGTTGAGAAGTGAAGGAAGACCAGGAAAGGATGGAGATTGTTACAGGCAGAGAGACAAGGGCTGTACAGGTGTATAGGCAGCCTTGAATGTAGGGGTAACTGTAGGATGCTCAGAGCTGCTGGAGCCTAGAGGATAGGGTAGAGGATGGAATGTGGGCGGGAAATCCCAGGGGAGGGAAAGAGAGGCTGCCTCACACTGAGACTCAGAAGCAGAGTTAAGGATTTTGCATACTAGGTAATATATTGAAGTTCTTAACAAGAAAAAAACTTCTGAAACATGAGAGGGTTTTTTTTTAAGCACGGAAATCAGCAAGGGGCAATTAAATTGATCCCTGTGGCTGGGGTGGGGTGACACTGGATTGGATGGGTTATATCCATACAATGGAATACTATTCAGCAGTACAAAGTAAAGTACTACAAGGTGGCTATATATGGAGCTAAGAAAGCAATATAAGGGCCACAACTTTAAGCAAAAACAAAACAAAACAAACCCAAATCATAAGAAACACGGTTAAAACAGGAAAGGCACTGTGGAAGAAGCAATGGACACTTGCTATTTCTAGGTACAACTAGGTATTGGTGAGTGACAGCAAGTCAGTGGTTAAGCCTTGACAAAGCTTGATGCCAGCATGTCTGGTCTGGATAACTGAGTAAATTGTGGTGGCCGTCAGTGACGTGTGGACTCAGGATGTGGGCAGGTTCCTGAGCAACCTGGGGGCAATCCAGAAATTAGTCCTAATTTGTGGACAACTGATTTTCAACAAGGAAACCAAGATAATCCAATGCGGAAAAGAACAGGCCATTCAACAAATGATGCCAGGGCAACTGGATATCCATATGCAAAAGAATGAAGCTGGACCCTACCTCACGCCATCTAGTATAAATTAAATCAATATCTGTAAATAATATATCTGCTAACAGAAACTTCTGTCAAGAATACATAAAGAACTCTCTATAACTCAACAATAAAAAGACAAATAACTAAAAATAGACAAAGTATTTGAATAGAGATTTCTCCAAGGAAGATATAAATAGTTGATAAGCACAAAAAAGATATTGAGCATCATTAGTCATTAGAAAAATACAAATCAAAACCACATTGAGACACTACTTTATACTCACTAGGATGTCTAAAATAAAAAAGACAATAACAAACATTGGTGAGGATGTGGAAAACTGGATATCTCATACATTGCTAGTGAGACTGCAAAATTGTGTAGCTGCTTTAGAAAAGAGTTTGGCAGTCCCTCAAAATGTTCAATAGAATTGCCATCTGACCTACCAATTCCACTCCTAGGTATATACCAAGAGAAATGAAAACTTATGTCCACAGAAATCTTGTGCATGAATTTTCATAGCAGCATAATAGCCAAAAATGTAAACAACACAAATACCCATCAACCAGTGAATCAATAAATAAAATGTATTTTTTCCCATACAATGGAATATTATTCAGCAATAAAAAAATAAAGTACTATAAGATGACTAAACCTTGAAAACATCATGTTAAGTGAAAAAACCAAACACAAAAGGCCATATACTGGATACTTCCATCTGTATGACATATCCATAATAGGCAAATGCAGAGAGAGAGAAAATAAATGAGTAGTTGCCAGGGGCTCGGAAAAGGAAGGAATGAAAAGTAACTGCTAATGGGTATGTAGGTTTCTTTTAGAGGTAATGAAAATGTTCTAAAATTAGATAGTGGTAATATTCTCACAACTTTGTGAATATATTAAGAATCACCAAATCACATACTTTAGAAAGCTCACTTTCCCAGTATGTGAATTATATCTGAATAAAGATGTTATAAAAAGTAGAGATCAAAATGGGAAAAAAATAGATCTGACCACCTGAGGAGTAAAAGACTTGCAATATTAAAAACATGATAAACTATACAAATTAAAAAGATTCACAACTCATACCATATGTCATGGAATTGAGGATGCCACTGACTGTACCATGAATTTATACACTGTTAAGAAAGCAAAAGCTCTGAAGATGCAGAATCTCATGGAGGGGACTCACTAAAGTTGGGGTTCCAAGGACTATCTCCTCCATAAATCTACCAGCGGCCACAAAGAAATCCATTTTTAACCACAGCAAAGGGTGAAGAGAGGCAGAAAATCTGAACCACAAGTTTGTGTTCAGACAGGATTTCAGGCTGAATAAATACTATGTTATGCTCTATCTTAGGCAGAAAAGACAATCAGATAATTTAATTTGTATTGGTCTCAATTTTAGACCAATTTTAAGATACCACTGAGATAGTCAAATGTGAAATAAAAGTTTTTCTTAGAATGAAATAAGGTTTAGAAAAAGGCACTGATATATTTAGTATGTAGAGTTCACACAAATCACTTGGATGAATAGTAAACACTAATATAAATGAGCAAGTATTTCGAAGCTCAATTCTCAAAGGAACTAAAATGTCTAATAAACATGAATAATGGTTGAATTTCACTAGTACTTAAGACAGGCAAAAAGGCTAGACTTTCACTTGTGGAAGTCTAGAATGGCATAATCATTCTGTGCAATAATGTGCATTTTAAACACTCAATACTTCTCTTGGAATCTATCCTAAAGAAATAAACATAAACTTGGAAACAATATTTATCTAAAATGATGCTCATAAAAATACTAATTAAAAAAGGGAGAAATAATGTAAATGCCCAATAATGACAGAATCATTAAATAGATTATGGCATACCCATATAATTTTTTTTCAATTTTTATTTTAATTGGAGACTAATTACTTTACAGTATTGTATTGGTTTTGCCATACATTGACATGAATCCGCCCCGGGTGTACATGAGTTCCCCATCTTGAACGCCCCTCCCACCGCCCTCCTCCCCATATCATCCCTCTGGGTCATCCCAGTGCACTAGCCCCGAGCATCCTGTATCATACGTCAAACCTGGACTGGCAATTCGTTTCACATATGATAATATACATGTTTCAATGCCATTCTCCCAAATCATTCCACCCTCGCCCTCTCCCAGAGTCCAAAAGACGGTTCTATACATTTGTGTCTCTTTTGCTGTCTCATATACAGGGTTATCGTTACCATCTTTCTAAATTCCATGTATATGCGTCAGTATACTGTATTGGTGTTTGTTTCTGGCTTACTTCACTCTGTATAATAGGCTCCAGTTTCATCCACCTCATTAGAACTGGTTCAAAGGTATTCTTTTTAATGGCTGAGTAATACTCCATTTTCTATATGTACCAAAGCTTTCTTATCCATTTATCTTCAGATGGACATATAGGTTGCTTCCATGTCCTGGCTATTATAAACAGTGCTGCGATGAACATTGGCATACACGTGTCTCTTTCAATTCTGGTTTCCTTGGTGTGTATGCCCAGGAGTGGGATTGCTGGGTCGTATGGCAGTTCTATTTCCAGTTTTTTAAGGAATCTCCACACTGTTCTCCATAGTGGCTGTACTAGTTTGCATTCCCACCGACAGTGTAAGAGGGTTCCCTTTTCTCCACACCCTCTCCAGCATTTATTGCTTGTAGACTTTTGGATAGCAGTCATTCTGACTGGCGTGAAATGGTACCTCATTGTGGTTTTGATTTGCATTTCTCTGATGATGCGTGATGTTGAGCATCTTTTTCATGTGTTTGTTAGCCATCTGTATTTCTTCTTTGGAGAAATGTCTGTTTAGTTCTTTGGCCCATTTTTTGATTGGGTCATTTATTTTTCTGGGACTGAGCTGCAGGAGTTGCCTATATAATTTTGAGATTAATTCTTGGTCAGCTGCTTCGTTTGCTATTATTTTCTCCCATTCTGAAGGCTGTCTTTTCACCTTGCTTATAGTTTCCTTTGCTGTGCAGAAGCTTTCAATTTTAATTAGGTCCCATTTGTTTATTTTTGCTTTTATTTCTAATATTCTGGGAGGTGGGTCATGGAGGATCCTGGTGTGGTTTATGTCAGAGAGTGTTTTGCAGTTTCTGGTCTTACGTTTAGATCTTTAATCCATTTTGAGTTTATTTTTGTGTATGGCGTTAGGGAGTGTTCTAGTTTCATTCTTTTACAAGTGGTTGACCAGTTTTCCCAGCACAACTTGTTAAAGAGATTGTCTTTTCTCCATTGAATATTCTTGCCTCCTTTGTCAAAGATTAAAGCGTCCATCAGTTCAGTTCATAGGCGCGTGGATTTATCTCTGGGCTTTCTATTTTGTTCCATTGATCTATATTTCCGTCTTTATGCCAGTACCATACTGTCTTGATGACTGTGGCTTTGTAGTAGAGCCTGAAGTCCGGCAGGTTGATTCCTCCAGTTCCATTCTTCTTTCTCAAGATTGCTTTGGCTATTCAAGGTTTTTTGTATTTCCATACAAATTGTGAAATTATTTGTTCTAGCTCTGTGAAAAATACCATTGGTAGCTTGATAGGGATTGCATTGAATCTAGAGTACTTTTGGTAATATATTCATTTTCACAATACTGATTCTTCCAATCCACAAACATGGTATATTTCTCCATCTGTTAGTGTTCTCTTTGATTTCTTTCACCAGTGTTTTACAGTTTTCTATATATAGGTTTTTTGTTTCTTTAGGTAGATATATTCCTAAGTATTTTATTCTTTTCATTGCAATGGTGAATGGAATTGTTTCCTTAATTTCTCTATTTTCTCATTATTAGTGTATAGGAATGCAAGGGATTTCTGTGTGTTGATTTTATATCCTGAAACTTTACTATATTCATTGATTAGCTCCAGTAATTTTCTGGAAGAGTCTTTAGGGTTTTCTATGTAGAGGCTCATGTCATCTGCAAACAGTGAATTTTACTTCTTCTTTTCCAATTTGGATTCCTTTTATGTCTTTTTGCTCTGACTGCTGTGGCCAAAACTTCCAAAACTATGGTGAATAGTAGTGGTGAGAGTGGGCACCCTTGTTTGTTCCTGACTTTAGAGGAAAAGCTTTCAATTTTTCACCATTGAGGATAATTTCTGCTGTGGGTCTGTCATATATATAGTTTTTATTATGTTGAGATATGTTCCTTCTATTCCCGCCTTCTGGAGGGTTTTTATCATAAATGGATGTTGAATTTTGTCAAAGGTTTTCTGTGCATCTATTGAGATAATCATATGATTTTTATTTTTCAGTTTGTTAATGTGGTGTATTACATTGATTGATTTGCGAATATTGAAGAATCCTTGCATTTCTGGGATAAAGCCCACTTGGTCATGACGTATGATCTTTTAATGTGCTGTTGGATTCTGATTGCTAGAATTTTGTTAAGGATTTTTGCATCTGTGTTTATCAGTGATATTGGCCTGTAGTTTTCTTTTTTGTGGCATCTTTGTTAATGTATCATAATTTTAAACAGCTTCTTTGTTCAATATACAATGATATGGGAAACTACTCATGTAAAAAACAGAGGACACAGACATAAAACTGTACACCACTGTGCTACTGCTTTTGCATAAATACACAAAGTACAGAAATAAAGATGGGTAGGAAGTATGTCAAAATATTAATGTGGAGGATCTAAACAGACATTTTCCCAGAGATGACATACAGCTGCCAACCAGAATGGTTATTATCAGAAAGACAACAAATAACAAGTGTTGGTGAAGATATGGAAAAAAGGGAACCTTTAGGTACTATTGATGGGACGGTAAAATGATCAGCCACTATGGAAAACAGTATGGGGATTCCTCAAAAAGTTAAACACAGAACTACCACATCCAACAATTCCACTGTTGGATATTCATCCAAAGAAAACAAAGCACTAATCAGAAAGGATATATGCACCTTTATGTTCATTGTAGCATTATTTACATCAGTCAAAATATGGAAGCAACCTATGTGCCCACCCATCAACAGATGAATGGATAAAGATCGATCTCTCTCTCTCTCTCTCTCTCTCACACACACACAGGAATATTACTCATCCACAAAAAAGAATGAAATCTTGCCATTTGTGACCTCATAGATAGACTGAGAAGGTATCATGCTAAGTGAAATACGTCAGACAAAGAAAGATACATACAGATATTTCAGGTAGTGGTAGTGGTAGGGCAAATAGGTGAGAAAGATTAAGAGGTATAAACTTCTGGTTGCAAAATAAATGAGCCACAATTATGAAATGTACAGTGTGAAATGTACAGGGGAACAGTCAATAATTATGTGATATCTTTACATTGTGACATATTATAAGGAGATTTGTTGTGATGATGTTTGAAATGTATAAAAATATCAAATCTCTACATTGCGTAACAGGAACTAACATAGTTTTGTGGATCAATTATACTTCAAAAACAAACGAACTTGTAGAAAAAGAGATCAGATCTGTGGCTATCAGAGACTGGGGGTGAGGTTGGGGGGAGGCTGAATTAGATGAAGGCAGTCAATATTTCCAGGGAAAAAGAATAAAATACCTAGGAACAGACCCACCTAAGGAGACAAAAGAACTGTATACAGAAAACTATAAGACACTGATGAAAGTAATCTAAGATGACAAAGAGATGGAGAGATATTCCACGCTCCTGGGTTGGAAGAATCAATATCGTGAAAATGACTATACTACAAAACACAATCTACAGATTCAGTGTGATCCCTATCAAATTACCAATGGCATTTTTCACAGAACTAGCAAAAAATTTCACAATTCGTATGGAAACATAAAAGACCCTGAATATCCACAGCAAACTTGAGAAGGAAGAATGGAGCTGGGGGATTCAACTTCCTGATTTCAGACTATATTACAAAGTCATCAAGACAGTATGTTATTGCCACAAAAACAGAAATATAGGCCAATGAAACAAGATGGAAAGCCTAGAGATAAACCCATGCACCTATGGGCACGTTATCGTTGACAAAGGAGGTAAGAATAGACAATGGGGCAAAGACAGACTCTTCAATCAGTAGTGCTGGGAAAACTGGACAGCTGAGTGTAAAAGAATGAAATTAGAACACTTTCTAATACCATATACAAAGAGAAACTCAAAATGGATTAAAGATCTAAATTTAAGACCAGAAACTTTAAAGCTCTTACAGGAAAACACAGGTAGAACACTCTGACTTAAATCACAGCAAGATCCTCTATGACCCCACTTCCTAGAGTAATGGAAGGAAAACAAAAATAAACAAGTTGACCTAATTAAACTTAAAAGCTTTTTCACTGCAAAGGAAACTATAAACAAAGTGAAAAGACATCCCTCAGAATGGGAGAAAATACTAGCAAGTGAAACAACAAAGGCTTAATTTCCAAAATTACACAAGTGACTCACGCAAGTCAATATCAGAAAAACAAACAACCCAACTGAAAAGTGGGCAACCTTCCAGTTCAAGATGGTGGAGCAGAAGGATGTATGCTCATCTCCTCCTGCCAGAACACAAAAATTGCAACTAGATGTTGAACAACCCTTGACAGGAGGATGCTGGAACCCACCAAAAAAAGATCCCACATCCAAAAACAAAGAAGAAACTGCAGAGAGACCGTAGGAGGGGTGCGATCATGATAAACTATACCTGCCAGGTGGGTAAACCACAAAATGGAGAACAGTAATACCAAAGAAGTATTACTGTTCTGAAAGTTCAGAACCCCACATCAGGCTTCCCAGCCTAGGGATCTGACAAAGGGACTGGGAATACCCAGGGAATCTGGCCTTGAAGGCCAGCAGAATTTGATTACAGGACTTCCACAGCACTGGGGGAAACAGAGACTATAGTCTTGGAGGCACAGTCAAAATCTTGTGTGCACCAAGACTCAGAGGGAAGGAGCAGTGACCCCACAGGAGACTGAACCAAAACTACCAGCCAGTGTTGGAGGGTCTCCTTTGGTGGCAAGGGCTGGCAGGGGCTCACCCACAGGGATGGGAGCACTGGCAGCATCAAGTCAGGGAGGTTCCCCTTGGCACAAACTCTCTTGGAGATCTCCATTAACTACCATTAACTAGCCTGTAGAACCCAGGGCTGGGTCGCCTCAGGCCAAACAACCGCAATGGAGTGCAACCCCACCCATCAGCAGATAATTGGATTAAAGCTTCACTGAGAAAGGCCCAGTCTACCATCAGTTCAGTTGCTCAGTCCTGTCCAACTCTTTGCGACCCCATGAATCACAGCACACCAGGCCACCCTGTCCGTCACCAACTCCCGGAGTTCACTCAAACTCATGTCCATCGAGTCGGTGATGCCATCCAGCCATCTCATTCTCTGTCGTCCCCGTCTCCTCCTGCCCCCAATCCCTCCCAGCATCAGAGTCTTTTCCAGTGAGTCAACTCATCGCATGAGGTGGCCAAAGTACTGGAGTTTCAGCTTTACCATCAGTCCTTCCAGTGAACACCCAGGATTGATCTCCTTTAGAATGGACTGGTTGGATCTCCTTGCAGTCCAAGGGACTCTCAAGAGTCTTCTCCAGCACCACAGTTCAAAAGCATCAATTCTTTGGCGATCAGCTTTCTTCACAGTCCAACTCTCACATCCATACATGACCACGGGAAAAACCATAGCCTTGACTAGACGGACATTCGTTGGCAAAGTGAATGTCTCTGCTTTTTAATGTGCTATGTAGGTTGGTCATTACTTTCCTTCCAAGGAGTAAGCGTCTTTTAATTTCATGGCTGCAGTCAGCATCCACAGTGATTTTGGAGCCCAAAAAAATAAAGTCTGACACTGTTTCCACTGTTTCCCCATCTATTTCCCATGAAGTGATGGAACCAGATGCCATGATCTTAGTTTTCATGATGTTGAGCTTCAAGCCAACTTTTTCATTCTTCTCTTTCACTTTCATCAAGAGGCTTTTGAGTTCCTCTTCACTTTCTGCCATAAGAGTGGTGTCACCTGCATATCTGAGGTTATTGACATTTCTCCCGGCAATCTTGATTCCAGCTTGTGATTCCTCTTGCCCAGCGTTCCTCATGATGTACTCTGCATATAAGTTAAATAAGCAGGGTGACAATATATAGCCTTGACATACTCCTTTTCCTATTTGGAACCAGTCTGTTGTTCTATATCCAGTTCTGTTGCTTCCTGACCTGCATACAGGTTTCTCAAGAGGCAGGTCAGGTGGCTGGTATTCCCATCTCTTTCAGAATTTTTCACAGTTTATTGTGATCCACACAGTCAAAGGCTTTGGCATAACTCATTAGAGAAATGCAAATCCAAACTACAATAAGGTATCACCTCACACCAGTCAGAATGACCATCAAAAATCTACAAATAATAAATGCTGGAGAGGATGTGGAGAAAAGGGAACCCTCTTGTACTGTTGGTGGGAATGTAAAATGATACACCTACTATGGAAGACAGGAGCGTCCTTAAAAATAGGAATAAAAAACTACCACATGACCGAACAGCCTCACTTCCAGGCATATACCCTGAGAAAATCCTAACTGAAAAAGATACATATACCCCAATGTTCACGGAAGCACAATTTACAATATCTAGGACATGGAAGCAAACTAGATGTCAATTGACAAACAAGTGGATAAAGAAGCTGTGGTGCATATATACAATGGAATACTACTCAGCCATAAAAAGGAACACATTTGAGTCAGTGCTAATGAGGTGGATGAACGTAGGGCCTATTACACAAAGTGAAGTAAGTTAGAAAGAGAAAAACAAGTATTGTATATTAATGCATATAAATGGATTCTAGAAAGATGGAACTGATGAACCTATTTATTTGCAGGGCAGCAATGGAGACACAGACATAGAGAATAGACGTATGGAACCGGTTGGGGGGGGCAGGAAGGAAAGGGTAGGACAAATGGAGAGAGCAGCATGGAGACATATACACTACCATATGTAAAAGAAATAACCAGTGGGAATTTGCTGTTTGACACAGTGAACTCAAACCAGGGCTCTATGACAACCTAGAGGGGCGGGATGGGGTGGTAGGGAGGTGGAAGGAGGAGGGAACATATGTATACCCATGGCTGGTTCATGTTGATGTATGGCAGAAATCAACACAATATTATAAAGCAATTATCCTTCAATTAAAAATAAATACATTAAGAAAAAAACTTCCATGGATAAACTTTTAGTTATAAGGTAAATAAGTAATAGGGATGCAACGTAAAACATGCTTAGTATGATTAACACTGCTCTATGTTACATAGGAAAGTTGCTGACAGAGTAAATCCTAGGATTTACCATCACAATAAAAATTTTTTTCTGTCTTTAATTTTATACCTAGCTAAGATAACAGCTGTTTAGGTGGCTCAGTGGTAAAGAATCCACCGACCAAGCAGGAGACACGAGTTTGATCCCTCCGTTGGAGAGATTCCCTGGAGAAGGAAATGGCAACCCAATCCAGTATTTTCGCCTGGGCAATCCCACGGACAGAGGAGCCTTGTGGGCTATAGTCCATGGATTCGCAAAGAATCAGACACAACATAGTGAATAAACAACAACAAACTATTGTAATAACCATTTCATGGCCTATGAAAATCAAATCATCATGCTGCACATCTTAAACAGTGTTATATGTTGACTATAGCTCAATAAAACTGGAGGAAAAAATATTTGCTGTGGATATCACTAGGTAGTGGGATATCAAATAATTTTCACAGTTTTCTTGGAATTCTTTTGCATTTTCTAATATTTTTACTTTGGAATGGTTCAGGTTAAAGACTTAAATATAAGACCTGAAACTAACAATAGCATAAGAAAACACAGGGAAAAGTTCCTTGACAATGGTCTTGGGAATAACTTTTCAGATATCACACAAAAAAACATAAGCAACAAAAGCAAAATAAACAGCTGGGACTACCTTAAATTAAAAAGAATCTATAAAACAAAAGAAACAATCAATAAAATGAAGAGGCAGCCTACAGAATGGTAGAAAACATTTGCAAACCATGTATCAAATAAGGGGTTAATATTCACAATATATAAAGAACTCATACAATCCAATAGCAAAAAAATCAAACAATCTGATTTAAAAGTGGGCAAAAAGAAATGTCCTGAATAGCCATTTTTCAAAGAAGACATACAGATGGCCAACAGGTGCATGAAAAAATATGTAACACTACCAATCATCATGGAAATGTGAATCAAAACCATAATCACCTAGTACCTGTCAGAATGGCTATTATCAAAAATATAACAAATAACAAGCATTGCCAGGATATGGAGAGAAGGGAACCCTGGTACACTGTTGGTGGGAATGTAAATTGATCAGCCACTATGAAAATAGTATGGAGACACCTCAAAAAGTTAAAAATAGAACTATCATATGATCTAGTAGTCCCCACTTCTGGGTATGTATCTGAAGGAAATGAAATCACCATCTCAAAGATATATCTACATTTCCACTGTATGTGAGGCATTATTGCCAACAGCCAAGACATGGAAACAACCCAAATGTCCACTGACAGATGAATGGATAAAAACAGTGACACATCAGTTCAGTTCAGTTCAGTTCAGTTGCTCAGTCGTGTCCGACTCTCCGCGACCCCATGAATCACAGCACGCCAGGCCTCCCTGTCCAAAACCAACTCCTGGAGTACAATCAAACTCATGTCCACAGAATCGGTGACGCCATCCAGCCATCTCATTCTCCGTCGTCCCCTTCTCCTCCCGCCCCCAACCTTTCCCAGCATTAGAGTCTTTTCCAGTGAGTCAACTCGTCGCATGAGGTGGCCAAAGTATTGCAGTTTCAGCTTTAGCATCAGTCCCTCCAATGAACACCCAGGATTGATCTCCTTTAGAATGGACTGGTTGGATCTCCTTGCAGTATAAGGGACTCTCAAGAGTCTTCTCCAGCACCACAGTTCAAAAGCATCGATTCTTCGGCGATCAGCCTTCTTCACAGTCCAACTCTCACATCCATACATGACCATGGGAAAAACCATTGCCTTGACTAGACGGACCTTGGTTGGCAAAGTAATGTCTCTGCTTTTTAATATACTATCAAGGTTGGTCATAACTTTCCCTGACACATATATGAATATTATTCAGCTGTTAAAAATCAGGAAATCCTGTCACTTGTGACAATATAGATGGACCATGACAGCATTATGTTAAGTGAAATAAGCCAGAGAGAGAGAGACAAATACTGTATGATCTCAATTACATGTGCTAAAGAAGCTGAACTCATAGACACCGAGAGTGGAAGAATTGTTACTTGGGGCTGACAGGTGGGTAAAATGGGTATATATTGGTCAAAGGGCACCAATTTTCATTTCGTAAGATGAATAAGATATTAAGAAGAGGTGGCAAGAATACACAGAAGAACTGTACAAAAAAATCTTCACGACCAAGATAATCACGATGGTGTGATCACTCACCTAGAGCCAGATCCTGGAATGTGAAGTCAAGTGGGCCTTAGAAAGCATCACTACGAACAAAGCTAGTGGAGGTGATAGAATTCCAGTTGAGCTATTTCAAATCCTGAAAGATGATGCTGTGAAAGTGCTGCACTCAATATGTCAGCAAATTTGGAAAACTGAGCAGTGGGCACAGGACTGGGAAAGGTCAGTTTTCATTCCAATTCCAAAGAGAGGCAATGCCAAAGAATGCTCAAACTACTGCACAATTGCACTCATCTCACACGCTAGTAAAGTCATGCTCAAAATTCTCCAAGCCAGGCTTCAGCAATGTGAACTGTGAACTTCCAGATGTTCAAGCTGGATTTAGAAAAGGCAGAGGAACCAGAGATCAAATGGCCAACATCTGCTGGATCATGGAAAAAGCACGAGAGTTCCAGAAAAACATTTATTTCTGCTTTATTGACTATGCCAAAGCCTTTGACTGTGTGGATCACAACAAACTGTGGAAAATTCTGAAAGAGATGGGAATACCAGACCACCTGACCTGCCTCTTGAGAAACCTGTATGCAGGTCAGGAAGCAACAGTTAGAACTGGACATGGAACAACAGACTGGTTTCAAATAGGAAAAGGAATACGTCAAGGCTGTATATTGTCACCTTGCTTATTTAACTTATATGCAGAGTACATCATGAGAAATGCCAGAATGGAAGAAGCACAAGCTAGACTCAAGATTGCCGGGAGAAGTATCAATAACCTCAGATATGCAGATGACACCACTCTTATGGCAGAAAGTGAAGAGGAACTCAAAAGCCTCTTGATGAAAGTGAAAGAGGAGAGTGAAAAAGTTGGCTTGAAGCTCAACATCATGAAAACTAAGATCATGGCATCTGGTTCCATCACTTCATGGGAAATAGATGGGGAAACAGTGGAAACAGTGTCAGACTTTATTTTGGGGGGCTCCAAAATCACTAAGGATGCTGATCGCAGCCATGAAATTAAAAGGCTCTTACTCCTTGGAAGGAAAGTTATGACCAACCTAGATGGCATATTAAAAAGCAGAGACCTTACTTTGCCAACAAAGGTCCATCTAGTCAAGGCTATGGTTTTTCCCGTGGTCATGTATGGATGTGAGAGTTGGACTGTGAAGAAAGCTGATCACCGAAGAATTGATGCTTTTGAACTGTGGTATTGGAGAAGACTCTTGAGAATCCCTTGGTCTGCAAGGAGACCCAACCAGTCCCTTCTAAAGGTGATCAGTCCTAGGTGTTCATTGGAAGGACTGATGCTAAAGCTGAAGCTCCAATACTTTGGCCACCTCATGCGAAGAGTTGACTCACTGGAAAAGACTCTGATGCTGGGAGAGATTGTGGGCAGGAGGAGAAGGGGACAACAGAGAATGAGATGGCTGGATGGCATCACTGACTTGATGGATGTGAGTTTGAGTGAACTCTGGGAGTTGGTGATGGACAGGGAGGCCTGGTGGGCTGTGATTCATGGGATCGCAAAGAGTCGGACATGACTGAGCGACTGAACTGAACTTTGGGTTTAGTCTGCTCTTCCTTTTTTAATTCCTTATGGTTTAAAGTTAGGGTACTGATTTGTGATCTTTCTTCTTTTTGAACGTAGGCATTTATAACTATATATTTCCCTCCCAGCACTGACTCTGAAGCATCCTATAAGTTTTTGGAAAGTGAAAAAGCTGATTTAAAACTCAACATTCAAAAAAACTAAGATCATGGCATCCAGTCCCATCACTTCAAGGCAAATAGATGGGGAAACAATTGAAACAAGGCAGAGTTGATTTTCCTGGGCTCCAAACTCACTGCAGATGGTGACTGCAGCCATGAAATTAGAAGATGCTCCTTGGAAGAAAAGCCATGATACCATATTAAAAAGCTGAGACATTACTTTGCCAACAAAGGTGTCTTGTCAAAGCCATGGATTTTCCAGTAGTCATGTGTGGATGTGAGAATTGGACTATAAAGAAAGACGAGGACTGAAGAATTGATGTTTTTGAACTGTGGTGCTGGAGAAGACTCTTGAGAGTCCCTTGGACTTCAAGGAGATCCAACCAGTCCATCCTAAACGAAATCAGTCCTGAATATTCATTGGAAGGACTGATGCTGATGCTGAAACTCCAATGCTTTGGCCACCTGATGCAAAGAACTGACTCACTGGAAAAGACCCTGATGCTGGGAAAGATTGAGGGCAGGAGGAGAAGGGGACGACAGAAGATGAGACGGTTGGATGGCATCACCAACTCAATGGACATGTGTTTGAGTAAGCTCCTGGAGCTGGTGATGAACAGGGAAGGCTGGCGTGCTGCAGTCCATGGGGTTGCACAGAGTCAGACATGACTGAGCAACCGAACTGATAATTTTTTGGAATGTGTTCTTTCATTTCCATTTAAGTTTTTTCTAATTTCTCTGTGCTTTTTTCTTTGACCCATTGGTAGTTGTTTGTTTAATTTTCACGTATTTCTGAATATGTGAGCATGTGTTAATTTTCACATATTTGTGAATTTTCTAGTTTTGCTCTTTATTCTGTTGTGATCAAAAAAGACATTTTGCATGATTTCAATCTTTTAAAATCTATTGAAATATATTTCGAGGACTCACATATGGTCTATTCTGGAGAATATTCCATGAGACTAACTACATTTGTATATACCACACTAGAATTTTGTTGTCCATTTAGGTACGCAGGCCAATAACCATATACATGTGAATGAAGCTATAAGGACTAAATGTGCTTTTAATACATCATTTTTGTTTCATATTATCACATTATTTAATTATATCATAATGTATTTAGCCAATATATTATACAGTTTATAATTTTTTCCAGCACAATATTGGACTCTGATGATTATGGCATCAATAAGCACCTAGCTAAGATACTTAACTACAATTACTGATTACTGCTTTGGGGAGATAAATATTTCAAATTCTTTCAATAAAAATCTTACAAAGTGAAGCCAGTAAGTAAGTGGTAAAGGTATAAAAAAAAAGAAATTCATAAAAATCTTACCTTGAATTTTCTTGAAAACTCTGGAATTCATAAACTTTAGAAATCTGTCTGCATAAAAGCTGGGTCTATGAACCGAAACAGTGTCCTGAAAAGATAAATCAGGTACCACAGGTTTACCTCTCACACAGTTTGTTTCAAGCCAGAAGAAAGCTTTATGCAACTGGGTCTCTGTTAGCCAATGTCCTTAACCAGAAGGTGTGGATGTTAGGAGCCAGACATGAGTGATGCCTGTGGGCCACGTGCACAGGAGCCGGGCTGGGGCAAAAAACACAAGGATCAATCCGAGTAAAGGTTCCAGATACTCATGGTGAAACAGATCATGAAGCGGGGCAGGGCTGAGACAGCAAAGACTCTGCTTTATAAACCCAGACAGCTAATACTTGACCCACTGTCCACCACGAGGGGCTTTTAAATTCCATTTTTTAACATATAAGGCAAACTGTGCCTCAAATGTCATCTGGAACAAAGACATAATCACTTTCAGTCAGAACAAAACTGGGACATAAACAAACAAAACAACCCTATTGTAAGGTTGAGAAAGACAGCAAAAAAAAGTTTGCTGGTTTCACTTTCCAGTAATAAGGTAAATAAACACCATGAAGATTCCTAGGAGACAAGGCTGACTGATGACCTCTGTTATGTTCAATTAGCTACTAACTAGATACAGTTGAATTGAATTAAATCATTAGCTCAATTCTCTCATGCTTGGTAGGAGTCTTTAGGACTGAGGGGGCATTTTATCACAAGTCCAGGAAAGACGATAGATGAAGGATCTAATTCCATGTATTTATTCAGTAGTCATTTATTTGCTATCTGAGATAGACATTCCTAAAAATAGTAAATTTGCTTATTTAGTGTTCCATTTTGATTTGAGGTCCATGGATTCCAACAGGGAAACTTCTAAAAATTTATATTAATATCATCTGCAGTGGGTTTGGAAGAAGAAATACACATTGGACCAGAATCCAGAGACCCAGTTCTTGTGTTAGCTCTAATTTTAAAAAGCTCTGTGACCCTGGGTAAAGACAGTATCTCAGTGCCTCAGTCTTTTCATCTGTGAAATTGGGTGTTACATGAAGCATAAGAGAATTCTGTAATCAGCGTTTTATGAACAACACAGCATGGACGAATCCTCTGCCAAGTGATAATGTTCTTTAGACTATCAGTGATCCTGCAGATGTGATGGAAAACTTCCCACTGGTCTGACATGCACTCTCCCAAGTGTTCTGTCAGTTTCTGCTGGAAGTGGACATGGATTCACAAGTGCAGTCATTTAGAAATATGTAGGATGTAAGATGACTGAATCAGCCCTTGCCTTCTAAGAGAGGTTAAACTGTGGCTCTTTTTGTTGTGTTGTTTTTTTTTTTTGTGGCTTAATTTTTATTTTATTTTACCTTTTTTCATCTTTTTTTTTTGGAGGCTAATTATTTTACAATATTATATTGGTTGGTTTTGCCATACATTGACATGAATCTGCCCCGGGTGTACATGAGTTCCCCTTCCTGAACCCCCCTCCCACCTCCCTCCTCCCTTTATCCTCCCTCTGGGTCAACCCTGCACACCAGCCCCGAGCATCCTGTAACATGCATCGACCCTGAACTGGTGATTCGTTTCACATATGATAATATACATGTTTCAATGACATTCTCCCAAATCATCCCACCCTCACCCTCTCCCACAGAGTCCAAAAGACTGTTCTATACATCTGTGTCTCTTTTGCTGTCTTGTATACAGGGTTATCATTTGCATCTTTCTAAATTCCACATATATGCGTTAGTATACTGTATTGGTGTTTTTCTTTCTGGCTTACTTCACTCTGTATAATAGGCTCCAGTTTCCTCCACCTCATTAGAACTGATTCAAATGCATTCTTTTTAATGGCTGAGTAATACTCCACTGTGTATTTGTACCAAAGCTTTCTTATCCATTCATCTGCAGATGGACATCTAGGTTGCTTCCATGTCCTGGCTATTATAAACAGGTGCTGGCTCTTTTTGGTATGAGGAAGCGTTTAAAGGAGAGGCACAATTTTAAAAAGACAAAAAAAAAAGTCTAAACTATTGCTTATAATTACATAAATATATAGTCAGCACAGAGATTTTCTTTCTTTTTTTTTTAAAATAAAAAGGACACTGAAAAACAGAAGACATATTTTATTTCAACAAAGGTAGGGGCTCTTGCCTAGAAAATCCCATGGATGGACGAGCCTGGTAGGCTGCAGTCCATGGGGTCACTCAGTCGGACACGACACGACTCAGTGATCTCACTTTCACTTTTCACTTTCACGCATTGGAGAAGGAAATGGCAACCCACTCCAGTGTTCTTGCCTGGAGAATCCCAGGGACGGGGGAGCCTGGTGGGCTGCCGTCTATGGGGTCGCACAGAGTCGGACACGACTGAAGCGACTTAGCAGCAGCAGCAGCAGCAGGGGCTCCTTAGAACTATCTGACTGATAGAGGACTAGACCATCTGGAGCAGAAGTCTCATTTGGTAACAGGGAATTGAAACTGTCAATAAACAGGAGGAGAATGAAAGCGGGTGTTTACTCTCTCTCCCTTCCCTGTTCAAGGCATTATGTAGTTGGTACTTTTCTCAGCTAGAAGGAAAAAAATTAACCTACCATCTTGGCCTTTTCTTAAAAAAGAATCTTTGATTTGAATAAGAAGCCTAAGTCTGATTCTCAGAAACAAACCTGTGAACCTGTTGTTTAAAAGTGCATTTTGACAAAGGTCATTTCCTTAGCCTGTGGACAAAATGCAGATCTGACATGCTGAGAGGTTATTACCAGGCTTCCACAGAACTGAGGCAGCGAGTGTTCTTCTCCAGGAACGGAGAAGAGTAGCATCTATAATTTATCTTTTTTTCAAAGGAAAGCATCTGCTAACATCTTAAAAAATATGTGAGCAAATCTTTGACCAATACAATCTTTTCAAGTGTCTCTCTGAGTTATTAACTGAGTGAGGCTGAGGCCATAAATGTTCTGACAAGCGGCAGGAAGTTCAAATTTAACTTCTAGATAGGAAGTTGTGTGTGTGTGCGTGTGTGTGTGTGTAGACAGACTGCTCTTGATAATTGTTTCTTCAGTCATGCCATTTCTGGGTCCAAAAGACATTCTTGTATCAGTCAACCTTTTTTATATTTAAATCCAACACAATTTAAAAGTTTTCCCTTCCCACGTTCTTATTATGTGTTATGCATTTTGTTGAACACCAAAGGGCATTATTTAACTTAACCCTCACGTCAGCCTATGAGGCAGGTAGTGTAGTAGTACATGCACTAAGTTGTGTCAGACACTTTGCGACCCCATGGACTGTAGTCCGCCAGGCTCCTGTGTCCATGGGATTTTCCAGGCAGGAATACTGTAGTGGGTTGTCATTTCCTCCTCCAGAGGATCTTCCCAACCCAGGGATTGAACTTGCATCTCCTGCTTGGAGGTGAATTTTTTACCACTATGCCACCAGGGAAATATTCTGAGGTACAGGTACTATTACTAGCTTCCTGATATAAATGGAAAACTACACTAAGAGATGAGAAGCAAGCAGTGTGTCTGGGTCACAAGGTTAGGAACATGGTTTAAATGTAGGGTTCCAGCCTATAGCTGTCTACCATCAAATTCAGGTTCAAACCCCTCTGAAGCTTAGTTTTGGGAGAACTTCAACTGTCCTACTGGTCTTTCCAGTGCCTATGAAAAGCCTTTTGCTTTTTCTCATCATCTCCTAATTGGGTCCTTTATATTGCACATCAAAATAAGACATCATTTTGTTTTCCTGGCCTCTACCTGTTCACCCACCTGGATGGCTTCTATTTGAAGAGCCATTCACATTTATGTTGTCTATATTTTTAGATTTGAACTGATCTGCTAAGCCTGAGATTCTGAGTTTATAAAGATCTTTGTTTCCTCCCCTTTTCAAGTGACACAGCTTCCTAGATATACTTTGAAGTCTCTGAGAAATCAGAAAAATAATCCAATTTAACAAGGAGCATGATAAATCACTCACCCCATCATAAACAAGAGCTTTCCAGGAATGTTCCAACTTCTTCATTAATCTAAATATAAACATACAGAAAAATAAAAGTAAGAATGTAAAATCAACCCCATTTGGTGAATTCTCAGAAACTTTCACTGAATTATTTTGAAATAATAGAAGACTATTTCCCCAAATTTTTTACCTATATGATTGCAGAATGTCAATAATGCCCATAAATAAAAGTAGCTTTTCTCCCTTATGGCTTTTAGCTGGAATGCCTCCCATTCTGTGAACAGAGCAAAAGAGAAATCATTTTATGTGAACAGGAAGGTAAAAATCATTTCTAATAAATAGACTGTAAATGAAACGGTTAGTCTCTAAAAATCATGGACTCTAATCTTTATTTATTTATTTTTTTGGCTTCAGCTAAAGTCTTCCTGGGAATCAAGAAAGATGTACTTCGCAAGAAGGAGAATAATACCATAGTTGTCAGTTCTGAAGAGTTGGATGGGAAGAATTCAATTAAAAAATTATTCTAACTTTAAAACCATGAGCAAGAATTTTTAAAGTATTTCAAAATACTGCCCATCAAAAATGCAACACTTCTATATATTTACTGTGAGATTTTTAAATAAAATATAGGGGAGCACAAAGGAAAAAATATATAAAGAATCCATTCCAAGGATGCAAAGATAACTACTATTAACATCTTTCCTCTGTATTTATTCATCTGCATAAGTTATTACTTCTCATGTTTTATAACCTGAATTTTTCACTTGCTAAATGATGAACATTTCTTCATATTCAATGTTAATGTGCTTTTAATGGCTGTGTAGTACTTCAGTATGCTATTGTGTAGTACTGTGCAGTACCTCAGTATGCTGACAGAGAATAATTTGTTTAATCAATTATTGGACATTTAGATGGATTTATAGGAAGGATTAAAAACTTTAGTATGTATGAATTTCCTTCATAAGAGTAAAATATGTCAGTGGTTTAGTCACTGTTGGAGAAGCTTACAAGACAGGCACTTATAGTCAAGGAAAATGATTTCTTTCTTTCAGTCTTTTTGCTCGGCTAGTACACACACATGATACAGTCAACCAATTCAATAATTTTCTTTGGTTGTAACTGTTTCTGTTAGTCAACAAGCACTTTGTACATGCAAACTAATGCTGCGCATTTGGCTGAAGCAAGTGATCACACCTGTCAGGATGTAGGACAACAGAATCCTCTTACACAGATAAAAAGTTCTGAATTGCAGACATCACTTCTAGCCAAGTATTTGCTTAAATGCATGCTTATTCAAATTCAAAGTATATACCCCCTGTTTTGAATATGTAGTAAATAGGAATAAAAACATTTTTAGCCATTGTTAAATTATGGAGCCATTTGAAAAAAGAAACCATGTGGGTGAAAGCATAACGACTCAAAAAACTGCCATTCATCCAGTTATCCGTGGATGAGAGGAAAGTAGGCTGGCTTGATCCATTTTAGTGCCAGGTAGGAATCTATTCCTAAAGAGCCACCATGAAGGGAATATGATTGCATTTAATTACCCAATGACGTCAGCTGCCATGATCAAGGAGTGTGTGGGCAGACGGCTGCACTTACGTGTCTGGGTTCTCTGTGATGATTCCGTCTCCTGATTTCCCTGGACCCTGGATGGATTCCATTGCTGTTGAGTAGAGAACCTTTTGTGTTCCAGGCCGCTTAGAATCAGGCACATTTTGGGAAATTTCCTCTTCTTTTTCTTTGAGGGTATGGTCCAAGATGTGGATTCCCAGCAAAAGGCTATAGTCCATGATCTTGAAGCTTTCCAGCACCTGAGTAAGAAAAAGAACCAGGAGGCCCATCACTCCAATGGCTTATAATTCTCATCTGCCCAGGATCAGAGAGATATACAGACAAGCAGCTCCTGCTTCCCTCCCAGAGGGTGGCTGACAGAGGAAAAATCAAAGTAGACATTGGAGATTATTATTAGGTCAGGTGTAGTAACCATTGTCACCATGGTTCCAAGATGATATTTTTACAGAAATCTAGAGTAAGTACCGGAGAAGGCAATGGCAAGTCACTCCAGTACTCTTGCCTAGAAAATCCCATGGATGGAGGAGCCTGGTAGGCTGCAGTCTGTGGGGTCACTAAGGGTCGGACACAACTGAGCGACTTCACTTTCACTTTTCACCTTCACACATTGGAGAAGGAAATGGCAACCCACTCCAGTGTTCTTGCCTGGAGAATCCCAGGGATGGGGGAGCCTGGTGGGCTTCCGTCTATGGGGTCACGCAGAGTCGGACACGACTGAAGTGACTTAGCAGCAGCAGCAGCAGAGTAAGTACATCTTTCTTTAGCACTCCATGAACTTTTTACTAAGCATTTATTGAATACTTTCCATGAGTGCAGGTGCTAAGTGGTTCATTTTGATTCAGTCCTCACAACTCTTTAAGCCAGGTGCTATTATTGTCTCTGTTTCACAGATGAAAAAAACTGAGACACACACAGGAAGTAATTTGCTCAGTATCATACAGCTCATGAGTTGCACTGCTGGGATCTTAACCCAGGCGGTCAACTCCAGCACCTTACGTACTAGAGGAGAGAAACCAACAATCAATGGTCTCTGAAAACCTGTACCCTCCTGAGCATGAAGACTCAGCTGGAATGGGCTTTTACCTGAATTCCGTTCTCAAAACCTTCATCTTCCTAAAGTTCAGGGGCCCCCTTCTCAAAGCTTGTCTTTCAAAGTTACCATCAGTTCCCTGTAGGAAGTCTTTTTTTAAAAGTATGGTCTCAACAAAGAACAGGACTTACCATTTAATTATCCACTCAGCAAACAGTGGGGAAGAGAAGGAATTAAAAATAGCTGGATGTAGCCAGACAAAGGAGATAGGGGGGAAAAAATGGAGACATGGTCGAGACATGAGGCGGGCAGCAACATGGCTCGTGAGTATGGGTAAGTCTGATACTCAGGACCCTTCAACTGAGGAAGAGTGTTCAGAGGGAGTTCAGGAACATGGGATATTCTCTATTATACAATAAAGTTTTTTTCCTAATGGTTTGTTTATGATTCTCCTCTACAACAGATTTTTTTGACACCTGGCATTTCTCACACAAAGCTGCTCAGGAAATCAAAACAGCCCAGAAAGAACAGCCTGATGGTGAATAGCTATCCCTGAACCAACATGACAATGTATCTCTGTACCCCGGTTAGGAAATGCCTCTAGAGATCAGAGTCTATAGACAATTGTTTAGCCAGGGATTGAATACATATGCAGCATACCTTACACTTCTCCTTCTCCCTCAGTCAGCTGCTTTTGATCAGAACACTTATGACATACTAAAGAGTGGTCGGGGCTTCCCTGGTGGCTCAGTGGTAAAAAACCCATCTGCCAATACAAGCAACACAGGTTTGAGCCCTGGGTTGGGAAGATGTCCTGGAGAAGGAAATGGTAACCCACTCCAGTATCTTGCTCCTGGGAAATCCTATGGACAGAGGAGCCTGGCGGGCTACAGTCCATGGGGTCACAAAGAATAGGACACGACCGAATGACTAAAACAACAACAAGAGGGGTCAGGCCTGAGGATTCAAACACTTGTGGCTGCCACTTACTGGATGCCATTTAATGGTAGGCTTTGTGAACTATTTTTTGTGGGCTTCCCTTGTAGCTCAGCTGGTAAAAAATCCACCTGTGATGAGGGAGACCTGGGTTCAGTCCTTGGGTTAGGAAGATCCCCTGGAAAAAGGAAAGGCGACCCACTCTAATATTCTGGCCTGGAGAATTCCATGGACACAGTCCATGGGGTCACAAAGAGCTGAACACGATTGAGTGACTTTTACTTTTCATTTTTCTGAACTATGACATATATGGCCTTTGGAAAATACGGTTATTCCTAGGTCTTATGTATCTTTGTTGGCAACAAGGAAACTTTAAGTGGGTTGGAAGTACTACTTAGTCCTGAGTGCTCACCATTTGCCTTTCAGTAAACTGAGTTGAATACTTTCAGAAGGAGGCGGGCAAGAGATAAGAGTAGAATCTTTTATTTAAGCAGTATAGGCCCTGGAACTTTCTAAGCCAGGATATCACAGAGTGGCCTGACAGCAAAGTGGAACCAGTTTCCCCAACCTGAGGAAGAGGGACTTCAAGATTGGAGGAAGAAGGAAGGGCAACAGGAAAAGCTCCTCACCACTGACCCAGCGCTGCAGCCTTAGACCCACTGGCTGGTTCCCTATGGAGGCACACCCATGCCTTGCCCCTCTAGAATACAACACAGGGAAGACAAGCCTGCATCAGGGTTGCCAAGGACCCTTAAAAGAAAACACTAACAGACACTGGGTGCTTCCTTCAGACAGAAACACGCATAGGTGAATCTTAACCTTTCCAATTCCCCACCAGCCTGAGGGAAAGGTTTGGGAATAGTGCCCATCCAGAGACAATGCAACCCTGCACAGAGATCACTGTCTGCAGATACCAGTTTTCCTGATCTCATGAATCAGTGCTGGCATGTCCCTTCTTAGAAAGAATGTTGGAGATGGACACGTAGGATACAGCGCACAAACTCTGTGACCCTAGGTAGATTATGTCACCTCCCCAGGCTTCAGTTTCCTCCTCAGTAGAAATGGTGGTAATAACATTAGCTACCACACAGGGTGCTTCTGAAAACTAAATACGGTAATGCAGGTAAGGTGTTTAGAGAAAATCTTAACACAAAGAAAGTGCTCAGTTCATTGTTAGTTATCATCATGGTTACAACTCATTGCTCACATGTGACATGTCAGCTGGAAGCAGACACCCTGGGGTTATACTTCTGAAAACAGACACTCATAAAAAGCTAACAAAAATATGACTGCACTTCCAGCCTGCTTGCTAGTGTCCCTTTGGTGTGTCCCAATTCCTTTAGAAGTTCTGGGTTCATGGTACCCATGAGCACTGCATGGATGTTCAACAGGAGAAGGTCGGCTGACACAGCAGTTCTGGTCAATGGGCTGTAAAATGATTGCCCCGCAATCTGCCTGAGGGAACAATCCTGTGTTCAGTGGGTGAAAATCGCAGCCTCGTGCTCTGTACAGCCCCAAGTGTCCACTGGTAAATGTCCCCCCCAAAGCAGTGACCTGGCTTCAAGAGAAAATTCTAGTCAGTCTCCGGGACAATGTTGGACACGTTTCTCACAGGCCTCCAGAGTGAAAACCTCAGCACTCCTGGACACCATCATATTTGTTTCAACTTTTGCTGCAAAGCACCCAAGTATTAATTCTGCTTATAAATCAGCTTTCTTTATACAATATTTTTTCTTAAAGTTTCTTACAATAATTGCTTAATGCACTATTCAAACAACTGTCTATCTGTACTTGTAGTCTCCTTTCTTGCTCAAGGACAGGCCGCAGAGAACATGTGTATTTTATAAGTGATGTGAAGTCAGGTTGGACAAAGAAAGAAGCAATTTCAATGCTTTATGTGGTCAAATATCAGGCTGGGTTTATTAGAAAAACATACAAGCCAAAACTTGGAGAGAACTAACTATGAAAAAGCTATAAATAAATTTGAGACAGAGATTAGATTTCTCTGTACTTTTTAATTGGATTGCCAGTATCCCTGAAGGGTCCGGATTGTCCTCAAGAGGTCACATTTCTACTTTCCAAGTGAAAGTCTTTAAAAAAAAAAAAAGAAAAGATAAATTCTCTTCCTATTGTGTGAAAATCTGAGCATGATAGTTGGATTTGAGCTTAGGGAAAGTCACCATCCATAACAAATGTTAAGAAAGAAAAAGATAAATATATAGACACAAATTTTAAATGAAATTCCCAAACTTGTGCAATGAAAAATTCTGGGAACAGATTTGAGTCATGTGCACAGCAGATGTACATCAATTAGGAACAAAATAGTTGTTATTCATATCTTCCCAGATCGTTAATGAAAGGAATCAATAAATCTGCCAGAACCTTAACGTGTGAGTGTTAAGAGGGTGCAACATCCTGCAACACGATAGACACCAGTCAAGTCTGTCACTCAGGAGCACATTTTTTTTTCCCCCAGAATGTCAGCCTGACCTCACCGTTGCTGGTGGATCCTGTACTGATGCATTTGCTTTGCAAAACAGCTGCAAGGCAAACACAGGTGCTTTCCCATCCAGCTTGGGCCAGACCTCACTCCCTCACCTGTGAAAGAGAGAAAGCAGGAAGGATTCACAGACATATGCAAAACTGAAAGAAAGCTGAAATGCCAGTGTTTTTTCATCCTTAGAGCCAGATTATTTTTCCTCTTCTTTCTCAAGCACTATTTTAAGTCAGTAATAATACTGGAATATAGTTAAAAAAAAAAAAGCCAATTTCAAAGCAGCTGCTACACTATCCTGAAGACGTGCTCAAAACTACTTCTTCTAAGATAAAGCATATCCTCTAGGCTCTCATGGCTGGCACTGCATCAGAGGTGCTCTCATTCACATACAATCTCTGTAGACTTGGTGACCTAACATGGGAGATGTCGCAGTTTAGAACGGCAGGCAACGCTATGCTCTTTTCACAGACAAAGGTCAGAAAGAGGAGTGTTCTTTTTCCTTTTTCATCCTCTGTGCCATACCCCTTAGCCCGCTGCACACTGTTCTCTGCTCCTCAGCTAGATGGAGCCAGAATGACTGCATGGTGAAGATTCCATGCCTGAGAGCCAGGTGGCCTGGTTTGACTCAGGGCTCCCCCACTGGTTTGTCTTTGAGCAGAGTATGTACCTCTCTGGGCCTGGTATCCTTGTTCATGAAATAGAAATAATAGGGACACCTACCTCACAGAGTTAGTGTGAAGATTAGTTCATCCATGTGAAGTCAGGACAGTCATGACATACAGAAAGCATCCAGTACATGCTAGTTCTTCTTATTGCCCTTGCTCTCCACCACCTGTAGAATAAACCACCCCCACTGGAATCTCTATTCATCCTTCTATAAGGCCCACCTTCTCTTGGTTCTTTGCCTTCCTATTTGTTTGTCCCAGTATTTTCCTCTATGTGCTAAGAATATTCACCAGAGTTCTCTCTTCAACTCCTCTTTTTCTACTTTTCTACAGTGACATTCATTTAGTACCCTGGAAAAAACAAGTTGAGTGTCTAGTCTGTGCCAGGCCCCACGGAAGTTGCCAGATCTTCAGGGGTAAGTAAAACAGACAACTACACCATCCTCCAAATTACACAAGCTTTGCACCACAGGTTGAAGTAAGGCCTGGAAGGAAATATAAGGGTGCTGTGGAGATACCCTACAAAATGGTGACCTACTATTAACTATGGGAAAGTAGCAATAGATCAAGAGGAAATGATAGTACTTGAATGACATAGCAGCAGGGGAGCTCAAGGGAGACATGGATAGATTTAAGAATATTTTAGGGGTTGATTCCAACTATCACTGGTCCACAGACAATTCCTAAGATGCTATCTTTAATCTGAACTTAATGCCTAAGTTCCAGTCCTGTATATTTCCCATAGCCTTCTGCTGGACATTTCTGTACACTGTCCTGCTGCAACTCCAAACTTTTTTTTTTTTGCTTTTATTTTTTTTGTCGTTAATTTATTTTTTATTGGAGGCAAATTATTTTACAATAACAAACTTTTTTTTTTAATTGGAGGATAATTACTTTACAATATTGTGTTGGTTTCTGTTACACATCAACATGAATCAGCCATACATATACATGTGTCCCCTCCTTCCTGAACCCTCCTGCCACCTCCCTTCCCCATCCCACCCCTCTAGGTTGTCACAGAGCACCGGCCTTGTGCAACCTCCAACTCTTCTTTCTCACTTTTTCTCTGAAATTATCCTAATGTGGATTTTGGATTCCACAACTCCTTTTCCTTTCATTAAGTTTCCTAATCCTACAGCTTCTATAATCAAAAGCATCCTCCTTGCTAATAGTATGATTTCAACTTCCCTTTCTTTTTCTGATTCATTCTTGACCCCTTCACTTGACCAGGTCACCTCACATCCCTCCTCAAAGCCTGCGGTCTCTCATCATTGCTCAGGTGACACTGAAGTCCTTGCTACTGTGGCCCCAGCCAACACCTGCTATTTAACACCTGTCTAGAGACACCTCCCAGGCTAGTCAAACTGAAATCCCATAATTACCCTTAAATACGCTCAGGCCGTTTCTTCTTAAAAGTCCTTATTTCAAACCTTACTGGTTTTTCAAGGCCTATCTCAATTCTTGCCTCCATAAAGACTAGACTCATGATCTACACAAAATATCAGGAACACATCTCCCCTCTGAAAACTCAGGCACATTATTAGTATCTCTCTATGGAACAAAATACGACTATCCATTTATCTATGCTTTTCCTATCATACATACAAGGCTGGTCCACTCACCAAAGACTTGTTTTACTTTGTGCTCCCTGCTTGCACTCTGATCAGAGCAGAAATATGCATTTTTATACTGCTTTCCATGTGAAAAAGTAAGGGGAAAACAAAATACTCAGCAGCAAAGAATGTATAGCAATACATCTTACATTAATATCTCCAATATAAGAACTTGGATATTGCGCTTCACAGTTACAACGCTTGTGAAAAATCTTCAGCACTAAAAGCATTTACTGTGATTCTGTGCTCTATGTTGTCAGAAAAAAAAAAAAATAATAACCTACAGTATTTTCAAACCTTCCTACACCAGAAGTATTTATATCCACTTTGTCAAGGATAAAAATCAAGCTGTTATTTAGGGACTCTTAATTTACTGTTTTGTAGGCACACAACTAAATGGCAGATAAAAGGCATGCTTGTTTTCTATAAACTAGGCTGAGCTTGGAAGCTGGTAAGAGTATCACATTTCTTTTAAGGAAGTGTTTGCAAAAAGGGCATGTCACAGGCTGGGTCAACTTCAAAGACCCATTAAGCATCCAAGAGTGCTTGGTGCTGAGTTTAGGTTAGAGGCTCTGTTATGAAACACATTTCAGGGCTTCCTTAGCTTTCCTGTCCTCTATTTCTCTGCTCTTCCAATCTGTAAGATATGTGAAGTTAAGTTGGCACAAGACTGCGAAAGGATGATAATCAGGTAAGTCCAAAAGACTGTTGAAAAATTACTCCATTCTAAAAATGGTACACTGGCTTTCCAGGTTAGGAACCTGCTTTGTAATGCAGGGGACACCGGTTCAATCCCTCATCCAGGATGATCCCACATGCCAGAGAGCAACTAAGCCAGCAAG
Source organism: Moschus berezovskii (assembly GCF_049115385.1). NCBI lineage: Eukaryota > Metazoa > Chordata > Mammalia > Artiodactyla > Moschidae > Moschus > Moschus berezovskii. The sequence continues at coordinate 52,113,850 of NC_142466.1, read as the reverse complement.
CCACAACTAATGAGCCTGCACTGCAACAACGGAAGCCCGTGAGCTTAGAGCCTGCGCTCCACAGCAAGAGAAACCACTGCCAAGAGAAGCCTGCACATGGCAACAACGAGTATGCTCCTCTCGCCGCAACTAGAGAAAGTCCGTGTGCGGCAGCAAAGACCCACCACAGCCAATAAATAAATAAATCTTTTTTAAAATAGTTCCCAGCACCAGGAGATATTCACAGGGGCAATGTAATAGAATTCATCTGTGAATCCTGCCTTACACAAAGTGGAGAAGGATGATGATTCTAGGAGGAAAAAGATGCTCTTTAATCAGATTTTGGGCAAGCAGAGTTTCTAATAATTTTCCATGTTGGGAGGGGCTCTTATGGATATTAAATATTTTATTGAGCACCTATTATGTGCTTGATGGCAACTGTAGCCATGAAATGAAAAGACGCTTGCTCCTTGGGAGAAAAGCTATGACAAACCTAGACACCATATTGAAAAGCAGAGACATTACTTTGCTGACAAAGGTCCATATAATCAAAGCTATGGTTTTTCTAGTAGTCATGTATGGAAGTGAGAGCTGGACTATAAAGAAGGTTGAGCACTGAAGAACTGATGCTTTTGAACTGTGGTGTTGGAGAAGACTCTTGAGAGTCTCTTGGACTGCAAGGAGAGCCAACCAGTTCATCCTAAAGGAAATTAACCCTGAATATTCATTGGAAGGACTGATGCTGAAGTTCCAATACTTTGGCCACTTGATGCAAAGAGTCAACTCTCTGGAAAAGACTCTGATGCTGGGAAAGATTGAAGGCAGGAGGAGAAGGGGACGACAAAGGATGAGATGCTTGGATGTCATCACTGACTCAATGGACATGAGTTTGAGCAAACTCAGGGAGATGGTGAAGGACAGGGATGCGTGCTGTGCTGCAGTCCATGGGGTCGCAAAGAGTCGGTCATGACTCAGCAGCTGAACAACAACAACTATGTGCTTGGCACTCTCTTGTTTAGAAATCCTTTGAGCAGTCTAGCTAATGTGTGATAAAACAGGAACACCACCATTTTACAACCCCTAATGAATTAAAGCATCTAGTGAGTGGTCAAACATCTAGATCCAGAAACCAATCTGAAAGGAATTATGGGAAACATAACCAGCAGAATCTGGAAAATGGAAGATGCAAACCAATTTCTTCAACAAGTTTCAAGGGAATAACAAATGACCAGGGTAAAGGGGAGTGGTGAACCAGTAGACCCTATTTAAACCTTGGTCCAAACTATAAAATAAGAGTTGTTTTTTCCCCCTGATACAACTAGAAATTTGAACACTGACTAGTAAGAATTATTAATTTTCTATAGGTATGATGAAGAGGTTGTAGTTACTTTTTAAAAAAGGAATCTTTAGTAACTAGGGATTCTTTGAGCAAAATGATTGGCAAAAACATTTATGTTAATTCAGTAAGACAAAACAGTATCCTGAAGATTTTATGCAAGTAGACATTCCTGGACCCGCTGGCTTAGGGTAAAATGAATGCAAGGGTATGCCATTCCTCCCAAGTAGGCTCCTTGGAACGTCCCAGAATTACTTGCATGTGCAAGTTCAGTTAAAGCTGAAAGTTGTCTTTTAAATTTAAGTTATTTTCCTCAATACAGCTCAGAATGTTCTTTGCTAATATGATAAAGAGAAAAAACAGGCTGTGACAAGCCAAGCAATTTTGACTGGTAGAGCAGACTGAAATAAATATTCAATCTCTAATTTAGTGATGGCAATAATGTGGTTTTTCACTGTGTCTAATGTGGTGACTTAGAATATCAAGCTGTGCTTGATAAACATGTAACACGGTCTTTTCTGCTCACTTAAAAACCTTAAAGAAATAGAAGCATCCCTTATAGCACTAGAAATAGTCATCTATTATAATAAAAGCCGTATCAATCTATTAACATGTATATGAATGCATGAATGAATACATATATATTCCTCAGCTTCTGTATTAGATGGATTATGGATCTTTTCTTTATAGAGACTAGTTTTACACATTATCTTAATAAATTATTTTATAAGCATATTTAAAAGTAACATTAAAACTGTCAAGTACTTCCCATTCTACCTTCTAGTTGCCATCACTAGGAGTGACTTGCTTCACTGCGGCATAAGTGGTGGGACAGTTGAGAAACTGGGCTGGTAAGCTGTCCAGTGAGACTCAGAGGCCACTTGTGGCCCAAGTTTCCACGCCCACTTCAACGTACGAGGTGCAACTCCTGACACCTTCTCGCCGCCTACTACAATCCACTCCTTGCGGTGAACTGTCTCTGAGTAAAGAGGGAAACAGTCCTCCTCTCTCTCTCCTCTTCACTTTAATAAACAGAGAGAGCAAGGAGGAATGGGAGAATCTGTCCACAATAAATAAAATCTCAATTGTGTAGCCTTAAGGTTTAACTTCTAGGCATCTTTGAAGCAAGGGCCATACCCTATCACTTTTCTCTCTCCCACAGACTTAGCACAGAGCCTTACGCAGAGCAAGAATTCGAAACTATTTGTTGAATGACATGTTAATTCATCAGGAAGGTAAGGAAGGATTTGTCAACTGAGATTCCACTGATAGTTTAAAGCCAGAGAAATCAAGCCAAACCATGCTCTGAGATCATTCAAGGTTCCACAGGGTAGGCAGAATCTCAGGTGTGGGAAAGTCACCATTTGTACTGAAAAGCTTACAATTTATGACGAACAATAAGTACCTACTCATAGGGTAAGTTTTAAGAAGTGACAGGAAACCCAGATTATGGGAGGCATCACTAGAAATGAATTCTTTGGGGTCTTGAGGCATTTTAATAAAGAAACAACTATATATGTACATAGTCAAAATTAAGAGAAGTACAAGAGGGCAGCTCAGTGCTACGTCTCACAGAGCATGAGGGCGATGGTTTGAGGTGAAAGGAGAATATAGTAAGTGGAGGGCCCTGGTGCAATATTCTAGTCTCTGTGTTAAGATGTGATCTACACCTACATTTTTGATGATGTTTACCTAACAAAATGGAGGGATAAAAGGTCAGTCTATAGCAGGCCTGAGATGGAGTTCAATTTTGAGTAAGATTATTATTTAAATTCAGACACGAATGTTTAAATTTGAAGAGACAAATACTGGTAAGTAAAAGACTGGGAATTTTAGTGAGAAGAATAGTCATGAAAAGTCCAGTGGTCCCTGGTGGTCCAGTGGTTAAGACTCTATGCTTCCAATGCAAGGGGACTGGGTTCACTCCCTGGTCAGGGAACTAGATTCCACATGCCGCAATTAAGAGTTTGCATGCCACAGCTAAAGATCCCACATGCAGCAATGAGCACTGAAGATCCCAGGTGTCACAGCTAAGACCTGGCACAGCCAAAGAAATAATAAAAATGAAAAAAGAAAAGAAAAAAGTCATGGAAAAATTAAGAGAGTCTAATATTCCTACACATCTGAGTGTAGAGAAAGTAAATTTGCAATCCCAAATCACTGCTTTCTCTGTTCCTGGAGAATGAAGTGGTTGACATATTTTCTCTAATTGCTAATAATATAGAAAAAGTTATATAGCTCTTTCATAAACAGAAATATCAGAGGCTGGTGAATCTCCACCTACAGAGAATGTCCATATCATCTGAAGCCAGATTATCTGATGAAAATGCAGCAAACAATGAGATGGCATCTAGAATGGTTTGTTTTTGGAACTGCTGGAGTTGACCGAACACACGTGAAGTTTAAAAATGAGGTCTTCATGTGGAGAAATGAAGAGAGGACATTAACAAGAAAAGACTCCAGCCAGGCTCACTTTCAGGGTGGATGAGGACATTTTAAACAAAGATTAGGTTTTAACCTCCCTGCAGCCCTACTACCTAAGGACAACTGATACCTCTAGTGGACTATGCATTCCTTTTAAAATATTTTGTCCCCAAGTGTACAAGTAGACAAATGCACAGATGCATCTTTTATAAAAAGGTGAAATTTAATAAATTCATTAAAAACAGATTGTTCTTGGCCATTTCACTCTTAAGAGGGTAGGAAGAAATTCTCCCGTGGAGATTTTCTGCCTTACAATGTAGAGGGCAGAATTTTGAGGAACACAAATGAGGAGAGAAGTGTTATACTTGCTGGGTTGAAATACTCAATTAAAAAATGTCTTCGAAGGAGGAACACTGGTGACAGCAAAGGGATACTCACTTGCAGGAGAGGGGAGGCATATAAAATGTGCTGGCTGATGGGGACAGGGACAAAGAGCCGTGTACATGAGCCAAAGCCTCTCAGAGGCCAGCAAGTGCTGATCTTTTGGGAAAGAACTAGAACCAAAGTGTGGCCCAAGAAGTACCCTGCCTTTCCCAAGACAGTCAAGGAAGCCCTATTTTTCCAGAATATGAGTATTTGAGTTAATGTGCACTGAATACTGAATGAATAAAATAAAACCCTATAAAAAGCAAACTGATTTCACCCTTTAAAAGAGTTTCCACAGGGCACATTTCTGAACCAGTTTTTAAACTTTGTAACATTTTCCCAGGCCCTGAAAACTCTCAAAGACTTCCTAAGTCTCTGGAACTCAGTCTCTTACCAGATTCCAGAAATTTCTCCTAAACTATGGAAGCTCAACTCCATTTTGTTAGTTTCTGGGGTTCGCCACCCCTCTGTCTCTCTGGGCTTGAGTATTCACAACTCTACTCTAACTTACATGGTCATCTGTGTGACAGACTTACCCTGGTATCCACAACAGATCCACCCTGGCCAACTTCATAGCCTTTCTAGACACATCTTCAAAGCCAGGGATATTACCATCACATCCCCCAATCCTCCGTGGCCACTTCCTCTTCCTGCTCGCTGTGCTCTGGTTTCCCAGGATTTCGCCAGTGGAGGAGGATATGGTCACGGGGACATTTCCTTTCCTTTGCTCCCTGCCCTCAGATTCTCTGTGAGTCCTCCCACTTGGGGCCTCCACTGACCTCACCTCTAGACCTAGGGTCATCAACAAAATCAAAGACAGGTAGGTTCTTTTCTCACAAAAGCAGGAAACCCTCACACACTATATTTATTTCATAAAGCCCAAAGACTTTAGCTTCCTAGAATGGGCATTATTATTATTTATATTTATTTACACGTGACAATTTACTCATAATGCAAGTTAGGTAGATACAGCACCGCCACGGCCACACCTCAGCATTTAGGTGAGCTCTCTAATCCTCAGGCCATATTTCTTTTAGGAAGAAAAGGTAAAGGAGTTTTAAAGGAGTTGAGGAAGATATTTTCAGTGTCCCACTTCTATTCTTTATTGTAGAAATTCTTATAATGTTCCACTTGGTTTGAAGTGAGGGTTAAAAAGAAAACCTACTGGCTCGATAATCCTTCCAATTCTGGAGTTAATGAGGATTCTTAAAAGCTGCCGCACAGGATTCAACGACATACTTTGTGTCCCTAATCCCCCCCTCTGCCAGACTGGAAAAACAGTCAGCTCCACTGTAAACCATCACAATTCTCAAAGAGAAGTTTTGCTTTTAAGTTAATAGGATTTCACGTGCACACATGTTGGTAACAGTTGGCAAGTGTCAATGGGCTTGATTATGTTTTTCATTAAACTTTCAAAATTAAATGTTGGATTACTGATTTTACTTCGTGGTTCTCAGTCCCTTGGCACTATGTTCCTCTTTGCCTCCTTCCTTGAAGTAGGTTGTGAGACACTTCATTGATTCACTGTGCTGTCCAAACCAAGTTCTCTATTTTGATGGAGTCCTTTCTTAACTCCTACATCAAATCCTCACCAGCTCTGTGTTAGAGCTAGAAAACCTGTTATCAGGCACTTCCAACCCATCATGTCTGCATCCAAGTTATCAATTAAACACTTTCTTTTCCACAGACTTTCCGCCATTACTCCTACTACAGAGAATGTACAGATGAAAGAACCTGGATTTTGGAACCAAAGAGACCTGGCTCCAGCACTGTAAGTTCTGCAGGCTTGGGGAAGCTGAACCTCTCTCGAGTCCCCACTTCATCTGTCAAAACAGGGTCATGGCACTCACTGTGAAGGGCTGTTGTGAGGATTAATAAGACAATCTATCTGTGATGTCAAGCACTGCCCGGCTCAGAGCAAATCCATAATAAATGTTAATAGAAACAATCTAGAGATGAACTGAGCCTTGGAAGTGTGTCCTTACTGTCCACAAAATCATGCACTGGGTATTAAGCTACTTTGGTATCTATCTACAGGTAATTTCTAAGACAGAACTCTCCCTCTACCCAAAACTGTAATAGCTGGTTTTGTAATACTGAGAATTACTTGTCTGGTTCAAACTGAGGTATCTCTCACTGAGTAGAAAGTCAGGTATGAACAGCAACATAGATGAGTATTTTGATTTTTGCAATTGGAGCCCCTTTCTATTACACCTGCATGAAAGCTGAAATGCAGCCAGTGCCACAGCTGGACAAAAAGTGTGTTAGTCGCTCAGTCATTTCCGACTCTTTGTGACCCTGTGGGCTATAGCTTATCGGCTGCTCTGCCCAAGGGATTCTCCAGGCAAGAATACTAGAGAGGGCTGCCATTTCCTTCACCAGCAGATCTTCCTGACTCAGGGATCAAACCTGGTCTCTGGCCTTGCAGGGAGAGACATGCATATTCTTTACCATTTGAGTCACCAGGAAAGTCCATCCACTCGTATTCTCGCCTTGGAAATCCCAAGGACAGTGGAGCTTGGAGGACCACAGACCATGGAGTCGTGAAAGAGTCAGACACGACTTAGTAACTAAAAAACAACAACAGACACTAGACAAATGAGCAATATAAACGTACTTCAATTATTATCCAATCCACAACGCTGATATGATGATTAACTCTAAGTCTGTTTCATATCAGACCATTGGTATGCTATTATCAAAGCGTGCTCTTATTATATTTATTGATTAGGTAAGAGTTATCATTTCAAAAATGTTGTCTCCTCTTGTGCTGTGCTTAGTCACTCAGTCGTGTCTGACTCTTTGTGACCCATGGACATCAAAAGACTAACACTGAAAAAAAACAAAAAGGAATCTGCCTTCCAATATAGGGGATGTTCGATCCCTGGTCAGGGAACTAAAGTCCCACATGCCACAGAGCAACTAAGCCTATGTGCCACAACAAAGATACCATGTGCCACAACTGAGCCCCGACACAGCCAAATAAGTGATAATAATTTTTTTTTAACTACAAAAAAAGTTTTCCTACTGAATAGGCTAGTAAAGAAATAAACTATAGAAAGCAGTGAAAAAAAAAAAAAAAAAGGACTAACACTAAGACAACTGCTATTCTGCTAAGTGATTTGAAGGGTAGGAAAGTGAAATCACACAATTCCTACTCTCCTAGACAGCAGATTTTAGTAGGCAAACAAAACATGTACCCACATAATCACAATATAATGTAGAAATACCAAAGGCTATAGAACAGAGTTAGATCAAGTGCTATGAGCATTAAAGTCACAGCATATTATTAGTGCTAAAGTCCTATACCTCGGGCCTCTCCTCAGGAATCCCTAGCAATTACATTACGGCCTGGAGATGTATGATTAGCCTTTAGACTTAATCGTAACGTCTTCTGTTTCATTTTTACCCCTCTTTCCTATATCCCCAAACTACTTCTTTATTGGATTTATCTTTTGCTTTGTTGAAGTATATACTTAAGTAATTTTTTACCAACAAACTTAAATAAACACCTATAAGAATGGCTAAAATAAAATATAGTGACAACAGCAAATGTTGGTGGGGATGAAAAGAAACTAGATCACTCATACACTGCCGGTGGGAATGCAAAATTGTATAGCTGCTCTGAAAAAGTTTAGCAATTTCTTCCCAAGTAAATATGTGGTTACCATACAACACAGAAGGTGCACCTGGGCATTTATAGCAGAGAAATGAAAACTTGTGCTTATGCAGAAACCTTCATGCAAATATTCATAGTAGCTTTATTTGTAACAGTCAAAAACTAAAGAAAACGACATGTTATTCAGCAAGTGGTATATCCATACTGTGAAACTCAGCAATAAAAAAAGGCAAACTACAAATATACAAAATAACTTGAATGGATCATAAGGGTATTATGCTGAGTGAAAAATGCCTAACTCAGAGGTTACACCTGTATGATTCTTGAAATGACAAAACTGCAGGGACAGAAAACACCGATGGCTGCAAGAGACTGGGGAGGGGCAGGATGAGGAAAGTGTGTGTGTGGCTACAGAAAAAACAGGGGCAGGAAGGATTTGTGTCAAGAATTGTCACTTGTTGCTTGTCAAGATACTTGACCATGTTGGTTTTAGAAATACATATATGCATCACATGGCATAAACCATATACATACATACCCATGCACACATACAAATGAGTGCATGTAAAACTGGTGAAATCTGAAAAAGATCCCTGCAATGTACCCATGTCTATTTCCTAGCTGCAATATTGTACAAAAGTGCTATGAGATGTTACCATTGGGAAAGCTACGTAAAGAGTATATGAGATCTCTCTGTAGTTTTTCTTCCAACTGCATGCAAATCTACAATTACTTTTAAAAATTTTTATTTTAATAAAAGATTTACAGGTAGCAAGTTTTTAAAAGTCCCTACATATATGACAATGTCTTTATTTGCAGTTTCACAAGGAAATCTGGCCTGGGTAGATACAGACATCTATGTCCAAGATCATTTTCTCTTAGACCAGAGCACAGAAGGCATTGCTTCACTGTTTCTCAGAAACTTAATAATTTTTTTTCTAGCTCAAACAATTTCTGAGTCCATAAGTTGGTTTTATTTACTTATTTTTCCACCAACTTTATCTTTGCTTTATGTAGGTATTACAATGTTATCAATATAGCTAATAAGAGATAGCAAAACTCATAATTTAAAACAATGGAGCAAATAAATATATCATGAGATTATAGTGTTTTTAAGACCTAATTTGCCAAACAGTGCATTCGTCCATATCTTTTCAGGGAAGTAATCTTTCATCTCTGGAACAGGGATGTGGAGTCAATGATATCTCTTCCCATAATTTAGCTGAAGTCTAAAAACAAAATTTGATTCCTTACTGATAAACAAAATAGCCTAAATGTTAAGTGTTGTCATCAGTAAAAGATATACATCTTTTTTCTATTAAGTCTGAGGCATTTTTTTCCTCCTTAAAGATAACTGGAAGGCAACCAATTATATAGAAAAAGAAAAGGACCTGTCTAAACTAAACGCAAAAAAAATAACTGCTAAACAAAATTATATCTATGTGGTAAGCACTAACATTATGTTAAATTAAGTATTATAGAAAATAACCTACATTGTAACCCGTACAAATATATCCAGAGCTGAGAAGAATCTAATCTACAAATTTAGAACTTGCCATACACGGAAAGAAATCCCAGTTTGAAAAACAAAAAGTCTCAGTATTAAGACTAGTTTCAAGAATATTTCATTAATATTAATATTTATGGTGACAGATGTTTGTGTAGAAAAAGAAAATTGGTTCCACACTAAATAAAAATTAATAAGTTTGCTGCTAAACAAAAAAATAATAAATGCAAAATAAGTCATTTAGGTTATTAATTATCAAGACTGTCTGATATGACTCCCACATAAAGGAATAAAAAATTTGAATTGCAAACATGAATTCTCACTAATGTACTTTGTATCAATGTCACGTCCCCAGAGTTATCAATAAATACCATAGGCTGTAGTAATGTATCAAACTAATTAAATGATATGAGACTTTTTAGATTTTTCACATATGTCAGAGAAGAATTATAGTAAATTAAAAAATGAATAACAAGTAGTTCCTAATTGTTCTTTCAAAATTAATACATAAATTTCAAGTCATTTTAAATTTCATCATCTTATATGTACTGAATGTACACAATAAGCCAGGTAAACAGTTGTAGAGAGGTATAAGCAATGAGCTTTAGGCTTTGAGACATTTAGTCTGGCTAGGGAGACAGGACATGTACCTAAAGGAAACAAGAATCAGCATCAAATAAATTCAAATGACAATAATACTGCTTCTATGGGAAAATAATTGAAAGATAAAAATACTTTTGCTGCACAAATGACTTTGAACATGGGGACAATCAGTTCAGTTTTTCAAAAAAACCCAAGTGATTCAAAAGAGAATTCATCTGCTTTATTAAATTCTCAGGGCTCTATCTGGCAGGCATGGCAGTGAAACTGGATGCCTCTTCCAAAAGAGACAGAACTTAAAAAACAGCTAGATATGTAAAAGTCACCAAAGATAGATTTGTTTTTTTGGAGGTGTGCCTAAACCTGTCTCCCTCTATCATCAGATAATTTATTCCTTTGTTCAAATATGTATTTCAATGAACTGTTACTAAGTACTGACTAAGCACCAGGCAATGAAGTCAGGTTTGATCCTCAGGCTCAAGGAACTGCACGTGTTAAATTTCACAAAAGAGGTTAACCCTGGAGGCTTGGGGGACCCACAGCATGGTGGTCTTGGAGGACGGTAGTGCTGAGATGAGCAGGCAGGGGACAGGTGGAGGAGAGAGAGGGAGAATGATCCTTCGGGGTGAGACATGTCTGAAAAGACCAAAACCTTTAGAGAATGAGTCCAGCTGAGCAGAATGGCTGGGGAGTAAGGGTGCTCTGGGGAAAGGGGAAAGACAAGGCTGAAGAAGGACGCTGAAGGGGCATCTGGGGAAGCAGCAGGGATCAAACCAGGAAGGGTATGGAAGCTTCAAGCTATGACGTGTGTACGGCTTCAAGAGCTGGTGGTCTTCCGAACTTAGGATGACTTTGGGGGCAGCACTGCAAATATGCTGAAAGGCAATGCTAGTGAAAACGCCAGGCAAGGGAGGGTCTCTGCAAGGGCAGAGGCTGTGCATCTGGAGGGAGCAGGCAGCCAAGAGCTATTTAGGAGGCGGATTGGACAGGATGTGGTGATTTACTGAGTGTGGAGAAAAAGAAGAGAGGAGGATGGGAAGGGCAGCTGCAGGGAACTGAAGTGCGCAACCGGCTTCATGCTGATCACATTCCCGGGCCAGAGAAGACAGGCAGAAGATCAGGCTAGGGGAAGACACTGTTCACACAGGATGCGCCTCTCAGCTTGTCTGTCACATGGGGACCACAGGGGACAGTTTGAATAAATCCTACATTCTGTTTCTGATGACAAGTGACCGGTGCTGTCCTGGTGGTACTTTCTACTGACATGACTCTTACCCCAGGCCAAGTTCTCTTATGGGTGTAGATGGCTGTCATAGCAGGCAGAGGGTGAGGCTAAGGAAGAGGTAATGCTTCCAGAAAGGGAACCCCATTATTTCCATGTTCATTTCCCCCAGACATAGCCTATAAGGAACAGCAGTGTGGGAGTCAAGAAGAACCAAGATCTGGATTTCTGCTTCTGGGAAGAGTCCTTTTTCTGAATTCTGTGGGGAAGTGGGTTCAGCAAGTTTGAAGGATAAAGTGCATTCTGTTTCCCAGAGGACTGCCAAGCAGCCATAGTGCCACGTGGAGGAGTTGATAGGGATGGACCAGAAGCGGGGTGGGGGCAGGTTTACAGGCAAGGGCCCAAGGCTGGGCTAGGAAAGCTGAGGAAAGGGACTCAGGGATGCTCAGGGGGTGCAGGGGAAAATGGCCCTTGTCAAGAGGACTCAGTGCAGGTTATGGGAGTTCAGGCTGTTTTGAATGCAGAGTCCAGAAGCAGCTCTGATGGGGAGTCAGAGAAGTAAGCAGTCTGTGGGGAACAGGGCACGATGCATGTGGGTCAAGCTGGGTCAGTGAGTCAGGCAGGTATCTTCCAGCCAGCAGTCATGCAGAGGAAATGGAGCTCTGGGTTCTGAGATGTCAAGCTGAAATATGAAGAGGTGGAGACAGGAAGTAGGAGTGACGCCGGAAGAGGTTAGGAGGCTTATCTTTTCTATCTGGGAACAGTAGAAAAGCCAGGGTCCAAAGGTCTGGGATTCCTGGCTTTACCACTTCTAAGCCCTTAAGAGGACCTGGCACCACCAGAAGGGGGCTTTTGACATTATTTGGCTCCTGACTGTTTTTCTCTCTGACCTCACATGTTCCTTTATTATTAACTGTCACAACACCAAACAATTCTAGTTCTAGGAACACGCTATGCCATTTCATGCTTCACTCATTCTATTTTCTCTGCCTAGAAATATGCTTGTACTTCTTTGCCTACCTGGAGAACTCCTCTTCTTCAAAACCAAACTATGATGTTACCTACTCTGATCCCTATAAATGACTTAGAACATCATCATGGCACTAATACTAGAAAGGCAATTGATTAAAAGTAGAGGTCATTTACCCCAAGTTGGCACACAGTAGGCCAGTAACACATGTGTCTGATAAGTGCGTGAAAGGATGTATCTGAAGAGGGCTCTAGCTCACCTTTCTTTGGCTGGGCTGCTGACACAGTAGTGCAGTCCCCCGCCTTCCTTGTTTCCAGAGCTCTAGCAGTACTGCCTCACTCAGAGGAATGTTAATAGCAGAGACTCTCCATCCTTTGGGGCTGGAACCAGCCCCAGGGTGATCTCACACCCTCCCTGGATCTCCACAGCACCTTTTTAGGCACTAAAGCTCAGTTTTCTGCAAAGTGAGGGAAATGTCAGGGTCAGAGCCAGTGCAGGCAATGCCAACCACACAACCTATTCTAGCCTTTCAGGGGATGACCTGAAGAAAGAGAGAGATGGTCTGCCCGGTTCTAGGATGGGAGTCCTCTGCCTGGGGTGGTAGGGTAGGAGTGAGGGACAATGGGCTCCAAGGGATTCATGAACTGGTGTGTGGATGGGCATTTTTCTGGGGAAACAGTTCACAGCTTTCATCAGTTTTGCAGAGAGGTCCCTGACCTTTAAATATTAAGACGTCAGTTCAGTTCAGTTCAGTTCAGTCGCTCAGTCGTGTCCGACTCTCCGCGACCCCATGAATCACAGCACGCCAGGCCTCCCTGTCCATCACCAACTCCCGGAGTTCACTCAAACTCATGTCCATTGAATCGGTGATGCCATCCAGCCATCTCATTCTCGGTCGTCCCCTTCTCCTCCCGCCCCCAACCTTTCCCAGCATCAGAGTCTTTTCCAGTGAGTCAACTCGTCGCATGAGGTGGCCAAAGTATTGCAGCTTCAGCTTTAGCATCAGTCCCTCCAATGAACATCCAGGATTGATCTCCTCTAGAATGGACTGGTTGGATCTCCTTGCAGTATAAGGGACTCTCAAGAGTCTTCTCCAACACCACAGTTACCATTCTAGAAACGTGCCCTCCTCCAGGCAGCTCTGATCTGAGAATCAGCTGCTGACTCCAGATCACAGAGGCCTTGGTCTTCACCAAGGCAGATCACAGAAGGGACTCAGGTTCCTCCAGAGCATGCCGCTCACATGCCCCTCCCCCCCAAGAAAAGCCTTTTTGAAGACAAATGTGCAATTTAAGGAAGTTTCATTATCTGTGTCTTTTACAGGTTCAAATGTAATGAAAGAGAGGAAGTTAGGCTTATGATGCCTCTACTTTGACCTTTATGTTCCTCAGCACAACAAATCCTCAAAAAATAAAAAGGCAAATCTCCAGGGTCTCATTGCTGAAGAAGAGCCGTGTTTGACCTCTATCAGGGCTGGGCTCAGGAAATGCTAATAAACAGACAAATCCTGTGCAATGGCTGTTTACATTTGACCTTTCCTTTTTTTTTCCTCCGGCATAGGAATCTTAGAAGACAGCAGGAAAAGGCTTTCCATATTAAAGAGGCAAGAAAGATATGCACACACACACATACACACAGAGAGCAAATCTAAAACTGTACTAAACTCTGGGGAACTGAGAGTCACTTTTCACCCACATCCTGTCAGAGTTGAAATGCATAGAAAAAGGTTTCTACTAAAATGTATGTATGTTTTATTCTTTTTTAAAGAAAAATATGAGTCACTCATATGCACCCAGATATCTGAACAGCTCAGCTGGATATTGTTGTTTGCTTGGTTCCCACTGTTCTCCCATGATTTCTGAAAAGATAGTTTTAAAAAAATCCTTACATTTGAGTCTGTAAATTTCAGTTGTTAAGAACACATGCTTTGTCCCTACACAGGCGTGGGCTCTGCCACTGACTTGCTAGGTGATGCTGGACAGGTTTCTTAATCTTTTTAAGGACTTAATTATTCACCAATTAAAGTAGGAGTATGATCTGCCAAATTAAAAAAAAAGAGGAAAATGGGAGTATGAATGGTACTGATGTCACATGGTGGCTGAGATAATGAAATGAAATAATGCACTTAGGATATTAAGTGAAGTAAGTCAGACACAGAAAAACGAATATATGGTACCACTTCTATGTGGAATATAAAAAAATATTATCAATACAAATGAACTTATAAAACACAAACAGACTCGCAGACCTAGAAAACAAAATTATGGTTACCAAAGGAAAAGGAGGGAGAGGGATAAATTAGGAGTTTGGGATTAATATATACACAGTACTACATATAAAATAGATTACCAACATGAACCTACTATATTGCACAAGGTATATTGTATATATATATACACAAGATATTCAGTATCTTGTAATAACCTACAATGGAAAAGAATCTGAAAAAGGATATATATATACACACACACATACATACACATACACACATACACATGTACAACTGAATCACTTTGCTGAATACTTGAAACTATCACAACACTGTAATGGTAAATCAATAATACTTCAATATTTTTTAAAAATGGAAAATCTTAGGCTAGCTTGGCAAACTTGAAGCATTCAATGAATGGCAGCTAAAGAACAGAGACTGTGGGGTAAATCCTCTACCAATGAAAGAAACGATTCCAAGAATGCATCTTTCTGCGTTTTCATTAATGTTCAAACACACAGAAAGACAAAACACAGCAACAGTGGGGCTGTGTTTCTCGGGGAGGATCCCTCACTTTATACATTACACGGGGAGCTCAAGACGGCCTTCTTCACCTTCAGGTGAGCTCAAGCCTGGCAGAGAAGGGATATTCCCTTCCCAGCAACAATGTGGGCCATGTGACCAAGTCCACAGAAGGCCCAGGAAGCCAAGACACACTGCATATTTCCCAGTGATCAGGCCCCATGAATCCTGTCCTCTCTTCTAGAAAGCCCTGATCAGGCCTGGACCCAAACCCTCATCATCATTCCTTCGGCCCATTTCCAACATGCTCAACTCAGCTGAGAACTGAGTGGTTCTCAAAAGTTCATCTGGACCAAGAAATAACATCCCTGACAATCTTATGACCAAATGATCATCACCATTCAGAACCCAGCAGAGTTGCATTCTCATTGCATTCTTATCTATTTCTCCAAAAGGGCTTTTACCTACTTTCTGTCAGAAATATTTATCCTCAACTTTGGTTTTAGTTTTTTTTCTTACGCATTGCCGGCTGAGAACTCGCAACCTTTTGATAAAAGGATTTGAATGCTTTGCATGGAAAGACCTTTGCTGTCAAATCTCACTCCTGATCGCCTCTTACGCAGATCATATAAAGCAGTTTCAGTAAATGAATCCATCATGTTTTGGCATCTACAATGGATTTCTAGGGATCCATTTATCAATTGCATTAAGTGCATTTTCTCTAAGCTTCTCTCCCCTGTTGGAATCTTACTTCATCTAAGTTTTGTATTAATATGTGGCTTTTCTCAATAATCACTGTGTTAAACCCAAATTTCTTTTCCTTTCACTTTAACTATCTTTTCCACAGAGGATGAAAAGAAACAAAAATCTTTGTGTCATTGGATCAAGGAAGGCTGACTTCACTTATTAGTAAAATTAATAGACTCCAGACAACTGCATCGTCATCTACCAGTTCCTTCAACAACAGGGAAGCATGGATCAGCACAAGGATTGGGAATGAGGGGATTCCATGTGTTGGCCTTTGGACCTTCCTTTAAAAAGTACATTACCACAGATAACTTTGCAAAGGTATTCACAACAATGACATTTCCTTACCCGGCAGTCTCTCTGAAGTGTCTTCATGAGTGCATTGTATGTTTCTGTATCAAAATACAACCCTTCATGCATATCCTGCAGGAAATCTAAGTCCTTAAATGTGGGGCTAGATTTCTCTCTCTCTTTTCGGGATGCTCTTCGCTTATAGGTTGAGCCTTTCAAGTCATACGTAAAGTGCATTCTCATGGAGCGTGGTAAAACGTTGTTCATCACCACAATCCTGATGTTAATGCCCCCTGATTGCATGCAATACAGTCCATAAAATTTTGGCAAAAGAGTTCTTGGATTCTGGTTTAAATTCTAAAAAGAGAAAAAGAAAAAAAAATGTTTAAAATGTACTTTTACAAAGCAACACTCCACTATGATGCGTTTTCATGTAGAATGATAATTAAAAATGGAATGTGATTACTCTTGCTAACAGTCATTGTTAAAATTTTGCTGTTCCGAATCTAGTTTCTAAGTCAGCTTATAGGAACTGCAACTTTATCATTCTGAACTCAGAGTGTTAAAAGTGGCTGAACTGAAAATGGACAGAATTTCCTTAATTAGTTACAACTAAAAACAGGCAGAGATGTGATTAGTGCCATGTGTGATTATTCTCTAAGGTAGCTCAAGAGAAAATTAATTGCTGGGGTACAAGGGCGGACACTTAAAATTTTAATAGCTCCTGAGAAACTGTCTTCCAAAATGACCAGACTAGTTCACAACCACACTTCATAAGGTTACATATATCCCACCACTCTTACCAATGCCGAATATTATCCTACTTTACAATCTCTGGAAGCAAGGTTGGTTAAAAATGAAAACATGTTTTCAAGTTACTTTAAATGTGAATACCACAGAGAACTAGAGAAATTTAATATTCTTATGTATTTTCAGCCACCTCTTAAAGATAATTTTGTGTTATTATCCTTTGCTCATTTTTCCTTAGGTTTTTGTCATTGTCGGAGTTTTTGATATATTCTGGATATTTATTACTTTTCTCTTCTACTTGGGGTAAATATTTTCTTCCAGTATGTTGTTTTTTTGTTACAAAAATAGACAATCTAACTGTTTTCTGGCTGTCTCACAGAGTATGCAGAATTTCCCCAACCAGGGAAGGGACCCATGCCCCCCTTCATTGGAAACACAAAGTCTTGACCATCAGACCACTGGGCTATAAAAATAACCCCTTATCTTATATATCATTTATGAATATCTTTTCCCATATAGTAGGTGATCTTTTCATTTCATCGATAGTTTCCTTATTGTGAAAAGACATATGCACCCCTATGTTCACTGAACCATTATTTTACAAAAGCCAAGATACAGAAGCAACTCAAGTGCCCATCATTAAATGAATGGAAAAACAAGATATACATATGTAATGAAATATTACTCAACCAGAAAAAAATAATGAAATCTTGCCATTTGTGACAACCTGGATAGACCTAGAGGGTATCATGCTGAGGGAAATAAGCCATACAGAGAAAGACAAATACAGTATTGTTTTACTTATATGTGGAATCTAAAAAACAAAATGAATGATCAAACAGAAACAGCGTCATAGACACAGAAAACAAAGAGGTGGTTGTCAGAGGGAAGAAGGGTCGGGGAGGAGAGAAACAGGTGAGGGAGATTAAGAGGTACAAACTTCCAGTTGCAAAATAAATAAGTCATGGCTATGAAATGGACAGTGTGGGGACTATATGTAGTGTCTTTGTGTTGTGATAGGTTTTAACTAGACTTACTGTCGCAATCAATTTGAAAGGTATAGAAATATCTAATCACTATGTTGTATAACAGGAACTAGCATAGTTATGTAGGTCGTTTTTGCTTCAAAAACAAGCACATAGAAAAGGAAATCAGATTGGTGGTTACCAGAGGTGGGAGGTGGGGGGAAGGGGTAGTTAGAGGAAGGTAGTCAAAAGGTACAAGCTTCTAGTTACAAGATAAATAACTACTAGAGATGTTAATGTAAACATGATAGATACAATGAATACTGCTGTTTTTGTTTCACTTTAAAAGTATGGGAAAACTAAAAAATAGTTTTTGTTGTTGTTGCTTAGGCGTTAAGTCATGTCCAGCTGCTTTGAGACTCCATGGACTATAGTCCACCAGGCTCCTCTGTCCATGGGATTTTCCAGGCAAGAATACTGGGGTGGGTTGACATTTCCTTCTCCAGAGGATCTTTCCAACCCAGGGATCAAACCCATGTCTCTTGCATAGGCCAGCAGATTCTTAACCACTGAGCCAACAGGGAAGTACCAAAAACAGTTTACTAAAAGGCATTTATATAACGAAAACGCTCTCTTCTGAGTCCTGTCCCCATTTCCCAGCTTTTGTGGAAACTGTTTCCTCTTTCTTTCTATCATTCTGGAAATATTCTATGTGCTTATGTTAATTTAGATCTGGCATTATTTTTGGTTCTATAGATGTTTTGCCTTTTCATGTAGTTATATTTATGAACTTATTTCTTGTGCTTTTTTCGTTTCTTATTTAGCAAGGCTTTTTATACCCCAAGGTTAAATTTCTTCCTTCTTCTTACAAATTTTTAATAGTTTTGGTGATTACATTTGGTTTTTACTCCATATGGGATTAATTTTTTTCTTTCAGTTTTACTGAGTTATAACTGACATACAGCACTGTGTAAGTTGGCATAGAGAACTGATCTGACTTATATACATCATGAAACGAGTATCACAGTAAGTTTAGAAGAGAGTTCTTAGGATTTACTCTCTTAACAACTTTCATGTGTAACAGCAGTCCCAAGTCTTTTTGGTACCAGGGACCGGTTTCATAGAAGACAATTTTTCCATGCATGGACCCAGGGGTTTTGGAGGAGATGGTTTTAGATGACTCAAGTACATTACGTTTATTGTGCTAATGATAATCTGTATTTACAGCTGCTGCCCAGGGCCAGCATCACTGCCTCAGCTCCACCTCATATCATCAAGCATTAGACTCACATTAGGAGTGCGTAACCTAGATCCTGTGCATGTGTAGTTCGCAGTAGGGGTTGCACGCCTATGAGAGTCTAAGGCCACCACTGATCTGACAGGTGGCGGAGCACAGGCCGTAACGTGAGTGACACAGAGTGACTGTAAGTACAGATGAAGCTTCACTTGCTCACCTCCTGCTGTGCAGCCTGGTTCCTAACAGTACCAGTCTGTGGCTCAAGGTATGGGGACTCCTGATATATAACATGCAGCAGTATTCATTGTATCTATCATGTTTACATTAACATCTCTAGTAGTTATTTATCTTGTAACTAGAAGCTTGTACCTTTTGACTACCTTCCTCTAACTACCCCTTCCCCCCACCTCCCACCTCTGGTAACCACCAATCTGATTTCCTTTTCTATGTGCTTGTTTTTGAAGCAAAAACGACCTACATAACTATGCTAGTTCCTGTTATACAACATAGTGATTAGATATTTCTATACCTTTCAAATTGATTGCGACAGTAAGTCTAGTTAAAACCTATCACAACACAAAGACACTACATATAGTCCCCACACTGTCCATTTCATAGCCATGACTTATTTATTTTGCAACTGGAAGTTTGTACCTCTTAATCTCCCTCACCTGTTTCTCTCCTCCCCGACCCTTCTTCCCTCTGACAACCACCTCTTTGTTTTCTGTGTCTATGACGCTGTTTCTGTTTGATCATTCATTTTGTTTTTTAGATTCCACATATAAGTAAAACAATACTGTATTTGTCTTTCTCTGTATGGCTTATTTCCCTCAGCATGATACCCTCTAGGTCTATCCAGGTTGTCACAAATGGCAAGATTTCATTATTTTTTTCTGGTTGAGTAATATTTCATTACATATGTATATCTTGTTTTTCCATTCATTTAATGATGGGCACTTGAGTTGCTTCTGTATCTTGGCTTTTGTAAAATAATGGTTCAGTGAACATAGGGGTGCATATGTCTTTTCAAGTCAGTGCTTTTGTTTCCTTGGAATAAACCCAAGGAGTGGTATTTCTGGATCATACAGTAGTTCTGTTTTTAATTTTTTGAGGAATCTCCAACTGTTTTCCATAGTAAAGTAGTTTACATTCCCATCAATGGACATGAGGGTTCTCTTTTCTCTACATCCTTGCCAACACTTTCTGTTTGTTGTCTTTTTGATAACACCTACTCTGACAGATGTGAGGTGATATCTCACTGTGGCTTTGATCTGCATCTCTCTGATGATTAGTTATATTAAGCTTCTTTTCCTGTACCATCTGTATATCTTCTTTGGGAAAATGTCTAGTCAGATAGTGTGCCCAATTTATTTTCATTTTTTTGTTGAAGTATATTTGATTTATAATGTGTTAGCTTCCGGTGTACAGAAGAATGATTCGGTTATATATATATATATATATACACACACACACACAAACACATATATATACATATATGTATAACTTTATACATATATAAGTAACTTTTTCAGATTCTTTTCCATTACAGGTTTTTAGAAGATACTGAATATAGTTCCCTGTGCTACACAGTAGACCTTGTTGTTAATCTATTTTATATAAAGTAGTATATCTGTTAATTCCTAATTTCTCTCTCCACCCCTTTCCCTTTTGGTAAGTGTAAGTCTGTTTTCTATGGCTGTGAGACTCTTTCTGTTTTGAAATTAAGTTCACTTGCATTTTTTTTTGGTTTCACATATAAGTGATACCACCTATTTCTTTGTCTGACTTAATTTCCCTTAGTAAGAGAATCTCTAGGTCCATCCATGTTGCTGCAATTAGCATTATTTAATTTTTATGGCTCATTAATAGTCCATTATTTATATATGTACCGTATCTTCTTTATTCATTCACCTGTTATGGGATGCTAAGGTTGCTTCCATGTCTTGGCTATTGTAAATAGTGCTATGAACACTGGGGTGCATCTTTTCAAATTAGAGTTTCTCCATCTATATGCCCAAGAATGGGACTGCAAAATCATGTGGTAGATACATTTTTTGTTTTTCAAGGAATTTCCATACTGTCCTTCACAGTGGCTACACCAATTCACATTCCCATCAATAGTGTAGGAGGGCTTCTTTTTCTGCACATCCTGTCCAGCATTTATTATTTATGGACTTTTCAAAGATGGCCATTCTGCCTGGAGTTTTGATTTGTATTTCTCTAATTTGATTTGCATCTTTTCATGTGCCTGTTTCTGACATTTTTAAAAGATATTTTAAATGAGTTGTTTATTATTTACTTTTCAAGTTGAGTTTTATGAGTTTTTGTAGGTTTTTGATATTAACCCCTTATCTTATATATCATTTATGAATATCTTTTCCCATATAGTAGGTGATCTTTTCATTTCATCGACAGTTTCCTTTATTGTGCAAAGTGTTTTAGTCTGATGCAGTCCCATTTATTTATTTTTTGCTTTTGTTTCCCTTGTCTGGAAGTAACTGTGTGTGAGAGATCTGAAATAGGGGATTTTCTTTTTTTCAAATGGATAACCATTTATTAAACGGTCTGTCCTTTCTCAATTGAATTTAAGTCCCTCCTATATCATGCAATAAGCTGTCAAATACACATGTATCTATTTCTGGACACTTTATTTGAATCCATTGATCTTTTTGTCTAGATCTGTACAAATGCCACCACTTTAATACTAGCATAGATTTACACATTTTTGGTGTATGTTATGGCAGGACTGACATTTTCTCCTTTGCCAAAATGTTTTGTCCATTTCTATAGGCTTGCTTTCCTGTTTGTTTTTAAAACTACTCTTAATATAATATTTGTTTTCACTTTCAAATGAACCAGCTCTGTCAAGTTCAGGGGAAAAAAATCCTATTAGAATTTTTGATTGGAATTAGACTGGATTTATAAACTGATGTGGGCAATTAAACTCATTACAATTCTGAGTTCAGGAATGATGCACATTTCTTTATTATTTCAGAACTCTGTTTATGTCCTTCAATAACATTTTGTAGTTTCCTTCATATTGGTGGTGTTCATTTTTTTATAGACATAAGCATTTGAGTTCTTATTAAATAAAATTTTATAAATTCTTTTTGGATTATTGTTCATATGCTATACTTACTATAAGCTGCTTTTCCAATCAGAATTATAGTATGTCTTCATTTATTTATATCTTTAATAATAATCATTATAAATTATTGTCATCATGAATGGAATTCTTTTTTCCCCCTTATACCCTCCAACTTTATATGATCTACATAATAGAATATGATGGATTTTTTAGATTTATCGAACATGCTGCAGATCTACTGGATTTTCATTACCTCTAGAAACTACTGGTTTATTTTCTTGAAGTTCTGCTCATTTTCAGTTGCATCATCTGTACAGAACAGTGTTTATACTTTTATTCTATTTTTTTAATACTCAAAAAGTTACTGCTGGAAATTCTAGCAAATATGTTAGAGAAGATCATTAATGGAAAGCATCCTTATCTTTTTCTATTACTTTCAGGGAAAGAGCTTTTGTTCTTCTCCATGAAATGTTCTGTGAACTCTGGGAGATTGATAAAAGTTGGTTTTTATGCCTGTTGGTTTATTTGCCTATTATGTAAAATTTTCCAATTTTAAGAATTCTCCCTGATATCTAGATGGATAACCACATAATGCTCACATTTTTTCTTGTTAATAAGATGAATTATATTATTTGTTATACTAGCTTACATGGTTGGGATAAAATTACTTGGTTAGGCTAAATTGTAAAATTTTACTTAATTTAATGGCCACATATGGCTAATGGCTACCATATTGGACAGTGGAGTTCTACAATAAGAGACTAATCTACCTAAGCTTAGAAAAAGAGAAGTTTAAGATTTACTCACTTAGAAGATTAACAAAGAGTGCTATGTGACTTTGACTGCAATTTTAAATTATTTAAAAATGTGTATATGACTAGGATACATTTGAAAGGATATATACCAAATACTAGCAATGTGTATCTCTGAGAAAATAAATACAGTTGGTTGCATTTTTTCCTCTTCTATTTTTCTATTTTCCCTAATATATAGTAGAAAATTTGTGCTAAAAAATATTTCCCAGTTTTGTTCAGGATCAAAATCTTTTAAAATCGTGTATGCTGCCCACTAAGATTTTTGTTTAGATTTTCAATTCCTATATTTATATGCAAGACTAACTTATAGCAGTTACTGTTATCTTGAGCAGATTTTGGAATTAAAGAATATTTTTACACACTGTATGGCATATCTCATCAATTTTGTTTTGCAACAAAAACGACAGTTATCACCTCTCATAGCAAATGAATAGCAGAACTGTGGCTTTTGAAATCCTGCTACCATTCCAATCACAGAAAATTAATAACTGCCATGAAAGTACAAAGAAATCAGAGGTATGAAAACAATAAAACTACTGAGGAAAATGCTTATTTTTAAAAATCTGGCCTAAATGTTTAGCAAATCCAAATCCTGGGCTAGGTTATAGTTTCTTTGTCTCTAAAACATTACATGGAAAGTGATTTTCATGTTGTATTTAACCTATGACATCCTAAATTCTGAATTGTGATGGCTAAAAGTGGCTAATACTGAATGTGTGCCCCTATAAGGTGCAGGGGTTAAAGATGCACCCTCTGGACCCCCTACTGCTTGTCTTCAAGCCCCAGATCTATAGCCCATTAGTTAAATAACCCTTGGCAAGTGATTCCATTTATCTTTGTCTCAATTACCTCATCAGTTTTACAGCTTACTCCTCAATGAATGTTAACTACTCATATTACTACTACGTGCAAAGAGCTCTGCAATGCATTGCTTCCTTTATTCTGCATCCTGCATCCTGGATCCTGTCTCTGTTACACCCACCATGGAAGACAGGTGTCTCCCAGCCTTCAAAGACTGAGGCTCAGAGCTTACCTTATTTACACCTGGTCACACGAGTTAGTTGATGTTTGAGTGGGACGTGAGCCCAGGACTGAGTCAGTCAATAGCTACGCTCTCCTACATAGTTCTACTTACTTCTCAAAATCTACTCAATCAGTTTCATAGTATACTCTAAATGCAAAATAAACCTCAGCAAAGAGAAAGAAACATGCCAGAGTCACTGAAAAAAAAAAAAAATTAAAAAAAAAAACTGTGGAGGAAAATAATTAAATCTTAAGTAGAAGCTTTAATTATGTGCACTTACCATGTAATAGCCTGGCAGTAGCTTCTGAAGGAACTCTGCTTCTTTATGCTGAACTGTTTTGATGATAAATTCATCATCACTGGTCACAAAAAACAAGGATCCACTGGCTCCAGGGTTAGACAGCTCTATTAGAGGTTCACTGCATATGGAATACTACAAGAACAAATACATAAGCAGTAAAAATACATTAATGTATATGATGCATCCAATGAAGAAAACCAGAGCATTACATGTCTTACCCATGTTAAAACAGGAAGCCCTCTCCAAGAGCTTTAAGAGGAGACTCTAGGTATACTAAAATGGCTCTTATGAGATTTCTGAAAATTTAGCTGATCCATTTACCTTAATAACTTCATGGTAGGAAACAATAAGTCTTCCTCCACCCCCAGTACCACACCATATCTGTTCAGTGAGGTAACTCCCAAGAGTGGTGTTGACCAAGGCACTTTGTTTCTAGCAAGTGCCCACAAAATAAGAATGGAAGGTGTGGTCCCCACTGTGTATTCATCACTTGACATCAACACATATTCTTGTCTCACTATTTACTCTAAGAGAGGTCATTCACTCATGATTTCAACAAAGAGATGACTCTAACATCTGCATCTCCAGCCAAGATCTCCACTGGGGGATCCAGACCTGTATGCTTAACTATGTAACAGACATTTCTACCTAGTTATACCACAAACACTTCATATGTAACAATTTCAAAAGCAAGTTCATCTCAGCCTGTGGTGAGTCCATGTGGTGCCTTGGTAGTGACTAGAAAGACAGAACTCTTTTTTTTCCTGGTGTATGCAGCTCTGAGCCATAAAGAGGTTGGTGAAGATATGAAGGGATAGATCCCAGTCTTCCCTCCTTCACCTTAGCCAGGTATCCCCGGGCGATGCACACCCTGTCCAACTATACACACTGACTAGATCATCTGCTCCTCCCCCATCCTCCTTCTCTCTCTCTCCCTATCTTATAAAAAGGAAGCATCATTCATTCTCCCTCTCTTATAGAAAGGAAGCATCATTCACTCTGTTCTCCAAACCAGAAACTGGGACATCATCCTTGAGGCGTCACATTTGTTCATCTTCCATATCCAGACTACTTCCATATCTGCCCCATTCATGACATCTTTTTCAAATTCCTGAAGTTCAGTGGTTTCATCATTTCATGCCTTGATTATATGGCAAGCTCCACACCTGTTCTCAGCTATCCACTCTTGACTCCTCCTGAGCATCCTCCACCAGGAAACCAGAGATCTTTCCAAACTGCATAGCCTTCCATGCCTTCAAACCTTTCTGTGGGTTCCAGTGTTAATAGAGACAATTACATCCAAGTTTCTTAGCAGAGCGTTCAAGTCCATGGATGACAAAGCTCTGCTCTTCAGCCTTCTCTCTCATCACTTTCCTCCTTAAACTCTACCTCTAACTCCAGAGAACTATTTCTCATTTTCTCAAGTGTGCCAGACACTCTTGATTATTGACTGCATTTTCTTCTATCAGAAACCACCTCCATGATACCTTCATCTGGCTGAATACCACCGAATAAATCTTCATTTAAAAAAAACCCCTTATTTTCTTGACAACAGACACTGGACTACCATTATATGATGACGAATTATCTTTGGTAGGATGTATATGCACTTAAACACTTGACATATGGATTTTATCATCCACTTGGCTTGCCGATTCTTCACGAAAACCCTTAGGATGATTTGGTTAATATCACATATGATTCTAGTTCTATGCCAGAAATGCATTATCCATGTTCATTCACCATTTAAAAAGTACCTACTGAGTGCAGATAGATGCACTGCCCCAGGCGCTTAGGAAGCTTATACGAGGAGTAGTACGAGGAAACAGCCAACAAAAAGTAAATAACTTACATATCAGAATGTGCTTAAGTGCTGTTGAGAGAAAGGACACAGGGAAAGGGGGATGCAGGGAGTACCTCCAACGGTGAAGACAAGGTGGTCACTAAAAGCCTATTGGGAAGGTGGCATTTGAAGAGAGGCCTGGGGATATCTGGAGAAAGGGTACTGAAGTCAGAAGGAAGGGCAAATGCTAAGACTTTGAGACCTGGAGAGTTCATGGCACAGCAAGGAGGCCACGGCTGAAGCAAAGGGAGCAGAGAGGACAGCTGAAGGGGAAGGAGCCAGAAGGGTCTGGTGGGACAGACAAATATATAGGCTATATAAGGAATGTGGCCTTTTACTTAGGAGAGCTGAAAGCCACTGGAGGGTCTGCAGCAGAGGACCACTCACTCCATCTGCTGTGCTGAGAGGCCCCACTAGGAGGACAGAAGGAAGACACAGTAAGGAGGCTGGTATAGTGACGCTGGCCTTCAGTGTCTGCTGGACGACACTCGCTCTGGAAAACTCGGCCTGGTTCTGTGGGTCCACATCACCTGCTTCCTGGCACTGGATGCTCTTGTCACAGAAGATACCACGTGAATGTGTTAGTCGCTCAGTCATGTCTGACTCTTTGCAACCCCATGGACTGCAGCCCACCAGACCCCTCTGCCGATGGAATTCTCCAGGTAATACTAGAGTGGGTTGCTATTCCCTTCTCCAGGGGATTTCCCCAACCCAGGGATGGAACCCAGGTCTCCCGCATTGCAGGCAGATTCTTTACCATTTGAGTACCACAAAATACCTTAATTGCCTATTTACTTATTCCAAATTCCCTCTAGACTGTAAAACTCTATGAGGGCATAAACCATGACTCTCTTAAATTCTGATATGGTTCAGCATCTGTGCCTTGTACACAGAAGGGACTCAATAAATTTTTGTCAAATAAATGACTGAAATTTACCAGCAGCTGAAGGGCTGTCAGTCTCCCCACATAGCGCCCCAAAGCAGAATAGGCAATTTTAGGTTTATGAGTTTAGTGATTATTAGTTAATAATCCCTATTATTGACTTATAGAAACACTGTGGGCAGAGAAAAAGGTAAGGAAGCTAATGTGTGAGATCAGACCAGCCCTGGTAAGAGGCAATAGTAGGGATTTAAGGAACTGTATTTTGAGGATGGAGGCATTTGAAATCACCAGGGCTGAACATCCTTCAAAGTATTTCATCTGGGTCTGTGAATATGTAAGTCCTTATCAAAGAAACATCTGAGAGGATATGAGGAAGAAGGGAAGGAGGGAGGAGAAGAAACAGAGAAACTGGGAGAAAAATGATTAAAAGGCAATGTCTAGATGTTACCTTTTAAATCATCCTGCTCTGGCAGCACTGTGGGTAAGGGAAACAAAATTCACCAGGAAAAAAAAAGAAGCAAGAGTTCACTGCCTTTCTTAACATCACTGGCAACTTTCATCCCCTACCTTCTCCTTTTTCCTCCAGCCTTGCTTCCTGAAGCTCTCTTGCTAAGCAGCACTGCAACCTATGCCCTTAAGAATGAGTTGAGGATAAGCAAGGAAAATAAAAACAGCCATCAGTCTCCACACAGGATGCTGAAAAAGCCGAGAGGAGGCAGAGGGAACTTTTCCTTTCCTGCTCTGGGCAGAGTCCACGTGGAAGACAGTTTGTACAATCATGACTCTACCAGTGGCTAGTCACATGACCTTGAGTAATTTAGCATCTTGGGGTCTTAGAAACCTCATCTCTAAAATAAAGATGGTGATATATACTTGATAGCATCTCAGAGTTTTAAAAATAAATGTTTTTGAAATCCCTGACAAAGAGTGACCACTTAGGCACTGCTGTTGCCATTTTTCACTACATGCTCATCAGTGCCCTAGGATGTACCGAGAGTTTCAGCCTAACTCCCATGACAAGAAGGCTACTCAAAGGTACACACTAAGATGATCTTGGTGAAGCAAGAAAAGAGATGGGTGGGGGGTGATGAGATAAGTTAGGAGTTTGGGATTAAGACATCCTACTCTACATAAAATAGATAAACAACAAAAAGGACCCACTGTATAGCACAGGCGACTCCACTCAAAATCTTGTAATAATCTATAATGGAAAAGAATCTGAAAAAGAATGTATATGCATATATATACCTATACATATGAATCACTTTGCAGTACACTTGAAACCAATACAACACTGAGTTAACCATACTTCAATTAAAGAAATTAACTTTTTTAAAAAGAAAAAGTGGGTGATTTGTGTAATCACGAATCTGAGACTCAGGAAAATAAAGATGTAAATCCCATTCTCATAAAAAATGAAGGCAGATCCCAGACTCTTAGGATTTTGATTCTTTGTTCCATGGGGTTTGGATTTCTGGCATAGAATCCTCTTGTGGGTAGGAGTGAATGTTGTGAAAGTACAAAAACAACAAAGAATGCAGAAATTAGGGGCTGCAAATAGAGAAATTAGGGGGTGATTCAGGAAGAGCTGTCTAGGGAAAACTGGATTCAGATGTGAACATCTGCTTCCAATTAAAGTCTCAGATTCTTCCAGAAGCAGTGACACAAACCGAAGACTCTTTCATTGGTTACTAATTGCCAAATACTCCTTTATTATGCAATTTACAGATGAATATGAATGGAGAAATCAGTTGTTTTGACCTCTTTCAATAACCATTTTGGGGTCACTTCTAGCACAGTGTCAGTCTACAATAAGTTGGCATTAGGATGCAGAACCCCTTCTACCATTATCACCTCTGATTCTATGGCTTTTCACCTTGCAACTCTCTTAGTGTTCTCTGCTAAGCTATCCTCTTCAAAATGTGTTTTCAGAGCAAATAAAGAGGAGCTATGGGAACATTTTAATTAGCTGTGATCAACAAGCCCCTGTGTGCACCTTGATGTACCTTCCTGGCACCCTCACTGTGTAAGCTGTGGCAGTGTGCTCATTCCCTGCCTTCTATTTCCTGCAGGGCCTCCTTATGTACCCACTGGAAAGAATGCAAAGCACAGTCCAGCTGGGCTCTGCCAAGGCAAATCAACGCTGTAAACTTGCACAGTGAGGTGGAGATCATTTTTCCTGCCATTTCTTCCCCTCAATGGTGTTTAATTATTTACCCTGCTCTCTTTCTTATGGGTGTCAATAAACCTAAATCACCCTGGACTTGGGAATACCCAGGCACCTGGAAAAGAAGGAAATGAACCAAAGGCTTGTTGCCTAAGCAGAAATGGGGGGAAAATGCTCTGGGGCCCCTTCTCCTGGGAGGCCTTTATTTAGGAACAAAGAAGGAAGAAGGAGCATTTGCATTGATTTGTAGTACACGCGGATGCACCCTCACCACGCTGTCTCACATCCAATTGTGCACATTTCAACATGAATTTGTAATCAGCACGCACTTGGTGAATTTTAACAGTACTGAGAATGTAATCAGGGTAATTCAGGCTGAAATCCAGATGCAACAGCATAAGACTAAGCAGAAATACACACATATCACAGGGATCTGATATCAATCTATCTATAGTGACCAATCCCTACATCTTCGCTTTTCCCCTCCCGTTTAGATCAGTATATCTTCACAAATCTGGGTTTAGATAGCCCTAGTTTGATGGATGCCAGGATGCATTTGTGACGTACGCCTTATCCTTCTCTTTCCTGCACATGGTGTTTCAGGGGACATCTTATTTCATTCTTCTATTTTTTGGGCTTAACTATTCCAAAATGTGCTTTGTTATGTGTATGTGACCTCTTTGTCTCATTTTTCAGAATGGATAACCACAGTTCACAATTTGACGGCTAGGGAGTGACCACCGTGAGACCATACCTTTTGGGTTTTTTGCAGGGGCCGGGCTGTGCAGTTTGTGGAATCTCAGTTCCCCAACTAAGGATTGAACTGGGGCCCTTGGGAGTGAATGTGTGGAGTCCAGGGAATTCCTGCCATCTAATGACAGGTGTAAGACTCAGTGGTTGGAAGCATGTGAGACTATTGCTCTGGCTTTGGCTTTGCCTCCATCCCTCAGCATGGGTAACCTTGGGCACTTCCCTTCACCAGTGTCAGATTCCTCATCTATAATGAAGAGTTGGGCTAAAAAGTCTCTGAGGTTCTACCTGACTCTCCGAAGCACAATGCCTCAGGCAAAAGACCCCTTCCTCATCTATCACACTCCAGATCACCAGGTAGGGTCCTGAGATACAGTGCTTCAGAGGTGAGCCTCCAGAAGCTCCAAGACCAATAAGGGGAGCTGCCTTGATCCTGGGCTGTGGGAGGTCCTAGCCACTGGGGACTAGGTAGCCATGTAGTTAGAGGCCCATTGCCCTTGTTCTGTCTTCCGCAGTTCCCAGAGATGGGTCCGGTTACGGAACTGGGTGTACAATTAACAAGGGAGGTGGAAAATGCAATCCAACAAAAGCACACTTAACCTGCCTGGTCTTATCTCCCCCCCCCGCCTAGCTTTTTATCACGAAAAATTTCAAATATACATAAAAGTAGAGAACTGTGCAATTAACATTCATGTGTCTGTCTTCCGGTTTCAACAGCTAACAACTCATAGCCTATCTTGTCTCTTTACATCCTCAATCCTTCCCCTGCCTGCTTTCCTCAGATTCTTTTAAAGCAAATCACAGACATTAAATCATTTCTCCAATAAATATTTTACTGAGTGTCACTCAGTCGTGTCTGACTCTTTGCGACCCCATGGACTGTATAGTCCATGGAATTTTCCAGGCCAGAATACTGGAGTGGGTAGCCCTTCCCTTCTCCAGGGGATCTTCCCAACCCAGGGATTGAACCCAGGTCTCCCACATTGCAGGCAGATTCTTTGCCAGCTGAGCCACTAGGGGAGCCCAAGAATACTAGAGTGGGTAGCCCATCCCTTCTCCAGCGGATCTTCCCAACCCAGGAATTGAGCTGGGGTCTCCTGCATTGCAGGTGGACTCTTTACCAGGTAAGCTACTATTTGCCTCTAAAGGATGAGGATTCCTCTTATAAAAGAGAACCACAATACCCTTATCCCATCCCTTTACAAAAAATATCTTCCACATAATCAAACATCTAGTCAGTCTTTACATTTCACTAATTTCCTAGAATTTAAAAAAAAAACATAACTGGTTATTTGAATTATTTGACCCTATCTTTCTAAGGGCTGAAACTGAAGCTGAAACTCCAATACTTTGAAACTCCAGTACTTTGGCCACCTGATGTGAAGAACTGATTCATTTGAAAAGACCCTGATGCTGGGAAAGATCGAAGGTGGGAGGAGAAGGGGACGACAGAGGATAAGATGCTTGGATGGCATCACCGACTCAATGGACATGAGCTTGAGTAAACTCTGGGAGTTGGTGATGGACAGGGAGGCCTGGCGTGCTGCAGTCCACAGGGTTGCAAAGAGCTGGACACGAATGAGCAACTGAACTGAACTGATCATT
The DNA here is from genome assembly GCF_049115385.1 of Moschus berezovskii. Taxonomy (NCBI): domain Eukaryota; kingdom Metazoa; phylum Chordata; class Mammalia; order Artiodactyla; family Moschidae; genus Moschus; species Moschus berezovskii. The sequence continues at coordinate 52,082,570 of NC_142466.1, read as the reverse complement.
CTAATATTCTTGATCAAAACCTTCCCTTCCTGCTATACTGGGCCATTCAAAGCCCTATCTAATGCATTTCCATCTCTGGTCTCATAATGCTAACACTGCTCCTCATCCTTACATGCCATTCCAACATCTTTCCCTTTTTCCCCACCTACTCAAATTTAACCGTAATTTTTAGGTCACGGTTAAACCATGCCATACCCATAAGAAGTCTTCCTAATCATCGATCCAAGAGACAGCGATTTCTCCCTCCTTTGAAATCTTGGAGCGTTTATTGTTTCACTTCCTCTTTTTATTTACTGCCTGGTAGAATGGGTGGTTTTCCCACATCAATCATCATCCCAATTGGATTCTAAGTTCTCTGAGTGTCATGACTTGTAATTTTTTTAATCTCTCCATAATTATTAGCAGAGCATTTTAGTTACAGTTGCTGTTCAAAGGACCCAATAATCAATTAACGACCTTCTGCCAGGTACATGAAAGAGGACTTCTGCTTTGAGAAGCCATCAGCATAGCCTCCTGCTCCTTTGTAAACATTCTGACACCATTATGAAGGTAATTTTTCCAGCTTAAAGGCTCATTAGGGAACTGTATAAGCTGTGTGACTTGTTGCTTAGAAAAATGCCTTCCCAAGGAAAAAAATCCTGTAAGGCAGACTGACTAAAGAATGGGCTTCCTAGCCTGCAGGTTGATGGCCATTGGCCCACTAAACAGAGACCTGTCAGGGTAGACAGCAATCTCATCATACTGATTGAATCTGTGTTATGAAATGCAAGTCTGGGGCATCACGTTGGTTGGCAGAAGCTCAAAGTCAGTCAGAAAGAGAGAATCCATTAACTTGTAACATACGGCAGAAGATGAGCTATCATCAATCTTGTTTTCAATAACACAGTATTAAGACCCCATTGGGTTCTCCAAACGTGTTTCCTGAATACCAGTGACCCTCAGTAACTACCAAATGGCCAGAAACTAAAGGATCTTCCCTAATATAAATCCTGCCCCACATCCTGCAAGTGCCTGTGTTCACGTACTTGCGTGGTTAAGAGGGCAGGGCTGACATTGCTGTAGAAGCACCTAATCTCTCCACCAGCGGGGTGTGGAGGGGTAGAGGTGTGGGGTGTGGGGAGGCAGAGAGCGGCACAGCCATCTGACAGATGTGAAGTGACAGCTTGTGTGGTTTTGATTTGCATCTCTCTGTTGATTAGTGATACTAAGCATCTTTTCGTGTACCTGTTGGCCATCTGTATGCCTTTTTTGGGGAAATGTCTATTCAGAGCCTCTGCTCATTTTTAAATCAGGTTGTTTATTTATTTTTGATGTTGAGTTGTATGTGAAAGTCACTCAGTTGTGTCTGACTCTTTGCAACCCCATGGACGGGGGGTCCATACAGCCCAGGGAATTCTCCAGGCCAGAATACTGGAGTGGGTAGCCATTCCCTTCTCCAGGGATCTTCCCAATCCAGAGATCAAGCCCAGGTCTCCCACACTGCAGGTGGATTCTTTACCAACTGAGCCACCAGGGAAGCCCAAGAAAACTGGAGTGGGTAGCCTATCCCTTCTCCAGCAGATCTTCCTGACCCAGGAATTGAACCGGGGTCTCCTTCATTGCAAGTGGATTCCTTACCAGCTGAGCTACCAGGGAAACCCAAATGTGAGTAGGACAAGTGCACATTTAAGGCAGCAGGATGCCCACAGTACTACACAGTTCTACTCAGTTCTCATGCTCTATGAAGACTTACTATTACTTCCTTGAGCAAACAGTATATTCTTTCACTCATCAGGCAGAAGTTTTCCTTAGGGCTCAACTAAGGGAGAGGGTCATTCATGGGTTTTATCAGCTCAGATTTGAATCAGCTTTGAATTTAATCATTTATACCATATTCAAATTATAAAACAGAGTTTAAATATTCTCTGTTAATAAGTAACACATGTTGCTGTACTTCTGCAAAGGATTATTCTCAGATCGCTCAAGTCTTACTAAGATCATTCAGAATGGATTGAACAATAAATATTTCATGGTATCCTTCCTAAAGCTTCTTGAAAACCAATTTTCAAGAGCCCCAGGGTGTTAACAGTGATCAAATTATAAGATAAACCATTTTTCTCTTGAAACAGAAAGAAACTTCCTGGCTTCTTCAACAGGAATAAGGTAAAACTCTGAGGTCACATCAGACTTTCTCACAAAAAGCCTGCTGTGTTTGTCCTGGCTGTGTGCCAAAAGGCAGACAGGGAGAAAAGACAGACTTAAGGATAATACATGCCTTTGTACCAAACAAAACATACCTTCAGAAAGAGCCCACATGAAGAGCTGTTTAGGACAAAACTATCCAGCTTCTTTAAAATCATATTCAAATTGTAGGTCAAGGTGAACATGGCCATGGGCCACGGCAGGTTTGAGATGAATAGTATAAATAAGGTAATTAAAATAGGAAGACTTTCAAAGAGAACCCAATCAGCAAAACTCACAGGAGTATTTACAGCTAATTATATCTGTTAGAAGAATTATCTGAAGTAGCAACTGAATTCCACTTATTTAAATATCAATTACCATAGTAGATTCTATAGCTATCAGGTAGAGAGTCAAACCACATTTATAACAATTTATAATTGTTATAAAACTTGATCCTTTTGCTATGCTCCAGAGTTTTGTAAAGTAAGAGACCCAGGCCATTTGTTGCTGTTGCTATGAGACACTTGCTGCTATTGCTATGAGACAAATGTTGACGTCACACATTTCTGGAGAATGAAGGAAAATGATAAGTTCTTACCAAGTAATCATCAGGCTTGATACCAAAAAGTTCTCTGAAATATCGGAATGCTAGTGGAGCATATGTCTTAAATCTGAAGTCTGGGTAGTGATGTGCTGGGGTCAGATTGCTCCCTTCACTGCAGTTAAAATGTTAAAAAAAAAAGAGAGAGATAAAGAACATTAGCAAAGACAATTTTGACTTCAAATTCTAACTCTATTAGTCCTGCACCAATTTCCCCTCTAGTAAAACATCCCTTGATACAGAGTATCTCTAAGCTAGTGTCACAAAGGCCAATGGCCATCAGGGAAAAACAGCTGCTAATGCAGCAAGGGCCACTCCAAGCTCGCATCCCCTTCCAGTTACAATGTGTCTTCAGCCTGAAAATTCTTCATCCTCCTGTGCTTCCTTTATGGGAAAATCACTCCATTCTCTCCAATGAAACCACTGCTGTACTGCTTTAGGTATAAAATCCAGTGTTTTGAGCAATTTCAAAAATGCATTTTTTTTTTGCCATGAATTTTGAATATTGCTTAAACATTTTAAACTAGGAATAAGTAAAATAACTTAGAAAATGTCTCACCAACAGAAATAAATAGTGGAACAACTATTAAATGTCGTTCTAACAAGTTAAAATGTTAAAAAAAAGAGAGATAAAGAACATCAGCAAAGACTATTTTGACTTCAAATTCTAGTTCTATTAACTATTAAACTGTACAACATTTTAACTGTTAAAACAACACAATGGAAATAGATGGGTGCTGAATCTAAACTCTTTCTTATATCCACAGTTACAGGGAAAAGACCTTAAATATTTAGGGATTTTAAAACCTGTTTTCCATTCCCATACATATCATGATTTTTTTTCCTCTTCTGGGTTCATCTTTGAAAATTTTTGTGCAAAATTTATGACAGGTATAAATAAGGAGATCAGCAAATACTCATGCACCTAAACTGTTGCTTAAGAAATAAAATATTATTCATGTAGTTCAATTGCCTTTAGTAATTTTTATGGATAATATACTCCTCCTTCTCCTTAGAGACATCTACTACTCTGAATTTTTATGTTTATGATGTTTACCATCCATTTTATTCTTTGACTACAGCAGTAATACATTTCACATGACATTACCTAATTTTTATTGTAAAAAAATTTTTATTTAGAGGTTCAGAATCCTTTCTCACCACATTCTAGGTGGGACACTGAGGCCGGTCTCTCATGGATATTACACAAATACACTGTGCAAATAAAAAGGCTTTCAGCACGCAACAAGTACTTAGAATCCACTACAGTTTAAATTTGCTGAGGTCTGTCAGATTTTTTTATCAGTACCTGACACATGGTAGACAATAAGTATTTTTTAAATGAAAAAAATGAGTTTAAGATAATGCTAATTCAGTAAACTTGATTCTTAAATGAAGCTTAGGTTCAAAAGTCAACATAAAAGGAAAAAAAAAATCACATAGTCCAAAATAATCCTTAAAACCTATTTAGGAAATATATTGTGTGGCCAGCTTTCCCCCTGCATGGTTACAGATGACCGTTTCTTTTGGTGACTTCCAAAAGAAGTAGTAGGCTTGTGTTGTTAGGGGCCATCCTATAACAACCAGTCTTCTCTGGGAAGGCCAGGACTGCACTCAGGCAGCAGCAAGGCACATACAGGATGGGAGTGACACAGGAATGGAGGCTGCTTGGGAGAAGAACTCACATATGACCAGATCATCCGCTCACTGAAATGGCTATTGTTGCCCTAAGCAAGCACAGTTGAATATTCATAATGCTTGTATGATACCCAGGCATGGTGTCCAAACATTTCCTCATCCCATATTTTGGGATTTATAAGACATGCACTCAGTTATACGTTTTATGGGACTGCCAAAAGTAATGACTGCAGAACTTACATAATTATAACTTGAAAACATGGGCTGTGTAGAAATAAGAGATTAAGAGCAAGAGGCTCATAGAGACCTCTGACATCTTTTCTCACTGTTGCAAGCAAGTACTAATAATCTGAAGCAGGCTACTTTCAGTGGGTCAAGAGTGTTGCCAAGTTTTTATTTTCTCCCACTCTCTTATCTCCTTTCTATCGTGAGATAATAGAAATAATTCATTCTATTACAGATCACTTTCAACAATCAAGAGTAAAATAAAACACCTGTTCCACTTACATGGAATTATTCTTTAAATGATTTATTCCCACGCAGTTGGGGACCCAATATTTTATCAGAGAGGATACAGTATTCGTTACTATCATTTTTGGTTACTTGTTCGCCCTTCCCTGAATCTACCGCTAATTACAACAGCTTTCCTTGGATTTACATCTCCCCGACTACTGTGCTTCATCCAGAAAAGGTGAGAACAGGATAGTGTTAGGTTTCCCTAGAGATGAGACAGGCAGACACATGTGCACGCACACACACACAGAACATCTCCAGTTAAAGAAAGGGAACCTTTATTTCTTTACATATCCACCCTGACCCCTGACGGCTGCTATAAAAAGCCACTACATCATTAAAAATGAAAAATATAAATTGACTCTATTAATAGCTAGCTTTGGGCCACATTAAGATATAAAGAAAGGTATGGATCAACTATGATACGGGCGTATGGGGTCATCAATAAGTTATATTTGTATAATGGAGACAATGAACAGAGTACAAGGATAATACTTAACACAGGCATTACAGGAAGTGGCAATTTCTTCACAGCATAATTAACAGATATTAATAATTAACTGCTGAGGTTATACAATCTTGAACTTCTCCATTGGCCTGAATGGAGAGGAACGTTCCCTAATAGTGGATCATAATACATGACCATTTTTCATTTGTTTTTCTCCTAGTAGATTATAGTTCATGAATTCTGTTTTCCTTTGACAAATATTAAGATTTTGCATTCTCTCAAATCACACTGGACCCCCTATGTGGGAGCTGAGGTACTCCTAACTCCCTGTAGTTCAGGGAGACTTGCGTTCAAGTTCCATCTCTGCCACTGACAAGTTGTGCTCTCTGAGACCTGGTACTGAGCCTCTAGAAATGACATGGCAGAGTGGGTGAAAATGTGAAAGAAAGGCCATGCCCTGGCACATGTGGAGCCCTCAGTGAGTTTGGATGATTGAGGTTGCATGGAAACAAGAGATAGCCCAGGGTTGAACATGTCACATGAAGAATGAGGGGGCTAAATGGATTTTTTTTTTTAATTTTAAAAAGCAGGAAAAAGAAAGTGACAAAATGAGAAAATACTGGGTTAGCTAAAAAGTTCACTTGGGTTTTTCCGAAGCATTGCGCGGAAAAACGCAAACGAACTTTTTGGCCACCCCAACATGTGCAACTCATTTCACAAAAAGCTAACCTCCCAATATAAAGAGCTCTAAGATACAGCAAAGAAAAGACCAAAAAGTTATATATTAATATTTTTTTTAAATAGCCAAAGGTACAATCAGGTGTTTCACAGAAATGGAAGTACAAATGACTTCCACATATGAAAAGATGTTCAACCTCACTTGTGATAGAATAAATGCAAATTAACTGTCACCAAGAGATCATTTTCTCTCTCAGATGAGCAAAAATTTAAAACTTTGCTATAACTCAAGGGAGACTAGCAGCCTGAGACACTACTAGAGGGAAAGCAAATTGATATTTTTTCTTTGGAGGGCATTTTTACAACCGTCAAAATTACAAATGTATATTTAACTCTTGATTTAGCAAATGCATTACTATATGCTAGACTAGTGTTTGTATAAAACGACATATGCGTACCTGGTTATTTATTATGGCACTGTTTATGAGGATGAAGGATTAGAAGCAACTTAGATGTCTGTCAGAAGGGAACCAGTCAGTTAAGGTTCAGTCACACACTGGAATACTATGCAATTATTACAAAAGAGTGAGGAAGCTTACATAACCTCAGTTATGCAGATAATACCACTCTAATGGCAGAACGTGAAGAGGAACTAAAGAGCCTCTTGATAAGGGTGAAAGAGGAGAGTTAAAAAGCTGACTTAAAACTCAACATTCAAAAAACTAAGATCACGGCCTCTGGTTCCATCACTTCATGGCAAATAGATGAGGAAAAAATGGAAGCAGTGACAGTTTTTATTTCCCTGGGCTCCAAAATCACTGCAGACAGTGACTGTAGCCATGAAATTAAAAGACACTTGCTCCTTGGAAGGAAAGCTGTGACAAACCTAGATAGCTTAATTAAAAAGGATAGAAGTCACTTTGTGGACAAAGGTCCATAAAGTCAAAGCTGTGGTTTTCCCAGTAGCCATGTATGGATGTGATAGTCGGACCATAAAGGTGGCTGAGCACCAAAGAATTGATGTTTTTGAACTGTGGTGCTGGAGAAGACTCTTGAGAGTCCCTTGGACAGCAAGGAGATCAAATCAATCAATCCTACACTAAAGCAACCCTGAATAGTCATTGGAAGGACTGATGCCAAAGCTGAAGCTCCAGAACTGTGGCCATCTGATGTGAAGAGCAGATTCATTGGAAAAGACCCTGATACTGGGAAAGACTGAAGACAGGAGGAAAAGAAGGGAACAGAGGATGAGATGGTAAGATAGCATCACAGACTCAATGGACAGGAATTTGAGCAAACTCTGAGAGTGAAGGACAGGGGAGCCTGGCACGCTGCAGCCCATGAGGTCACAAAGAGTTGGACGTGACTTAGAGACTGAACAACAAAATACACTGACATGGTAAGATCTGAGACAAATTAAGTGAAAGAAGGCGGATGCAAAATACTGTGTACAGCATGCCAACACTTGTACACAAAAACAAAAAAATATATCTTTGGCATGTATCTGCATAAAAAAAAGCCTTGAAGGATGTACAGGTCCCTAGTAACAGGGGTCAGTACAGCTAGACACTAGGTACAAAGGGGACAGGAATGAAAGGGACACTATTCACAGTATTTCTTTTAAAAGCATCATGAGGATTAACCCTTCTATGTATTACCATTTACAACACTAATTTTTTTTTTTTTTAGGTTGGGGGTAAAAGCCATAAGCCCAAAACAAACCTCTGCACACTGGGTACCACAGAGCAGAAAAGTTCAGTAACCCTTCTGCTTAGTAAGCTGTTCCAGTGAATAAATAGCAACCTGATATGAATGAAGCTCTACTGAAAGAAATGCAAATTACTGGACTGTTGGCCCCAGCTGGAGGTTGTCAGGAGGTACAGGGGATAAGAGCAACACCACACAGCAGGTGCAGCGAGGATCAGCCAGCAGACCTACAGGGTACCAGTGTGGGTGCTTGTCCACTGATGTCCAGCACAGAGGCTCCTCTGCACATGCAGGAAATGCTGAGCCAAGGCAACAAACACCACTGCAATCAGCATTTGTCCACTGGCCAGTGTGAGAGCTCCACCAAAAACCCCTGCGGGCTTTCCAGGCCTGAGCCTGGTGGCAGCCATCAGCAGCTGGTCAGGCATCTAGACTCAGCAAAAATGAAGTCTGTCGAAGAGAAGACTTCTTCACAATTTAAGACTTAGGTCTCTTCAACCCATTTTATAAAGACCCCAGTTTCGTGTCTCAGCATAAAATTGAGGCTTTAGAAATTTCAGCTACAATGTTTTCAGCAGTGATTCGAGATGTTTGGATCCTGTGAGCTGGTAAAATTTCAACAATAAAAATATGGAGGTCAAAATGTCATACATTTTTAGTTGTCTGACAGTATGAATGGAATGCTAGTTTCTAATTTTAAAAAATAGATATGAAACATGCAACAGAGGTTTACAGTATAGCAGAGGGAACTATCGTTAATATCTTGTAAAGACCTATAATGGAAAATAATTTCAAAAATAATATATGTGTATAACTGAATCATCTTGCTGTGCAACTGAAACACTGTAAGTCAACTATATTTCAATAAAATTAATATATATTAAGGAAAAAATGTTTAAAAAATCTTGAGGCCCACATAGGATCTCCAACTTCCTTTTGCCAAGTAAGAACCTAAATAAGTAAGCCAACACACAGTTCTATCCTATCAAGTTACTAAAGAAAGGGTTTGTTACCCTCACCAAAGGAGGAAGAAACTTCAAATAAAAAAATAGTACTTTCTCTATCTTGTTCTTTTCTCCCTTATTTCATCAAGAAGCAGTTAGCGTTTATTATGGATCGGCTCTGGGATTTTGATATTTACTCTTCGGAGGTGGGTTCAACTTTCAATTTAACTGAACTTATTTCAAAGTTAGTGCTTGTCTTCAGTCCAAAAGTATATTATTTCTCAATGGCAGTAAATGTTTAGGGTTACAATACTGAAGCTTGAGGAAGCAGTAGCCAGCATCTGGAATTTCCCATTTAGTAGACAAGGAAGTCAGAGCCTAGGGAGGGAAAGTAATGACCTAAGTTAGCCAGGAACAAACAAGAGGAGATTAGATCTACACCAAGGCAGTGAAACAGTCAGCAGCAATTGCTGCTGCTGCTGCTGCTGCTGCTAAGTCACTTCAGTCGTGTCCGACTCTGTGTGACCCCATAGACGGAAGCCCACCAGGCTCCCCCGTCCCTGGGATTCTCTAGGCAAGAACACTGGAGTGGGTTGCCATTTCCTTCTCCAATGTGTGAAAGTGAAAAGTGAAAGTGAAGTCGCTCAGTCGTGTCCGACCCTTAGCGACCCCACGGACTGCAGCCTACCAGGCTGCTCCATCCATGGGATTTTCTAGGCAAGAGTACTGGAGTGGCTTGCCATTGCCTTCTCCGCAGCAGCAATTAGGCTGGCCTTAATTTCAACTTGATGTTCCTCCATTAGTCTTCCTTTTCAGGATCCTGTTAAAGGTTTCAGGGTACAACCTCCCCAAATACCCCAGTTATCTCCCCATCCCCATGCTCCCCATCCCTAATCATGCTGCAGGATCAGGTGGCCTGAATTTGATTAGCCATTTAGGGGTTCTCATTTGTATGTACCGTGAACACTCTGCTTTGCATGTGTGGTTTCAGAGCCTGATAACCAAGCGCTATTTTCAGTGGCACTGAGTGGAGATCTGATGCTCAGCAATGGGGTGAAATTGATTTAGTATCTCCAGGACTCTAAAGAGGTCCAGTTTTGGAGCTGAAGGCCCAGAGCTTTGATGTTTTAAGAGGCAACATTTTATATATGTAGAGGCAACATTTTATATATGGTGAGCTTCCTTGATTTCAAAATGTAACTGTTAGTTAGTGGCCTCCTGGCAAAATGAGGTGACAGATTTATTATAAGGGATTGGCTCATGTGGTTATGGAGGCTGAGAAGTCCAACGATCTGCCATATGCAAGCTGGGGGCCCAGGAAAGCTGGTAGTGTAATTCCAATCCAAACCCAAAGGTCTGAGAGTCAGGGAAGCCAATGGTATAAGTCCCACTCTAAGTCGGAAGGCCCAAGAAACAGGAACACTGATGTCCCAGGGCAGTGATAATGTCCAGGGCCTGTGGGGCTCCTGGATACAAGCCCTTTCTGTGTCCTCCATTTCTTTGATTATAGGAAACAGCCTTCATTCAGTCTCCTTGACCTTCCCTGAGTTCCAATGGGCAGACTGAAGTAGTTAACTAGGGAACAGAGGGGATGTCAGGCCAGAAGAAACAGTCAAGAGCAGCCTTGGGGCAAGGTCCTGTTTTCCCATCAGTGGATACACACAAAAATATCTTTGAGCTATTCTTCAGATACTGAAGTCCCCTCCAGGTGGAAGGAGTTAATGATTAATGGTTGTATGCTGCCCACAAGCATGAAGACCCCAGACCAGTTAGACCTGAAGGCAGACTCCCACTTACTTCATCACCAACCTGTCAGAAGAATGTCCACAGACTGATCACACCCTCTTTGAACAATTACTATAAAACTTCTCACTATCCTCCCCAAGTGGGGACACATGGTTTAAGGGCATTAGCCCACTGAGTCCCCCTTTGCCTGGCAAAGCAATAAAGCTGTTCTTTTCTACTTCACCCAAAACTCTGTCTCCAAGATTTGATTCACCACCAGTGTACTGAGAAGCTGAGCTTTCAGCATCAGCAGGAGAAGACAGATGTCCCATTTTAAGTAGGGAGTGAATCAGCCCTTTTGCCACCTTTTTGTTCTGTTCACGATGATGCCCACCCAAACTGTGAGGGGATCTTTTTTTTACTCAGGCTACTGATTCAAATGCTAATTTCTTCTAGAAATATCCTCAAAGACACACCCAGAAAAAATGTCTTATCAGCTATCTGGGCATCTCTTAGCCAGTCAAGTTGACACATCAACTTAACCATCACACCTCCCATGAGACAGGATAAGTGACTTTATCCTAATATACAGATGGTGATATTGAGACAAAGAAAACTTAAGTGCAATACAATTGGGCCAGTGACACTACAGTCCAGTGACAAACTAGTGGTGGCACCCAGTCTTCAAAGTGAACCTGTGTAAGGCAGGGTATGCAGAAGCAGCATTGCTGCTGCTGCTGCTAAGTCACTTTAGTCGTGTCCGACTCTGTGCGACCCCATGGACGGCAGCCCACCAGGCTCCCCCGTCCCTGGGATTCTCCAGGCAAGAACACTGGAGTGGGTTGCCACTTCCTTCTCCAAGAAGCAGCATTAGGCATTACTAATTGCCTCTGCCAACTCAGGCAAGGTGGAGATTGCTTAGTTTTCACATACAACTATTTAACCTGCTGCTACTGCTAAGTCACTTCAGTCGTGTCCGACTCTGTGTGACCCCATAGACGGAAGCCCACCAGGCTCCCCCGTCCCTGGGATTCTCCAGGCAAGAACACTGGAGTGGGTTGCCATTTCCTTCTCCAATGTGTGAAAGTGAAAAGTGAAAGTGAAGTCGCTCAGTCGTGTCCGACCTTTAGCGACCCCACGGACTGCAGCCTACCAGGCTCCTCCATCCATGGGATTTTCTAGGCAAGAGTACTGGAGTGGCTTGCCATTGCCTTCTCCGGGACTATTTAACCTGGGTAATAGAAATTGGTTCTCTCTCTTGCCAAATCAGACAGTAACAGTATTTTTCCATTCTCCTGAAGGAAAAACAAAACAAACATAATGAAACAAAAGACACACTTCCTGAAGGTGCCAGCCTCCTTCTGCTGAACACATCTGTGATGGGTACCCCTGAGCTGCCTTCTGGAACACAAGCTTGCACCATCTTTTGAGACAAACAAGCTAAAAGCCAGTCTTTAAAAGTGAGTAGCTGAAGACAGCTTAAATTCCAAAAAAAAAGAACATATTCCAGGGTGTCATTTACTGGGAATGTGTGATATCGCTGTTCATCACCTAAATGCTAAGCTTCTAAAGTAGTTATTAGCACACTGAAAAATTATGTTCACAAGACAATTTCAAATAAGTTAAAATGTTTGTAATATTCAGTGCATGCAACAAATTTTTCACTTCTGAATTAAAGGAAGAGGTATATAATCCTTATTGATAGGAAATTATCTTTCCCCCATTCCCACTACGTAAATATTGAACAAATATTTGAAAAGTTTTGACTTGAAGGGACCTTGTATTATTGGCTTTACCAGCAACAGTCACACCTCTCGTTTAATCCTGAGAAGAATATTCTGGTAGCTTTGTATTCTATCCACATCTATAAACCTTGTATGGAAAAAACCAGGTATAGATCAAGGGTTGGCAAACCTTTTAGAGTCTTTGTTACAACTTCTCAATTCTACTGTTGTAGTGGAAAAGGAACCCTAAACAATATGTGAGTGAATGGACGTGGCTGTTACGATTAAACTTTATTTTTTTAAAAAAAGCGCAGGGCCGGCTTTTTCTCGTGAGCTGTAGTGTGTTGACCATGGTACAAATGGATTCTTGGATGAGTTTATGTCAGTGAAACTTGAAATGCAGGTGGCTGGCTAGTCTGTCAAAACCCTAAATGTAGCACTGATATTTGGTGATGCTTATATGCATCTTTGACATATATGTTTGCCTGTCATTTAGAATAATATCATAGCTCAGCTGGTAAAGAATCTGCCTGCAATGCAGGAGACCTCAGTTCCATTCCTGGGTCAGGAAGATCCCCTAGAGAAGGGATAGGCTACCCACTCCAGTATTCTTGGGCTTCCCTGGTAGCTCAGCTGGTAAAGAATCTGCCTGCAATGCGAGGGACCTGGGTTCAATCCCTGGGTTGGGAAGATCCCCTGGATAAGGGAAAGGCTACCCACTCCAGTATTCTGGCCTGGAAAATTCCATGGAATGTATAGTCCACAGGGTAGCAAAGAGTCGGACACAACTGAGTGACTTTCACTTCACCTGGTGATTCAAATAAATCCCAAAGAAGAAAATCTATTTAAACCTAAGGGCAGTCTGCAATGATCTTTACATCAAGCTTAACTCCAGTGAGCAGAAGAAAATACAGGCAATTTCTTTTTTTTTTTTTTAAACAAATCTTCGATTAGATAATTATTCTTGAATATGGAAAGATTTATTGCCAGCTTTCAAACCATATTTTCCATCCCAGAGAAGGCAGTGATGGTGTCTCCTACAGGGGAACAGAGGGATGGATTCAAGCTGGTTGTCAAGGGGCTAGATAGGTAGATTTAATTCATAATTCTAGAAGTTCTGTTCTTTTTTATAATTCAAAAAAAAATACCGTTTCCGTGTTTCATCACCATAGTATAGGGAGAAACAAAACTGTGGAGCCAGCCACTGTTGAGTTCAAATCCTGGCTTTACCATTTACTGGTTTATCACTTAGGTTAAGACACCTAATACCTCAGGGCCTTAGTTACTTCATATATAAAATAGTTTTTTCTTAATGGTAAAGATGAAAAGTAAAAACAATAATACTGTAGAACATACAAATATTATTAATAAGACTATGCTTAGCTCATAGTTGGTATTTAAACTTTGCCTCCTGTTGCCACTTCAGGTTCATGTTAACATGGCAGAAACATGATAAAACATTCTCTATCTTCCTAATTCCATTTACACATGAAAAATCTACAACCTTGAGTTCTGCGTGGTACAGAATTTGGGGTTAAAAGATTAAGATATGGTCATGGTTCTCTTACTGATCTATTTTGTGATTTTGAAAGACAATGGAACCAGACAGTTAAAAAGAATTTTATATCATCCTTAAAATCTTAAACAGGTCTAGAGCTCTTTTCTATCTACAAAATGAAATAATCTATGGTGCAAACACATAATATCTAAAAATAACTTCAAGCCACTTTAAAATAAAGAAATAAAAAATAACACAGTGCACTTCGTTGCTAAGGGAAACAGATTCTGCAGTCTCAGAGCAGTAGTAAATTAAAACATCTCAAGGCACCCTAAGCAATTAGTTCTATGACCCAGATAAATGCATTGGATTTTAGAGCCACCAGAGACTTCAGAATGTTTCAATTGCTTGCAACAAGGGCCTCTCACCCCTAGGCAGGTAGAGAAATATGGGCGGGTAGGGAAGGAGCATTATTTGGCCCCTTTACTGAGTTGTAACTGACATACAATAAAATGTACAGTTTGTTAGTTCTCACATATGTGTATACCTATGAAACCACCACCAGAATCAAGAAACTGAATTTATCCATCACTTTGTGGGAAGGGTTTTGATCGCTACAGTAATGAGGAGCTATTACTGGCATGGCCTGGGGATGACAAATGTTCAGTCTTGCACAAAGAATTAGCTCATCCAAAAAAAGTCAATAGCACATTTGTTGAGAAATACTGGGACCAATCCCTTTGCTAAACCAAAGAAGAAACTGAGCTCAGATGAGGAAACTGAGGCAAGACCCCATGGCAGTTTCTTGTTTCCATGTAAATGCATCTGGAGCATATATGTTCTTTTAAAATTATTATTATTGGAGTAATAATTATCTTTCCAATTATTATCAGAGTATAATTGCTCCCACTCCAGTGTTCTTGCCTGGAGAATCCCAGGGACGGGGGAGCCTGGTGGGCTGCCGTCTATGGGGTCACAAAGAGTCGGACACGACTGAGGCGACTTAGCAGCAGCAGCAGCATAGTTGCTCCAGAAAAACATCTACTTCTGACTATGCTAAAGGCTTTGACTGTATGGATCACAACAAACTGTGGGAAATTCTTAAAGAGATGGGGATACCAGACTACCTGATCTGCCTCCTGAGAAACCTGTATGCAGCTCAAGAAGCAAGTTAGAACCAGACATGGAACAATGGACTGGTTCCAAATAGGAAAAGGAGTACTCAAGGCTGTATATTGTCACCCTGTTTATTTAACTTATATGCAGAGTACATCATGAGAAATGCCAGGCTGGATGAAGCCCAAGTAGGAATCAAGACTGCTGGGAGAAATATCAATAACTTCAGATATGCAGATGACACCACCCTTATGACAAAAACCGAAGAGGAACTAAAGAGCCCCTTGATGAAGGTGAAAAAGGAGAGTGATAAAGCTGGCTTAAAACTCAACGTTCAAAAAATAAAGATCATGGCATCCAGTCCCATCACTTCATGGCAAATAGATGGGGAAACAATGGAAACAGTGAGAGACTTTATTTTCTTGGGCTCCAAAATCACTGAGGATGGTGACTGCAGCCATGAAGTTAAAAGACGCTTGCTTCTTCTAAGAAAAGCTATGACCAACCTAGGCAGAATATTAAAAAGCAGAGACGTTACTTGGCTGACAAAGGTCCGGAAAGTCAAAGCTACAGTTGTCCCAGTAGTCAGGTATGGATGTACAGGTCGGACCATAAAGAGGACTGAGCGCCGAAGAATGGATGCTTTTGAACTGTGGTGTTGGAGAAGACTCTTGAGAGTCTCATGGACTGCAAGGAGATTAAACCAGTCAATCCTAAAGGACATGAATCCTGAATATTCACTGGAGGGACTGATGCTGAAGCTCCAATATTTAGGCCACCTGATGTGAAGAGCCGACTCATTGGAAAAGACCCTGATGCTGGGAAAGATTGAAGGCACGAGGAGAAGGGGACAACAGAGGACAAGATGGTTGGACGGCATCACCGACTCAATGGACATGAGTTTAAGCAAGCTCTGGGAGATGGTGAAGGACAGGGAAGCCTGGCGTGGTGCAATCCATGGGGCTGTAAAGAGTTGGACTTGACTGACTGACTGAACAATAGTTGCTTTACACTGCTGTGTCAGTTTTGGCTGTAAAGTGAATTAGATATATATATATATATAATCATTCTTTTTTGGATTTCTGTCCCATTTAGTTCACCACAGAGCACCGAATAGAGTTCCTTGCACCGTGTGTTCTTTAAACAAGCAATACAGTATTTGCTTAAATTCTAGTCTGAATCAAATGTTTGATGTCATATTGACATCTAAAAGCTATATGAACTCTGAATGATACATTTGAATGTGACAGTGGACTCTTCTCAATAGGATCAGTTAGCTGGGTGCTCCCTTCCCCAGGGACATGCGGATCATTCAGTGGCTGCTGCTGCTTTCTTGGAATACAGAGTTCAGGTCAAAGACGTAAAATCCAGGTAGGTACAACTTTGGTTCTCTAATCCTGAAGAAAAAAAATCCCATTTTGTCTTAATCATAAAGATGCAGTATGCTTATGATAAACTGTCCGTGAACAAAAGAAATCAGAACACTCAGAAGGGCGTGAAAACAGTGTCAGTTGCTCAGCTGTGTCTGACTCTGCAACCCCATGGACTGTAGCCTCTGTCCATGGAATTCTCCAGGCAAGACTACTGGAGTGGGTAGCCATTTCCTTCTCCAGGAGATCTTCCTGACCCAGGGAATCAAACCTGGATCGTCCACAGTGCAGGCACATTCCTGACAGTCTGAGCCACCAGGGAAGCCCCCTCAAAGTGTCTATGAAGACCTTACTTATGCACTCCTTGTTGTATAGTATCTCATACAGTGTCATGTATAATTCAGGTGTTAAATATATATAATTTCTATATTTAAGATATTAATTTAAAAATCATTTGGGGTTTTATGTGCTCCAAGAACAAAATTTGTTATCTATTAGAACAATTGTTACTCTAAAATGGGAAGCAAAGTACCAGCTCAGTGATTCTTAAACTTTTATGTGCTTAGAATCACCTGGAGCAATTGTTAAACAGATTCCTGGGTCCTCAGTTCAGTTCAGCTCAGTTCAGTTGCTCAGTCGTGTCCAACTCTTTGCGACCCCATGAATCACAGCATGCCAGGCCTCCCTGTCCATCACCAACTCCCGGAGTTCACTCAAACTTATGTCCATCGAGTTGGTGATGCCATCCAGCCATCTCATTCTCTGTCGTCCCCTTCTCCTCCCGCCCCCAATCCCTCCCAGCATCAGAGTCTTTTCCAGTGAGTCAACTCATCGCACGAGGTGGCCAAAGTATTGGAGTTTCAGCTTTAGCATCAGTCCTTTCAATGAACACCCACGACTGATCTCCTTTAGAATGGACTGGTTGGAGCTCCTTGCAGTCCAAGGGACTCTCAAGAGTCTTCTCCAGCACCACAATTCAAAAGCATCAATTCTTCGGCGATCAGCTTTCTTTACAGTCCAACTCTCACATCCATACATGACCACTGGAAAAACCATAGCCTTGACTAGACGGACCTTTGTTGGCAAAGTAATGTCTCTGCTTTTTAATATGCTATCTAGGTTGGTCATTACTTTCCTTCCAAGGAGTAAGCGTCTTTTAATTTCATAGCTGCAATCAGCATCTGCAGTGATTTTGAAGCCCAAAAAAATAAAGTCTGACACTGTTTCCACTGTTTCCCCATCTATTTCCCATGAAGTGATGGGACCAGATGCCATTATCTTTGTTTTCTGAATGTTGAGCTTCAAGCCAACCTTTTCACTCTCCTCTTTCACTTTCATCAAGAGGCTTCTTAGTTCCTCTTCACTTTCTGGGTCCTAGCCCCAGAGTTTCTAATTTTGTTGATCTGGGAGTAGGGAGCCCAAGAACCTGCATGTCTAACAAGTTCGAGATGATGTTGATGCTGCAGGCCTGAGGACCATATGCTTTCTCCTGGTGCCCATCAACAGCTGGCCCTGTTGATTGGACAGCCTGAGTAGAAGAGATCAGCCAGGATGGAACACCCTGCTCTTTGCACACCCATCTGAGTTGTAACTGCTCTAGTACCCTAACTTACTGCCAACTATCCTTCCACAAAGGGCCTCAAAAAATAAAAAAAATAATAAGGTTGAAAGGTTTGAGTAGAGGCCCTAGAAGACCATGAGGATTAGAATATTCTGTAAACACATTTAAAAGAACATGAACCAAACAGAACATACCAAAAGATTAAGATAAACTCATGACCTCCTGACTTTAAAGAGAAAAAATGGTTAACACATACTTTTTTGAATGACAGACTGTTAAAAAACAAACACAAAGGACAATTTCCAGCTACAGAGAGAATAACAGTGTCATGAACAGACAGGATTTTATCTTAGGTTTTGGAGTTGTCCATATCCTGCATGAAAACTAGTTCTTGTAACCGCAAGGGAAATAGAGGCAAACTTCTAACCTTTCATAGACCAACTCTGTTCTTCAGCTAAGAGGATTTAAAGCAAAATGAGGCACAGATGAACCTATTTGCAGGGCAAGAATAGAGATGCAGATGTAGAGAATGGACATGTGGACACAGGGGAGAAGGGAAGGGTGGGACGAATTGGGAAATCGGGATCGATATGTATACACTACCATGTGTCAAACAGTTAGCTAGTGGGAACCCACTGTACAGCACAGGAAGCTCAGTTCAGTGCTCTGTGATGACCTAGACGGGTGGAGGAGGATGGGAGGAAGGGGATCTATGTGTACACATAGCTGATATACTTTACTGCACAGTAGAAAGTAACAAAATATTGGTAAAGCAATTATACTCCAATTTAAAAAATAATGCTGAGATGATAAATTTTAAACGAATGAGGCTGTCTGGGTTTATAGCTGACTTTTGTTTATTTATGTGCTCTGTTGTGACTACATGGACACACTCATCTAAAGGTTTTATTTCTAGGAAGTTGACACCTGGACAAAGAAATAAATTTAAGTACCATTTCCCTGAAGATTTTTAAAGACAATGAAAACATGGAGAGGAAAAGTGTCACCCAACCATTCTCACTCAAGCCTAGCAATAATTGATAATAAAACTGGCCTATTTTAGAGAGAAACATTTACTTTAAAATAAATGACAAGTCAATCCTTATAGCCACAAAGACAATATAATTGCTTCCAAACCCCTAAGTTGAGTATCTATTTTCTTTCTTTGAAAAGTCCTGTCAGTGGTAGTGACATTTCCAATTTAATAGTGAATATTTCTCTTCTTATATTAACTGAGCATTAGACTTTTAAATTATTTGTTTTATTTTGGTATAGCATGCATAATATAAATTTACCATCTTACCCATTTTTAAACGTATACTTATGTGGCATTATGTCCATTCACACCGTTGTGCAACCATCACTATCATCCATCTCAGATTTATTTTAACTGATTTATCCCCCCAGTATGGGGCTTCCCAGGCACTAGTGGTAAAAAAAAACTCAACTGCCAATACAGGAGACATTAAGAGAAGTGAGTTTGATCCCTGGGTCGGGAAGATTCCTTGGAGGAGGGCATAGCAACCCACTCCAGTATTCTTGCCTGGGAAATCCTATGCACAGAGGAGCCTGGTGGGCTACAGTCCATAAAGTCACAAAGAATCAGACACGGCTGAAGTGACTTGGCATGTTAGCATGCACATGATAAAGTTAGAGGTGACATGTATGGGTAACTTGGGTGTCTTTTCAAATATGCTGTCAAAATAGGGGAATTCCCTTAAGTTTTCTGGAGGAGAGTTAAAAGAGGAAACACAGGAGAATATTCAGATAGCAGAACCAATTACGGGTTCCCCAAGTCATTTCTTAAATTAGGGCTACAGCAAAAACCTGGCACCATCTGCTGTGTCTCGGGTGCCCTCTTTTTCTAAACCTATGCAGACATCACTCTGTGATTACCGTACTCCTTCCCACTGAATTTCAAAGTCTTTCTCCATACGGTCTTTCAGGCATTATTACAACTAATTAATTACAGCTGACCCATAGGATGAACTCTATTTACCATCTGCTATAAAAATGCAGGCCATGTTAAAAAAAAAATGCAAGCCATTTAATGCAACCGAAAGTAATAATTACTTGGATTACTTTTGGGCACACCAAAGGTCCAACATGAACATCCATACATAATGTACACATGCATTGGTAGAAAAGTCTTGTACCAGTAGAAAAGTCTGCAATATGGGGATGTCACAAGAAAGGTTCCTTAGCATGGAAATCATCACGATAAATAATGTTCTTACCTGGGCAGGAACACACTTTCCACCACATAAAAATCCTGCATGAGAACATCTCGGTCTGGCTTGGAGGTGAGATTACCCACTGTGTATCCTATTCCCAGCTGAATAGCACCTTTGATGGCAGATGATGCAGTCTGAAGGGAAAACAAAGATTTCAGCGTTAGCCTCAATAGTCGGGACCTTGTTCAATACCACAAGTAGCAAAAATAGGAGAGTGAGGTTAGATTTCTTCTCTTGTTCCTAAGCAACGAGGAAACTAGGTTTAGAAAGATGACAGGATGCTTCTTTTGATGGAGAATCCTTTCCAAACATCAAGGACCCTTCCTTCCATGAAATTATTTTGGTGGTTATCTTTCCTATAAATGTTCCTAAGGTCAAATTACTGTCCGAAATCTCCATCTTTCTTTTATTAAGAACTGAGAAACTTTCAATATATAGCACTGTAATTTCTACCAAAGGATAATTGGTACAGTAACATTTTTTAAAAAATCAGAAGTTCTATAACATACCTATGGATCAGGAAGAGTATTTTGTCTTCATAAGAGATGAGAAAGTAAAAAATAATTTCAGCCTTTGGAATACATAAAATTTAATTTGAAAATTGCTTACTAGTCTTGCCAAGGGTCCATAATCAAAATTTCCTTCACTGATCTATAATAAAACACAGAGTTTTGGAAACTTGCTATTTCAAATTTACTGCTTTTCTAATATTATTCCACAGTTAAACTGACAGTGTTAACTTGGAGGAATGACATATATATTTGTGTGTGTGCACACGTGTGCATGTGTATATAAACAGTTTTAACCAACATATTAGGGGAAATAGAATAACTTAACTTAGGAAAATCAGAATACATTCTTCTTAATGGTGCAAGTGTGGCATATTTTTTTACGCCTTGAATGTTTAATATAGTACACACTGGGACAGAAGAGCCTGGCAGGTTACAGTCTATTGGTTGCATAGAGTCCGACACAACAGAGCGATTATCACTCTCACTCAGACAGTGGGAACTAAATAAACACTTAAATCACTGGTTCTCAGTCAGGGGCATTTGACATTGGAGGCATTTTTTAGTCGTCGTAACTGGTGGTGGTAGTGCTACTGGCATCCAGTGGGCAGAGATCAGGAATGCTGTGTCAACATCCTACAATGCACAGGACAGCTTCTCATAACAACAAATTATCAAGCCCCAGATATTAGTGCTGAGGCTGAGAAACCATGCCTTAAAACAAATGCAATAAAGATCACCTGCTTAATAAAAAATATTTCTTTTGAGTTAACGTTTTCACTTAGCAAGTCCAAGACCCATTTCCATCTTCCCAGATGATGCTTTTTTAAAAAAATTTCTTCATGCTTTTAACATCAAAAAATATCTCTCTTCTTGAAAAAAATGTATCCTCTTGATTTCTATGATAGAACACAGTCCTGTGTCCATGTCTACCTTTTCTGATGGTCTCTCATTTCTTCACTAAATTCTCATATTTTGTTTGCTTTAATTGCTGTGTCCCTAAAACTTGGATCCTTGATTCTCAAATTTCCTTAGTTATGCAGATGATCAATCCATTCCTAATGGTTATAAATACTGGCTCCATGCATATGACTCTCAGAACCCACTTGGACACTGTTTTATGGTCACAAACATAGTTCGTACACGTGGCACCAAACCATTATCTTAAAACCAATCCCCCTACCTCTAAGCCTAGTGTCCCTCTCCCTAAGCTCTGTAATCCTGTCACTGAAGGGTGAACCCCAAGCAAACCACATCGTGCGCAGGGTTGGGTCCCCAGGAAATATTTGCTGACTGGGCCTGAGATGGTCATGATCATTCATATGGCTCAGTCACTTCCACTATACAATCAGTAACCCTCACTATCCCATGGAGTCATCATTCAATTGCTCTGCTTATTTCACTGCAAATATCATATCAGCCTTAGTGTGAGGACAACTATAATATCTATCCCCTTCCGTGCAGTTAAGAGAAACATCCTGGGGCTTTTCTTCTTTACATTTGCCTTTTTACTTATGATCCCAGAGCAGCAAGATGGCAAAAGACTGAGAGTCAAGCCCAAATAGTGCAACTAGTGCTTCAAAAACAAAAAGCTGCTATTTTAATCTTCCCACTGCGAGCTCAGCAATGCCACCAGTTGGCATCAGTGACCTTTCGTACCGATAGCTCTGACTTCTGAAGGCTGAAATGAATTTTTCTCATTTTAACCTCACATAAAAATTCAAAAGGTTTCTCTTCTCCTATCCATCACACAGGGCAATATGGCACAGGACGTGACATCAGCATTTGCCAGAAGACACCTACAGTCTGAAACTTTCTATTCCAGATCTATCAACAGATGCACACACTCTCAAACTGTTTTTCCTTCCCTTTAACACACCCCTGACTCTGCTTCCAGAAATACCTGTGCAGTTCAGTTCAGTCGCTCAGTCGTGTCCGACTCTTTGCGACCATGAATCACAGCACGCCAGGCCTCCCTCAGTTCAGTTCAGTTCAGTCGCTCAGCCGTGTCTGACTCTCTGTGACCCTGTGAATCACAGCACGCCAGGCCTCCCTGTCCATCACCAACTCCCGGAGTTCACTCAAACTCATGTCCACAGAGTCGGTGATGCCATCCAGCCATCTCATCCTCGGTCGTCCCCTTCTCCTCCCGCCCCCAACCCTTCCCAGCATCAGAGACTTTTCCAGTGAGTCAACTCGTCGCATGAAGTGGCCAAAGTATTGCAGTTTCAGCTTTAGCATCAGTCCTTTCAATTAACACCCAGGATCGATCTCCCTTAGAATGGACTGGTTGGATCTCCTTGCGGTATAAGGGACTCTCAAGAGTCTTCTCCAACACCACAGTTCAAAAGCATCAATTCTTCGGCGATCAGCTTTCTTCACAGTCCAACTCTCACATCCATACATGACCACGGGAAAAACCATAGCCTTGACTAGATGGACCTGTATTTCTGCTTAATTCAGTCATTTAGTGTGCTTCTTGGGCTGGAACACATGTGAAACATGGAATGCCCAATTCCTTGTTAACCACCCTTCAGTCTTATCCTGGAGAAGGCAATGGCAACCCACTCTAGTACTCTTGCCTGGAAAATCCCATGGACAGAGGAGCCTGGTAGGCTGCTGTCCATGGGGTCGCTAAGAGGCGGATACGACTGAGCGACTTCACTTTCACGCATTGGAGAAGGAAATGGCAAACCACTCCAGTGTTCTTGCCTGGAGAATCCCAGGGACGGGGGAGCCTGGTGGGCTGCCGTCTATCGGGTCACACAGAGTCGGACACGACTTAAGTGACTTAGCAGCAGTAGCAGTCTTATCCCACCCCCAGCAACAGAAGGTGGTCAAAGTTGTAGCAGTCTATATCTGGTATTTGAAAACTTTAGAAAGTCTGAGAATCACTAGGTCATTTGTTAAAACAGACCAAAATCACAGCTATGGAGACAGTGAGAAGATCAGTGCTTGCAGGGGGTTGGGGAGGGGAAGGAGAGCATGGAGGACTTTCAGGGCAGGGAAAACTCTGCACAATTCCTTTATGATGGTGTGTCATGCATGCTCCTTCATGTCTCTTTGTGACACCATGGACTATAGCCCACCAGGCTTCTCTGTCCATGGAATTTTCCAGGCAAGAATACTGGAGTGGGTTGCCATTTCCTTCTCCAGGGGCTCTTCCCGACCCAGGAAGAGCTCGTCTCGAACCCACATCCCTTGAGTCTCCTGCATTATCAGGCGGATTCTTTACCACTGAGCCATCTGGAAGTCCACTTTTATGATGGATACACAAAATTATGAATTTGTGTAAACCCATAGAATGTACTCCATTAAGAGTGAGTCAGAATATAAACTGTGGACTTTGGGTGATTATGATGTGTCCAGGTAGGTCCATCAGTGGTAACAGTGAACCACTCTGGTGGGGGATGTTGACTGTGGGCTGGCTGTGCATGTGTGGGTACAGGGGGTGATGGGAAATTTCTGTATCTTCCTCTCAATTTTTTTGTTAACCTACAACTGCTCTAAAGAACAAATCTTAAAAAAAAATGTCAGCAAGCACTGAAAAACAAGAACCAAAGTGACTTATGGATTGCATCTCCAGCATTTCTGATTTGGAAAGTCTGCAGTGAGGCTCAAAAATTTGCTCTTGCTCTAACGAGCATCAAGAAACTTTTTTCTCCTATGGTATAAGATTGAATTTTGAGTTCCTGAAGGAATAAGATTTTGGAAAGGAGCTCACTGACATCTGTTTAGTTAAATAAAAAAGACAGACTTATAATAATAACTATTACTTTCTTTTCATGCTCCTTAAAATTCAAGTGATCTGAAGACAAAAATAAGAGAAGTCTCAATAAAAGTGAATATTTTTTAATCAACTATTTGTGCCAGGGACTTGACATATGGATAACAACAATAATAATCACAATCGATCATAATTATGGCATATACTTAAAGAGTATTTACTGAAAACATTCTATGAGGCAATCACTATTCTAAGTGCTTTTAGTTATATTAACTCTTCTATCCTCACAATAATCCTGTGAGGTAGGTACTATTATTATCTTCATTTTACTGACTCAAGTAGGTTTAGTTACTTATGCGAGGTCACACGGCTAGCAAAGAAGTGGAGCTGGGACTCATACCTGGCAAGTTTGGCTCCACAGTCCAGATCCAGGTTATAAACAAGAACTGTGCTGCCTCTAACATCAAAATTTCTGACCTCATTTAACCCTTTCAAGGACACTGAAGAGAGGGAGAATCACACCCATTTTACACGTGGGGATTTAAAGCTCAGCAAGATTATATGACTGCCTCTCTCACATTGTTAGCACATGGCAGAGTCTGCCTGCAAAGCCCATGCCGCTTCCCTGTCTCTTTTTTTTCAAAATGAGTCTAGAATCAAAGTCAGAAGCTCTCTTTTAAGCCTGGCTGTTTGACCTCATCAAAGACAGCAGCTGTGTGGGAGCCATGCCTTTTGATGAAATAGGGATAAAATATTTCATTTGCTACTAATCATACTCAATCGTGGGTGAGCCTAAAAGAAACCTGTAAACCACCCGGTAAACCAGTATGAACATCTCTGTTAAAATCACTACTAATAACATGGGGAGGTACAAACAAAAGGAGATATTTTGCTGCCAAGGGAGGATGGCTACCTCTGGCTACCTCAGGGTTTCTTCCTCCCCATCTCTGTATAAAATTAAATGCTTTAGCACAGATTAGCATTTAGCATTGGGCATAATTAAAAAGCATCTTGACTATTTCATGGATATGTCTGATTGCACTGTGGCACATGGTTTTCTAAGTCACCAGCAGTAAAGGCCGCACCACCTGTCCTACTGGACATTAGGCACAGGGACCAAGATGGGAGAAACCACAGTATTTTCTGATACAGTCACTCTTGCGCGAGATGTGTTTTAAAGTTACAAAAACAGTTAGAAACGCTAACGGGAGAGTTTCCGATTAGCAGACCAGTACTCTGATGCTGGGAAAGGTTGGGGGTGGGAGGAGAAGGGGACGACGGAGAATGAGATGGCTGGATGGCATCACCGACTCTGTGGACATGAGTTTGAGTGTACTGCGGGAGTTGGTGACGGACAGGGAGGCCTGGCGTGCTGTAATTCATGGGGTCGCGGAGAGTCGGACATGACTGAGCGACTGAACTGAACTGAACTGAAATCACGATGACTTAGAGCCTGCTCTGTGCAGTGCAGGTTTCTCTTCTTCTAGAACCAGCAGTTCTCTCTTTGTAAACTCGAAGCCCACCAACAAGCCCTCTCAGACCAACATGCCCAACAGACCAGCTAGTCCGGAATGAGTTAGCAGCTTCAAGCACACACACACACACACACGTGGTCCTTCCAATTTTCTGTGTGGCTTTACATATACTCTAAACACCTGATTCGTAACCATTTCCCCTCTGTGCTCAGTGGTGTCTGAATCTTTGCAGCCTCATAGACTGTAGACCACCAGGCTCCTCTGTCCATGGGATTCTCCAGGCAAGAATAATGGAATGGGGTGCCATTTCCTCCTCCAGGGGATCTTCCCAACCCAGGGATCAAACTCACATCCCTTGCAACCCCTGCACTGGCAGGTGGATTCTTTACTACTAGCGTCACCGAAACACATAGGTTCAGATTTCAGAATATAGTCAGAGTCTGTGTTTAATTCAGGACTTTTCAAGGGCTAAGTAGAGGCAACATACTGTTGGATATTACAAACACCTCTAAAGCATGTGATATTTGGAGAAAGAGCCAGCAAATACCACAAAAGCAAATCGCGTATATTTACATTCATGGCTCTTTACTACCCAAATTTGTTCAGGCATGATGGTAATACTAAAAGGAAAATTAATGTCAGCTTGCATTTAGATAATATGCTATGGTTTTCACAATACTACCTTCTAATAACTGCATTTGATTGTCACAATTGTTACGCAGGTAGGTGGGGTTTTAATGCCCATTTTTATTATTATTATTTTTTAAATATTTCAGGTTTATTTTTTCACATTTTATTATTATTATTATTTAATTTATTTTAATTGGAGGCTAATTATTTTATAATATTGTATTGGTTTTGCCATACACTGACATGAATCCACCCCGGGTGTACATGTGTTCCGTATCTTGAATAGCCCTCCCACCTCTCTCCCTTTATCATCCCGCAGGGTCATCCCAGCGCACCAGCCCCGAGCATCCTGTATCATGCATCGAACCCAGACTGGCGATTCGTTTCACATATTATAATATACATGTTTCAATGCCATTCTTATAAAGAAACTTTGACTCTGGGAGATTAACTTGATGAAAGTGAAAGAGGAGAGTGAAAAGGTTGGCTTGAAGCTCAACATTCAGAAAACAAAGATCATGGCGTCTGGTCCCATCACTTCATGGGAAATAGATGGAAAAACAGTGGAAACAGTGTCAGACTTTATTTTTGGGGGCTCCAAAATCACTGCAGATGCTGATTGCAGCAATGAAATTAAAAGACACTTACTCCTTGGAAGGAAAGTTATGACCAACCTTGATAGTATATTAAAAAGCAGAGACATTACTTTGCCAACAAAGGTCCGTCTAGTCAAGGCTATGGTTTTTCCCGTGGTCATGTATGGATGTGAGAGTTGGACTGTGAAGAAAGCTGATCGCCGAAGAATTGATGCTTTTGAACTGTGGTGTTGGAGAAGACTCTTGAGAGTCCCTTGGAATGCAAGGAGATCCAACCAGTCCATTCTAAAGGAGATCAGTCCTGGGTGTTCATTGGAAGGACTGATGCTAAAGCTGAAACTGCAATACTTTGGCCACCTCATGCGACGAGTTGACTCACTGGAAAAGACTCTGATGCTGGGAAAGGTTGGGGGCGGGAGGAGAAGGGGACGACCGAGAATTAGATGGCTGGATGGCATCACCGACTCGATGGACATGAGTCTGAGTGAACTCCGGGAGTTGGTGATGGACAGGGAGGCCTGGCGTGCTGTAATTCATGGGGTCGCAAAGAGTCGGACACGACTGAGAGATTGAACTGAACTAACTGAGGGACTTTCCTGGTGGTCCGGTGGTTAAGAATCTGCCTTGCAATGCAGGGGCGTGGGTTCAATCCCTGGTTGGGGAACTAAGATCCCACACATTGTGGGACAACTAAGCCCATGCGCTGCAACTACTGAGCCTGTGTACCACAACTAAGACTTGACACAGCCAATTAACAAACAACAAATATTTTTTAAAAAGATCCTAAACACATACTCTGTCCTTTGTGCATGATAACCTTACAGATCCATGAACCCCAAACAACTGCATGTGAAATTTTCTGCTGTGTGCATTTTTCCCAAGGAGGAGGTCCAATGCTTTCTTTGTTTCTCACAAGATATACTTTCCCAAAACCACAAAAGTGGAGATTAATTCTAAATCAGAGATGTACACTGACAAGCACCTAACCAGGACGTTAGAAAATGGTTCAGTAACACTTCTAAAGGGGGCTTCCCCCATGGCTCATGGCTTAGCAGTAAAAAATCCACCTGTAATGCAGGAGATGCAGAAGACTTGGGTTCTATCCCTGCGCATTGGGAAGATCCTCAGGAGGAGGGCATCCTTCCTGGAGAATTCCATGGACAGAGGATTACAGTCCATGGTGGGTTACAGTCCATAGGCTTGCAAAGAGTCAGACATGACTGAAGTGACTGAGCACAACACCTCTAAAGAATGAGAGAAAACAATCCTTGTCTGGCTGGGGAGACCCTGCTGCTCTCCTTCATCGCCACAACTCAAGTCCAGTTCTGGGTTCTCTCTCCTGTCTCTGAACCTGAACTCAGGAAAGAAAGCAGAGATTACTTATTTGTCCCAATGAGAGAATTAAGAAAAAAAGGGACAGATTTCACAAAACTGACTGTAGGACTATGGAAATGGGACAGTTTGTGGACAGGCAAGCGGAATGTCTTCTGAAAGGAGGTGGGACCACCTCTTGCTATGGGTTCCTCAACCCATTTCTCCAGTCCCTCCTTGATTTGGTTTTCTACTGCTGCTGTATAAATGACCACAAACTTCATGTCTTCCAACAACACAATGTATTATCTCACAGTTTAGGAGATCAGAAGTCCTAAAATCAAGGTGTTGGGAGGGCTGTGTCCCTTATTTCTTGCCTTGTGGTCCCCTCCTCCATCTTCATAACAGCAGCATCTTCAAATATCTCTTAATCTCCGTCTCCTCTCCGCTTCGGTCTCACATCTCTTCCTCTGATTCTGACTCTCTAGCCTCTCTCTTACAAGAACCTCTGTGACTGCATTGGGCCCATCTAGTTCAAGATCACTTCCCCATCACAAGATCTTTAACTTAATCACACCTGCAAAGTCCCCTTTGCCATATAAAGCAACATATCACAGGCTCTAGGGATTAGGGTGTGGTTGTCTTTTGGGGAGCCATGATTCTATCCTCTACCCTCTATTTCAGGATAGACTTCAGAATTTTTTCCAGTGTTGCCTCGGTAAAGAGAAGAGCTCCCCTTGGAACTCCATTCAGTCACACGCTGTTCATTCATTTAGATCTTCATTCTCAAAGATCTGAGAATTTTCTGTGACCTAAGCACTATGCTAGATGTTGAGGAAAGCATAAATCAAGAAAAAAAAAGTCCTGTTCTTGCCTTCATGAGAGTTTCTAGGTTAATGAGTGAAAGAGATATTAAAGATACACATTCATAATAGGCAGTGATACAAATAACAGGGTGATGTGGTTAGGCCAAAAGTGAGGAGATCCACTTTAGAATGGGGAGAGTTAGGAAAGGTCTAACAGGGAGCATACACAGTCTGAGACATGAAAGATGAGAGCCTGTTAGCAGGTCATATCAACAGACGCTGGCTGTGTGCCCATCATGTGCCAGGCACTCATCTACAAACTGGGGATACAGAAATGACCTGGCCTGAGTGCTTGCCCTCAAGGAATTGAAAGTCACATTAGGAGGTCAGGGGAATCAAATTCCAGGCATACAGAAGCAGCAGTTCAAGAAACTGGAAGCAAATCACTGTAGATGAATTAAGGTGAGCACCAGAGACAGCATCAGAATTGGAGACTGCAAAGATGAGCTGAATCTAGGGCTGAGCCTCATAGATCCCGCTAAGGATCTGATGTGTTTCCATAAGGAAAGAGCTATTGTCTAATCTGAAAATCTGCACTCTGGCTGCCATGTGGAGAACAGACTAGAGAGAATATATGAGGAAAAGTGATTAGGAGGCAAGTGTCATGGTTCATGGATTTGATTGCTGGGTAGGGAAGATCCCCTGGAGGAGGGCATGACAACCCATGCCAGTATTCTTGCCTGGAGAATCCCATGGGCAGAGGAGCTTGGGAGGGGTCATGAAGAGTCAAACACGATTGAAACAACTTAGCATGCATGCATGTGTCATGGTTCACATCGAGATGTGGATGTCTTAATAGTAGGGTGAGGAACAATAAGATGGAAAGAAGAATTGAATTTGTATATATTTGGGAGGGAAATAAACAGAACTTGCCATGAGCTAGAAATGAGGGAGAGAAGAGTACTGGAATGCCTTCTAGTGTTTTCCTTGAGCAGTGGAGAGGACCGAGGTTGCTTTATTGAGTTGGGAAGACTGAGGCAGGAACACATTCTGAGGGGCAGAAGGCCAGTGAGACATCCAAATGATGTCAAGGTACAAGTCTGGAGCTTAGAACAGAGATTTGGACCAAAATTTTGAATTTGAGTGTTTTCAGCATATAAATGGTACTGAAACCCAAAGGGCTGAATGAGTTACCTTGGGAGAGATAAGAGCAACTTGCCGCTGCAACTTGAAGCCCAGGAACTACAACCATCCTGCTCACCGCAAGTAGAGAAAAGTCTGCCCAGCAACGAAGACTCAACACAGCGAAAAATAAATAAATAAAGTTATGGAAAAAAAAGTCCAAGTACAAGTCGAGAATATTTGACAAAATTATTTGATAAACTCTAGTCAATTTATGCTTTTATTTAAACCATATTTTTAAAAATGTTCTATAACTTTAAAAATATTACATTAAGAAAGCAGGATATAAAATACATACAACAAATTCTGAAAAACTCACATATGTCTTATACACATCCACAGAGGAAAGCAAGACAGGAAGGAAATATATCAAATTGTGAGATTATCTCTGGCTTGTGGGATGTTGGGTGACTTACTTTCAAGTCTTGTACTTCTCAGATTTTCTAAATTTTGTGTTACAGTAAGAATGGAAATGTCCTTTCACGAAAGCATCTTTACTATGTTTATAAATACATTTTCAATGATGACAAAGGCATGTTTTGGATTTGCTAATTTTTAAAATGACTTCTTCCCTGGTGGCTCAGTGGTAAAGAATTTACCTGCCAATGCAGAAAATGGGTTTGATCCCTGCATCAGGAAGATCTCCTGGACTAGAAAATGGCAACCCACTTGAGTATTCTTGCCTGATAAAGCCCATAGACAGAGGAACCTTGCGGGGTCATAAAAAAGTCAAACATGACTTAGTGACAACATTTTTTAAAAATCTTATTTTCTTTAGGACAAAGCTTTCATGCTAGAAACCCATGTAACTACTATACTCTTATGAAAGTGAAAGGGAAAGTCGCACAGTCGTGTCCGACTCTCTGTGACCCCATGGACTGCACAGTCTATGGAACTCTCCAGATCAGAATACTGGAGCAGGTAGTCTTTCCCTTCTCCAGGAGATCTTCCCAACACAGGGACTGAATCCAGGTCTCCCGCCTTGCAGGCAGACTCATTACCAGCTGAGCCACCAGGGAAGCCCAAGAATATTGGAGTGGGTAGCCTGTTTCTTCTCCAGTGGATCTTCCCGACCCAGGAATCAAACCAGGGTCTCCTGCATTGCAGGCAGGTTCCTTACCAGCTGAGCTACCAGGGAAGCCCATGACAATATTCAGCACAGGAAATAACCAGTACTTCATAATAACTTTGTGTGCTGTGTGTTTAGTCACTCAGCTGTGTCTGACTCTTTGTGACTCCATGGACTGTACCCCACCAGGCTCCTCTGTCCTTGGGGATTCTCCAGACAAGAATACTGGAGTAGGTCGCCATGCCCTCCTCCAGGTGATCTTCCCAACCCAGGATCAAACCCAGGTACCCTGCATTGCAGGTGGATTCTTTACTGTCTGAGCTACCAGGGAAGTCCATGCTCTGATGAAGTGTAATCATACATCAATTTTGTTTTTGTCACCCACTAAATGTCACTGACCTTCAAAATTTATTCTGGGGTCAGGTCTTCCCTTGCCCTAAGGATGAAATTTCAGGCAAGTCTATGACCCCTCTGGTGACTCTCAGAATAAAATGGTCTGTCTTCTGTTCATATATATTCACAGATCAGTAAAAAGTGTTCTCATGCAGATACTTGGTATGTCTAGCCCATTCATTAATAAAAGCCTTAAATATACTGTTAGTAACCATCTCCCCTTCCCCCACCTGCCCTGGCATAAGCTGGTCACCAGCAGCGGGAAAGGTAGTGGGGAGTTTTTTCTCTATTCTGACTGAATGCCAGAGGAAGCAGCAAAGGTCTTACTTGAGGAGAGGGGTACAGTTCTAAGATGCCCCAGGCATCCAAGGCTCACCAGGGATATATGCAGCTCTCTTTCTATTGTGGGTTGCTTTCAGAGGATCGACAATCACCCCTCCAAATGGCAGCGGCATTTCCCCTTTAGGAAGAACTCATCGCCTCTGGCTGCTAGGTCCACATTGTTCCAGGGCCCTACTTGAACAGGCTCAGTGATGACCACATAGCAGCTGTATCTCTAGTTCAGTGCCCTCAACTGGTCACATATCACTTATCCTGAAACCATGGGAATCAACAAACAGTCCCCCACCCTCCCTAAGAACCCTCTCTTAGCTTTGCTACCATCAGAGCAGCTGACCAACAATTCTCTTGTTCTTTCAATATCCCAGAAAATACTACAGTCCACCGCATCCTCCAGGCTGCAGGGGTTGTATCACATGCATAGAGGTCTCACTGAAGTCCCCTGCACTTAGGCATAAGATGATGGGCCAACCCTCCCCTGATACCTGCCCCCATGTGAGAGTAACTCATGACTTATCAACAATCACTCCAAAATTCCTTTTCCCGTCTCTGCATTTTGCATGGGCCAGCTAAGCTCTTTCACAGCCTGTGGGGATTGCTGAACTGGTCTTAGGCCACTTCCTTCCCCAAGTTCCTCGTGGTGACTGGCACCCGACCTTGCAATGTAATTAAAAAGTCTGCACCCTTTCAGCCTGTAGTATCCTCAACTAATTCACAGGTCCTGCTGATAAAATGTGGGGTGAGGGTTTCCCTGGTGGCTCAGTGGTAAAGAATCTAAGAATCTGCCCGCCAATGCAGGAGACACGATTTGTTCCCTAGTCTGAGAGGATCCCACATGCCACAGAACAACAAGGTCTATGCACCACAATTACCGATCCTGTGCTCTGGAGCCCAGAAGTTGCAACTACTGAGTTAAGGTGCCACGACTACTGAAGCCCTTGGGCTCCAGAGCCTGTACTCCATCTGCAACGAGAGAAGTCACTGAAATGAGAAGCCCGAGCACCACAACTAGAGAGGAGTCCCCTACTCTCCGCAACTAGAGAAAAGCCTGTGCAGCGACAAAGACCCAGCACAGTCAAAAATAAATAAGTAATTAATTTTTTAAAAAGTGAGGTTGTGGTCAGTGGCACCAGTTGGTTTCTCACTGTGTTCCTTTCCATTTGTCGTAAGATGGTCAGAGTCATCATTCTCGAGCTTTTTGTTTTGTTTTTATGATCACCTCCAGCATAAATGGCAAGCCACTCCAGTACTAGTGCCTGGAAAATCCCATGGATGGAGGAGCCTGGTAGGCTGCAGTCCATGGGGTCGCTAAGGGTCGGACACGACTGAGCGACTTCACTTTCACTTTTCACTTTCACACATTGGAGAAGGAAATGGCAACCCACTCCAGTGTTCTTGCCTGGAGAATCCCAGGGACGGGGGAGCCTGGTGGGCTTCCGTCTGTGGGGTCACACAGAGTCGGACACGACTGAAGTGACTTAGTAGCAGCAGCAGCAACCAGCATAAAAACCTATTTTTTTTTCCCCACTACGTGTAGAAGTGGACCTCGATTCCTTGTTTGGTCTTCAAAATTTTTCTACAATCTAATTCCTACTAATGCTAATTGCAAAATACATAAACTCCCAGATGCTAATGTCAGTAAAACAAACAAACAAGCAAACACACCCCTGAAATCTGGTGTCTTCATTCAACACAAGTTGATTGCTCAGTCAGGCACAGTCTACTGGGTATATCCCCGACTGGGGCTCTGCTTCCCTCTGTTGAGTGGCATCCTGCATTCCTACGGCCCTGTCCTCCCCTAGGGTCTCCAAATCCTCCAGCTGGCTGACAGGAGAAGCAGGAATGGTGAAGGAACACCCACTCTCCACTTCTGACTACCTTTGCCAGAGGTCATCGTGCAGGGTATTTACCCCAGGTCTGCTCCTCAGCCTTTCTTCATTCAACTCTGTGTCCTGGGACATTCCCTGAACAAGTGCATTAAAGCACCTCCTACCCTCCTGGCTTCTAATTGGATTTGGCCAATGGGATGCTTTCACAGAATATTGGAGAGGCTGGAGTGTGATGTCAGGGTTTGACTCAGACTGGTGTGTCCTTCTGAAGGTTATGGCTCCTCTCCTTTCTTGTGGACCTCTCCATACGGCTCCTATTCTAACTCCAAGAAACTGTACCTTTCTCTCTCAGGCCTAAGAGAGCTTACAGGGTAGAGATGGGCCTTATGATACTACACTATCCCTTGTAGTTTCCTTACTCACTCCTGCATCTTGGCAAACAGTGCCTTTCTTAAACTCCTTTCAAATGATCTAACTGGAGTCTGCCATCCATTTATTATCAGATCCTCTAGCTAAAGATGGGCTTCCCAGGTGGCTCAGTGGAAAAGAATCCACCTGCCAAGTAGGAGACCTGAGTTTGATCCCTGGGTCAGGAAGAACCCCGGGGGAGGAAACGGCAACTCACTCCAGTATTCTTGCCTGGGAATCCCAAGAACAGAGCAGCCTGGCGGGCTACAGTCCAGGGGCCACACAGAGTTGGACACGAGTGAGTGTGCCCACATGTATCACTAAAAGTAATGTCCAACTCTTTGTGACCCCAAGAATACTGGAGTAGGTTGTCATTTCCTTCTCCAGGGGATATTCCCAACTCAGGGATCAAACCCAAGTCTTCTGTTTGGCAGGCGGATTCTTTACCACTGAGCCACCAGGGAAGCCCCAAGATAATGAGCCACTCGTAGTTGATTAGCAAGGATGAACCACATGGCCTCACCAAGACACAAGAAGAGCTGGCTTTGCAGCTACTTTCCAGATCCTGCTTTGCTACAGAATAGGGACCACAAATTCCGGTGGACAATTTGCTGTTTAGGCTGCACAGTCTTGACAGTCTTTGCACAAATCTACATCTTCAATCAAATTCTCCTGCTAACTTGCTATGTGATTCCTGGTCTCCACCCATGCTGATCCCCCTGTCTTCAATGTTGTCTCCATCTTCCTTTGCTCCCCGTTGAGTCTTCCAGGTCCAGTTCTCCATTAGTCTCTGCACACAGTGTCTGCTCACCCAGCAGCTGGACATGACTACTCTCCTCTTCCAGTACGAGTGGTTTCATACTTTGGGGTACTGTTACTTTCATGGCTGGCAACTACTTTTCTGATACAATTTCTGCAGTCATTGACATTTTCAAAAACAAGAATCCTGGATTACCATTATAATGATGTCCTCCGCTGTGCCTGCATGGACCTTCTACGTGTGAAACTGCCTTATAACAAGGTCATTCTGACACATTAGGCACTCAACAACTTTGGAAGAAGCCCAAGACAGATGCACTTTCTGTGTAATTTTTCCTTATTGCTAAGCAGCCGTTATAACAAGATCCCAGTGTATTCACCTGTTTGAAGAAAGATTCAATTCTCTAAATATGCTAGAAAAGGCAGAACAAAGAGCACTTAATTTCGTGTTCTCTTGTAAATTATTTTCCCCTCATTTATATGATTGGCAGTGAAGCATATACTCTCACTGGAATGGAAAAGCATATTAAGCAAACATTTCTCATTAACAGAAAAATACTATACTCAAGGTGTTCAGCAGTGGCAAATTATGCACACTTAATTGCCCTTAAAAGAGACATGCCATCAACTGTAGATGAAATTTGTGATTTGGGACAGAATGGCATTATGAATGCTGCTATATTAGTCTTTCAGAAATATTACAGTGTAGACTGAGATATTCATCATAAATGTGACACAGTGCAAGTACCCTTAATGCTACACTCAACACTAGGGGGAAAAAGCTGCATTTGTTTGTATATTCAAACAAAAACAGTATTTACTTGATGCAAATTCAAATTTAGGTTCAATAAATAAAAATAACAAAGGACTGGATTTTCATCTTCCTAGAATCAGAAACACCTCGGGTCTCGAGTATTATATTTCCTGGTGAGGGGGTTGTCAATTTTAAAGAGAAACTATTACATCAGTGCTAAGCACTGCTTCTGGGGGAACAACACAATGTTTATGGCAGATGTTGCTAGTTGTCCCCAATATCCGTTCACCCCTCTTGTTTAGAAGTTTTTCTCAGAAAGGGTTGACTTCCGTCCTCCAGAAGACATGGAACAATGTCTGGAGACAATTTTAGCTGTCACAACTAGGGAGTGTTACTGACATCTATTGGATAGAGGCCAGGGATGCTGGTCCTACAAAGCACTGGAGAGGCCCCACAACAAAGAGTTAGCCAGTCCCAAATGCCAACAGTGATAAGATCGAGAACCTGTTATATGGTAACTGAAGCTCGAATTGGGTAGTTGTTAGGTTCTCTTGCGGCTAGGTGTAGTCACGTGTCTAATTTCTGACCACTGAGATGTGAGAGAAAACGACGTGACCAACTTCCCAGTCACATAGTTAACACGGAGGAGAATGTTCTCTGCAGCTGCAGTGGCCAGAGCCTAATCAGCCCTGATTGATCTTATCTGGAAGCTGTACATTGAAGACAACAGAAAAACAAGATTGAAACCTGGGCACCTGTGACTCTGAAGAGGTGGTAAATTACCTCTAACTGTTACTTGCTGCTGCTGCTAAGTCGCTTCAGTCGTGTCCGACTCTGTGCAACCCCATAGACGGCAGCCCACCAGGCTCCGCTGTCCCTGGGATTCTCCAGGCAAGGACACTGGAGTGGGTTGCCATTTCCTTCTCCAATGTGTGAAAGTAAAGTCGCTCAGTCGTGTCTGACTCTTGGCGACCCCATGGACTGCAGCCTACCAGGCTCCTTCGTCCATGGGATTTTCCAGGCAAGAGTACTGGAGTGGGGTGCCATCGTCTTCTCCGGAACTGTTACTTGAGAGAGAAACAAACCTCAACTTTGCTTAAGTCACAGTTACTCAGGTTCTTGCTTTTACACATAGCTGAACCTATACTCCAGGCACTTATCAATGAACATACGACCAAATGCTTTTTAGCTGAAAAGTGATGCAGACTCAGAGATAACTCAAACTGAAAGAGAAATGCCTGCACAGATAGTATTGCTTAATTAAAAAACATAAAATTGTAGCCCACACTCATTGAGGAAAAGTCAGACAACTCTTAACTATAGAAAGTAAAACACAAAAGTACCCTTTCTCAATCTCCCTCTTCAGAGTTAACTACTGTCAATTCTTTGGTGTGTATCCTTCCACACATATTTTCTTTATAATAACACATTGAAGACATTAATACAAGCACATGTATAGACATTAAACTTTTTTAAAACGGGATCTTATTATTCATGCTCTATCGCATTTTGTGTTGTTTTACACAATATCCTTCCATGTCTATCTATACAGATTCTCATTTTTAATAATTACACAGGTTTTCAAGTTTGTATGTAAACACAACTGCTTCAACTACTCTATTGGTAGACACTGGGGTTCTTATTCTCTTTTTTTAATGGCAAAATATTCTGTAATGTACATCCTTGCTCAAATAACTGAACATTTCTTTCTTGCAGATTTCTGCAGCACTGATTCCTAGAAAAAGAACTGCTGAGTTAAAGGATATGCACATTTATACTTTTGTTGGTACTGACAAAATGACCTCCAAAAGAAATTTCATTAAAAAAAAAAAGACTTCATCAGTTTGTATACTAATCAACAGAAGAATGAATTTGGCCTCAAACCTTCATCAACATTGTTATCATTAATACTGTTAATTTCTGTGAATCTTGCTGTTTTAGTTTCCATCTTCCTGATCATTAATGAGGGAGACCCTCTTTGTGAGTTCCTTGTGTTATGCACCTTTAATGTCATACTCTTCTTTAGGTTACACATTACACGTTAATAACATGCTCAATTAATTTACATCAGTTAAACTACATTTACAAAATAATCACCCTGGAAACTCTAAAAAGAATAAGATTCCATGCCTGCTCTTCAGTATTTTTACTGTTGAACTTCAGGCTCTCACAGGGCAACAGCTACTGCTGTTCTTCGTCATCTACCAAATAGTTCTTCTTTGTTCCTTTTTACTATAACAAAATCTTGCACTTCTCTAGATAGCTTTTCCAATTTGAAGTGGTACTTCAGAAGAATTTATGCCCATATTCACAATTTAAAAAATGCTTCTTTGCAGTAACAAATAAGAGATGTACTCCATAATCAGCTCATAGGGACAGGGGATTCTTTTGGAGGAATATATACCAGCAGCCTGGGGGCTGTTTGGGAGGTTGAGAAACACACCTGTTCAGAGAGATACAGAGAAACTGTACAAGTGCATGTTTAACTGTCCCTTCAGAGTCTTACATTCCTGTTGTGAGACGCAATCAGGTCTCTCGAACTGGAATTGTAAGCACCTTAGGGGAGTATCTTTCTTACCAAATATCTGCTTCATTCCATTTAGGGAGGAATAAATGGGGCACACTGAGACTGTTTCATCACTCTGTTAGCTAGCTGGCATTTTTCTGGGAGTTCACTGTCATCTGGGCTTTCTTCTGAGTGTATCAGAGCCATTTTCTCCTTTAGGTGCATGTATTGTCAGAACAACTCAACACAGAAGGTAATGATTTACCTAATATCAAACTGGTTCAGAAAGACAAAGAAGTATTCAGAGCCACACAGAGAGGAAGTGATAAAGCTCTTAAACCCAGATCGCTTAACCTGAGTTCATGTTCATAATCGTCACATCTAACATCATAACTGGACCTAGAAACAGAGATATCAGCTTTGCCAACTGGGTCTTTCAATTCAGCACAGGCTCAGATAAATTCTATGGTTAGCATAACTACTTGTTTCTTGGCTCTGTGGGCCTATTTCCAGACAATATCAAGTCAGCTTCTACTCTTTTTTATTTGTATTTTCCACTGACCAGCAAGGTCATGGTTAACTCTCTGTGCCCAGAAGTGTGGAGGTGGGCAGGGCCAGGGCCAGGCCAAGCCAAGCCTCACTCCTCCAGAGTTCCCAGGAGTTTGACAGAACTCTGCCAGTTCAGGTACACAGAGACATGGGCACCTGAAGGAAAGGCTTCCTAGATAGGGCCAGAGTAGAAAAGTTTCACTGCAGTATTGGCATTTTGGAATCTTTAGAAATGGAATTAAAACCTAGGCGTGTCTACCAACTTTCCATAGGGCAGCTAGAGGATAAACCACCAACCCCTCCCCACCCAAAAGAAACCCTTGAGGAAACTCCACTCTCTTATCCATCCTTCCCAGCCTTCTATTAGACCCATCTATACTGAGAGGATATTAACCCCTGCCCCACTTACACCCCTACCTTTTTATGCTCTTGCTGCATATGAAGACAGATAAGAGACACACACATACACACGCACTGCTGTTGTTGCTATTTCAGAGGATGGGAGGGGATAATTGCAACTTCTTAAGGGAGACTAAGACCTGCAGGGAAATTTAATATACTTTTGGAACTACCAGTGGTATATAAGAGATTGTTGTTCCATCTTTTATTATCAACTTCAAGAGACCTCAAACCTTTCCTTTCACTCCACTGACTGACTTCTTCAGCTTTTAAAAGAAGATTGTATTAAGGAGGAGAAATAATCCACTATCTCTCAATGCTCAGTAGTGTCGGCAAGGCCATTGGTCACTATTCTGCAGTTAATTAATTCAGGAGGGCTTAACTGCTGTATCTTTACTTGAATAAACAGAACAAAAACAGAAATGAAACTTCTTCCTAGGGTGCTGGCAAGAGTGGGAGTCACTGGGTTGTTTTTTTTCCATTTTTGCCTCAATTTGTATTAGTCATAATGTTTTTAATAACTAAGTTTGCTGATCTGTAAAAAATGATTAAATGAGAAAAATAATATATGGTATAGAAGCAGGCCTAGAAGAAGTAAAAATAGCTTAGCTTCTTTCAAATCTCTTCCAGCTTATTTTTTGCCCCTTAGTTTAATTTTCAGGATAAACTCTTTCAGTGGGCCAGAGGGGACTTTTATGAATATATATATATACACACACATATACATAATAGCATATGATATCATAATGTATACATAACATATCCCAACATGTGTTACAGGAATAAATAATCTTTATGGAAAATAATACTCATATGCATATATGTTTTTTACAGAAATAAATAATATTCATGAAATAGAAAGGCAAAGCCCAAGGATTAAAGATCTACAAGAAAGGAAGGGGAAGTCTTATAATTGCTGAATGAGATGGAATCATACATAAAACAAAAATAATTTTACAAACTGAAAATACAGTAATCTCTATAGACTGATAATGAAAAGCATCGTTTGCTAGAGATGTGTTGTTTGTCAATTGCATTGTTTGTTTGTCCTATGCATTGGAGAAGGAAAGGGCAACCCACTCCAGTGTTCTTGCCTGGAGAATCCCAGGGACAGGGGAGCCTGGTGGGCTGCCGTCTATGGGGTCACACAGAGTCGGACACGACTGAAGCGACTTAGCAGCAGCAGCAACACTCCTTATAGAACAAAAGCAGCAGCTGTCAGAACTAAGGAACGATGGATGCTGACAAAGGATTAAAAAAAAATGGCTGCTCTTTAAATTTCTACGATCAAGCTTTTTTCTGAAAGAAGGAAGAGTGAAGCTATTCCTCCTTTCACAATTAAGTTAAATGACTGTAACAGTAATTGTTAACAATGTTATTACTACTTGCTTGGTGGTGCTGCCCATATTTTTGGTAAACCACAGAACAATGCCAAGAGAGTTTTTAACAAAGAGATCTGAAATGTTAATGCTAGTATTTATCTGATGGAGCTTTACAATTTGGAATTTAGGTGTTTCCTTAATACAAAAAGGTTGGTTCTAAGTATTTAAAGGCCCTAATATAAAACTTTCTTTTGTGAGATAAATATGGACACATACTTTTATAATACTGCCTTAGATTCCGCTGTTATTGTTTTAAGTGTTTATTACAGGCCAAGTTATTTGCATTATTGATTTCTCACCATAACCCTATTATTTCCCTTTTACAGGTAAATAAACTGAAGTTCAGAAACACTACATATCTGAAAGATAAATTCTAGGTCATTTTTCACAAAAGACTATACAATTAAAATGTACAGACAGAAATATCTGAGGCTACTTATGTATCTTTCAAGAACCTCAATAATCAAGTTAAAGTTAGGGATAGTCTGAAACACTGTGCACAGTTTCAAGTAGGGATTTAACATTCTTTGTCCATGTAACTAACCTCTATATTTTGAGATCTGGGATTACATTGTATTCTCCTTTAGAATCATGGGACCATTTCCAAAATTCTCTTAGAAACTCATACATTTGAACAACAATAAAACCCTAGCCATTTTAGGAGCTCAGGACTTTCCCATCTGTTGGCAGCTCCCTCGATTCATGTCTGATGGCTTTTCCTCCTTTGCCTCTGGATCCCTCCCATCAAGGCCTTTCAAATAACTGTGGTTTTCCTCATCCTAGGAACGAGGATTAGTTTCTTCTGCCAGAAAAACTCCTTAGGTCTCTAGAATAGAAACACTATCAAAACCCAGCTGGACACCAGGGCTGCAACTGAGATGGAATGGGAGAGTCCCTGGCCAGGGGACTGCCGGTCACTGAGGCGAATGTGATGGACTGACAGCAGCCAGTACTTCTTCCTGCATCCCCGAGAAGCTCTACCATGGGGCCCTGCCTGCCTAAGATGCTTCTGCATTCACCACACTCCAGGTTGCTGGAGAAGCTTCTCCCAGATCCTTTCCATG
This sequence comes from Moschus berezovskii, assembly GCF_049115385.1. NCBI lineage: Eukaryota > Metazoa > Chordata > Mammalia > Artiodactyla > Moschidae > Moschus > Moschus berezovskii. Next base: position 52,040,963 of record NC_142466.1, on the reverse strand, counting down.
GCACCGTGCCACCACCTACTGTCCCAGGCCATCTCCTCCCTCCTCTCACCTAGAGCTGGGCACTGGGAATGCAGGGTGAAGTCCAGACACGTGAAAAGTCCAGACTGGAGGTTCCTAGCTCTACCACCAACCAGCCTTTTCACCAAACGCAGAAAAATAGAAGGAAAAAAAATATTCACAGACAATGATTACTGCCCTTATTTCATAAAGCCCACCGTATTAACAATTGAACATGAACAGACATTTGGGATCAGCGATAGGCAGAAAAACCTGAGTTTGGGGCCCCCTCTGCTACCAGGGTGGCTGGAGACTGAGAAAGTTAGTGATATAACTGAGCATCAGTTTCTGCCTCTGTAAAATGAAGGCATTTGACTAGACGATAGCCAAAATCTCTTACCCACATAATATTCTCCAAGTCAACTTTCTAATTACATTCATTTTGCAGTCTATGCAGTCATCAACCCGAAGTCACTTGTTCTGCAAGGTTTAACGTATTGCATTCCAACATTTTCTGCTTTTTCCACCCCTTACAGTTGCTCCTTAAAAAACATAACGTAAGTAATTGCATCTTGCCTACTTTAGATTACAACCCTTCATGCAAGTAAGACTGATACTGAGAAAGGAGAACAGGGTAGTCATTTCTCACAACAGAAGGAGGAGGAAGCAACCTTGCTTCACCCACATGCAATTTCCAGAAGCCCCAGCTGGGTAAAGGCTGAGGGTGCTGCTTATGTGTTTGGTCCTTTTCTTTTGAGCTCAAAGTGTTTTAAAATTGATTGTGATGTTGCCTAAGGTCATAAAAGTTGGTGTCAGAGTTACCAACAGATAAACACCTAGTTCAGGATTCTTCCACTGCATATGCAGTGCCTATGTCAGGATTCTTCCTACAGGATTCCTACAAGAATCTGTTCAAATGTATGAGGTTCTAAGAGAATTTTGGAAATGGTTCCATGATTCTAAAGGAAAATACAATGTAATCCTAGATCTTGAAACCGCAGTTACAGATTCAGAAAACTTTCTGGATTATCAGCTGATGTGACTGTTCTCAGCAGGTTTCTTAGAAGCTCTTGATTTGATCCCAACAAACCAGCCTTCCAGTGGCCCAGCTCAAGATGGATCACTGATGGCCCCAGCTGGTGAATGACCTGCTATTACAAAGAAAGTTAAGTGACCCACAGGCCATTGCTCAATAGAGGGCTGGTTCCTTCCCTCTTTCTTGCTAACAGTTAGAGGAAACTGTGGTGCGTTTCTGCAGCCCAAACCTCTGACCCTATTCTCTCTCTCTCTCCCCAACTATGCTCACCTGTCTGCCATCTAACCACAGTGCCTTGCTCAATGACTGCACAGATGATGTCAGATGGATAAAGACCATCTCAACACTAAGATTCTATGATGCTATGGAAACATCAAGCCTAATGTGGGGGTTCTCCCTCTTTAGGCGCCGCAGTAGCTGACTCTCAGGATGCAAATAAGGAAGCCAGTTTTCTGTCTAGAAATTTGTGTTAAATTCCGTGTTCCTTGAATTGCTATAAAAAAGCAGATCCTCTGGCTGATTCCCGACCTTGTCCTGACCCACACCTCCAGTGCTGGCTCTTCCAAGTCAGCTTTGAAACAACCTGGTCCTGTGCACAATGCTTTCACCCTTTTTCCAGCACCAATATCTCACCCTTGACTTTAGGCAGCTCTGTGGAGGGTTGCTTAGAAACAGCTTGGCTTGTGAAACAAACATACCTGGTATAGTATGTGGCTTGGGGGGAAATTTCTACAGTCCAGCTGGGTAAGAAAATAGCTTTTCCCAAGAGGAGCAGTGTTTCACTGTGAACTGAAGGGGATGAAAGCAGACCCAATCTCTTCAGTCAGCCACCACTAACCAGGTCTGCTAGACAAAAGTACAGGGGATCCTGAAGCCAAGCACCAGCACACATACTGATGAGTCTGCATCACCAAGCAGTGTCAGCTTCATGGGAGGGGAACCACCTGCCACCAGTCCCACAAAATGAGCACGATTGGAAATACCTGTCTCGAGTTCATGATTTAATTTGTTTGGAATTTAGCCACCTGGTAATGGGGAAAAACCTAACAATATGGAAAGCTGCTAAAGATTCAAGAAGGAACAAGGAAATACAAATCATTCTTATTACACTCAGTGCCCGAGCAGAACACAGTATACAGGCCGGGTTCCGGCAGCCTTTTCATCACTTCTTCCCCCTGGACTCTTCTCCCTTTTCAACTATTGCTGCCATTGTAGGCTTTGCCAAGACTTGACAATGCTGAGGCCCTTACCAGCCATAGGGTCCCCTGAATGGGCTGTTTTTGTAAAGAATGGATAAGAGTACAGCATTCATTAGTCTCTATATTCTTAACTATCTTCTTTAATACTATGTTTGCTTATGCAAATTATATCATGATCCCCAAACAAAAACAATACATCTAAACTGTCAACAACAGAATTCATAGCTGTGAAGAGCAGAGGGAAGCTAACTTTCAATTAAGAGTCACTGAGAATAGAGGCCTGAAAATGGGCACACAGGGGCAGTTCTGGGACTGTGGGGCAAACTTACTCCTTTACCCAACCAGGTTACAGAAACTTCCTCAAGTCATATATTAAACTGACATGTTTATTCCACAAGCTAAGCTGTTTCTAAATTAACCAACTCTTTACATAGCCTTCTAAAGCCAAGTATTAGTTAAGTCATAGATTCCCTGAGGCCAGGGTTTCTCAACCTTGGCATCACTGACATTTTAGACTGGATAATTCTTTGTTATATAAGTGGGGGTCTATCCTGTACGATGCTATACGGTGTTCAGCAGCATCCTTGGCCTCTTCCCACTAGATGCCAGTAGCCCTACTTCTTCCAAGTGAGACAACCAAAAATGTCTCCATATATTGCCAAATGGTGACTGAGCAGAGAGGGACAAACAGCCCTGGTTGAAAACCACAACTCTCATAATATACACCAAGATAAACCACCCTCCAAACTGCAGATGAACGTGCCACATGGATGCCTTACTTTGTTGTCTGCATATGCAGTGCCTATGTCAACAGAATACCTTTATGTTAAGTTTACCAAGAACAATGTCTTAAAGCTTCACAGTTGTTTTAACTTGCATTTTGTTGCACCAAACCAAGTGCAAAACTCAAGTACTGAAGTTATTTACAAACAAAATATCAATGATAGAGAAGCAGAACAAGAAAGTCCACGCAGTTCACCTTTGTCATGACTTTGGTCCTTGAAAATGTAGCTGGCATAGTGTGTGTGCCTCTCCCTGCCTTCCCCATCTACTTGCACGGGTACACACAAACAGTGGCTACTGCGGCCCAGAGTAGATGACTCTCCAGTTCTTCAGGGTAAAATGCACAGGAAGTATTTTGGCCATCTGTTCAGAAGAAATGCCCACTTGGAAATTGACATGAAGGGCCTCTCTGGGGCAGACGGCTCGGTCTGGCCACCCCACTGCAGCCGCCGAAGACACTAGCGCGTGAGTGCAGTACTCTGAGAAAGACTGAGGACTCAGAAACTTGCAACTTAAGCTGCAGCTCTGCTTTCTGGACTCAACACACTCTCGGCCAGAGAGAAGGATTTGGGCTTCTATTTCCTTGCATGTTAATGAACAGTTTTATCAGAGGCATTTCCAACTCTAACAGTTTAAGTTTCTAAGAATATAATGCAGACAAATGTCACTTCCACCCACCCTACAATCCTTCTCCTTTCTAAATTAATCATTTCTGTTACTTCCACCTTGAGTGATAATGAATATTCTCAATTCAACAGAAATAGCAAAAAACGCATGAGATATCCAATTACTTTCAAGAGAAAGGACTAATCCTGTCATTAGAGGTGATGACCTTATTCCTTTTTTTTTTTCTTTTTGCCCAAGATTAAATCTCTGTGGACAGTTAATATTCCATTTTCAAAGAAGTACTAAAAAATCCATTCAAGTTAATCCAAACTGTGTGCTAAAAGATGGAAAATACCAGTCCCATGGAGCATATGAAATCACCAAAAGTATTTACTGCCCTTGATTCCAACCTCGGGATCACTTGACTCTATACCCCATGGAGAGATTTTCCATATATCATTTCCTTCTTCCAGACATGCTTCATAAACATGACCTGCTTCTGTAAACACCAAAGAAATCACATGGCGAATGGTTCTGTGGGAGATGCATAATAATACAGGAAATGAAGGACACCGTCTGTACTATCTCCAGCAGTGAGCTCAGCATTTTGATTTTCAAAATTGTGTTCAAAGATTGAAAAACAAACATGGTTCATGTTACCACTGTAACATGAAACAGTCAATCTTTGAAAACAGGAGCTATATTTGCTTTTCAGTCATATGGAATAATATCAGAAGCCCAGTTTCATGATCATACCTTGTAAAATGATCTCTTATTTATGTACACTTCTTACAGAAAGATTTAGGTCCTGAAGTTAAATTTATTATGCTTACTGATTGCAGGGAGTTAAATAGACCCAACAGGGGAAAGAGAGGAAGAGATAAAAACACAAACAGGCGACAGTCTATACCCCAGAGACCCCTACCAAGATCTACTGAGAGTCCCAGGCAGACTAACAGCCTATGATAAAGGGATGGCAAAGTGCTCTGGTACACAAAGGAGGATACTGTGAAGTTATATTAAAGGTTGACCCTTACATATGTCCATGTGTAAATACCTAGAACCTTGAAACCTAAGAGAATGTTATCTAAGAAGGCAAAATGTTACCCTACAAGGTTGCAGATGCGATTAAGAATGCTAATCAGCTGAATGTGAGGTGGGGAGATTGTCCTAAATTATCCAGATGAGCTCAATGTATAATATGGATTCTGAAAAGTGAAAAAAGAGAAGGCAAAAAGAGTGAAATGTGAAAAGGACACAACTGCCATTGCTGGCTTTGAAGATGGAGGAAGTGGCAACAAATCAAAAAATGTAAGAACCTCTAGAAGCAGGAAAAGGTGAGGAAACAGTTTCTTCTCCAAAGCTTCCAGAAAGGAATGTAGAACATCTGGACACCTCGATTTTTAGCTCAGGGAGATGGTACTGGATGGCCATCATACAAAACTTTAAGATAATAAATCTGCGCTGTTTTAAGCCACTAAGATTGTGGAAACTTACTGCAGCAGGGAAACTAATGCATATATTAATTTTAAAGCACTTCCAATACTTTTAGGTCCTGTCTTTTTGAGGCAACCCAACCTTTTCATTCCATCAGGCCCAAAAGGATGGATCTATTTATAAACAAAATGTTCTACCGGGACCTGTCTGGAGTGGTTTATCTATTTATTTAAAAGGCAAAAGTCACACTTGCTGTCAGCACACAGTAAGTTTAAACACACCAAAGTCAGACCAAGAGGACTAACTGTCCTTTTATCTCCTTTAAACTCAGCATTTGCACACACAAAAAATATATATATATATATTTCCAAGGCACTCTTCTTATCTAATTTGCTCTGGGCTAAAATGAAGGAGATGGACTTGTATCTCTGTGGTACCAGCAAATGGTATAAAATGGGCTCTCAATAACCATTTGTTGAATGAATACGAGTGATGAGCCTGACATGGAGGAGTACACATTGTCCTTCTGGATGAGAAATGGTCTCCACAGTACTTCTGTGGACTAGCGATAACCAAGTATGGACCCAACAGGAATACAGTGCTCTGGTCTTTCTCCTTTTCTTTCCATGAGACCACTTCTATATGTTACATTCTGATTACGTCAGGATTTCCCAAGGCTTGAAGAGCAAATGAGGTTGGGTCACAGTGCCATGCTTTATACACATTTAAGTTTATACATACTTCAGTTTATTTTCTTACAAGATTGTCTGTTAAGTGTCATGACAGACTTTTGATCATTTTCTGGTGTATTAATTTTCCCTGGGCCATAGAAAAGGGGGGAAATCTCCACATTTTCCCATAGAGGATTAGTCTTTTTAAACCCAGAGTCATTTGAGTTTCTAATCCACAGAGTATTGAAGAAAGGGTGGGAAAATATGCAAGAAATAATCGCCTTTGTACCAAAGGAAAACTAGCACAGACTTTCTTAAAACAGTTGAGGAATAAAACGTAACCTCTCCCCCACCTTTCACCTCTTTCTTTCTCTTTCACTCTTCCATAGCATCCTGCATGCACTTAACAAAGCAACGGTTGCAGGGCATGATTAGAGAGTCACAAACAACAAATAAAACGACATTAAAAACCCAAGCAACTTAAAGGGCAATTGGTTGTCATTCACATCCCCAATTTAACAAATGAAGAAAGAGAAGCCCAAATATAATATAAAATTACAAACAAAAGTAAAACTGAGTTGAATAAACACTATTCAGGTGGAAAAATAAGTCCCCTTCTTTTTTTTCTCCCAAACACAATTTCTGAGAATGATTTCAGCAAACTGTCTACCCCAGAATAGCTTGCAGAAAGTATTAAATGTTAGGATAATTTCCATACAGATTTATATGGGAGAAAGATGAGTATGCCTATAGGAAGAAATTCTAAAAATCATCCCAATCTATAAAGAAATAACACAATTACCCTGTTCATCTGGACTGATATCAAATCTAAATTAAACAATATTTTCTTAAAAACATGGTTTTATTATTTTCAAGTACTTAGAGTATATCAAAAAGAGAACTGTATTCCCAATGACTGCCTTTTCATTGTCTGCTTAAATCAATTTTATAAAAATGTCAATATCCAATTAAAGTTTACAAAAAATCTTTTAGTAAAGGTAGAGTCAGGAAGAAACTTTCTTAATACGGAAAACAATTACTGAACTAAGTGACAACATGATACTATTGGAAGCACTAGAGGGACACTTCCCAAATATATCTGACCAACGGATTTGCATTTATGTCCAGGAGTTGGTGATGGACAGGGAGGTCTGGCGTGCTGTGATGCATGGGGTCGCGGAGAGTCGGACATGACTGAGCAACTGAACTGAACTGAACTGATCTACTAATGATGTGTGTGTGTTAAAGAGCGCAGTTTGAGAATCAGTGCAAGAGCCATTTCCCCTTTAAAGTCATGCACAAAACAAGGCTGTCCTTTTATCATAAAAATTCTTTGATACGATTTTGTAAGATCCAGCTAGTAAAGTAAGACAAGAAAACCAAGTACAAAATGCTGATTACAAGGAGAAAAATGATAACTCACAGATAATATGATTATTACCTGTAATATCCAAGAATCAATCACCAACCTAGTGGAGTAGTTTCAAAAGATCAAATTGGCAGTTTATAAAACGTATTCACACAAATCTAGATCTTATACATTTCTAGCTAGAGAATGCAATTGGGGAAAAAAAAGAATCCTATTCACAGTAGGGAAAAAAAATCCAAAACAGTAACAAAAAAATCCCACATAATTTACTTAGAAGTATATTTAACCAAAAATAGGTAGAGAATTTTTGAATAAAAATTTACTGAGGAACGGAAAAGACAATAAATATATAGACATTTCATTTTTAGAAGGATAGAATAGTTAAAGATGCTATTTCTCCCTAAATTCATTAATAAATTTAATTTCAACAAATATCACAATAGAAATCTTTTTAGAGGAAATGACCTTAGAAGTCAAAGTTCAGTTAAAGGGATAAATATAAAAGCATCAACTAGGAAATTTTTGAAAATTAAAAATACCATGGGAATGACCCAATCAAAAAATGGGACAAAGAACTAAACAGACATTTCTCCAAAGAAGACATACAGATGTATAACAAACACATGAAAATAAGCATAACATCACTCATTATCAGAGAAATGCAAATTAAAACCTCTGAGGGAGTCTAAACTGGGATAACTTTTTGAAAAGTAATTCAGTAATAGTGCTAAAATGTCCAGACCATTTAACCTGGTTCCATGGGGTAAGGGGCCAAGTCCCTCCTATTCGTTGCTATATTTCTGCTGCCTAACACCAGTAGGTACCCATATTTATCTACTGAGGAAAAACACATCAGGAAATAAGTATTCTAGGGCCTTGGAAAGCTGAGAACAAAGATGCTCTCCTGCTGGGGTCACTGGGGGCCTCTCTACTCCAGGTGACTGCTGAGGATGTGTATAGGTCAATAAAGCAGGACGAGTGTGGATGGCTGTAATGTTTGCTATTCAAGAGAAGACTGCTATTTTAAATTCTTCCTACATTGGGCTAAAGGCCTGAGGGTAAAAGGTATGGCCTGGCACCCCACGTTTGGCCAGACTTTGCTTTGTGTGTACCTAAAAGGATTCTGAGGGCCACGAGATGCCCCACTGCCATATACTCCATCTGCTTCTGCTCTCTGCAGCTGTTTGTTTTTCCCTTGGCTAGAGCAACCAGGAGCTTTTTCATTCTGTGAAGTTTCTTCTCAACCATTTCTAAACTTGCCTGAAGCATTTTAGAGCCTCCATAATAAAAAAAAAAATTTAATTAGCAATATGCCAATGAAAGTATTCAATATGCTTTTACAGGCCTGCTTAAAATTAAATGAATGAATGAATAAGAAGTGTGAAAGGGACATCAAAGTGGCTTGGGTAGGCTTATTCCAAATTCCAAAAGGAAACTGAATCTTGGGATATTTGCATATGTAAACACCCCTGAAAAATAGGATTTCATCTTACTAAGCAAAATTTCAGAAGACTTCATCCATTGATTTTGTTCACAAATACAACTTCACTGCTTCAAAATCTCTTTCCTATTTACAACTTTAAGACACTTCTAATTTATCATATCACAGCTATATCCAATTTCAGTGTTTCACAGAATATAGTGGGCGAGGGAATAGATCTGTCTTTAAGTTAAAAATAAGGAAATAATCTTGTGGGAGGAGGACTGTGCTGATTGCACCGCTTAGTTTTTCCATGATCTTCTTGAAAATGCATGTAACGCAAAGCTGGAGTTTCCCTGCCCACCCCAACTTCCCCTCTCCTGCTATCTTCAATGACACACCTTCACCCCATTCTACAGCACTCTGTGTCCTTGGAGAGAAGGACTTCTCATTTCCCCAGGAGAATTCCACTGCCCCAAGACAAGCAGATAAAACATATAAAGGAAGAAACAGATGAGGGGAAAGGACTCCTAAGAAACCCAGGTTTCTGCAAACTATTTCAGACCCTAGGAGATAGTAAAGCTACATCAGAAATCTTCAAATTTTTATTTAATATGCTGGAAAGCAATGACAACAATTCCCCTTTCTGGACACAGGTTTTTTTTTTAGGTTTCTTTAATAGACAAAAGTTAGATTTCCTTTTGGCTTTTTCACAGTGATATTCTTTTACAGAATCCCACTGCCTTTTGAAAATGACCTGTCAATAGTAGGAACTGCCACCAGGAGAGGTCAGAGTCCCAGGTTATTTGGAATTCTGAATTTAAGCAGGGCCCCAGTAGGGAGAAGAGGGGACTGGTGTCTGTTCCTTCACTAAGAACTGAGTTCTTCCCAGCTTGCCAAGTCCTTGCTCTCACGTGGCCTAAGTTCCATAGGAGGTGAGTGGGAATCCGGCAACAATAACAGAGATTTAATATTGGTACACCCGACTACTGTCTTCAAAGCACCTTCTCATACATCCTCAGATCTAATGCTCAAACCACACTGGTACTGCTGGGCTCACTGCACAAGGTCGAGTTCATGAATGGCAGAGCCAGCTTGCCTGCCTAACCACACCCACTCTCACCCATGCTGGTGAGTAGGGAGGATGGAAGAGTCAAGGGCTGGCACTCACATCACTAGCTGTTTTGGGATCCTGAGTGCAGCTTTAAGGCCTGCACGCCTCCATGATTTTATGAGGAATGTAGCTGCTTTTAAAATGCTAAATTATTATTTCCTCTCTTTCTCTTTGAAACAGCAAACCTGAAAAACTGTCCATCCTGTTTCTTTTATGTAACAACAACAAAAGAAGGGTGTTTACCATGCTGCTGTGCTAGAGAAAGACTGCCAACCAACTCCAGATCCTGATTCCCCTGACAATTCCTGGCCTCTATCTAGGGCAGCTTTTAACTGGGCCAACATCTGGAAAGAATAGAACCTTTATGTGACAGAGTTGGGAAAAGAATACCTTTTTTTAAAAATTATTTTTTTTGTTGAAGGATAATTGCTTCACAGAATTTTGTTGTTTTCTGTCAAAACTCAATATGAATCAGCCATAGGGATACATATATCCCCTCCCTTTTGAACCTCCCTCCCATCTCCCTCCCCATCCCACCCCTCTAGGTTGATACAGAGCCCCTGTTTGAGTTTCCTGAGCCACACAGCAAATTCCCGTTGGCTATCTGTTTTACATATGTAAGTTTCCCTGTTACTCTTTCCTTACATCTCGCTCTCTCCTCCCTTTCTTCCAGTGTCCACAAGTCTATTCCCTATTCTCCACTGCTGCCCTGTAAGTAAATTCTTCAGTACCATGTTTCTAGATTCTGTATATATGTGTTAGAATATGATATTTATCTTTTTCTTTCTGACTTACTTCAGCATTGCTCATTATTAGAGAAATGCAAATCAAAACTATAATAAGATATCACCTCACACTGGTAAGAACGGCCATCATCAAAAAGTTGACAAACAATAAATGCTGGAGAGGGTGTGGAGAAAAGGGAACCCTCTGGCATTGTTGGTGGGAATATAAATTGATACAGCCACTATGGAAGACGGTATGGGGATTCCCTAAAAAACTAATCCCACTCCCAGGCATATACCCTGAGGAAACCAAAATTGAAAAAGAATACCTTTTAAAATTTATTGTTGGTCCAGCGGCTAAGACTCCGTACTCCCAGTGCAGGAGGCCAGGATTGAACCCCTGGTCAGGGAACTAGATCCCACATGCTGCAACTTAAACCCAGCGCAACCAAAAAAACAGATAAGCCCAAATTCCACTCCTGTGTTCCCCACTTCCATACCCCCAACATATCTCACCTTTAATTGCAGATCCTGAACTGTAGGTTCAAGAACATATCTCTCCGGAAAGTCTATAATAATCTTAGAATTAAGAAGAAAAAAGTGATACATCTCTTGAACACTATGTGCCAGGCACTGTGTGGGGCCCTACGGATGTCTGGATGATTGGGCAAGGCCCCTGCTCTCTAGCTGCTCCTGGTACAGTAGGCAGGACATAACTGTACGCGATTATTACAAAACAAAGTCATCCATGATATAACAGAGGTAAGTGCAGGAGACTGAGGGCAGCCTGGGAAGCCGTGACTAACAGTCACAGCCTGGGAGCATGGGGAAGGGCCAAGAGAGAGCTGTTTCTAGAATGAAGGCATTCCCAGTGATCAGCATGGGCACAGAGGACCTGGGATAGACGCCCCCGTGTGGCTGGAGTCAGGGGTATGTTCAAGGTAGCCGCAGGAGGTGGGTTTGGACACGCCCAGTGAGGGGAAGACTATAAAGGATTTCTGTGCTGTGGAGCCTGGGTAGGTAACAGAAGACCCGTGGAAGATCCTAAGGAAAGGACTTGGTCAATTTTGTTTATTTTAAAAATCTGACACTCTGAAGGAGGGTATTAGGAGGTAATACCAAAATGTGGGTGTTCTTTAGTCTGGGGGCGTTGCTTTTCCGTCTATCTCACTGTGAATCTACAGTTTGACAAACTGAAGCAGAACCCTGACCTCTTCCCTGAGTCCTAAATCCACACTTCCAACTACCTACTTGATTCTCTCTTTCAGTGGCTCACTGACACCCTGAAACTGACATGTCCAGATCGGAGACCTTGATTTTCCCTCACAACCCTTCCCCCATACCATTCTTTTCCATTTTGATAAATAGTCACAAAAGCCACCCAAGTGCTCAAGTTAGAATTCTGGCTCATCGATCATTCCAGTCATGCCCTCACCCCCACTTGCAACCACAAACCAGTCTAGTCCATCCTAACTCTGAAATATACCTTGAATTTATTCCTTTCCCTCTTCCCAGTCTACCACTTTGGCTTAAGCTTCTGCCTATTTCTCTAAGCCAGGGTTTCTCAGACTAGTACTGCTGACATTTGTGGGCAGACGGTTGTTTCAGGGGACTGTCCTGTGCATTGCAGGATGTGTAGCAGTATCTCTGGGTCTAGTCGCTAGACACGTGTTGCACCCCCTCCCCCCAGAAGTGACAGCATTGTCTAACGACCCTGGGGGACAACACCAGCCCCAGTCGAAAGCCACTGCTCTCACTTCACACTCTCTCTTCCAGGCTTGGGACTCTCCATTACACTGGCCTCGCCTTTAGGTGCTTGAATTCATGCACCCCTTACTGCCCCCAGGGCTCAGCAGAAGCTGTTCTATCAAGAAAGTTCTCAATTCCACTCTTCTGTTAGCTGGTTCCTTCTCAAGCTTGTGATCCCAGCCCTGGGTCACGTCCTCAGAACCCCTTGAATACCTTGTCTAAAAGGTAGCAGCCCTGCCTGTGCTGATTTTCTTCATAACGCTTTTAAAGGTAGTAATCATTTTATTATGTCTACTTTTTCTGGTCCGTCTCTACCACAAGTACAAAAGCAGGATCAGGGTCGGATTATGTCTATCTTGCCTCTGTCTTACTTCCAAGGCCTAGCTCAGTGCCAAGCTAAATAAATATTTGCCAACTAACTAAATGAGTGAATCCACAGATGTATCATACACTCAAAGATATGTTTTACAGCCCAGGCACCGACCACACCCTTAAAAAACAACAAAGCCACAATATGAAAAATTAGCTCAGAAGAACTAGAATGCCACCGAGACAGTCTGTATATTAGCTCTGTGCTCAGTAACCAAATGCAGCCCAGTCCATAATGCAAAGTAGATGACGGCACACCCTGGACGAAGAGAAAGCTCTGGCCTGACAGTAAGGGCGGCTCATCTTCTCTCCACTGGGAAAGAAGCACAGCTAGACCCCATGACTGAATCCAATTCCTCATAACTCTGTCTTTTCCTTATAATTACACCCAATTTGGGGGGTGGTGGGTGTGTGTGTTGGGAGTTGAACAAAATAGATTCAGGAGGATAGAATATCCTATTACAGTCTCCAGAGACTACATCCACCCTCTTTTTCTCCTCTCCTTAGTGATGTGCTGTGTGTCTTTGGGGTGAAGGCTTCCAAGCAGAGAGTGAGCCTCTTCATTGGCCTTTCATAACAAAAGTCTCAGACACAGTGAATTGCACTTGCCAGAAAAGGCAAGTGTGCTTTTTGGGGGAACTTGATTCCCATAGGGGAAAATAACTTCTAAAATAGACACCCTTGGACCCAGTGCTTCCTTTATCAGATCTTTTAGCCACTGAGCAGATTTTTAGTGAGACATTACTTCCCCTGTGACAGTCTATGGAACGGTTAGCTTTTAAAACAGTCCAAAATATGCCACCCCTCCAAGTAGATCTCAACCCTCCCTGTCAATTTGGAGTGCTGTGGTCAAGAGTGATTTTTGAAGTTATGACTTTCTCATTTTATTTCCCATGTTCTGGCCAGTGCCCATGGGATCAATTTGCTTTTTCATTTCAAAATGACTATGTACTCTCATCAACTCAGCGGACATGAGTTTGAGCAAACTTCAGGAGATGGTGAAGGACAGGGAAGCCTGGTGTGTTGCAGTCCATGGGGTCGCAGAGAGTCAGACATGACTTAGGGACTGAACAACGATGTACTTTCTAGAGAAAAGTATTCTCGAGGCTACAGTTTGGATTCTACATTAGGAGGTGAAACACTTTGGAGGAGAAAATTTGGCTTCTGAACCACCAAATTAGGGGAATCATGCTTTAAAATTGTTGAATTGTGTTCATTTCCCCCATTCTAAAGATGGCTGGGTACTATCCATTCACAGATGGTTGTCTGTGCTGCTGGTCCCCACTGTTCTACTGGGTGATGGAGCGTTTTTCCATTTTAATGTCTGTTGTAGGCACCACAGTGTTCAGAGGACAGTGTACTGGTTCCATGACCTCTGGGATCTGACGGACCCTACAGAGAGACAGTTGGGGTTAGAACCCCAGTTTCATCCTGCCACTTACTGGTTCTGTGGCCCAGAGTAGGCTACTTAACCTCTCAGTACCTCGTTTTCTCCTCTGTCCTAATTCATAGGGTTGTCAGAAGTTAATAATTCTAAAGTGCTTAAAATGGTGGCTAGCATATGTTAAGCGCTTAATAAATGTTAGCTTTTATTACCAGCATAGCTTTGAAAGTGCTTTCAGTTGGTAAAAATTACACTTTAACCTGATGAAATAATAGATTTCAGGCTAGAATAAACCCACTTGAGTTTGATAAATAAGATGCTTCCAGCAACCAATGATCCTAACGTCATAAAATATTAAAAGTCCTGAATAAGCACATGGCATATGTCCTATTAGTGTCTGTTAAGCAGATAAACACCTAGAACCTAACACACATTGTCTATCATCTTTTCTGGAATCCAGAATGAAGAATTTCAGAATTTTAAAATTATATGATCTTATGAAATATCTTAAGAGCTGCCTTTAAAAATCCTTAAGCACACGAGGAGAGGGAAGTGGGGTGGTAGTGATCAAAATGATTAAGCCCTGAGCTTTGGGACAGGGGCTAGCTGACCAGACCAGAACCTCATTGGCCAAGCTGTGCAGGGAGGCATGCAGATGGCCTGTAGATATTAACCCTTTTAACTTGAAAACAAAAGCACCCTTTTGCTCTGGGAGCAGGAGCTCCAACTCAGATGGCCCAACCGGCTGTAGAAACACTGGAAACTCCAGCCTCCCAGCCTGCCATGAACACCAAATGCAACAATGCAGTGTTTCTTGTTGCCCCGGAAAGAAGCTGTGCAGTGAGTTTGGGGTGTAGCCTATTATTCCCTGGAGTCAGAGTTTGGGGGAGTTTCCATGGATAATCAGGATGCAGAAGCATAACAAACCTGGGGGGCTTAACAAACAGAATCAGGGTCATATGAGTGCTAAAAGAGGTCACTTAGGAATGAACAACTCAGGTAATCACCCAAGGGTGGGATAGGGGGGCTTCTCCTATTTAGAAGTTGCAGATCGTTTTCGCTTAATTACCTGCCACATCTTGCTTGAAAGTCATCAAGGAAGATTTCAAATCACTTGCTTGAGGACTTTTCGAGAAAGAAGTCAGAAGGGCAGGTGATCCTCTATGAAAGCTGACAGACTTGGAGGGAAGATCTGTACAAAGGGGTGGATGGCAATGGTAGACAATTATACATGCTTCTACATCGAATGAGATTAGAACTCCCCCTCTCTGAATGGGGCAGCTCATTTACTTGTTGCTTAATTTTAAAAGTGCCAAGGAAGCCCACCACTAGAAGCACATCTTTCTTATTTCTGAAACCCCTGCTGTTGGGAAAGAAAGACTGTCTTCTTTCAGCTCCATCTACTCTCTGATGCCCAGGCCAGACCAGGGTCAACTCGAGAATGCTAAGTGACACTTCTCCCCCTGAGCCCAGCACTAGGGGAGGTAGTTGCACTACCTGCCATGCTCAGTTCTAACAGAATAATCTGATTAGAAATCAGAGGCTGAGAGATCCTGCTACTGAATAATCTGATTAGAAATCAGAGGCTGAGAGATCCTGCTTTTGCTAATTCAACAGAGACTTCACTCTTTGGCATTCCATTTTTCCCAGGACTTGTTCACGTTGTTAAATCATTTGATTCTCACAGTGCTGTGAGCTGGTAAAGGCAGGTATTAAGTACATTTCATCAGTGAGAAAAATTAAGATTCAGATCAATTAGGGGAAATGCCTAAGATAATACAGTGTGTGCATGCTCAGTCATATCCAACTCTTCGCGACCCCATGGGGTGTATGTAGCCTGCCAAGCTCATCTGTTCATGGGATTTCCCAGGCAAGAATACTGGAGTGGGTTGCCATTGCCAAGGGATCTTCCCATTGCAGAGATTGAACCCACGTCTCCTGTGTCTCTTGCATTGGCAGGAGACAACTCTTTACCACTGAGTCACCTGGGAAGCCCAATATGATACAACTAGTATCTAAAAGAGCTGGACTCATATCTGTTAGTCTGTGCTCAGTCACTGACATCTATCCTCCACTTCAAAGGGTAGTTGGGTTTGATTGAAAAACCTTCTCACTACTAACATTTTAATAGTTCTTTGCTGTGAGCTCTGCTCTGGCCATAGTAGGATGCAGCATCACTGGCTTCTACCTCCCAATGTCAATAGCACCACCCTCCAACTGTGACAAACAAAATGTATCCAGACATTGCTGAATGTTCCCTGGTCACTGGCTGAGAACCACTGGTTTAGGGTATTGTGGATGAAGGTGGATTAGGAATAATGTAACCTAGCAGGGCCCCATGGCGCCTTCCCAGGACAGGCCTCCCTCGCCCATGCTCTGCTTCAGCTCCTCCCTAAAGTACATAGAAAATGGTACTTGATGCAAATTTCCTGAGTTGCTTCACAGATGTGAAAATGCCCCACCAAATGGAAGATGTTAACTACTTGATGTCCATGAACAAACAGCCCCAGGTCTCCTTGACCTAAGGACTGATGAAGGTAACCCCCATGACACCACTCTGCTCCCTCAGCATCAAACAACCAGAGAATTGTTTACAATCTAATCAGGTATCCTGTAACTCTCCAGCTCTCTCGCCTGGCTTTTTAAAACGCTTTGCCAAACAGGGGCCCTGTGACAATCTAGAAGGGTGGGATGGGGAGGAAGGTGAGAGGAAGGTTCAGGAGGGAGGGGACATGGGTGTACCTATGGCTGGTTCTTGCTTATGTGTGACAGAAAACCACAAAATTCTGTAAAGCAATCATCCTTCAATTAAAAAAATAGTCATTAAAAAAAAATGCTTTGCCAAAACCTTTCAGGGAGCTCAAGAGTTTTTAGGGCCTGAGCCTCCTTGCATGGCCCTTCAATAAACCTTTCTCTGCTCCAAACTCCATCTCACTGTGTGTGGGAACATGAACTTATATTAACACTAACACTCGGAATGCTACAGGATCACTGTTCCCATAGACCAGTGGAGGTTTACTGATGACAAGGGCTGCTCAATACAGAGACAAGGTTGTCTCTGTTCAGCTACAGAGTGTAGCTCCATCAGGGCAGAAGGCAAAGGTCTTATTTCTGGAAGTGGAGGCTTTCCAGAGTCTAAAGGGAAGAAGAGCAGTTAGCGCTGGGACACATGCCAACTCTCCCTTCTTCCCATCTCAAATGTTATTTTTTCAGTTTTTGAATAAGCAAAACATTTATATGGTTCAAAGTTAAATATGCATCTAAAGTACATACAGAAAAGCTTCCTTTGACCCAAGATTCCCACCACCCAGTTCTCCCCAGAGGCAGGCAATGTTGACATCTGCCTGTGTATCTTCCCATGGATGTTTTAAAAAAAGAGCTTGTATTTAAATAAATACTTCCTCTTGGTTCGAAGTATTGCTGAGTCATGAGTTCACTCATGTTTCAAAAGTCATCAAGTGCGTGAAGCAGGGCACTCAAAGCTGGCACACTGGCACGACCCTGAAGGATGGCGTGGGGAGGGAGGTGGGAGGGGGGCTCAGGATAGGGGACCCATGTTCACCCATAGTTGACTCATGTCAATGTATAGCAAAAACCACCACAATACTGCAAAGTTATTAGCCTCCAATTAAACTAAATAATTAAAGAAAAGTCGTCAAAGACATCTTCACTGACAGAGTGGACCGAGGACGGCATGGCTCCTCCCACCTGTCCCTGCCTGCCTCCACTGAGACGGACACAGGCTGAGACAATGATTTACATGAAAACCTAGGTCTTAAAAAAAAATAAAAAGGCCCTGGGGAATTTGGGTCAAGGACCCTGTTCATAGCTAGAGTGGTCAGTTTCCTACTAGGTCACTGTGAGTGCTCTCACTACGTGTGCCCATCTTGGCGGGAATCGGCTAACACGATGAAGAGATAACCCGAAGTTGAGGTGTTGGTGCTAAAGATGGACCCTCCAGACCTACAGTAGCCTGTGGAAGTCATCAAAACCAGAATCTCCGGAGGGGAGGAAGCCCTGTTGTGGGCAGGCCCAGGATGGAAGGAGGAATAGGGGAGGCAGGGTGACAGGCCTGGAATGACAACTTTTGGCTGGAGAGGTGAGAGAGGGAGAAAAGCAAATGGCAGCACTAAAAATTTCCCATGCCTGTCCACAGCCAGCCAACATGGAAACACTGACTGATTCTGATGGACAAGTCACAAAATTAGGACACCCCATGGACACCTTTCATTGCTAGGTGACCTGGGATAAGCCACTGAGCCACAATGACATATTTGTTTTGGAAGGGTGGGAGAAGATGAGGGCAATTTCCTCACATCCAAAAGAAAGAAAACTCAGGCCTCCAGCACTGGCATTTTATTCAAGTTTAAACAACTCATAAAGTGAACTGATGTCCTGCTTTCTGCTTCCTTCTTTCCTTCCTTATGACCTTGTTAAAAAAAAAAAAAATCCCATCTTCAAACTTATCCAGTTCCATCAATGGTAGAAAATTTCTATCAGTTACTATGATTGAAAACTTCCAGACCAACCTTCATTGTAATTTGTACTGTCATTTCATCATGTTACTAACCACCAAACCAATGTCACGGTACCTCACTGCCTAGAACTGTGCTGTCTAATATGGTAGCCATTAGCCACATGTGTTTATTTAACTAAAATTTAAAAAATTCCTTCCTCAAACACATGGGTCACATTTCAAAAGTCCAACTGTCACATACAGCTTTTAACTACCGTATTAGTACAGATCATAGAACATTTCCATCACAGCCAGAAGTTCTAATGGACGGTGATAGTTCAGAATATGAAATCTAAAGGCCTCCAACCAGTACTCAAAGCTAGCAGTCACGGACAGCCAGGCCACACTTCCAAAATTTCCTCTGCTTTCTCCAAAGAATGACACTTAGCTTTGTTTAGGCCAGACTCCTGTCCCTCCAACAAATTACATTCACCCCCGATGATTCTGTGCCTGTGCCTATTCGATTCCCCATCACTGAGACAAATGAGTAGATCAATCAACACACAGTGCCCGAAAGAGTGGGATTTTCTGCCACGACAAAAAGCAATGAGACATCTAAGAAATTTTTATCCCAGCAAAATGTTCTGCTAACAAACAAGTCCAAAAAAAGGACATTTCCCCAGAAGACTGTAATGAGCTTTGTGCTTATCAGGATTTGCTAGAGGATTAAGTAAAATGCCACTTGTATTGGCACTTAATATCAATTTGACTTATTTAATTTTTTCATGTGGGTCTCCATTTCTTTTCTCTTAAATAAATTGTGTGGATATAGGAAGATGGGACCAAGACTTACATGCATTTCTTTTACATCTTCCTCTCCTACTTCACCTCCTTACCCAAACAGTGCAGAGATTGCAAACTGGCCCCCATGTGAGGACTAGATACCACTGATACAGTTTGTTGCTTTTTTCAGAGTGGTTTTCTTTGTTTTGTTTTGGGGGGCTTTTTTTTTTTTTTGGTAGAAACAGAAAGTTTGCTTTATTTAGGAGACCAGCACCTGAGGAAACAGTGGATTCCTGTCCAGAAACCAACTACGCAATTCTGCCAGACCATGAAGGCTTTTATTTTTTATTTTTTTTTTAATTTTTATTGGAGGCTAATTATTTTACAATATTATATTGGTTGGTTTTGCCATACATTGACACGAATCCGCCCCGGGTGTACATGAGTTCCCCCTCCCGAACCCCCCTCCCACCTCCCTCCTCCCCTTTTCCGCCCTCTGGGTCATCCCCACATACCAGCCCCGAGCATCCTGTAACATGCATCGACCCTGAACTGGCGATTCATTTCACATATGATAATAAACATGTTTCAGTGCCATTCTCCCAAACCATCCCACCCTCACACTCTCCCACAGAGTCCCAAAGACTGTTTTATACATCTGTGTCTCTTTTGCTGTCTTGTATACTGGTCCCATCACTTCATGGGAAATAGATGGGGAAACAGTGTCAGACTTTATTTTTGGGGGCTCCAAAATCACTTCAGATGCTGATTGCAGCCAGGAAGTGAAAAGACGCTTACTCCTTGGAAGGAAAGTTATGACCAACCTAGATAGCATATTAAAAAGCAGAGACATCACTTTGCCAACCAAGGTCCATCTACTCAAGGCTATGGCTTTCCCCATAGTCATGTATGGATGTGAGAGTTGGACTGTGAAGAAAGCTGATCGCCGAAGAATTGATGCTTTTGAACTGTGGTGCTGGAGAAGACTCTCGAGAGTCCCTTGGACTGCAAGGAGATCCAACCAGTCCATTCTAAAGATCAATCCTGGGTGTTCATTGGAAGGACTGATGCTAAAGTTGAAACTCCAATACTTTGGCCACCTCATGCGACGAGTTGACTCACTGGAAAAGACTCTGATGCTAGGAAGGATTGGGGGTGGGAGGAGACGAGGACGACAGAGAATGAGATGGCCGGATGGCATCACCGACTTGATGGACATGAGTTTGAGTGAACTCCGGGAGTTAGTGATGGACAGGGAGGTCTGGCGTGCTGTGATTCATGGGGTCGCAAAGAGTCGGACATGACTGAGTGACTGAACTGAACTGATACAGGGTTATCATTTGCATCTTTCTAAATTCCATATATATGCGTTAGTATACTGTATTGGTGTTTTTCTTTCTGGCTTCCTTCACTCTGTATAATAGGCTCTAGTTTCATCCACCTCATTAGAACTGGTTCAGATGCATTCTTTTTAATGGCTGAGTAATATTCCATTGTGTATATGTACCAAAGCTTTCTTATCCATTCGTCTGCAGATGGACATCTAGGTTGCTTCCGTGTCCTGGCTATTATAAACAGTGCTGCAATGAACATTGGAGTACATGTGTCTCTTTCAATTCTGGTTTCCTCGGTGTGTATGCCCAGGAGTGCGATCGCTGGATCATATGGCAGTTCTATTTCCAGTTTTTTGAGGAATCTCCATACTGTTCTCCATAGTGGCTGTACTAGTTTGCATTCCCACCAACAGTGTAAGAGGGTTCCCTTTTCTCCACACCCCCTCCAGCATTTATTGCATGTAGACTTTTGGATAGCAGCCATTCTGACTGGTGTGAAATGGTATCTCATTGTGGTTTTGATTTGCATTTCTCTGATGATGAGGGATGTTGAGCATTTTTTCATGTGTTTGTTAGCCATCTGTATGTCTTCTTTGGAGAAATGTCTTTTAGTTCTTTGGCCCATTTTTTGATTGGGTCATTTATTTTTCTGGAATTGAGCTGCAGGAGCTGCTTGTATATTTTGGAGACGAATCCTTTATCACTTGCTTCATTTGCTATTATTTTCTCCCATTCTGAAGGCTGTCTTTTCACCTTGCTTATAGTTTCCTTTGCTGTACAGAAGCTTTTGATTTTAATTAGGTCCCATTTGTTTACTTTTGCTTTTATTTCCAATATTCTGGGAGGTGGGTCTTGGAGGATCCTGCTGTGATTTATGTCAGAAAGTGTTTTGCCTATGTTCTCCTCTAGGAGTTTTATAGTTTCTGGTCTTACATTTAGCTCTCTAATCCATTTTGAGTTTATTTTGGTGTATGGTGTTAGGAAGTGTTCTAGTTTCATTCTTTTACAAGTGGCTGACCAGTTTTCCCAGCACCACTTGTTAAAGAGACTGTCTTTTCTCCATTTTATATTCTTGCCTCCTTTGTCAAAAATAAGGTGTCCATAGGTGCGTGGATTTATCTCTGGGCTTTCTATTTTGTTCCACTGACCACGAAGGTTTTTAAAGGGAGAATCATTCAGGGAAAGGGTCAGAGTCTTTGTGATCTTCCACTGTATACAGACTTCCTGAGTGTAATTTTGATTAATTTTGAATCAGTGGCCAATCTTTCAACAATTACGAGTTTTACATCAGAATCCACATTCTTTATTATTGAAAAATCAGTTATCTGGCAACCCTGGGTAAGGCCTCACACAAAGGTTTACTAGCTAGCGCTTAAGGCCATCTGTCCCCTTTATAAAAGGAATGTATTCTCTTGTTTACCACCTTCTCTTGGCTTGTTTTATTCCCTTATTATCTGCCTGGCCCTTGAGGCCTGTGCATTTACAATTCTTGCAGAAGATACCCAATAAATGAACCGAGAACAGAAAAACCACAATCCTTAATAAAGCCAGGCAGCTCTTAATACCTGTCTTCACTGGCAACATGTTTGTTTTAAGCAGCTAAAATCAAAATTCTTATCTCATTCATTAAAGACATTAACCTTTCCAACTGATTTTAACTATTCTTCCTGGGCTTGCCAGGAACTGATAATGGATTAGAGAAATGGTCAACCATAGGAACAAAAAGCAGTCAGCCTAAATAGTCACATGAAAATAATTGAGACTCAGAGAGCATTAACCGTGTTCCATGAACTCTGAGTGTTCCCTAAAAACACGTGGACATCACAGCACTCATGACGCTGAGTGTTTCTGGCAGCTGCCCAATGAATCTTGATACAGAAAACCTAAACCCTCTCATTAACTCTAACCCTATATTGATTTCTCCTCTTTTGAACCTTTGTTACAGACTACTGTGTTTTAAAATTGTTTTCATGTCTTGGTGCTCCCACTCAATTGTAAGTTCCTTATAAACTCTTTTGATATTCTTCTCACACCTAGCACCCAAGATCAGGGTGTTCTTAACCTGGACTGGCTTCAGTCAAAGGCAAAATCCAATGGGCCATTTAAGACAGCATACCCCATGGTCAAGGTTTCAAGACTGGGAAAGAAATTTAATTTTAAGGTATTTATAAAAGGGGCAATAGTTATGAAATGTATAGTGGGTTTGCTGACACCAATCTAGTCTGTTATTATTTCCAGCTTTCTGTCATCTGCACATTGCAGAGTATAAATTTGATGTCTTCATGAAAGTCATGGGTAAAAATATGAAGCTACACAGGGACAGCTTATGCATCTTGTCCGTAAAGACTAAGTGAATAAGAAACAAAACTTCTACTCTTTGGGAACATTAGTCTAACCAGGTACAACCTACTAATTATAATACTTTATCTACACTTTTCCACCTTGTCTGAAAAGATGCAATAAGAATATGCCAGCTATCTTTAAATCAAGATTCATTAAACTTGAGAATTCTCCTTATCTGCAACCAATTTAATGATTCTTTCATAACAGGAAGTGCAATTAATTTGACATAAACTCCATCTTTATGAACTTCTGCAGCTTTGTAAAAGACACGTGTTTCTTCTCTAAATGTAGATAGTTATACTAATCCATGCTCAGATTACCCTGAGGAACAGTTTCACGTCTTTCCTCCAGAATGGTTTCCCTCATTTTTTAAAACAGGGATGATACTTGCTTATCTCCTGACTTTTGGTAAGTCTTCCAGTCTCCTAATTTTTCAAAGTTTACTCAGTGGTTTCCCTATTCTAGCTTCAAGTTCTTTTATCTGGGAAATGGTTTAACTGGGCCTAGAGACAAACACATCTCCAGTAGCTAATGTAACTCCTGCTATCAACTCTTCTAAGTCCACCATTAACACTTCCAGTTAAGACTTTTTGCTTAATGGAGAAGATTTAAATTAAATAGTTTATCTGAGCCATTACCTGTTAGCAAAACAACACTTTTTCTCGACATGATCCCTTCTTCTTGCTTTGTACATCAACAGCATATTAACTGAGGGCTACAGTTCTGGGCATTGTGTTGTGCTGTGGTACTTTTCTTATAAAAAGGCTAAACACTTCTTCTCTTGTTAATCTTCCTTTTAAAATCAGAGATCATTAAAAAGCTACGTCCTCACACATGAAAAGACATCGTTGTTTTTGTCCTCAAGTTTCCTGCATCTTCTCTTATTTATCAGAATCATCTGCAGTCCTACAATGTGATTTTTAGTTTTTATAACCTTCCCAATATGCTGAGCCAAATTTCTTGTTAGAGACATTCATCATAGAATCGTACTTATAATATTATTGGAAACCTACTTTACTACTTCTTGGGCTAGACACACTTAGCAGACTCCAAGATCGCTTGGTCACATTCCTTCTATCACTTGTGCATCACTAGAGAGCTCCTGTAAAGCAGAGCAGAGTCAAGAATCACAGTGCATCTTGACGCTGACTGTGAAAACTGCCTGAAAATGGTCTGAAGCAATGTCAGGCTGGCAGTTTGACCATCTCTGTGTTGGTCTCATGTTTGACTGGATTTACATAAGAGTCTTGGGTATATCAGGTAGGATTTCATTTTCTACCTGTGCTTAAAAATAAATAATAATATATTGCTGTCTTTGTTCAGATTTACAAATTTTATAAGCTACAACATGACACGTGAGAGCTCGTGAATATTTACCCTACTCTTCCCCATACGCATCACCACTTTGGGTGGCAACCGCTCTGTTTATACTTCTAGGTTTGGCTGAGTAGAAAAGTCAGAAGAAAAGATATGACAGGAAAAAGCACATATTATTCCACATGAAAATGGAACAGGAAATATATCATGTTAGTTCCATGACCTGAATCTGTGGGTAGATCACATGGCTCATGCACTTTATGACAGAACTTCTTGCTAGCTATCTATTACTGAGTAAAATGCAAAAGGAAATGTTAAGGTGTAATAAACCTATGATACACAAACCATCTACTCCCAAGAGAGAAGGATAGTAAGGTCTTTTAAAAGGTAAAATGTATAGTCAATTTAAAATCAGGAACAGTGGTGCCTGGGGACATATATTACCCAGTAATGCTTCTGAACATCAGCTTGGTTGCCAGAAACCAAGAATTTATGAAGTCAAAGAGCAGTCAGGCAAGATATGTTGGGAAGTGTGGAAAGAGATTTTTGTGAATGGGCTGAAGACATGGAATCTGAGAGGCTTAGTAAGCGGTGCAATGAAATTTCATGTTAAAAATCTTTTTTAAGGGTGGAAAATGTTTAAAATTTTGGTGGTAAGTACCAAGTCAATTAAAAGATTCTTATGGTAGACACAGAACATTTCACACACATAAGGCCTTCTTCTTAGGAAGGGTTTTCAAGTAACTACCTTCTGCCGATGTTCTGCCACAGTAACTGTGGTAGGCAGAAAAATGTCCCCCACCCCCACCCCGAGATGTCCACACCCAAATTCTTGGGATCTGTGAATATGCTACATTATATGACAACAAGGAGTAAGTGCAGAGAGGAAATTAAGGATCCTAATCTTTAAAATAAAGGGAGTATTCTGGATTATCCAGGAGGGCTCAACGTAATCACAGGCATCCTTTACAGCAGTGGTTCCCAACCTTTTTGGTACCAGGTACTGGCGTTGTGCAAGCAATTTTTTCCAAGAACTGGGTGGGTGAGGGGGTGTTTTCAGGACAACTCAAGCAAAGCAGCTGCCTTGGGGCAGCTTAGTCAGTAAAAGAATCCGCTCGCAATGCAAGAGACTGCCTGCAATATAGGAGTCCCGGGTTTGATCCTTAGGTCAGGAAGTTCCCCTGGAGAGGGACATGGCAACCCACTCCAGTATTCTTGCCTGGAAAATCCCTTGGCCAGAAGAGCCTGGCGGGCTACAGTTCATAGGGTCACAAAGCGTCGGATGGCATGACTGAGTGAGCAAATTACCATTAAGAGCATTACAAATTACATTAAGAGCTATTTATCGTGCACTTCATTTCTGTTATTATTACATCAGTTCTACCTCAGATCATCAGGCGTTCGATCCCGCAAGTTAGGGACTTAAGATTTAAAGTATCAGAACTGGAACTTTCCTGGCAGTCTAGAGGTTAAGACTTATCTTCTAATGCAGGGGGTACAGGTTCAATCCATGCTCAGAGAGCTAGGATCCCATATGCCTCGGCAGCTCCCCCAAAAGCAAAACATAAAATAGAAGCAATATTGCAATAAATTCAATGAAGACTTTAAGTGTCAGAATGATAGGGCCTGATAAAGACTCAACTGGCCTTTCCTGGTTGCGAAGGAAATCATGACTCGGAGAACACAGGCAACCTCAAGAAGTTTACAAACGACAAGAAAACGAATTCTTCCCTGGAGCCTCCAGAAAGGAAGGCAGTCCTGTGGATACCTGGCTCTCGACCCAGTGAGACCGATGTCAGACTGGTGACCTACAGAACTGTAAGATAATACATTTATGTTGTTTAAGCTGCTAACTTTCTGGTCATTTGTTACAGAAACAGGAAGCTAAGGCAGTAACTTCCATACAAACGCTTTGGAAGAAGCAAAGGCTTATGGCAATATTAGCATTATAAGCAATGAAACAGTTCCTTTTTCTGAGCTGAAAAAAAGAAAACAATACACTCATTCACCTTTTTATAGGTTTTCTCTTCGTTTTGTTTCCCAGGTGCCGTGTCTCCATTCTCAGCAGCAGACGACATCTGTAAGAAACAAGTGGACCTACTTGAATTTAGAAGTTCTACACTGAAATACAATAGGCTAACAATATTGCTACCTAGAGAATCTGTTTCAGTTAATTACATTTTTGTTGTTATGGCTGTGGTCTCTAAGAAAGGAAGAAATTTCTCAAAATACTAAGAAAAAAAAAAATTCTGTGTTCCCCAATCTTTCCAAAATAACGCTTTACTTATAAGCCATTTTGGTAGCATACTTTACTCCATATGCTCTAAGAAAGGTGCCATGGAAGTCCAAGCCTAGATCATGTGTATAAGTTTCTTTCTACAAACTGTTAAACCCTTTTCTTCTGGTTATATATGTCTCCTGTAAAAATATCTGGAAAGTACCAAAAAATATGAATCACAACAAAACAATTACTCAGTTCTACTGCCCCGGGCAACTCTTACTACTCACATTTTGTTATATCTGTTTCCATCTTTTGTTCCATGTACTTTCATATGAAAAACATTATGATACCATCTTAATCCAGCATTTCTCACTGAACATTTATGTAATGAGCATTTTCCCATTTGAATATAAAAGCCTCATTGTAAGAATGATTTTTACTAGTTGCAAGAGACACCACTGTGTGAACACAATTGTGTATTAATACTTTAGTTAACAATGCCAATATTGAAGGACAGTTGATGTGGTTCAGGGGTTTTGTGTCTACAAATAATGTAATAGTAATGATTTTGTGCTTCTATCTCTGTCCAACTTCAAAGTTTTATTGAACTAGTTTCCTAGAATTACTAGGTCACTAAAAAATTGAAAGCTCTTACCACATATTGCTAAATTTCTCTCCTAGAATAATACACCCATTCACACTATCAGCAGTGAGTGGGAGCTGGTTTCATTACATGCTTATCAATGACTATGATCATTTTTACTATCTTTGGGAATTTGACAGGTAAAAGAAAGTACCTACTGATTTTAATTTGCCTCTTTGAAAATTGTAAGTGAAGGCTAACGTTGTTTATGTCTTTGTTTTAGCTCTCTGTATTTCTTCTTTTAGCTTTTCTATAATTTTGCTCACTGATCTATTGGGGTTTAGTGTCTTAGGTACTGACTTTTTACCTATTATGGTTAGTAATATTAGTGGTTTCCTCATTGGTTTTTAATGTATTAAGGTTATTAAGCTGTTTACAACACATCATTAGTATCTTCCATGCTCCTTTCTTTTAATTTGGTTTATAATTATGACATGGAGAAGTTTTACATTTTTATACTTAAAACTATTGACTATCTTTGTGATTTATTCCAAAGCTTTTAGATAAAAACTTTTTCATTGACAGGTATCAGATATTTAAACATGTGTTCCTCTCATCTTTTAATAAGATTTTTGTATATTCTAACTCATCTGACTTCTTAAAGTCAGTTACTTACGTGGTAAATAAGGGTAACGACATAATCAGGGACCATGATATTTAAGGACCTCACCTTAAATTGCAATGAAGAGAATTCTATTACACCATGGAGGAGAAACTTCTGACTTTCTCATAAGCCTCTGAAGCACATTTTAAATCCTGGACTTTTAATAAACAGTGTGGGTGAAGCCTAAGAACCTGCCAACCATTTCTCTATACTGGAACAAAATGACTGCCATGAGCTGGATGTGACTAAAAAACATCCAAGAAAATGAAAGAGTGGGCCATGGCAAGTCAGTCTCACCAGACCTATGACTGCCTACCAGTCATAGGTGAGATGTGAATAATATATTAGTAGAATTAGAATATCTGATATGTTTTATAATATCAGGCTCAGAGTAAAAACCAAACCCAATCCTGTATCATCCCTCTAGAAAGCTCAAATTGCATAATCACTTTAAGAATATACAGGGAATAATCGAACATTTGACCCCAATATTTCTATATTGGGTATGTTAGTATAATTTAGTACATACTACTAATAATAAGTAAGAGTAGGATTTTCTTTAATCTTCAACTGTTTCATAGAGCCCACAGTAAAGAACGCCATTTCAGTAATTTCACTTTATCTAAGCCTTTGCAGCTTTTAAAACGGAAAAACTTCAACAGCATAGTTGAAGGGGCTTAAAAATGCAACCTTAATGTGAGTGAGTGAGTGAAGTCGCTCAGTTGTGTCCGACTCTTTGTGACCCCATGGACTGTAGCCCACCAGGCCTCTCCGTCCATGGGATTCTCCAGGCAAGAATATCGGAGTGGGTTGCCATTTCCTTCTCCAGGGGATCTTCCCAACCCAGGGATCGAACCCAGGTCTTCCACATTGCAGGCAGACGCTTTAACCTCTGAGTCACCAGGGAAGCCCATTTCACTTTATCTAAGCCTTTACAGCTTTTAAAACTGAAAAACTTCAAGAGCATAGTTGAAGGAGCTTGAAAACGCAACCTTAATGAGGAGTTGACAAATGGCATGAATGAAGGACAGATGATTAGATAGTTTTTTATTATTTTGCAAACATTCCTTACTGGACAGTAGGACAGAGGAGGAGAGAAATATGTAAACAAATATATTTAAAAAAACAAACAACAGTTCCCTTTAGGCAGCACAAAAGAGATAATAAGGGAGGCCATGAGATATCACCTGGGTTCAAAGGTTTGTTTTTTTTTTCCCCCTGTAGGATGATAGTTAACAAAGCCTACGTGGATCTATTCACCAGGATATCCATATAGGAGAGGCAAATGAGATGCTTGGGGATGCCCTGGTTAACTGTAAAAGGTTATTAAAATGGTCACAGTGATAATTACTGGGGCTTCCCAGGTGTCTCAGTGGTAAAAGAATCCACCTGCCAAGATTCAGGAGAAGTGGGTTCGATCCCTAGGTTGGGAAGATCCCCTGGAGAAGGAAATGGCAACCCATTTCAACCCATTTCAGTATTCTTGCCTGGAGAATCCCATGGACAGAGGAGCCTGGCGGGCTAATAGTCCTAAAGTTGCAAAGATCGGACACAACTGAAGTGACTTAGCATGCATGTGATAATCACTGTTTGTTCCTAAACTTGCAACGTTCTCCACTAGTTAAGGTACATCACTTACATAATAACTACGAAAGCCAAGGTAAGTATGGATTAAAAATATTGTTTTTAAAAACATTATAATCATATATATTTCTACATATGTGTATAAGGAAGGAGGAAAGACATTCACAGAAGTACTGGTAAGTATCTATAGATGATGAGATTGTGAATGCTTTGTGTTTTCATGTTAATTTTTTGCTATATTCTCCAAATATTCTGCAATAAGCACTGATATATTTAAAAGTAATGAAAACACTAACACTTGTCAGATATTTAACCACACACAGTAATTAACAGCAAAGACCATATCTCCTGGGTTCTGCCCCTTTCAGCATAACAACATCCACAAAATTTCCTCTTCCTATTTGCTTATTTTCTGTTTTTAATCTGATAATGTCAAAGTTAAAGGTCATGAACTAGATCCATGATTTAAAATATTTGTAAACATAATGAATCCACTGGAAATAATTAAAATATAGACTGTACTTCCTTACCTTTGTAAATGAAATGGCCAGTCATCTGTAGTTGGTTGTGCTGAGTGGCCTATTCATTGTTGAGACTGTTTCCCTTCCCAGGTTTCTGTTAAAATAGAAATCACTGGTCATTATTTATTCATACCTCTCTTTCATCTCCCAGAAAGGATAAGAGGTGGCTACAGGGATATATATATATATACACACTGCGTCAGCTAAGGGGCCTCCCTGCTGACTCAGACGGTAAAGAAGCCGCCTGCAAGGCGGGAGACCTGGGTTTGAACCCTGGGTTGGTAAGATCCCTGGAGAAGTGAAAGGCTAACCACTCCAGTATTCTTGCCTGGAGAATTCCATGGACAGAAGAGCCTGGCAGGCTACATGGGATCCCAAAGAGTCGGACATGACTAAACAACTTTTACTCACTCACTCAGAATTGAAACAAAGGAAGCAATGTGTGTATAAATAAACGGAAGATAAAGGTGTGGAACAAGGTGGTGCCAGCAGTATGGGCTGTACAAAGAATGTGCACTGCGTGATCCTGTACAGTCACTGAATATCCTGGTCAGTCTCTAGTTGACTGTGGGATTCTTCGTGGTCATAGCAGAGGAAGACATAATCAGTTACATAAATGCCCAGTGCTCGTAAGATAAAAACGAGTCAGCTGCTCAAATGAACTACACTAGGGATTGAGGCTGGAGTGAACATTTCTCTTGTGGGTCTTCATAAAAGAGACCCCACATGATGTGTAATTTTTCACTATTATCCCTGTGATAAATCATGTGACTTTCATGAGGGTTGTTTCAATAACACAACTTCTCTTGCTATGTTTTTATACAAAAGAGATACTTGCTCATGGTAACCAATTTTAAAAATACAGAGAGTTTAAAATAAAAATGGGCTTCCCTAGTGGCTCAGATGGTGAAGCATCCACCTGCCATGCAGGAGACCTGAGTTCAATCCCTGGGTCAAGAGGATCCCCTGGAGAAGGGAACAGCAACTCACTCCAGGACAGAGGAGCCTGGTGCGCTACAGTCCATGGGGTCACAAAGAGTCGGACAGGACTGAGCACCTCACACACATAGAAAGTAAAAGTGAATAAGGTTCCACCAGTAACTCCCCAATGAGATAATCAATGGGAACAGTTTGTTAACTATCCTCCCCAAATCTTCCTTATCCTATACACACACATGCACACACTTATTTCAGCCATTTACTTTTACTGGCATTTTAAATATATTTCTTCAAGTCTATATTATGTATCTATCTCACTTACAAATAACTGGACTGTTTCCACAAAATGTTTCCATCATTGAAACAAACACTCCCTTCTGGGAGAACATACAGTTTCCAGGATGGGTTACTGTAACCAAAGAAGGAATAAACACCTTTAATGTTCTAGTGTTTTTATTTCTGTTGGAAAGAATCCTGGCAATCAATCCCAACTTGATAAGTGCATTAAGTATTTGAAGGATCTTTGTTACATTCCTTTGTATAAAAAGGGTGATGCAAATCAGTTCCATGATGCATGAGTATCTGCTTATTGACATACTAATCAGCACTGGATGTTTGCCATATTTAAAATGCTTTTCAATTTGATGGGCAGAGAATGACACCTCAGTCATTTTAATTTATGTTCTCTTACCACTAATGGACTTCCAGGTGGTGCTAGTGGTAAGGAATCCACCTGCCAATGCAGGAGATGTAAGAGACATGGGTTCGATCCTTGGCTTGGGAAGATCCCTTGGAGGAGGAGATGGCAACTCACTCCAGTATTCATGCCTGGAGAATCCCATGGACAGAGGAGTCTGGTGGGCTACAGTCCATAGGGTTGCAAAGAGTCAGACATGATTAAAGTGATTTAGCACACACACCCAGAGAAGGCAACGGCAAGCCACTCCAGTACTCTTGCCTAGAAAATCCCATGGACGGAGGAGCCTGGTAGGCTGCAGTCCATGCGGTCGCTACGAGTCAGACATGACTGAGCGACTTCACTTTCCCTTTTCACTTTCACACATTGGAGAAGGAAATGGCAACCCACCCCAGTGTTCTTGCCTGGAGAATCCCAGGGACGGGGGAGCCTGATGGGCTGCCGTCTATGGGGTCACACAGAGTTGGACACGACTGAAGTGACTTAGCAGCAGCAGCAGCAGCAGCAGCAGCACACACACCACTAATGAGGCCTATTCTCTTCACAGGTTTACTGATGATTTCCATTTTCAGTTCACGTCCTTTGCTTATTTTTATATTGTGTTTTCATACTTTTCTTTTATAATCAATCTGTAAGATCTCCTGGTATATTAAACATTAATTCTGTCACGTTAGCTGCAGGTATTGTTCATCTTCTGGTTCTGTTTAGGGTGTCTTGTCAGGTAGACATTTTAAATATTTACATAGTCAAATCTACCCATTTTTCCTATATGGACTATGGATTTACTGTCTTACTTGGGAGAGTTTTTCGAAGTCTGGTGTTATAATACATGTATTCTCCTATATTTTCATCAAACATCTTTATAGTTCATTTTTAACATTAGAACTTCGCTTCAAATGGAATCTAACTAACCTCATCTTCTTCCAGATGGGTAGCTAATTCACCCAGCATCATTTACTTTATAATCTATCTTCTTTTCACTGGAAAGACATGCCTCCTTTAGCAAATATCAAGTTTTCCTATATACTTTAATTTCTGGACTCTCTGAGTCAAAAACTTTTTGACATTTCTAAGCTAACATGTTGTCTTAAATGCAGTAATAAGAGAGCATGCTTGTGATATCTGCTGCTACAAGTTCCCATACTATTTTTCTTCCAAGTTTATATTTTTATATGGCTTTAAAATCACATTGCTTGACCTGAAAACATGCCCACCCCATTCAGTCCCTGTCAACTTGGCTTCTGACCAGAGTTATATTAAATTTATATACTAATTTTTTGAAGCA
This sequence comes from Moschus berezovskii, assembly GCF_049115385.1. Lineage (NCBI taxonomy): Eukaryota > Metazoa > Chordata > Mammalia > Artiodactyla > Moschidae > Moschus > Moschus berezovskii. The sequence continues at coordinate 52,008,377 of NC_142466.1, read as the reverse complement.
TTAATATTTTAGGATTTTTTAAGTTTTCTTATTCAAAAACATGGTCCAGTTCTCTGTCTTCAAATGTTATTTTATATCTTTTACTACATCCATATTTTTGTATTTGTCTTACATCTTACTAAATTCATCCCCAGATATTTTAGCGTGTCACTCTTTTAAATAGGGTGACAATTTAAATTTTTCTATTTATATTTCTAACCAGTTATTAGTTCACAGAAAGAAAATGATTTGGTTTCATCTATTATCTTTCACCTAGTCATTTTACCAAATCCTCTTACAGAATTTTAAAAGATTTTAAGTAGAGTCTCATAAAAAAAAAATTTTCAGTAGAGAATTTCATTACATGCAATATTTATACATCTTATTTCTATTTCTTTTCTTATTGCATTCACTGTACTTCTTTAAAAAAACACTAATAGTGGTTGAGGAACAGAAGTACTGCTGGATATTTATAATATAATCCTACAAGAGTCACTATCCTCCATAATGTTTTTGTTTGCTTGGTAGCATGGTAGCTTCTTTCTGCTATATTCTCCTTTACTTTTTATTAGGAATGTCTACTGAATTACATCAAGTGCATTTTCAACATCAGTTGATATAATCATTATCTTTTATTCTGCTATAACAAATAAAACATTGAGAAATTTCACAATGAAAAATTATATGTTCCTAGAAAAACTCTAACTTGGATTTGATTTGCTACTATTTTAAAAAGGATATTTTTATAATTGAAATTGAATGATTTTTCTTCCATCGTTATCAGGTTTTGTTAATAAAAAATGAATACTTTCATAAAATTGAAAGGCTTTCCCTCTATGTGCACTCAGTTTTTTGGATTATTCATTTCTTGAAATTTATAACCTTTCTTTGAATCAAATTTCTATAATTTATATTCTGTTAGAAAATCACCAATTTCCTTTAGATTGTAAAATTTATTGTCATATAGTTAAACATAATATTGTTATTGAATTCTTTTAATGTCTTCTTTATTCCTGATGAAGTGTGTGTGTGCATGTATGCATATATTTTAAAATATAGATGTATTATATATTGCATATATATGTTATGAATATATATTTTTTAGTCAGACTTCTCTTTTCTATTGTTTGTTTTTTGTGGCCACTTCCATTAATTTTAACTTTTACTATTAATAATATCTTCTTCAGGCTTTTTAAGAATTTCTTCGATACACTGCTTAGTTTAACTCTTTTAAAAAATAGTATTAAATCACTTAGGCTAAAAGTACTTTTGAATATATTAATGATTCCCCCATAAATTTTGATGAAGTATTCTGTTTAGTTTATTTCCAAATAAAGTTGTCATTTTGGATTTGATTTTCAACTTGATCTAGGAATCATCTGTAAGAGGGTTCCTCAGTGCTAAGGATTTATATTTTCATTATTAATACTATTCTTTCATTCATTGCCACTTTCTTGCTTACTGTACTGGGATCAAGATATGAAATGAATAAAAGCTACCCCTGGCCCCCCAAAATATGCCTATTCCTATGGCCACTGAATAACTTTTTGAAAATGTTCCAAAGACACAAGAGAAAAGCATGCATTTTCTGTTTATAGGGTAGAAAAACATTATATCATCTTATAATACTGTCTACTTTATCAAATTATGAAAAAATATATCAAAATTCTCTGATATGGTTATATATTCTTATATATTTTTACTTCTTTTTTTGCCTTAAGATTTCTAAAACTATGCTGGCCAGTGTACAAGGGATATGTGAATAATACTGTCCTTGTTGAACTGCACTCTTATCTGTAAAGTTATCGTCTTTTTTTAATATTTTTGGTCTTGGGTTCCATCTTAGTTGATGGTAATAGCCTCATCTGCTTTCTTTTATTTGCACATGGTGGGTATCTCCTCTTCCATTTCTTTAACTTCAGCTTTTTTATTTGTCATTTGGTTTCAACTGTGTTCCTGACATATAGCTTAAAACTAGATTGGCGGGGGCAGGTTTAAACTAATTGAAGAGTTTTCACATGATAATGATTATATCTGCAAAGACTATTTTCAAATAAGGTCAGTGTTCTCAGGTACTGGGGTTACGACTTCAACATCTGTTTTTTGATCCCTAAAAACATCTTGCACCCCAAACTCCTTCCCAGTACTTGCTTCCAGAGAGTCCAGCCCATGACATTTCTTCCTCATCCCTAAGACAAGATATGTGAAAAAACCTGACTCTCTCAATGATTGCTCCATTCTGAACTATCTCCTTTTTGTTGAGACGGCTTTTCTCAATGAACAGTTTGTAGTTCATGGTCACATTATTATCATTTATTTAGACTTTGACCATAAGTTTTACAAGCTTTGTTGCTCATCATTGTTTCTTTGGCTCTGCATCTCCTGCTATCTGAACACCTGTGTTCTGATTCAATTTTCATTCAGTTGGAACACTTCTCAAATAATTACTCAGAAGAGGCACATGGACAGTCCACTCTGTGTCACTCCATGTCCAGAAATGTCTTTCCTTTGTTTTCATTTGTAACTAGATCTCTTGGATTCTTAACTCCCAGCCCTTTTCTTTCATGTCTCTGTTGATATGATCCTGCCATCTTCTTGCTTCCTGGCTTACAGATGAGTAGTGTTGATGCTAGTCTGATGCTCCTGTCCTAGTAACTTATTGGTTTTCTCTGTCTAGAAACCTATGAGAGTTTTCTCTTTCAACACATAGTTCAAAAATTCCATAAGGACAGATATTTCTTTTTCTGTCAGTCCTGCCCAGTGAAGGGAAATCAACAAGAAGCTATTACATAGTGATCTGATGACTTAACTCATGAATAATATGTAGGCTATCCAGTTGATGAATGAATGGACTCATATCCTTCCGGCAATGCTCTATGAACATTATTCCTCATAACTAACCTTTTGATAAGAATTGGACAGGCAAGCATTCAAAATTATAGTCCCTGGCAAGAGCTTGGAATGCAGAAATTCTAATGGCCAAGCAAGGACATAATCATAAGACTCAGGTCTCCTTAGGAAATATGTTATTATGTAATCTGACACAAGACTCCCAGTTAGAATTTATTTTCTTAAACTATTTCTGACATAAAACAGGGCCAATTTATGTTGTCACAAGATCCAATTAAGATACCAGTTCAGCTAACAATTATACATGCCTTGCAATAAAATTTTTTGTAACTAGCTGATAACTTATCTATCCTTTCTGGTACTTTGGTATCTGGATCCTGTTAGTGTAAGAAATAAATAATTTATACTATTTCAGAGTCTTCTACAATTCTATGCTTTCAATCATTTTGAGTCACATCAGCAGGACAGACAGACATGGGGACAGGTGCAATACAACATGACATGTGCTTTGCTAGGGTTCTTGGAGAAAGAAATGCCTGAGTCAGCCTGCAGGGACCGTGGAAAATCTCACTTATGAGGAACACTGAAACTGAGCAGTTTTGGGGGGACATAAGGTTGGGAAGTAGAGGGTGAGGAAGACACCAGTTGCCATGGAGGCTTAAAGAAAGCCCCAGCAGCATGAAGCATATTTAACACATTTTCCTGGATGTTCTCAAGAATCTTGAATCTCGCATTTTAAGAATATACCCAGGAGCAGGCTTAGGATGCTACTTAAAGGGTTACAAACATCCGGATTGCTCATTTCACCTATGATTACAAGTCCCTGTTCAATCCTTTGCCTGAATAAAAATACATTTGTAAAAATGTATATGGATTCATGAAAACCTCGAAAGTCATTCTTAGGAAAATGTCAGCCTTGTGAATAGTTTTGCTGGGGAGGTAATGAGTATTACCCAGGTACTTAATAAGAGGTTTTAATGTGGTTTTGGCAACAAACAGGACAACAAACAGGACAGGAAAAACCAAAAGCTTAAAAATGTGACAGGTTATTTTCCAAGGCTTAAATATAAGCAACAAAACACACCAAACTGAAAACAATCTTTGGTGTATTTTCCAAAGTACATCAAGGATTGATCAGAAAAAAAGTTCTGTTATATTAAGAAACTAGAGGCTCATATTTATTTCCCTAGAATACTTGCATAAACTCTCAACAAAATGCAGAAGATCAGCATGTTAAGTATTTGTGCAATGGAGACCACCTATACACACATATGTTCAGACATATGATATGTTACACACTTGTAAGCTCAGAAGCCATAAAAATAGAATCGTGGTGCTCTTATAGTCAATATGAGGCTCCCCTATTCCTACTGATGAAAATAATTTAAATGAGGTTGCATTTCATGTATCTAATATTTATATAACCAAGCTGCTGCCAAAACTGATTCCAAATGATGGCACTTGCTCGCTATGAATCCAAATGGAGACCAACCAAAACAAATTGCCGAGCTCTTATAGTCTCTCATAAAACACATTCATCCACTCTCAGAGTGGCTCTTACCAACTGAATACAGAGAACAGCTATAAATGGCATCGACAAAAGGCTCGGCATAAAACAAACCACTTGTAATTCATTTTCCCAGCAAAGGTGCTCAGAGAATTCACACGTCTTTTCTAACCAAGCCTTCACTGCAAACATTAGACAGAAGAAAGTAGCCCATGGAAACAACTGTGCGGAATGTGTTGGTTCCAGGCCAGTATAACTCACAGCCTTTCAGTAAAACAACATTATTGCATAGTCCTCTCCTGCCCCGATATTCATGGTAAATACACAAAGACCTACTGTGTGTTTGTGTGTAGCATAAAAGGGTGGGGGAAAAAGCAGAAGGTCAGGGACTTCCCTGGTAGTCCAGTGGTTAAGACTTTGCCCTCCCAGTGCAGGGGGCCTGCTTCGATCTTTGGTCAGGAAACTAGATCCCGCATGCCACAACTAAGAGCCTACCTGCCACAGCCAAACAAACAGACAAAAAAGCTGAGAGTCAGGAGAGCAAATTCATATATGGTCATGACATTTCCGAAAAGCCTCCATGAAGCCTTTATAATCATTGTTACTTTTGTCTCTTCCCAGAAACATCAGTAAGAATTTTACATAGTTGAACTTTCAACCTCTGCATAATGCTTAAATTTTTTCTTTCCCAGGTTTACTAGACATCTGATATTGGGTAGATTTCACAATAGTGTATTCTCACTGCACTGTAAATTTTATTTTTTTATTTACTAGATTATGTTTTCTGTCCAAATTTTATTTATAAGTTTTTTTCCCCTCCTCCCAAGAATATATGCCTCAGAAATTAATCAATTATTACAGTAATAATAATGGTATAAACCAAATGTGAACAAAAGCAATTGTGATTGGTAGAAAAATGTCTGGACTCAGAAGCAGCCCAAACAAAATAACCAAAATCGATTGGGTTCTGCTGCTGCAGCGATGTGCATGGCATTTCTGGGTTTATTTCATCTTTTTTTAGAGAAAACCAGAGAAACAAAGGCTAGCTAGTAGTTTACCCCAAAGCACTTTCTTTTTACCAGTGTTTGGGTGCTGTGTGTCTAGGGGAAGTCTAAAAGGACAAAGAGTGGGGCTAGACAGGACCCTAAAAGAAACACACTGCTCAAGGGGATGATGAATGCTCCAAATAGTAAAAAGAGACTGAGCAGGAGAAAAATTTTGTCCAACAAAAAATTTTCTGGAGTTCTAGGCTAATATAGCTTAATAAATCAACAAGTGGTGAAAGAAGTTTCAAACAAGGCACAAATATAAAAATCGAGATAGAGGGAAAACTGGTGAGATGACCACTTATGACATTTACCTAAACATTAATTCCAGAACTTCTATGGAAAGTACTTGGAGGGAAACAACAAGGAATAAGATGGTCCCTGTTGTCAAGTACTTAAAAAAGAGTCCAAAACAAAAGCCCCAGGAATAATGGGCAAGTCTTTAACAGGATTAGGAGCTAATACCCCATACTTGGCTTTGCCTCTAACAAGTATTCAATTATCACAGTCAGAGGGCTTACATGAAATGTTCTAAAAAATGCAATTAAAAATTAAAGACCAAACCAAAAAACCTAACCCCAAAACCCAAGTCTATGAGGTCATAAATCAGCTGTTAATCCCTAAATATTAAATTTCCCAAGTTCTAATATGTACTCAGTTGTGTACAATTTTGAGACATCCTGACATGGAGTTGTTTTCAATAAACCAACGGTTTAACTGGAGAGTCAAGACCAAAGGAGTTGATTCAGAGAAGAGCAGGTGACAGGGTCAAAAGTAAGCAGTCCCAGCAAATGCAGGAGCTGGCAGGTGACTATGGCTGGCACATATGGGAAAACGACCGGTGAGAGAAGATGACCATCCTGACCCAATAGCAGGCAATCAAGCTGAAGCCAGCGGTTAGTCCCAGGCTAGATGGCCTTTGGAGCCCACCACAGATATGACAAATCAGAGAACACCTGCTGAAGGCTTTTGAGTGGGAGGCCAGTAAGATTAAAAATAATAATAATATTGCTTAAGAGGAGACAGGATGGAATGGGAAGGGAAGACTGGATTGAAAGAGTGAACGTAGCAGCTGCCACAGTGGTTATGGTGGTGAGAATCTAGAAGGCCAGGGTTGAGCTGGAGACTGAACAGATGGAGCCCTGTGTGGTGCTGACAACAAAAACATGGTTAGAACACAGGTGCTGCCAGGGTCTGTGGGAGTATGAGGGTCAGTCAGGGTGATGGAGTTTTCGAGCCTCACTAACTGTGGCCAGTTCATGGAAGCTCTAGGAGCAGCTGTGTCCCTGCCTGTGGTACCCTCTGCACCTTCATCCCAGCCTTGGAATGAACCAAGGGGGCATGCTGGACCCGGGGCCAAACCACTGGATTATCTGAATCGAGAACGTTCTGACAATGCAGGGACTGAACCGTCAAGTGGGGTTGGTCTAGGGCCGGCCAAAGTCATAGGAGAGCGAAACTAAGAACTTGGCAATTTAATCAGACAACAGAAAGACAAACAGACAAAGCCCTGCATTTCCAGAGATAGTACTACTGCCTGCCGACACCCAGTCCTTGAATCTAGTCACACTCCCTAGCTAGAAGCTGTCTACTGGGAGAGTCCTGTGTTTTCGTAACATGCCCAGCGTTCCCCTGAGCTCTCTGCAGGGGGTTCTAATCTCTATGGCCAAACTCTCCTTGACTAAGACAGAAAATCTACTATCAGTACGCCATCACAGGCTTAGCTGAGGTCATCACCCCATCCTCCACCTGTCGAGTGGTGACAATGAGGTGGTCATGGGAACAAGGGTGGATTCAGACTGACAGGCTTTACCAGCTGTCTGGCTTCTTCAAGAGACATTGCCTCCTCATCTGAGAAATGGGGGAAGTGGCAGTACTCCTCTCGCAGGCAGAGGTGAGGAGACAGTGTCCCAGGCACACGGCACACACTCCATATCCAATGTTATCACCACCATCCTCCTCCTCATCAGCTACTCTCACCAGCAGGAATCCTGTGAGGTGGAGCAGGTCTTGTCACTGTTCTGCCTCCAAACTTCAAATGGGCACAGGGCGCCCAGCATTCAAGGTCCTGTGAGGTCTGGGGCTCATGGCTCTGCTCCGCCGGCTCACTCCCTCACTGGAGGCGGGAGGAGCCTTTACACACACACACAGCTCCCCGCACCTCAGCTGCTCCCTCTCAAGTCTCAAGAGAGCGCATGCTCTTCCACAGCCTCTCGCCAAAGCCCAGTGTTGTTCTCCATGGCCCACGCATCAGTCAAGAGTCTCTCATCTCTGAGGACCTCCTTGATTCCTTCTATCCTAGAAGAACACAGAGCTTCCTTGGCTGGGCTCACAGAATCTCTCCATCAACCACTTAACATTTTGGTGTTTATGTGAGCCCAGACTGCATTTGCTCTCAATCTTGCTAACAGTACTTAGTATAGTTAATATACACAGAACACTTTTTTGTGTGTGCCAGGCATGCTTATAAGTATATTAACACATTTAATTCTCTAGACAACTCCAAGTAACAGGCTTCTGTTATTACCCTCATTTTGCAACTGGGAAAACTAAAGCACAGAGAGGTTAAATAACTTGTCCGAATTCACACAGTTAGTTAAGGGACACAACCAGGATTAACATCAGACTGCACAAGCATGAAGACTGTCCAATTCCAAAGAGGGGCTCCGAATCACTCTGTGAATACTGCCTGCTGTAAGACTTCACTTATTGCCTTAAGTCCCCTGCCTGATGACCTCTGCTTCTTGCCTTCTGCTTCACAGATGGATGAATGGCCCCTTCATTTACTGCCTTCCCTCCTGTGCAATCCTGTACACTGATTCCCATCTTCTCTCTGCTCTGGGGCTCTCTCCTCCTCTCTAGCGCATAGCTAGAGCATGTTTTGTGTCCCCCAACACACACCTGTCTGGAGCCCTCTCTCCACCAGCTATCCTTTGACCTGGATCTTCTACCTCTTTCTCTCAGAGGGCTCTTTATCTTGGAAATATGAGCATCTCAATTCCTTTCCCAAGATCCTTCCTGCAGACACTTCTTCTTCACCCTGACGCTGTCTTCTGGTTGCAATCCCATCTCACTCTCCTTACACTCAGGTTCAAATCCTCCAAAGACTACAGTACACTCCTGGCCTTCACTTCCACTTCCCTGCCCATTCACTTCCAGGTGCACCAACAATCCAGCCTTCCCCACAACCACTCCAAGTTCACAAGTGGAATCCTGACTGCTTCACCCATGAAGTTTCATTTATCACCTTTCTGGACTTCTTCGAAGCATTGACCTTAGGTAGCCTGCATACAGACATGCTTCCCTGGTGGGCTCTGAAACCTTTGCTGAGCTGATGACCAGACCCTCCTTCACCAACAGTCCCTCTTCCCATGGCTACTCCACGTAGCCAACACTGTCATCTGCTTACCCTAAATCCTTTTTCCCTTGGTCTTTTCTAACAGAACCCTGATTTTGTGTGGGGAGGCAATATGCCCAGTTAAACAAAACTTCTATTCCCAGGCATTTTAGAAATGAAATGCTGGCAGATGTTTATGTCCAGGGAGACTTGATAGAGGCAAACTCAGTTGGTGTGGGCATTTCTGCTGCTTGTCATGGGCTTTTTGTCCTTTCTTTCACGGATAGCAGGCTTGAGAGTAAAACTGAACCAGGATTCCATACATACCCGACTTTCACTTCCTCACATGGCCTTTCCCATACCTCTCTGAACACATCTTGGTCTTTTTGGCAGGCTCCCTCTTCTTTGGCTGCCTCTTAAAATTCATGTTCCTCATGGTCTGTATTCTCCTCTGCATAATGTCCTCCATTACCAGAGGGTTCACCTATTTTGGATGAGTCCCCTACAGTAACTCTTGAGCCTACATCTCTTTCTTGAGCTCTAAATCTACATTTTCAGCGCTTCCCCCATGGCTCAAGCGGTAAAGAATCTGCCTGCCAATGCAGGAGATGTGTGTTTGATCCCTGGATTGAGAAGATCCCCTAGAGGAGAAAATGACAACCCACTCCAATATTCTTGCCTGGGAAATCTCATGGACAGAGTAGCCTGGCATGCTACAGTCCATAGGGTCGAAAAGAGTCAGACACGACTGAGCATGTACATGCACAAATCGGTATTTTCAATTGATTTCAGGGTTTTTAGAAGCAACTGTTAGAACTGGACATGGAACAACAGACTGGTTCCAAATAGGAAAAGGTGTACGTCAAGGTTGTATATTGTCACCTTGCTTATTTAACTTATATGCAGAGTACATCATGAGGAACACTGGGCTGGAAGAAGCAAAAGCTGGAATCAAGATTGCTGGGAGAAATATCAATAACCTCAGATATGCAGATGACACTACCCTTATGGCAGAAAGTGAAGAGGAACTCAAAAGCCTCTTGATGAAAGTGAAAGAGGAGAGTGAAAAGGTTGGCTTGAAGCTCAACATTCAGAAAACAAAGATCATGGCATCTGGTCCCATCACTTCATGGGAAATAGATGGAAAAACAGTGGAAACAGTGTCAGACTTTGTTTTTTTGGGCTCCAAAATCACTGCAGATGCTGATTGCAGCCAGGAAATTAAAAGACGCTTGCTCCTTGGAAGGAAAGTTATGACCAACCTTGATAGTATATTAAAAAGCAGAGACATTACTTTGCCAACCAAGGTCCGTCTAGTCAAGGCAATGGTTTTTCCCGTGGTCATGTATGGATGTGAGAGCTGGACTGTGAAGAAAGCTGATCGCCGAAGAATCAATTCTTTTGAACTGTGGTGTTGGAGAAGACTCTTGGGAGTCCCTTATACTGCAAGGAGATCCAACCAGTCCATTCTAAAGGAGATCAATCCTGGATGTTCATTGGAGGGACTGATGCTAAAGCTGAAACTGCAATACTTTGGCCACCTCATGCGACGAGTTGACTCACTGGAAAAGACTCTGATGCTGGGAAAGGTTGGGGGCGGGAGGAGAAGGGGACGACGGAGAATGAGATGGCTGGATGGCATCACCGACTCTGTGGACATGAGTTTGAGTGTACTCCGGGAGTTGGTGATGGACAGGGAGGCCTGGCGTGCTGTGATTCATGGGGTCACGGAGAGTCGGACACGACTGAGCGACTGAACTGAACTGAACTGATATAGCATATTATGAAGTGTTAATCACTCAGTCATGTCCGACTCTTTGCGATCCCACGGAAGGTAGCCTGCCAGGCTCCTCTGTTCGTGGAATTCACCAGGCAAGGAGTGAGTTGCCTTTCCCTTCTCCAGGGGATCGTCCAACCCAGGGATTAAACCCGGGTCTCCCACATTGCATGAAGATTCTTTACCGCCTAAGCCACCAGGGAAGCCCCATAGCATCTTCAGTTAGTCGCTCAGTGTCTGACTCTCTGCGACCCCATGAATCACAGCACGCCAGGCCTCCCTGTCCATCACCAACTCCTGGAGTTCACTCAAACTCATGTCCATCAAGTCGGTGATGCCATCCAGCCATCTCATTCTCTGTCATCCCCTTCTCCTCCCGCCCCCAATCCCTCCCAGCATCAGAGTCTTTTCCAGTGAGTCAACTCGTCGCATGAGGTGGCCAAAGTATTAGAGTTTCAGCTTTAGCATCAGTCCTTCCAATGAACACCCAGGATTGATCTCCTTTAGAATGGACTGGTTGGATCTCCTTGCAGTCCAAGGGACTCTCAAGAGTCTTCTCCAGCACCACAGTTCAAAAGCATCAATTCTTCGGCGATCAGCTTTCTTCACAGTCCAACTTTCACATTCATACATGACCACTGGAAAAACCATAGCCTTGACTAGACGGACCTTGGTCGGCAAAGTGATGTCTCTGCTTTTTAATATACTATCTAGGTTGGTCATAACTTTCTTTCCAAGGAGTAAGCGTCTTTTAATTTCATGGCTGCAATCAGCATCTGCAGTGATTTTGGAGCCCCCAAAAATAAAGTCTGACACTGTTTCCACTGTTTCCCCATCTATTTCCCATGAAGTGATGGGACCAGATGCCATGATCTTTGTTTTCTGAATGTTGAGCTTCAAGCCAACCTTTTCACTCTCCTCTTTCACTTTCATCAAGAGGCTTTTGAGTTCCTCTTCACTTTCTGCCATAAGGGTGGTGTCATCTGCATATCTGAGGTTATAGATATTTCTCCCGGCAATCTTGATTCCAGCTTGTGCTTCTTCCAGCCCAGTGTTCCTCATGATGTACTCTGCATAGAAGTTAAACAAGCAGGGTGACAATATACAGCCTTGATGTACTCCTTTTCCTATTTGGAACCAGTCTGTTGTTCCATGTCCAGTTCTCACTGCTGCTTCCTGACCTGCATACAGGTTTCTCAAGAGGCAGGTCAGGTGGTCTGGTATTCCCATCTCTTAGGGAATTGCATCTTAGGGGCACTATAAATTCTACAGTTTACCATACTTCTCCCCATTCAGAGGATGCTACCAGCATCAATCTAGTTGTCGAAGCCAGAAATCAAGGGGCCATCCTGACTTCTCCTTACTGCTCTCCCATAGCCCATCAATCAAGTTCTCTTGAATCAATCTCCCTAATGTTATTTGATTCTTTTTTGCCATTTTCCCAGTTACAATCTTAATTGAGACTTCATCATTTCTTACATAGATTACTGCCTCAGCCTCCTAATTAGTCTGCTTCACTGGGGCACACTATTGCTAGAAGAATCCTTCTATGATGCAAATCTGTCTGTGCCACTCTCCTTTTAAATCCTCTGGTGGCTTCCCACTGCTTCAGGGCAGAATTTAAGAGTCTTTAGCACAGCATATGACCTCTCATGCCCTGGCCTCTTCAACTCAACTCTCCATGCTGCCCACATGGTTGCCACCATATGGGAAGACCTGGAGTTCCCAGAAGGCACAGCACTCTCCTGCTCCTTCCTTTGTATACCCTCCGGAGCCTGACATGCCACTGTTCCTCCTCCCCGTCCCCCACTAGGCATTCCTTATCCTGCAAGATGCATCTAAGGTATCACTTCCTTCTTTGAATCCACCCTTACTCCTGCCAAGTCAGGGCTCTGTGCCTCCCTGAGTTCCCAGGGTGCCCTGGTCCTGCCCCTATTGTGACACTTCCTGATTATAATTATCAGTTTAAATTTCTTCTCTTTCCACTGTACTATAAGACTTTTCTGGGCTTCTATGTATTTCTCTGTAAACCACAGAAACTAGCACAGTGCTTGGCACCTGAAAAGACTAATGAATGTACATATGAAAGTGTCGTCACCTTCTCAGAAGTTACCTTGAGTGCAGAAATGAGGTCTTATTTTCAGTTAAGTCAATGCTTCATAAATGTTTTATTTTTCCTTTTATCATTGGTAATAAACGAAGGTTTGGTTTTCAGAGTGAGAAAACAATATGAAAAACTAGGATGGTGATTTAACATCCCAAATACTTCTGTAAGAGGTCTACCTCTTTCCACCTTCCTCTTACCTCCCTCCTTCTCTTCTCCCTTACCTTCTTCCCTGTTTTAGATTTATTTCACACAAGTTTATTTCATTTTCTTTTCTTTTTAATTAGGAATAGTTGATTTACAATGTTGTGTTGGTTTCAGGAGTGTAACAAAGGGATCCAGTGTGTGTGTATACTTTTTGATTCTTTTGCACTGTAAGTTATTACAAGATATTGAATATAGTTCCCTGTGTTATATAGAAGATCTTTATTATTTATCTAATTTATATATAGTAGTGTGTGCAGCCTGGTAGGCTGTAGTCCGTGGGGTCGCTAAGGGTCAGACACGACTGAGCGACTTCACTTTCACTTTTCACTTTCACACATTGGAGAAGGAAATGGCAACCCACTCCAGTGTTCTTGCCTGGAGAATCCCAGGGACGGGGGAGCCTGGTGGGCTTCCGTCTATGGGGTCACACAGAGTCGGACACGACTGAAGTGACTTAGCAGCAGCAGCAGTGTGTGCATGCTAAATTGCTTCAGTCATGTCTGACTCTTTGCAACCCTATGACAGTAGCCAACCAGGCAGCTCTGTCCAAGGGATTCTGCAGGCAAGAATACTGGAGTGAGTTGCCACGCCCTCCTCCAGGGGATCTTCCTGACCCAGTGATCGAACCCATGTCTCTTACAGTCTCCTGCATTGGCAGGTGGGTTATTTACCACTAGCGCCACCTGGGAGGCTCCATATATAGTAGTGTACATCTGTTAATCCTAAATTCCTGACTTATCCCTCCCTCCATCTCATTTTCTTCAAATGAATCTCTTTTTGAGCATTTAAAATATGACTATAAATGCAACTCATATCTATTATAGAAATAATGGGTAAGTATAGAAAATCACAAAGAAAATACAAGTGGTCAGCAATCTCACTGCCCAGAGACACCCACTGTCGCTCCTTCAGAGTCTCTTCTAATCTGCTTTCTGTGATGCTCACACACTGCCGTGCTCTCCATCCCCTCACTGCTTCTAGAATGGCACAGGGGCTGAAGTGGGCTGTGATACCCTGGGGCAAGCCTACTTCATTCATTCCAGCAGAATTCAACACAGCATTAGTCACAGTACAAAATAAGAAGACTCTATAGAAGACGCTCTAAGGAGTGAACTTCAACCTGAGATTGGACTTCATCTTCACAGTCTACTGGGGTATATCCACACTGCAAAATAACCTTACTTTTAAGTGAAAACTGTCTAGATTTTCACTTATCTGTTGGATGAAACTCAGTTCACTCTGGCAAAGACTTCTTTTCAAGTGGGGTACTAAGTTCACAGGAGTAACTTTTAATCTTGTTATTAACCTATTTCAATTCCTTTGAAAGTAGGGGGGGACATCTCCTATCTTCAGCTGTAGGATTTATTTCAAATCCCACACACCTGGCAGACTGCCTCAAAGCTCACCACCATGCTGGTATATCAGTATTGAACATAACCTCGTAACATCAAGGAAAAGGATAAACTATGATGCTTAAATTCAGCCCGATTGTATGCAATTCAGGAAGGATTGAACATTTTTGTCATTATTAGTGATCCATGGAAAAACATGTGCCCTTTCCCTAGTGTTAATACCGCTAAGTCTCCCTGGAATTCCAAGTTCTGTGCTGCCCAGGCTTGTTATTTCCCCTTGAATAGCCCTACCTGAGCAGTTTCCATCATGATCTCAGGACAACTGTGTCTTGGCTCAAGGAAAGCAGACCTCCTCCCTCCCCTATACACAAGACAGCCCTAATCTTCATTGTAATTGGCAAGGATTCCATTGTTTCTCTCTTTTTTTTATTTCCTTTTACTTAATATAAATTCCATGATGCAAGAGAATTAATATGTCTTTTAGAAAACTGAGATAAAACTGTTCATGAAAGGTGAGTCTCTAGCCTAGAGTAGGTGCTTGAGAAATATTTACCAAGTAAACAGTGTTACAACCATACTAGAAATTCACCCCAATTATCACTCTCCAGAATATTGTTAATTAGGCTTCCTAAAAAAAAAATTCTTGCTTATTAAACAAGATTAAAATTAATAAGAGAATCATTAGCTTAATTCAAATCTGGGTTTCAACAGATTATTTTATTCAAGTATTCACATTAGTTATTTTGTGGTACTCTATGGAGAATTTTAAAAAATTATCATGGATGCAAATTCATTTATTTTAAAAATTCTTGGCAGTAACACAGCAGTACTACATGCTTTAATGTGGAAAATATTTAAATAAATTATGGCTCTCTTACAACATATCTATTTAGTCTAACTCTCTGGTTCCTTTCCACTATTAATCCACTTTATCTGAAGTCTCAGGATGTACAGCTGAAGGCTTTTCCAGTGCTAAGACCAACAGATGTGCACAGTGCTCTTGATCACATTTTGGAGCATTACTGACAACATGAAAAATTCAGATAATTTGACCTACATACTCTTTGTATATTCTATCTTTCAATCTCCTTATGAATCTACAGCCATAATTTCTAAGCTATTAAATTCAAAGCAAGAGAAAAAGAATGTCACTGAGACACAAGTAGTTACAAGAACACCTTAATAAGCCAAGTTCATTTCATTTACTCTTTTGGGATCAAACAATTTAAGAACTTCCTAAAATGGAATAAACAAATAAATAGGTCCTTAAAAGCCAGAAATAGAGAAATAAAACATTAAGTAAAACAAAAATTTTTTTAACTTAAGAATTATTTGCTTTAAATGAACATTGCAATTCTTGTTAGCTGGAAATTGCTAGAATATATTCTGCTCTTTGCATATGTTACATGACCCTCTTCATTTTCCGCTTGGAGGATACTCCTCACTTATCAATTTGCTAAAGAGTTGCTTCTTTTGGATGGAGGGAAGGGATAGTTAGGGAGTTTGGGATGGACACGTACACACTGCTTTAAAATTGATATCCAACAAGGACCTACTGTACAGCACATGGAACTCTGCTCAATGTTATGTGGCAGCCTGGATGTGGTGGGGGGAATTTATGGGAAAATGGATACATGTGTATGTATGACTGAGTCCCTTCACTGTTCATCTGAAACTAACAACATTGCTAATAGGCTGCTGCTGCTGCTAAGTCACTTCAGTCGTGTTCGACTCTGTGTGACCCCACAGACAGCAGCCCACCAGGCTCCCCCGTCCCTGGGATTCTCCAGGCAAGAATACTGGAGTGGGTTGCCATTTCCTTCCAATACAAAATAAAAAGTTAAAAGAAAAAAGAGTTGCTTCTTTTGTAAACACCTTTGTATTCTTTCCTCTATAGTCTTATAGCAGCAAATATGAACATATGTCTATTATATATCCCAGCAAAGCACTACAGAGTCCTGTGCATTTTTAATTTTTAATGTTCGGATCCCCACCAACAGCAGCTTAAAGACTTATCCATCCCTTTGAATCCCCAACCCCAGCATAGAGCCTGGCACACAGTAGGTATTCACTGAACATTTACTGCAAAAATGAGTAAGTTATCTCTATTATTCCTTATGCTAAAATCTATAAATTTGGTGGTCATATTTTATAGCCTTAATACTGACAAACACGATATCACAAAGGATTTTCAGGTCATTTCTAGATGCGTAAAACAGAAAAATACCAATTTTAATGTCAAGATTTCTGATACATTTCAATGGGCAGCTGGAGGCAATATTAGATATCTTGACTAATAACTAACTTAGAAAATGTGAGATCTCAAGTTGCCATAGCTGTGAAAGACGAAAACAGTGGGGACCCTAAAGTCTGTGAGGCAGATATCTGTCTAATCCTGGCCTTCTTCTCCGTCAACACCCACCCACACAACCTCTGCACCCTCTTCACCTCCACAAGGTCCAGCCTCTCTCCCACTGAAATGATAGAACAGTAATAACTCACCTCCTGCTGACCTCACTAACTCTGAATTACAGATAAGTCAGGTATGCTGCTGCTGCTAAGTCACTTCATTCGTGTCCGACTCTGTGTGACCCCATAGATGGAAGCCCACCAGGCTCCCCCGTCCCTGGGATTCTCCAGGCAAGAACACTGGAGTGGGCTGCCATTTCCTTCTCCAATGTGTGAAAGTGAAAAGTGAAAGTGAAGTCACTCAGTCGTGTCCGACCCTTAGCGACCCCACGGACTGCAGCGTACCAGGCTCCTCCATCCGTGGGATTTTCTAGGCAAGAGTACTGGAGTGGCTTGCCATTGCCTCCTCCGTCAGGTATAGGACAGCAATAAAAATCTCAGAGCCACATATTCCTAAATGACATTATCAAAACATTCTAGCCTGGATTAAATAAAAGGCTATCTCATATTCATTGTTTTTTAAAAAACTTAAATACAGATTATTTTCAGAGAACTGTACTTTTTTTTTTCCTTAGTCACACATGGGATCTCCAAACATGACCATCAAATAAATCATTCAAAACTGACTTGGAAAAGAATGCTTTAGAATTGGACAAAATTGAATTGAAATTAACATGCCAACTATTTCATGTTGACAAGTCCAAGAAAGTTCTGTGGTCTTTAAATTGTAAAAGTTGTTCAGGTGAACACTGTAAGTGAAAAAAAAAAATTAGAAACATCCTGGGGAGCCAAAGTCAGTTGGTTACTACCTTAATTACATGGTATAGCCACAGAGGGCAAAATGATGCAAAAGTATACTTAAAACATTCACTGCATGTTATATGGAAAAAAGCAGTCTGTGGAGCTACCTATACAGTAGATGCCATTTTTGTGTAAAAATTACATGTGCATATTTAATCAAAGAATAAACCTGGAACAACATTCATGAGAAGATTAACAGCAGCATCTCAGTGAAGTATACTTATTTTTGCTTACTAGAATTCTTTTAATTTTGAAATGAATCTGTATTGCTTTTATTATCAGAAAGTATTTGCTTATTTTAGCCTATCTGGTTCTTTCTTTTTAATCTTTTTTCACATTATTAAAATATGCAGTTTATGACAGGTTGCTTAAAAGAAAATGTCATCTAAACTCTTCTCTTAATTATACAGAATTTGATAGATTGTGTTAAAATTAAAGCAGATTTCTGAATTCTGGTCTGTGAAAATGTGAATGAGAGGAAAAAACCCAGCAATTTTTATGAGTGTTTGGAAAACTCAAAGGAGAGCATATTGACTTCACACACCATCAAAGTTGCAACATCATCTCTAGCCTGTGCCCTGGAAGGGTTTTAGCCTGGAAGAGTTTCTAAAGCCTGAAACACTAATGTGCAACAATGAAATACATTATGACGTATATCACAGGTTTCCAGACGCAAACACACCACATTTCCTAAGCTCCATCTATCATCACTATTAAGAACTGAGTTCTTTCTATAGAGAAGAACTGGTTGTTAGGAAAGATATATAAGCCTTCGTCTCTTTCTTTCAGGAAATTTGCCATAAAGATAGGGGTTTATTACATATATATATTCTTCAGGTTTGCATTCATTCAAATAAGTATTCTGCTAAATAAATTTAATGCTTTCTCTCCTCTAATTCTAACAACTTTATTTGAGGTAGGAACTACTCCCACTTAACAGGTAAAATGACTGAGGTACACAAAGATTAATTAATTTGCACAAAGCAGGGAGGTGGGCTAGGTTGGGAAAGCAGTTCTACCAGTCTGCAGATGCAGTGCTTTTAACCCCCTCCACTGCCCACCTCCAACTCCTACTCTCTCAAAACAAAAAAAACCCCAAACCAACCAACAAAGTAAGGGCGACAAGCAGTAAGTATAACAATTAAGAGGAAACCAATACTACCCAGAGCCAGAAGAAGCACAGAAGTTTCCACGGAGTAAACGGGACTTGACTGCAGTCTTGAAAGGCAGAAACGCAATATCAGGAGAGAGAAAAAATTCTTCCCTCCTGAGTACAAATATGGCTTGGATGTCCTTGAGTCCTCTTGCACAAAAGACTGGGACAGACTCCCCAACCCACAGGAATGAACCTGACGATATTTTACAATCAGAATGAAATCGTAGCAATTCAAAGTGGGGAAAGCATTCCTCCTTCCTTATCATAACTGGCACTCTCCTCTCTCATTGGTCAGCAACAATTTCGAAAAGGAATAAGGGAAAAAAAGATCAGTCCCTAAATAAAACCTAAGAGGACAATGAACTACTTTAAAAAAAAAATTCACAGTACTCACGGAAGAGGAAAACGTCTCTGGGTTAAGAAACTGGGCCAAACTTGCAGACAGAAATAATTGTGTCACGGGTGTGGAACTAAATTTCAATTTATAAGTGGAAAAAAAGCCATTAAGAGAAATAGATGACAAGGGAATAAAATGAACCAGATGAATTCATGAAGGAAGTGAATCTGTAAACCTTTTGCTTGAACAGTCTACTCATATTTGGAGTAAAAGCATTTACTTATAGATCTTTCTCCTCATAATAGTCCCAAAAAGAAAAAAAAAAAGGACAGAAAACAACTTTACTAGACTTTGCTTTTTTCTCAAATTATAATCGTACATATTTAAAGAGAGATTTGAAATGCTTAAAAACATTTTACCCATAAGAAGGGGAAGGGAGTGACCTTTTCACTTTAGTTCTTTATCCTCAAGGATCTAGAAGAACTCAATCTCTTTCTTCAGCCATATGGCTGTCTCCAATTCTGCTCATCCTATTCTCTTTTAAACCTCCTCTAATCAGGCTTTTACTCCATCATTCCAATGAAATGACTCTCACCAAGGTGACCTGTAACTTACACATTACTAAATCCAGGGCTCAACACTTGGTCCTCCCTTACTTGTCAGATCAGCTGCAACTGATAACATTTGATCACTCCACCCTCTTTCACACATTTTCTTCACATAGTTTCCAGGACACCACATTCACAGTTTTCTTACCTCCCTGGTTGTTTCTTCTCAGTCTATTTTTCCTGACCTCTCAATGCTACAGAGTATTCCTAGGTTAGTTATTCTTCTATTCTTTAAACACATTCACGTGACCTGTAGTGATCTCATGTATTCTCTAGACTCTAAATATCATCACAGGCACATGGCTCCCAGTTGTGTATTTCCAGCCCAGTCCTCTTTTCTGAACTCTAGACTCGGATATCTAACTGCTTACTTGACACCTCCACTTGAATGTCTAATAAGGTTCGTTGACTCAATATATCCAGACTGAGCTCCTAATACCTCTTGTCCCCATACCTCCCTTGCCCACCCCCCGCCAAACAGCAGCAGTAAACAAACCAAACCCCCAGAACAAAAACTCCTACCTCACACATAGATTTCCACACCTCAGTTGATGGCAGCTCCATCCTTCCAGTTTCTCTCTCCTCCACCAGGCACCTCACACCCATCTCAAATCTGTCAGCTCTGTCTTCTTTGAAGGTAGAGCAAAATCTATTGGTTCTACCTTCAAAATATAATCTAGAATTTAACTACTTCTCCTCATCTCCAATGTTACCACCCTCATTTAAGCCACCATCATCTTTTACTAGATGTTGAAAAGCCTCTTAATTGGTCCCCCTAATGGGAGTAGTTCCTACCCCGTCTTTACTGGCTTCCTCCCGTGCCGCTTATAGTCTCCTGTCAAGACAGCAAGAGGTATTTCTTTTAAAACCTAAGATAGGTCATGCCATTTCTACGCTCAACCCCCTGCCAAAACTCTGCATCTCTCATATTCAAAGTCAGTGTCCTTTAATGGCACACAAGGCCTTATGCCACCCGTACCTGCAACAGTCCCCACCCTTGCCCACTCTCTAAGCCCCTCCAACTATCTTTCCCTTCAATAACTCTGCTCCTGCCACCCTGACGTCCTTGCTGTTCCTCACTATATATGTTATGTATAATAACTTACTTATTATGTTTAGTTACTCTCCTTCCACCCTGTTAGAATATAAACAAAATGTGTACTCTACATGGATGGGAGTCTTTGTTTTGTACACTGATGTATTCTAAGGGACTAGCCAGTGTGAGGCAGGTACTCAAATAAAAATTACTTAATGAATGAATTTCTAATCTCCTAGCAAACTATAAAGAACCCAACCATGTGACTGAGCTTGTTCCACTAAGAATCTTACTACATTCCTTTCTCTTTAAAACAATCTGTGCCATTTTCCCACCCACTTATCCATCCATTAATCATCTACTCAATATAAATTTGAGTAACTATAACGTTCTATGCACAGGCATTAGGGGCAGAAGTCAAAGACAGAGGCTTTGCTTTTACGCAGGTTAAAGAGTCAAGAAACCACACAAATACATGTAAGCCTGTTAAGTGCCTTTACAGAAGCAAGGCCCAAGTATAGCAAGATCACAGCGGAAAGTGATCTAACTGACCAGGGCTGGAGAGGCCCAGGCATCAGGAAAGGCTTCTCAGAAGCTGTATCCCTTTGGTCTAAGTTAAGGAAAGAAGGTTGGGAGGGAGTGCAGAGGAAGAAGGTGCAGTTCTAAGTAAGGACACGCCTGTCAAAGCACAGCCAGTGCATGGGAGCAGGAAGCTGGGGGAACCCCAGGCAGTGCAGTGTAGCTAGGGGGGTCAGGGGGTCTGTGGAGACATGCAAATTATCATACTGAGTAACTGGACTTAATCCTGAAGTAAAGGGGTAGCCATTAAAGTTGATTTCAGGTGTGCATTTTAGAAATTCAGGTAGCAAGTAGTGTGGTAAAATGCAGCCTTGAGAAAGACTATTTTAATTGAGTTTTAAAGGAGATCAATCCTGGGTGTTCATTGGAAGGACTGATGCTAAAGCTGAAACTCCAATACTTTGGCCACCTCATGCAATGAGTTGACTCGCTGGAAAAGACTCTGATGCTGGGAAGGATTGGGGGCGGGAGGAGAAGGGGACGACAGAGAATGACATGGCTGGATGGCATCACCGACTCGATGGACATGAGTCTGAGTGAACTCCGGGAGTTGGTGATGGACAGAGAGGACTGGAGTCCTGTGATTCATGGGGTCGCAGAGTCGGACATGACTGAGCGACTGAACTGAACTGAAACCTAGTATAAAGTGGTAAAGAGTTCCAAGAACTCTAATTCTTGACTCAAAGTGATCTTCGATAATAACAAAAGATAATTATCAGTATCACTGTATTATTATTCACCATTTTTTTAGAAGACATAAAGATGAGACCTTAAAGGGAAAGACACTTGAAAAAATTTTTAAACACACACGGTTTCAACAGCAAATCTCAAATGAAGTGGAACAAAAGTGAAAACAAACATTCATGAAGAAAACCATCGTCAATGTCACTCTCTAGCCCACAGGGAGTTCACAATGTAGTCCGAGGGCTCAGGTGCCAAAAGGTATATCCAATCTACTCATCATCTCCTCACTCCCATCCCTTCTCAACAGCTCTCATTCTTCTGTCCAAAAGACACCAACACTCAATAGCTACTCGTCACTGAAGTTCCAGTAATCCTCCTGGCACTGCAACAGTAAAATCATTCTTTGTCCTGCAAGTAAGGGGAAGGGATTGTCTGAATCACAGGAATGGTTACCTCAACCAATCATTTTACTTTGCAAGGGCACAAAAGATCTTTTTCAATTGTCTTCTTTCATAACCTGCCTTGCTAGCCAAGCCTTAGATGTCAGTTTGCTTTGGAAGACCGTTGTAGGCAATTGGAAAAGAACCAGAACTACCCCTGGCATTGATACAGAACTGAACTTTCACAGGTTAATAAAAGCGATATGTTCTCTGCTCTCTAGCTTCAGTCATGCTGTCTGAGAATTTGTTAATGAGTGATTTTCACATCTACCCAAGTGTTTATTCCAAAAGTTCAAACAGGAGAAATAGAAATCAGGCACAAAGAAACCCTAGGTATGAGAACAAAATACCTATTTCTCTTTTACGGCAGCAACTGGAATTTGGAAAGTTGATGCAAAATCAAGGCACAAAACACTCTTGCCAACAGTACCTATATATGTATGTGTGTGTATAATTTACAAAATCTAACCTACCTATCTGAAAACTAAGGAGAGGAAAATGAGAGGAAATCTAAAATGGAAATAAAGCTAAATATGGCTCCAAGCATACACAACAAGACTCATAAAGTAGGTCAGGTGTGTATATGTGTGAATGTGAGTGTACATTTAGTTGTACATGCACAAGATTGGAGTATTTGATGTTATCTGCCTAACTTGTTATAAAACTATTTTCACAAACAAGCTACATATGTACAAATTTTATCTGCATCCACTTACTATTTCTGTGAGTTTGGGTAAATCACTTAACCTCCCTAAAGCTAATTTCCTTATTTTTAAATTTAAGTGTAGTTGATTTACAATGCTGTGTTAATTTCAGGTGGACAGTACAATGATTGAATTATCTCTATCTACCTATGCTTCTTCAGATTCTTTTCTTACAGGTAGAACCAAAAGTCACTTTTGAGGTGATTTGAAAATATTTATTGAACTTCCAAAAATGACAGCAACCTTTTAGAATAAACTGTGGCTTTCAATGGTTTGTTTCCAAGTATCTAATGCAGGGATGTGACACTGAAATTTGAAGTCTGACCACCAACTAAATGCACTCTAAGTTTTCCTTTTTTGGGTCCTTTGGCTGAAAGTTTCTCAGGGATTGTTCAATTGTTCTGAATTTAAATCTCTAACCTCTGGGGACAGCTTCTTATAGAGAAAGAAGGCGAATTTGTTATGTAGGTAATAAAAGGTTTTTGGATCACTCTTTAAATCCTGCTTTTTAAATACTGAAATGGCAACCCACTCCAGTATTCTTGTCTGGAGAATTCCATGGAAGGAGGAGCTTGGCAGGCTCCAGTCTGTGGGGTTGCAGAGAGTCAGACATGACTGAGCAACTATCACTCATTTAAATCCTGTTACTTTTCCACTAAAAATGATACATTTTTATCATATAGAGTTTATTTGAGGGAGGAGGGATCAAGTGGTTCTTGCTTGTTTCCCTAGGAGAATAATCTAAGGACAACCAAGGATATTGTATAACTCAAGTATAACAAAGCATATATAATATATATATGTATTTTTTATTTATACATGTTTTTTAAAACAATCTAAAATTTGTAGTTTGGGACTTCTTATTTCAAATAGCAAATCAGTTTTAAAATACGTAAATTATGATTTCCTTCTACTCTACTTTTTTTTAACCTCTTAGTAAAGAAAACAATCCTCCTGACTGCTTCCTCTAATATGATAATAATGTCTAAAGCCACCATTTTAAGTAAACATATCATTTGATTCAAAACAGAAGTGGTAACACTAGCAAGCTGGAAAATAGGCTTCATCTCAAAAAAAACCCCAAAAGTTTGTTCATAGGAAATGACAAAAAGACTTATATTCAAAAGGAGAAGAAAATACGAAAGTAATAAAGACTTGAAAAAATGTATTTGGCTTTCTCATGTTAAATGGGAATAATCATTGCATTTACCATGTAGGGTTGTCATGAGGATTGAAGCACAGAAAATGGTGTCTAGGCCCATACTGAATACTCAATAAACATTAGTACCAATTATTATTACTACTGACAACGATTCAACAGACCATCTCCTGTTTTTCTATGAGGGAAAGCAAACAGTCTTAAAGGGATCACTGTCTTGTGAAAATCCTACCTGCCAAGCAAGGATAGCTCTACTTTATGAAGAAAGCACACTGAAAAAACCTCCTCAAGAGTCCCCAGATCCAGAAGAGGTAATTACTGAGGGATCAGTGTTTCTGATTTGTGAAGGGAAGATTACCATATAAATAAGAGATAAGACTTGTTCTGCATTTTCCAGAGAGCTGGACATGAATTAAATGGTGGAACTTACAGAGGGAAATGTCTGCTCACTGTAAGAAGACTCTGATGTTGAAAACATCTCATAAAAGGACAGGCTGCCTAGAGGGGTAAAGGGTACGTTGTTACCGAGTGTGAAAGGAGGAGTTTCACCAGTCAAGGATGATAAAAGATTCCTCAGCAAATTAACACTAGATGACAACAATATAATGACAACCACCATCCCAAGGATAGTAATGATAGTTGATACTTCTACAGAAATTGCCAGCATTGCTGTAAGAACTTGACATATAGTGACCCACTTAATCCTTACTTCAGCCACCTGGCTCCACAGCCTGTTTTTAACCACTACAGTATGTTGCCTGTCTCCTACTTCAGAATCCTGAGCAGGTTACCTAATCTCTCTGTGACTCCATTTCCTCACTAATAAAATGAGAATAATAATGGCACTAATTTACTCAGAGGACAGCAATGAAGATTCAATGAAATAATACATTTGTTTAGCAGCTAGAACAGAGTCTGACACACAGTTAAGTACTCTATAATAGACATTTGAATATAAAGGTCATACTAACTTTTAAGAAAACTTTTTTAGTTGGATGGCAAGGTAGGGAAGGCATAAAGAACTGTCTCGGCTACAGTGAGCAATCTGACTCAAAAGAAGTTTTTTGTTTTTTTTTAATTATCTAAATGGAATTCAAGGCCTGCTGATTTAGGATTGATTCTCTGAATAAAATGAACATGAAAAAACATAGGCAAAACTGACAAACTGAGTTCTGCAGTGCGATCAGACTCTCCATATGCTTTGTCATGGTCAAATGGAATGTAAGATCTCGAAAAAACAGCCTCGTCTGTGACCCACTGCTGACTTCTTGTAACATCTTCAAGATCTTGGCCAATCACTCAACTCCACTTTCAGCAGAACCCTTAATTGCTTCACACACTGGGCTTTACCAAGTACCTATCTAACCAACTCCCAAACCGAGGTTAATCCAATCTACTTCTTCTGTACCTGCCATCCAACGTGGCCTAACAAAACTCCTCCTCACCCGTGTCACTCCTCTATAGGTTCTCACAGAGGCAGCATTAAACCTTTACGTCACTCAAACTTCCAAAGGTACTCTTGCCCTACCCTCAAATATTCTACACTCTTTAAAAATTGGAAAATAGAAGCAATCAGAAATTCTTTCAATTTTCTTATGCCTTCCTCCATACCCCTAAACTCCTGCAACATGAATCAACATTTACTGCTATTGTTGTCTAGCCATTTCACTCTCCTTCCTATTGTAAAAGGAAAAAGAAAAGTGCTTTCCAAGACCAACTCTTTCTTCTATTCTCTGATGCTACTCAGGAAATGTCAGTTACATCACCATCTTTGGTTTGTTGCTTTGGCAACTATTCGCTCCCCACCACTGCCACCCCCAGTATCCCACTTCTCTCTTGGACCTTCAGACTTTTTCTACTGACCTAAAAACATTCCAATAAGAAAACAATTCTCAGTCCTGTTTACCTCATAAGCCTTGACCCTATCCCCATTAAATGCCAAATATAAGAGAGGTGTCTTGTTGTAGGTATGTAGCCAACTGAACGGATAAATGAGAACCACTGGAAGGCAACCCCATACCGATTATTCTTGATTACAATCAATCTTTTAAGTATGCTTAAAGGTTCTGACATCCTGCAGTCGCAGATTTGGTGACTACTAATTATTTTTTCCACTTACACTGCTGTTTTTAACAAACATAACAAAGGAAAATATACAACAGAGGTTTGTTACATACGATGAACTGCACTTTAACTCAATGTTTATATGTGCTTTGGGGCTTCTAGCACCAAGTTTATAGATTAGCAATACTAATACCTTAAAAATGTTTTTTGAAGGATAATTCTTATATCAGCTAGCCCCTTACATTCTACAGACTAATGACTGAAGTTACAAACAATAATGTAAATTGTCTATAAAAACTTAGAGGCTTATTGGATTTAAAACTTACCACCGATATAGAAAAACAAACTTACAGAAATAAAAGTTTCTCTATACCTTCAGGGAAGAGGATATGGTAAAAGGTGGTAAGACAGGAGAGAACACGATGTAGTGAATGAGAAGCAAGCCAGTAAGGGTGGAATGCAGAAAACGAGGGGAGGGAAAGGCAAGGGCCAGATTGCACAGGGCCTCCTAAGCTGGAATGAATACCTTTTGGTATATCACAAGAACACAGGGACCAAATGAAAAGCTTTGAGTTGAGAGATGTCAGGATCTGATCTGCAGCTTTCAAAGGATTACTCTGGTTGGGGTATGGAAGATGAACAGGTAGCCAAACAGAGTGTGAAGGGACAAGTGGGAATCGGGAGGCCTACGCGGGACGTGATGGTAGGCGGGATCTGGGTGGCAGCTGAGATGAAAAGACAGATTCTAGAAGACAAGATCAATAAGATTTGGTGAATGATTAGATATGAGGGAAAGAAAAGGGATGTCAGTGAGATGTTGGTTTTCTGAAATTTATATACCTATATACACGGAATGCAGAGTAATATCTTGTACAATATAAACTGAATTATTAACAGAAATTACCTATAGGAAAGGAAGATTAATTTCACATAGTAAATACAGACAGATTTTCACTTTTTACTATATAGATACCTGCATTGTTTAAATATTTTTATAAGTAGAAGGTATACATTATTTCATAGTTAAAGTCAAATACAATAAAAAGAAACAGCATTCTGGGTGAAAAGGACAGGAATGGCATTTTAGGGAAAGAAACAATTTAATCAAAGGTACAAACACATGAAAGTACAAGGCATATTTAAAAATTACCAACTGGTCTAGGGTTTACAAAGAAGGAAGGACATGTAACTGGGACAGAATGAGCAGAGGATGCCTATACTGTATTAGCATATAGGCAGTTCATGAAGGACCTTCTATGCCAAGCTGAAGAAAGCGTTCACTAAAAGGTACAAAATGGTGAAGCATATAGTTTTTAAGCAGGAGCACGACAAAATCAAGTATTTTAGAAAGATCACTTTAGAGGCAGTACGAAGCCTGGATCAAGAGGGAGGTAAGAAAATAGGCTGGGAGATCACTTAGGCCGGGACTTTAAAGCTAAATTCAGGGGCAACAGAGATAGAGAAAGGGAGATATAAGACTCAGTTCGCAAGCAGACAGGACATGGTGATTGAGCTGGATGTGGCAGCACAGGAAGAGGGAAAGTCAAAGATGCTGCCCACGGTTTTGAGTTTAGCAGATTAGATAGGATGACATAATTTTAGATCATTCAAGAACAGGTTAAAAGAAAAGATAATAAATTTTGCTCTGGAGATGCTGAGGTTAAAGAACCCCTGGGAGTAGGTCGAAGCGCCCAACAGGAAGTTGGATATATACGTGTGAATTTGAGCAACAAGGTCAGAACTGGACACATTAACACTATTACCCAGAATAGAGAACTTTCAGCCTGCGGACACAATCTTACCCTCGCGGTAATTCACTGAATTCTTGAGTTGACCGGTTCCATTTATTCTCATAGTTGTAAAAATTCCATATAATTGTAACGTCTCTGTAGGCAATAACTTACAGTGAGCCGGAACTTATTCTCTTGGTTTCTTGGTCTCTCTTATTTTTTTCCCCTTTCCCTTTTGTTTGCCATTCTATCTACCTAGTTATCTAGTTAAGGAAGATACAGGAAATAAGAAAGTATCATAAAAAAAAATCTGTCATTAAATATTTTCATACTTTGTCTTAACTGTAAAAGGCAAAGAAAAGAACATTTCATAATTCTACCTTTACTAAAACCTAAATTAAATAATGATTTACCTAGGTGACTCTCCCCTGATTTTCTCTGGCAAGTCATTGCCCCTTAATTAACTGGCATCCCCCAGGCAGTCAACTCCAGCTGTAGCTTTAACCACAGAGGTTCCTGAAACAATTCCACAGTCCTGTTGTTTCTTACTGTGAGAAATTTGAGTCACGCTGTACCTTTGTCTAACTGATGATGCCCTAGTTTCTTGGGAGGTGGAGAGGAAGGACCTGTTGGCAAGGAAACAGCTGCTTCCTTCCTGAGCCAGGGAAAACCAAGAAGGTGACAGATGAACAAAGCGGAAAAGCAGCCAAAAGTTTCTTGAGCTCCTTGTTGGCAAGAATTTCACTGAGGCACGACTGAATATCTTATTAAAGCATATCAACGACTGAGAGTTTCATCTGCCTAGGTGCTCTGCTCAAGTTCAACAGGGCTTCCCACACATTTTCTACAATTGATAAAGTCTGCAGTGGTACAAAGAACCTGGCCTCAGCCTATGTACAGTGGGGTAAGACTGCAAGGCACTGTCCTATTTAACTTCAGGAATATACCCACAGGAATGCACTACCTGGTTAATAAAAAAAGAAGAAGAAATTCTGTATAGTAGTTATATTTGACATATTAAATCACTATTAAAATTTCATTAGAAAATGTTTAAATGTTTACTTTTGTATATTTAAAAGATCTGTTGCAAACTTTATATTTTGCTCTTTTATCAGCTTCCCCCACCCCCGCCCCCATCCACTTCTATACCCAGAAAATCAAATATTCAAGGACTCCTGGGTAAAACTGACAACTACTGGATGGATAAAACTAACACTTTAAAAACAGCTGTACATAGGTAAGTTATTGTTCTTCATCAAATAGAAGTTAGTTATCACTGACAATAACATTAAAAATTAGTGTGGGCATGAAGTATGGAATTTTAAAACGTCAGTTTACTATGCTGATTAATTCAACATTTATATTTGCATCAGAACTTAATAATCCCATAAATAAATAGAGCTCTCAGTTTTTTAAAAAATCAAGGGATAACATATGTATTTAGACATATTAGCAGCGTAAAGATGTATGCTTCAACACACTTATTGGGAAAACGTCTGAAAATATTACTACACTGAATTCAAGGGCATCCGCAGGAATCTGACATAAAAGTTCTCTAGAATAACAACATTTCAGGAAATTCCAAAAAAGGAAAAGGGTCAAATAGGAAATAGCCTCAAATTAATCGACAAAGTTCAGTGCTTGTTCCAACTTGATTTTTCTCTCCATTGCAAAAACAAAACCGAGTCTCAGGATGGGTGGGTGAATCACTTAGATGAAAGTTCATCTACTGGAATAAATGGAGAGGCCGCTTGGGCAGGCGACACAGGAGAGTCGGTGGTAGTGCTGACTTTCGCTGGTGAGTTACAAGAAGATCCGGTGCTGCTGCTGTTTCCATCAAGGGTATCGGAAGATACACACACACCCGGATCTGACAGCTGCGCAACGTCAGAAGAAAGCATGTTGGTGATGCCTTGGAAAAATCTCTTTGGCTGATACTCAGTTTCCATTTCACATTTTCTTTTCAATGGTCCAAGAACACTTGGTCTAATGCAATTAATGGGACTCTGGCTTCTCCGGGTAGTAAATCGGGTCGTTGGGCTGGGAATAGGACTTGGAGGCAATCCATTGCTACTCACAAAACTTTGCAAGGACGGTGAAAAACACTGCTTTCCAATTCCCCGGGTAGGCGACGGTGCTGGCGACACCGGAATGAAATCGATGCGTTTCGGGGAGGCAGATTTCTCCACGTCGTTGTCGCTCAGGCTGAAACTTTCCTCCCAAGAGTGGCTTATCTGCATTGCGTTCTGCACCTCGCGCTCGTGGACAGTCTCTCGATTGATCAAGTCCATGCCCTCCTCCTGTTTGATCTGGTGCAAGCGGCTGCTGTGCATGCGGACTGGGGAGGCCGGCAGAAGCAGGCCGTGGCGGTTCGGGAACGTTGTGCTGTTCCGCCTGGCGCTCGGCGCCTCGGCCTGGAACACCGGAGAAGTGTCACTGAGGCCGTGGATCAGGGGGGCGCTGTTAGATCTCCTGAGGCCCCCGCCGCCGCCACTGCTGCTGCCCTCCGCCGGGCTCCCACCTGTGCCCGGAGGGAGCTCCAGGTCTAGCTCCATCTTCTCCTGGGCCATGTCGCGGGCACGGAGGCGGGGGCGGTGCTCAGTCAGAGACCTAGGATTCCCATTCCCCGCAGTCCAGGGCCGCGGACGCCGCCACCGCCACCGAGAATCTGTCAGCGGGCTCGTCCCTCTGCGCATGCGTGCCCCTCCGCGCAGGCGCTCTGCAATGTCTGTGCCTGGCGCTGGCTGAAAGCGTAATAGCTGCGCCGCAGCCCTAGGGGGAAGGGCGAGGAGTGGTTGGGAAGGCAGTCAATTTGTTTGTTCCGCAAATAGCTTTGAGCGCAAACTTGCTTTAACACATGTTACCATATTCAGGAGTATCTGCTTATAAAGGTATAGCTCTGAAAAAGAAGCACTTTGCGACTTTGGGTTATATGGTGAGGAGAGGAGTTGGTCTTAACCCGAGAGGCCTTCTCTGAGGAAGGGCCAATCTCTGGAGAGCCCGAAAAGCAGGCCAAAAGGATGCCGTGTGTAACTCCCCGGGAAGCGAGGACTGCCAGCCCTGGGGCTGGCGGGAACCAGGAAGGGAGGGAGGGAGTGTGGCCCGGAGTGGACAGTGAGCTAGGGGGATATGAGGTGGTGGACCTTTATCCTGAGAACAATAAAAACTCAGAAGGTTTTTCAGCATGGGTATAATAGCGACTGAAAAGGTCTCTGGCTACATTCCGGAGAATACGTTACTGGGAGATTAGAACCGACAGAAAAAGACAGGAGGCAATCCTCTGGACCAGAATGATGGGAATTTCCAGTAAGGTGGTACTGTAGGAAAGGAGTTGGAAAGAGTGATAAATCTGGGAACTATTCAGGTCAAGAAGGGAAAAAAACAATCTGTATTTGTATTACTATTGTTTTATTTACAATCACATATCTAACACAAGCATATGTGCTCAATCATGTAGTATGAGGGATAAAATGAAGGAAAAACCAACAGGACTTCGAACTTTAAAAACACAGTATACTTGGCTCATGTAATTAATATAAACTTTCATATCTCATTAAAAATCAGTTTATACTTATTCTTTACTGTATTCAGATTCTTTTTTTTCCTTCTGTGTGCCAACTATGTGCCAGGCACTGTGGTAGGAATCAGGCCATATGAAAACATTTAATTTCTACTTGGGGCAGGGTCGGGGTGGGGGAGAGATAAATACATGAGCTATTTTTTAGATAGTGGTAAGCCTTAGGAAAAAAATAAAATAGGGCGGTGTGACAAAGCACTACTGGGAGAAGGGAGGGTGCAATTAGACAGAGCTGGGATCAAAATGACAAGCAAGTCCTGCTGACATCTGGGGAATGAATATTCCAACCACAGAGAATAGCAGATGCAAAGGACCAAGGCAAACATAAGTGTGGTGAACTGGCAAGAAAACAAAAGGGCCATGCAGCTGAAGTGTAAGGGAAAGAGTGATATGAGGGGGTAAAAGAGTTTGGATGTTAGTCTAAGTATGATGAAAACCCACTGTGAGTTTTGAGCAGGAGAATAATATTATCTGGTTTATGTTTATATCATTTTTGCAAAACAGGCTGAAAGACTAAGAGTGCAGATAGAAAGATGGATTAGGAACCATGGCAACAGGGCAGACAAGAGATTATTGGACTAGGGTTCTATCAATGGTGATGGGGGAGAAGTAGATGGATTCAGGATATATTTTGAAAGTAGAACCAATAGGATGTGTAGATGGATTAGATTTAGATGGTGAAAGAAATAAATAATCCAAAGGCAACTCAGAGATGTTTTACTTAAACTGGGCAAATGGCAGCATCATTTACAGAGGCAGGGAAAGAGTTCTTTTAGAGTAGAAATTGAGTTCTGTTTTGGTTGATTTGATTTGGAGGTGTCAGATATCCATGTGCCTAATTTGAACTGAAAGAGAGCTTAGTGATTTTTGTTTGGTCTCCTTTTTGCAGTTGAAGAAAGTAAGATCCAGAGATGCTGGCACAGTCAACATCACACAGCTTGTTCAGTAATGGGAACCAGTACTAGAATCCAGTATGAGAATACTAGACCATACCCTTTCCACTGTCTCTCAGCTTTTAATTTGAAATCCCCCTATTTCATTTAGTCATCCAGCTAATGAAATAATGTTGACTATGCGTACCTATAATTCTAGAAACTGATTTAAGCTTTCCAAGTGCCTGATACTATTTAAAGTGCATCACATGTAGAACCTCATTTAATCCTCACAGTAACTATAAAGGAAGTATCATTATTCCATTTTACAGGGTAAACTGAGATGCAAAGTTTAGGTAATGTGCCCAGGATGACAGGAAGCAGTGGGAACCTTCTGGCTCCAGAGCACAGGCACAATGTTGCCTCCTCCATGTGCAGTAACACTTCAGACGGAGAAACCATTTCCAGATTGTCTACACCTTTGCAAGTGCAATGGTATTTGAGAGAGAATTTGAAGGACAAGTAGGATTTTAATAAACAATATGTTACACATATTTGGCAACATGGGTATAAAACAGTGAACTTGGTTAATACATGAAGTACATGGAGAAGAACAGGTAATGGGGAAAATATGGAAATTAAAGTTGGAATCAGTATTGGAGCTCTGAATGCCAGGAAAAAGTGCTTGTATTTAACGTGTGGGGCAATAGGGAACTGTTGGGTGTTTTTAATAAGAGGAACAACACAATGAGAGCTTCACTTTAGGGCCTGCCAGGTGGATGGATCATAGAGAGAAATGCAAGAATGGAAGGTGGAAAGAACCAACATTTTCTAAGTGCCCAGGGCTGCCAGTTACTTTATACATTTATCATTTAATTTTCCTTGCAATCCTATAAAGCAGATACTGTTATGCTCATCTTGTAAAAGGGACAGTTGAGTTTCAAAAATTGCAAAAGGCCCTACAGCTACATGGATGAACAAAGATCTGAATGAATCTGAATCAAGATGTCACTTCAAAACCCACATTCTTTTTGATGCTTTCTCCATGAATTAAAGATGGAGAATTTGGTAGCTAACTCTGAGATGAGTGAAGTTGCTCAGTCGTGTCCGACTCTGCAACCCCATGGACTGTAGTCCCCCAGGCTCCTCCATCCATAGGATTTTCCAGGCAAGAATACTGGAGTGGGTTGCCATTTGATGAAAAGAGGATCTAAACTAAAGTTGGGAATGGCAGGAAAAGGAGATGGATGTGGAGACTGGAAGGTAACAGCCCAGATCCTGACTGTCTGGACGTACAGAGGATGGAGAGAGAGGAGTCACAAACAACTGAAGTTCAAGCATGTACAACTGAACAAACGGTACCACAGCACTGAATAAGAACAGGTGAGAGAGGAAGAGCTTCCAGAAGAAAAATCAGTATTAGATGAGTAGGAAAAAGTATTAACCGTAATCCATAGCATATTGCTAATCTGCATATTAATAAATTAATTCTAGCATGACTCAAATGTGCCAACATAGTTCATGCATGTCTCGATAAACAATAATTATCTTCACTAATAAAGATCAGAAATGGTGATAACCACAAAATCAAACATCTGTGCTATTTGGTTCTTACCTGAACACACCTATTAGAGATCTTCACCCATTTCCCTGTTTCTATCCTTCTCACTTCTCCACCCAACCTTCAAGGCCATCCTTAAAATAAAGCTTGAATACTCACTTCCCTGTTCAAAACCCTTGGGTGGATTCCCACTCAGGGAAAAAGCTGAAGTCATTACAATGACCTACAGTGCTCTGCCTGGGTCCCTGCCATCCCTCTGCCTACCCACCTCTAAAGGCTCTCCCCGCTCACTGCCTTCCCTCTAACTGCAAAGGCCTCCTGACTGTCCTTTGGCCCACCAGGCATGTTCCTCCTCCACTCAGCTTACTTTTCCTTCCAGTGGACATCTACACTGTTTCATCCCTTCAGCTCTCTGTACAAACATCATTGACTAAGAGGTTTTCCTTGACCTTTCCTTATAAAAAGCAACAGCAGAGTACACCACCAAGCCTACACTCCCAACCCCCCACTCTGTTTTCATTTGTCCTCCAGGGCACCACATGACAATATGTATACAATGTTTTCTTGCCTCTTTATCCTCAAGAATGCAAATTCCATGGGGGCTCATGATATACACCTAGTATCCAGAACAAGGCCTGGCATACAGCACTCAATAAGCAAGTGTTGAATCATTGTACAAGTGAATGATGAATGAATACACGGACTAATATAGCTCTGTCCAAAAGGGAAGAAAACTCTAGTTTTTGAAAATCCAGCCTAATAGGCCTTTCTAGACTGATTCTATGTGCTCTTTACTTTGATAATTCTTCTCATATCAAGACTATCATTAGTTACAGTGCCCTCCAGCCCATGCAGGTAGGTTACCTGAATGAATCCAAGATGTGAACTAAGACATTTAAGTTCTAAGTTTCCATTCTTTTTTAACCACCTGCTGATATACACTTGACAGAATCAAAATGCTCAGGGCTGAGAATTCTAAGCAGTGTTATTCCTTCCTCTCAAAGGAATAAAGAATAAATGAGAGAAAACAGCAATTCAGCTATTAAATAAAATGCAAAAATGCAATTCAGCCTGTTGTAAAAATATCACCAGATGCAGGATCTAGCTCTTCCCTGAATCAATTCACCCTTCTGGTTTTAACTCTGGGTATGAAGTAAATACCACACTTAAGAGTAAATCATAAAAGTCAAACACCTACTTAATAAACTTTACTGTGCTTAATATTTTTTTCAAACTAACACATAGCTGCCTTTTAATTCCTAGGAGCAATTTAAAATTAAATCTTCAAGCATATGACAAGGCAAATATGCACTTCTGAATCCATACTGAATGACTGTGAAATACAAAAACATGTGTACATGTATAATCCGAGATTAACTGAAAATGTCTCCATATCCCACATTAACTAATATCACCAATCTAGAACAAAAATACTGCAGAGGAAAAGTGTACTTTCAAAGTACAGGAACTCAGGAGTGTTTATTGGTACAATAACTTAGGGGAGATGTTTGATAGTACATCATACTACCTACTAAAAGAAAATATATATACATGTTCTACGATTAAGAAATTCTACTTTGGGTTATACAGCCAAAAGAAATGAGTGTTTATGTCTACTAAAAGCCATGTACAAGAATGTTCCTTGCATTATTCCTTGTATGTTCCTTACAATAGCCCCAAACTGGAAACAACCCAAGTGCCCATGAACAGAACAGCACTATACAATGAATTCTTTACTCAACAACATATACATGTATAATGTTGAATGAAAAAAATCAAACATGAAAGAGTACATACTTTATGACTCCCTCTTTATGAGGTTCCAGAACAGCCAAAAGCAATCTACAAAGGTAGAAGTCAAAAGAGTGGTTACCCTTGGGACTAATATCCTGCTCTGGGTGCTGTTGACACAGGCATAAACATATGTAAAAAATTATTTTAAAAGTAATTAAAATGTACACAATTTATTGCATATGAAGTTAGTCCTCAAAATGTATCAATATAGAAAAAAACAGAATGGGAACTGGAATCTAAATGGAAGACAAAACAGAATAAGAATGAAGATCCTTTGTTTAAATGCTAACCACAAGTCTAAGCTTCCAAATCTCTTTGACACACAACATTATCAGTGGCCTTGACAGGACAAAGAAAGGAGACAGAAACATATACACACCCTCCTCAAGCTACATTTCACTGGGGCCCTAAACACCAATAAGTCTCCAGCAGCCTCACACAAACACTGGACACTTGTCTGAGGCGAGTTACAGATCACCGACAGAACCATTGGTTCTCCTTGGCACTGTTCCCAAAGAGCCCTCAAAGTTATTTATTTCTGAGACAGCACGAAGTCAAGGAAATGAAGCTCATTTCATAGCCTTTGACTTTCTCAACTGCAATCTGTGTATTCTGCCCAGTTGGTTCTGCCATTTCCTCCAAAGCATAATTCATCAAATGAGACAAAAGTAACATCAAAGAAACTCAGCAGGGGCTGTTATTACATATGGAAGGAATGAAAAATGTGCTTGAGGATGCGATTCTGGCCGCAAGGATCTTACTTTGTTATCATAATGAAAGAAAAATAGATGATCTCAGGAACTGTGATCAATCGTTTACTGGACAGTTTCTGAGAGCCAGTAAGTACAGAGACCCTTCAGAGCATATACCTCGAGGGTGCTGAATCTAATCCTTAAAACTTAAAAGCAGCAGCAAGGATTAGAAAATCAAAGCACGAGTTTACTAAGGGGCTTTTGACCCCCTCACCTTTCATCTTTGATAACAGCTAACAGGCCATCATGTCACTTGCATGGAGCCACAGTCTTTAAATGGAGGAAATAAAAAGGCAAAATGGGGGCTTCAAAGGTCTAACAGAAGAATCTTATGGCCTAGGGCCTCAGCAAAGTTCAGACAAACAAATAAATGTGAAATTGTAGTTATTTTAATTTTTTTCAAGAGAGAATATCAGGGAAGCCATCCAGTCCCCACTCTCTAAGTCGTTCGAACAGAATGGAACAATGAGTTGGTATCATTCTTTGTTGTTCTTCACCATGTTTATACATTTTAGGCAGCACCCATTTTTTTTAGTGCCTTCTTTTAAGCCATAAACCAGGGTTTTGATTGTTGTTCTTTACTGTTTACATGTTACATGTTTCTCTCTGCCTGTTTGCTATCTTTCTCCTAAAGGATTAACCCAACGGGCAAGCAGGGAAAAAAGAACTGATGGCTTTATGGATAATGTATAAAGTTAACTTTAAAACATGCAAAAGTTGCAAATACAGTTGGGTTTATATACTTGGGCCTTCCAGTTGGGTATCTGGGAAACTTCTAAAAGTGTTCAACATATTAGTGCCAGTAGGACTATAGCAATAAAAAAAAAAAAATGTTCCAAACCTGGAGTCAGACAATCAGACTTCCAGCACAGTGACTTCAGACAAGTTTGTCAGCTTCTCTGGGCTTGCTTTACTCATTTATGACGTGGAGACACAATGTCTTTGTTGTAAACATCAAATGATGTCCATAATAGGCCTAGTAAGCAGTAAAGACTCCATACACACAGGCTTCTCTCAATGAAAATACTCCATGCTATGATCACAAAATAAGCCTGCCTACCCTTCCACTCCTTTCCTGGTTTGGAACCAGTCCATTGTTCCATGTCCAGTTCTAATCATTGCTTCTTGAACTGCATACAGATTTCTCAGGAGGCATGTAAGGTTTATCTCTTTAAGAGTTTTTCACAGTTTTCTGTGATCCACACAGTCAAAGGCTTTGGAGTAGTCAAATAAAGCAGATGTTTTTCTGGAACTCTCTTGATTTTTCTGTGATTCAACGGATATTGGCAATTTTATCTTTTGTTCTTTTGCCCTTTCTAAATGTCTTTTCTGATGCTGAAACTGGTTCCAAATTGGGAAAGGAGTACGTCAAGGCTGTATATTGTCACCCTGCTTATTTAACTTATATGCAGAGTACATCATGCAAAATGCCAGGCTGGATGAAGCACAAGCTGGAATCAAGATTGCCAGGAAAAATATCAATAACCTCAGATAAGCAGATGACACAATCCTTATGGTAGAAAGTGAAGAGGAACTAAAGAGCCTATTGATGAAAATGAAAGAGGAGAATCAAAAAGCTGGTTTAAAACTGAACATCCAAAAAATGAAGATCATGGCATCTGGTCCCATCACTTCATGGCAAATAGATGGGGAAACAATGGAAACAGTGACAGACTTTATTTTCTTGGGCTCCAAGATCACTGCGGATGGTGACTGCAACCATGAAATTAAAAGATGCTTGCTCCTTGAAGAAAAGCTATGACCAACCTAGACAGCATATTAAAAAGCAGAAACATTACTTTGTGACAAAGGTCATTCTAGCAAAGCTATGGTTTTTCCAATAGTCATGTACGGGTGGGAGAGTTGGCCCATAAAGAAAGCTGAGCACTGAAGAATTGATGCTTTTGAACTGTGGTGCTGGAGAAGACTCTTGAGAGTTCCTTGGACTGCAAGGAGCTCCAACCAGTCAATCCTTAAGGAAATCAGTCCTGAACATTCATTGGAAGGACTGATGCTGAAGCTGGAACTCCAATAGTTTGGCCACCTGATGCGAAGAACTGACTCCTTGGAAAAGACCCTGATGCTGGGAAAGATTGATGGCAAGAGGATAAGAGGATGACAGAGGATAAGATGGATAGATGGCATCACCGACTCAATGGACAGGAGTTTGCACAAGCTCTGGAAGTTGGTGATGGACAGAGAAGCCTGGAATGCTGCAGTCCATGAGGTAGCAAAGAGTTGGACATGACTGTGTGACTGAACTGAACTAAACCTTTCCACTACTTTCATCAAAATCTTCCTTTGTTTTCTTGCTTTTTAATTTGATTCTGTGGAAGAAAATTCTCTCCTCATCTTCTTCTCTAAGACTATAGTCATTTTTAAAGTGACACAGTTTCTGTGGTCTAAAAGGTATGAACTGAGAAGTTCATCTGCAATCAAGTGGACAACTTCTAAGGCGGCAAAATAAGAAAAAACACATTTCTAAGAATTTCACTCTGAGTCTCTCTGAGGAGAGATGAACCCCGTGGGGGTGGAGAGGCTATCAGGAACTAAAAATGTAGCTGGATCAGTGAATTCTATTCCCTGCAGCAAACCATCCCAACAGCAGTAGCAACCTTCCCTGATCGCGCTGAACTTTTCAGTCGGGACTAATCCCAGAGGCTTATTCTCACTTATTCATTGTAAACCCTGTTTTCAATTCCTGCTGTCATGCTACTGTCCTTCCTGGCATATAATAAAATGCACAGATACACGTTTGGCTGAGCCTGATAAACACCATGAACCCAGTCCCTCTCAAAACTGTTAGAGGAAAGGGGAAGAGATCAGAAAAAGACTCAAGAAGTTTCAAGGGTAACCATTCCTCAAGATGCATCTTTCCCTCCAGGAAGCTGATACCTTGTAAGTATATTTTGAGGACCAGGTCAAATGATCTGCAGAAGCTTGAAGCTGCTGCCCCAAATCTAAAGATTTATAAACTAAATGCTTTAGGGAAAAATTTTTAGCTTTAGAGGACGACAGCTGCACAGGCAAGAGTTACCTAAACTCTAAGACACTTGAAGACAGTGAGTGCTATTACTGAGAAAAGGGGAAGTTCCTAATTTGCCCTTTTGCTTTTATCCAGCGTCCAGCTAATATGACTAGTAAATGCAACAAAAAACAGAGTATTAAATAGGGGGAGAGGTGCTATATTTTCTATCTCATACTAGTGAGTGAGTGAGTGAGGAAGTCGCTCAGTCGTGTCCGACTCTTTGCGACCCCATGGACTGTAGTCTACCAGGCTTCTCCGTCCATGGGATTTTCCAGGCAAGTATACTGGAGTGGGTTGCCATTTCCTTCTCCAGTCCATCCCAAAACAGAGACACAAACTGCTCACTGGGAAGCTATTTGTTGTGCTTCAGTAAAATTTGCTGTTTTTTTTTTTTTTGTATGGGAAGATAATGTTAACTAATTTATAAACTAAATGCAACTCTAATTCAGCATCTACATGCCTTTTTTTTTTACCTGCAGCTCAATTTGTTGTACCACCAATGGAGTTCAATCATCTGAAAGTCCCACTTACTAGGTAGTGGTACAGATGTTTATTCTTCACTCTCCATTTGAAAACTGAAAGTTAAGAGAGGAGACTTCTTCAGCTTTTATGGTTATGACACTTTTTACCAGACAATGTTGTCGTTATCATTATCATAATCCACTTAGAGCTTACATTTACTGAGGGCATATGTGCCAAGTACCCTTCTAAGTACTGTGGAGATATCAACTCATTTAATCTCTACACCATTCTAGGATTATTATCCTCAGTTTATAGATGAGGGGAAAGAGGAACAGAAGTTAAAAAAAGGTGCTTGAGATGACATAACAAGTTAAGGGGTAGAGGAATTTAAGCCCAGGGGTCTGGCTTC
This sequence comes from Moschus berezovskii, assembly GCF_049115385.1. Taxonomy (NCBI): domain Eukaryota; kingdom Metazoa; phylum Chordata; class Mammalia; order Artiodactyla; family Moschidae; genus Moschus; species Moschus berezovskii. The sequence goes on along the minus strand of NC_142466.1, from coordinate 51,968,056 downwards.
AGAGGCTCAGCTCATGAAACACAGGTAGATTCCTCAAACCTGCCATGATCATGGTGCTCCAGACTATTTTCAAAGAATGATGAAGGGCTTCCCTGGTGATCTAGGGGTTAAGAATCCACCTGCCAATGCAGGGGACACAAGTTCAATCCCTGGTCTGGAAAGATCCCACATGGGGCAACTAAGCCCATGTGCCACAACTACTGAACACAAGTGCCACCACTGTTGAAACCATGTGCCCTGGAGCCTATGCTCCACAAGAAGAGAAGCCACCACAATGAAAAGCCCACGCATCACACCAAGAAAGTAGCCCCTGCTGACCAAACTAGAGAAACCCCTCAGGCAACAATGAAGGCACATCACAGCCAAAAATAAAATAATCAAAAAAAAAGAATGATAGAGGACTTGACATGTACAGGGCAGTCATTCTGCAAATCAGACAGATGAGGGGCCAATGTGATTGCATGGGTTTACTGATACTTGCAAGGTTACAAAATCGAGCAATTAATAAATGTCATATTTGTCCCAAAGCAGTAATGAAAACTAATGCAAAGGATTAGTACCACAGAATGTTAGCTGCAAAAGCACCTATAAGACAATTTCATACTTTATGTTTCACAGGTCCATCAAACTTGTTTGCAAACAAGCTCACTTTTCCCTACCCCAAATCTACTACTTCTCTTGGGAATGAATTCACAGCAATCTCTCCAGACAACCACAGCAACACTCCATAGATTCTAAATCTCTCCAGCCCTTCATGTCTCCCATCTAACCCATCACTAAGACTCTTCAACTTCACTTGCTTTACAGTTGACAGCCTCTCCTTTCTTTCTGCCTCTATTACTAAAGTATTCTGTCTGTCCCTAACTACTTCAATAGCTTCAATAAGTTCTGGGCATGTTAGGATGGCTCCAGTCCTACACAGTTTGCATAAATGTTGCCAGAGTGAACTTTCTGAAATAATCTCATCAGGGTACAGCCCCTTCCTTTCACTAAAATCCTTCCATTACTGCACCCTATATGGTAGGAGAGCAGGTAAACAGACGACAGAGAGGAAGACAGAGCAAAAAGAAGGAAGTCTGTGGAAGGGGCAGTGGAAGTGGCAAACCCAAGTATGTGCCCAAATTGCTCTAAAGCTCTACTCTCTTTGAAAAGTGCTACTTGAATAATATTTAAGAAATCTGCATTGTGAAGTCAGAGAAACTGGGTTTAAATCTTGACTGTGTAACTTACAGGTGTGTGGTCTTGAGAGTCAAGTTACTTTCCTTCCCTCAGCCTCAGTTTCCTCATCTAAGTGAAAGTGAAGTTGCTCAGTCGTGTCCAACTCTTTGTGACCCCGTGGATTCTAGCCTGCCAGGCTCCTCCATCCATGGGATTTTTCAGGCAAGAACGCTGGAGTGGGTTGCCATTTCCTTCTCCAGGGAATCTTCCTGACCCAGGAACCAAACCTGGGTTTCCCACATTGTAGGCAGATGCTTTACCATCTGAGCCACCAGAGAAGTCCTTTACCTCATCTAAAATGAGGGTAAACAGTCACACTACTGAATGATTGTACTGAACATGAATTGAGGTTAAATGAAGGAAGCTCTTCCATAGCCAGACATGAGATATCTCAAAACAAATCATGGAACCATAAATAGTGCATCTTATTTAACTAGACTGTTGCCTCACCTCTCCTTCCTAGGCACCACCCAGCCAGCCAACTCTTTCTGTGATATTTACTGAGTGCCAAATCTATATGCAGTTCAGTTTGAAAACTAAACAAATACTAGTGAGAAAGCTTCTCTGCTAGAACCTTGAGATTTTGGATTCCTTCAAACCATAAAATACTCAAAATCTCGTATGATTAAGGATCTGTAAAAAGTGAAAGTCACTCAGTCATGTCTGACTCTTTGCAATCCCATGGACTATAGAGTCCATGGAATTCTCCAGGCCAGAATACTGGAGTAGGTAGCCTTTCCCTTCTCCAGGGGATCTTCCCAAACCAGGGATTGAACCCAGGTTTTCCACATTGCAGGTGGATTCTTTACCAGTTGAGCCACCAGGGAAGCCCAAGAATACTGGAGTGGGTAGTAGATCTACTTTCTCCAGCAGATCTTTCCAACCCAGGAATTGAACAGGGTCTCCTGCATTGCAGGCAGATTCTTTACCACTGTAGAGGGTATAATAAAGATGAAAACAACCTCAGGGAAGTTGAGAGTCCAGGAAGGCAGTAAGCAGCACATTATTACCTATAAACTAGGTTAGATCTTGTGTCCTCAGTCTTAAGTGAACATCATAATCATCGACAGAATTTTAAAAACAAACAGAACAGAGCCCCAGTACAGAGATTCTCACTCAATAGGCCTGGGGCTTGATATTGACATTTTTATTGAAAAAAATTTTTCCCAAGTGAATCTGATGTGCTCCAAAGGTTGGAAATGATTGGAATGAAAATCAACTCTATTGCTCATAAGTACTAATTAAAGTATTAACATTTGAGGAGGTTGCTTTTAGCTGATTGAGGGGAAGAACAGAGGTCTACGAAGAATTCTTGAAAAAAGGACCCCAAGGGTGTCTGTTCTAGTCTGTTTCATTTGGAGCATGAGACGCCGTCTTCTAATAACACTAGTTGAGTAAAATCTTCAAGTAAGAGTTTTTGTTTTTCTGTTATCTGGACTTCTTCCTATTCATGTTTTGATCTGGAAAGGACAGAACCTCAGCAAGATGGCCAAAGGCCAGGAAAAAGGAGAAGGAGCTGAGGCTTTTTGCCTGCAGCAAGTCTTACCAAAGGAGAGAAGAGCTGAAATGAAGCTGGAGGCTCTTCCAATCACACTGGAGACACTGGCTGAAATCAGTGATTTAAAGTGACACTAGTAGACCTCCCTGGTGGTTTAGTGGTTAAGAATCCACCTACCAATACAGGGAATACTGATGCAATCCCTGTTCTGGGGATATTTCCCAGGCCACAGGCCAACTAAGCCCATGTGCCACACTACTGAGGCTAGGCTCTACAGCCTGTGCTCTGCAACAAAAGTAAGTCCATATGCAGCAACAAAGGACCAGGGCAGCCAAAAATAAATAAATAATCTAAAAAGTAACAGTAGAACATTTTAACTGAGAACTTCCAGATGTACAAGCTGGATTTAGAAAAAGCAGAAGAACCAGAGATCATATTGCCATCATCTGTTGGATCACAGAAAAAGCAAGGGAATTTCAGAAAAACATCTCCTTATGCTTCATTGACTATGCTAAAGCCTTTGACTATGTGGATCACAACAAAGTGTGGAAAATTCTGAAAGAGATGGGAATACTGCATCACCTTACCTGCCTCTTGAGAAATCTATATGCAGGTCAAGAAGCAACAGTTAGAACCGGACATGGAACAATGTACTGGTTGCAAATAGGGAAAGGAATGCATCAAGGCTGTATATTGTCACTCTGCTCATTTAACTTATATGAAGAGTACATCATGTGAAATGCCAGGCTGAATGAAGCTCAAACTGGAATCAAGACTCCCAGGAGAAATATCATTAACCATGCAGATGACATCACCCTAATGGCAGAAAACAAAGAGGAACTAAAAAGCTTCTTGATGAAAGTGAAATAGGAGAGTAAAAAAGCTGGCTTAAAACTCAATATTCAAAAAACTAAGATCATGGCATCCAGTCCCTCCATTTCATGGCAAATAGATGGGGAAGAAATGGAAACAGTGACCAATTTTATCTTCTTGGGCTCCAAAATCACTGTGGATAGTGACTGCAGCCATGAAATTAAAAGATGTGTGCTCCTTGGAAGAAAAGCTGTGCCAAATCTAGACAGCATATTAAAAAGCAGATACACCACTTTGCTGCAAAGGTCTGTACAGTCAAAGCTATTGTTTTTCCACTAGTCATGTACAGATGGGAGAGTTGGAACATGAAGAAGGCTGACCACTGAAGAACTGATGCTTTCGAATTGGAGGTACTGGAGAAAACTCTTAAGAGTCCTTTGGACAGCAAGATCAAACTAGTCAACCCCAAACGAAATCAACTCTGAATACCCATTGGAAGGGCTGATACTGAAGTTAAAGTTCCAATACTTCGGCCACCTGATGCAAAGAGCCAACTCACTGGAAAAGACCCTGATGCTGGGGGAAACTGAGGGCAGGAGAAGGGGACAACAAATGATGCGTTGGTTGGATGGCATCATTGACTCAATGGACATGAGTTTGAGCAAACTGCAAAAGAAGGTGAAGGACAGGGAAGCCTGGTGTGCTGCAGTCCATGGGGTTGGAAAGAGTCAGTCAGTACTAAGTGACTGAATGACAACAGCAATGACATTTTATTGCCTGCGAGTTAACACAAAGGTCCCTGAGTTTCCCTTCAGACGTAAAAGTAGACTTTTCCTCACTGAAAAAATTTACAGAGAGGCAAAAACAGAGTTCTGGTTACATCCCATGAGTGCTGCCTCTTACACTCAGAAGGACATTTGACACATGTCAAATATGGCAGAGATGTTGAAGAATATTAGGACTGTGGGTTTGGTTTTGTTTGGGGAGCATGGAGGATGATGTGCAGGAGATACTTGGGGGTCTTAGAGAGAGGACCCCAACAGAGACAGAGGAATGTGTATGAAGAATTCAGACTGGGAGCACCTACACACCAAGTGGACAGTCAGAAACCGGAGGTAGCCAGTAGACTATGTTTTGGAAAATGTGGCTGATTCAAATCGAGAAAACATTTTTCAATTTCTGATCGAGTGCCAGGTGCTTCCACATAATGCTTAAAGGAAAACAAGAAATTAAATGTCACTGTGGTGGGTCATGGAAGGGTTCTTAGGGATTTTCTTAAGCTTTTTTCCTTTCCTGAGAAGTGACTAGTAACAGAAATATCAGTGATACAAAAAGAAAGATAATTGGGACAAAAAGTCCTGGAGTGAATGGAAGAAATGGAATTGGGGGCACAAGCAATAGGTTATAAACTTTATTTAAAGCCTATAAAATAAACTTTAGCTTTAAGTCAAATCAAATTGTTGTTTGCGTCATCAACAACGCTAGTTATAGTCTCAAAGGGCTGCTTACACTTGATCTACTTCCTCACAGACAAAATCATCCACCTTTCTTCAGCAAAAATGAAAGGAAAATACATGCTTCTACTATACTTAGCTCATCTGGGAGCCTGATATAGGCTGATATAGGCTAGGAAATAAAGCACAGTCTAAATGATAGCGAAAGCTTGTCCCATTTTTCCTACCTAATGTGCTTATAGAATGTGTAAAATCTAAAGGTTCAAATAATCCTAATGACATGACAAAGAACAAAAATTTCCCTGGGCAAAAATGAATTCTGCATGTGATGCAGAATTCAGAAAGAACAATGCATCGACGGAAATGCAGGCAATGGCTACTTTTCTGCAAAGATGGGCCCTCAATCTTGGAATTTTTAAAATATTCATTTATTTTAATTGATGATTTGTTTACAATATTGGCTTGGTTTCTGTCATAAATCAACATGAATTAACAATAGGTACATATGGCCCCTCTCTCCTGAATCTCCCTCCCACCTCCCACCCATTCCCACCCCTCTAGGTTATTACAGAGGCCTAGTTTGAGTTCCTTAAGTCACACAGCAAATTCCCATTGGCTATCTATTTACATACATTAGTATATATGCATCCATGCTACTCTCTCCATTTATCTCACCCTCTCTCTCTTCTTCCCCTTCTTGTCCATAAGTCTGTTCTCTATGTTTGCATCGCCACTGCTGCTCTGAAAACAAATTTGTCAGTACCATCTTACCAGATTTCATATATTTGCATCAATGTACAATATCTGTTTTTCTCTTTTTGACTTACATCACTCTGTATAATAGACTCTAGGTTCATCCACCTCATTAGAACTGACTAAAATGTGTTCCTTTTTATGGTTGAGTAGTATTACATTGTATATATGTACCACAGCTCCATTTGTCAATGGACATCTAGGTTGCTTCCATGTCTTGGCTATTCTAAATAGTGCTTCAATGAACACTGGGGTACATGTGTCTTTTTCAGTTCTGGTTTCTTCAGGGTATATGCCTAGAACTGGTAATGCTGGGTTATACGGTGGTTTTTATTCCTAGTTATTTAAGGAATTTCCACACTGTCTTCCATAATAGCTGTATCAATTCACATTCCCACCAGCAGTGTAGGAGGGTTCCATTTCCTCCACAGCCTCTCCAGCACTTGTTGTGAGACATCAGTTCACTCCAGTCAGAATCGCCAAAATCAATCTTTGAATTTTTAAAATAACAATTTTCAACTGCAGAAATAAGATGAGGGAACCAGAGATGTATTACTGGTTTTGAAGAAGTTGTGTAAAGAAGCAAATATTTCCTAATTTCTTCAAATGGTTTCCCAACAGCATGACAAGTCGACTGTCTATACATGTACCCAGTATCACTCTTTGGTTTACTATCAATCACTGAAATGCTTCCCAGGGCAGACAGAGGAGTGGTAATTCTACAAGAAAAAGAGCATTTGCACTCAGCAGACTGAAGAGCCCAGGAGGCATCTAAAGGAGACAGAGAGCCACTGCACAATGCCAGTCAACTGCTGCCCTTTGCAGAAAGGGTGTCATGTAATGCTGAAGCTTCTAATTTTTCAAGACATGCTGAACATTCAGATTTTTTAAAACATGGAGTCTCACAATTTGTAAATGTTACACACACACACGAACTAACACACTGGGTGACTCTGATCAAAATGGTAAAAAGGCTGCTTTAGGCTATGGGGCACAAGTTCATGACCTCTGAAAACCCATTCTTTCCCTCCTTATTTGATAGTCTCAGCCCTCTTTCGCCAGGACTGTCACTCAGGTTCTGCTGCCCAATGACACGTCCTTCCATAATATCCTTTGTCATTTTCCTTTATACTCAACCTGGTCTCTGGCCAGGGTAAGAGACAGCAAAGCAGCACCATGTCTCAGAGCTAAAGTGATGCCCTGTAGTGCTTGGCCTGAGGGCGGGGGTATGTCAGGAGCATGTGAATGATGGTGGGGGATATGACGGAAACCTCCCCTAGTGGGTAATGAGTACATCCAGTTTTTCCTTTTCTTCCTACCTCTGTCCCTACAAGTACCAGTTATAACTAGCCATGCGTCTTATTGACTTCTCTTATTGTTTCTAATAATTTTCCAGTTGATTCTCTTCTTTCTAGGTGCTGATGTGCTCAGTCGTGGCCAACTCTTTGCAACCCCATGGACTGTAGCCCACAAGGTATCTCTGTCCATGGAATTTTCCAGGAAGAATACTGGAGTGGGTTGCCATTTCCTTGTCCATTCTTTCTAGGTACGTACTTCTATCTACAAATAATGATGTTTGCAACTTCCACTTCAATGTTTATATCTGTTACAACTTTCTCTTATCTCCTGGCTGGTAATGGCTGAATCAGGTTGGTTATTTCAAAGTAAGTGAGCATTCTTATACATTTGACTTAATTGGGAATGTTTCTCGTGTTTCACGTGATATGACCCTGTTTTGTCATGAGACTATATGGTATTTAAAATAAAACAACAAAGGTGACAAATCCACTTATTTTAATTTTACTAAGTTTAAAATATTTCTTTATAATCCAGAATGTGTTGTCAGATATTTTTTTCTGTTACCAAAGACTGATTTTATTTGTTCTTATGAAGTTAGGTTTATCGACAAATAATTTACATTTCATAAAATTCATCCTTGTAAAGAATATAGTTCAGTGAGTTGTGGTAAATGTGTGCAGGCACATAACCATTGCCACAATTGATATATCATTGGATGCTGAATTTTAGCAAAGCATTTTTGGTACCCGTTAAGATGACAAATAGATTTTTCTTTTTTGATCTATCATGGAGACTAGTTTCTCTAATACTGAACCAAGCCCACATTCCTGTGATGCACTCCACTTGACCAGTCATATACTGTTAACTTTTTTGATGGCATTTTATTGAAGGGTTTTGCATCAGTATTCATAAGCCAGATTGATTTTCTGTGTGTGTGACTGTACACATGTACATGTCCACACACACTGTCTTTGTGAAGTTCTGATGTAAAGATCATTTAGGAATAAAATAAACTTGGAAGTTTTCCTTTTGCTCTTTGCTTAGAAAAAACCTGTAATAATAATGTGAACATTCAAGCAGTTTACATGAATTGTCCTTAGTAAAACCACATTTAATAAGTTATATGGTGGACTTTCCTGGTGGTCCAGTGGTTAAGAATTCACCTGCCAAGGCAGGGGACACAGGTTCAATCACTTGTCCAGGAAGATCCCACATGCCGCAAAGCAACTAAGCCCACACACCACAACTACTGAAACCCACACACCCTAGAGCCTATGCTCCATAACAAGAGAAGCCGCTGCAATGAGAAGCCGGAACACCGCAACTAGGGTGCCCCCACTCTCTGCAACCAGAGAAAGTCCACACGCAGCAACAAAGGCCCAGTGTAACCCAAAACATTTAAAAATAAATAAATTATACAGTCACCCTACTTAATATCATCAATATCCTCACATGTTGGAAGAATTTACTGAGGCCATCTGGAGCTCGCACTTTTTTTTTTTTTTTAATTTTACAATATTATATTGGTTGGTTTTGCCATACATTGACATGAATTCGCCCCAGGTGTACATGAGTTGCCCCTCCTGAACCCCCACTTTTAGAAAGCACCTTTTGATAGTTTTTTCATTTCTTCCATGGTGACTGACTTAAGCTCTCTCTTCTAGGAACCACTTTGATACCATAAATTTTCCTAGAAATACCACCTACATTTATCTCTATGGAATTTCATATAGTACCTCACAATATTTTTTTGGTTATTTTCTCTTTTTGGTCTCTAATTTTGTTGATTTTATTTTCTCTGGTAACAAAAGAAATATTTGTTCCCTGTACAAGATTTTTAAAATAAAAACATACAAAGGAAAAGTTTAAAATTACCTATAGCCCCATCAATCAGAATTACTACTGATACTGTTATGTGAAACATTTCACACTTTTAGCTGTCTACAAACCTACCTTCCTACCTCCCCACACACAGTGTTCAATAACCTGCCTCTTCCATGTTATATGATGTGAACATCTTTTCCACATCAATAAATATATTTCCACCTTCAACTTCAATGGAAGCAAAGCATGATTGTTATATATGACTTTCCCATTTAAATTCCTAACAAAAAGGGTTAGGTAGCTATTTCTTTAAATTATTTTATTTAACTGGAGGCTAATTACAATATTGTATTGGTTTTGCCATACATTGATATGAATCTGCCACAGGTCTACATGTGTTCCCCATCCTGAACCGCCCTCCCACCTCCCTCCTCATACTACCCCTCTGGGTCATCCCAGTGCACCAGCCCCAAGCATCCTGTATCATGCATCAAACCTGGACTGGCAATTTGTTTCATATATGATAATATACACGTTTCATCTAACAATGTGGCGTTGAACGTTATCCAACATCTTTGCATGCTCATCCAGCTATACTGGTAGGACAGATTATTTAAAGTAGAAGTTCTAGTCAAAGACATATGTGTTTAAAAACAATTTTTTGATTATAAAGTTTATATTTCTTATAAAAAATAATCCACAAATGAAAAATCATCAAAGGACAAAGTAAAGATGTCTAGCAATTCATTCTCCAGTGAAACTTCTGTTTACATTACGTAGGGATATAGCCACCAAGTCTTAGTGTACACTTTTTTAACTATAAATGGGACCACAGTATACATACTAGTTTGCAGCTTGCTCTCCATATTATACCATCTTTTCCTGTACAGCATCATTCTAGACAGCTGTAAGATGTTCATTGGATAAAATAATCATAATTTAATTATCTACTGATGGAAATGTGAGATGTTTCCAATTTTTGCTTACTGTAAACAATGGTATTGGGTTGGTCAAAATGTTCATTCTGGTTTTTCCACAGGATTTTACAGAGAATTAGCAATGAACTTTTTGGCCAACCCAATGCAATGAGTATTATTTTCTTTAGTTTGGTCTCCATTGTTCAATGACTTCCTTAGGCTAAGTTTTCAGAGGTGGAACTGCTAGATCAAAGGCTATGTATTTCAAGGCTTCTCATGAACACAAGACCCCTGAGAAAGTCTGCATTAGTCAGCATTTCCACTGTGTGCTTTTTCCCCACCTCCATTCGGTACTTTTGTTCTTAAACTTAGAAAACAAACAGTGGCATGTGGGTTTGCTGTCTTTTGCATTTTAAAAATTATTAATAGATTGGACACTTCTTTAATGTACTTTTTGTCCCTTCACAATAAATGGCCAAATCATTTTATATGATCGAGAAGGAAATGGCAACCCACTCCAGTGTTCTTGCCTGGAGAATCCCAGGGAGAGGGGAGCCTGGTGGGCTTCCGTCTATAGGGTCACACAGAGTAGGATACGACTGAAGTGACTTAGCAGCAGCAGCAGCAGCATCTATCTATAAACAAAGTTGTCATAAGAAGTCATATTTATTTCTTAAAATCTTGCAGTCCTATTCTGGAGAATTTAAAAAAAAGAAAGAAAAACATGCCCTGTATTTTTAGAAATAGCTCTGGTGCTCTTCTTGGAATTTTGCTCTACGTTTATTCCAAGTAAGGGAGAGCAGCCATTTTCTCCTTGTTGTAGTAACATAAATGGGTACCAGAACATTATAAAATGTTTTGCTGGAGCACAGAATTCAGTGTAGCACAGGTGCACATCCAACTTTCCAATATAGTATAAGAATTTTAAAAGATATTTCAATATATTACAGCCTCATCTCTAACTGCTCCATGGAACAGACTGCTGAAAAAATACTAAAGGCAGGCCACATTTCATCACATTGTCAACATCTGTAATGTTCGAAGCATTAAAAATAAGGAGTGTCATTTTTCTCAGAGCTTTCATTTTTAAATCACCACCCATTATAAACAATTGTGACTGATTTCCTTTGGAGCATTTAGTCAACATTCACGTTTTTAAAAAACAGTTAAGCACAAATGACCTGCAAGTGAATTCAAGATAATGAGCAGTGATTGTAGCATTCCATCAAAGCATTTTTGTTTAAATGTTGAAAAACAAGATTCAGAATACATATTCCAAAGGCAGCATATTTAGATAGGCCTTCTCCACTTTTTTTTTAGTTTTAAAATGCACATGCCAAATGTGTGAAATGCTTTAGTGTTATTAATAACTATCATTAAAGAAATCAAGGTAGTTATAATTTGAAACATAAAATCTTTTTTTGGAGGGGGAAACACTGACATTTATGATCAAGAGGTCATATAAAAAAGGTAAGGGCAAGAAAAGGTTTACTTTATCAAGTGTAATTAAAATAAACTTTCTGTCTTTTTACCATTCTTATTTTCTGTTTTGACAAAGTACTGCCTAATCTGTCTGACCCTGGAATGCTTGATATAACGTGTAAAGTAACTTGAGCATTAAAATAAAAATGTTTATATTCCTAAAGCATTCAGTGAAAGTGAAAGTCACTCAGTCGTGTCCAATTCTTTGTGATCCCATGGACAATACAGTCCATGGAATTCTCCAGGCCAGAATACTGGAGTGGGTAGCCTTTCCCTTCTCCAGGGGATCTTCCCAACCCAGGGATTGAACCCAGGTCTCCCACATTGCAGGTGGATTCTTTACCAGCTGAGCCACAATGGAAAGCATTCAGTAGAAAATACTAAAATTCTAAGGTCCTTCAATAGTACTTTGATCAAAGAATTACTAGACAAACATAGCAACTTCAGGAGACAAATCTTATCCTCATAACTCATTCATTGAGCTATAGGCCCCCAAATATTAACAGATTCTAAAATCTAGTATAAGAGATGATTAAAGCAACAGGTTAGGAAAATAAGATGACACTAACAAAAATGGAAAGACCATTCTGTGGAATTAATAGTACTGTGAATTCACCCACAATGGATGGACTTAACCAACTAAATAGTCCCAGAAGCAACCCACCACTTAGCTCCTGAATGCAATGAAAAAAATGACTACTATGGAAAGTTTATTGCTGAGATTAATATAAAAAAGCAGCCAACTTTAAAGACAGTCAAGGTAAACTGAAAAATCCTGACATCTGGAAGCATGCTGAAACAAAGGTGATGGTTAAAAAAAAAAAATCAGGGGAGGAATATGTCAAAAAAAAAAAAAGAGTTATCTGTAAAAGGAGACAGAAGAGAAAATCAGAGTGTCTCTGGTATTTCCAGAGAGATGGTGCCCTAAGCCAAATGCTTTGAGAATTCTCATTTGTCTGGCAGACATGGAATAAGTGAGCAAAGCTAATCCACTGGGTTGGCATCATCTGTTGAAACCAGCCCTTCAAAACATTCATCGGCATTTGCTCCAACTCTACTCTTCATCCTCACTTATGAGACTATTTGATGTTAACACAGGAGCTCAAGACAGTTTACCAGCTCATGGGAAGAAGATACACCACCTCATTGCCTTAACTGTCATAGCATACTGAGAGGTCTCCATTTTGAGTATAAATTTATAAAAGGGGCATTTTTCTTCATCAGTCTCTCTGATAATTTTGAGTAGTATGAATTGAATCATCATTGTCTAATCAGCCTTGCAAAATAATGACAGAGTTTATAAATCCACAAAGCTCAAATAATATTTTTTTAAAATTAACAATTTCCTCAACAATATGATGCTGAAACTCCTCAGCATAGGCTATGCAGACCTTGCCTCCTTTTTTCAATCTCATGCAATATGATTGTGATCAACATCAACAGCTGGTTTTTGTTAAGAAATTTTTTTTAATACCTAAGGCCCTGTTCTAAGCATTTTACTTATGAGATTTCACTCATAAAACTCCACAAGGTAGCTGGTGTTATTTTCTTTGTTTTATTAAATGGGGAATTAAAGCACAGAAAGGTTAAATGCCTTTCCTCATCACATTCCAACATGAATCTCACACTTCAGCCATACTGAAATATTTGCAGGTCTTGCAAAATGCCATATGTTTTTGCACATGATTGGCTTTGTCCAGAAAACCATTCCACTTTTCCTTATCTAACCATTTCTTATTGATTCTTCAAGACTCAGGTTAAGCAGGGCCTCCTCCAAGAAACATTTCTAAATACCCTGATTTTCCTAAGATAAATTAGATGCTCCCTCTTCGGCACCCCTATTACCAATATGTATCCATTCACACATAACATAAAGATTTTAAGAGTCTGTATATAAATCTGTCCCCCACTGGGCTTACATGCTTTCTCATAGGCAATGTCAGGGTCACTGATAAGGCCTCATAGTCTTTCAATGCACATATCCAGGGGGCGCCATTCACAGACTACAGAGTGATGTAAATGTTGACTCTTGGGGCTAAACAATATAGCAGCTCTAAAGACAGTATCCCCATTGCCTTCCAAAGAATTTGGCACATTTCTAAGTAACTGAATGGCCAAACCAGAGCTCACAATAATTGTGAAATGGTGCTTAACCACTGAAGTCTCCCAATCAGTTCATTACCCTCTAAACCAACACTTCATAAAGTAATGTCTAATCAACAGTCAACCTAAAGATTAGTGTCACAGACTCAAATAATGGTGGTGACAGCCAGTTATAAAAGTCTATCCAAAAGAGCGGACTAAACTGTAAACCAATACAGTTCAATTTTTCTATTTATTGAGCACATTCACAAGGACAGTATGATTCTAAATTCAGAAAAACAACATTCCACAACTTCCAACCACCTGCTCAGCAGAGAGAAAAAATTATACACTGAACTTTGGCAAACATTTATGATATCTTTGATTAGAGGTGAAAAAAAGACAAAACTTAGGCAATACATTCTTATTTTTTTTAAAAGGACACAGTTTTATTTTTCCATGGGTGGGAACATGGGCTTTGGTCAAAGAACCTTCCACAAACAATTAGCTTCAAGAAACAGCTAGCAATGAAGGCAGGCTTTGCTGAAGAACAATTCTTCAGTCATTCAAGGCCACTACTCAGCCTAATCCTTTCAGTTGACTTCCGCCTACTACTGGCTGACTGTGCTTAACTCAGTGTGGGAAGGGGGAACAGAGAGACAAAAACAACTCACTCTGAAATGATTCATAAAAACTATGAAACCTCAGAGACATACCAATGTGGTAGGCAGAAAAATGCTCTTCAGAAGATGCCCAAGTCCTGATCCTCTAAACCTGTAACTATGTGTGACTGTGGCATAGGGGGAATTAAAGTTGCAGGTGGAATTTAAGGCTGCTAATCAGCTGATCTTAAAAGGAAAGAGGGAGGCAGAAGAGCTGCTGACAAAGAGTGATACAAAGTGAGAGAGGCTGAACTGGAAATTGCTGGCTTTGATGGTAGAAGGACATGAGCCAAGGACTGCTGCTGGCCTCCAGGACCTGCAAGATGCCAGGATGACAAATTCTCCACTGGAGCCTCCAGAAAGCAGGGAGCTGTGCAGATACCACGACTTTAGCCCAGAGAGACCAATTTTGGGCTTCTGACCTCAAGAACTATAAGCTCTGTGTTATTTCTAAGCCATTAACCCCGTGGGAATTTGTAACAGGAGCAATAGGAAAGGAATACAGGGAATTTCACCTGAGAGAAAAGATACATGATTTCTGTAATTTCTATAGCACATGAACATTTATTCCACCCCACCCTGCCACCCCCCAAGAGGAGAGCCAGAAGCTCCTGCCTGATGTGGCCCTTCCCTTCTCTGCCCTCACCTAAAACTTATCACGAAACGGAACACTTCATGCCCATCTATTTTACATACATGGTCTGAAATACATTCAAGTTGGTGTGGCATTTTGAGGCTTTGTACATACAAGTTTCACAACATTTTATGAGACCAGAGGGACCTCAGAGAAGAACATCTGGTCCATTCCTTATAATTAATTTATAAGTGAAAACATCCAGGCCAGAAGGCTGTGGGGAGTACGATTCTCCAAGTTACACAGCTAGTTAACCACAAAGCCATACACATCCTCTCTCATTCTCTCTCCCCCCTATCTTCCACTGCCCTATGCTACTAGTAACCAAAATGAAATGCTGTCCATACAACTAAAATGGCACTTGAGCAGTAGGTAACTAAGAGGGTAAATTTTAAATTTTATTTCATTTTAATTAAATTTTTTAAAAAAACTAATGTTTCTGTTACTGGGAATGCTTGGAACAATCTGGGAATGTGAGTCTACTTTTTCAACTATAAAGCTTCTGAGATCTAAACATAGGTCAAGTATTTCTGATGAAAATCCAGAGTCTGAATGCACTGAAAGTGTAAAGTACACACTGGATTTAGGAGATCCAGTCTGAAAAAAATATAAAATCTATCCTTAATTTTTCATATGATTAGATATTGAAATGAAAGTAGTTTTGGTACATTATTAATAAGTTTAAATGTAGCTATCACTATTAATACAAAATTTTACTATTATAAATTATAATTTAATACATATAAATATATAAAATTATGTATAATATATACAATTATATATAATATATAAATATATAAATATATTTACTATTATAAATTATATTACTGTAAAATTTTAAATTTATAAATATATAAAATTATATGTTATATATATAATAAAATATAAATATATTTACTATTATAAATTGTACTATTAATATAAAATTTTAAATTACACATGTGGCTCTCATATTTCTCTCAGTGCTGTTCTAAAGGAATAGACTGAGATACACATGCATCTTAATCTTATATTCTACAAAATGCAAACAATAAAAAATACCAAGTATTTGTTTGATGCAAAGAAAAATTATAGAGGGAACATGTGAAAGAAAAATACACATATATGGTAAGAATCCTCAAACTCTGTAACAAGGTCACAGTAGAAGAAAATATTTTTTAATTTTATTTTTAATCAATTGCAATACAAAAATGATTAGAATAAAAATTGCTCTTCTTAAAACATAACTTGTTAGTAGGCTCTTAATTTACAAATAACATCGTAAAACAAAACTATAAACTAAGAATGAGCACACAGACTGCATAGCAGTCACTATACATTTTTAGAAATCTATTTTTTCTACAAACGTGTCAAGCTCACAAAATACAAGCGATTCACAAATTCTTTGCATGAAATTTCTAATCCAAGCTCTCCCTTTTTTTGGCCTTGCTAATGGATCAGCTATAAGTTTTCAGAACTAATACTATTAATACACCACAGAGAGAGATATGCTGATCTATCAGACAAGGGTCTTGAAAAATGTTTGTGTAAAAATATCACATGGCCAAAGGGTCTATAAAAATCCCTAGAATTTGGCCTTAGGATATGTGGCCCAGTGGCAAAGAATCCACCTGCCAAGCAGGAGATGCAAGAGATGCGGGTTCTATCCCTGGATCAGGAAGATCCCCTGGAGTAGGAAAGAGCAACCTGATCCAGTATTTTGGCCTGGAAAATTCCATGGATGGAGGAGCCTGGCAGGCTTCAGTCCATAGGGTGACAAAGAATAGGACATGACTGAGCACAGCACAGTAAACCAATTCATCTGACTTCCTTTTTCATGCAATTCTATATGCACAACAGGAGTGAGTCTACACTGGAAATATCCCCATGTGACAGATGACTGATCAAAAAGTCACAGCAGTCTACACTGCAGTTCAGAGGAGGCCAGCTTTCAGAGGCCACCTGGTTCCTCAAGAAAAGGGGTATTTTGTTCAGGTGATCCTAAGCTTCCCAGGGTCATGCAGAATAATCTCAGCTTTGTTTTCCAGGCTCTCTGAGGACACTTGGGTCAGTGATTGTTTGAGGACCCCGGTGGACTTTGCTGAGCTCATCCTGGGATTCATTCCCAGGACTCTGGCCTGCAAGGCTGCACAGATCACCTCATTCTCCATTTCCACCACCCAACAGTCCAGCTTTCCTATTTAAAAGCATTAAGCAAAACACACGTGATTATAATATTCAGATAAAAGGACAATATACAAATCTATATATGTAGTATGATAGCAATTATACAAACACAGGAAAAATAAATGCAAATATCAACAGTAGTATCTCTACTGGAAGGATAAAATTCTTTATACTTTTCAATATTTTCTACATTTGAGGGCAGGGTGGGGGACCTGTATTACTCATACAGGCTGATTTTCCTTGGGTTTTGTTCTCTTTTTTTTTGTACAGGGGAGTGATAAAAAAAAAAAACACTCATATTCCTAAGGTACTTGAGTATATTTTGAGTTAGCATACTCCTTTGACATTAGCACCTAATACATTTTGCAAACTGCTTGTAACATCATTAAGCACAGGTATACCTGGGTGGCTCAGAGGTAAAGAATTCGCCTGTCAATGCAAAAGATGCAAGTTTGATTCCTATTGTCAGAAAGATCCCCTAAAGAAGTAAATGGCAACCCACTCCAGTATTCCTGTCTGCAAAATCCCATGGACAGAGGAGCCTGGTGGGCTACAGTCCATAGGGTTGCAAGAGTCAGACACGACTTAATGACTAAACAACAAAAGTACTTATAAGTGTACTTTCAGTGTGCCACCCTATTAATACAAAAAACAGGATCAGTACTAAAAAGTATTCCTTTAGGAAAGTACTCTCAAAAGTAAGACATAATAAGACTAAAACATTTCTTCTCTGAAGTATGAATGTACACTTCAATCATTCATTTACATTGTACATCTAAGGTCATGGTAATAATACTGCATGAAAAATTAGGACATTACATGAATTTTTGACAGACTTTTCTAACTTGAGTATGATATATTTCAAATTATTTCTTGTAGCTTTTTAAAAGTTCAGCAGAGCAGAGGGGTATATACTGTATTAATAAATTAACCTAATACAAAAAGTACTTATTTGATTGATATGTCACCTTTCAGTCATAGTGTGTGCGTGCTAAGTTGCTTCAGTCATGTCCGGCTCTTGGCAGTCCTATGGACTGTAGCCCACCAGGCTCCTCTGTCCATGGGATTCTCCAGGCAAGAACACTGGAGTGGGTTGCCATGCCCTCTTCCAGGAGATTTTCCTTATCTAGGGAACAAACCCACATCTCTTACATCTCTTGCTCTGGCAAGCAGGTTCTTTACCACTAGGCTCCAGGCAAACATAGGTACCATTTTCATAGAGTTTAACGTCTATACATCAAGAAGATCATCACAAATAATAAATTATCAAAATTACCTTAATTGGAGAGGAAGATTGGCACTGCCAAAGTACTCTGGAACAGATCCACAAAGCATGCATGATAGTGAAAGGCTAGTGACACTCCTTATAAAGTCAGAAACCAGACAAGGATGCCTCCTATTAGCTCTGTCATTTTAATATTTCTTTTACCAAAACAAATCATCCATTTTAACACCAAAGTGGTGAAAAATAATAGATAATGGAAACTGAAAAATGTAACCAACATTATTTGGAAATGAAATGGTACTTCACTGATATAACCCAGTAGAAATTCTTGAAAACAATTCGAGTCAATATACAAAATCCACAGCTTCCCAAATTTCCAGAAATAACCAGTAGGAAAATAAAACATGGTAAAAGTCACATTCATAAAGGAAGAAAAAAGATAGTAAACAAATAGTAATATATTTAAAGGGAGGTGTATAGAGCCAATATAAAGAAAGCCACATAACTTTACTGTGGGGCACAAAAGAAGATCTGAATTAATGAAATGAGGTATTATCCTGCTGAATGTGAAAGTTTAATTGTAAATATTAGAATTTCCCTCCAAATAAATTTAGACATGTAATATGGTTACAATTAATACTTCATTAGAAATGGTCTTTAAAACTTGACAAAAATAATCTAGAGTTCATTTAGAAGAATAGTCAAGAATATTTACAAAAATTTGGAGAAATAGGGATGAGTAACTAGATGGAGCTTGCATTATCAGATATCAAATATTATCAAAATGTGTTATAAGCTATAGGAATTGAAACCTGTTTTGATCTTATAAGAATGTCCAAATATAGTCTAAAATTCAGCATACAATAAAATGACATTTCAAATTAATGCAAAAAGGATGGATTATTAAATCAGATTCATCAACCAGTTATTCACTTTTGGAAAAGATTAAGTTGGATCCCCATCTCTTACCTTAGACAAAAATAAATTTTGGATGCAATAAAATTTAAATATGAAAAAGGAAATCACAAAAGAAAATAAAGGTAATATTTTTACAATAATGGGGTGGGAAAGAACTGTCTTAAGCCTAATACCTAGACCAAAATCACAGAAAAATATTAGATTTGATAGCATAAAAATGTTAACCTTTAAGAAAAATAAAACCACCAAACACAAAACTGAAAGGAAGGTGAATTAAAATATTTCCAGAATGTGGCAGAAAGTTGGACCACAAAGAAGTTTGAGCATCGAGGAATTGGTGTGGTGCTAGAGAAGGCTCTTAAGAGTCCCTTGGACTACAAGGAGATCAAACCAGTCAATTAAAGCTGAAGCTCCAATACTTCAGCCCCTGATGCACAGAAACTCACTGGAAAAGACCCTGATGCTGGGAAAGATTGAAGGCAAAAGGAGAAGCGGGCAGCAGAGGATGAGATGGTTAGATAGCATTACCGACTCAATGGACATGAACTTGAGCAAACTCTGGGAGATAGTGAAGGACAGAGGAGCCTGGTGTGCTGGAGTCCAGGGGATCGGAAAGAGTCAGACATGACTCAGAGACTGAACAACAACAAGAAAATGGCAGAAAGGGAGTTAATAACCTTAACCAAGAGCATTCTTGAGAACCGATTAAAAATCTTGCTTTTAAAAATAGGCAAGAGACATAAAACAATTTACAAAAAACAATCATACAAAAAATTCAAACACATACAAAAGCAAATATGTGCAAATTAAAACATGATACCCCCAACTTCTTAGAGGGACAAGTGGCGTTCAGCCACCCGAGATTGAGCAATAACAGGTCTGTGATGCCCTTAGATGTCTGGGGCTGCACGCGCGCTACAATGACTGGCTCAGCGTGTGCCTACCCTAAGCCGGCAGGCGCGGGTAACCCGTTGAACCCCATTCGTGATGGGGATTGGGGATTGCAATTATTCCCCATGAACGAGGAATTCCCAGTAAGTTGGGGTCATAAGCTTGCATTGATTAAGTCCCTGCCCTTTGTACACACTGCCCTTCGCTACTACCGATTGGATGGTTTAGTGAGGCCTTCGAATCGGCCCCGCCAGGGTTGGCCCACGGCCCTGGCGGAGCGCTGAGAAGACGGTCGAACTTGACTATCTAGAGGAAGTAAAAGTCGTAACAAGGTTTCCGTAGGTGAACCTGCGGAAGGATCATTAAAAAAAAATAAAACATGATACCACGTTTTCAACATTAATGTATCAAAGACTTTAAAAAAATGATCACATCCAATGTTTTCAAGGAAGAAGGGTGTTGGCCACTCCCACTGCTGGTGTGAATCTGTATTCACACCTCTCTATCATCTTCCAAGAGAGGAATTTGGCAATGCATATTTAAAAACTCTAACATTCTGCAACACTCACTGATCCAGTAATTTCCTTTCCAGGAATTTATCCCATGGAAATGACTGTGGATATTTAAAGCATACTTATATAATGACTAAAATACATTTCTGACACTAGTAATATATATACATTATGCTATATTCATTGAAAGATGCAATGATTAATAATATTACTAGAGACTAGAGATATAAAATATATTTCAAGTCAGCTTAACTTTTGTTGTTGTTTGGTTCTTTTTTTCTGTCTTCATCCTAACTTTTTAAAAAGCATATTCTAAAGCAGAATACCTGCTATGATTATGTTTTTAAGATCCGCAGTGATTGGAAGTAGAAAAGATTGAAGGTTACATACCAAAATTATTAAAATTGGTTATTCTAAATTGTGAGGTTACTAGAGGTTTTATCTTCTTTTACTGCCCATTTGCTTTTCCACATTGTCTCCTCCTGCCTGCTCTCCCGGGGCTATTTCACTTTTTTAAAAAATGTCTGTTTCCTCCTTTATTTTCATTAAAAGCCAAAATCAAACCAAACAAAAAAAAACTACCTTGTTTGTTTTGGACACAGTTTGCCAGCCTCATTTTTATGTCCCACGGGCCTATGATCCTGCTTCTTACACATACCCCTTTCCAGCTTTCTAATCTCAGCCAACCACACTTCACAACACTCAAATTAACATACAATAGAATCTTTGTCTGCACTCAGATAGGACCCTTTTCTACCCTTCCCACAGCAAAATCCATTCCTCCTGTATTCTTTCTGAAGTACTATCACAAAACAGTATGAAAAATTGTTAAGCATGAAGACTAGTTATATAGTATGAAGACTAGTTATAAACAGAACCTGCAACAGTCCCTCATCTTTTGAATCAGCTCAAAGAAAACCCAACTAATCATAGAATTTGGATGTAAAATCAAATGAAGCTTCAAAAGCACACCGAGTCTGGTCCCTGACCCTTAGAGCAGGAAAAGCACTATTCTCCCCATTGGATAGGTGAGGTAAGAGAAACCCAGGGAAGACGAACTGGTGAAAACACTCACTGGTGACTAGTAGCAAAAAGAAAGAATGAAAGCTAGGTGTTATGTTCATGGAAATAATTCTTCTACAGTATCAGGTCACATTAATCTTTTACAAAAGGAGAGAGGAAGAGGGGAAGGAAGGAGGGAAAGAGGGAAGAGAAAAGGAAAAAAAAAAAGGAAACCAAACCATATTCCAATGTTTATGGATGAATGAATTACCTACCTATGAATTTTATAAGTGTTAAGTTGAAATACAACATGCTGGGAGAAAAGAGTCCTCATGCACTGTTGATGGGATTGTAAATTGATGCAACTATTATGGAAAACAGTATGGAGGTTCCTCAAAAAATTAAAAATAGTTACCACATGATCCAGCAATTCCACTTCTGACAATATAACCGAAGGAAATGAAAACACTGTGTTCACCAGCAATCCCTGAGCATATATATGCAAAAAAACATAATTCACAAAGATACATGCACCCTAATGTTTACTGCAGCACTATTCATAATAGTCAAGACATGGAAGCAACCCAACTGTCCATCAACAGAGTAATGGATAGAGAAGATGTGGTATTAAAAGGAATGAAATAGAGCCATTTGCAGCAACATGGGTGGACCCAGAGATGATCATACTAAATGAAATTAGAGAAAAACAAATACCATATGATATCATTTATATGTGGGCTCTAAAAGAATGATACAAATGAACTTATTTACAAATCAGAAACAGACCTACAGATTCTGAAAATAAACTTACAGTTATCAAAGGGGAAAGGTAGAGGGGAGGGATACATTAGAAGTTTGGAGCTACACAGTAGTATATACATACTACTATGTAGAAAACAGACAACCAACAAGAACTTACTATACAGCACAGAGAACTCTACTCAGTATTCTGTAATAACATATATGGGAAAAGAATCTGAGAAAGAATGGATATATGTACATATATATAGCTAAATCACTTTGGGTACACCTGAAACTAACACAATACTGTAAGTCAACTATACTCCGATATAAAATAAAAAGTTAAATTTTAAAAATCCCACAATGTTGAGGATATATCTGCACCCCTGTGTTCACAGCAGCATTATTCACAGTAGCTAAAACATGATAACAACCTAAGAGTCAACTGATGGACGAATGGATAAAGAACTTGTGATACACATCACACATACATACAGTGGAATATTATTCAACAATAAAAATGGAAGCAATCATGCCATTTGTGTCAGCATGAATGAGCCTTGAAGGCTTTATGCCAAGCAAAAAGTCAGACAGAGACAGACAAGTACTATAGATCTTACATATATCTGGAATCTAAAAGAAAAAAGCAAAGAAAAAAAAGATATTTGTGTTTACCAGAGGTAGGGAACAGGAGAAGGAGGAATTGGGTGAAGGTGGTTAAAAGGTACACACATCCAGTTATAAGATAAATAAGTACTGGATATAATGTACAGCATAATGATTATAGTTAACACTGCTATGTGTTATATTTGAAATGTGTTTCAAATGTGTTATATTTGAAAACTGTTAAGAGTAGATCTTAAGAGCTCTAGTCACAAGGAAAAAACTTTTCTTTTTCTTTTTTATATATATATGGGATAATGGACATAAACTTACCATGGTAACCATTTCACAATACATGTCAGTCAAAACATTATGCTGTTCATCTTCAATTTATACACTGCTGTATGTCAGTCAGATCTTAATAAAAGTGGCAGCAGGAATCTTCCTGGCCACCCCCTAGCTCCAGGAGGGATCTAACCTCTTTGGGCCTAGGTTACTCATAGCAAATTGAATCTGAAAATCTCTAATACAGTACAGTTTAACTCCAGTAACTTTAAACGGTGACACTACAACACAGAAAACAACATATATTCAATTCAATGAATAGATACTGGGCACCTACTATGGGGAAGATATTAACTACCATGACAAATACTGTGGGGATACGGTTTGGCCTCTAAATAAGCAATATAGCACTAGAAAATTTTACAGCTAGAAAGAACTGAATTTTATAAACTAGCAAACAGGCACAATATTATATATATATATTTATTTATGTATATATAAAATATAAATATATATATGTGAAAGTCGCTCAGTCGTGTCTAACTCTTTGCAACCCCATGGACTGTAACCTGCCAGGCTCCTCTGTCCATAGAATTCTCTAGGCAAGAATACTGGAGCAGGTAGCCAGTCCCTTCTCCAGGGGATCTTCCCAACCCAGGAATTGAACCGAGGTCTCCTGCATTGCAAGGGGATTCTTTACCATTTGAGGTACCAGGGAAGCCCATATTATATATAATATGTCAGTTCAGTTCAGTCGCTCAGTCGTGTCTGACTCTTTGCCACCCCATGAATCACAGCACGCCAGGCCTCCCTGTCCATCACCAACTCCCAGAGTTCACTCAAATTCATGTCCATCGAGTCGGTGATGCCTTCCAGCCATCTCATTCTTTGTCATCCCCTTCTCCTCCTGCCCCCAATCCCTCCCAGCATCAGAGTCTTTTCCAGTGAGTCAACTCTTCGCATGAGGTGGCCAAAGTACTGGAGTTTCAGCTTTAGCATCAGTCCTTCCAATGAACACCCAGGACTGATCTCCGTTAGAATGGAGATCTAAATGGAGAATGGTGGTTAGACTATCATATTCTTTAATAAATTTTAATAACTTTAAGACTAGACAAGGAGATGGGGAATTTGGCAGGTTCATTTTTAAAAAACTTACTGAGGTGAAATTTAGATAACACAAAAGTAACCATTTTAAAGTGAACAACTCAGTGGCACTTAGTACAGTCACAATGTTGTGCAGCTACCACTTCTACTAGTTCCAAAACTTCTGCAGTGCGCCAACACATCCTGGATACACCCCATTCCTGACCCTGACCTTTCCCTGCTGAACCCTTTGATTTCTGGATGGGCTTCTGACATCATTCAGCAAAAGTGGACAACTTATTCAACTCCAAAATCATTTAACAAATGCCCATCTAAGTCTCTATCAGTAGTGTCAAGTCATACAATTACTTAGAAAAGCCAATCAATAGAACCATCCTTCAGAACTAATCATCTTTTCAACAGCTGGATGTTTATTATCTGAATTATTCACTGCATCTATGCTCTCATTTCAGTCTCCCTTTGCGAGTCTGCAGAGTCCTTGCAGTATGTTTGGGGTTTAGGTTCACAAGAGGCCAGTTCACAGGCACTTTAGGTAGGACTCCCACTTTGCAGACAGTTTGAGAGAACTGTTTGAATGTAGGTACACACTACAGTTACTATGAATATATTTACATATTACCTTAGAAATATTTATTGTACTAGCTGTAAAATTGCAACTATAGGCAAACCTCAGAGATTATACAGTTTCGGTCCCAGAACACCATGACAAAATGAATACTGCAATAAAGCCACATGAATTTTTTGGCTTCCCAGTGCATGTAAGAGTTACATTTACATTATACTGTAGTCCATTAAGTGTGCAGCAGCATTATGTGTAAAAGGAATACAATGTACATACCTTATTTTTCAAATATTTTATTGCTAAAAAATGCTAACCATCTCCTGAGCCTCCAGTCAGTTATAATCTTTTTGCTAGAGGTGTGAAATATTGCAAGAATTACCAAAATGTGACACAAGACATAAAATGAGCAAATGCCACTGAAAAAATGACCTCTAGATTTGTTTGATGCAGGACTGCCACCATCTTTCAGTTCGTTAAAAAAAAAAATGCAGTATCTTCGAATTACAATAAAGTGAAGTGCAATGAAACAAAGTATGCCTGTGCCAGCCTCTTCTGAGAGTTTCTCATGCTCCTGACATAGGTCTATGTACTTTCAGCATGATTTCATTTAGTCCCTGCCTGGATTAAGCGACTTGCCCCCATCCACTTTAGATGTGAAGGGCTAGAATTTAAAAGATGTAAGGGAAGGACCGGAGAAGGCAATGGCAAGCCACTCCAGTACTATTGCTTAGAAAATCCCATGGATGGAGCAGCCTGGTAGGCTGTAGTCCATGGGGTCGGTAAGGGTCGGACACGACTGAGCGACTTCACTTTCACTTTCACACATTGGAGAAGGAAATGGCAACCCACTCCAGTGTTCTTGCCTGGAGAATCCCAGGGACGGGGGAGCCTGGTGGGCTTATGTCTATGGGGTCACACAGAGTCGGACACGACTGAAGTGACTTAGCAGCAGGAGCAGCAAGGGAAGGACGTAAGAGAAGGGAAAAAAAAAAAGTGCTCTGATTGGCTCGGCACAGTCCATCCCTGAGACTGCACTGCCAATAATGATCCCTGAACCATTTCTATCAAAAATTCCCATGGCAATTGGGATAAACCAAAAGCCACATGGCTTAACTCTGAAAGACACTCCCAGGCAGTGCTGTGGAGAAGGAGCAGAGGCTCAGCTCCTCAGATATTCCAACTGTTCATTATCAGCAGAAATACATTAGCCAACAGTGATTTCAATCCACGTCAAAGACATTTTCATTTATCCCTGTGAAAATATTCAGAAATATTTCTGCCCTATACAAGACCGCAGCTTTTCCCTGGGGGCCATCTCCAGCACTCCCAACCCCCTCACTCTAGACTATTTTCCCACAGTTCTCATCACCATCTAATACACTACACAGTTGACTTATGGACTGTGCATATTATTTTTATTCTGCGCTAGAATGCAAGCTCACTGAGAATGGGGGAATCTTTGTTTTATTCACTGCTGTGTCCCTGTGCTAAGAAACACAATGGCCTAAACCACAGTTGGAACGCATTCATTCCTATTTCTTACAAAACTAGATAATGGTATTTATTCAAAACACTTTCTAACATTTCACCAAAACCCGCTAAATGCTGCTAAACATTTCATACATTTGCATGGAGACACTGACACATCCATAAGTGAATTCCACAGCTACGTCACTGAGAAGAAAGCTGTAATTACGGAATAATAGAAATATCACTGACAGATGGAAGGGGGGTTTTTCCTGTTACTAGAGCTTATCCACGGAATTATATGAAGACTTCTGTGAGTGAGTATGACTGACAGAAGATCAGAGCATGCAAATCAAGCCTTGATTCCTCAACACTTAGGAACAAGGTTGAGGAGTAGTGCAATGGAAGGCAGGAGCAATGAAAGATGGATGTTTAATTTCAAACACTGATCTTTATAACAGAAGTTACTACATGTTTGTAAATGTTTTAAAATGCTCATTATTTCTGCAAAGGAAACTAGAGAAAATTGTATAATAAATTAGTATTGCAGAGCATGGGTTAATCGGTGTTTTAATTATTAAACACTTTACTAGGCATCAATGGCTCAGAGGGTAAAGCCTGTACCTGCAAATGCAGGAGGCATAAGAGACCCGGCCTCAGTCCCTGGGTCGGGAAGGTCCCCTGGAGAAGGAAATGGCAACCCACTTCAGTGTTCTTGCCTGGGAAACTCCATGGACGGAGGAGCCTGGCGGGCTACGGTCATGGGGTTGCAAAGGGTCGGACACGTCCGAGCACAACCACCTACCTACCTACTAGGTACCAGGCACTGTTTTGAGGCCTTCGCATATGTCACATCAGTTGAGTAACCTCATAACCATCCTGTGATGTAGGTACTATTACTATTGGGTTGGCCAAAAAGTTCATTCGAGTATTTCATAACATCTTACAGAAAAACACAAAAGAATATTTTGGCCAACCCAATATTTTACAGATAACGAAACTGAGGCTCAGTGGGGCTGCCTAACCTGCTTGAGACTACAAAGTTACATAGTGATGGAGCTGGGATCAAACCCAGGAGTCATACTCCAGGTAAGCTGTTTCCAACAGGGAGTGGTTCTGTTTCCCAGGTACTACTTGTCAATGTCTGGAGATGTTTTTTGTTGTCACAACTGGAGGGAAGGTGCTGATGGCATCTAGTGGGCAGAAATGCTACAAAACTTCCTACAATGCGGAGGGCAGCCCCACAACAGAGAATTATCTGGCCCAAAATGTCAACAGTGCCAAGGCTGAGAAACCCTGCTGTACAGCTCCAACTCTTAGCCACTGCTTTCAGAGTTTTAGAAACACCACCACTGACACAAGGACTAAAAGAGGACAATTATGTAGAACATGCCAGTAATAGGAAGGTATGCTGCTGCTGCTAAGTCGCTTCAGTCGTGTCCAACTCTGTGCAACCCCATAGACAGCAGCCCACCAGGCTCCCTCGTCCCTGGCATTCTCCAGGCAAGAACACTGGAGTGGGTAGCCATTTCCTTCTCCAATGCATGAAAGTGAAAAGTGAAAGTGAAGTCGCTCAGTTGTGTCCGACTCTTCGCGACCCCATGGACTGCAGCCCACCAGGCTCCTCCGCCCATGGGAGTTTTCAAGCAAGCAAGAGTACTGGAGTGGACTGTCATTGCCTTCTCCAATAGGCAGGTATAAGTAACCACATAAAAGAATTATATTTGTTTGCTTAGAAGGTTGTAACAGATGACCACAAACTTGCTGGCTTAAAATTACAGAAATTTATTCCTTCACAGTTCTGAAAATCCAAGTCCAAAACTAGTAGACCTGTGCTGAAATCAAGCTGTTGGCAGGGCCAGACTCCCTCAGGAGGTGCTCAGGGACAATCCATCCCTTGCTGCTCCCAGCTTCTGGTTGCAGCCAGCACTGGCACTCCTTGGCTGGTGGCCACATCATTTCAGTCTCTGCCTCCATCCTCACATTACAGTCTTCTGTTTCTCTATGTGCAGTCTCCCCTGCCTCTCTCTCTTATTAATTAGGCCACTGTGATGACATTCAGGGCCTAGGAAATCCAGCATAATCCAGATGATGAAAATCCTCATCTGAAGATCTTTAATTTAAGGTTTTCCCTGGTGGTCCAGTGGTTAAGAATCCGCCTTGCAATACAGGGGACACGGGGTTGATCCCTGGTCGGGGAACTAAGATCCCACATGCCGAAGGGCAACTAAGCCTGTGCACCAAAGAGAGCCCGAGGAAGACCCAGTGCAGCCCAAATAAACAGATCCTTAGTCACATCTGCAAAGACTCTTCTCTTTTGAATAAAGTAGCATTTATAGGTTGTAGGGATGAGGGCATGAGCATCTTTGGAGGGCCATTTTCCAGCCTACCACAAGTAGATACTACACTCACATTTTATCCATGATGGACTTTTAAATCATGTGCCCAAGGACAAAAGGCTATCAAGCAGTCGAGGTGGGATTTGAACCCAACTCATCTCTGGAACTCAATTTCTTATCTTTATGCCACTTAGGAAAACTGAAGAAAAGATCTTAAACTAGCAAGTCTCAAGCTACAAGTAGCGAATAATGCAAGAAAGACTAAAATTCCACATATGCTCCAGGTACAATCAGTGAAAATCATGAAAGCACAAACTTCCATGATGTGAGGGTCTCAAAAGTATTTGCATTAACTCATTATTTTCTTTACATTATTTAGTGATCATTTCTCATCCCCTTTTGGAGGTATCTTATTGTACAAAGAACTACCCGTAATCCTTTCATAGAACAGCCTACAGTCTTTTCCCCCAAATCTTAAGTAACAAGCAATGATTAAAGTTTTAACTGCATATGTTCCTTCAGGATTTGTAATTATGGACTAAAATGCCAAGCTTCTGGTGAGAGGAAGTTATTGACACTGGAGGGAAGGATATGGTGGGTCTACACGTGGGTGGATGCTATAGTTTTTGTAACCCCAGAAATTTTGTCATATTAAAAATACTGGGTATATAGCCTTTAAAAGGAATGAAGCATGTATACATGCTGCAACATGGATGAACCTTAAAAACAGGCCAAGTGAAAGAAGCCAGACACAAAAGGACACATACTGTATGATTCCATTTGTATGAAACATCCAGAATAGTTAAATCCACAGAAACAGCAGATTACTGGTTGTCTAGGGTACAGGGAGTGGAGAATGGGGAGTGATTGCTTAGAGATATGAGGTTTTATTGTAAAATGATGAAAATGTTTTACAATAGAGAGAGTGGTTGCCTCTGTTTTTCACTTTAATATGGATAATTTTCTGTTATGTGAATTTCACTTCAGTATGAACAAAGAATAATTAGAGACCTCTATGCTAAGCAAACTCTGAAGTAGACAACTCATTTCTTTAGGATATAGTGTTAAATCATATTCTGGTTCAATTCCTAGCCTAAAAAACCTATGATCTATTTTTTTTTATGACCCTGGACAGAAGCTGTCTTCTCCTACTCTACCTTTTAGACTTTGATAAGAAGTCTTCCAGAACTAGTGGTCATAAAAATTTTTAATTCACTTTTTTTTTTTTACTACTAGTGTAAAAATAATTATGCCAAAATTCATAGTAAAGTAATACCTAGAATAAAAACTTTACCTCCCACTCTCCTAAAATAAGTTGCCTACTTGGATTTTCCTATAAAAAAAGACAAATGAGATAATAAAATGAAAATGCTCTAACTCGGAAGCATCTTTCACATGCAAGGTATTATTGTTAGTGTACAGAACGATACTCATAAAAAAAGACAGCATCAAGTAAAATACTGCCATGTTGCAGTGTGTGCTTTAAAAAAACATGACCTGGCAGTAATAACTAACCAAAGAAACTGGTGGTCTATTACTGTTCAGTCACCAGACAGTAATTAAGCAGCAAATGTCAAGAGCTGAAGTTCTGATGTGATAATAACCTGCTAGGACTAGAAGAATGTGCTCGTAGGAGATAAGCTTTCCTTCTCCCGGTGAGCACCTCAAGGTTGTTGCCTCAGGGAGTCTGGATTGCCCCAGGGGCCCTGTGTGGTGGAAAACTTGTCATTAGGCTAAGAATGTAAAGCTCTCTGACTGTGGCTGGGGTCAGGGCAGTCTACTGAGCAGCCAGGGAAAGGATGAAAGCTAAGGCGATCGCCAAGCCTAGTTCAAGCCCACCACCATCCTTCAGAAACCAGATGCTACTGTTCCCTGGGAAGGCAGGCCCAGGAGGCTCCAACTGTGTGGACTGAGGTTAGGCAGGGGACAGGCCATCTTTTAAGTGTGCCACATTCATAGCACTGACTCTTAGATTCTCTTGCTCTGCACCCTGCAGGATACTCTGCACAGGGAACTAGTATTTCCATTCCAAATGGCACCTGGGCTCCTGACACCTCTGTGTGACTGAGAAGTGGTGAGCCAGGCCATAGCAGTGATGACAGGGACAAGCCCAGGAGAGAGCTGGCAGGGCTGATCTCTGGCCATGCTGGCCAGTAACCCCTTCAGTGACCTCACAGCAACACCACCTCCTTCATGTGGCTATCTGTAAAATGGGGAGGTAGCCCCACTCAGCCCTGCCTGCCTCAAAGTTCCTGTTAGAAAAGAGAACAAAAGTGGGAGTGAAGGGGACAACAGTGAAAAGCAGACCAAAAGTAAAGCCATCAGCACTTTGTAAACTCTACCGTGCATACCATGCCACCAAGTCCCTGGATGTTAAGAGTGCACACAAAAGAAGAGAAGCTCTGGGAAATGATTTAGTTGGCTTGATTATTTGTGCCTTCACTTATTTATTCAACAAATATTTAGTGAACACCAACTGAATCTCCAATACTTCGGCCACCTGATGCAAGGAACTGACATATTGGAAAAGAACCTGATGCTAGTTAAGATTGAAGGCAGGAGGAGAAGGGGACAATAGAGGATGAGATGGCTGAATGGCATCACCAACTCAATGGACACCAGTTTGAGCAAGCTCCGAGAGTTGGTGATGGCCAGAGAAGTGTGGCGTACTGCAGTCATGGGATTGCAAAGAGTCAGACATGACTGAGCGACTGAACTGAACTAAATAAATGGAGTTGTAGGGGGGCTTCCCTGGTGGCTCAAACGTAAAGAATCTGCCTGAAATGTGGGAGACCTGGGTTTGATCCCTGGGTCAGGAAGATCCCCTAGAGAAGGGAATGGCAACCCACTCCAGTATTCTTGCCTGGAGAATTCCATGGAGAGAGGATCCTGGTGGGCTACAGTCCAAAAGATCACAGAGTCAGACACAACTTAGCACACACAGACATATATAGATAGAGGAGCCTGGTGGGAGAAGGAAACTTCTTTGAATACCCACTTCAGTATAATGGCCTGGAGAATTCCACGGACTACCTAGTCCATGGGGTCACAAAGAGTCGGACACGACTAAGCAACTTTCACTTCACTCCCATCAAATTGGAAGCTCCATGAAGGAAAACAGCCCTTACCTGTTTTATTTAAGTAAGTGAAAGTGTTAGTTGCTCGATCCACATAAATAAATGGCTTAGAAAATCCCTTTGTTTATGCCAAATAACTACAAAAAAAGAAAAAAAAAGGTGCAGTAGGGGGAGAGGGAAAGGGAGAAAAAAGAGAGAGAGAAGGTGGGTGGCGGGGGGGATTGGCGAGGGGTAGGCGAGAAAGAGAGAACCAGGTAGAACTGAGCTTCTCTGCACCGAGAATCTGTTATGAACACTCTAACTAGAATGTAAAGACAAGCTGAGAAGAACACTGAATGACGGATCTGAAGAATCTGTTGTACTCTATAATCTACTTGTCCATGTACTCTATTTCTCTTCAGTAAAATTTTTGAGGAAAAAGAAAGAGAGGAAGAGACTACGGCAAAATGAGGAGTATGGTAAGCAGTGCCTTCCAAAAGAGTGTTAACAGGATGTCAAGACGGACATGGCAACCACTAAGACAGACTAGATACTAGACTCCAAAATGAAGTGCCAGCCCTGGATGCAGTCCCTCAAAGGACAGTGGCCCCAAACCATGGTCACTAATCTTGAGCTCCTCACCCATAGCGAGGGCACAAATGGGTCAGGCTGTTGGCGGCTAAATTAAGGAGGGAACAGTTAAAGCAAGCAGGCTGCGGTTCTTCTCTGGAAGAGGCAGGAGTCAGCTCCCCCCCCCCCCTTAGTAGTCTAGTGAGGGGCCTCACAGGACTAGCAGGAGAGCAGAAGACTCCTGCGACATGGGAGACACAGTGACTTTGTTGGTGACTTCTGCCTAAGAAAAAGGACAAGAAGTAGGCTGGCAGGATGCTGATGGACAAGCCAGAGGAAATAACAATTGCACTGGGATAAGCCTGCAGTTCTCAAGTTTGCGGGAGCCAAGATGTGTGAGTCCTTCCCAAGGACCAGATGTGGATCACACCCTGAGAACATGTCTGGCACCATCTTCTCAGCTTCTGCCCAACAAGGGCCATCTCCTGCACAGCAGAGGAACCCAGCAGATGGAGTCCACACGGACCAGGGAGACTATGAAAGGACAGGTGGTCACATCAATGAAACTGGAGGCAAGAGGTTCCCAGAGATAGAGGGGAGACTTCTGAAGAATATCTTTATTTCTGAAGATATTTCTGAAGAACCCACAAAGGGTCCCCCTAGAGAAAGAATCTATTCTAAACACTCACAACACAAAAGACAGCTCTCCTGTGATACTGCCTGCCAGTCAAAATTTCCCTGCACCTGTTCCTGTCCTGCCCACTCTTCTCCCAAAGCCAGAAGCAAGAGCTACTGAGTAAGCAAGGGGAACGGATCTAACCCCAGCCCCTTCTCCCTCCAATAGACCCTTGCTGCAAATAGGAGAGTGGGTGTAAGTAGAAATAAAGTTGGAAGTTGGGAGCTTTGACTGTGACATGATACTAGACATTTTCTGTATTTGGCACATTACACTGAAACTTTTTATTATGTAAGAGTAATCGCAATAGTCATGGGATATGTTTTCATCCAGAAACAGGGGAAATGCTTTCCGCTGAATACATTTTAATGGGAGAGTAGGAGACTAGATAAAGTTGGTTTTTGATAGTAGCCCATGAAATCTACTTGTTGCAGGCACATTACACATGAAACCACTTTGTGGCAGCACATCTCATGGCAAATATACTTTCCACAAAAGAAGTCCACTGTGTCCCAACTTGAACATGAAGATCCCTATGGGTTCTGGGTTCCCCTTTGAACACCCTACGTCCTTGGCAGGCCCATAAAGAGTCTGCAGCAGCTACAGCAACCAAGGCTACTATCTGCTGACCATCTCCTTACACCCTTCTCTTCCAAACACACACGTGGGTCAGGAAGGGATGTCTGATACCAGGAGCCACTACCATGCTCAGCGCTAATCCACATAAAATAGGCTCTGACTGAGTTCCCAACTTGGAGACTCACAAGTCTTCTCCTGAGACATCACTCTAATAGGATTCCTTCCACTGAGACCAAACTGTAAAGCCAGAGCCTTAACTCACACCCAGCAGTAAACCAAGACTATCAGTCCCAAGATGGCAGCCTAACACCCTCCCATTCATTCTCCCTGTGTCTTGGGTCACAAGAAGGATATCATAGAATGCAGAGTAGTAAAACATGAAACAGAGCTCATCTTCAATAAACTGGCACTTTGGTCACGCAAACGTGCAAAGTCAACAGTTTAAGCATCGTTATCTGTGTGTAAGTTTTAGCAAACTGACACACACAGGCCGAATCTTTGTTATTGGAAATACTGCTACCAAATACATGCTATACAAGATATCTATATGCCCCACATTGATAAGAGTTCATTTAAAATCAAGATCATTTTAAAAGCTGTTTCTGGGTCTGCACCCACTAAGTTTCAAGCTCCATGAAGGCAGAGACTATGTCTCAATTGCTTTTGTGTTCCTTGGGGCCGAGCATAGAATCTGGTACATAAAGAGTTCAACAAAGTCCTAAGGCTGATAAGTGAATGAACAAACAAATGAATATCCTGGCTTCCATTTCAAGATAGATGCATGTTAACGGCGTAATTGAATATATATGTTTTTAAAAAGGGATAGACCGGCTATCCATCATTTTTCACTATTCCATTCTCTCTACCCATTTCAGTGTGTGTATCTGAATCTTATAATTGGATAGTTTAGTGTTACTCTGTATAAAAGACTTTTCTGGGACTTCTTTGGTGGTCCAGGGGCTAAGACTCTGTGCTCCCAACGCAAGGGACCCAGGGTTCAATCCCTGCTCAGGATACTAGACTCCGCAGGCTACAACTAAGAGTTCACACCCTGCAACTAAAGATTCGCATGCCACAACCAAGACTTGGTGCAGTCAAATGAACAAGTATTTTTTAAAAAACGTTCTAAGGCTACTCTTTCAACAGGCCCTTGAGACCAGATCAACTAGCCCTTCACCCTCACTAGACAACAGCAAAGATCCATCATGGTATACGCCTCCATCTAAGGGAACTCATGTTTTGGGTCTCTCAAAGGGAATAATACTGCTTTAAAATAGATACATTGAAAAGAACTGACTTTCATCTTTCTTGTGGAAGGATCTTGGGGGCAAAGCTGAAAGAGGAAAGGTTCGCTAGCAGATGGTGGGGAGGCATCAGGCACCAAAGAAGGTCACAAGCTTTGGAGTTGGACAGGTCTGAAGTCAGTCACATCTTGGCTCTGCTGGGCCTCAGCTTCTCCATCTGTACAATGGAAATCATAAGGCCCACCTCAAAGAACCACTGTGTGGAGAACAAAGGAATGTATATGGAGGCTCTGATTATAGTATCTGGCATAAAATATGGGCTCAAACAAAAGTTCTACTACCATTATCTACACATAAACTGAACTACATACACCTACCTGCATATCTAAAGTTGATTTTATGTATGAGTGTCCACAACTCTTAAAGGATCTGAGATCCAAGACTCAGCTGTTTGGAACTTGGAATCCATTCTCCTATAGGAATAATGCTATAAATCACAGAATTTCAGAATGTAATAAAACTTCCCACTAAATGGAGTATCTTTCTAATCTAGTATCCCTGGGGTTGAAGTTTCAGGTAGATCCATCAAAACTTACATGAGGTATAATACAGCTGAAAGACTATATGTAAGCACACAAAAAATAGCAGAATATGATTTTCAAGGGTTGAGCAGTAGTTTATCTTCACATGTTCTTCTAACCGTAGCTAAGATTATCTTCCTACTTGGAAATTCATCCATGTAGAAAGTAGGGAGACAATTTGTTACAACCCACTCTGCCCTCCCCACACCCGACAACTACCGTGATAAACTTACAGTTAACATGAGGCAGGAACTTTTCTGCAGCATGAACAAAATGCAGCAGACCCGCAGAGGAGACAGAGACACTTGAGGGAGGAGAAGGGGGTGTCATGGGGATGAGACGCAGGTGTGGGGCAGGGCACAGCGGAGAAGACCCTGGTTCCCAGTTCACCTCCTTTATCATTCTGCCCAGCAACAGCCCTATTTCACCTGGTTGTGCACAAATTAAAAACTGTTTGTGGAGGTCATCTGAGACCCTGATGGGTCACCATGCATACGCAGTATTTCAGGGGTTATCTGTCAACCTCGGTCTGACCCCTGGCTATGCCCACTCTGACTTCATGCAGTGGGCAGCAAAAAAAGCACAGAGCGCTCTGGGGTATTCCACACTGTTTGTCTTTGGATTGGCAGAGAACGGCTGTTTATACTTACAGGATGTTCACAAGCTAAGTGTATTTAGCTTGGCGAATGTTTATAATGTTGCCTCCAACACGGAAAATTCAGCAGAAACTGCAGAA
The DNA here is from genome assembly GCF_049115385.1 of Moschus berezovskii. Taxonomy (NCBI): domain Eukaryota; kingdom Metazoa; phylum Chordata; class Mammalia; order Artiodactyla; family Moschidae; genus Moschus; species Moschus berezovskii. Next base: position 51,932,163 of record NC_142466.1, on the reverse strand, counting down.
ATGACCAAGAGAATCTGGTTTTCCATAAAAGCTTTAAGCACTACTCAGACAACATGGGACAACAATTATGATACAATGCTAAATGAAACAAAAGTTGTTTTATGAAAATGTATATATGGCACAATTTCAATTTTGAAGTACATGTACATGCTATATTTTATACATTCTTACATATCTGTGAAGGAAAAAAACTCCAAAACATGAATAATTATTTTGTCTGTGTTACGGAAATACAGAGTGTGTTTATGTATGCACACACATGTGTGCACGAGTTCATTTATTTATAATTTTCTCTAAAGTCTGCTTAAATGAATAACTATCATAAGAGGTAAAATGGAATTTAGAAACTCTAATCAGAAATTTTAAAGCTAAAAGGATACTTATAAATTACCCAATCCAACACTTCCTCCAACTCTTTTTAATTATATAGGAAGAACACCTCTGGTCCCACAGGTGACTTATGTTCCTAGAGCCCTCCAACTAGTAGAGAACTAGCCAAACTGTGGCTTGAACTCAGATCCTATGACATTTATGGTCTGTACCACTCCCATGAGATCATGGTGTGTCCTGGAGTCAGGGACTAATGAACTTCAGAAGGAAATACTCCATAACGAAAGAGCAAGTCTGACTGTGCACACCTACACTTCTCACTAAATAAATATTTGCCAAGAGTCATATCATAATTTTATGACCTGCAAACAATTCAATTGCTACAGGAGCTCTGGTGACTTCATCGGGGCTACTGCACCAGAGTCCTGGTTTCAACATTTTTACTCCTGTGTTGCACAGAAGTTCACCTTCAGAGACTCTCAAATGAAAACACATCGAAAGGCACCTCTGTCCTTAGGTTACCCATCTAGGTGTCCTAGGTGACAATGGAGAAGAAATGTCTTATATGTGGTCTTCCACTGTTGCTTAACATCACATACAACTGCCACTTAACTTCCATTCCACCATATCACACTGTATGAGAACTGCTTAACATTTATCCACCTCCCAAACACGTACAGAAAACAGATCAAAAAGCTTCTTTAGTAGCTCTCACTTTAAGTACTTCCTATTGATAAACATGAAGCCTTGTTAGGTGCAAAGTGCCATCTAAACCTGACAAAAAGCACAGTTTCAACCTCTTTCATTTCTACAAGGAGAAAATTCAGACATCTGATACAAACACAGGTAGAGAGCAGCCCTGGGCCTCATAGAAGCGGTTTCCTATTTTGTCCTGCTTATCTTGAGCTGGTTGGACTGGGGAAGTTTTGGGGGCAAGGGGTGGGGAGGAAGCCTCCAAGGACACAGTGGCAGAGTTCTGGCCACAGCTGGCAAGTCAAAGAACTGTTTTTTCAGATAAGCAGAGAGACTCTAACCCTGGTCACAGGTACAGCGGCTAGCTCGTTTCCTGTCCAGTGTGCTAACCAGAAACATAATAGGGAACCCAAGATATACTTATGGTGGGTAAAGAGCATGCAGGAATTTGAACAATACACCAGTTGCCTGGGTTAAGCAGTAATTAATTTAGACTTGTTAGCTGTGCACATCATATGAAAGAAAGCAAAGCCGAGGGCATGCACAGGCATAGCAGAGCAGGAAGCACCTAAGATGGGCTACAAAAATGTGAAAATGCTTCCACTATAAGACTTTACGGTAGAAGAATCCAAGGAGAAATTTAGGTAAGAGCTGGCTGAAAGGTACTGCAGCCTGAGATATTTCAGGTTGCAAAATATTCCTCCCACCAAAATTATTTCAGTATTGAGGGAAGCCCTAGACAGAGACTAAAATTCATATGTTTAACTACAGGTGCTAAATTCTTAAATATTTGTAAGTTTTAAGGACAGAATGTAATGGGCTAAAGTGATATCTTTTCTTTATTTTGTCAAAAAAAAAAAAAACACATCTAAAATGGAACAAGGATACTACCAAAGTACCACTTAATCAGACTCCCAATTCTGAGAATTTAAAAGAACCTATCTACAAAACAGAAACAGACTCGTGGATACAGACTTGTGGTTGCCAAGAGGGAGGGGGCTTGAGGAGGGGTGGAGTAGGAGTCTGGGGTTAGCAGATGTAAGATATTACATATAGAATGGATAAACAACAAGGTCCTACTGCGTAACACAGGGAACTGTACTCAATATCCTATGACAAACCATAATGGAAAAGAAAATAAAAATGTATATATATACACATAAATATATGGCTAAATCACTTTGCTGTACAGCAAAAATTGAACACTGTAATTCAACTAAACTTCAATAAAAAAAAAATAAGTCAACCCTGAGAATATAAGTCAAGAAGACAAATGGAGCAAAAGGTTAGGCTGTGTGAAGATGCATAATATATTGTATTCTATAAGAGCAGATTTAAAAACACTAGATCCTATTTGATGACTAATGATGGGGGAAATCAGACAAGAGTAAATTAAGACCCATGAAATAGTCTCAACCACTTTAAAAATGATAACATGAAGATAAAAGTGAGAAACAATATGAAGTTTAAAATTCAAAATTAAACATTCATTATGGCTACAACTAAACCAAAATACTACAGAGGTGTCAGGCAGAGAACTAGGAGGAAGGTCAAGGAACAGAACAAGATGGTTCAGGGTAGACTGGACAGGGCATAGAGGCGCTATAGGCAAGCACCCCTTGGGTAAAGCCATGGAAAACTTTTTGGAGTGGTGAAGCAGAGGCTCTAATCTCATCCAGAAATCCCAAGGGATGGGCTTGAGCCCTAAACACACACACAAAAAATTGGTCTTCCTAAGATTAAAGGGGACCCAAGTACAGTGCTTCATTACTCTTGGATGTAAAGGTTAAGAAAAGGATGGGCTGATATCCTTGTGGATGTGTCTGGGGGTAAATGTAATGTCCGATGCTGTAAAAAGAACAATATTACATAGTAACCTGTAATGTTAGGTCCACAAATCAAGGTAAATTGGAAGTGGTCAAAAAGGAGACGGCAAGAGTGAACATTGACAACTTAGGAATCAGTGAACTAAAATGGACAGGAAAGGGTGAATTTAATGCATATGACCCTTATATCTACCTGTGGGCAAGAATCCCATAGAAGAAATGGAATAGCTCTCATATTCAACAAGAATCAGAAATGCAGAACTCAATCTCAAAAGTGACAGAATGACCTCAGTTCGTTTCCAAGGCAAACTATTCAACATCACAGTAATCCAAGTCTATGCCCCAATCACTGATGCCAAAGAAGCTGAAGTTGATCAATTCTATGAAGACCTACAATACTTTCTAGAACTAACACACACACACACAAAAAAAAATCCTTTTCATCATAGGGGACTGGAATGCAAAAAGGAGTCAAGATCCCAGAATAACAGGCAAGTTTGGCCTTGGAGTACAAAATGAAGCAGGGCACAGGCTAACAGAGTTTTGTCAAGAGAACACACTGGTCATAGCAAACACCCTTTTCCAACAACCCAAGAGATGACTCTACACATAGATATCACCAGATGGTCAATACTGAAGTCAGACTGATTATGTTCTTTGCAGCCAAGGATGGGAAGTTCCATATAGCCAATAAAAATAAGACCTGGAGCTGACTGTGGCTCAGATCATGAGCTCCTTATTGCAAAATTCAGTCTTAAACTGAAGAAAGTGGGGAAAACCACTAGGCAATTCAGGTGTGATCTAAATCAAATCCCTTATGATTATACAGTAGAGGTAATGAATAAATTTAAGTGATTAAATCTGATAGAATGCCTGAAGAACTATAGACGGAAGTTCATAACGTTGTATAGGAGGCAGAGACTAAAACCATCCCAAAGAAAAAAGAAATACCATGAAGGCAAAGTGGTTTTCTGAGGAGGCTTTACAAATAGTTGAGGAAAGAAGAGAAGCAAAAGGCAATGGAGAAAGGGAAAGATATACCCAACTGAGTGCAGAGTTCCAGAGAATAGCAAGGAAAGACAAAAAGGCCTTCTTAAAAGAACAATGCTAAGAAATAGAGGAAAACAATAGAATGGGTAAGACTAGCGATCTCTTCAAGAAAATTAGAGATACTAAAGGAACATCTCATGCAAGGATGGGCAGGATAAAGAACAGATAATGGTAAGGACCTAACAGAAGCAGAAGACATTAAGAGGAGGTGGCAAGTATACACAGAAGAACTGTATATAAAAGGTCTTAATGCCCCGGATAACCATGATGGTGCGATCACTCACTTAGAGACAGACATCCTGGAGCGTGAAGTCAAGTGGGCCTTAGAAAGCATTATTACGAACAAAGCTAGTGGAGGTGATGGAATTCTGGTTGAGCTATTTCAAATCCCCAAAGATGATGTGTGAAAGTGCTGCACTCAGTATGTCAGCAAATTTGGAAAACTTAGCAGTGACCACAGAACTGGGAAAGGTTTTCATTCCAATTCCAAAGAAGAGCAATGTCAGAGAATGTTCAAACTACCGTACAATTGCGATCATTTCCCATGCGACAGTTAGAACCCGACATGAAACAACTGACTGGTTCAAAATTTGTAAAGGAGTATGACAAGGCTGTATATTGTCACACTGCTTATTTAACTTTTATGCAGAGTATATCATGTGAAGTGCCAGGCTGGATGATTCACAAATTGGAATCAAGATTGCCAGGAGAAATAACAACCTCAGATATGGAGATGATACCACTCTAATAGCAGAAAGTGAAGAGGAACTAAAGAGGAAGGTGAAAAAGCTCGCTTGAAACTCAACATTCAAAAAACAAAGATTATGGCATCTGGTCTCATCACTTCTTGGCAAATAGAAGGGGGAAAAGTGGAAGCAGTGACAGATTTTATTTTTCTTGGGCTCCAAAATCACTGCAGATGATGACTACACCTTGAAATTAAAGGAAAGCTATGACAAAACTAGACAGTTTATTAAAAAGCAGAGATATCACTTTGTGGACAAAGATCCATAGAGTCAAAGCTATGGTTTTTCTTGTAGGCATGTAAGGATGTGAGATTTGGACCATAAAGAAGGCTGAGTGCCAAAGAATTGATACTTTGAACTGTGGTGCTAGAGAAGATTCTTGAAGAGTCCCTTGGACAGCAAGGAGATCAAAACAGTCAATCCTAAAGGAAATCAACCCTGAATAATCATCGGAAGGCCTGCTGCTAAAGCTCCAATACTTTGGCCACCTGATATGAAGAGCCGACTCAATGGAAAGACCCTGATGCTGAAGGAAAAGAAAAAGCAGGCAACAGAGGATGAGATGGTTAGGCAGCATCACTGACTCAATGGACATGAATCTGAGCAAACTCTGGGAGAGAGTGGAGGACAGGGAAGCCTGCTACAATACATGAGGTCCCAGAGTTGGACACAACTTAGTGACTCAACAACATCAACAGAACCTTGAAGGGAGGGGATCTGAAAGAACTTACAGATTAAAAGAAAATCGAGCCTCTTTCAGAGATGGCCTTAAAGGGTCTACTTAATCCAAAAAAAGCTGGAAGTTTCCATTTAGTCTAGAAATTTAGCCAAATTACCAAGGAACATGAGGATGAACTTGTAATAGTCTGACAGAACCTGAGAGTGGGAATAGGGCAAAGCTATTAGCTTCACTCCACCCTTTGCCATCCCCAGCTTTCAGGTAAGAAAGGTGATGCCAACTGTTCATCCAAGATGACAACTAGAACACAGCAATACCAGAGTTAGCATCCAGATCTTTTCCTCTTATTCCATCAATTTTTATATTATACCTTGCTCAAATATCAACCATGGACCCACCATTCTCCCATCATGCATGAATTAAACTCAAAATAATCATTTTCACCAGACAAGTACTACTGCTTTCATTTTCAACCGGAGGAAGTCTAAGAAAGCCCCCCAAAAGGAGGAGAATGAACTGCAATTTTGATTTTAAAAACCTCAGTTTTTAAAATTTCTCATCATTTCTATTAAATCTATCTAGTTGGTTTTGGGGTATTATCACCATTGGTGAAACATGTATTTCACAGTGTGAATCTTTATTCTATAAAGCTAATTAATCACACAAAATATGATTTTTTAGGATTTCTATCCAAATCCTAAGGTGCTTTCTTAAGTTGGGGTCAAAGAAAAATTTGAAGTTCTGACACTAGAAACTTCTTTCCAGGTTGACTCTCAATCGTTAAATTATGCTATGGCTTATGAAAACAATCAGTTGTGAATGTAATTATTCCATCATCCCCCAACTTTTCTCTACTAGGTACATAAGGAGAACTGTGGGAGATTTTTGTCAAATGCTTGATGTCTTTGGCATTTTCTTCCTCTACCAATCTAAAACTCTCACTTTAAAAAAATGTGATAGATTGGTCACTACACATTAGTAACATTACACTGGTTCCCAGGGATCAATGCAGTGCCTTCTACAGGCTCATCATCATTTATAAGATGATAATATAGAATTTTTGAAAGAGAGCATTTCTACATTAATAGTTTTAGGAATTGGGCTTTTTCAAAAGCTAAACAGAACATCTACATGTCTCTGGTCTTCTGGAAGCTTGCCCACTCTCCAAGATTTACTCAACAATCACTGGCCGTGACTCAGAGATGATATCTGCTAACTCTTTCAACACCCTGAGATACAATCTAGTGTACCCTAGAGATGTGAACTCATTCAAATTACCTAGATGATCTTTCACTGTCTTCTAAATCCCTCTTAATTAATTATTTTTCATTTTGCAGATCATTCTCTTTAATGGAAAGTAGTTCTGCATATGCCATCTACTGATACTGGCCTTACTCACTTAAGCAAGAGTCTGTCTGTGTCTCCATGTTTCTAGCTCCACATACAACTAAAAAGAAAAATAAGCTAAAATACTACTTTCAGAATAAAAATGACATACCACACATATTACACCTTTACACACACACACACACGCACCAAAAATGTTCCACTTAAGCCAGTAAAGAAATTAAATGAGCACAACAATTTAAATGTAGTTAAGTAACAAACCACAGAAACATACCTTTTAAGTGACCAAAGTAATGCTGATGAGGTTGTAAGTAAATGAACATACCTATATTTACTGATAATGTCACTATGTATTTGGAGAGCAAATACAAGATGCTCATGACCTTTTCTCCAGGAACCCTACACCTGCACATTTCAGTTAAAGAATACATTACAAAAAGAAAAGGTCCAAGTATACAAATACATCTTTAGGAATCTCATAGTAGCCCAAACTGGATTCAGTCTACGTGTCCAACATGACAATGGCTAGATGAACCACAAAATACCAACTGTGGTCATCCCAGCCCCACAACAAAGACATTCACCTCCTAATCCCAGAACCTCGGAATATACTACTTTACGTGGTAAAAGGAACTTTCCAGATATGAATAAATTGTTAATTTTTAGATGGGGAAATTATTCTGAAATATATAGGTGAATCCAGTGTAATCACGTGTCCATCTAAGAGGAAGGCAGGAGGGTTAAAATCAGAGAAGATGTGATGACAGAAGCAGAGGTGAGAGGCAGAGAGACTGAAGGGGGTGGAGGGTGGAGAGAGAGATGAAGATGCTATGGCTTTAAAGACAGAGGAAGGGGGATTCCCTGGTGGTCTAGTGGTTAAGATTTCATTGTAGAGGGCATAAGGGGAACTGAGATCCTGCATGCTTCACGCCACAGCCAAAGGGGGGGAAAAACAGATCAAAGAAAGGGGCCCCAAGAAGCTGGAAAAGGCAAAAGATTCTCCCCTATAGCCTCTAGAAGGAACACAGCCCTGCAGCATCTCAATTTTAGGAATGCTGATCTCCACTTGGAAGGACACAGAACTTTCATATTGCGTCCTTCCAAGTCACTAAATTTGAGGCAATTTTTTATGGTAATAATAAAGAACTAACACACCAACTATTAAGCAACCACTAGATAAATGTGCTTCCCTGGTGGCTCAGATGGTAAAGAATCTACCTGCAATGCGGGAGACCTGGCTTTGATCCCTGGGTTGGGAAGATTCCCTGGAGGAAGGCATGGCAACTCATTTCAGTATTCTTGCCTGGAGAATCCCCATGGATAGAGGAGTCTGGCAGGCCACAGTCCATGGGGTCACAAGGAGTTGGGACATGACTGAGCAACTGAGCATAGGTATTATGAATCTGAGGACTGTATAGCAACAAATGAAAAATATTAACATATGAAAATTGAAAATTTGTATGTATGTAATTATTTAAAATTATTGTGTAATCTACTATGTAAAATATACCTACAAATAGATCAAGATTCATAGATTAAAACCTGCTGATAGATTAAAAGACCTCTAAGCTGGTCTCCTTGCTTCTGCTCTTGAGCCCCTAATACCCACAGCAGTCTGAGTGGTCCTCTTTAAATATGAAATCAGATTCCACTGCTCAAAATCCTCCAATGGCTCCAGCCTTCTCAAAGAAAAAGCCCAAGTCCTAAGAAGGACCTACAAAGCCAAGGTCCACAGCAGTGCATGCTCTGGGGAACGGCACTCACACATATTTTATATGACCAGCATCCTGGAAGTGTGCAAGACACCCCCTTCTCCAGTGTGGGTTTGCCTGCACTCACCCTGTCTCCCTCACCTTCACGCTTCCTCTGTCTTGTTGACACCACTCCAGCCTCACCGGCCAGCTTGCTATTTCTAGCACATATGAAGCACACTCCTTCGTACTTTTTGCATTCACTGTTCCTAATGCCCTAAGCACTTAATGTCTAGGTACAGGTTTCCTGGAACAAAGGGCATGAACATCTTATATATTTGCTCTCCAAATACAGAGCTACATCATCAGTAAATACCTGAGTGTGTCTGTTTCCCTACAACCTCAGTAGAATTGCTTTTTATTTCTTAAAAGGTGTGTCTCCTAGGTTTGTTATGACATTTTGCTGTGTTCACTGACTAAGTTGAACCTTTTCCCTGTAAGTGTGTGTGCCTGTGCATCTAGTATGTAGCATCTGTAGTGTGTCATTTGAATGTCGATGATTCATTATCTTGTTTCCCTCCACTCTCACACTACCACCTTAAGACAAGGCTTTCCTTGGCCACCTTATACTGAGTAACAATCTCATTACCTAGCCCCAGAATCCCTCAGTCCCCTATTTCTGCTTCACTTCTCTCTACAGCATCTATTACCACCTGTCATATTAAACAATACCTACTTTTACCTATCTTTCTGACTTAGAATGTAAACTCCACAAGAGCAGACTTTCCCAGCTTTGTTTATTGATGCATCCACAGAATCTAAACAAGCTCATGTGTCTCTGCATTCAATACATATTTGTTGAGGAAATGATTTAAGAGTAGAGATGACTTCAAAGAAATGAAAAGAACTCCCATTTTAATAAAACTGTTTTAAAGGGGAACCTACACTAAATGACTTCATTTAGTGCACTCATAGCATTGTTTTAACAAACTAGCGGCTAGGTCAATTCTGATGATGCTGTTTTTAGAAACAGTTCAATCACAAGTTTTCTGTGCATACCTCTTTAAAATCCAAATTAATCATAAAGTATCCTCTGAAGCCACACTAGTGGCTTTCGATGCTATCTCCCCATCTCTCTCATGAAGTTTCATGATATTTGTATGATGAGAATTTCATTTTTTCAGAAACCCTCATCTCCTTTGGGTCACATGTTCCTCAAAAGCCATGAAATTCAAAGTACTTCCACTGGATGTTTTAAAATCTGCTCTACTAAAGCTCTGGCAACATGTCTATGACAAGAGTTTTTTGGTTTTTTTTTTCTTTATGGTTACAAATTCCCAGATATCTAAGACAGTAATACATCAAATGAGTCAGGACCATCTTGTAATGTTCAGAAAGTAAGGGGGTACATCAAGGGATACAGGAGTTGACTACACGAGGAAACAAAAAAGGAGTTAAAGAGCAATCGGAGTAAAAAATAAAAGTAGTACAGGATTGTAACTCAAAGTATAATTAATATGAGTCCACAGTGATATAAATAAACGACAGAATAAGGAAACAAATGGAGAACAGACAAATCTCTCATACAGAAAAATTTCACGTAATTTTTACAGAGACGCCTCCTTAAAAGAAGAGAAACGTTAACTCCCCACTTTTGCAGCGTGGGCTGCAAACAGTACAGTACAGGAAGAGAGAGGAAAGAAAAGAATGACATTACTGTGAAGAAACTTGCAAACACTGCATCAGCCAGGCAATCCACATCAACTGCAACAGTGATGTCATATGAATATTATGTCCCCTTGATATAAGAATGTCACTGGATCTCCCCCAAAACACGTTACCCACTTTAACCATGAGAAAAAACAGACAAACCTCAATTTAAGGACATTCTATACACCAACTGAGAGTAATTCTCAAAACTGTTAATTAAGGTCACCAAAAACCTTAGAAAGAAAAATCTGAGAAACTATCACAACCAACAGGAGACCAGGGAAGCATGACAACTAGATGTAATGTGGTGTCCCAGACGAGACGAACAACAGAAACAAAAACAGGGTGAAGCAGTAAGTCTGAATAAAGTACGGACTCCAGTTAATAATAATATATCAGTGTTGGATCATGAATTGGGACCAATGTACCACACTCATGTAAGACAATGAAAGCGAAAAAAAACTCTGCATGAAGTATATGAGTGTTCTATACTATCTTCTCAAGAGTTCTCTAAATCTAAGACTATTTAAAATAAAAAATGTGCTAAAAATCATTTTAAGACATCCTGATCACTGCCTTCAAAGGCTCCTCCAACTTCCACCTCATAAAGTAACTCTGGCTTAGTGGTTAGTGTTAAGGCTAACAATTTTTGTTTGTTTGTTTTGTTCCCTTGAAGGAAAGTTATAACCAACCTAGATAGCTTATTAAAAAGCAGAAATATTACTCTGCCAACAAAGGTCCGTCTAGTCAAGGCTATGGTTTTTCCCGTGGTCATGTATGGATGTGAGAGTTGGACTGTGAAGAAAGCTGAGCGCCGAAGAATTGATGCTTTTAACTGTGGTGTTGGAGAAGACTCTTGAGAGTCCCTTGGACTGCAAGGAGATCCAACCAGTCCATTCTAAAGGAGATCAGTCCTTGGTGTTCATTGGAAGGACTGATGCTAAAGCTGAAACTCCAATACTTTGGCCACCTCATGCAAAGAGTTGACTCATTGGAAAAGACCCTGATGCTGGGAGGGATTGGGGGCAGGAGGAGAAGGGGACAACAGAGGATGAGATGGCTGGATGGCATCACTGACTCGATGGACATGAGTTTGTTTGAGTGAACTCCGGGAGTTGGTGATGGACACGGAGGCCTGGCATGCTGTGATACATGGGGTCGCAAAGAGTTGGACACGACTGAGCGACCGAACTGAACTGAATGTTCTGCAGAATGGTTCCTCCATCAGACTAGATTTAAAGATAAGCCTGTTTATCAATCTTGTTTCTCCTCTCCTCTTCCGTAGATGGGAGAGACAGTCTCATCCCTGTGAGTCTCAGGACCTCATGGGCAGGAAGCCCTGGGAGCAAGCATCAACCCCACGTTAAAGAAGTATGGGGAAAAGAAGCAGGACCGGTCTACTTGGCACTGCCCACTTGGCATGGTGTAGCTTAGGCCCTTGTTCTTGTTGTCCTTCCCTCCATTTCCCTATTAAGCCTTCCCAGAAGCTATTTCCCTATTCTCATTTCTTGCAGCTTCATTAACCCAATGTTTCTCCCACACAGGAGTGATTTTCCCCTTCTCTGAACCCTCCTAAATCCCACCTTAGTCATTCTGCATTCTTAGCACCATTGATTTCATGAGCGTTATCTCAACTACACTTCAAGCTCCTCACTGGGGAGAACTTTCTCTACTTTTCTGTAGACACTTTTTGCTTTGATCATTCAAAACTGCCTCGCAAATATCAGCAAATACTTGAGCACTTGCCACTGAATGTTTAACCTGCCAACAATGAAGTAGGCATATAATGACCTCCATTTCAGAGCTGAAAACACTGAGGAATAAAGAACCTGAGTGACTTTACTATGGTCACATGGAAGTTGCAGCACCTGAATTTGAACCCAAATTCAAGCTCTTAATCACCATAGTACATTCTGCTGCCTCCTAATTCATACTTACTAGATAAGTGATCCTTCACAGAGTCTAGGTATTAAGTGGTGATCTTAGAAGAAAAGTTTAAAAACCCTTGGTCTGTGGATTCCAAATTGACTGAGAACTTTTTTTTTTCAACTGTCCCTCCCCCAAAAACCTAAAAGTTAGAGTTAATGTATAGCATAGGCAATAGGACTCATGGGAGACAGTACTTTTTAAAAAGTATTTAGGAAATAGTATTTTATATACTCCATTATTTGCGCAAATTTCTTTCTGTGGATTTTCGTAATTCCACTGTATATATTCTGACATTGAGCATCATTAAAATCGTGATTTGTACTTTTACTGAAAAATAAATTATTTTCAGTGGTTGCCTCAGGCTGAATAACAAAGTGTGAATTGGTTGCAAAAGGGGTACCAGATAACTTTGGGAGTGACAGAAATGTTATAAAACTGGATGGTAATGATGGTTGCACAACTGTATAAATTTACTAAAAGTCTTCCAATTACACACTTCAAATGGGTGAAATTTCGGTATATAAAGTTCACCTCAATACAGCTGTTTCAAAAACCAGTTCTTTAGGAAGCACTGTGGTTAGCCATCATTCTTGGCACACGAACCAGTTAGGAGGACTGAAGGACACAGAATGAACCAACAGAGGAAAATAAACTATGCAAGCCTGGACAGTTTGGACTGCAGGGCCAGGCTGGCTCATTCGCTTTGAGGAAACTGGGCAGAGACAGAGCACCCCGCTAGAGGAGCAACCAGGACCCAGTGCCACCCCATATGGGCACGGACAACACAGCGAGGTCCTCTGCAGCCAGCTGCTCCTCATTTCCTACTGGCAATTTTGTGCTTGGATGATCCGCTTCTCAGAAGAGTTCGAAAAATAAATTACCACCAATTCAATTACACAAGTACATGAGTATTTACAGTTATAAGCTCACAGCTAAATTAAACCACCGTACTTTCTATGAGATGAAGATGATGCTGAACTCCTCAGCAAGTGTAAAGCGTCAAAATTGGTATTGGGCTCCCATTTCACCAGCGTCATCATCACCACTAGCACCTCCACCAGACGATGAGCTTTTAAAGGATGCCAGTGCACCGTGCCAGCATTCAATTGTAAAACCCACTCCACACAATCAAGAATTATCAGGCTAAGCCTAAGGGATAGGCAGACCTCTATGCTCTGCCCAGTTCCTGCCATCACTCTCATGCCAGCAGCTCCTTAGCTCTGAGCACTCCCAGAAAGCCTTGCCCAGGGAAAATACTGCCCTTCCTACATCTGTTGCACGTGTTAATTACTCCTCTTTAGGTTCGGAGGAACTTCTGTTTACCAGATACATGTCTGGTTTAGCTTTCAGATTTGGGACCAATGCCTCCAATTGTGATGTCCTTTTGCAAACAGTACACAGCAAGAGTTTTGAGTCTCAAAAAAAAAAAAAAAAAAAACCTGAAGACTAAAACATACCAACATACCGTAGCTGATTCCTAAGTAGACAGAAGGAAAAATGCTAGCAGAGGATTGAGTTAGAAATGGTGAGGGAATGAATTTCCTTTGAATTCCAAATATGCCAAAAACCAAATGAATACAGAGGTCCAGATACTTCTTGAACAGCCCTAATATAAAGCAAAAGTGACCCATGTAATTCAGTCTGTCAGCAAGACTCTGGGATAAAGGGAACTGCTTTGAACAAGTTTTATTTATTAAAAAATAGACAAGAGACCTTTCTGCCCTCAAGGAACTTTCAATTCAGCAGGGAAGATAAGATACCCCTGCAAATAACTGAAAATACACACTGAATGGTGATAAGTCCCATCAGAGAAGTATAAATAAAATGCTTATCTCCTTGACCTCCTTGTCTACTCCAGTGTCACAAAGGTTTCAGGATCTTCTGGAAGAATTCTACCTTGGGACTAGGTAACAGAAGCCTCTGGAAGAGGAAGATGAACAGAAAGAGCTGAGTCTTCTCTTCCCAGCCTCCTTTCATCCACGTAATAAAAAGGACTTCAATTTGCTTATTATGAAATACTTCCTGAAATACAATGAAAAAGGGGCAACTTTCAAAAGCAAAGAGTATAATTCTAGTATTATTACGCTTTTAAATAAAGTGTGACTCTCTCAGAATAATCTCATAGCTGCATTAGGCCTGGGCACCAGCCTATTTTGGAACCTGGAGAGGACCATCACCACACACTACAACTTCAGAGGCTTAATTTGGAACCCTGAGGCTGGCTTTTACCCTCGCTCAAGCCACACTCAGCACTTTTGCCACCCTTCTTTTAACTGCACTGTAGACACAACTGAGTGCCTTCACTTTCACTTTTCACTTTCACACATTGGAGAAGGAAATGGCAACCCACTCTGGTGTTCTTGCCTGGAGAATCCCAGGGACGGGGGAGCCTGGTGGGCTTCCGTCTGTGGGGTCACACAGAGTCGGACACGACTGAAGTGACTTAGCAGCAGCAGCAGCAGTGAAGTGAAAGCTGCTCAGTCGTGTCCGACTCTTTGTGACCCCATGGACTATAGAGTCCATGGAATTCTCCAGGCCAGAATACTGGAGTGGGAAGTTGTTCCCTTCTCCAGGTTTAACTTCTATTGCTTTCACCTAATCAAGGATGCCTTCTGCCTGGCTTCCCCACCTACTGTAAATTCCCCATTTATTGTAAAGTTGAGAGGGCAAGGACCACTCAACTATTTTTGCTACTGCCTCCTCACCCCACTCCCTCACTCTAACTGCTACCCCTTTTTTGTCCTTAGAACCTTACAGAAGGCTTTGAACACCAAAAGTGAAAGGAAGTCCCATGTACTTAGTTCCTACTACCCTCATCCCTTTATATTAACAATCTCAAGAATCCATTGAAGTGGGCACCATTAGCTAATTTTAGAGACTGTTCTTGTTAAGAAGACAGATTGAATTCTTTCAGATCTCGTCCACTATACACAATGCAATGTCAGGTTCCCCTCACCTCACTTTCTTCTGCAAAACATACACATCATACTCCTACCTAGACATCAGGAGATTCAGAAATCATTTCAGACAGATACTCATACACCAAAATGCTACAAGTTTTAGACATCCAGAGTTATAGAACGGCCTCTGAGATTCTAAACTGGCACTCAAACATGACCCATGACCCTTGAAACTGAACTACCACACATATTAAAAAGGATCCAAAGGCTTGTGCTAAAGGTAACTTCCCTTAAGAGTGATGACTATGGAAGTCATATCTATTTATCTGTTAATGATTGAAGGATGAGTAAGGGACAACCAGCTTTCAACTATGCAAGTGCCCCATTCAGGCCCAATCTCAGGGATAATCATTTTTTCTGAAAAGAGAAGACATACTGGAGCAACATCCTAAGTTCAAAACAATCAGGAAATCCATTATTTTTTTCTGTTTCTATTCTAGTTGATTTGTATTTAGTGTCTATATAAAGTGGGTGGGGCCCATTTAAGGACCCAATTTAATCCTTTAAATTTATTGCCCAGTTCCAATATAACCTAATGAGACAACCTCTAGAGTTTTATTTCTCGGTGTAGTCAAGGTCAAATTCCATTACAATGATTCCTGTGGGCTTACTGATATTCTCTGGTTTTCTGGAATTTAGTTGTACATCATAAACTGTGATCATAATCAGGGATCAGTGGGTCAACAATTGAGAAATTTGCTTTTATTTATGGAATTTTTTTCTTTAATTTACTTTTTAACTTCTTATTTTATATTGTAGTTGACTAACAATGTTGTGTGACCTTCAGGTGTGCAGCAGAGTGACTCAGTTATACATATACTTGTATCCTTTTTCAAAATCTTTTCCCATCTAGGTTATTACTGAATGTTGAGCAGAGTTCCCTGTGCTATGCAGTAGGTCCTTGTTGGTTATCAATTTTAAATATAGCAGTGGAATTTTAAAAATATAATTAGATACAAGTTATGACAATAGATCTAAACCCTTCTCTGCAATACATTTTTAACCCCAAAATAAATCTCGTCTGCTGATATGACTCACTTTCTGGGAAGTGATGTTCAATTAGCCTTGAGGAGTATTTCCTCCTTGTCTCAGCTTCACCTTCACTGAAGCACAGAGTAAACTGTGTCCCAGTTCCTGGCTGGGTGTCAGAGCACTGGTATCAGTGCTCCAAGTTTTGTTAACCCTACATGTTATTTTCTACATCTTATGATATCCTTTCTTACGTGAATTATATTCTTACATTCTTCACATCATATTCATATAGAGTCAATCATATATACAATAGAAAAGCAAAATCAAAGCAATTTGTACAAAGTCACCCTTATCAGTGTTCTTGGTTACAAACTGTCTTTCATAATATTGTATTTTTCCAGTCATCTTACACAGGCTTTTTCATAGTATTTGTGATAAACATCACTTTGTGCAAGTGATAGAACATCGTTATGAGCTATTATAGTTCATTTAATCATTTCCCCAAAGGTTAGATAATGAAGTTATTTTTAGCTTTCCATTATTAAAAATAATACTGTTTGAAAAAGATGTTTTTCTCCTTTGATTTTCTTCCCCGAAAAGAGAAATTACTGAATCAAAGGGTACGTTCACTATTACAGCTTTTGCTAAATACTGTTAACACCCTTTGGGAAGTATACTACTTCAAATGCGACCAATCATGTGCAAATATTTCCAATTTTAAAGTCCCACCAACACTGTAGCTTATTTTAATTAATTTCTAAAATCGTAGTTACCTCAGGTTGCCTTTCTTTCAACATCGACTATGAATTTTTGCACACGTTGGTCTTTTTCACGTTGTAAAAATGATAGTACTTAACCTTTGGCCACCAAATAAAGACTAGTTGTAACATACACATGCCTTATACATTCTGAATACTAACCTTTATATGTGTGTATATGTGTGCATTTGTATAGATATATATATTTTACCTATTTCATTGCTTATTTTTTAAAACAATAGAACATATTAAGAAATTTTCTTTCTTTCATATTTTGGATAAGTAAATTAGATGAGATTTTTGATACCTTCCAGAAATAACCAAGAGATAATTTGCTCTGCATAACAGAAATTAAGGATTTATTCTTACTCTTCAGTGAACATTTATTTAAAAATATAGATACCTTGAGTAAGTAAATAAAAATAGTTCTTATAGGAAAAATACTATGTAGAAAACTTTAATGGAAAAGAACCTGGAAAAGTGTATATATATATAATATACAAATAATACGTATATGAATAATTGAATCACTTTGCTGTACACCTGAAACACTGTATATCAAGTATACTTCAGTAAAAAAGAAAAGTATTATAAAAGATGAATATGTTTAGGTATTTAGCATCTCCATTTGTCCAAATATTTTAAATTCAAGTTAAACTCTTCCTTTGAAATTCCTGATCTCTCTTTTTGCACCACCCCAAACAGTCCCCTAATGTATACTTGCAACTGTTTATAGTTAAGAAAGACAACTTTTTAATGGTTGTTAAACATATGAACTTCATTAAACACAGGAAGCAATCAGTAACAGTGCCATGAATCAGCATCTCTAAGGAGACACAACTACTGTCCCAGCCAACACATCACCTTTAAGGCAGGTATGTATTAATATGGTGAACACAAACACTTTCCCTTGCTCACAGAGGCCTTGACTTCCCTAGCAGTTCATTCATTCCTGCCTTCATTGACCAGCAAGATGTTCTCAGCTTCAACACTCTTCTTGAAATACTGCCTCTTCAAGAGATACTGGGTTGGCCAGTAAGTTCATTCCAATTTTCCCATAAGATGTTACAGAAAACCTGAATAACCTTTTACAATGCAGGAAGTTTTTAACGATGTCCTTTCCCTTCCCTTCTCTCAACCCTCTAAAGAACTTCTCATCACACTAAATACAAATGTCACTATCAGGTTTATGAGGCTCTACTTGTCTTGGCACCAAGTACTCCCCTCCACTCCCTCAGCTCTGGCCATTTGTACAGATCCTCAAACAAACCAAAGGAGCTTTGCACTTCCTATTCTTTCTGCCTGGAATGCTTTTCCCAGTATAATTAACAGATACTGGATATTTCCCATCTCTATTTAATTCAGATCTATGCTTGTTATGGACTGAATGTTTGTATCCCTTCAAAATTCTCATGTTGAAATTCTAACCGCTAATACGATATTATGAAGTAGGGGCTGTGCAAGGTAATTGGTTTAAGAAGATAAGTCTTCATAAATGTTCTTAGTGCCCTTATCAGAAGACATGAGAGATCCTCCTCCCCCCACCCCATCTCTCTGCTCTCCCCCATATGAGGATACCGTGAGAAGAAGGAAGGCCATTTGCAAAACTGGAAGCAGCCTCTCACCAGACACATCTGTTGGGATCTTCAGAAATGTTTGCTGTTTAAGCCATGCTGCCCGTGGTATATTTGCTAGAGCAACCTGAGCTAAGACAATATTCAAGTACAGTCCCTCAGAGAGGTCTTCCTTGACCTTGCTTTCTGAAATAACATTCCTCCACTACCACTACCATCACTCTACTCCTTAGGCTGCTTTATTTTTTTCTCTGCATCATCTTACATTAAATTCTACATGTATTTTTTGTGGATGTATGTTCTCCATCATCATCATTGGCTTCCCCCACTAGAACAGAATCCTAGTAACCTAAAACCATGTCACTAGACACTCACCTCTTGAATGATTAGTGAACTATAAAGTCAAGTTCAATATTTCTTTAGGAGACAGCTTCAAAGAATAAGTCATCTTAGAATCAATGAGCAGGCACTGTGTGTACTGTGGGATGTTACACCCTTCTTCCTACCATAAGACATCACACACTATCATAGCTAAGAGAGATGGTTCTGGAGCTGGACCACCTGGCTTTGAAACCTGACTGTGTGGCCTTAAATAACACACTTAAATCTCGGCTTCATGGCTGCCTCACTTATAAAATGACAACAACAGTACCGACCTCACAGGTTGCTGTAAATATTAAACAAGTTAATGCATGTCTACTGTTTGAAAAATACCTGGAATATAGTAAGTGCCCAGTGGTTTCCCTGGTGGCTCAATGGTAAAGAATCCACCTGCCAATGCAGGAGACACGGGTTTGATCCCGAGGTCGGGAAGATCCCATAGAGAAGGGAATGGCAACCCTCTCCAGTATTTTCTCCTGGAAAATCCCCATGGACGGAGGAGCCTGGTAGGCTACAGTCCATGACTTAGCTACTAAACAACAACAAACTGTTAGGTACAGATCAGCAATGACTGTCATTTTAGGATCCCTCCTTCCTTTACACAGCTTTCCGAACATAGATTATTTCTCCAGTGTTGATTGTATAACATCCGGCTCTTACCCTCTACCTGCTTTAGTTATTTCATGTTGTTTTTTATCTTTATGATCCAACATACCAATGATTTATTTTTATCAACAAAAGGCACGTACAAGGTAATATATCAAGTGACACAGAGGATCTCACAAGAATAAACCATTTCTTGATTTCCCTATTCCTGCTATTAGTTCCATTCTCTGAAGATAATCATTCTTAAAATTTTCTGTTTTGGTCTCCTGGTGGTTATCTGCATAACTCTTGATAACAGGCTTAAATCTCTTGTTCTTGATTCATATCAAGCACTTTCCTCATACTGCTCTGATTTCCAGCCAAAGTTTAAGATATATCATTTTTTTCCCCTCTGTTCATTATCACTGCAATTTCAAGTACTCAGGTCTTCATTTGTGTTTCCATCAACTTTTTTTTAAGTGAATCTGTCTTTATTCACAGACGTGATTGTCCCTATAAAAAATTCTATGCATACTACAAAAAAAAGAAGTTATCAGAATGAATACATTGAGTTTAACAGCTCACCAAAGAACATATATGGATGGAAAATAAACATACGAGAAAATGCTCAACACCATTAGTCACTAGGAAAGTACAATTTAAAGCCACAGTGAGCTACCACTGTACACCTATTCAAATTTCTAAAATGAAAAAGACTAACCACACCAAGTGAAACTGAAGATGCGGAGCAACTGGAACTCTCATATGCCACCAATGGGGAAATGAGATGGCACAACTCCATCTCCAGTTGGTGGAATTCCACCAACTTTTAACAATCATATCTTACTCCCCATTTTAGGAGGTGAGAATAGTAGTATATTTAGCCCTTTCTTCTCTGTTTCCACATTCCACCTTCTGTCAACTAGTTTTACTCTCTTGAGGTTGCTGCAGTTTGTAATGTAGCCTACAAACATAACCAAGTCCACCATACTTAGTCCATAATCAACTATTAAGGACAGAAAACCAAGAAAAGCACCTATATAATTATGATAATACCACTATGCTCACAGCCAGGCTAAGGAAGAAATTAAGACTTCAGTCTCTTACCAGAGATCCCAAGTCATGATTACAGATCCAATGTTGTTTCCCTACACCAGTGATGTTAAATTCTATGAGTTCCCCTCACTTTTGAGCCGGTCTTACCTACCTATGTCAGTAACCCCAGTCACCCCCCCTGCCCCCACCATTTGATACAAGTACTGAACTATAAATATTTATATTATTAATTGAAGCTTCATTAGCATTTGAGGAATGTCTAGTTAACCTCAAGCAACTTTAAGGACTTCACAGGTATCAAAAATGCTTTCTGAATGACTTCTAGGAGCTTCTCCTACTCCATCTAAATATGCACTAATAAACACTGACCATTTTATATGTGAGGGACAGCCTAAAACCATGTCAATGACTACCACATACCATTCAATCTAAACTGAATAAAAAATGAATTTTAAAAATACACTGAGCATCATATTCTAGTTTGGACTCTATCATAAATTATTTGCTGCCCATCAGCATTCCTTATATTTTCAATTGAAATATGGTTTATTTACATATTGGTTTCAGATATGCAGCATAGTGAGTCAATATTTTTATAGATTATACTCCATTTAACATTATCACAAAACAATGGTTATATTCCCCTGAGGTGTACAATATATCTGTATTGCTTATCTATTTTACACAGAGTACTCTGTATTGCTTAATCCCATGCCCCTATCTTGCATCTCCCTCTCCCCACTGGTAATTCAGTTCAGTTCAGTCACTCAGTCGTGTCCAACTCTTTGCGACCCCATGAATCACAGCACACCAGGCCTCACTGTCCATCACCAACTCCCGGAGTTCACTCAAACTCATGTCCATCGAGTCGGTGATGCCATCCAGCCATCTCATTCTCTGTCGTCCCCTTCTCCTCCCGCCCCCAATCCCTCCCAGCATCAGACTCTTTTCCAGTGAGTCAACTCTTCGCATGAGGTGGCCAAAATACTGGAGTTTCAGCTTCAGCATTAGTCCTTCCAATGAACACCCAGGATTGATCTCCTTTAGAATGGACTGGTTGGATCTCTTTGCAGTCCAAGGGACTCTCAAGAGTCTTCTCCAGCACCACAGTTCAAAAGCATCAATTCTTCGGCGATCAGCTTTCTTCACAGTCCAACTCTCACATCCATACATGACCACGGGAAAAACCATTGCCTTGACTAGACAGACCTTAGTTGGCAAAGTGATGTCTCTGCTTTTTAATGTACTATCAAGGTTGGTCATAACTTTCCTTCCAAGGAGTAAGCGTCTTTTAATTTCATGGCTGCAATCAGCATCCGCAGTGATTTTGGAGCCCCCCAAAATAAAGTCTGACACTGTTTCCACTGTTTCCCCATCTATTTCCCATGAAATGAGGGACCAGATGCCATGATCTTTGTTTTCTGAATGTTGAGCTTCAAGCCAAACTTTTCACTCTCCTCTTTCACTTTCATCAAGTAATTACCACTGGTAATTACTAGTTTGTTTTCTATATCTGTGAATCTGTTGTTATATACATTTTATTTCTTAGATTCTACATATAAGTGATAACATACAGTACTTTTCTCTGATATATTTCATTAAGCATAATACTCTCTAAGATTTTTCACTTTGTTGCAAATGGCAGAATTTCATTTTTATGGTTAAGTAATGTTCCACTATATATATACATATATATATTTACACACACACACACATATATATACACACATATGTTTATCCATTCATCTGTTGGACAACTGGGTTGCTTCCATATCTTGGCTATTAAAAACAATGCTGCTCAATAAACATTGTGATATATGTGTCTTTTCAAATTAATGCTTGTTTTTTCCAGAAATATACCCAGGGGTGGAATTACTGGATCATATGGTAGTTTAAAGTTTTTTGAGGAACCTCCATACTGTTTTCCATAGTGGCTGCCCCAATTTACATTCCCACCAACAATGTGTATGAGTGTGAGTGTATGAGGGTTCTCTTTTCTCCACATCCTCACCCACATCTGCTAGACTTTTTGATGATAGCTATTCTGACAGAATAGCCATCTGTCAATAGCGATCTGTCTGTAAAGTGTATCTGTAAAATGTAAAGTGCTATCTCAGATGGCTTTGATTTGCATTTCACTGATGATTAGAGCTGATGAGCATCATTTCATGTGCCTGTTGGCCATCTGTCTTTCTCCTTTGGAAAAATGTCTATTCAGGTCTTCTGCCCATTTTTAACCAGGCTGTTGCTTATTTATGTACATTTTGGATATTAAACCCTTCTCTTTCCTATCACCTGTAAATATTTCCTCCCATCCAGTAGGCTGTTTTCATTTTGTTGATTGTGTCCTCTGCTGTGCAAAAGCTCTTAAATTTAATTAGGTCTCATTTGTTTATTTTTGCCTTTCTTTTGCCTTATGAAACAGATCCAAAAGAATACTGCTACAATTTATGTTGAAAGAATGTTCTATTTTCTCTTCTTGAAGATTTACAGTTTCAGGTCTTACATTTAGGTCATTCACTTATTTTTGTACACGGTGTGAGGAAATGGTCTAATCTCATTCTTTCACATGTATCTGTCCAGATTTCCCAATACCACTTATTGAAGTCTTTTCTCCATTGTATATAGTTGCCTTCTTTGTTATAGATTAACTGGAGAGTATTCTTTCTCTTTAACAAGTAAACAGACGTTTTGCTTTCTTCAACAAATCTCCATGTCCAAAATTCACCTCTTTTTAAAGATAAAACTATGCTGGCTCTCCTCATTCATGTTAAGGGTACATTTAAGTTCTGGAACTCTGATCAGGCAGACTTTAGCAGAGTCCTATGGTGTCTTGGATTGGGGAGCAGACTTCTTTTATGGAACCCCATTACAGTAGATGCTATTAATACAACCTCTACTTCAGACCTCTTTACCCATGGGCTATAGAGGTGATTGTTTGGAGCCTAGCCTCCTCCTGTAATTCTTATGAAATAAATTCTCTAATGTGCATGATGATTTTTTTCTATGGATTTCAAAGGCTATCATTCCATTTGACCTCACAGTGTACCTTTGAACTAGGCCAGGAGCCCATGTATATATTCTTATTCCATAGATGAGAATAGTCTAGTGAAGGCTGCTCAGTCGTGTCCGACTCTTTGCGACCCCATGGACTATACAGTCCATAGAATTCTCCAGGCCAGAACACTGGAGTGGGTAGTCATTCCCTTCTCCAGGGGATCTTCCTAACCCAGGGATCAAACCCAGGTCTCCTGCATTGCAGGCAGATTCTTTACCATCTGGGCCACAGGGGAAGCCCAATAGATGAGAATAAAAAGGCACAAAGAGATCAAGCCCCTGACCAGAGGTCACCAAAATGTCAGGAGATGGATCAGGATGAGCCAGAATCTCTGCTTTTAGGGCCCGATCTCTCACTGCACCCAGATTCAGCTTAGGCAAATGTATGGGATGTGTGCATGCTTGCTCAGTCATGTCTGACTCTCTGTGACCCCATGGACTGTAGCCCTCGAGGCTCCTCTGTCCACCGAATTTTCCAGGCAAGAATACTGGAGTGGGTTGCCATTTCATTCTCCAAGGGATCTTTTTGACCCAGGGATCGAACTCGTGTCTCTTGCATCTCCTGCATTGGCAGGTGGTTTCTTTACCAGCTGAGCCACCAGTGAAGACCTGCGATGTAGGTGTGCTTGCTCAGTTGTGTCTGAGTCTTTGTGACCCCATGGACTGTAGCCCGCCAGGTGCCTCTGTCCATGGAATAAAAATAGAGGAAGTACAATTCAATGAAACCTGGAGATAAACTCTGCTTGCAATAAGCAATGGTAGGTGTAGGGGAGCAGCTAAATTCCCTTCCTCTGAAAGTTTCAAATAGTGAGAATAACAGATGACAAGAATTTTACACTGGTTTCATGGACTTGTTTTGCTAGTTTCTTTTTTGTTTAATAAGAAATAAAACCTGTTAGTCACAAATTTATTGTAAGCAGGCATTTTCAGTTTGGTTCAAGAAACCTCAACTGCTCTAAATCCTTAAAGAACTTTGAGTTGCTCACCTTTTTACCTTATTCCTCTAAAGGAGAATAACAATAAACAAAAAGCAGTAGATGCAGCCAGTATGTAGGAAGACACTGGAGCTGTCAGGCTGGATGGGAAAGATAAACTAGAAGACATGGACCTGGCTGTCAGGACTGGGCCTGAAAGGAGAGAGAAGCTGAGAACAAAAGAAAAGTCAGCCTCAAGGAAAAGTTCCAAGACAGTGGTAAGAGCAAGAAGGCCAAAGGGAGTGTGTGCCTGAGAAATCACTCTTGGGCACATGTGGGGATCAGAAGTGGGACATATGTGGTGGTATTGTGAAAATCTGATACCATTTTCTTCAACAGAAGATTCAGTTTTAAAAAAATAGAATGAGGAAGGTATAAAGAAATAAAATTGCAAGTGAAGATCAGGGAATGATGTTGGTTCTCAGACACGCTCTCTTTTTGGTCTGTTAACCCTTCCAGGGAAGTTTCATCTAATTCCATGGCTTTAATCACTGGCAAGAGATCATAACACTGTCTCCATCACGGGCCTCTCTCCTTACCTCCACACTTGTACACTGGAATGTCCTGCTGGTTTGAATTGCTGCTCAGAGACCCATGACCATAACACGGCCAGTGTCTCCATCATGAGCCTCTCTCCTTACAGCCACACTCCACCTACACATCCCACAGGGATCGCAAATGAATGTGCAAAGCTGGACTCATCATCACGGCCCTCCCACCTCTGCCACCACATGTATGCTGCCTCTTCTCCATACTCTCAGTGAACCATCATTCTCCAATCTCCTCAGCTACTCCAGCCAAAACTAGAGAATCATCATCATCTACCTCTTCATTCCCTCAAAATCCACATGCAGGTGGTCACCAAGTCCTATCAGTTCTCCTCTTCAATCTCAAATCTGCTCATTCTTCCCCATCCTCACTACCGAGTTCAGGTTCTCATCATTTCTATTGTAGCTGTATCATCTGCTGTAACTAGTCTTTCCGTCTTCAGTCCCTTTCCCATCTCATTCACCTTCCAAACTGCAGCCCAGGCTGCTGATCTAGCACAAAGCATGACTCATCACTTGTCTATGGAAATCTTCTAGGTGTTGCCTCACTGCCAATAGAAGAAAGTTCAAACTCCTCAACACATCTGATAAAATGTCCACGGTCTGGCTCCAACACACCCCTCCAGTCCGATTTCCTTCCACCCACACATACCCTACTCATGATCAGATTATATAGCTCCCAAACATACCAGGAAACTTTACGGCTTTATGTCTTCTGTGTTGTGCTTGGTACCGAGTAAGAGTTTAAGAAATAGTAGTTGCTATCACTACTACAAGGCTGACAATGATAACAGCATTGATGACGATGAATGGTAAACTAGGGTCAAACTGTGGATGGTCTTATGGACAAAACCAAAGCATTTAGATTTGGGGCATAACAAAGCATCTAAGGATTTGGGGGCATGGTACTGATAAAATTATAATCTCTGGTACCAGGTATTATAACTGACTAAAGAGGGAGAGAGGGGGAGGTATAGGAACCATTTGGGAGGCTGCTATGATAGTTCAGGTAGGAGGTGTTTGATACAGGAAATACACATGAAAATGGAAGAAAACTTAAAAAAAAAAATTCCTCGCGACTTGGTAGCTGTACAGAAATAACGATGAGCAAAATAAAAAGACTGCTAAAATTTCAGGAGCAGGTTAGAAAAAAAGGTATCTGATGAAAATCTAGAATTTAGGGATGCAGATCAATTCATGTTTTTAAAAGGCACAAGTATAGATTTTATAATGTAAGTATTTTTCATAGAGGTAAGAGTTGGGCTCACAAGAGCAGATAAGTGACTAAGAGAGTGAAGCATGAATTATTAAATAGTTCTAAATGTTATAGGCCAAAAAGCAAGAGATGGACAAAAAGAATAAAATTTGGCCAAAAACAAGGCTTCTCATTGGGAAAGGAACTTGAAATCAGTTGGAAGACTAGCAGCTAGGCTTGTTAACATTTTAGAAAGGAGGGGGACCGAAGAAGAGGAAGAAAAGACAATTGTGGCTTAAGAAGATCATTCATTCATTCAACAAAGATACACTGAGAGCTATCTGTGCTAAACACTCTTCGAGGTGCTGGGCATACAAGAGCCAACAAACAGTCCCTCGCCTTGTAGAAGTTCACCTTCCAGTGTGAGAGGTGGACAATGATGAAAACAACAAAAATGGAACATCAGGAAGTGCTTGCGACCGTCTCTAAAGCTGCTAGGTGCGTGGGGAGAATACTTCAGGCTCAATTCTAAAAAGCTGCCAGAAGTCTTCTGACATATGTGGAGAGTGACTGTTCTTTATATACGGTTTGCAAGAAATGAAATGATGCATCATGTTTACAATAAAAATTGCCATGTAGGAGAGGAAGTTTCTGAGAAACTGCAAAACTAAATAGTGAAGCCCACCTCCACACTAATCTTAAAGGCTCTATCTCCATTCAATCTTTTAGAAACAAACATAAGCAAAGGCATGTTTCTCTCTTAACCCTTAGCATGAGAAACTGATTTCTAATTTTCCATAAATCTTCGCCACTCTGCCTAAACTACCTGTCTTGGGGAAAACAATAAAGAGTGTTTAAATAGAGCTTGCCAAAGCAATGACACTACTGTTTCCATAGATGAATGTATAAGCCTAAGAACAGTCTAGCTCTCACCACTTCTTAAAAATAAGTTAAAGTTTTCATATTCACCTCACTTGTTTTATTGTAGGTATTAAAGTTATTTTTTTCCAATAGAAGATGGACATCAGAGAGACTGGAGAAGTTTCTATGCAATTTTTCCAATGGAACATGAGATACCTTTGGTAATCTATAACCTCCAAAGGCATAAAATATTAAAAATGAAAGTCTCATCATTACACCCATAAATTACCACTGTTTAAATTAAATGAAAAAAAAAAAAAGCCTATGAAAGTGTGCTTTAGACCATAATGTAGTAAACACACACAAATATTTTATACAAATAAAAAAGAAACCATGAATATCTCAGCCTAAAAAGGTAGCAGTTTATCTTAGCCCAAAAAACAATAGATAAGAAAACCATACTCTTTATTGGCCAAAGAACTAAATGAATGAGAAAAACTAAAGCTTGCTTGCTTGCTTGAGATTTTCCCTAAAAAAGTCACTTTTTCTTTCTTAAAATAAGTTTCAAGTCAATGAGTAAGATGAGTCTATTTGGGAAACACAATTCAGATAACAAAGGTGTTATCTGGCTCCCAAGATCACAACATATTCTCAGCAGCAAACAATGAGTGGAAGGGTTATCACTGTTGAAAGTCACAGAAACGGGGTGAAAAAATATTTTCAAAAGGCAGGTAAGATTTTCAAAATTAGCAAAGTGGGGCCACTGGATACAACAGCAAAGAGCCTTATATCCCTGAATGAATCTGGAAGTTATCACTTTATTATAACACATGAGATATAGTCTATGCTGTAAAATCTTTTATTTTTTTTTTCCAATGATACTACTGGGTTTATATACTTTGCAGTGGGGAGTGTGACATGGAACATGCCTCAGTTATTCATTACCAACCAGTGCCCTGAGTGAAACAGACGCAACAGTGACAACCTGAAAGTTCTTTCAAGAATGAGTAACATATGTTCACAAATTTAATTAAATAGCTGGGTGTTAAAATGTTTTATTTTGTTTTAGTATAGTTGATTTACAATGGGGTGTTCATTTCTACTGTATAGCAAAGTGACTCAGTTATACACATGTATATTATTTTTCATATTCTTTTCCATTATGGTTTATCACAGGATATTGACTATATAGTTCCCTGTGCTATGCAGTAGGCCCTTGGTGCTTCTCCATTCTATAGTAGTTTGCATCTAATAATCCCAAACTCCCAATCCATCCCTCCCCAACCCCTCTGCCCCTTGGCAGGGAGAAATCTTCTCTATGTGTGCGAGTCTGTTTCTGTTTCACAGATAAGTTTATTTGTGTCATATTTTAAATTCCACATGTAAGTGATGTCATACAGTATTTATCTTTCTCTTTCTGATTCACTTTACTTGGTATAGTCTCTAGGTCCATCCATCTTGCTGCAAATGGCATTAGTTCGCTCTTTTTTTATGACTGAGTAGTATTCCATTGTATGTATACACTACATCTTGTTTATCTGTTCATCTGTCAGTGGACATTCATGTTGTTTCCGTATCTTGGCTATTGTGAATACTAAAAAGCTGGTTTCTGAGACCTCAGGTTGCTGGGTTGAGTTTCATGTCCTCCAGTAGAAGAGGAAGGGTGGATATGTTAATACTGAATATCCAGATCCCATTATTAACTGTTAATGTACTAACAAGTCATGATTACCACTCACTTTTAAAGAATCAGGGAAGGTAGTGGCAACTTTGGGGGAAATTTTCTATACAAAAATTGGCTATAATAAATTTGGCTTCTTAAGTAAGCAAACCCTTAGCAATCAAGAAATTTGTTCTAGAAGCAAACAGCCTGCCCCAAAGTTCTGAGTAGTCAAGAGTTCGCTGTTGTAAATCACATGAAAAGATGCTCAACATCACTCATTATTAGAGAAATGCAAATCAAAACTACAATGAAGTATCACCTCACACCAGTCAGAATGGCCATCATCAAAAAGTCTACAAGCAATAAATGCTAGAGAGGGTGTGGAGAAAAGGGAACACTCTTGCACTGTTGGTGGGAATGTAAACTGATATAGCCACTATGGAAGACCGTATGAAGATTCCTTTAAAAACTAGGAATAAAACCACCATATGACCCAGCAATCCCACTCCTAGGCATATACCCTGAGAAAACCAAAAATTGAAAAAGACACATGGATACCACTGTTCACTGCAACACTATATACAGTAGCTAGAACATGGGAGCAACCTAGATGTCCATCAACAGATGAATGGATAAAGAAGTTGCTGTACATATACACAACGGAATATTACTCAGCCATAAAGAGGAACACCTTTGAGTCAATTCTAATAAAGTGGATGAACCTAGAACCTATTATACAGAGTGAAATGAGTCAGAAAGAGAAAGATAAATACCATATTCTAACGTACATATACAGAATCTAGAAAAATGGTTCTGAAGAATTTACTTACAGGGCAGCAATGGAGAAACAGACATAGAGAATAGACTTATGGACGTGGGGAGAGGGGAGGAGAGGGTGAGATGTATGGAAAGAGTAACATGGAACCTTACATTACCATATGCAAAATAGATAGCCAACAGGAATTTGCTGTATGGTTCAGGAAACGAAAACAGGGGCCTTGTGTCAATCTAGAAGGGTGGGAAGGGGAGGGAGATGGGAGGGAAGTTCAAAAGGGAGGGGATATATGTATACCTATGGCTGATTCATGTTGAGATTTGACAGAAAACAACAAAATTCTGTAAAGCAATTATCCTTCAATAAAAAAATTATTTTACAAAATAAGAGTCCCCTGTTTTAAGCTCCTTTCATTTTATGCTTGAATGGCCAATTAAAACTGGCAGATTTGATGTCTCAATGAATTTCAGGCAGGAAAAAAAAAACATGCTATCAAACTGTTCTTGACATATTTTTTAGGTTAGTTTCATTTTTCTTCTTACAGTACCTTAGATTCTTGCTAAAATAAATTATTAGGAACCTTTGAATGAGCATTCTATGAAAAAATGTAGCCATGCCCCAGTTTAAAGGTCATATTTCATCACTGTAGGTGATTTACCCTGTATAGCAGACAAAGTGGTTTTATGAGTTAATTTTCCCCAACACCAAGTTGTATTAGATGCCTACTCTCCAATCTCACAATGTTTTTTGACAGAAATTAAAACTTTGCAGAGAGAGTTTTATAGGGTTGTTAACTCACAACCCTCCCTGAACCCACAAGGATGGAAAGAACAGTGGATCGGGAATGACAGAGAGGCCCTCAATAAATGTCCACCTCTTGTCTGAGCTTCTGCAAAGGCAGCACTGGAAGGGACAATAGAACAGATTCATGTCTTCCAAATTGCAGGTCTCAGCCCATCAACAGGGAGTAAAACCAACATGGCAGATCAAGATCAGTATTTGGGAGAGGTTGGAGGTGGGATGGAACTTATCAGAAAATACTGAGATGGTTGGATGGCATCATAGACTCAATGGACATGAGTCTGAGCAAACTCCAGGAAACAGTGAAGGACAAGGAAGCGAGGCGTGCTGCAGTCCATGGGGTTGCAAAGAAGGGACATGACTTAGCAACTGAACAACAACAAGAGCACATCTCACACAGTTTAGGCTAAGTATTGTTCCATGAATCTTTGTTTTGATTATTTATATGTCTATGTCTGTCCTGGCTTTCAACACAGAATGTGCTTCTTAAAGGGCGCTGAGTTGGCCACAAAGGGTTGTGTATGTGAACTCCCCCAAATTCATATTTTGAAACCCTAACCCCCAGTGTGATGGTATTAGAAGATGGAGCCTTTGGGAGGTGACATGGCTATGAAGGGGAGTCCTTTATGAATGGGTTTAGTGCTCTTATGAAAGGGACCCCAGAGAGGGTTCTTGCTCTCTTTCCACCATTTGATGACAATGAGAAGTTGGCAGTCTGAAACCTAGAAGAGAGTTCTCACCAGAACTGGACCATGCTGGCATCCTGATCTCAGAAGAACAGCCTCCAGAACTGTGAGAAATGTTTCTGTTGTTTGCAAGCCACCCAGTCTGTGTTACTTTGTTTTAGTAGCCCAAGCTGATTAACACAGTTTGGTACTTCTCTATTATTTACAGTTCAAGGGCCACTGAGTAACTGAAAAAGCCATGTGCAAAGATTAAAAGCAAGCTTAGCGTAAGTTAATTTCTGTTAACTGGTCTCTAAAGGAGCCTACAATCCCGTTTCATATTCATCCTAAAAATACCTAGAAGATCAAAGATAACGTTTTTAGCCTTTAACTAACTCCTTACTCAACAACTGGTTTTCTCTTATCTAAATAGCCTTTGGTTCCTGTTAGCATATCACATGTGTGCTCAGTCATGTCCAACTCTTTGCGATCCTATGGACTATAGCCCACCAGGCTCCTCTGTTCATGGAATCTTCCAGGCAAGAAAACTAGAATTGCCATTTTCTTTTCCAGGGGATCTTCCCACCTAGGGGTCGAACCCCTGGATTTCTCTTGCATTTCCTGCATTGGCAGTTGGATTCTCTACTGCTGAGCCACCAGGAAAGCCCAAGTGCACTATAAAATCTTCGTATTCGGTGAGGCTTGGGAAAGACCCTAAGGATCACACTGGAGTCTTCATCCTGTGGCTTTAAGAGCAGCCAACTATAGTTATGACCATGGCCTGACCATATTCCAGGGAGCAAAACCATCAAAGCAGGATGTTGTTTGGAAGAGCAAGTCCTCAGACTTGTGCAAGAGTTCTAAAGCTACAGATCTGGAGAGCCCCAGGGGCCAAAATGTGTCTGCTTCCTGAAGGGCCTGCCTGGGTGTGAGATGTAAGGATCCAGCCAGCACACCTAGGGTCCTTTCCAGGCACTTCAATTGCTCTGGCTGCAGTATGGATGATGGATTAGAGGAGGGCCAGAGTGGACTCAGGAGCCCAGGGAGGTGATGGTTAGAATCCAGCAGAAAAATAAGAAGTTGGACTAGAGCAGAATCAGCAGAAACTATGAGAACCAGATGGAGAGGGAGATATTCAGCAAGCAAGATTGACAGAAATAGGTGATAGGTTAGATGTGGTGGATGAGAAAGATGGGGTCAAGGATAGCTCCAAGTTTCTATCTCCTATGAGGCCGTGGTTAGCGATGTCCATCACAGAGCTAAGCAAGAGGGTAAGGCAGGATCAGGATTATGGTCCTGGACATGAAAAATTTGAGGTGCCTTTGAGATAGCCAAGTGTAATGTCAATTATGTAATTTAGTGCTCATAGAGAGGCCTAGGTTGGAGATGTAAATTTTAGGTTCACTTTTGTCTTTCTTTTTAAATTCTTGCTCCAAAATTACATTTAGAGACACAAGTGTTTGAAACAGAGAAAAGAATGAGGGCTTTAAAAATCAGAAAATCCAGAGATGGAACCGTCTCTTACTGACTCTGTGTCCACAAGCATGCACTTAGCCCGATCAGGTTTCCAATTTCCCCTTTATCAGTGAGGAAGCTGCAGTCCACCATCAGGAGCATGGTGAAGACGAGGAGAAACAGCACTTGAGAAGTGCCTGGAACAGAGCAAGTTCTCAGCACAGTGGAGCCAGAACCATGCTGTACTTTTTTGTATACCCCCTAGCACTTGATACTGTCCTGGCTAAGGATTCCATCAACATTTAGTATGTCGAACTGACTTGAAATACTCAGAATTACCAAACCACTATTTCCTAGACAACCACTAGCTCTCAAAATCATTCCTCCACCTGGCACCCTACTGAAGCAACACCCAAACATAAGCGATGCATGGAGCATGTCTTCCTCCCATCACCCACATACCCTGGTGCATCTCCTAGCCCTGGGAATACCCACCTTGTGGCAGGGGCCAGTGACCATCCAGCGCTTGTTCATACTATCTAAAGTCCTTGATACCCAATCCAGTCATATTAAGTCGTTCTCTTGTGGTCTACAAGGATGTGAGAAAAGCCAAGACTGGCTCTATCTTTCCTCTGGTATTTCTAGAGCAGGCAGATGGCACCCTTTCCACACACCCTGAAATTCATCTGGGAATACCAAGCACTTCAGGAGGCACAGATTTTAAGCAATGGATTTACCATTTCCTGCCAATATTGGGATTTCCCAGGTGGCTTAGTGGGTAAAGAATCCACCTGCAATGCAGGACACACAGCAGAAATGGGTTCGATCCCTAAGTTGTAGATCCCCTGGAGGAAGGCATTGCAACCCACTTCAGTATTCTTGCCTGGAGAATCCCCATGGACAGAGGATCCTCGTGGGCTAGTCCATGGGGTTGCAAAGAGACATGACTGAAGCAACTGAGCACGCACGCATGCACACACATACCAATATCGAGGGTGCATCAGAATCACTTGTCATTCAGATTGCTGATCCCTATCCCCAGAGTTTCTGACTCAGCCTGGGGTACAGTATAAGAATCTGTATTTCTAACAAGTCCTCAGTTCTAGGGATGACACCCAAGAACCTGGCTTCTTCCTGAGACTGGGTAATTGCTATGTCTAACTAACATTTAAAAAGAAACCAGATGAAGTTGGGAAGGTTTACCTGGAGTGTCACAGGAAGTTGCCCTGTATATTATCACTATGGTATCTCACTTAAGAGTTATATATGCTTGGGATTTCAGCACTTTCAAACCTTATTTTAATAGTTTCCTAATGTTTTATCTTATGCTTCATAATTTCTAATTATTTGTTATGTTATTTTTGAAAAAGAAAAAGCAAGAACTCTTTAAATAGAGATACCTCTTCATACTGATGCCAGAACCTAAACCATCACTGTTCCCTTCTTCTGGAGGACCTAGTTGTCATTCTCATGGAGTTGTCATAGCCAGCCTTTAAGAACAATCTTCACAACTCAAACTGTTTGGCTTGAGAAACCTCAGCGGTGGCCCAATTCATCTTGACAGGATGAATGGGACTTATTCATTCACTGACTTACATGTTTACTGGGCACCTACTATATGCCAAGCATTTTCTTGATAAGCAATGTTAAGGAACCATGACATCCACCCTTACGGAGTTTATAATCTTAAGTTGAGTGTGAGTTTGAGTAGAGGTGATAAAAAAATAAGTAAAATACATAAAGGTATAAGTATATACTGTGATAGGTGAAGAAAACATATGAAGAAGGTCCCCTTTAGGTTAGATGATCAGAGAAAGTCTCTAGAGGAGGTGACATTTAAATTGATTAACTTAGAGAAGCTTAAAGTCCATTCCTGTCTGTGTATCCTGAACCAAATTCACTCTTATGCCACTCTGGGAGCTTTAAAAATGTTTATCTGATAATTATAAATAGTAGAAAGAACAGTTCTCCTATTTAGATTATTATTTGTGTTAAAGAAGAGAAAAAAATCATTCCTAGGAACATTGGTTAAAAAAAGTCGGCAGTCTGGTGAATAAATACCATTTATGATGTAAGGCTATGGTTTTTCCAGTGGTCATGTATGGATGTGAGAGTTGGACTGTGAAGAAAGCTGATCGCCGAAGAATTGATGCTTTTGAACTGTGGTGCTGGAGAAGACTCTTGAGAGTCCCTTGGACTGCAAGGAGATCCAACCAGTCCATCCTTAAGGAGATCAGTCCTGGGTGTTCATTGGAAGGACTGATGCTAAAGCTGAAACTCCAATACTTTGGCCACCTCATGCGAAGAGTTGACTCACTGGAAAAGACTCTGATGCTGGGAAAGGTTGGGGGCGGGAGGAGATGGGGATGACAGAGAATGAGATGGCTGGATGGCATCACCGACTCGATGGACATGAGTTTGAGTGAACTCCAGGAGTTGGTGATGGACAGGGAGGCCTGGCGTGCTGTGATTCATGGGGTCGCAAAGAGTTGGACACAACTGAGCGACTGAACTGAACTGATGATGTAAAAAGAAGGAGTACCATAAACTATTGAAACTAGTGTTTATCAGTCTGCCTGACATTTCTAAGAGGGTCTGGGAAATAATAAAATCAGAATAATCATGAAATGTCTCAAGGTTTTGAAGAGTAATCTTCATGTAAATTCATCAGCTGTTCAGTATATATTTATTAAATCCTCACCTTTTCCCATACATAACGATAAGTTCCAAGAATACAAAAATAAACAAAATGTGATGCCTAACCTTTCCCACTGACAAATATTAGCTAAACACCTATGATGCACTTACCACTTCCTCGAGCTGGTCATAGTTTTGCTTCTTTTTATTGTTGCTTTGTTTACTTGCTTTATCAGTAAATGCTATGACCAAATGATCAAGAGATAATTATGCTGATCATAGTATTTTTTAAAGTATGCTTTAAATGTTGAAAATCCCGGATAGATAACAAGGTCCTATTGTACAGCACAGGGAACTATATACAATATCCTCTGGTAAACCAAAATGGAAAGAATTTTTAAAAGAGTGTATGTGTGTGTGTATACATATATATGTATGTATATATATATATGTATGTGTATATATATACATGTATATACGTGTGTGTATATATATACATGTATATATACGTGTGTGTATATATATACATGTATATATACATATATATGTACAACTTTGTTGTACCTCAGAAATCAGTAACATTGGAAATCAACTATACATAAGCAAAAAAGAAAGAAAATTCACTACTCAATAAGTAGAATCTACTGAATTTCTTGTGCAAATCTATGACGCAAAGAAACACATTTTTACGGCTAGCTATAATTTCCTCCTAAACCCCTTGGTTCAACATTATTGGATAGCAATGGCTTAAGTATCACCTTTATTTTACAAAACAGAGGAATTTTCTACAGTCTTGTGTCTTTAGTCCTGGGATTTTAGTTCCCATTCAAGGTAATTATATTGTACTTTCTGGGCCTACAGTGCTTGCAAGCCCCATCCTTGCCTGAAGAAACTTCACCGAAAGACACAAGCCCATTTTTAGTGGTAGCAATACTACACACAAATGCTATGTAGTTCAATATACAATTTTATAACTGACTTTCTAAAACCTTTAGAGAAACAGATCTCAAGAACTTGCTCACCCATTAGTCAACTCCTCCAAACATACTGCACACCTACTGTTAATTCATCCCATAAACAATGCAGAAGACTTTCTAAAAGAAGAATACACACTTCATGGAGCTGTCTTTCAAACACAGGTTTAACTTAAAATGACAATACCTAAGAACTGTCAGTTGACTAGACATGTGAAGACATCTCAGTTATTATGTTTTAAATCTTCCCAAGAGTAACCTAATTACTGAATCTGCCTGCAATGTGGAAGACCTGGGTTCGACCCCTGGGTTGGGAACATCCCCGGGTAAGAGAATGGCGACCCACTCCAGTACTCTTGCCTGGAAAATTCCATGGACAGAGGAGCCTGGTGGGCTATAGTCCATGGGGTCCCAAAGAGTTGGATGTGACCAAGTGACTAACACAAACACACACACATACCCCCAACCCTCTAATGAAGTTAGAGGCAAGTAGATACAATTGAGAATGGAATACATAAAATTAAGCCTGGTTTCCCTGACCTAATCTTTTATCCTGAAAGGAACCTGACTGAATAAAATGCTTCGTCAATAGCAGCCAATTTTGACTAAACAGTACTTCAAAAATGTCATCAAGAGATTAAGCTTAACATTTTAAAAAAAAAAAAAGAAAAATACTAAATAAAACAAAAGGCTAGGTTTCTTCCCTCCTCCATTTCCCTGGCATTTAGAAGAACTGCCTTAGATAAGTCCACAAATGAACAGCTGAGCTACATAATGTACAGTTCTAACTGGGCAGCTTCTAGAAAAATAAAAGGACTCCTTCCAACCCCAGTTAATGTGCTTGATACAAAAAGAACATGTTTCTGCAACAAATATATTTCAGGCTTGATTTTTACAGAGTAACTAATGAAGGCTCCAGCCATAGGGGAAAAGAATTATTTTTCCAGGATATTAAATGTTCTGACTCACCATTTAACAGAAG
Source organism: Moschus berezovskii (assembly GCF_049115385.1). Lineage (NCBI taxonomy): Eukaryota > Metazoa > Chordata > Mammalia > Artiodactyla > Moschidae > Moschus > Moschus berezovskii. The sequence goes on along the minus strand of NC_142466.1, from coordinate 51,895,289 downwards.
TACAACTTAAATGAATATGCAAATTAAATGTATACATATTTATGACTTTATCCATGTATGACAAGGCCTGTGGCTTCTGGTTTTATTAACCAGGAAGAAAAGTCTGGAAAACTACCAAACATTTGTATTTCTACTCAGATAGTTACTTCTCCCCAAGCACTGGTTGAAGCAAAGTACTAATTCTGAGACGAGTGCTATATATAAGCCAAGAGAATCATAGTGAATGGATGAAAATGGACACTGTCTCCTTTATTACCTGTTTGGACAAGAAGGTGCAAAAATATAAATATGAAACCATTAAAAGTGTGACACCTCATGAATAATTACTAGTAAACAGAAATTTTCTGTTAATCTCTATGATTTCTAGAAGTCAAAAATGCACTCTCACCATAGAATCCCTAGTAAAACCTTGAGTAAGAATCAAGAATTTCACATTAGCGGTAGTCCTCCTGCTAAACATCTGTGAGACTACAAGCAAGTCAATTCACCTCTCCAAGCCTCAGCTATTTTACCCATAAAAGGCCCAAGTTTCTGAACTAGTTAATACTTGAATTCTTTATCAGAAAGAAATCTACCTCAATCCCCCATGGCTGAATCAGTAAGACCCACTCTATTTGTCATCATTCTTCTAAAAGTTAAAACACTCTTTTGTGCATATAGGAAGGATGGGTGGAAAGAGAAGAGGATTCTTAGAGGGAACAGAAACAAGGTTGGTTTTGTTAATTAGGTTCCTCCTCTGAAACCACAAGTCAGTATTAGCATATACTGAAATTTACCCAAATATAAGAATGGTTGGTATCTTCATCTCAAGACATATTCTTTCAGGAAAGGGCACAAGTCAATTTCTAGGAACGTATATTTCAGCCAGTTGCACATTACTAACAACTAAGGCAGGCAAGAGGCAAGCAAAAGAGAATGACATAGATGTCAGTTTATGGTCTACACCGAGAAATAAAAACTCATCTTTATATGATGTATTCGGGAAGGAAAGACAAAACATGCACCTGCCAGCTTCAGGAGACACACCTCTCATAGGTAAATTACCTTATGGGTCAGCAGATGCTGGGAATTTACATGATGAGATGCCATCTAAGGATGATAAGATGCTTTGCTTTCCTCCTTCATTCAACTCTTCATTGACTACTTACTGTATCAAATCCCAAAGCCAAAAAAATAAACAACGGTATGGATTGACAGTCTGTAATATTCAGGTAAATCTTGACATTCATTTTAGAGTAGTTCAGCCCCTGAGAATATTTCCAAGTAAAACAATAATACTAAATAATATAGATGCTAAGCTAAAGTGCCCTTGGAATTTTCTTTCCCTTCATTAAGTGGTATGTGATGAAGGGGAGTATGTGTTAATCGCTCAGTCATGTCTGACTCTTTGTGACCCCATGGACTGTAGCCCACCAGGCTCCTTTGTCCACAGCATTCTCTAGACAAGAACACTGGAATGGGTAGCCATTCCCTTCTCAAGGGAATCTTCCTGACCAAAGGATCAAACCCAAGTCTCCTGCACTGCAGGCAGATTGTTTACCATCTGAACCACCTCATTAAGTGGTATGCGATGAAGGGGAAGTAAATTACAAGTGGAATAGGTAATTCGAATTACCTATCAGTTAATATAGGGTGAAAATTTTTCTTTCCCCTAAAGAAATTATTTTATTGGATTACAAATATATTGATAAGCATTATAGACTGCTAAAACCAGAAAGAGAAAAATAACTCAATACAAACTTCTTATTTTATATGTGAGAGATTTGAGGTTCAAAGGTGGTAGGATTTGGTCCAGGTTATACAGCTAAATCCCTGGAGGAGAAAATGGCAACCCACTCCCATATGTTTTTGCCTGGAAAATCCCATGAACAGAGGAGCCTTGAGGGCTACAGTCCATGGGGTCACAAAAGAGCCAGACACGACTTAGAGATTAAACAAAACATACAGTCAAGTATACTGCCAGAACTAGAACCCAGGTCACCAGCAAGCACGTTTACCTGTCCCTGATGTATTGTATCCCATGATGTCTCCTCATTGTTGTCAGAAGTGAAACAATGTCACAATCTACAAAGCAAAGGACTAGACATCAAGAGCTTTGAGTTCTAGTCTTGTAAACTCTACTAGATTAGACATGATACTATACATAATATAATCACTTGTCTAAACCTCACTTTTCTCAGGTTGAAATTTGAACAGTAATTCACAGTGAGACAGTGCAAACCACAATAAATGCAGAAATGTCTGGCCATTGTAAAAACCTCATACAAGAACAGAACTAGCACTGGGTGGATGATAATAGTGGTGGTGATGATTTCAGACAACCTGGCTTCAACTCTAATTCCAGCCACTTGTTACCTTGATAAGTCATTAAACCTGTGAGCCTCACATTCCTCTTGTGAATATCTTAACAATTTTTGCCCTGCCTCCCCCCAGAAATGGTCAGAATTAAAAGTTTTTCAGAGAATGTTGTTGTTGTTTCAGTTGCTAACTCAAATCTGACTCTTTTGGAACCCCATGGACTATAGCCCATGGGATTCCTCTGACCATGGGATTTCCCAGTGAAGAATACTGGAGCAGGTTGCCATTTCCTTATCCGGGAATCTTCCAGACCCAGGGATCGAACCTAAGCCTCCTACATTGGCAGGTGGCTTCTTTACCATTGAGCCACTAGGACGGCCCTTTCAGAGAATATGAAAAAGCATTTACAAAGCAAGGCATTGATGCAAATTTGAGGTATTACCAAATCCCTCTTATTTGGACAAAGATATAACAAGATTTTATTCATTTTTTAAAGTGTTCCTCCTCAACTAAGACGTCATTATGCATCAGTCTCAGTCTCACCAGCTTTCTCATCAGTTTTCCTAAGTCTCCACAGAAGGCACCATTTCCCTCAGCTCAGAGATCATGCTTGCTGCTTACTCAACTTCCCACTGGCAAGGACTTATCTGAGAAAGGTTTATTTCTAGAACCTCCTTTTGACTGGAAATGCCCTGACAAAAGCTTCCATGAACACTATTATACTTCATCACATTAAAAGTGGTAAGGAATCCAACCCTTTGGCTTTTCTCCACCCCCAGGACTTCAGCCTTTACACAGAAGAGACAGAAGCCTGGGAGGCTGCTTTTCACCGGAAGGGCAACAAGGGTTACCCAAACCCATGTTCGGTAGTCCTGATGGGGAGACTGCTGCTTCTTTGCGGGTGACTAGCACATTCTTAGGCCCAACCGGCCTCTCAAGGGTCACTCACCTTAGAGCTAGGGCCCCTGGCAGGCTGAGAATATCAGAGAAAAATAGAAGGGTGGGGGAGTGGGGGTGCGCAGTATTTTTGGTCTGCAACATGCTAGATGCCTTAAAAAAAAAAAAAATCAGAGTAACTGGGATTTCCTTGCTGAGAACCCAGATTTCAGTTGATCAGAAGAAAAAAATTCATCAGCCTATCCAAACAACTCTGGAACAGGTTTCCATCCAACCACGCCGGGCACCAGAGACAAGTGAGTTGGGCGCGGGGGGTGGTAAGAACTGACAACAGGCTTATCTGCATAGATGAACGATAAGCTGCCATTTGTTGTCTTCTGTTTTGGTGACTCTTGGCACCGGTTTGGCACATCAAACCCCGGAGCTGTCCCTCTCCGGTGTCCCCACACTCCCACCGCCCCCCACCACGTCCCAGCTGTTGAAGCGTCACGTTGACCCGGCTGGGGAAGAAAAGCAAGGGAAACGCATAAGTCTGTATACTGCTGCATTTAGGTTGAAACCACGCCGCACCTGTTCAATCCGGCTCCGGGGCCAGATATGACCAGAACACCGACTCGCAAGCCCCTCTTGAGATCCCAGGGGCGCCTAACAAGTTCGCCGCTGTTTTAATATCCGGGGACGGTGGTAGGAGAGCTCTCTTTCTGCAGCCAAACTCAGCTGGCTACCCAGAAAAAGGGAAGGGGGCTCCGGCTCAAGTGAACCCAGAGTGATCCCCAGTGTCACTGCGGCCCCGGGGATCCGGGTAGTAAGCGGAGTGGGTGCCCGCGGGGAGCGCGCAGCCGTCGCCCGGAGGAATGAAGGTCCCGCTTCGGTGGCCACGCGAACCCCCTCCACCTTACCTACAGCACCAGACGGACAAAGTCAGAGCGTCGAGAGACCGCCAGGATTCACCCGAGACTCAGAGCCCCCAAGCTCGAGTCCAAAAGGAGGGTCGCGGGAGGAGGGCCAGGGGACGCGCAGGAAACTTACCTCACCGGGACAGCCTTTGGGCACCTCCGGTGTCGAGACCAGTTGCGCCACAGCGTGCAAGTTATCGGGACGTTGCCTCTTCCCCGGGTCGAAAGGAGAGCCGTGCAGGCAAGGGGCGGGGGGTCAGTGGGGCGGGGCCCGGGCGCAGCGCGCGGAGCGGGCAGGTGCCGGGGCCCGAGCCGCGGGACCAAACTCGCCCCGGACGCGCCTCAGCGGGGGCGCGCGGCTGCGAGTGTGCAATGCGCGCGCGCCGCGGCCGGAGTGTGTCCCCGCTTTCCCCTTCCTTCCCCGCCGGTCCTGCGGCCAGACCGTGCCCCGAGCGGCTCCACCGCCGGGCGCACTCTGGCCGCGGCGCCTTCGGGGTCGGGGGCCGGGCACTGAGGAGCAGGGCGCCCCCGGGCTTGGGCGCAGCTTCCTGCGCAGAGCGCGCCGGCGTCGGAGCGAGGCGCGGAGAGAGCGGGCTGCGCGGCGGCGGCCGCGGCTCTGAGAGGCTGCAGGCCCCGCCCGCCGGCCGCCCAGGCTCTTCCCCTTTTCTCTCCACCCCCTCGCTCCATCCCCGCACGCCCTGCAGGGAAGCCAGACCGGTTTGCAGCTGCGGCGGCGGGAGCCTGTACCGCAGTAGCACTGGGCGTCCGAGTAGACGTTGGGGACGAGGCGCTTGGTCCCACCTCCGCGTGCCTAAGACAGAGAGCGGGGGTGGAGTGGGCTCTCCTGGATCTAGCCGCCTCCTGCAGGGCTAGCCAAGGGCTTCCCGGCGGTGCTCAAAGTCTTGCAGCCCCGGGAAACAGGGCTGTGTTTGGGACAGGGCTCCCGCTTCCTCAGGCCACCAAACTCTTCGACACCTCGTCTCCTACCCGCTGGACTCTGCTTGCGCCGAACCCCCCACTTTAACCAGGAAGGGGCCAAGCAGTCTGAAGGCAGCACGTGTTCCCAGGAAGTAAGACCTACCCAACAGATAGAAATCGGTAGGAGAAGGGGTCCTGGGAAAAAGATGGCTGGAGGGACGTCAGGCACTGATGGTCGGTGATGAGGGTTCGGGCCAAATCTTACTGACACCGCTGAGTGGGCGTGGGGCCCTGGTAATCTCACCCGACGTCAGTCCAGCAGAGGAGAGGACACCGGCCAGGTCTAAAGGACTCTCTTGGGTCTGGGGGAGGGGAAGGGAGCTGCTATCATGGAAGCTATACCTACATATACTTAATTGGAACCGAAAAAGTAGCGGATCTCTCCCAGCCGGATCACACCAAGTGGTATTTCTCACCCTCACCACTTCCTTCCACCTTGTTGCTTAGTCGCTCAGTCGTGTCCGACTCTTCGCAACCCTATGGACTGTAGCCCGCCAGTCTCCTCTGTCCGTGGAATTTTGCAGGCAAGAATACTGGAGTGGGTTGCCATTTCCTTCTCCAGGGGATCTTCCCCATTCAGGGATCGAACCCGAGTCTCCTGCATTGCAGGCGGATCCTTCCCCTTTACCCTTATTTTAAAAACAAACACATTCGTGGGAAATGTGGGATACATTCTGTCCCAAGAAGACCAACCTTTCATGTCCTTATCTTCAGATACCGCCTAATGGGTGAGCCAAAATGAATTTGTTTGAAAGGATACTCTGTTAGTTCTCAGCAAATGAAAAAAACCTCTTTTTTTTTGAGTTGAAATCTTGTACTTCCCAGTTCAGAATGGAGGGTAATAATTCCTTGGTAACACATACCTGTTAAACTTTTTCTAGCATACCTCTTCCAGATGTGTCAGGCCACCCCTGGGAGTTTGAGGGCATCACTTGTTTAGGACCCTGTGACTTGTGTCTGGTTTTAGCATCCTAGGCTCTTCAAAACCTAAGAGCAGGAACACAAATCTAGTCCAGCATGATCACTTCGCAGACTGAGACCCCAAAATATTAAATGACCCACAGGCCAGAACACAGGTTCCTTGATTCCCAGAAATGCTGGACTAACACAGTTCAATTTGGGTCTAAAGAGGCCTGGGTGGAGGAAAGAGACATAGATCAAAGAACCCTTCATCTGCCTGGTGTGAATCACCGTGTAGAGGGCAGCAGCATACCGCTGTAAGTAGCAGACTGCTGGGATCTGCAGATGGTAATCCCAGTTTCTCCTATGCTTCTCAGATATTTGTTCTGAAATCCAAGGAGTGGAAAACAAATTTGCTTCCCAGAGAGGTAATGATAAGTGAAAATACAAAGTTCTTGATATTTCCTGGGAATACAGAGGAGATAAAAACAGATAAAATCAAAATTAATATAATGGCTCAGATGTGGTCACCTGTGCTACTTACAAATGGACACACACACGTGTACACACCTGTCCTCCTTTTCCACTAAAAGCCTTTTTGATTCCCTTCTGTAAAGCACAGATGCCAATAGCCTTCAGTTTCCAGAGCAAACTCACAAAGCAGAATGCCCACTGGCTATTTAGAGAGCTAACACTATTAAACAGGATTCCAGGTGCTCTGATTTTTCCAGTAATCATGTATGGATGTGAGAGTTGGACAATAAAGAAAGCTGAGTGCCAAAGAATTGATGCTTTTGAACTATGGTGTTGGAGAAGACTCTTGACAGTCCCTTGGACTGCAAGGAGATCCAACCAGTCCATCCTAAAGGAAATCAGTCCTGAATATTCACTGGAAAGGCTGAGGCTGAAGCTTTGCAAAGCTTCAATACTTTGGCCACCTGATGCGAAGAACTGACTCATTTGAAAAGACCCTGATGCTGGGAAAGATTGAAGGCAGGAGGAGAAGGGTACGACAGAGGATGAGATGATTGGATAGCATCACCAACTCAATGGACATGAGTTTGAGTAAACTCCGGGAGTTGGTGATGGACAGGGAGTCCTGGCATGCTGCAGTCCATGGGGTCGCAAAGAATCACACAAGAATGAGTGACTGAACTGAACTATTAGCAATAGTAGCTTGGTCATAAACTCTGGAAATATTTAAAAAATCAGATAATGCTTCTCTACTTGTTTTACTTGATTTCGAGTATAATTTTTCCAACTGATTTCAGATCTTAGTCCAAAATCTTAATAATGTTATTTCCTATTCCCCTGTGAGAAACAGGTATAGATTTCTTATAACAGCTTTAATCGCATTAATGGCTCCAGTTAATGACTTCCCTTTAGCCATGTCCTTTTTTTCTAACTTTGTAGTCCCCTCCCACTCTGTGTTCATTCAAATGCTTTACTTTGATCAGTAAACAGTAGCAGACTTGATGTAAATGGAGGTTTGAAAAAATGTTTGTCAACAAGGAAATACCACTACACATCTATTAAAATTTTCCAAATCCCAGAACACTGACAAAACCAAATGCTGGCAAAAATGTGGAGCAAAAGGAACTTTCATTCATTGCTGGTGGGAATGCAAAATTCAATGGACACTTTGAACAACAGTTTTTCACTTCCTTAAAAAACTAAACATACTCTTACCATGTAATTTGGCAATCATACTCCTAAGTATATATCTTAAGGAGCTGAAACCTTATGTCCATACAAAAACCTGCATGTGTATGTTTATAGCAGCTTTATTCAAAATCGTTAAAACTTGGAAGTAAACCAAGACTTGCTTGGTAGGTGAATGGATAAACTGTGGTAAAATGGAATATTATTCATTGCTTTTTTTTTTAAAAAAAAAGAGCTATCAAGCCACGAAAACACATGGAAGAAACTTAAATGCACATTACTAAGTGAAATAACTCTGTCTGAAAGGGCTACATATGGTATGATTCCAACTATATGATATTCTGGAGAAAACAAAACTATGGAGACAGTAAAAAGATCAGTGGCTGTCAGAGTTAGGGGGAGGGAGGGATGAATAGGCAGAGCACAGAGGATTTTTAGGGCAGAGAAACTACTCTGTGTGATTCTTTAACAATGAAGATGTCATTATACATTTGTCCAAAACCTTAAAATTCATTAAGAATGAATCCTAATGTAAACCATGGTCTTTGGTGATAACAATGGTGTCTGTGTAGGTTCACCAGGTGTAGCAAATGTGCCCCTCAGGTGGGGGATGTTGATAATGGAGGAGGCGATGCATGTGTAGGGGCAGGTGATATATGAGAAATCTCTGAACCTTCCTTCAATCTCACTATGAACCAAAACTGCTCTAAAATATGAAGTCTATTTTTTTTAATTCTGTGCATTTCTGCTTCTGATCTTGCAATTCTGCCATTACCAGGAGAACAAGCCCACTGAAGGATGAAAGACCCTGTGGAACAGAGCTGAGTCATTGCAGTTGAGGTCATTCTTGACCAGCCAGTGCTCAGTTGACTGCAGAGGTACAAACAAGTTCAAATGAAATCTGCCAAGCTTGGTCCAGATCAGCAGAACCAAATCAAAGATTTGGGAGAAATAAAACATGGGTTGCTGTTCTAAGTTATGACTTCAATTAATTACCTATCTCTGCATAGCAAACCACTTCTAAACTCATAGCCTAAAACCACCACCATTTACTATTTCTCATGAATCTGTGAGTCAACTGGGCTCAGCTGGGCCTTGGCTAGAGTCACTCATTTGGCTGCATTTAGGTGGCCACTGGCAGCTGGGCCAAATTAGAAGGTCTGAGAAGCCTTCACTCATACATCAGATACCTCCATCTGCCTCTCACGACCTTTCTCTTTCTGCATGGCTAAGTTATGGAACTTTGGACTAGTTGCTTTCTGAATCTCTCTATGAAATGAGGAAAGTTAAGTTTATCCATATTGCTAATGCATATTTAACCTTTTCTTTGCTGATATCTCAACGGCAAATTGAAGTCCAATAAATACCTAGAAGGGTGTTAGAGGTAATTTGGGGCACATTGGTCAACCATGGGTATTTCTAGCATTTCATCTGTTACTTATTTTTCAAGGAAAAATTCTCAAGAAGCCACATGAAAGATATGCACTGCCTCCATGAACATAAAACAGTAGAGGAGGAGGTTGCATCCTCACGACTCTTGAAAGGTCGGCTTTCATCACATTGTCCGCTCTTTCTAGAAATTTCATTTCTAAGCAGATAAGTTAAATGCTTAACTGACTCCCCTGTATAACTGGAGATGCTCATTTCAGAGGGTGCATTTACCCAGGGGACCTTATACTCTCTAATTGCAGGTTTGCTCTTAAAATTAGCAGAGACTTGAAAACCTCACCCCCAACTCCCTTCCGTATCTTCTTTCTCCCTGTACCATCTTCCTTTCCTCTAGCTTTGTTTTCTTGTCCTGCTGCATCCTTTCTTCCTTAATCCTACAGCACTGAACTAGGCACCCTTGGCCTACTTTCTCATCCCACCTCTGTTTCAGCAGCAGTGAAGTCTGAATTCTCTCTTGGCTCCAGATTCTTTGAATTCAGATTCATGTGTGTATCATGAGGGTGTATCATGAGATGCTCTGGGAAAGGTCACTTACAAGCCTGATAATCTATGATCCTTATATGCCTTGTGCAACACATAAACAGTGCAAGACTTGGAGGGGGTGAATATTAAGGACTCAGAACTCTTTAGAAGAGGTACACATGGATCTCAGTCCTTCTCAAGCAATGCCCAGCATCTAGGTACTTTTTCCTAAGGTGTTTTATTTATTTATTTTTTCTATTGGAAAACACGCAACTCCAGCGCCTACTGCTGCTGCTGCTGCGGCTAAGTCACTTCAGTCGTGTCCAACTCTGTGTGACCCCATAGACGGAAGCCCACCAGGCTCCCCCGTCCCTGGGATTCTCCAGGCAAGAACAGTGGAGTGGGTTGCCATTTCCAGCACCTACAAGCCCTATTTAATTCATTACTCTTTGGCTGGATGTTGGTATCATCCTCTCAAGACACAGCTACTGTTTCCATCCTTTGGCCAGAAACAATATGAAAACTGGAGGCCCACTGTTAGCAGGCATTCAGGTCTGACCCTAAAAATATTTGCTCATCTAAAAACTATGAGAAAAGAGTTAAGAAAGATTTCTGTAACAAATTCATACCAAAATACAAAGTTACATGCATCGAGATTATAATTATGTGGGAAAATGCACACATGGACAACTACTCAAAGAAAGCAATTAGAAAGAAAAGTGCCTGTGCTTGGGTAGGGGAATTCTAAGATTAAAACATGTTTCAATGTTACGTTGTTTTTACATTAAAAAAATACATATGCCTCTTCAACTTCTAATTTCTGCTAGCCGGAAATTCTTCTAATTTCTACAGTCTGTTTTCTGTGGAGTTCAGCTACTCTTTTTCGCTTCAATAGTTTTTTTCTTGTTACAGACCTCACACACATACCTTTTCTAATGTTCACCTTGCCCAGAAGTTGCAAAAACAGTGTAAACTTAATAGTACTCAATGTGAAGCCTGAACAAGAAACAAAACGATAGCAGAATGAAGGGAATAAAGAAGGAAAGACAGAGAATTGGTAGGAGGTACAGAGAATCCAGCTGCATTTAAGAAAGCATACTAAAGGCATGTGAAATTTATACACACAGTTTGTGTATCAAGTCCAAACTTGGGTTTTAAAGAACCTGAAAGACAAGGTCTTCATAATTCATAAAAGAGAAAGAAATCCCCTTTTGGTTGGAGATACTGATTGAAAAGCTTAAAGTAGAGGAAGAAGAGGAGAAGGCAATGGCAAGCCACTCCAGTACTCTTGCCTGGAGAATCCCAGGGACGGGGGAGCCTGGTGGGCTGCAGTCCATGGGGTCACTAAGAGTCCAACACGACTGAACGACCTCACTTTCACTTTTCACTTTCGCGCATTGGAGAAGGAAATGGCAACCCACTCCAGTGTTCTTGCCTGGAGAATCCCAGGGACGGGGGAGCCTGGTCGGCTGCCGTCTATGGGGTCGCACAGAGTCGGACACGACTGAAGCGACTTAGCAGCAGCAGAGGAAGAAGACAGAAATGAATCAGCGGTGTTCCTCAAAATTTCACAAAATCTATTGCAATGATTATACCCCAAGGAACAGTGTGTTAGAATAGTCTATCTAAAGTCACAAAAACCAGCTACAGAACCAGGAACAAAGCGAGGATTGCCATCTTATCCCTACATTAGGAAGTGGTCAACAGAATGGGCTCTGGACTTTTCATGACTAAGCACCAGTTTTTCATGTCAAAGTCTGCTTTGTTCTAAAATGTCAAATACTCGGTTTGTGTTCTACTTTCTTGAAACATTTAAGTTTCTCATCAATAATGAGCACTTGAAATGGGACACAATAAGAGAATGACAGGTTGACATTCCTGATGGTCCAGTGGTTGAGAATCTGCCTGCCAATGCAGGGGACATGGGTTCAATTCCTGGCCCAGGAAGACCCCACATACTTCAGAACAACTAAGCCTGTGTACCACAACTACTGAGCCCACACTCTAGAGTCTTCAAACAGCAAGTACTGAGCCCACACGCTGCACCTACTGAAGCCCTCGCACTCTAGAGCCCGTCTGTAAAAGGAGAAGCCATCACAGCGAGACGCCTGTGCACAACTACAGAGTAGCCCCTGCTCACTGCAACTAGAGAAAGCCTGCGCACAGCAATGAAGACCCAGCCCAGCCAAAAATAAATGAATAAAGTGTATAAAAAAGAGTGACAGGTCTAGAAACAATACCAAGAAACAATGGAATCTACAAGTAAGGTTGAAAGAAGGAAACGTATTGAAGTCAACAAGGACACTTGAGTTTCCTAAATAGAGGCAACGACTGGCCACCCAAGATGCCCTTGGTGTAAGTGATGCCTTCCTGTAGCCACTTAGTCTGAGTGAGATGAGCTTGCACCCCGTGTGGAGGGGCAGCTGGCGGGGACAAGATGCTGATGACATAATACATAGTTGATAAAGAGAAGCGAACATTAACTTCACTCAACCAGTGAAGCCCCTACTAAGATTTCTTTGATTCCCCACAACACCTCACCATGTGAATGCACCAGGAAGACAGTACTGATTTTTGCTTTTATCTCCCTTCCAAAAAATTTTGGACTTTCCCAGACTTGAAACCATTTAGGCAGAACCTTACTAGCAAGTGTCTCCTCTTGGTAATATTTGAATTTGAATGTGTGGCTAGCAAAACAGAGCCCTTTTTGTGATCCCTTTTTAAAGACTTTGTCTACAAGTTATCACAGCAACCTAGAATATTTTGCTGGGGTGGGAGATAGGAAAAAGGAAATGTGTTAATCAGGGTATGCAAATGATGTAAGATACAAGCCCCAATCCTCAGGTAATGTGGACTACTATAACAAAGGTTCATTTCTTGTTCGTGATTCTGTTTAATATGGTAGTGGGATTGGCTTCCTGCATTCAGGGTCCTTGGGTGCTTCCATCTGGTGGCATCTTATTTTCAACAAGTGGCCTCCAAAATCCCAAAACTGGGAGAGAGGGCAAAAGATTTAAGATTCCAGCTATGGAAGTGGCAAATATTGCATCCACCCATATTCCAATGGGCATAACTTGGTCCGTGGTACCATTACCAGCATGAAACCTAGAAAGCTATGTCTAAGTGCTGTCCTTGGAAAGAGGGGAGCATGGGTGTCAGTGAGCACTGTATTTTCTTCCCAATGTGCTGAATTAAAGATGAATGATTCATCTTAAGTTTCTTTTTGCACAGCTGTGATTGGAGACCTGGGGAGAGTAGTTGGTAGTCAGATTATTCTCTTTTGCTTGTGTCCTGGTGTTTTCCCTACATTTTTAGACTAGAAGCAGCCTGTTGTATGTGTGTAGTTTGGGACGGTATTGCAGTCTGGGAAGTGTTTGTGAACATACATGGGAAAATAAAGAGTCAGCAGCCTATATTGTTACAGAAAATTGAACACTTGAAGCAAGTGTATAAAAAGTATCTTTCCCGAGCTCTTACCACAAGGAGAGGGCTATTGATTCCATCATCATGGGAGGAAATGGAATCTGTGCAATCAGATTCCATTTGAAGTGGCTGTAATTGGCAACTTTGGAAGCTTTGGGAGGAAAAAAAAAAAAAGGATGAGAAGAAACGTTAAGGCTTAGCTCTATCTGCAGTCAGCCTGTCCTAATGGCATGAGTGATTTCAGAAGAGAGAGTTATAATGAGGGAAAGAGAAAGAGGATGGGGAAAACAATAAAAGTATACTTTTTTTTAGTACCAATACTCTGTAAGGAAAAATACAGGAATTGGTGGTACCATGGGGATTTGCAAAGACTTTAAACCAAAGGCAAAGCCACACCATGAAGATATAAGTTAGAAGAGGTTGGAGAGCGGCCCAGCTTCTTCCTACTGCACAAGACTCCTTTATTTATTTATTTTTTTTCCTGTTTTAAGTGGGGAGAAAGCATCAGATGGAAGCAAAGGACCAGGCTATGTCCTCTCCCAAGTTCTACTGGGTTTGTGTTTTCCACAGGTTAAGGGACAGTATGTACATATGCAACCTAATTTTTCCCCTTAATTTTAAAGGCTTGATCCCTGGGTTGGGAAGATCCCCTGGAGAAGGGAAAGGCTACCCTCTCCAGTATTCTGGCCTGGAGAATTCCATAAACTAGCCCATGGGGTCACAAAAAGTTGGACATGACTGAGCAACTTTCACTTTTTTTCAATTTTAAAGCAACAAGTGCGAGAAAGCAGCCCTCTCTCATGACTATTCTGCACACCAAAAGATATAGTGAGATTTTCTTTAGAAACTCTCAGAAGAAATGGCTAAAGAACTTTGTTTAACATGCAGGGGCTTCTTTACTACATTAGAATAAAAACAAAAGGTATAATTTAAATTTGCACATTTACTACAACCTCAAAAAGTATAGAAGATCTAGTAAAATATCTTGGAGGGAAATCTGCTAAAATATTAGCTGTTATTGCCTTTAGGTTAATATTGTGTCTCCCGTAAAAAAAGCCCTTGTGTTACTTTTTTAAATCAGAAAAAGAAAAATGAAACATTAATATTTGATGATTAAAAGTTATGCTTGTTTTAAAATTTTAGAAAAAAAATGGAAAAGCAAAAAAGAAATAGCTCAATTTTCTTCATTCAGAGACTATCATCTTAAACATTTAGTATTTGCTTACTAGGCTTTAAGATATTTTATACTATTTTTTAATGGTGAAAATAACATGTGCACTGGGGAAAGGAACTGAATAGACATTTCTGCAAAGAAATACAAACAGCCAATAAGAATATGAAAAGATACTCAACATTGTTAGCTATTAGGAAAATGTAAATCACAACCACAATGAAATGCCACTTCAGGCCCACTAGGATGGCTAAAATTAGAAAGATATCATAGCAAGTATTGGTGAAGATGTGGAGAAGCGAACCTCACATGTTGCTGGTGGGAATATAAAATGATGTAATTACTTTAGAAAATGTTCTGACAGTTCCTCAAAAGGTTAAACATGGTTACCATATAACTCAGCAATTTCACTTCCAGGTATATGCCCAAGAGAAATGAAAACATGCATCCACAGGAAAATTCATAAAAACAATCCAACTCTCTATGAACTGATGAACTGATAAATGTGGTATATCCAAATAAAGGAATATTATTCAGCAATAAAAAAGAGTGAAGTACTGGTACTTGCTATTACATGGATGAATTTTGAAAACATTATGCTAACTGAAAAAAAGCCAGATACAAAAGTCCATAAGTTGTTTGATTTCATTTATATTAAATATTCAAAATGAGCAAATCTACAGAGACTGAAAATAGATTAGAGGTTCTCTAGAGCAAGGGAAAGAAAGACTTCCTGGGGAAATGAGGAGTGACTGCTAATATGTAATAGATCTGAAAGTGAAAGTTGTTCAGTCACATCCGACTCTTTGTGACCCCATGGGCTATAGCCTGCTAGGCTCCTCTGTCCATGGAATTCTCCGGGCCAGTGGAGTGGATCGGGTAGCCGTTCCCTTCTCCAGAGAATCTTCCCAACCCAGGGACTGAACCTATATCTCCCACATTGCAGGAGGATTCTTTTACCATCTGAGCCACAAGGGAATAGGTAAAATAGATTTAGGTGGTAGATTTAGGGGGAGATGATGAGAATGTTCTGAAGTGGATAGCAGTGATGGATGTACAACTCTGTGAATATGCTAGAAAACACTGAATTGTACACTTTAAGTGGGTGAATGGAATGGTATGTAAATTAATCTCAATAAAGCAGTTTTTAAAAAAGAAAAAGCAACATACATATGTCAAAAAATTTCAAACCATATAAGAGTTTAAAGTTAAAAGTAAGATTTTTCTTCCTACTCACCATCCAACCTCTAGTTCTAGAGAATACCATTTTTAAGTTTCTGGTTTTTTGTTCTTCATCTGACTCTCATTTTAACATTAAATAATACAGTCCTGCTTTTCTTCATCTAACTCCCACATCCTCTCCTCCTTTTTGCCTCCCAATTTTTGTGTTTCTTATTTTTGTAATACTTTCCATTTTTATAATATACTTATCTCTATTTCTTGATTTATTGGTTTTAGACACAATCTATTAACTAGAAGGAAGTAGACTTTAGATGTTTTATAACTATATAAACTATATGGGAAAAATCAATTAAATAAAATACTGAGTTCTATCAAGAGAAGACTGCTGCCTATCCTGTTTAATTATGACATTCAGAACTTAAAATGTTTCTCAAAGATTTTTCACAAATTGGCTAAGTGATAATGTAATTTATTTGAGAATTGACTATAGTGGATGAGAATGCTGTGTTGGCTGGGGGGGCCAAGAATAGAGAGATCAAATTCTAGCCTCACCTTAAATTCATCATAGAATTTATCCAATGCTGCTACTGCTCAGTTGCTTCAGTCACATCCAACTCTTTGTGACCCTATGGACTGTAGCCTGCCAGGCTCCTCTGTCCATGGAATTTTCCAGATAAGAATATTGAAATTTGTTGCCATTCCCTCCTCCAAGGGATCTTCCTGACCCAGGGATTGAACCCAGGTCTCCTGCATTGCAGGCAGATTCTTTACCACTGAGCCACCAGGGAAGCCCATTTGTCCAATTGGCATCATTTAATCAATTTTAAGAAGACCACTTCTGCTGATTGGAAACTGTTGAGCACCCAAGGGAAAGTTGGATAATAACCATTGTGGCTTCTTTTAAACTCAGAGAGTCTGTAAGTCTGGGACTCTGGGTTTGTAAGGAGGATGCTAGGCTATATCCTGTTAACACTGGACCTCAAGTCTGGATGCCATGGTGATAGCAAACATCACCTTGAACCAGGTGGCAAACAAAGAAAGGATGATAGAAAGGACTCTAGTACAAGACTGAAACATCCTGTGAGACAGAGGAGATGGTGAAGAGTAGGAAGGAAATGGGAACCCACTCCAGTATTCTTGCCTGAAGAATCCCATGGACAGAGGAGCCTCACAGGCTATAGTCCATAGGGTCACAAAAAGTCACAGAGTCAGACACGACTGAAGTAATTTAGCACGAGCACAGGATGGGACTGGGGGTCTTAAGTATTCTAGGGGTATTCCCATGACATATAATTACCCCCAAAAAATGCATAACCTCAGCAGCAATTAAAGGAAAATGCAGAGTGAGAGCTCTACTGCTGTTGCTGCTGCTAAGTCGCTTCAGTCGTGTCTGACTCTGTGCAACCCCATAGACGGCAGCCCAGCAGACTCCCCTGTCCCTGGGAATCTCCAGGCAAGAATACCGGAGTGGGCTGCCATTTCCTTCTCCAACACATGAAAGTGAAAAGTGAAAGTGAAGTTGTTCAGTCATGTCCGACTCTTAGCTCTAGTTCAGATCAGTTCAGTTCAGTTCAGTTCAGTCGCTCAGTTGTGTCTGACTCTCTGCGACCCCATGAATCACAGCACGCCAGGCCTCCCTGTCCATCACCAACTCCCGGAGTTCACTCAAACTCATGTCCATCGAGTCGGTGATGCCATCCAGCCATCTCATTCTCTGTCGTCCCCTTCTCCTCCCGCCCCCAACCTTTCCTAGCATCAGAGTCTTTTCCAGTAAGTCAACTCATCGCATGAGGTGGCCAAAGTATTGCAGTTTCAGCTTTAGCATCAGTCCTCCCAATGAACACCCAGGATTGATCTCCTCTAGAATGGACTGGTTGGATCTCCTTGCAGTCCAAGGGACTCTCAAGAGTCTTCTCCAACACCACAGTTCAAAAGTATCAATTCTTCGGCGATCAGCTTTCTTCACAGTCCAACTCTCACATCCATACATGACCATGGGAAAAACCATAGCCTTGACTAGACGGACCTTTGTTGGCAAAGTAATGTCTCTGCTTTTTAATATACTATCAAGGTTGGTCATAACTTTCCTTCCAAGGAGTAAATGTCTTTTAATTTCATGGCTGCAATCAGCATCTGCAGTGATTTTGGAGCCCAAAAAAATAAAGTCTTACACTGTTTCCACTGTTTTTCCATCTATTTCCCGTGAAGTGATGGGACCAGATGCCACAATCTTTGTTTTCTGAATGTTGAGCTTCAAGCCAACCTTTTCACTCTCCTCTTTCACTTTCATCAGGAGGCTTTTGAGTTCCTCTTCACTTTCTGCCATAAGGGTAGTGTCATCTGCATATCTGAGGTTATTGATATTTCTCCCAGCAATCTTGATTCCAGCTTGTGCTTCTTCCAGCCCAGCGTTCCTCATGATGTACTCTGCATATAAGTTAAATAAGCAAGGTGACAATATACAGCCTTGACGTACTCCTTTTCCTATTTGGAACCAGCTCTAAGGTACCTCCAATTCCCTAAGGCACGTGGAGTAGACACTGGCTACCTGTGTACTATGCCAGCTGCTTCATCTGAATTATCTCATTCAATCCCAATCCAGAAAAGTAGTCTTGTTATTTATGTTCCACAATGAAGCAGTTGAGGCAGAAAGGATAAGTCAAGTCCCTAACAGGGCTGAGATTTTCCATGACTCCAAATCCCTTAAATTATTGAAAGCAAAGGAATAATTCAAAACCTAATGTTGATGACACTTTGAGGGAATAAATACACCAAATGAACACTGGCAGAGAGCAGCTAACAAGAAATATGCAATTATTATTACCTATGTCCCAGACATCCTACTTTGGGGAATATATTCTAAAACATTATATAGCTTAAATAATGATTGTGCAAAACTATTCAGTGCATTGATATTAATAGTGGCAGGAAATAAATTCAACAGTCAACAATTAAAGACTGATTATGTTATATACTATCACCAAAAGGAAATATTATTTGGACTATGCTGTGCTGTGCTTAGTTTCTCAGTTGTGTCTGACTCTTCGCAATCCCATGGACTGTAGCCCGCCAGGCTCCTCTGTCCTATAGGATTCTCCAGGCAAGAATTCTGGAATGGATTGTCATGCCCTCCTCCAGGGGATCTTCCCAACCCAGGGATTGAACCCAGGTCTACCCCATTGCAGGCAGATTCTTTACTGCCTGAGCTTCCCAAATAGGGAAGCCCTATTTGGACTATATTGATGTGCAAAAAACTGTACATGAAATAATTTAAGACAAAAAATGGAACAATAGTTTGTGAACAGTGAATGCTACTATATAAAATGTTTGTATGGCATTGATATATCATATCTATACCATTCACAAGTCAATTCATATTTTTTTTGTTAATTGGATTGTTTTTCCCATAAAGTGATGTGCATAGTAATATATTGATTTAAAATTCCCTGGGACTTCCCTGGTGGTCCAGGGGCTAAGATCCCATGATCACAATATAGAGGGTCCAGGTTTGATCCCTGGTTGGGGAATTACTAATAGATCCCACATGCCTCAACCAAGACCTGGAACAGCCAAAGAAATAAACACATAAATTAATATAAAATTGCCCAAATTAATTTTGCACCCTATGATTAAATGTCCTTCCCTCTCTGGAGCTGGTGTCCATTTGAGGGTTTGAAGATGGGGGTGAGAGACAGGGGAAGC
This sequence comes from Moschus berezovskii, assembly GCF_049115385.1. Lineage (NCBI taxonomy): Eukaryota > Metazoa > Chordata > Mammalia > Artiodactyla > Moschidae > Moschus > Moschus berezovskii. The sequence continues at coordinate 51,876,269 of NC_142466.1, read as the reverse complement.
ACCACAATTTTTCTGAAAACAAAGACACATCACCCTCCAAACCTCTCTTGCATGTTCCCAAAGACTTTCCTAATGAAAAGAGACAAACTCTGCTGTGATATCTTTGATGCTTTCAGAGGTCAGGCAGAAATTAGTGAAGTCTTGGGCCTGCCCCTGAATTGATCAGTTCATAGACATACTCATAAGTGTTGTTCAAGAAGAATTTTCAATGAAGTTCCATGTCTGCAGAAAGGACCAAGTAATCTCATCTTAATAAATCTCTAACCTGGTGAAGGTATTACCTGTAGTCTTGGCACTGGCATTGTATGCCTTACCTTATGCTTTCCCACAAGCCTTTCCTCCATCCTGGAATGCTCCAGCTAGTCACATCCCATGTGTCTTTCAAGACCCCTTTAACCTTCTCTTTCCGAAGAGTCTTCACAGGAAGCCATCACTACCCCCTTGGGATTCCCTTAGCACTTAGAGTACACTCACTTTTCTGCACACATTCCACAATAAGATGATAAACTCCATGTAGTGAGAGGCCCCAGTTTTTGTAAACTGCTTACATGACATCAGTGCCTACAGAGTGCTTTGAAATACAGCACAAAGTATTCAATCAATATTTGTGAATATGTCACCCCTTTCTTCTAAAAGAGGTATCTTTGGCCCAGGGTTCCTTTACTTCTAGAATTAGCATTTCAAGCATTAGTGTTTTGAGCAGACAGATAAATCTGGGCTTCCCTGGTGGCTCAGATGGTAAAGTGTCTGCCTGCAATGAGGGAGACACACGTTCGATCACTGGGTCGGGAAAATCCCCTGGAGAAGGAGATGGCAACCCTCTCCAGTATTCTTGCTTGGAAAATTCCATGGACGGAGGAGTCTGGTAGGCTACAGTCCGTGCAGTCACAAAGTCAGACATGACTGAGCAACTTCCCTTTCTTTTTCTTTTTATAGATCTGGGATCAAATGTTCATGCTCACATTTTTTTCTTGAGACTTTGGGCAAATTTTGTAAATTTTCAAAGTCCATTTCCTCATTCATTAAACAGATATATAAGACATGCCTGATGGCTCAGCAGTAAAGAATCTGCCTGCAGTGCAGGAGATGTGGGAGTTGTGGGTTTGATCCCTGGGTTGGAAAGATCCCTGGAGAAGGAAATGGACACCCACTCCAGTATTCTTGCCTGAACAAGAGGAGCCTAGTGGGCTACAGTACATGGGGTTGCAAAGAGTCAGATATGACTTAGTGACTAAACAACAACAACAAAGACGTCTGATAGGAGTACAGTAAGAACTAAAATTACTCATTCTTCAAGTCTCAGCTTAAATATAATATCATTTGTTTGGGACCCCTTCCCTCACCCCTCACCTCACCTCCAAGTCCAGATAGGGTGGTGTTTCTTCTCTGTGCTTTCCCAATTATCTAAATCAGCACTGTCCCATAGAACTTAGCCCAATGATTACATTCTGTAATCTGTGCTATCCAATAGGTAGTCGCTAGCCATAAGTGGTTATTGAGCATTTTAAAAGCAGCTACAGAGACTGACAGATTGAATTTTAAATGTTATTTAATTGTAATTAATTTAAAATGAAATAGCCCCATGGGGCTAGTGACCATTGGATTGGATTTACACAGCTCTCAACAATCCCCATTATAGCACTTAAAGCACTGTGGTTCTTCTCTCACAAGACTGATACATAGTGAAACTCGTTTTGACTGTGATGATCACTGCTGTTTTCATATCACTGAGCCCAGGGTCTGGTACACAGGAAGTGCTCGGTATGGCAGCTATCATCTTCAACATCATCTTGTCACTCTTTGCATCCCACAGCTTAGCCCAGACACGCTGTAGATGCTCACTCGCTGCTGCTAATTGACTTAATTGATTTCTAGGTTGCAAGCCAACCAATCATCTGCTCCTGGAGAATGTTCAAGCAAAGTGAGCTGCATGAATGTCTTGCTTATATATTTCCTTGTGTGCAGCACAGAGGTTAGAAGCATCTGGCCACGTGACCTCTAGTACAGAAACTTTCTATGCCTTAGCTGATTATTCCTCTGTAAAATGGGGACATTTAATAGGCCTGCCTCACTGGATTGTTGCAAGGTTTATATGTGTTGAGGTTTACAACAATTGTTTTACAGGAAATACAAAGAAGAGAGGACCACATTAAATGACATCATAAGAATTCAACCAGCAAAATCTAGACTGTAGGAAACTCTAGTTAGAAAACGGAGGCAGCCATCCTGGAGTCATCAGGGAGTAAATCTGAGAACCAAGACAATACTCTGAGATTTGAGGTCTGGCTGCAAGGGATGTGCTGTTGTTTAGTTGCTCAGTCGTGTCCAACTCTTTGCAACCCCTTGGACTATAGCCCATCAGGCTCCTCTGTCAATTTGATTCTCCAGGCAAGAATACTGGATTGGGTTGCCATGCCTCCTCCAGGGGATCTTCCCAACCCAGGGATCGAACCCAGGTCTCCTGCATTACAGGTGGATTCTTTACCATCTGAACTACAAGGGAAGCCCAAGAATCCCAGAGTGGGAAGCCTATCTCTTTTCCAGAGGATTCTTTACCATCTGAGCTATCAGAGAAGCCCAAGAATACTGGAGTAGGAAGCCTATCCCTTCTCCAGGGGATCTTCCTGACCCAGGAATCAAACTGGGGACTCCTTCATTACAGGCAGATTCTTTACCAGCTGAGCAACCAGGGAAGCCCGACTCAAGGGAGGCTAGGGAAAATATCTGGCACTGTCACTCTTAATAGTAAAGGGCAGGCTCTCAGGGGAAGAAGAAGTATTACAGAGTGACTTTGTATAGCAATCAATAATATGGGCTCCACAGCCTTTGGTAAAACCCCATTTGCAACCGCTTTCAACTTTGCATTGTGGGCAGGGTTTTACCAAAGAGGGCCCCCAAGCTTCAAATTCCAACTGCAGGGTGTTGGTAAGTCAGGCACAGGCACTGTGTCAGCGAGTGGTGTCAATTCTTCCATGAGTTCGCAGCTGTGGCCAAAGTTCAGGCCTTTAATTCTGCTTAAGTGAGAGTGAAGACAGAGATGGGATGAGGAGGGAATGAAACAGCTGGAAGAAACATTGCCTGGATCTGATGTACCTAAGAGTTCCCTGGAGCCTCCAAATCACAGTCCAGGGTTAGCCTTCCATCTTCTTAGGATCTATCATTCTTAGGCTTCCCTGCTTGTTTTCCAATTTGGGTCTCCTGAAGTGTGGCTGATATATTTTAAAACTCTGTTTTAGAAGAATTTTCTAAATCCTTTTTATTTTATAAAATGAAGGAAAATGAACAGAGCCTACAAAACTATGAAAACAGTGTCACTTCAATAGAATCCTAATTCTCCCCGCTTCTGTTCATCTATTCTGCTGTTAGCCTGGTCCAATGGGCCATCGCCCTTCACTTAGATGACCTCAGGAAACTTCCCACCCGTCTTCCGGATTCTGGTTTGCATCCTTAAAATTCATTTGCCAAAGACTGTGCAGCATGATCCCTAAACCAGTGGAAATCAGATCTTGTCACTCTGCTGCTTAAAATCTAAAGGCTTTGTAATGTCTTAGAATAAAAGTTAAACTCTTTACTGCGGCCTTCAAGATCCCACATGGCCTAATCACAAAACATACATCTTTAGTGTCATTGCAGACCACTCAGCCCCTTCCTTCTGTTTCATGAACATGCTAAAACTATTTTGTACTCAGGGAACTTAAACTTGCTGTTCCTTCTGCCAGGAAAGCCCTTAACCTGGATCTTCTCTGGTTGTCTTCTTCCCTTCACACAAACCTTGACTCCTGTGTCATTTCCTGCAAGAAGACTTCCCTGACCACTGCACAGAAAGATTTATGGTAATGATCTTCCATCTAAAACACATACATATGCACACACACACATACCACATATGCCAGTTTTACTCAATGTATTAATATTATATGAGGTGAAGGGCTTAGAACACATTGTAAGTCTCCAGTATTTTTAGGTATTGTTTTTTCCACTATAGTACATATGATTTATCTTGCATATTTATGTGTTTACTTTTCCATGATTGGTTTACCTTCCTGGTTGTGAGCTCCAAAAGGTAGGAAACTTGATGTTCTGTTTTGTTTATTCATATATCTCTAGCACCTAGAATAAAGCCTGGCACATAGTAAGTACTCAATAACCATTGCTAAAAAGATGAATTAACTATAGAAAAAATATGTATGTGACAAATAAAAGAATAGACGATAACCACTAATAACTCTGCATAGGGGAATTTTTGTTTTTTTCTCTCTAGCTGTTCAGATATTCTAAATTTTTACAAAAAACATTTACTTTTCCAAATCATAAAAAAGTTATTTTTTGGAAAAAGAGTTATGTTGCTTTGCTGTAGGAAATGTCACTTGATTGATTTCTGCAGGCATACTGAAGGTTGCCATCTCTGGATCCAGGCTTAACCACCTCTTAAGTCAGAAGTCATCTGACTTTCTTCAGGAAGCATGCTCAATGCTGTTTCTTAGTGTGTGAACACACATGTGGACCCTGGTGAGAGCCCCCTGGGAGGTCTGACAAGTCTCATTCAATCAGCAGCCAAGTGCCATGTGACTGGCCACCTGCCTCTTTATCTCTAGCTCCTTAAGTCAGGAGTTCCTGGCTACAGAGCTTAACACCGTGGAGGTCAGCCAAGGTCAGGGCTCCAATAAGAATAACTCACAGCTTGCTCCCTGCTCTCCTCTGCACACAGGCTGCAGCACAGTGAACACTGATTTTCCATGCTTGGCTCCCAGGATGTGAGGCTCGGTCCCTGAAATACAGATTCCTGAAAAAAAGTCCGATGTTGCCTCCAAAGAGGTATGTGGAATTTAGGGGGAAAAAAAGAAGCTTCTACTCTCTGGTCCTTTCCAGGGTGGTTCTGATTCAAAGTTGCCTGCCCAGTGCAAACATGCTTTTTAGGTTTGTCCAAAGGAGGGCAATCATTACAGTTTTTTAAAAAGTTTATTTCTTTATTTATCAGCTGTGTTGGGTCTTCGCTGCTGTGTGGGCTTTCTCTAGCTGTGGAGAGCAGAAGCTACTCTCAGGTTGTGATGCGTGGGCTTCTCACTGCAGTGGCTTCTCTTGTTGCAGAGCATGGTCTCTAGGGTGTTCAGGCTTCAGAGATTTTGGCACATGGGCTCAGTAGTTGCGACTCTCAGGCTCTAGAGCACAGTCTCAATAGTTGTGGCGCTTGGCCTTATGCTCCGTGGCATGTGGGATCTTCCCAGATCAGAGATCAAACCTGTGTCTCCTGCACTGGTAGGTGGATTCTTTACCACTGACCCACCAGGGAAGCCCAATCATTATGATTTTTTAAAAACTAAATTGTGTAGAATTCCAAAAATACATACAAGTGTTAACAATGATATATTTTAAAAATTGTAATAAAGCGTCAAGCTTAATAAGATTCCTGCATGCCTCCCTTGCTTTGGAGTCTCTTGCCATAAAAAAAAATTTTTTTTTACAGATACAGTATGCTGCTGCTGCTGCTAAGTCACTTTAGTCGTGTCCGACTCTGTGCGACCCCATAGACAGCAGCCCACCAGGCTCCGCCATCCCTGGGATTCTCCAGGCAAGAACACTGGAGTGAGTTGCCATTTTCTTCTCCAATGCATGAAAGGGAAAAGTGAAAGTGAAGTTGCTCAGTTGTGTGGACTCTTAGTGACCCCATGGACTGCAGCCTACCAGGCTCCTCCATCGATGAGATTTTCCAGGCAAGAGTACTGGAATGGGTTGCCATTGGCTTCTCCAACAGATACAGTATGCTGCTGCTGCTGCTGCTAAGTCGCTTCAGTATCCGACTATGTGGGACCCCATAGACGGCAGCCCACCAGGCTCCGCCATCCCTGGGATTCTCCAGGCAAGAACACTGGAGTGGGTTGCCATTTCCTTCTCCAATGCATGAAAGTGAAAAGTGAAAGTGAAGTCGCCCAGTCGTGTCTGACTCTTAGCGACCCCATGGACTGCAGCCTACCAGGCTCTTCCATCGATGAGATTTTCCAGGCAAGAGTACGGGAATGGGTTGCCATTGGCTTCTCTGACAGATACAGTATACCCACCCTCAATTCTATTTCTTTTCTTCCTCCCCAGTGTCAAACAGTATCATACAGTAGCTGTTTATCAGTGTTCCACATAGTTTTATATATCCATGTATCCATCAATGGCATTAAATTCCTATGATTATTTTAAGTTTTATATAAAAGTTATCATACCACACATATAATTTTGTAACTTGTTGTTGTTCAGTATTATATTTACAAAATCTATCTTTATTAATACATGGGATGGTCAGTTTTATTTGTCAACTTGACTATAGTGTCCAGTCATTCAATGAAATGCTAATCTAGGTATTATTGTGAATGTATTCTGTAGATGTGATTAAAGCCCCTGACCAGTTGACTTCAGGTATGGGAGATAATCCTACATAATTTGGATGAACAAGATTCAATCAGTTGAAAGGTATCAAGAGCAGAGCTGAGGCTTCTCTGAAGAAGAAAAAAAATTATCCTATGGACAGCAGCTTCACCTCCTGTTTGACAGTTCCAGATTGCCCTTCCTGATGGCCTACCCTGTGGATTTTGGACTTAAACTAGCCAAGTCTGCAATCATGTAAGCCAATTTCTTGCAATAAACCTCTTACCATATATCTCCCACTGATTTTTCCCTCTGGTTGAACCCTGACTGATGGTTTGTTTCTCTGGGTTGAACCCTGATACACACTTCTGATTCATTTATTTGTGTTGCTTTCTTGTGGAAAACAGACAGTCAATATTTTAGGCTTTGTGGGCTATTAGTTTCTGTTGCAACTACTCAGTGATGTCATTATGGCAGGAAAGCATCCACAGACAGTACATCATGGACTACGGGTGGCTGGGTTTCAATAAAGGTTTATATGTATGGAGTGTTGGGCTGGATTTGACTCATGGGCTGCATATTCTGCTAACCCCTGCTATATTGTTTGACATTGTAGCAATAAACCACAGTTTGTCTGTTCACCTGTGATGGACACTTTTCTACATTTTCTGCTGTTACTATGAAATGTTGTATCAGATATGCAGATGACACCACCCTTATGGCAGAAAATGAAGAGGAACTAAAAAGCCTCTTGATGAAAGTGAAAGAGGAGAGTGAAAAAGTTGGCTTGAAGCTCAACATTCAGAAAACTAAGATCATGGTATCTGGTCCCATCACTTCATGGGAAATAGATGGGGAAACAGTGGAAACAGTGTCAGACTTTTTTTTGGACTCCAAAATCACTGCAGATGATGATTGCAGCCATGAAATTAAAAGACGCTTACTCCCTGGAAGGAAAGTTATAACAAACCTAGATAGCATATTAAAAAGCAGAGACATTACTTTGCCAACAAAGGTCCGCCTAGTCAAGGTTATGGTTTTTCCAGTGGTCATGTGTGGATGTGAGAGTTGGACTGTGAAGAAAGCTGAGTACTGAAGAATTGATGCTTTTGAACTGTGGTGTTGGAGAAGACACTTGAGAGTCCCTTGGACTGCAAGGAGATCCGACCAGTCCATTCTAAAGGAGATCAGTCCTGGGTGTTCATTGGAAGGACTGATGCTGAAGCTGAAACTGCAATACTTTGGCCACCTCATGCGACAAGTTGACTCACTGGAAAAGACTCTGATGCTGGGAGGGATTGGGGGCAGGAGGAGAAGGGGACGACAGAGAATGAGATGGCTGGATGGCATCACCGACTCGATGGATGTGAGTTTGAGTGAACTCCGGGAGTTGGTGATGGACAGGGAGGCCTGGCATGCTGCAATTCATGGGGTTGCAAAGAGTCGGGCACGACTGAGCGACTGAACTGAACTGAACATTCTTGTACACATTATTTTCTTTGTGCACATGTTCAAGATTTTCTCAATCCAGGAGTGGAATTACTGGGTCATGGGGGTATGCGAGTCTTCAACCCAACTAGATAAATGCCATATTACCTGCTAAAGAAACTGTTCAGATTTATACTCCTATCAATAGGCCATGAGAAGTTTCATTTTTCTACATCTTCCATACCACATGGAGTTGTAAAAACATATTTACAATCTAGTGGATGTAAAATTGTATTTCATTGTAGTTTTCATTTATATTTCTCTAATGAGTAATAGTAAGAAGCGTCTATTCATGTGATACTTTCTCTCCATATATTCTCTTTGGTTAAGTGTTGGTTCAAATCTTTTGCCCATGTAAAAAACTGGGTTTTGCAAACTTTCTTGTCAGTTGTATCTAAATAAACTCTTACCAGTTCTTTTTTAAAAAACTGGGTTTTGTTCTCTTATTATTGAGTTTTCTAAACTCTTACATGTCATCGATGCAAGTCCTTTGTTGGATAAATGATTTGCAAATATTTTCTCCCAGTCTGTGGCTTGTCTTCTCACACTCTAAAGTGTCTTTTACAGAGGACAAGTTTTAAATTTTGATGAAGTCAAGCTCATCAGTTTGTGTTTTATGGATCGTGTTTCAGGTAACATATCTTTTGCTTAACCCAAGGTTAAAACCAAGGTTAAGCAAAAAACCTTTGTTTAACCAAAGGTTACAAGGATTTTCCAATTTTATCTTCTAGAAGTTTTATATTTTTAGGTTTTACAGTTAGGTCTATGGTGCATCTATAATGCATTTTAGGTAATTGTTACATACAATACAGGATATGAGTTGAAGGTTGTTGTTGTTGTGCTTATGGATGTCCAGTTGTTCTAGCACTATTTTGTTGAAAAGCCTATTTGGCATCTTTATCAAAAATCTATGACCCACATATACATATGTGGGTCAGTTTCTAGGTTCTCTGTTCTGTTTCATTGATCTATAGGTCTTTCCTTTTGTCAATCCCACACTGTCTTGATTACTGGAGTTTTATAGTAATTCTCAAAATCGGAAGGCATGACTCTTCAAATTGGTTCCTCTTTTGCAAAGTTGTATTGACTAATCTAATTCCTTTGCCTCTCATATCAGTTTTAGAATCAGTTTATTGATATCTACAAAAAATTCTTCTGAGATTTTGATTAAGATTATGTCAGATCTATAGATTCATTTGGGGAAAAACTGACATTTTAACAATGAACATGCCTATCTGTCTTTAAAAAAACTTTTTTCAAAAAGAGACTCACAGACTTAGAGAATGAATTTATGGTTGTGGGGATTGGAATGGAGGGAAAGGGTAGTTACAGAGTTTGGGATGACCATGTACACACTGTTACATTTAAAATGAATACTAACAAGGACCTACTCTACATACAATACATGGAACTCTGCTCAATGTTTGTGGCAGCCTGGATGGCAGGGGAGTTTGGGGGAGAATGGATACATGTATGTATATGGCTGAGTCCCTTTGCTGTTGACCTGAAACTATCACAACATTTTTAATCATCTATCATTTCAGTTCAGTTCAGTCACTCAGTCACGTCCGACTCTTTGCGACCCCATGAATCACAGCACGCCAGGCCTCCCTGTCCATCACCAACTCCCGGAGTTCACTCAAACTCACATCCATCGAGTCGGTGATGCCATCCAGCCATCTCATTCTCTGTCATCCCCTTCTCCTCCTGCCCCCAATCCCTCCCAGCATCAGAGTCTTTTCCAGTGAGTCAACTTGTCGCATGAGGTGGCCAAAGTAATGGAGTTTCAGCTTTAGCATCAGTCCTTCCAATGAACACCCAGGACTGATCTTCTTTAGAATGGACTGGTTAATCGCCTATACCACAATAGAAACTAAAAAGCAAAAAAAATTTTATTGAAGTATAATTGATTTATAATGTTATGTTAATATCTGCTTTACAGCAAAGTGACTCAATTTTATACATATACAGACTCTTTTTTATAATTTTTATTTATTTATTTATTTATGGGTGTGCTGGGTCTTCTTTGCTGCGTGGACTTCTCTCTAGTTGCAGTGAGTGGGCCTGGGGATGCTCTCAAGTTGCAGTGCATGAGTTCTCAATGAGGGGCCTTCTCTTGTTGCAGAGCACGGGCTCTAGGGTGTGCGAGCTTCAGCAATTGCAGCCTGAGGGCTCAGTAGTTGCGATTCCCAGGCTCTAGAGCACAGGTTCAATGGTTGTGGCACATGGCCTCAGTTGCTCTGTGGCATGTGGGATTTTCCTGGACCAGGGATCAAACTCATGTCTCTTACCTTGGCAGACAGATTCTTTGTCACTGAGCCGCCAGGGAAATTGTACACATTCTTTTCTATATTCTTTTCCATTATGGTTTTATCCCAAGGCTATGTGTCTTTTAATATATATAGTTCATTGTTTGTTTTATCAGTGTTTTCCAGTTTTTACCATACGAATCCTACACATATTTTGTTAGGTTTATACCAAAGTATACTACCACACAATTGCACTCATCTCACACGCTAGTAGTCATGCTCAAAATTCTCCAAGCCAGGCTTCAGCAATATGTGAACCGTGAAATTCCAGATGTTCAAGCAGGTTTTAGAAAAGGCAGAGGAACCAGAGATCAAATTGCCAACATCCGCTGGATCATGAAGAAAGCAAGAGAGTTCCAGAAGAAACATCTATTTCTGCTTTATTGACTATGCCAAAGCCTTTGACTGTGTGGATCACAACAAACTGTGGAAAATTCTGAAAGAGGTGGGAGTACCAGACCACCTGACCTGCCTCTTGAGAAACCTGTATGCAGGTCAGGAAGCAACAGTTAGAACTGGACATGGAACAACAGACTGGTTCCAAATAGGAAAAGGAGTATGACAAGGTTGTATATTGTCACCCTGCTTATTTAACTTATATGCAGAGTACATCATGAGAAATGCTGGGCTTGATGAATCAAGATAGCCGGGAGAAATATCAATAACCTCAGATATGCAGATGACACCACCCTTATGGCAGAAAGTGAAGAGGAACTAAAAGCCTCTTGATGAAAGTGAAAGAGGAGAGTGAAAAGGTTGGCTTGAAGCTCAACATTCAGAAAACAAAGATCATGGCATCTGGTCCCATCACTTCATGGGAAATAGATGGAAAAACAGTGGAAACAGTGTCAGACTTTATTTTTTGGGGCTCCAAAATCACTGCAGATGCTGATTGCAGCCAGGAAATTAAAAGTCGCTTGCTCCTTGGAAGGAAAGTTATGACCAACCTAGATAGTATATTAAAAAGCAGAGACATTACTTTGCCAACCAAGGTCCATCTAGTCAAGGCTATGGTTTTTCTGGTGGTCATGTATGGATGTGAGAGTTGGACTGTGAAGAAAGCTGTTCGCCGGAGAATTGATGCTTTTGAACTGTGGTGCTGGAGAAGACTCTTGAGAGTCCCTTGGACTGCAAGGAGATCCAACCAGTCCATTCTAGAGGAGATCAATCCTGGGTGTTCATTGGGAGGACTGATGCTAAAGCTGAAACTCCAATACTTTGGCCACCTCATGCGATGAGTTGACTCACTGGAAAAGACTCTGATGCTGGGAGGGATTGGGGGCGGGAGGAGAAGGGGTCAACAGAGAATGAGATGGCTGGATGGCATCACTGACTCGATGGACATGAGTTTGAGTGAACTCCGGGAGTTGGTGATGGACAGGGACGCCTGGCGTGCTGTGATTCATGGGGTCGCAAAGAGTCAGACACGACTGAGCGACTGAACTGAACTGAACTGATTCTTTTTTGGAGGGCTTCCCAGGTGGCGCTAGTGGTAAAGAACCTACCTGCCACTGCATGAGACCTGTTTGGATCCGTGTGTGGGTCAGGAAGATCATCTGAAGGAAGGGATGGCAACCCACTCCAGTATTCTTGCCTGGAGAATCCTATGGACAGAGGAGTCTGGTAGTCTACAGTCCATGAGGTTGGACATAATTGAAGTGACTGAGCATGCACACACATTCTCTTTTGGGGTGCAGTTTGTGCCTGCTCAGTCACTTCAGTCGTGTCTGACCCTTTGTGACCCCATTGACTGTAGCCTGCCAGGCTCCTCTGTCCAAGGAATTCTTCAGGCAAGAATACTGGAGTGGTTAGCCATTTCCTTCTCCAGGGGATCTTCCTGACCCCGGGAACAGACCTGCGTCTCCTATATTATAGGCAGATTCTCTACTATCTGAGCCATGAGGTAAGCTTACTATATTCACTATCCTGGGATAAACCATAAAGCAAAAGAATAAAAAAAGAATGCATATATGTGTATAACTGAGTCACTTTGCTGGATATCAGGAATTAATACATTACAAATCAACTCTGCTTCAATTTAAAAATATTTTAAAATATATGAGTTAAAGTTCAGCTCAGTGCTGTGTGATGACCTAGATGGGTAGAATGGGGGTGGGAGTCGGAGGGAGGGAATATATGTATACATACAGCTGATTGACTTTCAATGTATAGCAGAAATTATGCAATATTGTAAAGCAATTATACTCTGATTTAAAAAAAAGAAAAAGGGGAAATAAATATACTAATTTTTTTTAAATAAAAAGATTGCTTTTCAATTGCTAGTATACGGAAATAAAATTGATTTTTATATATTGACCTCGAATCCTGCAACTCTGCCAAATCCATTACTTCTAAAAGTTTTTCCTTTTCCAGCTTATATATTGGTTTGTGGGATTTTAAAATTGATTTTCAAGAATCCTTTACATATTCTGTATATTTATTCATTGGACACATAGTACCTGCTATGTGTTAGATACTATATTAGCACATTAATCTTGAGTCACCTTTGTTCATTACTAAATTCTTCAAGATGCAGTTATGCATCTCAGTTATGTAAATACTTAACACAGTGCCATCCATTAATTTACTTCAAAAATTGGATTAAGTGCCTACTGTAGGCCAGGTAATAGTTTAGCTACTAGAGATATAGCACAAAAACAAACAAGAAAAACAAACTCACACACAAATGAAGAGCCCTGCTGTAATGGAGAAGAGAGACAATAAATAAACAAGTAAGTAAATAAGCAAATGTCAGGTAGTGAAAATGCTTTGGAGAAAATAAGTCAAGGTTATTAGGATGGAGGGGACAGGCGAGAAGACAGAGAAAAAGGTGGCATTAAACACAGTGGTTATGGAAGACCTCTCCCAAAGGGCATCATTTAAGCCAAGACGTGAGTTAGAAGAACAAACTGAGGCAAGAACCCTCAAGGAAGAAACAACAGCATGTGCAAAGGCCCTGGGGTGAGAATGAGCTCAGCATGACTGAGGCCCAGGAAGGGGTCCAGAGTGTCTGGAGTTACATTAAGCAAGGGACAGTGGTACAAAAGAGACTAAAGGGGCCAAAGGGGCGGCAGGCAGGAGAGGATGTGATAAAAGAGCCTTGATTCTCAGTCCTTGAAAAGAGCAGTGCCTGAGTCAAGTGCATCTGACACAAAGGTAAGACAGAGCCCAGCCCTCGAGAGGCTGTGATCTATGGCAGAGGCAAACTCATGAACGGATGCGATAGAATGTGCAAAATACTGTAACTGAGGTAGGTGTGTAGGAGGGTTGGAGGTGGGAGACAAGAAAGAGGCAAGAATGATCCTTTATTCATATTTTTTAAGATAGAATTTCTATAGCCTTCTATTTAAGCCCCAAAGTAGAAAAATTCCCTTAAAAATAATATACATATATATGTGTGTGTGTGTGTATAAAATATATGGTACTATCTTATTTTCACATTGTGATTAGTAGGTAGAGATCCTTTCTGTGTGCTCCACTTCCCCACCTGCAGAGCCTATATTTACTTCTTTGTCCCACCCATCTTCATGTTCCATGAAAGCAGCAGCTGAGCTTTATTGTCCAATGAAGCACAGCTCTGGCGTAAGGGGGGAAGGTCAGGTTCTAGCAGCCTGCCTTTTCTTAGGTTAAGGTTTTGTTTTTTTTTTCACTTTACTATCTCCCATTCCTAACCTGACTTTGGGGAATATGCCAAAGAATACAGAGGTCAAAATGGTGGACTGGCTTCTGTATGAATTCACTAGTATGTCTTCTAACCACTGAGATATTTCCAAAATATTATAACTTACTCAATGTTTTTTATTGTAAAATATGTCAAACATCTAGAAAGTATAAAATTGCACAGTTTGAGAAATAGTAAAGATCCATGTATGTATATCCTGGTTAAGAAGCAGATCATTGCCCACTCTTGAGAGGCCACTTGTATACCCCTCCTTAACCACATTCTACCCCCCCACCTCCAAGCACACGTTTACCTTAATTTGGGTTAATCTGTCCCTTGCCGTTCTTTACAGCATTTCTACTTTTATACACAATAGTCTGCTTTTCTGAAGGTGGTACACCACAAGACCCCTAGTGGATGTCTGAGATCATGAAAAAAAAAAAAAAGGGAAAGTTCTGGTCACTCAGTCATGTCTGACTCTTTGCAACTCCATGGACTGTAGCCCATCAGGGTCTTTGGTCCATGGGATTCTCCAGGAAGGAATACTGGAGTGGGTAGCCAATCCTTTCTCCAGGGGATTGTCCCAACCCAAGGATTGAACCCAGGTCTCCTGCATTAGAGGCAGTTTCTTTACTGTCTGGGCCACCAGGGAAGCTCAGTTGAGAGTGTGGATAGTACCAAACACTGTATACACTATGTTATTTCCTATACATACATACATACCCATGATACAGCTTAATTTATAAACTGCCATAAGAGATTAACAATAAATAATGATGAAATAAAACTGTAACAATCTACTGTAGTAAAAGTTATGTAAATGTGATCTTTCTCTCTCAAAATACCTATTGTACAACTTTAATGCCTTTTCTATCTCAACTAAGCACTTTTCACACACTGTGCTCATAACTTTTGCAGTTTGAGTTGCAACAGCAAAACTAGCATGAATTTCATTTTCCTTCTTTACAATTTCACTGACAGAAGATTCATTCCATGGATCTTAGTGACCTCAGATACAATTTTTTCCTTTCTTTATCAAATCAAGAACTTTCACTTTTTTCATTCAAAGGAAGTACTTTACTGTTTCTCTTTGGTGGATTCAACTTGTGCCTTGTGGCTCATGTGCTCAGTCAAGTCCAACTCTTGGTGACCCCATAGACTGTAGCCCACCAGGCTTCTCTATCAATGGGATTTCCCAGGTAAGAATACTGGAGTGGGTTGCCAAGATCCAGTGGATCTTCCCAACACAGGGATTGAACTTGTGTCTTTTGTATCTCCTTCATTGGAGGCAGATTCTTCACCATAAGTGTGACTTGCACACAAGCCTTGTGATATCACCAACAGTTATCTGAAAAACCAAAAGGCTACTGAATGACCAATGAGCAGGATACACAGAACAAAGGGATGACTCACTGCCTGGACTGGACCCAGTGCAATGGTGCAAGATTTGTTCATCTCCTCAGAATGGGGCACAGTTCAAAACTTATGGGCTGTTTATCTCTGGAATTTTTCATTTACTGTTTTGACCAAGGGTAACTGAAAATATGGAAAGCAAAACCATGGATAAGTGGTGACTACTTTATGCATCTAAATAAAATATATTTTAGTTTTAAAACACTAAGTAGCAAGCACATACCTAGCTATGTAAGGACAGGTGATCTTACCTCTGTTAGATGAAGACTCCCAGGAAAAGGTAAGCTGAAAATTCTCAGAGCCAGAGTCAGACTTTAGGTTCCCTGGAAGTCAGTGGGCAAGGTCACATCTGAGTCCTGGGGAAAGAAGGAAAGGAAAAGGGTTAACACAGGTCTTGCGATAAGTCAGGAAGAGAAAAACAAATATTTCATATTAACAGATATAGGTGGAATCTAGAAAAATGGTACAGATGAACCCATTTGCAAGGCAGAAATAAAAGCATACAGGTAGAGAACAAATGTAAGGACACCAAGGGGGAAATGGCGTGGCGGTGGAGTGAACTGAGAGATTGGGGTCGACTTAGGCACACTAATACACATAAAATAGATGATGAATGAGAACCTGCTGTAGAGCACAGGGAACTCTAAATGCTCTGTGGTGGCCTAACTGGGAAGGAAATCCAAAAAAGAAGGGATATATGTATACATATAGCTGATTTTCATCACTGTACAGCAGAAACTAACACAATATTGTAAAGCAACTAACCCCTCCCCTAAATAAAGAGGTCTGTAACTCACCCCTTTCCCACTAGAGAATGTCTTTGTCAGACCATTGCTATAATTTTGCCAGTGGTATTAAGGAGAAAGATTTGGGAGGGTCTACTTATAATGTGTTTTAAACAGGAATTATCTGCTCTGTTTAGACTGATCATTGCAAATAAATGTTGGATTTGTGGATTAAGAAGCATGACTGGCTGGAGAATGGGAAGGGCAGGGCATTTCCTGTGTAATTATTTCCTACCTGCATAAATACATAAAGTATGAATAAAGTATAATACAGCTTTCTTTGAGAGCAATTGCATACCTAGCTCAAAACTCATATGCATTTCTGACACCAAAATATGTCCTAACATAGGTGAAAGGGACACTTTTGGAAACTGGTAGTTTTAGAGCCCTCCAGGAAAAGAATGTTCTGTGTTGTATCTGTTGCTTGCCTGTATCCTTTTAATCATTTGTAGTTTGTTGCTGTAAAGTCTAGGATTGTTATCATCCCATTTGACAGACTGACATTTTGTGTGAACTTGTTACAGTCACCATAGTAGGGGCATTTGGTGATATTGTAGAATTACCCGGATACTAGATGGCTACCAGAAATGTGGTCAAGAGTTGTCCTCTAATTTGTGTCTCTGAGTTCACCACGGACTCCCTTAGCTCTCAAAAGCAAGGTAAACTACCATGAGATACCACTTCACACCCATTTGGATGGTTACTATAAAATACAAAAACAGAATACAGCAAAATAGCAAATGTTGATAGGGATGTGGAAAAGTTGGAACCCTTTCTGCATTGTTGGTGGAAATGTGAATTGGTATAGTCACTATGGAAAACAATATGCAGGATGCTCAAAAAACTAAAAATAGGACTGCTCTTTGATCCATCAACTCCAATTCTCAGTATGTAGCCAAAGGATATGAAATCCCTATCTTAAAGAAATACCTATCTTAACTTTATCTTTTCCTGGGAGTCTTCATCTAATAAAGATCACCTTGTCCTTATATAACTAGGTTGTGCTTGCTACCCAGTGTTATGTATCTAAACTAGACATATCTAGTTTAGATACATACAGTAGTCACAACTTGCCCATGGTTTCATTTTCCATATTGTCAGTTATTCCTGGTCAACCACAGTATGAAAACATTAAATGAAAAATTCTAGAAATAAACAATCCATATATTTTAAACTGCACCCCATTCTGAGTAGGTGAGGAAATCTCACGCCATCCTGCTGAGTCCAACCCTGGTCATGAAAAATAGTTAGCTAAAATGGTAAATCTGATGCTATGTCTATTTTACAATTTTTTTAAAAAAGAAAAAGGGCAAAGCAGACACATCTGTGGGGTTGTGATAGATGTCTCTGCTGACCCAGGGAGCAGGGCATGGAGGGGAGTCAGGCCAAGTGCAGAAAAGACTGGGCCAGTTTCACGCAGACGTGTTGTATTTAGTTTAAGAGAGGACAGTGGCCACAAGCATCACGCCAGTGACAGCTCTCTCTTCCTGCCACATTGTTCCATCTGAACCAGCAACCCTTTCCATCTGCTGCAGAGCTGTCACCCGGAACGTTCTCTGCCACTTCCCTGAGGAATACTTTCATTATTTCCTGTGTTGGATCTCCTGCTTTTTTGGTTGTTGTTGCTGTTTAGTCACTCAGTCATATCCGACTCTTTGTGACCCCATGGACTGTAGCACGCCAGGCTTCCCTGTCCTTCACCATCTCCCTCAGCTTGCTCAAACTCATTTATTTTTGAGTCAGTGATGGTATGTCACCTTTTCTGTATCTTTTTTCTAGGCGTATGCCTTCTTTTGGTGGGGCATGCCTGGGAGATTTCTTTCTTGAACTCAAACATTCCAGAAAAAAGCCTTCTTCCTCTGTCATACACAAAGATAGCTTGGCTAAGTACGGAATTCTAAGAGCAGCATCATTTGTCTTCAGAATTCTGAAGGAATGGCTCCATACCTTCTTGGTTCCGGTCTTGCTGTTAAGAAGGGACAACCAACATGGACCTACTGTATAGCACATGAAACTCTGCTCAATGTTATGTGGCAGCTTGATGGGAGGGGAGGGGAGTTTGAGGGAGAATGTATATTTATGGCTGAAACCCTTCACTGTTCACCTGAAACTATCACATTGTTAATCGGCTATAACCCATTACAAAATAAAAAGTTAAAAAAAAAAGTCTACACCTATTTTGATTGCTCTTTTCTGGGTGACCTATTTTCTCTCTCTCTCTCTGTATGTTTTTAAGATCTTATATTTGTCTGCAGTGTTTTTGGAAGCATTATGATGCACATTAGTGTGAGTCTACTCTAATTCATTACACTGTGTATCCTTTGAATCTAGCGATTCCTATTCTTGGGTTCTGGAAATTTTTAGTGACCAGTTTTATCACTGATTTATCTCCTTTTTTAAAAATCTTATTCACAAAGTGTTGTCATGGACTTATCAAAGTCTTTCTGGACTGCGCCTCTATTTTCTTTTTACCTCTGTCATTTTTCTCCACTATCTGGGAGATTTTCTCAGCTTTATCTCCTAACTTCTCTTTTGCATTATTTTTATTTCTGCTGTTAAAAGCTCTTTCTCCAAAAGCACTTTCTGTTTTCTAAATTGTCCTTTATTACTGCATCCTGTCCTGACTTCAAGGATGCAGTATTTCTATTTCTCTCCAGATATTTATTACAGTTTATGGCAATGAAGTTGTTTTCTCCCTGAATAGCCTGTTTCTTCCTAGTTCTGTTTTTATTTGTTAATAATGATTACTGAAGGCATTTGTAAGCTGTCTGGGAATCTTGGTTGTCTGCTCATGATGGGGGAGCTAAAATGCTGATGGATTCTCTGAGGGCATGGTTAGTGCTTATTAACTTTGAGCATCCTCTAGGGTTATCTAAGTAAGTTGTGGAGGGACTTTGGTGCTAGTATCCTAGAGTCATTCCTCCTAAGCCGGCCAGATCTCCGCAGCCCCATCCTCTGCTTCCTAGAAGAGGTTTCAAGTCTCCAGCCTCGAGGTAAGTGTCTAGACACCAATGTTCTGGAGGTCCCTGTGAAGTACTCAGTACACTTGCAGTCACTTATTTCCTCATTATCGACATGGTTCCCAATCTTACTTTAAAGAGAAAAGGAATTTGTTTACTGGATGAGTTACAAATCTTTCTCCATAAAGAGACAGCACATACAGAAATCACCTTTATAGAGCTCAGGGAAGCTGAGACAGAGGAAGAAGGGTTAGGCTTACACTGTGTCTAGTGGACACCTCTCCTGAATCGTCTCTGTTCGGCTTCACTGGCAACCTTAAAAATCCAGCACTAGAGGTTTGTTATATGACTAAGCTCTTCACTTTTTAGAAATAGTAACTACATGTCTTATGCTTTTAAAACTTCACGCCCACTTATTTGTTATGAGCAGGTGAGGTACACCAAATCTATTTACTATTGATGTGTCTCAGATTAACAAATCACGTGACTCACAGAACCTTATTTTCCTAACCCTCGTCAGGGATCCCTCCAATTTCCCAGAGGGAATATTCCCTCCACCTCCCCTCCAACTCTGGGCTCTGAAACATGGCCTTATGAGAAAGAATCTGAAAAATAACCAAACCTAATATGACTCTATGCAAAGAGTCACTAACCATGAGAATACCTTAGGGAACCAGAGGCTTCCGGCAACACCTTTGGCAAACAGGGTGAGGAACGAGGCCACCATGGGTTTGCTTCCTTGATTTCACTCGAGACTCGGTTGTTAGACCTCAGCTTAGTGCCTTGCAAGTATCACCCAGTCTTGAAAGAAGAGAAGGTGGAGAAAGAGGATTCCAGGCTGGAGAGAACTGTCAGAGAAATTGGAAGGTCTCTGGATGAGGGTGGGTTTGTTAGCTGTGGTGGAGAGGGAGCAGTGGTTGGCAAGGGATAAGTGAGACAAGTCAACCTAGGAGATGACTAGAGGCAACAAGAGGAGGGAGGACGAAACCCAGATTGGGGTCACTTAGGAGATGAATGAGAGCCAAAGGCACCAAGCAAGGAGCCTGAGATGGTGATAATAAAAACAGCAACTGAATAATCAATGGTAATTAGTATGCCAGATGCTTCAATCCAGTATCTCCAATCTTTATCCAACCTCCCAGCAAAGCATCATCACTCCCATAATACAGATGCAAAAGTAGAGGGTCCCAGGAATCCAGTGGGGCACAGCCTGCATGCTTCTAGAGTCCAGCTGCCTTTTATCACACCACACTGCCTCCCGATTCATGCCATGTTACCCAGTGATTCAGCCAGCCAGCCACCTATTACCTACAAACTGCTAAGCTGCATGCTGAAAATGGCAAAAAATATCTGTCACCAAGTGGCAGAGATCCCTACATTCTTTTAAAATCCATTTACTTTCTCAAAATCTTGTTCATAGGACTGCTAGCACCACTCCAGTTCTTTAATGTCTTTCCTATGTGAGTTGACAGAGGCTCAGGAAAGCCTTCCTGACTTAAACATCAGCTCACAGATGAGGTCAGGGAAGCTGTCCTTCAGACTGATGGAATCTGCCACCCAAACCAGTCAAGAGTAGGAGTAACATCCCTCCAATATAAGGTAAGAAGTGTCCCAGGGATCCAAGGGTGTGCTTAGTGCCCTTAGCTACTATTTAGATTCATAACCAACTGTCACCAACGGAGGACGTGCCAAAAAAGCATCTTGCCCCTCATAGTAGCAGCCATGTGGTTACAGCCTATTACGCATTGACAGATATGGACAGGAACAACAATTCAGCAAGTTCCTGGGTCAAACTTCAAAGACATGAAGAATTTCAACTTCTTAGTCACGTCACGGACTCCATGGACATGAATCTGAGCAAACTCGGGGAGATAGTGAAGGAGATAGTGGCGTGCTGCAATCCATGGGGTTGCAGTCAGACGTGACTTTGCGACTGAACAACAACAAGCCCCACCCCTTCCTTTCCCAGTGCATTCAGGGAAACATCTATGTCTTTATCATGATGCTTCCTGAACCTCTAGATATTTCCTGAAGCTCTCATCTACCAATCCTGTTTACTAAGCTCCAGCTGCCTTTCTTGAATTCCCAAGTAGGTCTGCAGGTGCTATTACTGCTTCTTGGAAAGCTTTCATCCAACTCTTTCCTGGGTTGCTCCCTTTTTTTTTTTCTTTTTAAGGGCTACCGTATCATTTTTTAAAATTGATTTAAAATACTGTGTTAGTTTCAGGTGTACAGCAAAATGATTTGATTACACATACTCACACACACATATTTTCAATTATTTTCCACTATAGGTTATTACAAAATATTGACTATAGTTTTCTGTACTATACAGTAAATCCTTGTTGTTTATTTTATATATGGTAGTGTGTATATGTTAATTCCATGCTCCTAATTTATCCCTTCCCCCTCCTCCCCTTTGGTAAGTGTAAGTTTGTTTTCTATGTCTGTGAGTCTATTTATTTTTGGAAATAAGCTTATTTGTATCATTTTTTTAGGTCCCACATATAAGTGATATCATATATTTGTCTTTCTCTGTCTGACTTCATTTAGTATGGTGATCTCTAGGTTCAACCATGTTGTTGCAAATTGCATTATTTCCTTCTTTTTTATGGCTGGATAATATTCCATTCTGTATATGAACTACATCTTCTTTATCCATTCTTTGGTCAACGGGCACTTAGGTTGCTACCATGTTTTGGCTATTGTAAATAGCGTTGCAATGAACATTACATGTATCTATTTGAATTAGAGTTTTTGCCTTTTTCTGGATATATGCCCAAGAATGGGATTTCTGGGTTATAGGATTGTTTTAGTCCTACTTTTTAAAGGACTCTCCATACTGTTCTCCATAGTGGCTATAAGAATTTACATTCCCACCAACAGTATAAGAGTGTTCCCTTTTCTCTACATCCTTTCCAGCCTTTATTGTTTGTAGATTTTTAGGATGACCATTCTGACCAGTGTGAAGTGGTACTTCATTGTAGTTTTGACTTGGATGTCTCCAATAATGAGCAATGTGGAGCATCTTTTCATGAGCCTTTTGGCCATGAAATGGCCATATGTATGTTTTCTGTGGAGAAATATCTATTTAGATCTTCTGCCTATTTTTTGACTGGGTTCGTTTTTTTGGATATTGAGTTGAATGAATTATTTGTATATTTTGGAAATTAAGTCCTTATCGGTCACATTGTTGCAAATATTTTCTCCCCAGGTTTGCTCCTTCTTATCTCTAACCTCAGTTTGAAAGCCACCTTGTAGGTGAGACTCCAGTTCAACCATCCTAACTAAAGTAGGTTCTTCCTATAATCCTCCTTCTCAGCTCCTGCTTTCTACCACAGTATTTATTACAAATTAAAGCAACTTTTGCTTTTCTGTTACTTTTTGAGTTGACGCCCTTGTACTTGTGTGAGCTCTGTGAAGGGATAGGGGTATCTGCCTTGGATGCCATTGTGTGCCCTGCACTCTGCATAGTGGCTGACAAAAATAGAAATTCAGCATATATGTGAGGAGCAAATGAAGTCAAATTACATACACAGTATCACACTGCACATTTCTAACACAGAATTGACATTTCTTGAAGCCTTAAAATTCTAGGTAGATGCATTTCTATATAAAGGAATTTTAATTCTGCCTTCTCGACCAATAGATCTTCTAGGTTAATTTCTAATTATGAGAATCCTATGGGATAATATTTACTGATTTCCTCATGAATAAGTGTCACCTACTGATATGTCTATATTTTTCATGAATGACAGATAAGGTTTTGATTCAAATGAATCACAATGGGGAATTTGTTCTGAAATTCTAAACTGCTAAACACACAGATGAAAGTATCACATGGCTCTTTTCCCATCACTTGTCAAAGTATTAATCCTTGTAGGTGTTTTAACTTTTGGTTTAACAAACAGTGAATGTTCCTTTGAAACTTACTGATAGCCTGCTTCAGCTACAATATCATAGTTTTGCTTTCATTCTGGGATACAACTATCCATGCAAATTAGCACAAATCTGCAGCTTCAAAGAATTGAGGATGGACTCAACAAAACAGAATTTACTAAACTAATTTTATAAAAATTTGGAATTTGGAGCCACTGCCCTGGTACAGTGTATTATCAGGCACTCACTGTTTTGTGCCATTGCTAAGCAACAGGTGACCTTGTCATTTCTTTAGTTGGTTCTCCTGTAATTTTCTTCATATTCCTTTGTTTTGTCTTGCTTTCCCTCCTTTTCCAGGACCTATTTCTCCCCCTACAGGTTTGATGTTGGTGTCTTCTAGAGCTCTGCCCTCAACTTGCTTCTCCATCTCTACTTTCTCCGTAAGCCCTCTGGCTGCACAGTTTCATAGCTTCAGTCCCCATGTGGCTGCTTATAGGACCCAGCCCAATTCTCCATCTTCAGCCTGGGAATCTCCCCTTAAGCCAAAGATCTATTTTCCCACCAGCCTAGTGAATAAATTCTCCTGAATTTTCTACAATCAACTTAGACTTGACACTTATAAGATCAAACTCACTAACAATCCTTAACCTTCAAAGAAATTCCTGCTCCCTTTCCTATGAAAGATACCATTACTCACCAGTTGCTCAACCCCAAAGCCTGGGGATCACACTCCACCTATCCATCTTCTTTATCCCCACATCTCATCACACTCCAAACACTTTAAATCTTCCTTGTGAGACATTTCTTAGACTTATCTCCACTAGTTTATGTTCTCTTCTTTGGTTCAGTCTCAGATAATAAAGAGAGCAAATACTTTTTAAACTTTAGATGAGCGCTATTCTAAACATTTGTGTAAGTTTCCACTTAATCCTGCCCAACTACCTCATCAGTCATTATTATTACAATCCCACTGGATAAGAACGAGGCTCAGAGAAGTTGACCTTGCTGAAGCTAGTAATGAACAGAACTGGGGTTTGAATGCAGGAATCCATGTTAACTGTTGGATATGCGGCCTCCTTGGGGCTTCGTTGGAGAAGGAAATGGCAACCCATTCCAGTATTCTTGCCTGGAAAATCCCACGGACAGAGGAGCCTAGTAGGCTAGCCCATGGTATTGCAAAGAGTCAGATGCGACTGAGCGACAGAAGTTTGGGGCTTCCTAGGTGCTGCAATGGTAAAGAATCTGCCTGCAATGCAGGAGACACATGAGATGCACATTTGATCCCTGGGTCAGGAAGATCTCTTGGAGTAGGAAATGGCAACCCACTCCAGTATTCTTGCCTGAAAAATCCCATGGACAGAGAGGCCTGAGGGCCTATAGCCCATGGGGTTGCAAAGAGTCAGATACAACTGAGCAACTGGGCATGCAGCCTCCACAGTCTAACCTGGAATCCTACAATTATCTCCTAACTGTTCCTGCTGCTTCTTCTGTCTCTTTCTAAAGACCTTTCACCCAAAGGATCCCTCAATAATGCAAATTGGATTACACTTGGTTCACCCATTCAGTGGTTCCTCATCTTCTCTAAGGCAAAGTCCAAACTTCTAGGCATGACCTGCTTTGCCCTTCATAATGCTGTCTGGGTGAGCTCTCTGAGCCCCACCCCTGTAGCTCAGTCATAGACATAATCTAGGGGCTGACCTTTCCTTCTGTAATGTACTCATACAGCCACACCCAATCCCTTTATCATCCTGGTAAACATCAATCCAGCCTTCAAGACTCAAATATCACCCTTTCCTTATTTCCTTTTCTAATAAATAAAGTGATCATTTCTTTGACTTCCCTTACTACCTGTATCATTTTAACAGAAATTATCTCATTGCAATATCACTATCTGCTAGTAACATTTGTGATTCTTGAGGGAGTGACAATGTTACAGACTAGATTAGATGCCAGACATTATTTGGTGTCTATACAGTTTCCAACACATAGCAGGTGTTCATCAAACACTTAGCTATGGTTTAAGGTGTAGGAAACTCGGATCTGAGAATATGAGCTTAAACATTAGAGCAGAATCTACCCAAAGAATTTTATATACATAATTCTTAGAAATTTCTAATCACCCATCTAATACTTGATTCTCTTCTACCAAATTCACTCATTGAATACGCATTTCTTGAGTGTCTATCAAGAATCAGTATCATGCTAAGATGAAGGCGACACAAAGAAGAACAAGGCACAGAGTCTATTTATGAGAAGAACAAATCTTTTCAAGGGCTTAGTCTAAGTCAAAAAGGAAAAGGCAGTATCCATACAGTATTAAGGAGACATGATGGGCTGTAAGAGCACAAAGAAGAGGTTTCAAAGCCAGTGTGGTGGGATGACCAGAATAGTGGCGAGACCTTCAAATGAAGAAGGGAAGGACACTAAAATTCTAGAGGACAAAGGAAGCACTGACTTTTCTGAGTTCTGATGTAACTCAATTTTGCCAAATAGGGTAAGCAAGAGACAGAGGAAGGGCTTTGTATGTCATGCCAAGGACCTTTGGCTTTATCCTGAAAGTTATGGGGAGTTGTGAAAGGTTTTAGACCAGGCAGTAATATAACTGATATGTGTATTTAGAAAAATTGCCCTGGCAATTAGAAGCAGGGGAACAAAAAGCTGTCCAGTAATCTAGGTAAGAGAGAGTGAGGTTCTGGTTGGACATCTGTGCAGTGGAGAATGGGCAGTAGGCAAACGTGAAGCAAATTAGTGATGTAGAATCAATATAAACTGTGATTGAACATGGAGAGTGAGAAAAATGAGAGGAAGGAGTCAAGTCTGACTCCCACACTGGGGGGATGACAGAGCCGTGCATGGAGCTATGGTGAATGAGAAGAGGTCCACTTCAGTTGGGGAAGAAAGTGAGTTCTGGTTTGTGAATTATACAGAGCTTGTATTACATCTAAGTGGAGACTCTCCTTTTGGCTCTCTGAGCGGCATCATGGCGGTCGGCAGGAACAAGCGCCTTACGAAAGGAGGCAAAAAGGGAGCCAAGAAGAAAGTGGTTGACCCATTTTCTAAAAAAGATTGGTATGATGTGAAAGCACCAGCTATGTTCAGTATAAGGAATATTGGCAAAACATTGGTCACGAGGACTCAAGGAACCAAAATTGCTTCTGATGGCCTCAAAAGTCGTGTTTTTGAAGTGAGTCTTGCTGATCTGCAGAATGATGAAGTAGCACTTAGAAAATTCAAGCTAATTACTGAGGATGTTCAGGGCAAAAACTGCCTGACTAATTTTCATGGTATGGATCTTACCCGTGACAAAATGTGCTCCATGGTCAAAAAATGGCAGACCATGATTGAAGCTCACATTGATGTCAAGACTATCAATGGTTACTTGCTTCGTCTGTTCTGTGTGGGTTTTACTAAAAAGCAAAACAATCAGATTTGGAAGACCTCTTATGCCCAGCACCAGCAGGTGCGCCAGATCCGCAAAAAGATGATGCAAATCATGACCCGAGAGGTGCAGACAAATGACTTGAAAGAGGTGGTCAGTAAATTGATTCCAGATAGCATTGGAAAAGACATAGAAAAGGCTTGCCAATCTATTTATCCGCTCCATGATGTCTTCGTTAGAAAAGTAAAAATGCTGAAGAAGCCCAAATTTGAATTGGGAAAACTCATGGAGCTACATGGTGAAAGCAGTAGTTCTGGAAAAGCTACTGGGGATGAGATATGTGCTAAAGTTGAACAAGCTGATGGATACGAGCCACCAGTCCAAGAATCGGTTTAAAATGCAGACTCTTAATGGTGACAAATAAAAGATCTTATTTGTGGGGAAAAAAAAAAGAAAAATAAGTGAAGACTCTGAACAAATTCAGGGAGGAAAAAGAGTTCTGAGTTGGAGATAAAGCATGAAAAACCATCAACCTGTAAATGTTAAAGAAGTGGGAGATTAAAAGAGCAAACTAGTGGTAGTTGTTGTTCAGTTGCTAAATTGTGTAGGACTTTGTGACCCCATGGACTGTCACCCAC
Source organism: Moschus berezovskii (assembly GCF_049115385.1). Lineage (NCBI taxonomy): Eukaryota > Metazoa > Chordata > Mammalia > Artiodactyla > Moschidae > Moschus > Moschus berezovskii. Next base: position 51,849,406 of record NC_142466.1, on the reverse strand, counting down.
CAAGTTCCTCTGTCTATGGGATTTCCCAGGCAAGAATGCTGGAATGGGTTGCCATTTCCTTTTCCAGAGTATCTTCCTGACCCAGTGATCGAACCTGCATCTCTTGCATTGGTAGGCTACTGAGGGGAAAGGAAGTGGGGAGGGGCAAGACCAGGATTAAGAAATGAAGAGATACAAACTTCTGCTTCATCGACTATGCCAAAGCTTTTGACTGTGTGGATCACAATAAGCTGTGGAAAATTCTGAAAGAGATGGGAGTACCAGACCACTTGACTTGCCTCTTGAGAAACCTGTATGCAGGTCAGGAAGCAACAGTAAGAACTGGACATGGAACAACAGACTGATTCCAAATAGGAAAAGGAGTGCGTCAAGGCTGTATATTGTCACCCTGCTTATTTAACTTATATGCAGAGTACATCATGAGGAACGCTGGGCTGGAAGAAGCACAAGCTGGAATCAAGATTGCTGGGAGAAATATCAATAACCTCAGATATGCAGATGACACCACCCTTATGGCAGAAAGTGAAGAAGAATTAAAAAGCCTCTTGATGAAAGTGAAAGAGGAGAGTGAAAAGGTTGGCTTGAAGCTCAACATTCAGAAAACAAAGATCATGGCATTTGGTCCCATCACTTCATGGCAAATAGATGGGGAAACAGTGTCAGACTTTATGTTTTGGGGCTCCAAAATCATTGCGGATGCTGATTGCAGCCATGAAATTAAAAGACGTTTACTCCTTGGAAGGAAAGTTATGACCAACTTAGATAGCATATTAAAAAGCAGAGACATTACTTTGCCAACCAAGGTCTGTCTAGTCAAGGCTATGGTTTTTCTGGTGGTCATGTATGGATGTGAGAGTTGGACTGTGAAGAAAGCTGATTGTCGAAAAATTGATGCTTTTGAACTGTGGTGCTGGAGAAGACTCTTGAGAGTCCCTTGGACTGCAAGGAGATCCAATCAGTCCATTCTAAAGGAGATCAGTCCTGGGTGTTCATTGGAAGGACGGATGCTGAAATTGAAGCTCCAATACTTTGGCCACCTCATGCGATGAGTTGACTCACTGGAAAAGACTCTGATGCTGGGAGGGATTGGGGTCGGGAGGAGACGGGGACGGCAGAGAATGAGATGGCTGGATGGTATCACCAACTCAATGAACATGAGTTTGAGTGAATCCCGGGAGTTGGTGATGGACAGGGAGGCCTGGCATGCTGTGATTCATGGGGTCGCAAAGAGTCGGACACGACTGAGCGGCTGAGCTGAACTGAACTGAACTGATGCATAAAATAAATAAGTGACAAGAATATATTGTATAGCACAGAGAAATATATCCATTATTAATAACAAGTTTAAATGGAGTATGATCTATAAAAATATTGAACTTCTATGTTGTACACTTGAAACAAACATTGTAAATCAACTATACTTCAACAAAAATAAATAAAGGAGAGGGGAAGGACTAAGGATGAACTCATGAAGAATATTCATGCAAGGCATCAGAGGAAATGCTAGTGAAGTGACCAGGCAAATGCTCAGATGTCCATATTCACAGAAGTCACAAAGTCACAATGCTGTTAGATACATAGATACTGGTATTTGGGGGGCAGGGGGAGATATGTTAAGGCAGGTTTGCTGTACACAATCAGTCTGCTCACCACTAAACCCATGGCTTCGCTATGGCCAGAAGCAATCTTTACCAGGGCTATAGCTCTAAAGAATGGAGGACATGATTCTTTTTTTTTAATCTCTGATATAAAGTCAGGGAGATTAAACGTAGTTGAGGGATAGTATGAACACAGCTATGGAAGCAATCATTATCCTTTACAGCAAACTGTTGTTGACTATTTCGCTAACTTGCTAAGTATTTATATATTTGATTTCATCTAACCTCCAGGATATATATTTTCAGATTTTCACTTTTTGAGGAACACTGCTGTATCCTGTGAAACATTAATAGTACACAAGTCCTAGCATTTCAATTGACGTTTTATTATGTTTTCTAAAAGAGCGAGGGAGAGCATGCAAGCAAGAACACTGAAGCCTTTCTTTTTTTTTTTTTTTTGAACAGAGGAAAATTTATGCGTCGAACCTGGACTGGTCACTTATGATAATATACATGCTACAATTCCATTCTCCCCAATCTCCCCAACCTGAACCCTGTATAAGAGACTGCAAAAGAGACATAGGCATTTAGAACAGTCTTTGGGACTCTGTGGGAGAGGGTGAAGGTGGAATGATTGGGAAGCCTTTCTTAAAGACTTATTTTGCAGCCTTCTGCAGTAATTCTTTGGTTCTCATGGCTAGGAGTGTTTATCTGTGCATTTATATAATATGCAGTCCCATAGTATCCAAGCACCTGAAAAATCTAATTAGCCTGACCTTGATTGACTGCATGCAGGATAATGCTGTCGTCCTCACTCTGTTCTTCATCTCCTACAGCGTGCTTACAGATATGAAAATGAAGACACAGTAAGAGTTTCCATGAGCAGCTGCCAAAAGGGCTTCTCACGGTATCCTGTCCACACAGAATAACTGCCCATAAATAAGGAGATCTCTCCACCAATCAAGGGCTGGGCAGTAGACTGTACCCAAGGAGAAATCACAGCAGCAAGTTTTAAGACTATAACGCAGTTACACCATTAGCAGCAGAACGTTTTTCAATCTTTCCTGGGGATAGCCCACTAGCAAACAACATTACATAGGCAGGGGCTACAGTGAAAGCATCAGGAAGAGAAAATTTAAGACATGTTTTGTTTTCTTATTATTTAACAAAATGTTGCTACCACTTATGGCACTGGCATGGAAACTCTACAAAACTCATCCTATAGGAATGTACCCTTTGCAGAGTTGTGAGAACTTGACTGGGATGTTGATTAACGGACCTGAGCAGGGGCAGGTTTATCATGAAGCTGGAAATTTAAGTTTTCCAGCCCCTCACTAGCTTGGGCTAGTTCCAAAGTCATGAGTTCACTATTTTGTGGTTATCAGTTTGCATTCTTTAAAGAGGAGCCCAAAAGTTGCATAAGCTTCAGGCCTCATAAAATCCCGAAGTGTCCCTGGTCAAGAGCAGAAGTTGTTCCCTATGGCTGAGCCCCACTAGTTGTTCTACAGAATTCATTTTCCCCCATTCCTTTCAATGATTCAACCACCCACTCCCACTCCATGTTTTAGCTGGGTGTGACTTCCCACCTAGAAAAAATAGTTCCCAGTCTCATGAGAAGACAAGGAGGGCCATGTGACTAGGATTTTGTCAGTGGAATATGAGCACAAGTAATGTGAGGAATGCCAAGGATATCCCCTTTCCTTTTTCTCTTTCCCCCTTTTTGGCTGGCTAGAATACAGGCGTTCATGGAGCAGCCATCTTGGATCCAGGTAGACCACATACTTCTGGATTGTTACTTGAGACCTCTAAGTTCATATTTACTGAAGCCTCTGTCCTTTGAGGGTCTTTTGTTATAGCAGCTTAGCCTGTATCTTTCAATACCAATGGGCTGACTGGGTCAGGATTTATTTTGGAGGCAATTTGCAATGGAGAGAGTGGGCAGAAGAAGGCTGAGTCAAAGTCCCTGAAGGATACTGAAGACTGAGACTCCAGAGAGACAGATACAAACATGAGTGGCCAGGTGTGGGATCAAGATTAGGAGAGAATTCAGAGTCAGGAAACTGATGGACACAGGATGAGAGTGGGAGCACCATACTTAGGGGATGGTGCATTGTCTTTTGGTGCCTATGACTTGATATTGGGGCTGAGGTGTATTGACTTAGGTCAGGAAAGGAGTCTATGAGCAAAGAGACCCCCATCTGACCCCAACTCCCCTGCCCCAGCTCACGGAACCAAGGTTGAGTAAGCAAGGGTGATCCTGAGCTATCACAGGCTGTTTAATGGTCCTGCAGTGCTCTTCCCCCTTGTCATACCCTTTCTCGTATGGAGTGTAAATGAGAGACCTAGAAAGTGCGAGTAAGCAGATGACAATGGAGGTGTAAGTCGAAAGACACTAAGGATGAAGACAGAAAACAGTAAGATAGAAAGTGAAAGTGTTACTCAGTAACATCCGACTCTTTTCAACCCTATGGACTGTAACCCAACAGGCTCCTCTGTCCATGGGGTTCTCCAGGCAAGAATACTGGAGTGGATTGCCATGCTGTCCTCCAGGGGATCTGCCCAACCCAAGTATCAAACCCAGGTCTCCCATACTGCAGGCAGATTCTTTACTGTCTGACTTAAGAATAAGGATAGGCAGTAGTGGATGGAGAAGTTGCATCTGGAGCAAGGCTCATTTGCTCTTAGGTTCCCAGACCTTTGCACAGAGCATCAGAGCTAGTTCTATATCCTACACTTCGTTACATCTTCTTAAGACTGCCTTAGTTTACAGCTCTGAAAAGATTTCTCACCCTGTTTACTTCCCTGTGTAACCCTGCAATGCTCATGCATGCTCAGTTGCTTCAGTTGTGTCTGACTCTTTGTGACCCCATGGAAGAAGCCCACCAGGCTTCTCTGTCCATGGGGATTCTCCAGTAAAGAATACTGGAGTGAGTTGCCATGCCCTCCTCCAGGGGATCTTCCCAATCCACGGATCGAACCCAGGTCTCCCACATTGCAGGTGGATTCTTTACTGTCTGAACACTAACCCTCCAGTAAACCCTGTTAACTGAGGTAAACTGAGCTAATTTAAATTACAAAACTGAGATAACCAGAAAAACATGCATTTTATCCCCTGTAAATTTCATATTTCTATCTCAGTCTGGATTCACTATCTTCATGACAGAGCTACCTAATAAAGGAGAACAAAAGTGGAGACAAAGGTTTTTTTTTTTTTTTTTTTTGCTCACAAAGGTTGAAATTGGAAAAGTCAGGAAAAGTGATAGAGTGTGCGTATCCTTTGCATATAATTTGTCCAGACAAACCTCATAGCAGAATGGCACTGTGCCATTGTTCATGTTCACAGCAGATACAAATTTGGAATAGTTTATGTATATTTAGTCTCACTGCTGGAAGAGCTGTTAGAACATGATATGCTATTCTGACTCCCTCCCATGGATGCCAGCTCTGTTGGAGGGAGGGGGAAGGTTTACACTGTGTTCTGAAGATGTTCTCCTGAAAGGAGCTATTTTCCTGAAGAGCAAAGATGATTGCCTCGCCTCAGTCACACCTGGCAGTCATCTTCAGAGTTCATGGTCATTTTACCTTATCTGATTTGCTTATAACACCTCGGGAGACAAAAGCGAGTGAGCCAAAGAGGCCTTCTCTTAATTTCAGAGAATGAAATTATCCAGCATTCGGCCCTGTCCTTATACTTCCTCAAGGCCTATTCTCATCACCATCTCAATCAGCCTCTTTGACATCCTCATTGGTACTTTGGGGCTACTGCTTTTGTGCCACAATCTCTGCATCAGAACCTCCATCCTTCTGTCAGCCAAGACTCAGCTTACACCCCAGGTCCTATCTGAATTGGGTTAGAGGGAGAATCTTTCTTGAGCTACTAGTCCTGGCATGTACCACATGCTGCCCAGAAAGACATCTGCACAGGTAGTTCCCAGCCAGGTGCTGAGTACCATTTATATAGGATGGATTTTGCAGGCTTTCCATGCCATTGTCAAAGGTAGTTAGCTGCATTTTGCTAAAAATAAGAAACATGTTTTAAATTTTCTCTTCCTGATGTTTTCACTATAGCCCCTGCCTATGTAATGTACTCTACTTTTCAATGGAAAAAGTGTCAGCAAATCATGGCCTTGTGGACTAATCAAACCTGCCACCTATTTTATTGGAACAAAGCCATACCTATATTATGGCTGCTTTTGTGATTCAACAGCAGAGTTGCAAAGCTTAAATTAGGTACTCTCTGGTAGTTTCAACAAAGTTGCTGACCCCCTGACCTAGAGGAAAGCCATCATGCCCAATCTAGCATCTGATGCAGGGGAAACATTTAGGAAATTCTTTTTTTTTTTTTTTAGGAAATTCTTATTGAAGGAAGGAAGGATGGAAAGAGGGTAGGGTGATAGAACAAATGACGCCCCCCCCCCACAATTCACATTTCACGTAATGAGATATGAGGAAGAAAGAGATTGAAATCAGAATAGACTCAGGACTGGCAATTTCAAATAAGGAGACTGGGAGATTGAAGGGCATGGGATTAAAGGGGTTGTTTTAGGTAATTATGGCTGGATTGATTACAAACTACTCCAAACTTAATGGCTTAAAACAACTCTTTTATTCTATTTCATAATTCTGCAGACAGTGGTTGGCTGGCTGAGCCTCCTGTTCCATGTGGCATCAATGGAGATCACTGGTTGTATTTAGCTGGCAGTTAGGCTAAAGGTCAAGCCATGAAATTAAAAGACGCTTACTCCTTGGAAGGAAAGTTATGACCAACCTAGACAGCATATTAAAAAGCGGAGACATTACTTTGCCAATGAAGGTCAAGTCAAGGCTATGGTTTTTCCCATGGTCATGTATGGATGTGAGAGTTGGACTGTGAAGAAAGCTGAGCGCCGAAGAATTGATGCTTTTGAACTGTGGTGTTGGAGAAGACTCTTGAGAGTCCCTTGGACTGCAAGGAGATCCAGCCAGTCCATTCTAAAGGAGATCAGTCCTGGGTGTTCATTGGAAGGACTGATGCTGAAACTCCAATACTTTGGCCAACTCATGCAAAGAGTTGACTCATTGGAAAAGACTCTGATGCTGGGAGGGATTGGGGGCAGGAGGAGAAAGGGACAACAGAGGATGAGATGGCTGGATGGCATCACCGACTCGATGGACATGAGTTTGGGTGAACTCCGGGAGTTGGTGATGAGGGAGGCCTGGCGTGCTGCGATTCATGGGGTCGCAGAGAGTCGGACACGACTGAGCGACTGAACTGAACTGAACTGAGGCTAAAGGTCCAATTCAGCTATATTACTTGTCTGGTGCCTTGGTGGAGTGGTTATAAAGCTGAGATCAGCTGTGATTGTCCACCATGTCTACATATGGCCTTTTCAGCCTGGGAGCTTCAGTGGAATTAGACTTCTTACGTGGCAGCTCAGGGCTCCAAGATCAAGTGTACCAGTGAATAAGGCAAAAACTACAGCGTATTTTTTTACCTAGCCACAGAAGTCACATAATGACCCTTCACCATACTCTGTTGGTTGAAGCAGTCATGAACTTGCCTAGATTCAAGGAGAGGGGACCCAGATATCTACCTTTCAATAAGAAGAGTGTCAAAGTTTGTGGTCATGGCTTACAACCAATTGGGGGACAGGAAATCATTGGGGGCAGGCAACCAATATTTACTAAAGACTTTACATCATATTTCAAAACCTTATGAGAAAGATGTTATTATTTCCATCTTACAGTTTTAAAAAATTCACACGTACAAAAATTAAATAACTTATAACTGACTTATACAAAGTGCCTGAGCTAGTGAGTTAGAAAGTTGGGATTTCAACCCAGACCCATCTTATTTCAAATCTAGAGCTTACGCCATTATACCATGAGTCTACCATAGAGAAAGGAGAAGAGTCACCTATGGCAGACAGTACAATGATGGGGGCTATAGGGCTTAAAGGGAAAAGACCATGGTCTTACTGTGTTACTCTTGGGGAATAGAGGCATTGTGGCAGGAGGGGCCCAGTGTCCTTCTGAGAAGACAGTGTACCAAGGTGTGACACCACCTCCTGCAAGCCCAGTCCAAGAGATGCAAGATGTCCTATCTGTTCTCCAGTTGCTGGTCAGCTGTGCCATGCAGTCTCTGCTCAAGGTCACACACCTTTGACAGTTAAAGAGGGCAATGTTGATGAAACAGCTCAACCATTTCCTGTGTAGTAGGCTACTCTCATACCTGTGCTTTTGGACTCAACCTCTCACACAGGTAGGTACAGGCCACCTCCACTCTGATGTTCCCCCACCACAGATTCAGCATGTCAGAACACAGAACATCGTTTTCCCAGTGCAAGCTTCTGCTCCTCCTGCTCTTCATCCCCAGGCTGGTGAGGAAGGCTTCCAGTTCCTGATCCTGCAGGTACCAAGCTTGGAGGTCATAACTCCATCTAACACGTAAAAAGTTGAACAGACTGAAAAGTTAACAACTCTTCTTCCATATGTAGCAGAGGGAGGACAAAAGGCAAACCACTGCCTCCGAGATTGGAGAGACAGGCAAATAGAGGGAGCTGGAACTGACAGAACAGAAACTGCCACAGTAACCAGTGCTTCAGCACTGGGGGAGGAAAACCTGAACTGGAATTGACAAACTGCTAGGGACTCAGTAGGGACAACTCTGAGAGTCAAAAACTTCAGGGAGGCCCAGCTGGGGCTCTCACAATACTGTGAAATCTACCTTCAGGAACTCAACTAGGTTCCATAATAAATATTGGGGGAAAAATCTTCTTATGAAATATTTCACAATTTCACCAATATTGTGAAATATTCCAGAGCACTCTATTCTTAATAAGGCTTGTCTTTAGGAGAAACTAGTTAACCGGAACCTAACCTGCTGGGATATTATCAGAGCCTAACTAATCTAGGGAAAGGGAAATGCCGAATTCCATCCCACTCTCACCATCCTGTCCCATCTAAGGCAGGAAGAAAAGACTGAGAAACATTTGTGAAGCTCACTGTCCAGGGGCATAGGCCAAAGACTGAGACCTAATCACAGGACTATAAAATGTTTCCCCTCTCCCACACCTCACCACCACATTACTACAGGCCTATTTTCAGCAGCTCCTTTTACCTGGTACATCACGTCCAGCTGTAAAGAAAAAAATTATATAAGTCATACTAAAATGCAAAACACACAATGTGAAGAGACAGAGAAAGAATCAGAGCCAGACATGGCAGGGATGCTGGGATAACCAGCCCAGTAAGTCCTCACTGACTATTACTTTGCTTCTTCTGATGGCCCGGGAGAGTGTAGCATGGTATTTTAGCACATAGGCTTGGTACTGTACTGACTAGGTTTGCATCTCTGTTGGCTTTTTCTTGGTTATTTGATTTCAGGCAAGTTATTTCATCTCAGTGAACTTCAGCTTACTCAACTGTGAGATGGCAACAATAATAGTACATCCTTAGAGCATTTTTAGGAGAATTGCTACTAAAGTGCTTAGAATAGCACCTGGCACATAGTAGGCACCCAGTAAATGTTAGCTCTCATATCCAATCAATTTCCAGGTTCAAGTAGATTTTCATGTATTTGAGGTCCTTTCTATTACCACCATCACCACTTAGTCCAGATCCTAGTGATTTTATCCTTATATAACTGTAATAGTTTCAAACAGAGGAAACCAGTGCTTTCCCTTCTACATTCTTCACTCAGCTAGTTAAAACTATTCCCCATTTATTGACCCCCTATGTACTAGGCGGGGGAAGGCAATGGCAAGCCACTCCAGTACTATTGCCTAGAAAATGCCATGGATGGAGGAGCCTGGTAGGCTGCAGTCTGTGGGGTCGCTAAGGGTCGGACACGACTGAGCGACTTCACTTTCACTTTCCACTTTCACACATTGGAGAAGGAAATGGCAACCCACTCCAGTGTTCTTGCCTGGAGAGTCCCAGGGATGGGGGAGCCTGGTGGGCTTCCGTCTATGGGGTCACACAGAGTCGGACATACTGAAGTGACTCAGCAGCAGCAGCAGCATGTACTAGGCACTGCATTAAGCGTTTTAAGATGTTATCTATAACCTCTGCAACACCTCCCTAAGGTGAGTATTACTTCTTCCTTTACAGACGCAAACACTGGAATTAGAGAAGAATTATAACTTGCTTAAGGTCACACAGCTAGTAAATGGAAGAGTCAGGATAAGAAACCTAGTGATCTTCTTTTATTACACAACACCTTACTTTTTCATGACATCATACTTTAAGATTCAACATGTCATCTCCCTGCTTAGAAACTTAATAAGCAAATCAGTGACTCAAGGAACAGAGACTAGAAACTTTCAAAGATTTTCTACTACATACAGAATTTATTTTAACCTAACGTTTAAACACACAACAATAAAACCCCAAATTAATTTTCTCATCTAATTGTGATAACTTCTTAGTCCCAATCCTCTAATTTTATCAGGCTAATCTACTCACCATCCCACTACAGACCACAGCCAATACCCATTATAAATCTTGTGACACTCACCCAGTTGGAATGCCAGCTTCATATCTACCCAGTCTATTTGTACCCATTCTTCAGCTCATATCTCAAACTTTACTTCCTCCACAGGGCCAACCTAATTGTCCAGAACTAAAAAGGGTGTGAGCTTTCACCCTATTGGCAAGATGACAATTTAACAAGCTACCATTTTATGGATTTTCAAAGATTTTCAAGGCAGAAACCATGAAACTCCTATGTCAGAGACAAAGGATAGTCTTTTGTCTGTTTTTTTAACAACAGTAATAATAATAGCCAGAGTATTAGCATTTTGTGCCAGTTTCCCAAGTCCTGATGCCCGTAAAGTAACGTGAAGAGGATCAGGTGACCTTACCTGCGTACACAGTAGGCTGCATTGCAGGAGAGGAACACAGAGCCTCAGTTCAGTTCAGTCGCTCAGTCGTGTCCGACTCTTTGCGACCCCATGAATCACAGCACGCCAGGCCTCCCTGTCCATCACCAACTCCCGGAGTTCACTCAAACTCATGTCCATCGAGTCGGTGATGCCATCCAGCCATCTCATTCTCTGTCGTCCCTGTCTCCTCCTGCCCCCAACCTTTCCCAGCATCAGAGTCTTTTCCAGTGAGTCAACTCGTCGCATGAGGTGGCCTAGAGAACCCAAATCTTTTATAATGGGCTGTAAGCATGGTCCCCTTTTACTCTTTATCTTCCAGTGCTGTAACCAAATCTGCACTTTGCTTCATAGAGATTTTGTCTCTATCTGCCAATGTTGTTCACAGTACATACATGCTTAGAGATACAGTCCAGAACAAAGGCATTTAGTGTCTCTGCTTACAGTTCAGTTCAGTTTAGTCACTCAGTCATGTCCAACTCTTTGCGACCCCATGGACTGCAGCACGTTAGGCCTCCCTGTCCATCACCAACTCCAGAAGTTTACTCAAACTCATGTCCATTGAGTCAGTGATGCCATCCAACCATCTCATCCCCTTCTTCTCCTGCCTTCAATCTTTCCCAGCATCAGGGTCTTTTCCAATGAGTCAGTTCTTTGCATCAGGTGGCCAAAGTATTGGAGTTTCAACTTCAGTATCAATCCTTCCAATGAATATTCAGGACTGATCTCCTTTAGGATGGACTGGTTGGATCTCCTTACAGTCCAGGAGACTCTCACGAGTATTCTCCAGCACCACAGTTCAAAAGCATCAATTCTTCAGTGCTCAGTTTTCTTTATAGTCCAACTCTCATATCCATATATGACTACTGGAAAAACCATAGCTTTGATTAGACGGGCCTTTGTTGGCAAAGTAATGTCTCTGTTTTTTAATATGCTGTCTAGATGTTTAGAAATATGATAATACCATGGAGAATGGTCTCCCAACACTGACAGCTCAGGCTACATTGATATTGCCTTTTCCTGAGTCTCTAGACAGTATTTGTCTAACTTGAGTGATATACAAAGCCCTTCTGTAAAAATAAACTTCCATAGACTTCCTGAGGTTAGCTTATACACTTCTATTGTAACATCATTTAAGTACAACTAGACCTAGGCATACTTTAATCGTGCTATAGCTCTTACACACTAGGCACATGGAAAAATGTATAAATTAAATGCAAACTAAAACAAAAAGACTAACTGATTTGATATTTATAATATGAAACTAACATCTACAAATTATTATTTGGCTAAAAATAATTGTGATGTAAGTTTTATTGTTAACACGGTAAACAATTTTCAGCTCTACTCCCTGACCTCTGGGGAGAAGAGACCAACTGGGGTGAATCAATCGCCAGTGGCCAATGATTTAATTAATCATGCCTATGTAATGAGAGCTCCATAAAAATATAGAAGGATGGGTTTCAAAGAGGTTCTGGGTGGGTGAATGCATTTGCATGCCTGGAAGGTAGATGTACCCCAGTTCCACGAGGACAGCAGCTGTTGTGCTCCAGACCCTTATGGACTTTGCCTCATGTCCCCCTTCAATTGGCTCGTCTTCTGTATTCTTTATAATACACTGGTAAACATAAAAGGTCCAGCTCTACATTTACCCTGCTCTGTTTCTTTATGATTTCTATTAATATCAATGTGGAGATCAGTCCTGAGTGTTCATTGGAAGGTGTTCAAACTCCAATACTTTGGCCACCTTATGCGAAAAGCTGACTCATTTGGAAAGACCCTGATGCTGGGAAAGATTGAAGGCAGGAGGAGAAGGGGACGACAGAGAATGAGATGGTTGGATGGCATCACTGACTCAATGGAGATGAGCTTGAATACACTCTGGGAGTTGGTGATAGACAGGGAGGCCTGGCATGATGTGGTCCACGGGATTGTGAAGAGTCGGATACAACTGAGTGACTGAACTGAACTGAACTGAATATCAATGTGAATAATACCTATTTGTAAAGTATTCTGCATAAAATTGTATTAATGGCAATGATGTTTTATTTTCTAATTCAGAATAATTATACCTTATACTGAAACAAAGTTAAAAGGTAACTTTAATGTTGCATTGCTTTATGAATTCTGAAAAGTTATCATATTCACTTAAAAGTTGTTAGTTCTACTGAATTACCAAAATCTGGACCAAATGTGATCTTTAATCTAGTTATTGGTAGCATCAGTATATGAAAATAACATCCGAAGTTTATTTCCTAGAAGATAAGCAACCAGTAATGCTGAAGAAGCTGAAACTGAATGGTTCTATGAAGACCTACAAGACCTTCTAGAACTAACACCCAAAAAAAGATGTCCTTTTCATCATAGGGGACTGGAATGCAAAAGTAGGAAGTCAAGAGATACCTGGAGTAATGGGCAAACTTGGCCTTGGAGTACAAAATGAAACAGGGCAGAGGCTAACAGAGTTTTCCCAAGAGAACACACTGGTCATAGCAAACACCCTCCTCCAACAACACAAGAGAAGATTCTACACATGGACATCACCAGATATTCAACACCAAAATCAGATTGATTATATTCTTTGCAGCCAAAGAAGGAGAAGCTCTATACAGTCAGCAAAAACAAGACTGGGCGCTGACTGTGGCTCAGATCATGAACTCCTTATTGCAAATTCAGAAATTAGAATTCTGTAGAATTCTTTCTACTGAAGAAAGTAGGAAAAACCACTAGACCATTCAGTTATGAATGACCTAAATCAAATCGCTTACAAATACACAGTGGAAATGAGAAATAGATTCAAAGGATTAGATCTGATAGAGTGCCTGAAGAATTATGGATGGAGGTTCATGACATCGTACAGGAGGCAGGGATCAAGACCATCCCCAAGAAAAAGAAATGCAAAAAGGCAAAATGGTTGTCTGAGGAGGCCTTACAAACAGCTGAGAAAAGAAAAGAAGCAAAAGGCAAAGGAGAACAGGAAAGACATACCCATTTGAATGCAGAGTTCCAAAGGATAGCAAGGAGAAATAGGAAAGCCTTCCTCAGTGATCAATGCAATGAAATAGAGGAAAACAATAGAATGGGAAAGACTAGAGATCTCTTCAAGAAAATTAAAGATACCAAGGGAACATTTCATGTAAAGATGGACACAATAAAGGACAGAAGTGATACGGACCTAACAGAAGCAGAAGATATTAAGAAGAGGTGGCAAGAATACATAGAAGAACGATACAAAAAAGATCTTCATGACCTAGCCACGATGGTGGTTATTTAGAGCCAGACATCATGGAATGCAAAGTCAAGTGGGCTTTAGGAAGCATCACTATGAACAAAGCTAGTGGAGGTGATGGAATTCCAGTTGAGCTATTTCAAATCCTAAAAGATGATGCTGTGAAAGTGTTGCACTCAGTATGTCAGCAAATTTGGAAAACTCAGCAGTGGCCACAGGACTGGAAAAGGTCAGCTTTCATTCCAATCCCAAAGAAGGGCAATGAAAAAGAAAGTTCAAACTATCACACGATTGTACTCATCTCACACGCTAGTAAAGTAATGCTCAAAATTCTCCAAGCCAGAGTTCAAGAGAACATGAATCATGGACTTCCAGATGTTCAAGCTAGTTTTAGAAAAGGCAGAGGAACCAGAGATCAAATTGCCAATGTCCACTGGATCATTGAAAAAGCAATAGAGTTCCAGAAAAACATCTACTTCTGCTTTACTGACTATGCCAAAGCTTTGACTGTGTGGATCACAACAAACTATGAAAAATTCTTCAAGAGATGGAATACCAGACCACGTGACCTGCCTCCTGAGAAATCTGTATGTAGGTCAATAAGCTACAGTTAGAACTGGACCTGGAACAATAGACTGGTTCCAAATCAGGAAAGGAGTATGTCAAGCCTGTATATTGTCACCCTGCTTATTTAACTTATATGTAGAGTACATCATGCAAAATGCCAGGCTGAATGAACACAAGCTGGAATCAAGATTGTCAGGAGAAAGAAATATCAATAACCTCAGATACACAGATGACACCACCCTTATGGAAGAAAATGAAGAAGATCTAAAGAGCCTCTTGATGAAAGTGAAAGAAGAGAGTGAAAAAGCTGGCCTAAAACTCATTCAAAAAACTGAGATCGTGGCATCTGGTCCCATCACTCCATGGCAAATAGATGGAGAAACAATGGAAACAGTGACAGACTTTGTTTTCTTGGGCTCCAAAATCACTGCAGATGGTAACTGCAGCCATGAATTTAAAAGATGCTTGCTCTTTGGAAAAAAGTTATGACCAACCTAGACAGCGTATTAAAAAGCAGAAACATTACTTTGCCAACAAAAGTCCATCTAGTCAAAGCTGTGGTTTTTCCAGGAGTCATGTATGGATGGGAGAGTTGGGCTATAAAGAAAGCTGAGTGCCAAATAATTGATGCTTTTGAACTGTGATTTGGAGAAGACTCTTGAGAGTCTCTTGGACTGCAAGGATATCCAACCAGTGCATCCTAAAGGAAATCAGTCCTGAATATTCATTGGAAGGACTGATGCTAAAGCTGAAGCTCCAATACTTTGTCCACCTGATGAGAAGAACTGACTCATTGGAAAAGACCCTGATGTTGGGCAAGATTGAAGGCAGGAGGAGAAGGGGACAACAGAGGATGAGATGGTTGGATGGCATCACCGACTCAATGGACATGGATTTGAGCAAGCTCTGGGAGTTTGTGATGGACAGGGAAGCGTGGCATGCTGTAGTCCATGTAGTCGCAAAGAGTCGGACATGATTGAGCGACTGAACTGAAATAAAAACAAATATCTGGCTTTATTAAAGACTTAACTATTAGAATGTTGACACAGTCCTGTAAATGTTGGAAATAGAATATTTTTTAATGACCTGATCTTAAGCCAAGTTTTGTCTACATCATCATCTCTTTGACTCCACACTAGGATGTTTAAACTCCTGTGAAGCCTCTGTTCATACTGAGAAGTCACATGTCCTTTAGTGGCTGCTGGCTCCACCATCTCACTTACATTTGAAATCCCCTATGGCAATCTTTGGAGAAGGCAATGGCACCCCACTCCAGTACTCTTGCCCGGAAAATCCCACGGACGGAGGAGCCTGGTAGGCTGCAGTCCATGGGGTTGTGAAGAGTTAGACATGACTGAGCAACTTCACTTTCACTTTTCACTTTCTTGCATTGGAGAAGGAAATGGCAACCCACTCCAATGTTCTTGCCTAGAGAATCCCAGGGACGGGGGAGCCTGGTGGGCTGCTGCCTGTGGGGTCGCACAGAGTCAGACACCACTGAAGCGACTTAGCAGCAGCAGCAATCATAGTGGTACATTACTGCAAATCTCTGTCATTGCCATGATGACAAATTCAAGTCTCAGTTTATTAAATAACAGAGAGACTAAACTCTTTTTCTGGAAAAAAAGACTTCCCAATGGAAAATTGTCGCTGTGCAGGACTGTGACATGAGGACAGTGGCAGACACAACACTATTACTGGCAGTCTGACAGGACACTGTACCCTTCTAACTGTGGCGAGTACTCAAAGCCAACAGAAGGGGACTGTTGAGCAACTGCACATACTCAAATGCCATATCAAGCAGAATATACTTAAATTGTTTTTTATCATCATGATGGAGAAAACTACATTAAAATATTCTTACTGAGCATTAAGGGTCCAAATATTCTCTTCTGTCTCTAAAGTCATTACCGTATGCTGTGAGTACTCATTCCTGAAAAGAGATAGTGCCAACATGGGGGGCATATTTGCTTCTACTTTTTTGTTGTTGTTTGTTGAGATCAGTGAATTTTATACATTTTCTTTTACAACTGTGATAAAACACACTTAACATAAAATTTAAATTTACCATCTTGACAGTTTTTAAGTGTACAGTTCAATAGTGTTAAATATATTCACACTGTTATGTAACCAATCTCCAGAATTCATCTTGCAGATCTGAGTCTCTGTACCCATTAAACAATAACTCCCCATTCACCCTTCTCCCTAGCCCCTGGGCAACCACCTTTCTAACTTCTATCTCCATGAATAAGACTACTCTAGGTTTTTCAAATAAGTGGAATAATATAGTTTTTGTCTTTTTGTGACGTGCCCTTCTATTTAAATATAAAACACACACACATTTAAAAAATCACTGGCCTTGGAAATAGCATTTGAGGTCTGTATGTCAAGACTTTTCTTGTTATGATTTCTCACACACAGTGCTGTTCTCCTTGCCACCCTGGTTCCCATCAGGCTCAATTGTCAACAAGTTGAAATGTTGACTCTGTTCCTTTTGGTTTCCCAAACTGAAAGTGATTAGATTAGACAAGAAAGAAACAACCATTCTCATCCAAGAAATGATGAGCAGTGGTTCTTACTTTTTTGGGGTTTTGGAAACCTTTTCAGGACTTGATGAAAGCTATGTACCTTTCCCAGAAAAATGCACAGGCACACAGCCTTTTACACACAGTTTCGGTGGGTTTATAAACTCTGATTTAATTTGGATTCCTTCAGAAATAGACCCTGGGATAAGGACTTGGATGTCAGTAGCTTATTTGGGAGGTGATGCCAAGGAATATGATGGAGAAGGAAAACAGAGAAGGGAAGAAACCTAATAAAGGACCTAGCCTATGGGTACCACTAGTGATAATGGAGGCTCTGTTTTGCTGGAGGTCCTCTGAGACAAAGTGCAAAACATACCTTTGAACTATAGCATTAACTCTCCAGCTATTCCAGCCCTGTCTATCTGGGGCAAGCACACTCCTGCAGCCAAGAAAGCCCTCAGGTAAAGAAAACAGGTGTTTGAGAAGAAGCCTTCTGGGTGTATGGGAACTGTTCACTGAAGCTGAAGGTAAGTTCTGGGTGGGCTAAGCGGGGATGTGGGTGGGGCATTAACACCCATGGATCCTGGGACACTCATCCGCACACATGGGTTAAGAGTCTTTGGAAGAGTTTTACTAGCATCTCTTCCAGTTTTAAGATCCTACTGTTCTGTTTAAGCAGTGGATAACTTGCTTATCCTCTTAGGCATCATTTTTAGAGCAGATATTCAAGTGAGCCCTCTCCTGGGGAGCCTGCAATAGACATACATGATGAGGCTGACCCGCCTGCTCAGCTTACCACAGCCCCATCTGTGCATATGACCCAGCTATCACTATTTACTCCAGACATCCTTTCTGAAAGTCAGGAACAGCAAGGCCCGACTTGTGGACTCATGTGCTTAATTCCATGGTTTATGAGAACAATGCACACAGTGGAGATCTGCAAAAAAGCTAAATGGAAATGGCCTCACTGCCACCTCAGATTGGCTGCTCTGTTATTCATTTCCTCTGCCTTATAATTCAAACCCACAAAGGAGGTGGTCAGTTTTATTAAGCAATAAAGCAGCAAACACAGGGACCTTAATAAGGAAATGCAGTTTTTTTTAAATCCCAAGCATAAGCATCAGGACTTTTGGTAATGGCTTTCCTAATGGTTACACTGGAGGAGGTGAGAGCAGAGCAGGAACAATTGGAAGGGAGCTGAGATCTTAGGTTCTGTTGAGGGCTGAATCAGGAACCGCCCCTAAAGATGCTGAAGTCCAAACCCTCAGCACCTCTGAATGTGACCTTATTTGGAAGTAGAGTTGTGAGCAGATAAAGTAGGGTCCTTAGGGAAAGAAAACCAGGTACGGTTTTCTCGACATAAATGAAGCCACTTTTGTGATCTAAGCCTGGCTGCAATGCTTGCCCTTGAACAGGTCTCTGTAATTAATGATCTTAAGATAACAGTCGACACAATGAACATGAATTTGAGCAAACTCTGGGAGATAATGAAGGACAGGAAAGCCTGGCGTGCTGCAGTTCATGGGGTAACAAAGAGTTGGACATGACTTAGTGACTAAACACAAGGACAAAGGAATGCAGGAACAGAGGAAAAGCAGTCAAGAAACAATAGTTCAGCAATAAAACAGAGTCCTAATTCCTCCTCAAAGGATATATGTAACAAACTGATATATATCCTTAAGCTCTTCTTTAGGAACTAAGGCCCCCAACCAGGTGGAGGATGGTAACTATATGCTAAGATCCCTGGATTGGTCAAAACGTAAGGAATGATGACGTTGACCTTTTCTGACACTCATGACTTCAATAAACTAAAGCCTGGACTCTGTTAACCTTTGTCCCACTCTATGTTGAATTCTCTGCTCAAGCCCCTTCATGACTATGCATACACTACCCAGAACCCTTCATGAATATGCATGTACCCTTAACTTAAAACTTCCCCAATTTTGCTGTTCAAGAAGACATTGCCTTGGGAAAGATTACCAATGTTCTCCTTACTTGCTGCAAGTAATAAATTCTTCTTTCTCCTTATCTTTAGCTTAATTGTATCTTTTGGCTCAACACTCACCAAGAGGTGAACCCAGTTTTCAGGTAACAGAGTCTTTGCAGATGAGTTAAGATGAGGTCATTAGCGTGGGCCCTAATCCGATATGACTTTGTTCAGTCGCTCAGTCGTGTCCAACTCTTTGTGACCCCAGGGACTGCAGCATGCCAGGCCTACCTGTCCTTCACCATATCCCAGAATTTGCTAAAACTCATGTCCATTGAGTTGGTGATGCCATCCAACCAACTCATCCTCTGTTGTCCCTTTCTCCTTCTGCCTTCAATCTTTCCCAGCATCACAGTCTTTCCTAATAAGTTGGCTCTTTGCATCAGGTAGCCAAAGTATTGGAGCTTCAGCATCAGTCCTTCCAGTGAATATTCAGGGTTGATTTCCTTTAGGATTGACTGGTTTCATCTCCTTGCAGCCCAATGAACTCTCAAGAGTCTTCCCCAACCCCACAGTTCGAAAGCATCAATTCTTCGGTGCTCAGAATTCTTTATGGTCTAACTCTCATCCTTACATGACTACTGGGAAAACCATAGTTTTGACTATATGGACCTTTGTCAGACAAGTAATGCCTCTGCCCTTTAATATGCTGTCTAGGTTGGCCATAGCTTTTCTTCCGAGGAGTATGCATCTTTGAATTTCACAGCTGTAGTCACCATCTACAGCGATTTTAAAGCCCAAGAAAATAGATTCTGTCATTGTTTCCATCATTTCCCCATCTATTTGCCATGAAGTGATGGGACTGGATGCCATGACCAGATGCCAGTATGACTAGTGTCCTTATAAAGAGAGGAAATGTAGACACAGAGACTCACAGAAGGAAGACATGTGAAAACACCGGGAGAACGCCGGCTACAAGCCAAAGAAAGCCTAGGAACAGATTCCTCCTCAAAGCCTTCAGAGGCAGTCAACCATGCTGACACCTTGATCATGGATTTCCAGCCTCCAAAACTGGGAGGCAATACTTTTCTCTGGGTTAAGCCCCCAGTTTGTGGTACTTTGTTACAATAGCCATAGGAAACTAACAGAGGCTCAAAGTAGGGAAACAAACTGAAGCCCAAGGTTGGGGAGAAACTTGGGGCAGTGAGAGGGGATAAAGAACAGAGAAGAAAGTGACGAGTCTAAACCATCTCACCATGTGTCTCTGAGTCACCAAAGATCAGGGACAAGATTCAAGAAAGTTAACCTGGGTAGTCAATTGCTATGAATTGGCCTTTATCTTTTTCTGGAAATACACTCTACCTTCCTCCACCAGAGGAGCTGCTCTTGAAGAATTCTATGCTCTCTATCCCCCTTGCCCTGATGCTGAAAGGCCTCCTCTCCACCCACAACACACTGACCTTATCCCATCAGAGTATCTGTCCCTCTGCCTTATAACTCTTCCCCCATTGGCCTCCCCACTAGACTGAGACCTCTTTAAGTGTAAGGACTTTTCCATTATTGTTTTCATTCTTTTTAATTATTGCATCCCTCAGTTCAGTTCAGTTAAGTCCCTCAGTCATGTCTGACTCTTTGCGACCCCATGAGTCACAGCACACCAGGCCTCCCTGTCCATCACCAATTCCCGGACTTCACTCAAACTCATGTCCATCGAGTCGGTCATGCCATCCAGCTGTCTCATTCTCTGTCATCCCCTTCTCCTCCTGCCCTCAATCCCTCCCAGCATCAGAGTCATTTCTAGTGAGTCAACTCTTCGTATGAGGTGGCCAAAGTATTGGAGTTTCAGCTTTAGCATCAGTCCTTCCAATGAATACCCAGGACTGATCTCCTTTAGAATGGACTGGTTGGATCTCCTTTCAGTCCAAGGGATTCTCAAGAGTCTTCTCCAGCACCACAGTTCAAAAGCATCAATTCTTCGGTGATCAGCTTTCTTCACAGTCCAACTCTCACATCCATACATGACCACTGGAAAAACCATAGCCTTGACTAGACAGACCTTTGTTGGCAAAGTAATGTCTCTGCTTTTTAATATGCTATCTAGGTTGGTCATAACTTTCCTTCCAAGGAGTAAGTATCTTTTAATTTCATGGCTGCAATCAGCATTCACAGTGATTTTGGAGCCCAAAAATATAAAGTCTGACACTGTTTCCTGGTACATTTTAGGGAGGCTCAATAAGTGTTTGTTGAAGAAATGAATGAGTGGACAATAATGGATGGATGGAGGCGTGAAGGCATAAAAAGCATGGGCTTGACATTAAGACAAAAATTAGCTTGCATTTTGGGGCTGTGTAGGTATTTTCTGGGCTCAAGGTGGCTGTAGGATGTGGCTTCTTAGGTGAAAACTTGGTCATCAGGACCAGCAGTTGGGGAGGGCTTGCAGCATTGTGACTAGAGCCACGTGGCCTTCATTCATTCATGCTCAGGCATGCTTGGAGTGCTACAGTGTTCCAGGTACTTAGGGATACAGAACGAGCCTAGCAAAAGTACATTAAGGAATTTACAGATGGGAGGAGGGAGAGACTTGTACATAAAGAAGGGGAAAGGTGTATTCCCAAAGATATTTACTGCATTATTGTTTGTAACATCAGGAAATTGGAGAAAATCTCAGTGCCCATCTACAGGGAGAAATAATTAAATATAATATAGTATATTAATATAATGGAATAACATGTAACAAATAAAAGAGAACAAAGAAGATCTTCAGGTTCTATTTCAGTTAAGATTAGCTTAGGCTATGAGTGAGAGAAAATTTGAAATTAGAGTGGTTGTGACTGAAATAAAATCTGACACTAGAGTTGTCCAAACAGAAATATACTTTTTGGCTTGTAAACAGAAGCCAAAAGTAAGCAGGTTGTGGTTTAACAATCATCAACTTACACTTCTTCCTTTGCTCTTCCTCCATCCATGGAATGTAATGACTCCCTTATGGTCCAAGAACGGCTACTAGAGCCCCAGCCATCACCTTGGCATTCCAGGTGGCAGAAAGAAGGAATGGATAAAGAATGGAAAGCCTCTTCCTTTTATAGATACTTTGAGAAGTTGCACATGACATTTCTGATTTCATGTGTTACCATCAGAGTTCTAGTGATTATGAGTGTTATAGTATAAAGGATATATTATGGAAAAACAGCCCCTACATTTTTGGAGAAGCTGCAGAAAGTTGGAAGATAGAGAAGGCATCACCAACTTTTGAGGTCATTTTGGAAAGCCAAGCACACAGAGCTGCTGAAGGTGCTGGAAAGAAGGAATTCATGGCAAGACCTATGAGAAGCTGCTGCCATGTCTGGGGGTCCGCAGTCAAACATCTGGGGTGGTCAGCAGGGCCAAGAGTTGGGAAGAAGAGTTGGACATTCAAGAGAAGAGAGTAAGTCCCATCTGGAAACTGTTGGACATCTCTGCATCCATCTGTTACCATATTGGACAACAGAATGGCCATGAGAGACCACGAGCCGCTGTCTCACTTCTGCATCCTACATTTCACGAGTTCCTCTTTTGACCAATTATATTTTGGAAGCACACACAAATGTGACTCTGGGAAATGTAACTCCAAGTGTAACCAAGGTAACACAGCACAAACCACCACAATCCACCCTTTGTCACCCTGGCATCCATATACATGCTTTGTAAACATTTAATTTCCAAATAAAGACAACAGCAAAATCACGCTTCTTTTTAACACGATACAGGCATTCCTCACACAGGAAAAATGCAAACCCTTTTCCCGAAAAAGGCTACTTGGAAACTCATGTGTAACCTTTCTCTGTTATTGAATGAAGTCTCGTCTCTTTCTAGCTGAGTTACACTCTGATGGCCTTTATCTTAAATATATTATTGACTGCTATTAACACACCCTGTGTTAGATACTAGGGCTTCCTTGGTGGCTCAGATGGTAAAGAATCTGCCTGCAGTGCAAGAGACTCAACTGGGAAAATAAAAATATACTGGCTAATATTAATGCTTTTGAACTGTGGTGCTGGAGAAGACTCTTGAGAGTCCCTTGGACTGCAAGGAGATCCAACCAGTCCATTCTAAAGGAGATCAATCCTGGGTGTTCATTGGAAGGACTGATGCTGAGGCTGAAACTGCAATACTTTGGCCACCTCATGCGACGAGTTGACTCACTGGAAAAGACTCTGATGCTGGGAAAAGTTGGGAGCGGGAGGAGAAGGGGACAATAGAAAATGAGATGGCTGGATGGGATCACCGACTCTGTGGACATGAGTTTGAGTGAACTCCGGGAGTTGGTGATGGACAGGGAGGCCTGGTGTGCTGTGATTCATGGGGTCGCAGAGAGTCGGACACGGCTGAGCGACTGAACTGAACTGAACTGAATATATATTACAAATATGTTCATATCAAAGCAAGGAAGAAATAATCATAAATGCTACAGCCCCCATTTCTACAACTGGTCTTGTGGTTAAAACTGATATTTATTACTTTTCTCTTACCATACTATATTTTATATATTCTCTTCCCTCAGCAGACAGTGTAGCCAATCATAACCTTGCATGATGGGGTAAAGCAAACCTTCATTCCAGAAGGGTCTTAGCCACTAACAATCCTGTTTGTATTGGATGTGGTAGTTTTCGATTAACTCTTGTCATAGTACACAAGATGGCTAAGAGATAGCTTAAAAGGATCTCCTCTGTTCGAGACATACTCTTCCCTGTCCCCACTTCTCCTTGATGGTCAGGATCAATCATACCAGTCATATGTTTTTGTTTTTACTCCTAGTTTGTTCATTGACTTGAGTTGCCTAAAATGATCAGCAGTGTGTCAGATATCAGCTAAAATCCCATTTGTTGTATCTCCCAGTGGAACATTTTTTTCCTTACAATTTGAGATCCTCTAAACTAACAGCCCAAAATTATGGGGACAAAAAGCAAACATTTTACTAATGGATCACTAGGGATAATAGAGAAAGAAGCCACTCTCATTTTACCCCTTGATTCCAGGACACACAAATCCTGGCTATGGAAGGAAACAAGATTTATTTCCCACCCTCTGGCATGGATGTGACATGCCACGCTGTCTGGGAAGATTGTTACCTCCTGCTCCCCAGCTCCAAACAGCATGATATTATCCATGCAGAGGACCAATGTCAGATCCTACGAGATACAGAGGCAATGGTATCTGAGCAGACTAGATGTTGACAGAGGACTGGAAATGGGTAGAGCCCTGGGGAAGACAGTGAAGGTTTACTGCTAAGACTGCCGGCTGAAAGCAAACAGCTTCTGATGGTTTATACTAACATGTATGGAAAAGAATTCACTGGAGCTGTTGTTATCCTTGAACCCAGGTAAGGGATGGGTTGTGAAACCTGCCAAACTTGAAAGACTCCAAATACTTCTCGAGTTGTATGCCTTATGAGTATTTCCAAGGGCAGCCTGGAATGCTAGCTGATCTTGCTTTTTGTTCTCGGCATAGGTTCACAACTCGTTCTTTGCATCAAAATGAAAACTAGGGATACCATAGTCTTCTAGCTTTTAAGTGACAGGAAATGGTGTTACTCTATGAATTTTGTTACATACTAGAATTCAGAAGGGAGAAGGCATGTCAAGGTAATAAGAAAATTCAGACATTCACTCTGGGAGATTTGCTGAGAATATCTGAGTAAAAACAAATTAAAACTGATGTATAGAATAATTTTCTCATTGACTTCTACTGAATTTGGTACTGGATGAAAAGATACAAAGATAAAGATAAGATTAAATCACCTGGGATAAGTTTCCTGGGCTGGTAGCTAAGAGGTGATTTTTAAAAAATTAATTAGCTAATTTATTCCAATTTATTTATTTAAGGCTGCACTAGGTCTTTGATGCTGTGCTTGGACTTTCCCGAGTTGTGGTGCATCTGCTTCTCATTGCAGTATTTTCTCTTGTTGCACAGCACAGGCTCAAAAATTGCAGCACATAGGCTTAGTTGCCCCAAGGCAGGCGGGATCCTCCTAGACCAGGGACTGAACCAGCGTCCCCTTCTTAACCACTGGATCATCAGGAAGCCCTGGTTTCTATCTTAAATATAACAGTGTATACAAGTCAATCCCAAACTCCCAGTCTATCCTAATAGGTGATTTTTGATGAAGGAATTTTAAATTGGCGACATCAAACTCCTGCTGGAGAGAATACCACTCTCTCATATGAGGGAAGTAGAATAATACAACAACTGACTCGGGAGCATCAGAGGCCATGTAGCATGTGTCTCTCATTTGACAGATGAAAACACTGAGACTCCCTGTGTTGAAGTGACTGGATCATGATCACATAACCAGAAATTTAGATTCAGTGAAGCTTTAATATCTGGTCTTTCCTCTTATACACTATACACAACCATGAGCAAATTACTTAACATCTCAGTGCTACAGTTTCCTCATCTGCAACATGATAATAATCACAGTGTCTACCTCATAGGGTCATTATTAAGACTGAATGAGACATTTACTATAAAGCACAAAGCAGGACGATAGCAAATAAGAAATGGGTGCTATTGTTATTAGTTGTCTTAGGACAAGCTTCTGACTCTTAAACCAACGTGATTTCTAATAGTCTATGCCATTTTTGAAATGGTGTTTTAGAATCCAAGTGCCTGTTAGAATAGGATGGTACTAACTTGTCTCAAATAGGTTGGGTCTCTAACAATGGGCTTTTCAAGCTGTCTCTCTTTACCTCTAACCAACAACTATCTTCAATGAATAATGGCAGCTGCTTTGCTCTGTCATTTTTTACCTCTGGGTCTTGGACAATATCACTTTTGGCCAACTCTCAGAATCAATATAGGGGAGGGGGTTCTGGGAATCAAGTTTCTCAGCTGACAATAGGGCAACACAGTGGCTCCTTACCCCAATAAATGTCCATGTCAATCCTTCATTCTCTTGAAAACCAACGACACAGGGTACCATTTTACTGTCTCTTGTACACACTGCTCGTATCTCATCACAAACTAAAGTGATGAGTTTAATGGCATGGGTGGCTTGTCTTATTTAGAGATTCAAAACACCTACCACATGCAGCTTCTTGAGAACTCAGCGTAGCCACTTGAGATCTCCTTGAGGTGTCAACAGGATACAGAATAACTTGTATCATTAACAGGCATCTGGAATATGTGGTGTTGAACTGCAAAGTATAACCATGCATTCCATCTTTTTTGATCCCATTCTTTAAAATAAAATATGCATGAAGGATTAGAAAACAGTCCTCTCAAGTCTTTTTTTGACATGTTTATTTTAACCAAATAAAGCCATGTATTCACTCTCTTCCAGTGTTTCTCAAGAATGGATACCGTGAAAGAATTAAGTCACATCCAGACACAGAAATTTATTTTCAAGTAGTTTCTTGGTGTGATACTATCTAGGATAGTTGAGATACCTTCAAGCCTTTCTTAGACATCCTTTTTTTTTTTTTTGGTACACCAAGTGGTGATCTTCAAAATCTAAAAGACAGCGTGATCTTTAAAATCTAAAGGAATTAGATAGAAATCCTTCCTCTGCCACTGACCAGCTTTGGGACTTTGAACATGTTAGCACAGCAGAGCCTTCACACTGTCCCCATCTCTTATGGGTAAAGACTTTCCTCTCAGCCATATCTAATGTATGCTTACTTTGTCAACTTCCTATGATTAATTCATATTAATGTGTAAATAATATAGGAAGTAATTTCTGACCTTTAGAAAGTTTTATCCATTCCTTCCACCCTCCCATTTTATTCTACTCTAAGGAGAGGGTGTGCTAATCTGTTTTGGTCAGTGTCCCTGAAAGTGACCTAGTGAAATTCTAGGGGACTCTGGATGGCTTCTAGGACAGTGCAAGGAATGGTGTGTGTCTCTTTACTAATATCCTTCCAGTTGTAATGGTCAAATTATATGGGGCAGCTTGGGATAGCATTAACCTTTTATCTTTCCCTCTTTAGCTGGTCTCTCTTACAGCGGGCAGACATGGGAGGGCTGGGGAGAATGGAGTGAGGAGTTGGGAGTCAGCTCTAAGCATTCCTGTTTTCCCTTTTCTCTGGCACTGGAGGTGTGTGGCTTTTCACTGGGATGATAGGTTCTGAGGGTCAAGGTCAGAAGTGTTGGGTGAGTATCCAATGAAGTCCTCCTTGATGCCCAGACCAGCACCTCTTCACCGAGGAAATTAATCAAAAGCATCACTTTCTCTTGCTCTGTCTACTGTTTATATTTATCTCCTTTGAGGACCTTGTGGGGACGGAGGGGAGTAACTGGTCCAAGATAAGACGGAACATCTACCCTCAACTCCTTACCAAATGCCATCTTAATTAAGCTTATCCCAGTCTGTCATCTGTTTCAGTTGCATAACTTAGGGTGTTACTCCTCTCAGGAATGATGACATGTAATGGAGAGGAGGCCTTAAAGAAATGGAACTCTGCAAAGATGAATTCTAGACAGAAATCAGGGGGAAAATAATCCTATGAAACAGACATGAGGTCTTCAGGGCCACATAGAAAGCTCATCTCTGATGGTCCTCAAAGTACAAGATAACAATGCTGAGTGAGTGCATCTGGTTCTCACTCTTGTGTGGTTCCAAGTTCTACAACTGCAGGATAGGCTAGGAGTGTTAGCAGACCCATTTGGCTCTTTCTCTAAACCATCCTCTCCCAGTAGTTTATCAGTAATAAAGGTGATCTCTTAATTTTCACATATGTGACTCTGTTGATCTCTCAGTGAGTACAGAGTGTGACAGAGTACAGCAGAGTCATTTATTTGGTTCTCTCAAGCACCAGCAATATTTCTGTTTTCAATTTCATTAATCTGTACTTTTCTCATTGCATGTAGTCCCTTCTTTTTTTGGATTATTTCATGCATTTTTCAACTGCATTTACTTCTATTACTGCTCCCTTAAGTTTTTAATTTCATTGACTTTCACGTAATTAAAAAATAATTCTAATTCCTATCAAAATTTCTTCTTTGATTCATGAATGATTTCAAATCTGTTCTATTAAAGATTTTTAAAGTTTTCTATTTCTTAAGAATAACACATCATGAGAATGTGTTTTTGATGACTTTAAGAAACCCTTCAATTCCAAAAAGAAAAAACTCTTTACAAGAGATAAGCGTTTAAAAAAAAATCAGCAAAACAACTTTCAGTTCAGTTCAGTTCAGTTCAGTCGCTCAGTCATGTCCGACTCTCCCCGACCCCATGAATCACAGCATGCCAGGCCTCCCTGTCCATCACCAACTCCCGGAGTTCACTCAAACTCATGTCCATCGAGTTGGTGATGGCATCCAGCCATCACATTCTCTGTCGTCCCCTTCTCCTCCCGCCCCCAACCCTTCCCAGCATGAGTCTTTTCCAGTGAGTTTTTAACATCTATTTATTAACATATTAACCCAAAACAATTTAAAGGGACAATCTCAATATTTTTCCAACTCTGAATCTCCCCTTAGTGTGTTAGCTGCTCAGTCGTGCCCGACTCTTTGCGACCCCATGGACTGCAGCCCACCAGGCTCCTCTGTCCATGAGATTTTCCAGGCAAGGATACTGGAGTGGGTTGCCATTTCCTTCTCCAGGGGATCTTCCCAACCCAGGGATCGAACCCGGGTCTCCTGCACTGCAGGCAGATTCTTTACTGACTGAGCTACAATCCCCTTAGGTCTCATAATTTCTGCAATTTGCATGTGCTTATCTGAATACTTTTTAAATGGTATTTTTCTACTATGAGTGAGTGAAGAGAGTGAGAGTCACTCAGTCGTGTCTGACTCTGCAACCCCATGGACTATAGCTTGCCAGGCTCCTCTGTCCATGAATTCTCTGGGCAATTCTATTGGAGTGGGTAGCCATTCCATTCTCCAGGGGATCTTCCCAATCCAGGGATCGTACCCAGGTCTCCTGCATTGCAGGCGGATTCTTTAATGTCTGAGCCACTGGGGAAGCTTTTCCACTATATCTCTAATGTAATACTTTAATTGGTGGTAATTTCTTAAAGTTAGCATTTTATCAGTTCAGTTCAGTTCAGTTGCTCAGTCATGTCCGACTCTCTGCGACCCCATGAATCACAGCACGCCAGGCCTCCCTGTCCATCACCAACTCCCGGAGCTCATTCAAAACCCATGTCCACAGAGTCGGTGATGCCATCCAGCCATCTCATTCTCGGTCATCCCCTTCTTCTCCCGCCCCCAACCTTTCCCAGCATCAGAGTCTTTTCCAGTGAGTCAACTCGTCGCATGAGGTGGCCAAAGTATTGCAGTTTCAGCTTCAGCATCAGTCCCTCCAATGAACACCCAGGATCTATCTCCCTTAGAATGGACTGGTTGGATCTCCTTGCGGTACAAGGGACTTTCAAGAGTCTTCTCCAACACCACAGTACAAAAGCATCAATTTTTCAGCGATCAGCCTTCTTCACAGTCCAACTCTCACATCCATACATGACCGCGGGAAAAACCATAGCTTTGACTAGACGGACATTTGTTGGCAAAATAATGTCTCTGCTTTTTAATATATTATCAAGGTTGGTCATAACTTTCCTTCCAAGGAGCAAGCGTCTTTTAATTTCATGGCTGCAATCAGCATCCGCAGTGATTTTGGAGCCCCAAAAAATAAAGTCTGACACTGTTTCCACTGTTTTTCCATCTATTTCCCATGAAGTGATGGGACCAGATGCCATGATCTTCGTTTTCTGAATGTTGAGCTTCAAGCCAACCTTTTCACTCTCCTCTTTCACTTTCATCAAGAGGCTTTTTAGTTCCTCTTCACTTTCTGCCATAAGGGTAGTGTCATCTGCATATCTGAGATTATTGATATTTCTCCCAGCAATCTTGATTCCAGCTTGTGCTTCTTACAGTACTGTAAATATAATGGACCTAAAGTGGACACCTCATTTAATGTATCAAAACAAATGCATGTTCTTATTTTCCCTGAAAAAACAATTCACTTAGCTCCAGAGGTTTATTACCATGTCTTCATAGCTTTCCTGATCATGACTAAAAGAATATCAAATTGAATGTCACAGGGTTCACTTCCATACTATGCACTACCATTTTTATTTATTTATTTTAATTAATTAATTTATTTTAATTGGAGGCTAATTACTTTATAATATTGTAGTGGTTTTTGCCATACATTGACATGAATCAGCCATGGGTGTATGTGCATTCCCCATCCTGAACCCCCCTCCCACCTTCCTCCCCATCCCATCCCTCATGTACTACCATTTTTAAAAAGCACACTTTTATTAAAACCCACCTGATACACATTTTGATAAGCTTAAGAGCTCTGTTTATTATAAATAGAGAATTCCCTCCCACTAATCATGTTCCCAATAGTGTAGAAGTTGGCTCTTCAGTGCTGCTCCTGGACATAAGAATAACTATTTTCACTAGTCATCATATGTTGCTCTGTGTAATTAATACTCGCACATCAACTCTCACTGCCTTGTCCTAGATTTCCTAGGTATCTTTGATTTTTAAATTAACAAGGCAACAAATTGTGCTTAGCCAGAGTACTTTAAGGACTGTATTTGTGTGTTTGTATATTTTACCATAAACAAGATAAATTAACATATCTAAAGTTAATAATAATATAATAATTATATATATATATAGATATATATTATAAGGTAGCTATTAGTGGGAGGAGTGTCTGTAAACCACAGGCCAGGATTATTGTTCGGCTGTGAATACGCTCGTAGTTAGAGTTTGCTAGACAGAAAAGTATAGAAGATGTGAGACCATGGGTGATTATTAGGGCTGTGGCTCCTATGTAGCTTCAAGGTGTTTGGATGAGAATAGCTATGATAACAAGTGCTATATGGCTAACAGAGGAGTATGCGATTAGTGATTTTAAATCTGTTTGACAAAGGCAGATTGAGCTAGTTATGATTATGCCTCATAAGGACAATATAATGAATGGGTATGCTATAAATTCAGTTGCTGGGTTTAGGAATATTGTGATTCGTAGTATGCCATATCCTAGCTTTAGTAGAATTGCTGCAAGGACTATGGAGCCTGCGATAGGGGCTTGTACATGGGCTTTGGGTAATCAGAGGTGGAGGCCATATAGTGGTATTTTTACTATAAAGGCTATTATACATGCTAGTCATATGAACGGAGAAGGCAATGGCAAGCCACTCCAGTACTCTTGCCTAGAAAATCCCATGGATGGAGGAGCCTGGTAGGCTGCAGTCCATGGGGTCGCTAAGGGTCGGACACGACTGAGCGACTTCACTTTCACTTTTCACTTTCACACATTGGAGAAGGAAATGGCAACTCACTCCAGTGTTCTTACCTGGAGAATCCCAGGGACGGGGGAGCCTGGTGGGCTTCCATCTATGGGGTCACACAGAGTCGGACACGACTGAAGTGACTTAGCAGCAGCAGTCATATGAACACATTTGATCAGGAGTTAGGCATTGGTTGTACTCAGTATTGGAGCATTAGGAAATTTAGGGATCCTACTGTATTTTGAATGTAGACTAGTGCGACTAATAAATAGAGGCCAGCATTTAGGCGTTCTGTTTGATTTCCTCATCAGGTAATAATGTTGGGGCTAGTGTTGCTTCAAATAAAATGTAGAAAAGGATTAGTTCTGTAGCAGTGAAAGTTATGATTAGGAATAGGTATAGTAAAATTAGTATGGTAATGAATAGTTTTTTTCGGGTTAAGTTTTTTTTGATAGGTGATGTTGGCTGGCTATCAGTATCAGGGGGAGAAGTAATATGGTTAAAATTAGTAATGGTGTTGATAGGGAGTCGGAGAAAAAGACTAGTGAGAAGTTGAGGCTGTTGTCTTTGAATTGATTTATGAGAAGTAGGCTTGTGAGGCTGTGAGTTGTAGAATTAACTCAGATTATATTGCTTTTTGATAGTCAGGTTAGGGGTATGAGTATTACTGTGGGAAAATATATTTTAGCATTGGAGTAGGTTAAGGTTTTGTACGTAATCAGTACCATATGTATTTGATACTATCACTAGTCGGGATAGGCCTAGTGCTGCTTCACAGGCTGCGAAGACTAGGAGAATAACGGGTATTATACTGGCTAGGGTAAAATATATAATATATATTATTTTTATATAAATATATAATTTAAAATATTATATTATAAATATATACAAATATTTATATAATATATAAAATTTTTATATATTATATAATATATCAGAAAAATGTTAACACAGCAGGATATTTCATATCAAGGTATTATTGAAGAGGAACTAAAAAGCCTCTTGATGAAAGTGAAAGAGGAGAGTGAAAAGGTTGGCTTGAAGCTCAACATTCAGAAAACGAAGATCATGGCATCTGGTCCCATCACTTCATGGGAAATAGATGGGAAAACTGTGGAAACAGTGTCAGACTTTATTTTTGCAGGGTCTAAAATCAATGCAGATGGTGACTGCAGCCATGAAATTAAAAGATGCTTACTCCTTGGAAGGAGAGTTATGACCAACCTAGACAGCATATTAAAAAGCAGAGACATTACTTTGCCAACCAAGGTCCGTTTAGTTAAGGCTATGGTTTTTCCAGTGGTCATGTACGGATGTAAGAGTTGGACTATGAAGAAAGTTGAGTGCCAAAGAATTGATGCTTTTGAACTGTGGTGTTGGAGAAGACTCTTGAGAGTCCCTTGGACTGAAAGGAGATCCAACCAGTCCATTCTCAATGAGATCAATCCTGGGTGTTCATTGGAAGGACTGATGCTAAAGCTGAAACTCCAATACTTTGGCCACCTCATGCAAAGAGTTGACTCATTGGAAAAGACCCTGATGCTGGGAGGGATTGGGGGCAGGGGAGAAGGGGACGACAGAGGACGAGATGGCTGGATGGCATCACCGACTCTATGGACATGAATTGGGTGAACTCCAGGAGTTGGTAATGGACAGGGAGTCCTGGCGTGCTGTGATTCATGGGGTTGCAAAGAGTCAGACACGACTGAGCGACTGAACTGAACTGAACTGAACATACATATATATATGTATATATACATACATATATATATATATTTAACACTTTGACTCAAGTACCAAGCAACATCCATTCACTGCAATTAATTCATAGGTCTAATTTCCTGTTAGTCTTTAGACTCCTCCTCCTTTTCTTTTTTCCTTGAAATATTTTGTTGAAGAACCTAGTTAGTTTGCTCTGTAGAATTTCCCACAATCTGGATTTTGCTGATTGCATCCTGAAGGTATGAACACTTCCCCAGACCCTTCCATTTCTTGTAAGTTGATAGTTAATCTAAGTGGCTTGACCAGATTTGTGTTTTATTTCATTTTGTGTTTTGCAAGACTCCTCCAAAGTTGGTGTTGCATGTTTACACGAGGAGGTACATAACGTCTGCCTGTCTTTTTGTTATGTTAGTCATTTTGGGTGAGCCTGTCTAGACTCATTATTTCCTTGAGGTATGTAAAATGATAGTCTAATTCTATAATTATTTTTTCAGTTACTAGCTAAATTCCTTTGTAAATACTTTCAGTTATCCTGAATTTTGAGATCATATAGGAAAATTAGGATAAATAATAGATTTCTTTCTTTTCTTACCAGTTTTCAAAATAATGTGGTTGATCTATGTGTCTTGTATTATATTAAAACTTTGAGCCTATTATACAGAGTGAAGTAAGCCAGAAAGAAAAACACCAATACAGCATACTAACGCATATATATGGAATTTAGAAAGATGCAAATGATAACCCTGTATACGAGACAGCAAAAGAGACACAGATGTATGGATCAGTCTTTGGGACTCTGTGGGAGAGGGTGAGGGTGGGATGATTTGGGAGAATGGCATTGAAACATGTATGTTGTCATATGTGAAATGAATCACTAGTTCAGGTTCAATGCATGTTATAGGATGCTCGGAGCTGGCATGCGGGGATGACCCAGAGGGAGGATAAAGGGAGGAGGGAGGTGGGAGGGGGGTTCAGGAGGGGGAACTTATGTAAACCCGGGGCGAATTCATGTCAATGTATGGCAAAACCAACCAATATAATATTGTAAAATAATTTGCCTCCAATAAAAAATTAATTAATTTAAAAAAATAAATAAATAAAATAAAAAATAAATAAAAAATAAAAAAAAAATTAAACTTTGGCAACCTCCCAGATGATCATTGAGGGTTTTTGCCCCCCAGTATTAGTATAAAGTGATAGATTTTTAACACGTTTGACTAATTCTAACTCATTTCAGTTATCTTTCTTTTTCTTGATCAAATTATTCCATCTTGGCCAAAGGGAGCCTATTCAGGCTGGTTCCCAAGTCATTTTAAAGTGGCTTTCATAGTCTTTGATATTTCCTTGCTGTTGGTATAAGAAGATATTCTAGGTTAATTTTGGGGACTTCCTGGACAGATCTGGAATTAGCCATGTCTCTAAGGAGGACTGGTTTATTTTAGTACAAACTGATATTTTGCATTTAAAAAAATGGATGCTAGGATGCTTATTTTGATGGAATTTTATCATTATTTCTTGACAGTTTCCATCAACAGTCTGATTTATTTTTACCTTTGGTATTCTTCAGTTATACTATGATATGTTTAACTGTCCTGCCTTGAATACTGATTCTCCCTACCCTTCATTCTATTCTTTTTTTTTAAATTTTTTTTTTATTGGAGGCTAATTACTTTACAATATTATATTAGTTGGTTTTGCCATACATTGACATGAATCCGCCCCGGGTGTACATGTGTTCCCCATCTTGAACCCCCCTCCCACCTCCCTCCCCATCCCATCCCTCTGGGTCATCCCAGTGCACCATCCCCGAGCATCCTGTCTCATGCATCGAACCTGGACTGGTGATTCATTTCACATATGATAATATACATGTTTCAATGCCATTCTCCCAAATCATCCCACTCTGAAATTCCTGTTAGATGGTCTTGAATGGAAGAATCAATATTGTCAAAATGACCCTATTACCCAAGGCAACCTACAGATTCAATGCTATCCCTATCAAATTACCAATGGCCTTTTTCACAGAACTAGAACTTTTTTTTTTAATTTGTATGGCGACACAAAAGATCCTGAGTAGCTAAAGCAGTCTTGAGAAAGAAAACAGAGCTGGAGGAATCAGGCTCCTTGACTTCAGACTATACTATAAAGTTACAGTCATCAATACTGCACTGGAACAAAAACAGAACTATAGATCAGTGAAACAGGATAGAAAGCCCAGAAATAAACCCATGCATGTATAGTCAATTAATCTACAGCAATAAACCCACACACGTATGGTTGATTAACCTACAACAACAGAGGCAAGAATATACAATGGAGAAAGGGCAGTATCTTCAATAAGTGGGAAAGCTGGACCACTACATGTAAAATAATAAAATTAGAACATTCTTTAACATTATACACCACACCCAAAAATAAAATAAAAATGGATTAAAGACCTAAATGGAACACCTGATACTATACAACTCTTCAAGGAAAACAGGAAGAACACTGTGACATGAAATGTCTTTTTCGGCCTGATTCCTAGAGTAATAAAAACAAAAATAAACAAATGGGACCTAATTAAACCCAAAGCTTTTACACAGCAAAAGAAATCATAACAAATAAAAAGATAACCCACAGAATGGAAGAAAATATTTGCAAACATTGAGACTGACAAGGGATTGATCTCCAAAATCTACAAACATCTCATGCAGCTCAATATATATATTTTTTAGAAAAAAACAAACCAAACAGCCCAATCGAAAAATTGGCAGAAGACCTAAATAGACATTTTTCCAAATAAAACATACAGGGCCAAGAGGCACATGAAAAGATGTTCAACATAGCTAAGTATTAGAGAAATGCAAATCAAAACCACAACGAGGTATCACCTCACACCAGTCAGAAGGGCCATCATCAAAAACTCTACACACATTAAATTCTGGAGAGAATATGTAGAAAAAGGGAACTCTCTTATACTGTTGGTGGGAATGTAAACTGGTATAGCCACTATGGAGAACATTATCAAATTTCCTTAAAAAACTAAAAATAGAGCTAACATAGGATCTAGCAATCCTACTCCTGGGCATATATCTGGAGAAAAGTATAGTTCAAAGGGATGCATGCATCCCAACGTTCATTGCAGTATTGTTTACAATAACCAAGACAAATAAACAACCTAAATGTCTATCAACAGATGAATGGATAAAGAAGATGTTGGTATATATATACAATAGTGTATTACTCAGCCATTAAAAAAAATGAAATGATGCCATTTGCAGCAACATGGATGGACCTAGCAATTATCATACTAATAAGTGAAATAAGTCAGACAGAGAAAGAGAAATATCATATGATATCACTTATAAGCAGATTCTAAAGAAAATGACACAAACAAACATATTTACCAAACAGAAACAAATTTACAGATTTAGAAAACAAACTTATAGTTCCCAAAGGAGAAAGGTGGGGAGGAGAAAGGTGAGGAAAGGTGAATTGGGAGTTTGGGATTGACATATATACACTACTATATTTAAAACAGATAATCAACAAGGACTTGCTAGTACAGGGAACTCTGCTCAATAGTCTGTAATAACCCAAATGGAAAAAGAATTTTGAAAAAGAATAGATACAAGTATATGTATAACTGAATCACTTTGCTGTTCTTCTGAAACTAACCCAATATTGTTATTCGACTATATGCTGATATAAAATTTAAAAAATTATAAAATTCACTTAGGATTAAAACTATATTATGTCTGTAAATAACCATTGTACAGAATGGTTAGCTAAGAGAAAAAAAATTTCACCACAGTGTTTTTCTAATGCTTGTGTACCAAGAATTACTTGTTGGCAGCTAGTCAAAAATGGATGAACTAGTAGGAAAGTTATAATAACAGAAACACTTATAAACTTGATTTGTTTAGGATACTGTACATATGCTTACCCATAAAGATGCAGAGAACTGTAGTTTATGTAATCAAGTCTTCATTTCTGGAAGTAAACTTTTCTATGATTCTGAGTGTTTCCATCTCTTTAAAATGCTTTTTCAGCTCCCAAATTCCACTAATCTAGCTTCAGCTCAACTAATAAATTTTTTAAAATTATTCTGTGAGAAAATTAGACATAGCAGTATTTCATGACATTCTGCAAAAGGCACTGTAATTTATTGGTGTTCTGACCCATGAAAAATGTAAGAAACACTATCCCGGAACAATGTTTTTCAATATTTGTTGTCATCAGTCATATTATATGCAAACACATACATACAATCGGGAAAATTTTGATCAAGTTATAAAGCTTTAAATATATGTCCATGATGCTTAAAAGTTGTTTATCCAGTACTTAGAGATTGTCACACTGGATGAGGTAAGTCAGACAGAGAATGAGAAATATCGTATGATATCCCTTACACGTGACTCTAAAAAGAAACCAAATAAATGAACTTTGGCCACCCGATGTGAAGAACTGACTCATTTGAAAAGACTCTGACGCTGGGGAAGATTGAAGCCAAGAGGAGAAGGGGATGACAGAGGAAGGATGAGACGGTTGGATGGCATCACCGACTCAATGGACATGAGTTTGAGTAAACTCCAGGAGTTGGTGATGGAGAGGGAGGTCTGGTGTGCTGCAGTCCATGGGGTTGCAAAGAGTCAGACATGACTGAGCGACTGAACTGAACTGAACTAATTTACAAAACAGAAACAGACTCACAGAGAATGAACTTACGATTGTGGGAGGGGAAGGTTGGGGGGAAGGGATAATTAGGGAGTTTGGGATCGACTTACACACACTGCTATATTTAAAAAGGATAACCAATAAAGTCCTACTGTATAGCACTGGAACACTGCTCAATGTAATGTAAGAGCCTGGATGGGAGGGGAGTTTGGGAGAGAATGGATACATGTATATGTATGGCTGAGTCCCTTCACTGTTCGCCTGAAACTATCACAACATTGTTAATTAGCCATACCCCAATACAAAATAAAAAGTTACCAAAAAAGGATGGGAAAAAAAGTTGTTAATCCACATCATCCAGTTTTCAGTCTCTCAAAGAAACCCCACTTGGTATCCAAAAACATAACAAATCAGTCCAAAAAAGCCTCAGGATATTTACTTGTCTTTTGAGAACACATTAGAGTTGAATACCTCTCAAAATTCTTCTCACTCTCATCCACGTTTGACACACACTGAAGCAACCCCACACTCCTTTTTCCCACACTCCAACTCCCCCAGCAACCCTAACTCAGGTTCCTCCTATTCTTCTCTCTCTGCAACTACTTTACCCATTTTACAGTGCAAAGGTCCAACATAATGGAATTTTGACAAGCTGGAATCTTGCTCAGATGTTAGAGGAAATGCAACAGGTAGAACCAGAATCGTTTTTATTGTAAGATCTGGACACTTACACGCTTGATCATTTTCCTGCTGTCACACAAACGTGCACATCTGGAAAGCACTATACATGTTTATAGTAAGAGTCATGGGAAGTTTTCCTATGTTCCTTAAACTCTCTGGTTATCAGTTTCCTCAGCTGTGAAAGGGTGATAAAATACAGTGTCTGTGTTCTAATGTGGTCTTGAGGGTTAAAAGAGATCATACTTGCAAAGCATTTAGGT
The DNA here is from genome assembly GCF_049115385.1 of Moschus berezovskii. Lineage (NCBI taxonomy): Eukaryota > Metazoa > Chordata > Mammalia > Artiodactyla > Moschidae > Moschus > Moschus berezovskii. The sequence continues at coordinate 51,811,150 of NC_142466.1, read as the reverse complement.
AAATGCTCAAAAAGTGTTAGGAGTTATCATTACCTGATAGTAGCAGTCATTGTACATGTGGTAGAGGGTAAGGCTATAAAGATACAACTTAAACTGGTTTACAGGAGGTATGCAATTCTCCTTAAACAAAGGCCATGGGTAACAACCTAAGTGAATATTAGGATGATAATGTTGGTGACAAGAGACATAATAAAATTTTACACTTTTTGTTTTAAGTACTTACTCAGTTCAGTTCAGTTCACTTCAGTTGCTCAGTCGTGTCCGACTCTTTGCGACCCCATGAATCACAGCACGCCAGGCCTCCCTGTCCATCACCAACTCCCGGAGTACTCAGATCATGATAAATTCATAATATAGTTTTGCCTGTGAGTTGAAATACTGGTGTTGTTATTTTGCTATCTAATTTAATAACAATCAGTGATGCACGGAGCACACTACTAAAGACTTAACATGTATTATCGCACTTAACTCCTAAAACAACCCGGTAAGGTAGGGGTTAATGCGTTGTCTTCTTTTGTCAGGTGAGGAAACTGAGACTTCAGAGAGGATCCCTAAGAGCAAAGAAGCATTTTTTTCTTTCTTTGTGTATCTGTGTTTATCCTGGTGTCTCCCATAGCCTGGAACTTCATAAAGATTTGTCGAGTAAATGAAAGGAATGGTTAAATCTTAACAGTCTTTATTTTGGTCCAAAAACAGGCTTTCAAAATTAATCGTGAAAGTGGATACAATCTTACTTTAGGAACAAACCAATCCCCTAGACCATTTTAGTTGGGAAATGAAGAATGAAAATGTGAAATAACATGAGTATCTTGGTGGGAGAAAAAATGTAAAATGCTCAGATGTTAAGATGGCATGCGACGAGTTGACTCACTGGAAAAGACTCTGATGCTGGGAAAGGTTGGGGGTGGGAGGAGAAGGGGACGACAGAGAATGAGATGGCTGGATGGCATCACCGACTCTGTGGACATGAGTTTGGGTGAACTCCGGGAGTTGGTGCTGGACAGGGAGGCCTGGGGTGCTGTGATTCATGGGGTCGCAGAGAGTCGGACACGACTGAGCGACCGAACTGAACTGAACTGAACTAAGATGGTAAAGGTTATCAGACTCAGGTGAATGGCTAGAATTACAGAGGAAATAATTCCACTTTACATGCCATCAGTGGAGTTAAAGTGGAGTCAGAGATGCCAGCCTGCTTTCTCCACACTATTTATATTTTGAAGACCAGAACCTGTTGGCCTGAGCTAATGGGGCTGCTGAATTGGAGACTGAAATGCGGGCTACCTGTCAGCACAAACGACTGCTACTGTGGTCTCCCTAAGACCTACAAGTCGTTGGAAGAAGGTAATTTCAGGACTCTGGGCAAGACACTCACCCACTCAGGGTTTTCCCATTGAGGTTCTATGGCTTCTCTTTCTCAATACCCACAGGGTGATATTCAACAGCTCAGTGGGCCTCAGAATCATCACAACTCTACTGTTTTGTTCCGGATGAGCTACAAATTATACCCAAGTTGTCATGTTCTGCAGGCTGCTATTAAAAATGCAGAGCAGCAAATTTATCCACTGATGGGTTCCTTTAAAGAGACACATCCTCTTTCCTTGAGGGATCACTAAGACAGTGATTCCCGAAGCATGCCTGGACCAGCAGTATCAGCATTAACTGGAATCTTATGATCAAGAGAATCAAAGTGGATACAGAAAGCAGTATTTGAAACGTGGAAGGGGAGCACTCTGTGATGCTAAGAGTTTCTCCCCTTCCCTTTTTTAGTTTGAATATATATTTTGGATAGGTGCAAACCTGTTTAAAAATTCTCTAAATTGCAATTCACTACTGAGCTCAAGATTTCAATCAGAGGAAATGAGGTCACAAGCTTGGGTGACCATTTAAATGGATTCAAAAAATTGATTTTATGTTGAAAGTCTTGTTTGAAAAAGGATTTCCCTCTCTTTAAGTACCTTATAGAGTTGTTGGAGCGACTGACAATGAGATAACTTGTATGAAAGTGTTTACAAGTCATAAAATACAGGTTTTCCCCTGATATCCAAAAATAAAGCATTCCTATGAAACCTTTCATGAGTCAAATGATGTAAAGCGAAGAAGCAATTACCTAGAAGAACTGCTAGCAAGAAGACTACCTAGGACATCTTGCCAGTGGATGCACAAAATAAACCAGTATAAAGCACAGATGCTCACTGATGAACCTCAATGCTATGGAGGCTTGATGCCAAGATGCTTAGTGTAGGGTAGTTTCCAGGGAAGGAGCTTGGCAGTGCCACTCTCACTGCTCAGGGTGTACATGACAAACATGACAATGTTTTTGCTTCTTGCCTTTTTTGTAAAAGCAAAATTCTTCAGATTTCTTTTGGTTAGCAAAAACATTTAGTAACATAGGTCTTTGGTAAAAGCAAAGTGGCATAAAGCAAACTTTCAAAAAGTGGAGGATACCTGTACTATGAAAATGTTAGTGCAAGGTGGCTGAGCATTTTAACAAAACAGTGACTGAGGCAAAACAGAAAGAGGAAAACTGAGATAGATTATGAAAAAGAGACTGGAGGTGTTCCTTCCTTCCTTACTTCATTCACTTGACTCTTAGTTACTAGGCATGAAATAGAAGCTTATACTGGAGATAGTGTGGGTTTGGTTCCAAACCACTGCAATAAAGTGAGTCACATGAATTTTTTGGTTTCCCAGTGCATGTAAAAGTTACGTTTACACTATACTGTTGTCTATTAAGTGTGCAATAGCATTGTCTAAAAACACCCCATTGCTGAAAAATGCTAACCAGTATTTGAGCCTTTAGTGAGTCATACTAGAGGCATCAAAAATCACTGATCATAGATCACCATAATAAATACAATAATAATGAAAAAGTTTGAAAATATTGCTATAATCACCAAAGTGGGACACAGGACATGAAGTGAGAAAATGCTGTTGGAAAAAGACACTGATAGGCTTGCTTGGTACAGTGTTGCCACAAACCTTCAATGTATAAAAATGCAATATATACAAAGTACAATAAAGCAATGTTCAATAAAAGGAGGTATGTCTATATATATATTGTGCCTGGAAATATCTAAATATGTATACATACACATATATATATGTAACTGTATGTACACACACATACACACACACATACATCCCAAGGGCTGTGCCAGGTACTGGGAATAAAATTTTGAACAAAATCAGACATGGCCCTTTCTTGCTTTCATAAAGGGGAGATAGATATTTATCTAATATCAATCAAATAATTACATAAATGAATGTCTAACCACTGAACGTAAGAAAAGTATCTGAAGCAAAAGAATACTGTTCAAGGACAGCACATCGCAGAGGAACCTGGTCTAGATTGGTGGAGGGAGGGAGTAAGAAGAGAAAAACAGACGTTCAGGGAAGGCTTTCCTAAGAAAGCTGTGCTGAGATCTGAAAGATGAGCAGAAGTAGATTAGGTCAGGCTGGAGGATGAAGGGTTAGAAAGGAAAGTCCTACAGAGAGAAGAGCATACAAAGGCCCCATGAAGGAAGGCCTATATGATGTATTTGAACAACTGAATTCAGGCCAGCATGGATTGAAGACTATAAGGGTGATAGGTAGGGGCAGAAAGAAGCTGTTGAGGTAGACAGACACAAGACCACAGGGCCTCATAAATCCTCTATATATCAGTTTAGAGGTTTAGTTCAACTCTTAAAGACAGAAATTCAATGATGTGAGTTTAATCCAAACAAATTCAATCCAAACAAATATGGATTTTGTTCCCTCACAGGGAAGAAGCCCAGAAGCAGACAGCCAAGTCTTATATGGTGGTTTCACAAAATCATCAGGGCCCAAATTTCTTTAATTTTTCTGCCTTACTATCTCTAGTACTAACTTCTACCTTCAAAGTCTCAAGATGGCTGCTGGATTTACAGTCATCACATCCAGATCCCAGGTATGAAGAACTAAAAGGACAAGGTTAAAGAGGCTTCCCAAGCTACTCCACTTAACAACTTTTGCTTGTATCTTATAGGTTCTCTCTCTCTGTAAGGAAGGCTAGGAAATGTCTTGTGTGAGTGTGTGTGTGGGAGAGAGACATTGCCATTTTAATATTACTTCTTGTAAGAAAGAAAAAAAACTGGATATTATGGAAAGACAGTTTTTGTTACACCAAATAAAGGATTTTAGTTATTTTCCCTGTGATCAATAGGAAGTCATTGGCAAGTTTCATGGGAAGAGGTCACATTTTGATTGACTATAGTGTGTGAACGGAATGGATCTGGGAAAGCAGAGGGAAGAAGTACAATAAAACAGAGAGAACACAATGGCAGCACAGATTAGGGTGGAGTCTATGGAAATATTAGAATCAGGATTGATTGAAAAGACATTTTGCAAAAGAAATGTATTCCAAATGGAGTTTTGGAATACATCTGGGTCTGGACACAGAGAAGCAGTCTATGCTGGAGGTATGAGTTGGTACCCACTGACATGTGGATGATTACTGAAATCATAATTGATAATTATTTCCTATAATTGAGCATCTATTTCAATGAGACCTCAATAAAAATAGCTGGAGTTGGGGTTTACTGAACCTTTATCTCTACTGGAGAACAGTGGAGAAATAAATCCAGAAAGAATGAAGGAATGGAGTCAAAGCAAAAACAATACCCAGTTGTGGAGGTGACTGGTGATAGAAGCAATGTCCGATGCTGTAAAGAGCAATATTGCATAGGAACCTGGAATGTTAGGTCCATGAATCAAGGCAAATTGGAAGTGGTCAAACGGGAGATGGCAAGAGTGAATGTCGACATTCTAGGAATCAGTGAACTAAAATGGACTGGAATGGGAGAACTTAACTCAGATGACCATTATATCTACTACTGTGGGCAGGAATCCCTTAGAAGAAATGGAGTAGCCATCATGGTCAACAAAAGAGTCCGAAATGCAGTACTTGGATGCAATCTTAAAAACGACAGAATGATTTCTGTTCATTTCCAAGGCAAACCATTCAATATTACAGTAATCCAAGCCTATGCCCCAACCAGTAACGCTGAGGAAGCCGAAGTTGAATGCTTCTATGAAGACCTACAAGACCTGTTAGAGCTAACACGCAAAAAAGATGTCCTTTTCATTATAGGGGACTGGAATGCAAAAGTAGGAAGTGAAGAAACACCTGGAGTAACAGGCAAATTTGGCCTTGGAGCACGGAATGAAGCAGGGCAAAGGCTAATAGAGTTTTGCCAAGAGAACGCACTGGTCATAGCAAACACCCTCTTCCAACAACACAAGAGAAGACTCTACACATGGACATCACCAGATGGTCAACACCAAAATCAGATTGATTATATTCTTTGCAGCCAAAGATGGAGAAGCTCTATACAGTTAGCAAAAACAAGACCAGGAGCTGACTGTGGCTCAGATCATGAACTCCTTATTGCCAAATTCAGATTTAAATGGAAGAAAGCAGGGATAACCACTAGACCATTCAGATATGATCTAAATCAAATCCCTTATGATTATACGGTGGAAGTGAGAAATACATTTAAGGGGCTAGATCTGATAGATAGAGTGCCTGATGAACTATGGATGGAGGTTTGTGACATTGTACAGGAGACAGGAACCAAGATCATCCCCGTGGAAGAGAAATGCAGAAAAGCAAAATGGTTGTCTGGGGAGGCCTTACAAATAGCTGTGAAAAGAAGAGAAGTGAAAAGCAAAGGAGAAAAGGGAAGATATAAGCATCTGAATGCACAGTTCCAAAGAATAGCAAGGAGAGATAAGAAAGCCTTCCTCAGCGATCAATGCAAAGAAATAGAGGAAAACAACAGAATAGGAAAAACAAGAGATCTCTTCAAGAAAATTAGAGATACCAAGGGAACATTTCATGCAAAGATGGACTCGATAAAGGACAGAAATGGTATAGACCTAACAGAAGCAGAAGATATTAAGAAGAGGTGGCAAGAATACACAGAAGAACTGTACAAAAAAGATCTTCATGACTCATATAATCACGATAGTGTGATCACTGACCTAGAGCCAGACATCTTGGAATGTGAAGTCAAGTGGGCCAAAGCTAGTGGAGGTGATGGAATTCCAGTTGAGCTATTTCAAATCCTGAAAGATGATGCTGTGAAAGTGCTGTACTCAATATGCCAGCAGATTTGGAAAACTCAGCAGTGACCACAGGACTGGAAAAGGTCAGTCTTCATCCCAATCCCAAAGAAAGGCAATGCCAAAGAATGCTCCAACTACCCCACAATTGCACTCATCTCACACACTAGTAAAGTCATGCTCAAAATTCTCCAAGCCAGGCTTCAGCAATACGTGAACTGTGAACTTCCAGATGTTCAAGCAGGTTTTAGAAAAAGCAGAGGAACCAGAGATCAAATTGCCAACATCCGCTGGATCATGGAAAAAGCAAGAGAGTTCCAGAAAAACATCTATTTCTGCCTTATTGACTATGCCAAAGCCTTTGACTGTGTGGAACACAATAAACTGTGGAAAATTCTGAAAGAGATGGGAATACCAGACCACCTGACCTGCCTCTTGAGAAACCTGTATGCAGGTCAGGAAGCAACAGTTAGAACTGGACATGGAACAACAGACTGGTTCCAAATAGGAAAAGGAGTACGTCAAGGTTGTATATTGTCACCCTGCTTATTTAACTTCTATGCAGAGTACATCATGAGGAATGCTGGGCTGGAAGAAGCACAAGCTGGAATCAAGATTGCCGGGAGAAATATTCATAACCTCAGATATGCAGATGACACCACCCTTATGGCAGAAAGTGAAGAGGAACTCAAAAGCCTCTTGATGAAAGTGAAAGAGGAGAGTGAAAAGGTTGGCTTGAAGCTCAACATTCAGAAAACAAAGATCATGGCATCTGGTCCCATCACTTCATGGGAAATAGATGGGGAAACAGTGGAAACAGTGTCAGACTTTATGTTTTTGGGCTCCAAAATCACTGTGGATGCTGATTGCAGCCATGAAATTAAAAGACGCTTACTCCTTGGAAGGAAAGTTATGACCAACCTAGACAGCATATTAAAAAGCAGAGACATTACTTTGCCAACCGAGGTCCGTCTAGTCAAGGCAATGGTTTTTCCCGTGGTCATGTATGGATGTGAGAGTTGGACTGTAAAGAAAGCTGATCGCCGAAGAATTGATGCTTTTGAACTGTGGTGCTGGAGAAGACTCTTGAGAGTCCCTTGGACTGCAAGGAGATCCAATCAGTCCATTCTAAAGGAGATCAATCCTGGGTGTTCATTGGAAGGACTGATGCTAAAGCTGAAACTCCAAAACTCTGGCCACCTCATGCGACTAGTTGACTCACTGGAAAAGACTGATGCTGGGAGGGATTGGGGGCAAGAAGAGAAGGGGACAACCGAGAATGAGATGGCTGGATGGCATCACCAACTCGATGGAGGTGAGTTTGAGTGAACTCTGGAATTGGTGATGGACAGGGAGGCCTGGCATGCTGTGATTCGTGGGGTCACACAGAGTCGGACACGACTGAGCGACTGAACTGAACTGAACCTTTATAAAATCAGGTTATCCTCCTAACATCTTTGTGCTGTTGCTACTGCTAAGTCACTTCAGTCATGTCTGACTCTGTGCGACCCCATGGTAGCCTCTCAGGCTCCTCCATCCCTGGGATTCTCTAGGCAAGAACACTGGAGTGGGCAGCCATTTCCTTCTCCAATCCATGAAAGTGATAAGTGAAAGTGAAATCCCTCAGTCGTGTCTGACTCTTCGCGACCCCATGGACTGCAGCCCACCAGGTTCCTCCGTCCATGGAATTTTCCATGCAAGAGTACTGGAGTGGGTTGCCATTGCCTTCTTCAAACATCCTTGTGAGGAGGATGCTACTATAGTCTCAGTTTAAGAGATCAGAGAGCTGAAGGCAGAGGGGTTAAGTAATTGACCTGAGATCATGCACTATCCAGTGGTAACTATAGTATTCAAAGCGTTATCTGCCTGCTGCAGTGGTTCTTACTGCCATGGTGGGCTACATGCCTCACCAGAAAAGATGCTGATTGACAAATAAACTCAGACATAACCAGTCTGAGCAGGGAGGCAGAGTTCTTCCCACTTAAGATTAACACCTGTGTTTGTGGCTTGAAGGCAATTGCAGCATCTTAGTTAAAGGCTTTCTCTTCTTGACACTGCACAGAGGGAATGGAAATGATTATGAAATGGAAACGGGAGAAAATCAGGAGAAATGAAATTTAAAAAAAGGCCATCTAAAAAAGGGAACAAATTTATTTAAGGCTAAACTACACAGAAGGACAAGCGTGGATGTGACCATAAAAATGCTCAGGCAAATATGTAGCGGGTGGGACTTCCAAGTTACTGCTCTGGGATTTCCAGGCTTTTACTGAGCAGCCTGAGAGCAAATATTTGTGGGGACTTAAAGGCAACACGTTTCTACATCATCACAGAGCACTTCAGTTTCTTCTGTCATGTGGTCTTTTCCAGAGCAATTTGCTTATTTCAATGTCATACACAACCAAGATGTATCCAGAACTACTTTATATTGAATCCGAGCAGCCTTTTTGAGACAAAATGGTTGCCTAGAAGTTTTCCTTAGGGGCGGGGCTTCAGTTGTGGGCGTCTCTGGTGGCTCAGATGGTAAAGAATCTGCCTGCAAAGTGGGAGACCTGGGTTCAATCCCTGGGTCAGGAAGATCCCCTGGAGGAGGGCATGGTTACCCACTCCAGTATTCTTGCCTGGAGAATTCCATGGACAGAGGAGCCTGACAGGCTACAGTCCATGCGGTCGCAGAGTCGGACATGACTGAGCAACTAACAGCAGCTAGTGAAATTTGACCTGGGGCTGCAGGTTACCAGGATGTGCACCATTTACTCCCTCATCTTTAAGCTCCGGTGACTCCACCAGCAGAATGGAGGGTCCATAATTGACATCTGTCCATTTGGGGCAAGACTCTGGACTCCTGGGGAAAACTGGGAGTATTGCTAGTCTAGAGAAAAAGGAAGCCTCTGGGGTAGGGATTTTCCACTGTTGCTTCTGAAAATCTAAGAAATGCTTTTGAACCTCTTTCTTCCCTCCTTCCACTTCACCCAAAAGGAAAATCTTTCACCAGACCTATAAATTGTGAAGATACTTAATGAGATAATATAAATAGACATTTTTGTTGAAGTTCCTTCTTTCCTTTCACCTTCTTTGTTGGAAGGAATTCCCAGCCTTTGGAGGCTGAATCAGGAAACTTTAGCAGACTTGTGATTTAGTCATTGTGTTTTTGTTGGGGCTTCTAGGGGAATGACTTTGGAATTAAGAGGAGCCTGGAAATTCAAGGCAATTCATAGCAAATGATGGCTCAGCAGGTAAAGAATCCACCTGCAATGCAGAAGATGCAGGTGACACAGGTTCAATTCCTGGGTTGGGAAGATCCGTTGGAGGAGGAAATGGCAACCCACTCCAGTATTCTTGTCGGGGGAATCCCATGGTCAGAGGATCCTGGCAGGCTAGAGTCCAAAGGGTTGCAAAGAATCAGACATGACTGAGTGGCTAAACACACATAGCAAAAGATAGTGATTACTGTACACAAAGATTTGCTCTCCCCAAAACTCTCAACTGCGGAGCCATGAAATACAAAATTTTTTGGATGTCATTTGTTACATAATCCTCCAAGGCAGGTTATCTCTGCCCTAATTTATGTTTTTCAGTTTAGATTACTGGGTGAAAACCTGGATCCTGGGACTACGATGCTTCCAGCTTCTTACCTTATACTTTTTTAGTGACTTTTGATTCACTGATTTCACTACCTTTCTCAGCTCCTTAAAATCTCTATCTACGATACTGAAATTTAGCAGAAAACAAGTGTTATATATCAGGGGATGAGTCTGGTAGAAAGTCAGAACACATAGTACTCAGAATTATAAGTACAGTAATAATATTAATAATTGCCTATATTTCCCAGCTACTGGGCAAAGGGATTACCTTATTTAAATATTTACAATATTTTCTATTATCACCTTTTTTTTTTTTTCTTCTTTCCTGTTGAGGAAACAGTTTAGAGTGGTAAGGAAATCTGTCCTAATAAGAACAACTGCAGTCCAGAGGCTGGGTCTTGACAGTTAGCCCCCAGGAAATGTCACTCCTTGGGTGTGGAGAGCCATGTGGAGGAGGAAGCCAGCAAGCTCACAGGGAGGAAAGATAGCAAGACTACTTGCACTGAAAAAAGAGACCGTTGATCTTAAAGCTGGACAGAATTTTGGATCCTATCTTTCACCTCTGGCTTCTAAACCTGATTATGGTCCACCATAAAAGGAGAAGTGACCACTTCAAGGCTTCTAGAATACAGAAGACTCTATAGTTCCCTTTATTCTCTTCATCGGAGAGATCACCATCACCCCCCCGGCCCCCGGCACTCAGGCCTCAGTGATTGCCCCTCCCTAATACTCCCAGAATTAAAGCCCAATAAAGAAATTTCTTAATGTTTTCTCACATGTTTATGTAATTACTTCATTTGTTCTCCACTGAAACTTCTGACATCACCCAGGGAATACATTAAATTTTCACTTTATTATTCCTATTCTGTAAACTAGGAAACCAAGTCCCCAAAAGAGGTGAGGTAACTTGTCCAGGGCACTGAGCTAGTTTGGGGTAGCGCTAGGACAGGAACTCAGGACCTTCAGCCCCAAGACGTGATTTGTTCTCCTTTCAGCACCAGGAAATCCTTGCCTGATGCCTACTAGACAGAGGCTATTGAGTAAAGCACTCTGGGTAGGAAGCAGACATCCTCCTTCCCCTTGGAAGGAGGACTCTTTTCTTTGGGAGATGGCTCTTACTCTCATCCTATTAGTAACCTATCAAATTGTTGTTGCTCCGTGGTTAAGGTCGTGCCTGACTCTTTTGCGACCCTAAGGACTGTAGCCTGCCAGGCTCCACTGGCCATGGGACTCTCCAGCAAGAATACTGGAGTGGGCTGCCATTTCCTACTCCAGGGGATCTTCCCAACCCAGAGACTGAACCCTTGTCTCCCGCGTCTCCGTCATTAGCAGGCGGATTCTTTACCACTGGGCCACCTGGGAAACCCCAAAACACAAATAGTTCGTTGGTTTTTTAGAACTGTTTCACAGGCACGGGTGGTTTTGTACTTTTTTCTGTCTCCCCTTACACCCAGCAGGAGCTCAATATGTGTTGCTGTCGGTTCCACCTGTTATTAGTGACAAAGAGTGGCAGCCTGATGGAAAGAACAGAGACTTTGAAGTCAAGCCAAACTGCAATCAAGTGCTGCCTCTGCTCCTTCTGGTTGTGTGGCTCCAGGCAGGTGCTAGACCTCTCAGTGCCTCGGGCACCTTGACTGAAGAGGAAGCTCAAAAGTGACGGTGACGAGGAGTCTGAGATCGCTGGGGCAGGTGTGTTCTGGGGTGTGGCGCACGGAGGAAGCCCGCAGGAAGTGCAGTCTCTGAAGCAGATGTTGATCTCAGGACGTCTACCTTACCACCTTCCTAAGAGAGTTTCAGCTCATTATTGCTGAGCCTGCAACATTTCCTCTGTGCATTTCAACACGCGCTTCCGTTGAATCTGTAATCGCAGGCAGTTCTCTTTTATCTCCATTCAGGCGAGGTGGATGATCACATTCAAAACCAAAGCTAAACCAAGTGCAACTTAGCAGTGTGACTTTCCCTGCAGGGATGCATATTAATAGGATCAACCTGAGATCCTCTCGGCAGATGTCCACCCCTCGCCCCTCGACCAAGTTCACCAAAAACACAATTAAATTAGGAACAGGAGCCTTTGAACCAGAACAACGCCCCCCACCCTCAGCTATTCCTGGCATCCTTCTTTTGCTAAGTGCAGTGGCTGGGGGAGCTGCATTTTAAGTGCTTCTGGCAGGACCATCAGCCAAATTACTACCGCGTCCAAGATCTCCTACCCACTCCCCTGAGGAGAGCACAGAAATGTCCACCAAAGTCATTTCCCCAAAAGCTGATCTCCTCCCTCCTCTGTGCCAGCATCAGACACAGTTGCTCCCAGGACTAGGCTGCTGTTCCAAGAGACGCCTCTGAGGCTGAATGATTCCAGTTCAGCAATATATAATCTGCCTGCTTGTTGTCCTCAAAGCAGTCTCAGAGAAAGGAAATGTTGCCTGTGTGGAAATGGGACCTCTGCTGAAAAAGAAGAGATCCCACAGTTCCACTGCATCCCAGCACTCCACTCCCCACGTGGTGGAACACAGAGCAACACAATTCCAAGTTCACCACCTGGAACGCTGTCACCTCATAGGTCTCCAGTTTACTTTCCCCTGTGATTCGGGTCAGAGAGGCCAGGTCAGGTCAGTCAAGAAATGGCCTTGACTTCCACCTGGATCTTCTCAAGCCTAGAAGCCAGCTCCTTTCTATTCCTCAGCTCTTTCTCCTCTTCCCTGCCCCCCTGCATAGAAACTGGCGTGGGCACAAGTGTCTGTTCCTACTGTGAGCTGTGTATTTAGCATTAAACGCCTTCAAAATAATTTCACAGCAGCTTGGGCTGTATCTGGAATATGTCCAGGTAAGGCTCTTGAGTATAAGATGTTTGCTGTTCTACTCTGGCATTTGAACAATTGCTTTTCTCATTTCTGAACCTACCTATAGCTAACTTTGAACTCTTAGGAGATGCCACACTCTGCACTGAGGCTTGCATTATTTTATTTAAACCCAACAAAGACCCCCATGAAGTAGATACTACTATAATTTTCATTTCACTGTTTAGAAAAGCAAGGGAAATTAAGTAACTCTAGGACCCATGTTCTAATCTCTCTGCTACAGTGTCTCCCAGTTACCACATACAATGAGCTTTGTTCTCCTTAGGGAGAAAAGTACCTTGCAGATGGAGACCCGTGTCTTCAAATTCTGCACTAAAGTCTCAGTTTGTTCTCATTATCTCATTAGCATTTCACAAATCGCATTATCAGTCCAGTTCTCAACAAGAGTATATAAAAAGCACATCTCTAGAGACTCCTAGGCTTTCAACTTAGTATCAAACCCTATGGCATAGACAAAGGAATTACATAAATCTATTTAAGGGAGATTGGTCTTTATGAAACAGATAAATAATTTAAATGTTAAACTGAAGATGAATCTTTTAGCATCTAGGGAAAGAGGAGACCAGATCATGGGAAGGTAGTGGGATATTAGCTGGCCTTGAAGAAGGAGGCCAATGTAAAGAGGTGGAGAAGGAGAGAGATGGGAAAGGGTGTGAGAAAAGTCTTGGTGGGGAAACAACAGGTAGTTGGCCGGTAACCGTATAATATGTACATTGTAATTGCTTTTCACCATCAAGGCTGGGAATTCTAGAGGCTTACTGTCTCTGCTCTTGATAAAAACAAATACTTCTTAGTTCATCAAACAGACTTTCTCTAGGGCCTGGAATGGGAGTCAGAGGACGTCCATGCAGGGAATGTTCCAAAGGCAAAAGGATAAGTCTGTCTCTATCCAGTTCTCTTGGAGTTCTCCCTGCCTAACCTCTTCTACTTCCTGTTACGTTCTCTGAACTTAGTTTTTGAAAAAGGTTTACAGGTGGAATAAAACAACCCAAGTTGGTATCCTAGTTCTGCCACCCTTCTACCCTGCCCCCCAGCTGTGTGTGTTCTCAGAAGAGGATGATGCTTCGACCTGATTCCTGTGATGAGTGATATCCCAGGCATTCTGCATGGGCTAATTCATTGAATCTTCACAAGAAAGATAGTCCACTAACTATTAGCACCCCCACTTTGCAGATGACAAAACAGGTTTAGCAAGATGAGTAACTTGCCCCAAGTCACGCTGCCAGTCATTAGCAAAGCTGGGACTACATCCCACATCCACGGGACCACCAAGCCTGTGTCCTTAGCCCACGAGTTACACTTCCCAAGTCACTGAGCTTCTTGGAGCCTCAGTTCCTCATTTGCCAAGTGTTCATAACAGCACCTACAGTGGGCAGAGCAAGAAGTAGCGTGGTATGGACATGAAGCAGCCACCCTGCGTTCAGAGGTCGCTTGTTAATTTTCTCCGTTCAAAAGCAGTGAATGTTTCCATTAGCTTTGTCTTGTGCCTTTACACTTCTTCAAGGATTTTGCAAATACTCAGGAAGTACAGAGCAAGTACTCAGGAAGTACTCACATATCTTTCTCAACCTCTGACACTGCACGAAAAACTAACACTCAATTACTTTATTTTTAGTTCTTCTCTTTCCCTTTCTCTTTTTCTCTTTTGTGTATCTTTACGGATATCGTTGACGGTAAAAACAGGAAAGTACAGTCCAGTCATTTGCATTCCTCAATATTCATGGGGAATTTGTTCCAGCAATCATCCCCACGCTCAGATACCAAAATCCGAGATGCTCAAGGCCCTGAGATAAAGTGACACAGTATGGTCGGCCCTCTGGATCCCTGGTTTCTGCATCTGCCAACAGGAAGGCTGGCTGTGCTTCACTCAGAGGTGAATCTATAGGTAACGGAAGGTGACACAAGGCTCCATGGTCCTTGGGTGGGGGTGGGGAACCCTGTTGCCTTAGGTTGGCATTAAGTACTGTTCTACTGAATGCTCCCATACAGGGCAGGTGTTTGAGCAGGTGGGGTGGCCCTGGGGCAGATGCTGAACAGGTCACACAGAGCTTAGTGGGTATAATTACACTTTCATAAAAACGAATGCTGGACTTTCTCCCCTGCCGTGTCTTAGCTACAGGGGCTAAAATAAACATTTTAATTAGTTTCAGCTTCCAAAAGAGTCTTAGCAGGCCAGACTTCCGAATCTGCCTCCTGCAGGGAAAACACTTTCAAATCCCACCAGTTGGCAACAACTCCCTCCAAAATAAAAACTGCAAACTAAAAATCATGTCTCTAACTAAAGTTTAACTGTGCCTCTTAGATAGACAGCTTTGTTATACATTTGGCAAGTTGGAGTGACACAGTCTTGGGCAGAAGCAGAACCTTCAGGTCTCCTGTTATTTAGCATGAACTGGAAGATGTCAGTGGTAAAACACAATAGAAGTCCTGTATCCATCACCCCTTCATTTGCTTCTTTAGAAAATACAGGGGTGTCCCAGAGAGTTTAAGGTACCTAAATATATAGCTAGTTGATACTGGACTCAAGGCAGTGTCCCTCTCTCTTTTTCTTTCTTTTTAAAGTGTCCACATGTTACAGAACGCATCCCTGCTATGATCACCTCATGAGGGAGATACCAGTATTCCTTTCACACGTGAGGTATCAGGGCAGAGACCTAACTAAGTGACTCGTCCAGCATTTTGGCTGGCAAGTGTCAGTCCTGGAATCAGATGGTCTGACTAGCTCACTCCTCATCTCTGATCAGCTCACTCCTGATCTTAGACCCCCAGTACCATTTTAGAACAACTGAAGACAAAATGTAGCTCAGACATGAAGGAAACAGTCTTTAAGAAACTCCACAGTCCTTTCATGTAACACTCTGAACTTGTTTCCATTAAGAAACTCCGCAGTCCTTTCATGTAACACTCTGAACCTGTTTCCATACAGGCCACTCTTTCTCTTTAGTTCTGACCCTGAAGGCAGGAGAGGGAATTGAGCACACCACATTTTGACCCACATACATTTACGGCTCTGTACTCATTCACTCACTCACTGGTTCATTCATTCACTCATGAGCTGTCTATTGAGCACCCCTCTGTTTCAGATCCTGAGCACATCACAAGCCAGACTCTGACATCATTTATGTGCTAGCCACGAGGACACTGTTTACCTCTTAAACCTTGGGTTGGTTTTGAAACTTTCCTGTGGATATTTTACTGGCATACAAGGTAATTAATGGCAATACTACAGGTTCAAATTTCCTAGGAGATAAGACTTCAAGAATAATTTACTTCAGACTGTGAGCTTTTCCGTGGCAGAAACTGTCTTATTTTCCTTTGAGTATCTCAAGCAGCACTGTCCAGTGGAACTTCCAGGGGATAAAAATGCCTTACATCTGCACTGATACTGTAGCCACTTGCCACATGCAGTTACTGAGCACTTAAAGTGCAACTAAGGAACTGATTTGAATTTTAATTAATTTAAATTTAAATGGTCACATCTCTCTAATGGCTACTGTGTTGGGCAGCACATTTGCAGAGCCAGGGATTCTCAGCTCTCACTGTGCACACTACCAAGTTTATAAAACCTTCAGACTCCCAAGTTCGACCTTTAGAAAATACAGGTTATTTAGCTGGGGTGGGGCCCAGCATACATCAGTTTGATTCTTTTCTTGTTTGGTTTTCTCTATACAAAATATAACCTTTAGCAGAAGTCATTGTCTCTGACTGTAGCCATAGTTACTCTTTAGATATTGAAAAACTTTACTTTTTAATTTATTTTCTTACATCAATGGTTTATTGGACCAAATTTATTTTCGACAAAATTATATATATTTAAGGTGTACAATGTGACATTTTGATACGTGTATATTGTGAAGTTATTTATTTCAGTGTGATTCTAATGTGCAGCTAGAGTAACCCAGAACTTGGCATCTGATGGATACTCGGGAAATGTCTGCTGAAATATTGGAATATACGAGTGACCACTGACTAGACTGAATATTCACAAAGAATCAAGCTGTATAAAGATATTGTGTTGATCAGGTTTTTACAGAAAAACCTGAACAAACATTTTGGTCAACCCAATATAATAATAGTAATAGTGACACAGTAATTAATGATGTTGATATATAACATGTGTGAATATACACTTTCTATTATAATATGCTAGCTAAACATTTAGACATTCATTCATTCATTCAACAAACACTTAACTAAGCATCTACTGTTTGTGAGGCATTGTCCTGAGTGCTGGGGATATGGTAGCAAATAGAAACAGACATGATTCCTGTGCTCATTACCTAGTGGGGAGACAAACAGTAACAAAGCAGATGCTTACAGACGGGGACAGGTTCTGTGGGGAAAATGAAAAGTGATGAGATAGTATCTGGTGGTGAAAAAGGGGATCTGCATTAGAGAGGTGGACAGGAAGGGCCTCTGTGCAGAGATGATGTTCCAGACAGCTGAGAATGTGCCAACTAAGGCAGAGACAGGAAATGGCATTCCAAGTAGGGCACCAAAGCCACAAAGGGGGAAGATCTTGCTAGTTTGAGAAACAAAAAGAAAATGATCTCACAGTAGATTGACAGGAGAGGAATACCAGAGGAGATAGAGAAGCAGCCCAGAAGCAGGTCCTGCAGAACCTGATAGGAATTTGTATTTCATTCTAAGACCAGTTCTTAAAAGGTTAGGTTACAAACAGGAAAGACCACTCTAACTGTTGGTGCCAAAGGGACTTGGCGGGGGGGTGGGGGTGGGGGATGGGGGGTGGAAGGGGCTCTATCTGGGAGTCCAACTCAGAATGATGATTGATGGACTGAAAATGTGCAGGGTGAAGTAAAGAATTGAGGAACTCCTACCTCCCCCTCACACCCTGCCCTAATTCTGACCCCAGGCATCTTGGCAGATTATTTAGGCCAGTTATGCTCTTAAGAAATAACCCTTTACATTGTAATGCCTCTTTAAATTTCTCAAAGAGCTTTCCCATTTCCACCCCTGTTGCCATAAATGATCCTTTGCAGGGATCTAGTCTTTATCTAGAACTAGTTTTCAGTTCAGTTCAGTTGCTCAGTTGTGTCCGACTCTTTGCGACCCCATGAATCACAGCATGCCAGGCCTCCCTGTCCATCACCAACTCCCGGAGTTCACTCAAACTCATGTCCATAGAGTCTGTGATGCCATCCAGCCATCTCATTCTCTGTCGTCCCCTTCTCCTCCTGCCCCCAATCCCTCCCAGCATCAGAGTCTTTTCCAGTGAGTCAACTCTTCGTATGAGGTGGCCAAAATATTGGAGTTTCAGCTTTAGCATCAGTCCTTCCAATGAACACCCAGGATTGATCTCCTCCAGAATGGACTGGTTGGATCTCCTTGCAGTCCAAGGGGCTCTCAAGAGTCTTCTCCAGCACCACAGTTCAAAAGCATCAATTCTTTGGCAATCAGCTTTCTTCACAGTTCAACTCTCACATCCATATGACCACTAGAAAAACCATAGCCTTGACTAGACGGACCTTTGTTGGCAAAGTAATATCTCTGCTTTTTAATATACTATCTAGGTTGGTCATAACTTTCCTTCCAAGGAGTAAGCATCTTTTAATTTCATGGCTGCAATCAGCATCTGCAGTGATTTTGGAGCCCAAAAACATAAAGTCTGACACTGTTTCCACTGTTTCCCCATCTATTTGCCATGAAGTGATGGGACCAGATGCGATGATCTTTGTTTTCTGAATGTTGAGCTTCAAGCCAAATTTTCACTCTCCTTTTTCACTTTCATCAAGAGACTTTTTAGTTCCTCTTCACTTTCTGCAATAAGGGCTCTGGCGGCGCAGACGCAAGATGCCGGCTCTGGTGCAACCGACCATGCGCAGAAGCATGGCCAAGAGGAGCTACCCCACGACCAAGAGGCGGTAGCTGCGCGGGCACAGGAGGGCCGAGAGGGGCTACTCCATGTTCAAGGTCAGGAGGTGCGGCCTTGAGGAGCTAACCCTTGTCCAAGGTAAGGTGCAGCGGCTGCGCTTTGCTGGAGCAGCTGTGAAGAGATATCCCACAACCAAGGTAAGAGAAACCCAAATAAGATGGTAGGTATTGCGAGAGGGTATCAGAGGGCAGACACACTGAAATCATAATCACAGAAAACTAGTCGATCTGATCACACAGACCACAGCCCTGTCTAACTCAATGAAACTAAGCCATGCCGTGTGGGGCCACCCAAGACGGGCGGGTCATGGTGGAGAAGTCTGACAGAATGTGGTCCACTGGAGAAGGGAATGGCAAACCACTTCAGTATTCTTGCCTTGAGAACCCCATGAACAGTATCAAAAGGCAAAATAATAGGATACTGAATGAGGAACTCCCCAGGTCGGTAGTGCCCAATACGCTACTGGAGATCAGTGGAGAAATAACTCTGGAAAGAATGAAGGGATGGAGCCAAAGCAAAACCAATACCCAGTTGTGGATGTGACTGGTGATAGTAACAAGGTCCGATGCTGTAAAGAGCAATATTGCATAGGAACCTGGAATGTTAGGTCCATGAATCAAGGCAAATTGGAAGTGGTCGAACAGGAGATGGCAAGAGTGAACGTCAACATTCTAGGAATCAGAGAACTAAAATGCACTGGAATGGGTGGATTTAACTCAGACCATTATATCTACTACTGTGGGCAGGAATCCCTTAGAAGAAATGGAGTAGCATCATGGTCAACAAAAGAGTCCGAAATGCAGTACTTGGATGCAATCTTAAAAATGACAGAATGATTTCTGTTCATTTCCAAGGCAAACCATTCAATATTACAGTAATCCAAGCCTATGCCCCAACCAGTAACGCTGAGGAAGCCAAAGTTGAACGGTTCTATGAAGACCTACAAGACCTTTTAGAACTAACACCCAAAAAAGATGTCCTTTTCATTATAGGGGACTGGAATGCAAAAGTAGGAAGTGAAGAAACACCTGGAGTAACGGGCAAATTTGGCCTTGGAGCACGAAATGAAGCAGGACAAAGGCTAATAGAGTTTTGCCAAGAGAACGCACTGGTCATAGCAAACTCCCTCTTCCAACAACACAAGAGAAGACTCTACACGTGGACATCACCAGATGGTAGACACTGAAATCAGACTGATTATCTTCTTTGCAGCTAAAGATGGAGAAGCTGTACACAGTCAACAAAAACAAGACCGGGAGCTGACTGTGGCTCAGATCATGAACTCCTTATTGCCGAATTCAGACTGAAATTGAAGAAAGTAGGGCAAACCACTAGACCATTCAGGTATGACCTAAATCAAATCCGTTATGATTATACAGTGGAAGTGAGAAATAGACTTAAGGGACTAGATCTGATAGAAAGAGTGCCTGATGAACTATGGATGGAGGTTCGTGACATTGTACAGGAGATAGGGACCAAAACTATCCTCGTGGAAGAGAAATGCAAAAAAGCAAAGTGGCTGTCTGAGGAGGCCTTACAAATAGCTGTGAAAAGAAGAGAAGTGAAAATCAAAGGAGAAAAGGACAGATATAATCATCTGAATGCAGAGTTCCAAAGAATAGCAAGGAGAGATAAGAAAGCCTTCCTCAGCAATCAATGCAAAGAAATAGAGGAAAACAACAGAATAGGAAAAACAAGAGATCTCTTCAAGAAAATTAGAGATACCAAGGGAACATTTCATGCAAAGATGGGCTTGATAAAGGACAGACTAGTTTTAGAAAAGAATAAATTCAAGGTTCTCTGGGATAAAGAATTTTTATTTTATTTCATTGCTTCAGGTAGCATTCAATGCACAAACACTCCTCTTTCTAAAATCCCAATAAAGTATAACTAAACTTTCAAAACAAATTGGGAAATGCTATTTTAATTGTAAGTGGTATCCCCAAAAAATTCTTTAAAGCAGTAGACTTTTCTCAGTATTCATTTATTTATTGAACAAGTCTGTTTTGACACCAGCAATGTGCCAGACACTGTGTGCTGAGTGTACGATGCTGAGGTAAACAGTCTCTGGAGGAGGCAATATAAAATATACAAATATGGTCCTGGATTGTGATAGCAGAGTGAGAGAATAACAGTGGGCAGAAGAAAGTGACTTGACTTAGAGTGGTCAGTGAAAGCTACCCTGAAGAAAGAATATTTATACTGACCCTGAATACGTAGGGGCAGTTAGGTCGAGAGTGAGGAAAGAAGAGGAGGTACATATTCCTAGAAGAGGGAACAACATTTGCAAAGACCCCAAGGCAGCAACTTCAAGCAATAAACAATATGGCTGAAGTGTGGAGAGCCAGAGGGAGAATAGTCAAAGATGAGGTGGGCTTGGCCACCTTTAAATCTTTTATTTATGGATAATCACAGAGAACACAGAAAGTAGAGAAAGAGACTCTGTTGGAAGATACTGTCCACATAAGAACTGTCAGAAACGAAACTGTCATTTTCGCACTGAGATTACAGCATTATTATTAACGAAGAACCGATTCAATTTCCATACAGTTATTTTATCGCACGATTGGGTAAAATGTGTCATACTTGTTTCTGTGTAAGTTAAGAACTCGCTGGTTGACTTACTAGCCCATTTTCTCAATCTTAGGGAATGACATGTGGGGAGGAAATTTCAAACAGGTGGCTAGCAAGCTAATTTGGTCCACAGACATGGTTTCTTCGGTCTGGACCGTCTTATACAAAAATTTAAGTAAGGTGTGGTGGCTGAAACAGCAATGCTACGTCTCCCAGCTTCCTCCGTGTGGAGACAGGACCACGTGACTGCATCCTGCCAATGAAAAGTGGGCAGAGGGGCTCCTCACTAGCCCTGGCCAATAAAAATCCTTCTCCCAGTGCTGCAGGGTCTTTCTTTCTCCATCTGCAGTTGAATGTAGAGAAGAAAAATATCATAGAGGACACAGAGCCAACATGAGGAAAGGAACCCAGGTCCTTGGAGGACCAGATAGAATCTCCACAGTGACCCACATTGGTTGTGATGGAGTGAAAATTAAAACTTCATTGAGTTTACCACTGAGATATTGAGTTTTTGGGGGTTTTTTTTCCCTTACAACTGTGTTTCTGTTCAGGTTCCTCTAGAATCAGGTTCTGAGATATGGATTGGTGTGTAAGCAGTTTATTTGAAGGTGACCCCAGAAAACATGAGTAAGCAAGGGAGGGAGTGAAACAGGGAAGGTGTGGAAACCAATGGGTGTCCACCCTCTGCCAGGCTCTGCTGTGGGCAGCCAAAGCTCATCTTACAGGGGAGCTCTGGGAGACAATTTGGAGGGTACTGCACAACCATCCCAACTGAGAGATGAGAGACTGGGGTATTTAGGGGCTTCCTCTCTGTTTGGCATGGGCAGAGAGCTATTTCTAAGAACTCTTAATTCTTCAGGATTCTCAGCATGAAGGCCAAGGGTGTACATAGCATGTTTGGGGGGATAGGTAGCCTGGCACAGGCAAATGCTGAGTGGAAAGGAATGGGGCACCAACAGTGTCTGCTGAAGACACAGCCTGTACTGACTGATTTGGGTACCAACATTTAAAGTTAGATGACTTCACATAAAAATCTGAATTTCTGACTTTTTGAAAAAATAAGCCAGTCAAAATTGTATCTGGATTTCTGTATGACAGTAACTGGCTGGAGCTGACTAATGACTGATGCGCTAGAGGTAGGTAGGGTCCCTAATTCCGCGTAGTCCTTACCCTACCCCTAAACTGTTTCTTTTCTTTATGTTAATCTCATGGTGCTCGTGGTAGCCATTTGAATCTGGAACCCTGGTGTCCTCTTAGGCCACAGCTTTTGTTTTTCCCCTTTCCTCTCTCCTTTTTTCAGTGCAGCTGCATTTTCTCTCTTCCCTAACCCACTTCAGAAACTACTCAAGATACATCTTGGCGAGACCTTCCCCCATCAGCCTCACCTATTTCATTCACCACACTTCTGTGGTCATCTCGAGTTGTATTTTCCAATATATATAAAAGCCAGATGTGGCTACATATGGCTATTTACATTTAAATTTCATTTAATTACAGTTAATTAAGATTAATTAAAATTTAAAATGCAGTCCTTTCATTGACTACTTCAGGTGTTCAATAGCCATATGATATCAGGAGCTATGATTCTGAGTGGAACAGACATGACACATTTCCATGATTATAGAAAGTTCTTGGACAGAACAGATCTATAGAATATACTGTAATTCTTAGTTCTGGTTTTTCTTATAGGGATTCTTATGTTTTTTGTATTTGCTTTTTAAAGTGAAACCCACCTCAGAAATAAGAGAGCGTGTTCTACGCACTGTATATTCTTTCTCACCGTCTAGTACCTAACCAGTCTCCTACAGTGATATTGAGAATGTTTCTCAAATTCTTGAATGGTATTCTGTACCAGGTTCCCCAGTGGTCTCATTCAGGGAAACACTGTGTGTTCTCCTGGCCCCTTCAGGCTTATGGAAGACTGAGGAAGTAGCTTAGGGTGGAAAAAGAAAAGGTCAGGTATGATTTCAACATCATACTCTCTTAGGATTGAAAGGAAACTCATTAAGACCACTTATTGCTTCCTACTTGAAAAAAAGCATCAGAGGTATTTAACCCATACTTTGGTTAAAAAAAAAAAAGAATGTAAATGCCTTTGTTTAAAATTCCATAGTGATTGGGGCAATATAACATCAAGGTACTGTAGAGCACTCTGACTTGGGAGCCTGACACACGGGGTGGGCATTCCAGCTCTGATCCTTGTCACCTGTGAGCCCTTGCACCATTTACCTTCCTTGAGCTTCATTTACTCAAAGGAGACTCATAATAATACCTATCTCATGGAGTTTTTGTGAGGATCAAATGAGATAAATGTCCAAGGATATGTTATAAATGCTAGCTATTGTTATTATCAGCAAAAAAATGAAACTCAAAAGAAAAGCAATTAAGTTAAGAACTGACTTCCAGTGGGGTACCTTGTTGGAAAGGATCCATGTAGATAATGCATCTAGAAAATTCCCTCCCATAGAAACATTTGCAGAGTTGCAAGGGATCCATTTTTTGATATTAATTTTTCTTGAAAAATATTAAAGTAATTCTGCCAGCATAAAAATGAACATTATTAAGCAAGCATTGCACTCTCTGCTTGTCCTACTCTGCCAAGTAAACAATATCTCAGATTAAAGCTCCCATTCAGTGAGAAAGAAATGATGATGGAAATAAAATGACCAGAAAGAAAAGGACTGAAGAACCTCCATCACTCAGTTTTGGATCAGAAAATAAAATCATTACAGGGAATATCTATCTCCTTTTCCTGTCTTCTCCATCCAAATGTCTTATACATTTGAAAAGAATTGAACATTTTGAACGCTTTCCTTTTCCAAAGAGGTAAACAATGACTGGAAATGTTAATGTTCTCAAGGACCTCTGAGGCATGGCTCTGTCCTCTTGGTCACTGAGCTGTGAAAAATCATCATGCTGTTAAATAATCTCACCAAGATACAGGTTAAAGGCACTTCCTGCTGAGTGAAAGGGATCATGAGAGGCTTATCCAAGAATGGCACTTTGGCGAATGGCCATGATGTCATGATGAAAATTGCTTTACACAAAGGCTCCAAAGTGGCATTTGGTAGTCTTTCCTTCTTTACTCTGCCCAGTTTATTGCTAGGGAAAGATGCTCAAAATCAGTTGCTAAGTGAAATAAGGTAGATTACAAAAGAGGATGTGTGGTATGATCATATTCTGGTAAAAGAATCTTGGTTTTCAGCCACAGAAATTCATGCTGGCTCTCAAGAGCTGGTATTTATTGGAAGGATGTGGAAGTTCATAGAAGTATCAGCTAGCTATTGCTGCATAACAAACCACCCTAAACTTAGTGGCTTAAAAAAATCAATTTATTTAGCCCAGGAATGTAGGCTAGTCTTCCCCATCTATCTGAGGCTGTGTGTCCATTAGGTAGTTATGCTTCTGTGCATTGGCTGAGGCCCATGGGCTTTCCTCCAAATGGTTTCTCATCCTCCAGCAGACTGACCAAGATGAGGCCAGTCTTGATCTTATGGTGGAGTCAATGTTCCAGAAAAGAGAGTAGAAGCACACAGGGCTTCTTGAAGCCTATGCTCTGAGCTGACACACTCTTACTTCTGCTGCATTCTTTTGGCCAAAGCAAATGACAAGGCATTCCAGATCCAAGGAGTGAGAAACTAGACTCCACCTCTTCACAGGGCTCTACCTCTGTCAACGGGTGTGGATATGGAGCCCACGAGTTGGCACCATCAATGGAATCAGTTTATCATAACTGAACTGAAGGAAAAGCTGAAGACTTAGTTCTCAGAAGACCCAGGACCCAGGGATGCTTGGGAATGCCTGTGATGGCAACTAGTGAGTGATCTTCTCAAGGTTTTCCTCTCAGGATGAAGGAATTTCAGCATTTTCAAGTCCTGGGGATCACCTGGCTAGAGACTGAAATCTCACCTTGGCCACCTACTTTGGCCATGGAGGACATGACATCTGGATTGGCATTTGTACCAGAAATAATACTCCACTGATTGAGTGGCTATCTTCAGTGCGAAATGTGAGTGTGGCTTTCTGAGGAAGGAAACTGAGTGCTGGCATCCTCACCAACCGGCTCTCTGCGCCAAAACAGTGACAGGAGCAATGTAATATCCACACGCTGGATTTACAGAAGAGAGTTTTCTTTTTGTTTGCATATATTTCTTAAGTTTCTCTGAGGAACATGTACTAAGTAATCAGTTCTGCTCAGTTGCTCAGTCGTGTCCAACTCTTTGTGACCCTATGGACTGCGGCACTTTTACGATATAAAAAAGGTTGCAGAAACACAAATTTGTAGCAGGACAGACACAGTAGGAAGGTACTTAGACTTCGGGTATTTTTGCCTTGGCTCTCCTCCTCCTCTCCTTCCTTCTATCCCTACCTCCCCTACATACATGAACACACAGACACACACCCCTTCCATCTCATTCCAAAAGGAAACTGTTTTGTGAAATGAGAGAAGGAAAGATGGACTCCAAAGTCATTTCCACTCAAGAAAAATAGATGAATGCATACTTCTAATTTACCAGCTAAATTATTTTATATGTTATTTGACACTTTCTCTTTGTTCCAATACACTATATTGTAGCTTTAAAACATGTTCTAAAAGCATGTGAGAGAGAAGGGTTTTCTTCAGTGTCCTCCTCTTTGATCCCCATTGCTAGATGCAGATAAGACAGTCACCGCGAAGGTCACAGAGGTTGAACAGGAGCTATTCTATCCCTGGGGAAGGCTCCAGACTCAGGCTTTATAGAAAGCAGTCTCTGCAGAAAGTATCCCTCCTCACCCAGGTGGCACAGAGGTAAAGAATTCGCCTGCAACGCAGGAGATGCCAGAGAGGTGGGTTTGATCCTTGCGTTGGGAAGATCCTCTGGAGATGAACATGGCGACCAGCTCCAGGATTCTTGCTTGGAGAATCCCAAGGACAGAAGAGCCTGGTGGGCTACGGTCCATGCGGTTGCAAAGAGTCAGACCCAATTGAGTGCCTAAGCACAGCACAGCGTGGTTTAGTCACTAAGTTGTGTCCGACTCTTGCAACCCATGGACTGTAGCCTGACAGGCTTCTCTGTCTATGAGATTCTCCAGGTAAGAATCCTGGAGTGGGTTGCCATTTCCTTCTTCAGGGAATCTTCCCAACCCAGTGATTGAACCTGGGTCTTCTGCATTGCAGGCAGACGCTTTACCAGCTGAGCTATGAGGGAAGTCCCACACACTAATGAGAGAGAGGGAGGCAGGGAGGGAGGGAGAGGATGAACTCTGTCTTAGTACATGCATATAGAAGTCACTGACAAGTGGCTCTGACCTTGTTGGTTGGAATTAGGGTAGTCAAAAAACAAAATAAACAAACAGAACCCTCAGGACAGAGGTGTCCAGCCTCTGGGATCTAATGCCTGATGATCTGAAGTGGAGCTGATATAATAATAATAAAAATAAAGTGTACAATAAATGTAATAACGCACTTGAATTATCCTGAAACCATTCCCCAACCAGTCCATGGAAAAACTGTCTTCCAGGAAACTGGTCGCTGGTGCCAGAAAGATTGGGGATCACTGCCCCATGACATTCAGTTAAAGTTCAGTTTCAGATAAACAAGAAATAACTTGTTGGTATAAGTGTGTCCCATATATTGAAGATATTGCCAGTTTGAATGGGGCAGATTTTAAATATGTATTCATTTTTAGCAGAAATTCAATTACCATTTGCTAAATATGGCAACCCCAGTTAGAAGACATTTCCAGTGTTATTTGTTCTTCCAAAACCATGCCACCCTCAGGCACAGAGAAAATATGTAACCCAAACCAGACTTTGGCTAAAAACCTAAAACTTCTGTTTTGAAGCATCTGAAAGAAATCATGAGGGAAAACATTTTATGGGAGGATATTCCTCATTTCCTGTGGTCATGACAGTCTAGAATAGGAATTAGAGTCTGGTTCTAAATTCAGGGAAAAAGTAATTATTTTCTTGTTTTTTATTTTTCGTTCACTAAAGTTCTACATATATATAGTACACACACACACACCGTCTTTTTTAACACAGCAAAATTTACAGTTAAACATAAGCAGTACATGGGAAAGGCCAAGTGAGATGTCTCCTCAGAAACTAAAACAGGGAAGCAAGACTGACACTTCAACTCTGAGGGCTGAATTAATGAAATCCATGCATCATCTACTCAAAACCTTCCAGAACTGCCATATGACTGCAAGAAAACTTGCGACATTAGCAAATACATGAATGGAAGTTTTGATAAGAAAGAGGGTAATTAACTATGAAGCACAGGTGAGGCAAATTTGAAGAGGAAGGTCTTGGCAAATACCTGGCTGGGAGATGCCTGCTGAAGCAAGGGAAAGCTAACAAGAGAAAGGGAAGAACTCAGAATTAGGAAAGACCTGGTTCGAGAATCATTTGTATTTTGTTAATATGTTCAGCATAGTGAGAACTCTAGTTCCTTGAACATCCAATCTGCCTTGGGTACAAACAATGATGGTACATTAAGGTAGAAAACTATAGAGAAATGTACTCCAATTGTGTGTCCCCACAAAACTCATTGAGGGTTCACATAAAGAAGGAATGGCAGATGTTTCCCCCTCAGTCACTGTATCTTTGAATAGCATTCAGTGTAGCCACCACTTAATCTGTTTCTATCTACCTGGCACTAATGAGATTGGTCTATTTTAGTCTTTATTGACAAGGAGGAAATGGCAGACAGCCAGGTGTCCAGAGTACCAATCTATGAAAGGACAATTTCCTCTGCTTTTGCAACACATGGGATGCTTCAATGATAGAATTCTATCCTTCAGTGATGTTTCCTAAACAGAGCTCAATGTAATTCTCAAATTTGCCAAGCAGATACACTCACACACCTCTTATTTATATTGTTTCCTCTGACTCTTCCAATCTTGGAACCATGGGACCAAGGTCAAATTGCCTCATTTATGTTTTGTTTACCAACTGCCTATGTATACATGTTATATGCCAGACATTGTTTTAAAATAATAACTCACTTATGCCTCCTTTTAGCTGAATGAGGGACCACTATAATCCCCATTTTACAGATGGGGTAACTGAGGCACAGTGTTTTTAAGAAACCTGACCAAGTAAGTAACCGACTCAATACCCTGGACTACTTATTGCATGCTCTCCTCTTTGACATATGCTGATATAACTTGCACCTCTTGGCTGCACCAATGCTAATTCTCCTGATTCCTTTGGGAATAAATCTTCCTGGGTGGGAGAGGTGGGGATGGAGTTTCATGGAAATGCATATCGCTAAGGAAGAGGGAAAGATAAAATGTACTGTGGCCATTCTTTAACTTTAACATTGTTGAAATCAGTTATCTCAAGGAACCTAGTGTTTAGCTTCCTGAAGTTTAGGGGCTCCCATTTCAAAATTGGTTAAGTAACTCCAGAGAGGTAAAACCATGTTAGCAGCTGTCTTACCCCCCGAATTTCAGCATCTATGGATCTGAAATGTTCAGAAATGTTTTTGATTTGGCTGAAGCCAGAATTAAGTTCCTCCTCTAATGCTAAGAAAATTTCTCTCTGTGAAGGAGATATTATTATTGGTTTGTGATAAGTAGGGTGACCATATAACTAATCAGACAAATTGCAATACTTTTAGGAGTAAAGAGGGCGGTGATAATAATTAAGCAAGGACAAGTTGGCATTAAAACCAAGACTCAACTTGGCAAATAGATGATATCATCACAAGAATGATAAACTAAAACCAGCCTCTTTTCTCTGTGCATGTGTGTATCTGTTAATCCCACACTCCTAAATTATCCTTCCCCCTAGAACTAGCATCTTCAAGGTATGACAAAGGTATTATTCTGAATAAGCCCAACTCGGATATTATGGGACATCTTTGTTATTCTTGTCCTGGGTTGGCATTTTGCAGGCAGATTCTTTACTGTCTGAGCCACCAGGGAAGCCCGTTGACAAGTCACCCAGGTCTTGTAAGTGCTGTGAGAGCTCATGGTAGGATTCTGATAAGACCTGCATGGGAGCCCTGCAGACATGGTTGTCCATCACTGATGCAACTGCTTAATAGAACACCTGAGACCCCATAAAGTTAGGCCAAGTTAGTGGGCAAAAACATGGACTAGGTAATTTTCAACAGATGACCAACTGCCACCTGAATATCCAAATGGATTTTTTTCTGAGCTCGCTTGATATGCTCTAGTTCAGTGGAGGGTGACAGGATGTCAAGGAGACTTGAAACCTTGTCAGCTGAATGACAGCTGAAGAAAATGGGAACATATAGCTTGGAGTAGGGAAACATGGGGGACCCCAGGGGTGGAATCGGATGACTGACTCACTGCCATGTGCAAGAAGGAATAGGCTTATTCTGAGTTGCCCAGAGTGTGGCACAAGCTCCAGGCAATCAGATTTTGGTTCAATTTAAGTGACTTGTTTTTTTGTTGTTTTAATTTTGAGGGAAATGTCTTAACAGTAACAATAGCATGCACTCTTTGGGAAAAATTTAAACAAGAATGAAACCTACAAGGTGAAAAGTAAAAGAGCCTTCCTCTTCCTGCCTGTTCCCACTTCCCCCACCCAAACCCATTCCTCAGGAATATCCTAGATCTGTATCCTCCAGCATCCCTATCTGTGCAGGTGCAAACACACCATGCACACATATCCACATGCATACTATGTTGACATATGATTTTGTTCTATTTTTGTTTTATTCTTAAAAGTATAGCCATAAAATCAGCACTCTTCAGGAGGTTATTCGGAGAAGGCAATGGCAAGCCACTCCAGTGTTCTTGCCTGGAGAATCCCAGGGACAGGGGAGCCTGGTGGGCTTCCATCTATGGGGTCACACAGAGTCGGACACGACTGAAGTGACTTAGCAGCAGCAGTAGCAGCAGCAGGAGGTTATTAAGAAGGGCCCTCCTGTGTAAGTTTCAAAGATTTCTGAATGATGTGACATAGGGATGCCTTGGGATTGATAACAGTCAAACATGACTTTAACTCTTGACTATAAGGATTTGAAGTGTTCCACAATTTTAGTTAGCCTGTTTTGACTTTCTTTTTTTCATTAAAAGCTTTTAGTAGGTGAGGTGCCTTGAAAAATAAGTCCATATTTAGCCCTGGCACATGTTCACTAGTGGTAAAGAACCCGCCTGCCAATTCAGGAGATATGAGATGCGGGTTCCGATCCCTGGGTCGGGAAGATCCCCTGGAGAAGGGCATGGCAACCCACTCCAGTATTTGTGCCTGGAGTATCCCATGGGCAGAGGCGCCTGGCGGGCTACAGTCACAGGGTCTCACAAAGTAAAACACAACTGAAGCGACTTAGCACACATGTTCGTAAGAGGAAAAAATGTTCAAATGATTTAAGAGGTTTGAAAATGGAGGGGGCCTCTAAGAGTTTTGGACACTGGCTACATTTAAGCAGAGGATAAATGACCACTTCACTGAGATGCTGTGAAGGAGATTAAAGCCACAGATGGGAAGGAAGGGACGCGGAGATTTGGACAGTGCCTTCCCAGATCCATTTCAACGTGCTGAGTCCCTGACTTCCTGCGCATGCTCCCCTTGGGGGTAAGAAAGATTCAGGAGGAGCTCTGTGAACAGGAGCATCCAAATGGCCCCAACCCCCCCACCCCCACCAGGAATAGCTGGTGCATACACAGCCGGGCTGGTTCTGGAGGCCGCCCACTGACACGTGGCTGGTGGACACGAACGCCTGCAGGCAGCAATGCTTGTTCCAGCTGCTCCTGTACCTTGGGCGCTTTTATCTTAGGTACCTTGATTTAAAGGAAAGCAAATTCCTCTCTAAACACTGCAGGTTCTAAATTGATAGCAAATACTGTACATTCTTAAGAGCCTGGCAGGACAGGAAATTACTCCTTCACCTGTTTCCTATTTTGATATTTCATCAAGATGGAATTTAGTGGCTATGAAATATATTATTATTATAGTTGATCTTAAAAAAGAGACACTGGTTATAATTTTCAGTGTTCAGAATCCCCTCTATTTGTTCATGGGTTGGACAGATGTAAATATTTCTTTTCTTTTTACCTTAAAAAAATAACCCCGAGACACACTGCAAAGAAGTACACTGAACATCTATATATGTACATTCACCAATTATTAACATTTTACCATATTTTATCTATCTCTGTCTATATAAATATACATATTAATATCATTGGCAGGAACTGCTATAGTTTGAATGTTTGTGCCCCCTTGATCCACGTGTTGAAATGCTAACCTCCACTGTGATGGTATTAGGGTGGGACCTTTGGGAGGTGATCAGGTCATGAAGGCAGAACACCCAAGATTAGGAGTAGTGCCCTTATAAGAAGACTTAAAGAGACATTTCTCCAAAGAAGACATACAGATGGCCAAGAGGCACATGAAAAGGTGCTCAGAAGCATTAAGTATTATGCAAATCAAAACTACAATGAGATACCACTTCATACCAATCAGAATGGCCATCGTCATAGGTCTACAAACAATAAATGCTAGAGAGGATGTGGAGAAAAGGGAACCTCTTGCGCTGTTGCTGGGAATATAAATTAATACAGCCACTATGGAGAAGAGTAAGGAGGTTTCTTTAAAAACAAAAAAATAGAGTCGCCATATGATCTAGCAATCCCATTCCTGGGTGTATATAAGGAAAAGATGAAAGCTCTAATTTGAAAAGACACATGCACCCCAATGTTCATAGCAGCACTGTTTACAATAGCCAAGACATGGAAGCAGCTTAAGTGTCCCTCAACAGATGAATGGATAAAGAAGCTATATCTCTATCCGTATACGTACACATATACATATATAGTGGAACACTACACAAGCCATAAAAAAGAATGAAATAATGACATCTGCAGCAACATGGATGGACCCATAGATCATCATACTAAGTGAAGGAAGTCAGACAAAGATAAAATCATATGATATCACTTATATGTAGAATCTAAGAAAATGAGACAAATGAACTTATTTACAAAACAGAAGCAGACTCACAGACTTAATGAACTTAATGGTTACTGGAGGGGAGGGTTGAGGGGAGGGATAGATTAGGAATTTGGGATTGATATGTACACACTATACTATACTTAAAATATATAACCAACAAGGACCTACTTTATAGCCCAGGGAACTCTGCACAATATTCTGTAATAACCTAACTAGGAAAAGAACTTGAAAAAGAATAGAGATATATATGGTATAACTGATTCATTTTGCTGTACAACTGAAACTAACACAACATTGTTAATCAACTATATTCCAACATAAAATAAAAATTCAAAAAAGAGTATTCACCAAAATTTAAAAGAGACCCCCACAAAGCTCCCTTGAGCCTTTCCCCCTTTGAGGATACAAAGAGACGTAGACATCCTAGAAGAGGGCCCTCACTGGGACGTGCACAATGATCTTGGACTTCTAGTCTCTAGAACTTTGAGAAATACTTTCCTGTAGTTTATCAGTCATCCAATCTGTTGTATTCTGTTACAGCAACCCAAATGGACTAAGGCGGGCAGCATTTGAGTTGAGTTACAGACATTGTGTTTCGTCTCACCTAAACATATGTGCAAGTGTTTGCTGAGAACAAAGGCAGAGTACAATGATCCAATTGAAGACACTTTCCAATATAATACAATTACTGAACACAGTCATATTTGCCCACATTTCTAATATTGTTATATTGTTCTTTGTAACATGTTCTTCCAAACTAGGATTGCATATGTACACTTAGTTCTCATGTTTCTTTAGTCTCTTTTAACGCAATGGTTCCTCAGCCTTTGTCTTTTATAATACTGATATTCTTGAAGAGTACAGAGGCCAGTGGTTTTCTAGCATGTGTTTTGATTTGAATTTATTTGGTGTTTCCTTTGGACAAGATTCAAACTATGTACCTGCTGTGTCCTTCTCAGCACATCACCTTAGGAGGCACTTGCTGTCTGTTTGCCCCATTATTGATGACAGTGACTTTAGATCATGTGGTACCCAGATGACTTCTTCACTTTACGGAATCCTTTCCCTTTTCATAATCAATAAATAATTGAGGAGTAGACACCGGTACTGTCACCCAGCACTTTTCACTCAAGTTTTCCCCTTTGTTGTAATAAATAATGTGTGGAGAGTTACTTTTAGGCCATGTAAATAGCTTGTTTACAAGCAAACTGGTTTTAGCACCCATTGATAATCCTTGCCTGAATCGATGACGATGGTGCATAGATGCTTCTGGAAAAGGGAATATTGCATTAATAACACTGAGGTTTCTTCCTTGCACCCTTTCCCCATATTCCTCCTCCAACACCAGAAGGGATGCCCCAGGCAAACCATTTTGGCCATTATGACTAAAGGTCCCTGACAGCACCTTCTCCCCACCATCCCAAAGTCTGGCCTCTGCCTGGAGGATGAGGCAGCCATGGTACAGCAGCAAGAGCCTGAGGTGGAGAGGCAGATGAGCCATGGCCTAGCATCTCTACCTGGGGAGTCCACAGCTTCCTCTAAATGAACACAACCTAAACTGAACTCCTTTGAGGAGGTCACGGCCTCAAACCTGTGCTTCCCTCAGAGTGCTGATTTCAGTGACCATCACCACTATCTACCCAGGTGCCCAAGCCCCAGATCTGGGCAGCACACTCTAGTTCCGACTCCTTGTGACTCTCCACATCTAAGTAACAACCATCCTATGTGATGATACTTTCCAAACATCTCCAGGAATCCATCCTCTTCTCTCCAGCCCTACTGTACCACCTGGTTCAGGCTACCACCATCTCCCACCTCCTCTTTTGCAACAGCCTCCTGACTGTCTCCTTAACTCCGAGATTATCTGAACCCAAATCCATTCATGTCACTTCATCCAGAGTCACCTTTCTGTGGCATAAATCTGAGCGTGTCCCTCCCCAGCCTCACCCCAGTACACCCTTTGGTAGCTCCTCATTCCTGTGAGGATCACTTGGCTAAAGTGAGAAGTCTCAACTCCTTACCATGGGATAAAATGACCACAGCCTAGGGTTGGCCCATTTCACCAGTGATATTTTTCATCATGCAACCACTTCTTAACTTACTTACTGACCTCGCTTCTGGCCAGACAGACCAAGAGAGGCACAAAGTGACATAACTGTAAATGAATCATGTTCTTGAAAAAAAAAAACACATGCAGCTCCTCAATGTGCACATGGAAAGCAACCTTCCCTCAAGAAATCATGGAAGCAGCTCTGACCTGGCCATTTCCAGGACTCTGACTTTATAAAGTCGTCCCCCAGCGGGGATCCTCCTCCTTACTTGGAGAGAGAAAGTACTCACCCGCAGAGAGTTCCTTAAGTTTGCTCAACAGGGCGGGTGAGGCCATTGAATGACTGGCCACCAGAGGGCGCGCCATGACCCTGCAACAGGCTTGAGGAGGGCTGGGTTCCACATTTATCTTCAAAGAAAGGATATTAGAAACATATTAGATATATTTATTTATGCTTTCTGACTAACATATGCATCCCAAATCCCAGGGCAGCCACATTCTTTTATTTTTGTGCCGTATCCATGGTTTCAGGACAAACATGCTAAGAAAAACTTTTCCCATCACTGAACAGAAAAGGAAATATGAAAGCTTGGGCTGTTTTCTTCTTCCAAAAGTCAGACCACCTTTTAAATAGTCTCTCCTTAGGCACTGAAGACACATCTAAAACTAATTCACTGAAATAGCACATTACTCATAAATATTGGAAATTTCTCAATAATAATGAGGATCAGGCAAAATGACAATATTAATAAAATATGATTAACAGCTACTTCTTATTGAGTATTTACTGTTTCAGATATCATGTTAAGAGTTTGATATTCATTCTAAGTAAATATAAATGTATGCAACTCATGGAAAAAGCTTTAAATATATAAGTATTATTCCTATTTTGCAAACAAGAAAACTGAGCCTCAGAGCACTTCAGTAACGTCTAAGATCTAAGAATTGGGATTTAAATGGAAGTCTGTTAGATATCAAGTCTGTGTTCCTACTCAGTGAGCTCTGCGTCTTGGTAACCTCTCCTCTTTCTCTTAAAATCCCACGGTCTTAGACAAAACAAGATGGCGGAGGAGTACATCTCTCTATGGATACATCAGGAATACACCTTCAGATTCAGAAGTGCACACAGAACACCAGCTGAGAGCAGACAGGAGTACCTGACCAGAGGAAAAGAATATATAGAACCACGCAAAACTTGGTATGATGAAGGAATCACGGGGAAAACAAGAGTCTTAGCAGGACTGGACTTGCCCTTGGTGGGTGGGGGAACTTCTGAAGCAGGGGTCTGATCCCCACCTCAGGGCAATTGTATAAGTCAGAGGAGAAACATTTAAGGCTGAGAGTGAAACAGCTGATCTGTGGCAGCCTAAATGGAATGAGAAGCAGATAGTCTTTGCCCCAGCCATGCATACCCTGGACAGGGATGCAGGTCCCCTGGAAGGTGCAGTGGCTGGAAGCTGGAGTTTAGGGTTTGTGGAGCAATCCCAGGGCAAGGGCTGCTGTTGACTGCGGAGAGACTGATCGAGGGGCGTTAAGGGAGGAGATTGTGGTGGGAAATGCCTGGGGAGGAAAGCTGGGCAGCTATGGAAGCAAGGCAGTACTGCTGAATCACGTGTAGGGGGTGGAGCCATCACTATAGCCTCTCTCTCCCCACATGCCAGCATCTGCAGCTGAATAATAGAGAGGCTGGCCCATCAAATGCTTGACACATTGAACTACAAAGCAGGATCCCACCCAAGGTGCCCCTTTAAGTGCCTGATGCGCCAATATACAGAGTAGGACCTCTGTCAGGGGGGACCGTCTATGTGCCTGAAGTGCCAGGGAACAACAGAGAAGGACCCCAGGCAAGGGAGCCACCTAAGTGCCTGAATGGGCGGAGCTACAGGGAAAGACTGGCCAAAGAGGCATTCTGATTGCCAGCTACAAGAGGCTTGAAAAAAGACTCTGATAAGGCCATAACTCCTGCAGTGGAGGCAGTCCCTGTCGCTGCATACTTGGCACTGCCAGGATCCCTGCAAGCCAAGAAGCTGCGCCACCTTCACGCTCAACTCTCACTGTGGCAGAGCTGACACAGGCAAAAAAAGTCTTGCGTCTATGCGCTCAGGGTCACTTTGGTCGTGTCTGACTCTTTATGACCCTATAGACTGTGGCCTGCCAGGATTCTCTGTCAGGAAGGGGGATTCTCTAGGCAAGAATACTGGAGTGTATTGGCCAATACTGGTTGCCATATCCTTCTAGAGCTCTATATTTCCTGCTGCCCTAGCCGCCAACTCCCCTGAGTACCAGGTGCTGCCAGAACCTCTGCAACCCAAGCCGCTGCACCACCTCCACACCTGGCCCTCACAGGGGCAAACCCAAGTCCTCCAGGACAGCCTCAGGAGGAAACCCCAGTGGACAACCCACATGCCAAAGGTGGAAATAAAACCATAATTAAAACCCAGAGGCAGTGTGGCTAAGGAAGAAGACCCAAAACTTTCCCACCAGCTGTACAAGCTGAAGATTAAATCCACACAACCAACTAGGTAGACTCTGTGTCTATGGAATATATAAAAGGTCATTGAGAGCTCCCACAAAAGAAAACACACTAATTCTGATAGCTGTGGACATTGGAGGCAAGAACACATAGGAGTAGGACCAGATTAGAATCTGAGGAGCCCCCACAGCAGGTCCAGAGATCAGCACAGTGTTGGAGGGCATCCTAGGGAGGTGAGGTGAACTGTGACTCCCAGCAAGGGAAAGGACTCTGACAGCAGTGAAACAAGAAAAACACTTATTATTCTTACTTTTTGACTTGTTCTGTAGATTTTTTTGGATTTTTTTTTCTTTTTCTGTTTCCTTTTTTATCCCCCTCCGCTGTAGTTGTTGATTTTACTGGCACTATGAAATCTAATTAAGCTTTTGAGCTTTTATTTTTTTCTCAGTCACATTTTTTATTGTTATAAACCTCTGACTTTACATTGGGCTTTTGCAGTTCTGTGAAGTTTTCCTTTTTTTCTCTCTTTTTTTAATTTTAGTTTTAAATTTTTTAAACCTATTATTTTTTTCTACATTTATTCCTTTGTTTGTTTTTCCTACTGTTTTTTTCCCCTTGCAGTTAATCTTTAATGTATATAAATCTTCTTTATCTACCTCTATTTAACTCTGTATATCTATTCTTTATTTCTTTTCTTTCTTTCTTTTCCTCTCCACGTATTTGTTAGTTTTATTTTCATTGCTTTATTCCCCAATTGGCACCTTGCTTTAGTTTTGTTTTCCAGTTTGTGCTTTAATTAGTTTTGTTTTGGTAGGTATAATTTTTGGTTTGCTGGGTCCATCTATTATACTTTTGTTGGACGGTTGTGATTTTGCTTATGGGTGTTTATGTGTATATTCAGTCACACGTTTTACTGTTGCTATAAACCTCTGCCTCTATGTTGGGCTTTTGCAGTTTTGTGGAGTTTTCCTTTTTTTTCTTTTTTCTCTCTTCTTCCATTATTTTTCTTTTCTCTTATAGTTTTATTTTTTAACCTATCATATTCAACATTTATTCCTCTGTTTGCCTTTCCTACTGTTCTTTTCCCCTTGCAATTAATCTTTAATGTATATAAATCTTCTTCGTCTACCTCTATTTAACTTTGCATATCTGTTTTTCATTTCCTTTCCTCTCAATGTATTTGTTGGTTTTG
Source organism: Moschus berezovskii (assembly GCF_049115385.1). Taxonomy (NCBI): domain Eukaryota; kingdom Metazoa; phylum Chordata; class Mammalia; order Artiodactyla; family Moschidae; genus Moschus; species Moschus berezovskii. The sequence continues at coordinate 51,773,531 of NC_142466.1, read as the reverse complement.
TTTTTATTGCTTTATTCCCCACTTAGCACCTTGCTTTAGTTTTGTTTTCCAGGCTGTGTTTTAGTTAGTTTTGTTCTTAAGTAGTAAATATAATTTTTTATTTCCTTTGTTCACCGGGTCAATCTACTGTATTTTGCATTTGTTGGACTCTTTTGACTTTACTCATGGGTGTATATGTATATGTATATGTGTATATTTCATTGTTTTAATTATTATTTGCCATTTGTCTGGGGTTTATCTTTGGTTTCTCTTTGGGGATATTTGTTTTAATATCACTTAATGCCATAACAAACTAGTTATGCAATCTTCGTTCCTGACCAGAGATCAAGCCCTGAGCATTTGAGTGGGAGCACTGACTCCAAGACCCGAGACTACCAGAGAACTAACCCTCAGTACAGTTCAGTTCAATCGATCAGTGTGTCCAACTCTTTGCGACCCCATGAATCACAACACTTCAGGCCTCCCTGTCCATCACCAACTCCCGGAATTCACTCAAACTCATGTCCATCGAGTCAGTGATGCCATCCAGCCATCTCATTCTCTGTCGTCCCCATCTCCTCCAACCCCCAATCCCTCCTAGCATCAGACTCTTTTCCAGTGAGTCAACTCGTCGCATGAGGTGGCCAAAGTATTGGAGTTTCAGCTTTAACATCAGTCCTTCCAATGAACACCCAGGATTGATCTCCTTTAGAATGGACTGATTGGATCTCCTTGCAGTCCAAGGGACTCTCAAGAGTGTTCTCCAGCACCACAGTTCAAAAGCATCAATTCTTCGGCGATCAGCTTTCTTCACAGTCCAACTCTCACATCCATACATGACCACGGGAAAAACCATAGCCTTGACTAGACGGACCTTGGTTGGCAAAGTAATGTCTCTGCTTTTTAATATGCTATCTAGGTTGGTCATAACTTTCCTTCCAAGGAGTAAGCGTCTTTTAATTTCATGGCTGCAATCAGCATCCGCAGTGATTTTGGAGCCCAAAAACATAAAGTCTGACATTGTTTCCACTGTTACCTGATTTATTTCCCATGAAGTGATGGGACCAGATGCCATGATCTTTGTTTTCTGAATGTTGAGCTTCAAGCCAACCTTTTCACTCTCCTCTTTCACTTTCATCAAGAAGCTTTTTAGTTCCTCTTCACTTTCTGCCATAAGGGTGGTGTCATCTGCATATCTGAGGTTATTGATATTTCTCCTGGCAATCTTGATTCCAGCTTGTGTTTCTTCCAGCCCAGCATTCCTCATGATGTACTCTGCATAGAAGTTAAATTAGCAGGGTGACAATATATAACCTTGACGTACTCCTTTTCCTATTTGGAACGAGTCTGTTGTTCCATGTCCAGTTCTAACTGTTGCTTCCTGACCTGCATACAGGTTTCTCAGGAGGCAGGTCAGGTGGTTTCTCAAGAGATGGCATTCCCATCTCTTTCAGAATTTTCCACAGTTTTTATATTACAGTAATCCAAGTCTATACCCAACCAGTAATGCTGAAGAAGCTGAAGTTGAACGGTTCTATGAAGACCTACAAGACCTTTTAGAACTAACACCCAAAAAAGATGTCCTTTTCATTATAGGGGACTGGAATGCAAAAGTAGGAAGTCAAGAAACACCTGGAGTAATGGGCAAATATGGCCTTGGAGCACGGAATGAAGCAGGGAAAAGGCTAATAGAGTTTTGCCAAGAGAACGCACTGGTCATAGCAAACACCCTCTTCCAACAACACAAGAGAAGACTCTACACATGGACATCACCAGATGGTCAACACCGAAATCAGATTGATTATATCCTTTGCAGCCAAAGATGGAGAAGCTCTATACAGTTAGCAAAAACAAGACCAGGAGCTGACTGTGGCTCAGATCATGGACTCCTTATTGCCAAATTCAGACTGAAATTGAAGAAAGTAGGGAAAACCACTAGACCTTTCAGATATGACCTAAATCAAATCCCTTATGATTATACAGTGGAAGTAAGAAATACATTTAAGGGACTAGATCTGATAGATAGAGTGCCTGATGAACTCTGGACGGAGGTTCGTGACATTGTACAGGAGACAGGGACCAAGAACATCCCCATGGAAAAGAAATGCAAAAAAGCAAAATGGCTGTCTGAGGAGACCTTACAAATAGCTGTGAAAAGAAGAGAAGTGAAAAGCAAAGGAGAAAAGGACAGATGTAAGCATCTGAATGCACAGTTCCAAAGAATAGCAAGGAGAGATAAGAAAGCCTTCCTCAGCGATCAATGCAAAGAAATAGAGGAAAACAACAGAATAGGAAAAACAAGAGATCTCTTCAAGAAAATTAGAGATATCAAGGGAACATTTCATGCAAAGATGGGCTCGATAAAGGACAGAAATGGTATGGACCTAACAGAAGCAGAAGATATTAAGAAGAGGTGGCAAGAATACACAGAAGAACTGTACGAAAAAGATCTTCATGATGAAGATAATCACGATGGCGTGATCACTCACCTGGAGCCAGACATCTTGGAATGTGAAGTCAAGTGGGCCTTAGAGAGCATCACTACGAACAAAGCTAGTGGAGTTGATGGAATTCCAGTTGAGCTATTTCAAATCCTGAAAGAGGATGCTGTGAAAGTGCTGCACTCAATATGCCAGCAAATTTGGAAAACTCAGCAGTGGCCACAGGACCGGAAAAGGTCAGTCTTCATTCCAATCCCAAAGAAAGGCAATGCCAAAGAATGCTCAAACTACCGCACAATTGCACTCATCTCACACGCTAGTAAAGTCATGATAAAAATTCTAGAAGCCAGGCTTCAGCAATATGTGAACCGTGAACTTCCAGTTGTTCAAGCAGGTTTTAGAAAAGGCAGAGGCACCAGAAATCAAATAGCCAACATCCGCTGGATCATGGAGAAAGCAAGAGAATTCCAGAAAAACATATATTTCTGGTTCATTGACTATGCCAAAGCATTTGATTGTGTGGATCACAATAAACTGTGGAACTAACCCTAGGGAGTATCAAATAGAATTCACACAAAGGAAACCACTTGAATACAAGACCCGGCACCTGCCAGTCATCAGCAGACAGGATTATCACCTCACTCAGCCTTGCCCATCAGAGGAATAACAAACAAACAAACAAAAACTCAAAACTCAGCACATATTTTACCCTATACAAAGCTTACACAAACCACTCGACCAAACTTCAGTTCAGTCACTCAGTCGTGTCCGACTCTTTGCGACCCCATGAATCACAGCACGCCAGGCTCCCTGTCCATCACCAACTCCCAGAGTTCACTCAAACTCATGTCCATCGAGTCGGTGATGCCATCCAGCCATCTCATTCTCTGTCGTCCCCATCTCCTCCCACCCCCAATCCCTCCTAGCATCAGACTCTTTTCCAGTGAGTCAACTCGTCGCATGAGGTGGCCAAAGTATTGGAGTTTCAGCTTTAACATCAGTCCTTCCAATGAACACCCAGGATTGATCTCCTTTAGAATGGACTGATTGGATCCTCTTGCAGTCCAAGGGACTCTCAAGAGTCTTCTCCAGCACCACAGTTCAAAAGCATCAATTCTTCGGCGATCAGCTTTCTTCACAGTCCAACTCTCACATCCATACATGACCACGGGAAAAACCATAGCCTTGACTAGACAGACTTTGGTTGGCAACGTAATGTCTCTGCTTTTTAATATGCTATCTAGGTTGGTCATAACTTTCCTTCCAAGGAGTAAGCGTCTTTTAATTTCATGGCTGCAATCAGCATCTGCAGTGATTTTGGAGCCCAAAAAAATAAAGTCTGACACTGTTTCCACTGTTTCCTCATCTATCTGCCATGAAGTGATGGGACCAGATGCCATGATCTTCGTTTTCTGAATGTTGAGCTTCAAGCCAACCTTTTCACTCTCCTCTTTCACTTTCATCAAGAGGCTTTTTAGTTACTCTTCACTTTCTGCAATAAGGGTGGTGTCATCTGCATATCTGAGGTGACTGATATTTCTCCCAGCAATCTTGATTCCAGCTTGTGCTTCTTCCAGCCCAAAGTTTCTCATGATGTACTCTGCATAGAAGTTAAATAAGCAGGGTGACAATATACAACCTTGACGTACTCCTTTTCCTATTTGGAACGAGTCTGTTGTTCCATGTCCCGTTCTAACTGTTGCTTCCTGACCTGCATATAGGTTTCTCAAGAGGCAGGTCAGGTGGTCTGGGATTCCCATCTCTTTCAGAATTTTCCACAGTTTATTGAGATCCACACAGTCAAAGGCTTTGGCATAGTCAATGAAGCAGAAATAGATGTTTTTCTGGAATTCTCTTGCTTTCTCCATGATCCAGCGGATGTTGGCTATTTGATCTCTGGTTCCTCTGCCTTTTCTAAAACCTGCTTGAACATCTGGAAATTCATGGTTCACATATTGCTGAAGCATAGCTTGGAGAATTTTGAGCATGACTTTACTAGCGTGTGAGATGAGTGCAATTGTGCGGTAGTTTGAGCATTCTTTGGCATTCCCTTTCTTTGGGATTGGAATGAAGACTGACCTTTTCCGGTCCTGTGGCCACTGCTGAGTTTTCCAAATCTGCTGGCATATTGAGTGCAGCACTTTCACAGCATCCTCTTTCAGGATTTGAAATAGCTCAATTGGAATTCCATCACCTCCACTAGCTTTGTTCGTAGTGATGCTCTCTAAGGCCCACTTGACTTCACATTCCAAGATGTCTGGCTCCAGGTGAGTGATCACGCCATCGTGATTATCTTTATCGTGAAGATCTTTTTCGTACAGTTCTTCTGTGTGTTCTTGCCACCTCTTCTTAATATCTCCTGCTTCTGTTAGGTCCATACCATTTCCGTCCTTTATCGAGCCCATCTTTGCATGAAATGTTCCCTTGATATCTCTAATTTTCTTGAAGAGATCTCTTGTTTTTCCTATTCTGTTGTTTTCCTCTATTTCTTTGCATTGATCGCTGAGGAAGGCTTTCTTATCTCTCCTTGCTATTCTTTGGAACTGTGCATTCAGATGCTTATATCTGTCCTTTTCTCCTTTGCTTTTCACTTCTCTTCTTTTCACAGCTATTTGTAAGGTCTCCTCAGACAGCCATTTTGCTTTTTTGCATTTCTTTTCCATGGGGATGTTCTTGGTCCCTGTCTCCTGTACAATGTCACGAACCTCCATCCAGAGTTCATCAGGCACTCTATCTATCAGATCTAGTCCCTTAAATGTATTTCTTAATTCCATTGTATAATCATAAGGGATTTGATTTAGGTCATATCTGAAAGGTCTAGTGGTTTTCCCTACTTTCTTCAATTTCAGTCTGAATTTGGCAATAAGGAGTCCATGATCTGAGCCACAGTCAGCTCCTGGTCTTGTTTTTGCTAACTGTATAGAGCTTCTCCATCTTTGGCTGCAAAGGATATAATCAATCTGATTTCGGTGTTGACCATCTGGTGATGTCCATGTGTAGAGTCTTCTCTTGTGTTGTTGGAAGAGGGTGTTTGCTATGACCAGTGCGTACTCTTGGCAAAACTCTATTAGCCTTTTCCCTGCTTCATTCCGTGCTCCAAGGCCATATTTGCCCATTACTCCAGGTGTTTCTTGACTTCCTACTTTTGCATTCCAGTCCCCTATAATGAAAAGGACATCTTTTTTGGGTGTTAGTTCTAAAAGGTCTTGTAGGTCTTCATAGAACCATTCAACTTCGGCTTCTTCAGCGTTACTGGTTGGGTCATTGACTTGGATTACTGTAATATTGAATGGAAATATTGCAGTATTTCCATTGGAAATACTTGGAAACAAACAGAGATCATTCTGTCATTTTTGAGATTGCATCCAAGTACTGCATTTCGGACTCTTTTGTTGACCATGATGGCTACTCCATTTCTTCTAAGGGATTCCTGACCACAGTAGTAAATATAATAGTCATCTGAGTTAAATTCACCCATTCCAGTCCTTTTCAGTCATTGATTCCTAGAATGTCAACGTTCACTCTTGTCATCTCCTGTTTGACCACTTCCAGTTTGCCTTGATTCATGGACTTAACATTCCAGGTTCCTATGCAATATTGCTCTTTACAGCATAGGCCCTTACTTCTATCACCAGTCACATCCACAACTGGGTATTGTTTTTGCTTTGGCTCCATCCCTTCATTCTTTCTGTAGTTATTTCTCCACTGATCTCCAGTAGCATACTGGGCACCTACCGACCTGGGGAGTTCCTCATTCAGTATCCTATCATTTTGCCTTTTGATACTGTTCATGGGGTTCTCAAGGCAAGTATACTGAAGTAGTTTGCCATTCCCTTCTTCAGTGGACCACATTCTGTCAGACCTCTCCACCATGACCCGTCCGTCTTGGGTGGCCCCACACGGCATGGCTTAGTTTCATTGAGTTAGACAGGGCTGTGGTCCATATGATCAGATCAACTAGTTTTCTGTGATTATGATTTCAGTGTGTCTGCCCTCTGATGCCCCCTCGCGAAACCTACCGTCTTATTTGGGTTTCTCTTACCTTGGTTTTGGAAATTCTCTTCACAGCTGCTCCAGCAAAGTGCAGATGCTGTACCTTACCTTGGACGAGGGGTATCTCCTCAAGGCCGCCCCTCCTGACCTTGAACGTGGAGTAGCTCCTCTCAGCCTTCCTGTGCACAGGAAGCTCTTGGATGTGGGACCGCCTCTTGGATGTGGGACTACTCCTCTCAGCCACCACCCTGACCTTGGGCATGGGGTAGCTCCTCTCGGCCATGCTTCTGCGCATGGTCGGTTGCGTGGAGCCGGCATCTCTCGTGTCTGCACCACCTGAGCGGGACCAAACTTAGAAGGGCAGAAACCAAAAGAAGGAAAGAATTCAGCCTTGAAGCCTGGGAAAAGGAGACCTCAAACAAAATAAGTTATTAAAAATAAAGAATAGAAAAGGCAGAGAAATACTATACAAATGAAGGAACAAACTAGAAACACTGAAGTCCAAGTAAATGAAGAGGAAATAGGCAAATTACCTGAAAAAGAATTCAGAATAATGATGGTTCAATTCAGTTCAGTCGCTCAGTCATGTCCAACTCTTTGCGACCCCATGAATCACAGCACACCAGGCCTCCCTGTCCATCACCAACTCCCGGAGTTCACTCAAACTCATGTCCATCGAGTCGGTGATACCATCCAGCCATCTCATTCTCTGTCATCCCTTCTCCTCCCGCCCCCAATCCTTCCCAGCATCAGAGTCTTTTCCAGTGAGTCAACTCGTCGCATGAGGTGGCCAAAGTATTGGAGTTTCAGCTTTAGCAGCAGTCCTTCCAATGAACACCCAGGATTGATCTCCTTTAGAATGGACTGGTTGGATCTCCTTGCAGTCCAAGGGACTCTCAAGAGTCTTCTCGATGATCAAAAACCTTGAAAACAAAATGGAGAAAATGCAAGAATCAATTAACAAAGACCTAGAAAAATTAAAGAATAAACATACAGAGACAAACAACACAATTACTGAAATCAAAAATACTCTGGAAGGAACCAATAGCAGAATATCTGAGACAGAATAAATCAGTGAGCTGGACGATAAAGTGGTGGAAATAACTTCTGACGAGCAGAATAAAGTAAAAAGAATGGAAAGAACTGAAGATAGTCTCAGAGACCTCTGGAACAATATCAAACACACCAACATTAGAATTATAGAGGTCCCAGAAGAAGAGAAAAAAGTGAGAAAATTTTAAAGAGATTATAGTTGAAAATTTCCCCAACTTGGAAAAGGAAATAGTCAATCAAGTCCAAGAGGCACAAAGAGTCCCATACAGGATAAACCCAAGGAGAAAATGCCAAGACACATACTAATCAAACTAACAAACACTAAATACAAAGAAAGAATATCAAAAGCAGCAAGGGAGAAGCAACAAGTAACATACAAGAGAAACCCCATACACTTAACAGTCAATCATTCAGCAGAAACTCTGCAGGCCAGAAGGGAGTGGCAGGATATATTTAAAGTACTGAAAGGGAAAAATCTAGAACCAAGATTACTGTACCTGGCAAGGATCTCATTCAAAATTGATGGAGAAATAAAAAGCTTTTCTTTTTATTTAACTTAAAGTAAAGCTAAGAGAATTTAGTACCACCAAACCAGCTTTATGACAAATGTTAAAGGGATTAACAAAGTTAAGAAATACAAGAGAAGAAAAAAGATCTACAGAATCAACCCCAAACAATTTTAGAAAACGGCAATAGGAACATATATATCAATAATTACTTTAAATGTAAATGGATTAAATGCTCCAACTAAAAGACACAGACTAGCTGAATGGATACAGAAACAAGACGCATATATATGCTGTCTACAAGAAACCCACTAGAGACCTAAAGACACATGTAGACTGAAAGTGAGAGGATGGAAAAATATATTCCATGCAAATGGGAAGCAAAAGAGAGCTGGAGTAGCAATCTTCATATCAGACAAAATAGACCTTAAAGTAAAGAAGATTACAAGAGATAAGGAAGGACACTACATAATGATCAAGGAATTGATCCAAGAGTAAGACATAACAATTGTCAATATCTATGTACCCAACATAGGAGCACCTCAATACATAAGACAAACAGACGTAAAAGGAGAAATTAATGGTAACATAATAGTAGGAGACCTTACCACCCACTCACACCAATGGACAGATCATCAAAACAGAAAATTAATGAGCAAACACAGTCTTAAATGATAAATTTGATAAGAAGGATCTCATTGATATCTTCAGGACATTCCATCCAAATGCAAAAGAATAAACCTTTTTTCAAGTGCACATAGAACATTCTCCAGGATAGACCACATCTTGGGTCACAAATCAAACCTCAGTAAATTTAAGAAAATTGAAATTATATCAAGCATCTTCTCCAACCACAACACTATGAGACTAGATATCAATTACAAGAAAAAAACTAAGAAACAAACACATGGAGATTAAATAACACGTTTCTAAATAACCAAAAAATTACTGAAGAAATCAAAAGGGAAATAAAAAAAATTTCTAGAAACAAATGACAATGAAAACACAACTCAAAGCCTATGGGATGCAGCAAAAGAAGTTCTAAGAGGGAAGTTTATAGCAATATAATCCTTGTCAAGAAACAAGAAAAATTTCAAATAGACAACCTAACTTTACACCTAAAACAACTGGAAAAAGAAGAACAAAAAAACCCCAAAATTAGTAGAAGGGAAGAAATCATAATGATCCAGGCAGAGATAAATGAAAAAAAAATTTAAGAAACAATAGTAAATATTAATAAAACTAAAAGCTGGTTCTTTGAGAAGATAAACAAAATTGAAAATCCTTTAGCCAGACTCATCAAGAAAAAAAGAGAGAAGAATCAAATCAACAAAGTTAGAAATGAAAAAGTTTGCAGCAGACAATGCAGAAATATAAAGGATTATAAGAGACTATCATGAACAACAATATGGCAATAAAATGGAAAACTTTGAAGAAATGGACCCATTCTTAGAAAAGTTCAATCTTCCAAGACTGAACCAGGAAGAAATAGAAATTATGAACAACCCAATTACAAGCACTGAAATTGAAGGTGTGATTAAAAAAAACTCCCAAAAAACAAAAGCTCAGGACCAGATGGCTTCACAGGAGAAGTCTATCAAACATTAAGAGAAGAGCTAATGCCTATCCTTCTAAAACTCTTTCAAAAATTGCAGAGGAAGGAACACTTCCAAACTCATTCTACGAGGCCACCATCACCCTGATACCAAAACCAGACAAAGACAACACAGAAAAAGAAAACTACAGGCCAATATCACTGATGAACATAGATGCAAAAATCCTCAACAAAAGTTTAGAAAACAGAATTCAGCAACACATCCAAAAGCTCATACACCATGATCAAGTTGGTTTGATTCCAGGAATGCAAGGATTCTTCAATATACACAAATCAATCAATGTTATACACCATATTAATAAATTGAAAGATAAAAACCATATGATAATAGATGCAGAAAAAGCCTTTGACAAAATTCAGCAGCCATTTATGATTAAAACTCTTCAAAAAATGGGCATAGAAGGAACCTACCTCAACATAGAAAAGACCATATATGATAAGCCTACAGCAAACATTATTCTTTCAGTGAAAAACTGAAAGCATTCCCCCTCAGATCAGGAACAAGACAAGGGTGTCCACTTTCACCACTATTATTCAACATAGTTCTGGAAGTCCTAGCTACAGTAATCAGAGAAGAAAAAGAAATAAAAGGAATCCAGATTGGAAAGGAAGAGTAAAGCTCTCACTGTTTGCAGATGACATGATACTGTACATCAGTTCAGCTCAGTTGCTCAGTCGTGTCCGACTCTCTGCGACCCCATGAAGGACAGCACGCCAGGCCTCCCTGTCCATCACCAGCTCCCGGAGTCCACCCAAACCCATGTCCATCGAATCGATGATGCCATCCAACCATCTCATCCTCTGTCGTCCCCTTCTCCTCCTGCCTTCAATCTTTCCCAGCATCAGGGTCTTTTCAAACGAGTCAGCACTTCGCATCAGGTGGACAAAGTATTGGAGTTTCAGCTTCAACATCACTCCTTCCAATGAACACCCAGGACTGATCTCCTTTAGAATGGACCAGTTGGATCTCCTTGCAGTCCAAGGGACTCTCAAGAGTCTTCTCAACACCACAGTTCAAAAGCATCAATTCTTCAGCACTCAGCTCTCTTTATAATCCAACTCTCACATCCTTACATGACCACGGGAAAAACCATAGCCTTGACTAGATGGACCTTGGTTGGCAAAGTAATGTCTCTGCTTTTTAATATGCTACTAGGTTGGTTATAACTTTCCTTCCAAGGAATAAGCGTCTTTTAATTTCATGGCTGCAGTCACCATCTGCAGTGATTTTGGAGCCCAGAAAAATAAAGTCAGCCACTGTTTCCACTGTTTCCCCATCTATCTGCCATGAAGTGATGGGACCGGATGTCATGATCTTAGTTTTCTGAATGTTGAGCTCTAAGCCAACTTTTTTACTCTCCTCTTTCACTTTCATCAAGAGGCCTTTGAGTTCCTCTTCACTTTCTGCCATAAGGGTGTTATCATCTGCATATCTGAGGTTATTGATATTTCTCCCAGCAATTTTGTTTCCAGCTTGTGCTTCTTCCAGCCCAGCATTTCTCATGATGTACTCTGCATATAAGTTAAATAAGCAGGGTGACAGTATGCAGCCTTGACGTACTCCTTTTCCTATTTGGTACCAGTCTGTTGTTCCATGTCCAGTTCTGTTACTTTCTGACCTGCATACAGGTTTCTTAAGAGGCAGGTCAGGTGGTCTGGTATTTCCATCTTTTTCAGAATTTTCCACAGTTTATTGTGATCCACACAGTCAAAGAAAACCCTAAAGATAATATCAGAAAATTACTAGAGCTAATCAGTGAATTTAGCAAAGTTGCAGGATACAAAATCAGTGCACAGAAATCACTTGCATTTCTAATACTAACAATAAAAATGAGAAATAGAAGTTAAGGAATCAATACCATTCACCATTGCAACAAAAAGAATTACATATCTAGGAATAAACTTACCTAAAGAGACAAAAGAACTGTATACAGAAAATTATAAGACACTAATGAAAGAAATCCAAGATGACATAAACAGATGTAGAGATATTCCATATTCCTGGGTAGGAAGAATCAATGTTGTGAAAATGACAATACTACCGAACACAATCTACAGATTCAGTGTAATCCCTATCCAATGGTATTTTTCACAGAACTAGAATAAAAAATTTCACATTTCATATGGAAACACAAAAGACCCCAAATAGCCAAAGCAGTCTTGAGAAAGAAGAATGGAGCTGGAGGAATCAACCTTCTTGACTTCAGATTATACTACAAGGCTACAGGCATCAAGACAGTATGGTACTTTCACAAAAACAGAAATAGAGACAAATGGAACAAGATAGAAAGCCCAGAAATAAATCCATACACCCATAGGTACTTATTTTTGACAAAGGAGGCAAGAATATACAATGGGGCAAAGACAGCCTCTTCAATAAATGGTTCTGGGAAAACTGGACAGCGACATGTAAAAGAATGAAATTAGAACACTTCCTAACACCAAACACAAAGATAAACTCAAAATGGATTAAAGACCTAAATGTAAGACCAGAAACTATAAAACTCTTAGAGGAAAACATAGGCAGAACACTCAGTGACATAAATCAAAGCAAGATCCTCTATGACCCACCTCCTAGAGTAATAGAAATAAAAACAAAAGTAAACAAGTGGGACCTGATTAAACTTAAAAGCTTTTGCACAGCAAAGGAAACTATAAGCAAGGTGAAAAGACAACCCTCAGAATGGGAGAAAATAATAGCAAATGAAATAACTGACAAAGGATTAATTTCCAAAATATACAAGCAGCTCATACAACTCAACACCAGAAAAACAAACAACCCAATCAAAAAGTGGGAAAAAGACCTAAACAGACATTTCTCCAAACAAGACATACAGATGGCTAAGAAACACATGAAAAGTTGCTCAACATCACTCATTATTAGAGAAATGCAAATCAAAACTATAATGAGATATCACCTCACACCAGTCAGAATGGCCATCATCAAAAAGTCTACAAACAATAAATGCTGGAGAGGGTGTGGAGAAAAGGGAACGCTTTTGCACTGTTGGTGGGAATGTAAATTGATACAGCCACTATGGAAGACAGTATGGAGATTCCCTAAAAAGCTAGGAATAAAACCACCATATGACCCAGCAATCCCACTCTTAGGCATATACCCTGAGGAAACCAAAATTGAAAAAGACAGGTGTATCCCATTGTTCATTGCAGCACTATTTTCAATAGCTACAACATAGAAGCAACCTAGATGTCCATCGACAGACGAATGGATAAAGAAACCATGGTGCATATACACAATGGAATATTACTCAGTCATAAAAAGGAACACGTTTGAGTCAGTTCTGATGAGGTGGATGAACCTAGAACCTATTATACAGAGTGAAGTGAGTCAGATAGAGAAAGATAAATATCATATCCTAACGCATATATACAGAACTAGAAAAACAGTACTGAAGAATTTACTTACAGGGCAGCAATGTAGAAACAGACATAGAAAATAGACTTATGGACCTGGGGAGAGAGGAGGAGAGGGTGAGATGTACGGAAAGAGTAACACGGAAACTTACATTACCACATACAAAATAGATAGTGAATGAGAATTTGCTGTATGGCTCAGGAAACTCAAACAGGGACTCTGTATCAATCTAGAGGGATGGGATGGCATGGAAGATGGGAGGGAGGTTCAAAAGGGGAGGGGATATATGTATACCTATGGCTGATTCATGTTGAGGCTTGACAGAAAACAACAAAACTCTGTAAAGGAATTATTCTTCAATTAAAAAATAAATTAAAAAAAAATCCCACGGTCTCCATTTCGGGACCTTCCCTCTTTCCTTTCTTCGTCTCATGAGTACACTTACAAGATCAGGTATAACTGCAGCAGACATCTACTGTATTCTAGATCCAAACTGCCCCACTGTTTTCTGGACCTTACCTTCTACCCCTATTTCATGCCTAAGTATGTCTTGTGCCTGGTAGTCAGGCAGTCAGCAAATATTATTGAATTTCTTCTGCCAGACCAGTTTGGTTCCCACACATGGGGCTTAGTAAATGTCTGTTGGATGGATGGATGAATGAATACTAACACACAGTTAGTGACAAAACAGGAAGTTTCGGGTAGAGGACAGAAGATGAGTTCTGGAATAAACAAGATTGTAATTCTGGCTCTATCATTTGAGTGGTTCTTAAGTAATAAGAATTAGCCAAATATTTCTGTGTATGTTCATTTCGGGCGCTTGGTAGTTCTATCCCACACTGCTTAGGTGTTTCCAAATTCCCAGAAGGCATTAGTCTTTGAGATTTGGGAGTAAGAGACCAGGAATTCCAGGCATTCTCAAGAATTCCTAAATCATGAATTATTCCCTATTTTTCATGACATTCAATTTACATGTATCTAAATAATAATAGGCAGCCATAAAGATGAACATCAAATCATTTTCCCAAGATAGGATTATACTGCCAGAGGTTTTCTGTAAAAAAAAAAAAATATATATATATATATAATAAAAGCATGGTTTATTATCGTTATGGATCAATTTCTTGTGACAAGATGATGTATTTCAATAACATGCACCAATAATCTCTTCTTTATATAGACATTTGATAATAAAAATACTAAAAGAAGGAGAGTAGCACAAGTACCCAGGAAAATTCTTATAAAAATGGAATATAAGACAGTACATATTTCTATAAGGTATTATTATTAAAATGAAAATTTAGAACACACAAAACATTGTCTAACCAGTTTTCTTTTGTGCCTTGACAGTTGCCCAGCTGTTAGGAGAGCATCCAAAAGCAATTCAAGTCAAATGCTAGAGTACATATTGCTTTGTATAAGTTCATTTCCTTTTCTACTGATGAAAATTTAAAAATTATTTGTCTCTTCTGCTTGCCCTGGTTTTGCTTTTGCTGTTGAAATTGATACTGCTTTTACTAATTCAGATTTCTGTTCATTTTCTGATTTCCTATCAGAGTGTTCCACAACAATTTTTGCATCATCTGCTCTTTGCATTTCTTTCGACTAAAGTATTTACAAAGAATTGTAGCCTAGAGGGAATATTCAACCACTGGAAAACACCAGTGAATGTTACTGTTGTTTAGTCACTAAGTCGTGCCCGACTCTTTTGAGACCCCACGGACTGGGGCCAACCAGGCTCCTCTGTCCATGGGGTTTCCCAGGTAAGAATACTGGAGGGGGATGCCATTTTCTCCTTAAGGGGATCTTTCCGACCTGGGGATTTAACCTGTGTCTCCCACACTGGCAGGCAGGTTCTTTACTGCTGAGCCACCAGAGGTTATGTCCAAACAACATCACACTCAGATCTAGCAAAGTTAATAGCACTAAAGAGGAACATGTGTTGAATGTTTACAAAACGTACTTCTTAGAACACCACTCAAAGGATTCTTATGAAGTATATGAAGCACACAATTTACTGATATTTATTTGAAAGAATGGCTCACCCAGCAGAAAGGGCCATGAACACACACTTAAAACATAGCAACAGCTGCTAGCAAGGGTGCCTGATCAGATGACCTTGGTTTCTGGGGTGTTCCTCTTCCTGTTCCTGGAAAAATCAACCCTAACCTTCGATTCTGCACAAGAGCATTTCTTGGTCTTGCTTTCAGCTTGACATGAGTGAATCCCTTGAACCAGTTGATTCTTCATGGTTTAACGCTTTTAGAAGAATCATAACCTTTTCACATTTTCCCCATTTCTTAACTGAGTTTTACTGGGACTTGGGATTTGGAAAAACATATACATTTCTAGAAAAATATCCAGAAGGCATTTCACCATGAAAATAGTACCACTGCCTTTAAAAGTGAGGGGTAGCATGTGGCAGGTTTTCATCAATGGAACATGTTACTTCCAGGCAGAAACAGAATCATGATGAGATTTGCCACGTTCCTTCTGCTGCACTAATCATGGAAACACATGTTGAATTAGAACCTCCAGAACCAGGGTCTCTGAGTGACTAAGGTAAGCAGAGCCTACTGACACTCATGTAATATCCGTGGGAAACTTTGGTGAGATTTGTGGTTGTCACTACAGCATAAGCAAAACCTACAGTGACATCTCTCATATGTTGGGTAAATTACTTACCTCCTCTGAATCTTAGTTTCCTTATTTTAAAAGGGAAGTTTCTACTTCAGGGTTTTATTTTTGGTTTTGGTAAGGACTAAATAAGACAATTACATGGAAAGCACCTAATACAAAGTCTCATATATGGTAGATTCTCAACACATGGTTTCCGTGCAAAGGCACAAAAACAATATCCTAGGAATTGTTCACATAAAAAAAAAATTGAAGTCCAAGTGGCATCAGACTTCCAAGGAGCAACGCCTTCAAAATTAGGAAAGTCTTTACCCAGATAAACTATCAAGTACAGATAAGGGTAGAAGCATCTCTTTCTTTGATAATGCTAAATTTCAAAGTTTTGGGTGACATGTGAAAATCCTTTTTCAAGATTTTTCCCAACATTTTGAAAAACCACTAGCTAGAATCACTGTGTTGGAGAAGGAAATGGCAACCCACTCCAGTGTTCTTGCCTGGAGAATCCCGGGGACGGTGGAGCCTGGTGGGCTGCCGTCTATGGGGTCGCACAGAGTCAGACACGACTTAGCAGCTTACCCAGATAAACTATCAAGTACAGATAAGGGTAGAATACAGGTCATGTGCATGATGTATTTTGCAGCCTATGGGCCCTTCCACAGAAGGTACTCCATCCAAATGAGTGAGTTATTCATCCAAGAAGAATACACAGGGTTAGGAAACAGAGCAATCCAACCTGAGATCAAGGGAATCTGTTGAAAGGGCCTTGGAGCAGGAGGGTAGGGCTGTGGGAAAGCCCTGCCCAGGAACAATATTAAACTGGTAGGAGACCTAATGTGTTTGGAAAACAGTGCCAGAAGGCAGCAAGTTTGAGAAGAATTAATGACAGTACCTGGATAACTGAGGACATACAAAAATATAAGGCAAGGGAATTCCCTAGTGGTCCAGTGGTTAAGACTCCGTGCTTCCCACTGCAGGGGGCTGAGAGTTTGTTTGATCCCTGGCTGGGCAATTAAGATCCAGCATGCCTTGTGTTATGGTCAAAAAATGTTTTTAATTCAAAAAAGTAAAAATATAAGGCAATTGTTAAATCTAAGATTGAGAAAACATTGAAAAAAGGAAATAATAATTATTACTTGACTTGGCAGGCAAGAATACTGACATGGTTGCAGTAATTTTTTCTGTTGATGACTGATCTAATCAGAAAGTTTAAAGTAACTGTCAGACATGGTGGAACAGGGGAGGAAAAAGCAGGGAAGTGTTAAATCTGCATCTTGCAAATTGGGAAATCAGTAGATGATGCCTAAATATGGTAAACCAGTATTAGCAGATTATTTAAAAACATGGAGGTACGTGCTGGATGAAGCACATGAGAGATTTGGAAGTGGTTACTTCTGAGGAGCTGTATTCAAGGATGGAGACCACTGAGGGCAACAGCTGGTAGAAAGGCTACCTGATCAGATGGTCTTGGTCTCTGGGGAGTCCCTGTCCTGGTTCCTGGAAATATCAACCTTAACCTTTGACATCAGCACTTTAACAGCAACGTTAACATCAGCACTTCTGGGTTTTGCTTTCAACTGGACATGAGTAAATCCTTTGAACCAATAACATCTCTATATTGATTTTATGGTTTATGTTTCCAGTTACAATTGGGTGGTGTTGTTTGACTATTTCAGAGCAGTATGTGTCCATATTTTAAAGATTACATTACTATTTAAAAACTAATGAATATTAATATTAACATGAAGCCGTGAGTTCCAGTCCTGGATCAACCACACCAGCAAGTTTTGTGACTTGGATTAAGTCCCCTTGGAGTTCCCTCTTAGTTTCCCCATTTGTAGGTGGGAGGTTTGAACTTGTTATCTACGATCCCTAAAATATCAAATGTGCTGTCATCAAAATACAAATTTGTAGAATACCTTGTAAAACCCGTAAAAAAAAAAAAAGTCACTACTTATTTTCACAAGCACAATTCTTTTTCATAGATAAAATACAATAACACCACAAAACATTTCAGGTTAAAAAAAAAAGAAAGAAGTACAAAGATTCTGACATACAGGCCCTGTTTTGTCATGGATCATGTTTACTAGCCTAGCAAGCTTTGTAAAAGATCCATTTCAGTCTATGCAATATGGATAAACAAATGTGACCTTGAGAGTTCTCATTTTCACATGCCACATTTTTCCCCTCAGGACAGTTTCAATAGTTATTGAACCACAATTTAGTGTCCAGATAAGCCACCAAGAATAATCTTCCCCTTGGAGAGATCCCTGAGTGCTTCTTGCAGGCATAAGATGTCTTGGGTGGAACTAATGAAGCAGGTGGTTCAGAAAATTTTACTGGAGATAATTTCTTCTCCACCTCCCCTCAGGCGCCCATGAACTGGTTCCCTTGCTGTGCTAAACTCCTGAACAAGGAGCAGCAGAAAGCTCAACATTTCCAGAGGGAAGATAAATCGAAGTCAGCTACTCCCAGACAGAGGATTCACCCCAGTGTCTGCCTCCCACTCCTTTTTCTTTACTCCCTCTCTGCTCCTTTCCTTCCAGCCACCCACATCATCCTTCACAGAGATGTAAGGTTCTGGTGATCTGAACTTACTTTCTCCCTTTGCCCCTCAGGCACAATTTGTTCTTTTCCAGAGTCAGAGCTCACTTCTCCAGCACCAGGTGGTCTGGCTGTGAATAGGTGAAGTGAGCTGGGTATAATTTAAAAAAAAAAAAGTTATTTTTTTGTGGGGGGTGGCGGGCAACAGTAAGCCCCTGTTATCAGCCTCCATTAAAACTTGGATTCAGAGAAGTGAATCTGACAGCTCCAGACTCCCAGCCGTGGGGTCCTCAATTAATTTCCATGCTCCAAGTCTAAGGTGAGGGAGAGAGGGATCTCCTGGGCAAGCATCAGAGATGTGTTCACACTCAGCTGCTTCTCCCCCAGCTTCTCCACTTAGTTATATGGACATGAGGTCTGTCACACCCTGCATATGCCAGCTCATTGAGTGCCTTAGACAGCTGTATCCCCATTTTACAGGTGCTGAAACTGAGGGACAGGAAGGGGAAGCAGTTCGCCCAAATTTTCACAGTCAAGGGTTGGTGGAGTCCAATAGGAACTGCTGTGCTTAGCTGCTCAATCGTGTCCGACTCTTTGAGACCCCATCAACTATAGCCTGCCAGGCTCCTCTGTCCATGGGGATTCTCCAGGCAAGAATACTGAAGAAGGTCGCCATTTCCTCCTCCAGGGGATCTTCCCAACCCAGGGGTTGAACCCAGGTCTTCTGCATTGCAGGTGGATTCTTTACCATCTGAGCCACCAGGGAAGTCATGAATACTGGAGTGGGTAGCTTATCCCTCCTCCAGGGGATCTTCCTGATCCAGGAATCAAACTGGGGTCTCCTGCATTGCAAGCAGATTCTTTACCAACTGAGCTACCAGGGAAGTTGTGTTACTCTAAAGTCGGTGTCTTTTCCCCTTGGGCTGCCTCTCCATCTCCCTGATGGTACCACCTGCCCTGATCTCCCAAGACCAGGCTGGAGAGAGACTGAGTCGAACGCAGGGGCCACATTTGGCTGGGTTTGACGTGTGCTCAGAGGCTTGGTGACTAAATATAGACAGCCATGAAATGTCTTGGCTATTGACTGTCTTCCCTCAGTTTTGGTCAGCTCGGGCCATTCTTGGTTTCCTTCATCCCTTTGCATCCCAAGTACAGACTGAGAAATGAATATGGGTGACTCTTAGGACACACTAGAATTCTACTCTGGCTTGGCCACAACATCACTGAGTTTATGGGGCAAGATCTTGGACTTGCAGTCTGGGGGCACAGAGTGGCCTTACTGCCCTTCTTTTTCATGCCTTTCATTTCCATTCCTCCACCCCTGTCTTCTGGCTGGTGGTGGGTAGGGAGGGGCAAGGGTCTCTGTCTAACCCTATTTCCTAGTCTGGTCTACAGTACCTTCTTGGCCCTCAGGCTCTCAGGCCTGGCTTAGAATCTGCTGTTCATCCTTCTGTTTGGGAAAACAACTACCAAGCACAGTCTTGCAGGCAGTGGGGGTAGCCCCTCAGGTAGAGATGCTGAAATCCCTGTGGGGCCTCTGGGTCCCAGTGAGTCCTGTAGACTCAAAGGCCCTTCCAACCACCACTGAACGCCCTAGCTTGGATCTTACATAACTACTCTGACAACGGACTTTTAAAAAGCTCCTTGTGTGCTTAGTTGTGTCTCACTGTTTGTGACTGTTTGGACGGTGGCCCACCAGGCTCCCTAGTCCATAAGATTCTCCAGGCAAGAAAACTGGAGTGGGTTGCCATGCCCTCCTCCAGGGTCATCCCCACCCAGGGATCGAACCCAAGTCTCCCATGTCTCCTGCATTGCAGGCAGATTCTTTACCTGCTGAGCCATCGGGGAAGCCTGGATAAACATATTTTATTTTAAAATGACATTTCTTGGGTAAATTTTTTGGGTCAAATATTACATATGCTTTACAGAAAATTTAGGAAAGAAAACAAAAGCACAAATAAGAAAATTAAGTACGTACTGCAATTCCATCAGCTGGAGATGATATTTTAAAATGTGTAACACTTCATCCATTGTTTGGGGGGGTGCCTATCTATGTTCACTTTTCTTTCTAAAAATGGAATCATATCCCATTTACCGTGTTACCTAACAGCCACTTCTCTGCTTTCTCCTTGGCAAGTCAACCCTGATTTTGTTCAAATATAGGACAGCCATGTGCCCAAGGGACAGCCGGGACCTTCTCTGGCCTGAGGAAATGCAACTTAACTGGTCTAGGTCATTCTGAAAAATTCTACTCATCTTGCCAATGAATGGCTTGGGAATAAACATGTGACAATATTTTGGCCAAACAGACAGGAAGGAAGTCTGTAGGGAACTTCTGGGAAAAGTTTCTCTGCTCTTTAAAAAAAAAAGAAAAATCCAGTATTGCTTCAGTGGTACCCTTGCATTCATTTCTTATGTCCTTAATTTAAATTCTGGTTTAAATGTTCTGAAAAATTTTGAGACTTTTAATACATGTTCCAAATTGCCTAGCAGTCCTTATCAACGTATTTTGTACCAACAATTAAAAACTCTCCAGGTACGGTCTGGTTTCTCTTTCTTTACAGTGAGCTATCAAAAGAATCATTATCAGTAAGTATTATTCCTGCAAATGCAAACTTATTTTCCAACATGAGTTCTGTTTATGCAGAATACATCTTCTAATAAACATTGGTACTTTATATTTTTCAACCAAGTTACTCTAAATTCAAAGGATTAGAAGCATAGGATCTAACCTCATATGATTCTAATAATTTGAAGTAAGGCCATATATTTGGGTGGATGGTGCTCAGCACTGGCTATACACATAGAATCACCTGGGGACTTTTAAATAAAAACAAAACTTTTATAAAGATATAACTGACATTCAATATATTATAAATAGAGTTAGCAATCTTATAAGTTTTAACATAACTACACATCCATGAAACCACCAAAATCAAGATAATAAATATATTTATCAACTCCAAATTGCAAGGCTTACTATCCTTGGTATTGCCTGCTGTCCACTGACTTGGAAATGACTGTTTCCTATACTTTGCCTGTTTGTTTAGTTGTCTCAGGTAGGAAGGAAAAATCCACTCCCTCTTACTCCATCTTAGACTGAAGCAGATACTCCCCACATGGGGAGTTTTGTAAAACAGTCTCTTGGTTTTATCCTAGAACAAATGAACTATACTTTGGGGAGGGGGATAAATTGTACTTCTTTGTATTTTTTCATTAAGGTATAATTTACATGCAATAAAATTCATACTTTTTAGCATAAAGTTTTGTGGATTTTGGCCAGTGCATACACTCATGAAACTATCACCACAGTCATGCTATAGATCAGTTCTCCCCCCTCTTCCAAATTCTTCTATTCCTCTGTGTAGTCAAACCTCCCATCGCCAACCACTAGCTCCTGGCAGCCACTGATCCTGCCCCTTTCCACAGTATGAGTGCATGGACCAGAGTGGAGGTTTGAACAAGGGAGACTGGCAGATGGAAGGAGACTGGCAGATGAAAGGTCTACAGTCAACAATACACCCTGGCTCCTGTGAAGGAACCCAGGAGGAAGCACTCTTGGCCAAAGCTGTAGTTTGCCCCTTAGCCTGATGAGCAGCTATGGTCTCCAACTGGGTTTCTTGGGACCAGAACAGCCATCAAAATCAAAGTCCATTTAAGGCTTTATGAATAATAACAATACCATGAACATTAAGTACCTCTTGGTCCCTCCATTCTTTCCTCTCTCTGCTCAGAACTTCAGTTCGGTTCAGTTCAGTCGCTCAGTCGTGTCCAACTCTTTGCGACCCCATGAATCACAACACGCCAGGCCTCCTTGTCCATCACCAACTCCCGGAGTTCACTCAAACTCATGTCCATCAAGTCGGTGATGCCATCCAGCCATCTCATCCTCTGTCGTCCCCTTCTCCTCCTGCCCCCAATCCCTCCCAGCATCAGAGTCTTTTCCAGTGAGTCAACTCGCTGCATGAGGTGGCCAAAGTATTGCAGTTTCAGCTTTCATCAGTCCTTCCAATGAACACCCAGGACTGATATCCTTTAGGATGGACTGGTTGGATCTCCTTGCAGTCCAAGGGACTCTCAGGAGTCTTCTCCAACACCACATGCTCTGTATTCCTATCATGTCTCCTGCACCACCAACCTATGTATCCACACTTCCTATTTGCTTTTCTTGTCTTCTAAAGCAGCACTGATTTTTCTTAAATAATACACAAATGCATACTATGAGGTATATGTGTCTTTTTGAATTATGAATAAAGAAGACATGGAACATATACACAATGGAATATTACTCAGCCATAAAAGGAACAAAATTGGGTCATTTGGAATAACGTGGATGGACTTAGAATCTGTCACACAGAGTGGAGTAAGTCAGAAAAACAAATATCATATATTAATGCTTATAGATGGAATCTAGAAAATAGTACAGATGAGCCTATTTGTAGGTCAGGAATAGAGATGCAGACATAGAGAACAGACTTGTGGACACAGCGGGGGGAAGGAGGGTGGGACGAACTGACAGAGTAGCCCTGACATGTATACACTATCAGGTGGAAAACAGGTAACTAGTGGCACCCCACTCCAGTACTCTTGCCTGGAAAATCCCATGGACGGAGGAGCCTGGTAGGCTGCAGTCCATGGGGTCGCTAAGAGTTGGATACGACTCACTTTCACTTTTCACTTTCATGCATTGGAGAAGGAAATGGCAACCCGCTCCAATGTTTTTGCCTGGAGAATCCCAGGGACGGGGGATCCTGGTGGGCTGCCATCTCTGGGGTTGCACAGAGTCCGACACGACGGAAGCGACTTAGCAGCAACAGTGGGAAGGTACTGTACAGCACAAGGAGCTCAGCTCAGTGCTCTGTGCTGACCAAGAAGAGTAAGATGGGGGTGGTGGGAGGGAAGTTCAAGAGAAAGGGGATAAAGTATACATGCAGCTGATTCACTTTGCATTAGAGCAAAAAACTAACACAACATCGCAAAGTAATTATACTTCAATAAAAATGCACATTATGTTGTGGCATACATAAATGCCATCTTTCATGTGTCCCCATAGGAACAAAGATGAAGAATTGCCCCTCCTTGTGAGGAGAAGCCTCACTCAGGATGTGAGACACAGGACTGGATCCTGAAGACAAGAGTGGAGAAACATTGGAACCGTGGGAAATAACAATGATAATTACAAGCATCTTGCTTGGGTCTCCCAAGAGTCTTATGAAGGTGGTTATTCTTATTCCATTTTCCCTCGAGGAACAAGCACAGAGAAGGGAAACAATTGATCAAGGCATTCAGAAGAGTTTAGTACTTCTGGCTTCATATTACATATGAATCCACTTCTTTGCATATTACAATGGGGATTAAATCATCTCCACCTTCTCCAAGTTCTTTACAAAGATAAATGGTTCTAAGGAGAGCAAAGAGTGTCCGGAGACAGGGTTGATGAGGTGAAAGGGAAGAATTCTCACGCTTTCTCCAGTCATGTGGTCAGATTCACAGAACACCAGTGACTACATCCAAAGAAATTCTGCATTTGGCAACTGTTCTCTCATCCTGTAAAGCCAATAAAGCTTATGAAGAATAAGCTGCTAGAGGTGAGTGATCAGTTGAGAAGGGCAAAACCGGTTGTCAGCCACTCCTGGGTTTAGGTGGTCCAGGGCTTAGATCTGAAATGTGGAAGCGGCTACCAGCTGTTGGGTCCCCACCCAAACTGAGAACACAGATTTCAATGTAACAAACTGTTTGAGACTTTCAGAATTGTCAGCCATAGACAAGTTTGGCCCTTTACAGAGAGGCTTCCATCCACTTTGCAAGTCAATCTTCCTTCAGTCTCTTCCCCTCTCTGGGCTGTAACTCAGGACAGTGACTCTCAGAGTGCGGTCCCTGGACCAGAGTATCAGCATTACTTAGGAATCTCTTTTACAATTGAGGTTAAAAAAAATGACATAACATCAAATTGACCATTTTAAAGAGTACCACTCATCCTCATGTAGTATTTTCTTAGTACTATGCAACTATCCCCCTCTACCTAGTCCCAAAACATTTTCATCATTCCAAAAGGAAAGCCTGTGCCCAGTAAGCAGTCACTCCTTCCCCCCACCCCCAACCTCCACCCCTCAGCCCCTGGCAACCACTAATCACTTTCTGCCTTTGTGGACTTGCCAATTCTGGACATTTCACAGAAACGGAGTCATGCAATACGTGACGTTTTGTGGCTGGCTTCTTTCACTTAGCATAATGTTCTTAAGGTTCATCCAGGTTGTAGCATGTGTTAACACTTCATTCATTTCTATAGTTCTAGGAACTTATTAGAAATGTAAATTTCCTGCCTCACACAGACCTAATGCATGAGAAGCTCTGAGCCCTCTTTTGGTTCCTTGAATGCATCCTAGCATCTAAGAACTCCCGATTTAGGAGATATCAGCCCAGGCTCTTAAACTCAGAAGTCAGTTGGGTTCCTAAATCCAGGATTTTGTTATTCTGCCCCAAACCCTGCGAGAACATCAATGTTTCAAAACCAAAATGTTTCTGCCTTTTTCTTGAGTTGTACGAGAGGGCTGTCAGGATCTGCCAATTTCATTCCTTATCTTAAAAAACAAACTGAACATCTAGAGCACGTTCTTTCAAAATAACCTCATCTACAATCTCTTGATGTTAACTTCACCCTTTTGCATTCTATTCCCATCCTATTTATAGAATGGCTAGTTTCTTCTCGAACATCTCCAAAGGTGCCTTCTGTTACCCAGGCTGCACACGGTAGGTGCTTCGAACAGGACTGGCCCTGCTGGCACCTTCCTTCACTCCCTCTTTTGGGACAGTACAAGTCATTCCTGTGAACACGCTTCATCTCAATCCAGGAGCCCCCTTAACGGCTTTCAGTTGCACTGAACCAAAAGGCATTTTAGTTTGATACCCAAATTCTGAATTTCTTTGGTATGTTCCCCTCATGGTTGCTTGTGTAGCCCACCTGGCCCTCTGCTGATAATTAGTAGGTTTAGGAAGAAGAGCTGTCCTGGATGGCGTGGGAACCTGTAGTGGGAAATGCAGAGAACTGGGCCCAAGTAGCTGGGTTTCAGGGCTGCCTTGACTCATGTTCTCATTCACTCAACAAACGCCGGCTTCGCTGAAGACTGTAGACCAGCTGCAAGGGGCGGACACAGCAGGGGAAAGGCTGACAGTGCCCCGCTGCTCCCGATTCCAGGACATAGGAGTCTAGGGCAAGGGCCCAACGAGCACAGAGGCCCTCTCAGCGCCATGCGAGGAGGCGCTGTGGGGGCGTCGGTGACGCACCATGGAGGAGACGCCAGTGGCGGCAGGGGAAGAGGCTGTGGTGGCTGTGTTAGGGGAAGCACGCTGACTGAAACCGCCCACCCTGGCCAGGCACCAGAGTAGCCATTTGCATGAGTTGTTTTATGACAGCAGGTCCTGGTAAGGAACACGGAACTAATAAGCCACCACCAACTGGACGAGTTCGGGAAAGGTCAAAAGGAGACACCATGTGTCTGACCACCTCCCAGAATCCCCGCTGATCACCTCCCAGAATCCTCCTCGCTGGCATCCATCTTGGTTGAGCAATGTGGGCAGCACCAGGAAGGACCCAAGTCAGAATGATGGGCAGAGACAAGACTAACCCCATCACCATAAAACCTGAGACTGAACCACGTGGCAGAAGTTCTCCCGGTTTCCCTTACCCCTCGGCTCTCCGCCCAGGCGCCCCTTCCCAACAAAATCTCTGGCTTTCTCAGCACCTGTGTCTCCTTAGGCAAGAGCCCACTTTTGGGCCCTGGAAGGGGTCCCCCTTCCTGCAAGAGTTGTGGTGTGTGTGTTCAGGAGAGGTCAAAGACGACTCTGAGGAGAAAGAGAGGGATACGTTTAGACAAGAAGGATGAGTTAGCAGAACAGGATTTCAGGTGGGGTGGGGGTAGTTCAGTTGGAAAGAGCATTCCAGAGAGCGGAGATGGCATATGCACAGGCTGGGAGAGAGAAGGAGTGTGTTTCTTGCTAGGAACTAGAAGGATTGTGAAGTCACCGGACTGTTGTTGTCAGGGCTGGCTCTGCTGCGATATAGAGTTAGCAAGAGAAGAGTCTACAGAGCCCACTGAAAGCCAGGGAAGCCATGGCCTCCTTGTCAGTAAACTCAGCAGGAACCCACAGCAGGATTAAAGCTGAGTTGTGATTTGACCTGCTATGTGTTTCCATGATCACTTGGACTATGTAAGGGGAGTGAATTGGAGGGAATGAGAAAGGAGACTGCGAACCCAGTCAAGAGGCTCTTGCACCTGGGGCCTCTCATACCACTGCCCTCGGGCAGTGCCATCTGTGCATATGCCATCTCTGCCCAATATACTGGAGAACAGTTTGAGGAGGTCTAGTAAAGTCAAAGATATGTGTGCTCTGTAATCCAGAAAGCTTCATCACAAGAAGTTATGAGGAAGATGTCCATAACTATATTCTTTGAAATAAAAAATGGAAGCAATTTAAGTGTCAATGAGTAGGAGACTGGATAAAATGTGATACATAAAACATGCGATATTTATACGATGGATTTTTATGCAGGAGTTAAGATGAATGAACTGGGGCTGGATTTATCAAACTGAAACATCTCAAAAGCATAATGTTGAACAAAGAGCCATGGTATGCAGAAATGCAGGTACAACCTGACATCTTGTACTTAAAACTTAGTAAGGTCTACCATTACTTTACACATTCTTAAGAGAGAAAAAAATGCTGAGAACTAAACTCTGACAAAATGCATTCTTGTCACTTACTAGATAATTTATACTTGATTAGAAAATCTTTTACACCATATATCACTCTCGTGCATGCATAAAAAGGGGAAATAGAAGTGAAATAAATCAGTTATGGGTTCCCCTAACTTTTGCACATATAAATCCTAACTCTTCTAAATTCTCTTGACTTAAAGTCACAGATGTCTGTGTTTCCCAAATAATAAATCCTCAATCCAACTACAGGATGGGTGACAAGGCATTCTTAAGTAATCCATTAGAAAACTCACAGTCATTGGCACTGGGCTCTTAAGCTAGTTTTGCAGTTAGGTATAACTAAGCTTCTTTGGAGTCCTCCTTCTATAACATTGCTGTACGTTTCTGATTTATCGTCACCCCCACGATCTCCTCACAATCACTTGATTCCTGAAGGGGAAGAGTGCCCCCACTAATGTCTCCACAATTTTCAGCAAGTTTGACCCCGCTGCTTTGGGATGTGCAGGCAGTAGGGAACGATTGCCATTGGAAGCTATTGGAAGGCATCATCAGTTACAAGAGCATTGTGATTTCAGAGATACTCAAATGGGAAAAATGTTGTGTGTTTTACATTTTGGAAGATAAATTCAAAACAAGAGAGTCTTAGCAAACCCACTTGCCTTCATAGTCATGCTACATCCTCCCATCCAGCCTCGTAATGAAACCAGCATTTTGATATCACTTACGGGTGGAATCTAAAAAAGCGATACAAACGAACTTACAAAACAGAAACTGACTCACAGACACAGAAGACAAACTTATGGTTACCAGAGGGGAAAGGGAGAGGTAAGGGATGAATTAGGAATTTGGGATTAGCAGATACAAACTACTATATATAAAAAAGATAACCAAGATCCTAGTATATAGCACAGGGAACTATATTCAATATCTGGGAATAAACTGTAATGGAAAAAAAAATATGTGCTTTAGAAATGAGGAAATATGGTAGTTGTCATTTATGAATAAACATATATTTATAAACCATAAAAACTACGTGTGGAAATAATAAACATCATTTAAAGACTGCTGCTAGTGGAAATCTGCTGTATGATGCAGGGAGCTCAAACCTGGTGCTCTGTGATAACCTAGAGGTGTGGGAACGGGGTAGGAGGTGTGAGAGAGGTTCAAGAGGGAGGTTACATATATGGCTGATTCATGCTGATATATGGAAGAAGCCAACACAGTATTGTAAAGCAATTATCCTCCAATTAAAAATAAATAATTAAAAAATAAAAATAATAAAGACAGCTGCCATCACAGAGAGAGTGGTGATGCGGAAACAGAGGGCATGTTATGGGGACAGATGCACATTGGGACTTCCAATCAGTTGTTCACATTACCATCGTTAAGCTTGGCGGTGTCACATGGGTGGGTAGTTGTATTACTTGCCACACTTTCTGTAAGACAACTGTTTCACAACTTATAGAAAAAGGCTTCCCTGCTGGTAAAGAATCTGCCTGCAATGAGGGAGACCTGGGTTCGATCCCTGGGTTGGGAAGATCACCTGGAAAAGGGAACAGCTACCCACTCCAGTATTCTGGCCTGGAGAATTCCATGGACTGTATAGTCCATGGGGTCGTGAAGAGTTGGACACAACTGAGAGACTTTCACTTTTATTTTCAAAAAAAAAAAGGAGACTGCCACACTAGCACAATTCTGTTAATAGTCACTGTGTGAATCAGGGAACATGTACAACCTCAGCTTCCTATTCTATTAATACATTGTAAAGAGGGTCATACCTCTTCTCCTTGCCTCAGAGGAATTTTGGGTTGTTGTGAAGGTCAAAGCTGCAAGTGCTTGTGCAATCCACTGTTAAACCATAGAGCACAGTAGAGAAAGGTTACTGAGACTGTCATCTCACAAGTTTACCAAACCTCTTATCAGGGATGTGTGGGAGGCGCTCACAGCAATGGCCCCCAGGGGACTGGGTCCCTCCTGTATCTACAGCCCTTTTGTAATATGACTCTGTCACTCCTCCCATCACATGGGGAGCCTGTTTCTCCACTTCTAAGCTCTGGGCTGGCCTTGGGACCTGCTGTGATCAACAGAATATGGTGACAGTGACACGGCAAGTGCAGAGCCTAGACCTCAACATGAAGGTGTCTTCCACTGGAACACTTCAGATTCCTGAGACACTCCCACCTCTCACCAGGCTGGGAAGCCCAGTCTAGCCTACTGGAGAATGAAAAGTTGGGAGGAACCAAGAAGCCCAGCCAACGGCCAGTACCAACTGCCAAACATGAGTCAGGCCATCTTGAACCTTCCAGTCCCACTGACCCTCTGGTCAAATGCTGCCAACTAACAGAATTAAAATTAACCCCCCTGATGATCCACAGAGCCATGAGAAATAGTCAGCAGGGTCTTTAGGTCACCATGTTTCAGGGTGGTTTGCTTTGCAGAGTTGGGTACACTGACCTGTGACTGAAAGTTTGGTTTAGTCTATTCTGCTGATGACAGTACCTTTGCCATTTTGAGAGTTGAGCGGTAAGTAATTATTAAGCACCTACTCTTTGTTGGTTATGGGGTATGTGATGTGAAGACTACCAAAAAAGGACTCTAGATAAATGGCTCAGCCGTAGCACAAACAAGAACTGTAACCTCGTTAGGAAAAGAAGATGTAAATGATAGAAAGCATGAGCTAAATTGAGAAAGATGTGCTCTGCAGAGGAAAGTGAACCCTTTCTTATTATGTAGCAGAAACTCCGGCTTAGTTCATAGAATCCTCACAACAACTCTATAAGGCAGGTACTCTGATTATTCCCATTTTACAGGTAAGGAAACTGAGGAAGCTGCAGGGAAGTAAGCTGTCCAGAGTCACATAGCCAGCAAGTGGCTGGCCCTGGCCTGGGTGCCCTAGACTAGACAAATGACAGGAAGGCTAGTGCTGTGAGGATGTGGGGACAGATGCTTTGAGGGGTGGGGGGGAATGTTCCTAGGCAAGAGAGACCTCAGCTGGCCTTGGAGGTTGGGTGGGAGCTGGAGTGGAATTTAAAAGGTTCCAGGCAGAGATCATGGTGTATGCACGTGGAGGTTGGAGCCCCA
This sequence comes from Moschus berezovskii, assembly GCF_049115385.1. Lineage (NCBI taxonomy): Eukaryota > Metazoa > Chordata > Mammalia > Artiodactyla > Moschidae > Moschus > Moschus berezovskii. The sequence goes on along the minus strand of NC_142466.1, from coordinate 51,743,592 downwards.
TGAGAAGCTGAGCCCAGCTGGGTCAGGACCTGCCTCTCTCCAACCCAGGGGTCTGTGACTATCCTTCCAGGCCACCTACATCCCAGTGAGACCCCCACTGCCTGGCCGAGGGGAGGCCCGGGAAAGATGGGCTGGGAGGAGCTTGGAAAGTGGAAGTATCATTCCCACTTGGAAAGTGGCAGGATGGAGGGGCAGGACAGGAAACAGGGGTGGAGGCCTCCAGGGCTGCCAGAATTCTCAGCTGGGGTGAGGAGGAGGCAGTGAGTTGAGGAGTTGTCATCCTGCTGCCCCGCGAAGCCCACGTCCATCAGCCAGGACGAGCTGCGGGGGCAGGCCACAGTGCCAGGCCAGAAGATGCCCCAGTTCCCCGGGACGTGGGGTGGACTTGCTTATGTCCCTGTGTGCACCCAGACCATCTTTTCCTGCTGTTTTATATGAGCAACGGCCAGCAAAATTATTTCTGCCAAAACCTATACTATGACTGTAGAGGGAGGGGTGTGCTCAGAGATGCTTTGAAATTCTCCTAAACAACCTGTGAGTTATGATGGAACATTTTAATAAGAGTCCAGTTCTTGTTGTTGTATGCACTCTTGGTTAAGCTATGTCATTTCACCTCATAAATGTGCTTTTACCGGTGGGGTGGCGATGGGGGTTGCTGATGTAGTTACTGTTCCTGAGAAGGACCCACGAAAAGCAGAGACCATAGGCGCATCATCTGGCTTCACCACTCACTCACCCCCACAACACTGAATTGCTCACAGCCTGTGGGAATTCAGGAAAGGCTTCCAGTGAAGAGGCATTTGAAATGGACCTTGGAGGATGGAGATTTCGATGGGTGAGGCCAGAGGAAAGAGTTTACCTGCTTATGGGTAAACTGAGCAATGACCAGGGACCCCGCACATGCAGGGGGTGAAAAAAAATTCTATGTAAGAACAGAGCTGGGGAAAGAGAGTAAGATGGGACATGTCAGACGGCTGGGTTGGCGGTAGGGACCTTGAATGGACAGTTGGGAGACATGGACTTGCCTTCTGAAAGCAAGATGACAAACACAACATCTCAGGAAAGCAGCAATTGTTCCTGCTTGTTCTTAATTCAACCGTATGGATCTGGATAAGTACAGACAGATAAAAATTGTGTGATTCTGAGACCATCCCGTGTAAAAAGATCAGATGACTCTCTGTGAACAAACCCTTGCAGAGTAAATGATATACAGTATATATTTTGGTGAACTTTAAACTGTACATGTAATACGTGGCTGGGGTAGAAAAATTTGAAAACATGGATAAGCAAAAGAAAGAAAAAAGAAATAACACTTATAATTCTACCATCCAGAGATACTATGCCTTTCAGACTTCTCTCAATGTATGGATATAAATTTATGTTACATAAGTGGGCTCATACTGCTTTAGAACCTACTTTAGAAAACTTAATAGCTTGTGACTATCTTTCCATATAAATAAATACACTCCCCAGCATCATTTTAAACGGCCATTTTTCAGTCCATATTGAAGAACATCTCGAACCGTCTTCAATCTCCCACTTCTATTTTTGTTAAAATCTTAACTGTATCCATTCAAGCGATGTGTTCTTAGCCACACGTACAGAAGAGGGCACTTGAAAAATCAAACCCAGAGTAATCATCCCTATTATGTTCATCACTTTAGAGCTCTTTGCATTGCGTACCCGATGGAGCATTCCGCCGTCTGGCAGAGAGTCCTCAGGTGGTGCTAGTGGGTGACACAGTTCCTTCAGAACACAGATGACTCACTTGATGACTGTGTGGGCTACTTCCGTGCGGACCTGACCCCACTTCTATTGCCTCGTATTTCTGTATTCACGCCAACTCCCTCAAAAAAGAAACAACAAGAATTTGATGTTTTGCAGTTGTTTGTGATTGATGATGCATTCTTGAAACAGGGAAAAAATTAATGGATTCAGTAGATCCTGCAAAATGTTTATGAGTAGACTGAGCAGAAGAAAATGCCTTTTCTACTAAGTAAGCTGTACCTGGGGCCTCCTGAGAAGTTAACCTGATGAGATAGAAATGCTGAGCTGAAGTGTGCCCCCTTGGTTTGCAGAGTCCGGTTTTCTCTGGCACCATCCATGTACGATAAAATTTACGAGCATCTTTAAAATGATGACATCAAAAACAACTACTACAAATTTGAACCTCAGGGAAGAAGGAAGCATATGGACCTCACTGCTTCCCTCTAGTGGTTATGTCCTGTTTCGGCGGGTGTCTTGGCACTTGGGTGGTTCCTGTACTGGGAAGCCCAGAGCCCTCTTGTGGAGGGCAGGAGAAGGTGTCCACATTTCTCATAAGGGCAGAGACCTGGGCTGCGGAGAAGCCCGTGGATTGGCAGACAAACTTGACCTGAGGGTCTGGTAAACACGAGTCACCTCCTCCAGAGCTTGTGGACGTTTCCCCCACACCAAGATATCTTAGAAGCAGAATCAAATAAATTCTCATGATTTAATTGTCTTTTTTTAAAAATTAAATACTTGTTAATTTTCTATTTATTCTATTACTTTGAACGTCCTATTGGAATTAGCCAATTTAAGTAGTAGAATATAGCCCTGTTTATCAGACATGGTCCATGAATAAAGAGAAGGCTCAAAAGAGCTGATAGTGCAACCCATGGACCATGATAACTTGTCAGGTTTTGCAGATAGAAGATAATGATTGAAGATGTAGGCTGTGATGCCTAATTCCCATACTGGTTCTGCTAACTGGATGGCGGGCAGGCACCTGACTTAAGTTTTCAAACCCTCACTTTACTATAAAGCAAGAATGCTGATAGTTCCCACCTTGCAGAGTTATGGCAATTCAGTGGTGAAGAATTGGCCTGCAAATGCAGGAGCCGCAGGAGACTCAGGTTCGATCCCTGGGTCTGGAAGATCTCCTGCAGAAAGAAATGGCAACCCACTCCAGTATTCTTGCCTGGGAAATCACCTGAACAGAGGAGACTGCTGGGTTACAGTCCACAGGGTCACAGGAAACAACTGAGCACGCATGCAAATAAATATATTAGTGCATTGTACTTAGCAAATGCTATTACTATTTAACCAGAAGATGAACATTTTTTAAAGGTGTATTACTTTTTTTGTTGCCTTCTATGACAAAATACAATGACCAACATTAATCATTTTCTAGGAGGCTCTTATTTCTCTTTGTGAAAAATGACTCTATGTCCATAAATAGGGCAATGAAGAGCTAAGAAGTGGCAGAGGTCTGAGTACAGTTATCCAACTTTTTTTACTACAAACCTAGTGGTCTTCATGTGAACTGCCTGTCCTACATTCTGAGTTCTTACTTCTATTTCCATTTTCACCTGTTCTCTCCTGTCTTATCGCCCATTTCTAACACCACTGTTGACTCCACCTTCTCTCCAATCTGCTGTGGACTCAGAAAGGAGGTAACAGAGCTCATTAGAATTTTGCTTCATGCAATAGGTTAAATAGGCACCATTGGGAACATCTGAACTCTTTCCGTCTTTGAAAAACACATAATCTCCTGTCTGAATACACGTATGCCTTTTAGGGTCCCTGGAATCCATACCTAAACAGTAGAAAACAACTTAAAAAAAATTTTTTTAATGGAAGTGTTAAAAGACTTTTTTTTAGGATGGGCAGCTGATCATGTGAGCTGGGAGCTTTGGAGGTAATCCTATTTTGTCTTTTGTCTCCTTATTGGAGGGGCTACCCCACGCCCAAGGTCAGGGGTGGCGGCCAAGAGGAGCTACCCCACTTCCAAGGAGCAGTGGGTGCGCAGGCGCAGGAGGGCCGAGAGGAGCTACTCCACATTCAAGGTCAGGAGGGGCGACCTCATCCAAGGTAAAGAGCAGCGGCTGTGCTTTGCTGGAGCAGCCGTGAAGAGATACCATACGTCCAAGGTAAGAGAAACCCAAGTAAGACGGTAGGTGTTGCGAGAGGGCATCAGAAGGCAGACACACTGAAACCATAATCACAGAAAACTAGTCAATCTGATCACATAGATCACAGCCTCGTCTAACTCAATGAAACTAAGCCATGCCGTGTGGGGCCACCCAAGACAGGCGGGTCATGGTAGACAGGTCTGACAGAATGTGGTCCACTGGAGAAGGGAATGGCAAACCATTTCAGTATTCTTGCCTTGAGAATCCCATGAACAGTATGAAAAGGCAAAAAGATAGGATACTGAAAGAGGAACTCCCCAGGTCGGTAGGTGCCCAATATGCTACTGGAGATCAGTGGAGAAATAACTCCAGAAAGAATGGATAGAGCCAATGCAAAAACAATACCTAGTTGTGGATGTGACTGGTGATAGTAGCAAGATCCGGTGCTGTAAAGAGCAATATTGCATAGGAACCTGGAGTGTTAGGTCCATGAATCAAGGCAAATTGGAAGTGGTCAAACAGGAGATGGCAAGAGTGAACGTCGACATTCAAGGATCAGCGAACTAAAATGCACTGGAATGGATGAATTTAACCCAAATGACCATTGTATCTACTACTGTGGGCAGGAATCCCTTAGAAGAAATGGAGTAGCCATCACGGTCAACAAGAGTCTGAAATGCAATACTTGGATGCAATCTCAAAAACAACAGAATGATCTCTGTTCATTTCCAAGGCAAACCATTCAATATCACGGTGATCCAAGCCTATGCCCCAACCAGTAACACATCCAAAACACATGTCCTTTTCATTATAGGGGACTGGAACACAAAAGTAGGTGGTCAAGAAACACTTGGAGTAACAGGCAAATTTGGCCTTGGAATATGGAATGAAGCAGGGAAAAGGCTAATGGAGTTTTGCCAAGAGAATGTGCTCGTCATAGCAAACACCCTCTTCCAACAACACAAGAGAAGACCCTACACATGGACATCACCAGATGGCCAACGCCAAAATCAGATTGATTATATTCTTTTCAGCCAAAGATGGAGACATTCTATACAGTCAGCAAAAACAAGACCAGGGGGCTGACTGTGGCTCAATCATGAACTCCTTATTGTCAGACTTAAATTGAAGAAAGTAGGGAAAACCACTAGACCATTCAGATATGACCTAAATCAAATCCCTTATGATTATACAGTGAAAGTGAGAAATAGATTTAAGGGAGTAGATCTGATAGATAGAGTGCCTGATGAACGATGGACGGAGGTTCATAACATGTTACAGGAGACAGGGACCAAGACCATCCCCATGCAAAAAATGCAAAAAAGCAATATGGCTGTCTGGGGAGGCCTTACAAAAAGCTGTGAAAAGAAGAGAAGTAAAAACCAAAGGAGAAAAGGAAAGATATAAGCATCTGAATGCAGAGTTCCAAAGAATAGCAAGGAGAGATAAGAAAGCCTTCCTCACCAATGAATACAAAGAAACAGAGGAAAACCACAGAATGGGAAAGGCTAGAGATCTCTTGAAGAAAATTAGAGATACCAAGGGAACATTTCATGCAATGATGGGCTCGATAAAGGGAAGAAATGGAATGGACCTAACAGAAGCAGAAGATATTAAGAAGAGGTGGTAAGAATACACAGAAGAACTGTACAAAAAAGATCTTCATGACCCAGACAATCATGATGGTGTGATCACTCACCTAGAGCCAGACATCCTGGAATGTGAAGTCAAGTGGGCCTTAGAAAGCATCACTATGAACATAGCTAGTGGAGGTGATGGAATTCCAGTTGAGCTATTTCAAATCCTAAAAGATGATGCTGTGCAAGTGTTGCACTCAGTATGCCAGCAAATTTGGAAAACTCAGCAGTGGCCACAGGACTGGAAAAGGTCAGTTTTCATTCCAGTCCCAGAGAGGCAATGCCAAAGAATGCTCAAACTACCGCACAATTGCACTCATCTCACACGCTAATAAAGTCATGCTCAAAATTCTCCAAGCCAGGCTTCAGCAATACGTGAACCTTGAACTTCCAGATGTTCAAGCAGGTTTTAGAAAAGGCAGAGGAACCAGAGATCAAATGGCCAACATCCGCTGGATCATGGAGAGAGCAAGAGAGTTCCAGAAAAACATCTATTTCTGTTTTATTAACTATGCCAAAGCCTTTGACTGTGTGGATCACAATAAACTGTGGAAAATTCTGAAAGAGATGGGCATACCAGACCACCTAACCTGCCTCTTGAGAAACCTGTATGCAGGTCAGGAAGCAACAGTTAGAACTGGACATGGAACAACAGATTCGTTCCAAATAGGAAAAGGAGTACGTCAAGGTTGTATATTGTCACCCTGCTTATTTAACTTCTATGCAGAGTACATCATGAGGAACGCTGGGCTGGAAGAAGCACAAGCTGGAATCAAGATTGCTGGGAGAAATATCAATCACCTCAGATATGCAGATGACACCACCCTTATAGCAGAAAGTGAAGAAGAACTAAAAAGCCTCTTGATGAAAGTGAAAGAGGAGAGTGAAAAAGTTGGCTTGAAGCTCAACATTCAGAAAACGAAGATCATGGCATCTGTTCCATCACTTCATGAGAAATAGATGGGGAAACAGTGTCAGACTTTATTTTGGGGGGCTCCAAAATCACTGCGGATGCTGATTGCAGTCATGAAATTAAAAGACGCTTACTCCTTGGAAGGAAAGTTATGACCAACCTAGATAGCATATTAAAAAGCAGAGATGTTACTTTGCCAACAAAGGTCCGTCTAGACAAGGCTATGGTTTTTCCCGCGGTCATGTATGGATGTGAGAGTTGGACTGTGAAGAAAGCTGAGCACTGAAGAATTGATGCTTTTGAACTGTGGTGCTGGAGAAGACTCGTGAGAGTTCTTTGGACTGCAAGGAGATCCAACCAGTCCATCCTAAAGGAGATCAATCCTGGGTGTTCATTGGAAGGACTGATGCTGAGGCTGAAACTCCAATACGTTGGCCACCTGATGCGAAGAGTTGATTCATTGGAAAAGACTCTGATGCTGGGAGGGATTGGGGGCAGTAGGAGAAGGGGACGACAGAGGATAAGTTGGCTGGATGGTATCACTGACTCTATGCACATGAGTTTGAGTGAACTCCGGGAGTTGGTGATGGACAGGGAGGCCTGGCGTGCTGTGATTCATGGAGTCGCAAAGAGTCGGATAGGACTGAGCAATGGAACTGAATTGAACTGAGGCTCGATTCTACTCCCTGTCCTGGAAGAAGTGGCCCCTAGTTGTCGGGTTGAGTAGTGGTGGGGAGGGCAGGCTACTGTTTGACAGAAAACAGTCTTGCAGGTAGTGGTAATGGAAGTCCAGTTCACACGCTCAGTTGCATCCAGCTCTTTGTGACCCCATGACTGCAACACTCCAGGATTCCCTCTCCATCACCAACTCCCGAAGTCTACCCAAACCCATATCCATTGAATCAGTGATGCCATCCAACCATCTCCTCCTCTGTCGTCCCCTTCTCCTCCTCCCCTCAATCTTTCCCAGCATCAGGGTCTTTTCAAATGAGTCAGCTCTTCACACCAAGTGGCCAAAGTGTTGGAGCTTCAGCTTCAACATCAGTCCTTCCAATGAACACTCAGGACTGATCTTCTTTAGCATGGATTGGTTGGATCTCCTTGCAGTCCAAGGGACTCGCAAGAGTCTTCTCCAACACCACAATTCAAAAGCATCAATTCTTCAGCACTCAGCTCTCTTTATAGTTCATGCATGACCACTGGAAAAACCATAGCCTTGACTAAATGGACATTTGTTGACAAAGTAATGTCTTTGCTTTTTAACATGCTGTCTGGGTTGGTCATAACTTTTCTTCCAAGGAGTAAGTGTCTTTTAATTTCATGGCTGCAATCACCATCTGCAGTGATTTTGGAGCCTCCCAAAATAAAGTCTGACACTGTTTCCACTGTTTCCCCATCTATTTGCCATGAAGTAATGGGACCGGATGCCATGATCTTAGTTTTCTGAATGTTGAGTTTTAAGCCAACTTTTTCTCTCTCCTCTTTCACTTTCATTAAGAGGCTCTTTAGTTCTTCACTTTCTGCCATAAGGGTGGTTTTATCTGCATATCTGAGGTTATTGGTATTTCTCCCGGCAAACTTGATTCCACCTTGTGCTACCTCCAGCCCAGCGGTAATGGAAGAGCAAGCAGATATTAGCCAGGGAAGCATAACTGGAGAAGAATCTGAACCAGAGTCAAAATGGGAGCATAGATCAAGTGAGGAGAGGCAAGGTGGGTCTATGATTGAGAGTACAAATAAAAAGGTATGAAGTGGGGATGTGCTGCCTGTAGCTTTGTCGTGTGGTGAGGTCTGGGAGTATGATTCCTCCAGCTCTGTTCTTCCTTCTCAAGATTGTTTTGACTATTCAGGGTCTTTTGTGTCTCCATACAAATTTTAAAATTGTTCTAATTCTGTGAAAAATGCCATTGGTATTTTGATAGGGATTACATTGAATCGGTAGATTGCCTTGGGTAGTATGGTCATTTTAACAATGTACCTTCTTCCAATCCAAAAACACAGTGTATCTTTCTATCTGTTTGTATCATTTTCAATTTCATCAGCATTAGTCATATAGCTTTCTGAGAACAGATCTTTTACCTGTAGGTAAGTTAGTTTTTAATGACACTCACTGGCACACCATGTATTTTATTACAGATCCAAGATGCCTAATGACATTAAATTTTTTTTATTTTATATTGGGGTATAGCCAATTAACAATGTTGTGATAGTTTCCAGTGCACAGCAGAGCAAGTCAACAGTATATTTACATGTATCCATTCTCCCCCAAACTCTGCTCCCATTCAGGTTGCCACATAACATTGAGCAGGGTTCCCTGTGCTAGATAGTAGGTCCTTGTTGGTCTAAAGACATTTTAAAACCGATTTATATTTTATTTTTAATTTTTATTGTGGTCTCTCACACTAGAACATAATCACATCGCCTGGTATATAGAAGGTACTTCTCTTAGATGGTTTTTTCTTAGAAACAGACCCTGAATCAAGAAATGTGAGTGCATGTGATTTATTAAGGACATGCTTCTGGGAGAAACTGCTAAGGAAGCAGGGAGGCTGGAGAAGAGGATGCGGTCAAGAAATGGTGCGATGGCAGGAGAAAGTCCTGGTCTCTGAGTCCCAGGGGAGCTCTGGAAAGTCAGCTGCACCTCAGAGTTTGTCCCTCTGGGAGGCAAGGAAGGCAGTATTCCAAATATTCCCTCCCACAGTGAGGTCAGTCACTGAGCGGCAGAGGCCAGGGAGTGCACAGGGGGTAATAAACTCCCATTCTCCAAGCAGACAAGATGACTTCAGCAGCCACAGTCAGAGTTTAGAGGAAAGGTGAAGCCGTGAGCAGGTAGCCATGCAGCACAGAAAAGCTGGGACCTGGGAAGCATGTCAGGGGTGTCCCCTCGAGTTCTCACTAAGCATATAATAAATGAGTGGATCAATGAACAAGTACAAGGCCCTCACCCCTCCATAAGGACACACATGGTACCATTTTTTTTCCTTTATATCATGTGTACTTACATCCCCATTACCTAGTGTTCTATGGATTAGATTTTGGTAAAGAAACATTGCTCAGCCAGAGAGCTAACTTCTCCTTATCCAGGACACTGCGTTTTGGGCATAAGCCCCTCCAATGACAGAGACAGCAGAACTGGGTTGGTTTCCAGAGTCAAATCTTCCAAAGAACTGGAATCACCAGTGCACAAGTGTGACCTCAAGAAAGACGTGACCAATGTGGTCCTGGGCCTGGCATTAGAGTGGACAGGAAGGGGTTTAACGTGACCCTGCACCTCTCAATAAGTGAGTGACCAAAGAGCAAATGGGACCCTAGAAGTCCATCCCCAGGGCAACACGAGAAAGTGATCGAGAGTCCAATGTGAGAACAGAAAAAGAAGAGATCAAAGTCAGTCTCCCCGTGGGGAGTGGCAATAAACGGTCCAGAAGACAAATTTTTGTGCCCGTAAATATCTTACATGATGATGAAGAGAATACACAGATGTGTGAAAACCTCATAAACAAGAAACAGGCTCTGTCCCAGCTGCTCGCAGTCAGAGAACTGCATCATCATCCACTACCCCAGAGGAAGGAGCAAAGATTAAAACCAGAATGACCTCCATTCGTGAGGCTTATTTTAGTTGAAATGGGTCTAGTTCTTTAGTAGAAATTATGTCTCCTATAGGGAGGTTCAGTTCAGTTCAGTTCAGTCGCTCAGTCGTGTCCGACTCTCCGCGACCCCATGTATCACAGCACGCCAGGCCTCCCTGTCCATCACCAACTCCCGGAGTTCACTCAAACTCATGTCCACAGAGTCGGTGATGCCATCCAGCCATCTCATTCTCTGTCGGCCCCTTCTCCTCCCGCCCCCAACCTTTGCCAGCATCAGAGTCTTTTCCAGTGAGTCAACTCATCGCATGAGGTGGCCAAAGTATTGCAGTTTCAGCTTTAGCATCAGTCCTTCCAATGAACACCCAGGATTGATCTCCTTTAGAATGGACTGGTTGGATCTCCTTGCAGTCCAAGGAACTCTCAAGAGTCTTCTCCGGCACCACAGTTCAAAAGCATCAATTCTTCGGCGATCAGCTTTCTTCACAGTCCAACTCTCACATCCATACATGACCACGGGAAAAACCATAGCCTTGACTAGACGGGCCTTGGTTGGCAAAGTAATGTCTCTGCTTTTTAATATACTATCAAGGTTGGTCATAACTTTCCTTCCAAGGAGTAAGCGTCTTTTAATTTCATGGTTGCAATCAGCATCTGCAGTGATTTTGGAGCCCAAAAAAATAAAGTCTGACACTGTTTCCACTGTTTTTCCATCTATTTCCCATGAAGTGATGGGACCAAAGATACTTTCCTTTCTTATGTTCCCATTGACGGACCCCTGACATGGGTTGTCCTGTAGAAAAAGTGTGCAGTGAATCTGAGGGATTCATGCATAGCTCACCTGTGCCATTCAGCCTAGAAGACTGGGGAGAAATTGGCACAAAAATCATACCCAAAATAAGATCCTGGTATACAGACTTTGTTACATAAGTCTTGTGTGTTTCAGAGTCTTAGAAATGAACAAGGAAACAAAAAAATAGTACATTCTGACACTCAGCTATGTTCCCAGCAGTTGAGGGAATAGCATACTGAGTCTGGAAAGGTGAGGGGCGACAGTGCCTGAAGCAGCAGAAGGGAACCCAGGCCACTTCCTTTCCACCGTATTTGAATCTGAATGCAGGTCTGTCCGCTTATGTGCCCTTTTCACTGTGGACATAAGCAGACGGGTACACAGGGAGTTAAAGGATTAAAATACTAACTGAACTGACCCTTGTAACAACTTTTCAAGGAGGCAGAAATGGAAGTCCTGACCACAAACTGGGGCTGGCTTTGGCAGTTTAAAGATGTACAACTAATTCACACCATAACTACTTTTTTAAAAAAATTAAAGTATAGTTGATTTACGGTATTATATTAGTTTCAAGTATACAACAAAGTGATTGTTATATATAGTTTATAACTATAGCTTATAAGTATATATATAACTGAATCACTTTGTAATATACATATAACTGAATGTAGAGATATATATTAATATTATTACAAGATATTGAGTATAGTACCCTGTGCTATATAGTAAATCCTTGTTGCTTATCTATTTTATGTATAGCAGTTTGTATTTGTTAATCCCGTACTCCTAATTTATCATTCCCCTCGCCCTCTCCCCTCTGGTAACCATAAGTTTGTTTTCTACGTCTTTGAGTCTGTTTCTGTTTTGTATATAGATTCATTTTGTGTCATAGTTTAGATTTCACATATAAGTGATATTATATGTTATCTGTCTTTCTCTGTCCGACATCTTTCACTTAGTATGATGATCTCTAGGTCCATCCATGTTGCTGCAAATGGCATTATTTCATTCTTTTTTATGGCTGAGGAATTATTATTACTTCTGAGCTTTCACTATTAGAAGTAATGTGCGATCACCAATGAATTGTGAGATTTGTATAGCCCAACCTGTAAGTATACAAAAATGGAACTGGGAATGAACTAAACCCATTTACCATTCATTGACATCTACAGTATGCCTTGCTCTGCAACTGGGAAGAGTAGTGTGGGAGCAGGGGCAACAGGTTGAAAACTGTGTGATAGAATCTCTGATGCCAAGAAAATGAGTCAATACCTGTGGTGGAAAAAAGATGGGTTAGTACCACTATTTGTGTTGACAGTTTGAGATAAAGGGTGTTAGTAATTTTCTAGAAAGAGATTTCCTATATATTGAGAAATACTGAAGGGGGCAGGGAAGTCACAATGTTTGATTGCATCCTGTGCTTCCTGAATGTCTGCTGCTGCTGCTGCTAAGTCACTTCAGTCGTGTCCGACTCTGTGTGACCCCATAGATGGAAGCCCACCAGGCTCCCCCTTCCCTGGGATTCTCCAGGCAAGAACACTGGAGTGGGTTGCCATTTCCTTCTCCAATGTCTACATGTAGGCAAAGGCCCTGCTCCTGACCTTGGGGAATATTTCCCATTACCAATCAATGCTGCTGGTAGAAGCCTGCAACAATAGTCTTTCTGGAGCCCTGCCCAGACTCAACTCACTGTACCAAACAAGGCTCCTAAAAAGAAGCTTTTTTGGAGTGGGCTCCATGTGCTACTCCTCTGCTACATGATCCTCTAGCACCAGAGTCCAATTAGCATTCATAAAGCTGACCCATCCTATGATACCCTTTCCCCCTGGAAGTACCTGTCATACATGGGGCTGGAGCGCTACTCTAACCATGAAAATAGTGTGGCTAAGCTTACTCCTTGGAAGGAAAGCTATGACCAACTTAGATAGCATATTAAAAAGCAGAGATATTACTTTGCCAACAAAGGCCCGTCTAGTCAAGGCTATGGTTTTTCCCGTGGTCATGTATGGATGTGAGAGTTGGACTGTGAAGAAAGCTGATCGCCGAAGAATTGATGCTTTTGAACTGTGGTGCTGGAGAAGACTCTTGAGAGTCCCTTGGACTGCAAGGAGATCCAACCAGTCCATTCTAAAGGAGATCAATCCTGGGTGTTCATTGGAAGGACTGATGCTAAAGCTGAAACTGCAATACTTTGGCCACCTCATGCGACGAGTTGACTCACTGGAAAAGAGTCTGATGCTGGGAAGGATTGGGGGTGGGAGGAGTCAGGGCTGACAGAGAATAAGATGGCTGGATGGCATCACTGACTCGATGGACATGAGTTTGAGTGAACTCCAGGAGTTGGTGATGGACAGGGAGTCCTGGCGTGCTGTGATTCATGGGGTCGCAAAGAGTCGGACACGACTGAGGGACTGAACTGAACTGAACTGAATGGGTAGGAGCACAGGGAAGGGAGGAGTCTTAATTTCAGGTGGATTACCTGTGAGCTTCTGATGACCTCCTTACTGTCCCTCCATCGCCCCCACCATGATCACTACCACTCTTCCAGTGTTCTTCCTCTCATGAGGGGACAACAGCTGGCTTTCTGTACATTTGTCTCAGCAAACCAGGAGCTGTATAACTAAACACCAAGCAAGTGTTCAATAATAGACATTACAGAAGACTGCTGAGTGTCACGCCTCCTGAAAAGGTACTCAAATTCAGGGTTGTTTGTTTGATAATTTTTACTTTAACATTGTTCTGGCCAAACAAAATAAATCTACAGTCCATATGCTAGCTTCACAGGCCACCAGTGGGTTACTTCTGATGTGTACCATCCTTTCTTTCATGGACAGCTTTTAAATTTTTATTTACTTATTTTAGTGAGGTGTAGTAAATTTATAATACGATGTAGGTTTCAGGTGAACACATAGTGATCCACAATTTTTAAAGGTTATACTCCATTTAAAGTTATTATAAAATAAATATTTTCTATATTCCCTGTGTTGTACAGTATATCCTTGTAGCTTATTTATTTAGACATAGTCATTTGTACCACTTAATCCCCCTACCCCTATATTGCAACTCCCTCCCTTCCCACTGGTAACCACTAGCTCATTCTCTGTATCTGTGAGTCTGCTTCTTTTTTGTTACATTCAGTAGTTTGTTGTATTCTTTAGATTCCACATATCACACAGTATTTGTCATTCTCTGTCTGGCTCATGTCACTAAGCATAATACCCTCCTAGTCCTCTCTCAACCTCAGCTGTCCACGTGAATCACGTGAAGAGTTTTAAAACTATACTCATAAGGGACTTCCCTTGTGATCCAGTGACTAAGACTCTGCCCCCGCCCCCGCTTTGATCCCTGGTCAGGGAACTAGATCCCCCATGTCACAACTAAGAGTTTGTATGCCACAGCTAAGACTCAGCACAGCCAAATAAAAATAAATATTTAAAGAATAAAAACATAGTCATAAATGAGTTATTGATTCTATACCAGACCAATTCATCCAGAATCTCTTGGGGGTGGGAACTGGGCATTACTATTTTTCAAAAGCTTCCTTAAGGAGTCTACTGAGCAGCCAGGTTGGAGGACCATCATCTTCAGGCTGCTATGCAGCTGCTCCTCCAAACTCAGAGAAGCAGAGACAGCCCTGAGGAACAAGCCAATAGCAATGCCCTCAGATACCCTTCGGGTGAGGCTGAGTTTGGAGAAGACACTTTCAAGGATGTTGGTGGTGGTCCTTGTAGTTCCTACAGATTCCTGCAGACCCAGCTTATCTCCTTAGATAAGGAGATTAAGACCTGGCTAGTACTACTATGTATGCAGAGTTCAGTTCAGTTCAGTTCAGTTCAGTCGCTCAGTCCTGTCCGACTCTTTGCGACCCCATGAATCACAGCACGCCAGGACTCCCTGTCCATCACCAACTCCCGTAGTACACTCAAACTCATGTCCACAGAGTCGGTGATGCCATCCAGCCATCTCATTCTCCGTCGTCCCCTTCTCCTCCCGCCCCCAACCCTTCCCAGCATCAGAGACTTTTCCAGTGAGTCAACTCGTCGCATGAGGTGGCCAAAGTATTGCAGTTTCAGCTTTAGCATCAGTCCCTCCAATGAACATCCAGGATTGATCTCCTTTAGAATGGACTGGTTGGATCTCCTTGCAGTATAAGGGACTCTCAAGAGTCTTCTCCAACACCACAGTTCAAAAGCATCGATTCTTCGGCGATCAGCTTTCTTCATAGTCCAACTCTCACATCCATACATGACCACGGGAAAAACCATTGCCTTGACTAGACGGACCTTGGTTGGCAAAGTAATGTCTCTGCTTTTTAATATACTATCAAGGTTGGTCATGACTTTCCTTCCAAGGAGCAAGCGTCTTTTAATTTCATGGCTGCAATCAGCATCTGCAGTGATTTTGGAGCCCAAAAAAACAAAGTCTGACACTGTTTCCACTGTTTTTCCATCTATTTCCCATGAAGTGATGGGACCAGATGCCATGATCTTTGTTTTCTGAATGTTGAGCTTCAAGCCAACCTTTTCACTCTCCTCTTTCACTTTCATCAAGAGGCTTTTTAGTTCTTCTTCACTTTCTGCCATAAGGGTAGTGTCATCTGCATATCTGAGGTTATTGATATTTCTCCCAGCAATCTTGATTCCAGCTTGTGCTTCTTCCAGCCCAGCGTTCCTCATGATGTACTCTGCATATAAGTTAAATAAGCAAGGTGACAATATACAACCTTGACGTACACCTTTTCCTATTTGGAACCAGTCTGTTGTTCCATGTCCAGTTCTAACTGTTGCTTCCTGACCTGCATATAGGTTTCTCAAGAGGCAGGTCAGGTGGTCTGGGATTCCCATCTCTTGAAGAATTTTCCACAGTTCATTGTGATCCACACAGTCAAAGGCTTTGGCATAGTCAATGAAGCAGAAATAGATGTTTTTCTGAAACTCTCTTGCTTTCTCCATGATCCAGCGGATGTTGGAAATTTGATCTCTGGTGCCTCTGCCTTTTCTAAAACCTGCTTGAACATCTGGGAGTTCACGGTTTACATACTGCTGAAGCCTGGCTTGGAGAATTTTGAGCATGACTTTACCAGCGTGTGAGATGAGTGCAATTGTGCGGTAGTTTGAGCATTCTTTGGCATTGCCTTTCTTTGGGATTGGAATGAAGACTGACCTCTTCCAGTCCTGTGGCCACTGCTGAGTTTTCCAAATCTGCTGGCATATTGAGTGCAGCACTTTCACAGCATCATCTTTCAAGATTTGAAATAGCTCAACTGGAATTCCATCACCTCCACTAGCTTTGTTCGTAGTGATGCTTTCTAAGGCCCACTTGACTTCACATTCCAAGATGTCTGGCTCTAGGTCAGTGATCACATTATCGTGACTATCTTGGTCGTGAAGATCTTTTTTGTACAGTTCTTCTGTGTATTCCTGCCACCTCTTCTTAATATCTTCTGCCTCTGTTAGGTCCATACCATTTCTGTCCTTTATCGAGCCCATCTTTGCATGAAATGTTCCCTTGGATTCTCTAATTTTCTTGAGATCTCTTGTCTTTCCTATTCTGTTGTTTTCCTCTATTTCTTTGCATTGATCGCTGAGGAAGGCTTTTTTATCTCTCCTTGCTCTTCTTTGGAACTCTGCATTCAGATGCTTATATCTTTCCTTTTCTCCTTTGCTTTTCGCCTCTCTTCTTTTTACAGCTATTTGTAAGGCCTCCTCAGACAGCCATTTCGCTCTTTTGCATTTCTTTTCCATGGGGATGGTCTTGGTCGCGAGAGACGCCGGCCCCGGCGCAACGAACCACGCAAAGAGGTGCGGCCCTGAGGAACTACCCCACGCCTGAGGCCAGGGCCGGCGGCCGAGAGGAGCTACCCCACGTCCAACAGGCGGTGGCTGCGCGGGCGCAGGAGGGCCGAGAGGAGCTACTCCGCGTTCAAGGTCAGGAGGGGCGGCCTTGAGGAGATACCCCTCGTCCAAGGTAAGGTACAGCGGCTGCACTTTGCTGGAGCGGCTGTGAAGAGATTTTCCACCACCAAGGTAAGAGAAACCCAAATAAGACGGTAGGTATTGCTAGGGGGCACCAGAGGGCAGACAAACTGAAATTATAATCACAGGAAACTAGCGGATCTGATCACATGGACCACAGCCGAATGTGGTCCACTGGAGAAGGGAACGGCAAACCACTTCAGTATACTTGCCTTGAGAACCCCATGAACAGTAACAAAGGGCAAAATGATAGGATACTGAATGAGGAATTCCCCAGGTCGGTAGGTGCCCAGTATGCTACTGGAGCTCAGTGGAGAAGTAACTCTAGAAGGATGAGGGGATGGAGCAAAAGCAAAACCAATACCCAGTTGTGGATGTGACCAGTGATAGAAGCAAGGTCCGGTGCTGTAAAGAGCAATATTGCATAGGAACCTGGAATGTTAGGTCCATGAATCAAGGCAAATTGGAAGTGGTCAAACAGGAGATGGCAAGAGTGAACGTAGACATTCTAGGAATCAGTGAATTAAAATGGACTGGAATGGGTGAATTTAACTCAGATGACCATTATATCTACGACTGTGGGCAGGAAACCGTTAGAAGAAATGGAGTAGCCATCATGGTCAACAAAAGAGTCCAAAATGCAGTACTTGGATGCAATCTTAAAAATGACAGGATGATTTCTGTTCGTTTCCAAGGCAAACCATTCAATATTACAGTAATCCAGGCCTATGCCCCAACCAGTAATGCTGAAGAAGCTGAAGTTAATCGGTTCTATGAAGACCTACAAGACCTTTTAGAACTAACACCCCAAAAAGATGTCCTTTTCATTCTAGGGGACTGGAATGCAAAAGTAAGAAGTCAAGAAACACCTGGAGTAACTGGCAAATTTGGCCTTGGAGCACGGAATGAAACAGGGCAAAGGCTAATAGAGTTTTGTCAAGAGAATGCACTGGTCATAGCAAACACCCTCTTCCAACAACACAAGAGAAGACTCTACACATGGACATCACCAGATGGTCAACACCGAAATCAGATTGATTATATTCTTTGCAACCAAAGATGGAGAAGCTGTATACAGTTAGCGAAAACAAGACCAGGAGCTGACTGTGGCTCAGATCATGAACTCCTTATTGCGAAGTTCAGACTTAAATTGAAGAAAGTAGGGAAAACCACTAGACCATTCAGATATGACCTCAATCAAATCCCTTATGATTATGCAGTGGAAGTGAGAAATAGATTTAAGGGACTAGATCTGATTGATAGAGTGCCTGATGAACTCTGGATGGAGGTTCGTGACATTGTATGCAGAGTACATCATGTGAAGTGCCAGGCTGGATAAAGCACAAACTGTAGTTAAGATTGCCAGGAGAAATATCAATAACCTCAGATATGCAGATGACACCATATTTATGGCAGAAAGTGAAAAGGAACTGAAGAGCCTCTTGATGAAAGTGAAAGAAGAGAGTGAAAAAGTTGGCTTAAAACTCAACATTCAGAAAACTAAGATCATGGCATCTGGTCCCATCACTTCATGGCAAATAGATAGGGAAACAGTGGAAACATTGAGAGACTTTATTTTGGGGGGCTCCAAAATCACTGCAGATCGGGACTGCAGCCATGAAATAAAAAGATGCTTGCTCCTTGGAAGGAAAGTTATGACCAACCTAGACAGCATATTAAAAAGTAGAGACATTATTTTGCCAACAAAGGTCCATCTAGTCAAAGCTATGGTTTTTCCAGTAGTCATGTATCGATGTGAGAGTTGGACTATAAAGAAAGCTGAGCACCAAGGAATTGATGCTTTTGAACTGTGGTGTTGGAGCAGACTCTTGAGAGTCCCTTGGATTGTGAGGAAATCAAACCAATCAATCCTAAAGGAGATCAGTCCTGAATATTCATTGGAAGGACAGATGCTGAAGCTGAAATTTCAATACTTTGGCCACCTGATGTGAAGAACTGACTCATTCGAAAAGACCTGATGCTGGGAAGATTGAAGGCAGGAGGAGAAGGGAATGACAGAGGATAAAATGGTTGGATGGTGTCACCAACTTGATGGACATGAGTTTGAGTAAGCTCGGGGAGTTGGTGATGGTCAGGGAAACCTGGTGTGCTGCAGTCCATGGCGTCATAAAGAGTTGGACATGACTGAGCTACTGAACGGAACTGGTTCGCAGCCTTGAGAATTTCATCTGGACATCTTCCCCTATAACCTTTCCCCCTAACAACCCATGCTCCAGCATTTCTATCTACTACCAAAACACAAATGCTGAGAACTAGGCCTTGCCCTCCAGCAAAGCAGGAATCCAGTCCCCTTATGACTCTAGGGAACATGGTTCAAAAGGAAGATGGTTGAGTGGAGCAAAAAGAATAGAGACAGAAAGAACAACAAATAAGGAAAGAATGAAAAGATGGAACACGCAGCTAAGTGGGAGCTGAGGGCCTCGCCCAACCACAACTTCAGCTCAGACCATTAAAGTCCCACATGTTGATGTCCACACATGGTCACAATGAATTGTGTATTAGTGTCAAACTTTTACTGTCACTCTATCAAAATAGAGCCTACCATTAAATTAGCTTAAGGTTTAAAATGAATTATTTCTTAACACGCTGTGTCCAGGGTCCTTTTTTTTTTTTTGGTGGACTGCACAAGAAGTAGCTGAGAATGAATCTGTAAAAGAAAAAGTCCTCTTCATATCTTGAATTTGAAGGTAAGGCTGAAAGAAATGATAACCTACCTTCTGAGTTTTAGATGTGAAGAAACTGAGGTCCATGATGGTGAAATGACTCCTCTAACGTCATATGACTATCTTGTGGCAAAGCTAGACGTGGAATCAAGATCCACAATCAAAACATGCATCTCTACCAGTATAGTCTGGGTACAGCAGCAGAATCCTTCCCAGTAGAGATTCTGTAAGGCCCACAATCAATTGGTCAGAGTTGTACATCCTAGATGTGTTTTCATCTCTGTTCTAGGATATGCATTGGGAAGTAGTTGGTTGATTGCTCAGTTGCTTCAGTTGTGTCCAACTCTCTGTGATCCTATGGACCGTAGTCCATTAGGCTCCTCTGTTCCTGCAAGAATACTGAAGTGGGTTGCCATGCCCTCCTCCAGGGGATCTTCCTGACCCAGGGATCAAACCCACATCTCCTGCATTGCAGGCAGATTCTTTACTGACTGAGCCACCTGGGAAGCCCATTGGGAGGCAGGGGTGACCTTAAAAGATACATTTATAAACCACAAGGATTCCTTCTGTTTTTCCCCGTAGTTGGATATGCAGAGTCTATGGATGCATTTCTGCCATATTCATCTTAGACTGTGTGGGTCAATGATACAGAGCAGCCCTATTGGGGGAGAGTTTGGACACTAAATATCTGAAAGAAAATAGAAAATCTTAATCACCCAAAATCCCAAAGGTAGCTAAATGACCACATAATTGACTGAACCGAAACAAACAGAAACACACAACTGAATATGCTGCCCAACAATTGCTGTTATTAAAGAACAAAAATCATATCCCGCCCAAGTCATCATTAAAAATCAAGATAAAAAGTTGAAGGCATTTTAATTTTTTCTTCATATATCTGGATACTCATTCTTGATTCCTAAGCTCTTTATACCCAACTGGGGGCTTATCCTTTCACTGCCAGCTTCCCGCCTGCATTTCTCTGTCTTCAGCATGGACATCACATTGACCCCCAAGTATAGCAGCAGTTCCCCTTCTTTCTCCTATAGATTCTCTCAGGCTGATGTGAAATAGAAAAGCCAGGGGCTCTAGATATGCTCTCAGTCCCCTGTAGAATAACCCACAGAAGATCCCTCCTCCTCTTCCTAGTCTCTGCTGGGCAGACTCAAGAAACCCACTGCTATGACTTCTCCCTCATCTCTCTCTGTTCCCTGACTTTTGGGTCACTGCCTCATTTGCTCAGAATCATTTTTTTATCCTCGAATAATTTTCTCTATCACATATTTTAGTGATTATTTACTTATTCGTCTTTCCTAATCAAATTCATACTTCTTGAGGACAGAAACTACATTTCTGTCATTTTATACTATTCAGCATCTAGTAGGTTACGTAGTTAATGAGTTATTATGTACATGAATGAATGAAAGAAATAAAGACCAAAATGAAGGAAGTAGTTTTACTACCTTTGTTTATGCTGATGGTTCTTTCTCTAAGGGAAATAGAGATTTTGTCCAACTGTGTATAAATGAAATTTGCTCAGTTGTGTCCAACTCTTTGCAACCCTATAGATTATACAGTCCATGGAATTCTCCAGGCCAGAATACTGGAGTGGCTAGCCTTTCCCTTCTCCAGAGGGTCTTCTCAACCCAGGGATTGAACCCAGGTCTCCCGCATTGCGGGCAGATTCTTTACCAGCTGAGCCACAAGGGAAGCCCAAGAATACTGCACTGGGTAGCCTGTCCCTTCTCCAGTGGATCTTCCCGGGTCTCCTGCATTGCAGGCGGATTCTTTACCAACTGAGCCAACTGTGTATATAAAAGCACAATTAGAAAATAAATGTTTCAAAACACAGTTTTACAAGGGTGTCTTCCAGTTGATTATGCCAAAAATGAGAGCCCAGTGAACCTAAAGTTAATGTTGATTTTAAAAATGTGTTGATTTGGTGTTTCTTGGTGATTTAATATAGCCTTTAGACTACAGGGTGAGGGGGTATGTAGAATTAGCATAGAATCAGCCCTAAAGAGAACAGTTGTAAAAGAGTCAAAAATGCCCCCAAATAGCTCCTTCATTGGTTTGTTACAGAGCCCTACACCTACTGAAATTAAAAACTATTATTCTTCAGAACAGTAGTTCTGAAGTTTTATTATTCTTATTATTCTTGAGATAATTCAATAATCAGATATTGAATGCTTATGAATCATTAGATCTAGACATTTTACCATGGATATTTCTTGCCTATAGGCATAGAGCACTAAATGGTCAACTCAGTAGCATGGCATTGTTTACTTTTTTAACCAACTAGGAACCCTTCTCTCCTAGAAAAGATCATGGAATTAAGGAAAGTGGGCAGTTAACTTTTACTGGCCAGTATTCTTCCGTTAGAAGTATTTCCTTTGACACTGTCGCTTTTTGGTGACATCTTGTGTGGGATGGAATTTGCATAATTTTTTTGGCTCATCTTAGGAAAAAATAGATTTTCACTTTCTTTAAATGAATGGTCTATTTTCCTTAAGGACCAAATCAGCCTTGTCATTTAAATAAATGTCCCAAACCATGCAGCCCAGAGCTAATGCATGGTTGTTAGGGCCCTCGGGCAGGTGACGGCATTTGCACATCACTCACGAGGATCTCTCATATGACACCAAACAGACATTTACAACTTGCTAAATAACTACTTGAATTTTTAAAAGTTTAATTCAGAGGGTACATTTTGTCATTCTCCCTGGAACATTGCTTATGGCTACATAGTTTTCACAATGCCCACTGTGAAATCTTTGACTTCTAAATCTACAGAAGACCCACATGGAAAAATTCCTTCCTTTCCAATTTTACTATCAGAAAATTAATCCTTAAGTGAGTTATGTATTTCTTGTGGGTCAAGTTTCTCAGTCTCTAAACTGGTTGTAATATCACAAAAATCAGACAAAGAAGAGAAATAAAAGGAAATCAGATTGGAAAGGAAGAAGTAAAACTGTCACCGTTTACATTTGACATGCTACAATTCAGAAAACTCCTAAAGGAACCACCAAAAAAACTACTAGAGCTCAATGAATTTGGTAAAGTTGCAGGATACAAAATTAGCATACTGAAATCTGTTGCATTTCTATACATTAACAATGAACTATCAGAAATAGAAATGAATAAAACAATCTCATTTACCATCACATCAAAAAGAATAAGATATCTAGAAATAAATCTAACTAAGAAAGTAAAAGACCTATACTTGGAAAACTATAAGACAGTGATGAGAGAAATTGATGTTGACATAGCAGATGGAAAGATACACTGTTTCTAGGGATTAGAAGAATTAATATTGTTAAAATGACCAAATTACTCTAGGCAATCTACAGAGTCAGTGTAATCCCTATCAAAATACTAATTGCATTTTTCACAGAACTAGACCAAAAATAATTCTAAATTTTGTATGAAAACACAAAAGACCCTAAACCGCCATAGCAATCTTGAGAAAGAACAGAGCTGGAGGTATCATGCTTGCTGATATCAGACTATACTACATAACTACAGTAATAAAAAACAGTATGATAATGGCACAAAAACAGATACATATATCAAATAAATAGAATGGAGATCCCATAAATAAACTTACACACTTAGGATCCATTAATCTATGACAAAGAAGGCAAGAATCTAAAGTGAGGAAAAGACAGTTTCTTCATTAAGTGGTGCTAGGAAAAGTGAAGAGCTACATGTAAAATAATAAAATTAGAACATTTTCTTATACCACATAAAAAATAAACTCAAAATGGCTTAAGGACTTAAGTGTAAGACTGGAAACCATAAAACCCTTAGAGGATAACATAGGTAAAATATTATTTGACATAAATTATAGCCGTATTTTTTTATCTGTCCCTAAGGCAAAGGATTCCAATTGAGCTATTTCAAATCCTGAAAGATGATGCTGTGAAA
Organism: Moschus berezovskii; assembly: GCF_049115385.1. Classification (NCBI taxonomy): domain Eukaryota; kingdom Metazoa; phylum Chordata; class Mammalia; order Artiodactyla; family Moschidae; genus Moschus; species Moschus berezovskii. The sequence goes on along the minus strand of NC_142466.1, from coordinate 51,720,207 downwards.
GTGCTGCACTCAATATGCCAGCAAATTTGGAAAACTCAGCAGTGGCCACAGGACCGGAAAAGGTCAGTCTTCATTCCAATCCCAAAGAAAGGGAATGCCAAAGAATGCTCCAACTACCGTACAATTGCACTCATCTCACACACTAGTAAAGTCATGCTCAAAATTCTTCAAGCCAGGCTTCAGCAATATGTGAACCGTGAACTTCCAGATGTTCAAGCAGGTTTTAGAAAAGGCAGAGGCACCAGAGATCAAATTGCCAACATCCGCTGGATCATGGAGAAAGCAAGAGAGTTTCAGAAAAACATCAATTTCTGCTTCATTGACTATGCCAAAGCCTTTGACTGTGTCGATCACAATAAACTGTGGAACATTCTGAAAGAGATGGGAATACCAGACCACCTGACCTGCCTCTTGAGAAACCTGTATGCAGGTCAGGAAGCAACAGTCAGAACTGGACATGGAACAACAGACTGGTTCCAAATAGGAAAAGGAGTACGTCAAGGTTGTATATTGTCACCCTGCTTATTTAACTTCTATGCAGAGTACATCATGAGGAACGCTGGGCTGGAAGAAGCACAAGCTGGAATCAAGATTGCCGGGAGAAATATCAATAACCTCAGATATGCAGATGACACCACCCTTATGGCAGAAGGTGAAGAGGAACTCAAAGGCCTCTTGATGAAAGTGAAAGAGGAGAGTGAAAAGGTTGGCTTGAAGCTCAACATTCAGAAAACAAAGATCATGGCATCTGGTCCCATCACTTCATGGGAAATAGATGGGGAAACTGTGGAAACAGTGTCAGACTTTGTTTTTTTGGGCTCCAAAATCACTGCAGATGCTGATTGCAGCCATGAAATTAAAAGACGCTTGCTCCTTGGAAGGAAAGTTATGACCAACCTAGATAGCATATTAAAAAGCAGAGACATTACTTTGCCAACCAAGGTCCGTCTAGTCGAGGCTATGGTTTTTCCCGCGGTCATGTATGGATGTGAGAGTTGGACTGTGAAGAAAGTTGATCGCCGGAGAATTGATGCTTTTGAGCTGTGGTGCTGGAGAAGACTCTTGAGAGTCCCTTGGACTGCAAGGAGATCCAACCAGTCCATTCTAAAGGAGATCAATCCTGGATGTTCACTGGAAGGACTGATGCTGAAGCTGAAACTCCAATACTTTGGCCACATCATGCAACGAGTTGACTCAATGGAAAAGAGTCTGATGCTGGGAGGGATTGGGGGTGGGAGGAGACAGGGACGACAGAGAATGAGATGGCTGGATGGCATCACCGACTCGATGGACATAAGTTTGAGTGAACTCTGGGAGTTGGTGATGGACAGGGAGGCCTGACGTGCTGTGATTCATAGGGTCACAAAGAGTCAGACACGACTGAGCAACTGAACTGAACTGAACTAAAGGCAAAGGAATGGAGAAGGCAATGGCAAGCCACTCCAGTACTCTTGCCTAGAAAATCCCATGGCCGGAGGAGCCTGGTAGGTTGCAGTCCGTGGGGTCGCAAAGAGTCTGACATGATTGAGCGACTTCACTTTCACTTTTCACTTTCACACATTGGAGAAGGAAATGGCAACCTGCTCCAATGTTCTTGCCTGGAGAATCCCAGGGATGGGGGAGCCTGGTGGGCTGCTGTCTATGGGGTCACACAGAGTCGGACACGACTGAAGTGACTTAGCAGCAGCAGCAGCAAGGCAAAGGAAACAAAGACAAAAATAGACTAGTGGGATCTAATTACAGTTAAAAGTTTTTGCACAGCACAGTAAACCATTGACAAAATGAAAAGACAACTTACTGAATGGGAGAAAATATTAGCAAATGATATGATCAACAGGGTATTCATATTCAAAATATATAAACAGCTCAAACAACTCAATACGAAAAACCAAACAAACAACTTGATTAAGAGTAGGAAAAAGACCTGAATAGAAAATACACAGATGGCCAACAGGCAAATGAAAAATGCTCAACATCGCTAATCATCAGAGAAATGCAAATTAATGCCTCAATGAGATATCACCTCATGGTGTGCTGTGCTTAGTTGCTCAGTCATGTCTGACTCTTTGTGACCCCATGGACTGTAGCCCACCAGGCTCCTCTGTCCATGGGGATTCTCCAGGCCAAAATACTGGAGTGAGTTGCCAGGCCCTCTTCCGGAGGATTGTCACAACCCAGGGATCGAACCCAGATCTCCCCCACTGCAGACAGATTCTTTACCATCTGAGCCACCTAGGAAGCCCAAGAATACTGGAGTGGGTAGCCTAATCCTTCTCCAGGGGATCTTCCTGATCCAGAAATTGAACTGAGGTCCCCTGCATTGCAGGTGGGTTCTATACCATCTAAGCTACCAGGGAAGCCCTATCACCTCATACTTCACACCCATCATCAAAAGGTCACAAATAACAGCCATTGACAAGGATGTGGAGAAAAGGGAACCCTAGTACATTGATAGAAGGAATATAAATTGGTGTAGCCACTGTGGAAAACAGAATGGAGGTTCCTTAAAATAGTTCTAAAACTAGAACTACCATATGATCTAGCAATTCCACTCCTGGGTATCTAGCTAAAGAAAACAATATCACTAACTCAAAAAGATACACACGTTCCAGTGTTCACAGCATCTCTATTTATAATTGCCAAGACATGGAACAACCTTAGTGTCCATCAACAGGTGGGTAAAGAAGATGTGCTACTTATACACACACACACCCCACCCCACTGGAGTACTACTCAGCCATGAAAAAGAGTAAAATTTTGCTCTTTACAACAATTTAGATGGAGCTGGAGGGTATTATGCTCAGTGAAATGTCAGACAGAGAAATACAAAAACTGTATCTTATTACTTATATATATAATCTTAAAAAATGAATGAACGTAACAAAACAGAAACAGATTCACAGTGAACAAACTAGTGATTACCAGTGGGGTGAGGGCAGGGAGGAGGAGCAAGACAGGAGTCAGGGATTGAGAGGTACAAACTACTATGTACAAAATAAATAAACTACAAGGATACATGGGCTTCCCTGGTGGCTCAGATGGTTAAAGAGTCTGCCTGCAATGCAGGAGACCCAGGTGCTATCCCTGGGTTGGGAAGATCCTCTAGAGATGGGCATGGCAATCCACTCCAGTACTCTTGCCTGGAGAATTCCATGGACAGAGGAGCCTGTGGGCTACAGTCTATAGGGTTGCAAAGAGTCAGACACAACTGAGAGACTCACACTTTCACTTCACTTTCACTGTTCAGCACAGGGAATATAGTCAATGTTTTGCAATCAAAATACTGACACAAAAACAGAAATATAGTTGAATGGGACAGGATAGAAAGCCTAGTTGTAAACCCACAAATCTACAGTTAATTAAATGATGACAAAGGAAGCAAGAATATCCAGTGGAGAATGGTCTTTTAATAAGTGGTGCTGGGGAAACTGGACAGCCACATGCAAAAAAAGAAAACATTCTCTAACACCATACAGAAAAGTTAACTCAAAATAGATTAAATACTTAAACGTAAGATCACACCTATAAAACTCCTAGAGGAAAACAGACAGGACACTCTGTGACATAAATTGCAGCCATATCTTTTTGGATCCACCTCCTAGAGTAATGAATAAAAACAAAAATAAACAAATGGGACCTAATTAAACTTAAAAACTTGTCTTTTTGCATAGCAAAAGAACTATAAACAAAATTAAAAGACAGCCTACAGCATGGGAGAAAATATTTGCAAAGGATGCAACCAACAAGGGATTAATCTCCAAAATCTATTAATAGAAATAACCAGTGCAGCTCAACCAACCAAACAAACCACCAAGCAATGCAATAAAATAAATTGGCAGATCTAAATAGACATTTCTCCAAAGAAGACATATAGATGGACAAAAAGCACATAAAAAGATGTTCAATATCACTAATTATCAGAGAAATACAAATCAAAAGTACAATGAGGTATTGTACCTCAAACCAGTCAGAAAGACCATCATCAAAAAGTCTACAAATAATAAATGCTGAAGAGGCTGTACAGAAAAGAGAACCCTTTTGTACTGTTGGCTTGGGTTGTAAATTGTTACAACTACTGTGGAAAACAGTATAGAGATTCATCAAAAAACTAGAAATAGCATTACCATATGGCCCAGCAATTATACTTCTGGGAATATATACAAAGGAAATAAAAGTATGATATTAATGAGATATATGCATACCCACATTCATAGCAACATGATATCTACAATAGCTAAGACATGGGAACAACTTAAGTATCCATCAGTGGATGAATAAAGAACTTGTGAAATATATATATATACACTATTCTACTGTGTGTGTATATATATACACACATACAAACACACACACACACAAGAATAGTACTCAGACATAGAAAGAAGAAAATCCTGCCATTTGTGACAACATGGATGGGCATTATGCTAAGTGAAACAGGTCACACAAAGACAAACAATGATCTCATATGTGGAGTTTAAAAAAAGAAGAAGAAGAAAAAACCCAAACTCATAGAAAAGGAGAATAAATTTGTAGTTATCAGAGGCAGAAGATAGTGGATGGGAGAACTGGATGAAGGTGGTCCAAAGTTTCACACCTCCAGTTATTAGTATTGGGATGCAATGTACAACTGATGACTATAGTTAACAGTGCTGTATGATATATTTGAAAGCTCTTAAGAGGATAGATCCTAAGAATTCTCAGCAAAGGTAAATAAACTTTTTTTTCCTTTTTCTTTTTTCCTTTAGTTTCCTTTGTGTATGTGTGTCTATATGAAATGATGGATGTTAGCTAAACATTTTTTTCTTTTGTACCACATCACATGGCATGTGGGATCATAGGTTGCTGACCAGGGATCAAACCTGCACCCCTGCCTTGGAAGCACAGTGTCTTAAAAAAAGGGAAGTCCCCTTAACTAAACTTCTTGTAGTAATTTTTTCACAATATAGACAAGTCTTTATGCTGTTTACCTTAAACTTATACAGTGCTATATGTTGATTATATCTCAATAAAACTGGAGGAGAAAAGATGTCATAGGAGTTGACTGGTCAAGGGTATTTTCTAGTTCACCTATGCCAACCAACTCATTTTACAGATGAGGACAATGAGTTTTAGTGTGAGTTCAAGGTTACAAACTACTTAGCAGCCAAATTTAGGTTTCTGGATCCCAGATTCAGAGTTCTTATGCTTACATTGCCATAAAACCTGTATTGTTAATCTTTCATGGGTCACATCAGAAACATGATATGACTTCACATGCTAGATCTTGAGCCTGAAATTAGGACAGGACAGAGTTGCCAGCTGTCAAAGTGAATCCTAAGGAGAGAGAGCTGAATGGGGCAGGAGTGGTATGAGCAGGAGGCTGGAAGACTTTAAATGATGGCCGGGATTGTTGGGAGGAGGAGACAAGACCGAGCATCAAAGTCACAAGGATAGCAGCCATTCTGACTGGTGTGAAATGGTATCTCATTGTGGTTTTGATTTGCATTTCTCTGATTATGAGGGATGTTGAGCATTTTTTCATGTGTTTGTTAGCCATCTTTATGTCTTCTTTGGAGAAATGTCTGTTTAGTTCTTTGGCCCATTTTTTGATTGGGTCACTTATTTTTCTGGAATTGAGCTGCAGGAGCTGCTTGTATATTTTGGAGATTAATCCTTTATCAGTTGCTTCATTTGCTATTATTTTCTCCCATTCTGAAAGGCTGTCTTTTCACCTTGTTTATAGTTTCCTTTGCTGTGCAGAAGCTTTTGATTTTAATTAGGTCCCATTTGTTTATTTTTGCTTTTATTTCCAGTATTCTGGGAGGTGGGTCTTGGAGGATCCTGCTGTGATTTATGTCGGAGAGTGTTTTGCCTACGTTCTCCTCTAGGAGTTTTATAGAATCTGGTCTTACATTTAGCTCTCTAATCCATTTTGAGTTTATTTTGGTGTATGGTGTTAGGAAGTGTTCTAGTTTCATTCTTTTACAAGTGGCTGACCAGTTTTCCCAGCACCACTTGTTAAAGAGACTGTCTTTTCTCCATTTTATATTCTTAAATGCTGGAGAGGGTGTGGAGAAAAGGGAACCCTCTTACACTGTTGGTGGGAATGCAAACTAGTACAGCCACTATGGAGAACAGTGTGGAGATTCCTCAAAAAACTGGAAATAGAACTGCCATATGATCCAGCAATCGCACTCCTGGGCATACACACCGAGGAAACCAGAATTGAAAGAGACACATGTACTCCAATGTTCATTGCAGCACTGTTTATAATAGCCAGGACATGGAAGCAACCTAGATGTCCATCTGCAGATGAATGGATAAGAAAGCTTTGGTACATATACACAATGGAGTATTTTTCAGCCATCAAAAAGAATGCATTTGAATCAGTTTTAATGAGGTGGATGAAATTGGAGCCTATTATACAGAGTGAAGTAAGCCAGAAAGAAAAACATCAATACAGTATACTAATGCATATATATGGAATTTAGAAAGATGGTAACCTTAACCCTGTATACGAGACTGCAAAAGAGACATAGGTATATAGAACAGTCTTTGGGACTCTGTGGGAGAGGGTGAAGATGGGATGATTGGGGAGGACGGCATTGTAGCATGTATATTATCATATGTGAAATGAATCACCAGTCCAGGTTCGACGCATGATACAGGATGCTTGGGGCTGGTGCACAGGGATGACCTGGAGGGAGGATATGGGGAAGAGGGAGGTGGCAGCGGGGTTCAAGAAAGGGAACACATGTACACCCAGGGCGGATTCTTGTCAATGTATGGCAAAACCAACCAATATATTAATGTAAGGTAATTTGCCTCTAATAAAATAAATTTTAAAAAAAGTCACAAGGAGAGTATTGAGAATGGTCAGTTTCCAAAAGATTGACGTGCCTGTAGGAAAGGAGTTAAAAAATAAGAATCCTCAAATATATTAGGGTTGTGTCCTTTATTCATCTGTTCTAGCATCTTTGTTGTCTGAGATGTTGTAAGATGGGGATCTCTGAAGTTTTAGAATAAATAAACAAAATATACTATCAAAATCCCACAGCTTATAAATCCCTTCCCCTCTTCACACAAAAACTGTAAATACAGGAAGGATTTCATTTAAAGCACGCTAAGAAACTGGCCCTGATTGTTATTACTATTATTCGTCTTCCCACTCCTCCTTCCTTCCCCATCCTTCTCTGTACTGACTTCTCTCTGAAATAAATGTATCACTATCTAGGCTTTGAAATTTAAGCTATTTATTGTAATTTGACTTACAGTTAATTACAAATAAAGTGTGCACATGCCCAGTTGTGTCCGACTCTTTTGACCCCATGGACTGTAGCCCGCCAGTCAATGGGATTCGCCAGGCAAGAATACTGGAGTGGGTGGCCACTTCCTACTCCAGAGGATCTTCCTTGCCCAGGGATCGAACCTGGGTCTCCTGCATTGTCAGGAGGAGTCTACCAACTGAGGCACCTGGGAAGACTTAACTGTCATATTATTATAACTGTGAAGGAACTTCTCTGAAAGGACTACTCCCACAGAGATGTACCCAGACTTTAACAGCCCAAAGAAATGTTTTCCAGTGTTATTTCTTTGGAAGTTAATTCCTTGCTTTTTATATACAACCATGATCCGCCTGTTTTATGATGGCTGGTAACTGAAACAGGTGATAGAAATAAATAATTATGCAACCATGCCAACCTGTTACATGGTTGTAAGACAGTCTCCATTTTCAAATACACACATGCACACACACTTTCAAGCTGGGAGTCTTCACTTTGCAGGTTGTAAACCCTGAATCATTTATTTAAAGGGAGAAATGTGATTTTGTAATTATAAAGACTAATGAAATTGTACATAGTCGATGAATTCATCAATTATCTCAAGGTCTGACAATCTTATTAAACTGCTTTCTAGTCAATTTGAACTCTCATCCTCTGAAAATAATAAGCCACTTTGGGGAACATGGTAATGTATAGAGTCATTAAACTTCTCAGTAAAGATTGTATTTTTCTGTAAGATTTTTATGTATGAGTGTGAGAATAAAGTTAGAACAATTTCAGAGGGATTAAGTACACGGAAAAGAATCCATTCCAAGGAATAATTTGGAAAGTTGTATTTGAACCTTAATTAGTGCTATAAGCCCTTAGAACTTACCTGAGCCTATGGAGTTCCTTTACGTGAATTCACTGGGCTGGAGAAAATTTTAACAATGATTCTTTAATGTCACAGTAACCCTAGAAGTGAAAGACAGGGAGGCCTGGCATGCTGCAGTCCATGGGGTCACAAAGAATTGGATACAACTTAGCAACTGAACAATAACCCTAGAAAAACTAAGCTACACTTCCCAACTTCTCTAGTTTTATGAGAAAAATAGCAAGTGCTGAGAACAATTTCCCCTCAAGTGTTCCGCCATAGGACTGGTTCTTAAATCCGGGTAACCTCCAAATCTCCTAGAGGGCTGGGTGCCAGTCCCAGAATTTCTGATTTAGTAGTTCTGGGTGGGGCCCAGGAATTTACATTTCTACCAACTACCTATGTGATACTTATTCCCAGGGACCATACTTTAAGAACTAAAGATTAGTGTATATATGTGTGTATATACACACACACATAGACTTTCATTATATGACATATGTGATATTATACATATATTTATGGGCTTCCCTTGTAGCTTAGTTGGTAAAGAATCTGCCTGCAGTGCAGGAGACCTGGGTTCAATCCCTGGGTTGGGAAGATCCCCTGGAGAAGCAAATGGCAACCCACTCCAGTAACCTTGCCTGGAAAATCTCATGGAGAGAGGAGCCTGGTGGGCTGCAGTTCATGGGGTCGCAAAGAGCTGGGCATGACTGAGAGACTGACATTTACACTTACTTACTTATGTATATGTATGGGGCGGTGGGGAGAGAGTGTGAATTATAAAGTAAATGTCCAGGAAATTAAAAGACGCTTACTCCTTGGAAGGAAAGTTATGACCAACCTAGATAGCATATTAAAAAGCAGAGACATTACTTTGCCAACAAAGGTCCATCTAGTCAAGGCTATGGTTTTTCCAGTGGTCATATGGATGTGAGAGTTGGACTGTGAAGAAAGCTGATCGCTGAAGAATTGATGCTTTTGAACTGTGGTGCTGGAGAAGACTCTTGAGAGTCCCTTGGACTGCAAGGAGATCCAACCAGTCCTTTCTAAAGGAGATCAATCCTGGGTGTTCATTGGAAGGACTGATGCTAAAGCTCATGTGACGAGTTGACTCACTGGAAAAGTAAATGTAGCAAGTGTTAATTGGTGTATCTGGGTAAAAAGTATTCATGAATTCTTTACCCTTAATGTAACTTTTCTCTAAATTTGAAATTATTTCAAAATAAAAATTAAAATATTATACCATGGGGCTCCCCTGGTGGCTCAGTGGTAAAGAATCCATCTGCCTGCCAGGCAGGAGACACAGGTTCGATTCCTGATCTGGGAAGATCCCACAAGCTATGGAGCAACAAAGCCCATGTGTCACAACTATTGAACCTATACTCTAGAGCCTGGGAGCCACAACTAGTAAGCCCATGAGCAACAGCTACTGAAGCTTGCATGCCCTAGAGCCTGCACTCTGCAACAAGAGGAGCCACCTGGATAAGAAGCCTGGGCACCGCAACTAGAGAGCAACCCCACTCACTGCAACTGGACCTTCCAATTCAAATACTTTACTAACTTTCATCTGTTTCTTCAGAGGAATTAACGTATTTGACACTTAACCATGTAAAGCTTTACTCATCATAATCTTTCCCACCCTCCTTTATCTTCTGACAGTTCTGCATGAAAGCCATTATTCATCTAGCTTTGTTCATGGGCAAATTATAAATCTTTATTGCCCAAGGGTTTTGAGAGAGACAAGGTCAGGGCCAAGATTTAAAAGAAGCAAACCTTGACTCTGGTACCCAGATTGAATAAGAGACTAGTTTTAACCATTGTTCCAACTCTAGTGCTGTAACTCATGCTGATATTCTTTGATTTGTACTTTTTGTTTGTTTAATCCTAATCATCCAAAATCTGGGTTTCTAAAGCCACTAGCCATGTAGGGTGAAGCAGTCACAAAAAAATGGGTATAGTTTTATTTATTAGGCTGCAGAGAAGTTGTTGGAAAGCCTGAAGGAAAAGCAGATGGTTCTTTTAAAAAAAAATTTATTTCCTGGTGAATTTGGGATACTTTCCTATAAGAAATTACAGATCATTATTTTCCAAGTTACAGCTTTAGTCAGACAGATGGCACAAGACAAAGAACAAGAATTCTAGAGAGTTTCCATGGTGATTGCAGAAGAGTCGTGGCCTGTTTGCAATGATGTGTAGTGCAGCATCTAGGGTGAAGGTAAAACCCATGGGATTCATTCCGCAACACCCATGGATCTGAAGCTATTCAGAGGGTATTTGTTGAACCTCCACTGTCTCAAAAACAGTATCCTATTTATAGGTGGGGAGAGAGAGGAATGTTAAAGACAACACATTATTGGCTTTTCCCTCTGGAAGTATACAGTACTGAGTGACATGCATATGGATAAGAGCATTAATGAAATCAGTGAATCTGTCATTAATATAGTTTTCTTTAAACAAGTGCTGTCTACATAAGAAGTGGCAAGAATACAATCCTGGTAACCTGGGTTAACAGCAGCTTCTTTATTTGTACACTGTGTCTGAGGCATTGAAGCCCTATGACTAAAAGTCTGAGTTCTAAGTCAGACTGCCCATTTCATTTCCAAGCATTGCCATTTCTTAGTTGATCGACCCTCTATAAGTTATTTAAGTTTGCTGATTCTCAGTTTCCTCATCTATAAAAACAGGAATAATAATGGTGTGTAACTCAAAGAGTCGTTAAAAGGATGCCATGAGTTAAAGCACGGAAAGGGTTGGAAGAGGTAGGTGTGCCATATACGTTAGCTTTAAGCAAGAGGTATAAGCCCTCAATGCAACTTTATTCACTAGTTTTCAAAAGACCAAGCTCATCTGATCTGAAGTAGAGAAAGAAGAGAGTGGTTAAGATGACTATTATCTGGCTCTGTAACCTTTGGAAGCAGCTTCATGTCTCTAACCCTCATTTTTTTCCTCTGGAAAATAGAGAATGTTGTGGTCACTGTGCAGAAATGAAATGGACTCCTCACTCAAAATTTGGTTTGGATGTGGAGACCAAGGATGTCACACAGACACACGAAGAGGGTCTGAGAAGATTTATGACTCACATAAGAAGGTTTTCTGGGGGACTCTAAGGTGGTTTCCCAAGCAAGTCCAAGAACAGTTTAGGGGAACAAAGGAGGGACATTGGCTTTGATGTTTTATAATGAGGGGGCGGGGCTGGGGTAAGGGTCCCACTTACAGCGGGTTTGCTGCTGCTGCTGCTAAGTCGCTTCAGTCGTGTCCGACTCTGTGCAACCCCATAGAAGGCAGCCCACCAGGCTCCGACGTCCCTGGGATTCTCCAGACAAGAACACTGCAGCGGGCTACAGCGGGTTTCAGTTCAGTTCAGTTCAGTCACTCAGTCGTGTCCGACTCTCCGCGACCCCATGAATCACAGCACACCAGGTCTCCCTATCCATCACCAACTCCCGGAGTTCACTCAAACTCATGTCCACAGAGTCGGTGATGCCATCCAGCCATCTCATTCTCTGTCATCCCCTTCTCCTCCCGCCCCCAACCTTTCCCAGCTTCAGAGTCTTTTCCAGTGAGTCAACTCTTCGCGTTTACATGGTTTTAATTTCCCAGCAGTGCCAAAGTAGGGAGCGCTTGTGTTTTGTCTGTTTGTTTAATAAGCTTGCCAAGATGTTGGGTAAAAGGGCAAGGTGGGGCCTGACAGCTGTCAGCAGCGAAGCATCAAAAATGGAGTCAGGGACTTCCCTAGTGGTGCAATGATTAAGAATCTATCTTGCAATGTAGAGGACATGGGTTCAATCCCTGGCCAGGGAACTAAGATCTCACATGCCCCAGGGCAACTAAGCCCATAAGCAACAATGGAGCATCCCATCAGCTGCAACAGAGACCTGATGCAGCCAAAATGAATAAATAATTTCTTAAAATGGGGTCAGATTCTTTATTAGACCACCTCAGAGGATTGATATAAAGATTATATGAAATTATGCACAAACAGACTTAAACTCAGTGGCTAGCAAATAGTAAATACTCAATAAATGCTACCTTTTGAAATAAAAATATTTTCTTCTTAAAAAGAAAAATCCCTCAATTTTTAAAACTTGCCAGAAAACGCAAGAAGCAACACCTGCTTTCTTCTTGTTCTATTTGTTTATACTTATATGCATTAAAAAAAACTTCAACATCATCTCTGCATATGAAAAAATAATTACTTGCAGTCTCCAGCAGCAGAAAGACTGTGTTCTAAGAATTCTGTTCTAAGTTGTCACTTGGAACACTTTTCCCATAGAAACAATGTTATAAATAGAGTTAAGTCCCCGGGGGATGCTCAAATTCTTCCTAAACTCTAACTAAAATAGTCCTTGATAGAGCAGCGGACTCTTAGTCCTAGAACAGCCCATGGGTCTCTCAGAACCCCAAGCTCTCCCAGGTCAAAGTGACCCCAGGTGACCTAAGACTTTTGGAATCTAGATTTGGAGGAACTGGCTGAATGGGAGCTGAACAGCATGGTTTGACTGATGGGGGCCCGTGTGCAATTATCAAAGCACTTCCTGACAATCTCTAAATCAAACCCTGATGGGAGTGGCTATGGGGGCCTCAAGGCTGTCTCACATCCCTACCTTGAAGGGTAGGGATGCTCCAACTCTCTGCCATCCTAGAGAGGGGTTTGTCCAGAGACAGGATGATCCAGCGGTGGACCATAGCCTGGGGGAGGGGAAAACAGGGTTCTATTTTCTGGAGGCAGATTCTGAGGTGTGGGAGGCCTGGAGTGAGTGGTTGAGCAGAGCTGTCTCCGATCATGTGGAAAAGGCCAGGACCAAACCCTAAGCCAGTCTCGGAAGGTGTGTGCCTCTGCATTCTCTCTCATCTATACTAATGGTTCTTCTGAGCTGTGGGGAACTACAGGAGCAATATTGGATAGCAGCAGCAATGTGAAGGAAGACAATCTGGATAGAAGATGAAGAACTTCAGAAGAAAGGGCAGTCTAGGGTCTCTGATGGGGCCAAAGACAGCCTGGCAGATTAAAAGAGAATAGGATCAGCTCCCTTCATAAACACACTATGTGTCAGAGACCACACCAAGCATTTTATCTGTATGAACACACTCCTTATCACCCTCTGATGCACTATTACCATCCCATTTTATAGACGGAGAAAATGAGACATGAGGAAATTAAATAACTTGTTTAATGATCAGACAGCTAGTGAGTGGCAGTGCCAGAAATTGAATCTGAGTGGCTTGGCTACTGAGGCTGGGCCCTTAAGTGCTATGCTTTCTTCCCTTTCACACAGAAGCATTCACCTGGTGAATCCCAAAAAGACAAGGAGAGGTATATGTGGCAAAAGGCCAGATCTCCTGCTAGGAAACAAGATGGGGGGTGGGACAACTGTGAGTCTAAGTGCCTTCATGATCTGGAATGATTAGACAAGCAGGCTCCATGCCTCACTCATGTTCTGAAGTTAGTTCTCCTTTAAATACGGATGTGTCAGATGTCGTGATGGATGCCAGAGATACATGAACAAGCAAGGTGTGGCCCCTGCCCTCAAGATGTTCTCACAGTCTGTGAGCAAAACAAAGAAGCAACTGAATGAGCTGTAAGGGGGTATCTGCCCAGCCAGAAACGGGACTTGGCCTTGACTCTGTAGGGATCATTGTGCTCTGCCTGGGCTTCCCAGGTGGTGCAGTGATGAAGAATCCACCTGCTAATGCAGGAGACGCAGATTCCATCCCTGGGACGGGAAGATGCCCTGAAGAGGGAAATGGCAACCCACTTCAATATTCTTGCCTAGGAAATGCCATGGACAGGGGAGCCTGGCAGGTGGCAGTCCATGGGGTCACAGAGAGTCAGACTCACCTGAGCACAACACCCCCTCTCTGTTTCTCCCTTCAGCTCTCTTCCCCTCTGCCTGGTGGACACTGAACATCCATAGGGCTCATTTGAAACCCATCCCCGTGTCTCCTGACCTAGCGAAAGTCCACAATCATATCCTGGTTTCCCCTCTCATAACAACTCTCAACATCCGAGCGTTACTTGTCCGGGATCCATCTTCCCATTGAGGGTAATCGCCTTGTCTGTCTTGTTTGCTGGTGTGTCCTTAGCACCCAGGACAGAGTAGATGCTTCACAATCAGTCATCAGTTAAATTAGCATCATTTATTTATTTAGTATAAGCAAATTCCATGTGTGGAAGGTATGAGAACAATGAGAACACCTTGATAAAGTTGAAAATTTCTGAAAAGCCTATCTGATGCCTAGGAGTACTTCTTGTTCTATAGGCACTTTGAGCTGATATTTCTAGATTGGTGTTACGGAAATTTTTACACAAGAGTATGGATGTTTGTTTAACTTGTAAGGATCATTTTTCAAGTAATCACCATCTGGCTGGAGTTTATAACCAAACTCTTATCAATTGCAGTGTAATTTTTTATAAAGTCATTATGGCGAGAATTTATAGAAGAGTTCATTATTAATGTTCTTCTGACAACATGCCATGAGATAAAAACATTTGATGCTCATTTTTTAAAAACATTTCCTTTTCATTCTTAACATTTCCTTTACTTATTATTCATATAAACACACTACCAAAGCCTCTTTTGATTCTATTAAATGCAATCATATTATTTAGTCTTTTGTAACCAGTAATACAGAGAAGGCAATGGCAAGCCACTCCAGTACTCTTGCCTAGAAAATCCCATGGACGGAGGAGCCTGGTGGGCTGCAGTCTGTGGGGTCGCTAAGGGTCGGACACGACTGAGCGACTTCACTTTCACTTTTCACTTTCCACTTTCACACATTGGAGAAGGAAATGGCAACCCACTCCAGTGTTCTTGCCTGGAGAATCCCAGGGAAGGGGGAGCCTGGTGGGCTTCCGTCTATGGGGTCACACAGAGTCGGACATGACTGAAGTGACTTAGCAGCAGCAGCAGCAGCAACCAGTAATAACGTGCCTGCCTCCATGTTAGTAACTGAGTTGAAATGCTACTTTCCAGGCCATAAGATCTGGCCTTACTCCTAAAGTTTGTGCTCCCAGGATGATGGTCTAAAAAATACTGAGTCTAGGAAAAGTGAGACTTGGGATAAACATAGAAACTACTTCTTCATCAGCCATTTGCAAGGTCTAAGTGAGCTACTGGGGGAAAATGCCTGGCACATAGTGAGCAATCATTAGTTGCTATTATCAGTCATTAAGTAGCTATTATTAACATTCTCTCCAGAGCCAATTGCTATCTGCTCCATGATTGCAGAGGTTTTTGTCTATTTACTGCAAAATCATAAGTGCCACTTAGACTAGTATCTGGCACAGAACAGGGATTTAATATTTATTGAATATTAGTTAATGTAACCTTAAGCCAACCTTACCTACTCATGTACCAGGCAGTTGATGGATGCCAGGACTATCCTCATCTCATTTCTTTCCCTTGATCCCATTTAAGTTCAGTTCTACCCAACTCCTGGCCCCTGAATGCCTCCAGTTTTCATCCCCATTCCTCCCTTCTGGACTTTCACACTTACCCTGATTTCCTTGGATTGACCAAGGCACTCTATAACGAGCGTTTCCCTTTTGCTCTTCTCTGCCTGGTTGTCTGAGGGAAAGAATTCTGCCCCACTTTTCATGTTGATAACAAACTCTACTGTCAGCCTCACTGATGGTTTTTTCAATTATTTATCATCTATGTAGCACACCTCTGGAGAAGGGAATGGCAATCCACTCCAGTATTCTTGTCTGGAGAGCCCCGTGGACAGAGAAGCCTGTGGGCTACAGTCCATGGGGTCACAAAGAGTCAGACATGACTGAGCATGACTAACACATCAACACACATGTAGCACACAGTGTTCCAGGCCCTGGAGAAACAGTGGTGAAGGAGAAAGGCAGGTTCCCTTGTCTTTGTGATAACAGGCTAAAATCATCATGATCTCTGTTCTTTTTATTATATCGAGGCCCAGAGGTGCAGAGAGACAGGGTGACAGTTTCATGTAATGGACAGGCTGTAGATTCATGAAGAACCATGGCTAAACTGATGAGATGCCCAGCTCCGGCCTCTTTGCAACACCCTCACCAAAGAAGGTGTGGGCAAAGGTCACCTGCCGTTTCAATAAACAAAGGATGTTGCCCACCATCAAGCCATCAGCCACTGCAGCCACCACTGATGGCGTGCACTGAGGGGAATTCAGGAGGGAGAAAAAGAGGACACTGGCCTAGATAGTTAAGATGCATACCCAAGGAAGACTTCATGACCCCAGACTCTCGCATCTTCCCATACACAGACAAGCTGTAAAATCACTGACTTGAGATGTCTGCTTTTGTGATTAGCAGTAATCTTTTGATGTTTGACTATATGGTTTTGTTTTTCTCCCAGCTCCTCCCCAACCTCTTTGGAGCAGTTCCTTGGAGTTATTTGAGAGGCTGTCTCCTAGGCTATACTTCTCAGAAAATCCCTGAATAAAACGTAGTTTGAATCGTTCAGGCTGTACATTTTTCTTCATTTGATAGTATATTCCTTTAGAATCCTTGTATCTAAAATATCATGGAATATGCTCCTTTACTTTCCATCCTGAAGACTTAATTGTTGCTGACTACCAAAAAAGCTCACACTTGAGAGCCCAGGTAAACTTTACTTCAGTCCCCCGTGACCAACACCTCACACCAGCCTTTAACTTCCAAAATTACAAGGCGGGTTGTTGAAAGATAATTCCTGCTGAAACTCCATGATAGCAGTAAAATATGCCCCATGAGCTCTTTTAAAGTTTTGCCTCTACACACAGATTCCACTTTGTGTTTCCAGACACTTGGTTGTTTGAGAAGATGCCAAAGTTTTACCTCATCATCGTTATGTGAGTGAAATACGTGCTCTAAAAGTCCCTGGACTTTCCTTAATAAGCTTAGTACTTAGTAAATGATTATTGAAGCAGTCTCCACAACTTGACTTCCATTCTCAATTTCTTGTGTGTGGAGGGGGCTGTGTGGGGTGGGGGTGTCTGCAAGGAAAGCATGTTGAAAATAAAATACTTCAAAAGCTGTAAGTTCCTTACAGTCGTAAACACAATTTGAATATTTAAAATGGTAAACTGCATGGTGATAACAATAAATTATAGTAAAATTTCCCCCACACTCTGCAATTTTACAGAAGAGTATGCAACTAGGTAAGGCTTTTACCAATAAATCAATGTTTAAAACTTAGATGTCCCTGGTTGTCATTGCTTTATCAGCTTGGCTTTCCACAGGAGACACACAAGAACCAAATGGAAATCTCTAAACGTCACACAGTTGCATAGTAATAATGCTGGCGATCACTTCTGTGATTGCTTACTGTGTCCCAGGTGCTTCTTAATTTCCTTGACATAGGTTAACACACTTAATCCTCAGCCACCTTGGGAGGCAGGTGTTATCCGGGAGAAACTGAGGCACAGGGATGGCCAGAACCATTATGCAAGGCCATATGCTGTGTTGCTCTTTGTCATTCTGTCACTCTTTGCGACCCCATGGATGTAGCCCACCAGGCTCCTCTGTCCATGGAGTTTTCCAGGCAAGAATACTGGAGTGGATAGCCATTCCCTTCTTCAGGGGATCTTTCTGAGACAGGGATCAAACTTAGATCTCCTGCATTGCAGGCAGATTCTTTACTGTCTGAGCCACCAGGGAAGCCCATGCAAAGTCACACCTGCACCTGCATGTATTTGCTATAGCCAATATATTTTGGCTACTAGGTACTGAATTTTTTTTAATTTGAAGCTTTTTTAAACTTCAGTTTGTTTCCAAAGGAAACTTCATGTCTCTAACTGTAGATGGAAAAATCAGTATCACTTGCCATAAATAGGAGGTAACTATGAAAACAGATAGAATGAGTGCAAAACAGTGTTATTAACTTTCAGCTTTATTCTCTTGCCTGCCAAGATCAGAGATTTGCTTTCTCTTTGTTAAGAAGGAGTGGGAGAGGAGAGAAGCAGGTGTTACCAAGGTGTTAAAAATACATGAAAACCAAAACATAAGACAAAAAAAAAGTAAAATTTAATGTATGCATTAATGCCACTATAAAATTTGACTTTCTCCTTAACATACCTGCAATAGATAAAAGACTCTCAAACTTCATTCTCTTACTATGTGCTCTGGCTTCCAAACCTGATATTGTCCTTTCTTTGCCCTGTGTTATCTGACTGTCCTGAGCCCCAGGTTTCTATCTGAAAATGAGAACTGACTCAGAGGTGCAGACATCACATATATACCAAGCCAGGCACACAGTAGGTACTCAAAAGGCCACTGTGTTCAGTGGTCACTTCTTGAAAAGACATGCCACCTTATTTCTCTTCTTGAAATGAAGCACAGGCTGGGCTGTCTCCTGCCCTTGTATCAACAGAGCAGGGGTGGGCTCAGGGTCGGGTGGGTGTGACATTTCACATTCAGCAGAGGCAGGTAAAGAAGCTCGGAGGGCTACTGATCTGAGGAATCTGCTTATCTGCTGCTGCTGCTGCTAAGTCGCTTCAGTCGTGTCCAACTCTGTGCGACCCCATAGACGGCAGCCCACCAGGCTCCCCCGTCCCTGGGATTCTCCAGGCAAGAACACTGGAGTGGGTTGCCATTTCCTTCTCAATGCATGAAAGTGAAAAGTGAAAATGAAGTCGCTCAGTCATGTCTGACTCTTAGCGACCCCATGGACTGCAGCCTACCAGGCTCCTCCGTCCATGGGATTTTCCAGGCAAGAATACTGGAGTGGGGTGCCATTGCCTTCTCCAGAAATACTGCATAATTCATTGCAAATTCAATATAAATGCTATGCAAACAGTTGCCAGCACACAATATGCTCAAGTTTTGCCTTTTGGAACTTTCTGGAATTTGCTTTTCTAATATTCTTGAACCCTTGGGTATGGAGGACTGAGTGTATTCCTCTGGATGCTGGGTGTAGAGGGGACAAGTCTGGCAGTGGGTAGTCATGCAGTTGAAGGGGAGATGCTGCTAGGGGTTCCAAATAGATGGTAAGGAGAGACAGGAAAGTTCAATCATAAACATCCTAGAACTGCTGGAAAGCAAGAGAGATCACAGAATCCATTCCTCCTCAAGTCATGGGTCAGGACACAGAGCCTCTGGGCTGCAGGACCCCTCCCTGTAACCCCTAGGCAGTGAGAGGCAGCCAGACTCTCAGGCCCCTCTGAGCACTGTGCTCTTCCCACTGGACATCCCTTTGGCCCCCTTCTCCTGAGCTGATCAGGGGCTCCACGCCCTGAAGACCCATATTTCCAGAGTCTAGATCCAGGATCTTAATTTCCGAAATAATCATTGGTTCCAATGCTATCTAGTAATTTGCTACCACATTTGTAGCTTTTCTGAGAAAACGTTGCAGTCTTTCTTGAGAAAGCCAAGCCTATTTTTACTTTCTTGCCAAATCCTGATTACATTAATTTTCAAATGATAAAACAAACTAAATCCACAGCAAAGGGAAACAGTTCCACGTGGGGCTTTGGTCTGTCTCAAGACAATTCTGATTCCCTCAAGACAGCATTTGCTGAGTCACATACCATGGAACACAGCCTAGTCTTACAGCTCCCTTTCCAAAAGAGAAAGACAGTGGGGGAAAACAAAAAGGAGAAGGAGGCACAGACAGGTTACAAACCCAGCGCTGAGTGGTACAATCAAGTTCCAGAAAAATCAGTAAAGGGAAGCCCCTTCTCTCAGTCAGAGAGGCTGGGTGTTGGGTGACCATGGTTTGGGGGAGAAAACGGAGCAGAATTTAGTCCCAGGAAAAACATCGTGAAGTGGTGCTGACTGTGATTCATGGATCAAGCATTAAATTCCACACCCATACACACTCCTAGAACTCAAGATTTGCATCCCTTGGGGGTCTAATTTTTTTGTACAAGGGTAGCAAAGAAAAGCCCCCAAGGGCCAGCTAGGAAGGTGAATGAGTGAGACGCGGGGCAGCGGGGCAGCAACCAGAAGGGCATCTCACCTGTCTCTCTTTAAAAGGACAGCTGAGGGCGTTATTCACAATAGTCAGGACACAGATGCAACCTAAATGTCCATTGACAGAGGAATGGATAAAGAAGATGTGGTGATTATATGTATAATGTGTGTGATGATATATATATTCATATCTATATGAATATTACTCAGCCATAAAATAGAAGAAAATAATGCCACTTACAGCAACATGAATGGACCTAGAAATTATAAACTAAGTGAAGTCACCCTCTTTAGAAGGAAATTAAAGTGATATAAATGAACTTAGATATTGAAACAAAAGAGAAACAGACTCATAGACATAGATAACAAATTTATGGTTACCAAAGGTGAAAGGTGCTGGGAGGGATAAATTAGGAGTTTGGGATTAGCAGATACAAACTACTATATATAAAAACAACAAGGTCCTACTGTATAGCACAGGAAATTATATCCAATATCCTATAATAAACCACAATGAAAAATATTTTTAAACTGTGTATAACCACTTTCTTGTACATCAGAAACTAACACAACATTTTAAATCAACTATACTTTATTTTCTAAAAAAGGCAGCTGAGGTGCAGCTCTTGGATTATTATCACGCAGGACCAGGGATGCAGAGTCGCCAGATGCGTAGCTTCAGTTCAGTTCAGTCGCTCAGTCGTGTCCGACTCTCCGCGACCCCATGAATCACAGCACGCCAGGCCTCCCTGTCCATCACCAACTCCCGGAGTTCACTCAAACTCATGTCTGTCAAGTCGGTGATGCCATCCAGCCATCTCATTCTCTGTCATCCCCGTCTCCTCCCGCCCCCAACCCTTCCCAGCATCAGAGTCTTTTCCAGTGAGTCAACTCGTCGCATGAGGTGGCCAAAGTATTGCAGTTTCAGCTTTAGCATCAGTCCTTCCAATGAACACCCAGGATCGATCTCCCTTAGAATGGACTGGTTGGATCTCCTTGCAGTCCAAGGGACTCTCAAGAGTCTTCTCCAACACCACAGTTCAAAAGCATCAATTCTTCGGCGATCAGCTTTCTTCACAGTCCAACTCTCACATCCAGACATGACCACGGGAAAAACCATAGCCTTGACTAGACGGACCTTTGTTGGCAAAGTAATGTCTCTGCTTTTTAATATGCTATCTAGGTTGGTCATAACTTTCCTTCCACGGAGTAAGCGTCTTTTAATTACATGGCTGCAATCAGCATCCGCAGTGATTTTGGAGCCCAAATAATAAGTCTGACACTGTTTCCACTGTTTTCCCATCTATTTCCCATGAAGTGATGGGACCAGATGCCATGATCTTTGTTTTCTGAATGTTGAGCTTCAAACCAACCTTTTCACTCTCCTCTTTCACTTTCAACAAGAGGCTTTTGAGTTCCTCTTCACTTTCTGCCATAAGGGTGGTGTTTTCTGCATATCTGAAGTGATTGATATTTTCCCGGCAATCTTGATTCCAGCTTGTGCTTCTTCCAGCCCAGCGTTCCTCCTTCTGCATAGAAGTTAAATAAGCAGGGTGACAATATACAGCCTTGACGTACTCCTTTTCCTATTTGGAACCAGTCTGTTGTTCCATGTCCAGTTCTAACTGTTGCTTGCTGACCTGCATACATGTTAGGAAACTATTATCTGCTCTACATTCAGTTTTGACAATGAGGCCTTTCTCTTCTGTCAACTGCCTTCCTAGTAGTTTCCGCCAGCAGGGGGCACTAGAGGGAGCCTGGATGGCAGGAGATGGGGGACACGTCCCTCGGGCCTGTTTGCTTGCTGGAACCACCACCCTCACCCCAGCAGCAACATCTGCTTCCAGATGCTAGCTTCCTTTCCCACTCTCAGAACCAGCCTGTGTCCTCACCAAGGAACCAGCAGTTGCCCTGGGGGCACCCCCTCAGCTCCACAGACCCCACTTCTCTGAGCCTCTGGGTCTTGATATCCCTGTTTGTTCCCTTCATTCCACCAAACCCAGGAGTGGTGGCTCTTTCCTGCAGTTACCACCTGTGGTTGCCTCAATGTCCCCCATATCCCAGCCCCCCCAATACTCATTTAATGAACCCTCGACTTTAAATCTCTGTTGAAATGCCCAGTGTAGGTTTTGTTTACCTGACTGAACTCTGATTGATCTACCAGTTCTTTTGACGTTAGGAGAAGTGGAGTGTGTAGATTATTTTATGGGATTATTCAGTTTTTAAACTATTGTGAAAAGAAAAACAGGTATCTGAAGACCAAATTCAGCCTTGGAGTGAATGCAGTGGGCTTCTCGAGATGAGGGCTGCTGCATTCCTTGCCAGCTGCTGGGACCATCAGCTCTGGGAGGCTCACTGCCATCCCCTCCCTCAGAACTTCCCTCTGCTGGAGGGAACTCCCTGACCTGGTCCAAGAGTGAGCCCCTTCCCAAGGACAGGCTGTGGCCAATGACCAGCTGATACAGGGAAAAAAAGACTTGACCTCAAGCTTCCTTCTGGAATACCTCTGGGGGGCCATCCAGCTTCAGAGACCCCTGCAGGACTGGCTATGGCCTTTGGGTTGCAACCTCATCACGGGTCAACTTCTTGCCTTGCCCAGTTCTGCCTTTCTCACATCCTTACTGGTACAGCTCCCTAGAGAGCTCCCCAGTGAACCTGCATGCAGCTGTCTATCAGGAATCTGTTTCCAGGGAACCCAAACCAAGCCAAGCCTGTATTAGTTTGGTGTGCAGAGCATTGCACTCGCAGAAAGCATGTGAAGAAAGAGAAACATTTCATTTCACCAAGACATATTCCACTGGAAAGAGGGCGAAGTAAAGAAAGAGACAGTAATTGGGAGAGTCCACAGACAATATAGAGTGGGGATGAGGCGAACAGTCCCCAGAAGCAAAAGGATGATGAAGACCTCCCTAGAACTTCTCTGGGAACCATGGCAGACACCATTCCGCAAAGCCAAGAAGATACAGTGGCCATCTCGGCCCTTTCCGTCTCCAAGTGGACGGAACAGGGAAGCACTGCCAGGGACATTATCTCAATGCAACTTGAACTTGCCCACCACAGAGGTCTCCCTGTGACCTCATGGGGGAACCAATGACTACTCTGCACTTGCATCTGGACAGCAGCTTGGAAAGGTAGGAGCAGGTCCGAGCTTCCTCCCTGTGGGACAGCGCTGGGGCTTCATGTGATGGAGATGCCAAGAGAGTCTCCCCCACCCCCCCCCGCTGTGCAGGCTTTTCACCTGCAGCAGGAAGGAGTCTCACTTCCACCATCCCCTGCACTGCTTGGTGCAGGAGGGAAGATGTACCTGAGCAAGGTGTGGCCTTCGTAGTTTCTTTAGAACCCAGTACGTGCACCTCCAGGCCTGGCCCATGATAGCTTTCCTGGGAACATGAAATGGCTTTTTAGTAGTTTTTATTAAAGTATAACACGTCCCTTTCCCTGCTAACCCCCTTCTGTAGCTCACCCACATCCGTCTAATCAGCAGGCTGCTCAGAATCACGTCAAAGGAGAGAAGTGGGGAGGCAGGGGTCAACCACGCTGTAATATTTAACTATATTACTGAAAGTCACTGGAGAAAACTCATTTTAATTTTCAACTTCAAAGAGAGGCCAAAGGAATTACTGTAGTATCCCCTCGGGACATCGTGACGTGCACTATATCCAAGGGCAGGAAAGGTGAAACAAGCGAGGCCTCTGTTATCAGGAGTCGGTGGTCTTACCGGCTCCTCTCTGTAGGCCTGAGGTTGGCAGGGGAGCAGAAGAGACAGAAAAATGACAGGCAGAAGGAGGTCGAGGGGATCAGGCCACTTCAGCTGTCACTAAGTCACATCTCTGAACGTGTGTTCTGATCCTTAGAGAGACAGAGAAGTCAGCATAGGATGAACCATTGCAGGCATCTGAGTAGCCAGCAACTTAATATCAAATGAGCAGCAATCAGAATCTGGGTGAACACGCTTCTGTTAGATGAAGTCCAGCTGGCATTGGTAGCCCTTCTTTGGAATATTAAAGAAGTCCAAACCTCCCAGAATACATCACAAGGCAGTGTTGCACTTTCAGGCAATCAGATGTTTTTCTGAGGATGCAACATTGCAATTAACCATGGAAATTACTTAAAGAAATGTCTTAAACACAGTTGCTTCAGTCCACTCAAAAAGGAATGATTGAGCCACTGCTGTACACCAAACCCTGGGCATGGCACTGTGGGTCAAAAGTGCAGAGGCAAAACTTGATGGAGCTTAGAGTTTCGTGGGGAATACAGACCTCAGAACAAGTAAATAATTACAGTTGTGCTATGTGTCATGTTGGAAGGACTGAATCTTACTTGGGAGCCAAGCAAGGCAGGCCTTTCTAAGGATGTGACAGCCTTCTGAGACTTCAGCAAATGAGGGAGGGTTGGATACATTAACAGGTGAGGGAAGAAAAGAGCTCCTGGAAAGAAAAGCATCTCTGGGGGCTCAAACCTCAAACAGTATGGTACCTATGAAATGCTGAGAGCAGTGCCAGACGGGAAGTGATGAGGGCCAGATGGGGTAGTTGGTTAGGGACCAGTTAAGGAGCTAGTTAAAAGCTAGACTGACTTGTGGCTTTACCCTTCAATTTGAGTAGGAAAGTGACAGGGTTAATAGATCCCTCTGTCTGCAGAGTGAAGAATGGATTAGAAAGGGTAGGAGATGATGTGGAGAGGCGAGTTAGGAAGCAAATGCCCTTGTCCAGGAGGGAGATGATAGTGATTTGCACCAGGATGGTAACATGTCAAGGACAGTGGTGAAAGCTATAAAGCAGTGATCCTTCAATTAAAAATAAATAAATAAAAACAAAAGTACACAGGAATAAAATAAAACTTAGAGACCGAGAATACAGTGTGAAGGGCCAAGAATGACTGCCAGGGTTCCCATTTGTCTAGGTGGTTCCTGATGGAAGAAACAGAGGAGGAGGAGCTGGCAGTGGGGTGAGGATGAGGGAGGCCTGAAATTGATGATGGACAGCTGAGCTTTGACTGGATTGCTCTGTGCTCTCTGAGCGGAGAAGTCAAGCAGAGAGCTGAAGATATGGGCTTGGAACCAATATGGATAGACAAGTAAAGACAGAGGTCTGAGGGTCACAGAAATAAACGAGATCATGTATACCTTTGGTCCTTGCACTTTTTTGATGCAGATCTAAAATAAGAAATGCATTTTACATCATACACACACATGCAATTACCCTGAACAGTTCTTACCTTTGCTATGTGTTGTGTTCAGTGGTTGTCTGTTCTTTCCCCCCATGCTAGTCAAAACGTCTACGCTGATTTAATGGCCTGACAGTGAGTTACTAGCCACAGTTGGAAAAGTGTAAATTAGAGAACACATGATGGGAAGAAAAGAGGGTCCAAAAGAGAACCACGAGGAAATCCATTGGTTAGGGCTCGACTAGAGAAGGTTGGTACCTACAAAGAAGACAGATCCAATGGAAAGGTGGGTGGAAAGGACCTAGCGGTCAGCGAGGTTTCTCCTTCCACTTGGAAGCTGAACACAGCAGCTTCAAAGACCACAACATGACTGTAATATCCAAAGCCAGGAAGTGCCAAGTCTCAACCTTGGGTCTCTTCATTAGACCAAGTAGCCCTTTCCAAAAGCATCTACAAGACTTCCCTTTTATCTCACTGGCCAAGATTCATCACACCACTAGGCCCAAGCCAGTCACTGCTTACAGGAGTAGAATTATCACAATAGGCTTCAGCTGCTTGACATATTCATCCCATGGAACCAAGGAGGGTTCACTCACCCTGAGCACAAGGTATTGTAAACACCTGGCCATTAGGGAAAGCGGTCACCTAGCCTCGGCTGCTTAAAGAGGGGTCCAGGGACCAGCAACATCAGAATCATGCAGGAACTTGCTAGAGCTGCAGAATTTCAAGCCCCACCCCAGACCTGCTGAATCAGAACATGCAGGTTCTCAGGATCCTCCCGTGATGACATGGACTTGCAATTTGAGAAGCACGTGCCTCAATACGGAGGACCCCCATGGCATCTGCCATGTTGCCTCCCCCTGCTCTGCTCTTTGTCCATTTCTTCCCTCACTTATTGTTTTGCTGTCACAAATCTCAGAGTGCCACACAGGCTTTGCAGGTGTTGTTTCATTTATTCTAGCAGGTCGTCTTTTCACTCTCCGCATAAGGAAGCAGAGCAAGGTTTTAGAATAAACACAGCAAGCTTCCAGCTGTGCTCCGCCCACGACTTTAATACTGTTCCTTTAGATCATCCTGTTCTGACAAGGTGTGAAATCCTAGTTAAGGCTGATGACTTGGCTGCCAGAAAGTTCAGTCTTCTTTCACAGCCCTAGGCAGAATTGAGGGGTTTCGTTTCCTTTTTAAAATAAAAAAAATATTTTTTAGTATAGTCTCTTTTTACTGCAGGCTCTGCAGGGAGCATGAGGTAACCTTTGCCCTGAAGCTCCAGCAAATAATATCAAGTATTGGGACAGGTTCCCACTTAGCAAGTTTTGTCCAGTGTTTCAGGCTCTGAAATTTTAAGAGACAAATAGAGGACCTAAAAAAAATTTCAGAGAAAAACAAATTTTGTTAAAGAATTGGAGAATTGAACCTAAGAGGAAATGGTAAAAGATTAACATTTGCTGGCTGAGGGAAGCAAGAAAGAGGAGTAATTAAACCCGGAAAATTGGATGACTGAGGCTTCACCCAAACAACTTTGCTTAGGAATTTTTATTCTTGCTTTCTTGCTGCTGCTGCTAAGTCGCTTCAGTTGTGTCTGACTCTGTGCGACCCCATAAATGGCAGCCTACCAGGCTCCTCCGCCCATGGGATTTTCCAGGCAAGAGTACTGGAGTGGGGTGCCATTACCTTCTCCCTTGCTTTCTCTAAAAAAAAAAAAAAATCAGGTGTGGGACTCAGAATTTGACAAACTGTCAAAAGTTTAACATAAAATGTCTTCCTCAACTTTCTTCCTATTCATTCATTCAAATTTATTAACTACCTGTTATGTACTGGGCCTTCTGCTCTGACAATCTTATTTTATTCTAGCTGGCATGAAAACATATCCTTCTAAGAATGGTAAACATGCCAAGATGCTCCTTTATTTGAGACAACATCTCTGATACAGTTCTGATAAAATGTAGCAACCCCAATATAAATGCACTGTTTCCTTATGTGGCATTTACACTTCCATGGTTTGTGCAAAAATGGCTTTTCCAGTCTTTATTTCCTTGCTTATCTCACCTACCTGCCTCTCCTATCCTGTTGGTCTACCCATCTTTGCCTGAACATGCCAAACCCTTTCATGCGGTTCCCTTAGTTGGAATGCCTTTCTTCCTAAAAAATGTCTTTCAATGCTTTGAAATCCTTCAAGCTTATAAAGCTCATCTGTAGTCTTCTCTGCAAAGGCTTCTGTACCCTTGCCATTTAAAATCAGTAATTTTCTCCTTCGTGATCTTCTACTGCTTATACTAGTGTGGCACTTAACTTTCCTTTGCCTTATGATTGCTTGTTTGCATGTCTCACAGTAAGTTTTCTAAGAGCAAAGACTATGGCTTACGCTTTGTGTTCCCCCCAGCAACTAGGTGCATGCCTGGTGAGAGTTACTGCCACTCAGCAAATATTTCTGGCTATTTGAGTCTTCTGGATCTACAGCAGGTTCTCAATTCTTGGTCCCTTATGCTTGTAGGGACATGTGGCCAATTACCACCAATGAGTTGTAAGTAAAGTGATGTGTGACACATCTGGGCCAAAATTAAATCACCAATGTAAGACCCTTTAGGTCATCTTTCCTCTTGGCTACTGCGGCTGTTCATACTCTAGAGAATAGTTCCTCACTCCTCTGGGATAATGTCAGCTTATAACAGAGCCTCGGCTGAGCTATGATGACTATAGTGAGTGAACAAGAAATAAACTTTTGTTATTTAAAGCCACTGAGCTCTGGAGGTTGCTACAAAGTAAAGCCTAGCCCATCCTGACTGATACACTTGTAAATGGTAGTACTATGAGTCTAGAACTTTTGCAAAAATCCATTAGAAGTGGTAATCAGTAATTATATCAACTGCAAATCAAGGAAAATCACCAGACTTAAACTCAGTTGTCAGGAGAGGCATTGTGAGGTGTGCAGGATGTAGAGCTCATTCAGTTCAGTTCAGTTCAGTTCAGTCGCTCAGTCGTGTCCGACTCTCTGCGACCCCATGAATCACAGCACGCCAGGCCTTCCTGTCCATCACCAACTCCCGGAGTTCACTCAAACTCATGTCCATCGAGTCGGTGATGCCATCCAGCCATCTCATTCTCTGTCGTCCCCTTCTTCTCCCGCCCCCAACCTTTCCCAGCATCAGAGTCTTTTCCAATGAGTCAACTCTTCGCATGAGGTGGCCAAAGTATTGGAGCTTCAGCTTTAGCATCAGTCCTTCTAATGAACACCCAGGACAGGGTTTGCAAACTGGCTGCAAATGACCTTGGTCACTATGCTCTCAGAACTTAGCACTCTCTGACCTCAGTTAGAGCTTACATATTTACCTTGTGGTACTGTTGCAGTAATCAGAAATGGTAAATGAGTAGTACCAGGTATATGGTGGTACTCAGCAAATTGCTATCACAATTGTTTAAGGTGTATTTTCCACGTTGGACCGTGGGATGTGAGAAACTATATATTTCATTTTAAACCAGATACTGGGACTTCCCTGGTGATCTAGTGGCTAAGACTCTGTGCTCCCAGTGCAGGGGGCCGAGATTCGATCCCTGATTACGGAACTAGATCCCGCATGCCAAAACTAAACATTCTACATGCCACAACTAAGACCTGATGTAGCCAAATCAACTAATTGAAAAATCCCACCAAGGTATTCACTCTACCCTTCCATTCATCAGGAGCAAGTTGTCCCCACCAATCTCCTTTCATTCAACTTTCAAAATATAAATTTGGGTCCCTATTGATCTGTAAAAATCTATGAAACTACTATATGTGAAATATGATAATTTATGTATAAACATAACTTCTCATTCAGAGAGGAACATTTTAATAAATGATTCAACTTTATGTGCTTGCTAGACACCAGTGACTCATATTAAATAAATAGATGTACTGAAAAAAGGGAAAGAGAGGGGAAAAAAAAGATACTGGATGAAAATGGGAGTCATCAGCTTTTGAGGATCCCAATTATATTTATAAAATTCAAAAAAATAATTCTGGGTTTGATGATAAAACTTCTGAATATGTTGTCTTATGCCTTCTTGGTTTAATTTCCAACACTTGCTCAAGTATAGTGAACTATTCTTCCCAATATGCTTCAGTAAAGATTTCTAACAATCTGAATGTCACAATCCCAGGAGAGTTTACAGGTCCTACCATGGCATTTTCACAACTTGATTACACTCCTGGCTGTGAGAGGACGTGACTTCAGTCTCAATGTAAACAGAGAATGACTCATCCTTCTGAGGCAGTGAATAGCAACTTGGGTAGATCAGCACCATCTTTATACTTCTTACTACACCTGTAACTTAGAAACACATCCCCTCTGAAGCATTTTATACCTATTTGATAAGTGCTGAAAGAAACAGTGTTCTTTAGAGATAGGTTCTTGTTTCTAGGCTTTAGTCAGAGGGAGGAAAATCTCTACTATATTTCCCAAACCAACTAAAAGGATCAACGTTTTTGTTTTTTTTGTTTTTGTTTTTGAAGGTAAAATTGGTATATAACATTATGTTAGTGTCAGGAGTACAACATAATAATCCAAGGGTTGTATGCATTACAAAGTGATCAACAGGTAAGTCTAGTTGTCATTCATCCCTATACAAGAGACTGCCTCATCATTTTACACACCCCCACCTTCCCCTCTGATAACTACCTTCCTGTTCTCTATCTGAGTGTTTATTTTGTTTTGTTTCTTTTTTTAGATTTCACACACAAGTGATATCACACAGTATTTATCTTTCCCTGCCTGACTTATTTCACTTTGCAGAATACCCTCAAGTTCCATTCATGTTGTCATAAATGGCAAGATTTCCTTCTTTTTTTCCTTTTTGCTTTCTATGGCTGAGTAATATTCCACTGTCTGTGTGCATATGTCACATTTTTTAATTCATTCATCCACCAGTGGTCACTTAGGTTGTTTCCATATCTTGGCTATAGTAATAAATGCTACAGTGAGCCTAGGAATGCATGTATTTTTTTTCAGATTAGTGGTTTTTTTCCTTTGGATATATTCCCAGAAATGGAATAGCTGGATCATATGATTGTTCTATTTTTAATATTCTGAGGAATATTCATACTATTTTCCATAGTGGCTGCACAAAGATCAACTTCTGTAATAGCACAAAAATGGAGGAGAGGGGAAATCAAATAAAAACACAGGAGCACACCTATTCAGTGTTCCCTCTTCCCAAATTAACCTCCCTCTTGGTGTTCTCTCTCTACCTGCTACCCTTGTTCTCACCTGTTCAACTGAGAAAAAAATAAGATTGAATCAGGAATGCCGATGAATTGCTACATGCCAGATATTTCAGTTGGTCTTAAGGATCTAAAAAGCTGACACTTTTCTCTTTCCTCAAGGACCTTATGATTTAGTGGCAATGAAATAGAAGAAAATTAGTGTATATACTCCAGTATGATGAACTATGAAGGCTCATTCATTCAGAATAACATTTTCAACGTGTGTTGTTGTTCTAGTGGGAAAAAAAAAGCAAAATATAAAATTACATAAATAGTGTGATCCTAATTTTGTAAATAATATCCACTCATGTCCTCATACACTCAGAAAAAAGTATGAGGACAAATTTACAGGCTGAGCACATCTGTATGCTTTTCTTTCCCCCGCTAAATTCCACTGAAATGCCAAACAAGAAAAGTTACAATCAAAGATCAGAAAATATGAAGATACCCTGGAAAAGAGAATGAAGAATTGGACTGAAAGAACAATAAAAGCGGAGGCGGTCAGGGGCAGGTGTTGGAAAGCCAGCAGAAGAACACTGCTAAGATAACAGCTGTTTTGTACACTAACCTTCTAAAGGAACTTCAAGCTCAGGGTTAACAGTACAGGGTAGGGAGGGGCTTTGTCAATTATCTGCTCAATATATTAAAAGATGGCATTATGAACTAATGGGCTTATCACGATCCACCATGTCCTTCATATACTGAAGTTCTGGCAATAACGTATCTGCTCCTCTGTTAAAACCTCAACAATTCAACTCCCCTGGTGGTCCAGCGGTTAAAAGCCCACCTGTCAGAGCAGGGGACACAGATTCGATCTCTGGTCTGGGAAGATTCCACATGCCATGGGACAACGAAGTCAGAGTGCCACAACTACTAAAGCTTGTATCCTAGAGCCTCTGCTCTGCAACGAGAAGCCATTGCAATGAGAAACCCACACACTGAAACAAAGAGTTGGCCCCAGCTTGCCGCAACTAGAAAAAGCCTGCGTGGAGCAACACAGACCCAGTGCAGCCATAAATAAGTTAATCAATTCTTTAAAAAAACCCTCAACAACTGTTTCAACCAGTGAACCTGGGTAGTCTCCCATTAGAAGAGCTGATTCTGGGTGGAGAAATAAGGAGGAACTTGATGACTATATTCATACAACAAGACCTGGAGTAGAAAGAGGTGACAAGAAGCCCCAAGATGCTTCCGATAAAAGAGGTTCCCGGTCCTCATCTGCTGAGGAGAGGCACCTCCCACACCAGGATAATCTACCTGTACAGAGGGCTTCCCTTGTGGCTCAGCTGGTAAAGAATCCGCCCACAATGTGGGAGACCTGGGTTCGATCCCTGGGTTGGGAAGATCCCCTGGAGAAGTGAAAGGCTACCCACTCCAGTATTCTGGCCTGGAGAATTCCATGGACTGTATAGTCCATGGGGTCGCAAAGAGTCGGACACGACTGAGTGACTTTCACTTCACAGAGGCAATATTCTATTCTACACACCCTAGAAGCTGGCTTTTTGATTAGAACTTTCATTCACTATAATGATTACTGCAGCCATAAAATAGAAAAGCAGGCTGGTGAGAGAAATAATCAAACTTCTGGATTATTCAAAGTACAATCACCATACTTAAAATTGGGCTGGATATCCAAACGACCTGTTGGGCTGCAACTGGAAGGCCTAGGAGGCCTATACTTGCCCAGCTTCAAGGTTTTAAGAAAGAGCCTGGACTCAGCAACAGAGACATTGTTTAATGGATGGGGGCACTTACTTGTCTGCAGCAAAGTCCTGGAGCAGCACCTCACCATATGTGGCTGATGGTGGGTAGGATATGGAGACCTTTTTCACTGCAGGGCAGAGATAGAAATCACCAAAGATAGGGGAACTGATGTCAGGAGGGCTCATTAGTTACCAAGGAAACCAGCAGAGGGGCCACCCCTCACTGCCTCTTTGATAAGAACAACCATCATCTGGGGCCTGGGGCAGGTAGGTGGTTCAGTCCGGTGAGTAGGGTGTCGGTGAAACAGGCACTGGTTGGGCAGAGGATGTACACAGGGCAAGAAAACCGCCATCTGGAGCGGCCTGACCAGACATGGGCACGGATGAATATTGTTTTAATGAGCTGCAACGTTCAGCTGAGGAACTCTTTCAAAACAGGACAAAGATATAAAGAATTTCCAGAAGCTACTACATCTGTCTAGAGAGTTTTGTAATGGAAGGAACAAAGGCAGTAGATGGAAGGGCCTTCAAAGTCAGAGAAGATTATTTTTCAGAGCTGAAGAAACATTAACTCAAGGGTTTTTATGTAATTTATTTGTTTCAATTCATTTCAGTTTTTGAAACTTTGGGTTTCAGGTTGTCACATCTTGGGCTAGTTGAAATAATTATTTGGGGATTTCCCCGTCTTTTAGTTTTAATTTTGTTTTAATTATGTAAAGCATGTAGATAGTTCTAATGTCAAAACTATTTTTATTTTTTTCTCAATATCTTTTATTAATTTGCATGAATAGTCTGTTTAAGGTGTTTTCCAAATGTGCAGATACTTAAAGTTTTTATGAAGTCAAACCTGCTTTTATTCTTCATGACTTATATTGCTTAGAAAGTTGTTAGCACTTCCAGAAGTGACTTTCCTACTACTGTTTTAAATGTGTATGATCTTCCTGTAAATAACGTCAGATGTAAATATGTGGGACTAGATTGATTTTCTCCTCGTTGTTGTTGTCTAGTTGCTAAGTCATGTCAGATTCTTCACAACCCCATGGACTGTAGCACACTGGGCTCCTCTGTCCATGGGATTTTCCAGGCAAGAATACTGGAGTGGATTGCCATTTCTTTTGCCAGGGGATCTTCCTGACCCAGGGACCGAACCTGTGTCTCCTGCATTGCAGGCAGATTCTTTACCACCGAGCCACTTGGAAACCTTCAAAACTGTTTTTAAAAGGCACATTCAGACCAGTCTGTCTTCCAATCTTATCCCTCCCACGCTGTTACCTCCCTCTGCCTAAAGGTAAACATTTTAAAAAATTAATTTTGTTTGATACTTTGTTTCTTTTTTAAAATATATATGCATTTATGCATGTATAGTTTTATCCCATTCTTTTATAAAAATGACTTTATTTATTTAATAGACTTTATTTTATAGAACAATTTTAGGTTCACAACGAGATTGAAGGGAAGAGCAGAGATTTCCCATATATGTCCCTTGCTGCCCTCACAAGCAGAGCCTCCATTATCAGACCTCACAACTACTGAATCTATAGTGATAGATTTTTATCATCTACAGCCCATAGTTTATATTTGGATTCAGTCTTGATGTTGTGCATACTACGGGTTTAGACAAATTTATAATGGCATCTATCTACAATCATGGTATCAACTGCTCCTTTTTTTATACTCTAAACTCTATTGTTTACTTTGACTATCTTTTTATACTCTAAACTCTGTTACTTAGACTTTTTATCTTATTAAAATATCCTGGATAACATTCTGTAATAACATAAAGATATTACTCATTCCTTTACAATTGTATAACATCATGTTATATGGATGTACCTTAGTTTTTTACCTAACCATTATTCATAGTCAATTGGGTGGTTCCAGTCTTATGTAATTACAAACAGTACTGCTGTAATGAGCAGTCCATGCATTTAAACTTTTGAGTTTTTGCCAGAGTATCTTTGGAATGAATTTCCAGAAGCGCGATTTCTGGGTCAGAAGAAAAATACAAACGTAATTTTGTTAGATTTTGTGTTCCCACTAGTAACATATGAGAATGTCTTTTCCCAAGCCTTTTCAACAGAATGTGTTATCAAACTTTGAGACTTACCAAATAGGTGAGAAAGTATATTTTACTTTTTCTTATTATAAGTAAGGTTGAACATTTTTTTCATTATTTAAGTTACATTTTTCATTTCTTTGTCTATCATTTATATGTTTACATATTTTGCTCATTTTTATGTTAGATTTAATTACTTGTTATTTGGAAATGAGGGACAATATGATCATGGTATATACAAACTTGTGGGACTAAGGCCAAAGTGACACACAAGAGAAAATGTATAGCCCTAATTATATTGATTAGAAAGCAATTAAGATGGTAAATAAATTATCTAAGCATTCAATGGAAGATACTACAAAAAGATGACAAAAACAACCATTAAAAGTAGACTAAAGAGCATATTCTAAAGAGCAGCAACCGATGAAATATAAAGCTAAGATAAATAATAAAAAAGTAAAGGCCTATATTACTGAAGATAAAAGAATGGCAAAGAATGCTTTTAAAGTACAATAAAGATCTTTTGATAACAGCAGAAAATTGTGACGTATAAAACTTACAAAACAAAGCAACTATACTCCAATAAAAATTTTAAAAAGAAAAAAATAACTTACAAAGCAAAACAGAGTCCTTTTTGAAAAGACCTAAAACCAAATGTGTTGGCTCTTGGAAAAGATCAGTACATAAATAAGTAACTTTGAAAAAAGACCAGTAAAATGGCTTTGACTTGTCTCTTCAAGGAAAAAGTGTAAAGACACCAGCAACAATGGTAAAGAATTAGAACGGTGACATGCCTAGAGAATCAGAGGAGATTTTAAAACTATGAGTGATGTAATTTTAAACTATATATATATTGGGCTTCTCTGGTGGCTCAGATGGTAAAGAATTTGCCTGCAGTGTGGGGAAGATCCCCTGGAGGGGGGCATAGCTACCCACTCCAGTACTCTTTCCTGGAGAATCCCATGGACAGAGGAGTCTGGTGGGATAAAGTCCACGGGGTAAATGTGTTTCCTAGGAAAGTGTACATTATAAAAATTGATTCAAGAAAAGGAGATAGCCCTATACTAGTCCCTACAAAAGTTTGCAAGAGTAATCACAATTGACCCACTTAAAAACAATGTGCTGAAAATGTTCTGCTTATGCCTAGAAAGTAGATAGTTGGGAAAACCTTTGTTCTCACTCTCCCACCAAGAAAATGTCTTAAAACCTACAAATAATAACTTTTCTTGAATCCATTAAAGAGCTGAGGTTAGAGGGGAAAGACCATGAAATCAAAGGAAGGGCAGGAACCCCTAAGGGAAGCTGGGCACGAAGTCTGGCTAATCTGTGATAGAGCCCAGGAAGAAGAGATGTGGCATGTCACGGAAGCCAGTATAAAGAATCCAGTTAACATTTTTAGTGAACTGTTTAATGTCAAACGTGGGCTAACTTGAGAGAACAGAACCACTGGGAGGTGCAGGTGCAAAGGCAGTTTGCACCTACTTTTCCAGGTTCTTTTCTATGGGCCATCACCAAGCTGCTGCACGGATGTCAAAGTGCCACCGAAGCTCTGTTAAACGACAGCTGGGAGAGCGGAGGGCAGCAACCATCCCCACCCTCGCCTACCCCAGCCCATCACCACAACAGAGGTGACCCCATGCAGCTGGAGTCGGTGAAAAGAGAAAACCCTCTACCCCTAGAGGAGGGTCAGGAAACCATCCTGAGGCCAGATCTTGAGAGGAGACTAACGGAGACACATGAGACATGGGTTTAATCCTTGTCGGGAAGATCCTCCGGAGGAGGGCATGAAAACCCACTCCAGTATTCTTGCCTAGAGAATCCCATGGACAGAAGAGCCTGGTGGGCTACAGTCCATGGGATCACGGAGTCGGACACGACTGAGCACACACATACCATATTGAAGAAAGGGTGGGACCACTGCAAAAGCCTTCACCCCCAAGACCCAGGACCACAGAGCCTACCTAAGACTAAGGTGGACAGGATAACAGAGAAAGCCTCTGACCCCACCATCCAGCTAGCAAGCACAAGTCACAGGCAACAGCACCCTAATGCTGAAGGAATGGACAAGTGTGAAGACTCCTCGAGGGCACACAGTGAAGCTCTACAGTTGAAAGCAGAGGAGGAACATTGAAAACACAAAAGCCCTCAAGCAACCCAACCCTTAATCCAAGTACCAGTTAACACAAGAGGAATTGGAGAATAGTAGTGTGCTGAAGGGGAGAAGGCGATGGCACCCCACTTCAGTACTCTTGCCTGGAAAATCCCATGGACGGAGGAGCCTGGTAGGCTGCAGTCCATGGGATCTCGAAGAGTCAGACATGACTGAGCGACTTCACTTTCCCTTTTCCCTTTCATTCATTGGAGAAGGAAATGTCAACCCACTCCAGTGTTCTTGCCTGGAGAATCCCAGGGACGGGGGAGCCTGGTGGGCTGCCGTCTATGGAGTCGCACAGAGTCAGACACGACTGAAGCGACTTAGCAGCAGCAGCAGCAGCAGCAGAGTGCTGAAGTGAACCATAGTGACAATGAAATCCAAACTCAGCTCACATTTGGACTAGACTCAGTTGATCCATTCCACTGATAGGAGAGCAGAGAAGGAGGTGTTCCATCTTGAGGTACAGGATAAACGCTACTTATTTTAGTCTCTACTGTCATATGTACAACATCTGACATTCAGTTTTAAAAAAACCTACAAGATATAAAAAAGGGAAAAAAACATCTTAGAACTAGTGGTTTTATGGGTGTGTTCTTACCAAATCTTTGAGGATCATATAATTACACTATCATTTAAATTATCCAAGAGTATTAAAATCCAGGGAGGTGGGAAATAAACATCCATATTAAATAAAATTTCATGAGGTGGGACACAGAACCCACTTCATATTTACAAGTCACTGGCCATCACACTAACTGATATAATTTAGCCAGTCAAAGCTACCCTGGCTTGAGGCTTCTGCTCCCATCCAAACTGGCCACAGAAGTATGGTCCCCGTTTAGTTTTCCAAGGATCCATAAAGAAATGAAATCTCTTCTGGCTTGTTTCTGGATTAAATTAAAGTTAAGCTCTCTTTAGAACAGAATTTGTCTTGTTTGGTCCACAGACAGAACCTGATTTCCTCACCAAACCTTTACTTACAGAGGGAGCAGCCAATAAGCCATATTTGCTAATTTGATTTTTTTTAAACATTGTTTGAAATTTTGATTTATCTTGAATACTAAGTTTTTTGGTGGCCTCAGAAGTTGTATACTCTGGTTGAGTACCTCATGGGCCTCACCCTGTTCTGGCATTGCTCAGAGTCCTCTGCCCTAGAGCTTCACTAGATTCATTCCAGAGGGAGTATGAGCCTAGTGTGGTGGTCTCATATCTTGTCACCCTTCAATGCCACCCATTTTCTGCAGTTTGTCTTCTGCCAACCTTTAATGCCTTCAAATCTTCCTGAGTGAGTGAGGGGGGAAAGAGTGAGGGTGAGGGGAAAGGATCAAAAGCAAAGAAAACAAGGAGCAGGAGGAGGAAGTAGCCAGTGCCCAGTGAACCCACAAGTGTGAAAGGCTAATCCAGAAATCACTCAGTAATCACCACCGTGAAACCAGACCGGGTGACATCGCTCACCACACAGACAACTCACCTTCCTAACCACCCATAGAACTTCACTTCCTAAACCCAAGTGACCTTAGGAAATCTGGCCGCTCTGCCACAGCTCTTGGCCCCGCGCCCCTCCTATAAAACAACTTCTACACACCATTAGCTTCCTTCCAAAGTCCCCGTCCACTTCTCATCCAGGGCAACGTGCTTTGCCTGCTTTCAAGGGAAGGGTGCTGGCCCATGTGTCCAGGAAACAAAGACTGGAATGCAGAGGGTTGTTTGAAGTTCCAAGGCCTCTTACACGGGAGAGTTTGAAAGAAGGGTGAGGTTGCCGGGGCTCTGACGTAGAAGGGAGGACAGCACTTGGAACTCGCTGCACTCGATGTTCAGAACAGCGCTGGTGGGTCAGTCATGCTCAAAGGAACAGAGTGTTGAAAGTGTGATTATGTTTTAAACTAGTTTGGCTGTCAACCAGTGTTCTTGCCTGGAGAATCCCAGGGACGGCGGAGCCTGGTGGGCTGCCGTCTATGGGGTCGCAGAGAGTTGGACACGACTGAAGCGACTTAGCAGCAGCAGTAGCAGCAGCCTGCTGTCAGGTCAGGCACTGCTGCTAATTGGTGAATTTTAATGCATGATAATAATAAATAAACTAGCTTAGAAGGAAGACATCACTGTTTAGGTGAATCTCTTGTGGAGCGGGTGGGAATCAGGATGGGTGTCGGGTCTAGGCTTCCACTGGGTCCCAGAACATTTGTTCATAGAGGGTGGGTCTCTGTCCATACCCCTCCTAGAGTATCCATGTGCTTATCAATCCCCTGCTCACTGTATGAACTTAGGTGAGTCATACATCTCTTTCCCTGCAGTTTCTCTGCCTTAAAGGGAGTATCACTGGCCCCTTCCTCTTGTACTCAGTGCTGGGTAGGTGGCAAGCAGGGCAAGCCCAGGAAAGATGCCCTGGGAGTGAAGGCAGACCCAGACGACAGGGCTGAGCCCAAGGAAGCCCAGCCAGAGGCCCACAGGTCTCCTGAAGCCGACTCTTTCAGGTGATGTTTCTGGTGTTGGGCTTTTTACTGGATTTTCTTCCTTTTTTCCCAGTTCGGAGGATTCGGCCTGCTTTCTTTTCTATCATCGCAACTGTTCTTCTGCTGGGCTTTCCACCCCTTCGAGGCTGACGCAGACCAGGAGGCTTTTTCTCGGTGTCTGTGCCACTTCATTATCACAGAAGCAAGCACACAGCTACTTTCATTCTTCACTTTTCAAAAATGTTTCCACTGTGAGTGATTATGGGGCAAGAGGGCACACCACAGCCCAGAGAAGAGCGAAACCACAGCAGTGAGGGTTGTTTAAAACGACAAATCAGTGGTGTTAGTTATCCAGGGTCACTTTGAGGCATCCAAGGAGACGCTCATAGAACAGTGATGTGTGCAGTTCAGGACTGAGGCAGAATATCTGAAATAAGTAATCATTTCATAGTTTCTATATTTAATTACAATAATAAACATGCGCAAATAGCTTCAACATAAATCCTTAACTAGTATGTCTCAAGTACCATGAAGGAGACACACAGTTCTCAGAAATGCTTCATATTTCTATGTTGGTTTTTGCCTTTTTTCTAATCTATTCTCTTCATATACTACAGATTCTCTCATACTTTCTCCTTGGGCCTCCACCTCATCCTCAATAAACTCAAGTACTCTGAGTCCAGGAACTCTTTAGTTTATATAAATTTTATGTAAAATAACTAAGACCTTCCACCCTTCCTGAATCTTGCTGAATCTTGCTCTTTCCTATCAGTTTCTCAATAAAACAAGCAAAAAACCAACCACCACCACAAAATACACTGCCCTGAAATGACAAACCTCTTTAAAGGATGTGGGAAAGGACCTATCTGATAAACTAGAAGGCACTAGTTAAGCTTTATTGGAACTGGAGGAGAGAAAATGTCCCTCTCAAATATTCATGTGACCACAAGAACTAGGCCTGACTTTTCATAATGCCCAGTCTGATTCATCCTCAGGTTTTGGTTTGAAACAAAGAAGCCCAACCCTGTGGATGGGCAGTTCTCAAAGAGAAGGCAATCCCTCCTTACTCTAATACCTGATTATAGCTCGGAGGCACTGCCATTTACCTGTTCTTGGGACTCCGCTCCTAGTGCAGAACTTTTCGTCGAAAACACTGAGTAACAAGACTAGTGAGGGTGACGACAGCTGACTTTGATAGGGCATTTTCTGTGTGCGCCACACTGGGTAAACATTTAACACTGATTGTCTCCTCTGGTTTCCAAGTCCTAACAAACTGTTTACCTACGGTTCATTACCTACTGCTGCCTAACAAGTTGCCCCAAAACTTAGCAGCTTAAAACAACACACGCTTATCATCTCACAGTTTCTGTGGGTCTGGAATTTGGCCATGACTTAGCTGGGTCCTCGGCTTCAAGGTCTCTCAATCAAAGTGTTGCTTAGGGTCTGGTCACCTCCCTGCTCAGCTGGGCAAGTCCTTCATGTCACTTGCAGGATGCAGTTCCTCCCTGGCTGGGGTAACTCAAGGCCTCAGCTCTTCACTGACTGTCAGCCAGAAGCTGCCTTCTCATACGGACCTCTCCAATATGGCAACTTTCTTCCTCAAAGAGTGCAAGCCACAAGGGCAACAGAGAGAGTCTGCTAGCAAGACAGAAGTCACAGTCTTTTGTAACCTAATCTCAGAAGGGCCATCCCATCACCTTTGCCATATTCTCTTGATTGGAGTCAGGTCATTATGTCCAGCCCACACTCAAGAGGACATGGATCCCATAGGGAGGGATCTTTGGGGATATTAGAAATCTGTCAACCTTGAGACCAGTTGGATCTAAGAATTCCTCTGTAAGTTTAACTAAAAGTGCTTAAGAATTGCACCTTGAGAGGTGGACAACATTCTCTATGCTAATAATGACTATATTGGCATGTTAGTGGAAATAAACATATATTTGATTACAATTTTGAATATAACAAAAAATTGGAAAAGAAGGGAGGAATTGCTTTAAGATTATAAGGATAAAATCAAGACTAGAAGATGAAAGTTAGTTGAGGACAAGGATTGAAGCTAATAGAGAGAGAGGTTAGGAGGTGAAATGAGGAAGGAGTGTGTATCATTTTTTATCCAGGAACTTCTCTCTCTCTCCTAGCCCACAAATGAAGGTAGAGCTGAGGAGATAGTGGGTATGAGGCTAAAGGGTATCCATGGAACTTCTACTAGGGCATTGCACAAAGAACTTTTTCCATTGGGAAAGTAATGGAAAATAGTAATAATGCAGTAGTGGAGTAGAGGAATATCAAAGAGGAACTGCAGAGAATCTGTTTGGACAAATGTGACCCAGAGTCGCCCTGGGAAGGAGTTTTGGCAGGAATATGCCAAGTGAAAGTGAAAGGTGCTCAGTCAGGTCTGACTCTTTTCAACCCCCATAGACTATATTCTCAGGTCAGAATACTGGAGTGGGCTGTCTTTGTCTTCTCAGGGGATCTTCCCAACCCAGGGATCGAACCCAGGTCTCCTGCATTGCAGACGGATTCTTTACCAGCTGAACCACAAAGCAAACCCAAGAATACTGGAATTGGTAGGCTATCCCTTCTCCAGCGGATCTTCCCGACCCAGGAATCAAACCAGGGTCTCCTGCATTGCAGGTGAATTCTTTACCAACTGAGCTATCAGGGAAGCCCAGGGATATGCCAGAGCACCAAGCGAAAAAGAAGGGAATCACAGCCTGAACCAGATCTGGAATAGGACTACAGTCCACGGGGTCACAAGAGCCGGTCACGACTCTGATTAAACTACCACCACCACCATCCAAACCAAAGACAGACAAAACAGAAGAAACAAATTCTAGATAGAAAACAGAAGACTGGTTCTGGGAAGATTTTTTAAGGCAATGCTTCATAGAGCAATGGGACAGGGGAGAGGAACAGAACGAATTTTAGAAGCACCTGTGCTGTGCTAAGTCACTTCAGTCATGTCCGACTCTTTGTGACCCCATGGACTGCAGCCCACCAGGCTCCTCTGTCCATAGGATTCTCCAGGCAAGAATACTGGAGCGAGTTGCCATTTCCTTCTCCAGGGGATCTTCCCGACCCAGGGTTCGAACCCAGATCTCTTGCATTGGCAGGCAGATTCTTTACCACTTGTACCACCTGGGAAGCCCCTTAGTAGCATCTACCAAAACAAATTTCATTTAATATGTATTTTATGAGAGAAAAAATGAAGGACTTTTCAGAGCCTTTAATATGTTAGTGCACTCTGTGAAACCCTGAGATACATAGTGGGGGGCGGGGGTGAGTAAGGATTGAACAGGCAGCACTTCTTACATGTAGCTGTTTTGCATGGAGGTGGAAACAT
Source organism: Moschus berezovskii (assembly GCF_049115385.1). Taxonomy (NCBI): domain Eukaryota; kingdom Metazoa; phylum Chordata; class Mammalia; order Artiodactyla; family Moschidae; genus Moschus; species Moschus berezovskii. The sequence continues at coordinate 51,678,099 of NC_142466.1, read as the reverse complement.
GCTACAAATGTTTAGGGGATGCTCTTTTAGCAAATATCAGTGGCCTTTTTGAGAGGAGGAAGGGTGAGATCTGGTTTAAATGTTTCCAGTGAGCAAAGTATGGTGGCAGGTAGCTGAGCAGTAAGCAAAATAATTTTATCTAACACCTATATATTAAATAAAAATGACCTAGGGTTTCAACATTTGGGTCCCCAAAATGGGAAAGACACAGAATCAAAGCAGAAGTCACCAGATCACTGCCACTTACAACCACCCTCAGAAATTCCTTCGCATTCCGGAAGCTCTATTAAAATCCTTGCCAGCTCTCTCTTCCCCCTCCTGCGGACACTCCTCTTTGAATCAGGGAGTTCACCCCTGGGCTTTTTTTTTCAGAATCTTTCCAACATCATATTGTGAGGTCAATAAAGAGAGATTCATTGAGAGAAGCAAGACAAATATGATAAAAGCCTTTAAAAATATCTTTTTAGGATAGAAAAAGGAAGAAGCAATTAGGAAAAGACTACCTGCCAAACCACAAAGAAAGTAGTTCAGCAAGGAATGCTAATTTCTCTAGCATTCATTTGGAATCACCTGCCCTGGAGATCAAGAGACCTTTTTAATCAAAGGATGAGAGACCTTCTTTCAAATTACTGGGGTCAGCCTAGGGTCCCATCCAGCTCAGAAGAACAAGAGAGCTGTGCCTGCAGGACACTCATTCCTGCAGGACACAATGCTGGGTTTTTAGGTTAATCTTCCAAGGATATTAGAGTTACTTTCAATGGTTAATGAATAGCTTCTAAGAGCCTGCTTCATATAATTGTCCAAAGGCCAGTTGGACCCTGAGCATATAAAGCTGTGAGCTGGCTAATGAGAGCATTCTCTCTGAGCAGAGGAAGGAGGGGAGTGGCAGGGTCAGGGACCTGGGTTCCAAAGGAGCAGGGATGCAGAACAGAACCTGTTTAGTTCTCTGTGCCTTTGCCCTCCTGATGGGCTTCCTGATGATCTGCCTGGGGGCCTTCTTCATTTCCTCAGCCTCCCTGTTCAACTGCCAGGGAAACTTGACCCTGGCCTATTTGCTTCTGCCTCTGGGGTTTGTGATCCTTCTGAGTGGAATTTTCTGGAGCACCTACCACCAGGCCAGTGAAAGCAAAGGGGTTTTCAACCGTGTGTTCAGACAGTACTGTGCTCAGGGGGCCCTGCCCCTGGCCACAGTGGACAGGTATGTGCTCAGAAGCCGGAGGACTGGGGAGGGCCGTGGTGTGGCTGAGTTCTGGAAAAGGTCAATGACTTTTAATCTACTGGGGAGAAACTTAAAAGTCCCATGGGGTTAGCAAGGATGTGGAGAAATTGGAAAGCTTGTGCACTGCTGGTGGGAATGTAAAATAGTGTAGCTGCTCTGGAAAATGGTATGAAGGATCCTCAAAACGTTAAACGTAGAATCACCATTTGATCTAGCAATTCCACTTCTGGGTATACAGACAAAAGAAGTGAAAACAGGGTTTTGAACAGATACTTGAATATCAGTGTTCACAGCAGCATTCTTCATGATAGTGAAAAGGTGGAAACAACCCATAGATCCATCTAGTGGATGAATGGATAAACAAAATACGGTATATATAAAAGATGGAATATTATTCATCCTTGAAGAGAAAGGAAATATTGATGCAGCTATAATATGAATGAACCTTAAAGACATTATACTAAGTGAAACTGGCCAGAAACAGGCCCCCAAAACAAATACTATATGATTCCACTTATATGAGGTACCTAGAGCAGTCAAATTTCATAGACAAAATGTACAACAGTGATTATCAGGTACTGAGGGAAGGAGGGAATGAAGAGTTACTGTTTAATGAGTAAGAGTTTGCATTCAGGATGGTGGAAAAGTTCTGAAGATGAATAATGGTGATGGTTATAAAACAATGTGAATGTATTTAATGCATTAAACTGTACACTTAAAATAGCTAAAGTGGTAAATTTTATGTTATATAAGCTTTATGACAATAAAAAATTTTTGATTAACCTTACTTACAATTAGTATCAGACAACCAAAAATCTAATTTTTGGCTAAACACAGAATCATTTAGGGATAAAACCCCTGGCATCATTCTTAAGATACAGACAGGCTGCATGCGTGCATGCTAAGTCATTTCAGTTGTGTCTGACTCTTTGCCATCTCATGGACTCTAGTCTGCCAGGCTCCTCTGTCCATGGAATTCTCCAGGCAAGAATACTGGAGTGGATTGCCATGCCCTCCTCCAGGGGATCTTCCTGACCCAGGGTCTGAATCCAGGTCTCTCTCATTGAAGGCAGATTCTTTACCATCTGAGCCACCAGGGAAGCGAGACTCCATAAATTCTTTGTCCTCTTCATTCATAAAAATATTTTAGCTACTTTATGTATCTTGAATATGAGTGATTAGCCATGACAATTGATTTTTGACATGATGTTATGATACGATACTATATTTTTTACTAATAAGATACTAACTACAATGACCAAAATCTATTTCCAATGTTATACTAACTGCAAAGTCTTTGGATTTGCTAAAAAAAATTAAAGGTGAAATGACTGCAGAAGATGCTTCTAAAGTGATGTTTTCTTTTTTCCCTTTGGTATAAATGCTATATGATTGCCTCCAGAATGTGAATCTTGATAAGAGTAACCAATTGTCTTAAAGATATAGCTTAAATTTTTAAGCACATGCATACTATTGTACTGAAACACTTTAAACGATGGTGTCACAACGATGGTGTCATTTTACTGCCTCTTTCTGGTGCATCTCATAGATGCCCAGCCCACTTAGCATGGCTAGGGGGTCAGTAAATGGTAAGTCATACTTCTCAGAAGTATCTTCCTTTGAAATGGGTACCCAGATTGAGACTTCAAAGCAAGGGGTCCACAAAGGTGGAACTCAGGACACTGGGACTGTGAAGTGGTGTGGGGAGCGTGGGGGTTGGGAGAAGTGGAGGGGATGTGGGGCAGGAGACAGTCATCCTGGAGCCTCTCAAATCACTCCAGGGAACAGCTCACCTTGGTGTCTTCAGTGCTTTTACACATGTGCCCCATGACACGGCCTTGGCTATTCTGAGTGAAGGCTGAGATTTATGCTGTACAGTAGACGGCTCCTTCAGTTCCTTGGCTGTGGGCCTGGTAACGTTTGGAATGGAGCTGTGGCTGCAAATGGCAGTCCTTGTTCTGTTGTGGTTACGCACCACAAACACTCCCTGCAGGCACTGGAAGGATTCACTCTGTAATTACACAGCTCAGTCAAGCTTACCCTCACTCTTCTTCACTTCTGTGCCACCCCCTGTCCCATTCATGATGGAGAAGCCAGCTGCTGCTGCTGCTGCTAAGTCACTTCAGTCGTGTCCGACTCTGTGTGACCCCATAGACAGAAGCCCACCAGGCTCCCCCATCCCTGGGATTCTCCAGGCAAGAACACTGGAGTGGGTTGCCATTTCCTTCTCCAATGCATGAAAGGAAAAAGTGAAAGTGAAGTCGCTCAGTCGTGTCCGACCCTTAGCGACCCCATGGACTGCAGCCCACCAGACTGCTCCATCCATGGGATTTTCTAGGCAAGAGTACTGGAGTGGCTTGCCATTGCCTTCTCCGGGAGAAGCCAGAGGATTTAGCAATTAGCAACAATGGGCAAGATTACGGAGGAGTACGTCAATTCTTGCATGAAAGGCTCCTTTAGCCATCAGCCTGTTGGCATGGAAAGGGCCGCTACTGAAGTCTATATAAAGTTGTCAGTTGGAATAGTTTGAGAAATCAGTATTTTGTGTGTGTGCATGGAAATGGGGCAGGGGAGAAAATACTTGAAATTTGAGTAATAGGGAAGAGAAGCATCTGACGTTGTTCAGGAATCTTCATGGAGCTGGTTTTCATTCATTATTTTGTTGGCTGTGAGGCTCTGAGACCATGAGTACAGCTGACTAGAAGACGTGTGTGAACGGGGACAAGGATGTGAATGAATTAAATAACTGGTTAGAGAGACATTCCTCAGTCAAGGCCGGTCCCATACCCCTGCTAGGGCTCTCCCACTGAAATTTCCTGGTTCCAGTGAGTAAGAGAGAGGGGATAACGTGGAATAACCCACTGGGGAAAGCATGACTACAGAGGCACACATCCCATGGCTGATAAAGAGGGTTTTGTTGGAAGAGCAGCACATTTAAAGAAAAAAAAAAAAAACAACCTGGGATGCCAGGGAGGAAGAACATCTGTTTCAGAATCAATGTTTTCTAACAGTTTAGCTTCACACAGTGTGATTTGGGAGAGGCGGACATATGCCTCCTTGGCACAACCTACTTAAATAACACACGAATGTTTGTGGCATTTTGTCCCCCAGACCAGGATTTTACCCTCCAGCTTACGAAGAGAGTCTTGCTACTGACAAGCAAGCCTGTCACACAGAGCAAGAGACCTCGGGTGCTCCTCCACCTCCGTACACAGAGATGAGTCTTGAATTTCAGGATGAAGATGGGGCCCACCCAGAGGCCCCACCACCCTATGATGAGTCTGTGGCAGACGGGGAGGCGGCAGCAAGGCCGTGGCAGGATGGTCAGAGGCGAAGCCAAGAGTGCTGAAGCAGGGGAAGAGCGCCAGCCCTCACGATGTACCCTCATGGGAGGCAGCTACTAATAATAAACACAGGCAGGTCTCTGTGAGGAGAAGCCACATCAGTGACCCCACACGTGAGCTCGCAGCAGGGACTGTGTGAGGGCAATGTGATTCCACGTATGTGCTTGGCCTGCAAGGGTGGGGTGGGGCACCAGGCAAACATTTCAAAGGGTTCGCAGTCATCCCAACCCAGGGAAGCTTTTGGCCTGCAAACGTTTTGTTGTGAGAGCTCTGCTCCACAGAGAGCCTTTCTGCTCTTCCCCAACACTTCTCCCATCTCCTGACCGGCAGCAGGGAGGAAGAGATGCTGTTTGGACACCATGCACCTTCATGGACTGCATTACAGATACAAAGGGAAAAGGCAAGCTGGCCACCAACGGTCATTATCATTTAAATTGTGGGTTCTGCTGGCTGGTTTCATAGTTATCCTCATTTACCGTGCTTGCCCGGGGCACGGTAGTTCACACATTGCAAGATATTTGCCCCTGGAACCCATGAACATTACTTCGTATGACTTTAAGTATGGATATTTTATTTCTATGTGAAAGGAAAGTGACTTCAATGCTTACTTTCAAAATGGTTCAAGCACAAAATCTTAAATCAGTATTTTAAGAACAGGATGGTTTTACAAGCATATATGAAAAGATTTCTTAGAGATTCAAGTTGAATAAAGAGAATATTCAAAAATTCATAATACACAGGATTCAGGGGAAAAAAAGAATTTGTGCTAGCCATACGTTGTATTAGTACAGAAGACATAAATCTTGAAAAGCTTTAAAATACCCATATATTTCAGTGAATCCCCCTGAAATCTCTAGGATTTGAAAGAAAGGAGACTATAGTGTAGTACCTTAATTATTAACAGACAATACTTTGTGTCTCAAAACACAGATCCAGACACTTTTAGATTTAACACATTTATTTTGAAGCCCAATGCTTCCTCTTCAGCTTTATTATGTCTAATGATCTTATTATAAGTTTTAATGCAAGAGGACAAGTCAGGTGGCACAGTGGTGGGAGGATATGCAGCCTGAGGCTTTAGAGCTTGAGAAAGAAACTTCATCTCACTGGGCCTCAGTTTCCTGCCCTGTCAGGTGAGGACTTAATGCTGGGATTAATATATGACAATTATGGAATACCTTTTATAAGGCATGCTCTTTACTATAACTGTTTATGCTTTTTATTTAGCCCTAATTATAGTCTTCAGTGATAAGTGCTGTGGTTCTTCTCATTGCAAAGATGCATAAATTGAGACTTTGAGAAGTTAAACCTTTCCAACAACATAGTTATTTCCACGAGGGTGAAGAAAGGTCCATAGAAGAGCATGGGAAGACTTTACTTCACACTTCTGTGCTAGGTTGTGCTAATCCTGTTTTATTTCCCTCCTTCCAAGGAAAAGTTAAGACTTATCTCCCCCTTCAGGAAGTAGACCCTAACAGGAAGGGGAGCCCCAGGGTAGCAGCATTATCTTAAAGCCCTTAGAGAGGCAGCAAAAGTTGCTTTAGTGTTAACCGCTGGCTTCTCTTTTAAAATGTAAATAAACCTTCCTCCGTTTTCTGCCTAGGAGCTTGGCCCTCACCAAGTTGTAATTTCCTTTCATCAGATTCTTATACCATGATGAAAGATAGCTACTTCTGACAACAGACAGCCTTGGTGAAGGGGCACAGGAGGGCTTTGGACCCTGGAGGGAGAAATGCAGAGCTTTCGAGGAGGCTAGGGTTGTAGAGATGAGATGGGGACCCTGTAGCCTCCTCCTTCTGTTATTGCTGAGCACTCACATGAAGCATGTCCTGACACACAGGAAGCCATTAGAGGAAATCCTGGTTCCTTACACAAAGCAGGACTTTGGGCATCTGTGATTTGAATCCTTGACATCAAGAGCATAACTGGACAGGAAGGTCACTCATGGTTGTCCAACAGGAAGGTGGTCATTTATTAGCAAGGCAATTTATACTTTCTCTCTTGTCATCTCTTTCTATTCCTGTACCGAGACGGTTATCCTGGAATTCTCCTTGGGGTCTGAGCACATTCACTGACTAGAACAAGCTCTATCACTGGGCTTTTGTCCAGAATTTGAATTTGTAATAGATGTTTCTTCCAAATACTACTGAGACAAATGTAATTTTCATTTATATGAGAAAATTGTCTTAATCTCTTTACTGCAATAAATTTTGTACTTAAATGTTTCCCCTTTTTGCTGTTTTGTATCAGAAAAAAAAAATCAACAGAGGAACATAAGTCAAAGTTTTATTCTCCATGTGGAACTAACACAGCATCAAACTTTTCACAAAGCCTAACAACCTAACGTTACTGAACATCAACTATTGATTCAGAAAATAAGCCCAGTGCTTTTTGAGACGAAATATCACTAACAGGTGTTAACTGCCTTTTTAAAAACAAAAACAAATATACTCTGAAGCAAGCATCCAGAACATGATTATGACTCACAACAAATCCGCCTTTCAGAAGCTATTAAAACCCACTGGGCAAGTCAAACAAAAGTGTCCCGTTGTGATTAAGAAGAATTCATTGCCCAACCCCTCACCTTCCCAGTGGATTCACTCAGGAGAAGTAGACAACGTATCCCCTTTTCCTCCTAAAGTTTATGATAAAATTAGTAAAATTAATACCATGGTCTGAGAACCACGATTTTGTGAACGGCAGGGAGGGCGCTGAGACTACAAAAACGCAGTCTTTGCTGGTCCCCTCCTCGCCAGTGTGAACAGCGGGCTCGCGTGTCAATGCGGAGGGGAAATGCTCAGAGGTGTCCCCGCCATGATCATGTCTCTCTAAGTAGCGAGTTAAAGTGCCCGCCCCCGCCCCCGAAGATGAGCATGAGCCGGTCAGCTAGAGAGCACAGTGCGCTGCATCTCTCACACAACCCCTCCACTCAAAAACTCAGGCACTTTTACCAACAATCCTATCCACCCTTTAAGATTTTACTTAAACACGCTGTCTTTGGCAAGGTATCTCCCCAGATCATCTATTTTGCAAGACACCTACTAGGTGCTAAAAGACATGGAAAAATGATAAAAGACATGGGTTTACACCGCGGCCCTTCAACATACTCTATAATGCTCCATGACAATTTAGGCTGATTCACATACCAAGTGGGCCTGCCATCAGCCGCAGGAGCTATCGGCTGTTGAAGTCTCCAGCCGGTGTGAGTGGAGCAGGCGTTCCGCCAAGCTCTGCTGCCTTGGATAATCTCTTGCTGTGTGTCTGTTGAAGGGCCAAAGACCGAAACACTAGCAGTAAATTCATTTTCAAAGGTGCATGATTTCTGTAACCCTTCACCACTCAGGAATGGAATGCTCTTCAAGGCAGGTATCTGGAATATCAGCACCCGTGTGTTTCACAAGTACCTGGTGGGTGATCAACCAATGAAATGGAGGCACCCGCTGTATCGCTACCGGTTTTCACAGGTGCCAGGTGCGTTTCAAATTCCCCACGCCCTGCGCAAGTGATGGACATGATGTCAGGGTAAATCCCACGCCTTACACTGAGCCACACTGGCCAATCAGAAGTTACCATGCCATTAACCCTGTCATTGCCTATGTTGCCTGCAGAGAACGCTGGCTCAGTGCAGCCAACTGTCAGCCCATTATGCCGCCTTGGGACGGGTCATCAATCTGAGGCTTCCTGTGAGGAAAGCCTTCAGGTCACATGCAAGCCCTTCAGCCTGCAATATTATTCAGCACTACCCATCCCGTGAATATGGTAGATGTGGGCTGCATCTCAGATCAGTAAAATTGATAAAGGATCTTATTTTAATAATGACTGTCTATCCATTTCCAAGGTTAGTCAATAAACTCAAGAATCACAGATGAGGCAAAACAACTTTTTTGATCTAGGGGGCTGGCTGACACTAAGCAGGATATTTCATGTCCTTGTCCCCCTCCCAGTAAATACCTCCCTGGCACATATACACACACATTTCCAAACACCCCCATGGTGGGTAGTGGCACTGCCCTATTTGAGAATCACTGCATTATATACACTGTTGCTTGCCACTGTCCTGGGGGTGTAGTGAGTGAATCTCTCAATACTAGCTGATCACAAGGGTGGTCCAGACAGTTGCCACACTCTACTCGTTGTCCCTTCTAAGATCATCTCCTGTGGTCCCCACAACATTCTTGGACCTCTCTAGGCATTTACTCTTAAGTGAGACTGGCAGTTGCAGCGCCATCTTTAAGAACACGAGGAACATCATGTGCAGAAGGGTGACTTCCTGTCTTTCACCTCTCCTGAGGCTAAAGCAAGAGGACATCCACGTACAGCTCAGCAAGAGAAGCTTGGATTCTATGCAGAGCAGAAATCATACTTTGGCAATGTGAATCTGAGCAGGATCCAGAGGCAGGCTGTGTCCTGAGCCACTACAGGACCTTCCCTTTGGCAACCTTGCTGAGAAAAAGCTCATAAAAATAGGTGGCTGTGCAGCTGCTGCTTTCCGAAGCTGGACCCAAGCATTTGTTCTGTCTGATATACATAATGCTGTGTCTGCTTCAGTCCCATTCATCCAAGCCAACCTCTCACTAGACCCAAAGCAAGCTTCCTCTCCAGTCATCCTACCTCTCAATTTCCAGCCTTGTTCTTGCTGCATTCACCCCTGGTGAAATTCTGTAAGCGATTATCAGGCTCAGGAAACTCCACTCTTTGGGAAACACCTTAGTTGCCTAGTACCTTCCATCTCTGAGTCAATCTTTCTGTGTACTCTCAAGCAGGCTGCTTGTGCTGCTGCTGTAAAGTTCATGTCTACCTGATTCTTTATGCATGTTTTCCACAGCCTCCTGTTTCCAAACTACAAACTCATAGGAGTAGGAATAGTATTTCATGCATCCATGTGCTGCACCAAAAAACCCAGGACTCCACATAAAGTAGTTGTTCAAGGAGTGCTTGCTGAATGAATCAATGTATATTTGGGCTGCTGGACACACATGACTCCATACTAAAATAAAGAAACAGAATTTTAAAGTGAAGATTGATTTACCTGGGGACTTCAAAGTTAGAGATGATGAAATGTTCAAAAACTTGAGAAAAAAAATATTGAAGAAAAATATAGGCTTTGTTAAGCCTAAGGGTGTGCCTAGTTGTGCTGACCGTCATGGACCTCCACTTTAAACACACTGAGAATCAAAGCAACAAGACAAGTTGTATTCCATTGTTGATGAATTTTATAACTAGTTCCTCAGACTCAAAGCTCAAAGCCACTCTCCTACTATTTTGAAATGAAGATACTTGTGATGAGAGATTAGATACCATGCTTCTGATGCCTAAAGGCAGTTTTGAGCATTGTGCTTTCTCTGTTCTATTTACTAAATTCCCAAGGTCATCATAAGGAAAACCAGCCCTGCAAGTGTTCCAAAAGGCAAACCTATCAGAAGAGTGACCACTACTGGAGTTTCTCAAATGACAAAACAAGCAAAAATCCACAATTCTTGCATAAGGCTGAAATCAGAAATTTCTTTTATTGGCTACTAAAGGCCCTAGCAAGTATCTGACAGAAGCATAGATAGAAAATAGAAACAAATACGTTGCTGGGGATGTTTCCCGGTTTGCCCTAATCTTGACTATAGCAATAACACACTGCTGAACAGTCAAAGCGCATCACCTTATCTCACCAATGGCATGGCAAGTGACTGCCGTTCCCAAGGAAGCAAAACATGCGCAAACAGGTCCCATGAACCCAGGCTGAGAGGGCTGATGGAGGCTGCCAGGGCTGCAATATCCTTTTTCTGGGCCAAGGAAGCCAGTTGTGACCCTCTGCTCTCCAGCAGGGGACTCCACCCTCCCCTCCATCTCATTAGGGCCATCACCCGGTGCCACCAGTCAGGTTCTCTTCCAGCACCCGCTTCATCTCCTACTTGTGCAGCATTTCACTGCCTCCTTTTACAGCCACGATAAGTAAGATCTGAACCATGTCCAAACAAGTGCAGACCCTCACTAGGAGATAAGACAGCAGAGAGAGGAAGTCAGAGAGATAGCCGATGTGGTGGTTTTGCCGTCTCAGTGGGAATCAGATTGACCCATGTATCAATCCATGTGATATAATCAAGGAAGGGCCTGAAAATGTTCAGCATTCGTTCTCAGAATCCTGCCAGGAAACAGCCTCCCGCCTGCATAATGAATGGCTGAATTTGAAGGAATGCAGCCAGCTTAATAGCTAACACTATTTACAAAATAAGAGAGAAAAAACACCCTTTGATATGTTTTGTTGAAAGTGTGCCATTGTGGTTTGTGGAAAGCTCTAGAAGATGTGAAGAGGGTGGCACAGGGACTTTGGAGATGGGAAGGAAAGCGAGTGTCCATAAAGTGGTTGGTGGGCATGAGGTGGGCTGCTAGGAGTTGGACAACCTTTGCCCAAGGGAGACCTAACCTGGGATGAAAAGGAGAGTCTTCTTAGGTCTGCCTGAGGGGATCTGGGGCTTAGGGTCAGCTGACTTCTGGCATTGCCCTCTCTGCTATTCCAGAACCTTCTCTCACCTGGCACCAATGATGCACAGACGCCCTGACTGCTCCCAGCCCACTGATTCTCTCTCAAAAGGGCAGATTCCCTCCTATGACAAAGCACAGGTATCAAAAGACAGTGTGGCTTTCACAGACAACCGAAGACCCTGTTGCATTGCAGAAACTGACTAAAACCCAAACAAAACAGGTTTTTTCTTTCCCCACCTACACCCACCCCCCCATCAGCAAATAATTTTTTCTTTTTTCAAAGTCATAAGAGGCACAAACAGGTAGCAAGAAGGCATGAGTGAAGTGTCCCCCGCTGAGCGCGCTCTTTGGCCCTGGTGAGTGAACTTTCCTCCATTCAGGTGATGACGGTGGGGCCCCTCCGGCCGGTTCGCTCATGAATCTGGGATATTTTCAGTGCGATGGCTATGAGAGGGCTCAGCACTGCCTGAAAAAGAAGGAAGAAAGTCTGTGAACAACTCACGTCAGTCACAGGAGGGCCGCAGGGATGGGTTTCTATTCCAGGCATCTGGATTCAGTTCCAATTTGCGATGCACAGGCAGTCGTCATGAACAAGGCACCCTTTCTCTGGTCCTTGGTTTCTCTTCTGTAAGAGGAGGCTGGGGTGGGCAGGGTGGCGGGGAGGAAAGGGACAAGATGATCTCCAAAGTCTTATCTAGCTCCCCAAACACTGCTCTAAGACAGAAACTTGCACAGTCCAACTACTGGAACATTGGAGCATTCCAGGAACAGAGCGCTACCAAGTTCAGAAAACCCCCCAGTCTTCCTCTGCGACAGCTCCCTTCTCCACATGTACACCCCACAACACACATCCACATGCCTCCCCTCCCCCTCTACATGAACTTGAGGAGAAACATGCATTCTCTATCCTAAGTCCATGGGCCTGAAGAACCTTGATGTTTCAGAGAAAGGCCAACCCTTCAGCTTGTGCAGCAGAAAATAATGGCTTGTCTCCTCCCATCCTGTAACGCGGCGGCACACGGGGCACCTTGGTGTCCCTTAGGAGGAGGTGGGGAGCTTTGAGAGCCTAGGGGATAGATTCTTGGAAAAGCAAAGGACATGAAGGGGAGTGTGAATTGTGTCTTGCCCTTCAGCTGCTAGTCATTTCATGGGATGCAGGCAGTATTTTCCCAAGTGAGGAGTGCACACTGTTCAAGATGGTTTTAGGGGGTGCAGGGCATTATTTTCCATAGAGCATTGGACATGGCGCTTGAACACTGAGATAGTCACTGTTTTCCATTCTTCTTTAATCTTCCTAATTTCATCAAAGAGAAAATCTACTTGCTGCCAATCTTTAACACATTTATCAAGACAGAACATGCCTCAGGCAAGAGTCAGTGAGATAGAAGGCAATATTGCTGTATGTTTTTATTGAATTCATTTTTATGGCAAATTTTATTTATCAAGGGATTACTCTTTTATTTATCAAGTGAGTTTATCAAGGAATACTATATTTTCCATGGACAGCACTGATATAGTTTGTTTGATACCACTGTAAGTTTCAAGATCAAGGATTTTCTATGCCATACCTTTACATGGTGGTACCTATTGGCAAGAGGTGAGGGCAACTCAGTTGTAAATCAATACAGTAAACACTGCAGGTGTTCTCTCAACAGATCTCTGCTGAGCTCTGCAGATGAGCCTATGCTCCCCATTTCCTCTGTAAAACACCCTGGCTAGCGCCGCTGTTCTCTCACACAGTCACCTACTCCTGCCTCCAGCAGCTGAGCTGTGTGCTTTTTAGGGGTCACTTACATTTGCTCCTAAACGTGTTAATGCCTATTGTACTTGTTATTGAAACTGTGAATTTATTAAATTATATGTAAACCAGTAAAATGTGAGAATAAATAGGAAGAGTTCTTCATATGAAAATTAAGTTGAGAGCTTTGGGAAGAATTAGATAATGGTGATTAGTTATGCCTGTAAAGTTACATTTGAGATGTAACTTTGAGGTGCTGTAAAATATTGGGGAGAATTTTTTAAAGTATAGAAAATTCTTTTTTCAGATTGCCTCATAAAGTTCTCACTGACAATAAAGAATTTAAAGGTGAATATTATAGATGATGAACTATGAGTGGAAATCTTTTGAAGAAAGATAATCACAACACCAAACAGTACACTCCTATTCAAAGAAAAGGTCTTGGACCTAATTCTAGCGCATATATATGCTAGAATTAGCAGTCACACCAAGAAAGCAGGAACTTTGTCTAATTTAAGGCTAGAAAAGGGCCTGCTACTTAGGAGGCACTGAATAAATATTGATAGAATAAAAGAATGCTACATCAGTTTGAAAAATTAAAAGTAATTTGTTTTGTGCTAAAAATACAATGGTCAAGATACAAATGCATTTAATTACCTCTTAACTCTCTTTTTGTTGTAATGAACCAAGCACTTGTCCCTTGTCCTGACCATGTCATAGAAGAAGGCTTCCATGGTAATTATGAAAACTGAAAGGAAGGAAACACATTTTTGAAAACTCCCTACTAGAAAGACCTTAAACATGAGAATTCCCACTCCGAGCCCCAGGTCAACCTGACAGAAAAACTGTGGAACCATTTTCCTCTCAAGAGACTGTGAGGGTTTGGGAAGAAGAGCATCAGTGATGATCACCTTGGAGTGAACATTACTTGGATTCTTCCACATATTTTGGAGGAACCTAGGGAATTTTGAGATTCCTAAATAAGCTCAAGTGTGAGTTTTTTGCCAGTCCTGTGAAATGGGAGCTTCAAGTCATGGTTAAGGATCATAAAACAATGTGTGTGTTTTCTTGCTTGAGTGTGTATGTGTGTGTGTGTGTGAGAGAGAGAGAGAGAGAATGTGTGTATTTGTGTGTGTACACAGAATGCATGGTCTGGAATGAATGGTCACACCAAGAGGGTAGGAACTTGGTCTTATTTAGGGCTAGAAAAGTGCTGCTATTTAGGAGGCACTGAATAAAAGTTGGTAGCAGAAAGGATGCTATATTAGTTTGATGAAAAGAAAATGATGAGGCTGATAGACTTCTGTGGCTATTCAAGAAGGGCACTCTGGGTGAGCAGGAGGGTCAGAATTTTTACTATCACATTTTTCTTTAGAAATTACATCTTTAATATATGTGAATTTCAGACACTGCTCTCATATCATCAACCATTCATCATGGAAGAGAGATAGGGCTATATTAATCTTCCTGAGGCAACTGGAAAAGCTCTCAAATTGGGGAGTGAGAAGAGGGATGAAAAGTTAGAAGCCTGTTGATATGAGATTTCTGAGGAGCTGCTGGACACAGCACCTGAGAAGCAGAAAGGAGCATGGGATGGTTTGCTTTGACTCATTCATGTCACAGATGCAGAAATGGGAGTTCACAGAGGAGATATGACTGGCCCAGGGTTACATGTCTGTCTGATGGCTAAGCTGGGATAAGTAACTCTGGTTCCTCCTCTATTGCTCTTTATATGACACAATTTTGAACGTGAGACCTGTGCATGACAAGGAAGAATAGAGTGGACAAGATGAGCCTAAGGGGAGAGATGAGAGAAATAGTAGGATCAGCAGCCCACTGTACCAGACAAGTCCCATGTCAGATGAGGGGTCATGTAGACAGTGGGGTAAACAGGTGGGCAGTGGAATTTTGTGAATGTATTAGAAGTTCCAGGATGACTCTTCGTGAATAAAGGAAATAAACTAACAGAGACTACAATCCGTTAGAAATAAAGCCTCTTTATTTTTTTTCTGTTTTCAGTGTCTCTTGGAGTGCTTGACATAGTTCTTCTGCACTCGAGAGTAGGAAACAGTGAGTGCTCATTCTGCAGCAAACTGTCAGCAAGGCATCCATTCAACCATGCTCAAACCATGGCTCTAGTGTTCTTTCTCTACCTTGGATGGTTGAGTAGATTTTGCTGTTAGCTTGAGTTAATAAGCCTAAAGAGGGAAACGGAGTCTGTCTCTAGTTAAAATTTGGATACTTTATCATGGATTTTTTTTTTTTTTTGCATTTAAAGAAAATATTGCATTATAATATTTATCTTGAGTACTGAATTTTTTGGCAACCCCTTCAATTTTGCACTGTGCTAACGTCACCCTCATCCCAAGCAGAACAGTACCTCTTAACCCCTGAAGATATAATGTCCTATTTCATGCAATCTGTGAATGTGAGCTTGCTTGGAAAACAGATGTGATTAAGTGAAAGATTTTGAGATGAGAAGATTATCCTGGATTTTTCAGCTGGGCCCTAAATGCAATGGCAAGAGTCCTTATAGGAGAGAGTCAGAGGGAGATCACATGCACACACAGAGGAGAAAGTGATGAGACGCTGTAGGGATGTGGTCACAAGGCAAAGAATGCCTGCAGCCACCAGAAGATGGAAGATCGAGGAAAGGACCCTCTCCCAGAGCCTCCAAAGGGAGTGTGTGCCTACTGACACCAGGAGCTCAGAATTCTGGCCTCTTGAACTCTGAGGGAATGCACGTCTATTGTTTTAAGTAACTCAGTTTGTGGTAGTTTGTTACACAACAGCCAGGAGAAATGAACACACCCTTCCTTTTCATAATACCTCGCCAGTCTTCCACCTGCCCCTTGTCTCACCTCACTGTACCCCTTGAACTCTGATTTCTCAGCCCGAGGTAGTCCACACGCTCTTCACATGTGTTGTTCTTTCATTTTGGACTGACGCTGAAATCTCACCCATCCTTTTTCATGAAGTCCATCTGATATTCCCAGGCAGGATCTCTCCATTTTCTGACCACCTGACTTACTTCTCTGTTGATTTATCTTGATTTATAGAATTTGGAAGGGTTTTCTCTTCTTTCCTCTATCATATTTCAACTAAAGTCTAAGCTACAGAAGGGCAAACTTTTTCCTAAATGTGTCTGTTTTCTTCCAAATACTACGTGTCTTGCCTATAAGAGATGCTAAACAAAAATGGTGGGTTTGGAATATTGTTTTGAGTGCTTAATGCAGTGGGTGATCTACTGAGAAACTACCCTGGGCTTTGCATCTTCATCAGGAAGATTCACCAGGAAGAGATGAAACTGTCCATCCAGTCCCCCACCTGCCCCATCCTTGGGCCAAGCAGAGGCCTGTAAAGGGTTAACAGGCACTTGGGTGGTTCCAACCAGCACGAAGTGTAAATGTGGAGCTAGAGCTGGGTGAAACCTTCACAATGTGCAGAGTTCAAAGAAAAGGAAAGCTATCCAATCCGAGAAAGTAGTAAAGGGAAAAGATCTCTGAGTTCTGGAATTGGTGGGAGCCTGAGCCCCCTCGGATGCAGCACCACCAAGGAGGGAGGGACACACTGAGAAAAGGTGGCCTGTGGGCAGTGGAAAGGACTGTTAGGGAAAAGACCCTGCACCCTGCCCAGAGCAGTGCCTCAGACAGAAGATGGACAACACGCAGAGGTGAAGGCAACCACAGAGGCCTGCACTCTTCCCCAGGATGGTGCGCACCGCCTCCCTGCTCCATCTCCTCTGAGCTGTTCCACAGGATCTGGAAAAGGGAAGGAGCTGAAGATGGCCACTGCTGTGCTTCTTGCCAATTCAGATGGGAGTTAGAGACCCATACAATACAGGAATGTGGCATTTCTTGCATCCGAGGCATCTTGGAGCTACCTGTACCTGCTGAGATTATAAACTTGGAGGCATCCTCTGGCTTTGTTTCCAATACATCTCAGTGTTGGAGAAAGGATTTTTTTTTTTCTGAACTTTTAAAAAGTTGAAGTATAGCTGATTTACAATATTGTGTTAGTTTCAGGCGCACAGCAAAGTGATTCAGTTATACATACATATGTATATATCTGCTCTTTTTCAGATTCTTTTCCCTTATAGGTTATTACAAAATATTCAATATAGTTCCCTGTGCTCTACAGTAGGGAGAAAGTTTGTGATTACATTGCCCCTCAAATCCCAAACACTTACATAATGTACCAGAGAGAGCCATGTCCTGGTATCTGTAACTAACAGTCAGGGCCACTTTATAAGGGCCTGCCCCAAAGAGGTAAGTAGGGGTGGAAGTGTATGCCAGCTCCTCTCAGCAAGGCAGGCGTCCTGGCAAGGAGCTGCATCAGAGAACAGGCTGCCTTTGTCTTTTCACAAAGATGCTCTTTCCCAGCCTCACTATCCTGTGCGTTCCTCCTGAGGGGGCCTTTTTCTAATTCACAAAAAGGAGCCCTAGAGGCTAGATGCCGCCCTATTTCCAGGAGCCCATATTTTAACTAACAAAGATGACTAGCTATTTCAAATCCACTTGAGAAGCATCTAGAAGATAAACTGTTACTGAAAACAAATATCAAATAATTTCTTTTGCTAATAAAAGTTAACTGAAAATGCTAAACACTGCAAATATTTTGCTCTTTTATTATTAATATAATGCATACAACCATGCTCCTAAATTTAATCCCCCTTTCATGTAATAAATCTACGTGTCTTGATCCAAAATGGACCTAAAATTAACCAAAATACAGAATATGAAAAATGATTATAGATAAATCTGAATTCCAAGCGCAAGCTCCCTCCCTGAGGGTGCCCATCTATCTTGAAAATATAAGAAAACAGGCCTCCATAAAAGCTCTCTTGTGAGGGGGAGAAAACCATCTCAGGAGATGAGCGATAAGAGACTCCCAAAGAAGTTCAATCAAAGCCAAAACTAAACTAGTGTACTGGGAATGCAGTGATGAGCCTAACAGAAACCACATTGCCCAGGCCTGCTTAGCCTCCTTCTACCCCTCTTCCCCATCTTTACGATTGACTTGGAACTTTAGGAAGTGAACGGCAGCACTTAGGCTGCAAATCCAAAATCAAGCAGAAGAGTCACGAAGCCATTTTTCCTACTTATTCAAACTGGAGCTGCCTTTGGGTCCACACTCAGAAGTATCATGTTAGGCTGGAGAAGGAGAGAACACACACACACGTACTGGCCAGCATTCGGGGGCACAGATGAAAGGCGGCTAGCAGAATCTTGGGGGCCTTTCATTGTCCTGTTGTGCAAACACAGACCGACCTGCAAGAGTTCACAGCTTCCCTTTCATAGAACTGCTCCCCTGGTCACTCTCTCCCTTTCCCTCTTTCCTCTCTTCTTTCAATCCCCCCATCTGCCACCAAAAACATGGCAAAAGATGGGAAATGACTGACTGGTTCAGACTGCCACACTTTCTGCCTACCTCCTCCAATGCCCCTAGCGTGTCTTCATGTTTCTCTTTACTGGGTAACTCCACAATAGACATCAAAGGTTTTCCTGATGAGAATACACTTGCCAGTTTAAAGGGAAATTAGACTGCCCACCTCCCCACTTGCAAAACTGTTAGCAAAATGTAACGCCAAGATTGAAAGCAGAGGTTTAAAACACACACACACACAATACTCTCCAGTTCATGTTCTCAAGGGACTCTCTTTGTAGCCAATCACCTCCTCTTTTGAAGCCAGGATCTAGCTTATCAGTAATCATAGCCATTTTAAAATGACTAGATTCCTAGGGTTGGAGCAATAATGTGATTTAGCTTGGGTTTCTGCATATAGATCCCAGAATGCCTTGCTCCTTAGAGACGGATTAAAAGCATCAAGAGTAGTCTCCCAAAGACTGGTCAGCAGATGGCTACCTGAGGATGACGTAGGAATCACCTGGGGATGCTCCTCTGGGCTCCCATCACAGAGATGCCATTTCAGTGAATCTAGGGACCAGATAGGGAATGTGTAGCTCTAACAAGCTCCCATAATGATTCTGGTGCACACGTAGCTACTGAAATCACACTTATTTGTGATTAAACATAATTTTTTTGTTTGCTGTATAAACACTTATAACATTTATTTCAAAATCATTTTCCAAACCAGAAGGTATAGAGAAAGAGAATATGTCTTAGGAACCCTATGCTGCTGAACCATCATTGGCTTTTAGGCCTGGGACCATCCTTATTATATTGATATTATGATCCCAATTAAAAGGATAAAAATGATGTTAACAGTTTCCCACTAAGAGGTGGGGTCTAGTCCCTCTTCTCTCGAAACTTGGAGGCTTGTTCAGTCAATGAAGTTTGGCAGGAGTGCTGTTCTATGACTTGTGAGTCTTGGTCACAGACGCCTAGCAGCTTCCCCATACTGCCCTCAGCAACCTCCTGTGTAAGAAGATGACTATCTCGAGGTCAAAATGGTGAAGAGGTCTCCAGAAGATTCCAGCTCCCAGCCATCTGAGTCACTCCCAGTTTTTTTTATTTTCCCACTGGAGATTCTAAGACATTCGGGTGCAGAGGCAAGCCACCCAACTCTGTTATGCCCAAATTCCTAGCCTACAGGGCCCATGCTGCTGCTGCTGCTGCTGCTGCTGCTAAGTCACTTCAGTCGTGTCCGACTCTGTGTGACCCCACAGACGGAAGCCCACCAGGCTCCCCCATCCCTGGGATTCTCCAGGCAAGAACACCAGAGTGGGTTGCCATTTCCTTCTCCAATGGAGAAGGGCCCATGAGCATGCTGAAATCATTGCAGGGTGCCACCAAGTGTTAGGGTGATTTGAAGCAAGAGTAGCCAATCAGAGTGAAAGGTGAGCCATCTAAACAGTGTTTTAGGTTGATACATTGCTTGGCCGCTCAGGGAGTGGGGAAAGAAGTTAAGACTTAAGTACAATGAGAGGCCTTAGAGTATGTTGGTTGCATGCCTGGATCTATTAGGCTTGGCCTTAAATCCCCCTCCAGCACTCACTAGATAAGATGCTTAATATCTCTGTGTATCCTTGGTTTGGTTTTGTTTTTCCTGTGCATCAATTTTGAAATTGGGATGCTAAGAATAGTTCCTGCTCCACAGAACTGTTGTAAAGCATGAAATGAGATACAGCCTGGCCCTCAGCAGCATCCCTGCCTGCATTTGTGGCTTTATCACTGAAGGCTGCCAGGAGGCCTCACCCTGCTAAACATGCAGCTTGCACATATGAACATCACATAATTCCTACTCTTGTCTAAGCAGTCTTGGAAGCCAGAAGATGTTCTGTTTCTTGGCCGGGTTTAAGTCACAGGCAATAGAATTGGCTATGCAAGAAGACAATTGATTTACTGGCTTGAGAAAGTCGTGGGAAAATGAAATGCCTTCTCTTGCTTTCATCTACAGTTTGTGCCTTGGGTGCTAAAGTTTTGATCCTTCTTCAGCAATTTTTAATAGCTGACACTGTCTACGTATTGCATGCCAAGCAGTATTCCAAATTCATGCACTGAGTTAATCTGTATAGTAGATGGTTATATCTTTATATAATCTATGATAGATATATCTATTATGTGAGGTAGGTAGCATTAGCCCCATTTTAAAGATGAGAAAACTGAGGCTCAGAGGCATTACATCACTTGCTCAAAGACATGCAGCTGGTAAATGGCAGGGCTGAGCTCTGAACCCAGTCACTGCCAGGATTTTAACTGCAAAGTTGGGCTGTATCTCACTACCCTACACTGCCCTTCTACTGAGGAAAATGTTTCCATTTTATGAATATTTAAAATAATATTTTCATGCCTTGCTGTAAGGTTTCTTTGTTCACAGTACACTATTCAAAAATGGTCTTTTTAAGAACTGTGAAATACAGCAGTCACAGGGAAGTACATAAAAGTTATACCTGAATTACAAGTAAAGCCAATGCCTGCACTTCTGGGGCCCTTGAGGATTTGAGTTCTACATGAACACATCAAATTGTTTCCCTAATTAGCATGACATCCTGTCAACACATATAGCCTATGTCCAAGAGTTTTCTTTAGCAGTACTCTATGAGATTAAAGGGCTTCCTTTTGATTCCTAGTTGCAGAATTTTTTATCATGAATACAGATGATTTTAAAAAGCACCTGTCAAATGCTTTTCCACTTTGTTATTATTTTCTAAATTAATTACCCCTGTGATAATACTCCATATTGTTTCATTCCCTAGTATATAGTTAATTTTCAAACATGCTCCCTGTGGCATGAAAAGAATTTACATGTGGATGTTGTTTGGTGTAGCGTCCATACATGTCATTAAATAAGGCATGTTAACTATGCTGTTCAGCTATGCCATAGCTTTACCAAATTTTCTATCACCTTGTTATAATTCGTGAGAGGGCTATTCCAAGGCTATTTTACATTTCTCTATTTCTTCTTATCTTTTATCAAATTTTTGCCTTATAAATATAAAATTATTAGGTCTTCCTAGGGGAATTAAACCTTTGATCATTTTGAAGAGTTCCTCTTTATATTTAGTAATACTTTTGACTTTAACCTGAAACTAATAAAGTCAGATTTTTGGTTATTATTAGTATATAGCTTTCTCCATTTTTTTGAACTTCCAAATGTTCTGAATTTTTGTTTAACACGTCTCTTATAAAGAACTTTTTCTTTTTAAAAAATCCAGACATTGTCTTTTTCCTGAAGCATTTAGCTCATCCACATTTAATGCAATGACAAATACACTTGTATTTAAATCTACCATCTTACAAGCTTTTTATTTGCTCTGTTTTTTTCTTCTCTTGATTTTTAAAGCTATTCTCTGTTTTCCTCTCTTAGACCAGAATTTCTATCCTTTCTATTTGTGTGTGTGTTATGGTTACCTAGAAATTACAAAAGCATTCCTTAATCTATCAAAGTTTAATAATGATCCATATTTTTACTTTTTTCCAAGATAATGCAAGGATATTAGTATACCTTAACTATGATTACTCTCACTGGTTCTTAGAACTCTTGTGGTTGTACATTTTGCATGCACACTAAGTCATATCCAAGTCTCTGCCAGCCCTGGGCTGTAGCCCACCAGGTTCCTCTATCAGTGGGATTTCCCAAACAAGAATACTGGAGTGGATAGCCATTTACTTCTCCAAGGGATCTTCCCAACCCAAGGATCGAACCTGCATCTCCTGATTGGTAGGTGGATTTTTTACCCATGAGCCACCAGGGAAGCCTAGTGGCTTTATAGTATTATTTTAGTTCTTTATAATATTTTAGTTCTTTATAACATGAATACGATAAAAATCTCAGCATCATGACATTACTACTTATGTTTTACATAGCTAATGTTCATATAAACCAATCTTATTAACTTTGCTTTTTATTCTTTGATGCATCTCTGAAGTTCTCTGTGGGATTATTTTCCTCCTAACTGAAAAATATCTTTGAGAATGTTTTTTTGTGTGGGTCTACTGGTAGCCAATTTTCTCAGTCTTTAATTTGTCTAAAAATGTCTTTATTTTGCTTTCAATTTAGAGAGATAGTTTCTAGACTGTCAGTTATTTTATTTCAGCCTTCTGATTTTCAATGTTGTTGAAAAATTAGCTGTCAATCAAACAACTTTTTCTTTGATTTTTAGATTTTAATTTTTGTCTTTGATTTTCTGCAGTTTTTAGTCTGATGTGTCTAGGTGTGAATTTATTTTTATTTATCCTGCTTGGGCTTCTAGAATCAGTGGATTGTCTTCCTTCATTGGTTCTGGGAAATCCTCAGCTATTATATTTTCAAGTTTTACCTATACTGCCATCTCTCCTCTCCTTTTGAGACTCCAATTAAATTATGCTAGACTTCAATGTATCCTTTACATGTCTTACCCTCTTTCTAGTCTATATTTTCTATTGATTGTGGTGCATATTACTTTGTCTCTTCGGGTGCTTTATAATCTTTTATTGTTTAATGACCATTTTGTTTGAAAAAAATTATGTACAGAAATAACTTGAGACCTAGGATACTGTTAGCACCCTCCATCTCATTCTATAGACAGTGCAGCAGAATCTTCAACACCAGGCTCTCAAATGATAGAAGTGAGCCCTCTACTCTAACAGTCTTCCCAAAGACATCAAGATTGTGGATGGAATTTATGGACAGAGAATATATATTTTATCAGTGCAGAGCTATACCACTTAGAAAGAGTAGGTTATTAAAATTCTCAGGGCCAAAGTTTTCTCATTTGCACAACGAGAATGGATGAGGACCTATCCCATTGGACTGCGGTGAGAATTAGGTGTAACACACACAAAACATGCATTCACCCAGCCTCACACAGGCAGGTATGTGACACATGCTAATGAATATTATTGTTGTTGTTGTTGTTCTTGAAGCAGGAAGCCTGGCTTGCTATAACAACATGGCTGAAGTGAGTAGACTAGTATTCTAGCCTAGCAGGTTAACCTTTGGTAGACACATAATAACCCCACTGCATTCTGCTTCCTTGCCCATAAAATGAAGTTCATATGATCTTATTTTGATAGAAGCTTAGATAAAAGAAGATGAAGAATATTACAAGTGTACTCAGCTCTTTGAATGAAAGACACCTAAGGCCACTCCAGTCAGAGCTAAAATCTCTGCATCAGTAAGATGCTCTGGGCCCCAGGAAATCCCTTCCATTTTGCTTGTGTTCACCCGTGGCTCCTCTATCCAACTAGCGTGAACACAGTGAGACAGCAGGTGAACAAGACAAAGCTGAAAACAAAGGATCTGTGGCCAAAGCGGCGAGTTAGCATGATCACTACACAGAGCATGAGGAGCAAAAGCAATGAGGGAAGAAAGAGAATTGTGCTGTGAGGCCGCCTGAGCCACAGAGAGGAATCCTCAACTCCAGGCTCTACGATGGTAGGGGCGACCTCTCCTCGAGACATAAAGGAGTGTGAGCAGAATTAATGGATGTCCTCCTCAAGACAGAAAGACTGTGAGTGGAACTTATGGACGGTGAATATGCATTTAACGCATGCAGTGACTGAGAGGGCCTTCCACTTTTAACAAAAGAATGTGTTATTCTATGGACTTTGCCTTTGAGACCCGGCTGCCTTATCACCCTTAGGTACTTGAAGCACACTATGATCTTTCAGTTCAGTTCAGTTCAGTCTCTCAGTCATGTCCGACTCTTTGTGACCCCATGAATCACAGCACGCCAGGCCTCCCTGTCCATCACCAACTCCCGGAGTTCACTCAAACTCATGTCCACAGAGTCGGTGATGCCATCCAGCCATCTCATTCTCTGTCGTCCCCTTCTCCTCCTGCCCCCAACCTTTCCCAGCATCAGAGTCTTTTCCAGTGAGTCAACTCGTCGCATGAGGTGGCCAAAGTATTGCAGTTTCAGCTTTAGCCATCAGTCCCTCCTGGTATTAATAACTGAAGACTGTCTGCCACAACTTTAGCAAGGTTTCCTATCTTGGTAAAACTGAATCAGAACTTTCTTCACCTGGTTATTTTGAATCTCTCAGTTTGACTACTGTAATTGTGTGAAGAAAACAGAGTCTAATGTTGTGGAGTTGATACTGAGGTAGGGTTTCTATGGAGACACAAAGTGAAACTGATTTTCTTGTTTCATTTTTTGTTAAGTGTTCTGAGAAGCAGAAACAGGTCTTCAAAGTTCTTGGGACACTGTAGGTTATTTTCTGCACTTTTTGTAATTTTCCAGGAGGAGGAGATAGTAGCAGAGGCCAGTTACCCCTACACAGGCCTTCTAGCAGCTGGGCTTTAGAGGGACTTGTCTGGAAGAAAGTGAAAGTGTTAGTTGCTCAGTCATGTTCGATTCTTTGTGACTCCATGGACTGTCAGGGACCTCTGTCCATGGAATTCTTCAGGCAAGAACACTGAAGTGGGTAGCCATTCCCATCTCCTGGGGATCTTCCTGACCCAGACCCAGGGATCAAGCCCATGTCTCCTGCATTGCAGGCAGATTCTTAACCATCTGAGCCACCATGGAAGCCATATCTGGTATGAAGGGAAAGTGAATCCTGCCAAGCAGAAGTGGAGGAGATAAGGACCCTGAAGATCGCCACAGCTGGAATGCTCAGTCTTGAATGTGGACACAGATCCCCTAGGGGAGCTTGTTAAAACACAAAGCAAAACCTGATTTGGCAGGTCTGGAGTGGGGCCTGAGATTTGGCATCCAAGAAGCAACCAGGTGATACTGATGCTGATGCTGCTAGGCCAAGGACTGCTCTTTAAGTTGCAAGAGTCTCAAATACTGACAGAAGGAGTATAAATTATATCTGCTTTTAAACTTTTTAGTAAATCTTATTCATTACATGCATGGTAAATTCATCAGGACTGCAAATTCTGAGCAATATCAAAATGAAATACCCTATATTAATATGTTCGGGTGTTGGATTCACTAGTAGAGAAATGCCCATGTGGTTAAAGACAGTACAAAATGTACAACTGGAAAATCTTAGTCAGTTATCAAGGTATCTTAACTTCTGAGGAATACCACACTGCCCATCTTCACTGTAATTCCTGATGTTGTAACTAAGCAAAGCAACTCTGTAACAAAGCAAACCTAGATCGAAAAGCAACAATAGACTTGGCTTCCCAAGGGATGTGGGGCTTCTGTGGGGAGTGGACTTGAAGGTCACTGAGAAAGCATCTGAAATGCAATCATACCTTGTTTGGCACTTCTAGAAGCCCCACTCACACTGGAACACACAAGGGCACTCCTGGGTGTGCACAAGTACTCAAATAGCCCACACTTGCTGCCCATTCATTCTAAGTACTGACCAGAGCTCTCTCTCATATCTTTCTTTTTTCACTCCATTTATCCATGAAGTCCTTCCTGAATAGTTTTCCTTTGTCTTCCAACATAGTTCTAGGGTTGCCCATCTGAAAATCATTTATAAGCAATTGCTTTAAATAGGAAAAAGAAGGAATCCTTCCTAGAAGAAACCAAACACCTAAAAAAGGAATTCAATTTCATGAAACAAACATGCTCAAAGACATTTTTCTTTCATGTTATGCAGCAATCAAAAGCCAGGGAGCTCCATCTCAGAAGGCCAATATTGGAGATTTCCAGGGATATTTGATACTTTTTTTGGAAAACATTAGAATTCACCTCTGTATGTAAACACACATGTGAATACAAATGTAACTGTACCTTTTACAAAATCCATTGTTGAGCCAAACTCACTTGTATGTATGCTTCACTGAATGTAATCAGAAATTGTGCACAAAGTTAAAAAAGGCCAGCGTCAGCAAACTAGGGTCCTCAGACTAAACCTGGTCTATTACCTGGTTTTTGGATAGCCTGTGAACTAAGACTAGTTTTTGTGTTTTTAAATGGTTGGAAAAAAATCAGAAGAATATTTTGTTATTTGTGAAAGTTACATGAAATTCAGTAAATCTGAATTCAGCAAATAAATTTACTAATTCATTTATGTATTGTTGGTGACTGCTATTATACTACAACAGCAGGTGAGAAGTTGCAACACAGACTGTATGACAAGTGTTGTGGGCTGACCTGGGTCCCCCTCCAAATCTACATACTGAAGTCCTGACGTGCTGAAGTACATCAGAGTGTGGTCATCTTTGGAGACAAGGTCTCTACAGAGGCATCAAATTAAAATGAAGTCACCAGGGGATAGGCCTGGTCTACTTATAAGATGAGGAATTTGGACATAGGCACACATAGAAGGAAGATCATATAAAGAGACAGAGGCAAAAGGCAGCTATTTACAAACCCAGGAGACAAGCCTGGAACAGATCCTTCCCTCACAGCCTTTAGAAGGAGCCAATCCTGCCAACGCCTTGACCTTGAACTTCTAGTCTCCAGAATTGTGTGAGACAATACATTTCTGTTCTTGAAACACCCAGTCTGTGGTAGCTACATCAGCCCTAGGAAACTAATACAGTGAGCAAAACAAAGTATTTACTATATGGCTTTTACAGAGAAAGCTTGCTAACACCTACTCCATGGGACTAATTTTTTTTTTTAATTTAATTGGAGTTTAGTTGATTTACAATGCTGTGTTAGTTTCAGGTGTACAGCAAAGTGAATCAGTTATACATACACATACATCCACTCTGTTTTAGATTCTTTTCCCATGTAGGACATTACAGAGTATTGAGTAGAGTTCCCTGTGCTATACAGTAGGTCCTTATGTTTTATATATAGTAGTGTGTATATGTCAATACCCATCTCCCAATTCATGGGACTAATTTTTGCATTTAATGCTTTGAGGTCAACAAGCACATGCCTCATGACCAGCAACAGAGACTCCAGAAATCTTTTCTGTATCTCACACTTACTCTAGTCTTTAAAATCATCTTTTTTCTCCTGCAAATGAGATGGGAACAACCAAACAATTACACATTATCTTGGATAAAACAGAATTATTGAACAACCCAACTCAGTACCTCTTGCATCAAGCCAGGAAGGTGGCAAATTAGTTCCACTAGCTCTGTGAATTTATGAATTCTCAATAATGGGAAGATTGAGAAAACGAAAGAATAGAGAGATAGGAAAGGAATTTCAAATTCATTTCTGAACCTTTCAAAACAGTGCTGTGTAACTAAAACATTGTGTCACAGAGCCCTGGCACCCTCTCATAAGACCAACATCTTTAGTGGCTGCCAGTTCTCTTGGGATATCTCCCATAGATCCAGTTGGCCCTCAGAGAATTTAAGGGAAGATGATAAGACACAACAGGTTAATTTCATTTTCAAAACAAATTACTAGTTACTTTGGGCCTTTTTGACCCTCACATGATCAGAAATATGTCTACATTGCTATTAATAAAAATAATGGCAAGAACAATATTATGTGCCAAGCATATCCAAAACACTTTATATAAATTATTTCATGTAATCACCACAATAATCCTATGAAATAAATATTTTTATTCCTCTGTGATTGATAAAGTAACTGAAATTTACATAAACTAATTGTCCAAGATTACAGAACGGGAAAATGGCAGAACCAGGGCTCAAGATCAAAGATATAGGATTCTGATGCCCAATCTTTCAACAGTGGGTCATTTGGCCTCAATATGATATAAGAAAAACACAAAATCTTGATGCCTCCACAATTTTATTCATCTGAAAAAGTGACTGTGCTTTTTTACTTCTTTGTCTTAGATATGTCTTTTATTATGATGCTTTGACATCTTAGGATGTTGCTGACATTGGAAGGGACTGCTCTTTCAGGGTTAGCTAATTTCTAGAAATAGCAAATAGCTCTCTTGGAAGCACACCTTTCATAATCACATCAACAAATCCAGAGCAGATACCCCAACTATCTCCTTTGTTGGGTTCCCAGACCACTATCTACTAGCCTTAATGACCTCAGGGCCAGGTACTGGACAACTAAGAACAGTGCCTATACCCCAAAACCTGCTGAAATTATTCAGATTAGCCAATTCTAAGCCTATGAACCCTGCCTCACTTCTTCCTTTCCACGTAAACCACAATAAAGTTCTTACCTACTTCTGCCCCCACATTCCTTCTGCTTCATAACCAATCCTGGTGCTTCCTCCTGAGGCCTTGCATGGAGTGACTTGGCCCCTCATCTTGGGAATGGTGAGTAACAAGCTATCTTTTCAGTGACAAAGCATGTCCTAATCTATTGGCCTCACCATACCCAAACAATAATAAAACCTATATTATAGGTTCATATAACCTATAATAACCTATAGCTTCATCTACCTCCCATCCCCCTATAATTAAGTTTGGAATACTTACCAAACAATGCCTTGACATGGTGACTTCTACCAACAAAAATGCTCAGAAATGAAACTAACCAACCACCACTCCTGCCCCCCAAACAAAAACAATAATAGTAAAACAAGAGTTTGATAAACCTTCCATTGCTTTCCCTCCTGCCTAAGGCCTAAGCATTCTTCAAGGTAGTGAAATGCTGATGTGTGTCCCACCTCTCAACTTTCCCAGGAAGCAAAAACAAAGGATGGGGAACCCATCTTTTCTTCAATAGGGTCTTCTGCTTCTTCAATAGGGTGTCTCTTTTGAATATTAGGGCATCAACTTAAAATCAGCTAAGAGCAGACCGGAGAGTGAAACAGGTATATTCCTCACCTGACTGCCCAGATCTTCCGTTCATCATGGGGAAAAAGTGTAATCATGGTGGGGAAACTAGGTGATGCCTCCTCCTCCTAAGGCTGCTTGAGTGCATGGTCTCCTCCTGAGCCTTCTTCTGAAGGTCACAGACAATCTCCGGGTTCACCACCAGTGTTAATTTGCCAAGATACATTCTAATTTATGAGCGAAAGTTTTACTATCCACCAAAGAAGGGCGCTGATTCAAAGAAAGTCTGAATCACTGCCAGCCAATGAGCCTTCAGTAGCTTTTTGCTGAAAGGCATGAAAACTTGGTTGTGCTGTGCATCTGGGCTGGAACAAAGAGAATGCTGGGAAAGCCAGATTGTGCTGGCCGCGGCCTGTCAAATCCATTCATCTGGTGAGATGAGTTACGGCCAGTGACCCTCTGTACTTGTGTGACCAAGGCAAATTCATTCATGCTCCCTTTTCATGCTGAGTAAACAAGATCCAGAAGGCCCTGATTTGTGTACAGAAACAGCACCAGGTTAACCAATAGCTGGTTAAACATATGCTTTGGGAATAGCAAAGTAGAAGCACCAAAATAAATAGCCTCATAAGCAAAAAAAATCAAAGTGTTGTTAGATTTCCTTCCATTTATTTTTAAAGCTAATTTTGATTTTTATTTTGAATGACACATGGGGACATACGGAGAGGAAATATAATTTATTTGTGTCTCTAAAGGATAATTCAAAATTGACCCAAAGTCACGATCAAGGCATGACATTTAGCTCTTCTGCTTCTTAAGACCACTAGGTTCTTGGGATAAATCAGCAATCCCAAGATAGCCTTAGGAGATTTGGAACAAGGGTGGGGGGAGGGGCATTATATGGTATATAAAAAAGGAGGACTTGAGATAGGCTCTTGGTGGGACTGACATGAGTGGTTTAAAGAGGGAGTAAGCTGTCAACAAGGCACATACTTTCCCTCTAGTCCTAGAATGACCACAGCGCATGTGGACAGGGTGGGTCTCTACCCCAAGTTAGAATGTGTTCAGTACCTTGAAGAGAACTGTGATCTCAGCAGAGGCCAAGGGAAAGGCCCATAGTCATCAAAATCCTAAACAGCCCTGGATTGTGACAGTCACTAGTCCCTTTAAAACACCTGCCAAATTGCCAAACCAGGGGAATTTATCACACACCATCAGATGACCAGCCCAGGAAAGGGTCTCAGTTCCAGGGAAAACAATCATAGTAATGGTAGAACATGAGTCCAGGTTTCAGTATACAAATAAGAAAAATATGACTGTTTGATGTTTTATTTAAGGGGAAAATTCACCTAAATGAAAAAAATAAAACCCATACATGTTTACTTCTCAATTTTAATTTGGCTCCTAGTGACTCTGATCTGTGAGAACACAGTTGTACTTAATTCCTTTCTAGGCCACTAGAGGGAAATCTAACCCATCTAACTAAGACTCCTTTTTCTTGTTTTTTTAAATGAATAATCACAGAATCAAAATTTTTAGGCTGAAGAACATATAGAAATGTTATCTTTTCTGCCCCTTCCATCCCTGCCCACTTCTAAACATTATTTGAATCTATGTGGAGACTTCTAGTCTTTCATAGAGACTTCCAGAAAAACACAAACCAGCCATCTTAATTGGGCAGGAACCCTCATAGTTGGGAAACTGTTCTAATAGTCAGTCTGAATTCTTTCCAGTTCAGCTTGAATTTATTTCCTCAAATTACATACTCATCAGTTATAGAGAACAGCTGGTCATCTTTCTCAGCATCATATTATTCTTTAAATTCCTGAATACCTCCAGGTCATGGCTGTCTCTCTCAAGCAAAATGAGCCAACTCTTTAACTTGGCCAAAGAGTGTACATCCCAACTCTTCAACCGGGTGTTTCTTCTCTAAATTCTCTCTACATCACCCCACCCTCCCCGATACTTTCAGACTACAGCAATATAGGCTAAACTATGAAGAGAAAAATGAAGTATTTCAAGATTTTCCTTGCATGTATGGCTACTAATATATCCCTGTGCTGGCTCTCTTTTTAAGTACAACACAGTGTTATATATATATAACTAGGATGGAGCCAAAGCAAAACAAATACCCAGTTGTGGACGTGACTGGTGATAGAAGCAAGGTCCGATGCGGTAAAGAGCAATATTGCATAGGAACCTGGAATGTTAGGCACATGAATCAAGGCAAATTGGAAGGGGTCAAACAGGAGATGGCAAGAGTGAACATAGACATTCTAGGAATCAATGAACTAAAATGGACTGAAATGGGTGAATTTAACTCAGATGACCATTATATCTACTACTGTGAGTAGGAATCCCTTAGAAGAAATGGAGTAGCCATTGTGGTCAACAAAAGAGTCCGAAATGCAGTACTTGGATGCAATCTTAAAAATGACAGAATGATTTCTGTTCTTTTCCAAGGCAAACCATTCAATATTACAGTAATCCAAGCCTATGCCCCAACCAGTAACGCTGAAGAAGCCGAAGTTGAACGGTTCTATGAAGACCTACAAGACCTTTTAGAACTAACACCCAAAAAAGATGTCCTTTTCATTATAGGGGACTGGAATGCAAAAGTAGGAAGTCAAGAAACACCTGGAGTAACAGGCAAATTTGGCCTTGGAGCACGAAATGAAACAGAACAAAGGCTAATAGAGTTTTGCCAAGAGAACGCACTGGTCATAGCAAACACCCTCTTCCAACAACACAAGAGAAGACTCTACACATGGACATCACCAGATGGTCAACACCGAAATCAGATTGATTATATTCTTTGCAGCCAAAGATGGAGAAGCTGTACACAGTTAGCAAACACAAGACCAGGAGCTGACTGTGGCTCGGATCATGAACTCATATTGCCAAATTCAGATTTAAATTGAAGAAAGTAGGGAAAACCACTAGACCATTCAGATATGACCTAAATCAAATCCCTTATGATTATACAGTGGAAGTAAGAAATAGATTTAAGGGACTAGATCTGATAGATAGAGTGCCTGATGAACTATGGACGGAGGTTCGTGACACTGTACAGGAGACAGGGACCAAGACCATCCCCAAGGAAAAGAAATGCAAAAAAGCAAAATGGCTGTCTGAGGAGGTCTTACAAATAGCTGTGAAAAGAAGAGAAGCAAAAAGCAAAGGAGAAAAGGAAAGATATAAGCATCTGAATGCAGAGTTCCAAAGAAGAGCAAGGAGAGATAAGAAAGCCTTCCTCAGCGATCAATGCAAAGAAATAGAGGAAAACAACAGAATAGGAAAAACAAGAGATCTCTTCAAGAAAATTAGAGATACCAAGGGAACATTTCATGCAAAGATGGGCTCGATAAAGGACAGAAATGGTATGGACCTAACAGAAGCAGAAGATATTAAGAAGAGGTGGCAAGAATACACAGAAGAACTGTACAAAAAAGATCTTCACAACCAAGATAATCACGATGGCGTGATCACTCACCTGGAAACAGACATCCTGGAATGTGAAGTCAAGCGGGCCTTAGAGAGCATCACTACGAACAAAGCTAGTGGAGGTGATGGAATTCCAATTGAGCTATTTCAAATCCTGAAAGGAGATCCAACCAGTCCATTCTAAAGGAGCTCAATCCTGGGTGTTCATTGGAAGGACTGATGCTAAAGCTGAAACTCCAATACTTTGGCCACCTCATGCGATAAGCTGACTCACTGGAAAAGAGTCTGATGCTGGGAAGGATTGGGGGCAGGAGGAGAAGGGGACGACAGAAAATGAGATGGCTGGATGGCATCACTGACTCGATGGACATGAGTTTGAGTGAACTCCAGGAGTTGGTGATGGACAGGGAGGCCTGGCGTGCTGTGATTCATGGAGTCGCAAAGAGTTGGACACGACTGAGCGACTGAACTGAACTGAACTGAACTGAATTCCTGAAAGATGATGCTGTGAAAGTGCTGTACTCAATATGCCAGCAAATTTGGAAAACTCAGCAGTGGCCACAGGACTGGAAAAGGTCAGTTCAAGGTCATCTTCATTCCAATCCGAAAGAAAGGCAATGCCAAAGAATGCTCAAACTACCACACAATTGCACTCATCTCACACGCTAGTAAAGTCATGCTCAAAATTCTCCAAGCCAGGCTTCAGAAATATGTGAACCGTGAACTTCCAGATGTTCAAGCAGGTTTTAGAAAAGGCAGAGGCACCAGAGATCAAATTGCCAACATCTGCTGGATCACGGAGAAAGCAAGAGAGTTCCAGAAAAACATCTATTTCTGCTTCATTGACTATGCCAAAGCCTTTGACTGTGCGGATCACAATAAACTGTGGAAAATTCTGAAAGAGATGGGAATACCAGACCACCTGACCTGACTCTGGAGAAACCTGTATGCAGGTCAGGAAGCAACAGTTAGAACTTTATATGGAACAACAGAATGGTTCCAAATAGGAAAAGGAGTGCGTCAAGGTTGTATATTGTCACCCTGCTTATTTAACTTATATGCAGAGTACATCATGAGGAACGCTGGGCTGGAAGAAGCACAAGCTGGAATCAAGATTGCTGGGAGAAATATCAATAACCTCAGATATGCAGATGACACCACCCTTATGGCAGAAAGTGAAGAGGAACTCAAAAGCCTCTTGATGAAAGTGAAAGAGGAGAGTGAAAAGGTTGGCTTGAAGCTCAACATTCAGAAAACAAAGATCATGGCATCTGGTCCCATCACTTCATGGCAAATAGATGGGGAAACAGTGGAAACAGTGTCAGACTTTATTTTTTTGGGCTCCAAAATCACCGCGGATGCTGATTGCAGCCATGAAATTAAAAAACGCTTGCTCCTTGGAAGGAAAGTTATGACCAACCTAGATAGCATATTAAAAAGCAGAGACATTACTTTGCCAACAAAGGTCCATCTAGTCAAGGCTATGGTTTTTCCAGTGGTCATGTCTGGATTGAGAGTTGGACTGTGAAGAAAGCTGATCGCCGAAGATTTGATGCTTTTGAACTGTGGTGCTGGAGAAGATTCTTGAGAGTCCCTTGGACTGCAAGGAGATCCAATCAGTCCATTCTAAAGGAGATCAGTCCTGGGTGTTCTTTGGAAGGACTGATGCTAAAGCTGAAACTGCAATACTTTAGCCACCTCATGCAACCAGTTGACTCACTGGAAAAGACTCTGATGCTGGGAGGGATTGGATGTAGGAGGATACGGGGACGATAGAGAATGAGATGGCTGGATGGCATCACCGACTCGATGGACATGAGTTTGAGTGAACTCTGGGAGTTGGTGATGGACAGGGAGGCCTGGAGTGCTGTGATTCATGGGGTCGCCAAGAGTCGGACATGACTGAGCGACTGAATTGAACTGAACTGAGTATGATTCCAAAGCCATATGTATACATGATGTGTATATGCATATATCGGCTTCCCTAGTGGCTCAGATGGTAAAGAATCTGCCTACAGTGCAGGAGACCTAGGTTCAATCCCAGGGTTGGGAAGGTCTCCTGGAGGAGGGCATTACAACCCACTCCAGTATTCTTACCTGGAGACTCCCCATGGACAGGAGCCTGGTGGGCTACAGTCTGTGGGGTTGCACAGTCGGACACGACTGAGCAAATAAGCACAGCATAGCATGTACACATATACTACATACACAAACATGTACCATATGTACACATACATATATACTTTCATATGAAAAAATGAATGTCTAAGTTAGTGTGCATTTATGTGTCACTTCTGAACTCCACTGTATTTCCAACTTCCACAATCACACACATTATTTCAATTTCTAACTGCATTCTCCAAGTTTTTAACCATTCACTTTCCTATTAGGTATAAAACATAAGTGGTATGTATTTAGAATGTTATTCTTGTAATAATTTAAAAAAAAAACTTATTCATTGATAATTCCCCTTCAAGGATCACAGCCTTGTCATGGCAAAGGGACTTGCGTAACTCAGTGAAGCTATGAGCCATTCTGTGCAGGACCACCCAAGACAGACAGGTCATAGTGAAGTGTTCTGACAAAATGTGACTCACTGGAGGAAGGAATGGGAAACCTCCTCTAGTACTCTTACTGCCAGAACCCCATGAAGAGCATGAAAAGGCAAAAAGATGTGACACTAGAAGATGAGCCCCCCGGGTCGGCAGGTGTCCAATATACTACTGGGGAAGAGCAGAAAAATAGCTCCAGAAAGAATGAAGAGGCTGAGCCAAAGTGGAAACGACATTCTGTTGTGGATATGTCTGGTGGTGAAAATAAAGTCTGATGCTATAAAGGACAATATTGCATAGGAACCTGGAATGTTAGGTCCATGAATCAAGGTAAATTGGACGTGGTCAAGAAGGAGATGGCAAGAGTGAACATCAAAAAGCAATGAGTGAAAGAAAATGGGCGCGAATGGGGGAATTTAATTCAGATGACCATTATAATCTACTACTGTGGGGCAAGAATCCCTTAGAAGAAATGGAGTAGACATTTTATAGTCAACAAAAGAGTTTGAAATTCAGTCCTTGGGTGCAATCTCAAAAACAACAGAATGATCTTGGTTCATTTCCAAGGCAATACATTCAACATCACAGTAATCCAAGTCTACACCCCAACCACTAATGCTGAAGAAGCTAAAGTTGACCCGTTCAATAAACAGCTACAACACTTTCTAGAACTAACACCAAAAAAGATGTCCTTTTCATAATAGGAGATCAGAATGCAAAAGTAGGAAGATAAGAGATACCTGGAGTAACAGGCAAGTTTGACCTTGGAGTACAAAATGAAGTAGGGCAAAGGCTAACAGTTTTCTCAATAAAACACTGGTTATAGAAAATACTCCCTTCCAACAAAACAAGAGATGAATCTCTATAAATGGATCTCATCAAATGGTCAATATTAAAATCAGATTGATTATATTCTTTGCAGCCAAAGATGGAGAAAAGCTCTATACAGTCAGCAAAAACAAGACCTGGAGCTGACTATGGTTCAGATCATGAGCTTCTTATTGCAAAATTCAGGCTTAAACTAAAGAAAGTGGGGGAAACCACTACGCCATTTAGGTATGACCTAAATCAAATCCCTTGTTATTATACAGTGGAGTTGATGAATAAATTCAAGGAATTAGATCTGGTAGAGAGAGTGCCTGCAGAACTGTGGACAGAAGTTCAGAACATTGTACAGGAGGTGATGACCAAAACTATTCTAAAGAAAAAGAAATGCAAGAAGGCAAAGTGGTTGTCTGAGGAGCTTTTACAAATAGCTGAGGAAAGAAGAGAAGCAAAAAGGAAGGGAGAAAGGGAAAGACATTCCCAACTGATTGCAGAGTTCCACAGAATAGCAAGGAAAGATAAGAAGGCCTTCTTGAATGAACAGTGCAAAGAAATGGAGGAAACAATAATAGAATGGGAAAGAGTAGAGATCTCTTCAAGAAAACTGGATATATCAAGGAAACATTTCATGCAGCAATGGGTACGATAAAGGACAGAAATGGTATGAACCTAACAGAAGCAGAAGAGACTAAGAAGATATGGCAATACACAGAAGAACTATACAAAAAAATCTTAATGGCCCAGAAAACCATGATGGTGTGGTCATACTCCTAGATCCAGACATCCTGGAATATGAAGTCAAGTGGGCCTTAGGAAGCATTACTACAAATAAGCTAGTGGAGGGGATGGAATTCCAGCTGAGCTGTTTCAGCTCCTAAAAGTTGATGCTGTTAAAGTGTTGCACTCAATACAACAGCAAATTTGGAAAATTCAACAGTGGCCACAGGACTGGAAAAGGTCAGTTTTCATTCCAATCCCAAAGAAGGGCAATGTCAAAGAATGTTCAAATTACCATACAATTGCACTCATTTCACATGATAGTAAGGTTATGCTCAAAATCCTTCAAGCTAGGCTTCAGCAGCATATGAACTGAGAACGTCCAGATGTACCAGCTGGATTTAGAAAAGGCATAGGAACCAGAGATCAAACTGCCAAAATCTGTTGGATCATAGAGAAAGCAAGGGAAATCCAGAGAAACATCCACCTTTGCTTCATTGACTATGCCAAAGCCTTTGACTGTGTGGATCACAACAATCTGTGGAAAATTCTTAAAAAAATGGGAATACCAGACCACCTTACCTGTCTCCTGAGAAACCTGTATGCAGAACAAGAAGCAGCAGTTAGAACTGGAGACGGAATGACTCACTGGTTCAAAATAGGGAAAGGTGTAAGACAAGGCTGTATATTGTCATTCTGCTTATTTAACTTCTATGCAGAGTACATAATGCAAAATGCTGGACTGAATGAATCACAAGATGAAATCAAGATTGCTGGGAGAAGCATCAACAACCTCAGATACGCAGATGATACCACTCTAATGGCAGAATGTGAAGAGGAACTAAAGGGCCTCTTGATGAATTGAAAGAGGAAAGTGAAAAAGCTGACTTACAACTCAGCATTCAAAAAATGAAAATCATGGCATCTGGTTGCATCATTTCATGGAAAGTAGAAGGGGAAAAAATGGAAGCAGTGACATTTTCTTTTCTTGGGCTCCAAAATCACTACAGGTGACTGCAGTCATGAAGTTAAGATGACTGCTCCTTGGAAAGAAAGCTATGACAAACCTAGACAGTGTAGTAAAAAGCAGAGACATCACTTTGCTGATAAAGATCTGTATAGTTAAAGCTATTGTATTTCTAGTAGTCATGTATGGATGTGAGAGCTGGACCATAAAGAAGGCTGAGCACTTTGTACTGATGATTTCAAATTATGGTGCTGAAGAAGACTCTTGAGAGTCCCTTGGACTACAAGGAGATCAAACCAGTCAATCCTAAAGGAAATCAACCCTGAATATTCATTGGAAGGACTGACACTGAACCTCAATACTTCACCCTTAACCACCTGATGCAAAGAGCCGACTCACTGGAAGAGACCCTCATGCAGGGAAAGCTTGAAAGCAAGAGGAGAAGGGGGTGACAGAGATGAGATGATTGGATGGTATCACCTGACTCAATAGTCATGAGTTTGAGCAAACTCTGGGAGATAGTGAAGGACAGGAAAGCCTGGCATGGTGCAGTCAATGAGGTTGCAAAGAGTCGGACACTAGTTAATGACTGATCAAGGAACAACAACAAAGCTGAAAATACCATAAGTCAGAAATGCATTTAACACACCTAACATACTGTACCACTCCAGTACTCTTGCCTAGAAAATCCCATGGATGGAGGAGCCTGGTAGGCTGCAGTCCGTGGGATCGCTAAGGGTCGGACACGACTGAGCGACTTCACTTTCACTTTTCACTTTCACACATTGGAGAAGGAAATGGCAACCCACTCCAGTGTTCTTGCCTGGAGAATCCCAGGGACGGGGGAGTCTGGTGGGCTTCCGTCTATGGGGTCACACAGAGTCGGACACGACTGAAGTGACTCAGCAGCAGCACAGCAACATATACATCATCAGTTAACCCAGCCTGCCTTAAATATGCTTGGAGTACTTACATGAGCCTACAGGTGGGCAAATTCATCTAACACAAATCCTGTTTTATAATAAAGTGCTGAACAACTCATGTAATTTATTGAATATTGTACTGACAGTGAAAAATACAGTGGTTGTATGGAAACAGAGTGGTTGTAGGTATATCGGTTGTTTACCTTTGAGACTGTGTGGCTGACTGGATGGTGAGGATCAGCCTGGGAAAAGGTCAAAATTCAAAGTACAGTTTCTACTGAAAGTTTATTGCTTTCACACCATCAAAAAGTAGAAAAATCAAGTTGCACCATCATAAGTCGGGGACTGTATGTTTTGTTCATTTGGCAAAACTGTACTGGACATTTACTGTATGCCAGGTGGTACTCTGTGCATTAGGGATACAGTGAAAACAATTAAGCTCTGGCCTCCTCATGCTTTTCTTCAACTGGGTGGAGATAGACAATAAAACAAGTAAGTAAATATATATGTGCAATGGGACTACGAGCTACAAAGAAAAGTAAAGCAGGGCAAGGGAGCTAAGCTGCACTCAGCTGTGAGGGCTATTTTACGTAGGGTGGCCAGGGGAATCTCCATGGAGAAATGAGGGGCAGGCCATGCAGATTTCAGAGGGAAAAGCATTCCAGAGGGAACAGCCACTGTTAAGTGTCTTGAGGCAGAGCATTCTTGGCATGTTGATCGAACAATGGCTAGAGTGGAGAGAGAAACAGGACAAGAGGGAGGAAATAAGGTGAAAGGGAGAAGGGGGCCATTTCCAGCAGCGTCTGAGATCACAGTAAGGGGTCTGGCAATTCTTTGAGTGAGACAGGGAGACCTGAAGGACTTTAGAGCAAGGCGGTGATCTAACATGTTTTTTAAAGCAATTCTTCTGGTTGTTGTGCTGAGACGAGGGTGAGGGCAGGAGTGGACAGAGTGGAAGGAAGGAGGTCTGTGAGAAGAGCATTGCAGGCCTCTAAAGGAGAGCAGCCTGGCCCAGGGTGGCAACAGCCAGGGCAGAAGACAGGCTCAGACTCTGGCCGTGTTCTGAAGGTCATGTTGATAGGACTTACTCTTGGAAGTGCAGTAGGAAAGGGAGAAAAAAAAGGAGTCAAGGATGAATCCTAGATTTCTAACCAAACCTACTAGAAGGATGAAGATGCCATTTACTGAGACGAAGAAACTGAAAGAAGCAGGGTTTGAGGGGGGAGGTGGGAGGTGCTGGCAGAACTTCAGTTTTGCACACATCAAGTTGAGATGTCTAGAAAACATTCATGTGGAGTCCAGTGGGCAACTGGGAAGTCTAGAGGACAGTGAAGGGCACTAAAAACAGATGCTGCCCCTTCTGCAACTTTAAGAATTTCAAAGTCAATCAACTATACTTTAAAAAAAAAAAGTTGAATTCTGAAAGTGGAGAAAAACTTGAGTAAAAATTAAGTTCCTCCATAAAATTTTTTTCAAGGTCTTGTTTTTAGGGCTTCATGGTTCATCTAACTCTTTGTTGATCAAAGTGTAGCCCCTGGACCAGCAGCACAACATGACTGGGGGCTTGTTAGAAATGTAGACTCTCTGGCCTTCCCCAAAACTGAGTCAGGATAAGCTTAGCCAGATCCCCAGGTGATTCTTATACACATTAAAGTATGTGATTCATGGGGTCGCGGAGAGTCGGACACGACTGAGCGACTGAACTGAACTGAACTGATACCAAAGTATATGTATGTTAATATATACTTATATGTATATAAGTATCTTGGGCTTCCCAGGTGGCTCAGTGGTAAAAAATCTACCTGCCAATGCAGGAGACGTAAGACATGTGGGTTTGATCCCTGGGTTGGGAAGATCCCCTGTAGTAGGAAATGGCAACCCACTCCAGCATTCTTGCCTGGAGAATTTCATGGACAGAGAATTTCACGGGCAGGCTATAGTTCATCAGGTTGTAAAGAGTCGGACATGACTGAGCGCATGTGTGTGCATGCACACACACAAGAATATTAATGTATACTTGTATATACAAAGTACGCTTATCTAATTAGAATCACCTATTAATAGGAAGCTTTTTAAAACTAGAGGCCTACACAGAATAATTAAAGTCAGTCTCTGGGAGTAGGCCTGGTCATGGTATCCTCACCAAGGCCCCCAAGTGGTTCTGATGTGTATCTGGGTTAGAACCACTGATCTAACTCTTCCTGGCCTGCTCTCTTTGTACTACTGGGCTTATTTTGCTGATGCTTTTAAGAACCTGTTTGCAAAGAGGCCTGCAGATCTAAGATGGCATGGAGGCGTGTAGCTAGAGGAACCATCTGTTTTGGTGTGTTGGGGATAGTCTCACCATACTGATTATCAGTGAACCCATTTCACTCTCAGAAGTATTGTAGTTTAGATGATAAATTATATGTTCTCCCAGTTCAGTTCAGTTCAGTCACTCAGTTGTGTCTGACTCTTGGCGACCCCATGAATCACAGCACGCCAGGCCTCCCTGTCCATCACCAACTCCCGGAGTTCACTCAAACTCATGTCCATCGAGTCTGTGATGCCATCCAGCCATCTCATTCTCTGTCGCCCCCTTCGCCTCCCGCCCCCAATCCCTCCCAACATCAGAGTCTTTTCCAGTGAGTCAACTCGTCGCATGAGGTGGCCAAAGTATTGCAGTTTCAGCTTTAGATCAGTCCTTCCAATGAACACCCAGGATTGTTCTCCTTTAGAATGGACTGACTGGATCTCCTTGCAGTCCAAGGGACTCTCAAGAGTCGTCTCCGGCACCACAGTTCAAAAGCATCAATTCTTCGGCAATCAGTTTTCTTCACAGTCCAACTATCACATCCAGACATGACCACGGGAAAAACCATAGCCTTGACTAGACGGACCTTGGTTGGCAAAGTAATCTCTCTGCTTTTTAATATGCTATCTAGATTGGTCATAACTTTCCTTCCAAGGAGCAAGCGACTTTTAATTTCATGGCTGCAACAAGCATCTGCAGTGATTTTGGAGCCCAAAAAATAAAGTCTGACACTGTTTCCACTGTTTCCCCATCTATTTCCCATGAAGTGATGGGACCAGATGCCATGATCTTTGTTTTCTGAATGTTGAGCTTCAAGCCAACCTTTTCACTCTCCTCTTTCATTTTCCTCAAGAGACTTTTGAGTTCCTCTTCACTTTCTGCCATAAGGGTGGTGTCATCTGCATATCTGAGGTTATTGATATTTCTCCCAACAATCTTGATTCCAGCTTGTGCTTCTTCCAGCCCAGCGTTCCTCATGATGTACTCTACACAGAAGTTAAATAAGCAGGGTGACAATATACAACCTTGACGTACTCCTTTTCCTATTTGGAACAAGTCTGTTGTTCCATGTCCAGTTCTAACTGTTGCTTCCTGACCTGCATACAGGTTTCTCAAGAGG
This sequence comes from Moschus berezovskii, assembly GCF_049115385.1. Taxonomy (NCBI): domain Eukaryota; kingdom Metazoa; phylum Chordata; class Mammalia; order Artiodactyla; family Moschidae; genus Moschus; species Moschus berezovskii. Next base: position 51,636,519 of record NC_142466.1, on the reverse strand, counting down.
CAGGTCAAGTGGTCTGGTATGCCCATCTCTTGAAGAATTTTCCACAGTTTAATGTGATCCACACAGTCAAAGGCTTTGGCATAGTCAATGAAGCAGAAATAGATGTTTTTCTGGAACTCTCTTGCTTTCTCCATAATCTAGCGGATGTTGGCAATTTGATCTCTGGTGCCTCTGCCTTTTCTAAAACCTGTTTGAACATCTGGAAGTTCACGGTTCACATATTGCTGAAGCCTGGCTTGGAGAATTTTGAGCATGACTTTACTAGCGTGTGAGATGAGTGCAATTCATGGTAGTTTGAGCATTCTTTGGCATTGCCTTTCTTTGGGACTGGAATGAAGACTGACCTTTTCCAGTCCTGGGGCCACTGCTGAGTTTTCCAAATTTGCTGGCATATTGAATGCAGCACTTTCACAGCATCATCTTTCAGGATTTGAAACAGCTCAATTAGAATTCCATCACCTGCACTAGCTTTGTTTGTAGTGATGCTCTCTAAGGCCCACTTGACTTCACATTCCAGGATGTCTGGCTCCAGGTGAGTGATCACGCCATCGTGATTATCTTGGTCGTGAAGATCTTTTTTGTACAGTTCCTCTGTGTATTCTTGCCACCTCTTCTTAATATTTTCTGCTTCTGTTAGGTCCATACCATTTCTGTCCTTTATCAAGCCCATCTTTGCATGAAATGGTCCCTTGATATCTCTAATTTTCTTGAAGAGATCTCTTGTCTTTCCTATTCTGTTGTTTTTCTCTATTTCTTTGCATTGATGGCTGAGGAAGGCTTTCTTATCTCTCCTTGCTCTTCTTTGGAACTCTGCATTCAGATGCTTATATCTTTCCTTTTCTCCTTTGCTTTTCGCTTCTCTTCTTTTCACAGCTATTTGTAAGGTCTCCTCAGACAGCCATTTTGCTCCAACATAATACAAAAGGGCTCTGGGCTTTATACTTCTAGCTTATAAAGTTATAATAAGAACAGGTAGAAGAAAATATCGGATAAATTCAGTGTAGAAACTTCTGGTGCTTAGATATTAGCTTTTAAAATATTCTATGTATAGCTTATCAGAAATACATACATATATTCCCTCAATTTGTAAGGAGGTTTAGGGAAAATCTGTCTCCTTTGAAAGACTGGGTGGGGTGGGGCATGGATATATTGTGTCATTAAAGTACCAAAGTCAGCTGCTGATTAGTAGGGAGCTGATTATCTGCCTGTGATTACCCCCGGCCTTAGCAAAACTTCTCCTTCCTTTTCCTTTTGGATCTTTTCTTGTTCATTAGCTACTCCACCCTCAGGCTCAAAGGACAAAGAAAGAAGTCAAAAAAAAAAACGGTTAATTTAATGGTCCTGATAATAAATTTGATGGGAAAGAAAATGGAAACAATTGGACTGTTTCCGGTTACCTGTGAATTTAAATTAGTTTGGCTCATCCCTTTTTGCAAATTATTCCCAGCTGGTGTGAGGGCTCATTGAAGCCCTACTGATTCCCAGTAAAATTAATCTGGTATTTTTAAAACTATGTAATCTTCCAGAAATAGGACTTGGAAGCTTTCCCTCCTAATTTACCAAGGACACAGGGTGAGGGCAAGGCAAGTGCCTCCTAATCTCCTCAGAGCCCTCCCCATTTTCTCCCCTCACTATAAATCCACAGGTGTATATAAATAGAATTGTTTAATCTCATGTAGATAAGAAATTATTTTACACAACTTAAGACAAATGGTATAATTACTGTTAGACAAAAGGACCCAAATAGAAAATCTACACACAGGAGTAGAGACTTATGTGCATATAGATTGAAACACAAGTTTTCCTAGTTGCATCACCAGGATAGTTATGAATACTTCCACGAGGCAACCACAGCATAAATGTTTAAAACATGTTCTGTTCACATGTGTTTAAAACGTCTGGAAAAGTAACTATCCATATGCAAAGTAAAAGAGCCAGATGCTGATAAGTTAGTTAAAGGGAACTTGTTGCATGTGCACTTAGTTGTGTCCAGCTCTTTGCAGCCCATGGACTGTAGCCTGCCAGGCTCCTCTGTCCATGGAATTTTCCAAGCAAGAATACTGGAGTAGGTTGCCATTTCTTACTCCAGGGCATCTTCCTGACCCAGGGATCCAACCTGTGTCTTTTGCGTCTCCTGCATTGGCAGGTGGATTTTTTTTTCACCACCGTGCCTCATGGGAAGAACTCTTGTTGAATAACAACAACAAGGGAGTCTTCTTATTAAATAACTTAAATGGAAATAGTATTAAATTAGGGTGGGTAAAACATCAAAATAAATACCTGTTGACTTAGAGTATCAATAGAACCTCTATAGATTACAGAGATATTTTATAGGCTTTGGAGTGCAAGGAGGGGGTGGGTGGGGGCATCTGTTCTCTGCTTTCCAGGCTGTAAGTCAGAACAAGCTAGAAGGATGGAAGAGGTCTCTGTGACTGAGAAAGCATCACAAGCTGGTGTTGCCTGACCAACCCTGGACAAGTAATAATCATAGCAGCTGAAGCTGAAGGTCTTACCTTTGATCTCTGTTAACAGTTAACCACAGGCTTTTCCTTCCAGAGCTCTTGGAAGGCAGAGGCAAGTGGTCCTGGAAAGCAATGCTGGAAGGAGGCCCCCGGTGGTTAAACTTAGATGCCGAGGGACAGGTCATCAGTAATTGAGCCAGGTGGGCCTGCAGAGAAATGCTGTTTCCTTTTCCTTAGGAGATTAGATGTCTTTTGAAATCTACTCTACATTTTATCTTGACTGAACTGTATCATGCAATATGGCTGAAGTTGATGAGTCAATGAAGCCTGTTCTTTGAATAAGGAAATCTATTTTTAAGCTAAAGTGTTTTGAACTGTGGTGCTGGAGAAGACTCTTGAGAGTCCCTTGGACTGCAAGGAGATCCAACCAGTCCATTCTAAAAGAGATCAATCCTGGGTGTTCATTGGAAGGACTGATGCTAAAGCTGAAACTCCAATACTGTGGCCACCTCATGCGACGAGTTGACTCACTGGAAAAGACTCTGATGCTGGGAGGGATTGGGGGTGGGAGGAGAAGGGGACGACAGAGAATGAGATGGCTGGATGGCATCACCGACTCGATGGACATGAGTTTGAGTGAACTCCGGGAGTTGGTGATGGACAGGGAGATCTGGCGTGCTGTGATTCATGGGGTTGCAAAGAGTCAGACACGACTGAGCGACTGAACTGAACTGAACTGAAGTTTAACACTCTGAGGCCCATCTAGCAAGGGCTGAGAAAACCCTCATTTAGGATTAGAAAGGGAAATAACAGCAGTCATCAGAAGAGCCATATCAATGAAGGGATTTCTGAGTCATTCAAAATGGCAAACTTTTTAAACCAATGGAATGGATAATAACATAGCCATGGCGACTATAACCAGCATTACTTATGTTTTTATTTTTTTTACCCACAGACTGATGTAGATACTTACCACAATCCTTTAGCAGCAGGCCTGTGATGGCTTTCAGCTTCAAAGGAAGCCTTAAAAAAATTAACACCACTTGGGTTTGTGGGACTACCTCAGAGAGACAGTCATATGTGTACAGGATTTTTTCACACATGTCTAATGGCTTAGACATCATACTTCTGCACTTGGTGCAGAGGTAAATAAAAATAAGCAAACATAACCACTTACCACTTAGGGAAAAGAACGTTGAGAGAAAATAGCCTTGAGTCAGAGTGAGTCAGAGTTGGTGATGCCAGGAATATCATTCCTCACCCTGTATGTAGCTCTGGACTTTCAGGCCCTCGCTTTAATCTCACTTCCCAACATGAGATGTAGAAGAGTTTTATATGGAATTTTTATATGGCCTCCAATTCTTGCACGATTAGGTACTATCTTGCATGAAAAGTACTCACTAACAAATTATGTTGGCAGACTGTGGCACATCCCTGCATGAAAAGTCTGGGATCCTGAGAAGGAAAGGCCAGAGTCTCAATGCTGGCCCTGTGCTCTGCCCCTTCACACTCTCAGTGATCCTAACAATAGCTCTCGGTCTCCTGTTTTAGATAATTTTACTCCAGACAGATCTACTGGTTACAGGGTCAAGTGTAAGAATCTATGGTATCATTTTTATCAAATTCTTTGAGATTCTTCAAAGAAAGAGGCAATTAAAAAAAAAAAAACCACTAAATTACTGACAAAGAAAGATAACCCTTCCTGGTATTTTATTCCTTCCAGGGCACAAATTTGGCAAATTAGGAGATCGATCTTGGGTATTCATTGGAAGGGCTGATGCCAAAGCTGAAACTCCAATACTTTGGCCACCTCATGCGAAGAGTGGACTCACTGGAAAAGACTCTGATGCTGGGAAGGATTGGGGGCGGGAGGAGAAGGGGACGACAGAAAATGAGATGGCTGGATGGTATCACCGATTCAATGGACATGAGTTTGAGTGAACTCCGGGAGTTGGTGATGGACAGGGAGGCCTGGCGTGCTGTGATTCATGGGGTCGCCAAGAGTTGGTCACAACTGAGTGACTGAACTGAACTGAACTGAACCGAAAATTCTGGGCAACACTAAACTGAGAAGCAATGGGTTTTCCTTTGTTCCTCTCCTTCTCCACAAAAGAAGCATTGCAGAGGGAACAAGTGTTTTCATCACAAGGAACCGTCTCATCGAGGATTCTGCTTCAAAACCCAGGTTAAACTAGAGATCAAGGCAGGGAGGGGCAGCCTGCAGTGTGGCTGGAAGTACCCAACATTAGAGTGGGGGTTTTCTGGTATTAATTAATGTTGCCTGGAGCTTTAACAAATTTGGGAGTGGGGACACGGTTGTGCTGTTGCTCTTCTAAGTGAGTTTTTAATTAGCCCTTTTTTGACAACTTGAGAGGTCTCTGCTGAACTCAGGCCAGCCCAGCTTTGTCAGTGTCCTCCCAGAACTTTAAATTCAGAGCAGCCCTGGCCCCTCTTCTCAAGCTGGGCCAGGCAGCAACCTCAGGGAGGAAGTCCAAGGTAGCACCTGTACTGGCACCTCAAGGTCATCATCCAACTTGGAGCTTTCCAAACACTTGGGAACTGATCATTTAAATGAGTATAGTCAAGGCTCTGAAGAGTTTGACCAGCTTGACTCTAACTCAAAATTTTCTCAACTTATCTATACAAGGTGCCTCTCTTGAGGTCACTACAATCCAAAAACTACAGGACAGTCGGGAAGCAAGTAGTTTGGGAAATGCTGGTCTAAACTCATAGATGCTCGAGAGCAATTTTTCTGTTTCAAACACTGCAGTGAAAGAGTTAAATTTGCTTAGAGTCATTCTAAGTGAGCCTTTGGCTGGAGCTATCCATATGCCTTTCTGGAAAGTAAAATCACCCCCACTAAAGGCCCACTGGAGCTCCTGAAATTTGCCATGAGTGTAAGATACACTATGCTGACAGTACAGCTCTGTTTTGTTACCTGGGGCTCCTGGTCATGACCGCTGGGATCCCTCTCGTAGCTTTCTGCATATAGTCTGATGGTGGCCCGCACGCCACTGGAGGAACTGAGCCGGAAGATGAGCCGAGATGCATCAGTGAAAATGATCCTCAGGCCCTGAGAGCAAGAACATCGAGGATGGATCCGTGAACAAATAAATATATGTGTAAAAATGCTGAATACTGACTTTGGAGATTAGCATATTTCTATGCTCCAAAGATGCTCAGCATCATGACAACTTATAACTGGCTCTCTACACTCACGCCAGCGGGACAGTGAGGTAAATCCAGATGCTCCCTAAGGTTATCTATTCATCTCTATTCTGTTTCTGTTGCTTTCTGGTGAATGTTGGGGAGGGTGGGATTAGGAGCAACACTATGAACAGATGCTCAAGCTCTCTTGGTCTGGCAATGTGGAAATCAGAAAGAGGTGGAGGTAACAAGGATGGGGTGATATTTAATGAGTGTCACTGGAGCCAAAGTTTGTCTCTTTGGAACCTGCTGGATGCAATCAGGTAGACAATTTATCTGTTACAATGAGACAAATTATCCACATCAAAGCTACCCCCAAGTGATGTTAGACTTGGCTTTAACTTCACTCCTCTCTGTTTCTGCCCACGTTCCCACACTTCTCTGGGAGCCATGGAGTCCTACAATGAAATGCTCAGGGCTAGAGCTTTTGCCGGGTTTTGAGGGTTTCTGTGTGCAGCCTCATTCTCTTGGTTCTCTTTTTCCTTCTTGCTTGTAAGACCTGGCCACCAGTGTGTGGTGGGAGCAAAGCTGCAGCAGCATCTCATACATTGCCCAGTATTTGACTTTGGCTCAGAACAGCATCCATTCTCTATGCATCCCTTATTAGTGGTAGCAACATTTTAAAAAATATGACTGTGAGATCACATTGTGACTTCTGTTGAAGGAAATTTGTTTTCTTAAGACAACTGATAAAGTCGTTGTTATAAATAAGCATATTGACAGGGGCCAGAGGAAAGAGAGGCAGGAACAAAATAATATGTCTGGTTGCTTGTTGATTCTGAAAAAGCAGAAGTCTCAGGCAAATTGATAGCAGACATTTTCCCTAAGAAATTTACTTGGAAACTTCTCTGGCCTCAAATCCTGCTTGTCAAGAATAAGCCATTATTAAAAATATTCATACATGCCACATGAACCTGATTGCTAATCTCTTACCCCTACCCTCATCTGGTGATATCGCTGGGAAACACTGTGATTTCATCTGAGCAGTTTTCTGCTTTTTAAGTTTTGTAAGCATATTTTGTTCCAATTGCAAGATTAAAAGGTTAATCTCTTTTTGAGTGGTTCAATGTCTGCCACAATTTGTGTAATAACAAGGAGCCATGTCCCTTCTTGGCATGTGCCTTCCATTGCTCTGTGGCACAAGTTTTGCAAACAGGATAGTTTTGCCCCGGAGCCCTTCATGGGCATGCATTTACAGTGACCCTTGTAGATCTGGTACAGGGCTAAGCCCTGGGTATATGAAGATAAACACAGTATGGGCTCTCCATGAGCCTAAAATATTCTATTATAATGAGCAAAACTATTTTCTTAACCACCTTTTGTTGCTGGATAAGTGAATAGTTAGGAAATTCTGAATGGTGCAAACAAACCAATTTCTCTGCTTTCCAGAAAGTATGATATATCAAATTCTGTACAGACTTACTCTTTGCTATCCAGAAAGTATGATATACCAAATTCTGTACAGACTGATAATGAAACCCCAAAGGTTGGTTCCACCACTGAATTCACAGCCATGTTTTTAAAAACTTCAAGGTTGAAGCCCTAAAGCATCTTTTGTTGCAGATGCTAAATCAGTTGAAGCCAGCTCTTCTGATGACCTCTTGAACTTAACCCTTTAAGGTAGCTCCATTACACAATTAACCTCCCATGTTAGTTGATGGCCATTGTTGTTGTTCAGCTGCTGTCTTGTTCGACTCTTTGTGACCCTCTGGACTATAGCATGCCAGGCTTCCCTGTCCTTCGCTCTCTTGTGGAGTTTGCTCAAATTCATGTCCACTGAGTTGGCAATGCTAACAGATCATCTCATACTCTGCTGCCCCCATCTCCTTTTGTCTCCATCTTTCCCAGCATCAGAGGGTATTTAAGAATTCAGGCCATGATAAACCATCAACATGGTTTATTATCTGCTAATAGCTAAGTCCTTTTTTATTATCTGCTCATAGCTAAATCCTTTTTTACAGTGAAATGATGTTTTTTCTGTTGTTTGTTTTTTTTCCCCTGCGTATAGCCATATATTTGGTTATACTCATGGAAGTTCGGTTAGAATCTACATTGGGTAGCTTGAAATAGATTTTGCACTTGAAAAGATGTTAAATGAATGAATAGCACACATCAAGCTGCTGGAAATAATTCAATGACAATGTCATCTCTCTTTCCTAAAGAGATCTTAATAGAGAATCCACACTGCTTTGTTAGACTTCCCAGTGAGGAACATAACAATTCTCTTTCTCCACGTGGAACCAAAAAAATATGTAGAACGAGTCCAGCTCTGTGCTGCAACAACCTGATAGTTCCATGACTGTTGAACATCACTTGGATGTATGAATAGTTGTACTGGATTGTTTTGGGGTCTGCACATTGCTCCAGTGAACTTTATGAATTTGCAGCCTCAGAGTGAGCTATTGTTCTCTCTAGCATGTATCATCACCTGCTATCAACTAAATAATGAGGCCAAAATCACCACTGACCAAGACTTGCCAAGTTTCAAAATGTTTCATAATTCCAACAAAAAAATACCAGTAATATACTTTGCTTTTTATTTATTTATTTTTTAGGTTAAACTCAGGCTTAGTGATATAGTTTGTCAGCCAAATTTGACCTGCCACTTGTTCTTATAAATCAAGTTTTACTGAAACACAGCCATGCCTGTTCATTTCTGTGTTGTCTATGACTGATTTGTGTTACAACTGCAAAGCTAAACTGTTAAGACAGACTATCTGGCTCATGAGAGCTAAAATATTTACTATCTGGCTCTGTACAGAAAACGTTTGCTGACCCCTCATATAACCATTCCATTATCCACAACATGGAATAACTCTACCCTTTCAACTCTACCCAAGAAAATTGAGAATATAACCATACGTCTATGGAAATCCCAGTAGAAAGAAATTATGAGTACTGTTATAAGGGTGTCCTCCAGGTACCCCAACTTCTAGTCACTGTTCATCTGGACATATATTTGGCCTCAATCAACTTACCTTTGATCACCTACTCATGACAGAAACGGATTTATTAAATTACATTTTAGCTTTATATCCTCACTTTTATTGCAGGGTCTGCACGGCACAGTTAAAAAATCTACTTTTTGCAGTCACTATAGGAGACTGTATGAAGCTCCACAAGAGACATCTCCTCAAAAGCCAAGTGTTAGGAAAGCCTCTCCTCCCCTGAGGAACTAGGGTGTTTTTATGTCTTTCTGACAACAAGAACTTTATAACTAACCATGGTTCCCTTTTCAATATGGCTGCCAGGATACTTTATGCCAAATTTGTGGTTAAGCCCAAGTGGATGCTTATGATTTGCATAATTATGAATTTTTCTTCCTCTGTTCTTGACTCTCTACTCTTATTTATATTTTCCCTATTCTTGATTTCTGTTTCTTATTTATATTCTAACAATTTCATTATGTATGTGTTTGCTGCCACAATCCTCTGGAAGAAACAAGGCCTAGAGCAAATGAATAAAATAAGTTCCCTTTAAAGTCTTAACCCTAAAGTGTTGGAATCACTGAATTATATCTTGGTCCTTTTTTAGCTGATAAGCTCTGGGAGGGCAAATCCTTATGTTCCTTGCTCACCATTTATTGATACAGCCTAGGACAAGCCCAGTACACAGTAGGCCCTCCATTGACACTTGTTGAGTGATTGTCGTTACATGTCCCACAACTGGTATGAATGCTGCCAGAAGGCCTCCTTCCACATTTTACAAGGCCAAGTGGAAACACACTCATATTCTCCACTGGTGAACCGGGGCTAATGTATTCACTCTGAAGGTTAATTGTGAAGGACACTGTGTCTGCTTATTCTTCATTTTTAGGGCAAAGGTCAGTTTCAGTTAAAAACAATGGAGTTGAACCCTGGTAAGTTCTTTCCCCCGGCTGTGTGATCTTGTAAAAATTATTAGCTAGCCCATTAACTGTAAAACTTAATACATACTGAAATCAGCCAGGGGTCTTTAAAAATAGTGGTACCTGTCTTTCACACAGACATGGTGATTGAGTTTGTATGGGTTGTGACTTGGGCATCAGTACTGTAAATGCCCTCCAGGCGATTCTAATGTGTAGCCATATGTGGACACCAGACTAGTTCAGTCAGTTCAGTCGCTTAGTCGTGTCTGACTCTCCGCGACCCCATGAATCACAGCACGACAGGCCTCCCTGTCCATCACCAACTCCCGGAGCTCACTCAAACTCATGTCCACAGAGTCAGCGATGCCATCCAGCCATCTCATTCTCTGTCGTCCCCTTCTCCTCCCGCCCTCAAGCTTTCCCAGCATCAGAGTCTTTTCCAGTGAGTCAACTCGTCGCATGAGGTGGCCAAAGTATTGCAGTTTCAGCTTCAGCATCAGTCCCTCCAATGAACACTCAGGATCCATCTCCCTTAGAATGGACTGGTTGGATTTCCCCGCAGTACAAGGGACTCTCAAGAGTCTTCTCCAACACCACAGTTCAAAAGCATCAATTCTTTGGCAATCAGCTTTCTTCACAGTCCAACTCTCACATCCAGACATGACCACGGGAAAAACCATAGCCTTGACTAGACAGACCTTTGTTGGCAAAGTAATGTCTCTGCTTTTTAATATATTATCAAGGTTGGTCATAACTTTCCTTCCAAGGAGCAAGCATCTTTTAATTTCATGGCTGCAGTCAGCATCCGCAGTGATTTTGGAGCCCCCAAAAATAAATTCTGACACTGTTTCCACTGTTTTTCCATCTATTTCCCATGAAGTGATGGGACCAGATGCCATGATCTTTGTTTTCTGATTGTTGAGCTTCAAGCCAACCTTTTCACTCTCCTCTTTCACTTTCTTCAAGAGGCTTTTGAGTTCCTCTTCACTTTCTGCCATAAGGGTAGTGTCATCTGCATATCTGAGACTATTGATATTTCTCCTAGCAATCTTGATTCCAGCTTGTGCTTCTTCCAGCCCAGCGTTCCTCATGATGTACTCTGCATATAAGTTAAATAAGCAGGGTGACAATATACAGCCTTGACGCACTCCTTTTCCTATTTGGAACCAGTCTGTTGTTCCATGTACAGTTCTGACTATTGCTTCCTGACCTGCATACAGGTTTCTCAAGAGGCAGGTCAGGTGGTCTGGGATTCCCATCTCTTTCAGTATTTTCCACAGTTTATTGTGATCCACACAGTCAAAGGCTTTGGCGTAGTCAATGAAGCAGAAATAAATGCTCTTCTGGAACTCTCTTGCTTACTCCATGATCCAGCGGATGTTGGCAATTTGATCTCTGGTGCCTCTGCCTTTTCTAAAACCTGCTTGAACATCTGGGAGTTCACGGTTCACATATTGCTGAAGCCTGGCTTGAAGAATTTTGAGCATGACTTTACTAGCGTGTGAGATGAGTGCAATTGTGCGGTAGTTTGAGCATTCTTTGGCATTGCCTTTCTTTGGGACTGGAATGAAGACTGACCTTTTCTTCAAAACACTGCTGAGTTTTCCAAATTTGCTGGCAAATTGAGTGCAGCACTTTCACAGCATCATCTTTCAAGATTTGAAATAGCTCAACTGGAATTCCATCACCTCCACTAGCTTTGTTCGTAGTGATGCTTTCTAAGGCCCACTTGACTTCACATTCCAAGATGTCTGGCTCTAGGTCAGTGATCACGTTATCGTGACTATTTTGGTCATGAAGATCTTTTTTGTACAGTTCTTCTGTGTATTCTTGCCACCTCTTCTTAATATTTTCTGCTTCTGTTAGGTCCATACCATTTCTGTCCTTTATCGAGCCCATCTTTGCATGAAATGTTCCCTTGGATTCTCTAATTTTCTTGAGATCTCTTGTCTTTCCTATTCTGTTGTTTTCCTCTATTTCTTTGCATTGATCGCTGAGGAAGGCTTTTTTAATCTCTCCTTGCTCTTCTTTGGAACTCTGCATTCAGATACTTATATCTTTCCTTTTCTCCTTTGCTTTTCACTTCTCTTCTTTTCACAGCTATTTGTAAGGCCTCCTCAAACAGCCATTTTGCTTTTTTGCATTTCTTTTCCATGGGGATGGTCTTGGTCCCTGTCTCCTTTACAATGTCACGAACCTCCGTCCAGAGTTCATCAGGCTAGTAAGTAGTCTTTATTCCTCTGGGTCACCTACTTCATGTATCAAGTGACTGACTATCCTATATGTCAGTCTTAAGGAAGATGCCTTTATGAACTGAGGTTTCTGACATACACTACCAGCTAACTGGGGTCTTAGGAGGCCATAACACAGGGGCCTAATGAAACATCATGTTGCTTCTGAGTCCTGAAAGCCTCCTCCTAGTACCTGGTCGGCAGCAGAACCACCGGAAGCATCTCCTCTTGAGCATCTGACACTAACTGTTTTTAGCACGATCACCTAAGGAATTCCTGAAGCAGTACTGAAGGAATTCATGATACCACTGTAACCCAAGCAGCTGTAGCAGCTGAAATTTCCATGATGACACAACAGCCACACTCAAAGAAGGGGGAAAGATGCCCTCCTCCATTAGAAGATATTGTTAATTAATGGGATGGGGCATTGCACTTCCAGCCTAGGGTTTTTTCCCCTTTGGAGTGACCATAGCTGTATGCCTCAGTGACCAGGGTAGGTTTTCCCACCTTATCTTTGTCCCAGTGAAAAAGAATTGTTAAAGAGCCGTTCCACCCAGAAATCCTTCAATCTGCTTCCAGTTATCTCTACAGTATTTCTTTTCCTCCTCAGATCTGCCCCTTTTTGGTTTGCTGTTGGTGGAGAGTCAGTGTGGAAGTGATACAGTAATAACAACAACAAGGCGAGAACGGGACTAGAATTCTGGCTAGCTTTATCAGCCAGTGGTCTTGAGTAAGTCACTTACGCTCTCCAACCTTTAGTTTCCTAAAAAGTGGATGAAAATAATACAGCTTGGCTTACTGGGCTGTTGTATCATATCAGAAAATGTATGTGAGAAGTGCTTTAAAAATTACAAATCACTATGTAAAGAGAATTCTTTTTCTTATGTTAAAGCTCTTAGTGAAAATGGTGCTGTGCTCTAATTTGTCCACCTTTCCAGATTTTGCAAAAGATTGCTGTATAATGCCTAAATGGCAATGGTTTGTGGTGTAATGCTACATGTGTGTATATGTGTGTTAGTCACTCAGTCATGTCTGACTCTTTTGCGAGCCCATGGACTGCAGCCCTCCAGGCTCCTCTGTCCATGGAATTCTCCAGACAAGAATACTGAAGTGGGTTGCTATTGCCTTCTCCAGGGGATCTTCCCAACCCAGGGATCAAACCTGAGTCTCCTAGCAATGCTACATACGTATTTTTTAATTGGGCAGTTAAAATTAATTTTATTTTTAAAACTTTGCCATGTCCTCTGAAATCACTACTAAACACACAGATATGTTACCATTTATCTTCTTCATGCTTCCCGCTGAATGGCTTTTTGGCAAAAAAAAACAAATACTCTTTCCTGGTTGGCCAATTTTAGAATTTTAAGATCCTGAAAGGAAGACCTTAGGGTAATCCAGGCCACTTCCTCCTTTTACTAAAAAAAAGGGAAGTTCGAAAACTTGCTCAAGGTCACACAACCAGTAAATGGCGGAGCCAGGATTTCAGCCTATCTTTTTTCTTCTGGTTCCAGGCTTGTAATCTTAGTTGAACCATATGAAACCACTGATAGCCATACATTGCTTTCATGTGAAATATTTGAACAATATCTCCTGTGACTTTGTATGGATCCCGCAAACTGGCACAGAGCTTTACGTAGAATAGGTATCTGATAAATGTTTGATACATGAATTTTTTTTTAAGCCCTGTGTAAATCAATGCAGGGAAATCTGCAAGTTGCTAAGTACAAGCAGAGCTGCCAGATGTGAGTTTGGAGACTCTATGACATGTTGCAGCCAGGCGGGGAAGGAGGAACTGTACATTACCAACAGTTCTTTGGCAGCATCTGCCCTAGTCAAATACTGACTTAGGATGAATTCCAAGGGAACACAGTGTATGGCCCTGAAATCTGGTACAGTGTCGCCTATACCGCCTGTTGGCCACCCCAGGCACGTGAACCTGGAGACAGGACAGGCTTGGAAGAGAGAGACTCTGCGAGATTGACTCACATGTTACTTCTCACAGGAAATCCCAGTGATTTATCTGGACAGCTTCAAGGTGAAAATATCACTGTGTAACATCTGAATCATATTTTGCAGAAGAAAGCATGCAGCTCAGAAAGCAGAAAATTTGGATTAGACAGACATTTCTTGCCATGAGAAAAATTACCTAGAATTACCCCATTTTTCTTTCTTTAAGTCATAGAGTTAGCTGCGAGCATGAGTTCAATAGTGGCTGAGCTGGGCAGCTGCTGGTCCAATCCATGCCATTATATAAATTATAGGCAGCGCCCCCTCTGGGTGGACAAATTACACAGAAGCATCCTTCCTCTTGGCTGGTCTGGACTTTAGCTTCTCCTCTCAAATTAGACCTCTGCCTTTGTGCGGTGCACTGACTACATAGCTGTACCCAGCTGCCCTACCCTTGGGAGCAAATCTCATCTAGACGTTTAAATAAACAACCAGCACTCTTGGAAAAGAACAATTGCAAATGCTTATCTAGAAAAAATCATGGTCAAATGGCTTAAGTACACTTTTAAAACACCTATCCAGCAAAAATCACGTTAGTGATGAGAAGCCTACTTGGAGACTGAAGACTTACAAGCTAGTCCTCATCCAGATTTCAACTATCAAGTTTGGAACAATGGACCTAGGTCATACACATATCATTTCCCTGTGTCTTTAGCCAAGATGGCTGCTGATATCTGTTCACTCAACACCAGGCCTGGTTCTGGGATATTCTGGATTCAGACATACTTTACCCAGACAACAGGAGTAGTTTCCTCCCTCAGTTCCTATGATAGGTTGCAGCTTTTTCCTTTAATAGTTAATTTTCCTGGGGACGGCTGCCCTCCTGACTATACACACATTAGTACTTCAGTAGGAATTTACTGGGATGCCATTCCAGAATGCTTAGACTCTTATCACACATCTTAGAAGATTTCTAGCAATACTACCAACATTTTAGAAGATAGTCCTAAAGCAACCAATTATGTCAGGAAAAGGTAATTCATTACAACAAAACCCAAATGAATCAGAAGGAGGGGAGTCAGAACTTTCCACTAACCAAAAATAGTCTCTCTCTCTCTCTTTTCGAATCAGCCAACAGGTCATTACAAATCACTGAATACATGTTTGGTGATCGGAAGGCAAACAAGCAAAATCACAGGAAAAGTACCCATTAGGAAAAACAATTTTTAATCCATAATCTACAAAGTATCTACCAAGAGGCCCAATTATCTTTATTTCCCACAACTACAGTGCTGTAGAATGAGGACTGGAGTTGGAATCATAATCACAGCCATTGTAACATCCTATTGGGAATGTGATAGCACATAGGAAATCCAGCTCTTTGGAAAGCTAAATAACAGTGTAAGTAGAGTTGATGGAAGAAAAACATGTACAGTAGTCTGATAAGACAGTTTCACCTGAGCCAGCCCCCATCCACTCTTCAGGGCACAGCTTAAATATCACCTTCCCATGGAGAGCTTTCCAGAGCCCCAGTCTAGGTTCGTTCTTTCTGTTGTGCTGTGCTTAGTTGCTCAGTCGTGTCTGACTCTTTGTGACTCCATGTCTAGCCTGCCAGGCTCCTCTGTTATAGGGATTCTTGAGTGCCCTCCTCCAGGTGATCTTCCCAACCCTGGGATCAAACCCAGGTCTCCCACACTTCAGGTGGATTCTTTCGTGTCTGAGCCACCAGGCAAGCCCTCCGTCTGCTATGCACTTCCAAATAATGCATATTTGGAATTTCTCTGTAATGCTCTTCAATAAACCCTGTAGTCATTACAAGTTTAATGGCAGTCTGTCTTTACTGCTAGCAAGTCCTATGTGCTGTTATTCCTCAATGCCCAGCAAGCTGATTGGCATGCAGTAGGTATTTGAAAACTAGTCATTCAATGGAGTCGGACATGAATGGCTCAAACTTTTACTACAGTCACCATGTTGTATTAAGGTAGGAAAGGAACATATACTTATTAAGAGGAATTTTTTTACACAACCACAACTTGCAACAGCATAAGGATTTTTTTTAATTTAATTTAATTTTTGGCTGTGCTATGTAGCATGTGGGATCTTAGTTCCATGACGATGGATCAAGCCTGCAACCCCTGCATTAGAAATGCAGAGTCTTAACCCCTGGACCACCAGGGAAGTCCAGAAAAAGGGTTTGTTAACCCAGATTTGATCACAGTATAGATGTAATGACAACACTTTACTCCCTAAACATGTGTGTCACTTGACACAGGAGGACCATTAATGGATTCTAACATTCAGATTTAACTAAATCTATTGGCTTGAAGCTCAACATTCAGAAAACGAAGATCATGGCAACTGGTCCCATCACTTCATGGGAAATAGATGGGGAAACAGTGGAAACAGTGTCAGACTTTATTTTTGGGGGTTCCAAAAATCACTGCAGATGCTGATTGCAGCCAGGAAATTAAAAGACACTTACTCCTTGGAAGGAAAGTTATGACCAATCTAGATAGCATATTAAAAAGCAGAGACATTACTTTGCCAACAAAGGCCCGTCTAGTCAAGGCTATGGTTTTTCCCGTGGTCATGTCTGGATGTGAGAGTTGGACTGTGAAGAAAGCTGATCGCCGAAGAATTGATGCTTTTGAACTGTGGTGCTGGAGAAGACTCTTGAGAGTCCCTTGGACTGCAAGGAGATCCAACCAGTCCATTCCAAAGGAGATCAATCCTGGGTGTTCATTGGAAGGACTGATGCTAAAGCTGAAACTGCAATACTTTGGCCACCTCATGCGACGAGTTGACTCACTGGAAAAGACTCTGATGCTGGGAAGGATTGGGGCGGGAGGAGAAGGGGACGACAGAGAATGAGATGGCTGGATGGCATCACAGACTCGATGGACATGAGTTTGAGTGAACTCCGGGAGTTGGTGATGGACAGGGAGTCCTGGCGTGCTGTGATTCATGGGGTCGCAAAGAGTCGGACACGACTGAGCAACTGAACTGAACTGAACTGATATGTGGGATGATAAGTCTGACTGAAGTGATATCTTCAATTCTACTTCTAGATGTGCAAACCACACTCCAGCAAATGGCATGTTAGAGGACAAAAGCTGTTAATATGAGAATCTCTTAGTTGTTTCATTGATTGGAACATAATAAAATTTCAAGCTTGAAGTTAAAGGCTGAGCAGTTAACTCTGAATAGAGAGCCCCTCCAGAGCCCTAGAATTTTCAGCTGACACTGTTCAGTTGCCTTCATGTGAGGCTGCCAGAAACGAGGCCTCAGTAAACCTCTCTGTTGACCAGGAGTTGGCAATACCATGGTATATATTAAAGCACCATGTGTCAGACTAAAATGTGATTTTAAGATTGCCAATTTGCTATCTTTATTATTTATAAACACTGAAATTAAAAAGTACAGACACCTCCCTGCATATTAAAATAATAACATTAAAAGCAAAGTAACTTCAGAATCAGTCTTCAAAGTGTACTTTTTTTCTCTGAACTAATTTCAAATGGCTTTTTTCCAGGTTGAGGAAGACATCAAAATGTTTCCACACAGCTTGTATAACGTGAAGAGGTATTAATAAGTTCAGAGTTCAGTTCAGTTCAGTCGCTTAGTCGTGTCCGACTCTCCGCGACCCCATGAATCACAGCACGCCAGGACTCCCTGTCCATCACCAACTCCTGGAGTTCACTCAAACTCATGTCCACAGAGTCAGTGATGCCATCCAGCCATCTCATTCTCTGTCGTCCCCTTCTCCTCCCGCCCCCAACCTTTCCTAGCATCAGAGTCTTTTCCAGTGAGTCAACTCGTCGCATGAGGTGGCCAAAGTATTGCAGTTTCAGCATCAGTCCTTCCAATGAACACCCAGGATTGATCTCTTTTAGAATGGACTGGTTGGATCTCCTTGCAGTACAAGGAACTCTCAAGAGTCTTATCCAACACCACAGTTCAAAAGCATCAATTCTTCGGCGATCAGCTTTCTTCACAGTCCAACTCTCACAAACATACATGACCACGGGAAAAACCACAGCCTTGACTAGACGGACCTTTGTTGACAAAGTAACGTCTCTGCTTTTTAATATACTATCAAGGTTGGTCATAACTTTCCTTCCAAGGAGTAAGCGTCTTTTAATTACATGGCTGCAATCAGCATCTGCAATGATTTTGGAGCCCCCAAAAATAAAGTCTGACACTGTTTCCACTGTTTTTCCATCTATTTCCGTGAAGTGATGGGACCAGATGCCATGATCTTTGTTTTCTGAATGTTGAGCTTCAAGCCAACCTTTTCCCTCTCCTCTTTCACTTTCATCAAGAGGCTTTTTAGTTCCTCTTCACTTTCTGCCATAAGGGTAGTATCATCTGCATATCTGAGGTTATTGATATTTCTCCCAGCAATCTTGATTTAGTCTGACATAATCAAATTGGATTTGGTTTTCCACATCAGGTATCTAGTATGCATTTATTTACATCAGTTTTTTTTTCTTTTAATATCAGCTGAACTTCTACTTGCAAATTACTTCAGCACTCAGAATTTAATGATTTTTGATCTTGGTAAATAGAAATATGGGAGCTGGATGAGTCAGAGAGAGAGACTCAGGTGGTTAAATTTTTGGTCCTAAAGTAGCAAGGGTTCTCATTTCAAAGCTAATTTTCACATTACAGGTCACAGTCCTGGACTGATGCCCACTCTGGTGGCAATATGCCTTCCCTCAGTGCTGGTACCGTTTGTCACATTGTCTTTCTTTCACAGAACTGGAACTGGGGCACCCCTTCTCCCAGAGCCAGGAGAGTCTCACAGTTGCGGGTATCAGGAGGAGATGAGGAAGGACAATGGTAACAGAAAAGCTGGGTATCCATAATGCTCCCCGGCATAGTGACTGTTGAGGGAAGAGAGACTATGCCAAACACCAGGGAAAATCTTGATATTTGCACAATGAATCCATCCTTGAGAAAAGACTGGGCCACCCTTTATGCAACTATTAATCAACAACTATAAAGCAATGGCAAGCCACTCCAGTACTATTGCCTAGAAAATCCCATGGATGGAGGAGCCTGGTAGGCTGCAGTCCGTGGGGTCGCTAAGGGTCGGACACGACTAAGTGACTTCACTTTCACTTTTCACTTTCACACATTGGAGAAGAAAAGGGCAACCCACTCCAGTGTTCTTGCCTGGAGAATCCCAGGGACGGGGGAGCCTGGTGGGCTTCTGTCTGTGGGGTCACACAGAGTCGGACACGACTGAAGTGACTTAGCAGCAGCAGCAGCATACCCCTATTCTTAGAGTAGGGCTACTTTTTCCACTTGCATTTGAAGAATCCATCATCATTGATTCGTGTTACTAGATTTTACCAGCCAGAAAATAACCAGTGACATATCCTCTTGGGACCATGAAGGATGAGCTTCTATTGTTGAACCACACCTCATTCAATTGCTATTTCTAAATCAGAGTCTCTCTTGGGTCCTGTTTAGTGGAAGGCACACATCAACTTTTCTCTTGGCGCCCACAGTCACAAAAATATCAGACACTTGGAGGCAGCCATAATAAATTCCATGAGATCTGACAGGCCACAGTAAGGCCAGTGAAGTCCCTGGGAATTCATGTGAAGGGTTTCCTTCTTGCTCCTTTTTTATTTTTTTTTCAATTTGGTTGTGCCAGGATCTTTTAGTTGTAGCACGTGGGATCTAGTTCCCTGACTGGGACTTGAACTCATGCCCCCTGCACTGGGAATGCAGAGTCTTAGCCACAGGATCACCAGGGAAGTCCCTCCTTCTTGCTCCCTGATTGAGCTCCACAGGATCTCACAGGCAGGACAGACTTTGCTGAACTTCTTCATAGCAGTGGAGTGGATGCAGGGGGTGGGGGAAGTGGCTTATCACCAGAACAGGAGTTTAATTTCATTTTCGATGGGGAAACACTTCTTCTTTATCTCTAGAGATACATGTGAAACAATTTTATTTTCCCACGGTCTGTTCCCTGACTCTGACCTCAAATGAAGGACAAAAAGGAAACAGAGCTGCCTTAAAAATCCTTTTACTTTTTGAAGCGAAGTGTGTGTGTGACAGAGGACAGAGGATGTTGGGGGAAGCAGAGAAATGTGAGTTTGAATCAATTCACAGATAACGCAGAAACTGAGGGGCTTTCCCATGTCTTCACATGATACCCTGCAAAGCTGTATGTTGTTGAATTCTTTCCCCTGCTTTTCTTATCACAGACAGAGAAGCCTGGCAAGCTACATAGGGTCACAAAGAATCGGACACTACTGAAGCAACTTAGCACGCATGCATAGTTCATTAAATGCCAAAATCTTGCTTTCCCAAGGATGCTCTTTTAATATAACTTATTTAAGTTAATAATTTATTAATGTGTATTATATACTAGGACTTTATATGTATTATCTGATTGAATTCTCCCAATGGCTGTATGAGGCAGCCACAATCACTATTCCTATTTCCACAGACAAGAGAGAAAGGCACAGGGAAGTTGAGTAACTTGCCTAAGGTCACCCAGCCAGCACATGGCATCAACTGCACAAGTCTATGTACTAAAACCCACTGAATGGTACACTTTAAATGGGTGAATTAAATGTTCTGTGAATTATTTATCTCAGTGAAGCTGTTGTAAATTTATATTAAAAAACTGCACCACTAGGGTTAGGAGATGTAAGCTATTATATACAGAATGGATAATAACAAGGTCCTACTGTATAGCACAGAGAACTATATTCAGTATCCTATCATAAATCACAATGGAAAAGAATATTTTAAAAAAGAATGTACATGTGTGTATAAATGAATCAATTTCCTGTATAGCAGAAATTAATACAACATTGTAAATCAACTATACTTCAGTAAAAAAACTGCATCATGAGAAAAACCAATTATATGCATTTGGTAGGTTCTCAAGAAACATCTCAAGAAATATGGTTTTTCCAGCAGTCATGTATGGTTATGAGAGTTGGACTATAAAGAGAGCTGAGCGCCGAAGAATTGATGCTTTTGAACTGTGGTGTTGGAGAAGACTCTTGAGAGTCCCTTGGACTGCAAAGAGATCCAACCAGTCCATCCTAAAAGAAATCAGTCCTGAATATTCATTGGAAGCACTGATGCTGAAGCTGAAACTCCAATACTTTTGCCACCTGAGGCAAAGAACTGACTCATCTGAAAAGACCCTGATGCTGGGAAAGATTGAAGGCAGGAGGAGAAGGGGACGACAGAAGATGATAGTTGGATGGCATCACTGACTCAATGGACACGAGTCTGAGTAAACTCCGGGAGTTGATGATGGACAGGGAGGCCTGACATGCTGCAGTCCATGGGGTTACAAAGAGTCAAACATGACTGAGTGTCTGAACTGACAAGAAATATCTATTGAATAAATGTATCAAAGCATTTTATTTTATAGCTATTTTAAAATAATATGTTTATTTAAATTCAAATATGTCTTTTAGGAATGGATAGTGTATTTTGCAACCATGCCTCAATTTCCCCAGCCTCAATTGTCCCCAGAAGTGAATGCTGATAATCCTGACATCCCAGGAATTCTGAAACATAGGCCTCAGGAGTGAAAGCTTAGCAATGGCCCCACCTCTGGAGGAATTTCCCCTGTGTGCCAACAGGACCATCTGTGGTGAAAGAACCATCTATGATTTGCTGACAATAGGCATGAACCTGAGTGTTAACTGATCTCCCGAAACCCCCAATGAGTCCAACCCAGACCTGCAGGAAGCTCCAGTGTGACTCTGGGATACCAGTTGATGAAGGTATCACTTGGGTCCTAGAATCTGGGAAGATGAACAACCACCCTTCCTTCATTACTAGAGAAACTCCCAAGAGCAGGTTCTGATAGTATTTATGGTCACCTTTGCGTTCAGATGAAAGTGAAAGTGAAGTCACTCAGTCGTGTCCAGCTCTTTGCAACCCCATGGACTGTAGCCCACCAGGCTCCTCCATCAATGGAATTTTCCAGGCAAGAGTACTGGAGTGGGTTGCCATTCCCTTCTCCAGGGGACCTTCCTGACCCAGGGATTGAACCCAGGTCTCCTGCATTGCAGGCAGATGCTTTAACATTTGAGCCATGAGGGAAGCCCAGATGAAAGAATATGGAAAAAAATCAATAAATTCTAGAGTGAAAACGGAAACCAATATTCAGGGTTGAAGGAGAGGGACATGGAATAAATCAAAGGCCACATTTGAGATCCAGTTGAGGAATTAGCCTGATATGAAAGATTAAGGAGGAGTCAAGAAACAAGAAAAAAAGCACCCAAATGCTGAGGGCACTGAAGAAGAAACAAAGCAGAGTGTTAGTAGATTTAACAGAAAAACAAATGAGCTCAAGCTTTGCATAAGTAGATCAAGTTCAGAACCTACCAATGACTAGACAATCCCTTCAAGGGATGGTTTTCAAGACTGCCTCATCGGGGAAGAAAATACTTCTCAGGGATACTTCAGAAAGCATGTATTTTACGACTCTTGAGCTCTATAGCAACAACAACAAGATGAGTCTTAGATTAGGGAAGTTTGTTCTGAGGAATCTGTATGAAATAGAAGGGAGAATATGGTACAAAACTGGAACAGAATTTTATCTGAGGCATGGAGGTTCAAAGATGTGCTGAGCTCCTGGCTTCACATCTCCAGGACTCACTGGTATTATTTTAGAGAAAATTCAATCCAGTCTACAAGAAAGCATTCTTGTGCAAAACAAATCACAGCCATGAAAGATGCATGGTGCACTCCCTGTATAAAGGCTACGAGTTTTTGTATATGTTATTTCATTCTATTTCTAAAACAACACTGTGACACAGATGTTTTACAGATGAGAAAGAAACCAGAGACCAAAGAAATCTAACAACTCTCCCAACTAGTAAGTGGCGGGAGCAGGATTCAATTCTGGGTCTTCAAACTTCTTCTCGACTAGTTTTTCCACTATCCTACACCTTTCTTAAGTAAGACTGTGATGAATTTGTCCAGCTGTGAAAGGCCTTCTAGCATGAAATACTGACATTTTGACAGAGATGAAAGATCACTGTAAAACTAAAGCAGACTAGGCTGAGAATACAACCAGAGTAACAAGAGGGCACAGGGCTTTGGAACATTAGCAAGTTAGAGGACCCTAGTGACTAAGTATAAAACACTAGTCAAAGTAAAAACAGCAATATCTACCATTATATCTAGTTCCCTCAAACTACAGCATCTGATTTATTTTGTTGTCTGTAGTTGATGAGGCATGTATAAAGAGGTAAGAACTGGAGAATTTTAGGATAGAACTTTTCTTAACATTACCCAGAATGTCTTATTCAGTCTATAAATGATAAAATATGCTCCCAGAGTGACCAACGTTGCCAAAATCGAGAAGAAAAATAATTGTAATCGTTTTCCATGTCTCTTACACAATTCACAGAGATGAGATCACAGAAGAAATTGTGGTTGATTTTGCCACTTATCTTTCATGATACTTCTCAACCATAGATCTTCTTTTTGGGTTTGTGGGGCAAAATTTCCAATATTTTCTTCCCCTATCAGGAGCAACAAACCCATCTGGCTAAGCTCCCTTCATTCCTCAAAGACGTAAGGTAATAAAAGGTGAAATATCCCTGCACCTGCAGGTCCCAAGGAAAAGGATTCTGTTGTTCTTGGAAACTTTTCTGAATCTGTCACCCATCATGGCTGCTACATAGACTCAGGCTGCAAATATTTCAGGAAGAAATGCTGGGTCTAAATCTATTCACAGTGTTAAGGCCTATCAGTTACCAGGTGGAAAGAAGACTGGACAGAGAGACAGGGCCCTGTGTTCTAATCCACCCACTGCCATTAAGTAGGTAGGTAATCTTTACCAATGGCTTTCCTCTCTGCTGGCTACAGGGCTCTCATTTATAAAATGAAGGGGTCACAGTAGACTGTCCCTGAAGACCTCTCCAGTTGTAGGACATTTTGCATTTCCCCCAGCCCCTCATCATTTGATAACCTGTTCTGGCAATGTTCTAGCAAGTACCTGTTTCTTGGTCACGGTGCCATCCACAGGGTCCACGTATTCAAAGCTGTCTGTCTTCGCCACACTGTACACATGGCTCCCCACAGCAAACTGCTGGCCGATGAAGGACTTATCTGTGACCAAGGTCTCCAGGTCCCTCATGATGTAATAGGTCGTCTTGGGCTCTAATCCTTCATAGTCAAACCTGGTGAGGGGGGACAGGACACAGGCTAAAGACAAATCTAATCAGAGAGACAGCAACCAGGTGGGCCTCTCAAGGCTGTCTAATCACCGGTTTTGTTTCCATGGAAGAACAGCACAGAAAAGCACCCACAGCTGGTCAACCTCTTCCCCTGGTCCCTCACTCATTCCCCACACAGCAGCAGCAGCATCCTGTCAACATTAAATCATGGCCATCCTTTCGTTTGAATTTCTCCATAAGTGCCCATCATCTTGAGATTAAGGTGTAAAACACTAACCACAGTCTATAAAGTACTGTGAGATATGACATGCCCACCGCCTTGACTTGGCTCTGTCTCACTCTGGCCCTTGCTCACTATACTCCAGCCATACAGGCCTCCTCTCCAGTCCTCAAAGATGCTCCACCCTCTGGGCCTTTGCTCGTGCTGTTTCCTCTCCCTGTTTCTTCTCCAGGCTATTCCAACAGCTGATGCATTTCCCTTCCTTTAGTTTTCAGATTTACTGTCACCTCTAGAAACACTTTCTCTGACCAGACATCTAACGCACCTCCCCTCTATCTCTCCCCGTCGCTCATCATCCTTTACATCTTCTTTTGGTAGTTATCCTAATCTGTATTTGCTTTGTTTATATATTAATTTACATATTTCTTGTCTTTGCCCATGAGAACTATAAGCTCCAGGAGGGCAGAGATCTACTCTGTTCTGTTCTCTCTGTTGCTTCTGATAAGCAGTGGTTTTTGTAAGCACTGGAATGAATATGGGAGGAGGTGAAGGCAGAAGGGGAGGAGAGAGAGGAATCAAGGCAGGGAAGAGAGATGGGGAAGGGAACTCAATGTACCATAAAATTCTCTTGGAAACTTGGAAGAAACACTACAATTGTTCCATTAAAAAAAAAAAAAAAAGGTCCTCCTAGCCAAGAACATCACATATAACAATGGGGCTGAGAGGTGATTAGAGGGGGAAAAAAAGACTAAAAATAACACCTATCTCATTTGTTGTTGCTGGGTTTAGATAGGATAATACATACCAAGTAGTTGGCACAATGCCAGACACTGGTGCTTAAAGCTCTTACTTTTAGTCTTAGTCACTATCATAAAGAAACTATAGGGTCTTTCCCAGTATCAGATGGGTTTGACCAAGTCCTAACGGCATACCCAAGGAGGTCTGCTTAAGAAGGTAACCCTAGGAGGGGCAGCTGTGCTCAAGTGGTGGGATCTCAAATTTGGGCTCTCTTTAACACAGGAAAGGTGAGTTCTCAGAGCGAACTAAAGAAGGAAGATTGAAATAGTTGACAGTTTTTCTCCACTCAAGATCTTTTGAGACTTCAGTAAACATCAGGTTATTGACCATCATGGACTGATACCATGTCAACAACGAGTCCCCTGCACCTACATCCCTTTCTTCTTCTATTCTCTCCCTCCTACAGAAGGTGTGTCCTCCCAGCCTCAGAAACAAAACAGGGAACTCTCTCAGAACATTCTTTTTCAGAATGTGTTCTAAGCCTAGATTCTCTTTATCAGTAGTTTGTTGGGAAGGTAAAGACCCAACCAAGCAGAAAAGGGCACAAGGATGGGATAAGAGGGTCTAGTAGGAGACAGAGAGGCTCTGAAAGAGTCTTAGAAGTTGAGAAAATACACGAATGTGACAGGTCACGTTCAGCCATGGCTGAGATCATCAGACCAGCTGCCCCAACACTCATCTTCATATATGAGCAAGTTCTACCACAATTTCCCCTCACTCCCCCAAACAAGCCCCTCTGACCATCACCACTACCAACACACATTCAAAGAAAGAAATTTTAAAATGGAGAATTCTTTCTGGGGTCCACTCACACAGGGAAAATCATCTAGGTTCTCAGAAACAACTTCAGGCTCAGTATCAGTTAAACCAAATTTGATTGTCTCCTGCCCACTAAGAAATCAGGCTATAAATAGTTCTCCTTCACAGGCATTGCAACCTACCTTTCCTGGAACCTGGAGGAAATGTTTGCTTTCATTTTACCTACTCCCTCCTCCCTTTTTATCTCTGTGATCTCTTTGGACAGAAACCTGAATCATAATTGAATGCCCTACAAGAATTTATATCTCCACTGCATTATATTCTCTAATATGGTATTTGTTATAAAAAAAGTAATTATCACATAAGCTCTTGGCCACAAAAAAATGAACTGTATTATAAACACACTTATCATAACACCATGTCTTCAAAATTCTGGAAGAAAGCTAGATAATCATTCCACAAATTATGAGAAACACATCCCTGACTCAAAGTGCTTTCACTAAGCCAGAGGTTGACAATCAAAATAAATTTTATCAGGTTGGATTTTATGGCACAGCTTCAGACAATAAAAGGATTTTCTGTGCCACCTGGCCCCTCTGGTATGCCAAAAAAAGCCCACAAGAATCAGGATTTGGGGCAGCTGTTAGAAATACTAGTGAATAAAACAAGTTCCTATCTGCCTTTACAGTTTTTATTTTATAATACAATGAATAATTTGAGATGATTTGCAGGCTGTCACATCCATAGCCTTCTTAACTAGATAGGAACCATGAATGTGAGGCCGTCTCCATTTCCCAGAGCACTGCAGCCTCTCTGATTTTAATGAGTAATATTGCAAGCCTCCTTATTCTCTGATGTTTATCTAAGTAAATGACCTCTTAAGAGAAGAAACAATCACCTTATAAGGGAAGTCTAAAGCTTTCTTTCTGTCCCTTAAGCTCTTGAAATGCAACCAAACATCCAAGTAGTTAACTATTCATAAGCAAAGCAAATGAGGCACAGTGTCTGTTTTTAATACACTGAAAGCTGCTGAGACTACCCAAAGATTATCTGCCCTAATTCCACACCTTCACAGTTAACATCTTTTAAGACCACAGCTTCTCCTAAACCATGGTTTGGTACTATTTATACTCAAATAGCATCTCTAGGTACACATACCTAGTTGGCAGCCAGAAGACTGTCCCCCTTGCTTACTTCAACAACAATAGCCACTATGTGGACCATTAGTGGGGAGGTAAGACAAAGAAACAAAGGGAGAGGATTACAAAAATCACCCCGACCTGTGGTAGCTTCTGTCTCTTCCCCCATTTCCATGATAAATATGGGCGGAAAACCAACAAGAAAAACCCCTGGTCTGACTGTACAACTTCAATGGCCTCCAGAGAACCTTTCAAGATTCTGCAGTTCAAATTTCATCTTAGGATGGCTGCCCACTGTACAGGCACTGATGAAAAGATTACAGACAGGGGTCACCAGAGATAGGGAAAGTTGTATCCTCTAATTTGGTATTACCTTGATACCACTCCCAACCACCTCTCAGGGGTTATCTGGCTCTAGCCTCTGTATTCCTCAGATCTTCCTCAAAGATGCTTCCGTCATAAGATTATAGCCCATTAAAAAAAAAAAACAAAAAAACTTTTCTAAAAGGGATTTCCTAAGGTCCATATGGAGACCCTTGGCCTTCTCACCTGCAATAGTAGTGGCGGCCGAATTTGGCCCAGTGATCTCGGACAATTTCCTCCACACTCTGCTTCCGGGCAGCAATAATGGAGAGCCAGACCAAGACAGCCCAGAGGCCATCTTTCTCCCGGAGGTGATCAGAGCCTATGAGAGAAACAAATATTATTCTGAAGATTTGCTCATGGGGGAAAAGTTAAAGCTAAATGAACTATTAAGACAGTTAGAACTTGAGTGTTATATTGAAATTATAGCATATATATTGATATTTATCTATTGTATTAAATATATTTCCCATAATATACTTGTATTTCCAAAAATATGCAAGTGAAATTCAAATAACATAAATAATATCAAAAAAGAAAATCCTGGAAATTGTTGAAAGGATCAGAGAGCCAAGCTGACATCACATTTGACTAATGGTATTGTTCATTAAGCAAATATTTGGTGATCCTTATGCTACAGTGAATAAGACAGCTCTTTATTCATAAAGCTGGAGTTCAAGTAGGCAGGGACAAGAAACAGAAAAGTAGACAAAAGAACAAGACGAATCAAACAAGCACAAGGACGGTGAAAAAAATTAAACTGGGTGATGCTGCCATAGAACATGACATCAGCAAAGGCTGCTTTCCTAGAGCAGGTTGAATGGCACCCTATGTTCTCCCTGCCAAAAATACGCCACCGCTCCCCCTGTCCCACCACAAACCTGTGAAGGTAAGCTTGTTTGGGAAAACAGTCCTGCCGATATGATTAAGGATGCTGAGATGAGATCAGCCTGGATTATCCAGGTAGGTCCTAAATGCAATGACAAGTGTTCTTAGAAGAAAAGACAGGGGAGAAATACAAAATAGCAGTTTATGTGAAGACTGAGGTAGTAAGTGGAGTTCACTTCAGTTCAGTTCAGTTGCTCAGTCATGTCCAACTCTTTGCGACACCATGGACTGCAGCATGCCAGGCCTCCCTGTCCATCATCAACTCCTGGAGTTTACTCAAACTCATATCCATTGAGTCGGTGATGCCATCCAACCATCCTCTGTCATCCCCTTTTCCTCCTGTCTTCAATCTTTCCCAGCATCAGGGTGTTTTCCAAGGAATCATTTCTTCGCATCAGGTGGCTAAAGTATTGGAGTTTCAGCTTTAGCATCAGTCTTTCCCATGAATATTCAGGACTGATTTCCTTTAGGATGGACTGGTTGGATCTCCTTGCAGCCCAAGGGACTCTCAAGAGTTTTCTCCAGCACCACAGTTCAAAAGCATCAATTCTTCGGCGCTCAGCTTTCTTCACAGTCCAACTCTCACATCCATACATGACCACGGGAAAAACCATAGCCTTGACTAGATGGACCTTTGTTGGCAAAGTAATGTCTCTGCTTTTTAATATGCTGGCTAGGTCGGTCATAGCTTTCTTCCAAGGAGCAAGCGTTTTTTAATTTCAGGGCTGCAGTCACCATCTGCAGTGATTTTGGGGCCCCCCAAAATAAAGCCTCTCACTGTTTCCCCATCTATTTCCCATGAAGTGATGGGACCAGATGCCACGATCTTAGTTTTCTTACTGTCAAGTTTTAAGTTTTACCCCCTTCTTCACTGAGAGTGGAGTTATGCTGCCACAAACCAAGGAATGGACGGAGCCACTAGAACTAAAAGAGCAAGAAATGACGTTCCCCGCAAGTCTTCAGCGGAAGCACGGTTCTCCCAGAGCCTGGATTTGGGACTCCTGGCCTCCAGAATGATAAGAAAATAAATTCCTGTTGTCCTAAGCTACCCAGTTTTGGGTAAATTTTTGTGGCAGCCTTAGGAAACAAATATAGGGAGTCAGGGTTAGCCCCACAGGGGTGACGACATCTAATCTGAGACCTGAGAAGGGTCAGCCCTGCAGAGATCTTGGGACAAAGTCTTCCATGCTGAGGGACAGCAGTACAAAGTCCTGAGGCAGGAAGAAACTGGGAAGCTTATTCCTACAGCTATTTACAAAGAGAGGTAGCTTGTATTGAGGCATTCACACAATGAAGCATGCAGGCTAAACAGGTAGCTTCTTGTGCAAAAAGAACCCAGAGGAATGTGCTGCAGGCTCATTTAAGTATCTGTCTATTGGCCAGTTGTAAGCTCTTCCAGAAGCAAAAAAAGTCCTAAATACAAAGGAATGTGTTGCAATGTAAGAAAAATGGTTAAACGCGAAAGGCATGAGGAGGGTTTTGGAATCAGGGTTTAAAATCAAACTGTGCTACTTCTCAGGTGTGTGAGAAGTTACTGTAAAGTTGTTAACCTAAGTCTCAGCTTCTCATTTGTAAAATGGGGACACCATGGCCCATCTTGAGGGGTTGTCGTATGAATTTAATCAAGTTCAGAGGGAAGGCTCTGGAGTCAATTTGTTTGAAGTTTAAATTCTGGCTCAGCCACTGACTTTTGTGTGACTTGCTGGCCTCATCTGCAGCACAGGGGAAGAATGGCCCTTACCCCATGGATTACTATCTAGAGGAAGTGACTAGATTATGCCTGGGCATTAAGGTGAATGACCGGGTTAGCACAAGTGGTAGTGGTGGTTATTGCTGTTGTTCTTACTGGTGATTCACATAAAGCACCAAGATGGTGCTGACCCAATACACACTTTGAGACAGAGTGTTCTCAGTTATTCACACACTTTTTATCCTCTGACTTTAGCAAACAGCAATGTCTTAAGAAAGAACTATGACCCGAGGTTCATAACACTATACAGGAGGTGGTGACCAAAACCATCCCCAAGAAAAAGAAATGCACGAAGGCAAAGTGGTTGTTTGAGGAGATCTTACAAATAGCTGAGAAAAGAAGAGAAGTGAAAGGTAAAGGAGAAAAGGAAAGATATTCCCAACTGAATGCAGAGTTCCAGAGAATAGCAAGGAAAGGTATGAAAGCCTTTTTAAGTGAACAATGCAGAGAAACAGAGGGAAACAATAGCATGGGAAAGACAAGAAAGAGATCTCTCTAAGAAAACTAGAGATACCAAGGGAATATTTTATGCAATGACAGACACAATAAAGGACAAAAACAGCAAGGACCTAACAGAAGCGGAAGATATTAAGAAGAGATGGCGAGAATACACAGAAGAACTGTACAAAAAAGCTTTTAATGATCTAGATAACCACGATGGTGTGGTCACTCACCTAGAGCCAGACATTGTGGAGTGTGAAGTCAAGTGGGCCTTAGGAAGCATCACTACAAATAAATCTAGTGGAGGTGATGGAATTCCAGGTGAGCTATTTCAAATCCCAAAAGATAATGCTGTGAAAGTGCTACACCTATTACGCCAGCAAATTTGGAAAACTCAGCAGTGGCCACAGGACTGGAAAAGGTCAGTTTTCACTTCAGTCCCAAAGAAAGACAATGCCAAGGAATGTTCAAATTACTGTACAAACGTACTCAGTTCACATGCTAGCAAGATTATATTCAAAATCCTTTGAGCTAGGCTTCAGTAGTATGCGGATCAAGAATGTCCATATGTACAATGTCAATTTAGAAAAGGCAGAGGTACCAGAGATCAAATTGTCAACATATAGTGGATCATAAAAAAAGCACCGGAATTCCAAAAAAAAAAACACAACATCTACTTTTGCTTCACTGACTACTCTAAAGCCTTTGACTTTGTGGATCGCAACAAACTGTGGAGAAAATTCTTAAAGAGACAGGAATATCAGAGCACATTATCTGCCTCCTGAGAAACCTGTATGCAGGACAAGAAGCAACGGTCAGAACAGGACATGGAACAATGGACTGGTTCCAAACTGGGAAAGGAGTATGGCAAGGCTGTATATTGTCACCCTGCTTATTTAACTTCTATGCAGAATATGTCATGTGAAATGCTGTATGGATGACTCACAGGCTGGAATCAAGATTACCAGGAGAAATAACAACAACTTCAGATATGCTGCTGATACCATTCTAATGGCAGAATGTGAAGAGGAACTAAAGATCCTCTTGATGAAGGTGAAAGAGGAGAGTGAAAAAGCTGGTGTAAAACTCAACATTCAAGAAACAAAGGTCATGGCATCCAGTCTTATCACTTCATGGCAAATAGATGGGGAAAAAGTGGAAACAGTGGCAGATTTCATATTCTTGGGAATCACCAAGAATCACCACGGACAGTGACTACAGCCATGAAATAAAAAGATTCTTGCTCCTTGGAGGAAAAGCTATGGCAAACCTAGACAGTGTATTAAAATGCAGAGACATCACTTTGCCTACAAAGGTCAATATAGTTAAAGCTATGATTTTTCGCATAGTCATGTATGGATGAGTGAGAGCTGAACCATAAAGAAGGCTGAGAGCTAGATTATAAGGAAGACTAAGTGCTGAAGAACTGATGTTTTCGAACTATGGCACTAGAGAAGATGCTCGGGAGTCCCTTGGACATCAAGGAGATTAAACTAGTCAGTCATAACAGAAATCAACCCTGAATATTCATGGAAGGACTGATGCTAAAACTGAAGGTCCAATACTTTGGCCACCTGATACGAAGGACCAACACATTGGAAAAGACCCTGATGCTGGGAAAGATGGGGAAAAAAGGAGAAAGGGGTGACAGAAGATGAGATGGTTGAATGGCATCAGTGACTCAATGGGCGTAAATTTGAGTGAACTCAAGAAGATAGTGAAGGACAGGAAGCCTGGAGTGCTGCAGTTCATGGGGTTGCAAAGAGTGGGACACGACTTAGCGACTGAACGACAACAACAAGAAGAAAGGGGACGAGGACCATAGGGTGGATTATTTCCTCCTTCAATAGAGTAATGAGAATGGGTACTTGGGTTTCAGAGTTATGAAACATAACTCAGAAAGGAAGGCCCAATGACATCGAGCTGTTTAAACTTTGAGAATAGGCTGAAATAATACCTTAGTTAAGCTAGACATCTTTGAGAACTTCTCATCAAAGCTATGAACCATTTATACTTCTTGTTACATTTGAGGTGTTAAATGTTTTTCCTCAAATAGGAAAATATACAACCTTGAGAGGGCAATGAAAATACTTAAAAGGAGAAATGATCAAGTCTTTGGCTCCCCCATACACTGATCAATGGTCTGCCAGTGACACTTTTAGATGTCTAGTTGTCATTGCCTCTAGCCTGAGAAGACTTTGGACTTTTAATCATCACAATGTGGGGTGACTCTAGTCCCATCCAAGGAACTGTACACACTGCTACAAAAATGGAAGAAATTTAGAAGATGCTGGGCTAGCTCCATGGCCTAGTGCCAAAAAAGCAAGTCTAGGAAGCCCTGCCCAGTGGGATAACTTCAAAATCCTTTGTCCTTTTATAGCTGAAAAAAGTCACTTTCATTTACTGGCTAGAGAGAAATACCTTTTTGTTCCAAAACATGGGCTTTGCATACTCTGAATCTCCAGCTGTATTACATTACCTGGAGATAGACCCATGAGATGCTGTTGAGTCTGATATCTCTAGGATGTCATAATTTAGGGTAGAGAGACACAGAGTTATTTTAGCATGATCAAAAATATTAAAAACATACAAACTCACCTCAACTGTTAGCAGCCAACCACATAATAAATTGTGAATTGGCTTGGATATCCTCACCTACAAGTTAAACACTGCCAAGAGTCACAAGGGGCCAATAATCAAGTAAAATCAACCACGTTCTTTATAACTCTTTGAGGTGGGGATAGAGACACTGATGATTTGCAATTACATGCACACGTTTCCACTGAACTCTCATAGTGTACTTTAGAGGGGGTTTTGGGGAAACAGCTCTCCTTTCCTTTTAATAACTTCAAGGCAAGTGAACTATAATGCGGTAACAGTGACAGATCAAATGATTTCCTAAGACCCCACTATAAAGACTGAAAAATGGAGGGAAGATATGCTCATACTATATATGACAGGACCACTAAATTTTATATTAAAAATGCTTTTGTAAGTCAGTCATAAAAAGAGGGACCCAAATAGAAAACTACGTTGATAGGCACACATGAGCAACGGTCAGAGAGAAAAATATTAATAGTCAAAAACATTTGAACAAATGTTCAGTCTCACCTCAGTCAAAGAAAAGTCCACAAAATGGAATCCCATTTGGGACTCTCAAATTAGCAAGGGTTCATTAGGGGCAGAGGAACACTTAGTACTAACCAAGTACCAGTGTAAACATGTACAGTTTGGTAGAACAATTTGGCAGTAATGGTCATGGCATCCGCTCCCATCACTTCATGGCAAATAGATGGGATAAAAATGGAAGGAGTAGCAGATTTTATTTTGGGGGGCTCCAAAATCAATGCAGACAGTGACTGCTGCTGCTAAGCGGAGAAGGCAATGGCAAGCCACTCCAGTACTCTTGCCTAGAAAATCCCATGGATGGAGGAGCCTGGTAGGCTGCAGTCCGTGGGGTCGCTAAGGGTCGGACACGACTGAGCAACTTCACTTTCACTTTTCACTTTCACACATTGGAGAAGGAAATGGCAACCCACTCCAGTGTTCTTGCCTGGAGAATCCCTGGTGGGCCTGGTGGGCTTCCATCTATGGGGTCACACAGAGTCAGACACGACTGAAGTGACTTAGCAGCTTAGCAGCAAAATCAATGCAGACAGTGACTGCAGCCATGAAATTACAAGACGTTTGTTCCTTGGAAGAAAAGCAATGACTAACCTGTATAGCATATCCAAAAGCAGAGACATCACTTTGCTGACAAAGGTCCATATAGTCAAAGTTATGGTAGTCATGTACGGATGAGACAGTTCAACCATAAAGAAGGCTGAATGCCAAAGAACTGTTGCTTTTGAATTGTCGTGCTAAAGAAGACTCTTGAGAGTTCCTTGGAGAGCAAGGAGATTAAACTAGTCAATCCTAAAGGAAATCAACCCTGAATACTCATTGGAAGGTTGGATGCTAAAGCTGAAGCTCCAATACTTTGGCCACCTGATGCAAAGAGCTGACTCACTGGAAAAGACTCTGATGCTGGGAAAAATTGAGGGCAGGAGGAGAAGGAAACAACAGAAGATTACATGATTGAATGCATCACTGACACAATGCACATGAGTTTGAGCAAACTCCAGGAGATGGTGAAGGACAGGGAAGCCTGGCATGTTGCAGTCCATAGGTTCACAAAGAGTTGGACACGAGTTAGCGAATGAACAACAATAATGATCAATAGCCTTAAAACAGTGCCCAGCTTTGGACCCAGCTATTCTATTTCTTAACCTGTAGTCAAAAGGAAATTCACCAAAGCAGCTAAAAGAAGAGGGAAACTTGAATAAATAATAACAAACAAAAAATATTTTTTGAAAGAAGAGGAAAAGTTGAAAAATGAATACAAATTTTTTTAGTCTTTCTCTGTTTTATATTCTGCTTTTTTGGCCACAAGGTATATGGGATCTTAGCTCTCCAACCAGGGATGGAGCCCACACTCCGTGCATGGAAAGTGAAATCTTAACCAGGGAAGTCCTAATACTAATTGTTAAAGAATAGGAAATTGTGGAAAATCTACACCAAAACCTGTTGTGCAGACAAAATAATGAATAAGCATCTTTGGGAACACATGTAATGGGCGTAATGATGTTCATCCAAGTTTAATAAATGTTAAAAAATCAGCTTATTAACAACCTCAGATATGCAGATGATACCACTCTATAATGGCAGACAGTGAAGAGGAACTAAAGAGCCTTTTGATGAAGGTGCAAGAGGAAAATCAAAGAGTTGGCTTAAAACTCATCATTCAAGAAACTAAGATCATGGCATCTGGTCCCATCACTTCATGGCAAATAGATGGCTGTAGGACTTGACAGAAAATAAGGCCAGGGAAGGCAGTGCACTGCTGAGCTGTTAACACTGGCCTTGGGGGAAGCTGAGTTTAGAGGATGGGTTTTGTTCACCTCACAGGGAGACCCCACCTTCAAAGTTTCAGATTCATCCCCAAAGGCCCCTGAGCATTTCTACTATTGCTGACCAGGCATGAAGAAGGATTCATCCAGGCTGTTTCACCCTCTTTGTTCCCAGGCAAAATCTCTACACTCTACAAACAGCTGTTTGGGAAAAAAGCAAAAAAATAGCTCTTTTACTTCCTCATTTCATATATTCACATCTGTTCCATCTTTAGGACATGAGATTACAGAAAAAATTCTTTGACACTAACATTTATATAAGCATACTATTGCCAGTAAATTTTTAAACAGATTTTATTTTTTACAGCAGTTTCAGCTTCATAGCAAAATTGAATGAAAAGTACTAGTTCTCATAATAGTCCCTGTCCCCACACAAACACAGCCTTCCCATCATCAACAGCCCCCACCAGAATGGGACACTTGTTACAAATGACGAGCCTACACTGGTGACACATTATCACCTAAAGTCCATAGTTCATGTTAGGGTTCATTCCTGCTGTTGTACCTTCTATGGGCTTTAACAAATGTACCCACCATTATAGTATCATACAGCACAGTTTCACTGTCCTAAAAATCCTCTGGGTTCTGATTATTCATCCTTCCCTCCCTTGTAGCCCTGGGCAACCAGTAAGCCTTCTATTATCTTTATAGTTTTGTCTTTTCCAGATTATCATATAATTGGACTCACACAGTATGTGGCCTTTTTAGTTTGGCTTCTTTCACTGAGTAATATGCATTTAAGTTTCCTCGATGTCTTCTCATGTCTTAATAGCTCATTTCTCCTTATCAGTCATGTCCAACTCTTTGTGACCCCATGGACTGTAGCCCGCCAGGCTCTTGTGGCCATGGAATTCTCCAGGCAAGAATACTAAAGTGGGTAGCCATTCCCTTCTACAGGGGATCTTCCCAACCCAGGGATCAAACCCAAGTCTCCTACATTACAGGCAGATTCTTTACCATCTGAGCCACCAGGGAAGCCCTAGAATTAAATAATACAGACAAATTTTGAAGTTTGCTTCTCTGGATACCTGGCTTGTAGTGCAGCCAGAGTTTGTCACCTGGTTCAGGACACTGCAAGAAGCTTTAACCCACATTTCCAAAGCCTGTAAGTACCACTCAACTGTCCCT
Source organism: Moschus berezovskii (assembly GCF_049115385.1). Classification (NCBI taxonomy): domain Eukaryota; kingdom Metazoa; phylum Chordata; class Mammalia; order Artiodactyla; family Moschidae; genus Moschus; species Moschus berezovskii. The sequence goes on along the minus strand of NC_142466.1, from coordinate 51,600,212 downwards.
CCCCTATCCAAGCTAACACAGCCTGAAGCCCACTCAGACTCACTCTGACCAGAACAGAGAACCAGTCATCTTCACCAAGATAGCCGCTCAGCTCTCCGGCCACAATTCTGGGAAAAACTGACTCCAAAGACAGGTTTATTTTTTTCTCATCAGAAACATCCCTACTCCCCTATTCCCTTAAATTAGACTTGAGTTTTCTCAAGCTTTAAAACTATATTACTTTGAACTAAGCAGTATATCAGTAAGTATACTGCCCCCCAAAAATAATTGGAGGAAAAAAAGAAGAGTATTCAATCTCAAAGGAATGTCCCTCCAGTGGAAATGCCAGCATGGGCAAATCAACTCAATAAAACACCACACATGTTACTAACAGATCAAATCATCTCAGTTGAGACTCTGATCAGGAAAGTCTGACTTTGTCATTCAGGAAAATACAAATCATGGTGCACCTGTTGCCAACTCCAAGCTAGAAATAAGTTAGTGTTTTTCAACCCAGGCTGTTCATTGGAAGCTCCTAAAGAACTTATTAAAAAATACCAATGCTCAGGCCCCACCCCAGGCCAATAAAACCAGAATTTCTGGCAATGGGAGCCAGGCATTAGTATTTTTTTTTAATTCGTTGAGTAATTCTTATGGGCAGCCAGAGTTGAGAACCATTGTTTTCAGAGGTTACTCAAAATAGTCCAATATTGGTGGCAGATTACTGAGGGACAGTGAATTAGGCCTCTTCTTCTATTTGCTCTAATTTAGCACTAAAGGAAAGTGCCCACTGGTCTCTAGTTCAATGGATGCCCTTGGCCTTAGTCAGGTAAGGGCCTCTCACTGGAGCCAGCTTTAATATCATGGTTTTCCTCCACCCTTTTTGCCTGGAAATCTACTGAGGGCCTTGCCAAATTTGGGGTAATCAACCCATCCTGGTGTGCCTAGGACTTTCTGTTTCAGCAGGAAATTAACAACATACCAGGAACCTTATCCATCCCAGGCACACCAGGATGGTTGGCCATCTGATAAGGAAGGCCACTCGTTCATAGGGGTTCCTGATGGTTTTTAGAATATATGCATACATAGCACATACCTAAGCACACACATTTCCTAGAGCCAGAAATGACGGGAAATTTCTCTATATACTTGCTCTTGACGCAGAATGACACAGCGAGTTGAATTCCATTTTTAGAAGAATAACAGCAAGGTATCAAGCACTTCACATATCTATTATCTAACTTTGACAATTTGATAGCTTCTTTTTACAGATAAGAGGTTGAGGTTAGGTCATTTGTATGAAGCCACATGGCCACTAAGTGAAGAAAAGCTTCACACCTGGGCAGTTTGGCTCCAACGTCTGTGGACATAACCTCTGCTGGAAATGCCCAGTAATGCTGGTGGTCCTCAGGAGCCACAATGAGGCAGATAAAATACCCCAAGTGGTTAGACCTGAAGCAGCCCTTCTGAAGATCTGCGTGATGGATTTGCATTTTTTCCTCCTCATACCAGACATTCAGGAAAAGATGCTAAATTTCCCTTTACTTCTCTTTTCCTATCAATTTATTCTTTTCATCTACAAGTGAAGCTTTCATTAATGGGCAGTGAAATTCTTCTCATCCTCATTTTAACCACTCAAAGATTTGTCTTTTAAAATAGAGAAGTTATGAGGGAACACTGGGAGGTATCCCTTGCAGGGAATCTGAGATTCGAGAACATGCTATTGAATTGTGACAGGTTATTCTTTTTCCCCCATGTCTCAAACTGCTTGTGTTCAGTTCTTCAAATCTGGCCAAAAATCAGGGCTCATGGAAAAAAATGTCACTTTTCCATGATTAAAAATAAATTTTTTAAAATTAATGCTCTAAAATGTTTACCAACTGCAAAAAAAGTTGTCCTGCACGTAAGCGGGTTGGAGGCAGCTGTCAGCTCAGAAAGGAAGGAAGCAGTAACTGATTTTGTAGCTCATGATGCCCTGGGGACATCCTGCCTCCCAATGAGATGTAACAATAAATTTGATGATGGTGATGGTTTGACACAATAATGCAGCAGGGCTTTTGGCTAATATCCTGACTGTTGCAACACACTGCAAACTCCATGAGGGAAGGGTCTGGATCTGAAATGACTCATCGTTCTATCCTGGCCCTGGCTCATAGAAAGTGCACAGTAAACATTTGTTGAACGAGTAAATGAATGATTAGGTGAAACTCTAGTACGTAGTTTGATATAATTCATCAGATTCGTTCCTCACAAAAAGCTGAAAGCAATCTGAAAAAATATACGGGAAAAAATTTTACAGATCATCCCACTGAACAGGTTCATCTTATAAATGAGGAAACTGAAGCCCAGAGAAGTTAAGTGATCTGTGTAAGGTAGTTCAGTAACAGAGAAGAGCAGTCAAGGTCTAACTGGGTCACTTCCTAGTGCTGTGCTGTTTACAGGGCACCACATCTCCTGGCATGCATCTTATCCCATCCAAAAGAATTAACCAGACCAGGGAGGAGGACCCCTTGGCATGTCCTTAAAAGAGGCAGCAGAGTACAGTGGGGCCAATAAGACTGGCTTTGAATCCTGGCTCTGCCATGTGAGATTGGCCTGTGGCCAGCTTTCCTCCCTAATCCTCCATGACCAATAAAATAGGAGTTATTATGGTCACTAGTTCATTTCAGAGTCAAAAAGTCTCAGTGAAATGTCATATAGGCGCCCCTAGGCATTGTACTTATCACTCAGGAGGTGCTCAGTAAATAATAAGTGTTAGCACTGTTGCATTAACACAGGCCCTAAGGCAGCCAGGTCATCTATCCCAGAGGAGAAGGCGTTAACAACGGGTCGGCCATCTGACACTTTTCCCTTACACAACCACACTAACATAGAAGACAGGGGGGCCTTCTGACTCGTACACATCCCAGCCCTCTTCTATGTTGCCAGTGCTGGTGGGAACAATACAATTCTCTAAGAACTGTTCCTCAGTAGTCATTAGCTGAACCAGAAATCTCTCCAAGGGGTTTAATGCCTGCACCACAGGGGTGAGGACCTGTCACTCTTTAGTCATTGTACTTAGTTCCCAGTGGAGCCACCTGGCAACCAGAAGACAGTGGGGGTAGGGGGAGGGAGCCTCAAAGCACAACTTTAGGGATTGCATCTTAAATACCAAGGGATGGGCCCCCTTGTTAAAAGTCCCCCTAGGCTGTACTATGTTTAGTTGCTCAGTCGTGTCCAACTCTTTGTGACCTCACGGACTGTAGCCTGCCAGGCTACTCTGTCCATGGGGATTGTCCAGGCAAGAATACTGGAGTGGGTTGCCATGCCCCCTCTCCAAGGGATCTTCCCAACCCAGGGATCAAATCCAGGTCTCCCACATTGCAGGCAGATTCCTTACCAGCTGAGCTATGAGGGAAACCCAAAAGTCCCCTAGAAATTGTGAAAAGAAACCCTTAGAGTCTGTTTGGAATTCTTCAATTTGTAAGGACTGAAGGATGGTTTCCCAGGATTCCCAGTCCCAAGATACACTGGTAAGCATGGACACAGCCTCAGATGGAGGCCCATTCCTTTCTGCTCCACACTGTCGTTTCACACAATACCCACTCTTGCCACTTTTCATCATCTTGCAGGATGAATTGCAGGGTTAGAGGAACTGGAACTGTGGAGCCATCAGGAAAAACATTTTTTTCTGATGGAGACATTCTTAGCAATCCAAGTGGGAGTTCTCTTTCCCAACACACAGGTTGAGAGTTTGTAGAGGTCCAAATGAGAGTTTCAGTTTTCAGAGTTTACAAGGAGGCTCTTGGGACGTGTCAATCACAGCACTTCTGTGCTCTAGCCCAGCCTAGATTGAATTGCACATGTACACACATCCTGTTTCAACTTGCCCAGGAAAGAAATTGCTCTCCTAGTGCTGATAATGCTGTCATCACGGCGTCCTCATGTCACATCTGCTATCCAAACAAGAGAAAGAGCTGTGGTAGAACCTTGATAATCTGAAATTCACAGATACACAGGTCTCCTTCTCTGGCCTAGAGACTGGATAGATGTGAAAACTGCAAAATGTAAGAACTAATGATTATCTAAATGGGGAAAGAACTAAAGTTTTCCTTTATCATACCTTTAAAAAATCTGGTATTAAATAAAAATAAATGTATAAATTAGAGACAATTCAACCTATTCAATATTTGTTGAACAGCACTCCTGTAAACCCAACCTTGAGTTAGGATGTACATAATTCATGTGTGAAATATAAACAAAGGAAGAGGTATGGAACTTGAAAGTATTATAAACTGTTTACCTGTTAGCTGAAATAAATTGTCCATTCACAAGGCAACTGGAGAGTGAAGTCAGTAATATAAACCATAAGACAATAGAGCAGAGAATGTCTATGCTGTAAGAATTTAGTTAATACATAAGATCACTAAAGCTAGAACCCAGGCACTGTTGAGCATGGCTATTTACAGGTAATCAGCAGCAGCCCCCAACCACCCAACCACAGGAAGAAAATAAGGTGATACAATTTGAATTACAAATACTTAATAGTACTTAAAATTTTAAAGCTTCATTAACACAGATGTTGGAGAAGGAAATGGCAACCCACTCCAGTGTTCTTGCCTGGAGAATCCCAGGGACGGGGAAGCCTGGTGGACTACCGTCTATGGGGTCGCAGAGTCGGACACGACTGAAGTGACTTAGCAGCAGCAGCAACACAGATGTGGGGATGAAGTGTTCTTAGAAACACTTTGCTAGCTATTAATTTGTGCTAATAATGATAGGATGACTGAAAATGTTAAAACTTTATCTTAAAATTTTATGTAATTCTTAATGTATGTGTGCTGTCACTTCTGTCATGTCCGACTCTTTGTGATCCCATGGACTGTAGCCTGCCAGGCTCCTCTGTCCATGGGATTCTCCAGGCAAGAATACTAGAGTGGGTTGCCATGCCTTCCTCCAGGGGATCTTCCCAACCTAAGGATCAAACTCACGCCTCTTATGGTTCCTGCATTGACAGGCAGGTTCTTTACCACTAGTGCCACCTGGGATAACATCTTACTCACCCCCTTCCAAATGGTCTATGTTTATGTGGTTTTGTTTTTATGAATCCTCCCAAATCTTGGGATACCCTAATGCTTGCCTAGATTTCCAGAAATACAACCACTCAAGAGTGATAAAAATATAATTAGTAATAATGCAAAGAAAATATACCAAAACGGAAATTCTTTGTTTCTTCCCTTCTATACATTTACTTCCATCCATCTTCCCAGTCTCCCTCCCTCCCTTGCTTTCTTCTATCCTTCCATCTACCCTATAAATACTCAAAGCCTATCATATATAAAACAAAATAGAGCTGAACGAGATAGACATGGCTTTTGTTCTCAGGGCATTTATAGTCACATGGCAAGCAGAGGGATCCAGGAAAATCTCAAAAGGCTGGAAAGATATTTGCGATTTCCTGTGACACGAAGTACACACATACTGTGGGCCTCTTGCTTTTGTGCTATAGCCTATAAAAGGAGCTGACTTTATTAGCGCCAGGCTGAACTCCAGAGTTCACAGTAGAAACAGTCATGTTGGTGTCAGGAGACCTGGATTCAATTCCAAATTTCCAGAAAGAGATGGTTGTATACAGAAGGCTTAGCAACACTCCAGTATATACTAAGTGCTAATTGTAAAAGACAACTATTATTATTGTGGAAAACTTATCAGAGAACACTTTCTTGGGCAAAGTAAACATTATTGTGTTGCCTTGTTTTGACTATTGACATTAGCTTTTTAAAAATACATAACAAAAGTAACAGTAATACTCAAGATGGTGGTCAGCTTGGAGCTCTTCTAGGCCATCACAAACCCAGCAATTCTTTGCATTATCTGTAAAGGGACAAGTTCTAGGCATGGTAATGCATACACTCCCCAGATGGTATGACTTCTTAGAAAACTGATGACAATGATGGCAACCAGTAGAACATCATTAACAAATGCCCCCAAACTTCAAAGTTGTTGGTTTTTAAACTCTTAGTTTTAGGATTTTAGTACCCCCTTTTGTGTATGGGAACAAGTCCAGATTCCTCCCAATTTGGAATTTGAGAAAAGTAACCAGAATGCCATTTAGAGGAAGAGCTATTTTCTATTTAAAGCTAAGGTTTTATAAAATGCTCTCCTTCCTCTCTGAAAAGAGTTTTTCAAAGCCTTTCCAAGGAAGTGGGTGAATATCTTTCCTAGCACAAAAGATGATTTTGCTTCTGAAATGACCTTGGTTCTCTGACAGAGCAATAAATACAGGTTTCCTATTATCTAAGACTTGCACCTTTCCATGGGCAAGAAGTATGGACTCTGATCCTACCACTAGCATGTTACCTGGAAAAGTTCTGGAAGTTCAAGATGCTGGTAAGGGAAATTCCCACTCAGGGTATATCTTGCTGATCTTGGACAAAAATCTTGGCATCGTGAGCCTGAGGCAGATCCATATTTTCAAGCTTTCCTGGCACTAAAGTCTGCATTCCTAGTTGGTACACAGCTCCATGCCTCAAGGACATTGAAAAAGGCCACCACTAGAGAAAGCTTTGGGCTTCCCTTGTGGCTCAGCTGGTAAAGAATCCACCTGCAATATGGGAAACTGGGGTTCGATCCCTGGGTTGGGAAGATCCCCTGGAGAAGGGAAAAGGTACCCACTCCAGTATTCTGGCCTAGAGAATTCCACGGACTGTATAGTCCATGGGGTCGCAAAGAGTCGAACACAACTGAGCGACTTTTACTTCACTCACTAGAGAAAGTTTTGATAAGTTTTAGAAGTGTCTTCCCAGTCTCAAGTTTAGAATCTTTCCATCTCTCTGCTTTCCCCTTCCCTTATTAGCTCACTTGATTTTGAGTCCTCTCCAAGAACCAGCATTAATAAGGAACAGCATGAAGTCGCCTTCTCCTTCCAAGAATGAGTGGTCCAGTTCCTCAGGCCTTCTAACAGTCATCTACTGTTAAGTGCTGGAGAGTTGGAATTAGCCATTGCTTTCATGGGAAAGACTGATTGGCACAGGGGAAAGCAGTATGCACCATAGGGCAGGAGACCTGTCTGTTAGTTCAATTGTAATTTAATTCAAGTAGAGGCCTTTTCCAGGCTCTGGGGCCCTGGCTGAGTCACTTAACTGCTTCTTGGGTTCAGGAGCCTCATCTGTCAAATCAGGCTAATGTCATCCGAACCTGAAGAATGGTGGGGCTGGGTTCTACACATTGAAAAATCTGTTGTGCTCCTTGAAAGAATGATGGGCAAAGAGAACAGTGAGAGACTTTAAAATTTCCCTTCTAGTCCAGCCTACATTCTGCAACTAGCATAACAATCTGAAAGCAAAGATTGCTGGAAAGTGGCTGCAAACAGATATCCCTCCTCCCCTGCAGACCATGGCTGGATTCCTAGATCCCCTGGAGAAAGAAATGGCAACCCACTCCAGTATTCTTGCCTGGGAAATCCCACGGACAGAGGAGCCTAGCAGGTTATAGTCCATGGGGTCGCAAAAGAGTCAGACACAACTGGGGAACTGAGTACACTCAACATCTAAGCTAGGCAGGCAAAGGGCTTCTAAAGTTAGCCCCTTACCATTGATATTTCCAATTTATTGATTGGAAGAAATTGTTTCTTGATACTCCCTTCTCTATCCTACCCTACATGTCAGAGGTTAGTAAACTTCAGCCCATGGGCCAAATTTGGACTTAGGCCTACTTTTGTAAGTAAATTTTTATTGGCACACAACCATACTCATGTATGTATTGTCTATGGCTGCTTTTGTGCCATGGTTATTCAGTTGAGTAACTCTGGAAGAGACTGTACATAGCCTCTCAGTTCACAAAGTCTCAAATATTTACTACCTGGCCCTTTACAGAAAAAGTTTCCCAATCCCTGGTACAGACCAGTCTTTTTCAGTTTTTTGGCCATGACCCACAATAAATATGTTTTACAGTAAGACCTACTATACACACAGATACTTGTGTGTATATGTGTATGTAAAATGTCCCAAAATAACATTTACCTTTACTAGATGCAATGCATCTGATACTTTCTAGTCTATTATGTTGTCTTAAAAAGTTGTTCATGACTGTACCAATCTCATGATCCCAAATTAGCCTTGATTCATATTTGGAAAACACTTCTCTAGATAAACTAACAGCTAGCTACTTACAACACATGTCCTCTCATCTCCCACTTCTATTACTTTCTTGACATTGCTGTCTCCATCTAACAAGGCTCTGTCCTGTCATCTCTACATGTGCAAATCCTTCCCATTCTTTAGGAAGTATCCAACTCCCATTTCTTCCAAGAAGTCTGCTTTGAACCTCCGGTTCCAAACTACTTTCTTCTTTGCCTATCTCCCACAGTACTTTTTCTATTCCTCTATTGCGGAACTTCAAATTTTCTGTTTTGTAGAAAAGTTATCTGTGCATCTTTCTATGTACCCTAAAGATCTTGAGTTTCTTAAAGGTATGATCTTAAGCATTTTGTATTCTATATATCATCCAATATAGTGCCTGTACTCTGTAAGTACTGAATAAATGTTTATTACATTGAAGTCAGCAAATATTTGTTATTAAGGGAATAATATGGTTTTATACATATAATATTTTATTCTTTAATTTTAAAGACTACGAATTTATGGTATATTGTAGGACTTGGTAAATGTTTATAAAGACAAACAGAGAGAGAAAGGAGACAATCTGGACTTACCAGTTCTATCCCAGCTGCTAGATTTGTGCTATTTGGGCAGAACAATTTTAGGCAGAATTGTTATATACAGTATACAATTCCTGAGTTTTTTGAGTCACAGTCACTGGTTTAGACATATAGAACACCTATTTTTCAAAGCATCAGCAGAGAAAAAGTGTAACAGTTTTAACTGTCCTAAGCAGACCTGCCAGGCACACATTCTGATATCAAACATAATAACTGACAGAGCTTAATACAGTCTCTCCTTTTCCAGGAGACACAGATTCCTGCAAAACCCTTTTGTACCATTAATGCTGTTAGAATCTAACTAATTTTGATAAAAATTCCTTCAGGAGAAAATTCCTTCAGGAGAAAATTCCTTCAGGAACTCCAACATATCCTGAAATGCTGTCATTATGACCAGTTAAAGCGTCTTAAAGACTATAATCTGTTTCAGCTCACTTCAGTTCAGTCGCTCAGTCATGTCCGACTCTCGGCGACCCCATGAATCACAGCACACCAGGCCTCCCTGTCCATCACCAACTCCCGGAGTTCACTCAACTCATGTCCATCGAGTCGGTGATGCCATCCAGCCATCTCATTCTCTGTCGTCCCCGTCTCCTCCTGCCCCCAATCCCTCCTAGCATCAGACTCTTTTCCAGTGAGTCAATTCGTCGCATGAGGTGGACAAAGTATTGGAGTTTCAGCTTTAGCATCAGTCCTTCCAATGAATACCCAGGATTGATCTCCTTTAGAATGGACTGATTGGATATCCTTGCAGTCCAAGGGACTCTCAAGAGTCTTCTCCAACACCACAGTTCAAAAGCATCAATTCTTCAGCGATCAGCTTTCTTCACAGTCCAACTCTCACATCCAGACATGACCACGGGAAAAACCAAAGCCTTGACTAGACGGACCTTGGTTGGCAAAGTAATGTCTCTGCTTTTTAATATGCTATCTAGGTTGGTCATAAGTTTTTTTCCAAAGAGTAAGCGTCTTTTAATTTCATGGTTGCAATCAGCATCTGCAGTGATTTTGGAGCCCAAAAAATAAAGTGTGACACTGTTTCCACTGTTTCCCCATCTATTTCCCATGAAGTGATGGGACCAGATGCCATGATCTTTGTTTTCTGAATGTTGAGCTTCAAGCCAACCTTTTCACTCTCCTCTTTCACTTTCATCAAGAGGCTTTTGAGTTCCTCTTCACTTTCTGCCATAAGGGTAGTGTCATCTGCATACATGAGGTTATTGATATTTCTCCCGGCAATCTTGATTCCAGCTTGTGCTTCTTCCAGCCCAAAGTTTCTCATGATGTACTCTGCATAGAAGTTAAATAAGTAGGGTGACAATATATAGCCTTGACATACTCCTTTTCCTATTTGGAACCAGGCTGTTGTTCCATGTCCAATTCTAACTGTTGCTTCCTGACCTGCATACAGGTTTCTCAAGAGGCAGGTCAGGTGGTCTGGGATTCCCATCTCTTGAAGAATTTTCCACAGTTCATTGTGATCCACACAGTCAAAGGCTTTGGCATAGTCAATGAAGCGGAAATAGATGTTTTTCTGGAACTCTCTTGCTTTCTCCATGATCCAGCGGATGTTGGCAATTTGATCTCTGGTGCCTCTGCCTTTTCTAAAACCTGCTTGAACATCTGGAAGTTCACGGTTCACATATTGCTGAAGCCTGGCTTGGAGAATTTTGAGCATGACTTTACTAGCGTGTGAGATGAGTGCAATTGTGTGGTAGTTTGAGCATTTTTTGGCATTGCCTTTCTTTGGGATTGGGATGAAGACTGACCTTTTCCAGTCCTATGGCCACTGCTGAGTTTTCCAAATTTGCTAGCATACTGAGTGCAGCACTTTCACAGCATCATCTTTCAGGATTTGAAATAGCTCAACTGGAATTCCATCACCTCCACTAGCTTTGTTCGTAGTGATGCTCTCTAAGGCCCACTTGACTTCACACTCCAGGATGTCTGGCTCCAGGTGAGTGATCTCGCCATCACGATTATCTTGGTCGTGAAGATCTTTTTTGTACAGTTCTTCTGTGTATTCTTGCCCCCTCTTCTTAATATCTTCTGCTTCTGTTAGGTCCATACCATTTCTGTCCTTTATTGAGCCCATCTTTGCATGAAATGTTCCCTTGGTATCTCTAATTTTCTTGAAGAGATCTCTTGTTTTTCCTATTCTGTTTTCTTCCCTATTCTGTTGTTTTCCTCTATTTCTTTGCATTGGTCATGACCAAATAAGACTTTGGTTAGGAATTCAAGGGTGGTTTGATATCAGCAAATCAATCGTGATATTTCATTACATTCACATAATAAGGGAGAAAAGAACACTAATATGTCACTTGAGTCTGAAAGAGCATCTTCAAGCGGCCTGTTTTTATATGATTCTAAGTAATATGAGAATGGAGGGGGTACTACATAACCATGACAAGGATTTTACTAACATTAAAAAGCAATTATCAAAACAGATGATAAAATACTGAATTAATTTCCATTAAAATCATGAGCTATCACAATTGCTTTTTAATATTAGTTTTAATATTTTAGCTAATGCAATAATATAAGAATATAAAATAGTAGGTCTAAATAGTAGAAAACAAATAAAAAATCTTTTAATTGTAAATTATAAGACTGTATATCTAAAATCAATGCCAAAAATGTAGAAGTGTTACAAAAGAAAATACCATAGTTAATATCAGAATCTGTTATCACGGTTGCAAACCAGAAAAAAAATTAATAGTTTCTCACACTAAACAAATTAGAAAGGAACATTAAAATCAAAGCTATTAACAGCTCCATAGGACATATGACCCAGTTTCTTCAACGGATAAATTAGAAAGATAAAATATAGAGGAGATAAATGCAGATTAAAAGAGACTTAAGAGAGATATTAACCAGTTACAATGTAAGATCGTTTGGATCCTAACTGTAAAAATCTACAAGACAGTGCCACACCCATTCCAGTAATAAGAAAAGATTAGGAAATCTGCAGAATCACAACTTTTGGGGAGCTGATTAGAGATTTGATGTCACAGGCAATAAAGTAGATTCCAAAGAGACTCAAGCCCCTTCAAGGAAAGATAGGACACAAAACCATCTCATCTTTAGCAGAGTACAGGGGAAAGAAGATGCTTCCATACAAGTGAATAATAAGTCACATAAGAGTTTTAAAAATTTGTAAGGGCCAAGTATAGCTTTTATCATGTTACTTTAAAATTGCCTATAGTCCCAGATATAAGGGGCACACTTCCAAGTTCTTTCCCATAGATTCCACCGGGTACTCAGGAAAGGCTGGAAAAAGAGAGACTTGTTACTGCTGGTATGCAAGAGATAATCAACATCTGCCAAAAGATAAGCATGAAACACTTCTCGTTCCCCACACATTTCTTTCATAGGAAATGAAAGCCTAAAGTTCCAGGATGAATGAGCTGCAAACCTTCTTATGCCTAGGACCCAGGCAAAGATTTGCTGCTACTGAAATAAGAATTGTAGTAAAAAACCTTAGAGAAAAGGTAGAAAATCTTGGACCCAGAATTCTATACCAATACTAAGCAGAGGTCTGCTACCATTAGAGAAGGGTCAAGTACTTGGTGATAAGAGGTCTATTTTGTATCACCTACATGCAGTAACTGTTGAAAGCTGTGAATGCAACAGAAACACTGAAAAATATCCTTCATAACCCATCCTCACTTTCAGTACACAGTGAAAATATCCCACTCCTGGGAAAATTTGAAGCCTGTGACACACTAAAGATTATAACAGAAACAATGAAACTCAAACACAGCTCAAGACTTAATTACATTTAGCTTAACCTTGCACACTAATGCTCTGATAGAAAGAAAGATACACCCTTTTCTTTGTGTAAATATTACTTACATTAGTCTCTACTGTTCTTATAGACATACAGTCCAGCATTAAATGAAAAATTACAGGATATAAAAAAACCAATAATGAGTAAACCAGTGCTTTATCAACAGACAAAAGAAATCAAGAGAACCAGAACCAGAAAAGAACCAGATATTGGAATTATCAGTCAGAAAGTCTATAATAACTATGTTTAACATGTTCAGTAATCTAATGGAAAAGATAAACAGCAGACATAAACAGATCAAGAAATGCATCAAAGAGATGAAAATTATTTAAGAAGAGTCGAAAAGCTAGAAATAAAAAACACAGTATCAGAGATGAAGAAATGCTTCACTAGGCTCAGCAAAAGACTGGTCACAGCTTGGTAAAGAATCAGTAGTATGCCAATAAAGATGATCTAAACTGAAACACAAAAAGAAAAAAGAGTAAACAAAACCAAATAGTGCTTGTAAAAGCTCTGAGACAAACATATAGACACAAATTATCTAACGTACAAGTAACTGGAGCCTCAGAGGAGATAACAGAATAGGGAAAGAGAGATATTAAAAAAGATAATGGCTAAGAATTTTCTAAAATTAATGAAAGACAACAAACAACAGATCCAAGAATCCCAAAGAACCCCAAGAAGAATTTAAAAAATACATGTACCTAGATATACTATAACTGTTAAAAACAAAAGATAAAAAGAAAATATTAAAGGCAGACAGAAGTGGGAGGTAGGGGAAATTTGAATACAGAGCAACAGTAGTAATTAGAGCTGACCTTCTTGGGAACTATGGGCTTCCCTTGTGACTCAGCTGGTAAAGAATCTGCCTGCAATGCGGGAGACCTGGGTTCAATCCCTGGGTTGGGAAGATCCCCTGGAGAAGGGAAAGGCTACCCTCTTCAGTATTCTGGCTTGGAGAATTTCATGGACTGTACAGTCCATGTAGTCACAAAGAGTCAGACATGACTGAGCAACTTTTGCTTTCACTTTTCTTGGGAACTATGCAAGAAAAAAGATATATGTACATATATGTTTTTTAATTTCCATAATAGAAAGTTTTGAAAGAAAGGGAAATTTTTAAAAAGAAGAAAAAATGGGCAGAAGATATGAGTGTGTCATAGCATGTATCCCACTAGGTTTATTCTAATTTTTTTTTTTTTTTTTTTTTGCCTCTAACTCATTCTCCAGCCTTTGATTCACAGTGGACTCACGGGTTTCCAAACTGGGGTCACAGAGTGCTGCAGCCACCCTCTCCAGTAATACCAACCCAATAAAGCCTACCAGTGCCAAAGCTCTCTTCTCCACACAGAGAGCACCGGCCCGAGTCCATCAGATTTGAAAAGAATCTCCATCCAGCTGGGGTCTCATACACAGGGACTTTCATGGATTTGGCCACTCTGAAAAACAGAATTTAATGTAACAATGAATACATATTTCTCCTTTCTTTTTTTTCTCAGCACATAAGCAAGTCTTTGTTTATGCCATAAACTAGATTTTAGAACACCCTGAACAATGTGGACAATTTTCAAGATGTGAAGCCATAAGGTGAAAGTTTATGGATAACATATTCTCACATTTGTTTCCCTTCTATATATATTCCTTAACCTTTGTGGTAAGATCCAACTGGGGATCTGAGAATCTAAATTAAGGTGGTATTTGGGTGCAAACAGTTTGGAATATTGTTTGACATTATCTACTAAAGATGAATATGAGGAGGGCATGGCAACCCACTGCAGTATTCTTCCCTGGAGAATCCCAAGGACAGAGGATCCCTGAAAGGCTACAGACCATAGGATTGCACAGTAGGATATGACTGAAGTGACTTAGCATGAACATACTAAGATGAATATATACACATCCCATGAACCAGCAATTCAACTCCTAGAAAATAGTAGACATGGTGGTACACTGCTTAGCTTTACCCCCCAACATACACACACACACTTTGGTGGTTTAGTCACTAAATTGTGTCTGACGCTTGCAAACCCATGGACTGGAGCCCACCAGGCTCCTCTGTCCATGGGATTTCCCAGGCAAGATTACTCGAATGGGTTGCCATCTCCTTCTTCAGGGGATCTTCCTGACCCAAGAATCAAACCCTGAGTCTTCTGCATTGCAGGCAGATTCTTCACCAACTGAGCCAAAAGAACTGGAACATTCTTTCTATGAACTGCTAGAAATGTTGGTTTTCTCTTATTCTCAAAATATTCCAAGAAAAATATATAATCATGCTTACATCCTGGTAGGAATAGTGAAATAAATCCTCCCCAAACTGGAGAGAAAAAGTTTTCAAAGCTATTAATTTCACAGTCAGAAGTTCAACAAAGGAGAAATCATTCACACAGAAGTTTTCAAGGGCAGCTCACAGTGAAGGCTGACTCAAAATTAATTTAGCTAAAATGAGTGTATATGATCACAAAATAGAATGCAACATGGGGCAGAGGTGAGAGTAAGAGAAAAGCTAGAGGGTATGAGATATATATTCTCTGGTTAAAACTTTCTTGTTGGTTCAAAGCCAAGTTGGCAGAACTTAAGGGAGGAGAAAGGATTTCCCCAACTCCACCCTTTTCAGTTAATCACTCTTAGGAGGTCATTAGGCTAAAGGTTGAGGCTGGATTTTAAAGGACTGGATACTTTTATAACTACGAGCCACAGTTGCAGTTATACAAGTGGAGATAACAATATGGGTAATTAAATTCCAGGATCCCAAGCATGAGTTGATTGTGTCCTAAAGTCAGAAAGGAATTCCCCTCCCTTCTCCTTCTACTGAACTTGGGATCCAACCCAAACACGGCATTCAGCAGATACCAGGCTGACTGGAGGAGCCTGGCCTCTTTTTGGCAGGAGGCCCGGTGGAGTCTCTGAAACTCTTTGGGACAAAAGCTTAAACTGAAGCTGCTCATGCTGAGGTTCTGCTCCCCTTTTCTGGACTCCCACCATCACATGCAGAAGACAAACAAATCTCACTTTCTAGGAAAGACGAGAAGGAAAAGAAAGTGAATCTGGGCCAAAATTTTCCTAAAAATGGAAGTGAGCTCTCATGGCAAAAAAGAAAAACACTGAAAAACAAAGAAACATGGTGGATACAGGCTCCTCATTGTGGATTTTAAAACCTCTAAAAATGTGGCTTCAGGTTGGAAATAGCCTCAATCTGCCTTTCCAACACTTTCTCTCATGACCCCTCCCACATGCTCCTTTAAAAAAACTGAACTCTCTTTTTTTCTTTTATTTTGGGGTGGGGGGGTGGGGGTCACCACGCAGCATGCGGGATCTTAGTTCCCCAACCTGGGATCAAACTGGAGCCCCTGCTATGGAAGCGCAGAGTCTTAACCACTGGACCACCAGGGAAGCCCCAATCATTTCTTATTTTTTAAATATGCTGTTGATTTGTTTGTTGATATGTTTGTTGTTGATTTCTGAGTCCTTCTTCCTGCTTTTCATGTTACATGGATTAATCCTCCTTTCCAGTCTCTCAGAATACTTCACATTGCTTCAAAACATATCTAAAATGTCCCACCATCATGAATCTTGTGGCAAAGATTGCTAGTGGTCAACAAATGCATCCTTTCCTGGACACACAGCTGGACTACATTTCTTAGCCTCCCATGAGGTTCACTGTGGCCACGTAGAGTTCTAGCCAGTTGAACTCTAGTGGAGATAATGTATACTCTTTTCAGATATGGCTATTAAAACCTCCCATCCTCCCTGTTCCTTCTCCTTCTGCCAGTTTAATGTGGACAAGCCCCACAATCCCAGAAGCCACATGTTAAAGATGGTGGGCCTACAAATTGGAAGGATCTGGATCTCTGAATCACCATTTGGAGTAGAATTAATCACCAATCAGGAACACTTGTTTTTAACTTTTAATGACTGAGAAAAAACCTGTTGCTGTGTTTGACTCACTGTACATTTTGGGATTAGTTTTATAGCAGCAGCTCTGTTATCATAATAATACAATTTGTTTTTCATTGCCATAATCAAACCAAAGTAACCCTTCCTGCCTTAGGCTTCCTCTCTGGGTATGGGGTCTTTATGTTCACACGGTCATTGTATATGTTTTTAACTTCTTAACACTTTCCCTCCACACACAAACACTACCACCACCACCAATGTGTTAGTTCTTTGAAGGCAGAAGCTGCATCTTATGTACCTTTATAGCTCTTCAATGTCTAGGATAACAAAGTACCTTGTCAGACTTACCCTCAATAAATTCTGTATGATTTCAGTTGCCTAATATCTACTATTTAAGGAATACTGTTGAATAGCAAGGGGGAAAGTATCTCTACTTGATCTTTTCTCATTTTAGGTTTCTTATATTAAGATAATTAAGTGATTATAAATTATTCATTGTGAGCAAAGGGAATTTCTCCAGGTATTAATCCCTGTGGGTGAGGCTATCAGGACAGGTGCTTCCCTGGTGGCTCAGAAAGTAAAGAATCTGCCTGCAATGCAGGAGACTCAGGTTCAGTCCCTGGGTTGGGAAGATCCTTTGGAGAAGGGAATGGCTACCCACTCCAGTATTCTTGCCTGGAGAATCCCATGGACAGAGAAGCCTAGTGGGCTACAGTCCATGGGGTCTCAAAGAGTCAGACACGACTGAGCGACTAAGCAGCACACACAGCAGCAGTACATAGCTATCAGGATAAGACAAAGGCATTTCTTGAAAGTCAAGACTTTAGAACGGAATTATTGCAGTGAACATATGAGAATCAAAGGTTTGAAGAGCAGAAAGACACATAATTTTATCTTCCCAGTCCTGGTAGTCACCTTACCCTCATGTGCTCAAACAAGGTAACGGATACAAAAGCATCCTAAAAAATCCCTAAAAGCTCACTACATATACAGGTGCTAGCATAATCCATCTTTGTGCCTCCCACATCCAGCACAGTGCGAGCCCATAGTAGGTATTAAAATATCTATTAACCTAATTATACAGTGCTACATCATTGGGTGCAAAAATATTTTACTGGAATGTCAATGGTTATTAATGACTCTCTTACCTTGCTATGGAACAGCCAAATAAACAATGACTAATTATAGCAAATATATGAAGCAGAATCAGCTGTTCTTGGAATTCTACTTTAAGAAAGTTGCAATAGATTTTAAAAGGACAAGATCCAGGTCCCTCTTTTTCTGATTTATCTTCAAACATCCACTTTCTAAAGAGCTTAGCAGACTTCTTGGTTCTATTTTCTACACACTGAACTCTCAGCCCCTTTTTAAAAAGCTCCCATCTACACAGATTACAAGATACCTGCATTGTGCATGTGTGCGGCCACTTCAGTCATGCCCGACTCTTTGCGGCCCTATGGACTGTAGCCTGCCGGGCTCCTCTGTCCATGGGATTCTCTAGGCAAGGATACTGGAGTAGGTTGTCATTTCCTTCTCGATCACAATGTGTATCAGTTATCAAATCATCATGCTGTACACTTTAAATATATTATAGTTTTATCTGTCAATTATACCTCAATATAGTTTGAAACTTCCCTGACTTCCCTGGTATCTCAGAAGGTAAAGCGTCTGCCTACAATGTGGGAGACCTGGGTTCAATCCCTGGGTGGGGAAGATCTCCTGGAGAAGGAAATGGCAGCCCACTCCAGTACTCTTGCCTGGAAAATCCCATGGACAGAGAAGCCTGGTAGGCTACAGTCCATGGGGTCACAAAGAGTCAGACACGATGAGCGACTTCACTTTCACTTTTCTATAGTTAGAAAAAAAAAATCAGACAAGTTAGTCATTGGTGACAAAGTCAGGATAGAGGTTATCTCTGGGGAGGAGTGGAAGGTAGTAATTGGAACAGGGATCAAGAGAGCTCCAGGAATGGGTTCTGTTTCTTAATCTACAATGGTAGTTACGTGGCTGTATATTCTTTATGGAAAGTGCTTGAGATATGCATCAGTTGTGCCTCATGCATATAAAACATACATTATGCTTCAGTGAAACATTTATTTAGAAGCAAAAGCCGTCTATAGTACTTATGACTAAGTATATGTTTGAATTAGTAATGTTTACATCATCCCAACAAACAAATCATTGGAGATGGAGTTTAATAGCATCTGGATGTGGTGGGCTAAGGTCTAGAAGACACGTAACAAAACTGCTGGCAAGTCAGTGCTTCAGTATTTTCACATTGATGAGTTCACTCCCGGATCCCTTCTTTGATATCTGGTACCACTGGCTGGAACTGCTCTGAGGTAAAAGGCTTAAGTGAGTTTGCAGTTTAAAAGCCTATCTAAGGCAGCCTTCTCAGCTCATAAGTAAAAATTAGCCAAAGTTCAGCTAAGCCTTGTTCTCCAATAGCAAATCTCAAAGTCCACTCTTTAACTCATCTTTTGGATGGAGCAACTCATTGTTGTTGCTGTTTAGAGTCACTAAGTGGTGCCTGACTCTTGTGACCCTGTAGCCTGTAGCTCTCCAGGCTCCATGGGATTTCCCAGGCAAGAATACTGGAGTGGGTTGCCATTTCCTTCTCCGGGGAATATTCCGGACTAGGGATCAAACTTGCATCTCCAGCATTGGCAGGCAGATTCTTTACCATTGAGGCACCAGGGAAGCTCTATAGCAACTCATACTTCTAGGTAAAGTAAGTATAAAACACAAGGCTGTCATAATAAGATGACCACAAAAGTTTTTCAAACATATATAAATAATATATAATGTATTTTATATGTAAATATATAACATATTATAAATATATATTATATACATGTATAAGTTTATATATAAATTTTATATATTTCTGTTATACAGAGTAAAGTCAGACAGAGAAAAACAAATATAGTATATTAATGTATATATATATAAATATAAAATCTAGAAAAACAGTACTGATGAACCTATTTACAGAGATGAAATGTAGATGCAGATCTAGAGAATGGACTTGTGGACACAGCAGGAGAAGGAGAGGTTAGGACAAATTGAGAAAGTAGCATCGACATATATACACTATCATGTGTAAAACAGACAACTAGTGGGAAGCTGCTGTATAACACAAGGAGCCCAGCCTGGCACTCTGTGATGACCTAGAGGGGTGGGATAGGGCATTCACAGAGGTTTAAGAGGGAAGGGATATATATACATATATAAATATATATATATATATATATAACTAATTTGCATTGATGTATGCTAGAGACCACCACAACACTGTAAAGAAATTATCCTCCAATTAAATTTATATATTCATATATTATATATCATTATTATATTATTCAAATTGTATATATTATATAAATATATAAACTTTAGCAGACACCTGCCTGTTCCTGGGACCTGTGGTATCTCAGCCTAGACTAAACCATAAAACTCACATATTAAATAATACCTCCATTGCCTGCCTTATCAAGGAGGTCATAAGGATCAAAATAGATGGTATATAAAGATAAGAAAGTGCTCTAACAACTGCAAAATGTCCTTCAGTGTTTTGTTGTTACTGTTCTGAGTACTGAACCTTTCACTTAATCCAAAGGGAAATAAACATATCGTTTAAAGAATATTTATAATAAAAAACAAAATATAATGGATGTCTCATGCTTCCTATAAAATTCTAGATTTGGGGCAACTGTAAAACAAAGATAGACCTTAAACCCAGTTGCCTTGGCTGCTTTATCTAAAAGCTATGGCACTTTCCTTTTAGGTAGGTGTTATAAAGGAAACTAGGCTCCTTCCCAATTTGATTTTTAATTTTGTTAGGAAACATAAGGCAAGCATACTTCTGAGAATCTTTATTAAAAGAAAAAAACTGGCTTTGGGAAAGTGAACAAATATCCAAGAGAAAAATATGTAAAACTGAAAGAATCACAGGTTTACTCTTATAAGCCAGAATTAATCTGGAGCCTTATGTCTGGAATCAACAAGTTTCTATGTTTACCATCTTGATGCTTCAGCACTTTGATGTAAACTGCTCCTGGTTCTAATTTTATTTTCAAAGAAGAAAAACTGTTGAGGGACTATGGCTGGCAAATTTTAAGCCCGAAGTGTTCCAGTTAAGCTGAGAGATAAAGAGACGACTGTCAGCTGTCCTTCAGATTCCCATGAGATTGCTCCCGAAAGAGCAAAAAATGAATCATCTTCTTGTCTTTCTGTTTTGCTTTAAATTTTAAAGTATGCTGACACTTCATTGAAGCTTTTTAAAAAGTCTATCTACCCTTGGAAGATTTAGAATCAATTACACTTATAGACTAAAAGTAGTAAATACGAAATGATATATCAGCTCTAACCAGGAGATAAAACATCTCACTACACAAAGCTTCTCTTTCTTTCTGTGCTTCCACTTCTGGATTCGATTAGCATCTTTTCCTGGAAGGTATTAAAAAATCTTATTGATCCTATGTCATAAAACAGGAAAGATGGGGCATCTGGGCATGGAACAGCAAATAAACATACAGCAGCTGTAAATGCATACTCATTTTAAAGGAAGAACAAAGCCAAGAGAAAACAAGTATTTGTATAATACTGCATCACTGTTCAATGGGTAACATCAAGCTGCTGCTAAGTTGCTTCAGTCATGTCTGACTCTGCGACCCCACGGACTGCAGCCTACCAGGCTCCTCCGTCCATGGGATTTTCCAGGCAAGAGTACTGGAGTGGGGTGCCATTGCCTTCTCTGGGGTAATTAAGCAGAGGTAAATACTGAAATATCGGGGCATTATCAGTTTTCTCAAAGACCTGTGGCTTAATGTATGACCCAGCTTGCTGTTTCCTAGGAAGCCAGCTCAAGTCATCAGGTAGCCATCCCTAAATGGACTCTGAGAAAATGAGCATTTATCAAGGGACACAGAACCAGTCACCCCAACTGAAAGGTACCATACATTCGAGACTGCACTTACTCTTCTAGGATGCTCATCCTTACTCAGGATTGGGTTTAATGTCTTTAAGTATAAAGAAAGCTCATGCCTCATTAACATATCTTTTAAAAAAGTTTTGATCTAATGAGACATAGTTATAAGGAAAGAAACTACTGAAAGAGTTGATGCTCTTTTGTGGGAAATTATGTTTTCAGAACAAGGCAAAGCTGAGTAGACAGGAAAGGGAGGCAGACATACACCACTGTGGAATTAAGTCCAAATATATCTGCATGGATGAGAGAATGGACTTTGAATTCTGACTGCCTGAGTCCCCACCCAGATACTCTTCTTCTAGGCTGGTTGGCCAAGTTACTTAGACTCTTTCACCTGTGAGATGGAATAACAGTGAATTTCCTTATATGGGGAGGACTAAATGGGTTGATTCTTGGGAAGCCCCAGACACCCAAAGCAGTGACAGACAGCAGCAGCAGCTGGCAGCATTGTTACCTCTCCAGTGGCTGTTTCCTGCATTTCCCTCTGCCCTCTGGCCAGAGCAAAATGAGGTGACAGAGCCTCCTTAGAGCACCATGCAGCTTCAGACGCTGGCACACGTAGCTCACACAGACGGGGGTGTTCTTTGTATCAGTTACAGTCCCAACAGGAATAGATGACACACTCTCATGGAGTAGTTTGAGGAGAGTTTAACACAGGCGCTATTTACACAGGTGTGGGCACTAGAGAAGGGGCACACAACGGACAGCACAGTGCCCCCAGGCAAGTAACACCGGGTGAGCACTACCTCACCCCCAGACTCATTCCTTGAACCAGAGACAGAACTGGGTAGACAGGGCTGCCTGGCAGCAGCTGTGACCTTCAGAAGGGGCATGTTGCCACCCTACAGAAACACAATACAGAGAGGAATCAATTTGTGACTGCACTCTCCTCGTCTATCTGGTATCTGCAGTGCTCCCAATTCTCCAAACCCAACTGAAATCAGGAGGGAAGACAGTCCATAGAGGTCAGCCTATGGGACAGAGTGTAGGGACAGCGTGGAGAGGGATCCTGGGGCAAATGGAAGATACCGGCACTCTTCATCTGGACCCCCAGATTCAGGCTACTCTGGCTGTCCACGTTAACCTGTCCAGTCCCTTCCTTGTGCCACCACAGCACCTCCCCTCACCAGTTACACAGTCAGCACAGGGTAGCATTAGATGTTGGGACAGATGACCCCCTCTAATCTGTGAACCCCTGGAAGGCAAGGACACTGACTGGTATAGAGCAAGTACTTAGTGACATTTGCTAATTCTATGCAAGTATCGTAGGGTCGATCAGAACACAGACTTTTCCTACATGGGTACCAATGTCATTTAGATCCCAGAACTAAGTATTTCAAATACGAGAGGGAGAAAGTACATGACACCACTGAAAGCTCAGGATAAAACTAAGTTACGGTAGATGAACTTCCAAATGGAATCACATACAAAGAGTTGGCTAGAAAGATTGATAACCTTACTTCTACATAACTGGATGATGTTAGTTTACCAAGTCCAGTGCTGTAATAAGTTTACTGTGAAAAGATAGGAGATGATGGTAAAACTGGTCTCTCTTTACCTTGGTGGGATTTCTCAGAAGTAAATGCTTCAGTTCAGTTCAGTTCAGTTCAGTCGCTCAGTCGTGTCCGACTCTCCGCGACCCCATGAATCACAGCACCCCAGGCCTCCCTGTCCATCACCAACTCCCGGAGTACACTCAAACTCATGTCCACAGAGTCGGTGATGCCATCCAGCCATCTCATTCTCCGTCGTCCCCTTCTCCTCCCGCCCCCAACCTTTCCCAGCATCAGAGTCTTTTCCAGTAAATGCTTACTTCACTGTAAAACTTTAAAGAGAGGGGAGAGTGCATATTTCTCGTGTGTATGAGTAGCACCTCGTGGGACTGATGTTTCATGCAACACATACTGGAAAACACTGGTTAAGATAAACCAAATATATCCCCTATATGACTATGGCAGGGGTGTGCCTCAAAGGATTTTACTCCCACTGAACAGTTTTGAAAAGCAAGGGAGAAGAAATATGTCAAATAGTCTTGAGTCACATCAAGGATTCTCAGGAAGAGGCCTTTCCCAAAGAGGTTTGAAAGATGAGTTAATTGGAAGGGCATCCCAGAGAGGCAAATACCCTTCTACCAGGTCCCAGACTGCAGGAAGCTCTGGGCTCAGTAGAGAGAGGCAGCCTAGGTCACAGTTAGTGGGGGTGATGGATGGCAAGGCACTTCACTGTCTAACTCTGGTCCTGGGAAGCAGTAGAGGAAGACAAAAGAGATGGGGAAAGCAGCTGTTTGCATCCAGGGTGACCCTGCAGTGGGACAGACTCTCTCTTGAGGGCCTAGTGGTCTCTGGGGAACGGGGACCAAAATAGGTTGGTGAGAACACACAGTTCCTGTAATTAATTGAAGAAGCAGAGTCTCCACAGGGAATCAGAAAGCCACTCAACTGTTCTGTCCCCCTTCTCAGAGACTGAGGCACAGATCCCCTGTGTGGATTTATTCTGTGGTTTAGGTTAATGTTGCCTCGGCCTAACTGGGGGCCCACAGAGAAGGGACAGGGTCGGGAGAGGACATGATGGCTTCGGGCATTGAAAGCCACTGTGGGAGAACAGTCTTGTGGGAGAGGAACAATTCTCTTCAGGCCAAGATCCCACTTCCTACGGTGAAGGGATGATACAGACGAGCAGTAGGAGCACTGCCCTCTCTGTCAGCTCAGGGCTGCAGCCCAAGTAGTGCCCTTGGCTAGAGCTACTATAATGTCTTTGAGACCCCAATAATTTCCAGCTTTCAAAAGGTATTGTAGCACACTGCTTTTCGTAGAAGAGAGAACTTTAATGCCAACTGCAGAAACACCGTCATAGTAAATATTTAAATGTAAGTGTTTTCAATGTGAATATTACCCGCTCGGAATGTATGGGCCTGACACAGTGCACAGCTGTGCAACTGGATGCAGCAGCTCTCCATCAGCTTCACCTGAATGCAGCCAGAGTAGAAGTTACAGCCCTCAAATCCCTTAAACACGTTCCTGGCATGGCAGAGGAACCCTCCCCAGTGGTCATTTAACTAAGGGTGAACCCTAAAGTCTTTCACAGTCTTTGGATTGTTGAAGACACAGCTTTAAAAGGCACATTTTCTTATCCCTGACCAGTGGCATTCAGAAGTAGTTACTCCGTGAGTGTGCACCTGTGGGGAAGGCCTCAACCCATATCATACTGACCATATTAAAAAATATCCACATCCCACATAAAAATTTACTTTTTGTTTCAAAAGAATCTTGACAGGATTTTTATAATTTTGTTTTTGAAATGATGCTACAAGTCACTCATTTAATTAGCTATTGACAAGATTTCTCATCTATTATGCACACTTGGGAATTCTTTCAAAATGAGAACATATACACTACAGATTATTTCCAAGTGTTGATTATTTGGATACTAAATTTAATAACAGAGTGACAAGATGTTACATTTTTACATTAAACTAGGCAGTTAATTATGTTGATATTGTAGTTTTCTTCATTTTGGAGTTAATATAGTTGACTCTTGAACAATGTAGGAGTTAGGGCCACCTACCACACACAGCTGAAAATCCATGCATAACTTTCCAGTCAGCCCTCAGTATCCATGCTTCTGCATCCACAGATTCAACCAACGACAGATCACGTGTTATTGTAGTAGGTATTTAGTGACAGAAACCTGTGTATAAGTGGACTTGTGCAGTTCAAACTCATGTTGCTCAAGGGTCAACCATAATTGTTTTCAGGTCTCTACTTTTAAGTTCATGAATATCAAAGGCCCTAGGTAAAAAGCCAAGAATGCCAAGGAGGAATAAAATGACCCAAGTGCATGTGGGCGTGTGTGTGTGTGTGAACATGTGTGTGGGGATGGGCATGTGTGTGCATGTCATATGGGTGGATGCATGTGTATTTTGTGGATGAGTGTGTGGGTGCTGGGGGCAAGGCAAGGTGTTATAACTGTAGTCAGAACCTTAGGTAGTTTCTCGTACAGTAAGATTTTACGGAGAGCGCTTCATCTTCTTCACTTCATCCCTACCACATTCTGCGTATACTATCCTTGCTTTCAGCAGGTCTTATAAATTTATTTCTGAACATTCCATCCCAGAATTCTCTCAACCAGCTTCCACTTTCTCTGCCAATATCCTATGCAGTTAAATATGCCCATCTGGAAAGCCAGATATGGATGCAATGCAAGCCCAGGGCACTAACCTGGCACTAGGCTGCTGACTGAGTTTCTTGGAAAATTTCAAGGCAGTGCTCCAAGGGTCAGAAAAATACATCATCATTCAGTTGTAACAGACATTCTAGCTGATGAAATATGACCACTGGGGTTTTACCCCCTCGTGAAACCAAACATGCATATTCAGCCCAAACAGAAGTGGCAAAATGACTTCATACGATGTCCAAATTTTATAAATTTAGAGTATAATGACCCTGGACTTAAGAGTACAAATACCCCTATGGGGCACCTAGATAGTGTTTTTTAAAGGCCTCACCTAGCACACAGCCTGGAAAAGTTTTCCTCTTCTTTTGTCTAGCTGGTGGTACTTAATCACTCAGCTTCACAGAACAGGTCAGTGCTTCCTTCCCACACTTTCTTGATAATAACCATCATCTGTACTTAGTAAACATACAAATTGCTAGGCCTCTCCAAGAAGATCTTGAATTAGTAGGACTTGGTGTTTATACTTATAACAAGTAGTATTTCTTATCTCTAGAAGATTCTAGGAATCTTATTTTAGGAAGGTTTATAAAAAGCTGTGAGTTAAGACAAACTATCAATATATACAAATGGTAGTGATGAACTAACCTATGCAACTATATATATATAAGTTAATTATATATGTTTATAGGCTTTGGACAAGATAAAAACCTTTATTTACAACTAGTGTATTCCTTTAAAGATAAATACAGTAAAATATTTGGATAAATTATGATAATATGATATCATATACATGTGTATGTGTATTATATTAATATACAAATATTATTGATAAATAAAGTAAATATTATACATAAAATATTAATAAACAAAATTTTATGTACATACTGCACAATGTTTAAGAAGTCCTCAGAGAATATTACTCAGATTGATATTGAGCATCAGGGTTCGCCTAGATGTCAGTCTACCTTGTGAAGACACAAAAGATGGCAATCAAACCTTGGAAGGCTGAGATTCAGCTCTCATCTCACCATAGCACTACCTGCAAATGCGAGAAGGACAACTAGCCCCTAACCTTCAAATATTGCATTGTCTTTGAAAATCTGACAAGCCTGGGTTCAAAGCACAACTCTTACACTTTTAATCCTGTGAACCTCACAGGCCATTTATCCTCTCTTATTTGGGGTTTACATCCAAGAAATTGGAATAACAGCAATACCTGCTACTTAGAGGAATGGGTTTACTTCCCCACTCACTTTTCCTATAGCATTCTAGGGAGACTGGGCAGCAGAATGGAACAAACTTGGGCTTCTTGGATCAACCAACCTGGGTTCATATTTTGAATCCATCTTTCATCTTTCAGTAACTTACTTTGGTAAGTTGCTGGATTTCTGTGAGTCTCGGTGTCCTCAGAGGAAGAGATGACACACAGTAAGCATGCCAGAAAAGCAGCATGATTTAACAGACAGAAATCCTCATCCTTGCTGGGGTAAGTGGGTCTTTTGAAGGCTTCCAAGAAAAGCGACTCACCCATTAGTGATAGCCTAAAAGGAAATGGGGACTGCCAGAGGGGTCTGAGTCTGAGAGATGGCTATGTTGTACCAGGACCTACCACCTCCCTGCTTCCCCACTGTGGGCCGGCACAGAATGTCTCCTGGGAAGGTATGGCAGTGGAACTGAAAAGGCTATGTCCTTGGGGGCACCAGGGCACTCATAGCTGAGCTCTGCATTGAAGGAAAGAGCCTGTCCTCCCTTGAAGAAATACTCTCCAATTTTACCTTCCAGTGACTCCAAATATTTGTAATTTCCAGGTAAGCCACGCTTCCTGTTCCCCAGGATTCAGGGATACATCTTCCCTCATTTCAGCTAGCTAACCTCCAGACCCACAGAGGTTCCTTAAAGTGACAAGATTAGCCCACCACAAGTGTCTCTTCTGCTCTCCCACAGCTTTGTGGAAAACATCGTTGTCCTGGTCCATCTCCTCTAACACCTTCAGGAGGATCAGGGCTGTGTCTTTCTCTAAAGACCAACTCTTGAATAGGGTTAGGTACTAACAGGTGCTTGAGGGATATTGATGATTGAAAAACAACCTCTGAGCTACATTTTAACAGGGTCAGGAAAGATTATCAGAAACTCAGAGGTGGGGAGATTCTAACCCCCAAGCTTTACCTGCTTGAGAACTGCTGCAGGGAGCAACGGGTGCTCCTGATGGGAGTGGGCTATAAATGTGAACAGAAAAGCAGTTTGAGAACCTCTGACCTAACTTGAGAATAGAAGGGAGGCTTCTTAATGAAATTAGCAGGGGGCTCTGGGGTGCTGGATAGAACCCTCTGGATGGGACCAGGGCTCTGCACTGAAGGGATGTCCTATGCAGGTTTCCCTAAGTGCACCCTCCAATGGCCCCTTGGCTTGGGTGAACTTGGATGCCCTGGCAGCATGGCTGATGCTGGACCAGGGTTTGTAGGAGACCCACAGTCATGTTTCTGTCCTTTTGACTAATCCTGAAGGACTCTGTTTCCTGGGAAATGTAGCTCATACAGGTAGAATTCAAAGAAGGAAGTGAGTACAGGATTAACTGTAACCAGAAGAGACGATCTGTGTGCCTACAAGTAGAAAGAAGCTTCCCCTCCTCTTAAGGCTTCTCTTTCCCTCCTCTCTCCCCAAACTTAACTGTCTCTTTCCCTTTGACTTCTAACCTAGACTTGACATCACTGCTCTGTTTCCTCTCCCTTTCTGTGGTGTTATGGCTCCAAGAGTGTCTCCTTTTGGGGAAGGGAGTTACGGAGACAGTGGAACAGAGTGAACATTTAGTGAGTACTGCCCTCGTACCAGGCACCGTGCTTGGTGCTTCCCTATGGTTATGCACTGACTCTCACCAGCAGTCCCAGGAGGGAAGTATCACCATCCTCCTCGTCGTACTCTATTACTTGCTGCCTCTTCCAGAGAAAGTGCCCCAGTGCAGAGGCTCTGCAGCACAGGTGATCTGAGCTGACTGGACCAAGGCTGAACCAGGTGTACACCGGGTACATGGAGCCACACTGGACCACAGACAGCAGAAGTGTCTCCACCTCACTTACCATTGGCAGTAAAGAGCCCTCAGAGCTGCAGCTTATTTCCATGACATCTCTAGTAGGTCTGCAATCAACCCTTTCTCTGTCCTGGCTCTTGGCAACCAAAATGTGTGGATGTAAATGACCGTTATCACCAGACTACAGACCACAAAACTGAGGTACCAAGAGATTAAGTCGTTTGTCCAGTGCTGTAACTGATAAGTGGTTGGGTGGGGATTCAGGCCCTGACCTGCCTGATTCCAGAACCTATTTTCTGTACAATGAACTGTGCCAAGACATTCTTCAGGGCTGTTAAGAATACTTTTGGATGTGTTTTGCATTTAAAGAAAACGTTTGTAAAAACAGTGCTGGATCAGAGCAGTGGGAGCTATAGGAAATTCTGGCCACAAAGAGCAGAACTACAGCTCTCTCCGGGCAGCCATAGTAATTATAATAAGAGCTAAGAGGTATCAAGCATTTACTATGCACCAGGCATTGTGCTAAACACTTTAAACTGGATTTTACCACATTTGTATGCCTAATTTTTAGATAAAGACATTGGGCCTCAGAGAGGTTATGTAACATGTCCAAGGTTTCAGAGCTAGAAGAGGAAGCTCTGTGGTTCAAGGCCAGCCTCCCTGAACTCGAGATCTCATGCTGTACAGAGACAAATGCCACAGTGCAGACAAGACTCATCTGAAACCTAAAGGAAGCCGTGGTCTCCGTGCTGCAGCTGTTAATTCATAACGAGGAGCAGGGTGGGGGGTGTCCAGATGAATATGGATATATAAGTTGCAATATTCTCACTGCAAGTCAGAAGGCCACACTGTGAGATAGGCTTTTAATAAAAGTGAAGAGACTGACAACACTAGGCAGTGAGCGTGGTCCTCTGAGGTTTTCCTCCATTGAGCTCGGCGCCAGCACTGCCCTGTGATTCACGCTTCCAAGTGACACAGAGCCTGCAGGCAGCAGCCCTGCAGTAAGAGGAAAATGGATGGAGTGCCTGGGGATGTTTTGCCTGCACACACTGCGTTCCCTTAAAAGGCCCTGAGTGCACATACAGTTCTGACATGAGGGCAGGACCACATAACGTGGGGCCTCTCTTTCCCTTATATGGTCAAGTATGACAATGGCACCCTCCCTCCTAATTTATGAAGCGTG
Organism: Moschus berezovskii; assembly: GCF_049115385.1. Classification (NCBI taxonomy): domain Eukaryota; kingdom Metazoa; phylum Chordata; class Mammalia; order Artiodactyla; family Moschidae; genus Moschus; species Moschus berezovskii. The sequence continues at coordinate 51,570,483 of NC_142466.1, read as the reverse complement.
CGAGTGGAGGAATGTCGATCAGGAGACATGGGGATGTTTCACCAGAGAGAAGATATAAAGCTCATCTCTCTGGCAAAGTACTTCCAAGACCAAGTGGATCAGAATGCATACTTGCTGAGGTTTCTTTCTTTTTTTTTTAACTCTGAAGAATAAACATTTTTGTTCCTCTCAAATATCAACATTTCTTAAAGCCAAAGAATATGCTGAGCTCCCCCAAGTATCAGAGAAAAAGAAAAGTAAAGCAAGAATTAAAATTTGTAGAATTTCTTCATATAGCTACCCCTCTGGCTCTAGCCTTCGTTTCTCCATTCAGTACACATAAAGACACACACACACAGCGTACATACAACCATTCAAGCATCTGAAAAGAAAGGGCCATTTCATTTGAAGTATAACAGATAAACAGGATAAAGTCCTGTTTAGGAAGAGTCAGCTACAAATACAAAGAGTTCTTATCTATAAACGGTCTTAGTCAGTTGTTAGAAGCTATGGACCAAGTTTTCCCATCCAAACTTGCTCCTAAGAGGAGAATCAATAAAGACAAGAGGGTGTATAAAATGGGAATGTATAGGAAAGTGCTTTGTACATCATAAATCATATGATATCCACAGTTAACTCAAACACTTGTTAGTGTCCTCCGAGTAATATAATTTTCAAGTGACTATTACTTTGTGTATTATATAATACACAAGTAGGTTTCCTGGCTATAACCAAGTATAAGCTATATTGCTATTTAAACTACTTTCACCTTGACTATACTTTACTTTCATTTGGTCTGGACTCTGAATCTCTTCTGAGCATAGGCTGGTCCAAATAACCAAATTCTTCTATCATGCTTCAAAAAGCCAAGGAATCCTGGGGTTATAGGTTATAATGGCATGTTGTACTGGCAATCCACTCCAGTATACTTGCCTGGAGAATCCCATGGACAGAGGAGCCCGGTAGGCGATGGTCCACAGGGTCGCAAAGAGTCAGACATAACTGAAGCAACTTAGCACACACATACAAGCTAGCAGGCAGAGAAAGAGTCAGGCATCGTATACACATAAAGCATATTCCTTCACCATTTAAAATGATGTGGGCATAGAGCACCTTGAGTGAATACTCCTAAAAAAGTACTTGGAAGATCCTCAGACAGAGGGTGCGGTACCAATTACAAGACTCAAGAAAACAATGGACCGTGATTCCTTCAGTATAACTCCCCAAATGAGATGTGTTGAATGTGAAAGCGTAGCCTGGAGTTTCAATTTCTTAAAACTAGAAATTCAGAAATCAAACTCTGTTGACCCCAAGAACATGTCTTCACTTAAAAAACTATATTTAATAGCCTCATATGATTGGCACGATAAGGGAAGCTCTCAAGGTATTCAGGGCCAGCTTTCTACCTCACAGCTTTATCACACAGCTACATTTGAGGCAGAAAGCGTGAGAGGTGTGAGGAGAAAATGCAGGAACCCTGGGTTGTTGTGTCTCTTATGCCTAAATACTTGAGCGACAGAGCCCCTGGCTACCCTGGTTTTCACTGTCTTCCTAGCATCTTCACACTATCTAGGGGGCCTAGGAGGGAGCTTTCAGGGACATGCCTGTTGCCCTACTTTAAACATTTTAAAATACTTGCAGCTCCAACTGAGGAGGTTTCCTTTTGTTTGACGGAAAACAAAACAAACAGCAGGCATGCAAGTCTGGAGACTTGACTACCTGCATCAGAACTACCTGACCATTTCATTTAAAATGTAGACCCCTAGGCTCTACTCAGCATAACTGAACCTGAATTTCTGTCTATATGGCTTTGGAATCTGTGTTTTAATAACAACATCTCTACCCAACCAACCCCCCAAAGACTCCTATGCATGCAAACATTTAAGAATCATCAGGTGACACAGTGGTAAAGAATCTGCCTGTCAATGTTGAAGACGCAGGAGATGTGGGTTTGACCCCTGGGTCAAGAAGATTCTCTGGAGTAGGAAATGGCAAGCTGCGCCAGTATTCTTGCCTGGAAAATTTCATGGAGAGAGGATCCTGGCAGACTACAACCCATGGGCAACAAAGAATAGAACATGACTGAGTGACAGAGTACACACGCTGTAAGCACTCAGAAAACTCTGTTGAATTTAAGTGTTAGGTGCAGCTTAGGTATACAATCATGACCCTGGCCCCAAGGTATATTTCTCTTAAGATCTGTATCAAAAAGGGGTCTTAGGGAACAGCTAATTTAGCCTCTTCAATCTGTTAATAAGGAAAGCAGAGATCCAGGAACAGTGACTGACTTGCTGTGGCATCCTACTACCACCTTTTAGCAGTGTACTTTGGGAGTTCTGGTCTTGGTCCAGTTCTTAGAACACTGCCTTTTCTGCTATTCAGTTCAGTTCAGTCACTCAGTTGTGTCTGACTCTTTGCAACCCCATGGACTGCAGCACACCAGGCTTCCCTGTCCATCACTAACTCCCGAAGTTTACTCAAACTCATGCCCATAGAGTCGGTGATGTCATCTAAGCATCTCATCCTCTGTCGTTCCCTTCTCCTCCTGCCTACACTCTTTCCCAGCGTCAGGTTTTTTTTCCCCCAATCTTTCCAATGAGTCCGTTCTTCACATCAGGTGGCCAAGGTATTGGAATATCAGCTCCACCATCAGTCCTTCCACTGAATATTCAGGACTGACCTCCTTTAGAATGGACTGGTTGGATCTCCTTGCAGTCCAAAGGACTTGCAAGAGTCTTCTCCAGCACCACAGTTCAAAAGCATCAATTCTTCAGTCTCAGCTTTCTTCACAGTCCAACTCTCACATCCACACATGACCACTGGAAAAACCATAGATTTGACTAGATGGACCTTGGTTGGCAAAGTAATGTCTCTGCTTTTTAATATGCTGTCTAGGTTGGTCATAGCTTTTCTTCCAAGGAGCAAGTGTCTTTTAACTTCATGGCTGCAGACACCATCTGCAGTGATTTTGGAACCCAGAAAAATAAAGTCTGACACTGTTTCCACTGTTTCCCCATCTATTTCCCATGAAGTGATGGGACCAGATGCCATGATCTTTGTTTTCTGAATGTTGAGCTTTAAAGCCAACGTTTTCACTCTCTCCTCTTACTTTCATCAAGAGGCTCTTTAGCTCTTCTTCACTTTCTGCCATAAGGGTGGTATCATCTCCATATCCGAGGTTATTGATATTTCTCCTGGAAAACTTGATTCCAGCTTGTGCTTCATCCAGCCCAGCATTTCACATGATGTACTCTGCATATAAGTTAAACAACAGGGTGACAATATATAGCCTTGACATACTCCTTTCCTGATTTGGAACCAGTCTGTTGTTCCATGTTCAGTTCTAACTGTTGCTTCCTGACCTGCATACAGATTTCTCAGGAGGCAGGTCAGATGGTCTGGTGTTCCCATCTCTTTAAAAATTTTCCAGAGTTTGCTGTGATCCACACAGTCAAAGGCTTTGGAATAGTCAATAAAGCAGAAATAGACGTTTTTCTGGAACTCACTTTATTTTTTGATGATCCAACAAATACTGGCAATTTGACCTCTGGTTCCTCTGCCTTTTCTAAATCCAGCTTGAACATCTGGAATTTCATGGTTCACGTACTATTGAAGCCTGGCTTGAGAATTTTGAGCATTATTTTGCTAGTGTGTGAGATGAGTGCAGTTGTGCAATAGTTTGAACATTCTTTGGCAATACCATTCTTGGGGATTGGAATGAAAACCAAAAACAGACCTTTTCAAGTCCTGTGGCCACTGCTGAGTTTTCCAAATTTGCTGGTATATTGACTGCAACACTTTCACAGCATCATCTTTTAGGATTTGAAATAGCTCAACTGGAATTCCATAACCTCCACTAGCTTTGTTCATAGTGATGCTTCGTAAGGCCCACTTGACTTCACATTCCAGGATCTGGATCATACCATTGTCGTTATCTGGGTCATGAAGATCTTTTTTGTACAGTTCTTCTGTGTATTCTTGCCACCTCTTCTTAATATCTCCTGCTTATGTTAGGTCCATATCATTTCTGTCCTTTATTGTGCCCATCTTTGCATGAAAAGTTCCCTTGGTATATCTAATTTTCATGAAGAGATCTCTAGTCTTTCCCATTCTATTATTTTCCTCTGTCTTTGCCTTGATCACTGAGGAAGGCTTTCTTATCTCTCCTTGCTATTCTTTGGAACTCTGCATTCAAATAGATATATCTTTCTTTTTCTCCTTTGCCTTTCACTTCTCTTCTTTTCTCAGCTATTTGTAAGGCCGCCTCAGACAACCATTTTGCCTTTTTGCATTTCTTTTTCTTGTGGATGGTCTTGATCACTGCCTCCTGTACAATATCATGAGCTTCCATCCATAATTCTTCAGGCACTCTATCAGATCTAATCCCTTGAATCTATTTGTCACTTCCACTGTATAATCATAAGGGATATGATTTAGGTCATATCTGAATGGTCTAGTGGTTTTCCCTACTTTCTTCAATTTAAGTCTGAATTTGGCAATAAGGAGTTCATGATCTGAGCCACAGTCAGCTCCTGGTCTTGTTTTTGCTAACTGTATAGAGCTTCTCCATCTTTGGCTGCAAAGAATATAATCAGTCTGATTTCTGTGTTGACCATCTGGTGATGTCCATGTGTAGAGTCTTCTCTTGAGTTGTTGGAAGAGGGTGTTTTCTATGACCAGTGCGTTCTCTTGGCAAAACTCTATTAGCCTTTGCCCTGCTTCATTCTGTGCTCCAAGGCCAAATTTGCCTGTTACTCCAGGTGTTTCTTGACTTCCTACTTTTGCATTCCAGTCCCCTATAATGAAAAGGACATCTTTTTTGGGTGTTAGTTCTAAAAGGTCTTGTAGGTCTTCATAGAACCATTCAACTTTGGCTTCTTCAGCATAACTGGTTGGGGCATAGGCTTGGATTACTGTGATATTGAATGGTTTGCCTTGGAAATGAACAGAGATCATTCTGTCGTTTTTGAGATTGTAGCTCAGTTGGTAAAGAATCTGCTGGCAATGCAGGAGACCTGGGATCGATTCCTGGGTTGGGAAGATCCCCTGGAGAAAGAACTGGCAACCCATTCCAGCATTCTTGCCTAGAGAATCCTCATGGACAGGGGAGGCTGGCAGGCTACAGTCCATAGGGTCGCAAGAGTTGGATACGACTTAGCAACTAAACCACCACCACCACTGCATTTCAAACTGCTTTGTTTACTGTGATGGCTACTACACTTCTTCTAAGGGATTCTTGCCCACAGTAGTAGATATAATGGTAATCTTAGTTAAATTCACCCATTCCAGTCCATTTTAGTTTGCTGATTCCTAAAATGTTGATGCTGATGTTCACTCTTGCCATCTTGTTTGACCACTTTCAATTTGCCTTGATTCATGGAACTAACATTCCAGGTTCTTATCCAATATTGCTCTTTACTTCCATCACCAGTCACATCCACAACTGGGTGTTGTTTTTGCTTTGGCTCCATCTCTTCATTCTTTCTGGAGTTAGTTCTCCACTGATCTCCCATAGCATATTGGACACCTACCGACCTGGGGAGTTCATCTTTCAGTGTCCTATCTTTTTCCCCTTTAATGTTGTCCATGGGGTTCTCAAGGCAAGAATAATAAAGTGATTTGCCATTCCCTTCTCCAGTGGATCACATCTGTCAGAACTGTCCACCATGACCCATCCATCTTGGGTGGCCCTACACATGGCATGGCTCATAGTTTCATTGAGTTAGACAAGGCCATGGTCCATGTGATCAGTTTGGTTAGTTTTCTGTGATTGTGGTTTCCATTCTGTCTGCTCTCTGAGGAATAAGGATAAGAGGCTTACGGAAGCGTCCTGATGGGAGACACTGACTGAGGGGGAAACTGGGTCTTGTTCTGATGGGTGGGGCCGGGCTCAGTAAATCTTTAATCCAATTTTCTGTTGACGGGTGGGGCTGTGCTCCCTCCCTGTTGTTTGACCTGAGGCCAAACCCTGGTGGAGGTGATGCAGACAATGGTGACTCCTTCGAAAGGTCCCATGCAGGCACTGCCACACTCAGTGCCCCCGACCCTGCAGCAGGCCACCGTCAACCCACACCTCCACCGGAGACTCCTGGACACTCACAGACAAGTTTGGGTCAGTCTCTTGTGGGGTCACTGCTCCTCTCTCCTGGGTCCTAGGGCACACAAGGTTCTGTTTGGGCCCTCCAGTCTGTTTCCCCAGTCCTGTGTAAGTTCTGGTGGCTCTGTGATGGGGTTAATGGCGACCTCCTCCAAGAGGGCTTATGCCACACCCAGGTCTGCTGCACCCAGAGCCCCTGGCCACTGCTGACCCATACCTTCGCAGGAGACACTCAAACACAGTTCTGACTCAGTCTCTGTGGGGTTTCTGGGTACCGGTGCACATAAGGTTTTTTTGAGCCCTCTGAGCATCTCTGGTGGGTAAGGGGTTTGATTCTAAAGGAGACCTCTGACCTCAGGTTCCTATTATTTTTGAAACCAGCTTTTCCTTGATTCTGAGTTACTCCTTATCCTTCCACTGCATTCCTTTTAAGTAACCTAAAGTTGGCCTGTCATTTATATGCCAAGAACTCTACTTGACCCCTGGTTTTCTTAACCCTAAACCATAAACAGGCAAGCATTTGATTCAATCCTACAGAAAGGGAAGTTGGGGTTAAATATCTTTGCTGGAAGCAGAAAGGATACAAGAGTTTGCAGTTGGATGAGTGGGGATGCAGTACTGAAAACCCCTGTCTTCATCAATACCCACGACACTATTCTTTCCAGAAAGCCTAGTATTTTGCCTTTGATCCCCAATCACTCCACCCCTAAACTAAAAGGCTTAAGATACTATCTGTGCAGCTGAAAATAGAAATAATCATGAACCCACAACTGCAAAGTGATCCAAATGACTCTTCTAAGTAGTGCACGCAATCTTAAGATTCAGTGCCAAGAAGTCATTGGGCTCACCACATCTGCACAAGTAGACAGATTCTCCTCCTTGTCAGTCTGGGTTTTATCTTTAATGTCCTCTCCCCAGGGCAGCACTATGGTCCCTGACATGCGGGACATCTGCGTGCAATTTCCACATAATAGGAGCAAGGCTTGTTATTTTAAAGCCATAAATGCCATTAAGAGGTCTTTCTGCCAAAACCCATATGGCTCTTTTGTTACAAAGTTATACAAATATTTGTGTTTCCATTTGACTTGGCAGCAAGGCAAACTTTCAGATTCTTTACTGTTCTTTCTTTGAAATGGCTTCCTGTCTCCTTTTGCAGGTTATTTACTATTTACTGTGATTCTCTAAAACAAATCTAAGTTTTTAAAGCAGAATTCTAAAACACTGTTGTTTAAGAGGCCCATCATTGGTAGTTGCTCCAGAGAAGTGCTAGTCAATCCAGACAGCAATTTAGCACTAAAAGGAAAGATTTTTAAATGTAATTTTTTAAATTAACCAACAATAAAGTGGACTTTTTGATGTGTTGTGTTCTATGAACTTTGACATATGTATAGATTCACGTAACTAGCTCCATAATCAAGAGACAAAACATTTCTATCACCCACAAAAAACAGCTTTTATACACCGTTTGCCTGCTCTGGGCCCTAGTAACCACTGCACTAGTTTCTTCAGTTTTGTCCTTCTGAATACCATATAAATGGATTCACACAGGATGTGACATTTTCTCAGCACAATCACCTGAGATTCATCCAAGTTGTTATGTGTACCAGTAGTTTTTTTTTATTGCTAAGTAGTATTCCATTGTAGTGAACAGAGACATTCTAGGAATCAGTAAACTAAAATTAACTGGAATGGGTGAATTTAACTCAGATGACCATTATATCTACTACTGTGGGAAGGGATCCCTTAGAAGAAATGGAGTAGCCATCATAGTCAACAAAAGAGTCCGAAATGCAGTACTTGGATGCGATCTCAAAAACGACAGAATGATCTCTGTTCATTTCCAAGGCAAACCATTCAATATCACAGTAATCCAAGCCTACGCCCCAACCAGTTATGCTGAAGAAGCCGAAGTTGAATGGTTCTATGAAGACCTACAAGACCTTTTAGAACTAACACCCAAAAAAGATGTCCTTTTCATTATAGGGGACTGGAATGCAAAAGTAGGAAGTCAAGAAACACCTGGAGTAAAAGGCAAATTTGGCCTCGGAGCACGGAATGAAGCAGGGCAAAGGCTAATAGAGTTTTGCTAAGAGAACGCACTGGTCATAGAAAACACCCTCTTCCAACAACTCAAGAGAAGACTCTACACGTGGACATCACCAGATGGTCAACACTGAAATCAGACTGATTATATTCCTTGCAGCCAAAGATGGAGAAGCTCTATACAGTTAGCAAAAACAAGACCAGGAGATGACTGTGGCTCAGATCATGAACTCCTTATTGCCATATTCAGACTTAAATTGAAGAAAGTAGGGAAAACCACTAGACCATTTAGATATGACCTAAATCAAATCCCTTATGATTATACAGTGGAAGTGAGAAATAGATTTAAGGGTCTAGATCTGATAGATAGAGTGCCTGATGAACTCTGGACGGAGGTTCGTGACATTGTACAGGAGACAGGGACCAAGACCATCCCCATGGAAAAGAAATGCAAAAAAGCACAATGGCTGTCTGAGGAGGCCTTACAAATAGCTGTGAAAAGAAGAGAAGCCAAAAGCAAAGGAGAAAAGGAAAGATAAAAGCATCTGAATGCAGAGTTCCAAAGAAGAGCAAGGAGAGATAAGAAAGCCTTCCTCAGTGATCAATGCAAAGAAATAGAGGAAAACAACAGAATAGGAAAAACAAGAGATCTCTTCAAGAAAATTAGAGATACCAAGAGAACATTTCATGCAAAGATGGGCTCAATAAAGGACAGAAATGGTATGGACCTAACAGATGCAGAAGATATTAAGAAGAGGTGGCAAGAATAAACAGAAGAACTGTACAAAAAGATCTTCACGACCAAGATAATCATGATGGTGTGATCACTCACCTAGAGCCAGACATCTTGGAATGTGAAGTCAAGTGGGCCTTAGAAAGCATCACTACGAATAAAGCTAGTGGAGATGATGGAATTCTGGTTGAGCTATTTCAAATCCTGAAAGATGATGCTGTGAAAGTGGTGCACTCAATATGCCAGCAAATTTGGAAAACTCAGCAGTGGCCACAGGTCTGGAAAAGGTCAGTCTTCATCCCAATCCCAAAGAAAGGCAATGCCAAAGAATGCTCAAACTACCACACAATTGCACTCATCTCACACGCTAGTAAAGTCATGCTCAAAATTCTCCAAGCCAGGCTTCAGCAATATGTGAACCGTGAACTTCCAGATGTTCAAGCAGGTTTTAGAAAAGGCAGAGGCACCAGAGATCAAATTGCCAACATCCGCTGGATCATGGAGAAAGCAAGAGAGTTCCAGAAAAACATCTATTTCTGCTTCATTGACTATGCCAAAGCCTTTGACTGTGTCGATCACAATAAACTGTGGAACATTCTGAAAGAGATGGGAATCCCAGACCACCTGACCTGCCTCTTGAGAAACCTGTATGCAGGTCAGGAAGCAACAGTTAGAACTGGCATGGAACAACAGACTGGTTCCAAATAGGAAAAGGTGTACGTCAAGGTTGTATATTGTCACCTTGCTTATTTAACTTATATGCAGAGTACATCATGAGGAACGCTGGGCTGGAAGAAGCACAAGCTGGAATCAAGATTGCTGGGAGAAATATCAATAACCTCAGATATGCAGATGACACTACCCTTATGGCAGAAAGTGAAGAGGAACTCAAAAGCCTCTTGATGAAAGTGAAAGAGGAGAGTGAAAAGGTTGGCTTGAAGCTCAACATTCAGAAAACAAAGATCATGGCATCTGGTCCCATCACTTCATGGGAAATAGATGGAAAAACAGTGGAAACAGTGTCAGACTTTATTTTTTTGGGCTCCAAAATCACTACAGATGCTGATTGCAGCCATGAAATTAAAAGACGCTTGCTCCTTGGAAGGAAAGTTATGACCAACCTAGATAGCATATTAAAAAGCAGAGACATTACTTTGCCAACCAAGGTCCGTCTAGTCAAGGCAATGGTTTTTCCCGTGGTCATGTATGGATGTGAGACTTGGACTGTGAAGAAAGCTGATTGCCGAAGAATTGATGCTTTTGAACTGTGGTGTTGGAGAAGACTCTTGAGAGTCCCTTATACTGCAAGGAGATCCAACCAGTCCATTCTAAAGGAGATCAATCCTGGATGTTCATTGGAGGGACTGATGCTAAAGCTGAAACTGCAATACTTTGGCCACCTCATGCGACGAGTTGACTCACTGGAAAAGACTCTGATGCTAGGAAAGGTTGGGGGCAGGAGGAGAAGGGGACGACGGAGAATGAGATGGCTGGATGGCATCACCGACTCTGTGGACATGAGTTTGAGTGAACTCTGGGAGTTGGTGATGGACAGGGAGGCCTGGCGTGCTGTGATTCATGGGGTCGTGGAGAGTCCGACACGACTGAGCGACTGAACTGAACTGAATCATTATGTAGTGGTGTCTCATCCCAGTTTTATACTTGATCTTAGCCAAAAGGACAAAAAGTGATCATCCCGGTTTTAATTTGCATCTCCTTAAGGTTAATAATGTTGAATATCTTTTAATGTGCTTATCTGGCATTCCTGCAATTCTTCAGATCAAGTCTTTTGCTCATTTTTAATTGGACTGACAGTTTCAATTCTTCCAATATGTTTGAAAAATTATACTTTTTCTATGAATTACTTTAGTCGAAAATCAACTGGGCATATTTATTTAGGTCTATTTCTGGACTCTCTATCACATCTCAATGATACATACGTCTATCCTTTTGACAGTACCACATCACTTTCCACTAATTAGAAAATGTGACTCATCCAGCTTTTTCTTTTTCAAAATTATTTTGCTTATTCTAGTTCCTTTACTTTTAAATATAAATTTTAGAGTTGATCTGTCTATATCTACCAAAACCCTATGGGAACGTTTATTGGAATTGCATTAAATATATGTATCAATTTGAAAATAAATGATACCTTTGCTGTGCTGATTTTTTCAATCCATGGACATGATACGTCCCTTCCAATTTAGGTATTTTTCACAATGTTTTGTAGCTTTTAGCATATAGATCCTTGTTTGTTTTATTAAGTATTTTATTTTTCTGAACACTATAACCAGCACTGCATTTTTTCATTTCAGTTTCCAACTGAACATTGATAGTATATGGAAATAAAACTGATTTTTGAGCACTGACTTATATCCTATGATCCTCATTTAATAGATCTGGGACTTTTTTGTGGATTCCTTGGGATTTTCTATGTAGCCAGTCATGTCACCTGTGAACAGGATCAGTCTTATTTCTTCATTTCTACTCTATATGCCTTTTAATTCATTTTCATGTCTTATCACACTGGTAGAACTTTCAGGACAATGTTGATCAGTAGTGGTGAGAGTGGACAACCATGTCTTGTTTCTGATCTTGAGGGGGAAGCATTCATTTTTATACCATTAACTATAGTTTTAGCTGTGGGTTATTTTGTAGATGCCCTTTAATAGAATGAAAAAAATTATAAATTGAAGATTATCAATTTTATTCATCTCTTCAAAGAATCAGTTTTTTGGATGTTGATTTTTTAATTGTGTTATTATGTTCAATATCATTGAATTACGCTCTTATATAATTATTTCCTGTCTTTTCCTTGATTTGTATTTATTTTGCTCCTTTTTTTTCTAGTTTTTTAAGGTGAAAGGATACATTATTGGCTTGATAACTGTCTGCTTTTTTAATATAGGCATTTGATGCTATAACTTCCCCCTTCTATAATGCTTTATCTGCCTCTCACAATTTTTTCTGTGTCATATTTATTTTCATTTAGTTCAAAATATTTAAAATTTTCCTTGAAACTTTCTCTTTGATTCACAGGTTATTTAGAAGACTATTCTTTAAATTCCAAATATTTACAGATTTTCCTTTTATCATTCTCTTACCAAACTTTAGTCTAATTCCTTTATGGTAAGGGAACATACAATTCTTCTACATTTTGTTATTTTTGTTTGTCTTAATGACCCAGGATATATGGTCTCCCTTGGAGAATGTTCCATGTACTTAAAAAGAATACTTATTCTGTGGATGGTAAGAGTGTTCTATAAATGTCAATAATACACAGTTGATGGATAGTGTTGTTTAGTATTTCCATGCCTTTGCTGATTTTCTGTCTAATCTATCTGAGTTTGCTGTTCTATAAGTTTCTGGGAGAAAACTGTTGATTTCTTCAACTAGAATTTTGGAATTCTCTATTTTCTCTTCCTCTTTTGTCCATTTTTCCTTCATGTACTTTGAAATTCTGTTACTAGGAACAAATAAACTTAGGATTATTATGTACTTTTAGTAAATTCTTTCTGTAAATTGGCCTAATATAATTTCAGTTTTCAAAGACTTTGCAGTATTTCTGAGTTCTCAAAGCCAGTGCATACTGTTTAGGGTCATATCCATGCATGCTCAGCTCAGCAGTGAACCTAGTAATTCATACATAACTTGAGGGTTATTTTACCTGACTCCATCCTCTTTTGGGGGCTTCCCAGGTGGTGCTAATGGTAAAGAACCCGCCTACCGAAAACTGTACAACTACATGTAAAAGAATGAAATTAGAACACTTCCTAACACCATACACAAAGATAAACAAAAAAATGGATTAAAGACCTAAATGCATGACCAAAAACTATAAAACTCTTTGGGGAAAACATAGGCAGAATACTTAATGACATAAATCAAAGCAAGATCCTCTATGACCCACCTCCTAAAGTAACGGAAATAAAAACAAAAGTAAACAAGTGGGACCTGATTAAACTTAAAAGCTTTTACACAGCAAAGGAAAATATAAGCAAGGTGAAAAGACAACTCTCAGAGTGGGAGAAAATAATAGCAAATGAAACTGACAAAGGATTAATTTCCAAAACATACAACCAGCTCACACAACTCAATGCCAGAAAAATAAACAACCCAATCAAAAAGTGGGGAAAAGACCAAAACAGACATTTCTCCAAAGAAGACATGCAGATGGCTAAAGTGAGTAAAGTCGCTCAGTCATGTCCAACTCTTTGTGACCCCATGGACTATACAGTCCATGGAAATCTCCAGGCCAGAATACTGGAGTGGTCAGCCTTTCCCTTCTCCAGGGGATCTTCCCAACCCAGAGATCAAACCCAGGTGTCCCCCATTGCAGGCAGATTCTTTACCAGCTAAACCACAAGGGAAGCCCAAGAATACTGGAGTAGGTAGCCTATCCCTTCTCCAGTGGATCTTCCCCACCCAGGAATTGAACTGGTGTCTCCTGCATTGCAGCCGGATTCTTTACCCAACTGAGCTATGAGGGAAGCTCAACAGGTGGCTAACAGACACATGAAAAGATGCTTAACATCGCTCATTATTAGAGAAATGCAACTCAAAACCACAATGAGATATCACCTCACACCAGTCAGAATGGCCATCATCAAAAAGTCTACAAACAATAAATGCTGGAGAGGGTATGGAGAAAAGGGAACGCCTTGGCACTGTTGATAGGAATGTAAATTAATACAGCCACTATGGAAGAGAGTAAGGAGATTCCTTAAAAAACTAGGAATAAAACCACCATATGACCCAGCAATTCCACTCCTGGGCATATACCGAGGAAACCAAAATTGAAAAAGACACATGGATCCCATTGTTCACTGAAACACTATTTACAATAGTTAGAACATGGAAGCAACCTAGATGTCCATCGACAGATGAATGGATAAAGAATTTGTGGTCCATACACACAACGGAATATTACTCGCCTATAAAAAGGAATGCATTTGAGTCAGTTCTGATGAGGTGGATGAACCTAGACCCTATTATACAGAGTGAAGTGAGTCAGAAAGAGAAAGATAAACATTGTATTTTAACACATATATATGGAAAATGGTACTGAAGAATTTATTTGCAGGGCAGCAATGTTGCGACAAGTTGACTCACTGGAAAAGACTCTGATACTGGGAAAGGTTGGGGGCAGGAGGAGAAGGGGACGACAGAAAATGAGATGGTTGGATGGCATCACCGACTCTGTGGACATGAGTTTGAGTGAACTCCAGAAGTTGGTGATGGACAGGGAGGCCTGGCGTGCTGTGATTCATGGGGTCGCGGAGAGTCGGACACGACTGAGCGACTGAACTGAACTGAACTGAATGGAGAAACAGACATAGAGAACAGATTTATGGAAATGGGAGAGAGGAGGAGAGGGTGAGATGTATGGAAAGAGTAACATGGAAACTTACATTACCAATGTAAAATAGATAGCCAACGGGAATTTGCTGTATGGCTCAGGAAACTCAAACAGGGGCTCTGTATCAACCTAGAGGGGTGGGATGGGGAGGGAGATGGGAGGGAGTTTCAAAAGCGAGGGGATACATGTATACCTATGGCTGATTCATGTTGAAGTTTGACATAAAACAACAAAATTCTGTATAGTGATTATCCTTCAATAAAAAAATAATAATAAAAAAGAACCCACCTACCAATGCAAGAGACACAAGTAAGAGACATGGGTTCGATCCTTGGGTTGGTAATTTTCCCTTGAGGAGGGCATGGCAACCCACTTCAGTATTTTTGCCTGGATGGAGGAGTCTGGCGAGCTATGGTCCATAGGGTTGCAAAAAGTCAGACACGACTGAAGCAACTTAGCTCTTTTTGATCTCCCTGATACTTTCCAACTTTCCTAGGGCTCTTTTTGGTACTCTGACCAGAAAGCTGGCACTTTATTTACTCCATTCTACCATACACTTCCCATGTCTGCCCCTGTTTCTAGGGGTAGGGATAGTTAAGCAGTGGGAAGACAGAAGAAAAACAAAGCAGTGGTATTTTTCCCCACTCTCTTGGAACTACTTGTCCAGGAAAGAGGAATGTTTCCTTCCCCCTAAGTGTTAGGCCCCAGTGAGTCACTTTACTACTACTGTCACTGCTACCCCTGGACTTGTTTGAAGCTATGGCATGAGAGAACGAAAAAAGAGAGGGAAACAAGAAAAATGGGGAGCTTTCTCACACAAACTCTGTAAGTGTTAGGCTCCTTGAATCAGAAGTAGAAGACTTATCTGGAGTTCTATCTGTGTTGATGTTCATGTCCAGGTTTTAGGCTGAAATGAGGTCAGGCTGGAAGATTCTAGATACACACAAAAGGTAAACTCATTACCAGTTTCGTGCTGCTTTAATTTATGGACTTCCTCAATCTGTCTACTATTTACTTTTCAGAGTCCTCAATAGCCAATCCATATTTCTGTCCAGATTTTATAGCTGCTTTCAGTGGAAGACAGGGTATATACAATGTGCATACTTCATCTAACTTAAAATCAGAAACAAGAGAAAGGCTTCTTAAGCCTTCAGATTCCTGGGCTTCTCACCAGACCTACAGGCTCTTAAAGGGGAACTGGGGAGTGGAGGACAAAATGCAGGTTTTTGGAGCGCTCCATAGGAGACGCTGATGCACAACTGCCGTGGAGAGCCATTTCTCAGAATACAGTTAAGCAACCACAGATAACCCGCAGCTGCTCAGACTCCACCCCGGATCACTCTAATAATGGCTAAAGTTTAAGACATCTGGGTCCTTAATCAAAGACTGCAGACTCAAATGCTGCCACACGCCACATTGGACCTATGACACCAAAAAATGATAAGGACAGTAGTAAACTAGAAAGCCCAGTTCTGCCAGGGGCTCTGATAAGCTCCGAACAACCACTCCTATGGGGAATGCAGTTCCAGTAGCACCAGAACTGTAAATTTTCAATAAAACAGTAACAATCTGGATTTTTTATAAAAAATCTCCCAATTTTTAAATGATAGTCAAATAATTAAAAAATTTAACTGCAGGGCATCAATTTGCTCTTTTTGGCCAAGAGAGAAACTGGTAGCATTTCTATAAAGTACTTTGGTTATGCAACCTCAGTTCAGTTCAGTTCAGTTCAGTTGCTCAGTCGTGTCCAACTCTTTGCGACCCCATGAATCACAGCACGCCAGGCCTCCCTGTCCATCACCAACTCCCGCAGTTCACTCAAACTCATATCCATCGAGTTGGTGATGCCATCCAGCCATCTCATTCTCTGTCGTCCCCTTCTCCTCCCACCCCCAATCCTTCCCAGGATCAGAGTCTTTTCCAGAGAGTCAACTCGTCACATAAGGTGGCCAAAGTATTGGAGTTTCAGCTTCAGCATCAGTCCTTCCAATGAACACCCAGGATTGATCTCCTTTAGAATGGACTGGTTGGATCTCCTTGCAGTCCAATGGACTCTCAAGGGAAAAACCATAGCCTTGACTAGACGGATCTTAACCTAGATAGCATATTAAAAAGCAGAGACATTACTTTGTCCACAAAGGTCCGTCTAGTCAAGGCTATGGTTTTTCTAGTGGTCATGTATGGATGTGAGAGTTGGACTGTGAAGAAGGTTGATCACCGAAGAATTGATGCTTTTGAACTGTGGTGCTGGAGAAGACTCTTGAGAGTCCCTTGGACTGCAAGGAGATCAAACCAGTCCATCCTAAAGGAGACCAGTTCTGGATGTTCATTGGAAGGACTGATGCTGAAGCTAAAACTCCAATACTTTGGCCACCTGATGCAAAGAGCTGACTCATTGAAAAAGACCCTGATGCTGGGAAAGATTGAGGGCAGGAGGAGAAGGGGATGACAGAGGATGAGATGGTTGGATGGCATAACCGACTCAATAGACATGGGCTTGGGTGGACTCCGGGAATTGGTGATGTTTGGGGAGGCCTGGCGTGCTTTGATTCATGGGATCGCAAAGAGTCGCACACGACTGAGCAACTGAACTGAACTGAAGTATGCATATGTTTAGTATGTGCACGTGTGTGTGCATGTTTATGTGAGTGTATGCATTCCTTTGAAAAATTTGATCTCTGTCCTTGAATACCTAAAGATCTCTTACATGGAGCCAAACTATTCATTGTTTGGAAACTTTGTGATATAGCAACATGTATAAACTGTAACTCCCTTTGGAAAGAGCTATTTACCAATTTATAGATGGTTGTCTGTGAACTGGATTCCCTGAGGTGTTACTAAGAATTCCTTTTTCTTTAAGGCAAAACATTTAATGGAACTTGCCAAGCTTCTTTTTTCCCCCACTAAGAATAGAATGATTATATTCTTTGCAACTAAAGATGGAGAAGCTGTATACAGTTAGCGAAAACAAGACCAGGAGCTGACTGTGGCTCAGATCATGAACTCCTTATTATGAAATTCAGACTTAAATTGAAGAAAGTAGGGAAAACCACTAGACCATTCAGATATGACCTCAATCAAATCCCTTATGATTATACAGTGGAAGTGAGAAATAGATTTAAGGGACTAGATCTGATTGATAAGAGTGCCTGATGAACTCTGGACGGAGGTTCCTGACATTGTACAGGAGAAAGGGACCAAGACCATCCCCATGGAAAAGAAATGCAGAAGAGCGAAATGGCTGTCTGAGGAGGCCTTACAAATAGCTGTGAAAAGAAGAGAGGCGAAAAGCAAGGGAGAAAAGGAAAGATATAAGCATCTGAATGCAGAGTTCCAAAGAATAGCAAGGAGAGATAAGAAAGTCTTCCTCAGTGATCAATGCAAAGAAATAGGGGAAAACAACAGAATAGGAAAAACAAGAGACCTCTTCAAGAAAATTAGAGATTCCAAGGGAACATTTCATGCAAAGATGGGCTCGATAAAGGACAGAAATGGTATGGACCTAACAGAAGCAGAAGATATTAAGAAGAGGTGGCAGGAATACACAGAAGAACTGTACAAAAAAAATCTTCACGACCAAGATAGTCACGATAACGTGATCACTGACCTAGAGCCAGACATCTTGGAATGTGAAGTCAAGTGGGCCTTAGAAAGCATCACTACGAACAAAGCTAGTGGAGGTGATGGAATTCAGTTGAGCTATTTCAAGTCTTGAAAGATGATGCTGTGAAAGTGCTACACTCAATATGCCAGCAGATTTGGGAAACTCAGCAGTGGCCACAGGACTGGAAGAGGTCAGTCTTCATTCCAATCCCAAAGAAAGGCAATGCCAAAGAATGCTCAAACTACCGCACAATTGCACTCATCTCACACGCTAGTAAAGTCATGCTCAAAATTCTCCAAGCCAGGCTTCAGCAGTATGTAAACCGTGAACTTCCAGATGTTCAAGCAGGTTTTAGAAAAGGCAGAGGCACCAGAGATCAAATTGCCAACATCCGCTGGATCATGGAGAAAGCAAGAGAGTTCCAGAAAAACATCTATTTCTGCTTCATTGACTATGCCAAAGCCTTTGACTGTGTCGATCACAATAAACTGTGGAACATTCTGAAAGAGATGGGAATCCCAGACCACCTGACCTGCCTCTTGAGAAACCTGTATGCAGGTCAGGAAGCAACAGTTAGAACTGGCATGGAACAACAGACTGGTTCCAAATAGGAAAAGGTGTACGTCAAGGTTGTATATTGTCACCTTGCTTATTTAACTTATATGCAGAGTACATCATGAGGAACGCTGGGCTGGAAGAAGCACAAGCTGGAATCAAGATTGCTGGGAGAAATATCAATAACCTCAGATATGCAGATGACACTACCCTTATGGCAGAAAGTGAAGAGGAACTCAAAAGCCTCTTGATGAAAGTGAAAGAGGAGAGTGAAAAGGTTGGCTTGAAGCTCAACATTCAGAAAACAAAGATCATGGCATCTGGTCCCATCACTTCATGGGAAATAGATGGAAAAACAGTGGAAACAGTGTCAGACTTTGTTTTTTTGGGCTCCAAAATCACTGCAGATGCTGACTGCAGCCATGAAATTAAAAGACACTTGCTCCTTGGAAGGAAAGTTATGACCAACCTTGATAGTATATTAAAAAGCAGAGACATTACTTTGCCAAGAAAGGTCCGTCTAGTCAAGGCAATGGTTTTTCCCGTGGTCATGTATGGATGTGAGACTTGGACTGTGAAGAAAGCTGATCGCCGAAGAATCGATGCTTTTGAACTGTGGTGTTGGAGAAGACTCTTGAGAGTCCCTTATACTGCAAGGAGATCCAACCAGTCCATTCTAGAGGAGATCAATCCTGGATGTTCATTGGAGGGACTGATGCTAAAGCTGAAACTGCAATACTTTGGCCACCTCATGCGACGAGTTGACTCACTGGAAAAGACTCTGATGCTGGGAAAGGTTGGGGGCAGGAGGAGAAGGAGACGACCGAGAATGAGATGGCTGGATGGCATCACCGACTCTGTGGACATGAGTTTGAGTGTACTCCGGGAGTTGGTGATGGACAGGGAGGCCTGGGGTGCTGTGATTCATGGGGTCGCGGAGAGTCGGACACGACTGAGCGACTGAACTGAACTGAACTGAAGAATATCTTTTCACCAAAGCCTCTTCTTTCAACAAGAACCCGAGGAAATGAAGCTAGTGGAGGAAATTTGTAAAAGAAAGAAAAATCTCAAATATTATGTTGCCAAGAATTTTTAATTTGCAAGTTACTGAAGGGTATGTGACATGTCTCATTTGATTTTAATTTCAAAGTGATGTGACCTGACAGGGATAATGAAGTGAAATGTATGCTACAAACATTTTTATATACAAACCAATTCTGTTACTGTCAATAATAGAAACTCAGGAATTACTTATGTATAAATATGACATCATATTTTAATTTTAGTGAAGAAATTCATTAATAAATATGAATTTACATTTAGTTCCAAGCTGGTTCACTTAAGTGGTGGAAGCACATTGCTACCCAAACTGAAGTTAAACACCTGAATATGTCAGGAAAACAGTTCCCTTCAGTCGATCAGTCATGTCCGACTCTTTGTGACCGCATGGATCGCAGCACTCCAGGCCCCCCTTTCCATCACCAACTTCTGGAGTTTATTGAAACTCATGTCCATTGAGTCGGTGATGCCATCCAACCATCTCATCCTCTGTCATCCTCTTCTCCTCCTGCGTTTAATCTTTCCCAGCATCAGGGTCTTTTCCAAGAATCAGTTCCTCACATCAGGTGGCCGAGGTACTGGAGTTTCAGCTTCAGCATCAGTCCTTCCAATGAATATTCAGGGCTGATTTCCTTTAGGATTGACTGGTTTGATTTCCTTGCAGACCAAGGGACTCTCAAGAGTCTTCTCCAACATCACAGTTCAAATGCATCAGTTCTTCGGTGCTCAGCTTTCTTTATAGTCCAGCTTCCATATTCACACACGCTGCTGCTGCTGCTAAGTTGCTTCAGTCGTGTCTGACTCTGTGCGACCCCCATAGATGGCAGCCCACCAGGCTCTCCCATCCCTGGGATTCTCCAGGCAAGAGTACTGGAGTGGGTTGCCATTGCCTTCTCCCATCCATACATGACTACTGGAAAAACCATAGCTTTGACCAGAAGGACCTTTGTTGGCAAAGTAAAGTCTCTGCTTTTTAACATGCTATTTAGGTTGTTCATAACTTTTCTTTCAAGGAGCAAGCTTCTTATAATTTCATAGTTGGAGTCACCATCAGCAGTGACTTTGGAGCCCCCCAAAATAAAGTCTCTCACTGTTTCCCCATCTATTTTCTGTGAAATTGGGACCAGATGCCATGATCTTCATTTCTGAATACTGAGTTTTAAGCCAACTTTTTCACTCTCCTCTTTCATTTTCATCAAGGGGCTCTTTAGTTTTTCTTTGCTTTCTGCCACAAGGGTGGTATCATCTGCATATCTGAGGTTATTGATATTTCTCCCAGCAATCTTGATTCCACCTTGTGCTTCATCCAGCCCAGCGTTTCTCATGATGTACTCTGCATATAAGTTGAATATGCAGGAAATACAACTGAGTTCAAAATCCAAGGAGGGCATATGACTTGTCATATGGCTTGTCACCACCCTAACCCAGCTATCCCTTCTCACTGACAGCTACATATTCCATTTTATATGTATTTTTCTTACTTTATCTTCCAGGTTCTGTTTTTTCATTACTCTGACTTATCTATAACTCCCACTCACTTGTGACCATCATGGCTCCACCAGATTCTTTCTATAAATACCTTATGACCTAAAAGCTTCTGCTCCTGTTTAAGGAGGATTATTACTGGTTCTTATATATTCATATTACTAAATTCAAGTCTATAAAAAAAAGAATCTGATTGTGTTTTAATTTCCTGTTTATGAATACTTTTTTACTCTATTTCAAAGGATACTGACCGATCTGTGAAAAAGCCACATTTGAGCTAATTGCCCATCCTTGACCTAATCTGTTATGGCTCAAATTCATTTAACAATCAAATTAATATCATTCATTGGCAAAATCTGTGATGTACACTGACTCTGGTTAGGTTCCAACATCACAGAGAAATTAAAAATTCTAACACTAGATTTCAGACCTTTAGCTAACTATAACTAGCACATGGATTATTTGCAAATACTCTTTCACACAGAAGGTGTGAAAGTATCAACCAATGTAAACGTTAAACCATATCTGTATTGGTTTGAATAGCTTTCAAATCCACTTTGATATTTGCTGTGTTAAACCTGGACTGTTTCCTTGAGGGACTCCTAGGAACTGGTGAATACTGTATTTTCCAGAAGATAGTTCCAGACATCTACAGATTTGTTCAGCTAAGTAAATAAAGAGTAAAGTCTCCATCATTCTACCCTTTCACTTCTTTTGGCTCTGAGCCCTCAAAAAGCAGAAGGTTAAAAGAAACCAAACTAACATCTTTCCCAACCTCTTCATTTTATTTATGTATTTGATTTTTACAAGGTTCAGTAAGCAAAACATGGCCATTAAATGAAAGATTACCATCACATGAGTGCTATAACTGACTTGGAACTTGATTAAAACTAAATCTGTTCATTGACCAACAGGTCAAATATGCCCTTTCCAAGTCCTGGGGAATGTTTAAGAGCACACATAAACACATAGCCATCAAACTGATTTGAATTGGACAAAATAAACAAAATCTGGTCTAAATGGGAGTTTGTTCAGTTATGTCTCTCAGCTTTCAAAAAGCCCTGAAAGAAAGATTCACAGCTTGAATGTCTCAAAAGAATCCTCCAGGGATTTACAGATTTGTTTATTAATCAAAGCTAAATCAGAAGGAACTTAAATTACCTCTGCTTTCATAATATTTTAAAGAGGAGATTTTCATACTGGTTAGGGACTGCCCTAAACAATTCTCTGAAATATGCAACATCAGTTTGTCAATGTAAAGATTCATGGGCCACTGAAACTCAGAGACTATCAAATAGCTTCCATTATCTCATTTCACAGACAAGAAGTCAACATAGAGGAGAGAAGAAGCAACCTGCTCCAAGTGTATAACTTGGTAATAGTAGAATTCAGATTAGAACCCATGCCTTTGAGAGCAAAAGATTTTTTTCTTTGGAGAGGGGTGTTAACTTTGCAATAGCAATTGCAATTTTGAAGGCACACTCTCTTTAACCTAGAAATTACACTTTTAGGAGTTCATAGTATAGAAATACCAGTACAAATATGCAAAAATCATATATACTAGGACATCCACTGTACCACTGTTTGTAGAATGAATAGCTGAAAGCAACCTACATGTCCAACAATGGGGAAATTATTGAGTACAAGATTCTATTACCATGTAATGAAATAAAAGAGCTGTTAAAAACAATATAGTATATTTAAATATTCTGACATGAATATTCATGAAAAACTGTAAAGTGAAAAAAGCAATTTTCAGATCAAAGAGTGAGTATGACCTCATTTTCTTGTTTGTTTAAAAAACAAATTAAAACTGTGTGCACATGTCCGTGTGTGCGTGTATGCGTACGTCTGGAAAGCCACATACCACTGAGGGAGGAATTTTAAAAAACAAAAAGTAACATTACAAAAAGTCTTCCACAAGAACAATAAAATAATTTGAGAATATGTTAGTAACCTGAGGCATATCGTACTCAGGAAAGGCTCCTGGGTTGTAAACAGCTCACATGTGAGCAGTAGGAATTCCCTGGGTGGGACATGGAGATGGTTTTGGCACTGCATTGATCTCCAGCAGTCACCACCACTCTATGCATTCTTTGACGTAAAAACGATATTCTCTCCATCTGTATAAAGTGCTTTTCAAACCCGAGTATCATTCTCCCCAGCACTCCCCACTTCCACTAGCTGCCCTCTTTATCTATTCCTAGAGGGAAATCCTGGAAAACCATAGCACAGACTCCTGGAAAATCAACCCTCCCTGTGAGATGGAGTAGACTAAGACTCTTAATAGTGCATTTTACCCCTGTATCTGTTACAATTCTAGAAGAAGATTGTAAATGTATATCTGAGGTTTCTCTGAGCACACATTCCATTGCCATAGGCTTAAGAACTGTGGATAAGTTGCCTCTTTTGGAAAGCTTAACCTCAGCTAAGTAAAGCAAGAGCTTTAATAGCTATATTAAATCCCTGTGTTCTTTTTTAATATGCTTTTGAGACAGAAACAAAATTTATTATTATTTGAGTATTCCTAGCCTCACTCTGAACCCTGGAGGCCTCTGCTCCCCAGTAAAGATAATTTTGTCTCTGCCTGCTTATTGTCTCCTCTTTGCCTAGCCTCTGAAGAGTTGGGGTTTTTTTTGTTTTTTGTTTTATCTTGCCAATTTAATTGCTGGCTTCCTGTGACACAGAATAAGAAGAATGGGAAGAAAGAGATAGGACTCAAAAGAATCCAAGAGGCGAAAAAACAGTGGAGAGCACTGGGGAGACATGGAAATGAGAAAGTATAGAAGAAGGCTCCAGGTGGCCTCCAACAATAAGGAAATGGAAGAACAGGGTTATGAGAATAGTAGACAAATTCTGTACATTTGATCCACTTTAACATGTTTTGAGAACTGTAAGCAAAATTTAGAACCACTGTTCATTTGTTTTGGTTGTTTCTTTGAATGGCACACAGCCCTGAAACTTGGTCACATGAGGTCAGAATTTATTCAGGTCACAGAATATTCCAAGGGAACAAGCAGATATGATATTCACAGAACGGTATCTAAAAGAATCACAGTGAGAACCAATAGGGAAACAGGATTGAAACAATACTATGGAGCAAATGAACCTAATACACATATATAGAACATTCTATCCAACACCAACAGAATACACATTCTACTCAAGTGCACAGGGAATATTTTCCAGGACAGATCATATGTTAGGCCACAAAACAAGTCTAAACAAATTTAAGAAAACAGAAATTACATCAAGTATCTTTTCTAACTACAGTGGTATGAAAATAGAAATCAATAACAGGAAGAAAGCTGAAAAACTCAAAAACCCTTGGAAATTAAACAACACACTTCTGACCAAACACTAAATCAGAGAAGAAATGAAAAAGGAAATTTTAAAAATTATTTTGAGACAAATGAAAATGGAAGAAGAAAAAGCAATTTTGAGACGAAA
This sequence comes from Moschus berezovskii, assembly GCF_049115385.1. Lineage (NCBI taxonomy): Eukaryota > Metazoa > Chordata > Mammalia > Artiodactyla > Moschidae > Moschus > Moschus berezovskii. Next base: position 51,546,119 of record NC_142466.1, on the reverse strand, counting down.
GTGTATAAGGCATACACTAAGAAAAAAGTTCTTAAATAAACAACCTAACAGTACACCCTAAGAAATTAGAAAAAAATGAAGCCCAAAGTTAGCAGAAGGAGAGAAATAATAAAGATTAGGTCAGAAATAAGTGAAATACAGAAAAGGAAAACGGAAGAGATTAACAAAACTAAGTGTTGATTCTTTGAAAAGATCAAAAAAATTGATAAACTTTTAGCTAGACTCACCAAGAAAAAAGAGGAATCAAAGGAATAAAATTATAAATGAAAGAGAAGCATTATCAGCTGATACCACAGAAATACAAAAAGATCATAAGAGACAACTAGGAACCATTATTTGCCAACAAATTGGGCAAATTAGAAGAAATGGATAAACTCCTAGAAGCATAAAACCTACTAAGACTAAATCACAAAGAAATATAAAACCTGAACAGACCTATGAGTAAGGAGATTGTCAGTAATCAAAAATCTCCCAACAAAGAAAAGCCCAAGACCAGATGGTTTTACTAGTGAATTCCACCAAACATTTAAAGAATTGACGCCAATCCTTTTCACATTCTTCCAAAAAGCTGACGAGGAAGGAACACTTCCAAACTCATTTTATGAGGCCAGCATTACTCTGACATCAAAGCCAGATAAGGACACTACAAAAAAAGAAAGCGAAGTGAAGCATTAGTCATTCAGTCATGTCAGACTCTGCGACACCATTGGCTGTAGTTTGCCAGGCTCCTCTGTCCATGGAATTCTCCAGGCGAGAATACTGACTACTCTAATTCAATAGAGTAATTGAAGTCCTAACCAGAGCAATCAGGTAAAATAAAAAAGAAATAAAAGGCATCCAAATTAGAAAGAAAGAAGTAAAATTGTCTCTGTTTGAAGATAACATTATCTTATACATAGGAAACTCTAAAGACTCCACCGAAAAACTCTCTTTAAGAACTAATCAACGAATTCAAGAAAGTTGCAGGATACAAAATCAACAAACAAAAATCAGTTATGTTTCTAAACACTAACAACAAACTATCTGAAAAAAAATAATTTATTTACAACAGAATCAAAAAGAAAAAAAATCGTTATGTGTGAAAGCTAAAAAATAAATCATTGAAAGAGAGAGTGGATTGGTGGCTGCCAGAGGTGGGGGGGAGGGTTGAGGGAAATGAGTGAAGATAGTCAAAGGGTACAAACATCCAGTTATAAATAAGTTCCAAGGATGTAATGTACAGCACAGTGACTATAGTTAACAATACTCTGTTGTAGACTTATAAGTTGCTAAGAGAATAGATCTTAAAAGTTCTCAGCATAAAAAAGGGTAAATGTGTGGAGATGGATATGCTAACTCACTCATCATGGTGATTATTTCTCAATATATATATCTACCAAATCATCACACTGTACAACTTAAACTTACACAGTGTAATATGTCAATTATATCTCTATAAAACTAGAGGGAAAAAAGATCAAAATTCATTACAAAAATTATTGATAAAATTTGAATATCAGATGTATATATGCATATAATGACTGATTTTTCTAATTTCAAAAGACAAAGAACTTGAATTCAAGGAAAGACTTAAGTGAGAAAATAATACTCTAATCAGAAAACAACAACCACCTAAAAGTTTTCAAAACTTCTGTCTGTCTTTGTTTCTGCTCATAAGAGATAAGACATGGAGAACTCAAGTATATACACATACAGGTATGGGAAAGGAAATCTGAGATTTCCCTTAAGATGAGAAAGCTGAAGCCATTTCTACACCTGGTAATGAGGGCTACAAGTCTCCAAATTAGAAATAATATCCAAGTAAACTTAATTCCTGAAAAGTTGATGGCTGAATTTAATGTCATTGGGTCTTGAAAAAATCAGGACTAAATTAGGGAATAAGAAAATGTGAAGGTCAGAAAGGAATATACATAAATGCTCTCCTAGTTTTTCTGTAAATTATTTACCTCTTGTACTAGTGCTAACACTAGAAGAGATTAAAAACACTGAAAACATCAGTAAGCAGAATTTATTTTAATAGAGTAAACATTCTGAAAAGGAAAAGCATGAAATGCCTTTATTTGATTATCCGTGAGACATGGAGCTGTTTGGTGGATTGCTCATGCACAACCACTGCTAGTGCAAGAACTGGGATATGAGACAGAACAGTAACAGCCACTCTAGTCTGGGCTGGAAAATTCAACCTGTAGAATGAGGACAAGTATCTCAAGGTTAAACTTAAAACTGTTGACTCACTGGAAAGGACTCTGATGCTGGGAGGGATTGGGGGCAGGAGGAGAAGGGGACGACAGAGAATGAGATGGCTGGATGGCATCACCGACTTGATAGACATGAGTTTGAGTGAACTCCGGGAGTTGGTGATGGACAGGGAGGCCTGGCCTGCTGTGATTCATGGGGTCGCAAAGAGTCGGACACGACTGAGCAACTGAACTGAACTGAACTGAAACTTAAAATTGTAGAGAAGATAAAAGGAAACCATATATTCCCCAAAGTATTAATTTTTGAGAACTATTTTTCAGGTTATTTCTACATTTCAAATGATACATCTCAAGATAACAACAGAAGTTTTTCAATTGGGTTTTGCCTTTCAAATAAAGCCTAAGGGTGTTAAGAGAATAAAGCAAATAACAAGCAACCTCAGTACCCAGACCCTGCTCCTCCTCGCAGCAGTACCAACACTAAGTCCTATTCTAGCTCACTGGCATTCTTCCCTATGTAACAGGATGGTAAGGTTCAAGTTCATCCCTGGCAGTTGTTCAAAGGATCAGTGTGGAAAACAGGATAAAAGGAAACTGCCTTGAATTGCAACAACATAGATTATTTTTCAGAAAAAATTCAGAACTGTGATAGCGATTAAACTCTAGGATGGAGGTCTGAGAAAGAACTATCACCTGTTCTTCTCCAGATGTTGGGACAAACAGAACAAGTCCTCTTTAATCCAAGACAGTATATTTCCTAGGAACCAATGAAAATTGTACTTGGGGGAAATTTTTCACCACATTTCATGCCAAATATATTTTATACTATTTCATTCCAAAATGCACTTGTTTCATTTAACTTCCAAAAAACACTGACAAAGAACATTGTCAAAGAGTTCTGTTTTTTGTGGGACATAAGAGACAAAAATACTTCTTAAAAGGAGAGTATTAATTGGTAGTTTGATTAATTCTTTGATGTAAGATTGTGTTTTATGAACCTTGTGTTAACAGAAAGTACAGTTAAGTGTCACTCTATTGCTTTAGAATCTGAATTGATTAGTTTTATTGGTTGACTGGTTTTGTTAGTTGATTTGTTAGTTGGTTTTGTTAGTTGGTTAGTTGATTATTTTTAACAATTGATTGTATTTACTCCTGTAGAAATTAAGAAAATGTAAACTCCCCACAGTAGGCATGTATTCAATTAGTGCTCATTTCAGAGGGAAAGAATTAATAGTTTCTTGAGATCCTTAAGATGATACTAGAAACTAAGGCATACCAAAAAGCCTACCATATGCTAGGAACTGTTTTAAAATTTTCAGAGTATTACTTCATATAATTCTTACAGCAAGGCTGGTATAATCCTTACAACAGAATAATTACTAAAGCAGACCCTAAAGTGCTTTACCCATATGCCTTGAACCTCTGGACAAAACCAAGACAGTGTTCCTCTTCATTTTGCAGATGAGGAAAGCAAGAGACAGAATGGTTAGAAGACTTGTCCAAGACTACCCAACTACTAAGAATAGAGTTGGCATTTGAACCCACCCCGGCACCATGGATTCCATTTCCCCAGTTATGTGGTAGAATCTATGCAGAAAATCTAAACTGTGGGGAGTGTTCTCCAAAACACAAATACTCCTAGAAATTTCATCAGTTGCATTGGATTTCTGTGTATGTGAGATTGCAGAAAGTGAAAACTAGAGATAGCAACTTCCAGGGGAAATTGGGTTTCTGGCAGCTGCTTTGAATTAACATTAAGAGCCAACATTAAGAAATGAGAAGCACAGAACAGGGTTTCCTCTAACAGACACTCCTGGAAATCCTGATTCCATGCAGAATCACAAACTCCAGATCTATATTTCCATACTCCTGACAGGTTACTAGCTTGCAGCTGAAACACAGGATGTGATTCTGGCTCAGGGGAAAAAAGAATTACTATGCCTGCCTGAAAGTCAGTCAACAGAGGCAAAGAAAAGAAGACACACAGGCACCTTTGAAACAGGAGCTGAGATGAAGAAGTTTGAAAGCATTTGCTCATCAGTATAAATTTGGGATAATGAAACCACCAATGGGTAGTCAAAAGTAAATCAAACACCTACCAAACGTCTAACTACATCTGCACATATGAAACTGCCACCTACTCGCCATGCAAGACAGCAGGGCTATATCCATCTCCCTTTTTACAGTTAAAACTTGCAGATTATTAATATTCTGTCTGAAACACAGAAAACTTGTTTAGTCCCAACAGGTTTAGTGAAAATCTTGGGCAAATAACATCTTTCTGGTCAAATTAGAATAATTAATAATATTATCATATTGAATTTCATCTGTATGTAAGGTCCAATACATTTATTTTTACTAAACTCTACAGATGATTGTATCACAAAGCATAAAAAAGTGCAGCATAATTTTTAGCCAAATTTGGGTAGCTCTTTAATAGAATATGGTAAAAGGAAAGCTGCAATGTTCTGTCTCATAAAGAGAACTCCAAGTCATTGCTCAATTGTGCAATGTCCAACATGAAACAATCTGGGGTCTGAAAAACGTGTCAGAGTTCTCTGAGGGTTTCCACAGAAAACAAGAATAATTAGAATTCTGGAGCAGAGCTGCCCTCTTTGACAACCTCTGCCCTCAGAGTTCAAGCTAAGCCAACACTACAAGAGGCTTCAGGGTAGACCCAAGATTGGCTTTCAGCCAGCCTTCAATAAATTACAGAGACTCCTGAGGAATTGGTTGCAAAACAACCCAGAGTCTGAGGCCAAGGCAAACTTTTCTGAACTGTTTACTCAGTTTCTACTCTCCTTATCAAGGTTGTCCAGCAATAGGCAAGTGGCTTACACGTGATATTTAAACATGGACTTATTTATACACAAGTCAAAAGCTCAGTGCTCTGATCTCCCCTGAATTGGCCAGAGACCCCCCAGCATCCATGCCCACAGCAGGTGGCCTTATGATGCTCAATGGGATCAAAAAGGGATTTTCTGCTCCAGAGGGGATTTGGAAAACCTCCCTGGCCCTGCTTTGTCAAGGAATTCTGTTTTCACTGGCTCTTACAGCACAGTCTGGAGTTCTGGACACAGGATATGGTTCTCAAGCACCACAGGAGAGGCCCCTTCTGTCATCTCAACCTCTGTAACAAGATCTTGCTTACAAAATGACTGATATTAGAAGGGAGATGATTAAAATATTTGACCAGAGCAAGACGCTTCCCTGAAATCATGTTACATGGGTCAGGCCATGTAACCCTTTCTCGCGGAATTCGCAGACTGAAGACCAAAGTCTTCCACTCCCACTGGGAATTCTGCTCTTAGGGCAATGAGGCCACCTGTGCTGCATTTGCCTCTCTAGCTCCAGTTTCTAGCACCAGTGTCTGGCATTTTTAACAATCCTTTGATGAATGAATGTTTCAGCAAGTCAGGTGACAGTCAGGAGCCTATCCTGCATTAGCCATCTGCTCAGTTCATTTCAAATGAACACTCACTCACTGAGATCTTATGACAGGCCAGGCCACGCAAGGATGCATAGATGATTAAGGCACAGTCCTGCCCTGAAGGGCCCTGTAGTCTAGGGGGAGGCCTCATAGTTGGCTCATTTTGATAGAGCCTAAAGATATGAGATGGCTGGATGGCATCACCGACTCTGTGGACATGAGTTTGAATGTACTCCAGGGGTTGGTGATGGATAGGGAGGCCTGGTGTGCTGTGATTCATGGGGTCGCGGAGAGTCGGACACGACTGAGCGACTGAACTGAACTGAACTGAACTGAAAGATGGAATTGGAGAAGGCAATGGCAACCCACTCCAGTACTCCTGCCTGGAAAATCCCTTGGACGGAGAAGCCTGGTGGGTTGCAGTCCATGGGGTCGCGAAGAGTCGGGCACGACTGAGCGACTTCACTTTCACTTTTCACTTTCCTTCATTGGAGAAGGAAATGACAACCCACTCCAGTGTTCCTGCCTGGAGAATCCCAGGGATGGCGGAGCCTGGTGGGCTGCCATCTATGGGGTCGCACAGAGTCGGACACGACTGAGGCGACTTAGCAGCAGCAGCAGCAAAGATGGAAATATGGCCACCAAATGTAGAGTCTGAATCCTGCTGGCTGCTTTCAAGAGGGCATTTAAACATTCTGTGACATTCTAGGAAAGTTACCAAAGGGAGGGGTAGTTGGATGAAGGGAAAAGCTCAAAAGACAGGATAGACTAAAAAAACACAAAAAACCTGCTCATTCACTTTGACTCCATAATCCCTTCTCTGGAACTAGTCCCAGAGCAATTGGTCAAAAAAAAAAAAAAAAGCCTAAATGTATAAAGATGTTTTTCACCATATTATTATAATAGGGAACAACTGTAAACCATTTAAATGTCCATCAATAGAAGAAAAGCTAGTAGATTACAGCACAACCTAACGTTAGATGTAAAAAATAGAACATAAATTTGTATAAGGTACTGTGATTGGAACCATTTATATGTAAACAAAGATCAGAAAGGAACTAAAAGTAATTATATGGATATGTAAGGAACTTGAAAATTGCAAGCTGCTTTTACATATTCTCTTCTGGGATACTTTACAACAACTCTGGGAAACAAGTAGTATGATTATGAAGCCACATTTTTTTAATGCCTAAAGAATGAAGATTAGAATACAAAGCTTAAACACTAAAAAGACATAATCTCAAAGTCCTTCTTTCCATTATACTACTCTGTTTCTAGAAAATGAAAATCATTGCTGGGCTAGTATAGACAAAACATGTGCTAGTTTTTAATTACCAATATATTGGGGAGGCAAAAAGTTTGTTTGGGTTTTTCCATAACATCTTATGGAAAAATCTGAACAAGCTTTTTGGCTAACCCAATAGATATTTAAATAATTTAAAGTGCTTTCAGTAGTACATTTAACTTAAAAAATATATGTAAAGTAGCATTGAGGAGTTTCACATACCAAATAACAATGATAATTAACTTTGCTGAGAACTAGGAGGTGCTTCTTTTTTATCAAAAACTGAAAATCAGGAAAATAAGAATCCTAGTCTGCTTTTAATTCAATCTCCTCTTGATCCTAGTTGTAGAAAGTCACTTTAGTCATCCTTTGTAGTTGTTTGTGTGTCCTTGGTTTACTGACAGTGAAAGTTAAAACTTTGCTTTAACTTATAAGTCAATAAAAGTTGCTCAGGTGTTATCCTACTGTCTGACCAAGGAATACAATGGCTTCAAGATGGTTTCCCTCTCACACGCTAAGCAGAAAATCATTTCATCTGAATGCTGCACTGTATTAAAGATATTTCTGGATTTAGGTATCTTAACTGCAAAATAAGACAATACTTAGGATAGGATTTGATCCAACCCCAACATTCTCTGAGAGTATGCTCTTGATTTTCTCTCTCCCCTGTGTATATAGTATCAATACTACATTGATACAGGAATGTAGTATCAAATGTACATTTGCAAAATTCCAAGCCCACTTGCTCCAAGATACACACAAAATTGAAAGTCTCCACAAAGCCCCTTACCAGCAACAGTTCCTTGGAGTAGTATCTGCATTAGTCTACACTTCACCTCTCTCTCCCCTTCTTATGGTAGATTGGATTGCTATGATTTCATTAACCAAATGGGACACTTTCACCATGAGCCTTGCTTGTCATCTTTTGAAAACACCATGGCCATTTGGATGTTTCCACCATGTCATCAAGGGAGTTGCCTCTCTTGTCTTTCTCTTGCTCTTTTTTTCCCTCACTGATGTAGAAGTTTTGATAACCTTGGCTTGTTTCTAAGCTTGTCCTTTTGCCTGTCAAAGGGCAGAAAACAAGGATGAGGTGACCCACATTGCAAAGAAGATACAGAAAAATTCTCAAAAAAAAAAATCTCTCATTATAATTCTTGAATTATTTTTTTATTTGGAATAAGAAACTTCATTATTTTAATGAACAGCTATTGAACATCCAGAGACTAATACCAAATTTGCCTTGCCAGAAATGTGTTTAATCACATAATAATATTAATTTCAGATAAAGAAGGAAGAAAGCCAATTTTGGACATCAGAAGACATGTCTGAGTAGGGAAAGCAACTTGAAATCAGTGTGTCACATTCTGGAAGAGGTCTTTAAAATCAAATATAGTTCATCCTCCCTCCTAATATAAATTCCCTCCTGTAATGGGGGATAATGAAGCCCACTAGCTTCTGTGGGTTTCAGCACTTCCATTTCAAGGATATCCATTTAATTCCTTCTCAGAGCAGAATTAATAATTAACGTTTCTCTTATATAGAATTAAATCTTGTCTCTCCCTAAAACTTTCACCAGCATCTGCCCTCTGATTAAAAACAGAATAAACCCATTGCTTTTCCACTTAATGGTTTAGGTTAAGATTTCTCCCAAGTGGTTCCCAAGGAACCCTAGTCCTTAAGAGATGTTCACAAGTGCACCTGGGTTGGGGATTGTTTGCTCAAATAAGTTTAGGAGAGACTGCACTCTATACTCCTCTATTGGGGAATCACAGAAACCATTAAAGGCTGTGAAAAGTTTTTTAAAAACAAACGAAAAACTCTAGTCTGCCTTTATTTCATCCCTTTGCAAATATATTTTCTCTATGGAACCCTCTGCCTTGCTGAGGAATACCCATTAACATTTTTCAGGAGTAGTGTTCTAAGAAACACTGTGGGAATCCCAGAGCTGAGTCTTTTCTTTGCTAAACATCTCTGGTTTTGTCAAGAGCTCCTCATAGGAAAAATTTCCAGACACTTCACCCTTCTTGTTCATCACAAGGTCAGGGGTGACTGAAGGGCAGATGTAGGGAGGGAGAGGAATTCTGAAAAGATGTTAGGAGACAAATGACCACAAACTGCATCTCCTTCTAATTTTGTCAAGGGACATGGTAGCATTGACACCTGCATGAGTCTGAAAATAAAACTCAGCCTCCTCAAATTCAGCCCCATCTTCTACATCTGAGTTAGTTTTGTGTCCCCAGTGCTGTCCTATTTTCCTACCCACTTACTGCTCCTCCCATGGCAAGGAGAGAAAGAGGAGGAGGAGGAGGAAAGGTTATGTATCTGCACACCATGATTTGCCCACTCCAAATGTGGTGTGGAATTTGAGGGCTGTCTCTCATTATTCATGGAAGGCTAGCGGATCTTCAAGGACCTCAGGCCCCAAAGAAAAGGGAGAGTGAGAGAACCGGCCTGCCTGAAACTGTCATCATTCCCATACTGTCCCTGATTCAAACTGTGACTGTGCAAAGCTTTTCAGCTCTGCTCCTTAGCTGTTTTTCCTTCAAAGGAGCTCTGCCATCCGAAGAGCTTTGCTACTCTTAAATTCAGATTATTGTGTGTGTTTTTAAATAAAAACACCAATACAGTATAATAACACATATATAGATTATTTAGATTTAGAAAGATGGTAACTTTCTAAATTAGAAGGTTAGATTTAGATTTAGAAAGATGCTACTCTTAAATTCAGATTGTCATGTGTGTTTTTAAATAAAAACACCAATATAGTAAAATAACACATATATAGATTATTTAGATTTAGAAAGATGGTAATGATAACCCTGTATGCGAGACAGCAAAAGAGACACAGATGTATAGAACAGTCTTCTGGACTCTGTGGGAGAGGGCGAGGGTGGGATGACTGGGGAGAATGGCACTGAAACATGTATATTATCATATGTGAAATGAATCGCCAGTCAGGTTCGATGCATGAGACAGGATGCTCGGGGCTGGTGCACTAGGATGACCCAGAGGGATGGTATGGGGAGGGAAGTAGGAGGGGGGCTCAGGACGGTGAACATATGTACACCCGGAGCGGATTCATGTCAATGTATGGCAAAACCAATACAATATTGTAAAGTAATTAGCCTCCAATTAAAATAAATAAATTTATATTTTAAATAAAAAAATAAAATAAATTTTAAAAAGCTAAAAAAAAAAAAAGTACTTTGCCTTTGCAGAATGCTTTTTCCTATTACCGATTTTCCTATTAGTATGCTAATTTATTTTATTACCTTTAATCATCTCACCTATGTGCTTACCTTTTTCACTCTCCTAAATGGGGAAGAGGGAGCACCAGCGAATAAAGAGAATCTTGAGGATCAGTTGTGCTACCAAGATGGGGTGGCAGCTTTTACCTCCCTCTTGTTATCTCCTTCAATCTCTCCCAATAATTTAACTAAATGTGAACAAAAACTGAATTCTTCATATGCAAACTGAGTTTCAAGATAACTCTTCAAGACCTCTTCTGAAAATTATGACGACTACAATCTCCCTATACAGACATTTTGGAACTAACTGACATCATTAAATACCTTGTTAACTCATCAAATCACTATTTTATTATTGTTGGGGATTTTTCCTTTTACTTGCTCTGTCAAAAGTTTGCAGAATTTCAGTGAGTTTTCTCACTTCTATAGTTTTTTTTAAAGTTTATTGAATATTTAAGAATATTTCTATATTTTGATGCTATTATTTAATAAATAAATATTCATAAAAGTTATTTTAAATTAATTCTTCTTTAATTTTTGGCTATGCTTTGTTGGATCTTTGTTTGGGGTCTTTGTCGCTGCACAGGCTTTTCTCTTGTCACAGCAAGTGGGGCCTACTCTTCATTGTGGTGCATGGGCTTCTCACTGTGGTGGCTTCCCTCCTTGGGGAGCATGGGCTCTAGGCCCATGGGCTTCAGAAGTTGCAGCGCATGGGCTCAGCATTTGTGGCACATGGGCTTAATTGCCCTGCAGCATGGGGGATCCTCCCAGAATAGGAATCGAACGCATGTCCCCTGCACTGGCAGGCAGATTCTCAAGCAATGGAACCCCAGGGAAGCCCATAAAAGTTAATTTAAAACAATAAAAATCATCTTCATTGCTTTAACGTTTTATTACTTTGATTTTTGCTTTTTTCTCCTATTTTTTTAAATATATCTTTGCTTAACATTTTACTTAACTATTTAAACTCCATTCTGAGACTCTGTCCTTTAAAAAGATATATTAATTCATTTACATTTATAATCCATACATGGACACAAAGCAGGGACTTCCTTCTGTCCTCTTGTTCTGTACTTTCTGTACTTTATACTTGTTTGCTAATTCTGTCTCAGTCTTACTGCTTTTATTTTCTACAGTGCACCCTGTTCTGAATTCTATTTGTGGTTTATTCACTCAACACATATTTGTTGAGTACTTACAACATGCAGATTCTAGACAACCTTCTTTAAACTTCAAAAAATTATAATCAGTGTGCAATGTTTTTAAAAAGGTTAGGAATAACTTCTCTTATACACTAATACTTTAAAGGTTGACATTGTGATTATTTAACCAACAGCCTTTAATTGGTCATTTCCATTCTTAATATGGATAATGTAAACCAAGTTAAAACTCATCACTTGATTCTCATACTTGTTCTGAACCTCAGTACAGATGTTTAAGTCTCTCCCCAGATGTAACAGAAATGTTAAGATCTTAGGGACAAAAAAAAAAAAATGTAGAACTGTCTAACTTTCTAAGATTCAAAGAATTCTTAAGATGCTGTTTCAACTGCCTTTTGAAATTGGAAAGTCCATTAATCACATAGTACAACGTGGTCATTTAAAATCATCCCCAGCCCCTCCCAGGATTAAGAACTTGGGAAATTACATACTACTCTTAATTTTGAATTGTGGTGTTGGAGAAGACTCTTGAGAGTCCCGTGGACTACAAGGAGATCCAACCAGTCCATCCTAAAGGAAATCAGTCCTGAATATTCACTGGAAGGACTGATGCTGAAGCTGAAATTCCAATACTTTGGCCACCTGATGGGAAGAACTGATTCCTTGAAAAGAGCCTGATGCTGGGAAAGACTGAAGTCAGGAGGAGAATGGGATGACAGAGGATGAGATGATGGATGGCATCACTGACTAGATGGACATGAGTTTGAGCAAGTTCCAGGAGTCAGTAATGGACAGGGAAGCCTGGTATGCTGCAGTCCATGGAGTTGCAAAGGATCAGACATGACTGAGTGACTGAACTGAACTGAACTGATGTTTGCTGCATGATGATATAGATCTTATCCCACTTTTTAGATCCAAGCTAAGATGTAGCAAACCCAGGCACTATAAAACATCTGGCTGGATACTCTAAGTTTTAAAAAAGGATTTTAAAGGGAAAAATTTTTGTTAACCAAACTTCAAAAAATCTGCTCCAGAATATGAGATCACAAACTTTGCTAAACTGCTTATTCTAATTAAGTTTTCAAGCAGATTCAGGGTACACTCAACACAGTACCCTGCTTTAAAATAGGATAATCAAATTGACAGACCTTTTGCTAAATATTCATTTAAATTCTATATAATCTTTCCTCTCTACAAATTGCTGGTACTCATGTCTTAATTTAATATCCACCTATGAAGCAAATACTTTGTACCAGTCAGGGTCCAATCAGGAAAGTAGGTATTTCAAACAGTAGGAAATTAATATGGAGAATCCAAGAGATGGAGGAGTAAGCAGCCAAACTGAAGAGAATGAGACCAACAAAGATTTGCAATAAATCTTTTTTTGCATGAAATGGTCACAACCTTCAGGGCTACAGGAACAACAGGAGGAGCCCAGGTACTACAACCATCCAAAGGAACTACCTCCTCACCTCTGGGGTAAGGGAGCAAGCTGGCAGCAGGTAGACACCTTAGGGAAACACTGCTCCCTGAGATGCAGTGCAAAGGAGAGGGAGAGCAGGGAGTGGATCTTAGTGTAAAAGTGGAGCTGGTCAGAACACATCTAACCTCATACTTGTCACACTACATTCTCCATCAGGGATACAGGCACCCAGGCGAGCACATGTATGCATGTACTCACATATGCATATCACACTATTCATTCATCTATCTTTCCCCAGCCTCATCTTCCAAGGAAGAAATTATCCATGTCCAAAATATGAATCCTGAGTTAATTTAAGTTCTTTCAAAGCTTCTATGATCATCATAATACCTTACATGTCTGTAACATTCCACTGCTTCAAAGCACATTCAAAACCATCCATGCACTTTTTAGTTTTCACAACCACCATGAGGCAATGTGTGTATTAACATTCTCAATTGTAGAGAGATTAAGGTATCTAACCTAATGCATTGCAGAAATAGGTCCAGAGTCCTAGATTCTCCAGGCAACAAGACCAGACTGTCTTCTGCCTACTGATGAATGCCTACTGCCTACTGATGAAGGTCACAGGCAAGCAGAGTAAGACCTCTAGGCTCTAAGTTACCACATCTGGCCACAGACTAAAATCGAGGCTATATTAAGTTAATCACAGGCTACGGCCTCTCTTAATAAACTTTATGCTTCAAGTTACCCATTTTAAGAAAAATTCATCTTAGCAATAATTTGTACAGTACATGATAACTTACAAAGGCGCTCCTCATTTTCCCATTGATCTAATAATATTCCTGAAATACATCATGGTAACTAACCCATATCTAGTTTACTGGCATTGTGAGTGAATAAATTCAAGTCAGGGGATGGTGTTTTTTTTTTAATTCCTTGTAGATAATATGAATTATGTGATCTACTATATGAATTCAAAGGGATCTATTTCCTTCATTTGTGTTCAATATCCCAATTAGAGGACTTTTCTTCAGATGTGACCTATTTCTGACTATTTCCAACTATTTCCCTGACCCTCCAAATCACAAAGCAGCTTTGATTCTGGAACACACCACACATCAGAAGTTTGCTCCTGGGAGTAACAGAGTTTCAGGGTCTTCAGAGTTCTAGAGGGAGGGCTGGGCTGTGCCTGCCACCAGGAAGGCAGGAATGGCTGATCCCATTAAATAGCTGGTATTCCTCCTGGTTTCTTACTTCCACTGTATAATCATAAGGGATTTGATTTAGGTCATATCTGAATGGTCTAGTGGTTTTCCCTACTTTCTTCAATTTAAGTCTGAATTTGGCAATAAGGAGTTCATGATCTGAGCCACAGTCAGCTCTGGGTCTTGTTTTTGTTAACTGTATAGCGCTTCTCTATCTTTGGCTGCAAAGAATACAATCAATCTGATTTTGGAGTTGACCATCTGGTGATGCCCATATGTAGAGTCTTCTCTTGTGTTGTTGGAAGAGGGTGTTTGCTATGACCAGTGCATTCTCTTGGCAAAACTCTATTAGCCTTTGCCCTGCTTCATTCCGTGTTCCAAGGCCAAATTTGCCTGTTACTCCAGGTGTTTCTTGACTTCCTACTTTTGCATTCCAGTCCCCTATGATGAAAAGGACATCTTTTTTGGGTGTTAGTTCTAAAAGGTCTTGTAGGTCTTTATAGAACCATTCAACTTCGGCTTCTTCAGCATTACTGGTTGGGGCATAGGCTTGGATTACTGTGATATTGAATGGTTTGCCTTGGAAACGAACAGAAATAATTCTGTCATTTTGTTGTTTGTTTTCATTAATATTTTTTTTTGGAGGCTAATTATTTTACAATATTATATTGGTTGGTTTTGCCATTCTGTCGTTTTTAAGATTGTATCCAAGTACTGCATTTCGGACTCTTTTGTTGACCATGATGGCTACTCCATTTCTTCTAAGGGATTCCTGCCCACAGTAGTAGATATAATGGTCTTCTGAGTTAAATTCACCCATTCTAGTCCATTTTAGTTCACTGATTCCTAGAATGTCTACGTTCACTCTTGTCATCTCCTGTTTGACCACTTCCAATTTGCCTTGATTCATGGACCTAACTTTCCAGGTTCCTATGCAATATTGCTCTTTACAGCATTGGACCTTGCTTCTATCACCAGTCACATCTACAACTGGGTATTTGTTTTGCTTTGGCTCCACCCCTTCATTCTTTCTGGAGTTATTTCTCCACTGATCTCCAGTAGCATACTGGGCACCTACTGACTTGGGGAATTCCTCATTCAGTATCCTATCACTTTGCCTTTTGATACTGTTCATGGGGTTCTCAAAGCAAGTGTACTGAAGTGGTTTGCCATTCCCTTCTCCAGTGGACCACATTGGCCACAGGACTGGAAAAGGTCAGTCTTCATTCCAATCCCAAAGAAAGGGAATGCCAAAGAATGCAAACTATCGCACAATTGTACTCATCTTACACGCTAGTAAAGTCCTGCTCAAAATTCTCCAAGCCAGGCTTCAGCAATATGTGAACCGTGAACTTCCAGATGTTCAAGCAGGTTTTAGAAAAGGCAGAGGAACCAGAGATCAAATTGCCAACATCAGCTGGATCATGGAAAAAGCAAGAGAGTTCCAGAAAAACATCTATTTCTGCTTTATTAACTATGCCAAAGCCTTTGACTGTGTGGATCTCAATAAACTGCGGAAAATTCTTCAAGAGATGGGCATCCCAGACCACCTGACCTGCCTCTTGAGAAACCTGTATGCAGGTCAGGAAGCAACAGTTAGAACTGGACATGGAACAACAGGCTGGTTCCAAATAGGAAAAGGAGTACGTCAAGGATGTATATAGTCACCCTGCTTATTTAACTTCTATGCAGAGTACATCATGAGGAACGCTGGGCTGGAAGAAGCACAAGCTGGAATCAAGATTGCCGGGAGAAATATCAATAACCTCAGATATGCAGATGATACCACCCTTATGGCAGAAAGTGAAGAGGAACTCAAAAGCCTCTTGATGAAAGTGAAAGAGGAGAGTGAAAAGGTTGGCTTGAAGCTCAACATTCAGAAAACAAAGATCATGGCATCTGGTCCCATCACTTCATGGGAAATAGATGGGGAAACAGTGGAAACAGTGTCAGACTTTATTTTGGGGGGCTCCAAAATCACTGCAGATGCTGACTGCAGCCATGAAATTAAAAGACGCTTACTCCTTGGAAGGAAAGTTATGACCAACCTAGACAGCATATTAAAAAGCAGAAACACTACTTTGCCAACCAAGATCCATCTAGTCAAGGCTATGGTTTTTCCCACGGTCATGTAGGGATGTGAGAGTTGGACTGTGAAGAGGGCTGATCGCCAAAGAATTGATGCTTTTGAACTGTGGAGCTGGAGAAGACTCTTGAGAGTCCGTTGTACTACAAGGAGATCCAACCAGTCCATTCTAAAGGAGATCAATCCTGGGTGTTCATTGGAAGGACTGATGCTGAAGCTGAAGCTCCAATATTTTGGCCACCTCATGCGAAGAGTTGACTCACTAGAAAAGTCTCTGATGCTGGGAGGGATTGGGGGCAGGAGGAGAAGGGGACGACAGAGAATGAGCTGGCTGGATGGCATCACCGACTTGATGGACATGAGTTTGAGTGAATTCCGGGAGTTGGTGATGGACAGGGAAGCCTGGCATGCTGTGGTTCATGGGGTCGCAAAGAGTCGGACACGACTGAGCGACTCAACTGAATTCCTCCTGGTTTACCTTTGCATAAAATGCTTGATGGTGACTTGATTGAGTCTGCAAGGAATGTCAGCTGCAAATACAGGAATCAAGGCACTTTCCATGTCTTTGGAAACTATCCTTAAGCAGGACTACTGATCAAAAGCAGTCACACTATTGGGTATGGAGCACCACAGCCTGATTGGAATCTGACTGTGATAGTCTTCCAGCAGAGGTAGCACTTAGCAGAACGAGGATTTCTCAACAATGTCGGACTCTGACAGAATTCTCACCAGAGGGGAAGGGAAGAAGGCCATCTCACAAAAGACATAAAGTATGCCCTAGCTTTGATACCAAAAGTTCTCTTATTTCTGCAATGAAAATGTTCTGTTTGGACTCAGAATATGCAGAGGGCATATGCAGGGTAACTGACATTTCTTGACTGGGAGCGTTTAAGTGCTGTGTAAAAGGAGCAGTGGGTATTGGTTCCCATGAAAGGCTTCTAAACAAAGTTGAGTGTCACAGAAGGAGGAGATGGTTTGCAGAAGAGCTGTGGGATTCTCCTGGGTCCTGCTTCCTCTCCTAGCTCCTCTGTAGTATGGGTTCACCCACTTCAGTTTCAAAATGCCAGCAGAGTCTGAGCAATACCCACTCTGGCTCTAGCTGAGGCCAAATCTCCCCAGACAGGGCTCCACCCACAACCAACTTCCCAAGCAAAGTGCCCTTGTCCATCTAGATGCCTGACTGGTGATAGAAATGGAGGAGGAGGAATAAAGCTGAGGTCTGGGAGCTGAGCATTAAATCGATGTGTGTTTTCAGACACAGAAAATGAATTTATAGTTACCAAAGCACAAAGTTGGGAAGGGATAAATTAGGAGTTTAGGATTAATATATATACACTACTATATATAAAATATATAACCAACAAGGACCTACTTTATAGTACCAGGAACTGTACTTAATATTTTGCAATAATCTGTAAGGGAAAAGAATCTGGAAAAGAATATATATGTATATACATATGTGCATATGAATCATTTTGCTGTATACCTGAAACTGACACAATATTGTAAATGAGCTATACTTCAATAAAAAATAAAATAAAATTTTAAAATGAAAATATACCAGTACTTAAGTTTAAAAAATCTGTGTTTTGTCCATAAGATGTCCAGTGATGGGTACTCCACATGGTTATGGAAAATTATGAGTAGCCACAAAGCTTTCAAACCTTTTTAAAAAACCCTCAAGACATATTACCTTCTGTTTATCTTCTCTCTCAGTTGAAAGTACATCATAGTGTACTTGTATCACAATGCCTGTATCTCCCTTCTAATTAAAGAAATAGTAATATGCTATGGAATTGAGATCAATTATGTGTTATATTAAATCATACTAATTTCATAAGATTTCTTTAATCTGATTTTTTTCTGTCAAAATCCCAAAGCAGAGGTTTATTTCTATGCACCAAGAGGAGGCAGGGGGAGGTACCTGGTAAAGTATTAAGTAAAAGTTACAGCTATTTCAAAATAGTCCACCAAATCTTTACCACATTCTCTTTTCTCAATAGACATTAAGATCACATAAGCCTGGTGCCTCATGATGTCCCAGTCTCCCTTCTGAACTTTTGTTTTCCTCACACCTCTTTCCTCCCTCAGACTCAGACACCCAAATTAAGAGGCTGTGTGTTGCTAGGAGGGGGGTCCAGGCAGGTAAGGAGGGAGGGGTCCTGACCCTGACAGGGGTGCTAGCCATGGCTCACTCCCACCAGCCAGCTGATAACAGCCGACTCCCCTGGGCTCAGACGGGATTAAGCACAGCATCTCGTGGGGCAGGCGCATCAGAAACAGTAAGTCATCTGGACAGAGAGCAGGGGTGAGGTGAGAGAAACAGAAGCAGCCTGCAGTGGCCATGCAGCGCCCAGTTTTCTTTCTTGAATACAAGGCATCCTTTCTTTTATCGCCCTTTGAGTTCAGGACAAGCTATCAGTGACAGGGTTTGATTTCCAAAGCGCTTCTCTCTCACACCCTCAATGGGACAGGATGTCAACTAAAAGGTCTGCAAGCTAAAAATAAGACCACTTGTCTGTCAAGCTGAGCACAGGGGCTGAGTGGGTTCAGAGATCAGGAGGCCTTTGTCTAAACTGAAGCAGAGTGGCAGGGGAGGTGGCAGAAACCTAGCGGGGCAAATCTCGGAGGACTCCTTCCTCTGAGTGCACAGAAGTAAATAAAAAAGCATTCTAGTGGGACTGACCAGTGAAATGGAGCACAGGGGTTTGGCAGGTAGATCTGACCTCTGGGGTTCAAACAAGTCTGAGGTGCCTTTGGTCAAACTCAGCACACAAAACACAGGGCCCTGCAAGCAGGTTTAAGTGCAAAAAGACCATAATCTAAGGAGGTGACAGACAGAAGAAGAAAGCAGAGTGAGAGGCCCTCAGTGACCCCAAGAAAAACAGTTCTGGCTCTTGTCAGGACAAAAACAGAGCAAAAAGGAAAGATCAAAGGCAGGAGAATTAATTCCTTCTCCCTGATGGTGTCAGAGAGGGCTTTGGCAACTGTCTCAAATGAAGTGTAAACCAGGCAGAGCAGTTACTGCCCAAGATTCCATAACACAGAAAGTGAAATTCAAGTTCCTAAAAAGTCAGGGGCAGGCTGGAGACACAATCCAACTTAGGCAGAGCTAAGACCCCTTCCCCAGTTCCCTTCAAGTTCTGGCAGATGCCATCAAATTCCAGAAACACAGAAGAAAAAAATCTTTCTTGACAGCCAGGAAAAAAGAAAGGCTCAGAGGCTACAGCTGAACTGAACAAATTTTGAAGATAGATTATGACCCAGAATTTGGCAGCATCCATATGCTTCCCTGGTGGCTCAAATAATAAAGAATCTGCCTGCAATGCAGGAGACCCAGGGTCAATCCCTGGCTCGGGAAGATCCTCTGGAGAAGGAAATGGCAACCCACTGCAGTATTCTTGCCTGGGAGAATCCTGTGGACAGAAGAGCCTATCTGTCCATGGGGTTGCAAAGAGTCAGACATAACTGAGTGACTAAACCACCATATGTTTTTAGCCTCTTCTTGCCTGATTAGGCATATAATGTACCTTTTCCAGCAGTTGTTTCATTTTTCAATGCAACTCTGTGGTTACAACATGCCTATCCTCCATTTTGGATATTGCCCTGAATGACAGAAATGAGAGGATGTGTGACCTAATGGTTCACAAAAAGGTCATGCAGGTACTTGATCAAAATTCTCTACAAATCAAGATGAAGCACCAGCATTTCATTCGCCCCCCCACCAAGGGCCTAGGAGAGCACGTGCCCACATTCTCTGACTCTTAACTGCTTCTTCCTGGAGGGTCCCAGGTCTGACAGAAACCTAGGAATGAGTGAAGAGCTATCACATGTCCTTCTCAGCAGTAGTCTGACAGTTAAATGCTTAAGCCACTGTCAATGAAGGGACTCCAAAAACAATCTGTCACTATGTCTCACCATTTTTTGACAAGAAAACTCTATTTAAAGGGAACCTTCTGCTAAACCTAATTTAAAAGCTATATCTACTTTGTCTATCTTTGTGACAGACACTATAAAGACACCAGCAGGCCCGTATCCCATCAAGAGGGTAGTCATCAGGATGGAGAACCTAAAAAGAGGATGGCTACTCATGGGACCGAGCTTACCCAGTTTTCACACCTCCCGTTGGTATTTGATCCTGACTTTCTAGCCAACCTGCTGAACCCCATGAGGAAAGAATCTGTCAACATTCGGAGCTGAGGAGGAAATATCAGTTTTAAGATAAAATTCCTTCTGTGGCAGATGTATATTTTTCTAGCTTTATCAAGTGTCTTTTCTCAACAGAGTCGCACAGCAGTAGATTTCATAAAATAACAAAATCACACATAATCCTGAAAGCTAGAAGCACCCCCATTTGAGATTTCCTGCTCAGAGGAGGCAGAGATAAAGTTCTAGAGCTGGGCACACTTCTGAGTCGTCCCACCATAACTGTGCAATTTCTCAGCCTGCCTCAATTTTCTCATTACCTACTTTTCATAAACCAGGCACGAACAATTGGATCTGCATATTTAGGGAAAATTAGGATGTTGAAATGTATCAACCCAAATGAGAAGGAAGACAACAAATATTTCTGATGTCTTAGTTTGAGCTCCCCAGGAGCAGATCTGAGTCCTGAAGCAGGGGTTCAGGTGCACACACCAATCTGAGGGGGAAGCAACCGGAGCGAGTACAGACTGGGGAGAAGAGCAGTAAGATATGGGACGGAAGAAAGCAAGTAAAGGTTGGCTTCTCAAACCAGTTGCTACAGTGGGTGACTGAAATTTAGTCCTGCAAAGATGCTCCAGGAAACTGTGAAAATACATCTCAGGCTTCCACTGAAGGGCAGGGAATAGGGGTATTTATACGCCAGCTCTCATCAGGCACTCATGCAGCAGTCACAACAGAGCCATCCATAACTCCTTGTGTGGACTCCCTTGGACTCAAAGTGTTTCACCTAATATTTAATTTTTTCTTACCATTTCAGTGTGGGGTTTTCTGAGAATGGCAGGATGTCACTGACTAACTAATAATCAGATAGGCAGAGCATCTGTAGAAGGAATTCCTCAGATCTTACATCTTTACAGAAGCAAGCACAACTGACCTGATGGCAGTTTCATTCACTTTAAACTCTTCAGAGGCAAATACTGACTTTACTCTTTAGAATAATGTTGAATATTTTTGAACACTATGAGATACCAACTTGACTCTTTTGGATATTGAAAAACGAGGCAGTTTTTCCTGCAAACAATTATCAATTATATATAATTATATATATTATATAATATAATAATCAATTATATAATGCTACTGTAACAGTGGCTTTAATTAATTGTAGGTAGTAATCTTGAAGGTGGGGAGTGGAGGCAGACATATCTTAAGTAAGCAGTAGACGACAATCTCTAAATTGTGTGTGAGTGGATGTGACTCTACTTGCACTAGTTCCCCAGATATTTTGATATTTTTAGGGAGAATCCTCCTCCACAGGGAACCATCCTTACTCATGAGTGAGGATGTGGTATAAAATGAAGGTTGAAAAGTATACACTCATCACCAAAGTCTAGAAGAGAAATGTGACGAGAGAGAGAAACCATAAAGAAGAGAGGTACATGAAGAGAGTAATGGTTCCCTCTAAATGAGAAATAGCCTCAGGATACTCTCAAATAAGGCTGCTTGCCACGTCCACATTTGGACAAATGGGGCCACATTGTGCTGCCTATTCAAATAGTCCTGATCTCGGCCCAGCCCTGGCTTGAGAAGTGGAACCCACACAGTCACGACAGGTTTCCTACCACATTGCTTGTGTTGATGTTGGAGCAGATGAAAGCAGATGTTTCCTGTCAAATTGCAAATGTCTCCCTAAAGAACACATCAGTGTCCTTCATCTCTTCAAGCCACACAGAAGACCAGGGGCCTCCATGTAACTGGAATTCTCCTTAACTTCACTGTTCCATTTGTTAGATCAGTTATTCCTAAACAATGTGCTCTGGAATTCTGTGTTCTTCTCATAAACGGAACATGGCACAAAGTTTTATAAAAGGGAGAAACTCTTAAGAGAATGGCCCCAGAGCCAATTAAAGGAAACAGGTCTCTGACATGCAGCCGCCGTGACTAGTTGACACTCTTGGCTTAAAAATACCTAACAGCTTCAGGGGACAGACAGGGGATGCAGAGTGTGGGCTCTGAGATCTGGAGATTCCCGTGGAAATGGGTCCAATCAACAAAGGGTGATTTCATCAATTAAGGAAAACCCAGCCACTTGTGGAGAACATTTGGCAGCTCTTCAGCTGTGCACCCTTTCCTATTTTAGGAAATAGAGAACACTGAATAAACAGAACGTAGGAAATATTAGCATGTGATATTTGTCAGAATCACACTATAAATGTCTGTTAACTCAATGACTCTTAAACTGAAGTATCAGGAAGTACGTGAAAGGCTCACTTTCAGTTGCCAGAAACATTCTGATTGAAGGAAAGAATTTTCCTCAACAAACATTTCAGTAAAATTGAAGATTTAGATGAGGGAGGAAAAAATAAGGTAGACAATGTTATTAACTAATAATAACAGCAATATCCACAAATACCTATTTTCTGCTGATCATTTTACATATATTATCCCAACTGAGGTACACAACAATCTGATGCAGTTAAGTACTCTAATTTTCATTTGACAGATGAGAAAACAAGCACAGGGAGGTTAGGTAGCTTCCCTACATTTACACAGCTAAGTCACAGCAGATCTCATACTTGAACTCAAGTCTCTGTGACTCTAAAGGTCTTTACAATCACGCTACAGCATCTTTTCTGCTCACAATGGATGGTTTGCTCCAGAACATTTTCTCTTTTCCTGACCTGACTCACCCCTGCTTACCACCATGACGAATGATTAACACTATGCTCAAAGCATTATATTTGGGCTAAAAAAGAAAGAAAAGGAAACTCATTCAAGAGCTTCCCAGGAGAGACATTCATAACCTAGAGAAGAAAGTTCCATTACAACCATAAGTCTTGATCCTGGACTAGGCCAACATAAATGGTTTCCTCTCAGCACTTCATGGCCCCTGGTATAGCATTCCTCATGCTACATTTTAAGTGTTACTCAGGATATCTGTTTCTCTCTCTGAGTCATAATTTTTTTTTAGGGTAAGCACAAATTGTATTCACTTATAACACCATCTGACCCAGAGAAGATATTCAATAAATGTATACTGATGAGTAAGTGAACAAACTGTAATAAACAAGTGACGTCAAAGGCAACGGCATTTTCAGGAAACACCCATAATTCTACAATGTCTTTAATGCTGGGCAAACACTTTAAATGAGTTAGCAGCTACTGACAGTTCCCCTCCCAAAGTCATTGACACTGATTTCCTCACTAAAAGAACAATGGCTTTATCATTTATCCCAAGCAAAAGTGACCACACCATAGGAAAAGAAAACTACTGCACTGAATGGTTTCTGGGCAAGTTTCTTTGACTTTCAAAAGATGCATGAATAAAAAGCAGCCTCTTTTCTTCCATAAGACCACATCATATATAGGGGAAGAGCTACAATTTCTGGAGCAGCTCCATGACGAGCTCACCAAAGACAAAGACCACACCCTGAGGATGACAGAACCCAGCTCCTTAATGATGAGACCAAGGCAGTGAATTAGCCTCCTTACCTGGGAGCTAGGTCCCCCTAGACATTTTAACATGTGAGCTACAGTTTTTCCTTACTGTTTACAACATTTGGAGTTCAGGTTTCTGTTACTTGAAAGTAAAAATCACCTTGCTTCCTTTCTCCTAACCCTGCTTCCCAGTCTTTGTTGTTACATCATAATTCCATAGGTAAGGATGGGTTATTAG
Organism: Moschus berezovskii; assembly: GCF_049115385.1. Lineage (NCBI taxonomy): Eukaryota > Metazoa > Chordata > Mammalia > Artiodactyla > Moschidae > Moschus > Moschus berezovskii. Next base: position 51,522,256 of record NC_142466.1, on the reverse strand, counting down.
TGGGTTCCTCCTGCTCCAAGCATCAGTTTGCTTATTTATAACATCTTTTATTTTTTCTTTGGCAAATAAGGAATATCTTATCCTCTTCCTCATTGTCATCATTGATATCATCAATTATGTCATCACTCTAACTTCTTTAGCTTAAGAAAAAAATTCATCATGTCAAAGATTAAATAATATTTTATATCTGCATAGACTATACATTCTGCACAGAATATTTAGGATATCATCTAAACCCATGGCAGAAATTGTAAGTTGTTCCACGGTAACTATTCTCCTCTTCTTTCTTGATAAGAAAACACTTGAATTTGAGCCGTGTACATGGTCATTCAAAGGGAAGCATCCACTTCCCAGCTTCCCTTGCAGCTAGGTGTTGCCATATCATTAAGTTCTGTCCAGCAGGATATAAGCAAAAGCATCAAATGTCTACCCTGTGAACCTCTTTAAAAATATAGTGTGTCTATTTTTGCTCTTCGTTTTGCCCTTCTTTATCCCGTACTCCAGTAGCTGCATAAAATGCAGACATGGTTGTTGGAGTTCCTGCAGTCTTGAAATCTGAGGGTAAGAGCTACACCAACAGGAGTCAGAGCAACAAGCTAGAAGGAACATGAGTCCCTGGGAGCTCTGTGGAGAAGAGCCACTATATGAGCCCTGACAACTTCCCTTGTGGAAGGAGTGAGTCAGCTTTAAGAAATGATAAGAATCACTGATAAAATCAGAAGTACCAACATGATCACACATATATCTTCTTTTCTGTTTTATTCTACTGTATCTTCCTGAGAGCTCACTCTAGTCATCCCACACTGGCTTGATGTCATGCCCACCCAGAGCCACAATAGTCTTTGATATCTGACCTAATTCAAGAGTTGGTCCTAAGATGGAAGTTTGCTCCAAAACTCCAAACAGCCTCGTGCAAACCAACTCTCATTCTCAAATTTCTCATGCTCCTGGCATCCACCTGCTTGATGAGATTCACATAAATAAACCTCATTTGGGGAGGAACAGTCATCCTTCTACCTCCCAAGCCTCTTTCTAGTTCACCAGAGGACTTGGCTAAAGAATCTGCAAATAAATGAACTATGGAGGAGCTACTAAACTTTTAAAAAGTCATTATAAATGCAGGAAACAACCATTACAACAAGAAATTGGGATTTAGATGTTAACTGTTAAGTCAGTTAGTTAGTTCAGTCGCTCAGTCGTGTCCGACCCTTTGTGACCCCATGAATCACAGCACACCAGGCCTCCCTGTCCATCACCAACTCCCGGAGTTCACTCAAACTCATGTCCATTGAGTTGGTGATGCCATCCAGCCATCTCATTCTCCGTCGTCCCCTTCTCCTCCTGCCCCCAATCCCTCCCAGCATCAGAGTCTTTTCCAGTGAGTCAACTCTTCACATGAAGTGCTATATTAGTAACAAAGAAAGCCACTTTCACAAATATCTCCTCTGTCCTCTCCTCCCCACACACAGGTATATCATAGAGTAGTTAATTTAGTCATAGTGTTTCTCTTATTTTACTTTTTAGTTTTTGGCTGAATACTGAACAGATTGTGAAATGGGCAAATACTTATATTATGCAAACAAATTGCACTATATGTTTTAATTGGATGTACATATAACACAATATAAAAATACTAGCAGCAGAAGTAGCAGTAGGGGAAAAATCTTTGAACTCTATATGGGGATTTAAAGGGCTTCTCTGGTGGTGAGGATGCTAGAGTCCACTCACAATGCAGGAGACCTGGGTTTGATCCCTGGGTCAGGAAGATCCCTGGAGAAGGGAATGGCTACCAACTCCAGCATTCTTGCCCGGAGAATTCCATGGACAGAGGAGCCTGGTGGACTACAGTCCACGGGGTCGCAAAGAGTCAGACACAACCGAGCAACTAACACACACACATACATACACACGTGGGTTTAATTGCTCTTCCCCAAATACAGACAGACACAGGTGTGTTTTAAAAGAAAAAAAGAAACCCTATGTTTTTCCAGAAAGACAATTTTTCTAAAGAGATGAGATGATCAGGGTTCGATAGTTCAGGGTCCACTTACTTCTATGGACAAAGAATTTCTCATTGTAACAACTTTAAAGAATATTAATAAAAAGGCAAAAGATCAAATAACAATGGGTCTAATCCTGGGTCCCTAGTGAAAGGTTCCATTTACAGCTGCTGCCGTGTCACCTCAGTCGCGTCCGACTCTGTGCGACCCCATAGACAGAAGCCCACCAGGGTCCCCCGTCCCTGGGATTCTCCAGGCAAGAACACTGGAGTGGGTTGCCATTTCCTTCTCCAATTCCATTTACAGCTAGAGAAGAGCTAAAGAAAATTAACAATCATTATTTACAAAGTAATCTGAAAAACTACCAAATACAGATACTTGAGGATCACAACAGCAGTCTTCTAAAAGCTTATTGTGCTATGAAATGTGAGGAACCCATAGAAGGAACCCCCACTCAATCACCAGTATCTACAAGGGGGATATTGGGTCTAAGTGCAGCCACTGGTTAAATTTTTAGTCCCAGTTCCATAGTATTAAAGAACTGGGGCTGGTTTGAGTTTGCTGTCTATGAAATTTCAACATCATAATGATAACAACTAACCTTCTTTGAGCTCTTACTGTGAACGCACTGCTCTAAGCACTGTTCATACATTACCTCATTTAATCCCAATGAGAATGATGCTGTTATTATCTCATTTAGCAGGAAAGAACCTGATTAGGGAACCAGCCCAAAGACATTTTCATTCCAGAACTGAACCACAGTACATTCACCAAGCTCACATCCCTGGCCACCTACTGGGTCTCAAGTTGCTACCATTACTCATTCTGGAAGGAGGAAGAAAGATCTTGCTTTGGAAGACAACTGCATCCATTCTCTGTCACTTGGTTTGGGAAGGAATAACTGTCCTCCCAACTCCACTAAATGAGGAGAAAGGGTTTAAAACTTTCAGTCTCTCCCACACTTCTTGGCCTCAGTGAACCAAAAGGTCAGAGATGATAAAAACACCCACAAAGTCAAGACTCAAGGGCATGTTCTCAACTACTTCTTTCTAGAAAAGCTTTGTCTCATACACATACACACGTGTGTACTTTATCCTCCTAGTTTGGAATTAATATATACATACTATTATACATAAAGTATATAACCAACAAGAACAGGATCTACTGTATAACACAGGGAACTATGCTTGATATTTTGTAATAACTTATAACAGAAAAGAATCTGAAAAAAAGAATATATATACGTATATACACATGTATAACTGAATCACTGTGTTGTACACCTAAAACCAACACAACATTGTCAACTATAAATCAAATATAGTTTGATTAAAAAAAAAAACTTTATCCTCCTAGACAAGGTAATATAAGCGGGTGAGGACTGAAAACTTGCTTCGTCAAAGAGCCTAGAGAGCTAGAGGCAGGGAACCTAAGGATGAAAGTGATACCTTCTAAGGCAAAGCAGAGAGGGAGTATTCAGGTGTCACCAAGTTGCTGGATCAAGATTCACCTGAGGCCAAGTCTACTTCAGTTAATATGGGCTGAAACATTCCCTTTATTATTTAGGTCCCATTTCAACTAGTGTTCTCTCATCTGAAGGTCAAAGATCCTGACTGAAACAATCTCTCTGTGAGTCCTGGATAGAGAATGTGCATTCTTAAATACAATCACCAACTCACCAAACAATTTTCTTTTATGCTAGGATATAAAACACTGATGCCACCAGTGACTCTAAAAGAACTTGGAATTCCAAATGACAAATGTAAACCTCAGGCAGAAACCTGATCAGAGATGAGATGAATGACTCCCCAGGTCTGAAATCTACCCTCACCTGTAGGGCATATAGACAGGGGCTTACACAACTTTTTTTCTTTTCTTTTTCTAAGCATCAAATATCTTATAACCAACCACTAACACATTACTTATTAAAAGATCCCATTTTATTTAACTGGTAACTTTTATGTTTTTGCTCATCAGTGTTGCCTAAGACTAAAAACTCTTAAAAGGAATCATATCAGTTTAGCCCACTTTACACAGAATGTTATGGAGAAATGCTGCTAAAACATGATAAAGGTTTTTTCATACAACCACTGCTGATCTTACTACTTCAAGCAGATCCTGAGGTAACGGTATAAAATTCAAACCCTACCTTAAACTCCAGTCAATATTTTCCTGGAAGTCTTAAATTACAGCCAAGAACTGCTTCTTCAAGAGCTTTACTGTTTAGTAAAGTAAAGAGTGTTGCTTAAGGTCAAAATTATAAGACATTTTGGTTTCAAAATAAATTATGCATGTCTGATGTCACCCACCACACATATAGGTCCCCCGACACACACACTGATAAACACAAATGACTTTCACCCAAGATATAATCAGAATTTCTCCTATTCTCAGCAATAAGGAACAGCAAAGAAGTTATGGACTTGAAATTAGACAATCTAGTACCAGTCTTGACTGCTTCCTTTTTGATGGGCAACCGTGGACCATCATAATGGCCAAAGTAGAAAGGGATTATTCAGGCATCACCAAGTTGCTAGGTCAAGATTCACCTGAGGCCAAATCTACTTCAGTTAATATGGACTTAAACATATTACTTAATCTCCCAATATCATACGTTTCCTATAAAGCTTCAATAATAACACTCAATGCAAATACATCTGAGGGCTTATGTGACCACTGAATAAGAAACTGTAATGAAATCCACTATAAATAAAAATGCATTCACCCTCTTACTCTGTGTTGAGCAGGCAAAATTTGGGGAGAGTTCTTTTATTCTCCTATGCATCTTTCTTAGATACTATTCTTACCTCAGCCCTACTGGAAAGTGAAATTGATAGACTTGGCAATTTAACCAGTGTTCCAACAGGTTCAGTTTAAGATTACCCTCAGAGGTTGAGGTTTAAAATCCATTAAAAAACTTTTTTTGGGTGAAAGTTATAAAGTTCATTTCAAAATATAAAGCATACACCAAAAGTACATTTTTGTACAAAGAGCTCTTTCACTCCAAAGGGATTTTTAGGCCTGAGATGATTCATCACTATCCTCCATCATTTAAAATCATTGTCAAGTGCCAAGCTTCTCTGGCTGCCTGACAAAGCATACAGTTCAGTTATCCTGGGCTATCCTATCTTCTTTATATCTTTATGCCACCAATAAATTTGACTAATGACCTTGAAATCGTAGAACTTTCAACTCTAAATGTAAATCTTTCCCAAGACAAGACTGAAAATAGTGTACTGATGTTCTGGCTCACCAGAGAGAAGGAAGTAGTAGACAGCAATTCCAAAGACCACTGGTCTCACCTGAACCCAGCCAGTGTGTATTGATAGTCTGGTAAATGCAAGCCTTGATGCTAGGAACTAGAGGCACTCAGAATCATGATCCATGACCCTCATCGAAAAGGAAGACCCAAGAGAATTTCTTTGGTTTGTTTTCAAATAAATAGGATTTTATTATTTTTATCACTTTTATCAAGGTATTACTGATATAAAATAAAATTTGCCAGTTTTAAGTGTATAGCTGTATGAATCTTAACAGATAGGTACACAGATAAATAGAGTTGTGTTATTAAAACTGCTACCATAATTAAGATACAGAACATTTTTATCAGCCCAAAAAGCTACCTCTTACCTCTTTGCAATAATGAATTGGATTGATTTTTAAAGTGTATAAGTATTTGAAGTCACACAAAATAAAGGAGGATATTGGGACCCTTCAAAAACCAAAACTGAGATTATAAGTAAAGATAGGTCATGAAGTCAACGTTTGCATTGGAGAACAACTACATGCCACTTAGTTATATGCTCTAGACCAGATGGCAATGGAACCCAACCTTAAGTGATTTTTAATCCCCAATCATCCTGCTGCTGCTGCTAAGTTGCTTCAGTCGTGTCCGACTCTGTGTGATCCCATAGACGGCAGCCCACCAGGCTCCCCCGTCCCTGGGATTCTCCAGACAAGAACACTAGAGTGGGTTGCCATTTCCTTCTCCAATGCAGGAAAGTGAAAAGTGAAAGTGAAGTCACTCAGTCGTGTCCGACCCTTAGCGACCCCATGGACTGCAGCCTACCAGGCTCCTCTGTTCATGGGAGTTTCCAGGCAAGAGTACTGGAGTGGGTTGCCATTGCCTTCTCTGCCCCAATCACCAAGGGTGGTGTAAATGAATTTCTTTCAGTACTGGCAGAACTCACCAGTGGTCAAAATTATTTGCCAGATGCCAACAAGTGCCAAGTCAATGGGAATAGAAGGACTGAGGATAGGATGCTGGAACTGTTATTAATGACTATGCCTTTCCAGAAACAAAACTGAAGAGTGGCAAGGAGTCCCTGCAGATATAGCAGGCCAGAGAAAGCCAATTCCTAAAAATGGTTTGTCCGAGATCACGTGTAGGGGTGATGATAACTATATGTTTTAGAACTCAGGTTACTGATTGCTCATTCAAAATTGTTTTACTGACCAACACAGAGAGCAAACACCTAACCAAGGCAGCTCTGAACAACTGAACAAAAGACGGTTTATCCAACATCTCCAAAGTTCTTGCAGATTCTACTCTTAAATGTTATCAATTTATTCCTCTCATTTTAGGTAATTAATCTATAAATGCTCTCTACTTAATGTGGGCATGAAATTGCTTTCTCATCTGACACCAATTCATAGACATACTGACAAGTGGGCTTGAATCACCATCAGCATCCTTTCCAGAAGGTAGACACAAAAGGCATAGAAGAAGGTATCCTTTAACCTAGGATGAAATCAGTACTCACCCTACCTACCAGGGAAAGAAATAAAGAAACCTGAGCTTAAGTTCAGGCTCTGGTAAGTGTGTTTACCTATTGACTGAGAAATAAGTGCTATGCCACTGCTTTCTTTTACCTCATTTTTATTGTTATAATCAATACATAGCATAACTAAAATTCAACTCACCACAAACTTACCTAAATATAAATGAAAACCATAAGTCAGGCACAGTTTTATTAGACACCCAAAAGACTAAAAAATTATACATCATTCCTTTTCTCCTTATCACTCGGTATATTTATTTTCCTCTGCAACCAATAAATTGACAAATTTATTTTATAAAAAAGTTTAAAGAAGCTTTTATATATCATGGCAGTTAATTTTTAGAATTATGTGATTAGATCTGTGGAGCTCAAGCTACTTTTTCTCCCAAATAAAAAATATTCCAAAAGGGAAAAAAATCTTATTCATTCATTTGGTAAGCATTTTTGAGAACCTATCCTATGCCAGCCACTGGCCAAAACTTTTGCATGTGGGGGATTTACAGGACATTAGGAAACAGACAAACACATGTTTTTAATGTCTGTGACAACTGTGATAAAGAGACCTCTGAAGAGTAAGTTCTATGTGCTGCTTTGGATGGAGAAACATGACATCAAAAGAGTCCTACCAAGAAGGTGATGTTGACTCAAGTCTTGAAAGATCAGGAAGAACAAAGTAGGCAGTGAGACAAGGTGAAGGGAACACATTTCAAGGAAAGAAAACAGGATATGCAAAGGTACACCAGTGTTAGAGGTCATCAAATTTGGGAAACTGTAAGGGGGCTTCCCAGGTGGCTCAGTGGTAAAGAATCTGCCTGCCGAGCAGGAGACGCAGGCTTGATCCCTGGGTTGGGAAGATCCCCTGGAGAAAGAAATGGCAACCCATTCCAGTACTCTTGCCTGGGAAATCCCATGGACAGAGGAGCCTGGTGGGCGACAGTCCATGGAGTCACAAAAGAGTCAGACACAACTTAGCAACTAAATGACAGCAACAAATACATAGATTGTACAATGAGCTCATGGAAATCAAAAAAGGGGAGAAAATCCTAACTACAAAATCAGGCAAAGGATAAGAACAGAGAGTTAATAGAAAGGAAACCCCTAAATCTCAAGCATCTGAAGAGATATTCATTAGTAATATGAGAAAGGAAAATTTAGTACAGCAAAGGTGTATTATTCTCTATCTCTTCCACTGGTCACTGACTCTTCCATTAGTCAATAAAAGCATTGGTCTCGACTTGAAGATGCACAAACTAGCAGGGGAAGCAGACTAGTGAAGTACAATCTAACACAGGATTTGGTCAAATTAAGTATTCACAGTGCTTCTGACCCAACAATTCTCCTCTTGGATACACATATCAAAGAAACTCTCACATAAATAAAGGGGACTATGAAGCATCATTCACTGATGCGGGAGGTAAGAGGCAGCCTGAGTGTTCGGAGGAGCAGAAATGGAAGTAACCTGTGGATGCACACCATGGACTACTATGCAGCAGTCAGAAGCAGCACACTACATGCACACTTGGCCACTGAGAGGATCCTAACATAAAGTCTTTAGTGGAAAGAGTAAGAAACAAAATACAGTCTATTTATACTACTAGTCACAATCATTTGAAGTACATGCACATAAAACAACATACGCAAACAAAAGGATACCCAACAAATACACATTTGTGATTGTCTCTGGGAGGAGGGTAATCAAAGAAAAGAGAAATATGTTAATTTTTAATAAGAAGAAATGAGTCTCCCACTGGACATATTATGAAAGGACTGTTCAATGATGAGCATGATTTACTCAGCTGGCTACACCTGAGATCCAAAAAACTGGGGAGAGGATGAGACTGGGAGACAAGCAGGTAGAGATTACCAAAAAGACTGGCCATTGTGCTGGCTGTTCCTTGTTTGCCCCTTTCCACCCAAGAGTCGCCCATTTCATTCAATGACCATCTCTGCCCGGTCGGCTTCCCTAGGACGCTGAGCTGCAAGGACTGCCCCCTGGCTTCCTGTGGGATTTGGTCAAGAGGAGGCATCAGCAAGAGATTGGACAGTGGGAAAAGAGAGAAGTTAGGGTATTTATTCCTCCCTGACAAAATGGCTGTCTGAAGAGGCCTTACAAATAGCTGTGAAAAGAACAGAAGCGAAAAGCAAAGGAGAAAAGGAAAGATATAAGCATCTGAATGCAGAGATCCAAAGAATAGCAAGGAGAGATAAGAAAGCCTTCCTCAGCAATCAATGCAAAGAAATAGAGGAAAACAACAGAATAGGAAAAACAAGAGATCTCTTCAAGAAAATTAGAGATTCCAAGGGAACATTTCATGCAAAGATGGGCTCGATAAAGGACAGAAATGGTATGGACCTAACAGAAGCAGAAGATATTAAGAAGAGGTGGCAAGAATACACAGAAGAACTGAACAAAAAAGATCTTCATGACCAACATAATCACGATGGCGTGATCACTCACCCAGAGCCAGGCATCTTGGAATGTGAAGTCAAGTGGGCCTTAGAAAGCATCACTAGGAACAAAGCTAGTGGAGGTGATGGAATTCCAGTTGAGCTATTTCAAATCCTGAAAGATGATGCTATGAAAGTGCTGCACTCAATATGCCAGCAAATTTGGAAAACTCAGCAGTGGCCACAGGACTGCAAAAGGTCAGTCTTCATTCCAATCCCAAAGAAAGGGAATGCCAAAGAATGCTCAAACTACCGCACAATTGCGCTCATCTCACATGCTAGTAAAGTCATGCTCAAAATTCTCCAAGCCAGGCTTCAGCAATATGTGAACCGTGAACTTCCAGATGTTCAAGCAGGTTTTAGAAAAGGCAGAGGCACCAGAGATCAAATTGCCAACATCCGCTGGATCATGGAGAAAGCAAGAGAGTTCCAGAAAAACATCTATTTCCGCTTCATTGACTATGCCAAAGCCTTTGACTGTGTGGATCTCAATAAACTGTGGAAAATTCTGAAAGAGATGGGAATACCAGACCACCTGACCTGCCTCTTGAAAAACCTGTAGGCAGGTCAGGAATCAACAGTTAGAACTGGACATGGAACAACAGACTGGTTCCAAATAGGAAAAGGAGTACGTCAAGGTTGTATATTGTCACCCTGCTTATTTAACTTATATGCAGAGTACATCATGAGGAACACTGGGCTGGAAGAAGCACAAGCTGGAATCAAGATTGCCGGGAGAAATATCAATAACCTCAGATATGCAGATGACAACACCCTTATGGCAGAAAGTGAAGAGGAACTCAAAAGCCTCTTAATGAAAGTGAAAGAGGAGAGGGAAAAGGTTGGCTTGAAGCTCAGCATTCAGAAAACAAAGATCATGGCATCTGGTCCCATCACTTCATGGGAAATAGATGGGGAAACAGTGGAAACAGTGTCAGACTTTATTTTTTTGGGCTCCAAAATCACTGCAGATGCTGATTGCAGCCATGAAATTAAAAGACGCTTACTCCTTGGAAGGAAAGTTATGACCAACCTAGATAGTATATTAAAAAGCAGAGACATTACTTTGCCTACAAAGGTCTGTCTAGTCAAGGCTATGGTTTTTCCAGTGGTCATGTATGGATGTGAGAGTTAGACTGTGAAGAAGGCTGATCGCCGAAGAATTGATGCTTTTGAACTGTGGTGTTGGAGAAGACTCTTGAGAGTCCCTTGGACTGCAAGGAGATCCAACCAGTCCATTCTAAAGGAGATCGATCCTGGGTGTTCATTGGAGGGACTGATGCTGAAGCTGAAACTCCAATACTTTGGCCACCTCACGTGATGAGTTGACTCACTGAAAAGGACTCTGATGCTGGGAGGGTTTGGGGGCGGGAGGAGAAGGGGACGACTGAGAATGAGATGGCTGGATGGCATCACTGACTCGATGGACATGAGTTTGAGTGAACTCCGGGAGTTGGTGATGGACAGGGAGGCCTGGTGTGCTGTGATTCATTGGGTCGCAAAGAGTCGGACACAACTGAGCGACTGAACTGACAAGATCAGTCCTGACAACTCCAAATCTTCTCAGGCTATGGTTACCCAATCCTTCCCTGACTCTTCAGTCCTGGGGGATTACTAGCTTTCTGACACTGTGAGTCCTGGGATGCCTCTCCATCACTTCTTGCTTTTTTTTTTGGTTTCCTTCATTATCTTCGTTCATACTTCTGTAGTCCAGGTTATTAAAGCTACTAGTACTAAACTCTTTTTAGAAAACCCTTTTGATAGTGCCATTTCCTTTCTCCCTTGAACATGAATTAAACAGCTATGGACAGTTTTAGGGCAATAACTACTATTATAAAGAGCCTTTTCTCTCTTTTCTGTTTTAATATAGGTTACACTTGAACATATTTATCTGCTAAGGCAAAATAATTCCTATCACTCTATAGCACAACGGATGTATGGGAGACTGGATATGTTTTAATATAGGTTACACTTGAACATATTTACCTGTTAAGGCAAAATAATTCCTATCACTCTATAGTACAACGGATGTATGGGAGACTGGATAATTACATATTAGCTGACAACACTCTCTCTCCCTTACTACCATGCATCCTGACTAATCTTGGAGACAAAATAACACAGATCTAAAGTGTGTAACAAGGACCAAGTTCATCGTAGACCAGTAGATGTTGCATACTTGCTGGATTAACACTGTCTAGATTGCAATGACCAGCTGGATATGTTCAAGATAAAGCTACAGTACATATTTCAGATTGGGGACTGGCAACAAATAGACTACATTCTGAAAGAATAAGCATTTTCACATGTGCTATGGGCCATTTCTAATCTCAGCATCAAAGCCAGGTCTATCTGTATGTTTCTGGTATTTGGTCCTGCCCATAAACTCCTCAGAAAGTCCATTATCTATCTCACCAAGGAGGATGTTCCACACTTACCAATTATTACTACACCAAGTTTATTTCCCCTGAACATGCATTACAATTTGTTTATATGCTTTTTCTTTACTTGTTATTATTCATTTTCTGCATCAGACAGTAAGTTCCATCAGGGTAAGGGACAATTGTCTAGGATATAGAAGGCCCTTAATAAATATTTCTTGAGTGAATAAACGGTGAACAACAGGAGTGACACAAAAAGCAAAAGCAAAAAGAGAGTAGAAGAGTCCTAATTCCCTTTTCCATTGTGTTTACGGGTGGTGGACCTCATATGGCCTCCCTGTAGTCAAAACATACTTTCTAGATATGGCTCCCTTGCAGTGTATACTAGGATGCTAGCCTTGATTGAGGCTCTAAATATCTCTTAATGAGGAGAGTTCAAGTCTACATGTGTTTGCCTTGCTTAACATGGCATTAAGCACAGGACCAAGCACAGATGGGTGCTTCATAAGTATTATTGAAGGATGATAACACAGAGGATTATTTAATACTGCCTCATGGGGTAGAGACAAATCTTAGGCCACAAATAAACTTCTAATGTGCTTTACTTCTCAAATAATTTGAACCAAAATTATTTCAGCAACACAGATTCATCTGTAACCACAAATCAGACACATTCAGAATGACAAAGCCCAAAAGAATGCCATTTTCAAGGCTGAAACGGCATTATTCTGGGGGTAAATAGAATCCTTGTTTCAGTGAAACTGTAAGAGTAGAAATGAAAGATACTGAAAGTCTTCCTCGGGAACAACAATTATCCATGAAACAATGGAAGTTTGTCTGAATAATTCATCAGCATCAAGGGTGCAGGCCTCCCTTACTCTGCAATCCGAGGAGTTTGGGCAAGTGCACCCTGAATGGGTCTCAGTCACTTCACTGTCTTTCTTCCAGGGTCTGGCATTTCTTCCTATGATTTTATTAATTAAAAAAATAACCTAAGTGGGAAACTACTGACAAGATAAAATTTTGAGGCAGCATTTCTTTCACTAAGAAGAAACTTATAAAGTGTCTATCATGAGAATCCACCGGGGACTCCACAAGAGATCAAATACCCAAAACAAATCACCACTTCAGAGCCCCACAGAATTCTGAATCCCAACCAGCAAGCATGAATAATCCTTTTAAATGGTCACTTACATATCAGAACAGGTCCTCTGTGAACTTTCTAAGCAAGGCTTCTGGTTTCTGACTGAAACAGAGATTCATTGGGAAGGAGGGATAAACTGAAACCAAGAACAACTGGGAAATTTCCATAAGAAAAGAGCACAAATGGGTTGTGTTGTCAGAATGAAATGGGCCCCTCCCGGCCAGGGTTTGGGAAGCTGCTGACTACCCCACGGGAGAGATGAGCAATATTCGCAACTGGTTTCTCAGAAACCGCCCTGATTAAGTTGCATTTACTAGGCAGATGCAATAGTTTCAAATCCCAGGTCACTTTCTTATTAGCTGTGTAACCTTGTGTCACTTAATCTCTCTGATAACTGGTTCAGCATCTTTAATATGCTGAGAGTAATGTCACCCAAGTACCTTTCTAAATTACTGCAAAGATCAAATGAATTCAAATTAATGAAAGTTCTTTCCAAATTGTACGATTATGTATAAGTGTACATACATGCTCAGTTGCTGAGTCTTTCTGACCCTTTGCAACCCCATGGACGGCAGCCTGCCAGGTTCCTCTGTCCATGTGATACTCTAGGAGAGAACACTGGAGTGGGTTGCCATTTCTTTTCCAGGGGATCTTCCTGACACAGTGATTGAACTCACATTTCTCCCAAGTCTCCTGCACTGGTAGGTGGATTCTTTACCAATCACAGAGCCACCTTATATATCCTCCCAGAATATTAAGTAACCTACATAGAACTCAGGATCTTCTATGATTCTGGGTTTTCCATTTCTAGAGACAGTCTGGTTTTTGCTTTGCTTTCTACAAGTTTTGCTGATTTTTTTTAAAGGAAAGATATAAACCAAGGCAAAGGGTGAAGAATGGAATTACACATGCCACCCTTTGGAGCTTCTAGGCAAGAATTTTAAACTGTGGTTGGTTCATTATCACAGATTTGACATCAATATCACCTGAGGGAAAGAAGGAACATAGGGGGCATCCAAAAGTCTTCTGATTCATCTCTGTACTGGGGGAGGATTAAAAGATCAATTTACAGAAATCAATTATATTTCTAATTCCTAGTGGCAAACAACTGGAAAATTAAACTTATAAAACTATTCCATTTGCATTAGCATCAAAATACACAAAATATTCATGAATCAATTTAACAAAAATTGCAAAGATTTCCATGCTAAACTACAAAATATATGGAAGAGAAACCAACCTATGTAAGGATGTAAGAGAAATTAAAGAAAACTAAATAAAATGAGAGATATATCACATTCATGGACTAGAAATCTCAATATTATTGAAATGCAAATTCTTCCAGAATCACTCTGTGGACTCAACACAATTTCCATCAAAATTACAACAGTCCCTAGTAGAAAATAACAAGTTGATTCTAAAATGTATACAGAAAAGCAAAGGACATTAGATATATAATTTTTCTATATGAAGAAAAAGGAAATAAGAGTTGGGGGAGTCATCTGACTTAAACAACTACTTTAAAACTTCAATAATCAAGACAAGGAAATATTGGCATAGGGATAGACAATAGATCAATGGAGCAGAAGGGATAATCTTGAAACAGACTCACATATATATGGTCAACTGATTTTTAACAAACATATCAAGGGAAAGGTAAATTCTTCTCAATAACAAGTGGATATAGGGAAAAAGTGAGCCTCAACCCCTGCCTTATAACCCACAGAAAAATTAATTCAAAATCATCAAAGACTTAAATGCAAAATTAAAACTACAATGATTCTAGAAGAAAGGATAGGAAAAAAACATCTTTTTGACCTTTGGGTAAGCAAAGATTTCTTACAGAGGATAAAATAGTATATATTAATTATATGAGGGCTTCCCTGGTAGCTCAGCTGGTAAAGAATCTGCCTGCAATGCAGAAGACTCTGGTTCAATTCCGGGGTTGGGAAGATCCCCTGGAGAAGGGATAGGCTACCTACTCCAGTATTCTTGAGCTTCCCTGGTGACTCAGACAGTAAAAAATCCACCTCCAATTCAGGAGACCTGGGTTTGATCCCTGGGTTGGGAAAATCCTCTGGAGGAGGGCATGGCAACCCACTCCAGTATTCTTGCCTGGAGAATCCCCATGGACAGAAGAGCCTGGTGGGCTACAGTCCATGGGGTTGCAAAGACTCGGACACGACTGAGTGACTAAGCACACAATTATATAAGAAAAAAAACTGGACATTGTCAAAATTTTAAAACTCACACTCATCAAAAGACACAATTAAGAATTTGATTGGGGAAGTGACAGGCATGGAGAAAATGTTAGTAATACATACATCTGACAAAAGACTTATTATCCAGGGTATTCCCTGGTGGCCCAGTGATTAGGTCTCTCACTGCTGAGGACCTGGGTTCAATCCTTGGTCAGGGAACTAAGATCCCACAAGCTGGCAGTATGGCCCAAAAAAACTTATTATCGAGAATATATAAAGAACTTCTATAAATCAATAACAAAAAGGCAAACAATGCACCTTCAACTGAGCAAATACATTTCAAACAGGTACATAACAAAGAAGTTCATAAATGGACAATGAGCATATGAAAATGAGCTCAACATCACTAGAACAATACAGATTTAAACCAAAATGAAACACTATTTTGCACTCACTACCCTGGTTAAAATAAAAAAGACTGATAACAACAAATGTTGTTGAAGATATAAAGCAACTAAAACTCTCACACGTTGCAAATAAGAGTATAAAATGGAAAACAGTTTGGCAGTTTCTTGTTAAATTAAACATACAACTATCCTACAATCAGCATTCTACTCCTGGATATTAACTGAAGAAATGTAGATGCATACACACAAAGACATGTGTAAGAATGTTTATAATGGCATGATTTATAGTATCTAATAAGTGAAAACAACCCAAATGTTCATCAACAGGATACTGGAAAAATAAATTGTGAAATATTTATACACTGGTATACTATACTGCAATATACAGTAATGAACTAGTTACAAATTCAGTGAAGGTGGATGAATAAAAAAATATACATATATTAAATGAAAAAACTAGTAACAAATATGTAGTATATGATTCTGTTTTTGTGAAGCTCAAGAACAGGCAAAGCCTAAATTTGGCAGAAGAAATTACAATAATGGGGCACTGGAACTTTGGGGGGTGATGGGAAGGTTCTATATCTTATTTTCATTGGTTGTCACCCAGATGTATACCTTCTCCAAAAAGAGTACACTGAATTGGACCCTTAAGATTAACTCACTTTACTGCATATAAAATTTACTTCAGGAATGATTGAATGAATGGTAACACCATGAGGAAATAACTTCACCATCCAGAAGATGAGATTCTGCAGGACAACTGGTCTGGTCTCCTCAAAAATCATCATCATTAACTAAAAGATAAAAGGCTTGTGCTAGATTCTAAAAGACTTAAGATATGTGACAACCAGACGCAATGTATGATGTTAGACAGGATGCTGCTTTGGGCAAAATCATCCATTAAAGACACTCTAGGGACACTCGGGGGAAATTTGAATATGATCTTGGTTTTAGATGATATAAAAGTATATTAAGACAAAGTGTATTAACAAACTTGGAGATTATTGATGGGAAAAAATAGTTACAAGGCAGTATGTACTTTCAGATCTCTTCTTGGTTTCACAAAAAGGCAAATATATATTATACATATTATATTATGTATGCTATGTATGATTTATTACTATGCATATATATTATATATGTATATAAAGAGATTCAGTAGGGAATATACATTTATCAATTAACATAAGCAGCTCAGGCAGAGTTGCTTACATATTCCTAGTTTTCTGTTTTTATTTTTAACTTCCCAGCATGAACAAATACTGCTTCCACTATAATATACATTGCTTGAAAATATTAGACTCTGAAATTCACTGTTTTTTAAAATAAGGTAAAAGATGGGCGGATAGGGCCAGAGAAAGAAACCTTAGACTATTATCTACCGAGTCTCCTGTTTAGCATTTTCCATGTGTATCTTGCATCATTCTCACAACAAACTTATCTTCCCTGTTTTTACAGAACTAATGATGATATAGTAAAAGTTGCTCAGTCATGTCTGACTCTTTGCAACCCCGTGGACTGTAGCCTGCCAGGCTCCTCTGTCCATGAAATTCTCCAGGCCAGAATACGGGAGTGAGTTGTCTATTCCTTCTCCAGGGGATCTTCTCAACCTAGGAATTGAACCAAGGTCTCCTGGATTGCAGGCGGATTCTGCACCAGTTGAGCTACCAGGGAAGCCTGAGATAAATGAGCATTTTAAAATAATATTATCTGATCCTAAGACTCATGTTCTTCCTACCTTGCTTACATATTTAGTAAGTTTTCTTACCAAACATTTATGAAGTATTTACTATGAACCACACATTCTGTTACATGGTTGATAAGAATAATCTCATTCCTACCTCATACAATCCATGTAAGGATGATATTATTATCGTGCTCATTTTAAAGATAAGAAAACAGAGACAGACAAATCAAATAAGTCTCCCAAGTTCCTGAGAGCTAAGATGTAGCAGAACCCAGTTCAGGCCACCTGATTTTTCACACTTCTATTAACTATACCATGTCTCTAAATTCCTATATCTCTAAATTCAAGAAGTTCCCAAAGTGCAAGGGGAGATTGAGTGATAGCCACCAGCAGAGGGAACAATGACCTCATAGGCCTGTCAGGAAGTTTTTCACAGTGACATTTTGCTTACCTGTCAAGGGCTGTGCTGGTGGGCATACTCCTTCCAAACCCTCGGACTCCCATCTGACGGAAATATGGAATGCAAGAGAGGTTGGCGGCAATGATGGCCAAGGAGTCGGAAGGGCTCACAAAGAAGCCATTTTGTCCTAGGATCATGTAACGGTCCTATGGGAAAGAATGTGTGAAAATGTTCAGGCAAAGGCATCTGCTGCTAGCAGTCCATTCCCATCACCATCACAAGGCACTTTACTGCCATCCTCACATTTAAACAATGTAAAACCACTTGAAGGAGGGCAAACAGGGCATGGGAACTAAAATCCCTGAATATTGCAGGGCCCAGGATCTTGACACCACTAGGAAAATATCCGACCTGTCAAAATGTGGATGACTTCCTCAGGCTTTAGTAGCCTCTACATTCTTCATTCACACTTCCCCCAAACATAATGGAGAACAGAGATTATTACTAAAATAGCTGGTTTCTTAACATGGTGATTTCAACAAGGTCATCCATAAATAAAGATGTATTGCATGAATTTTTTAAAAGAAATAACAACTTTATAACATACTGCTACTTGGAAAAAGAAAAGTAATGGCTATTTACACGCAATACCAGGCCATTAAATACAAGGGAAGATGCAGAGCCAGTTAGGGTTCGTATGCCCCATATGTGTCAGTCCCAGAGGTATTCAATAATTCTCTGGTTTCCAGTGTTTGGCTCATTATACATCAAAAGGATCAGCAGGCAGAAAGCTTTCCTCCTTACCCCATCAGCATCAAACGCAGCTCCAAATCCATATTCCCCTCCTTTCATAGCTTCCAGAAGGGTGGTTGCATATGTCAGGTTGGGGTCAGGATTCTGCCCTCCAAAATCTTCCAGGGGAACACAGTTGATTGCAGAATTGGCTGGGGCCCCCAGCTCATCACACAGAACTTTTCTCACATAGGGTCCCATAACTTAAAAAAGATACACAGCAATGTGAAATCTTTGCAGAACTCTTCCCCCAAGGGTGTTTTGTTCTTCTTAGAAGAAGAAGGCTACTTCATAGCACAAGAGAAAAAAAAAAAGATAAACTCTACAAGTTTTTTCAAGCACAGAATAATGGTTACTTCAATTGCTACTCATTGAGCATCTACGTGCCAGTGACTATGTTAGGCATATAGAAGTTGTATTCAATAATCCAGCTGCATGAAATTTTTCTCCAAAACTTTCCTAAAATACTGCCAAAAAGAAATCAACTACCTAATAACCATTAATGGGCTGTTACTTTTTATAATTAAAAGCATTAGTTAAATATATGCAAAAGCACTTAAAGGCTCTAGTGATGTTCTTTGTTTCTACAGTTGTTTCAACTTTGCCAAGTGTATAATTAAACACTGCCAACCCCCGAAGCATATACAACTAAGCACATTTTACAAAATAAATGCTAAGGAGCTGTGTTTTCCAGTTGAACACACATTCATGGAGAGCCTAACACAGAACTCTTACGTGAAGAATGGAGGGTATCTAGGGACACAGAGTGCCTCAGTCTGGGCTCTCAGTACGGCAGTGGGATGAGTCAAATCTGTAGCTGAGTGACTGGACTTGTAAGACTAGTTCAATTCAATGTATAATGTATTTATTAAATAATGGAATCCAACAACTTAAAAGAGAAATGACCATAGGCAAGGCTTCAAAATGGAGCAGCATTTCTGGGAGAACATGGAAGAATATAAATTTGACAGGAGTAAGGATGCTATCCAAATGAAAAGAACACTGAAGCCTGAGGTAGAACATACAGCACATTTGGGGACAAGCATGTAATCCTGTTGGCTGAAATATATAAAAGTACCGCTTTCCATTTATTTTCAACTAATAGAATACAAACCACAAACAGTGAACGCACTTTGATTTTGCCTGCCCAGCACCCATTTTCCCTGAGCAGCACCCATTTGCCTTTCCTCTGATAGCAGTATTTTGGGTCTTCTTTAGAGAACCAATCCTTTTTCCATCTCAGTTCATGGAACCTGAGTGTGGCTAAATCCTACTTCCTCCAAGACTAGGGAGGTGACCTAGATCTGCCAATCAGTATCCTCCATCCCTCAAACAGAGTGACTGATTCAGAGATGAACACATGGTACAAGCTAGACAGTGAGGCTCAAATCCAGGAACAATTTTCAAACTCTTTGGAAAGAGAAACTCTTTTCCCTCTAGGTCAGATAATGCTAACAGAAAGAAAGAAACAGAAAGAGCCTTTTCTGCAGAATATAACCAGCCTGAAGTTGAACGGTTTTATGAAGACCTACAAGACCTTTTAGAACTAACACCCAAAAAAGATGTCCTTTTCATTACAGGGGACTGGAATGCAAAAGTAGGAAGTCAAGAAACACCTGGAGTAACAGGCAAATTTGGCCTTGGAGTACAGAATAAAGCAAGGCAAAGGCTAACAGAGTTCTGCCAAGAGAACACACTGGTCATAGCAAACACCCTCTTTCAACAACACAAGAGAAGACTCTACACATGGACATCACCAGATGGTCAACACTGAAATCAGATTGATTATATTCTTTGCAGCCAAAGATGGAGAAAATCTATACAGTCACAAAAACAAGACCCAGAGCTGACTGTGGCTCAGATCATGAGCTCCTTATTGCAAAATTTAAACTTAAATTGAAGAAAGTAGGGAAAACCACTAGACCATTTAGGTATGACCTAAATCAAATCCCTTATGACTATACAGTGGAAGTGAGAAATAGATTTAAGGGACTAGATCTGATAGAGTGCCGGATGAACAATGGACGGACGCTCGTGACATTGTACAGGAGACAGGGACCAAGACCATCCCCATGGAAAAGAAATGCAAAAAAGCAAAATGGCTGTCTGAGGAAGCATTACAAATAGCTGTGAAAAGAAGAGAAGCAAAAAGCAAAGGAGAAAAGGAAAGATATACCCATTTGAATGCAGAGTTCCAAAGAATAGCAAGGAGAGATAAGAAAGCCTTTCTCAGTGGTCAATGCAAAGAAATAGAGGAAAACAATAGAATGGGAAAGACAAGAGATCTCTTCAAGAAAATTAAACATACCAAGGGAACATTTCATGCAAAGATGAGATCAATAAAGGACAGAAATGGTATGAACCTAACAGAAGCAGAAGATATTAAGAAGAGGTGGCAAGAATACACAGAAGAACTGTACAAAAAAGATCTTCATGACCAGATAATCATGATGGTGTGATCACTCACACTCACCTAGAGCCAGACATCCTGGAATGTGAAGTGAGTGGGCCTTAGGAAGCATCACTATGAACAAAGCTAGTGGACGTGATGGAATTCCAGTTGAGCTATTTCAAATCCTAAAAGATTATGCTGTAAAAGTGCTGCACTCAATACGTCAGCAAAATTTAAAAACTCAGCAGTGGCCACAGGACTGGAAAAGGTCAGTCTTCATTCCAATCCCAAAGAAAGGCAATGCCAAAGAATGCTCAAACTACATGTTAGTAAAGTAATGCTAAAAATCCTCCAAGCCAGACTTCAGCAGTATGTGAACCGTGAACTTCCAGATGTTCAAGCAGGTTTTAGAAACGGCAGAGGCACCAGAGATCAAATTGCCAACATCCGCTGGATCATGGAAAAAGCAAAAGAGTTCCAGAAAAACATCTACTTCTGCTTCACTGACTATGCCAAAGCCTTTGACTGTGGATCACAATAAACTGTGGAAAATTCTGAAAGAGATGGGAATACCAGACCACCTGACCTACCTCTTGAGAAACCTATATGCAGGTCAAGAAACAACAGTTAGAACTGGACATGGAACAACAGACTGGTTCCAAATAGGAAAAGGAGCACGTCAAGGTTATATATTGTCACCCAGCTTATTTAATTTATATGCAGAGTACATCATGAGGAATGCTGGGCTGGAAGAAGCACAAGCTGGAATCAAGATTGCCGAGAGAAATATCAATAACCTGCATATGCAGGTTGACACCACCCTTATGGCAGAAATTGAAGAATAACTAAAGAGTCTCTTGATGAAAGTGAAAGAGGAAAGTTAAAAAGTTGGCTTAAAACTAAACACTCAGAAAACTAAGATCATGGCATCTGGTCCTATCACTTCATGGGAAATAGATGGGGAAACAGTGGAAACAGTGTCAGACTTTATTTTGGGGGGCTCCAAAATCACTGCAGATGGTGATTGCAGCTATGAAATTAAAAGACGCTTACTCCTTGGAAGGAAAATTATGACCAACCTAGATAGCATTTTTAAAAGCAGAGACATTACTTTGTCCACAAAGGTCTGTCTAGTCAAGGCTATGGTTTTTCCTGTGGTCATGTATGGATGTGAGAGCTGGACTATAAAGAAAGCTGAGCACTGAAGAATTGATGCTTTTGAACTGTGGTGCTGGAGAAGACTCTTGAGAGTCCCTTGGACTGCAAGGAGATCCAACCAGTCCATCCTAAAGGAGATCAGTCCTGGGTGTTCACTGGAAGGACTAATGTTGAAGCTGAAGCTCCAATACTCTGGCCCCCTGATGGGAAGAGCTGACTCATTGGAAATGACCCTGATGCTGGGAAAAACTGAGGGCAGGAGGAGAAGGGAACGACTGGATGAGACAGTTGGATGACATCATCAACTTGATGGACATGAATTTGAGCAGGCTCCGGGACATGGTGATGGACAGGGAAATCTGGCGTGTTGCAGTCCATGGGATTGCAAAGTGTTGGTCATGATGAGTGACTGAACTGAATTCACTCTTTAACATGAGACCAGAGTAAAGAACAACATGGAAGAAAGAGAAACCACACAGGGAGAAGAAATCGTTTAAAGTATGTATCAGTCATATCCTAATAGAGATCAACAAGATGTGGCAGACTGGTTATAAAGCTAAAAAGACTGAGAATACCAAGTGTTGGTGAGGGCACAGAGAAACTGAAGCCTTCATGCTCTGCTGTTAGTGCAAATGGTAGTCACTCTGGAAAATAGTTTCATTTCAGTTCAGTTCAGTCGCTCAGTCGTGTCTGACTCTCCGCGACCCCATGAATCACAGCACGCCAGGCCTCCCTGTCCATCACCAACTCCCGGAGTTCACTCAAACTCATGTCCACAGAGTCGGTGATGCCATCCAGCCATCTCATTCTCTGATGTCCCCTTCTCCTCCCACCCCCAACCTTTCCCAGCATCAGAGTCTTTTCCATAGTTTGGCAATTACTTATTAAGTTCAATATACACATTATATGACCCAGCAATCTCACTCCTAGGTATTTATGCAAAACAAAGGAAATCATATATTCCTATAAAGACTTTTTCACAAATGTCTGTAGCAGTTTATAGTAGTCAAAACCTAGAAACAACCCTAATTGTATCAAGTGGTGAATGTGTAAACAGAATGTTATACATCTATATAAAGGAATACTACTCATTTGTAATAAGAAATAACCACTGATATATACAACACCATGAATGCATCTCTAAAACCTTATGCTGACTGAAAAAAGCCTGAAGAAAATCCATTCATATGGCTTTCTGGAAAAGGTAAAACTATGGGGCGAAAAGCAGATGAGTGATTGTCAGGGACTAAGGGAAAGAGGCGGAGAAGGCAATGGCAAGCCACTCCAGTACTATTGCCTAGAAAATCCCATGGATGGAGGAGCCTGGTTGGCTGTAGTCTGTGGGGTCGCTAAGGGTCGGACACAACTGAGCGACTTCACTTTCACTTTTCACTTTCACACATTGGAGAAGGAAATGGCAACCCACTCCAGGGTTCTTGCCTGGAGAATCCCAGGGACGGGGGAGCCTGGTGGGCTTCCGTCTATGGGGTCACACAGAGTTGGACACGACTAAAGTGACTTAGCAGCAGCAGCAAGGGAAAGAGGAGAGGTTAAACTTCAAGGGATGCAAAAGAATTTGTGGAAGCAAGGGAAATATTCTATACCTTGACTGTCAGAGTGGTTACATTACTGTACATGTTTGTCCAACTTCATCAAACTGTATACCAACAAAGTATCAATTTTACTGCAAATAAATTTTATACCTCAGTACATCTGACTTATTTTTAAAAGATATGGTATTCATGAAATATGAATAGGAAGGTATTTTTAAAAAGAGTTATTTGGAAAACAAAAAAATGTTTTGGGAAATTAAAAATATGATAGTGGAACTGAAAAACAATGGAAGGACTTGGAGATAAAGTTGAGGAAATCTGCCAGAAAGTAGCACAAAACAAAGAGAAGAAAAATGGGTATTGGGGGAAAGAATAAGATAATTGAAAGATCTGCCCAGTAGAGTTAATATCTAAACAATAGCCATTATGGAGAAAGGAAAGAGAAAATAATGGAGGAATCATCCAAGAAGTAATACAAGAAAATTTCCCAGAATGAAAGGCCATAAGTTTCTAGATTCAGAGGATCCTCCAAGTGTCTGGCACAATAGAGAAATATAGTCCCACACTAAGACTCATCGTTGTGAAAAGAAAGAACACTGAACACATATCAAAGGTCCCAAAAGCATCCAGAAAAGAAAAAAAGAAAGATTTCAAAACATGAATTAAAAATCAGAATAGCATCAAATTTCTCAAGTTTGGCAGGAACGGCTACAAGACAACGGAAAATAAAAGACAAACTTTTGAAGGAAAATAATATCCAACCTAGATATCTATATTCAGATAAATACCAATTCAGAATGAGCATAGAAAACAGGCATTTTCAGACATGCAGTGACTCAAAACATTTACCTCCCATGAGCTCTCTCTCACAGAGTAACTGGAGAACGTGCTCCTCCAAAATGTAGGAGTAAATCAAGAAAGCAAAAGGCAAAGGATCCAGAAATAAGAGAGTCAACATAAGAAAGGGGTAAAGGGAATTACAGGATGATGCTAAGTGGAGATTTCAGGACAACACCAGCTCAGAGAGGTAACAGTGCAGACAGAGGACATTCCAGGTCTCTAGGAAAATGAAGTGAGAGAAGATTTTGACACTAGAAGAGTATGAGGGTTAACAGTGGTAAATACACTTCACAAAAACTAAATAATGAGAAAATAAGATGATTAATTCCAAAGAAGTAAAAAAAGTTGTGCTGAAAGGAAAATATAATTACAGTATTTTGCATGGCTCAACCATGTTATGATAATCTATATATTGCATACTGATCTTAGCAAAATTATGACATAACTTGTTTAAGGAAGTGTGCTTGGATTTAGTGAGTGGAGACAGTGGAAAAGAACTATAGATTCTTCTTCCATAGTATGAAGTCAGTAACAGCTCAAACTGAAAAATCAACAAGGAGCAGTATATTCATAGTATTTAGTAATAGAGATATTAATACCCCCCCCAAAAAAAGACTGCCCCTGGAAAGTAGAAAATTGGGGGAAAGAGTTGTGAAGGGTCTTTTTCATAGCAAGCTCTGAACTATCTGACTTTTTTAACTATGTACTGTGATCAAAATTTTTTTTAATTTACAATTTTGCTATTTCCACTCCACACTCTAACAGGCATAGCCTGAAAATCATATGCTCAAGATTTTTTTTCAGTTGCATCAAAAAAGAGAGATCAGAGCCCTGAAGCCTTCCAGAGTATCCCACATATCTATCTGAACATATACACGTCATGTGAATATCTATGAATCCAACCTTCCTCGTAATCCCAGAAACCCAACACACATTGAGGTCTTCTTTACCATTTCTTGTTTACCACTTGGTAGAAGACCACACGCTTACCTCCATGCATGGCATCAACTCGGATCTTCAGTTGGCCAGGCCCGGTCAGCAAACTCTTGATGGCGTTAAAGTCAAAAATGGTCCGAAGGAGGTTGAGATAGATATCCACTGGGTCCACTATCTCCACTATGGATAGGAATGCCAAAGGAGACACCAATAACTACCCATGAGGGATTCTTAGAAGCATAAAAAAGCATGAAGTTCTGATCACAATCCCATCATAACCCCACACACTTTCACAAGAAGCAAAGTGTCCATTTGCAGACAAAATCACAAAGCACAATCAAGATGCTACAAACTTTGCAGGTGATTAAATGGTATAAAAAATATCAAGTTGCAAATTCTTTTTTACAAGTGAAAAATCAACCACAAGAATAAAGTAATTAAGACAAAACTATGCCTATTGTCCCCACTCTCTTCATTCTACCACCTCCCTCCCACAAACTGCAAACACCTCAATACTAAAAGGCATCTTGGCAAAACCAGTTGCCTCTCCTGTGAGGACTGGCCAAAAAATGACTCAGCTGGCCTGAAACAAATCAAGAAGTAACCTCAGCAGTGACCCCTACTTTCTAAATGCCATGGTACCAAGAAGATTCAGGTTCTGAATTGGTGATAAAGGATATTTTTCTGAGTTTGTGTAAAGTCTCCCATGTGCCCAGTCTATTACCAGGTTCAGGGTGAGTGCCAGATATTTAGAAATCTTCATTAAACATACACGCTCTCCTGCACCATGCAATGACCAGACAACCAAATCAAGTCTTTTCCATTTATTTCACAGATTCATAAAACCCAGAATACATCGCACTTTTCAAACCTGGTGATCAGTACATAATTAGTACCCAGAAAATATTTTTCCCAGAAATAATAAATATTTTATTTTAGGCACT
Source organism: Moschus berezovskii (assembly GCF_049115385.1). Classification (NCBI taxonomy): domain Eukaryota; kingdom Metazoa; phylum Chordata; class Mammalia; order Artiodactyla; family Moschidae; genus Moschus; species Moschus berezovskii. Next base: position 51,496,189 of record NC_142466.1, on the reverse strand, counting down.
AAAATTTGTCCATGAGCTCTGCTTTTGAAATTTGTAGTTAAATTGTGAAACATATATATGCTGTTTTTCAAATTTTTCAAACACATACTACTTTGGAATCTTGAAACATTTAAACCTGTACTAAAGATATTACCAATCCACCTTTAATAATTTTTAGTAAATCCAGGTGCAATATTTAGTGGGTGAGATTTTACATGTAACACGAAACTATCCCTTCATCTGGTCAAATATACACTAAAAATACTCTGGCTGCACTTAAATCAAGTTCAAATATAATCACTTTTTCAAGAACACAGATAGTTTTTAATCATCTTTAATAGAAGAAGGAGATTAATCTATGCTCAGTCGTGTCTGACTCTGCAACCCTATAGACTGTAGCCCACCAGGCTCCTCTGTCCATGGGATTCTCCAAGCAAAAGTACTGGAGTGGGTTGCCACTTCCTTCTCCAGAGGATCTTCCTGACTCAGTGATCAAACCTGCATCTCTTGCGTCTCCTGCATTGCAGGTGGATTCTTTACCACTGAGCCACCAGGGAAGCCCACACTAATCTATAAAATAAGTTAATTAAAAGTTTATACAAAATACATCTAAAAATTATTAACATAGTATACATTACATATATTTTATCACAATAAAAATTAATCTATAAAATGAAAGGTTATGGCTTGAATATGTTTGAAGTTTTACTCTCTCTATAATATAGCATAATATTTTTGGCAATTTCATTCTAGGTCTAACTCCTGAACTACTTGCCTAAATACATTTGGTATTTACAGCAGATAAATAGTATTAATACTAAACAAAAATGTAAAAAACAAGGAAGCAAGTAGATTTCCATGAAAACTGAAAGCTCACATCACATAGTTCTTGCTCCTCATCCTTTAAGATGAAATGCCAAAGACTAAATTGTTTCCAATTAACTCAAGCCTTGCTCAACATTTAAACAGCAAGAACACAGCACATAAATTATCCCAAACAATCATTTTAAAATTCTTGAGACCAGGGAATGTCTCCCTCTACCTCGTGGTGTCTGCAACCCTGTAGAAAACTCACCAAGCGAGCAGTGTAGTTAAAACAGTGGGCCTGAATCTGAGCCACCAAAGATCTGGGTATCTTGGACAACTAATACAACTGTGAAGATTCAATCAACCAACAAAATTTCTTCCTGATAATATAATAATATCTGCTTTTTCTGTCATCTTATTTTCCAGTACATCCAAACATTTGTAATCAAAGTATACTTAAATCACTCAGTTAATGTAAAATATCCCTTGCTTTTAGCTGTCAAGCCATTGTGAGTATGAATACTCCCAACTAGATTAATAAAATCAGGAATCATTGTGTCCCGTATCACATGGCTTTCAATTAACTTCTGCTCACTAGCTAAGCAAGAAATTGACTCAAAATCTTCCAAGAAAACTGGTACAGTTGGCCCAACACTGTATCCCCAAATAGTACATTTCAAGCTCCTCTCTGTCCCTAAAATACCATGTGGCCATAAACTAGATATTTCACCTTTTGAACTAAATTACTTGTAAAATAAGGATACCATCTTAATACAACCTGGATTTAAGCTGATGGGGCACTGAAGGAGTTAAAAAAAAAAGTTTGTTTTATTGCTACTTGTATGCCTTCTAGGAGAAAGCAACAAGATAAAATAGAGGGTGAAAAATAATATGCATTTACTTGGTATTAATGTTATTACATGGTTCAATATTAATCTACAAATTGAAAGGTTATAATGTGAGGACTTAGAAGTTTCATTCACTTTACCATACAGGATAATATTTTTGGCAACTTCATCCTGGTTTTTAATTTTGAACCATTTTCCTAAATCCATTTGGTACTTGGTGAATTCCTTTGTAAAATCTTCTATCATGGAGCGTGGTATAGAGCAGGTGGTCAACTGTGAATTGAATCAAGATAAACTGCATGATCCTAGCTTGGAAAAGAAACGCCTATCTTCCATGGGAAATTTTAATAACTCCATTACCTTCTTAGGTCTCTTTTTAATTATCTAAAGTATTTCAGCATCTTCACCTTAATTGCTTAGAAAAGAAGAGACATGTGTTGGCAATTCACAGTCTATTCTTGGAACACTGTAAAAGAGTCAGCTGTGAAATGTTCCCTATGTCAAAAATGATAGAGTTTGGAAAGTAGTTGTTGAAAGTTGCCAGTTCCAAATATCTTGGCTGCTCTCATTTCCCTCCACACCACACTCAGTTTATATCTGTTTATCAAGTGCTACTCCTAAAACTGATAATTCCATCAGTTTTGTGTGTGCTCTCCCCTGAAGAAAAAATGTCACCTCCATCCACAGAGTTCTAATTTTCTTCAAAATACAATTTCCCAATTACCTCTAAATGGTTTGAATTTGTTCTCCAGGTCAAATTCTTGTCTTCCTAGTCGAGACAGGTCAATTCGCAAATCAGGGCATATAGCGTATTCCTCGATTGTTTTGCTGATCTGGTAGATTTTGTCTGAGACGACATCTGGAGCAGGACCTAAAATTGGAAAATAATGCACCACCAAAAATAAATTTACATAAAAAATAAATCAGAGAAATGTTAGCTCTTCCTCCACCAAGTAGGAGAAAGATTTCTTTGTGTTCTAGACAACAGTTAACAGTTCACAGTTCAGATGGCTTCACTATTTCTTATCCATCCACTCTGGAGGAAACGGGGCCAGCCTCACCTGTTCCATGCAGGCCAATAACCCACATGTTGCTTTGTTTTAATCCACTTCTAAGCAATGAGATGTCTTCCCTAAAAATAGTTGCACACCTGCCAAGGAGACCCGGTTATGTCATCAGCTTTATTCAGGATATGAGACACAAACAGGATACGCATTTGACAGAAGTGAGGGACTCCAGTGTTAAACTGCAGCCTCCCAAGTGCACCTAGAGAAAGAAAGTATGACTTCTACTCCCAGGTCCGCTGCCTATTCGGTGTATAAGTTGACCAGGGTACATTAGTTTTCCCAACTCACACTCTCTAGCGACTCCCAAGTTTTCAAAGTGGTTTAAAATATCTGATGCACATCTTCACAAGGTCAAGTTGACAATTAAGGTCAAGTGATAGACTTTAAATGAACTGAACATAAAATCAATAGCTGTCCTCCTTTAATTTTTATATCTTATTTCTAGCTACTCTGGATCTTTTGCAATAAGTTTGGGAATCAAGTAAATAAGTAGATTGAAGATCTAAAATATAAATGATTGACAGATAGATAGCTTTGTGTATTGATCTCACTCACTAGTTACATTATAATTTTCTATTGAACTGCAATTGTTTCTTGATTTTTCTTCTATCCCAGCCCTTAGAACTATGCTGTTCAATTCAATAGCCTCACATTGGAGAAGGAAATGGCAACCCACTCCAGTGTTCTTGCCTGGAGAATCCCAGGGACCGGGGAGCCTGGTGGGCTTCCGTGTATGGGGTCACACAGAGTCGGACACGACTGAAGTGACTTAGCAGCAGCAGCAGCAGCCACATGTGGCTCTTGAACACTTGAAATATGACTAGTTACATTGACATGTGCTATAATTATAAAATACATACCAAATTTTAAAGAGTTAGTATAAAACCAGAATAGATTATATTCATAATTTTATAGTAACATGTTGAAGTGATAATATTTTGTATATATCAAGTGAAATAAAATATTTTATTCATTTCACCTGCTTCTTTTTACTATTTTATGTGGCTACTAGAAACTTTTTAATTACATGTATGGCTTATAATATATTTCTATTAGACAGTGCTGCCTTAGAATATAGCATGGTAGTTGCTGTTTAAGTCACTAGTTATGTCCGACTCTTCATGACCCCATGGATTTTAGCCCTCAAGGCTCCTCTGCCCGTGGGATTTTCCAGGCAAGAATACTGCAGTGTGTTGCCATTTCCTTCTCAAGGGAATCTTCCTGACCCAGAGAGCAAACGTGAGTCTCCTGCATTGACAGGAGAATTCTTTACCATTGAGCCACCAGGGAAGCCCATATCACTGTTATCACCTCCCAAAAAAGGTTCCTTGAACATATAAAAAGGAATAATGACCAAACTCATCAAGCTGCATACATTAAATATGTACAGGTTTTTAATATATCAATTACACCTCAATGAAGCAGGGAGAGAGGGGAAAGGAATAGCAATAGCACTATTTCAGTGGATGGAAAAAAGCCTAATATATTTTAAAACCACCATGTTCTTCTACAGGAAAAGTAAAGACCACAGAGAAATAAACACAGTCCTTCTCAACTTCACTCCTTACATTTTTCATTCTGTTGCAAAACTTAAAAAAGTAAATAGAGCTACTTAGCTTTGCATTTTTTTTTTTATGCTTGCCAGATGATACATGAATATCCCTCTGGCTCCCAGATACCACGTTATGTTCTTGGGATAATTCCATCACATTTTAAAAGTCTCTGTCTGAGTTTGTTATGCCAAAGCACACTGATTTCTGAAAGTAAAACAAGCTGTTACCAGCTAGATGCTGCTCAGTCAGCCATGCTGATAACCTCTGAGGTCATCAAAATTCTTTGTATCTCTTTACATCTTCCCAGTTCTTAACATCTTCTGCTCCAATGACTTCTTCTTCATTTAAGTCAGTTCCTAGTACAGTCATGCCAGGAATTGTCTCTTGAAATTCTTATTTCAAAAATATCAAATTTGAGTATCTTCATTCCACAAATTCTTAATCTTCCATCTACCCTACTCCTACTCCATACCTCTGCTGAATGTGTTCCTCATTCCTATACAGAAGTCAATCATCACTTGATTACTCCCAGACTATCAGTCCATTCTCATTTCACTGGTTTCTTATCCCAGAAGGACCCTATGGTCTAGCATTTGAGACTTGCTGTTCGTTGTTAGCATAATAAGACAAGCCAACATTTGTTGAAATTTACACATAACACATTTCACGCCTTAAGTGGAATTTAACACACACAAAAAGTATATGAAGTAAGAACTATTAATATCTTCATTTTCGAAATAAGGAAACCGAACTTGGAAGAGATGACTTTAAGCAAGGTCACATCACTGGTGTAACAGAGGGTGGGTTTGAATCCTAAGAGTCTAATGTCAACTCAGACATTCTTAACAACTACCAGCTGTCTTGCTGCTCTGCCTTTCCCACACTGTCATTCCCCATTGCCATCATCTGCTCCACTGCTGCCATTACCAGACTTCCGTGCGCTGCTGAAGGCAGTCATGAAATAATCCAAACTCGTTAACCCAAAGAATGAGGCTGCTTAAGTTCACCTTGATCCCCCTTGATCTCCACAATTTCCTCAACAAATTCCCCAGAGGACCTTTTAGAAAACATCTCCATTTATCCCAAGTCCCTTCACTATCCTTGCTCCATTATCTTCAGTTCAGTTCAGTTGTTCAGTCGTGTCCGACTCTTTGCAACTCCATGAACTGCAGCACGCCAGGTTTCCCTGCCCACCACCAACTCCCGGAGCTTGCTCAAACTCATGTCCATTGAGTCGGTGATGCCATCCAACCATCTTATTCTCTGTCATCCCCTTCTCTTCTTGCCTTCAATCTTTCCCAGCATTAGGGTCTTTTTCATGGAGTCAGTTCTTTGCATCAGGTGGCCAAAGTATTGGAATTTCAGCTTCAGCATCAGTTTTTCCAATGAATATTCAGGAATAATTTCCTTTTCCTTAGGATTGACCGATTTGACAGGCAACATTTCCTCCTCTTCCTTTATAAGAGGTATAAGCAACTATTTCCCAAAGTTTCCACTCTGCACCCCTCTAGATGCTTCCTTCCCCCAGCTCTGCCTTTTCACTCAGAAGTTCTGCCCACTTCTTGGAATCTAGGTTCCAAATGAGCTCCACAACTTATGACTTCTGTGATACTGGTCAAGTTTTTTAAGCCACTTTTATTCCTCAGTGACTTCATCAGGCTGTTATGAGGATTAAATGAGAACATGTATGTAAAGTTCTGAGTGTGTAGTTTGGCACACTCTAAGTATTTAAAAAAGTATTTTAATTATTGATTCCTTTTGTCTTCTAGCATCTTCTCCCCTATTCACAAACATGCTCAGAAAAGTCCTGTTCTATATATAATTTAAAAGCAACATAGCTTTAGATGTGTCCTATTTCTCTGGATATAACTACTAATTCTGTAGACATTTTGCCTTTTAACTTATTCCATGAGATGTATCTGTATGACACTCAATGGAAGAGATGACTGTATGCAACTTGCAACTTCAGATGAAAGATGTCATGATAAAACTCACTCTAAGCAGGAAGAAGTCAACTGAATCTCTCCATGCTAGCAGGAATGTTAGTCTCATTAATGACACCAAGACATGTAAACATAAAATAAATGCAAAAAGAAGGACTTTCAATATAGTTAAAGGCTAAATGATAAATTCAACCCCCTTCACCTATTCAGGATATGACTGAGCAAGTCTCATAACCTCCTACAATTCAGTCTAAAAAATGGTTATTTATTTTTGTTGTTGCTGTTGATTTTTTTTTATTGGAGGCTAATTACTTTACAATATTATATTGGTTGGTTTTGCCATACATTGACATGAATCCGCCCCGGGTGTACCTGTGTTCCCCTTCTTGAACCCCCCTCCCACCTCCCTCTTCCCCTTATCCTCCCTCTGGGCCATCCCTGTGCCCCAGCCCCAAGCACCCTGTATCATGCATCGAGCCTGGTGATTCATTTCACATATGATAATATACATGTTTCAATGCCATTCTCCCAAATCATCCCACCCTCACCCTCTCCCACAGAGTCCAAACGACTGTTCTGTACATCTGTGTCTCTTTTGCTGTCTCGTATACAGGGGTATCGTTACCATCTTTCTAAATAAAAATGGCTATTTAAATAGTATCTTTTCCTTTTATACCTCACAAATTATCACAGAGATGAGTGAGATTCTCTTATAAGATATTCAGTCAGATATTAATTCAAATGTTTAAATACATTATTTAGTTTGGCAACTTTTATATTACCTATATATTACATTTCATTGCCATATTCTGAATATATGAAATGTCCTATATTATAAGTATATAGAATACCTGTGCTTTGCATATTTTTTCCTGAAATATTCAGTAGCTTCTGCAAGACTAAATGTTGGCCCAAGGTGTGCTTTTTGGTGAAGCAGGTTTTCTTGAATCATACCTTCAAAAATAAGGCTCTTCATTAAGGTTGTTTGCTTTTTTCTTTTCTTCTTGACTTGAGTAACATTCTTTCTTTGAATAATACCCAAAATGACTGCAATGAGGGGGCAATCATGTACTGTACTTCCCTTTCAAGATATGCTACTGTGCCTGGGCCATGAATGCTTCATAACAGCAACAGTTGTTGGTTAAAATTCAGCTCCCACCCACATATACATGAAGACTTAGTGTTCTAGATTAAAAGAGATTTAAGACACTTAAAAACCAAATCCAATGCATGATTCTGGGACAAAACTTGGTTTTAACAAAGCAGATGTAAACAACATTTGGGGGACACTCACAAAATTTTAAATATAGATGAGATTTTAGATGACATTAGAGAATTACTATGATTTTTGTTAGGTATGATCATGTAGTTATATAGGAATACATCTTTATTTTAAAGAGATGTAGTCAGAAATATTTAAGCCTTCATGCTGTAATTTACCTTAAAAGTCTTTAGGGGAAAAAAGCAAAGTGGAAAACAGAGTAATGAATATATGGTATCCATTTATTATTATCCTTCTTACCCTACGTTTTACACATGTTCAAAAATGTTTTAACTCACCCTTATATACATATCCCACCCCACTAGGACTTCTAAACTGTCCATGCTCATTTACTGCAGTTGTGTCTGACTCTTGTGATCCCATGGACTGTAGCCTGCCAGGCTCCTCTGTCCATGGGATTGTCCAGACAAGAATACTAGAGTGGGTTGCCATGCCCTCCTCCTTCAGGGGATCTTTCAACCCAGGGATCAAACCAGTGTCTCCTGAGTCTCCTGCACTGCAGACAGATTCTTTACCACTGGCCCACCAAGGAAGCCCTTCTAAACCATAAATTTCTATAAATACAAGAAAAAGTGAAATAATTCTAAGCATGTTAGTAAGAGAAAGCCAACACTATAGGAAAGGGAGAATGTAGGACTTATGCTAAGAAGTCTCTGTCTGACAATGTGACCTTGAGCAAACAGCCTCTCAGGGCTTTGATTTGTCTATTTGTAAAATGATGGGAGGAGAAGGCACTGGCAAGCCACTCCAGTACTCTTGCCTAGAAAATCCCATGGACGGAGAAGCCTGGTAGGCTGCAGTCCATGGGGTCGCTACAAGTCAGACATGACTGAGCGACTTCACTTTCACTTTTCACTTTCACACATTGGAGAAGGAAATGGCAACCCACTCCAGTGTTCTTGCCTGGAGAATCCCAGGGACGGGGGAGCATGGTGGGCTGCCGTCTATGGGGTCACACAGAGTCGGACACGACTGAAGTGACTTAGCAGCAGCAGCAGCAGCAAAATGATGGGAATGATCTAAATTATTTTGAGGGTCTGCTTCAACTTTAAAATCCAGGGTACTTCCATGTCAGATATGCATCAATATCCAACCATTTCACTGTGCTGAGGAGTGCAGGGGACCAAGAGACCAAATGGGTATAAGACCCATTGTGCCCCGTCCTTGCCACATCACCTGCAGCAACATGATGCTTAATTTTACGTGTCAGCTTGCCTGGGTCACAGAGAGCCCAGATGTTCAGTTAAATGTTCCTCTGAGTATGTCTGTGAGAATGTTTCTGGATGAGATTAACAGGAGACTGAGTGAAGCAGAGTGCCCTCCCCAGCATGGCTGGGCCTCACCCAACCCACCAAAGGCATGGACAAAACGAAGACTGAGGAAGGGAGAATTCACTTCCCACCTGACGCACTGGTCCCACTCTGCTTTCAGACATGGACTCAGACTGGAACTTACACCATCAGCTCTGTTGCTTCTCAGGCCTTCAGACTCAGATCAGAACTATATCATCCACTCTCCTGGAAAGATCTTGGGAGTTCATAGCCTCCATAATCACATAAGCCAACTCATTAAAATAAATCTCTTTCTAGATCTTCCTGTACTTACAAGTTATACTCTAACCCACTGTAAACTGAAAATATCATAAGTCAAAAATGCATTTAATACACCTAACATCGTGGCTTAGCCTAACCTATCATAAGAATGCTGAGAACACCTTGGTAGTCTACAGTGGTACAAAATCATCTATCCTGAAGCCTGTTTTATAGTAAAGTGCTGAGTATCTCATTTAATTTATCAAATACTGTACTGAAATAGAACAACAGAATGGGTGCAAAGTGAAAGTGAAGCTTACTCAGTCGTATCTGACTCTTTGTGACCCCATGGACTGTATAGAATTCTCCATGCCAGAATACTGGAATGGGTAGCCTTTCCCTTCTCCAGAGGATCTTCCCAACCCAGGGATCACACCCAGGTCTCCCACACTGCAGGCAGATACTTTACCAGCTGAGCCACAAGGGAAGCCCAAGAATACTAGAGTGGGTAGCCTATCCCTTCTCCAGCAGATCTTCCTGACCCAGGAATCAAACAAGGGTCTCCTGCATTGCAGACAGATTCTTTACCAACTGAACTGAATGGGTACAGAGCAGCTGTAAATGTACTGGTTGTTTACCCTTGTGATTGAGTAGGAGCTGCACTTGCTGCCCAGCATCACAAGAGAGACTAATACAGCATTGTTAGCCGAGGAAAAGATCAAAATTTGAAATTCCAATGAAACAAGGTTTCTACTGAATGCATAGTTTTTACACTATAAAGTGTAGAGTCAAAAAAATCTTTAAATCAAACCATCGTTAAGTTGGAGACAATCTATATGTCCTATTGGTTCTACTTCTCTGGAAAACCCTGACTACTACAGGCATCTCACTAGACTCTTCTGAGCCATTTCCTCTCTGCCTTGCTTATCTGACATCATGGGGTCATTGTAAGACCATGATATAAGAGGAAAGAAACCACGACAATTAAGGCATATTCTGAACCACATACCTCCACTGGCAACATTAAACTTCACTCCAAACTCTCCCCCTGGTCCTCCAGGGCAGTGGCTGGCTTGCCTTGCTTATCTGACATCATGGGTCATTGAAAGACCATGATATAAGAAGAAAGAAACCATGACAATCAAGACATATTCTGAACCACATACCTCCATTGGCAACATTAAACTTCACTCCAAACTCTCCCCCTGGTCCTCCAGGGCAGTGGCTGGCTGTCAGGATGATTCCACCAGCTGCCTTGATCTTTCTGATAATGCAGGACACAGCAGGTGTCGACAAGATGCCATTCTGTCCAATAATCAGTCGACCAATCTAGATTACCCAGAAAAAAAAAAAAATCAATCGAGTTACATGGGATTGAGGTACATTTCTATGAGAAAGTGTCCCAGGCTCTGTTAGCACATACTGGTCACTTGGCAAAAAGAACTGAGTGGGCTTCAGGTGGGGAGAGACATGTGGGGGCATGGGGAGGCAGCTCTCTGGCCCAATATCTCCAAGACCATTTGGGACACCCTTGTCTCGTAGTCAGTTATTAACCTGTAAGTGAGATATGCCTCATTGCTTTTCAGCAGTTTAAAACACCTGCTTCTGATAACCAAAGGGTTAGCTTGACTCATACAAGAAGTTCTTAGTTCGTTACTGGCTCAGAAACTGCACCTGTACATTCTGGAAATTACAAGAAAGAAAAATAGAGCACTTCTCTGTTTTACCTTCCTTCCCTGCCTCAGCACAAGCTCAGACAGGAGGAACCTGACTTGCTACTGCCTTGTTGTCAGCAAGTATATTTTAACTGCACTTGGAAGCCCCAGTTTCCTGAGGGCAGAAGTCCTATTCTGGCCACTAAGTGACAGCATGTGCTGGGGACACTGAGGAAATCCAGCCATGCTAGGCAGCAATCTGGAGGTCATCCATCTGTGTGGCCAGACTCTCTACAGCCATGAAATAGAGTTTAAAAAAAGAAAGAAAATAGCATAGCCCTGTAGAGCATTACTCTGTGTGCTTTGTTTCCAAATAGGGCCCAGTGTCATCCAATGCAATTGTTCTGAAATGTTGCTACCAATTAGAATCATTAATGAGAACTGGAAAAGTCTTAGTACTAAGAGTGCCTCAGGCGCTGAGCTCCACAGGCGTTTCCAATGTCCAGTCAAGTTTGGTGAACAAACCCTCTCCTTACTCAAAAAACCAGTGGCATGGGCATCACTTGGGAGAAATGCCAAACCTCGAGGCCCACCCCACACTTAGCAAGATCCCTACCCTTCCACATAATTCACTTGTCCATTAAAGTCTGAGAAGTACTGCCATAGCCTTGAAGCAAAGACCAGCTCTAATGTCCAGCACAATTGCAAAGTTACCCTGGCACCAATAATAGCATTGCTGGAAGTAGGTCATTGACCAAATATGACGATGAGGAAAGATACAGGAAAAAAAATTTCTTAAAGATCAAACACAAGAGCTCCAAAAATAAAGCAGTTTTGGGATAATTTAGTATGGAAAGACACTCAGCTACAACATCTCCAGAGTATATATTCTCAAGTGGATGAGGTAGATTATAAACAAATAAACCGAGTAGTAGGGGTAATAGTAATAGTAGTATTAATAGTAATTACTAGTTGAATAGAAAAAAATCAGCACTATCTGTGATAATAATGGGGTGTTAATTTTAATAATAGCAATAACAGTTATAGTAATAATAGCTAACAGAGCTTAGATTTTACTCTAGGTATTCCAGGAATCCATGGAAGGGTTTTAAGCACTGGAAGTGACCTGATATCAGTTATAAAGATCATGGGCTGAGTAATCCAAAAGACCTTATTAAAAAGCAAGTCATATCATATTAGCAAAACATTCCAATGACTGCCCTCATGTCCCACCAACCCAGGTAGTCAAAGTCTTCAGTCCACCAGGCCCTCCGTGATCTGACCCCATCACCCACCATTCTCTACTCCTCTCCCTGCTCCAACAACACTAGTTGGTCTCCTGTTCCTCACACACATCAAACCTGCTTTGTGCTTGCTCTTTCCTCTGCTTAGAGCACCCTTACCCAAGTATCCATATGCCTGCCTTCTCCTGTCTTTTGGTTACTATTCAATGTTAACTAACCAAAGACAGAACCCGTGACAGCCCTATATAGTACAGCACACATAAGTCCCCAATTTCCTTATTATCCTCTATTTTCCTTACCCTGTTTAGTCCTTGGGTTACACACATTACCCTTTAATATTTTCCATCTTATTTATTTCCTCACTATATATAAGTTTCACTGCTATATTCTGAGAATCTAGAACAAACCTAGCATATGGTAAGTATGCAATAAATATATTTAATAGAATTAATAGAAAAAATGAATGATGAATAGATTTTCTATTAATTCTATTCATTTTTTATTAATGAATAGAATCAACTAATAGAAAAAATGAATGAATGATGAGTGAGTGGCTGCTATGTGAAAAAATGCACAAGAGTGAGAAGCAGAAGAGAAAAAGGAGAAAGATCAGATGGAAGGCTATCACGGCAGAGCTGAGTGTGAACCCTGTCTTAGACTAGACTAGAAGCAGCAGAAATGAAGAGCAGTGACTATATCTGAATGTATCTTTGGAAGGAGAATGAACAGAACATGTGGGTAGAATGACATATGGAATGGAGACACTATGGTAGCCAGCCTTCAAGATGGCCCCCAATAATCCATGCCTCTGGCATTCATGCCTTGGTGCAGTCCCTCCCACAGTGAATAAGGAAGATCTGGGTGATTAGTAGAACACTGAAAAAGTGAAGGTGTGTGACTTCCCAATAAATGACACTGCCACTTCAGCTTTGCTGTCTTGGATTGCTCACTCTGGGAATTAGCGGCCACCATGTCACTGGGACATTCAAGGAGGCCCTGTGCAGCCACCTGGACTGAGAGAACCTGAGTTCTCCCACCAACATCCAGCATCACTTTCCAGCTGTGTAAGTGTGTAGGTGAGCCATCTTGCACTGGATCATCTAGACCCCATCAATATGCAGCTATGACTGAGTCAAAACAACCTGCCTCCTGTCTCATGGAAACTGTGAGCAATAATAAATATCCATTGTTATTTTAAGCCTTTAAGTTTTGTCATAATTTCTTACACAGAAATAAATAACTAAAACAGGGACAGTGAGGAAAGGGGTCAACTCCCAGCTTCTACCTTTAATAATCTGATGAATTATTTATTAAGATGGGAAAGATATAGGATAAAAATTACATTCATTTTATCCAGAGCCATGACAAATCATGTTCCACATGCTTTTGTTATATTTTATTTCATCATTCAACTCATTTTGAGCATTACCATGAAACAAGCAATGTTGAAGACCTTGCATATGCAGCAATGAAGACAAACTAAACACTATTCTTAAGGAGTAAGCCTATATATTCCAAAGCCTGAAAAATATTTGTATCTTAAATTCATCATTTTCTCTCTCTCCCACTTTTCAGAATTATTCTTACAGAATTAATTCTCAAAGGGGGGAAAGTTATGCACGTGTACACATTTCCTACAGTGGGATCTAAATATTAGAGGTAAAAAATTTAAAACAATTCCTGTAAATGTTTAATAATGAAGAACCTGTCAAATAAAGTGTGATGTATGAACTTATGGAATATTCTTCAGCCATCTAAAAGGGTAATCATAAAGACTGAGCAGTTGGGCAGACTGGGTGAACAGTCCACAGAGTTATGCTCCCCTTCCACAGGGCAGAGCTGTTGCAGGGCAACGGATGCCCAGCCAGGGGTACATTTTCCAGACTCACCCTTGAAACTACCTGCGGCCGTGTGATCAATTCTCAAAATGAGGAAAAAACTAGTGTGAGAAAGAACAGAAGTACTGAGCGACTGAACTGAACTGAACTGAACTGAACGCAAGCCTGTTCTGGCTAGAGACGTTTGTTCTGGCTAACACGTTAGGAGACTAATACACCTTCCTCCTCACTGTTTATTTCCCCTTGCAAAGGTTCAACACAGGTGACCATGCAGCTCTAGGAGATGCCAGCACTAGAAGATGGAAAGTACCTGAGTCCCTACCTCCCCATTGGATGGACAAGAGTCTCTGCCCACCAGCAACATCCACATTGGACTATTATGGGAATGAGATATAAATTTCTATTGTTTTAAGGCAATAAAAATTGTCTACATTTCAAGTTTATTTTCTGTAACAAGTTACATTTTCTTAATCAGTAGAAAAGGAACATAGACAATAATTTAATGCTAAGTCAAAAATGCAGAAATCTAAATAACTTTTAAGCGATTACAAAAATGTATAATTTTGTACACTTTGGGGCTAGCACTTAGAAAAATAATAAATAAATCTGTACAGAAATAAACAGGTATAGTTTGTTAAATAGGAAAGATTATAAACATATCTTTACTCATTAAATTTGGATTTTTTTAAAGCTAACATTTAATCTGTTTAAAGTGAAAAAACACACTTGAATAAAATTTCAACCTAAAACATTTTAGTTATCAGTGGAAATTTTACCTGTGTAGATGTACTCATTAACCCACCAATATGCCCCCCAAAATGCAGGAGCGCTGGACACTGTAGATAACTCTAGTTGAGAGAATTCTAAAAGGAAACAAGTGCTGGAGGAGACGGAGGAGAACAAGTGATGAGGCTTCTAAGATAAGACAAGGAAAATCATGAAGATATTTGTGTACCACAGGAATGCTCACCAAAAGGGGACCTCAGCAAAAGAGGATTTAAATAATCAAGGGGCTAAGATGACCAGCTCCGTCAGTACCAGTCAGCCTCTTTCCCCAGCCACTCCTGTCGTTGTCCAGTGGGCTCGTGAACACAGTGGCCAATGATGGCAGGGAGAGAGGTCAAGCGTGGGCTCACCACATGGACCTCTACACACTGAGGCCAACATGGCCGCAACTACCACTGAGGACTCCATCTGCCCCCAGCAGAGACCAACCCTCAGTCCAGTCTCCACCTGTGTTCACATCACCTTCTCTGTGTGTCTGTGTTTTCTTCTGTGAATTCTCCCTCTCCCAATTCAGTTCAGTTCAGTCACTCAGTCATGTCCAACTCTTTGGGAGCCCATAGACTGCAGTATGCCAGGCTTCCCTGTCCAACACCAACTCCCGGACCTTGCTCAAACTCATGTCCATTGCGTCAGTGATGCCAACCAACCATCTCATCCTCTGTCATCCTCTTCTCCTCCTGCCCTCAATCTTTCCCAGCATCAGGGTCTTTTCCAATGAGTCAGTTCTTCTCATCAGGTGGCCAAAGTATTGGAGTTTCAGCTTCAGCAACAGTCCTTCCAAAAAATATTCAGGACTGATTTCCTTCAGGATTGAGTGGTTTGATCTCCTTGCAATCCAAGGAACTCTCAAGAGTCTTCTCCAACACCACAGTTCAGAATCATCAATTCTTCGGCATTCAGCTTTCTTTATAGTCCAAATCTGCCACTGTTTCCATCATTTCCCCATCTACTTGCCATGAGGTGATGGAATTGGATGCCATGATCTTAGTTTTTTGAATGTTGAGTTTTAAGCCAGCTTTTTCACTCTCCTCTTTCACTTTCATCAGAGGCTCTTTAGTTCCTCTTTGCTTTCTGCCATAAGGGTGTGTCATTTGCATATCTGAGGTTATTGATATTTCTCCTGGCCATCTTGATTCCAGCTTGTGGTTCATCCAGTCCAGCATTTTGCATGATGTACTCTGCATATAAGTTAAATAAACAGGGTGACAATATACAACCTTGATGTACTCCTTTCCCAATTTGGAACCAAGGCAAATGTCATCAGAAAATTTATGGCTTTCAAGATCTAATAACTGGTTAAAGAAATATAACCTTTGGAAGCCCTGTTGTATAAAGAAAAAGCACTCAAAAAGTTAAAAGATCTAGATTTAAGTCTTGGCTCCACTCCTGATATAAGGCAAATCATGTAATTTCTCTGAGGCTCAGGGTCTTCATCTGCAAAGTCAAGAAGGTTCAGAGTCATGAAAAGTTATTTAAGATGGGATTACATAAACCCTTTATGAGTTTCAACATGACACAAATCATGCTATTGCCTCACCCAAATTGTCTCCCCTTCCCCATTTAAATTTTAATTTTAAAGCCCCAAAGGTCTGTTACTTATTTTTATTTTATATTGTACTATATTTTATTTACAGTGCTGTGTTTGTTTCAGGTGTATAGCAAATGATACAGTCATATATATATATATATGAATTAACAAAAGCAGTTGATGGGGTGCTCATGGTTTATAACATAAATGGCACTACTTTGAGAGAGGGATAACTTAAGTATAGCATTGGGTGTTTTCTTTTTGCAGCCTGAGGCAGTTGTAAAATAACTTAATGTAGCTTTTTACAACTGTGTATTCTATAGTATATTTTCATTTGGTGAAATTTTAACTGCTAATGTTTTTGGCATTGTGCTTTGTACCATTTATTAAATAAAAATAAAAAAATAGCCAAGTAGAAAATATAATGGGAATTTACTATTTACAGTGGAAGTAAAAGTCATATATCTAGATATCATCCTAAAAAATGCACATTATAAATTCACAAAGTAAGAAAAAATAGTGATAGACTAAAATTTTAAACATATAAATGATCCCAGGGTTTATCTACCAATTAAATGTAGCTCTCCCTAAAGTTTTAATACAATTTGGTAGGAAACTAGACAAATATACTAATTTAAGAAATATATATGTTCAGAGATATTTAAAATAGCTTTGAAAATAGAGTAAATATGTAATGAGAATATAGGTGGATTCAGGTAAACACTATTGTGCTAATTTTTCAGCACATGCAAATAACTCAATTAAACCAATAAGTGTAGGAATCATAATACGAGAGAAGTAACATATGGATGAGTTAAAAAACGTATTGTTCATTATTGGTGTTGTGAAAGCTTTCTTAATAATTAATTACACTGCTCATACCATGAACAAATAAAACTGAAAAGTTTAATGTAAATGTTCAAATAATCAAATTAGCATTATAACTCATGAAATTTTCTTTTGAGTTTTATTTGCACAAGCATTTTTAAACAGGCCACCAAGAAACCTGACTTATAAAGGGAAGAAATAAGTAATTGATTACTGTGCCTTTCATGGATAAAGTTATATATTTTTTAAAAAAGCAGAATATGCATATTTGGCATAGCTAAAGCTGATCAGAGCTCTGTAGTTTGGTTGTAGAAAACATTACTAAAGTTCAGTAATAGAAGCAGAAAATATAATAAAAAATAAGTGATATAAATTGTGTAAACCTGAATAATTAACAAATCTAGTTAGAAAATATTATTTTATTAAAGGTTATAGAGTAGAAATGACAACCTATAAGGACTTACTCCTTATAAACATCAGATTGTTAAAAATTAGAACATCACATACAGTGACATGCCAGTGGTAATCTACATGTACTACAGGAGTATGAAAAGGTACCAGATTTCTGAAGATTAACTTGTCATTCCTCAACAAAATTAAGTGCGTTTCTTACATTTCTTTTGAGAAACATGAATCATTTTATTTATTATATCTGGGTAACAAAGGCAAAAAAATAAATAAATAATAAAATTTAATTTTAGACCTTAGATAATCCTTTAAACTACCACTTCCCTTTCTGAAAGTCTTAGAAGTACTATCCTCTGCCAATGTTGCAGACTGCTACCTTGCAAGGAAAAGATGGTCTACTTCCAATACTGGCTTTGGTTTTGCTTACAGCACTGAAGCAGGCAACATCTGACTTTTACTTATGTGTGAAATCCAGTCGCAGCCTGGAGAGGTCTGAGTTGTGTCACTCTGCTGTTCCCTCGCTGACCCTCCCAAAGGGGCACTGGAGGAACAGCCATGCCCACAACATATGGTCTGTCTTTTCTTTGTTTGTTATCAATTTTATTCCATTCTTCTTCAATGCTCCACATGATGACTTCATGTTCCCATGCTGGAAGTGTTTATTTACTAAAATCCTGTACAAGAATTTAATTCGTTAAGGGATGAAATCCATCTCAAAAAATAGCCATAACAACTATCTTAACAATATAGAATTTGTTTTCCTGTTAAGTGATATTGCTTTATTTTATTTTGAGAATAGCCTTGACACCTAACAGGATACATTTTTCATTAATTCTTTTTTTTAACACGTTCAACAAGTTACTATAAGCGAAGGGGCACTTCAATAACATGCTTCGCTTGTCTTTTCAATTTGCAAAATCCTATTGTTAAAGTGATATTCTAGGCCTCACTTAATGCATTATTTAAAATCTTAGTAAGAATTTTGGAGGCCTTTTCTTCAGAATTCAAACACATTTCAGAGTTTCTTGTAAACTGAGGATTCTCTGAATTGTATATGATAACGTCTGTGTTTGGCTGGAAGAAGAGAAATCCCACCCAGCCCTGCAGTAACCTGGGTAGGCCTTACTGTCCCTGAGAAACACATCTTTCAGTTCCACTAGGAAAGGGAGCAAAGTAGACTCGAGTCACTGTCACTTATACATGCACATAAAGGCACACAGACACAGGTCCCAGGATCCACAGGTAGCCATGAGAACACTGTCACACAGGCACCTGTAGACACACATGTGAGGTACACACTTCCCCAGCCACACAGATACAGAGAGCCAGAACGAACTTGTTGTCACCAGTATAAACTTCTAAATGCTTGGGAAAGAGAGGGAGTAGACAGTTCAGTTCAGTTCAGTCGCTCAATCGTGTCCGACTCTTTGCGACCCCATGAATCACAGCACGCCAGGCCTCCCTGTCCATCACCAACTCCCGGAGTTCACTCAAACTCATGTCCATCGAGTCGGTGATGCCATCCAGCCATCTCATTCTCTGTCGTCCCCGTCTCCTCCCGCCCCCAACCTTTCCCAGCATCAGAGTCTTTTCCAGTGAGTCAACTCGTCACATGAGGTGGCCCAAGTATTGGAGTTTCAGCTTTAGCATCAGTCCTTCCAATGAACACCCAGGACTGATCTCCTTTAGAATGGACTGGTTGGATCTCCTTGCAGTCCAAGGGACTCTCAAGAGTCTTCTCCAGCATCACAGTACACACTTCCCCAGACACACAGATACAGAGAGCCAGCACAAACTTGTTGTCACCAGTATAAACTTCTAAATGCTTGGGAAAGAGAGGGAGTAGACAGTAGCCATGTACAATTATCATCAATCATATCCCACGATGCAGTTACTTATAATCCCTCTGAGTCTATTCTTCTAGATGCCAATATTTTCCACCAACTCTTAAACCTCACCTAGATGGCATCTCTGTTTACTCCACCCATGAATGAACACAGCAAGTACCTCAGGAATCGCTATGCTCCTCCACATACCAAAGACCAGTGTCCTGAGAAAGAGAAAATTTTATTATATGAAGCTTTCCCCCAGCATGTCCATACTTTACACCATGTGCTATATACAACGAATTATTTAACTGATTTTATTTCTGATGGCTCCCTCTTTTCAGAATACTAACAACTACTCTTCTAAATTAGATTCAGTATGAGTTCAGTTTCTAATTAACTCAGATTAAAGTCCTAGAGAGCAGCAATATATAATTTAAACCCTGGGGCTAAAATCTCAAAGTAGATGCAGAATTTTGATTCCAAATGATTATTCCCCAGCAACATAACACTAATGAAAGCAGGATTGTTTTCATGTGTAAACGCCCATAAATAAGATTTCCCCTTTATGATTTCCTTTTAACTTTAAATGAGTCATAAAAAAAAGAGTCCCAGAGAGAGAAAAGAAAAAGTAAGCATGACATTCTTCAGTATCCTCTGTTCACTATGTCACATCCCTGTAATTCTCAAAGTGAATCAGAAGAGTTAAAGAGCACAATAAACAGAAACTTCCTTGATGGTTCACAGAGAGTGCTGTTCAGGACCACACAGCCACCACCATGTCCACCTACGAAGTGCATGGAAAGTCATAAACACAGAGATGCCTGTTTCTCATCTTCTCGGTTAAACAAAAAACAAAAGCCATGAAGGAAACCCAGAGTCAAACAGCCATGGATGGCAGGGCTTCAATCTCTTGTCCCAGCTGTCAGAGATGAGTGCCAGCCCCTGACCAGTGCTGCACATGAGTAAGCAGGAGATGGTGAAGTGGAATTTTGAAAAATAACAAACTCAAGACATGGATGTGGTTGTGCAAACATCAAGGGACTTCTCCATTTGCACATGGATAATTGTGCAGTTATACACTTTGTTATAGGGAGATCATATGGGAGCAACGGAGCTCATCCTCAGCTGCCTGTTGCCCTTGAAGTCTTGACACACGCCCAGGGGCTAGAAGGAGAGATGAGCTTTCATCAGATCCAAACCAAGACAGGTTTCACATTCAATTCCAAACCTCTCAACAGGTGTACAAAAGTCACAGGTATCTGCAGGTTTGGCCCAAGTTCTGTTCCTCCATCAGTCCACCAATTCTCAAGGTCTCGCTGAGCAGATATCAAGCTTTCCTTAAGTGCAAAATGGGGGCAATGAAACTGGAGCTTATGTTCCTACTGGTGACTAGGCAGAAGATACTGAACTCTTTACCTTAAGATAGAGGACATGGCTCACTGAAATAAAAAAGGGCCTATCTGTTGCTGCTTTTAAAACTGATCAATTGGATACAAGGATAAGAACGATTGGATCTATCCAAGTCAAGAAGGCAGGGTTGAGTGCCCTGAGATAAACTGAGATTTTAGTATTCAATGGGAAATGATGCAAAAACAGATTGCCACCTACCGACTATATGACTTTAGAAAAGATTATGAAATCTCTGTATATCAGCTTTGTTACCTAAAAGATGTAGGGTGAAAGACAGCAATAAAGCCAAACTCCGTCCGGTTCAGTGTCTGGCACCCAATAAATCCTTGATTTATTTCCTTTGTCTTCCTTGCTGGTATCATTTCTTAATTATTAATTATGAATTTCTAATTCACAGTAATTGAACACATTTGCTGTTTTACTAACCTTCAGTCGTTTTTTAACCACAAATATATATATCCGTTCCATCGCTCAGTCGTGTCCGACTCTTTGCGACCCCGTGGACTGTAGCCTACCAGGCTTCTCCGTCCATGGGATTCTCCAGGCAAGAATACTGGAGTGGGTTACCATTTCCTTCTCCAGGGGATCTTCCCGACCCAGGGATCGAACCCGGGTCTCCCTCATTGGAGGCAGACGCTTTAACCTCTGAGCCACCAGGGAAGCCCCAAATATATATATATATATACATACATATATATATATATATATACATACATACATATATATATATATATATATACATACATATATATATATATATATACATACATATATATATATATATATGACATTTGAAGAAGTGAAGTGAAGAGAAGTGAAAGTCGCTCAGTAATGTCCAACTCTTTGCTACTCCATGGGCTATACAGTCGATGGACTTCTCCAGGCCAGAAAAGGGAGATGGGTGGCCATTCCCATCTCCAGGGGATCTTCCCAATCCAGGGATTGAACCCAGGTCTCTCACATTGCAGGCATATTCTTTGCCAGCTGAGCCACAAGGGAAGCCCTTTATGACATTTATATATTTTATATGTGATATGTGACATTTATACATATATGACAAATACATATGTGGAATATATGACATTTTGCACTCATCTCACATGCTAGTAAAGTCATGCTCAAAATTCTCCAAGCCAGGCTTCAGAAATATGTGAACCGTGAACTCCCAGATGTTCAAGCAGGTTTTAGAAAAGGCAGAGGCACCAGAGATCAAATGGCCAACATCTGCTGGATCATGGAAAAAGCAAGAGAGTTCCAGAAAAACATCTATTTCTGCTTCATTGACTATGCCAAAGCCTTTGACTGTGTGGATCTCAATAAACTGTGGAAAATTCTGAAAGAGATGGGCATACCAGACCACCTGACCTGCTTCTTGAGAAACCTGTATACAATTCAGGAAGCAACAGTTAGAACTGGACATGGAACAACAGACTGGTTCCAAATAGGAAAAGGAGTGCGTCAAGGTTATATATTGTCACCCTGCTTATTTAACTTATATGCAGAGTACATCATGAGGAACGCTGGGCTGGAAGAAGCACAAGCTGGAATCAAGATTGCCGGGAGAAATATCAATAACCTCAGATATGCAGATGACACCACCCTTATGGCAGAAAGTGAAGAGGAACTCAAAAGCCTCTTGAGGAAAGTGAAAGAGGAGAGTGCAAAGGTTGGCTTGAAGCTCAACATTCAGAAAACAAAGATCATGGCATCTGGTCCCATCACTTCATGGGAAATAGATGGGAAAACAGTGGAAACAGTGTCAGACTTTATTTTTTTGGGCTCCAAAATCACTGCGGATGCTGATTGCAGCCAGGAAATTAAAAGATGCTTACTCCTTGGAAGGAAAGTTATGATCAACCTAGATAGTATATTAAAAAGCAGAGATATTACTTTGCTAACAAAGGTCCGTCTAGTCGAGGGTATGGTTTTTCCTGTGGTCATGTATGGATGTGAGAGTTGGACTGTGAAGAAGGCTGATCGCCAAAGAATTGATGCTTTTGAACTGTCTTGTTGGAGAAGACTCTTGAGAGTCCGTTGGACTGCAAGGAGATCCAACCAGTCCATTCTAAAGGCGATCAGTCCTGGGTGTTCACTGGAAGGACTGATGCTAAAGCTGAAACTCCAACACTTTGGCCACTTCATGCAACGAGTTGACTCCTTGGAAAAGACTCTGATGCTGGGAGGGATTGGGGGCGGGAGGAGAAGGGGACGACAGAGAATGAGATGGCTGAATGGCATCACCAACTCGATGGACATGAGTTTGAGTGAACTCCGGGAGTTGGTGATGGACAGGGAGGCCTGGTGTGCTATGATTCATGGGGTCGCAAAGAGTCGGACACGACTGAGCGACTGAACTGAAGAAGAAAATAAAATCATCTGTAAATCTAAAAGTGATTACAGTAAACATTTCAGTGTCTACCTTTTGTCCATGGGTCTTTGTGTATCCCCCTCTTTCATTTACATATTTATATATTTTTACAAAAGGTAAAGATGTAGCCAACATCTTTCACTTAATATATCTACTCCTTCCATGAAGCCTATCTTTCTCTGAATATCTTTCACTGAATATTTTTCCACAACATTATTTCAGTGCTGTATAATCTTCCATTATTTAAAGGTACCATGGTTTACTGACCAATATAAATGTGCTCTTTTAGCAAAGTTTTTATATGTAAAACTAAAAAATGTTTGAGGACTAACTCACACTATGGAATAAATTGAACTGAAAGTAGCTTGACACTAATTAAGTAGAAAAATAGTTGTGTCAATGGGATTCTCCATGCAAGAATACTGAAGTGGGTAACCATTCCCTTCTCCAGGGGATCTTCCTGACCAAGGGATTAAACCCAGGTCTCCTGTACTGCAGGCAGATTCTTTAATGTCTGAGCCACCAAGGAAGCCCCTATAACATGTCTACACATCTGCACAAGTGACATGTCTTCTTTCTTCTTTAACCACCAAAACTGCTCACTAAAAAACTGCTGAAGTCCATGATGAGGCATGAAAGGACCATGTCTGTATCCTTGTCTTGGCCCAGATCTTCTTCTTTCATTGCCCTATCTATGCCTCTGACTTGCAACATCCACTGGTATGTCCCATGCCAGGCTGCTAACCTACCTATGTTGCTAAGCTCACAGTAGAAAGCTGTCCATGCAAGATTAGTTCTTGGCTGAAATAGCAAGACTTATATTACTTATGTTTCTTACTAGCAGTCCATCCAGCTCCAGCACAAATTCTATTTATTACCACAGAAACATAGGGCATTTGAGAACATTTAGTCACTTCCTTCAACTCTGTGCTGTCTTCAGATATTTCTGACATCTGGGACTCTGCTCTACACTCTCCTTGAATATACCCAGGGAAGATGTATCTTTGAGGATAGGATGTCCCAGGCACATATACACACATATATGCTACTTGATAAACTATATAAATGCTTAAGAATACTTTCCATTTGGAACCTTTACAGGTAGACAGAAATATATATATATGTGTATGTGTGTGTGTGTGTGTGTGTGTGTATACACACACATAAATATTTGTTTATATAGTTCAATTCAGTTCAGTCGCTCAGTCGTGTCCGACTCTTTGCGACCCCATGAATCACAGCATGCGAGGCCTCCCTGTCCATCACCAACTCCCAGAGTTCACATGTCCATCGAGTCAGTGATGCCATCCAGCCATCTCATTCTCCGTTGTCCCCTTCTCTTCCCATTCCCAATCCCTCCCAGCATCAGAGTCTTTTCCAGTGAGTCAACTCGTCGCATGAGGTGGCCAAAGTATTGCAGTTTCAGCTTTAGCATCAGTCCTTCCAATGGACACCCAGGATTGATCTCCTTTAGAAAGGACTGGTTGGATCTCCTTGCAGTCCAACGGACTCTCAAGAGTCTTCTCCAGCACCACAGTTCAAAAGCATCAATTCTTTGGCGATCACCTTTCTTCACAGTCCAACTCTCACATCCATTCATGACCACGGGAAAAACCATAGCCTTGACTAGACGGACCTTGGTTCACAAAGTAATGTCTCTGCTTTTTAACATGCTATCTAGGTTGGTCATAACTTTCCTTCCAAGGAGTAAGCATCTTTTAATTTCCTGGCTGCAATCAGCATCTGCAGTGATTTTGGAGCCCCAAAAAATAAAGTCTGACACTGTTTCCACTGTTTCCCCATCTATTTCCCATGAAGTGATGGGACCAGATGCCATGATCTTCGTTTTCTGAATGTTGAGCTTCAAGCCAAACTTTTCACTCTCCTCTTTCACTTTCATCAAGAGGCTTTTGAGTTCCTCTTCACTTTCTGCCATAAGGGTGGTGTCATCTGCATATCTGAGGTTATTGATATTTCTCCCGGCAATCTTGATTCCAGCTTGTGCTTCTTCCAGCCCAGCGTTCCTCATGATGTACTCTGCATATAAGTTAAATAAGCAGGGTGACAATATACAACCTTGACGCACTCCTTTTCCTATTTGGAACCAGTCTGTTGTTCCATGTCCAGTTCTAACTGTTGATTCCTGACCTGCATACAGGTTTTTCAAGAGGCAGGTCAGGTGGTCTGGGATTCCCATCTCTTTCAGAATTTTCCAGTTTACTGAGATCCACACAGTCAAAGGCTTTGGCATAGTCAATGAAGCAGAAATAGATGCTTTTCTGGAACTCTCTTGCTTTCTCCATGATCCAGCGGATGTTGGCCATTTGATCTCTGGTTCCTCTGCCTTTTCTAAAACCTGCTTGAACATCTGGAAGTTCACGGTTCACATACTGCTGAAGCCTGGCTTGGAGAATTTTGAGCATGACTTTACTAGCATGTGAGATGAGTGCAATTGTGCAGTAGTTTGAGCATTCTTTGGCATTGCCTTTCTTTAGGATTGGAATGAAGACTGATTTTTTTCCAGTCCTGTGGCCACTGATGAGTTTTCCAAATTTGCTGGCATATTGAGTGCAGCACCTTCACAGCATCATCTTTCAGGATTTGAAATAGCTCAATTGGAATTCCATCACCTCCACTAGCTTTGTTCCTAGTGATGCTCTCTAAGGCCCACCTGACTTCACATTCCAAGATGTCTGGCTCCAGGTGAGTGATCACGCCATCGTGATTATCTTCATCGTGAAGATCTTTTTTGTACAGTTCTTCTGTGTATTCTTGCCACTTCTTCTTAATATCTTCTGCTTCTGTTAGGTCCATACCATTTCTGTCCTTTATCGAGCCCATCTTTGCATGAAAAGTTCCCTTGATATCTCTAATTTTCTTGAAAAGATCTCTTGTTTTTCCTATTCTGTTGTTTTCCTCTATTTCTTTGCATTGATCGCTGAGGAAGGCTTTCTTATCTCTTCTAGCTATTCTTTGGAACTCTGCATTCAGATGCTTATATCTTTCCTTTTCTCCTTTGCTTTTGGCTTCTCTTCTTTTCACAGCTATTTGTAAGCCCTCCTCAGACAGCCACTTTGCTTTTTTGCATTTCTTTTCCATGGGGATGGTCTTGGTCCCTGTATATATAGTTGCTGCTGCTGCTGCTAAGTCACTTCAGTCGTGTCCGACTCTGTGTGACCCCATAGACGGAAGCCCACCAGGCTCCCCTGTCCCTGGGATTCTCCAGGCAAGAACACTGGAGTGGGTTGCCATTTCCTTCTCCAATGTGTGAAAGTGAAATCACTTAGTCGTGTCCGACCATTAGCGACCCCACGGACTGCAACCTACCAGGCTCCTCCATCCATGGGATTTTCCAGGCAAGAGTACTGGAGTGGCTTGCCATTGCTACTCACCCAAAATTCAGTGCTTTTGGCATTTTTATAAATAGTGTATTATCCTACACATATTCCTCTATATGTGATATTTTTTCCAGGAAAACCTCAGTCTCTCTTTATAGCTATGCTCTAGTCTCTCTTTACAGCTATGAATAGTTGTCACAGTCAATTAAAATACAAATATGTGGATCTTTAAATAAATTCCATCAGACCAGTATCTGTCTGGTTGGGAAGTAATTACTGTCCATTTGCTAAATGACTCCATCCCTTATACTATTTTCCAGTGAACTAAAGACCTCTGGCAATCATAGATTTACAACTCAGCAAGATTAAACAATTTACTGTTATTTATGATAGCAAAGCTGGGTCTTCTGTATTATATTCCACATTAGCATCTGCCACTTTACATTTGGGAGATCCTGTCCAAAAAATGATTATGCCTCCTAACCAAACATTCAGCAGGACTGCAGGAACAGGCACCCTGACATACATCCTGACAAAATACTTTAAAGCATCACTAGAGCTTTCAGCTGTGCGTTTTCAGACGACTCAGCAGATGAGCATGGAGTTTCTTAGCCTCTGCTCAGTCTGATCCTCTCAGTAATCTCTCACATGGTCCAGTCCATTAGGCTTGAAAATCCTCACAAAATGAACAGATTAAGACCTGGCCTCAGTGGAGCAGGTATAGAGGGGGTGGGTCTGCTCTTAGCACAGTCTAAGCCTCAGAAAGATTTTAGATTGAAAAGCATGGCATTGACTCAGCTGATTCATAACAGGAAATAATGCACAGATCATTCAAAAAAAAAACATCTTGCATGTTGAGTTACAGTCTATGCCAGAGCAGCTGCTGCCACCTCAAGTACTGTGACAGGGTGCATGTGCATGTGTATTTGTGTGTGTGTGTGTGTGTGTGCACGCGTGCACGCGCGCGTGTGTGTGTGTGAGAGAGGGGAGAGGATGCCAGAAGCATCCACAGAAATGCCAGAAGGCTTGCCTGTGGAACTGTGATCAACAGGCACCTTCTATCAGTAAGGCTACTCAGAATAAAAAGCACACATGCACCTGTCCTTCTTTTAACTGGAGGAATAGTCTCGTTTTCATTGAGTCATATGAATCAATAAATAATTGATAATAATCCATTACCTCATTCAATCCTCCCAAAACCCTGGAAGATGTGGGAGGACGTATTAGGACATTCCCTAGTTTTATAAATGAGGAAACAAACCCCAGAAACCTAGGTGACTTCCCCACAGTCATACATGTTGCAAATAGTAGTACCTTAATTCAAATTCAGAGCATCTCCTTTCTTCACTGCTTTTTAGGGATATGTTTAACTATGAAAGCAATGCATACATATGTGTGTAATTACTTAATAAAGAGACATATATGAAGTAGAAAGGGAAAGGATTCCTCTGCCCCCACCACACACACCCTCATGCCCTAGATATATTCACTATTAACTGTTGGCAGTATGTTCCTCCAACCCTACTTTATATACCTAATTATATACACATAAGTAGGATCATTCTACACATGATCTTCTACTAATTGCTTTATTTCACTCTAACAAACTATAATCCACATCTTTCTCATGTCACATATAGACCCACTTCCTTTATGGATACTAATGCATTCCTGGTATGGTTGTGTCATAAATTATGTACCTGCTCTCTGCTGCTAAACAAATAAACTGTTTTCAAGTTTTCTTTAGCAAAAGGCTGCAGTGAATATTCTTGTACAGAAATGTTTCCACATTTGTATTAGAAAATTTACAGGATGGATTCTTAAATTAAGGGATTCCTAGATAATTGGACAAGTATTCTATTAATTTAGATACATACTGCCCAACCACCTGAGGAAAAAGTTGTATCAATTCAACTTCCACCAAGAATGAACAAACATGACAATTTTCCAGCATCTATACCAGCTCTGAGTATTTTCTGTTTTTTCAAATTAACGGATTGTTTTTATTTGTATTTCTTTGGTTACTAATGACAATGATCATCTTTTCATACATTTGTAGTTGTTGATAATATTTCTTATAAATTGTTTGAATTTTTTATTAATTTCAGAAAGCATTTCATATATTATGATACTAGCCATTTGCTGTAAAACTCTCCTCCCAATATTCTGTGGGGTCTTTTGTCAAGCAGGATAAACTCTGGTCCTATGATTTCAAATTCCTTTCTCTTTTTCATTGTAAATGTCTTAAATACAAAGCCAGATATCCCTAGTTAGCAAACCAGATTCTCACTAGAGGGAAACAACAGAAAGGCAATAATTGTTCTATTTGTACAAAATACCTATTAGTAGAAACTTGGAAAAGGAAAGAAAATTGTGACCTTACGCCAAGAAAAAAATGTCTTTGGGGACTGAAAATTCCTAAAAAATACAGGCATTACTCCAAAATTTGATGTCACTAACAATGTAGGAGATGAAAGATATTTAAAGACTCAGAAAATGTGGACTTTAACAAGTCTTGTGTATATCATAGATATCCTCTTATTCATAACTAATGTGAGTCAAGTCAGATGAAAGAACCCAAAACTTTCCCTTTGGCTATGCAAATATAAACAGTAAAGGCATACTGGCCAAATCTTGAGTATTTGCAATTAGCTGTCAAGGCTGCACACTAGCAAAGGACATTGCAGTCTGAGCTTTCTACCTTCAATTTAAAAATCCCTGGGCAATATAGATCTTTTTTGTTGTCTGCTTTTTTTTTTTTTTGCTGCCTAGTATTCTCAAATAATCATATTCAAACCTTATTACAGTGTTTGCTCATGTCTCTGTTGTCTAACAGAAGAGTGGCCAAGGCCCAAAAGATGAAGGTTAAGGTTGCTAAAGCCAATACCTCTGCTTAGACTCCCCCAAAATAGGTTCCAACTTCTATTCCTCAAGGCTGTACAGAAACTAACAAACTTCCAGAGTTCGCAAAGTGAACAGATGTTTTACAGAAAATTTTTAGGGCAAGTTTCAAACATAATGCTGCTGATATGTATCTGTCTTTTCAACAAACATCATTATGTTTTATCACAAGATTTAATGAAGCAGCTTAGTTAAAAATGCCATCTGGGTCTCTGGACACATTAAACAAAGCTTAAAATAACCCACCCCAGCAACTGGGAGGGCCCAGCTGTTCTCAAAACCTCTCCTACTCCTTTTACTTCCTCATAAAAAAGTAAATGAGGACTTGAGACTACAAGAATAAAGAATGAACTGACCCAAACAGGGAGATGGGTGGAACCAAGGGCTCCCTAAAACTTGCTATTGCTTATATAATAGATTTCCTATTTCCACAATTCTGGGAGGAAGATATGGGAAAGTAAGCAAGATAAAGTTATGGAGGGTCCTTTAGGCTTTTCTAATGTACTACACACCAGTCCATCCTAATGTCTGAGCCATAGTAGACCATTCCATTCACCTATTCTGGAGTTGACACAAGTAGAAAATACACAGCAATCACTGTCCAGTTCTTTTTCCTTCTAAAGACAGGACCTAAAGCCGGCCACCCCCAGATTTCCAGATCCATTTCAGGAAAGAAGCCTTCGTGTTGAAGCACGTGTTTCCCTCTCTTGCTTCTTGCTTTTTTCCTCCCTACTTGCCACCCACCACCACATCCCAATCTGCTTCTCTTCCAAATGAATGTTCCTTGTCTTTGGCACCAAACCAAAATTTGTTCCTCAGATAGTTCTTATAATTGGCCAAGATTCATATATTTTCATTCTTTGCAGCAAACACCTCTTCATGATCTAATGGAATCAAATACAATCTGTGACAGCATCTATCCAGAGCACACACCCAAGTCCCTTGCTGACCCAGCGTTTCTCATATTTCACTTTATTTTCTACCTCTAAAAGATTTCACAAGACATTGAGAAGCTCTTGAATTCTGTAAGCTGCACTGCAGGCCAATAATACTATTATTAATGCTGATCATCATGTGGCCAGTACAGTGCATGACTAGCCAAAAAATGGATTTTCTCTTGGCTAAATCTTATAACAGAGCTCTACATTGTTTCAGTTCATACACAGAGTCAAATTATTATGTGAGATGTATTCAGTTGACCATAATAATAATCCCCTGCATTTCTTAGTTTTGTGGATGTTACAAAATGTTTTCATAAGCAGTGCTTCATTTGATTCCCAGGATGATTCA
Organism: Moschus berezovskii; assembly: GCF_049115385.1. Taxonomy (NCBI): domain Eukaryota; kingdom Metazoa; phylum Chordata; class Mammalia; order Artiodactyla; family Moschidae; genus Moschus; species Moschus berezovskii. The sequence continues at coordinate 51,465,755 of NC_142466.1, read as the reverse complement.
GAAATGCAGTCATACACAATTTATAGATGAGAAACAAGTGGTTCCTAGGTATGTCAAGAGGCTAAAGCTTTGGACTGCAACTTGTTTGGCAGAGCTAGAAAATGAGGCAAGACTTCCAGCTGCTGATTCAGTGCTTTCTCTACCATACCTCATGCCTCCTGGGCTAAAGTCAAAAGAGAGTGTGGTTATCATATGAAGAAATCAGGTTTGGGTTTGCCAGTTCTGTATCTGTAGTATTTGGTGGGGCTTCCCTGGTAGCTCAGCTGGTAAAGAATCCGCTTGCCATGCAGGAGACCCCGGTTCTATTCCTGGGTTGGGAAGATCCCCTGGAGGAGGGCATGGCAACCCACTCCAGTATTCCTGCCTGGAGACTCCCCATGGACAGAGGAGCCTGATAGGCTATAATCCATGGGGTCGCAAAGAGTCAGACATGACTGAGCGACTAAGAACAGCACAGCACAGGACTTGGTGACCTACTTTTATTTTATTTAACGGATAGTTGCTGTAACAATCTGGCTCCATGAAACACACACATACATTTAAAATGCTAAGTTACAGAACTGTGCTGTCTAGTATGGTAGCTTGTGGAAATCTTAAGTTGAAATCTTAATTAATTAAATTAAGTGCAAAATTTGGTTCTTTAGCAGCATCAGCTACATTTCAAGTATTCAACAGTGAAGTGTCCTAGTCGGCTAAGACTGCAGATTACAGAACATGCCCATTCTCACAGTAAGTTCTATTAAACAGTGCTGATATACAATATCATCTTAAAGAAGACTTTAGAAGAAGTTAGAAACATCTTAAGGCAGGCACAGTGCTGTCATCTGTTCAATATTAAAGATAGTTTAAGACTAAAAAAGAAGAATGTAACAAAGAGGAGAAAGATAGACAGGTGGTCTTAGCCATTGATGGATCTACGCAGGGAAGGGCAAAGGCATTCTTATAGCCTAATATTATGATGCATTTAGCTTTTCAACTCTTTAAGACATTAGAATAAGTTGATATATAGAGGATTTAAACCCCTGAGGAGTATCTAAAACAGTTGGAAATAGAAATAGGATAAAAATAAACTTGTTACGAACTAAGTTTAATCACACTTCATTTAAATAACACTATTTACTTCATGTACTTAGTTTTCTAGTTTGTTTTTTGCTCTACATAGCAGGACATAATCTTTATTTTTTTAATTAATTAATTTATTTTTTTGGAGGCAAATTATTTTACAATATTATATTGGTTGGTTTTGCCATACATTGACATGAATTCGCCCCGGATAATCTTTAAAGGGGGATTTAAATACTTCTGGAGATTTTTCAGATACATTCACATAGCCCCATAAAAACTACTTTAAAAAGGTAGTTTCTTTACATTTTTCATTAACCTATTCAAATTAATTATATACAAATCCAAGAATCTATTTGTTATTGCTTAGTTGCTAAGTCGTATCTGACTCTATTGCAACCCCATGGACTGTAGCCCACCAGGCTCTTCTGTCCATGGAATTTCCCAAATAAGAATACTGGAATGGGTTGCTATTTCCTTCTTCAGAGGATCTTCCTGACCCAGGGATCTAACCAGCGTTTTCTACATTGGAAGGAACATACTTTACCACTAAGACACCAGGGAAGCCCCATTATATTAAAAAAAACAAAAAACCAAAATTCATACCAATGGAGGCAGCTATTTCTACGAACACTTACTCTGAAAATTGGTAATTATAAAAAGAGAGGGAAATAAACACATATACTGTCTTTCTATAAGGAACTATATTACAGGATAATAAAAGAGCCTACTAGTGAGAAAAACACCCAATTCATAGAAAAATGTCAGCTAAAACATATAGATGGAATTCAAGAATTTGAAACTCATCATTTTGAAATCTCTAATGAAATAAATCAGTTCAAGTCAGTAACATTAACGAATGCTAAAACAATCGGGTAAAAGTTGATAAGGAACTGAATATTCACATGGTATGAAGTTAACCCCATAGGCTACTGCTAGTCCCAAAGGGGAAAATAATGGACCATACCACCATATCTCTACAATCATCTCAGAATCACGAATGATGAAACAACCAGAGATTATGTTTCCTTGGATTATGCAACTGAATACACACCATTGCCATGAAATAATCTTGCAAAAAGAAAAATATTAAACCTGAATCTAATTAAGCCTCTAGACTGATTTCCAGTGCTCACACACACATATACACAGAGGAAACAGAATGAAAAGGCAAATGACACCATAAAGAAGTAATCAGAAAATTCCAAAAAGGAGGTGGAGGAGACGTTTTCTAGAAAGACAACCAACCTAGTCTCCTCAAGTCAATTTCATTAACAAAATGAAAATAAAGAGGAAGGTACTTTCTAGGTTAAAAGAGACCTAAGACAAATGTAATGTGTGTTCCTTGATTATAAGAAACAAGTTTGAACAAATCAGGTATAAGAGACACTTCAGAATAACTGAGGAAATCTGAAGGTAGACTGGGTCATAACTAATAAAAAGAAATATTTTTAAAATTTTGTTTGGGATGTTAATGATTTTGTAGTGAAGTGAAAGTCGCTCAGTCATGTCTGACTCTTTGCAATCCCATGGACCATACAGTCCATGGAATTCTCCAGGCCAGAATACTGGAGTGGGTAGCCTTTCCCTCCAGGGGATCTTCCCAACCCAGGGATAGAACCCAGGTCTCCTGCATTGCAGTCGGATTCTTTACCAGGTGAGCCACAACGGAAGCCCTAACGATACTGTAACTATCAAGTAAAATGTTCTTCTTTTTTAAAGATTCACACTGAAGAACTTATGGGTAAAATTTCCTTTTTTAAAATATACTTTACCCTTCAAAAAGATGAATCAAATATAGAAAAATGTGAACAATCCAGGGCAGGGGTATATGGATGTTGTAATCTATTCTCTCCACTTTGCTGAAAGCTTGTAAGTTTCATAGCTTTATTACAAAAATTCTTTAAATCTCAAATTGTACAAGTATTTGTTCAATCTATTTCAAACTCTGCTGCTGCTGCTGCTGCTAAGTCGCTTCAGTTGTGTCCGATTCTGTGTGACCCCACAGACAGCAGCCCACCAGGCTCCCCCGTCCCTGGGATTCTCCAGGCAAGAACACTGGAGTGGATTGCCATTTCCTTCTCCAATGCAGGAAAGTGAAAAGTGAAAGTGAAGTCGCTCAGTCATGTCCGACTCTTCGCAACCCCATGGACTGCAGCCTACCAGGCTCCTCCATCCATGGGATTTTCCAGGCAAAAGAGTACTGGAGTGGGGTGCCATTGGCTTCTCCGATTTCAAACTCTATGAGATATTAAAACGTTAACAGTGTAGTTTTACCTTCAGAAGATTGAAGGCAAAGGAGAAGGGAGAGGCAGAGGATGAGATGGCTGGATAGCATCACTGACTCAATGAACATGAATTTAAGCAAATTCCGGGAGACAGTGAGGGACAGGGGAGCCTGGCATGCTGCAGTTCATGGGGTTGCAAAGAGCCAGACATGACTTAGCAGCTGAACAACAAGAAGTGTATTTTATCATTTTAGAAATTCTGAAAACTTCTGTTTTCATCCAGCAACTATATAATCAAAGAGCAACTATCATTTTTTATAGAAAATGTGCTTTGTAAAATTAACTTTTTCTGTTGAAATCAAGATTTTCCAGAGAGAGAGAATGCACCCCACCTGGTCAGATTCAAGTCGGTTCAAAGAGAATAAATTCTACATTCTATTATTTTTCTAGGTAGTTTATGAATATCCAATGGGAAATCAAAAATGGCCAAAGGACTTGGAATCTAAGTTCTCTATTACTGAGTATAGTCAGCAGGTCAAGTCAGGAGGTAAGTGTATCCCCATCAATTTGCAATCATGCAAGACCAACTTTGCTTACAGTGGTCCCATTAAACAGCCTTTCTTCTGAAGTCAGGCTTCTGATTCTTCATTTTGCTTTAGTAAAAGCTCCAAAGAAGGTGAACAAAATGAGGAAAAGATAGGAAAAAATTGGTTGTTTGAAATCTTGATAAAGTCAACCATCCCTTTCCCCCATGCCCACCCATCCTAGAAGTAATACTTTCAGATTATTTAAGAGATGGAGCTTCTATGTGAACTTTAGTTTGTCATTCTTTCCTTCATAACTACTAGATTAAATTTGACTCTATTTTAGGCATATATTAACATATGCTATCTCCTAAAATAAACTCCACTCTTAATGTGTGTTTATCAGAGAAGACCCACTGAAGTAAGAGGCTGAAGAGTCCTTAGGGCAAAGTGTGCCAATAAATAATACAGCAAAATAACAATTTGCCCATGCAAATCACCAACCATAGCTTCAAAAATATCCAGACCCATAATAAATAATGGACAGGTTATGTTTCTCTCCTTAGAAAAACTGGCCCAGGAAGGAGTATGAAAGCTGCCACAGCTCTTCCAAGGCTCATTATTCTCCATCATTCCATGGGAACAGCTTTGTCAGACAAGAGTAAAAGACTATTTGTCAGCCTCTCTCCAACTGTCTGATTCAAGCCAACTTTCATCAATCCCAAGTGAGGAGCCAGAAAGAAATACAAGTCTTGTATCTTCAGCAGCAGCATCGGCTGGGGTTAGAGATCACAACTGCACAACCCAATGGGCTCCCAGTCCCCACACCCCCACTTCCACCCAAATTAGACCTTGTTTTTCCCAACTGTTTTTTGGTTATTAAAAAAGGAAATCCTCTTTCCCTATTCTGGAAACACTGAGAAGTGGGAATCATAGTAGATAAATGTAAAGAATGAACAACCTTAAAGCTGTTTTTTTTTTTTTAAGCAAGACATGACAAAATCAAAAACGAGTTGGAAAGGAGAGGGGAAGAAATTCAAATGCCAGGTAATTGTTTAGTTTCACTTTTTAAAATGTTCATATTCATTTATACTCATTCACTTAAACCTCTGCAGAGGTTTCCCTTAAAGAAAGTTCTATGTGTGTGGATCTAATTGTATTAAAAAGGCTGAAATTCCTCATTTAGACAATGTTTCCACAGAACTCAGGGACCCTTGAAGTTAGGTATCCCCCTTGAGATGCTGCTGGCTTTGGAAAAGGAGGAAATCAGGGTATGAGGATATGCCAAAAGGTGCATCAAATTGTAGGACAGGAAGAAAGAGGGGAGAAGGAAAAAAACTCAAGCTCTGAGAATTCAGATAGCAAAAGGAGACTACATAGGTCGTGGGAAAAGGGACAGAATGAAAACTGCATGGGAGAAGGGGCCTGAAATGTTGTCAACTGTCAAAGGGCATCTAGGAGAGAAATTGGGAATAGCTTTAAGAAAAGCATGGCAAATTTCATTTCCAACCATTTAGATTTTCCTCCAGGGAACTGAGATCCCAGTCTGTATAGTTTCAAATTGACCCCCACCCCCATCCCTTTCCTAGTCAAATCAATTATGAAATAACTCCACAAACCAATGATATTAAAAACCTTCACGCTTGCCAAATATGTCAGAGATAAACACTGTGTGTGTGTGTGTGTGTGTGTGTGTGTGTGTGTGTGTGTGTGTGTTCTGAGCCAACACTACTGTTAAATTTGGCAAAGCCAAGATTTAGAGTGGAAGATTGCAAACGGAATACACGAGTTGTGGGGGTAGAACTATATTGGTAACTGGAGGGTAGTGAAAGTGGTCAGAGCAAATATTTTTAAAGGGTCTAGAAAGAGAAAGTTGAAAAGAACAGCAAGCAGGTGCAGAACATGGTAAGAGTCCAAGGAGAGGTGAGGGCGATGTGGCATTCATTGGGATGCCCGGCGGGGCTCAAAGAAAGGCTTGGAACTCCTAAGGCCTTTCGGAGTGGCTAACACAACGTAGCCCAGGAGTCTCCGATGCGCTGGGGACGCTGAGGGGGAGACAGTGGTGGGGGCAAGGGTAGAGGGCCTGGGAGAGCAGCCGAGCGGAGGAGCAGGATGGGGGTCGGGGCTGGGTGAGGGGCTGGCTGGAGGAAGCGGGTGGCGGACTCCACGGACAGCGGGTCACTCACCCCATTGGCCGCAGCCATCTGCACCACGATTTCCGTGGCCGTTCTGCTGAAGTACCTGCCGTCGCTGCCCACCACCATGGTGCAGCCCTGGCGGTCGCGCAGGTCGATGGACGACAGCACGCTCTGGATGAAGTTGGGCAGGTAGTTGCGCTGGCCCTCAAAGAGCCCGGTGGGCCGCCGCAGCCCCCCGCCTCCGGCCGGCCGCTGGTCCTCGTAGGGTGCCGTGGGCACCGTCAGCACCGGGATGGGGCTCCCCTCCATGGCGCCTTCTGGCCGGTCCTGCCGCGGCTCCCGGAGCCGGAGGGAATCTGCAGCCCGAAGGGGCCCCCACCAGCCTGGCGGCGCGCCCGAGCTCCGCCTCGCGCCGCGGCCCCCTCCGCGGCCGGTCCGCGCCCGGCGCCCTCCCGCCGCGCAGACCGCTCCTCCCTCTGCGCGCGGCCCCTCGCTGCCCCGGCAGAGTTTGGCCTCTACCTTCCAAGAAAGTTTGCTCCCGCCCAACTTCCTCTCTGGCCAGAGAGCTCGATGTGCCCGAAGCTTCTTCTTTCTTCTGGACTCACTTTCGGGGTGTCCCAAAAGTCCCTTCCCAGTGCCAACTACCCTCACTGACTCTAGGACGCCTCCTGGCACGCCTAAACTGAGCCTTCCCCGGGTGATCGAGTCCGTCCTGCACACCCTCCTTTAGAAAATCGCAGCGGGGTAGGGAGAGTTTGAGCAGGATCGGAGGGGTCTCTCCTGCATCCGCAGCCCCTCTCCCCTCCACCTGGCAGTCCTGCCTCCCGGCCTTCCAGGGAATGAGCGGTTCACAAGCACCAGTTTCTCTTTTGAACAAGGGCAGGGGTGGAGTTGGGAGGGGGCTGAAACCTTTTGCCATCAGAGAACAGCCCCAGCCAAAAATAACCCTGGAAAGGCGAGCTGTGAATTGTTATCTTCTGCCAGCGCTGAAATTGGAGGCTGGGCGCTTCGAATGTGTCTGTGTGTGTACACACACCCTCCACCACTACCATTTGTTGCAGGGAATCACATACTGTCAGGCCCTTTAATCCAGCAGGACCCACCCAGCTATCCACACTTTTCCCCAGGCTGTCTGAAGGCAGCACACTTCTCAGGAAGGAAAAAAATTTTTTGCTTGTTTGTTGTGGTGGTTGCAACAGCAGCAACACTGACGCACAGATGCCTGTTTCCTTATTCTCACCCTCTCACCTCCCTAGCCCCACTCCTGCTTAGCAACAGGCTGTCCCACACTGTACTTGTCCACACTGCAGAGCTCTCAGCAGGATCCATTACTTTCACTGGGAGGAGGGTAAAGCCCTTTGTAAGGTTCTACCAGGGATGAATGAACAAACTCAAACTAAACAAGGACGGGGTATCAGGAACTGAGCTTGTTCCTTTCACAGGCATTCTGGCATTCTGGTGGGAAGGGGGCTCAAAGAAGGGGGCCTTCTCTCCATAAAGCCCACCAGAATATCCCAATTCAGGAAATTCCCTATAGAAAATCAGACTGAAGAGAAAACAGGCAAAAAGCATAAAGCCCCAAAACAGAAGATACAATTTTTTTTTTAACTTTTTGGCCATGCAGCATCTCCCCAGACCAGGGATCAAATTCGTACCCCCTGCAGTGGAAGCACAGTGTCTTAACTGCTGGACCACCAGGCAAGTTCCAAGAAACAGTTCTTTTTGTTTCTATCTCTTTTCACCCTCAAAGCATTTTTGCACCCAATAAAGTCACTAAAATCTGCTTCTTCTTCTCTAAATATCATTCACTTCCTGGGACTAAGCTCAATTTGCTGCAGGATTATAAAGTATTTGATCATAGTAAAATGACTGTGAATAACAGTTCACACTTATGTGCTGTTCTGCAGTTGACAAAAGGCTTTGCATCAGTCTTTAGAGACTCAAAACATCTAAAATAAGTAGTAATGGCATTCATATCATTCCCATTTTACAGATAAGAAAGGCTTTCTGAGAGGTTGAAGGAAGTGGAGGAGATGGCCTACATTCAGTCCAAATTCTTACATTGCCCCTCCCCTTTTTATTAATATCTTTAAAGTGTGAAGTCATTAACTGAATCCTATCAACAGCAAAGATTTTCTGTGTTTGTGGTTATTGTTGTTGTTTTGCGTCCACCCTATCCTCAGGCACCCAAAAGTCCATTCCCCTGTAAATTAAAGTTCCTGACTTTATGGTTGAGGGAGCCTTAGCACCAAATAGAATGTCAACCCTTCTACTACAGTGTGGGATTCTTTTAATCACTATCTAATAACACTTCATTTTGCAGGGAAGCATAGCATCATTCCCAGAAGAAGAGAAAGTCGTTAAGTGCTCAGTCCCAGAAAAGACAATCTTCAGACTTGGGAACTTGGTGACTCTGCCCCCAAACTTCAGAGATAACCAGAAGGTTTCCAGGACTCCATCTCTCCACTTCCAAGGCATGCCTCTCTTTTGACATCACCATCATTCTCTCCTGACACAGCCCAGCTCCTTCCCCAGGGCTGAGGACAAGTCAGGTACATCTCAGACAGGCTTTTAGAGCTTTGCCAGCCTAAAGGAAAGACTCTTCCCTTGTCTAATCCCCAAAGACCAGAGACTCTGACTGACCCAGTTTGAGGCTATGCACCCAACCACATAGAAGGAACCCCACAGTGAAAGGGGAAAAAATTCCTCCAAAGTCAGGGGGTGCTGGTCCCCAAAAGGAGGAGAGATGGACAAACAAACCATAATTGTCCACCACACAATTGACAATTCCACTGATCAAGTCTTTCAAAAATTTTCTTTTCTCTGAATTCATATAGCACTTGGTATGTAAGGAATGTCACATGTGCTGCCACATTTTGCAATAGGTTTTCTCTCCTCCAACTATATGTGGCTTGGAATAATTCCTTATCTTCTCCTCACCTAAGAATCATTACTGTGAAATGGGGATTATCATAATCCCAACCTTATAAATTGTTGAGAGGATGAAAATATTAGTACAGTGCCTGACAAATAGGCATTCAATAAATGTTAGATATTCATATTATGGCCAGCAATGTATTTGTCATTATGATTAATGTACTTTATGGTAAGAACTACAGTTTATATCTTTATAGACCACCACTGTACTTAAATATCTTTGAGCAAAAGTGATATTATATAAAGTTTGACTGAATTACTCTGTTGTTTCTGACAATGGAAACTCAAGATATATAGAATATTTGTCCTTGAAACATAGAAAAAAGGGCTTTTGAACTAAAGAAATCTCTTCAAAGTTTCCCCCAATTTTGATCAAGTTAATTCCAATAAATGTGTCACTGATGGAGAAAGGAATCTGAGAGGGCTGCACAGGTAAGAAATGCCTGCCTATAGTTGCTCACCGGTAAAATGAGGTCAGATTAGATCAGTGTTTCCCAAAGGGTTTTCCTCAGAACATGAGTGCCTTCCAAATGCTGCACAAACAAGCATTTCACAGTGAAGTAACTTTTAAAAATCCTGCATGCTGTATCTCATTCTTGGAGTTTCCTGATGTGTGTTTTCATATTGAAACCTCTGAAAGGTTCTGCAAAAAGAGATAGGAGTTTAATGTTTTGGTTTTTTTAAAAACCTGCACTTTGCAACCTAAACCCACACAACCAGTTTGCTTGGGGAAAGGGACTCAGACTCAGACTTTGGGACTGCAGCTGGTGACAATCTCCTCCCCCTTCCTGTGTCCTCAGTAGGCTAGGTCAGGGATAAATACTTTGTCCGGATTCTAAGGGGCTGGTCACCCCTTTGTGCTGAATTCACAATTTCTCTACAGCGTGTGTCACAATGAAGTGCGTCCTGTTTGCCTGCAGGTGCCTTCCAGCCTCCTCTGAATCTCTAGGGAAAGTCCTCTCACTGAGAATTCTTGGCCTGAAACAGAGGCAACTGATATAGCCCTCCTTCCCCTGGGGATTTCCTTGTTCTCAAAAAGGTGTCAGTTGCCATCTTCCTGTAGAGACTATACTAGCGGCTCAGCTACATCAGCCTTTCTCAAAAGGAAATTTGAGTAAAATCAGTCTTGAAACATTTCAGACTTTCTCCACCCTCTTGTAGCTTCACAAAGCATATTAGCATATGAAAGACTCCATGAATTTTCGTAGAAAAAAACCTATTTAAATTTAACCCAGCATTTCTAAATTTTATTTGACCCTGGGGCCCATTTCCAAATCATCTATTAAGAGATCAAGGTCGTCAATATTCCATGAAATTCTTTAGCTCTCTGGGGTCCCTTCCAGCCATATCATTCTATGATATGCTTTTTTACATATGAGGCCTTAAAAGATTAATTCCTATCAGGCTTCCATTTAGGAATTTATCAGAATACGCAAACAGGAGCAGGTAAAATTGCCCAGTTTAAAAAAAATCCTTGAATGGTTTTGAGACTTAAAATGAATTTTATATAAATATATATTTATATATATATATATTTACACATAATTTTATTTTCTGCCCCACCCCTAATCTCCTGGCTGACAGGAAAGGCAGGCACACATGTCTGGCCCTTGGTAGTTCTATATTCCTACTGAGTCTGCTTCTGTGCACATGCTAAATCACTTCAGTCGTGTCCGACTCTGTGTGACCCCATAGACAGCAGCCCACCAGGCTCCCCCGTCCCTGGGATTCTCCAGGCAAGAACACTGGAGTTGGTTGCCATTTCCTTCTCCTATGTGTGAAAGTGAAAAGTGAAAGCGAAGTCGCTCAGTCATGTCTGACTCATAGCGACCCCATGGACTGCAGCCTACCAGGCTCCTCTGTCCATGGGATTTTCCAGGCAAGAGTACTGGAGTGGCTTGCCATTGCCTTCTCAGTCTGTGCACATAGGACATGCTAAAAACATGCAGTAGACTCACAGACTCCAACAGCAGAGGAAATGCCAAAAGTACAGGACTAGAGGCAGAAAAAGCAGGTGGAAAATGTCATGAGGCAGTCCTCTAAGGAAGAGATAGTTCCGTTTTAAATCCACCCAAACATCTTCTGGTGAGTGGGGAAAGTTAGTTACACATTTCTCCTAAAACACTACCTCCTTCCAATAAGCCTTCTGTCCCCCAACAAATGAAGTAACACATACTAATTCCAACAGAACTTACTGCTTCTCTACTTCCTTCAGTATAAGGACACTAAGTGAATGTTCAAGTGATGGAAAGGTGCATGTCACATGTGTATCTTATAAATGTTTGTGCACTTGTCTCTCCATTCTAAAAGAGATCAATCCTGGGTGTTCATTGGAAGGACTTATGCTAAAGCTGAAACTGCAATACTTTGGCCACCTCATGCGACGAGTTGACTCACTGGAAAAGAGTCTGATGCTAGGAGGGATTGGGGGTAGGAGGAGATGGGGATGGCAGAGAATGAGATGGCTGGATGGCATCACCAACTTAATGGACATGAGTTTGAGTGAACTCCGGGAGTTGGTGATGGACAGGGAGGCCTGGCGTGCTGTGATTCATGGGGTCGCAAAGAGTCGGACACGACTGAGCGACTGAACTGAACTGAACTTGTCTCTGATTTCTCACATTTGGGTTTCAAAACTCTGTTTCCCACCTTCATCAGCGACTACCTACATGACCTTGGGTAAGTTGTTTACTCTCTCCAAAGCTCAGTTTCTGAATCTGTAAAATGGACACAATACTACCTAACATCTAAGGTTTATGACCATACTCAGAAAGCTAATATGTAAAAATTGCTTAGCACAGGGCCAAGAACATAATAAGGACTTAATAAGTGCTTGGTGTAATTATTGTGATTATATATTAATATTACTATCAATAAAGTAATTATCACTGATATTATAATCATTACTATAATAACTACTACTATAATTATTATTACTATAATAATAATGTTTTAATCTTTGTATCAGATAGTATATTGTTGCCTCAAAGATAATAATATGTCTCAATAACCTTTACAGGATAGTATCTGTATGAGATCACATGCAAATCAGGAAACGAGGGTTAAGGATGAAAAAAACTATTCTTATTGACCCTTAAAAACTTCATAAGTAACTGTGCAAAAAGAGCCATCAGCCTCACACATGGAACTCCAGTTCCTCTGGAGTTTGTTTTTGGAGGAAACCACAGGATGCTGAGGAACACTGAAATGCTGTTTATAAATCTCCTGAGACCAGCACAAGAAGGTGATTGGCTCAACCAATGCAGATGTGGTCTCTTGACTGCTGCATGGCCTGGCCTCAACTTTGAAAAACACTTAATGTTAACTAACTTGTAAAAATGGTGGTTTTTGGAAAGCAAACGTTTTCATTTTAATTCAGTTTTACCTAAAAAATAATAGGCCTCTGCTCTGCCAAGAATAAATATACCATTTCCATGTGTCCCCCATTAATATCTAGGAATGACAATGATTACAGTAACAAATTATTTAAAACTTTAGAATCTTATCAAAATTCTTAATTCTATAAAAGGAAAAAAAAAAGCTTACTTTTCTAAAGGAATCTCAATACTTTTCAGCAGCTGAATTTTGTTTTTAAAGGCTTCACAATGGAACACAATTCAGATCTTTATTAAAAAGAAAACGTATACTCAAAGTTTTACTTTAAATTATATTGCAATAGTTGTTTGCAATCACAGCCTATATCAGATATGCCTTTAGTGGTTTATATGTTTGGGTTTTAGAAAGGGACCCCCCCATATATGGCTAATCTCTGAATAAATATTTTAATATTTCTATGTAGTCATTTTTAAAAAGCAATTTTATATCCATCTATTTCATGGAGCTAAATAATGTGGCTTGCCACATAAGCCTCATGAATGAATTTTTCTCAGCCATGAAGTATGGGTGAGTTTGCATGACTGAGAGTGAAATAATGTGTTATCAGGACCGGTCAGTTTGATGCCATCCTCAAGTCCCTCTAGCTAAGCCGAGGTTCAACTCAGGTTTTACTAACCCACTTAACCAGGAACCACAGTCCCTGATAATTCTATATACCCTGACAGATCAGTTTTCTCCATGAGATTCTTTCAACCATTCGCTCATTCCCTCACAGCACATCTACAGAGGACACATATTTTAAAAGTAACTCAACCAAATAGAGAAACAATGTACATGACCATGATCATTGCAGTTTAACCTAGAGTTTTCTGAACATGCTGTTTTAACCCAAAAGTGGTGTCAGTGGTTAGCATTTCATAGCCTAAAATATAGTTCCCAACTTCCCAGGGGTATCTTCATTGTTCTGGCATTTTTCTTCACCCTGTTTCTAGTGTTTCCTTGAAAGCCAGAAAGTAGTCACTTTTCATTTATCATGGAATTGATTTTTCCAACTTTCTGTAGGAGCCAAGATCAACCCAGAGGTTTTTAGTCAATAACAATTCTCTTTGTATATCTGAGATCCCCCAACAAGTGTGACTGATTCAGGGACACTGCTCATGACAACAGCTCAGAGCTCAACAGTAACCTTCCATCATTGACCTGCCAGGTATCAACAGAGGGTGTTATTCCCTTTCACTGTGTCCAAACTTCTGACAGGTATTAATCATTGGGATTCAAGAATGAGGAGACAGACTTTCTGAGAATTCTTAGCAATTCCAGAATTCATGTCAGTATTCTGTAATTCTCATAGCACTTGTACTTACATGTTTCTGAAAAATATTAAGTGACCATAACAATAAGCAGAGAATCATTTTTCCATGATAGGACTGTATGAAAAGTTTTCATGGTCTTCTGTTTAAAGATATAATACAAAAAGTATGAATTTTTGTATTTAATAATAAAAAGTATTACTATTATAATTAACTGACAAATTGCAATGAGATTATAAAATCCAATACTATGTAAAAATGATCTCTATCTGATAGACACACAGGATAATAGAAAACATAAAGAAATGAACATTAACACAAAATGGTGCTAAATAAAAATAATTTTTAAATTGGAAGATAATTCCACAAATATTCAAAGACTCATTCTTTAAATGAAATTTTTAACCCCACAAAGCATCAAATGTTCCTTCCAATAGAATTCAAGTAATATTTGAAGGCAAGGTCAAGAGTACTCAGAGAAGCATATGTCAGAATAGTGAATTTAAGGGCATATTTTGTTTTCAATACTTGGTATGTCTTAGAACACCATAGGATTTGTAAAAAGTATCTTAGACCTATAAACTTCCTAATATTTATCTGCAAGAATAATGCACTGTTGGCAATGGACAGAGCCACGAACACACTTAGAGCAGAGGATGCAGGAAAGTCTCACTGATGCTTCCCTTCCACTGCTCATGTCCTTGTTCCCAGGAATGCTGACCTTGACCTTTGACTCTGCGCAGCAATATTTCCTGCTCCTGCTTTCAACTTGAAGTCAGTGAATTTCTTCAAATAAATAATGGACTCTTAAGCTTTAATTCTCACAGGAGAACTGCAACATTTCTTCCAACTTTTTTTCCTCGACCGATTTTTCTCAGAATCTAGAATTTTGGAGTCCATTTAAATTTCCCTCAGAAATGCCAGAAAGGAATCCCCAAATGGACAAGTGTTTTTCCCTATATTCCTTTTCAATAGAAGCCATAAACATAAGAGATTTCCTTCTCATCTCCAAATTTTCTCTGCTCACTATGGTTGTCACCTCTTTAGATACCCTGCTTGCTCACAATTTCTCCTCCTCTGGGAATAGCCCCAATTTCATTAACAAGTTCTCAATGGTTATTTCCTTTCTCTATCACCCTGCATTCCTGACCATATATAGGATGTTGACTAGGAAGGATAGCTGGCCCAACTGGATTCTCTTTACTGTCTCTGGAACGTGAATACTGGAACCCAGACATACAGAAATTGGGGGCCACTGTGGCCATATTGATATTGATGACAGGTGTGGGAGCAACAGAATCTATTTCTACCTGTTGCTTAGATCCCAGAACCTGGCCTGAATGCTCTTTCCCAGTCATAAGGTACTTAAGATGTCCCAATATTCTTCATGAAATCCCTCCCTGGTTTAAGCTAGCCAAAATTAGTTTCTGCTGCTTTCAGTCAGAAGAACCTTAGCTAATACATCATTATTCCTTGGCCCAGTTCCTCTAATTTTTCAGAAAAAGAAGGAAAAAATGAACACATAAGATACCATTTATCTAACATTTGGAAACACACAAAGGAATACTCTGTACAGTTTATTATGCACACATACGTAGGATGAAGTGCGCATCTACATCAAGATCATGATTGCCTTGAGAGGCAAGGGAGACATGGGCCAGGAAGAGGCCTAAAGAGGGGCTGCAACAGTTACGGCAATGCTTGATTTCCAGGTGACCATACGACTCAGTTTGCCTGGGGCTGTTGGGTTTACATTTGTTATCCCAGCATAATTAGCAACAGCAGCCCCTTCTCTCTCAAGAGTATTCCAGTTTGGATGCTAAGTTCTATGACTATCCTTTCAGAACACTTTAAATAATAATAGAAAAATACTTCTGCATATTTTCCTGTATGTTTGAAGTATTTAATGACAAACATTTTTAAATTATTACACATACAGAATATTGCTGCCAAAGTCCCTACTTTGATATCCCAGTCATGAGTCCCTCTCAAACACCTCCCCACACAACACTTGTGAGGATACAATGAGGCCAGCTCTATGAAGCACTCATCAGTAACCTGCACTGAATAAGAGACAGTCACCATTTAGATGGCATTACTTTATATTAACCAAATTCCTGATAAGTTATTTAGGGACATTTTATACTGTATGTAAATTGTACATTCATAAGGTTCAAAATTCAAAAATATAATGAAGTTTTCCAGTACTGCCCTTGTTTATCTCCTTGTTAATCTAGAAATAAATGTTTCTAGATTTTTTTACTATCTTTAAAGAATAGTCCATGTAAATCATATATATGTGTGTGTTTGTATTAACCCATTTGAAGTTCACAAAAACTCGTTGAAAAGATATCATTATTACTATCATTGTATATGATGAAGTTGAAGCTTAAAGTGATTAAGTGGCTTATTTAAGGTCACACAGTTGGTAAATAGCAAAATTCAGGTTCCAATCTCCTAACCACTACAAGTATTGTCCCAAATTTTGAAAAAGAGGAAGTGGAACTGCCCTATTAAAATGAAGGCATACTGAGAAGGTGCGCCGGTTGTACACCCAGAAAACTGAGTGGCAGGGACTGGGGAGGCGATAAGTCGCAGAGACCGCGCTTGCCAAATACCTGGTCACCTGAGCTGCTCGGACCGGGGAAGGCACAAAACACAGGCCCAACCAAGTCTGCACCTTTGTGGAGGACCCGAGAACCTGAACTTGAGCCGCTCAGACCGGGGAAGTGCATACAACCCAGCGCCAGCCTCGGACAGTTCCCGGCAGAGCAACCTAGAGCCTGTGCAGTGTAGACTGGGACAACACACACGCTCTGAGCGGGGGCAAACCCAGTGTGACCGAGATGCTGCAAGCACTCCCCACAGATGCCAGAGATATTTGTCTGCAGCGTTCCTCCCTCCCCAGAACAGGACTGAACAACTTGAGCCTTAAAAAGTGTCCACCCACCCCCTAGTATCAGGGTGGAAATTAGACACTGAAGAGACCAGCAAACAGAAGCTAAAACAGAGGGAACCACCTTGGAAATGACAGATAGAGTAGTCTAGAGGCTACTCCAAGAATAAGACCAAAAACCAGAGGCAAGAGGCTTAAGCCCGAATCCTGAAAACACCAGAGAACTCCTGACTCCAAGGAACATTAATCGATAGGAGCTCATCAAACGTCTCCATACCTACACTAAAACCAAGCATCACCCAAGGGTCAACAAGTTCCAGGGCAAGACATACCATGCAAATTCTCCAGCAACACGGGAAAATAGCCCTGAGCTTCAATATACATGCTGCCCAAAGTCACTCCAAACCCACTGACATCTCATAACTCATTACTGGACACTTCATTGCACTCCAGAGAGAAGAAATCCAGCTCCACTCACCAGAACACCGACACAAGCTTCCCTAACCAGGGAACCTTGACAAGTCACCCGTCCAACCCCACACACAGCGAGGAAACTACATAATAAAGAGAACTCCACAAACTGCCAGAAGAGGGAAAGGCCACCCAAAGCAAAGCAATATAAGCAAGATGAAGAGGCAGAGAAATACCCAGCAAGTAAAGGAACAGGATAAATGCCCACCAACACAAACAAAAGAGGAAGATATAGGGAATCTACCTGATAAAGAATTTCGAATTTTGGTGGTGAAAATGATTCAAAATCTTGAAAGCAAAATGGAGTTACAGATAAATAACCTGGAGAAAAGGATTGAGAAGACGGAAGAAAGGTTTAATAAGGACTTAGAGGAAATAAAAAAGAGTCAATATACAATGAATAATGCAATAGAGGAGATCAGAAACACTCTGGAGGGAACAAACAGTAGAATAACAGAGGCAGAAGACAGGATAAGTGAGCTAGAAGATAGAATTGTAGAAATAAATGAAACAGAGAAGAAAAAAGAAAAATGAATTAAAAGAAATGAGGACAATATTAGAGACCTCTGGGACAATGTTAAATGCTCCAACATTCTAATCATAGGAGTCCCAGAAGAAGAAGACAAAAAGAAAGACCATGAGAGAATACTTGAGGAGATAATAGTTGAAAACTTCCCTAAAATGGGGAAAGAAATAATCACCCAAGTCCAAGAAACCCAGAGAGTCCCCAACAGGATAAATCCAAGGCGAAATACTCCAAGACACATATTAATCAAATTAACAAAGATCAAACACAAAGAACAAATATTAAAAGCAGCAAGGGAAAAGCAGCAAATAACACATAAGGGGATTCCCATAAGGATAACAGCTGATCTTTCAACAGAAACTCTTCAAGCCAGGAGGGAATGGCAAGACATACTTAAAGTGATGAAAGAAAATAACCTACAGCCCAGATTACTGTAAACCTGGGGCAAATTCATATCAATGTATGGCAAAACCAACCAATATAATATTGTAAAATAAAAAAAAAAAAAAACAAATATGAAGGAGAAATCAAAAGCTTTACAGACAAGCAAAAGCTGAGAGAATTCAGCATCACCAAACCAGCTCTTCAACAAATGCTAAAGGATCTTCTCTAGACAGGAAACACAGAAAGGGTGTATAAACTCGAACCCAAAGCAATAAAGAAAATGGCTATGGGATCGTACTTATCAATAATTACCTTAAACGTAAATGGGTTGAATGCCCCAACCAAAAGACAAAGGCTGGCTGAATGGATACAAAAACAAGACTCCCATATATGTTGTCTACACGAAACCCACCTCAAAACGAGGGACACATACAGACTGAAAGTGAAGGGCTGGAAAAAGATATTCCAAGCAAATAGAGACCAAAAGAAAGCAGGAGTAGCAGTACTCATACCAGATAAAACAGACTTTAAAACAAAGGCTGTGAAAAGAGACAAAGAAGGAAACTACATAATGATCAAAGGATCAATCCAAGAAGAAGATATAACAATTATAAATATGCACCCAACATAGGAGCACCGCAATATGTAAGACAATTACTAACAAGTATGAAAGGGGAAATTAACAACAATGCAATAATAGTAGGAGATTTTAATACCCCACTTACATCTATAGATAGATCAACTAAACAAAATTAACAAGGAAACACAAACTTTAAATGATACAATAGACCAGTTAGACCTAATAGATATCTATAGGACACTTCACCCCAAAACAATGAATTTCACCTTTTTCTCAAGCGCACACGGAACCTTTTCCAGGATAGATCACATCCTGGGCCATAAATCTAGCCTTGGTAAATTCAAAAAAATTGAAATCATTCCAAGCATCTTTTCTGACCACAATGCAGTAAGATTAGATTTCAACTACGGGAGAAAAACTGTTAAAAATGCCAACATATGGAGAGTGAACAACACGCTGCTGAATAATGAACAAATCATAGAAGAAATCAAAAGAGAAATTAAAATATGCATAGAAATGAATGAAAATGAAAACACAACAACCCAAAACCTCTGGGACACTGTAAAATCAGTGCTAAGGGGGGAGTTCATAGCAATACAGGCACACCTCAAGAAACAAGAAAAAAGTCAACTAAATAACCTAACTCTACATCTAAAGAAACTAGAAAAGGAAGAAATGAAGAACTCCAGGGTCAGTAGAAGGAAAGAAATTGTAAAAATTAGGGCAGAGATAAATGCAAAAGAAACAAAAGAGACCATAGCAAAAATCAACAACGCCAAAAGCTGGTTCTTTGAGAAGGTAAATAAAATTGACAAACCACTAGCCAGACTCATCAAGAAACAAAGGGAGAAGAACCAAATCAATAAAATTAGAAATGAAAATGGAGAGATCACAACCGACAACACAGAAATACAAAGGATTATTAGAGAATACTATCAGCAATTATATGGCAATAAAATGAATAACCTGGAAGAAATGGACAAATTCCTAGAAAAGTACAACTTTCCAAAACTGAACCAGGAAGAAACAGAAAATCTGAATAGATCCATCACAAGCACGGAACTAGAGGCTGTAATCAGGAATCTTCCAGCAAACAAAAGCCCAGGTCCAGACGGCTTCACAGCTGAATTCTACCAAAAATTTAGAGAAGAGCTAACACCTATTCTACTCAAACTCTTCCAGAAAATTGCTGAGGAAGGGAAACTTCAAAACTCATTCTATGAGGCCACCATCACCCAAATCCCAAGACCTGGTAAAGACCCCACAAAAAAAGAAAACTACAGGCCAATATCACTGATGAACATAGATGCAAAAATCCTTAACAAAATTCTAGCAATCAGAATCCAGCAACACATTAAGAAGATCATACATCATGACCAAGTGGGCTTTATCCCAGGAATGCAAGGATTCTTCAATATCCGCAAATCAATCAACGTAATACACCACATTAACAAACTGAAAATAAAAATCATATGATTATCTCAATAGACGCAGAGAAAGCCTTCGACAAAATTCAACATCCATTTATGATAAAAAACCCTCCAGAAAGTGGGAATAGAAGGGACATACCTCAACATAATAAAAGCTATATATGACAAACCCACAGCAAACATTATCCTCAATGGTGAAAAACTGAAAGCATTTCCCCTAAAGTCAGGAACAAGACAAGGGTGCCCACTCTCACCACTACTCTTCAACATAGTTCTGGAAGTTTTGGCTACAGCAATCAGAGCAGAAAAAGACATAAAAAGAATACAAACTGGAAAAGAAGAAGTAAAACTTTCACTGTTCGCTGATGACATGATCCTCTACACAGAAAACCCTAAAGACTCTACCAGAAAACTACTAGAGCTAATCAATCATTACCGTAAAGGTGCAGGATATAAAATCAACACACAGAAATTCCTTGCATTCCTATACACTAATAATGAGAAAATAGAGAAACTAAGAAAACTATTCCATTCACTGTTGCAACGAAAGGAATTAAATACTTAGGAATATATCTACCTAAGGAAACAAAAGACTTGTACATAGAAAACCATAAAACACTAGTGAAAGTAATCAAAGAGGTCACTAATAGATGGAGAAATATACCGTGTTCGTGGATTGGAAGAATAAATATTGTAAAAATGAGTATACTACCCAAAGTAATTTATACATTCAATGCAATCCCTATCAAGCTACCAATGATATTTTTCACAGAACTAGAACAAATAATCTCACAATTTGTATGGAAATACAAAAAACCTCAAATAGCCAAAGCAATCTTGAGGAAGAAGAATGGAACTGGGGGAATTAACCTGCCAGACTTCAGGCTCTACTACAAAGCCACAGTCATCAAGACAGTATGGTACTGGCATAAAGACAGAAATATAGATCAAGGGAACAAAATAGAAAGCCCAGAGATAAATCCATGCACCTATCGATACCTTATCTTTGACAAAGGAGGCAAGAATATAAAATAGAGAAAAGACAGTCTCTTTAACAAGTGGTGCTGGGAAAACTCGTCAGCCACTTGTAAAAGAATGAAACTAGAACACTTCCTAACACCATACACCAAAATAAACTCAAAATGGATTAGAGAGCTAAATGTAAGACCAGAAACTATAAAACTCCTAGAGGAGAACGTAGGCAAAACACTCTCCGACATAAATCACAGCAGGATCCTCCAAGACCCACCTCCCAGAATATTGGAAATAAAAGCAAAAATAAACAAATGGGACCTAATTAAAATCAAAAGCTTCTGCACAGCAAAGGAAACTATAAGGTGAAAAGACAGCCTTCAGAATGGGAGAAAATAATAGCAAATGAAGCAACTGATAAAGGATTCATCTCCAAAATATACAAGCAGCTCCTGCAGCTCAATTCCAGAAAAATAAGTGACCCATTCAAAAAATGGGCCAAAGAACTAAACAGACATTTCTCCAAAGAAGACATACAGATGGCTAACAAACACATGAAAAAATGCTCAACATCCCTCATAATCAGAGAAATGCAAATCAAAACCACAATGAGATACCATTTCACACCAGTCAGAATGGCTGCTATCCAAAAGTCTACATGCAATAAATGCTGGAGAGGGTGTGGAGAAAAGGGAACCCTCTTACACTGTTGGTGGGAATGCAAACTAGTACAGCCACTATGGAGAACAGTGTGGAGATTCCTCAAAAAACTGGAAATAGAACTGCCATATGATCCAGCAATCGCACTCCTGGGCATACACACTGAGGAAACCAGAATTGAAAGAGACACATGTACTCCAATGTTCACTGCAGCACTGTTTATAACAGTCAGGACACGGAAGCAACCTAGATGTCCATCTGCAGACGAATGGATAAGAAAGCTTTGGTACATATACACAATGGAGTATTACTCAGCCATTAAAAAGAATACATTTGAATCAGTTCTAATGAGGTGGATGAAACTGGAGCCTATTATACAGAGTGAAGTAAGCCAGAAAGAAAAACACCAATACAGCATACTAACACATATATATGGAATTTAGAAAGATGCAAATGATAACCCTGTATACAAGACAGCAAAAGAGACACAGATGTATAGAACAGTCTTTGGGACTCTGTGGGAGAGGGTAAGGGTGGGATGATTTGGGAGAATGGCATTGAAACATGTATGTTGTCATATGTGAAACGAATCACCAGTTCAGGGTCGATGCATGTTACAGGATGCTCAGGGCTGGTGTGTGGGGATGACCCAGAGGGAGGATAAAGGGAGGAGGGAGGTGGGAGGGGGGTTCAGGAGGGGGAATTCATGTACACCTGGGGCGAATTCATGTCAATGTATGGCAAAACCAACCAATATAATATTGTAAAATAAAAAGAAAATAAATTAAAAAAATATATAAAATAAATAAATAAATATATGCTAATACTGGGAAATTTGTTGGTTCCCCTTCTTAAGGCAAGGCACTGAAGGGGAGGGTCAGATTGGGTGAACAGGGGGCATCCTTGAGGAGTAGGGGCAAGATAGGATGTGACAAAGAAAATTCACCTCATGGCTTTCCCTTCAACCTGCCCTAACTAAGGGATCAGCGACTGATCACCGTCTGAAAACTAGTTATCTGAGTTGTTTTTAATATGATGATGAATATCAGTTTCATCCCTTCATCAAACATTCTTATCTAGCTCTTCTTTGACCAAGGACACACACATTGCCAGGAAGAGTGTGGGCAGTTAGTTCTCCCACACAAGAATCTGCAGGTTCTGAGTTACCCAGGATCACCCACCTCCACACCCGCCCATTGTATCCTGAGTTCTGAGCAGCAGCCCCTCCCTCCACGCCACCATTCTGGATAGAGCACAGCCTTGAGTACAGCAACATCTAGCCCTCTGGCAGAAAAGTCCCACGTATCCAGCAGCAAGAAACATGAATATCAATTCAGGAACCATGAGTCAAATTGTGTTTCTGTCTGAAAAAGGATATTAAGAGCTTCATTCAGGTTAAATCAGAGTCAATCCTCCAAACCAAGAGGAAGTTCATACCTAACACACAGAAATTATACGATGGAGGGAAAGGAAAGATCAGGCCTTACCTTGGCAAGAACTTGTGATTGTCTCAGTACAGTATAAAATATTTGTTCTGGAACCAGCTATTTGCCTGATCACTTGGACACTGCTTGCACAAACAGAAAAATCGGCCATCGGTTAGGAGAATGTGTGGTTATGTAAGGCTTAGAACTCAGTTACCTGAAATTACAAGGGAAGGTAACATTTTCATCAAAGTGACTGCCTTTGTTCATCTTGACTGGTTATTCTAACATCAACAGCCTCTAATAAAGTGTTGAAGATCATGACAGTACCCCCTCTTTCTCCATCTTTCTTGTTCCTCCCATGGGATTTCGGTTGCCCAAAGTCCACCATTAACAACTCTTTCTGCTGAAATCTGTCTCTCTGAGGAACGGCATCCAGAAACTGAAGACACAGATTGGGGAGTTTCTTCCTACTAGAACTGCTGCTTTAGTTTAAATTGAAAAAGCCCACGCCCAGTTTCTAATGGAAAACATCTGAACCACCAAGTCTTCCACATGCTTGTGGCGATGCTTATGCTCTCAGCGTGCTCCATCCTACATGCAACCCAGAGATTGCTTGCTGAGAAACACAGCCTGACTGCCAGGAGAGCAACATTCCACCAGACCTTGATTTAGCAAGACATTTCCATATTGTACCCCCAACCAGCTGGAAATCTTCCACTGCTTTTGTGCAAAGACAACTCATCTTGCTGAATTTCCTGATTTAAAAGTCTAATTCATTCCACCAAAAGTGTGACAGAAGGAAACCAAGTATACCAGCCTTCTCCTTCCAGATTGCAGACTAAAGTTCTTGCATTTTTATTCTGTAAAAACAGTTCAAATATGCCCTGCAGGGGCACTGGTCATCCTCTCATTCTTGCTGCAGTGCCTTAGCTGATGGCACTGGAGGAAAAATAAGTTTATCGATTACAACAGCCACTAGACTCACTTCTCCATGAAAATAACAACAAATAAAATGTCTCTTAAGTTTATGAAATAAGCACAGCAAAAATAAAAAAATGAGTCACAGTTTTAAAATGTGACACATTTTCTCTAAACAGTGAGCTACCTAGACATGCAATGTTTACATGGCAAACCCTCCTGGAACAGGGGTTATGAGGCTCGGCTGTCCTTCGGTATTCGGGGATAAGCTGTTAAATGCAAGGGAACCTGCCAGGGAAAAAGGAAGTAAATCAATTTGCTAATTATAAAAATAACATACACATATATGCAGCTATATATATATACACAAGTATGACTTACATATATGTAATTAGACCATAATAACTTCTCCTGGCTAATCATCAAGGCAAATCTTTTCTCCTTTTCCTGCACCTTTCTGAGCACCTTTTATTAAAATTTTTAATATAAATGGTCAATTAACTTTCTGTAATCTGTAGCCCTCCCCCATTTTCCCACACTATCTGTAGTATTGTCTGCCAGCTCCTAGGTTTCCTCAAATCCCTTACCTTCTCTTAGGTTAGAACAGACAGGTATATGCAGTAGGTACCATTAACTCATCCCTACTGGTTTATTTAATTTTTTTAAATCACATCCTAGGGAAATCTCAGGATTGCAAACTAGAAGGAGACAGAGCTGCCTCTGCGTATCTCAGGAGGAAGAGATTATTAAATGAAGAAAAGCTTATTCTACTAGTCAAAAGGAACAATCCTTCTGATCATCCTGTAAATGCACTTAGGTACTGATTGGAAGTGTACGTGGGAAAATGGTCCAACAGCACCACTTACAGTAAGAACTGTTAAGTGCAAGGTTGTTGGTCCATGTCAGCAAAGAAAAACAAGCTGGCTCATCAGAAAGGTTGATTTCCCCCAGTATCTGGGAGGGATTGGGGGCGGGAGGAGAAGGGGACAACAGAGAATGAGATGGCTGGATGGCATCACCGACTCGATGGACATGAGTTTGAGTGAACTCTGGGAGTTGGTGATGGACAGGGAAGCCTGACGTGCTGTGATTCATGGGGTCGCAAAGAGTCGGACACGACTGAGCCACTGAACTGCAGAAAGACTGTGCCCAGGACAGGAAGCCAGTGCAATTAGTTTGTCATCATTTGAAGTTAATACACAGATGCCAGCAAATTCTGGGGAGGAAATGTTCATATCAGGCTCTGCTGATCGATGAGGAATGACTCCCACTTGAGACAAGCTGATTTTCACCAGAGGCTCCCAGTTTCTGGAAAAATAGACTAGGGAATCCTGTATTACATCTGGTGTATATAAATAAAGCACCTCCTCCTTTGTAATCAAGGCTCTCCCCCAAACTCAAACAAATCCAAATTTTATAAACTGCCTCTTCCAACTTTCAGGGTCTCCAGGACAAAAAGAAATACAGCACAAAGATGCTTTGTCCTTAGGGATCATATACAAATTTACTCAGTCTGTTTCTTTTCCACACAGAGCAACAAAGTCATCAGACCTCCATCCTCCCCTTGGCTCTTTCTTGTTTAAAGTAAGATAAATCTTAGACTGCTGTCTGCAGATGGCAGGTTACAGGCGAGGGAGGCTTGGCTAGGGAGATCTGCCTTGGAAAAGCCCTTTCCACTTTCTGTATGCAAGTAAGCTGGGGTGGAGAGGTGAAAGCAATTGTGGATGCATTTCAATTTCCCAAACCCTACAATTAAGATTGGAAAATTTTGTCTGTCCCTTCATATATGTGTGTTGATGAAAGAAGGAGTTTAAACTCTCCCTTTTATTGGCTGTGTTCATGCATGTGCGTGCTAAGTCACTTCAGTGAAGTTGGACTCTTTGTGACCCTACGGACTGTAGCCACCAGGCTCCTCTGTCCATGGGATTCTCCAGGCAAGAATACTGGATTGGGTGGCCATGCTCTCCTCCAGGGGATCTTCCCAACCCAGGGGTTGAACCCGCATCCCTTACATCTATCTGCATTGACAGGCAGTGGTTAAGAAACCACTAGAGCCACCTGGAAAGCCCCTTTTATTGGCTACATTGATTAAATTCATCACACAGTGACTCCATCTTTACTTTGTCTGGATAGATCCAATTCAGGACACATTTTCAACAGCTTTAACCTCCTCAAATCAAAGAACCAACAGTATTATTAAGTTCTAAGTTCAAATAACATCTTGTTTTATCTCATTTTTATTTTTAATCTGCTCATTCCTTCATATGCCATAATCAGATAAGATTACAAACCCTGATTGAGCAAAGATATTAATAGAAAATGGAATTCTTATAATTCAGTGTGTAACTACACTTTTAATAAGCCTTCCACTCTTCTTTATATATACTCTACTAGACACTCCTTCTCAAATTTAAAGTCCTAGATACCAAAATGTTATGCCTTTAGGGAGTCTAGTGACTGCCCAATCCTATAATTTGATGGGTGAGGACAGTGAAGCCCAAAGAAGGTTAAGTTATGTATTTCCAAAGCCCTAAGTAAATGAAAGGGAAGATGATCAGTAGACAATTCCACTCACATCCAAGGGCAGAGGCCTGGGACTGCAAGATATTGATGAACTGTACTATATTCTTGCCTCCTCATTTAGAAATCTCAGAAAATCCTTGAGTCAGTCAGTGACTTCTTTTCCAGGCTCACTGAGTGCTGTCCCCATGCTCTCTCACAAGATGTTCTGGCATCATACCACACAAAGGCATTCAGCAAGTTCAAGAAATGAACCCAGGCACTGGAGCCCAGCTCTGTTCCCCACATCCAGTAAATGAAATCTATCCATTAGAAGCTGTCAGAATTGAGACTTTCGACTCCCCTGGATTTTGATTTGTGTATAAAAGAGTAATTGTTGTTAGGATCCTAGCTTTCCTTGCTGTTAGTGAGCACGACTTTATTTTTTCATATTTTATAGTAAAATATTAAATTTAAAAGTTCAGACTTGTTTATTTCATCTGATCCTCTGATCCTCCTCTAATTTTCTTGGGGACATAAATGATTTGTTTCTCTCTCTCTCCCCAGTGACCAAAAGCTAATGCAAATCAGCAATCAGTCAATACTTTCTGAATAAATAATGATTCTAGCAACCAAGTACATGAGTGTTGCAGAATGCGTACCCCCTTAATGATCTAACATATCAACTCATTTAACTCATCAAAATCAAGTGCTACGTTTCTTTTTAGCCCTCACAGCCTGTTTTGCATCTGCTTTCTCAGCACTTCTCAAACGTGAGTCACTCTCATCCTATCCTCATAATTTTGCTCTGTCAACTATCTCTACTGTTATTTATTTAAATGGCCTTGCTTTCTAAATTTAAATATATGTCTTTTAAAGGGCAGCTTTAGAGCTACTATATACTGAAGGCCAATAACATTTGATCCAAGTAAAGTACTCATAACAATAAATTCACAACTATTAAAAAATTTAAATGTTTATCCACACACGCTCTAAATTCATGAGATATGTGCACATGTTCAAGAAAACAACTATGCATTATTCATTCAGTTTTCTCAACATCCCGAGGAGGTAATAAGACAGAACAAATGCTGGGCCCAAAGAATTAAGGTGACAGTCCAAGATGGCAGCCACGTCCACTGACCCCTTGGTTAATACTCTTTCCTCTGATCCCCAGATCCTATTTCTCCAAATGTGGCTGGCAACCCAGAAGCATTAGTATGCCCTGGGGGCTTATAAGAAATGCAGAAGCTTAGGCCCCACCCCAGGCCTACTCAATGGGAATCTGCATTTTAACAAGATCCCAGTCACTTCAGGTACCTGTTAAAGTGGGAGAAGCCCTAGTCTAGATCAATGGTTCTCTAACTTGGCAGCACATTAGAACCCTCTGGGGAGACTTAAGAAATACGGATGCTGGGCTCTACCTCCCAGATATTCTGATGTTAAGTGTCTGGGGTTTGATCTGGGCCTAGGGAGTTTTTTCAAAACTCCTCCACTGAGAAAAAGCTGGCAGGTTATAAGAAATTAAAGCCTGTACAGCCAACTTTAAGAAAGAGGAGTCCAGATCAGTGGTTCTAGAACTTTAACTGCCCCAGAACCACCTGAAGGGCTTGGTATACCACAGATGGTTTGGCTCCAGCACCAGAGTTTCTGGTTTAGGAGATTCTGGTGAGGCCTGCATATCTGCATTTCCAACAAGTTCCATTCTGATGCTGCTGGTCAAGGGACCAGATTTTGAGAATCCTGGTAGTTAGGCAGACCATACCATACAGATCAAACTCATGCCAAGAACTCTTCTAGACCCATAAATAAGCTGAAGTTGAAGCAAGCATCCTAAGGATGAAAAAAGTTTAACTATGAACTACTTAAAGTATTTCATCTGTTCCCTTATATATTCATATTTCTCTAAATGTAAAAATGTCAGTTCTCAGCCTGTTTTCATCCTCATAAAATTACTTTCCCACCAGAACGAGGTCTAAACATTAGTTGTAAAATATCTTGGGATACAGCCCCTGAAAAACCCTTGAAGGAGTCTGGCTCTGGGTTTCAGCTCAAGTAGGCAGGTTGGAGCCATTCCTCCTTGTGTGAAGAATGTCCCCTGGAGTGCTGCTGCAGGTGGTGCCCTGCATCTGACATTTGGTGGAAATCACACCTTCCCTGGTGGCTCAGACAGTAAAGAATTGCCTGCAATACAGGAGACCCAGGTTCAATCCCTGGGTTGGGAAGATTCTCTGAGAAGGCAATGGCAAACCACTCCAGCATTCTTGCCTGGAGAATTCCATGGACAGTGGAGCCTGGAGGGCTACACTCCATGTGTAGCAGAGAGTCAGTCAGGACTTAGCAACTAAACAACAGTCTCTTTGTTTTCACCTCAGGAAGCCACCACAAACTGCTCTGAAGAATCCCTTGAAAGCCATGTTACCTCTAGGACAGCATGTTTTCCCAAACACACTTGCCTTTGCACCAGACTTATTATAGAGCAACAAAGAAAAGACCAACAACTAAAAGACCTCTCTCTTTTTAAATTCATACTCAATTCACAGGACATTGTCATTATCAGTCCGTGCAAATCCCCTCTCTTGCTTGTTTTTTTTCTCTTTTTTATTTTTGTCCTCTCATTTCTGATCCCCACACTCAACTGCATTATTCCTTAGGCAACCTCTCTGTTAGAGATATGTGCATGTATCCCTATAGAAATGAGTAGGGCTGCTTTGTATGCATGTGCATGTATGAGTGCTAGGTCGCTTCAGTCGTGTCCAACTCTGCACCTCTATGGACTGCAGCTCATCATGCTCCTCCTGCGTGGGATTCTCCAAACAGAAATACTGGAGTGGGTTGCCATGCCCTTCTCCAGGGGATTTTCCGGATCCAAGGATCGAACCGGCATCTTCTATGTCTCCTGCATTGGCAGGTGGGTTCTTTTACCACTAGCACAACCTGGGAAGCCCCTTTGAATGCATATGTGGCTTTAAATTACATTTGTTGTTGTTCAGTTGCTCAGTCATGTCTGACTATTTGCAACCCAATGGACTGCAGCATGCCAGGCCTCCCTGTCCATCACCAACTCCCGGAGCTTGCTCAAACTCATGTCCACTGAGTCGGTGAGGCCATCCAACCATCTTGTCTTCTGTCATCCCCTTCTCCTCCTGCCTTCAATTTTTCTAAGTACCAGGGTCTTTTCTAATGGGTCAGCTCTTCACACCAGGTAGCCAAAGTATTGGAGTGTCAGCTTCAGCATCAGTCCTTCCAATGAACATTCAGGATTGATTTCCTTTAGGGTTGACTGGCTGGATCTCCTTGCAGTCCAAGGGACTCTCAAGAGTCTTCTCCAACACCACAGTTCAAAAGCATCAGTTCATCAGTGCTCTGCCTTCTTTATGGCCCAACTCTCATATCCATACATGACTATGGAAAAACCATAGGTTTGACTAGACCAACCTTTGTCAGTAAAGTAATGTCTGCTTTGTAATATGCTTTCTAGGCTGGTCATAGCTTTTCTTCGAAGGAGCAAGCATCTTTTAATTTCATGGCTGCAGTCACCATCTGCAGTGATTTTGGAGCCCAGAAAATAAAGTCTCTCACTGTTTCTATTGTTTCCCCAACTATTTGCCATGAAGTGATGGGACTGTATGCCATCATCTTAATTTTCTGAATGTTGAATTTTAAGCCAGCTTTTTCACTCTCCTCTTATATACTCATCAAGAAGCTCTTTATAGTTCCTCTTCACTTTCTGACATAGGGTGGTGTCATCTGCATATCTGAGGTTACTGATATTTCTCCTGGCAATCTTGATTCCAGCTGTGCTTCATCCAGCCTGGCATGTCATAGATGTACTTTGCATAGAAGTTAAATAAGCAAGTTGACAATATACAGCCTTGACATACTCCTTTCCCAATTTTGAACCAGTCCGTTGTTCCGTGTCCAGTTCTAACTGTTGCTTGTTGCCCTGCATACAGGTTTCTCAGGAGGCAGGTAAGGTGGTCTGGTATTCCCACCTCTTGAAGAATTTTCCACAGTTTGTTGCGATCCACAGTCAAAGGCTTTAGCGTAAATTACATAGTGGAATTGTAATAGAAATCTCTTTTCTTATCACTGTACTCAACACCATGATTTTAAGGCTGCTTTATGTCCACGTAAGATGCACCCAACCACATTTTGCTTATTGAGAAGTCGCCTTTACACATCTGTTTTTCACACTGAAATCAGCATGCTGTTGAGTCAGAGTGCTTCAGACTAAGCAAGATTGTTTGCTGAAGTTAATCTGACACAAGATGTATTTATCCCTGTTTTAGGGCTGTAACTAATTCCTTTCCGCTCCATGTGGCCCTGCTCTCTAGCTGGCATCACAGGTGTCTTCTTTAAAAAGATTTTGTGCCTTAGTTTCCTGGCAGTCCCCCACTTTTGGGGGCTCTTTTTCACAAAATTTGCATCAAAAAGAATAGAGATGGAATCCTTCAAAAGAAAATTCTCTTTATCATCTATGATTTATCTTTGCTTAAATAAGAGTATTCCAGCCTATGGATAAGTTTAAAAAAAAAACTGAGAAAAGTTGCCTCAATCTTGGATTACAGGTTTCAGATCAAAACAAAAAAATAGTGAAGTTGCTTATCGGAGAGTGTTCTGTTCTTACTCTTACTTACTCCTCTTGCAGGTGTAAGTAATAAATCCAAAACCTAATTCTCCCTCAAGACATGAACTCTCACCAGCACCCATGAGGAGGCAATTTGGCTCACACAATAGCACTTAATTAAAATCTATAACTTCCACAGGTATGTGAGAGAGAAAAAGAAATCATCTTTGGGCCTATTTCCAGCTCAGTCCTTCAAAATATGTGAAACTGTACTTTATCAACTGGACTCCATAAAATGATAAATATATGATACCAAGATTTAAAATGCAAGTAATACTTTCCTTAAGATTCTGAGATGAGCTCTTCACAAGCTTGTAGAAATAAAATATTAAAAATAACTACCATGGGACTTACCTGGTTATCCAGTGGCTAAGACTCCTCGCTCCCAGTGCAAGGGTCTGGGTTCAATCCCTGGTCAGGAAACTGGATCCCACATGCTGCAGCTAAAGATCCCACATGCCAAAACAAAGACTGAAGATCCTACATGCTACAACTAAGACCCAAATCAGCCAAATAAACAAGTAAATAAAAATAAATATTAAAAATTAACTACCATGTATTATTATATGTTTATAACGTGCCAGACACTGTGCTAAACATTATTTGTATGTTTTCCCACTTAATCCTCATAAGCCTATGACATAGATTCTTTTTAATCCCTGGTTTCAAGATGAAAGACCTAAAGCTCAGAGATAAAAGAAAAATAAAACTTTAATCCCATTATGCAAATTAGTTTATTCTCTCAAGCCAAAAATACATCTCCCTTCTCCTAAAGATACATTCTTTAACTGGTTACTCCCACAAGAGCCCATCCTCTCTCTCTTCCTTGACTTCAGCCAACATCTGGAATTCTCTGGGATGCCCATCCCCTCTTGCAGTCTGGGTGCCTCTCACAGCAGAGATGCAGAAAGCCATTTCCTTGCTCCACAGCTAACGCAAACTATGAGTTTCTCTGAACCCTTGACTTCCCTCTGCTGTAAATCCTCTCCTGCCTTGACTTCTCGGCAGCAGCTGGTCTCGGTCTCTCCTGCCTCTTTTCAGGTCCTCTGAGCCAGTCTGCTAATTCTTCCTTTGCTGACCTCGTGCAACAGGGCACAGTGCGGCTCCTGCCTCAGCTTGTTTCCTTAGTCCCTGCTGGTGTCCCAGGACCTCCCTCGCCCCAGACTGGAGCCTGTATCCAGGGTAGCTCCCTTCCCCACCCAGGGATCCTTAGCCCCAACCCACCAGTGTTTATCACAAGAGCTTGCCAATCCCTCAAACTTTGCCCCTTCCACAATTGCCTGATGTTGGCCATTTAGTACTTGTGTGAACTGAGGCCTCAATTTCCTTCTGTATAACACAAAGAACAAGAACTCAATGATCTCTAGAGTCCTTCCCAGGTGTGCCATTCTCGCATAGTTCCTCTGCATAAACACAGAAAATCAAAACATTTCAGCCTGGCATGCAATGCCCCCCACTCTGCCCTCAGGCATCTCTCACCCCTGTAATACTCTTAGGTCTCTCAACCTCTCCCTGAAACAAACCTAAAGGTGCTTCTCTGCCAGGAATCTCCCTTCTTTATCTCCATTATTTTCCTGCCAAAGTCCCAGGTCAGCTCCAAAAATCTTCAATCCTCTAAGCAGTTTTCCTGGCTGAAAACCACTTCCCTACCATAGAAATGAGAGTTCATCACAGCACTTAAGACGGTCTACGTAGACGCAGAACCTGTTGAATGCACGCATGACCCTACCTTCTACCTGCAAAGCTCTGGTTTCTCAAACTAGCCAGTCATAATGGAAACCCCAATAAAGCTGTGCCCTAACGTCTCCCCTTGCAGCTGCCTTCTGCTTCTCTGTACCATGGAGGCCAGGAAAAGCCTCTCTCCTAAGGGGATTTTTGACAGAGACTTGAAGAAAGTAAAGGAATGCCATTTGGATATCCAGGCAAAGGGATCAGCAAGTGCAAGGGTCCTGAGGAAGAAGTGAGCTTGACATGAATGCGGACAGCAAGGAAAGCTTGGAGTCTTAAGAGATGAGATTTCTGGTATCCTCTGACTGCTCAAGGGGCTTCCTTTGTGACTCAGCTGGTAAAGAACCTGCCTGCCATGAAGGAGACCTGGGTTAGATCCCTGAGTTGGGAAGATCCCCTGGAGAAGCGAGAGGCTACCCACTCCAGTATTCTGACCTTGAGAATTCCCTGAACTGTATATTCCATGTGGTCGCCAAGAGTCGGACACGACTAAGTGACTTTCACTTCACTTCACTTCATTTAACTGTTCAAGAGAGCCTATGCCCTTTACCACACAGTCCCAGCCATCCTAAAGTATACCTATGCTAGGGATTTGTCCCCAGATTTCCTTTCATCATGACTTATCTTCAACTATCCTATCCCAGAAAGCAAAAATTTCCTGCTTTCTCCTAGTAATTAGTAATCCAGCTCCTTCCCAAAATGTAAGGCTAGTGAGGACACAGACTTAGTGTTTTTCCCACTGATGGATATTCAGCTCCTTTTCAGGAGCTACTGGAAACCAAGTAGGCCCTCAATAAATATTTATTATATGTAGGAACTGGAAAACCTAGCCATGTGACAAGGTAATGAGACAGCTAACCCTCTTGAAGGCAGGAGATTTAAGTTCTCAACATTTTGACAAAAAGCAATAAGGAGATGACCTCTAAATATCGCATCTCTGAGCCTCAGATTCCACACATATTAAAGTACTGGATGAGAACTGGGCCTGGAAAAATCCTACTGCAGATATGGCCACGTCCATCCATGTGTCATCCCATGTCCAACAGACACTCTAATGGACTATGGCTCTTTTTCAGTCTAAACAAGACCTTGGAGTATTTTCTAACCCTATGTTCTTAGCAGCCTCTGCCAACTGGTCAGAGATGATCCTTACAATGAACCCAATCTGCCCTCCCTCATAAGGTTCCATTTAGCTTTAACATCCTATGATTTACACCTAAGCAAGTCCTTTTCTTTAGCCACACAGAGACATACATTACTGCAAACTCAACCGGTTCTGTACTCCAGCAAATCACACTGCTCAGAGTCAGGTGAGCCCTGCTGGCTCTCTAACAAGGTGCTTCTAAAGCAGAGGCAGAAGACTAGTAGTGCCTGCTTTAATTCTAACAAATATTATTGACAAAAAAAAACTAAGGCAATGCTAACTTTTTCATAACCTCCTAAAGGCTGCTAGGGTGGATCCTCTGAGTAAACTGAGTATTGTGGTTCCCCTCAAATCCTTTACCATTAGGGATTCATAAACATTCCATTTATAAATACACAAGCCCTAAGGCTGACAACCAGAATGGCCAGTCTTTGAGTCTTTAAATCACTCTAGAACTTCTGGCCAATCACAGCGAGTTGCTGAGGTCCTGATTTAGTTATGGTCTACTGGACCCTGAAACCTCTGGCCTGACCCCTCCTAGGGCATCCATTCCTGACCTGTCCCTGACCTCTCTTTCTGTGCCTTAAGTTTTCTTGCTTTTCATGTGACTTGGATGCTTCTCTTTCTTACAACATGTATTCGCCTCTCAGAATATGTCATCTTTCAGGCACTCCAGGTAACAAGCTCAGTCCAACCCATCGTGGCCTCATTCATGTCCATGACAATGGCATTTCTGCTAACAGAGAGAAATACACAAATATCTAGATACAGAGCAGGACCATGAAGGACCCTAAAGTCATATGGAGAAACATGAAAGACTGACACACTTCTTTGTCTTAACTTCCTCCCAACACCACTGAGGAAAGTTTTTAATGACACAAACCCATAAGGACAGAGAAAACTGGATAAGAAACAGCAGCAGAAAAGTCAGCAAAAAATGAATGAACAATAGCCATTCTAGTCGGCAAAAGAATATGAGCTAAAATAAAACTTTATTATGTGGGCCCTGTATCAGCGGACTTACAAACATCAGGGAAAAACGTCTCTAACTCTATGTTCTAAAAAGTTACTAAAACCTTGATCAAATACTTGTTATCAAAACAACTTCCTTTTTACCTGTTCTACTGAAATGTCTCCATGTCATAATCAATGACTATGTACTTTTCTTCTAACTTCGTTTCTCACAATGATGGTGTCTTGGGTGCCTGAAGGGCTCTAAACCCCTATAAACTCCAGGGACCCACTGCCAAGGTCACCCTAAATGAACACACGATGGAAATGAAAATGGTGTGGTCGCTATGCAAGCACTGCTCCAAGGCAACTCCCAGCCTTCCAACCCTTCACACAAAATCACCATCCTAAACCCTACTCCCTTCTGTACAAATTTTGATGTGATCCCTGGGACCTCAGCCACTGATCCTTACTCATTATTCTGTCTCAAGATAGAACCCCTCTCTCTCTTGAAAATAATTCTCACACTCACATTGTTGATAGATTCAGACTGTAGCTCTAAAGAAAAGAATTTTAAATAATATATGACATAGAGTTTTGTATGATGCTCATTACATAGTTGCCCCTCAGTAAGTGATGTGTAATGTTTTTATTCTCACTAGGGCAAAGGCTTATTTTATTTCCACATGGACATGAGTCTTAAAAATACCTTTGCTAAGGACAAGATTTTCCTCAAAAAAATAGCTTAAAATAGTCTCATATGCTTGAATAAATTTTGATTCAGTTGAGGTCCTCATAATTCTGGTTGTTACAACAGAGATAAGATAAAAAAGTTATAAGAACAAGAGTTACTAATCAACTGCCTTATCAGAGCAGAATATCTGATTTCTAAGGCAAATGAAGTTTTCATGGTACCAGCAAGGATGAGTTCTATGCAAAATGTGCTCCAATAGAAAAGATAAATCATTCTCAATCCTGGCTGCACATAAAACAATTCAAACAATTAATTTAGAATTCCTTGAAATGGATCCCAGCATCAGAATATTTTTAAGAGCCCTCCAGTGACTTTAGAAAACAGCCAGAATGAAAATTTACCAACCACAGGCTTTTTTTTTTTTTAATGATCTGTTGGAAGGAGGGAAAGAATAGACTCATTTAAATATCTGAAATGTCTTCCAAACTACCTGAGTCTCAGCATAATTGCTGCTAAATCACTTTGTGAAAAGTGGCCAAAAACCTGGAGGCAATAAAGAAAGATGTCCTTCAGAAGGCAGATGGAGAAATAAACTGTGGTACATCCAGACAATGGAAAATTACTCAGCACTAAAAAGAAATGAAGTATCAAGCCATGAAAAAATAAGGAGGTATCTTAAATGCATATTACTAAGTGAGAGAAGCTAATTTAAAAGACCACTTACTGCATGATTCTAACTATACGATAGCCTATAAAAGGCAAAACTATGGAGACAAAAAATGATTAGTGGTTGTCAGGGTTTAGGAGGAAGAGAAGAACAGGCAGAGCACAGAGGATTTTTAGGCAGCAAAACTACTTCACATAATACTATAATCATGTCATTACACATTTTTCCAAAACCATAAAATATACAGCACCAAGAATGATCCCTGATGTAAGCTAATAGAGTTTGGAAAATAAAGACATGTCAACGTAGGTTCATCAATTGTAACAAATGTACCACTCTGGTGGGGATGTTGATAATGTTGATAATGGAGGAGAATATGCATGGTGAGGGGAGAGGGTATGAGAGGAATATATGTACCTTCCACTCAATTTTGCTGAAACCCTAAAACCGCTCTTAAAAAATAAAGTCTATTGGGACTTCACTAGTGGTCCAGTGGTTGGGAATCCACCTGCCAATGCAGGGGGCATGGATTGGATCCCTGGCCTGGGAACTAAGATTGCATATGTCTTGGGGCAAATGAGCCCACATGCACCACAACTACTGAAGCCTGTGTGCCCTAGAGCCCTGCTCAGCCAACAAGAGAAGCCACCGCAATGAGAAGCCCTTGCACTTCAATTAGGGAGCAGCCCCACTCGCCACAACCAGAGAAAGCCCTCACACAGCACAACCAAAAATAAATAAATAATTTAAATAATAATAATGTACTTTAAAAATAAAAACGATTTTTTAAAACAGGAATCAGAAAGAAACCAACAGTCTGATGCAAGAGCCTTTGGGTCAAAGTCGTGAAGACTAGATCCTAGGAAGTACCAGGATGCTCCAGGCATAGCTGCCTCATCTGAGCCCAAAAGAAGCAGTGAGTCTGCAGTTGAAGAAGTAAGTAGACTAAGGCTCCAAACAGGAGATGGAGCAGAAGCAACAAGAAATCTGGAAGTGGAGCAGAAGCCAATCTGACAGCAAGCCATGAAGATGCAGAGACGGTAGTCACCAGATGACCCTAGTGGACACCACATGCAGCCACAGCTTCTCTTTATCTGCAGCTTGAGCCCTCCTGCCGGAAGGCCTGCTTCAGATATCAATATGTCAAGCAGATGCTACCGCCATGGGGGTTATTTTTAATTGCTATGTGTCGACTGTGTTTCTAACAGGCGCAAAGGACAAAGATACTTGCTCACCTCCTTTTGAGGTTTGGACATGTGATCTGATCTGGCCAATAAGATGTGAATAAAAGTGAGCAGGTGCTTCCGATGGAAGATTTCAAAGCCATTACACACTTCACCACGCCTCAGTCACTAACTAAGGATGCCTTGTGTTAGAGCAAAAATTAAACATTTTTGTATTAAATCACAGATCTAGAGTTTGGTTATTACTGTGACATAAATTTTGTGTGTGCGTGTGATGCTCAGCTGCTCAGTTGTATCTGACTCTTTTGTGACTGCATGGACTATAGCCCACCAGGTTCCTCTCTCCATGGGATTTTCCAGACAAGAATACTAGAGCAGGTTGCTATTTCTTCCTCTAGGGGATCTTCCCAACAGAGGGACCAAACCTGGGTCTTTAGTGCCTCCTGCATTGGCAGGTGGATTCTTTATTACTGCACCACCTGGAAAGCCCAGCATTACTAGTGTCTATTGATTCATATGCTACAGTTTGAGTTTGTGAATGCAACTCTTCTAGCTCAAAGTTTCTCAACCTCAGCACAACTGACATTCAGCACTGGATACAGCTGTATTGAGGAGGGTGCTGAGCAGCTTCCCTGACACCCTTTCCCTAGCTGTGACAATCCAAAATGTCTCCAGGTGGTATGATTGCACTTAACGTGAGTACCTCTAGTGGTCAGACTCACAGAGGCAGAAAGTATGATGGCGGTTTCCAGGGGATGGAGAGAGGGAAGGGACGGGGAGTCACTGCTGAACAGGTGCAGAGTTCCAGTTTCACAAGATGGAAATAGTTCTGGAGTTGGATGATGCTGATGGGAGCACAACCGTGTGAATGTACTTTAAGCCACTAAACTGTACACTTAAAAATTGGTCAAATTGATACATTCTATGTTATGTGTATGTTTTACCACAATTTTTTTTTTAATGGAGGGGAAAATGTCTCCAGATGTTGCCACATGTCCCTAGGAGGACAAAATCACCTCTGGTTGAGAAACACTGTTGGCAGTAGGGGCACCTCACTGAAATGTATGTGCAAAAACACAAGGCTAGGGCTGGGCTCTGATTTATACCACTAAGGGCTAGAATTTCTCCTCAAATGTTTTTTATCTGCTCTGATTTTCAGCCAGGATCTGCACAACGATCCAGAAAAGGCTCCTCCTTGTGGATCCAGAACCAACGTGATAGAAATAAGCCCAGTAGAGAGTGTTACGGAGAAGGCAATGGCAAGCCACTCCAGTACTATTGCCTAGAAAATCCCATGGATGGAGGAGCCTGGTAGGCTGTAGTCCATGGGGTCGCTAAGGGTCGGACACGACTGAGCGACTTCACTTTCACTTTTCACTTTCACACATTGGAGAAGGAAATGGCAACCCACTCCAGTGTTCTTGCCTGGAGAATCCCAGGGACGGGGGAGCCTGGTGGGCTTCCGTCTATGGGGTCACACAGAGTCGGACACGACTGAAGTGACTTAGCAGCAGCAGCAGCAGCAGAGAGTGTTACACTGATTTAAACTCCTGTTCATTTGATAAACCCTAGGGATTTTATGCGGAGAAGGCAATGGCAAGCCACTCCAGTACTATTGCCTAGAAAATCCCATGGATGGAGGAGCCTGGTGGGCTTCCGTCTATGGGGTCACACAGAGTCGGACACGACTGAAGTGACTTAGCAGCAGCAGCAGGGATTTTATGTGGACTAAATATTCCTAAAAGTTACTGGTTCCCCACAGACTCTAAGAGGCAAAGGGATTTTGAAACAAAAGAATGGGGGGGGGGTCACCAAGTAGGTGTGTGAGTCTGTCATTTAGAAGTGCTCCTGGGTTTCCCATCTTGAATTCACATTGAGGAGCAGTCCTCAAGTCTGAGAATAAATTACGGCCAACAAAGGGGTCCAAATGGCGACTGGCTCTGCTCTACATGAACTGAATTCCATCTGACATTGAAGCAGCAGAGGGCTTCTTCCATTCACCTGCACCACACCACCCTGCCTGACTACCTTGGAGAATTCTCTTTGCATCTCAGCACTGGGGCTACATCCTTACTCCTCCATCCTTTTCCATAAGGACTTCTCCACATTGCCACAGTCTAGGGCCATGACATAGAGAGCAACCACAGTGCCAGGGGAAGACTTCATCTCAAAGTCAGGGGCCAGAACCTACATGGCAGGGTTGCTCTCTCTCTGGCCTTCACGGACACTTTCCAGGTTCAAGCTGAAACTGCTACCCCAAAGCTCTCTAATAAGCATGAACAGATTACCCTCCCCTTCTTGGTTCCCATGGCCAGAATCCTTAACTAATTCTCTACCCACAAAGTAGGGCTAGTTTCACAAGCTGTTGTTTCAGCTGCTCACTTGGGCATCTGCTCCTGATTTGCTTACTGAACACCTGCAACACGCATGGAGCTGCAGCACTGTCACGCTGCATCCTGCTCAGCTCTCTGCCCTCTCCATCCTCAAACACATCTGTGTCTGCACACACCTACCCTCTCACCCCACTCCCTCTCACAGGGCCGCCCACCACTGATCCATCCACCTGTGCTCCAGACCCCAGACCCTTGGGAGCTTTCACCATCAATTCCTTGCTCTCAGTTAGGAATCTAACCTTCCATCCTCAGGGCTACTTCATTTATTCAACAGAGCAACATGCTTAAGCCTCTCCCACCTTGGAAAAAAAATCCTCCTTTATCCCTGTGTCCTCCAGATTTTTAAAAATTGTTTTATTTCATTCATTTTTTTAAAGAAATATTGAAGCAATCATAGCAAATATTTAACTATCAATAAAATAGTAAATGACAGAATTTTTAATTCTCAAAATAAAAGAAAAAGAGTTAATTAAGAATGCTTTGACATGGTGTTCCTAGCTATCTTACATCTTTATTTATAGGACAAACAACCATTCCATTACTTCCATGGAATACAAAAGCATCAAAGGACTTTGTCTAAGTTTATGCTAAAAATCAGTGAAACAGTTCCTTCTTCTGAAAGCAAAGTCTACCAATATTTTTTCCTACTTATTAACCCCTGTCCTGAGTGGATCAGTGTCCCCCACAAAATTCATATCTTTCCCAGGAACCTCAGAATGTGATCTTATTTGGAAATAGGGTTGTTACAGATTTAATCAATTAAGGCTCCATTATGACTAGTGTCTTTATGAGAAGAGGATAAGAGACACAGACAGCACACAGGGAGAAGGCTATATGAGAGAGGAGGTACAGATTTGGGTAATGTGTCCACAGGCCAAGAAACACCAAGTATTGCTGGAAGCATCAGAAGCTAACAGAAAGGTCTGGAACAGATGCTTCTTAGAGCCTTCAGAGAGAGCACAGCCCTTCTGACATCTGACTTCAGGTTTCTAGCCTCCAGAACTATGAGAAAATAAATTTCTGTTGTTTTAAGCCACTCAGTTTGAGGCACTTTGTCATGGCAGCCCTAGGAAACTGGGGCACCCCTTAAATCAGCAGTTTTATTTCTGGCTTCAGGATTCCTCTGCATGTGACCTGCTAGAGCCAAATCCAATCTTTATTTTATTTGACTTCCTGGACTTGCAAGAGTCAATTCCTAGGCAGGTTGATAAGAAATCCGGGGATCCCCAAGGAGAGAGGGATCTGGAATTCTCAAGGAGGAGTAAAGGACAAACTTTTTTTTCCTCTACATTCCTTAGGATTATATATACATATTATATATAATGTATCCTGCTTGAGGACTGTCTCTGGAAAAAACCTTCTGGCTAACCCTGTTATCTTAAAATGTAAATTATGGAGTGGGTCTAGTAAGGTCTTTACAACCTCCAGACATTCTTTTGATTCACTGTATTAAGTAATTAAAAAGTATATAATTGCATCGCTAACACTAGCGAGGGGGTACTCTTTCTGCCCCCTTCTGATGTTATGTCAGAGGCTTTCTCTATGCCTTTTATACTTTAATAAACTATTACACAAAAGCTCTGAGAGGTCAAGTCTTGTCTCTGGCCCTAGATTGAATGTCTTCTCCTCTGGAGGCCAAGCGACAACCTTTCAGACTCACGTTGCTCATTTATTCCCTGTTGTTGCTCTTCTGCAGCTGTAACATCGCTGACCCATGGTTCTCCTCCACCCTCCCTGCCTGCTACACACGCAGCCCCCCACTGAAGAGCAGTGTCCCTGGGTTCATCCCGTCTCTTCTATTCACTCCCTGCTGTGATCTCATCCAAACAGCCCCTCTCCTACCATCTACAAGCTGTGGCCCCCACACACCCAACCTACTCTCCTGAGTTTTAGTTTGGATTTCCTACTGCCTCCTGGCCATTTCCACCTGGCAGTCATACAATCACCTCAAATGCCACATGGCTTAGATGGAAGCCATCGTCTAGAACTCCCTTCTCAAACAAACGTGCTTCTCCTCTAGACAGCGTGTCCACTCAGGGGCACATGTCGAATACTAGCCCTCTTCTTGGTCCCCCACTGCACCCTTCACAGTGGTGATCAAGGCCACAGAATGCTGCCTGTGAGGGTTTGGGGACTCCATGCCCTTCTTTCCATACCTGCTGCTGCTGCAGCTCTAGCTCAGACTCTCACTATCTCCATGGCTAGTGGAAACCCTTACCAAATCCCACTTTAAGGCTGCTTGCTATGTGGCCTTGGGCAAGGTACTTAACCTCTCTGCACCTCAGATTAGATTTCTCATCTGTAAAATGGGGATAATAACAGTAATACCTCACTGGGTTGTTATAAAGATTAAATGAGCTAATATGTTTAAAGTGCTGAAACTGTGTCCAGCAGGTGGGAAGTGAGCACTGAAGAGTAACTGCTGTTGCTATGGAAACTGCATTCTCCCTCCTTTACTCCCAGCTCCCCATGTACCTTGCTCTCCAGCAACCAAAATCACTCTCTCACCATTCTTTGGGTTCCCCTGGCCTCTGGCCTCACACACACTGTCTTGAATACCTTACCCTCTCCCTTCTCAGCCCAAGAACTAACTCAATGAACATGCTTCAAGATGCACCTCCCCTCCACTGGGGTCAGACGTGCTCCTCAGCAGGTTCTCATCAGTTCCTCTGTCAGAGCACAGATCATACTGGATCACAGCAAACTGCCTCCTGCCTCTCAGTTAGCTCCTCAGGCAAGGACTTTGCCTTATTGATTCTGGTAACGCCAGCACCTGGCATAAAGCAGCTCATCACAGGCTCTGCTGCTGCTGCTGCTAAGTCACTTCAGTTGTGTCCGACTCTGTGTGACCCCACAGATGGAAGCCCACCAGGCTCCCCCTTCCCTGGGATTCTCCAGGCAAGAACACTGGAGTGGGTTGCCATTTCCTTCTCCAATGTGTGAAAGTGAAAAGTGAAAGTGAAGTCGCTCAGTCGTGTCCGACCCTTAGCGACCCCACGGACTGCAGCCTACCAGGCTCCTCCATCCATGGGATTTTCTAGGCAAGACTACTGGAGTGGCTTGCCATTGCCTTCTCCACATCACAGGCTCTAGAACTAAATAATTAGGAGTACAGGGCTGAGCAGAGGTGGGGTACAACCGTGTCCTAGGTCGCCTAGGACAGTCCAGTTTAGGGAATGGTCCTAACATAATTATTAACAGTGCTCTCTGTTATTTTTAATAGTGCTCCAACATGCGTAATAAATTATAAAGTCACCTTAGGTATTAGAGCCATGATTCTCACCCTGACACAATGATTCCTTTGTCTAATGACTATTCTGCAATGCCCTGTGTACCATTCCTTAAATAAAACTGATAATCTGAATAAAATTTCCAAATAACTGATGTAATGCCCTAGATAGAAGGTAAAGAAGATTTAAAACGAAAGTAGCTTACAATAAAATTATATGTATTTTGATGTATAAATGCTTGGGGAAATGACTTATACTTTTGGCCAAGACAGTAATAGAGACCAAAATTATGCTCTCACCAGAAATAACTAAAAAACTGGACAAAAGGCATGAAACAATGGTCTTGAAGACACTGGAATCAAGCAACAGAAGTCTGAATTCCCCTGTCTGGGGAAACAAATGGGGTTTGTTTCTGGTTTACTGCATTGTGAGGGCTCCCAGGCCACAGCACAGGAAGAGGGATGCAGACAGAGCTCAGAGGTTTCTCTGAGGGCAGAGGACAGAGTTGGGGGTCTGGGAAGGCTGAGGTGGCTAGAATTTCCATAGCAAGGTCCTAGGAAAAAAAGCGCTACACAAAACTGCAGCAAATACTCATCCTCCTATGTATCCAGCACAGTATTGACCAGAGAATCGAAGTGAGAAAGTTACCTGAAACTGGAGAAAGAACCACCCACTAAGGAAAAGCACTGGGTGCTCACATGGGGCAACAAATAGTGCCTGTTGCCATCAGTAGAAATGGAAAACCTCAATTCATGAGGCAGGCATAGAGGACTCAGAGGGATTTTAGTCTCTGTATGGGGCAAAGCAGTCCTACACTAAATGCTGTTCTTATCATTTAATAAAGCAAGATCCGAAAAGATCAGACTCTTTCCAAGTAGCTTAATGGCATGAGAAACTAAAGCTTAAGAATATTTATAGGAGAAAAAAAAGATTATAGA
This sequence comes from Moschus berezovskii, assembly GCF_049115385.1. NCBI lineage: Eukaryota > Metazoa > Chordata > Mammalia > Artiodactyla > Moschidae > Moschus > Moschus berezovskii. The sequence continues at coordinate 51,421,898 of NC_142466.1, read as the reverse complement.
AATACAAACCTATCACATATCCAACAATGTAAAACACACAAGGTCTGTCATCCAATAAAAAATTATCAAGGCTGTCAAGAGGTCAGAAAATATGACACAAAGGTTAATTAAAATCAATCCAAGAAATGACAAACATGACCGAATTAGTATACATTTGAATAGTTATTGCAACTGTATTCCACATGTTCCAGAAGCTATAGAAAAGACTGGTCATTTTAACCAGAGACATGAAAAATCCAGGAAAAGACTCAAATTGCACTTCTAGAGGTGAACATTATAAAGTGTGAGATAAAAAATACATTGGATAGGATTAATGACCAATTAAACATCACAGGAAAAAGAGACAAATAAATTTTAAAACATAGCAATACAAATTACTCAAAATGAAACACAGAGAAAAAAGGCTAAAATAAATTAATAGAGTAGCAGTGAGCTATGGGACAACTTTGTGTGTGTGTGCTAAGTCACTTCAGTTGTGTCAGACTCTATCCCTATGGGCTGCAGCCTGACAGGCTCTTCAGTCCATGGGATTCTCCAGGCAAGAATACTGGAGTGGGTTGCCATGCCCTCCTCCAGGGTATCTTCCCGACCCAGGGATCAAACCTGTGTCTCTTACGTCCTCCTGCATTGGCAGGTGGGTTCTTCACCACTAGCGCCACCTGGGAAGTCCTAATATTATGTGAGTTTAGAATCCCTGGGGGGAGAAGGGACAGAAAAGTACTTACAGAAATAAAGACTGAAATTTTTCCAAATGCTTAAGTAAGACTGTGAACTATTTACCTGCTTACATTTAAACATGTAGATTACCATGACAGCAACAGCTATAAATGCAGACGATTGTAGAAGGTGATTCAAATTCATATACCATGAATGATTTTCTTTCTTGGGTGGGACTGTCTGATATATTTCAGGATGTTCATCAACCCTAAATCTCACCCCCAAAAATGTCAGTAATGCCTCCCAATCACTGCACACAAAACACAAAAATCCCTCCCCTACAATATGGTGTCACTTCTCTGAGAGCCACTGAGCTACAACAGATCAGGGCCAGCAAACTATGGGCTCCATTTGTATGGCCTGTGAGCAAAAAATAGTTTCACATATTTTAAAGATTGTTAAGAGGAAGAGGATAGAGGAGAAGAAAAGAAAAAGGAAGAGGAGGACAAGTAAAAATAGTAGGAGAAAGAGACGGAAGAGATGAAATAAAGGGAAAGAGATAGATTATAAGTGGCCCACAGAGTAAAAATTAATATTTTGCTGATCCCTGGTCTAGACTTCAAAGGGAAAAGGATATCACATGGTCCATTTTCACAAGGTGTTTATAACCTAATGGGGAATTTATACATTAGGATTCAGTCTAAGAAGCAGAATCATGACAAGTAATATGCAATAAGGGATTTATTACAAGGATTAGACAATGTGTAACTGTAGGACCTGGTGAAGAATTCCACAGGAGACTGATGCCTTTGTGCCTGGTGGGGGCAAAGGTCACTGCAGGTAGACAATGCATCTATCTCGAGTGAAGCTACACATGATGCTGGGGAAAGCAAGGACAGATGGAAACCCACCAGAGCCAACTAGAACCCATGAAAACAAACTATAGAGTCCATGTCTTTCTCCCCACCTTCAATATCATTGATAAGCATGACCTGAAAAAGCTGATGCCTTCTGCCACTGAGCTGCACACATGTGGCACCCTCTACATGTTCTTACAACACCATGGGTTTACCCTGCATTGCCCCCATCACACAATCCTATAGTTGCCTGCTTGCTTGTCTGTGTCCGCTGCTGGACTCTGAGCCCTGGCAGTGGAGACTCCATCTGTCATCTTCATCATTGCATTATCCTTTGCTCTTAGCATAGTACTTAACACAGTAATTGCTAAGGGAATATTTTCTAGATGAATAAATGAAAGATAAACCAACATATCAAGTGAAAATCAAGCTGAGCAGAAATGAAGCAAGTGGTTCATTCAAAGGAAGGATGCTCCTTTATTCCACATGTGTGAATTCTAATTTTAGAGGTGTTGTGGTGACTTCCTGTTGTTTTGTGAGGCTTTCCGTTTCTTTCCATCGCTCAGTCGTGTCCGACTCTTTGTGACCCTGTGGACTGTAGCCTACCAGGCTTCTCCATCCATGGGATTCTCCAGGCAAGAATACTGGAGTGGGTTACAGTTTCCTTCTCCAGGGGATCTTCCCGACCCAGGGATCGAGCCCGGGTCTCCCGCATTGGAGGCAGACGCTTTAACCTCTGAGCCACCAGGGAAGCCCTTTGTGAGGCTTTGGTGACAGGCAAAAGCAATTCTCTTTGTAAACTGGAAGCGTTTGCCCAAAGGGTGTGTACTTCACTACACTGATCCTTGGGAAGTGATGGTGTCCTTCACACCAGAAGGCTAAGCTAAGTTAGCAGGAGATCTGCACTGGGAACTGTCTGGCAGGAAAGAAACGGCATGCCCTATACATCAACCATATGGGGCAGGAACTAAAGAATGTCCACCATGTGAAGACTGAGCACGACAAGAGAAAGAAGGTATCCGGGAAGATGCCACCAATACTTAACGACACATCACGGTTATTATCATCACTAAATAACAGCTGATGTTTAGAGTATTTAACCTGCCAGGCTAACCATTCACATGCATTATTTCAGGTGATCTTTAAAACGAAATCTATAATTATCACCATTGTATAACCTGGTCTTAGTTTCCAGACCAGGGATCAAACCCATGCTGCCTGCATTGGGAGCTCAGAGTCTTAACCACTGGACTGCCAAGGAAGTCTCTAAAACATAAAATTTTGAAACATAAAATGTCTTTGGAACGTCAACTAAAATTTTAAAGGTGTAAAGAGCTTCATTCATGCCAAAGTAAGACTAGATTTAAATTTTTAGATGAAGTATTTGATTGGTAATTTTCTATTTCTATAAATACATAGGAAATAATCTCATTTTTAAAGTTGTAAGAAAATGTTATATTTACATTTAGGAAAAAATTACATTTCCCAGACTCATGCTTACCCTAATAATACTTCCTCAATAGTTAGCTCTGCTCTTAAAGGTATCTTAACTAAGCTCTGCCCCTCTGCAAATAGTATTATCATCAATATTTGCTAATATTCAATAGTCCAAATAATCTTACCCCTAGAAATATCTCTAAATATTATAAAAACATTGCTTGTAACCACAAGTTCACAAATGTCAAATTCCTGGAGACAGTCCAGATTCTTCCACAAAAATGCAATTTAAAGAGAAAGAATTGATGAAACCTAAGAGAGACAGAAGAGACTATATCAAACAAATATAATGTGTAGCCCTTATTTGCATCCAAATTCAGACCAGCCAACTAATCAAAAATTGTTTTGAGAGAATAGAGGATATTTAAGTACAGCCTGGATAAGTTGACACTACTAATGAATTATTTAGATGTGGTGATAATGACACTGTGGTGACGACGATGTAATTCTTATCTTTTAGAGAAATTTTCAAAAATATTTGTAGATGGAATGATAAGATATCTGGGGTTTGATTAAAAATAATCCAGTGGGAGAGGACTGTCAGAGGGTAAATATGAAACAAAACTAGCTAACAAAGAGATATATAGAGGTTAATTATGTTAATCTCTTTATATGTTTGGAAGCTTCCATTATAGAAAAATTCTAATAAATGAAAAAATAAACACAGCTTGAAATAGGGTACAATGTCTCTTATACAACAGATACCATGCATAACATAATAATATAATCACCTTAATTTTAAGAATTACTGGTCATAAGCATGGCTTTGAATAGAGACATAGTTACTGGTAGCAAAATGACAGTATCTAAAGAAAAGGAATTAATTCATTTTAATCATGCTTAATTCAATCTCATTGTACTCTCTGCCTGAACAGAAACTGCTTCACTGTTAGAATAAATCATAACTATCCCCAAATAGACTTAATTACTGATTTCAATAAGCATACCCCTCATTCTAAGAACAAATAAGAAAAGGAAGTTTATAACTAAGCACTTCTTTTATAAGCTTTCATTTTAACATATAAACCTTAATTATGTTAACACAGCTGAGCAGCAGGAAGCCGGTGTTACTGAACTTCAGACTGGGTCTTCAAATCGTTTTCCTTTTCCTACACCTAATTTTCCTGTGTTGTTTGTTTGTTTGTTTGTTTTTTGAGGGGAGGGCAAATTTTGGTATTAATAGCTATCACTTATTTAAGTTCTTTATACCTGGTGGTGTATATGAACTCAATTAATGTTTGCTACTGCTGCTGCTAAGTCACTTCAGTCGTGTCCAACTCTGTGTGACCCCATAGACGGAAACTCACCAGGCTCTCCCATCCCTGGGATTCTCCAGGCAAGAACACTGGAGTGGGTTGCCATTTCCTTCTCCAATGTGTGAAAGTGAAAAGTGAAAGTGAAGTCGCTCAGTCGTGTCCGACCCTTAGTGACCCCACAGACTGCAGCCTACCAGGCTCCTCCATCTATGGGACTTTCTAGGCAAGAGTACTAGAGTGGCTTGCCATTGCCTTCTCCACAATTAATGTTTAAACCCACGTAAATAATATCAGGGCTGATATGAAAACATGGCCATTAAGACTAACCTATTTTTGTAGAAATTACAAGTTGACATTAGCAATTAGAGTAATTTTACCATTCAGACTGGAATCATATATTAACGTGGGAAGACATTTCTGAACATTCTTCCTAAATGCTGGGAGTTGCAGGGATGAGAACTAGAAGTTCCTCATACTTCCAGTAAAATGTGAAGCAGGGTGCAAATTATTAGAAAACGAAATTTGCTCTATCTCCCTCCCCCAGCCTTTGTTAATTCTTATTGTCGTTTGATTCTAATTATCGTACCGTCCCCTGTACCTCTAGATATTGTACAGTCCGTTATTTCATCCATGTCAAAAAGAATGAGGGAGTGTCTGGTTTAGGCAGATGCCTGGTTTAGGGGCTGAGAGAGGTTCCTGAATCACTAGCTACGTTCCCTTGAATCAGCAAGTACCGCACACCCACCATACGCAGGAACCGGGCGAAACTCACGTTACCGCGGTGCCACGTCGCACCGACGTGGGGCGTGCAGGCCACCGGCCGGCATTCAAGGCTAGCAGCCTTCGACCACGTCGGGGTCCAGTCCGCCCAATCCACAGACGCCGTCCCTCCTTCTCTGCGGGGGCCCCGCCTGCACTCCTATTCCTGCCGGCTGGGGTTGCCTGAAGGCTAGTCCTTCCTCAGCCCGGAGTCCCCACCCCTCCATCGCCTCTCGCCAGGCCGGCCGCGCCCAACAACCCGGGCACATCAGGGTCCCTTCCGCGCTGTCAGGATCCAGTGTCCCCGCGGAGCGCGAGCTGAAGCGCAGGGTCAAGATTCCGAAGAGGAACCTGGGCTTGGCTGGGCAGCGCCGGGCGAACCTCCACCTCCAAGATGGGCGGGCGGCTGGGGAGGAGGCAGCGGCTCCGGGACTGCAGGCGGACGGATGGGGTCCCGTTACCTACATGGAGGGTGCCTGGGTTCCTGGAGATCACGAGGGCAAAGAGCGAAAATCCTGCTGAGGAGGAAAAACTCACTCAAAGGACTCTCAACGACCCTGGGTTAAACTAAGTCCTCTAGTTTGGCGTGGGCCGGGCATGGCCAGTGCCGGGCCGCGCCTTGACCGTCCCTCCGCTCCGCACAGGCGCTTCCTAGGGAAACGCAGAGCCCGGGCGCCAGGGGATGGCACGGCGCGTGTCCTTGGGGCGTCCGGCTCTTGAGGAGAGAAAGGCGCCTCCTGACGTAAGGGGACAGAGTCCAGGAGCCCGGATGTAGGCTCTAGGACGCGGGTCGCCGCTGCCTCTGAGGCCTACTCGAGGCCCAGGTATTATAAGGTGACAGACGCCCATGGCGGTTAGTAGTTGAGAAACCCGACAGAGCCCCGTGCCACCGCCTAAGGTCCTCGGGCGAGTTCCTTAATTTCTCTTAAGTCCAAATTTCTTCTTTATATGATTTCATCGTGTCGTCTTCATTGGGTGCTAGGAAGGTTAAAGGGAAATCCATTGCTCCGCAGACAGGGAGCAGGAGATCAGGATTCGCCACTACGGTTAATATCATTATTGTTATTATTAGCGGGCTGGACCCAAGGGCTTGCCTGGTGGCTCAGTCAGTAAAGAATCTGCCTGTAATGGAGAAAACTCGGGTTCGATCCCTGGGTCAGGAAGATCCCCTTGAGGAGGAAATGGCAACCCACTCCAGACAGAGGAGCCTGGCGGGCTACAGTCCATAGAGTCGCCAAGGGTCCGACACGACTTAGCGACTACACCACCACCCCGGGGAAAGTGACTTTTCCGTGTTTTTTCTTCTGCCCTCGCCCTGGTCTCTCTGTGACTCCCAGCTCCTTCTCACTGAGCTCCAGCCCTGAGGCTCCACCACCCCGGCAGCTCTGGAAGCTTCCAACCAGTCCTGTCTCTGAAGGGCCCGCGTTCTTGCCCAAGCCTTGGGCCAAGGTCAGCCGCAGGGTGGACAGAAACCCTGGGCCCGGGAGAGCCCCGATGCCCCTACAGAGACCCCGGAGCCGGACCTGGAACCAGAGGTGCGGCCTCGAGCTCAGCGCGTTCCAGAACCCCGCCCCGCCGGCTCACCGCGCAGAGCACGGCGCGCCCTCCGCACGTTCCCGCCGCAGGCGGCCCCAGCCCAGGAACTGCGCCGCCACGAGGCCGGCCTGGGTGCGCCAGCCGCCCCGCTCCGAGGGCTCGGCGAGGGCTAGGTGTTGCGGGTGGGCCCTCTGTAGCAGCCGCACAGGCGCCGGTCCGGTCGGCGAGCCCACGGAAGGCCCGATCTCTCCGCGCGATCGCGGCGCTTCGTGCAGGTGACCCGAGCGCCACGTTCGATAGGAGAAGAACGTTTAACTTACTCTTCCACAGAATCGGAGATTCACCGTAGTAATTAGGCAATGAGGGGCCGGCTTGGGCCGGCGTCCGCTGTTCTGACCTGGGGCCGGGGGCAGGACGAAAGCTCTCATCGCCAGCGGGGCGCGCGGGAGAGACTCCGGTCGGCTCTGGGCTCTTCCGCGGCTGTGACCCGCGCTCCGACGTTCGTTGCTCGTGCAAATGAACGAATGTAGGCCTGGAGAGTTTTCGCACAAGGGGCAGGGGGAAATTGGAATGTGAACGGGTGAGTCGTTAGCATGAAATAGGTTCCCTTTATATTCTCGCTTGTTTCCAAGCACTTAGGTGACCCCGGACGCGCAAAATTTGCGAAAAGGATCTTAAAAGCTGAGGTGATGAGGGCGAGGCAGACTGAGTTCAGGATTTGGCAAAGTCTACGGAGGGAGAAGGGGAAGAGGGGGGTTGGAGGATCGCCTGAAGGCCGAGAACAGGAGCAGACGTAGTCAACTGGTGGTGCCTGCCTTGCGGGCGGAGGCTGCAGGTGTTGAGGGGAGGGCAGAATCGGAAGTAGAAACGCGTTTTGCCGCTACCAAGGTTGAGCGTGGGAACTTTCCAGAACTGTTGCAAGCCGGGAGGAAGTGGAGATCTTAGGTAGCGTGGAAATGAGAAGCTGGGGTAAAAACGGTCAGTTACACGGCTCTAAAAACGTCTCTGTGTTCCCTCTCTCATGGAAAGAGAGATTCACACCTGGGGCAGGGTGGTAGACGAGGGGGAACCAGCTTAACTTACATTCACGGAGGAACTTCTTCCAAACCCGCAAGGAACACGATTCTTTTGAAACCTGAGCCCTGCGCAGGGCCGCAAGAGCTGCAGGGTCTCTAGAAATTCGCTTTTTCTGGCGGGAGTATTTCTTGATGGACATCTTCATTTTGTTTGCCTCCCTCCCTGAAACGGAATAAAGTGAAACCTTCCTGATGGCAAAGTCCTTTCAGTTTTAAAAAAAAACTTATTTCTATTCTAAAGAAAGGGAATAGAAGTTTGTAGAAGGTTCAGAGAGTTTTCAAAACTGCAAATGTCCAGGATCCGAATGCTTCGTTTGATATTTCCCTTTTCTCTGGGCTCTAATTTTTAAATTTTTATTTTTAAATTGCCTTTTATTTTTCCTGAATAAACTTTGGCCACTACATTTAAGATTCACCTCGTATCACCCTTCAGTTTATTTGGGAGAAAAATCAATGCTTTAGAAAGACGGAAAATAAATGGCAACTATATAGTTAGACGACTTCCAATTATTTTTTATTTATAGATTTCATAAATAGTAAATCCTACATTTTAAAAGCCAGGATTTTTTCAACTTCAAATATTCTCAAGTTTTAAAAACCATTTCGAAAATAGATTTATGTCCATAATGAATATGGATTATAAAATTAAATTGTTTAATTGAGAGGAAAGAACTAAGTTTTAAAAGAGTTCTAAATTCCACTTGGAAGGCGAAATAACATAAACTAAACCATGTCGTGTAGTGATTTAGCACTTTATTTAGTCTGTACAGTTAGGTTTTACTTTAACACTGTTCCACGGAAGATGGCACATCAGACATACAGATAGGAAATAAATCCTCTGAAATTAAAATTCTACTCATTACACATCAATTTCAGGAAGACATAAAGGGCACAAGCATTCTGCACTGGACTTGGGAATAACACTTGCACTTCCTAGGGAGTGAAGACGGGGGAAACATGTAGTGCATTGGCCGATTTACTTTCTGCTTTTGTTTACCAGAACAAAACGCCCCACTCACGTTCATAGTTCCTCTGGAAATGTGCAAATCGGAAAAGCCTTGGAAGTCAGGATTGGAGACTGCAAAAGAAATGGCGAGGTGACGCCATGGGAACCGAAATTTGTGGTTGTCAGGCTGCAGGATTCTGATACACACAAGCCTAGTCCCGGCTGTGCAAAGTGAAGTGCGCCAAGGCCAGGACAGGACGACCTCGGATGACTCCGCCCTCCGGGTTGGCTCCCCGTCCGCGCCTCACTGAGTCAGCTCCGGGACAGGTGTGGGTGCTATTCAAAAGGCTGGTGAGGTTCCCTCTCCGCCCGAAAGGGCGACCAGCGACGTCAGCCTAGACCCCTCTGCGCCGGACTGACACCCCAGCAGCGCCGCGGTGGCGGACAAGTGACGGCCCAGCAGAGCGCCCTTGCTGGGAGCGCAGCCGCTGATACAATCCTGCTGCTGCTGCTGCTTCAAAATTGTCCGGGCAGCGGATGCGGCGGCGGCAGCGGATACGTGGAGCAAGGGGGCAGCGGCCTGAGGATGCAGCAGGCACGACGAACGCTGCAGCAGGTGGCAGTAACCCCACGGGGTCGGGGGCAGGCTCTGCGCGGCGCCTGCCCCCGCTCCCGGGCCCCCTTGCATGATGCTCTCGATGCTGAAGGGGGTGCATCCGCCAGCTGGCCGCGACGCCGGCCCCTTGCTCTCGTCCCAAGGCTGGGACTCTAACGTGGGCTGCAGCGCCGGAAGGGCGCCGGGGGTCCCCAGGTCCGCGCCTTGCGCTTTCCTGGGAACCTCCGCGTAGGCCGGGGCGGAGAGCAGCAGGTAGCGGAGGGGGTGAGGGTGTAGCAGCGCGCACGGGCGGCTCCCGGGGGTGGAGGCGGGATAGGCCCCAGGGACAGGCTGTGGCGGGGCTGGGGGCGCCAGCAGCATGCCCGGGTAGGGGCCGTGCAGGGCAGCGGGCGCAGCGGGCAGGGGGAAGGGGTGGTGCAGGTGGGCTCCGGGCGGTGGGTGGTGGCGCTTGAAGCGCTTCCTGCGCCGAAGGAAGCTGCCGTTGTCGAACATGTCCTGGGAGGCGGGGTCCAGGCTCCAGTAGTTGCCCTTGCCTGGGTGTCCTGGCTCGCGGGGGATCTTGACGAAGCAGTCATTGAGGGAGAGGTTGTGGCGGATGCTGTTCTGCCAGGCGGGGAACTTGCGGCGGTAGTAAGGGAAGCGGCCACTGATGAAGGCACAGATGCCGCTGAGCGTGAGGCGCTTGTGCGGGCTCTGCAGAATGGCCATGGTGATGAGCGCGATGTAAGAGTAGGGGGGCTTCGCCGGCTGCGGGGCGTCCCGAGAGGCCGCTGCAGAACCCGTCGAAACCCCGAACTTGGGGCAGAATTCGGAAGAGTTGCTTGGGCCGCCGATGCTCTCGGTGCGCTCTCCGGGAAGCGCGCCAGCGCCCCGCCGCACCTCCTGCGGCTGCGGCTGGTGCAGAGGCTCTGAGAACCGCTGACTTCCCTCGGGTTCCTCATCTTCCTCCTCCTCTTCATCTTCCCCCTCTCCCAGGATATCGATCTCACCGTCTTCCCCATCGGAGCCCCGGAGGCGGCTCGGAGGTGTGGGGCGAAGGCGCTCAGCTCTAGGCAAGTTCATGGAGGAGCAGGTTCTGCAGATGCCAGGGAGGTAGCGGCCGCTCACCTGGCTCCGGGCTGGAAGCCTGTGTTGTGTTCCAAGAAGCGGAGACGCTCGAGGTCCCCCTTGTAGATGGTGGTCTTTTACTTCTGCCGATTTGTCCTTTCCTACACCGTCCGGCAAAGATGCAGTTTGCCTTTTATTGAAGTTTCTGGGTCCTTGTGTGATGGACTCTGCCGCCCCTCCTCGGACCCTTTCTCGCCTTACTTCAGAGCGCCCTTCCTTCCTCCCAACGCAGTGCAGTGATGAGGGTCCTTTGAGCATTACCCGACACAAGAGCCTTCAGCCTCCTCCTCTTTGCACCCACCCGCCAGCATGGAAGGTGCTTCACTCCTCAAGATCAGTCGGCCAATCGGGCCGAGAGTTGCATAGGCTCTGTTAACGCGCTTTGAAAACCTCTCAAAAGAAAAAGCGGGGGCGGGGGGTGTAGGAAAACCTGCACCCAACAATCTAAGGCCACATCCATAGTCAAACCTGTCTCTTGCAGGATTAAAAATAAACGGGAGAAGACACTGAAATGTATACGATGTTTAACTGTAAGAGAATGTGTAACAATAAATGTTTTTGTTTCATGGTTAGTCACCCGTTCTCATTGGTGGGTTCTGTTCTCCATGATAAGAGCTGAAATAAGGAGTTGAAATATTTTTTAATGTTCTAACTACACTCCCCAGCTCGAGAGTGAAGTGTGATAATGTTGCCTTGTCCCTACTACCTATCTAGCTTCCCAAAAGGTTCTCCATGACTCAAGTTTTCAGAAGACTGAAATACCCTGCCATGAAGTTGTGGAAGTTCAGGGTGGAGGGAAAACAGGAGAGAAGTCACCTTCCAGCAGTGATTCTCAACTTCTTTGAACATTTAACCTCAGTATGAAGTATATTTTATACCATGATCTTGTATACAGACTTATACCTGTTTCATAAAACAGGTGATCACTGATATTTTTTTAATGGCCATGACCAACCAAATTGTACCAACCAATCAGTACAAACCCAGTTTGAAATATCTTTTACCAAAATGGCCTGACAATTTCAAAGGATACACCCAGTCTGAGACTCAGTCTTTCTCTTCTTTAAAACAAGAACCAACGTTAAGCACTTTTTACTGTAATAATAAATGATAATCTTGAAATTTAAATGAGGCAAAAGAGGGCAGCAGTTGTGGTGTTTTTAATTAAATCACCAGGTCATCATTCCCTACTCACACTGGAGAAAGGAGATGACAGAGATGCTCTGTTTCAGTCACTTGCCATCCCTGGAAGTAATGTTTAGACTGGCATCCTTTAAGTCAGTCCAGAGAATAAAGTAGCAGTGTTCAGTGCAACATAATTTAATGTGCATTATGGTAAAATACCAAGCAATAGTATATATTCATAATTTAATACACCCCTAACCTTCAAAATTTTGAGGTGGCATCTAATAAAACTGCAGAATGAAAATATCGTACTATGACACTGATTGTTACTGATAGTAAATCTATTCGAATTTGAAAAATGACAATTTTCAGTGAGAAATCAGAAGTCAGCTAATATAACCAAAAATAGCTTAAGAGTTAGTTTCTTCAGGATAAAATTTTGAAAACAGCTTTCTTACTAGTCTTTTTAAAGTTTTATCCTCTACTTCTGAGGTGTTTACCCTCTAAGTCTTCTCAGTTGTATGCAGTCTAAAATAGAACAAATAATAGAAGTTTTCAAGCCTAACAGATTTGTGCTTGAATCCCAAATTAACAAATTACTTGTGTGACATACTCAGCTAAGCTTCAGGAGGGCTGGGACAGGTGTCTTATTCAACTTTTGATTCCCTGATGCCTCCCCCTCAACCCCCTGCAGGTAAGGCACTTTTCTCCATCAGCACAGGAATCAGATTACCTGGGAAAGGCAGCATTGTTAGTTTTCCTAGAGTCAACTTCTATGGGGATAGGGGTTATTTAAAAATGAAAGGAGAAAAGTAAGGACACTCTTTAAAAAAAAAAACCAAAACTACCCCCACTGATGAAAGTATGTTAAAGGGGGCACTGGGAAACAAGAAAGAGCTCCCAATGGCCAGAACCGGGACAATCAGAGCAACAAAATAAAATAGCACAAGCTTGTTAACCAAAGTATAAAAAATAGAAGATTGAGTTAATACATGGGGAGAAGGAAGAAGCCATGTGTGCATGTTCAATTGTGTCTGTCTCTTTGCGACCCTATGGACTGTAGTCCGCCAGGCTCCTCTGTCCATGGGATTTTCAAGGCAAGAGCACTAGAGTAGGTTGCCATTTCCTCCTCCAGGGGATCTTCCTAACCCAGAGACTGAACGTCTCTGGTGTCTCCTGCATCGAAGGCAGATTCTTTATCCAGTACATGGGGGTAAAAACGCAAATCTCCCTAGCAGAAAAATTCCAGATAAATTATGTAGATATTACACCCTTTAGGAGGTGAAGCATAACCGCCCCCCCCAATCTTTTACTGTAGGCAGTGCACAATGACCTCCTTCCAAAATAAACCCCATGAAGTGGGGGGAGAGAGAATAAGTTACCTTGGAGAACCTAACAGAGGTTTCACCCAGGTGTTAGGTAAAAATGTCAACATCAACAATCACAAATCACATTGATAGTATGTACCCTTGATTGGGGGCGGGAGGAGAAGGGGACGACAGAGAATGAGATGGCTGGATGGCATCACCGACTCTGTGGACATGAGTTTGAGTGAACTCCAGGAGTTGGTGATGGACAGGGAGGCCTGGCGTGCTGTGATTCATGGGGTCGCAGAGAGTTGGACACGACTGAGCGACTGAACTGTACTGAACCCTTGATATCAGGTAACAGTAACTGTAATGTGGTATCCTCAGTGAGATCCTGGAACAGAAAAAGGACATTAAGTACAAACTAAAGCAGAGACATTACTTTGCCAACCAAGGTCCGTCTAGTCAAGGCTATGGTTTTTCCTGTGGTCATGTATGGATGTGAGAGTTGGACTGTGAAGAAAGCTGATCGCCGAAGAATTGATGCTTTTGAACTGTGATGCTGGAGAAGACTCTTGAGAGTCCCTTGGACTACAAGGAGGTCCAACCAGTCCATTCTAAAGGAGATTAATCCTGGGTGTTCATTATACTTTGGCCACCTCATGCGATGAGTTGACTCACTGGAAAAGAGTCTGATGCTAGGAGGGATTGGGGGTGGGAGGAGACGGGGACAACAGAGAATGAGATGGCTGGATGGCATCACCAACTCGATGGACATGAGTTTGAGTGAACTCCGGGAGTTGGTGATGGACAGGGAGGTCTGGCGTGCTGTGAATCATGGGGTCGCAAAGAGTCAGAAACGACTGAGCGACTGAACTGAACTGAAGGATATCCAAATAAACTATCAGTTCAGTTCAGTCGCTCGGTTGTGCCCAGCTCTTTGCAATCCCATGAACTGCAGCAAGCCAGGCTTCCCTGTCCATCACCAACTCCTGGAGCTTGCCCAAACTCATGTCTATCGAGTCGGTGATGCCATCCAACCATCTCATCCTCTGTCTTCTCTTCTCCTCCTGCCTTCAAATTTCCCAGCATCAGGGTCTTTTCCAATGAGTCAGTTCTTCACATCAGGTGACCAAAGTACTGGAGTGTCAGCTTCAGCATCAGTCCTTCCAACGAACATTCAGGACTGACTTCTTTTAGGATGGACTGGTTGGATCTCCTTGAAGTCCAAGGGACTCTCAAGAATCTTCTCCAGCACCACAGTTCAAAAGCATCAATTCTTTGTTGCTCAGCTTTCTTTATAGTCCAACTCTCAAATCCATACATGACTACTGGAAAAACCATGGGTTTGACTAGAACAACCTTTGCCAGTGAAGTAATGTTTCTGCTTTTTAATATTTAGCTGTCTAGGTTGGTCATAGCTTTTCTTCCAAGGAGCAAGTGTCTTAATTTCATGGCTGCAGTCACCATCTGCAGTGATTTTGGAGCCCCCCAAAATAAAGTCTATCACTGTTTCCCCATCTATTTGCCATGAAGTGATGGGACCAGATGCCATCATCTTAGTTTTCTGAATGTTAAGTTTCAAGTCAGCTTTTTCACTCACCTCTTTCACTTTCATCAAGAGGATCTTTAGTTCCTCTTCACTTTCTGACATAGGGTGATGTCATCTGCATATCTGAAGTTATTGATATTTCTTCTGGCAATCTTGATTACAGCTTGTGCTTCATCAAGACCGGCATTTCACATGATATACTCTGCATATAAGTTAAATAAGCAGGGGTGACAATATACAGCCTTGATCTACTCCTTTCCCAATTTGGAACCAATCTGTTCTTCCATGTCCGGTTCTAACTGTTGCTTGTTGCCCTGCATACAGATTTCTCAGGAGGCAGGTAAGGTGGTCTGGTATTCCCTTCCCTTTCAGAATTTTCCACAGTTTGTTGTGATCCACACAGTCAAGGCTTTGATAGAATCAATAAAGCAGAAGGAGATGCTTTTATGGAATTCTCTTGCTTTTTCTATGCACCAACAGACATTGCTGATCTCTGATTCCTCTGCCTTTTCTAAATCCAGCTTGTACATCTGGAAGTTCACAGCTCACATACTGTTGAAGCCTGGCTTGGAGAACTGTGAGCATTACTTTGCTAGCATGTGAGATGAATGTAATTGTGCGGTAGTTTGAACATTCTTTGGCAGTGTATTTCTCTGGGATTGGAATGAAACCTGACCTTTTCCAGTCCTGTGGCCACTGCTGAGTTTTTCAAACTTGCTGGCATACTGAGTGCACCACTTTCACAGCCTCATCTTTAAGGATTTGAAACAGGTCGGCCATCACCTCCACTAGCTTTGTTCATAGTGATGCTTCCTAAGGCCCACGTGACTTCGCATTCCAGGATGTCTGGCTCTAGGTGAGTGATCATACCATCCTGGTTATCCGGGTCATGAAGATCTTTTTTGTATAGTTCTTCTGTGTATTCTTGTCACCTCTTCTTAATATCTTCTGCTTCTGTTAGGTCCATACAATTTCTGTCCTTTATTGTGCCCATCTTTGCATGAAATGTTTCCTTGGTACCTCTAATCTTCTTGAAGAGATCTTTAGTCTTTCCCATTCTATTGTTTTCCTCTATTTCTTTGCCTTGATCACTGAAGAAGGCTTTCTTATCTCTCCTTGCTATTCTTTGGAGCTCTACACTCAAATGGGTATGTCTTTCCTTTTCTCCTTTGCCTTTAGCGACTTTTCTCGGCTATTTCTAAGGCATTTTCAGACAATCATTTTTCCTTTTTGCATTTCTTTTTCATGGTGATGGTCTTGATCACTGCTTCCTGTACAATGTCATGAACCTCCATCCATAGTTATTTGGACACTCTATCAGATCTAATCCCTTGAGTCTATTTGTCATTTCCACTGTATAATCATAAGGGAGTTGATTTAGGTCATACCTGAATGGTCTAGTGGTTTTCCCTACTTTCTTCAATTTAAGTCTGAACTTGGCAATAAGGAGTTCATGATCTGAGCCACAGTCAGCTCCCGATCTTATTTTTGCTGACTGTAAAGAGCTTCTCCATCTTTGGCTGCAAAGAATATAATCAATCTGATTTTGGTATTGACCATCTGGTGATGTCCATGTGTAGAGTCTTCTCTTGTGTTGTTGGGAGTTTGCTATGACCAGTGCATTTTCTTGGCAAAACTCTGTTAACCTTTGCCCTGCTTCATTTTGTACTCCAAGGCCAAATTTGCCTGTTACTCCAGGTATCTCTGGACTTCCTACTTTTGCATTCCAGTCCCCTATGATGAAGAGGACATCTTTTCTGGGTGTTAGTTTTAGAAGGTCTTGTAGGTCTTCACAGAACTGTTCAAATTCAGCTTCTTCAGCATTACTGGTTGGAACATAGACTTGGATTACTGCAATATTGAATGGTTAGCCTTGGAAATGAACAGAGATCATTCTGTCATTATTTTTTGGACCTTGGTTAATAATAATGTATCAATATTGGCTCACTAATTGTAAGAAATGTACCATACTACTGCCAGCTGTTAACTGTGTGAGTATAAGGGGTGGGGGGTGGACATGGGCATTCCCTTCTACTCTTTGCTCTGCTCAATTTTTCTGTAAATCTAAAATTGTTCAGAAACTTATAGTTTATTTAAAAAGTAAACATGAAGAAAGGGGACTAGTAGCCAAAAAGTAGAAACTCAAATGTCTATCAACTGATGAGTAGAACAAAATGTGGTCTACTGAATTTTATTCAGCAATCAAAAGAAACAAAATGCTGATTCATGCTACAACACAGATGAACCCTGAAAACACGGTAAGTGAAAGGAGTCTGAATGGGCAAACCTATTGGGACAGAAAGTAGATGAGTGGTTGCTGGGAAACAGGGGCAGGGGAAATGGAGAGTAACTGCTAACAGGTAGAGTCTGAGAGCTAGTTAGAATTAGATAGTTGTAATGGTTGCTCCTTTACCTGGGGATATACTAAAGCCAAGAATTGTATACTTTAAAGGGTAAGTTTTCTGTGAATTATATCTAAATACAATTGATGTACAAAATAATGTTGTTTAGTTGTTCAGTTGTGTCAGTGGCTCTCTGTGACCTCAGGGATTGTAGCCCGCCAGATTCCTCTGTCCATAGGATTTCTCAGGCAATCCCACTGGAGTGGGGAAGCCGTTTCCTCCTCCGGGGATCTTCTTAACCCAGAGACTGAACCCACGTCTCCTGCATTGCAGATTCACTTCTTTCAATATCACCTCATGTCTCCTCCACAGGTGGATTCTTTACCACGGAACCACCTAGGAAACCTATACAAAATACATCAATGTGAAAAATAAAGAGCTGTATCAAACATAAATCAAGTTTATTATGGCAAGTAATTCTTAAAGGAAAAAAAAAAACATAGGGGAGATGACTCTTTGTCTCACCTGATTCTTTAGTGTTGCCTTACTTTGTGCTCATGAAACACTGAAACATTTAACATGGGACCCAGTGCATAGTGGGAGATTACTTCCTTCCTAACACTGAATAGGCTTTTTTCCTGAACAAATCTATCAAGGCATCACAAACACCATCCATCCTACCTTGAAAAACCAACCTTTCTAAACTACTGTACAGAAAAGACAGATATCTAATTTCTCTCAATTTCACTATGAAAATTAAGGGCAATTAGGTTATTGAAAGTTAAGGTTGATTCTAATATTAGGACATTCTGAGAAAAAACGAATCTTGTTCTCCTTTCTCATCACAGTAGGCCAAGTTGCTAGACATTCAAAGACAGAATTCACATCTTTCAATATCACCTCCACATTGTATGGCATTCCTAGAACTGGGAAAGGCCTTTCAAAGAAATCTAAAAGTACAGGTTTCCACCTACACTACTAATCCAAAGGAGATATTTATTCAATTTGTAGCCAGCAACCAAGCCCACAGATGTTTAAAAGCCTTTTAGCTTTATTTTGCTGGTAATTCCCTTCAAACGTCATAATCTAGGAATTAAAGAGACCCTTTCCATCCCTGTTCTTTCCTCACCTCTGGGTGATTCTTCCTCCAGCTATCTTAAATTCATTACCAGTGTTCTTGCCCTTTCACTAAAAGCTGGAAAGGCCTAGGAAAGAACCATTTAAGAAGTTGTGCAGAACCTTGAATATTTATCAAATCTTGCTGGAAAATAATTTACATTTACTGAAACTCTATATTCAGAGTGCTTTAAACATAATCCCTGGAACAATTCAAGGAGATTTGCATTTTATCTCCATTTTATGAATAAGGGAGCAAGGACTCTGAGAGATTTGGTAATGTATCCTATATTACTCAGTAAACTATAAAGTTACAAATGAACTATGCCTAAACCATAATTAACATCATTACCCTGAAATCATAATACCCTGAACATTTTCTATGGGTAGGAGAATAATGGCCCATGTTATTAATTTGTTAGATTTTCATTATAAAAATAAAATCTCTTGAGGATATAGACTGATGGCTCCAAAGCCCTCTGAAGTATAGGTTAAACTGGTAATGTCCCTGATGAATGAAAAATTTCACTTTGGGAAAAATAAGAACAAAGAACAGAACAATGTATTTAAAAGAACATATAAATAACATAAAAATACAGTAAAAAAAAAATTAAATTAAAACAGTAAGATGTCATTCCATCCAGAAGAGCAAAAGTTAAAATGTGTTAGGTAGGTTTGGAAAAACGGGTACTTTCATATACACCTATATCACAGCAGAAAGGTACAGACATCTGAGCAGGCAATTTATCTATCAGTATCTATTAAGAACTTTAAATGTGCATATCCTGGAAGCCAGTGATTCCACTCTTACATATCCCTTCTAGAGAAACAGTGTCACATAAAAACAAAGAGGCACACTTAATGTTCACTGCAGCACTGTCTTCAATGTCAAAAACAGGAAACAGTTCATTTGCCACAGCAATCAACTACATCACTTGTCCAGCTCAAAACCCATCAGCCACTCCCCAAGTCTTTCAGAATAATCCAAACGTTTTCCTCTTTACACCAAATCTTTTCCTCAGAAGCAAAAGGTCTGGCCCTGGCTTGCAACTCCCATCCTATCCCATACCCATCTCATACCTGGCTTTCTAATCTTCTACCACCCTCGCCTTCTTCATGGTTTTCCAGCATGCTACACTGGTTTCCATGTAAAGGCCATCTCCACTACTTGCTCCCTCTGTGTAGAAACTGCTCACCTGACTTTGCATGAATGACTCCTTTTAACTCTATTCTCAACATAAAAGCCACCTCTGGCAACCTGGATGAATCTTGAGGGTACTATGCTAAGTGAAATAAGTTACAGAAAAACAAACTGTAGGATTTCACTCATATGTGGAATATAAAAAAAAGACATAATAAATAAACAAGCAAAACAAACCAAACAAAATGAACACATGGATGCAGACAGCAGAGCAATGGTTACCAGAGGCGAAGGGGATCAGCTGTATGGGGAAGGATGGAAATCAAATTTCTTGTGGTGAGCACACTGTAGTGTATACAGAAGTGAAAATATAATGTTCGCAGAAACCTAATACAATGTGAAAAGCAAATTTCACCTCAATTTAAGAAGTAACTTTTTCTTAAAATACGATAATTCTCCTTGAATTATACTATAGATTCAATGCAATCCCAGTTAAAATCCCAGGCTTTTTGAAGAAACTGACAAGTTAATGACAAAATTTATATTGAAAACAAAAGTATCTAAAATAGCTATAACAACCCTGAAAAAAAAAGAAAAAACAAGATCAGAATATTTACACTACCTAATTTCACAACTTACTCTAAGGCTAAAGTTACCAGGACAGTGTACCATAAAAAAAAGAAAAAAAAAAAAACAATGATTCAAGCTGTTTGAAATATATTCTCAATAAAATAACATACCTTCTTTTTCTCATATTTTCTAACAAGCTTAATAATTTTTTTCATTTTTATTCTTCAGTGTTTCAGAACATTGTGATTTCTTAAAATTTTTTATTTATTTATTTTTGGCTGTGCTGGGTCTTCATTGCTGCATGCAAGCTTTCTCTAGTTGCAGTGAGTTGGGGTGGCTTACTGTGGTGGCTTCTCGTGCTGTGGAGCATGGGCTCTTAGAGCCCACAGGCTTCAGCAGTGGCATATGGGCTCAGTAGCTGTGATGCATGGGCCAAGCTGCCCATAGCATGTAGAATCTTCCCAGACCAGGAACTGAACCCGGACTGGAACACCATGGAACTCTCATTGTGATTTTTTAAATTTGTTTTTAATTAGAAGATAACATTCAGAAAACAAAGATCATGGCATCTGGTCCCATCACTTCATGGGAAATAGATGGAAAAACAGTGGAAACAGTGTCAGACTTTATTTTTTTGGGCTCCAAAATCACTGCAGATGCTGATTGCAGCCATGAAATTAAAAGACGCTTGCTCCTTGGAAGCAAAGTTATGACCAACCTTGATAGTATATTAAAAAGCAGAGACATTACTTTGCCAACCAAGGTCCGTCTAGTCAAGGCAATGGTTTTTCCCGTGGTCATGTATGGATGTGAGAGTTGGACTGTGAAGAAGGCTGATCGCCGAAGAATCGATGCTTTTGAACTGTGGTGTTGGAGAAGACTCTTGAGAGTCCCTTATACTGCAAGGAGATCCAACCAGTCCATTCTAAAGGAGATCAATCCTGGATGTTCACTGGAGGGACTGATGCTAAAGCTGAAACTGCAATACTTTGGCCACCTCATGCGACGGGTTGACTCACTGGAAAAGACTCTGATGCTGGGAAAGGTTGGGGGAGGGAGGAGAAGGGGACGACGGAGAATGAGATGGCTGGATGGCATCACCGACTCTGTGGACATGAGTTTGAGTGTACTCCGGGAGTTGGTGATGGACAGGGAGGCCTGGCGTGCTGTGATTCATGGGGTCGCGGAGAGTCGGACACGACTGAGTGACTGAACTGAACTGAACTGAACTGCTTTACATTTTGAGAACTTCATTGTACTTTTCCTGAACCTTCACGTCATATATGGTAGTGGTTATGGAATAACTCAGTTTCATCTTCTTTCTCCTTTGAATGTTTCCTAAAATGTTTCTCTTTGTTCCTCCTCTCAATAAATTTAATTCATAACATGACTGAACTCAAGTATTAACTTAAATAAATTCTACATCCCTTTGGTGCAATGGGGAAAAGAAAAAGACAATAAATCAAAATAATGTCTATGGAAACACACACACACATACATACAAGTGATTTTTAGCAAAGGTGCAAAAAGCTTACTCAAAGGGGAAAAGTTTTCAAGACATAACAAAAGAAAAATTAACTTGAGATGGATTGTGATACTAAACGTGAAGAGCTAAAATTATTAAGTTTCTAAAAGAAAACATAGGAAAGATCTTTGTGACACTAAGATTACCAAAAAGTTCTAAAACAGAGCATGCACATGCTCAGTCATTTTGACTGTCTTCTGATATTTAACAACCATTAACTCTTCTTTAAATTTCATCTCGTGCCTTTCTCTTACTATCTGAATATAGTTATGCTGACCTGGCCTTCAAAAGGAATAGGAGAAGAGTAATCCACTATATACTAATTTGCTGCTGCTGCTGCGTCACTTCAGTCGTGTCCGACTCTGTGTGACCCCATAGACAGAAGCCCAGCAGGCTCCCCCGTCCCTGGGATTCTCCAGGCAAGAACACTAGAGTGGGTTGCCATTTCCTTCTCCAATGTGTGAAAGTGAAAAGTGAAAGTGAAGTCGCTCAGTCGTGTCCGACCCTTAGCGACCCCACGGACTGCAGCCTACCAGGCTCCTCCATCCATGGGATTTTCTAGGCAACCCCTACTATTTATATAAGGTTGTTAAATTATCAAAAGTTTTCTGTAATTATGTTTAAAGCACCTTGTCACTTTTTAGTTTACACTGAAAAATAAAGAAGTTCAAAAAACCCAAGATGGATTTAATACCAGCAGTAAAATCAACTCTAAAATTAAAAGTTCTATAATTGAAATCTTAATATATTGCAAAGTGAATGGCTGAAGTTCCATTACACTGACTACCAGTACGGCTTAGAATCTGACTCTAAGAAAGAGAGTCTCAAATAATTTCTTTGACTCAGAAATTACAAATAATTTCTTACAACTCTCTACCACAATAATACTCTTATTTCCCTTAATAAAAATAGTGACCATTATTTGTTTTTAAAAATTTTTGCTATTAACAACAAAATTACATCCAAGCAATCAGCTGAAGTTCTAAGGGAAAATGACAATGCTGAAATAAGAATAAGTTTTACCATTTGAAAAAAATTATTTTTAATTGGAGGATAATTGCTTTACAGTTGGTTTCTGGCATATATCAACATGATACCACTATTATTATTAAAATTTTCATGGGTGAGAATTTCAGCATATGTAAACTCCAAAGATAAGTTTGCGAATCATCTGTCTACAAAAAAAAGAAGTCATAGGAAATTACATTTTATTGAATGAATGTCAAGGGTTTTATATTACTGATTTATTATATTTATGTATTCTATAAAATAAATACTATTTTAAAGGATACATTGTAATTCATAAGAAAAGTAATGCAAAAAATAGATGCTTGAAATACATCCAACAGGAAACTTATTCTCACTTTTATCATCCAGTCCTTTTGGCGATGCTTCTAGTGTTATGGACAAACTTGATCTTCTTGGAAATGTGTCGTCCATTGCTTTTCTGTTTCAGTCACAGTAGCTATAAATAGTTGCTTAAGAATATCCTTATCTAAATTTCTGCCTGTAAACAGAACAAAATATGGTATGATTATATTATGCTTATTAAAACGACACAGTTTACCTATCAAGTCTAGACCATTAAATGCTTGATAATCTTCAGAAATTTATGAAAACAATAGTCATTAGTGAGTCCTTCCTTAACTTTCTAATTAAGTCCCTGAGAACCAAGCTGACATTTGGATTAGTCACTTTTCTAAAATTATTTGAAGACGAGTAAAGGGCAGGACTTCTCTGATGGTCCACTGGTTAAGAATCCTCCTGCCAATGCAGGGGACACAGGTTCGATCCTCCCTCAGGAGATCCCACATGCTGCAAAGCAACTAAGCCTACAAGTTACAACTACTGAGCCAAGTGCTCTACAGTCTGTGAGCCACAACGCCTGAACCCCACTTGTCTAGAGCCCATATTCCAAAACAAGAGAAGCCACCACAATGAGAAGTCCACGTACCGCAACTACAGAGCAGCCCCTACTTGCCACAACTAGAGAAAGACCATATGCAGCAACGAAGACCCAGTACAATCAAAAATAAATAAGTAAATCAGCTCTGCTTTCTGTTAAAATAAAAAAAGCAAAGGACTTAACAAGTTCTTATGATGTTATCACATAATTAGCACAAATACGTTAACCACAAGCTTATTTGAATTTACAAAAGAAGTTCAGATTGGCTAACACTGCTTAGGTAGCGCATTATATCCCTCTATTTTTTAAAAAATATTTATTTGTTCATTTATTTGGCTGTACTAGGTCTTAGTGGGATCTAGTTTTCTGATCAGGGATCGAGAGCACAGAGTCTTAGCCATTGGACCACCAGGGAAGTCCCTAATTTTTTTTTTGCTTTAGAAATTTAACTGTCTGTAACTGAACTGAATGGAAAAATATTTGAAAAAAAAATAGATATTATGTACATAAATATATACACACACATTACTTTGTTGAATTACTTTGTCGTATGCCTAAAAATAACATTGTAAATCAACTATATTTCAATTAAAAAAAAAGTTAACTGTTTGTTACTTACCAATAAGGACCAATCGATTTGTTCTCTCACTGTCATCTTCCCAGTTCACTGGTGTCTCCTCCAGATCATATAGTTCATGGACACCCTGGACAATCACTTGTTGCGGTTTGTCTTTAATTGACACTAGCCCCTGCTCAGAGGAGAATAACCAATCAGCCACAGTTTGAATTTAAAAGCATAAATTGAGCACCAATGTTAATGCATTAATTATCCCTATTTCTTTTTAAAATACAGAATCATAAAGAACATACTGTTAAAATTCCTTAATTCCAGTTATTTGTGCATTAAAGTTTCAGAAAGCCTCTAATTTTTAGAACATGTTTCCGCATTCATTAATTTTTTAAAAAGCCCTATTTCTACTGATAAAGTTAATATATGTATTATGATGTGTATTCAGTGTTATCACAATGAAAAACTGAAACAACTAAATGATAAAACATGTTATATATCAAATTCTACCGATTATTCTACTTTTAAGGACTTATACTTATTTCCATTTTAGTAGGAAAACTGGAGACGTTAAAGGAGTCTGATGATAATATGTTTTTGAATGAGTTGCATTAAATGAAGCAGATAATGATGAAATAAAGGAAAAGAAAAACTTGTATTTATCTGGATAAAATCCACTTTATATTGATTTGTAGAAATAAAGAGCAAATTATCTAATAAACTGGCTCCTATGGGGATGATATAATTTCTCTGAAATAATGTTTATTAGTTATACATATTTATTATAAAATAATACAATATTGAAAAATAATAAGAGACAAACCACTGTGATCACCACCTCACAATTCCTGTGTATTTTTGGTAATATTCATGTATTTTGGGTGTTCTTCCAGTTTTCTTTTCTTGTGCCATTTCGTTTTCTGCTTTTTAGAGTTTTAATATGTAAGAACAAACATTTTGAAAATAATTACCTAAGTATTAATTTTATACTTATATAAAGTCTTTGAAGTATCAGCTGTTACTAGAGTTCACATTTTAAACATAAAGATTATTACCAAACTAATACTTTGTAAGAGCAAAAAGAAGGAACTCTATGAAGAGAAAGGCTATGTTGTCTCAGATGCCAGTGTTGCTGTGATAAGAGGAAGGCCAAAAGGAGAACCAAAGAAAGTAAGAACCAGAGAAAAAGTCACATATCTAAGAACAAAATTCAAACTGGGATGGTGCAGAACGAGCCACTA
Source organism: Moschus berezovskii (assembly GCF_049115385.1). Classification (NCBI taxonomy): domain Eukaryota; kingdom Metazoa; phylum Chordata; class Mammalia; order Artiodactyla; family Moschidae; genus Moschus; species Moschus berezovskii. Next base: position 51,397,198 of record NC_142466.1, on the reverse strand, counting down.
AACTCTCTACAGAGTGGTATATATGACTGCTTAATTCTAGGTAACCACCCTACACTCACTAGGGATAAAAGCAGTTACAGAATGAAATATGATCTTTCAATTAGGATCATAGAATGCAGATGGGGACAGAATCACGGAGAAGCAGCAGACCTGGCTTAGTTCCTCTGGGTGGGAATGATTTGGAGTACACTGGGATTCGCCTGTGTTCCTTTGCCGTATCAAACCCACGTAGAGCCCGCACAGGAGGTAAAGAAATCTAAATACTTTCCTGTCACTCTAGTGACCCCAGGAAGTTGGCTGCTAACCAGAGAATCTAGTCACTAACAGTAAAGAAAATAAATAGCATTAATAAAACCCTAAGTACATTTCTGAAAACATAAGACTGCTGACTGGTTAAGCACACAGTCTAGAACCCATTGCTCCCTGGAAAAAACACCTTGTGTGACATAATAAAGTCAGATAAACATGAATGGATTTCCAAACATAGAGCAAGAATTCTTTTAGTCCTTCATAACTTTGTTGCACAGTATATCAGATGTTTAGTATGTGCTAAATGCACCAAGAAGCATTAGGTTTGGCTGTGGCAAGCTTTCCTCTGTTAATGAAGCTCTCTTAGAGTAACACGAGAAAACATTCCATTTTCTCTGACTGACCACAAGTTGCATGCCAAGAGGAGGGAAATGTCAACAAGTCAAGGTCAGTAGCCAGATAACTGCTCAGAACACCTGGGAGTAGAGAACGAGGGGGGATGCTCCAAGGCATGCGGGCTGTTCAGCTGCAGCACCTGGTGAAGCTGCGCAAATAAACCATGCTTTCATGCAACGATGCAATGACTTTCAAGGCTTCTTTTCAGAAATGAAATAAGGAAAAATGAAAACACACAAAGGTTATTTGAACTAAACCTAGTGCTTGTGTTTTTGACTAACTATGGGGGCTTTTTTGTTAACAACCAAGAAAGGGACTTTGTCCAAAAGTATAAAACTATAAGCTGTGTACCACACCTTCAGTCGTATGACCTCCATGCAGTCGTCATCCCTGTTCCTCACATTCTTTTCCCACAGAAGATTCTGTATCAAGTGACATATTTTAATAAGATCAACCACTACTCAGAGGAACAGCTACGTGGCAAAACAACTGATAAATCATTAATAAGTTAAAAGTGCATTCACCTGAATATAAACATTTAGACTTTCTTCCTCTGCATTTCCTGGTACTTCAAATGTGACTGTAATAATACTCTGTAAATCAAGAGATAGTCAATAATGGCTTTTTTTTTTATAATAATGTCAATCTATTTTTTTTAATCACTAGTTTCGAGATGAAAAGTAAGGAAACATTCATAGACATTTGTGTTGCCTTAACAATTGTATTAGGTATAACTTTTTCACCATATTTTTTTATTTTTGATATCAGCAACTCCACGTTCTATATTCTGTAGCTAGTCAATGGTTTAGTATTTACACAGAGAAACTCTTATGAAAAGATACTCACTGTTTAATGCATTCTTTACAAGATTCTCAGCACTACATGGAAGGTTAATATAGAGTGTATCAGCTATACACTAAATGAGGTACTTTTGCCTGGGTCATTTTATATCATCTCATCATTTACTCATGACAACAAACCGTGGATTAAACAGAATGATTTCCATTTTATAAATGGGAAGGATGAGGCTCAGAAAAAATAAACTACCCAGAGCCAGGAATAAGACTCAAATGCAAAGGTTCTCTGAGAAATATAAATACAAATAGAAAGATTCAGTTTATCTCTGACTGAACAAGTTCCAAGAGAAGAAGAGTTCCTAGAGATGAGATGAGTTTTAGAAGGCTGACATTAACATTTATAGAATGTTAACTTTGAGATTTATTTTTTCTCATGATCTTGATACATCTCTCACTGACCACTCTAAGGAATCAGAAGTTTAAGATTTCCTCTAGCTGAGCACATAATTAAAATCCAAACCTCCATTTGCCACAGTAACCCAAAATTTTTAAATTAATGATAAAAATACACAAGAGCTAAGCATAACACAACAAAAGCACAAACCCCATCTTGGAGAATAAGATGCTCAAGCCAAGCTTTAAGAAAGACAGAAAGAATACACTAATATACAGCATTGCATAATTGCCTAGAAACACATATCTTAACATTACAAATCACACCTAAAAATCTGTACAAAAAAGTATAGCAAATTATAAAGCATATCAAAATACATAGCAAAAGATTGCCAAATGAAACATAATTTGTTAATTTCAAAAGACAGCAGTAATTTAACCTTGAAAAATGCTTAATATGCATCTTATTCAAGTTGGATAACTTGGCTTTTAATGTTGGCAATGTCTCAATCTAGGACTCAATACTGTATCAGGAATGATTTTTACTTTTGGCAAGTGACAGATATGATGGTATTTCTAAAGAGTACAATTAACTCCAATGTGAAATTTTTCTAAAAGTTTTAAAAACTAAGACAATGCATCATGGGACTCAAGGGAGAGAGACATTTTAGAACCAGATGCTTTTCGGTACCAATAAACTCTTCTCATATTAGACAAATCCTAAAGAAGAGGAGGTGGCTCAGTAGTAAAGAATCCAACTGCCAATGCAGGTTCAATCCCTGGCTCAGGAAGATTCCCTGGAGAAGGAAACGGCAATTCACTCCAGTATTTCTGCCTGGGAAGAATATTGGACAGAGGAGCCTATTGGGCTACAGTTCATGGGTCACAAAAGAGTCAGACAGACATAGTGATTAAACAACAATAAAGAAGATGAAACGCATAAATGTGCAGTGCAGAAGATGAGAGTCACAACTCAAGAGTTCACCACTGGCTCTATTAATAAGTATACACAGATTGACACCCGGGTTTTCTCATCTACCTTTCCCTGTTCAAACCCAGTTCCTCTTTATCAGAATAAACAAGAAATCCATGAAAAACAAACAAATGCATTAAGCATCATTCACGGATAAAACTTTAATGACATACATAATATGTTCTAGGTATTTCCAATTTCAGACTTTTTCCAGTTTATTTTGAATCTAAAATTAACTCTCCTCTTCCTGTACATAGAAAGAGGCAGAAAACTGAAGCAGTAAAGACTAAAGCAAAATAAGGTAGTGCCCCTAAAATAAAATTTAGGAATAACTCTTAAATACTAGGATTTTGGTCTGTTTGTTCTTTAACCTACAGGGTTATCTCCCTCAGTTTCCCACTCTTTTGCAAACAATATCTAACATGTAGTAACATGCAGGAACTTCTGTATCTTTTTTATCTGGAAAACTAAGCCCACTAATGTGCTTAAACACAAAACCTCTCTCTCCACATTCCACTCTTCTGGCTTCTCTTTCCCTGTGACACCTCTGCTATGATATCCTGCCACCAGGTACACAGCTAAACATTTGGTGTTTTTATCCAAATCAGTCTGCCTTCTAGATTTCCCTATTTCTATTATTAATAATAGGTCCCTTTTGTCCATTTTGGCTTGTTTCCCATAACTTCTATCTTTCCTTACTGCTCACCATCAGTTAGTAAGGCTATCCAAGCAAGCTGACCTGTTTTAACAGTGCTCATTGTCTACCATTTCCATTCTCGCTGTAAACAACATAGATGAGGCCCTCATCACAGGGTATATGGACTTACGCAGTATCTTCCTGCATGCTCTCCTGACTCCACACTCCAATCCAGCTTATTGGACACTGTCTAATAGTACAGAATGAATTCTCTTTGCCTAGCAAATCAAAGCAGAGAAGCCACTGGCACCCTACTCCAGTACTCTTGCCTGGAAAATCCCATAGATGGAGGAGCCTGGTAGGCTGCAGTCCATGAGGTTGCTAAGAGTCGGACACAACTGAGTGACTTCACTTTGACTTTTCACTTTCATGCATTAGAGAAGGAAATGGCAACCCACTCCAGTGTTCTTGCCTGGAGAATCCCAGGGACGGGGGAGCCTGGTAGGAGGCCGTCTATGGGGTCACACAGAGTTGGACACAACTGAAGTGACTTAGCAGCAGCAGCAGCAAATCAAAGCCTACGCTCAAATTCTAATACCAAGCATTCATCAGGACTTCTGCTCTTCTGGAGTACTGTTACTTTCCCACTTTTAAAGATCTGGACTGCTCTTTTCCTTATTTCTTCCAGTCCAAAAGGAAAAAAAAAAACAAAAACCCTCCTAGTTTAAGGTTTCTTGTTGGCGTATAAATCAGTATAGCAGTTACAAGTCTGGAAGAAGAAGGGTTAAGGCTGGGAAGGAGCACAAAGAAATTCTCTTAACACTTTTGGAAATCTTTATCTTGATCTCAGTAAGAATTACAGAGATATCTGTTCATGTGTACATACAAATACACACGCACAAATATAAATAAAGATGCGCTGACTTGCAAACTAAAAACATGTATGCTTTCTCTCTCTCTCTAAGTCACTTCAGTCGTGTCCGACTCTGTGTGACCCCATAGATGGAAGCCCACCAGGCTCCCCCGTCCCTGGGATTCTCTAGGCAAGAACACTGGAGTGGGTTGCCATTTCCTTCTCCAATGCGTGAAAGTGAAAAGTGAAAGTGAAGTCACTCAGTCGTGTCCGACCCTTAGCGACCCCACAGACTGTAGCCTACCAGGCTCCTCCATCCATGGGATTCTCCAGGCAAGAGTACTGGAGTGGCTTGCCATTGCCTTCTCCCATGTATGCTTTACTATACATTAAAAAAACAAAACAAAACAAAAATCTATCTTTCATGAAGCCTCAGATCCACTAAATCAAATGAGACTGTTCATATTACTGAATCTCACAGTCCTTGGTCTGCAATATTACAGTTTGCCCTATGTTGATACACCTAAAGTAGGAAAGTACATCAGAATCTCCTGTAGAGCTCTTTTAAAAAAGAAAGAAAGACAAAGATTTGGATATCACATTTCTTGATTATAAACTATACTACAAAGCTACAGTAAGTTCTATGGAACTGGTACAAAACCAGACACATAGATCAAGGGAATAGAAGAGAGAGCCCAGAAATAAACTCACATTCATATGGTCAATCAATTTACAACAAAGGAGGCAAGAATATACAACATGGAAAAGGTAGTCTCTTCAGTAAATGGTACTGGAAAAAAACAGAACAGCTACAGGCAAAAGAATGAAACTAGACCACTTTCTTATAACACAAACTTGAAATGGATAAAAGATGAAATTTAAGAGCTGAAACCAAAAAAATCCTACAGGAATACAGAGGCACTACACTCTTTGACATAGTCTTGGCAATATTTTTTTGGATCTATTTCCTTGGATAAAAGCAACCAAAACAAAAATAAAAGAATGGAACTACATCAAACTAAAACATTTTTGCACAGCAAAAGAAACCTTCAATAAAATGAAAAGGCAATTTGTAATTGATTTGTCTAATACATGATTAATATCCAAAATATATAAAGAATCATACAGCTCAATATCACAAAAAACCCAAACAATCTGATTCAAAAATGAGCAGAAAACCTAAACAGACATTTTTGCAAGGAAGACATATAGATGGCCAACAGACAAGTGAAAAGATGCTCAACATTACTAAGCATCAGGGAAAAGCAAATCAATCACAATAAGATATGACCTCACATCTTTCAGAATGGCTATTCTCAAAAAGACAACAAATAATAAGTGTTCGTGAAGATGTGGGGAAACAGAACTCTCGTGCACTACTGGCAGAAATGAACACTGGCACAGCCACTATGGAAAGCAGTAATGAAGCTTCTTCAAAAAAACAGGACTACCCTTTGTTGTTCAGTAGCCCAGTCATGTCCAACAATTCCACTTCTAAGAATATGAAAACAGTAATTCAAAAAGATATATGCCCCCTAATGTTCATTGAAATATTATGTATTTACAATAGCTAAGATATGGAAACGGGAGTCTAAGTGTTCACCAAGAAATAAATGCATAAATGTGGTGTGTGTGGGGGTGTGGGTGTGGGTATGTGGGTGTGCGTGTGTGCACACATGCACATATGTATGTGTATACACACAACATATTCTGTTCTGTTCAGTCGCTCAGTCCTGTCCGACTCTTTGCGACTCTGTGGACTGTAGCCTACCAGGCTTCTCCATCCATGGGATTCTCCAGGCAAGAATACTGGAGAGGGTTACCATTTCCTTCTCCAGGGGATCTTCCCGACCCAGGGATCGAACCCAGGTCTCCCGCATTGGAGGCAGACGCTTTAACCTCTGAGCCACCAGGGAAGCCCTAACAGAATATTACTCAACTATAAAAAGACTGAAATTTTGCCATTTGTGACAGGATAGATGGGCCTACAAGTATTATGTTAAGTAAAATAAATCACACAGAAAAAGATAAATACCATGAATTCACTTAGATGTAGAAACCCAAAAAGCAAACACAAAACAGAAACAGACTCACAGATAACAGAGAACAAACCGGTGGTTGCCAAAGGAAAGGGTCAGGAGGATAGGCAAAACAGGTGAAGAGGACTAAGAGACACAAACTTTCAGTTGTAAAATAAGTAAGTCATGAATATTCCATTAAGAAAAGTTTCTCAGAGAAAAATGACACAAATGTGGTAGTATAGCTCCCCATAAATATGAACCAAAATGAAGATGGATAAGTATGCTGTTATCTTGACCCTATTAAAATTGATTCAAAAAATAAGTGACAGTCTCAAGGAAAAGGAGAGAATGCAAGACACACTACTCACTCACAGGCCCCCTTCTCACGGTGTTTAAATGGAAGAAAGAAGTTATCCTTAAGCTCCACCATCCACAAGTTGCTTTAAAAAAAGGTGGGTACAGTGAAAATATACTTTGTTTGTTCCTAGCATCTTTCCTGCCTTTCCAAAGTCAGTTTTTATTTAAATAAGCCATGGATGTCTATTCCAGACTTTTCCTTAATCAGTTAGTTAAATATACTTAAAAATAGGCTGCATAAAGAACCCCTAGGCCACTTTTATACAGTAATTCTCATCAAAAGAACTAATCAAAATATGTTGACTGACATGTAGAATGGAGAAGCCAGAAAGCATGATTTTCCAAGATTTTAAATAACTCTGGTTTGATGAACTCTTATTATGCCTTAAGAAGCTAGATATAGATGACCTCAAGAACATTTAAATTATGAAAACTATCAAAACAGTTTAAAAATGCTTTCTAAAAAAGAGTTCTAATAAAACGATTCTAAACAGAACAAGGTAGTTAAAGATGATTTTTTAAGTTGTTTTTATTTTTTACCTGATCAAGATGAGGTTGTGTTGTTGGCACATGTTGAAGTTTTTTCTGCAAACTAAGAATAACTGATTATAAATTCAGAGCTCAACATATTTCTCATTTCACCTTATATATTACTTAGAGACACAAAGCTAAATAGGAGAGAACTTCCACAGCTCAATCTGTTACATAGTTCCAATTTTACATGCTGTTTACCTATTCTAATAGACAAATGCTAGCAGACTTCTTACAAACCTCTCATAAAAATGTACATTCATTGACATACATACATATACACACAAAATAGAGAAAAACTGATCTTAACTATTTTGTGTGGTTAAATAGGTTTCTTCTTATTTCCAAAAGACCTAATATATACCTAAGCATTTTACAACTGCTGAACATTTCATCTACTCTCCCTGTGAAAATAATGCTTGAACCTAAAGAAAATTAGAAAGTAAGTTTTTTCCATATCAATGTTTTCCCTTGAATGTATCTACTTTAAAAAAATTAACAGTATCCATAAACATAAGCCTTCTATTCAGTCAGTTACCAGTGGCTGAGAGAAAACTAAAAGACTCCTAAAAATACACTGTTCTGATATAAAAGGAGCTAAAATTCAATATGCCATAACAAATTACAACCATAACAACTGCAGCATACCTTTAGAGACTGATGGGGGTAGGTTGGGAGGAGGAAAAGGACTTAAAACCTTGCAGATGTTTTGCCTTGGAGAACAGTGAGGGGTAAATTAGTAACAGCAAGTTTAGGAAAGAGGAAAGTCTTGTAGGAACTGTTGAAGGGAATGAGTCTCCTTGGGGGGTCTCAGTAGGGACAGTGTCAAATTAAATCCTTCCCAGCTGGTTGCTCAGGAAAGGATTCTCTTGTTAAGTATCTAAGCACAAAGAAAAGTTATGCAAAGACCTTATCCAGAGCAGGGCCTTCACGTTAAGTAGTTATTTCTTTTAAGCATCACTAATGCAGTAAGTGTGGAATGAAACTACCTTGGAAACTTTGAAAAAATTCTATGTTCTTTCCCTGTGTTTAATATTTAATACTGGACAATGACTGCCTACAACTTCCACGGGGAAGAAAAAGTCCTCTACCTGGGTAGGTCTGAAAATTAGACTGACAAAGATTAAGAAGAGAAAAGCATATACATTCATTTAATAAGGGTTTGGGTTGACAAAGGAAACTTCATAGTGAAATGAAGACCTGAAGAAAGGGTAAACCTGGGTGTTTCTGTGCTAGGTTTGATGAAGAGTGGAAAGCCATGGAGATATGATAGGACAGAGGATGAGCCAAGTGTGGTCAACTATGGGAAACACAGCAAGGCCTGTGCCTTGAGATTCCCTCCATCTTCAGAGATAAGGATGCTCCTTTCCTTTGGGTATAGAGAGGTTACCTCTCACATAAGTCATACCTCTCACTATGACTCATCTACTTCAGAGGAAATGGGAGAAAATATTTCCAAACCATGCATCTGATAAGGGGTTAATACCTAAATTATTTAAGAACACCTACATTTCAGCCACACGCAACTGCACACACACACAAAAATAATAATAATCCAAATAAAAAATGGGCAAAGTATCTGAACAGACATTTCTCCAAAGATAATATACAAATGGCCAACAAGTAAATGAAAAGATGCTCAATATCTAATTGTTATAGAAATGAAAATCAAAACCACAACGTATCTCATGCCCACTGGGACAGCTACTACCAAAACCAACAAAAAATAGCAAGTGTTGGCAAGGATGTGGAAAAATCGGAACACTTATGCACTGTTTGTGGAAATGTAAAATGGTGCAGCTGCTATGGAAAACAATATAATGGTTCCTCAAAATATTAAAAATAGAATTACCATATGATCCAGCAATCTCACTTCTGGGCATATATCCAAAGAATTTAAGGCAGGGTCTTGAAAAGGTATTTGCACACCCAACCCATGATCACTGCAGAATTATTCACAATAGCCAAGAGGTGAAAGCAACCTGAATGTCATTATCAATGAATAAAGGGATAAATAAAAAATGACATATTCAATGGAACATTATTTAGCCTTAAAAAAGGAAGACACGATTGTCACATGCTACAAAACAGATGAACCTTGAGAACTAAGTGAAATAAGTTAGTCACAATAAGACAAATACTGTATGATTTCACTTATTTGAGGTATCTAAAGTTATCAAATTCTTAGAAACAGATGACACAGTGGTAGTTACCAGGGGCTACAGGGAGAGGAAAACCGGGAGTTGTCATCAGACTGGTACAGAGTTTCAGTTTTGCAAGATGAAAAAGCAGATCAATTGCAAACAATGTGAATATACTTAACACTACTGAATGAACTGTACAGTTAAACCTGGTTAAGGATGGTTAAATAAAAAGATATCAATGACCAGGGAAGAACTATGTGTTCTTTCCCTTATCAAAATGATTCCCTGGGGAAAGAGATAGGAACCTGATCCATCACTACAGGAAAAGGAGTGCTTGTGGGAATACCCCAAACTAAAGCTTTCTATGTACTTCATGTGTTTTCTCATAGGAAGAATTACACACAGGGGTTGGGAAAGAAAATATTAACATCAAATCTCTAAAGTTAAGTACCACTTACACTGTAACTTCTGTAGGAAAATACATGTGATTTCCAAACATCCAGTTAGTAAAACTTTGAACAACATAATCATTAGGAACGATCTAGAACATCAAAGATGTGACAGGAAGCATAAATCAAATGTGTATCTGTATAAATCATTCTTTTAACACCTATAACTGTAGGGCAAAAAAATACATTATAGAAAAAGTGACCAAAACAGGACAGGAAACATACCTTATTCCAGAGAGAGAGTCAAAGGCGTGAAGATCTAATACTTTTGCAAGATCAACTCTAAAAGGAAGAACACCAACGTGAAGTGTTAAATTCTGTAAAATATAATAAATAAAGAAAAACAATCTCTATTTTGCCAGAAATGTAGACATAAAAATTAATTAATATATACTATTTGGGGAAACACATAACATGACAGGCAAGGAACAAAAAAGCTTTTGTCAAAAATTTATATGGGGTTTATGCATAAAAATTTAAAAACAGAATAAATGGCTTTAGACCAAGGCAGAAAATTACTTTGATTATTGCTTCAATAAACTGTAGTGGGTTTTTTGGTTTGTTTTTACTTAAATTGTCTTTTCAGTTCTAAAAACTTGAGCTTTTCAAACTAGATTTTTATAGCAAAAAAAAATTGGTCAAAAACTGAAACTTTTCAAAAGTAGCAGTTTACTACTCAAAAGATGAAATGAGCGAAACTGAACAAATGTAAAGAACAAAGTAGTATAGGAACATTATCTTTGGAATTACTGTACTTTTTACTCCATCTTTCATGATACAACGTATCATGTAGTAGTATCATAAGAAAATAAGCAGTCAAATAATCAATACATAAATATCAATACATAAATATTTACTCTAGGACCTTTATCTACATCCAAAGAATGTGGTTTGATTTTATTTCCTTCAGATGGCATTGCAGATAGACTGAAACTTCCTATTAGCGCTCTATTTGAATAAACATTACTTCTGTTAATATTGTTTAGTGGTAATTAAGCCTTGTTAGGAAAGCAGAGATTGAAGTCAGAAAAGGTTATCATATCACAATCAGCAATCCGTTCAGTTCAGTTCAGTCACTCAGTCGTGTCCGACTCTGCGACCGCATGGACTGCAGCACACCAGGCCTCCCTGTCCATCACCAACTGCCGGAGTTTACTCAAACTCATGTCCATTGAGTTGGTGATGCCAACCAACCATCTCATCCTCTGTCGTCCCCTTCTCCTCTCACCTTCAATCGCACCTTCAATCTTTCCCAGCATCAGGGTCTTTTCAAATGAGTCAGCTCTTCGCATCAGGTGGCCAAAGTATTGTAGTTTCAGCTTCAACATCAGTCCTTCCAATGAACATTCAGGACTGATCTCCTTTAGGAGGGACTGGTTGGATCTCCTTGCAGTACAAGGGACTTGCAACAGTCTTCTCCAACACCACAGTTCAAAAGCATCAATTCTTCAGCGATCAGCTTTCTTTATAGTCCAGCTCTCACATCCATACATGACCACTGGAAAAACCATAGCCTTGACTAGACAGACCTTTGTTGGCAAAGTAACGTCTCTGCTTTTTAACATGCTGTCTAGGTTGGTTATAACTTTTCTTCCAAGGAGTAAACGTTTTTTTTTTTTTTCATGGTTGCAGTCACCATTTGCAGTGATTTTAGAGCCCCCAAAATAAACTCTGCCACTGTTTTCACTGTTTCTCCATCGATTTGCCATGAAGTGATGAGACTGGATGCCATGATCTTTGTTTTCTGAATGTTGGGCTTTAAGCCAACCTCTTCACTCTCCTCTTTCACCTTCATCAAGAAGCTCTCTATTTCTTCTTCACTTTCTGCCATAAGGGTGGTGTCATCTGCATATCTGAGGTTATTGATATTTCTCTCAGCAATCTTGATTCCAGCCTGTGCTTCATCCAGCCTAGCATTTCTCATGATATACTCTGAATATAAGTTAAATAAGCATGGTGACAATATACACCCTTGACGTACTCCTTTTCCTATTTATAAAGAAGAGTGATTGAGTTCCAATTTTTATGCCAGCCTATGAAACAGTAAGGGCTTCCCTGGTGGCCCAGCAGTAAGGAATCTGCCTGCAGTGCAGGAGATGGGAGTTTCATCTCTGGGTTGGGAAGATCCTCTGGAGAAGGGAATGGCAACCCATTCCAGTATTCTTGCCTGAAAAGCGGACAGAGGAGCCTGAAGGGCCACAGACCAGGGGGTCGCAAAGGAGTCGGACATGAGTGAGCGACTAAACAACAGCATGAAACAGTAAAGGACAGTGATTTCTCCACAGTCAAAGCTACAGTGAAGAAATGTTCAAGAAAAATGACAACAGTGAGATCAAGTTTCAAAATCAGACTCCAGGGATATGCTGAACATTTATTAAATTTTCTGACAAGGAAAATAAAACTTCATTTGAGAAAATTTTGTCAAAATTTTTTCAAATATAAAAACATGTAAAAACCATCTCCTTTAACTGAGGGCTGACCAGCTGTGTCTGCTTTGTTCACTCTCAATAGTCTGTCATATATTCATACTTGTAGCAACAAGAGTCTGTTAAATTATGAACCTTATCCTGAAACAAGGCAGACAAATTCCCATCTTATCAAAAGAAGGATACTCCAGAGTTCTATGTTAACAGACTGTATTATTTCAAATTCTTGACATTTTAGATGAGCAGAATTAGGAAAATAATCAAGCAAAGAAGTAAATGTTCCATGAAAAAGTTTCTGAATATCAATTTACATAAGAGACCAAAGCCTTAATATTAAACATATTTCCTTTCATACCTTCACAGTTAAGCAAATATTTATACTGACAGGTGACAAGTGAATGAAGTTTTTCACCAAGTTTGTCATCTTTAACTTAGGAAATAGCTTAAAGTTTAAAAAGTTTACACATGCTAATTGTGTGAATATCAAAATTCAAGCCAACTAAACACAAGCTTCTAAACAATCTACAGTTTTCACCGCAACATTGTTCTTTAGAATACATAGATAATTCTGCTTTATACCCAGATTCTTTTGATATTTCCAAACAAGACGATATCAACAAAAGATCTAGACAGGGTAAATTGTACAGAGAACCAAAAATACCAAAGTCCCTCACTGTATCTCACCAGATTCTCAATGGAGAGGAAAAGAGAAAAGTCTGAGGTTCCAGATGAAAGTTGTCATGGACTTTCCCCAAATTTAGTACCACCATCAAAAAAACAAATTTCTTCACTCATCCAAGGCATGTAACGAGAAAACTAATTTTCATGGCATGAAATTTTATTTAATTTCTCCCTTCAGAGATAAAAACAGCAGATGTTTTCCAAAACATTAATATAGAAAAAATAAATAAAAAATAAAAAGACTATTACTATCATGTAAAAACTGAATGGCAGAAGGAAGCAAACAAAGAAGAAAAAAGTTCCAAAGCTCATAATTTCTCCTAATTTCTTGAACTACCATGCCAGAAGTACCTAATCGTTTCCGTACCAGGAGCTTTTAATTATCCCTATATCTAAAGACTGTTTTAAGTAGCCTAAGACTAGGAGCAAGAGAATGGAAAAGGAAGAGGGCTCTGGCTCTCTCAAGGGAGGGGAGTTCCACTCCTACTCCAGAAGTATCATCGTCTTTTCAAAGTTCAGTGGAGTCAACACACACGGGCCACCAGACCATCTCAGATCTATGAGCAGTGGATAACATCTAATAGTAAGTCTTGACTTCTAGAGCTAAATAGCCAAATGCCTTCCCAAGTGGCATCTCAAACTCAGTGTTTACAAAATGGAACTAATCCCCTTTATCAAACCCAGTTTTACCACTGTGCTGTGTGTCCTAAGTTGCTTCAGTTCTGTCTCTTTGCCACCCCAAGGACTGTAGCCTGCCAGGCTCCTCTACCCATTAGATTCTCCCAGCAAGTTGGGTTGCCATGCCCTGCTCCAGGGGATCTTCCTGACCCAGGAATCAAACCCACATCTCTTGTGTCTCCTGCACTGGCAGGTGGATTCTTTACACTAGAACCACCTGGGAAACCCCACCCCAAAGGTGCTTCTCCTTCCTGAATCTCCTAACTTGGAGAATAGCACCATATTCACTCCATATCACAAGAGTCATACTGCCTTTAAAATCCTTCATGAATAACTTGCTGCCTAGAGTAGAAAATCCAAACCATGTGTAATGGCGTTCAATACTCTTTGAAGTAATTTCTTCATCACCATAGTCATATGCCTTTTCCTCTCTGCAACATAATATTAATGTGTTTTGCCCATTCTAAAAATAGTCACACCTTCCTGGAATACAAAATCTTTCTTATGCCGAGAAAGACATTACTACTCTGGTCCATTTCAAACTGTTCATGGGGTTCTCAAGGCAAGAATGCTGAAGTGGTTTGCCATTCCCTTCTCCAGTGGACCACAAACAGAGTTTTGCCAAGAAAACTCACTGGTCATGGCAAACACCCTCTTCCAACAACACAAGAGATGACTCTACACATGGACATCACCAGATGGTCAATACCGAAATTAGACTGATTATATTCTTTGCAGTTGAAGATGGAGAAGCTCTACACAGTCAGTAAAACAAGATGGGGAGCTGACTGTGGCTCAAATCATGAACTCCTTTTTGCCAAATTCAGACTTAAATTGAAGAAAGTAAGGAAAACCACTAGGCCATTCAGGTATGACCTAAATCAAATTTCTTACAATTATGCAATGGAAGTGACAAGTAGATTCAAGGGATTATATCTGATAGACAGAGTGCCTGAAGAACTATGGACGGAGGTTCGTTACAGGAGGCAGTGATCAAAACCATGCCCCCCAAAAAGAAATGCATAAAAGCAAAATGATTTCTGAAGAGGCCTTACACATAGCTGAGGAAATAAGCAAAAGGCAAAGGATAAAAGGAAAGATATACCCATTTGAATGCTGAAGTCCAAAGAATAGCAAGGAGAGATAAGAAAGATTTCCTAAGTGAACAATGCAAATAAATAGAAGAAAACAATAGAATGGGAAAGACTAGAGATCTCTTCAAGAAAATCAGAGATACCAAGGGAATATCTCATGCAAAGATGGGCACAATAAAGGACAGAAACAGTATGGACCTAACAGAAGCAAAAGATATTAAGAAGAGGTGGCAAGAATACACAGAAGAACTATGAAAAAAAAGATCTCAATGACCCAGATAAAGCCAGACATCCTGGAATGCGAAGTCAGGTTGACCTTAGGAAACATCACCACAAACAAAGCTAGTGGAGGTGATGGAATTCCAGCTGAGCTATTTTAAATCCTAAAAGATGAGGCTGTGAAAGTGGTGCACTCAATATGCCAGCAAATTTGGAAAACAGCAGTGGCCACAGGACTGGAAAAGGTCAGTTTTCATTCCAATCCAAAAAGGCAAGGCCAAAGAATGTTTAAACTACCACAAAATTGCACTCATTTCACATGCTAGCAAGGTCATGCTAAAAATCCTCCAAGCTAGGCTTCAACAGTACATGAACTGAGAACTTTCAGATGTACAAGCTGGATTTATAAAAGGCAGAGGAACCAGAGATTAAATTGCCAATATCTGTTGGATCATAGAAAAAGCAAGAGAATTCCAGAAAAACATCTACTTCTGCCTCATTAACTATGCTAAAGCATTTGACTGTGTGGATCACAACAAACTGTGGAAAATTCTTCAAGAGATGGGAATACTAGACTACCTTACCTTTATTCCAAGAAATCTGTATGCAAGTCAAGAAGCAACAGTTAGAACTGGACATGGAACAATGGACTGGTTCAAAATTGGGAAAAGAAGTACATCAAGGCTATATATTGTCACCCTGCTAATTTACCTTATATGCAGAGTACATCATGCGAAATGCCAGGCTGGATGAAGCACAAGCTGGAATCAAGATTGCCAGGAGAAATATCAATAACCTCAGATGTGTATATGCTACTACTCTTACGGCAGAATGTGAAGAGGAACAAAAGAGCCTCTTGATGAGAGTGAAAGAGGAAATTGAAAAAGCTGGCTTAAAACTTAACATCCAAAAAATCGAGATCATGACATCCAGTCCCATCACTTCATGGCAAATAGATGGGGAAACAATGGAAACAGTGACAGATTTTATCTTCTCAGGCTCCAAAATCACTGTAGATGGTGACTGCAGCTATGAAATTAAAAGGCACTTGCTCTTTGGAAGGAAAGCTATGACAAATCTATGATATTAAGAAGCAGAGACATCTCTTTGCCAACAAAGGTTTGTATAGTCAAAGCTATTGTTTTTCCTGTAGTCATATTTGAATGTGAGAACTGGTCCATAAAAAAGACTGAGCACTGAAGAATAGATGTTTTTGAACTGTGGTGCTGGAGAAGACTCTTGAGAGTCCACTGGATTGCAAGGAGATCAAACCAGTCAATCCTAAACAAATCAACCCTGAATATTCATTGGAAGGACTGATGCTGAAGCTGAAGCTTCAGTACTTTGGCAACCTGATGCAAAGAGCTGACTCACTGGAAAAGACCGTGATGCTGGGAAAGATTGAAGGCAGGAGAAGGGGATGACAGAAGACGAGATGGTTGGATGGCATCACCGACTCAGTGGACTTGAATGTGAGCAGGCTCCAGGAGATGGTAAAGGACAGGGAAGCCTGGCACAGTCCATGGAGTCACAGAGTTGGACATGACTGAGTGACTGAAAAACAACAACTCTGGTCCATCTGGAAAACTATTTGTTCTTCAAGACTGAGGTCAATGATCACCTGCTCAGTCAAAAGTTTCTGACTGTTCACCAAGAAGAGTTAAATAGTTGTCCCTCTATCTTCCTATTCTTATAGGATCCTGTGTATTTAATATTCCTGTTGTAAAATAGTATTTAATATATTTGTTGTTAATATATTCTGATCTTCTTAAAGGCAGAGTTTTTATCTTATACATTGTTCAAATCATCAATATGCCACGAAACGTACAGCAACTAGTGGAAGGCTCAATAAATCATTGAATTGGTTAATTTATTATCAATCAATTAAACTTTGGTTTTCCTCTGTTCAGTCCACTTGAATTTCCAAGATTAAAAAAAAGTTTGTTAAAGAATGGTACTTCTAATCTTCCACGCATACTTCTGAAGTCCATTAGAATTTCCATTTGCCTCAAAATCAATTTAAGTCTCACCAATAAGACATACAGACTGTGAAGAAAGCTGATCGCCAAAGAATTGATGCTTTTGAACTGTGGTGCTGGAGAAGACTCTTGAGAGTCCCTTGGACTTCAAGGAGATCCAACCAGTCCATTCTAAAGGAGATCAATCCTGGGTGTTCACTGGAAGGACTGATGCTAAAGCTGAAACTCCAATACTTTGGCCACCTCATGCGACGAGTTGACTCACTGGAAAAGACTCTGATGTTGTCAAGGATTGGGGGCGGGAGGAGAAAGGGACGACAGAGAATGAGGTGGCTGGATGGCATTACCGACTCTATGGACATGAGTTTGAGTGAACTCCGGGAGTTGGTGATAGACAGGGAGGCCTGGCATGCTGTGATTCATGGGGTCGCAAAGAGTCGGACACAACTGAGTGACTGAACTGAACACCATTCTTACTCCTTAACTAAATACTTAAGGTAAGCCTTTTCTACATATGTTTGTAAGTTTTACAATTGCTATACTATTATAAGTTTTACTATTTTTACTATCATAAGCATTTGCCAACCACAAAATGCTTAAGGGCTTAAAAAAAATTTAAGTACTATTTCAGAAAGCCCCTGGTATCTCAGATGCACTGGCAAACACCAATTGAAGAAACAGAAGAAAAAAGGAGATGTTATTCACTTGTTCATTCATGCATTTGAAATAAAGTTTAATCACTGCATGTTTATTGAAAAAATGAGAGAGCAAATGTTCAGTTCAGTTCAGTCACTCAGTCGTGTCCGACTCTTTGCGACCCCATGAATCACAGCACACCAGGCCTCCCTGTCCATCACCAACTCCCGGAGTTCACTCAAACTCATGTCCATCGAGTCGGTGATGCCATCCAGCCATCTCATTCTCTGTCGTCCCCGTCTCCTCCTGCCCCCAATTCTTCCTAGCATCAGACTCTTTTCCAGTGAGTCAACTCGACGCATGAGATGGCCAAAGTATTGGAGTTTAAGCTTCAGCATCAGTCCTTCCAGTGAACACCCAGGATTGATCTCCTTTAGAATGGACTGGTTGGATCTCCTTGCAGTCCAAGGGACTCTCAAGAGTCTTCTCCAGCCCCACAGTTCAAAAGCATCAATTCTTCAGCGATCAGCTTTCTTCACAGTCCGGAATATTATATAAACATCAAAACTGTTACAAAATAAACCATTCAAGATGAAATGTTTATGCAGGACATAAAGGTTGAAAATTAAAGTCAATAAAAAGAAAAATTAAGCAAGATAAATCCAGGGGCCTTAAAAAAAATTGGTTTACAACAGTTGTAAAAACAAACCAAATAAATCGATTACAACATGATCACATCTATTTACAGATATAATTTTTAAAACTTAAACATTATGTGGTTGTCTATATATTATTTTCTAAGGAGGAGAAAATTTAAGAAGAAAGAAAATGGTAAAATGCAACAGGAAGAAGACAGATACTAAGGAATGGCTCATGGTGTGAGTTAGGTTATCAGAGACATTCTGCAGTGGAATCTGAAATGCAGGGAGCACATGTGGTATACTCTTCTAGAGGACTTAACACTAAGGGCATTCTTCTGCTACTTCTGCCAACAGATGAGCGGCTTCTGAGAATGCATACCAAATTAATTCCCCAGCTGTTCACATGCATAGAAGCAGCTGCTGCTGTGACTGCCTAACACTTATGGTAGTCTGTCAGCACCTCTAATCTCTACCACAGCAGACAAGCCACTCAACTAAGGCTGTGGCCGTACTTCCAAAGACAGAATCTCTGAATTAAGAACCAGGTGGCACTAGACTGCCAGCTCTGAGCCTCAGAGCTGCTGGCTGCATGTTGCTGGGTCTATCAGCTGCTGAGCCATTCTTGCTAAAAAAAAAAAATAAGCTTAACAAAAATACTCCTGTACATGATAGCACTGAATGCTATGATTTTCTGAAATCATGATAGCACTCAATGCAAAATAAGAGTTCAATCTACAGAAATCCATTTCACAGATGTTTTAAGAACACATCTATTTTATAAAGTAAGGCACATCTGTATGAAAAGAATTAAAAACAGAGAAGAACCTATAGGAAATCAAAATCAAAATATTTACAAAGCATGCATCAGGAACTTAAACATAAAGCTTCCTCATATTTTTACATGACAGTTTTACTTTGCAACTATGAAATACTAAGAAAGTTTTTAAAATATTAAAAAGTCATCTAAACATCTCAAATTAAGATTTCTAATAGTATACTTTTCCAGATTTCTGTACTAATTACTTCCCTGAGTGGTTCAAAATCCTATGCTTTCTTCCTCGTTAAAGCAAAGGCACAGTTACAGACTATAATCATGGCTCTGAGGTCTTAGTTACAATGAGAAGTGAACATATTAACTAAATATGCCAAAGTAATATATAAAGAGCATTTAAAACAAAATTTTGGGTCTCATTTTTTAAAAAATGTACATGTTTTTCTTATATCAGAGTCAAACATAGTTACCAACTACTTAACTAAAATTATTAATTGTTAATATTAGTAACAGCTTTTAAAAGTACCTTGATCTCTGTGTTTCTAAAATTTTTCCGAGTCCATTTATTGATCTGAAATAAATATAAAAATGAGGAGGGTAAAAAAGTAAATGTTAACTTTTTAAAAAACCACTCCACATTATTTCTGAAACATGAAGTAAGCATACACAAGTATATCATACAGCTAGAGAAAAATAAACAATGAGAAAACTTATGTTTTTTATAGTTTAGTTTTTTCCTTCTAATCATAAATCAGGTATATTCCACTTATGCAATCAAACATGATATGTAAAAATCTTACTGCACAACTGACAGACTAGGGACTACTTTGTGTTTATATAAAGACCCTTCACTTTAGAAAAAATGATTCAAAAATAGCCAGTAATTCTAATGTTCTTGAAATAAGTAAATACATCAAACTTTTAACTGACACCTGCTGCTGCTGCTGCTGCTAAGTCACTTCAGTCGTGTCCGACTCCGTGTGACCCCATAGACGGAAGCCCACCAGGCTCCCCCGTCCCTGGGATTCTCCAGGCAAGAACACTGGAGTGGGTTGCCATTTCCTTCTCCAATGCATGAAAGTGAAAAGTGAAAGTGAAGTCGCTCAGTCGTGTCCGACCCTTAGCAACCCCAGGTTCCTCCATCCATGGGATTTTCTAGTCAAGAGTACTGGAGTGGCTTGCCATTGCCTTCTCCAACTGACACCTAATTTTCCTCAATACACACTGGTGGAAATGGCTGTCCACACGCTAGAAATGAAAACCTAGTTACAAGTGGCTTTGACCCCAGCCTGTCCTCAGTTTCAGTCACACATCTGTGTTTTTAAATAGAATAACCTCTTCAGTTCCCTAGCCAGGATCTCTATCTACTCTGCCAGTCCTCCCCTTTCTGGTACAAAGATAATGAAATTTGTTTCCCTTTGTATGATGCCAAAAATACTTGCTAAATCCTTTTCAATATACTGTATAATATCTATTTATATAATCAATTTCACTACCTTTAGGGTTATTTGCTGACAACATCTGCTACTGTTCTCGTGGGTAAGAATTCCCAAACAATGATAGTGAGGCAAGTCTCTCTACTAATTCACAAAACTCTTAATCTTCTCTTTTGAATATACTCTATAACCTGATGGTTATTACCTCTCAAATATGTTTACTTTCTTCCAACTCTTCAAATCTAATTCTGAGTCAATCATAAGTCTGAGGTACAATGGAGGGTAAGAAGCCCAAAGAATCTGTAATTTATCAAAGTGCTTTGTCAAAGTCTTTTCTCGTATTGCTATACAGTACAGGCTGGCAACAATGTTCAACTGCGTATTCTACAAGCAATGGAAAACAATTTTACTTATTACTAGTTATATTACAGTCTATTACGCAACAATAAAATATGTGATTCCCTGAATATGTGATTCAGTGATAACTGAAGCAAGTCAATCTTGAACCTTAAATTTCTACAAGGCAACAGTTACAGTAAAAATATTCTGTACAGTACGTTTTTAATGTGCAGGTACTTAACACACATTTCTAATTTTGTACCTAATAGTCGTTCTTAACTTGTTTAAATCCTCTTCTGAAACCAAGTCTGTTTTATTGATGATGATGATATCTGCCAAAGCAACTTGCCTAAATTAACAAAGAAAGAAAGGATGTCAAGAGAAAAGCTAAGAAATGAAACATAGAAAACACCTCCTCCAGATCAATTAGCAATTTAAAAGTATACAGTACTCTATGTAATAATCTGATTTACCCCTAAACTATTTATCATTCTTCAAATAGTAAGGATGAATTGCATTCATCACTATATAAATTAAGATTTCACATTATTCATTCAAAATATATTTATTAAGTGTTCTTACTGGCTACTCTAAAACTACAAAGATAAGCCTCAAAAAGTTTACAATCAAGGATGGTTTATAATTAGGAAGATTTTCAACTCATGATTTTCTCTGTAAAGAAATGCATAATTCTGATATCCAATATGGTAGGAACAAGGACCGTCTACTTATTAAAGTATTCCATGTAATAGTTACCATAATTTTCAAAGAAATTACAAAGAACAAGTTCATTTAACATTCAGTTCAGTTACTCAGTCGTGTCCAACTCTTTATTAACATTTTTAAAAAATCTACACTAAAGAAGATATATAAGGATCTTGAACAATTACCTTCATCATTACAAATATGTATTTTCTCTATAAGATAGATACACTACAGAAATTCAAGTTAAAGGATCCAGTTGACAGGATGCTAGCTAACAAAATAGCTTACTATGATTAGAAATTCTATTTTCTATGATTCTTTAAAATTTCGTCAATTCTTCAGGAAAGTTTAATCACTAGACTGTTGCCAGTACTGGTTTTACACTACCTCATGGTATAGCTGATTATTTTTAAAGAACAACCAGATTCTCAAAAATAAATCAACTTTAATTCACTGAAAAGCAGGTTTCAACAGTAGGTACATCACAATCCCATTTTTATTTAAGTAAATTTCATATGAATAAAGACTGAATGTGTACATCTCAAAATACAGACAGCTACAATCTTCAAATTGAAGGGCTTCTGTATTTAACTTTATTTTGGTTTCTGTGTGTGTGTTAGTTGCTCAGTCATGTCCAACTCTTTGAGACCCCACAGACTGTGTAACCTGCCAGGCTCCTCTGTCCATGAATTCTCCAGGCAAGGATACTGGAGTGGGTTGCCATTCCCATTTTGCTACTTTCTATTTGGTTTACTTATATTTTCTATAACAAATGCATTTTAACAAGGAAAAAGTCACAAAAATATTTAAGTTTAGTCTAATGTGAATCATAGCTAAATACCAAATGAAGTGTTTAGCCAGGATTATAAAACAACAGAGTACCATATTCCAAGATGACAGGGAACCAATCACCTGCTTGGATCATCTGCAGCAAATCTTGGTTCGGGGAAGGGAGACCTCCCTTTTAAATCCAATAGCATATTCAGGGACTACTGAAAGTGAAAGTGAAAGTCACTCAGTCATGTCCAACTCTTTGCAACCCCAGGGGACCTTCCCTGGGACTATTGCCTATTCCCAAACTCTTTCCCCATTAACAAGAATATGCTTAGGGTCAGCAAAATAATTTAAATATTCATAAGTCTAAAGAGAGGGCTTCTCAGGTGGCACTAGTGGTAAAGAATCAGCCTGCCAATGCAGGAAACATAGGACACATGGGTTCTATTCCTGGGTCAGAAAGATCACCTGGAGGAGGAAATGGCAACCCACTCCAGTATTATTGCCAGGACAATCTCATGGACAGAGGAGTCTGGCAGGCTACATTACGTGGGGTCAGAAAGAGTAGGACACGACTGAGCAAGCACTGTAGACTAAGTCTAAAAAGAACCTGATTAGGAACACAAAGGTATTTAAACAAAAAATGTTCTAAATGTCAAACTGCAACTATTTCTGTATTGTTTCTCTGTTGCACTGAGTAACAGTGAACATTTGAGTTGCATTAATTACTGTGAAAGAAGGCAGGAAGTAAATCAACTTGTTTAACAAGCATTTTCAATCCCAAAGAAATTGTATGAGAACAACAAAATATTTTTAAATGTTAACACATTAAAAGTTCCTCACAAAGAACAATTGGGCTCAGCACTCAGTTTACGCTGTAATAGTTTTAAATAAAATTTTAGTTATCAGAGCATTATAAATAGCAATAATTCAAACACAGGAAAAAGATTTTCCTTGATTACGTTTTTGTTTCTCAGTTTGTTTTGTTTTTCCTACCAATACTTCCTTTTTCCATTTAGCCAGTATTCAGTAAATACTTTAAACAAATGAATACCTAGAAGCTTCATTGATAAGTCCATCAGGTTTTTCTTCTGCTAAATGCTAAATAAAAACAAAATTTGAACAAAAGTTACTGTGGTGTAACACACAACCTAAAGTCAACACAAAGGGTTTTTACTTCTTACCTCTAATAAAAACTTCAAGTTCTACTGGTGGTTTAGTCGCTAAGTTGGGTCCGACTCTTGCGACCTCATGGACTGTAGCCCACCAGGCTCCTCTGTCCATAGAATTTTTCAGGCAAGAATACTGGAGAGGGTTGCCATTTCCTTCTCCAAGGGATCTTCCCAATCCAGGGATCGAACCCAGGTCTCCTGTACTGCAGGTGGATTCTTTACCAACTGAGCTACCAGGAAGGTCCATTAAGTTCTATTACTGAATATTCAAATTCAGGACTAACTTTTCTATCTGAAACCATTTTCTTCCTCCCTTGTAAACTTTTTCCTACAGTGAAAAAGGTGAGGGGAAGGTGAGGAATAAGGGCTTAAATTTTGTCCTCTGACCTCTTCTTTTTCTTAAATGGAAAACCCTCCAGATTTAAATGTCATAAAAACACAGAACATTATAGTTCAGTAATTAGGCATTTTCCTTTTTACAAAACTGTCCTTGTTCTAAATATTCGTTATTACTTATTTTTTTAAAAGAGATAACCATCAAAATTGTACTTTAATAGACTTCCCTCCATTCTTAGCTCCACCCCAGAACCAGGAGCATTATGAACTCGTACCGGGCCCTTCCAATTCCCTAGAAACAAATGATCTGTGGGAAGAACACAGTCTTATATTTAGCACAAAGCCGGTTAACATTTTGAAACCTACACTTGAATGATCTGGCCTCTCTGGTTAACTTTATTTTGCACCTTGCCAGAGTCAAGCTAGCACCAAAAATACTTTGACAGAGAAGTCCACAGGATAGTTTTGATCTCTTTGGAAGTACATATTATTTGTCCAAAATCCTATTTATATACCAATGTCATAAAGTTCTTCTCTAAAAAATATTTCACCTTCATTACCTTAACCTTCATTACATGTTCTCTGTCATAAGAAAAAGTTGCCTACTAATGTCAGAGGCAATTTGATTATATAACATTTTTTGTATTTGAATTGAACGCCACAAATTATGAAGTCCTTTTATAAACATGGTCTCATTTATCCCTAATAACAATTATTGGGAATGACTATTCTTATTTCATGAAAGAGAAAACTAAATCTAACACTGTCACCATCACAGGATACCTTTCCATAGGGTGATTTTTCAAAAACTGCAGGAGGGCTCAATAGAAGTAAAATGAACATAATTTTAAAACTTTTGTGAAAGCTTTTTATGTCATATAAAATAACTCTTGTATGCTGCTGCTGCTGCTAAGTCACTTCAGTCATATCCAACTCTGTGCGACCCCATAGACGGCAGCCCACCAGGCTCCTCTGTCCCCAGGATTCTCCAGGCAAGAATACTGGAGTGGGTTGCCATTTCCTTCTTCAATGCATGAAAGTGAAAAGTGAAAGCGAAGTTGCTCAGTCGTGTCCGACTCAGTGTCATTAATAACTGCATAAAATTATATGTATAACGATCACCTAAAATTATATTCAAAATTATTTCATCAAATCAGTTTACAATTCATGAAGAGCTAGATCATTAAGGTACTTGGATAGTTTGGAACCTAAGAGCAAGCTGGTAACCATTTTATTTACTAGTCTTGGTAAAATCTATAGAGAAAAATTTCTTTTCTCCTAAAAGTTTGCCAAATTCTATTTTTGGGGAAACCAGTCTAAACTGAAACTAGAGTAATGATGCACTGATTCCACGTTAGGTGCAAAATGATACCACTTTAGGTGCAATCCTATAAATTCAACTGGCAGGCTACAGTCCATAGGGTTGCAGAGAGTCAGACATGACTGAAGAAATTGAGCATGCATACTGAATAGACAAGTGGGTGCTGTTATCTGAAGAATACTACATAACGTGCAGCAGCAAACCCCCTTGTAGTCAGCAGGAAACCTATTTAATAAAGATGTATTTTTAGCAAGGCATCTGTCTCCGAATGATCCTATAATATTGAATTCTTTTAAAATTTTGAAATAATTTCAAAATATTTTATTTTGATCTTCTGGAAGATTTATTTACATATGAATTTGGGGCTTTTCAGCTGTGAGCTCGAGGAGCGTGAAAAAGATATAGCAAGAAAATCAGAGATTTTTTTAAAATTTCCATACTTAAACATAACTAATAATACAGTATTTTCACAAAGTAACTCATGTTTTTAAGACATCCAGTCTCCAGAAGATCAGAAATTTTCACTCGAAGCTAATGGGGCATTTAATCTATCTTCAAAAGATTAGAAATTTTCACTCAAAGCTAACATGGACTGGACTAACGTTTTATGATCTCTAGGAAGTCAAGAAGCATCAAATACACAAACATACTAAAATTGCCCCAAATAAAAACCTACCAACAAGTACAATGCTATTAAGAATATGATATGTAATAAACATACAAAAAAGCAGAAGAGATAAATGCCCCTGTTCTATGTAAATATGAAGGCTATACAAACATAAACAAATAATAAATGCACATTAACATTTATTTTCTCTGGCTATCAGCTCAACATTTCCTTTATGCAACTTCTTACCTTCGAAAGTCAAACTCTGCAAAAAGACTAAAACCAGTGTCTGGGATTCAAAAGGACACTTTCCAGTGACTTACACCATTAGTCACTAAATCAAATGACTCACATTTACAAAGTTAAAAAATAGAAACTGTGACATTCTATTCTATCTTTACAGGTAAGGAAGAAAACATTTTTGCAATGTTTTTTTCAAAATATTTTATGTGTGTGTATCCCCAACAGATGCCTCATCACTGCTTAGAGACTGGCTTTTGCTTACATATCAGAAAAGATATTTTTAAAATTGGCAGTATTTAATCCAACATATCAAAAAGGTTAAGGTTCCACCCTCTAACTTAGCATAGCATAAAAATAAATCCTTTGAAATAATACCACTGTATGATACAACTTCAGGAAGGGTTTAGAGGGTGTCCTTTTCTACAGAAATAGAAACAGGCTGGTAGGAAAGAAAGAAAGTAAAAACCACTGTTTTGACCAAAGTAGAAAGAAATCTAGTGTCAAAGATGTCAGATGACACTAAAAAAAAAAAAAAAAAGCAGCAGCAACTATTTCTTTCCAATGGATTGGTTATAGCTAACGCTATTTTAGCTTTTAGAAAAAGATTATTGCATAATGTCAGTCTATTTATTTTTCTGGTCTTTTCTAAGCCAAACTGTTTACTGACTGAATTGTTTCAACAGCTTGTGCAATGTAACAGAAGAACCAAAAAGAAACCTCTGACTTGACCTTTTCTGTGTAACTTCATTCTTTGATTCTATTGCATTAAATGCTGTCACATTTGTAGAACTGAAAAAGACAATGTCAGTAGCCTGGGTGTCAAGTCCTAAGAATAGAGAGCTGTCATTTGAAGTTGTCCAATTCTTTGCCCATGATTAAAAAATGAATATTTCAGATCAATCGGTGACAATCCCATTAGAGTGATAGCCCATGATATCAATTACCACTTCAGTTTCAATTTGGCTGGGTGGCCACAGGGTACCATTTCTCAGGTTTACTTGTGATGGGCTGGCTCTGTGAAGCATGACACCCTTAAATTGCTGCCCATTATCCAAGTGTCATTCCTTGTACCGCCTCAGAATTCTCTGAATCACAAGCAGCTCCTGAGGTCAAGCTTTGCAACCAGAGGAATTGGACAAGTTGGCAAATTCTTTATATAAAGGAAAAGTTATTTATTTGGCACCTGACTTAGAAAATCTGAAGTTTCCATTATCCTGACAGTATGTCAGTTTTGTGTAGGTATATTGATTTAATAATTTAAGAGGTTTTATCAAGGTGGCAGGGGGTTAAACGTTTACTGTGTTTGCATTATTCAGAATGTTGCTTTGCTTTTTTTGGCTTCTATCATACTCATAATAGATTCTATTTAACTCCTTTCCACACCCAAATATACATAAATACATAAAGAGTTTGATTTGGCGCAAAGCACTTTTAAGTCCATCAAAACAAACAAACAAAAATCCTGCTATCTATCCTGTAAATATTCCAAATTTGGTAATAAACATATAGGGGATGGATTCAAAAATGCTCTTTAATAAACATTCAGTGAAGAATTTTGACTTTTCTCGTTTTGTTTTGCTTCTTTTGTAAACATTTTATTAGAAATATCATGATTTCAGGATAGCTGGAATATTTCAAAGTAAAACTATAATATTTGGGATCTTTCTTTGGTTCTTAAGACTATTAATAAAATTTGACTTAACATCTAAAAAGGAATTATTTCCCAAACTTTGCAAATTAGGGTCTCTCTATTCCTGAGGGAACTGAAGGGTTGATGAAGGGGTACTGGTAACCCATTTCACAAGCCTGCCATCATAATGTTATTGAAGGTTTGGAAGAAAAACAAACTTGTTCAAATTAAGAAATTCAGTTATAATGTGGGGTAGAACACAAAATGGACGTGAATTTTAAAACATTACATTTAAACTTCTAAGAAATGATTACTCTGAGCATTATCCATATTCCCAGACCAGATCAAGAGATGGAGGATAATTTCATTCTCTTCTGCCTTTAGTAATAATTCACTTGGAAAGTTGAGAAACACTACTTCATACAGCAACATGCATTAAAAAATCTGACTTTTTCATTTTATAAACTGAAGCTCATTTAAATGCATTTGAGCACCCTGGTAAGCTGCAAAAACACTCACAGCAAGATGCCTTTTTAAGGGGATTTTCTCCTCCCAAACCTAGGTATAAACACTGATTTCTTCAAAATATGGCAAAGCACTATATTTTTTAAAAACTCAGTCATCTCCAGCTTGTGTCTGATAGCAGTTTAACAAGAAAAGTAAGCTCTCATATGCTCATATCAAGCTCAATTTCCTCTATCAAACAGAAAGACCTATCAATATTGGGGCTAAATCCTAGGGAGGGGTTACACATACTCAAACTTTGTGCTGTAAAGAAAGAAAAAGAGAAGTCGCTCAGTCGTGTCCGACTCTTCGCGACCCTATGGACTGTAGCCCGCCAGGCTCCTCCATCTACAGGATTTTCCAAGCAAGAACACTAGAGTGGTGTACCATCTCCTTCTCTAGGGATCCTATAAATTTTTCTTATTATAAATATTACCCTTTCAACTTCAACTTTTATCACATCAAGTCAGAGAAGGAGAAAATAAACAGTTCTAACTTAAAAATACAAAATAATAATTAAATGAAACACAGATTTCATCTATTGTTCAGGATACATTAAAAAAACTATTTTTTTAACCATATTTGCTTTATTCCTCTCCATGTTAAGTTCCCAAAACATGATATATTAAATTAAAAGTATAAATCACTATCTTAATATACAGTTCTCTGATAATATTACTGCCATTTTAAAAAGGAGTATCTTTCATATTTACAGTGGAAAATTATTTTTGTTAAGGATATTTCAAACAGACACAAATATAGAAAAAACAATATAATCAATCCTCATATACCTAGCTTTTAACAAATAATGAATAACTCACAGAAATTTTTCAACTTACTTTTAATCCATATTTCGAATCCACAACAGTTATGATACCTACAAAGGAATAAATCTTTTAATCATTTTTACTCTTAAGAATGAAAATTAAAACTAATGCATGTCAGTTCACAAATGTCTCAATAAAATATTGTTTTTTTCTCTTGCCAGCACTGCAATTTAACTCCATTCCATTAGTAAGTAGATGCATTTCAAATATGTACTTAGCACTATTCTAAGGCACAATGTAGGATATAATAAAAACAAATATTTAAAATTAAATAAACAAAAAAGAAAATAAGATTTCTCTGGCATTTAAAAAGCTTACAATCCAAAATATGATGAGATGAATTTCATAATGTAAAGCAGAATGTGATAAATCACACAAGATAGCTTATCTTTAGTTTACTTTCACATAATCAAAAATGAAACTTTTCTTATTTAAAATACCGCTTAACAAATCTGAGGCATCTTAGAATATCTTATTCCTAACATCTCTCACCAGTATAACTCACGCAGTTCTTTTATCTAATATGTACCTAAATTTCCAAATGATCGATTAGTTGGGCAATCTCTGAATGTATATGCTAAATAATCTTCGGAAGGATAACAACAGAATGAGTTTGATGATGCCTAAGGAATTTAACCAGCTACATTTCATATATATTAGGGCCAAATGATGAGGCCCAGTTTCAGTAATTCTTAAAGTTCACCCCTTAGTCTAGGAAAATATGGTTTCCAGAAAGGTGGGGGATGTTTCAGGGGATATATGTGCCTAATTCAGAAAGCTTCTGATATGCCATAAATGAAGTCTATGAATAAGTCTGCCCAAAAATGTTAGTAGGTAACGGATAGGGAGCTTTGTTCAACTGTTACTTTCAAGGGAAAAGGAAAGCAGAAATTTGATCCTCATACTATATATGTTTTTTTTATAATAAAAAGTTACATACTAACTGCATAAATTAAACATCAGGGAATATAGAAAATCTACATAGTATTTTAAAAGGAAAACCTTAATGGAAGCACTAAACTGGGAGCTGAGATTACAATGGACATCTAGCTCTAATACTGTTTGGGACTTTAGAATCTGTTCAAAGACTTCATCATCAAACCGAACAAGCTTAAAAAGAGTATCAGTACAAGAAATTAGAAGCATAATATGAATAAACAAAAATGATCTTAACATTACATTTTATTTGAAAATTTAAAGAAAAATTCATTTCTAAACTTACCATCAAGATAAATATCAACCCCTAATTCAGCATCAACCCAAAACACAGAAGCTACAGCACCTGAAAATATATAATAATATTCATCAAATAAAAAACATTTCTTCAAACTAGGAAACAAA
Source organism: Moschus berezovskii (assembly GCF_049115385.1). Classification (NCBI taxonomy): domain Eukaryota; kingdom Metazoa; phylum Chordata; class Mammalia; order Artiodactyla; family Moschidae; genus Moschus; species Moschus berezovskii. The sequence goes on along the minus strand of NC_142466.1, from coordinate 51,367,037 downwards.
ATTCTATCCATAATGATTTAATCTGCCCCAATGGAATTAGCAGGCAAATACATATACGAATAGAACATGGGTTTTCAATCTTCTTAAGGGAATTACAGTGATAGAATCATTTATTATTTTATATCCATTTCTTGCCCTCTCTTTTACTTCAATTTAAAAAAAAGAACAGGTATTATTACATACAAATACAAGTTTTTACCAATGTCATAATAATTTACCAATAAATATTATCAAAAAATTTGAGCAGAATTGGGATATGTACATAGGTCTAATTTTTATTTTCTCTCTCCTGAATAAAATAATCATACAGTTCACAAATAATTATCTCCCTAAAGGAAAACGAAGCAAATACAGATAAATAAAAAATCAGTTGTTCAAATTTTTTTGTGAATTTTCAAAAATTTACGTTTTACAGAATAAAAGTATGACAAAATCAATTAAGGCCTTACTAATAAATCCTTACACTATTAGTATGGTATATAAAATTTAGAGAATGTTTAGAGGAAAAACAAATTCTAAATAAGAAATTAAAACTTGTTTTTGATAGAAACTGGTTCAGCACCAAACCACACACCCTGATTAGTATGCCACAACACACAAAAAAGAAAACTGACAGCAAAGAAAGAATTTGATTTTTCAAAGCATCAGAGCCCTATTAGTGACAGAGCTGTCTAAAAGAATGAGTATGGGGAAAAACAAGGATAACTGAACTCATTCCAATGTCTAAAGCTGTCCACCTACCCTGACGAGATGTGGTCTCCCAAGCATCACTCTGTGTCAACAATGAAATACCTGTCAACTGTTTATAGTGATTACTCATGCAGGATATAGCAAGGGCCACAAGATCTAATGGTTTCCTGATACCTATTGATTTTTTCCCAAAAACTTAATAGTTTTCCAATTTGACTGAAATAGGATTTGTGAGTAACAGGGGCTGAATCAATGCCTGTCCTTTTCAAGGAAATTACTTTACCATGACAATTATTTAGCTTAGAACCGGAGAGTGTCAGTCTTCTAAACAGGAAACAACTGAATTGCCAATAAAAATTTTCTTCACTTACTTGACTAACAACATGATTTTAATTAATGAAGGAGAAAAAGTAAATCTGTTGTGAATATCATTACTCCAAATAATAAGTTATTTTAAAAAGTATTCATTTTTCCACTCAGTAAAATTCCTAACATTGTACACAAATATTTTTCAATTCACTGATTTCTATTCAGATAGCTTATAAGTCCAATAGTTCACATTTGCTTAGTATTAATTTGAGCTGTAAGACTGTATTAGAGCTTTTATTCTAAACCTAATGTGTATCTTTGGTTTAATACTTACCAGACTACGCATGAAAGAACTACTTAAAATTTGGATGCAGGTGTTTAACAGGAGAAATAAAGACTAGAGAATGCAGTTAATCAGTGATTCTAAATCCAGGGTGATTTTTCTCCTCAGAAAAATTTTTCTCCTCAGGGACTATTTGGCAATGCCTGGGGAAATTTTTGGTCAACTCACCCACGGGACTACTGCTGGCATGTAGTAGGTAGAAGTCAGGGACTCTGTTAAACATAATACAATGCACAAGACAGTCCCTTCTAATAAAGAATTATCCAACCCAAAATGTCATTTATACTAAGTTAAGAAACTCCGAGCTAAATTACAGAATCTCCGTTCTTCAAAATCTCATAAAACATAAAAATAAACTAAATAAAATTTCGAAAGTCAAATTTTATCAGCAGCAACCAAATAAACAATCCCCTGCCATAATTTTTGGATGATAGTAAAAATAAGAAATAGAAAGTTCTATGTGACTTATGATAGTTCTTATATCTACCCCAAACCTCAACAAGAGTTATACAGAAATAGTTTACAAAATCCTATATTCCAAAATCATGAGAAGTAGAACCAAGGGAGAAATAAGCAATACAGGAAAAGGTCAACAAAGAAACTTCAAGAGTAAAATTTTCTGCCTCCACATTTTCAGGGGAGAAGGTCACTTTCCAGGGCTCAGAGCAAAATGGAGAGAGAGGTCTGAAGCTCAAGGATGCCCCTACAAAAGGTATGGGAAATCTATTCACAAGTAGTTTGAGCTAATACAAGAGCGGAACACTTGGTATTGCGAGAGAGCAGAGCCTAAAATATCACACTGCCCATCTGTCTCTCTCAACCACCTCTTTTCTCTCTGTTTCCCGATCCCTCAGCAATACCCAGCTTTCAAACTGAGGCCCAAGAGACCAGCAAGTTTAGGTAACATGGGTAGGGTATTTAAAAAATTCATGAACACCACATCTAAGTAGAGAGATCTCTGAGTCTCCCACATTAAGCATAAACACAGTGAAAAAATTATGCATATGTATTACAGCTTGCTGCTGCTGCTGCTAAGTCACTTCAGTCATGTCCGACTCTGTGTGACCCCATAAACGGAAGCCCACCAGGCTCCCCTGTCCCTGGGATTCTCCAGGCAAGAACTGGAGTGGGTTGCCATTTCCTTCTCCAATGTGTGAAAGTGAAAAGTAAAAGTGAAGTCGCTCAGTCATGTCCGACCCTTAGCGACCCCACGGACTGCAGCCTACCAGGCTCCTCCGTCCATGGGATTTTCTAGGCAAGAGTACTGGAGTGGCTTGCCATTGCCTTCTCCAGTATTACAGCTTAGGAGAAGCAAAAAGAAGATAGAAGGAAAGGAAAAAATGAGCAAATAAATGGGGAATACCAATGGCAAAGAACCTGTTCTGGATGGAAACATAATTGAAGAAACAAAAGAAAATTTCCAAGAGGCTTTTTATAATAAGGAAGATAAAAATAATATAATCTTTATTGAAAACAAGCACTAGGGAATTGCCTGGCAGCCCAGTGGTTAAGACTCAGGACTTTCACTGCTGACAATAAACTAGGTTCAATCCCTAGTCAGGGAACTGAGATCCCACAAGCTGCATGGCATGGCCAATAAAAATCTTTTTAAAAAAAGCAAAAAGAAACAAGTAAAACTAATTTTTTTTTAAAAAAAGGCAAGAGTTAAAAAAAAAACAAGCGCTAAAGCAAAATAAAGCAGAATAATATGAAAAGGTAGTTTGGAATGCTAAAGAAATAAACTTAAGGCCAATATACTATTATTTAATGAATTAATTCATTTAAAACATCAACGGACATTGATGGAAACAGAATTACCAACAAAAAGGAAGATTTGAGATGATTACAGTAAATGCAGAGGCAAAAGGCACACCAAAACAATTAGAAGATAATAAATATGGAGAACAAATGAAAATTCAATGTAAGAAAAATTGGTGTCATAAAGAAGAGAACCAATAATTTGACAGAAAAATTCTTCATGGTAATAAATAAGGAAAAAGTCCCTAAACAAAGCACTAAACCTGCAGACAAAAGAGTATATTGTAATTCCAGGAAAATATGATTATGAATGATACTGAGATGTATCTTGGCTATATTACTGAATTTAAAAAACAAAAAAATTTTCAGGCATTTTAAATGAAAAAACAAGTCACTTTCAGGGAGGCAGTTAAAAAAAATCAGACTTTTCTACAGTAAAATTCATTGCTCCAATATATAAAATAATGGCCACAAAGTTCGAAGAAAAGTGTTCTGTAATGATATTACTTCCTGCTAGCTTGCGGTTCAAGAACGAAAACAACAGGCAGGCATTCTCAAACATTAAAGGAAACAACATTGAAACTCAACAAATACAGCACTCACAAATCCTTCCAAATAAAATGAAAAGAAAATATTGGACAAGGAAATTCAGCCAATCAAAATATTAAGAGATCACAGAGCAACATTTTCAAAGTTCTGAGGAAAAGAAATTGTGATAGAAAAATTTTATACCTAGCCAAGTCATCCCTCAAATATTAAAAAAAAGAAAGAAAAACATTCTCAAGCAATGAAGTATGCAAGATCTCCAGGAATACAAGACTGAAAGCTTGAAAAGATTACCAGACCATGGATGCATGCACACATGTGTGCTAAGTTGTTTCAGTTGTGTCTGACTCGTTGTGACTCTACGTAGCCTGCCAGGCTCCTCTGTGCATGGGATTTCCCAGGCATGAATACTGGAGTGGGTTGTCATGCCCTCCCCCAAGGGATCTTCTCAACCCAGGGATTGAACTCCAGTTTCTTATGTCACCTGCATTGGCAGGGGGGTTCTTTACCATTATTGCCACCTGGGAAGCCATGATCATGAAGTTCAGTCAGTCAAGAGACTGATCAACTCAGGAACTCAGAAGTTACTGTGCTGGTAATGACAACTGAAATGGTTTAAACACAGAACTAAACAAAGCATGACAGAATATAAATGTTAGAAACCTTGACAACATAGCAAAGGAAACAATGACCCAAAACCAGATCGGAGAACTTGGTAATGTGTTAATTCTCTTATCCTTTATGCGAGACAGTCAATAGATACTAACCTGAAACTTGAAATGTGTAGTTAAAAAAAATAACTTGTCCAATTTATATCCTTTATAATCTTTTATTTTTTTTAACTCACATCTCTAGCAGTGAAGAAGTATTTATCTGACATTCAGCAATTCTTTCACTTCTTTCAAGTTCTCTTCAAAGTTCAAGTGAAAGTGAATTAATAATTATTAAGAATAGCACCCAGAATGTGATCCTATTTTATAAAATTTCCTCAGCATATTTACACAGAGAGCAAGCTCTCCCAAACTTACGCATGTGTGAGAATCACATGGGGGGCCTACTGAAACAAATTTCTGGGTCCTGCCCTCAAAGATTCTGATTCCACAGAGCTGAGATGAAGCCCAAAAATCTGTATTTTTCCAAACTCTCAGGTAAGGCTGATGCTGTCTTTCAACATACCACAGCAAGTAGCCCTGGCATAGAGAAATCTTGGAATAAAATTTACCTGTTTGTACTTTACAGTAATGAGACACAGGGCAACACTTTTCTTTTTAACTTTCTTCTTTGTATTTTCTTAGATACTACTGCATTTTTTTTTTAAATAATCAATGTTTCATTTTTAACCAAACAATAAAAGTCATTATTCTAAAGAAAGAAGAAACATTCATCTGTTTATACCTACAATCTGTGCAAAAGCTGTCTCTGAGATTTTTATTTAACTTTTACTTCCTCTGAAAAGCTGAACTGTGTTTTAGTAAATTCACCTACTCTCAAAATCACAAGAACTTTTCTCTACACAGTGGCTACAACAAAAGACATTGATATTTTATTTCAAAAACAGGCACACAGTATACTTTCCTATCTTACCAGACTTAAATTAATATTTAACATCAATGTAATGGTTCAAGTCCTATCATCAGTTAGACCTCTTGGAAATGTATGGAAATGTATGAAAATATATGAAAAATCCATGCCTAGTATCAATATAAGGACCAAAAGAGCCCAACTCAATCCTAATTTGAAAACACAGGTACAACATTATTATCTAATAAATCAAAATAAATTAACAATTGATTACAGTGAAACTTCAGTGCACTCCAGTATTTCTTTTAAACAATTATGACCCCTTAGTTCTTTAATATGATTTTACAGTGCAGTGTCATAGACTTAGATGAAAAAAGAAATGGGTCAGACTCGCAAAACTAAATGTTCTGCAAACTAGGAATAAAATGTTACCTAAAAGTTATTCGGGTAAGAAGGAACAGAAACCCACGGTTAGGAACAGGTAGACTTTATGGAGCTTTCAACAAGGAAGTTTAGGTGTAATTCCATTCAGAGGTAAAACTTCATAGATAATCATTATTAATTCCACACTAGAAAAAAGACCCAGTAGGGTTTCCCTGATAGCTCAGTTGTTGAAGAATCTGCCTGCAATGCAGGAGACCCCAGTTCCATTCCTGGATCATGAAGATCTGCTGAAGAAGGGATAGGCTACTCTCTCCAGTATTCTTGGGCTTCCCTTGTGGCTCAGCTGGTAAAGAATCTGCCTACAATGTGCAAGACCTGGGTTCGATCCCTGGGTTGGCAAGATCCCCTGGAGAAGGGAAAGGCTACCCACTCCAGTACTCTGGCCTAGAGAATTCCATGGACTGTATAGTCCATGGGGTCGCAAATAGTCGGACACGACTGAGCAATTTTCACTTTCAGGCTTGATTTAACTCCGTACCTTATAATAATACTTACAATTAAAATGATTTCAAGCTTAGTAGTAGAAAAACAAATGCTAACAATTAATTTAAGGGAATAAGTATTTCTGGGATTTAACTCCAAAAGTCCTTAAACATATACCCAAAGTAGAATGTCTCCTTTTTTTTCTATGTTTTATTAGATTTTTCTGAAAATTTTAACAACTCTTCTTCCTATCAATAATCCTAAATCAACTGATAGAAATCGAAATGCTATTAACATATTAAAATTATCAAATACTTTGATCGTCGTTCATCTGCCAAAGAAACATGACTCAGTATTTTTTCTCCTTTTAAAAAAAAGAAGAAATTTAATCCAGAATAAAGCTTTAATACTCATTTTATATATTTCTCTAGTATATTTATTTTAAAATGTTTAAGAACTATGCTTTGGTTTTTAATAATGACATTTCTTACCAGGATCTGCTAATCCAGTGGTCTCTAACAGTATATAATCAAATTTTCCTTTCTTCTTCATCAAATTCTCAATAGCTCTAAGGCCATTGTCCCTGGAGAATAGCAAAACATGACATACAGTTGATTGCTGAATATTTTAAAGTGATCATCACAAACATTTAAAAATATATTTAGCAACCAGGGATAAGAATATCTTTAGGCATGCAAACATTTACTTCATTCCTGAGCTTCTAACAACATGTCTATCCAGTTTCACCAGTTTTGGGGAGTAGAGATGAACGGATGCACATATGATGACGAGTAACAAGATATTAGATAAATGCAGAGGGAATTTTAATTTACTGGACTAAAATAAGTCAGAACTTGTTATTTTTATAGCTTTATGAAAGAAAAAGATCCATACAGAAAATGACAAAATGTATGGATTACAGTAGATAATAGAACAGCTAAAGGGATATCTATAATTAAATGCATTTTATTTCTGTTCTGAATAAGGGTAGTAGGCTTTAATTTCCCTTTTTTCTTAATATTAAAACCACAAGAAAACATTTAATTTTAAGTGGCTAAGAAAACCTGTTGTACTTTAGCCTTCATAATACACTTGACTCACAGTCAAAATATCTAAGATAGTAAATAATGTAGAAGAAATTTAATTCACTGGACTATACAAAATCAACAATACAGGTATCAATTTTCATAATTTGCTCAACAAACTTTTGAGTGACTATGTGTCATTCCTTTTCTAAGCGGTTATATTGGTGAATAAAACATTCACCGTCCTTGAAACAACTATCACTGGTGGAACATGAAGTGAGGGGTTTTTTTTTGTGGTCATTTACATTGTTTTTAGAGGTTGAAATCTTGGAAATAAGACCAATCACTTATTACATTCAGAATAATCATTTTTTAAACATGAAACGAGACTTTTGTGCACCACAGGAATCATTAATTAAAACTTGATGTCAAAAACAACAAAAATAAAATTCAATAAAATGACCACAGTATTAGAGCTAAGACAATGAGAAACACTTTAAGAAAATGTATGCTAATCCTGGTTCAAATAACTAGATATGCAGACATAATGTCTTTTAGTCTTAATTCCCTTATACGTTCAACAGGCAAAATAATATCCACCTGGAAGATCTATATTGTGAATTAACATGATTATCGAAAACAACTAACAAATGTCCAAGTACCTAAAATTGAGACAACACTTCTCCTTAATCCTTAGCATTTAAGGAATAAGATCATTTTAAAAATGAAACACAAAAGCCTGCTATTTATCTCTTAAAACTGAATTAATGTGAAGAATTGAGAAATTTAGAAAGGAGCAATATTCATGAGAAGTCCACAGTGACCACACTGCCATAATGTAATGAATAGTATTAAAATTAATCAATTCCCATCTGTTAAAAAAAGAAAAAGAAAATGCATCCTAATAGGTGTATCTTCTATTTGAAAATACAATGAAGAAGATTATGAAGATTCTGTTAATTTACGTAAGAAAATCAAAGCTAGAAATATAAGCAATAAACATTTATAGACACCAACAAGGACAGAATATATCCATTTCTCACTTTACAGAACAGCAGAGGCAACCATTTCTAAGTTCCAGCCATTCTTCGTAGAGTTCTCCACCTTGGCTGACAGCTAAGGATTTCTCCACTGCACTTCCTAGAATAATTAACAGGAAGCACTCTTTAGATTATGTCCACTTGTCAAACAAAAACAAAGATGAGGATACTCAATAGTACAGCAGATTTCGAAGCAGAAAAATGTAATTCATAATTTGTATTCTTTCATTCTGTTCAGGCTATCTCAATATTTAAACTATACTACTATAAATTATTTTATTTTTTCTTTCTTTAAGAGGATTTAAGCCCCTAAAGAGACAACTGCAAAATTAATCAAAGTTATTTACTTCCTCTCTAGGCCTCTTACTAGACTGCTCCCATTTCCTAATAAAATAAAAAAGCTATTTTAAAGGCATTCTTTCTTGTCCATGGCCAATTCTCTAGATAGACCAGTATGTTTATATATTGGTTTTTATACATATGCCTTTCAGTCTCTTGTGTATTTTTTTCTTTTCATTCTCTCTATAAATTGTTTCAGTGTCTGCTAGACAGACTGTTCAGCATTCACTGTATGAGTAATACCCTTAGTTCATTTTAAGGAAGTTTGCTTGGCCAGGGTACCAATGTGCTCAATTAAAAACTAAATTTTAATCAAATACACACATGTTTCTTAGCAATGCTTACTTGAGAAAAAATAAAGTATATATGAGAGTCTGAGATGCTTGTTATCAAGTAAGAATGATTTAAAAAATCTTACTTTTCCTCCAACAAAGAAACATGCCCAAGCCAGGAAAGTTCTAAATATCCATTAAAGCAAATGATAAGGAAAAAAAACTGAATAATTTTTCACTGATATATATTTTATGTTTATGTTTTATTAGGCAAGGGGTTGCTACAGAACTCAGGGTGTAGTGAACATTTATAAAATGAAAAGGAAAGTATTGTAAATGCTGTAAAGGACAAAGTTATTTAAAAAAAAAAAAAAGATCCAGAAAGACTGAAGAAAAATAGTAACAAATGATAACAAATGTAATCAGTGTCCAACAGAAGATCAATTAATAAGAAGTTAGAATAAAAACTATGATTAAAAAATCTTTATGATTTTTATTTTTGTCTGACAGGACTCTTTAGTTTACTGAAATCCTCTTCAGTTTATTAAAACTAGAAATCAAGTTCATCTAACAGGCCTCATCCTTTCTATAAACTTAGTTCTTTTACTAATTTGCAACTGAAAAAAATATAATTTAAGAAAAATTCAAATGAAGTTACATTTTTTTAGCTAAATGTGAGCTTTTATTGAAATTCGGATCTGAGAAGAAAAACTTATAAAAGTAATCAGAGAAGTATGTCTAACACTGCTGTATAAATTTCTTAAAACACAGTTCAGTGAAGACAAAAAACTGGAAAATTAAATACACATATTTTCACAGATAAGTGAAGTTGTTTGAGGATGGAGACCACATATTTATTTTCTAAGCCTTCTGTTTTAAATGCTTTGCAGAATAATAAACATTCAATAAGATAACTTTAAAAGAAGTATTTTCAAATATTTTTAAAACCTGCAATTAAACAATATAGTCAACACAAAAGGATCTTCCTAATTGGTACAAAAATCTTCCTGAAAGATTTTCTTTCATCTCCTTAGATTTTTACTTCTGGAGTATTTATATAAAAATTTAATTCTGCTGGTATGAATTCTAAAGTTATACAAAATAAAATTTTATAGAAACAATCTGATTTCAGTACCTCAACTCTATACAAAATAAGGCTTGACATAAATGAACCTAATTTTTCCAAAACCATCCATAGCAATGTGTTCACATGATAATACCTTGCATTTTCATTTCTGCATATGGAATATCAATTCACCAGCTGAATTAACTGCTTAATACATTCTTATAGCACAGCATTTATTGAACTTTACTTACCTTCCCCAAATTCATTTAAAATCACAGCTATTCTTTTACTATGTTGCTCCGTCAAAATATAGTTAAGAAGTGTTGTCTTCCCAGCACCTATAAAATACGTTTGTTTTAAATAACAAAAGTCAAAAGACTGATTTTAAAGGGACAAAAAAGTTTAAAGAGTCCTAACGCTGTTTAAAATTTGCATGTTATTCAAATATTATTTAACAATGGTAATATAAGATTCTAGAGGAAAAGATTAAAGTACCCTTTGAAAACTATTAAAAATGCTTTGTCTTATAAAATTTTACAAATATTTACAAATACTCCAATAAGGTGGCTCACATAGCTTTCTTTGACCTCATATGACAAAAAAAAAAAAAAAAGTCTTCTATATAACTTAAACAATTACTGTAAGGTTATCTAAATTTCCTATTAAATAAGGAATTATTGAAATAATGGTTCCTGGGGAATAAAGTAGTCATGTAGTTTATAAAACATAAAGTATTTAAATCCTTTTACAGGATGACAGTGTTTCGTAGCCAAGAATAGGTAGTTTACCTCCCCAAAATGTACACGTAAAGACCTACTTTTTATTTTAACCACAAATTCAGAATGTCTATATGGCTGTTTTTACTATGCTTAAAGCAATCTATAAAATTGATTTTACCAAATACAATGGCGAATGGACCTAGGAAATGTTAACAAAAGGCACAATAATCAGTATTAGAAAAGTTCATATAGCTACACTAACTCTATCCAGCAGGTGGCATAATACACCTAAATACATTCAGCTCAAGTAGAAGGAAAAAACACTGGTCTTGTGAATGCCCATAGAGGGGTAAAAAAAAAGATAAATAACCTAACTGCATATAGATAGTGTAGTCAATTGTATAAACATGTAATTTATTTACATATTTTTCTGTAATTTATTTAAATATTTACATATTTACGGGTTGTTTCTAGTGTTTTGCTATTACAAACAGTGCTGCTAAAAAGAACTTGTATACATGCATACAGATTGTATACATCTTCTGAAGTAACTTTACAAGATTTCTAGGGTATAATTAGGAGGGATTTGCTGAGTAGCAGGATGTTAATACTGTCAACCTTTGGGGGCCATATTTGTATAAAAGTTGTTGAAGGGATGGAAGGCTTATGTTCAGAGGGATTTAGGAAGCTCAATATCACTAAAGGTTAATATTCATAATGGAAGGAACAGATCTTAAGGACACAGAGTAATAAGTATATTCTTAAAACCAGTCCAAATGTGAGACAAGGGCCCTGAGCATGAGCGCTGCACTAAGCTGTGGCAGTGAAAATGGAAAGGATGGGGTGGCCATGGAAGACTTTGGAGAATTACTGTTGCTGCTGCTAAGTCGCTTCAGTCGTGTCCGACTCTGTGCGACCCCACAGACGGCAGCCCACCAGGCTCCCCCGTCCCTGGGATTCTCCAGGCAAGAACACTGGAGTGGGGTGCCATTTCCTACTCCAGAGGATCTTCCTGACCCAGGGGCCGAACCCGCATCTCCTTCATTGAGGGTTCTTTACTGCTGAGCCATCTTATCAGGAAGCAAAAGATACTAAGACATAGTTCGAGCACTCAAGTCTGCTATGGACAGGATTTTATACTAAGCCTTAGTGAAAAGTGCACAAGACACAACAAACTGTCTCTATCTTCATGAAGTTTAGAAACATTAAGGGAAGTGGGAGAAAGAGGGGGAATTCAGATCAGTAAAAAGGCAACCATGCCACAAGATCATATAGTCAATAGATGTACAAGATGTCATGGAGCACCTCAGAGGGACATCCAGCCAGAGGACTAACAGTAAGAAGAATGTCTTCCTGGGGCCAAAACACTTGCTCTTTTTAGAAATAAAAGTAGTTCACTTGGCTGGGTCACAGTTTCTCAGGCTAAAGAGGTTGTCAAGAGCAAGATTATAAACTCATGTCAAGGAATTTGAACTTCAACCCAAATAGAAACTGCTGAAGGGGATGCCAAAATCAGATTGACACATATAAAGATCATTAAGGCTAAAATACAGAGAACATATTAAAAGGCAATATGACTCAAGACTAGTTCAGTTCAGTCGCTCAGTCGTGTCCAACTCTTTGCGACCCCATGAATCACAGCACGCCAGGCCTCCCTGTCCATCACCAACTCCCGGAGTTCACTCAAACTCATGTCCATCGAGTCGGTGATGCCATCCAGCCATCTCATTCTCTGTCGTCCCCTTCTCCTCCCGCCCCCAACCTTTCCCAGCATCAGAGTCTTTTCCAGTGAGTCAACTCGTCGCATGAGGTGGCCAAAGTATTGCAGTTTCAGCTTTAGCATCAGTCCTTCCAATGACTAGTTAGGAAGCTTTTATAATATTCCAAATGGTTAGGATCACAGAAGCAACCACCATTCAGGACGGGATGTTAACATGAAGTTTTGGACATGCAGAGTTTGACACATCTATGAAACATCAAAATGGAAATCACCTGGGTATGAAGTTAAACGAGAGGACAGATGAAGGATAAAAAAAATTTTTAAGGGGAAGCCAGAAAAGTAGGCAGAAAATCAGAAGAAAAGTGTATTAGAAACCAAGGGAACAAAAATGCTCAACAATAAGCAGGGAAACCATCCCCTAGATTCAGCAACGAAGTTGGTAGCGTGAGGCCTCACTCCTAAGCTTCAGACCATTATCTGCAAGGCTCTTCTGATCTACCAGTGAGCAAAATGGGGAAGGTGGGGAGGGCAAGTCTAAACTATACTGTTTCAGAACAAAAGTCTGCTCAACTTCACAGTGAAGCTGCATCTGAATAACACTGGGGAAATTCCTTTACAAATAAAAAATCTCCTTTATAAAATTAACTCTGAGTAAAAATGAAAACAAACTTAAGTCTACATAGCAAAAGAGAGAGAGAGAGACAGGAGTCATGCCAGTGATTTAATTCCCGTTTTTATGTAAAAGACCCTCAGGTGCACCAAGTTTATACTTGTCTCTAGCAGAATCTAGAAATGATACTCTTTTCCCCAGATCATTTCACTTTAAATATTTAATTTCACTTCTTTTCCCTACATATGGTATTTATTGTAGCCCTTCTATTTAACTGTAGTTTTAAAATGATACTTCTGAAACTTTTCCAATAAAGTACTCCTAAGGCAATGGCAACCCACTCCAGTACTCTTGCCTGGAGAATCCCATGGACGGAGGAACCTGGTGGGCTGCAGTCCATGGGGTCACTAAGTGTCGGACACGACTGAGCGACTTCACTTTCACTTTTCACTTTCATGCACTGGAGAAGAAAATGGCAACCCACTCCAGTATTCTTGCCTGGAGAATCCCAGGGACAGAGGTGCCTGTTGGGCTGTCATCTATGGGGTCACACAGAGTCGGACACGACTGACGCGACTTAGCACTAGTGTAAGCACATAACCCGTCCTTCAGGAAACTTCTCTGTTTACAAAGTTATGAATTAAGTGACCCCATGAACTCCTGAAAAGTCCTTAAGTTTGAGAAATACAGTCTCGGAGGGCACAGTAATTTTATTCTTACTCTTTCTCCGACAGTACGTTACAAACAAATATTAAAAAAAAAAAAAAGGCTGCGATAAAGAGTATTTTACACGAAAGGCAAGAAGAAACTGCCTGGTGGGGGAGGGGAATATACTGAGGAAGAGCTCTTGGGCGTTTTCAGAAAGGACACCTTTAATGGGAACCCACTTATAAAACATGTGTTTCTTGCCCCACTAAGCATAAGAGAAAAGCAAACTGAGACAGGTGACTGGTATTATTTCCATTTTCAAGTGAGGCAGTGAACTTCAGAAATGCAACTTGTTAAGGGTCGCATGCAATAGTGAGGGGCAGGTCCGTGCTTCACACTGCAAAGCTAGAATTAGTTTTAAAACTGCGAGGCTAATTTTCAACCTCAGTTGATAAATGTGACCCTAATGCGGAGGGGTCTGAGCATCATTAACCCATGAGGTGAGAAGGATCCCGTACGGCAGAAACTGACCCAGCCCCTACCTCAGAGACACTGGCCGTCGGCCAGAAGGCCTGGATGCCTAAGGAGAAGAGGCACCATCAGCCCCCAAATCCCAGAACAGCGTTCACTGAACTTTCTGACCGGGATGGTTAGTTACCTAAATACCCGGTGATAATTGTGACTGGGATCTTAGCGCCGGGGTCAGGCTTTTCCTCCTCCTCCTCCACCTCTCTTTGCTTCGCCTCAATGGGGACCAATTCAGGACAATCCTCTTCCGCCTGCTCCTCTTCCTCATCCGCAGAGTCAATACCACGAAACATCTTGCAAACACCAAAGCTCACCTCTCCCTATACTCAGGACCTGGGATGAAGACCCCACAAACCAGAGCTGCGCACGCAAAATGCGAGGCGCGTGCTTGACGTCATCACTTCGCGACGCGTGGCGCCTCCCGATCCCGCCCCCAGTTACCTGGGCTCGGGCTCAGGACCGCCACGCCTCTTAGACACGCCCCTACGGGCGCTGGGCACGCCCCTCGGGCGTGTTCTATGAAGGTGGGTGGAATTGTCAGGGCCGTACCTGACATCGTGTCTGTGTGAGACTACAGCCTTTATAGCTAATGGGCGGTTAGTGGCAGGATTGACGCCTTGAGACCAGGGCAGTTGGAATCTGAAGAGTAGCCCGTCCTAAACAGCTCCCACAGGGAATAGGCTACATCAACTTGACATTTCTTAGTATCATTAAAAATATTTTTCTAATTCAGAGGAGAAAGAATGGGAAGCTATAACAGTACAAAGGTAATTGTAATTTTTCTACCTGAACCAGTGAAACTTTTTTCTATTTTATAATTACAGCTTTTACGTTTATCCAATGTTTTACTGTGTACGTGCATTACTTTTATTTATTTTATCATCTCATTTTTTAAAATTTGGTCTCAGTTACTCTGAGTTCAAGCTTCCTTGGTGTCTCAGACCATAAAAAATCTGCCTGCAATGCAGGAGACCTGGGTTCAATCCCTGGGTCAGGAAGGTCCCCTGGAGAAGGGAATGGTTACCCATTCCAGTGTTCTTGCCTGGAGAATTCCATGGATAGACAAGTCTGGCAGGCTGTAGTCTGTGGAGTTCAAAAGAACCAGGCAGGACTGAGCAACTAACACACCCTGAATTCATTTATTCATACATTCTTCAGTGCCTGGCACTGTCATCAATAAGCTGTAGATAGTCTGAACAAAGAATGCCACCTCCCATATCAGTAAACAAAGGTTTTTGCAGACATCAAGTCATTAACCTCTGTAGCTACCCCAGCAGTTCACCATAAGGGGATTCAAGGAGGAAAACAGGATACTGGCCCAGGTAGTTAAGGTATATATCAAGGGAACGATTTAATTAAGCCCAGACTCTCGCAACTTCACACACAAAGAAAAATCACTAAATTTTTTTGTGTGCTAAGTTGCTTCAGTCGTGTCCAACTCTTTGAGACCCTATGGACCACAACTTGCCAAGCTCCTCTGTCCATGGGATTCTCCAGGCAAGAATACTGTAGTGGGCTGCCATTTGCTATTCCAGGGGATCTTCCTGATGCCCCCAAGCTTAAGTCCTCATGAATAAAACATAATTCTCAAATTTTAGGTTGTGTATTTTTTAAAGTCTGCAACAGCCCTCTTTTATATTTACATATATATTTAAGTATATTTGCAATGAACGCCTTTGACCTCACTTCTAACCCAAGAACAGTACCAAAAAGGACACCTATTCATGTGACTGTCTCCAAGTCTAATGCTCTGCCTCTCCTCTGAGATAGTAACCACTACTATGAATTGATCATGGCTGACTTATTTCCTCTTTTCTTTTTAGTTCTATCACTTATATAAATATGTACTTAACAGTATGTTGTTTAATTTTTTCCTGTCTTTGAATTTCATATAATATTCTAGGATTAGCTGATTTTTCAACTCCACTGTTGTATTATATGTTATATGACTCGTCAGCAATTTATTTATGCATTTCCTATCAGTCATTTTCAGGTTTTGCTCTTATGAACTGCATTGAGTGACCCTTCAGCATTGCTTCCTGAACAGAAAAAAACTGTTACAACCCTGATCACCTTCTCTTAAGTACTCCTCAGGCAAGTTCTTGCAGCTTCCCTTACATGACTGGGGCTGAATGTTACACTAACATCTCTTATCTGTCACCAGGAGGAACCTGTGCCCTATAGCAACTCAGTAAGTTGATGGACAAGTATGCTGTAACAGTCTGTAGCTCCAGTCAGAGCAAAAAGAGTTTTATACAGCAGTCAAAATGTCCATCAGCTGATGAATGGATAAACAAAATCATGTATCCATATAATAGAAAATTGTCTCACAATGAACAGAAATAAAGTACTGATACCTGCTACAAGGGACTTCCCAATTGGCTCTAGTGGTAAAGAAACTGCCTGCCAAGGCAGAAGACATAAGAGATACAAGTTAGATCCCTGGGTTGGGAAGATCCCCTGGAGGAGGGCATGGCAACCCACTCCAGTATTCTCCCACAGAGACAGGAGCCTGGTGGGCTACAGTCCATAGGGTCACAAAGAGTCGGACTTGACTGAAGGAACTTAGTATGCACGCATCTGCTGCAAGATGAATGAACCTCAGAAGCACTATGCTGAGTGAAAGAAGACATTCACAAAACACTGCATATTGTTTCACTTCATGTACGTGAAATGTCCAGATAAGCACATCTATAGAAACAAAATTGACTGGTTGTTACCAGACGCCAAGGGACTGAAGGCAGTGACTGCTAATGGGTACATTTTGGAGGTGATGAAAATGTTCTAAAATTGCTTGTTGGACATGGTAGCACAATTCTCTGAATACACTATAAACCACTGAGTTGTACCCATTAAATAGATGATTTGTTCTGTATATGGATTTTACCCTAGTAGAGCTGCTGTTTTTTCTGGGAATTCCTTGGCTGTCCCGTGGTTAGGACTCTGAGCTTCCAATGCCGGTGGGTCTGGATTCAATCCCTGGTCATGGAGCCATGATAAATAAATAAAAATATTTTTAAAAATGAATTAATAAAAGACTCCTCCATGCATCAAAATGTGGTGGTGCAAGTGTGTATTTGTGTAGAAGCACTGCCTGCAGTCTTGCCTCCAGCAGCTTCAGTCCTGGCCTTCTGAGTAGAGTTATCATTTGTTGTGATTTCACAATTGAGACATACTTTGGTATGAGTATAAAGATCAGAGCTGAAAAGTTTTCCTTTAGTCTTTTTCCATAACATTCTTCAGCAAGATGTCTCTTCACGAATTCTATGGAGTTCTACCACTTTCTTTTCTGACTCTAGTACCTGGCCAAATGTTAGGAAGCTCGTGCCTGAAGAGGTAAGGGTTTTGACTTGGTTATAAGGCTTTTGATTTCAGCTCTTCTTGTGTATCTGCGTTTGACTACTTTTTGTTGTTTTTCAGTTGCTAAGCCGTGTCCGGCTCCTTTGGGACACTATGGGCTCCTCTGCCTGTGGGATTTCCCAGGCAAGAATACTGAAGTGGGTTGCCATTTCTTTCTATTTTAACAGGACCTACCAATTTTATCCATTATATTTTGAGTGAGACATTGTTGTTGTTATTTAATTCAAAATGCCTTTTAAAGTAAGCTTTTAAAATGTCCTAAGTATAATATTCGGAGAAGGCAATGGCAACCCACTCCAGTACTCTTGCCTGGAAAAATCCCATGGATGGAGGAGCCTGGTAGGCTGCAGTCCATGAGGTTGCTAAGAGTCAGACATGACTGAGCGACTTCACTTTCACTTTTCACTTTCACGCATTGGAGAAGGAAATGGCAACCCACTCCAGTGTTCTTGCCTGGAGAATCCCAGGGATGGGGGAGCCTAGTGGGCTGCCATCTATGGGGTCGCACAGAGTCGGACACGACTGAAGCGACTTAGCAGCAGCAGCAGCAAGTATAATATTGTATAATCTTCAATACAGTCTCTTCTATTCTGCAATGTGTTACAGTCTATTCTAATGTTAACTTTAAAATTCCTCATTTTTGCAATTTTATTTAATCATAGTTGTTATGGTAAAACAACAGCAATGATAATGTGTGGATCCCTTACTGAGTGGTAGTCTTTATGTTAAATATATCAAATGTATTATCTCATTTAACTCAGCAAGTTAAATATAATTTTATACCCATTTTATAAGCAAGGAAACTGAGACTTAGAAAAGTTAGATATCTTGCTCAAAGTCATACATTCAGTAAATGGCAGTCCTACTGCACAGTTCAGACCTTTCTGACACTAAGTTCCGTGCTCTTCTAAACCAGGGATCTACAAACTTTTTCTATAAAGGGCCAGGCAATAAGTATTTCAGGCTTTACAGTCAATGGAAAAATTCAAGCATGTTATATCGGTACTTATAAGAGACAAAACAAATGTCCACGAATTTTAAAATCTGAAACATATAATTTTCATGTCATGAAATATCATTCTTTTAATTTTTCAACCTACAAAAAATATAAAAATCACTCTGAACTTGCAGTCTGTACAAAAAGAGGCAGCAAGTCATAGTTTGCCAACTGCTAATCTAAAGAGTCGGACACAACTGGGTGACTGAACAATAGCAAGAAAAACAATTTAATGTGCACTGCCTTGTTAAGCTGAATTAAACTAAATTTTGCAAAAACAGATCACCCCTGCTATTTTAAACTCAATTTGTAAATCACCATTGTAAATCCACTAGTAAATTCACCATTGCAACCACCCCTGTCCCCAAAGGGTTAAGTATATTGAGTGAGTGTGTGAGTGTGTGTGTGTGTGTCCTTAGTTGCTCAGTCGTGTCTGACTCTTTGCAACCCCATGGACTGTAGCCTGCCAGACTCCTATGTTTATGGGATTCTTCAGGCAAGAATACTGGAGTGGGTCACCATTCCCTTCTCCTGGGGATCTTCCTGATCCGGGGGTCAAATCTTAGTCTCCTGCATTGCAGGCAGATTCATTACTGTCTGAGCCACCAGGGAAGCCCACCATAGTAAAGTACCATACTAATATTCAGAGAAAGGTCTGAAGCTGAGAAGTTTAAACTGTTTCTCTAAGGGCACCAATACTTGACCTTCAGGAGACCCAAGTCTCTGCATTGTGGTAGGAGCCCTCTGTTGGCACACAGCAAATAGGCAAACTCTCACACTGTCTGGATTCCAGCAGCTCAGTTTTGTGCCATGTGTCCATTGGCATAATTCCATACTTCTCCATTTTGCCTTATTTTTCTTCTTTTGAATAGTTATGACAGTTGCCACGAAAAAAAGTAAGGACTGTAGCTACGTCCAAATCAGAGGACAGCTAAAAACAATGCCAACTTGGTATTTTTTTTTCCCTCTCAATTTTGCAACTTCCTGCAAAGGAAAGAACACACCAGTGAATAGCAATGAACAGCTCAGAGAAAAGGAAACTGGGGAGAATTTAAAAATAAGCCCAGTTCCTCTCATCTAGTTGTGGTTAGTAAATAAATAAACAAAATATTTCTTAAATTCTTATATGTATTCATTTATTTGCTATTTTTCATTAGCAACTTGGGAATATCTCTGAAAGGCCAGAGGCCTGTGGTTTTTATTCTTGTGACTGCCTGAGTTAGGACAGAATGACAATATTCAAGTATCATATAGTCCTGTTATGACATAAAACCACTTTAAGGACATGAAATAATATTCCTTCCCCAAAATATTGTAGGTGACTGGCAGGTGATACAGGACGATTTCTGTGTTTTAAGAGAGTGTGATTTTCATTTCTAAGGCTGTCAGTAATATTATTTGAATTCATTAGCTTAGTCTGTTAAACTATGCTACTTTTAAGGCTTAGTTTATAGTCTATTTATAGTCCAATCACTTGTAAATCAGGTTCCCACAAAATTTAAAAAAAGAAAAAACACTATTCAAAGCCTACAGGTTGGCCAACTTGATTGGTGCACTGTTCTCTCCAAAATATACTATCAGGCAAGGAGTGGGCATTGAGAAATACTTAAAAAAATGAGCAAATGATTTATATTGTAATGGTTTAGGAGACAGTTTAAATAATATCCTCATCTCTTCTCAATAGAAATTTAAAAGTGACAGTTGTGGCTTTAAGTTTCACTTTCTAACTTTTATGGTTTTAAAGAAATGTATGCCAAAATCCACAGGCACCTGCTTATGACTGCTTAAATGTAAATAAAAGACACAGAAACAAAAGTGGAAGATTCCCATTCTTCCTTTCTCTTACTATTTCTCCAAGTTTTCTCAAAGGGTGTTTACTTGCTCTTAACTGAACTACTGTGCTGTCAGCAAAGCCAGGGCTTCCTGGTTTCAAGATCAATGTACTTTGAGTCCCATAGTTCTTTCAATTAGGCACTATGATTTCATTTGTGGAGGAAGATTCATGAACTTTCTTTAGATTGACTTACTCACTTTCCTCTTATTATTTTAACATTTTTGTTCTTCCCTTGAGTCTCACCATAGGCTGCTCCAAATATGTAGCAGCAAATATTTTCAAGCCACCCAGCCACTTCCATATTTCTGTCTCAATCACATCATCTTTCTTTAGGAACCTCCTTCATTCACATCAGCATTCGTCAGCACACTTACTCCTTCTGCAGACTACCTTTATTTCAGTGATCCTTCCAAACTTATGTGTATAATAATTTGAAATTTTCTGAATTATTACTGTATGACTCCTCTTCTGTAATAACATCAGAATGCCTGAATTTTAAGCTAGGTACATAATCTCCTAGGATAAAGACTACCCTTCCTGGTCTACCTTGTGGCTAATTATGATCCTGTGATGAAGTTCTGGCTCATGGACTAGATGAGAACTGGTGTGTAGAAGTTTTGTGAAACTTTGTGTCTTTCTTCTTTCTCTTGCTGTCTGGGAGACAGCAGAGGTGACTGGAGTGCTTCTTGGTTACAGAGAATGGGAGTCACACCCCAGAGATGTGCAGGAGCAGGGACCGTGAAGCATCCATGCCCTGGTGTGGAGCTGCAAGAGAAGAAAATGAACTTATGTGGTGTTTAAATTTCTTTTCAAGCCACTGAAACAAATACTAACCAATAAAGGGTTTTGTTTGTCTTTAAAGTAATATAAATAACATGTGAATGTATTCTAATTAGAAAAAATTCAGATAGTTCATGTATATATGAGACTGTACTTACGTATATATGTGTGTGTATGCTGACATCTATGCAATATGTTTGGAAGAATACACATCACTGTAAGAGCATGGGACAGGTAACAGGTCAATAGGGAAAGAGATAAATGGTTACATTTTATTTGTAAATACATCTTTGTATCATATAACTGGTTACAAAAGACAAAAAGCATCTACAAGTTTTAAAACAGAAACTAGACACTTTTAAATAAGATAAATATCAACAATGTTTTATGACAGGCAAAATTTAAAATATCTATCAAAATATTAATTGTATATGCTTTTTGACCTAGAAATTCTATGGATAGAAATTTGTCCTTACAGACATTTATGACGTCTGTCTAGTCAAGGCTATGGTTTTTCCAGTGGTCATGTATGGATGTGAGAGTTGGACTGTGAAGAAAGCTGATCACCGAAGAATTGATGCTTTTGAACTCTGGTGCTGGAGAAGACTCTTAAGAGTCCCTTGGACTGCAAGGAGATCCAACCAGTCCATTCTAAAGGAGATCAATCCTGGGTGTTCATTGGAAGGACTGATGCTAAAGCTGAAACTCCAATACTTTGGCCACCTCATGAGACGAGTTGACTCACTGGAAAAGACTCTGATGCTGGGAGGGATTGGGAGTTGGAGGAGACGGGGACAACAGAGAATGAGATGGCTGGATGGCATCACCGACTCGATGGACATGAGTTTGAGTGAATTCTGGGAGTTGGTGATGGACAGGGAGGCCTGGCGTGCTGTGATTCATGGGGTCGCAAAGAGTCAGACACGACTGAGCAACTGAACTGAACTGATGGCAAGTGTGTTGTAGGTAAAATGTTGGAAAAATCCTAATTATCCACCAGTAAGGGAGTAGCTAAACAAATTTGGCTCATTCATACATTGGAATACTATGTAACGTTTTGCACCGTATTTCTGTATGAAACTGTTAGAAGCACCTTTATTTTCAAAAGCCCCCAAGAGAAAGAAAGAAGAGTCTGAATGAAGCATTCTGATTAACAGGAGAATCTATTCTATAAATGATAGATTTCTGATCATAAGTGTAGTAAATTCATGTACAGCTGAATTGAACAAATTTAATCTCTCATATGGGCAATGCCAAAGAATGTTCAAACTACCATACAAATGTGCTCAATTCACACGCTAGCAAGGTTACACACAAAATCCTTCAAGCTAGGCTCCAGCAGTATGTGAACCAAGAACTTCCAGATGTACAAGCTGGGTTTTGAAGAGGCAGAGAAACCAGAGATCAAATTGCCAGCATTTATTGCATCATAGAGGAAGCAAGGGAATTCTAGAAAAAACATCTACTTTTGCTTCATTGACTACACCAAAGCCTTTAACTGTCCGGATCACAATCAACCGTGTGAAAAATTCTTAAAGAGATGGGAGTACCAGACCACCTTACTTATGTCTTGAGAAACCTGTATGCAGGTCAAGAAGCAAGTTAGAACCAGATATAGAACAGACTGATTCAAAACTGAGAAAGGAGTATGACAAGGCTGGATATTGTCACCCTGCTGATTTAACTTATATGCAGAACACATAATGCAAAATGCTGAGATGGATGAATCATAAGCTGGAATCAAATTTGCCGGGAGAAATACCAAGAACGTCAGATATGCAGGTGATAGCACTCTAAAGTTAAGAGGAGATAAAGAGCCTCTTGATGAAGCTGAAAGAGGAGAGTGAAAAAGCTGACTTGAAACTCAGCATTCAAAAAACTAAGATCATGGCATCTGGTCCCATCACTTCATGGCAAGTAGATGGGGACAAAGTGGAAACAGTGACATTTTGTTTTCTTGGGCTCCAAAATCATAGCAGATGGCAACTGCAACTATGAAATTAAAAGCCACCTGCTCCTTGGAAGGAAAGTTATGATAATCCTATACAGCATTAAAAAGCAGAGGCATCTCTTTGCCAGCAAAGGTCCATATAGTCAAAACCTTGGTTTTTCCGGTAGTCAGGTATGGATGTGAGAGTTGGACCATAAAGAAGACTGAGCGCCAAAGAACTGATGCTTTCAAACTGTGATGCTGGAGAAGACTCTTGAGAGTCCC
Source organism: Moschus berezovskii (assembly GCF_049115385.1). Taxonomy (NCBI): domain Eukaryota; kingdom Metazoa; phylum Chordata; class Mammalia; order Artiodactyla; family Moschidae; genus Moschus; species Moschus berezovskii. Next base: position 51,343,850 of record NC_142466.1, on the reverse strand, counting down.
AGGGACAGCAAGAAGATCAAACCAGTCAATCCTAAAGGAAATTGACCCTGAATATTCATTGGAAGGACTGATGCTGAAGCTGAAACTCCAAGACTTTGGCCACCTGATGTAAAGAGCCAGCTCATTGGAAAAGACCCTAAGGCTGGGAATGATTGAAGGCAGGAGGAGAAGGGGATGACAGCGGATTAGATCACTGACTGAATGAACATGAATTTGAGCAAACTCCAGGAGATTGTGGAAGACAGAGGAGCCTGGCATGCTACAGTCCCTGGAGTTGCAGAGAATTGGACACGTAGTGACTGAACAACAACAATCTCCCATAACACTTATATTCTATAGATTAAATAACCAATTATAATTTTCTTTAACAAATATGTTTATAACTTTATGGTCTTTGCATGCTTCAAAGTTGAAGGTAACATTCCTGGGAGATAAAAGCATTGAAGTTAACAATTGATTCACCTGGAGAGCTACTTGCTCTTTTTCAGTGAACGTTGAAGAGAAAAGTTATTTAATATAACAGGGATTAACATATACACACTACTATATATATAAGGCTACCCACTCCAGTATTCTGGCCTGGAGAATTCCATGGACGGTATAGTTTATGGGGTCGCAAAGAGTCAGACACGACTGAGCAACTTTCACTTTCTTTCTTCCTTTCACTTTCACATATAAAGTAGATAACCAACAAGGACCTACTGTATATCACAAAGAACTATACTCAATATTTTGTAATAACCTATAGAGGAAAAGAGTCTGAAAAAGAATATAACTGAATCACTTTGGTGTACACTTGAAACTAACACATGTATGAATCAACTATACTTCAACAAAAAATTAAATAAAATTTAAAATTAAAAAATAAAGACCATGCTCTTAATCACGCACACACATAGATGTATATATAATTTATGATATATATAGCAGATATGGAGCATATATAATGATATATCATAACAGCTACAGGACCCACATAGACCTTTGCCCTACCTGGCACTAGCTCCTTGTTCGTTGTGCTTCCATGGTCACCAGAATGTAAAACATTCACCTTATTTTCTTAACTGAACAGAATAGTAACCAGAAGAGTACTCTGAGTTCTAAAAATTCTTGGGTCAATAAGATTCTGCCTTTCCAAGTTTCGCTTCAAATATCATTGTGACCCATAATTTCTCTTTTAATAGTAAGCAAAGAAGAATCAAGTTTTTAGGTTTAAAATGTTTTATTTCACTAACACAAGAGTCACTAAAAAGATATATTCTTAAGTTGAAAAAGAAAAGTACAGAATTAGCATGGTGTCACTGGGAATAGAGGAGCAGAAAAGAGAATGGTAAATATAATATTCAGTTGTAGCTCTTCATTTAAAAACATCTCAACATCAACTTGTTTTCATCCTTAGCTCTTTCTGAGCAATGGGTAAAACTTTTGTCACTACTTCACCATGAATCTCTCATCAATCCATTGACATTTTCCCAGCTGAAAGGTAAAATATCCTTTTAACCTTTAAACTTTTTATTTTGAAACTACTTCAAAATAACTTACAAAAGTTACAAAAACAGTACAAAGATTTCCACGTACACTCTTCATCCTATTTTCCCTGATTTTAATATCTCACACAATCCCACTGCAATTATCAAAAACAGGAAATTAACTTTGACACAATGCTATTAACTAATCTACAGACCTTATTCAAATGTTGCTAGCTGTCCCACTAACAGCTGTTTTCTGACCAGGATCCAGAACAGGCTCTCACATAGCACTTTGCTGTCACATCGCCTGTAATCAGGGGGTATTGCTTAGTCTGTCGTTTATGAACTGGAAACTTTGGAAGAGTGCTTGTCAGTTTTTTTTAGAACATCCCTCAACTTGGGTTGGAGAAGGAAATGGCAACCTACTCCAGTATTCTTGCCTAGAGAATCCTGTGGACAGACGAGCCTGGTGGACTGCTGTCCATAGGGTTGCACAGAGTCGGACATGACTGAAGCGACTTAGCACGCATGCATGCATTGGAGAAGGAAATGGCAACCCACTCCAGTATTCTTGCCTGGAGAATCCCAGGGACAGAGGAGCCTGGTGGGCTGCCTTCTATGAGGTTGCACAGAGTCAGACACGACTGAAGAGACTTAGCAGCAGCAGCAGCAGCAACTTGGGTTTGTCATATACCTCATAGGGATTAAATTCAGGTTATGCATTTTGTTTTGGCAATATTACATGTTGTATTCTTTTCTGTGTATCAATTCAGAAAGCACATGATATCCATTTGTCCCTTTACTGGTGATGTTAATTAACTCTGATCATTTATTAAAAGTAGCGTCTGCCAGATTTCTCCACCATAAAGTTAGTATTTTCCCCATTGTGGTTGATAAGTACCTAGAGGGTGATCCTTTGAGACTATGTAAAAGACCATGCTTTTCATCATACTTGTACTTTACCCAACAATTTTATCATCCACTATTCTTTTTTTAAATTACAGCTTTATTAAGGTATAATTTACCTAGCATAAAATTCACTCATTTTAAGTGTACAATTCAATAGTTTTGATGCATTTTTCCAGTTGTACAACAATCACCAACATCTAGTTTTAGAACACTTCCATCATCCCCCAAAATTCCTTTGTGTTTGTCTATAATCAATCTTCTCTCCACCTTGGGCTTCAAATAACCATTGATCTGTTTTCTGTCTTTGTTTATATAATGTACTAATCATTTTCTCATTATTTATTTGCTTGAATCCTTGTCTGCACAAGGGCAGACCTAGATAGTTGAGGAAGGAGAAATCTTAAGCCTAGAACATTGTTTGGTATTTGACACAGGACCACTGATCAGCCTGATAATCAAGAGAAATGATGAGTCATTCACTGACACCAAATCAAAAATAGCCTTTGGAAAGTTTGTATTTTAGTAGGAGTTAAATGATCCAGATGCCTTCAGTTCAGTTCAGTTCAGTTCAGTTGCTCAGTCGTGTCTGACTCTTTGGGACCCCATGAATCACAGCACACCAGGCCTCCCTGTCCATCACCAACTCCCAGAGTTCACTCAAACTCACCTCCATCGAGTCAGTGATACCATCCAGCCATCTCATTCTCCGTCGCCCCCTTCTTCTCCTGTCCCCAATCCCTCCCAGCATCAGAGTCTTTTCCAGTGAGTCAATTCTTCACATGAGGTGGCCAAAGTATTGGCGTTTCAGCTTCAGCATCAGCCCTTCCAATGAACACCCAGGATTGATCTCCTCTAGAATGGACTGGTTGGATCTCCTTGCAGTCCAAGGGACTCTCAAGAGTCTTCTCCAGCACCACAGTTCAAAAGCATCAATTCTTTGGCGATCAGCCCTCTTCACAGTCCAACTCTCACATCCATACATGACCACTGGAAAAACCATAGGCTTGACTAGACAGACCTTGGTTGGCAAAGTAATGTCTGCTTTTTAATATGCTATCTAGATTGGTCATAACTTTCCTTCCAAGGAGTAAGCATCTTTTAATTTCATGGCTGCAATCAACATCCGTAGTGATTTTGGAGCCCAAAAAAAAAAGTCTGACACTGTTTGCCCATCCATTTCCCATGAAGTGATGGTACCAGATGTCATGATCTTAGTTTTCTGAATGTTGAGCTTCAAGCCAACTTTTTCACTCTCCTCTTTCACTTTCTGCCATAAGGATGGTGTCATCTGCATATCTGAGGTTATTGATATTTCTCCCGGCAATCTTGATTCCAGCCAGATGCCTTAGATCTTCTATTAATTCATAAAATTCTTCCCAATTAAATTCCTCTCTGCAAAGTCAAAGGTACAAATTTGATGTCTTACAAATCTTCAGGAATTTTGATCCTATCACATCAACATGACTTGGAAAAATGTTAAGGTCCAGAGGTTTTGTTGGTGTTATAGGTCTTCCTTCCTTGGTTTACTGTTGAAAAGTGTTTTCATCAGAGCCAATTTAATTAACTCAGTGCAATATAATTTCAGGGTTGTTATGTCTTTCACACACCCTCCAAGTGAGTATGAAAAAGCTTCATCCGTTTTGAGATGCCAGCTAGCAGTGTATAGACCAGATAGAGCTCACAGTTATGTTTTTTGTGTTGTTGCTGTTTAGTCACTCAGTCATGTCCAACTCTTTGTGACCCTGTAGACTGTAGCCTGCTAGGCTCCTCTGTCCATGAGATTTCCTGGGTAAGAATACTAGAGTGAGTTGCCATTTCCTTCTCCAGGGGATCTTCTCGATCCTGGGATCAAACCCGCCTCTCCTGCTTGGCAGGGAATTCTTTACCACTGAGCCACAAGAGAAGTCAATGTGTTCTGTGTTAAGTATTGTTTTTTAAATCCTAGATATTTCCATCAGTAAAATTTACATATTTAGCTTTTCTTGAGAAATCCTTAAATCTTGTGATACAAGACTCATGTTTCCATAGCTAGAGACAAGCAGTGGCAGTTCACTTGAGGAACAGAGCACTTGTGAGAGCAAGACGCTTTAGTCTGGCACATCCCACCAATTTCTTACTCAGTCTTACCAAGACTGCTTCTCTCATTTAAGCTCCTTGCCCAGCCCCATTGGGCATTTAAGTTTGCTCTCCTAAGCTGAAATTTGAGCAAGATTGTTGGATATTTTTGTTGAGCCAGATCTAACAGAATAAAACTCACTAATCTTGAGTGTACGGATTAATTTTTTCACATAACCACAGATTTTTATATAGGAAATTTTAACTTTTTTTCTTCCTTTACCTACACCTACACCTTATACAGACACTATTTCTATCTCCCCACTCTTTCAATGAGTTTATGCTGGACTGCAGCATGCCAGACTTCCCTGTCCTCCACTATCTCCCGGAGTTTGCTCAAGCTGTCTGTTAAGTCTGTGATGCTACCCAACAATCTCATACTCTGCCACTCTCTTCTTTTGCCTTCAATCTTTGCCAACATCAGGGTCTTTTCCAACATTGGCTAGATTAATATTTATTTCAACATTATTATGAATGTATACATGATATTTACAGAAAACTTTCAGGGAATCCTATGAATATCCTTTTCTTTCTTTCAACTTTTCATTTTCTCTGAAATTAATACTTTTTTGTTGTTGTTCTTATAGTTTTGTTTGCTTACTATTGTGTACCTATCACTGTTCTATCTCAAACTCTTAAACACTTGTCTCAATATTCTTTTGGTATCTTCAAAAGAATCAGGTATTCCTTTAACCTCATATTTTCACAAAAACTATTCTGGGGTCTTGTGACACTTTGTTCTTGGACTTCCAACCTCTAAAAGTGTGAGAATAAAATTCTGTTATCTAAGCTACCCAGTTTGTGGTATCTTGTTATGGCAGACCTAGCAAATGAATACACCAGTGTTTTAAAACTGCATGATAATATGCCTTGAAGTGGGTCTAATTCCATTTATTATCTGGGCACTCAGTGGTTCTTACAATCTGCAAACTCATGTCCTCTCCTTGAATTTTCTAGGATTATTTTATCGTTGACTTTCTTTCCTATATTTTTCCCTGTCTCTCTTTGTGGGACTCCTCTCATACAGCTGTGATCTTATGGTCCTATAACTTTCTTTCTTTTTAATTTTTTAAACTCGTTTTCTACTTCTATGTCTTTTTGCTCTACTCTCTATATTGAGATTTGCTCAACTTAATTATTCAAAGGTTTTTTTGAATTTTTTATTCTGTTAGTCCTCAGGTCCCCTTTTTAATTCCCTTAATGTTCCTTTAAAAAATAATACAATGCTCTTGTTTCATGGGGTCAATATCACCTCTTATCCCTCTATGGATATTTATAATAGTTTTCTGACCCCTTCACAGGCTTGGTTTCTTCCACACTTTTTGTTTGTTTGTTTTGGTCTCTACCTTTCAAATTGGTTTTCCTTAGATGTCTGACAATCGTTGGTGGTCTATTCACATTTAGGAGTGAGGTACTAAAAAGGCTTCTTAGGAGTTCTGACCCCATGGGTGAGCCTTGTAGACTGTCAGCTTCAGCTTCAAGGGCTCTGGCTGGCCCGTATGACTTGATGTCTTCCTCTCAAGGTGGTCAGATGCCCCAGAGAAATTACCATGGGGCTCTAAAATTAGAACAGAGGTAAAATACTTGGGGCTTTACTGGGCTATAAATGTTTCATAAATGTTTCTGTTTATGGTATTGAATTTCATCCCCAAACGTGCCAAGTTTTCTCTAAAAAGTAGTTCTATTTTATCTCATTCAGCCCCTGCCTGGCTGGGACAGGAACAGTTACCTGGCTGAACAGGCTTGAACAGAGGATCTATGGATCTAACCACATCTTAAACTCACTTACAAACCAATCCTCCTGTTTTTAATCCCACCTTTATCCACATTTATGGAGGCACCAGGTATTCCCAGGTACTTTGGGAGGTCTTTGATGTAATCAGGTACTTTCTAGCTCTTTCCGAGGCAAGTTAAGGGGTCATCTTTCTTGGCTGGATACCTCTTGTTTTTATGACTTCTAAATCCCAAATTTCATTGTTCTTCTTGTCCCTCCTAATCTCATTATCATTGTAAGGTTTCTGCCTTAAAAAGCAATTCCTTTGCTGTCACTTTACTGGGTTTCAAGAAAAAGCCAAAGTAAACATGTATATTCAATTGATCACCCCAAATTAGAAGTCAATTTTACATTTTCACAAGGGAATTAAAAGCTGGCTCAGGAGTGTTTGAAGACAAACAGGTCTGCTTTAAATTTTGCTACTGGCCATCCCCACACTCCATCTATCTGATTGACAAATATGTCCATGGAACAGAAATTACAGCTCTGACTCATGCTTTTATCTGAGCAACCACAAGTTTATTCACATTTTTGGTTCATTTGTCAACTGAAAAGGAAACTAATTCTACTAGCTTTAACTCTAACCAAAGGAATCTGAAAAAACTTCCTATCTTCCTCGCTTTGGTTGGGAGTAATGATCCTCCCCCAATCCCTGATTTTCTTCCAAAATAACACAGCCTCTGAATTTTGAGTGCTCAGTATGTGCTGGGCATTGAGCTAGGCACTTTTGCATGCATCATCCCATTTAATCCTCCCTGCAACCCTACAATGCCCACATTACTGTTCCCATTTTGCACAGTGGGAAATTGAGGCTCTGAAAACCTAAAGGGTTTGTTCAGCTTCACACATCTATTAAGTGGCAAAACCAGGGTTTAAATCCGAGTCAGCCTGTGTCCTGACCCTCTTTTAACCCCACTATACTCTCTTGATGATGATTTAGTTCTGGACTTCTTGAATGTTCATTTGCATGTCCCTGGGTCATTTAATTATGTTCTCTTCTCCATTTCTGATGCAATTCTCATACTCTGTGCTGTATGTGAGTGAATGGCATCCAGTTGCTTCAGCCTTCCACCCTTCTTACCCACCTTACACATCACTTCCTTGGGAAAGATTCCATGACTTTCCAGGAATCAATTTGGTGTCTTTTGTGCACTCTTGTAACATATACAGAATCCTGTTTGCCTTATTAAACCAGTGAGTACCCTTTCTAGAAATTATTTATTTACTTATCTCTCAACTACACTAAACTATAGGCTCCTGAGAACAGTGGCAATGGTCATCTTATCCATGTGACATGACTACAGCCTAGTGGAATGCTTGGCACAGAGCGGGTGCTCATTACATACTTTGTTGAATGAATGAATAAATGAACAAAATTATACTTACATCTCAGACTGAATGAAATTTTTTTCTCATTTAAAATGTTCTAAATGATATTTTGACATTTGTCAAACAGGACTTTAAAAAACTCAAGTCTTTAACACTTTACATGAACTATTCAGAATACAGATAATATTTTAACTCACATATAAAACAGCTGTGTGGATGTTAATCCATGAAGCAAGTGCTGACAAGTTTTCAAAATACCTATTGAATTTCACTGTAGAATTTTAATCTATGTTTTAACTAAAATGTCATCTTATTCTCAAATAAAAATCTGTCATGCTTTGAAGCCTTCTGTTTTAATTGTGGGGAAATCCCATAATTTAATGATAAAGTAAAATGCAGGAAATAATCAGAAAAGAATTTTTTATCTCCAGTTGTTACTGTGAATGGATCTGTTGCTATTTTTCTTGCCTCAAGAAAAGATAAGATTACCTCTTATCACCATTCCTGAGGAAATAGAAATTCATACAACTGTTATCAGAATTTATGCAAAATGTTTCTCAGAAGATGTGATTTTCCAGCTCAGACATTCTCTAATTTGAAATCAGCCAAATAAAAAGAGGAGATAGATGGGATTATAATACAAATGGGGAGAAGTGAAAAACTCCTTGAAAGAACGTACTTTTTACACAGTTTTAAAAATTGCAAAGAAGTCAACTGCTTTGTTGTGACACCTCATACAAGTCTTTACGGTGACTTGAGAAGCCACCTGTTTATTCTATATGGAATCAAGGAAGGTCGAGGAGGCCATAGTTAACCTCTGATATACCCTTGAGGGAAGAGTGTCATTGACCAAATACTAATTTCCCAGATATATTCATAGCATTGCCACACAGTAATGAGAATAAATGGTCTATTATACATTGAAATAATTACTGGTAAAATAAAGCATCAACTGTGGCATTTTTCAATAACCTACCCCAGGGACGACAGAGAATGAGATGGCTGGATGGCATCACCGACTCGATGGACATGAGTTTGAGTGAACTCCAGGAGTTGGTGATAGACAGGGAGGCCTGGCGTGCTGTGATTCATGGGGTCACAAAGAGTCGGACACGACTGAGCGACTGAACTGAACTGAACTGACCCCAGTATCCAAGAGCTCATAATCTAGGGAAGAGAACGCCCTGAACTATGGCCTTCCTAAATGTGGCAGAATATCTAAACCTCTAGTAACACAAAGTTGAAATACAAGTTCCACTGGGATAAACAAATACAACAAATGATATTCCACAGCCAGAACACCATATGCAGAATTTACCAAGGAAATTTTGAGAACCATTTCAGTAACTCTTGGATCCCACAGGATTTTTGAATTTTTTTTTTTTTGGAGACTATTTTGCCAAAGAGAGTTCCTATGTCCGCCTGTGGGGACAGGAGACATAAATGAAGGAGGACTGCCACTTCCTTCCAGGGCTTCCAAAATACATTTCAGAGCTTGAAATGACAATGTTATTGTGGCTGGGAGACACAAATACACTGCCTGATTCCTGCCCAAGGATATTAAAGTGGCCTGGGGAACAAAGGTAGAGGTTGTGTTGGGATCAACCAGGATAGTCAAACCAAGAGTTTATAAGCAGCTTCTTTTATTTCTTTAAAAAATATTTAATTTTCTCCCCTTCTGTGGGTCATCTTTTCACATTGTTGGTGTGTTGGGGTAGACCCAGGGAGCTACACTGGGTCTCTGTTGTGGTTCATGGCCTTTCATTGTGGCATAGAGGCTTTCTCTACATGCCCTGCGGCATGCAGGATCTTAGTTCCCTGACCAGGAATGGAACTCACGTCCTTTGCCTTGGAAGACAGATTCTTAACCACTGGACCACCAGGGAAGTCATCTCAGTGGATGAAAGCAGTTTCAGTGGATCAGATGTGGGCCACATGGAAAAGATCCAACCAAGAGTCATTTGGGGTGCTGTCAAGTAGGATCACTTAGAGAGTGAAGAACCCTAGCAGAAGGAAATCGGAGGGGAGCTGCAAAGGAGTCACAAGTGAACAACAGGCATAGAAATGTGCAAACCAGTAACACGGCCTATAGAAGAGAGGTCTCCAGGAAAGCAGTTTTCCAAAGGACCTAAGCAAGTCCCCAGAAAAGAGTCAGCTTTGAATATTAAAAGCTTCCTTATTTACCATTCCTCCAACCCCAAGAGGTCAGAAACTGGCTAGCCAGCTGGAGTAGGAGAAGAAAAGAAAAATGGTATAAAGTGGAGAGAAGAAGCCAGCCATGCATCCTTCCCCACCTTTGCTGCTGCAGGCTGCCAGGCTCAAGCCCTCCCCAGCTGGGGGAATATTTGGCATTAAAGATAAGGTGGAATTTTGATCAGGATCTTGGGCTAGACATTTTGGCCTCAGACTTGAAACTATGTTTGCACCTAAGAACATTGACCTAAGAGAAAAAGTCATGGAACCTGCCCACCTTCCCATATGTGGTTGGCAAGAATTATCCTCACTGAAGGCACTTAGAAAGGCAGTGGGAAACCATAATAAAGATGTGTTTTGCTTCCATTTACCAGTCATACACTCACTAAATGGGTTACCAGGACATTCACATTTGTATACTCAGGATTTATTTTTCTTTATTTTGTTATTGAGGTATAGTTGATGTACACTATCATATAAATGTCAGGTATACATCATAGTGATTCATGATTTTTTTTAAAAAAGTATTGAATTTTAAAAAGGTTTATTTCTGAACAATGATCTGGTCCTGGAAAGAGAACCACGTCAGGATTCTAAACACTGAAATGGGAAAAAAGCATTTGAAAAGTGCATACAAACTTTGGTCTGGTGCTGACAGGCATCCATGGGCAACAAAATTTCTGAAATTCTATAAACTTGTCTGGTTTCTGTTTTTCTCCAAATGACTCAAGGTGTTTAGGGAGATCATAGTTACTTAAAGAGAGATACCCTCCTTTTGGAGATACCCTCCAAAAGGGTAGAGATTACTCAGAAGGGTAGATACAAATCAGCAAGAAAAACTCTAAGGGTTTTTCATAGGCAAGTGGGACAAAACACAAATAGACACACAAGAAAAATACAACTAATTAATGAAATAATATGGGAAAATATTCAGCTCATTTAATAAACACATAAAGCATTTTAAAATTTATTTTTAGTTGAGTAAACTTGTGAAAATTAAAAGTGAATACCAGTGTTAGTGAAGGTATGAAAGAGTCTCACACATTGCTGATAATTTGGCATAAACTTAAAGCCAAAATTATGGCTGTAATTTTTATTTGTATTTTTAACTTTTTATTTTGAAAACTTTATAGATTCACAAAGCAGAAACTTCTACTCCTCATCTAGATTGACTAATTATTTACTTTGTTATTTTCAATTTTATTTTGGTATTATAAATATTATCATTATCATTATTGACCATCTGAGAATAAGTTCCAGACATCACACCATTCTGCCCCTTTACCATAAATACTTCAGTGTATATCTCCTAAGAATAAGGATAATCTCTTTATTCTCTTATACAACCATGGTGTAAGTATCAAGTTTAGCAAATGTAATTTTGATACAATACTATTACCAAATACAGAGTCAGTTGGCAGATCTTACCAGTTGCTTAGTAGTTTTCTTTAAGGTATCCTTTTCTTCATCCATGATCCACTTCTGTGTCCCTCATTGCTTTGAGTTTTTCTGTCTGTTTAGTCTTGTAAGCTGTACCAGTTCCTCAGCTTTTGTCTTTCATGGCATTGACATTTTTGAAAAACAATTGGCAGTTGTTTAGTAGAATGTCCTTCAACGTAAGTTTGTCTACTAGTTCCTCATGATTACACACAGGCTTTTTTGGCATGAGTTTCCAACTTTTGACCTAATAATTTCCACTTCTGGGAATCTATTATGAAGAAATAATAGTAAGGAAAAAACAGTTTTAATGTTGTATTTATACGAGATGAGGAATGTCCACTAAACCTATTCTGATAATCGTTTTATGATATAAGTCAAATCATTATGTTGTATAACTTAAAAGTATACAGTACTGTATGTCAGTTATCTCACAATAAAACTGGTGGAAAACCCCAATTTATATGGCTCCAAAGCAGCACAAATGTCAAATAATAATAAAATTACAGCCCGCATGTTCTGAGAGCATGTACTCAACAAGCAGCAGTATGTTCTATTGTTTATGTGCTTCATCTTATTTAATCTCCCTCCCCCATAAATCCTTCCTCTCTCCAGGCAAGATGACTTTGGGAAAATTGCCTAAAACTTACTGTAAAGAAATATTTATTTCTTCCTTAGTGTCCAGTGTGCATGTGCTCAGGTTGAGGAAGATGGGGATGGCAGTGCCAGACCTGGGAGACGGAATCCTTACCACCCTTTGTCTATATTCTACTGGATAGTCCTTACCATGGACTGCCAGGAGGCACGAGGTATCCCCTAAGAGCCAATGGCATTTATAGAAACGGCAGTCACATGGTAGCTGGTTTCACAGGCTTTGGGAAAAAGTCTGAATTCTTTGCCAGGACCCTCACATTCAGGTCCTGCACACCTTCCAAGTTTCATTTCTGGCCTCTTCAGTCTGCACTCTCTGGGCTCCATTATACTTTTAATTCCCAGGGTGGGCAGTGGTGTCTCCTGGCTCCCTGCCTTCGCATGCAGTATTTCTTCTGCTTGGAGTATCCTGAATGCGCTCTTCTCTGCGTGGTGAATGCTTGCTTGTCATTTAAGACCAGTTCCCATGTCACTGGGTCAGTAAAGTCATTCTTCCTCAGTGTTAACTTCTCTGCCAGCACCCTCTTCACCAGCATAAATCATTTCCTGTCTGTGCTTCCTCACTGTCATAGAGTTTTGTGCAACAAAACATTCCTGATTGTCCCACGGAACTCAAGCCTCTTCTTTCCTTGGTAACATGTATCTTGCTGCTAGATCATGAATTCTGGGAAGTCACTGAGCAAGTATGTTAATGGTTTTGCCCTTAGTAGCATTTAGTTCAGAACTGACATGTGGGAACCACTTGATAAATATTTGGGGAATTAAAGGAAGGTACATAAATGATGAGAAGATTCATTCATTCATTCACAAATTGATCCAAGGTCCTTCTTTCTAGTTATAAAATGCTATAGCATGAGTACTTCCTATTGATGAAATAGCATTGTATATTAGAATATGGCCTAATTTACATTTAAAATACTTATATATAGTAACATAACCACATAAGATATATACATACATATATGAGTGTGTGTATATACAGTAATTCCCCCTTATCCAAAGGGGATACGTTCCCAGACCTCAGTATGTGCCTGAATCTGTGGATAGTATTGAACCATACATATAATATTTTTCCTAAACATACATACTATGATACAGTTTAATTTATAAATTAGGCAAGTAAGAGATTAACTATAACTAACAATAAAATATAACAATTATAGCAATGTACTACAATGAGTTATGTGAATGCAGTCTCCTACTTTTTGCACAAGTTTAATGGATTTTCATATTAATAAGCACATATCATGTACTGTGGTCATAACTTTAGTCGTTTGAAGTGTGACAGCAAAACTAGTATGAACTTCCTTTTCCTTTTTCACAATTTTATGGATAGAATATTCATTCTTACCACAGATCTTAGCAACCTCAACACATGATTTTTTTTCTTTCCTTATTAAGAACTTTCACCTTTTGACTTAAAAGAAGCACTTTGTGGCTTCTCTTTGGCACATCCAAATTCCAGATAGCTATTCTTGCACTTTGTGCCTGTTCGTAAGCAAAAAGCAAAGCTTGAACACAGACACTGTGATGCTGCATATGATAACCAAGAGAGTTGTTAAGTGACTACCAGCAAATACACTGAACAAAGGGCTGATTCATGCTTGAGGTGGGAAGGAGCAGGGCAGCGGGAGATTTTATCACAATACTCAGAACAGTGTGCATTTTAAAACTTACGCTTATTTCTTGAACTTTTCCTTTTGTATTTTCAAACTGTGGTTGACTGAGGGTAACTGAAACCATGAAAAGTGAAGCGGTGATAAGAGGGACTAATATGTACATATTAAGAAAGAGTTTCTTGTTTTATTCTTTTCATATTTGCAGATTTCTTTTGATAACACTAGGAATGAGGTGGAGGAAATTAGAAGTTCCAAATTCTAATATTTGCACTATGGCTAGATTTAAATGCTAGCACACAAGTCTTTCTGTATCTGTCCTCAATTACAAGATGACAGTAAAGAGATTGACTTGATAGCAATAATCCATGTGCTAGTTTGGTTTCTCAAGAAATAAATACAAAACAGAGCTGGAAGATATGCATAAAAAGGTACAACCAAAAAATTCAAGAGCGTAAAAAACGGCTCTAACTTCCTCCTGAAAGACACATGAACTTAGCCACTTCAAGTTCAATTTAACAAATATTTATTAAATGTCCACTCTATGTTCAATACAGGATCAACTCTTCATTCATTTATTCCACAAGAATTTTTTGAACATTTACATTGTACCAGGCATTACTGCAGATAATAGAGAAAGAGAAAGGAATAAAATAAAAATCCCTGCCCTCATGGAAATTATATTCTAGAAGCATAAGAGGTAATAAAGTTGCAAATAAATAAAATATGCAGTATGTCAGATAGCAACAAGTGCCATGGAGAAAAATGGAAGTTGGAAAAAGAGCTAGGGAAAAGGCATTGCAATGTTAAGTAGATGGTCACGGAAGGTGATATTTGAGTGAAAGCTAATGGAGGTCTTGAATGGCTTGGGTGATATGGAATGAAATGTACAAATGTCATCCTTTTCTGTATAGACCTGAGAACTCTGCATTCGACTAGGCTGTGGAACGACCTGATAATGAACAGGTATTTACTGGTAATGATGTATTCAACTAAACAAAGCGTGCTGTCAGACTGAATGAGATACTCCTTTAGGTAGAGGTGGACATTGACAACTCAAACTGTAAAGGATCCAGAGAGACTGCATGTGATGTCTGGTGAGGATGGCAAGAAGAATGACATAAGTAAAGGGGGTCCCAGGCAGTAAGAACACTGATTTCTTTAGTTGAAGATCTTCTTGCTTCAACAGAGAGGTAACGGATAGTGGCTCAGTGGTAAAGAATCTTCTCCCCTGGAGAAGGAAATGGCAACGTACTTCAGTATTCTTGCCTAGGAAGTCCCATGGAAGAGGAGCCTGGCAGGCTAGTCTGTGAGCTTGCAAAAGAGTTGAACACAATTCAGCAAATAAACAGCAGAGGCAAGGGATAGCATTAGTTACACGAAGTGGAGAAACCACTGTAAGTCAGTTGAAGAAGGTCACACTTAGTCATAGAGGCTATTGGAAGCCACCAAAGTTAAATGAGAAAGGAAGAAATATGATGAAACAAGTATTTTAATAAAATTAATATAGCAGTAGAGTCAGTTGGATTGGAATAAGAAGCTAGAGGCAGGGAACCACTTAAAATCTTATTTTTGTTATCCAGGTGTTATAAGGCTGGGTCAGAATGGAAGCAGTGAGAACAATGATATTTATAAAGCAGTGAAGTTTATATAGAATAAACGACAGGCTTTGTTAGCCGATTAGATCTGAAGGGTAAAGAAGAGTAAGTCAGAGCTGACACATTATAAAGAGGTGAGGAGAGGGGGTCATTCTATGGCCAAGAACTCTGTGATCCAAACAGGGTGTGACTTGCTCAGGATCACATAGTTAGTGAAAACCTGAAGCCAGAACCCAGAATCCATGCTTTACCCTCCATTAAATGATGCCAAGGCGTTTAAATGGCAAGTGGAAAATAGTGCCCCTGACAGAAATGAGTGACTATGGAGGGATAGCAAACTTGTACAACTGAGCAGGGGAGATGGAGAGTTTCCATTCTGTATCTGTGGAGTTTGGAGATATTTGAGTGGAAAAATCTGGGAGACAGGCAACCCTTTAGGGCTGGAAATGCCCTGTAATAGTCTGTGATCTTGGTCCAGTCACTTAACCTCTCTTAGCCTTGGTTTCTCCATTCACAGAGTGAGATAATGTTATTAATTAAGGGTTGTTATCAGTTAATTAATATTTGTAAAATGTTTGAAACAGGCCCTGGTACAAGATAAGCGTTATTTAATTATTTGTTGTAAGAAATAAGTAAGAGCAATGTAAAGAAAGACATTGGCTTTCTGGAGAGGTAAGAAGATATGGAGAAAACTACAGGAGAATTTGAGATCGTTGATATAAAGTCTGTCATAGAAGGGAGGGATTTTATAAAGGTGAGAAACAGAACCAAATGACGCAAAGATGCAGAGAAAGAGGAAGGTCAAGAGAGGCCATACAGTGTGGAAAGAAGGAGGCCTTCCAGAGTAGGTTGGTTTTCAACAGAGTAGCAAGTAGGAGAGAAGCCCTAGAGGGAAATCAGGAAGAGTCAGAAATGGAAGCAAGATGCTACAGTATTTTTCAATTTTGCCATCAATTTATGACTGTACCCAAGAGGAGAGAAAATTTAAAAATAGGCATTTGCCTAATTTAGTGGATGACACATTTATGGTGAAATACTAGATGGCTATTAAATTTGGAGTCATTTCTAGCCATCATTTCTAACCAGGGAGTTAATAAGTTGGAGGATAGTCATGCTGACCTTACTTTCACAATTATGTACCAAACGCGAAGGTCAATGAGTTGAATGTAGCATGAGCTGACATAAGATGGGAGATTTTAAGATTTCTTCCTCTCCACACACAAAAGGTTTCCTTAATTGCAAATTCTGAAAATCTGAGATACTTCTATTATACTTTATCTTTGTGTGCACATCAATATATTTTGCTCTATATGTCACAAACACACAGAAACAGAGAAGCCCATCCGAAAGGCTGACTTAGTACACAGTGGACTGAAGATTCCAGTGTAAAACAATTTTATACAAATCATTTATTTGTTCCCAGTTTGAAGAGGTACTTGAATTGTTCTCTTAGTATTTTTCTACGTAAATCTTTGCTTATAAATTCCAGCGTGGTAAACATACCTGGGAGAATTTTGAAAGTCAGAAACTCCACATTTCAAAAACCTTCTTTCCCTTTAGATCTCATTTCATAGTCTATGTAATGTTAGACTTATTATCTTTGTCTTATACAGTTCTTATAGGCATTGATGTCTGAAGGGGATAGGAGAGTGATATAACAGTTCTGAAGAATTATTATACTACCTGAGAAGCCGAAACCAGAGAAAGAAAGATGGCAGGCAAGACATAGAATTCAGCTCCCAGGCATTTTAATATTAGGTGGCAAACTAGGGACCATTGGACCAGCACTATCAAATAGGGATATAATGTGAGATTCACGTGCAATTTAAAATTTTCTTTAATGAGAGCGACATTCTAAAGAGGGAAAAATAAATGAAATTTTATAATATTTACCTAATATATGCTAAGTATAATTTTACCATGTGATCAATGTAAAAATCAGTGACAGGACGGTCTGCATCATTTTTTCTGCACTGTCTTCAAAATTCGGGATGTATTTTACACACTCAGCACATCCCAATTCAGAATAACCGCAATTGCAAATGGTCCATAACCACATATGGCTAGTGGCTACCACACTGGACAGTAGTGCAGTTCTGAACCAAACATATCTCGCTTTCGGATTTTTTTAAGCGTCAGCTGGCAAACAGAGACATTACATAGGGAGTGCTCTAGTAGAGTAAACCTTAGGGCAAGACAGTAAACATGGACTTTTCCACTCGAGTAAGCACTGGGACTTTCTGACTTCTTTCTTGAGTTTGGGGTTGAACTTCTTAGTACACTTCTCAGTATGCAGCAGAAATAAACAGGGCTGCAGCATACTCTTGAACCACAGGAAAGCGCTGTGCACCGTTCCCCCAGAGAAAAGCACTTACCTCCAGTTTTTTAAAAAATTGTTTATTCCTTGCATGGATTATTACATTTATTTAAATCACCCCAGTAAGGATGACGGATATATCGTTTGCAAAAGTTGGTATGTATCTCGAAGTTTCTATCAACTTTTTTTTCTTTTAAGTTGCTTTCCCCCGGGCATGGTGTAGATACTTAACAAGGCCTAGCGCAAACAATTCCAGGGTTGGTTTCCCGATCTCGCCAATTTTGCGGGGCGGAAGGCGCGGGTTCCCAGCTCTTGCCCACACTCCCTGGCAGCCTCACAGCACCGGGCAGATGGAGTTTCCGGCCTCGCTCAGTGGTCGCCGGGTCATCCGCCTGCGCTCCTTTCTGCCTGAGGTCTGGCCCCCGGGGAAGAGCGCGCCGGTGTTGCGAGCATCCGGAGGGCAGTTCCGCGGTGGGCCCACACCCTCCTCGCGCGCCGCTCCCTGCGAGCCAGGCCGGGTGCCGTGTGGCCGGGCTGGCCGCCGCAGCTCTGAGGTTGGGCCCTCCCCCGGGGTGATTTCAGCGCTGAAGGTGGAAATACGGAAGTTTCCAGCCGCGACTGACAGATGAGGCTCGCGTCCAGCGCGGCATGCGCTGCAGCGGCTCTGCGGAGCGCCGGGGCCCGGCTGTGCGCATCCCGCGACCCTAGAGGCCTACCAGCCGCCGGCGCGCCATGGCCACGCTGCCGAGCGCAGAGCGCCGCGCCTTCGCGCTCAAGATCAACAGGTGAGACGCGCCCCGCAGCGGACCCGCCGCCGCACAGCCGCGGGCGATGGAGCGCGGTGCCCCGGCTGCTCCGAGCTGTGGGGGTGGGGTGACGACGACGCCCGCAGCGTCCCCGGGAGTCAGCCGGCCGCGCCCCCGAGAGCCGGTGGGACCCGGAGCCCGGGCGGCTGCGGTGGGGCCACTGAGCGCAGTGGCCCGAAAGCTGAGCGCAGCCCTCCTGGTAGTCCTTGGTCACCGGCGTCTCTTTCCGGAGCCACCTCCCCAACCCCGCCTCGCCTGCGCCGCCCCCGGGGTTGACAGGTGGCCGGGCCGGGTAGTGTGAAGGGTGCAGGGCCCGCCGAGTTTCTCGTAAACTGCGCCTCCTTTTGAGGCTGCCCTGAGAAGGGGCGAGAGAAGTGGGTAAAATGAGGTGAGTTTTGCTCAGGCAGCTGCTTCAAGACTTGGGTTATTCTGAGGAGGGCTCTTTCCCCTCTCGTTTTATTTTTCCAGAAAAAAAGTTTGGCTCCTACCGACATCGCTATTTTTATTCTCTGGTCCAAAGGAGCCATGAAGTGGAAAAAGTGATTTTTAAAAAATTCTCCATTTAAATAAACAAGAAAGGAATGACTTGTGGCTGACATTTTTACATTTTTAGCGCTCCAGTCAAGAAGTAAGGACAGAGATCTAACCCACCATCCAGTTTATAATAAAAACTGCACAAACTAAATGTAAGCATATTTACTGCTCAAAGTTCTCACCAGAGGTGCTTTAACTGCAGTTTTTTTCCCTCCTCTGAAAACTGCTGACAAGTGTTTGAAGACATTTTTGTCATGCCCTGAGAAATCTAGACTGGTTAAAAGATAATATGAAATTCATCCTGAAGGGTCAACTTATTTTACGGCCCTCTCAGGGCTAGGATTAGTTAGTCTTTGAGCCGAGCCTGTGAAAGGCAGGTTCCACAGCCCATTTTTGTGCTGCTAGACTTTGAAGAGGTTTGAATGACCAGGAATTAGAAGCCCGGAATAATAAGGCGGTAAGGAAATGGCAACCCACTCCAGTGTTCTTGCCTGGAGAATCCCAGGGACGGGGAAGCCTGGTGGGCTGCCGTCTATGGGGTCGCACAGAGTCGGACTCGACTGAAGCGACTTAGCAGCAGCAGCAGCAAGGACTTGCGGAGGGCATGTTGAGCTTTATTAGGCATTTTATTTCCACCTGTTGTGTAGCTGTGAGCAAACCATTTCTTTTACCTTACTATTTCTTCATCTTTAAACTAGTTTAATTAGTATTGTGTACTGTGTATGGTGATGGACAGGGAGGCCTGGCGTGCTATGATTCATGGGGTCGCGGAGAGTCGGACACGACTGAGCGACTGAACTGACTGACTGACTGTGTATTAATGTTGTATTAAAGGTAGTCAAAGGTCACAAAGTATATCAGGGATTTCCTTGTGGCCATTTTTTCTCTATTAGGTTTCATGCCTGTTGCCATGAAGGAGGGGCAATTCGTTTAGGGGCTGAGGGGGATCAAACTGAAGTTCCTCATGGATGTACCACTTGCTATAGCTGCTGCTGTTCTGTCTCTGTGAATTTTAGGTCAGGTGGTGTAACAGGGGTGGAGTTAATCTAAGGAGAGCTGTGGGACCTGTGCTAATCACTGCAGGCAGTCTCTAAAGCAGCAGAGGGGTTGGTGTTGTCTGAGGGTTAGGGGTAAAGGCCCTGGCTGGAATCAGATTTGCTTGCCAGTTGGCTCTGTTTCAGACTGGACATGCTATTAATATTTAACGCCTCTACACTTTGAGTTTGTGTCTGTGCAATGGGGACACTCCTAGTACCTCCCTTGTGTGACTATTGAGAGGATTAAGTGAAATAATATATACAAAGTGCTTGTAGTGCCTGGCTCAGAATCAGTGTTGAATAAATGTTGGCTGTCCTCATCCACATTACTATCAGTTTTATCATTGTCATCATCATCTCCATTGCCACCATCTTTAAGATCTTAAGAAAGAAAGTTAGGAAGGAAAGCTGAAGCTGGAGAGCTTCTTGTGCAGAGATCCCTTTGGGCTAGGTGTGATGATACCAGTGGCAGGTTGGAGTTGCCTTGGGGTGGATGTTCTCTCTCAAATGGCTCCCATCTCTGTGCTGAGAATGCCAGACACGCCTTGTGAAACAGAGTGTGTGATGGATCTGAGCAAGAAGATCCCCACTTAAATAAAATATCAAAGGCTCCCTAATACTCAGGCAAGAATAAGGATTAGATATTCCTGTTTGGGGGGGTTCAGTTTTCCCTTTGGAAGCATTTTGTATATTGGGTAGAGTTATGCTAAGGAACTTGGTAGAAATTAATGTTCGATGCAGTGGATTAATACAGACATACGTAGTATTATTAACATAATATTAAAATGTACCACATATTGTTCATTTACTATGTCCCATACACTGTGTTATGTGCTTAACGGGTTGTATCATTATTATATCATTAGATTCTTATAAAAACCCTATGAAACTCACCCGAAGTCTCCTATAAAATAGGAAGATGAAGCTTGGAGATATAGTTGCACAAGGCCATGTAATTTGTTCAAGGCCATGCAGACAGCAGAGGCAGAGCTAGCATTACAAATTGCTCCAAAGTATTCTTAACTGGTCATGTGCCAATTTGAAATTCTTAAGAATTTCCTTTAAAAGCAAACAGGGAATTGATTTTTAAAAAGACATCATTTCAGTAGCAGCATTGCAAATTGTTCTGATCAGTGTTTAATATGTAAATAAACCAACAATGTGATGTTCTGCAATTTTGAAGTTGAAAAAGAAAATATTTTCTCTTGCATGCCTATGTACTATTTTTTAAAATAGATCAACTTACAAAAGTAAGGCAATGTTGAAATATGGTCATCAGTTACATTCAGCATGGGTTCATATTTTTTCACCTCTCTACCCTGAATGATACAAACTGCCATTAAAAAATGTTTGTGGGGGTAAAATCAATGTGTTTCCTATCAAAGAAATATTCAAATCCGATACATAAAAATTTTTACTTGTAAAGAGCTCATTCTGCCCACACCAGCCTCAAAAAAGAGTGAGCACACTACCTCACAGTAGGAAAGGAATGATCCCCACTGTTCCCAAATTCCGTAACTTCCTGCAAGCAGCATTGCTCAGTCTAGGGACAGGGCCAAAGCAAAGGAGGAACCTGAGAATGCCCGTTAGTGCCTATTCCTCCGTGATTGCCCTGGCTCTTTCTTTCATATTTTTTTTCAAAATTAGTATTTACTTTTGGCTGTGCTGGGTCTTTGTTGCTGCACAGACTTTTCTCTAGTTGTGGCAGCAGGCAGGGGCTGCCACTCCTCAGCTGTGGTGCTCTGGCTTCTCATTGTGATGGCTTCTCTTGTTGTGTTGGAGCCAGGGCTCTAGGGCACCTTGGCTTCAATAGCTGGGGCACGTAGGCTCAGTAGTCATGGCTCCCAGGCTCTAGACCACAGGCTCAATAATTGTGGCGCATGGGCTTAATTGCTCTATGGCATATGGAATCTTCCTGGCACAGGGATTGAACTCCTGTCTCCTGCATTGGCAGGAGGATTCCTTACCACTGAGCCACCAGGGAAGCCCTCTCTCATATTCTTATGAAGCCTAAATTTCCATGTGTTAGAAATCATCGTAGGCCATTTTTTGTTTCCTTTTGAGCACCAAGTATAATTGTATGATGTGGTTGTGTGACTTAGAACAGTCAAACATTTCTCTAGAACCCACAGTTTAGGGAGATACAAGAGGACAGATCCACCACTGAATTTTTCTGAGCTTAGATCCAGTTTCTTATAAGTGTTAGATATTTGCCTTCATTTCAGTTTAATTGTCACTGACTTCCTGTGCACAAAGGAAAGACTAGATCTGAATTAGGCAATTCATAATAATGTTTGCATTGGGGATTTCAGGCACTTCTGCATTCAGTGTCATGATACAATCCTTGTATGAGTGCCAGATCTCATCAACTACCCTTTTTTTCCTAGTAGCATTTAGGGCTTTTATGTATTATAAAAATTATTGTTACTCTTCTGAAAATTCATTAAACAAAATCTTAGACTCTTTCAAACACAGAATAGACACAGAACTAGATCAAATATTAAAGTAAAGGTAAAGAGAAAAGAAGTGCGGAATGCAGAAAAAACATTAATGATCCTTTGGACGTTCAGTTGAAAAGGATAAATAATAATGGCTTATGCTTATATAATGGTTACTGTATGGCAGCCTCTACATGTCATAACTCATTCACCCCTCTGAGGTAAGAACAATTACTGTCTCCATTTTACAAATGGAGAAACTGGGTACAAAGGAATAATGAAAACTGTTCAAAGTCACAAACAGCTAAGGGCAGAGCTGGGATTCAGATGCAGGCAGCCTTGCTGCAGAATCTTCTTCCTCAACCCCATCTACCATGCTGTCATCTCAATTTTATTTTAAAATAATAATAAAATTAGTAATATTTATTGACTACTTTCTATGTGCCTATTATCGTCGGAACGTTTGTATAACTTTATTTCATCATTATAGAAAAGGAACAAAATGTGATATATGATAAGAATCCTTAGAGAGTGATTTTATGGAAGATAAAACCAAGCATCTAAAAGACATATTGCTTTCAAGAACAATCCTGATAAAAGATAACTCCAACGATCCTAAAAAAAGATACAAATGAATTTATGTATGAAACAGACCCACAGACATGGAAAACAAATTTATGGTTATCAAAAGGGAAAGGGAGGAGGGCTAAATTAGGAGGTTGGGATTAACATATATACACTACTATATATAAAATAGATAACCAACAAGGACCTACTGTGTAGCGCAAGGAACTGTACTCAATATTCTGTAATAATCTACAATGGAAAAGAATCTGAAAAAGAATATATATATATGTGTGTGTATATATGTATAAAAGAATCACTGTGCTATACACATGAAACTAATATGATATTGTAAATCAGCTATACTTACATGAAAAAAGAACAATCTCAATAACTTTTGGCATAAAGACCAGAACAGGAAGAAGACTGCATTGTTCCTGAGAAGTATTTGCTGATTTCGTCCGTAAAAATGATGCAAGCATTAAAATACATGTATTCATGTGTCTGAATGCATGTTTGCAGTGGAATAGTGCTATTCTTTTACTAGGGATGGCATAGCAGGGTGTGGATGCTCTCAGGAATTACTGCATTTGTCTGATGTGTTCTAGACCAAAGACCATGAGAAGAGGCTTCAGGCAATTACACTTAGAATTTTGGTCTTTCACATTCAGAATCATTGTTTGTTTGTTTGTTTTCAGATTCTTGGAAAAGCCCCACGTGAACTTTAGGAATCTAGTACAATTGAAAGAACCTTCTGCCAGGGTGAACTTTTCAATCAGAGTTTTTTGAGCTCTGACAATTCACATGCATGTAGAGCCAATGATTATTCAGCATGGAAAAGAAAATATAATTACATCATGTGGTTACCTACGAAGAGAGGGAGAGCTCAGGGATCAGGTCTCCCATTTCTACTTTCGGCACAGAGCTAGTGATGGAATGAGCTGTTGTTAAAAACACCTCAGCCTTCCCTCCTCCTAACAGGCAGGGATGTAACAATACTCTCGGTTCTTGTGCTAAGATAAAAGAGTGCTTAGTTCTTTTCAGTGGTGAACACCAGGTGCTTATTGCTGTTTTGGTCAATAATAAGTGGCTAAAGCAACAGGAATGTACTATCCCTGTTCCCACAAATGTTCAGTCTAATTTGTTACCAGTCAGTAGCTACAAAGGTTCTCTAGGCTCCAGGAAAACAAGTTTATACACTGTGTGGTTCCTGTGCTTCTAGAGTTTGCACTATAGTAGTACACTTTGCTGTTTGGGGTACATAGAATAAAAACAGAATGATATCTCTGAAAATATATAGGAAGGCCTCTGTATTCAGGGTGAGGCGAAATCAAATAAATTGGTAAAGTTGGCCTAGAGTATAAGACATTATATCGTGTCCTACTGTGTTCAGATCAAAGGCAGGATTAGAAAAGCAGAAATGGCAATGGTAGAACCAGTGTTTTATCTTTGTTCTATTCTTTCATCTGTGTTCATCATTAAAAGTAAGAAAGTACAACAAGCAAAAATTTATTTTAGTTACAGCTGTTAATATTTGGATGTGTCAGTGAATCTTTCCATTTTTACAAAAATAAGATCACTCTGCACGTCCTGTTTTATGCTGTATTTTTAAATTTAAATATGAACAACTCTCCATGTTCATCCATGTAGGGCTACATTATAATTTACATAGGCTGTGTAAAATTGTGTTGATTAGATATGCAGTGATTTATTGAATTAATTCTCTATGATTGGGTTCTAAGATGGTTTCCAAGTTTTTACAATTATGTACATAGCTTGATGAATAGCTTTATGCATACATCTTTATGTGTTAGTGCAAATACTACCTTCACATTTCTAGAAGTGGGATTCCTTGCTCAAAGGAAAAAAATATTTTTCAGACTTTGATACACATGGCTGAGTTGTTTCCTAGTTCAATTGTACCTCTTTACACTCCTGCCACCGGCCCTATGAGTTCTCATTTCCTCACATTCACACCCCTGCCTGGTTTTATCATTCCTTTAAATCTTTATTAGAAATCTTGACCCTTTATCCTTAATGTGTCTTACCTTTTCCTGTTCAGTTTCTCTCCCAGATCCCTGTATGACCTCTGAGGTCATTCTTTAGGGATTAAAATAGTTGTGCATTTCTCCTTTTTCCTTTGCCTTATGTATAACTATCGATGGTTTTCATCTGTCTTTCTCACTTTCTGTGAGAGATTCTTTTTGTACAGAAAATAGGTGGATTAATTATAAAGGTAGAGTGTTCTAGCAGCTTAGTTCTTTCTTGCTTCTTTTTGAGACTCTAGTTGGCCACACTTTCATTTACTTTTACTTTGCTTAACGATCTAATTCAATCTACCCATCCTTTACATAAACTAGCAATTTTAAATGAAGTAACAAATAGAAAATCAAGAGCTGTGTTCCTCACAAATATACTGGAGTGGGTAACCTTTCCCTTCTCCAGGGGATCTTCCCAACCCAGGGATCGAACCCAGGTCTCCCACATTGCAGGCAGATTCTTTACCAGCTGAGCCACATGTGTTTTCCCTTGGATCACAGTATAGAGACATGGACTTCTGTCATGCTTTGGGAGTTTCCTCTTCCTCTGGGATTGGATTTGCGACTTACACAACATGTTAGTATCACTCTGCTCAGAAACCTCAGAAGGCTTCAGGAGTTCTCCTATCATTTTCATTATACAACAGATAATTTTAACTGTTCTTCCCTGTGAGAAGCCAAATGTAAAAACAGCAGAGAATTAGACTAAAAGGGAACTAGATTGAGAAATGCAGAACTGTAAATAATCACCCCCTTCTTCCTGCTATCTCTTGACTTTCTGGTGTGCAGATGAGTTAGTAGGCTTGCAGATCCTAGGTTGGCTAGTTTGATAGTTCATTCATTCATTCATTTATTCACTCCACCTGTTGCGGGTCACTATGTTCCAAGTGCTGTGCTGGGCCCTGGTAATACAAAGGCAAGCAAGTCGTGATATTCCTGGCAAAGAACAAAACATTAACTCAAAATATGGATCAGAAAAAGATGGAGCTGTCCTTTGCCTCCTAACGCTTCACTGGGTGTTGTGCCTTCAAAGTGGTCCTCTTTAGGGATGTGCCACTTATTCTAACGGTACAAGCATTCTCCAAAACAATTTTGAAAATCCTCTTAGGATTCTGCTCAGAGAATGGAGTATATTTTAAAAAATAAACTCAGTGGTATAAAATCTTTTCACTTTGACAGAGGATCTATTTTTTTCTTGTTTGAAATGTTTCAAAAATAAAGACAATATAGATGATAATATAGCAAGTACCTAAGGGCCCACTGACCAGAGTTAACAAACGTTAACATTTGGTTCTTTTCGTTTTAGATATTT
The DNA here is from genome assembly GCF_049115385.1 of Moschus berezovskii. Lineage (NCBI taxonomy): Eukaryota > Metazoa > Chordata > Mammalia > Artiodactyla > Moschidae > Moschus > Moschus berezovskii. Next base: position 51,317,712 of record NC_142466.1, on the reverse strand, counting down.
TTAAGTGAAAAACTAGAACATTACAGATAAATTTGAAGTTCTCCGTTATTCTGTTCTCCAGTTCTGTTCTCCCTTCTCCTTCAGAGGCCAGGATTATCACCAAGTTGTATGTTTAGTGTATGTGTGTGTTTGTGTTTGCATATCGATAAACATTATATTATGTGGTTTCTTGAATGAGCCACAATCATTAGCATTTAAGCAAGTCTGTTAAATTAAGTAATATTCAATTGAGTTAAATGGAGCCATGTTTTTAGATTCCTCTTCAAGTGGCTCTGAATGCTATTGCAAGGAGGGCTTCCAAAAGTGATTTCAGGAAAACCACTCTATCTGAATAAATCACATGGCACTTTTTGTGTAAATTTATAAAGAACAGTAATTATTTAGATGTATACATTCTGGTAATGTTTTTCAATCACCCCTTACATTACAGTCACATTACTCATTTCCTGCAATGACCAGGAAATTTTTCAAAAACCTTTCTTTCTCTATCAGATGAATGTACCTATGATTTTCATTTGACCTCAAATAAGCAATGGAGTTGATAACATATTTATATTTTATTACATGGTTTTAAAAGCACAGAATAAAAAATCTTCTCATTGCCTGGACAGTTGATTAGGGAAGGTATGAAGATTAGCAAGAGGGTATGGTATTTCCTCAAAAATCTTCATGGGGCTACTTGTGAGTGAAAGTTGCGCAGTCATCTCTGACTGTTTGCAACCCCATGGACTATACACACAGTCCATGGAATTTTCCAGGCCAGAGTACTAGAGCGGGTAGCCTTTCCCTTCTCCAGGGAATCTTCCCAACCCAGTTGGGCCTTGGTAAAACAGAATGGTTGAGCTGGATTCTCCCATTTGATCAGGGAGATGTAGTTCCTCTATTGTCCCATACCTCAACTTAGACAAATTGAGAAGAATGTCCGTGGAGTAGAAAGGCTTTTCTCCAAGTCGCTCCTTTGCCTTGTTGTTTCACAGGGGCAATTCTCAGGACAGAGCAGACCCCTTCTTGGATGGAGCTGTTTGTCTTCTCTCCAGTCAGTTCTGTGCTGTGTACTCTGAACACTCAGAAGTTGGAGTCTCACCAAGAAGTTACCACCCTGAGGCCCTGGTTGTTAGGGAGGCAAATTAGAATTGTCCAAGGAGTCCTCAAGCAGTAATTTACACTGGAATGACCATCCTCTTTCCCTTAAGCTAGGAGAACAGCCTCGGGTTCAAAGTACACTAAAAATGCACCTTATCCTGCTACTTAACATATATGTTGCTTCGAGGCAGTGCTGGCCATCCGTTCTCTTCCTGTTGACCTTCCTTCTGGTTTGCTTTACCTACTGGTATTTCACTCTTTGATACCTGTTCTCATAGCATCCCTTTAGAAGGGGTCTTCAACTTGCCTATTTTTTAAAATTAATTTTTACTGGAGTATAGTTGATTTACAATGTTGTTAGTTTCTGCTGTACAGCAAAAGAATCAGTTATACACATACATATATCCACTCTTTTTTAGATTCTTTTCCCATATAAGCCATTACAGAGTATTGAGTAGAGCTCCCTGTGTTATACAGTCAATTATTATTAGTATTTTATATATAGTAGTGTTTATGACTCCAGTTTGCTTGTTGTATCTTGTTGCATACCCAATAATTTCATTCGGCTCACATGAATTTTTTGATTGACCATGACTTTCTCTAGGCATTATGAGAGACAAATCCCCTCAAACCCCCAACCCAACAAGTTTTTGCCTTCAGAATTCAGCTGGAATGAGCAGATTAACATAACTGAAAACTGGAGATGGAGCTCAATTGTGTGGCCAGGTAAGGGTTAAGGGCAGGAATGGGGTGTTGACAAAACTCAGAAGGGAAGGAATGAGTAGCAGTCCGTGAGGGTTAGGAGGTAAGGCTTCAGACAGGCCCTGAAGGACAGGGAGGTGATGTCTGGGATTAGGCTGGGGGAATGAGCATGGAAAGAAAGGGGTCTGTGTCTACAGATACTTCAAGGGCGATCAGCTGGACTTGAGAAACAACTAAATATTCATTCGCTCATTTCATGAACATTGATTGTAGTTGACACTATGTCTGGCAGGTGTGTGTTATAAGAGGTGAGGCTAGAGCAGAGAATAAGCTGACAAGGTTCTTCTCTGAAAGAAGTCATTTTACAATGGGAAGATAATAAATAAACCAGGAAATATTAGATAAAACAGATGCTATGCAGAGAATGTAAAAGGGCCATGTCAGGTGTATGGGTACCTTAGAATGGTCAAGGAAGGCATCCCTGAGGAGATGACCTATGGGCCTGTACCAGGCAGGGGAGTTAGCAAATGCCACACCCAGTGCAAAAGTAGGGCTGATGTGTTGGGAGAAAAGACAGCCAGTGTGTATGGATAGACTGAGTGGCAGGTGGGGACAGAGGGGAGAGTGGGAGAAATGAAGAGAAAAGTAAGCAGAAACAAAATTGTAAAAAGCCCCTAGGAGCCAAGGAAGATGTTTAAATGTTTTTCCAACTGCGATGGGAAGGTTTTGGGAACAGAGGCACATTGTGATCGACCTCTGTGTTTAGAAGGTCACTTTGGCTCCCCATAGAGAAGGGGAGAGCAGAAGCAAGGTGAGCAGGTAGGAGGTGGTACAGGGCCCAGGGGAGAGGGGATGGTGGCAGGACTGGGGAGCTGAGAATAGAGAGGGGGAGAAGCCATAAACTCTGGGATGTATTTTGGAGATTGAGTTGATGTATTAGATGTGGCGTGGAGGACAGTGAGAGAAAAAAATGAATCAGGGTGTCTCTGAGGGGCATTGTGTGTGGATATTGATGCTTTTAACAGGTAAAAAGACTGGATGAGGAACAAGCTTTCAGGCTGAATCATGAGTTTTGTTGGGTACCTACCAAGTCTAAGATTCATATTACAAATTCAACTGAAATTATCTACTAGGTAGTTTTATTCAGAAATCTGAGGTTCAGGGAAAAGGTCAAAGCTGGATATTTAAATGTACAAGTCATTGCCATGTAGATGCTGTTTTAAAATGATGGGGGGGTGGTGGTGAGGAAGAAGACATTAAAGTTATCTTGATAAATTTTTTAATAGCCACAAAGCTAAATGTGTAATGTGATATCATTTTTATGGCAAAATACGTATATCTCCCTACAGAGATTAAATAGATTGATATTTGTGATAGGGATATGAACAGGACCTGTGCCAACTTATGATAAGTGTTGAATACCTGGGTGTTAGAATTATTAATGATTTTTGTTTCCTTGTATGTGACATATGTATATATGTATTTTACAAGTTTTCTTCAAAGAGTGTTTTTATAATTGGAAAAGGTAAATTTTATTTTATTATTATTTTTTTTAATTTTCAAAAATTTTTATTAGAAAATTGAAATTTACAATGTGTTTATATCACTCACTGAGTACATGGCATTTAAAAAAAACATCATTACAGAAAGATAACAAAAATACAAAGTCTTAAAACCTATGGGATATGGAAAACATTATCCACTGAGGCCTTAAATGTAGTAGACTTTACATAAAAAGGAAAAGCAGTGAGTATACAAGTATACAGCCAGTTTAAGAAGTTAGCAAAATAAACAGAATAATCATAAAGAAGGAAAGGTAAATTTTATAAAAGAGATAACACCACCAAGATTTATATTCTAGGAAAATTGGATATAGATGATGCCAATGAGAAATTATGAAAATTTGAAATTTCAGTTAGTGTTAAGAGGATGACTTTGTACTTCTCTTGTAGAGTTTTTGTTTAACAGGCTATAGTAGATTTCACATTTCTATGTATTTGCTTTCTTTCCCTGTCAGCGGATTTTCCTTTTTACCTTACAGAATTTGATGTGGTCACTTAGAGGTGAGCTTTCAGAGCTGGCCAGCCCTTTGTTATAACATCTCTTCCTATTCTGTACAACCAGCAATGTTCTAGACAGAGGCTGATCTCTCAGGTTGTGTCCTGGTAGGTATAGGTATGTGTGTGCTCAGTCATGTCCAACTTTTTGCTACTCCAGGGACTATATCCCTCCAGGCTCCTCTATCCATGAAATATTCCAGGCCAGAATACTGGAGTGGGTTGCCATTTCCTACTCCAGGGGATCTTCCTGACTCAGGGCTTGAACCCACGTGTCTTGAGTCTCCTTCATTGGTAAGCTGATTCTTTACCATGTCCTGGAGTAGAAACAGAGCAGAGCCACAGTGGCTCTCTGAAAGTCCTTGTTTTTATGAGCCACTAAGATATTTGGATTATTTGTTATCACAGCAAAACCAAACCTACCCTAATATAGAAAATTTCTAATGAGTGGCTTGAGATTGAAGCTTAAGGCTTGAATGATAGGTCAGGATGGAAACTATTCTTTAGAAAGGCATCAGTGAGGTGAGGATGAGAATGGAGCACGGACACATTTGCTCAGTAGGAAAGTAGAGTGGGAAGAGGAAAGAAATGGGCCTAGGGAACCAGTGCAAGTTAGTGCAAGAGAAGAGCTGCACAGAAAGGAGGAAGAATTTGGCCAAGATGCGGCAGTCTGGGTTGGTATTAGAGAAGGGAGCTAATGAGGCAGTTAAACAGGTCAGATGCCAAATTAGGAGGACAAAGAAAGCCATCGGATTTGCCATGACGGTGGTCAGTGTGAACCTCTGAGACAGCAGTTTTCGTGTCGTTGTGGGGAAGGAAGTCAGACTTCACAGGTTAGGGAGGGAGTCCATGCAGAGGAAGTGGAGGAAGCTGGTGGAGACCACTCCTTCCAAAAGTTTGAATCAGGCAGGGGAGAAGTGGGGCAGCGCTAGAGCAGAGTCTCTAGCGTGGCTTTGACTTTTACAGAAATATTGCACACAGTGCTAACAGAGGACTCTTGATCTTAGAGGAAAAGCACATGTTTTTCCACCCCATAAAATAAGTTTTACATGTGGATTAAGATACTTACCCAATACTGTCTAATATATCATAAACTTTGCTTAACACTAACAGCAATTAAAATAGTCTACTTAGATATTTTCTTCCTGGGAGCTTTGTAAACTCACTGTCATTGATATGTATTATCTTTAAGAACATGTTAATCCTTTCTATTTTATTTTCTTTATATTTATCTTCATGTGTCTGAAGTACAAAAAAATTGTAGGAAAGAGTACCAATATTAGTTACATTTTGCTTTCTAACAAACCACATGTCGTGGGTTGAATTGTGTCCCCGCAAAAGATTCCTAAGTCTTGGTATCTGTGAACATCATCTTATTTTGGAAATAAGGTCACTGTAGATATAATCAAGTTAAGATGAGGTCACACTGGATTAGGGTAAACCCTAAATCCAATCACTGGTGTCCTTATGAGAAGTGACACAGAGCCACAGGGATACAGGGAGAGGAGGCCATGTGAAGACAGGAAGAGATTGGAGTTATGCCACCATAAGCCAAGGAACACCATGGTCTGCGAGCAACCACCAGAAGCTAGAAGAGGCAAGGAACAATTCTTCCCTTGAGCCTTCTTCAGAGGGAGCAGATCCTGCTCACACGTTGATTTTGGACCTCTGGCCCCCAGAACAGTGTGAGAATAAATTTCTGTTGTTTTAGGCCACCAGGCTTACAACAATTTGTTTTGGCTGCCCTGGGAAACTAATAGAGTACCCCAAAGTTTAGTCACTTAAAACAACAGCAGTTTAGTATTTCTCATGATTCTAGTTTGCCATTTGGGTTGGGCTCAGTGGGGCAGTTTTGTTGGTCCTGCTGTGGTCATTCATGTGACTGCAATTCCCTGATGGCAGGACTGAAGCTGGAACAGCTAAGATGGCCTTACTCAGAAGTCCAGAGCCTGGCGGGGCGGCAGTGCTGGCTGTCCCTCTGCACGTGGTCTCTTTTTCTTCAGTAGCTGCTCCACATTCGGAGAAGGCAGTGGCACCCCACTCCAGTACTCTTGCTTGGAAAATCCCATGGACGGAGGAGCCTGGTGGGCTGCAGTCCATAGGGTCGCAAAGAGTCAGACACAACTGAGCAACTTCACTTTCACTTTTCACTTTCATGCATTGGAGAAGGAAATGGCAACCCACTCCAGTGTTCTTGCCTGGAGAATCCCAGGGATGGGGGAGCCTGGTGGGCTGCCATCTCTGGGGTCACACAGAGTCGGACACGACTGAAGTGACTTAGCAGCTGCAGCAGCTGCTCCATATTCCTTACATAGTGAAGGTAATGAAGAAGGCAATGGCAAGCCACTCCAGTACTCTTGCCTAGAAAATCCCATGGATGGAGGAGCCTGGTAGACTGCAGTCCGTGGGATCGCTAAGGGTTGGACACGACTGAGCGACTTCACTTTCACTTTTCACTTTCACACATTGGAGAAGGAAATGGCAACCCACTCCAGTGTTCTTGCCTGGAGAATCCCAGGGTCGGGGGAGCCTGGTGGGCTTCCGTCTATGGGGTCACACAGAGTCGGACATGACTGAAGTGACTTAGCAGCAGCAGCAGCAGCAGCAGTGAAGGTAACATTCTAAGAGGATGAAGGTGGAAGCTGCAAGACTCCTTGAAGCTTATTCTAGCATTCGTACAACAACACTTAAACTCCACATTCCTTGGTCAAAGCAAGTCAGAAGGCAGCCCACCTTCAAGGAACAGCGAAACAGACTCAGTCTCTTGATGAGAGGAGCTGCAAAATATTTTTCCACTTTAATCTATTACAATACCCAACAAAGATGGTGATCATATCCCGTTTCAAACCTCGCATATTTAAGCCGAAGGTCTTGTCATTCTCCGTTCAGATCATGATACCCATTTCACTGGCAGAGAAACTGAGAAAAGATTAAACTGACTCCTTCAGAGTTAACAGTGAGTCATGCTTTGTGAGAGACTTTTTTGGCCTGTGGAAGACAGCTGTATGTCTGGAAGAACTAACCACAGCCTTGCCTGGAGGCAGGTGAATAAACTTAATAACTTCTTGGGTTTCTCTTAAATCCCATAATTACACTGATGGAGCCCAGATTGCAGAGCTCTATGGTCCAGAGATGAAGCAGCAGTTTGAGGGTATCAGGGAAAGAAGGTGCTTGAAAATTGCTCTGTGGCATTCAAAGGAATAGGATTTGAAGCTAAATTAAATGGTGAGAAAAATGGCCAATGAGCTCTTTATCCACAAGAGAGCCCAAATGGGCTTAGAAATTCAGTGATTGCTCTGGTCCTGTGTACGTTCTGGGCTGGAAAGAATTAAAGTGAGTAGAAGAAAAGGATGGAGCAGAGAGGTAGAGATATCAACCTGTCAGGATGGTATGTGCCATGACCTGTTTTAGGAGGTTCGCTCTTGTATAAGTTAGGATTGCTTTTTAGCTGCTACAACAAATAGACAACCCACTAAATAGTGGCTTAAATAAATTAGGGGTTTATTTATTTTTGTTGAATAAGGAAAATTCCAGTGGTTGGTAGTCTAGGCTTGGTGTGATAGCCCAAGTACCATTGGAGACCCAGATTCCTTGTGTTTTTTTCGTTCCATCATCCTTAATGTTTGACTGTCATTCTCATGGCCAGAATACGGCTCTTGAAACTGTTCCACATTGAAAGAATATTGAAGACAGGAAGTGGGGAAAGGCCAGTGAGGCATATCAGATAACTTCTTTTTTCAGAAACTTTCACAGAAACTCACACAATGACATTTGCTATATACCTCCTCGATCATATCTGTGTTACTTCTACTTAGAAGTGAGTTTGGCAAATATAAGTTTTTATTAGTCCAGCACATTGTCACCTCCAACAAAACTAGGCTTCAGTTAGAAGGAGGGGGATAATGTCTATTGATGGGCAACTTAATGGTCTCTACCATTGCTCCCAGCAATTGCTGTGGGTACATATTAGTGACAGAATTTCCATTATGGCAACATGCGGCCTCCACCCCATTAATACTTGTAACAGTTTCAAGCTTATCTAATTCCCTGACCTAATGAGGAGGGATATCCAGGCTTATAGGTCTAATATTAAATTGGCTGTTCTAACAGGTAAACCCAAGATCTCAGTGGATTAACCCAGCGGAATCTTACTTCATGTCATTGTCTGATACAGGTCAGGTGGCTCTCCTCCAAGCAGTGATTCAGGGACCCAGGCTGCTTCCACCTTATGGGTCTGCCATCTTGGGACTTCCAGATTTTTCTAGTATCATCAGCTCTTGGCCAGGAAGAAGAAAGAGTGAAATATTGTGCCTCCAGTTCTTTAATACCTCAATGCCATAGTACTTCCTCTTACATCCCATTGATGAGGACTGCTTACAAGTCCCCTGATGTGCAGAGAGGACTGAGGAATATAGTTCTTGTCTGGCAACCACTTAACAGCAACAGATCTTCACTGTGAAAGGGGACATGTTCTTTGGGGGTCAGCTAGACATCTCTGCCACAGGGTCCCAGTCACAAAGGAGGAGCTGTTACCAAAATGTCAAGAAACATATGTCTTGTCTTGTTTGCTGTGCGCTGTGCGGTTGGTGGATAGATCAGAGCCCTGTGGTCATAGTCACAGTATGGATGTGGAAGTTGTAAGGGAAGCAAACTGCAAAAGCATACGCTGAAACTCCTGAAATTCCAGAAGAAGGCAATAGGAATGCAAGATACAGTTATCCTGTGAGGCAGGTAGGTGAAAGTTAAAATACCAAATTAAAATCTAATTGCAGTCAAGGCCACCAGAAATGTCATGTGCAACTGAACACTTTCTGGAAACTCTGAAGATTGATCAGGAGCCAAGTTGCTGAGCCTGTTGTTGTTCCTTTCCTGAGAACAATCAGCTTTAAAACATTTTAGGAAAAACCACAAGATGAAGATATTTTTTAAAGCTTTTGAGTGACATGGTTAGAATGAATATTTCATTTGAGAGGAAAGAAGTTTCGGATGTTAGAGAAAGAGGCATTATAAAACACTGCACTCCCACTGAAGAGTAACGATACCGTAGTCCAGCCTCCCCTCTGTGACAGGAGAACTTTGATGAGAAACAGTCACTTTACTTTTTGTGACTGCTTCCCTTTGAGTTGGTTGAGTTCTTTTGTTTATTTGCCTTTTTATGTTTTAGTAATCTGTGAAATCAGTCTTCCGTATTCATGCTAATAGTGTACTACTAACAACCCACGGGGCTTGCACTGCAGAGAGAAAACAGGTTAAACCTTGAAGTAGGGATTTGAGGAGGCAAACAAGTCTGATTCTTGTCCCAACTCTACTGATTCTCAGCAGGAGCATCTTCCAAAAGTTCTTTAACTTCCCTGAGTCTTAGTTTTCTCATCTGTAAGATAGAAATATTAATAATACCAATATCAGTAGGGTCAAATGAAGTTATATCTCTAAAACTGCTCCATAAATTAAAGACCATTCCACACTTATTAATGAAATATCTGTAAAATGGGAATAAGTGTCATGTTTCTGTGATTACTCAATGAGGTGACATATGTCACAGACCTGACATAGGGTCTCACATTTGGTCACATAGGGTCTTAAAAAAGAAAACTAAAAGCAAATATGGACAAAGTAAAATACACTGGAAATGAGAGAGAAATGTTAAAAACAGACAAAAAAATGTAAGGAAAGGTTTAAACTCATTTGCAAAGCTAATGCCCCTAAAGCATACATGCATATATATGTACTTTTTCCCAAAATAACTTTTATAGAAAATGTTGGCAGTTATGTAAGATTACAGAGGAAATTTGTTAGAGTAACTTAGGTAATGCATGTCATGTGATCACCAGGAATATGTGATGATGGAAAAGAAAGTAAATGTTGAAAAAGTAGAACCATTCAGAAGAAATGATTCATCCTGAAGAACAGCAATTAAAGTTAGAGATTGGTGACCCATAAACATGTTTCCTATCCTTTTCTAAAATGAAAAATGGCTTTTTATTACAAAAGCTATGTATGTGAATTACAGAAAAAGCAGAAGTTCAGCTAAGCCAAAAAAATTTTAATGAAAATTATTTCCAATTTTTTGACCTATAATCACTTTTAATAGCTTGATCTATATATTTTGCATACATATACACATACATGCATATTTTCTATAAAATTAGAAGCATGCTTATATACTCCTTTTTATTTAAAACTATATAATAAGCAATTTTTCATATCACTGGATATTTTTACAGTACACTTCTGAATGAATGCATACATTCCATTGTGAAGCTAGTTCATAATTTAACTAATTCTCTTTTGATCTATACTTATTTCCAGCTATTCACCACTAGAAATAGCACTTCACTAAGTAATTTTATGCACTTAAATTTACTTACATTTTTAATGATCCCTTAGGATAATTGCTAGAGATGGAATCCCAGACTCAACATATTCGTTTATGTATATAAAACTCCATATGGAAAGAGAGAGATGGAAAGAGAGACACACACACAGAGAGAAATACATAAATACTTCCTTTATACTGTTGTCCTTCTCGGAGGTTTTGTGTGACATCTGTCTTTAAAAAGAAGTTTGAAAATATTTGAAAAAGATGGCATCCCTGAACTTTGCCTTGATTCTTGGGGAAAGTTATTGAAAGATGATTTGTTTTCAAATAAATGTAAACTGGTAAGGTCAGTCTTTTGTAAATGACATAAAAAATTAAAATTAACCTCAGAAGACTGAACTGAAACCATTATTATGGTTCAGTCAGTGAAACTAAAGGTAAATTTGATTTGGACAAATACTATTAATTCGTTAGGTTTCCTTGTGGCCTCAGTTTTTAAAAATAAATGCTTCTCTGGATAATCTTGGTTCTATTAGAGGCTATCTTCATAAATTTACCAACGTTTCCAGCTATAACCAGGAATCAATAAAGTATCCCTTTTGAGTCAGTGAAATGTGTATTTTATTGAAGAGTAAAAATTATACAGAAATGTAAGATTACCTAGAAAAACTATTAATTTGTTACATACAAATTCTTTCTTATTGCCAGTTACATATTATTTACATTTACCTGATATTTAATTTTCTATTATATCTCCTTCAGTTCAGTTCAGATCAGTTGCTCAGCCGTGACCGACTCTTTGTGACCCCATGGACTGCAGTACGCCAGGCTTCACTGTCCACCACCAACTCCTGGAGCCTACTCAAACTCATATCCATAGAGTCAGTGATGCCATCCAACCATCTCATTCTCTGTCGTCCCCTTCTCCTCTTGCCCTCAATCTTTCCCAGCATCAGGGTCTTTTCTAGTGAGTCAGTTCTTCGCATCAGGTGGCCAAAGTATTGGAGTTTCAGCTTCAGCATCAGTCCTTCCAATGAATATTCAGGACTGATTTCCTTTAGGATGGACTGGTTGGATCTCCTTGCAGTCCAAGGGATGCTCAAGAGTCTTCTCGAACACCACAGTTCAAAAGCATCAATTCTTCTGTGCTCAGCTTTCTTTATAGTCCAACTGTCACATCCATACATGACTACTGGAAAAATCATAGCTTTGACTAGACAGATCTTTGTCAGTAAAGTAATGTCTCTGCTTTTTAATATGCTGTCTAGGTTGGTCATAGATTTTCTTTCAAGGAGCAAGCGTCTTTTAATTTCATGGCTGCAGTCACAATCTGCAGTGATTTTGGAGCACCCAAAATTAAGTCTCTCACTGTTTCCATTGTTTCCCCATCTATTTGCCATGAAGTGATGGGACCAGATGCCACGATCTTAGTTTTCTGAATGATGAGTTTTAAGCCAACATTAAGTTTTAAGTTTTTTAAAGCCAGTTTTAAGTTTTTTCACTCTCCTCTTTCATTTTCATCAAGAGGCTCTTTAGTTCTTTCTGCCATAACGGTAGTGTCATCTGCATATATAAAGTTACTGATATTTTTCCTGGCAATCTTGATTCCAGCTTGTGCTTCATCCAGCCAGGCATTCCGCATGATGCACTCTGCATATGAATTAAACAAGCAGGGTGACAATATACAGCCTTGACTTACTTCTTTCCCAATTTGGAACAAGTATGTTGTTCCTTGTCTGGTTCTAACCGTTGCTTGTTGCCCTGCATAGAGATTTCTCAGGAGGCAGGTAAGGTGGTCTGGTATTTACATCTCTTTAAGAATTTTCCACAGTTTGTTGTGACCCACATAGTCAAAGGCTTTGGCATAGTCAGTAAAGCAGAAATAGATGTTTTTCTGGAACTCTCTTTCTTCATTGATGATCCAGCAGATATTGGCAATTTGATCTCTGGTTCCTCTCCCTTTCCTAAATCCAGCTTGAACACCTGGAAGTTCACAGTTCGTGTACTCTTGAAGCCCGGCTTGGAGAATTTTGAGCATTACTTTGCTAGCATGTGAGATGAGTGCAATTGTGTGGTAGTTTGAACATTCTTTGGCATTGCCCTTCTTTGGGATTGGAATGAAGACTGACCTTTTCCAGTCCTGTGGCCACTGCTGAGTTTTCCAAATTTGCTGACGTATTGAGTGCAGCACTTTCACAGCATCATCTTTTAGGATTTGAAATAGCTCAATTGGAATTCCATCACCTCCACTAGCTTTGTTCATAGTGATGCTTCGTAAGGCCCACTTCACATTCCAGGATGTCTGGCTCTGGGTGAGTGATCACACCATTGTGGTTATCTGGGTCATGAAGATCTTTTTTGTATAGTTTGTATAGAATATCTTTTTTGTATATCTCCTTATTAATTCACTGGTTCCAAATAGGAAAAGGAGTACGTCAAGGCTGTATATTGTCACCCTGCTTATTTAACTTATATGCAGAGTACATCGTGAGGAACACTGGGCTAGATGAAGCACAAGCTGGAATCAAGATTGCTGGGAGAAATATCAATAACCTCAGATATGCAGATGACACCACCCTTATGGCCGAAAGTGAAGAGGAACTAAAAAGCCTCTGGATGAAAGTGAAAGAGGAGAGTGAAAAAGTTGGCTTAAAGCTCAACATTCAGAAAATTAAGATGATAGCATCTGGTCCCATCACTTCATGGGAAATAGATGGGGAAACAGTGGAAACAGTGTCAGACTTTATTTTTTGGGGCTCCAAAATCACTGCAGATGGTAATTGCAGCCATGAAATTAAAAGACACTTACTCCTTGGAAGGAAAGTTATGACCAACCTAGATAGCATATTAAAAAGCAGAGACATTACTTTGTCAACAATGGTTTTTCCAGTAGTCATGTATAGATGCAAGAGTTGGACTGTAAAGAAAGCTGAGCACTGAAGAATTGATGCTTTTGAACTGTGGTGTTGGAGAAGACTCTTGAGAGTCCCTTGAACTGCAAGGATATCCAACCAGTCCATCCTAAAGGAGATCAATCCTAGGTATTCATTGGAAGGACTGATGCTAAAGCTGAAACTCCAATACTTTGGCCACCTGATGCAAAGAGTTGACTCATTAGAAAAGACTCTGATGCTGGGAGGGATTGGGGGCAGGAGGAGAAGGGGACGACAGAGGATGAGATCTCTGGATGGCCTCACCGACTCGATGCATATGAGTTTGGGCCAACTCCGGGAGTTCGTGATGGACAGGGAGGCCTGGCGTGCTGCTATTCATGGAGTCACAAAGAGTCAGACACAACTTGGTGACTGAACTGAACTGAACTTATTAATTCACAAATAACCAATTTATTCATTTATCTATCCATTCATGTGACAAATATTTTTTGAGCAGTTACTATGTGCCAGGCATATAGTGCATAGTACCCTGATGTAAAGAGTCAGCTCTTTGCATCAGGTGGCCAAAGTATTGGAGTTTTATCTTCAGCATCAGTCCTTCTAATGAATATTCAGGACTGATTTCCTTTAGGATTGACTGGTTTGATCTCCTTGCAGTCCAAAGGACACTGAGAGTCTTCTCCAACACAGGTATTTGATAAATGTTCATTTCTCTTTCCTCTTCTCTTTCAGAAAAGGGAAAGTGATTTGATAGAAATAGTTGAATTCTCTTTTGAGATTAGGAAATAAGCACATTATTTATTCCATATTAAACGAAGGGGTAGGTACATTTTAAAAAAATTGTTTTGTTTTCTGAGCAAACTTAAATAGCAATTGCTCCTCCTCCGCAGAGAAGGATAGCCTTAGTCTTCATACCAAGTAGTCCTAGTAATTCAGGTTTTATTTTGCCAGAAGAGAGCTGTCTTGAGGGGCTGCACACTCCACTGGGCCTTAGAAAACTCATATGTTTGTCTTTTTGGGTCTCAGTTTCTCTAAGACAGAGTTTTGATAGATGATTTCTACAGTCCCTTTCAGGGTTAACATCACTTTTAAAATATTTATTTATTTGGCTGCTATGGGTCTTAGTTTGGCACTCAGAATCTTTGATCTTCATTGGGGCATGCAGATTCTTTTAGTTACAGCATGTGGGATCCTTCAGCCTTGGCATGTGGGATCCAGCTCCCTGACCAGGGATCAAACCCCGGCCCCTGCACTGGGAGCAGCGTCCCAGCCACTGGACCACTAGTGAGGTCCTTGTTTTATTTTTTTAAATAAATGCTTACCATACTAAATCTACTCAAATGGATGAATGCCAGGTTCCAGAACAAATTTGAGACCCATGCCTGTAAAAAATGATAGCAACTATGATTTTTTTTTTTTAATTCTGTTTTACTGTGATGAAGTAGACAGATCAACTGTATAATTTGTTTTCATTGCCAGAGGAAGACTGTCCATTGGAAACTGAGAAATTAGTGATATATTTCCTGTCACATCAGAAGGAAAGAGATAGACATAATATGATTAATGACCACTATTTAAAAAAATGAATTCTTGCATTTTTTGAATATTTTATTACCATGTCCTTCACATGTGTTACTTGTATAATTCTCATAACAGCCTAAAAGGTTAAAGATGTTTTTATTATCCCTAGGATGTAGATTTGGAAATTGAGGCTGAGTGAGGTTATACAGTTTATCCAAGAATGTAAGTGGTAAGCTGTTGTAGAAATGTAGATCTAGCTGAAACCAAAACCACATCCTTAACCACTTGCTGCTTGCTGCTGCCAACTGTTGCTGCCAGCTAACCAGCTTTCTCGCTGAAATAAGTTTTCATCATGGCCTTGCCATGGAATATGTCACGATTGTTTTTTCCAATGTGTTTCATTTCACCTCAGATGGGTCAGAGGATTAACTTTCAAGAGAGATGGACTGTGTCCACTCTAAACAGAACTAGAGGTAGCCTTACAGCATCTGCAAATTCTGTGCTGGTGTCTTGTCATCGCAGCTTGAATATAGTCTTATGAGTTTGTTTGTTTTTTTCTATCTTTCCTTTAGAGTAGGCCAAAACAACTTGATTTTTCCCTCGATTTAGCTGTGAACACACATACATTTTCAAACTAAAGGTTATTATTATTATTTTGCCTCCTCCACATTATCAAAGTTAGATACACTCCATTAAAAGTGGCTGCCCAGCCTCAAGGGCTTAACCAGTTCAGTGGCATAATGCATGATATTTGAGTTTCAGATGGAAGAGAGAATGTTTGGGATGTTGGGAGGTGTTGGGAGACTTCTCTCTGTTTTGGTGTGACATATAGAAAGGGATGGAGTTATTTAATTTATCTCATTGCCCAAATCCAGATGACTCTGACAGCAAAAGTGTTTGCCATCCTACCCTCTAGAAAGGACCCTTTTTCTCTCCACAGTTCTGTCATCCATCCTCAGAGATGATCTGCTATACCTACTACTCCAGTCTTAACTTGGTCTTGAATATTAGCTTCCAAAGTTTTTTCACCACTATCCACAGAAAGAAATGCATGGTACATCACGATCTCCCCCTTTCATACACACAGAGCAGTCTATTCTCCTTTCCAGCATGTATCACAATTTGTAATCCTAAATTTGTGGGATTGCTTATTTCATGTCTCCTGCTGCCCCACCTGCCCCTCGTGGAATGGAGGCTTCAGCAGGGTAAGTTTTGCTAACTTTCCAATGTTTAGAGCTTAGCATGTGTGAGTGCATGCTAAGTCACTTCAGTCGTGTCCAACTCTTTGCAACCCTGTGGACTCTACCCTCCAGGCTCCTCTGTCTGTGGGATTCTCCAGGCAAGAACACTGGAGTGGGTTACCATTCCCTTCCATAGGGGATCTTCCTGATCCAGGGATTGAACCCGCATCTCTTGTGTCGTCTTCATCGGCAGGCAGGTTCTTTACCATCAGCACCACCTGGGAAACCCAGAGCTTAGCATAGCAACTAGCATATCTGGTGGCTTAGATTGTCAAGAATCTGCCTTGCAGGAGACCTGAGTTCAATCCCTGGGTTGGGAAGATCCCCTGGAAAAGAAAATGGCAACCCACTCCAGTATTCTTGCCTGGAGAATTCCATGGACATCCTGGCATCCTGCAGTCCATGGGGTCACAGAGAGTCAAATATGACTGAGTGACTAACACACACACACACACACACAATTTCAAAAATAGATATTTAATAAATATTTGTTAAAGAATTAATAAACTAATTTCTGTGGCCAGCCTTCCCTAGGTCTGCAACATTCCTTCATAGAATTCTACCACTCTTCTCAAGTCTAATGTTTTCTCCCAGCTGTGGAGGTTTGAAGCCCAAAATTATTGGCAGTGCTTCCCTACCATAGCCCCTGAAGACCCTACTGGTGTTTTCTTCCTGGTCCATCTGTGGTTGGTCATGACATGTGGGCCAGTGAATTTGGAAGGTGACTGACTGCTGTCTCATAGAGTTCTTAGGGGCAGGTGCATCCCTCCAAGAGAGCTGATGGAAGGGCTCTCAGTATAGGGGACAGACCTCTAGGAGTCATAGGACACCTGGGTTTTCCGACTGCTGACCATTTGTTTTGCCTACATCAGGTTATCTTTCGAGGTCACCCGCCTTCTGAGGCTGCTTTTCTGATTGCTGACTTCACGTCCTAGGCTGCTAAGGCCTCACTCAGCCTGCCATGTACAGCATGGTAGGCCATCTTCAGTTAACAGAGTGGGTTCTTTAGACTTTCAGGATACTTGCTTTTTTTTAAATAGGCAGCTCTCAGAGTATTCATGCTATACCTCTACTGATGAAATCACTAGGCATCTTGAAAAACAGGGAAAAAGCTGAAGGGTTCTGTCCATAGGACTCCAGTGAGGCTGACCTCTGTCCTACTCCCTACCGTAGGCTGGCTCCATTTGCTGTATTGCTGACGAAAGGAAGAAACTGATATCTTGAAGTATCTGTGCTAAGTATCAGGCATTTCCCCAAATCTCTCTAACCTTGCACAATTCCAGGTCATTGGCAAAGTAGAAATGCCATCCAACACATGTTGTATAGCACTAAGATATTGATGTTAAAAATGCAAACTCACTAGATCAAGTGAGTTGGGACTTTAAGATGATCATTCAGGTAATTTAGGCAAGCAAACAAAACAACTAAAAAGAGCACACAAAAAATGTGATTTTTTTTTTGTACCTGTTTTTTATATGACAGGAGCAGGAGAGGCAGAGGATTTGGACTGCAGGAATACTTAAGGGATTATTTCTTATGGTAGAAGGAGGGGCAAATTTGAAACCTTTACAATATACCTATAAAATGATTCCTCTTTTCTAAGTGGTCTTGCTGTTGAATCCAGAGATTGTGGGTATGTAATTCACAAGTAATTTATCAGTTTTTAAATAAGACCTTCAACAAGTCCAAGGAAGTTAGGTATACTAGATGGTGGTATTATAGGAAAAATGAAATTTACCAGTATTTTTTCTCTTTGAGCATTCAATTTAGAGTCTCCTAACTGGCATTGAAAATCACATATGAATATTGAATATTTAAAAGGTTTTATATGACCTGAATATTTTCCTTTTGACAGTAAAAATGTTTTTTCAGTTCAGTCGCTCAGTCGTGTCCGACTCTGCAACCCCATGAATCACAGCATGCCAGGCTCCAAATAGGGCATAAGTTGTCATTCATACCTGATGTATAAAAGAAGTATATTTCCTTATTTATCATATGATTAATTTGCTGTTTATTTTTAATGTCTGTCAGCTGGAGAAATAGATTATGAATTGCTATTTTGTACCTTTTCAATGTTTCCACATTTTGAAAATTAATCAAATATGACAAGTTACTGAACCTGTAGAATTTACAGGAATTTTCTAATCTTTTCATCAAGAAGGGTATTTTTGACAGGAGAGCTTTTTTGGTGTTTGTCATTTTAAAAATATTCCTACTAGTTTTATATGGCAGAGAAATCTTTGTTTCAAAAGTGTGGCAGTCTCTGGGGGAAATAAATGTTTCCAGCTTAAATTCTGTTAATAGTATTGTTAATAAGTAAACTAAAGTATTTCTAATTCCCTTGTTTCCCCCACATGAAGTATATTAAAAAGTTCTTTACTGATCCTCTATAAATTAAAAATAAAAAGAAAGGGAACAGAGTCAAACAAGCAATCTGTGCAAACTTTGTGTTGAGGTTCTTCAAGACCTTCGAGAAAAAGAACCTTGTTCCCTGGTGACTCTGGAGAAGGGACTGGCTACCCACTCCAGTATTCTTGCCTGAAGAACTCCATGGACAGAGGAGCCTGATGGGCTACTGTCCATGGGTTGCAGAGTTAGACATGACTGACCGACTAACACTAACACTTAACTTTGAAATACTCTGGTAGGGTGGGGCTTACTTGAGGTGACTTTTACTGGGGATGTCAACACTGAGATGTTACCTGCTGCCATGCTCACTCTCCCCTCGGCCTTGTGTCTCTAGAGCCCCAGAAGGGAGCCCTCGGTTCTCCTGGTTGTCTTGTTTTTCCCTCCACTCTTTTTGACCTGTGCCTCTTAGACAAAACACTAACATCAACCTTTCTATCATCTTATGACCTGACTCATTACCAGATGTACTTGGTCAATATTACATTTCTTTCTTTCAAAGAAATACCACTTAATGTCAAGTGGCTCTTTTATTTTTTCCCCTTTTCTCTGATTCAGTTACAGGGTCTGAGGAATACTGAGACATAAGTGATGGTGATTTAGATTCTCCACCTTCCTATTCATCCCTTCCTGGCTCCACCCACTTCCAGCATGTTCTTGGATTGTGATCCAGACATAGCCTGCAAGGGCTGTGTCTTTGTGTACCTGCCTTTCTTCTAACTCAGCCATCTTCAAAACCACCTCTCAGCCAGCACATTCTTCAACATGAATTGGTTTGTGGCTGGTGAGCATACAGTGGGTTATTGCTCATAGAATTAGTTGCATTTTCACTAAAGAGATAAAGTTCTTACCAAATGCAGGGTCATGCTTGAGCTAAAGCAGAACTCACTCTGGAAAATGGGACTTTCCAGAAACATCATAATCTTATGGAAGAGAATTGTGGCCTGATACCATTACTTCATTCTAGAGGACAGAGTGAGGTGCGAGCAAAACTGAATGCAGTTTATACCTCCAGGCCAGGCAGGGAACAGGGAGTTCAGACCCTTCCAACTTGGACCCAGTGCCCCGGCTTCTCGTTTCTCTCTTTGTACCTGCTTGTGTTTGTATCTATTGTCACTGCTGTAAACACTTCCCTTGCCTGGCACCTCACAGGGTGAGGTGAAGGTAGAGGCAAAGGACTGCTGGGCAGTTGCCAGGATCTTAGGCCAGTGCTGGGAAATGGCAAATTTTCGTGTCCAGAAATAGCCCTAAGGCATGACTTCCAGTAGACATGTATGGATGTGAGAGTTGGACTATAAAGAAAGCTGAGTGCCGAAGAATTGATGCTTTTGAACTGTGGTATTCAAGAAGACTCTTGAGTCCCTTGGACTGCAAGGAGATCTAACCAGTCCATCCTAAAGGAAATCAGTCCTGATTATTCATTGGAAGGAGTGATGCTGAAGCTGAAACTCCAATACTTTGGCCACCTGATGGGAAGAACTGACTCATTGGAAAAGACCCTGATGCTGGGAAAGATTGAAGGCGGGAGGAGAAGGGGACGACAGAGAATGAGATGGTTGGATGGCATCACCGACTCAATGGACATGAGTTTGAGTAAACTCCGGGAGTTGGTGATGGTCAGGAAAGCCTGGTGTGCTACGGTCCATGGGGTCACAAAGAGTCAGACACGACTGAGCGGCTGAACTGAACTGATGACTTCTGGGGACAGAACTGCCTGCACCAGAGTATTCACATCCTAAATTTGTTGTGCTGATATTTACTCTTCAACAGTAGCCTCTTTAAAGCCATACACAGGTAAGTCACCATCCAAGGG
This sequence comes from Moschus berezovskii, assembly GCF_049115385.1. Lineage (NCBI taxonomy): Eukaryota > Metazoa > Chordata > Mammalia > Artiodactyla > Moschidae > Moschus > Moschus berezovskii. The sequence continues at coordinate 51,297,676 of NC_142466.1, read as the reverse complement.
TTAGCCTGCCTCTGACTGCCATCCACAAAGGTAAATGAAAAAAGACGTCAGTGATGTTTTCTATACTGTCAGTACCAATCTGACAGCCTCAATAAATTTCCCTTCAAAAACTTAATGTATAACATCAAACCTTTCTTCTCTGTTCCTGGTTGGTTAGAGTGTATCACATCTGCCATGCCATTTTTGGCTTTTCTAAGGATGCTGCTGCTGTTGTTGTTTAGTCGCTAAGTTGTGTCTGATTCTTCTGCGACCTTGTGGACAGTAGTCCGCCAGGCTCCTCTGTCCATGGGGTTTCCCAGGCAAGAATACTGGAATGGGTTGCCGTTTCCTTCTCCAGGGGATCTTCCCAACTCAGGGATCAAACCCATGTCTCCTGCTTGGCAAGTGGATTTTTCTAAGGATGTACTATTTAATTATAGCATTGAAAGAATTTGTAACACCCTGACAGCTTGATAAAGTTGCCATTGGCCTAAGGTCCTCTCTGTTATTTTAAACCACAGGCTTTTCGTAAGCAGGAGTCATGGCTTGTTACCATCTGATCTCCTTGACTGTATCCCACACACTAAGGATCTTTTAAGTTGTCATTATGTCCTGACACAAGCATTTACCGTATATTTAAGAGCATGTGTGGTTCAAGATGAGAGGGCAAGAAAGGGCTGGATTGTTTATTATTAAACTGACAGGAAACAGCCATGGCTCATGCACCATTGGTTTCAGTTGGGCAAAAGAGGATAAATTAATTGCTTTATAGAAATTCTTTTCTGCATTCTTTAGGGAAGAATTTTCCTTGTGGGCCAAATTATCAAACTGGGCAATCTTGAGTTCAATAGCTTTGACATTGTCCCTTGAAGGAATGAAACAAACAACTGATTTCATTTAAGGAAAAGACCATTTATAATAATCTATCTACTTTGCTGAGCGACTGAACTGAACTGAATCTACTTTGCAGATAATATTCACAGTAGACTCATCACAGCAGAATCCCCTAATATCCCCATAATACTGGGGTTTTCATTGTTGGGACTCTCCCCTTTTTTTCCTTCAATTTAAATGCTTCCTTGTGTTTGAGGAATAAGATTTACTTACCTGGAGCAGCTGCTGATTCTTCTCATCTCAATCCCAAATTTATTCAAGTACTATCAGTTGGGAATTAACGACATCTAATACTTTGGCCAGAATTCTGTAATACTTGTACAGAATTCTCAACTAAAGGAACTGGAGAGCACGTTGTCCAACCCCCCTTTTCAGACCTGAGTCTGAATTTCAGAGTCTGTTAGCCTCCAATAGGAGAAGTGACCTGCCCTAGACAGGACAGCCCAGGCCGTTGGTCTTCAGCTGCAACTCTCCATTCACCAACATTATATTGACTCATAAACATTTTTTGACATCAGCCCCCAGCCAGTACCCAAAGCAGAGAGACTGCTTAGGCACTCAGAAAGAGAGACATTTCTGTCTCTTTTTTCCTTTCATCTTCTAAGTGTGGGTTGCATGTTCATCTGATTACTATGTTTATTGAGCCCTCATGGTATGCTATGCACTTGGGAAACAGACCTGATTCCTGACCACCCCCCAACCCCTGTCACCACCCCCAAGCTCATTCTTGGCTGAACCCAAGAGGCTGGCGGAAATAGGTGATAGCAAATTGAGAACGTTTCATGTTGGAGGATGGAGAAGGCAATGGCAAGCCACTCCAGTACTATTGCCTAGAAAATCCCATGGATGGAGGAGCCTGGTAGGCTGCAGTCCGTGGGGTCGCTAAGGGTCAGACACGACTGAGCGAGTTCACTTTCACTTTTCACTTTCATGCATTGGAGAAGGAAATGGCAACCCACTCCAGTGTTCTTGCCTGGAGAATCCCAGGGACGGGGGAGCCTGGTGGGCTTCCGTCTATGGGGTCACACAGAGTCGGACACGACTGAAGTGACTTAGCAGCTTAGCAGCAATACTTTGGCCACCATACAAGTTGACTCACTGGAAAAGACTCTGATGCTGGGAAGGATTGGGGGCAGGAGGAGAAGGGGACGACTGAGAATGAGATGGCTGGATGGCATCACCAACTCGATGGACATGAGTTTGAGTGAACTCTGGGAGTTGGTGATGGACAGGGAGGCCTGGTGTGCTGTGATTCATGGGGTCACAAAGAGTCAGACATGACTGAGCGACTGAACTGAACTGAAAGGACATAAAGGGGAGGAAAACCAATTTTTAAAAACTAAGGACTGTTGGCTAGGAGGGTTGATGGTATGTGTATAATTCCAGGGAGGGCCTTCACAAAGGATGGGGAAGGTCAACAGTGTGTGATGAAAAGAAAGGTCAACTTAGAACAGCATGGAAAGAGGTCACTAGCTGCCCAGTGTATCAAAGACAGCTTCTGCACGGAAACGTGGATTAAGGATGGGAGGGATTGGGGGAAGGGAAGGCTGGGTGGTCAGGGGATGAAGAGAGATAGGGAGCTTGAGGATGAAGGGAAGGTTTTCTTCTCTGATGGAACTTAGTTGAGCAAGTTTCTAAGAAGAAGTGAGGAGCTGGATGGAAAATGCTCATCAAGATTGTATATGGAACATCTGATGAGGAAAGATCCTGAATGAAAACTTGAATGACAATTCTGTTTCAGTACGACTTTTGCCTTCTCCATCCCACATCACCCCACCATAAAATACTTGGTGTGTGAACAGATTTTGGATTCCAAAGGACTTCAATTTTATTATGCTTGAGATTTGTTCCTTGGTGAAACGTGAGGAGACAGCTCTGCACAAAAAAAGAGAATCATAGTTAATGAAAAGTCAACCTTCAGAAATTGCTCTTAACTCTTTTACCCACTGCTAATATGGGTATTTGTTATGTTTGGAACATATTCCAAAACTACTTACTTGTGGAAGGATTAATGATATTGGAGCTGGGTTCAAAGTCTCAGTGGCAAGCTAAAACCTGTTCTTTTCAGTAGTCAGGGTAAAGTTTAATAACCCTTCTTCAGAAAGCCTACACATGCTGGGCTTTCCATTGCTAAGCTGCTGGAACAGGAAAATGCCAGAAATTTAACCCTTACAGCAATTATGTTATACAAGTTACTTAACCTTTGTTGGCCTCAGTTTCCTAATTTGTAAAGTGAAGGTAATACCTACCTCCTAAGGTTGTTGGAGCATTACCTGGGCTAATTAAAACAGTCCCTGTCAAACAGCAAGCACCAAATAATTGTGAGTGAGCCTTATAATTGTAGCAATAATAGTTGTAGGCTTCTCCAGGTTACAAGGATTATGGACACTAATTACCTCTGGTAATGGTGAAGGACCAGGATACTTGTTAATGGTGAATTACTTTAAGGATACCACACAAAGTAAGGAAAACAGGAAACTATTTGGCCAGCACATTAGGTCTGCATACCCAAGGGAAGTTCTTTTCTTCCCCCTTGGCCAATACTTACAAACTGCAGATTTCAGATGAAAATTCAGACATCTAGGGACACTAGGTGTGTACTCCTATGATGGCCTGAAGCCAAGTAGTCCCTCACTTCTCCAGATAGCTCTGTGCTCAGGTTTGCCTAGATTAGTGCCAACCCCTACTGTTAGGCATGGGCCTCCACATAAGGCTGTTCAGGTTGCTCACTGCACAAGGTACCCAGCTATGGAGCCAAATAGGGGCTGAAGTCCTACAACCTGCAATGGCATTTCTTGTAGCCTGACAGGTTTGGGACTCAGGTGTCCTTCTTTCCTCCTTTTCTCTACCTGTTCCTCCTTCCTCCTCTGCTAGAACCACTGACATTTTTTTCATTTCATGACTTCTGCTCACCTGTGGCTTCTGCTGCTTTACAGCTTCTTTTGTGTGTCTCTGTACCTCTGTCTACACCATCATGTTCAGCACGGTCAACTAATTTGCCAAATATCACACAATTAGTAGGTGATGAAGCAGGATTTGAATCAAGGTTATCACTTGTTGGAAAATTATTACTATACAAGTTAGCATGAGGATATTGAAGGTAAACTTATTATTAAATTTTTTTTAATTAAAAAATTCCAATGCAGACTTTCTTGGGAAAATTAGGACAAGTTTTATTGTTGACTTTTATTCCTAGCAACATGCATTTAAACTAATTTGTTATTTCCTAATGCTGGGAAAGGTTGGGGGCGGGAGGAGAAGGGGATGACGGAGAATTAGATGGCTGGATGGCATCACCGACTCTGTGGACATGAGTTTGAGTGTACTCCGGGAGTTGGTGATGGACAGGGAGGCCTGGCGTGCTGTGATTCATGGGGTCGCGGAGAGTCGGACATGACTGAGCGACTGAACTGAACTGAACTGAACTGAATCTAAGGAAAACTGGAAAATGGACAAAGTTGGTCCTAGAGTGTCCTAAGGCACAGTGTGTTTGTTCTGTCCCTGAGACAAAGGTTTGATTTAAGATGCATGTCTGAGACTAGCCTTGAAAGCTTGATTATACCTTCTCTACTGTCCATCCCTCCTGGAAGAAGAGTCGACTCCCTGGAAGAAGAGTCGACTCCCATTCCCACCATTGCTTTGTGGGACTTGTTATCTCCCTCAGACCCCTAAGCTAACCATGGGATGGTCTGGCTCCATTTCTTCAGTGTCCCTGTATGAGAGAATGGAAATAGATTAAACTGATACAGTGACCTGACATCACAGTAGGTTTGGTGTGTGTGTGCTAAGTCACTTCAGTTGTGTCCAACTCTGTGTAACCCTATGGACTGTAGCCTGCCAGGCTCCTCTGTTCATGGGATTCTCCAGGCAAGAATACTGGAGTGAGTTGCCATGCCCTCCACCAGGGGATCTTCCCAATCCAGGGATCAAACCAGCGTCTCCTGCATCTCCTGCATTGCAGGCGGATTCTTTATCGCTGAGCCGCCATAGTAGGTTTCACTTACATATTATTCTCTCAAGCAACTAATCAATTCAACCCAGTGAAACACTTCCTATAATGCTTTAGAGTGGCAGAAATTACAAGCACAGCAAGTTACAGTTGATCAGGGATTTTTGCCCCCTTTAAATCGTAGCACCCTGGTGTCTGCCTGTTGTGTTGTGCCTCCTTAAAGCAACTTTCTTAAGAAGAGAAAAACCATAATCTACTTTCTGGAGCATTAAGAGAATTGAGTTCTCAGTCCAGCTTTGCCTCTTACAAGGCTTTAGGCAGTAGCTTAACTTTGCTCTTTGCTGACTTGTCCCTTAACCACCTCCCTGAGTGTTGTTGACTGGTCTTGCCTACTTCATAGGCAGTGAGGCTCTGGGTGGGGAAGGTGAGCCTAGTAAAGCTCTAAAAGTTTTGCCTAAATAAGATACTATCAGAGGTGGAGACATGTTCAGCGGCCTTCTTGTGGAAACACATTGCCCTTGACCAAAAGGGATGCCACAGGATGGGGTGTGTGAATTTGGTCCTGTGCCCATCATGTGGTACCTCCACTAGGTATGAGGGCTTCATGTCACAAACTTGTTTTAGGTTTGTTTCCAAAATCTCATTCCTTTTAATTGCTATATTGTAACTTACCCCTAGTATATTTTGTGCAGCCACCTGGTACAAAGGCATTCAAACACTTTTAGGAATTATAACTACATGCTGATGCTTTGAGCAAAGAGGCTGGGTGTGGCCAAGATTTTGAGATGTGTTCAAATGCAAGAAGCTCTTAAAACATAAAGTGTTCTAGAACTGCAGGAAGCTAAAGCTAAGAGTTTTTCCCTTGTGGAAGGTCAAAAGTAAGGCAGTTTTCAGCATAGTGCTTTCTCTTGTGTGTTTCATCATTAGAACCTGTATAGGAGAGCAGTTTAATAGGAACCATGATATCAACAGTAAGATACTTATTAATGTAATAGGCAGACGCAGAGCAGAATCTGCAAACCCTTGGTAGGCACACAGATGACAGGAGAAGAATTTGGTCATCAAGATCTTACTGAGAGATGCAGTTCTACTCCATCCTTTCATTTGGATTACGATTTCTGAACAAGACCATCTTTCTAAATGCTCATGGACTCTGCAGAAAGTATGAGGCCAAAAAAAGGAATAACTCCAAACTCTTACTATTAGGTTACTAGACAGTATTCTGGATTAGCCTAGTAAATGCCTTCTGAAGCAGACCCTGTAATTCTTCTTTTCCACCTTTCCTCCTTTCTCCTTCTTAACTTTTGTAACCTAAAATAACCTGAACTTGTTTACAGAAAGTGAGAGAGAAAATATTTACTTAGATTATCCGAGGAACCTTGACTTTACTGCCTGGTGGATAAATCATTCCCCTGCTGGAGGAAGTGGGAAATTACAGATTGGATCGCGTAGATACACATTCTCCTCCTAGTTCCATCCGAGTGAGCACCAAATAAGTATCATTCAGTTCAGTTCAGTCGCTCAGTCATGTCTGACTCTTTGCGACCCCATGAATCACAGCACGCCAGGCCTCCCTGTCCATCACCAACTCCCGGAGTTCACTCAAACTCATATCCACAGAGTCGGTGATGCCATCTAGCCGTCTCATTCTCTGTCATCCCCTTCTCCTCCTGCCCCCAATCCCTCCCAACATCAGAGTCTTTTCCAGTGAGTCAACTCGTCGCATGAGGTGGCCAAAGTATGGGAGTTTCATCTTTAGCATCAGTCCTTCCAATGAACACCCAGGACTGATCTCCTTTAGAATGGACTGGTTGGATCTCCTTGCAGTCCAAGGGACTCTCACGAGTCTTCTCCAGCACCACAGTTCAAAAGCATCAATTCTTCGGTGCTCAGCTTTCTTCACAGTCCAACTCTCACATCCATACATGACCACGGGAAAAACCATAGCCTTGACTAGATGGACCTTGGTTGGCAAAGTAATGTCTCTGTTTTTTAATATGCTATCTAGGTTGGTCATAACTTTCCTTCCAAGGAGTAAGCGTCTTTTAATTTCATGACTGCAATCAGCATCCTCAGTGATTTTGAAGCCCCCCAAAATAAAGTCTGACACTGTTTCCACTGTTTCCCCATGGTTGGTTTAATAGCTAAGTTTCCCATTGGCTTTGAGGTCATTGCCTGTTCTCAAGTGTGCTTAGATGGACAGCACTGAACCTTTGTGGCTATTGAAAGTGCAGATTCTAGCCAGCTCTGACACAGGTGAGGCCCAGACACCTATACTATTGACCAGTTTCCTGACTGATTCTTATGTACACTCAAATTTGAGACTCACAGCTGGAAGGAAAAGGATTGCAGGACAGAGAAAGCAAAGGAGGTGTTCAAAATTTGGTCAGGTTATCCTTGTTGTTACAGTATTAACTTGAATATCAGGAGGTTTCATATTAAAGTTTTCTAAAAAGAAAAAAATCTAAGTACATAAAAGGAAAGGTTCATATATGGGCCTAATTATAAGTATTTTGCATAATTTTCTAAGCATCTAAACAGAATCTCTTAAGGTCATCTTTATAATTATTTTGAGACTCTTTGGACTGTTTTGATTTTAAAATGAGTAATAAAAAAGAATCATCAATTAATGGAGGAAGAAAGAAATTTCTTTATATACAATCCTTACTTTTTACCACTGTCTCTTTAGAAAAAGTTCTCATAACCTTACTATGGATGTTCTCTAGTCTGTTCTTATTTCTCAGTATTAAGAATATACCCAGTAGTGTAAGTATTTCGCTGTACTTTCATTCAGTAAGTACGGTATCATTTTTCTGATATTGCACACGGGGGAAGTACCACATAAGGAACCTGTTCCCGGGAGTTCCCTGGCGGTGCAGTGGTTATGGTTCCACACTTCCACTCAAGGGGAGTTGATTCAGTTCCTGGTTGGGAAACTAAGATCCCACATGCCACATGGAACAGCCAAAAAATAAGAAAGAAACCCCCCCTCCCCAAAATTAGATGAGCTAGATCTGGTATTTTTAGCCAGTATTCTTGACTTGAAATATTTCTTGGTCCATAACTCAGGCTTTGCAATTTTGACAAAGCAACTACTATAATAGACATCACCTTGAGTAACTGTCTATTGCACAGAGTGTGCTCACAATTACTAGGAAGTGATTTAAGGGACGTTTACTTCTGTGTCTATCATATTAACGTGCCCAACGTTTTAGTAAGGGATTAATAAAGGAGTTTATTTTTTTTTTAATTTAAACTATTTTGTATTGGGGTGTAGCTGATTAACAATGTTGTGATAGTTTCAGGTGAACAGCAAAGGGACTCAGCCACACATACAGATGTATCCATCCTCTCCTGACTCTCCTCCCATCCAGGCTGCCACAAAACCTGGAACAGAGTTCCGTGTGCTCTACAGTAGGTCCTTGCTATCCGTTTTATGTATAGCAGTGTATACAGGCAACCATAACTTCATAAAGGAACTTATTTTTATAACTGGATAGAAATTTTATTAAGGATACAGCTTTAGGAATTTTATGCAAATAGTGGACAGAGCCCCAAAATGAGTCTTTCTGAGACCAGCAGGAAAGAATATTTGCAAAAGTGATAAAAGTCATGGTGGTTTCCTGGAAAATATTGGCAGAAAACTGGGACTCGCTTCTGGAACAGGATGAGTGCTAAAGCTAAGTGAATGTAAATATGCCCATTTGGCAAGGGGAAAAAAAAAACTGGGAGAGGAAGACTTGACTTTTTAGGTCTGAACAGCCTTTGCATCAGAACTTGACCCAGTCACCCAATTCTTCTCTATTTCAGTGTCCTTTTCTGGACATGGGAAGAGGTGTTATGAGGACAGATTTGGATTTGTAGAATGTATGTGATACTAGGAACTTAGAAATAAAATTTAGAAGCCTCCTTTGCTCTCTGAGTAGCTAACTTCGTGTTTACTTAGTTGAAAGGAGTCTGATTACCTTCCCTTTTGAAATAATTTCCCCTCACTTTGGCCATCTCTTCCTCTCCCACAAAGGCACCCAAAGATTGCCTTGCCTCAGACACCTACCGTCATGAACCTAGTAGAAACATGAGCTGAAAAAATCACTGAATAGGGCAATGCTTGGGGCCGACTAATGGTGCAGAAGCTCAAACATCATTGCACATTCAAATATTAGCTTCCCAACCTAGATGCCCATCGACAGATGAATGGATAAAGAAGCTGTGGTACAGATATGCAATGGAATATTACTCAGCCATAAAAAGGAATGCATTTGAGTCAGTTCTAATGAGGTGGATGAACCTAGAGCCTATTACACAGAGTGAAGAAAATCAGAAAGAGAAAGAAAAATATCGTATTCTAATGCATACATATTGAATCTAGAAAGATAGTACTGATTAAATTACTTGCAGGGCAGCAATGGAGACACAGACATACAGAACAGACTTACAGACATGGGTGGGGGGAAGAAGGAGAGGGTGAGATGTATGGAGAAAGTAACATGGAGAGTTACATTACCATATGTAAAATAGACAGCCAGTGGGAACTTGCTGTATGACTCAGGAACTCAAACAGGGGCTCTGTAACAACCTAGAGGGGTGGGATGGGGAGAGAGATGGGAGGGAGGTTCAAGAGGGAGGGGACATATGTTTGCCTTTGGCTGATTCATGTTGAGGTTTGGCAGAAACCAACAAAATTCTGTAAAGCAATTGTCCTTCAATTAAAAAATAAATAAAAATTTTCAAAAGTCAGCTTCCTAACAGCAGAGAGTTTTATCTGCTTTCTTCTCTGTAGAACCTTGCACAGTAGGTGCTCCACAAATATTTGCTGAAAGAATAAATCAATGTCAGACATCTGGGTTTACACCCCATCTTTCCTTTCTATTCTTCTCAACTGAGACATTTTCTTCATTTTGCATCTCTTCTCACCTTGCTCTTTCTCCAAAACCTTTCCCTTCCTAGTCTCCACTGCCCCTCGCTTCGGAGCTTTTTCCTAATGTAAACAATAGTTCACTCTTAATAACTTAGGAACAGTATAGTTTCTTTGGTTTAAGAAGCACTGTTCCCATCCTCCAATCTAAAATAAATTTTGAGCAGATGGTTTGGCTCAGAGGAAGAAGGGACTGTGAGAGGTGGTTATTTTGGGGTGCAATAACAATTTGTATAAAGTGGTATATTTTAGTTAAATCTGACCGTCTAGGTATTTAAGCATCATTAAATGAATGTCTATCAGAATCTTGATCTTCAAATTAACCAGCTAGGCAGGGTTAGATAGACCAAGAAAGGGTGCGTGCATGCTAAGTCACTTCATTCGCGTCTGACCTTCTGACCCTTTGCCACCCCATTGACTAGTGCACTAGGCTCCTCTGTCCATGGGATTCTCCAGGCAAGAGTACTGGAGTGGGTTGCCATGCCCTTCTCCAGAGGATCTTCCCAGCCAAGGGATCAAAGCCACATCTCTTACGTCTCTAGCATCGGCAGACAGGTTCTTTACCACTAGAGCCACGTGGGAAACCTGAAGAAGGGTGATCAGATGGCCAAGTCCAAAGTCTGAGGGGAAGCTAGCAGGTAGAGCTGGGATTTGTCTGCTACCATAGACCTGAGATTCTCAGACATGAGAGCAGTCAGAATCACCTGGAGAGCTTGTTAAAACACAGACTGCTGGACCCCACCACAGAGTTTAGCATTCAGCAGGCCTGGAGTTGGGGCTTCCCTGGTAGCTCAGCTGGGAAAGAATCTGCCTGCAATTCAGGAGGCCCCAGTTTGATTCCTGGGTCCGGAAGATCCCCTATAGAAGGGATAGGCTACCCACTCCAGTATTCTTGCCTGGAGAATCCCCATGGACAGAGGAGCCTGGTGGGCTGCAGTCCATGGGGTTGCAAAGAGCTGGACGCAACTGAGTGACTAAGCACAGCACAGGCCTGGAGTGAGACCCAAGAAAGTGCATTTCTAACGGATTCCAGAGGAATGTTATGTTTTTGTTCCGGGGATCGCACTTTGAGAACCATTGTGATATAGGACATGCAAGAAGATACAACCAGTCTTACAGTCCATTTGTGTGGCATAGGTTGAGGCTGTGTTCAAGGTTAAACCAAAATTTTCTCAGTCACCTCAATAAATTCAGCTAAATTCCACTTAGTGTGGGAAACTCACAAAAAAGGGAGGTGTTAAAATCACCCCATTTTATCTCACAGTAAAAGGCATTTTACTTCACAGCTGCAGTTACATGGGTAGCAGAGTCCAGAGGGCTGTCAGGGTCTTACTGAAGGAGCTGGGACAAATAACTTAGATAAGTCACAGATCAGAGTGGGAGAAGTGACGTGCTTTTAACAGCATCCAAAAAGATTTGTTGGGATTAATTGAATCCAGATGATCAGGAGTGGATACAAGGGCTCAAAATATACTGACAGTTTTATTTATAAATTACAAGAGGCTCAGAAACAAAATAATGATTAAGGGGGCCCTCAAGAGACTCTTAAGATATTTAAGCTCATTCCTGTGTGTCTCAGCAAAAGAATTTACAGTACTCAGAAAGTTTACACATGGGAGGTTAAAAATATGTGTGTGTGTGTGTACATGATTTGTTATAAGATTATGGCAACCACAGCACAAACAATTTGTAAAAAGAAAAGAAAATGAGGGGGTAAAACTTCTATTATCCTGCCTGTCTAATATAACTATGAATAGTATTTCCTTCTAGTGGTTTTTCTTCTGTATATATTTAAATAGTGCACTTAAATTTAAATACATTTTTTTAAGCTTATATAATCATAGTGACTAAGAGCACTGTCTTTGGAGTCAGACAGCCTTGGGTTCAAATTCTGACTCTCAGACATTTCCAGCCCTGAGTTTTGCATTTGTTAAATTTGCGAAGATAAACTCAGTTTAGATCATTGATGTGTGGATTCAGTGGGATGGTACGCAACAGTGCTCAGTGCAGGGCCAGGCATAATGTAAACACTTATAAATAGTAGCATGATTTTTCTGTTCTCACTAAAAAGCTGTGTCATCTTTCCACAGTCCTAATAGTTAGGAAGTTTTTCTCAGCATTTAGAAACATACCTATTTTTATTTCATGAGTTTGCAAAATTTTATTCCATAATTCTTCTGTGTTCAGACACTGCTTTGAGAATCCTTTATGACTGGCTTATTGGGAGCTCTTGTGACCTGGGTTTTCTCAGCGTAGACTCCCCAAAGAGGACTCAAAGCTAATTCTATAAGGATGACAGTTTGTGCTTGAAGTGAGAAGTTGATTCAGCTGCTCTCTAGCAAGGTTGTATGGCTTTGCTCTAGGACCGCAGTTTCTGACCACATCATTGCAGGTACCACATACAGCCATCTGTGTGATGGGTTGTTAGGGAAACGAGTGAGAAACCGTAGGTGGAGAGGTGTAGGGCTCTCACCCCTACTGGGAAAACAACCTCGAGCTCAAACCTGACCAAATTTACATCTGCCACCTGACCTCTCATAGTTCTGCCTCAGACTGATTATCCAACTGCCGACTTGACCTTCACTTTGAGTCCTTTTCATTGAGACCACAATCTCAGTATATCTAGACCAAATCTTCAGTCTGATGGGAGGTAATCAACATTACAGCCCTGAATTTTACAGTTGCCCTGTAAACGAAGGGATTAACTTCATTAGATGACAGCTTCCTGCCCACAAAAGGCAGAAAAGCTCCTCAGTGAAGATCTTAGTTTTGTTTAATAATGCAAACAGATCTTGACTCTACAGGATAGTTACAGATAACAATAGGCAGAATAGCCAATTAGTTCATTAACTCTTAAATTTGATGAAACCATTTTGTGTATTCTTACATTGCTGGCTCAAGTATTGGTAAAATACTAAGGACAAACACAAATCCTTTGACCCAACAGTTCCACTTGTAGGACTTTATTCCAGAGATATAAGTGTATAAATTAACAAATGTGCAATCTATTGAGCATCATTTGTGCTGGCATAAGTATAGGAACAACACAGGATGTAAATTGGTACAGCCAATTTGGAACAGAGTATGGAGTCCCTCAAAATTTTTTTTACATGCTGCCATTTGTGACTGACTACACAGATGGATCTTGAGGGCATTATGTTAAGTGAAAGAAGTCAGAGGAAAAAAAATACCATATGATCTCACCTGTGGTAGTTTAGTCTCTAAGTCATGTCCAACACTTTTGCAGCACCATGGACTGTAGTCTACCAGCCTCCTCTGTCCATGGGATTTCCCAGGCAAGAATACTGGAGTGGGTTGCCATTTCCTTCTCCAGGGGATCTTCCAGACCTAGGAATCGAATCAGGGTCTCCTGCGTTGCAGGTAGATTCTTTACTGAGTTACCAGGGGAACCAGATCTTATCTATATGTAGAACCTAAACAAAACAAACTCATAGATACAGAAAACAGATTGGTAATTGCCAGATGCAGAGGGTGCCGGAGTGAGCAAAATTGGTCAAGGGAGTCAAAAGGTATAGACTTCCCAGTTTTAAAATAAATAAGTCGTGGGGATAATGCATAGTATAGTGACCATAGTTAATAATACTGTGTTGCATATTTGAAAGTTGCTAAGAGAATAGATCTTAAAAGTTCTCATCATAAGAAAAAGATTTTGTAACTATATACGGTGATAAATGTTATCTAGACTTATTGTGGCAATCACTTCACCATATTTCAGTTCAGTTCAGTTCAATCGCTCAGTCGTGTCCGACTCTTTGCAACTCCATGAATCACAGCACGTTAGGCCTCCCTGTCCATCATCAACTCCCAGAATTCACTCAAACTCATGTCCATCGAGTCGGTGATGCCATCCAGCCATCTCAATCTCTGTCGTCCCCTTCTCCTCCTGCCCCCAATCCCTCCCAGCATCAGAGTCTTTTCCAGTGAGTCAACTCTTCACATGAGGTGGCCAGAGTATTGGAGTTTCAGTTTTAGCATCAGTCCTTCCAATGAACACCCAGGACTGATCTCCTTTAGGATGGACTGGTTGGATCTCCTTGCAGTCCAAGGGACTCTCAAGAGTCTTCTCCAGCACCACAATTCAAAAGCATCAATTCTTTGGCGCTCAGCTTTCTTCACAGTCCAACTCTCACATCCATACATGACCACTGGAAAAACCATAGCCTTGACTAGATGGACCTTTGTTGGCAAAGTAATGTCTCTGCTCTTTAATATGCTATCTAGAGTGGTCATAACTTTCCTTCCAAGGAGTAAGCATCTTTTAATTTCCTGGCTGCAATCAGCATCTGCAGTGATTTTGGAGCCCCCAAAAATACTGAATCATTATGTTATATACCTGAAACTAATATAATTTTATATGTCAGTTGTATCTCAATTTAAAAAAATTGGAAACAACAAAAATACATAGAAGAGACTAGTTGAGAAATCATTTCCTATCTGTATGATAGAATACATATGCAACTGCGAAAAGAATGAGGGCATTCTTATGTTCTTATCTATTTGGGGAAAAAAGCATAATGGTGATCACTAGTGAATGGATAAACAGGTTGTGGTATATCCATACGATATAATGATTCATCAAAAAAGGGATGAAGTATTGGTACACACTACAACATAGATGAATCTCAAGTATTCTGTTCTCATTGTGTAAAGAAAACGAAGGAAAGCATATATACATGTATTGTGTGTATACTCCATGTGCACAAAAGGTACCCAAGAAACTTATATGGATTGTCTGTGGGGAGGGAACCTGCATAACTGGCAGACAGAATTAGGATGGAGATATTTTGCAGTGTTCTTTTTAATACTTTTTATATTTAAAATAAGAAAATATTACATACTCAAAAATAGAATGGTTGATAACTGTTACTATGTCTAGATATTATATATGATATTTCTCTTTTTTTGAGTTTTTAATCAGTCTTTTAAAATCCATTTATTCAACCTATGTGCACAACCATAAAGAATATGATGCTTAATATTCTGCCATTGGCAAGAATAAGAAAATACTTACAAAACTAGCATGTTTTTGTTGACTTCTAGTTTAATTCCATACCACTGTCAGACTACCTGCTTTATATATGATTTTTCACTTTTGAAATTTGTTAAGGTTTGCTTTATGGCCCACTATATGGTCAATTTTGGTAAATTGTTCATTGTACACAAAAAGATATGTACTTTGTCACTAGAAGTTGTGTTTTCTATGTAAGTTAATCAGATCAAGTTTTTTTTATCATGTTCAAATCCCATATATCCCTAATTTTTAAAAATCTGTCACTTACTGAATGAGGTATGTTAAAATTTTTCACCATAATTGAGGATTTGATATTGTTCCTCTTCTGCAGTTCTTGCTATATAGATTTTGAGCCTTTATTATTTTGTATATACATATTTAGAATTGCTATATCTTTCTGATGAATTGATACTTGATCATTTAGGAAATGTCCTCTTTGTTGTTATGTGTCTAGCCCTAAAGTTCTTTTTGTCTGGTATTAGTAGCTCAGCCGGTAAAGAATCTGCCTGCAGTGCAGGAGACATTGATTCAATTCCTAGGTCAGGAAAATCCCTGGAGAAGGAAATGGCAACCCACTCCAGTATTCTTGCCTGGGAAATCCCATGGACAGAGAAGCCTGGCTGGCTACAGTTGATGAGGTCATAAAAGAGTCAGCTACAACTAAGCAATTAAACAATAACAGCTACTATCACTGACCTAGAGCCAGACATCTTGGAATGTGAAGTCAAGTGGGCCTTAGAAAGCATCACTACGAACAAAGCTAGTGGAGGTGATGGAATTCCAGTTGAGCTATTTCAAGTCTTGAAAGATGATGCTGTGAAAGTGCTACACTCAATATGCCAGCAGATTTGGAAAACTCAGCAGTGGCCACAGGACTGGAAGAGGTCAGTCTTCATTCCAATCCCAAAGAAAGGCAATGCCAAAGAATGCTCAAACTACCGCACAATTGCACTCATCTCACACGCTATGACTGTGTCGATCACAATAAACTGTGGAACATTCTGAAAGAGATGGGAATCCCAGACCACCTGACCTGCCTCTTGAGAAACCTGTATGCAGGTCAGGAAGCAACTGTTAGAACTGGACATGGAACAACAGACTGGTTCCAAATAGGAAAAGGTGTACGTCAAGGTTGTATATTGTCACCTTGCTTATTTAACTTATATGCAGAGTACATCATGAGGAACGCTGGGCTGGAAGAAGCACAAGCTGGAATCAAGATTGCTGGGAGAAATATCAATAACCTCAGATATGCAGATGACACTACCCTTATGGCAGAAAGTGAAGAGGAACTCAAAAGCCTCTTGATGAAAGTGAAAGAGGAGAGTGAAAAGGTTGGCTTGAAGCTCAACATTCAGAAAACAAAGATCATGGCATCTGGTCCCATCACTTCATGGGAAATAGATGGAAAAACAGTGGAAACAGTGTCAGACTTTGTTTTTTTGGGCTCCAAAATCACTGCAGATGCTGATTGCAGCCATGAAATTAAAAGACGCTTGCTCCTTGGAAGGAAAGTTATGACCAACCTTGATAGTATATTAAAAAGCAGAGACATTACTTTGCCAACCAAGGTCCGTCTAGTCAAGGCAATGGTTTTTCCCGTGGTCATGTATGGATGTGAGAGTTGGACTATGAAGAAGGCTGACCGCCGAAGAATCGATGCTTTTGAACTGTGGTGTTGGAGAAGACTCTTGAGAGTCCCTTATACTGCAAGGAGATCCAACCAGTCCATTCTAGAGGAGATCAATCCTGGATGTTCATTGGAGGGACTGATGCTAAAGCTGAAACTGCAATACTTTGGCCACCTCATGCGACGAGTTGACTCACTGGAAAAGACTCTGATGCTGGGAAAGGTTGGGGGCGGGAGGAGAAGGGAACGACGGAGAATGAGATGGCTGGATGGCATCACCGACTCTGTGGACATGAGTTTGAGTGAACTTCGGGAGTTGGTGATGGACAGGGAGGCCTGGCGTGCTGTGATTCATGGGGTCGCGGAGAGTCGGACACGACTGAGCGACTGAACTGAACTGAACTGAACAGCTACTATAGCTGCACAAGGTTTTTCTTGGCTATTTTTGCATAACTTTTTCCTACTACTTTGTAAACAGTTCATCTAAGCATTTACCCAAGAGAAATGTAAGCATATGTCCATATGAAGACTTCCACAGCTTTGTAATAGCCAAAATCTGGAAATAACTCAAATGGCCATCAACAAGTGGATAAACAAATTGTGGTATAGTTATGCAATGAAATATTTCTCTATAATAAAAGGGAATGAACTGTTAATACACACTATAACATAGGTGGATCTTAAAATAATTAAGCTATTCTACTTATTTCCCTAGGTCATTTTGAGGAGTAAGTGAGATCATTATATATAAAAGTGTCACTGTGTTATAAATCATTAGTTTTCAGTTTCTTTCCTGTTTTTCAGAAATAAGCAAGATGAATCCTAGGTAAAATTCTGAAGTACATGTCCCTTTTATATTGCTATACTTTGAAACTGGGTATGATGTCCTGTTCTTGTAACCTTTGACCTGCTTCACCCATTTCTTCCATCCCCACACCCACTGTCAACCACTAATCTGTTTTGTATTATCTATGAACTTGGTTGTAATGGAGTTCTTGCTTGTTTTAGATTCTACATATAAGAGAGATCTTGTGGTATTTGTCTTTCTTTCTGAGTTATTTCATCTAGCATAAGGCCTTTGAAGTCTATCCATGTTGTCACAAATGGCAAGATTTCATTCATTTTTACAGCTGAATAATGTTCCTGTGTATATATGTGTGTAATTTCGTTAATCATTTATCCATTGATAGAATCTTAGTTGTGTCCGTATCTTGGCTGTTGTAAATAATGCTGTGGTGAAAATGGTGTTTACTTATCTTTTTGGATTAGTGTTTTCATTTTCTTTGGATGAATACCCAGAAGTGGAATTGCTGGATGATATGGCAACTCTAGTTTTAACTTTTTGAAGAAACTCCATACTGTTTTCCACAATAGCTGCATGAATTTCCCACTACCAGTGCACACAAGGGTTCCCTTTTCTCCACATCCTCACCAATGCTTATTATTTTTGTCTTTTTGATTATAGCCATTCTAATGGATGTGAGGTGCTGTCTCATTGTGGTTGATATGCATTTCCCTGATGATTAAGGATGTTGAGCACCTTTTCATGTACCTGTGTCTTTCTGGAAAAACATCTATTCAGATCTTCTGCCCATTTAAAAATCAGATTATTTGTTTTTGTTGTTGTTGAGTTGTTTGAGTTATTTATATATTTTTGGATATTAACCCCTTATCATATATATGATTTGCAAATATTTTATCCCATTTCTCCCGTCAAGTTGTCTTTTTATTTTGTTGATTGTTTCCTTTATTGTGCGGAAGCTTTTTGGTTTGATGTAGCTCCACTTGTTTATTTTTGCTTTTGTTGCTTTTGCATTTGGAGTCAGATTCAAAAAGCCATCACCAAGACCTATGTCTCAGAGCTTATTACGATGTTTTCTTCAGGAGCTTTATGGTTTCAGGTCCTATGTTCAAGTCTTTATTTGAGTTTAAATGTACACTCCTACTTTGGTGTTGTTTTTTTTTTTTTTTCTATTTTTTAACCCAGTCTCTTGTTTCCATAGGATTACAATGCTACATACATGACTTATTAAAATTCTAATATTAGTATTTTAATCATTTTGCAGACAGTGCAAGAACCTTAGAATATATGAAGCCCATTTTGTGTAATTGCTGTATATTTTAATTCTGTGTATATTTAAAATTCCATATTATTATCATTTTGTTTTTTAGTCACTATCATTTAGATTTACTCACTTATTTACCCTTTTGATGCATTTCGTTGCTTTCAGCACTTCTGTGCCTCCAGCTGGGACCAGTTTCCTTCTGTCTGAAGAACTCTCTTCACTATTTCTTTGAGTATGACTCTGTTGGTAATAAATTCTCTCAGTTTTTGTTTATCTGATGAAGTC
This sequence comes from Moschus berezovskii, assembly GCF_049115385.1. NCBI lineage: Eukaryota > Metazoa > Chordata > Mammalia > Artiodactyla > Moschidae > Moschus > Moschus berezovskii. The sequence goes on along the minus strand of NC_142466.1, from coordinate 51,278,926 downwards.
TTTCTCCTTTATTTATGAAAGATATTTTCATTGGATAGAAATTCTATTTTGGTAGTTGTTTTCTTTCAACACGTTAAAGATGGGTTTTGGGCTTTACTTTTTCAGTTGATAAGTCAGTTATTAGTCTTATTATTACACTTCAAAGGGAACATGTCTTTTCCCCAGATGTTTTTAAGAGTATTTACAACTTCTCTTTGATTTTCAGCTTTTACTTTTTAATTTTCTCCATATTACTGTGATGGAAGTTTGTAGAGCTTTACAAATCCATGTCTTGGTTATTTTTCTCAACAATATTTCTTTAAATATTACTTCTGCTGCTGTTATGTCTTTCCTCTTTGAAAACTTAAATTTACCTGTGTTAGATCTCTTTCTTTATATCTCAACACATTTTTCTGGGGAACACCCCCTTTTAGTAAACAGTTACAAATTAAAAACCCGCAGTATTTACAGGTGTCTTTTTCGGTAACTGTGCTGCCTCACATGTAGGTGGTGTTAATGCAGGAGAGAAACTAACTTACAAGGTGATATCTGGGGACTGGTGGGAGGGGATCCTTTGGAGAATCACTGAAGACAGTGAGTGATCCTTCTTCTTTAGGCTTGCTGCAGGAATCCCCACACACTAGTCATCTGATAAATATTCTTCTGTATTCAGAGGAATTTTCCAAGTGAAAGGGATCTGGGACTCCTCTATGAGGAAGAAACATAAGTTCCACAACTTGTTAACAGGGGCAGACTTCTCTTTGTAGTCATGTTTCCACCTGCTGAATCATCTTTGCAGAAGTTGTACATTTATGGCATGTCTGTTTATGAGAAGAGGTGGAAAATATGAGAAACTCTAAAGCTTGAAATATTTATTTTAAAGCCTCAGACTGATGAACTTCTAAGGAATTCATTATTCAAAATGTATGCATCTATGTATATGCAAGGATGGAGACAGATGTATACATAGATATAAATAATATATATAATATTATTAATAGATATGTAATATAGAATCTATATATTATATATGTTATAACGTTATATATTATATACATATAAAATTTGTTACAGAAATTAATTTTGTAACCTTTCAAATTTAAAGGTATACTTCACTGAAAGTATCTGAGGATACAACTCAGAAAAAGCTTTGGATCATTTTTGTAGGGTCAGTTCCAGGAATTTCTCACTCTGTACCAGCTTAGTGCTATCAGACCTTATCCATGCCCTGAACTGTGATCCAGCTATGTGTTATTTACATCATTCAGAGCTAGTTTTTCTACATACATACAACAAATTTTAAAAGCTTTATTCTTGTTTTTATATGACAGTGCCCTAACCTTATAATTCAGGAAGTTTGGGGAGGGACATTCTTTCACCATTTACTTGGTGTAAATCATTCCCAGTCCTGAACAATGGCTATTGGGCAAGGTGTAATTATACTCTGTGCTTGTGGCTACATCCATATATATGCCATCCACTAATGTCTCTAATTATTATTTATCACCCGCTGTGTACTTTACACTTTGTAGTTGTTGAGTGTTTTATAGTCAGTTGTTAGATACTAAGAGTAACTATGGAGATATCCCACGTTCAAGGGCAAAGGAGAAGCCCCACCAAGATGGTGAAATGAAGTTGCTCAGTCGTGTCCGACTCTTTGTGACCCATGGGCTGTAGCTACCATGCTCCTCCATCCATGGGAGACAGTAGGAGGGGCAAAATTGCATTTAGAATCAAACTCCATTCTCAGCAGAGACGCTCAGAGGGCTCAAACATACCTTGAGCCTACCTAGACCCAGAGACCCCTCAGAGCCTGAGACAGAGCTGTGTCTGGGCATCTCCTGAGGAGGTGCGGGTCAGCAGTGGACTGCCCTGAGGGCACAGGCTCTGGGTGCAGCAGACCTGGGTGTGGCATAAGCCCTCTTGGAGGAGGTCACCATTAACCCACCATAGAGCCGCCTGACTTACACAGGACTGGGGAAACAGACTCTGCGAGGGCACAAACAGAACCTTGTGTGCATTAGACCCAGGAGAAAGGAGCAGTGACCCCACAAGAGACTGACCCAGGCTTGTCCGTGAGTGTCCAGGAGTCTCCGGCGGAGGTGTGGGTCAGCGGTGGCCTGCTGCAGGGTTGGGGAGAACCCAACCCAGTTATTTCTGGAGAAATAACTCCAGAAAGAATGAAGAGATGGAGCCAAAGCAAAAACAACACCCAGTTGTGGATGTGACTGATGATGGAGGTAAAGTCTGATGCTGTAAAGAGCAATATTGCATAGGAACCTGGAATGTCAGGTCCATGAATCAAGGCAAATTGCAAGTTGTCAAACAGGAGATGGCAAGAGTGAACATCGACATTTTAGGAATCCATGAACTAAAATGAACTGGAATGGGTGAATTTAACTCAGATGACCATTATATCTACTACTGTGGGCAAGAATCCTTTAGAAGAAATGGAGTAGCCGTCATAGTCAACAAGAGTCCAAAATGCAGTTCTTGGATGCAACCTCAAAAACAACAGAATGGTCTCTGTTGATTTCCAAGGCAAATCATTCAATATCAGAGTAATCCAAGTCTATGCCCCAACCAGTAATGCTGAAGAAGCTGAAATTGAATGGTTAGAAGGCAATGGCAAGCCACTCCAGTACTGTTGCCTAGAAAATCCCATGGACAGAGAAGCCTGGTGGGCTACAGTCCATGGGGTCGCTACTAGTCAGACCAGACTGAGCGACTTCACTTTACTTTTCACTTTCACACATTGGAGAAAGAAATGGCAACCCACTCCAGTGTTCTTTCCTGGAGAATCCCAGGGATGGCGGAGCCTGGTGGGCTGCCGTCTATGGGGTTGCACAGAGTCGGACACGACTGTAGCAACTTAGCATGAAGACCTACAAGACCTTCTAGAACTAACACCCAAAAAAGATGTCCTTTTCATTATAGGGGACTGGAATGAAAAAGTAGGAAGTCAAGAAACACCTGGAATAATGGACAAATTTGGCCTTGGAGTACAGAATGAAGCAGGGCAAAGGCTAACAGAGTTTTGCCAAGAGAACGCATTGGTCATAACAAACACCTTTTTCCAACAACACAAGAGAAGACTCTCCACATGGACATCACCAGATGGTCAATACCGAAATCAAACTGATTATATTCTTTGCAACCAAAGATGGTTGCTGCTCTATACAGTCAGCAAAAACAAGAGTGGGAGCTGACTGTGGCTCAGATCATGAACTCCTTATTGCCAAATTCAGACTTAAATTGAAGAAAGTAGGGAAAACCACTAGGTCATTCAGGTACGACCTAAATCAAGTCCCTTATGACTATACAGTGGAAGTAGCAAATAGATTCAAGGGATTAGATCTGACAGAGTGCCTGAAGAACTATAGATGGAGGTTCATGACATTGTACAGGAGGCAGGGATCAAGACCATCCCCAAGAAAAAGAAATGCAAAAAGAAAAAATGGTTGTCTGAGGAAGCCTTAACAAACAGCTATGAAAAGAAGAGAAGCTAAAGGCAAAGGAGAAAAGGAAAAATATACCCATTTAAATGCAGAGTTCCAAAGAATAGCAAGCTGCTACTGCTAAGTCGCTTCAGTTGTGTCCAATTCTGTGCGACCCCATAGACGGCATCCCACCAGGCTCCCCCGTCCCTGGGATCCTCCAGGCAGGAATACTGGAGTGGGTTGCCATTTCCTTCTCCAACGCGTGAAAGTGAAGTCGCTCAGTCATGTCCGACTCCTAGCGACCCCATGGACTGCAGCCTACCAGGCTCCTCTGTCCATGGGAGTTGCCAGGCAAGAATACTGGAATGGGTTGCCATTGCCTTCTCCAAGAATAGCAAAGAGAGATAAGAAAGCCTTCCTTGGTGATCAATGCAAAGAAATGGAGGAAAACAATAGAATTGGAAAGACTAGAGATCTCTTCAAGAAATTAGAGATACCAAGGGAACTTTTCATGCAAAGATGGGAACAATAAAGGACAGAAATTGTAGGGACCTATGAGGAATGCTGGGCTGGAAGAAGCACAAGCTGGAATCAAGATTGCTGGGAGAAATATCAATAACCTCAGATATGCAGATGACACTACCCTTATGGCAGAAAGTGAAGAGGAACTAAGAAGCCTCTTGATGAAAGTGAAAGAGGAGAGTGAAAAGGTTGGCTTGAAGCTCAACATTCATAAAACAAAGATCAAGGCATCTGGTCCCATCACTTCATGGCAAATAGATGGAAAAACAGTAGAAACAGTGTCAGACTTTATTTTGGGGGGCTTCAAAATCACTGCAGATGCTGATTGCAGCCATGAAATTAAAAGACGCTTACTCCTTGGAAGGAAAGTTATGACCAACCTTGATAGTATATTAAAAAGCAGAGACATTACTTTGCCAACCAAGGTCCGTCTAGTCAAGGCAATGGTTTTTCCCGTGGTCATATATGGATGCGAGAGTTGGACTGTGAAGAAAGCTGATCACCGAAGAATTGATGCTTTTGAACTGTGGTGTTGGAGAAGACTCTTGAGAGCCCCTTGTACCGCAAGGAGATCCAACCAGTCCATTCTAAGGGAGATCAATCCTGGGTGTTCATTGGAAGGACTTATGCTAAAGCTGAAACTGCAATACTTTGGCCACCTCATGCGACAAGTTGACTCACTGGAAAAGACTCTGATGCTAGGAAAGGTTGGGGGCGGGAGGAGAAGGGGACGACGGAGAATGAGATGGCTGGATGGCATCACCGACTCTGTGGACATGAGTTTGAGTGAACTCCGGGAGTTGGTGATGGACAGGGAGGCCTGGCGTGCTGTGATTCATGGGGTCGTGGAGAGTTGGACACAACTGAGTGACTGAACTGAACTGAACTAAACTGACCTGAACGTCTAGTCAAGGCTATGGTTTTTCCAGTGGTCATGTATGGATGTGAGAGTTGGACTGTGAAGAAAGCTGATCGCCAAAGAATTGATGCTTTTGAACTGTGGTGCTGGAGAAGACTCTTGAGAGTCCCTTAGACTGCAAGGACATGACTGAGTGACTGAACTGAACTGAACAGAAGCCGAAGATAGTAAGAAGAGGTGGCAAGAATACACAGAAGAACTGCACAAAAAAGATCTTCACGACCCAGATAATCACAAAGGTGTGATGACTCACCTAGAGCCAGACATCCTGGAATGCAAAGTCAAGTTGGCTTTAGGAAGCATCACTACCAAAAAAGCTAGTGGAGGTGATGGAATTCCAGTTGAACTATTTTAAATCCTTAAAGATGATTCTGTGAAAGTGGTGCACTCAATATGCCAGCAAATTTGGAAAACTCTGTAGTGGCCACAGGACTGGAAAAAGTCAGTTTTCATTCCCGTGCGAAAGAATGCTCAAACTGCCGCACAATTGCACTCATCTCATATTCTAGCAAAGTAATGCTCAAAATTCTCCAAGTCAGGCTTCAAGCGTACATGAACCATGAACTTCCAGATGTTCAAGCTGGATTTAGAAAAGGCAGAGGAACCAGAGATCAAGTTGCCAACATCCATTGGATCATGAAAAAAGCAAGAGAGTTCCAGAAAAACATCTACTTCTGCCAAAGCCTTTGTGTGGATCACAACAAACTGTGGAAAATTCTGAAAGAGATGGGAATACCAGACCACTGGTCCTGCCTCCTGAGGAATCTGTATGCAGGTCAGGAAGCAACAGTTAGAACCGGACATGGAACAACATACTTGTTCCAAATTGGGAAAGGTATACGTCAAGGTTGTATATTGTCACCCTGCTTATTTAACTTATATCCAGAGTACATCATGTGAAATGCTGGACTGGATGAAGCACAAGCTGGAATCATGGAATCAAGATTGCCAGGAGAAATATCAAAAACCTCAGATATGCAGAGATATCACCCTTATGGCAGAAAGTGAGGAAGAACTAAAGAGCCTCTTGATGAAAGTGAAGGAGGAGAGTGAAAAAGTTGGCTTAAAGCTCAACATTCAGAAAACTAAGATCACGGCATCCAGTCCCATCACTTCATGGCAAATAGATGGGGAAACTTTGGAAACAGTGATAGACTTAATCTTTTTGGGCTCCAAAATCACTGCAGATGACGATTGCAGCCATGAAATTAAAAGACTCTTGCTCCTTGGAAGAAAAGTTATGACCAACCTAGACAGCATATTGAAAAGCAGAGACATTACTTTGCCAAGAAAGGTCCATCTAGTCAAAGCTATTGTTTTTCCAGTAGTCACACATGAATGTGAGAATTGGACTATGAAGAAAACTGAGTGCCGAAGAATTGATGCTTTTGAACTGTGGTGTTGGAGAAGATTCTTGAGGGTCTTTTGGACAGCAAGGGGATCCAACCAGTCCATCCTAAGGGAAATCAGTCCTGAATATTCACTAGAAGGACTGATGTTGAAGCTGAAACTCCAATACTTTGGTCACCTGATGCAAAGAACTAACTCACTGGAGAAGACCCTGATGCTGGGAAAGATTGAAGTCAGGAAAAGAAGAGGATGACAGAGGATGAGATTTTTGCATGGCATCACCGACTCAATGGACCTGAATTTGGGTAAACTCTGGGAGTTGGTGATGGACAGGGAGGCCTGGCATGCTATAGTCCATGGGGTCACAAAGAGTTGGACAAGACTGAGCGACTGAACTGAACTGAGCTGAACTGAAAAGTAACTATATGTAAACTCGGAGTAAATTATATGTTTGCTTTTCTTTATTCCAGTCCTTTCACTGTTGTTTAAAACATGTCAGATTCAGGAAAATCCTAAACCTCTTTAAATACTTATGGACAAGGTTGGTTTTTTATTTCATCGGTTATAAAAATCCTTCCAACCATTTTGGCTGCTGGCCATACAGGCATAGAGTTAAAGAATTTTCCTTTTGGTATGAAAGCCAGAGAGAAGCCTTCTGGGGCTGTTCAGTTTCCTAGCACAGCTGCTGATGTAGATGACAGTACTCATAGTTCCGCTTGGAAAGTCTTAGGCATCTTTGCCAGTTAGAGCTGGAAAGGTGCCCAGGAGATCATATAGCCCAGCCCCTTCATTTTCCATGTAATGAAACGAAGACCCAGCTTGGTTAACTGATGTACTTGAATACAGAACAGCTGGCAAATGGCAAAGCCCAGAACCAAGTCGCTCAGTTCAGACTCTTTCTTTCCTCTTCTAGCTATGCCTCTTGTTAAGAAAAACAGGGTAACCCAATGGTTAAAATACTTGAAGTAGGAGTATAGAAACCTAATGTCATGAAATGTTAAAAAATGTTAAAAATGCTTGAAATGCATTGTTTTTTTCCCCTCATCAGTCCTGTTCCTACTGACTTCTTTTTTTTTCTTCAAAATGTGGTCCCAAAGTTTCCTTTTCCTGGAACAGGAAGCATTCCTAAGTATTCCAAGGCTGAATTAGTAACTCTCCTCTTTGCTCACAAAGCACTGTGCACATTCCTGCACAATATGCATATCATATTGTATTATAATTATTCAGTTATCCATCTGGCCTCCTCCCTCCCATCTACTGGACTTCCAGGAGCAGCAACGGTATCTTCTTGGACTTCACTCCCTAGCACATGACAGAGTCTAGCATTGTGTATGCCCTTAGTGTTTTATGAATTAATGAATCAACCAACCACTCTCTCATAGGCTTGCACATCAGTGAATCTTAGGCTTTCTGGGACATAAAAATCACCTGAAGTTCCTGATTAAAAATTTATTTTTCCAGGCCACACCACGAGACATGCTAATTCAAGACTGGGGTGGGGTCTAAGAATCTGCATTGTATATTAAGCAGCTGATGATTTGGTGCAAATGGTCCATGCTGAGAACTGTGCTTAGTTGCTCATTCGTGTCCAACTCTCTGCGACCCTGTGGACTGTGGCCAGCCAGGCTCTTCTGTCCATGGGGATTCTCCAGGCAAGAATACTGGAGTGGGGTTGCCATGCCTTCCTCCAGGGGATCTTCCCAACCCAGGGATCGAACCATGTAGGTCACATTTAACAAGCTCTGCTCAATCATTAATTCTGCTCATACTTAGTCCCAACTGTATATAACACAACAGTGTGTCAATCTGAATAAAAACATGCAGCTTTGCTAGCCACTAGATTTCACTGTTCTGACCCCAGAGCAGGGGTATTGATTGATATTTGTGGAAATAAAGAAGATAATATTTATAAAGCAGTTCAAGTTATTAGAAGAAAGGTATCATAGCTCATCAAGGAAATATGATATAAATCTAACATCCTAAAAATTATCTTAGACATATTGAATTTGATCTGAGTCTCAAATGCAGAGGAAATAAAACCCCCACATAATACCTGGATGGACACCATACCTGTATGAGCTCTTTCCTTGGTTGGGTTCTCTTATTTTTTGTTCCATATTAGTAAACATAATAGCTAATGTTTACATAATTAAAAAAAAATCCCCAGTAGTGCATCTGTGCCTTCATGACACTTTATATGTACACACTCTTTTTTTTAAATGATGACCTTAAGCAACTTTACCAGAGAAAAAACTGAATTGGGGTAGTTATTAAACTCCTTTTATATAACTGCCGGTGGCTCAGAGGTTAAAGCGTCTGCCTCCAATGCGAGAGATCCGGGTTCAATCCCTGGGTCGGGAAGATCCCCTGGAGAAGGAAATGGTAACCCACTCCAGTATTCTTGCCTGGAGAATCCCATGGACGGAGAAGCCTGGTAGGCTGCAGTCCACGGGGTCGCAAAGAGTCGGACACGACTGAGCGACTGAACGGAACGGAACGGATATAACTGCCAAAAAGATTTCTGCACATCCTGGGTTATTTATTTATACACATGTTGTTGAATATTTGTATTCAGTTCCTCATGTTACTTTTTACTTGTAGCTTAATTCTTTATGCACATATAGTTCTATACAAATATTTATTTTTGTATGAGAAGACAACCTTCAGAATGGGAGACAATAATAGCAAATGAAGCAACTGATAAAGGATTAATCTCCAAATTATACAAGCAGCTCCTGCAGCTTAATTCCAGAAAACTAAGTGACCCAATCAAAAAATGGGCCAAAGAACTAAACAGACATTTCTCCAAAGAAGACATAAAGATGGCTAATAAACACATGAAAAAATGCTCAACATCCCTCATCATCAGAGAAATGCAAATCAAAACCACAATGAGATACCATTTCACACCAGTCAGAATGGCTGCTATCCAAAAGTCTACATGCAATAAGTGCTGGAGAGGGTGTGGAGAGAAGGGAACCCTCTTACACTGTTGGTGGGAATGCAAACTAGTACAACCACTATGGAGAACAGTGTGGAGATTCCTCAGAAAACTGGAAATAGAACTGCCATATGATCCAGCGATCGCACTCCTGGGCATACACACCGAGGAAACCAGAATTGAAAGAGACACATGTACTCCAATGTTCATTGCAGCACTGTTTATAATAGCCAGGACACGGAAGCAACCTAGATGTCCATCTGCAGATGAATGGATAAGAAAGCTTTGGTACATATACACAATGGAGTATTTCTCAGCCATCAAAAAGAATGCATTTGAATCAGTTCTAATGAGGTGGATGAAATTGGAGCCAATTATACAGAGTGAAGTAAGCCAGAAAGAAGAACATCAATACCGTATATTAACGCATATATATGGAATTTAGAAAAATGGTAACCTGAACCCTGTATAAGAGACTGCAAAAGAGACATAGGTATATAGAACAGTCTTTGGGACTCTGTGGGAGAGGGTGAAGGTGGAATGATTGGAGAGAATGGAATTGTAGCATGTATATTATCATAAGTGACCAGTCCAGGTTCGACGCATAAATTTTCCTCTGTTCATTTCTTTGCATTTGTGCTTTTTTAATAAAATTCTTTTTAAAAATAAATAAATAAATAAATCCAGCTGGGAAAAAAAAAATTTAAATGGTAAAATAATATTTCATGTATTTTATCCTGTTATGTAGTCAGTGTTCACCCTAATGTTCTCCCCAATAATGTTGGTTATTTTCAATTATTTGCTATCATATACAGAGTTCTTATGCTCATTTTTGTTCAAATTATATTTTTGTATGAATTCCAGGGAATATGTTCCTCAGGTGAGATTGGTTAGATGAAAGAGTAACAAGTTTTAGAACTCTTGTCACCTATTACAGTATTATCTTCCAGAGACAGTATAGAACCCATATAGAAACCACAGGGGTTTTCCCATAGCTTGACCAACATATAATATTATTATCCCAGCTTATTTTTGCTAGTTTAAATGTGAATAGGGCCTCTCCAGAACTATTTTATTTGGAAGTTCTTTAAGTGAACATGAAGCAATTCCTTTCTGTGTGGGAAAATTCACTGTTATAATTTTAAGGACAAACAGTTCATCTCCTTATTTGACAGTTTTGAAAAGACAGGTTTAATTGCTTTTTGTAGAGACAGGAAATAGGATTGGGGCAGGCTTAATGTGTCAGGGAACAAGATCAGTTGTATAGCTCTGATGTGGAGGATTGCAACAGGAACACCAGCTGTTTATGTAGGGTTGGGGCCACCTCATGCGACGGACGAGTTGACTCACTGGAAAAGACTGTGATGCTGGGAGGGATTGGAGGCGGGAGGAGAAGGGGACGACAGAGAATGAGATGGCTGGATGGCATCACTGACTCGATGGACATGAGTTTGAGTGAATTCTGGGAGTTGGTGATGGACAGGGAGGCCTGGCGTGCTGTGATTCATGGGGTTGCAAAGAGTGAGACACGACTGAGCGACTGAACTGAACTGAACTGAATTGGGGAGCAAGAACATTGTGATGGCATGATGAAAAAATTATTGGGCCTTTGTTGGACAACCAGTTTTACTTCAAAATGAAAGCAAGAACCTGTCCCTCCCACCATTGTATAATTCTCTCACAATGCCACTTTCTTTCATGAAAGTTTTCAGATATTCAGGTAAACCTCTCTGGTCTATGACAGGAAGGACTTTAGAACAGCCAGAAAACTAAAACTCATTATTTGAGAAGCCTTGTGGGGGAGGACCTGGAAGCAGAAGTCACAGGGTCAGTTTGTCAGTCTTATGTGTGAAAAGTCAACTCGGTCACAGAAAAGGACCTTTGCTTAGTTCTCTCCACCCTTCGTGACTGTGGTCACCTTCTGAAATAAGCAAATAAGTGATTGCTCTACTGGTTTGGGTTCCTGTGTGAAAAAGAAGATGCAGTGTTGCTTATGAAAGATGGGCCTTTTGCTTTGGATAGTAGTCTAGCCTCTTGATTTTTTTTTTAGAAATTGGTGACTGTTGAATTTGTAGTGAAAATCAGCCTGTTGAGCACTGTAGATCAAAATCTGAAAGTTTTCTTCCATTCTTGGTTATCATGCTAAATCCTTGGCTTCACTCTTGTCTCTGTAGAACACACTCTCTCTCTCACACACACACACATACACTTGTATCTGTTATCCTTCATCTTTATTTAGAAATTATTCAGATGCCACACAATTCACACATTTAACATGTATGAGTCGCTTGTTTTCAGTATATTCACAGAGTTGAGCATCCATCACCACAGTTAATGTTAGAACATTTCCATCACCCCTGAAAGAAACCCCATTCCCAACAGCAGTCACTCCCCATTTGTCTTCAGTCCTTCCAGCCCTAGGCACTCATCTACTTTCTGTCTCTATAGATCCGCTTATGCTGGACATTTCATATAAGAAGTTATACTATATGTGGTCTTTGGTTTAGCTTCTTTGACTAAATGTAACGTTTTCAAGGTTCATCCGTATTGTGGTATATATCAATACTTTATTTTGTTGCTGAATAATATTCCATGTATGATATACCACATTTTGTCTTTTCATTCATCATTCAGGATTCCGGGAAGGAGAGAGAATTTTCTTGGATTGGGTTACATGTCCATCCCTTTGATTTGTAGTTGTACCTGTACAACACGAGGGTATCAGCCCTGAAAGGAAATTGAGGCACTCTTGGGTTGGGAAAATGGATGCCACAGGTGGGATCAGGACACGTTTCCTCCCTCTCTAGATGCACCACATAGGACCCAAGCAAATCATGTCAGAAACCTCATCATGGAGGAAAATTAATAATTATGTCCTAGCACACTTTATAATTCCCTGGTGGCTCAGACAGTAAAGTGTCTGACTACAATGCGGGAGACCTGGGTTCAATCCCTGGGTCAGGAAGATCATCTGGAGAAGGAAATGGCAACCCACTCCAGTACTCTTGCCTGGAAAATCCCATGGATGGAAGAGCCTGGTAGGCTACAGTCCATGGGGTCGCAAAGAGTCGGACACGACTTCACCTTACCTTATACTTTATAATGGAGAAAAGATTCTTTATAATATTTAAATATTTTAAGTTATAATTTTTAAAGTGTGTATATCTCTATGTTGGATGTATAGCATATTTCAAATATAGGGTTTCATTTGGTCCTCAGTAATATTAGTTTCTAGTTATTTTCTATAGTGGCCTCATTGTTGTTTAAATACACTTTTGTGAACTAGCCTTAGAATCCAGCCACCAAAGACTGACAATGAGAAAATGTGTTCCAAGTTGCGTTGCAAATGACTGATGAATGAACGCTTTGACTTTTCCCACACAAAAGTCAAGTTGCTCAGAACTTCCCTAGTGATTAAGAATCTGTCTTGCAATGAAGGGAACACAGGTTTGATTTCTGATCCAGGAACTAAGATCCCAGACTGCCCAGGGGGGCAACTAAGCTGCAAAGAGAAATACCACATACAAAACGAAGATGCCTCATGCTGCAGCTAAGACCTGACACAGACAAACACATGTTCTTAAAAGGAAGGAAATTATTTCTTTAATCTGATGATAATAAAAGAAAGCCAACCTGCTCATTGTCTGGGATATTGCTGGTCAGTGCCACCCGCCAGCAGGTGTGGATGGTGGAGCGGGACTCTCCTGTGCTCCTTCTGGCTGCAGGAATGTTGTCTGAGGGCTCAGCAGGGTCACTTCCACCGACTTGAAGGATCACTCACTTGGAGTGGTTTGGAATAAATACAGCCCTTTCAATTCCAGGTAGCACCTAAGGTGCCTGTGGGGAGTTAGAGGTGTCCATAAAGCAGTTCTCTGGCATTTTCCATGACAGCAAGCAGCGACCGGAAGTGCTCCACTGCTGAGAGGAGAGTGACTGAGACTGTGCCTCCGAATGGCCTGGGAAGAAGGAGCCAAGCGCCCTGGGTCTTCTGTTTGGGCTCCCAACTTTTTTTCCTCCTTGTGCTGTCATCCTTCAGTGCGTGCCTGCATGCTGAGTCGCTTCAGCCGTGTCCCACTCTTGGTGGCTCTGGGCTGTAGCCCGCCAGGCTCCTCTGTCCATGGGATTCTCCAGGCAAGAATACTGGAGTGGGTTGCCATGTCCTCCTCCAGGGGATCTTCCTGACCTAGGGATCCAACTGGAGTCTCTTACATCTCCCACATTGGCAGGCGGGTTCTGTACCACTAGCGTACCTGAAAAGCCATCATCCTTCCAGTATTGGGCAAGTGACCTGTCTGCAGGCCTCCTGGCTTCTGTGAACTTCTCAAGGGAGTATATGATCACCCTAAGGCTCTAGTGTCCACCCAGAGGCCACTGAGGACATTTTAGTGAGTTCTGCCAGTCACCCAGCTAAGGAATCAGTTTTCTAACGTGATATCAGAGATTGTATCTATAATTGCAGTGATGCTTTAAATTAACCACTTAATTTAGATTTTTCTGTTTTAACCCAAGGTATTCTTCTGCGGAAATAAGGAAACAATTTACCCTCCCACCAAACCTTGGCCAGTACCATCGACAAAGCATAAGTACCTCTGGCTTCCCCTCTCTTCAGCTAGTAAGTATGAGTTAGAGGTTTGCTTAGAGACTGATCAAGGGCAGAAGTGCCCAGCTTATGCTTATGCTTCCTAAGTCTTCTAAGATTTTCCCACCTCTACCTTACATCGTCAACCACCAGTTTCGAGCCCTGCGTCTACTTTTTGACATCAGTTTCCCTCTCTCCCTTGGTCTGCATGCATGCCAGTCGTTTCAGTCATGTCTGATTCTTTGCAACTCTATGGACTATAACCTTCCAGGCTCCTCTGTCAATGGGATTCTCCAGGCAAGCATACAGGAGTGGGTCACCATGCCCTCTACCAAGGGCTCTTCCCAATCCAGGGATCCAACTCAAGCCTCCTGCAGCTCCTGCATTGCAGGTGGGTTCTTCACTGCTGAACCACGGGGAAGCCCCTTCTTCCATCAACTAGGGCTTAAAGTGCAAAGCGAACCTAATTCTGGACTCAAGTGGACTTCCCATGCTACTTGCTTTCACCCAAATTATGATTCACATTTTGGGGAAGGGAAGGATTAGCCTGGAAACTTAATCACCATTTGCAACATGCTTTTATTGGGGAAAAAAAAATTATTCCAAAATCTGAAAAGTCAAGTTATCAACCTTAAGCTTTTAAAGTAACTTTTTGGAATAATTTTATTGTAATTTACTTACAATAATCACTCATTTGAAGGGGTACAGTTTGAGGAATTTGGCCAGTTTATGGCTCATTTGTATAGTCAAGATATAGAATGTTTTACCCTAAATAATCTCGCCATGCCCCTTTCTGTGGGTCTTCCCTTGCAATCCCCAGCCAGCAGCACTAGGTAATCACCAATCCACTTCTGTCATCATAATTTTGCTTTCTCTGGAACTTGGTATCATTGGAATCAGACAGTATGAACTTTGATTTTTATACCCCTCCCGACCTTTTAAGTTGAAGATTGCCCACATTTTTATACTAACACCAGTTGTTGAGTGTGTGTATATATGTTATATTATTTGAGGACTAAATGCCAGACGTGACCAGTGGGTTAAATCTAACTTAGATGAGTTGGTTGGTAAAACCAGAAGTGAGTATTCACTTCCTTTGTGAGAGAGCTGCAGCCTCCACTGTACTCACTTCCTCACACACAGCACGGCCCCACTTTCTGGCTTGTTCTAGTGGTTATCTTGAGGAGGTTAGGTTATTTTTTTCTTTCTCACTTATTACTTCAAAACCACTTCTGCTGTTAGAAATTTTGTAACCTGCCACTCAGTTTCCTGTAGCCGCCATTTTGTCTCCTGTAGCAATTTCCACGCCGTGTAACTGTGTATCTTTCAAAGGTATGTTTGCTGGAGTGATTTGTGATTCTTTCAGTAGGATAATTTGTGGGTTATGTCACTGATGAAATAGTAGTACTAAAAAATGTATAGCACCTTTTACTGCAAAAGATAATTTGTCATGACAGTGCTTTAAAAAAAATCTATTTATGACTTCGGTAGCATGTTCAACTGCCCTTTTTATTTGTACTTTTTCTCTGTTTCAAAGTCACAGATTATAATAAAAGCATATCAAGTGCATAACATACATGATGTATTAGATACACTTTAAGATAAATTTGGTATGCTTTTTGGTTTCATTGGTGCTGATATATATTTCATTGAAAACAAATTTAAAAAAAATTCTGACCAAAATTGTCTTATAGAATATACAAAATGCAGTTAAAAAGTGACTGGATACACTTTTGAATCTTAAACAAGGTGGGGGATGTGGGGTTTGGTTCTTTACTTCTCTGTAAATTTAGATTACAGCTTTCTGCAGCAGCTGCCTTGAGAAATAGTGTGGACCTCACTATTAAGAGGCTTTAGGAAGTTTAGCTCACAGACGTTAACCCCTTAGCTACACACCAGCTGCAGCCTGAAATTTCTTCAGGAGAAATTTTTTTAAAGTCACAAACTTTAAAAAATTGTTTCCTCTTTGCAGGCGTTCTTTTGGTAGTTATGCCTCCTCATCCCTAGGTTTTGACAAACGTGAATTTGGATGAATTATTTCATTAGCTA
Source organism: Moschus berezovskii (assembly GCF_049115385.1). Lineage (NCBI taxonomy): Eukaryota > Metazoa > Chordata > Mammalia > Artiodactyla > Moschidae > Moschus > Moschus berezovskii. Next base: position 51,263,147 of record NC_142466.1, on the reverse strand, counting down.
AGTGGTAGAATTAACATGTGGCTTAACTACTCATTTTCTAATAGAACATCTCAGAGAAATAGCAAAAATGTTTAAGTATACATGAGTCATATATAATTTCTACCTGATTCTATTTGCAAATGGATAGCCTTTAAAACGTGTTTCTCCTGTGTAATTCCAGGTTAGTCTTCTGAATATTTTCCCCCAGGTCTCTCCTCCGGCTTCAGCACAGTGTGCAGACCCTGTTTCTTCTGGTTAACTGCATGATGAGCAGATGGCAGGAGAGGCCAAAATCTACCTTTGATCCATCTTTTGCTTTTTAAATGCATGGCCTACTCAGAAAACTCCGATCACCCTAATGTTTACTTGCTGGTCCTGTCGTAATATCAGAATGAGGTGGCTGTTCTTTCCCTTGAGTCATCTTTCTGAATGAAGGTTCCTCCAGCAAAAATCACCCACTTACATGATGATTTCCCTTTTCCTTAAGAAATTATTTCATTTCATAGAAAGATAATGAGACATTTCAGGAAGATTTATTTCTGGGAAGGCAGAGGAATAGTTTGTCACCTAAAGACTCTCAACCTGAAGCAGCTCTTCTTAAATGAGAAGCCATAGACTGTTCGTTATAAGATTTTAGATGATTAAAAAGTTTGACTAAGTGCATTTTGACTTTTATTTCCCTTACCTTTGTTTATGGAATCACAATTTCAGCAACCCCACAAGCTGATATAAATAATTGTTTAATTTTTAAGAGTATTTAATTGACACCAAGTTATTTATTGTATTTTTAAAATTTAATGTTTATTTTATAATGGAGTAGAGTTGATTTAGAATGCTGTGCTAATTTCAAGTGTACAGCAAAGTGATTCAGTTATACATGTATCCATTCTTTTTTGGATTCTTTCCCCATATAGGTTATTATAGAATATTTAGTAGAGTTCCTGGTATACAGTAGGTCCTTGCTGACTTTCTATTTTATATATGGTAGTGTATATTACTATATATACACATGTTAATGCCAAACTCCTAATTTATCTCTTCTCCAACCCCTTGCCCCTCTAGTAACCCTAAGTTTCTTTTTGAAGTCTGTGAGTCTGTGTCTGCTTTGTAAATATGTTCATTTCTATCATTTTTTAAGATTCCATATATAAGTGATGTCCACTTATATATAAGTGATATATATGTTTGTCTTTGACTTACTTCATTTAGTCTGATCATCTCTAGGTCCATCCACGTTGCTTCAAGTGGCATTATTTCATTTCTTTATGGCTAAACAATATTCCATTATGTGTATGTACCACATCTTTATCCCTCCCTCTGTTGATGGACATTTAGGTTGCTTCCATGTCTTGGTTATTGTAAATGTGCTGCAGTGAACATGGAGTGCCTGTATCTTTTTGAAGTATGGGTCCCCCCACATAATGTGCCCAGGAATGGGTTTGTTGAATCATATGGTAGTTTTCTTTTTTTTTTCTTTCAGTTCAGTTCAGTCGCTCAGTTGTGTCCAACTCTCCGCGACCCCGTGAATCACAGCACGCCAGGCCTCCCTGTCCATCTTTCTTTAGGAACCTCCATACTGCTCTCCATAGTGGTTGCACAAATTTACATTCCTACCAACAGTGTAGGAAGGTCCCCTTTTCTCCACACCTTCTCCAGCCATTTATTGTTTGTACATTTTTTTATAATGGCCATTCTGACCTGTGTGAGGTGATAGCTCATTTTGGTTTTGATTGCATTTCTCTAATAATTAGTGATGTTGAGTAGCTTGCTGTGTGCTTTTTAGAAATTGACATTATCTAAAACCCAATCAATTATAAGCTTCTTGTTGTTTTGCGAGAGGCAGGAACTTGCAATCAGGTGGATCTGGGGTGGAGTGTAACTATCACTTTTTAGTTACATACTAGGGGGCAAGTTACTTAACCTTGACCAGGGCTTCAGTTTCTTCACTTGCACTATGGGCATAGTAATGCTACCCCTATTAGGGTTAATACAGAAGAATAAAGTAGATTCTGTGTAAATAGAGGCTAATGCTGCTGTCTGTGTATTTGGCACTATGGAGACGCTGTGGGAGATTTCAAGAAGATGAATAGGAGATGCTTTTGCCTTCTAAGGGCCTTATGATATATTTGGGAGGGCAGATAAAATATAGAGAATCCAAACCAGCTTCGAGTATGGTAGGTATTCTGAGGAGAGAAAGATCCAAGATTAAAAAAATAAGAAGTAAAGGCTTGAAGGGGGAGGCTGAGAAGATTTAAAGGAAGGTTCTCAACCCTGGCTCTAATCAGAATCACCTGAGACCTTTAGAAACACACCTGTGTCCTGTCATCAGAATCCCAAATATCAGTATTTTTAAGTTCCCTGGGACTTCTGCGTGTGGTCAGACTGAGGATCGTTTAAAGAACCTGTGTACGTAGAAGTAGTACAGATATTGATAGGAGGAGGAACGTAAGAAGGGTAGAGTTCCTTTTGTTGTCCTGGCTGCTCTGCAGTTCAGAAAGCGTAGTAAGTGAAGGCTACTTGCTAATCCTGTGGATATATTTTTATATGCCTATAGTGGACTCTGTCATAAATCTGACAAATCAAATGAGAGGAAGGATGTGTTTGATTTTGTGGGTATTTGTGTGTGTGTGTATGTGTGTGTGTGGTGTTATTGGGTTTTTGTTTAGCTCTAATTGTAAATGTTAGCTGTGATGATTGTGTATACATACATTTTCAAAGTAGATAAAACATATGAAAATTTTTCATCTTTTAATATGAAGAGGATCTACCATTTAGATTTGGTTTTATAGACAAAATGCAATGATGCAGACTTACCCTGGGTCTTTTGTGACACTCTTAATACTCCTGTGCCATGGGCATGTGAATAGGTGGCATACCCCCAATGCCAATCACCTACAAAAGCAAAAAACTGTATATTAGCATCTTCATTAAGATGAATCTGTAAAATATTAAAACCATTTTTCTGATTATTCAAAGTAGAAAAGAGAGTGAAATATACAAGAGTAGGAAGGTAGGTCATCTTTGCCCTAATTTAGAATTTGAGACACTATGTGCATGGTTAAGAACTTAACCTACATTTTTATAGAGGGAAAATCTTATTTTTAAAAATGTGAATAGAAAAATTGTGAAGTAAAATGGAATGAATCAGCTGGGCCAGAACAGTTCTTGCTAAAGAGAAGGATGTAGAAAGCCACATCCTGGATATAAACGAAAACACCATGGTTACACGATGTGCTTGTATATAACAGTTATAAAGGGAAAAAAGGTCTCATACTTACAAAACACTCATTTTTGTTACATGTTTAAGTTTCTATGTAATCAAGCAACCTTTTTGTTTTATTACCAAGAATGATCTAAATGATGGATCACTTGATAAACATGGTGATCTTCTTTTATTTTTCCTTTGTGCTTCATCTTTCTAGAAGTTGGGCTGTCCTTAGGTTTCAATGATTTAACTGGAGGGGACATGTTGGAAAATGAAGATGTCATTATAATTTTCACGCACATTCACAATTGAAGGTCAAATGAGTGCCACCCCGCATGCAGAGCGTGAGTTTCATTACTGTCATCGTAAAGCACAGGAATCAAATCAGTCTTGGTAAGATTAGATTGATGTCCATTGTGGCATGTCAGTATCTTCTGTGCAGTGGCATCAGTGGAAGATTGCCACTGGTGGAAGCAGGGAAGTATTCCTTAATCTAAGCCGTGAAGTGCTTTGAGATATTGAAGCCGGAGAACTTTATTGTCTTATGCTCTGTTTACTTCAAGATAGTAGAAGAGCCAAGAGGATTGTTTTAGGTATTCATTCATTCAGGAAATATATATTAGGTCTCACTCTGTGCCAGGAATTGCTCTAGGAGCTGGGGTTACAATAGTGAATGTAACAGAGTGTCTTCATGAGCTTGCATTCTAGAATGAGAGACATAGACAAATAAGTGAATGTGGACTATATCAAGGGATAGTAAGAGCTTTAAAGAATGAAACATGGATAGGGAATGGAGAGTGACACAGAAGAGGGGACTGTTTTGGATTGAGTGGTCTGCAAAGGCCCGCAGGTCTAGAAAGGAGACACTTGGGAAGAATTATGAATGAACTTAACAGGTATTTGAAGGAAGAGTATTCGATTTAGAAGAAACAGCACATTCAAAGTCCCGAAGCAAGAGCACGTGGCATGCTGCAGCTACAGTAAGGATGCAGACAATGGGCTGAGCAGAGTGGGCAGTAGGAGATGAGATGGTAGAAGAATCAAGGCTGAGTCACAGGCCTCTGAGACCTTGGAAGAATTTTGGCCGTTACTTGGATTGAGATGGAAAGTTATTGGAAGCACTGGATTAGCACAATTTGCATTTTTATTGTGAAGATTGCTTATAAGGTTCTTTTTTATAAAGATCATTCTTGCTGCTGTGTGGAGATAGAGTCCACATAGGTGGGGAGGGCAGTTAGGAAATTGACACAATAACTCAGGAAAATGATGGCAGTGCTTTGGAAATGGGTAGTGGCAGTAGAAAAGGTGAGAAGTGGTTGGATCCTAGATAGATTTCAAAAGTAAAATGGATGGGATTTTCTGAGAGATAATATATACGATGTGAGAGACAGAGAAATCTACACTGACCCAAAAGATTTTCCCCTGTACAGCTGGTGGATTGGAATTGTCACTTGCTGAGATGCAGAGACTTGAAAGATGTAAGAAGAGCAGATCAGCAGGAAAATTACGTAATTTTGAATTTGTTATGTTTGAGAGGGCTGTGAGATCACCAGGTGGAAAGATCAACCTGAATGTCAGGACAAAGATTGAGGCTACAGATACATAACTATAATTTTAAAAAGAAAAAAAAGAAATTTAAAGTCATGGACATAGATGAGATCATATGGGAGTAAATTCAGACTGGGGAGAGAAGCTCTTTTAGGACTCAACCTGAGGGCATTGAAAAGGGGAAGGAGAACCTAGAAAAAGTGGTGTCCCAGAGGTAGGATGACCAAGTGTCTGTTCCAGTTTGCTGGACTGAGGGGTTTCCTGGTACATGGACTTTCAGAACTTGGGATACACTAGGACAGTTCATCGCTCTCCAGGTGAAGAAAGTGTTTCAAGAAGGAGAGAGTAATTAACTGTCCAGTGCTATAGATAAACCAGGAATGAGCAACAGCCATTGAATTTGGCACCGTAAAAGTCTTGGGTGACATTGACCAAGACTTGTCTCTCATGAACAGCCAAGTCAGTTTAAGGACCACTCACCATAGGGATAAACATGCCTGATGGTACAAGGACAAGGCACCTAGAAGCATCATGCCTCTTCCTCTACCCCCAGCCAACGGGCATGAAGCTTCCCTCATGCTGTAACAAAGTACCCGGTCCCTTGTGGTACTTTCTAGGTGGTACAGTGGTAAAGAATCTGCCTGCCAGTGCAGCTGATGCAAGAGAAGACTCTTCACATGGACATCACCAGATGGTCAACACCGAAATCAGATTGATTATATTCTTTGTAGCCAAAGATGGAGAAGTTCTATACAGTTAGCAAAAACAAGACCAGGAGCTGACCTTGGCTCAGATCATGAACTCCTTATTGCCAAATTCAGACTTAAACTGAAGAAAGTAGGGAAAACCACTAGACCATTCAGATATGACCTAAATCAAATCCCTTATGATTATACAGTGGAAGTGAGAAATAGATTTAAGGGACTAGATCTGATAGATAGAGTGCCTGATGAACTCTGGACGGAGGTTCGTGACATTGTACAGGAGACAGGGACCAAGACCATCCCCATGGAAAAGAAATGCAAAAAAGCAAAATGGCTGTCTGAGGAGGCCTTACAAATAGCTGTGAAAAGAAGAGACGCGAAAAGCAAAGGCGAAAAGGAAAGATATAAACATCTGAATGCAGAGTTCCAAAGAATAGCAAGGAGAGATAAGAGAGCCTTCCTCAGTGATCAATGCAAAGAAATAGAGGAAAGCAACAGAATAGGAAAAACGAGATCTCTTCAAGGAAATTAAAGATTCCAAGGGAACATTTCATGCAAAGATGGGCTCGATAAAGGACAGAAATGGTATGGACCTAACAGAAGCAGAAGACATTAAGAAGAGGTGGCAAGAATACACAGAAGAACTGTACAAAAAAGATCACCACAACCAAGATAATCACGATGGCGTGATCACTCACCTAGAGCCAGACATCTTGGAATGTGAAGTCAAGTGGGCCTTAGAAAGCATCACTACGAACAAAGCTAGTGGAGGTGATGAAACTCCAGTTGAGCTATTTCAAATCCTGAAAGATGATGCAAGAGACACCAGTTCAAAACCTGGGTTGGGAAGATCCCTTGGAGGAGGAAGTGGCAAACAGTTCCAGTATTCTTGCCTGGGAAATTCCATGGACAGAGGAGCCTGGTGGGCTGCTGTCTGTGGGGTGGAAAGAGTTGGATATGGCTGAGTACACACACGAACATCCTTATGATTACCTGTGTGACTTGGGCCAAGACATTTAACCTCTCTGTTTTTCAATATCCTTATTTGTGAGATAATGTCCAGACTTGTCATTTTAATCTTCTATCAGTGTGTTGACTGCTGTGCAAGGGCTGCATCGATTAATTTTCGACAGATATGGTTCTGGTGCTGTAGAAATGTTCAATTTCAAGTTGAATTGTACCCCATGTCAGGAGAACTAGCCACTGATGCACATTAACGGACAAAGAAAAATTCAGACCCTCTTCATTAAAAAATGAATATTTGTGAATAATTTAAGCCTTTGAAGTATTTATACTATTTTGTGTATTTTTAGTCTTCTGTTGATCAGACCTCTGCGAGGGGTAGGGTGGGGAAATAGCTAGAAAGAAAGACTTCACAAATCTTCACTAGAGGAGTGTTGAAAATTGATTGAGGGCATTGACTGTGTCTCCTTGGCCTACTGCTGGACTGCTTAGGACACCAGTGAGTATATGTTGAAGGAGTGAAAGTAGGTGTATTAGTCTGGATTCAACTGGAGCAGTGGAGCTGGTAGGAGATGCATCTTCATGTATACTAAGGAATTGATTACAGGGCATTGGCTTACCCACTGGTGGTGGCTGGCTAAGCAAGCCTGAGGTCCACAGGGCAGTCAGGAAGACAAGATCATAACAAGCTGGAACTCCATGGGCGTAATCTAAAGCTTGAAGCCCTGGAACTTCCAGAGAGCCTCCACCCTCTGGTTAAGTCAGGCCACCCAGGCTAATCTCCCTTTTGATTAACTTACATCTGTCATGTCTGCAACATCACTATAACGTCGCATCACAGCAGCACTTCAACTGGTGTTGATTGTATCAGTAGGTATGTGTATGCTGCCAAATAACCGCAGCCTCCCTTCTGTCCTCCAGTTCTGGCAAGAGAAAGCCCTTGTAGCCCACCACACCTGGAAAAATACTAGGAAGGGAATTTGGAGGAATGTAGTTCTGCTGAGCCAAGTTGACACATCACAAAGCTATTACAGTCAAAGTCTGATTTAGGATAATTTGCTATCTTAAATTATTTTTTTGTTTCGTTTTTATTTTGATTGTTTAGGGTTTTTTTCATATATTATTTTAACAAATGATAATTCCTTGGATAAGATGAACTTTAAATTACTTTGGACCATTCAAACTAGTCTGAGTCTCCATTGATTAGAAGGTCACATATAACTCAGTAGCAGAGAAAACAAAAACAATAAATTTTCATGTTTGACTTTTATTCTCCCAAGAGACCAAGGGACTGATCTTAAAACATCCCCCCCGTCCCCGCCCCACTTCATTCCCAAACTTCAGCCCCCAGTGAAACACAGTACCACTGTAAATCTCCTCAATATTTGTTTATACCTAAATAGCATTGTGTATGTGGGTATGTGTTGATTGCTTCATAATATACAAAACCTACTCTTGAGACTGACTTCAGATAACTTGGAGAACAGAAATCTGTTTTGGTTCCTGTTTATTATTTGAATATATAAGAGGAGCAACTTGCTCAGAGGCCTAGTTAACAGTATCTGGCATCTTCACTCACTTGCCAACAGCAGGGCTAGTTTATATCATCTTTGAAATAAGAGTTACCTCCCTTGTTAGTTTCATCATAGAATGTGTAGGGTGACTAGTTGTTAAATGCTGGCTGTGTGTAGTGTTAGACTAATGCTCAGTAATTCTATCATTACGGCTTATTTTGAATATTTCTTCAGTCCTGAGGTAGATTCATACCTTAAGAGTATTATGGCTTTATGACCAATTGTGCATATTGCATTTGGCACATTGCCACACAGTGTTCAATGATGATACTATATACTTTTTCATAGCTTTCCCCTCCAAAGATAGCATTATTTTATCTGTGAGAAAGTGTCAGACTTCCCTGTCCCACAGTTGACTCAAGATCTGTAGAAAGAGCAGCTCCATAAGGGCGAGCTCAGTGACTTGTGTTTATTTATTTGTTTAATATTTGTTTCTATTGATTATTTATTCGGCTGCACTGGGTCTCAGTTACGACACTTGGGACCTTCCTTCTAGTTGCAGCATGCAGGATCTGGTTCCCCAACCAGGGATCAACTTGGGCCTTTTGCATTGGGAGTGCCACTGGACCACCAGGCAAGTCCCCCAGTGACATGCATTTAGTAGATGTTCAACAAGTAATTGCTGAATGAGGAAGTCAGCTGTCCTTTTTCTCTGGCTCTTGGGCAGCCTGTCCAATAGGTGACAGGTGCCATTATCAGCCAGGCTTTTTCTCTAATCCTTCTGACTTTGAATTTTAAAAAGTGAAAGTATTAGTTGCTCAACTGCTCAGTGTCTAACTCTTTACGATCCCATGGACTGTATCCCGCCAGGCTCCTCTGTCCATGGAATTCTCCAGGCAAGAATACTGGAGTGGGTTGCCATTCCCTTCTCCAGAATATCTTCCTGATGCAGGGATCAAACCTGGGTTTCCCACATTGCAGGCAGACAGATTCTTTACTGTCTGAGCCATCAGAAAAGCCCTTTCGAATTTTAGGGACATGACAATTCTAATACTTAGGCTGGACCTAAATTTTTTTTTCTCTCTGGTGATTTTACACAAATGCCATTTCTCTATGGAAGCTTCTGCTTACTAGTTACTAGTGCTAGTATCCACATTCCTGCAAATTTTACTTCAGTGTAATTTTTCAGTGTATCTTTTCAACGCCTCTGCTTAAATAATTGATATTCCTTATGATAAATTTATATTTAGTATTATTTTAATAGATTCCTTCATGATTATTAATTTGAGGAGCCTCTCATGAGAAGTTCAGAGTAGAGCTTGTGCATGGTAGTAAATGGATTTTTAACTCTCTTCTAAACACACTTACTGCTGTCTCATGTTTTAATTATTTCTGGAAATCTAGGTTCCATGAAGAACCTGCAAGAGAAAGCAAAATTAGGAGTCTGCCTAGGTTTGAATTCCACATGGACTACTTCCCAGCTATGCAGTCATGCCTGGGTGAATTATTAAATTTCTAGCCTTCAGTGTCCTCATCTGTAAAATAAAACCTTACAGAGTTCTGCTGCTGCTGCTGCTCAGTCGCTTCAGTTGTGTCCGACTCTGTGCGACCCCATAGACTGCAGCCCACCGGGCTCCCCCGTCCCTGGGATTCTCCAGGCAAGAACACTGGAGTGGGTTGCCATTTCCTTCTCCAATGCATGAAAGTGAAAAGTGAAAGTGAAGTCGCTCGGTCGTGTCTGACTAGTAGCGACCCCATGACTGCAGCCCACCAGGCTCCTCCGTCCATGGGATTTTCCAGGCAAGAGTACTGGATTAAATGAGATAATGTCTAGAATGACAACTTCTTGGCACGTAGTGCTCAACAACTTCTAGTTCAAGGGTATAAATTTAACAGTAATAAGGTGAAGAATGCAAACAGTGCAGCCTCTTCATTTCAAGGTGAAGTCATTTCAGTCCCTTTCCCTGAACTAGGTAGTGGGAAAGTCTGCTTTCTTTTTGAAGGTTGGTCTCATGACAGTCTACAGTAGACTTTTTTTTTGGTTCTGTGCATATATAATGCCTGTTGTTCCCCCTGGCAGATGTCAACAGTGTCCTTTTGCAAACTCTGTCCCCACCTGCTTCTGCAGAGGCTGACCCCAGGCTGTCTGAGCCTGCTGCTGGTCCCAGCTGCTTCATTTGGAGAGGCCCACTCTAAGAACTGTGCTCCTCTTCTTAGTGACCTCCAGGTCCCCAGTCAGAGCCCAGGGAGACTTCTGTGTCCTCAGTCATGCCTCATAGAGCCTTGGGCTACCAGGGGAGTGTCTTTGCTCTGTCCTAGTGAAGGACTTCCTGTTCCCTTCTCTTCTGCCCTCTTTGATCCAGCTGCCAGAGGGTATTATGTGAGCCAGCCCTTCAAGAATCTCAGCCAAGAAAGGCCTGTGTTTGCTCCCTTGCCAGCTTTGTCCTCACTCTTCCCTATGTCACTCACGTCTCCGCCACCACTAGGGACGCAGAGGTGGGAGGAGACAGGGCAAGCCACACTTACATTCTCTAATCTTCTTGCCTCTTCCATGACACTTTGTTCCCCTTCTCCAGCCTGGAGCCTTACACCTAGTCTGGTGTATGGTTTCAGGATGATGAAAAACCGGTTTTGTCAGCACTTTCTTTGGCTCTGTCCTTGTTTCAGAGCCAGACAGTACAAGTTAAGAATCTGGGGTGTGTGCTGGACTGATGACTCCAAGTAGTCTGCCATAAATGAACACCACAGAGCTGCTGGTGGTGTTGTTATTACCACTACTTCTCCCACTACTACACACATCAACTTGATCTAAATTATCTTTATTCCATTAAGGCAGTGGTTTCCTAAGTCTAAGTGAGTTTCACAAGGTAGAAAAAATATTTGTTGAATTGCCAACTTTTGCTTTTATCACCTGGTGTCTCAGAGGGTAAAGAATCAGCCTGCAACGTGGGAGACCCGGGTTCAGTCCCAGGGTTGGGAAGATCCCTTGCAAAAGGGAACGTCTGGAGTATTCCAGTATTCCTGCCTGGAGAATCCCATGGGCAGAGGAGCCTGGTGGGTTATAGTCCAGGGGGTCAAAAAAAGTTGGACATGACTGAGAGACTAACACTTTCATACATTTTTCTTTTATCACCTGAGGAAAATTAATTTTTAAATTATCATCTATTTTTAACATTTCTCCCCCACCACCACCACCACTGTGGAAGGATATAATTGAAGAGCAAAAAAAAAAAACAAGCACCAAAACAAAATTCAACACCAAAAAAACCCCAAAAAACAATCCTTTTAAAGCAAGTACATTTAGCCTTAATGAATGCTCAGCCCGTTGTCCTTAGTTTGCTCATTTAACTGCAGTCAGTGAGTTTCTTCCCTGCCGGCACCAGGTGGCCCAGCAGTATTTGGAAATCACTGCCTTGGAGTGTCCCAGCCACCCAGGCTGGTTCACTGTGGGCTGTGATTACGAATGAAGTGCTTTCAAGAATTGATGTAGAGGATGACCCAGGCCAAGTAAAACACTGTACCTGAATACTCTGAGTTGAGTTAACCTGAATTTCTCCAGGTATTTGCCTCCAGTTCGCTGCTTCCCTGTATTTGGGTAAACGTGGCCTCAGAGAGCTTTGGCAAGAGAAATTACAAAAATGCAGCAAAACCTTGTGATTTCATTTTGGATCTCCTTAGGAATCCTCATCAAGATGCAATTAAACAGAGAAAAATTCTGCCTTGGGGTGTGATTTTAATTACTCACCGTGTTCTGACTTGACTCTCCACGCTGCGTTTCTTTTCCTTTCCATATCACCGCTTCTGTGTTTGACATCTCTAAACACAGCCCCGCTTAGCTGGGAGGAGACGGAGGGCAAGGCATGCATCTGCTGTCACCTTAGTGCTTTTATCCCAAACCACATGGGAACGTCCTTGTCCTTTCCCTGCCCTCAGCCTCAGTTCTATGACCCAGTGGAGCCAGTGGACTTTGAAGGACTTCTGATGACACACCTGAACAGCCTGGATGTGGAGCTTGCCCAGGAGCTGGGAGACTTCTCCGAGGATGACTTGGATGTGGTGTTCACGCCGAAGGAATGTCGAACTTTGCAGCCCTCTTTGCCGGAGGAAGGGTAAATTCTTTTCTGAAAATGTGGATGGGATTATGACTGTCGTAACTGTTCGTGGTAAGGGGGAGATACCCTAATTCTGGACTTTTCTTACAAGTGACGTTACTCTGATCTATCAAGATGTGCAGGATAACTTCTATGGTACTATCACTTCCAGGTATATCTACCTATCTATAAAATACTATCGTTTTTAAATTGGTTTGACCAAAGGCTTTGAAAAGCCACTTGGGGTCTAAGACAGTTAAAGGACTGCAGTGGGACAAGATGGACTGCTTAAGAAGCAGTGAAGAGCGCAGGCTCTAGACCCAGACTGCCCAGGTGTCAGCTCAGTGACCATGGGTGTCATGAGACCTCCGGAAATCTGTTTCCGAAAATAATAATCATTGAACTGCTTCCATTCAGAAACATTTTAATTGTTTCCCATATATGAGACTGGATCAAGTCACAAAGGTAAGTTCAATCCACTTTTCTTGAGCATCTCCTATGTGCTGAGAATAGGGATAAAAAGATTAATAAGGCAAAGTTCCTACTTCTGAAGCAAGTTTTGTCAAGTAGAAAAACAATGGGGAAAGTTCTGCAGTGTGAATATGTGAATAGCTACTTAGGGTTGAGTTTCTTCAGTGAGTTAATCCATGTGGTTACATGGCATTGGTATCAAACGATGGAATTATTTTTAGATGTAACATCTTTATTTCCATAGTGTAGAAAGCAGTGTCTCTTTGGAGGTTTAGGATGAGCTTTTATTTGCATTCATTTTCTAAAGCAGATAAAGATTCACATCCTCCTGGACATTTTCAATCTTCTCTTCTTTCCCAAAAAGTCCTGGAAAGGAGATCATGAAACAGGCCGGTGCCCTCATTACTTGGGGATATTTCAGGTTTAGTTTGGATTTTATTTCATCACAGTTTAGGAAGTTGGATGACAATAACATGCTATTATTTTGACCCTTTGTTCTTTGTTTAGATCGTTCTCATTCACATAGAAGAGCTGACCACATATCTCTGCTCTTAACGTTTTGAAGACACTCACTTCCCAGAAAACAAAATCATGGTGATCCTTGGGAAACAATCTTCCCTGATGTCAGTCCAGATGTTGTTCAGATGTGACTCTCATATTGGTAACATCTATTATTGTTACCTTTGGTAGAGAATCATTTATTTTTATTTCTTTGTGTAAAATATATGGTTGTCTTCAAATGAGATCAGAATCGTGGGAAAGCCTGTTTAAAATACAGTCAGTTTGCATGTAGGAGGATTCTTTTTTTGAAATTTGATAGAAGAGATAATTTTTTCCTTCCATCAGTTTTTGAGCATAATATTGCCCTGTCACCAGAGTTGATAACTAACACATCATCTGTCTGATGGCTTTCACTCTCTACTGTTTCAATCATTGCCCAAAAGTCTGGTGTATAATTAAAGCCCAGGAAAATATCATCATCATCAGAGCAAACGACAGCTGACTCCTGTTGAACCCACTTGCCTACCTAGGAACTTGATGTTGAGCTGTGATAGTGTAGTGGGTATACGCCTACACTCCCAAGTGAACAGCCTGGGTCAAGTCCCTGCCCTTCCACTTGCTGAGTGACTTTGAGCAAGATGTTTTCATCTCCTCCCTCTGCAAAATGAGAATAACATTAATGCCTGTTCTGCAGAGCTGACTGACGTTAACTGAATTAATACACATAGAGGGATTGCTCTAGTGTCTAGTGCAGAATGAATGGCACACAAATGTGAAATGTCACAGGAAGGTCTCACTATGTGCCAGACACTCATCTCAGAACTTCACATCCTGACTTCATCTTCATCACAGCTCTCCAAAGGAGCACTGCATGATTACTATCACCACGTATGATGAGGATACTGAGAAGGGTGCAGTGACTGGCCCAAGGTCACATAAGGAATAAGGAATGGGGCTGGGGTTTGGGTAGTTAGGGCCCAAAGACCACACATCTGACTTTTATAATATTCCATCTAAAACTAGCAGGCAGTCCACAAGGCACGTACTGTCCGTCTTTTTACAAACCAGAAAATTATAACTTAGAGCATTTAGACCAGTTTATCTATAGTACCAACACATTTGGAAGAACAGCCAAACAACACAAAACAAACAAACAAAAAAACACCTTTGCTATTGTGGGGAATTCATGATTTCTAATTTCCAGACCCTGAAGTATTTCAAGAGTCTCTCTCACAACTCACTCTATACCAGTAGACAAAAGCCACCTGACTTAATAATCACCAACCAAAGCCAGGGCCTGTCAGCTCCTGAGAGCACAAGACAACTCCTCTTTCATGGACTTTCAAAAAGAAAAACATGCATGTCCTAACAGGGTAACACATGAGCAAAAAATATGCCCGGATCACCCTTGGGACAGATTGGTGTGTATACTTATTCTTCCTGTTTTCTATGTGATTACAGCTAGCTCTACCTGTCTTGTGTCAGAATGCCTTCAGGGATAGGTATAGTCTAACACGGTTCTCTGTAATAAAGAAAACACACAAAGCATAAAATACCAACATGGTTGTCTCATCAAAGTAAAAATGTTACTGCCTTAGGAATATTTCAGATACTTGAAAGGATTGGAAAACAACACCCTTCCCATTCTCAGTTGATACGGCTTTGAAATCATGCTGCTCTCCTTGGTTATGATAAAGGATTGCTTCATTGTTTTTACCTGGTGATAACTTGTTTCATGTTTTTTTCCATCTCACTAGGGTTGAACTCGACCCACATGTCAGGGACTGTGTTCAGACCTATATTCGGGAGTGGCTAATTGTGAATCGGAAGTAAGTTCACTTTTTTCCCTCTTCACTTGTATATTTACTTTACATTGTTAGCTTTTTTAACAACTTTTTAAAAATGAATAAACTTTTAAAGAACAGTTTAGGCTTATAAGAAAATTTATTAGAAAGAAATACTGAGAATTCTCATATACCATGTCTTACACAGTTCCCTCTATTTTTAACATATTGGGATTTTTCTTTTTTGTCTTTAAATGGCCATGAATATTGATTTGGGAAATTACAAATAAATTTTACCATAAAGGTAAATTTTCAAATACAAAATCCATTAATATTGAGGATTTGACTGTATTTTGTATCACTCTCCTGCTCAAACACCTTTTAAGGCACACTATTTTCTGCTGTATCAAATATAAACACCACCTGCTTGCCTTTCAAGGAGTTTAACAATCTGGCTCCACTCTATCTACTGAAACTAATATCGCTTAACTCCTGGAGCCCCATCCTTTCTCTGGGCTGGCCTCTTTCTCGCCGTTGCCCCATGTGACCGACTCAGTCCTTCCCCCACACCTTTGCTTTCGCTGTCTCCCTCTGGGTATGCTGTCTCTATCTTGCAAATCCTACCTGTGGATAAAAGGTCAAATCAAATTTTTCTTGTGCAACTTTCTCTGACTAATTTATCCTTCCTTGATTGAATTTTACCTAAGTATGGAACATTTGATACAATTGATGAGCCAGTGTTGATACATTATATTTAATTAAATTCCATAGTATACAATAAGGCTTATTTTTTACCTTGTACATTCTGTGGTTTTGACAAATGTATAATGACGTTTATCTGACACTGGAGTGTCATCCTGAATTGTTTCAGTGCCCTAAAAATCCCCTGTGTGCCATCTGGTCATCCCTTCCTGGAAACCACTTATGTTTTTTCCATGTTCCTCTATGTCTTTATGTGACTTGATAGCTCATTTTGTTTTTTGCTGGATAATATTCCACTGCGTGGATTTACTCACAGTTTTATTTATCCACTCACCTATTGATAAAGGATAGAAATGGTAGGGACCTAACAGAAGCAGAAGATATTAAGAAGAGGTGGCAAGAATACACACAAAGAATTGTACAAAAAAGATCTTCATGACCCAGATAATCACAATGGTGTGATCACTCACCTAGAGACAGACATCCTGGAATGTGAAATCAAGTGGGCCTTAGGAAGCTTCACTACGAACAAAGCTAGTGGAGGTGATGAAATTCCAACTGAGCTATTTCAAATCCTGAAAGATGACGCTGTGAAAGTGCTGCACTCAATATGCCAGCAAATTTGGAAAACTCAGCAGTGGCCATAGGACTGGAAAAGGTCAGTTTTCATTCCAATCCCAAAGAAAGGCAATGCCAAAGAATGCTCAAACTACCGCACAATTGCACTCATGTCACACGCTAGTAAAGTAATGCTTACAATTCTCCAAGCCAGGCTTCAGCAATATGTGAACCATGAACTTCCAGATGTTCAAGCTTGTTTAAGAAAAGGCAGAGGAACCAGAGATCAAATGGCCAACATCTGCTGGATCATCGAAAAAGCAAGAGAGTTCCAGAAAAACATATATTTCTGCTTTATTGACTATGTCAAAGCCTTTGACTGTGTGGATCACAATAAACTGGAAAATTCTGAAAGAGATGGGAATACCAGACCACCTGACCTGCCTCTTGAGAAACCTGTATGCAGGTCAGGAAGCAACAGTTAGAACTGGACATGACACAACAGACTGGTTACAAATAGGAAAAGAGTACATCAAGGCTGTATATTGTCACCCTGCTTTTTTAACTTATATGCAGAGTACATCATGAGAAACGCTGGGCTGGAGGAAGCACAAGCTGGAATCAAGATTGCTGGGAGAAATATCAATAACCTCAGATATGCAGATGACACCACCCTTATGGCAGAAAGTGAAGAAGAACTAAAGAGCCTCTTGATGAAAGTGAAAGAGGAGAGTGAAAAAGTTGGCTTAGAGCTCAACATTCAGAAAACTAAGATCATGGTATCCAGTCCCATCACTTAATGGTAGATAGTTGGGGAAACAGTAGAAACAGTAACTGACTTTATTTTTCTGGGCTTCAAAATCACAGCAGATGGTGATTGCAGCCATGAAATTAAAAGATGCTTGCTCCTTGGAAGGAAAGTTATGACCAACCTAGATAGCATATTAAAAAGCAGAGACATTACTTTGCCAACAAAGGTCCGTCTAGTCAAGGCTATGGTTTTTCCAGTGGTCTTGTATGGATGTGAGATTTGGACTGTAAAGAAAGCTGAGCGCCAAAGAATTGATGCTTTTGAACTGTGGTGCTGGAGAAGACTCTTGAGAGTCCCTTGGACTGCAAGGAGATCCAACCAGTCCATCCTAAAGGAGATCAGTCCTGGGTGTTCATTAGAAGGACTGATGTTGAAGCTGAAGCTCCAATACTTGGGCCACCTGATGCGAAGAGCTGACTCATTGGAAAAGACCCTGATGCTGGAAAAGATTGAGGGCAGGAGGAGAAGGAGACGACAGAGATGAGATGGTTGGATGGCATCATCGACTTGATGGACATGGATTTGGGTGGACTCTGGGAGTTGGTGATGGACAGGGAGGCCTGGCGTGCTGTGATTCATGGGGTTGCAAAGAGTCGGACCCGACTGAGCGACTGAACTGAACTGAATTGAAGGAGAAAGTTACATTTTAAACACAAAGAGTAGAATTCATTTGTTTCTGTTCTGATGAATTTCTGGGTGGTTGTAGGGGTTAATAAATCAAAATTTGACTTCAGATTTAAAGGTAACATTTAAATTTGTGACCAAGAAATAAATTACTTGCCTTCTAGTCACTGTTGGCTCAGTCGATAAAGAAGATGCCTGCAGTGCAGGAGACCTGGGTTTGATCCCTGGGTTGAGAAGATCCCCTGGAGAAGGGAATGGCAACCCTCTCCAGTATTCTTGCCTAGAAAGTCTGATGGACAGAGGAGCCTGGTGAGCTAAAGTCTATGGGGTCGCAAAGATTCAGACATGAGTGAGTGACTAATACTTTCACTTTCTAGTAAAAAAGGTCCTTCTTTCTTGGGTTCATCGGATGTTCTTTGATATTGTCCTGATCTTTATGTCTCCATGCCAGTGACTTTGACAGTTGCCTCTAATGAGAAACATCTACCCATGCTGGAATTCTCAATGTGTTTATGTATACATGTTAGGGAGCTGGCTGGGATGAGTCAGCAATAGGGGGCACACTCCACTCACCTGGCTAGAGAAACATCAGAGAGCCTGTGACAACACATAAGTAGTTTGAAATTCTTATGTCCTCACCTCTCTTATACTCCAGTAAGAATTTCTGTTCTGTGGGATAAACGATGAAAGACTTTGGACACTGGGTTTTATCCAGCTCCTGGAAGTGTGCCATTGAATTTGTGCTGATGTGTTTTGGAGTCATGTCAGTATGCATACTATTTTCAGTAGCTGACAAATAGAAAGTTTTGCTTGTATGAAGTAATTAAGAGAAAGATGTTAATCTATCGTCTATTCTAAAGTGAATGGAAAACCAAGTTTGCTGGGCAGTCAGATAAGATTATACTTTGCTGATAAAAAATAAAAGGTTTCAGAACAAGTTGTTCTCATGCTTTTAAATGTTATAATTAGAGATACTTTCTGGATAGGAAGGTTCTAAAAAAATCTGAGAAGGGACAATAAATAGAAAGGTCCATTTTGGTTTTTATTTTCTGTTTGGGACAGTGCGATTTTTCATTCTTCATGGCAATTCCCATTGGAATTTTTTTCCTCTATCTTGAACAAACTTAAAGAACTCTTAGAATACTCATTGTAAAAATTTTAGAAATCATAGGGGAACAAAAAAACTCAATTTCACTATAGACAGATAACCACTATTAACATTTGATGTGTTACCTTTGAATCATATTTCTTTGTTTATATTTATATAAAACTTAAGTCAGATTATTATTTGCAGCATGCTTTTTCAGCCTTCCCAGTAAGTGATAATTAGCTCTTTGCTATTAAGTATTTTATTCAACACAGTTTTTAATAATTGTACAATATACATAGATACAAAAATATATTTAGTCAATTTTCATGTTTAGTTGATTCCCTGTGTTTCAGTGTTATACCCAGCAGAGCAACATTCTTGTGTTTAGTTGTGATTTTTTTCCTTTGGAATAAATTCCTATAAGAGGAGTTTCTGTGTTTAAGTATATGCACAAATTTAAGGATTTGGGAATAAGATATCAGAGAGATTATTAACAATATATATATGAATCATCAAGAATACTGGATGTTTTCTTTTAATAAATTTCTAGTTTTATTTGTGAAAAGGTAGTCTTTTATTTGCATTCCTTTGGTTATTTAGATTTAGTATCTTTTTTTCTGTAAATTCCTTGGTGCTCTGCTTATTCATTAAATTCATGTATCTCTATTAATGTTTTTGTCTGGTCATGTTTATCTTTAGGACTGCTTTCATTTGCTGAAACATTAACTCTTTGTCTCTCATATAATACAAATTCCTTACCCAGGAATACTTTTTTTAACATTCAAAATTATTTATTAATGAAATCTATATTAGCAAGTTTCCTAATGGTTTATATTTTTGCTGTCATGCTTAAATTTAATCCACAAACCTAATATTATTTACTAAGAATTTTGGATTAAAATGTTAATCTAGACAATTAACCCCTTTGATAACTGCTTCTGTTCCCTTGTGTGTCTCCACTTGTTTTTATCTCTTCTGTAGGAACAGTAATTATTCATATATTTATTCTGTTCAAGTTTTGTATCTTTTTATTTTCACAAAACAAAGCAGTGTCTGTTTTAACATTATGTTTGGCAACATATAGAAGATGAGACTTGTCATTGGCCCTGTTATCTTCACATTTGGGTAGTGGACCAGTTTGTTTCCCAGAAATTAGCTAATTGACAGGTAGAAGTGTGCAACTTTGAAACTCATTGTCAGTTTCTGAAAAGCTTTGACTAGTGTTTTACTGAGGAATCATCGTTTTCTACTGTTTACCCTTTGGTACGCTAAATCTGATAATCTAACATAAAAGCTATAATTCCTAGCACACACCCCTCCCAGGATCATTTTGCCCTCATGTGTATCCATAATACTTTATTTGCAAGGAGCATCCAGTACATTATTGCCAGATGCCCTTCATCTCCTAACTCTACATATGTTTTAGGCTGGTTGTTTTCTGTGAGTTGTTTCTGTATGGTTGCAGATTGATGGTAGAAAGAGAAAGGCAAGGAAGGTGGTGGTTCTGGTGATGGTTCATGTCAGTAAAACCAGGTGGAACCTGTGAGTGGCTTTGTAGATAAACCACTACAATGAAGGAGGAGAATTTAGATTTCTGACTATTATTATAGACGTTGACTGTTTAGGGACTGGCAAGAAGGAAAGTACAAAATGCTAACTTCTATGTTCCCCTTTGGGGAGACGAAGTATGGTACAGCCTTCCCCTTCTAGCTTCGTTGGATCCACAGAAATTCTGTCTACACTTAGGCATTAAGTTTTCTGTTCTGGTGAGATTCCATTTTTCTGTGTCTTCATAGGCTGGGAAGTTGGAGGAAGTCACATAATGGTTGCTGACCAGTTGTTAATTGGTGGTTAATGAGCTTTCATTTGAATTTGTTATTTTTTGTGTCAAATAGTGTGTGCCTGTTTTGAAAGAAACCAAGCAATAAGGAGTGTACTAAGTAGAAAGAAATCAAGCACTAAGGAGTGTACTAAGTGATGCTAAAGCTGAAACTGCAATACTTCGGCCAACTCATGTGACGAGTTGACTCACTGGAAAAGACTCTGATGCTGGGAAAGGTTGGGGGCAGGAGGAGAAGGGGACGACCGAGAATGAGATGGCTGGATGGCATCACTGACTCTGTGGACATGAGTTTGAGTGAACTCCGGGAGTTGGTGGTGGACAGGGAGGCCTGGCGTGCTGTGATTCATGGGGTCACAAAGAGTTGGTCACGACTGAGCGACTGAACTGAACCGAACAGAACATTAGTTTATAACATTATATGTTTCATATCTACAATGTTATATTTCTATTTCTATGTATGCTACAGTATGCTCACTACCAAAAAATTTGGTTTCTATCCATCACCATATGGTTGATCACCTTTACCCTTTTCATCCTTCTTTTGCCCCTAACCCTCCACCACTCTGTTCTCTATGTTTTGGAGAATTTTTTGTTTTTTTTCTACCAACTCTAAACTGCATAGAGATCATTGGGTAGCCTTCCAGATCCTCTTTTCATCCCCTCACAAACACATATGAATACTTGTATTTTACATAAATATTTATATGTGCCAAATATACACAAGCATACATATTTGACATACATACATAATTGTTTTCAATAATGTCTTTGGCATCTTCCCATATCAAAGACCTATCTATCCCTTTCTTTTAAAATGCTGCCTGGCATTCCAGGTGCGAAGGAATATACCATAAATTATTGACTTCTCTGCTGTTGTTAGACACTGCAGTTGTCTCCATTTTTCATGATATAAATGATACCATAATGAAAAGCCATTCACGTTTGCCTGTACACATGTATGAATATTTCTGAAGGTAGAAATGGAACCATATAGTCTAGTAAGTACTTCCAAATTCTTCTCTAGAAAAGTTGTGTTAATTTACTCCATTACCAACTGGACATGAAACTGCCCTTTCCCCCCATATCCTTGCCAATGCTGGATATTATTGATTAAACTAAAATTTAAATTCCTCTAATCTTATTCTAGTTATTGTTTTTAAACTGGAATCTATTGCTGCTGCTGCTACTGCTGCTACTAAGTCGCTTCAGTCATGTCTGACTCTGCGCGACCCCATAGACAGCAACCCACAGGCTCCTCCGTCCTTGGGATTCTCCAAGAAAGAACACTGGAAGCTATTATACTCACTTTAATAAGATTGTTTTCTATCATGGAGTTTTCTTCTCTTACTCATCCTAAAATCCCAGTTAAATATACACCTACCATAAACCCTTTTCTCCTTTGCCTTTTGCTTCTCTTCTTTTCATAGCTATCTGTAAGGCCTCCTCAGACAACCATTTTGCCTTTCTTTTTCTTGGGGATGGTCTTGATCACTGTCTTCTGTACAGTGTCATAAACCTCCATCCATAGTTCTTCAGGCACTCTGTCTATCAGATCTAATCCCTTCAATCTATTTGTCACTTCCTCTATATAATCGTAAGGAATTTGATTTAGGTCATACCTGAATGGTCTAGTGGTTTTCCCTACTTTCTTCAATTTCAGTCTGAATTTGGCAATAAGGAGTTCATTATCTGAGCCACAGTCAGGTCTCGAACTTGTTTTTGCTGACGGTATAGAGCTTCTCCATCTTTGACTGCAAAGAATGTCAGTTCAGTTTGGTCCAGTTGCTCAGTCATGTCCGACTCTTTGTGACCCCATGGACTACAGCACGCCAGGCCTCCCTGTCCATAACCAACATCCAGAGTTTACTCAAACTCATGTCTATTGAGTCAGTGATGCCATCCAACCAGCTCATCCTTTGTTGTCCCCTTCTCCTCCCGCCTTTAATCTTTCCCAACATCAGGGTCTTTTCAAGTGAGTCACTTCTTCGCGTCAGGTGGCCAAGTATTGCAGTTTCAGCTTCAGCATCAATTCTTCCAATGAATATTCATGACTGGTTTCCTTTAGGATGGACTGGTTGGATCTCCTTGCAGTCCAAGAGAGTCTCAAGAGTCTTCTCCAACACCACAGTTCAAAAGCATCAATTCTTCAGCACTCAGCTTTCTTTATAGTCCAACTGTCACATCCATATATGACTACTGAAAAAACCATAGCTTTGACTAGATGGACCTTTTTGCAAAGTAATGTCTTTCGTTTTAGTATGCTGTCTAGGTTGGTCATAGCTTTTCTTCCAAGAAGCAAGTGTATCTTAGCTATTGTAAATAGTGCTGCAGTGAATATAGGGTGTATGCATCTTTTCAAATTAGAGTTTTCTCCAAATATTTGCCCAGGAGTGGGATTGCTAGATCATATGGTAGTTCTGTTATCAGTTTTTAAAGAAACCTCTATACTGTTTTTCACAGTGGCTCCACCAACAGTGTAGGAAGGTTTGTGGAGACCTTTTCAAGCAATATTTCATAAGAAATGACTCTTTGAAAAATTTGTGAAAATGATTTTGGTTCCAGTTTGCTCTAAGCGTGCAAATGGTACTGGTAAAAACAGAGTAGATTTATGTGTAACTAAGCTCCATTTTATAATATTTATTTTCTACTTTCCAACAGATTTTTGAGAGAGAGCCTCATATGGGATTTCATAAACTTGCTAGCTTTTTCAAAGTTATTCTCACCAATATAAATAGATTCAGCAACATGTATGTGTAGGCTGGTTGGGTAGGCTTTTCTAGTGTATGAAATCCTTAGGGGACTGTCCCTTGTGATTCAAATAAAAAGCTTCATGTGATCTAATATCCTGGTACAAAACCAGCCAACTCAAAATAGTGGAAAATACAGGCAAATACTAAGTTGCTTCCTAAGATTACACTGCCCTAAATGACAGCACACTGAAGTAATGAATGTTTTTCCTGAGAAATCAAATTTTAAGGGGAAAAATTCTGAAAGGAATTAGCTAGCATTAGTTTGTTCTAGGGTGGAAAGAAAACAGTGAATTAAAATTCATAGTTCACACGTGCCCTTTGTCTTTCTTAGGACATGGGTACCTTAGAGGATATTGTCATAGATTCAGTGTCACATGCTTCTTCATAGGACACTTGCATGGGCCACAGAAATAAAAATCAGGAAACAGCCTCGTTTTAGACCTTATGTGTGGTAGCCTTGGAGACCAGAACTGTATCTGCTTTAGCTTTCTTTATTGTTCCATAAAATACACAGCTCATTTCCAAAAATGTTTACTTGTGAGTGAACCCCCACAAGTCCCCTCCCCAGCACACACATACTTACAGCCACGCGCCTGCCCGCCTCCTTCCTCACGTCATCTCTGTGCCTCTGTTTCTCCATCAGGTGTGGGCACGGACATGAGGTGAGTTCTAGGACATTTCCCCCAGATTCAAAGATAAAGAGTTATATCTATGATTTAAAGGTAAAGAGTTTACACACTATATCTGAAGAAATTCATATCAGATTTTATCCTCAAAAGAAACTTAAATCTATGAGAAATTAGACTTTTTGGCTGTTGTTCTTTTGCTGTTTTATGTGAGTGGATGCTTTCTTTTCTGTCCTTGGTTTTGTTAGAATGTTTTCTGAAGTCCTTTACATGGATCCCCAAAGACATAAAAAATGGACATTTTTTTTTTAATGAGGTATAGAATAGTGTTAAAAATTAATTTCACAACATTTCTGCTCTAACCCTGTATCTGTGCCAGCCCTCAGGGTTTGGGGATAAAAGCATGAAGACTAGATGTATTCCATGGCTGTGGACTTGAAACCAGAGCAAACTGGGCTCCCCTTCCTCATTCTAGATTTAGCATCTACTTCCCCATTTTAACGTCTCAGAAGGTTGCAGAGCTGCCTGGTGGTAGCACGGGTAAAGCTGGCTGGAGAGGAGAGGCCAAGGGTTGGCAAGCATGTAAAGATGACTCATTTCAGAAGTGCCAGCCACAGAAGGCAGAAACCACCATGAAGTAGGTGGTGAGACTGATGGCTGAGTGCCACCAGCTACCAGAGTGCCAGCCTCATTACCCCACCCGGGCATCTGAGCCAAAGAAAGCCATGTTCCCGTTGAACCAATTTGCAGACAAGAAAGGGATGGAGAAGTAGCCAAGTGGTAGAAAGACTCATTCTCATGAAAGGAACGCAATCTATTCCTTCTCCAGAGAACTGCGTTCCTTTTTTACAAATACTGCTGCTGCTGCTGCTACTGCTAAGTCGCTTCAGTCGTGTCCGACTCTGTGCGACCCCATAGACGGCAGCCTACCAGGCTCCCCGTCCCTGGGATTCTCCAAGCAAGAACACTGGAGTGGGTTGCCATTTCCTTCTCCAATGCATGAAAGTAAAAAGTGAAAGTGAAGTCACTCAGTCATGTCCCACTCTTCGCGACCCCATGGACTGCAGCCTACCAGGCTCCTCTGTCCATGGGATTTTCCAGGCAAGAGTACTGGAGTGGGATGCCATTGCCTTCTCCTTTTTCAAATACTACCGTTACACATATGGGGACAATCCAAAGACCAAACATATTTTGAAAGCGTTCTCTTTAGGGACAGTGTGATGGAGTACACAGAATCTGGACCATAGAGTCTGGGACTTGGGTCCAGATGCTGGCTCCTTATGTAATGGCTATGAGACCCTGGGCAAGTGACTTAATCTCTCTGAACCACAGTTTCCTCAAGTGTGAAATGGTAGGGGGAAATGTTGCTCACTTTGAAGGCCTGTGTAAGGATTGGAAAACAATGCATGTTCCTTTTCTTCTTTTTCCTCTTTCCCTTCCTATACCCTTTTCTCTTTCTTTCCTCTCCTTTGTTGTACAATTTGGTGTGAAAACCATCAGAACAAGTTAGCCATCCCTTCCTCAGGATAAAGATGAGGCGGGCCAGATGAGCTGAGGAGGGCCGGAATAAGGAGCTGAAGACCAGACAGAGTGAGGAGGGCACACATTTAGGCCTGTCAGGCACAGAGAATCAGAACCTACATGGTGTGCGGAAGGTATGTGAGCCTGGGGCGGCCTGGCATGTGGTAACAGAGCAGACATTCTGAGTAGAATGAGGGGAGCACACACATGGAGGAGAAGCCTACCATGAGGGGTCAGAGTCTGGTCAAGGATGTCCTCGTTGGGCGGAAGTGTAGCCTGGCACTAAGCGTCAGCGTAGACTGAAGAAGACATCACATCACAGGGACAACCCTGGTGCAGGGTGTCAGAGTCAGAATTTTAGGGAGGCAGCTGGGTGCGGGAGGGGGTGATATTGGCAATGGTTACATATAAGGGGATTGATACATATTAGGGACAGTAGGTGTCAGATTTTTCACTGTCTAAGAAGTGAGTTAAAAATATGGAAAGGAACAAAACTAGAATGGATACTCTGATGTCAGATTGAGATTGCAAGGATCAACATGAATTCCTGGCTTTCAGCCCACACATGCGTAAACACACACACATACCCTCCCTACTTAACTCTGTTCACTGAAAAGACATAGGAGGATCAATACTTTAATACCAATAAGCACACCCAACACCAACATCTTGGCTCCTAAGAATCACTTTCCACTAAAAAGAATCACAGCTTCTTGGAGAAATGACTGATACCAGATTTGAGAGGGAAAAAAAGTAAGATCAGCCTGGAATGTCTTGAGTGGAAAGTAGGATGTGATCAGTGCCTGCTGGGGACTTGTGAAAAAGACGTAAGAGCAGCTGAAGGGATTCGCCCTGGTCAAGTTAAGGACTATTAGAGCACCAAAATAAGTAATAATAGAAATTGGAGTAGGATATGTTGAATAAAATAGGAAACTAGGAATCTGTAATGATACAGATAAATAAGCTGAAAGCTTGATGAGGCATGAGGCATTTACAATAATCAAATCCAAGTGGAGGTACTTTCTAAAATATAACAGGCCTAAAATTTCAAAGTCATGAAAGTCAAGGAAACTCTGAGGAACTGTTCCACAGTAAATAAGACTAAAGGCATATGACATGCATGACTTTGGATGAGATCCTTTTGCTCTAAAAGGCATTTCACATTTGGTGAAAGCTGAATGGAGTCTGAAGATTAGGTGGAAATAATGTGTCAATGTTAATTTCCTGAATGTGATGGTTGCATACTAATTATGATGGATAATGTCCTTGTTTATAGCATATGCTCAGTTTCTGACTCTTTCTAGCCCCATGGGCTGTAGTCTGCCAGGCTTCTCTGTCCATGGAATTTTCCAGGCAAGAATACCTATTCATGGCAAGGTAGCAACAGCAGCAGCAAGAATACTGGGGCGGGTTGGATACTGGATCCTCTAGGGGGATTTTCCCAATCCAGGGATTGAACCTGAGTCTCTTGAGTCTCCTGGATCTCCTGTATTGGTTGGCAGACTCTTTATCATCAGTGCCACCTGGGAAGCCCCTGTTTGTAGAAATGACACACTAAAGTATTCAGGGGTAGTGGAGAATTAGGTCAACTACTTACTCTCAAATGGTTTGGGAGAGGGAAAAGGTTTTTCTACTATATTTTCAATTTTTCTATAAATTCAAAATTGTTTCAAAATAAAAGGAAATAATATATGTTAGGTGCCTGGCATTGTAATAAAGACTGTTAGTATGTCCCCTTTGCCATCCCATGCATTTATTTCTCAGCTGCTTTGAGTATATAGGAGCTGTTGTGCCCAAAGACATTTGAGCAATTCACTCTTCCTCTCAGCCCCTAACCTCCCACTTTGGGTTGGTTAGTAATAAGCAGTGCCCGACTGGCACAACAGCACTGGTACAAGGGATATCATAGTCCCATGTCTTGCCTCACAGTAGCAAGTAGAACAACTTTGCAATGTGAACATTCCAGAGTACCCTGTGTATAATGCCAAGAATTTATCTGAGCCTACTTCCTTAGTCAGAGAAGGCAATGGCAAGCCACTCCAGTACTCTTGCCTAAAAAATCCCGTGGATGGAGAAGCCTGGTAGGCTGCAGTCCATGGGGTCGCTATGGGTTGGACACGACTGAGTGACTTCACTTTCACTTTTCACTTTCACACATTGGAGAAGGATATGGCAACCCACTCCAGTGTTCTTGCCTGGAGAATCCCAGGGATGGGGGAGCCTGGTGGGCTTCTGTCTATGGGGTCACACAGAGTCGGACACGACTGAAGTGACTTAGCAGCAGCAGCAGCAGCAGCAGCAGCAGCAACTTCCTTAGTTGACTCCTTCTGCTTCTTCATCTCTCTTACAGGCTTTTCTTTTCCAAAAGTGGACACTCTCAAAAATCACGTGCACTTAAATCCTTGTCTCAAGCTCAGTTTCTAAGGAATCGCAACTAAGACAATCACTAGTCCAAGAAATGATAGCTATATTGGCATCAATGATAATACCGTTAGATGAAATACGAATGCACATACTATAGATCTAAATACCCTTAATCTGTGGATATGTTGAATTTAAAATCTCCTAACATCCCTATTGGAAGGAAAGTTATGACCAACCTGCTACTGCTAAGTCACTTCAGTCGTGTCCGACTCTGTGTGACCCCATAGACGGAAGCCCACCAGGCTCCCCCGTCCCTGGGATTCTCCAGGCAAGAACACTGGAGTGGGTTGCCATTTCCTTCTCCAATGTGTGAAAGTGGAAAGTGAAAAGTGAAAGTGAAGTCGCTCAGTCGTGTCCGACCCTTAGCGACCCCACGGACTGCAGCCTACCAGGCTCCTCCATCCATGGGATTTTCTAGGCAATAGTACTGGAGTGGCTTGCCATTGCCTTCTCTCTTCTCTATGACCAACCTAGATAGCATATTAAAAAGCAGAGACATTACTTTGCCAACCAAGGTCCGTCTAGTCAAGGCTATGGTTTTTCCCGTGGTCATGTATGGATGTGAGAGTGGACTGTGAAGAAAGCTGATCACCGAAGAATTGATGCTTTTGAACTATGGTGCTGGAGAAGACTCTTGAGAGTCCCTTGGACTACAAGGAGATCCAACCAGTCCATTCTAAAGGAGATCAGTCCTGGGTGTTCATTGGAAGGACTGATGCTAAAGCTGAAACTGCAATACTTTGGCCACCTCATGCGATGAGTTGACTCTCTGGAAAAGAGTCTGATGCTGAGAGGGATTGGGGGTGGGAGGAGACGGGGACGACAGAGAATGAGATGGCTGGATGGCATCACCGACTCGATGGACATGAGTTTGAGTGAACTCCGGGAGTTGGTGATGGACAGGGAAGCCTGGCGTGCTGTGATTTATGGGGTCGCAAAGAGTCAGACACGACTGAGCGACTGAACTGAACTGAACATCCCTATTTCTGCTAAACTATGTTATTTCTATATGGGACATTTACTTTCTTACCAAAACCAAAAGTAGAACTCTGAAAAGCATTCACTTTAGGATTCCACTACTAGAATTCTCCCCCCAACCAATTATACAACTGCATGCAGCTGTTTTCCTAGTTAAACTTGTTTGGTTTCACCCCTTCCAGGAAGTCTTTGTGGATTTCCTTTCCCAGATGTGTTGCTAAAACTTCTGATTTAAATTGGAATTGGAAATTCCAGTTTTCTGATGTGTTAGTAGCAATGGCTCTCAATGAGGGTGGTTAAGGTTTCTGTTTTTTATCATCTCAGTGACTGGGGTGGACTACTGCATTTCACACCCTGAAGTGCATTGTACATCACACACAATGAAGTATTGTCCCAGATTCAGCATCCAACACAACGATAGTGTGTCCTTTTGGACATTCAGCGCTGTGAAAATCCAGTCTGTAAATATCTGAGCCAAGTCTGTATGCCTTCTTACAAATACTTTTGAACTGAATTTTCCAAGGAAACAGGAAACATGTAAACATATGGGAAATTTTTCATGAAATTTTCTTTCATGTAAACATAGGGGAAATTAAGCTTCATGCTGGTTAGAGCTCTACAAGAGTTTCCTCCCATTTTAGAAAATTGTATTACTGCCAACAGTGCTGCTTGGTGGTGTTTGAGTCACCCATACAGCATGTCTGTATTGGTTTTGTAGGTGTTATATTTACAACAATTCTTCCCGCAGGTGCAAAGAGCTTCATTATATTCTCTGGTGCAGTTGTGTCCAATCATTTGCATATTTACACATATGCTGTTTTATGTATTACGTTTCTTTTATTTTTCAATAAATAACAGCTGGGACATTTTTATTGACTTATAAAAATAAGAAAGTTGAGTTATAAAGATGGCATTATTAAATATTTGTTATAGAGAAAGACGATGGAGGGTCTGAGAGATTTGAAAACCCTTGTGTGAGAGGAGTATGATATGACTATTTGCTTGTTAGAGTTTCATTTGTTCTCCCATTCAACAAAGGTTTAGAAAATACCTCCTGAGAATAAGGCATCAAAGAGGAATACACAGGAATCCTAGCTCAAAGGACTCTATGTCTTCGGTGAAGTCATAGTCTAGTGAGGAAGAGCACATATTTAGCAGGGGAGGTAAAAATTTAGACAAGTAATTAGACTGTAATATAGAGCATGATGAAAGCTTGTACAAGAAGTACAAGCAACATGCTTTGAAAATTCACAGAAGGATGCAGTTAATTCTGGCCAGGTCAGGGAAGGCGGGTGCAAGGGCTGGGCTGTGAATTGGGCTTTCGTGGGAGTGGATTTGTGGGGATGGGGAATCTGCGCTTAACAGGTCAAGAGTGGCTCAGTGATTTCCACAGCTGGATTGCTGTTTGTAACTGTAGAGGCTGATGAGGCTGGATGGCTTTCCATACTTTTAGAAAGCAAATGGCTAAGCACCTTGACAGCCAGCATAAGAAATGCATGTCATAATAAGCAATTATTGATCAGGGAGACATTTTTATGGTGTTTTGGGAGTAACTGAATTATATGCACTGATGTGTTTGAATTATAATTGTTTACCAGTTCACTGGGAGTAAAATATGGAGTAATAAAACAGATGATACCCCATTCCTTGATATCCAAGCTCTCCTTGAGCGTGACCTTCCTTCAGAATTACCTTAATCACCTAGGATGAAAGACAAAGTCTAAGGGCTTTTATGATGCTGCTCATAACACTCATCAAATGTTGCACTATGGATAATAGACCAAGAATAAATAGCATGTAAACAAGTTTAATTACTTGAGAGCTCCACTCTCCACCAAGACACCAAACACATTCCTAACTTATTCTCTCTTTAGTTCATTAAAGAAAATTACAGAGGAAATAATGATTAAAATATTTACTGTTACCCAAAGGATGGCAGTAAACAGCAATCCATACAAAATTATCAAAATATATGGAAATAAGATGAGATAAACATGCAACCATGGCACTGTCTATTCATTAGATTTAATGATCATTTTAAAAAGTCATGAAGAGAAAAAGCATGATTTTTAGAGCGGAGACAGTAAACTTTGTGCTATAGACAGTAAAAAGGTAAAATGGAATTATTCAAGGCATAATTCCAGTCTAAGTAACACAGACAGACATTTCAAGTAGGAAAATATATTTCTCTCAAAAGGAAACCATGAATTTTGTTCTTCTGTGCAATTTCATCTTTCCTTAATACATTAAAAAATCTAGAAGTTTCCCCTATCCTTCATGAACACACTATTTGTCTGATTTAAAAGTCTCAATTATAGAACCTGAGTGGCAAATGTCCTATAGCATTATGAGAGTGGGAAGGAACACAAATGGCTATTACTCCACTCCCCTGCCCCCTAAGTGGGATTCAAAGCCATTATCATAGATAGCAAGGACATAAAAGACTATCCCTAGATATTACAGAGAAATGTAATATCAGCAAGGAGATAATTGAGGAATAAAAGAGCAACTAAATCAGTGTTTGACTGTATGGTTATGGATAACAAAGGCATGTCCATAGAAAACTAAGTGGCTTCATTAAGTATGGTCCTCCAGAGAAAAGTAGTTTTCTCCCTGTGATGCCTTAAAACATGAGATAAAGTTTTGGGTTCATTCTTCCGACCATACTGATATAAGTGCTTTTTTTGAAGTCCTCAGAAGACCTTGTTTCACATGAAAGGAGTATTTTGGATTGGTTGAATTGAAACTAGAATAGCCCTAAAATACAGTTCTTAAGATTTTTCCAATCTTATCTTTATTCCATGAATATATGCATTGTAGTGCCTATCATGTAAAATTTACCATGGACCATTATGTTAAAGGAAATCTTCAACAACACTGAGTTGTATCCTTTTTTCCCTTTGCTTATAATATCTTATTTATTGGTCTAGTTTAGATTCTTTGTCAGTTGACAAGGACAGTTGAATGATGTTCTCTAATACCATTTAATCAACATCAAGTAGTTGCAGATATTTATTAAATTATTGCCATAAGCCAAGAAATTTTCTATTTTACATATGTGAATGTATTTATTGCATGTAATAGAACTGATGAATTAGGTATTAGTTTAATTCCTATTATTCTGATAACAAAATTGAGACACAAAAAAATCAAGTAATTTGCCCTATAGGTCATACAGCTTGTAAACTGTGGAGCCAGGACTTGAATCCATTTACTCCTGCTCAACAAAACCCATCATTCTGTAAAGCAATATAATAAACCATAGCAAAGTATCAGACCTTATGTTTAGTGAGTATTAAGTGTCAACAGTATCCTAATCAATGCTAGGCATAATCCTAAACTTCTATCCATTGATTTTGAGGTAATTGTATTTCATGCTTTTTAGATTACAGTTCTGTGAGTTTTGATAAATGCATACAGTTGTGTAACCACTTTTACAATCAAGACACAGAACAGTTCCAGTACCCGCCCCCCTAAATTGCCCCAGGCCTCTTGCGGTCACTGTCTTAACCCCCAGACTCTGGCAGCCACTGATCTCTTTTCTGTCTCTATAGCTTTTCCTTTTCCAGAATGTCATGTAAATGGAATCATGCAGTTATCTTTTTATTTTTTTCCTGACTCCTTTCACTTAGTTATTGAATACTTGCTCTGTGCCCCTGTGCATAACCCAACATTTCACCCCTCCCAAAGAGTTATAAACTGTATTTGGATTATTGCTAGGAGCTCTCTTACATTTCCTGCTTTGTCTGTCTTCTGTTTGATCTGCGTAATAATCATAACCTCGTTTTACATTCCTTTACCAGCTTCCTCAATGGTTTTCTAATAATGTGGGAAATCAAACAAGACGGGTGCATGTTTGTGCGGTTGAGTTTGCAGCATGTTTTCCAAGAAGGCTTTGAGTCAGAAAAATAGGGAATGCACTTGTTGGTTTCTGTAGTTATTATTTGACAACTTATATCTGTTGCCCTTTTTGTAATGGTCTTAACTTCTTTCTCCAATGACAGTGCTAGACATTACATTAAACCCTTTCCATAGCAGCACATTTTAAAAAAATTGAAGTGTAGTTTATTTACAATAGTGTGTTAGCTTCAAGTGTATAGCAAAATAATTTAGTTATAAATGTATATCTATTTATATATGTGTGTTTCAGAATATTTTTCATTATAGATGATTCAGTTCAGTTCAGTTCAGTCGCTCTGTCATGTCCGACTCTTTGCAACCCCATGAATCACAGCACGTCAGGCCTCCCTGTCCATCACCAACTCCCAGAGTTCACTCAAACTCATGTCCATCGAGTCGGTGATGCCATCCAGCCATCTCATTCTCTGTCGTCCCCTTCTCCTCCCGCCCCCAACCTTTCCCAGCATCAGAGTCTTTTCTAGTGAGTCAACTCTTCGCATGAGGTGGCCAAATTATTGGAGTTTCAGCTTTAGCATCAGTCCTTCTAATGAACACCCAGGACTGATCTCCTTTAGAATGGACTGGTTGGATCTCCTTGCAGTCCAAGGGACTCTCAAGAGTCTTTTCCAACACCACAGTTCAAAAGCATCAATTCTTCGGCGATCAGCTTTCTTCACAGTCCAACTCTCACATTCATACATGACCACTGGAATTATAAGATATTAAATACAATTTTCTGTGCTATACAGTAAATCCTTGTTGCTTATCTATTTTATATGTAGTAGTTTCTTAACCCCATACTCCTAATTTATTCCTTCCCGCTTTCCCTTTAGTAACTATGTTTATTTTTCTGTGCCTGTGAGTCTGTTTCTGTTTTGTATATAGACTCATTTGTAGTATATTTTAGATTCCATATATAAGTGATATCGTATAATATTTGCAACACTTATTAAAACAGCTTTAATGACATGCATGGAGTAGCAATTGAGGATGGTAGCAAAGATATTTGGTTACATAGATTATTCAATTCTATTTTTCTTAACCACGTCCTGCCTTTTTTTATTCTTTACTAAGAACGTTGATTTGAAGATTAAATGTTTTCCTCTATTTTTATCTTCAAATGACCTTTATTCCCTGCTTCTGCACTTTGCTAGATTTATTCCAGCCTCTTACACTGGGGTCATGGTTCAGCTTCAGCTTGGAGCCAAATGCCCCACAGCTGAAATGACCACACCTCTGAAGTGGCATTTTCCCAGGCCACTCCTGCCTTTAATAATGAGCCAGCGAGGAGACAAGTTTGTATCTCTTAACAACAGAGCCTTGTGTTAGGCCTGGTGCACAATTAGATGTGAAGAATTACAATTGGTCCTCTCTTTGCAAGATCTTTCAGAACCGTGTCTGCACTTAAGCCATTACTTTTATTTTTAGATTAATGATTTTGCCTCTCTCTCTCTCTCCTTCCTTCTCTCTTTTAATAACAACAATGAAAGGAACCAAGGAAGTTCAGAGATTTGCAGCTTTAAAAAGACTGGATCCCGAAAAGATTTTCACAAGACGCTTCAGAAACAGACGTTTGAGTCAGAAACCTTGGAGTGCAGTGAACCCAGCACTCAGGTATTTCCTATCAACAAACACTGTTGCCAGGTTACTGGACTGTTCTGCCATGGCATGCTATTGATTTTTTTTAAACTAATAAAAAGGCTAGACTTATAGAATGAAGGAGCTCTACCATTTAGTCAGTGATATTTTTTTCACACTTGTTTGTAGTTATATAAATTGGTGTTCAAATAAAAGTAGATAAAAGTGGAGGGGCTCTAACTTGGGGGGGATTTGGGCCCATCCCTGTAATGATTCCGGCAGATACTCAGGGGTGCCCTGTCACCTCAGGCAGCCTGCATTGTGATTGAAAGCTCCACCCTGGGGCAGACTGCCTGGCTGTCTCTGTGATTCTACCACAGACCTACTCTATAACCTCAGACAGGATAACTCAACTCTCCGGTCTTCAAATTCTTCCCCTGGAAAATGAGGATGATAAAAGTACACAACTGGTAAAGTTGTTTGAGTATTAAATGAGTTAATGTGTGTGAAGCATTTAAGACAGTGCCAGCTCACACTTTGTATCTAATGAATGCAGTTATTATTATTATTACTATTACAAAGTAGTTACAATTTAGAAGTCAGTACTCTATACATCTGTTTTCATAGCAGCATTATTCACAGTAGCCAAAAGGTGGAAACAACCAAGTGTCCTTGGACAGATGAAGAGATAAACTAAATGTGGCATATACATACAATGGAGTATTGTGTGTGTGTGTGTGTGTGTGTGCGCACGCGCGCGCGCGCGCAGTGGCTTCAGTCATGTTCGACTCTTTGTGACTTTGTGGACTGTAGCCCACCAGGCTCCTCTGTCCATGGGATTTTCCAGGCAAGAACACTGGAGTGGGTGCCGTGCCCTCCTCCAGGAGATCTTCCCGATCCAGGGATTGAACCCCAATTACTTAGGTCTCCTGCATTGGCAGTAGAGTTCTTTACCCCTAACACAACTTGGGAAGTCACAGGGCAGTAGTTATTCAGCCTTAAAAAGGGGGAAAATTCTGACACATATTCTACAACAGGGATGAACCTTGAAGATGTTACACTAAGTGAAATAAGCCAGTTACAAAAGAATCAATACTGTATGATTCCATTTATATGCAGTACCTGGAATAATCAGATTCATAGATGTATAAAGTTGAAATGATAGTTGCCAGATGCTGTGGAGAGCTAGGAATGAGGACTTCTTGTTTAATGGGTGTAGAGTTTCTCTTTTGTAGAATGAAGAGTTCTGGAGACTGGTTGCACAACAGTATAAATGTGCTTAACATTACTGAACTGTACACGAAAAAAATGATGACATATTACATGTGTACTTACCACAATTTACAAAAGATTTTAAAAGCCAGTGCTCTGGTCCAGTCTGTCTATTTTATGGGTTAAAAAAATAAAGCATAGAGGAAGAAATGTGTCCAAGTTTGCACAGGACTTCTAAACCAGTATAGTTTTCAGCTTTCAGGTGCCCTCATAACACAAGCATTTCACCATGCTGAATATGACTAGAGGTTTTCAATAATACCTATTTCAAACTACAGCCAGGCTGACTATTTAGCTCTGCAGAGGAATCAGGTATCAATTCTGGAGCTGAATCTGGTGGGCTTACTGAAACGTGGAATATCTGTATGCCATCCTCTATGGGAAATTTCAGGGGGTTTTCATTGGTAATTTTGACTGAATTCTGCTTTCATCATGTAGATGACCAACTAAATTGTTTCAGTCAGACAGAAACCACACTAGATATTTCCTCTGAAGAAATTTTACATAGGGAATTAGTTGAACATATTTTTGAGGACTGAGAGAACGAAAAAGGAGACAGAAATTGTAAGTACAAAAATAGCACACCACTCTAGGGCTGGGGTCTGTGGCAGTGAGTCTCAAACCTAAGTTCATTGGAATCCCCCTGAATGGCTTGTTTGAACACAGATTGCTGGCCCCACTCCAGAGTTTCTGTTTCACTGCAGCTGGAGTGGGGACTTGAGAATTTGCATTTCTAATGAGCATTTCCTAGGAAATGCTGATACTACTGGTCCCAGGACTGTGTTTGAGAACCATGGGTCTAGTGGGAGGAGCTTGGAGTTATCAGAACCTGAAAGCTCAGAAGAGAGGCCTCAGAGCTGGGACTCAAATACCTGAGGAGGGGGCATAGCCTAGCCAGTGGTGTCATCAGAGAAAAGACCTCACAAGGGCTGAGAGTCTGGACTCAGACCTCCTGGGAGAAAGAATTGCTCAGTTGATGCTGGTACCTCCAAGAAAGGTAAGATGAGGGTTTTTCTGGAAGTGCTGGAAGAAACAGAAAACTAGAAGCAACTGCCACTACCAAGATGAGAGGAACTGCAGGCAGAGAGGAAGCAGCCAGTCCCTTCTCCCGCCCCCAGCCTTGCAGAACCTAAAGGGAGAAGTAGCAAAGCAGAAACAGGATTTGCTAAAGGCAGACCCGGCATCACAGAGCAGAGTATAAAGGGTGGCTTAATGAGCAGCACACCCACTCCTCACTCCTCCAGCATACCAAGTCATTGGCTGCGTTTTAGAGTATAGTTATACAAAAGTGTGTGTTTTTAAGTATTAAACTAACACTCATCATGGAGAGATGGTCAGACAGGCAGCATCTTCCCTTGCAGTCATTCTTAGGAACCTTTTTGAGTGGAATTGTGAAGTCAAATGCCTAAATTTACATAATTTAAATATGTATATATACACACATACATATATATATATGATATGACTCCATAGTACAAATATATTTCATAAAAATTTGATTATATAACATTATTTAACTTCTTTTTTCTTATTAACAAGAAAATATACTATGATCATCTTTCTCTTCTAATGACAGCATGTTCTTCTTTTTGCTTAAAGGCTGAATAACATTCTATTGTTTGAAAATTCCAAAATCTCTTAATCTCAAAACTTTCTTTTTTGGGGGGATGCTTAGGTTGTTTTTATTATTTTGCTACTACAAGCAGTGTTCCAGAGATACTCTCGTCCTCACACCTTTGTTTACTTGTCCAGTTGTGGCCTTTAAATAAATTCTGGAGACAGATACTGATGTTGATCCTTTTAAAGAGTCTTGGGTAACCCAATTAATTTTCCCAAGAGTCTTATAAATTCTAAAATGAACAAAATTTTTGATAACTTAAATATTAATATTGGTTAATATTGTGTGTGAATGTGATTGTTAACACATTCAGTTTAGATAAAATTTATGACCTAGGAGAGCAGGACTTTTATGAGGTAGACAGATATCACCAAAAAAATTTTTTTAATAATTTTGTGCATTTGTTTATTTTTGGCTGTACGGGGTCTTCATTGCTGCACAGGACCAAAACTGTTTTATAGAGTTATTGCACAGTAGTATGTCCATTTAATAGTACTTTGAGAATAACATTTACCATATATTTTACAGATATTTGTAATAGATCTATCTATGTTCTTACAACATAGTATTGCTTTTGGTTTTATATTTTTTGCCAGGTCTCGAGTTAGGTATCCAGTTCACAATTTCCAAGACATATTTTTTCAAGCATGCTGCAGCTGAGTGAATACTACTGAAATAGCAAGTGCTTTTTTTCCCCCTCTGGTACTTATTCCTGTAACTGTTACTAAAGTCCTGTAGGAAAGTGTTCCCATGCCCACATTTCTGTCTTTGGAAACATGCTTTGGAGTTTATATGAAGTTTAATTTGGAACGCTCCTCACAGATCATCTTATTTTCCAGTTTTGAAAGCCAAGTTCTGGAGTTGAGATTAACATGAGGTCTCTTTATTCCCCAGTCTGGTCTCCCCCCCTGCCTTTTTTTAACACCTTATTCCAGTTCTGTTCTGCTTAAGCACGAGATGTGTATATGGTTCATAGGAAACTTGGCTCTCAATATCCAGAAGAGAACACCCCCTCAAAATAATAGCACTACCGTACTATTGTCACACTTTTCCTCAAGAACGGGTGTATCTACATCTGATGAGTTAATCACCTGCTTCCAGGCAGGAGAGAGACATCTAAATTTAGGATATTCAGTCCAGGAAGCTATGATGTGATTCTTGTCAGAGACTCCTTGAGGCCTGATTCTGCAGTCCCCTGTTGGAGCCATCTTGAGAATCCCAGACCCTTTAGCTCTCATTTGAAGCCCATGATTTCTCTCATGAAGCCATGTCTTTTTCTTACAGGCAGGTCCCCGCCGCCTGAACGTGCTGTGTGATGTCTCTGGGAAAGGTCCCAACACTGCCTGTGACTTTGACCTCCGCAGCCTGCAGCCTGACCCAAGGCTGGAAAACCTTGTACAACAAGTGAGCGCTGAGGACTTCGAGAAGCAGAATGAGGAGGCCCGGAGGACCAATCGGCAGGCCGAGCTCTTTGCCCTTTATCCGTCAGTGGATGAGGTGGGTGCGACTGTCTCCACACTGGAGAAGACACAGAGAGCCTCCCAGGAAAATATTATTGCTCGTCATTATTGTGTAGTGATGTCAGGATGCTTACTTGTGTGACCTCTGGGCTGTGTTTTTCAGTAACGCAAGCCTGTGTAACAGCAGAGCAAATTACTGATCAGTCATACACTGGTGGCTCAGTGGTAAAGAATCTACCTGCAATTCAGGAGGTGCAGGTTTGATCTGTGAGTCAGGAAGATCCCCTGGAGGAGGGCATGGCAATCCACTCTGATATTCTTGCCTGGAGAATCCAATGGACAGAGGAACCTGGCGGGCTACAGTCCTTGGGGTGGCAAAGAGTCAGATACAACTTAGCAACTGAACACACACACTACCAAGGCTGGTGGCTTACTTACTAGTGTCCTGAATTTGCTTCAGTTTTATTTTTTTCTCATCCACATTTTCCAACCACCTTGGTTTTCTCATCTATTTATTTTGTTTGCAGTGGCCTCAAATCCTCATTTTTAATTGTCAGAGGGTTCAAATCCTCTTCTGAATGAGGAAGATTAAATGTGGATAATATGGACAGTGTTATCATCTCCATCCTTCATATTGCAAAGTAAGAATCAGAGAGGTTAAATAACTTGTTCAAGACTCAGCAGGCAGATTGAATTATAGAATGGGGATCATAACACATTAACTCCAAGTTTTATGTTTAACTCCTTATCTATATATGACTATACTATTGGAAATCCAAAGATGCCATAAACAATCACATCTTGTAACACTTCAGTTTCCACCTATAGATTTAGAACTTTTTACCAAAATTGTCAAGAAATATTATATCTGACTGATACGACCTTCACATTCCTCTTCCTCCTAGTTCCCTGATGGAGGTGCCAGTAGGTAATAATGACCCCAAATGGATACCAGAAGAGAAGAAACAGTTAAAGGGTGAGGAGGAGACTTACAGTGAGACATCAGCTCATTAAAATCTCCTTCACTAGATTAAATGGGAGGATATCCAGGCTTGATTACAAGGATGAATCATAGACCATTTTGAAGGAATTGTGCTTTATGGTCTTTAAACGATGCGGAAACTCAGTTGAGACTAAAAGTTATGATCTAGCAGACATCCTAATGCGGCCTGCTTTACTAACTGGAGAGGATTCTTTGTGATTAGTGTATAGGATATTTGGAAATTGGAAAGTCTAAAATACTTGAAGGCTTCTATACTGGCCCTTTATTGTGTTTAAGTTATACACACAAAAATTACATTTGCTCTCATAACTTGTACTTTCTCCAAAGAAAGTCCTGTAGAAAACAGGGGTAACTTTCTTACCTACTATGAAATGACTACAAATGCTGATTTTTTTTGGACAATACATTCATGAAATTATTTTATACTATTATTACTTTATGTCCTTGTGAAGAAAATTAGAAGAGAGGTGAACTATTATATCCAAATTACGACTGAGTATACAGGGGAGGCAAAATTAGAATTCAACCACCAAGCTTCCATGAGGTGAGTTCTTTCCCTGATTCACTCTGATTCTGTAAAAGGCATGTGCTGGTCCCTGAGAAAGGTGCACTGTTCTCCAGATCATAGGGGAGTTCGCACTAGGACTTCTCTGGGTTGCAAGTGATAGAAGCCGAAATACGAATAAATTTTTTTTAAAAAGTGGAGACTTATTGGCTTGTAATGAAATCTCAAGCAAGGAGATGTGGAGTTGGCCTCAGGTTGCACTGGGTCTGCTGACAGAAGAACCTCATCTCTTATATTATCCCTTTCTCTCTTGTGATCCTCTCTCTTTCTCACTGTAAATATCTATCTGTTTTCTCCCAGGAAGAGGAAAATGAGAGGTGTCAGTGACTTCATATTTCCTCTTCTGCTTCATTGTCAATTCATTTTTATTTCAGATAACTGTGAAAGTGTAAGAAATTCACATAGTTTAGAGGAGACGTGGGAAACATATGAACATATAGACCTTGTTTGGAACCTGAATTAACTAACTATAAAAAAAAACAGACAGTTGGGGAAGTTTGGAGCTGACTACATATTTCATGAAAATAGGAAATTATTATTAATTTTTAAAAATTAATAGTAGCATTATAGTATATGTTTTTAAAAGTCCTTATCTTATAGAGGTCTCTACTGAAATACTCACTGATGAAATTATATGATCTCTGGGGCCTTGTTCTGAGCAATCCAACATTGAGTGGGGGAGAAGTAAGTGAGAGCACATGCTGTGTGCTGTGTTAAGCTGCTTCAGTCCTGTCCAACTCTTCGAGACCCCATGGACTGTAGCTCCTCAGGCTCCTCTGTCCGTGGGATTCTCTAGGCAGGAACACTGGAGTGGGCTGCCATGCCCTCCTTTGGGGGACCTTCCTGACCCAGGGATGATACCAAATTGCCCATAAGTCAAAATTGTTGAAGCTAGGTGATGGTTACATATGATCCATTACAGTATTTTCTCTACTTTTGTATATGCTTACAATTTTCCAAATGAAGAGCCTTTTAAAAGTATACCAAAGTTTTGAATCCAGACCAAAAGCAGAGTATTTTTCAGTTCAGTTCAGTTCAGTCGCTCAGTCGTGTCCGACTCTTTGCGACCCCATGAATCACAGCACGCCAGGCCTCCCTGTCCATCACCAGCTCTGGGAGTTTACTCAAACTCATGTCCATCGAGTCGGTGATGCCATCCAGCCATCTCATTCTCTGTCATCCCCTTACGGTGAGACTATTTTCCGGTAAGGGGCCCCTTCCCTTTCAGATGTGTCTGTCGTGATCACCCTGAAAGTTCCAGCTTGCTCTGAGGGCCTTCACCTCAGTGTGGGCATCAGAACAGCACCTCCTCTGAAACAACTCAGCAGTTCTACCCACCAAACTGTTTAACACAAAGGGGAATTGAAAGTTAGAGTGGTAGTGAGTTTACACCTGGGACTATTCCACCAAACTGGGCACAGATTTAATAAGAAGATGACTGTATTGCTATTTTAAAAATCCTTCTGGTTGCTATCAGTTATTTGGGGCGTCATTTATAGCCCAGGAATTGAGAGAGCACAGCACTGAAACATATACATTACCATATGTACAATAGATAGCTAGTGGGAAGTTGCTGTATAACACAGGAGGCTCAACTTGGTGCTCTGTGATGAACTAGAGGGTTGGGATGGGAGCATGGGAGGGAGGTTCCAGAGGGAGTGGACATATGTATACTATAGCTGCTTCACGTCATAAGGCAGAAACCAACATAACATTGTAAAATGATTATCCTTTAATTAAGAATAAATTTTAAAAATATGATTAGACATGGCCCTATCCTTTGGACCCTTGTGAGCTGCAGACCATTCATCAGAGTTTGTATACCTAAGACAAAAGCAGGAATTAAAGTTCTCAGGATGACTTACACTGTCAGTCTTTGCATCCATGACTATAATTAAGATACTGTGATAGTTCACATTTTAATTTTTAAATTAATTTTTCTTGGAGTATAGGTGCTTCAGACTTAAATTGAAGAAAGTAGGGAAAACCACTAGACCATTCAGATATGACCTAAATCAAATCCCTTATGATTATATAGTGGAAGTGAGAAATAGATTTAAGGGACTAGATCTGATAGATAGAGTGCCTGATGAACTCTGGACAGAGGTTCGTGACATTGTACAGGGGACAGGGACCAAGACCATCCCCATGGAAAAGAAATGCAAAAGAGCGAAATGGCTGTCTGAGGAGGCCTTACAAATAGCTGTGAAAAGAAGAGAGGGGAAAAGCAAAGGAGAAAAGGAAAGATATAAGCATCTGAATGCAGAGTTCCAAAGAATAGCAAGGAGAGATAAGAAAGCCTTCCTCAGCGATCAGTGCAAAGAAATAGAGGAAAACAACAGAATAGGAAAAACAAAAGACCTCTTCAAGAAAATTGGAGATTCCAAGGGAACATTTAATGCAAAGATGGGTTTGATAAAGGACAGAAATGGTATGGACCTAACAGAAGCAGAAGATATTAAGAAGAGGTGGCAAGAATATACAGAAGAACTGTACAAAAAAGATCTTCATGACCAAGATAGTCACGATGGTGTGATCACTGACCTAGAGCCAGACATCTTGGAATGTGAAGTCAAGTGGGCCTTAGAAAGCATCACTACGAACAAAGCTAGTGGAGGTGATGGAATTCCAGTTGAGCTATTTCAAGTCTTGAAAGATGATGCTGTGAAAGTGCTGCACTCAATATGCCTGCAGATTTGGAAAACTCAGCAGTGGCCACAGGACTGGAAAAGGTCAGTCTTCATTCCAATCCCAAAGAAAGGCAATGCCAAAGAATGCTCAAACTACCACACAATTGCACTCATCTCACACACTAGTAAAGTCATGCTCAAAATTCTCCAAGCCAGGGTTCAGCAGTATGTGAACCGTGAACTCCCAGATGTTCAAGCAGGTTTTAGAAAAGGCAGAGGCACCAGAGATCAAATTGCCAACATCCGCTGGATCATGGAGAAAGCAAGAGAGTTTCAGAAAAACATCTATTTCTGCTTCATTGACTATGCCAAAGCCTTTGACTGTGTGGATCACAATAAACTGTGGAAAATTCTGAAAGAGATGGGAATACCAAACCACCTGACCTGCCTCTTGAGAAACATGTATGCAGGTCAGGAAGCAACAGTCAGAACTGTACATGGAACAACAGACTGGTTCCAAATAGGAAAAGGTGTACGTCAAGGTTGTATATTGTCACCCTGCTTATTTAACTTATATGCAGAGTACATCATGAGGAACGCTGGGCTGGAAGAAGCACAAGCTGGAATCAAGATTGCCGGGAGAAATATCAATAACCTCAGATATGCAGATGACACTACCCTTATGGCAGAAAGTGAAGAGGAACTCAAAAGCCTCTTGAAGAAAGTGAAAGAGGAGAGTGAAAAGGTTGGCTTGAAGCTCAACATTCAGAAAACAAAGATCATGGCATCTGGTCCCATCACTTCATGGGAAATAGATGGGGAAACAGTGGAAACAGTGTCAGACTTTATTTTTTGGGCTCCAAAATCACTGCAGATGCTGATTGCAGCCATGAAATTAAAAGACACTTGCTCCTTGGAAGGAAGTTATGACCAACCTTGATAGTATATTAAAAAGCAGAGAGATTACTTTGCCAACCAAGGTCCGTCTAGTCAAGGCTATGGTTTTTCCTGTGGTCATGTATGGATGTGAGAGTTGGACTGTGAAGAAAGCTGATCGCCGAAGAATCGATGCTTTTGAACTGTGGTGTTGGAGAAGACTCTTGAGAGTCCCTTATACTGCAAGGAGATCCAACCAGTCCATTCTAAAGGAGATCAATCCTGGGTGTTCATTGGAAGGACTGATGCTAAAGCTGAAACTGCAATACTTTGGCCACCTCATGCGAAGAGTTGACTCACTGGAAAAGACTCTGATGCTGGGAAAGGTTGGGGGCGGGAGAAGAAGGGGACGACAGAGAATGAGATGGCTGGATGGCATCACCGACTCTGTGGACATGAGTTTGAGTGAACTCTGGGAGGTGGTGATGGATAGGGAGGCCTGGCGTGCTGTGATTCATGGGGTCGCAGAGTGTCAGACACGACTGAATGACTGAACTGAACTGAACTGATAGGTGCTTCACAGTGTTGCATTACTTTTTGCTATAGCAAAGTGAATCAGCTGTATGTATACTTGATACTTCCCTTTAACTCTTTGGTCCCTATGTCGTGAAATAGACAGACAAATCTCTTAAAATGTCATTACTAAGCTTTTCAATTCTTAGAACTTTGGCAAGTTCTAGATGGACATGTCTCTTTAGAACCTATAAATTCAGCCCCAAATCTCTATCATCTTTTTAAGGAAACTGTGAACCAAGAAAGCCACTGTATTACAATATTAATGGTTTACAGCTTTAGGTGAAAATTTCTGACTCAGATCTCAAGTCTGAACTCATATATTTACTAGTAAAGCCCTCGGCAGGAGAAATATTCTCATTGTGTCCTTAGAGCCAGCAAAAAAAAAAAGAAAAGGTCAACAATAGGTATAAGATTTTGCAATGCCATCTGGTGGATGTT
Organism: Moschus berezovskii; assembly: GCF_049115385.1. Classification (NCBI taxonomy): domain Eukaryota; kingdom Metazoa; phylum Chordata; class Mammalia; order Artiodactyla; family Moschidae; genus Moschus; species Moschus berezovskii. The sequence continues at coordinate 51,218,544 of NC_142466.1, read as the reverse complement.
ACTAAGCCTTATCTATGTTCACATTTCCTTCCTTCCTCTTTTGGTCTCTTTGTCTTAAATGTTTGGTTGTCTGAAAGGAGAAAAATCTTTGCTGTAAATGCTGACTTTGAAGCATGGGCTTGGATAATAAGCTCTTATAAAAGTTGATGTATTATTCTGTGATTAGAAATAAAGCAAATGCAGCTTGTCTTGCGTGGTAGATAGCAGTCTTCCCTTCCCTTGGTTAACTGCTGATTAATTCACTACTGATTTCATGGGAATTCACTACTGACTTCTTTTACAATGTGATTAATAATAGGAGGATGCTGTGGAAATACGTCCGGTACCAGAATGTCCCAAGGAACATCTGGGAAACAGAATATTGGTCAAGTTGCTGACCCTGAAGTAAGTATTAGCAAACACTACCTACTCGATTGAGATCTGTCTTGCCTTTCAGATACAGACTGTCTTTCTCATCAGAACTTGAATCGGGGAGGACCCCAACACACTTTTAACAGTGGAAAGTTGTGAAGTAGTAGAAAGACCAGAGTTCAGAATCAGGTAGTCCCAAATTCTATTCCTGCCAGGCCTTTGACAGTCATTCTACTATGAAAAGGAAGACGAACACTAAGGTTAGATGTATAGGTAATTAATTGAGCGAAATGTCCTGTGTTAAGAGAAATAGCAGTAAAAGCCAGTGGTGTGCTGGAGTCCACTCTAACTCATGAGAGCTCAGTGTATGCTTCTCTTCCCAACTCTCTATTCAGTGAAGTCACATTGGTAGTTTGAAATTAGCCATGGTGGAATGGTAGAAATATTTACAATATTGAAATCAGAAAATGCTACAAGTTAGATCCTTTTTATTTTTAGAGATTTTATATCCATTTCCCAACATACCACTATTAAAACACAATAAAAATTCAACTAAAACTCAGTTTCAGTGCCAGAGGACATTAGAATGCAGTGGGACTGGCAAACTATCCTATGGGGGTGCTCACTACTAGCTTGGCCCAACTCTTGCCATCCAAATGAACTGACCCATTTTGATCAGCTGTCTGATTTTTTTTAAAAGAGAAACTAGAAATCCAGATTTTTCTGCATGATTTCCTGACTTCTTAAATATTTTCTCATTTCCTTCTTTAGTAACACACATTTCAAACAGAACATGTCTGAAATCTGGATTCATTTCATGGGTCACGTTTGCTTGAAAGCAACTCTTTTTTAGCTTTTTAATTGTATTTAAAAGTCACACATCTTTTATATGTGTATTAATTTTGTACTTGTGTATTAAATATTATATATATTACAAAACAAGCATAACTGAAACATTTTGGAGGATGAACTCAATCAATTAAAATAAATTATAGTGTTTTCTTCCTGAATTCCAGTGGATTGTATTGCCTAACTCTGGAGTGCTTGCATGCCTCTTTTTCCTCTTTACAGGCGATTGCTTTAGAGAATTAGTTCTTCCACTTTTCAAATGATAGGCACTTTTGAAAATATTGAGTTGTAACTGCTCTCAGTTCAGTTCACTTCAGTTCAGTCGCTCCATCGTGTCTGACTCTTTGCAACCCCATGGATTACAGCATTCCAGGCTTCCCTATCCATTGCCAAGTCCTTGAGCTTACCCAAACTCATGTCCATTGAGTCGGTGTTGCCATCCAACCATCTCATCCTGTCCTCCCCTTCTCCTCCTGCCTTCAATCTTTCCCAGCATTATGGTCTTTTCAGATGAGTCAGTTCTTTGCATCAGGTGGCCAAAGTATTGGAGTTTCAGCTTCAGCATCAATCCTTCCAATGAATATTCAGGAATGATTTCCTTTAGGATGGGCTGGTTGGATTTCCTTGCAGTCCAGGGGACTCTCAACACCACAGTTCAAAAGCATCAATTCTCTGGCGCTCAGCTTTCTTTATAGTCCAACTCTCACATCTGTATGTGACTACTGGAAAAACCATAGCTTCGACAAGACAGACCTTTGTTGACAAAGTAATGTCTTTGCTTTTTAATATGCTGTCTAGGTTGGTCATAGCTTTTCTTTAAAGGAGCAAGCATCTTTCAATTTCATGGCTGCAGTCACCATCTGCAGTGATTTTGGAGTCCAAAAATATAGTGTCTCTCACTGTTTCCATTGTTTCCCCAACATTTGACATGAAACAATGGGACCAGATGCCATGATCTTAGTTTTCTGAATGTTGAGTTTTTAGCCAACTTTTTCACTCTCCTCTTTCATTTTCATCTAGAGGCTGTTTAGTTCTTCTTCTCTTTCTGCCATAAGGGTGGTGTCATCTGCATATTTGAGGTTATTGACATTTTTCCCAGCATTCTTGATTCCAGCTTGTGCTTCAACCAGCCCAGCATTTCTCCTGATGTACTCTGCATATAAGTTAAATAAGCAGTGTGACAATATACAGCCTTGATGTACTCCTTTTCCTATTTGGAACCAGTCTGTTGTTCCATGTCCAGTTCTAACTGTTGCTTCTTGACCTGCATACAGATTTCTCAGGAGGTAGGTCAGATGGTCTGGTATTCCCATCTCTTGAAGAATTTTCCACTGTTTGTTGTGATCCACACAGTCAAAGGCTTTGGCATAGTCAATAAAGCAGAAGTAGATGTTTTTCTGGAACTCTCTTGCTTTTTCCATGATGCTCTACCTAGGCAAAACTATGTAGGCATAAAAATTTTTCATACCCTATTAGGAAAGTCTTCCATCTGTTGAAGTCAATTCATGAACCTCTTAGGCAGCACCTGGTTTGCCATTAGGGCTTTTAGATTGTGGGTTCAAGACTGTATTTCAGCCCTGGGGACTTCTCTGGAATTTTGAGTTCTTATAAATAAAGTAGTTAGACCAGATCATCCCAAAGATCCTACGTGCTGTAAATTTCCGATTCTAATGTGGAGCCTCCCCAATTCCTGTCCTCGGAACACAAGCCAGCATGACTGCTTACACAGTTGTGGGGCTCTCTGGGTGTTGCAGCACTCTCCTCAAGTCAATGCTACCAGTTGGTGGGGGAGTTAGGACTTTTTGTCTTGTACACAGAGATGAGCAGCCAATAAGCCAGCTTTGTGTTGAGCAGTGGGTACATAAGGGCAGATGCTGGTCCCTGGCATCTGACCCAGCTGGGGGAAGCTCTTAGCCCTTCAACAGGAAGACTAAGTGGAAGTGGCTCTTCCATCCCCCTCTGCATTCATCATTCAGGAAATCCACCTTATTGTCTGAGGCTCTCACCCACCCTCACAGGAAGTGCATCAGGCCACTGTTGGCTGCAGTAACTCTGCTCTTTGGGATTGGAGGGATTCTACCCTCTGATGCTTGACACTCAGCCTCCTAGATGTTTTCAATAAGTAAATGGCAGCTCTTCTCACAGATGGGAAGACATGGTCACTAAGACTATTGTTAAAAAAATAATCGTGTCACTGGATTTCTGACGAAATTTGTGAAGTGTAGTTTCTAATGATTTTTTCCCCAAACTGCCAAAGCAGAAATTAAAGAGAACTGTAGTGTTTACTCAGTCTTTGAACCTGCTTCAGTGTCTTAAATAGTATTCGTACCAACATATACCTGCAAGAGGGGAGATGTAGCTTTCACTACTTTAAATAAACTGGACAAAAGAAATCAAGTTCTTATAGGTAAGCCTGGAATGTTTAAATATGAATAGTAAAAATTATGTTAATGATAAATTTTATTTTTAGTAAAATATATTAAATAATAATGTTAAATTTTATTTGTGGTAAAATACAGATAACATAAAATTTGCTGTCATATCTATTTTTCACTAGTATTTCAGTGGCAGTAAATACATTCACATTGTTGTAGAGCTATTGCCACCATCTGTCTCCATAACTCTTCTCAGTTACCCAAACTGGAATTTTATACCCACTAAACAATAACTCCCATTTCTATCTTCCATCATTCCCTTATGGAAGTGGAATTATACAATGTTTGTCCTTTAGTGACTGGCAAATCTCACTTACACAGTTTCTTCAACGTTTGTCCGTATGATAGGATGTGTCAGAATTTCCTTTCAAGACTGAATAATGTTCTGCTGTATGCATATACCATATTCTATTGATTCACTCATCTTTGATGGACACCAGAGTTTGCTTCCACCTTTTGGCTACTGTGAATAACGGTGTTGCTTGACATTGTTTATAAAGTATGTTCACACATATTGTCTTTCACAGTCCTTACAACAATCGTAGGAAATGGGAAGAGTAAGTATCCTTTCCTCATTTTACAAATAAGTGGAACTGGGGAAAGTCAGTAACCCAATGAAGATTCCAGAATTAGCCAGCCTGGGAGAGGGAACAGAGCCCAGGTCTTTCTGACTCAGTGTCTGCCCACTGTCTCATTTCCAAAGGTGTCATTTGACCAACTCTTTTGTCTGGTTACCTCTGTCCACATATTCTTTAAAAATGTTCTCTTTTTAGACAAAGGTATGATAAATCCATTCTCTCACATACAGTTGAAAACAGAATTTGACTTAATTTGCATGACTTCTGCAGTGGTGGTGGTCCAGGGCCTGATTACTAGGGCTCTTAGCTGGCTGTGTCATAGGTTGTTAGTGAAGTGAAGTCGCTCAGTCATGTCCGACTCTTTGCGACCCCATGGACTGTAGCCCATCAGGCTCCTCCGTCCATGCAATTTTCTAGGCAAGAGTACTGGAATGGGTTGCCATTTCCTTCTCTAGGGGATCTTCCTGACCCAGGGATTGAACCCAGGTTTCCCACATTGCAGGTAGACGCTTTACCGTCTGAGCCACCAGGGAATCCCTATATGTTAACCTGAAACATTTAGAAAGTGCATGTCTATTCCATGTGCATCCTATAGCAAGCAGGATTGTGCTTGGGGTTGCCTTCTCTTGTCTTCAGCCCACCATTTCTGGGGGAATTGGCAATTAAGGCCAATATGAGAGCTGCTCTTTCTAGCTCTCGTTGAATCCTCACACCTCAGTGTTGATCAGCTGTGCTCAGTTCCCTCCGTCCACCTCAGTTCAGAAGCTCCCCTGGCAATGGAAGGACCAGACATTCACGCACATCATAACCTTATTTCCTTCTGGTGGTCCCACTATAAATATAAAGAAAAGCAACTTAACTTTTCTTTTTGTACGAGCTGAAAGCTGCAGTCCTTAAAACTGAATAATAAGAGCTACCTATTTTGGCAGTAAAATGTAAACTGTAAACAAGACCTTCAGCTAAGACAGACTCAATCCTCTGAAAACCCAGCAAAACCCAGCAGCTACAACAGTAAGAAGTGCCATGTGGGATCAGATGGAGGATCTGTTCCACACGCTCTCTGTTGCAGGGCCACCAGCAAGCAATTTCATGATCTCAAATGATTAGGAATTTTCTATGAACCTCTCATATTGCTCTATTAATATTCTCATATGATTCTCATGTGCGTGCTCCTGCTGCTGCTGCTGCTAAGTTGCTTCAGTGGTGTCCGACTATGTGACCCCATAGACGGCAGCCAACAGGCTCCCCCATCCCTGGGATTCTCCAGGCAAGAACACTGGAGTGAGTTGCCATTTCCTCCTCCGATGCATGAAAGTGAAAAGTGAAAGTGAAGTTGCCCAGTCGTGTCCGACTTGTCGCGACCCCATGGACTGCAGCCCACCAGGCTCCTCCGTCCATGGGATTTTCCAGGCAAGAGTACTGGAGTGGGGTTGCCATTGCCTTCTCCGTCTCATATGTGTAGAACTACCCAAATACTTCTGGAAACTACTTTAGTTTTTAACCAGATTATGTATCTTGGCATTTTCAGAAATTTCAAAATTATCAAAGTTAAATCCATATAGACTTTTCTCTCTTTCTCTGGCAGGTTTGAGATAGAAATTGAGCCTCTGTTTGCCAGCATTGCCCTCTATGATGTTAAAGAAAGGAAAAAGGTAAGGAAGCAAAAATAACTCAGCCCTGAGGGCATCGTATATTGTTCATGGAATCTTTGGGTTCATTTCTTTAAATATCATTTCTATGCAGTAAAAACACATTAGATTTGAAAGCAAATGACCTTTGATATGTCCAGTTCTGTTGCCTTTGCAGTTTTTAAAGATGTGACCTGGGAATGTTTGTCATTTATGTTCTTTGAAGAATCTCGAAGGAGAAGTTGATAGCCTGGCTGAGACAGAGAACTGATATAGTGACATATGGCGTTACACATAAAACAAAGCAATTTAAACATGGCTGTAACAAGCTCAATGCATATAATGTTTCCTGAGTTTGGGAGTTTTTGCATTTTATTGTGAATGGAAGGCATCTTGTGCAATAGAAGTCTAAATTTGCTGTTGGGTCACTTCATGGGAAATAGATGGAAAAACAGTGGAAACAGTGTCAGACTTTATTTTTTTGGGCTCCAAAATCACTGCAGATGCTGATTGCAGCCAGGAAATTAAAAGACGCTTACTCCTTGGAAGGAAAGTTATGACCAACCTTGATAGTATATTAAAAAGCAGAGACATTACTTTGCCAACCAAGGTCCGTCTAGTCAAGGCAATGGTTTTTCCCGTGGTCATGTATGGATGTGAGAGTTGAACTGTGAAGAAAGCTGATCACCGAAGAATTGATGCTTTTGAGCTGTGGTGTTGGAGAAGACTCTTGAGAGTCCCTTGGACTGCAAGGAGATCCAACCAGTCCATTCTAAAGGAGATCAATCCTAGGTGTTCATTGGAAGGACTGATGCTAAAGCTGAAACTCCAATACTTTGGCCACCTCATGCGAAGAGTTGACTCACTGGAAAAGACTCTGATGCTGGGAAAGGTTGGGGGCGGGAGGAGAAGAATGAGATGGCTGGATGGCATCACCGACTCTGTGGACATGAGTTTGAGTGTACTCCGGGAGTTGGTGATGGACAGGGAGGCCTGGCGTGCTGTGATTCATGGGGTCACGGAGAGTCGGACACAACTGAGCGACTGAACTGAACTGAACTGAGAGTCCTTACCACGTATCAGTTCAGTTCAGTTCAGTCGCTCAGTCGTGTCCGACTCTTTGCAACCCCATGACATAGCACACCAGGCCTCCCTGTCCATCACCAATTCCCGGAGTTCACCCAAACTCATGTCCACCGAGTCAGTGATGCCATCCAGCCATCTCATTCTCTGTCATCCCTGTCTCCTCCCTCCCCCAATCCCTCCCAGCATCAGAGTCTTTTCCAGTGAGTCAACTCGTCGCATGAGGTGGCCAAAGTATTGCAGTTTCAGTTTTAGCATCAGTCCTTCCAATGAACACTCAGGACTGATCTCCTTTAGAATGGACTGGTTGGATCTCCTTGCAGTCCAAGGGACTCTCAAGAGTCTTCTCCAGCACCACAGTTCAAAAGCATCAATTCTTCGGCAATCAGCTTTCTTCACAGTCCAACTCTCACATCCATACATGACCACTGGAAAAACCATAGCCTTGACCATAACATGCTTTTAATTGAAAAGACTTTTCCATGAGTGTTTTAATGTTTAGTCATTTTGTAACTTCTAAAGAAGGACAGAAATAGTAAAACCAGGGGAGACACTTCTGCTCCCTTGCTCAAATACTACAACTACTCAGTATTTAAGAAGTGTGTAGTGTATTTTTTAAATAAATATTAATAATTATGAAGATTTGTATTAGTCAGGATTGGTTAACTGCTAAAACAGGAGACCCCACCACGAACACACACACATATTCAGTGGTTTAAAACTGTAGTTCTCAAATTTGCACAGGCATCAGAATCCCCTGGAGGGCTTGTTAAAACAGTTGCTGGGCCCAATGCCAGAGTTTCTGATGCAGTAAATTTGGTGGGGCCTGAGAACTTGCATTTCTTACGGGTCCCCAGGTGATACTGAAGCTGTTGATCGGGGGCCACATATGGATAACTTGTGGCTTAAGGAAGGAGAACTTGTGGCTTAAGGAAGGAGAACTTTCTGTTGTTTGTTTCTTAACAATCCAGGGATTTTCCTGGTGGTCCAGTAATTAAGAATCCACCTTGCAGTGCAGGGGACTCAGGTTTGATTCCTGGTTGAGGAACTAAGGTCTCACTTGCCCCAGAGCAACTAAGCCCGCCCCTGTGCATCATGAGGGAAGATCTGGCTTGATGCAACAAAGATCCAGTGTACTACATCTAAGACCCAATGCTGCCAAATAAATAACTAACAGTCCAGGGTAGGGGCAGGGGCACTGGGTTAACAGTGGCTTGCTCCACTCAGTCATTCAGGAACCCAAGCTGACATCTTTAGTATGTGTTCTCCCAAATCATTCTTGTCACTGCCACTGCAGCTCCCAGAAAAGGGGAAAAGATAGCAGAGGGTGGAGGTGGGTAGAGATGGAGCCTGGAAGTTTGACCTGTCACTGCTCCTGCTCACATTTCATTGGAGAGAATCTACTTACAGGCTTCCCAGGTGGCACAGTGGTAAAGAATCCACCTGCCAGTGCAGGAGATACAAGAGATGTAGGTTTGATCCCTTGGTCAGGAAGATCCCCTGGAGTAGGAAATGACAACCTGCTCCAGTATTCTTGCCTGGGAAATCTCATGGACGGAGGAACCTGATGGGTTACAGTCCATGGGCTCGCAGAGTCAGACACAAGTGAGTGCATGCACACACACGCACACACACAAACACACACATATGCTTACTCCTAACTGCAAGGGAGCTGGTAAATGCAGTCTCTGCCTGGGAGCCCCTTCTTGGCTGTAAATCTATTAGTGGTGAAGGGAGAACCAACTCTGCAAGGGTTCTTAAGTAACACTGCACTATTTGGACCACTTGTCCAACATGAGTGCTCCATCAGTGGAGCTCTCATCATGTCACACTCTTGCTCAAAATTTTTAACGGATCCTCACTACCTGAAACAATAAAAACAAACTCTTCACCTTCCATGCCTGACTTTCTTCAGTATGGCTCTCATCTACTTTCTTTCCCTCGAGAGCCTAGGCAGAGTCAAGCTGGATTTCTCAGTATTAACTAAAGTCACTGCAGATTTTCCAGCTGCTGAGACATCTGTGCTGTGCTCTCTCCCTGGTACCTGTCACCCTCCAGCTCTGCCTGGTGAAATCTTCCAAGGCCTGTCCATCTCACTTACCTCCCCCTTGGAAAGCATTCCCCATCCTCCCCAATGCATATGACCTCTCACCCTCAGGAACTTGCACAACGCTTTTTCCTGAGTGTGGTCACTTATATTTTGCTCCTACTGTAGTTAGTACATATTTGCCTTTTCCCTCCTTCTTGATTGTAAGCTAATTGGGAGCCCAAGTAATGCCCTGTTTTTCTTCAGTGCAGTACCTGGCACATCACTGTATTCAGGAGATATTGGTGGGATAATAAAAATGTAAATGTTTCAAAGAACATCTCTCAAATGACTCAAAAAATACCTAGAGACTGTGACAAAATATGTATCAGATTTTCCAGCAACCACTGATCATAAACCATGTCTATGGTTACACTTACTTCTCTCGTGAAATTTGGTGGGGCTTTTTCACTCTTTTTTTTTTTTAACATGTTTAGACCATGAGAACAACTGTAACTCATATTTTCATTTTGCCACTTGTTTACAGATCTCAGAAAATTTTCACTGTGACCTGAACTCTGATCAGTTTAAAGGATTTCTGCGTGCTCACACGCCCTCTGTTGCCACATCCAGTCAGGCAAGATCTGCGGTGTTCTCCGTCACCTACCCGTCCTCGGACATCTACCTAGTAGCCAAGGTAGTTCGATAAATTTGATTTGCACGTTCTGATGTTCTCATTGTTGCATTAGTCCCAGTGCTTGTTTAGGGTGAGAGAGGTGTCAGAAAGTGCTTCATGTCCTCTGTGAGATTCACTTTGCTTCCCTCTCAACTGTCCTCCTTTTCCTTTTCAAGCAGATTGTGTTGGATACTAGAATGACTCTGAGTTTTGAAGTCATACAGTCCTAGGTTTCAGTCCTGGCTTTGCAACTTAGCACCTATATGACTTTGGGCAATTTGCCTGACCTTTCTGAGGCTTAGTTTCCTCATCTGTTATGTGCAGATAATAACACCTCCCTCAATGAGTAGATGTAACTACAGAATAAAGCCTGGTGTGGATGAGCACCCTTCCTCCTAACAGGGAAAGCCCCCTCGGCTATTCGGCTCTGGGAGGCTGCTGTGGAGAAAATCTTGACTAGAGTCTCCTAATCATGTTCATGATTTCTAAAGACCCAGAGTTCAATGTCTGCAAATATCTAGGCTCTGACAGTTTGAGATGTGGGTTTTAGTTTCCAAGCTTCACTTTTCCTTTTTTATCACCATTGTAGGCAGTTCTAAGTGGAAGGACCTTTCATTATAGGTTGTACTCTTTACCAATGTAAGAAAACCAGAGACTTTGTCTACACTCCAAAATGGCTGGTTAGAAGGTAATGGCAAACACTGAGTATTTTACCTGCCTTAAGCCAAATAATTAGTCTCACTGACTCTTTACCCTCAAATTAAAAAAAAAGTTCAGATGTTTTGATTTCATGTACACCCAGCATTCTAGGTTTGGGACATTTTCTAGTTAGCATAGTGTTTTGTGTACATAATCTCATTGATTCCTCCTTGATCCCATACATCAAGGGAGTAGCATACAGATTCCAAAAATTCAGGTGATGTGGAAGTCACTTAAGTGACAGATGTATTTCCCTTCTTGCTCCCTTTATACCATTTTGCAAAGATTCTGAAGGTCGTTACAGTTTGAAGGGAACTTGTGTAAGTTTTTGGAAAGTACAGTTAAAATTCTGTTGCTGAAAAGACACATATGTTGTTATTCAACTTAATATGTATACTTTTAATTGCAGTATTACTTAGACATACAGGAAAATTAGCTTAAAGTGCATTCTAGCAGCCTTTCAACTTGGAGTTAATTTGTAAATCTCTCCAGCCTGAGAAATCAAAGAAGCAAACACTCGTTCTATAGATCCAAATTTTACTTCCAACTCCACTTCTCAGTGGTTGACTTTATTTTGGCTAACCCATGGTAGGTAGTATGCTAAATATCAGTGGTTACCTGTGAGTGACTATTACTTACTAAATGTATTCCAAAATTTTCCAATGCATAAATGTATTCATTTGACAGTGATAAGCATTCTCTAAATTGTCTGGGTAGAGTTAAGAAATTTAAATCTGTCCAGTAAGAGTCCCTGGTTTTCTTCTGATTTGTTTTTCTTTACAGTAAACCACAATTGTTGCTTCTTTCCCTCTAAATAGGGCTGAGGGTAGCCTCTTTACCTCCAGTAAATCCCCAGGCAATTCTGATATGCCCCATCACCTACCTGCCATGGTTATGCAGACTCATGCATCTCTTTTACACATCAATCATGAAGGACCATATAGTAACCTGTCATATCAGCATACAGCTTTGACTCACAAAGTACCTGGAGTTAGCCTTGCCTAACTCGGTAAAGGGAATAGTGTCTGCTGGTCTGGTCAAATGTGGATTCTCCTGCTTCCAAATTCTGGAGATCCCTCTCTTGTGCCACATTATACATGTGAAGTCTTAGCATTCCAATTTTTTGCTTCAGTGTAGTTAAAAGATTCTTTCAGTTCAGTTCAGTTCAGTCGCTCAGTTGTGTCCAACTCTTTGCGACCCCATGAATCACAGCACGCCAGGCCTCCCTATCCATCACCAACTCCCGGAGTTCACTCAAACTCATGTCCATCGAGTCGGTGATGTCATCCAGCCATCTCATTCTCTGTCGTCCCCTTCTCCTCCCGCCCCCAATCCTTCCCAGCATCAGAGTCTTTTCCAGTGAGTCAACTCGTCGCATGAGGTGGCCAGAGTATTGGAGTTTCAGCTTTAGCATCAGTCCTTCCAATGAACACCCAGGATTGATCTCCTTTAGAATGATCACTGACTAATAGGAACATGGGTCAGTCTTTACTTCACATGTTAAATGTCCATGGTTTCAGCCTGGCACATCTCTCAGGAGGATCAGCCTTGTCTTCAGGCTATGGCAATGGGAAGGGGATTTTATGTTCTTCTTTGAGAAGAGAGACTGCCTGCTTGCAGTCTTCCTGATATAGATGTTCACTAAGCAGCCCCGTGCCACTTCCTTTGAAACTCCACAAAACAACCCTCCATCACCAGCTTATTTCTTGTTTAAATACTTTGTACCTAACTGACAATGCCTGTTAAGAATGTGTGCCTTTTAGGATATATTGACCTAAATTTCTTCTTCAAGGATTGTTTCAACTAAAGATACAGACAGATGGGACCAAATCCACTTGTTTTTTACTTCCACGTCTAAGTTAAATTTTTTTGAGCAGAGAGTTAGGCAATTTAAAATTTCTGCTTTTCTTTCTTTTTTTATTTTTTTTAATGTAAATTTATTTATTTTAATTAGAGGCTAATTACAGTATTGTATTGGTTTTGCCATACATTGACATGAATCCACCATGGGTGTACATGTGTTCCCCATCCTGAACCCCCCCTCCCACCTCCCTCCCCATCTTAAGGTAGTTGGAAGAAAATGCTTGATGGTAGTAGCATCCATTCATGTTACCAGCCAGTTAGCGAAGTGAAAAGCTGTGCCATCCTCCTGCTTTCGAGTTCCTCTCCAAGTCTGTTAAATTCAGAGATGCAGCCGTAATAGGAAATACAAAGGAAATGATTACAGATAATTTATTCTGTTCATTTATTCATTTTGTGGATGGTTTTAGTCCCCAACCTAACTTTTACAGAGGTCATATCTCTTTTTTACATTGTAAGTAATAATAAAGAAAACGAGCTATTTACTTCCTACATATGTCTTGTGGGTTTTGTATTATAAAATAACTTTTATTGCATTTTTTATTGTAGGCATAATACATGTTTATTGTTTAAAAACAGAGAATACACATAAGCAATAGGAAGAAAATATAGTACATAATCCCACCATACAAAGATAACTACTGTTAACATTTGCTGTGTATCTACTCTCATCCCTTTTATACGCTTTTATGATTTTCTCTTTTATAAAACTGTATAATACTCTTCTTACTACTTTTTAAAATAAAAACGTATATTGTGGACATCTTTTGATGTCATTAGATACTGTTATAAAGCACTGTTTTGATGGTTGCATTGATTCCATTATATGGATTAATTCATCTACTTTGTTTTAATATTATTTTTGTTGGTAGATTGAAAAAGTCCTTCAACAGGGAGAGATTGGAGACTGTGCAGAACCCTACATGGTTATCAAAGAAAGTGATGGTGGAAAGGTATGCTATTTTGACTGTTGCTAATTGGTAACATTTTAGAATAAGCAGATATCTTTCAAAAGTTTTTCCACGAAATAGTTAATGGAGTTTAGTCCATGATGTGTCCCTATATGAAGCACTAATCAACTATATTAAAACAAAATAAGGAAGGGAAAATGATCAATGATGATAACTTTTTAAAGAAATAAATTATTAAACTCAACAAAGTCAACATGTGATGATGTACACACCAATGTCTAATTACAGAACTTGGGCAAAGACACTTCCTGTTGCCTTGGTTCTGAGGCTCTAACTTAGCTGGCTGAGAGGGCCACAGACACCCCAAAACTGTACACTGCCAAAGCTCTCTTAGCCTTATTACATCATGGGCCATTGCCCTTTCTGGTATGAATATTTAAAAATTATCTGAGACGGTTATACATCAGTAATTTATTAGTACAACATAGGTACTGAGCCTATGAAAAGGACATCTCTTCTCAGTTATGGAGAAGGAAAAAGTTTCTAATAAAATTTTTAAAACATGGCCTTTTGGGAAATAAGACTTGCCTGATAGCATCCTTGCTCAGACAGTAAATAATCCATCTGCAATGCAGGAGACCCAGATTCGATCCCTGGGTCAGGAAGATCCCCTGGGAAAGGGAATGGCTGCCCACTCCAGTATTCTTGCCTGGAGAATCCCATGAACAGAAGAGCCTGGCAGGTTATAGTTCATGGGGTTGCAAAGAGTTGGACATGACTGAGTGACTAACAGTTTCACTTTTTTTTCCACTTTCAATAGTATCCTACTGCAGACTCATAAGTAAGATTCAAGTTAAGATTTATTGAACTCAGGATACTTTTTTTCAATCTGAAATTAGAATGAATACCTTAAAGGTGTTGTCAGCCTAATAAGGAAGTTGTGAGAAACCCTTATAGATGTCTCTGGAACCTTCCAAGGCATCTTTGGAAAACAAGGCTCTCTTAAGGGCTTGAGAGGTGATGTACAGAACGTTTCATCCCCAAATTCCCTTATATGAGTCCAATGTAGCTAACCCCTAAAAGTGGTACTTATTGATTAGCTGGTATAACAAGCCCAAGAATTTGGGGAGTTTTTTGTTTGTTTAGCTGAAGATGTATTTAATAGTTAATGCAGCCTTTCTTTAACTTTCTTTAAATTCCCCCTTTTCTATTATGTGTTTCCTTATCAGTTGTACTTCTGGCCTCAGTTGTGTCACTTTTCTGCCTAGTCACTCTTTTTAATCAGTAGAATGGGGATTTTGGAGATGGCCATCAGATCCATGGCAGAGGCAGTTGATTTGATGCTGGTGTCTTATTGTTTGTTTCTGCTGTCTCTTTCCATTTTCTGCTAGAGTAAAGAAAAGATTGAAAAGCTAAAACTTCAAGCTGAATCCTTCTGCCAACGTTTGGGGAAATACCGGATGCCCTTTGCTTGGGCTCCCATAAGCTTAGCAAATTTCTTCAATGTCTCTACCCTGGACAGGGAGGTAACCGATGTGGAGTCCGTGGTTGGTAAGCTTTTCAACTGTGTGTGAAGGGAAGGGCTCCCCAGTGTACCAGCCCTGAGGTCAGCTGCTGATTGGTGGGAGTAGGGGTGCAGTAAGGTGGGGGAGTGGGGAGGGGGAGCAGGTGAATAGGATGAAGCACAATTAGAACCGGAATGCAAATGCTTGATTGGGCAGTGATCCCCAAGACAATTATCATAACTTGGTGGAGCTGAAATATAGTAAGATTTTTTGGAATTTTCTGTATAGTTAGACGCTTTAAAAAGTTAATTTACTTCTTAAAAGCAAATCTTTGAAAATAACAAGAAAATATAATAATATAGTCTGTAGTGTGTTAAACAAAGGTACTGTAGTTGGCTCCTAGATATAAGAAGAGCAAGGGCTTCTAAAAGTAAAACTCTGTTTTTTCAGTAAAAATTTAGTTCCTTAAATTTTTCATTGCCAAGAGCAATGAAAAAAAGTGGATGCCAAAATAATATTTAGTTACTGCTCTGATTCATTTAGCATATTTCTCTTTTTCATTACCTAACCGGTCATCTGAATTATGAGCTTCCTCAACAGTTTGGGTTTGGAACTATTGAAAAGGTTTACAGAGTTCTCAAGCATAACTCCCCTCATCTATGGCAGAGTTCCTGTTTTTTTAAAATGTCTTTGCATCCAGCAAATATTTATGTCTCCACCCACATTTCTTGGGACATTTCTCATGCATCCCTTAGTGCTGCCACTTCCAAAATGTTGCCTTTAGCAGAGGAGCAGAGGAAAAGGTATTGAATTGCTGCTCTCCTGGAGTTATTAATGCATAATTACCAGTCAAACTCCTGGGTTATTTCAAAAACAAGCTCCATTTCCATCCATCCTGATCTTCGCACCACAATATATGTAGGTTTTTTTTTTTAATGCCACTTTCTATGTAGACCCAGGTAGCCTTATTCAAAAGAGTTCTGCATAGAAAAGGACACCTCTCAACTAGATAGTTAAGGCACAGAGCTTGCTGGATCCTCAGTCATTTCCAAGCAAGGAGAAATTAACCTGACTACAGAGACTGATTCTTAAGAAGCAGCCAAAGATGCTGTGTGTTATCCTGAGCAGCGTGGCAAGTTCAGGGGGCTCAGTGGTAGCAGGAAGCTCTAATTCAGCATCATGACAAGAATTAAGGGTAAGAGAATGTGCAAAGACAGGGTTGGACCATTAGAGTTCTAAGCACTTTGACCATTCGCAACAGCACCCCTGAGTTTTGGAGTGTAAAAGCAACAAGATCTTCGCCTAAATCTCCAAAGTGGGTAAAAAATATTCAAGCAGACTGTCAAAGAGTTCAGATTTGGGTGTGACTCCATTCTAATTACCGTTAGGCAGGTCAGCCAGGCAGAAACTGAGTTCTGCTGCCTAGTCCACACTGCAAGAGCAGAAGAAAGCTCAGATCCAGAATGTGCTTAGGCTTACGTAGTGTGTTTGGGTCACAATCCCAAATGCCTTCAGGGGCATTGGAGTACACACCTCTCCCAATGGAATGTAAATATACAAATAAAACAGAACTAAAGACTGTTGACTAAATAAAGCTTATTATTTAGCCAGATTCTGTTCTGGCTGCAGTTCTGGACTCCAGCTACCCTGATCTCCACCTGGGAGGGCACTGCAGTAGCTCCTGGGCCCTCACTATGATCAGAGGAAGATTAGGGGCTGCACAGAGGAGGTGGGAGGTAGGGTCTAAGAACCAGGACAAGGGGAGGGAAACTGTTATTCAAAGCAAGAATGGCCATGTTCAGTGTTGTCATTCATTGACTGTCGACATAAAGTTAATAACTGTTATGTATTCAAACAGGAAGGCAAACTTTTGAATGACAAGTGTTTTTCTTAAGGGAAAGGCTCTGCGGGTGAGCGGAGAACTTTGTCCCAATCTCGAAGACTTTCTGAAAGAGCCTTCTCCTTGGAGGAAAATGGGGTTGGATCCAACTTCAGGACTTTAACCATTAGCAGCTTTTTCAAGCAGGTATCTCTTCATGTTACAGTGTGTCTGGAATGGTCTCCCCATAATGGCATGAGGGCAGGAGCCCAAAGCAGTAGTGACTAAGAGGATGAGTTAGTCATCCTTACTAATTATCTACAAGACAGGGCTGATTGCACTTGCTTCTTGTGGCTGTTGGGGGCTGAGAGGACGTGAGACGTGTGAAGTGCTTCCCAGAGTGCCTGGAATATAGCAAGTGCCAAATGAATGTCAGCTCTTTTAATTAAGAGAAAGATTGGTTCCCATTAACACATACTCTCCTATGTGAACTGTCATGGTCAATTCATTTATTAGGCTCTGAAAACAGTCTGGCTAAAATATCCATTTCCCTTTTGGTTCAGGGTTCCTTGGCCTGGAAGTTGTCCATCTCACCCCTTTTCCAAGTGCAGGCTTTCTCCACATACCTACTTCCTCACTGAATGTGACCATTATGGATGGTATTCTTTGTTAGCTCAGAAACTTTTGAGACTACTTAAAGAATGAAGAACTTCTAGTGTCATCAAATTCATCGGGACAGAAAGTAGAATGAGGGTGACTAGGGGTTACAGGGAGGGGAAATGGGGAGTTGTTTAATGGGGAGAGAGTTTCGGTTTTGCAAACTCCCAAGTATTCTGGAGATTGTTTGCACTCAAAAATGGTAAATTTTACGTGATATGTATTTTAGTACCCAAAACACAACTTGACTTATACTTAGTTTGACTCTGTTTTGGAAAATATTCCGAAGCTCAAGCAGTTCTCATGGGACATGTCAAGGGGTTATGTAAACAAGGGGTTATGTTAACTGAAATGCAGAAGAAATACTGAGGTTTCTGTATGCCATGCCTCATGATAGAGCTCACAAGGAAGTGAAAGGATCTCTATTCGGGGAATATTTACAATTGTGTTGCCTTGGGGGGCAAGGTACTTGACATAACTAAGCAGAGTTTTCTCATCTGTACTTAGGAATAGGACAGACCTAGCTACCTACCTTCCTTACTGGGCTGCTGTAAGGATCAAACTTGGGCACATATATCCCTTGGCAACATGCCTGTCCCATGCAGGCACATGGAGAGTAGTGTTTATGCCTAGCTTTCTTGGCCAAAACAAATGTGAAAAAAATGAGGATATTTGATATATGAAAAACATGAGGAAAAAGGTAGAAAGATGCTCTCTCCATCTTCAGATCTTTGAAGAAAGATATAAACTTATTCTGTTTTGTTCCAGGGAGCAAACAAGTATCAGTGGGTTGAGTTATATGGGGAGGAGCTTTTGGCCTAGATCCTCAATGGTCCTCAGAAATGCAGTAAAAGACCGGTCCCCAGGAGGACTGAAAAGCCAGAGTGAGTTGGGAGTGGTAGAGAAATAACATTTGACAAGAGGATGACTAATGGTTTCAGAGTTGCCTCGTATCTGTGAAAGACATGTTAGAATAAAACTTAAAAATAAAAATTTTCTGAGAAATCCTTGGTCCCAACCCCAGGAGTCCGTGATGCATCTACACTAAGCCTGACTTCTCTCTTGGCAGGAGGGAGATCGCCTCAGTGATGAAGACTTATTCAAGTTTTTAGCTGACTACAAAAGATCTTCATCCCTACAGAGAAGAGTCAAGTCAGTTCCAGGTGTGGACGGCTTGTCTTTATCCTCTCTGCTGTGCCACAGCTATTTAGGACTAGGCACTTCATTCATGTAATTCTGGAGCTGTTTTGTCAAGTGAAATATAGGGTTTTGCATTAGGAGGTAAAGTCTAGTTCTGGGGGCAAATCTGTTAATGCTTTCTGTTTTATTAAAAGGTTGTTTCCGTAAATATCATGCTTTGTATTTGATTGCTTACTTAGAAAATCAGATGTGAACAGAGAAGCCTCTTTTATCATTATTGTATGGAACTCTTAGCATAAGAAAACAGTGAAATGCTTTGGTGGAAGATGAGGGTGTATCCTCCTTATTCTCAGCCTAACAGCCCCTAAGGCACTTCTGCAGCTCCCTGGGGGTACCAGGGAACCCACTGTGAAAAAAACCAATTTTTAGTGCTTGTGATAAAGAGAAATTACTGAAATATGCACTTATGGTGTGGTAGTGCTAGAAGGGACTTTAAAGATCCTCTAATGTTCTTACTCATTTTTACAATTTCTTGCTTTTTAAAGTTCTAGAAACCAAATCTCAAAAATCATCATGACATGCTTTTTCTCAAACTATAGGAAATTATCTGAGCATTCCAAAATTGTACAATTTATCCTCATTTTCATAAAAGAAATATAGTATAGCAGTCTTTTTTTAGCCTTTGTATATGACGTCTTCACAAAGACAGGCCTGTTTTCTTCCCAAATTTAGGCTTGCTCAGACTGGAGATAGCTCTGGCTCCAGAGACCATCAATTGCTGTCTGACTCCTGAAATGCTGCCAGTGAGGCCCTTTCCTGAAAACCGGGGACGCCCACACAAAGAGATACTGGAATTTCCAATCCGAGAAGTATATGTCCCTCATACTGTGTACAGGTAAGAAATAAAGGCTCTTGGAAATCCATTGAACTAAAATTTTGAGTCTTGTTTGGTAACACTTTCATCATTCTTTGATCTGTTTTCCTACTTGCTAAGTTTTGGGGAAATGAGATATGATGCTTACAAAATTACAGATAATGGCTGGATCACTTTCTAAAGATGATTTATCTGAGTTTTTTTTTCCACAAGAAAATGTTACTTCAGTCATAATTGAAATATAGAATTATAGTGGACATATTCCTTCTAGAAACAAAAAAATCCTCCTAAGTCATTAGCTTGGTTTTCCTATGGGCAGAAGGACATATTGGGGAAAGAGCAATGACTAAAAGAATTCAGGTTATCTGAAAGACAGGTTTTTAGCTCAAGATCCACTCTGTCAATAGAATTTAGAGGAATGATAGACATGTTCTATATGTGTGCTGATAGACATACTCAATAAGGGAGCCAGTAGCCACACGTGGCCATTCAGCATTTGAAATGTACCCACTGCAGTGTAAGAACTAAAATTATCATTTTATTTAACTTTAATTAATTTGAATTCAAATTCAAGTAGCTACATGTGGCTAGTGGGTACCATGTTGGATAGCATGGAGCTAAGGCAGTAAAGGTCCAAAAGGTTGGGTTGCTTCAGTTTCTTGGAGGTCCTTCACATGGGGACTCAGAGGGAGCTTGTCAGCATCCATCTTCCATAAGTATTGCTGCTCATATACTTTTATTTTGAGAAGATTTTTTTAATGAAGAGAAGAATATTATAATAAGTACATTTTCTCCACTAGAAATGACATTTCATAGTTTTGTGTGTTTTCTGTGTTTTTGTTTTGTCATTCTTTTAAACTACTATATAGTGTTCCTTTCTGTAAAGTGGTCATATTTTTATCTATTTCTTATTTTCATATTGATATTTTTTTCAGTGTTGGGCTCTTATAAACACTGTGCAGTGAGAATTTTTGTCTTTGTGTCTCTGTACACGTATGTGAAAACTTCCCTAAGCAATGTGCCTAGAAGTGAAATTACTGGATTACAGTAATATATAGTTTCAGTTTTATTTACACTACCGCTTGTTTCCAAAGTTGTGTCAGTTAGCAGTCATGCCTGCAGTGTAAGAGAGTTCTGATTCCCAAGTCTTCCTCCTAGATAAATAAGCATTCCTGGGATGCAGTAATTTCTGTTCTCCATTCCCTAGAGGGAGATGAGGACATGAAAATGTTTGCTTGTGGATGCTGTGTGTATCTTTTTAGAAACCTGTTCTATAACTGGAGAACAGAATGCTCCTGGCATTGGAATAAACTTGCACCAAATGAATTCTATAGTTATTCAACTTCCCCTCAGCATTTAATCACCCATGGGAGACATTTACAACTCTCTGTACTCCTTGCTGCAAACATTATCCTTAATTACATCACAGCAGGATTCAGAATGCATTAGTACACCTACTGATTCAGAAATGTAGGAGTGCCGAGGAGGACAAGTCTGAACGGATTACTGTGGACCCAACTTGGCATCATGAGAAACAGACCCACAAGTGCAAAGTGAATATTCTTTAGCTATTTTGTGCACTGTGGAAATGCCAAAGCCCCCCCATTAAAAACCAGGTCTCTGTTCAGGAGTGATAGAACACAATACTTCTCTTTAGCTTTGGTCTCCTTTTGGCTCCCACACCACCATATTTTATTTCTTGTTTAAGGAAGGAGAATTTATGGTAAACTTGGCTCAGAATCTTACTATGTGAAAATGTTAAAGAACTGAGAGAGCATCTTGTCTGAATTTCTCATGCTGTTGTTAAATTTTTAGTGTTTCTTTAGTCTACATATGCTTTGTAGTGGTTTTGATTAGGTTGGTCTTGACAGTAATCCTGTCCTAGAATAATTCTTCCCTTTCTTCCATCACCACTCCCATTTCGCAAAACAGAAATGAGAGACTCAAGTCAGATCTGAGCCCAAGTCAAACTGGGAAGCTGACTCAGTTTACCCTTGGTGACCTCATCTTCTCATTTTTGTTGAAACTGTAACCTCATGACTTTTCTGTCCCCTCCTCTTTAAATCAAAGTCTCCTTTCAGACAAAGGTCTCTAAACCTCTTTACATGATCATATCAATAGCAGGTGTGGTCTAAAGTCTTAGCTCTCCCAAGACTATTATTTCAGTTGTTGGTGGTCAATCAGTCGCTAAGTCGTGTCTGACTCTGTGACCCCATGGACTGCAGCACATCAGACTTCCTTGTCTTTTGTTATCTCCCTGAGTATGCTCAAATTCAAGTCCATTGTGTTGGTGATGCTGTCTAACCATCTCATCCTCTCCTGGCCTCTTCTACTTTTGCCTTCAATCATCCCCAGCATCAGGGTCTTTTCCAGTGAGTCAGCTCTTTGCATCAGGTGGCCAAAGTATTGGACCTTCAGCTTCAGCATCAGTCCATTCAGTGAATAATCAGGGTTGATTTCCTTTAGGATTGACTGGTTTGATCTTGCTGTTCAAGGGACTCTCAAGAGTCTTCTCCAGCACCACAATTCAAAAACATCAATTGTTTGACGCTTGGTCTTCTTTATGGTCCAACTCTCACATCCATGCGTGGCTACTGGAAAAACCATAGCTTTGACTATATGGACCTTTGTCAGCAAAGTAATGTCTCTGCTTTTAAATATGCTGTCTAGGTTTGTCATAGCCTTCCTTCCAAGGAGCAAGCGTCGTTTAATTTCACGGCTGCAGTCACCATCCACTGTAATTTTGGAGCCCATGAAAATAAAATCTGTCACTGCTTCCACTTTTTCCTCTTCTATTTGCCATGAAGTGATGGAACCGGATGCCATGATCTTAGTTTTTTGAGTGCTGAGTTTTAAGCCAGTTTTTTTCGCTCTCTTCTTTCACCTTCATCATCAGGCCCTTTAATTCCTCTTTGCTTTCTGCTGTTAGGATGGTATCATCTGCATATATGAGGTTGTTGATATTTCTCCTGGCAATCTTGATTCTAGCTTGTGATTCATCCACCTGGCATTTCACATGAGGTACTCTACATATAAGTTAAATAAGCCAGGTGACAATATACAGCCTTGTCCTACTCCTTTCCTGATTTTGAACCAGTCAGTTGTTCCATGTAAGGTTCCATGTAAGGTTCTAACTGTTGCTTCCTGACCTACATACAGGTTTCTTAGGAGACGGGTAAAATGGTCTGGTATTCTTCTGTCTTCAAGAATTTTCCAAAATTATTTCAGTAGGGATGGCAATTCCTGTTTTTCTGGATGTTATCTAAGAGTATGGTAGGTAGGGTAGCTTTTCCTGTTGATCTTGCTGTTTCCATGTCTGTAATTCTAGTCGTTTTTTGTATCCCTTTAAGGAAATCAAATAAATGAAAATTAAACTTTACCAAGCAGATCAAATTGGGAATAATTCTTTGTTTGATAGTGGATTGACCTCATAAATTTGAAATATGGCTTCACATAAAAATTTGATCTACCTGACACTGGTGGAGAATATATGTATTGGACCAAGCAAGGAATGCGTACAGTGACGAAGCCAGGATTCAGCTTTCCAGTTTGTGTACCTTTTGCATGAACTTCAGAGCTCCCTTGAGTGGGGGGAGCTATTACATGGACGCATGGCAGGTGTCTGGCTTGAAGTGTGAGTTGTGGCTAGAGTCACATTTTACAGGATTCTCAGGTGGTTAGGGTTTCTGCTTAATACCTTATGAATAGAACTCAGGTTCTTTACCTCTTTAAAGGAGTAGCTGCCATGGGGCCTCAAATAAACTTGGTCTGGGGTAGACTGAGCTGCCTTCCTGCCCTCAGTCTCCCTGTCCTCCGACCTCTTTAAGTGCCTCTTTTAACAGCCCTGCCCCTCCAGGTGCTCACTATGGGCACCGCCATTCGTGCTGTATTCTCTGTGGCTGCTGCCCTGCTGCCCCTCCCTTATTCAGATTGCTTTGAGAAATAATCTGCTGATAGACCAGTTATAAAAGAACTGGGCCTGGCTGTGGATGCATCCCCATGAGCCAAGGAGGGTTGATCACGCATAAAACAAACACTTGCTCTGAGGAAGAGATGAACTTCTAGAGCCAAACGTACCCATTCCAGGAATGACCAACATCTCCTAGACCAGGGGCTGGGGCTTCCACAGTGCCGTGGGCAGCCTCTGTGGGTCAGACAAGCCTGTCCCGAAGCAGACCCTCACCAGAGTTTTTTCAGAAATCACAAAAAAGGACAGTCATTCTGAAAGCAGAGCAGAACAGCTGGAAAAATTAGGTTGATAAACAGAATTATCCAATTCTGAGTTTGGCATTCTTTTCTCCATGCCCAGATTAAGAAAATACTGGTTGTTAGGCCAAGAACACGTCTGAACCAACTCCTGGCTTATTTTCCATGTGGCGCAGCAGCTGGTAACGGGAGATGCGGGCTTTAAGGGAATTTTATCCTCTGGCTGTTACAGGGGTTTGTGGGGAGATCACAGGCGCTGAGGTTGTAATGAGCTTGTTAAGTTCCTTGCCGTCCCTGTAACTGGTGATTACATTAGAGAAATCCACATAAAGTGTGTTTTCATCTCTCATCCCAGCCCCCAAGAGCCTCTGAGGTCTCTTTATCCAATTATCAGACTCGCTGTGGAGGACTGTGCTTGCTGAGAACAAGCATATCAGTTAGAACATGATTTCTTTGATGGATAATTAGCTGTTTTCAGGCCGCCTCCTTTTTAGCTGAATATTCTCAGACCACAAGTCTGCATTCTCAAAGCTCGCCTGCTCTCTGGTCTAACAGGGAGGTGCCTCCGGAATCACAGTGGCATTCTGAGGAATGCTCCCAGGCTTGCATCCTACGGGGCAAAATAGAATGGCATAGGGTAAATGCGAAAACTGGTCTTGAATGACGAACTAGAGTTGAAATTTAGTGAATAGCATTTCTAAGGAAAGGAATAAACGAGAAGTAATTCTGGGGGAGGTGTTTAGGAAGGAGTCAGGGAATGGAGAGTGGATGGCATCCTTGAGAGGAACTTCATTTTGTCCAATCTGAGCCCAGTTGTGTCTCTGTCAGGAGTGGATCTTTTCAGTCTTGGGGGTGGGGGCAGAAGGGTAGTGTGCCTTAGAGTTAGTTTGTAGAGCTTTATAGAAATGCAGGTGTCCATCCCTACTTGGAGGTCTGGGGAATGCCTTAAGAGTGTAACACCCTTCTTTGAGAATCAAAGCCTCTCCTCCCTCCCTTTCATTGTCACTCTTAATGAATTCTTCTACTCCTTGGAGCCATCCAAAGGCCCCCAGTGAATCAAATCACTGGAAACTGAGGGAGGGTGCCTTGCAACTTAATCCTCCTGACATTGAAAGCGTATGCCTGGATCCCAGGTAGATGGCTTTGGCAAAGAGCAGGTACTTGTCTGTAAGGAATCTGCAACACTCAGAAAACCTCTCCCTGTGAGGAGAATTTTTTTTTATGGTGTAATGCTCCTCAGATGCTGTAAGTATTCCAAGGTTATTGCTAATCAATGATTCATAGTTTTATGATGTGATTGACTCTGTCTAAATCACCATCAAAACAATACCTTATTTAAATAACTATTCCAAATAATAACTCCCCATCCTTATTTGTTTCTTTAGTTGTTTGAATTTTACTTTGGAATAGGTAACCTATTCTAATAGTTCAATATTTTAAAAGTACATGAAAGCACAATGAAAATTCTTTATACCATGCTTAACCTCCAGCTGCACAATTCCCCTCATTGGAGATAGTCTATGTGTGTGTGTATCTGTGTGTGTGTATATATGTATATATATTTGATTTTATTCATTTTTTCCCACAAATATTATTGAATGCCTTCAATGTTCCAGGCCCTTTTCTAGACACTGGAGAAATACTAGTGAACAAAATAGGTGAAAATTATGTACATTTCACAGCTCAATCATATTTTTGGCAATTGGAAACAGCCATTTTAAAAATCAATTTCTTGTTTATCCTTCCAGAAATAAGCTATGTATGTGCAAGCCAGTACAACCCTGCATTTTTCCTCTCAGAACGCAAGTATAACATAATCTTCACACTTTGATTTCTCACTGAACACTAGAGTACTGAACACAGAGAGTACTTCTATATGAATAGAGAATGACCTTGTGCTTTTTTTAATGCCTGCACTAAATCTCATCATATAGGTGTATCACGATTCATTTAACCCCAGACTAATGAGGATCTAAGCTGCTGTTTATCTTTTAACATTATAAATGATGTTACAACGAAGAACCTCATATAAACTTTCACACATGTGCAAATATATTTACTGTATAAATTCCTACTTTTCACCCTTTAAAAGTGAAGTGAAAGTGTTAATCACTTAGTTATGTGCTACTCTTTGCGACCCCATGGACTGTAGCCCACCAGGCTTCTCTGTCCATGGAATTCTCCAGGCAAGAATACTGGAATGGTTTGACATTCCCTTCTCCATGGGATCTTCCCAACCCAGGGATCGAACCCTGGTATACCACAGTGCAGGCAGATTCTTTAATGTCTGAGCCACCAGGGAAGCCCTTCACCCAGACACGACTGAGCGACTTCACTTTCACTTTTCACTTTCACACATTGGAGAAGGAAATGGCAACCCACTCCAGTGTTCTTGCCTGGAGAATCCCAGGGACGGGGGAGCCTGGTGGGCTTCTGTCAGTGGGGTCACACAGAGTTAGACACAACTGAAGTGACTTAGCAGCAGCAGCAGCAACCCCGTTTTGGTGCTGGAGAAGACTCTTGAGAGTCCCTTGGACTGCAAGGAGATCCAACCAGTCCATTCTAAAGGAGATCAGTCCTGGGTGTTCATTGGAAGGACTGATGCTAAAGCTGAAACTCTAATACTTTGGCCACCTTATGCGACGAGTTGACTCACTGGAAAAGACTCTGATGCTGGGAAGGATTGGGGGCGGGAGGAGAAGGGGACGACAGAGAATGAGATGGCTGGATGGCATCACCGACTCGATGGACATGAGTTTGAGTGAACTCCGGGAGTTGGTGATGGACAGGGAGGCCTGGTATGCTGTGATTCATGGGGTCGCAAAGAGTCGGACACGACTGAGCTACTGAACTGAACTGAACCCCGTTTTAGCTGTAAGACAGCCCAAAAACTGAATCGTTGATTTTTCTAGACTTAGAAGGCAGTTGTTTGTGGAACACGAAGCTTATTATAAGCAAACACTTTCTTAAAGAAGTAGTGGTGACAGCCCAGGCAAAATCTAATCGTTTGAATTAAGTGAATTCTTGGTTCCAAAATTATCCAGATAATTAAATTCCCACAGTTTCCTCTGGAAAGTTGATCTCAATAATAAATCATGAGCATAATCCCCACTTTTCTGATGCTTTGCTCTAAAATTCAGACGTCCTTTTTAGAAGAATGAAAACACCCCAGGAGGGAACTGGTTACCTAAATTACTTAGCAAGCATGTCAGGTTTTGCCACAGTCTTTTTGCAGTACAACATTTAGCCACTTGAGGGCAGAATTTACTCACTTTCTAGATTGAGACCCACCTAGGTATCTTTTCTATTTCAAAGCAGATGGAATCATGGTTTATTAAAGGAAAACGGGCATTTTGTTTTTTGCCCTTGAAGCATAGGGCCGAGAAAGACTGCGAAAGTATTCCAGTGTCCCAAGACATCACTGTTGGCACTTTTTGCAAAGAATTTTCTCTTACCCTGTCAGCTTCTTTCATCGTTAAGTCATACCTTAGAAATCTGGCACTTTGTTGAAAGATGTGCTAGATAGGAGGCTGCATAAATATAGCCTGTGGCATAGAGAGAGTAAAATCTCATTTGGGGGTTGTACTGTTCATTATACTTACACATCCTCCCCTCCCCGCTTCAAACGTAAAAATAAAAGAATCAGTAATGAAGTAGTGTTAAGGAGGTCCTGTGTATACTGATGTCATTGATTCCACGAGTCACAGCCTCTCACTCTGTTTTTATTATATAGTGTATTTATTTACGGCTGCGCTTGGTCTTCATCGCTGTGCCGGGCAGGCTGCTCTCTTGTTGCAGCGCTTCTCATTGCGGTGGCTTCTTTCGTCACGGAGCTCGGGCGCTAGGGCGTGCAGGCTTCAGTAGCGGCAGCTCATAGACTCTAGAGTTCAGGCTCAGTAGTTGTGGCGCATGGGCTTAATTACCGCGAGACATGGGCAATCTTCCTGGATCAGGGATCAAACATGTGTCTCCTGCCTTGGCAGATGGATTTTTTTACCCCTGAACCAACAGGGAAGCCCCGTTAATCTGTAGTTTATACTCATTCACTTTAGTCTTATTGCCTGTAAACAACTGTCCTAACAAAAAATCCTGCTCTGTTCGTTCACTTGGCATGAATATCATTTCTTTTTCCCCCAGTGATCCTTTCGGAGAAGGCAATGGCACCCCACTCCAGTACTCTTGCCTGGAAAATCCCATGGACGGAGGAGCCTGGTAGGCTGCAGTCCATGGGGTCGCTAAGAGTCGGACATGACTGAGTGACTTCACTTTCACTTTTCACTTTCATGCACTGGAGAAGGAAATGGCAACCCACTCCAGTGTTCTTGCCTGGAGAATCCCAGGGACGGGGGAGCCTGGTGGGCTGCCTTCTATGGGGTCACACAGAGTCGGACACGACTGAAGCGACTTAGCAGCCCCAGCAGCAGCAGTGATCCTTTACATAGATTTCAGCAGGAAGGTTCATGAAGCATCCTGTTTTTACATTGGATGGGAAGGTGAGGTTGGTGGGAACAGAAGCAGCAGAGAAAGGGTGATGAAAGGACAGTGAATCTGGGCCTGCTTTTGATGATGATGATTAGAAGCATCTTCCTAAAATTCAAAAAGCCTTCTTTCTTTGATTTCCCTACTTCTGTTAGTTTTTTAAATTATTATTTTAAAATTAGCTCTTTGAAGTGGCTTGTCTTCTGATGAGCCGTCCTTCGGGGAATTGTTCCATCTTATTTCTTTTGCCATTTGGGGGAGGGAGGACTCTTCTCTACTGTTCAGTTTTTCATTCTTTGTTCTCACTTTCCTGTGTACTCTATAGAGCCACTCTTCCCGTGACGTGTTTGGCCATCTCTCCAGTAATGTATGTCCTGTGGTTTTAAGGTCTCAGACAGTCTGCCCTTGGCCTCTCTCTGCAGAAGCCAGAATGCCCTGGGGTTTTGGGTGAGGGCAGTTCAGGCTGGTCCCACAGCACAAAGTAAAATAGAACAATGAGTAGGGAACGGCTAAGTTTTGACAGTGTAAGAAGGTAACTTTTTTAAAAACCAGGGCTTATCAGTCACATGTCATGTACCTTTTATACTTAAAAAATGAATTTCATTTTTCCACTGGCCTAAAATCCAGAAAGGTTATAAAGTTTTCAAAACTGTGCTATTCCACCTCACCTCTTTAGTGTTCTTTGTTTGACAACCTTCAAAATGTAAACTAAGAACCATGTAAACTAAGAACCATGTGAAACTATAAATATTACAGTTTAGTGAAGATAAAAGTTGAGTGAAGTTGATTTCCTCAACTTAATGGCTCATTTTAATTACTTTTAAGAGATTTCCATGCCTAGGCTAATAATTATATATTTAATAATAAGACCATCTCAAAGATCCTTTCTCATCTTTTCCTGGAATTACATTTTTAATTTTTATTTATTTAACAAAGGAACATGCTTTTTAAAAATTAATTTTTATTGGAGTATAGTTGTTTTACACTGTTGTGTTTGTTTCTACTGTATGGCAAAATGAAAAGACATATGTACACATATATCCTCTCCCTTCTGGACTTTAGAACATCCTTTTCTAAATTGAAGCATGAGTGACTTACAACATTAGATTAATTTCAGGCTCTGGGCACAAGAGTCCCAAGCGGGATACATCTTCTGTGGTATGCTCTCTAATGTCTTCTCCCAAAGTTTAGTTGAAATGAAACCAACTTGAGTATGAAAACCTTGTGTATCCCAAGCCAGCAGCTGACAAAGCACTGCCTGTTTCTAAGTCAGGGAGAAGTGAAGTTCATAACAACTGTTACTCAACCCTCCAGATGGTCTGGGAGCAGGCACAGTTCCTTGTGGACTTGTCACCCTGGTATGAACATGGGAGCAAGAACTCTTCCCTTCCTCTTTCCTCACCCTCTGTCGTAGAGCAGGCTACCTGTCCTTTGAAAATCTTGCCACCTAAGCAATACTTCTCACCCTAAGAGTAAAGTTGATGCAATCACCTAACCAGTATTTTTGAGTCCCTACCATATGCCAGGCACAATTCTTGGTGCTGAGAGACAAAGAGGAGGCAAACCCCAGCCTCCTAAAGGCGCCAGAATGACTCACAGCTGAGTTGATCTATAGAAAGACACATGCAACTTTGTCCTGCAGTCACCTGAGATCTTGCAAGTTCTCCCACCTCCAAAACCCAGACAAGCCTTCTCCCTCACCAAGTACCCAAAGCAGGAATATATTTCTATTGTTGGTGGCATCTGAACAATTTATTTCTTAGTAGTCCTGCTGTTTCCTCCAGTTCCAATATTTTCTTTAACAAGACATCTGCCAATATTAAAATCAGTCATTTTAAACATTGGCTTTTTTTTTTTAATGAGTAGGGAACTAATAAAGGTTCTGCCTCAAACCAAAAGAAAAAAATTCAGTTTCAGCAACAGCAAAACTTGGAAATTTTCTTATATGTGTATGAATTTTTGTCAGTTGGCAGATTTGTTTTAGGAAACTATTTGCAAAGCCTGGAAAAAAATGTGCAGCCTCTGCCTCTCAAAAGAACATGCAAGTTGGTTCATGTTAGCTCTCCACATGACAGTTCTACCTCATGGCTTTTTTAAAAATGTAACCCAGATTTGGCATCAAAATGGTGTCTTTAAACTTAAATTTTAAGATTCTCACAAAGCCAAATATTGTTGAAATGTTTGTTTTGTTTGGGGGAAACTTTCATTAAAATTTTTATGTTTCAAGGGAAAAGGAAGGTATTTGTGGTAGGTACTTTTTAGCATTCTTCTTCACTTTTATTTGACCTGTCACAGCGTCCTTAAGAAACACTAATTAATTCAGTGAACAGAATCAAAATGAGACCTGAAGAAAAATTATTTGTATATTTTTAAATGCTCAAGGTTCTGTAGTTAGTAATTGGATGGGCTCCATGGAGGCTACTTTGCTATTAAGATTATTTTCTCTAGGTAGTCATGACATTATATCCCATAGAGAAGCAATAATAAATCTGAGATACAGTTAAGAGACAGAAATGTTGCAAGGTAAAGCATTTTTAAAGGAATCCCATGTTTAAATATCAGTGAATACCTAACATACTTTTTAAAAATGTACATACTTGTATTAGTTACTTGTTGCTACTTAACTGAAACTTTGCAGCATGAAAAGTTGTTATCTCACAGCTTCTGTATTTTATCCAGATGTGTTTTAGCTGAGTGCCTCTGACTCAGGGCTCTCAAAAGGCCATGGTCAAGATGTTAGTCAAGGTTGGGATCACCCCAGGGGTCAGCAAGGGGAGAATTCACTTATGAGCTCACTCATGAGGTTGTTGACAATGTCAACTAAAAAAACGATGTACAACTTGAGGGTTGTGAGTTAAGTTTTATTTGGGGCAAAATGAGGACTGCAACCCGGGAGGCAGCGCCTCAGATAGCTCTGAGAGACTGCTCTAAAGCGGCAGATGGGGAAAGTCAATGCATAAGGTTTTGGTGAAGGGGGAGTTGAATACCATTAAGCATTCATTTTACAAAAAGTTTGTTGCTAGGATCTGATGTCACAATGAAAAAATTTAATGCTTTTCTAGATATGAGGAGATGCAAGGATTGGGATCATAAAATCTGTTGGTAAAATATCTATCTAAAGACCTGTCCCACCAGATTGCCTGGAGCACAGAGTACCTTACTGCACCCTGAACTCCCTCAGGGGGTGTTGAAGGTCATCAGCTTCAACAGTGTAGGGTTTAGTCTCCGCAGAGGCAGATGGCAAATGCCCTTGTTGTTCAGTCGTTGGCAACCATCTTGGCAAGTGCCAATTTGTAGTTGACAACAATATTTAGTTCTTCTTGGTTTGTTAAGCTACGGGCCTTAAGTCCTCACTAGCTGTTGGCCGAGTGACTGAGCGACTTTACTTTCACTTTTCACTTTCACACATTGGAGAAGGAAATGGCAACCCACTCCAGTGTTCTTGCCTGGAGAATCCCAGGGAAGGGGGAGCCTGGTGGGCTTCCATCTATGGGGTCACACAGAGTCGGACACGACTGAAGTGACTTAGCAGCTTAGCAGCAGCTGTTGGCAAGAGATCCCCTTGAATTCCTTGCTATATTGGTTTCTCAGTAGAGCAGCTCACAACATTGATGGCTTCAGAATAAGCAAGAGAGAGTAAGAATATACAGCTAGAGTCTTTTTGTAATGTAATTTCGCTTAGATTAGTAGATTAGAAAAGTTTCTAGTTAGAAAGGAGTCTCTTAGGTCCAGCCCACACTCAGGGGAGGGAGCTTTGGAGGGTACACACAGCAGGAGTCAGGCATCATCCGGAGCTGTTTCAGAAGCTGCTACCAGAGTTCTTAACCAAGCTACCAAAAGTTGAAGCACTCCAGTTGTATGAATTTGAAGGAGTGTGGGGAGGTGGGAAGGTGGGTGAGGGAACATGGTTTACTTTCCCCAATGCTGAGGACCAGGCTCCCTGTGGAGAGTGTTCCCATCAGCCTGGTATGTTTCTAGGACATCTGCAGTACATTCTCCCTATAGAAAATTAACAACTTCTTCACACATCCTCTAAGGTGAGAGGAGTCCCCATCCCCAGCCCTCACTAACACACCCTCCAAAGAAACAAACCTATTATGTGGCACAACGTGTTTTATTTTTCACCCAGGTTAAGGCAAATTTCCCAAGTTGTCTTAGATTCAGAGTAGTAGGGAAAAAGCCCTAAGCTGTATATATTGGGTTAGCCAAAAATTTCGTTCTGGTTGTTCCGTAAGATGTTACGGAAAGAACCCAAATTTTTTGGCCAACCCAATTTTAAGGAATGGGGTCATTTATCCTGTTTCCTATCATGTAGCACCTTACCTACCCCACACCCCCTTATACCCCACTACTGACTCACCTCTGAAGCATCTATTTATATGTATGCAGGGATATATATATATACATGTATAATTTATATAAATTTTCTGACTGAAATGAAAAATATAGCTGTGGAAGGGAGAGTTTTTCAAGATATCTGAAATGTATATTGCTAAAGTAGCTCCGATCTCTGCTTGTGTAGAATTAAATTAATGGAAGGACTGATGCTAAAGCTGAGACTGCAATACTTTGGCCACCTCATGCGACGAGTTGACTCACTGGAAAAGACTCTGATGCTGGGAAGGGTTGGGGGCGGGAGGAGAAGGGGACGACTGAGGATGAGATGGCTGGATGGCATCACCGACTCTGTGGACTAGAGTCTGAGTGAACTCCGGGAGTTGGTGATGGACAGGGAGGCCTGGCGTGCTGTGATTCATGGGGTCGCGGAGAGTCGGACACGACTGAGAGACTGAACTGAACTGAACTGAATGTATTACATTACATTAACTTAAATAAATAAATAATGTAATGTATTTTCTATTCATCCAAAAAGAAACCCACTGAAAACAGTGTTCTACTAAACCAACTGAAGCTTGACCTATTTAACAAATTTCTGAGCCCTCCCTAAGTGAGACTTACAAAGAATATACAAATAACTTAGACCTTAAAACCACATCATGCGTTCTATGGTATTAGCTGGGAGTTGGAAAAGCTGCAGTTAATCAGTGAACATTTTGACTGTATTGTCAGTATCAAGTTTACGGAAATTATAGAACAAATTTTGAAATAAAAAATTGGGATTTGGGAACTTGCCCAGCTTCCCCTTACTTTGTCACTCTCCTTAACACCCAAAGCAACTGAGGATCTTCCCCAAAGCAGTGTCTCATGGTTAATAATTACCCCACAATCCTTTTGTGTGTGTCTGTGGCATATGGGGTTATAGTTCCCCAGCCAGGGATCAAACTTATGCCCTCTGCATCAGAAGCAAGGAGCCTTAACTGGACCACCAGGGAAATCTCCTGTCATCCTTTTTATCTCCTTTCTCACACTACAGTCCATAAATCTAACCTTTTTGTAAGAAGAACAGGAACTGAGTAAACTAATTCATACTAAAGTGTGAGTGAATGATATATAAACCACCCAGTATGTTCAATCTGCTAAGCAGAGTTTCAAAAAAAGTATTTGGTAACGTGGATATCTTAACTGGTAAAATTTCAGCTAAATAAAGTTATCTTTAAAAAAAGTTTGAAGCAAAGTTGGAGAGAGATTTATTTTGTTCTTAAAGCAGTCAGTTTCCCCCAGCATGTTTCAAATGCTTGGGTATTTGTGATTCTTTTCATTGGGAACCTCATCTAGATAAAACCTAAGACCATAAATATCCCAGCTTTCCCTTTAGGTCTTTTGTCATTGAAAACTAACTGAACTTTTCCTCAACAAGTACGTGGGTTTTATGGAGAGCTCAGATGCTTTTAACTCTTTCTAAAAGGTAGCATTCTCTTTGTCCCAGCTTGAGGTCCTGCTTTATTTTATAGGAATACTGGCTTAACAAGCTGTCACTAAAGAGCAACTT
Organism: Moschus berezovskii; assembly: GCF_049115385.1. Lineage (NCBI taxonomy): Eukaryota > Metazoa > Chordata > Mammalia > Artiodactyla > Moschidae > Moschus > Moschus berezovskii. The sequence continues at coordinate 51,184,878 of NC_142466.1, read as the reverse complement.
TTAATCTATCTCATAAAAGAAGGGATGGGGAAAAAAAAGAAGGGATGGGGACTGATGTAATAGAAAAGGTAGTCTGAAATACAGGAGCTCTGAACATTTAGTTAGTTCAAGTTCAAAGATGGATTCTTTGTAGTTACAATAGGTATTCTATACAAAGACCTCATGTTTGATGTTCAAATTGTAGTCCATCAATGAGAAAGTGTCGACAGTTCCTCCTCCCCCCGTCCCCCCGTAAGTCTAAAAGTGGTGTAATGAAAGTCCTAGAGTTTGCTGTTGTTTTCTGTTTCTCTCTCTTGATTTCTGTTTTTGAGTGCACTAATTTAACATAACGAGTGTGTTGAGAGCGTGTTGGATCACTGTAGTGTTTCTAAACAATATGGCAGCATTTTGTCTCTGGCTTCTTAACTGTGTTTGCTTTTTGTGGAGGTCCCCAGTGTTCAGAATACAATGCCAGCGTTTATACAGTTGCAGCCTAGCCTATGGAGCACAGAGGTGACTGAGCGACAAGCTGCTGCTGTGACTCATTCCTAGAGTCGCCTTCCATTCTTGTGCTGAGGCAGGCAGCCTTGTGTGGGCTCTGGCTGGTGTCCTACGACAGGTTGTACATTCCATTTCTCTTGCTCTGATTTCTGAAGGTGGAATGTGCCCTTCACCCTACACATTAGGGATTTTCTTCTCCTTTCCATTTTTCACTGATTCCTTTGTGAGTTTGTGCTTTCATCTAAACTATAGAGTATTAGAAATAGGAATAAACATAAATTAATGGCATGATACCATGGAATGACAAGACAGGACATAGCAAATATTTTATTTTTATGCATGTATTTATAAACATTCTCATGCTAAAAAAAAAAGTATGCGAGGCAGATTATGGAGATTATATAACAAGGTATAAAATTTCTGGGTGAAAGGGAAAATTGGAGAATATACCAGGTGCTAAACTGAGATTTCTAACTTCGTTTGCACTCAATGTATTTAAAACACCAAAACCTCTATCTCACACCTTAAGGGACAGTACTCACTCTTATCCTTAAGTTATTTTAAACTTTTTAAGCTTTTATTTTAAACTTAAAAAAAAAAAAAACTCTTATAATTTCCCTGGGGAAGCATCCTTTAGTGCCTGTAAACAATTTAATAAAAGACCACCTTATGATAAAGTCCTGGTGAGCCTCATTGTTGACCAAAGAAACTGTTTACTGTTGTTCTTAGAAGCAGCAGTGGTTATAGGCACTGGATCTAGTGTGAGCTTCAGGGCACCTGGATTTGAATTTCTCTGCGCCTTTTGCCAGCCGTGTCACCTTGAGCAGATTATACAGCCTCTCTGTGCCTCAATTTTATTATCTGCCTAATGAGGCTAAATAGCACGACTGTCATTGGTACTATTAGCTACTGTTAGAATGGTGCCTGCACATGGTAAGAAACACATGTTGTTAGCTACTTTTGCTATTATATCTAAAATACATTTTTCTGGCAGTGAAATGTGAATGATATACAAAACCACCTCTCCAGCTTCTCACTTTGCATAGATAGCTCAAAATAGTATCTCTAGATTTGCATTTTCTTTGGAATGCTTGAATAAAAGACATCAGATAACTATAAGATATTACTTATATTAGTAGGCCTTTGAATTTCATTCTGCTCAACTCAAAGTCTGTTGCTTAAAAGAAGTAAGAGCCACTAGCCTTTTTCTATAGTTTTTTGAATGAGGGCATCTTAGTCATACAGTTGGTTTGCTACATTTCCACTTCAGCAAATAGGTTATCAATTCTTTGGCTCTGTCTTTGCAAAAATGGTTAGAGAGGGAGACTTTTAAAACACCAGGGAAAGAAAAAGAAATTACTTTGAAATTGCCAAAGTAGTTAGGTTGAGAGTGTTTATTTAGAAACCTGGAGAGCTTTTTATATCGAAAGCTGTTTCAGTAGCGTTGCATCAGGAGAGGTAGGTTCCAATTTACTATCCCATCTACTGCAATCCAGTGCATATTGCTAACAGCTGCTATTAAACCAACACTTGTGTCTCTAGCTATAAGAAAGCTAATAAAACAGAAAAACCAATTTATCTGATATTTTATTCATCCTTTCTCCCATTTCAACAGCCACATTCCTTTTAAGACTTCTCAAAGCACCTGTGCTGCTGTTGTTTTTCAGTCACTAAGTTGTGTCTGGCTCTTTGTGACCCCATGGAGTTCAGCATGCCTGACTCCTCTGTCCTCCACTATCGCTTGGAATTTGCTCAAATTCCTGTCCACTGAGTTGGTGATGCTATCTAACCATCTCATCCTCTGCCACCCCTGTCTTCTTCTACCTTCAATCTTTCCCAGCATCAGGGTCTTTTCCAATGAGTTGGCTGCTCACATCAGGTGGCCAGAGTAATTTAGCTTCAGCTTTAGCAGCAGTCCTTCCAGTGAATATTCAGGGATGATTTCCTTTAGGATTGACTGGTTGGATCTCCTTGCAGTCCAAGGGACTCTCAAGGGTCTTCTCCAGCACCACAGTTTAAAAATATCAATTCTTCAGCACTCAACCTTCTTTATGGTCCAGTTCTCACATCCATACATGACTACTGGAATAATCATAACTATGACTTTACAGACCTTTGTCAGAAATTAAAACATATTAAGATGTATCCATTTCCATATTAATTACATATACCCAATGTGTAATTTTATAACAACCTGCAAAATTAGGGGGGGAATTTTTTTGCTTATTGTCAAACTCAGTAGAGTTACTGTCAACTGATAAAATGTTGCATTTGGTAAGCATTTAATTTTAATTTAAAATCCATTAATTTTTGTTTTGAGGTTTTACTTTTTATATTTTGGAGTTAATCATTTTTGACGGTCTCAGACATTTTTGTAGAATTCTGAGATGTTCATAGATCTTAGGCCCTGTGTCTGTCATCCTGCCCACAACCGAGGCCCAGTCCAGGGTGAGAAATCATCAAATGCTTGTAAACTCAGAAGAAGATGGGTGACTTCATGAAACTGAAGGAGTGCCCGTACAGAAGGAACATTTTGCCATTTTCTCAGAGATTGTGAGGGAGAGAAAAGGATGAGAGAGGGTGTATCAGAAAGATACAGAAAGAGAGAAACTGGGGGACAGTGAAAGAGAATCAGAGACACACACGTGGAATGCAAACTAGTACAGCCACTATGGAGAACAGTGTGGAGATTCCTCAAAAAACTGGAAACAGAACTGCCATATGATCCAGCAATCGCACTCCTGGGCATACACACCGAGGAAACCAGAATTGAAAGAGACACATGTACTCCAACATTCATCGCAGCACTGTTTATAATAGCCAGGACATGGAAGCAACCTAGATGTCCATCTGCAGATGAATGGATAAGAAAGCTTTGGTACATATACACAATGGAGTATTACTCAGCCATTAAAAAGAATGCATTTGAACCAGTTCTAATGAGGTGGATGAAACTAGAGCCTATTATACAGAGTGAAGTAAGCCAGAAAGAAAAACACCAATGCAATATACTAACGCATATATATGGAATTTAGAAAGATGCAAATGATAACCCTGTATATGAGACAGCAAAAGAGACACAGATGTATAAAACAGTCTTTGGGACTCTGTGGGAGAGGGTGAGGGTGGGATGGTTTGGGAGAATGGCATTGAAGCATGTATATTATCATATGTGAAACGAATCGCCAGTTCAGGGTCGATGCTTGATACAGGATGCTCGGGGCTGGTGTGCGGGGATGACTCAGAGGGAGGATAAGGGGAGGAGGGAGGTGGGAGGGGGGTTTAGGAGGGGGAACTCATGTACACCCGGGGCGGATTCATGTCAATGTATGGCAAAACCAACCAATATAATATTGTAAAATAATTAGCCTCCAATAAAAATAATAATAATGAAAAAGACAGAAAGAGAGTGAGCAAGGAGAAAGGGAGGGAAGGAGGGAGGGAGAGAGTGAGCGCCACCAGGAGGTGCAGGAGAGGCAGCGATGGAAAGATGCAGAGAGACCCAGAGAGATCTGGGTCTTAAGGCCTCACTGCCCTGCAGCGTTTAAGGTTGCACTGTAAAGTCCGCTCAGCTCTTTTACATGTATAGTCTTGATAGGAAAAGAATCTTCATTTGTATCATATCGTGCAATTTTCTAAGTTCTTCTTGAGTATCATTGCATTTGAGACTTAACTCCAGCCTTTTTATGTAATAAAAAGGTGAGGAAATTGACCTGTCCACCTTCTATTTGTAGAACTTTTGGCAGTTTTTTTTTTTAAGATAACTTCATTTATTTTGGCTGTGCTGGGTCTTTGTTGCTGCCTGGGCTCTTTAGTTGCAGTGCGGGGGGGCGGCTGTTCTCTAGCTGTGACATGCAGGTTTTTCTTACGGTGGCTTCTCTTGTGGAGCACAAGCTCTAGGCACTCGGGCTTCAGTAGCTGTGGCCTGCGGGCTCAGCAGCTGCACTTCCTGGGCTCTGGAGCACAGCTCAGTAGTTGTGGCCACGGACTTAGTTGCTCCTCGGCGCATGGGCTCTTCCCAGGTCAAGGATCAAACCTGTATCTCCTGCATTGGCAGGTGAATTCTTTACGACAGAGCCACCAGGGCAGCTTCATTTTGTAGTTTTTTTAAAAGGATATTCTCACTCAGAACCTTACCTGTTGAGGGTCACTAATCATACAAGCTCACCTTCCCTGGTTTAAGAGCAGCTTAGGTTATATCATTATCCATTATCTGTCAATGGACATTTAGGTTGCTTCCATGTCTTGTTGTAAATAGTGCTGCAATGAACATTGGGGTGCATGGTATCTTTTTGAATAATGGTTTTCTCCATATATTTTCCTAGGAGTGGGATTGCAGGATCATCTGGTAGCTCTATTTTTGGTTTTTTAAGAAAATTCTATGCTGTTCTCTCTAGTGGCTATACCAATATACATTCACACTAACAGTGTAGAATGGTTCCTTTTGCTCCATACCCTCTCCAGCATTTATTATTTGTAAACTTTTTGATGATGACCATTCTGACTCGTGTGAGGTGGTGCCTCACTGTAGTTTTGATTTATGTTTCCCTAATAATTAGCAATGTGTAACATCCTGGTGGGCTTTCGTCTGTGGGGTCACACAGAGTCAGACACGACTGAAGTGACTTAGCAGCAGCAGCAGCAACATCCTTTCATGTGCCTATTGGCCATCTGTATGTCTTTTTTGAAGAAATGTCTATTTCGATATTCTGCCCATTTTTTTATTAGGTTTTTTTTTACATTGACTTATATGAGCTGTATGTATATTTTGGAGATAATTCCCTGGTCAGCTATATCATTTATAAATATTTTATTCCATTCTGTAGTTTGTTTTTCTGTTTTGTAGGGCAGCTTTTCTCTTTGTTTCCTTGCACTGGATGAAGTATAGGCTAAATGGAGGAGAAACCAAACTGATGTTTTTGGCATTGTGGCTTTCAAAGACTTCCAGAGTTAACCTGTTTTCAGCAAAAGAAATAGAGGATGATCCCGAAACCATAAAGAGCAGAGAGAGTTTGGTCAACAATTGGATCTAATAATGACCAGATTCCACAAGTTAACTTCTGACTTCCTGGAGCTGCTCAATGCCAACAGTTTAAAAATAAGTTGAGGGGCTGTTGCTGAATCAATGGAAAGAATTTGGAGTTTCTAAAATAGTTTATAATCAAGAGAAGCCATCTGAAGTGGCTTTGGAAAGAAAATTGTTGACGAATACCAAACGTCCTATTCTGTGTTGTGATGCACCTGACTGAAGAGAAGCATTTTTGCCCACATTGGGAAAAGATGAGATTATACTGAATGCCTACACTTACATGAGGCCTGTAGTTACCGAAGAAACTTCTGAAACAACTTTGCAGTAACAAGGGATTCCTAGTTCAGTTATAGTCGACATTCTCAAAAATCATTAGATAATGTAATTCTCGGTCTTCCCTGGTGGCTCAGACCATAAAAATCTGCCTGCAATTCAGGAGACCTGGGTTTGACCCCTGGGTTGGGAACATCCCCTAGAGAAGGGAATGGCTACCCACTGTGATATTCTTGCCTGGAGGATTCCATAGACAAAGGAGCCGGGCAAGCTATAGTCCATGGGGTTGCAAAGAGACACAACTGAGCGACTGACTCACACACACTTATAATTTACCATATATAAAAATGTATGAGGCTGTTTATCAGTTTATTGATAATTATTCTTATCTGGTTGAGGCTTTGTGGATTACTGAACCTGTAGATAGATCTTTCCTTCCAGGAGAAAACACTGTTATTTTCTTACATTCATTTCTTAGAAATCATGCAGATTTAACAAAACATATCATTTAGCATTCTTGCCAGTAAGAATTATGGTGATCCTTGGGAAATGCATCTTCTTAAAAAAATTCTTAGGCAAAATCATTTAACCTCTCTGGGTTAGTCATTCTCTGGTCCACAGAAAAGGAATGTGTACTAAATTCTCTGGATATTTCTTTCCTGCTCTGTATTCTGTAGAAAGTGCGTTCATACAGGGCAGAACGCTGAGTGCCCATGGTAATGATGTTTGAGTGCAGGGGCCAGCAACCCCTTTGGAAGCCACGTGCAAAACTGTTGACTGGTGTTGGGAGATGTGTAGGACAGGTAGGTGGTGCCCTGGCTGGGATACAGGAGACAGTGTGCTGACAGCTGACTTGCTTATCGAGGCATGCTGGGCTACTACCATTTTGATTTACATAGACCCTTTCATCTCTCTACTTCAAAGCATTTTTATGAACTCTGGCTCATTATTCCTTCTAGCACAGCATAAAGAAAGGTTGATTGGTATCTTTTCAGTTAATTTAAAAATGAAGAAATTAAACTATATAGAATTAAAAGGAATTCTTCCAGAAGTACCCTGAATTGCAGAGAGGCAAGATATAGAAAGTGTTCATTCTAACTTTAGAACTGAAAAAAAAAAAAGAAATAATCTTAGTGCTTATTGTTTGAGACTGTGTAAATGATGGCACATTCATAACACGGGATAGTATACATCCATTACACTCATGTTTATTGAAACTATTTAATGACTTCCCTGGCAGTCCAGTGGTGAAGACTCTGCCTTCCAGTGCAGGCATGAGGTTCGATCCCTGGTTGGGGAACTAAGATCCCACATGCCACATGGTATGGCCAAAAAACAAATATTTAGTGACACCAGAAAATGGTCATAACTGAACCATGTTAAATGACAACAAAATTTTTTTTTAAGTTTTGTGTATAAAAATGTTTGATAAAAATATTTAACATATAGAGGGAAAAAGACTAGAAGGACATATGCTAGCCTTGGCAGTAATTTTGTGTTGGGATATCAAATGGTTGTTGTTTTATTCTTTCTACTTTTCTGTACTTTGCAAGTATTCAAGATTGAAGAGAATGGATACATATATTATTTTCATAATCATTATTCATAATCAATTATTTTTGTAAGCATATGTATGTATGATCATCATATAATTATAAAAGAGAGAGAATATGTGAATGGAGTGGCCCAATTAAGTAGGATGGGAGAAGGACCTCTTTGAGGATATGACATGTGAGCTAAAACCCCAGAGATGAGAAGGAATGAGTCAGTTAGAGAACCAGGGGACACTCTTCTAGGCAGAGAAAAGTGCAGGTATAGGAAACCCCAAGGTTTGAGAATGAGTTTGAAATATTCTAGGCCTTGAAGAAGGCCAGTGTGGGAAAGTGATGCCTGGTAACATCAGAGAAGTTGCCAAGGGCCAGATCTTGCAGGCCCATGAGAAGACATTTAGGAACCCTTGTAGGCTCCTGACATCATCCATTTTACATTTTGGAAAGGTCCTTCTAACCAACATATAAGGAGTCCAGTGAATGGGGCAAATCTAGAAGAGAAAGCAATGCAGAAAGCACTGTGGGAATGCAGGTGAGAAGTGAGGATGATCTGGAGTGAAGAGTGTAGGTTGGGGTGTGTATCTCACTTTAGCTCTGTGGAATCAATGTTCATCACCTCGCTATTACTAAGTTCTTGTTCATTAACATTCCCTGTGGCCCTAGGAAGTGGGTGCAGTTACTAACCCCACTGGGGTTAGCTTAGGAGAGGCTTTGGAAAGGCTAAGCAGCTTGCCCAAGTCTGACTTCAGAACCCTTAACCACTCCCCACACAGCCACTCAGTAAACATTGGCTCTGCTGGTGGGTGTGGTGGCCGCAGAGATGACCGAGAGCTATCAGAGAGGAGTGTATAAGCCACACGGACACCTGCATTGCCAACCATGAACTGCCTTCTGCCATCATTACTAATCTGTGACCTTTCCTGATGGCCTCTGAAGTTCAGCTCCCTCTGCCTGCATCGCAGCTGGGGTCCCTCAGTGCGACCGAGCAAGATTTGCAAGGCATCACTGAGACAGCCATTGTAGAGTCAGCACCAGACTGGACTCTGTGCCCACTTGGAGGCTAATTCATGGAATGAACTGTCACTTTACCTTTCAGGGCCTCAGTTTCTCATCTGCGTGTCCATCAGATGGAGGTTCACTAGCCTAGTCATTGAGACTAATCCAGGGTTGTGGATATTAGGTGTTGTCACTGTTGATACTGTTGTAACAAGAAAGATCCATGGGGTAAATTCATGGATTTATGTAAATATTGGTCAAGAAAGACTGTTTGCTTGGATTCATGCACACACACAGTGCACACCCACAAGGGGGAGGTTATCACAATGAAGAGGATAGAACTGAAGAACAGTGTCAGTCTAGTCTTTTTCTTTTGGTTTTACAGTCCCTGACTACCTCTGACATAAATCAAGCATTAAAAATTTTCTTCTGCCTAATTCTTGAGTATTGACTTTATACTTTTCCAATAGAAACCCTTACATGTGAGTATGGACCCAGCAGATGCACTCATTATATCTATTAAAGATAGGAAATTTGCCAGGCCTAGTTATATAGATTTACAATGCAAAATTCACATGCAGAGGTCAGTGGTTCTCAAGTGAGGGTGACTTTGCCCCTCCTGGGGACATGTGGCAATGTCTGGAGACATTTTTACTTGTTACAGCTGAGGAGAGGGGAGATACTACTAACATCTAGCGGGTAGAGGCCAGGGATGCTGCTAAACATCCTACAACATGCAGGAAAGTCCCCACAACAGTTGTGAGGCTGAGTAACTCTGGTATGGGTTAATATGCAAACCCTTGTAAAGTATCATGAGAACCTTTATTTGGAGAGGGAAAAATCTGGTCACCTGGTCCTCCTAGTTCACACAAAGGTTGTTTTATCATCTGAAGCCTTGGGGCCAGAATATGTCCTTTTGGGGAGAATGTGTAATTAGGATTTAGAATCATGGACCAAGAGTGAGGAAGACAGGACATTTTCCCAGAGAACATGGCACAGTCAAATCAGCCTCTGGTGTACTGTTGACACTCAGCCCTTAATGAGATCCAGAGAATTAAGGCAAGCTTGCCTCTGAGAGATTCATGAATAGTCTGAAAAGGCCATTCTTATCATTTTATTTAATGGGAGCCTTATCTGACGAGAATAGAGCTTGGATAAGGTTAACAGAGTGACTCTGGAGCCAGAGTGCCTGACTTTAACTCTTGATTGCCACTTCCTAACTATATCATTTTTTTTTTTCATTTGTGTTGTGGAGGTGATGCCATGAAAATAGTATCTATCTATAGGATAATTTTGAAAATTAAAGAAATTACCCAGCTTAGGATAAATATTAATGATACTTATAAATATTAGTATCACTGTTATTTCTTAAAGTCAGGAATATGATTAATTGAATGTATACACATTCATTCTTTTATTCAACAAGTACTTTTTTTAGCACCTACTGTGTCCCAGGCACCAGTATAGTGCTGGGAATGTATCAGTGAATCAAAAACATCAGATAAAAATCTCTGCCCTCATGGAGCTAACTTTTTAGTAGATTATAGTAGTAGTAATGCAAATAGAAAGAAAAAATATACAGAATTATAGTCAGCCTAGTATTTGTCCTATAGTTGTTGAATGGATAGATATATTATTCATTATTATGTTACATAGCTAATTGGGCTTAGATGAACTGTCATATAAGAAAAGAAAGTTAAACCAGTGTAATATGTCATGACAATAAAAAAATTGAAACTATGGGGACTTTCCTGGTGGTCCAGTGGTTAAGACTCTGCTCTTCCACTTGAACCTGGGAGCACAGGTTCAATCCCTGGTCTGAAAACTAAGATCCTGCATGTAGCATGATTCAGCCCAATTAAGATTCTTTTTTAGAAAAGTGTTACATGGGATTAGAAAGGAGAAATGAAATTAGGCCTTCGTCTGTGGCCATGATTTCTTTTTAAAATGAGCAGAACCTTTTTGTTTTCTTATCTTTGCATCAGACATATAGTTACCTCTGGGCACATTTCCACATTCCAGGACTTTCTCAGCTGCAGCAGACACCTCTCTCTGTGTAGCAAAACAGAGAACCGTGTTGGTTATTATCAGATCACTGCAGCTGAAGAGGAAGAATCCACAGTCGTGCATTTATTCTCCAAAAGTAATTCACTTCTGAGAGGAAAATCTCCTTCAGAACAGTCACCTTATGAGTGCAGACTTCAGTATCCCCTGAACAACTTGGTTAAAATAGACTCTGGATCTTACTGATTGGTTCCTCATCTTTTCTTTTCCAGAAACCTTCTCTATGTCTACCCACAGAGGCTGAACTTTGCTAACAAACTAGCGTCTGCCCGAAACATCACAATCAAAATCCAGTTTATGTGTGGAGAGGATGCCAGCAGTGCTATGCCAGTAAGGAGGGGAATAAACTTTTGCCTCTAAGCAGGGTGGGCTGAACTTCCTTGTCAGTTCACACGGACAAAATCCAGGGCTGATCGGTCTGTAGTGTGTGTTGATTCAGGCCAGTACCACTGAGCATGTGCAGAGCACTTTGTGGCTGGTCCATTACTGGTCCCAGGATACTGGTAGGGAATCTGGGTCAGCCTAAGTCGAAACTTATTCCACAGTGAGCTGTGAAATTCGTAAATGCATATCATTTTAGAGGACTGAAAAATATCATGAATTTGTTCCAACCATCCTTACAGAATACGAAGCAGAGAGACAGGCCCAGGGTGGCAGCGTGTTTGCTTTGCTTTCAGTTGTATGCTCTGGCACCCATCTATTCAAACCCCAGTCTACATCTAGAGATTTTAAAAAAAAGTAATGCCTAGTAACAATAAACATACACCGTCTCAACACCTTCTAGGAATGGATCTTCATCCTGAGGTAAAAGATAGATCAAATAATAATATGTAATGCAGTGTCCCCTAAGGAGCCCCAAACCCCAGAATTTGTGATTTTTTAACCAGCTGCCTATAAATGAGATGGTGGTTAGCTATTACTTTTTAAGTCATAGAATTCTATTGAAGACATTTTTTCCAGTGCTCCCATTCTTCAAATATTCATTTTTCATAAAACCATCTTTTAATTAGTTAATTTTTAATGGCCAAATTGTTTTAAATTGAAGTATAGTTGATTTACAGTGTTGTACCAATGTCTGCAATGTATACAGTAAAGTGATTCAGTAAACCATATTTTAATGTCCCACCTACCTTCCCAACACAATGTATCTTCTTGCACTGGTGGTGGGGAAGAAACCCTAGGAGGAAGACTCCCCTAGTTCTCACTGCTCTCACCCCTGGCAAGTCCATCAGGGCTGCCAGGTACAACTCTGCAGATCCTGATGGTAGTCAAGGTGCCCAGCCAGGGACAAGTAGGGGCCAAACTCCAGCCTGTTCACCACTCATCAAGCTCTGGAACCTGGCATGGGTATTATTACATCTAGAATGGAAGGCTCTTCAAAAAGTGAGTCCACTTGTGAAGTCATGGGCCTTTTGGGCTAACGTGTGTCTGAAGAGGAGTCTTTCTAAATAGCATAAATGTGTGGCCAGTGAAGATCCTAATGACCAAAGCAACCAGGAAAAAGAGGCTGGAAAAGGTATCTCACTAAGGATGCAACCCTTTGACATTACCCTTTAGTACAGACCTCTAGATGGAGAGGCAAATGGAGAGAGCACTGGCTTTCTAGTCTCACAAGCCTGAGGCCCTCGGTCACTGAATGTAGCCCTCTGGGGTCTCAGTTTATTCTTGTAGCCAGTTCTTCTGCATCAATTGGGTCACATGTAGAACTCAGCACTCTTAATACAGCTCTGTGGGTCCAGAGCATCCTACTGGGATGACTGTTGATTTGATTTACTCAAATATCACAGTTAATTTGACCCTTTCTATACTGGCAAACAGGTCATCTTTGGAAAATCCAATGGCCCTGAATTTCTGCAGGAAGTGTACACAGCCGTTACATACCATAACAAGTAAGTGTATTTCCCAGTTCTAAACATATACCAAGCTTGTTTCATTATCTCCTTGATTTTCTGAATCTTCTAGGTGATCTCTCCTACCAGTTTTTAAAATTCAGGGACTAAGGGACAGAGGTAGTCCATGCCAGTTCCCTGATTCTATATTGCAGACAGTTTTTGCCAGTAACTGTGATCGGGAGAATGTGTCTTCAAGAACCTAATACTGTTTTGACTTTTCTGGAACCTTCTACCCTAGTGTAATACTGAGAGGTTTTATGCTGTTACATAAAGAAAAAAGTGTCCTGCTTAGCTTTGAGATACTGGAGGGGCCAGAAGCAAAATCCAGTCCTCCTTGCTCTGTCTCCTGGTTTTCTATACACCACTCCACACCTGTGCCACTACCTACTTTAAGCTTCAAGTTGACCAAAGGAGAAATGGAACGCTCATTTTTATGTGGGTAAATAGAGTCACAGAATAATGTCTAAACTGTTATTCACATTTTTAGGATCAGACGGACTTGGATTTGACCCCAGCCTGGTAACCTTGGCCCATTTAAGTACTTTTCAGAACCTACCCTCTTGGACTGAGATGAGGGTTAAATGAGTAATGTACATGAAGCTGTTAGTAAACTCCCGGACTTGATAATTCAGTAAAATCAGGTCCCCTTTCCTTCTTGCATCCTTCATTTGTTTTCCCCGTATTTTTGTTGCATGCCAGCCAAGTGTCATACCCTGTTCTTGAGGTAGAAATAGAAAAGGAGGTCAGAGCGGGACTCTACACCTCATCCCTTGTCCAAATTAAGTTGTTGGATTTTTCTATTGTGTGCAGGGATTTTTTTTTTCCTGACAAAGCTTTTAGTTTGTGAGCAGCCTTATGTAAGTGAAGTGTATCCAGTGACATAAGCTTGATCTAAAGGACTTTCAGCTAGGAGCAGGCTGATGTAAAATGAAAAGTGAAACACCAAGCAGGCAAATCCTGAGGGGCAGAGGTCCATGGTGTTACAATTTATAGTCAGAGAAGCCATCATTCTTGCTAAAAGTTATTTGTGTATAATGTGCTTTTGAAACAGGTCTCCTGACTTCTATGAAGAAGTGAAAATTAAGCTCCCTGCTAAGCTTACAGTAAATCACCACCTCCTGTTCACCTTCTATCATATCAGCTGTCAGCAGAAGCAAGGAAACTCAGTAGAAAGTCTCCTGGGATATTCAGTGAGTTGTTTTCAACTTTCAAATTCACACTGCGGTTGCTGGTGCATCCAGGGTACCTGCAGAGATAAGCAACTACATTCTTTTCACTTGGTTTTTTCCTGTCAGAAGTAGCAGAGCGGAGGTGACTTGACTTAGCAAATGACAATTTCAGGAATGAAAGGTAGTGGGTGATTGATACTGAAAGAATACTCATTTATAAAACAGCATTACAATGTGCATTATTTCCAAAGTGTGTGTGTGTGTGTGTGTGTGTGTGTGTATGCTTCACATATAAAAATAACGTTTTCCTCCAAGGAGAAAGAGATATTTCTTTAAAATATATAAAAGGTAAACTGAACCTTAATGTTTAGACACACACAAACGTGGCTATAAAGAAAAAAAATGCTACTAGTTTGGCTCTGAAAGCAGTGAATCATTGATAATACCATCTCAGGAGCTCTCAAGGAATTTAAAATGCAAAGAACTTGACAGAAATTACTACCCAAAAGAGCCCTGGTCAATATCTAATCATCATTTAGTTGCATTTGATTATTGTGAGCCAGATAAATTGCCAGAATTATATGCTGTAATAAATACCATTTTATTCTTTACATCATCTGTTTCAGTGGCTGCCAATTCTCTTAAATGAACGTCTTCAAACTGGATCCTACTGTCTCCCAGTTGCCTTGGAAAAGCTGCCACCCAACTACTCTATGCATTCTGCAGAGGTAACCAGCAAGCTGGCCATCAGCTGTTTCCTGTCCAGCCATGGTCTTGGACCACCTTTCCAGACCCACTTCCCATTTCTTTATACATGACCAAGGATGCTCAGTGCATTTTGGGCAGCTGTCACCTGTCAGCACAGGAGGTTTTCAGAGAGCACATTGTTCTGATAGGATGGGAGAAATAACTGATTTTACAGCCCCATTCATTTAGATTATTACCAATTCAGAATGTTTGATAGATTCAAGGCAGCATTGTACCTTGTATTATCTATAACAGAGGGATTTTCAGAACAGTGTATTTTAAAAGGGAAGCAAATACAGCCCACTTGTGCTAACAGTTGCTGACAGCTCCCTTCCTTGTAAAGAGTTCCCATGCCAGATTCTATTGGTTTCTCCTCTGGGTCACTTGTCACAGTCCTGAGGTGGATGTTGGGGCTCCTATTCCTCTAAAGATACCAGTGTCAGCAGTCTTTCCCTCCTGTTTCCTGTGCTGTCTTTTTTGCCCACACACTGTGCTGCAGTCCACTTGTTTAAAGGAGCCCAGTGAACGCTCCGTTCTGCCTGCACCAGCACCAGCTCTCATGCTTCTCAGTCTGGTCGGTGTGGGTTTACATCAATGAGAATTATTTTGAAGTGAATACCAGACATCATTTCATTTCATGTATAAATATTTCGGTATTTTACCTTAAAAGATAAGGGATCTTTTTTAACCATCACAGTACCATTGTCATACCTTAAAAATTAACAGTATTTCATTAACATCCTCAAAAATCCAGTGATCAAATTTCCAATTATCTCATTAATGTCAGTTTTTTTACAGTTGTTTGTTTATATATCAGGATTCAAATAAACTCCATACATTGCTATTGGTTGACATACATGTCTTTTAAGACTCTTAATCTACAGGTTCTTCTTCATCTCTTTCGTTTTCCTTGCATATTTCAAGTTGAAGAATTTCCCAGGAATTTTTAATTTTGTTCCAAATTTTAGAGTCAACTGTCTTCCCTACTCTGACTACATAGCACCCATCCCCAGGCTATTCCATTTTCTGTTTCTTTTTTTTCCCCCTGGAGAGAGAAGCTTCCTTTGCTCTGGGCCACAGGCATATTCCGGCTTTAGATCAAAACTGGTCTCAAACCACCTAAGATCAACCTGAATGTATTCACAGGCATTCCCTAATTGCTTTTTATGATTTGGACACACAGCCCCTTGTTGAAGTTCTCAAACCATCTTTTCAACATCAAGCTGCACATTCTAACTTCCTAGAATGCCCAATTATCTTTTTAATGATGCCAAACAAACCTGGATTTGGAGACAAATAAATCTCTATCCAAAACCCAGATTCTGCCATGCCCTAGTGTGAACGCGGGTGAATTGCTTACCCTCTCTGTGGTTCAAAGATGAAATCTAGCCCATATCTGCCTACAAAGTTGCTCTGAACATTAAATGAGATAATGTATATCAAGCAATGCTTAAGTAAATATTAGTTCTTTTCCCTACTTGCCCTAAGCTATCTTTATCAATATGCCCTCAGCATCTCCTAATATCCTTTAGACCTGCACTGTCCAGTATAGTTGCTACTAGCCACACGAGGCAGTTCAAAATGTGATTTGTCCAAATTGAGATGTGCTATAAATATAAAAATGCAAACCAGGTTTCAAAGACTTAGTAGCAGAAAAAGAATGTAAAATATCTCATCTATCATTCTGTATATTGATTACATGTTGAAACCATAATCTTTAGGCTGTACTGGGTTCAGTGACACTTAGTATTAAAATTTTTATCATATTAGGTATATTTTTAAATAAGGCTACTAGAAAATTTTAAGTGACATAGATTGCTCATATTATATTTTTAATGGTCAGTATTGCTTTTTGTTTTTTATGTTTAGTCGCCAAGTCATGTCTGACTCTTTTGCGACCCTGTGAACTGTAGCCCACCAAGCTCCTCTGTCCATGGGATTTCCCAGGCAAGAATACCAGAGTGGGTTGCCATTTCCTTTTACAGGGATTGAACCCATGTCTCCTGCATTGGCAGACAGATTCTTTACCACTGAGCCACCTGGGAAGCCCCTGTATTGCTTTAGCTTACTGCAAACTCCAGTGTCCGCAGGAGTCAGACTCTTTAATGAATGCAGTTCCTGGTGGAATTTGTTCACGCTGGAGACTGTCTTCCCCATCAAGGTCCCTCTGCTCTTCAGATCAGTGCCATGCTGGGATGCAAGACCAATGTCTTCATATCTTCCAGTTCTCAAAAGATGTTAGAAAAGCAGGCTTTCATGTGAATTTGTCTGATTTTCAAATGTTTGGCAACTAATTCAACAAGGTTTCTAACACTGGGCCAAACAGCACTTGTCTGTGGGCTGGATCAAGCTTTGGACCCCAATTTGTGACTCTCTCTGAGATGAGTCCAAAGGTCCCCAACCCATGTATACATCCTACCCTTGCAAGTACAGCATGCACCCTTTTGTTAAAATGCAAGAAACACAAAACCCGCACTCACATGACTGGGTGAGCGTAGGCCCTCTTCCCTCAGTGATATAAGATGACAATTCCCTCAGGATTTGAAGGCAAGAAATGGTCTCTGAGGACTGCAGGGCTATTGACATATAAATGGTATAAAAAGTCATTTTGAGTGATTAAAGCGGAGCCTAGAAGGACTGCTACTCAGATACATTTTGTTAAAAGGGAACAAAACTGCAGTTACTCAAAAGTGTTAAAATTTCATGCCTTCTAAAGATAATCTACACTTTGCTCTGGCATTGTCCTGATTAATGGAGAAATCATTAGGCTATTACTTCGGTTCTTAGGATTACCAGCTGCTGGATGGAAGCTTAAATTTGACAGATCACTCACTTCAAACCCCTCCTTTCAGCATGAGAAAACAAAGTCCCGGAGAGTCTCACTGACCTGTCAAAGTAAAAATAAGTAGTTCGTTATAGAACTGAACTTGAATCCAGGGCTCCTAACTCTAAGGCCAAGTTGTGTTTTCCAGGGATTTTTATATTTGTATAACCCTGATATCTACTGCCAAGTTGCTTCTTATTAGTAATGAGAAAAGAGAATTGAATTGCTTTTATTTTTCCCTTTTAATACAGAAAGTCCCTTCACAGAATCCTCCCATTAAATGGGCTGAAGGACATAAGGGAGTATTCAATATTGAAGTGCAAGCTGTTTCTTCTGTTCACACCCAGGTAAGGAACATCAAGGTCAAGTTTAAATCAGAGCAAAAGCCTAATAATGAAGATGGGGTGCAGCAGAGAGACTCCTAAGAATGAAAGATCAATGAAAAGCTTTGTGCACGGATAAAACCAAAAAAAAAGACCCTTTAGTTCTGTGTGGGAAATTGAAAACCTGTTAGGTTTTATTTAATGATGAAAGAAATAAAGACCTTATAAAAATGTTGAAGCAACCTGGTACCTGCACCGTCAGACGTTTCTGTCTGTAACTCTGCCATTTTTCCTCCAGCATTATTTTCAGTTCTGCTTTCCCTTCTTTTCCTGCCACTGACTGCGTTTTGCATCGGCTTAGGCCCTTATTTTGGCATTGTGTTTGCCCGGTGTATTTGCCCTTGCCTATAAACAGGTCTGAGTACAATTATTTTTCTTCAGTTAATAATTGTTGAGAGGATCTGTGTTGTGCCCACCACTCTGCGAAGAAAGTCATAACCTGGGTCTGAAACATCCATGTCTTAGACCTTCTGCTCTGAAACACTGGATAAGCGGTTCTTCCCAGAAGTCGCTATCTGATTGTGTTTATGAATCCACCGGTGAGGGCTGATGGTATGAGGCCTGCCGTCTGCCTCCCCAGGACAACCATCTGGAGAAGTTCTTCACCCTCTGCCACTCCCTGGAGAGCCAGGTGGCCTTCCCCATTCGTGTGCTGGACCAGAAGATCAGTGAGTCGGCGCTGGAGCACGAGCTGAAGCTCAGCATCATCTGCCTGAATTCCTCCCGCCTGGAGCCGCTTGTGCTCTTCCTGCATCTCGTGCTGGACAAGCTCTTCCAGCTGTTTGTGCAGCCCATGGTCATCGCTGGTCAGCCAGGTAGGAGGCCTTGGGGGGTTGGGAAGAGACAGGCAGGGCCTTACTTTAGAAACATGGGAGCAGGGCCAGTGGGATCTTATCGAGGCTGTGAGTCCAGAGGAGACCAAGTCCACTGCTGTTTTTTTTGAGACTCCCTGGGTGTTTGAAAAAAGAAACATTAATATGGGATGCTTGAAGTTATAGATTAAAAAAAATATTAAATGTGTTGAATGACTGAAGGCAGTCGTTTAAATTCCATTCTTAGTAATTGATGGGGGCTTCCCCGATGGCTCATCAGTAAAGAATTTGCCTGCAGTGCAGGAGATGCAGGAGACTCAGGCTCAATTCCTGGGTTGGGAAGATCCCCTGAAGGAGGGAATGGCTACTGACTCCAGTATTCTTGCCTCAGAAATCCCCTGGACAGAGGAGCCTGGCGGGCTATAGTCCATGGGGTCACAAAGAATCAGACACAGCTGAGCACACCCACAGTAATTGATGGATTCCTTTAATCTCTGAAATATTTTTGCTGATTTGACAAAGGAATCCCGTGTTTTAAAGAAATAAGATAACCCAGATTGAATGGAAGTAAAGGAACACTGTAAATTGAAATTCAGTGCAGTGTGATCCATTGAGATATAATGTCATACCATAAAATTCACTGCAGTGCACAATTCAGTGGTTTTTAGTATATTCACTAGGTAATGCAACTATCACCACTACCTAATTCCAGACTATTTTCATCAGCCTCAAATGAAACCCTATACTCCTGAGCAGTCACCCCATTCTCCCCTCCCCTCAGCCATGGCAACTGCTCATCTTAAATGTTTACTTTTAACAAATGAACCCTAAATACAATATGTAAGACTTCCGTTGGAAATAACATGAGGTAGTGCCTGGGTCCAGTGGCTTTTCTAACTGCTTCAGAAATAGACTGGCTTCTGTAGGCATCTTTGTTTGCCACTTTTTCCAGCAGGGCTTGTATTATTTTGTGTTTTCCAGCTTAGCAGTTACCTTTGGGTATCCTCCATGCTGCCAGTACTGTGCTTAGAGTTGTAGGTTTTGCAATAATAATCAATGGGACTTAGAATAAAATATAGCAAAGAGCAGCAGCACAGGAGGCAAGTCCTCAAAGGAACACAGCTAAATATTGTTGGGGGCATGGTGAATATCCATTTGGGAGGAAGAAGGAACCCCCAAGGAGACTGTGTTTAGGATGGCTTTAAAGGAGGGATAAAAGGAAAGAAGCCAAAATGAAAACAGTGAGATGAGATGAGATTGGCAAAAGCAGAGAACCAGAGTGTATGGTTCACCAAAAAAAGTGATTCAGAAAAAAGTATCAAAATACACTTTTCAGGGAGTGTCATTAAGGAAGGAAATAACACTATTGGGCCATGTAATAGGAGTAAGTTGGTGGGGAGGGAATAATGAACGTGTGGCCTAGGACATACGGGGGAACTTTCAGAGCTAGGGAAGAGCGTGACCTCTGAATCCCTGGGTGTATTGTATCCTGGAGGGCATCTCCTGTACCTGCACAGACAAGGCATCCTGTGTTGTCAGGTAACTTCTCATTCATGTAGCTGGTGCCTCTCCAGCTCGATTCCTGTGGAGTGGCCATCTCTTCCTTCCCTGGATTTCTTTCTATTTTCCTCCCCCACATGTTTGGTATACTACTTTATAGGTCATCCCCAGCTATGGACTCATTTGCTAGACAAAGCATTCGTATACACATTTTGAGCTGACATTTGGGACTCTAGGGTATTGGAACAGGCAGAATGGTTAGAGGTGCTTATTCTCAAAGTTATTTATTCAGAACTTATCTGTGTCAGGCATAATAGAAGACATAGTGAGGAGACAACAAAGTATGAGAAATGCACTTTGCCCTAGAAAGGCTTCCAGCCTATCAGAGAGACAGAGTTTACCACTGAAAATATTCTAAGAACCTTGTAATATGGTGTCAATTAAGCCTGGGACTGAGTGGAGTCAGAGGCTTCCTTGAGGAGATGGGATTGTGCCGAGCATTGAAGAGTAGGTATGATTTTGTTGCTGGGAGCAACGTGGGCTTTCTAGTGAGGACAACAGCATGAGCAAAATTGCAGAAGTGAGAAGCAGATATGATGAGGACAATATAAAAACTGCCTTATTTTAAGGAAGTTGAATTTGAACAGGAAAGGGTACCAGGTGGAATAAGTAGGGTGGAGCCAAATTATGGAGGGCTTGAGCTCCTAAACACAGAGCCTGTATGGTGAAGCATTGTTTGTACAGGACCAGGGACTGACATAATACACATATGTTTTTAGGTTAATCTGTGCACCAAGAATCTGTGTTGTGCAACAACCCATCTCAAACCAGAGTGTACGTAAGAATGACGTGGGCACCTGGTTAAAATGCAGATTCTGACTCAGTAGGTCTGGGGTGGGACTTGAGATTCTACACTTCTAACAGGATCCTCGATGATACTGATGATGTCAGAGCAGTCCCCCCTGAATAGCACCCATTTACAGCATGGTTTCAAGAGGCGAGGCTGTCTGAACACGCTCACATCTTTGTCCTGAAAAACCACAGCACTGGCAGAAGGAAGATGTGAAGTCCTTTGCAGTAGCAGAGCCACACACTAGAATTTACTAAAACAACTCACCCTGCCCCAGGCCACCATCTTAACTGGCCTGGTTCAGCTGGTCAGTGACCAGGACTCCTTATCACTGCCCCCAAAGAATGTTCCACCTCAAGTTCATTAAGGACCCACTGTGGGGCCACCCGTTTTTCTCTTGGTTCCTCAGCCAACTTCTCACAGTTTGCCTTCGAGTCCGTGGTGGTCACCGCCAACAGTCTGCACAACAGCAAGGGCCTGGGCAAGGACCAGCATGGGAGGAACTGCCTGCTGGCCTCGTATGTGCACTACGTCTTCCGCCTGCCGGAGCCGCAGAGGGACACGCCCAAGTCAGGTACCGGCACCCCCGCGGGCAGGAGTCTGGTGGGCAGGGCATCCTCACCCCCACCCCGCTGCTACAGAATTCAAAATAAAATTAAAAGCCCGGAAGTTAAACTTTATTTTTCAGAGTGAGAAAAACTTACATGAATGTTGAAATTGAAAGCTTATTTCTAGATATTTCTGCCTTGCTTTCTATCAGCCTTCCTCCTCTTTTTTTGTACTCTGAGCACTTATTTTTTTCTGCTTGTTTGATAATCCATCACTGATCTTTACCCAGTTGGTAATTTCTAATTCAGCTGAGAATCTCTTTTTGTAAGAGCTGGGGAAGTAACAACAGATGCCTTAGATTCTAGGAGAATAATGATAAGGAAAAAATATGTCTTTGATAGCAGTGGTAAGCAGTGGCTCCTAAACTTTACATTACAAAAAAATAAATCCTTTTTCTCATTTCCTCCCAAACTTAACTGAAGTAATAATAATTCATTTCTCCACTCAACCAGAGCATCTGGTCAGCATGATATAAAAAGTAGCATCAATCAGTTAACAAAATTCCAGGCCCTAACAAATTAACTTGGCATGTTTATTAGTCCATGTAGCCTCATTTCAAGTAAACCTATAATTTCAAATGTTTTTAAAAATATTTGTAATATTCACAGACTTACATAATCAAATTATATATTTGAACATATGTAAATACTTAAAGGCAAAAGACATTTCTATATATAGTGTATTCATATTCTTATAAGGCTCAGAGGGTTCCTTGGATTCTCAAATCTCAGAAATACAAGACTTATAAAGCTGTCATCATTTAATAATAAATAAAAATACCCACATTTCCAGCTTGTCTCGAGAAGTAATAAGCTAGAGCTGAGGAGCAGCTGAGGAGTAGCCCTTGTCTTTGGATGAGACATGAGCTTGCAGTTTACCACAGTCCTTACCTCTCCCTACTGCCTTACACCCTATCTTTCCCCCCAAATTTGTCTCCCTTAGGCATTTGCTAATAAGACCCTAATTCCAAGACCTAATCTGTTGAGTGTCTGCTCTACTATCTACCTCATCCCTCCTTGGTTCCTTCTCAAACCAGTAAGTCACTCTGATCCCTTTCTGTTGACATGTCCGTACCTGGTGGGTTGCAGGTGGCCCCACTGTCCTCCCAGACCCTCGCTACCACACGTATGGACGCACATCTGCTGCAGCTGTGAGTTCAAAGCTGCTGCAGGCCCGGGTGATGAGCAGCAGTAACCCAGACCTCGCAGGGACACACTGTGCAGCAGATGAGGAAGTTAAGAACATCATGTCTTCAAAGGTAAGGCAGGTGTCAAACCCTGGATAGAGACGTGGGCTATTTAATTTCTGACTAACACTTGGAGAGACAACACAAAATCACCCACTCCTGCTGCCTACTGTCTTGGTCAAATGCACAGCTTTCAAGTTATTCAAATTCTTTTATTTTGAAATTACTGAGACCATTCTGAAAGATGTAGAGGCAAGACTGGCATTTGGGGGTCTGAGCAGAGTTAGTGGACTTGGGTGGGAAGTTTCTTGAGCATAGCTGGTTTAGCCCCATGGCATCTGTGAATACCTTGAGTTTCATTTTCAGGGGAAAAATTTGCTTTAACTGTTTTTGATGCCTAGAAAGGATTTTTTTCATTTTGTTTTGTATTATTTTTTAATACCTGCCTTTTAGATTTGTTAACATCCATAGATTGATTATCCCATGTAAGAACCCCAAAGATCAAAGTCAAGTTTTGTAAACAAAAATTGAGATCTTGAGAGGGTTGGTGACTTGCCCTAGATTGTTTTCTTTTCATGAATTCTTTATTTTTTTCATCAACTTTTTATTTTATAAACATTTTGGATGTATAGAATTACATCTATATATAACTGAAAATTTTTGTGTGCTCAATAGTTTTCTGGTTACTAATATTTTTAGCATATTTGTCACAATTAATGAACCAAATATAACATGTTATTAACTAAAATTTATATTTTATTCATATATTCTCAGTTTTTCCTGAATGTATTATTTCTATTCTATCCCACCCAGGATACCACATTATATTTTGTAGTAATATCTCCTTAGCTCCTTTAGGTTATGACACTTTCTTAGTTTTTCCTTGTTTTTGAGTACTTTGACAGTTTTGAAGCATATTGGTCAGGTATTTTGTAGAATGCCTCTCATTTGAAATTTGTTTTAATTGTGATACAATTCACATACTAAAAAATTCACCCCATTAAAATGTGTAATTCAGTGGTTTTTCATATATGTATAAAACTGCCATGAATTCTTAATCTAATTTTCTTTCCAGTTATCTGTGACCTCAGGTTGGCTAATCTTTTATAATAAAGTCATTTTCTCTGATGAAGATAAATCAAACTCTTTAGCCTTTTACATCATTTCCCTTGAGACACCCACTTGAGACATTATGTTGTGAGACAGAAAATCTGGAGACCAGGGTTGGTCTTGATCTGATCGCACTCAGGCCTGTGGTCATGGGCAAGTCTGTTCCTGCCCTGAGCCTGATTTTCCTTGTTTCTACAGAGGTTCTGAACCCTGGGTGAATGTCAGAAGCATCTATAGATCCACTCCTAGAGATTCTGATGATATATAGGTTATATCTTATGAAATTGTATGAAATACCTTTTTTGATTTACCGAATAAATGCAAGGATGTGCTGGAGCTGGTTCATATCAGTTTCTGAGAACTGATTGTTAAATTTCCAGGAATTTTCTGAACCAGTTGTTAAACACAGACCTTATTAAAAATTAAATTATATCAATTAACACATAAGTTATAGGAAAAAGGTAATCTAAATGCATTGTGGTCTCCTGGAACACAACAGGGCACAAGTGGAAAAACTGGTGAAATTTGAATAAAGCCTATGGTATAGTTAACAGTTAATGTGCAGTGCTAATCTCTTAATCTTGACAAATATACCATAGTTATGTAAAATATAACATAAGAGGAGTTTGGCGAAGGGTATCCAAGAACTTTCTGTGCAACATCTGCAGCTTATTCACAAATCTGAAATTATTCCATTTTTACAAGGGAGTACTCAAATTTCATCCCTTCATAAGTATTTTACTATATTTTATTGTTATCTGTATTTTCGAGGTTATTTATGTCTGTTGTTTCTGTGCAGTGGAAATACTGTATGGTCAGTTTGCTACTGCATATCTCTTCCCAACACCATATTCAGTAATGTCACGATAACTTGAAATCAGGCATGATGGAAGCATTCACAGCACAGAAATTGGCAAATTCTACAGATCACCCCCTCCCTTCTGAGAGCTGGTTGTTAAGCATTGGCCAGCACACCAGAAAACAAAGATCATGGCATCTGGTCCCATCACTTCATGGGAAATAGATGGAAAAACAGTGGAAACAGTGTCAGACTTTATTTTTTGGGGCTCCAAAATCACTGCAGATGCTGATTGCAGCCATGAAATTAAAAGACGTCTTACTCCTTGGAAGGAAAGTTATGACCAACCTTGATAATATATTAAAAAGCAGAGACATTACTTTGCCAACAAAGGTCCGTCTAGTCAAGGCTATGGTTTTTCCCGTGGTCATGTATGGATGTGAGAGTTGGACTGTGAAGAAAGCTGATCACCCACGAATTGATGCTTTTGAACTGTGGTGTTGGAGAAGACTCTTGAGAGTCCCTTGGACTGCAAGGAGATCCAATCAGTCCATTCTAAGGGATGTCGATCCTGGGTGTTCATTGGAAGGACTGATGCTAAAGCTGAAACTGCAATACTTTGACCACCTCATGCAACAAGTTGACTCACTGGAAAAGACTCTGATGCTGGGAAAGGTTGGGGGCGGGAGGAGAAGGGGACGACCGAGAATGAGATGGCTGGATGGCATCACCGACTCTGTGGACATGAGTTTGAGTGAACTCCGGGAATTGGTGATTCACAGGGAGGCCTGGCGTGCTGTGATTCATGGGGTCGTGGAGAATCGGACACAACTGAGCGACTGAACTGAACTGAACTGAGCACACCATGGTTCAGTTTCACATCTAAGTCCCCTTTGCTGCTGCTGCTAAGTCACTTCAGTCGTGTCCGACTCTGTGAGACCCCATAGATGGCAGCCCACCAGGCTCCCCCGTTCCTGGGTTTCTCCAGGCAGACAATATCATTTCAGATTGCCTAGGGGAGAAGTGGATAGCAGCTATTACTGACAGATTTTATTTTTACAGTTTCCTTTAATGAAAGTGAAGATTTTAAATTTCTCTGTGGACTGGGTTAACAATTGTTAAATTATTTGGTAGTGAGGGGAGAAAATTTTGTCTAGAAGAATCAAGCCTCATCTTCCTTTCAGACACAAATCTGCCCCAGGTGTACATGTGTTCCCCTTCTTGAACCCCCCTCCCACCTTCCTCTTCATTTTTGACAAATTATTAAATAGTGTAGAGGAGACTGGGAACAGTACCACGTTAACCCACAGAGAGGCACTGTTCCCACACATTTTTTTCCCCTTCTTTCCAGTTAAGTCAGAGACTTAGTTGAAGGGACTGTTTCTTAACTAGGATGTGACTCTAGGTGGCTCCATACCAGCTAACAGTGAATATCTCGGGAGCAAGTAGGATTAGGTATACTTTACCTTATTTGCTTTTATGTTTATTTTTGGCAATTGTTTTACCTTTGTAACAAGAAAAAAAAATACATTAACAGTGAATTCTAAGCTGATTTCCAGGCCATTGGCTCATCTTTCTGGGGACCACTATGGGTTGACTGTGGAGTCCTGGTTTGTGTATTTCAGATTGGTGATCGCAGCTGCAACCGGATGTCTTACTATTGCTCCAGCAATAGTGATGCTCCAAGTTCAACAACAGCCCCTAGGCCAGTCAGCAAAAAGGTACCGAACAGAGCCGTGTGAGGATACGTTGCCCACCTTCTCACTGTTATTAAAATAGTACTTTCCTTCCTTGTTCTGGCCCTTCTAATGTATATACCAAACACACACACACACACACACACACACACACACACACACACTTTGGCAGCCCTGTTCCAGATCCCTCATTTTTTGACCACCCAGTTACCTCCTAACTCAGTGGTTCTCCAACTTACTGTGCATCAGAAGTACTTGGGTGGTTTGTTAAAACTGACTGCTGGCCCCTAGAGTTTCTGATTCAGTAGATCTAAAGTAGGGTCCAAGGGTTTACATTTCTGACAAGTCCCCAGATGATGCTAGTCCAGGAACCATACTGTGTTAGCTTCTTTTTTAGTAAAAGGAGAACTGGGGACAATTCATCCTCAACACAGTGAAGGCAGTAACTAGGTATCATTTATTTCAATGACAACCCACTCCAGTATTCTTGCCGGGAAAATCCCATGGACCAGAGGAGCCTGGCAGGCTATAGTCCATAGAGTCACAAAGAATCAGACACGACTGAGCATGAGCCTTTCAATACTGTATCAGACATGAAAAGCTTCCTTGTAATTCTTTCTAATCAGCCTTACCTATGAATTCAGAGACTTGACAAGCTGTTAAACCGCTCACCAGGTGTCTTTATATTAATAGAATTCTTCAGTTGTCACATGTTACATAATCTAACGGTGTGGAATAAAAAAGAAATAACACGTGTCTGCCCCAAGTTTTCACCTCTGCCTGGTATCCAAGGATCTCACCAATTTAGTCACTACTTAAGTTAATGTCTTGAGTGTCTTTCAAGACCCTTATTAAAATGTAAATATGCTGATTGGAAGGCTAATATAGGAAACTCTTTGCAGAAGCTAACAGGGAAATATGTGTATTCAACAGGCCCCAAGGGAATGAGCCTCAGCACAGCTCACTTTGGCCTAGGTGAGGGAAAAATCAGGCATGGGGAAGCCCTGGAAGGTCCGGTGCTGCAGACTTGGACTGCAAGTCTGGGACTGGGCTCTGCTTGTCTGGAAAGAGGTACCAAGAGTTAATTCTAAAAGGAGAAGTGAAAGAAGATGTATGAAGTGTTGAAAATAAATATGTCACCTACTCTAAATCTTAGCTTTGAGCTTTGCAGGGACTGGTTACAAGTACTGTTTTCCTTCTTAAGGACCATGATTTGCCTATAGCCTGTTTTCTTCAGGCAGGGCCTGATTTCCTCTGGGAGCAATTAATTTGTTTTGATTTTGTTTCTGGTCATTTCAATGACCAGAAGAGAATCATTTCATTTAAGGGGAAGGTTTAGCTAGTGTGTCTCCTTAGTTGCTCAGCAAACAGGGTTTAGCTGCTTGGCTGTTTTCTGTAACCTCCAGAGCAAGGTGTTCTTGTAATAACGTTGCCTGGTAAGCAGCATAAATTACTTTAAGAAGCAGCTTATCGTCCTCTAATCTCCTCTTGCCACAAGACTCTGGCGATCAAACTGACCTATTTTCCAGAGGTTACCTTTGAAGCTCATGAAGTGTCTCTCTTACAATAGGAAGATCCAGGTATAGCCGAGTTTCATCACAAGCGAGCTTAGACCACCTGCTAGATTAACATGCAGCCCTGCACCTCTCCCAAGAGGAGGAACTTCCCTGAAGTCCCGCAACAGCACACACGTTTTCACATATATTAAAATTGTAAAGGTTTTACTCACTTAACAGAGTGAAGTGGGACCAATGACAAGCAGAAACATTTTAGCATTCTCCATTTGTCCCCATTAGTCATCCAGGGATGTCACTAGTTCAAATACCCAGACATCTACACGGAGAACTTTCTGTTTGTCTCCTTTTAGTTTATCTGAGTAACTCTCCAATTTTACTGTACTTAAGAATCAGTAAGTAGGTAGGTAAGTAGTAGGTAAGTAGGTAGTAAGTAGGTATGTTTTGCATACCTACTGTACAGTATGGGTAATTTAAAGGTTTATCAAGGGTAAGCTTTGCTCTAATCAATTTTTACTTTGAGTGTTGACTTTAAAAGTTTATTTTCACATATGCCATTACCCTAGGATGTGATATTAGGGTATTCAAGTAGTTTCAGCTTTCTTACCCACTGAGCAATAATAAAAAAAAAATGAGTTCATCTGTATTTATTCTACATTTTATGGTTGTAAGATAAATGAAATCCACAGAAAATGCTCAGATGTCATTTTTGCCATCAGTTAGAGTAACCATCTATCCTAGTTTTCCTGAGTCTTAGGGGGTCCTTGGGATGCAGGGCTTTCCATGTTAAGGCCAGGACAGTGTTGACTGGTAAAAACATGCACAAGCTAAAATTTGAGAGTTATGTTTTATTGGGGGACGTTATTGAGGACTGTACCCTGGAAAACAGTCTCTCAGTTATCTCTGAGGGACTATTTCAGAGTCAAGGAAAGAGCCAGGATTTATAGGAGGTTTTACTGGAAAAGAAACCAAAAACGTGTAGTTGCACATCAAAAGATGTTCACAAAAACTAGACATCTTGAGTTAATGATTTTAGTGGTTTTCTATATATGGGAAGATACAAGAGTCTGGGCTCATTGAAATTATTCCTTCGATATGCACCTTTACTATCTAGAGTCAGTATGCTGTCTTTCTCCATTCTGAGTTCCCCTCAGGGTGCACTGTCTGCTCCATCATAGCGACTGATGGCTTGTTGGCCTTAAAGCATATGTGGCTTAGTGAGGTGACAGGCAAACTGACCTGGGTTGGTTGCCTCACCTTTGCTGTTAACCTTGTTTGCCATCACAGCTGTTGTCCAGAATGTTAACAAGGATCCAGATAAACTAGGGGACAGGGAAGATGCAAAAGGTGTAAGAAATAACTGCTACATTTGCAGTCCGATGAGCAGTCTCATGACTTGGTGAGAAGTGTAGACGTAAAGTGGAGCATCAGACCCTGGAACACTGAGAGAGTTCAAGCTGCTACCTCTATACCTTTTAACACACATAATCTACTAATAAGACTTCTCTTGTAGCTCCGCCTGCAGTGCAGGAGACCCAGGTTCAATTCCTGGGTCAGGAAGATCCCCTGGAGAAGGAAATAGCAACCCACTCCAGTGTTCTTGCCTAGAGAATCTCATGGACAGAGGAGCCTGGTGGGCTACAGTCCATGGGGTCACAAGAGTCGGACATGACTTAGTGACTTAACCACCACTACTCATAAACTGAACTCATCTCATTTCCCACAAAGCCATAGACGGATTATAAAAACAAAATACCGTCTTGACAGTGTTTTTCTAATTGAGGTTCCTGGACCAGCACATAACCTCAGGCCCTGTTCCAGACCTGCTGAATCTGAAACGCTGGAGGTGGGCTCAGCAATCTGTTTCCTAGCAAGCCCTCCAGGGGATTCTGGTGCACATTCAAATCTGAGAACCATTGCCACCAATCGAGTTTATATATGAGAAAACTGAGGGTTAGGAGAGGAATGGTTTATACATGGTCACGCAGAGGGTTTACAGTGGAACCTGGGAGGAAGATAACAGACAGTCCCAGTTCCAACTGCTGCCCATGAATGCTTCCCCCATAGAAGCTTCGTTTCCCTGATGAGGCCATTCCTTCCAATCTAGCTGTCCAGTACAGTGCCACCACCAGCCTTCTGCCTGCTTAAAACGCCCTCCATTCTCAGGTTATTTCAGCATTGACTTTACCATCCACTGTGGTCTAAGACATCTGGGACAAATGCATCAATACTAACAGAGTATTACAACTGGGAAAAAAGAAAAATTGGCAAATAAAGCACCTAATACAGACTGTCATTACATACGTGTAATATTTTTGTGTTTGTTGTCCAGCATTTCCATGAGGAGCTTGCCCTACAGATGGTGGTCAGCACCGGAATGGTGAAAGAAACAGTCTTCAAGTACTCCTGGTTCTTCTTTGAGCTTCTGGTGAGATTCTTACACGTGTATATCTGTGCTCAGCAGGGCACAGACACCGCATTTAGACAGACAGTGAGGTTCCCTGTAGTAGGAACTGACATCTTCTCTACTGAGTTGCTCCTGAGAAACCCTGGGCTCATTCTTTCAGTGTTAACTCTCCCTCACCCCTTCATCCACCTTCCGCCAAACGTTACTGATTCTGCCTTGAAAATGTACCTGCACCTGCCACATCTCACCATCTTTACCACTCCCCGTCTGGCCAAGCTGCCATCATGCCTGCAATCACATCCTCCTTGCCCACATATACTCATTTTTGCCCTCTGCCCATCCAGTCTGTACAGGGCAACTCAGTGTTACCAGGTAATGACACTTTCCTCTTTAAAACCTTTCAGTGATTTTCAGAGTGCTGGAAATAAAGCGCACATTTTTCTCAAGGCCTAAAAAGCCCTTGTATGATTCTGCTTCCCTTCATCTCTAACCTCCTCTTAAGACCATTCCCCGCCTCTTTCAGCCACATTGTTTCCAGTTTGATCCTTTGAAGATGCTGAGGCTTTTTCAGTCTCAGAGCCTTTTAAAGATGCTCTCCCCACTCCCTCCCTTTCATTTCCCCCATCCCCTGCACACATACACACTTTGGAGGCTGGGGGGGGTGGTGTTCTCTTTAGGTCTCAGCGTTAATGTCACCACCTCTTAGAGGCCTGTGCTAACTTCCTCATACCTTAATATGTCTACCACTCTATTCCTCTCTTTTTAAACACCCTCTTTATTTCCTTCTTAGTGCTTATCACAATTTGTTTTTCTCTCTTGCGCATTGGATTTCTAGGATTTGGGTCTGTCTTCTTCATTATTCTGCCTTTAGATGCAGAACATGGCTTGACATCATACAAGCACCAACTAATACTCATTGAGGGGAAAAATGAAACTTGTAGATATGTTTACCTGCAACTTCTATCTGTTCTCTAGCAGAAAATCAAACGGTATAACATACTCTTTAATTTAAAAATGAAGAGAATAATAGTAATACCTATTTTATACTGGAAGTGAAAGGATTTTACCATAAAGCCACTAGAATAAGCATTTTGTCAATGTTTGTAAATAGAGATTCTTTGTGAAATGAGTTTAAATGAAAAAGTATGAAAACACAGACACTAACTACACAAAAATACACACACAGACACTCCAGAGGATAAAGACTGGACTAAAATTTAGTAACAGTGTTAGCTTCACATTGACGGGATGTTTTTCCTCTGTGACACTGTTTTTAAGTGGATAATTTTTTTTAAGAGAAAGATGGTGGGATTTTCACCTGAGCTCTAGTTTATCTATGTAAGTTCAAGCCCAGGTGAAAGAGGACAATACTGAACATAGAAAACAAGACATGTTCTCTGTGGACATGGAACAGGATACAGAGAACAAGAAGGTCAAAGGAAACAAAAATAAAGCACACATTGTTGAGGAAATGGGAAGTAATGTGCAGTAGAGCTTAAAAGAAGTCAAGCCCCTGCAGCAGAAGCACATCAAGGGTTTAAACCTGCTAGAGCAGCAGTCCCCAGCCTTTTTGGCACCGGGGACCAGTTGTGTGGAGGACAGTTTTTCCATGAACCAGGGGTGAGGGGAGGTGGTTTCAGGATGATTCAAGTGCATTACACTTACTGTGCACGTTATTTCTATTATTATTACATCAACTCCACCTCAGATCATCAGGCATTAGGTCCCAGAAGTTGGGGATCCCTGCCCTGCCTTAGAGTTCCACTGATTTCCCACCCCTCATTGGAAAAAAGTATTGCTAGAGATGTCTTTTCAGAGCACAATGCCAGATGCTTGCAGCAGAATCACCTGTGAGTGCTTAATGAGAATCACGCAGATCCGGACCCCTTCCTAGAATGCTGAGTGCAATGAGGGACAGGGAGCCGATGGTGCAAGTGCCTTCCAAGCACACTGAAGATCCACTAGTCCACACTGCCTCTGCTCTGCGAGGCCCGAACAAAGCTAAGGGTCTTTATGTGCATCTCGCACCAGGAGTTTGCATTCTAAAGCCAAGCTGATTCAGGTGGATGGCTGCAGATCACAAGTCTTGGAGCAGCAGCATTAGCAGTGAGACACGAGCTTTGTGCTTTGGCAGGAAAAGGCTGGCCATAAATTCTTGAGGGAAGAAAAGACTCAAAACCACCACTCCATGCCCAGTACATCCTGCTTCTTTGTACCCATCCCACCCACCATCAAGTTTCTCCATAAAGATTTACTCAGCTCATAATCCATCTATAGATAATTCATACAAATAATCTTCAACTGAGTTGATCTTCCATACTGCAAATTTTGAAAGACATGAAGCAAAAGCTCGTTTTGATATTATAGAATCTTCCTGATGGCTCAGATGGTAAAGAATCTGCCTGCAATGCAGGAGACCCAGGTTGAATCCCTGGGAGAAGGGAAGATCCCCTGGAGAAGGGAATGGCTGCCACTCCAGTATTCTTGCCTGAGAATTCCATGGACAGAGGAGCCTGGTGGGCTGCAGTCCATGGGGTCACAAAGAGTCAGACACAACTGAGTGACCAACAGATTTTTCATTAAGAAGAGAGTCCCAAAGGAAAGCAGTATCTCGATTCAAATATGTTTCATATTGGGAATTCCCTGTTAGTCCAGTGGTCAGGACTCTGAGCTTTCACTTTTGTGGCCCTGGGTTCAATGCCTGGTTGGGGAATTAAGATCCTGCAAGCTTCATGGTGAAGCCAAAAAAATGTTTCATATTATTTACTCACACATATGCACACATGTCACTTAATCATTCTTAGATCTCATTTAATAGTTATAAATTACAAGGTTATCATGAGCAGTTATCCCCAGTGCACACGCAGGACCCCAAGGCTAAGCAGCCCTCTCAGCCCAGCCCTCTCAGCCAGGGAGGGACAGAGCCTCAGTTCCACAGTGCTCTAGTTCAAGTTCTGTTCCTCTGTGATTTTGCTTCTCCTTGGAAACTTAAAGTTACAAAATATTTTCTTAGCTTAACATATTAATAACGTGAGAACTTTGTATTCTGAAGTCAGCTTTAATGCAGTGCCACAATTACTATCCCATTCCCAGTGGCAATGAATTCAGCTTTGCTAGGCCTGAATGGCTCCTTGTGACATCATAGAGCTCTCTTTCTGAAGCGAGTTTGCATTCTCTGCAGATGTAATGATGACTCTGTCCTTCATATAGTCCCAGTAACAGCTGGCATCCCCAAGGGAGGAAGAATAATAACATCTAAAATGTGTTGAGCACCTAACTACATGCATGCCAGGCACCATTGTAAGCCTTGTGAGCATTATCTTGTTGAATCCTCAGACAACCTTCAGACAGGAGCTTTTCATTGTCCCCAGTTTACAGATGGGGTTGGAGGAAGTTTGAAGGCCATAAGGAGAAGTTTGTGGGTCCACCAAGCCTTGTCAGTCCCACTTCAATGCCCCTAACCCCCTAACTGCAGGGAGCTGAGAACCGTGGAAAAGCTGAAAATTGCTTTTGATCTTGCACATTTATTTATTAGGACTCAGTAGTGAAGTGACTTACAGCAGCAGCAGCAGGCTCAGGAAAGAAAGCAAAAGTTAAAGCTGATAGGATTCCTTCCTCTAGGAGTCCCTTATGGTAAACATTAGAAGCTGGAAAGAAAGTCCTGCTGAAATGAGCACTTGGAGGGGGTTGGTCAACATGTAGATCTCCCAGGGCACCAGTTATCTAGGGCTCTGTAGGTTATAACTAAGTCTGTCAGGGTCCCGGCAGTACAGCATTGCTCAAAAGGGTTAACTGAAAAGCATTTACCAAGGGACTTTGCCCAGGGTATGTGCAGGGTTACAGGAGTAGAGGAGGGTTGGTGAGACACCCAGGGAGCAGGAGGTGCTGGAAGCTGGGTAAGGAGCAGTATAATCGAGGCTGAGAGAAAGCCGAGGCAGAGAACAGAGTCCGTATGACGGGAGCTGACATCAAAGAGGAACACTGCCAGAAGCACGCTGCCCGGGAATGAGGACAGTGGGTTGGGTGTTTACCTGGACCATTCTCTTCTCCTGCCCACTGGTCCTCTGATGGTGCCTTCTATTGGCCAGCTCCAACCGGAAGCCCAAGTTCAAGGAGTCCTGAATGATGTAGTCTGCAGAGGTCAGCTTCCTAGGGCTCAAAGATAGAGAAGGGCAAGAAAAGGAGCTGGAAGCTAGGGTGGAGGCAGATGGAAAAGTAGCAGCCCCAGCCAGACTCTGCAAGGAAACTGATCTTGGATTCAGACTGGGTGCCCAGTCCTCCACACGTTGCTTATGCAGTTGCCTTACAGATGCACGAGAAGGTGATTCCACACCAAACAGCTGTTTTCCCAAGAAGCTTGAAGAGAAAGGAACTACACCCTCCTTGAGTTTAGCCAACTACCTAGGCGATATAACACCCTTTAGTTGTATTAATGCCCACGTGCTAATGAACAACCACTTTGGCATCATCAGAGCTGTTGAAAACAATCCTTGGGCAGATTTCACAGTTGCTAATGAATAAATCCCCATGCTTCTAGAAACTGTTGAGCCAGACGTTGGGGACATAGAGGTAAATGATGACCCACTTTACCCCGAAGTCTACACCAAGGGTTTCTTAGTATCCCTGCTTTGAATGGGTCACAGAGGCCCATATGGAGGAAAATATTTTCCTGCCTTAACCCACGCCACAAATAATGACCAAGAATCCACTACTATTTCTAATGTGTGTTTCTCTCTGGAGATGCAAATGACACAGTAGTTGGCAAGTAACTGACAGTCTGGCAGGAGGCTGTTAGCTGTAAGTATGGTATTGTGAGGATTATCTATTTGGTTGTAGAATGGCCAAACTCAGCAGGCAGGAGCCAAA
This sequence comes from Moschus berezovskii, assembly GCF_049115385.1. Classification (NCBI taxonomy): domain Eukaryota; kingdom Metazoa; phylum Chordata; class Mammalia; order Artiodactyla; family Moschidae; genus Moschus; species Moschus berezovskii. The sequence continues at coordinate 51,150,121 of NC_142466.1, read as the reverse complement.
CACAACAGTGAGTGCTAAAAACCCAGTACTGGGGTGGGTTAGGCATTGGGGATCCACGAGCAGGTAGCTCCAAACAGAGGGGCTTGTCTTCCTCGGTCCTTAGTTAGGATCATAGCAAGAGAGGTACTTTGTGAGACAAAAATCAGGTCCAGTTCCTATCTCTCATTCAGGTACACCACTGAGGGTTTGTGACTCTATGGGGTACAGACACGTCCCTGTGTCCTGAGCCAAAAAGGACTGTACTGTAAAAAGAAACTGGGGTTCTTACCTTGGGCTTTAGGATTTTATATTTTTAGGTCTTCCCCAAGCTTGCTATGGCATTGTCTTAAAACGTAAAACATATTTACCTATCTGTCTGCTTTTGCTTCTTAGTTTACCTTTTCTTTTTTTTTTTTTTTGTTTGTTTATTTTTTTTAAATCTCTGTTTATCTCAGTACTAAAGAAAATTGCCAGCCCTGGCTTCTTAGAAACAGAAATCTGCTATTAGAGCTTTTAGAAAGGTGAAAGTGTTAATCATTTAGTCATGTCCAACTCTTTGCAGCCCCATAGACTAGCCCACCAGGCTCCTCTGTCCATGGAATTCTCTAGATGAGAATACTGGAGTAGGTTAGCCATTCCCTTCTCCAAGAGATCTTCCCAACCCAAGGTTCATACCCAGGTATCCTGCACTGCAGGTAGATTCTTTACCATTTGAGCCACCAGGGAAGCCCAGTGCTTTTAGGAGTGAAAGTCATTTTCCCATACACTCTCTTTGTCCCCTCTTCTTCCAGTCCTGACCTAGGGGGTCACCTTGAGGCAAGTGTGGGCAGTTTAACATTCTGGGGCCATTTCTTTTTGCAGTGTCTCTCAGACTATCATGGACACATTTATAGAAGGGGTAAACACCCAACCATACCATCTCCCAGCCTTTCCCATCCAACTGTTTCTGATAGCTCTGAGAGTTTCCAACAAGGACAGGATACAACCTCAGACCCTATCAAAGAGACTATTGACCCAGGAATCTCCTGGCCCAGGAAGAAGTCCAATAAAATAAGCATGATGTTGATTTAAAATTGTGGTAGGCATTGAGCTGGTGTTGTCCCAGTCATAATACAGGCTATCACTGATTGATTATAGGTTTTTATTTAAACTACATATACATTAAATATGTATTTTAAATATATAATTATATAAATATTTACATATGTATATTTAGCAAGCTAGTTTTGTAAAACTCACAATATAATTTCTCGTAGAGACAGTGTTCCAAATAGTGGTTAAGTTTCCAGCCTGCATACTATAGAATTGTTTTTGGAAAAACTTCTCCCGTTCTACTTGAAGCTGACATAAGAGGGACATTTCTCTCTTCTTCTCACTGTAGTTTCAGAGACAGAAATGACTTCAGTTTACATCAGAAACGTCTCATAAGCAGTTCCTTTTCCTGTAAAGTTGTGTGCCGTGATAGGACGGTGCTGCAGTGGTCAAGTGGGGCCCAGCCCAGGTCTGCCTTCCCAGTTGAGAGAAGGGGAGTCTTGTGACACTGCAGCTGAAGAATTAAGCTCTCCCTGGCTTTGTCAGCATCAAGAAGGGAGCCCCCGACTTGAGGTCAGGAAGAGGGCACCCTTCCCACCTCCTGCTGCCATGGTAACCATCAGGGTGTCAGGAGCAATTTTCAGACCAGAGCCTGCATGGGCAACCAACCACCAGCACAGATAAAGTGTTAGAAAGTCCATTGTTAATGAGCTTTTCTTCCAGGCTTTTCCCTTTTTCCATAGTGTACAAGCAGGTCACCAGTTTCCATGTTGACATTTCCCCCATCTTCTCTGTAGGTGAAAAGCATGGCCCAGTATGTACATAACATGGACAAGCGGGACAATTTTCGGAGGACTCGTTTTTCTGACCGTTTCAAAGATGACATAACTACTATTGTTAATGTGGTCACCTCGGAGATTGCAGCCCTTTTAGTAAAACCTCAGAAGGTAACTGTGTCATTTTACTCTTTACTGTCTGAAATTTTTTACCCTGGGCGTATATTATTTTCATAATCAAAGAAAAATAAGCATCATCTTAAGACAGTAATTAAAATGTAACTAGCTGTACATAACAACTAAATTCACTTTGTTATACTGGACAGCACCCTGTGGTGGGGCTGGGGCATTGCTATCAAAAATTACAATGTGGGGAATTCCCTGGTGGTCCAGTGGTTAGGACTCTGGGCTTTTACTGACAAGGGCCCAGGTTCAATCCCTGGTTGGGAAACGAAGATCCCACAAGCCGAATGGAGCTTGTACAAAATGAAATTATAATGTGGAATTAAAGCAGTTTAAGCTATTGTATCAACACACTATGAGAGGGAATATTTTTGTTCTTAGCAAATATACCCTGAAGTTTTATGATATTTCTCAAATGGTTCAGAAAAAAAATTGAACATGAAGAGAGAATGATAAAGCAAGTATAGCAAAATATCCAGCCTAATGATGAGCCTAATTGAGGAGTTCTTTTGGCTATTCTTGCTCCTTTTCTGTAAATTTGAAATTATTTCAAAATAGAAAGTTTAAAAAAAAGTAAAATGAAATAAAACAAAATTCATAAATTTGAAGCATAATTAAAAATTCTATAAAATTTGAAGCAGCAATGATCATTATTAATACCTTTATCATTATGAAGAATTTGTATGCTACTCTGTACTTAGGAGAAAAACTTCCTCTTGGTCATTTCTTATGGCAGACTTTGTGAGAGTGGCAGTGGTGTCTCATTTTGGCAGGCATGAAAAATGAGACACAGTGAGGTTGATAAATTTTCCAAAAGTCAACGCAGCAAAGTCAAGACTGAAGATTCCAAGCCCAGCATATTCAGACAGATACTTAAGTAGTGGTCTATGTGGAGGATGCTAAGAGCATGAGGACTTGCCACTCCATGGTAACTGTGGAAACTTCTTTACCAAGTCTCCACCCATGCCAGTGGCTGGTCAGCTTGGCCTGAATTTGCAAACTGCTCATCATAGCAAGAGGAAAACATTTAAAATCATATTTTCAATAGTTCAGAGCAAATTGATTTATCATTCTGAGAATAAAGGACATAAACATGAAAAAGTGAATCCCTAGAGACGGGAACAAGATGGCGGAGGAATAGGACGGCGAGACCACTCTCTCCTCCACAAATGCATCAAAAGAACATTTGAACGCGAGTAAAGTCCACAAAACAACTTCTGAATGCTGGCAGAGGACGTCAGGCACCCAGAAAAGCAGCCCATTGTCTTCGAAAGGAGAACAGGACTGAACAACTGAGCCTTAAAAAGTGTCCACCCACCCCCTAGTATCAGGGCGGAAATTAGACACTGAAGAGACCAGCAGACAGAAGCTAAAACAGAGGGAACCACCTTGGAAATGACAGATAGAGACGTCTAGAGACTACTCCAAGAATAAGACCAAAAACCAGAGGCAAGAGGCTTAAGCCCGAATCCTGAGAACACCAGAGAAGTCCTGACTCCAGGGAACATTAATCGATAAGAGCTCATCAAACGTCTCCATACCTACGCTAAACCCAAGGGTCAACAAGTTCCAGAGCAAGACATACCACGCAAATTCTCCAGTAACACAGGAAACTAGCCCTGAGCTTCAATATACAGGCTACCCAAAGTCACTCCAAACCCACTGACATCTCATAACTCATTACTGGACACTTCATTGCACTCCAGAGAGAAGAAATCCAGCTCCACCCACCAGAACACCGACACAGGCTTCCATAACCAGGGAACCTTGACAAGTCACCTGTCCAACCCCACACACAGCAAGGAAACTACATAATAAAGAGAACTCCACAAACGGCCAGAAGAGGGAAAGGCCACCCCAAGCAAAGCATTATAAGCAAGCTGAAGAAGCAGAGAAATACCCAGCAAGTAAAGGAACAAGATAAATGCCCACCAACACAAGCAAAAGAGGAAGATATAGGGAATCTACATGAAAAAGAATTTCGAATTTTGGTGGTGAAAATGATTCAAAATCTTGAAAGCAAAATGGAGTTACAGATAAATAACTTGGAGAAAAGGATTGAGAAGATGGAAGAAAGGTTTAATAAGGACTTAGAGGAAATAAAAAAGAGTCAATATACAATGAATAATACAATAGATGAGATCAGAAACACTCTGGAGGGAACAAACAGTAGAATAACAGAGGCAGAAGACAGGATAAGCGAGCTAGAAGATAGAATTGTAGAAATAAATGAAACAGAGAGGAATAAAGAAAAACAAATTAAAAGAAATGAGAACAATATTAGAGACCTCTGGGACAATGTTAAACGCTCCAACATTCGAATCATAGGAATCCCAGAAGAAGAAGACAAAAAGAAAGACCATGAAAGAATACTTGAGGAGATAATAGTTGAAAACTTCCCTAAAATAGGGAAAGAAATAATCACCCAAGTCCAAGAAACCCAGAGAGTCCCCAACAGGATAAACCCAAGGCGAAATACTCCTAGACACATATTAATCAAATTAACAAAGATCAAACACAAAGAACAAATATTAAAAGCAGCAAGGGAAAAACAGCAAATAACACACAAGGGGATTCCCATAAGGATAACAGCTGATCTTTCAACAGAAACTCTTCAGGCCAGGAGGGAATGGCAAGACATACTTAAAGTGATGAAAGAAAATAACCTACAGCCCAGACTACTGTACCCAGCAAGGATCTCATTCAAATATGAAGGAGAAATCAAAAGCTTTACAGACAAGCAAAAGCTGAGAGAATTCAGCATTACCAAACCAGCTCTCCAACAAATGCTAAAGGATCTTTTCTAGACAGGAAACACAGAAAGGGTGTATAAACTCGAACCCAAAGCAATAAAGAAAATGGCTACGGGATCGTACTTATCAATAATTACCTTAAACGTAAATGGGTTGAATGCCCCAACCAAAAGACAAAGGCTGGCTGAATGGATACAAAAACAAGACCCCCATATATGTTGTCTGCAAGAGACCCACCTCAAAACGAGGGACACATACAGACTGAAAGTGAAGGGCTGGAAAAAGATATTCCATGCAAATAGAGACCAAAAGAAAGCAGGAGTAGCAATACTCATATCAGATAAAATAGACTTTAAAACAAAGGCTGTGAAAAGAGACAAAGAAGGAAACTACATAATGATCAAAGGATCAATCCAAGATGAAGATATAACAATTATAAATATTTATGCACCCAACATAGGAGCACCGCAATATGTAAAACAATCACTAACAAGTATGAAAGGGGAAATTAACAATAATGCAATAATAGTGGGAGATTTTAATACCCCACTTACATCTATGGATAGATCAACTAAACAGAAAATTAACAAGGAAACACAATCTTTAAATGATACAATAGACCAGTTAGACCTAATTGATATCTATAGGACATTTCACCCCAAAACAGTGAATTTCACCTTTTTCTCAAGTGCACATGGAACCTTTTCCAGGATAGATCACATCCTGGGCATAAATCTAGCCTTGGTAAATTCAAAAAAGTTGAAATCATTCCATGCATCTTTTCTGACCACAATGCAGTAAAATTAGATCTCAATTATGGGAGAAAAACTATTAAACATGCCAACATATGGAGGCTGAACAACACGCTGCTGAACAACGAACAAATCATAGAAGAAATCAAAAGAGAATCAAAATATGCATAGAAATGAATGAAAATGAAAACACAACAACCCAAAACCTCTGGGGCACTGTAAAAGCAGTGCTAAGGGGGAAGTTCATAGCAATACAGGCACACCTCAAGAAACAAGAAAAAAGTCAACTAAATAACCTAACTCTACATCTAAAGCAATTAGAAAAGGAAGAAATGAAGAACCCCAGGGTCAGTAGAAGGAAAGAAATTGTAAAAATTAGGGCAGAGATAAATGCAAAAGAAACAAAAGAGACCATAGCAAAAATCAACAAAGCCAAAAGCTGGTTCTTTGAGAAGGTAAATAAAATTGACAAACCACTAGCCAGACTTATCAAGAAACAAAGGGAGAAGAACCAAATCAATAAAATTAGAAATGAAAATGGAGAGATCACAACTGACAACACAGAAATACAAAGGATTATTAGAGAATACTATCAGCAATTATATGGCAATAAAATGAATAACCTGGAAGAAATGGACAAATTCCTAGAAAAATACAACTTTCCAAAACTGAACCAGGAAGAAATAGAAAATCTGAACAGACCCATCACAAGCACGGAAATTGAAACTGTAATCAAAAATCTCCCAGCAAACAAAAGCCCAGGTCCAGACGGCTTCACAGCTGAATTCTACCAAAAACTTAGAGAAGAGCTAACACCTATTCTACTCAAACTCTTCCAGAAAATTGCTGAGGAAGGGAAACTTTCAAACTCATTCTATGAGGCCACCATCACCCTAATCCCAAAACCTGGTAAAGACCCCACAAAAAAAGAAAACTACAGGCCAATATCACTGATGAACATAGATGCAAAAATCCTTAACAAAATTCTAGCAATCAGAATCCAACAGCATATTAAGAAGATCATACATCATGACCAAGTGGGCTTTATCCCAGGAATGCAAGGATTCTTCAATATCCGCAAATCAGTCAACGTAATACACCACATTAACAAACTGAAAAATAAAAATCATAGGATTATCTCAATAGATGCAGAGAAAGCCTTCGACAAAATTCAACATCCATTTATGATAAAAACCCTCCAGAAAGTGGGAATAGAAGGGACATACCTCAACATAATAAAAGCTATATATGACAAACCCACAGCAAACATTATCCTCAATGGTGAAAAACTGAAAGCATTTCCCCTAAAGTCAGGAACAAGACAAGGGTGCCCACTCTCACCACTACTATTCAACATAGTTCTGGAAGTTTTGGCTACAGCAATCAGAGCAGAAAAAGACATAAAAGGAATACAAATTGGAAAAGAAGAAGTAAAACTTTCACTGTTCGCTGATGACATGATCCTCTACACAGAAAACCCTAGAGACTCTACCAGAAAACTACTAGAACTAATCAATGATTACAGTAACATTGCAGGATATAAAATCAACACACAGAAATCCCTTGCATTCCTATACACTAATAATGAGAAAATAGAAAGAGAAATTAAGGAAACTATTCCATTCACTGTTGCAACGAAAAGAATTAAATACTTAGGAATATATCTACCTAAAGAAACAAAAGACTTGTATATAGAAAACTATAAAACACTACTGAAAGCAATCAAAGAGGACACTAATAGATGGAGAAATATACCATGTTCATTGATTGGAAGAATAAATATTGTAAAAATGAGTATACTACCCAAAGTAATTTATACATTCAATGCAATCCCTATCAAGCTACCAAAGATATTTTTCACAGAACTAGAACAAATAATCTCACAATTTGTGTGGAAATACAAAAAACCTCGAATAGCCAAAGCAATCTTGAGGAAGAAAAATGGAACTGGGGGAATTAACCTGCCGGACTTCAGGCTCTACTACAAAGCCACAGTCATCAAGACAGTATGGTACTGGCATAAAGACAGAAATATAGATCAATGGAACAAAATAGAAAGCCCAGAGATAAATCCACGCAACTATGGACACCTCATCTTTGACAAAGGAGGCAAGAATATAAAATGGAGAAAAGACAGTCTCTTTAACAAGTGGTGCTGGGAAAACTGGTCAGCCACTTGTAAAAGAATGAAACTAGAACACTTCCTAACACCATACACCAAAATAAACTCAAAATGGATTAGAGAGCTAAATGTAAGACCAGAAACTATAAAACTCCTAGAGGAGAACGTAGGCAAAACTCTCTCCGACATAAATCACAGCAGGATCCTCCATGACCCACCTCCCAGAATATTGGAAATAAAAGCAAAAATAAACAAATGGGACCTAATTAAAATCAAAAGCTTCTGCACAGCAAAGGAAACTATAAGTAAGGTGAAAAGACAGCCTTCAGAATGGGAGAAAATAATAGCAAATGAAGCAACTGATAAAGGATTCATCTCCAAAATATACAAGCAGCTCCTGCAGCTCAATTCCAGAAAAATAAATGACCCAATCAAAAAATGGGCCAAAGAACTAAACAGACATTTCTCCAAAGAAGACATAAAGATGGCTAACAAACACATGAAAAAATGCTCAACATCCCTCATAATCAGAGAGATGCAAATCAAAACCACAATGAGATACCATTTCACACCAGTCAGAATGGCTGCTATCCAAAAGTCTACATGCAATAAATGCTGGAGAGGATGTGGAGAGAAAGGAACCCTCTTACACTGTTGGTGGGAATGCAAACTAGTACAGCCACTATGGAGAACAGTATGGAGATTCCTCAAAAAATTGGAAATAGAACTGCCATATGATCCAGCAATCGCACTCCTGGGCATACACACCGAGGAAACCAGAATTGAAAGAGACACGTGTACTCCAATGTTCATTGCAGCACTGTTTATAATAGCCAGGACGTGGAAGCAACCTAGATGTCCATCTGCAGACGAATGGATAAGAAAGCTTTGGTACATATACACAATGGAGTATTATTCAGCCATTAAAAAGAATACCTTTGAATCAGTTCTAATGAGGTGGATGAAACTGGAGCCTATTATACAGAGTGAAGTAAGCCAGAAAGAAAAACACCAATACAGTATACTAACACATATATATGGAATTTAGAAAGATGCAAATGATAACCCTGTATACGAGACAGCAAAAGAGACACAGATGTATAGAACAGTCTTTGGGACTCTATGGGAGAGGGTGAGGGTGGGATGATTTGGGAGAATGGCATTGAAACACGTATGTTGTCATATGTGAAACGAATCACTAGTTCAGGGTCAATGCATGTTATAGGATGCTCGGGGCTGGCATGCGGGGATGACCCAGAGGGAGGATAAAGGGAGGAGGGAGGTGGGAGGGGGGTTCAGGAGGGGGAACTTATGTAAACCCGGGGCAAATTAATATCAATGTATGGCAAAACCAACCAATATAATATTGTAAAATAATTTGCCTCCAATAAAAAATAAATTAATTACCTAAAAAAAAATAAAAAAATAAAGAGTGGGCAGTGGGGAGGGACTGACATAATCCAAATCGAAATACAAATGGAGTCTATAAGATTAAATACAAAAGGAAAGTGAAAAAAAAAGAAAAAGTGAATCCCTGATTGCTCTGAAGTGCTATAAAATCCCTCATAAATATGAGCACTGAGAAGTAGTAAAAACTAAACCCTGGCCTCAATTCATGCAAGAGTTCACTCTACTGTGTATGACTCTGCCCTCTCTTAGGCTAGGAATGCTGTCTTGGAAAAAAAAATTCCTTAAGTAAAAACTGATTTTTTTTAATCCTGATTACATTTTCTGCAACAATCCTTTCAAATTAAGAACCTGTCTCATTGAAGATCGTGAATACATTTCAAATTACTTTTGCTAAAATAGTCATTAGCAGAATCAAACAAATTATAGTAGAGCACTATAAAGAAATTTAAGAAAATATGAGAAACCAGAGTATAGGAAAATGTTCATAATATAATGTTGAATGAATAAATTCAGGACCCTATTGTATACAGATAATAAACTCAATTATATACAGATAAATATGCACATAGGAAAAAACACCTGGAAGCAAGTATACCTAAATATTAACAGTAGATAAGGAATTACTTCATTCAACACTCATGGCATCAATTAGTTTCTAAAGTTTATCTGCTATAGTTTTGCAGGGTTGCCTGCTTTGCTCAGTATCTTCCAGAGGGACACTGGCTGAAAAAGATATGACCTGCCTCTCCCAACTTACCCCCCAGGGCCGCAAGGTTTACTAGCAAATGACAGGGATGTTTGTATCAATATGCTTGTTTTTAAGGAAACTGAACAGGCGGAAAAGATCAACATTAGCCTGGCTTTCTTCTTGTATGACCTCCTCTCACTCATGGATCGTGGCTTTGTGTTTAACCTCATCAAACATTACTGCAACCAGGTGAGTGTTCCCTCAGACCTAGCCCTGTTTTTCCTGGTTCCTTCGCATCTGCATGATGCTCACCGCCGTGGCGTGCTCCCTCGTTCATTGCCAGGTTAGACAGTTTGACTCCTGTACATTCTGGGTTTTGTGGTACATTCTTCAAGTCATTTGTTTCGTGCCTTGAACTTTGGTAGACACACTAGTTTGTGCTGATTCCTGGAGCATTTACCAACCCAGCACAGAAGAGCCAACAAGGTAATCCATGGTCATTGAGACTTTTTAGTGATACAAACTGCTTTCTTCAGTTTAGCATTTAACAGAATTACATGACTGTGGGATTCAGTCTTTGACCAGGTATATAATCGAAAGTATGAGGTCTCTTTTCACACATAAGAGTAATTAATTAAATCGCAGTTGTGAAATTCTGACATTAAAGAACTCTAGTAAAATCAGTCAAAGAGACTGAATTTCACTGAGCAGAAAGCAAATATTGTCATCTGGTATATCTGTAGGGTATTAGTTTTAAGACCCTTCCCGGTAACCCCAAGGATATCAACATTTGTGGATGCTCAAATCTCTTCAATAAAATAGTGTAGAATTTGCATATAATTTACACACATCCTCCCATATACTTTAAGTCATCTATGGATTGCTTATAATATCAAATATAATGTAAATGCTGTGTAACTAGTTGCCTGTGCAAAATTAAGTTTTGCTTTTTTGGAATGTTCTGGAATTTTTTTCCAAATGGTTTCAGTCCTCAGTTGGTTGTCTCACAGATCCAGAAACTGTGGATACAGAGGGTTGACTGTATTTTGTAATTAAAAAGCGTATCAGTGCTGTCTTCCCAGATTGTTCAAATGGAATCCTACTGTTTTGTTCACTGTTCTCCTCAAACTATCCCAATAATAGAAATATAAGTAGCAGTTACTGTTGCTACTCCTTTTCTTTCATATTCCTGATTTTAGGACCACCATCACCGTCATTGCCACCAGCATCACCACCCACCACCTTCACCATCACTGTCACTACCCTTAGTTTCTTCCTATGGACAAAACTCTGTGTTCACATTATAGAAATCATCTCTTGATTCTTGCAAGGTGTTATTGTCAACATTTTTCATGTGATAAAGCTGAAGTTTAGAGGAGTTAATATGTAACTTTTCCAGGAAGAAAGAGCCATGGCTACTTTACCCAAGGTACAATGAGTTAATCACTCTGTCCCACCAAAACTAATAACTCTCTGTAGTTAATCCCTTAGTGACCATAAATAAGTCATTGAACTTCTTTGAGTCTCATTTCCTCATTTGCAAAATAAAAGGCTCTCCCCTCCCCTGCTAAAAAGACCATGACTGTTCTAAAGAGACTCCTAATAAGGAAGATGACTTACAAAGAATCCCAAGGAAATATCAGAAGTACCAGAGCACGAACATCTTGTACAGCCTGACCTCCTGCCCCTGCTTGGATCTTCTGTCCCTTTCCCACCAGAATGGAGTAGTGGAGGAAGGTGCCATTTCCCTTTGCCATCACTCTTAGGTGTTTAGGATGGCAGGTCAGTGGATGAATTGCAAATACAAGTTAATCTGTTTTTCAAAACTTGATGTTGAATATATGGAAAGAAAGGACCGGATCACCACTCTAAGCCCAGGGTTCGCCTCTGGTATAAAAAAATTGATCCATGACACTTGTTAAACTGTAAAGCAGACTCTATTCAGGACCATTGTGATAGGTATAGGGACCACTGCATTGGATTTTTCAGTAGGGGAGAGAGATTGCGTTCAACTCTGAATACAGAAGGAAAAATGCCAATTTATAGCCAAGGAACAGGGTAAGAGTAGTAAGTGGATGAAAAGCTACTAAGAGGAAAATCAGGGGTAAAGGGAGAATTCTGGTCAAACTAACCTGACAGGATTCCTGCTGAAGGCAGGCTTGGGTGATCAGAACCACCTGCGGAACATGAGGGGTGAGGAATTTGGTCAGATCTCAAGGGTGAGAAATTACAGCTGAACTGACTTAGCAAGATCATTGTGAGAATTGGGCCACCGAGGCTACAACTTTGGGCCCTGACCTTTGCAACTGATGTTTGCACACAGGATGCACTTTGCCTGTGTGCATCTAAGTCACCTCAGTCATGTCTGACTCTTTGTGGCCCCATGGCTTTACAAGGCCTGATGGCCACAGAGGACCATAGCCCTCTAGGCTCCTCTCTCCATCGGATTCTTCAGGCAAGAATGCTGGAGTGGGTTGTCATGCCTTCCTCCAGGGGATCTTCCCGACCCAGGGATCAAAAGTGTCTTACATCTCCTGCATTGACAGGTGGGATCTTTACTATTAGCCTGAGTTTTAATTAGTTTAATTTGCTGGTGTCCCTGTTCAAAATCAGCCAGTAATACACATTGACAAGAGTATGAGTTCTGGTAAAGGTTCATACACAGAAGTCATATATTCTATTTTTTCTATAGTACATAACGGCATTCATTTTTTTCCAATAAATGTCTACTAACTACAGATTCTATAGGTAAAATGCCATAACACAATGGCTTTTTCCTAAAATGGCTGAAAATATGTGCTCATTTAAATTATATAGTTTATAAAACTGCTCTTAAAGTGCATGAAGAGGAAGCATGGCCATTTGTAAGGTTGAGATGCTTGGCTTCGTATGCTGGGCCAGCAGAGTCCTTGTGGTGATATACTGAGGTTGAAGCTCCATCCCTGGTGGCTCAGATGGTAAAGAATCTACCTGTAATGTGGGAGACCTGGGTTTGATCCCTGGGTCAGGAAGATCCCCTGGAGAAGGAAATGGCAACCCACTCCAGTATTCTTGCCTGGAGAACTCCATGGACAGAGGCGCCTTGTGGGCTACAGTCCATGGAGCCGCAAAAAGTCAGACACAAGTAAGCACACACGGCACAGAATGTCCATCAAGCCCTTCTTTCCTTTCTTAGAATGTCCATCAAGCCCTTCTTTCCTTTCTTTGTCACAGCCCATAGAGTCTCAGTCCTTCAGTTGTCAGCCTCCCTGAGGGAAGCAAGGGATCTCTTCCAGACTGTCATGTTTGCCAGCTTTTCATTGCTTTTTTCAGGGTTGGTTTGTTTGAAAAGATTTTTCCTGAAAATTCTCCCAGCTTTCTCTTTCTCCTTCACTTCCTCCACTCCCACTTTGGGGTAAACTCCTTGGCTTTTATGCAGGGGCTACATACTTTCGTAAGTAATTCGATTCTTTCATCTAGGGACTGGTTTGAAAACTTAACCTTTGTGGCCTTTAATTAGAAGCCACAAAGAACACTTGTGGCATTCAAGTCATGCAGTCCTATTTCATTAGTTTTGTGTGGCCGCATGTGGGATCAACTCCTTTCCTTTAGTTTCTCAGACACAGTAGAACTTTTGTGAAATTTTATTGTGTTACAGCGAAGACATACCTCCAGATTGTTTTAGGCATGAGCTTGCCATCCATCATATTAGAGATTTGATGAGGGTAGGGTTGAGGCAAACATTCTCATTATGACAACTGTTAGACTAGAATCCTAAAAGGAACAGTAAAGTGGCTCAGTGGTAAAGAATCCGCCTGCAATGCAGGAGACACAAGTTCGGTCCCTGGGTCAGGAAGATCCACTGAAGTTGGAAGTGGCAACCCACTCTAGTATTCTTGCTTGGGAAATTCCATGATCAGAGGAGCCTGGAGGGCGGCAGTCTATGGGGTTGCTAAGGAGACATGACTTAGTGACTAAACAACGACAATGGATGAAAACTTACTGGACCTTCCTATAATGCAGAATTTGCCATCTGTTGCCCTGTCCCACTCATTTTTATTCCATTGATTGCTGTAATCTGGGGAAAAGGATAATTTTGTGTCTGTCAACCTCAACTGCATTCACCGTAGAGTAAAACCTCTGTTCTCTCCTCATTTCCTTACCAGCTGTCAGCCAAGCTTAACAACCTTCCAACGCTCATTTCCATGAGGCTGGAGTTCCTGAGAATTCTCTGCAGCCATGAGCATTACCTCAATCTGAACCTCTTCTTTATGAATGCGGATACCGCTCCAGCATCTCCCTGTCCCTCCATATCTTCCCAGGTAATCAGCTAACTGGAAAGTGTTTAAGCTATTTCATTGAATTAGCTTGGCTTAGTCATTTATTCCTATGCAGGTTGGTCTTCTTAATTAGAAGAAAAATTAAGTTATTCAAACCAGGTCAGTTGATCCAGATACACATACGTATGCTACCCAGAGCTATTCCATCTAACTCATCATTTACAAGCTATGTGATTGTTTTCTGTCTGGGTTCAAGGGTCCCTGCTGAGGCCAGCTAGAGCATGAAATCTATATACACTGTGAAAAATGTCTAATTCACAGAGAAATCACAGATCTTCTTTTGCTGACAGTCTTTACTTTAGCTTGACAGTCTCCTCTGCTCGCTTCCCTTTTCCTAAACCTTAACACCATAAAATTTATGAAATTACAGTTAGTTTCCTTTATACTGATTCCCAAATGATCTAGTAGTAGTTTTTAACATGGATACTGTATTATATCTTTGAATGATCCCAGAGCTTTCTGCTGATTCTGATATAGAATGAAATTAAGTACAAAATGATTCTACCTTGAATCATACTCTCGAAAATTTACCTCTTGAAACACTAAAAATATCTCCTTGTAAAATAATCAAATGGTCTGTTTTATACAGTATATTTCTAAAATTTCTTTTTCTTAATCAGCACAGAAGAGTAACACTTGTATTACTATTTAGAGATGAGGCTTTGACGGCGTGGCCAGTCTTTTTTGTAGAACAATATTATGCAGGTTAGGTTTAGTGGGCCCTAGATTTCACAGAATGTTAAGAGGTATTATACAAATATAGAATTCTGAAGACAAATCCATTTTAGAAACCCTGTGTTAAAAGGTTTCTTTGCAATAGGCCATTCAAGATTCTCTAACTTGTTTATATAAATTACAATGCCCCTGGGGTGGCAAAGGAAGTAGGAGGAGGTGAATGATAAGCAGTGCTTCCCAAAATGACTAGACTCTGGAAATCTTTTTTTTTCCTCAGTCGATTTGGGGGACTGGTGTCCTCTAGAAAAACTTTATAAAGTACTGCTGTTTAATAGTCACATTCCATATATAGGGAACAAATCAGTAGCTCAGAACAGCAGGCAAGATTTCTTCTTTTTAGGTTTTCTTTCAGATGCATTTTCTTTGATACTAGCACAAAGGAGGAGCCTTATCTTAATAATTCTTTTAAAAATCTTAGCTATTCATGCCAGATGACATTCAGATTCAGATGTGCGCCACATGACCATCTTCCTGTGAACTGGGAAAGAGCTGACTTACAAGCAGCTGTTCCACACCTGCCAGCTTCGCCCCTCGTCCTCCCCATATTCCCCTTCTGACTACCTCCCAGCGTCACCAAACTGGAAAGGCTGTCTAGAGACATTTGGAGCCTCTTAGTGACATATGAAGTACGCCCTAAGATAAGAACATAGGTATTGGCCAGGACTGGTAAATGTGACACTTCCCTGCCTGATGCTGCTTCTGATTTCCAGGCCAGCAAAGTTCAGGCAGTGTAGGTAAATCATATTCAGAAATGTAAACAGGAATCTTAAATAAAGGTGGCCATCTGTTATAGAAGAATCACCAGCTCAGAGCCATAACATGGGGTAGAATCCCCATTTCCCTATCCAGTTGTGATCCTAGGATTTTAGTCTTCTTTGCTCGTTGAGCAGAGTAGACACTCTTAAGTCTCAGTTTCTTCATCTGACACGTAGGGACGTGAGCAGTAACTGCTTCACTGCGTTGTGCCTACAGAGCCTGGCTGGTAGCATGTGCGTGATGCATCCTCGCCATTGTAGTATTAATTACAGTTCTTGTTACTCAGAAAACTGCCCCTTACATTTCTATAGAACTCCAGCTCCTGCTCCAGTTTCCAGGACCAGAAGATTGCTAGCATGTTCGACCTGACACCAGAGTACCGCCAGCAGCACTTCCTCACCGGGCTTCTCTTCACCGAGCTGGCCGCTGCCCTGGATGCTGAAGGGGAAGGGTATGTCTCAAACATTTATAATGGCAAAAAAAAAAAATGCTCCTTACTACGTTTTTGTCCTCTGACCTCTCTTCCTTGGTGAAAAACTCCACCATTCACCAGTTCCAAGGAATAGAAGCAGCCACGTTTTGAGAAAGTGGTGCCAATAGGAACATGAAGGCATGAGGGATGGAGAGTAACTGTAAAATAGCTCTTTTCAACCGCTTATTCATTAAGAGGAAGTTGCCAGTTCTAACAAGGCCTCCAGTGGCTCAGACTATAAAGAATCTGCCTGCAGTGTGGGAGGCCCAGTTCGATCCCTGGGTCGAAGATCCCTGGAGAAGGAAATGGCAACCCACTCCAGTATTCTTGCCTGGAGAATCCCATGGACAGAGGACCCTGGCGGGCTACAGTCCATGGGGTCCCAAAGAATCAGACATAACTGAACAGCACAACTAAGCGACTAACACTTTCACTTTACCAATTCTACCAGGTTTCCCCGGAATTCTTGGTTAGTGAGCTGCTTAGAAACAAAGCTGTTTTTAAGGTGTACCTTGGGTGACCTGTATGCACAGAGGCAGCAGCCAGATGCCACTTGGCTCACTGCTGACCGGGACTCAAATCCAAGGAGTGTTAGGATTGGAAAGCAATTTAGATTCAGCCCTTTTAGTGTTCAGATTAGGCCAATGGAATTGAAGGAACTTGCCCAAAGTTACACAGCAGACTCAAGTCTAGAGACCATGGTCTCCAGAGTCCCTCCCTAGGGCCCACCCTCTGTACCACATTAGCTCTCTGCCTGAAAACCTACTCCTACAATGCCTACCTTCTTCCTCCCTCTGTTCAAGAAGTTTCTGAAATAGAATGTGCTGATTAATGGCAGCATTGCTGTATGTTATAGATTCTTGTCTAATTCAAGATTCTGAAGTTTTCTCAAAGTATTTATAATTTTGTGACAAAAATAGAACATCTCTGTATGAAACAATTGCAAGAGCACAAGTTTATGTAATTTCAATAACAAATATGTCCCAAATGCTTTGTCCATACTGACAGCGCCTAAGGGATGGTAGGTCTCTGTCTCCCAGCAGGTCATTGTGGGAAGTCTGATGTTCTCAGCTCTGAATTCTGCCTCCTTCCAGAAATTCAGGCACCAAGTATATCCCTAGCTTCGTTTTCCAAGGCTTCAGTTTCATCAAACTCCTCCCAGTTTTCTCAGTAGAATTTTCCACCCTATCAGTTCAGTTCAGTTCAGTTCAGTCGCTCCGTCGTGTCCGACTCTCTGCAACCCCATGAATCACAGAACGCCAGGCCTCCCTGTCCGTCACCAACTCCCAGAGTTCACAGCTAACATGAATTTCCACAGCAACACAAAGTGCCTTGACATATATGCTGAG
The DNA here is from genome assembly GCF_049115385.1 of Moschus berezovskii. Taxonomy (NCBI): domain Eukaryota; kingdom Metazoa; phylum Chordata; class Mammalia; order Artiodactyla; family Moschidae; genus Moschus; species Moschus berezovskii. The sequence continues at coordinate 51,132,795 of NC_142466.1, read as the reverse complement.
AATGTGCTGAGAAGGAGGCTTATGCAGAAAGAAAATTGCCTTCACACACACACATGCACGCATACTTTATCTTAATTGCCCTTTGATAGCAGAGATTTCCATGATTTCTGAAAGCATAATACTCTTTGGTATCTACATGGTAGTCTCTATTTTCCATTTCTCTTCTAGTGAAATGTTTAAGCAACCAAGCTTTGCATCTGTTTTGATTCCTCATAAGATTGTTGCTGTTATTTTACTAGCAAGAGAGTTGAGTGTGTTCAGAGATCATCGTGTAATTATGTTTAATCAGGTAGATCCATTTTTTCAAACACACAGACACACACACACACGGTACCTCTTCTACCCCCCAAAGGGTAACTAATTAAGAGTGTCACTCCTTTGGCAAAACAATAATTCCTGATTGTTGGGTTGTCAGTTACTCTCCTGGAGAGTCATTAAAAATACCATCATGGACTTTATATATGAGCAGAAGTCTCAGAAACAATTTATTTTCTGACAATACATCCTTTTGATCAGTTCTTCCTTTGGCTGCCAAAGCAATTAATAGCCTCACCAACGCCCACCCATCTGAGGTACAGGGCCAGTGGTACACATCTTAGCAGCTGAACTCCTGAAAGGAGCCATAGCTCTAGATTCTAAGGGATTGCTGTGGAACCCGTCTTACCTGAGGGTGTCCACAACATCCATACGTCACTAAATCCATAGTGGTTTTCAAGCATGTGTAAATTATCTAGCATTTTTGTGCTGTGCTACCAAATGTTTAAAGAAGAATTAATTCAAATGCTTCACATTTTTTCCAAAAAATAGAAGAAAGGACACATCCAACTCATTCTATGAAGCCAGCATTACCTTGATGGCAAAGCAGATAAAGATATCACAAGAAAACTGCAAACCAATATGAATATAGATATAAATATCCTCAATAAAATATTGGCAGACCGAACTAAACAACATATATTCAAAGGTTATACACCAAGGCTAAGTAGGATTTATTCTAGGAATACAAGATTGGTTTAGCATCTGAAAGTCAATTGATATAATAAAAGCCAAAAACCCCACTCAGTCATCTCAATAGAAGAATAAAAAGCATCTGACAAAATCTAGTACCTCTGGAAAACACTCCACAAACTCTGTAGGAATATGTGAGAATTTCCTCAACCTGATAAAGGCATCTATGAAAAACCCACAGCTAATATCATACTTATTGGTGAAAGATTGAATACTTTCCTTACAAGGTCAGGAGCAAAACAAAAATGTCCACTCTTTCTTCTTTTATTCAACTTTTTACTGTAAGTTCTACCCATGGAAGTTAAACACAAAAATGAAATAAAAGGCATCCATATTGGAAAGGAAGAAGTAAAGCTGTCTCTGTTCACAGGTGACATAATTTGTTTATAGAAAATCCTAAAGTTCCTACTAAAAAAGCCATTAAAGGTAATAAATGAGTTCAGCAAGGTTGCAGGATACAAAATCAATATATTAAAATTAATTGTATTTCTGTACTCCTTCCATGAACAATATAAAAATTTAAAGCCCCCCCCAAAATAAAGCCCCGAAGGTCTCTTACTTATTTTTATTTTATATCGTACTATATAACCCACTCCAGTATTCTTGCCTGGAGAATCCCATGGACGGAGATGCCTAGTAGGCTACAGTCCACAGGGTCGCAAAGAGTCGGACACGACTGAGCGACCGAACGGAACGGATATTTTATTTACAGTGTTGTGTTTGTTCAGGTGTATAGCAGAGTGATACAGTCATATATATACATGAATTAACAAAAGCAGTTCCCGTCTTTTGATGGGGTGCTCATGGTTTATAACATAAATGGCATTACTTTGAGAGAGGAATAACTTAGCTATGGCATTGGGTTTCTTTTCTTTTTGCAGCTTGAGACAGTTGTAAAATAACTTAATGTAGCTTTTTACAACTGTGTATTCTATAGTATTTTTTCATTTGGTGAAATTTTAACTGTTAATGTTTTTGGCATTGTGCTTTGTACCATTTATTTAATAAAAATTTTTTTAAAAATTAATGAAAAAATATATATATAAAAATTTAAAAAATATTCCGCTTAAAGTAGCATCGAATAAAATTCTTAGGAATAAATTTAACAGAAGAAGTTTAAGACTTGTTCACTGAAAACTGCAAAACACTTTAGAAAGAAATAGATCTAAATAAAAGGAGAGACATGACATATTCATGGATCATAAAATTTAACATTGTTAAGATGGCAATACTCTCCAAATTGATGTACAAATTCAGTATAATTCCTCTCAACATTCCAGCTGGCCCTTACAGAAATTGACAAGCTGATACTAAAATACATTTGAAAATTCAAGGGACTCCAGTATAACCAAAACAATCTTGAAAAAAAAAAACAAAACTGGAGAACTCACACATCCCACTTCAAAACTTAATACAAAGCAAAATTAATCAAGACTATGTGTTTCTGATCTAAAGATAGATGTATAAATTAATGTAATTAAATTGAGTCTAGAAATGAATCCTTACATTTATAGTCAAATGATTTTTCAATGAGAATGCAAAACAATCAGTGGTGAAAGAATAGTGTTTTCTAGAGACACCACTGGGAAAACTGGATATCCACATTCAAAAGAAGGAAATTGGACCCCTATCTCACACCATATACAAAAGTTAAAGTGTATCAAAGACCTAAATGTAAGTGTTAAAACCATAAAACTCTTAGATGAAATCATAAGGGTAATCTTCAAGAAATTTGATTAGGCAATGGTTTCTTAGATCTAACATCAAAAATAAACCCAGCCAAAGAGAAAAAGAGGTAAGTTAGTCTCCATTAAAATTAAAACTTCTGTCCTTTAGAGGACATCATTAAAAAGTAAAAAGACAGCAAACAGGAGAAAATATTTGTAAATTATTGATCTAATAAGGGATTTGTATCTAAAATATATTTTTTATGTCTTACAGCTCAATAATAAAAGAACAAATAACTCAATTTTTTAAAGAGCAAAGGATCAGAACAGACATTTTTCCAATGAAAATATGACTGATAAGCCCATGAAAAGGTTTTCAACATAACTATCCATCAGGGAAATATATATCAAAATCAGTTAAATACTCCTCTGTCTTTGTTCCTTTGGACTGCTCTAACAAAAATAGATTAGGTGGCTTATAAACCACGGAAATTTATTTTTCACAGTTCTGGAGACTGAGAAGTTCAAAGTCAAGGAGCTGACAGATTTAGTGTCTGGTGAGGACTCACTCCCTAGTTCACAGATGGGCATCTTCTTGCTGTGTTCCTCTGTGCAGAAAAGGGCAAGTGAGCTCTCTGCAGTCTCTTTTATAAAGGCACTAATCCCATTCATGAGGGCTCTGATGTCATGACCTAAAGCACCCCGCAGAGGCCCCACCTCCAAACACTATCACATAAGGGATTAGGTTAAAACATATGAATTTGAGGGGAGCAGATCACAGTCAGTTCATATTACCTGACTATAATTCAGAAGACAGATAATAACAAATGTTGGCAAAGAGAAGATAGAACTGCTGGTGGGAATGGAAAATGATGTAGTTCCTCTAAAGATTAAATATAGAGTTGCCATATGATCCAATAATTCTACCCTGTGGTAGATGTCTAAGAGAAATAAAAAACCTATACCTACATAAAAACTTATACAAATATTCAGAGCAGTGTTCATAATTCATCATAGCCAAAAAGTAGAAAAAACCCAAATGTCCATCAGTTGATGAATACATAAATAAAATGTAACCAGCTGGTAAAGAATCCACCTGCAATGCAGGAGACCCCAGTTCAATTCCTAGGTCAGGAAGATCCACTGGAGAAGGGATAGGCTACCTACTCCAGTATTCTTGGGCTTCCCTGGTGACTCAGATGATAAAGAATATGCCTGCAGTGCAGGATACCTGGGTTTGATCCCTGAGTTGGGAAGATCCCCTGGAGCCAGGAATGGCTACCCACTCCAGTATTCTGGTCTGGAGAATTCTGTGGACTGTATAGTCCATGGGGTCACAAAGAGTTGGACATGACTGAGTGACTTTCATTTTCGCTAAATAAAATGTGATAGGTCTATATGGTGGAATATTATTCAATGATAAAAAGGGGTGAAGTATTGATTCTACAACATGATGAACTTTAAACATTGTGCTAAGAGCAGAGCCAGGACTAGACCACAAGCAGCTTGTCTCTGGATTCTGTACACCTCTACCCTACTTTGCTTGGTTTTCATATCATCACCTCATTGTTTAGGAGCATTCTGGTCAACCTTGCTTCACTGTAGCCTTTGGCTTTTTGTGTTGTGCCAACAGGATCAGCAAAGTACAAAGGAAAGCTGTCAGTGCCATCCACAGCCTGCTGAGTTCTCACGACCTGGACCCACGTTGTATTAAACCAGAGGTGAAGGTCAAAGTTGCTGCCCTCTACCTGCCTTTGGTTGGTATCATTTTGGATGCTTTGCCACAGCTCTATGACTTTACAGGTAATGATGCCTTCTGTTTCCTTCTTTGGATTGATGGGGGTTCCTGCCAGATTCACCACTAAAATGAGGTTTCCATTACTGGCTCCAGTGCTGATACACTAGTGTGAGCCATCACTACCACTGATCTCCAAACCTTTTTAAACATAGGCCCTGGTAAGGGTATTTTTTAAGCCACATGTATATATGTTTTTTTAAAATTGTTTGCTCATTCATTCATTGGTCTGTTGGTACGTGAACACTAAAGACCATACACCACAAAGGATGAGAAAATAACAGAATTACACCTTTTGGTGATCTGTGGTCTGATGTCTTGAAATAAAGTGTTCCTTCTCTTTTATTTTAGGAGCACTTAAGGAAAGAAGCAGACTCAAATGAGTCTAAACATTTGTACCATGCAAAAAAATATATATATATCATGTTGTCTGACACTATTAGGAAATGCTGCTATGGCAGAGGAATTTTGCCTTTGGCACTAAAAAGCTCATTAAGGTTGGAATTCAGTATCTCCCACTTCGCCACCAGAGGAAAGCATCAATTGTTAAAAGGCACCTCCCGAGTTTATTTCTATGTTACAGTGCGGATTAGGGAATGTAGACAAACTACCCTCACTCAAAAATAACATCTTGTCTGAGACCCGAGAAAGACAAATCCCGTCTGCCTGTCCTCCCCCTAACACACACACACACACAATGCTGACCACTTCAGGGTGCTTTTTGCTTTTCCCTCAGTGAAAGGAAGTTCTTAGAAATTACCGTGCTATTCTTCTAACTGAAGAATGCTTAAGTGTAGAATCCTTGTAAGGAGTCATGCTTGGAACCTTAGAACTTTCATGTTTTCTTGCTTCCTTCAAAAGCAAAATGTCCTGTGTGACAATTATTTCTAAACTCCTTGTGGTGACAATCATTTAGCTCATAAAATGAGGTGGAAAATGGGCAAGGAAGTGACAGAAGCTATCTTAGCCCACCAGATGAGCTGGCTGCACAGTAAGATGCACAGAGCTTCCTGTAGCAGTGCCTGAGTAAAGGGCAAACAGAGAAGATAGTTGTCTTCAGAATTTAAAGGTACAATTCAGAGCATAGCTTTGCAGATCCCTTGTAGAATTTTGCGTGGACATTTCAAAAAGTTTCATTTGAGGATCTGTTATTTGTTCCCAAAGCAGGGAATCACATTAACACACGTTATCCAAAGTTTCATTGTTGATTAAAATTTTCCAAATCAGTCACTTTGGATCATAACTTTTTAGCACTTTTATTTTTTGGTTCCCAGTGCATATGAAAGTTATGCTCACTCTATATTGTGGTCTGTTCAGCGTACAGCAGCATTATATCTTTTTAAAGTACCAGCCTTATTTTTTTGTTTTTTTTCAAACTTAGTTATTTAATTGAGGGAAAATTGCTTCACAATATTGTGCTGGCCTCTGCCATACAGCAACATGAATCAGCCATAGGTATACATATGTCCCCTCCCTTTTAACCTCCCTCCCACCTCCTACCCCTTCCCACCCTTCCAAAGCACTTGGTCTTTTAAATCTCAATGATTTCTTTATGTATGCACTGAACTTCTGGTCATGATGTAGCTAACAAGTGGGAAAACAATGTGAATATTCTATTATTAAAGATAATATAGTATATTTATTAGATATGAAATCTTTTGGTTGATAAACTAAGAGTATAATATTAAAAAATATACAACAGAATTCAAATTCCAGCCCATTTATACTATATGTGACCTTTGGAAATTTCCTCAACCTTTTAATGCCTTCCCTTCCTTTCCTCGGCTGTAAAAACATGATAGCAATGTCTATATCTTAGGGTTGTGATAAAGAGGAAATGAGAGAACTTCTATGAAAGCATCTTGGCAGCAAATGTTTTTATCCTTCTCTCCTCTCTTTTTCTTGTAACCATGAGCCTATGCACATTTAGGAAAAATGAGAATGTATCCTCAAAGTAACCCTGATAATTTTATCAGGTCTTGAATAATTGCCACATGCTCTTCATTTCACTGTTTGCTTAAAAATTCTGTTGACTTAAGAACAATAGTGAATTATTATTTTTTTAAAAATTGAGTTCTGTTTTTACAAGTTTGGCAGGTGAAAGTCTGTTCACATGGCTATTTTTCTGAAAAATTGAAAGTCAAAAAACTATAATGTTGACAGGTCTATAAAATTATGAGTTTTTAATGGATCAGTCACACATGTTTTAATACATTTTCCTCAGAACTACTTAAACAAATACTTTCTATGTGTAATTGACCATAGTCTTAAAAATAAACGTTTTAAACTGTGGGTCCCTATTTTGTTTGCGTACATCTATACCTATGTATAAATATAAATATATTACATGAGTATAATAAATTAACATTTATTTCAGACATTCAAAGTCTATTAAATTATTGCTGAATTTGTAATAATGGCTTATTACTCTATAAGGTACTTATTTAATTCTGTAATTTTATATTCCTTTATATTTGGCCATTATTTGAAATATATAAGTGAAGTAAAAATACCATATTATAGAAAAGTATTATGAAAGCTTTGAAGTTTTCACAGTTTGAAAACTTAATTTCTAGCCTAAACTTGTGCTGGACATTTTGTCTCTTTTATTAGACTGCCTGCTTTTCACTATAGATGGTAACAGATAAATAGTGCTTAATGTCAGGTTTAAAATTACTATGCTGAAATCCCTCTACTGCTAAGCATATTCCCAGAGAAAAATGTATTTCAAAAAGATACATGCACCCTAATGTTCATAGTAGCCCTATTTGCAATAGCCAGGAAGTGGAAGCAACCTAGATGTCCACCAGTAGAGGAATGGATAAAGAAGATGTAGTACGTATATAAATGGAATATTACTTGGCCATAAAAAGGAATGAAATTGAGTCATTTGTAGAGATGTGGATGAGCCCAGAGACTGTCATACAGAGTGAATTAAGTCAGAAAGAGAAAAACAAATACTGTATGTTAACACATATATGTGGAATCTAGAAAAGATGGTATAATGGATCCTATTTGCAAGGCAGAAATAGAGACACAGACATAGGGAACAGATGTATGGGCGCCAAGTGAGAATAGGAGGGGTGAACTTTTCACTGTCTCCATAGTTTTGCCTTTCCAGGTGGACTTCTTTCACTTAGTAATATGCATTTAAGTTTCCCCCATGACTTTTCATGGCTTAACAGCTCATTTCTTTTTAGCGCTGAATAATATTTTATTGTCTGAATGTGCCACAGTTTTTTATCCATTCACCTATTGAAAGACATCTTAGTTACTTCCAAGTTGTAGCAATTATGAATAAAGCTGCTGTAAGCATCTGTGTGCAGATTTTTGTGTGCACATCAGTTTTCAGCTCCTTTGGGTAAATACCAGGAAGGGTGATTGCTTCCTGGATCATGTAGTAAGATCAATAATATTTTAATTGCAGCTGCAGAAGCTCGAGGTGGAAAAAATCGTGCCAATGGTTCAGATGAAGAACAAGAAGGGACCAGTGCAATTAATCAGAATGTGGCATTGGCTATAGCTGGAAATTTTAATTTGAAGACAAGTGGAACAATGTTGTCTTCCCTGGTATGTTGGTCCACATTCTCCTGTTTATTTTTCATTTTGTGTCTTTTCCCATCTATTAATGGATGTGTTCCTAAATTCACCTACCAGAACCCAGGATAGAGCAGGCATTGAGATTTCTGCCTTATTGCTCAATGCTGAAAGAAATCGTGTGAGGCTAGCAGTTGAGAAGGTAAATGACACAGGTGAGGTAACACAGAGTCAGACAGGATTCTGACAATAGCAAGAGACTCACAGAACAAATTCAGGCAATTTCAGTAGTGTTAAGTTCAAGGTTTGGAAAACCAAGAAAGATGAACTTGGAAAATCTGAGATATTGCAAAGATCAAACCAAGGATCCCTCAGGTGGGAGGCTTGCACTCTGTGGAATCTACCTCTGTTCCTTGCTGAGCTCTGACAGTCCCTTTGCCAAGACAGAACTGCATTTTCCAGCTTAAGTTTGCATTTCAGTGTAGCATTCATATCTGCAGAGAACTCAACCCAGTTCTTTCCTGGGAAGACAGCCTCTCAACCTATAATTCTGCTTTGCTGAGGTGACTGTCTTCTTTTCCCTCTAGCAACCCCCAGTTCCCCCCCCACACACACCCCCACACTCAATACACACCAATAAGAGTTGAATGACAGGAGGTGAAAAAGAGAAAAGACATGGAGAGTTGACATTACTCATCCTACAACTTAACAAGTATGATGTGCTTTATGATCTCCTCTACCTTTCTGATATCCGTCTTACCAAAATTGGGTGCATCAGGTAGTATGTGCCTTTTACATTCTTGTTTGTCTCCAACAGAGAAACTCAAAAGTCCAAGGTTCACCTCGTAGAAGATATTTCCTATGAAGTTATAATACATTTAAAAATATTACTTCTTCTTGTGGTCATACTCAGAAAAACAAAAGTTAAAGTAATTTTGTAAGCTCTATCCTCCCCATTCAAACCTACCATTCCCCTCACATATGAACTAACACCTCTCTGCAGCTTCACTCCTGTATTCCGTTGGATATTAGCCACGTGAATCACATGCTGTCCTTTGTGTTGTTTGGATGAGTGACAAAGTGTGCTCAGCACTCTAGAATGAACACTTGTGGCCAAAGCATGAGAGCAAATAGCCTGAGCCCCCACACCCTGTCCCCAGGAAAACATAAATTGTGGTTGAAGTACTGTTCTAAAGGACTTCACTGAATTATGTATTTGATTCATTTGCTGAGCAGTTCATGACCCTTATACTTTGGACTCTGACAAAGAAGCTAAATCTTGAATAGTTAGGGTATTTTGGGAAACAAGCCAGGGTAGTTATCTGCTATAAGTCCAACCCTGCAGTCTCCGGTGTGAAGGAGATATACTTGATCTTAGCAGCTTGGAAGGCTTTGTGGATTACTGAGATTGGGTGGGGGGAGGGCATGGTCAAGGTCCACGGCAGACCACCAGACCATACTGCTCCTGAAACAGACTGCTGCTGCTGCGTTGCTTCAGTCGTGTCCGACTCTGTGCCACCCCATAGACGGCAGCCCACCAGGCTCCCCCTTCCCTGGGATTCTCCAGGCAAGAACACTGGAGTGGGTTGCCATTTCCTTCTCCAGTGCATGAAAGTGAAAGTGAAGTCGCTCAGTCGTGTCGGACTCTTCACAACCCCATGGACTGCAGCCTACCAGGCTCCTCCATCCATGGGATTTTCCAGGCAAGAGTGGGTTGCCATTGCCTTCTCTGGCTCCTAAAACATAGGGTATCCACAATTACGTGGCTGAAAGCCTGGTTAGAATACTGCCCCAGACCAGCCCCTTTTCCCAGCAGCCCAGCTCAAAGAACACAGCTTCCACTGCCAGGAGAAGGCAGAGTTCCCCTAAACAGACCACCAGCCCAGGAAGAAGTACCGACACTGCGTCCTAAGAAATCAACATTCCTTTCATGTGTCTGCTGCTCAACCTCTTCCCTTGCATCCATCTCCCAATCTGCCTCCTTCCAGCCCTACAAGCAGTACAACATGCTGAATGCTGACACGACCCGAAACCTCATGATCTGCTTCCTGTGGATCATGAAAAATGCTGACCAGAGCCTCCTTAGGAAGTGGATTGCCGACTTGCCATCCATGCAGCTAAACAGGATTTTAGATCTCCTTTTCATCTGTGTCTCATGTTTTGAATACAAGGTATCTCTCAAGTTCTGTCTTTTCACTGTTCCCCCTCTGTTTGGGCAATGGCAACATCCTTAATTTTGTGTTATTTCTGTATTAAAGTCTATTTGCATATCCGTAACCTATCGAGATATGATAATTCCACTGGGAAAGGATCTCTGTCTTCTTCAGAGAGAATGTCATTCCCGTTGACAGAATTTCAGCCAGAGGATCCCCCAGAACAGGGTGTCTGTGTAGCATATGTCCAAACTGTCTGATGTCACCATGGGGTGTTCTGTCTTTAGGATTCTCCCCATGAACAGAGAACTCCCCAAACTTAATGTCCTCCTGCCTGTGTCCTGTCCAGGGAAAACAGAGTTCTGACAAAGTCAGTACCCAAGTTCTGCAGAAGTCGAGGGATGTCAAGGCCAGGCTGGAAGAGGCTTTGCTCCGTGGGGAAGGGGCCCGAGGGGAGATGATGCGGCGCTGCCGGACTCCAGGTGTGTTGGGTCAGCCCTTCCCTGCTCTCCGTCAGCAGAGTTTGATACCCTTTGTGGGAAGGAGCATCCTTCCCTCATGATGAGGGGACACCATCCCTTTCTTAACACGTTGTGGTAATAGAGTCAAGCAGATTCTAGGATTCAGCACACGATGTATGTGATGTTAGCCGCACTCCTCTAAAGGAAAGCTCCTTTCCTGAGATCACAGGAGTCCTGAAAATGTCCTCAGATGGCATCTTCTGTTTAAAACTTATTGGTGGTTAAAGGTCCCATCCAAGAATATGAGTCGTGGGATGATGAATGGTGTCTCCCTCACTTCTCCCTGGGACATTTGAAGAGTCTATGTAGATAGTCCTACTGGATAGTTCTGGTTCCAAGATCATTTCCCCAAGTCATGTAGGGTTTACTAGAATAGGTCCAGTCCCCTCCTGCAGTGGTCTTAGAGGGTCCCACCCCACAGTCTGAGAGTGATCTCCAAAAGGCTGAATTCTTCTCTTTAGGGCACATCAGCCTTATCCATTGTGCTTAAGGAAAACAAAGTGATGGTTCCTGCTCTTCAGTGGGACACGGTGGTAGGGAACTTGGAAGGCGCTGAGCTTCTCAGGGGTGGTTGGGCACCCTTTTTCAACACCAACACTCTTCATAAATAAATAATTTGGGGAGAAACCCTGATTTCACTGGAACCCTGTGTCCATGGGAGATGTGCTTGCCAACATTCCAGAAAGGCTTCTGAGGTCTAGCCTGTCAATCAAAGAGCAGACTAACCCATCCCAGACTTGGTTGTGAGTTTGGCCTCCCACCAGCACCAGCATGGATTCTAATTATCTGGAGAAACAGCACTGAGTCCCCTCAGTTGAGCTTGTTACAGAACTTCTGGTTATCTTGCTGCTACTGCTAATCAAATTCCTATTGTGCATTTCTTAACTTCTAGGGAATGACCGATTTCCAGGCCTAAATGAAAATTTGAGATGGAGGAAAGAGCAGACACATTGGCGGCAAGCTAATGAGAAGCTAGATAAGTAAGTCACTCAGCAACTTTGTGCCACTTTTACCTAAAGTTCAAAACGATTTTTCCCAGGCTACTTGTGTTACTGAAACAACTACATCCTTCCAAGGGTAAGGAAATGAAACATCATTATCTGTATACATTTAGTTCATCCAGGGTTCCAGGATAATCAGTGGTATAAAGAGTTATGATTTCCAGCTCTTAAACATTTATCACATTAATAAGCATTTAAAGAAAACGAATGTTTAGCAATCTCAGCTAACTTAACAAAGGCTGTTGATGAGGCAGGACAGGGTACCCAGGACCACATCATTTCAATCCATATTTCCACTCCAGAAATGTGTACAAAGATGTATATCAGGGATATTTATGTCAGCATTACATAAAATTGTAAAAAAAAAAAAATTGTTGTTTAGTCACTAAGTCTTGTTAAACTCTTTGCAACCACATGGGCTGTAGCCTGCCAGGTTCCTCTGTCCCTGGGACTTCCCAGGCAAGAATACTGCAATGGGTTGCTATTTCCTTCTCCAGGTGATCTTCCCGAGCAATAGGGATTGACCCCAAGTCTCTTGTGTCTCCCAAGTCTCAATGTGCCTGCATTGGCAGGCAGATTCTTTATTGCTGAGCCACCAGGGAAGCCCCACACAAAACTGAAACATTCTAAATGCTAAAGAATAGGGAAATAGATAATGAAATATTAGGTTGGCATTTAAATGTTTCCAAATCATTTTAATGATATGGGAAATGCTTATGATTCAATGTTAAGTGAACAAAGCAGAGTAGACATTTGTTTTTAGAGTATAATTTTAAATCTTTATACGTAGTAGATATATGTTTAAAAGACTGGAAGGAAATTTACCAAAACATTAACCATGATTTTCTTTGTGTTGAGAATGTTTGTGAAGGATGTCTTCCTTTTTATACTTTTCTGTATTTCCTACAATGAATGTGTATTATGTTATATTATTATCAGAAAATAATGCTAAAGTAAAAGAAGAAAAACCTGCTTGGATTGCAATATATGCTATATCCATATTGCAATATACACAACAATTTGGACCTATGAGGGCTAAAACTGAATTGTTTGAATAGACAGCACATATGAATATCTGCTGTTCCTCTTAGCAAGAGGTAGCCTAATGAATCCTGGGGTTCACTGGCAAAGATACTATGTGGCTTAAGACAGCCCCTCCCCACATGCATACACTTGACAAGGCATAGGCAGGGCATCCCCATGGTATATAAAACATCCCTTATAAGGAGGAGTCGGGGGTGAGGTGGGCTTGAGTAGCAGTGTTTTCTTATAAATAAATATGTTACTATCTTTGTTGTTATCACAAGAATGGATCATTCTGGTTCATTTATGGGACTTTTGGAGTCGAGTTTATTTTAAAGCATTAAGGAGATAAATATCTTTCTTATATGTGTTACTTGTATAGCCCAGTTGTTGCTCTTGGGAATCATATCCATTTGCTTTGGGTATTTTGTGCTTGTTCTAATTTCCCTGAACTGATTTATAAACTATTGATTCTGAGAGTCTGTAAGTTTTAATTTAGGCATTGAACCCCACACCTCCCCCCCAACACACACACAAATTAAAGAACTGTTACATGTAGTTAGTTACCACAGAACTGCTTAGGCAGTTAGGCCATCTGCTCCATGAGACTAAAAGAAGAGCCGAACAGAAAGCATGACTGCCTGGGCTGTGTAAGTGGATGTTTTGGGAAACCTTTCCCTTTTGTCACAGAAACAACACAGTACTGAGGCTTTCCATACAGGGCACACCAAACCCTTCCAGGTCAAGTCAGCCCTGAGCTACGTTTTGGGCTGCTTGTTACCAAAGGTAGTGATTCACTTCTGATCATCTTCATGGGTGATTTTTTAAAAGAGAAACCGTAGCAAAATTGTAACCATGCAAGTTAGCTGTTTGGGAAACTTTTGTAATTATAGCAGTGGTGTCTTTCACCTTCTTTTAGACCACTTTTTCAATTATTTTGGCTCTGTTTCTTTTAGAGCAGTCATTTTCAACCCGGCTGTACATTAAAATCGCCTGGGGAGCTTTAATAGCTCCCAGTGCTCAGATGTACCCCAGGCCAGTTAATGCAGGATCTCCAGCAATGGGACCCACACAGTATGTGGTGAAAGCCCTATTTGATTCTTGTGAAGTCAGATTTGAGAACCGTTGTTTTGAGGAAATAGTTGATAGGCTTTTTAAATCCAGATTAGTGGTGATGATGGTTGCACAATATGAGTATACTTGGGACCACATAACTGTACACTTAAAAATGGTTAAGGTGGTAAATTTTACGTTGTGTGTATTTTGCCACAATTTAAAAATTTGGGAAAAAACCCCCAGATTAGGTCATGCTAGATCTGCACTGTCTAGTACAGTAGTCATGGTAATACAGTAAGTGAAAATATACATGTCAGATTTTGAACTTACCACAGATAAAAGAATGTAAAATATCTCATTAATAAATTTTATTGTGATTACACATCAGCAGTATTTTTGATATATTGGGTTAAATAAAATATATTAACATTAATTTCACCTGTGTGGCTACTACAGAATAGAAAATGACACAAGTAACCCCCCATTATGTTTCTCTTAAATAGCTTTGCTCTAAATCTAAACCTGCTGCTGCTAAGTCACTTCAGTCGTGTCCGACTCTGTGTGACCCCATAGACAGAAGCCCACCAGGCTCCCCCGTCCCTGGGATTCTCCAGGCAAGAACACTGGAGTGGGTTGCCATACGAGTTAATTAATAAAAAGAAGCTTTCTGTTTCACTTATTTTACATAAATATTGTCATTTGGAGAATGAGGAAAAAATATAGAGCAGCTTGGGACCACAGAGCCTATCCTAGGCATGAAAACATTTAAAACATAGAAAGTGTTAATTCTGAGTCCTCAAGCAACAGCAATGCCCTCATCATTGAGTGAAGGGACTCGAGCACAGCTAAGTGATGATCTTGGACCAAGACTTTTGAGCTCATATCAGGATGCCCCAGCCTCTATGGCAACACTTTAGCCACTGGGACATCTTGAGAAAGTCAGTTCTTCACATTTCCCTTTCCTGGCCACTAAATTTGAAGATACGAAATCTCTCTTTCCAGCTTCACTTGAAATTTATGGGAATGGATGAATTACTACATAAAATGCTCTGATTCCTTTAAAAAAGAACCTAATAGAAAAGCAGCACTAGGTAATTTTCCATTCCCTGGGGGGTAATAACCACTGACATCCAGCAGGAAGTTAGATGGTGTGCCCGATAGGAATGCAGCCTTGCTTCCCATTGGAAGAGGACAAAAGGCCCGTACTTGACTGTACAACCCCAAAGCAGTCTTTGGAAAGTCAAGACACTGACTCTTCCCTGACCACTTCTGAAACATCATCCTTTCCTAATCCAGCGGGATCGTGATTAGCCAAATTCACGTCAGACCCAGTCTCACTTCCTCTAGCTTGTTGCGGAGGCTTCTTGGCTCAGGTTGGGAGATGATTCTCACAGGTGAAATGCAAGAATGATCCTCAAGCTTTAAGCAACAATCTGATTGGCTGGCCTAATTGCTAGTAATAACCAATAATTGCTTTTCTACCCATTTGTTATTTTTATAATTGTCATCATTATTCATAATGGTGGGGATGAGATGGCCTGGAGGCGCTACCTAGAAAATCTTTTAACCAGGCTCCAGTTACGAAAGGTACCTATATTCCTTAGTTGCCAGTGACCAGCTGCTTTGTTTTCACTCCTAGATTGACTCTTCAGAAGATTTCTTTACACTTGGCATGTGAATTACCATCATCAGGAAATGACCAGATTTGATGTACACTTTAATTTGACCTCTTTTTGTTTCTTAGGACAAAGGCAGAGTTAGATCAAGAAGCCTTGATCAGTGGCAATCTGGCTACAGAAGCAAATTTAATCATCCTTGATATGCAGGAAAACATTATCCAGGTGAGGACAACAAACACCTGATCTGTTCAACATGAATATGTCCACTGGAATTTAAGAAGAATCCTTTATAGAAAATTGTGAAAAAATAAGCATGATAGAAAATGCTTTTTGTTTAATGAAGTCAGGAAGTTTACTGTTTACAATGAACGTGAGTCAGTTGCGTCTGACTCTTTGTGACCTCATGGACTGTGCAGTCCTTGGAATTCTCCAGGCCAGAATACTGGAGCAGATAGCCTTTTCCTTCTCCAGGGGATCTTCCTGACCCAGGGATCAAACCCAGGTCTCCTGCATTGTAGGTGGATTCTTTACCAGCTGAGCCACAAGGGAAGCCAGACAAAGGAGGTGAAAGTGAAAGACTGTTTACAGTAATGAAAACTATTTACAATAGCATCCACCTTAGAAATTCCAGAAACACATAAACAGAACATTCTTCTGGATTCATTGACTTGATGTTCACTTGGAAAGAGTTAGGTGCTTATCCTAACTCTTTCCAGACTGACCCTCATAGTTAAATCTACTTGAGTGAATGCAAAGATTATAATGTGAGTGGTGGGTTTATAATTCAATACCTATAATAGTTGTGGTAGGTAGGTTGTTGGTTTGTTTTTTTTTGCTAGGTCAACCCCATTTGAATTATGGTTGATGTCTGTTTGGGAGCTAAGATTATGACTGGACGAAGTAAAAAGAGTGCAAAGTGTGATTAATGATGTCTGTTTTGGACACAAATTAATGAAGAAAAATAATCTGTACCACGAATTTGCCCACCCTCCTGTAGAAAACTATTATATCACTGTGAACTTTACAGTAATGCAGTTCACCATACTAATTTCATCTTCTAAGTGAATTCTTCCAGAAATTCTCAAGACATCTAGGTGATAACATTTTTAGTTAACCTCAGAAATGAGTCCTTACATGTTTCCAATGAAAAATCATTTATTAGAATGGATCCAGTATTGTTTCTAGGGCTAGAAAAAGAAATGTCGTCAAAACACAGTTGAACCGTAGTAATCCAACTTTTGCCTCTTAAAGTGTAATTATTGTATAAAAATAAAGACAATAAGTATATGGTATCTTTGATAAATACTTGGTATCAAATACTTGACATCACATTGATTGTATCTTCATACAATACTGCTTTGAGTGCTGACTTCCTAACATCCATGCTCAAAATGTACTTGCAGTTTTCAAAGGCAGTTGAAAATTGTTATTGACGTTGGTGCTATTAGTCCTGCTGCAGGTGATAAATAAGCTTCTATTTAGAAACGTCACTGCCACAAGCAGCCCCTGGGAGGCCCACAAGGAAAGCTGTGCCTTGTATACAAGGAAAGACCTTTCCAAAAGCTTACCCAGAATGAGGGGGAGGTGTGCCTTATAGCTTGGGTTAGCAGCCCAGAGTAAGGCGTAAAACCCAAATCAGTTGAGAGTTTTGGAATAAAGTCATGTGGAAATCGGGCTTCAGCACTCCTGGTGATGGACTATATGCAGGGTACTTTCTCAAATCTTTAAGATCATAGACCAAGAGATGAAATGTCAGCGTCACTGTGCTAATAGCCAAAAGTGGACCTACTTTTGTCTTCCCCTCTCAGTTCACGGGCATAGCACAGGGATTCATTGATGCTGTTCCCTTCCCCCAGGCGAGCTCGGCTCTGGACTGCAAAGACAGCCTTCTGGGAGGCGTGCTAAGGGTCCTTGTGAATTCTCTGAGCTGTGATCAGAGCACCACATACCTAACACACTGCTTTGCGACACTCCGTGCTCTCATTGCCAAGGTAAACATGGGATGCTTGTTCTCTTACTCTTAATTAAGAGTTAAGATTCTCATCAGTCTAGCTTCACATTTCTTGCTTTAGGTGCACCAAAACCCGCAGACCACCACTGTGTAAAGTGACACTGAGATAAAAGTTGTAAGTCTCGTTAGGAAGGAAGCAGATACACTGATTCTGTGAGACTCACCAGTGCCTCTCACATTAGAAATGTGGGCCCACTCACTGAAGATATGAGAGTGGAAATCAATTGAGCAGATTTGTTTTCACCTTTTTTTCATTAATATCTTATCTGAATGAGATTCAGTTCTTCTGCATGACTCCCATTAGTGAGTCTTACAAAATGTCACATCATAAAATGCCAGAAAGTTTAGTAATAAATTTCTCATAGCCTGAAGAATATAGAGTTTCCTAAAGTAAAATGGTATAATCCAGATTTCTGTGCTCCCCCCCTCCCTTTATTGAAAATCTTGGTTGTTGACCTCTACCTGGTATCTTTTACATTTAGGAAGTGGACTCCTGGGGCTTCCCTGGTGGTCCAGTGGTTAAGACTCTGCATTTTCAGTAGTTCAATCCCTGGTTGGGAAACTAAGATCCCACAAGCCATGAGGCACAGCCAAAATAAAGTGGACTCTCTCTGCTCTCACCTGTCAGGATCATTTGCTCTTAGTCACCAATAATTTCCAGGGAAACATGGGATAATTCCTTCAGGGCTGTGACTTCACCAGGGAATGCAGCCTGGCTAACCGTGCAGATAATTATGTAGCCTTGATCTTAGTAAGCAGTTCCTAATGAGATCAAGTCAACTCCACTGCTTCAGTTCATCTTCTGACTCAAGTAACTCATTATCTTTATGGAGCAGTGCATTAACTCTTCTGGGCTTTGCTTGTCCAAGCAGACATTTACATATCTCAACAGACATCTGGTCCAGAAAGGGTATGAATGTGCCAAGTGATGTCTAATGCCGTTGTGTCTCTCCTAGTTTGGCGACTTGTTGTTTGAGGAGGAAGTGGAGCAGTGTGCAGACCTGTGTCAGCGGGTGCTGCACCACTGCAGCAGCAGCATGGACATCACCCGCAGCCAAGCCTGCGCCACTCTCTACCTTCTCATGAGGTTCAGCTTTGGAGCCACCAGCGTGAGTGCTCAAGGGGACCTAGAATCAAGAGTCAGTGCAAAGCACTGGTGGAGGAAAAGTGTGCACTATTGCAGTTGACTTCTACCCTGTGTGAAGGGAACAATTAGACATGTAGATGGATAGCAGCTTTTTTCTGAATTTCCATCTAGAAGTAAATTATTAAGACTGATGAATGCAGTGTTTTCCATCAGTGTGTTTCCATAAGAAATGAATGGCTATGTGTAGATTCAAGGTTGTCATCTGTGGGTGAAAAATACAACAGAATTAGGACTTTGGAAGAGTTTCTCTTTTTTCCACATTCTGATTGGTGCCAGAATGACCTGTGGAAGAGAATTTGAAATGATCACTATCGTCTATGCCAAAGTGATCATTGAAGCTTAGTAGCCTTTGGAATTCAGCCTTATTACAGCACAGTCTTAGTTGGTCTAGATTTTGATGTGCTCTTTTGCAGTTTACATTTGTGGTCATGTTAATGAGCATGTTCAACTGATATTCAAAGATAATTTGGTCCATGGAAGAAAGGCAGGGTCCTCAGAATGTATTAGGTGTAGCTATTGAAAAGCCTTCAGGACATTTGTCAGAGCCCCTTGGAATCACCATATTTTTCCATGGGCCTAGAAGGAAAGGAGAAACAGAAAATCACTGCCTACCCAGAGTCCAGAAATCTCAGAAATCTTGCCTATGTAGATTCTGCTCCTCTTTGAAGTTTAAATAAAGTTCCAAGAAGAACAATCTTGGCACAAAAGGAGACATTCTGTGACCCAGCTGTGTAGGAACCTTTCAGCGTTACTGCACAGAGCTGGCCCAGTCCTCAATGAAAATTTAAAGGGGGCTGACAGATTTATGTCAGAGCAATACCCATTTAAACCATTTAAACAACAGTATGAATCATGAGCAAAGTATGGCTCACATTTCATTGGGAAAAAAGGAAATGATTGAGCTTGGGTAAAGGAAACACTGGAGAGTTATTGTTGTCTGGCTCTACCACCTCCAATTATCTACTAGCTGACTGCCTCTTGTTTGTTCCACCATTTTTTTCCCTGACTCAGAACTTTGCAAGAGTAAAGATGCAAGTAACCATGTCTCTGGCATCTTTGGTGGGAAAAGCACAAGACTTTAATGAGGAGTACCTGAGAAGATCCTTGAGGACAATTTTGGCCTATGCAGAAGAGGACACAGCCATGCAGACCACTCCTTTTCCCATGCAGGTAGACCGAAGAGCATGCTTTGTCTCAAACATTTGTCTGGGATCAGCCAGTTTTAAACCTCTGTGTGTGTACATACATACATATATATATATATGTGCATATATGTGTGTGTATAAGATATATAACATTTTGTATATTATATAACTTTTATGAAATATAATTATGTCATATGATACAGGTAATTATGCAAAATATTGTCATATGCATTATATGGAACCTAAGCTGAGGTCCTAAGCTGCCTCCTAGTTGTTATAAAAAGCTCTGATTTCCAGAGTACAGTTGAGGGCTTACATGTCACAAAGAACTTAAACTAATTTAACCAAAAAAGTACTGGAGAGAGAAGATAGTATAAGGATTCAGGACTAATACATGGATGTCAAAGGTTAACTCATGTATAGGCCTTGGCAGTGCCTGGACCTGCAAAGTGAAGGTCAAAGAGGATCCAGTCTAGACTTCCCTCCACCTGTGATCTCTCCTATCTTAGCAAAGCCTGCTCATGACTGCCCCAGTGCAATCCTAACTTTTTGTTACCATGGACTACAATTCTAAGGTTGTTTGCGGTATACACTTTTTTTCTTCCAGGTGGAAGAACTTCTCTGCAATCTGAATAGCATCTTATATGACACAGTGAAAATGAGGGAATTTCAGGAAGATCCCGAGATGCTTATGGATCTCATGTACAGGTGAACTTTTCTGATGAAATCAAAAGTGTGTTACTTAAAGATCTAAAGTTTGCCACTATGAAGTTTTCATGAATATAATTACAACAGGAAATGTGGGTACACTGATTTGGCTGACAGCCAGAACTGTACTTAGAAATTGGTAGAAAATCATCATTTGGAAGGTATTGATTCATGTACACGTTTTCAGAAAGAGTTCCCTGATTTAAAGGGAGATATATATTTTTAACATGATTTTCTGCTTACCATAGAATGAGAGAAAAGAACTATCAACTGTTAGATGAATTATATCTGAAATTTTTTTCACTTACATTCAGACATGCATGTAAGTTTCATTTAGAAATCATATTTTACTCTGTAGTTTAAATTTTTGCTTTATAATCCTTGTTTTAGGAGAAACTACTTACAAAGACAAAATTGTTCTGACACGATGTCATAAGAAGGGTAGTACTTTTTGTCTTCTGTTATTATTTTGAGATAAAGGAAAGTGAAGGAAGAAAAATTATTAGTGCTCTATTCAAATAGACATCATTTTATCAGGTCTTTTCTTCCCCCATAAATCTTCAACTAATTATAGCATTCTTAGGGTCCTTCAACTGAAATAAAAACAGTTGGACTGATGCATGTTTGCCTTTTCTCTTATTTTCTGAACATGTAGCCAAAACTCTCAAGGGAAAAATTAAGTCCATACCCAATAGAAAAACAGTATCACTAACCAGTTGTCTTTGAAACTTTCTAAACCCATCTTCAGAATTGCCAAGAGTTACCAGGCATCTCCTGATCTGCGGCTGACCTGGCTCCAGAACATGGCAGAGAAACACACCAAGAGAAAGTGCTACACAGAGGCCGCCATGTGCCTGGTACACGCGGCTGCTTTGGTGGCCGAATATCTGAGCATGTTGGAGGACCACAGCTACCTGCCTGTGGGCAGCGTCAGCTTTCAGGTGGGGGCAAGTTCACCTTTTCCTTTGGTGCAGTGGCTCTCATCTGGGGGCATTTGCCAATCGCTGAAAATATTTTTGGTTGTTACAACTGAGGGTGGGGGTGTGGGTACTAGTGGCGTTTAATAGGTATAAGCCCGGGATGCTGCTAAACACCCTACAATGCATAGGACAACTCCCACCACAAAAAAATTATCTGGCCCCCAAATATCAGTATTGCCAAAGTTGAGAAGACCTGCTTTAGTGTATTATATTTGCCTCTTCTAATAGCTTTACCGTCTTGGGTTTTTTTTTACAGTAAATATAGATATGATAGGCATTTTGACATTCCTAAATACTTTCATATCCATGATTTCATTTGACCTTCTCCATAAACCAGTGAAACAGACAAATAGAGAAGGTATTATTACTCCTGCTGCACAGATAAATTGAGAGAGCAACTTTTCTAAGGTCATTTAAACTCTTTCTCAAAGACTTGTAACTGGCACAGTATACTGACAAATGTGAAAGTATTTTTTCCAAATATTGGAGAAATTATTCCCCTCCAGGCCCATTCCTTTGATTATATTCCCCAACTCTTTAACATCTTCCTCTCTAATCTAAAATTGAGAAAGAACCAAACTGACCTGGGAAAGAAAAAAGGGCTGAATCAATAATGTCTTAGGATAAGCTGAATATTACCCATCATTAGCAATGGGAAATTGTCTGCTAGGTCTGAAAGTTGGTTCAGGTTGCAATGCTCAGTGGTCACTTGGACTGTTTTTGCTAATTACTCTAAACAGTCTTTAGAGGAAACAAAAATTTTATGGGTACTTTTAGAGCCCTAATCCGTAGAAATGACCATCCCTGAAACCTGTAACAATATAGTACAAAAAGAGAGCCCTTTTCAAGGCAGACTCACAAAGTCATTTACTTTACAAGTGTTTGGATTATTCCTGTTTGAATTTACAGGACTGATTCTATAAAAGGCTTTAGGTTCTCATTGTTGCTCTTCAACACCGTTTTGTGATGCTGTGCAAACCAGAAAGAAGAGATTCAAAGTAGCTTTCCCAGGCTTAGAAAGTAAGACACAAAAACTGCTGTTGGCAGAGCCAGGAGTCTCTGATTTCCTAAATGCTGTTCACCAGGCAATCTGGGTATTGCCTCATATTATTAATTCCTCCTTTCTTATGGTCTTCAGTACCAATAATATTTGTCATTTCATTCTCAGCAAATAAATTTTATTCTCAATTCAGAAATGTTCATTATAAAAAGCCAAAAATGTAATTCTTACCCCCAAAGCATAAAAATATCACACCTGATTTTGAATCACATAATAGTGAAGAAAGGTATAAAAACCAATTTTAGATATATATTTTTTTGCCAAATTAATTTTGACCATTTGATATTAGCAAGGAAAAATATAAGTACTCCTCTTTCAGTTCCCAGAAATCTTTGGACTTACCACTTAATATGGAATTATATCATCCTTTTGTCTTGTTTCATTAACTATTGCTTATAAACTTTAATGCTTTTTTCCCATTTACTTTTTCCCATTTTATTTTATATTTGTCACTTAAATATTAATGGCATTTAATTATTGTTTCCTGTTTTGTAAGCCTTGCAATTCTTATTTCACCTTGAATTCTATTGCTTATAGTAAGTTATACCAGGGTGAGTAGAAGCAACAGAAAACCTCCATGTTGTTCCTGTGTGGGGGCTTATAGCTCTGTTTTTTCATAGATCTTTATTCACTCATTCATTCTTTTAGGTGATATTTATTGAGCATTTATTTTGTCCTCATGAACTTTACATTCCAGCCAGAGAGTGACATCATATAGCTAATTCTTCCATTTCTTACTCAATTACAATTATCATAACTGCTGTAATAAAGAGGAACAAGAAACTGTATTTATCATGTGACCCAGCTTGGGGGCCATGGAATGTTCAGAAAGACAAGAAAGGGGAAGGGGAAGCAGAAGGAACTGTGAAGTATGAGGTCTTCAACACACAGAACATGGTGAGAAGAGAAGCCAAATTATGTTGATGGTTATGAACCAAGTCTCCTTTCTCTCAAATGAGGCATAGCGAGTCTTTTAGGAAATGTGTGCTTGCACATGACAGAAAACCTAATCCAGACTGACCTAAGGTAGAAATGGAATTTATCAGCTTACATGAGAGATGAGTCTGGAGTAGCACCTGCCAAACTGGACCTAAGAGCCCAAACAGTGTCCTCAGACCTCAGTGTCATCATCACTTCCACTCTCTGCTTTCTGTTATGTTAGCTCAGCTTCTTTCTTCACTGGCTTCCCACACTCATTGAGAAATATTTGTTTACATCTCCCTAGGTTCAAGTCCAGGAGAATAGAGAAATGCCTTATTTCCAGAAGTTGCCGAGACAGTCTCAGTGCATCTGTTGGTTCTGACCGGGTCATGTGCTCATCTCAGAACCAATCATAGTGGTCAGAGACATGGAATGCTATGATTGGCTGGACCAGAGTTGAGGTCCACACCTGCAGTTATGGATGGTTTCCTTGGAGGCTTTACTTTATAGACAGATGAAGGAATTTTGGGCAGCATTAACAACAGATGTCCAGTGTTGATTTCTTAAATGCTGTGTGCTTTAGTTTTCAACCTTGTTCTGCTCCAGTGAAATTGAATTTTTGGAAAGGAATTATAAACTGGAGATAAATAAATCTGTGCAAGGAAAATAACCTTGAGGCCACTGAATTCCAAGGAGCTGAGATCGTTGAAATTCTGTGCCCCAGAGTGCAGTATTTATTCCACAAATGTAGATATGTCTTCATTCTTAGATACTGATGTTACTTTTACCTCCCTGATTCTGAAGCCAGAAAAATCTGCCCAGAATCTTTTCCCTCTGATTACAGCTAATAAGACTGCATAACTGTAAATATATTTCTCTACATGTGAACAATTGCATACAATACTAATAGTATTCATTTCTTGGGTCATTAGATTTTTTCAACGAAATCTCTTGGACCTTCTGTTATTTCTAGTTCAGAAACATAGTAGAAAGACCAGGTTTGAAGGAAAGACTGGTCACAAAAGGTTCTGAGAGTCTCCTGTATTCCCAAAACTACCTTATAATTTCAAATATGAAGATACAGGACTGGAACAACTCTCTCTTCCGTGATGCTCAGGATGAGTCAGTCAATCATGCTAGCCAGGCCAACAAGAGGCAGACAGATTTTACTTCGGTAGCCAACCCTGGTCAATTGATAGTGGCTGATTGGAGTACCATACTGAGGGGAATTTTGAAAAAAGCTTCAGGAAGAAGAGTACTATAATTAATTAGTTCTGTCTGCTGTGAGTCTAGACATATGAAGAAATAGCATGTGCGCTGTTTGCCAGCCCTAAGCTACAAAGGTTTCCTGTTTTTTTTTTTTTAATACTCCATGTGCATTTTTTCTATAGCTGTGAGACAGATTGAGGAAAATGATTCTTGGCCTGTCAAAAGTATGAGAGTCCCTGCCAGAGCCAGAACTGGGGTGAGGTGAGCAAGGCATGTAAACAGAATTTAAGGAAGCACTCACTCTCGTGGTCCAGCAAGTTCCAGGTCATATCTTACAGAACCCTGAGAGTGAGTGTTCCCTAAATGTTATGACCTGGGTTTTCACCTTGCTCGCCCTAGCCCTGGCCCTGATCACTGCATTCTCTATGAGAGACTTTCAGCTTTATGGTTTATGTAAAAACAAAAGTGTATAAAAGGGACCAAAATGTTTGAGGGGAGAGAAAAAAAACCAGTAACTGCTGCATTGTCATAAAGATTCCTATAAAGAAGGCCTTCTTATTTGCAATTGTCATGTGATATGACTGTTCACCTACAAGCCAAGTCAGGAGTAGCAAGTACTTTAGAGTTTCACTCAGCTGGTGAAACAAGGAGTCTAATTAACTTTTTAAAAAGTTAATTTTAAAAACCACAATCCCTGCTGAATGTCCCTTAGGGTCCTTTCTCTAAAGCAACTCAGTTGTTGTTACATTGAGGTAAGTATCCTTTCTGTATCTGCCAATGGTTAAAAAGAAAAGAAAATCTTGAATTTTGAAGGCCAGTGGTTCTGTGTGTTCTTTCAAAATGAGTGGCAGCCAGAGGCTGTTCTAGATGGAATTACAGACCTTTTACAATCATACAAGGTGATGGCTTCCTCATCCCTACTGTGGACTCCTGTGGTGCCTTGTTAGTCGGGTTCCCCAATTCTCTGGGTTCATACTGTGTTCTCTTACAGAATATTTCTTCCAACGTACTGGAGGAGTCTGCCGTCTCTGATGACACCCTGTCACCTGATGAGGATGGGGTGTGCTCCGGCCGGTACTTCACGGAGAGCGGCCTGGTGGGCCTACTGGAGCAGGCGGCCGAGCTCTTCAGCACGGTCAGTACACACCACCCTCCGGGTCGCCACAGTCAGCCTGAACTTCAGTGCTCGTGCCCTGAGTGTGGGTTTTAGTGCCCAGCCAGTCAGTTCCACTTCATGACGACACCACGTGCAGGGATGCACAGGGCAGGGGAGGGGCCGGAGGACTTTGATGTATGTAAATTGGCTCAGCTCTCAGGGAGGTGAGAAAGCCTTTCATCTTGAGAAAGCAAAATTCTGGCTTTCACTGCATGCTCATTAGCTGGGCAGCAGTTTCACAGTATTATTTCCATTTATTAGAGGTGGAAACTAAGCCACAGCAAGGTGAAATGGCTTGCTCAGGCTTACACAATAAATCACAAGGCATGTTCTCATTCTCTCATTTACTCTCCTTGAGAGAACTCCTGGGGTGGAGCCTCTGGGAGAAGAGGAAAATAATAGAGCTTTCCGGACAACTGAGCAATCCTCAGGATTGTCACAGACCACAGACAGCTCAGAGAAATGCAGGAGTGGGAACCACAGACACTCCCTCACTAACCTAATCTGGGTCTGTTGTTGTTGCTCAGTCATGTCCAGCTCTTTTGAGACCTCATGGACTGTAGCCCTCGGGCTCTGCTGTCCATGGGATTTCCCAGGCAAGAATATTGGAGCGGATTGCCCTGTCCTCTTCCAAGGGATCTTACCGACCCAGGGACTGAACCTATGTCTCCTGCATTGAAGATTATTCTTTACCACTGAGCCACCTGGGAAGCCCAGTCTGCATCTAAATACTCCAAATTAAAGGGAAAAAATTGTGTAGGTTAAGTTACTGAGTTTCAGGTCAGGAAGGAAAGTCTGTTGTTCATTTTCATAATTTCCCTACTCCCTCAAATTTTAAGCCAAGTAAATATTTAATACTTCACTCAATTTAGCTGATCCAATTTGTTTTCATCCTAATATTTTTCATTCTTCTCTACTTTTCATTTCCAAGTTTCTACCCTACAACCTATGTATTTTAATTGTTGTTTTAATTATCTTCTGCTTTTCCAGCTTTCCTTTCAGAATCCAGATAACATCCAGAATACTTTGTTTTTCCTGAAATTCAAGAAAACCAGCTAGTTAGATTCCTAAGTCTTTTCAGGCATTCAGTGAACATCTGGCTATATGAGGACCCCCATCTGGCTATATGATGCCCAAGGTTGTCTTCCTGAATTGTTCTTAGTCCCTGCTGCCAGTCTCCTGTCCTATTTTTTTTCCTAGGAAACCCCTTTTTCCAACTTAACATTATCAGATAGGACCATTTAGAATATGTCTAGTTCAGTTTGAATGTTACAACCATCCCAAAGATACTCAGAGTTTATTCCTGCACTGTAAGGTATTGTGGTACTAATAATATATCCATTCCCTAGCACCCAGTGGATTAAATTCTCTTTGATTTTTTTTCCTCCTCTTTCCAAGGGAGGACTGTACGAGACGGTTAATGAGGTCTACAAGCTGGTCATCCCCATCCTGGAAGCCCATCGAGACTTCCGGAAGCTGACCTCCACCCATGAAAAGCTGCAGAAGGCCTTTGACAGCATCATTAGCAAGGTAGCTGAGGATCCTGACTAACAAGTCCTATAATCTGATAGCAGGTGACTCTGTCTCAAGATGCTTAGCCCTCCTTCCTCTCTATGGAGTGACTGACCTTATGGACATCAGTACTATAGCTCTCTCCTATCAAATGGAAAAGGGCTGGAAATAGAGGACTGTAATTCAAACTGTGAAAGAAGGCAGTTGAATTACTTTGCAACCAGGAATGTAAAAATCTCTTAAATTCTCTTAAAATAAATCCTAAAAATCTTTCGTGGGTTTTTTTTTTTTGCTATTATTTCCCAAGTTTGTTCTATAAACATTCTTTTTTTTAAAAAAAGGTGTGAATTGTTTGTATTTGCCATAGGAATAAAATGCCTTGTAACCCAACAATAAAAGACTCCTGTCCTTTGCAACCCAATGGATCCTCATGAATTAGAAAACTAAGGAGACGTTTTCTTATTTTTGTCCATCAGGGTCATAAGAGGATGTTTGGAACCTACTTCCGAGTTGGTTTCTATGGATCCAAATTTGGGGATTTGGATGAGAAGGAATTCGTTTACAAAGAGCCTGCAATTACCAAGCTTCCTGAGATCTCTCACAGACTAGAGGTAAGACAAGTGATTCTGGGCGATTAACATTGTATACTTTACAAAAAGCAAGTTGCAATGGCTCATTACAACAAAACCAAGAGTCATACATTCATCATTGATCCATATATAAAGTTTCCCACATTGCCTATATAAAAGCAAGATATTAGGTGAAATCATGAAATAAAGCAAGGTAAAGATGCCTGTGTGCATGCTAACTCTTCAGTCATGTCTTACTCTTTGCGACTCCTTGGACTGTAACCCACCAGGCTCCTCTGTCCATGGGATTTTCCAGGCAAGAATACTGGAATGTATAGCCTCCTCCAGCGGATCTTCCTAACCCAGGGATCGAACTCGAGTCTCATGTCTCTTGCATTGGGAGGCAGGTCCTTTACCACTAGTACCACCTGGGAAGCCCCATACTCTTCAAAGTTTGTAAATTTATATGGTGAATATTTTCAAGAATATCCAAATCAATGTCATGTGCTTTCTTGTAAACCTTTCCAAATTTCAGTAATAGTTTTTCAACTTGGAGTTTATCATCTTGACTTTAAAGTCATCTGGCGAAATTATCAAATTTCCCCTAGAAAATTCTGTGGTCTTCTTCTTGGTGTTACAAGACAACGCTTCCGGCTTATGATTTGGAGATGCTCAACTGTAGGCCCACTGTGTCCTGGGCACAGTGAATTCTTCCTCTTGATCCAAGGAGCACCTCTCTGGATAATCACAGTCAGTACCCAGTCCCATGTTCTGGCATCCACAGTGCAACCTGCTGTTTACATTTGATCCAGAATGTAGCAGAAGAGAGCGGCATGTTCTTGGAGGAAGAGCTGGAGAAAGGGAGAAATAACCTAGAGAAAAGTGAGAAAGAAAGAAACAGACATGGGAAAGGGCCAGGCACTAAGAACTCAGGAGGAAAGTCATGGGGTGCTCCCTAAGCAAAATCATCTCAAGCTGAATAAGCAGGGTCCCCTGAAATGCTGATGACAATTAACTGGAAATTCACTTTTTGCTTTCTTGCTGTTGTTTTGAATTTATGTCCTTTCATGACTATCAAACTTAAAACAATTTTGTTGTCAAATTTCTCCTAATATCAATACTATCCATCCATGCCAAAAGAGACAAGAGACTTTAATCCTTACTTGACCCAACGAAGCCATGGTTCAAAGTGAATGGATGACTTGCGCAAAGTTTTTCAGCTCATGAGAGGAACTAGCAATTGACCCCAGGCCACTTGGTTCCTGGTATGTTTCCCCAATTTAGAACTAGAAGCATGTATTTTATCTTCCTGTGCACTATGGTTTGTCACACTATGGGAAGCCTCGTGACCTCCAAGTTCCTAGGGTACAAAAGGCAAGAAGTAAATAGTTCTATACCCTGGAGCATCTTCTGGAAATAGATGATGCTGTTGAATTAGATGTCAAGCATACATTTAAATGGAAGTATAGATCAGTTTGCAAATGCTGGACTTCCTTTTATTTTTATTTTTGTCTCAGGAAATGCTGAACTTGCCTCATTAGCTTGGAGGGACATTAAATAATTCAGAGAGCACGTTCTACCATACACTTGTTCCAAACTTATTCTGCTTCTAGAGACAAAGAGTTGCAGCATGTTAAAATAACCTTTATAATCTGTTGGTTTCTCTTGTCTAGGCATTTTATAGTCAATGTTTTGGTGCAGAATTTGTGGAAGTGATAAAAGACTCTGCTCCTGTGGACAAAACCAAGTTGGACCCTAACAAGGTACGGGAATATTGCAAAAAATAGCCATTAGGCTCTGATTCCCTTTGTTCTACCACTGAAACATAAGATAACCTCCTCTGTCTGGACTCCACGTCATTTCAGTGCAACCAAATTTTTTTGTTGTTGTTTACAGTTTAATGGTTAAGTCTTAAACCATACTCAATGGCAGGGATCGTAATAGGAGCTACCATTTATTAAAGACCAGCTGTATGCCTGACACTGTATTAGACCCTTTACAGACACCATTGCATTTCATCCTCCTATAGCTCCTTGATGTAAATATTGTTATTCCCATTTTACAGATGAGAAAAGTAAGATCTAGAATAGGTAAGCAAGATCATGCAAGTGTCAAAGCCAGAATTCAAACTTGGGGTCTGTGATTCTCAAACCTGCACTTCTAATCACTTCTTTACTGCCCTTCTATTAAAACTTCGAATCCTCAAGTTAAAGTATGTTGAAAAGATACAAACTTTTCACTAACAACATTTGGTGGAGGCATTCTTTTCAGCCAAATACAGGGTCATTGTGCTGTTGGAGGAATGATGAAAAGGGCTTGGACTTCAGTTTCCTCACGAGGGTGTATTCTGTCTCACCCCTAGCTGGGTGTACCACAGTGCAATTCTGATGCTCAATATGCAGAGTTAATGTCAAATTCTGCCAGCTAAGGTTCAGTCCTGCAGGAGCTTCCCCTCACTTTAGATGCCAGCCTCAAGTGGGACCCCAAGCAGCCTGCATTTCTGACCAAACAAATACAAATGTGTGGGTTCCCTTGGCACTTTTCAGTAAATAATCCATTAGAATGACTCTCAGAACTCAGAAAAGGCCTTTAATGATGCTTATAGTTTTGTGATAAAGGTTGCACAAAGGGCTAGTTCTATCCCAGAGCTTCTGTGCCTTCTCCTTGTGGAATCCAGGCCTGGTGCCCTCCTGACATATCAATGTGTTCACCATCCAAGAAGCTCCACTGAGCCTTGTTGTCCAGGGTTTTTATTGCGATCCCATTACATAGGCATGTTTGATTAAAGCATCAACTGCATTACTGAACTCAGTCGCCAACCTGCTCCTACCCCAGCAGTCAGGCTGGCCCAGAGTCCCAATTGTGTAATCTGAAGATTGTTCTTATTGATGACCAGCCATCATTCTGAAGCTATCTAGGGACCCACCATGAGTTACTTCATGAGAATAACAGTGACTATCACTGAGGAAATTCCAAGAGGTTTTGAAGCTCTGTGCTAGGAAAGAAGGACAAATACCAGATACATTCTTTATTATACCATAGGGTGATAACTGCCTGCTCAGCCCAGATATGTACATAAGAGATTTCTAAGCTTTTGGACATAATGCAAGTTCAAGGTATTTTTAAGGCCTGGGGAACAGAGGAGCAGTTGCCATCCAGCAGGCGTATAAAGTGAGAAATTTAAACTCTTCTCTCAGTTCTGCCCTCCGAGATATTATGAAGATAATGCCAGTAGGAAGAAAGTGTTCAAATATAAGAGTTTGTTTTTCTACATATTTCAAAGGACTTACTTCAGATACATTCCCTAATCTAGGCTTGAAGCAATAACTGTGGTGAGTAGAAGTGCTTCACACAGAAAAGTTTGAGGTCTTTGAAAGACAAGATTGGCTGTTTACCCGTGGTGAGCTAGGCACAGTACATGCCATGTAGAGTTATTGGTGACATATATGATGTGGAGTGCTGTTTTCCCCTCTGTTAAAATGCCCAAAGTAAGCTGTGAGAGTTTTAAATGAGAATCTGTACCCAGGATTATAACCAGATTTCATCACACTAAATAGTGGTTTATGTGTATTTGTTAATAGTCAGTGACCGTATCTGTCCATTTCAGTGGATGAGTTTGCAGAGTCTGTGGTCATTATCATTCTTTTTTTTTTTTAAGGCCTTCTTTCTTAATAAGTGCTCTTCTTCATAGTGTGTTGGTATGGGTGCATGTGTATGTGCATACATTTTAAAATTAAATATATGCTGTAAAACTCCCTTTTATTGTATGTATCTCTATGAATTTTAAATCAAGAGATAAGTTCCATCACCCCAAAATATTTATTTCCCCATGCCTCTTTGTGGTCATCCCCTCCCTCTGTGTTTAGCCCCTGAAAGTCATTAATCTATATTCTGTCTTTGTAGTTTTGTTTTTTCCAGAATGCCATGTAAATAGAATCATACAGTAAATAAATGGAATTGTACAGCCTTTTGAGTCTGACTTCTTTCACTTAGCACAATGCATTTGTGATTCACCCATATTGTAATGGTTCATTTCTGTTTTACTACCGAGTCGTAGTCTGTTGTACGGCTGTATCAGAGTTTGTTTATCCATTCCCCACTTGAGGGACACTGGGTTATTCCTTTTTTTTGTCTGTTATGTATAGTGCTGCTATAGACATTTGAGTCCAGGGTTTAATATAAACACAAGTTTTCGTTTCTGTTGGCACACACACCAAAGTGGAGTTGCTGGGTCATATGATCAATATAATTCAACAGTATGCCAATCTGTTTCATAAGGTGGCTGTACCATTGTACATTCCCACCATCAGTGTATGAAAGCTCCAGCAACTCCCTCTCCTTGTCAGCCTTGGTATTGTCAGTTTTCTTTAGTTTGGCCATTCTAATAAGCATGGTTGTTCTCAAAAGCAAAGTTTTGCTTCTTCTGAATAGCATTTTATAAATTCTCACACCAAGTTTCAGTTGGGTCATGAGCTCTACTAGGAGGGGCAGCTTGTGGACCTGACTTAACCCTCCCTTCACCTTCTCCCAGTCCTGTCTCTCATCTC
This sequence comes from Moschus berezovskii, assembly GCF_049115385.1. NCBI lineage: Eukaryota > Metazoa > Chordata > Mammalia > Artiodactyla > Moschidae > Moschus > Moschus berezovskii. The sequence goes on along the minus strand of NC_142466.1, from coordinate 51,100,450 downwards.
CTCGGGAGTGGAGAGGAAGGATGGCTAACAGCTGAAGTCTTCCCTAGGTCTCTCACCTTTGTGAGCACAGAGGTACTGCCACTCTCTGTCCCGTGGGCCCCGCTGTGCGCCCTGGGTGGTAGTTTGCAGACAAGCTCATCCCTTTCCTTTCCCCACTCAGGCCTACATACAGATCACTTTCGTGGAGCCCTACTTTGATGAGTATGAGATGAAAGACAGGCTAACCTACTTTGAGAAGAATTTCAACCTGCGGAGGTTCATGTACACCACTCCCTTCACCCTGGAGGGCCGGCCTCGGGGCGAGCTGCATGAGCAGTACCGGCGAAACACCATCCTGACCACCCTGCACGCCTTCCCCTACATCAAGACCAGGATCAGCGTCGCCCAGAAGGAGGAGGTAAAGGCACTGGGGGAACGGGCTTGGACTGAGTGGCCATAGCTGAGCCAGTGGGCCTGGGTCTCCTCCCAGGATGACACGCAGGCTACCTTCATGCTCCTTCACGGCAGACTCACATAAATATCTAAAAAGGGATGCCTTTGAATTATTATTAAGGTGGTTATCCTCTCACTATCATGGTGCCAGGGAATCCCATTTAGGCAACTGCGTGCTTTATAGCACACTTGATATTTAAGTATATTCTATTTTAAAGTTATATCTTTAATAGAAATATATGTACACGATTGTAACATTTACTTTGTATTTATATTTTAATGTTAAATTTACTTGAAATATAAACATTTTAAAGATTTTATTTAAATTTTTACATATTTGAAAGCTTCAGGTGATTCCAACAGCATTCTGTTGTTCATTATCAGAGACAGGCCCAGCAAGTGAGTAGCCACAAGGAGTTGATGTTGAGCTGTAGGAGGGCACCAGGCCAGTTAGACAGGAGACCAGGTGTCTTCTAGTCCCAATATCCTCCTGTGACGTTGCGCAAGGCACTTATCTTCACCAGTTTCCCTAGCTAAACGTTGATACAGGAAAGACCTCTTTCTCTCTTCTGGTTCCATGTATAGCAAAAGACCTCAAATTCATGGATCAAGAAAATGTCTCAAGCTACAGAATTGCTGAAAATTAGACATAAGTATTTTCTTTTAGTTTAAAAGACATGCATGTGCGTTAATTTGTCATTCATTCTGTGTAGAGTCACTGCCTTGCCTGTGATTTAGGGTTGGCTGATCACAATTCAGCATTGTCTTTCTTGTATAAACCTCACCCATGATGCAATGTCCATGTGTTCAGTTTTGGTTTCTGTAAAGGAGAGTGAGAGCTTAAAGAACCTTGTAAAACAACATGGGAGCAGAATGCTTCTAGATTTTTATGATTTTTTTCTTTTTTTTTGCCCCTAGCTTTTGACCATTTTCTTGAGCACACCTAATAAGACAGGAATCTTTATAGCAACTCAGTTTCACAATGTCTTGCCCAAGCATTAGCTTGGTTTTCATAGAAACAACTCTTCTTCTTTCCACACCCATAGTTCACCAGTTTATGCATTACTGAATTAGATGAGGTCATTAAAATAACAAGTATAACAGGCATAAGCAAGTTGGTGAACAAACAAAAATGAACTGTGGTGAATAACACACCTCCTCGTGCAGACGCACAGGGACTGACCTTCCTGGAGAGTAGCCCACCAGCTCATGTGTTCAGCAACCACGTCACAGTGTGGGCTTCACAGAGGGCAAAGAAAGCCCAAACTGATGACCTGGCTAAGAGAAGGTTCACTTAGAAGGCATCTGCTGTATTTCTTACTCTTTTAGACTTCTGAGCACTAGGACAGGTTGGTACAGCACAAAAATAAAATCATGGTCTCAGTAAGACTCTTCACAATTTTTCTTGGCCATTTGTAGTTCCTCCAAGAATGTCAGTATGTTAGTTTGTTAAGGCTAAGATAACACAGTACCACAGATTGGGTGGCTTAGAAACAGAAATTAATTGTCTAATGGTTCCAGTGACCAGAAGTCAAAAATCAAGGCACTGGCAGAGTTGGTTCCTTCTGAAAGACATGAGGGAAGGTTCTGTTCCAGACCTCTTTCCTTAGCTTGCAGAAGGCTGCCTTCTCCCTGTATTTCGTACATCATCTTACCCCTGTGCATATCCCTGCGTCCAGATTTATTCTTAGATGGACATATAAGTCATGTTGGATTGGGCCCATCCTAATGACTTCCTTTGAACTTGATCACCCCTGTAACGACCCTATCTCAGTTAAAGTCACATTCTGAAGTACTGGGGTCTAGGACTTGAACACCTGAATTTGGAGGGGACATGACTCCACCAATAATATTTAGACCATACTCCAAACCAACAGAACTCAACAACTAGCAGACTGACCCTGAAGAGAATTCTGTTTATCAAGAATTCACCTTCAAGGTGATTTAGAGAAAGCATACATGATGCCAAAATCTTGTGTTATGGTGGAGAAGAAAGTCTTGATTACTGTGCTTTCCCAATTTTAAGTCAAGTAACTTGTTCAACAATAGGAAAGGAAACCTAACAGTGTATAAGAAACATGGATTTTGTTTTTTTTTTTTTTCAAGCTTTTGTCTGTTTATTCAAACACGATGTGTCTTTAGGAGTTTAAAAACAAGCTGGAGACACCATTATCCTTTGATTAATGCAGAGTCACTAAAGAGGGAATCGACGCCATTGTAGTTTGTAACACTGGTGTGTTAAAGAGTAAGTCCCTATCCGTATTCCTGGACTGTAAACACAGGGAACCGCAGCATCAGAGGGAGCGCAAGAGGGATCACACAGAACAGACAAACCGTTACACTGTCTTCCTCGCTCATACAATCAACACACACTGAAGCAAAACTGAATTCCTCATCAAGCAAACATTTTTGCATAAGCTGCCTTCTCTTTATCTTTCTGTGCCTTTATCTTTTGCTTGACTTTCAGCAATTCTGCCTGGATAGCTTTGTCTTCTGGTGCTATTTCCTGAGCTTTCTTAAGATCAGCCAATGCTTGATCATATTCTTTTAATCCTTGCCATCCCTGGGCTCTATGGTAGAGTGCCTTGGTATTTGATGGGTCTATTTCAAGAGCCTCCAAACAGCTATCAACTGCGCCCTTCCAATCGGACATCTTCAGTTTGCAAGCGCCAATATTCAGCACGCAGCTCAAAGCGACAGGCTGCAGCTTTGCTCCATCTGCATCCTCAGCAGCAGCCCTGCAGCCTTCCACATACCTTAAAACTTTTGTGTATTTGTTAACGGCCATCTCCCAGTTCTGGGATTTGAAAAACGTATTTCCAATGTTTTTTAAGACTTCTGATATTAATAAAATTTTATCTACATCTTTTAAATCCACATCTGCATCCTCAGGGAAATCTGGGTGACTGTCACCAGATCCATCCTTTGGGAATATTCCCCAATCCTCCCCTTCTTTCAGTTCTCCGCATTCTGCAATAACGCACAATTTGGCAGGTTTTTCACCTTTCACCTCCACATTTTCCAGAATCTTTGCCACACCCATTCCTTTAATCACTTGGCCAAACACTACGTGTTTCCCATCCAAATGCGGAGTCGGAACGGTGGTGATGAAGAACTGGGAGCCATTGGTGTTGCTGCCCGCGTTGGCCATGCTCAGCAATCCCTCCTTGTCATGCTTATAATGGAAATTTTCATCTTCAAATTTTTCACCATAAATACTTTCTCCACCTGTCCCATTCTGATTTGAGAAGTCTCCACCCTGAATCATAAATTTCTTAATAATTCTATGGAAAGGACATCCTTTGAAATGGAGAGGTTTCCCAGTGGTGGGTCCAATGCCTTTTTCTCCTGTACACAATGCACGAAAATTTTCTGCAGTTTTGGGTACAATATCTGCAAACAATTCTAAGACAATTCGACCAACTTGACTCCTTCCTCATCTCTTTGAAGAGAGCTGAGATGCTCTGTCCCAGACTTACGGCCTCAGTTTTTTCCTCGCTCCCCTCCGATGTCCACGTCGAAGAAGACTCGGGGGTTACTGGGGTTGGAGGGCTTCGCTTGGGGGGATGGATGCGACATTGTGGCCTTAGGACGCGTGCACGACCGCCTCGTAGCACCGCGCGGTCACCGTGCAGCACGAACCCGAAAGTCACGAGGTCCGCGAGGAACGCCGGCGCTGGTGAGCTGCTTCGAAACATGGATTTTGAATGTGGATATTATAGTCGTCAAAATCTGACCTCCCCACTTATGACCAGTGTCATTTTGTGGCACTTCCTTCACCTTACAAATCCTTCTTTGATCGTAACATGGAGAGAATAGGAGGTTGTTTAAAGAGGTAAATGATAAATGTATGTAAAGCTTCTGGTACATAATAAGTACTCAAGAAATGTTAGCCTCTTCCTTCCTCTTAACCTTTCAAGATTATTCTAAATTGCTCTGAAAGCCTTCACTGATGCTTCAAACCCAAGTGTCCTCTTTGTCATAGCTCCATGCTTGCTCATGGCTTATAAGACCTGACAGTGACCTTCCCTACATTTATGTCTCACATTCAGTTTGTTTTGACACCAATTGAAGTTGCCATTGAAGATATGAAGAAGAAGACTCTGCAATTAGCAGTTGCCGTTAACCAGGAGCCTCCTGATGCCAAGATGCTTCAGATGGTGCTGCAAGGCTCTGTTGGAGCTACTGTCAATCAGGTAAGCAAAACTAGCTGGTGGCAGCTCCTCTGTTATTTTGATTTTCATTATATGTCTGCACCCTCCTTCCTTGAAGTCAATGAGAAGTCTGAGCAACATGCCAATGGTGTTCTTAAACTAAGACTGAACACCTGAGGTCTCTTCAGCTTCATGTAACAACCAAAGGTAGGTAAGAAATCCTAGAGCTGAGTGGACCATGTCTCAGGAGTACCATTTCCTTGGAGAAGTCTTCAGTCGGGGCCCGTTCTGGCATATGATCTGGGTGGAGTGCTTAGTCATCTCCACTTTAGGCAGAGTTGTTGCATGGCTTGAGATAAATTTTAAGAATGCCATGGGAGAGAAGGGAAAGGGTCTAGAACATCCACCTCCTAAGTCAGTCAGATGAAACCAGTATGTTAGGAGCACTGCAAAGCAGGAGTGACCTGGAACCCTGCTTCTTGGGCCACTTCAAAACAGACTAAATCTTCAAGATTCATTAGAATTCTAACTCCAGTCTCACCATGGAGTGATCCAGCCTCCATCTGATCCAGCCTCCATCTGATCCAGCCTCAGATGGAGGGAGTTCTAACAGTTCTGTCTGTCCAGTGTGCTTCTTTAGTTTCAGAACTAAATCTACACACCTTCACACTCAAAACTCAGTGAATATCATGACCCTTTCCTCACTCTGCACAGCTGAACTCCCCTGCAAAAATTCTGTGCCCAGGGAATATCAAAGTGACAGAAATGGTATTCATTACATTTCCAAGATCAGAAAATATTAAGAAGCTTTTGCTTTTTGTAAGTCACAATCTTTTAATGAAAATGGAAGACTTTATAAGCCTGCAACCATGTGGATTACACATATACTGTGCGTATCTCTGACTCAAGCCAGCAATTACACAAAATGGTGCTTGGCACTAGGGCAACTAGACAAATGAATAGAATGGATGGATCAAGACAATCCCTATTTCAGAAAAGCAACTCTAATTTGATGTAGTATATTACCTTTATGTATGAAGGAAAATATATTATTAGTAGCATTTGATTAAGGAAATACATTTATGCTTTTGAATGTTCTCCTAAAACTGTAGACTCTTCCTAAGGAATCAACATTTTCCTGAGTTCAAGACCTTCCTTGATTTTTTGTTTCAGTTTAACGAACTACAGAATTAAATGTTCAAACTAAGAAGTTGCTCCAACATTTTCTCCCAAGTAATTTCACTTTCTTTCCAATATCAGTAATGTTTTTCACTTTTTTCTATCAGGGACCACTGGAAGTAGCCCAAGTATTTTTGGCTGAAATTCCAGCTGACCCAAAACTTTATCGGCATCACAACAAGTTGAGATTATGCTTTAAGGAATTCATAATGCGGTAAGAGGGGAAATGACTGGGAGTTCAGTAGAGCAATGGTTCTCAAAGTGTGGTTCCCAGGCCAGCAGCTTCTGCATCCCTTGAGAAATTTGCTAGCGAGGCAGATTCTCAGATACCAGTCAGATACACTGAGTAAGAATCTCCAGAGATGGGGCCCAGCAACCTGTATTTTAACAATGCTCCAGGTGATTCAGATGCATGCTCAAGTTTGAGAGGCCTCTGCAGAGCAGCACTGCTTGCACTAGTAACTAACAAACTCTACGGTGCTTTCATTTTTATCATCTCTCATGTGTCCCACAGTCACATTGTAAATAAAATAAGTCTTCATTTTACAAAAGAGGAAATGCAGGGTCAGAGATGGGAGATGATTGACTTAAGGTCACACAGCCAGTTAGTAGCAGAGTTGAGTTCACACCAGCTCTTCTGAATCCATAGAGCCCACACTTCCTTCAGTTTGCTGATATTCCACAGTGCGTTAGAGCCTGAGAGTTTCCTGGCATTGGCAGTCTTTGTAATTTCCCATCATACAATAACTGATTTTTAGAAATGTAAGACACTGCCTCAAACTGATAGAGTCAAGATTCTGTAACTGGAAGTTTACAAAGCTGTCATTGCGATGGCAGTTCCCACTGGCAGACAAGCCTTATCTCTGCTCTTGAATTCTGCAGTAGAACTGGCTGCCAGAGCAGCCTGTTGAGCCTAGATAGGAAGTGAGTCTTGGGGCAGTCTTGCAAGCTGCTACAGTGCAGACCAGTCTGCTGGACTCCTGTGGCCCTAGGAAGAATGATTACAAAGGATATGATGGCTCCTCACCCGTAAGAGAGAAAGATATCAGAAATACATGGACTTCTTTTCATCCGGAACCTTAGAGTAGCATGTAAAGTATAGGAATATGTTTGTTTGGCAGATGGGGTAAAGAAGGCTAAAAGTTAAAGCTTGCTGAATTAGTGAAAGCTCACCAGAATGCTACTGTCAGGTGAGGTTTTCCTCCTTCACAGGCTTTAGTGAGATGAACGTAAATTTGCTATGTATACAGGAGACATTCTTTGTCCTACAGTGAATCACAACTGCCTAGTAATAGGGGTGTGTGTGTGTGGCTGTGTATATGTGTGTGCCTGCATTCATATATGCACACATACAGAAATTATATTTATTGTTTTATATTTGAATTGCTTCCTGTACTTTTTAGCAATTTTGACATTATACCAAAGCTAGATATTCTTCAGTAAATACTGCATTTTCATAAAACAAAAGCCTAGAAGAATATTGGGGGGATTTTTAAAGATCAAGTTATTTCCCACATATTTTCATTTAAAATGAGCTATGGGGGGATTCCTCAGCAAACCAGTGGTTAAGGTTCTGTGCTTTCGTTGCTGAGGATGCAGGTTCACTCCCTGGGCAGGGAACTAAAATCCCACAAGCCTTGCAGTATAGCCAAAAAAGTAAATAAATTTTAAAAGTCAATCTATATTTTAAAAATGAGTTATGGTGAAAGGCTCCTGAAGGTGACAGTGACCTGGGCCTCTCTGGACCTCCACAAGGACCTGTGAAATGTTTAATAAGCACACACACTGGGACCCAGGTATGCTAGTAGTTGTGGGAATGCAGGAGCTGGGTATTCCTCAGCTCCTGACAAGAGGACTTTTATTTGGCTAAACAGCAAAGCTCTGCAGCTTGTGCTAAGAACTGTGGAGAGTACAAGAAATACAGGTTTATGAAGTTCAGAAGAGAAGAGTCAGTTGCAGACTGGAGTGACTGGGGAAGGCTTTATGGGATAACATTACTGACACCTTGTCTTGAGTATGTAGGTGGTAGGAAGAGGGCAACGGGAAGATGGAGCCATTACTGGTAAAGGGACCGACAGGAGCACAAGACGCAGAGGTAGGGGTGTCCTTGATGCTTCTGGGCTCCCCTGAGTTGGCAAGAGCAGTGCGTTCCGTGGGCACACCAGCACAGGGAGGAGAGCCTGGAAAGACACCGGTATAGCTAAATAAATAGGTCTCTGAAAAGAATATAAATGTAAAAGGAAGCTTGCTAAGAGAAGTGATTTTTTGTTTCTTAGTTAAAATGTCCTTCTACATCTACCGAACAAGCATTTCTAATTAGCTTCCAGCCTGAGGACAGGTGACTACAAAGAGAACCAAAGCTGAGTCAAACCAGTCCCAGGCCAGATACACAAAAGATGAATTTTCTTATGGATGATCCTCTAGCAAAGTCATGTATTAGACTTTTGATGGTGAAGTTATCTTTCTCCCCAGATGGCCCGCAAAAATGGTTGCTTTCCAAAATCAAATCCACCATTTAAAATGTTGTTCTCCAACCCTTCCAGTGTTTCCTATGGGAAACAAAGCTGTAGTCCTTCCCCTGTGCTGGGTGGGCTGCTGCCCTGTTCTAGGAAAGCCTCAAGAATATCTGTCGGTGCTTTTCAAACATTTGCTGTGCAAACAGATGACCTGGGAATCTTGTTCAAATGCAGGCTCTGATTCAGCGGTTCTGGGGTGGGCCTGAGACTCTGCATTTCTAACAAGCTTCCAGGTGCTGCTAAAGCTGCTGGATGGAACTGAACTTTGAGCAGAGACTGTGAAGATGTAGAGGTTGCTTGATTGCCCCCATCTCACATTTTCTCCTCTCCTCCCCCTCCCCAAGGGCTCCCTCCATCAGGTCCTGCCTGTTGTCACTCAGCATTTTTCTCCCCCTTTCCTCCCTTCAAAACAGTGAACATGCCATTACTTTTATACTTTTTTAAACAACTGTAGATACCAGTTCATTCATTCAGCAAACAGTTATTGAGCCCACACTTTGTACCAGGCACCACACTACATGTGTGCCAAAGCGAAGTCCTAGTACAAATGAGACACGGCTACAGCGATACAGTACTTCTGCTCACTACTTCACTGTCAAAGTCAGAGGACGGTAACTTTCCACTTTGTTTCACATGGATCAAAAGTAGTGGGCAAGACTGTGGTGAAGGTTCAGTTCAGTTCAATTTAATTCAGTCGTTCAGTCGTGTCTGACTCTTTGTAACCCCGTGAATCACAGCACGCCAGGCCTCCTGATCCATCACCAACTCCCGGAGTTCACTCAAACTCCTGTCCATCGAGTCGGTGATGCCATCCAGCTATCTCATTCTCTGTCATCCCCGTCTCCTCCTGCCCTGTGGTAGAGGTTGCATAACCATATTAAACTATACATTTACAGTTTAATACATAAATGATGATTAAACTCATCAAACTGTACATTCACAAGGGTGAATTTGATGATCTGTAACTTATACCTTCAACACAAGTAGCAGCTGAGGAAACCTTCCTTTGCTCCATGGCTTAATTGCTTCTCAAGTTCAGTCAGCAAGTTGCAGCTCTGCAGTGAATAGAGAAACTGTTTGCTCACGTTGTTTGTACCAGTGTATTTTCTCCCCCAACTCTGCTGTCTACAAAGGTGACACAGGAGTGGGAAATGTTTGGGCATGAAAATGTGCCCAGGTTTGCCTTGAGTGAGTGCCAGCTTCTCAGCAGGCTTGGGCCGTAGATAAATCAGTAAGCCCAGATTTCCAAGGTGAACATAAATGAGCCTGAAAAAGTGAAAAACTGTTAGTTGCTCAGTCGTGTCTGACTCTCTGTGACCCCACAGACTGTAGCCCGCCAGATTTCTCTGTCCATGGAATTCTCCAGGCAAGAATACTGGAGTGGGTAGCCATTGCCCTCTCCAGGGGATCCTCCCAACCCAGGGATTGAACCCAGTTCTCCCACATTGCAGGCAGACTGTTTACCGTCTGAGCCACCAGGGAAGCCCCCTATAAGTAAGCCTTCTGATGCTGACTGCCAATAGCAGAAATGTACGCTCCTGGTTATACTGCACTGCGGTCCCACTGCCAGGCAGTGGCCTTTCTGACTCAGCTGTGACAGACTGGATGAAGCTGTAAAGAACCTGGCAGGCTGACCTGCTGCAGCTGATGCTCATCCAGCCAGTCCTGCAGCTCTTCAGATGGTTGCCAAGTTGGGGCCTTGATCCACTTCTGAATCATCTCCGGGTTTCAGAAGCCAAGGTGGAGAGTTACAGCATTCTTTTTCCCTCCTTTGCTCCGCAGAGCAAGCAGACCATTTAAAACACTGAAATCTGTGCCAGTCTGTATTTTTAATTTTTCTTCTTGTATTTCTTAGGTTAGGCTGCTATAATAAAATATCACAGATTGAGTAGCTGAACAACAGACATTTGTTTCTCACAGTGGTAGAGGCTGGAGACCAAGATTAAGGGGCCAGCAGATTCAGCTGAGGTTCTCTCTCTTGCTGGCTTAACCATCTTCTCACTGTATCCTTACATGGTATAGAGAAGCAGCAGACAGTTCTCTGGTCTCTTTTTATGAGGGCATTAATCCCATCATATGGGTCCCACCGTTACAGCCTAATTTTAACCTTCATTCCTCCTAAAGGCCCCACCTCCAAATCACATCACATGGGGGTCAGGGCTTCAACATGTGGTTTTTGGTGGGACACAACCCTTCAGTCCATAACATGTACACTTTCTTATTCCTATAAAGACTGAATGATTTTTAAATTTACTTTTATAATTAAAGAAAAGATAGCCGGACTCGATGACACCAGTCCCAGATTGCCTTTAAGGGATATTGTCTCAGATATATCAATAGAATCTCACTGCACAAATGGTCAGAGTCTTAAATGGACTTATGGTCTGTGAAGAGGAAGGAGAGTGAATCTGTCCAAGTGGCCAAAAGAAAAGCAACTGTGCAGTGTGGGTGATAAAAGAAACAGTTGGTGAAAAGTGATCTGAATGTTTGGTGGGAAAACAAAGCCTTAAACATCATGAGCGGTTGCTCCGGAGCAGGTCTGTAGTGGGGACGCTTGAAGGACTTGTGTCCCTTTTCCAGGGTCACAGAGGCCTGTCTCAGTGGGCCTAGGAGGCTTGAAAACTGAGAGCCAAAATGAGCAGCACACATGTGCACGTGCGCACACACACACACTGACATGCACACGGCTTTCCCCTCACACGCGCACACACACACACACCTTTGCACCCCACCCCCGCCTGGGTTCTGGGATGTTGTAGTAGGTCCTCCGAATCTGCTTCCAGGTATCACACTCAAGGTTGGACATATTCCCAAGCCCATAGTCCCAATCTGGCCCCTTAAGAGGAGGAGACAGGGCCACTGTGGCTTACCCAAGTGAGGCAGCTGCGTGGGCCCCTCTGGGGCAGCCCATCCGAGGGAGGTAGGGGGGCTTGGTAACACAGGAAGATCCAGCCGCAGCTGCGCCTTCTGCCCTGGGGTGCACCCCCTGCCCCCCACAGTGCCCTGTACTTTCAGTCACACGTGCCTCCCCATCAGTGTGATGCAGGCGCCCAGAAACTGTGTCTTCGGTTGGACCGTTATCTGCTGTTCGTCCTAGGAGAAGCAGGCCACGCTGGCTGCCCAGCACTCCCGCTGGCAGCCACACAGCTAGGTCTTCAAACACCGAGACCATTTCATCCCCATAAACCCGCTGTACAGATGAGAGAAATGAGGTTGAAGGAGACTGTGATTAGCCCAAGATCACACAGCAGCTAAGTGGCAGAATCAGGAATTAAACTAGTCTCCCAGTGAAACAGGCTTCCTCTGGGGTCTGGGGTTTGGTAGAGGTCAGGCTGGGAGGAGGAAATGCTGGAGACATGGTTGGAGAAAGCCACAGGGAGGTGTCCAGCTGAGGTGGTTCTGCCCATGGGACCCTCATATCCTCTAAAGCTCTTCCTGCAAAAAGGCCAGTTGTTCTTTTGGTGCCTTGCCCCCAGATAATCCTTCCTTCCCTTAAAGGGCCTGGAACTATGTGTCACAGCAGTCATGGGAGATCAGGGGGCCAATCTGATCTCCACGTCTCTGTCAGGTTCTCCCCCTATTCCAGCAGCTCAGGTGGAGCTTGCTGAAGTGTTACCGAGAAGATGAGAAAAGCAGAATACCATAAATTGGGACTCCAGAGAGAATAGTTCCAACTTGAGACCAAAGCCATATGCCTAGCTTCTAGCTGGAAGAGCCAGGATCTTTCATAGGCAGCATCTGTGGGGTTGGGGTCAAGACTGTGGGCTCTTGAGCCCAGTCACCTGGCTTTAAATACCCACTTGGCCTTAACTAGCTTTGTGACCTTGGGCAAGTTACCCAACCTCAGTTTCCCAAGCCATAAAATGGGAATAAAATAGTAACAACCTCTTAAAGTTAGTATCAAAACAGAGAGTCAGTTCATAGAGCTTAGAATAGGACTTGGCACATATGAAGTGACTGATAAATATCACATTATGGAGCAAATAGAAATTGGATCTATTTGAGTAGGAAAGAGAATTAATGTGAATTAAATGCAGATATTATCTACCAATGACTCATCTGCCTCTGTAAGGTTTGTACCATAACACATGGTAGGGCTGATGAGACATTGGCCTGGGAGCATCAGGATCTTGGATTTATATACATGTTTTTTTGTCCCCAAAGGCGTGTGACTCTGGACAGGGTACTTCATCTCTGCATCTTAGTTTCATCAGCTGTGAAAAAAATGGACTGGAATATAAAATCTCTAAAAGGTCATCCTCATTCTTACATAGAACAAATAATTTCTACACATTCTAAGCATTTTATATATTTAGTTCATTTAATCTTTATAAAAGTTTATGAGGTAGGCTGTTACCACCATCATGTCCCAAGTGAAGAAACTAAGGCGTGGAATGCATAAGTAACTTGCCTAATGTCACAAAGCCAATAAGTTGCAAAGCAAGATTCAGAAGTGAGTACTCCAGTTCCAGAGTCTGTCCTTTTAACTATTATGCAATGCAGTTCTCACTAGGCACTACATTCAGTTGCTAGTAACAGAGAAAGGAAGTAAGAGTGACTTAAGATAGAAACTTATTTTTCTCTCATATAAAATAAGATAAGAGATAGCCACCCCACAGCTGTGTGTTAGTCACATAAAGTCATCAGAGATCCTGGCTCTTCCCATTCTTTTGCTCTGCTATCCTGGTTTTAGTGTATCTATCCTCGTAGTCACAAAATGGCTGCTAAGGCTCTGGCAATCACAGTCACATCCTAGGCAAGTATCAGGAATAGAAATAAGGAAAGAGCAAACGCCTACACACCTTTTAAGAGCTTTCCTAGTGACTTCATTTTATATCTCATCAGACATCCCTTTTTATAAGGGAGGGTAGGTAATGGAGTTTTCCAAGTGGGTATACCACCTGTGTGTGTGCATAGCCGCTCAGTTGTGTCCAACTCTTTGTGATCCCATGGATGTAGCCCTCCAGACTTCTCTGTCCATGGGGATTCTCCCGGCAAGAATACTGGAGTGGGTTACTCTGCCCTCCTCCAGGGGATCTTCCCAACTCAAGGACTGAACCCAGGTCTCCCGCATTGTCGGTGGATTCTTTATGTCTGAGCCATCATGGAAGCCCATGTTTACCACCTCGAGTTCTGTTGTTAAGGAAGACAGGGAATGGATGTTGATGAAGCAACTAGCAATTTTTTGTCATACTCAGGGACTGATGGGTGAGCTATGCTGAAGGAACATTGCAGAGGAGGGAGGGCAAGAGATCCAGAGAGGGAGGGCTCATGGCCACCCTCTCTGTGGAAAAGACGTCTAACTCCTTAGGCAGAGGCCTATGAGAGTTACTTCCCAAAAAACTAAGAACAGTGTTCTGAAAGCACAACTTCCTGTCCCTTCTAGTCCCCATCAGTCTGGTTTCTGCAGGACCCTGCTGAAAAACCCCAGCACATTGACTGTGAGAAAATGCTTGTGTTCAGTGAACTTACTGACAAAGTGAACAGCGAGGGAGGGGGCCATCTGGAACAGAGGTGTCACTGAGTGAAAGCTGCGCAGTTCAGACGTTTGTGGACCTAATAACAAAGTTACAGATAAGACCATTAAAAAATTATCTGTAGTGTACTTATATGGTCCTGTATACATTTCCCAAGAGATCTGGCTCCTCTCTAGGAGGGAAATTTAATTCATAGCTCTCTTTAGTTTATGGATTTAAATTAACATAATGAAAATTATTTTAATTTTAGTAAGAAAACCTAGAGATTATAATCCAAATGAAAGAAATACAGAAAACATCTATGAAATACTTTGTTATAAAATTTGTTAAAATATAAAGTTACTATACAAATATGGTTATTTTTCATTCTACCTATTAATATATTTGTCTTTTTAAAACACTGTGTATATCTGTAGATATTATGTCTTCTGATAAGAAAGATCGTAGAGAGTGTAGTTACTTCTGAAGTTTGCAGAGTAGCCCATCCCCAAATTAGCAATTCACTTCTGCAGGCCTCTCATCTGCCAAGGTTACAAAACTGGGTCTTGAAGTCACCCTGAAACTGATTTTATTTTACACATGGTGGTAGCTCATAATTGTTAGTTAAGGGGCAATAAAAAAAATAATAATAAGGGGTGATGTAGATTTCTCAGGATTCAAAGACTGTATACCTCCCCTTCCTACCTCTTCCCTGAAACCTTTGATATACAATCTTGGGTATACTACAATTTGCTTCAATTAATGTCAGCCTTAAAAGATAGGTGAAAATCCAGTTGCAGAAGGCTTCTAGGGTGCATTGAATCAAGCCTTTCTTCTAAAGCAGGCTGATTCCATGATGAAGCTGTGTCCATAGGTTTAATGTTGCTCAGGTCAGGTGGCTTTCCCCTGCCCCACAGCTACATGCCGCCTGATTACTTTGTCATCCTGAACATGTGTTCAGTGCTAATAGGGAGGATTTGATAGCAAGGCCTGGGTATCCATGTTGCTGCTGTTCAGTTGCTAAGTCATGTCCCATTGTTTGTGACCCCATAGACTGTAGCCCTCCAGGCTCCTCTGTCCATGGGATTTCCCAGGCAAGAATACTGGAGTGGGTTTCTATTTCTTTCTCCAGGGGATCTTCCCTACCAGGGGCTGAACCCACATCTCCTGTATTGGCAGGCAAATTCTTTACCACTGAGTCACCAGGGAGGCCCAGGTATCCCCAGTAACACTACCAAATCAAGCACCACTATTAGGAAAACAGTTTAAACCATGTTGATCATGGGAATCCAATGCATCTGAATCATTACTAATCATTGTTGTAGTTCAGTCATGAAGTCATGTCCAGCTCTTTGCGACCCCATGGACTGCAGCACGCCAGGCTTCCCTGTCCTTCACCGCCTCCCAGAGTTTGCTCAGATTCATGTCCATTGAGTCGATGATGCCATCCAATCACCTCTGTCACCTCCTTCTCCTCCTGCCCTCAGTCTTTCCCAGCATCAGGGTCTTTTTCAGTTAGTTGGCTCTTCGCATCAGGTGGCCAAAGTATTAGAGCTTCAACTTCAGCATCAGTCCTTCCAGTGAATATTCAGGGTTGAGTTTCTTTAGGGTTGACTGGTTTGATCTCCTTGTAGTCCAAGGGACTCTCTCTCAAGAGTCTTCTTCAGCACCACAATTCCAAAGCATCAATTCTACTAGTCATTGCATGTCAGCTAAGTTTCAGCCATTGTATTGTCACTTCAGGGTTTGTTGATAGTAAGTTCCCTTGGGTAAAACAGTATAAAAGGAAAGGCAAGGCTTCGTTGTGTTTAAATAAGATAATTTTCTTCTTTGGTATGTAACATCCCTCATGGGAGACAGACTCTGGAGCTGGCTTTGCAGTTTATGGACTTTGTGACCTGAGGCGAGTTAGTTAAGCTTTCCACGTTGTAGTTCTTTACTGGAGGTGTTATGGTTATGGCATACCTGTATGAGTTAAATATACAAAATTTCTATGAAATACAACCTCCTTTTCTCTCCCCTGATATTTGCATCTCAGATGCGGGGAAGCCGTAGAGAAAAACAAGCGTCTCATCACAGCAGATCAGAGGGAGTATCAGCAGGAACTCAAGAAGAACTACAACAAGCTGAAAGAGAACCTCCGACCAATGATCGAGCGGAAGATTCCGGAACTCTACAAGCCAGTATTCAGAGTTGACAGTCAAAAGAGGTGAGAAGAAGGCAGGGAGGCTTTTTTTCCAGGAGGATAAAGGACAGTCAGAACTGTAGAGCCCCCGGGGGTGGGAGCGGGCCCTGGAATCAGAGAAGCTGCCCGAGCGTGATCTGCTCTGCTGGCATCCCAATCCTCCTGCGCCTTCTCCTTGACCTCTCGGGGCCCCTCCGTGTGGCCTTCTGCCAGCATCTTCCCAGGGCTGAATTATTGCCTGAGTTTCTCCTGACATAGCGCAAAGGCATGGCCGCACTTTCCCTTGTTTACTTATTTACTGAGTTCCCCATAATAGATGTCCTTTTCTAGTGAATGATTTTCCCCCTCCCTTTCTTTAAAAGGCTAACTGATCTTCTTTCCTCTGTTCTCTTCCCTCCTTAATTTCAGAGACTCCTTCCACAGATCTAGTTTCAGGAAATGTGAAACCCAGTTGTCACAGGGCAGCTAAGAAAAACTATCCTCACCCAGGAAGACTGGAGGCTCTGTGACCCTGGAGAAGGACCCGCTGGTACCTAAAGCAGGATATTTGCCACACAGGACACACCGCACGCTCCCTGAGTGGACGTACTTTGGAAGCTCTGGGACCCAAGTGACCGTGGGAGTTACACGCAAATGGGGTGTGACCAGACTTCAGATATTTGGCAGATGGAGATGCTGGAGGCTGGTTCATCAGGGGTGCCTGTATTATTTGTTAAGGCGGGCTTTTTCACGTAATTGTACAAAACAAGGCATAAATAGCTTCTCCTGCTGAGTGGTCAGGCACTGCCTAGCCAAGGGATGACTTCCTCCCATCTGTTTTTGAATTTAACCTATATTTAGATAAACCCAAATTGCCCAAGGGAAAATGGAAAAGTTGTCCACCAACCTATTCAGAGTAAACTTGTCCATCCCGTTTTTATGGGAAAAAACTGAACTTGTTGGAGTACAAACATTCCAATAAATCTGTGAGGGGAGGGCTTACTAGAAATTGGAAGATCATGAAGGCTGGAAATCCGGGGATCAATTATTTGTGAACCTGCTTCCCTTTTGGTAATGGTGGACTAATTGTACAGTTATTTTTGCTTTTTTGTTCTGTTTCATTGTTAATTTAACACACCTTAGAGAGGTGCACGCTCCAGCACTGATGTAGGAGATACATGGTACTCTGAGTGACCCGCTCAAAGTTGCAGATGCTGCATTTACTAAAATTGAAACAATTCTCTAAAGCTTGGCTTTTTTTTTCTTATGCTCACTCTTGTATCACTTTTTATTCTCTTCTCTGGGACCAAGTTTATTTTTATAAAAGAATAATACTTCTGCTTTCATTTCTGAGCATTGTGCTGTCCATCAGCATGTGTACATCAGCTAGAGAATATATTCAGTTTTGGAGTCTTTGGACAAAGATGAACAAAGTTATTATTTGAGAATTAAATTATATATATTTAATATGACTGATTACCTTGACTGGTACTGAAAACATAAGAATTGCAAGCAAAATGTTTCCTTTTGCAGCTCATTCTTTTTTGATTTTGACAACTCACAACTCTTTGGTAAAGCATGTCAGAGAAGAAGATGCCTGATTATAGCCTTGGTCAAACAGTGCTATCCAGGGTCATACCTCATATATAATATTTAGTCTTAGTGGTCATGAGAGAGAATTTCATTTGGATATCACAGAACTTTTTCATTTATATCATCAGGTATGCATGAATTTATATTCTGAAAGAGGACATTTTTCTTTTAAGTACTGAAACTTACTAGTTTAAATGGCAAACCTTTTGTTCTTTAGACATTTGGGGCAGAACTCTTCCTAAAGTATATGATGTATTTAATTGTTTTCTTAAATGAGTACACATGACCTGCTTTAGTTCCATGTGTTGTTCAGTATCTTCTGTGTGGGAGACACTGGGTGAGATCAAGGTCAAAGAACATTGTCACTGCCCTCCAGAGCCTCTCAGTTTAGTGAGCAAGAGCATCTGTATGGCTGTAGCCGTAATGCACAGCAGACTACAAGAGGCAGTATGGAATATAACTTTTTCTCAGTGACTCGAGAGTGGCCATTATTATCAGCACCAATTATATTGTGGCTTCAGATATAATAAGGGTTAGGTGCTAAGTCATGTAGGGCTGGCTTTAACTCTAAGAGCCCTAAAATCCCGTGACCTAAAATATTCCAGATTAAATGTCCCCTGCTTTCACTTTCAGTCTCTCTTGTTCTACAGTGGGTACCACGCGCTTCATAGGTACAAAAACTTATGTTTCCTGTTGCATTCCTGTCTCCTAGCCTAGAACTCAACACACAGAAGACACTTAATAAACATATGTTGAATAATTAAATGAATGACTGTGAGTAGGCCTGCTTCTAGACCAGCACTGTCCAATAGAAATATAATATGAACTGCATATGTTATTTTAAATTTTCTGGTAGCTACATTAAAAAATCAGGAAATGAAACAAGTGACATTAATTTTCATAATACATTTCATTTAACCAATATATACAAAATATTATCAATTCAACATGTAATCAATATAAAAATTGACAAGGTATTTTACATTCCTTTTTTCATACTGAGTCTTCAAAATTTGTATGTATGTTTTATACTTAGAGATTTTATACTTTACACCTAATCTCAATCTTAAGTTCAGCCACATTTCAGGTGCTCGTAGCCACCTGTGGCTCGTGGCTACTATATTAGATGGTACAGTTCTAGAAACTCTCAACTTTTATGGTGTGATGCCTCTGATCTGGGTGCTCAGATTATAGATTTGCAAAGTAGGAGGAATAGTGTCTAGAGGAAGAAAAACTTCTGACTGAGAGTCCATGGGCTTACCTAGAAGGGAAGCTGGTAGAGTTGGCGAGTGTGAACTCGTCAACACTGGTTTAACTCATACTCTTAATGAATTAACCCTGGCTCTTTTCTCAATTCCAATAGTTTAGTTGTTCTTTGGGTGTGTGCTCTGTTGTTTCTGACTCTTTGCGACCCTGTGGACTGTAGCCTGTCAGATGCTTCTGTCCATGGAATTTTCCAAGCAAGAATACTGAAGTGAGTTATTATTTCTTACTCCAGGGGAGTCGTTCTTTCTGTAATGGTTATAAATGAACTGGAGGCATTGCACTTACCTAAGTAATGGCATAAACAAAGAACTCGAACGTTGGTCCTCTGATTGATGATGATGAGTGATAGTCGCTCAGTCGTGTCCGACTCTTTGTGACCCCATGAACTGTAGCCTGCCAGGCTTCTCTGTCCATGGGATTCTCATGGCAAGAAAACTAGAGTGGGTTGCCATTTCCTTCTCCAATGATTATGTATCCTAAATAGGGGATTAAGAAAGAAGCATTTCAGACATTCCTAAGAGTAAAGCAGATTAGGCCTTTTGTATCCTGAAAGTTAGAGAAAGCTGCTATGCAGTGATAGCCCACTTGATTTTACTTTGCAAACTTCTATAGAAGCTTATGGGAGAAACCTTCTGATTAGCTTCATGCCTCCTTTCCTGTAACAAGGTGTTGAGTGCAGTTGTCACCAGCTCTTAAGAATCTCAGGAAAGTGAAACCTGAATATATTGAGTAGACCTGATTGGGTTTGTCTTAAATGCCATAATACTATTCACTGAGAAGTCCTTTCCATAACAATACATTAGTTATAAAAGCAAAAACTTTTAGAGCCGTCACTGATAATTGTGTTTGCAAGTATGTTTGCAAAGACAGGGAGCTTTTGTTTTGCTTTAAATGTATTTTTAAATGCTTGTTATCTCAAATGTTGTAATGCTGCTATTAACTAAGTATTTTGCAAAAAAAAAAAAAAAGACTAAAACTAAAGTTTCTCATATATTGCTGTGTATGTCTGCAGTAACCAGTGTACTCTTTTTTGGACTTAAAGCAGTGTTTCTCAATCTTTTTCACATTCTGGGTGTAAATGTTATCTACTAAGGCATAATATAACAGCCAGCCAGCCCCTAAACTCATTAATTTAACACAGCAGTAAACAATACCTGACGCAGTTCCAGTGGATGAGGATGGGCAGTGTGACTTAAGGTCTTGCATGGGAGGTTGCAATCAAGACATTGACCAGAGCTGCTTTCACCTGAAGGCTTGACTAAAGCTGGAGGATTCTTTTCCAAGGTGGCTCATTCATAACTTTAGAGAGTTGATGCTGGTCATTGATGGGAGGCCTCAGTTCTTCTCCCTAGGGACCTCAACCCCTTCTGCATGGGTACTCACTGACTTTCCCCCAGAGTGAGCAGTTCAGGAGAAGCAAGCCAAAAGTGGCCGTGTCCTTTATGACCTAGCCTCAGAAATCATACTCCCTCATGTCTGCCATATTCTATTTTTCAGAAGCAAGTCACCAGAGTTCACTTCACTTTCAAGGATAGGAGTAGTAGGCTCTACCTTTGGAATGAAGCAGTCTTATAAAATTTTTGAACATATTCTAAAATCACCATAATAGGGCACATTAAAATTTTGCATTTGTTGTCTCACTGGGGTAAGTGGACAAAGCTATTTGCTTCCAGAGATGACCATCCCTGGCACTCTGGCTGTTCTGAGCCCCTCCAAAGGGCTGGGGTCATCATTCTCAAGTAATATCTATAACTCAGCTCACAGGTGCACCATGGCACCCCATTTGGGAAGCCTTAGCCTAAGGATAGTACTTAGCTGGCGATCTTTTGTAACGGACAGAAAACTAAACTCGAATCAGTGTTTTCAAAGGGGATAGTGGAGTTAATTGGCTCACTTAATAGATTAACCCAGATGTAGAATTGGTTCAGACCCAGCTGGATTCAGGGCCCATACCCCATGTCCTGGGCCCGTCTTTCATCTCTGATTTCTCTTGTTTGGCTCCATCCTCAGGCTTTCAGCAGTGCTCCCTGGAAATTCCAGGCTTATCCATCACGAAAAAGGCTATTGTGAGCCTCACAACCTCACACAACTAAGCTCCACAAAGAAAAGAGATTTTGTGTTCCAGGATTCCGAGGCAAAGTCTTTGGGTTCACTCTGATCAGAGTGGCTTAAGCTGAGCAAGGTCTCCCCTCACAGCAGAAGCAGGATGAATATCAACTCCAACCACAAAGCTACTGATAGAGGGACTAGTGTTTCCTCAGGGAACCAGGAAGAAAGGGGGAAAGAAGCACAACAAAGCATGCTGCCTGCAGAACATTTCTTTCTCTTCAGTCACTAAGTTGTGTCCAACTCTTGCAACTCCATGAACTGTAGCCTACCAGGCTCCTCTGTCCATGGGATTCTCCAGGCAAGAATACTGGAGTGAGTTGCCATTTCCTTCTCCAGGAGACCTTTCCAACCAAGGGATTGAACCCGGGTCTCCTGCACTGCAGGCAGATTCTTTACCGACTGAGCTACGAGGGAGGCCCACAGAATATTTGCTTTAAGGTAAATGCATTCAGAAGAAGAAACTTAAACTTGTCTGGCAATCAGGAGTGCAGTTTATTTCATTTCATGTTCACGACCATTGACCTCGAAGCACCTTCTAGGAGGGGAGATGCAAGGGGATAAACAGTACATGAGGGAGGACCAGAGCTAACCCTATCCTGGAATGGATGTGGGCGGTTCTGCTACATCAGGAATTGATCCTCTAGAATGTCTTGCCAGAAATGATGCAAATGACCAGGAATCAAAACAGCTGTTAGGGACACTGGGAGAAAAGTGAGAGCGAAAGGGAAATGGAATAAATTAGGTTTGAATGGGAAAAGTCAAGCATCAAAACTATGTCTTTCGTCATAGAATCCTCAGAGCCTGGCCCATTGTGGGTGCTCAAAAAATGTTTGTAAGTGATGTCAGTCCTAAAGGAAATCAATGTTTTTATTCACTGGAAGGACTGATGCTGAAGCTGAAGCTCCATTACTTTGGCCACCCGATGTGAAGAGCCAACTAATTGGAAAAGACCCTGACACTGGGGAAGATTGGAGGCAAAAGGAGGAGGGGGTGGCAGAGGGTGAGATGGTCAGATAGCATCACTGACTCGATGGACGTGAATCTGAATAATGTCCGAGAGATGGTGGAGGACAGGGGAGCCTGTCACGCTGCAGTCCATGGCGCTGCAGAGTCAGAACAACTGAGCAGCCAAACAGCTGAATGAAGGTGGCCATCAGTGATGATTTCCGTCAGACTGTTCCTTTTCTGTATCTCTGCGCTAAAAGCACCAAACAGGGAAGACAGTTAGGGTCAGCTCACCCTGGAGGAATAGCCTTCTGTTCCCTCTTGACTTTATCCATTATGAATGCATGGGCGAGAATTAAGAGGCTTTCCCCCCTTTTCTGCTGTTTTCCCTTAAATCACCTTAGACCTTATCCTTAATAGGAATCACAGAGCCTGATTAAAATACCAAAGCTCTGATGGTCACTATGTTTTCTGCCGTAGTATGACTAGAGGAAGTTCAGCATAGCCTCAGTTGAAGACCATACGGAGAGCAGTCAGTCCACATTCCTGATCCTTAAGGCCTTGACGCCGCGCATCTTGGGGAGGCAGAGCTCTCTCTCGAATGACGCTACTGAGTCCAGTGCAGTTCCTGCTCTGATGATGATCTCTGTGGCGTTAGCTTGGCAGCTTAATGACTTTCACCTTGACTATTTTTCCCATACACTGGAAGGTGGTGAATCACTGGTAGCCTGGGTAAGGGAGTGATTGACATGGTGGCAGAGCTCTAAAGGATACAGCTAAGAAATCAGTTCTCTTGTCCCTTATCATTTCTTTTATGCAATAAGAGAACATGGCATGGATGAACAAATTGTTCTGTTATCCAACAAGATTACCAGGGTGATTAGTGAGATTTAAAAAGAGAAAGACTGCATGACTGTCAAAGGTTTCTGCAGCAAGGAGCAGAAGTTCTGCTTTCTTACTCTTCTACTTTCTACTCCTGCCACTGCCCAAGTCACTATACCTCTCCAAGTTTCAGGTTTTTTCACTACAAAATAGGGATGCATTGCTCCATCTTCTTTCATCCTATTGAGGAAATCCAGTGAGACAATTACTGTATGGGAACGTGTTTTGGAAACTCAAAAGAGCTGCCCCAAATGTAAGCAAACACTATTTATAATCGACACATCTAGAAAGTTTAGCCAGGCCCCCACATGTTGTATTTATCAAAAGCAGACCAAAGTGCAGGCAGGACAGAGACCCAATTTATCAGAAAATAAATGCCTGGTCTATTCAACTTGCAGTGCCGGTTTACATAATCTGGCCAAGGCCAACAGCAAGGGCCCCAGGGTAGAAGAAGAAAGGGTATTGGTGGAACCTAGAAGGTATACAGGGGCGCTTGGAAACCCAATCCAACTTGGCTTCACTTCTTCTCCTGTTTCCAGTGCATTCCTCTAGAGGGTAAATACAAGGATTCCAGTAGCCCACCTCTGTCCCCCAGCCTGTAAGCGCTCCCTGAGGGTATCAAAGCACACCAACTTCCGCTTGAAACAAAGCTACTGAGTGGCAAGGTTCCCTGATAAGAAGAGAGAAGAAAAAGAGAACTTGGCAGCCAGGACAAATCTGCAGTGACTAAGCTGACATTGGAGAAGGGAATGGCAACCCACTCCAGTATTCTTGCCTGGAGAATCCCACGGACAGAGGAGCCTGGCGGGCTGCAGTCCATGGGGTCGCAAAGAGTCGGAGACGACTGAAGCAACTGAGCACAAACTGACATTGCTTGTTTAGAAGCCCAATGTTAGTCTGCATGCTCCACTCCATCGGCTCCACTTTGCAGCTAAAACACAGACGTCACCAGACACATATCGAGCAAAAGGTTTCTAAAGAGGATTGCGTGGAGCCCAGCAGCTGATTAGGAAACTTAATGGTCCTAATCCACAGAGAACTGAATACGAGACACCCCAGCACACACAGCTGTTCAAATACCACTTAGAGGGCTTCCCTGGTGCTTCAGCCCATGGTGCTGCGAAGAGTCAGACATGGCTTACCTACTGAACAACAAAAACAACAGTGGATAGCAATCCCCCTGCCAATGCAGGGGACACAGTTCAATCCCCGGTCTGGGAAGATCCCACATGCCGTGGAGCAACTAAGCCTGCATGCCACAACTAGTGAAAGCTGCAGATTCCGAAGCCCGTGTGCCTCGAGCCTGTGCTCTGCAACAAGAGAAGCCACCACAATAAGCATCCTGAACACCCACTACTAGAGAGTACCCCCTGCTCACCATCACTAGAAAAAGCCCACACACTTCAAGGATGACCCAGCACAGACAAAAATAAATGAGTAATTTTTAAAAATATGGCTTAGAAAAATCAAGCCCCACCCAGGAGGTTTTAGTGTGTGTGCGCACATGTTGGGCGTCTTCTTGATGACATCAGAAGCAGAAAGGCACTTCAGGCCATCTGGCAGTGAGTAGCTAAAAATTTGGGAAAGGGAGATGCTGCACAGCATCAAGGGGGGATTCTTGGAGGCCCAGCTACCTTTTTACTCATGAATTGTGAAGCGGCAGGATAAAGAATTCAAAATGGGAATCAAGTAAAGTGATATCGGGAAGTGGGCTCCTTCCCAGGCCCCCTCCAGCTGGAGGAACCCAGAAGGTGCAGCTAAACGCGTATTGGGGTTGAAAGGGTGGGAGGAAGTGTATGTTGGGAGTGAGGGTGTCTAGTCAGTTCTCCTGAGAGGACCCTCCACCTGTGCCCAGCCTAGTTTCCACCTGCCTGAACTCCGAATCTTTCAGCACGCCCACACAGTGGAGAGAGTAAGCTGGGCAGGCTTTCCTGCAACTGAGGAGACATGACAGCCTCTGCCTGGAGAAAACCCCCCCAACTCCTGTTGAGCACTTGTGTGCAAACAGCTATGGTCGCAGTTTGAAAGGGTCCCAACCCTCCATTATGCCTGAGCTCCAACTTGGAAACCAGATGCAGGGTAATCCCCACCCATACTTGTTTCTACTTTTTCACCATCCCTCATTGCCCCCTCCCTCTCTGTTTTTTTCCTGACTGTAAGACTGTCCCTTCCACTTGACTGGAAGTTCCTTGAGGCTAGGAGTTATCCCTTTGATCAGTGAAGAGATCGATGATCATGAGGTTCTTATTCAAGTAGACATCAGCTGCTGGGTAGTAAAGACGGACCTCTGCCTAGTCCTTGGGCTGATTCGTATCATATAAACTAGATGCCACAAAAACAGAAACATAGACCAATAAACAAGACAGAAAGCCAAGAAATAAACCCATGCACCTATGGGTACCTTATTTTTGACACAGGAGGCAAAATTATACAATGGGGCAAAGACAGCCTCTTCAATAAATGGTGATAGGAAAACTGGACAGCTACATGTAAAAGAATGAAATTAGAACACTTCCTAACACCACACACAAAGATAAACTCAAAATGGATTAAAGACCTAAGTGTAAGACCAGAAACTATAAAACTCTTAGAGGAAAACATAGGCAGAACACTCAATGACATAAATCAAAGCAAGATCCTCTATCACCCACCTTCTAGAGTAATGGAAATAAAAACAAAAGTAAGCAAGCAGGACCTGAATAAACTTAAAAGCTTTTGCACAGCAAAGGAAACTAAGCAAGGTGAAAAGACAACCCTCAGAATGGGAGGACATAACAGCAAATGAAACAACTGACAAAGGATTAATTCCCACAATATACAAATAGATCATACAACTCAATACCAGAAAAACAACCCAATCAAAAAGTGGGAGAAATACCTAAACAGACATTTCTCCAAAGAAGAAGTATAGATGGCTGACAAATACATGAAGAGATGCTCAACATCACTCATTATTAGAGAAATGCAAATAAAAACTACAATGAGATATCACCTCACACCGGTCAGAATTGCCATCATCAAAAAGTCTACAAACAAATGTTGGAGAGGGTGTGGAGAAAAGGGAATGCTCTTACACTATTGGTGGGAATGTAAATTGATTCAGCCACTATGGAAGACCGTATGG
Organism: Moschus berezovskii; assembly: GCF_049115385.1. Taxonomy (NCBI): domain Eukaryota; kingdom Metazoa; phylum Chordata; class Mammalia; order Artiodactyla; family Moschidae; genus Moschus; species Moschus berezovskii. The sequence continues at coordinate 51,074,630 of NC_142466.1, read as the reverse complement.
AGATTCCTTAAGAAACTAGGAATAAAACCACCATATGATCCAGCAATCTCACTCCTAGGCATATACCCTGAGGAAACCAAAATTGAAAGAGACACATGTATCCCATTGTTCATTGCAGCACTATTTACAATAGCTAGAACATGGAAGCAACCTAGATGTCCATCGACAGATGAATGGATAGAGAAGTTGTGCTGCATATACACAAAGGAATATTACTCAGCCATAAAAAGCAATGCATTTGAGTCAGTTCTAATGAGGTGTATGAACCTAGAACCTACTATGCAGAGTGAAGTAAGTCAGAAAGAAAGATAAATATCATTTTCTAATGCATATATACAGAATCTAGAAAAATGGTGCTGAAGAATTTATTTATAGGACAGCAATGGAGAAACAGACAGAGAGAATAGACTTATGGACGTGGGGAGAGGAGAGGAGAGGGTGATGTATGGAAAGAGTATGGAAACTGAAATTACCGTATGTAAAATAGATAGCCAACGGGGATTTGCTGTATGGCTCAGGAAACTCAAACAGGGGCTCGGTATCAACCTAAAGGGGTGGGATGAGGAGGAAGATGGGAAGGAGGCTTAAAAGGGAGGGGACATATGCATTCCTATGGCTGATTCACGTTGAGGTTTGACAGAAAACAAAATTCTGTAAACCAGTTCAGTTCAGTTCATTTCAGTCGCTCAGTCGTGTCTGACTCTTTGCGACCCCATGGACTGCAGCACACCAGGCTTCCTGTCCATCACCAATTCCTTGAGCTTACTCAAACTCATGTCCTTTGAGTTGGTGATGCCAACCAACCATCTCATCCTCTGTCGTCCTCTTCTCCTCCCACCTTCAATCTTTCCCAGCATCAGGGTCTTTTTATGAGTTAGCTCTTCGCATCAGGTGGCCAAAGTATTAGAGTTTCAGCTCAAGATGAAAATTACAATGAATATTCAGGACTGATTTCCTTTAGGATGGACGGGTTGGATCTCCTTGCAGTCCAAGAGACTCTCAAGAGTCTTCTCCAGCACCACAGTTCAAAAGCATCAATTCTTTGGCTCTCAGCTTTCTTTCTAGTCCAACTCTCGCATCCTTACATGACTACTGGAAAAACCATAGCTTTGACTAGATGGACCTTTGTTGGCAAAGTAATGTCTCTGCTTTTTAATATGCTATCTAGGTTGGTCATAACTTTTCTTCCAAGGAGCAAGCATCTTTTAATTTCATGGCTGCAGTCACCATCTGGAGTGATTCTGCACAGTCTGTCACTGTTTCCAGTGTTTCCCCATCTATTTCCCATGAAGTGATGGGACCAGATGCCATGATCTTAGTCTTCTGATTGTTGAGTTCTAAGCCAACATTTTCACTTTGCTCTTTCACTTTCATCAAGAGGCTCTTTAGTTCCTCTTCACTTTCTGCCATAAGGGTGGTGTCATCTGCATATCTGAGATTATTGATATTTCACCCAGCAATATTGATTCCAGCCCAGCATTTCTCATGATGTACTCTGCATATAATTTAAATAAGCAGGGTGACAATATACAGCCTTGACATATTCCTTTCCCAATTTGGAACCAATCTGTTGTTCCATGTCCAGTTCTAACTGTTGCTTCTTGACCTGCATACAGATTTCTCAGGAGGCAGGTCAGGTGGTCTGGTATTCCCATCTCTTTAAGAATTTTCCAGTTTGTTGTGATCCACACAGTCAAAGGCTTTGGCATAGTCAATGAAGCAGAAGTAGATGTTTCTCTGGAACTCTCTTGCTTTTTTGATGATTCAACGGATGTTGACAACTTGATCTCTGGTTCCTCTGCCTTTTCTAAATCCAGTTGAACATCTTGAAGTTCATGGTTCATGTACTGTTGAAGCCTGGCTTGGAGAATTTTGAGCATTACTTTGCTAGCGTGTGAGAATTTATCCTTCAACAAAAAATTTTTTTTAATTAAAAAAACCTAGATGCCAGAAAATTTTAATTCTCCAGCTAAATAATGCCAAGTTTATTGTTTTCAAGGAGCTAGTCCATGTCAAGTTAATAGAGAAAAATATCATTTCTTCAAATAAAAGTAGAGTGTTTTGTTACTGGGAAATTTAAATTTCACTTGGTTGAAGTTGCTTGTTCTTTTGGGTAATGAATGAAAACTATCTCCCACAGCTGTCAGTGGTGGAAACTGTCCTGGAATCTGATCCCCCACCAATGTCTCCTTCACCAACTAGACCAAACCTTGTCTTTCAGAGCCAACAAAACTGGAAAACCCCAGCACCAGCATCAGTTCAGTTCAGTTCAGTTCAGTCGCTCAGTCATGTCCGACTCTTTGCGACCCCATGAATCACAGCACGCCAGGCCTCCCTGTCCATCACCAAATCCTGGAGTTCACTCAAACTCATGTCCATCGAGTCGGTGATGCCATCCAGCCATCTCATTCTCTGTCATCCCCGTCTCCTCCCGCCCCCAATCCCTCCTAGCATCAGACTCTTTTCCAGTGAGTCAACTCGTCGCATGAGGTGGCCAAAGTATTGGAGTTTCAGCTTTAGCATCAGTCCTTCCAATGAACACCCAGGATTGATCTCCTCTAGAATGGAGTGGTTGGATCTCCTTGCAGTCCAAGGGACTCTCAAGAGTCTTCTCCAGCACCACAGTTCAAAAGCATCAATTCTTCGGCGATCAGCTTTCTTCACAGTCCAACTCTGACATCCATACATGACCACTGGAAAAACCATAGCCTTGACTAGACGGACCTTGGTTGGCAAAGTAATGTCTCTGCTTTTTAATATGCTATCTAGGTTGGTCATTACTTTCCTTCCAAGGAGTAAGCGTCTTTTAATTTCATGGCTGCAATCAGCATCTGCAGTGATTTTGGAGCCCCAAAAAATAAGTCTGACACTGTTTCCACTGTTTCCCCATCTATTTCCCATGAAGTGATGGGACCAGATGCCATGATCTTCATTTTCTAAATGTTGAGCTTCAAGCCAAACTTTTCACTCTCCTCTTTCACTTTCATCAAGAGGCCTTTGAGTTCCTCTTCACTTTCTGCCATAAGCGTGGTGTCATCTGCATATCTGAGGTTATTGATATTTCTCCCAGCAATCTTGATTCCAGTTCGTGCTTCTTCCAGCCCAGCGTTCCTCATGATGTACTCTGCATATAAGTTAAATAAGCAGGGTGACAATATACAACCTTGACGTACTCCTTTTCCTATTTGGAACCAGTCTGTTGTTCCATATCCAGTTATAACTGTTGCTTCCTGACCTGCATACAGGTTTCTCAAGAGGCAGGTCAGGTGGTCTGGTATTCCCATCTCTTTCAGAATGTTCCACAGTCTGCTGTGATCCACACAGTCAAAGGCTTTGGCATAGTCAATGAAGCAGAAATGGATGTTTTTCTGGAACTCTCTTGCTTTTTCCATGATCCAGCAGATGTTGGCAATTTGACCTCTGGTGCCTCTGCCTTTTCTAAAACCTGCTTGAACATCTGGAAGTTCACTGTTCACATATTGCTGAAGCCTGGCTTGGAGAATTTTGAGCATGACTTTACTAGCGTGTGAGATGAATGCAATTGTGCGGTAGTTTGAGCATTCTTTGGCATTCCCTTTCTTTGGGATTGGAATGAAGACTGACCTTTTCCAGTCCTGTGGCCACTGCTGAGTTTTCCAAATCTGCTGGCATATTGAGTGCAGCACTTTCACAGCATCATCTTTCAGGATTTGAAATAGCTCAATTGGAATTCCATCACCTCCACTAGCTTTGTTCGTAGTGATGTCCTCTAAGGCCCACTTGACTTCACATTCCAAGATGTCTGGCTCCAGGTGAGTGATCATGCCATCATGATTATCTTCATCGTAAAGATCTTTTTTTTACAGTTCTTCTGTGTATTCTTGCCACCTCTTTTTAATATCTTCTGCTTCTGTTAGGTCCATACCATTTCTGTCCTTTATCGAGCCCATCTTAGGCCATAAACATTGAAGTTAACCAAAAAGCACCAACAGAGGAAGAAGGAAGGTCAGTATGTGTGAGGGGAAGTAGGTGGGGTTTCTTGAGAAAGGGATGAGCACTTAGAGGAGGGTGTGAAAGAAGGAACTGTCAGGGGGTGAAATAGGAGAGGTGGGAGAGGGAGCGCTGAGGAGCGCGTTCAAGAGATGGGCTGTCCATGTAGGAATCCCTCCTTCTGAGAGCCCAAGTCAGCCATCTTCCCTGAGGTGGGACAGAGTCAGTCAGGGAAAGTCACAATTTCTGGTTCTTCATCACTCAGCTATTCTGTGAGGCTAATTGACATAGTATTAAGAGAATACATTTTTCCAAACCTCCCTTGTAAGTGGGTCTTGCCACTTGATGTCGGATGAACCACCCAACAAGGAGTAGAATTGACTTCCAGGGCCCAAGGAATAATAAAAAGTAGTATCCCCATACCCTCCTCCTCCTTTGCTTCAATAAGAGGTGGCAAGAAATTCCTTTATGTGACTGAAAAGAAGTGGTCCTCTAGGGCCAAATTTTGTCCCCTTAGGCCCAGACATGGTCTTGTTCATAGTTATTAGTGGTTTAATTGCTCAGTTGTGTCCAACTCTTTGCGACCTCATGGACTGTAGCCCGCCAGGCTCCTCTGTCCATGGGATTTTCCAGACAAGAATGCTGGAATGAGTTGCCATTTCCTTCTCCAGGGGATCTTCCTAACATAGGGATTGAACCTGGGTCTCCTACATTGCAGGTGGATTCTTTATCAACTGAACCACCAGGGAAGTCTGCATAATTATTGGCACTTCATAAATAGCTGATAAAGACAAAGCATTCTCTCGAGTTACGTGGCACACTTTCTCCACTAACCTCTTACCGAGAATCCGCCCAGCCCACAGCCCCTAGAATGGACAGTTGGCTCTTCTGAGTAACTAGGTTCTCCCCTCAGACCACAGCTGACTCACCAAGGAAACCAGTGTGATCCCTGAGAGTCAAGCCATAGCCTCAGGCCCTGAGTTTCTAACTGTCATTTACACTTCCCTGAGATGTGGCTACCCTTCTTCCTGGGAGATTTCTGGCTCTTTACCATCTATCCCTCTTTTTTATGAGGAAACTTGAGTGGGTTTCTGCTTCTTAGTTCGAAACAAGCTCTGTCAGGACCTGCCTGCTCATGAGAATGCTGCAAAAGGAAGCAAGGTGATGTGGATGGCCACAGAGACTTTCTGCTCCTCCCCTGGGTCAGCATGGCCTTGTGAGTTGCTATAGCTTGGAATGCAGTGAAGTGACACTGTGTGAGTTTTGGCCTAAGCTTTTTAAGCTTTCCAGCTTCTTCTTTCAACCCCTTGGTGCTTGGAGCCTTTGAGGAAAGAAATATGGCTACAAGTCCTGTCTACATAATTTGTAGGACATAGTGTAAAATGGTAATTCAGGGTCTCTCATTTTTAAAGTATTAAGAATTTCAAGGCAGTGGCAACAGAGAATTAAGCCAAGCAGGGGTCCTTCTGGGTGTGGGGCCCTGTGTGACTACATATGTTTCACCTTATGAAGCTTTCCTCTGCTAACCATCCTGATGGAGTGACCTCATGGAAAGAGAGGTCCCTAGCCTGGTCCCAGCGTTCTAGCCAAAGGTGTCTGACATGGGAGTGAAGCCATGCTGGATATCCAGGACTAATTGAGCCTCCTGAGGGGATTCAGGAGTATATGAGTGACTCCAGGTGAGACCAACCCAGATAGCAGAACCATAAGCAAATATCTGGTTGTTATTTGAGTAAAGTTAACTAGTCCACTTCCTGAGAGTGGCTTGTTATACAGCAGTAGACACAGAAGCCAGAGGAAAGAGGCTCCAGTGACTGAACACCTGCTGTGCCCCAGGTCCTATACTGGGGCTTTTGTGTGCTGGCTCACCTGACCCATAAAATAGACTGGGGTATGATTCCTGTTGACAGGATAGGCTCCTGTAGTTCCATGGCTGGGGACTGGTCCCACAGTCAATAAATGGCAAAAGCCTAGAATTTGAATCTGATTGGTTCCAAGATCTGTATAATATCCCCAAAATTAAACAAAAGTTTATGGACCTCAGAGACTTTTTAAAGTCTTTATTGAATTTGTTATAGTATTGCTTCTGTTTTATGTTTTGGTTTTTTGGCCAAGAGGCACGTGGAATCTTAGCCCCCTCAACAGGGATTGAACTTGCATCCCTTGCATTGGAAGGCAAAATCTTAACCACTGGACTGCCAGGGAAGTCTCCCCCAGAGACTTTTGGGTAGGGATCTGATACAGTCTTTCCAAAGTTTCCTCACATTTGAAATGTTGGGAAATGATCACGTGTGGAAGAACCCCAACGGGGCACCATCACAGGACACCTCTATCTTCTACCAGAATCCTTATGATCCTTGGGGACCTAGAGATATCCTGAAATGAGGCTTACTCTGGTTTTCTGATAGGGATGATATTAAGGAAGTATGATGTGGTTACCTAGGAGTAGTCACCACTTATCTATGTGTATCATCTCCCAACAAACCTCAGGCATCTGTGGTCATCTGGGAATGCGTCCATGGCAATGATCTTGCATCTGAAGGAACAAGAGTTCATTTCAACATTAGATTAAGTTAGGGTTAATCAAGGAGCTGAAACAGCTGTCCGTATGTGATGGCATCTAACAAAAAAAGACTTTCTATTTATGTTATTCACTGTCTTGAATTTTCTTTGCCAAGCCTTCTTGAATGTCATCAAGGGGTGAGTGTGTGTGTAGGTAGGTGCCTGACTGTCTGTCTGATTCTGCCCGTGGGTGGTGAACTCATCATGCTAGGTCAGCCATGAGATCAAGATTAAGAGCTAAGTCAGCCTTAAGTGAAACAGTGACATTCCGCAGCACAGAGGAGAGAAATGTGGATTAGTGTTTATGAGCACAGCTTTGGAATCTAAGACACCAAGGTTCAATTCCTAGTCCTGCCTCTTACTCATTAGTGATTGCAGTGGGCTGAATGTTTGTGTCCCCCCACCCCACCATTCATATGCTGAAACTCTAACCCCCCATGTGATAGTATTCAGAGGTCGGGGCATTTGGGAGCTGGTTAGATCATGATCATGAAGCCATCATGAGTATGATTGGTGTCCTTATAAAAGGGGGTCAAGAGAGCTCTCTTACGCTTTCTGCAGTGTGAGGATACAGTGAGAAGTATGCAAACTGCAGCTGGAAAAGGGTCCTCAGCAGATACTGAGACTGCCCTGCACCTTGATCTTGGACCTCTAGCCTCCAGACTGTGAGAACTCCATTTCTGTTGTTTATAACCTCCCCTGCCTATGGTGTAATAGCCATATTATTTTCTTAGAGTAGCCCAAATGGCCTCAGAGATGTTGGGTAAACTGATGAACTTTGTAAGCCTTAGTTCTCACCTGTCTATAAAATAAGATGCGTGAGGACTAAATGAGATAAGATAACCCAGGTGACACATTTAACCTGGGGCCAGGCCTACAGCAAGGACTTCATGCATTTCAGCTGTTGTTTTACTTGCTGAGCAATAGAGGGTAAACATAGGCGTCCTTTGACTCCTTTTTCCTCCAAGTCTTTTCTCTGGACATGTATGTGTCTAGTTTCTGCCCACTCTCTCCATCATCTGCCATTTTGTTGTTCCCTCTCGCTTCTCACCCGCCTTTTCCCTGTCACCACAGTCCTTCAGCTTCCTGCCCTGAATTGGGGTTGAGCACAGGAGAGATCAGAGGAGGGCACAAGGCGAGAGACTTTGGTGTTAGGGTGACAGGGCAGCACTCTGGGGCTGTCTAGACTTTCCCATCTCGGATGAGACTCCCAGGATTCCTCATATTAGGGGAAACCTCAGCACCAATTTAACATCCAAACCCCTCATTATATGGATGAGGAAACTAAACCATAGGGAGGACCTTCCACGGCCTCCCCACCTTGTTGGCCAAGCCTGAGCAAGAGCCCAAGTCTCCTGGATTCCCATCCCAAAGAAAAGAAGGCCAAGCCCATGTTCCCATCTCAGCCACGAGCTCCTGCCTTCCCAAAGCACTTCACTTACTTTCTTGTTCACCTGTGGAAATATCAAATTGTGCCAAGATTTTAACCGCAATGGATTTTCATCTGTATATAATAAGACACTATCTCCTGGGACATCAATAAAAATAATATAAATAATACCTATTGCCTTCCTTTTGAGGACTTACTATTTTCTAAGCAGTGTTTAATGGATATTTTTGTCTTTTAAAGTTTTACGTTTGCAGTATCAGAATAAATGCTTGACTTTTGAGCCAAAGCAAATGAAAGCAAAAAAACACAGAAATGAGTTTTTAAAAATTTTGTCCTCCAAATTAGCTCTGTTACATTGTACAAGCCACCTTTCTAAGCCCCAGTTTCTCATCTGTTCCATGGAGATATGAACAGCTATAGGGTTATTGGTTGACGTTAAGCATTCAGTGAGCTTCCCAGGTGGCTCTAGTGGTTAAGAACCCACCTGCAAATGCAGGAGACATAAGAGACATGGGTTTGATCCCTAGGTTGGGAAGATCCCCTGGAGGAGGGCATGGCAACCCACTCCAGTATCCTTTTCTGGGAATCCCATGGACAGAGAAGCCTGGTGGGGTCTGAAGGGTTGCGAAGAGTTGGACATGACTGAAGCAACTTAGCATGCATGCAAGCATTTGATAAACAATATTATTATTCAGTTTTGTAGATTTGGCAGGGGTTGTCAGGGAGTTTGGGCCATAGGTGAAAAAGTAAACGACATCATGAAAAGTCTAAAAAAATATAATAAGAATAATATATTTAAATATATTATTCTCTTTTATACTCTGTGAATGACATTCCCCTTGATGAGCTGAGGTGTTGCTATGCCTCGGGGATGATTGAGATTTTTTATAGCAGGAGTGCAAAAAGAAAAAAAATGTTTAAGTCCAGCTTATGACTTTCAGATTTGAGTTTCTGGGAAAACAGTCTTTAAAGTCAGAGGTTGTAGAAAAAGAAAAGGACTTTATAAATTCCTATCATTCCCATTAACAATATCAAGAGTCAGAAGATTAGACCTGAGCTCTTAGCCAAGGGTACAGAGAACTGAGATTTGACAAAAGAGTTGTTCTTACTACACAGAAAACATGGGTTGTTTTTCCTTTCCAAACTAAGAGTTTTCCAGCAAAAGGTAAGACAGAGGTCAGAGGAGGAAAAATGATTCACGTGTGTCCTGGCTTATCCATTCAAGGCTGAAATCACAGGTGGTAGATAAACTGAGGGAAGGAAGCCACCCTGAAAAAACAAGGGAACTGCTTTCTGCTCCTCATGAAGCTCAGCCAAGGGACCCCCACATGAGTGGCCCCCACCAACATGCACAAGAGAGGAGAATGAAAGTACAGAATGGGACTTTCAACATTTGGAGGGAGCTGAGATGCAACTTTTTCCTGATATCTCACATTTGGGTTCATCAGACACCACTCATCTTCACTGTGCTTCCAAGTTCAACCTCAACCAGCTCAAAGTCATAAACCTGGGGTGCACTGATGGGGAAGTTGGTGCCATATCTGCCCTGGCCTTCAAGATTGGCTGCCCGGTCTTTTAAAAAGATAAAAACATTCTCAAGCCAACCAGTACCTAAAGAGTAAGACTAACAGTGAAGAGTCAGTCCAAATGAAAGTGGGACCTCCTGGCTCTTCCCTGATCATCAAAGTTCTTACGAGATATCCAGAGATGGAAAGCAGCAGAAAAACACTAAGCACAGTGGAAATAGCACTTTTTGTAAAATTGTCAACATTGCTAGATAAATGCAGTACCAATCATTAGCCAAACAATTACCTGGAACCGTTAAAAGAGATCCAGGGGCCTGCAGTGTTGGTGGCCACCATGATCATGACATCATAAATGACATCAACAGTGGTACAGTGGAATGCCTAACTTGTTAAGAACTACAAGGTTGGGCTCACTGACCAGCCTAAGCCATGACCAGATGAGGGCTGTGGCTGAGACACTGGGTCATCTGAGGCTGTGTCAACTGAAGAAAAACACACAACCTACAAATTGCAAGTTATGTTTTATTAAGGGAGCTCACTAAGGACTATAGCCCAGGAGACAGCCTTTCGGATAGTTCTGAGGAATTACTCTGAAGAGGTAAGGGAGGAGCCAGGATCTAAAAGAGTCTTCCTGAAATCAAAACACAACATGTAGATTACTGCTAATCACACATACACACACAAAAAATCTCAAGTTAATGATTTTAGTGCTTTTCTATGGGAAGTCACAAGATTCTGGGCTCATGAAATTATCCCTCAGATATGCATCTTAACTATCTAGGGCCATTACCCTATTTTTCTCCATCCTGAATTTCCCCCAAGGCGCACTGTCAGGATCAGCTACAGTGGCTGATGACTTGATGGAATGGAAACATGGTTTACTGAAGTGACAGGCAACATCATTTTTTGTCTGCAGTTGGGAGAAAGTCATAAGGGAAGACCCTCCAGCCCTTACTGAGCTAGATAGAGCCATAACTTCCCAAAGCACACAGATCAATAGTGCAATCAGCCAGGTACCCAGAGATGTTACTAAAAACGTCAGTGCCGGCAGTCTCAGGTTAGGCTACTGTAACAAAACATCATAGACTGGATGGCTTACACAACACAGTTATTTTCTGACAGTTCTAGAAGCTGGGAAGTCCAGGATCAAGGTTATCAGCTGATTCAGTCCCTGGTGAGAACTCCCTTCCTGACTTGTAGATGGCAGTCTTCTCACTGTGTGTTCACATGGTCTTTCCTTGGTTTGTGCATGCAGAGAGAGTCAGCGAGATCTCTCATTCTTATAAGGCCACTAAGCCCCTGATGGGTGGGACAAGCCCCACCCATCTTACCTCATCTAAACCTAATTGCTTTTTAAAAATAATTTTATTTTTTACTTAATTTTTTATTTATTTTGCATTTATCTGTGGTTGTGCTGGGTCTTCATTGCTGAGCATGGGCTTTCTATACTTGCAGAGAGCAGGGGCTACTCTCTAGTTGCAGTGCGTGGGCTTCTCATTGTGGTGGCTTCTCTTGTTGTGGAGCATGGGCTCTAGCACCCAGGCTTCAGTCATGACAGCACGTAGGCTCAGTTGTTGTGGCACATAGGATTAGTTGCTCATGGCCTGCGGAATCTTCTGGGACCAGGAATTGAACCCATGTCCCCTGCTTTGGCAGGTGGACTCCTATCCACTCTACCACCAGAGAAGCCCCAACCATAATTACATTTTAAAGGCTGCATCTCCAAATACTTGTACATTGGAGGAGTTAGGGCTTCAACATATGAATTTGGGGTGGGGGCACAAATAGTTCATGACACCAACCATGATCACAGGTGTACACATCTAAAACTCACTCGCTCCTGTTGCCTTAAACACCTGCCCCTGCAATGCACCAAGGCTCCGTCCTGGAAAGGAGTTCAGGACACAATACAAGATTAGCAATTTACCTTAAAACAGAAACAAAGCAACTCCTTAAAACCTTTTCCTTAACAAAGAGACTAAGATACAGTTAATGGTCAATATAAAGGAACCCAATGATGAAGATTCGGTCACTTGTAGAAAACAAATAAGCTACATTTACTTTGTACATTGAATGTAGTTTGATAAGTTTTTTACCCCATTATATGAAGGGGAAAAAATATCAACCATAACTCTACCATGCTAAACATCCATTACATCTTCAAGTATTTCTTTTCTGGTTATTTTGTGTACGTACAATTATTTTAAATAGCTGTGATCATACTATTCACATAATTTTATATGATGCTGTTTGTAAAATTCATCAAAATCACTTTTCTATGCTGCTCTGTGGTCCTTCTAATTATTAATGCTAATGAATGCATAAGCTGTTAGTTAAAACTTTTGCAATTGCAAACAACAGAAAGCCAACTCCAATAAGCATAAGGAAAAGGAAAATTTAATGAAAAAATACAGGGCTTGCTTTCTGAACTGCAAGAATCGGGTAGCCCTGAGAACCTGAGTGTTGGGGGCCAGGAGCTTGAGATCACAAGAGTTCTCCACTGTTTGTCTCTTTCCAGACTTCTCCACATGATGGGGGCCACAAACCTGCAAATGTGGGGGTCAGTCATGCAACTTGCAACAAGGGAGGACAAAATCTTTTCTGCAGAAAAATCTAAGGGAAAACCTTTGACCTGGATTATATCATGTGTCCATCCTAGACCAACAACTATGATGAAACAGAAGGGATGCAGTGGCCCTTTCTGATTTTCTATTGTTGTAGTGGGCAGAAGAGGGAAGGTAGAATCTGTTAATAGAAGAAGGGTAATTAATATCTACAACCCATAAATAATTTGAACAACCTATTGTGGGCTTTTGTTGTTTATTTATTCAACTGTAGTTGAGGCATGTTGAATCTTCTGTCTTCATGGCAGCATGTGAGATCTTCAGTTGCAACATGCAAACTTTTAGTTGCAGCATGTGGGATCTAGTTCCCTCACCAGGGATCAAGCCCAGGCCCCCTGCATTGGGAGTGTGGAGCCTCAGCCACTGGGCCAACTGGGAAGTCTCCCAACCTATTGTTTTAACATTTAGATTATTTCTAATTATTTTTGCTGTTTGAAATTATGCTAGTTAAGTCATTTGTGTTTAGACTTCCTTTTCTTTGAGATTTTTTACTTGCAAGAGAAGAGAATTCATGTGTGCCGTGAGGCTAGACACACAAGTTCATGTCCTTTGGCCACATTTTCCAAGTGGAAGGAGAGGCTTAAGGTGATTCAGTTACTAAGTGATACTGACTTGAGAACTTTGATTAAGATCGATGGTTCAGCACAAATTGTAAAGGATAATACTTTCTAAAAGTATATAAGAAAAGCTGCACAGGATAAAAACGTATTAGGTTTTTGTGGAGACTCCAGCTGAAAGAAAAGAGAAAAATCCTAATGATCTTCCATCTCCCCCACCATAGCCACTCCGTGCTTCCCAACCTTTGGCTTTCCTACAAGGAGGTTCTTGACAATATTGTGTTCAGAAGCCAATACCACATCCTCCTGTCTCTACTTGCAAGAAAATAACTGGGCTCCCAGTAAGTATAATTGGTGTTAACAGTGATTTATTATATACCTAGTTATCCAGATGTATAAATTCTTCATGTAGAAATTATTTTTCCTGAAAACAAAAATATGGAATTTCTTCCTGCTCATCAAGTTATAACAGGTTTGCAATCTACCTGTCAAAACTAGAACCAAAACCTTTGACAGAGTTCCCTTAAGACAGAGAGAAACACACAAAAAGAACACATTCCATCTGGTAAATAATTGCTGGGATTGCATTCCTGTGCATTCAGGCTTGAGCTAACCTCTGTTCAGCAAGAGGCCATGAAAACCTCTGGGCCTAACGGGGCATGGCAGATAAGATCTACTTAGATCTCTCCCATCCTCAAATTGTAGCCCTCTGAGATGTTGTTGCATCCAAGACTCTCAATGCACCCACAATCAGATGAGCTAGACATATACAATTATTGCAAGATGATGATGAAGAAAATTCGGTCTTAAGTAAAAAAGGCTGGATGGACACATACAGCCAGTATTCTGCAAGAGTGAAGAGGGTCATTTGTCAAGGTCATTTTAAGATGACCAGGGTTACAGAACAAAGTTAAATTAAGTCACCTGTCAGCTTCCTGAAGAACAGGCTGGAAAATGTATCTAAAAAGCTATACCAGTCTAGAGATAGAGTGCTTGGGAATGGGAAAATGGCCTCAGCAGTTGACAGTGAGCTACCAAGAATTTAAAGTAGTTAATTTGTAGCAGGTTAATTTCAGCTGGCAACTCTAAGTCATGACTTTTGCTCAGAAAGAATTCTGGAAGCATTCTTCCAGGAGAATAGGCAAGAAGAGCCACATACTAGAGATGTCGTAGGGGGAAAAGATCCAAGAATTTGGAGATCTGGGCTCAGATTAAGGCTCACAGACTCAAATGTCTTTAGAGATCTGGCTGATAAATTGTGTGAAATTTTTAAAGCATTGGCCTGGGCAAATAACTCATATCTACAGGATTTAGCCTGTGGGTCTAGAGGACAGGTTGCTACTCCTGGACTAAAAGATCTTTGAGCCTTCTTTGACTTCTGGGTTCTGTTGTATGTGGAAAGAATGCCCTTTTATCTAAGAGCCAAACACTTGTGTTAATATTTGTGTTAAGAGGAAGGAGGGGTTGCTTAGTAGTATGAAATATGGTCTCCAACCTCTAGAACTCAAAAATTTTTTTTAAACAAGATATGCTCATACATATCGCCTGGTGGCTCAGACAATAAAGAATCCGCCTGCAATGTGGGAAACGTGGGTTCCTTCCCTGGGTCAGGAAGATCCCGAGAAGGAGGGCATGGCAACCCACTCCAGTGTTCTTGCCTGGAGAATCCCCGAGAACAGAGGAGCCTGGCAGGCTACAGTCCATGGGGTCGCAAAGAATTGGATAATGACTGAGTGACTAAGCACTCAGCACATGCTCATGCAAAGTCAACTAACAGTTCCAGGCACAACTACAAAGCCCTATAGCCACTCAGAGGAAGTATTGCCAGATTGGTCTAGATTGGTCCTCAAGGAGGCACAGAATATCCAAGGCTTGATTTGAGCATAAAATGATAAACAACATTGAGATAAATGGAGAGTAGAGAGTTGTTAGGTGGTGAGAACAACCCCTCCTCCTGCACCCAAGGAAAAGCCAAAAGGCAAGAGGTGGGCAGGGAAAGTATAGAAGGAAGGTCTTTGGATCCTAGTATTGTCTTCTGAGGCTGGGTCCTGCTCCTCCCCAACCTCCAACCTCTCCCTCACTAGGACCTGAAGGCTTTTCCTGGGTCCCCCGTTCCCTTAGCTGGGCCCCACTGCCTGCAGCTGGAGCCCTTAGAACTTTCCTCGCATTGCATGTTGCACACCCCATCTCCACTGCCTGTTTTGCAGACTGTCAACAGGCTGACCAGCCACGTGTTGGACAGTTACCCCTGATGTTCAGTTCAGTTCAGTTCAGTCGCTCATTCGATGTTAAGCCAAGGCAAATGACTTCTAGTGAAGAGGGTAAATGTAAAGCCTTGAGGATCAGAAGTGAGGAGGCAGAAACCCTTTTAAGAATTTGAATTTGTCTTTGAAACGACTTAGTGTTTATAGCAGGCGCTTGGTGCTGTGTTCATTGCCAACGGTAGCTAACAGTGACTAATTGCCCAGAAGGTGCCAAGACCTGTGCTGAGCTCAATGTATGCACGCTGTCACTTGCTCCTCACAACAACCTCTAAGGTGGGGTCCTTTATTATGCTGGCTTTAGTGATGAGTAAATTGAGCCTCAGGGGAGTAAAATAACTAGCCCCAAGTCATCCAATCAGTGAGAAACACAGACTCCAACACAACACCTCTGTCTCCAGAAACTGACTAAACAGTTAACCATCACAAAGTACAACTTTCCTGTTCCTGTACCATTACGTGGCTGTGTAAACATGCACTCCACTTCCAGAGACATCTGCTGGCCTACTATTAGATGGAAGCACCCACCACCTCCGAAACAAGGCATCCACTTGATATGGAGATCTGTATCACCAGTTCTCCAAATCCTGCAGTCTTCTCACCACATTAGCATCACCTAGGTAGGTTAGGTTTAGTTGCTAAGATGTGTCTGACTCTAGCGACCCCATGGACTGTAGCCCGCCAGGCTCCTCTGTCCATGGGATTTCCCTGGGCAAAAATATTGGAGTGGGTTGCCATTTCCTTCTCCAGGGGATCTTCCCTTCCCAGGGATCGAACCCAGGTTCCCTGCATTGCAAGCAGAATCTTTACAAACTGGCCTTGCCTGGTAGCTCAGAGGGTAAAGAATCTGCTGCAATGCAGGAGACCTGGGTTCAATCCCCAAATCAGGAAGATCCCCTGCAGAAGGGAGTGGCAACTCACTCCAGTGTTCATGCCTAGAGAATTCCATGGACAAACCGTGGGGTCTCAAAGAGTCAGACACAACTGAGCAACTAACATTTTCACTTTCTTTACAAACTGAGCCACCAGGGAAGCCTAGCATCACCTGGGACACCTAAAAAAAAAACACCACTGAGGCCTCAACCCCAGCCCCTAGAGCACGGGTCACCACCTCCAGGATCCAACGCCTGATGATCTGAGGGGAGCTGACTGCTTAGTCGGAGTCAGTGACTGAAGATTAGCATAATCGATGCATGAATAGGCTCTAGTGCCTGCACATAATTGTAGAGATGATTTTAATTGAACACTAACCATAAATTAAATGTTAATGATTTCTAAATCAAATGTGGTTTAAAATTAATTAAATACTTAGAGCGAGAAGCTTGTTAATTCATTAAAGTCAAGATCACACTTACTCAGATAATTCCAACCATCCAGCAGCTTCAACTGCTTTTTTTATCTCCTTTAATTAATTTCTCTCAAGATACATATAAGCACATAGCAAAATCATCATTTTGTCAGGTTATACTATTAGCTTTAAAATTTTATAAGCCAGCCTGGTGATTATTTGTACAAATGCTGGAGTTCTGAGTTCTGATAAAGGATGTCAGCCATGTAAATTCACCCCCTATGATTAAACAGTCTCTGTTATATTTAAAATCAAGCTGAGGAAAAGAATGTGTGTGTGTGTGTATATATATATATATAAATGTATAATTGAATCACTGTTGTATAGCATATATGCACTATACTATATGGCAAACTGTAAGTGGTGTGCAGTGATGGTTAGGTCCCTAGTCCTACACCTAGAAGACTCATTGATTCAGTAGGAGGCTGAAGTTTATGGTTTCTTATGCAAACAGGAAAGATGTTCTTCCTGCTTCCCCCACAGACCTCCTGACAGCACAGGATAGAAGAGGGGCCTGGGCAGGCACTTCTGACAACTTGTTAGAGCTTTCCAAGGTTTAAAGGCAAATGCGGTTCAGAGCCAGACAGCTAACCTGCAGGTGTGAAGTAACTGGTTTACCACTGTAAGGAGTGCTGAAATCCGGTGTAAATTTTACCTGCCCCATGGAGGTCATCCAATTCCTTAAAAATAACAACACTGACAATGTGCTGCTGGCCAGACAGGCCCATCTGTGTACCTGTGCAGCTGGTGGGCTGTCAGCTTGCACACCTGGGGCCTCTCCTCTGCTTCTGCACAGGTGAGCTGCCAGCGGCCACTTCCCCTTCCAGGGGTTTCAAGGACACTGGCCATGACCGTGAAGGGGACTGCAGGCCACAGCCAGACTGTTTAGAAGCAGATAGGCAGCTTCAAGTGGCTAAAGATGCCCACCTTATAGGCAGGCAGCCCCCACTCCAAGCCCAGCACTCCTCTGAGGCCTAAATTCACTCCTCTGAGTCAGTTTGCTCCCATCTATGTGGCTAAGATGATCTACCCTTTGAGGTGGCTGTGAGGAATAATAAAAGTACAGTGGATGCAGGCCGATCAGCTCAGTGCCTCCATCCGAGTAAGCACTTCAGATGTGTTGACTTTTGTCTGATTTTGCTGTTCTTCCACAAAGAGCCTCAGGTACTGTCCGCTCCTGTGCCCTGGAAGATCACTTAATCCAGAGCCATCCAGTTCATTCTAATCCATTACCTCATCCCTCCTTTGGACCCACAGGCACAAGCATTGAGAATCAAGTCTGAAAGAGATAAGGGTGTAAAATGACGAAAAAAGAGTGGAGGATTTGTTTCTGGTTGTTCCCGGGGAGCATGGGGCTGATGGCTCGCCGAGGGGCACAGAGAAGTAGCACAGGACTCCTCCCGGGTCGTCAGCTTGCAATGGCCTCAGTGAGCGCTGGGCAGCACCCACGCTCGGTCCACACGGCAGGAAATGATGGGTGTTGAGCCCCAAGAGAAGGGCTTTCTAGGTTTAACTGGGGATATCTCTCATTTCCAAGAATGAGAATCCAGCATGTGTGGTTCATCATCCCACCTTGGCACTTGTCATGGAAAAGTCAAGAAGAACAAAAGTTAGGTCTCACAAGACAGACATGTGTTTGGTTTGGCTCATGACAGGCCCAAGTTTGAGTTCAGAGAGACCCTGAAAGCCTGGACTGTTCCTAGATTAACTTTGGTCCTTGGGCCTTAGGTAACAAAATCCATTAACCCAGTTTTTAACTGGGAAACCACTGTCTCTGCACCCTCAGTCCCTTTGCTTTGGATGAAACTGACTTTAGCCCTATCTTCAGCATATGGGTGTGGTATTCAGGCCAGGCGACACTGAGCATCACATTTCTCTGACCTGGTGGTAGATTCAGAAATGGGTGTGTGACACTATCAGAGCCAGAGAGGTATAAGGGAAGTCTGTTCTATTGAAGTGTAACTTACATACCATGAAATTCACCCTTTTGAAGTATATAATTCAATGATTTTTTAGTAAATTTATAGAGTAACCATCAGAATAGTCAAATGTTACAACTTTTCCATAATTTCCAAAATACCTCATGCCCATTTGCAGTCATAAGGAGATGTTAGCTGAGGAGTTTGTGGAGGTTCCCACATTGCTTTGGGCAGGGCCCGTTTGCAGTGATGATGACCGGAACCTGGAGCTGTAAGGTGCCGTCACAGAGAACCTGAGAATGAAGTGATAACTACGGAAGGGAGAACTAAGGGATGGGGAGAAACTGGGTCCTGAGGTCACTGCTTGAGACTGATCAAGGCCAGTCTGAAACCAGTCCTTCCCCTGGACTTTCAAGTCATATGAACCAACAAGTTCCCGTTTGTCACAAGCCAATTTGCTTGGTAGTTTTCCATCTTTTGCAATGAGAAAAATCCTCAACTGACTCCAAAAACGATTGACCAGACTCTAGTGACTAAAGTTGAAACCTTTATTATGTGGATATTCAGAAAGGAATGCCCACCTTCAGATCTGTAATTCCAGAATTGTTTTACCTATGACTAAAGAGCCATTTTTCAAATGAGGATTCAGGCCTACAGAGGTAAATTTCTTAACCAGGACACATAGCAGAACCTGAACAAGTCCTTGACTCTGTGTAACCCTGAATTTGATTCTCTTTGTTCCTCAGATCATCACCATTGTCATCATCATCAGCATTGCCATTACCTTTTATAAGGTGTTTAATATATATTGTAAGCATTGTCTAAATATTAAATCACTTCATCTTCCCAAGCACTCTATGGGTAGGTAGTATTATCATTCCCATTTTATAGAAGAGGAAATTGAGGTCTAAAGAGGTTAAGTAACTTGTTCAAGGTCATACAGCTTGTGAGTAAGTAGCAGAAGCAGGATCTGAATACAGCTGTGCTGGCCACAGGAGCCCTGCTCTTAATCAGTGCTCTCTGATGTTTCTTGTAAATTAAAATTAACCTAACATCAGCTTTTAATCAGAGTTACATTGTTTTTTCATGCAGAGGCACTACCTTTTTTTTTTCTGAACTTACATTTTGTCCATTATTAAAATAAGCAAACAAAACCCCCACATTTTTCCATAGTTTATATGCTGTTCAGTTACATAAAACAATTTTTATCGACCTGATTTCAAGGACCCATAGACTTTTGTGCTTCTTACAATTTTGTTCTGTTCTTCTCAATACATATTGCAAGTAAGGATTAATTGTGGCAAAAGTTTTATTTTAGGGACTTTTTATGATGAAAAACTTTGTGCTCTGTTTTATGAATTTCAATTGATAATGATACAGTAATTGATATTTAATATCAGAATTTAACATGAAATTTTACATTTCATATCAGTTGATTGACAAAAAAGTGAAAGACTTGAAATTTAGCAGCCTTCTTCTAGAAACAAATATACATATGAAAAGTGACATAAATTGTCTTCTCTAATTTTTTGAAATCACATGAAACATGTGAAGTACTTCAAAAGCCCTGAAATGCTATATAAATGTAACAACGTACTATATTCTTTAATGTTTTCACACACATTGTCTCAGTTGACCCTTACTTGTCATATTTTTGGACAAAGATTATCTGATGTATAAGCATTATTATTTGTAATGCAGTACCATGGAAGGCTTTTATTTTTATCAGTCCATAGGAGAATGAATTTATTTTTATGTAGGAGAATGCCAAGATAAAGGTGATCTTTTAGAAAATTCAACAGGTGTGTGCATATAGGATGGTTGGGAGGATGGGGGGTGGGTATTAAAGACAAAAAGAGTGGTTTAGGAGGCTGCTCTTGCAGAAACCTCAGATGCATTTGTGTTTAAATAAAGTCTATACCAGTACTTGGGCTTCCCTGGTGCTCACGGTAAAGAATCTGCCTGCAATGCAGGAGATGTGTGTTTGATTCCTAAGTCAGAAAGATCCCCTGGAGGAGGGCATGGCTACCCATTCCAGTATTCTTGACTGGAGAATTCCATGGACAGAGGAGCCTGGCGGGCTATGGTCCGTGGGGTCACAAAGAGTTGGACATGACTAAAGCGACTGAGCACACACTCATTCCAGTACTTAAGACTGACTTGGATCTCAGGGGTAACAGAAGTTTCAAGTTTTAATACCATTGTTAAAATCAGCGAGTCATCAGTAGGGCACTGGAGAGCATAAAGGGAGTGGTAAATTGGAAAACAATGGTATGGGTTTGCTGGAGGGTCCCAGTGTGATTTGGAGGAACTGATGGTGGTGGAAGTTGGACAGTTATCCTGGGCAAGTCTGAGCAGTCTTCAAATGATGGAGGTGGTTTAGAACTGGGTTCTAAATGCCCAGCTAGTGAGGCAAGAGGCAGCTTGAACGTAAGGCTCAGTGAGGCACAGATGTCAGTAACCTCTGCCAGTTTTAATTTTCTAATTCTTATGGAATTTGCATTTCACTCCCTAAAAAAGGGTGTGCCTACTTTGGGGACTCATGCAAATGTGACAAGGAGTCAGCACCTTCCCATCAAACCCAGGCCCCACTTTCCCAGGCTCTCATCTCCAGGCTTCTTCTGTGGCCCAGCATGATCTCATAGTTATCTTATAAGGAAACAGTCCAGCAAGGCCACTAACACCCTATGAACTCAGTACTAAACTAATCATTCTGCTCCACGAATTCCTACAAATCTGGGAGTGCACTGGCATGTGAATCTTGGTAACTTGTGTGCATTTCAGTTGAAGTTTTGTTTTTGCTTTCTGCCAGCGATGGTCTGTGTTCACACTATCCCATGTGGTGGGGATGTGGAGCCTAAGAGGAGAGGAGGGCAGTGCTCCTGGGGAGGGAGAGGCTTTGGAGTAGGCAGAGAGGTTAGAGCCTCACCAGCCACAGTAAGTGTCTTCAGCCTTTATTGCCTATTCATGCTGGAAGAAGAAAGAATGAAACAAGCCCACATTCTCACTCACCTTCAG
The DNA here is from genome assembly GCF_049115385.1 of Moschus berezovskii. Lineage (NCBI taxonomy): Eukaryota > Metazoa > Chordata > Mammalia > Artiodactyla > Moschidae > Moschus > Moschus berezovskii. The sequence goes on along the minus strand of NC_142466.1, from coordinate 51,053,456 downwards.
ATTATTTTATTCCAACTTGGAGAGAGAAAAACCCGATTTTGAGCCCTGTTTTTTGGCCATTTATGGGTTGTTTGAACTTGGATACATGAACAGTTACAGTAACATCTTTCCTGTCTCATTCCCAGGGTTATTGGGAGGATGAATAAGTCAATGCCTATGAAAAATGCTGCATGCAGACAGTGAAGCATCCGTAAGGACACCACTTTCATTTGGGCTCATGGTTCTCTATTACTGATATCTGTTGACACCTATCATCTTGGTGTTGTGGTTTCAAGTGAGTCTCAAGCAGTATTAAGTATATAGTATTTATTATTTTATTTATTATTAAGTATTATTTATTATTATTAAGTTTATTATTTATTATTAAGTATTTAAGGATGATGTAATTTTTGGGACCATATTTTGCTTATCGAAGATTGTAATTTTAGGGATAACAGAATACTGGAGTATTGGAAAAATTGAGGACATAGTGTCAGCAGAGAGTTTTTAAAAGTCCTAGACTAGGAGTGAGGAGACTTGATCCCCAGTTCCTCCTCTGTCAGTGATCTTGAGCCATCATGGCATTGTTCTGGGCCTCAAAAATGAAGCTGCTTGACCCATTGTTTCTTAAAGTAGAGACATTACTTTGCCAACCAAGGTCCATCTAGTCAAGGCTATGGTTTTTCCCGTGGTCATGTATGGATGTGAGAGTTGGACTGTGAAGAAAGCTGATCGCCGAAGAATTGATGTTTTTGAACTGTGGTGCTGGAGAAGACTCTTGAGAGTCCCTTGGACTGCAAGGAGATCCAACCACTCCATTCCAGAGGAGATCAATCCTGGGTGTTCATTGGAAGAACTGATGCTAAAGCTGAAACTGCAATACTTTGGCCACCTCATGTGACGAGTTGACTCACTAGAAAAGACTCTGATGCTGGGAGGGATTGGGGGCGGGAGGAGAAGGGGACGCCAGAGAATGAGATGGCTGGATGGCATCACCGACTCGATGGACATGAGTTTGAGTGAACTCCAGGAGTTGGTGATGGACAGGGAGGCCTGGCGTGCCGTGATTCATGGGGTTGCAAAGAGTCGGACACGACTGAACCACTGAACTGAACTGAACTGACTGACCCATTGTTTCTTTTTCTTTTTAAAAAACATTTATTTATTTTTGGAGATGTCTTCAGTACATGGGATCTTTCATTGTGGTGCACAACTTCTCTCTAGTTCTGGTGCGTGGGCTCCACAGATGCCCCAGGGCATGTAGGAATCTTCGTTCCCTGAACAGGGATCAAACCCACATGCCCTGTATTGGAAGGCAGATTCTTAACCAGTGGACCACCAGGGAAATCCTGACCATTGTTTCTTAACAGGGGTGAGCTTGGAGTCACCAGGGAAGATCCTCAAAGGTAGAGTTTTTATTTTGTTTCTTTGCCGTGTTTCCAAAGTTTAGAGATGTACCTGGCACAGGGTAGGAACTCAATTAGTACATGTTTTTAATAAACAAATAGGCCTGAGTTCACTCTAGAATCCTAGCAACATGGGGTGGAACCTGTGTAGATATATTGAAAAAGCCCTCCTGATCATTTTGTCACACACTCCTAAGAAGCACAAAACTTAATTCCCAAAGTTCCTTCCACATGTTGCCAGATTTAGCAAATAAAAGTACACGACACCCAGAGAGGGGGCCAGTGGTACAATAAAAAATGCATCTGACTATGGATCAGAAAAATATAAGACATCCAGTTAAATTTGAATTTCAGATAAACAATGAAAAAAAATTAGTGTAAATATAATGCCCTGCAATATTTGGTTGTTACCTAAATAACCAGGTAAGTCTACTGTTTCAGCTGATAGGGCCAGAGAGTGGTACCTTGAAACTGGCCCAGATTTGGAAATCAGACAGAAATCTTGGTTTGAGTTTCTGCCCTGATTGCATGATCTTGACAAATCGCTTAACTTCACTGGGCATTGTAACTATAGTATCTCTCCTGTAGAGTTGCTGAAAGTGTCAGAGATCATACAGGTGCGATGGCTGGCACTTGGTGAGTATCTAATAAAGATTAAATAAAGGTTAGCTGTTATTACTATAGTTGGTATGTTTAGTTGGTTTGAAGAAACAAAACTCAGTATCAATGAGACTTTTATTGAGTATACTGGCAACTAGTAAGCTGGCATTCTGAAATGACCAAGATTATAGTTAATAGTCCTATGTAGAACTGGGAAAAGTTAGAATGAATGCTGACCTTCTGTCAAACAATAGCTCTATGTCTGGGGGAACCAGACATACTAAAAATTAATAGATTATCCAGAATAAATATAGGAAGGAAGTTCTTTCATTTCATTCATTATGAAATGTCATTTGCTTAACTGACTTTGTCTAATGTGAAAGGTAAGGTAAATATTTGCCTGATCTCCAGGTTTTATAGGGTCACTAGACAGAGGGATAGGTTATCACTTGGAAATACTTCAATCCTGACCTAGTTTATTTGTGTTCTAGGTTAAAAGTATCTTCTGTTTCTAGAACTTCTTTGTTTCTAGGGACTTCTAATACATCTACTCTGGTTACAAAATAAACAAACATGGTGATAAATGTAAAATGTCCATGAACAGAAAGCAGTTTTCTCTAGAACCATCTATTTGGGCAAAATCTGTAGATAATTTCAAAATTAAATTTAAAGAGGTATGGCTAGAAAATAAATTGACCATTACATTCTCAATTGAACTGCTCTGATATCAACTTCATGTTTTGTGCCCTCTATTGCTATTTCTTCATTTATCCAACACACATCTATTATTGAACATATACTATGTACCAGACACTGTTGTGCTAGAGATCCTCATTGAACAATGTGGGAGTCAGTGAACAAAACACTCATCTTTGTCTTTGAGGAGCTTGTATTCTGGGATCGGGAGAGAAATATGAGCATATTGCATCAGTAAATTCTGTAGATTGCAGATGGTGATAAGTGTCATAGGAGAAGAACAAGGGAAGGACAATGGGGCTAAGTGATGGGATGGAGCGACTCATTTTAAACAGTGTGACAACAGTGGGCCTCTCTGGAAGGTGATATTTGAGAAAAGGAGGTGATGGCAGGAGCCAGGCTGCTCTAGGGGAGCAGAAGAGGGACATCAAGCACAAAGCACCTGAAGGGGTAGCACACCTGGAGTGCTCCAAGAACAAAGCCAGTTTGGCTGGAGTGGAGAGACGGAAAAGGGGAGGAGAGAGGACTAGGCAACTGTTACTGTCTTAATCGTGATGAAGTTCTCTACGAACCCAACTTCCAATTTAGAGTCTTAGCTTGTTTACTCTGACTGCGGGGAAATCCTCAACTACTTACCTAGAATGATGGTTCTTAATTTGTAAAACATGAATAGGTTAGGATTTCTTTCACAAAACTATGACTAGAGAAAATCAGTATAGCCTGGTGGTGATGTATGTCCTTTAATGGATAGATCTGAGTTTACATTCTGGTTTCCTTACTTCCTAGATGTGTATCCTAGCTAAGTTACTCAATCTCTCTGTGCTTCAAGTTCCATCTCTACGAAATGAGGCAACTAAAAGTGCTTCCTTTAAAGTTCTCAGGGTTATAGGAGAAGGTCCATGTAAAATGCTTGACACGTAAAATGTGCCAAATAAATATTGCTATTATTTCTTGAAAAGTATCGCTAGGAGGATTAGGTATTTCAAAATAACCTATTTCAGTGTATATTTGAAATGTATATTTAATAACCAGAACATGCTTTTGTACAAAAATGTCTTATTATTGTTTCTAATAGTTGTAATAGCCACCCTCCAAGATGATCCCCAGTGATTCCTGTCTCTGAGTACTCACACCCTTGTACAGCCCCTCTCACATTGCACCGGGGCTGGCCTATGGGACCAAAGAATATGAAAGAAGTGATGGCATGCCACTTTTGAGATTAGGTGATAAAAGTCATTGCAGCTATGATTTTGGTCATTCTCTCTCTCTCAGTCATCACTAGTTCTAAGGGGAATCAGCTGCCGTGTCCTGAGCAGCCCTTGGAGAGGCACCCCCCCACCCCCATGACATCCACACAACAAGAAACTGAGGCCTTTTGCTGACAACCATATAAGTCAGAGCCTTCTTGGAAGTGGACCTGGTCAAGGGTTCAGATGACAGCAGTTCTCCCTGGCATGTTGTAACTTCACAAGAGACCCTTAGCCAGAACCATTCAGCTAAGCAAAGTCTAAATTCTTCACCCTCAGAAGGTGTGTGAGTTGATAAACATTTGTTGTCTCAAGCTTCCAAGTTTTAGGGTAGTTTGTTTATGCAGCAACAAACAACAAATACTATACTGTATGTCTATGTATTAAAAAGTTAATTAAAACATATACATATATATATATAAGTGAAAGTGTTAGTCGCTCAGTTGTGTCTGACTCTTTGCAAACCCCATGGACTGTAGCCCACCAGGCTTCTCTGTCCATGGAATTCCCTAGGCAAGAATACTGGAGTGGGTTGCCATTTCCTTCTCCAGGGGATCTTCCTGACCCAGGGATTGAACCTGGGTCTCCTGAATTGCAGGCAGACTCTTTACCACCTGAACCACCAGGGAAGCCCTTATAGTTAAGGTTAATTGAAACATACATATATGCATATATGTATAGCAGTTTTGTTTTGCATATGTATACATATATACCTATACATATGTTTTAATTAACTTTTGAAAATATAGAATTTATTGGAACTAACCCAATTTTTGTCATGTTTCTATCACTTTTGATCTTTAGAGATTACCACTGATCCTTGATAGTTTAAAAACATTTATTTTTTACATGTTATCAATAATACACTCCTCTTTATATTTGACTTTTCCCCTCAGAATCACTTCACATATAGCAACAGATTGCAACATTCTTAGCATTTTTACTGTCTATATAGCATTCCTTCCTGTGGCTATGTCACATTCTCTCAAATATCCCCTGTTGCAGGACATTTGAGTTCATTTCAACTGTTAAAATAATATCTGGCACTATGAAAATGGTGCCAGTTAGCTAAGCAATGACTGAGAGTTAAATAGACTAAGTCCCTGCTCTTAGATACATAAAAGACAATACAGAGGGGCAAGTCCTCCTACGGTACACACACTACAAACAGATATTGAAGGCAAGTGCTGTCTAAATAAGTGAGCTGCACTTTATGCTGGCCTATGATGGTGAGTGCAGAGGAGCTGAGAACCTGTTTGTGAAGACAATAATAATAGCTTTCTAGAACTAGATGTTTTTCCTGCTGAAGGATAGGAATGACAGGAGAATATAACACCTTCTTTCCAAGTCTCAAAGCAGAATTTTGGAGAGGATCTCCCTGAACGAAAGTCACTGTCCCCAGACTCTGTGTCCGCTTCCTTCACTTTAACCATTCTCCTCCCCTTCTTTGGCTGTGCTTTATCAGGCTCTACAACTGTGAAGTTGACTAAGCCTTTCTTTGTTGAAATCCAGCACGATGTTACATGTCCCAGGTCTCCTTTTGAATACACCATTCATTAGAAGGCTCTTACGTAACCAGATCCTGTAAGTGGGGAGTCATCATTTCTTCAACTTGGTTGCTTCTGGTCCTCAACCTCTGACTTCACCCACATTCCTTACAGGGTTTTGAGGACCTCCAGGTAGGCAAGCCATCTTCAACATTTAAAAAATAATTTGTGATCGAAGGGAACTACACTTAATATATCCAGAAACATTAAACCAGATTAATTCTAAAACCTCATCAGGCTTATGAGTCAGTCTCGTTAATGTGCAGGAACCTGAAGAGGCTTGAGATGCAGCCTTACCAGTGGGAGGAGGGGGAAAGTTAACACGTCTTTAAAGATGAGGCTGAGGTTGTGTTGACATCAGCGCTCCTGATTAAGATTCAGCTGTGATTATCTTCAGTTGAATGTGGGGCAGCCTCCTTCCTTCTTTCCCCATCCCCAGTGCCCCTACCACCCATGCGGGTCTCCCCTCCCTGTCAGCTTCACTCATGGAAACTTCATTTTTATCTTCCACTAAAAGTCTGTCTGATGAGAAGTCTCCAAGGCTCAAAAGAGAGTTCAGTTGTCTGAAAAATCCAGGGTTAGAGAATGGTGCTGTGAGGTCAAGGTCAAAAGGTCACTGGGTCAGAGTTTCCTTGCCAAAGCAGAAAAGGCTTCAGTGACAGTGACTCAACTCAAAGTTTATCGCTAACATGGTTGCAAAAGCAAAACAAAACAATGTAATGCACGTGCTGTTCTAGCTGGAATAATCAGTGCTGAGACCTGGCTCTGCACTCCTGCAACCTGGGTTAGAGTCCTGCTTCCACCACAGAGCACTGTGGTGGCTTCCTGCAGATATTTGAACCTCTCTAAAGTTCCATCTTCATTTCTGTAAATTGTGAATAATAATCATATCTATCTCACAGGAGAAGAAAGTTCTTTTTTTTTAATAACATAACCAAATTTATTGAAGAATGTATTCTCATATCAAATTGCAATGTTCAGCAATGCAAAATCAAAATTACTTTTTCACCAACATAATAATTTTACACACGGTAATGCATATGTTTCAGTACTACTCTCTCAGTTCTTCATCCCCACCCCCTGTCCATAAATCCATTCCCTTATGTCTGCGTCTCCACTGCTGCCTTGCAGATAGGTTCATTGGTACCATCTTTCTAGATTCCATTTCTATGCATTATTATATGATATTTGTCTTTCTCTTTTTGACTTATTTCACTCTGTATAATAGGCTCTAATTTAATCCAGCACATTAATACTGACTCAGATGTGTTCCTTTTTATGACTGAGTAATAGTCCATTGTGTATATATACAACTTCTTTATACATTCATCTGTCAGTGGACATCTAGGTTGCTTCCATGTCCTAGTTATTGTAAATAGTGCTGCAGTGAACATTGGGGTACATGTGACTTTTTCACTTATGGTTTCCTCAGGGTATATGACCAGTAGTGGGATTGTTGACTCATTTGATAGTTTAATTCCTAGTTTTTTTTAAGGAATTTCCATACTATTCTCCATGGTGGCTGTGTCAGTTTGCATTCCCACCAACAGTGCAAGAGGGTTCCCTTTTTTCCACACCCTATCCAGCTTTTATTGTTTGTAGGTTTGATGATGGCCATTCTGACTGGTATGGGGTGATGGTGATACTTCCTTGTAGTTTTGATCTGCATTTCTCTAATAACGTTGAGCATCTTTTCTTGAGTTTATTAGCCATCTGTATGTCAACAAGCAAGTTCTTAATAAGTGCTATCAATTACTAAAATTTTTAAATATAATAATGCTATATTACTATAAGTATTATATATTATAAAGTATAAGTATTATCAGTTCAGTTCAGTTCAGTCGCTCAGTCATGTCTGACTCTTTGCAACCCCATGAATCACAGCACACCAGGCCTCCCTGTCCATCACCAACTCCCAGAGTTCACTCAAACTCATGTCCATTGAGTCGGTGATGCCATCCAGCCATCTCATTCTCTGTTGTCCCCGTCTCCTCCCGCCCCCAATCCCTCCCAGCATCAGAGTCTTTTCCAGTGAGTCAACTCGTCACATGAGGTGGCCAAAGAATTATAGTAGCTATAATATTTACATTATTAATACTTATATCTTTCAAGCCAAAGTCTATTATTATATTACAGTTAATTTAGTGTATGTATTAACACCCCAAAATGTCAGGTAGTCTCTTGGGATTCTTCATCTTTGTGTCTTATATAAAAATTAACACAATTCTTTGGGCACAGTAGACCCTCAGTAAATATCTGTTAAATAAATAATTGTTCTAAATATAGTGTTTCTGCAAGGATAGGCTTGTACATATAATCCCTCCACTTAGCATCCTAGGAGAATGTCATACAACTTTGAATGCTCTGTAAATATTTTATAATAGTAACAATGATATAATGATTATCATTATGAATACAGATTGCTGTTAGCTTAAATTTCCTGAACTAGGGTTAAGTCCTTCCACAATATATAAACATATTCACAAAGGGCTTCAGCCTATTGCAAGCTGAACCCTAACTTGCTTTGTAAAATAACAAAAGCAAGTGAGTTGATGATGAGTCCTTTACCTTTCAAGCAGTCATTTCCAGACACCATTACAGGTTGAAATAAATGAGACCTTCTTTTCTTTCTAGATTTAGATAATCATTGCCTTATGTGTTTTCTGATGACAGTCGGCAATTAGATTACTTTACATTTATTTCATAAGCTTTGTAATGCTTCTAACTAAGCAGCAAACCAACTAGTGAAATGTGAGTTATGAGCTTTGGGATATAGAAAGAAGCAGAAACCAGCTGTATGGGCCATTCCCTTCTGCTTCTCTATTTTAGCTTTCTCCAGCTACAGAAGCTGAAGCTCTCTTTTGGAAGAGGAAACCACAGAGTCACTGGCAGAAGATAAGTCTTCCAGACTGTGATTCAGAGACTAGGGTTTTGTAATATTAATAAATGTTCCTTAAAAAGAAGACTCCTTAGCGGCAGTCAGACCTTGGGCAAGGGCGAGGGAACACACAACTTCCCTTAGGAAACTTCCAAGATTGGCACTGGAAAAGTATCTGCAGGTGAATCCGCTATCTTATCATATATCCCTGCCCCACAGCTCACCTGCCCTTTGAGGGAGACTCACTTGTGCTTAGGTTTGTGCATGCATTCTCTCTCTTACATACACACACACACATATGCACACACAAACATTCTTGCCACTTTCACTTTTAACACTCTGGCATGAAGACAGCAAAAAACCCTCCTTCACATCTCTGTAAAAGATTTGAGAATGACAAAAACTTAAAAAAAAAAAATCTTGATGCTAACTATGGTATACATCCACTGTAAAAAAAAATAATCGAAGTTGGGGGAGATGAAGATTAGTATTAAGAAATTACTTCCAGAGCCTGTCCTAATTCTATCTGCTCCTAAGATTTTATAAACTTTGGTGACCTTACCAAAGTCTTAACAAACTTTGGTGACCTCCCATATCTTCCTCATTCTCTCCTGATATTTCTCCTTGCTGCCATGTACATTATTGGACCTGAGTGTAAGGGACACTTAAGTGCCAGATTCTTACCTGCAGCATATCCAGGGTCCATTCTGACCCAACTCATTCTGTGAGGTTTGATCCTTACTATAGCCTGGTGAAGCAGGCACAGTAGGTATTCTCCCATTATCTAGACAAGGAGTTTGAGGCTCAGCGAGGTTAGAGTTGGCTGCTGGTACTTGCACATAGTTCTTAGTATATGGCAGATGACCCATTACATGAAAGGCCACAATGTAAGTGGTCTGATAGCATATATCTCAGAACTAGAGCAGATGTTCCTTAACTGCCAAGTGTGTATAATCATCATGTTCATTATTAATCCACTAGATTACCTTAACTGAATCCTGAGGGAACAGGCACAGGACAATTTGGTTTTGATGGGAAAGGTGGGCGAGGAGAAGGTTCTGAACATGGAGATGCTGCCAGTGAGACAGTTCTCAATATGACCACAAGTATAGAGCATGGGGCCACATGATGCCATTGAGGGTGACATCAAATAAATAAATAATGAGTGTTAGAAAGGCCCTGAAGGAAATTTTCTATAATCTTAACAGTGGTTATATCTAGGATAGTTATTATTGTTTCGACACTAAGTTGTGTCCGACTCTTTTGCGACCCCATGGACTGTAGCCCACCAGGATCCTCTGTTCACAGGATTTCCCAGGCAAGAATACTGAAGTGGGTTGCCATTTCCTTCTCCAGGGAATATTCCCAACCTTGGGATCAAACCCATGTCTCTTACGTTGGCAGGCAGGTTCTTTACCACTGAGCCACCACAGAAGGCCCAATCTAGGACACAGCCATAAGAAATTGTTATTTTTCTTTATTCTTTTTTATATTTTTCTAATTTTTTCTTATACTGAGTATGAATCACTTTTATAGTCTAGAAAACTCTTAAGTGTTATGTGTTAGCATATATTATTTTGTACGTAAAAATGACTGTCAAAAACATATGTGCTTCAAAGGACACTATCAAGAAAGTGAAAAGACAAGCCACATAATAGGAGAAAATATTTACAAATATATTTATCAGATAAAGGACTAGTGTTACTTATCAGATATAAGACCTCTTATAAAGACCACCAGTAAAAAGACACATAACCCAATTTTAAAATGAGCAAAGTATTTGAATAGATATTTCTCCAAAGAAGATATACAAATGGCCCCGATAAGGATATGAAGAGATGCTCAACATTACTGGTCATTAGGGAAATGCAAGTTAAAATCTTGAACTACCACCTACCATACATATATGACAACAGTCAGTAAGGATTTGGAGAAATTAGAACCCTCATAAGAGAAATTTAAAATAGTACAGCCACTTTGGAAAAGTGTATTAGTTCCTCAAAAAGTTTAGCCAAGAAATTCTACTCCTAGACATACACCCAAGAGAAATGAACAGATGTGTTTACACAAAAAATTGTACATGAATGTCTTAGCAGCATTATTCTTAAGAGTCAAGAGGTGGAAACAATCCAAAATGCCCATCAATGTATGAATGGATAAACATAATGTGGTTTTATCCATACAGTGGAAGATTCAGTTCAGTTCAGTCGCTCAGTCGTGATCGACTCTTTGCGACCCCATGAATCACAGCACGCCAGGCCTCCCTGTCCATCACCAACTCCTGGAGTTCACTCAAACTCATGTCCATCGAGTTGGTGATGCCATCCAGCCATCTCATTCTCTGTAGTCCCCTTCTCCTCCCATCCCCAATCCCTTCCAGCATCAGAGTCTTTTCCAGTGAGTCAACTCTTCTCATGAGGTGGCCAAAGTATTGGAGTCTCAGCTTTAGCATCAGTCCTTCCAATGAACACCCAGGACTGATCTCCTTTAGAAAGGACTGGTTTGATCTCCTTGCAGTCCAAGGGACTCTCAAGAGTCTTCTCCAACACCACAGTTCAAAAGCATCAATTCTTCAGTGCTCAGCTTTCTTCACAGTCCAACTCTCACATCCATATATTACCACTGGAAAAACCATGGAAGATTATTCAACTATAAAAAGGAATGAAGTACTAATACATGTGACAACTTGGTTGAACCCTGCAAATGTTACGTTTAAGGAGCCAAACCCAAAGGCTACATGTTACATGTTTCTATTTATATGAAATGTCCAGAACAGGCAAATTAATAGAGACAGAAAATAGATTAGTGGTGGCTTGGGGCTAAGGGGGTGGGTGAGGAGTGACTGCTAATGAGTATGGAGTTTGTTACTGAAAATGATGAAGATGTTCTGGAATCAGATAATGGTGATGGTTGCATAACTAAATATATTCAAAATCATGAAGTTATACACTTTAAGAGCAAATTTTATGCTATGTGAATTGCATCTCAATAGAAAAATGACTAAAAATAAATAAAACTTCAAATATAAACCCACTAAAAGTTCAGAATCTGCCATACTTTGGGAGACTTCCTAGGTGGTGCTGGTGGTAAAGAACCCACCTGCCAGTGCAGGAGACATAAGAGACATGGGTTCAGTCCCTGGGTGGGAAGACACCCTTGAGGAGGAAATGGCAACCCGCTCCAGTATTCTTGCCTGGAGAATTCCATGACAGGGGAGCCTGGCGGGCTATAGTCCATGGCATCGCAGAGAGTCAAACGAAACTGAAGTGACTTAGCACACATACCATACTTTTGATTGATTAATCTTCATTTGTTGTTGTTCAGTCACTCAGTCTGTCTGACCCTTTACAACCCCATATCTACAAACCCCATGGATTGTAGCTCACCAGGCTCCTCTGTCCATGGGATTGCCCAGGCAAGAATACTGGAGTGGCTTGCCATTTCCTTCTCCAGGGGATCTTCAACCATCCAGGGATCAACCTGTGTCTCATGCACTGGCAGGCAGATTCTTTACCACTGAGCCAATAGGACCTATGAAATAAATGTTTACTGAGTAAATGTAAGCAAAAAAAAAAAAAAAAAGGATGGATGGCATCCTTTGTGTATGCAGGACCCCCCCCCTTGGGAATAAGTATTGTTTCAGTTCAGTGTCTCAGTCGTGTCTGACTCTTTGTGACCCCATGGACTGCAGCACACCAGGCTTCCCTGTCCATCACCAACTCCTGGAGCTTGCTCAAACTCATGTCCATCCAGTTGGTGATGCCATCCAACCATCTCAATAAAACAATAAATAATAAAAGTATTGTTTACATAGAATCATAGACATTTGGGGGAGGGGGGATTTTAAAGAAGATCTATTGAATCCATATAGCCTATTCTACAGATAAAGAAACAGAGGTCAAGGAGAAGGGAAGGAGTTTGTTTACTGTCACCCGGTGAGCTTGCAAAGGGTCTGAGCTTTTTAAGTGAAATTTCCTGCCTCCATGTATGTTTGAGCTGTCCTTCACTTATCTTCTTCACAGGCAGGGGCCATCGGTTTCAGGAATCTGCAGGTGTGCTTTGCTGTGAACATATAGGGATTTCACAGCCTCTTCTCCCCAGAGGCTAGCATCTCGTGATAACTCTTCCCTTTAACCTACTTGCAAAAATATTGTGACTGCCTAAAGCACCTCTGGGAGGTGTGCTGCGCTGGAGACCTTAGTGGGTGAACTGCCCCGCCCCGAGCTTAAGAAAAATCAGTGATTGGAGAGCTGGCATTAGTGTTTCTTGGTAATATTTGTCGGTCCTCCCGACTTGTTTATTCAAACTATCCTCAATTTGAAAGAAGACTCAAGTCACAGCCTCCCTTGCACCCGCTTAGGTTGCTACGGATTGAGAGTGTCTGACTTCCTAGTTCGCTTCTAAGCTGCCTACCCAGGCACTGCGTCTTCTTTGAAGTACCCAGAACACCTACACCCTTATGGACATGCATTCTCTCCTTTTCACCGAGGACTCCGTCCTGCAGCCGAGCCGGCGCGAACGCACGGAGGACACGGCTCGTCCAGCTCAGGCACCTGCAGAAAACCAGATCCCTGCATGCTCCAGAATCCCGCTGTCACCAGGGGCCAGGAAACAAGCCGACAGTCCCTGATCAATTTCTTTAGCGGTGAGAAGGGAGGGGCCAGAAAAAGGCGCTAAGTCGGCGTGTTAACAGTGCCAGCCTCCCGCGTCCAGGTACCCCTCCGGGTAAGAACTGATAGAATCGAACTGACGCACGTCTCACAGGGGATGGATTTTTTCCCTCTCCCTCGGGGAAAGAAAGTAAACACACAGCTGCAGCAGGAGCGTGCCGGGGCGGAAGGAGCGGCTCTGCCTGCTGCTGGTGGGGCAGAAGCCAGCGGACCGGGGTGAGGCGGCGGAGGTGCGCGAAGGTGCCCCGTGGGCCTGGTGGAGGCTGATCGGCGCGCAGGCGCACTGGAGTCTGCCCGCCGGCCGGCTCGCTTGGGTACAAAGAGAGCGCCGCCGAGAGCCGGGGTTCCTTGAGGTCCCGGGAGCCGTCTGGGGTTTTGCAGGCCCGAGCTGTCCCCCCGTCCCGCTCCGGCACGCAGCCGCAGGCGTTTCCCGCCTGGAGTCGGAGGCTTGCGGGTCTCCCCCGACTTGCTTGCCCTTGCGGTAGCAGCTGGGCGGTGGTTGCTCCGGTGCGTTCGGGGTTTAATTCTGGCGCTCGCTGGCCCGGGGCCGGCTCCGCCCCCTGCGCCCGCCCCCTTCCCCGAGGTCCCGGAGCCGCGGGCGCGGCAGCGAGCGGCCGGCGCGCGCCGCAGGTTGAGAGGAGCTGCTGGAGGTGAGTGGAGCCGAGGGCTGCGTCGCGCCACCTTCCCGGGCGGGCTGGCTGGGGGCGTGGGGCTCCGACCCTGACCCGGTTGGTCTCCACGCCCAGTCAGGCCGGCTTGGGGCGCGCCGGGGCGCGCGGCGGCCGTGGCGGTGGCGGAGGGCAGCCCCCCGCGGGCTCTCTCTCGCCGGGTTACCCCGGCGGCCTCAGGACGGGCCTGGGGACGGAGTCCGAGAAGTTGCGGGGTTCGGCGCGCTGTGGCGGAGGGGCTCGGGGGTTTTGGAAGGGGAGTGCGGCGCGCCCGGCTCGGGGTCAGCGGGAAAGTCCGAGCCGGGCCGGGAGGCGGGAGGGTGCGGACGCGTCCCGAGCGGGACGCACGGCCCTGGGTGCCCCTGGGGCCCTTTCATTCGTCCGGGATCGAGTGAGAGAGCTCTCCGAGGCGTCTCCCCGAGAAGTTTTCAGCTCGGCTCCGCTGGAGGGAGGCGGTCGACCACTTTCTTCCTCATCGGCGGAGCGGCAGGTGGCCTCGGTCGCCCTCAGCCGACTCGGAGATGGCTCCGGCCGAGGTTGCCGGGGCCGGGAGGTGGGGGAAGGGTGTGGGCGCCCTGGGCCTGCGGCCAGCCGAGCTCCGCCTGGACAGCGTGGGCTTCTGGAGTCTCCAGGGGCTTCTGGTGGTCGTCGAGGGAGGCTGCGAGCGCCCTTAAGCACACTTGGACCCTCAACTCCCCTTCCTCCCCCTTCCCATGGCCACAGCAGCGTCCTCCCCTTGACCGTTCTTCTCCACCCGGTCCCTGCGGAACTCTCAGAGGCAACTCTTCGCGGCGGGTCCTGCAAGTCAGCAAGAACTGTGCTGCGCCGGGGTGGCTTGGAGAGGGGTTTGTCGAGTGAGCCTTAAAAACAATCTATGGCGTCCCTAAGCGCTCGCTGTCTGCACATGGTCTCTGCTGAGGTTCGTCTCGTCGAATTAATTAATGAAGTATTATATCAAGACAGGCGCTCGGAGACCAACAAGGAAAGTTAACCACCCAGTTCTGTAATCGTGCACTTTCTTGCCCCAGCTTCACCCCATTCATCTCAGAGCTGAATGGAAAGTCAGGGCCAGTTTCCTCATATTTAATTCCGTGAATTTACTCAGCTTGGTTTTTAGGTGGTACTTAGCTGTCCGTCTGCTATTTGCTCGTTTCATCCAACTTTCTCTACAGAAAAGTTGGGCTTTCCCACATTTTATTTATTTTAAAAGTTGACACAATTTACTGTGTTTTTGTTTTAAGTATATTCAGAGAGTTGTGCAGGCATCCCTATTATCTAATTCCAGAACATTTCCATCACCTCCCAAAGTAACGCCTTGCCCATTAATCAGTTATTCCTCACTCCCCTTCCCCCAGCCTCCCACTCTCTCATTCTGAGGTGAAGCTTTCTCAGGATGAAAATTGAATGAGAAAACTGACAGATTATTAACTTCAGTCCTTTTTCAGTTGGTAGATTTGGGAAAAGATGCTGCTGCTGAAGCAGTGGAAGAAAAATTGAGAATGGGTTGTCCTCTGGACATTGTCCTCTGGAGATTACAGTATCTAAGGATGGAGGAGAAGCTTCCAGTAGAGGAATAATTGCCTCCTTTAAAAACACACAAATTAGGGCTACATTTTATTCCTGCAGGTGGGGCACACCCGTGCTTTGGGACACTTTCTGCACTTTAGATTTGCCAAGTCCACAAATCACTGTAGTTGAGGTTCTGCCTCAGCAGATGTGAGTTCTATTTTATGTATGTATATGTTTGTTTTGGGGGGAGGTGTTAGAGGGGAAAAAAAGGACTCTAGATTTAAAAATAGTTTTAAAGTATCCACTGTCCCTAAAGAAAGAAACCACAGGCAAATAGCCACTAGGATGGTTACGTTCAGACTTGGATTGATTTGGTGAGTAAGGTGTCTGCTTGCCTGAGTGCTGAGAATCCACATCTCCTAAGTCTCCTGCGTTGCAGGCAAATTCTCAACTTGCTGAACCATCAGGGAAGCCAGTGAGAGAACATCTGCTCTCATATAGTCCCTGAGCTACTGTGCTCATGCATTTACCCCTAGTCTGAGGAAGAGGATGGGAAAGGGTCTAGTTGGAGGTAATTCAAGAAATTGAGGCAAGGATTGGAAAAAGCCTGAAAGGGGAGTACTTGTGGGAGCTGAAGTGTGTTAAAATGGACAAGAGTGAGCACATTCAGAAGCAACAAAGGGTATCTCGGTGAGAAATTTCGAACATTTCACTTAGGCATTTGTTGGACTATTTGTGCACGTTCTAAAAATCGCGTTTCAGTGAGCACAGTTGAAGCTTATCCAATTTATGCTACAACCACTGTACTTCTCTTCTGCCCTCAAATGAAGCCAAGTTGGTTTCAAATGTTCAGTTCAGTTCAGTCGCTCAGTTGTGTCCGACTCTTTGCAACCCCATGAATCACAGCACGTCAGGCCTCCCTGTCCATCACCAACTCCCAGAGTTCACTCAAACTCATGTCCATCGAGTCAGTGATGCCATCCAGCCATCTCATTCTCTGTCGTGCCCTTCTCCCCTGCTCCCAATCCTTCCCAGCATCAGAATCTTTTCCAGTGAGTCAACTCGTCGCATGAGGTGGCCAGAGTATTGGAGTTTCAGCTTTAGCATCAGTCCTTCCAATGAACACCCAGGATTGATCTCCTTTAGAATGGACTGGTTGGATCTCCTTGCAGTCCAAGGGACTCTCAAGAGTCTTCTCCAGCACCACAGTTCAAAAGCATCAATTCTTCGGCGATCAGCTTTCTTTACAGTCCAACTCTCACATCCATACATGACCACGGGAAAAACCATAGCCTTGACTAGACGGACCTTGTTTGGCAAAGTAATGTCTCTGCTTTTTAATATACTATCAAGGTTGGTCATAACTTTCCTTCCAGGGGGTAAGCGTCTTTTAATTTCATGGCTGCAATCAGCATCCGCAGTGATTTTGGAGCCCCCAAAAATAAAGTCTGACACTGTTTCCACTGTTTCCCCGTCTGTTTCCCATGAAGTGATGGGACCAGATGCCATGATCTTTGTCTTGTGAATGTTGAGCTTCAAGCCAGCCTTTTCACTCTCCTCTTTCACTTTCATCAAGAGGCTTTTGAGTTCCTCTTCACTTTCTGCCATAAGGGTGGTGTCATCTGCGTATCTGTTTTATGCCTGCTACCTGGTGGCTTGGCTTATGCATCTTGTAAAGTAATTCTTAAACTTGAACTGTGAGGAACATATGCAGCTTATGTGTATAATTTGATTAACGTTCACACAGTGAACCGAAACTTATAACCAGCACTGTGATGAAGGTCCAGAGCACTGCTGTGCTTTTTCCCGTCATACTCCCCTCCCCGAGGTGACTGCTGTCACAGCCGTAGGTTAGTTTTGCCTGTCCTCGTGGTCTGTGCACATGGGATCGTATCGTGTGTTTCTGTGGTTTTCCTGTTTGTTTGCTTCTTTCACTCAGTTATGTTTGCGGTAGTTTGCCGTGTTGTTGCTTGTGGCTGTGGTTCAGTCATTATTGCTGTCCAGTGTTTCACCGTGACTGTGCCACAGTTTATCCTTCTGGGGTTGATGGGCATTTGATTAGTTTCCAAATTTTGTCCGTGGGAAACAGTGTGACTTGAACATTCTACTGTATGACTTGATATACATTACAAATTTGCATTTAGGGTATATACTGAGGAGTAGTGTATACTGACGGAGAAGGCAATGGCAAGCCACTCCAGTACTATTGCCTAGAAAATCCCATGGATGGAGGAGCCTGGTAGGCTGCAGTCCGTGGGGTCGCTAAGGGTCGGACACGACTGAGCAACTTCACTTTCACTTTTCACTTTCCACTTTCACACATTGGAGAAGGAAATGGCAACCCACTCCAGTGTTCTTGCCTGGAGAATCCCAGGGACGGGGGAGCCTGGTGGGCTTCTGTCTATGGGGTCACACAGAGTTGGACACGACTGAAGTGACTTAGCAGCAGCAGCAGTGTATACTGAGTAGAATTGTGCTTAACCCCTCTCTTCCCTTTCCTCTCAAATAAAGTTCAGTGAAAATTTCTCTAAGGTGAAGGCTGCTCCACTAACTTTCATTTAGAATAAATGAATATCAGGGAGCTTTAATAAGTGATAATTACATTTTTATTTTATGCAAGGCTCTGATGGGAGAATTCAGAGTTGAAGACCCTCATTTGGTTCATAGCAGATGGGGAGATGTAAAGATCCAAAATGTAATTGGAGGCAGAAAGATGGAAATATCTGATAAAATGGCTCACTGGAAATGTAGGGGAAATTAACACTGAAGAGAGAGATTTGGGTAATGTTTGGGGAGATTGAACCTTGAAGAATGTGTACAGGTGGGGACTAGAGTAAAAGGCATTTCATTTTAGTTCATAGCCTTTGAAGAAGCAAGGAAGTCCAGCAGTGCTTGACACATGATAGCATTGTTAGTCACATGCTTGGAAACCCAGGTGAATGGCAGTTTGAGATTGTGCCCTTCGTCTAATGACTTTGTGACTGCCGAACCAGCCTGGTAATCTTTGTGGGAATGTTGTCGCTCTGGACCCAGACTGGCTAGTTTGAGTCTCGGTGCTGCTGCTTGCTGTGTGACCTTTGATACAGTTACTAAATCTCTCTGTGTCTCGATTTCCCATCTTTTAAAAAGAGATAATAAAAGCACTCCCCTCATGGGGTTTTTTTGAGGATTAAATTAGTTAAAACATAGCACAGAGAGCACATTGAAATTTAGTACACGGGAAGTACTGAACATATTTGCTGCTGTTGTTTCTTTAATTTAAAATTGTTTAAATTTCTATAGTACATAGTAAGAATAATGCAGATAACAAAACAGTGTTTAAAATGAAAACTAAAACCCTTTACTCCTTTCTGATCCCAGCTCAGCTACAGTCTCCTCTCCAGTGTGATAACTGTAAACTATTTCTGTTTTTAGTTCTTTTGGTGGTTATCATTGAACTTAAAATTTAGAGGCTTAGACAGTTGTTCCATGGGTCGAGGATGCAGGTAGGGCCTGGCTTCTCCTCCTCCTGAGGCATTGTCTGAGGTCTCTCTGTAGCATGCAGCTGGTGAATTGGCTGGCCGGAAGGTCCAGGAAGGCTTGACTTCCATGCCATGTGCCTTGGCAAGGATGGCTGGAAGACTGGGCGCAGCATTGATTGTTGACTGGAATACCTGCACGTGGCAACTTCAGCATGCTGGCCCCAGGTACTTGCACTATTTACATGGCCACCAGCTTTCCCCAGATATTAATCAGGGTCTGAGGAGAAACAGACCAATAGGATGTGCATGTATTTATAGAAAGATTTATTATAAGAATTGGCTCATGATTATGGAGGTTGGTGATTCCAAAATCTGTGGTGTGAGCCAGCAGCCTGGACATCCAGGACAGCTGATGATGCAGATGAAGACTAGATGCAGTCTGCTGGAGAATACCTTCTTGTTCAGGGAGGCCACTCTTTTTTGTCCTAGTCATGCCTTCAACTGATTGGGTGAGGCCCACCCATATTATGGAGAGCAATCTGTTTTACCCAGAATTCAATTGAAATGTTAAACTCATCCCCATATACCCTCTAAGTGGACACATACAATTAACGAGCTATGAGTGCCTCAAGTGAACCAGTTGGAATCTCCTTGGCCTTTTATGACTGAATCTCAGAAGTTACATAACTTCCTTTTTACCAAACTCTGTTGATTGGGTCAGTCACAAAGCCTGCTCACACTGAAGAGGAGGGGATCTAGACTAGCCACTTGATGGGAAGAGTGTCAAGAATGTGTAGCTTGCTTTTTAAGCTGCCACAGTCTACACTTGAGTTCACAAATTTAACTATAGCTATTAACTCCCTGCTAAGGAAGGAGAAGACCTACAAGACCTTTTAGATCTAACACCCAAAAAAGATGTCCTTTTCATTATAGGGGACTGGAATGCAAAAGTAGCAAGTCAAAAAACACCTGGAGTAACAGGCAAATTTGGCTTTGGAGCACAGAATGAAGCAGGGCAAAGGCTAATAGAGTTTTGCCAAGAGAACGCACTGGTCATAGCAAACACCCTCTTCCAACAACACAAGAGAAGACTCTACACATGGACATCACCAGATGGTCAACACCGAAATCTGATTGATTATATTCTTTGCAGCCAAAGATGGAGAAGCTCTATACAGTTAGCAAAAACAAGACCAGGAGCTGACTGTGGCTCGGATCATGAACTGCTTATTGCCAAATTCAGACTTAAATTGAAGAAAGTAGGGAAAACCACTAGACCAGTCAGATATGACCTAAATCAAATCCCTTCTGATTATACAGTGGAAGTGAGAAATAGATTTAAGGGACTAGATCTGATAGAGTGCCTGATGAACTCTGGACGAGGTTTGTGACATTGTACAGGAGACAGGGACCAAGACCATCCCCATGGAAAAGAAATGCAAAAAAGCAAAATGGCTGTCTGAGGAGGCCTTACAAATAGCTGTGAAAAGAAGAGAAGCGAAAAGCAAAGGAGAAAAGGAAAGATATAAGCATCTGAATGCAGAGTTCCAAAGAATAGCAAGGAGAGATAAGAAAGCCTTCCTCAGCAATCATGCAAAGAAATAGAGGAAAACAACAGAATAGGAAAAACAAGAGATCTCTTCAAGAAAATTAGAGATTCCAAGGGAACATTTCATGCAAAGATGGGCTCGATAAAGGACAGAAATGGTATGGACCTAACAGAAGCAGAAGATATTAAGAAGAGGTGGCAAGAATACACAAAAGAACTGTACAAAAAAGATCTTCACGACCAAGATAATCACGATAACGTGATCACTGACCTAGAGCCAGACATCTTGGAATGTGAAGTCAAATGGGCCTTAAAAAGCATCACTACGAACAAAGCTAGTGGAGGTGATAGAATTCCAGTTGAGCTATTTCAAATCTTGAAAGATGATGCTGTGAAAGTGCTGCATTCAATATGCCAGCAAATTTGGAAAACTCAGCAGTGGCCACAGGACTGGAAAAGGTCAGTCTTCATTCCAATCCCAAAAAAAGGGAATGCTAAAGAATGCTCAAACTACCGCACAGTTGCACTCATCTCACCCACTAGTAAAGTCATGCTCAAAATTCTCCAAGCCAGGCTTCAGCAATATGTGAACTGTGAACTCCCAGATGTTCAAGCAGGTTTTAGAAAAGGCAGAGGCACCAGAGATCAAATTGCCAACATCCACTGGATCATGGAGAAAGCAAGAGAGTTCCAGAAAACATCTATTTCTGCTTCATTGACTATGCCAAAGCCTTTGACTGTGTGGATCACAATAAACTGTGGAACATTCTGAAAGAGATGGGAGTACCAGACCACCTGACCTGCCTCTTGAGAAACCTGTATGCAGGTCAGGAAGCAACAGTTAGAACTGGACATGGAACAACAGACTGGTTCCAAATAGGAAAAGGAGTACGTCAAGGTTGTATATTGTCACCCTGCTTATTTAACTTATATGCAGAGTACATCATGAGGAACGCTGGGCTGGAAGAAGCACGAGCTGGAATCAAGATTGCTGGGAGAAATATCAATCACCTCAGATATGCAGATGACACCCCCCTATGGCAGAAAGTGAAGAGGAACTCAAAAGCCTCTTGATGAAAGTGAAAGAGGAGAGTGAAAAGGTTGGCTTGAAGCTCAACATTCAGAAAACGAAGATCATGGCATCTGGTCCCATCAGTTCATGGGAAATAGATGGAAAAACAGTGGAAACAGTGTCAGACTTTATTTTTTTTGGGCTCCAAAATCACTGCAGATGCTGATTGCAGCCATGAAATTAAAAGACGCTTACTCCTTGGAAGGAAAGTTATGTCCAACCTAGATAGTATATTAAAAAGCAGAGACATTACTTTGCCAACCAAGGTCCGTCTGGTCAAGGCTATGATTTTTCCCGTGGTCGTGTATGGATGTGAGAGTTGGACTGTGAACAAAGCTGAGCACCGAAGAATTGATGCTTTTGAACTGTGGTGCTGGAGAAGACTCTTGAGAGTCCCTTGGACTGCAAGGAGATCCAACCAGTCCATTCTAAAGGAGTTCAATCCTGGGTGTTCATTGGAAGGACTGATGCTAAAGCTGAAACTCCACTACTTTGGCCACCTCATGCGAAGAGCCTACTCACTGGAAAAGACTCTGATGCTGTGAAGGATTGGGCGCTGGAAGAGAAGGGGACGACAGAGAATGAGATGGCTGGATGGCATCACCGACTTGATGGACATGAGTTTGAGTGAACTCCAGGAGTTGGTGATGGACAGGGAAGCCTGGCGTGCTGTGATTCATGGGGTCGCAAAGAGTCGGACACGACTGAGCAACTGAACTGAACTGAAGGAAGGAGTGTAATTTGCATTACGTCCCACCTCTCTTTTCTTCCTTTCCTCTTTGCTTCCCATTATTTATTATTTTTCTCTTATTAATTTTAGTTCTCTTTTTTTCAGTTATCTGTGTAATTTTAAATAAAGCATTACACTCTTGATAAGACTCTGGAGAGGTGGCAAGCTCATGTTTGTTGGAGTGTGTGTGTGTGTGTGTGTATTGGAAAGGGCAATGAAAAAGAACAGCAGAAGTGTCTTGAATGGAGGATGCCTGACAGTGAGGCTCTTATGAAAACACAGCAGCTACTAGGTTTGTGGATTGCCTGTGAGCTTGTGCTCTGTATAAGCAGAGCAGGTGATACCATACAGGAATTTTAATTTTCTCTCTGGCTTCTAAACTCAGATACTCCTTTGCCTTTTCCTTCCTTCAGCTTTGCATTTAAAGTATGAATGCTGGAAGTAAATGATAGTCTCATTGTTGAAGAATCTCGGAATAGACACACTGTTGAGTTAGCTATTAGTGTACAGGTATATACACAAGAAGGAAATGGCAACCCACTCCAGTATTCTTGCCTGGAGAATCCCAGGGACAGGGGAGCCTGGTGGGCTGCCGTCTATGGGGTCGCACAGAGTCGGACACAACTGAAGCGACTTAGCAGCAGCAGCAGCAGTATATACACAAGAAAAGCCTGTCAGAAATTAAGTATCCTCATGTTTTTTTCGTTACAGAAGCAATCAGTTAATTGGAAAGAGTTATATATTTCAGACACTGTCAGGAACCTGGTAAGTTCTATTGTAGGGTATTTTTTTTCCTTTTTAAAAAAATGCATTTGGGGAACTCCCTGGTGGTCCAGTGGTTAGGACTCGGCACTTTCATTGCTGGGGCCTGGGTTCAATCCCTGATTGAACTAAGGTCCTGCAAGCTTTGCAGCACAGCCAGGAAAAAAAAAAAAAAAAACTTCAGTTAGTTAATGGAATTGAGCAATGGGGCTTAAAGTCTCAGGAGACATACTAATACATTTTTATAATTATCTAATCCCTTGAGAAGCATACAAGAGGAACTTCTATTCTTGTTGGCTTCCATTTATTGCATTGAAGTTAAGACTCCTTTTAATATTTTATATAATTTTTGGCTTGATTAGAAGCAAAAAATTAAATTTGTTGATTGCATTGCATTTTTTGTTATCTTTGTTCCAATTTCTTTTGGTAATTCTGAGTTGTTTACCCTTTGATCTTAGGGAAAATATAAAAAAATAATTAGAGCATAGGTAGAAATCAAATTTATTCAGCCTGAATTTATTCATTCAGCCTGAATTTATTCATCCCTCCTCCTCTCCCCATGCCTCTCTATCCCCAATCCCTCTCTTTTTTTGTATTCCTCTTAACAGAATTGCTCTTTCCTATTAAAAATGCTAGTTTAAGAACAGATTTTTTAGTGGCTGGAATTGTCCATATTATGTGATTTTTGACTCAGTTTTCTATCAGATACTCCCTTGTCTGACTTCCCATAGAGCCATAGACCCAAGCTGATCATCTTTGTGTTATACTCCCTTTGATTCACTACTCTAGCCCAAAGGGTATCCTTCTAATATCATTGATTACTTTTGTCAAATTTTTTTTATACATATAAAGTCACAGAGCATGTACTTTATTGTGTCTGGCTTCTCTCCGTGCTATATTTGTAAGATTGATCCATGTTGTTTCAGATGGCTATGTGTTATTTATTTTCATTTCTTTTTGTGTTCCATTGTGTGAATATACTACTGTTTATCCATCCTACTGGAGATACACAATGAGTTGTTTCTATTTTTGGACCAATATGAACATTGTTATTATGAACAACTTTGTGCATGTTTTCTCATGAACATATGTATCCATTTCTGATAGGATAAGTATCTAGGAGTGGAATTACTGAGCCATGCAGTTTAGCTGTAGTAGATACTGCCAGAGTGGTTTTATTAATTATATTTCCAACAGTTTATGTGAGTCCTGGTTGCTCTGCATTCTTTTTTTTATTTTTTTATTTTTTTTTAATTTATTTTTTTTATTTTGCAATGTTGTATTGGTTGGTTTTGCCATACATTGACATGAATTCGCCCCAGGTGTACATGAGTTCCCCCTCCTGAACCCCCCTCTCACCTCCCTCCTCCCTTTATCCTCCCTCTGGGTCATCCCCGCACACCAGCCCCGAGTATCCTGTAACATGCATTCTTGATGATGCTTGTTACTGTCTTTTGTCCTCTTTTAGCTATTCAGGTAAATGAGTGTTATTGAATTCCCCAGATGACTTATGAAGATGAGCACCTTGAAGATGACTCGTTTTTGTTTTATAGCATAGTGAGATAGAAAAGTCAGGCCAGCTAACGAATTAATTGAGATTGTATCAGTTTTTTAAACCAGCTTTTCTGTTTCTCCTTTTTTAAACCAGCTTTTCTGCTGTATAATTCATTTCTTTTGAGTTTTTTCTTTTAGCTGGTGGGAGATACATCTCAAGAGATTTACTACTAATAAAAGTTTAAAAAATGAAAGTTTGTGAATAAACTCTACTAGTTCTGAGAATAAAAGTATTCAGTATATAGAAAGACTGAAAGTTTGCTCATGTTGTCTTAATCTTTCAACTTTCCTAGTTTGTAAAATCAATCTATTGATTTTTGCCATTCACTGTGATGTTTTTATAGGGGATTTGCCTGAGTCATGCTCTGTAGTTGGCCAGGAATTAGATTTCCACATGAAAATATAAAAGAAGATTTGAGTTCTTGGTGCATTTTGTTTTTTGTTTTTTTTAAAGGAAAAACAGGGGTTGTCAACACAAGGATAAATTGAATACTCTAAAGCTTCAGTGTCCATGCTGAAAGTTTTTGCCATTTCTTTAAAAATGAAGTAAGTAGTTTCAATGAAACTTAACATATGACTTGGTGGGCTTGAGTTTGTTTTGATTTATTTTCTGTTGGCCTTTGAAATTTCATCCTTCTTCTCCTTAGGGCATCTATTTTATCTTCCTAATTGTTTCTTTTTAAGGATTGTATGCCTCTTTAAGAATGCAGCCTAGTTCTGAACTTGTTCAGTGTTCTGTCTTCCCTTAAATATTACTAGGGGTAATACTGACCAAGCGATAGACACTATTGGTCTTAAATACTTTTAAGGTATTTGTGGGTACTGTTTGGTTTCTTTCTGGCAGGGTTGAATCTTGTACGGCACGACCTGAAGGGTATTTGGAGAATGCTGGCTTCTGACCTTGAGGGCAGAATAAGATTTCTCTGCCTCTGGAAACATCACCCTTTGATCTCCTTTCTAAGTTATGATTCAGGAGTGGGAGGAGAGTTGGCTGAATCCCTATCAAGGAGAGGAGGCTGGGAGAGAAAAGATTGGGGTTTACTTCCTACAACTCAAAGTTTGTCAGCCTTGGCAATGTTTCACTAACAATTGGGAGAAGCACCTCAAATAGTTCACTACTTTGAAAGTTTGTGTATATTGTTTAGTTTTTTTTAATGCTGAGAGAATTCAAGGTTAGTCCTCGAATGAAGTCATGTGAACTTACTTGTGTTCTGGTATGTTTTTACTGGGGGCAGTGGAAAGGGGAGCAGTTGTGGCTGTAGACTGGGGTCTGAGAATTGTTCATCACATTGGGAATGACAACCATGTGGGTGACAAACAGTGTGGAGACAGTGCCTTGAGGAACAAAAGGGGCTTTTTGTGGAGTAGCCAAGTTATGCTTTGTAGGCATTCAACAGTATATGTTGAATGAATATGTATACTTTCATCAGTGACATACTAGGGCTGCCAGATCTGAACAAGGGTACCAGTTCATTAATTTTTATAGTAGTTTTAGGTGCCCATTGAATAGTAACCTTTCCTGTAGATGATCAGGAATTTCATGCTTCCATCTGTTGAAATTTAAACAGTTTGGTTATAAAGAGATTTGTCCTAACAAGATTTGACCCCACCTGCCAGGTGTGTATGTGAGTCAGGTTGATTCTCCAGTGCTTCTCTTTGACATACACCTTTCGTGTGTATGAACTTAGAGACATGAGGGTACTTACTGTAAGTTATCTTCCCCACATTTCATGGACTTTTTTGGAGATTTTTGTTTGTTTTGTTTTTTTAATCAATTTTTAGGCTAATAGAGAAAGAGAACTGTTTCTTTTATTTTTTAGGTTTCTTTTAGCCAACCTCAGGAGACAAAAGGCTACTGTTTGGAAACCAGGAAAAGCTAATTGGAAAGACTTTATTTTCGTTTGGTGAAATCCCTTGTGCTCATACAGTTGTTGTGTTTTTTTTCCCCTTTTTTTCACACCTTCTAGAGAACCAAACTATCTCTCACTCAGAAATAAAGAGCGACTGTGTCTGGGCTCAGTTTTGCCTGTTTTGGGGCAGAGTCTGCCAAGGGTTCACCTATTGAAGTCAAGAATGGGTAAGAAGACCTTGAGGACTCTTAGTGAGCCCAGAAAGAGTCAATAAAATAGCTTTAGTACAGTGAGAAAAAAAAAAAAAATCTGTCGCTTCCCTGCCCTTTCACCTATGCTAGCAAAAAAAGGAAATACTGCTTAAGGGCTTGAAGTTCATATAGTTTATGAATCCTTTTCCTGGGAACTTTCAAAGAAAAGGTGTGTTGTGAACCTACCTCTGGCCTCTCATCCAAGTTAGCCAAATAACTGTGCTTGCCATTTCTTTGACCTGATTTGAGTCCTGACTTCAGGCTGTTCTTCACATGTCAACATCTGTATTTTAGCCTGGATCCCAGGCAGGATTGGAGGTACTGAATCCATAGAAACTGTCTCATTCCGAGCACCTCCTTTTTCCTACGTGACCCTCAGTGACCCAGGGCAGCCTTTCCTTTCCGCTCTCCTAACCTTTATTTCTGGATAGGTCACATCGATGGGACCTGATTCATTATAGGGCAGTGAGTGGTTAGGAGCTTGGACTCTAGAGCCTCAAGTCTGCTACTTCCTGCCAGGCATGTTTTTTTGGTTTTGCCTCTGTGTGTCTGAAAAGGAAGAGTAATATAATTATGCCTAGGTGTTTAAGTGTGTCTTGATTAGAGGAGGGAGAAGGAAGATGGAGAAGAGAGGGAAGATAAAGGAAGGAACATTTAGGATATAGTATTTCCTGACTATAAATCTCCCTGGGACAAAAAAGTCTCAAAAGAGCTATTTTCTTTGCTTATGACCAGAGAAACAGAGAAAGGATTGTGATCCCAGCTGACACACAGTAGATCAGAGGAGAATCTTGGGAGCTAGTAACAAGGCAGAGGAATGGACTTCCCTGGTGGGGCAGTGAATACGAATCTGCCTGCCAGTGCAGGGGACACAGGTTTGACCTCTGGTCCGGGAAGATCCCACACGATGTGGAGCAGTTACGTGTGTGTGCCACAACTTCTGAGTGTGTGCACTGCAACTACTGAAGCTCGCGCACCTTCGAGTCTGTGCTGCCCAACAAGAGAAGCCACCACAATGAGAAGCTGCGCACCAGAGCAACGAGCAGGCCCTCCCCGGCCCCTACCCCTGACCCTCGCAGCAGTTAGAGAAAGTATCAGTACCCAGTGACCAAAAAACAAAGGAGAGGAGGACTCAGGGCTCTGGGTCCAGTAGGAAACCCCAACGCCATTAAGTGCCACCTCCCTTCTCTAAGTTCTTCCACAATTTTGGCTGAGCAAAATAATCTCTCTGCGTATAACATGGAGATAATGAGAGGTCCTGCACAGAGGAGCTGAGAGGATCAATGAGGTAATAGATGTGTGAGCTCTACCCAAGATCTCTTGAAATATGATCATTGGAGAAAACTGTTGCTCCATTTGCTGTCCCAGGCCAGGGAAACTTTCACAGACTGTTTAGGATAATAGAATTCCTGGTAATTGCTGGGAAATTGTTGAGGTTAGGATATTTTTCTCTGGGGGCACTGGGATGGGGAGAGAGGCGTTATGTTCTTGGTACCATATGTCTGTTCTCTGAACATCTCTTCTGGGAAGTAGTCTGGACCATTAATTATGCTGAGTGGTGCTGGAAACATGCTGCTAGACTTTTAAGGGCTGGTGATGAAAGCCATTTACCATTCATAAAAATGTTTCCAGGGTATGATGCATAAATATACTTAATAAACTGTGGGCACACTACTGGGTAGGTTAGTGATTGCTTGTATCAAGTTTTGAGGAAGTGAGGATAGCAACATTGTATTTATAATCAGGGGCTGTGCAAAGGGTGGATACCATGCCCTGCCCCTCCCCCTTTTAGTTAACTGGTTCAGTTCAGTTCAGTTCAGTTCAGTCGCTCAGTCATGTCCGACTCTTAGCGACCCCATGAACCACAGCACGCCAGGCCTCCCTGTCCATCACCAACTCCCGGAGTTCACTCAAACTCATGTCCATCGAGTCGGTGATGCCATCCAGCCATCTCATTCTCTGTCTTCTCCATCTCCTCCTACCCCCAATCGCTCCCAGCATCAGAGTCTTTTCCAGTGAGTCAGCTCGTCACATGAGGTGGCCAAAGTATTGGAGCTTCAGCTTTAGCATAAGTCCTTCCAATGAACACCCAGGATTGATCTCCTCTAGAATGGACTGGTTGGATCTCCTTGCAGTCCAAGGGACTCTCAAGAGTCTTCTCCAGCACCCTAGTTCAAAAGCATCAATTCTTCAGCGATCAGCCTTCCTCACAGTCCAACTCTCACATCCATACATGACCACGGGAAAAAACCATAGCCTTGACTAGACGGACCTTGGTTGGCAAGGTAATGTCCCTGCTCTTTAATATGCTATCTAGGCTGGTCATAACTTTCCTTCCAAGGAGCAAGCGTCTTTTAATTTCATGGCTGCAATCAGCATCCGCAGTGATTTTGGAGCCCAAAAAAATAAAGTCTGACACAGTTTCCACTGTTTCCCCATCTATTTCCCAAGAAGTGATGGGACCAGATGAACTTTCCTTAAATCAGTGTCTTAATGGACCCAGAGGATTTGATCTATTTCTCACAGCAACATGTACTGTTTTGTCTGTTCTCATGGTCATTACAATTAATAACTTTCATTCCACAGTACAAATTGAGAGTAAAAAGGCAAGTCACAAAGTAGAAGATATTAGTCATAACATATATCCAACAAGAAACCTGTCCAGAATATGTAAAGAACAGCTACACATTAATAAGAAAAACTGAAAATATAATTTAAAAAATGAGCAGAAGGGCATTTGGTATCATCAGTCATCAGGAAAATGCAAATTAAAACTATTATAAAATACCAATACAAACCTACCCAATGGCTTAAAATTAAAAAAAAAAAATCCTAACAACCAAATGAAGATATAGAAAAGCTTGAACTGTCATACACTGCTGATAGATATGTAAATTGGTTTAACTACTTTGGGAAGCTGTTTGTATGTATCTATAAAACTATTACTCAGTAATTATACTCCCAGATATGTATACCCAACAGGAATGAGTGCTTATGTGCACCAGAAGGATTTACAAGAATGTTTATATTGGAATGATAGAAACATAGTAGAAACAAGCCAGATATTGACTAAATATTTGTGGTATGATTATGCATTGAAATACTACACAGCAGTAAAAAAAACAAGTTACTGCTACACAAAACTTGATGAATCTCATAGATACTGAGTAAAGGTATTCAGAAATTAGTATACATATTGTATGATTTCATTTATATGAACATCAAAAGAGAGGCAAAAATACTCGAAGGTGACAGAAGTTGGCACAAGGATGCACTGGCTGGTGAGGGACTTAGTGGGTGATGATGATTTGGATATATTCGTTCGTGAAAAAGTTCATCATGAGAAATATTTAAGATTTATTTACTTTACTGTATGTGTTATTCTCTAATTTAAAAAGTTTATTAAGATCAAGCATTTACAAATAAATCAAAAATTAAAGTAATAAGGCTTATCGGCTGCATAAAAGAGAAACTCATTTAAACTGGCTTCAGCAAACCAGCATCAGCAATAAGAAGTTTGACCAAAACAAACAAATAGCAACCAATCCAGTAAGGAATTTGTTGGAAGGAATCCAGGGGAAATGCAAGTGCATGATAGCCAGCCAGTCTTCCTGGGAATTGGGAAGTTAGGCCTGGAAGTTACGATTTCTTTTGAACACTTGTGATGTCTTATCTCTAGCATTTTTACATTCTTTGGCTTTTCTCTGTAGATCATCTTTGCTTCAGCTCACGTTTGGGTAGAGAATGGCACTACAGTCCTTTCTTATCATAACATCCCATTGCAATCCTAAGTTTTTGTACCATATGGTTCTCTCTTCTTAGCCCTTTCTCATTCCTGGCGGATCAGCTTTCCCTATGCCTCCTTTTCCCCTCTGAGAATGGGAACCGTTGTGTGGTCCCGTCAGCTGTGGTCGGAGAGTCTGGGATCACACAGAGAACACAGAACAGCCGAGGCTGAAGCTGGGTTGATTTTTCAAATAAGGGAAATGTATGTGGGAAGAAAATTGTTTATTCCTGAATGGGGTTTTTTAGAATTACCCTTCACTTTTCACTCGGCACCTTCTTAGTGTGCCTTTTTTTTTCCCCCCGACTTGTTTCCTCCCAATTAAACAGACTCTTACTATAGCCTATGAATATGACACCTTGTCAGCTTAGTCTTAGCACATGTTCTGAGTTTCTCTGGGCTTCTAGCTTGCCAGGACCTCATCACAAATTTGTAAGAGGTGGTGTTGAATATTTTTCTTTCAGAAATTAAGTTTGTAGGTGAATTCATATATATGTTTTATCAGAATAACTATAAGAGGAGTATTAACTTTGGGCATTGTTTTTCTTTGGCTTTTAGAAAAAAAAAAACTGAGACATCTAGTAATTTTCATTAACTTCTATCCTAATTTATCATTTGAAAAATTATTTGCATCATCAAATCTTATATCTGATGAGTTAAGATTTCCAAGTAGGGACTAATACTAAAAATTGAAAATGAACCTGACCTAGACTTTGAAAAGAATGGTTTCTACATACCATAAAATATGAGGCAGTTACATTTCCTTGTTTTGCAAGGAGACTGATATGCCAGTTAAGTTTATAACCTTGATTCTTGTTTTATCCCCACATCAGTTAGAGATTAATTACATACCTGTGGAAGGGTGAGCTGTTTGAACCTTATCTTCTTTCAACCTACTATTGTTTTCAACAAGATCTTCTAAAGGTCAGTCAAACAAGTAGCTTAAGTTTCCCCCTTCCCTCTAAAGCACATATTTACAAGGTGAAAACTTTAATTTAAAAAAGCCAGAATGTTATTTTCAGTTTATTGTATTCCTACGCAGATGGTTAGCATGAAGATTCACTGGCACTAAAACCTACTTGTTCGTCTACCTTTATTAGGCTGCTCTGAGTATTAATTATTTCATTGAGCCTTAAAACATTTTTTTAAAGGGAGCATTGGTTTCATGTCTAAGCTTAGACTAGATGATGCTTCATGGCTTAAAACAACATATTTTAATTTCTTGTTCACATTACATGATAGCTCTGGCTCTGCTCCAGGGGTGGTCTTTGCTCTAGATCCAGGCCTGTGGAGCTGCCACACAGTCTGGGGCAGTCTCATGAGGGCAAGAAAGGAAATGACCAGTCCATTCATGACTGTTACTGCTTCTGCTTATATGCTGCTTCCACTCACATCCAGTTTGTTGAAACAAGTCACATGGCTAAGCCTACTAACAATAGGGTAGGACGTGTAATTAATTCTTCCATCTGGAGCCTCTGTAAGTCACATGGCATAGGAGGTGTAATCCTCTTATGGGGAGTACAGCAAATAATTGAAACAACAACATAATCTACCATAGTGGAAAACTATGTTTAATTCAAAGAAGTTTAATGGCCAGGATGCTGATTTAGAAACGGCTTTGGGAATTGATTAAATCTGTATTTTTGAAAAGGTTATGCTTCAGAAATCTGCCTAGATATGGGAAACAGATCTAGTTTTTGCTTGGGACTGATAGATCTCTTATGAACTGCAGAGATGTACCCACAATTTGGTAACTTTCCACTCATGGTTTTTCAAGGGTCTCGATCTATATTTTAATCTAGAAATGACTCTTTTACTCTCTGGACTTTTATTTCTTAATTTTCCATGTACTACTGCTGTCTTATTGGTCATTGTTTTTTGTTTATCTGTATTGATATGGTCTTGCTAGTCAATTAAAGGCAGATGGTTCTGTCAAAAGAAGAGTAGAGAAGGAGCCTTTTGGCAATACTAAAATTTATTGGGGCTTAGTAAATATTCTCTCACAAGTGAAATTTCTGTCTTATTTAAAAAATACAAAGTTAGAATCCTTTGAAGAAAGATGGCAAATTGTAACCGTACTTACTGCGAGATGTAGAACTTCAGTGCCTTGGCTGTTTATTCACCATCTACGTGCTGGAGAAATTCAGAACTCTTTCAGGGTTGGGGAATCCTCACAGCCTTTGCGTGAAGTTGGGGGCAATCTGTTGAGGCAAGAATCTTGGATAGTTTCTGTAATTTTTATGAGAATGCTGAGATTTCTTCTGCTTGGCTGACTTTTATAGTAAGTGGACCCTTGATTGGTGACATTGACTGTTGCACTCTGGGGTTCTCCCTAAGCATTTGCCTGCCCCAGCTGCTCATGAAAACAGAGAAATAAGGCTCATTGATGAAATTCTAAAGGATCTACACGCCAGTTCCATCAGAGCACTGGGTTCTTGGAATGCTGCACTTTCTTTAACTTCTAATGTCTTTTAATGCATCAGATGTGTGATGTCCTTAGCTTGTGTCGAGGGATAGTGAAGAGTTTAAAAAACTCCACAGGAACCTCTCACACACTGTGAGCTCTTTTGTGTGTCTCAGCAGCCTTTTGCTGAAGGACCATTAGAAAAGCTGTCCTAGGCCTCCCTATCAGGCGGTGCTGGGACTTTTCTTGGAAGAATATTTGATTGAACACTGTGACTCTTGTAAGAGATGCAGTTTCCTTATTGCTTTTTTCAAGTTTATATCGCACTATTAAACTGCCATGTAGAACTTCATGATAGTCATTTTTGCTTACGGCTCCACTATATTTTCCCTTGTTCTCAATTTATTTTTCTGTTTTTAAATTTAAGGTAAGTTAATCTAGTTTTGAAGGTTGCCTGATGCCCTTTTTGGAAGAAGGTTGTATGTAAACACATATATATGCTTACTTGGTACAATTAAACATTTTGAGAGGGCCTACTTACATGAAGTACGCAGAGAGAGAGAGTAAAGAAGAGGAGGTGGAGTAGGATGGGGAGAACACTCCTTTCCGTGTTTCCTTTATTGTTCTCACAAGCAGATGTGTGTGCTTAGGGGGTTACTGGGGTCTCTGTCCCCTGCACTCAGGGCGAAACTCTTTCTGGCCTTTTGATAATGAGGAAGGGGCTCCTGATGTGCCATGGGATCTGATTTCCAGGCCCAGGACCATGAGTTGGATTGAACTGGCAGAATGAAAACAGTGTAATAGACACTTCTGCAGGGACAGGTCAGGAAAGGACTGCAGGCTAATTTGGGGGGTTGAAGTTGGTGTTTCCCAGCAAGCTACTCTGGCTTCTCATACAGCTTACTCTCCAAACTCTGATATTCTCCTTGGGCTCATAGTGCCTATCTGCCTGTGTTCTCCTGACCTCCTGCCTCTGGCCTGTCCTGGCTTGTCCTTCATTACTCTGCATGGTGCTCACAGATTATAGTAATCATGCAGAATTGGCCAAAACCCTGGACTGCAGTGCGGTAGCTTCACCTTGAAAGTGCCTTCCTTGAACTCTGACTTGATGATGCGACTTTGCTGTTGTTGATGGATAGTATAAAGTGTGCTCATGTTAAACTTTTTCTACATTTACTAGTTCTCCTCCTGGCTTACTTGCCACTCCTTTTCACTTATCTTTGCCAGTTCTTCATAGTTATGATTTTGGAAAGGTGTGTGTGTGGGGGGCTGCACAGATGGTTAGTGCTCAATCCTTGATTCTTTTTCTAGACATCTGCTCCCTTGGTGATCTCATCCAATCTCAAAGCTTTAGGTACCATCCATATTCCAATTATTCTCACATTTGTTTCTCCAGCTATGACTTCTTTTCCCAACATCACACTTATTTGTCCAACTACCTCTTGGTGTTCCCACCTTAATGTCTGATAGCCACCTCAAGCTTGGCAGGGCTGAAATGGAATTCCTGATTTCCCCCCAAACTCATTCTTATCACAGTCTTCCTTGATAGATGGTAAATACCTGCAAACTGTGGCTGTGTTTGCTCTCCATTCTTTCCTCTCCACCTAGAATCCATTAGCATCTCCTGTTGACTCTACCTTAGAAGTATATCCAAAACCTGTCACCTCTTCCCCCTTTTCCACTGCCATCATTCTCTTTTACCTAGATTACTGCAGCAGCCTCAAGAGTGGTCTCCCCGCTTCTGTCCTTACAGTCTGTCCTCAACAGTGGTCCCTTTAAAACAGAAGTCAGATGAGACTCTTCTCCTCAAACCCTTTCTTGGCTTCCTGTTTCTATAAGAGAAGTTTTTACAGTGAACCCCTTGGCGTTCTTGACCTGTTGGTCCCTTGTCATGCTCTAGCATCCTCTCCAGCACTCATCCG
Source organism: Moschus berezovskii (assembly GCF_049115385.1). Classification (NCBI taxonomy): domain Eukaryota; kingdom Metazoa; phylum Chordata; class Mammalia; order Artiodactyla; family Moschidae; genus Moschus; species Moschus berezovskii. The sequence continues at coordinate 51,018,917 of NC_142466.1, read as the reverse complement.
GCTCCTGTGCTCAGCAGCAGTGGCTCTTTGTTCTTCTTCAGAGATGCGTATGTACTTGCCCTCAGGGCCTTTGCACAGGCTGCTCTTCTTATCTCTGTGCTTGTTCATGCTGAGTCCTGCTCAGATGTCACCATCTCAGTACCTTAACTGTTCAGAATTATAATCTGTCTTCTCTTGACCTGCTTTACCTAGCTCTTCCTTTTCTTTCCCCTATAGCATACTACAGAGAAGGCAATGGCAAGCCACTCCAGTACTCTTGCCTAGAAAATCTCATGTACAGAGTAGCCTAGTGAGCTATAGTCCATGGGGTCGCTACTAGTCGAATACGACTGAGTGACTTCACTTTCACTTTTCACTTTCACGCATTGGAGAAGGAAATGGCAACCCACTCCAGTGTTCTTGCCTGGAGAATCCCAGGGATGGTGGAGCCTGGTGGGCTGCCGTCTGTAGGGTCGCACAGAGTTGGACACAACTGAAGTGACTTAGCAGTAGCAGTATAGCATACTAAATTTGCCTATGATGGTTACTGTTCATCTACTCCCGTAGGATATGGGCTTCCCCAGGGCAGGGATCTTTATCTGGTTTGTTGGCTGATATATATCAGACTTCCAGAACAGAGCCTGAAAATGTAGAAGGCATTTAATGGATTTTTTTTTTTTTTGTAAGTCTTTATTGAATTTGTTACAGTATTGTTTCTGTTCTTTGTGTTTTGGTTTTTCTGTCTCCAAGGCAAGTGAAATCTTAGCTTTCAGACCAGGGATCAAACCCATACCCCTTGCACTAGAAGGCGAAGTCTTAACCAGGGAACCACCAAGGAAGTCTCTAAAACTTTTTATTTTGTATTGGAGTATAGTGGATTAACAGTGTTGTGATAGTTTCTCCTGCACAGCAGAGTGACTCAGTGGTATATATACATGTATCCATTCTTCCCCAAACTCCACTCCCATCCAGGCTGCCACATAACATTGAGCAAAATTCCCTGTTCTATACAGTAGGACTTTTTTGGTTATCCATTTTAGATATAGCAGTGTGTACCTTTCAATCCCAAACTCCCTAACATTTCCCTACCCCAATCCTGTAGTTCTCTAAATCTGTTTCTGTTTTTTTTTTTTTTTGAAGTTCATTTGTATCATTTCTTTTTAGATTCTGAATATAAGGGATATCATATGATATTTCTCTTTCTCTGACTTAACTTCACACAGTATGACAGTCTCTAGGTCCATCCATGTTGCTGCAGATAGCATTATTTCTTTTTAATGACTGAATAATATTTCATTGTATGTGTGTACCACATATTCTTTATCCATTCCTCTGTCGATGGACATTTAGGTTGCTTCCATGTGTTGGCTATTGTAAACAGTGCTGCATTGAACACTGGGGTGCATGAATCCTTTCAGACCCTGTTGGTCTTATGGTAGCTCTCTTTTTAGTTTTATAAGGAATCTTCATACCGTTCTCCATAGTGGCTGTGCCAATTTACATTCCCCAATACATCTTTATTGTTGAATAAACTACTGATGAGGATTTGCTGTGCCATTCAGAATCCCTCTGAGGAGGAAGTGTATATTTCAGTTTCAGTTCACTGTTTGAAAAGCATTTACAGTATTTCTCTGATGAACTGGGACTTTTTTCTCCCAGTCATGAAAGTTGTGTACCTCATCCAGTTTCCGTTTATGCTTTGGCTGCCAGGAACTAAGTCTTATGCTCAACTTTGATAGTGATTCTGTGTTTCAGTATGTAGGTACAATAATGCAATCATTCCCCTCCTTTTCTGTCTCCCCTCCCTGTAGCTCAGGTGGTAAAGAATCTGCCTATAATACAGGAGACTCAGGTTGGATCCCTGGGACAGGAAGATCCCCTGGAGAAGGGAATGGCAACCCACTCCAGTATTCTTGCCTGAAGAATCCCATGGACAGAGGAGCCCGGTGGGCCAAGTCCATGGGATCGCAAAGTGTTGGACATGACTGAGCAACTAACGCTAGGACTACTAGCTTTCATTTGCTGATAAATTGTTTTGTAGTTCTTTTTCTTTGTTTTTGGACAAGAACTGTGCCTTTTATTGTTAGACCATTCAAGTAACCTTTAGAGTAATTGGTGTGTAAGAATTCTTTTCTGTTCTACAAAGAAGTCATAGTTTATCAGAGTCGTTTATCTTAGCTTATAGCTGATTTTCTTTTGAACTTTCATCCAGATCGTCATGATTGTTTCAGGCAGTGTGCTTACTGGTTTGATCATTGCTCTGAAACAGCAATTTTGAATGTGTTATCTCTTCATAGGCTTTTATTTGATTGAATTATACAGATATTAATGTACTCGTAAACTACCATTGTTTACTTCTTAGGCTGCTGCTGCTGCTGCCAAGTCGCTCCAGTCATGTCTGACTCTGTGCGACCCCATGGGTGGCAGCCCACCAGGCTCCCCCGTCCCTGGGATTCTCCAGGCAAGAACACTGGAGTGGGTCTCCATTTCCTTCTCCAATGTAGTGAAAGTGAAAAGTGAAAGTGAAATCGCTCAGTCGTGACCTACTCTTCTCGACCCTGTGGACTAAAGCCTACCAGGCTCCTCTGTCCATGAGATTTTCCAGGCAAGAGTACTGAAGTGGGGTGCCATTGCCTTCTCCTCTTCTTAGGCTAGTCAGTCTCAAATTCTTGCTTCTTAAACCCAAGGGCCTTTATTTCTGACAGAAAATTTGAGCAATTTCTTGCCCCAGTTCAATAAGAGGAATTGTTGGCTAAAACCAGGGAGGATTAAATTAACAGAAGGCTGTTCAGTCTGGATACCTAACTGATGTCCTACAACGTGCTTTTAAAATGAGAGCTGTTTTAGGGGTTTCCAAAGCCATAGGCCTAAATGTCTTCCTAGAACTTCAGTTTTGCTTGAAATTTTTAGAGTAACCTCTTTTCAATTTGGGCAAGTTCTGTCACAAAGATGCTTAAAAAAATCTGCAAACATCACATTCATCAGTTGGTCAAATTTGAGTTAATAATTCTAGTAAATGTACTTTTATTTAAGCAGGGATGTGGTGATGTTAGCCACGTGGTCTAGGAGTGTAAGACTCAAGGCTTGTGCCAGTTTCCCTGCTCCTGTGGCTGCTACTTAAGCATTTGAACTGAAAATGGGAATTTTGCAGTGACTCTTTTAGTAACCACACAACGCTTTTTCGTATATAATTTTTAAAATTTATTTATTTATTTTTGGCTGTGTCAGGTCTTCGCTGCCGTTTGTGCTTTTCTCTAGTTGCATTTTCATTGTGGTGCAGGGGCTTCTCATTGTGGTGGCTTCTCTTGCTACAGAGCATGAGCTCTAAGGGTACATAGGTTTCAATAACTGAGGCATATGCGCTCGGTAGTTATGGCTCCTAGGGCTCCAAAGCACAAGCTTAATAGTTTGGGCACATGGGCTTAGTTGCTCTGAGACATGTAGTTTCTTCCTGGATCAGGGATCAAACCTGTGTCTCCTGCATTGGCAGGCAGATTCTTTACTGGGAAAGCCCACAACTAGTGTTTTTGTTTTTTTCAACAAATTGAGTTTGTCACTCCGAGGATCGGTAGTTTCCATTTGTTTAAAAAATCTGATTACCTAAAGCCATTGTTTCTTACAAATCAGTTCAGTTTCCTATTCAAGTTGCCTTTAATCAAGTCTTGCGTTCAAACACACATCCCTAACTTCACCTCTCATAAGAATGAGGTAATGGAAATCACAAGAGTACTGGGAACACCTTCAAAGAGTATATCCATCTGACATTGTGTTTGAGGTGTTCTCCTAATGAATGGGTCAACCAGGGGATGCCCATGTTCCCAACCCTCAGGTTGGAGTTGGTGGACAGTACCAGCACCAGTCACCTAAAAACCATAGGTTGTTCTTAGATGCTATTTGAAATATGGATTTTATTACATTGGTAATGCAGATTAGCCCATCATTGAGTCTCATGTGTTTAAAAAAATATGAATATTGGCTCTGTGGAAAATGTCAATGTTTTGTATGTTTGTGTGTATATACTTTAAAAAGTTAAATTACCCTGTAAGGCCTGTAAATGAAAATAGAAGCCCCTCTGCCCTACTTTTCTCCCGATTCCTTCTCCTTACAGAAAACTACTTAGAAATCTGTTTTTCTCCTAATGTTGTTGAAAATGGTGATACTTGTGATGTGAAAAAGGCAGTATTTTGAGAAAATATGCTTGTTCTGTCATTTCTTGATTTTTAAAAATCTGAATTTGAGTGTTGTTTCCTGTCTCCATACTGTGGAAGATGAGACTGTAACTCATAACATCTCCCATACAGTCTTTTCTAAAATCCTCCTAATGTAAACCTAGTTGCTTAATTTGATTGATATATAGCATTTAGATTATAGTGACTGTGAAAATCGTTCATAACTAAGATGTGTCATTTAAATAACATTTACTTCCGCAAATACACCTTTTTCTCACCCAGAGTTAAGAATGGTTAGATTTATGTACCTGTCACTGATTCACACCCAGATTGAAGCCCAACCGTCTTCTTTATGTTTAAAGACCTCAGGATAGCTGTCTGATCTTTCCTTCTGAAGGCATTCCTTATGAAGGGTGCCTATCAGCCCAGAGATGCCCGTTATTTCTGTTTTCTGGATCCCATGATGTGTCCTTTCCTTGTGGTCTCTCTCGGTCTCTTCTCTTGGTGGAGGGCATTAGCTAGCAGCTTCTGAGAAAATTTACATGGGAGATACATTTTCTTGAAATTTGGCATGTCTAAGTTATACCACCCAACTCCCACACTCTTGATAGTTTAGCTAAACTTACTTTTCTGATTTGGAAATCTTTTTCCTTCATAACTGACAAGATTTCTTGCAAAAATTCCAGCCTTTTATGAAAGCTGGAACTTTTCCCTCTCTTCTCTTTGAAAGTTTTTAGTGTTTTTTATGGGCTTCCCTTGAGGCTTCCCTGGTAGCTCAGAGGTTAGAGTGTCTGCCTGCAATGCGGGAAGACCTGGGTTTGATCCCTGGGTTGGGAAGATCCCCTGGAGAAGGAAATGGCAACCCACTCCAGCATTCTTGCCTGGAAAATTCCATGAACAGAGGAGCCTAACCGATTACAGTCCATGAGGTTGCAAAGCGTCAGACAATGACTGAGCATGCACACACATAATTGTAATAAATGTTGCCCCAAATGTCTCCCACAAAAATTCTGCTGCTGCTGCTGCTAAGTCACTTCAGTCATGTCTGACTCTGTGCGACCCCATAGACGGCAGCCCATCAGGCTCCCCCGTCCCTGGGATTCTCCAGGCAAGAACACTGGAGTGGGTTGCCATTTACTTTTCCAAAAATTGTGCTACTATGTATAATTATCGGGCTTCCCTGGTGGCTCAGAGGTTAAAGCGTCTGCCTCCAATGCGGGAGACCTGGGTTCGATCCCTGGGTCGGGAAGATCCCCTGGAGAAGGAAATGGTAACCCACTCCAGTATTCTTGCCTGGAGAATCCCATGGACGGAGAAGCCTGGTAGGCTACAGTCCACGGGGTCGCAAAGAGTCGGACACGACTGAGCGACTGAATGGAACGGATGTATAATTATCACCGGCAAGGTATGAAAGTACCTTTTCTACATCTGTGCCAACATATTATGTTATGAAACTGCTTAATCTTTGGCAGTTTGATAAGTGAAAAATGGTATTTCATATGGTTTTAATGTGCCTTTGTCTTAAGAATTGAATATCTTTTTATGAGTCTATAAGAGCCATTTGTATTTACCTTTCTGTGAACTATTTTGTCCTTTGCTATTGGGCTGTTAGTTTTCAAGTTGTGACACTTTATTTATAAAGGAAATAGGATCTTTTTTGGTAATAAGAATTGGAGTTGTTCCCAGTTTATTATTCATTTTTTGGACTTGGATTATGTTGCATTTTTTCAAGTAGGTGAATTTACCAACTGCTAGTTTTAAAGCCTTTGAATTGAATACCATAAAGGGAAAAAAGTCTTTTCCAGTCTGAAATATATATTTTTGTATGTTTTATAAAATATATATTTATATAACATATCTTTTTCTGTATTTTATAAAATATGTATTTTTTATATATTCTACCTGGGTTTTTCCTCATACTTCTGTGGTTTCCATTTTTATAATTAAATTATTAATCCATCTTAAATTTATTTTAGGAAGTAGGGATGTCAAGTTTACCTTTTTCAGATGGCTGCTGGTTTTCCCAATATTTATTAATAATTCATTTTTCTTTCTCTTTTTTTGATTGCAAATGCTGCCTACCTTTACAATATACAAAATCCCATATGCTTTTGTGCCTGTTTCTGTTCTATTGCTCTGCTGAGCTATTCGTATTTTATTTGTGACATTATTCTAGTTGTTAAAAGTTTTCCAACATATTTTTGTATTAGGGAAGATTAAATTTTTATTTTAATTTTATTGTTGATGTTAATCATCAATTTTGCACTAACGCTTGAATTATGTAAATTTTAAAGGAAACCAATCAGAATTTTATATAGTGTAAAAAGAAGTACACCACCCTAGGTAAAGGTCATAGTTTTCTAACTCAAAGCTTCCTCCTCCAATGAGGAGGAAGCAAGATGCCAAAACAGGGGTAAAAGGTACTTAATTATTCACCTTTGGCATCAAAACTGGCTTACACATCAGAATATTTAGCCTTGAGGGAGAGAAAAAAAGTGATTACATAGTTCAACAATTGCACAGCAAAGCTTAGCTTTGAGAGTTGAAGAGACTTGATTGTGGGAACACTAAGTCATTTGAGATGAACACTCAGGTGATGAAAATACGTGATCAGTAGTCAGCTGTAGTGCAAGTCACATTGGTGATTTTCCTTCAGTGAAAAGCCTTTATCCATCTGAGATGAGAAAAGAGACTCAGTGAACCGGAGACTGTTTCACTCTGAACCATGACAGCCTTTTGGCACCTCTCCTCAGTGTTGCTCCGAATAGACTGTAAAATGGAAAAAACAGTTGCCACTTCTTTGTGTGTGTCTGTGTGAGCCAGACTGTTGCCATATTAATACTGTGACAGCGAGAAAGAAGAGAACTTGTTTAGGTGGCCACCTGAGCTGTAGTGCATACTCATGAGTGAAGCATTTCAGAAACTGATTTAATGAGTTTAAAACATTAATTGACTATGGGTGCAAGCACAGATATATTATGGAGTAGACTTGTCTTAGCTCAGACTGCTGTAACAGAATACTGCATACTGAGTTACTGGAGAGACATTATCACAGTTCTGAAAGGTGGGGATCCAGTCAAGGTGCCTCGTCCTTGGGTTCTGGTGAGAGCCCACTTTCTGGCTTGTGGAAGGCCGTGTTCTTGCAGTGTCCTCTTGTGTGGAAGGAGGAAGGGCTCTGGCCTCTTCCTCTCTTGCAGGGACACTAATCCCATCATGGTGCTCCCCCTCAGGACTGCATCTAAACCTAATTACCTCTCAGAGGCCCCTCCTCCAGATACAATCACACTGGAGAGTAGGGCTTCAGCGTGTGGATCTGGAGGGTACACAGATGTTTAGTCTATAACAGGACCGTAAAATGATGGGTGAGCGGTTCTAAGCCCCCGTGGTTAGTCCTCTCCTCAGAGGACACTCAGGAAACTTTGGCTTCATTTAGACATTACAGTGTATATAGATTGAACAGTAATTTGAGTGTTCATCTCCCTTTAGGAATTCTTTACCTAAAACTTGGGTTTAAAATCTTCCCTGTAATGCCTGGAGTGGGCCCAGGGTCTTTCAGAGGTTTGTTTTAAAAGGTGCTGCTGTGGCCTCATTTCCCTTTATAAGTGAGAAATTTCAAAAAAGAAGCAGTCACTTGAATGCTAGCATACGTTTTCCTGTTTGTTTCATGTTTTTTAATATAATTTTTAAGTGTACAATCCAGTGGTATTAAGTATATTCACATGTCTGTGCACTCATCACCAGCATCTGTCTCCAGAGTATTTTCATCTTCCCAAATAGAAACTCTGTACCCACTAAATACTAACTCTTTAATTCCCTTCCCCTCCCCTTGACAACAACTATGTTACTTTCCAGTTGTTTTATTTTATGTTTAGATATATAGCTGATACTCAGAAGCTAAACATTTCTTATTTGAAAGTCTTCACTAAGCTACTTGGCTTGAGCATACAATTTGCTGGTTAAGCCTGTGATTAAAATTCACTCTTAATCACTGGTTTTAAAACATCTTGGAAGTGGGTAAAACTGCTTGAGTTTATTATGAAGAAATGCACTTGCAGTTTTCTAGAGTAGGTCAGAGATTTCCTTACCCATGGTAGCATCTCAGTCAACTGTGCATATCGGTCAACTGTGCATATCGTTTCTCTTAGCCAGAAAACAAAACTGGCCATTGTGGTTATGATAAAGCTTGTGTACACAGCTGTAGGAGGGGGCAGGAAGGAAGCTGTGATCAGAGACCCTAGGTAACTTTCTGAAGATGGTGGAGTGTCTGGCACCCTGTGATTGCTGGTCAGAACGTTTTGGAATTGGATTTTGTCCTGCAGTGATGGTAACTCTTTGACAAGAAAGGCACTTGTGAATATTTGCGTTGCTCTGAAGCCAGTGCCAAGAAGATACTGTGACTGACAGCTAGTCAGTGGCAAAGATACAGGAACAAAGATTGTTGAAAAAAGGAGACAATAATTAATATTGTCAGTAAAATTCGTTGAACCTGCAGGGCAGTTTGGACGAATAGCTGTTTTAAGAATCTGCTGCTCATAACGGTGTATCATAGATGTTAATCCTGAGTTAAGACCATGAGTTTGGGATCAGAGTTTAGGTCTGCGGATTTGTGACTTGGGTGTGTTGTTTAACCTTTCTAAGTTTCTCCTTTCTCAGTTTGTTCATCTGAAGAATGGTCATGGAGACAGTTACTAGGATCTTTTTAAGGAACAAATGAGATAATGCATAGGCATTTAAAGTGTTATATGAAACCTCTTATGCCCCTGAAAGAAATGTATAAAATGGAAAGTTTTGTATACATATATATTTTTATCTTCAAAATACTTGATCTTCCAGTCTGAGTTATTTGGCTTATTTGAATCCCAGATAGTTTTTCCTTGATCATGTTTGGATGTCTGGACTATCCTGATTGAAGGTGAACAGTGCCGGGTAACAGAGGCTGGTTTTTTCACAGTTGAACAAAACCAGGTTGTCATTCCTAGTTCCTGATGGACTAAGTGAGGCAGATGTGAAGGTCATGTGAACTTGGAACGGTTCCTACTCATTATGTTGTTTCGCTCTTCAAAAAGTAGTCTGGAATTTGTTTTCAGTAGCTAAGTTCATTATCTAACTGTCTCCAAGCCATACCTCCTGTCTCCAGGCTTTGAAAAGCAAAACAAAGTCACTGTGCACTCACATCGTCCTTTGAGGAGGATCTGGAGATTGGCTGACACTCCCCGAGTCACAGATGTGGGTTCACATAAGGAGAAGAATATGTCACCCAGTCCTTTTACCACTCTGTTTTCCCCCACAGGGTTAGGAGAGATTTGCAGTATGGGAAGCAGAGAAAGGGATGGGCAGAAGAAAGATCCAGCTCTATTGTCATATGGACCCAAATGGTATATCTGCCTTGATAACTGCCTGTTTGGGTTTACTAGGAAAGGGCCTGAATAATCATAGTGGGAGTATGAAGAATGAACCTTTAGAGCTACCCAACTTGTGGAAATTCAGAAAATGTAGAAATGTATGTTTCTCCAGCGTGTAAATCCCAAACAATAGGCTTTTTGGAAGAACTTTTGAAACTTGTTTGTTCTTCTTTTTGAAAGCATTATTGTGTTCAGTGGGTACATGTGCTTCGGTCATAAAAATGTGTGCCTTAATTACATTGCCAGGGAGGCTGTGAATTTTACTGCCAACAAAGTAATGTAAGATGTGATGTCTTCTCAACAGGCACCAGGAGATTTTTTCTGAGAAAAAGAAAGGAGGAAAATGCCGCTCTTAGGCAGAAAATGCTGACTGTGTTGGCAGATGTATATATTCTATCTTATAAACATACTAGTGGAGAATGATTTAGTTCTTTGCCAGCTGGTTTTGTCATAAGCATTCCTAAGGTGAATTTCCACCCCCCGCTCCCCCCTTAGTTATGCAGTAGCCTGCTGGCTGACATTTAACTATTGACTGTTAATCTTGGGGAATGAACTACTGTAATTTACCATCAAGGGTACAGAGACAGAAAGAGATTTTCAAATGCTTTTAGGGCCTCTTTTCTTCCCAGTGATGTCTTGTCCCAGAAACTTTATGAAAGCTCCAAAACTAAAAAACAAAACAAACAAACAAAAACTTATAATAGGAAAAAAAGCTTTCCTCAGTAGAAAATTCTGTAAGTTTCTATAAAATTTTGCTTTGTCTTTCCCCTATATGAATAACTCTTGGTCTTTTAATTTTTGTTGTGTTTTATAATTTCATGGATGAAGAGGGAAGGCTGAGGTAGGAAGCCAGGTAGGAGAATTAAAAATGATGCCTTTCTTTAAGGGTGCCTCTTTCACCCCCTCCTGCTCGCCTCTTGACCGTGGGACCCAGCAGCATCACTTCCTGTCCAAGTTGGCACTGGCGATGGCACAGCATCTCTGCCCAGTGTTCTCAGACTGCAGCTGGCAAGTTTCCAGTAATAGAGTCACCAGCAGGAACAACTCAACCTCCTTTCTGTCTTTCTCTGCTTCCTTGGGCAGCTTCCCCAGCCCTCAGTCCATCTGTCCCTTGCTTTTTGGAATAGCCCTATTGAGTCCTCAAACCTTGCCCTTGATTTATAAGAGCACTGGCTTCCTGAGCATCCATGTTTGCCTCTGTTTTCTTCTTTCATGCTTAGGCCCTAAGTATTCTCTAGGGAAGACTTTTCTGTGGGAGAAAGGAAGGATATATTCCTGTCCAGTGTTTTTCCCTCTAGATGGGGTCAGAAAAATAGCTCATACTTTGGAGTGCCTACTCTGCACTCAGCACCACACCAAGGACTTTCTGTGCATGCCCTCATTTAATCCCCAGAACAGTCCTGCGAGACCAGTGCTAGCATTATCGCTGCATGCAGGTCACAGAGGTCGTTTGCCCCAGGTCACATGGCTGGGATGTAGCAGCGTTCCAAGGACAGTGGCCTTGTGCATTGCAGAGTGAGACGGTCTGGCCAGTGAAGCTGCTGGGTGGCAGAGGTGTCCCCAGTTTGTCAGGGGCCTCCCCCCACCTGGGGCTTCACTTTCTGAGAACACAGTAGGGTATGGTATATGGTAGTGTTCGTGATTTCCTCTGCTCTTGACCATTTAGGTAAATCTCTCCAAGGGGATTTATGCTTTCTCTTCTACAGTCTTCACTTCCTCCTGAGTCCTCCTTCGCAATCATTAACAAACATCTGTATGTCCACAAACAGGTCTGTTCAAGGCAAGCTAGATATTCTCTACCATCCTCTCCAGAAGCCTTCCAGGCTCCACTCACTGCTCAAATCTAAAGCCACTTCCACATTTCTAGATCTGTTCTAGCAGCACCGCACTTCCTGATACCAAAATCTGTATTCATTTTTCTAACCTCGCTGTAACAAAATCCACAAGTTTATTGTGTAAAACAACACGAACATATTATCTTACAGTTCTGTCGGTCACAAGGTTGACACAGGTCTCGCTAAAATCAAATCAAGGGGTGGGCAGGGCTAGTTCTGGGAGAGAATCTGTTGTTTCCAGCTTCTTGAGGCCACCTGTGTTCTTTGGATCATGACCCCCTTCCTCCATCTTCAGAGCCACATCAGTGAGTTGTATCCCTTACATGCTTTGAGTTTTTCCTGCTGCTACTTCTCTCTCTGTCTCTGACCACAGCTAGAAAAAGCTCTCTGCTTTCAGGGGTTTATGATTACACTGGACCTATGTGGATAACCCAAGGACATCTCCTATCCTCAAAGGTCCTTAACTATAATCACATCTTCAAAGTCCTTTTTTGCCATGTAAGGTATCATGGAGAGTCATCGATCTGGGAATGAGGACTTGGGCATCTTTGTGTCTGGGGGTTGCATTATCCTGCCTACTATAGAAGGCTCAGTATTTACAGATTACACAGTTAACTCTGGTCTTAGTTTGCAGCCATAGGTCAAGATGTGGTTTTTAATGCAACAAATAATTTTATTCAGGGCTCATGAGTTCCATCTGGCTGGCAGCATGCACCTTGCAGGACAGATTTGAGATGAGCAAAAGCTGTTGGAACACTGGACGCTTCCCCCTTCCCTCTTTTAGTAAAAAGGAGGGATAGAAGCAGGGAGACCGCTTGAGTTTTGACTGTCTTCCTTATTGTGAAATTAAGAACTAAAACTAAAACAATAACAAAAAAGGCTTTCATAATGGAAATACTAGTGCTCGTATATAAAACAGACCCATGCCTTAATAGGCTGTTTTTTTCTTTGAAGACAGAGCTCAGCTGCATTGTAGTTTGAACCTCTAATCTTCCATGGGACAATTGGACCCCTTGGAGGCACTTGGTGTGTTTCTGAGCAGGGTCTGCTTGGGTGGATGGGAAGCCCCCTCTCTACTTGCCACCTGGAATTTGATGCCACTTCCCTTCTGACAGCTGCTTAGCCTCTAGGGCACTCACAAGTTAAATATTGTCTCAGGAAATAATTTGCTTGAAGATCAAAGCATGGATAGGATAAATTAATTTTTCAATAAACCACAGGTCTGAGAGAATGTAAACATTGTCTCAAGTGCTACTAATGTCCTTTATGAAGGAGTAATTTGAGGGGGATTCTTGTTTTGTTTTTTTTTTCTTGTAAGATAGTTCTACATTTGGTTGGCTTGTCTTACTGTGCTAAAAAAGACTTGCATTTAATGCAGATAAGGCCCTGAAGCAGCCAGTTATTTCTGTGGATTTCAACACCTATCTCACTTAGAGCAGTGGTTTTCAAACAGTATGCGGCCGGTGGGGGGGTGGTGAATTTGCACCATAGTGGGCATTTGGCAATGTCTGGAGAAGTTTTTTATTCTAATGATTCAGGGGAATCAAGTGGGTAGAGGCCAGGAATGCTGCTAAACACCCTACAATGTACAGGACAGCTCCCTCTACAGACAGTTACTCAACCCACAATGTCAGTAGTGCTGAGCCTTGAGAGACCTCAGAGATATTGTTTTCTATCTTTCACTGATTTGGCTGTGTCTTTCGCACATAGACAATCTCTGTGAGGTTTCAGTCCTTTTAGTTTCTCATTCAACATAACACCTTGCTCTTAATAGGCCCATCTATGGAGTGGACTTCTTCCTGCCACCCTTGTTAATGTATTCATCTTTTTTTGTCTCAGAGCAGAGCTATTGAGAGCAGTGTTTGCCGGGTAGTGACAGAGGCTGCATGATGTAGGGAGTGGAAAGAGCACAGGCTCTGGACTTCTCAGCCTCTGCTTTCCCATCTGTAAAATGGAGGGAATAGTAGTACCCAATTTAAAGTTTCTGAATTTAAGAAAGATGGTATTGCAACATGTTTGGCATGTAATACCTGCTCCATAGATGTGTTCTTTTCCTAGGCAACTTAGCAGGAGGCCATATTCAAAGTCCAAGGAGCCTAGGACCTCTCTCTAAGAATGACACAAATTCTTAAGTATTCTGGGTTGTTCTCAGCTCTCTGGGAAGGAGGAGAACTTAAAGCTTTTCAGTAAAGGTTACTCCATGATTGACAAAAGAGTCTGAAAAGTACCTAAGAGGCATGTTTTGCCTCAGACTGCTGCTGCTGCTAAGTCGCTTCAGTTGTATCCGACTCTGTGACCCCATAGACGGCAGCCAGCAGGCTCCGCTGTCCCTGGGATTCTCCAGGCAAGAACACTGGAGTGGGTTGCCATTTCCTTCTCCAATGCATGAAAGTGAAAAGTGAAAGTGAAGTTGCTTAGTTGTGTCCCACTCATCGCGACCCCATGGATTGCAGCCTACCAGGCTCCTCCATCCATGGGATTTCCAGGCAAGAGTACTAGAGTGGGTTGCCATTGCCTTCTGCCTCAGACTACAGCTATTTAAGAAACTAAACTGACAGAAACTAGTTTGAGTTGGAACATTGCTGGCTGACTTATAGATACCTGTAAAGGTTCCTTTTCAAACAGGTGGATTTCTGCCATCAGTTGCTATTTGGCAAAAGCTACTTCTTGCTCAGTTACTTATTTTGAGAGTCAGCTTAGAACATGGGGTTTGGAGTCAGATTTAAGAGAATTCTGTCTGTTCTGATCACAGCCTCAGCTCTCCCATTTGTAAAGTGGGAATAATACTGCTTCTCTCAGAAGATGGCCATAAGAATCATATGAAAGCATGTTTGTAAGACATCTAACTTCCTAAGTGGGGCTTCCCAGGTGGCCCAGATGGTAAAGAAACTACCTGCAATGCCAGAGATGTAGGTTCAATCCCTGGGTTGGGAAGATCCCCAGGAGAAGGGAATGGCAACCCACTCCAGTATTCTTGCCTTGAGAATTCCATGGATGGAGGATCTTGGCCGGCTACAGTCCACGGGGTCATGATAGATGTGGACATGACTGAACAACTAACACTTTCACTTTTTGACTTCATAAATGATATGTAAAGTTTATTGGTTGAAAATTTTCCAATTTTAAAATGTCACATATGTAAATGTTATGAGAGGTAACAAGAAGTAAATTTTTACCCAACCTATTTATTAGTATTTCTGTCTAATTGTGTATTTGAGATGGAGAAGGCAATGGCAACCCACTCCAGTACTCTTGCCTGGAAAATCCCATGGACAGAGGAGCCTGGTAGGCTGCAGTCCATGGGGTGGCACAGAGTCGGACATGACTGAAGCTACTGAGCAGCAGTTCAGTTCAGTTCAGTCGCTCAGTCGTGTCCGACTCTCCGCGACCCCATGAATCACAGCACTCCAGGCCTCCCTGTCCATCACCAACTCCCGGAGTTCACTCAAACTCATGTCCACAGAGTTGGTGATGCCATCCAGCCATCTCATTCTCGGTTGTCCCCGTCTCCTCCCGCCCCCAACCTTTCCCAGCATCAGAGTCTTTTCCAGTGAGCAGCAGTAGCAGCAGTGTATTTGAAAAAGTTGAATTCGCTGCTGCTTTTATGGAGGGAGAATCAGCACAGATCTCTGTGCCTTACAGTTTTCACGCCACCAAAGAGTGACTGTCCCATATCATGCTCTCAATGCTACCAGAAACTAGCATGGGGCAGTTTATAACATGATATATCCAGCTGATTTTACAGAGTTGGTGATGGTTGCAAAAGTTGTTTGCCCCTCACCACCTTCAAAATCTAAGTCCAAATCCTTCTTTCTAGAAGGAGGCTACAGACTCTGTCTGCTTCATCCTGATAATTTCTCCATTTCGCATCTCTTCACCGCCCATTTTTTCAAGCTATCTTTACTAATTTGCATTTGTAGATCTATTGCTTGGTAAACAGAACATTTCATATTATGCTGTTTGCCCACTTTGATGTGTTGTTTTTTTTTCCCTTGAGGATTAGTTCCATTTCATATATGTGTGTTTATCACTATAACTTCTGGTACAGAGAGGGGCACTCTGTAGTTTTACGACTTTGATGATGAGTCATAACAGATTTGAGATTAGCAGTTAACAGAGGGACCAGCCAACACTGTATGGGAGGAATAAGCGAGGTTGAAGCTGGTGAGTGGTGAAGAGAAGAGAAACAGCATGTTCAGTTGGGCAATCAGGCAAATAAGCCGAGTAAGTGCTCTGATGGGGAAGTGCAGGCTATTACGGGCACTTGAAACCAGAAACTTTAGTGGGACGTGGGGGTCAGAGGAGTTTAAGTGGAAACCTGTTGGGTGAGGTGGGGTCAGCCAGGTGAAGTGGTGGATTTGGGCAAGGAGCTGTTCCAGATAGAGGGGGAGAACATCCTGTATTTCAGAAGCAAAGTGAGTTTAGTTTGTGATTTCAGATTGGAGGGTACAGTTGGGTATGGGAGGGGGTGGCATGGGGAGACAGGTTGTAAAGGGCCTGGCAGACCATGTTAAGAAATTGAAATCTATCTCAAGAGTGGCAAGAAATTATTATATAGTTTTAAGCTGTTGAATGATGTAACTATCAGAACAGGTTGGAAAATTCCCTCCAGCTTGGGGGATGTGAGGATGGCCAGAGAACTGAGTCACCTGTAGTGATACCCAGGTAGGAGAAGTCTTAGTCCGGGCAAGGACAGGGGCCAAGGGGCTGGAGTAGGATGGGCAGAGTGGAGGTTTCAGAGGTGATTGGGGAGGAAGACTGAAGTACAGTGCCCAGCTTTCTGAGAATACCAGCTGCTACCAGGCGAGATGACTCCTGGGAGGTTTGTGCTGGAGGACAGTGAGTTTGGGTTGAGTTCTGGAGTCTACAGGACATCAAAAGGGAGATGTCAGCTTACCTCTGAATTTAAAGTTCAGGAAGAAGAGGAAGAGCACAGTGAGTTGCATTCTGTGAATCTCCCCCATTTGGATTGTCGTTGCAGCTGTGAGGTAATGACCACCGGGTTGGGTGGGGAGGAGAGGGCTGAGGGCTAAACCCTGAAGGGCAGCCTGCAAAGGAAACTCAGGAGGGATGGTCAGGAAGGTCAGAGGAAGCCCTCAAGAGTGCACTTCAAGGAAGGCATAGTTGCTGGTGTCTGATCTTGTGGAACCACGAGAAGTGGGTCATATCTGATGGCTCTGGCAGTGGGAACAGTTTCAGAAGCTTGATGGCTGCTGGGCCCAGAGCAGAGAGGGTGGAGGAGTGGGTGGGGTGTGAGAAAGGAGAGACAGCATGTGTCGATGCAGTGCTTCTGCTGGTATGGGTGGAGCCTTTGAGGCCTTTAGGAAAAACTGTGCCCCTGTGGGTGGAGGCATTCCCGAGTGGGTGATGAGTGAGACTTCAGTTCCTACATACCGCCTTAGCTGGTGCCTGTGTTTAGTATGCAAACTGCACCCCTTGTGCATGGGGCCCTCGAAGACATTTTTGGTTGTTACAGTTGAACCTGGGGGGATGGGAGGGACTATCACCCAGTAGGCAGAGGCCAGGGATGATGCTGTTTAGCACATTGTAGTTTTTCACCTGTTTTTTTTTTTTTTTCCTTTAGTCATTTTCACTACCCACCACCCACTACTCTAATGCGAGGTAACCTTGTGTCCTAAATTCTGTTTCTGGGCACATTGTAAAACGTCTGTATTTTAGTACCATTGGTCAGGAAATTCTGTTACCCAGGGACAGATATTGCTTTAGCTAATCTAAAGTAGCCCATAATTCAGTGTCAGGTTGATAAGGCTTTAATGCACAGTCAGCCAGCCCATTGACTGTCAAGCTTGGAGAAAAGACAGGAAGTGTTTCTTGTCTTTAGAAGCAAGACTTGCTTCTGGCTTTGGGAAGAAAAGAGTACAAATGGTTCTCACCAGATAGGGTTGCAGCAGCTCTCCCAGCGTTTTGGGAACAAATCAAGTCATTATCTTGACGATGTCAGAACTGTGTTCCCAGACCAGTTGCTGTCTGAAACATTTGGAGCTGATGAGGAGAAGAATTAATTAGCAACTCTCTCTTGGTGTCCTTTTTCAGCCTTCTCAGATTGCAGCCTGAGTCCCTCAGACATGTAGGCTGCTCATTTGATAATCTGTGTTTTACTCAGTACAAAAAGATTGCTGGCTAAATGTTGTGAGCCCCTCTAACCTGAGGCTGCCAGTGTCCTGGGTCCAATGAACAAGAAAATCTACTGTAATGTGTTGTCAATGGGAAAGCATTTGAATTCACAGAAGAGCCTTGGGGAATCCTGGGTAAGTTTGATGAACTAAATTACCTTTTCTGTTTTCAGAAATATTTTACCCTGCAACAGTGGGTGATTTTAAAGCCCTTGGAAGAATGAAAACAAGCTTAATAATAAGTTTTGGCAATGAGTGTGCAAGATAGTGAGAATATAAGGATTAAGAACAGGAAACATCTTAATTTTAAAATAGTGGTAGCGGAGGTGAATTAAAATGAACTGCCATGTTGAATGCAAGATATGCCTTGGTTGTGGACATGTTGCTTCTGAATTAATTATTATATGTAGAGGCTTATTTTAGGCCCTTCCCTATAAAATTGATTTTTCGCATAATTTTTAAAGATAAGGCTAATGATACAAATTCTCTTACTGCATGGTGAGTGCCATATACAAATGGTAAACCATGCTTTTCTTATATCTGCAGTTATGGCCTAAAAAGTCTACAATATCGCAAAATAGTAAAACACACTGTAGCTTTTTAATTTCTGTAGTGGACCAGCCAATACTGTGAAAGGGCAAAGTGGTGGTGGGGAGAAAGTGGGAAGTTTTAAGCTAAAGAATATTGATATAAATCTTATTTCCAATATGGCAAACTCTTTGATCATATAGTTAAGATTAACAGTTGGAGATCACTTCACATTTTTTTATTTTTTCCCTAGTCAGAATTGTAGGAAATAATTGATAAACATTTATCCTGTTTTTAAAGTTCTCCATACTATGACTTAGCAGCAGCAGCAGCAGCATACTGTGGAATTTATACTCTGTCTTCATAACTTCAATAGCATGTGGTTATGTATAGTTAAGAAAACAATTTCTCATGTGTCTGATTTTGCCAGATTTTTTTATTAAGGTACTAAAAATTTGTTGTGATAATTCCTTGAGAGAATTTTTTAAATACTTTCCGTTTTCTTAAGATATAATTGACACACAGCATTTTATAAGTTTAAGATACATAGCATAATGATTTGACCTATATATATCATGAAATGATTATCACAGTAAGGTCAGTGAACATCTGTCATCTCACATAGATACATTAAAGAAATAGGAAAAATGTATATTTCCTTGTGATGAGAACTCTTAGGATTTACTCTGTTAACAGCTTTCATATATAATGCACAGCAGAGTTAATTATATTTATCATGTTGTACATTACATCCCTCCTACCTACTTATCTTATAACTGGAATTTCATACCTTTTGACTACCTTTATCCAACCTCCTCCCCACGCAACCCCCAGCCCCCCACCCGACCTCTGGTAGTCACAAGCCTGATCTCTTTTGGTGAATTTGTTTGATGTTGAAGTATAATTCACATGCTAGTTCCTGGTATACAACAACATAGTGACTTCACATTTCTTTACTTTTCAAAATGATCACTGAATGTCTAATTATCTGTTATCGTGCAAAGATATTATGATAGTATATGCTATATTCCCTACACTGTACATTTTATACCTGTGACTCATTATTTTGTAACTGAAAGTATGTACCTCTTACTCTCCCTCTCCACTACCTTCCTCTGGCAACCACATGTTTGTTCTCTGTATCTGTGACTCTTTTTGTTTAGTTAAGTTTGTTCATTTGTTTCGGTTTTTAAATTCCACATATAAGTGAGATCATACAATTTTTGTCTTTCTCTGACTTACTGCATTTAGCATAATACCTTCTAGGGCCATCCATCTTGTGGCAAATGGAAGGATGTCATTCTTTTTTATGGTTGAGCTATTCCATTGTATACATACAGTCCACATCCTTTTTATTCATTCATCTATTGATGGGCACTTAGGTTGCTTCCATATCTTGGCAATGGTAAAATAATGCTGCAGTGGGCATACTGATGTATACATCTTTTCTATAGTGTTCTTGTTTTCTTTGGATAAATATCCAAGAGTTGAATTGCTAGGTCATGTGGTACTTCTGTTTTTAAGGTTTTGAGGAATTAGTGTTTTCCATAGTGGTTGGGCTGCACCAATTTACGTTTCCACTAACAATTCACAAGGATTCTTTTTTCTCTACATCTTCTCCAACACATTATTTGTTGTCTTTTAGATAATAGTCATTCCGGCAGGTGTGAGGTGATGGCTTATTGTGATTTTGATTTGCATTTCACTGATGATTGGTGTTGTTGAGCATCTTTCCACATGTCTGTTGGGCAGCTGTATGTTTTCTTTTGAAAAAGTCTGTCCAGAACCTTTGTCCATTTTTCAGTTGGGTTCTTTTTTTTGATGCCAAGTTTTTTGTATATTTTGGACATTAATCCCTTGTCAGATATATTCTTGACAAATATCTTCTCTCAGTCAAATAGGCTTTTCATTTTATTGATAGTTTCCTTTACTAAGCAAAAGCTTTTTAGTTTCATGTAGTCCCATTTATTTATTTTCTTTTTTCCCCCCTTGCCTAAGGAAATGTATCCAAACAAATACTGCTAAAACGGCTGTCAGAGAGCAGATTGCCTATTTTTACTTCTACAAATTTTGTGAATTGAGATCTTACATGTAAGTCTTTAATCCATTTTGAGTTTATTGCTGCAGATGGTATGAGAAAGTAGTCCAGTTTGATTCCTTTGCAGGTAGCTGTCCAATTCTGCCAGCACCATTTATTGAAGAGGCGATCTTTTCCCCATTGTATATTCCTGGCTCCTTTGTTGTAGATTAATTGCCCATATAAGTGTGGGCTCATTTCTGGGCTCTCTTCTGTATCTCTGATCTGTGTATCTGTTTTTGTGTCAGTACCATATTGTTTTTGATTACTGTAGCTTTATAGTATATAGTTTTAAACCAGGGATTGTGATCTCTCCAGCTTTGTTCTTCTTAAGATGGTTTTGGCTCTTTGCGGTCCTTTTTATATTTCCTTGTAAAATTTAGAATTACTTGTACTGTGAAAAATGCCATTGGTATTTTGATGGAGGAAAGAATATTTTTATGGATAAATAATTAAGGAAAAGAAATTAAGATAATCCTTGTGTTAGTGTGTTAGTTGCTCAGTCATGTCTGACTCTTTGTGATGCCATGGACTGTAGTCCACAAGGCTCCTCTGTCCATGGAATTCTCCAGGCAAGAATACTAGAGCGGGTTGCCATTCCCTTCTCCAGGGAATCTTCCCAACCCAGGGATTAAGCCCAGGTCTCCTGCATTGCAGGTGGATTCTTTACCATTTGAGTCATCAGGGAAGCCTTATACTTTCATAATATTAGTAGTCTTTGTACCATATTGCAAGCCTCAGTGAAAATGATTATTGGAGAAATTTTTTTTTTTTCAATTCAGAGAACCAGCAGAAGCTTCTCTGGGAAAGAATGCCAGCTCCTTCTTTTATGTTCAGTTCAGTTGCTCAGTTGTGTACGACTCTTCACAACCCCATGGACCACAGCACGCCAGGCCTCCCTATCCATCACTAACTCCCAGAGTCTACTCAAACTCATTGAGTAGAGTCTACTCAAACTCATCTCCATTGAGTCGGTGATGCCATCCAGCCATCTCATTCTCTGTCGTCCCCTTCTCCTCCCACCCCCAATCCTACCCAGCATCAGAGTCTTTTTTCAGTGAGTCAACTCTTCGCATCAGGTGGCCAAAGTATTGGAGTTTCAGCTTCAACATCAGTTCTTCCAATGAACATCAGTACTGATCTCCTCTAGGATAGACTGATTGGATCTCCTTGCAGTCCAAGGGACTCTCAAGAGTCTTCTTCAGCACCACAGTTCAAAAGCATCAATTTTTCGAAGCTCAGCTTTCTTTATAGTCCAACTCTCACATCCATACATGACCACTGGAAAAACCATAGCCTTGACTAGATGGACCTTTGTTGGCAAAGTAATCTCTTTGCTTTTTAATATGCTGTCTAGGTTGGTCATAACTTTCCTTCCAAGGAGTAAGCGTCTCTTAATTTCATGGCTGCAGTCACCATCTGCAGTGATTTTGGAGCCGAAAAAAGTAAAATCTGACACTGTTTCCACTGTTTCCCCATCTATTTGCTGTGAAGTGATGGGACCGGATGCCATGATCTCAGTTTTCTGAATGTTGAACTTTAAGCAACTTTTTCACTCTCCTTTTTCACTTTCATCAAGAGGCTCTTTAGTTCCTCTTCACTTTCTGCCATAAGGGTGGTGTCACCTGCATATCTGAGGTTATTGACATTTCTCACGGCAATCTTGATTCCAGCTTGTGCTTCCTCCAGCACAGAGTTCCTCATGATGTACTCTGCATATAAATTAAATAAGCAGGGTGACAAAATACAGCCTTGACGTACTCCTTTTCCTAGTTTGAACCAGTCTGTTTTTCCATGTCCAGTTCTAACTGTTGCTTCCTGACCTGCGTGCAGATTTCTCAGGAGGCAGGTCAGGTGATCTGGTATTCCCGTCTCTTTCAGAATTTTCCACAGTTTATTGTGATCCACACAGTCAAAGGCTTTGGCATAGTCAATGAAGCAGAAATAGATGTTTTTCTGGAACTCTCTTGCTTTTTCGATGATCCAGGGGATGTTGGCAACTTGATCTCTGGTTCCTCTGCCTTTTCTAAAACCTGCTTGAACACCTGGAAGTTCACGGTTGACGTATTGCTGAAGCCTGGCTTGGAGAATTTTGAGCATGACTTTACTATTGTGTGAGATGAGTGTAATTGTGTGGTAGTTTGAGCATTCTTTGGCATTGCCTTTCTTTAGGATTGGAATGAAAACTGACCTTTTCCAGTCCTGTGGCCACTGCTGAGTTTTCCAAATTTGCTGGCATATTGAATGCAGCACTTTCACAGCATCATCTTTCAGGATTTGAAATAGCTCAACTGGAATTCCATCACCTCCAGTAGTTTTGCTCGTAGTGATGCTTCCTAAGGCCCACTTGACTTCACATTCCAGGATGTCTGGCTCTAGGTGAGTGATCACACCATCGTGATTATCTGGGTCATGAAGATCTTTTTTGTACAGTTCTTCTGTGCATTCTTGCCACCTCTTCTTAATATATTCTGCTTCTGTTAAATCCATACCATTTCTGTCCTTTATTGAGCTCATCTTTGCACTAAATGTTCCCTTGGTATCTGTAATTTTCTTGAAGAAACCCTTAGTCTTTCCCATTCTACTGTTTTCCTCTATTTATTTGCATTGATCACTGAGGAAGTCTTTCTTATCTCTCCTTGCTATTCTTTGGAACTGTGCATTCAAATGTGTATATCTCTCCTTTGCTTTTTGCTTCTCTTCTTTTCACAGCTATTTGTAAGGCCTCTTCAGACAACCATTTTGCTTTTCTGCATTTCTTTTTCTTGGGGATGGTCTTGATTCCTGTCTCCTGTACAATGTCAGGAACCTCCGTCCATAGTTCATCAGGCACTCTGTATATCAGATCTAGTCCCTTAAATCTATTTCTCTCTTCCACTGTATAATCATTAGGGATTTGATTTAGGTCGTAACTGAATGGTCTAGTGGTTTTCCCTACTTTCTTCAGTTTAAGTTTGAATTTGGCAATAAGGTCTTCATGATCTTTATGTTATTTAGATATTAACCCAGGAGGACTTTCCAAAGCTTTATCAATGATATATGGTGGATCCCTGACTTTGTGATCATTGCAGGTGAACTTGGTACTTCCTTTGCTGTTAAACCCTCAGCAGCAGGTATGGATGCCTCTGTTTGTTTTCTATGACAACTTTCATAATAAATAGCAAAGATATTTGCCAAGAATATTTGAAAAGAAAATGTGAGCAAATCTATATTTATCTAAACAGACATATATTATGAGAAAAAATCCGATAGATGTAGTATGAAGAAATTTTTATGAACAAATATCCCCCACCAATTAACTCACATATATTTATATATATACATTTGCATGAAAATAAATATAATGGATATCCTAAAGTATTAACAGTGGTAAAATTTCTTTTGGTATTATAAGTTGAAATTTGTTTCTTATTGGGATTTTTAAAAGATTCATGATGAACATTTTGTATTTAGACAATAAAAATAAATAAGAGGGAAATGCGTATGAATATATAATTGGCAGGGATTTCATAGTCTGGTTAAAAAACTGTACATTGCATTAAGTTATAGATAAGACTATATAAATTAATTGTGTAAAATTAATTTTTTTCATTTTAATTCCATCACTAATTCCAAAGAAGTTTTTTTTTTTTTTCTTCCACAGGACAGCAGAGGGGAAGGAGGCGTATGTGAATTTTGGGTGTTTTATCTTTTCTTCTGATTTTATTTCTTCTCTATTACTTTGATAGTTTGTCCAGGGGTGTTGTTCCAAAACCTCATAGAGGGAGTGGAAAATGCCCCCTTAAAACTGTTCTGCAAGATCTTCCCCCAACTTCCTGCAGGTGTGACTACAGGCCAGTTGCCTTCCTAACACCCCACTGAGTCCTGTGGGTAAAGAGTGCTTTACTGAGTACATAGTGATAACGCCTCATTCTTTGGCTGACTTAGTTCATTTAAAGTACTTCAGTTTATTAGTGAAGAAAATTGCCAAGAAGTTGTTTGTGGCAGAATTGAGCTAGATTGATAGAGGAAAGCCCCACAGTGTGTCAAGGCAGGCTCTGTTTCATGTTTGTCCATTTCTCATTCCTTTAGAATAAAAAACTGTTTTTCCTTCCTTTTCCTATTACCACTCAAACATCTGTCTCACATCTGTCTCAGCACACAGCTTGCGATGGGGAGCAACCTGGCTTTCAGAAGCCCCAGGCTGCACTGTAGGGGTTTGACTTCTCCTTCTGCCCCAGCCACCTGGCTCGTTTGTTTCTTTCTTCTCCCTGTCCTCTGGGGCACAAGCTGTGGTGACTCTATGACAGAGGAACTCGGAAGTTGGTGAATAAATCCCCGAGCAGGTGGCTGCCTATTGTCTGTCTAAAGGAAGCGAACAGGGTTCTTCCTGGGGCTGCTTTCATCTTCTGATAGCTTCTAAAGGGCAGAACAATCCTTAATTGGAGTTGGGTGATTGTACACGCAGAGTCCTGGGGGGGGGAATGTCAAGAGGTTCCCTAGGGAAAACCACCTTGGTGGGCTTTTGTCTTTTCCCTCCACAATAACTGAGCCCTTTTGGAGCAAGAACTTGCTTTCTTTTTTTGTGAATGACAGAAATTTATTTCACACAGTTCTGGAGGCAATAGGTACAAGATCTTGGTAGCAGATGATGGCCCTTTTCTGAGTTGTAGACTTGTCTTGTTAGGACGTCTCCTACATATGAATGAGTTTCATTCTGAGAGTACACTTGTAAGTCCAATTTGTTCATAAGTCCAACAAAGTTAGCCTTAGTACCCAACTAACACATTCAGCTATATACTGCTGCTTTAACACATGTTTCCGGACATCCTGGGCTTGAAATAAAGGTACTGTACTAATGTACTGTATACAGTACTGTGCAGTTAAGTACACAAAAGACGGACTTGCTTTCTGATGTGGGCATGTCTGGTATGTCAGTGGTCTCAATACCACTGGATGAAATGCAGATACTCAGAATAACAATTTCCTATGGGGGGAAAAACACAGTGCAGGTGGGATCAATAAGTCGACTTAATCCGTTGTTTGGTTCATCCAGAGGTTAGTAATATGTAGCATCTTTTAGATATTGATAATTCTAAAGAGAAGCTCTGATCTTTAACTAGGTTTTATGGTAGCCATTAGGGTGTTTATTACCAAAAACCACTCATTATTTTAAAAAGATGGTGCAAGCCACCGTTTCCTCCCCAAATCTATGCATAAGCCTGAATGCAGATCTTCAACAGTGTATATCTTCACGCTGAGCAGCAAGAACAGATAAGCCATCTTCTCAAAAAACCCTGAATAGAAAATAACCTGTACTCTTTTATAAAATTAATATCTTATAAGTGAGCGGCAATGCCTGGCAGCCTGAGAGGACATACAAGCTCTCAACTGTAGGTCTTGGGGTTATGGCAGGGGGAGGTTTAGTTATAAGAAAAAGGCCCTGTAGCCTTCTCTCCCCCAACGCTTCCATTTTATCCACCTTTTTTCTCCCATTCTTTCCCTGAACTTTTTAACTTTCTTTAGCCCCTTTCCCCCTATTCCCACACTCCAAAATAATCTGCCATATATTTAGCATATATTCTCCAAAGTAATGTAGCTCTGGAAGTCTTCACTTTAAATCCAGCCATCTTTCTGCCTGAGTGTTGTATTTCACATCTTGAGGAAGTTGAGTGGGAGAGAGGAAAGGAAAGCTGGAAAGGGGATGAGAGGCTAGAGAGGAGAGCAGAGTAGAAAACGGAAGGAAGTAGATGAACCTAACGTGAACAGGGTGGCAGTTCCTGGTTGATACCAGGAAGATAAAGACATCATCATTGCTTGTTAAATAATATTTGGTAATGATGTTCATGTCATCCAAGAACATATTTAAAAGATTCTTAAGCAACATTTCTTTTGACAGAGAACTGCCTAAGAGAAAAGGAAGATAACTTGTAGGGATCTGTGTTCCAGCTGTGCATCAACGTGGCATCAGCAAAGGTTAAGACTGCCTGAAAACAGGCCCAAATGGTCTGCAGGGCATTTCCATGAAACTGTCAAGAAACTTAATTTCTGTGCTCTAAAAATGTTTTGGAATATGAGAAAAAAAAAAGTTTCCCAGCTCATTCTTTAAAGAGAGAATTATCCCTTTTATACAACTGGACAAGGAAAAGACACCAAAAAGCAAGGACAGACAGGAAGAATTCAATAGGTGAATCTTACTAATAGAGATAGAGGTCAAAATACTGAGTAAAATAAAAGCTACTCAAGATGAGACATGCTTTTCCTCTGAAACACTTGGCTTCTAAAGAACCCACCTGCAAATGTAGGATACACGAGTTTGATCCCTGGGTCAGGAAGATCCCCTGGAGCAGGAAATGGCAACCCACTCCAGTACTTCTGCCTGGGAAATCCCATGGACAGAGAAGCCTGGTGGGCTGTAGTCCATGGTATTGCAAACAGTTGAAATACGACTGAAGCAACTGAGCATGCGTTGATTTTTTAATTACAGTAAAAAATGTGTTTTAACTTTAAGTTATCAGCTGCAAAAAGAAAGGGGGAGTACTCATTTGAATGAACCAGCAGAAACTTGGAATTTTGCCAGCCTTCTACTTCAGCCGTGCCAAAATGTAATTTCTTTAATTCATCCAATCACATTCTTGACTAATCTGCTCACGTCTGTACTGTGCCTTGGCTTTACCCCCTATAACAGCTTAGAGATCTTTAAAGAAAATATTTTGAAATGTTTTCTCTTGATCAGGGTATTTGCGGTTAGATACTGCATACACTCCTTTTATTACAGAATGAGCTGTTTTTCTATCATGGGATCCTTTGTTAGGAATGAAATGCTATTGTAACTTTGTCATCTTTATTTTTAAAAAAATCATCTTTCAGGTGCTTTCCTGTAGGAAGTGATTTAGATGTTTATATCCTCTACTTCTTAAAGAATTAAGCATGTTCAGAAGTATTTAATATTGAATAGTTCTGTTAGCTGATAACGATAAAATTACTGTTGTGTGTTGAGAGCTGCTTTGTGCCAGGCTATATGTTTTTAAATGTTTTTGATTCTGACTACTTCCCCATGATGAAGATTGTACCGTAATTTTCATTTTTCACATTTGGGAAAATTGAGGCTTAAAGTGACTGAGTTTTTTGGGAGCACCCAGGTGGAAAGTGACATCTGAGAGGAACTCAGGCCCTTGCTCTAAAGCCCCATGCAATTCTGGTTTCAGGGTCAAGTTTGTTTTGGGCGGTAATTGGGAGTCAACTCATGTACTGGGGAACCAGAGTAATATAGAGGATTCAGTAAATTTGAATAATGTAATGAAGTATTTTCTTAACTATAGTGAGGATTTTGTTCTAGAGATCACATAAAAAAGAATAGGAACTAATGGATAAATTTGATATTTATTACTTTTACCCTGAACTTTTGGTAAATTCAAAACTTCCCTTTGAATTTATTTTATAGGAATTTGAGAAGATCAGTAAATTACTCTTAGTGACTATAATGGAAATTAAACCCGAGTCTGATGCTAAAGCTGAAACTGCAATACTTTGGCCACCTCATGCGATGAGTTGACTCACTGGAAAAGACTCTGATGCTGGGAAAGGTTGGGGGCGGGAGGAGAAGGGGACAACAGAGAATGAGATGGCTGGATGGCATCACCGACTCAATGGACATGAGTTTGAGTGAACTCCGGGAGTTGGTGATGGACAGGGAGGCCTGGCGTGCTGTGATTCACGGGGTCACAAAGAGTCGGACACGACTGAGCGACTGAACTGAACTGAACTGATAGCGATAATCTCAGTGAATGATTATTTTAAAAATATAATTTATAGCAATGGTTCTCAGACAATAATGCTCATCTGATCCCCTCAGGGATCTAAAAACTCAGATTGCTACCAACAGTGTAAGAGGGTTGCAATCTGAGTTTTAATATATGGAGAATAGTATGAGGATTCCTTAAAAAGCTAAAAAAGAACCTCCATATGACCCAGCAATCCCACTCCAGGGCATATACCCAGAGAAAACCATAATTCCAAAAGATACATGGAGCCTACTGTTTATTGCAGCACTATTTACAATAGCGAGGACCTGGAAACAACCTAAGTGTCCATCAGCAGGAATGGATAAAGAAGAAATAATAATGGATTATTATTCAGCCCTAAAAAGGAATGAAATTGTGCCGTATGCAGAGACATGGATGGACCTAGATGCTGTCATATAGAATGAAGGAAGTCAGAAAGAGAAGAACAAATATCATATATTACTGTATATATGTGGATTCTAGAAAAATAGTACAGATGAATCTATTTGCAAAGCAGAAATAGAGATACAAACAGAGAGAACAAATGTATGAACACCAAGTAGGAGAAGGGGGATGAATGGGGAGACTGAGACTGACATAGATACACTATTGATACTATGTATAAAACAACTAATGAGAACCTACTGTATAGCAAAGGGAACTCTACTCAGTGCTCTGGAGTGAACTAAATGGGAAGGAAATCCAAAAGAGAAGGACTATATGTATGTGTATACATACATTCACTTTGCTTTACAGCAGAAAATAACACAATGTTGTAAAGCAACTATATTCCAATAAGCATTTTTAAAAAATCTCAGATTGCTAGGTCCTGTCCCCAGACTTGCTGATTCAGGAGTTCAGGGATTTGTCTGAGACAAGTTCCTAGGTGATGCTGCTACTGCTGCTGCTGATCTGGGGACCATACTTCAAGAATGGTATAGAAAGAAAGAAGAAAGAAAGTGAAGTCGCTCAGTCATGTCTGACTCTTTGCGACACCATGGACTGTAGCCCACCAGGCTCCTCCATCCATGGAATTTTCCAGGCAAGAGTACTGGAGTAGGTTGCCATTTCTTTCTCCAGGGGATCTTCCCAAACCAGGAACCAAAACCGGATCTCCCACACTGCAGGCAGACGCTTTACCATCTGAGCCACCAGGGAAGCTATGGATAGAACTATAAACCAATTGTCTTGTGTTTCCTGAGTTAGCTTACATGGGTGTCTTTTAATAATGTCATTAGCTTTTTTCTACCTTTCCCAAAGATTGGGGTCTCCAGAACAGTGTAAGTGATATTCTATTCCTAGATCTATCAACACCCCTTGAGTTACAGCAGCTTTAAAGGTGGAGCATTGTTGCTCTGAACTTTAGGCTTTAAGATCCCACTTACATCATAAAAAGTCAGTACAGTAAGATTTTGCCCATTCATTAACCTCCAGCTTTAGTGGGTACGGCTTTTGATGTGAAAATAGGTGACGGTCATTGAGCTTGCTAAAGACAGGAACAGCATTTTGTGCTTGACCCACAGTTTTTCCATCAGTCCACACTCTAGGATTTAAACTTTGTTCCATTAGAAAGAGCTGGTTCCATATTCATGAAGACAGAGGCCTGGAGAATGGTATGGGGACAGAAATAATGCTGATGTAATTAGATGGGTCAATAGCTTGCCCCTGAGGAGGCCACTTCCTAGTCTCAGACTGCATCCACAACCCAAAGCAGAATGTTATTCTGATGTCCACCAGGGTCATGGGTGGGACAGTGACTCCATGGAGCTATCTCCACTATTGGGAGAACAGTAGGTGATCTGCTTCTTCTTCCTGCAACACTTGTCTTGACAACATATAACTTAGACATGCCAGGTACATACTATATGAATCTAGAACGATTGAACTCTTCCATTGTGCTAGATATATGACATAATTGCCCATACTGCTAAATTAAATGAGTCAAACGAATAAACATAAATCAGGATTCTGAATCCAATTAGGTAAAGTATTCTAATTTGCATGTTTTGGGAATTGTCCTTACTCTGGGATGTTTTGGTGCCAGAAGCTTTGCTGGATTTCTCCTTCTTGTCTTGCAATGACTGAGAATTAGCTGCAGTAACCCAAAAGTTTAAGATTCCTATTTGGCTGGATATTAAATCACATAGGCTGGTTTGGAAAGCCTTCAGAAATTCTTTCAGATTTGATGAGTCCAGACTTGTACTGGAATATGAAATATTTGATTTAACAAGATCTGTGTGTTCCCAATGTGTGAATGTTTTTGAAAATGTGTTTTCTCAAAATACAATTAGGAAAATATTACTTTGAAAAGTTAAAATTACCTTTTAGAGGTGATAAAGATGCTGACAAATCCTTCTAAAATAAAACAAAAAAACTTTTAGCTTCATGATGCTGTAATAGCATCATTAAATTGTGTGTAGACAAATATCATTGGTCGTATTTAAAGTAATCCTTAAACTTTTCAGAGCTGTATTTAAGGAAACTACTTTTTAATCTTTCTGCTGTAAAGAAAATATTACTTCAGAGCTGATGACGGGAAAGGGTTAGCTAGGTTGCAATTCTTATTTCTTCTTTCTCTGGAATCTGTTTTGTTTAGAAGAAGAAACCAAAGTTGTAACTGAATACAGACACATTTTTTAAAGTCTTATTTTGAGGAGGAAGGGAAATTTTGGAGCCAAGCCACATCTGATAATGAACCTCAAAAAAATCTTGAGGCATATTAAAGTTTATTATTTAGCTTATCTTGTTTAACTTCCTTCTGTTTAAATTAAGGAATAGATATTGCCCATATAAAAATTCTTTTGTCTGTGCATGTATGTATGTTCTATAGAAAGAGAAGTTGTAGGGTCAGCCATGCCATTAGAGTCCCAGTGCTGCCAGTTACTAGATGTGACTCTAATAATTTAATATCATTTAACCATGAAGTCTGTTTCCACATCTATAAAGTAGGTATAATCATGTTATCAACTTCATTCATGTGGTTGTAGAGTGCTTAGTAAATAATCTGTACTATTAACTATCATCCTGATAAATTTGCACTACTACTTTCATTTTCTTTTTGCAAGAAAAAGTAAAGGATTCTAAGTATGTTGAGTGATCTGGATAAGAACACAAGAGGTAGAAATAGTTGCATCAGTGTTATTTACCTTATATGGTATTTTAGTCTTATTTCACTTTGGTCCCTTTGATAAGATGAAATATAAATATACCCAAAATCACTTTAAAGTTATAGTATAATGATTAAGGTGCCATGATATATAAAAAGATACTTTATATCTTTTTAGAAAACTAAGGTTTAGAAAATGAAATAAATTAGACACAGTGACTATTAGGTTTTCCTTTTTAATAGCTGTTTTTCATTACTCCATTGATCCAAGGTGGGAATTTAAACTTTAATGTCCTTATTCCATTAAGATAATTCAATCATTTATCCAATTACTTTACTTACTCAAATTAAGTTCCTAACCCATTTGGTGCTTTGTCTTTGGCTATTTCCCTGTGTCATGTCTTTCCAGCACAGTTTTAGTTTTACTTGTTTACTTTTCTACCTTTGTTGGCTAGGCTTTCAATTTAGTTCTTTTCCTTGAAAGAGTTCCTTCTCTTTTGTTTCCTGTCTTTTCACAAAGATCAATCCACTCT
Organism: Moschus berezovskii; assembly: GCF_049115385.1. Lineage (NCBI taxonomy): Eukaryota > Metazoa > Chordata > Mammalia > Artiodactyla > Moschidae > Moschus > Moschus berezovskii. The sequence goes on along the minus strand of NC_142466.1, from coordinate 50,987,391 downwards.
GTATTTCACATTTTAACTTACCTATATTTGTTTTAATATAAAAATATTTTAAATTATTATAAATGTTTAAATAGCCCTTCCAAAATGACTTGGTGTTGTGGTTTGAAAAAAGTGATCTTTGATAAAGAAAGGTGGGTCAAATCTATGTTCCAAAGTTGGCAGGGAAGCTGAGCAATGGATTGTCAAAAATTGGGATAGAAAAAGGTTCTCAAAAGCTAAAGACCATCAACATGAACAAATATACAACTAAGCTCTACTGAATGCAACTTCCTGATGTCTGGATGGAGGGGGCAGGGGCGAGTTGTGTGCCTTTGAATTGGAGAGACCTGGATCAATAGCAGCTCTCCTTAAAGAGATTTAGGTTTTAGCCAGCCATTTGACATAGTTGGCCATCTCCAAAAGATTTAGTGTCACAGCTCTCAGAACAAAGAAGATAATCATCCCATTGTTTTCTGCCTTGGTCAGGATGCCTCTGAGGGCTTGTGTTCAGTTCTGAGCTCCACATTTTCAGAGGGCAAACCAGGGAGGTAAATGGACCAGAACCAGTGCACTGCCAGGAACATTTGAAAGGCTGTTAAGTGAAAAAGAGAGCAAAGTTAATTTTCAGCCTCAGTGGGTAGAGTTAGAACTTTTGAATAGGCACAGAAGATGATTCCTTTCTTTGTCAATTAAATCAAGATTTTTTTCTGTGTATACATCGGTAAGATGGGGATTATACTATTTAGTAAGTGCTTTTTCACTGGATATAGCGTGTGTATCATTTCATGTTATATATCTGTATTATATTTCTAATAGGAGCATAGCGTTCCATTATATGAATGCACTCCTTTATTATTGAAATCATCCCTTACTGATAGTCATTTTGATTTTTTCCTGTTTTTGAATATCATAAACAACAACACTGCAATGAACATCTTTGAGATACTCTCATCACTGTGTGCTTGTCAGGTTAATTACTTAGGACAAATTCTCGGAAATGAGATAACTGGGTCCGAGTTAGTCGTTTTATATTTTTAAAGCTTTGGATACTTATTGCCAAATTGTCTTACCGGTAGAACTGGACATATTAAAGAATTTGGATTGCCCTCCTCCACCCCAAATCAGAGATGATGTAGAAGGGATTTGGCAGTGGGTTGTATGTTGGACCATGATCTGCAACCCTTGAAAAATACCATGAAAGTTTTTACATAGGACCAGATGATTATTTTATTTAGAGATGTGATTTTTTAGTCTTATCATGTCAGTTATACTGTTGTAGCAAACTCATTGTTAAGAATCTATAAGAAAAATATTGTGGAAGATTTCTGCAATCAAATAGGATTGTAGAGAAAATAAAAAAGTAAAGACAATTTTTCGGGCAGAAGGAAAATGATCACAGATGGAAGCAGAAAGTTGCAGAAAAATAAGTGGATAAAGTTAAAAAAAAAGGTAAATATGTGGATAAAGTTAGAAAAGGTCAATATGTGAATAAAGTTAAAAGAATACTGACTTGATGATTCAAAAGTAAAATTTAAAATATATTGTGAGGATATATATATATATGTATATATATATGTATGTGGCTTCCCGGGTAGCTCAGCTGGTGAAGAATCTGCCTGCAATGCAGGAGACCCTGGTTCATTTCCTGGGTGGGGAAGATCCCCTGGAAAAGGGATAAGCTACCCACTCCAGTATTCTTGGGCTTCCCTGGTGGCTCAGATGGTAAAGAATCCGCCTGCAACGTGGAAGACCTGGGTTCGATCCCTGGGTTGGAAAGATTCCCCTGGAAGAGGGCATGGCAACCCACTGAAGCATTCTTGCCTGGAGAATCCCCATGGACAAGAGCACCCTGGTGGGCTACAGTCCATGGGGTCACCAAGAGTCAGACATGACGAATCTAGTAAGCACACACACATATGTGTGTGTATATATACATAAATATATATATCCATACACATACACGTGCATACATACAGGCATATCAGATATATTGCAGGTTCAGTTTCAGACCACCACGGTAAAGCAAATATTACAATAAAACAAGTCACACACACACACACACATAAGAGCTTGTAGAAATCATCAGTGAACGGAGCTGTGTATCAGGCTGTAACTCAGCCCTGAGAATCCATGATTGTGACTTCTGGCAAATTAATGTTTTTTATAACTTAGATAAGTCAGGCTTTCCCAAATGAAATGAACTACGTTTCTACACACTACCAGAGCTAGTAATTTCTGCTTCTTGAAAGGATGGAAACAGGCAAAAAGCTGCTGTAGGTCACATTCCTAATAGAGAACTCAAAATGATCTAGCACATGTTTGATTCTCATCACCCACAACCCAACTCCAGTGACACAAGATGGTGTTTTGATATCATTAGAGCAGTGGATTCCAGCTGCACTGCTGGGGTAAGCCACTTGGACTCCTAAGCCTTAGTTTCTTAATGTGTAAAATGTGATAAGTAATTATCAATTCTTCTCCAAGAGTTATCATGACGATTGCATGAGATGACACATAGGATAGTACTTTAAAATGTTATACAAATATTAGCTGTCACTATCAGGTAGTGGATTTTTCAACCTAAATCTTTCTAATGGTTGAAGGAGTGAATAAACTTCGTCAAGAAAGAGATGGGGTCTGATTTTGCTTAATGGACTTCCCTGGTGGATCAGACGGTAAAGCCTCTGTCTACAATGCGGGAGTCCTGGGTTCGATCCCTGGGTTGGGAAGATCCCCTGGAGAAGGAAATGGCAACCCACTCCAGTACTCTTGTCTGGAAATTCCTGTGGACAGAGGAGCCTGGTAGACTACAGTCCAAGGAGTTGCAAAGAGTCAGACACAACTGAATTTCATCTTTTTAATGTTTGACTCATAATTACAACTCACTATTTAAATAATTATTGAATGAATGCAAGACAATGGTTGTGGAATACATGCTGAACTGGCATAGACAAACATTTTTTTTTTCCTTGAAAAGATGTACTTCTCATCTTTGTGGAAAAAGTACTATTGTTCATATCTTATAAATTGGGAAACAGATGCATTGATTCTCAAATCATTCTGACAGCCAGATACTATAATTTCAGATAATATCTAATCATATGAAGAAGGAATTACAAGTACTTTTTTTGGTTGTTTGAGAGAAAAAGCAAAACAAGTCTGAATAGCTTAGTTCTGTCATGTAAAACTGTTTAAAGCAAACTGATGAAATATTTTGTCAGATTTATTTTTATATACTGATCATTAATAAAAATTAATTTTGTTTATTTTATATAAAACCCTTACTAAAGTCTCTGTTGCTCAGAAACTAATTCTGTTATCCATACCCCTAATATGGCAACTTTGTCTGTGTTTCTATTCTTTGTGCATTGTGTTCAGTCTCAAACTGTGAATATTCCATCAACTGAGAGCTCTGAATAGCTATTGTATAACTGGAGTGATATTCTGTCTGTGTCAGTTCCATGCATTGTGTTTGAGAATAAATGTGCTGTTTTATTTCTGATGGGACTTCTCTCATTGCCACTAATAATAAGGTATTGAAACGTGAGTAAACCTCATAAGTACCTTGTGCATTGTTGAAGCATATAATCTTTCATTTTAGAATTGCTTGAGTATACATATATTTCTTTATTTTCAAATAGGAAATAGAATCACCACCAGTGTCTATTCTTTGGGCTTTAGGTGAGACGTGTCAGTGAAATTGAATCCAGGATTATCTGTTAGTATGCTTTGTTTGGCAGAGGTTCCTTCCACCCTCACTACTTTTAGGATTTCCTATCAGAATCTCAAATTAGTGTGTGGTTCAGAAATGTTGGGGGACTCTGACCCAACAAATTCAGTTCAATCCTTGTAGCTTGTTTGATCACTGCTGCTGCTGCTGCTAAGTCACTTCAGTCGTGTCCGACTCTGTGTGACCCCATGACGGAAGCCTAGAAAGAGGTATAAACACCTGACTGGTATGGGGTACTCATAGGTGCTGAGCAAGTGGGAGACAGCGTCACTTGGCAGAAATGTGGTTGCTCAGGCAGCAAGGCATGTGCAGGGACAACTTCACTGAAAAATGGTGACTAGCCTCACCCTTACACAATTACGCTTGTGGGTGTAAAAGAGACACTAAAATCTGACATCCTCTGTTTTTCCTTTGCAAGTCCACTCCCATATCCTTTTGAAGACCACTAGGCTTATTAGGCCAAACAGGAGATATCAGGAGTGAACACTGACATTTTAGGAATCAGTGAACTAAAATGGACTGGAAGGGGGAAATTTAATTCAGATGACCATTTTATCTACTACTGTGGGCAAGAATCCTTTAGAAGAAATGGAGTACCCCTCATAGTCAACAAGAGAGTCTGAATGCAGGGCATTCAGATTGGGTGCAGTCTCAAAAACGACAGAATGATCTTGGTTCATTTCCCAGGCGAACCATTCGGTATCACAGTAATCAAGTCTATTCCCCAACCACTAATACCAAAGAAGCTGAAGTTGAATGGTTCTATGAAGACCTACAAGACCTGCTAGAATTAACACCAAAAGGAGATGTCCTTTTCATCATAGGGGACTGGAATGCAAAAATAGGAAGTCAAGAGATACCTGGAATAACAGGCAGATTTGGTCTTGGAGTACAAAATGAAGCAGGACAAAGGCTAAGAGTTTTGCGAATAGAACACACTAGTCATAGCAAACACCCTCTTCCAATAGCACAAGAGATGACTCTACACATGGACATCACCAGATGGTCAATACCAAAATCAGATTGATTATATTCTTTGCAGCCAAAGATGGAGAAGCTCTATACAGTCAGCAAAAACAAGATTGGGAGCTGACTGTGGCTCAGATCATGAACTCCATATTGCAAAATTCAGACTTAAATTGAAAAAAGTAGGGAAAACCACTAGACCATTCAGATATGACCTAAATCAAATCCCTTATGATGATACAGTGGAAGTCACAAATAGATTCAAGAGATTAGAACTGATAGAGTGCCTGAAGAACTATGGACAGAGGTTCATAACATTGTACAGGAGGTGGTGATCAAAACCACCCCCAGGAAAAAGAAATGCAAAAAGGCAAAATGGTTGTCTGAGGAGGCCTTACAAATAGCTGAGAAAAGAAGAGAAACAAAAGGCAAAGGAGAAAAGGAAAGATATACTCATCTGAATGTATAGTCCCAAAGAATAGCAAGAAGAGATTAAAAAGCCTTTCTAAGTGAACAAAGCAAAAAAATAAAGAAAGAGGAAAAACAATAGAATGGGAAATAGTAGAGATCTTTTCAGGAAAATTAGAGATACCAAGGGAACATTTCATGTAAAGATTGACACATAAAGGACAAAAACAGTAAGGACCTAACAGAAGCAGAAGATATTAAGAAGAGGTGGCAAGAAAACACAGAAGAACTATGCAAAAAAAGATCTTAATGATCCAGATAACCATGATGGTGTGATCCCTCACCTAGAGCCAGACATCCTGGAGTGTAAAGTCATGTGGGCCTTAGGAAGCATCACTACGAACAAAGTTAGTGGAGGTGATGGAATTCCAGCTGAACTATTTCAAATTCTTAAAAGATGATACTGTGAAAGTGCTGCACTCAATATGCCAGCAAATTTGGAAAACTCAGCAGTGTTCACAGGGCTGGAAAAGGTCAGTTTTCATTCCTATCCCAAAGAAGGGCAATGCTAAAGAATGCTCAAACTACTGCACAGTTGCACTCATCTCACAGGCTAGTAAAGTAATGCTCAAAATTCTCCAAGCCAGGCTTCAACAGTACGTGAACTGAGAACTTCCAGATGTTCAAGCTGGGTTTAGAAAAGGCAGAGGAATCAGACCTCAAGTTGCCAACATTCGTTGAATCATAAAAAAGCAAGAGAATTCCAGAAAAACATCTACTTCATTGACTACACTAACGCCTTTGACTGTGTGGATCACAACAAACTGGAAAATTCTTAAAGAGATGGGAATACCAGACCACCTACCTACCTCCTGAGAAACCTGTATGCAGGTCAAGAAGCAACAGTTAGAACCGGACATGGAACAACAGATTGGTTCAAAATTGGGAAAGGAGTATGTCAAGGCTGTATGTTGTCAAGCTGCTTATTTAACTTATATGTAGATTATATCATGCGACATGCTGGACTGGATGAAGCACAAGCTAGAATCAAGATTGCTGAGAGAAATATCAATAACCTCAGGTATGCAGATGACACCACCTTTATGGCAGAAAGCAAAGAGGAACTAAAGAGCCTCTTGATGAGGGTGAAAGAGGAAAGTGAAAAAGCTGACTCAACACCCAAAAAATGAAGATCACGGCATCCAGTCCCATCACTTCATGGCAAATAGATGAGGAAACAGTGAGAGACTTTATTTTGGGGGGCTTCAAAATCACTGCAGCCATGAAGTTAAAAAGACACTTGCTCCTTGGAAGAAAATCTATGACAAACCTAGACAGCATGTTAAAAACAGAGACATTACTTTGCTGACAAAGGTCTGTCTCGTCAAAGCTATGGTTTTTCCAGTAGTTGTGTATGGATGTGAGAATTGGACCATAAGGAAGGCTGACTGCCAAAGGATTGATGCTTTTGAACCGTGGTGTTAGGGAAGACTCTTGAGAGTCCCTTGGACTGCAAGGAAACCAAAGCAGTCAGTCCTAAAGAAAATCAATACTGAGTGTTCATTGGAAGGTCTGATGCTGAAGCTGAAGTTCCTGATACGAAGAGCCGATTCATTGGAAAAGTCCCTCATACTGGGAAAGATCAAAGGCAGGAGTAGAAGGGGACGACAGAGGATGAGATGGTTGATGGCATCACCAATTCAATGGACATGAGTTTGAGTAAGCTCCGGTAGATGGTGAAGGACGGGGAAGCCTGGAGTGCTGCAGTCCATGAGGTCACAAAGAGTTGGACACAATTGAATGACTGAATGAAGGCTTTTTAGGCAAACTTTTGTAACTTAGGTAAACCAGAGAACTGGAGACCATTAGTCCTATAAAGTTCTTCCCCACCTATCCATCTGGTTTTCCTGTATAGTTACTAGTGGGGAGAAAATGGTAGCAGCTCTATGTTTAAGAATTAACTTATTGTACTTATTGGATTGGGAAAGAATGGTTTCATGATTGCTCCCATTCAGTCTCATGCAGACAGGTTTAGGTTAAAGGTTTCTTCTACAGAACACAACTCATTTCTTCTAAGTCTCTTCTGCGTAGGTTGGAATCAACAGGGAAATTTTTTGCAGCATTTCCTAGTTTGGAAGTGCCATATAAATGAAGCCATGGTTGGGAATGTTAAACCTATTTATACATCCATGAGAATGTTTTCTTTTGAAAAGCGGCATTCTGGGCCCCCTCCTTGCAGAGCTTGAGGTCAGTGTTGCTCCACTTTAAAGCCTGTTTGCCACTTGAAACAGTGCATGAGCTTTTTGGAGTCAGACCTTATTTGAGTATGTTCCTGCAAATGTTTTTTAACTGACTAAGTGGTATTGAATTTAGAGTCAGTTTTTTAAACTCCCTCAGAACTGTCTAGCATAAACAAATTTATAGTCTCATAAAAAGTAAGAGAAGAGAGAATACTAACATTTATTGAATGCCTAAGTTCAGCAGTTTGCGTTCTCTGTTTCATTTCATCTTCATGCCCCTATCAGGTAACTATGATTGTTCCAACTTTAAACAAAGGTCAGAAGTTAAACAAAGATCAGTTTTGACTAAAGGCGCAAACTAGTCAGGTGTGAGGTAGAAGGTGACCCTACATGTGGATCGCTTACATTTCTCTTAAGGAACTCTGTGCCCAGTATGGTGATAAGCATTTTAACATGCATTATCGTACTCATTCTCACCACAGTTAAGCATCAAAGGTTTTAAAAATCGGTCTCTCAAGACTGTTTTTAGACCAAGGACAAATGCTATTAAAATGTTGATGTATTTTCCTTCCAGTCAGACCTTCCTTTGTGTAATCTCTTCAATTTTATTCCCATTTTCCTGTAACTTTATAGACGAAGGATGTTCTCATTTTAATGTTTTCATGAATATATTAAAGTCTGAATAATAATTTAAGTTTCTGATGCTTTTCTGTTAAAAATAGTGGGGCATTGAATGTATTTGTGCCTAAGTCTGTGGGTTATTTTATTTTTAAACATCTTCTTAGTGTGTATTATTAGAAGCAAAATTGCAGGGTCGGAAGTTAGAAATATTTATTTTTAAAACTGTAATTGCTTGGTGCATTTTGCCCAACCAGTTTCTTTAAGAAAGGGGACCATTGTCTTCTGCATGGCAGTTTGTGAGTGCCTGTCTCCCTGTAGACCTGGCCCCTGGGGTTGAGATAGATGGCTCCAGCGCTTCTCTGCCCAGCTGTGCTGCTCATCTTGGATCCACTCCACTCTGGGGTGTTGGGAGGCCTATAGGGAGAGATCTCTTCTCAGTCTGCCGGACACTGACAGGAGATCTCTTCTCAGTCTGCATTTGCAACTCTTTGCCCTCTCTGCCAGGCCTCCTGCTGCCCCTCTATTATGTCAACTGTACTTTGAAAAGCATAACTTCTTACTTCTGTGTTGTTCATCATTATCTTCCTTATATTCCATTAATGTTTCATAGTACTTACCTTGTCTCTAATTGTGCTCACTTCTACGTAGACTTACAAGAGGGTTACCTCTGGATTTTTAAACAAGCTCTTGGATTTACTATTTCTGTTCTTTTCTGTTTAATGCATTTGTTCCTGAAGTATTTTGTTTTGTAACTTTTAACAATGAGTGTTTTTCCTCATTTGGAGATGTAGTGCACTTATTTTGATTACTTAACTTGTATTTCTCTCTCTGCTCACCTTGACCAGGTCTCATAGGACTTAATGAGTAGAGTTCCTGTTTTTATTTATTCTATGCCTTTCCCACTCTAAGTCATTTTGTTATTTTCAAAACAGTCTCATATTAGGATTTATATTTGTTCGAAACAGTTATTTAGGAGAATAGTTTCTTTTTCTTCATGTATTGAGTTTTTGTTTAAATGCGTGTTTTTTAATTCTGTGGTGGTTTTGTTGTAATCTGCTTGGAGTATGGTCTGTCCTTGCTGCTTTGCAGAATGTGTTGAATTCTTCATATGTATACTTATAGATCTATAAATATATGTGTACATATATGGACATTTAGGAAAGCATCTGCCTCCAATGCGGGAGACCCGGGTTCGATCCCTGGGTCGGGAAGATCCCCTGGAGAAGGAAACGGTAACCCACTCCAGTATTCTTGCCTGGAGAATCCCATGGACGGAAAAGCCTGGTAGGCTACAGTCCACGGGGACGCATAGAGTCGGACACGACTGAGCGACGGAACAGAACGGAACGGAGGAAAGCTGTATCTCTGTAGAGTTAGCTTAGATTTAATTTTAAAAGTTTTAGCTGTATTTTCACCACCATGAAAATATGGTGTCTTTAACATGCCCTGAATATGAAGCCTGGACTTGTTTTCCTATCGTGGTTAACAGTTTGAGATAACTGAGCCTCCCTATCTGGCTGCACTGTTTCCCAGCGGGCCTAACTGGGTGTACAGCCTGTGATATGGAAAAAAATCAAGACTCAGGTCCCTAGAAACCTAATCTGTGACCTTGACTTTGTCCCTGAGATACTCTGACTAGAAAATTAAACTGACTGTTAGAGAAACTCTCATCATCGTAAAAGGCAGGACTAATTTGATAAAATCTGAACACATCCTTCTTTACACTATTTATTTTGGAAACTGAGCACTGGAGACTTACTTTCTGTTTTAAAACTATCTGCCTTCATAACTTATACTAATTGTCATGTATACTAAGTATTTGAACATTTGTTTTTTGAAAGTTTGAGGGATATATATGTGTGAATTTAATAGTTATTTAAGACTCCCTATATTAATCATGAGACTGTATAAACATGTTTAATGTCTGCATAATAATTTAGCAATAATTAAAGTCTCTGACTTTTTGCTGTTACAGTAGGGGGGCAGTGAATATATTTTTGCCTAAATCTGAGGAATTTTCTTGAACATTGTCCCCTTAGCGTAAGTAGAAGCAAAGTGAATGGGTCAGAAATTATTAATATGTGTGTGTGTGTATATATGTATAAATAAAATGACTGGAACTGCTCTAAAGACCCTTGTTGCATTTTGCCAAATTGATTTTTTTTCAAAATGGAAAAATTTACACTCCTATGGTGGTGTGTGGGTGCCTGTCTCCATGTAGACCTAACCCAGATGAATGGTTTGACATCCCTTCCACCCAGCTGTGGTGTTCCATCCTGCACCAACTCTGCTGTGGGTGTTTCGAGTAACAAGGTGGTGTCATATGTCTTCTCCGCAAGAAAAGGTATGTTACCAAGGCAAACAGCAACACTTGATACAGCTGTGTATATGCCGGAGCCAGAGAAAAGCTTCACTGGAGGGATTGTTGACAATTGCTAGAGGCTGTGGCAATGCAGAAGGTACATAGTTTTCCTTTGGCGACACGTATTAATGGATTTGTTGTAGTGTTGGAGCCCTCCTCAAATAAAAATGCTGAACACTTACACTGGGGAAATATAATAATAAAATAAAAAGCCTTAGCTAGGAATGCATTCCGTAAGATTTAGCAAATAAGATCACAAGTTAAAGAAAAGTAGATTGCTTAAAAAAATTAATAAGGAAATAGCTATGCTTTGCTTTTAATTAAAAAAAATATATTTATAGGGACACATTTTTAGCAAGAAAACAATTGACCAGGTTATGTGCTCTGATTTCCAGGCACTTATATCCTTTAAACTTATACTTAGAGACTTAACACAATTCTATTTTTTAAATTAATTTATTTTAATTGGAGGGTAATTACTTTAAATATTGTGATGATTTTTGCCATACATTGACATGAATTAGCCACTCAAACCTATGGATAGATCAACTGAACAGAAAATTAGCAAGGAAACACAAGCTTTGAATGATACAATGGACCAGTTAGACCTAATTGATATCTATAAGGCATTTCACCCCAAAACAATGGATTTCACCTTTTTCTCAAGTGCACATAGAACATTCTCTAGGATAGATCACATCCTGGGCAATAAATCTAGCCTTGGTAAATTTCTAAAAATTGAAATCGTTTCAAGTATCTTTTCTGAGCATAATGCGGTAAGATTAGATGTCAACTACGGGAAAAAAAACTTGAAAATACAAACGTATGGAGGCTAAACAACATGCTTCTGAATAACCAACAAATCATGGAAGAAATCAACAAGAAGTAAAAATATGCATAGACACAAATGAAAATGAAAACACAACAACCCAAAACCTGTGGGATTCAGTAAAAGCTATGCTAAGAGGGAGGTTCATAGCAATACAAGTCTACCTCAAGAAACAAGAGAAACATCAAATAAACAACCTAACTTTACACCTAAAGCAACTAGAGAAAGAAGAAAGAATCCCAAAATTAGAAGGAAAGAAATCATAAAAATCAGAGCAGAAATAAATGAAAAAGAAAAAAGATTATAGTAAAAATCAACAAAATTAAAAGCTGTTTCTTTGAGAAGATAAATAAAATAGACAAACCGTTAGCCAGATTCAAGGAAAAAAAAAGGAGAAGAATCAAATCTATAAAATTAGAAATGAAAATGGAGAAATCACAATTCTATTTTTTAATGGATGATGAAATGCTATTGAAGCAGAGTCTTCGCTGAGAAACTTAGACACATAGAGATTGATTAAGTGCAACTAATTTTGTTTGAAAGTCAATGCAAAGAAATTTGGAAAATTTCATAGGAAAATGTATTAATAAGTATTGCTAAAGATTCAGATTTTGTTCATCAGCTTCCTGTCTCATAAAATTAAGTCCTAAATTCACCAAGTACTATTCCTCCCATTTTCTTTTTGGTTCTGTGTGCAAAAGAATTTGGGATTATTGTAGTTGGGTATAAGTGTCTGCTCTTCCACCCAGGAAATAGACATTTTCCTCTATTCAGGTATTTCCATTTAAAACAGGTTGGAACTGGAAAGTCAGTGTTTTCCTTACATTTTCCCATATATACCTTTAGCTTGTAATGGTAAAAAAAAATCAGTGATTAAAAACATGCTTTTAAAAATTTTATTGAAGTCTAGTTGATTTGCAATGTTGTGTTGATTTCTGCTATATAGTAAAGTGACTCTGTTATTCATATACATTCTTTTCCATGATGGTTTATCATAAGATATTGAATATATTAATAGTACCATGTGTTGTACAGTAGGAGCTTGTTGTTTATCCATATACTATTTTAAAGAGCATATATGTCAAGCAGGAATTTGTTTATGCCAGTGCATTCTTTGCATCTTTTTAGCTGATCAGACAAAAGTGGCTATTTCTGGCAGAATGATACATCTTTCTGTCTTTAGAAAATTTCTGAAATATGATTTCCTTGGGCTAGAACAGGGTGATTTCTTGCTGAGCTAAAACAAGGGGCAGATTTCTTTTTTTTTTTTAATTTTTATTGGAGGGTAATTATTTAACAATATTATATTGGTTGGTTTTGCCATACATTGACATGAAGGGGGCAGATATCTTCCTGAATTCCTTTTTCATACTTTGCAGTCTTATCAAACATTGCCATAATATATGACCTAATGCAGTAGAGATTAGGTTTAGCAGGAACCTATCTTTACTTTTCAGCATGTTTGCAGAAAAATATTTGAGCTAATTTTAATTACTGCCTGGGTTGAAGAGAGTCTGACTTTCAGAATTCATGATGCTGATGTGCTGCTGCTATAATTGGTCAGTCTCTAAATTTATCTAATAAATAGAAATTGGGATTTTTTTCTTTATGTCAGAAATAACAGAAGTCATTATCAGTGGGAAAGGAAAGGTAGTGAGGGTAGAAGGGATTACAGAAGTCAAAGGCATTGCTTTTTTAATTTTAGTTTATTATTTTTGATTACACTGGGTCTTGGTAGCTACACACAGGCTTTCTCTAGCTGCCGCGAGTGGGGGCTACTCTCTGGTTGGGGCGTGTGGACTTCTCACTGTGACTTCTCTTGTTCCAGAGCACAGGCCCAGTAGTTGTGGTTCATAGGATGAGTTGCCCCACAGCATGTGGGATCTTCCCAGACCAGGGATTGAACCAGCGTCCCCTGCATTGGCAGGCAGATTCTCAGCCACTGGACCATTGGGAAAGTCCAAAAGCATCATTTTGCTTTTATTTTTGAAGAAAATGTCAAAATAATTAACAGTGTTCTCTAACTCAGCCCTCACCCTTAAATTGATAGTTGTTTACTTTTAAAAGTTCTGAATGAAAAAGTGAAGAATTACCTCCTTGTAATCAGTGTGATGGATGGGAGAAGGTCCATCTTGTTACATTACAAGGTAATGGCAATATGTCCATACTTAGACTATTAAACAGTCTAATATTAAAAAAGTCAACTATTATGTTTATATTAGATTTTATCTGTTATATGTTTATAGGTTAATGTTGACTTTAGAGGGGTCAGACAGGGAGATTAATGGGGCTCTGTCTATCCACTTCTGCTCTGTGCTTCCAGGATGTTTGCCAAAGTAACCTAGGTCTGTCTTCTTAGTGAAAGGAGTCATCTTATCCTACAAAAGTAGGAATCACTGATGCATCACTAGCAGCATCTCGCCTTGGCCCTGTGACTGCAAATATTTGAAAGACCACCTCAGATCCACTCCTCTCTCGGGAAAGAAGACAGGAGTTCTCTATCTGTAACATTCCATAAAGGCTAAGGAGCCTAAGGAGGGTGAGTGGGCAGGGCACCAGCTGTCTGTGCTGAAGTACCAGAGCCTGGGCTCTAGTAATTAATGAAGTTTGAGAACATTTCCTTGGCATACTCTACTGCCTGACCCAGTTGACTGGGTCACTCTGGGGTACCGGGCCTTGATTCCTGCTTTTTCTTCCCAAGATTGACGTCTGGCGCTTATATGTTTCAATTTGAAACAGTGGACCACCAGGTTGAAATGAACACCTGTACCATCCTATTCTCAATTGGAGGAAGCCTTTATGTTGTTTAGTTCTTTATGTTCAATAAAGAACTTTTTTAAGCATATATATATTTAAAAAGTTTGAACCCTGTGGAAACTGATTGAATGTTTGTTTTTTTTTTCATGAGGAAGAATCAAAAGGATCTTCTCAGAGTATTCTGAAGTTTGAGAAAGGCTTACATTTGCTAGGCTTTATCTTTTTTCAAAGATAAAGAGTTCTCCCATCTTTTCTGGTGAATAAGGGGTATCAGATACTTGTCTTAAATATTACAAATTATTTCAGTTAAAACAGTTAAAAGTATTATTAAAAAAAAACAGCTGGATACTTGGTAACATCCTTAAAATTATTCAATACAAACTTTCCATCAGATTTACAATATTATGGAGAGGGTAGTCTCAATCTACATATGGAGAGTTAAATCATAAGGTAGTACAGTACTTGCCTGAAATAAGTCACATGATGATGACATCATCCATATTCTCAGTCATTTGTGTAAGAAAAGACTTCTGTTTTATCTAAGCAAGGACTGAGTTCAACAAATGATTCTCATAGTGTGATCCTGAACCAGCATCATTCACATCATCGGAGAGCTTGTTTTAGGGTTCACCCCAGACCTACTGAGTTAATCTCAAGAAGTGGGACTCCTGCATTTTGTGTTGTTTAAAGGCCCTCCTCATACTTGTGATGCACTCTGAACTCTGAGAACCACTGGCTTGATACAGTCTGCCCATAATTGTTGATGTAGTTTAAACACTTGGGTTTGCTGAGATGATGCACCTCAGGTAGGAAGCAGTGGGGCAGCCTCCCTGGAGGCTCCAGAATGGATGACCGTGGCAGTCTTTCAGAACCTGTCTTTACAAGGTGCAGAGAGGGTCGTAAGGAGGTGGACGAGGAACAAATACTTGGGCTGCCTCTGCTGTGCCCTGCACTAAAGGGGCTTTCCACGAGATCTCCTGCATTCAGTCCTAACCCTGGTCACGTGTGTGCCATTAGTATGTTCCTCCTACCTCATGGGTACTTATCTTTTAGTTGTAATCTCAGTCTCAGCTATTTGCTTTGATTATTTGATGATTGCTGAGAGTTGATAATCCCTTTCATATGAGGAGCTGTGCATTAGCTTACAGGGGATGCCATTTGTGTTCAAGAAGTAGAAAGCTTCCTTCTGAACTTGGTGCTTCTTCCTGGAACTGCAGTTTTACTTCAGGCATGTGGGGAGGAGGGGAGAAAGGACTTTGTTTTCCTTGTAAAACATTGTATTCCCTGTCCCTAAGGTAAGGAACTTGGTAAACAGCTGTTGATATTGTGCATGATTGTATCATCTCCTGAAGAGTTCATGTCCCTGTCCAACAGACTTCGATTTGGTAAAGGCACTTGTTCTCAAATTGTCACCCTTCCCCATACCAGCAACAGCAACCATCCCCCTCCCCCAGACCTACTGAATCAGAAACTCTGAAGGTGGGGCTAGCAGCCTGTACTTTAATAATCCCCCAAAGTGATTGTTATTTATGCTAACCTTTGAGAACGTTTGGGCAAGAGGAGTAGGTGTTTGGTTTTTTAAAATGGTACCTTCTGTTACAATTTTCTGGGGTAGTAAAGATGATTCACATTTGAACTTTGGGGATAGGGGCACACTGAAGGTAATATGGCATCCTTCGGAGCATCTAAGAGCAGACTGCTGATGACTTCCTGCTCACACACCCTTCCCTTGTGCAGAGTCCAGCAAGGGGGACTTCCTGCCATCACATCCCCAAGTCACCCACAGATGTGTTCCCTTCCTTCACAGAAAACTGAAAGAGAGAAATACTAGATGGTATAGAGCTTTCCGTCCTGGGGCTTATGGTTTCCGTTCCATTCTGTTGCTCAGTCGTGTCCGACTCTTTGCGACCCCGTGGACTGTAGCCTACCAGGCTTCTCCATCCATGGGATTCTCCAGGCAAGAATACTGGAGTGGGAAATTGAGCCAGGTGGTAATCCCGTCAGAGAGGCAATCACTTTCTGATATGATCATAAAAACCAACAAGCTACAAAAGACCATCACACTTTTGCTTTCTTTGGTTTAAGTGAAAATATTCTTCCTACTTCATAAATATAGATACCAAGTAAGGAAGTTGCTTTGGATGACTGAATGATCCTTATTCCCTATGCATGGTTTTTTTTTGCTTTTGCCAAACAATGGAGTGTAACAAAATTATGTATATTACCAATATAATTTATATGGATAGCAGTTAGATATTTCATTTCTGATCGATTAATCCTAAAAGAGAAAAGCTTTTTTCTTGAGCCCTCTATATACAGTATTTTAAAAACTTAATATATATATATTTCATTTCCCTGCCAGATTGTATCACAGTTTGAGTCATTGTTGATTTAAAAATACATACATAAGCAGCTAGATTTATACACTGTCACAACATCGATGCAAGTTCTTAAGGAGAAATCAAGGATGACAATTGAAAATAAAATGCTCATTGCCAAACAGAACTATTCTTTATCATTTCAAGAAGCACTCCTTAGATGTTTATGGGAGAAATTATTCCAGACCCTACCAGTTCTCTGTCAGAAAACATAATATTCTGACAACAATTTTGTCTCACCTATGTATATAATATTTAACTTTTACTTGAAATGTTGACCCAAGCTATGCTAAAAATTTCATCTTTAAGATATCAACCCTATGCAAAGGGTGGACCCTGAGAGCAGAGCACACTCATAACTCTCAGGATTTTACTGTTACATCTTGATTTAAAAAAATGTCTGCAGCTGAAAATAGGAAAAATTGATCATATATAGGTTTGAGTATGTATCTTTTTAATGTATTCAAGTATTCAGCCTGCAAGCCTGGAAAAAGGGGTTTCAGTGAGGCGCAATGTGGCAGAGGAGAAACTGAAATGGAGGGATGAGAGATCTGGTCAGTGGGGAGGGGTTTCTAGTTGAGCGCCTGGACTGTACTCTGTCACCTGCCCCCTCCACACCCCACCCCACCCTGGGTCTGCTTCTCTCTGGGCTGATTCAGTGCTCACCCAGCACACCCCAATTGTTAGCTTGATAACATGGTAACAGGGAAAGAATGGTATTCAGTTGGGAATCTTCGACTACAAGGAGTAAAACTGATTTAGGGAGCATTTTATCAGGATACGGAAGTACTCCAAAGAATCCAGGATCCTCAGAAACAAGCTGGAATCAAAAACAGGAAAGCCCTAGGAATTTGAAACGCTATGTTGGCTCTGTTGCCCTCAGCTTTATCTTCACCTTTCTGCTACAGACCGGCTCTGTCTGTGGTGCTGTTCACAGATCCATCTGCCGCCAGAGCCTGGCTGGCAGCTCCTCAGCCCCCATTTCCAAGCCCCAGAGGAGAACAGTTTTGCCCAGCCTGGGTCTGATGTCTTTAAGTGGTCCAGTGATCCATGACCGGTGATGTGTGTATGCACTGGGAGACAACATGGGAGGCCCACCTCTGACCCTGTGGCTGGCTCAGAACATTCCAAAGAAGGGAGTAGTTTGCGTAGAGGGGACAAAAGCATTCCCCCACACACATACCATTAACATATTGCTGTGGGTTTACTCATTAACCCCACTCTGGGGGAGTAAGCATCTTTGGCTCCAAGAAAATCTGGATATTGGACCTAAAAAACCTTGGGCCAGACTCTGAATCAGAATCATGAATTGCAGTGGATTTTCCAAAGTGACTACACTCCATGAGGCCTCATGGCCATCAGCAGCAGATGCCTCTGGGCCCCCTATCTCTGTTAGTGCAGACCCTTTAAACAGCAGGGGTGGTGAGCGAGGCCAGATGTTCTTGGTGGAATGCCTGCATAACGCAAAAGCCTCATGAATCTCTAAAAGCATTCTTTGTTCTGAATAACATTCTGATCCACTGGTGGAAGCCAACAAATTTAAACTAATATTATCAGGAAAATATGTAGGTTCCTAGAGCTTAACCCTTCTTCCTCATTTCCTCGCTCAGCTGTTAACTTGAATTGGAAGTCACTCTTGGTCCACATACTTGAGAGTGCAAGAAATAGTGCATTTTCCTGAATCCAGTTAGTTTTGACTGTAAGCTTCTGCTTTCTTAAGGCAGCAGGAAAGTAACCTTCATTAGACTTTAATCTCTTTCCTACACCACTCTCCCAAGGTTGTGCCAAGGTTCCAGCTTCTTACTATAATTCATGAGGTCAGGGAAGCACCCTGAGTCACCCATTGATACTGGTCCCCTCTGCTTTTGGGCCGTGTTTGAGGCTGGGGAGGATGCTTTTTCACAGCTGGGAGACTAAGCTCAGCATCTGGTCAGGCTTTGGGGGCTCTGACACATCTGAGGATGCTTCCAGGGAATAGGTATGATCCTCTGCTGATCTGAGTCCCACAGTCCTTCTCCAAGAATCTCCTCTTACTATGAAGGAAGATGGTGGTGGTGGTGGTGTTTCTCTCTTCTCAAACCCTTTTTTCCTTAAGGAAGCCCAACCACAGCCTCCCTGAAGCAGGGAAGCCAGAGCCCCCTCCTCATGTGAATGAGGAGAGTTCAGAGAGAAAAACATTGAGGAAGCCTCATGCCCTAGAGGCAGTAACTATCCAAGGGCTGGCTGCGGAAGACAGTGTGGTGGCTCTGCCTCCCCGCAGTCGCTCAGGAGCAGTCACCTGTGGGTACAGCCCCACTTCAAGGCATCACTTGCTCTTTCTCATGGTCACTAATGTATGGGTGCTGTACCTGCCCCAGATGGCAGGAGTTTTAGGCATTTGTTGTTGCTTGAATGTTTCCAAAACCATATTTTGTAACCCTGTTTACTCTAGAGGTATGCATGTGTGTGTGGTCAGTTGTGTCCAGCTCTTTGCGATCCCATGGACTGTAGTCCGCCAGGCTCCTTTGTCCATGAAATTTTCCAGGCAAGAATACTGGAGTGGGTTGCCACTTCCTTCTCCAGGGGATCATCCTGACCCAGGGATTGAACCCACGTCTCTTGTGTCTTCTGCATTGGCAGGCAGATTCTTTACCACTGTGCCACCTGGGAAGCCCAGTGCCAAGTTGCTTCAGTCCTGTCCAACTCTGTGTGACCCTATGGATTGTAGCCTGCCAGGCTTCTCTGTCCATGGGATCCTCCAGGCAAGAGCACTGGAATAGGTTCTCTACCACTAGTGCCACCTGGGAAGGTCAGAATAGCCTTCAAATTAGTGAGCATTTCTATAAATCTTTAGTGAATTTATAAAAGAGTGGGGGAAAGAGTCCCTTTTCTGGCAGTGGATAATTTAGTTCTGTTAATATTCCTTCAGAGAAACTTGTCTCCCTGGCTCACACATATGCACTTTTGCCCTCAGAGTTCTCAGTAACTAGACTAATTGTGAGTGCATTCAATTTCAGTGATCATATGCTTTCCTTTTGCCATTATTTTAGGCACTGCTTTGGCCACAGCACAACTAATGCATTAAAAAATAAAAATATTTTGGAAGGATATACTTAAGATTAAATCAAGGGAAATGCCATAGGAAATGGCAAAACATTAACAAAAAATATGTGGTCTTGAGCAGTCAGTATATTACATAGAATCTGTAAATGCCTCCTCATCTAGAATTTCAGTACAAGCTGTCCATAAAATATTTATGCAGCACAGTGCTGCTTCCACCCAGACAAAAGCATAGGTTCAGGTGCATGCTGTTACTACAGACATCACTAACGTATAAGCAACTTGAAGCACCTTTAAGAGTGTTTGGAATGTTAAAAAGTAAAGTGTGTGTCACGGGGTTCAGTTAGTAGTAACTGAAGAAGTGGCCTTGGTTCCTAAACAGAATTGTTTATTTTGTTGCCAGAATGGCACTTATTAGTAAAGTCACATCATAGAGGAAGGAGAAGAGAGGTTATTAATGTGAAATTTAAAAGAATAGGTGGTGCAGAAGCTAGTAACCTGGTTTACTGTTGGTACAGGGGCCGGAGTAGTTCCTGAGATGACTTTTAAGAAATGTTATTTAAAATACAGCTGAGAATAATTCTGTTATCAACTCTTTTTTTTTTTTTTTAGCATCAGTGCAAAGCTCATTTGTTAAATATCTGATTATAACTTTACTAGCTATACATGCTTAATTCATCTCATCTGTAAAAGAGGAATGATAATACTTGCTTAGTGGGCTCATTGTAAGAATCCAAAGAATAAGGTACCTTAGTTAGTGTTTGGTAAGAAATAGAGTTTTTTGAGTTTGTGTTTGTTTTAACAATAATTGCTTCCATTCATGACTTTACCTGCATTTTCTTTAATTCTTAAAGTAGACCAGTGAACTGGTGGACCATTTTAGAGATAAAGTTAAAAGCTGAAATTATTTGCAACACTTTTGTCAAATTTCATACATAGTATCCTCATATAAGGATACCTCTGTATCCTGTGATAGAGAGCCTTTCTGGTTCAAAAAAAGAGCCTGGAATTGGTTTTGTTCCTGATACCCAAAGGTTCCCAATTAGTATACCATCTTCTCTGCATTATTAAAGTACCAAGCTAATAATATCTTTCATAGATGAAGAGATGCTACAAGTAAATAAGATGGACACTGTAGCAGGAAAACAAAGGACATATACGAGAAGTGCAAAATAGTAAAAAATGTTCAACCTCAGAGATATGTTAATAATAGGGAACTTATGGAATCTGTAAGATAGTTTTGATAACGTTTAAAAGGAGTGTAGAGAAGTATACCACTTATATGCTACTCATATACCACTCAGACACATAGGGAGTGAAACATTCTGTAGGACACACTATCAATAATATCAAATGCATATTTTTTCACATTTGACCCATGACTTCCTCCCTAGCAAGTACTTAGTAGTGTGTTTGAGGATATCCATCTTAGCATTATCTACATATTAAAAAACTGAAAGTGACTTAAATGCTTCAGGGAGGTTTATTAAAATTGATGATTGTACATTCATTAAAACCGAAGGCATAAGAAGTTAATAAGTGACACAACACTTCCATCAATATAAAAATAAATGGGAAAAGCACGTTATAAAATAATGCCTAGAATTCATTTTTAACAAAAATTTAATATGCTTACACATTTATTATGTTTATGAATGTGACATCATCATATCAAAATAGAAGAGTAAAAAATGCTAATGGTGCTTAAATTTTCTTTGTTATTCATATTTGATTTTTATACACATTTGGTAAAGACCCTTAAAGAAAGAAGAAACATTTAAAGTTATCTTTTTGACAAATCAGCATATATTATGTAGGTTACCCAAAGGTAGTCATATGATATCTGACATGAATCTGGACTTTTGCTGTATTGATACATACTAAAATCTGATACATTTCAGCATATCTGATACATTTCCTTTTCTTTGTTAAATGAATAACTATCATTTATCTCGAGCAGGAAAATATAATTTAGACATTCAGACTTGATAGCATATAGCTGTTGAATGGTTCTGTAAGGTCTCTTAGAGAACCAAAATCAGGCACAAAAGAGTGGTGTCAGGAGAGAGAGGCTGGAAGGATTTGCATTAAATTATTTTCAGTAGCCAAGCTCTGTGTATATGGAAAGGCATAGAGCAAGGAAATAAGAATGAGAGTTTTTATCAGACTGTTAAATAAACTTCAGGGTAAAAAATGACCAGCATAGCCCTTTTGGCTTGATAATCACAATTCTTGACAGGAAAGTCTCTCCTTGTCTCTGTTGGCTTGCCCAGCTTCTTCTCAATCCTTTTCAGTCTGCATCCTGGACAAGCCCTATTGAAAACTGTCCTCAGGGGCCCTCAGTGACCTCCCTAGTAATTGTTACATCCAGGGACATCTTGTTAGTCTCCAGACACAGCATTTGAGGTCACTTGTCTTTCTTTGGGTTGATGTGCCTCTCTACCCCCACAGTTACTCTCCTGCCTCTGTAACCATTCTCTGTCTTTTTCATTGGCTCATCTTCCTCCATCTCCCTTGAACCTTCACTGTGTCTTGACTCATTCCCCTTAGAACCTTCATTTTCCTAGTGCTTCATCTTTTTTGAGGTAAAAGTTTAGCAGCTACTCTTTCCTCACTGTGAGTCATTCCTGCTGCTGCTGGGAGTTTGGGTCATAAAACGGTGTTTGGAATTAGAATATGTTTGCTTGGACTCAAAATCTACAGACACTGGAGACACTTAGAGGTCATCTCTGGCTCTATGAACAGACCCCAGGTTGCCTATGAATGGTCTACTTACTGATGATGGAATAAGCTCCTTCCATACAACAAAAATAGTGGAATTAATAAAAGAATCTTAGGTCAAGGCACTGCTGCTGCTAAGTCACTTCAGTCGTGTCCGACTCTGTGTGACCCCATAGACGGAAGCCCACAGGCTCTCCTGTCCCTGGGATTCTCCAGGCAAGAACACTGGAGTGGGTTGCCATTTCCTTCTCCAATGTGTGAAAGTGAAAAGTGAAAGTGAAGTAGCTCAGTCGTGTCCGACCCCTAGCGACCCCATGGACTGCAGCCTACCAGGCTCCTCCATCCACGGGATTTTCTAGGCAAGAGTACTGGAGTGGCTTGCAATTGCCTTCTCCGAGGTCAAGGCACAAAGGCTTATAAATTTCAATAAGCGTTTGTAGAGATGATGCAAAAAAAAAAAATACCAGATTTGTAAAAGCTTTGATGTAGTCCATGCCAAAATGAAAAGTTTAAAAAATCAAAATAGTCACTTTCCAGTTGGAGAGCTAAGCTCAATAAACTCAAAACAATGGCCAGTACCACTGAGAAACTGTGTGAGGGTTAAATTATCTCTAAGGTGGGATCTCTGCGTCTGTGAACCTGAGATGGGCTTCACAGAGGGAATGAGAAAAGCTGTGTCTTGTGTGGGGAATGATAGTTGTGAAACCAGGGCATAGGAGTATGTGTTCTCTGAAAAGTAACAAGACTTACCTGCCTAGGACAGAAGGTGTTTGTTGGAAGCTGGAGGAAGATAAGATAAAGTAGAGCCAGATTATGAAGGAACCTGAAAGCCAGCAGAGGGGTTTACATTTAATGGAAGAGAAATGTATTACGACTGTGGACATAAGAGATGTGGATGTAATAGAATGCTAGATTTGGAGATGAGAAGAACAAAGAACTTCAGAGTTGGAGGTATCCTGTGAGGTGGGGTTGGCTGACTAATATTTGCTGTACATGCTGTATGTCAGGTGCAAGATCTCATAGTTCTTACAGCAACCTTAGAGGTAGATGATATCATCTCCATTTTATACATAATAAATGAGCTCTGAGGAAATACAATGTGTCTGAGTTTTTAGAGTACTTAGGCCCGAATTGAACACGTCTGACTTCAAAGCACAATGAGTATAGAGAATGTTGAAATCAGTTCCTGATTTTACACTCAGGAAAAACAGACACAGAAGATAGGGGACTATCCAAGGTTACCCAAGTAATGGTATGAAAGCAGCTGGATAGGTAATGATCTGCAGAGAGAGGCCAGGATAGAGGCTGCTGTTATAAACAGGTGGGGGTGCCAAAGAATTTGGTACTAGTGGAGGCATGTTTTATTGTTGTTTAGTCACTCAGTCATATCCAAATCTTTTGTGATCCCATGGACTGTAACCCGCCAGGGTCCTCTGTCCTTGGAATTTTCCAGGCAAGAATACTGGAATGGGTTGCCATTTCCTTCTTCAGGGGATCGTCCCGACTCAGGGATCAAATCCACATCTCCCGCCTTGGCAGGCAGATTCTTTCCCATTGAGGTACCAGGCATAGGAGTAAAAAAGAGTGGAGAGCAGTAGGGCATTCAAGGGAAGGTGGTGGTGGGCTGATACTGGCGTGGGCAATGATGGAGGGAATGACATGAAAACAGTCCCAGAGCTTTAATCTAGGGGAACTGCGGTTCACAGTGAAAATCCTCAGTGGAGCCGATTTTCCGAGAAAGGCCATGTATTTCTTATGGGCTAGTCTGATTCTGAAATGACAAAGATACCAAATATAAAAATTTGTGAGCTGATATATGTACATATTGATGGATACATCGGAGAAGGCAATGGCAAGCCACTCCAGTACTCTTGCCTGGAAAATCCCATGGATGGAGGAGCCTGGTAGGCTGCAGTCCATGGGGTCACTCAGTTGGACACGACTGAGCGACCTCACTTTCACTTTTCACTTTCACGCACTGGAGAAGGAAATGGCAACCCACTCCAGAGTTCTTGCCTGGAGAATCCCAGGGACGGGGGAACCTGGTGGGCTGCCATCTATGGGGTCGCACAGAGTCGGACACGACTGAAGCGACTTAGCAGCAGCAGTAGCAGATGGATACATGAAAAGAAGTACATGAAGTACAAGTGAACTGATGGTGAGACACCCCAAGAGCTAGTGACTAGCTTTAACCTAAAGGAAAGGAGGTATGATGATATCCTAGGCTTTTTTAATTCTGGTCTGCCACTTCCACCTGCAACCAGAAGATGCCTTAACCATAATAAACTGCATAGCTGTCTTTAGTAATTGATTCCCCTCTCCTGTTGGAAAGGAGTATTGCCCCATCACATTTCCCACAGTGAGACTCTTTTTTTCTTTCAGAATGATTGTCACTGTACTGGATGGACTGCTGAACTATTGAATTACTTCCATCTTTTGACCACACCAAGAAATTGTCCATGGAGTTGAGATATTTATTGCAGTAATTTCTGGCCTTACATACTTAAGGTAAGGTATACTTTTTTCCCATATAACTATCATGAAGTTGTCATGTTTTTCTTCTTTAACTTTGCTTTTTAAGAGACATTAATCTATTCTTTTCTTCTAGCTTTTATGCTCTAATAATCCCTTCAGAGTGCTCTTAATCTGAAAATATATGAGTGCAGAAAAGACTTTTATATAATGAAATATGAGCAAGCTGTTTGAAAAATAAAGGGGGAAATGTATTACTCTTCAGATTAAATCAATAAAAGTACCCCATTTCCTTAAACACAATATGCATAGACTGGGTTATACTAGAGAAACTTAATAGATTGAAAGGAATATTTATTATTAAGGCTACTTGGAAAAAATGAAGATGCTTAAATGTTAATATATTGCTGGCTTTGTTCAAATAAAGAGAATTTAGAAAATACAGAGAACTTAAAGAAATCTGCTATTTCGCTTCCAGAGATAACCAGAGTTAAAATTTTACTACATTATTTATAATACTTTTTTTACAACTATTTGTAATGGGGTGTGTGTGTGTGTCATATGTGTTAACTTGTTATATTTTTGCAAATGAGAAACATTTATCACAGGCTTACTCCATACCAGGCTCTGTACCAACCACTTTATATACATTACTTTATTGATTCTCACAACCCTGTGGGGTTGGTGCTTTTCTTATCCCCATCTGTACACGAGAAAGTTGAGGCTCAGAAAACTTAAATAACTTACCATGCTCAGAAAACTGGTAAACCTACTCAGAACTTGAACCAGTCATTTGCCAAAGCCCATACCAACAGGCTTTTTTACATGCTTTTTTCTTGACAATGTGCTTTGCCTTCTTTTCTACAGCATCATTTCACATTATATGGTGTTCATTTATATTGGTATGCATTGGTTTCTCTACCTCATCTCCTTTTGTTGGACATTTGCTTGTTTTTCCTTATTTAGTTTCAGAAACAACATTGTAATAACATTTTTTGTGCACGTCCATGATTGTCTGTCTAGGGCGGATTGCTGCAAGTAGCATTGCTGAGTCAGCCCACGGTGTGGGAATGAATCCCTCAGGTGTTTGATGCATTCTGCTAGTTGCCTTCTCAAAAGGTTGTGGGAGTTTATATTCCCACCAGCAGAATATGGAAGTACCTGATGACCGTAAGTCCTCAATAACATAGGTAGTTGGCAAATGAATAATTTCATTTGCCTTTTTAAAAGAGTGCAGGTCAGGTCCATCTTCTTGTCTCTAATCCTTTAGAGCCTTAGCCTCCTGACTGGTTTCTCTGCCTCCACTGTAGACTTCACTTAGTCATTAAAGGCATTGCAGGACAATGGGTAAAAACATGGACTCTAGGGCTAGATGCCTGGGTTCAAATCATGGCAGTTTTGTTCTGCCTCAGTTTCCCCATCAAAAAGTGGAAATAATAATAAAACCTTCTCTGGGGTGGTACTTGGGGTTGCAAAGAGGCAGACACAACTGAGCGATTGATCAGCAATTTTAGAACAAGTGCATGACTCCTGGAATGAGCTCAGTAATTGTTGGCTACTGCTGTTGTCTTCCAAAAGTCCAAGCTCATGTAACTAAAAAACCATAGATTATATGCAGTTGACCCTTGAACCACATGGGTTTGAACTGCATGGGTGCATGCAGATTTTTTCAGTAGTAAATACTACAGTACTGTATGATCTGTAGCTAGTTGAACCTGCAGATGTGGCACTCTGGATTCTGAAGAAGGCAGACATGGATGGAGGGCCGACTATAGATTTTTGATTGTGTGAAGCATTGGCACCCCTAACTCCCATGTTGTTCAAGAGTCAGCTGTACTTGTTTTAAATTAAACGTGATCATTACCGGATTAGTAATTCACAGCAGAAACTGGAGATGCTGACGTTGTTATTACATGTTAACACCATGAGCAGCCTGAAGGTCAGGCTCCCTTGATGATGCAGGGTCAGGATATTGAGGGGAGAGAAGTAACAGGAATAACTAGAATGTTAAAAGTGCTTTATAAGCTCACAGAGCACTTTTACATGCATTGTCTTGCTTGATCCTCAAACATAACTGAGGGAGGTGGAGCAGGTATTGTTAACCTTGTTTTACAGAGGAAGAAATTGACTTGGAGGAATTAAGAGACTTGTTCACTTGAGGTCATGCAAGTGGTCTCTGGCTGAGCTGAGTGTGTGCTCCAGGCCTCTGACTGTAAATCTGTACTCTTGATGCTCTGGGACACAGTGATAGGCCAAAGAGGTACAGGTGTACACCTGCCCAGGTGTGGAAACATACCGGGAAGGGAAGGAGCAAAGTGGGATGCCGTGGGAGGAGGCAGCAGAGTGGGGTAAGGACATATTGAAAGGAAGGCAGGGAGGAGGGAGGAGGGAAGTGAAGGGAAGGGGGATGGGTGGTGAGATCAGGAAGAGAGCAGGCAATTGAAGGGGCCAGGACTGCAGGACCTGGGCTGGCTGAGCATCTGGAGGGAGAAGGCTCCTTCTTTGCAGCAAGCAGGGAGGGGAGAAGGGAGAGACAGAGGACAGAGACCTCTGTCTTCTAAGGCAAAGGAGATGAGAGCAAAAGTAAACAAATGGGACCTAATTAGACTTACTGCCTTTGCACAGCAAACGTAACCGTTGACAAAACGAAGACAACCTACTGAAGGGGAGAAAATGTTTGCAAATGATATGACCAATTAGGGATTAATATCCAACACACATAAACAGTTCATACAACTCAACATCAAGAAAACAACCTGATTAAAAAATGGGCAGAGGACTGAATAGACATTTTTCCAAAGAGGAACACCGTTGGCCATCAGGCACATGAAAAGATGACCTAACCTCACTAATCATCAGTGATATGCAAATCAAAGCCACAGTGAGCTGTCACCTCACACTTGTCAGAATGACTGTCATTAGAAAGAACACAAATCACACATGTTGTTGAGGGTGTGGAGAAAAGGGAACCATCTTAAGCTGTTGATGTAAATTGAAGCAGTCAGTATGAAAAACAATAAGGGAGTTTCTCAAAATAGAACTCCATATGACCCAGCAGTTCCACTCACGGGTATATAAAAAAATACAAACACCAACCAAAAACATAAATTCAGAAAGATACTTGTACCCCACTGTTCACAGCAGAGCATTATTTACACTTGCCAAGATATGGAAGGAACCTAAATATGCATCAGCAAATGAATGGATAAGGGTGTTGTGTGTGTGTATATATATATATATACATACACACACACACACAATGGAATGTTTGTAGAATAACTGAATGAATAGCAACACCTCTAACTACAAGACTGCATAGAAATCTACCTGTATTTTCTTATTGTAGTTTTTATGGCTCTGTTTCTCATTTTAAAGTATTTCATCTGTATGAAACTATTTGAAGTATGACTTGAGATATGAATGAAAATTAATTTTTTCCCTAAAGAGTAGCCAATTGCAATCTTCGTAATTCTTTTAAAGAGAGGTCCGACCCAAACTACAGTCCTTAGGGACTCCAGTGTTGTTTTTTGTTTCTTTCCTTTGTTTTTTTTCTCCTTGGGTAGTCCTTTTGCAAAAAGTAAATACAAAAACTATTCATTGACTTAAGCCAAATTCCTCCTGTGTATGCTGGCCCACCATCAGGAGGGATGCTTCTAGGTTTACCTACCATGTCCTAGTTTCCAAGAGGAAGGAAGACATGATGTTGCCAATTTAGGGACTTGTTCTATTTGCTCAATATCTTACGTTATGAATGTGGTTATCTGAGGAGGCTTTACGAATAGCATAAGAATGAAGAGAAGTGAAAAGCAAGGGAGAGAGGGAAAGGTATATCCAATTAAATACAGAGTTTCAAAGAAGAGCTAGAAGAGACAGGAACACCTTCTTCAATGAGCCATGTTTGATAATAGAAGAAAACAACAAAAGGGGAAAGACTTGAGTTCTTTTCAGGAATATTGGAAACATCAAGGGAGCATTCCACCCAAAGATGGAAACAATAAAGGATAAAAATGGTAGAGACCTAGTAGATGCTGGGGAGATCAAAAAGAGATGGAAAGTATACATGGAAGAACTGTGTAAAAAAGATCTTAATGAACCAGACTACTATGATGGTGTGGTTAGTCACCCAGAACCAGACTATTCTGGAGTGGGAAGTCAAGAGGGCCTTAAGAAGCACTGCTGTTAATAAAGCTAGTGGATGCAATGAAATTCCAGCAGAACTATTCATATCCCTAAAGGAGGATGCCATCAAGGTTTTGCATTCATTATGTCAGCAAATTTGGAAGACCCAGCAGTGGTCACAGGACTGGAAAAGGTCAACCCTCATCCCAGTCCCCAAGAAGGGTAGTACCAAAGAATGTGCTAAACAATGGACAGTTGCACTCATCTCCCATGCTAGTAAGGTCATGCTTAAAATCTTGCAAGCTAG
Organism: Moschus berezovskii; assembly: GCF_049115385.1. Lineage (NCBI taxonomy): Eukaryota > Metazoa > Chordata > Mammalia > Artiodactyla > Moschidae > Moschus > Moschus berezovskii. The sequence goes on along the minus strand of NC_142466.1, from coordinate 50,958,463 downwards.
GCTTCAGCATCGGAGAAGGCAATGGCAAGCCACTCCAGTACTCTTGCCTAGAAAATCCCATGGATGGAGGAGCCTGGTAGGCTGTAGTCCATGGGGTCACTAAGGGTCGGACACGACTGAGCGACTTCACTTTCACTTTCACACATTGGAGAAGGAAATGGCAACCCACTCCAGTGTTCTTGCCTGGAGAATCCCAGGGACGGGGGAGCCTGGTGGGCTTCCGTCTATGGGGTCACACAGAGTCGGACACGACTGAAGTGACTTAGCAGCAGCAGGCTTCAGCATTATGTGAACCAAGAACTTCCAGATGCAAGCTGGGTTTAGAAAAGGAAGAGGAACTAGAGATCAAATTGCCAACATTCACTGGATTATAGAAGAAGCAAAGGAATTTCAGAAAAACATCTGTCTTTGTTTCATCGACTATGCTAAAGCCTTTGTCTGTGTAGATCATGACAAACGGTGGAAAGCTCTTAGAGAAATGGGAATACCAAACCATCTTACCTGTCTCCTGAGAAACCTGTATGCAGGTCAAGAAGCAACAGTTAGAACCCTGTATAGAGAAAATGAGTGGTTCAAGATCGAGAAGGAGTACGACAGGGCTTTCTGCTGTCACCCTGTTTGTTTAACCTATACACTGAGCACATGATGAGAAATGCCAGGCTGGATGAGTTACAAACTTGAATCAAGATAGGTGGGAGAAACATCAAGAACCTCAGAAGTGTAGTTGATACCACTCTAATGGTAGAAAGTGAAGAGGAACTAAAGAGCCTCTTGATGAGGGTGAAAGAGCTGACTTAAGACTAAATATTAAAAAAACTAAGATCATGGCATCCAGCCCCATTACTGCATGGCAGATAGAAGGGGAAAAGGTGAAAGTAGTGACAGATTTCCTCTTCTTGGGCTCCAAAATCACTGCGGATGTAGACTGTAGCCATGAAATCAGAAGACTGTTGCTTCTTGGCAGGAAAGCGATGACAAACCTAGACAGTGTGTTCAAAAGCAGAGACATTACTTTGCTGACAAAGGTTGATATAGTCAAGGGTATGGTCTTTCCAGTGGTCAAGTACAGTTGTGAGAGTTGGACCATAAAGAAGACAGAATGCCAAATAATTGATGCCTTCGAGTTGTGGTGCTGGAGAAGACTCCTGAAAGTCCCTTGGAGAGCAAGAAGATTAAACTAGTGAATCTTAAGGAAAATCAGTCCTGAACACTTGTTGGAAGGACTGATGCTGAAGCTGAAACTCCAGTATTTTGTTCATCTGATGTGAACAGGAGACTCATTGGAAAAGTCCCTGATGCTGGGAAAGATTGAGGGCAGAAGGAGAAGAGGGCATCAGAGGATAAGATGGCTGGATGGAATCACCAGTGCAATGAACATGAACTTGGGCAAACTCTGGGAGATGGTGAGAGACAGGGAGGCCTGGCATGCTGCAGTCCTCGTGGTAGCAAAGAGTCAGACACGACTGGGCAACTGAACAACAGCAACAACAACCTTATGAAACCTGAATTTTTTGTGGACAATTTTGACAATCTTGAAATTTTGACAGTCATATTTTAGATACTATGTCTACCTTAAAAAAAAAATACCCAACTATTGAAACCTGGAAACTTCAATTTTCCAATGACTAAATTCAGTTCAGTTCAGTTCAGTTCAGTCTCTCAGTCGTGTCCGACTCTTTACGACCCCATGAATCACAGCACGCCAGGCCTCCCTGTCCATCACCAACTCCTGGAGTTCACTCAAACTCATGTCCATCGAGTCGGTGATGCCGTCCAGCCATCTCATTCTCTGTCGTCCCTGTCTCCTCCCACCCCCAATCCCTCCTAGCATCAGACTCTTTTCCAGTGAGTCAACTCGTCGCATAAGGTGGCCAAAGTATTGGAGTTTCAGCTTTAGCATCAGTCCTTCCAATGAACACCCAGAATTGATCTCCTCCAGAATGGACTGGTTGGATCTCCTTGCAGTCCAAGGGACTCTCAAGAGTCTTCTCCAGCACCACAGTTCAAAAGCATCAATTCTTCGGTGATCAGCTTTCTTCACAGTCCAACTCTCACATCCATACATGACCACAGGAAAAACCATAGCCTTGACTAGACGGACCTTTGTTGGCAAAGTAATGTCTCTGCTTTTTAATATGCTATCTAGGCTGGTCATAACTTTCCTTCCAAGGAGTAAGCATCTTTTAATTTCCTGGTTGCAGTCAGCATCCACAGTGATTTTGGAGCCCAAAAAAATAAAGTCTGACACTGTTTCCACTGTTTCCCCATCTATTTCCCATGAAGTGATGGGACCAGATGATCTTTGTTTTCTGAATGTTGAGCTTCAAGCCAAACTTTTCACTCTCCTCTTTCACTTTCATCAAGAGGCTTTTGAGTTCCTCTTCACTTTCTGCCATAAGGGTGTTGTCATCTGCATATCTGAGGTTATTGATATTTCTCCCAGCAATCTTGATTCCAGCTTGTGCTTCTTCCAGCCCAGTGTTCCTCATGATGTACTCTGCATATAAGTTAAATAAACAGGGTGACAATAGACAACCTTGACATACACCTTTTCCTATTTGGAACCAGTCTGTTGTTACTTTTAGTTAACTGCCTCTTGCACTTAAATGAGGGACAAAAATGCTTTAGTAGAACATGTATTTTGATTTTTGGTTTCAAAAGATTAGTTACCATTCTTTTTCTTTTTTAGTCACCATTCTTTTCCATATTTTAGCTTTTAAAATCAATTACAGAAATAATACATATCCATTGGTATATATTCAAGCCATAAAGCATTTATTCAGAAAGAAAAATGACTTGCATCCCAGCTTCTGATCCCACACCTTAATATAACCACTGCTGAGTTTATTTTATACCTTTTCTGACTTTTTTTATGCTTACTAAATATATTAGTTGTTTATACACACACACACATACACCACTCATATACTTGCATGCTTTTCCTGAAAAATGTCTTAAACATGCTTTCTTCTACACATCAGTGGGCTTTAAAAACACTTAAACCCTTTGTGTTCTGGCTGGCAGCATCCTAGAGAAGTTACTAGTTGGTATTTTCTCAGGGCTTTAAACACCAAGGCTTACTTAGTTTTTGGGAGTCACTGGATATAATCTTCCAGAGGGTAGGGACTAGGGCACATTCAGGAATGTGGTGTGATCTGATAATGATACCCATCTCACGACAGAGGAAGGAATGGAGACTTACAGGGAAGCCAGTAAAGTAGGAAAGAAAAAAATTCTTCCGAGTTCATGAGGGTGAACATTTAACTGTTGCGTTGAGTTACATAGCAAGTAGTTTGATTTCCAGGGAAACAGGAAGGCAGATGGCATGCTCTCAGGTTGCAGTTTTTTACAACTTTGTCTCTCTTCATTCTCTTCTGCCCCTCACCCTTTTTTTGGTCCATGAGAATAGAAAATAAATTTGGGGTGGAGTAGAGTGGAGAGCAAATTGACTCACTGGGCTATGCCCTTCACACTGGCATTCAAAAGCATGCAAGTTGGCTGCCCCAGGTTCTGATCTATGGCACTGCAGTCCAGAGAACTATAAGAGTTTCTGTAAGTGATGGGGGCTCTGGACTTAGGCTGAATTGCACTTGTCGGGGTTTTTCCACAGTGCCCACCTTATTACACTAGAGAGGCAAGTTTCATTGCTTAAGGGGACAATTTACGGCAATGGGCTTATCTCCTTGTTTTAGCTCTTTATGTTTTTCTGCCTCTTAATAAAATGTGAAGTCACAAAGCAATTAAATAGTGGTGTAGTTTTCTGGCAGGAGGTAGAGAATGGCTAACCAGCGGAAAAGGCTAACATGATTGACAGAGGCTGACTGTAAGATTTACATTGAGAATAACTCGTTCTTCAAAACTTTCTTCATTTTCTTGTGGGAATTATGGGGTAAATCATACACCAGGAGGATGGATGATTAAAAATATAGGAGTTATGATTTCTTTTTGACTTTGTAAGTCTCTAAATCCTCCACCTTAACAGAGTTCTCATTTCAGGAACTCTTGATAAAATGATGGGAACCAGTCCTGGAAGAGAAGAGAAGCAGAAACACTTTAAAATCCTAAATTGTTAGTAAGCTTGAGATTGTTTATATTTTGTAGACTATCTTGAGGTCCAGTGAGCTGAAGTAGAGAAATAACTCAAATCTACAAGTGTAGATATTTTTGAATATTCAAATATATTGAATGGGGTAATAACTGTTAGTTTCCACAGTTTTAGAAATTTGTTGTTGTTCAGTCTCTCAGTCATGTTTGATTCTTTATGACTCCATGGACTGCAGCACACCAGGCTTCCCTGTCCTTCACCGTCTCCCAGAGTTTGCTCAAACTCATGTCCACTGAGTCAGAGATGCCATCCAACCATCTCATCCTCTGTTGTCACCTTCTCCTGCCCTCAATCTTTCTAAGCATCAGGGTCTTTTCCAGTGAATTGGCTCCTTGCATCAGGTGGCCAAAGTACTGGAGCTTCAGCTTTAGCATCAGTCCTTCCAATGAATATTCAGGACTGATTTCCTTTAGGATTGACTGGTTTGGTCTCCTTGCAGTCCAAGGGACTCTCAAGAGTCTTCTCCAATACCACAGTTCAAAAGCGTCAGTTCTTTGGCACTCAGCCTTCTTTATGGTCCAACTCTCACATCCGTGCATGACTACTAGGAAAACCATAGTTTTGACTATACAGACCTGCAAGGAGTTTTAAGCCAACTTTATCACTCTTTCATCTTCATCAAGAGGCTCTTTAGTTCCTCTTCATTTTCTGCCATAAGGGTGTCATCTGCATATCTGAGGTTATTGATATTTCTCCCAGCAATCTTTAGTAATATTTAATTATGACAGTTAAAATGTGGAAAATTTTGAGAAAACAAGTACAAGTCTGGAGAGTTAATATTCCATGTCATTTTTATTCCAGCCTTCTCTACCATATTAAAGAAATCTTTTAATTTAGCCACTTTGTATTGATGATAATTTGTTTATTCCAAATTAAGAGAATTGATAAAGATATAAAAGTTCTCATATCACTCTTTCTTGTTACAGAAACAGTTTGATTTTAAGAAGTTATGAGAAGCTACCTTCTTGTATCCTAATGATCACATGAAATGGCCAAAGCAAAAAGCTTAAAGTAAAATGCAGTTGTTGATACCTGTTGAGAAGGATTAACTGAGAGTTAATTGATGTGGCCCAGAAAACAAGTAACTAAAAGGACAGTACTTTTTCTGGTGTGAATGCACTCTGAAGGGGATTTCCCACCACAAAAAGAAGAACCAGAGAATCAACTGCAAAGTGATTCTACTGCTGTTTAGGGTGTTTTTCCAAATAGATTCCTAGTGAGAATATTTGTACTGAAAGAATAGGAGAAATGCTGATTTCTAGAACTTGGTAAAATGATAACAGGAAGCTTTTATACCAAATCAGTTACATCTTTTCCAGCTTCATCCCCAGCGTGCTGTGTCTGAGCTGTGATTCAGTTTCCTCACCTGTAAAGGAGGATGGTACTTCTTAGAAGTTCATTGTTGTAGATCGTTTGGAGAGAAGAGAGACTGAAGGCATCCAGGGCCGTCTGTCCTCTCAGCCCTTATCCTAATTTGAACTAGGCTGTGTCTCAGGCAGTGGATCATTTTGCTGCCCCGGGGATAGTGCTTACTTACAGTCCCTGGTTTTCAGTATGTTTTCTTCTCCCTGGAACAGTCCTTTATCTAGAGTGTTCCACAGAGAGGCATCTGCGTGCCAAAAATGCCCATCCACATTGGTATCAGTCTTACTATTCCAGAGTAAAGTAACTCAGTGGCGACTGGTGTTTTGATCTTAACTGTACATTATTTCTAAAGTTGTATTTATTGTTAATGAGATGAAATTCACATAACACCAACAACAAAAAACAAGCCATTTAAAAATTAACAATTCAGTGGCATTTATCACATTCAGAGTGTTATGCAGCAGCCATTTCTTTCTCGTTCCAAAGCATCCTATTACCTCAAAAGAAAACCCTAGATGTGTTAAGCAGTAACTCCTTGTTCCCTCCTGCCATTGCTCCTGGCAGCCCCTTCTGTGTTGTTTCTATTATGTCATGATTCTGGATATATCATGTAAATGTTATACATTATGTGACCTTATGTGTCTGGCTGTTTTCACTTAGTGTGTTTTTGAGGTTCATCCGGGTTGTAGCATGTATCAGCCATTTTATGACTGAATAATATATACTATATGGATATGCCACAATTTGTTTATCCATTCACCATTGATGGACATTTGAGTTTTTCTGCCTTTTTACTGCTGTAAACATGGATGCATAAGTATTTGAGTCCCTGTTTTCAGTTTTGGGGGTATATACCTAGAGGTAGAATTGCTGGGTTGTATGGTAACTCTGTGTAACTTTTTTGAAAAACTGCCAAACTGTTTTCTGTAACAACTGAACCATTTATGTTCCCACCAGCAATGCTTAAAGTTCCTATTTCTCTCTATCCTTGCCAACACTTATTTTTCCTTTATTTAAAAAAAAATTATAGCCATTTTTAAGATGAAGTGCTATTTCATTATGGTTTTCATTTATATTTCCCTAATAACTAATGATGTTGATCATCTTTTCATGTGCTTATTGGCCATTTGCATATCTTCTTAGGAGGAGTATTTATTCAAGTCCTTTGCCCATTTAAAACTGCGTTGTTTCTATTGTTGAGTCGTAAGAGTTCTTTTACATTCTGAGTATTAGACCCTTTCCAGATATATAGTTTGCAAATATTTTCTCCCATTCTTTAGGTTGTCTTTTCACTTTTTTTTTTTTTTAATTATTTTGTATTGGGATATAACCTGTTAAAAAACAATGTTGTGATAGTTTCAGGTGAACAGTGAAGGGACTCAGCCATACATATACACGTTATCTGTTCTCCCCCAAACTCCCTTCCCACCCAGGCTGCCACATAAAATTAAATAGAGTTCCATGTGCTATCCAATTGGTTCTTATTGATTATCCATTTTAAATATAGCAGTGTTTACCTATCCATCCCAAACTCTCTAACTGTCCCTTCCCATTAGTCTCTTTCTGTTTTGTGAGTTCATTTATATCATTTCTTTTTAGATTCCACATATGAGGAATGTCATACGGTTTTTCTCCTCTCTCTCACTTATTTTACTCAGTATGGCAATCTCTAGGTCCATCCATGTTGCTGCAAATGGCATTACAACATTCTTTTTAATGGCCGAGTAATATTCCATTGTACATATGTACCACATCTTCTTTATCTGTGCATCTGTCGATGGACATTTAGGTTGCTTCCAAGTCTTGGCTTATGGCAAGCCACTCCAGTACTCTTGCCTAGAAAATCCCATGGATGGAGCAGCCTGGTAGGCTGCAGTCCGTGGGGTCACTAAGGGTCAGACACGACTGAGCAACTTCACTTTCACACATTGGAGAAGGAAATGGCAACCCACTCCAGTGTTCTTGCTTGGAGAATCCTAGGGACGGGGGAGCCTGGTGGGCTTCCATCTGTGGGGTCACACAGAGTCGGAAACGACTGAAGTGACTTAGCAGTAGCAGCAGCAAGTCTTGGCTATTGCAAACGGTCCTGCAGTGAACATTGGGGTGCATTATCCTTTTGGATCATGTTTTTCTCCAGATACATGCCCAGGAGTGTCTTGATAATGTCCTTTGCACAAAAGTTTTTTTTTTTTTTTTTCCTTTTTTAAAGAGCTCAAGGATCTTTCTTTATTTTTCCTTTGTTGGACATGCTTCTGGGTTCACATCTAAGTATCCATTGCTTCCTAATCCAAAGTCAGAAAGATTCACCTTTTTATTTTCTTCTAAGGATTTTATGCTTTTTTCTGTTATATTTAGTTCATTAATCCATTTTGAGTTAATTTTTCATACTGTGTGCAGTAGAGGATCCAACTGGATTCTTTTGTATATGGATATCTGATTGTCTCAGCATATTTATTGAAGAGTTTATCTTTCTACATTGAAGAATCTTTGCACCCTCTTGAAAAACCAGTTGGCCATGTGTGTAAGAGTTTGTTTCTGCACTCTTAGTTCTGCTCCATTGATTTATATCTTATGCCAGTACTACAGTGTTTTGATTGCTTTATTTTTGTAATAAGTTGAAATTGGGAAATGTGAGTCCTCCAACTTTGTTTTTCTTCTTTGGTACCATTTTAGCTATTCAGAATCCCCTTGTATTACCATATGAATTTAAGAATCAGCTTTTCCATTTCTGGAGAAAAGGCTGTTGGAATTTTGATAGGAATTGTGTTGAATCTGTAGATAATATGGGGTGGTGGTATCATCTTAGCAGTGGTAAGTCTTCTAATTCATGAACGTAGGATGTCTTTCTATTTATCTGGGTTTTCCATATTTTCTTTCAGCAGTGTTTTGTAGTTTCCAGGGTATAAGTCTTTTGTCTCCATTAAATTTATTCTTAAGTATTTTATTCTTTGGATACAATCATAAATCGTTTTCTTATTTTTTTCTGTTAGATTGTTTTTTCTCGATGTATAGAAACACAGCCGCTTATACATTATTTTTACTTTTCTAAAATTTAAAGTTAAAAGAATGATCTCCACTGGTTATTTTAAAAATTAGTTAAGAACCCCAATGTCTCTACAGATATTTTCCTAGAGTGATTCTTCTTAAGTTTGGTATACATCCTTTCATATATTATATATACAATGTATATATATTATATATACACATATTCACTTTTTTGTAGACTCGTTTTGTCTACATTTTAACTTATTTTTACTTAATTATAGATTATGAATACATTCTTTGTCAGTACATCTAGATGGACCTTATTCTTCTTAAATGCTGGAGAGTACCTTTTTGTACTGTTTTGTTTAAAAGTTATATTTTAATGAGCATTTAGTGTGTTTTCAGTTTTTTTCTGTTTTAAACATTGCAAAAATTAACAGTCTTTTTACCTTAGTGTATACTTGTATATCTTTAAGATAAATTCCTGTAAATAAAACTACTTAGGTAAAAAAAGTTCTTATATCTTTTGATGAACAGTAAGTGATCTTGTTTTTGTTTTTAAGTGCCTATCTGCTGTGGGCATAGATGCTATTTAATGTTATGGTGCTGGAGAAGACTCTTGAGAGTCCCTTGGACTGCAAGGGGATCCAACCAATCCATTCTAAAAGAGATCAATCCTGGTGTTCATTGGAAGGACTGATGCTAAAGCTGAAACTCCAATACTTTGGCCACCTCATGCGACGAGTTGACTCACTGGAAAAGAGTCTGATGCTGGGAGGGATTGGGGGCGGGAGGAGACGGGGACGACAGAGAATGAGATGGCTGGATGGCATCACCAACTCGATGGACATGAGTTTGAGTGAACTCCGGGAGTTGGTGATGGACAGGGAGGCCTGGTGTGCTGTGATTCATGGGGTCGCAAAGAGTCAGTCACGACTGAGCGACTGAACTGAACTGAAAGAGCATCACAATGAGTACTTAAATGTTTGAGGGAAAGTGGAGAAAAGAGTGTGACTAACCCATATAATATATTAATAAATGTAGTAATCTAAATAGAATATAAGTAATAAAATCCTCTTTGGTATGTTTGAGAGATTTGTGAACAAGATGTTTTAAAATTCACTGTCAGTCCAGTTTACTGTTGTCAAGTGAGGAAGCAGCTAGTAGCACATAGACACCTCTTGAGCTTTCCTCTCTCTTGCCGTTTGTATACCCCACCCCACTCCTAACATAGATTTCTTTAACCACACCCCACCCACCCATTGCTGGCAGTCACTCTTAAATATCTTTGAATTTTATGCCAAAAGATCTTTTGCCTGGTTGACAGATTGTTTGAACACCTAGTATTTTCTTGTTCGGCCATTTAAGAAGGACCACTTTGAGAATTTGCTAACAGGTTCTAAAGTTAGACTTTGTTTTGTTCTGGACTAACTGAAAAGCTTAGCTAAACTGCAGAAAGCAGACCATATTCATTTTGGGGAAGGTCACTGTGATATTCTTTCACACCGAATCTTATCTCACATCTTTCTATGCTTGTCTATGGTTAGCTAGGTAAAGCAGAGGAATAGACTTTATTTTTTTCATAAAAGAATGTGCTTTCATAAAAAAATATGCTCCAAGTAAAGAAAACCAAATGAAAGTGGGAAGTAAGGATACAGCAGTTGCTTTCCTCATCCATATGATTTTTTTAAAAACTTTATTTTGAAATAATAAAAATTAGTTTATTCTCCAATTTTAGACTTGAAGCAAAGTTGCAAAAGATAATACAGAGTTCATATATACCCTTCAGCCAGATTCCCCTAATGTTAACATCTTACATAACCATAGTTTTCTTATCAGTTATCAGGAAATTTTAAGTTGATAAAATACTTTTAGCTCAACTACAGGCCTTATTAGCGTTACACACAGTTTTCTACTAAAGTCCTTTTTCTGTTCCAGGATCCAGACTGCATTTAGTTTTTCTGTCTTTAGATTTCTATACTGTGACAGTTCCTCAGCCTTTCCTTGTCTATCCTGATCTTGCTACTAATATTTTTGAGCAGTACTGGTCAGTTATTTTGTTTAGTGACGCTGAATTTGAGCTTTTCTGATGTTTACTTTGAGGTTATGTGTGCTTTTGGGGGAAGAATACAGCAAAAGTGATGTTGTGGTTTTTAGTGAGTGATTACATAGTGTCAGTTTCTCTGGATTTTTGACTCTTCATTTTCAGTTCATTCCTTATTTTAAAGTAATCAGAATAGTTTTTGGTTCTCTGTATTTCTGTTATTATATCCAAGCTCTTTTGGCCAGCAGTTTCTGTGAAAACAAAGCATAATTCAAGGCATATTTTATGTGTGATGATTGAAATGATAGTAGTTGCAAATCTGTTTGTCTACAATGATAATGATCTTCCTAAGCATTTTGCTCTATTTCAAAATTCATTCTTGGGTTTTACCACTGTTTCTTAGGTAGAGAGAAAGTGTCTCTTGTTCCTTTTTCAACAAGAATCAGGTTTATATCATAACTTTAAAAGATGAATTTTTCAGGTACATTTTCCTCATTTTGTAAGAAATTTTCATATTGTTCCCACTTCCTGTATACTTTAATTTGGGAGTTCAGTTCAGTTCAGGCGCTCAGTCGTGTCCGACTCTTTGTGACCCCATGAATCACAGCACGCTAGGCCTCCCTGTCCATCACCAACTCCCGGAGTTCACTCAAACTCATGTCCATCGAGTCAGTGATGCTATCCAGCCATCTCATTCTGTCGTCCCCATCTCCTCCTGCCCCCAATCCCTCCCAGCATCAGAGTCTTTTCCAGTGAGTCAGCTCATCACATGAGGTGGCCAAAGTATTGGAGTTTCAGCTTCAGCATCAGTCCTTCCAATGAACACCAGGATTGATCTTCTTTAGAATGGACTGGTTGGATCTCCTTGCAGTCCAAGGGACTCTCAAGAGTCTTCTCCAGCACCACAGTTCAAAAGCATCAATTCTTCGGCAATCAGCTTTCTTCACAGTCCAACTCTCACATCCATACATGACCACTGGAAAAACCATAGCCTTGACTAGATGGACCTTTGTTGGCAAAGTAATGTCTCTGCTTTTTAATATGCTATCTAGGTTGGTCATACTTTCCTTCCAAGGAGTAAGCGTCTTTTAATTTCAAGGCTGCAATCAGCATCTGCAGTGATTTTGGAGCCCAGAAAAATAAAGTCTGACACTGTTTCCACTGTTTCCCCATCTATTTCCCATGAAGTGATGGGACCAGATGCCATGGGATTAGGTATAATACGGTATAATCCTTAGCTGGTAAATAAAGCCTGGTGTTATAATGTTTTGAAAATATACCTGGCTATCTCTTGACATTTAAATGTATAAATTATCTTTGCAGCCATAAGTGATCTTGAAGTAGCTTTGATAACTTATCATAGTATGGTCAGTCAGCCAAAAGAATTTACAAAGAATAGCTTGGGTGTCTTGCGTCCAGTTTAAAGGTTAATAGTTTGAGACTACTGTAATTAGTTATGTGGAGAGACACCTCATTAACATTTAGTAGTTGCTTATTCTTAATAGTTCCTACATCAATCATCATTCTCTTTTCCTTTCCCTCATCTAGAACAGAAATATTTTACTAATTGTATTAGTATTAATATGTTCTATTTTAATTAAAAAGAGCAAATGCACTTGTTTAAATTTTTCTCTTTTAAAGCAACCTTATACAGAGGAGAAGAGGTTAGAGTGAGGCTAAAGTTGTAATGTGTATTGAACTCATAACCTGGGAGAGGGTGATATTTACTGATAGTATTTTATGGTTTGTACACTGATCTTGTTTTTGTTTGTACTGAAACAAAATTATGAGTTGGTCAAAAAAAAAAAAAGAATTTCTAAAACTGTTTTAAACTTTCCATACTTGCTTTTGTTTTACATTAAGTCATGGTTGTGGAAGTAAGTGGAGTGTCATTGGCCCTATATTTCAGCAAAAGAACCTTCTCGTCCTATAAAGGGGTACAGTTGATAGATATGTTTAAGGTTAAAGTTAGAGGTAATATTCAAAGTACCAAACAAGTATTGTTGTGATTATTTGGGTTCTTGATTTCACTTCCTTCCTGGAGACATGATAAATAATGATGATGAAGCTAATAATCATTTATTAAATAGGAAGCAACAGTTAGAACTGGACATGGAAAAACAGACTGGTTCCAAATAGGAAAAGGAGTACGTCAAGCTTGTATATTGTCACCCTGCTTATTTAACTTATATGCAGAGTACATCATGAGGAACTCTGGGCTGGAAGAAGCACAAGCTGGAATCAAATTGCCGGGAGAAATATCAATAACCTCAGATATGCAGATGACACCACTCTTATGGCAGAAAGTGAAGAGGAACTCAAAAGCCTCTTGATGAAAGTGAAAGAGGAGAGTGAAAAAGTTGGCTTGAAGCTCAACATTCAGAAAACAAAGATCATGGCATCTGGTCCTATCACTTCATGGGAAATAGATGGGGTAACAGTGGAAACAGTGTCAGACTTTATTTTTTGGGGGCTCCAAAATCACTGCAGATGCTGATTGCAGCCATGAAATTAAAAGACACTTACTCCTTGGAAGGAAAGTTATGACCAATCTAGATAGCATATTAAAAAGCAGAGACATTACTTTGCCAACAAAGGTCCGTCTAGTCAAGGCTATGGTTTTTCCCGTGGTCATGTATGGATGTGAGAGTTCGACTGTGAAAAAAGCTGATCGCCGAAGAATTGATGCTTTTGAACTGTGGTGCTGGAGAAGACTCTTGAGAGTCCCTTGGACTGCAAGGAGATCCAACCAGTCCATTCTGGAGGAGATCAATTCTGGGTGTTCATTGGAAGGACTGATGTTGAAGCTGAAACTCCAATACTTCGGCCACCTCATGTGATGAGTTGACTCACTAGAAAAGACTCTGATGCTGGGAAGGATTAGGGGCGGGAGGAGAAGGGAACGACAGAAAATGAGATGGCTGGATGGCATCACCGACTCGATGGACATGAGTTTGAGTGTACTCCGGGAGTTGGTGATGGACAGGGAAGCCTGGCATGCTGTGATTCATGGGGTCGCAAAGAGTCGGACACGACTGAGCGACTGAACTGAACTGATACACCAGACATTGTGTTGGGGAGTTTGCAAATATCATCTCATTTTTTCCTAATAGAAACCTCCTAATTTTTTAGAAGTGGAACTCAGTGCTTGGCAGGTTAAATGACTTATCCAAGATTGCACAGTTAGCCAGAGAACGGTCTGAATTTTGTCTGAGTTCACTGTTCATTCCAGATAGTATATACTGTGGCTGTCTTCATGTCAATAAAGATGAGAATGTCTCTATGATTGCCTTTCCTTCAAAGTATTTTTATATTCTAAAATACTTCAAAGGATCTTTAAAATGATTTTTTAATATTAGGGGTTTTTTCCTTTGGGCTTAGCTATTGTCAGGCTTTTGGTTCCTAGATATAAAATACTAGGTATGAGGAAAGTTATATTGCTCCCAGATGATACAATCATACTTTTTCTTGAACCTTAACATAACTTTTCTTTTAGACTTACTTTCTTTCCTATGAGTAGACTCCTGCTTCAAACTGGAAGAGTATTGTATTTAATGGCAGAGAAAATGAAGCACTAAATATGGCAGTGTGTAGACTATAAATATGAGTCAGTTGTGACTGCCTTGACCTTTGGTATGAATGCCCGGGGCTTCACCCCACACTCATTAATGTTGTATAGTTTGTATTTAGGAAGCCTGGCAGAATGATGCAACTGGGAACATACCTTGAATAAGTAAAAAGCCCTAACTTCAGCCCCATGTACAGTTCAGTTCAGTTCAGTCGCTCAGTCGTGTCCGACTCTCCGCGACCCCATAAATTACAGCACGCCAGGCCTCCCTGTCCATCACCAACTCCCGGAGTACACTCAAACTCATGTCCACAGAGTCAGTGATGCCATCCAGCCATCTCATTCTCTGTCGTCCCCTTCTCCTCCCGCCCCCAACCTTTCCCAGCATCAGAGTCTTTTCCAGTGAGTCAACTCGTCGCATGAGGTGACCAAAGTATTGCAGTTTCAGCTTTAGCATCAGTCCCTCCAATGAACACCCAGGATTGATCTCCTTTAGAATGGACTGGTTGGATCTCCTTGCAGTCCAAGGGACTCTCAAGAGTCTTCTCCAATACCACAGTTCAAAAGCATCGATTCTTCAGCGATCAGCTTTCTTCACAGTCCAGCTCTCACATCCATACATGACCACGGGAAAAACCATTGCCTTGACTAGATGGACCTTGGTTGGCAAAGTAATGTCTCTGCTTTTTAATATACCATGTACAGTTACCCTTCCTAAATTGCTAAGGTATGAGCATCTGATGACGCTGAGCTCATGATGAGATACTCTTTTGGAAGAAGATGGTCTTGAGAAGAGGAGGAGGATGGATTTTCATCTGGCACATCATTAAAAACCTGCCTTACAGACTCTGGACAAGGAGGGTTGTAGATGTTGGGCTTAAGATATTAAAGGGTTTTGCTGTGATGGATGGGTTGGGATGTGAAGGAGCTATCCAGCTTATCTAGTCTGAAAATTTCCTTCTTAGGCTAAGAAGAGAAGTGAAGGATAGCATAAACACAGCAGTCACAAAGAAACACTATAAAAGATTCTGTTTGACTATTGGATTTGTATATAAAAAGTCATGTGACTTTCATGTGAGTGACACTTCCACTAGGAAATGGAAATTGTCAGAGCATTTTATGTTTACTATATGTGCATCTAAGGCAGACAGTAGAACCACCCACTCACAACTAATCTTTCAGAGAAAGTTCTTGTCATTGTACTAACGAACTACTGAAGACATGACCATGTTGGGAAGAAGAAATTAGTCCAGGTCCGTTTTTTATCAGAGATGGGAAGTATCTTATTACTGCCTGTATTTTAAGTGACACCTAACGAAGTGACTTAGAAAATGAAATGTAGGGAAAAGATTGTTAAAATCAAATATGTGCCACTTGCAGACTCTTAAAACTTTTGAAGAATTGACCTAAGTAGAATTCACTGAGGTCTGACTCCCTAAAGTCAAATACTTGACATGAAACATCTTTTTGTCATTAGAATTTCCTTATTTTAGAATATTTGGACTCATGACTCAATGCAGTGATAAGTTCAGGTGTGTATGGACGGAGGGTGAGCCCTGCTGTGCTGTCCATGCTGCATGCAGCCCCTGGAAGGGGAAGGCCTAGATAACGGGCAGTGATAGAATGACAGAAACCCTCACCCACCCTCTTGGTTCTCATCCTTTTTTCTTTGGTTTTTTTGGTCTCCATGGCTTGCCCTAACACTCATACTGACTGGATCCCTTGCTCTTAACACGGCCAAGGATACAGAGATCAGCTTTGAGTTAGCTTTTTGTATCACTTGGTTTGATGGTTTCAGATAGGGTGTGTTTCAAAGCAGCTATTGAATAGCAAATAAAGCTTTTCTAAGTCCGTTGAGAATTTGGACTTGAAGCAGTGTTAAAGCATTTATGAGGATTCTTAGACATTGGTCACTGGGGATGCTTTTGATAATTTCTAAGGTAGTGAGACCACCCTGGCTACATATTAAATGCAGAAGAATTTAAGATGAGTGTGATGTGATATATTATGAATGTACACAAAAAATAACATGAATTAATGTCAAGTTTATTTAACTTAAAATTGCCTGGTAAATGTGCACCCAGATATTCTAAAAACTGGACCATCATTCACATTCTGTTTGTGTATTTTTTCTACATAGCATTATTTTATGTGCATGTTTTCGTAAATGGACAGAAGTCATATTTTAGGAACATAGTATGCTGTTGTGTTATGTGCCATGGTTTTTGCTAAGCTGTCCCCCGATGTTGAATATTTAGTCTGTTTCTCGTTTTTCTCTATTATATATACAAAGAACTGTAAAGGGCCATTGTTGCTATGGTAGTTGTTGAGCATCTGTTGGATATGCTCATATACATACATGACATCATGCTGTGATGCAAAGACAAATAAGGCAAAGAACGCTGTAGGAGACTAGAGGATGCTTTGAAAGATGCTTTCTGTCTAGTTTGAGGAAACCTCCATGGAAGAGTGGCGTTTGCTTTGGGGTCTTGAAGAATGAGTGGGAAATGGCAACCCACTCCAATATTCTTGCCTGCAAAATCCCATGGACAGGGGAGCCTAGCAGGCTAGTTCATGGGGTTGCAAAAGAGTCAGACCCGACGTAATGGCTAAATAACAACAGCCTGAAGAATGAATAGCAGTGAGAATTGCAAACATGGGAAAACTGAACTCTATGCAGTGAAGTAAGAAGTGAAGTGAAGTAAGTAACCACAGTATTGTGGTTGGAGCACATCAGGTCCATCTGCTGAAGAGTCTAAAATATATTTCATTACAAAGTGTCTTGCTATAAGGATGTGTTTTAAATATAGTTTGTAAAGTGTATGTACTATAAGTTTATGGTTAAAATGTTTTAAAAGAGATGTTGCATATAGAAAGTATGAGACTAGAACTTGAACTCCTCCTATTTGTTAATCACTTTTTAATCTTCGCTATCAGTGATTCTATAGGGCAGTCTTATGAGGGAACTAATCTGATTTCCAAGTGATGAAAGGGAGGCATTTAAGTATGCCATTTTGCATAAAATATAGGAGGTTACCAACAACAAGTGTATGAGCAAAGTCGAACTCATTCGAGCACGGAGCAAGGATTTTTAGATAGTTATTATTTGCTATATGGGTCAATGCTGGAGTAAAGAAATAGAAGACTTCCCAAAGAAACTAATGGATTAATTGAAGAAAGAACAACAACAAAAAAAAGCAGTAAAAACAAAATCTTAACAGTATGTTAAGCCCTTTGAAGTTTTCCATAGAGCACTATGAAGGCACTAGAAAGGGGCATTTATCGTGGGGTGAGGTGAGGAAATCAGGAAAGGCTTCCTAGAGGAGGAAATATCTACACTGGGCTTTACGGAGTGAGAGAAAAACAAAGAAGCCCTTCTATGGTAGGCAAGGTGATCAGCCTAGACAAAGGGATAAAGAAGTGAAAGAACATAAACACTAAGAAATATATACATATTTATATTTATGTAAATATATATATTATGCGATGCACACACACCCACATCCCTTCTCTGCAGCTGGAGAGGTGAGGAGATAAAAAAAATGAATAGCTGTGGATGACATGCTATAAGAATATTCTAAGTTTAAAAAAAAAAATCAGGATCCTCTTTACCCAGAAAGTGAATGGGATGGTCCAGGTTCACAGTGGTTGAGCAGAGCTATAGGGCAAAGAAGGAGCTAGGGAAGGAGGACTCCCTGGGGGCCCTACTCTCCCTGAAGAAACTGGTAAAGCGTAATCATCCATTCAGATTTTTATTTTTATTTTTTTTCCCTTAGTTAGTAGCTTTTTTAAAAAAAAAATTATTGGAGGTAAAATTGATTTACAGTGTTGTGTTTCAGTTGTATAGCAAAGTGACTCGGTTATACATATACATATATCCACTTTTTTCTAGATTTTTTTTCCCATATAGGCTATTACAGAATATTGAGTAGAGTTCCCTGTGCTATACAGTAGGTCCTTATTAGTTAGTTGTTTTATGTATCGTAGTGTGTGTGTATGTCAATCTCAGTCTCACAATTTATCTGTCTTCCCCATTATCGCCTGGTAACCATAAGTTTGTTTTCTGGAATCTAAAAAGAAGGGAGTACAGATGAACTTATTTACACAACAGAAGTAGAATCACAGGTATAGAAAACAAACACAGATTTTAAAGTGTTTTATCCTTAGGAAAAACTTTGGGGATGGGAGCTTAATTCCAGTTTGTGAGTTTTTCATGGATCATTCTTTAAAACTGACTCTTAGACTGGTCATCAGGAAATGATACCCTCTTTCACCTTCTTTAATCCCTTTGTGAGCTGTTGGGTCATTCAGAATGGCACTAAGGTTAAATTTGGCAAATCTTAATCCACTTGAAAACAGATGGTTAAGACTGCTAAACACACGTTCAGTCGCTGCCTCTCCTGTGAACTTGTTGGTTCTTGTGCAGATTCCTGCTTCCACCCAGTTCCAGGATCAACTGCACATACCTGCCTCACCCCAATCCAGAAGGGCCGGCCTTACTTTCTTCACCCAACCCAGAAGTAGAGTTCTAGAAATGTTTACTTCCAGGGCTGTAAGGATGTCTGTAACTTCTCCCTTTCCTTGTGCTCTTAACTTCCTGTGCTTGGAGGGAAGCACTTGGTAAGGTGGCAAGGACTTTTAGACAAAGAAAAAAGCACTGGAATAGATGTGGTATTGAAATTAGACTGATTGCTGGGAAGCACCATAGCAACCCTCTTTCATGTTTGTGCTATCCTTACTTAGTTGTGCATAGTATACATCATTTGTTTTCCCTTTGAAAATTTCCACGTGTACGTGTGGATCTGTGTGATGTATCTAATACCATGGAATCTTTGAAGTAAAGAGTATAAAACTTTCAGAGTTACAACATAAATGACTTATTTGATGTGTTTCACATTCTATGTCAATAAGTAGGTCAACTGTCCTTTATTCAGTTCAGTTCAGTTCAGTCGCTCAGTCATGTCCGACTCTCCGCGACCCCATGAATCACAGCACGCCAGGCCTCCCTGTCCATCACCAACTCCCGGAGTTCACTCAAACTCACGTCCACAGAGTTGGTGATGCCATCCAGCCATCTCATTCTCGGTCGTCCCCTTCTCCTCCCGCCCCCAACCTTTCCCAGCATCAGAGTCTTTTCCAGTGAGTCAACTCGTCGCATGAGGTGGCCGAAGTATTGCAGTTTCAGCTTTAGCATCAGTCCCTCCAATGAACACCCAGGATTGATCTCCTTTAGAATGGACTGGTTGGATCTCCTTGCAGTCCAAGGGACTCTCAAGAGTCTTCTCCAACACCACAGTTCAAAAGCATCGATTCTTCGGCAATCAGCTTTCTTCACAGTCCAGCTCTCACATCCATACATGACCACGGGAAAAACCATTGCCTTGACCAGACGGACCTTGGTTGGCAAAGTAATGTCTCTGCTTTTCAATATACTATCAAGGTTGGTCATAACTTTCCTTCCAAGGAGCAAGCGTCTTTTAATTTCAAGGCTGCAGTCAGCATCTGCAGTGATTTTGGAGCCCAAAAAAATAAAGTCTGACACTGTTTCCACTGTTTTTCCATCTATTTCCCATGAAGTGATGGGACCAGATGCCATGATCTTCGTTTTCTGAATGTTGAGCTTCAAGCCAACCTTTTCACTCTCCTCTTTCACTTTCATCAAGAGGCTTTTGAGTTCCTCTTCACTTTCTGCCATAAGGGTGTTGTCATCTGCATATCTGAGGTTATTGATATTTCTCCCAGCAATTTTGATTCCAGCTTGTGCTTCTTCCAGCCCAGTGTTCCTCATAATGTACTCTGCATATAAGTTAAATAAGCAAGGTGACAATATACAAGCTTGACGTACTCCTTTTCCTATTTGGAACCAGTCTGTTGTTCCATGTCCAGTTCTAACTGTTGCTTCCTGACCTGCATACAGGTTTCTCAAGAGGCAGGTCTGGTGGTCTGGGATTCCCATCTCTTTCAGAATGTTCCACAGTTTATTGTGATTCACACAGTCAAAGGCTTTGGCATAGTCAATGAAGCAGAAATAGATGTTTTTCTGAAACTCTCTTGCTTTCTCCATGATCCAGCAGATGTTGGCAATTTGATCTCTGGTTCCTCTGCCTTTTCTAAAACCTGCTTGAACATCTGGGAGTTCACGGTTTACATACTGCTGAAGCCTGGCTTGGAGAATTTTGAGCATGACTTTACTAGCGTGTGAGATGAGTGTCCTTTATTAGTATTTGTATATTCTCTTAAAGACCTAAAATAAATATTTTGACTTTTAAAAAATTCTCTATTGAACAATGCAATTAGAAAAAGGTGATTGTCTTAGAGCATCTGAGATGAAGATAGTTAACTTGAGGGTATTTGCATGTGCAAATTGTGAGTGAGTTGAAGATCACAAGGGTGGGCTGTATCTGCAATCTCTACCTCAGAGTAGTGCAGTCATTACCCAGGCTGGGCTGATTTGGTCAGTCTGTCCTTCAAACCAAGGGGATAAACAGACTTGACCCACTGTTCACAGAATGTTGTCAGTTTTTAGGGTGTGACCGTTGAAACACACCTGAGAAGCTACCTAGATGAAGCCAACTCATAAAGTTACTTAAGAGCCTCCACCCCAGTTGATGGTCCAGATTGTCTCCAAGGGAGGTGAGCTGAGCCAGTATTAAGTCTGTGAGTGGGGTTAGGCAGTGGTGATAATGCATAATGGATGCATTCATACACATCATTTCGATACAGCATTTTCTTGGATGGAAGCATGGGAAGCAAAACATGAGCACGTACTCACACTTCTTGGTAGCTTTCTGTGTCACCACTGGCCTCCTGCTGTTCCTTCTTGTCCATCTACCCACTGGGACTTGAGCTTCTGAAAGATCACTGAAAATCCTTATGTTCTGAGAATCTGAAGGGGAGAAAACTTGACCCCTAAGGCTTTGGAAAGTCAGTTGAAACAATAAAAATGTTTTTAAAAGATTGTCCACACCTAATAGTTGGCTTTGACTAGAAAAAATTTACATGTTATTGAACTGATCATTATGATGTTTTTGTGATGCCACTGAAGTATTTTAATTTAGAAAGAACTTTGGTAGGTTTATGCCTTATATTTTAAATGGATTTGTTTGTAAATTCTAAGAATTCCTTAAACTTCTAATCCCTACCTCAAGTCCATTTTAAATAGACCCTGTAGATGTTGATCCTGCTACTGTGTTTTATCTTTTAAGTCATTGGGACCTCTTTAGTGAACTTCAGCAAAATTTAGGAATGCTTGTAAATTCCAATGAAGGTAACTCTAAATAAAGGAGGGGTAGGTCAGTATCTTAGTCTGGAACTACGATAAGATTAATTTTCCTTGAACCACTATGTAGCAGGTTTTTTATATTTACTTGTTAAAGAAAGTCAGTGAAATATTTTAAATTATATATAAATTTTACTACTATAACAGGTTTCGTCTTTCTTACATACATTTAGTTTACATTTTAGTTATGTGGTGTATTTGGAGTACTACTTTTACCTAAGATGGTACAGATTTCCATTCATTTACAAAGCCTTTACAATTATAATGATAAATAGTATTTAATCATATTAAAGTACCATAAAGTACCATAATCTATAAACCATCTTCCCGAAGTTAAAAATGTGGATTGTGTGTAATTCTTTGGTACTTCTTCAGGCCATTATAAATTATTTCTTTGTGATAAATTCACAAGAATAACAAGGCTAAAGTTCTGATTTGGCTAGAGTTTCTATTTATCCAAGACTCTTTTTTGATTATAAATGCATGATCATCCTAATAAATGAGCCTGGTATAGAAGTATATAAAATACAAATTCTCTGTGGGACCTCAGTCCCATTCCAAGTGAGCCCTTAGGCACAGGTCGTATTGAATGAGAAAAGATAGTAGTGATGAATGGAATGGTATGGAAGTAGTGATGGTATACTGTGTAGTTTAAAGTACTGGTTTTTTTGTATGATTTGAAAAATGGAATCCAAGCAGTTCCTTCCTTAGACAAGACACAGCAGTATGAAGTGTTGGTTTACTATAGTAGCTGGTTGACAAATTGCAATCTCCTGTATCAGGTAATGTTAAGTGATTTCCATGCCTCCTTGACTCTATCAAGAGGTGGCTGGAACCAGCAGGGCTGAGCTTTCCTGGGTTTAAAGGTCATTGAAGAATCCTTCTAGATAAAAGAGGAATTGTGTACTCTAGGCCCTGGAGTGATGACTAGGCTTGAAAAGCCAGGAGGGCCAGTGGAGACAGTTCTGGTACGCTAAGGGAAGAACATGCTTTCGGCTGCATGTCTGTGACCTGAGTGTCTGTTTGATTTCATCTTCTAGACCTACCAGCAGAAATCAGATATGTAGTCTTTCCCACTTTTCTGGGAATTGTGGCTGAGCAAAGAGAAAGAAGCCCACACATAAGATCATTCTTCACAGAAGTGTTAGTTTATTCCCTGAGTCCATGGAAGAATAATGCACTTTGGTTGTTTCTTTGAATTATTCACCATTATTTTTCTCTAAGATTTGTCCTCTCTGTCCTGTGCGTGCTCATGTTGCTACTCCAGGCTGAGTGTAACCAGATTGCCTTATTACTCTGCCTGTCAGCCATGTCTCCATCCTCAGTTCATACGGAAGGTAGACCTGACATGCATGGTGGTTTTTGGCCTTTGGGGTTGTTAGCTGTCAGTCCCCAGCATTCCATTTTCTAGTATTGTGCCTGGTCCAAGCTTATGACCTATAAAAACAATAGGCAAATTAAGGAATCTTTTAGTAAGTCTCAGATAATTGTCAGTGAACAAAGAATCCTGCTAACCTGGCCAAGTTCCTCACTGACTTGGTACTTTAGTTTCCAGTATGTTAAACTGGGTTTCTAGACTTATCTCCAAGTGGGTTGCCATTTCCTTCTCCAGAGGTATTTAGAAATAGGACAAGGTATAAAAGCAGTGAGAGTCAATGAATTTGTCAAATGGAAAATGAAAAAGCAGTCCCATAAGGTGAAGAAGCTTCAGGAATTTAACATGAAATCCTAAGGATGAATTTAACCTTCACCCTAAGATGATGATGTCTTCTGAGGCCATACTAGAATATGTAGAAGACAGTGATTGTAAGTGAGAAATAACTCTGAATCCTGGTTTTGACCATCAGCTGTTCTTCTAATGAGGAGTTAACAAGTAGAAAGGGGACCCACACAAGGCAGGAATCATCATGACCTATGACACTTGTCTTCCATATATTTATGGTTATATGATCAGGGTTCCCACCGTGGCATCATACACACAACAAATGACAAGAATGGATTTCATTTATATGTACTCAGTCTTTCAGAAAAGAATTTATGGTGACTTAAGGATGTACAAAATGAAATTAATGATCAGTGGGTGAGGCTACTCGGACAGAGGGAAATAGTCAGAAGAGGAAATGAGGGATGAAGACAGAACATGTATTGTGTAAGGGCTTGTAAATACACTAGACATAGGCTGATTAACTCTGTGCGGTCCAGCAGCCAAGGCAAGGAAAGAATTGTGACCAGATCCATGGCTCACAGGTTGTTTAGGATTCTATAAGCTAGTTACTCAAAAAAAGCACAGGTACTCACCACACATGGATTAGTGGGCTATGCCATCAACAAGCCCTGATCCTAAGTGCAGCCATAGCCCTCACTGCTGGAGGAAGCGCAGGGCTTCTGTGCTTTATAGGAAAGTATCATTTGCTTCTATGCCCCTATTGTGCTGATAATACAAAGAATAATACCTAGACTGCAAACTTTCTTTTAGTAACTTTTCCCCTCTTTTAAAATGTTATAATAAGTGATACTTATGATATTAAAATAGGTTACTTGTTATACTTCCTGAAGTCTACTTTAGAAATAATGGGCCCGTGAGCACTTACATTTTTGTCTTTCTGGTATAATGACTGTGTTCACTAGATGGCAGTATCATCAGCCTTTTGGAAAGTTAAATGTGATCTCACATCTCTTTAAATACTGAAGATGCAGAAAAAGAGGAAAATCTTTTAACTGAACATGCAGGATCTCATTTCTACACCTCACAGGAAAGGGAGTTTTTCTGTTTCCTTTTTCTTCCGGGCAACGGAGAAGGTGCTGTCCATAGTAGCTGCACGCATACTGGGTGGCACTGAGTGTGCTTTTTCACAAGAAACAAGCAGGAGTGGCTGACAGTGATTCTGGACCAGCTATGGGATAGCAATGAAATGATAGGGTGAAAAATGTGTTTAGTAAGTGGGGATAACTTTTAGGCCCTCTGTGTTTGTTCAGATATCATTTCTAGCATCAAAGCAATATTAACCTGTCTCAGGAAATTAGATGATTTGATGTTTTTCTACTTATGTAAAAATCCTTTGTCCATTTCCATCTTTGAGGAGAGACTGCATTCTTTTTGAGAGCTTTTTTTAGTGAAAAAGTTGGACTTCTTTAAAAATTACAATATTATAAAGTAAAAAGTATCTGGTTGGATTTTAGGGTTTTTGCAGTGTATCTTAGGGCTTCCCAGGTGGCGCTAATGT
Organism: Moschus berezovskii; assembly: GCF_049115385.1. Taxonomy (NCBI): domain Eukaryota; kingdom Metazoa; phylum Chordata; class Mammalia; order Artiodactyla; family Moschidae; genus Moschus; species Moschus berezovskii. The sequence goes on along the minus strand of NC_142466.1, from coordinate 50,933,893 downwards.
GGAGAACCCACATGCTCGTGCAGAAGATGTAAGAGACACAGGTTGATTTTCTGAGTCAGGAAGATCCCCTGGAGAAGGGCATGACAACTCACTCCAATACTCTTGCCTGCAGAATCCCATGGACAGAGGAGCCTGGTGGACTCCAGTCCATGGAGTCACAGAGTCAGACCCAGCCGAGCGGCTTAGCACACGTGCCTGGCGTGCAGCGGACCTTGGGTAGCACGTGGGCCGTCTTAGAAGAACTGGTCTTTGTCCGCTTGGCATTCTGTTAATAGCAGTGCTGCTGGTGTCGCGAGCAGGACAGCTCTTCATTGCGTATCACTGTCCCGTGCGCCGTAGGGTATTCTGCATCCCTGGCCCTTATCCACTAAGTACCAGTCATGCCTCTCAGTCATTATGAGGACCCCACGACACAGATTCCCACGAGCCTCCTTAACAGGGCAAAGGAAGGAAGGAGGTGTTGCCCAGGGTTGAGAACCTCTGGATTAGAGGTTTTAAGTAAAGGAATTTGTGGAATGTAGTAGGCATGATCTCGTAAAGAAATGTTCATTAATAATTTTCTACTCTAAAAATCTTAAATTTTTACTCATTTGCATTTATTAATGGTTGTGATTTCAATTATTTCGATATAAGCACAGTTTTATGTAGTAAAAAACTGTAAATGTATCATTTTGTTATACTTTTTGTATAAACGCGTCATGTACTTTTTCTTCTACTCAGCTGTCTTTCCATCTACACATCATGCAGATAGTTCATTCTCCTCCGCCCCCGCTTCCTCCTCCTATTTTTAAAGGTACAACCATTTTTTTTCCACATGTCAGCTTTAGTATCATTTTCTTGAGAACTATGAATTATCTTTTTTGTTTGCGTTTTGATTGAAACTGTTAGTATACAAATAACTTGAGGATGAATTGTATTCTTTTCTCTTCTAGTCTTTCTAGCATCATACATTCTTCTTTTTGCTAGGCTTCCCTTTTTCCTCCCTTAAAAGTTTCTCTGGATGGGAGAAAGTCTTGGCTGCATTCTCCAACTCTTACTGATCTCATGTGTCTCTGAGTTATGGTTTGTGTACACACATGCTCTTCATTTCTAGGTTGTGCTAGTTGAGAAGAGAGTAATCTTGTTTTCTTTCTCTTTTTCTTTGTTCATCAACTAACTAAAAAACCCATTTGAGCTTAAGACCTAGGCCCTAGGATTCCAGTTTGTTCTCACGGTACCTAGCTCAAGGCTAGTCCATAGGATATATTCTCTTGGTAAAGATTAGATAGTTGGTGTGTCCCAAATTACCTTCCCTGGTTGGTCTTTGCATTTGTGCAGTTAATACCAGCTTCTGGATATAGATTGGGTCACTATAAAGTATGCCAAAGACATTAGGAGTAAATTTTATATCTTCCCTTCGACGTCTAAAGACAAAAGATGGTGGTAGAGGGGATTCTGAGTGGCACCTGATCTAACAAAAGATCCATGTGTAATGAAAGAAGAGGGACAACAACTGCTGAATCCACCTGGAAGAATGCTGACCTACTCCGGGTCCTTGGAATACCAAGGTCCAGAGGTGATGCCAGCTGATAACATATGCCATGCAGCAGAGTTGATGCCATTGCTCGCCCAGACAAACCTCTGAAGGCACACAGCAGAAGGGAATTCTATTAAGAGGCAGCAGTGACTCTTCAGTAATCATCATACCAGCCTTACCTCTCCACCCAGCATCAGCCTAGAACCACACCCCTGACTGCAGCTCAATAAAGGAGTGCTGTTTAATGCTAAAACATGTCAACCAATAAGATGGACTTTCAAGGTTTAAGTAATCTTGGGCACTTGTTTGCGTTACTAGGCTTTTAACTTTCATCCCATCCCTGCTGCTGCTGCTACTGCTAAGTCACTTCAGTCATGTCCGACTCTGTGTGACTCCATAGACGGCAGCCCACCAGGCTCCCCCATCCCTGGGATTCTCCAGGCAAGAACACCGGAGTGGGTTGCCATTTCCTTCTCCAGTGCATGAAAGTGAAAAGTGAAGGTGAATAGCTCAATCTTGTCCAACTCTTAGTGACCCCATGGACTACAGCCTACCAGGCTCCTCATCCCATCCCTGAAAGTGAAAGGGAAGTTGCTCAGTCGTGTCCAACTCTGCAACCCCATGGACTGTAGCCTACCAGGCTTCTCAGTCCATGGGATTTTCCAGACAAGAGTACTAGAGTAGGTTGCCATTTCCTTCTCCAGGGGATCTTCCCAACCCAGGGATCGAACCCAGGTCTCCCACATTGTAGGCAGACGCTTTACCCTCCGAGCCACCAGGTAAGGCCCATCCCTAGAGCTACCTTATTACAAGATGTATCCATGGGAACTAAAGAGACACTGTTTTGGCAGTTACTTCAAGGACTCCTCAGGGGCTAGTTGATATTCTTTCTACTCACATCTGAAGCAAGTGAATTAAAGATGGCAGATCTTATGCTGATTGTTAGAGTAGATACTTTGGATGCTGGTTAAGTTGCTATCAAACTGCATAACCTGGATCTCTAATGTACAAAGCCCTTATTTTGCTTGCCACTTCTATAAACTGTCCTTTAACCTAAAAACTGCATGTTTCCACACCCTCCAAAGAAATATTTGATTTATATTCAATTGGTACCTACCAGGTTTCACCAGTGAACTTATTATCCATCCCTCTACCCAAGCTTTTAAGTGCCCTAGGTAAGATACATAATAACAGTCAAGATAGTAATTATGCTCCATGACCCCGTATCTCAGGGGCTTTCTCTCAGCTGTCCTGTGTGTCCCTCGTGGGTCAGCTGTAGCTCTTCTCTGTGTTGACCTTTTGTCTGTTGATGGGCAGCCTCAGTCTGCATCACTGCTGCTCTTCAGAGCCAAGGAAGATAAGAGAGCAAGGTAAAGTTCCATGCTAGCACTTCAGGCTTCCTCTCTAAGTGATATGTGGTCATTGCCCAAAGCCAGCCACATGGCTACACTTGAGTGCAGCACAGGAGGTGCTATATAATTTCCCTTGGGAAAAGGCAGAAAAGTTTGGTAAAGAGTAATATGATCTGCCATGTGTCTGAAAATGCTGTTCCTACCCTAGATCTTAATAGTCTGAAAGAAAGTAGTTTCTTATTTGACTTTTCAAAACATAGTACTATAAATGAAGGGTGGGTCAGCCAGATTGATTTTTTTTTATTCTTGCAAGGAATCTATTATGACCAATAAAGTGTAATAAAGTTTTATGATATATTTTTCAGTTTTCAGTGGCTTAGTTTAACAGTTTGTATCCAACAGCTGTCACCTATCAGTTTTGCTGTTAGACATTTATATTTCAAAGCCAGATGTGTCCTTTGTCTTCAAAAAGAAAATGGAATCAGTTGTAGGGAAGGAAAAAGGAGTGAGGAATGGCAAATGTCTCATATCCTGGTTTTTACTTTCTTACTAATTTTTTTAAAAAACAGCAGCCCTTGCTCACCTAGGTGTATCTGTTTAGTCTGAGAAGATACTTTTCTTCTTGGCCAGAAGCCCGCCTGGAAGGAAGAGCCCAGTGTCACCTTTTCAGCTGCTCCACAGTGATAGGGAGCCAACTACTCTTTCATTTGACTGTGGGAGGAGGCACTGGCAAAATGGGCTGGTAGGAAAAATTGCTTCTCAGACTGAATTTTTCCCACTGTCAATTTAGGTAGATAGGGTGCTGCTCCACACCTATCTTCTTTGGCATAAGTTCAGATCAGCAGACCAGTTCCTGACACACATCTATACACACTTTGCACTACTTGTTCTGTTTTCTTCTTTTCTGCTTAAGTTTCTCTCAGGAATAAGCTCCACTTAAGGCTTATCACTTTTGTTGTCAAAAAGAAAACATATTTATAGAATGGACTATCTCATGGAAAGAGGGTGTGGGCAGAGTGGAGGAAGGAATGAATCCTGGGTGTTGTCAGTCAACAGTATTTATGGAACCACCCTCCGGACACCACGCTTATGGTGGGCAGTTACCAAAGAATACATGTGGCCCCCCGCCCCCTGTTAGCTACCCTGCACACTAGACGTCCTCCTGAAGAGTATTTCTGCTCATGCTTTTGTGGTTAGCTTATGTAGGATAAAGAACAGTAATTCCAAGAATACATTAGACAGTTCTAGATCTAGATCCCGGTGGTGTAGAACTGAGGCACTCACTGAGAAAAGGTTGAGTATTCTCACGTCCAGGTCACTTTTTTCTTCTTGGCCATGCCACACAGCTTGCAGCATTTTCGTTCTCCCAACCAGGGTTCTAACCCTGGCCAAAGGCAGTGAAAGCACCGAGTCCTAACCACTGGACTGCCAGGGAATTCCGACAGGTCCACATTTTTAATGCAGGAAAATGGTCTTGTCTCCTTGTCAAAATATTTATCAGGACATAATTTCTTTATAAGCAAAGACTTCCATTTTAAAGAAAACATGTTCACTTTTAGATACCTAATTCACTTCTTCACATCCATGAAATAATTTTTTGAATGATTATGAATAAGGAAGCTTGCTCAATGGGAAAAAAAAAAGTCTTCAACCACAAGACTCAAATTTTTCATCTGGGAAGAGAAGCTTTGATTCAGTAGGAAAGCCTTGTATGCACTGGGTGGGGAGACTGCCTTTTCTCTTCTGGCTCCTACCATCTCTTGTCTGTCCTGAGGCAGAACTGGCTCCACCCTATTATTCCAAGTACAATCTCCTCCTTCTAGTAGTTTGAACAAACTTACCTGCAGCCTTAAAATAGAGAATAAAGTTGTTGGAGGAAAAAAACAGGTAATTAATATTATTTATTTGGGTAACTTGTAAATTAAGAACATGTTTTTAAATGTGGACTTAACATTTTCTGAACTTACATTTACTATCTATTGGTGACATTCCGTAGCACCCTTAGGAGAAAAAACTATAAGCCTTAACTAGTGCAAGCCACTCTTTTTAAAGAAGCACATGCTCAGGTAATTTAAAAGTCCTCTCTGTAGGGCCAAATCTTCAGTGCTTTCTTCATAGTCCATACTTGTCTTAAAGGAGTAGGGGAGGTTGAGAGGCTTGGGATAGGTATCATATTATGCCTCAAAAATTGTTTTAGAAACGTAATTTTTCAAGCCATACAGTACTTAGAGGCATCTCAGTGCTTAACCTTTTTTATCTAGTTGAGTAGAAGATAGGACAGGAGAAAACAGGTAGAATAAAACTAAGTCAGCAGTGAGCTGTTATCCTGACAACTTCTACTTCAGGACAGATGCTAGGCATAATTTACCCTTTGCATAGCATCAGATTTGGGTGGGCCCAGTTAGGGCTTCCCTGGTGGCCAGACAATAAAGAATCCGCCTGCAATGCTGGAGACCCAGGTTCAATCCCTGGGTCAGGAAGATCTACCTCTCGAGTATCCTCACCTGGAGAATTCCATGGACAGAGGAGCCTGATGGGCTACAGTCCATGGGGTCACAAAGAGTTTTACTCAACCGAGCAATTGAACGCACAAGTTGCCTTAAACTTTGAAAAAGTGTATTTACAAAAAGAAGAGCTGGCATTAAGTCAGAATAGCTAAATATGCCATTCTTTTATAATGAGATGAACTGCTATGTAATCATAATAGCTTTCCAGCATTCAGCTAGGGACAGAATGGATGAAGATATTTAATGATCCACAAGGAATCTTGCCTTCAAATTGTTAGGTACATACAGTTTACAGAACACAGATTTTCTCAAGTTAGCATTACTGTAGTTTTCAGAGGGTTTATATATAATGTATTCCCATATTAAAAGTTTTTAATTAAAATTTTAGTTCTTTGCTATAATTTAAAAATACTTTAAAATCTAGATTTTCCTCAGGTGGGAGTGTTTCTCCAGGCATATTTGGCTGGTTTAAATTCTTCTGTTAACATTCTCAGTTGCCTGGTTCAGGTCTGGACAAGCCACAGGACTTTGTTCAGCCGCTGGTATCTTCTGAAATGCTCTTACTCTGTGTTACTCAGTGTCATTAACCACATCCCATTCTTTTCCCACCCTTTCTTGGAATAGGACACTAACTCTTTAACAATCCATCATCTTAAACCAGATTTTGTGGGTCACCTTAAGCAACAGGTAGTAATGTGCAAGAAAAAGAAAAGTTGGCATAGAGTAGAATCGGCAATAAAAAGAAGCATTTCTTTCTTTCAGTGACTACAGTCCTGTTGACAGCTTTTGTCTTAACCTAAATATAAGGCACCAGTTTGCTAACTGAATTGATCATATTCTAGATTGAAAAGTAGTAATCATTTGATTTATGAGTTGAAACTTGGGGCAAATTCTCTAATTTGCTTTTCTTACATCTGGCTTATCTAAACTTTTATGTAAGGGCTAAACTGCTGAAATAATTTCAGAATACTCAATACCAGAAATCTAAGATGCTTAATTGTCTCTCTGGTTTTCAAGAGAAGTTGAAGTCCATTTTCACCCTTTGAGGAAAGTGATGTATTATAGCTAAGAATTGTACTTTTGGGTTTCATCTGATAAAAAGAATAACTGAACAGTTGATGGATATCAGATAAAGTTAGCAGGGTAAATGGTTAATAAGTCCTATCAAGGATGAATTCATTTTGAACTCTTTGTATTAGCTCTGCCAGAATTAGATCATTATACGTGAGCTTTATGAAGCATTACTGACCTTATTGAACATGTGTATGGAAAGCCCCCACATGCACTCACGTCGGGTTTGAGTTTCATACTGACTTAGCAGTATGGAGATTCTCAAGGCATCATGTCAAAAAAGGAACCTGAATCCACACAGGGTTTTCTAATGTCCCCGTGGCCCATTACTGGAGGGAGAAAAAAGTAGACTTAAAGGCCTTAGACATGAATCATCTAGTACTGGTGAATCTACACTGTTTCTAAATCTTCAAGGAGCACAGATTCTGGGCAGTTAGAGATGAAGAGTCTGAAACTTCATGATCATCCGCTTCCTCCTTTCCCATGACTAACAGACATTCATCCTTCCAGCTGCTGTTGACGTTTTCTTTCTGTTTCTCTCATCGAGACCATGAGTTGCCCTCTCTCTAAGCAGGGCAAGCACAGCTCAGAACCCACTTGCCAGCCCTGCCTGCTCTCTCACTTGCTCCACATGCACGTAACCCATGTGGCATCTTACATTGACTGTGCCCTTCCCAGTGAAGGGGGTACAGTTTGGACGCTCTGCCAGAAGGCTTTGGCTTGTCTTGAGGACCTCTGGTGTTGCTTAAGCCTCTTGGAAAAAGAGATATTGAGAGAGAGAACAGGAATATAAGAACAAATCCCCAAAACTGCCTTAGGAAGGCCATGACAAGAATAAATGAAAGGCTACCTTGGATGAAACAGGCAGATTACAGCTATAAACTTACCTGTTGGATTCATTGACTTTCTGATCATTCCAAAGCTCCTGAAGCTAATATTGGAGCTCCTTAACCATTTGAAGAGAAAGTCTACAAGAGTTCAGAAAGATTTTTGGAAGAGGTTTTCTAGGTGTATTTGTCTTTTGTCAGTCATGAATAGGTTTCCTGAATCCTCTCAGCATGCAACAGGGATTTGCACAATTCTGTACCCAGTAAAAATTAGTCTTATTATTGATTGTTCCCTCTCACCAGAGTGGAAAGATGATTTGTTAATATCTTACCTCTTTAGTTCTGAGGAAGACGGAGATTACCATATTGGATTAGGTTCAGTTCAGTTCAGTTCAGTCGCTCAGTCGTGTCCGACTCTTTGCAACCCCATGAGTCACAGCATGCCAGGCCTCCCTGTCCATCACCAACTCCCGGAGTTCACTCAAACTCATGTCCATTGAGTCGGTGATGCCATCCAGCCATCTCATTCTCTGTCGTCCCCTTCTCCTCCTGCCCCCAATCTTTCCCAGCATCAGAGTCTTTTCCAGTGAGTCAGCTCTTCGCATGAGGTGGCCAGAGTATTGGAGTTTCAGTTTTAGCATCAGTCCCTCCAATGAACACCCAGGATTGATCTCCTTTAGAATGAACTGTTTGGATTAGGTTAGTGGGTCTAAACCCTGGCTATACACCATCAAAATCCTCAATGAGTTGGATTTTTTAAATACACTCATCCAGGCCTCACCCCCAACCCATGGAATCACCTGTGCAGTCTAGAAGCTCACACACATCCTGGTGGAAGATGCACGAGGGTGGACATCCAATTACCACATGGTGTTATAAATGCTCTAGGAGGCCCAGGCTTCTGCTTCTGTGCAAGCCACTTTCATTCGCTGAACATCCCCTGGGTACTTGGTACTATATATATGATTTCGCATTTTAGCATCATTGTGCACAATGTGCTTTTTTTTTTTATTGATCCTGTTCCAGATTGAAAAGTAGTAGTCATTTGATTTATCAGAGTTGACTCTTAGGTCAAATTCTTTATTTTCTCCCATCTGGCTTATCTAAACTTTAAGGGCTAAAGCGCTGAAATAATTTCAGAATACTTCTAAATTTGTTTTTGTTTTTACTTTCAAGTTGCTTTTGTGTTTATCTTATTTAATTTTCAAAATAATTCCAGGAAGTAGAAAGACAACCACATTGCCGCCAACACTTAAGGACACAGATATAGAGGGAAGGTGACTTGTCCCAGTAAAGTGAAGCCAAATCAGATATTCTGACCAGGCTTTCTGGTGCCTAGACTGATTGGTGGTGTTGTCACCACGAGGCAGCTTTCCATCTTTCTGGCACATTCACTTACCTGCCTACCACCCTAGAGACACTAATTGAAACTCATACCTTAACTGCCCAGATTAAACAGCTTTACTGTGTTATTGTCACTCCTGTGTGTATGGTGTATGGTGTGTGTGTGTGTGTATGTGAGTCCCTCTTGCAGATAAGGAAACCACAGTGAGGTTAAACTATCTGACAAGAGCCCATGCCAACTAGTGGCAGAGTTGACACTTAAAACTCAGGACTCCCAGCCTCAAAGCTTGTATCCATTTGACAGTTTACCAGTCCCCCAAGAGTTCTGCATGGTTATTGAGGCTCTGTTTCTCACACATTTGAGCAAACCTAGCAGCAGTAGCAGCATGAATCCATGTACCCATGGATCCTGTTAGCACTTTTTTTTTTACTGTCATGAAATTCTTAATTTGTCTAAAATCCATTTACTCCATTTTTACTACTCAAAAATCTGTATGTAAAAAAAATAAAACTATTGGCTTGGTAGAAAACAATACATGTTCATTTCTAACAAATGTCATCAATATAGAAAAATAGAGAAAGATAAAAATAATTCTAGAATTCCACTGAATTGTTGAATGGTTATTTTTGGACAATAACAGCAGTAAAAACCTCTTCTACCGCTCATTCTCATTGTACAAATATACAAAACTGTATAAAATTTCACCCTTCAAAGTGTTGTGTAGATTGAAGTACTAATTTTCTCAATATTCCCTCAAGGTTTAAAAGAAAAAGAGTGTATCTTTTAAGAGGTAAGTGATTTGCCCAAGTGCAGATGTTCAGTTGTTCATTGATTCTTATTGACAGAGCTCAGACTATGTAATGGGGGTTTCGGACTTAATTATGCATGGCTCTGCATCCTTGGTAGCCTGTACATAAGCTGCTTATTAAGAAAAGGAGAGAGAATGCAAACTTTGCATGATATTCAGAGAAATATTGAATCAGAATTTTCAAAAGTGAAATTTACTCAGTTTTTTTCTTTTAATATGAAGTATATTTTTCACTAAAATTGTTTTCAACCCTTCCTTAAGCTTATACCACACAGTTTGCTGTGACCACTTTTGTTGCTGTGCTGTGTCTTGGCACTTTACAAGGGAGGAAAAGAAGGGGATAAAGGAGTAGTCTGACTTGAACCAGTAGAGCAGTTCGTGGAACCAAAAAAATTTATTTGGAATTGATGACTTGTGTTTTCAACCTCAAAGGCTTCCCTTGAAGCAAAAAGAAGACAGTCATCTGTGAACCTCCTCACTCATGGTCCCTAAGGCTGTGATGGGGCACTGCTCTAGGCGTGGTGAAAGATGGCTGTGAGGGTGAATAAGGCATGGATCTTGTCCTGGAAGAAGCTTAAAATCCAGTGGGAGCAAGTGAAAAATGGGTAAATGATTACTTAAATTTCAAATGAATCTAGTATGTACCTGGAGAGCTGCAGAGAAGCATCCTAAAATTTACACTAAACAAAAGCATTTTTATCTCCTTTAAAAGTGCAACTTAAAACTTCCTCAATAAACCACCAAAAAGACTCTGCCTCTTAGTACAAGAGGCATACATCCAGTCTTTAATTTAAAATTGAAATCTTGACATGGACTTGCTTATGCCCTTGAGCAGACTATTTAAATTTTTTATTCCTTGATTTCTAAATTTATTTCTAAATAAAATGTCTGTGCAGCCTAATGTAAATGTCAGAGAAATCTGCATTTATAAGATGCTCTGGGGTCTGAAGGTGCTGCCAAGGTTATACAGCAGTTAAGGTTGTTAATGTCCAGAGCAGACCCCACAAGCCCACAGGGCCCTTCTTCAGAAGCAGATTCCTGTAGATTAGCAATAAGAGCCAGATTTCCTCAAAGAGGAAAAAGACTGCTCCTATCATGAGAAAGATTTGTTAAGACATATTTTTAGTACATTTTCCCAAGTTCTTATCAAGTAGGGCCCCCAGATAAGAACTGTTAAGTATTTAGCTGTAAGCCAAAGGTTGAGAATAGGAAACATTTAAATCTTTAAGAACTTGAGTCCAACAAAAATGCTGGCTAGCAGTCTGACCTAGGTAAAATAAACCTTATATCCAAGTTTCCCAGAAAAATTGTTTATTTCTGGGAAAGTTACAGGCCTCCATGTTTTTGTCTTTTCTCTTTTTATCCACAGGAAACGTGTGCTGAATCTTCTGATAATTATCCATTGTCAAAAGTTCTATATTTCTATATCCCTGCTTCTGTACAGAATTTCTGGAACTCAGAATTGTTTAATCACTTTTTAAAAATTTTTGAATAGGTCTTTGCCTTTCCCTGATTTTTTAACTAAATAACCCCCAAAGAAGTACCCTGAGAGATACTGAAACAAATGTTCAGAATAAAATCAATGAAAAGAAGTTTCAAGCCTTTTTTGCCAAACATGGACTCATACTTTAAAACGATCAGTCTCCTGAGTGGGTTGGCCTGGGGAGCGTCCTGTATACTTGAAGACTTTGAGAGCTTGGCCCTCCTTCTAGACTGCTCATTTCTCCAGTCACTCCAGTCATTTCCCAATTTCAGCCACTCTCCATTGTTCCAAATTATAATTTTCATCCTGAACCCACCCTTAAATTACTTCAAAAACTTCCCTGCATTCTATTCAACTTTTTGAACCTTCCCTTTAATTTATTGTATTCTCCGTGTGTACACCAGTATTTCCCAGTATCTTTTCTTTGTAGCTTACCCCTTCTACCTCTGTAGCCACCAATTTTGTCTTTGTTCATTCCTATTTACTTGATTTGTTCTCTCCTTAGCACTCTTCCTTTACTCCTGGCCAAAGAGTAGGGTGAGCAAGAGATTTGTTAATTAACAAATCTGAAATCAAAAAGTGTGAGAGACAGATTGTGCCATAGACCATCCTGTCTTATTCCTTATTTGATGGCCAAATTCAGAGGCATGTGACAGATGAGGACAGAGCCTGGATAAACCCAAGTCTCCCTTCCCTCCTGTTCTCCCTCATCCACAGCATCTTCTTAGAATACCCAGGTCCACTCAGGTTGGAAATGGAGGCCCTCATCTTTCATCTCAAGTTTCTTATCCAGCCTAGTACTTTCTTTCCCCTCCCATTTTAAGCATGTGCCTTAGCAAGGACCTCCTTTCCCTATTGATCTCTGTTAATAAGATTGATTGGCAAATGCCCCAAGACATTGGTTTCTTCTGTCAAAGATACTCTTTGGTGATGCTGAGGGTCTTTTGGCCAGTAATGGAACAACCCTCCCATACTAAAGCTGCCTATCTTCTATCCATCTGAATCCATTGTAATGTTGCCTCCTAGAATCTGCCTTCAATCTGTTGGTTTTATCCCTGCACTTCATCCCTGCTAATATTTTGATTTTGCTGTGATGTGACTTTCAGGGAGACCAACGGTGGATATGTAGGATCTGTGTACTTATTTAAGCATAAATACATCATGTTCTAGACTGAGGCAGGGGTCAGGTGTTTTGTCTTTTCTCCCCTTTCTGTTTTCAGCAATGGTGGTACCTAGCCCTCAGAAATTTAGGGTGGAGTAAGGTTTGGGCCAAAATTAGTAGTGTTTATTTGTTTAGTTAATAAGGATTTATTAAGTGCCTGACCTATACACAGCCGTCTGCTAAGTGAAAATTATATTAATAAAGTAGAAATAACAATGGAGAAGGAAATGGCAACCCACTCCAGTGTTCTTGCCTGGAAAATCCCAGGGACCGGGGAGCCTGGTGGGCTGCCGTCTTTGGGGTCACACAGAGTCGGACACAACTGAAGCAACGTAGCAGCAGCAGCAGCAATCACAAAGTCTGACTAAAAGAGCATTCAAAATATTTATATCAAGAATAATAAGCATAATTTTTATTGTCACAATGTTTTTTAATAGTATATGAAATACTTATAAAATGCAGTTGCTTGTTCCATTTCCTTAGTAATTCTATAGAAAGTATTTTCTGCATTTTATTGATAAGGAAGTAAAGCTGGGAGAGATTCTGTCCCAGCTCTGAAAGCCAGAGAAACAAATGGATAGAGGCTTAGCACCGTGCCAAGCCCGCTTGTCCAGACCTATTTCTGGCTTCAGAAATCTGGGTGCCCTGCCTGTCTCCTGTGTGCATTCATTCCCTGCATTAGGCTACCTGTTGGATAACTGGCTTTTTGAACTTTGGTTTCTGTCTTGCCCTCTTCCTGGGTTTCGTTATTCTCCACTCCAGACTCCAAATAATGCCTGGGATGGGCCTCAGAGTAGGTGAGCATTTCTGTATTTCTGTTCCTCAGTGTACCTGGTTTTATGCATTAATATATCTGAGATTGGGGTGCATTTTATAATTGCCAGTGAAGTTCATGTCTTTCTGAGAATTTGCCTCTGCCAGTCACTGGGCACTGCCAAACTGAGACCAGGCATGAGAATCTCTGCCTGAGGGTGTTTAGACCAAACTGGTGGTGGGAATTCAGGATGTAAGCCTACCCACATGTGGGCTTGTAGTTCAAATCCTTGGGAAGGTCCCCCTTCCCTCCATGCAGTTCCAGGTTCTCATTGCCATCTCTTTCTGTGTGGCAGGCTTACTCCTCTGTGGCTTTTTGGAGCCCCAGCTTCATGTAGGACTCCTCTGTTCAGTTCCACACTTAAGTGCTTTTGATTTCTCAGTGGTACACAAAATACTGACCATTTTGTGATGGTGACATCTCAGATTTAATGAAATGTATGCTAAAGCTGAAACTCCAATACTTCGGCCACCTCATGTGAAGAGTTTACTCATTGGAAAAGACTCTGATGCTGGGAGGGATTGAGGGCAGGAGGAGAAGGGGACGACAGAGGATGAGATGGCTGGATGGCATCACCGACTCGATGGACATGAGGTTGAGTGAACTCTGGGAGTTGGTGATGGACAGGGAGGCCTGGCGTGCTGTGATTCATGGGGTTGCAAAGAGTCGGACACGACTGAGCGACTGAACTGAACTGAGCCTTATGCAGTGAAAGCAACTATGGGTGGCTGTTGGTGTTGCCTTGCTTAACATCTTTTTTACTTCAGAGGAATTAATGGGTGTTCCTTGCTTCCCATCCCCCAGGTGAGGCTTGCTCACTTGTTCAGACAAAGCCCTGAGTCCCTTCCCTCAGCCTTCCTGGCAGCTGCCTAACTTGGTTGCACAAATGCAACAGAAATACGTTAATAAATATTTCTACATGTAATAGAGAAACAAGCCGTAAAAATAGTCATTTGCCATCTGCTCAGATGAGTTGCTAGGAAAAGCAGTGACCTTTTATGATTCAGTAACTTAACTATCCTTGTGGTTCCTGTAAGGCACATCGTAGACAAACAAATTATAAATATCCAGACACATGTCTTGAGAGAAAATGCATTGGTCTCTGAAGCAAATATAAATAACAAACACTGAATCTTCTTTCTCCCAGTGAAGGTCCAGAACAATACTACTGCATTCTCACTAGAGAAACAGTGTTTCAGAGTTGCCGTTTACAGTCCAAATGTGAGAGAACTGGGCTCAGGGACTCCCAAGGCTTATACTGGGGGAGATAAAAGTGCAGTAAACAGCAGAAAATATTAATAGTTAATTTACTTCATACCCTTTATATGTCGGGCCCTGTACTAGGCACTTTGCATATATTAGCTCATCTCTTAGTGGAACATGAGTGCTCATTTTGAGAAGAAAGGGGGTAATGATAAGAATAAAGGTAATTAATCGAAAGCAAAGATGAGTTTCCCGTGGAACGTCAACAAAAGGAAATGAGAGAGGCTACAGAAAACTTAGTCAGGACCTGATTGTTGTCTTAACAAAAAGGCAGGGTCACACTCCCCAGAGCAATGGAAATAAAAGCAAAAACAAACAAATGGGACCTAACTAAACTTAAAACATTTTGCACAAGAAGGAAACTATAAGCAAGGTGAAAAGACAGCCTTCAGAATGGGAGAAAATAATAGCAAACAAAGCAACTGACAAAGAATCTCAAAAACATACAAGCAGCTCATGCAGCTCAATACCAAAAAGGTAAAGGATCCAGTCAAAAATTGGGCCAAAGAATTAAACAGACATTTCTCTAAAGAAGACATACAGATGTCTAACAAACACATGAAAAGATGCTCAACATCACTCATTATCAGAGAAATGCAAATCAAAACCACAGTGAGGTACCATTTCACTCCAGTCAGAATGGCTGCCATCCAAAAGTCTACAAACAATAAATGCTGGAGAGGGTATGGAGAAAAGGGAACCCTCTTACACTGTTGGTGGGAATGCAAACTAGTACAGCCACTATGGAGAACAATGTGGAGATTCCTTAAAAAACTGGAAGTAGAACTGCCATATGATCCAGCAATCCCACTGCTGGGCATACACACCAAGGAAACCAGAATTGAAAGAGACACGTGCACCCCAAAGTTCATTGCAGCACTGTTTACAATAGCCAGGACATGGAAGCAACCTAGATGTCCATTGGCAGACGAATGGATAAGAAAGTTGTAGTACATATACACAATGGAGTATTACTCAGCTATTAAAAAGAATGCATTTGAGTCCGTTCTAATGAGGTGGATGAAACTGGAGCCTATTATGCACAGCTAAGTAAGTCAGAAAGAAAAACATCAATACAGTATATTAACACATATATATGGAATTTAGAAAGATGGTAATGATGACCCTATATGCAAGACAGCAGAAGAGACACAAATACAAAGAACAGACTTTTGGACTCTGTGGGAGAAGGCGAGGGTGGAATGATTTTAGAGAATAGCATTAAAACATGTATATTACCATATGTGAAATAGATCACCAGTCCAGGTTTGATGCATGAGACAGGGTGTTCAGGGCTGGTGCACTGGGATGACCCTGAGGGATGGGATGGGGAGGAAAGTGGGAGGGGGGTTCAGGATGGGGAACACATGTGCACCCATGGCTGATTCATGTCAATGAATGGCAAAAACCACTACAATATTGTAAAGAAATTAACCTCCAGTTAAAATAAATGAATAAATTTTGGAGAAAAAAAAGGCAGGGTCAGCATGTGGCTGGTTGATGGGAACAGCTGCCTTGGTACAAGCAGTTCTAGGAGGATCTGTATCTGCTGTTGCTGCTCAGTGTTAGCGTGTTGCATCGCACCCACCCAAGATATTTTCTTCCTCCTTTGCTTTTGAGACAGAAAACTTGAATTCACAAGTTGAGTTAAAAACTGGTTAAATATACAGGGCAATTTATGCCCAGCAAACAGAATTATCTATGAAATTTATGCTGTTCACACTTCAGGATGGAACAACTACCAGGACTCTGTCTCCTTGCTCTCACGTTCCTTCTCCACTCACCAGGTCATTTTCCTCATGTCAGTCAGAGTAGCAGTTCCTGAAACCAACCCAGACCTGTGGCTTTGGAGCTCAGATGACTTTCAGTGACTCCCACTGCTTTCAAAATAAAATCCAAACTCCTTAGCTTGGCATCAGTTCAGTTCAGTTCAGTTCAGTCGCTCAGTCATGTCTGACTCTTTGCGACCCCATGGACGGCAGCACTCCGGGCCTCCCTGTCCATCACCAATTCCCAGAGTTTACCCAAACTCATGTCCATTGAGTCGGTGATACCATCCAACGATCTCATCCTCTGTCGTCCCCTTCTCCTCCTGCCTTCCATCTTTCCCAGCATACAGGTCTTTTCAAATGAGTCAGCTCGTCACATCAGGTGGCCAAAGTATTCTTCAATATCAGTCCTTCCAATGAACACTCAGGACTGCTCTCCTTTAGAATGGACTGGTTGGGCCTCCTTACAGTCCAAGGGACTCTCAAGAGTCTTCTCCAACACCACAGTTCAAAAGCATCAATTCTTTGGTGCTCAGCTTTCTTTATAGTCCAACTCTCACATCCATTCATGACCACTGGAAAAACCATAGCCTTGACTAGACGGACCTTTGTTGGCAAAGTAATGTCTCTGTTTTTTAATATGCTATCTAGGTTGGTTATAACTTTCCTTCCAAGGAGTGTCTTTTAATTTCATGGTTGCAGTCACCATCTGCAGTGATTTTGGAGCCCAGAAAGATAAAGTTAGCCACTGTTTCTACTATTTCTCCATCTGTTTGCCATGAAGTGATGGGACCAGATGCCATGATCTTAGTTTTCTGAATGCTGAGCTTTAAGCCAACTTTTTCACTCTCCTCTTTCACTTTCATCTCGAGGCCCTTTAGTTCTTCTTCACTTTCTGCTATAAGGGTGGTATCATCCACATATCCGAGGTTATTGATATTTCTCCTGGCAGTCTTGATTCCAGCTTGTGCTTCATCTGGCCCAGAGTTTCTCATGATGTACTCCGCATATAAGTTAAGTAAGCAGGGTGACAATATATAACCCTGATGTTCTCCTTTTCCTATTTGGAAACAGTCTGTTGTTCCATGTCCAGTTCTAACTGTTGCTTCCTGACCTGCATACAGGTTTCTCAAGAGGCAGGTCAGGTGGTCTGGTATTCCCATCTGTTTCAGAATTTTCCACAGTTTGTTGTGATCCTCACAGCTTAGCATACAAAGCCCTTAGTCATCTCCAGCCCTTGCATATTTCTTTGTGACCCCTTGGACTATACAGTCCATAGAATTCTCCAGGCAAGAATACTGGAGTGGGTAGCCTTTCCCTTCTCCAGGGGATCTTCCCAACCCAGGGATCAAACCCAGGTCTTCCGCATTACAGGCCAATTCCTAACCAGCTGAGCCAGATTGGAAGCCCTGCATATTTACTTTCCCACAATTCCCTCATACAGAGCCCTTTGGAATCTTCCTACCTTTGTATCTGCTATACGTCTTCTTTGAAGACTACACATCCTCCCCTTCAGGGCCAACAACTTACTCATCTTTAAAATTCCTTTCAAGAGTAATGTCCTCTGATAATCCTTCCCCACATTCCAGATTGGGTAATCTGCCATTCCTTTGTGTTTCTGTACATCTCAGCTCTTGTTTATAGGATCAGTATTTAACATACAGTTAAATTACAGTATGTTGTAATAACTTCCTTCCATTACTCTGTGTTCTGTGAGTTCAAGGGCAGTATCATTGATCCCTGCCTCCCGAGGACCAGCACCTTAGTAGTCACCTAATAAAGATTTGAATGAAAAGGAGGGGCACGTGATCCTCAGTTTAGGATGACTGGTCAGTCATTGGTCAGGTCTTACAGAATGGCATCAAACTTCTATTGAAGTCAGTTTCATGTTTTTCTTTACCATCAGGTATCAGCAGCAAGATTTTCTTGGCCAGAAATGTTGCTGAAGTTCCATACTGCAGCACTTTGATCTCTGGGATGATATATCCACACACTGTGATTATTTGTCTAGATAATTGTGCTTTCCCTTGAGGTTCTACGAGAAGTTAAAAGAATCAATGGCTAATAATTGTACTGTTAATCTTAAAAGGAAAGTTGAATGGAAAGTATTTTAAAACTGGCTAGAGAAGATAATTACTAGGAGCAGATAATTACTTATTATATATACTGTAACTGGTACAGATGGAGGTTTCATGCAAAATGAAGCAGTTTATCATTTTTGTTTTTTTAATAACTTCTACTTTCAAATGCAAGTGTAGCAACCTTCAGGGCACAAAGCACAGCCTTCCTTTCAAATGGGACTTTTCATAATTCTGTGTCTACACATTGACTGTGTGTGTGTGAAGAGACTGGGGGACATTTCCTTTCTTATAAGTTCCATTGAGGGTTTAACTTAGAATTGATTACCACATGGAAGTTGTCTTGGTGCCTCATTACAGAATATAATGAAAGTAAGTATTATAGCAAAGCAAATAGGACAAGAGAAAACAGACTTTTCTCTCCACATGTTATGAGTTTCTGTACCATTTTCTAACCAATCTTGACTTTTCTTACATACTTTTTCTGTCCCATAAGAAAATAAATGAAAGATTTATGGGTATTAATAAAATAATAATACTTGTTATACTTTTTCCTGCCATTCAGGTTAGTACCAGCAGTGCCAGTCCTAATTAATAAATTCTCTTTGCCCATCTTGCAAAATCCATATTGCTGAACCTGGTCTGGGGACCCCCAAAAGTTCATTCCAGCTCATTTTTCTAGTGCTCATGTTGGAATATGTTTTAGGTGTGAGCAACAACCCAAGAAAACCCCAAATCAAATTGCCTTCTACAATAAGAAAATTGTATCTTTTTCATAAGTCCAGAGAGCAGCTTTTGAGGTTGAATCAGTAGCTCAGGCTGTTAATGTCATTCCACTCTGTTATTCACCGTCTGCTGGTTCATCCTCTGCTTGGTGGCAGAATGGCTGCAGAAGTGCCGAGCACCACATCCAGACCAGCACTGTGTATTTCCTTTAGGACTGAGAAAACTTTTCTCAGAAGTTTCCTAGAGAATGTCTCGTTAAATCCCTCTGACCAGAATTGAGTCACATGTCCTTTCCCCAAGCAGTCACTGCCAAGGGGAATGATGCTACTGTGGTAACCAACCTAGGTAGAACAGATGGGGAGAGTCAATCATCAGGACGACAGGCCTTCCATATTTCTCACTGTATAGCCCCCCTCCCCAACCCCACACCTAGATATCTTGGCCTCCCATGGTGGCCCTTACAAAGCCTGTGCCTGACTGTCAGTAAACCTGCTCTCTTTCTCTCCATACCCTCGGTGTCCCCTTCCCCCAGGTCCTCTGCTCCGTGGAACTTTCCTTGCCCACTCTCTGTTCTGATCATTTGGACCTTTGTGAAGGTCACATCTCTGATGAGATTCTGAGGTCCTTGGGCATGTCTGCTCTTCTTTTTGTTCTCTAGTGTACTTTTCAGAGAACCAGAGATCCTGAATTTATTTGTGCAAACCCTTTCCCCAAAATATTAAGACCAGTATAACCCACAGAAGGAAATGTTGTTATATCTTTTTCATAATAAGCCCCTTTGAGACCAGTGTTAGTTCATTCAATTGTGCCCAACTCTTTGAGACCACATGAACTGCAGCCCACCGGGCTCCTCTGTCCGTGGGATTTTCCAGGCAAGGATACTAGAGTGGTTTGCCATTTCCTTCTCCAGGGGATCTTCCCCACCCAGGGATCGAACCTGGGTTTCCTGCACTACTGGCAGGTTCTTTACCAACTGAGCTACCAGGGACGCCCTGGTCCTTAAAATAGAACATTCACCCCTTCTATTATTAGAAAGTAAGAACAATAAAAAGTAAAAATAGCATTCACAATTTATTAATGTTATCTCTTCATCCATTCACTCACATTCCTTTTTAGCCCTTTTATAAAGGATCATAAACTCAGTTTCTGCATGGCGTGTGCTCAGTCACTCAGTCGTGTTTGACCCTTTGCAACCCCGTGAACTATAGCCTGCTAGACTCCTCTGTCCATGGGATTTCCCAGGCAAGAATACTGAAGTAGGTTGCCATTTCCTTCTCCAGGAGATCTTCCTGACCCAGGAATCAAACTCGTATCTTCTGCGTCTCCTGCACTGGCAGCCAGATTCTTTACCACTGAACCACCTATGCCTGGTACATAGAGGCTTTAGATGGTCTTAGTTTGACTTTTTTTTTTAATACTCTCAGACAGTGATTCAGTCTTCATTGTCTTGGGTTGGCCAAAAAGTTAATTCTGGTTTTCCATACCATCTTATGGAAAAACCTAAATGAACATTTTGGCCAATACATCAGAATTATTGGAGGAACTTTTTTTAAATATGCATATTCAAGTGTCATATTTAAGTGTCAGTTGGTCTGGAATAGAGCCCAGTCTGTTTTCATAAAATGGGATTTAGGAGTTTCCCAGGAGACAGTAAGGAATTGCTCTTAGATATCCATACACCAAATCCTTGGTGATTATTATCAGAATAATTTCAGACTTCTCAGTGTTCTTGTACCAGGCAGTTTCCATGTCTTCTTGTTTCTCATTATTTGCACATCTAACCATGCAAAGTAGGTGCTTGTTTCTGTTTGTTTAGTATCTACCTTCCCTCTTCCCTTTCCTCACCTGGATCATAAGCATCTCATTTCCCTTCTGTTCCACATCATTATGGGCAGTAATGAAGAAGTGGAGCTCAGTCATTTTCTATCAAGAGCGTAGTTTTTCCCAGATCCTGAGTATTGCTTGTCAGCTTCATACTCTGTAAGCCCTTATGGAATGTCCACTATTTTATATCCTAGCTTATATAGCAGCAGTCACTGTTGGGGAAACTGAAATTGAAGATCCAGGGGTTCTTATCAAAAATAAACTTTCACACATTGGAGAAGGAAATGGCAACCCACTCCAGTGTTCTTGCCTGGAGAATCCCAGGCACGGGGGAGCCTGGTGGGCTTCCGTCTGTGGGGTCACACAGAGTCGGACACAACTGAAGTGACTTAGCAGCAGCAGCAGAGCAGTTATTGAGGGGCAAGTTAATTTAGCTACATGGTCTCCATCATTAGTTGTAGACTAAGACATTGCTCATCCAAGAAGTGTACTGTTGTGGTTCTTTTTCACTGACACTAATTATCTGAGGCTTTTCATCAACTTCTGAAACATCTGAATACTTTCATGACGTATCATAGACTCTTGCAGTTCCAGGGATTCTTTTGGCAGACCAGTGCCATGAAGAAAGATAGATCTCATCTCACTGCCTGGAACCCTGACCTGTCCAGCATGACATGAAATGTAGACAAACAATACCTTCTGTGTCAGAGGCTGATTACGAACAGGATTTGACTGAATGAATGGGAAAGGAGGGGCAGTGAGTTCACTCACATAGGCTCCCTGCTCTTGCTATTTTTCTTACCTGTGGAGTTATAAAGCTTCCTTGGCTGAAGTCACCTGTTCCATATTAACCACCTCTGTTCTCTCTTAGACTTCCCTGGTGGCTCAGCCAGTAAAGCATCTGCCTACAATGTGGGAAACCCAGGTTCGATCCCTGGGTCGGGAAGATCCTCTGGAGAAGGAAATGGCAATCTACTCCAGTATTCTTGCCTGGAAAATCCCATAGACAGAGGAGCTCTCTTCTCCTATACCTTCCTGAGGTTTTGCCTTCTGGGGCACCATCTTGCATTTCCAGGAGGAAACTATAGCTTGTTAGGGATGTAACTATAGCTGCTGTCAGGGATGCTCTGATTTTGCTCAGGATAAGCATAGTGATAGAATCTCAGGTAAGTGATTCCTCACCATTGGTGCTCAAGTTACTTTGTTGGCACCAGCTCTGTGAAGTGTCCCAATGTGTATTGTCAACTTGAGGCAGAATATTTGGCAAAGAATGTTTTGGTTCTCTGCTCCCAAGTTCTGGGCAAACAAAAGTTGTCCATCCTTTCAGGAGAGCCTAGCTTTGTTGTCTTAAACTTGGTGAATTTGATTTCTGCCATTGAAGCACTCGGTTCCCTACAGTTCTCTTCCATAGATTCCTTTGATCCTTGAATCATTTGAATGTTGAAATTTCCTTCTGACTCCTCCATAGGATGGTTCTTCATCCTGCCAGTCAATTTGACTGTGCCACTGCTGGGGCCAGAGAGCAAAGGGACATAACAAGGTCAACAGTTTAGGACGTGTTTACTCTTTGTAACCTGCGGCAGTTCAAATGGATTTAACTACATTTATTTTTGTGTATTTTAATACATTCACCTAAACAAGGTTGATGACTTAAAAGCATCATAAAATGCATAGTACATAAAAAAACCATATCTCCGTGTAAGTCCTACATTCCTAAAGGAGCCCCATGTGTGTGCTCAGTTGCTAAGTCGTGTCCTACTCTTTGTGACCCTATGGACTGTAGCCCACCAGGCTCAGCCATAAAAACACTCTAAAAGATGTACTTTTCCCGCAGAGATCTGATGCTAAACAGGTTGTTTCACCAGGCTTCATCAGGTGTTTCCAAGCTGTCCTTTTACTTTGTCTAGGATTGTATTCCACTATATTTTACTTGAAGATGTGTCTCCATTTTAATTTTTTCTCATTCTTATCATTTGCAGTAAGTTTCTCAAGAGCCCATCTTCTTTTCATCTGCTGATCTTGGATGATTTTACCAAGCAGTGCCATTCCCTTCTACCTTCCTGTGTGTGTGTTTGTGTGTGCGTTCACACACGCCTGCCTGCCTGTCTCAGGCTCTAGGTAAAGTCTTCATTGTACATAGCTTTATTTTAGAATAATTCCACACCTGAGTTCAGTCAGTTCAGTTCAGTTCAGTCGCTCAGTGGTGACTGACTCTTTGCGTTAGGGAACCCCAAATCTCTCATCCCAAATCCTGTGCTTTGTAAAGTATTAGACTCTTGACTGTTCAGCTTTGTCCTAACTGCTCAGGCAGATGAAGTCTGTTTGAATGGAAAACCTTTTTGGAACACACATGAACATTTTAAAATGTCTGCCTAGGTTGCAGTGAAATTTTGAAAGAGAGTGCTCCATTTTATTGTCAGTTTTTAAATAGATGTAGGCAAGAGCCATGTTGTTAGCCCAAATCAAATTTTCATTTACCATCAATGATACTCCAAACCTGAAAAACATTTTCCCTATGTGGGGGAAAGACCTGTAGTGGTGAGAAATTCATCTGTAAGAAATGTGATTTCCCCGTGAAAGTGATAATTAATGCAGTTAGATGTGTGCAGTATGGTTAGAGGTAGTCTGGGCTTGTGTATATTTACTCTGGCTTTATCAGATAAAGAAGTGAAAGTCTTTTACCCAACTGTTGTTTCCTGCACTAAAATCCACCTTATCCCATGTTTACTTTGGTTATTGGATGTAAAGAAGAGCATCCATCTTGATGATCCTCTCTTTTTGTTAGTCTTCTTTCTGCCTTTTCCAAACAGGGATTGTTCTGTGAAACAGCTAATAAGATCATCAATACCACTATCATTAACACATAAACAAAGCAATGTACAGCGTGTTCTGAGCATTGGAATTCCAAAGAATTTTAAAGCAAATGACTTTGCACCTAAGGAACTGGGAAGGAGACATCCTCACGCCACTCTGTTTGTGCTTTCCAAAAGTAGTGGGAATGCTTTCCCTGTTTATAGCAAATGAAGCAACTGATAAAGGATTAATCTCCAAAATATACAAGCAGCTCCTGCAGCTCAATTCCAGAAAAATAAGTGACCCAATCAAAAAATGGGCCAAAGAACTAAACAGACATTTCTCCAAAGAAGACATAAAGATGGCTAACAAACACATGAAAAAATGCTAAACATCCCTCATAATCAGAGAAATGCAAATCAAAACCACAATGAGATACCACTTCACACCAGTCAGAATGGCTGCTATCCAAAAGTCTACATGCAATAAATGCTGGAGAGGGTGTGGAGAAAAGGGAACCCTCTTACACTGTTGGTGGGAATGCAAACTAGTACAACCACTATGGAGAACAGTGTGGAGATTCCTCAAAAAACTGGAAATAGAACTGCCATATGATCCAGCAATCGCACTCCTGGGCATACACACCGAGGAAACCAGAATTGAAAGAGACACATGTACTCCAATGTTCATTGCAGCACTGTTTATAATAGCCAGGACATGGAAGCAACCTAGATGTCCATCTGCAGATGAGTGGATAGAAGGCTTTGGTACATATACACAATGGAGTATTTTTCAGCCATCAAAAAGAATGCATTTGAATCAGTTTTAATGAAGTGGATGAAATTGGAGCCAATTATACAGAGTGAAGTAAGCCAGAAAGAAAAAAATCAATACAGTATACTAACGCATATATATGGAATTTAGAAAAATGGTAACCTGAACCCTGTATACGAGACTGCAAAAGAGACATAGGCATATAGAACAGTCTTTGGGACTCTGTGGGAGAGGGTGAGGGTGGGATGATTGGGGAGAACGGCATTGTAGCATGTATATTATCATAAGTGACCAGTCCATGTTCGACGCATGATACAGGATGCTTGGGGCTGGTGCACGGGGATGACATGGAGGGAGGATATGGGGAAGAGGGAGGTGGGAGGGGGGTTCAAGAAAGAGAACACATGTACACCCGGGGCGGATTCATGTCAATGTATGGCAAAACCAACCAATATATTAATGTAAGGTAATTTGCCTCCAATAAAATAAATTAAAAAAAAAAAAAAAACCATTGCTTCACATAAAAAAAAAAAAAGTAGTGGGAGAGAACAGCCTACTCTGAGGGTAACATGCGAAGACTCATTTCCTTATCCTCTCAAACCTTGAAAAACAAACATTATTTTCACAGTAACACTTCTGAATTGAGTTAGATTTCAGCAAACTGAAAATTGGAGAGTGGAATTTAGTGGCAGGTCTGGTTTTGAACAAGTGTTTTATTTTGCTAATGTCAGCAGTGCTTTTGTAAATTTCCTACCCCAAATTCCTGTCTCATGGGGACACTCAGCCACGAGAACTGAGGGATGGTTTGTGGCTCCGTGAGTGACCAGCTGATAGAATTCACCATCTTTGAGAGG
This sequence comes from Moschus berezovskii, assembly GCF_049115385.1. NCBI lineage: Eukaryota > Metazoa > Chordata > Mammalia > Artiodactyla > Moschidae > Moschus > Moschus berezovskii. The sequence goes on along the minus strand of NC_142466.1, from coordinate 50,908,927 downwards.
GAGAAAAATTCAAGCTAGACAAGAATTTATGTGGCAGGTAATTCTCATTTGAAATGTAATTGAATTTCTAAAGGCAAATTAATTTCTGTGTCATTCACAGTAAATAGGTACTTGTCACCTTTTTTTTTTTTCTCTTCCATCTATTTAGCTTCTACTATCGATGGAAAATAGTTAGTACTTCCTTTTAGTATTTTGAGTTTTGTTTCTGTGCCTTTCCTTGGAGCCTTTGCCTCTCCTAACCCAGTATTGGAGTAATGATGAGGGTAAGTATCCCTAGTGTTGTAGTTAATGTGGGTTTCTGTGTGCTGTGTTCAGTAGCTGACTTGTGTCCAACTCTTTGCAACCCCAGGGACCAAAGCCCACCAGGTTCCTCTGTCCATGGGATTTCCCAGGCAAGAATACTGGAGTGGTTTTCCATTTCATCCTCCAGGGAATCTTCCAAACCCAAGGATCGAACCCATGTCTCCTTCATCTCCTGCATTGGCAGGCAGGTTCTTTACTTATTACTGAGCCACCTGGGAAAACCTAATGTATGTTTCCAACTGAGTAAATTTATCATTTTTTTCCTTCTACTTTGTAGCTCCATGTTTAATATGTTATGAACCTTTTAATAAACAAAATGAAAAAAAGAGGAAAACCTATTTGGAAACATTGAAGAAGAGCAAAGTAATGGTCATTTTAAAGTGTCTGGTTAGATCACAGTTTGGAAAGATCTTATACTTTAAAGGGCTTCCCTTGTGGCTCAACTGATAAAGAATCTGCCTGCAATGCGGGAGACCTGGGTTTGATCCCTGGCTTGGGAAGATCCCCTGGAGAAGGGAAAGGCTACCCACTTCATTATTCTTCTGGCCTGGAGAATTCCATGGACTGTATAGTCCATGGGGTCACAAAGAATTGGAGACGACTGAACGACTTCCACTTTCACTATACTTTAAAACAGAAGTTTTGAACTTTGGATCTGTTGAGGGTAGGGAGACAGCCGTCTGTCTCCTTTTGAAATCTCATTTAGATGTGTGTGTTTCTGTGTGTACGTATGTGCATCTTCTGGTGAAAAGGTCCATAACTTTCACAGGCTTTTCAAAGCTACTACCTTAAAATAGCTATTTGATAACTAAAACTTTTATTCTCCTTGTTTTAAGATCCTCTCTTCATCATTTTAAAAACAACTGTCAATATTGTTGTTTCAATATTAGTTAACTCTTTAAATGCTTCTTTTGCAGCATAAGATCCTTTCTGCAATACATTTTTTTGTTTATTGACCATGCAAAATTCTGTTTCAGATTCTAGGAGGTTTCTCCCATAAGAATCTGATTTAACAGCAAAGGATTTTTAACATAAATGAACTAGGTTTAGCTTTGATTTGATTTGTATGTGGGAAAATGTATATTTTAGTGCAGTCGTGGATGTGTCATTACATAAAAAATGCATCATTCTTTACCAGGATTGGTTCTTCTCCATTCAATGTCTGTGGTAAGGCTGATCTTTTTAACCTCTGTAACAGAAGTAGAGTGAATCCTGACCTAACAGGCTGAGTTATGTATTGTCTTCTGGGAAAGCAGGTAAACAAAGCACAGAGTTTTGAATTGATGTGTACTCACTGTGCTTTCAAGTTAAGATGGTAAGTATCCATGCATTTTATGTATGTACTGCTGTTTTCAGAAAAGTATTACCATTGACCTGGGTAAAAAGGACTACTCTGAAATTTTTAGGAGTTTAAGAATTAGGCCTAAAGTTAATAATCAGTGAAATAAGAGAGGTCACATTTTTAAGAAATGAAATCTCTAATGTTTAAAAACTAATAATTTATGCAACTGAAAAAAGGGCAAGCATTATTTTGTGATTTGATCACAAATTAACTTTTGGCTTTAATGATCTGGCTTGGCCACAAAACTAAATGTTTTTTTTTTCAACAAGCTTTTTGTTTGTTGTTTCCAACAAGTTTTTTGTTAGTGTTTACTGTGTGCTTAGTACTAGTCTAGACTACATGCAGGAATAACAAGAGAATCAAAAGCATGATGGTAGACTCCTAGAGCTAACTGTTCAGAGCAGAACAGCATCTAATACTGTCATTGCTTGACCCTTTGTTTTACTTTTATGTCTTTCTAAGTTTGTTTAGGGTACCCATCTAGACAGTTGTACACACCTTTGGAAAATGTAAGTATCCCCAGGCATTATTTTAAAAATATTTCAGTAAAAATATAGGTTGTGCTTCTTCACCAGAGAATATTGTATTCTGGAGAGCTGAGCATTCCCAGTGACTCAGAATTTGTCCCTCAAATTATATCTTCTCTGTCCCTCTCTCACTTGAACCATTTGGTTTGAAAATTTTCTGAAATTGATTATATCCTTACAGACATTTCAAAAAATAATGCACAAATCTGTTCATATGACATTCTGGAAAAGCCAAAACTACAGGAACTGGAAAGCAGATCACTTGTTGCCAGAGGACAGGGATGAAGAAGGGATTAACTCCAGAGGGGCATCGAGGAATTTGTCCGGGTCATAGAACTAACCTGTATCTTGACTGCAATGGGGATTAAGCGACCACATGTCTGTCCAAACTTGCAAAGCTGTATACTAAAACTTTAGAGTGAATTTTACTGCATGTAAATTATATCTTTAATTTTTTTAAAGAGAAAAACATAGCCAAAGAACTTAGAGCATTTCTTACAGACTTTCTTAAACAATATATGGAACAAAATTTAAGGTTCTTACAGAAAGTTGGGTCTATGTTTATAATAGGATGATTGTCCCCAGGAAACATACAGCTTATAGGGATGTTTGCTCCAACATTTCAGCTTTTTAAACATTATTTTCAAAACTCTTCTCTTGCTGTAGGAATTTGCCTTTGAGTTACTACGACTTTCTCAAGCAATCCCTGTAACTTACAATCTGACCAGGGCTACTAGGGAGTTGTTGTTCAGTTGCTAAGCCATGTCTGACTCTTTGCTGTGCCATAGACTGCAGCACACTGGGCTCCTCCGTCCTCCACTATTTTCCAGAGTTTGCTCAAATTCATGTCCACTGAGTCGGTGATGCTATCTGCCCATCTCATCCTCTGCTGCCCCCTTCTCTTGCCTTCCATCTTTCCTAGCATCAGGGTCTTTTCCAGTGAGTTGGCTCTTCACATCAGGTAGCCAAAATATTGGAGCTTCAGCTTCAGCAACAGTCCTTCTATGAATATTCAGGGTTGATTTCCTATAAGATTGACTGGCTTGATCTCCTTGCAGTCCAAGAGACTCTCAAGAGTCTTCTCAGCACCACAATTCGAGAGCATCAGTTCTTCGGCACTCCGCCTTCTTCATAGTCTCAACTCTCACATCCATACATGAATACTGGAAAAACCATAGCTTTGACTGTACAGACCTTCTACTGGGAATATGGTACCCAAACAACCAAATTTAATATTTAGAACATGTGAAAGAAGAGTAAATTGGCCATGGGTTTGGGATTTCTGCATAAGCTACGTTGATAGATATTATTTTACTTATAGTTTATTTGATTATTTTCTGTTCTTATTATTTGCTGTTCTCAACAGTTTTCCCGAAACTGTTCTCATTAGTTTTCTAGTCACTCTAGTCAGAGTGACTAGACAAGTAAGCTCTGGGTAGATATCTCATTACATACTGATATTTTATGATATTTCTTGGTATTATAAGTATGCTATATTGTACTTTTATTATATTAGTGAAATATGATAAATAGTTACAGAAGCTGAAATTTAAGAACTATCACTTCATACCTCTTTTTTTCTCTCTGCCTTTCTATGAAACTTAACTACTCTATTATAATTGTCTACCTTTAGCACTGACCAGATCTCAAACTGATGAAAGTTACAGAGAAAAAAGTGTAATGTTTTAGTTTCTATAATCTTTCTCCGTTAAATGTGTATTTAATCCTCACTCTTTTTTTAAGGTTTCCCAAGTGGCTCAGGGGCTTCCCTAGTAGGTCAGATGGTAAAGAATCTGCCTGCCACTGCAGGAGAACCAGGTTCAGTCCCTAGGTGGGGAAGATCCTCCGGAGGAGGGAATGGCAACCCACTCCAGTATTCTTGCCTGGAGAATTCCATGGACAGAGGAACCTGGAAGGCTGCAGTCGGGTCACATAGAGTCAGACACGACTGAGCAACTAACACTTTCACTTTCAGGTGGCTCAGTGGTAATGAACCCTCCTGCTGATGTAGGAGATGCGAATTTGATCCCTGGGTCAGAAGATTCCCTGGAGAAGGAAATGGTAACCCACTCCAGTAGTCTGGCCTGGAAAATCAGAGGAACCTGGAGGTCTTACAATCCATGGAGTAGCAAAGAGTTGGACATGACTGAGCATACACACATGCATGCACTTTTTAAAAAAATCATTCTAATTTACTTTAAGGAAGTGGTTTTGAGGAGAAAATTCAGTATAGTTGTGTGCACCCATGGTATCAAGTGAGGAAAAACACTGAAAGGAAAGTGTTAGAAGGAAAAGTTCTTGCCAGGGTCTCGTGAAGTGTTCCAAGCTACTTTTTCCTTGTTGACTCAAAAGAACAAATAGTAAAGGCGCTGAAGGACCTCACTTCTTTTGGCCCATACTTATATACAACAGAGACATGAAACACCAGCTCCAATCCAAGACCTTCAGTGGGTAGTTTGGGGAAAGTGTTATCCATAGAGCTGATATTGAAGTCCAAGGAAATCAGGTGGAAAACGAAAGGATCTAGTTGCTCTAGTGCATTTCTGCCTTCTGGAATTAAAGAATCCACCTGCAATGCAGGGGACCCCAGTTCAATTCCTGGGTCAGGAAGATCCCCTGGAGAAGGGAAAGGCTACCCACTCCAGTATTCTGGCCTGGAGAATTCCATGGACTGTATAGTCCATTGGGGTCACAAAGAGTTGGACACAACTGAACAACAGCTCATCTACTACCTATTAGAGATCACCATTTTTGCATATTCCTTCTCCTTTAAGATGTATTAGCTACTTAGTAGTAAATTCTTTGTTACTTTCATCTTTATTTACTAGGATCATCCCCTTATTCTTTTAAAAAAATTCTGCATATGTACTAGATTTGCCTTCTCTGGGTCATAAAGTGAGATCATAGATGCAGGAATAAATATGGACCAATTCCTTTTCTTATGGAATTTATTCATTCATTCATTCATTCAAAAAAGGAGTTTTAATTAATTAAAAATAGTTTTGAATATCAGCTGTCCTAGGCTTTGGATGTCAGATGCTCAGAAAACAAGGGTGACATAATCATTGCACTTGCACAGTAAGTCATGCGTGCAGCTCACTTCTCTGAGCTTTAGTTTTCTTATCTGTTACAGGAGAAGGTATCTCACAAAGCTGTTTGAAAGCTTAGCTAAGATAATACATGTGAAAGCACTGTAAAATTATAAAGTGTGGACATGTTTGTTGTCATGTTTGGTTTAAAAATAGAAGCTGGGAGAATTTTAATCCTGAAACCATTGAGATAACCCACTTATGAGACTCTGGGTAAAGTGAGAGAAACAATGCATGTCAAATGTGATTCATCCCAGGAGAGTGTTTTGAGATTGTATTGTTAGGAGCCTTGCATTCTAGAAATTATTTCATTGGAGTTTATGCAAAGTGTTATTGGAAATAACATAACTTCTTTTGACACCACACATTGCTATCCGCCTTTGTTAGCACTCATAGTGCATTTTTACTATATCTTATTAATAAGGATGTATTGAATGAACCCCATGGCAGTGAGAAATATATAAGATGCCATTTTGTAGTTGGTTTCTAGAGTGTCTTTATAAGTCTCCCAGTGTTTCTATTTATTGTTTTTCCCTTCCCTCCCCTTTTTGTTTCTGTTAGTTCTTTACAGGTAGGAACATTATATGTTCCAGTTTTCCTGAGACAGTCCTAGGTTATGCCTGTTGTCCTAGCATCCCATCTCTTTATCATTTTAGCATTCTTAAAAATGTTCCAATCTGGACCATATGTTATATGGCCACCTTGGCTGAAGGCATAAGAGAAAATGAGGAAGGAACCAGAAAATTAGTGGAACTGTAACGATCTGTGGAAACTCATCTCAGAGTGTGGACTTGGTCCAGTAATATCGTGAAATGCAACTTAGAGATTTAAGTCACTGTATTGTGTCTGATTATCAGCTCATATCACAGCAGGGTTCTAGTGAGCTGTTAAGACTAGAGCATGTGTTTGTTCACCCAGACTCAGAACAGCAGCTTTGGCACTTGAAAGGTTCTCACTCGGGTATGGCTTGTTGGAGCTTGAAGGCTGACATTCCTTCTAAAGGCCCCTCAAGGTTTTCCTTCAGTGTGAACATATGCATTAAGATGGTATTGATCCAGTTTTTGACCATTATTCACCCACGGCAGCCAACCAGTGTGGTTGTAAAACATGTCTATCGCCCCTTCCCCACCTGTATGGCTCTCGTGTTGTGATTAAAGATTCAGCTTAGAGGGACGGGCCCATGTTGCAGCCTCTCTGCCACAGCCTCCTCCCCTTTTAGACTGAGAAAGTTGCAGTGAAAGGTCCAAAATAGAGAATTCTACAAAGAGAAAGGTGCCACTTTATGTGTCTACTTGCAATCCCTATTATAATGGAATGATATTCCTTGTCTCTTCCTGCCAGCATTAATATGAATTTTTAAATAAAGGTCAAGGGAAGGGCTTCCTTGGTAGTGGTAAAAAATCCACCTGCCAATGCAGGAGACACAGGTTCAATCCCTGATCCGGGAAGAAGCCATATGCCACAGAGCAACCTAGCCCATGTGCTGCAACTACTGAGCCTGTGCGCTAGAGTCTGGGAGCCACAACTACTGAGCCACATGCCGCACCTGCTGAAGCCCATGCACCCTAGAATCAAGAGAAACCACCACAATGAGAAGCCCACACACCACAACTGGAGAGTAGCCCCTGCTTGCCATAACTAGGAAAAAAGCCTGTGTGGCAGCAAAGATCCAGCACAGCCAAAAATAAAGAAATAAATACTTTTTTTTTAAGTCAAGGGGAGATAGACAGCAGGGACCTACTGTGTGTGTGTATATATATATATAAAATAGCACAGAGAACTGTATTCAATATCTTGTGATAACTTGAAGTGGAAAAGAATCTGAAAAAGTACCCCTGAAGCTAACACAACCTTGTAAATCAACTATACTTCAATTTTTAAAAAAGAGATCAAGAGGATACTTTACTGTTTTAGTATATGCAGTCCAAGGATCATCAAAGCATGGCAGTTTGATCAAGTTCACTGCAAATTTTTTTGTTTAAAAGCAAATGCAAAGCAAATAAAAAATACAAATAGTAAACACCTTTGAAACCTTAAAAAAATAGTAAATACCTTTGAAACCTTAAAAAAAAAAAAAAAAAGCAAATGCATAACCCTGCCATTCTCTGTTGACAGCAGTATTGGACTTTGGGGTTGGGCTCTGTGTTCATGAGGCCTGAAGAAATGTGTATGATTTAAGACTTTTAAAGTGAAAGTTGAAATTCAAAAAATAAAGAAAAATCAATGGAATGGATCCTTTTACCACTACCCCGTTTCCCTTTGTAGAGAGGCAAAAGTGGTACAGAGATCTCCCTTGAAACAGTGCTTCTCGCTTTAATGTGGGGCTCTTGTTGAAATGCAGATTCTGGGCAGTAGGTCTGGGCTGAGGGCCTGAGATTCTGCGTCTGTGGTGCTGGTGCTGCGGGACCCCGGGCCACTGCTTGTCTAGTGAATTGTTGGGAAATGAGTGTTCAGATGGGTTCTTACTCTGGAGGTCAGTCTTGCACCACAGTGACTCAGAGCCCCTCCACTGTCAGGAGATGTTGTGTTTTGGTGGGAGGTTAGAGCAAGAGGAACTGTCTGGACACTTAGGGCTTAAATACTATTCTCTCTCTCCTTAACACAAAAACCTTAAGGTATCCCCTGCAGAAGCCCAATGTTCCTGCTAATGAGAAGAATAAAGAAATATACATTCCATGGGCTTGGAATTCCCAGAACTGGTTCCTTTTACATCTATTAAAGGTTATGAGGAAAGGAATGGGGAGCAAAAGATTAAGAAAATAAATAGAAAATTAGAGGAAATTCAGAAAAGGAAAGTTCCATCCCCTTCTGCCTCTTTCATAGGTAAAAGCTGTGATGTGCCTTCCTCTCCTCACTTCTCTAAATAAAGACACAGACCTCTACTGACTAGTTTGTTAGACTATATTCTGGCTATTTAACTTCTGTTATTTTACACAATGTCTTTCATCTACAAAAGAAGGATTTAGGTGGTTTTTTCAGAGCTCTTTCTATTTAAAGAATATCAACTAAGAGTTTTATGATCATGCAACACTATATATAATATATACATGTGTCTTTAACACTATGGTTTTATTTTTGTAAGTGCACCTCTAAAATAAATGTTGTCAGTACATATAAATTTTGTATTTTCCTCATATTCCTGGTTCTCTTTCTTTTAAAAAGTCTACTTTTGTGTCATAACTTCAGAAGTTTTTTTATGTTAACCTGTAATTGGTTGTATAAATTTCTGTTCCATAATGGTAATTTAAGGAATCTGGTCTCAACTGTTCCAGCAATAGCTAGAACTTTCTTCTCTGCTTTACCAGAATTCTCTCTTAAGCATCTGCTTGTTTTGGGGATGTGTGTGCATTGGATACCTCTTCTGAGAGGGTAAAGGAGTATTTGTTCCAGAAGGTACTTTGGGTCCAGCCGTAACTATGTTCTCTCAACATCATGACCCCTTCAGTCTTAGGACAGAAGTCTGGAATTTATTCTTATCTCTGTTCTGACTAATTGGTTACATACCAAGCCCCATATCCTGTAGTAGTCAGGCATTTCTCATCCTCAGACTTCTGGATGAAAGAATTCATTTTTTTTTCTATAAATTTACCCTCAGAAACAGTGTTGAGTTTTATAAAATATAAATCACTCTGAGCCAAGGATGAAGAATGAACGTAGAATTCTATATTGCAACTAAAATTGCTGTATTAAATACAAACTTAGTGAAAACATATTAATTGTGTACAGAAAGATTTTAAATACATTGACTTGAGGGTGTGTTGCTGTACTGAAAACAATAAACTTAGGTCAGCATGGAGTCCAGTTTCATTGACCCTCCCACAAAGTTTTGGTGAGAGTTTTAATTGGCACCTTTCTGCAGGGCATACTGACATTATCCATCAGAATGCGCACGCTCATTCTTTTCTTCTCACAAATCCACTTCTTGGAATTGATTCACAGCAAATTATTGAATAAGTACACAAAGCTGTGTGGAAAAATATGTTCCTTAAAGAGTTTGTAATATGAAAAAATTAGAATCTGAATACTCAAAAATAAAGGTCAAATAAAATATAGCATAAATATGAAAGAGGATGTTATGCAGGTATCAAAAGAAGAGCTATATTAATAGGTGTGTGTGTGTGTAAGTTACTCAGTCGTGTTTGACTCTGTGACCCCATACAGTCCATGGAATTCTCCGGGCCAGAATACCGGAGTGGGTAGCTGTTCCCTTCTTCAGGATATTAATCCTGGAGCCAGACATCCTGGAATGCGAAGTCAAGTGGGCCTTAGGAAGCATCACTACAAACAAGCTAGTGGAGGTGATGAATTCCAGTTGAGCTATTTCAAATCCTAAAAGAGGATGCTGTGAAAGTGCTGCACTCAATATACCAGCAAATTTGGAAAACTCAGCAGAGGCTACCAGACTGGAAAAGGTCAGTTTTCATTCCAGTCCCTAAGAAAGGCAGTGCCAAAGAATGCTCAACTGCTGTTAATGCTAAGTCACTTCAGTCGTGTCCGACTCTGTGTGACCCCATAGACGGGCAGCCCACCAGGCTCCCCCGTCCCTGGGATTCTCCAGGCAAGAACACTGGAGTGGGTTGCCATTTCTTTCTCCAATGCATGAAAGTGAAAAGTGAAAATGAAGTTGCTCAGTCATGTCCGACTCTTCACAACCCCTGGACTGCAGCCTAACAGCCTCCTCCATCCATGGGACTTTCCAGGCAAGAGTACTGGAGTGGGTTGCCATTGCCTCCTCCGAAAGAATGCTCAAACTACCGCACTATTGCACTCATCTCACATGCGAGTAAAGTCATGCTCAAAATTCTCCAAGCCAGGCTTCAGCAATACGTGAACCATGAACTTCCAGATGTTCAAGCTGGATTTCGAAAAGGCAGAGGAACCAGAGGTCAAATTGCCGACATCTGCTGGATCATTGAAAAAGCAAGAGAGTTCCAGAAAAACATCTATTTCTTCTTTATTGACTATGCCAAAGCCTTTGACTGTGTGGATCACAATAAACTGTGGAAAATTCTGAAAGAGATGGGAATACCAGACCACCTGACCTGCCTCTTGAGAAGTCTGTATGCAGGTCAGGAAGCAACAGTTAGAACTGGACATGGAACAACAGACTGGTTCCAAATAGGAAAAGGAGTACGTCAAGGCTGTATATTGTCACCCTGCTTACTTATATGCAGAGTACATCAAGAGGAACGCTGGGCTGTAAGAAGCACAAGCTGGAATCAAGATTGCGAGAGAAATACCAATAACCTCAGATATGCAGATGACACCATCCTTATGGCAGAAAATGAAGAACTAAAGAGCCTCTTGATGAAAGTGAAAGAGGAGAGTGAAAAAGTTGAAGAAAGTAGGGAAAACCACTAAACCATTCAGATATGACCTAAATCAAATCCCTTATGATTATACAGTGGAAGTGAGAAATAGATTTAAGGGACTAGATCTGATAGAGTGCATGATGAACTCTGGACGGATATTCGTGACATTGTACAGGAGACAGGGACCAAGACCATCCCCATGGAAAAGAAATGCAAAAAAGCAAAATGGCTGTCTGAGGAGGCCTTACAAATAGCTGTGAAAAGAAGAGAAGCGAAAAGCAAAGGAGAAAAGGAAAGATATAAGCATCTGAATGCAGAGTTCCAAAGAACAGCAAGGAGAGATAAGAAAGCCTTCCTTAGTGATCAATGCAAAGAAATAGAGGAAAACAACCGAATAGGAAAAACAAGAGATCTCTTCAAGAAAATTAGAGATTCCAAGGGAACATTTCATGCAAAGGTGGGCTCGATAAAGGACAGAAATGGTATGGACCTAACAGAAGCAGAAGATATTAAGAAGAGGTGGCAAGAATACACAGTAGAACTGTACAATAAACATCTTCATGACGAAGATAGTCATGATAACGTGATCACTGACCTAGAGCCAGACATCTTGGAATGTGAAGTCAAGTGGGCCTTAGAAAGCATCACTAGGAACAAAGCTAGTGGAGGTGATGGAATTCCAGTTGAGCTATTTCAGATCTTGAAAGATGATGCTGTGAAAGTGCTGCACTCAATATGCCAGCAAATTTGGAAAACTCAGCAGTGGCCACAGGACTGGAAAAGATCAGTCTTCATTCCAATCCCAAAAAAAGGGAATGCTAAAGAATGCTTAAACTACCGCACAATTGCACTCATCTCACACGCGAGTAAAGTCATGCTCAAAATTCTCCAAGCCAGGCTTCAGCAATATGTGAACCGTGAACTCCCAGATGTTCAAGTAGGTTTTAGAAAAGGCAGAGGCACCAGAGATCAAATTGCCAACATCCGCTGGATCATGGAGAAAGCAAGAGAGTTCCAGAAAAACATCTATTTCTGCTTCATTGACTATGCCAAAGCCTTTGACTGTGTCGATCACAATAAACTGTGGAACATTCTGAAAGAGATGGGAATCCCAGACCACCTGACCTGCCTCTTGAGAAACCTGTATGCAGGTCAGGAAACAACAGTCAGAACTGGACATGGAACAACAGACTGGTTCCAAATAGGAAAAGGAGTACGTCAAGGCTGTATATTGTCACCCAGCTTATTTAACTTATATGCAGAGTACATCATGAGGAACGCTGGGCTGGAAGAAGCACCAGCTGGAATCAAGATTGCCGGGAGAAATATCAATAACCTCAGATATGCAGATGACACCACCCTTATGGCAGAAGGTGAAGAGGAACTCAAAAGCCTCTTGATGAAAGTGAAAGAGGAGAGTGAAAATGTTGGCTTGAAGCTCAGCATTCAGAAAACAAAGATCATGGCATCTGGTCCCATCACTTCATGGGAAATAGATGGAAAAACAGTGGAGACCTTGTCAGACTTTATTTTTTTGGGCTCCAGAATTACTGCAGATGCTGATTGTAGCCATGAAATTAAAAGACGCTTACTCCTTGGAAGGAAAGTTATGACCAACCTAGATAGCATGTTAAAAAGCAGAGACATTACTTTGCCAACCAAGGTCCGTCTAGTCAAGGCTATGGTTTTTCCCGTGGTCATGTATGGATGTGAGAGTTGGACTATGAAGAAAGCTGATCGCCGAAGAATTGATGCTTTTGAACTGTGGTGTTGGAGAAGACTCTTGATAGTCCCTTGTACTGCAAGGAGATCCAACTAGTCCATTCTAGAGGAGATCAATCCTGGGTGTTCATTGGAGGGACTGATGCTAAAGCTGAAACTGCAATACTTTGGCCACTTCATGCGACTAGTTTACTCACTGGAAAAGACTCTGATGCTGGGAAAGGTTGGGGGCAGGAGGAGAAGGGGACGACAGAGAATGAGATGGCTGGATGGCATCACCGACTCTATGGACATGAGTTTGGGTGAACTCCGGGAGTTGGTGATGGACAGGGAGGCCTGGCGTGCTGTGATTCATGGGGTCGCAGAGAGTCAGACACGACTGAGCGACTGAACTGAACTAAAGCTCAATATTCAGAAACCGAAGATCATGGCATCTGGTCCCATCACTTCATGGCAAATAGATGGAGAAACAGTGGCAGACTTTGTTTTTTTGGGCTCCAAAATCACTGCAGATGGTGATTGCAGCCATGAAATTAAAAGACCCTTACTCCTTGGGAGAAAAGTTATGACCAACCTAGGCAGCGTATTGAAAAGCAGAGGCTTTACTTTACCAACAAAGGTCCGTCTAGTCAGGGCTATGGTTTTTCCAGTAGTCATGTATGGATGTGAGAGTTGGACTATAAAGAAAGCTGAGCACCAAAAAATTGATGTTTTTGAACTATGGTGTTGGACAAGACTCTTGAGGGTCCCTTGGACTGCACGGAGATCCAGCCAGTCCATCCTAAAGGAAATTTGTCCTGAATATTCATTGGAAGGACTGATGTTGAAGCTGAAACTCCAATTCTTTGGCCACCTGATGCAAAGAACTGACTCAATGGAAAAGACCCTGATGCTGGGAAAGATTGAAGGCGGGAGGAAAAGGGGACGACAGAGGATGAGATGGTTGGATGGCATCACTGACTCAATGGACATGAGTTTGGATAAACTCCGGGAGTTGGTGATGAACAGGGAGGCCTGAGTGCTACAGTCCATGAGATCGCAAAGAGTTTGACATGACTGAGCAACTGAACTGAACCTGTAAAAGATGGCAATAATGTTAAAAGAAATGAAATAACATATTTGGAGAAAAATACGTAAGTACACCCATGTGTATGTGAGCACAGAGAAGAACTGGGAAGCTATATAGCAAAATGTAGATAGTAATGAAATTACAGCTGATTTTCCCCTTTCTCTCTTAAACTTTTATTGTTGGAAATTTAGTACTATTACATTGAGGAGGGGGAAGATAACTTAATTTGAAAGCTGCAGAAATAAGCAACCACTCTGGGACTGAACTGGAGGAAAAATGAGAGCTCTGCTATTGCAGCAACCCTTTGATTTTGATTGTCAGGAGTTCTTTGACTGGCCATCGCTGTGCCAGGAGGAACTTTGGAGGCCGTGGGGGCCTGTGAGACAAGATCCCTGTCCTGCTGACCTATGCACAAGGTCCCCTACAGCCTTACCCTGTCTGGCAGTATCAGCCCTGGGGAGCCTCATGTGCCCCCTTGGGCCCAGGATTTAGAAGAACAGAATTACTGAAAGTCTGTCAGGTCTGGAAGTGTCTGTAGGGCTGTCCAAGTCTAGCTTTGAAGAACTGGAGGTCTAGATTGTATAAGTAACTTTCTCATAGCCCTGGAAGTATTTCCAGGCCAAGTCGAGATGAAGACACAGTTCCCAGGCTCTTTGTCTTGGGCTGCTATTTTGCTTATGCCTGAATTCTGCTGTTGTGGATGAGTTCCTAGTTCTCACAAGCATCTTTAAAGGCCAGGGGAAAAGAGGTTTCCAGGTAAGGGGATCAGTTTTCTCTTGTAACTTAGGATAGTAACTTGTTAGACCTTTTGTCTAGATCTGTGTCCTGTGAAATATATGGAAATTCAGGGCTTCCTGACTTTCCTTGGGTCCATCCTCTTTGGGATGCTTCATAAAGCCTCAGAACCTCTCTCTTGAGCAATGTAGGTGTCCTCAGTTCAGTTCAGTTCAGTCGCTCAGTCGTGTCCGACTCTCCGCGACCCCATGAATCACAGCACGCCAGGCCTCCCTGTCCATCACCAACTCCCGGAGTACACTCAAACTCATGTCCATAGAGTCGGTGATGCCATCCAGCCATCTCATTCTCCGTCGTCCCCTTCTCCTCCCGCCCCCAACCTTTCCCAGCATCAGAGTCTTTTCCAGTGAGTCAACTCGTCGCATGAGATGGCCAAAGTATTGGAGTTTCAGCTTTAGCATCAGTCCCTCCAATGAACATCCAGGATTGATCTCCTTTAGAATGGACTGGTTGGATCTCCTTGCAGAATAATACAGTTAGCGAAAACAAGACCAGGAGCTGACTGTGGCTCAGATCATGAACTCCTTATTGCGAAGTTCAGACTTAAATTGAAGAAAGTAGGGAAAACCACTAGACCATTCAGATATGACCTCAATCAAATCCCTTATGATTATACAGTGGAAGTGAGAAATAGATTTAAGGGACTAGATCTGATTGATAGAGTGCCTGATGAACTCTGGACGGAGGTTCGTGACATTGTACAGGAGACAGGGACCAAGACCATCCCCATGGAAAAGAAATGCAAAAGAGCGAAATGGCTGTCTGAGGAGGCCTTACAAATAGCTGTAAAAAGAAGAGAGGCAAAAAGCAAAGGAGAAAAGGAAAGATATAAGCATCTGAATGCAGAGTTCCAAAGAATAGCAAGGAGAGATAAGAAAGCCTTCCTCAGTGATCAATGCAAAGAAATAGAGGAAAACAACAGAATAGGAAAAACAAGAGACCTCTTCAAGAAAATTAGAGATTCCAAGGGAACATTTCATGCAAAGATGGGCGCGATAAAAGACAGAAATGGTATGGACCTAACAGAAGCAGAAGATATTAAGAAGAGGTGGCAGGAATACACAGAAGAACTGTAGGTGTCCTAGAAACCACAGAACTTTGCATTTGGTTTACGGGTTTCAAAACCCCTCTGAGACTTGTCACTTTATTGTCAATGTTATCTTGTGTTCCCTACATTTTAAAGTAAATTCTCTTGCATTTGAACACAGTGAGACTATGAACTGGTTTTCATACCTTTGTGTTAAACATGTTTCTTTTTTTTTTTTTTAATTTATTTAATTGGAGACTAATTGCTTTACAGTATTGTGGTGGTTTTTGCCATACATTGACATGAATCAGCCATGGGTGTACATCCTGAACCCCTCTCCCACCTCCCTCCCCATCCCATCCCTCTGGGTTGTCCCAGTGTACTGGCTTTGAGTGCCGTGTTTCACTAGTTGAACTTGGACTGGTGATCTATTTCACATATGGTAATATACATGTTTCAGTGTTATCTCTCAAATCATCCCACCCTCACTTTCTCCCACAGCATCCAAAAGTCTGTTCTTTATATCTGTGTCTCTTTTGCTGTCTTGCATATAGGGTCATCGTTATGAACTTTTTTTTTATTGTCATTACTTTGCAATTTATTCATCAGCCCCCAATTGCAGTATTAGCAGAATGTTGTCTCCATTTTGCACTGCCTTTCCTCCAGAATGATCTCCAAACCATCTCTCTCCAAGTAGGACATCCAGGGCCTGCTGCTCAGGATAGGCCTCCTCAACAGAGCAAAATCCCTGTGAAGCCCATCAAAATAACTGCCTTCTCCCAGTAACTGACATTTTGAGCCAAGGGGCAGGAGCTGCTCTGCATTTTTTGTCCATTGGCAGTATGGCTTTAGAGACCAGTGAAGTTTAGAAGCTCCACTCTGCATTTTAGGTTACTGGCCCCGCGACCTCTGCATCTTCCTGGGTCTTGCCGGTCCTGTCTTTGCCGGGGTGGGGCCGAAGAAGTCCAAGGACCTCCTCAGAAGAGGTCCCGTTATGAACTTTCTAAATTCCATATATATATGTTAAACATGTTTCTTGATGGAACAACAGTCTGGAAAGAGAGAAAGAAAGGACAGGAACTAGGAAGATCTGGCCATCTCACCACATTAGCCACTTATTTTGTTTCCTGTTACTGTTGGATTGTCTTTCCAATAAAAGTGAAATTTTATGATATTTTTTAAATCTCCTACCACACTAGCGTAACTGCTTTCATTCTAGCAGTGCACTCTGCTCTGTTCCTGTCCAGGTGAATAATTTATGATGACAACCAAAGACTGTCTTCAGTGTGTTCTTTCGTGCTGTTCTTTGGAAGAGGACAGTCCCTTCCCTGAGAAAGACACAGGCAGGGCCCAAGATGAGGCTAGAACGTCTCACCAAAACCTACGTGTCTGAAAAAGAGCAGGCAGTTTCCACTTATAATACTTTAGAGTTTTGAAAATAGCCTGGTGCCATGATTTTCACATCAGCTGGAGGAGTTGTGCACATGCTGACCACTGGACCCACCTGAAGACTTTCTGATTCTGTGGTCTGAGGTGGGGCCCAAGGATATGCATTTCGTGTTCCCAGGTGATGCTGGCATGGGTGGTCCAGGGTCACACTTTGAGAACCAGTGACCTAGGGAGTAGAAGTCTATAAGGCAGTGTGTTTTCCAACCTTTTCTGATAACAAGAATCACTGGGATGTGTGTGAAGGATATACATTTCAACTGCATTCCAGACTCACTGAAGCAGAATCTATGGGGAGTGTTGGGATGCTGCATTTTCAGACTTGGGGAAGTGCTATTGCTGTCAGGTAAACACCCTGCAGATCACCAGTGGGCAGTGGAATTATCTACCATTCAGCCACGGGTCCCCCATTTGCATGTTTGACCCTGTGGTCCCCTCAGCTCCTAGACATGTATCTATCTGTCTTCATTATCATTTTAAAGTGATTTTTATGCCATCTTTATGAAACATATTTTTATTTCAGGTGCTCAATAAATTGTGTAAAAGAGACACTAGAACAGCTGCCTTCTGAGAACTCTGAGGTTTTATTGAGTTCTCTTTTTGTAAAGACAGTTACAGTCTCGGTGCATGCATGCGTGTGTGTGACTGTGAGTAAAGCAGGGGCTGGAAGGAGGGTGGGAAGAAAAAAATGTGCATTTCTGTGAAGTTCCCTGGTAATACAGCTGTTCTGGGGCCACACTCTGAGAACCACTGAAATAGACCAGTGACTCAAACATAGCACATTGGCATCGCCTAAGGGAGCCTTAAAAAATACTTCTGCCTGGGCCCCAACTGCACAACTTCATGGATAATTATTACCATATAATGTAACACCATATCACCACATAATTACCAGTCATGTACTTGGACCTCGATAGTAATTCCAGTGACCAGCCAAGGCTGTGAACCACCCGGGGGGTCCCTTGGGATACAGGGTAACCTGTTCAGAAGCATGAGGCCTGATGGGGAAAACAGGGCTAAGCCAGTGCCTCTCCTACCACAGTGTGTGTACGAATCACCTGGGCTGCTTCTTAGGATGCCGATTCTGATTCAGTATGTCTTCAATGGGGTCCAAGAGTCTACTTTTTTTAAGAAGTCACACAGATGCTGCTGCTCTTGACCTGGGTACCATGCTTTGAGTAGCATGGGACTTAGTAAATATTGACCAACACATGTAGATGTCCATCAACACAAACGTTATTTTTTTTTAAATAGTGTAGAACAAGTAAAAACACGGTTGCTAGACATTTTAAATTAAAAATAAAGCTATTGTGTCATTAATGAACTTTTATCTTCCCTTGACAGCTAGAAATTTTTGGTTTTGTTTCTCTCTGATGCCATCTGTAGTTTCAAATGTTTGTGAATTAACTTTGCTTTAGTCTGATAGACATATACTATCGGGTCTTTTATCCCCCCAGGTCTGGATCTCATCGTTCCCTGTCTTTCAGAATTTGGGAGCTCGCTCTCTACCTCATTGTCTCAGACTCTGCCCAGTTGGTGTTATCACCCAGAAGCCTGAATGTTCAGTCATGCCCCAAGGCCCTCATTTCAGAAGCTGATGGCATTTGGCTCCTAAGTGCTGCCAAATCGCACACTTTATGAGCCAGACTTCTTGGTACATGGCTTCAGTTTATGTTGAACCCAGCCTTTCTGCCCTGGGTGAGGGGGGTGAAGCCTTTTCTTTGGCAAGTTCTATGCTCTGGTACTTTTCCTAGCGTGGTGGAGTTGAGACATTGCTGTCAGAGTCTTTTAGAAGCGGGAATGGAGAAGCTCAGGACGGAAGAGGCAGGACTTTAGGTGAGGAGAAAGGGTTTTAAGTCTTTGTCGGGGAGTCGGCTTCCCTTGGCCTGTTGCATTTCCCAGCTGAATGTGGCAGAAGTCTTGGGTGATTGATGGCTTCTGAATTGGCACTGAAAAGAGCATCAGTGGCTTCTCCGCATTTGAAATTGGTGGGAGTAACCCCAGGAGCCGACAGTTTCCATGCTGACAAGACGACAAAGACCTGCCTCCTGGGTGTGACCTGAGGCCGGTCAGGTCAGGCTGTCACCACGCCGCTGTCACCCGGAGCATCTCTCAGTAGAATGGGACACCAGCAGGAAACAGGGATTCTCAGCCATCTCCCAGTTTTAAATGAAATCTCCATGGCAGATGCCAGCGCCCCCACCCTGCATAAGCTAGAATTTGCCCTCGAGCATGGGTAGATGAACATCAGCTAGATTTTTGCACAGTCATGAAAGCAGTCTGCTTGTCCCAGCTGGAAAGCCTGAGACAATAAAAGAGCAGAGAATGTTCTGAGTCTATATTAAAAAGATAAAAGCATAAATGAGATTTATTTCAGCTGAAGGGAAAGCAGTTTTCCAGCCTTACTGGAATAGCTTCAATGGCCTGTTTAGAGCAACTTGAACTTGACTGTGAATGAAGTACAGTAGATGCTAGTGCTGTCTTTTTACATCTCTGGACTTGGTTTCTGGTTGCAGGTTTTCCCGTAACCGTTTTCACTTCAAGTACATATGCTATTTTGATAACACAGTTTAACTTTTGGGGAACTTTTGTCAGGCAGCAAATTATAAAGTACCTTCTGATCTAGGCACTTGACCTCCTTTAAGTTTCCCTTAAATAAGCTTGTATCTTCTGGGGAAAATACAAGAATATCTGGGAAGTTTCTGTGTAGCATGGCTGAACCTTTCTGCTCTAAAGATTAGAAAATAAAATATTTTTTGAAAATTAAAATCAAAGGACTGGTCTGAATAAACTGTTCCTGGAAGGTCCAGGTCCAGTGTTCTTTCCCCATGATATCATAACTGAAGGAGCCCTGACCTACCTCTCATTAAAGATAATAAAATGCGTAAGCAAACTACTTAAAAATAAGATCATTTATCTTATGTTACTGATTGGCTTTAAAGTCCTCATTGACTTAAGGTCCACCCTGGAGCTGATGATTCAGGAGGTCTGGAGTGGCCTGAGACTTTGCATTTCTAAGTAGGTCCCAGAAGGTCATGCTTTGCTGCTGCTCTGGGAACCACACTTGGAGACCTACTCTTTAGAAGATAAGAATCTAAGAATGTGCTGTGATCCCTTTTATTTAGTCCAGGTACCCTTGAACTTGTTATTAACAGTATTGATCAATTTAAAAGTAATTACAGAGACTATCACATAAGAATCCTGAAGGAATTAAAGGGAAAATGTCTGCTACAGCAGTAAATAAAGAGCTGCACATTTTAAATAATTTGAATAGGAAATGAAGAAAAATCTTTTCAAACTGTACCAAACTAATTCTTTTATATCTGTAACTGGTTTGATTCTTTGATATTTGAGTAAGCAAAAGCACTGATAATTTAACTCATAATCTACCACCAGGAGAGATGCTTGCTAAGAGCAAGGCTTCACTAATATAGACTATTTATAACATCAAGGTTTAGGATTCTCTAATGGTCTGTTTTCCCTAAACCCATTAGAGGTAAACCAATGCAGTCAATAAATACCATTTCACATGCCTGTCCTGAGTCATAACATTACTTCCCTCTAAAGTAAAAAATGTGAAGGTGGTAAACTTTTCACAAACTTTAATAATTCTAATTTTCATTTGTCTACTCTTCTCCAGACTGTTTTTACTCTTTTTTTTTTGCAGAGAAGTACCTGGTTTCAGCCTAGGTTATGAGCTGATAAACTTCCATCACAGAAAATTTCCAGGAAAGAAAACTTGCTACCATTACTTCTAAGTGTTGAGGAAGCTGTGTGATGCACAGCAACCCAGCTGGAGCATAGCCATGCAAGGCTCTGAGGCATCTGCAGGCTCCAAGAAGGTTTTAACCTCTTCATTGATGGCATTTCCTTCTGCATACTTTTGGAAAGATGCTGATGTACTTTCGTAATGTAGAGTGGATGTGGATGGGAGAGAGTCTGTGAGAGACCTGGATGTATCCATGCCCACTTTTGTACCTAAAGAGACAAATCTTAGTATGTTCAGTTCAGTTCAGTCGCTCAGTCATGTCCGACTCTTTGCAACCCCATGAACCGTAGCACACCAGGCCTCCCTGTCTATCACCAACTCCCGGAGTTTACCCAAACTCATGTCCATTGAGTCGGTGATGCCATCCAACCATCTCATCCTCTGTTGTTCCCTTCTCCTCCTACCCTCAATCTTTCCCAGCATCAGAGTCTTTTCAAACGACTCAGCTCTTTGCATCAGGTGGCCAAAATAGTGGAGTTTCAGCTTCAACATCAGTCCTTCCAATGAACACTCAGGACCGATTTCCCTCAGGATGGACTGGATGGATCTCCTTGCAGTCCAAGGGACTCTCAAGAGTTCTACAATACCACACTTCAAAAGCATCAATTCTTCGGCACTCAGCCCTCTTTATAGTCCAACTCTGACATCAATACATGACTACTGGAAAAACCATAGCCTTGACTAGACGGACCTTTGTTGACAAAGTAATGTCTCTGCTTTTTAATATGCTGTCTAGGTTGGTCATAACTTTCCCTCCAAGGAGTAAGGGTCTTTTAATTTCATGGCTGCAGTCACCATCTGCAGTGATTTTGGAGCCCAAAAAAATAAAGGCAGCCACTGTTTCCACTGTTTCCCCATCTATTTGCCATGAAGAAACGGGACCAGATGCCATGATCTTAGTTTTCTAAATGTTGAACTTTAAGCAACTTTTTCACTCTCCTCTTTCACTTTCATCAAGAGGCTCTTTAGTTCTTCACTTTCTGCCATAAGGGTGGTGTCATCTTCATATCTGAGGTTATTGATATTTCTCCTGGCATTCTTGATTCCAGCTTGTGCTTCTTCCAGCCCAGCGTTCCTCATGAGGTACTCTACATATAAGTTAAGTAAGCAGGGTGACAATATACAGCCTTGATGCACTCCTCTTACTATTTGGAACCAGTCTGTTGTTCCATGTCCGGTTCTAACTGTTGCTTCCTGACCTGCATACAGATTTCTCAAGAGGCAGGTCAGGTGGTCTGGTATTCCCATCTCTTTCAGGATTTTCCACAGTTTACTGTGATCCACACAGTCAAAGGCTTTGACATAGTAAAAAATTAGAAATAGATGTTTTTCTGGAACTCTCTTGCTTTTTTGATCATCCAGAAGATGTTGGCCATTTGATCTCTAGTTCCTCTGCCTTTTCTAAAACCAGCTTGAACATCTGGAAGTTCACGGTTGACGTATTGCTGAAGCCTAGCTTGGAGAATTTTGAGCATGACTTTACTAGCATGTGAGATGAGTGCAATTGTGCAGTAGTTTGAGAATTCTTCAGCATTGCCTTTCTTTGGGATAGGAATGAAAACTGACCTTTTCCAGTCCTCTGGGAACTGCTGAGTTTTCCAAATTTTCTGGCATATTGAGTGCAGCACTTTCACAGCATCATCTTTTAGGATGAAATAGCTCAACTGGAATTCCATTATCTCCACTAGCTTTGTTTGTAGTGATGCTTCCTAAAGCCTGCTTGACTTCACATTCCAGGATATCTGGCTCTAGGTGAGTGATTACACCATCGTGATTATCTGGGTCATGAAGACCTTTTTTATACAGTTCTTCTGTGCATTCTTGCCACCTCTTCTTAATATCTTCTGCTTCTGTTAGGTCCATATCATTCTGTACTTTATTGAGTCCATCTTTGCATGAAATAGTCCTTTGGTATCTCTAATTTTCTTGAAGAGAGCTCTAGTTTTTCCCATTCTGTTGTTTTCCTCTGTTTCTTTGCATTGATCGCTGAGGAAGGCCTTCTTATCTCTCTTTGCTATTCTTTGGAACTCTGCATTCAAATGGGTATATGTTTCGTTTTCTCCTTTGCTTTTCACTTCTCTTCTTTTCATAGCTATTGGTAAGGCCTCCTTAAACAGCCATTTTGCTTTTTTGCATTTCTTTTCCATGGGGACAGTCTTGGTCCCTGTCTCCTGTACAGTGTCACAAACCTGCATCCATGGTTCATCAGGCACTGTATCAGATCTAGTCCCTTAAATCTATTTCTCACTTCCACTGTGTAATCAGAAGGGATTTGATTTAGGTCATACCTGAAAAGTCTAGTGGTTTTCCCCACTTTCTTCAATTTAAGTCTGAATTTGGCAATAAGGAGTTCATGATCTGAGCCACAGTCAGCTCTCAGTCTTGTTTTTGCTGACTGTATAGAGCTTGTCCATCTTTGGCTGCAAAGAATATAATCAGTCTGATTTCGGTGTTGACCATCTGGTGATGTCCATGTGTAGAGTCTTCTCTTGTGCTGTTGAAAGAGGGTGTTTGCTATGACCAGTGTGTTCTCTTGGCAAAACTCTACTAGCCTTTGCCCTGCTTCATTCTGTACCTGAAGGCCAAATTTGCCTGTTACTCCAGGTATTTGTTGACTTCCTACTTTTGCATTCCAGTCCCCTATAACGAAAAGGACATTTTTAGGGGGTGTTAGTCCTAAAGGGTCTTGTAGGTCTTCATAGAACCGTTCAACTTCAGCTTCTTCAGCATTACTGGTTGGGGCATAGGCTTGGATTACCGTGATACTGAATGGTTTGCCTTGGAAAAGAACAGAGATCATTCTGTCATTTTTGAGATTGCATCCATGTACTTCATTTCGGACTCTTGTTGACTATGATGGCTACTCCATTTCTTCTAAGGGATTTCTGCCCACAGTAGTAGATATAATGGTCATCTGAGTTAAGTTCCCCCATTCCAGTCCATCTTAGTTCGCTGATTCCTAGAATGTTGACATTCACTCTTGCCGTCTCCTGTTTGACCACTTCCAATTTGCCTTGATTCGTGGACCGCACATTCCAGGTTCCTATGCAATATTGCTCTTTATTGCATCGGACCCTGCTTCCGTCACCAGTCACATCCACACCTGGGTGTTGTTTTTGCGTTGGCTCCATCCCTTCATTCTTTCCGGAGTTATTTCTCCACTGATCTCCCGTAGCATATTGGGCACCTACCGACCTGGGGAGTTCATCTTTCAGTGTCCTATCTTTTTGCCTTTTCATACTGTTCATGGGGTTCTCATGGCAAGAATACTGAGGTGGTTTGCCATTCCCTTTTCCAGTGGACCACATTCTGTCAGACCTTTCCACCGTGACCCGTCCGTTTTGGGTGGCCCCACATGACATGACTTAGTTTGAGTTCGACAAGGCTGTGGTCCGTGTGATCAGATTGGCTAGTTAGTTGTCTGTGATTGTGGTTTCAGTCTGTCTGCCCTCTGATGCCCTCTCTCAGCGCCTACCATCTTACTTGGGTTTCTCTTACCTTGGACGTGGGGTGTAATCTTCACGGCTGCTCCAGCAAAGCACAGCCGCTGCTCCTTACCTTGGACGTGTGGTATCTCCTCATGGCCGCCACCCCTGACCTTGGACGTGGGGTAGCTCCTGTCAGCCGTCACCCCTGACCTTGGATGTGGGCTAGCTCCTGCACTGCGCAGCCCCCGTTCCTGTGCCATGCTGCTGCCGACATTATGTCTCTGAAATGGAAACAAAATATTGGCTGGTTCAGATTCTAGGATGGCGTAGGTCTTTAAAAGCACATTGAGGTAATTAAAATATGCATATAGTCAATATATTAAAAAGTGTCTCAAGTGGTAGCAATGACAACATTAGGATTGTCAGATAGTAAATTGTCATTTTTTGGCATGTTTTGTCTTTTCCAGATTTTAAGTCAAATTCTTTATATTGCTTCTGTAACTTTATAAATTATATTTTGAAAATGTTATAAAAGATATTCTAGAACTTGCACGTCAAAATGGTTGTTTCCCCTTTCATAATTGTCATTTTGAGCAGCAAGTTTCTTATTCCAGTTATACTACCCTTATCCTGTCCATTTTTTAAACTCCTACAGTTCCCTTGAGAATCTCCCACCTGTTCTCAGTGGTGAAAAATTTCTTAAGCACTGAATTTTTTGAAAGAGTCAAATGGCATTCATGGCAAAGTCTAATGAATCAAGATTAATAATCAAGATTGCTATCTTATGGACTCTGGAAGAGATTATGACCAATAAGTGCTAAAATATACCCTGTGTGTCATGGTATATTGAGTATACCATGGTATATTGAGAAGGTTCCTCCTCAAGCCCTTAAACATTTAATCTGAAAGAATAAAGTTTGAAATGTAATTGCTTTAAAACCAATATTACATAAAATTCTGAAACATAACTTTCTACCTAAAAGGGATTAAAACAAAGCATCCTTTCAGTAAGCATATCCATCCCTTAGGTAACTCCTTGAAAGGGACTTTATGCATGGGAGTTCTTACTTCTTACGGCAGTCATGCTCTCACTCTTAAGTCACTAACCACAAAGCATGGCCTATGAGCTGTAGCTGAATTGCTTAGCTCTAAAACGTAGCTCCTTCATTTACCAGCTATGTGACCTCAGCAAATTCTAAACCTCAGGTTCCTATCTGTAAAATGTAGCGAGAGGATGTTAGTACTTCATAGGATTGTTGTAGTTTAATTAATGTAATAACTGTTAAGTTCTTTAAAAGTGCCTTAAAGATAACATTATTTCACCAATTTCAAGATGCACATTTTAACACTTCTTAAGTGAGGATATATCTTACAATTACTGTAATTTATCGGAGCATTTTATTAGCATTTAATTAACAACATCTTTTTTTAACCAATGGCACTTAACAGTACAC
The DNA here is from genome assembly GCF_049115385.1 of Moschus berezovskii. Classification (NCBI taxonomy): domain Eukaryota; kingdom Metazoa; phylum Chordata; class Mammalia; order Artiodactyla; family Moschidae; genus Moschus; species Moschus berezovskii. Next base: position 50,883,644 of record NC_142466.1, on the reverse strand, counting down.
TTCAGAGTAGATGACATTTTAGATTTCAGTAACTATTGTAAGCGCTTGATCAGCACTGGAGGTCATCAGCATTGCCATCAGTGTTGTCACCATCACCATCATAATCTTGGTTGTAACCAGGGCATTGGCATTTGATTGGTTGGCAATACTGGCTTAGAGTGCACATCAAGTTTCTATTTTGCTTATTTGTTTTCATTGATGTTCTTTTAAAACATCAAGTGAGCTCTTTTTCATATCTGTTTCATATTAAACTAATGTATCTGTGAGGTTAATTCATGCGTCTACATTATTTTCGGCACCATACTTGGGGAGCTGTTCTTCAATGCAAATCAGTCTCTTTAAATAAACAGGCAAGAAGGCAAATTATTTTCTCTGTGGATATATTTTTCTAAATCCCTTCAAAGAAGTGCTTTTTCTTAGCCAGAAAAGCCAAGCCACTGTTGTACTAGTTAAGATTTACAGGTTTGCAGTCTTCTCTGACAGAGAAAAGAAACAGTTTATTGATCTGTAACAGAGAATGGATCACAGCCAAACCTTTCATGGTTTATACAATGCACTGACATAAGAATCTGCATATCATTAAGAAGACCGAGTCCTCACAATTTGAAGCCACCTGTCAGGCATGAACAATAACTGGGAAAGATCGATAACACAATATAAAACTTGTTTCTGCACAGACACTGACAGGCTCCACACCCAGTGACAGGCATGTCTTGTTATTTTACCAGTGATATGCCTGTGGTTCCTAATTTGAGGCTTCCTCCTCATTTTGATTTTATTGTTCAGTTTGGGGGAGGGTGGGAGAGACCAATTTGGATCTGAGATAAAGATCTTCTGCCAGGTGAAAGATGTTCAAGGAGAGGACCTTGGACCAAAGTTTATGAAGCTTGACTCGGAAGATTCTGGGCACATATCCATCCAAATACCTTGACACATACTTCATTCACCCATAACACAAGCAGCATGTTTCTTCTTGCCTTCAGTTTTCCCTCAAGAGTTTAAATGGTGGTATTTACAAGCCATTATGAAGGAAGAATACACATACACGCAGACACACACACACAGGGCTCGACTGAGACCAGTAAAGAGTTTTTGCTGTTGTTGGCTTTTAAAAGTAAAGTTACTTGAATAATTCCAGAAGCTGGGCTTCTTCCTTTTGCCCTCTCGTCACCCCACTCCTCCTTCAGTTCTCCCAGTCCCCACCTTATTTTATTAACAAAGCTACATTTGTCAGACATAATGCTCACTCTTATCCCTAAAGCCTGCCTTTATATTTGCCTAGCTCTGACTCTCCAAGTTGAGTGCCATGGACCTGAACCAGGGCCTATTTCCAACAGAATGTCAGGTGATGACCACATAGAGAGATTAGAGCTGTCCTGTCCTCTTGGTGAGCTGCCAGATAGAAACTGGGGACCAGCAGGGAGGTGGGAGGCCTCCCAGTGGAAGAGTGAGACCTGAGTCTCTGTGGGCAAGCTGAGCAGTACTCAGCTGTAGCTGGAAAAGCCACACAAGGGAGCACGCCTCTCAGAAGCAGCCTGTAGAAGGTCCCTCAGAGTGCACTGAGTTGCTTTCACAGTAGACATCTTTGAACCATAGTGCAGACCCATTCAGAGAGTGAAGAAAAGATCCCCAGCTAAGCAGTAAGGAATTCTCACCCTGTGTGATCAAAGGGGTTAGCCAGTTCCCCTTTCCTTCCTTTTTGTTTACTTATATTTCTGACCTCTTACAATCTCCATGACCGTGGCGTGATAGTTTCCTTTTGCATAGCATTTTAAAATGCTTTTTTCTTTCTTCAGTTCATTTTAAAGCAAACTAAACCAAGTTGACAGGAAGTATCTAATGTCTCTTTTATAAATAATTACTATGACAAAAGTAATGAAGGAGCTAAAATCATGGATAATTGTATCACTGAAGGGCAACCACAATGAATGTTTTGGTGTATTTATTCTAATTGTTTTAAATAGATGTATAAATATGTATATATGTATTTTTAACAAAATAGGTTATGACAGAATAGTTTTTTTGATCAACATACTTTCAGTATTTTACTGTATTATTAAAAGCTCTTAAATGGCATCAATAGCTGCATTAAGATACAGGATACATGGATATGTTATTATTTTAGAATTCTCCTGTTTGGGAGAGCTTATGTAGGTTTCTCAATTTTCACTCTGTCTCTCAGCTTGGAATTTGTTAAGCTAAATTTCTTCAGATTTTGTTGGTCTAGAGTGAGAATTTGGGCACAATGGAAGAAATGGAATATTCCTGATTGTACCTTCATTGCTTTCCTTGCCAATATTTTTCAAAAAGCATTTTGTGGAAGCAAAGGTTAGAGCAATGGGCTTCTTTTCTTTTTGTTTTAAATTTTATGATTGTAATGTCTTGTAGTAATCTCAGTTAACTTTTAAGTAGAAAATCAATATAAAATAAGAAATATGTTGCCTAACATAAACCCTGATGTTTCAAAACTGCATGTCATGCTAAGTCATTTGAAGTTTATCCAACAGGACAGAGCAGATCTTTATTTTTATATTTTTTTAAGACGAGGACTGCCTGGATCAGATTTATGTTTTAAAAGACTGGATCAGTGAAAAACTTGAGATCTTACAAGAGAATTCACATGAAATTAATCTTTTTAAAATATGTGAACATTTGGTGCAACAACAGCATTTTGCATAGCATTTTACATTGCTTTGAAATTGTAATTGAAAAAATGAAACTGTTGAACCAAAATTTGGAAAGGAAGATAAGTTTAAAAACCAGAAATAGTTTGTGAAATGATACGTATTTATATTTGAAGGACACCTTCCTCAAAAAGTCACATTTCTGTAGAACCTATTTTATCTCCCATAGAAGTATTGTGTTTAGAGACCCGCTTTCAGTCCCTGTCCATGGGTGCATCTGTGGGTGCATCACTCTAAACATCCAGTGGCCAGATACAGGGCAGTCACCACCTTGCTGCACAGGCTGTCTCTCCCCACTTTTCTGATTTGCTCTGTCCATTAGCAGTCATCTTTGTAAACAGAAGGCTAAGATTTAGTGTTACACATATTTTTAAATGACCCATTTTGATGGGGCTCTCTTTATTGTTTCAGGTTGAATGCATTTGGGAACTTGATGCATAAAATTTGCATGACTTCTCACTCCTTTCTGGATCGGTCATTGGATTCAAGCCAGCATGGCTCACACCACGAAAGTTAACGGCTGTGCCTCAGGTAACTCCATATTCTGGAGTGTATGTGTGTGTGTGTGTGCATTAGTGTGTGTCTTTGCTCAGACTAATTTGCTTCTTTTTAAATAATGGATAAATAATAATAAGTTGCCTAGATAACTAGAATTTCAAAGCAGTTTCTGTCCATTAAAGTTTTTGTTGTTTAAAATCTTGCAGAATCTGCTTTTATCTTTAGTTTTTATGTACAAAAATCAGTTAGGTAAATTATTATCTAAGGCAACTCTATTGGAATGTTGAAAGATAAATGTAAAATCCTGAATGCTAATGCAAGAATAATGTATACTTCTCTTACACTTCTTTATGAGGGATCAAACAATGAGAGAAGAGATGAATCTGAATGCTTAAAACCAATCCTTAGTATTCACTCCCAAGCAGCTTTTGTTTGATTTTGCCCAACAGTGGGGGAGTGGGATAAGAGAAGGGTATATTCATTCTTTAACTTATCCAAAAAGAAATATACAGTAAGCTATAGATATTATGAATCATAAAGATTTGTATTCTGATTCTTACTTGATTATATTAGAAGCCTATATATTTTGCATATCTGTAATTTGTATTGTTTACATAAGATTTTGGAGAAATTTATAGGACAAACACTGAGAAAAGTGTATAATACTGTATATGGCAGGAGATGACAACCTCTCCAAAGTAGTACTCCAAGTGTTCATTCTTCTTTTAAGTTGTTTGCCAAATAGCAGAATGTGTGAGAGCAGTAATTGTTTATGTGCAAATTCTTGTGGAGCACTTGAGTCCTTGCACTGCTGTCTCTGTGCACTGGTAATGGAGAGAATGTAGGGTTGGAGTCAGGAGACCCATCTTCTACATTACCATGAATTAATGGGGCAGGACTATTTCTCCATGTGTAAAACATCAGTAAGTATGTCAGCCTGCAGGGTTAGAACCAATGAGAGCTTCAGAAACATGCCTACAAGTGTTGTATAAGCTGTAAAATATCAGGAGGAGAAGGAGGAGACCTCTGAAATGGGCCCACTCACCCCCTAGGAGACTTTCTGTGTCAGCAATCCCAGCTACAAGCATCCTCTCTAACAAGATGCTATAGCTTGCCCCAGATCAAACCCAGATAAACTCAGTTGTTAATTATGGAACAACTGATCTTAATCCGTTCATTCTTCTTCCTGTCCTTTCTGCTGCTCGACTTCTCAGGACTTTTATAGATTCTGCTCAGGATTGCTGTCAATAATGTGAATGACAATACATAATATTTAATGAACTGTTAGTATTACCATGGTACCCAAGATGCTTTGCCTGCATTATTATACTTAATCATCTGTAATCCTATGAGAGTATGTGTTATCATCACTCTCACCACCACCACTGCTGTCCCTACATCATGGCACAGAGAAGCTCAGTAACTTACCTAAATGAAGAAAGAAGAGTTAGGATTAGTACTTGTTTCTCTAGTCAAATATTTGATACGGGCAGAAATTGAAACACTGTGAATTTTCTTAAGAGTTTTGAGTGGGTTTCAATCCCCCCATGATACTATCATCTCCTTTCCCTCTCCTGCCCTTAATTCTTTTCACACACTCAGAGGAAGGGGTCTTGAAGTTGTTCTTCAAAACCCTCTGGTATCTCTGACAGAATTCTATATTCAGGGGTTTAGATACTTATCCCAAGTGACCCTAATTCCTTTTCCAACTTGATTTGTCCTGGAGTATCACTTTCCTTTGTTCCTGAAGTCTGATGATAGAGTTATAACCTTCCTTCCTCACTTGGTAGCCTGCCTAACAGGTCTAAGGACTGAGTCTGAAAGCAAAGAAAAACTCTCTGACTTGTGACTTCTGGGGTGTCAGGGTATGATTTGTTATTTCAGACAGGTGCCTGGAACAGAAGGTTTTTGTTTGTACTAGTCACCATGGCCTCTTTAAGCCTGTAAACAAATCTGATTAGAGGCTTAGTCACACATACCTTTATTTTATATGTACATATATGTATATAAATATGTGTGTGTGTATATACACACAGATACATATGCATGTATAAACTATATATACATATATGTGTGTGTGTATGTATATATACACACACATATATATGAAACTCATTAGGGAAAATTTTATAGTATAGAAGCTTAGTATTTTCCAAAAAATAAAGCAAGAATTACTGGTAATACCACCACTCCGAAATAAATGTTTTGCTCATTTTCCATATAGCCATTATTTTTTTCTCTTTTCTAAAATTTTATTTTACTTTTTTTAAAAAAAGTTTATTGGAGTATAGTTAATTTACAATGTTGTGTTTAATTTCAAGTGCACAGTAAAGTGATTTAGTTATTTGTTGTTTAGTCACTAATATGTCCATTCTTTTTTAGATTCTTTTCCCATATAGACCATTACAGATTATTGAGTAGAATTCCCTGTGCTATACAGTAGGTTCTTATTAGTTATCTATTTTATATATAGTAGTGTGTATATACCAATCCCAGTCTCCCAATTGATCCCCTCTCCCTCCTAACTCCGTAACCATAAGTTTGTTTTTTACATCTGTGGCTCTGTTTCAAAAATAAATTCATTTGTACCATTTTTTAAGATTCCACTTAAAAGTGACATCATATGATATTTGTCTGTCTCTCTCTGACTGACTTCACTCAGTATGACAATCTCTTGGTCCATTCATGTTGCTGCAAATGGCATTATTTCATTTTATAAATTTTATATATTTCATATAGTTGAAATTATACTTATAAGAATCTCTGCATTTCTTTTCTCACTTTGTATTACAGAAGAAATACCTAGCCATTGTAAAAAAAAAAAAAAAAAGCCAAACAATACAAAAACGTATGTGAGTTATAACTATACTTTTTGAAATGTAGTTAACTTAAGAACATTTACAGACCCAGATTAAGATGGGATAAAGAGAGCTTTATGAAAGCTAATAAAGGCTGGTGACTGATCTTTCCCATGAGAAAAAACTACATTATTTGGATAGTTCAGTAGAAGTGTTAAGTATGAAGTAAATATATGTTTTATTCATTTTCAAAAATAAAGTAAATATTAAATATGCTTTCTTAAACTATACTTCCCCTAGATGTGTTATGTCCCAAAGAGGTCTCCCTTCCTACCCCCTCCCCCTGAAAAATCACTGCTTTGGGCTCCTCAGAACATGAGCAGAAATCTCATGTGACGATGGAGTCAGAACACTGGCAAAAGAAACACTTTTCATGGTCTGAGGAATATAGCAGATGCAAAAGAAGACAACTGAGAAAAGCACAACCTAGTTACACTGTGCCCTTGCTGCAAGACACACCTGAAGACTGATCATACCATGTTCACGTCCCTGTCTAGAGTTTAAATTGGATAAGGGACCATTCACAAGTCATTTTACACTCTCATTCCCCACTGAGTCCTTCAGTTAGATTGGGTAGAAAGTATTGATTTTTTAAAAATTGAAGTAGGCTTCCCTAGTGACTCAGATGGCAAAGAATCTGCCTGCACTACAGGAGACCCAGGTTTGATTCCTGGGTTGAGAAGATCCCCTGGAGAAGGGAATGGCAACCCACTCCAGTATTCTTGCCTGGGAAATCCCACGGACAGAGGAGCCTGGTGGGCTAAGGTCCATGGGGTTGCACAGAGTCAGACACGGCCGAGCAACTAACACATAGTTTATTTACAATGTTAATTTCTGGTACAGCTAAGTGATTCAGTTATACCTATATGTACATTCTTTTTTTATATTCTTTTCCATTATGATTTATCGTAGGATATTAACTATAATTCCCTGTGCTATACAGCAAGACCTTGTTTATCTATTCTATATGTAATAGTTTGCATCTACTTGTACCAAACTCCCACTCCATCCCCCAACCTCCTCCCCCTTATAAGAGTGGTTAATTAATAACTGTAACTTGTAAAATGTATTATTGTACATTTCAGTCATAAAAAAATATGTAAAGGTTATATAGCAGGCATTCATGTACATACCATCTAAGCCTAAGAAATAAACTTTACCAGTACGTCATGTATTGAGCCCTTAAAATGTGCCAAACATTGTTCCGGGCCCTGGGGATAGAGCAGGGAACAAAATATGCAGAAAGCCCTGCCTTTAGGAATCTTACATTCTAGTGGAAGTTGAAGTTCTCCTTGTGAACAGAGTATCCAGATAAAAGAGAGTCATTCTTACACTATTAAAGAACCCTTTGTTTATCTGAAATTCAGATTTAACTGGGTGTCCTCTTATTTGCTAAACCTGGCAAACTTACTTCTAAAGCCCTTCCAGATTTCATCTTTCTTCTTACTGCCCACCCCCTCATTATCAATTGTTTGTCATAATTTTATGTCTTTTTCACCAGATCCTTCATCCTACTTCTGTTGATTGGTCCAGTTTTGTTTTCATTAATTTAAAGCATTTTATTATGGTGTTACTAAGAGTACACTAATGTCATTTGTTAATGTAATGAAGTATGAACATCATAAATTGCTCATGATTAACTGTTCTCTTTGTTTATAGCCAAGTAGGAAGTAAATGGGAGTCATTGGTTAGAAAAATTGGTGTATTTCTGCAGAATTTAGGGATAGGGACAGTCTGCTTTTTCCCAGGTTTTCCCATCGTGTTATAAACAGTGTACTGATTGATGCCTCTCTGAACACTAATTAATGTTGTGAAACTTTAATTAGAGTTTAGAGTCTCTTTAGAAGCCAAATAACAAGTGACTTATTTGTCAGATAAAGATAATAATACTTGTCCTACCTTCTTTACAGGATTGTTATGAAGAAAAAATAAAACAATAACCGTCAAAACACTTTTTAAGATGTAAAGTGCTGGTCAGAAGTCAGGAGAAATCACCATCCTCCTTGTTCTGCTATCTCTGTCATGATCTAATTAACACCTGCTCAGGTGCCCTCTGCCAGGCTCTGTCAGATGCTGGGATGTTGGGGAAAGAAAATTGTCTTGTGTTTGACAGTTAAATGACTTTTTATGCTTGCCATCACCATTTGTATTTTTTCTAATAATAGACTTGCCTTTGCTAGTCTATTACAGTTTCTCCCCTCTTGCTCTTCTCTTTCACAGCCTAAACATATGTATATTTTCCCAGACAGATGCATATTTACTCATTCAATATACTTATTGAACTGCATTAACCATTTGGTTATCATTTTAAATTAAATAACTTTCATAAAAATATTTAAAATGTTTAAATAACTGTCATAAAATCTTGTTACCTCGTCAGTTATTTGGCTCCAAGTTTTGTCTCCATGCTGATGTTAAATGCGGTACAAAGGCCACAGATAAGACCTGGTCAGTCAGAGAGAGTCAGAGTCTCGTGGCAGAGAAGGTAGACGGCTGTGGTGCAGTGCAGCCTACTCTCCGTTGTGTAAATATTTTTTCTGGGCAGGAGCATTTCTCAAACAGAACTCTGAGCCCACTGCGGTGAACCTGACAGCAGGGATATGAATGCTGTTTGTCAAGAACAAGACCAATTTGCACTGACTGGTCTGGCTGGAGGGGACCTGGTGTTTTCTGAGACCATCTGTAAAGAATGTCACAGAGCATGGCAGAGGTGGTGTGTTTGTGGTGGTGAGTCAGACCTGACCTCTGTGTTTGTATTATACCAAAGACAGAGGGTGAGCTGAAGAGAAACTGGGGCTGCTTTAATTTGTGAGTATCCTACTTGACCTTCTGGAGTCTCCTGATGCAATCTGCAACAGAATTAAATGCATTTTCCCTTAAGTGGTATGTTCAGTGGTTATCAGAAGAGCTGAGAGGGTAACAGAATCGCCCAACATAAAAACATATGTAAGAGCTAGCCAGGATTTTGATCTCTTCTGTTCAATCTCCCTTTTATGTTCAGATGGAAAAACATGACTTGCCCCCATGGCTAACCCAGAAATTTAAAGTGGAGAGTCATTTTTCTTTGTTTGACACATTCTGTTGACATTAAAAATCAGAAGTGTAGTATCTATGAAGATCTAATTGGACAGATCAATGGGAAAGTATATATTTCAGAAAACTACATAAAACCCAAAAGTAGAATGATTATAAATAACATGTCTCTCCTGACAGGGATTATTTTTTTCCTTAGTGTGAATTGTTCTAGAGAGCCAAATGAACAAGTGTATTCTAATTGCATATATATATATATATATATAAAACATTTGTATATTTAGTGCCTCATGCAGTTTCACCCTTTATTTGATGTGTTTAATAACTGGATTTAATTAGATTATCATTTCAACTTCAAATGAAACTGTTAGTTGTTAGTTAACTGAAGGCTAATTCCACACTGAATTTCTAAGTGAAATAATTTATTTTCTTATAGTGATGGCATTTGGGAAGATAGTTATTTTTTTAAGAAGCATTTACATTTGAATTTCGTAAGTGTTAAAACGCCAAGACCACCTACAAACAGGGACCCTGGGTTTTAGAGTCTTGCTTGTCTGGTTAATCAGAGCCCCAGAATTCATCCAGCCCCAAAGAGGCTCTGAAGAGTCCCTCCCTTGTCAGGGCTTGCCTGTTTTATAAACTTTCAAGGCTTTGGTCTTAAGCTGTAGCCAGCTTTACCTTATAAGATTTTTGCTTTAAACCGTGAGTCTTAATGGGTTAAGCATCAGATTTCAGACAGGCGGTTAGCTCTCCAGCTAAGCTGAGGAAGGATGGCTTATCTTCCAGCAAGTACCAGCCCACTTGGGTGTAGGAAGAGTAGACTTCGGGCTCCTGCTAGTCCTAGGTCTTGAGCAAAGGTACCCTTCCGTTGTCAGTTTCTGCCCAGGTGCTCCGTCGGTGCCAGCAAGAAAGAAAAAAGCACAGAATCCCAACAGGGAGTTTTTGCTATGTTAAGAACTTGAGCTCTTGCTATCTTTTGGAGATTGCATAGGCAGGCATAGGATTACAACAGCCCTTCTACAGGGATTTATTTGAATATTCTGTGCCCTGCTCATCTGCCAGCTTCTCATCGTGAGTATCGGCATTTGTTTCTGGTTATACACTTCCCCTCTTTCTGGAAGAACTTTGGGTGGGCTAGTTGAGCCCATCAGCTTCCTTCTTCCTGTGTCCAGGATAATTCTTGTTCATCTCCTTTGTGTAATTTCTAAGAAAGGTTTGAATGCACTTGGAGGAAAATGAGTGACTAACGCTCACTTCTGCTTTGGGGACCTTTTCTATAAAAGGCTGTTTAATTTTATCTGGCATGAAAAATAATTAGTGGTGTTCTCACATTCACAGAAATAATGCATTCTTGCTCTTTTCTGGCAGTGTATTTTAAAATGGTATTGAGTAGACTTCTCTAATAAAAACCTCAAAGAAGACCCAACCGGGAAATGAGCCTTGATAAGATTCATTCAAACAGTTGTAGAAGTTCTAAGGCCAAAAAAAGTGATGATTCTGTTTTTCCTCTCTCGGCTGCCCTGTTAGATATTTTTGGAGTGTGCTATAACTGATTTACTCATTTCCATATGCTTTAGGAAAAGTATGTTCATGTTTTAGAGGATACGCTTGCAGTTCTTTATTAAGGCTGAAAACAAGAGAAGTGTTTGAAATATGCAGCCCATTTGTATATATAGCATCAGTGATCTCATCTGACCATTCTATATGAACAAGTGATCTCACAGCTTAAAAATAAATATGTAGCTGTTTTGAGGATCTTTTGAAATAGAGACCAGATTTCTAATCCTAGTAGTTCTTGGAGCAAACCATGGCTGAAAATGAAGATTAAATAATATTTTGTAATATTAGAAGGCTTTTCTAACCAACAGAATGAAAAACAGAACTATAGACATGAGGGAGAACTGGGCCAAGAAACAAATTGTTGGATTCATGGGATTTGTTCTTATTCTGAAAGTTAAATCTTTGTACTCTTACACTGTCTTGTTTGTGACAAGCCAGATTTGAGTAGTCTGTGACATTTCTATCAGCTGGATAAGAGGTTGTGGACATGACTACATTTCATCATATAAACCTTTATTTAGAGGAGCTGATGCTAGAGTAATGGTTTATGAAAGCAGTTTTTTTATTTATAGCTCTTTTTATTAGTCACAAGTCCTAAGTTTATTTTAGTTCCTTTTTTGTGATTTTATTTGATTGAAACAGTTCTCTCTCCAAGGGATCTTATGCATTTTGGACATGATCTCTGTTAGATGGAATCAAGTGCTAGTCATGGGATTTTCTGAATTTAGTCTCACAATATTTGGTTTAGTTGATAAGTTCTATCAACTTTGCAAATAACTTTGTGAAAACATTGATTCAGCTTGTACTGCCAAAATTTCCCTGTCCACTTTCTGAGTCCCCTTTTTCTTGCATCAATATGTTAGCTGAAGGCATTTCAAGAGTTCTATACAGCAGGCACATTTAAGAGTCTCCTGAAAGAAAAGGGGAGAAGACAAAGGGGATATTTCTAATAATTCATAAGCGCGGCTGCTTAATATCTTTAAAGCCTTAGTCACACACATCAGTTCTTACATTCTTCTAACTAAAACGTAAAAAAGTTCAGTCTCCCTCTGCTCAGTGTCCTCCTCATCTTGGTGGATACTCAGAGAGAGTATCCACCAAGAAACTTTCCTTTTCCCTAGCATTTCAGACTGATTGACCATGATGCTTCATTCAAATCAGGACCACCCCCTGGAAATGTTTTTTGAGGCAGCCCATTGGGCATGTTCCCTCCAACTGTGAGACAAAGACTGATTTGTCTTCCCATGACCTGGAGGAGCAGGTTGAAGTACCTACTGGCTTCATGCAGCATGTCCCCTAGCCGGTACTCCGCCTCTTCAGGTGGTGAGTCAGCCCGATGATACACTGATTTTTATAGCACGACAGGGTGGAGACCTGGAAGTCCATAGGCCAGTCAGGGAGGAGGGAATGGTTCGCATGTCAAAGCATTCCAACAATCCAGCTTACAGGAAAAGATTGCAAAATTCCGAAGCCCTGTGCCACCAGATTTTTCCTTTAGCACCACACTTTACACAGCTTTCAGCTCTGCCACAGAGACAGCTGCTTGGCAGTGTGAGGGGAAATGGTCATATCCCATCATTAGCTCTGTGGTCGGTTACCTGTCATCCTGTCCTGTAAGGAATCCCAGTAGTTGTGAGTATCTCCTTCTATGTGCTGATATAACAAGCTACGGATTCTCTGAAGGTGGTGCTCGGACATTATTTGGGCACTAGAAAACAGCCTCTGGAACTTACACCACCCCAGGATACTGATTTTAAATAAAGAAATCCAAGACAGAAAAGCTTCTGGAAAGGTAAAGGGGGCTTAGATCTGGGGACTTTTCCTCTAGAGTATTATCCTTTGGTTTTCTGTCCTGTGTACACTTTGATGATGAAAAGGTAGGCTTTCCAAATTGTGGTCAATTGAAATGAGCATGGTATGGTTTGGGAATTACCAGAAAGAATGATCCAAAGCTCAGTAGAATTCAGTTCAGTTAGTTCATTCATTCAATAGCTCACTTTTATATGACTATACAGAAATATACTTGGCAGAGGGTGCCTGTTTCCCTTCTTTGTGTAAGGACCAACACTGAGGTTCTGTGAATGTTGGTCTGTCTTTTGCCTTATTCTCACTACTTTGATTTTGTTTTATTAAGGATAGCTGGCAAGATTAAGGATCTTTTAGCTTTCTAATATTTTCGTTATTTTTTCTATCTCTCCAAACATTTTAGCTTTCAGTAACGTTAATCTCTGTTTTCTGCTCTGCACTCGGAGCCTTTGTGTTTGCCTTACTTTGACAAACCATAGTCTCTCTGTTTCTTCAGTCATGGTACCTGCAGAAATCACGGTTGGCCTTCCCAGGCCTGCCTGACTCCAGGTAGTAAGAGAATAGCTCCATCCCAAGTCATGTGAAAGAAGCAGAGGCTTCTCCACCATCCCAGCTGCTACCGACCCTGTTCCCCTCTTAGTGGCGTTGCCCAAAGCGTTGTTCTCTTGACCTGGCTGTCTTTCTCATATTTGTTCATATGAGCCCTTCTTATGCTTTAAGTCCTGCTTTCTGTCTCACCTCTTCCAAAATGTGTCCTCAGATACTCCCAGTGTGAATTCACCCCTTCCGCTTCTTTATTCCTGGAGAGCTTTCTATCCTGTTAAATAGTCACCATCACTCTCTTTTATGTAAGAGTTGTGATTGTGTCTCACTAATCTGTACCTTTGAGGTCTTAAGAGGCAGGATTCATGTCATCTTCATCTTGGTATGATGGTATGCCCATCGTGGCTTGCATTATACCCAAAATAACCAATGTTCAACCAACAAAGGTTTACAGCCCACTTCCTTGGTGCTGCCTTAACACTGGGCAGCTAATAGAGTAAGATACAAGCACAGTGTCTGCTTAGGAATCTGTGAGGTGAAGTTGAGCCCTGCCGGTTGCCATTCTTAAATTGTCATATGCTGGGCAATCTTCTCCCAGCCTGTTCACCTGGGTAGTTCCCTGTCATGAACAGGTGGCTTTCACTCTTGTCACACGTACTCACTTGCATTCTTCCTCCTCATACCTCACATCTAAGTGGAAATTAATAGTATCTTCATTTTCTCCATCATGTCCCCTAAGGTAGGCTTAAAATGCTATTGTCTGTTAAATGCCTTGGGTTCAGGTACGACGTGGTCATCCAGAGAGGAATATTGTCAGAGGCTGTTTGGGAGGCTCTTTCTAGCTCCCTTGACCTCTCTGTTTCTTTCTCTGTTAACAATCCAACCAGAGTGAGAAGGGGCTCCAATCAATTCCTTTGGCTTATTAGCTACTCCGGTTTGGTGGATTGGTTGAAATTGGATGAGAACTTGAGCTGGTAACCTCGAAGGTGGGAGTATGGTCACTGCTCTACCTTCTTTCTCACCCACAGTTTTTTGGGAAAGGTCTCTACAGATCTATCACCTCTTTTAGATGGAAGGAAATAAACTGTCCTTGCTGCTTCATCATTTTACAGCCTTTAGTCTCTGTGGTAATTTCATTTAAAGTTTTAAATCTTCTAGTTTCAAGTCCCAGTTCATTTTGTCATTTGGTTTTTTTAAATGTTGATTTCAAACCTTGGATGAAAATATATTGTGAGAAAGTCTCTAGTTTAAATTTGATGAAATTAATAATCATGAGGCAACCCAGACCATAAAGAAAGCCTAACGTGTAGAAATTCAGTGTGACTCCAGATTTAAGCCTTAAATGTGTTTGGGGAAATGCACTTTGTTAGGTCAAGTTCAACAAAGACAAGATCCTATTTTGGTCTTTTAGATTAGGCCCATCATACATAGCATCCTCTTCCTAATTTCACTTTCCCAACTGGAATCACACACCTCCGCTGGGGCACACCCTTTTCATGTTGATTGTGGCCTCTCCTTGGAAAATCTCCCTGATAATAAGTTTTAGGTGCAGATCCTTCTAATCCAGGCAGCTAAAGGAGGAGTCCTCTTCCAACACCCAATGCTGTCCACACCTATGATGAGAAAGAGCTGTAAGTCCTTGCTAGACCTGTCCTAACCTTGTAATCCCCTTCAGGTCCTGTCAGCCCCCTCAGGCTAAGATGGAGGTGGGTGGAGAAGGAACCTTGGTGATGAGGAAAGGAACTGCATGAATACACTTTCTCAGTCATTGCAGTTCTCTTAGACACCCAGGTTTTAGTGTCACATCCCTTCACCGGTCTGGCAGGAAAGGATGGTTAACACAGCATAATAAGGTATTTGAATTCTTTAGGGGTTGAGGGGAAGTCTCAAATATAGCAGAAATAATGCAGGCCCTCCATGAGCATGATAGCAGAGCACCTTACTATCACCCTGTCTCTTTTTAGGATAAAGACTTATAGGTCTTTTTCACGTTAAGCATTTTTGCACATTAAGATTACCTGTGAGAGAAGTGGCAGTAGGGATCCTAGGCTTTTGTCTTGATTGTTGTCTTTGTATTCAATTTGTTTCAACAAGGACTCTAGAAATTTTAAATAAGAGGGGGAAAACAGTTGGCCAGCTGGAAAATGGGAAAAGGAAAGGGACAGAAACAGGATGAGATTGGATCCCAAATAGATGGTGAAGTCCTTGCTTGGTATTAAACTGAGGCTTGGGAGTGCGTTCTATTTGACCAACCCAAGGTCTTGTTTTAATTTGAATTAATGGCCAAGATTTTTCCATTAAATAATTTCATATAAAAATACCAGTTTCTTCAACTCCTGAAACGTCTTTCTGGATCATGAGTGTATACTTCCATAGCACCATAGTCAACTGGAGAGGACATGTGCCTTCTAGTTTCTCCCAAACCCCTCCGAACTCCTTCCTTTGCATTGTTAACCTGGACGCTGAAGGTATTTGAACTTGTGATCTGACCCTTGAGGCTACTTGAATTACTTAAGGGGCTGCCCCCATTTTGGCTGTCAGCTTCCTTTAAGTCAAGATGAAAAACACACTTAAGAGCTGCAGAGTTCACAGCTGAGGTTCTCATCCCTGGCCATGGCATAGACTCCTCTGTGAAGCTTCTAAACTGCTAATGCCCCTGGCCCCACCCTGGGGATTCTGATTCATCGGGATAGAGATGGGGGGACAGCTCAGCATTTTTGGAAACAGCCCCAGGTGCTTTGACTGTGCAGCAGGGTGGGAAACTTGAGGCATGGGGGGTGTCCGCTCTGACGGCTTCCAGCCTTGGCACTTCCCCTTGATTGGCAGAGTTGATGTTAGCATTGTCACCCCCCTGGCCCAGAGACCTGCCCTAGCTGTGAAATGAGGGCATGGGTTCAGAGTCCTTGACATTATCATACAGTTCTTTAAAAGGAAACAAACACTTCAAGTGTGGCTCCTCTGGAAGGAATTGAATGACCCTGGGCACCTGCAGTGCCGGGGGCACAACATTGGTTGAATGAAGAAGACAGGGGCTCCCATAAGTTTGTAGGGATGTTAGATGTGTGCACGAATCATATAGAGGAGAAAGCACGCTTCACTGAAAGCCTGGATGGAAGAGGTTGACCCCACATTAGGATAAGGGACAGCTTCCAACAGAACTGATACTTTATTTAGCTGGTCTTTGCAAACTGGGAGAATTTTTGTCTGCAAAGATTGAGGA
The DNA here is from genome assembly GCF_049115385.1 of Moschus berezovskii. Taxonomy (NCBI): domain Eukaryota; kingdom Metazoa; phylum Chordata; class Mammalia; order Artiodactyla; family Moschidae; genus Moschus; species Moschus berezovskii. The sequence continues at coordinate 50,867,442 of NC_142466.1, read as the reverse complement.
GGGGGTGGTGACACACTAGAAGAGGAAGGAACCAGCAAAAGTGCAGAAGTAACATGTTCTTTCTCCTCCCCACCCTTCAGAAAGGCCAGCTCCCTCCCCACCACACACTGTTCTTTGCCCTCTCAGGGCTACAGGGAAGAGGGCATCACTGTCCAGTGCTGTGTCGTATTAACGTATCAGTGGCGTGGCAGCATGGATGACATAAGCTTCATCATAAGGTTGTCTTGAAGATGAGATGAGTTCATACATGTACCAAGCCCTTGGAACAGTGCTGTCCAAAATAACTGTGCACAGTGGGCAGTGAGGAAGGATGGCTGTGAGGCGGGCTTTATGAAACTGATGACTCACGTGCATTTGTGCTTTGTCTTTGAGACTGGAAGGGTGTTAAGAAGTTGGTAACAAGGAAAAAAGGAACACATTAGGGGAGGAAGGTGAATTCAGGCTGTCGGGAAGTACGCACCTTAAGTTGTCCAAAATGTAATCCACTGTTACTACTCAGTAGTTCATTTAGCTTTGGTTTTATCTCTAGACTAGGGGTCAGGCGCTCTGGGGAGAAGAGTCTTGATGCACTTAACCTGTTACGTAAGCATCAGAAGTACTGTGGGTACAGATATGCTTGGCTGCCATCCTGCACCACCATCCAGGGGAGGACCGTTGGGACAAGGCCTGCCAGCATGGTGTCACAGAAACCTTTGTCTGCAGCCTATTTCCCTCCTCACAGGGAGTCCTTTTGCTGGCTCCTGCCCACCTATCAAAGGAAAGGCCTTGAGTACATCTTCATCCTCCCGGATCACATTCAGTGGCTTCTTTTGTATATAAATTAAGGGAGAGTAGAGACAGACACGGAGAAGGCAATGGCACCCCACTCCAGTACTCTTGCCTGGAAAATCCCATGGACGGAAGAGCCTGGTGGGCTGCGGTCCGTGGGGTTGCTAAGGGTCGGACACGACTGAGCGACTTCACTTTCACTTTTCACTTTCATGCATTGGAGAAGGAAATGGCAACCCACTCCAGTGTTCTTGCCTGGAGAATCCCAGGGACGGCGGAGCCTGGTGGGCTGCCGTCTATGGGGTCACACAGAGTCGGACACGACTGAAGCGACTTAGCAGCAGCAGCAGAGACAGACAGGTGTGTCTTTCTCACGACAGTGGGAACCTTTGTGACTGACACTTTGCAGGCAGAAGGAGCTCCTATTTTTAACTCTTCTCCCATCCCAACCCATGTCATCCTTGATAAAGTGAAAGTGAAGTCGCTTAGTCGTCTCCGACTCTTTGTGACTCCATGGACTATAGCCCACCAGGCTCCTCCATCCATGGAATTTTCTAGGCAAGAGTACTGGAATAGGTTGCCATTTCCTTCTCCAGGGGATCTTCTTGACCCAGGCATCGAACCCGGGTCTCCCACATTGTGGGCAGACGCTTTACCGTCTGAGCCACCACCCAAATTGTCCTTGATAAAGGACTAGACATTCATTTGTATACAGTGGCTTTTTCTCTTAGACCTTGGCTTCATAGAAGCACACAGAGAAAATAATTATATTCAACTGCTTAATAAGCTCTATTCTTACCAGAACACAATATTTACAAAATAAAAATTTAGCCAAATTTTTTTCCTTTCAGGAAAGGAATACCTCATTCAGATGCTTTTGTCTTCCTCAGTTTAATTCTCAAGAACAAGTCTTTTGATATTAATACTTAGTTTGGAATATAATAATGTAACTAAATAATAACAATTTTTTCAGAAGCACAGAGGAGAAAATTTATCTTCTAAATGATAAAACAAGCCTAAGGAAATCTTAGGATGATGAATGTTTTCTAAAACTGAATTGTGGGGATGGGTAAATAACTGTATACATTAACTAAAACTCATCAAAATCTGTACACTTAAAATGGGTGAATTTTATGGTATGTAAATACCTCAATAAATTATAAAGTCCAGAAACAAGGGGGAAATTAGTCTAACTAAATGTAGGTGTTGTTGGATAAAATAATTTGGAATATTTTTGATCCTATATTTCAAAGTATCTGGCACTTGAAACTTTGTTCTTTATTAGTTTGTTATTTCTCTTTGGATCAGTTGATTTGGTGTAAAACAAGCCCAGATGAGTCCCACATCATCTTAAAAAGTTTGATCTTTGTAGCTTCACACAGGAAAATGTCTGTTTCAAAAACTGAAGGACTGATGCTAAAGCTGAAACTGCAATACTTTGGCCACCTCATGCGACGAGTTGACTCACTGCAAAAGACTCTGATGCTGGGAAAGGTTGGGGGCGGGAGGAGAAGGGGACGACCGAGAATGAGATGGCTGGATGGTATCACCGACTCTGTGGACATGAGTTTGAGTGAACTCAGGGAGTTGGTGATCGACAGGGAGGCCTGGCGTGCTGTGATTCATGGGGTCGCGGAGAGTCGGACACGACTGAGCGACTGAACTGAACTGAACTGAACTGAACCAGGTGGAGCAGAGGGTGGAGTGAGGAGTTAAGTGGAGTGAGGTAAGGTGTGTGCCAGCGCTAAGGTGAACCAGTTAGACACTGCAAATCCAGGGGATTCTCGTAAAACTCTGCCTCTCTCCTCATAGCTGTCCTCTGTTTAGAATTTTTTAAAACGGGACCTTTGGAGTCATCCTCAATCTTTGTTAATCTCCATTTTACTGTTTAGAACTGGCTTTGCTTGTTCCCTGTAGATGGAATTCAGTCAATCTTATTCCACTAGAATCAGCCACATTTACCCAGTGTACTTAGGCACACAGGTGAAGAACAGATTTAAAAGGACTTTTTCTCCCTCTTTTTTTAGTTGATGAATTTAAACCATTAGAGGGACAGATGATTCTTACTAGATTTTTAAAACAGAAACAAAACATCACTTAAAAACATTATCCCCCTAAAACAGAATGCACTTGTTTGGAAACTAATTCTGTGTCTTTGAACGTCATATGATCCAGTTGGGATAAAATGTTTAAGGAACTATGAAAAAAAAAAAAAAGGTTTGGGTCTGTGGTTTACAAATGGGAGTGTTTTTAGCCTTCAAATTGCATGTTGCATTAAATAAGAATGAACCAAAAAAAGGAATCACTTGCCTCCAGCTGATCCTGGGTTCAGCATAGGACTGAATCATTTCCTTCCTAGACCAGCCCTGCGCCCTGACTCAGGTCATGACTGGGAGCTTTTCTCAGCCCTGGATGGTTTAGAGGAGGAGGGACCAAGTCAGCAGGAAGAATGAGAAAACATTTGCTGCCTTCTGTGTTCTTTCAAGAGTTAGCAGGTTTACAGCTGCATTTCTAGGTCAGCATTTCATGTGTCTGAGGAACATGAGCATAGTTTGTTTGAAAAACTGGAAGGAGCCTGGGAGACACCTGTCTTCACCTCTGTGTTGCTGAGATCCTTGTAGCGGTTCTGTTCGTCAGTAGTTTTTGCTGTCTCACTGACGCCGAGAGTCCTGGAATTAAACCCCGTGGCCAGCAGGCTGTTAGTTGGTCAGGAAATTCCAAATGGGTATAAATAAATGCTCTGAAGCAGCTCCTGGGCTCTTTGCCTGCTAACGTGTGCAGGCCCTATAACGCTGAGGGAAGTGGGCCCGAGACTTGGCTTCCTGCTGGCTGAAAATCACAGTTATTTTGTTTCTGGGTGGGTAAGTAAGAAAACCCCAAAAAAAGAAAAACAGGAGAGTGTGACGTGTGGGTGGGGGTTGGTGAAATATAAACTCAAGCTCTGTATGTTATGAAAAATATTTGCTTTTCTTACAGACTGGAAAGAATAACTCAGCCCTGGATTTTTGGTTCAGTGACAGTTTCAGCTTTAGCCATGGCTCTAACATAAAGACGTCATTGTCATGGGAATGAGAGGTCGCATGTATATATATACACTAAGGTTTGAGTTCTTGGCTTGCTTAACTCCCAGAGTTTCCTTTCTTGTTGGTGACTCCATTTTTGGTCATTTGTTTTCAGCTGTTTTTCTAATGAGCTGCTCAGTGTGCCTTGAAGTTGGTTTCTTTTTCTTATGTAAACATGGTAAAACAAAATAAGAGCTGGGATTTATATAATTACTTTAGCCTCTCCCACCTCGCCAAAAGGCATAATGTTTTGTTAGAAAAGCCTTTCTGTCCCAAAGTCCTAGCTTGTGCTGGTTCTCTGCTTTTCACAGAATTACCCTCTGCACTGGCACATTTCCTATGTACGCTTAGAGCAGTGTGTTATTTTTGAAGAAAGTTTGGAAAACAGCATTTAGTCCCCAAGCTAGTTCCCTTCTGTGCATGCATGATAAATTTAGGCTCTAGTTCAGCAGTTAAGTCTTCAAATCAGACAGTGGACGTTAGAAGACAGGAGTGCTGAGGCTGTGAGAATAAGCCCTAAAGAGCCCAGGCATCTCAACTATTAGGAGACAGATTTTGGGTAGAGTTGCTGCATCTTCTAGTTGGCACTAAGCACTGGAGAAGAGGGCCATTGTGTGACCCTCACGGCCTCCGTAATGTCACATGCCTCCTTGCTACAATGTGTCCTTTATTAACACATCGCCCCTTCCATTCTCAGGAACTGTAACCCTTTCCATTTTCTTTCCTCTCACTGCTCACCTGCAGCCTGGCTTCGAGACTCTTAAGACCTACCCTGAGTGGGACTGATGATCCAGCAAAAGGAAGCTGCCTTTGGGGATTGTTAGGTTGTGTTAGCTGTCACCATGCAGCTGGAAAGTGCTACAAATGGAGGGGGCAGAGAGCAAGGCCCCTGGCTCCGTCTGCCTGCGTTCATCTGGCCTGACAGCTGCTTCAATTAATTCCTTTCGTCACTTGATCACTTAGCAGGTGATGTTATGGAACTTTGTGTGAAGTATAGTGAGAGGGTTGTGGTCTGGAAGCAACCTTTGGAAATCATTGAGTTCCACCAACATTCTCATTTTATACATACAGACCTTGTTGCTGCGTGTGTGATTCCAGACCCTTGCTGCCCATTGCTGGACTGTGAACTCAGAAGTATTTATAGCTCCTGTACTTGTTTTATGAAAAAATTATACCATCCCCCCAATCTGGACAACCGCATGGAAGTGTATTCAGTGGTTCTACAGCACACATCTGTGCATAGTGTGTTAAAAAATGTTCTGCTCTTATGACCTAATTAGAGATAGAATAGGATAGTTCATAAAAATCAGTGCTTACCTTTGTCCTCTTATTGTGTTGTTGTTGTTGTTGTTCAGTTGTGTCCAACTCTTTGCCATCCCATGGACTGCAGCATGCCAGGCTTCCCTATCCTTCACCATCTCCCTGAGTTTGCTCCAATTCATGTTCATTGAGTCAGTGATGCCATCCAACCATCTTGTCTTCTGCTGTCCCCTCCTCCTGCTTTCATTCTTTCCCAGCATCAGGGTCTTTTTCAGTGAGTTGGCTCTTCTCATCAGGTGGCCAGAGTACTGGAGCTTCAGCTTCAGCATCAGTCCTTCCAATGAATATTCAGGATTGATTTTCTTTAGTGTTAACTGGTTTGATATTGTAAGAAAATATTTCCTCTTGGTTATAATATACTTTTAAAGGTTGGAGAAGCCTGTCTGCTTTTGCTTTTGTTATATTACCTCCTCCCTATGTATAATTGATACTAAAGTAGGGTTCCCTATATACCTAACCAGCATCCACACTCCACTCACCCTGAGCCCTAGTGTGCACACACAGACACATGCACCTCCACTGCAGGGCCCAGCCAGCATCTCCTTCAGCCAGCAAAAACCAGGTAGACCTCAAGATTTTCACAGACTCATTTAATTGATTTTGAAAAATATCACAGACACCTCAAGTCCTAGCTCCATGGGCAGGCAGAAAAAAAGCAGGGTGTAAAAGAGGAGTTCTGGACTAGTATGCCAGGAGTGTATGCTTCACCAAACAATAATAGTAAATAATAATAGCAGACCACAGACCTAGCTCTGAGTGCTCCACATTAGCACTGTGAAGCAGGTCTGTTATTTTCCCAGTTATACAGTTGGAGTGGAATCTAACTTGCCAACAGAAAGTGGCAGCGCCAGGATTCAAACCCAGAGTATCTGATTTTAATCACTACAGCTCTTCCTCCCAGACTTAACTAAATGGTACATGCCTAGGCATGAGGTTTTTCATTTCAACAAATACTGAGCATGCTATGTGCCAAGCACTGTGCTAGGCCTTGAGGGATAGAAAAAATAAGTATTAATTGGTTTCTGTCCCCCGGCTCACCTGCAGTCTGGTAGGGGAAGACAGGCATGCACCTGGTACTCATAGCACAGGTCAGTGTGTTAACAAAGTGTTCCAGGAGGATGGAGGGGAGAAGGTGACCATTTCTTCCCAGGACAGAGCAGTTAGGAATAAGAGAAGACTCTACAAATTATGGGAAATTTTGGGTTGGGCCCCAGTTGTGATCAGTGGAAGAGGCTGGGGAAGGGCATACTCGGAAGAGGGAACAGAGTGAACGAAGGCAGAGAGGCTTGAAAGTGTCTTGGTATGTTGAAGTTCTGGAAGGAAGAGGGGTTGGGGACTTGGAAGTGCTGGATTGGGCCAAATTGGTGAAGACTTTTAATGTGACAGAAATGAACTTAGGAACTTTATGTTCTGTAATGGGGCTCCTGGCAACCAATCTGCAAGATTAATATTTGAGAAGGCTCTGCAAGTTTCCAGGGATACCTCAAACAAATGTAAAATTCCTCAAAGAATATGTAATATAGGAGCGCGGAGACATTAGTCTTGATAAAAAACAGACTGCTCTATTTGCATATGAGCAGCAGCAGAGTGTTGGCTGTGCTCCCCGGTGACTGGCTGACTGCTCTCACGTACCCCAGAGACACTGGAGGCACAAGTAGAGGAAGGTTATCATCATCTACATTTATGTAATTTATTTTGAAATAATTTCAACTTAGAGAAAATTCATAAAAGAACTCTCTTGCCTCCTCCACCTACATTCAGATTCTCAAGTGGTTCATATTTTGCCACATTTGCTTTATCTCTTTATGTATACATGTACTTGTATGTGTGGGTATATATATAAAGACATGTTTTTGTCATATCTCTTTAATCTCCTTCAATCTGAAATAGCTCTTAGCCTTTCTTTGATGACCTTGATAGTTTTAAAAGGAGAGACCTGGGAATTCCCTGGCGGTTCAGTGGTTAGGACTACATGCTTCCACTACCAGAGTCCTGATTTCAATCCCCAGTTGGGCAACTAAGATCCTGCAAGCTGTGTGGCATGGCATAAAGAAAGATAGAGAGAGATCTGTCTTTTTGTGGGATGTCTTTCAGGTAAATCTATTGACATGTCCAGATTTAGGTCATACCTTCCAAGCAGAAACCCAGGAAGACTGATATGTGCTTTCTCAGATCAGGGCCTCAGGGACATGTGATTGTAACCTTTATCACCTAGTCCATGTGGTTCTTGATCAGCTTTCTACTCCATAGTATCACCATTTTCTCCTTAGTGATTGAAAGCTGTTTTTGTGCGAGGCATCCTGAGGCCAAAATTCCTGTTCTTCAGTAGGAAATCTCTATACTCTAGATTCAGCATCCGTTGATGATTCCTGCTTGGGTCACCTACTGTTATAATAGTTGTTAAATGGTGATTTACTGTTTTCATAACTCTTTATTTATTGAAATATAAGTTGGAACTCTGTTATATATTTCTTATAGCATTATGGACTCATAGATACCTGATTTATTCAGTGGACTGTCATCTGCTACTATCATTAATCCTATTATTTTGATGCCCAACTTATCCCAGATTTGGACAGTGGAACCTAAAAGTGAGTTTGGGAACTAACTAGACCCCAGACACTCTTTTAAAATAGCTAATCTGATGTGTGCTGACAACTGAGATAAATAAGGAGTAGGTAGAACCTGCTGTCTGAGTTCAAACAATAGGGGTCCCCTGCAGCAAGATCCTTGTCAGGCAGGCAGAGAGAGCACTCAGGTGGTTAGAGGCCAGCTGATCTGAAATTAATTCAGCTTGTCAGAGACCTTGTGGTGGGTAGAAGTCTTGAATTTTCAGGATGTATTGCTTACGTTCTCCCAGACCGTATTCTCTGTCTTTAGCCTTCGCTTGGGTAATTCAGCCCCTGGTCAGCGTGGGCAGAAAATCAGGGCCTGAAGCTGGGAGCACTGCACGTCGGCAGTAGTATGCTGCCCATCTGTCCCTCCCTCCTCCACCAGGACACTTGCTGGCTGCCAGGGTCAGCCAGCTTTGCTTCACAGACATCTTCAGCCCCTGCTGTGCCCATTTTAGTTTCAAATATGGAGCGAGTTTGTGCTCTGCATCTCAACAAGCTCAGTCAGGGCCTGCATTCCCTAAAATGTCCTCTCTTGTTTCTTCCTGCCCTCACTCATGTCACCCCACCCCTCCCAGATTAGATTTATTGTACTTAAATCACCTTCTGAAAAGGAAATCCCATCATTTTTCTCTACAGTGAGTCATCCATTGGTTTAAAGAAAATATTTTCTTTCTTATTAGCAGAATGAGGTCAAGGATAGAGCCCCAGAGGATGAATACAAAGACCCGATCCCTGTCTGCAGCTCTGCCCAGAGGAGTTGAGATATGTCAGGCCTTCTCAGTTTCCTCTTGAATAGCTTAGGGGGAAGGTGTGGACCACAGACTGCCCCCAGATGCTGGCACGCTCTGAAGTTCTTGTAAGGCTAGCACTTCTTACCTAGTTCAGTAACTAAAACTCACACAATGCAAAGGAATTTGTGATACCGCAAGAAAAATTCATAGGGACTTGAACAGTCTGTGGAAACTTCATGAAGATTGCTGAAGAGAATTTTAAATACATACTCCAGCACCTCTGGTGGCTCAGAGGTTAAAGCGTCTGCCTCCAATGCGGGAGACCCGGGTTTGATCCCTGGGTCGGGAAGATCCCCTGGAGAAGGAAATGGTAACCCACTCCAGTATTCTTGCCTGGAGAATCCCATGGACGGAGAAGCCTGGTAGGCTACAGTCCACGGGGTCGCAAAGAGTCGGGCACGACTGAGCGACGGAACGGAACGGAACTCCAGCACCTAGCCAGAGCAGTCTTGCTAAGACACAAATCGTTATCTTTTCACTCCTGTGTTCAGTAGCTGCCTGATGCACTTGAGAACTACAAACCTGACACAGGGACCTGTGACTGGGGCGCAGTCCCCTCTCTGCCTCACTTTGTGTTTTCCTTATCATGCAAAGCTCTTCTCAGTTCCTAAAAGTTGCAGGTTTCACAGATGCTGTTTTCTCTGCCTAAAATTTCTCCCATCTTGGTCTCCCTGCCAAATACCCCCAACCCCCACAAACACACACACACTTAGCCCAGTGGACCCCTCAAATACAGCACCCTGGCAGAACACTCTCTATGCCCAGCCCAGGTAGGGGTTCCTGCTCTGTCCCCACATACCTCCTGGATTTTAGTCTCACAGCACTTATCATAGTTGTTAGATTTTTATGCATCCTTTGTTTCCTAGAGTTCACAAGTTCTATCCAGGTAGGCTCTCTGTCCCTTTTGATTTAGTCCTAGCAGTGTTTGCTGCATGGTATAGGTTCTTAATAAATACTTACTGAATGAAAGAATAAATCCATCTTTCAGCCTGACAATTGCAGCTTCCCTGGGTCAGCATTCCATCTCTGGGGTGTGGAGACAGGTAGACCTGGAATGTGGGACCAGGATGAAAAGGAGCAGTGATGGGAGACAGTGGAATGTGTGTGGGGACAGGTTACAAACACAGAGATAAGAACAGCTATGAGAGGAGATCTGAAGATGTAGGGGAAGAAGCCAGAAGCAGTAATGAAGAGTTCCAGATATAAGAAACAACAGCACATTATAACTTAGTCATATAAACAAACCAAGCCTGTAAAACTGAGTTATGTTGAGCTGGTATTTCCCATGAACTTCTGGCAGCCACTTTTGCTTTCCTTCATGTTGTCATTTTATTTGAACAAAGCATATTTGGGTAGCCGTTTAAAGCAGCTGCAACCCAAAAAGAAGTGTAGGTGAAATCAAGTAGGTAATATAAACTTCACAGAACAGGGATTCAGGTTTTATAGAACCAGCCGTGACTTCTAATAGGTGCTTATCATTTGAATGAATGATTGGATGGATAAGGGAAAAAAGCAGATAGAAAAACAATTCTTTGGTAATTGGAAGAGCAAGAGAAAAATCTCATTTGCCATACACTCTTGGAAAAAAACAGAAGGAACACTTACATTATTATACTTTTCATTGTGTATTCTCTAACAAATAGGGTTTCCCGTAGATTTTGGTGTGAGAAGCTCCTTGGGTCTCAGTCTTAATTCGAACAGTGTCATCAGAACTTTCCTGTTAAACCTGTCTAGAAGGACCTGTTCCACATCATTGTCTTCTTCGTCCCCTGCTCCATCCCGGGGAGAGTTGATTTGCTAACTCAATTACTTTCATACTCTGAGTAATTATCTCCATGAGAACTTCTCTCTCATCAAGTTCATCTCAGAGTTGATCCTACTGCTTTTCTTTCCTGCCTCTCAGCCTCAGCTGATGTTGAATCTTTTTGACTGCTTTAAACAGCAGGATGCTTGCACTCTGCTGCTTTTAAGTATGGGAATCTGTGTTTAATTATGTGCTTCTTGGGGACTGACTCAGCTCTTTAGGCAAAAATCTTCATGCTTCATGTGAGAGGGGACAATACAGTAATAGGAATTAGCAGAGTTCTTCAGTTTCAATAGTCAGGTAGAATATCTGCTGAAGAAAAACACATAAAAGAGTGTTGGCACATGGGTGCAATTATTTTTCATGGCACCACTAGTCAGTAATTGGGCCTAGAGTATGCAGTGGTGAAACCAGGACAAAGAAGCCTTTGTATCCTAATTAATAGATAGAGTAATAATATCAAAGTTTTGCCCATTTAAAAGTCCACCAGGACATATTATTTCGTAAACCTCCAGTGCTTTTTACTCAGAGTAAAGAATGGCTCACTGTGGTAGGGTGTACAGAATAGTGTTTACTGGTTTCTGGCTCAAAATTGGCATTTTTATTATCCTGTCACTTGAGCATGATGCTGTGGTCCTGCTGAAAAATGGAAGACTTGAAGAACACAGCTTACATAGCCAAATTTTCAATTGCTATATGTGAATTTTTTACTCTTGCTCACTGTCTTTAGTACAGGCACTCTCAGCCTCAACACCACAGTCTGCCCTCAGTATCCTCAGGGGATTGATTCCAGGACCCTCAGGGACAGCAAAACCACTGGTGCTCCAGTCCCTTATATAAAATGACATAGCACATTTAACAGTCTCTGTCTATAGGTTTCACATCCACAAATGCAGAGAGCTGACTGTACTGACATTTTGGACCGGGTAATTCTTTGCAGAGGAAGGTAGGACTGTCCTGAGCATTGTAGGATGTTAGCAGCATCCTGGCCTCTGCCCACTAGATGCCAGTAGCACCCCTTTTCTAGTTGTGACGAGCAAAATTGTCTCTAGAGTTTGCCAAATATCTCCCGGGGGGCAAAATCAGCCCTGGTTAAGAAACACCGCTAGCAGGTTAGTACTCCCAGACTAGTTTCTTACCTTCTAATCTTCTACCTCCTGGCCACTACATTACTTTTTATGTCTCCCCAAACCGAATATTATTTGGACATTAAGTTTAACTTCTTTGAAAAGTTAAAACCGTATAATACTTCATGAATCTAAACGAAATGACTTTTGAAATAGCCATATCTCCATTTCACTTTGTTAATGCAGAAAAATTGCAAGGAGCATTTCAAATTGTTCTTGGGTCTGTGCACTAGCTCTGTCACAGAGCACTAGTTTTATGGCTGGTGAATATATAAATAAAGGGTAGAATTACCATCAGTTTGTTGTTTTCAGCTTTTCTCTGAATACCTGGGGATCTGGTCTGGACTTAGGAAGCTGTCTCCAGTCAGTGCTGTCCCATTTGGTGTTTGGTTTCCCCAGTTTGCAGACTGTACAAACTGGGTTAGAGGAGAGAGGATGGAAAAGGGACTCTGACCTTTGGTGTCTAGGAAGCAGTTCAACCCTGAAAAACCACGTAGAGCATATTATAAGCCCATCCACTTAGGCTGACACACAAATGTAAATTTTGCTGGTTCTGCCTCTTCACTTTGCTTCTGCCTTTTCTTTCCTTCTCCATGCACTCCCCTGCGCCCCCTCCCGCTGCCCCCACGCTGGACTGCGAGTATTGTGGGAACGGGGCCTTGTCTCCTTGTTCACTCTGAGTCCCCCAGCTCCTCCAGCAGTACTTGGGAAATAGTAGTAAGAGGAAAGGGAAGGGAAGGGGGAGGGAGAGAGTGCGGTGTTCCTAAAACTGTCTTTTGAGAATCAGTATTAACTATACATATAAGGTAAACATATATGTGTCATTTTTTTTATTTGGTCGTCACATCACATTTGGGTACCATAACATTTTAACTGGTCCCCTGGAATTTAATCTCTTTCCCTACCTTGGTCTATTCCACACACAGCTGTGAAGACACTCCTTGTTGATCGTTTCAGTCCCTAGCACAGGGCCTGGTGTGCGACCTCTCAGAGGTGAGATTCCCCTGCTCCAGACCCAGTGCAGTATCCCCTTCTGTACCAGGTCACCCCCTTCTCTTGTAGCCCCCTCTTTCGTTGCACTACTAGGCTCTTACCTGGCTCATCAACGCCTCTTTCCATTTTACTCTGTCATCACTTACTTTGTCTTCAGAACTCATCTCCTGGTTAATCCAGTATTGATCATTTTTTCATATATCATCAGATTGTTCTTGTTGATAATATACTTTTGTAACTGACCTAACTTAGTGTTATGTTTCTGGTGTTTGGCATTTATTTCACATCTAGACTGTACCTCCTTTTATTTGTTATAAATCCTTCCTCCTACTCTTTCCACTGAATAGGACCATTTTCTGCACCCAATTAAGCTTTCAATAAATGCTGTATAATGAAGGTAGAGGTGGTGCCAGGAACAGTCTCTACCTCTGGATTTCCAGACATTCAGAAAATTCTTGTAAACACCAGGGACACCCCTCTGATTCCAGACTGTTTAACTGGAAGCTGTTACTTTCCGGATTCCAGTTGCAGATAACAGCCAGTGGTTTCTGGCTTCATATAAGCTCTGTTAGTCCAAAAGGGCTTTTTAGGCAGTTAACAGTCTCCTTAATAACCCGTTTACAGACTTTTTTTCACATTGTTTTTACACTTCCTTAATTATTCTTGAATTTATCAATTTTTTTGTAATGAAAATGTTTTAATGTAATGTCTCCCCAGTTTATTATTAAACATTTTTCTTTTCAAGATCTAGTCCTAATTCTTTCTTTTTTTTTTCTTTTTTATGAGGGGGATAAGACAACACTGGGCAAAGAGTAATGTATCCATTAGACTTCAATTTAGCTCTCAGTAACAGGAACTCTGGAAAAGACTCTGATGCTGGGAAAGGTTGGGGGCTGGAGGAGAAGGGAGCGACGGAGAATGAGATGGCTAGATGGCATCACCGACTCTGTGGACATGAGTTTGAGTGTACTCCGGGAGTTGGTGATGGACAGGGAGGCCTGGCGTGCTGTGATTCATGGGGTCGCGGAGAGTCAGACACGACTGAGCGACTGAACTGAACTGAACAGGAACTCTAAGCAAACAAAAGCTAAACAAAATTAAATATAAATTCACATAAATGTGTAGAGAGAGGTAAGTTTTCCAGGAGTAGTATAGTGCTCTGAGTCAACTCTTCGCATGAGGTGGCCAAAGTATTGGAATTTCAGCTTTAGCATCAGTCCTTCCAATGAATACCCAGGACTGATTTCCTTTAGAATGGACTGGTTTGATCTCCTTGCAGTCCAAGGGACTCTCAAAAGTCTTCTCCAACACCACAGTTCAAAAGCATCAATTCTTCGGTGCTGGGAGGGATTGGGGGCAGGAGGAGAAGGGAACGACGGAGAATGAGATGGCTAGATGGCATCACCGATTCTGTGGACATGAGTTTGAGTGTACTCCGGGAGTTGGTGATGGACAGGGAGGCCTGGCGTGCTGTGATTCATGGCGTTGCAAAGAGTCAGACACGACTGAGCAACTGAACTGAACTGAACTGATAGTGCTCTGATCCACAAAGCTCTTATAGACCCAGGTTCCTTCAAGCACCTTGTTCCTCCATCCCTCAATGTGATCTCAAGTCCAAAATAGCATCTACTGTTCCAGTCAGTACATCTGCATTCCAGACAGCAAGACACAAGAAGAAACAAAGAGAAAGGATGTCAAAGAGCTAGTCCTGTGTCTTAGAAGGGAGGCTTCTGGGGGTTGTTGCATGACATATCTGCTTATGGGCATACTAACAGCGAAAGAAGCTGGGGAAATACTGTGTTTATATTTGCCCAATTAAACAAAGGGAGTCCAGTTCATATGGAAGGGTGAGGTAGCACATACTGAGGAACATTTAGTTATCTTTGCTAAATATCTTTGCCCAGTACATTCCTCTGTCATATGAGCTATCTTTTTTACTTCAATACATTCCAATACATTCCCATGTATTATTCAAAACAGTGACTTATAATCATATTTCTAAAAGATGAATACCTATATGCTGTAAAAAATGTTTTATTTATTAATTTAAAAAATTTTTTAAACATTAAAAAACATTAAAATCACTCATGATTCCAGAACCTAAAGATAAATACTGAAACAGTATCAATATAATAAATGTCCTTAACACTAATATAGAACAAGCAACTTCAGACTAGAGTATTTAAATGGTTTTCAGAGATCTCAGTTATACTGTATATTCAGTTATTACTTCAGTAAACATTATAAAACATCTTTATTCATAGCATCTTGTTAATTCATGTGTGTGGTTGGAACGGAGAGCAAAGAAGGAACTTTTAAAAATTAAATTTGTTGCTCTCAGTCTAGTACAGAGAGACAAGGCAAACACATAAAAAAGTTGGGAAATCAGGGCACTCTAAGTGTCCTGTTTGTGTTAATGTATGTAAAGGTAGAAAGCAGGAAATAAAATAATCATGACACTAGGTATCTTTACTTAACAGTAGAATAATTTGTACTGTGAAGAATTGTTTGGAAAAATGACACCTTGAGAAATACATCTTCCTTTTTAGTTGCTGGAGAATGAAATTTGGATTACAAGTCCTCAGGACAGCCTGAATCGAACACTATTAGGAAATAATCAAGCTCACCATGGTTAAATTCTAACCTTCCTTGGTTCCCAGATTTAGAAGTCCAAAGTTCATCTGGGGATAATTCAGCATGACCTGTACCTTTCCTGAACTTCAGAAATAACTAAAGATAAGTCAGTTGAATTTCTCTGGAAAGTGTGACATGTTTTGTTTTCTAAACCTTGACGTTAATGCATTTTAAAAGTTTTGAAGAGTAATAAACTAAAATCAACCTTTCCTAAGGAAGACGCGTAAGAGGCAAAATTAGCTATGTTAAGATACACACAGAAAAACAGGAGCTATACCAAAATACTAACAATTGCCACTAGGTGGTGAGATATGAGTTACTTTTTCTTCAAATGGTTTGTGCATAACATTTTTAAAAATTCCTTTTCGTGTTCTGTTTAAAATTGAAGTATAATTGCTTTACAATATTTTACTAGTGTACTGTATTTATATATGTGTGTATAGCACATATATATATAGTTTTGGTTTTTTTTAAGCAAGGTGGTTTTTAAAAAGTTTTTTTTTTAAAGAAACGTTCAGTCGTGGCAAAGGCGCGGTGGAGATCCCTATTCAAGGATAACTCGGGTGTGCGGAGCCGGGCACTGGGATCCCGTGCACGCGCGGGGCGGTGCTGAGACCCCGCGGTGAACAGTGGGGCCCTTTGTGCCCCGACTTGCTCAGGTGGCCCAGAGCCGAGGCCGCTAGTTGCCACAGCAGAACACACACTCTTTCACGAGGAAGGGACCGGTGCGACAGAGACAGAGTCTCTCTGTGGAGACGTTTAAACTGCCGGCTTTATTTTGACTCTTGGCAGAACGGGCAAAAAGAACACACGTTCTCGAAAGCTCCGGGCTTCCTGCTCGCAGTGCGAGCGGGACGGAGCCGCTCAGGGTGCGGGGGTGGGGCCGCCGGGCCGCCGAGACCTCATTGGTGCGGCCCGGGCCTATGGCGTGTGCGCCCGGCCCGCCGCCCATTCTCCCGGTGTCCGCCCTGCCTCCCTGGAGGGTGGAGAGCCTGGGCCCGCGAGCTGGAGTGCGGCAGGCCAGCCGGCGAGAGCGCAGCGGGCGCCCGGTAGGTGTGCGGCCGGCAGGCGGGAGGGCGGCAGGGGCTCCCTCTGGGGCTCAGTCCCCCGGCCGCGGCCGGGGCGGCAGCAGGGAGCGCTGGCCTCAAGGGCCTGGGCCAGCCCAGCTTAGAATCTACCTGTCCCAAGCCTGCAGTTTTTCTTTGCTTATGGAGTTTCAGACAGCACTGAAACAGGTCTGGCTGCATACTTTGAGTGAGCATGTTGTCCTTGTGGAGTTAAAAAGGAAAGAAAGAGGACACGTTCTCTTAGCTGGAGCACAAGTTTTCCGGCGCCGCGCTCCTCATCAGTGTACCCTTCCTTAGGTCAAAAAATATTTGCTGCTGAGCACCTCTTTCCAATAGAATTCTGTATCCACGTGCCTTAATTGAAATCTTATTCACAAATTTTAACAGCTAGAACAACTTAATGGCGTTTTAAATGACAATACGAAGGGTACTTTTTATTCCTCTCTGGCAGTTTTCTTTTTTGTACTTTTCTTTCCTACATTTTAGAGGGAAGCAGGCAGATGGAGGCAAAGGTTTGTTCAGAGCATTCACACTGTGGGGTGTCACATTCGGCACTGTTGAGTGTGGGAAGCACAGACCAGCAATCCAAATTGCTGCAAGTACCTGGGCCTTGACAGCAGTCAGGTGGGCTTTTATGCCCAGGATAGGAGTAGCCATAGGGCTTCCCTCCTAGCTCAGAAGGTAAAGAATCTGCCTGTGATGCAGGAGATCAGGCTCGGATCCCTGGGTCAGGAAGATCCCCTGGAGAAGGGAATGGCTACCCATTCCAATATTCTTGCCTGGAGAATTCCGTGGACAAAGGAGTTTGGTGGGCTACAGTCCATGGGGTCACAAACAGTCAGACAGCACTGAGCAACTAACACTAGAGGTAGGGGTACTGATGGCTTGCATTTTCAGTCATTACTTTGGGATCCTTCCCATAACACTCAGATGCAGATCTTGTTATCATGACTCTAGGAAAACACATTGTTTAATCCTACAATGTAAACAAAAACAACCTTGGTTTTCAGTTTGAAATGCATAGCTCAGGTCAGCAGCAAGATCTGTTCCTTGAAAGTTTCATGTTTCCTTTTCTAACCATTTGGTTTAGCCAGAGGTAGCGTTTATCGAGTGCCATATGATCCAGTGTTTAGAGAATAAATTTTCCTTTATTTTCATTCTCCCTTTGCATCTGTTTGGATCCATCGCAAATATAAATACCTTGTTTTGTATTCTTGAAATAGTGGATGTTTTGTCCAGAAGAAGTCAAAGAGGGGAAAAAAAGCAAAAACAGCTTCTCCTCCTCTGATGGGATAGAGTTTGTTTTCTTTTTAAATAGGAAGCCACAAAATATAGTTGAAGTCTACCCACAAACTGTTCTTGCCCCCTTGCTGCTGGAGTTAGTCACTCAGTGTCCCATGTGCCCCAGTGTTCTCTGCAAGGAAGGTGTCTAGGCGAATTGTGATCTTGTAGGGGTGGTCAGGCGCTGGGGTACCTCAGCCACTGTTTAGAAAGACTGTGTAGTTTCCAAAAGAGCAGTAGGTGGGCGAACTCATGTCCAGGCTTCCTGGCTTTCCACTGACTTGGTCTGTTATTTTAAGACTTCTCACTTTTTCTGCCTCAAAGTACACTTTATAAAGTAGCAGTCTTAGTGACTGCTATACTTCAAGGGACTATAGACAGAAAATGAAATTATCTACTTGAAAATGCTTTCAAGTCTTCAATGATTCTTTAAAAAACTCAAGTACTTGGTAAGGACTTACTATGTGCCTGGCTCTTAAAAATCATTTTTTCATTACATTCTTTTAACAGCCTTATGATTTAAATACTTGTATTTCCATTTTTCGGAGAAGGCAATGGCAAGCCACTCCAGTACTCTTGCCTAGAAAATCCCATGGATGGAGGAGCCTGGTAGGCTGCAGTCCATGGGGTCGCTAAGGGTCGGACACGACTGAGCGACTTCACTTTCACACATTGGAGAAGGAAATGGCAACCCACTCCAGTGTTCTTGCCTGGAGAATCCCAGGGACGGGGGAGCTTGGTGGGCTTCCGTCTAAGGGGTCACACAGAGTCGGACACGACTGAAGTGACTCAGCAGCAGCAGCAGCAGCATTTCCATTTTTACTCAGAGGTGAACTGAAGTTCTGAGAGGTTTGTTAATACCCATTTAAGTTGTAGATTCAGGATTAGAACATAGATTTGTTAGCTCTTAAATCATATTTGCTTACCATGCTACAACATATACAAAGACTAGTTTTTATCATTGTGTGTGTTAATGGCATTATAATAATCTCCCCTCTCTCTCTCTCTCTTAGGAAAAGCAGATGATATTCTGAATGGAGAACAAGACAGGGAACAAAAAGATCCTTATTTTGTGGAGACCCCCTATGGTTACCAACTAGACTTAGATTTCCTCAAATACGTGGATGACATACAGAAAGGAAACACCATCAAGAAAGTGAACATCCAGAAGAGGCGGAAGCCATCTGGGCCATGCCCAGACTCCAGGGCTGCACCTGGCCAGCACTGCGTGTGGACTTCCACTGAATCCCTCTCATCCTCCAACAGTGATGACAACAGGCAGTGCCCCAGATTCCTCCTAGCCCGAAACCAAGTTACATCAACCCCAATCCCAAAGCCACCTGCCCCTCTGGAGACCTCTCCCACTTTTCTTACCATCCCAGAAAGTCGACAGCTGCCACCACCATCACCGCAACTCCCAAAGCACAACCTTCATGTCACCAAAACACTGATGGAGACCCGGAGAAGACTCGAGCAGGAGAGAGTCACCATGCAGGTGGCACCTGGTGAGTTCCGAAGGCCCAGGCTGGCCAGTTTTGGAGGCCTGGGCTCCACCAGCTCCCTTTCCTCCTTTCTGGGTTCTGGAAACCACAATCCCACCATGACCCAGATTCAGAATGGATACCAAGGCAATGGGGATTATGGTGGCTATGCCCCAGCTGCTGCCACCACCTCCTCCATGGGGAGCTCCATCCGTCACAGCCCCCTGAGCTCAGGGATCTCCACTCCAGTGACCAACGTGAGCCCCATACACTTGCAGCACATCCGTGAGCAGATGGCCATTGCCTTGAAGCGCCTGAAGGAGCTAGAAGAGCAGGTACGAACCATCCCTGTGCTCCAGGTGAAGATCTCTGTCCTGCAAGAGGAGAAAAGACAGTTGGCTTCACAGCTGAAAAACCAGAGAGCAGCATCCCAGAACGATGTCTGTGGTGTGAGAAAACGGTCCTACAGTGCTGGGAATGCATCCCAGCTGGAACAGCTGTCCAGGACCCGGAGGAGTGGTGGGGAATTATACATTGACTACGAGGAGGAAGAAATGGAGAGCGTGGAGCAGAGCACCCAGAGGATAAAGGAATTCCGGCAGCTCACAGCAGACATGCAGGCCCTGGAGCAGAAGATCCAGGACAGCAGCTATGAGGCCTCCTCAGAGCTCAGGGAGAAAGGGGAGTGTCGGCCTCAAGAGTTCCGGTCTGTGGCTGTGGGCGCCGATGAAGACATGAACGACATTGTCGTGTACCGCAGGGGCGCCAGGTACTGTAAGGATGCCGCTGTAGGCATGGTCACTGAGACGAGGAATTCTGGGGTCAGTGTGACAGAAGCCATGCTCGGAGTGACTACTGAAGCTGACAAAGAAATTGAGCTGCAACAGCAGACCATAGAAGCCTTAAAGGATAAGATCTATCGCCTGGAAGTACAGCTTAAAGAAACCACCCATGACCGGGAGATGACTAAACTCAAGCAAGAACTGCAAGCTGCTGGCTCGAGGAAAAAAGTTGATAAAGCCGTGATGGCCCAGCCGCTTGTTTTCAGCAAGATGGTTGAGGCGGTGGTACCCACCAGAGACCAAATGGCTGGCAGTCACGTGGATGTGGTTGACACATGTGTGGGGACATGCGTGCCAACAAGTAGTGTAGGCATCTCCTGCCAGCCCCATCATGAGAATAAAGAGGTGGGGCCTGAGCTGCCCATGAATTGGTGGATTGTTAAGGAAAGGGTGGAAATGCATGACAGATGTATTGGGCGGTCGGTGGAAATGTGTGATAAGAGCATAGGTATGGACATCAGTGTCTGTGAAACGGGCAGCAACACAGAGGAGTCCGTGAATGACCTGGCACTCCTCAGGACCAACCTGAATCTCAAAGAAGTGCGCTCCATCGGCTGCGGAGATTGTTCTGTTGATGTGACCGTCTGCTCTCCAAAGGAGTGTGCCTCCCGAAGCGTAAACACAGAGGCTGTCAGCCAGGTGGAAGTTGCCATCATGGCAGTGCCTCGAACTGTGAGCCAGCACACCAGCACGGTTCTGGAACAGGTGAGCCAGTTCACCAACACTGAGCTGGCCACGCTCACAGAATCCTGTACCAACACTTCCCTTAGCACTGTGGACAAACAGACCAGCACCTGCACCGTGGAGATGCGGACAGTAGCCGTGGGAGAAGGCCGAGTCAAGGACGTCAGCTCCACCAAGATGCGGTCCATCGGAGTGGGGACGGTGCTCTCCGGCAACGCTGGGTTTGACAGGCCATCAGCTGCAAAGACCAAAGAGTCAGGCGTGGGGCAGATCAGTATTAATGACAACTATCTGGTTGGCCTCAAAATGAGGACCATAGCGTGTGGTCCTCCCCAGTTGACAGTGGGGCCGACAGGCAGCCGGAGGAGCGTAGGTGTTGGGGATGAGCCTGTAGGAGAGTTCGTGGAGAGCCCCCAGCCCCAGGCACCGACTGGAATGGAGACAGGCTTGGATCACT
This sequence comes from Moschus berezovskii, assembly GCF_049115385.1. Classification (NCBI taxonomy): domain Eukaryota; kingdom Metazoa; phylum Chordata; class Mammalia; order Artiodactyla; family Moschidae; genus Moschus; species Moschus berezovskii. The sequence goes on along the minus strand of NC_142466.1, from coordinate 50,846,516 downwards.
ACATCGAACGTGTCCAGAAGCTGCTGGCGGAACAGCAGGCACTGCTGGCTGAGAACTACAGTGAACTGGCAGAAGCTTTTGGGGAACCTCACTCACAGATTGGCTCCCTCAACTCCCAGCTCATCAGCACCTTATCATCAATCAACTCTGTCATGAAATCTGCAAGCCTTGAAGAGCTCAGGCACCCTGACTTCCTGAAAACCAGCTTGGGTAAGGTCACAGGTAGGTGGCACTTCTGAAGGACCTAGAAGTGAGCGAGGGTGGGGACAGTGGAAATCTAGGAGGGATTTTTTTTTTTTTTTTTTAACTGCTGAAGCCAGTTTTTGGAGCCATGGAGCAAACTTTAGAATGGTCATAGGTAGAACAAAAACCAAGAGTCTAAACCCATAAACAGCTCTGCTGATTCTCATTATCTGATAGTTTCGTTCCCCTGGCTGAGGACTAAAACTAGAAGAAGAAAAGCAAAGTAGTGTTGCCTGGCTTAGGGGCTGTCTTCCGAGGCTGCTAGTTTGATAGATGTCTTTTAGTTATTTACTTGCTGATTGCACACAGGGCAGCCTGAAAAAAAATCTTGCACTGTTTTCAACCACAATTACCAGTATACGATCAATAAAAAAAATACTGGTATGAAGTGTTTTTAACTAAAACTTTTAGGGGAGAGAGACTCTGTCAATTCATGCAAACTCATTAATTCAGCAAATAATGATTAAATTCCTGCTTTGTTTTAAGTATAAATATGGGGTCCTGTTCTCATAGTGCTTATATTATTCCAGTTGGGGCACAGGCAATAAAAAGATAAATATGTCAGGAAGTGATACATGTTATAAAGAAAAGAACTCCACTTAGAGAAACAGTGAGTGATGGTGGAGAGGTGGGGACTGCTGGAGATAGAATGGTCCAGGAAGGCCTCTCTGACAGGGAGCCAGAACTCTTGAGAGAAGGGAGGCCTTTCCAACACTGTTTCTTTTGTTAGAGGCTTACATTTTTTGTCTTTTCCCTTGTTCATTGGGATTCCTGTTCACCCTTGCTTTTCTTTAAATTGAAGTTTAAAATGAAATTACCCTGGAAGATGTGGTGACATACGCTGTTTCCTTGTGAGCTGCACTAAACTGAGCTCTCCTGTCAGTTACGTGTCGTTCTCATCGTGCATATTATCATCCTACCACTGAGTTCCATTCCTGGCTCTTCACCTCTCATGAACTAATGTGACTTAGGGAAGGAAAGTCATCCTTCTTTATACTTCATTGTGAAATGGTCATTCGAAGGGCATCCATCCCATAAGATTGTCAGTGTGTTCATCACTGGCTTACAGTGTGCACAGGGATCTTTGTTGTCCTTGGGGTAGTGCTGCTAGCATGCCAGTCTGGTTTCTTTTATTGACATGTTAAACAGTAGTGTGAGGTTTGCAGAGTTACTAAAAGCACACTCTCTGCTCTAGCCAAGTACTACACATAAAATGAATTAAAATGCTTCAAATGATTGGTATGGTGTGCATTAAATTTAATTTTATGTGAAAACATGCAGCAGAGACTTAAATATAAGTTAACAAAAATTTCAAATTCTTTGTTTCCCTCTATAGCCAAAAAGGCAATGGTTAACATAGACAGATTATTTTTTTTCATGGTTTTTTCAAAGTAGATTATTTTTATGTCTTCTGAGGTTTCACCTGCAAACCTGAATCAGTGTTAGTTTTTAGTAACTGTGCTGTGAAACAGATAGCTTATTGTGGAAGAAAAAATGAACATGACAATGATAGGTGATGTATAACAGATTTTTGCCTTTTGGAATCAACAGTCTAATGAATATATAGGGAGTCATTTTAGTTAGAGTAAAGGGATTAAAATGGTGTGTGAACTAAAGCAAGGTCTTAAGTAGCTAATAATATGTCTGTTTCCACTACTTTTTAAAAATCATGTCAGATGTTGAAGTCAAAATGAGACACTTAAATACCACCAGACACAGATGGTGCAGCACATCATCCACTGTAAGCGCATTTTCCTGTCAGCCTCCCTCCCTCCTCCCCAAACCAGGGTTTCTATTTCACATTCTTGCCAGAAATATTCAGCTGTATCGTAGGTGTAATCCGCCTGATACCCGGAGCATCAAGACTCGGGTGGAGGTTTTGTCTGGCTGTGTTGCAGTGTTTTATGGTCTATTTCCAGTCACCCTGACATTCCAGACATCACTGTTTAGATCTGATCCTGCACATGAACACCTAATTAATCAGCTAAAATGCAGGAAGCATACAACATTCATGAACAAAACATAAATATTTTTTATAGCACTTATTTGATCATAGTGGCAACTCCCTCTTGGAGCATGCAAGAACAACTTTAAAGTATTTCTGTAATTCCCATCACATTTGTATTTTGCTTTAAAGTTCTAATGAAGGAATTTGGTTGGGAACTTAACCTAGAGAAGTAAAACTTTATTATCTGGTGTTTGTTGTATGGGGTGAAAATGAAAGCAGCTTGATATAGTAGAGATCTCAACATCTACAGGCTGTGAAGAATGAAAGGGTGTCAGATATACTCCAGCTTATTGTGTACCCTGAACACTAGAGAATATTGCTTATGTACAATCTAGAATACATTTCTATATAAAAATGATCACTTATGGGAACCTAGTAATTTAGTGTAAAGAATTTACATTTGGGCTCCAAAGCCGGGTGTTCTGGGTTCAAATTCCTTCTCAGCACCAGGACAGGTTGTCTTCGTTCCCTCACAGGGTTGAAATGAATCTTTAGTGAATCAGTATGAATGAAGCGTTTGGAATAGTCTGCAGCACAAAGTATAAATGCTGGCTGTCCTTGCTGTTACCTGTTTTTCATACTTACAAAAATGGAAAGGTAGGTCTAGAACAAACTGCCAAATAAACATGTTATGAATAGTTTTTTGTGTTTAATGCAGACTTTTGTCTTCATAATTCTGTTTAGCCATCACCTTCCTCTGCTCCCCCCCATTATTATACCTCTCCAGGTAACACTTTTATCAAGATAAAGAACTATAACAATGGGAAAACACAAAAAGAGTAGAATAAATTTTCAATTCAGATTCTTCCATAATCTGTGTCAAAGTTCAAAATGAAGCCCCAAATTAAACTAGGTGTATATTAGTACCAACCCAGAGAATCCTCTTCAGTTTTCCAAGGGTTGAAGATTGGAAAGTATCACTTTTTAATATGCAAAATAGCATTATTTTAACAGCATGATAATAATGCCTAGCACTCCTGTTCAGTTTCTTGAAGTTATAACTGGAGTATGTGCTTATAACAAGTTAACAGTTCAGAAGAACACAAAATACTGAGAGCCTCCCTCATGCTGTCATGGGGTAACCCCCTGTGTTTGGTATGTTCAGAGATGCAATTCTGTATTTCAGAGACATCATTTTTTGATATTTGAATCATATATTGGCCTATGTATTTTTCACATGAAACATCACAGACATTTTTTTCAGAATTTGAGAGATAATGTCACAGTTTTGATGCATCTGAATTTGATGGTAATCAAAGACGATCTTTAAAGTACTTTTAATGTATTTAATACTTTCTTTCATGGAATTAAAAGGTTAAGAGGAAATAAGTTTCTCAGAAACCTCAGGAAAAACATGTTTATTCTTTCTGTGAATCAACTAGATTGTTTTGGTTTGAGGAGTGGGTTACTTTTTCTTTTTTTTTTTTTACCTCTGACAAGAGGAGGAGGAGAGAGAATATTCTAGACAAATGACTTGCAGTTACAAATACTCTAAAAATATGTGACTGTCTCTGAGCAAATAACAAACAGAACTATCTATAACTGTGGAACTTAACGGCCTGCCACATGATTTATAGAAAAATCATCTCTCATACGCAGATAAAAGAACTGCTTTTTAAATCAGCTTCCATATTTGCACTCTTAGTTATCTTGGGTTTGCTAAAGAAAAAAATTTATGAACTTGAAGTCATTCCCATAACTGTGAAAGCAATTTTGTCGACAGAGATCCGAGCCAAAGCAAAAACAGGGAAAATAAGGTTGTTACAAAATATCATTTCTAGTTAGTTTCCTTAGTTCAAATCATATACCATTTACTGGTCCCAGTTCAGTTCGGTTCAGTTCAGTCGCTCAGTTGTGTCCGACTCTCCGCGACCCCATGAATCACAGCACGCCAGGCCTCCCTGTCCATCACCAACTCCCGGAGTTCACTCAAACTCATGTCAGAGTCGGTGATGCCATCCAGCCATCTCATTCTCTGTCGTCCCCTTCTCCTCCCGCCCCCAACCTTTCCCAGCATCAGAGTCTTTTCCAGTGAGTCAACTCGTCGCATGAGGTGGCCAAAGTATTGCAGTTTCAGCTTTAGCATCAGTCCTTCCAATGAACACCCAGGATTGATCTCCTTTAGAATGGACTGGTTGGATCTCCTTGCAGTACAAGGGACTCTCAAGAGTCTTCTCCAACACCACAGTTCAAAAGCATCAATTCTTCGGCGATCAGCATTCTTCACAGTACCTCTCTTTAAAATCACAATTTGCTTTTAGTAATGCTATAAGAGCATTGAATAATCCAAACCAAATATTTCTGGAACATTGTGTGTGAGAGCATGATGTGAAAGTCTTCTGACCCAGAGGTCAGAGAGCTGATGTCTGGTATTGGTTGCCCAAGAACTTGCAGTCACACCTGGGGTGAACGGTATTGGGCTGCCGTGTCCTCCTGTGTCATGAGAAGGGAGGTTTAGATTTTTCTTGCATGGGGCCCTTTCAGCAGAATTACTCTATAAAATTAGCTCTTCACCAGGCTGCCCATCAGATTCATCCGAGGAACAATTTTTCCCCAAATTCATGATTTTCTGCTGCCACCCACTGCTACCACTCAATAAGGCACACTCAGGTCCTATTTCCGGAAAATACTGTGAAATAAACAGCCTTAAAGTGAGTGTTGTTAATCTGGGCTCCATAGCTTCATGAAATAGTTTTGTGTTTGGAATTTTTGTAAAGAAAGTGCATAATTTTTATCAGACTCTGAAAAGGGATAGCTTATCGTCCCCACCCCGCCCCCCCACAACGCCCAGATTGAAATTACAGATCTAGGACATCTGTTACTGACCTTGGGGAAAACACTTCAGCCCTGAGAAAAATCTTTTATAAAGATTTAAAATCGGTCCACCCCCTTTGTGAGCCCTTTAGTTGACTCTTGTTTGAAAATAATTTCTTAAAAGAGAAACTGATGCTTTATCATTTTAGATGAGTATTAGTGAAATAAGTATATGCATTCTGGGAAAAGATGAAAGTTTACTTTGACACTTCTACTCTGAATGAATCTGTGAAGTATGCAGTTCATTTCTGGCTAAAGCATAGAGATAGGTGGTTTTTAAGAACAGAAATGGCATTTAGTTCCTGGATGTCCATTCATAAATGATGAAGGGAATTGTTGGTAATGATTGATGGTTAAAATTATTGGTTCTTCCTTCAATAGGCAAGTCATTTGTATCTCAGTAAACATACTTAAAGTTTGCTCTGTCCCCATCTCTATTCAGATCTGTTGATAGCTATGAATTTGTTGTCAACTGTATGCAAAGTGTGGTGCTGAAACAGAGGGAGAGTGGCATAAGCCTTGAACTTGCAATCCAGTTGGGAAGCAGAAACACATATACCAGAAATACAAATGATAACCCGTGCAGGTGTATGTTAGCCACCGAATAATGTGAAAGTAAAAGTGCTTGAAGAATTCAGCTGCAGTTAAGTTCTCTGAGGTTTAGGGAGAAGATGCGCTTAGGATGGAGAGGACAGTGTTAGCTGTATCTGGAAGAACTCAAGAGCATGTCGGCTTAACCCAATGTTTAGTTAATACAGCCGGTCAGTGTGTGTTTTCTGGGTCAAGTCTTGGATTGGTGTGTAATTAAATGTGGGTGGAGTTGTGGTGAGGGAGCATCTGATTCTTGATAACACTCTAGCATTTTAATTTCCAAATACCCACTTTTAGATACATTCATGACAGCTGTCTGGTATGTCTCAGGGAAATACTAAAATGGCCCTAGAAATTATTACACTGCAGTTCTCACCATTTAGTGACTTTATGTTGGTGGCCACAAGCATTGGTATTCAAGGAGAGCTCTGAGAGGTGAGCCTACAGACAGGGATTGTCGTCTCCTCCATCAAAGCTACATACTTTCCACTCAAAAGTAATGTGTGCCAATGAAGGTGATCCTTCATGAATAATCTCTACTGTCTGTTCCCCAAACTAATATGTAGACTGAAAAGGGTACGTTTGTGCTCAAGCCCTTTTCCTTATGGAAAAAATGGAAGTATTATTTTAGACCCATTTGAAGTTACACTTTGAGAAAACGCCTAAATGAATGGCCTACATTATGACTCAGAAATTTCAGTCCTATTTCTTTTTGACAAGTAAGTTAGATGTTCTTTAAAAATCAAATCAAATGTTTAACTGAAAATCTGGCACAATGACATAATTAAATAGTTGGCCACACTGTTCATAGCTGTGTTTTCAGAAAGCACTTGGCATTATAAATAAAAATATGAGTTAGCATGCCAGAAGAGCTACAGTATGTGAACAGAGCAACTTTTAAAATCCATTTTATTTATAAAAGTCAACTTTCTAATAAATTTAGAAGCATATTTGCTATGTGCCAATAACTAATACCTATTCTATACAGATAAATATCACAGAGGAGACTGTAGAAGGTGATTTCTTTAAAAGCGTCTCTGTTTTTGTTTTTCGCTGGTTTTTTAAAATATATAAAAGTGGCTCTAGTGATAAAGAACCCGCCTGCCAGTGCAGGAGACATAAGAAACTTGGGGTCAGTCCCTGGGTTGGGAAGATCCCTTGGAGAAGGACATGGCAATCCCACTCCAATATTCTTGCCTGGAGAATCCCATGGACAGAGGACCCCTGGCGGAGCCTGGGGTCATGGAGAGTTGGACACAACTGAAGCGACTTAGCATGCACATAGCTTTAACATTTCTAAAGTCAAAAACATTAAAAAAAAAAGTTTTTATTTTTCATTACAGTTTGCCTTAACTTGTGGTAAAATTATCCATATATTAAATACTAAGTGTACTTTAGAATTAGATTAATGCCTTGAGGATGCTCTTATTTTCTGGAACACTGAGATTTCTGTCATTTGTGTTAGTTATCACTAATCTGGTCATTTGTAAAATGGAGCTCATGCTTTACTGGCATTTATGGACATTATAAGTTTGAGTTAAGGACCAAAGGTTGCAGTTGCCCCCTCCCCTATTCACTGACTCCCCAGTGGTACCTGCACAACTATTGCCCACTGTGGGAATTTTGAGCAGCTTGGGCAGCGTACCAGAATTCTAAAGGTGTTTGGTGATTATTCCTGTTGTTTAACCCTTACTGTTTGCATGGCATTTACTGTTAGTCATGGACTTCTACCATTAGTGGTCCAGGACTGCTAACTAAACCACCGGTAATTCCTGATAATTCACATGGTCCAAGTTGATAGAGTGAAATCAGCTTTTGTTGTTCAGTTGCTAAGTTGTATCTGACTCTGTGACCCCATAGACTGCAGCACGCCAGACTTCCCTGTCCTTCACTGTCTCCCAGAGTTTGCTTAAAATCATGTCCATTGAGTTGGTGATGCTAGCTAACCATCTCATCCTCTCCCATCTTCTTCTCCTTTTTGCCTTCAGTCTTTCCTAGGATCAGAGTCTTTTCCAATGAGTTGGCTCTTCTTAAAGGAAAGTCTAAACTCTTGTTTACCACAGTCAAGTTTTACATTGTTTTCAGCAAATTTTTGATTGATCAATTTAATTCACTGGTTCTTAATCCTGGCTGCACATCAGAATCACTTGTGGAACTTTTTTAAAAAAATTTTATTTATTCATTTATTTTTGGCTGTGCTGGGTCTTTGTTGCTGAGTGGGCTTTTCTCTAGTTGCGGCAAGTAAGGGCCACTCCCCTGCTGCAGCGCACAGGCTTCTGGTTGTAGTAGCCTCTCTTGCTGTGGAGCATGGACTCTAGGGCTCGCGGGCTTCAGTGGTTATGGACCACCCCTCCTCACCCCCGCCCCGGAGCACAGGCTTGCTAGTTGTGGCACACGGACTTAGGCGCTCCGCAGCGTACGGGATTCCCCCAGACCAGGGATCAAACCTATGTCCACTGCATTGGCAGGTGATTCCTCCCCACTGAGGGAAGTCTCACTTGCAGAACTTTAAAAACTACTAATACTGGATCCATCTGCAGATAGTTCTTTGTATCTTACACCTAACTCTGGCATTCTAAGGGCAACCAGGTTGCAACCATTGAATTTTGTTGGCCACTTTAGTTTTGACTTTTTTGTCTGCACTTTTCATGTGTTTTACTTGAACACAGCAGTCGTTTGTCAGTCTTAATGCTGGTGTGTGTGTCATTTATCTGTGCCCGCTAAACACAAGATCAGGCAATTGTTTCTGGGTCACTCAAGAGCAGCCAGAGTTTCAACACAATCTGCAAAACATTTTGTGACAATAAAGGTGACAAATTTCCTCTGACCCAACTAATGAGAACTAGTTTAACATTTATCGTCGTTCTTTGCCTTGCTCATTAGACTTAACAGAATCCCTGTGACTTTCTGTTGCATTACACAGGCACTTACTGAAGTCTTTCAATTGTCCAGCACTGTTCAGAGCACTGCAGAGGACACAGATAATGTAGCACGGAGGGACTTCAAGGAGCTTACCTTCTCACAGAAGGGATGTATAAGACCAAGGAAACAGAGGGCAGGATGTATTCTGGTCTGGACAGTAGGCACTGCAGAACAGTGAAGGGTAAAGATCTGTGTATAATGGTATTATAGGAAAAAGGCTAGAGGAAATAGAAATGACGCCAACCCTTGAAAAGAATGAGTGGAATTCTGTTGGTTAAGAAAGCTGAAATTCCAGGCCTGTTAAGACAGCCTAGTAAGGAAGGGCAGAGAGGTGGGAGTTACCAAGTCACCAGACCACTCTGAGTGAGTAGAGGGTAGGAGTTGTTGAGCAGTTTAATTACCCCAGGCAAGAAGAAGCTGTCCATGTTCACTGTGAAGGATCCTCAGGCACCTGCTTGAGAAGGTGGACCTTGACTGGAGGAGCTTTTAAAAGCCCTCGTTTACAAAACTAAGTTCTGGAGAAGAGGGGTGGTTGCCTCCAGTGGGAAGATTATCTAGAAACGGGCAGCAGGTGGGAAGTGTGCATTTACTGGGTTGTCAGAAATGTTCTGCGGCTAAATTAGGGAGGTGCTCACACACGCATGTATATTTACCAAAATTCATCAACCTCTACACTGAAATTCTGTTCATTTTATTTTATATAAATTATACGTCAATTTAAAAAATATTTTTAAAGTTGTGTTTAGAAGGAAAGAGAACTATGGATTAAAAGACTTAAAAACCATAGTAACCAATGGAAATATAGGGCTGAGGTTCTGATTCAAACACTATTAAAAAACATTAAGAAATCACTGCAGAAATTTGAATACTAACCAGATATATAATAATTTCAAATTATCTTTTTTTTAGATTTGATGGTTTTAGCTTTATGCTTATTTTTTAAGAATGTTTCAGGAATATATACTGAAATATTTATGAATGAAAGTGATAGGATCTTCACCTTTTGCTTCAGAAGAATCATTGTGAATGGCTGGAGGCAGTATAGATGAAATCAGATAGCTGATCATTATTGAAGCTAGTATGGAAACAGAGGGATTTATTATACTGTTCTCTACTTTTGTGACTGTTTAAGGTTTCATGACAATAAAACTGTTAATGTATTTTCATTTTAAAAGTCATTGTTGGTTCTGGAATGGGGAAGTGCCTAGTGAAAGTGTTTCTCTAGGAAGTGTTTTGGCACTTGAGGATTAACTGTTGAGACTCTTCGGAGGTTACTGTAGTAATTTTGAAGTAATGATGAATGAAGTTGGAAAAGGAGGAATGAAGATAAATGCCCTGCTTTGTTTACTTAAAGCAAAGGCACTGGTTGTTACTGTTGTTTGGTCAATAAGTCATGTCTGACTCTTGTTGACCACATGGACTGCGGCACACCAGGCTTCCCTGTTCTTCACTGTCTCCCCAAGTTTGCTCAAACTCATGTCCATTGAATTGGTGATGCTGTCTTACAATCTCATTCTCTATCACCCTCTTCTCCTTTTGCCTTCAATCTTTCCCAGAATCAGGGTCTTTTCAATGAATCAGCTCTTTGCTTTGGCTAGCCAGAGTATTGGAGCTTCAGCTTCAGCATCAATTCTTCCAATGAATATTCAGGGTTGATTTCCTTTAAGATTGATTAGTTTGATCTCGTTGCTGTCCAAGAGACACTCAAGAGTCTTCTCCAGCACCACAGTTCAAAAGCATCAGTTCTTCAGCCCCCAGCCTTCTTTATAGCCCTACTCTAACATCCATACATGACTACTGGAAAAATCATAGCTTTGGCTGGATGGACCTTTGTCAGTGATGTGATGTCTCTGCTTTTTAATATGCTATCTAGATTTGTCACAGCTTTCTTTCCAAGGAGCAAGCATCTTTTAATTTCATGGCTGCCGTCACCATCCACAGTGATTCTGGAGCCTGAAAAGGCACTGGAGACATTTCTTATTCGCTGTCAGGGGTCACATCAGATCGTGGGACAGTTGAACGTTATTTGAAGGGCTGCATTCAGTACTGTCTGTCCATGCTGAGTTGGGAGATGAATTTGTGAAGAAAGCATCAGAGAGGTCCCAGTGTCTACAGAACTAAAGGAGGAGGCACTGTGCCATTGATGAACAGAATTAGGAAATGTCAGCCACGTTGAAAATTCTGTGTGTGTGTGTGTGTGTGTGTGTGTGCTTAGTCACTTCAGTCATGTCTGACTCTTTGCAACCCTATGGACTGTAGCCCACGAGGCTCTTCTGTCCATGGGATTCTCTAGGCAAGAATACTGGCGTGGGGTGCCATTTCCTCCACTAGGGGATCTTCGAAACCCAGGGATCGAACCTGTGTTTCTTATGTCTCCTGCATTGGCAGGCGGGTACTTTACCACTGGCACCAGCTGGGAAACCCACAAATTCTGTGCTATACCTATATATATATGTTAATTACATAATAATAATTAATTTTTCTGCTTCATCAGTGAACAGATATTAAAGTACCTAACATAGGCAAAAGCAATCTAGAAGATGCAGTGAGAGAAACAAAGTTGATTAAATTAGTTTTGTAGGCCCTTAAAATATTTACAGACAAGAAGGGAGTCTAAGATAGTCACAGGAATCAGCTGGTACCTTGTATTATAGATCTTATGCTGCTGCTGCTAAGTCACTTCAGTCGTGTCCGACTCTGTGTGACCCCATAGACGGAAGCCCACCAGGCTCCCCCGTCCCTGGGATTCTCCAGGCAAGAACACTGGAGTGGGTTGCCATTTCCTTCTCCAATGTGTGAAAGTGGAAAGTGAAAAGTGAAAGTGAAGTCGCTCAGTCGTGTCCGACCCTTAGCGACCCCACGGACTGCAGCCTACCAGGCTCCTCCATCCATGGGATTTTCTAGGCAATAGTAGAGTCTTAAAGATGGGCCTTGAGAATTCAGAGAAAGGAGTGTTAATTTCCAATGGGGAGATGAGGGAAGGCTTGGAAGAGGAAGTAATGGGAGGGTTGGCCATGTGAGGAAGGCTAGGGAAGGAGCAGCACCAGGCAGGAGAGAGTAAACCAAGGCAGGTGTGCTTATAAGAAAAGAGGAGACCCCACTTTCTACACTGGGAGGAGTTCCACCCACTGGGTGTAGTGGGAAATAAACTTGGAGAGGTAAGCTAGTGCCAAGTGGCAGATGTTAGAATATCGCTAAGTATTGATAGTATGAACTATGTTTTCTGAGTGGTAACGAGACTTTTAGGTTTTTTCAAGTTGCATTTGAGCTGGAATCAGGATGGGTTTTGAGCTGAGTGGGAGTTCTCCTCTGTAGCAGTATGGGAGCGGGGTAAATGTGAAGGAAGAGGGACAGTCAGGATGCTACACTGGTGGTCCAGTGTAAGGTGAGGCGGCAGCGCCAGAACAGACAGAACAGAGGCGCTGCGGGGTTAGGAGGACGATCCGGATGCGGTCAAAGGGAAGAGGTCAGAGTCAGCAAGGCCTCGGGGGTTTGATTTTTAGATGGCTTGGGTAGTAGTGCTAATTATGCAGAAGGAAAACACCAGAAAAGTGCTTGAGAAAATGATGAATTGCAAGAATTTTTTAAAAAACCATTTAGCCCATTTTATTTGGTCCTAGCATCACACATTTGTGCCTCCTTCTCCTTCCTCACAGGCAGTAATTTGGAATACACCTGTAAGTGTGGAGGCCTTCAGTCAGGAGGGCCATTAAACTCACAGACATCCCTGCAGGAGGTGGGGACCACGGAAGGGAAGCCCATCGGCAGCCAGGACACGTTCCCCACTCAGGAAAGCATGCTGTCTCCAGTGAACCTGACAGACGATCAGATAGCTGCTGGCCTCTATGGTAACTTTCCTCACTCACAACCCTTCTCAGCATCAGCACAGGACCAAAGTTGTCAGCATTCCAGTCTAATGCCCATGTTTCTTATAAATTGACCTGGAAAAATGATTACACAGTTGTTAGGAAGTAGACCTAGAATATCTCTTAAGATTATCAAAGAAAGCGATGAGGTACCCTTAAGAAAACTCATCTGATGTTGCAAATTACAGAATATTTTAAACAGCATTTCACTGTTTCACAGTCTGGCAGGTATAAATTTTTCTAGGTTTATCTCAACTGCTGTCTTAAAGATGGGCCTTTAAGACATAATAATCCCTATCTTAGTGCCTAGATGGTTTTTGAGGATCAAATGAGATATGACATCACTTCATAAACAGTAAAGCCTGATATAAATGCTAGTTTGTCACTGCTTTTGTTATGTCTGGAAGGACTAATGGATTTTTGTTTTCCATTTAAAGAATGTTATTAATGGAACTTTGAATCATTTTCTTTGCATGCACACAGTTTTCCAATGGATTTTGGACAAGTTTCTCATATATACATGCCAAGATCTCTAGTTACATAAATAAAAAATGAATGTACATAAAGAATACCTATTCACTTACTTATATGGGTATGAATTATATTGATTTTGATCACCATGATTCACTTCTCCACAGTATGTACAAATAATGAAAGTACGCTGAAGTCCATCATGAAGAAGAAAGATGCCAACAAAGATTCAAATGGAGCAAAAAAGAATCTTCAGTTTGTTGGCATTAACGGAGGGTAAGGAAAGATGGAGGTACCAGTGTTGATGTGTGGTCTGTTTCCTTTGCCTCCTGTCTACCTAAGTCCTATTTAAAGGTGCTAGTCTAGGATGCTGCCGCATAGGGTGACAGAAGATTCCCTCCTCACAAAGGTGCATTTGGGCCTCTCTTCTCTGTTCTTGCTCTCTGTAAGGATATTTCGCTCTTGAAAGGATCCCTGATGAAGCTGAGTAATCTACATCCTCTCACCTTGAATGTGAAACAAGTGGTCTTCAAGGAAAGCAGCAGACAGCAGGTTGCCCGCATTGTTGGACAGCCTGTAACTTAGCTGTGGCAGGACCGAGCAGCAAAGACTGAGCATTGCTCCACGAGCCAGGGTGGTCCTCCTCTCCCTCAGAACGGTTGTTGTGCTTGGCTCTCCAGGCTCACACACAGAATAGCAGGGCCTCTTGCCCAAAGAGTAACCTCTCCATGCCGTCAGTTCTTCACTTTCTAAATGGAATGTGTCTTAGTTGTTTTATTCCTTCTCTTGTAATTGGCCCAGGTAAATAAATAGTCAAGCCTGTTTGTCCTCCTACAGTTGAATCAAAGCAGTTAATCCTATTAATCCATACACGGTCTCAATAAGAAACAATAGTGCAGAGTTAGTTGAGATAATATTTATAGTAAAGTGTCCCACAAAGGTTTAACTTAGTGGTGTCTGCTTTCCAAGTCATTAACGTTTTCTTGGGTAATGTGTCCCACAGTTTGGAGAGCGTGTACCAGAGGGACTGTCGGTCACTTACGTAATCTTCTTACCTTGAACAGTGGGAGAGTCAAAGGTACAGAAAAGGAAGAATGAAAGTGGGGAAGAAAAGGGACAGGAAAGATGAACAACCAGAGAATTGGTTTCCATAAAATAAGTTTCCTTTGATTTACACTAAGTCAGAGGTGCTATATATATACATATTGTTTTCTACAAGTGGTTATCTGATACTGCTCAGCAACCTTGGTTATACCTTTTAAGTGAGAACCCATTCAAAACCACCAGATTTCTAAGTAGACCTTACTCCAGACTTCTAAGTGCAGGGTCTGAAAACCTCTGGTGAAATTTCTGGAGTCATTTAGCAGCTTTCCCTTCATAAACATTTCTGTCACTGGGTCTTCATGGGCGCACCTCGCATCTCCTGAACTCCCAATTGCCACCTAGGTATGAAACCACTTCCAGTGATGATTCCAGCTCAGATGAAAGCTCTTCTTCCGAGTCAGATGACGAGTGTGATGTCCCTGAGTATCCTCCCGAGGAAGAGGAGGAGGAAGAGGAGGAGGAAGACACTCGGGGAATGGCGGAAGGCCACCACGCAGTTACTGGGGAAGGTTTCACGTCCACCAGGGTGGAAGCTGAAATGCAGGTTCCAGAATGTGAGCCTGAGAAGGTGGAAATCAGAGAGAGGTGTGGTACATCCTCCCCTCCCCTCCCCCTTTCCACGTTTGGTGTACTTTGGCAGTAGAATTGGCTCGTTGTGCAGATTGTGCAGTTGAATCTTAATAGATAAGTCTTTCCAGTCTCCAACAAAGGGCTAAACTTTGCCTGTTCTTTAGATGTGTACTTCTTGTCCTGATGCTAGTAGATACAAGTGCAGAAGTAATAATCTGCTAGATCTCTTATGGTAGCAAAGAGAAGGGCTTGGTATCTGTTCACCTTTGTTTCTTTAACTGTTTAATATCTAACTTTGTATCTGGAGGCACCATCCACGTAACTCTTAAGCACCACTAAAGCTTCCATTGTTTTAACAACCCCATTTATATTTAAAGGCATATTAGAATTTTTTGTAACCAACATATTTCACATTTTGAAGTTTCAGATTTTACCATTACCCATTTATCCTTACACAGGTGTCCTTACTGATATTATGGGTCCATACTGATACTATATGAGAGGAACAGTTTTTGGCCTCAACCAAAGATCACATTTACTGTAGAGATGATGTGATCAGTCACATGCCCATAGTTTATTGCTCATTGAGTGATTGGGATCACCACAAGAATGGCTTTGGGACTGTCATAAACAGCAGCTGAAATATCAAACACTCTGGTTGGCTAAAACATGTGCTAAAAGTGTAACCAATTTTAAAGACTTAGCAAACATGGAATCGATGCTTATAGAACAGGAGACAGCAGAACAGATGGAAATTTCAGTATGTTTTTTCACCATGTGAAGTATAACTAGAACATTTCAGAAAACTAATTTGGTAAATGAGTATTTAACCTCATTAACACGAGGTAAGTGTCTTTATACTTCAAGTATTTTTAAATGGCTCAATATTTTGATATCTTGGTTTTTTAAAAGCTTTATTGAAGTATACTTTAATCTGACTTTTATGTTTTCGTGTGGGTTAAACAAACCCTTCCTGAGTCACCAGATGTGATTTCAGATGTATGGTTTACTGGTCAGCATAATGGGTGTGTGGTAATTCAGACCTCTTCAACCCCTCAAGAGTAAAAATATGTTTAAGAACTTAGAACCAAAGAAGTGGAAAATCTCCATAATGCCACACAAGCCAAAGTGGTAAAACTGAAAGCTACCCTCATGAAATAAATCCAGAGCTCTGGCTGGAGGCCTTGGCTCTGTGTGTAGCATCCGACCTCAGGTGTCTGGACTTTCCCAGGCAGGCACCTAGCACCACCACAACCTGCTGAGGTTGACTTGAGGCTCCTGGACTTGTAAAGGGTTATAGAGTTTGAGGTAAAAATGCCTTTCCTTCTATAATCAGTCTTGAGCTCTCTTCTATTTTTCCCCCTTTCTAGATATGAATTAAGTGAAAAGATGTTGTCTGCATGCAACTTACTGAAAAATAATATAAATGACCCGAAAGCTTTGACCAGCAAGGATATGGTGAGTCTGACCTACAGACCCTATCTCTAGGCTTCCCCCGGGCTGTTGCTGCCTGCCTCTTTCCCCCCGACTGTTCCTAGCATGTGTGAGCAGAGTGACCATCCTGCTGCCCTGGGTGCCGGGTAACCCTGTGAATGTCTCCCTCAGGCCT
Source organism: Moschus berezovskii (assembly GCF_049115385.1). Lineage (NCBI taxonomy): Eukaryota > Metazoa > Chordata > Mammalia > Artiodactyla > Moschidae > Moschus > Moschus berezovskii. The sequence goes on along the minus strand of NC_142466.1, from coordinate 50,830,318 downwards.
GACTTCAGATCTCGCTTCTCCAGCCTGTACTTTTCTTGGGGGCTGAGCATCTGCGAGGCAAATACTTGCATATGGAAAGGAAGGCTAATTGCAGCCATTTGTCATCTTTCTGCGTGTCCGACTGCTTATAGAACCTTGTGATCCAGGGAGCAGAGTCCTGGAATTTTTTTTAAGTTAGCCTGTGTTTTTAAGAGAAACCTATCTGAGCCGAGGTCAGCATTCCTTTCAATTATGAAACTGCGTATTATGCTCTGATGTGGAATGCAGGCAGTCACTATTTTTAAACCTAGAAATAACTGCACTTGTTGGTCTCTCACAGCTTCAGAGATTTAGAAGCATGTGGCAAAGAGGTAGACAGTTGCCTTAAGGAGCATGAGTAGCATAACACAGGACAGATGAATATTTCCATGGCCATGGTGAATCAGATGTTCTTGCCACGTATGTTGCTCTAGGGATGTTTAGATTTGCAGCTTCTTTCATAGGTTAGACCAGCCTTCTGGTAGACACTTGAATTCAGTGCATTGAGAAGGTATAGCATTTCATGTTATTCTAGATAGTAATGTTCATTTGAATCTTTGCTTATTAGTGGAAGATTTAATATGAAGTTTTATGCTAAATAATCAAAGTCTACAGCTGATGAGAAATTTGATTCATAGGTCTCACAAAATTGTAAAGTTATGAAACCAAAATGTTAAGACTGGAAGAGACTTAGGGAATTACCTAATGCTAGAAAAGCAAATAGTTTTCCTCTTATAACGAACCCAATCTGAAGAAAAATTGGCGATGGCTAGCACAGGAGAAGGACGTACATGTGCCCACCAGGACACTCTATCCTGGTCTATCTCGCTTTAACTGAGGCCCTAAAGATTATAAGTAGCTACTAGTTAGTGCTCGGAATGGATGATACCTGTCTTCAGTTCTCATCCCATGGTTTTTTTAATCCCAACTAAATCATATTACCTTGTTATATGGCGTCATTTTCTTTAATTATGCTGTCTTTTCACATCTGTTTAAATTGCTTTAGAAACTTAAATTTATCAGAGCCAGCTGAATCTTGACCTTCAAATATTGTACTGAAAAAGGAGCATAGCAATGATGTTTACAGAAGAAAATACTAAATGCAGTCCCTGACCTAGGGGGACATTTATGTACATGTTGAACTCTTATCAGTATAGACTAAGTGCCTGTCTATACCTTGGTCACAAATAATAAAACCAGGAAAGGTCACTGCAGTGTTTTCCTACTAGGTTTAACTTGAACTTAAAACTGATGCTTTCAGACCCCAGATTTTATAGCTGTTATATACTTTTACTTTTACCTTCCTCATTGTTATTGCTGTTTAGTCACTAAGTCTTGTTTGGACTCTTGTGACCCCATGGACTATAGGCCCCAGGCTCCTCTGTTCTTGGGATTTCCCTGGAGTGGGTTGCCATTTCCTTCTCCAGGGAGTCTTCCTGACCCAGGGATTGAACCTGTGTTTCCTGCATTGGCAGGTGGATTCTTTACCACTGAGCCACCAGGGACTCAACCCATAATACTAGGTTATATGATCCTCAGGGAGGACTTAACATTTCTGGGGTCCCAATTGTCAAGCATGTTCTTAGCACACACTCCAGGATTGGTTCATTTTTTTTTTGCTAATTGAATATTCATTCAGTAAAGACATGTTTAAAGTACTGTGCTATGAAAAGTCCCAAATGTGAATGATCGCAACGCCAGGACCATGTGACCATATCAGGATACTGAATATGTAGCTATAACAGAGTTTGACACCCAGATGACATAATTTCCCTTCCTTTTGTGTGAGGTGTCCAGAGGAATTGAAATCTGAATATGTGAGTGAGCAGAAGAAAAGAAAAATTAGATGACTTGTTTCCTGGTCAGGACCCTTTTCATTCAAGTGACCCAAACTATGAAATGCCAATTTCATGTGTCCACAGCCTAAGGGAAGGCAAGTGGGTCTGATGACCAGATGCAGATGATCCTGATGGAAAAAAAGTAATTTGTTTCAGCAAAAAGTAAATTTGCTTTTTATTCTCTTTCTGTGGTTGAACATTTTTATTTGGGATGTAGTAAGAATCAGGTTGCCTGCATGGTTATGGTCTCCAGCCTAGTGCTGTGGAGATGGATGTTGAAGGAGTTGAAGTTGGACTGGATAGGAAGGAGGCAGCCTAATTGTGTCAAATGATTCCTCCTGTCCTGATTACTATGAAAATCATTTTTAAGGCCAACTTCCCTACATAATATTAATAGTTCAATAATAAATGGACCCTGGCCTAAGTGACTTAACATGTATTACCTCATTTGTCATCACAAACATGGTGAAGGAAAGGTATTTTTATTACCCCCATTTTGCAGATGAGGAAACTGAGGTACAGAGTTAAGTATCTTCCCCAGCTTCGGACAGCTCATCGATAGCAGAGTCAGAATTTGAGCTGCTGCTGCTGCTGCTGCTAAGTCACTTCAGTCGTGTCCAACTCTGTGTGACCCCATAGACAGAAGCCCACCAGGCTCCCCCGTCCCTGGGATTCTCCAGGCAAGAACACTGGAGTGGGTTGCCATTACCTTCTCCAATGTGTGAAAGTGAAGTCGCTCAGTCATGTCCAATCCATAGCGACCCCACAGACTGCAGCCCACCAGGCTCCTCCATCCATGGGATTTTCTAGGCAAGAGTACTGGAGTGGCTTGCCATTGCCTTCTCCGGAAAGGTTCTCTACACTGTACAATTTTTAATACACATCCCACATTCCAGACTTCTCTACTTTCTCCTCTACGCTAACAAGGGAACAAGGGGCCGGTGAGGGAAGGAGGCAGGCAAAACCCTAACCCAGATGAGACAACAAGAGGCCTGAGTGGCCCTGCAGCAAGGTCACCCCTTACCCTTCTTCCTCTGCAGCCAGATGAGGGGCAAGCGCAGGAAGCAGGGGCTAACCGAGCCCAGGGTTAGGTAACCGACAACAGAACCTCTGCACTGCAGGCCCTCAAACACGCAGCCAGCCTCTCTGGTGCATGGCTCCACCCAATTCACTGCTAAGATGAACAAAGAGAGAAGCTACAGCACTATCGTAATACCAAACCACCATTCTAAGTGGACATGACAATCTTGAAACAGAACGGTTCTCTCATCTGAGGGCTTACTAAAGGCTAAGAGACTGCTAGGCGTAATCAGAAAAATTCCCTGAACATGAGGAACTCCTATCTCAGAAAGCTGACTAAAAACACAAATATAATCCAAAGTCTGAAATTACAAAGAGAAGGATAATTCAGGGAGAACAATATATTTTTATGAACAATCAGAAAGAAAACAGAGGGAAAACCAAAAAATCAGTAAGACTCCAAAGGGCTGAAATAAAATGAGCTCAGTTTTTCAAAGAACGTACATGAAATAGAAACAAATAACCGAAGACGAATGTAAAAAACTAGAACAATCTTGCAAGGACCCCAGATAGCCATCACTTTAAGGGACTATGTATTAAAGACGAGATGAGGGCAGATAAGAACAGCAAAAGGTAATACAAGCATTAAGAAAAGTATAAGGGCTTCCCTGGTGGTCCAGAGGTTAAGAATCTGCCTTGCAATGCAAGGGATACCAGTACGATCTCTGGTCAGGGAAGATCCCACGTGCCACTGGGCACCTAAGCCCACGAGCTGCAATTACGGAAGCCGTGCGCCCCAGAACCTGTGCTCCTCAGCAAGAGAAGCCACCACAATGAGCAGCCCCCGAACGGCAGCTAGAGAGTAGCCCCCAATCGTCAGAACCAGAAAAATCCCAGGGGCAGCAACAAAGATAAATAAGTATTTTAGAAAAAGAATAAGGAAACTTGGGATGAAATGCATACATAAAAAATCTTAAATCATGAAACAACTTCTTTTTAAACTGTAAGACCAGAAAAGGAGAAAAGCTCACTGCTTCTTCAGGGCAAACATAGTATTAATGAATGAAGGATGTGTTTTCTTAGGGAAAACATTCTCCGTATTTTTGAAGTTCTCTGCACAGTGTACCACTTTCAGTGTACCCCTTTCAGTGGTACAGGAGAAATGTAATTAAGAAAGAATAATAACAAACATACCGTCATTCAGAATTCACTGAATGAATTCTTTCACATGGAAATAATTACTAATAACAAACATGCGCACTAATTAAGGGGGGCTTCCCAGGTGGCACTAGTGGTAAAGAACCCACCTGCCAGTGCAGGAGACATAAGAGACTCGGATTCAATCCCTGGGTCGGGAAAATCCCCTGGAGGAGGGCAAGGCAACCCACTCCAGTATTCTTGCCTGGAGAACCCCCATGGACAGAGGAGCCTGGCTGTCTGTAGTCCATAGGGTCACAAAGAGTCGGACACGACTAAAGCAACTTTGCACGCACACTAATAAGAATCAGGCATCAACTTAAGAAAGTTCAACAGGCTTTGAAGAAGGGTAAAGTGCTCACAGGGAAATGGGTGCAGTTGAGCATCCTGGTATAATTCTTGCACAATGGTATAGAAATTAGAACACGTGCGTGTGTGCAAATCAGAAGGTATACTTCAGTTTGGAATTTGAGGCTTCTCTGAGGGCTCTGGGTTTTACTAGTTGTTCTTTTGAGACCGGATTCTATCTGCATGTACTTTGACTATAAAAGGCCTGACTTCTTGGGCTTCCAGCTGGGTCTCAGAAAGGTCTATAAATAGAACTACTAATGGCCAACCCCTTGCTGTCTTGGCAGCGGTTCTGTCTGAACACCCTCCAGCACGAGTGGTTCCGCGTGTCCAGCCAGAAGTCAGCCATCCCAGCCATGGTGGGGGACTACATAGCTGCCTTTGAGGCCATCTCCCCAGAAGTCCTGCGTCACGTCATCAACATGGCAGACGGCAACGGCAATACTGCCCTGCATTACAGCGTGTCCCACTCCAACTTCGAGATCGTGAAGATGCTCCTGGATGCGGGTACGCTAGCAGTCCCTTTCTCTCCTCCAACAGACTCAGGTTGTGACTCATTTCGAAGGAGCTAACCAACCCACTCCTCAGTTCTGTGACCCTTCTAAAAACCTTTCCATTGCTTTGCCCCATGAGACAGTAAGAATCTCGTTCTTGAGTCATTCATGGGAGGCTTGAAGCAGATTCCAGATCTGTTTGGAAGGTGCCGTTGAGGATATTCGTGCTGCAGTTCAGCAAGATGTATCCTTGGTAACACACGTGACTCACATTCCTGCCTGAGCTGACTCAGGTAGGCTTGCCAGGTTCATTCTCAAGAGGCAGAACGCTGCTCCTGGGGCCAGAGCCACAGCTTTCCTGTCTGTGTGCTCTCTCTGTGCTTGGGCTGTGACCCCTCTCCAGCCACTTTGCAGAGCTGTGCAGTTACTGACAGTGGGGACCGGGCAGAGCTGCTGCAAAAGATTGCGGTAGAATCATCACTCTTCCCTCCAAAATGCACCCTATTCCTGGGGAATCAGCTTTGAGGAAAGAAAGTGTTATTCTTGTATCTGAACCATAGTAATAAAAACAGTGAAAATGTTTGTTAGTAATTAGAGCTCACCTTTCGAGAATATAGCCAGTAGATATACTAAACATGGAGTGAGGGGGTGTTACATAGAAGGGTCCCCTTGAGAAATAGGGAGCTTTCAACTTTATGTTCAAATGGAACAGCCCTACTATCGATATCTTGAGTCTACAAGTCACTTTATTTCTTTTTGAAATACGTATTTTTACTTCTAATTTGATGGGTACAGAATCCACAGTACCTCAGTCTGATGAATGAGAACGCAGTGTGAACATCTGATTTAGAATATGCAATGCAATTGTCCAGTTTTCCCATTCTGCTTCTTGACCCAACTGTCCCAGTTTTTTTCTGCTTTGTTTTGGGAACATTGGATTAATGCAGAGAAGAGACCAAACAAATACTTTTTCCAAGTTTGATTGTTCCCAGTTTAGGGGCCATGTTAGGATAAAACTGTTTCCAGTTTAAAGGAAGGAATTCCAAGCCTCCTTCCCTTCAGACTTTCCAGACTATAAACAGAGCTGGTGATACTCTCAGTCCAAGTTACTGTTTAAATTGAGAAGTGGATAATATCTGGGAAAGCTAAGAACCAGATTTCAGGATTGCTCCTGAAAGTAACAGTTTAATCTGCCCTTGGAAATTTTGCATGGGCAGAATATTTTGGTAAACTAAATTATTTTAGTTCCATTGTTGCATGGCTTTGGTTAATCACTTTTCTGGATTTACTTCACTTTTTATAATGCTCACCTTTATAGACTGAGTTGTGGCTCCATAAAGAGTGTGAATCTAGGATACTAGCAACATCAGCAAAGAGCCGAATGCCAGAGATAGTAAGGAGCCTTGAAGAGCATGTCTGTTCACCCGCTTCTCCATCAGACGGCTTTTTTCTTTTCTTTTTCCTTTTCTATGTTAAAAAATATTTCTATTGTAAATACCATTATGTCCCTAGTATGCAGTTGTTTAGAACTTAAGAACGTTTGCACCATACAATCTCTTCTCAATCTCAATGACAGAAACACCCTAAGCACTTGAATTGTATCTGGTCTCACATAAAAAAGTATCTTGCCTGCACTCTCCATTCCTTTCATTTTATTAGAAAGTGCTGAAGGAACTTAAGGATGCCTGCAGGATAACTTAAGCCCTGTGTATGTATATATGCTTAGTCATGTCTGACTCTTTGCAACCCTATGAACTGTAGCCTGCCAGGCTCCTCTGTCCATGGACTTTTCCAGGCAAGAATACTGGAGTGGTTTGCCATTTCTTCCTCCAGGGGATCTTCCTGACCCGGGGATTAAACTCTAGCTCCTGTGTCTCCTGCATTGACAGACGGATTCTTTACCACTGAGCCACCTGGGAAGCCTAATTTAGGCCCTGAAGACTTCTTAAGAATTACAGGACTAGAAAAGCTCTGGTTTATTGAGTCTAGGAGTCCCTGACAGTTCGTAAGGGATTTAACTTAAGTTGCTGTCAGACAACAGTTCTTAGAGCTGGGTGTCATGTGACTGGATTCTGATTCAGAGGGTCCCACATGAGAGCATCAAGCTCAGGGTCTCAGAGTGATCAGTGGTTTATGAGCGGGTAACACCATATTCAGTGTTCCTGCATAAGCCTCTACAAATCCTTCTTTCCCTTGTACCTCTGATCACCTTCTTCGCTCCAAAATGGTGATTTTTCTAGACAGAGATTAATGTCTAGATCACACATTATATTGTATTCTTCAAAGCAACCATTACTTTGAGCAGCCTCCCAGACTTCCAGGCTGTTGTAGTTCAGCCGCTATTTACAAACAAGAGGGGCTGTGAGAGCTTGCTGTCATTTCTCATGAACTAGAAAAAAACTTTTTCTTTGGTTTGGTATGAAAACATCTCTCACATTTCCTTCTGACTCACTCTGGGACTTTGACTGCTGGAGGCCATTTCACTGGGCTGTCCCATACTCCACACCTTCAGTTTAGGAGGACAACTGCTGCTGTTAGAAGACTGGCTCTTGCCTCAAGAGACTCATGTTTTTGCAGACGTGTGTAACGTGGATCACCAGAATAAGGCAGGGTACACCCCCATCATGCTGGCAGCCCTCGCTGCCGTGGAAGCAGAGAAGGACATGCAAGTTGTGGAAGAACTCTTCGCCTGTGGGGATGTGAACGCCAAAGCCAGCCAGGTGAGTGCACTTACTTGCAGATTCTGTGCTAGCTGGCATAGCTGTGACGTGCACAAGTGCCCCCGCCACACTCCTAACCACTGAGCACAGTCCATGTGGCTGCCCAGTGGTCCTTAATGACCAAACACACCCGTGAAATGCCCGCTTAACCACACAGTGGAAACTTCTCCCTTCTCTGCCTTGCATTGCATCTGTTTGAAGCCATGTGCACGTGAATTGTGGGTCAGCCTGCCTGTGAGTGACTGGGAGTCCCCACCATCTACCCAGTGGCCACTGCTCCCTGACTGGCTCCAGATCCCAGTGTCTTCCTGCCTGCACAGGGCCCCTCACCCAGATGTGATCGCAATTGACTTGTGACCATCTTCTGAACTTTCCAGCTCCTTGCTATCATGAGATGGATCCTCCAAGCCAAAGGGAAAACTAACTCATGACTTTAGGGTCTTACTTATGATCTCATAGTCACGAGAAGTGAGCTTCTCCATGCCTGCCACCACCCAGCCCCAAGCAGTTCCCTGTCGATGCTTTCCCATTATCATTCTCCCTGCTTCCCTTCCCCCAGCACAGCCCCACTGTGGGTCACACCCTGCCAATCCACCACGTGCTTCTCAAGTCCGCTCTCGTTTCTCCTCACAGGCAGGACAGACGGCCCTCATGCTGGCAGTCAGTCACGGGCGGATCGACATGGTGAAGGGCCTGCTGGCCTGCGGGGCTGATGTCAACATTCAGGACGACGAGGGCTCCACTGCCCTGATGTGCGCCAGTGAGCACGGGCACGTGGAGATTGTCAAGCTGCTGCTGGCCCAGCCGGGCTGCAACGGCCACCTGGAGGACAATGTAAGCTGTCTCCACTGGTGGGGCCTCCAGGCCAGCAACATGCAGGGACTTGGGGGAGAGGCAGTGCTGCTTGACCAGGGAGAGAGCAAATCCTCCTTTATCCTCCTCAGGGATTTGTGTTGTCATCCAGGCCACTTCCTTTCACAGCCCAGCTTGGCAGCATCTTCGGTGTACAAACTAATATTCCCATTAACTGAAGCCAAGGGCAGAAAGAGAAATAGGCCTTACTCCAAAATTTATAAAAGGAAGAAGGTGATGGGCATGTACGAGAACCGGTATACTGAAGGGAGGTGAACAGATTCACAGTACAGAAACGGATTCGGTGTAGGTAGCTGCCAGGCGCACTGAGAGAAGAGGAGCAGCCCCGCCCCCCGCCCCTGGTCCACTTGGAAACCCTTCACTGGGGCCCATCCGAGTGAGTAATTTGTGGCCTTTCATCAGCTAGGGGATGCGGACTATCTTGGCTTGTTTTCAGCACATTTTCCCACTCCTTCTCGGGCTATTCCCGTCATTGTCACTCTCATCTTCCTCTCCCAGTTCCCAAACTTTCCCATTCCCAGATAACCCCTTGCCTGGAAAACTGGAAAAAATTCTGAGGAAAGCTGCTGATCTGGGTGCCTCCAGACCAAAGAGCAGGAGAACCAACAGGTCATGGCACAGGAACTAACATTTGAGTGGTGACAAGATTCAGAGGTCCAAAGGTCCCAGAGGACTGGCTGGGTTGGTTCTGTTTTTGAAAGTTTATCTCTCTGGAGCACACGTTGAAACCAGGGCTTACATTGGCCCCAAACACTAAAAGATTAGAGGGGAAACATTCTCCTTTGCGCTACACTTGAGATCCTGGTAGGCCCACACCAGCAGGAAGCGCCGGTCAGTTCAGGCACTCACTGGCAGGAAGGGCTGACTGGCGTCTGCAGTTGGAGTGACCTCCCCAGGAGCACGTGAGCTGCGGTTGCACCAGATTCCCTTCACATCCGCTGCCGAGGAGGGCCAGCTTCCAGCTTCTCTTTCCTTAAGAGCAGTCTGTGTTTCCTGTGCCTTGACTCTGTTTGCTTTTACTTCTACTCAGCAAAGAACAGCTTGTAGATCTCATAATAAGAGGCCATTGAGCCACAGTGACTTCCAGAAATCCTGGTCCCCTGTTTGCTTCCTTATCCTTCAAGGAGCAGGAGGATATCCAGCTGGCCTCTGGAAGAAAAGTAACTCCCAGAATTCAGAGTGGGAGGGAGGACCCTAAGGCTCAAACACACGGATTGTTCGCTGCCACTGGTGACCAAAAGGGAATCCTTATCCCAGGTCTAGAAAGAAAATAAGTTGTGCCATATTTTGTCTATTATTGTTAATTACTTTTGGTTAAAGTATAGTTGATGTCCAGTATACTGTTTTTGTCTTGATACATCTTTATATCCATCTGAATTCCTGCATTTTAATGGAATCCTAACTGAAAATTTTTCTTCCCATATTTAGTGTTTCCCCTTGTATATCCATAAGATATATTCTTTCAAGGCAGCAGGATTCAGTGCTTAAATGTAGATGTGACTTGGAGCATTCTACAAGGGTGGTTAGGGCTATAGGACCCACTCCCTCCCCAAGAAGAAAGTTAAGAGATTCTTGGCAAATTGTAGGGCATCAGAACAGACACCATGCTGCTTGATGGCTCGTTTGTAATTATAAGAAGAAAAAAAAAGTTGCGTTTCTATCCCTGCCTTTGCCTACTGCCCCCTGCCCATGGGCTAGTTGGGTGAATTAGAGCCCTTCCTGGGCAGCCTGTTTTTGTTGAGACTCCCCCGTGTTCAGACATACACACTGACCACCGTGAGGTGATGACCCTATCAACGGGCTGATCCTTGTTTGAGGGCGGGGTAGGGATTGTGCCTCTATCATCCTGACACCCTTCAGTCTTGGCACCTCAGAGGTCCAGAAGGTTTCCTAAAGAACTGAACAAACAGACTGGGGAGCCTTACCCAATTGAGAGGGACTGGTGCTGTTAGCTTTTGGCTACCTGGAAGTTTGAGAAACCCATCTTGGTTTGTTTTCATCTCGTCTCCAGGATGGCAGCACTGCACTCTCGATAGCCCTGGAAGCCGGACACAAGGACATCGCTGTCCTGCTGTACGCCCACGTCAACTTCGCCAAAGCCCAGTCTCCGGTCAGTGTTGTGCGCTTGGCGTTCGTACACAGGCTGAAAGCCACCAGACTAGTTGGCCCCTTTCCTCGGGGAACTGTCAGGACATGCAGGTTTCATGATGATTCTGAAAACCAAAGTTTGAGTCTGGAGTGTAAGAATTCATAATTTTTGCCCCACCCAGAGGGCCAGGAGTGCTAATGGTTAGTATGGCAGAGGCTAGATGCCTGCTTGTCCTCATACCTTCACAGGAAGGGTTTATTCTGGGCAGAGTTATCCAAATGGCACATCTTGAGCCCATAAATACACATCGCCTTCCTGGCATCTTTCTTAAAACAGACAGTGAGCAGCAGCCTGTGGTCCCAGGGTTCCCTCTCAGCAGGAAGTTGACTTCCCAGGACAGCTGGAGGTGGCTCTGCCAAGCCTGCTGGCCTGAGAGTGGCTCCTGCTGGAGGACCGTGTATGGGGTTCCTGCCCTCCTCGCTCTGGCTATATGTGGTGCTCACGGAGTTCCTGTGTCACAGAGGATGCATCTACCTGAAGCACTGTTTAACCCCCAGTTGTTGTTTTTTTCCTTTCCTGGTCTCTAGGGCACCCCTAGACTTGGAAGGAAGACATCTCCTGGTCCCACCCACCGAGGGTCATTTGACTGATTGTGTGCAAATAGCCGTCCATTTACATGCCACCACTAAGCTGCTAATTGTTCCTGTTGGGCTGACAGATACTGAATGTACATTGTGCCTGAGCTCACCAGCAAACAGAACACAGAAAACTGGGGGCTGAAGGCTGGAGCTGCCAGTGGAAGCTGAGCCAGCAGGAGATTTCTGGCTGGGCACACACGCCTCCCTTCTGGCCATCTTCCCTCTGTGTAGGGCACACTTGCTGTTGAGTCTCTGCTCCGTTATGTACAGTTGTAGGAAATTGTAACCTGACCTGAGTGGGCAGCTTCTGTTACTTCTGTTCCTGCTCTCCACGCCCCCACCACTGCTGAAGAGTATCAAGTTCTCATTGGCATGGTGTTGTTAAAACTTTTCCACAGGTATTTATATTTACTAAATGTGGACCCATTGGAAAGCTCTTTGAAAGCTCCATTCCAGGATGGTTTTGTTGATTTTCCTTTTGTCTTTATTATTTTAAAATAAGGAAGTTGAGATGACTTTGATTATGAATGAATCGGGCCTGGGCTGGTAGGTTTCTGGTTTTAAAAATAAAAGGTGGAATTCTCAAAAAGTGTAAAACTTAACAAAAGGAAGTCTACTCAGTTGGTTTTATCTAGGTGGCCGTATTATATAACATTTTATACAAAGGGTATCTATATAAAATTGACACAGTATTTTGAACTTTTATATTCCATAGTAACTGAAGACATGAAGAACGACATGTAATGTTGCTGTATTTTTATTAATATTTGCACAGTCCTGTGTCTAATGATGAAAGTTGAATTGTGTTAGAGAAATTGGCTATCCATTGGCCTCTAGAGAAACATAGTGTAGTTCTCCACGTATTTATGGATTCCTTTATCCCATGTTACATTTACTTTGGTCTCATATGTATTTAAATGTTTGAAGTGCCTTAGACTCTTGCCATATTTTCAAAATAAAATTTCATTAAGCTCTTTTATTTTGTCCCTGCTTCATTTCTGACAGCTGTCTGCCTTGATTCTTTTGACTTACAGCAGTGGCAGTGAAAGCTGATGGGCAGAGGGTGAGTGCCCCGTCCACTTGTCTTCAGTTCAGTTCAGTTGCTCAGTCGTGTCCGACTCTTTGCGACCCCATGTATCACAGCACGCGAGGCCTCCCTATGCATCACCAACTCCCAGAGTTCACACAAACTCACGTCCATTGAGTCGGTGACGCCATCCAGCCATCCTATTCTCTGTCGTCCCCTTCTCCTCCCACCCCCAATCTTTGCCAGCATCAGAGTCTTTTCCAGTGAGTCAACTCGTCACATGAGGTGGCCAAAGTATTGGAGTTTCAGCTTTAGCATCAGTCCTTCCAATGAACACCCAGGACTGATCTCCTTCAGAATGGACTAGTTGGATCTCCTTGCAGTCCAAGGGACTCTCAAGAGTCTTCTCCAATACCACACTTCAAAAGCATCAATTCTTTGGCAATAAGCTTTCTTCACAGTCCAACTCTCACATCCATACATGACCACTGGAAAAACCATAGCCTTGACTAGACGGACCTTGGTTGGCAAAGTAATGTCTCTGCTTTTTAATATGCTGTCTGGGTTGGTCATAACTTTCCTTCCAAGGAGTAAGCGTCTTTTAATTTCATGGCCACTTGTCTTCTGTTCCATCGCTCAGTTGTGTCCGACTCTATGCGACCCTGTGGACTGTAGCCTACCAGGCTTCTCTGTCCATGGGATTCTCCAGTCAAGAATACTAGAGTGGGTTACTGTTTCCTTCTCCAGGGGATCTTCCCGACCCAGGGATTGAACCCGGGTCTCCCGCATTGGAGGCAGACGCTCTAACCTCTGAGCCACCAGGGCCACTTGTATTAGGCTCCAACAAAAGGAGACACCTCCAAGCACATGACTCCATCTCCAGCTCTGCTCATTACTCAGGTTGCACAGCAGGAGTCTCAGACTTAAGACCTAATTAGGCAGACAATTCATCAGACAGGTAACCTCACAATTAACTCCTAAGCTAACTCTTCTCCGGTGCGGAAGCACTGGTCCTTGACTCTAGTTTGGGGGGCAGCTGCTGGGTGACTGTTTGAAACCTGCAGGAATGAGAAAGGAAAGATGAAACTATACACACGTTATTCCAGCGTGCTGTTGGCTCAGCAGCACCTGTTTTCAGGTACTTTGTAAAAGGTGAAGGGAATGATTCTTGTATGAAATGAAGAAGCATGGCAGCCAAAATGCAACTGTGTTTTGGCACAGTTACTGGTGGTGAACTTTAACCAGTTCCATTTGTGAGAGCCCGGGTGTATTGGAGACGTATCACTGAACCAGGAAAGTGAGGGCACAGCTACTTCGAGTTGTGAGCACCCCTTTCCCTCCGTGATGGATCTGCTTGCTCTGGGATCTGTGCTAAATTTCATTTCAGATAGTTATTCAAACCCAAGTTCCTTCAGACCTGAAATAGGACAATAAATTAAAGTGGAAGAGTTGGTGTTTGAGGAGAAGTGGGGCTGTGAGTTTTCTGCCCCTTAACAGTATGGCACGCCTTTTGAGCACGGAAGTATCTCAGGGGGTTTGCAGTCCTCAGAATTTTCTTTGTTTCATTTGAGAACAGAAGGCACTCGTACCTTCCATGCGTAAGAAAATGAATTCCTACATCTGCGTGCGGCATTTCAGATTCCTTGTGCTGAGTTTTGCAGAAGAAAATGAGTGTTTGTTGTATCTGGAAGGAGGTATTTATGGAGCCAACTTCTGGGTAACATATGCTAGCTTGTGCCTTGTTTGCTCTGCTAGCTCTGGGCACTTAGAATGCTTTTTATCTTGGGATCTTGGCACACTATAAAACCAGCCTGACTTCCCCCATTGGGACAGCTGTGATTTATGGGGGCACCATTCCATAAAGGGATTTGTGGCAGGAGATTTGGGCACAGTCCCCAAGTGAGGGCAGCAGAGGGCTGGAGACTCCTCAGTGTATTGTCCAGCTTAAGTGAAGAGAAGGCTTAACCTTTAAGTGACAGAGAGCCAATTCCCCAGACATCCTTGCCCTAGAAATGTGGAGGCTAACCTGGAATCCTCCCCAAGACAAAAGGTATAAAGCAGCAGAAAACTTGAGACTGTAGTGTTGAAACAAAAAAAAGCAAAACTGACCCCTTGTCCTCCACCATCATGACTAAATGGACTAAATCCTGTGCTTACTATGGGGGAGGAGGCCTTGCTTTTGGCAGTAGTCCCCAAAATACATGAAGTACTGGACCCTTCCCATAAGTTACCAGTATGCTAATGAGAAGAATTTTATCCTGGACTTTTGTATTAATAATAATGAAATACTGCAGATATATAACAGTTCTTGCAGATAGAATCAGGTAAGAAATCTGCTATTTTTTTTCCCTCAAAGGAAATAACATTTCTTTAAATCCTAATGATTTAAATCCTTTTGGGGTCCAGGGAGCCTGCTGCAAGTAGAGACAGTTTTATTTTTGTTGAGGCTTTTGTGTAAGTGGTTCACAGCATGCCTAAGAATTTCCTGAAGGAGCTGATGAAAATGCAAATTCTGGGCCCCACCCTGAGGATTCCAATGCTTAAGGTCTGAGAATCTGCACTGTTATCAAAGCATCCCAGGTGTTTCCCAGTGTGACCATTGGTCCACACTGAGAATGTTATCATTCCTGAATTATGAGATGCTATTCATATGTTCTTTTCCAAACAAGTTAGTTGGGGTGGGGAGAGCTGTGGCCAAACAAGAAACCTGACATTGAATCATTTATCTTGGCTGAGCAGTCTTCATGTGGCATTTTCCCACATACAGTGACGTTTCTGCATCTCCTGGAATAGTCATGACCAGACGGCCAGGGATCAGGGCTGCCCAGGATATGTTTTCTGTGTTCATGGTATAGGAGGAGGAGGTGGCTCTGTCCATGAGCGAGTGATGGAAGTTAAGCAGGCAGACAGCTCTTGGAACATTTTCCTAAGTTCATCTTTTCTTTCATTCCCCACTTCCTCGTGAAGCCAGACTATTACTGTACAGGAAAGAGAAGGTCATGGCCTGTTGCTTTGACTTTGGAATAAAGGCAATTTTCTTATTCTTTTTTACTGGAAGAACAGTTCTTGTTGAGCCCTGGGCCTTAGCCAGAGACTGTTTGGTGCTTTCTGCCATATGGAAATTACTAATCATATGTTTACACTCTTCTTATTCAGCATGGCTGTAATTTAGAGCCCAGCTGATCATAAAAATATATTTAAAGTACATTTTGTTGAAGGGATGTGGCTGAACCGCTGGTCACAGTGTTCCAGAGCTGCTCAGGCTTGCCCTCCCTCCCCACCAAAGGCCTGGCTACTTCCTATGGGGAGGAGTTGGGAAGTCACATCAGCTCTTTAAGGGTGAAAGATGGAGTAAGTCAGCACTCATCATGGTGTCCCTGAGATACCTGGCCTGAATCCTAGCAAGAATTTTGTAGACAAGTTGGAAGGCAAAGTACTGGTGTAGCCTAATTTTGAGGACATTTGGGGAAGGGCTGGCATTTTAGGAACAGCTGCCCTCTGCCTCTCCATTAAGACTATTGATTTCATAGGCAAGGGAATGGGCACCATATCCCTAACCTTCAGATAATAGAAGCTGCATAAAAAATATTCCTGAGACCAAATGGCATTCTGGGGGAAAACATATGTTTTTCATTTGTTCCCCATTCCCCAACTCAGAAAGATCCAGTTAACCCAGCCCTAGAACCACTATGAAGGGGAGGAAGAGAAACCCCTGAGCTGCAGGTGGGCAGGAGCTGCTTCACCCAGAGGTGCCCAGGGCAGCTCAATGCTGGAAAAGCTGGCTTTCGGGGA
Organism: Moschus berezovskii; assembly: GCF_049115385.1. NCBI lineage: Eukaryota > Metazoa > Chordata > Mammalia > Artiodactyla > Moschidae > Moschus > Moschus berezovskii. The sequence goes on along the minus strand of NC_142466.1, from coordinate 50,814,264 downwards.
CCTGGTGCCAGCAGGGCGGACTACTTAACTTCTCATGTGTCAGGCAGCAAAGAGATTCTAGCTGTGACCCCATCTGCTCTGTTATGAAATCCTAAATGTGCTTAAATAAACAGGTAATAAAGGCAACACTCATCAATAAGGGTCTCAGAAAGTTCAGAGAGTTCTCCCCCCAACACACACCACCAAACCCTCTCTGAAATATGTCCCTCCCCAGGAAAGCCAGCCCTCTGACAGGAAGCTTCATAAGATCGGCTTTCCTGCTTGTGTCTGTAACACCTGCCAGGACTGAAGAGTTCCGGTCCCTGGCTGATAAATCCGAGTTGAATGAATGAGTGTTGGAAGTCCGAGGGGTGTTCCCATTGGGAAGGGGAAGGAGAGGCCTGAGAGGGGCTGGGCACCCCCAACAGCAATCTTGCTCCTAGCCTTTTGTAGCTGATCTGTTAGGTTTACTTTGTGATCATTTGTCAGGCTGTATACTCATGATTTATGCACTTTCCTGTGGGTATATTAACTTTAATATTTTTTATTAGAAAATAAAAACATTTTATGAATTAAGATATTCTTGGGGAGAAAAAAGATATTGATTTTGTTTGAAGGTCAGTAGGACCAAAGAGATAGTAAATATAAGACTGAGAACTCTGCCCTGCCAGTTCCTGCCAGTTTTTTTTTTTTTTAAACAAGTTTATTTAAACAACAAGATGCTTCACTTGAAGGGAACACTATCTAGGATTCCTTTCTTTTGGAGTAATTTATCCCTGCTTAAAGACAGATTGCCCTATATGTAACAGCTACATACAAAAAAGTTATAAAATTGTCCTTGGTTTTACAAGGATAAATGAAAAACATTAAAATTCTTCAATCAAACAAGGTATGCAAGAATTTTTATGTTGCTCATTTTTTTTGTTAAACAGTGAGAGCAAAATAACTTACTGGAATATAAAGATAAGAAGTGATGAGCGTGCCACTAATGGAGAAAAGGGGGTATTTTCACAGAATCAGTGTTTTTCCCTAGCCCATCTCCATTTTATATCAATCAAAACATACCATTGGCCATTTAGTTAAAAAAATGCAATGTGCTTGTACACATACACCAGTTACTTTGTACAAGAAAGGAATGGGGAGGGGGAAATGAAAGAATAGAGAAACTATTACTGTAGTCGTCAGGGTGTGATGGAACCACATTGCAGTTTTCTAATTGAGGACGTTGTCTTGGTCTGGGAGAACAGAATTCTACAGTCAAGATGCAGGGTCCCCTTTGAGTAGACACCCCCTGTCTGCTGCTGGAATACGTCAATTGTATCTTCGTCTTCCATCTCCAGCTGTGCAGTTGTGTCTGTTTCATTGATTGACTGCCTGTCAAATTGGAATCTGATCTGCCTCATTGACAAGCCCTGTCGTTCACAACAGGCTTTCATTAGTTTACCAAGTGGTGTATGCCTCTTAAACTGCACCACAGAACCATCCTTCCCCACCACCTTCAAATGAATATGATCATCGTTCTCAGCCTTGACTCTTTCCTTGGGCTTTTCGTCCACCATGGTGAGCGCTGGGCTCTCCTGGCTGCCACTTCACGAAAGAGGTGCCACGTCCGCACAGAACGAGCACACGAGTGGCACCCAGAGCGGCAGAAGAAGGAGGTCCCTTCTGGCTCTTTTCTGTTGGTGTGCAGCTTTGCGCACGGTGAGTATTGTGACCCAAGCATGTAACCTGCAACAGGAGTCATTCGGATTGTGTTCAGTTCCTCCAGTTGGTTTTCTGGGTACTGCCCTCCCACTTTCGATGGTAGGCATGACCTTGTGACCTCCCTTGCCCATGAAACATCAGTGGAAATGACATGACGTGTCCATTCCAGATGGGAGCTTTCAGAGCCAGTGTGCAGCTCCTCAGGTTCTTTATCCCCATCATGGTGGTCATGGAATCAAGTGTGCAGATGGAAATCAGCCTAGCTTCCCCAGGGACTGCAGGGAGTAGCGGTCCAGTGCTGACCTGTGTTACAGGTGTATTATGGACAGTATAATAAATCTTGATGACATTAAGTTAGGGACGTTAGGCTGCAATTTGTTACCACACCATAACTTAGGTTTTATTGGTATTGAAATTGGTGCCAGGAAGTGGGTGCTGCTGTAGCCAAAGGGCTTAGCAGCTGACATGTGAACAGCAGGGACAGAGTCACTGAGGGTGAAATCACAGAACACAGGAGACTATTAGAATGACTCTTAGTTTTTCAAGGATGCTCAGTACAGGACCATCCTTGATGCACAGAAGAGAAGGTAACCAACTACTGAAATGTCTTTGGGTACTAAGGACTCAATCTCTTTGGGAAGGAAAACCCTTTCCTATCTATCTTGTGAGACTGAATGTATCTTACAAACTTGCGTTTCTCAAACTTGATCACACATCAGAATCCCCAGGAGGGATCGTAACAACACAGACCGTTGGGCCCTACCCAGAGTTTCTGATTCAGCAGGTCTTGGAAGAGGCCCAGGAACTGGCATTTCCAACAAGTTCCCAGGTGATACTGATGCTGCTGGTCTGGAGACCACACTTTTGAGAACCACTGCTCAAGGAACGGAGTGTTATAAGTGGACTTCCCCTTGTCTCAGCCACAGGTGCCTGCTGGATGGAACACCTAAGTGTCTGCACTCTCTAATCTTTGTGGGATTTCCTTTGTTTGTTTGCATTTTCCTGTGATTTAAATCTTACAGTTAGCCTGTTCCATGTGTGGAACTTTAAGCTCCCCTATTTAAAAAGGAATTTTGCAAAGCTATGCCACTATTATCTAGTGGCAACTCTTTCTTTCTACAGCTTGTATAATAATATTGAGTGTTTATAAAGCCTGTGTTCATCCAGAATTGGGTTTTAAATTTGGTCAGAAGACTTTACTTGAATCACAGCAGTCTTGTAGGAAAAAAATGACCCACACATAACGCTGAGAAAGAAATCTTTATTTATGCTAATCCCACTGAGTGTCTCTTTGTGTTGGCTTGTTCCCTCATGAATGCTCATTGAGAAGTCACTGTCTCTTCCCGAAACCTCAGTGAGGCAGGGGGAGTGGAGTGAGGCAGGAAAGAGCGGGTGTGCGACATTGCCATCCCTCAGCTGCCACCTCTGAATTCCATCTCTGTGTTCTTACTCTACCATCAGGCAGGGGCATACAATGGCTTCCCTTTACGGAGCCAGGACAGTGGTCATCTCGACACTTATGCCAAGGTCGGAGAGACAGAGGCATCTGTGAGTGACGGCCTCTGGGGCCCTTGGGACCGGGAACCAACTTGAGGGATTTCCCTGTCTAAAGACATGACGTGCGTGTCCATAGCCCCGGGGTCAGAGACTGAATCGAGATGAGGAAGAGGGAGGAGAAGTCAGTGTTTCATTGGGAAAGGGGGAAACTTGTTTATATGCTCCCCCACCTATAAATTAACCTCTCAGAGACAAGACTCACTTTCAGAAAGAACACTTGCTGACACTGACTGATGACAGGCCTTGAGTGACCAGAGAGTGTTAATGAGGTTCCTCTGTGTGCCCCACTGAGTCATTGTCAGAATATACGACCATGTGTATAACCAGACAGCCAGAAGCTTGCTGTCTGTCCTAAAAACCCTGCTCTGTATTCTAGTCTATGTAATATTTTAAAAGGTAGGAGAAGAGCACTTCTATTTATCTTCATGTGTCAGAGTTTGGGACCCCAGCTCAGGAGGCCAATAATCCTACAATTGCTAGAGCACAGTGAACTCGGGACTATGAATTTGCTTTGCCAGGTTTGTATCTGTGCTTTTGACCTACACTGAAATTGCAGAAGCCAAGCACTGCCACTACCCACCAATAAGTCTTACAAAGATTACTTTTCAAAGATCTGTATAGGTACTGACCTCTACGTGTACGTGCCAACATGAGAAATACTAACTGCTACAAACATCCCACCACATCTGGTAGGGAGGTCACATGTTATCTGACGTCTCCAAAAATATAGATAGGTGTCACTTTTCTTGTCTCTGCTTCTCCACCTCTGTTCACGTGAAACCTAATAACAAAGAATGACTTTTCACTTGTGCTCACTTGCTGGCTTCTACCCAGATATTAAATCCATCTAGAATTGAAGACCAGAGAAAGATATTCACTTTGCGGTATCAATGCAAGTGAAGAAACAATCTACAGGAACCCATTTTATTTGAAGGTGAAAGTTGCTTCTAATAATTCTTCCAGGAATGCATCCCACTCTTGATTTCTAAGTGGGTGTGTCAGTTACATATGGCCACAATAACGCTGTGTAACACACAGCTCTCAGAGCCTCACTGGCATACAACAATAAGCAGGCACTGCTCACATGTCCAGGTGGTCACTGGGGTGCTTCTCCCAGTCTTGGCCGGTCTCACTCACTTCTGTCAGCTGACTGAAGCCGGCTTTGTCCAGGCAGCTGAGGCAATTCAGGTCTGTTCCGCATGCCTCCTGCCACATGGATAGCCCAAACGTGTTCTTATAACTGCAACAAACACACGAGAAGGACAAGTGGACAAGGCTCTTCAAGGCTTAGGCTCAGAACTGGCATGTCATCATTTCTGTGGCATTGTTTCAGCCTCAGAAAGTCACAAGACCAGTTAACATTCAAGGAGATGAGGAAGCGAGTTCTGCCTCTTGTGAGAAGAACTGAAAAGCCACGTCAGAGTGTTTGGCTGTAGACAAAAAAGTAAAGGATTCAGAACCATAAAATGCAGTCAATCTTTCATAGTGAGATCCTCTCCCAATTATAGTTTGGCCAGGATTTGCTGGTTGCTTAAGAGATATACTGTCATTACCCTCCTTAAATACCTGCAGTAGAGTGTGGAGGTAGTCAGTCACATCTTCTCTGGAGGCTGATGTTTCAGAACGTTTTTACAGAGGAGGCCTTACGATACCTTTGTCACTGCCACGATTGTCGCCACACGGGAGCTCCTAACTAGAGTTAGCTGCCACAGAGCATCCACTGACTGTGAACCTCAGCAGTGGACAGAAAATGGAAGCTGGTTGAAAATCCTGGTGAGGTGGGAAAGGGGCCCAAAATCAGCTGGAAGAGAAGAGTGTTGTCATAAAAGAGTCTTGGGAGCTTGTGTGAAGTGTGAAAGTGTTAGTTGCTCCACCATATCCGACTGTTTGCGACCTCATGAACTATAGCCCACCAGGTTCCTCTGCCCATGCAGTTCTCCAGGCAAGAATACTAGAGTGGGTTGCCATTGCCTTCCTTCCTGGGATCTTCGTGACCCAGGGATCAAATCCAGGTCTCCTGCATTGCAGGCAGATTCTTTACCATCTGAGCCACCAGGGAGCTTGTAGTAAATATTTTTCTTAATATTTACTTATTTGGCTACACTGAGTCTTCGTTGTGGCACACAAGATCTTCGTTGCATCATGCAGGATCTTTCTTTGTGGCACGCACACTCTAGTTGTGTCTCTCAAGCTTCAGAGCACACGGACTCAGTATTTGTGGCGCACAAGCTCAGCTGCTTCATGACAGGTGGGATCCCAGTTCCCCAACCAGGGATGAACCCATGTCCCTCACGCTGCAAGGCAGACTCCCAACCGCTGGACCACTGGGAAGTCCCCATAGTAAATAACGTTTGAGAAGGATCAGGGTGAGGTACAATTGAGGGAGCAACTAGATGGCTCCAGTCTGTTCTTCCTGGGGAGACTCCACCAGAAAGCGGGAGGGGAATTTGATCTCCACAGCCTCTGGCTTCCTCCTGGCAGAATCAGAGATGACTGGCATGAGACGTGTTGCAGTCCCCTTAAGCACTTAGCTGGCAAACTTGATTTTCACCCCAGGCTGTGGCTACCCCCTGTGGCCAACAGAGGAAATCCCCATAATCATTTCTGAATTCTTTTCCGTGGAGTTGCTCTGAGGCAGTCTTACCACGTAAGTCCAGCTCAGTCTCTGGGCACTCGCTGAAAGGTATCTCCCATGCCCTTTGATTGGGCTTCCCTGATAGCTCAGCTGGTAAAGAATCCGCCTGCAATGAAGGAGACCCCAGTTCAATTCCTGGGTCAGGAAGATCCACTGGAGAAGGGATAAGCTACCCACTCCAGTATTCTGGCCTGGGGAATTCCATGGACTGTATAGACCATAGGTTCACAAAGAGTTGGACACAACTGAGTGACTTTCAAAATAAAAAAACAACCTTTGACAGCTGGCCCCAGCCTAACATGTAACATGGAGTGTGGACATTGGTTGTACCATGCTGAGGGTGTGAACATCAAGGTTGGGGATGGGGCGGTTGGCAGAGAGGAGAGCTCTACCGTTTGCTAATGAGGTGAAAGGAATCCCTTAATGGTACTGTAATCCTTCTGGCTTACTCTGGATATAAGCTGTCTACTCACTACTGAATCTACTCAAATACTGAAGCATGCGTTCCTGGCCCCACTGGAGCACACAGCAGTCATCACCTTAACTGCTTCTCACACATGACTGTAGAAGAACAAGGGTAGGAACTATGTTACCTGTCGATCACGGTGAGAGCCACTGAAATTGATGTGGTTAACCAGCTGACGCTTGATGCTCATGGTGCTCCAGGAGGAAGTCTGAGATGCCTGTTGGCCTGTGGCTTCAGGCAGACTTGGAAGCTGTGCAGGAGCTGAGATGGATGTCTGCTCGCATCCGTGTGAGGGAGGGAGGGAGCCCAGGCCAGGCGTCCTTACCGCAGCTGACGTGCTTGCAGAGTGTTCCCTGCGCATGGGCCCCAAGATCACCAGGGCCAGGCTCTGCTACTTCCGCAGTTCCTTTCTAGAGACCTCACTTTCCCCACAATCAAAATGGCACGCACAACCAGCCTCATGTGCTTAGGCTCAGGAGGGTGCCTGGCACAGAGTACAGTAGTACAGTTTAGAACCTGCTCAGTGGGACAGAGTCTACACGGCATTAATGCAAGGCATTCAATGACACATCTGAAGGGCAGCTGTGCAAAAAGGGAAGAAAGGGGCTTTCCTGGTGGCTCAGTGGTAAAGAATCCACCTGCCAATGCAGGAGACATGGGTTCGATCCTTGATCCAGGGAGATCCCACATACTGAGGAGTAACTAATCCCCTATGACACAACTATTTGAGCCTGCGCTCTAGAAACCAAGACCCGCAACTCCTGAAGCCCACATGCCCTGGCACTCATGCTCCACAAGAAAAGCCACCGCAATGAGAAGCCTGCACACAGCAACTAGAGAGCAGCCCCCATTCTCTACAAGTAAAAAAAAACCCATACAGCAACAAAGACCTGGCACAGCCAAAAATAAGACTATTTAAAAAAAAAAAAAAGGGAAGAGAGGAGCTCTGTGTTGCCCCAGCAGGAAAGGGGTCTGAGTCCTAAGCCAAAAATCCAACAACCAGCACACAACACATGTTTTTTAAAGATATTTTGATGTGGACCATTTTTAAAGTCTTTATTGAATTTGTTACAACACAGCTTGTTTTATGTTTTGGTTTTTTAGCAATGAGGCATGTGGGATCTTAGCTCCCCACCCAGGGATCAAACCCACACCCCCTGCATTAGAATGTGCAGTCTTAACCGCTGGACCACCAGGGATGTTCTCCCACACTCAACACATTTAAAGGGCGCCCCTCATGAGACAGAGACCAGGAACTAAGTTCATTCAGCTAAGTCAACAAAATAGATGTTTGTTCAACTAAATAAAGCCTGAATGAGCACTTCCAGTCCCTCTGTGAGGGTGCTTGTTAAGGGATGTGTAGGCATCTTGAGGTCCCCGCCAAGGCTGAAAAGGTTGTCTCCACTTCCTCTGAGCCCTCCAGCCTACTTCATTCATCTGCGCAACCTGGCGTGTCGGCTCCCCCTAGTGGCCAGTGGCCAACACACCCAGGCATGAACCAGTCAGGGGTTACGAAATCAGTGTATCTATAAGCACTTTCACAAATCAAATAAATCACAGATCTCAAGGTTGAACCATGCATAATAAATGGTAAAGTTCATGAACATTACATATATATTTGTGTGTGCGTGTGCACATGCATGCAGTCCAGGTCACAAAGTAAGGTGCATTTGTTAAAAAGTTTGTAAAACCTAGGTCAAACATGATGGAACCAGGTCCTAAGGAGGGAACATCCTCCTTGTTGACTCATCCTGAGTCAGGGATTTGGGGGTAGCTGGAGAGGCTACAATCCTTCCTCATTGAGGAGAGAACAACATAGGTGGCAGACAGCCAAAATCACGTGAAAGAAATAAAAGCAAGTTACAGTGCAGCAGGCCCCTGAGAGAGGGTGCAGCAGGCAGAGCCAAGAGGAGGCGGGAGGCCTGGGAAGACTGGTCCGGAGCTGCATCCTGAAGGAAACCAAGGGCATGAAAGTGCGAGAAGAAAAGGGATTTTACCTCACAGCAGGCTGCAGCTGGAAAGGACTTGGGGGCTGACGCCATCAGCACCTCATTTTTTTCCTGGTAACCCATATTTATATCCTCATGGACTACTAAAAATGTTTCAAAGTTTATATAGCACATGTCTGTCTCCTTCAAAGTCAGCTTATTTCTCCTTCTCTGTGTTTGACTTCTTATTATGCTTGAATTTTTTTAATTGTGGTAAAATATATATAACATGAAGCTTGCTGTTGTAACTGTACGATTCAGTGGCATTGAGTACATTCACAGTGTTGAATCATCGACCCTATCATCCATTTCTGAAACGTTTTCGTCACCCGGAATTGTCACCGTTGAGCAATAACTACTCATTTCCTATTCAGCTTTGCCCTGGTCATGTTAGCTCTACTTTCAGTCTCTGAATTTGCCTTTCTAGGTATTTAGTGAAATCAGGTGATACTTGTCTTTTTGTGTCTGGTTCATTTCACTTATCATAATGTCTTCAAGTTTCATCCATGTTGCAGCCTGTGTCAGACCTTCATTACTGCTTCTGGCTGAATAGCAGTCCATTGTATGTGTATGTGACACTCCACTTGTCCATCTATGGATGGACACTTGGGTTATCTCACCTGATTTTCAGTGAAGGAGCTGAAGTTCTGAGTGGTTCAGGGTCACCCCATTACTTCGTGGGAAGCTGGACCAGAGAGACCCGGTCTCCTGCTTCCCAGGCCAAGACACTGCTCCAGGCTACCGAACATGACACCTTTTACTTCCGGTTCTCCTCTGGTTTCAAAGTGAAAATAACAGCAACAACGAAATCTCATCTAGCACTTAACTACATCCCAGGCACTGTTCTGAGTGCCTCATGCACACTAACTCATTTCCCCGTTACCGTGAGACCTGTGAGGTAGTTGTGCAGCGTTACTTTCCCCTCTTAACAGATGAGGGAATAAGTGCAGAGAGCTTCAGGAACTTGCCCACCGCCACACAGCTATCAAGTGACAAAGCCAGGCCAGGAACCCAGCTCCAAAGTCCCTACACTTAATGACTCTACCCCACTGCCCCCAGCCTTATAGAGATAAAAGCTTTCTTCACGAAAGCCACACATCCCAGTTTCTAGTGTTAGAGACTTGATTCTGGGGAGGAAATCAATCAAGGTGCTCTTTCTCTGAGATTAACTCAGGAAGAAAGTTTATCCCAGAAAAAAGACTGCAGGTTGAATCTCACCTGCCTTTTACACAAACATCCATGGCTCTAAAGTCTGCGTGGGGTCTCATGGGACAGAGTCTCCTCCCCTGACCTAGATAATCTGGAAACTTCAGAGCAAAGGAACATCCTCCAGGCCTGGAACTGGTTCCCTGAAACATTCTAGACTCCGCTCAGTTAAAGGCACAGGAGTCTGACCCTGGGGGTGCCCTGACTGCTGAGAGTGCAGCTGGTTTTCCCCGTGCCTCCGAGTGTCACGCTCCAGATTACCACAGCCACTGGAGTTAGGGTGAAGTCAGTTACCTGCAGAACCCAGAAGAGTCACACAAGTCCCCGACAGCCCTGCCCCAGGTATATTTACATCATGTGACTTGTTGACTAGGAAGATGGAAGCTTCTAGAAAGAAAACCAAAGAGAATCCATAGCTGCTTTCTCCAAGCTTCTTATACTCCGAAAAGCAAGTGCTGAAGAAATCACTCCCATCGTAAGGAGGAGGAAAATTGGAGGGAGTCCCGCTGTCTCCAGTAAAACAAACAAGGACACTTAATTTCCAGGCACTGCTGAGAAGATGTATTATTAGAAAGTCTGAGTTCCAAGGGACTCTGTGTCCTTGCGGTGTGGCTGTCTGAGCTCTCTAGCTTGTGGTTTCAGCCAGGAAGTCGAAGAACTTCAGCTGATGGGTCAACAAGAACAGAACTTAACCTGCCACAGCACATGGGGCTGTAGCTTTGGTAAGACTGTTAAGGTGTCCTCCCGAAGCAACTAGTTGCTGGCTTCTGACATTTCTTTTGGGGAAGCTACAAATTGCTAAATCTTCCCAGGTGGCGCTAGTGGTAAAAAAAAAAAAAAAAGAAAGAAAGAAAGCCTACCTGCAACGCAGAAGACACAAGGAACATCAGTTTGATTCCTAGATCGGGAAGATCTCTTGGAGAAGGAAATGGCAACCCACTCCAGTGTTCTTGCCTGGAGAATCCCATGGACAGAGGAGCCTAGTGGGCTATGGTCCCTAGGGTCACAAAGAGCTGGACACAACTGAGGATGCACAGTTTGCTAAACAGCAAGAAAGGGCACAAATGCACTGCGATTCTATATGTCTGGCCATTTTGAAAATTTCCTCTTCAATCTTACCCATCCACCCACCTGTATTAACCAAGCTCTCCTGTATCAGAATTTAGATAATACAAAAATCAGATGATGCATTCAAGGACGGGGGAACTGTTTTTCCTGCCTCAGATTGGAGGCCGCAGCTCCAGAACTGTTCTCTGGAACTCAACATAATGCCTCCCAACCCCGGCTCTGCACATACTGCCCATGATCCCCCTCTTGCCCAGAAGTCTTCACAGATGGGCACCCTTGAGTTTGAAGGAAGCCAAAGACCCTGTCCAGAGGTGAGGTAAGAAGGGATCCATGGCAGTAGGAAATCGGCAAAACCTGTAGGCTCAACCCCCCACCCGAAATGTGCAGGCCCAAGAGGAGTCACACAAGCACCCACCTCTCCTGCCCTAGTTACAGCCAGGACCCATTGACCAGGAAGAGAGAAAGTTTAAGAACAAAAGCCAAAGACAGCAGATTCCCTCGTGGCTCAGTAGTAAAGAATCCACCTGCCAATGCAGAAGACAGGGTTCAATCCCTGATCCAGGACGATCCCACATGCTGTGGAGCAACTAAGCCCATGCGCCACAAGTACTGAGCCTGTCTCTAGAGCCCAGGAACCTCAACTATAGCGCCCTTGTGCCCCAGAGCCCATGCTCCCCAACAAGGGAAGCATCGCAATGAGAAGCCCTCGCACTGCAGCAAACTCGCACAGCTAGAGAAAAGCTGTGCAGCACGAAGACCCAGCACAGCCAAAACCAAATGAACACAATTAGCTTTAACAACCAGAGAGACGCCGCAGCTGCCTTGTCCGAACCTCTTCTGCTTGAAGCAGCAAGTGATTAGGAAATCACATGAGATCACGCTTGTGAAAGCATTTTGCAAACTTGCACAGGTGTTCTAGAAACGTTATTTTGCAAAGCGTAAGGGAATTTTTTTTTTTGCGGCAAGATGGTCTTTCATCATCCTAAGTTTTGCTCCCAGAGCAGACAGGCACTCACACAGAAATACCATCTTCCAAGTTACCCCAGGAGCGTGGACAGCACAGGCTGATGGGAATGGACCAAGTTGTGGACCTCCTTGCTCAGATTGGATTGTCCACTGCAGCACTGAACCTAGGCATGCTGCTCTGATGGGGACGAGCAGGAAGGTCTTCCTGAGAAATCTGCCGCCTGTCTTTGTTGGGTGTGAGGACAAAAAATGAGGATCTGCTGTGAGGCAGCGCCAGGGCTCCATTCACTCTGGTGTTTCTCTCAGTGTTGGGCTGACTCCATCACTCCTCCCGGCTGCCCTGTAGAATGTTCAGGGCTCACTCCCATGTAGTTCACAATCCCCTCCTCTGTTCCATCTCCCTCAACTCTGCTCCCATGCAGTAGCAGCGGACGTCTATCCATTCCTGCCTGTTCTCCTGATTCTGTGCTAAGCACTTCACAAACATCACCTCATCCAATCCCACTAGCTGGGTGATCACCAAGCCCACCCGCCCCACCTCCCTTGCAGCTCTGTCCCTCCCCTTCTCCCACTGCTCATCCCTTAGTTCAGGACACCCCCACTCCTGGTTTGACACGAGGGTGTCAGGATTGGTCTCCCCACCACCAGCCTTGTCCTATTCAGCACAGATGTGTAATCCCCTCTTTAAAGCCACCAGATGGCTCCCTCACTTTCCTCCTCAGTCTGGCTTCATGAAATAATCATCATCATAATTTGAGTTCAGCCTCATCACATTTCCCCTGCACTTTCCAACTGAACCAAACCAAACTGCCACAGGAGTTCCTAAGCTTAAGCTCTCGTGCCATCCACTTTGTTACTAAGAGCTTCTCCCCAGTGTGTTCAACAGAGAGCTCAGGCTCCTTGAGTTCTCTCACTTCCGAACATCAAACACTGGTCTCTTTGCCAAGGAAATGTGTCTGCGTGATCCAGAGAAGCATGGCCCCAACCAGGGTTGTAATGTGTGTGTGGTTTTGTCCGTATCAGTACGACACACTCCTAACATATCCTTCCATCTGGTGGGAAGGAAGGTGGTCAGTGTGGACACCGGAGCCAGCTTAGTCAGGGATTCAGCACGGGCCAACACCAGCCTCCTGTCCTGGTTCTGAGTTACGGGGCAGGGCAGTGTTGCACCATCCCAGCCCTCTCCTCTCCACTCTCTGCCTGACAGCATCAGTGCCTCCATCCTCACTAGACCAGAAGCTTGCCTCCTGCTCTGCAGAGTGTTTCTTTTTACTCATGAAACTTAAATGACCAGGAATGTTGGCATATAAAGTATAGTGCTTCAGACTTCACGGTGGTTCAAGCAGGAGATTCTTCATCTTTGAAAGCATGATAAAGGCAGAATTGTATTGTCCTGTAGGTTATTGGACGTACCGTACTTCATCCCAAGTAAGATGAGGGCCCGAAGAGGGCTCCCTGGACCAGCTCAACTAGATCTGGCTCTTACCCTAACTTCACTCGCTCTCAGGGCAATCTCAAGAGATGAGCCCTTTTTTGCCTGTGTTAGAACCACAAGATTTTGTCTTTGTACTAACATTCTAAAATATTATGAGATGAGAGTAAAACATCATTAAAGTAAACTTCTTTCCTATAAAATGAGATTACATACTCTTCCTGTTCTACAATTAGAATTTTTCAGGCTTCCCTGGTGGTTCAGTAAGAATCCATTTGCCAATGCGGGAGACCCTAGAGCCGGTGCTGCACAGCAAGGAAGCCACCGCAATCAGAAGCCCTCGCACCACAACTAGAGAAAAGCCCAGGCAAGAAAACCTTTCAAAAATTAAGAATCTCCTGATTGAACCACCCTGAAGTCTGAAAACCCTGCACCACCAAAAATAAATAAAATTATAAAAAATGAAAGCTATTTTTTACTCCAGTATAGATAAGGAAAAGAGAATTTAAAGAGGTCTACTTTCTTTCAAAAACTAAGTGAGAATTAAAGCACTGTTTGATGATAAACTCTTGCAATGTTTTATCTCAATGACAATGCTGTTTGTTTTTTTTTAAAAAAGCAAATTTAGTAGGATCTTGGTCTCCTGCAGTGTTGACACTTGTCACTACTCTCATTTTTTTCTCTCCACATTCATTTTTTATTCTTCAGTCCTTCCTCTGTTTCCTGTAATGAATTATGAACTATTTTATAGTTTGGGTATATATTTAATAGTTGTACATATTCTTTTCCTAATGTAAAAGAACGCAGGCTTTATGGTTGTACATATCTTAAGGGAATGCAGGAAGCAAGAAGCAAGACCCATACTCTGCCCAGGCCCGGGGAGCTGTGTGTCCTGTGGCTCTCTGCCCCCTTGTGTCTACACTGGGGTACTGCATGGTCCTCAGAACTGCGTCATCTGAGATGGATCAAGTCCTCCCTCCCGGCATACATCTGTTCCCCAGGCCACCTCCAATTCTGTGAGATGGGAGAACAAGTGCTCCCAAGCTCCAGGAGTAAAATGAAGGAACTCTGCAATCAGATCTCTTTTTAGACTCATGCTTTCCCCCTTCACAGCTGAGACTGTGGGCAAGTTCCTTTACCTTTTTAAGCATTCGTTTCTACATCTATAGAATGTAGGTGATAATAAACACCTGCCTCCTGACTTGTGGCTACTGAACTTCTAGCAAGTCAAATGGATGTAATGTTGTTGTCAAGATTAAATGAAAAGGCATTATTGTTGTTGTTGTTCAATCACTAAGTCATGTTCACCTCTTTGCGATGCCATGGACTGCAGCACACCGAGCCTCTCTGTCCCTCACTATCTCCCGGAGTTTGCCCAAGTTCATGTCCATTGAATCGGTCATGCCATCCAACCATCTCATCCTCTGTTGCCCTCTTCTCCTTCTGCCTTCAATCTTTCCCAGCATTAGGGTCTTTTCCAATGAGTCGGCTCTTCGCATCAGGTTGCCAAAGTATTGGAGCTTCAGCATCAGTCCTTTCAGTGAGTATTCAGGGTTGATTTCCCTTAGGATTCAGTGATTTGATCTCCTTGCAGTCCAAGGGACTCTCAAGAGTTTTTTCTAGCACCACAGTTCAGAAGCATCAATTCTTTGATTCTCTGCCTTCTTTTTGATCCAACTCTCACACCCATACATGACTACTGGAAAGACCATAGCTTTGACTATACAGACCTTTGTTGGCAAACTAATGTCTTTGCTTTCAATACACTGTCTAGGTTTGTCATAGCTTTCCTTCTGAAAAGTCGTGAAGTGCCAACAAGTCATTGACCAATGAATACTTCCAGAACAAATGAAAGAATGAGTCAGTAGCTGGAAGGAAGCTTGAGGCCATCAGTCCAGCTTCCTTCCCAATGGTCAAGTCCTCTCTTCTGAGGACCCCAGTGAGATGGGGAACAAGAGTGACAGTTGTCAAGGGTAAGGATATCTTTCTGACAGCAGTTCTTGCAGCCAATTCCAGATTCCTAAAGATGAGATCATCGAAAAAGCAAGAGAGTTCCAGAAAAACATCCATTTCTGCTTTATTGACTATGCCAAAGGCTTTGACTGTGTGGATCACAATAAACTGTGGAAAATTCTTCAAGAGATGGGAATACCAGACCACCTGACCTGCCTCCTGAGAAATCTGTATGCAGTCCAGGAAGAAACAGTTAGAACTGGACATGGAACAATAGACTGGTTCCAAATAGGAAAAGGAGTACGTCAAGGCTGTATATTCTCACCCTACTTATTTAACTTACATGCAGAGTACATCATGAGAAATGCTGAGCTGGAGGAAGAACAAGCTGGAATCAAGATTGCTGAGAGAAATATCAATAACCTCAGATATGCAGATGACATCACCCTTATGGCAGAAAGTGAAGAACTAAAGAGCCTCTTGATGAAAGTGAAAGAGGAGAGTGAAAAAGCTGGCTTAAAGCTCAACATTCAGAAAACTAAGATCATGGCATCTGGTCCCATCACTTCATGGCAAATAGATGGGGAAACAGTGGCAAACTTTATTTTTCTGGGCTCCAAAATCACTGCAGATGGTGATTGCAGCCACGAAATTAAAAGATGCTTACTCCTTGGAAGGAAAGTTATGACCAACCTCAGTTCAGTTCAGGTCAGTTCAGTTGCTCAGTCGTGTCCGACTCTTTGCGACCCCATGTATCACAGTACGCCAGGCCTCCCTGTCCATCACCAACTCCTGGAGTTCACTCAAACCCATGTCCATCGAGTCGGTGATGCCATCCAGCCATCTCATTCTCTGTCGTCCCCGTCTCCTCCCACCCCCAATCCCTCCTAGCATCAGACTCTTTTCCAGTGAGTCAACTCGTCGCATGAGGTGGCCAAAGTATTGGAGTTTCAGCTTTAGCATCAGTCCTTCCAACCTAGACAGCATATTAAAAAGCAGAGACATTACTTTGCCAACAAAGGTCCGTCTAGTCAAGGCTATGGTTTTCCAGTGGTCATGTATGGATGTGAGAGTTGGACTGTGAAGAAATCTGAGCACCAAAGAATTGATGCTTTCGAACTGTGGTGTTGGAGAAGACTCTTGAGAGTCCCTTGGACTGCAAGGAGATCCAAGCAGTCCATCCTAAAGGAGATCAGTCCTGGGTGTTCATTGGAAGGACTGATGCTAAAGCTGAAACTCCAATACTTTGGCCACCTCATGCGATGAGTTGACTCACTGGAAAAGACTCTGATGCTGGGAAAGATTGAGGGCAGGAGGAGAAGGGCACGACAGAGGATGAGATGGTTGGATGGCATCACCGACTGGATGGACATGGGTTTGGGTGGACCTCGGGAGTTGGTGATGGACAGAGAGGCCTGGCGTGCTGCGGTTCATGGGGTCGCGGAGAGTCAGACACGACTGAGACTGAAGTGAACGGAACTGAAAGATGAGAAACTGACTGGCCTAGATGGGTTGGGGCCTGCTGCTGGGCTAGGCCAGGGCTGTACTAGGTTAATTAAGAGAAACAAAGAAAGAGTGGGTCCTTGTGAGCTTGACTGACATTCAGGGGGGTGTTTACTAAACCATGTGAGAGCCTGAATCAAATAGCAGAGGCAGCTGGACATCTGTGCGGAAAAACTCTCCTGAGACGCAGAGTTAGGTCACAGCGAGTCAGTGTGAGTTAGGTCTTGGAAAGGTCATTGTGAAGGCTGAGAAAACACAATATACAGTGAACTTCTATAAGGCCAGGTTGTAGATTGATTCATCTCAACCATCTGCTTCTAAAGAATCAACTGATGCAACTATCATTTTTATACTTGCTTCAAATATACAAAAGAGACTCATTTCCTTATAGGCTTTGAGGAAGCAAGCGATCATGGAGACCCACGGGGCGAGGAGCTGAGGGTGGTCTCTGGTTGACAGCCCTTAAGAAAGTGAGGCCTTCAGAATGAAACCTACCAGAAACTGAATATGCCCAACAACCATGTGAGTAAGGAAGTACTTCCTTCACCACTCATGCCCCAGATGGTACCACAGCCTCAACTGTCATCTTGACTTCAACCTTGCAGCAGATGTAGCTAAGCTGTGCCTAGACTCCTGGCCTACAGAAACTGTGAGATAATGGGTGTGTATTAAGTCACTGAGTTTATAGTGATATCGTTATATAGCAACTGATAACTAATACAACCTGATAATACAAATATGAAACAATTATATTCTTATTACCCGGAAGTTACAGGTGTATTAACAGCTATGGTATATCTTTTTGGGTAAAATTAATACATCTTCATCGAAAATTACAATGAAGCAGAAGCAAATATATCAAAAAAGGAAAATCCCTCCTCTCCTTCTTTACCTTGTTCCTCTTCCCAACTTCTGTAGGAAAACCAGAGTTAATAATTTTGTGTGTTTCTCTCTCCCTCCATCCTTCAATTCATAGATTTATGGATTATATAATAGGTAATAATACTGCACATATGTAGCACACGTGTAAATAATACATCTTGCAGAAGTATATTTTACATATTTTAAAATATAAATGCACAATTAAACAAAAACACTGGGATTATTTTATGTTATTCTGTACCAGTTCCTCAAGTCAAAAAACTAGGACTCGCCTTTGTTTTTCTTTTCCCCTTGCTCCCCACATCCAAGTCACCACTAAATTTCATTGTTTCCATCTCTGAATATAACCCAAGTCTACCTAATTACTTGTCACTATCACCACTATTTCTGTAGGACAAGCTATCATCTTCTCTGGCCCTTTTCCTATCCTAAGTGACCCCTGTACAGTCTTGCCCTCGACCCTCCTCTTCACACCATGGCCAGAGTGACTGCTAAAACCTGAGTCAGATCATGTCACCCCTCTGCTCAGAACCCACCAGAAGAACCAAAGTTAAGAATGAACGGGGAGATTGGAGAATGTGCGTGCATATGTGCTAAGTCTCTTCAGTCACGTCTGACTCTTTGCAACCTGTCAGGTTCCTCTGTCTATGGATTCTCCAGGCCAGAATACTGGAGTGGGTTGCCATTTCCTACTCCAGGGGATCTTCCCAACCCAGGGATCAAACCCGGCTCTCCTGCATTACAGGCAGATTCTTTACCGTCTGAGCCACCTGGAAAGCCCTAGGAGAATATAAAGGAGGAAAAAAAATGTGAAACTTTTATTTTAAAACAGTTTCAAACATGTCAAGCCTACTCTTTCTCTTTCAGTTTCTTGTACCCCAAGCAAACATCAGTATTATATTATAGCTGGACCTGGACATACATGTTCTTTATTAATATTTGAGATTTCGAGTATAGCTGCATACAAAGGGGCAAATTGCTGAAAGATCCATCTTCCACCAGAATATCTGACCACTCTTGCCTCATCTACACTAGCCTCGATGTGTCATTACCATCTGTAAGGATCTTTTTGAATCCCTTAAGAACAGTTTATTCAAACCCACAAAGAATTTCTTTATCAAGAGGGTCATGCCTACAGTGAGGACGCTCCCTCTGTCTGAGGGTGGAATATCCTTGGTAAGACTACGGTCAGGGTTGCCTGGATTAGAACCCTTCCCTTCTCTGGTGTCCACAGCCTGGAAAGTGAAGTCCAGTCTCCTTATCTTGCACACATGGCCCTCTCTCTCCTGACCTCACCCACCTCTCCAGCCTCATCCTCCTTCCTGCACACTCACCACTCCCCTGCCCCTATTCCCCCTCAGAGCCTTTGCACGTGTGGCCATTCTCTCTCATTTTTGCATGTCTAAATCCTACTTATCCCTCCACTCCTGGCAAACCATTCACATCTTAAGCAAAATATTCATCAATCTATCAACATCCAATGATGAGCCTCAATAATAAAGTAACCCTGTGTCCCAGAGCACTTTCTCTTCCATCTGTGATCATTATGAGTTATTCCTGCAACAACCTATCCCCTTTTGCTATTAGACACAACGCTGTGTGGACTGAATACGTACTCTGAAATATTTTCCTTAATTAGATCCTTATTATAGAAAAAAACAATCCATCCCAGTACCCTCCTCCATATTGCACAGGCCACAGACTCTTCTCTGGCAGTGAGTGACTGTACTGTAAATGCTCTCAGCTAAGACGACTCACTGCATGGTGAGATGAGAGTGCTTTGCAGTGTTTGCTACTCTGCTGAAGCCTCTCTTTCTGCCAATTACTTTCAGTTTGCACCTTTCATGACTGAGCAACTGTTCATGAGTATAGCACTAGACCTACCACAAAGAAACAAAAAGACAAGCAGAAGAAGATGTTAAAGGTAAATCTGATAGTAACTCTAGGTAACTATGGGAATGGTTGAGAGAGCAAAGGAAAAAGATCAACAGGAAATTACAGATTAGCGGAATGACTTTGACATTTTTAAGAACATTAATAAAGCTTGCTGCAGCCCAGGAACACTAACCAAGAACTAGAGGGATGGCGGATGGCAGCAGTCATGACCAGGAGCATATCAATTGTTCATGGACAAAGCTCCACCATATGTGCACAGGTGCCTTTGCATCTCCTTAGGGATGAGGCCATGTACACTTAGAGGCTGGTGTAAGTGGCACTTCTCTATCCAGGAATGCATCCTTCACGCAAAACAGCAGTGCACTTATAATACTTTCATCTCTATTATTTTTATTTTCCTTTATCGAATTGTGTCTTAAAATCTACATGTATTCTAGATTGAATACTGCTTTGAACATGGTAGTCACTGAGAAAGAGTCCTTTCAACAACTGAATGTGAAAATACATAGGTAGGGCACCTTGCTCTGGATACAGAAAGTGTGAAAGTGTTAGTCACTTAGTCATGTCCAACACTTGGTGATTCCATGGGCTGTAACCCACCAGGTTACAGCCACCAGGCTCCCCTGTCCAAGGAATTCTCCAGGGAAGAACGCTGGAGTGGGTTGCCATTTCCTTCTCCAGGGGATCTTCCCGACCCAGGGATTGAACCCAGGTCTCCTGCACAGCAGGTGGATTCTTTACCATCTGAGCCACCAGGGAAGCCCAATCTGGATACAGAAGGTGCTTTGCAAAACAGTTTTCTTTAGAAGTTTTCTCTTACTCACCCACCATAGCTCCCACAGCTTCTTGTGTTGTTGCTCTTGTCACAATATAGTGTACATATTGTCAATCTTTTCCACGGGCCTGACAAGGCTAAGTTGTGGACCAGTCTCAATAGGAAACATGCCACATCCAAACTGGGAAACTCAGAAAGAGAGACACTTTACCAAGCTACCTTCCCTGGTGGCTCAGACGGCAAAGCATCTGCCTACAATGCAGGAGACCCGGGTTTCATCCCTGGGTCGGGAAGATCCCCTGGAGAAGGAAATGGAATCCACTCCAGTACTCTCGCCTGGAAAATATCATGGATGGAGGTGCCTGGTAGGCTACAGTCCATGGGGTCACAAAGAGTTGGACACGACTGAGTGACTTCACTCTCCTTTCCTTTCCTTTTACCAAGCCAAAGTCTGGGTACTGGGAAGCCGCAGAGGATTCTAGAGCTGCTAGAGCTGGTAAAGCCAGGAGGAGTCATGTGCCAGGGCCTCCTTCATTTGAGGGACGTGGACAGGATGACACAACCATGCAGGGACAGAGCGGGGGAATCAACATCCCTATCTCAGTCCACTCCCACTATCCAGTCTCCGCCAGGGCTCCCTGCTGGCTGAGGGCCAACGCCAGAGGGCAGGGAGCCCAGGGATGCAGTCCACAGAACTGCCCTTCTGTGCGAAGATCAGGGTGAAGAGGGTGAGCAGTGGGTCTGGCTGGGCAAATGCGAGGTATCAAGCCAGTGTGCGTCCTATATAATATTTATGTCCTTCGGGCCTAGAACAACCCTCATTTAAGATTTACATCTCTAGTGCCCAGGAAAATCCTTGATACTAAGGGGGAGATTATAGTTATATTTCAACCATATTGTCAGGCACTAGAGATATAAACATAAATGTTAATAACTATTTGGCTGGAAGGAGAGCACAAAGGATAAATTAGAGATGAAGGAAGAAAACTTTTCTGAGACAGGCATGTGTGATGAATGGAAGGGTACATGTTTGCAGAGCTTTAAACCTCCTCTCTGGGGACTGAGTCAGGTGCCCCAAAGGTGAGGGTTAGTTCAGGTAACTTGAAAAAAAAGAAAACTAAGAGTATAAGCGCAGTCCATCTTCAACTATCCATGAGTGTCAAGGTAAAATGAGTTTTCTCAGATCCTGCACACTTAACTAAGTTAATAGCAGTATCTGTCAGGATGGAATCAGTTATGCTATACAAACAAACACCATAAAAATTTCAGAGGCTTCATCTGGGTATATGCTCAAAAGAATTGAAAGCAGAATCTCACAGAGATATGGGTATATTCAAGTTCATAGCAGTAACAACTGCCAAAAATAAGAAGCAACCCAAGTGTCCATCAGTGAATAAAGGATAAACAAAATGTGACATATAGATACAGTGGCATATTATTCAGTTTTAAAAAGGAAGAAAATCCTATCACATGCTACAACATGGATAAAACTGGAGGATATTATACTAAGTCAAATAAACCATTTACAAAATGACAAATTTTGTGTGACTCCACTTTTATGAGGTACCTAGTGTAGTCAAATGTATAGATGCATAAAGTTAAATGGTGGTCATCAGGGGCAGCGGGGAGGGGAGGTCAACACGTTGCTGTTTCATGAGAACATGTTTCCGTTTTACAGGATGAAGAGAATCCTGGAGATTGTTTGCACAACAATGTAAATATACTTAAGACCACTGAACAGTACACTTAAAAATGGTTAAGATGGTAAATGTTATGTTATACATATATTACCACAGTTTTAAAATGTTTTTAATTTAAAAAGTTAAGCGGCTTAAACCACAACAATTTTTTTCTCACATCACTACATTTTCATCAAGGGTGAGCTAAGGGCTCCACTCCATGTTCATATTGTTCTCCCTCTGGACCAGCTAAGGGAGCAGCTACCTTCTGGAAACACGGCTGGTTTCCATGGCTATGGGAAGAGACCAAGGGTGAGTCTTCCCCATCCAAACCTAGTGAACTCAAGGTATCCACAGATGCCTGAGGTCAGAGACATGGGGGCTACAAAGCCAAGAATTAATGCAAATCAAAGAGTATGTATAGATAAAGACATGGACATGGCTCCTGGCATGAGAATCTGAGTGGATGCAGACTCAGATAAGAAGTCGGCCATGTTTTTTTAATTAATCAATTTATTATTTATGTGGCTGCATCAGGTCTTAGTTGCAGCAGGCGGGGTCTTTGTTGGGTCCTGTGGGGTCTCTCTTTGTGGCAGAGACTCTCTCTTTGTGGCACATGAGATTAGTTGCCATGCAGCATGTGGGATCTTAGTTCCCTGACCAGGGATCGAACTCACATCCCCTACATTGCAAGGCAGATGGACCTTTACCACTGGACCACCAGGGAACTCTCTGACCATGTTTCTAAAAGAACCACTAGTCTGACCTAAAAATGCTTGTGACTTCCTGCAGTTAAAAATGATCCTTGGTTTCCTCAGTCACGTTTGGGGCACCAAACAGACTGAGAAAACTGTTCATCCCCACGGAGGTCATTGACTGATGTCCTGTTCAGACAATAATATGAACACGGAGCGGAGCCCTTAGCTCACCCTCGATGAAAATGTAGGGATGTGAGAAATAAATTGTTGTGGTTTAAGCCGCTTCACTTTTTACTAAGGAAAGTGATGAAAAAGCAAAGTAGAGCCAACGGCCACGGAGAACACAGACCAGGGCCTGGATCAGGGCCAAGTCCTCCCTGCGGGGGTGGAGGGGTGGGGGCCTCTCAGAGTGTCTGCCCACCTTCAGTCTGTTTCTGAACCACTGTGGACCCATGACTGCTGAGCACCTTCTCTTTCTCTCTTCCCCAGCTGGAGCGTTTAGCCACTGCATATCAGGGCAGGGAGGGGACATAAATAGCTCACTTGCTGGTTCATGGTTTCCAGATCACGAGCAGCTGTGCTCCAGGTGGATGAAACTGCATTCATTCATTAAAGTAGGAACAGTCCTGAGAGCCTGAACTTGGAACTCAGTACTGAAGCTGGATGGGACTTTGGGACACTAAGGGGGCTTGAGAGAGGCAAGAGCGTGCTGTATGTAAAGGAGGATGAACTGAATAGGGGGTTACCACATAGGTGGAGTATAGTCTTTAGTGATATTCCTCAAGTATTCTGGTTCTCTCCTCATCTGGGCACATAGTAAGGTGGCACTTCTGCCCACCTTTGGTTAGAAAAGACTGAGAGAGATTAATTCAGTTCTTTGCCTTTTGCTTTCTTTTTTTTCAGTTCAGTTCAGTTCAGTTGCTAAGTCGTGTCTGACTCTTTGCGACCCCATGGACTGCAGCATGCGAGGCCTCCCTGTCCATCACCAACTCCCAAAGTTTACTCAAACTCATGTCCCTTGAGTCAGTGATGCCATCCAACCATCTCATCCTCTGTCGTCCCCTTCTTCTCCTGCCTTCAATCTCTCCCAGCATCAGGGTCTTTTCAAATGAGTCAGCTCTTCACATCAGGTGGCCAAAGTATTGGAGTTTCAGTTTCAGCATCAGTCCTTCCAATGAATATTCAGGACTGATTTCCTTTAGGATGGACTGGTTGGATCTCCTTGTAGTCCAAGGGACTCTTAAGAGTCTTCTCCAACACCATAGTTCAAAAGCATCAATTCTTCAGTACTCAGCTTTCTTTATAGTCCAACTCTCACATCCATACATGACCACTGGAAAAACCATAGCTTTGACTAGACAGACCTTTGTTAGCAAAGTAAAGTCTCTGCTTTTTAATATGCTGTCTAGGTTGGTCATAACTTTTCTTCCAAGGAGCAAGCATCTTTTCATTTCATGGCTGCAGTCACCATCTGCAGTGATTTTGGAGCCCCCTCCCCAAAAAAATATAGTCTGTCACTGTTTCCACTGTTTCCCCATCTATTTGCCATGAACTGATAGGACCAGATGCTATGATCTTAGTTTTCTGAATGTTGAGCTTTAAGCCAGCTTTTCTACTCTCCTCTTTCACTTTCATCAAGAGGCTGTTTAGTTCTTCTTCACTTTCTGCCATAAGGGTGGTATCTTCTGCATATCTGAGGTTATTGATATTTCTCCTGGCAATCTTGATTCCAGCTTGTGTTTCATGCAGTCCAGCATGTCTCATGATGTACTCTGCATATAAGTTAAACAAGCAGAGTGACAATATACAGCCTTGACGTACTCCTTTTCCTATTTGGAACCAGTCTGTTGTTCCATGTCCAGTTCTAACTGTTGCTTCTTGACCGGCATACAGATTTCTCAGGAGGCAGGTCAGGTGGTCTGATATTCCCATCTCTTGAAGAATTTTCCACAGTTTGTTGTGATCCACACAATCAAAGGCTTTGGCATAGTCAATAAAGCAGAAGGAGGTGTTTTTCTTTTTTAATATTTATTTATCTATCTGGCTGCACTGGCTCCTAGTTCCTGCATGAGGGATCTTCAGTCTTCATTGTGGCACATGGGATCTTTAGTGGGAGCTCATGGGATCCAGTTTCCTGACCAGCGATCAAACCCTGGCTCCTTGCTTCGGGAGAGTGGAGTTTCAGCCATTGGACCACCAGGGAAGTCCCTGCCTTTTGTTTCATTGGCACACACATATGGATCAGCATTTTAGAAACTACAATTAAATGTTCAAATAAAGAGGAAGAGGTAAACAGAAAGCAATTATTAATAAAGGCTTGTAATAGACGAAGATATTAAGAGAACAGGGGCTAGAATTGGCACCAAATAAGAGCAGGGCCGCTTTGGTCCCCATGTTTGGTGACAGACTGAAAGCTGGTGGCCTGAGATGCTTTGGTCAATTTATCTGCTCAGTAGTGCTGAGTCCAGTCCATCACTGACTCTCCTGCCACTGGAATGCAAATTATAGAGCAATCACCACAACAGCTAAGTGTGTTCTTGGGCATGACATTAAGGCTAAGACTTTGTGTTTTCCATAACACATGTCTGAGGCCATTAACTTGCTCACTCCCACCCAGCAAGGAATCCCACACCTGGAAGCCTTTCCCAGAGGAAAAGTTCCATTAGAAAAGTCCATTGGTTGGCCCTCAGATTTCATAGATTATTTCAGTCCAAACCTGTGACAAAAACCTTTTATAAGACTTGGTAGGAAATCATTTTAAAGCCATTCTTGTGGGATGGGGAAGGAGGAAGAGTGAATTACGATAACTTAAGGCAGTGGTGGTAGCTCCACAGTCACCAGAGACCCCAAGGGAATTAGGCGAGGTAGATGAATCAGTCAAGCCACCACTTTGACCTAGAAAGATGACAACACTCTCTTCAAGGCCACCCTGCCTCCCTCCCTTGGGCCGGCGCCCTGGTTTCTGCCATGGAATTCGGAGAGAAAAGGTCTTTGTAATCAGAGGCAAAGACCTTAGCAGAGCCCAAAACGAGGCAGCTGACCTTCTGGATAGACCCACTTCTTCGTTTCCAGTTAAATGCTTCAGCTCAGACGGTAAGCCTGACATGATTCTTGAGAAACATGAAGTGCCTGGCTTTTCATCTCTCAGTTTCTCCAGTCGTACCCTGAGTCTGTCTCCTCTTCATCTCTGAACCCCTCTGTCCCCACAACAGCTGCCCGTCAGTCAGCCACTCCTGTGTACTTTCAGAAGCCGATTCCACATGTGACGTTGCCCCTGAGCGTTACTCAGTAGCTGTGTGGCAGCAAATAAATGAATGCAAGACACCTCAAGGTGCTGGGACCAGGCTGCTGTGGTAGCAGCGCTGACTCTGTGGCTCATGAATATACCCTGCAGGCCAGGGATCAGGGCCTAATGTGGGGCAGCAGATGTGGCTGGCCCCTTGGTGCCACACTGGGGGGTGCTGGCTTTTATGGAGTTTCTGTTGATGAGCATTTTGTGCAGCATAAAGCTTCATGGCGCAGCACTACTCTGACGCCTGCGAGTCACAGGAAAGGCAGCTGCTGAAAGAGATTTCTGAGTCCAAGAAATATTGATGCATTTTCTATTGTCCTTCATCTGCTCTCATGCCTAGTAACCTGATAAGGTATCACCTACAGACAGTTTCTCAAAACTTAAGTCTTCCTCTGCTAATCTCACTTATGCTAGAATGTCCAAGGAAGCAGGAGGATTTCACTGAAGGTGGGGAATAAGCTCTGCCCACTGCAGTGTGATCGCTGCAAAGTGGCTTTATTAGTGTGCCAGGGCTGCCTTGACAAATGACCACTAACTGGATGGCTGAAAACAAAAGAAATTTATCCTCTTACTGTTCTGGAGGCTAAGAGTCCCAAATCAAGGTGCTGGTGAGGTCATATTCTGTCTCGGAAGTCTCTGGGGGAGCATGCTTCCCCTGTCTCTTCTAGCTTCTGTTGGTTGCCAGCAACCCCCGGATTTCCTTGGCTTGCAGACATGACAGTCTCTGCCTCTGTCTCCACATGGACATCTTCCCTCTGCATCCATGTCATCACAAGGTATTCTCCCTGTGTGTCTGTGTCCACATTTCCCTCTTCTTATAAGGACACCAGTTATCGAATTAGGGCCCATCCTAATCCACTGTGACCTCACTATAGCTTAATTGATTACATCCACAAAGACCCTATTTCCAAATAAGGTCACATTCCAAGGTTCTGGGTGAACGTGAATTTGGGGGTGCTACTTAGTCAACCCAGGACATCGACTTAACACAAGAATGGAAATCTTTCTATCTGGGAGTTAGCGGTAACATCCCAGGGTGGCTGGTTAGTCTCCTCACTCAAGCATACCTTTATCTTAGCTTCTGGTCTGCAACTGGGTAGTAATAATAGTTGAGCACCTACTCTGGGCCAGGCCTTATATACTTTTATGTGCTGCTTACATGACTGCAAATCCCAAGAGCTCACACTCTCATCATCTTCATTTGACTGAGAAGGACACTAAGGCATTGAGAAGTTATGTGGGTTGCAGGTGGACCCCACAGCTACACCGGACCATCTCTGCCAGTATCTGTAATCGGGACACTCTAGGCTCCCAGGGCTATAGCAGATGAATCAGAACATTTAGATCTGGACAGGGTTTTACTCTTGTCTGTTTATTTTGCTTTTTGTAGTTCTAGGAAATGTACAACTATCATGCATGGAGAAATACTATATCAACATCCATATAGAAATACTATATCAAAACTGTACCGGCATCCAAGAATCATCTTGGTTAATTCACTTTTCAAGTATTTTTTTTTTGATAGAAAAATTCTTTAATCAAAACAAGTTTACATGTTGACACTTATGGCTTAACTAGAATAAATCTGTCCAAGTTTAAATTGTGTAAGGACCAAACAGATATAATAGCCAAGTTCCCTCAGAACAGTGGGTCCTAGTTCCATTGTAAGGCCTCTCAAAAGCAAAACTCCAATTACTGAAATGATTCCAAGTTTTCATCTAAAGATGAAAAAAATTACCCAAGAGGTCAAAGCATACAATGTATGTCACATGCAAACACTGGTATTTAAGCCTTTTTCCCATATTCAAGTATTTTTTTTAATAAAGTATTTTTATTTTATTTAAATAAAAATAAATAATTTTATTTAAATAAAAAATAATAAAATATTTGAAAAGTGAATTAACCAAGATGACTCAAACAACCATCCAGCAATGAGAAAACAAAACCTGAAATATAGTACAAATATGAAAAATAGTACAAATCTCTTTAAATTGGTCACAGCTAATTTAAACCAAGTCCCAGGTTAGCTACCTTAGGACTATCTAAGCCCTAAGGGAATTGGATTTTCCCCACTAGTGATGGGCACCATGTCAAGAAGGCAGTAGATGGCCTTTCTCCTTGATTGTGAGCACAGCCCATCTCCAAGTTCAGGAGCAGCCCCTGGGGCCCAGATCACAACCTTCCTAACTGAGCATTTGAGATGCCTCTTCCATGGGCTGCCTCCCTCCCACCTAAGCCTTGGGTATGTGCTCGGGCCGTCTCTGGAGAGGCTAACCTACCAGACACCGTAGAGGAACTGCATTCCCCACCATCACTTCTCCCACTACCACTTCCACCATACCCTAGTGTCTGTTCTCTGCACAGCGGCCCTGGGGCCTCCCAAACCACTTAGTCATTTGTTCCACAATATTTAGTGAGGGCCTGCTGGGTAGGGGAAGCATGCAGGCGCCATGGTGACAAGATGGACCAGTTACTCTCTTCATGTAGCTTATGTTTGAGCAGAGAGACAGGCATTATGCAAACCAATGAGCTTATTTCAGAGAGTGACGAGGACTGAGAAGATAATGAGGCAGGGCAATGTGATGGGCAGTGGCTTCTGGGTGAGCTTCAGGAGTTTGGGGGAACTCAAGGGAAGCCTCTTTAAGGAGATGGTGTTTGAACTGAGAGCTAAATCAGGAAAAGGTAAGCGTTGTCAGGCTGAGGTAGGCTGAAGAAACAGGAGACTGAATCCACCCATCCTCCCAGCCAAACTAGATCTGGGATCTGGCAGATCCCACTGAAAAAGTCAACTTCTGCTGCTGGTATTCAGTATCCTGATATATTTTTCAGTCCCTGCTGTTGTAGCAGTGTTGTTTAATAGGACTAATGTAAATTCAATATAACAATTTATTTATAAGTATGCTTTGATTGTAAACAGATTTGTGCAAATAGTTGGATGTAATTTTGTTAACTATTTAGTGTCGGAAGGCAATGCACTCCATCAAGGCAGTGGAGTTGTTCCCCTGAGGAAAACCTTCTACTTCAATTAAGTAATGGTAAATAGGAAGGAAATTATTTTCTTTAAATCAAAGACCAATTACACACAGTGAACCCAGATTATACTCGAATTAAGGCTCCCTGAACCCAAGAAAAGTCTGGATTCCAGGCAGTGACTGGGGTAGAGTTCCCAGAGCCGGGGTTCCTGTGGGGTGCTGTTTATCCCATATCAGGGTAGGGCGATGAGCCGCAGCAGCTCTCCTTTTCTGCCCCCTCTGCTATAAAAGGCTGGCTAATGTGTAGAGTCATTGAGCATCCATATGGGGTCATCAGGTTGATGGCAGATACAAAGGTTGGCTCTCCCAACATCCACGCCAATCACTTCTAGCTTACTCTTGTGCTATACAGAGTCTCAGTTCAGTTCAGTTCAGAAGTCGCTCAGTCGTGTCCGACTCTTTGCGACCCCATGAATCACAGCACGCCAGGCCTCCCTGTCCATCACCAACTCCCGGAGTTCACTCAAACTCATGTCCATTAAGTCGGTGATGCCATCCAGCCATCTCATTCTAGAGTCTAGAAAGCTAAATTACATTTCTTGGTGTACTTTGCAGCTAGGGTGCTAGAACATAATGTGGTTCTGGTTCTATCTAGAGGATCACTTATAGGAGTCCCTGAGTTGCAAGTGAGCTCTGTGAGGCAGCAGCAAGGGGATACAATTTGGCAAGCACACCAGCAGATGAACCTGGTTTTTCTGGGGCTGCTCTTGAGTTTCACGCATCCAGTTCCCAATTTCACTAGTGCCAAAGAATGGGAAGGAATGACCATGGTGCCTTTTTTAGAACCATACTAAGACAGTGGTTTTCAAACTTCACTGTACATCAGAAACACCTAGAAAACTTGTTAAAAGATTGATTGTTGGCCCTCATTCCAGAGTTTCTTCAGTGGGTCTTGGAGGAGGTCTGAGAATTTTCATTTCTACCAAATGTCCAGGTGATGTTGATGCCACTGGTCTGGGAGTACACTTTGAGAAGCACTCTTTTAAGAGCTGACTCCTCATTTCTCCTGGATATATTGGGCCTGTGTACAATTTCCAGGCCTGTGTGGCCTTCCAGGAAATTCGGTGAATCATTAACACCCTTTGGTAAACCCTTTCTGTGTAATCCAGCTTGAGTAGACTCTGTTGCCTACAACTAAGAACCCGAATCCATATTAAGTCCTTCGTCTTACCAAACAGTGCTCTAAGCATGCTTATTAACGTTTTCTGCAGATCTTTCCCTCTCCTCAGTTGGGATCTCCATGTCAATTCTCTATCCCTGGCTCTATTTCTTACAGAAGTCATATGACACATGCTGACACAAACGCAGTCCTACCAGATGTCCTTCTGTTTCACAATCATATCTAAATAACTCCCCCTTGTTCTACAGTGTCCCTATCTTCCACCTTCTCCAAAACTAATCAAACCAAGAAAGTTCAATGAAGAACAGGGTTACGGTCTGTTGCCTAAAGGCAAAAATGTCTTGAATTTAGCACTGAAGTAGCCCCAGAGAAGAAAAGTAATATTATAAGGAAGTCTTTTTATGTGCCAGAGGGAAAAAAAAGCCAGATGCCAGCTCTCTACCTCATACTAATTTTTTTTTTAATATTTGAACTTCTTTTTTTCATAAAGCATCTTAATGTGAAATTTAAAATTAAAAAAACAAGTGAAAAGAGCCCTCTCTGAAGAGTATAAGAGTGGATATGATTGATAAAATGGCATCTTGCCAGACACATCCATTTAAAAATTGGTTAAAAGATATTATTTACCCAATGAACCATAAGGGCTCAGGGGGAAAAAAATCCAAACACAATAATAGTCCCTCAGGTAAATGCCCCTTCAGACAGTTTTTAAAATGTGTATCATTTATTTGATAAAGCATAGCAGCCTATCCAGAGAGGAGTTATGGTCTGCTGCATAAATAGGCATTTGGACAGCTTTAAAAATGCATACTCTTTACACCCAAATGCCGAGCAAAAATCCCAAAGGAAAGTGGTTATTATGAGCAAAGAGCAACCACTTTTCAAAACCAAGAGGTGATCCAGCCAAATGGTATATTTTACACATCTCTTCTGTAAGAGCTACATAAACATCTACTTATTTACTTACTTAAATGATCACTAGTCACTTCTGAGCCTGGATGGAGAGACTTCCCAGTAGGAGTAAACGGACCCTCCCAGAGCTTAGACTGGCTCAGTGTGATTACATTGTGTGCTCACCAGAATCACCTGGGAGCCTGTCCAGCCTCCATCCTAGAGAGGGTGATTCTAAACACTCCCCAGGTGAAGGGTTAGAGGGAGAGATAACTAGGGAGTGTGGGATGGACATGCACACGCTGCTATATCTAAAATGAATAACCAACAAAGACCTACTGTATAGCACAGGGAACTCTGCCCAATGTTATGTAACAACCTAAATGGGAAAAAAGTTTTAAAAAGGATAAAAACATACGTATAAATGAATTTTCTAATGACGAAAAGAAGTGAACACTCCCCAGGTGATCCTGATGTGCATTAGGATTGAGAACCTCTGGGCTAGATAAAGAATCTGAAGCCCAGAGAGGCCAAATGACTTGCCCAAGATCACACAGTAAGCCTAGGGGAGAATCCAGGCAGCTGGATCCTAGGTTTCATTCTTATTACTACTCCACATTTTCTCTTTTCCTTTCAGAGTTGCCTTTTTCGTTTACTTCTAATATGATTTCATGCTTCATTCCATTATGTCTACTTTTAAAGTATATAAATAGTATGAAGTAGTCAAGTGTTCCTGCCTGGAGAATCCCAAAGATGGGGGAGCCTGATGGGCTGCCATCTATGGGGTTGCAGAGTCGGACACGACTGAAGTGACTTAGCAGCAGCAGCAGTCATACAATTATGTTAGTAAACATTTGGAAAACACAACGGGGAAAAATATATTTCCATTCCCCAAATACCAGTTCCATTAGTACTTGTTTACTAATTTTAATAGATTCCCTTAGATCCTGTTTTGTTCTTATATATTTTTCCTAATTATAAATATGAGTTTATATATTTAAAAAACTTGTACTCTAAATAGTCTACGAAAAAGTCTCTGTTGGTTAATTTTAAGAGTTATAGATGTTCAGAGGAGCCTGACTGTGCTGCAGTCCATGGGGTTGCAAAGAGCCCAAGGCGACTGAACACCAAGATGCACACTGAAAATTTCAAAGAATATAAACGTGCAAAGGATAGAAAAGGGAAGGCCCTGCACCCTCCCCATCTCAGTTTCTAGAGGAAATCTTTTTTTTTTTTCTTTCTATATATATTCTGAAATGGAATTGTATGATGGGTGCAGTTCTGTAATTTGTTTTCTTTTTTTCTTTTTCTTATTAGCAGAATGCTTTGGGCATCTTTCCATGTTAGTACATGGAAAGTACAGTTAGTATCTGGTTCATACAACTCCACTGAATAGATATTCCATAACTCAGTTAACCAATTTTATGGAACATTTAAAAGCCCATTTTATATATATATATATAAAACAAAACTAAGCAAATGAATATCTGGCTTCCTTGCCCAGGCTGCCCCTCCAGGGGCACCTCCCAATGCCAGTGTCCCAGTACACACACTGTTCTCAGGAGATACAGGGCTGGGGAGGCATCCTGTCATTGACTCCCAACCCGTGGTAAAAACAGCAACCCACAGGAGTGATACTGATAATCCGCTTCATATCCAAGGCAACTCAGGGAACGGGGAGGCCAGGCCCAGGATGCGCCTGATCAAAATGTGCTTTCACAGATCTCAGAGGTGCAGTTATTCAAGGACTTCAGGGTGCCAGCGCAGACTAACCTTTCTTTCTCAGGTCCCCTCCTCCTGCTGGCAGTTTGGGCCGCAGGAGGCAAAATATAAATAGAACCATTCAGCTACAGTCACACAGGTGTTTGGGGTTTTGTTCTTAAACATCAAGGAAGGAAAGAAAATAAAAATTCGTTGCCAAATGAGTCATTTTTACAGAAAGCAATACTCCTAGGCAACCGATCCTAATATTAATAAAATGATCAGATTTGTTGTTAGTTAGTCGCTAAGTCGTTTCTGACTCTTTTGTGACCCCGCAGATCAGATTTCTACAGAAATACTGACAGTCCAGACCCTGGAGGCAAAACACTGGGGTTTGAGTCCTGGATCTCTTCTTACTGCCTCTCAGTGGCTGCTCTGTCATCTTTTACACGCAAGTGAAGCAGGTACCTCCTTAGTGGGCTCTTGGGAAGAGGAAGTGAATTAACCAACACAAGTTGGTTTAATTTATAAAAGGACCTAGAACATTTCATAGATGTTGGCTATTATCATTTCTAACAGCAAAGATTGATGGGAAACTGGTTAAATAAGTGGAATACTATGTAGCCATGAAAAATTCACCAGGAGAAAATGTACACAACATAATGTTAATTGAAAAAGACAGAATAAAGAACAATTTTATATGAAGTATGATACTGATTATATAAAAGTACAAAAAAAGATTAGGTACATCAGGACTGTAGGATTATGAGTGTTTTAATATTTTCACATTAATGCTTTATGATCAGGAATAGTTTTTTAATATGAAGCATCTTGGAATATATATAGAGAATTTATTAGATGGTTTGAAATATATATTAATATATTATATATTAGTATAAACATTAGTATTATAATAGTATTAGCATCATATGTTAGTATAAGTTAGTTTTATATATTAGTATATATTATAATATTATATATTATAATGTATAAAAGTACGTTAAATATGTAGCTATTTCAAACCATACTAGTCACGTGGGAAGGCTAAGGGCTGTCTGCTCTCTGGGTTTGTTCAGTGTGGCCCCTCCCCCACCAGTGCTGGGCCGCGTCCTCACTTCACTCCTCTCCGCCTTGCATGGCTTCCTCTCAAGACAGGATTCTATGGATGTATTGAAGCCCAACTCAACTCTAAAAACCTGTTACTGCCTCAAGTGTTAAACTTCCCACGAGAATATATGTTTTACCAGGGAACAAGGACAAGGGATAAGCTCCGTAACAGTGGCATTTTAGGCCACATCAAGACAACGGAGGAAGCTATTGAACTAACAGGAAAGAAACGGTTTCCTGATGCCCCTGAAATAAAATCCCATCGATTCATTAGGCTGGCTCAGCTCAAAACCATAGACGGTTCAAAGTGAAAAGTCCTTATCTCCTGGGAGGTGCAGACCTTGGTGAAATGAGCAGAAACAGATAAACCAGGCTGGAGACAGTGTAAAAGAGGGCTGTAGAAAGGGCTAATTTACCCTGGGGAGAATTTCACCATTTTAAATACAATTCAGGTCTTTAGTGAGACTTCAGGATGGCAGGAAGGAGTCTCAGGGGATTATGCCTTTGTAAGAGCAGGAAAAACACCAGTGACCTCCAAGGATGAGACATGCCTGACTTTCTGCCCACTGAGGGTAGAAGGAGGGAAAAATGAATGCCCTTCCCAAGTTCAAAGGGCGCTATACTGGGGAAAAGAAATGATTAGAATTTACATTGTCTGCACCTAGGTTTGTAACAAAGAAATTGCTTCATAATTTAAAAATTATTCATTCCCGCCTATGCTGTGGCCTCATTCCAGGAAGTAGCAAGTCAACTGTATCCAATGAGGGATTAAAGATAATAAATAAAAGAGTAGCAATTAATTGTGCATCCTGATTTAAGAGACTGGGCTGCCTGGGTCATGCTTGAGTGGCTTATCAAATTTAGCTCTATTATGACTGTCTTGTATTTCAATTGATGTTTGTACTCATATCCATAGGCACTTGTACCACGAGGCTTTTCAGATATAAAAGAATTTAAATGTATAGATTGTTATAGGATTCTATCATTCTTACAGCATGAGGCAAAAGTGTTGAAAATGGCAGTTTAATGAGTCATGCAAAGCGGCTCAGTATTCAGTCACTGATTCAATTATTTTCCCCCCTCCAAAGGCCATTTGAGGCAAAGTAATATGGTTGTTTTCTAAATGCCATGATTCTGACTTGCCTTTTTGTAATTCTTGATAATTTCCTGCTTGAAAAGCAAAGACATTCTAAGGGCCAAAACCTGAGGCCAAATTCTGATAACCAGAACCATTTCAGAGCCAAACAACAAAACAAAACCCAAGGTGAGGCAACGGACCTGGGGACTTTAGATGCAGGGCTCTCAGTGAATCCACCCCTTTCTGAACTATAACCAGAGCAGGAGGTGGCAAGGATGCAGGAAGCATTGGCTGAAATACAGGAAACATTCTGTCTTTTCTGGCTGCATCAGCGTCCTTGGCCAGAGACCTCTGAAGGTGCCTCCAACAGCCCCTACAGGCAATGGCTTTGCTGCTTGAATGACAAATCTAATTTTAACAGTGCTCTAATTCTTTCATTTGCTGCCCTCTGTGTTCTCATCTCTGGGCCATAATTTTACCTGCCAGCTCAGGTAAATAGTCTTTAATAGGACAAAGGCTTAGAAAGGTTATACTGTACTTGATTTTGTGCTGGGACTTTGTACTTTCATGTTGAGTCCTCAGGAGAGATTTTGTCGTAAAGCCAAGCATCAGTCTGCCCTGTAGGTTGTCTCCTTGCAGTGGCTGTGAAGGGAAAAGTGGTTCAGTTGGCTCCTTGAAGTCGTGCTTTTCTCTGTCCAGATGTGAGAGAACCAGAGGGAGACAAATGTCCTGGTCGCTGTCCACCTCGTCTCCCTCTGTAATGTCACTGCACAGGGTGAAACAGTGACACGCTGGGGACAGCTAAAGGAAATGACAACTTGGAGAGAAGGATTTAAAATGAACGGGGGGAATTCCCTAGCTGTTCAGTGTTTAGGACTCTATGCTTCCACTGCAGGGGCACGGGTTCGATCCCTGGTCAGAGAATTAAGATCCATGTGCCCTTTGGCACAGTCAAAGGAATAAAATAGATCAGAAAAGAAATATGAATTTTCCCAGTAAAGAAAGGAATAACTCTTGAGAAAGAAAAGGAACAAAAATTCAAAATCATTATCACGCATTGTACTACAAAGAAGTCAAATGAGAACATGAAAAACTATCAAAATACAAAGAATTGTCATGCGAGTGTACGTTCCTCGGTTTTTGTCTCGTCACAACAAAGATTTGGAGTGACGGACATTAAAGCCCCCCCGGCGTGTCACAGCTCTTGGGTCTTGGACAGACCGTGTTATAGCTCTCAGGTCTCGAATAGACCGTGTTATAGCTCTTAGACAAATCAGTGTTACAGCTCTATTTTATTTGGAAGATAGCAGGAAAATCCATCTTCAAGGCGTGAGGGCATGTCGACCCAAAGACGGGAAGAGAAGAGCACCCGAGCGCACAGCAGAGAGAGCAGCTAGCTTTGGCTCCTCTTTTTATTTGCTTTTAACCCCCTGGGCCTGCCCTATGTAAATTGGGCCAGCCAGGAGTGTTGTTTGTTTTACCTGAGGTCCTCACTCCATCCTCGGACCTTCCTTTGTTCTATTTTCGAGGGCTTTTCCCTTCCTTGTCTTTGGGCCACCGCCACTTTGGACTCCTCTTCCCTATTCTACCTACCTAACAGAATTAACCAGAAGTTTAAATTCAGTCCCTAGCTTCATCCAACAGCATTAGATAGGGTGGCATGATTTGTCTATAAAACATCATGGTTGGGTCAGGCCAGACCATTTGAGGTCTCAGAGACCCCTCAGGCTTTAATAGTTGGATTTTAGGAAATTTTTGTAAATTTTTTGTTTGGCAATTCATAACTCTCGGATCAGTAGCCACAAATTAGTTTCATATTAATATCATGTATTTGTGGGCTTAGGAAGAGTTCTTATATATTTTCCAAAGGCGTAATTACATTATTTTTGGACTCTCTAACTCATTAGATAAGTAGCAAGCATTTGTATTAGTTTGCTGGGCAGTATACAAAGTACCACAAAGTGTGTGGCTTAAACAGCAGAAATGTATTGTCTCATCATTCTGAAGGCTGGAAGTCCAGGATCAAGAGAGGACACGCTGAGGCAGGCTCGGTTCCTTCTGAGGGCTGTGAGAGAAGGTCTGTACCCTGCCTCTCACTCACCTTCTGGTGGTTTTCTAGAGATCCTTGCTCTTCTCTGGTTTATAGAAGCATCACCTGGTCTCTGCCTTCATCTTCAAACAGCCTTCTCCCTGTGTGCATCTGTATCCAAATTTCCCCCTCTGAGTCATACTGACTTCATCTTAATAAATTACACCTGTAATGACCCCACTACCAAAGAAGGTCACATTTAAAGGGTTAGGAAGTCAACACATGAATTCTTGAAGGATGCAACTCAACTTGAGAGCTGATACCTTTGCTTTGTTTTGAGAAAAAATGGCTGGGTGGCTCATTGAAATCTGCCATTATGAATCTGGCCTTTGTTCAACACCAGGTTGACTTATAAATAAAAATGTTGGATTTTTTTTTTTAAAAGAAAGGAAAACTAAATTCTAACTAGCTGAGTGACCTTGGGTGAGTCCTTTAATCTCTTTGGATTCTGCTTCCTTATCTATAAAAATGAGGACTTTGGGATAAGTTCTAAAGTCTTTTTCAGTGTTGGAAATCCAAGCACAAACAGCACAGGGGAGAATTTATAAGTTGTATTAAAAGTAAAGCAAAATATAGTTTTACCATGGGCTTATGGTCAGATAATAAAGGCATCTCCAAAACATTTAAAATAGGTGCTATGCAGCTGCTAAGACAAGCAGACCTGCTTCTGCAGGTGCTGTATGCACACAGTTATTCAGTAACTAATTGTGCAAAGAATTCTGGCTCCCATGATGGACACACTTGTTTCCTTGGGCCCTTTGGCATAGCTACCATGTCAGCCAAGCAGCCTCAGCATGACCATGATCAGGAATAACAACTAAATCAAAGCTAATAATAAATGCACAAGTCACTTCTGAAGATGCAGTCAGCTTTCTCAGAGGGTGCATATAATTAGTTGTTGTTATTAGCTGTTGTGCTGCGAAATCGTGTCTGACTCTTTTGTGACCTCAGGGACTGGATCCCGCCAGGCTTCTCTGTCCGTGGGATTTCCCAGGCAAGAATACTGGAGTGGGTTGCCATTTCCTTCTCCAGGAGATCTTCCTGACTCAAGGATCGAACCTGCATCTCCTGTGTTAGCAGGTGAGTTCTTTACCACTGAGCCACCAGGGAAGCCCCAAATATTAATATTTAGTTACATGATTGCTAAAAATCAACTTCTTACAGGTCACAAAGTAAGCCCTCCAATAAAACTGTTCCCTTAAACAGTCATGTTCACAGGACCATGAACATAGCAGCATCTGTTGCAGCATTATTTTTAATCGTCTAACTGACCATGGGCAGACCAGAGAAACCACTATTCTCTTCTATATTTAAGCAAAGCACTGCCAGATTTCCTTGGTTTCCAATGCTGAGTACAGATCAAAGCTCACTAGTTTCAGAATGTTATTCTTCCTGCTTCTGTGACAATAGTGTTTCTGATCTTAGCCTTTTTTGAATAAATATAATCCCAGACGGGGAGAGATTGAGAGACTAGATTACTGTGAATGTCTTGTTTTGCTCCCTCATCACTCATCTTGTTCTTAAAATGTCAGAATTGTCTAAGTTCACTTCTCCTTTACCTCATTAAAATGTAAACACACTGTCTGCAAATGAACTTCCTTAGGAGAAGCAAGAAAGTCTAGCTCAACTAATTTGAAACAATAACTGGAACCAATAACAATCATTTTACTGAAAAGAAGATAATTTTACACGAAGTACATATTGCCACCTTGGGTATATTTGTTAAGAGGATATACCTTTCGTAGGGAAAATAGTTTAGTAAATTATTAAAGACCAATTTAATAGAATTTTAGTATTGGTTTTAAATTATGGTTTTGAAGTCTATGCAATGACATGAGGAAAAGTATGTTACTAATGTCACAGGGAAAAAGATGACAAATGTATTCTCATAAATGTATATACAATGATTAACAGAATGAAGTCCAATGTGCTTACCCAGGCCAGCATGATCTGGCTGCCAGCCCAGCTCTCTGACCACATCTCGTCTTTCAGTCCTGGTCTTATGCTGTGCTACAGTAACCCAGCACCTGTTCTGGGTCCTCATACATCAGTGTTTCTGTACCACAGGGCCTTTGCACATGCTCTTTGCCTGGAATGCTCCTTTCCATTTCTTCACATGCTAGGTCCGTCCTAGTGATTCAAGTCATGACTCACTATCACCTTCTCGTGAGGCTCTTCCTGAGCACTTGATCTAATGAAGACACCTCATATTTCCTTATTATCTTGTTCTATTTTCTCCACAGTGCAGGTGATGGACTGAAATTATCCTTCTTTCTCTTAATCACTAATTATTTTTCTTTTTACTCTATGATGTCAGGAGCTTAGCTTATTGTTTCCAATTAGATCCCTAGATCCCAGAATAGAAGTTGGTCCATTAATGTCTGTTCTATGAATGAATGAAAATATGCATAAGAAAATGTAAGGTAATACATCAAACTGCCATCGCTTTCAAAAAAACTACTGAGGTTAAGGGTGATTTTTTTCCCCCTTTATTCTTACATTTTTTATGTTTTTTCTAATAGTATTCTATTTTATGATGAAAAAGAAATTATTTACCTTCCAAATTGCCCACATGAATGTGGAAAAGACAGTCCATTGTATGTGCCAAAGGATGATAAATGCATAATTTGTTCCCTTAGTAAACTAACTCCATAGAGCCACAAAATTAAGAACATTTGCGTCTGCCTTCAGAAAATTTAGATCTAACTCACAGAGAAACTGATCCCATTAACTCATTCAGAAGCATTCTATTTTTTATCTTTCTTCTAGAAAACTGTATAATCAAAATTGTGTTTAGAAAGTTTACCTCAACAGAAACCAACCTTTCTGTATATGCTATAGGCTCATATTTGCATTCAGCTTTCTGGAAAGTGCTTAGTTATATTAATTATAAGTAGCTTGTCTTAATTTTTAAAAAACTAACCTCATTAAGTAAAGATCATTTAAAACTTCTAATCATTACGGTGAAATGAAAGTTTAAAAAAAGTAAAAGTGCTAGTTGCTTAGTCATGTCCGACTCTTTGTGACCCCATGGACTATATAGCCTGCTAGGCTGCTCTGTCCATGGAGTTCTCCAGATAAGAACAATGGAGTGGGTAGCCATTTCCTTCTCCAGGGTATCTTCCTGACCCAGGGATCCAATCCAGGTCTCCTGCATTGCTGGCGGATTCTTAACCATCTGAGCCGCTTACCATCTAGTAGATCCATGGGATCACAAAGAGTCAGATACGACTAAACGACTAACATGGTGAAATGGCAACATATATTTGGTAAAATGGATTGTAGGTGCACATAAAATGTCTGGAAACCATGAATTTTGACCAGAAAATTTTGAGGGAGCGAGGATTTATATATATATATATATATATTTGAATATATATATATTTGAATTGTTCAGTAGGTCTTCCAATAAGGATTTTCCTGTTTCTGTAGTTGAGTAAGGGGAGGGGCAGGGACGAGGGCAAGGGGAAGCGGAGGGGAGGTGTAAGGAGAGAAAAAGAATCCCCAGATCTCTGAGACAATGAGGTATGGAAGTTCTCCCAGTGAATGGCCCACTTACGCCACCTACTGGATTCTTGCTGCACTGCTTAGTCATGCCCTGATTTCAAAGTCGGTTGATTCTTCCTGTCCTCTGACCACCTAGGAATCCTCTAAACTTTAAATCCCCTATTTGATTTCCTTCCATCTATAAAGCCCTGAGACTGTCAACTGATGTTCACTTGACCTGAGTTCTGGCTATCTTAGTGAAAAGGACTTTCTGAAAATGGACTCCTCTGTAAGAACTTTGCTCAAGGCTCCTCCTCTGCAAAGCCAGGTGTAGCCCCTCCTGCTGGCAGACAGCTCATCTTGCCTTGTATTGTGAGGGAGGTGTGTCTGTCTCCCCCTAGTGTGTGGTCCCTGGGGCCACACTGCTTCCTCCCACCTGGAGTGTGATAAGCATGGTGCTAATTGAGGCAGAGTTTGTTCAAGCATACGCTCATTTCATCCTCATTACCACCCTGTGAGTGGATACTGTCATCTGTACTTCATAACCGAGAAAACTAAGGCACAGAGAAGTGAAGTAACGTGTCCACCCAGGGAAGAAGTGGCAGGCAGTTACTCCATGGCCTGCACCCAGCTTTCAGCCACTCTGTGGACACCGAGGTGTCTTGTCTGCTTCCTTTGTGCAACTGGCCCTGTGTTGACCTGGCACAGGGGGCTGCTGTGCTGGGGTCAGCACTGCCCTCCAGGGCCCCTCCTCCTTCCCCACTCCGCTCTGTGCCCGGGATTCTGGCCTCTGTGGACTTTCCTCTATGTCTCTTCAGCGATGCCATTGCCCCAAACCACTTTCCCTAAACACCCTCAGCAAAATAATGCTGCTCCATTTCTAGATTCTTCCCTCCTTTTGTTTTCTTCATGACTTCCTGAAATTATCTCATGCATGTGGTTTTGTTTTTTCTTATGCAGTTCTTTTTAAAAGGAAGACTCACCTTGAGGGGTTGTGATGAGGTCTTATTTGTAATTTTTATGCATTGATCTCTTTACTTGGCTGTGCCAGGTCTTAGCTGTGGCACCAGGATCTTTGATCTTCGTTGTGGTATGTGGGATCTTTACCTGTGGCATGCAGAATCTTAGCTGTGACATGTGGGGGCATAGTTCCTTGACCAAGGATTGAACCCACACCCCCTGCGTTGGAAACATGGAGTCTTAACCTCTGGACCGCCAGGGAAGTCCCTCATGTATGTAAAAAAGTTTTCATTTGATTTCTACTAGCCTTCTCAATAGAATGTACCTCCTCTAACATCTGCCTGCAGTTTGGGTGTGGTCAATGGGAAGCACTTGCACAACCTGGCCTCCCAGAAAAAGGGCAAGGAGTACTTCTTTCCTTAGTTTTTGCCCTGTTGGGTGGCAGGGGCTGGCTTCCAAGCTCTCCCGGGGCAGGGTCCCTCTCCAAAGCTGCAGCAAGTCTCTCAGGTTCCCAGGACCATTCCTCCCCTTGCCCCTTCAGGCCAGGGTGGCAATGGCTCCCTGCTGATGCCAGCCATGTGGTGCTACACTATCCCTTATTGGCTTCTCTTAATCCTCCTCTGTTGCTCTTCTCTTCAGTCCCTAAGTTATGTCCGACTCTGTGACCCCATGAGCTGTGGTGTGCCAGGCTTC
This sequence comes from Moschus berezovskii, assembly GCF_049115385.1. Classification (NCBI taxonomy): domain Eukaryota; kingdom Metazoa; phylum Chordata; class Mammalia; order Artiodactyla; family Moschidae; genus Moschus; species Moschus berezovskii. The sequence continues at coordinate 50,772,428 of NC_142466.1, read as the reverse complement.
CCTGTCCTTCACCTTCTCCCAGAGTTTGCTCAAACTCATGTCCGCTGAGTCAGTGATGCTACCATCTTACCCTCTGTCTCCCCCTTCTCCTCCTGCCCTCAGTTTTTCCCAGCATCAGGGTGTTTTTCCATGAGTTGGCTGTTAAGTATTGGAGCTTCAGCTTTATTATCAGTTCTTCTAATGACTATTCAGGGTTGACTTCCTTTAGGATTGACTGATCTGATCTCCTTGGTGTCCAAGGGACTCTCAAGAATCTTCTCGAGCACCACAGTTTGAAAGCATGAATTCTTCAGTGCTCAGCCTTCTTTATGGTTCAGTTTTCACATCCATACATGACTACTGGAAAGACCATAGCTTTGACTATACAGATCTTTGTTGGTAAAGTGATGTCTCTGCTTTTTAATATGCTGTCTAGGTTGGTCATAGCTTTTCTTCCAAAGAGCAAGCATCTTTTCATTTCATGGCTGCAGTCACTGTCCACAGTGATTTTGGAGCCCAAGAAAATAAAATCTGCGACTGTTTGCACATCTATTTGGCAAGAAGTGATGGGATTAGATGCCATAATCACACACATCTAGAAAATGTCCTTTTATTCAATTCTCCTTCACTCCCCACCTGAGGGTGCCATCCACTTCCTATAGGTACCCTGACTAATTCAGCGTCCAAACATCACCTCCACTCACTGAAATTCTTCCCACCCTCTGAATCCACCATTCAGTCTAATAAGTTAAGGCTTTATGGTTCCAGATGTCTTTGTTAATGGGCAAACCTAGTGTTTGCCCAAACCAATTCCCAAACCAATAATGACTATTTGTCAGATTGCTCCCCACCCCTGGCCCAAGATTTAAATGTTTTGAAGTGAGGAAGAAGAACACAGGAGCTGGGAAGAGAAGCGGGAGAGAAGGGGAAAGGGAGATGACAGAGTCCCAAGGATAAGCTCTGCCGAGGTCCTAAGGACAACTTCAGAGAAGGCTGTCCCCTGCAGTGGTCACAGCCAGACACTGGAGGGGATGAGTACAGTAGGAGTCACAGCTCTGTTGCTTCAAAGCTGGGAGCATCTAACCTCTCAGAGCCTCTTAATTTATAAAACATGAGTGGCAACAATATATGCTTCATAAGGTTGTTATGAGGATTAGATGAATCACGCAAGGAAAACACTGCGACATCAGCCAAGTGTTCTGTAAATATTAGCAGTTATGGACTCCATTACAGAAGCATCTGGTGTTCCCAGTGGTTTGTGAGGCTTGGGTGAAACCACTCACTTAGCCATCAGGGAGCTACAGGGGATCTACTGAGGGGACGCAAGTGCCACCTGGAAAGCAGAGAGCTCGGAAGTCAGGAAGTCCTGGATTCAAATGTTGATTTTGTCAATTCATAGTTACTTGACCTTGGGCAAGTTTTACTTAAACTTTCTGTGTCTCAGTTTTCTCATCTGTGAAATGGAGGTGATTATACCTACCTCACAGCATTACTATGAGGGTTACATGATAGCAGAATGACTATCACATGAAATACTCAGTTTTAACTTCTTGCTTTTAAACCAGGGTGATTCTGGAGATATAAATGTCATGGACAGAGAGAGAGAAAGAGAGAGGGAGAGATTTGTTTTGTTTTTGGTCCCCCATCTTGTGGGGTCAGAACCTGAGCTACTGGACCTTGGGGAATTCCCAGCACAAATAGATTTATTATAAAGAAGTGGCTAACGCAACTGTGGAGGTTGTTGCGTCTGAAATCTATAGGGCAGGCTGGCAGTCTAGAAAGAAATCCGTAGGATTTCTTTGTTACAGCCTTTCAGTTGAATGTCTTCTTAGGAAACCTGTTTGTTCTTATGGCCTTCAATTGATTGGATGAGACCCACCTACATTAAGGAGGGTAAACTCAAAATCAACTAACTGTAAGTATTAATCACATCTACAAAATACTGTCACAGCAACATCTAGACTAGTGTTTGATCAAACAGCTGGCCACCATAGCCGAGCCAAGTTGACACAAAATCAACCAACACAGTGATTGTTTCAGTTCCATTCAGCACAAGCCTCTAAAGATCATGTGTATGCTAAGTCGCTCCAGCTGTGTCTGACTCTTTGCGACACCTTGGACTGTAACCCACCCAGCTCCTCTCCCATGGGGTTTTCCAGGCAAGAATACTGGAGTGGATTGCTATGTGCTCCTCCAGGGGATCTTCCCAACCCAGGGATGGAAACTGTCTCCTGCGGCTCCTGCATTGCGGACAGATTCTTTACTGCTGAGCCACCAGGGAAGCCCCTTAAAGATCATAAGATGACATATTTCTAAGAGGTATGTGTGTGTTTTCTCTGCTTCTCAGTTAAGTCATGAATCTTCAACAAGAGGAGAGGTGAAAATTGGTCCTTAAGGGACAAAAATAAATCTATATTTTACAATGGTCTGTGAGCTCTCCAAAGTCAAACTCTGTCTGACATAATCTTATTCCTTAGGATTTAACTTTTTTCATTAGGAAGAAATTAAATTAAATTATGTATTATACACTTTATATTATAGAATTTAACAATATAGTTAGGCTTGATTGGCTGGATGGCATCACCGACTTGATGGACATGAGTTTGAGTGAACTCCGGGAGTTGGTGATGGACAGGGAGGCCTGGCGTGCTGTGATTCATGGGGTCACAAAGAGTCGGACACGACTGAGCGACTGAACTGAACTGGTTTAAATATATTAAATTAAAGTATTTTCCTGAGGGGGTAATGATGAACAAAAAAAGGTAAACACTGCTATAGGCCCTTCTGCAGAACATGTTTAAATATCTCTAGGAAAGAAAGGAAGGGCACAAAAAACTGTGCATTTTGTTGCTGTTCCATCTTTAATTTTATGAGTGATGAGAGGAGTTTGTGTTCTTTGATTTAGCCAATCTTTTAAAAAAATGTGGCTATTAAGTTGTAGTAACTCAATATTAAAAGTAATTTTCATAGAAATTTGTCCTATTGTCAATAGCTGTGGCATTAAGGCAGCATTACTCAGTTTCTGACAGCAGAACCTGCACACTCCACAGCAGTGCCTTCGTTCCCACCGCCCAGAAGAACCTTATTACAGGCCTGATGAAACAAGTTATATTTATGATGATGACTTGCAGTTAAATCTACAGCCAAGACCTCTTCCTTCTGAGCCTTTGTCCTGTTCAAAATGCCATTTATTTCGAGAAACTGCTAGTTATTTCTGTTGAGCATCAAATGAGCTGTCAGCCTGCTGCCTAAAATAAAACTGCTTGTTTCTGAGGACCTTTCAAAGTTTCCTTTAAATGGGAGGTACTTAAACAACCAGAGCATAGTCTGCAACTCCATCCCTCTTTAAAATGTGTGACTTGGGCAGGTAACCTGACAACTCTGAGCCTTGGTTCCTCCATTCTTGTATGTATACATATTTGATATACAATATTTATTAGTTTTTTTCTCGGTCATATCCAACTCTTTGTGACCCCATGGACTGTAGCCCGCCACGCTCCTCTATACATGGAATTCTCCAGGCAAGAATACTGCAGTGGGTTGCCATGATGATTTAATATTTCTATTTATCACAATATATATTTCTATATATAGCAAAATGATCACTACAGTAAGTTTAGTTAACATCCATCACCAAACGTATTTACAAAGTTGTTTTGTATGATGAAAACCTTCAAGATCCATTCTCTTAGCGACTTTCCAATAAACAATACAGTATTATTAACATAGTCCCCGTGCTGTACATTATATCTCCATGACTTCTTTATTTTATAGCTGGTAGTTTGTACTTTTTAACCCTCTTCTCTTTTTCCCACCCCACCACCACCTGCCTCTGGCATCCACGAGCTTTTTTCTTTGTTTGCTTGCTTGGTTAGTTTGGTATTTTGTTGTTGTTGTTTAGATCCTGCATATAAGTGAGATCATGTGGTATTTGTCTTTTTCTGTCTGATGTATTTCACTTAGCAAAATGTCCTCAATTTTACATTGTCACAAATAGCAAGGTTTCCATCTTTTTTGTGGCTTACTAAATATTCCGTTGAATGTATAAAGCACATTTTCTTCATCCATTCATCTGTTGATGGACACTCAAATTTCTTCCATGGTTCCTTCATCTTGAAAGTGGGAATTAAAAAAAAAAAAGTGGGAATAGTGATGTCAGCCTGCCCCACCCCAGAAAACGGTAAACCACAAAGTGCTACCAAATGATAAGCTTTTTCTTATCATGATGAAGCAGAAGCTTCAGTATTTTCTGTAAATAGGTTTATTACTAATGAGAAGCTGTACCCACTCTGTTCCATCCAGCTGTCTATTCTTCTGCACACTCTTAACCTGACTACTTGGGCCCATCCTCTAGATCTCTGCAGAGAGTTACCTCCACAGAGAGATCCTCCTTGACCCCCAGCCGAGGCAGCCCCTGGTTATAATCTGTCACAGCACCCTTCAGTGCACTTCCATTTTTAACACTGCTCACCATCTGCACATATACATTTATTTCTGTGATTATGTATAAAATGTCTGTCTCCATTCCTGGAACAGAAGTTCCACAGAGCAAGTTCTTCATCAGCCGTGTTCATAGCTCTTGTCCTAGTGTCCTGCACAGGGCCCAGCCCTTAGTGGGCATTCAACAGATATTTATTAAAAGTGAATAAACTTGAGAATTCCATGGCAGTCCAGTGGTTAGGGATTTGTGCTTCCACTGTGGGGGACACATGTTCAATCCCTGATAAGGGAACCAGGATCCCTCATGATGTGAGGCCAAATTAAAAAAAAAAAAGTGAATAAACATGGCTGTCCCATTGAAAACTCCCTTTCCCAAAATTTGAAGGGAAAATCTGGCGTTTATCTTCTCTTCCTAACTTTCCCCAAAGAACCCTTTTCTTCAGAGAACCCCTCTGCAGAGTCAAGAAAGAAAAATAGAGAAAAGAGAGCTTAACTTTTGTTCAGACATTGTTAAATCTTCTTAATATACATTTAGAGACTTCATCAGTAGAAAGTCAATCTTAAGAAACTGTCTTCCTCATAATTATTTTCAAAAATTGAGACAGGGTTGACAGAAGCCTTTCTCTTGAACTACAGCGACCTTGAACTTGGTGACCAGTCTCGTGACAAGCCCATCCCTTACCCAGGGCGGGGCATGGTTTTCGTGGGCACCTCGCCTTGCTCTGGAGTCTTGTTGGTCCTCCTTTTCTTCCCTATTCCCCATTCCCAGGCCCCTGTCAGGCACTGATCCCTTAGGAGAATGAATTTGGCATCAGTTGAAAATAAAATATGATACACAAATCCGTTTTCATGTGATGATATGCTTTCCCTTGGGATTAGTGTGGACGATCACACAGCTGTTATCTATGATTAAGCATCTGGCCTCTGTACAGTACTGTGTTGGGTATTGAGGAAAATGATCAAAAACATGGTTGTTGGCTGACTTCCACTTCCAAATAATATGGGGGATTAGATACTTTGAACAAATTCCTGCAACAAAAGACTTTCAAATTCTGGATCAAATAATATAAATGTCCTATGAATTAATAGGTGACAAGAAAATAAAGGAAATCCCCTAAGGTCAAAAAGAAAAACCTAAAAAACTGAGGGGAGGAGGAGAGAACAGACACTAAGGGTGCCCATATACGGGATGTACCTATTTTATTTTGTCATTTTTTTATTAAAATTTTTTATTTATTCTTTTTGGCCATGTCACTTGGCATGCGGGATCTTAGTTCCCCAGCCAGGGATCAAAGTCATGCCCCCTGCAGTGGAAGCTTGGAGTCTTAACCACTGGATTCCTGGAAAAGTACCTGTACCTATTTTAGTGACTGAGAGCCTTGGCTTTTAAGACCCTTACAGGGCCAGGAGACAAGTCCTGTGGCTCCCCCTAAAACTGTACTGGAATTGATGCCCCAGTACAAAACTGAGATTGTCAGAGGGATATGCCTTGGATGAAAGAGAAGACTAGAAATTCACAGTCCTTGGCCGAGAAGACAAGGAAGCTTATCTGCCTGGGCCTTGGCTCTGGGTGCAGCAGGTAGAGTGTGGGGAGATCTTCCATGAGAATTTGTAACCACAAAGCTGTCCTCACAGAGTTTTGGATTTCACACCACTGGGAACCCCTCTACAGAGTCATTAATATAAAAAAGTGGTTTGGGGCTGGTAACAGCTTTGGGGGTGTCTGGCAGAAGCAAAGGCAAACATTTCTGGGAGAACACTCTCAACCCAGGTTGCCTTTCCCACAGAGAGAGCCCCACAAACCTTGTGCCCAGAAACACAAATCCAAAAATACATGCAAAAACAAAACATGATTTCATCCATCTTGGGAGTTTACAACCATTTAGAAAGACAAGGCACACATTCAACAAAATGCTATGCTGAGATCAATTTCACCACAGACTTTGCAGAGCTGTTGCTTCAACCCAGAATTTCTCAAAGGCAAATCTCTCAGGTACCATAGATGCTAAAGAAGAAAACTTTTGTGTTGCAAGACATTTTCTATGCCCCTAAGAGTCACCTATGACTTGTAGATCCCACAGCTAGCTCCTAGCAAGCGCCTGAGAACCAGGAGACTTGTACTTGCACAATCAGACAAGGCTCACTGGAATTCTGGAACTAGGTGTTTAAATATTGCCCACTGTGGGCTCTCAACCAGACCACTGGGGTTACAGCCCCTGCTTTACCACTTCATTTATCCTCTCAGTGCCTCCGTGTCCCCATTTTAAAAACCATGGGAGTCACAGGCCTGACTTCACAGGCATGAGAGGATTGAGGTTTATTCGTTTAAAGAAGTCAGCCAAGCGCCTGGTACTGTGTTCAATGAATGTTAGCTATTATTATTCTCATTATAAACTACTTACCAAATCTAAATGATGTCTCATTGGGCATGCACTCAAATACTCACCTCAAAAAGCATTCAGAAAGTCAATTCTAAAGTCAAATCAATTCAGGTACATTGTCTCCTATAGGAGCAATTTATCTTCCCCTCTCCAACAGGATGAACCAGGTCTTCCCTTGGGCTAGACAGAATTCTTAGCTATAATAGTCAAAAACACAATCTGTATTGGGAAAAAGTTGAGAATTTGTACTTGATCAAAATTCAAAACTTTTAAGCTTCCAAGAACACCATTAAGAACATGAAAAGACAAGTCACACCCTGGGAGAAAACATTTATATATCATGTGTTTGATAAAGGACTTGTGTCCAGAATACGAATTCTCAAAACTCAAGAAGACAAACAACCCCATTAAAAAACAACCTCATCAGAAATTCCGTGGTGGTCCAATGAGTAGGACTCCATGCGGTTTCTGCATAGGGCTCAGGATTCTGCAAACTGCAGCATAACCGAAAAGGGAAAAAAAAAAAAAGCACATCCTTAAAAAATGAGCCAATTATTTGAATAGATATTTCACTAAAGATGGTGTAGGTGTAATTAATATACACATAAAAAATGTTAATGGCATTAGTCACAGGGAAATGCAAATTAAAATCACGATGAGATATACTTCACGGCCACTAGTGTTGACTTAAAGGAAAAACTTTTCCTTGTATTTCCTGGGCAATTCTGCCCTGTTCCTTCCAAATGTTTATTTACCTTGTTTTTTTTTTTAAGGAACATATAATTAACATAAAACATTAGTTTCATGTATACAGTACAATGATCCAGGATATGTTCATATTGCAAAATAATCACCACAATAGGTCTAGTTCCATCCCCACACATGGTTACACGTTTGTATGTGTTTTATTAAAATGAAAAGTTCCCCTAAGATTTGTGTCCATCTTTTCCACACACCTACCCTGGGAAGTACCAGCACTAGTACCTGTGACAATGAGTAGGTAATCAGTTCCCTCATGACACTTCCTTCTTGTCTCCCTCTCTCCTCATCCCCAGTTAGAAAAGGGCCTTACCAACTGGTTCCTCTGTCCTTTGCTTCCTGATTCTTAACTGTTTACCGCACGCCAGATACCTGTGATGAGCTTTGGAGACACGGTGGTGAATAACACATGGGCTTTTGAAGGGCCTTGGTTAAGGTAAAAACTGTAGAGAACAAAATTGACAGGTAAAAATGTTGGAGATGAAGTTCAGTGGGGGATGGGGGGATTGTTTGTTTTTGCCTTCTTCTGGATTCCCTCAGTAGAACTGTGAAATCTGTTTCTCTCTCTGAGGTTAATTTGATCCTTTTCCAATTCTTCCTTCTTTAAGTTTCTTTCATTATTGTTTTCCTTAGTCTCCTATTGGCTTCCTTCTTTGTTTTTAGTCTGATGAATTATACGCTAATTTCCTGCTTCTTACTTCACCCACAAACAGCCCAGATTTAAATACTGAAAAAAAAAAATATGTGCAAATGTTCAAAAGAGACAAACTTCCAGTTATAAGATAAAAAAGTCCTGGGTATGCACAGCATGCTGAGTATAGTTAACAAAACTGTATTGTATATTTTAAAGTTGCCAAGAGAGTAGATCTTAAAAGTTCTTATCACAAGAAAACAAGTTGGAGTGATGGATATTAACTAGACTTATTGTAGTGATCATTTTGCAATATATACATATAACAGATCATTATGTTGCATACCTGAAACTAATATATGTCAGCTATATCTCAAAAAATTTAAATTAATTTTTAAATCTGAAGGGAAAAAATCATAGACTAATCTATAGAATGGAAAAGTGGGCTGGATTATGTCATTTTTAGTTCAGTTACAGATTCAGCAGAATTTTGATGTCACTGATAGGATGTAGGTTTGCCTTCCTTAACCAACAAATTACCTGACAGTGAGTAGAAAATATCTCCACATTTTGTTTAACAGAAAGGTTATCATTATCTGCAGTGAGAATTAAGAGCTCATTCCAATCAGAACTTTTCAACCCCTGAGGGGGCCCTGGGCTATGGGATACAGGGGTTCACACTGCTGGAGGAACAACACGTTCGAGGTCCTAGCACAGTGCCTTCCTGTCCCAGTACACTGGAACTTGAACCTCTAGGAATGAAACATTGAGATACTGACTGTGCAATTTACAAAACTACAAAGGACTTTTTTTTCTCCTCCAAGCAAAGAGCTAAATTTAGCAAAAACAAATTTAAAATAGAATTGACAGGAGGGGCAAGAGGGAGCCCCCTGCAGTGCTCTCAACATCTGTGTCTTGATCTGAAAGGCGCGGAACACTTAGGATTCTTGCACTTTATGTTTTTGATCTTTCAATATAAAAGTTTAAAAATAGAGATGGGTGGTGGTGATGGTTAAACAGCACTGTGAAGGTACTTAACGCCACCGAACTGTACACTTAAAAAACATTTAAAATGGTACCTTTTGGGTACATTTTACCACAATTAGAACGCACATATTTAATTTAGGGCAGTTCAGCGTCATATATTAAAGGATGGTAATCAGCCTCAGTGATGGCAAAGTTATCTTTGCCATCTTTCTGCTTGGAGAATTTGCCTTGACTCGGTGTTCATTTTCCCAAATTCCCTCCTTCTCAAAGACTATAACTTTGAGTAGAAAATGGTGTAATATCTGCAAGTGTGGCTCCTGTCTGGGCCTTCTCCTGACGCTGACCCAACCCCACCCTCATACTGTCCTCTGCATGCAGGAACTTCCAGGGTCGGGAAGCTGAGCAAAGTCCTCAGGTTCAAGGGGAGGGCAGGGTGCAGAGCAGGGCGAAGAGCGGAGGGAGAGGCCCAGCAGTATCTCTGCAGTCCTCCTATCTCTGGCTTCCCCTCACCTCTCCTCCCCCAGCCCCAGGCAGGAGGCCAACTGTAAACTTTGAAATGAGAAAGAGACCCTAGGTCATCAAGTTCCACCTCCTTATTTTTAATCATTTTATGTTTTAATGAGACAAAGCACAGAGAGGTGAAGGGCCTTTTCCTGGGTCACACAGCCAGCTGGAGGCTGAGCCAGGACTAAAGTTCAGGTCTGCTGGTGCCCGTCGCTGTACCTGCTGTATATCTCGAATGCGGCCCTCTCTCTATGTTGCTTCAGAGCCCTTCTGTCCCTCTTTCCTCCTCTATCTCACTTTTCTGCCAAGGCATTTGTAAACAGCAACTTTATTGAGGTATAATTCACATATCAAAACACCGGCCCATTTAAAGTATACAATTCAATGTTTTTGGTATGTTGAGAGTTGTGCAACCACATCAATTTCAGAACATTTTCACACCCCCAAAAGGAAATCCTTTTTCTACATATCTCATATAAATGGATTCCTACAGTAGGTGGTTTTTTGTGACTGGCTTCCTTCACTTAGGCTCATCCGTGTCGTAGCTCTCCAGATCACCGAGTTGTTCTGGTCACAGCAGGTGGAATAAGGAGGCAAAAGGAAGCACAGGAAAGAGAATTTGGAGGATGACAGCACGGCAGCACAATGAAAGGAAGGTGAGAATCTCTCCTGTGTACCACACACCCGGGCAGGCTGCATCTGTGCATTACCTCATCTCATTTAACCTTCGTAGCCTGAAAGCATCACTATCCACAGTTCAGACGTGAAAACTGAAGAGGATTTCAGTAGTTTTTCCAAAGGAACACAAGTCATAAGGTGCAGAGCCAGCCCACTATGTTTCACTCGATACTCCAGGTCCCTAATGTAGCTGTCAGATTCCAAAAATGGGGATTTCACAACCATGGTGGTGGGTGACTTCTGATCTAACTAATGTAGATATGTCTAAGAGTAATTAAGCAGAATATTTTCATTATACCTAGGTTTAATGTTAAATATTATATCTTTTACACGTTTGTCAGCAAGGAAATACCTCGAGTGAAGAAATTTCTTAAAATAAATAAATGAGATATGAGCCTTTAGATAGACTCTATTAAAAATAATTATGCTTTTTAGGAATATGTCTAAAATAGTCTCTCCAGATTGGGGTAAAAAATGGCGGTCACTTTTGAAAGTTGTTGAAAAAGTGCTCTTAAGTCATTTCACTTCCTTAGCGCAGAGTTTCCCCATTCAATACTCACACATTCCTCAGTGCAGTGCTGCCTCTAAGAGCAAAGGAAGAAAAAGACCTACCTGTGCAGTGCAGGCGACTGGATAAAGCGTGGCATGCTGATACCATTGCTATGGCTGGAAAATGGACTATCAGGGAATAGTCTCAAGATACACACAGTGAACAAAAGCCATGTGCAGGAGGACAGTGTGTATACTACGCTACCATTTGTATGAAAAGTATGTGTGTGGGAGGGAGTGGAGAATAAACATAAGCACACACACACACACAACTATTTGCCAGAAATCTGAAAAAATATAAAACCTGGTTGCCTGTGTGGAAGGGAACTGTGTGACGGGCCAGTGGTGAAAAGAGACTTCCTTCTCGAGCTTTTTGAATCTTTTAACTTTTGAACCGTGTGACCATATTACTTACGGAAACATACATATGTATTTTAAAATCCACTCCTGCATTCAACAAATATTAATAAGATTAGAGCATGACACTGGGCTTCCCTGGTGGCTCAGACAGTACAGAAACTCCCTGCAATGCAGGAGACCCAGATTCGATCCCTGGGTCAGGAAGATCCCCTGGAGAAGGGCATGGCAACCCACTCCAGTATTCTTGCCTGGAGAACTCTGTGGAAAGAGGAACCTGGCAGGCTACAGGTCATGGGGTTGCAAAGAGTTCGACACGACTGAGTGACTAACACTTCAGGGCATAACAGGTGCTGGTCTAGGTGCAGGAAATACAGCTGTGATTAAAAAAAAAAAAAATGGAAAATGCTCTCGTAGACTCACACCTCCTTGTTTCCAAGTGTCTGAAGAATGAAGGCAAAGACGAACTCCTCTGACAACAGTCATAACTTCTTCATAAGCAGGAATCATCCTCTCTGATTTTCTTCAGCATTTAGTCTGTATCACACTTAACAAGGAATCTCCTGCCCCTTTGTTTTCCTCGATGTTTCTTCAAGACTGCTCAGTGATGATCACCCTAATTCAGTTGCTATCACCTGTTCGCACAATTATCTAGGATTGTCCTGGAACTCGAGCATATCCCACCTCTCCATTCCCGTCACCCGCTTGTTCCCATGGCCACTACTGGGGGAACAAGAGAAGAGCAACCCCACCCATCCTAGCATGGTTAAGAAAGTGAGCCTGCATCTACCTCCTGCTGTTCTCGTCATTGTTGTTTTTTCCCCAGATCAGGCAAATCACTTGACCTGGGTGTATACCTCAGATTTCTTATCTACGAAGTGCAGCAATGACAGGACTATATCAAGGGCTGTTGTGATAATTAAATGAATTAGTATAGAAAACACTTACAACAGCGTTAGGTACATAGAAAGCTCTATGTGAATTTTATTAAACATTGCTTCTTTATCTTAGTCATTCGTTCCCCATCTGTCATCCCCTGCCCCTCAGGTACAGCCAATCTTAACTCCTTCATTTCTGGAATATATTATACATGCCCAATCACCCTTTATCCTCAGGATGGTCTGAACTACATGTTCTTGCTTTTCCTTCCTGCCTAGTAAGTCTAGGCTGTCACAAAGCTCTCCTCTCCTCCCCAGGTCTAAGACACTTCCAGAAGAACACTTCATTTACATGGCTCTCTCTCCCTGTAATCATGAGCTCCGCCAAGAAAGGGTCTATGTCGCCTTGTTTATCCTTTAACCCATCAGCCAGTAGGGGCCTGGGGATGCTGGTGGGGGAAGGTCTGAAGGGCAAAGGCAGGACCACCATTTTAGACCAAGCCTTTCATTCACAAAAGACCTTGGGCATACCTCCAAGTGCATTGCCCCATTTTGACTACTTTCATTTAAAAATGAAAACTACCAGGGCCTCAAAAAAAAGAAAAAGTTTACAGCAGGGGTCCACATACTTAAAAAAAAAAAATTGAGTTAGAGTTGCTTTATAATATTGTGTTAGTTTCATATATACAATAAAGTGATTCAGCTATACATATACATGTATTTGTCAGATTGTTTTCCACTAGAGCTTATCACAAGATATTGAATATAGCTCCCTGTGCTATACAGTAAATTCTTGTTGTTTATTTTGTATATAGTGGTGTGTATCTGTCAATCCCATACTCATAATTCAGTCCTCCCCCCCTTCCCCTTTGGTAACCATAAATTTGTTTTCCACATAACTTTTTAGGTAAAGGACCATACAGTAACTATTTTAGGGTTTCTGAGCCTTATGGCCTCTGGTGCGACTCCTGCCCTTCTATCTGCAAAGGCAGGGCAGCTACAAACAGTGCAGAGAGGACCGGTGCCTCCAGGCAAGGCAGCGAGACCAGGTAAGAGCCAGGGGACTCCGAGGTCACAGAACAGGACCTAAGCCAATTGCAGAAAAAGCTCGAATTGCTTCGTTTATTGTACTCAATATATTCAAATTAATCACACCCAATATTAAAGAGAATAAAGGAATTCACGAACAGCTCCGAAGAATGGCGTGGGCAGGCATACCGCGCCTGCGCTTCAGCAAGGGGCCTGGGGGCCGGTTTTCTGAGTGATCAGGGCACCCGAAGCTCCCAAAGCGGGCAGAGTCGGGGGCAAGTGCTCTCTGACCGCATCTCCAGTGAGGAACGGCCCCCAGCGGGTAGCATTACACCCCTGCGAAGTCTTTCCGCCGACCTTTCAAAACAACTTACCTACCAAATTTCACAGTTTATTCTAAATTACAGATTCCAAGTCTTACATCAGACATTTACAAACAATCAAGATGGGCGCCACACGGGCCGTTGTGACTCCATCTCTTTGCCTATTTCTAACAAATCACACGTTCTGTTCTAAACGCTATGGGCAGGGATCGTAATAGCACATTACAACATTGGGAGTAGATGTGCTCCAATAAAACTTTATTTACGGACACTGAAATTTGTCATGCAAATTTCACATGTCACAAAAATTATACTTTTGCCTTTCCATTTACTTTTAACCCTTTAAAAACGTAAAATCCATTTTTAGCTTACAGACCATACAAAAACATGTGGTCAGCTGAATTTGGCCTTCAGGCCTGTTAGCTGGAGGACTTCTGGTGCAAAGGCTTTTCTTTCTACTTCTAAGAGATGCAAATCAAAACCACAATGAGATACCATTTCACACCAGTCAGAATGGCTGCTATCCAAAAGTCTACATGCAATAAATGCTGGAGAGGGTGTGGAGAGAAGGGAACCCTCTTACACTGTTGGTGGGAATGCAAACTAGTACAGCCACTATGGAGAACAGTGTGGAGATTCCTCAGAAAACTGGAAATAGAACTGCCATATGATCCAGCGATCGCACTCCTGGGCATACACACCGAGGAAACCAGAATTGAAAGAGACACATGTACTCCAATTTTCATTGCAGCACTGTTTATAATAGCCAGGACATGGAAGCAACCTAGATGTCCATCTGCAGATGAATGGATAAGAAAGCTTTGGTACATATACACAATGGAGTATTTCTCAGCCATCAAAAAGAATGCATTTGAATCAGTTTTAATGAGGTGGATGAAATTGGAGCCAATTATACAGAGTGAAGTAAGCCAGAAAGAAGAACATCAATACTGTATATTAACGCATATATATGGAATTTAGAAAAATGGTAACCTGAACCCTGTATAAGAGACTGCAAAAGAGACATAGGCATTTAGAACAGTCTTTGGGACTCTGTGGGAGAGGGTGAAGGTGGAATGATTGGGGAGAATGGAATTGTAGCATGTATATTATCATAAGTGACCAGTCCAGGTTCGACGCATAAATTTTCCTCTGTTCATTTCTTTGCATTTGTGCTTTTTTAATAAAAATACTTAAAAAAAAATAAAATAAAAATAAGAGAATTTGGGGAAATGGTGTTTCCAAGGACCCATAAAATTAAGGTAACCATTTTTAGCAAGTTAAAATACAAAACATCTAGTTAAATTTGAATTTCAGGTAAAGAAGGAATAATCTTTTTTAATGTAAGCATGTTCTATGTGTATTTTATCTGGCACCCCTACTTCAAACAGTATATCGTACAACTGGGGAACTTGGGGAAGTATCCCCAGGGCATTGGTTTCAGGAGCTCCTGCGGATACCAATATCCAAGAATACTCAAGTCCCTTATATAAAATGATGCAGTCCAGTGAATACAGGAGGCCCTTCCAATACCTGTCTGTGAAACCCACACATAGAGGTCCGACTGTACTCTCTAGGTACAAAAATAGCAATCCCACCCTCTACCACGTGCTCCCCCCACCCCCTCCTGCAGGGTCAGCCAAGTTTGCACGTTCCCACGTGAAGATCCCTTTGAGCTCACCACGTGCACGGGAGAGCACTGACAATGCCTGTCAATCACTGGGGAAGCCGGAGGGTTTTCCGGACAGGAAATGAGGTGTGAAATGGGCGCGGAGACTTCTAGCTGGGCCCGGTGTCCCTCCCACCAGTGTAAAAATGCAAGATGATACACATAACGTGAGCAAACCTACTGGGAGGGCCTCAGACAAGGGTCCTTTTCCTTGGGGTGTTCAGAAAGAGAAATAAGTGATTACCTTTTACAAGCCAGAGCGTATAGATTGGCACTCTGATTATTTCCTTGTTTTTCCCAGCTTTTATTGCGGTTTGTAAGTAATAATAAATAAAAATGCCCCAGCCTCCTCTCAGTAAGTTTCCTGGAAGCAAAGAAGGGCTTCACTTGGGCTCCAGAACTGTGAAAAGCAGGAGGCAGTCTTCCACCAAGGACAGCATAGGGCAGGGAGGAATGTTGGGATGGAGGAAATGAGCATCCCAGGAATGAACATTTAAGGACAGAGTCGAGACTGCAGGAGTGTCCCCATGTTGAGACAGTCCCAGCCCTCTCTTGGGAGATTTATTTCTAGTTTATATCAGTTTATCACCCTTTCATGATTTTGTTCATTAATCCAAATACTGCTCTCCTGAAAACTTGCTTCTTCCAGGAAGCCACCCTCTCCACTCTCTTCTAAACTCTTAATGTCACCTCTCAATTGGAAATGGATCCTGCAGTAGCTGGAGACATCTCTTGAACTGAATTGTTACTGATATTTCCTATGATGGTATATTTCACTGCTTTGTCTTGTTTTCCTGGCACCAGACACATGTTCTTAAAGTGTTCCTGACCTCATGGTTGGTTAAGGGTATTTTGGCCCGTCAAGTCACAGCAGCCAACTATAGCAATAATCAGATTACCAACTGGAAGCAGTATTTATCAATAGTAGCACAGAAATATAAAAATGAATATAATTATTTGTTTTGTCATTTTATAGTTAAAGGCAGATTTCAAATATTTTGTGTCAATAATTGCTGTGATTGTTCATTGTTGTCCAGTCACTCAGTCATGTCCAACTCTTTGCGACCCCATGAACTGCAGCACACCAAGCTTCCCTGTCCTTCACTATCTCCCAGAGTTTGCTCAAACTCATGTCCATTGAGTCTATGATGTCATCCAGTCACCTCATCCTCTGTCAGCACCTTCTCCTCCTGCCCTCAATTTTCCCAGGCATCACTCTTCTCCAGTGAGTAGGCCCTTCAGATCAGGTGGCCAAAGTATTGGAGTTTCAGCTTCAGCCTCAGTCCTTCCAATGAATATTCAGGGTTGATTTTCTTTAGCATCGACTGGTTTGATCTTCTTGCTGTCCAAGGGACTCTCGAGAATCTTCTCCAGCACCACAATTTGAAAGCATCAGTTGTTCGGCGCTCAGCCTTCTTTATGGTCCAAGTCTCACATCTGTACATGACAACTGGAAAAACCATAGCTTTGACTATACAGACCTTTCTCTGCAAAGTGATGTCTCTGCTTTTCAATATGCTATCTGAGTTTATCATAGCTTTTCTTCCAAGGAGCAAGCCTCTTTTAATTTCATGGCTGCAGTCACCATCACAGTGATTTTGGAACCTGAGGAAAAAAAGGTCTGTCACTGTTTCTATTGCTTCCCCATCTATTTGCCATGAAGTGATGGCACCAGATGCCATGATCTTAGTTTTCTGACTGTTTAGTTTTAAATCAGCTTTTTCACTCTTGTCTTTCACTTTCATCAAGAGACTCTTTAGTTCCTCTTGACTTCCCTGTGGCTCAGCTGGTAAAGAATCTGCCTGCAATACAGGAGACCTGGATTCGATCCCTGGGTTGGGAAGATCCCCTGGAGAAGGGAAAGGCTACCCACTCTAGTATTTTGGCCTGGAGAATTCCAGGGACTGTATAGCCCATGAGGTCCTAAAGAGTCGCACATGACTGAGCAACTTTCACTAACTCTGTATATAAGTTAAATAAGCAGGGTGACAATAAACAACCTTGACATACTCCTTTCTCCATTTGGAACCAGTTTGTTGTTCCATCACTGGTTCTAACTTTTGCTTCTTGACCTGCATACAGGTTTCTCAGGAGGCAGGTAAAGTGGTCTGATATTCTCATCTCTTTAAAATTTTTCCACAGTTTGTTGTGATCCTCACAGTCAAAGGCTTTATCATGATCAATGAAGCAGCAGAAGTAGAGATGTTTTTCTGGAATTCCCTTGCTTTTTCTATGATCCAATGGATGTTGGCAATTTGATCTCTGGTTCCTCTGGCTTTTCGAAATCCAGCTTGTACATCTGGAAGTTCTCAGTTCAGGTACTGTTAAAGGCTAGCTCAAAGGATTTTGAGCATTACCTTGCTAGCATGTGAAATGAGAGCAATTGTGTAGTAATCGAAAACTGACCTTTTCCAGTCCTGTGGCCACTGCTGAGTTTTCCAATTTTGCTGGCATACTGAGTGCAGCAATTTAACATCATCATCTTTTAGGATTTGAAATAGCTCAATTGGAATTCCATCACCTCCACTAGCTTTGTTCGTAGTAATTCTTCCTAAGGCCCACTTGACTTCACATTCCAGGATGTCTGGCTCTAGGTAAGTGATCACACCATCGTAGTTATCCAGGTCATTAAGATCTTTTGTATAGTTCTGTGTATTCTTGCCACCTCTTCTTAATAGCTTCTGCTTCTGTTAGGTCCACACCATTTCTGTCCTTTATTGTGCCATCTCTGCATGAAATTCCAAGAATAAATCTGGTTTAAAACATTTATTTTACAAAGTTTAATTTTATGGGGAGAAGTAACATCATACATTTACTGTTCAATATTTGTAAAGAGCCAACAAATGTCAGTCTGCTATTTCAGATTATAATTTACAAATACCTTATTTTAAGTGGTCATTTAAAAGCAAAGACAATTACTTTTTAAATTTAACACTTCACCCAAATTACTATCTATTTATTTAAGTACTTACACAATTGATGCTCTTGCAAGAATTTTCCAATAGTATAGAGGAAACAGTGAAAACAAATCCTGAAATAAAATTTCATTTAAAAGTTTCGAATGAGTTGGAAGTTAAAATGTATATCAGAAAGGAGCACAGATACATCTCCCATTCGGTACAATAGCCACTATCTTGCTGATTTCTCTGTTTGCTAACAAAATAAAAACAAGACAAATAGATTATTAGCAGTGTTCATACTCCTGGGATAAATAACAATGTAAGTATGCTTGTATTTTTACCATAGGCCATTTATATGCAGTAGGAAGTTGGGAATAGTAAAACAAACATTTTGTGACTAATTCAAAGCTTAAAAATTGAAACCTTTAGTACACAATATATATCAGCTATTATGTATTTTACCAATTTTTTTTTCAAGAAGACCTTGTCAGGTTTCTACCAAGCTATGGAAGAAAACTGCACCTAGTTTTAGAGATATATTATAAAAAAAATTCATCTAATTCCAGAAAAAATAATATTGGACAAAGAAGCGAAACAGTAAGGATGACTAAGGCATTTGTTGCCAAGAATTAGGCTAACTGTCATCATAGCAATTGGACACCTAGATTGGATACCATCATAAAGGTCATAGAAGAAGCAAGAGAATTCCAGAAAAACATCTGCTACTGTTCGTTCACTAGGCTAAAGCCTTTGACTGTGTGGATCACAACAAACTGTGCAAAATTCTTAGACAGGAATACCAGACCACTTTACCTGCCTCCTGAGAAACCTGTATGCAGGTCAAGAAGCAACAGTTAGAACAGGACATGGAACAATGGACTAGTTCAAAATTGAGAAAGGAGTATGTCAAGGCTGTATATTGTCAGTCTGCTTATTTAACTTATATTCAGGGTACACCATGTGAAATGCATGATGGAATCACATGCATGGAATCAAGATTGCTGTGAGAGATATCAACACACTCAAATGTACAGATGACATCTAATAGCAGAAAACAAAGCGGAACTAAGGAGCCTCTTGATGAAGGTCAAAGAGGAGAGTGAAAAGCTGGCTTAAAACTCAGCATTCAAAAAACTAGGGCTTCTCTGATGGCTCAGAAGGTAAAGAATCTGCCTGCAATTTGGGAAACCCAGGTTCAATCTCTGGGTTGGGAAGATCCCCTGGAGAAGGAAATGGCAACCTGCTCCAATATTCTTACCTGGAAAATTCCGTGGACAGAATAGCCTGACTCTCGGGCTACATTCCATAGGGTTACAAAGAGTCAGACAGGACTGAGCAACTAACACACAGATATACAGATGATATCTAATGGCAGAAAACAAAAAGGAACTAAAGACCCTCTTGATGAAGGTGAGAGACGAGAGTGAAAAAGCTGACTTAAAACTCAGCATTCAGAAAACTAAGATCATGGCCTCTGGTCCCATCATTTCATGGCAAATAGATGGGGAAGCAATAGAAACAGTGACAGACTTTTTTTTTTCCTCAGGCTCCAAAATCACTGTGATGGTGACTGCAGCCATGAAATTAAAAGAGGGTTGCTCCTTGGAAGAAAAGCTATGACAAACTCAGATAGCATATTGAAAAGTAGAGACATCACTTTGCAGAGAAAGGTCTGTATAGTCAAAGCTATGGTTTTTCCAGTTGTCATGTACAGATGTGAGACTTGGACCATAAAGAAGGCTGAGTGCCGAACAATTGATGCTTTCAAATTGTGGTGCTGGAGAAGATTCTTGAGAGTCCCTTGGACAGCAAGAAGATCAAACCAGTCGATGCTAAAGAAAATCAACCCTGAATATTCATTGGAAGGACTGAGGCTGAAGCTGAAACTCCAATACTTTGGCCACCTGATGCGAAGGGCCTACTCACTGGAGAAGAGTGATGCTTGGGAAGATTGAGGGCAGGAGGAGAAGGCGCTGACAGAGGATGAGGTGATTGGATGACATCATAGACTCAATGGACATGAGTTTGAGCAAACTCTGGGAGATAGTGAAGGACAGGGAAGCTTGGTGTGCTGCAGTTCATGGGGTCGCAAAGAGTTGGACATGACTGAGCGACTAGACAACAAGTTTTTGGAATTCTAAGTGATTGAGCCTACAGGGAAAACTCATGATGTTAAGCCACTTCTTTTTCTTTTGGGTAATAGAAAAGTTCGCTGCTGATAGTGTCAAAACAGCAGCTAATACCGAAAAGTCAGCTGTAGTTATCTTCAAAATATATTTTTTCATTTTTCTGGATGATGAGTGCATTTTCTCTAGAAGTGCACTTTCTCTAGATCACGTCATTTCACTTGTATCATGTTCAGTGATTTTCTAAATAACTTAAGCTTTCTTATTTAAATATTCAAACTTACATTTTAGCAATTTTTATTGGGGAAAACTAGAGTATTTTTGCTCTTCTTAAACAGAGGGTAAGGAATTGAACATGATTTAATCTTTATTGATAACTAACTGAGCATTACTTGTGAAAATCAATCAGTGTATAGTCATTAAACAGTAATGTTCCCAGGGTCAACTGCAGGCAGTAGACCTCCATCCTGAGGAACACAGACCAGCCTTCCCTGCCTATGGCTGTGCGGTCTCCTCCCTCCCATCAGCTCTGACCCTTGCTGTTCTGCCCGTGTGCTGCTTTTGAAGTGTCCCCTTATTGTCTTCCCAAGAGCCTGAGACTGGCTCCAGATTCTCTGATTGTGTGACGATCGTATGCTTTGTGACAGATATTTGCTGTTCAGAGGCCCTGTCCCTTGTTTCCAGGTTCTGGGCTGAGCTCCTAAGTACTGACCTTGTTGGGAACAACTTTCTTGAAAGGAACTAGCAAACCGCCCAGATCCTAATACCTTCCTCCTTGTTCCCCTCATCTTCTATGTGTGCTTCAAAATTCCTCCCATAGAATTCCAAATCAACAACGGTTCACACTTAGATGGTGCTTATTCTCTCGCAGGCACTCACCGAAACCCTTTACATACATCAATCACTGCAGCTTTACAAGACTTCTCAGCTTATTTACTATTTCCAGGTGAAGAAAGGAAGGCACAGAGATGGCAAGTGACTTGCCTACAGGCACACAGCTGGTAAGTGGAAAAGCCGGGACTCTCCCCAGGCAGCCTGACTGCAAGGCCTGCATTCGTTTGTACTACCCTTTCCGGGACTCTGACTGCTGTCGTCCATCTCTGTGGATGTTGGTGGGACCTGAATGCGTAGAGGAGGACTGACTGGTCATGAGGTTTCACTGCCGTAGCCTCAGGCACAGCCATCTTTCTGAACAACTAGGTCCCTGCCAGGATTATCTGCTTTCAGACTTCTCCTCTCCTCCAATCCAAACTGCAGTTAGAACCAGCTATGAGCAATGATCCGGCATCTTTTGTGTGGCAGACACGGTTCCAAGCATCTGGCAAATAGCTCAGATCCCTATGAAACTGTCATCTCTTCATAATTATACACGGAAGGCTCAGAGACCTTAAGTGGCTTGTTCAAATCACACAGAGATTGGCAAAGCCACCATTTTCATTCTTCAGACACCTCAAGGACAAAAACCTCCATCATTCTCCATTTGCCTATAGGATAGAAGCCAAATTCCTCCCTGGCAGGCAAGGTGCCATATTATCTTTCCAGCCTTATCTCCCACTGGGCTCTAGCTTGACTCCTCTGTTCCAGACTCGCATGTCTGTGCCTTCTCCCCCAACCCACAACTTACTCCCAGAGCCCCGCCATCTAGCCCTGGTTCCCACGATCTAGAATATCTGTTTTTTTAACCTTTGTGCCCACTCAAGTCCTATTCAGTCTTCCCTCTCACACAGGGCCCTCCTTCATGAAATGCTCCAAGCCCCAGGAATCTCACTTCCCCCTTTATGCCTCCTGCTCAGACCAACTCCAGGTACCAGATCATTTGTTCAGGTCAGCTGACTCGTGAGGCCAGGCTCCACATATGGCAGACCCTTTAGCTGAATATTTTGACTCAATAGTGTCTCGCTTTGTATATATAGTTAGAAGCATCACAGAATTTTCCCTGTGAGCTGTTGTACCAAGAACTGGGGCAAAAACTCCTTTGCATGGACAAAGTGCAAACTAGATGAAATTTATCATTGGTGTTTTCTAATACAACTTCCCCTCCTTCTAAGTTATTCTAGCAAGTGAAGGTTATATCTATATGCTTTTTCACGACTCTTTTAAAATTTCAAATATGTGAATAATAATAGTAATGGCATACATATTACTGTGTGTCAGGAAGCAACAGTTAGAACTGGACATGGAACAACAGACTGGTTCCAAATAGAAAAAGGAGTACGTCAAGGTTGTATATTGTCACCCTGCTTATTTAACTTATATGCAGAGTACATCATGAGGAACACTGGGCTGGAAGAAGCACAAGCTGGAATCAAGATTGCCGGGAGAAATATCAATAACCTCAGATATGCAGATGACACCACCCTTATGGCGGAAAGTGAAGAGGAACTCAAAAGCCTCTTGATGAAAGTGAAAGAGGAGAGTGAAAAGGTTGGCTTGAAGTTCAACATTCAGAAAACAAAGATCATGGCATCTGGTCCCATCACTTCATGGGAAATAGATGGAAAAACAGTGGAAACAGTGTCAGACTTTATTTTTTTGGGCTCCAAAATCACTGTGGATGATGATTGCAGCCATGAAATTAAAAGACACTTACTCCTTGGAAGGAAAGTTATGACCAACATTACTTTGCCAACCAAGGTCTGTCTAGTCAAGGCAATGGTTTTTCCCGTGGTCATGTATGGATGTGAGAGTTGGACTGTGAAGAAAGCTGATCGCCGAAGAATCGATGCTTTTGAACTGTGGTGTTGGAGAAGACTCTTGAGAGTCCCTTGGACTGCAAGGAGATCCAACCAGTCCATTCTAAAACACCAGTCCTGGGTGTTCACTGGAAGGACTGATGCTAAAGCTGAAACTGCAGTACTTTGGCCACCTCATGCGATGAGTTGACTCACTGGAAAAGACTCTGATGCTGGGAGGGATTGGGGGCAGGAGGAGAAGGGGATGACAGAGAATGAGATGGCTGGATGGCATCACCGACTCTGTGGACGTGAGTTTGAGTGTACTCCGGGAGTTGGTGATGGACAGGGAGGCCTGGCGTGCTGTGATTCATGGGGTCGCAAAGAGTTGGACACGACTGAGCGACTGAACTGAACTGAACATGCTTTTATAAGCACATTGTGAGTATTTACTAATTTAGTTAACCCTAAAAATCCTTTGAGGTAGTTATTATTATTGCTCTCCTTTTACAGATGCGCTGACGGAGTCACAGACCGGTTAAAAAACTTGCCTAGTGTCACGCAGTTGGTGTTCAAAGCCAGATGTCTCATATGACGCTATATGGCCTCACCGAGAAAATAATGTAATTGTTTCTGATGGTGACACTAATGCCTGCTTTTAAAAAATCAGATAATAAACAAAGTAAGTGTATCACAGAACTATGATAACTGGAAAGCAAAACACATAATAATTCATTGCGAGACCAGCTTGGGTTCCAAATTCTAGTGCTAAGAATGCTGGTGATCTGGGGTTGACCACAGGGCTGACAGAGTCTGCAAGGCCCAAGCTCAGATGTCATTTCTTATCCTCTGGCTACAAGGAAAGAGACAGGAGGGAGGGCCCCAGAACACGGGACTGCTCCCAAAGAAACACACAAAGTATAAGGAGACTGTCACCCCTAATCCTATCACTCATGGAGAATCAAATAAACTACTCAAGCAGATATTAATACATGTTGGGTCCTATTTCAGAAATGGAACTACATTGTACATCCTGAGGTGTTTTTTTAGTTACAATTTTAAATAGCTTCATTGAAGTCTAATATATAAACCATAAAATTCTCTTGTTTTAACCATACAATTAATTTTAGTAAATTTACAGGGTTTTGCAACCATTATTGTGATCCAATTTTAGACCATTGTATCACCCCCCAAAGATTCCTTATACACATTGGTACTTACTCTTCATTCCCACTCCAGCTTTGGAATTGCTGCTCTTTCTGTATTGATTTGCCTATTCTAGACAGTTTGTATAACTGGGAGCATACGAAAGAATTTGGGTTCTTTTATTTATCATGATGTTCTCAAGGTTCATCCTTACTGTAGCATGTGTCAGCACACCATCCTTTTTGATGACTGCATGATATTCCATTATGTGAATATACCACTGTTGTCTATTCAGTCATCTGTTAGTGGACATCTGGATTGTTTCAAATGAATAATGCTGCTATGATACTCACATACAAGTCTTTGTATGGACCTGTTTTCGTTTCTCTGTGGTAAGATATTTAGGAATGAAACTGTTAGGTCTTGTAAAATTTTCCAAAATTGTTGTGCCATTTTGCATTCCTACTAGCAATACAAGAGAATTCTAGTTTTTCCACATCTTAGCCAATATTTGCTACTGTCTAGGTTTTTGAGTATACCCATCCTAGTGGGTGTGACGTGATATCTCAATGTTTTGATTTGCATTTTCCTAATGACATCAAACATCTTTCCATGTGCTTATTGGTCATTCACATATTTTCTTTCGTGAAATATCCATTCAAAAACGTGCCCATTCTTCAGTTGGTTTTTCTTTTTATTATTGTATCTTTATGTATTCTAGATACAAGTCATTCATCAGATATGTCCTGTATTTTCACTTTCTTCATGATATCTTTAGAAGCACAAAGGTTTTGAATTTTGATGAAGTCAATTTATCAATTTTTTCTTTCATTGCTTGTGCTTTTGGCATGATATCTAAGAAGTCTTTGCCTAACCCTGCCATGTTTTAGAGTTGAACTCCCTTCTTCCTCCCACTTACCAGTATGCCCTGGACATCTTTCTACCTCAGTAAATGCAGATCTGCACCATTATACTTCATAGTTTTGGTTTGGAACGAAGGGAGGGAAGAAAGGAGACAACAGGGCCAAACTATTCAAAATATCCAGGACAACTCTGTTTATCCTTGAGGTCTTCCCACTTTCCTTTTGTATTGTCTTGTGTCTGGTACCTCCTCTGTGGTTTGTGAATAGAAACTTTATTAGGTTATTAACTTCACCACAACATTTTATGTTTAATATCTTGGTCACACAGTTTCCTAGCCCCAAATTTCCTGTAGGAGGCTTAAGTCCCTCCATCACAGACTCTAGTGAGGGGATGCTCGTAAGAAACATGTGTTCCCCTGTAATTTGGAATTTGACAGCTGCTGCTTCTGGCATTGACTTCGTTCTCTGGAACTGGACTTGGCCTTGAGAGTGATGCAGCTTTGGGTAATGTATTAAAATGGAAATATGGAAAAAGAAAAGTAAATAGTAGATAACAGTAATTGGTATGTGTGTTTTAATGAAAGTCTGATGGATATTCCTGAACAAAATAGTGGTTATCATTTAACAAGCTCCAGATTGAGACGAATGGTTGCATCCTGGCCCCTGTCCTAAGTAAAGCTTTGCTGGCTTGACGGGTAGGATATGAGGTATCGTGTAAAGCTAGATGCTTCTTTAGGAAATAATTTTCAGAGTGAGGACACTAATGGAGAAAATCCAGGCTGAGGGAAAGAGCCTGTGAGAGGGGCCTCAGAATAAGAATGGGAAAGGCAGCTAGATTTCAGAGCTCAGGGCTGAAAATGCTAATCTGCTAAAAAGTGAAAGTCGCTTAGTCCAGTCCAACTCTTTGTGACCCCATGGACTATATAGTCCATGGAATTCTCCAGGGCAGAATACTGGAGTGTATTCTGGAGTAGCCTTTCACTTCTCCAGAGGATCTTCCCAACCAAAGGATCGAACCCAGGTCTCCCACATTGCAGGCAGATTCTTGCAGCTGAGCCACAAGGGAAGCCCAAGAATACTGGAGTGGGTAACCTACCCCTTCTCCAGGGGATCTTCCCAACCCAGGAATCTAACAGGGGTCTCCTGCATTACAGGCAGATTCTTTACCAACTGAGCTATCAGGGAAGCCTAATCTGCTAAAAGAGAGGGTCAATAGACAAACATTTTGATGAGAAGTCAAGTGGGATGGCGGGATCCTTTGGGGACCTAACTCCTACTGTTAGGGCCAAGAATTTGGAACTAGAGTACTAACACTGGGGAAAAGCAAGGCAAGCAGCGGAGAGAGATAAGGGCAGCCCTCAACCCCCACCCCTACTCCTGGCTGGACAGTGGCCATCCCAAGGTTAGAGACATGGCATTGAACAAAAAGGGTGTGTAAAAATCAACAAAAAGCTCCTCTAAGCTGATAGGTAAACTACTCAATATATGAGGCTGAAAAATGCAGAGGGAGATCTTTCAAAGTCCTTTAAGATGCAGCCTCGGGTCCTTAGCTTCTGTTTTTCATGTGGAAAACAACACAAAGCCACTTCAGGAGCCAACTGCTGAGTGCATGGAATATGGAATTATACTGGAAGACAAAGAAACAGTGAGACCAGCTGGACGCTACCACAGAGATTCAGACATGAGAAGGGCTGGCTTTAGAGAGACATTTGGGTGTGCAGGAAGAATGGGTTGGATTTGCTGTGCAAGTGCAGAGAGAAGACAAGAATGGTGGGGAGTGGCAGTGAGGGGAAGGCTGTAAGAGGATTTGGGGTTTTTGGAGGTATAATTAAAATGCACAGATCTTAAGCGTGGAATGAATTTTGATAAATGTGTTCATCTCTGTTCCCCGCAACCCCAACAGAGGTTTTTAAAAGACCGAATTTCCAGTGCCTGCAGATCCTAAGTGAGGCTGCTTCAAAGGCAAGAAGCTGTAAGCCACCGAAGAGAGAAGTAAGGACTAGAACTTTAGATTTGAAAGTTATGTGCAGCCAGCAGGTGGAAATCTCTTGAGCAAGTGAATACAGGTGCAGGAAGAGGCAACTGGAGAACAGGCCCAATTTGGGGTGCACATGGACCCACTCTCCCACTGTGGGTCTTATTTGCAGATATAAGTGCAGAGGCTTCTCTTTATTTGGACCTTCAGCCTCAGACTTTTCTTAAATGAGGAAGAAACTGCTTTCTGAGCTGGCCTCTGCCAAAGTCTGTCCTATGGAACTTGCAGAAGGGCGTCACTGGGGGGAAGGGAGCGGGAGGATCCCAGAGGGGGGTCTGCACCTCTTCCCAGCAGCCTGCACAGCTACCTTGGTGAGCTGGAGCCCAGCCTCCTCGGTGCAGCGTGTTCTGGGAGCCGGCCTGGGCACCACGGGGAGCATCTTTGCTCCAGGTGTGCGCTCGCAGCAGCCCTCCAGCAGTACCCTCGGTGTTTGCAGCCCTTGCAAGCTTGCACGCAGAGGGAGCCCAGTGGCTAAAGTTGGGGGGTGGTGGGCGTGTCGGCGCTCCCTAGCGCTCTCTCCCGCCCAGGCAGTCCCGGGAACGTTCTGAAAAGTATCCAAAAGTTCTGTGCCGCGCGCGCGCGCGCAAAAAAAGGGCACAACCCCCCACCTCTTTAGACGTTGCGAGTCCCGACCTCGCCAGTCCAGCTGCACCTCCGGCAGCGGAACGTACGCGTCCTGCGCCTCCTCCTCGCCAGCCTCGCTGTCGGCCGGTTGCCTCCCTTGCAGCTACCGGAGAGTCTGCGCTTCTCCTTGGGGCACCATGCCCAACGACGATGCGTATAGCAAGCCCTCCGCACCGTCGGAGGCCCCGAACACCCCGGGGGCACCACCGCAGGGCAAGGCTGGGGGCTTCGGCAAAGCGGCCGGGGCGCCTCTCGGGACCACTGGCGGCGGCGGCGACGGCGGCGGTGGTGGCGGCGGCGGCGACGGCTCGGGAGCGTCGGGCATGGGCGCCGTCTCGAACAAGAAGTCTCCGCGGCTGCCCAAGTGCGCGCGGTGCCGCAACCACGGCTACGCGTCGCCGCTCAAGGGCCACAAGCGTTTCTGCATGTGGCGTGACTGCCAGTGCAAGAAGTGCAACCTGATCGCAGAGAGACAACGCGTGATGGCCGCGCAGGTGAGTGCGGGCGTCCGGAACCGGGCTTCACCCCGACTTTTTCGAGTAAAGCCCCTCGAGGGTCCCGCGCCGCCGCGAGGGCCGCGGGTTCGGAAGGAAGGCGGCGGTGCTTGCCGACAGCCACTGCGCGCTCGGGGCCGGGGGTCCTAGGCACGCGCGCATACCGCGCTCCGGGGGCCTGGCGTCGTCTCCAGTGCCGCGGGCGGAGCCGGGGAGGTGCGGGGTTCCCCGGGCTCCCGAAGCGCCGCGTCCTTGACCCAGCGGGAATTGTGGGGTTCGCACCTTCGGGGATCCTCTGGCTGTCTGACTTCCTCTTTCAAAGCTAGCTGCGAGTTGCAGGGTTCGCTCTGCTTGGGAGTCCCCGGGATCCCTAGCCTCATCCTGCGGCGCAGAGTTGCGGGGTTCGCGCTGCTGGGGACAGGGTCCCCGGGATCTCTGACCCCCGCCTCCAGCGGCGAGCTGCGCGGTTCGCGCCCTCGGGGAGCCCTGGGCAGCCGACCTCACTCTCGGAGCGCTGCCCCCTGGGGTCCCCGACTCCGCCCCGAGCCGGGAGGTGCGCTCGTAACTCGGGGGGGGGCGTTGGCCCCTTCTCCGCGGAAGCGGGACCCGGCCGGCCGCAGCTTCCGCGGGCGGCGCGCGGCGGCGCGAGGCTTCGCTCTTCTGGAAACGTCGCCCTAACGGCCGCGGCGCGGCGTGGCCCTCGCTGTGCTCTTGGCGCCCTTTTTCGTCCTCGCCGCGGCGGAGCCTGGCTCAGCCATTTTGAGCACTAGGCAACTTTTAGTTGGACTTTAAAGTTTGCTGTCTCGAGTCCAGGTTACTTTGAGTGTGTTTTAAAACACACTTAAGAACTTTAAACGTCCACGCAGAGGAGAGAATGCAGGCGTTTGAGGTTTTGTCTGCTGTTCCTGGTGTGTGTGTGTGTGTTTTAAAGCGTCCTAAGCAGGGCAGTATTTTTGTACCTTAACAGAAATGAAGTCGTTGGTATCCTGAAAGAATTTTTAGAAGAGAATAATACACATTCTTTCCAGCTAAAAGTTGTTCCATCCTTTTAAAACAGGTTATTTACAATGAAATATTACAAGGAAATGTTTACTAACGACGTGCTGCTTTTGGTTAGGAACGGGTAAATACCCTCCACTGAAAACGGTATCAGTAAGAGCCTTGAACAGGGCTTCACATTCTTAGAGATTATACTTTTTATATACACCCAGTTTTTAAAAAAATGTTTTAAAATAGTTAAATTCGGTCTTCACAGACTCTGAGAGTAATCATGGAAATACAGGTTGTTTTACTTGGTTTCTTTATTGGTTTTTAGGTTAATCTGTAGTGGAAAAGAATACACTGAATATAGCATTTAAATGCATCCCAGTGAACTTACTGAAAAAAAAAAAACTTATGACATTTGTTTTTGTAGGTAGAAAATTTTTTTCTGCAAATTTAGCTGCTGGCTTTAATATTTAGTGTGGAGAATGCTTGGGAGGGGGATTTTTCTCAAAATGTAAGAAAAATATGCATCCAAGTAGGGCCGTTAAGTTTGAATAAGCTGTATTAGTAGGAGTACTAATTTGTAAGGAGGCTGTTCGCTATGTTAAAAACAAAAGGAACTCAAAATTATTTTAATAGTATAAAACTTCAGTGTTTTCAACACCAGAAGGCTTGTGCTGTGCTGAGTGAAATCCTTTAAACAACCATGTAACAGTCATTCTAAAATAGCTTAAAACTGATTTTAAATAAGACCCTAAAATAATTGCATTTTAAATCAATTGCCTCACCTTCCCTGTTTAAATACCATTTCCTAAGAGCCTTTGAGAGGTCTTTGTAAAAGTGTTTTTAGTTTATGGACTATATAATACTCTTTTAAACTCATGGGTATTCTTTTAAACGTTTGTGGTCAAATCCTTAATATTCTGTTTCTAAACTTGGTTAATAATCAAAAATTCAAGAATTAAACTTAATTATTTAATCTTAATTATTTAATTAAGTATTTATAAGATTATTTAATCTTGATTATGCAAAGATTTTTTTAAAGTTGAAGACTGCTCTTGTTAGGAGTAAAATTACTTCCAAGTTAATCATCTTTCTAAATTTACACTACAGTTTTCCTAAAAAGTCTATAAATTGTAGTTATGCTTCTGGTTCACCATTTTGATGTCAACTTTTTGGCTTGTATTTCAGCCTCTGAGGTACAGGTGCTTCCCTTTCCATCATCACTAGTGGTCAGTTTCAACAGAAAGTCCGCCTTTTTTTTTGTTACTTATAAACAAAAATACAATTTTTTTTTTGGACACAACTTTTCAACCTTTCACGGTTATTTAAAAGAGGGACCATGAGGAGTGTCTTAGGTATGCTGGGTCCTTTCCAGCCCCCACTGGGGAATATCACACCTGCTTTCTCCTTTTCTCTCCATCTCCACCTCCACCTCTTTCTCCAGGGACTTCAACTCCATATTGCAGCCCGCCTTTCCCCATTACTTCCCTCCATCCAATAGAATAGGGCTCTGGGTTTCCTGAGCAGCCCCTGCCTTCATTGTCTACCCTGCTCCCATGTTGGGGGTAGTTCTGCCCTTTCCTCCTTGCGTGTCAGGCTTTACTCCTGCTGCTCTTCACGGCCCTGTCTGATACCGCCTCTGCTCATCATTGCACTTAAAGCCCTTTTTGTGCCTGTCCTGTGGTGGTTCACGGTTTGTCTTGAGTTGTAGTTGCATGTTTGCTTCCTGTCTCTCCTTTCAAACAGTTAGTACTTTGGGATCTAATCTAGTCTTACTGTACCTTGCTGGTCGTGGTTCCTAATACAGCGGCCTTTTACATATTTGTGGAAGGAAGCAGTGAGCGATCCCATTCTCCTTCCTTCCTAATCTGTCAGTGCTGACTTCTGCTCTTCACGTTGAATTCCTCTGCTGACTGCGGCTTTTTCTCATCCAGTCTTTCCTCCTAGTCTACATACACATTTGTTTATTGAAAAGTTTTTGAGGACTCACTAAAAGCTCTAAAGGACCTCTGACTCAACCAGTTTTCAGCTTTGGCTGCACATCAGAGTTACCTGGGTGGCTATAAAAAGAAATGAGGGGGAAAAAAAGAAATGAAGGGGAAAAAAAGAAATGAAGGATTCTCAGACCTCATCCCTGGAGGTAAGGGATGGAGCTGTCTGGGATGGGCGGGGCTTCAGTGGTTTTGGCAAAGCTGTCGAGTGATTCTAGGGTGCTGGAGGGTGACCCACTGCCCTGTACTTCCAGGTGGCCCTGAGACGGCAGCAGGCCCAGGAAGAGGAACTGGGGATCAGTCACCCCATCCCGCTGCCCAGCACGGCTGAGCTGATCGTTAAGAGAGAGAACAGCGGCAGCAACCCATGCCTGATGACTGAGAGCAGTAGCTCCTCGCAGCCGCCACCGGCCAGCACCCCCACCGCGGCAGCTTCGGGTAAGCCTGTGGGCCAGCTGGAGGGAAGAAGGGTGTGGCCACAAAGACAGCCTCAGGGTGGTTCTGAGCCCCAAAGCACATTCAGAGCTTAGAGGGTTTCTTAAAAGATCCTCCCTCTGAAGGTCTGTTTTGGCTGCCTCACAAAGAAGGTGGGCCCGAATTCTAGAACCAGAAGTTCAACAACTTCACTTTCCTGTTGTTTTTTTGCCAAGGCTGAATCTGGACAGAGTCAAAATTACAGAATGTCAGAGAGGTTAGACCAGAATTCATCTCAATCAGCCCCTTCCATTCTCAGGATCCTACTGGTGGGAGCCAAAGATTCTTGTTTCCTAAAGCTGAAAGTCCTTTCTCTGGGAAGGACTGCAATTCCACTTGGGGAACATAGCTTAAAAAAACAGATTCTAGGTTCTAAGTTTCAGTGGACACTGGAATTGAGGCAAGGCATGTCTCATTGGCTTAAATTCTCTCTCATGTGCTAAGATTATATCAGGGGCTATAGATGTATGCTGATTCATTTCATTTTCAGAAGAAGGAGGTGTTAATTTTATTTTATACTATGTGAAAATTGAGGTATAAAAAGTTTTAGTGACTGGCTACATCTGTCAAACTAGGAAGTATCTGAACTGATCCATCTCCCTCCAAATCTCACAGTGCTTACTGCACTGGGTGTGTAAATGACCTTGAGAATCATGGTGCTCTAGAGCTGCATTGTCCAACATGGAAGCCCCTAGCCTCATTGGGCTACTTAAATTTAATTACAATGAAGTAAAATTAAAACTTTTATCCAGAGAAGATATACAAATGGTAGAAAGCCTAAGGAAAGTTGCTTGATAGCATTAGTCATTAGGGAAATGTAAATTGAAACTATAGTGAGATACCGCCTCACACCAGTTAGGATGCTTACCATCAAAAAACCAAAAAATAACAATATTGGTGAAGATGTGGAAAAATTGGAACTTTTGTGCATAGTTGGTAGGAATGTAAAATGGTACCGCTGCTATGGAAAACAGTATGGTGGTTTCTCAGAAGTTAAAAATAGAATTATCACATGATCCAGCAATTCCACTTCTGAATGCATACTGAAAAGAATTGAAAACAGCATCTTAAAGAGGTATTTCTACATCCATTTTCATAGCAGCATTATGCATAATAGCTAAAATGTGGAAGCACCTCATGTGTCCACTGACAGATGAATGGAAGAGCAAAATGTGGTAAAAAAGAAAACTAGCCTGAAAAAGAAGGAAATTTTGACACATGCTTGAGGACTTTATGCTAAGTGAAATAAACCAGTCACAAAAAGACAAATACTGTATGATTCCACTTACATACTTGAAGTAGTCAGAATCATAGAGACAGAAGGTGGATTGGTGGTTGTCACAGGCTGGGGGAGAGGGGGATAGAGGGTTACTGTTTAATGAGTATAGGGTTTCAGCTTTATGAGATGGAAAGAGCTGTGGAGATGGATGATGGTGATGGTTGCAATACATCATGAATGTAGTTACTGTCACTGAACTGTGCACTTAAAGATGGTTGAGATGTTTGTTTTTATGTTGCATGTATTTTATGACAGTAAAAATAAAAGTTTTAAACATTTAGTTCCTCAGTTGCGCTAGTCATATTTCAGATGTTCAACAGGCACATACATAGCTAACACCGGCCATATTGGATAGCGTGTGCTTCCATTTCTCACAAAGTTCCATTTAATGGCACTGGTCTAGAATACAGGGGCTCTAAGAAACTCACCGAATAGGATCTGTGACATCCCATTGGCAAATATAAAGACATATATTTCATACTAAACATACACGCTGAGATTCACAGAATCTTGAGCCTTCTAAGACTCCATGAGATGTAACCTTGGAGTAAGTTTTAAGGAAACTTTTCATGAGTTAGTTTGCTGTGCTTAATCACTGGGCTAAAGTTGTCAGCTGCCTAGTTGTCATTAACTAGCTGTGCAGCTTTAGACAAGTCACTTAAACTCTCTGGTGGTCTTGTTTCCTCTTTCCAAAAATGAGGGATGAGCTCTTTGAGGCTTTTTAAGATTCTCAGAGTCTTGACTATTATAAAGAAGAGGATTAGAGGGCAAAGAAGACAGGTGAGAGACAGAGTTACATTACCTGCTGCAGGTAGTTGTGTCTGCATATCTGTCCATGGCTGTGTTCCTGGGGCTACAGAATCTCTAGCTAACAAAGGGAATGGTATTATTTTCTTGTTTTAGCTTGGTTGTGCATAAAATACATTTATAGCAGTTTCAGAACTTTCCTTTTCATAACAAGGAAGGAGTATATCTATCAGAAATATGATTCTTCCACTTTGGGATTTTAAGCTGTATCTAATTACCAGAAGATAATATCGGGTCAGGGCAGACCTGGTGGATTCAGCTGGAGGTCTGATACGGGGATGGTGGTGGGGGTGCCAGAGGAGTAGAGAGGGGAGTAGCTCATTTGATGTTCACAGACATCTTAGGAAGTAGGAATTATTATTCCTATTTACAGATAAGGAAACCAGTGGTAAGGAAACTGCCCCAGAATAAAGCTGAGTTGAGCTGGGATTCAGTCCAGGTCTGTCCCATCCCAGAGCCCACGGATTTGCCACCTGCCTGTGAAGGGAGGCTGTGGGAATAGTTGCTGTGTTTTCTTGGAAAACGGACAGTTATGATTAGAGTTTATGGTTTAATCTCAGACAGGATTTAGGGCTTATGGGCAAATTGAAACATGTCCGGGGCAGCACCACTATTCTCGGCTGGCACAGAAAACTGCAGCCATTGGTGTTCATAGGGAGAAATACAGTGACAGGCCCGTGGTGGATCAGCATTAGTCCTCGGGATTTTGTTGGTAACCATGGGTGAACTTGGCCTACCCTGCTGTATCCCACATTGCACTTCATGGAAAGGGGTGTCAGAGTTTGATTTTACACCCCAACATGGTGAAGTCTTGAAGGATTTCAGGCTAAATGGAGTTCACAATGACCAAGAAGTTCTTGCAGGGCATTTCAGAGTGGTGATAGGGAAAGTTACAAATAGAAGCAGCAGAGGAGCATGACAGAAGGTTCAGGGTCAAGGAGGGTGTGACCAGATTCCCATCTTTGCTTCTGGAGCTGATGGACCTTGGAGTCATTTCAGAGTCTTGAACCAACGCTCCAAGGGAGGGAGTGTGGAAGCCAGTGGTGTGTGGTGCCTTGGGCTCAGCTGAGGGCAGGAGGGTTTGCCTGCTCTGGGAAGATGGGCCCTCCCGAACCAACCTAGCTCATCTCAGCAGGTCAGGAGCCTCGTCCATCATCATCACTCACAGGATTTCCACCAAAGCCCTTGAGTTGGGGTCATGAACTTCTGAACTGGGACATAAGAGAAAAACAAATGCCAGTAGAATTAAACTATATAAATATAAAGAGAGAGAGAGACAAGGCAGTGAAGGGAGGGAGGGAAGGGGGAAGAGAGGGAGAGAGAGAGTGAAGCAGACAAGACAGATTGAAGGATGTTCCTTAAGTTTTACGTAGTACGTGGGGTGTCCAACTTCCTACCCTACACAGTGTACTACTGACAAACGTGTAACTAAGATTACATCTCTAGAGATAAGAATTTCTTTAAAATAGCATTTAACTCTATGCAGGAGTTGGTAAACATTTATAGAGTACAAAAACATATTCAATGACGATGTTCCAATCCCCAACTTGTGGGTCTTTTGTTTGTTACCCCAGGATTACAGGTGTAAGCTTTACCTGTCTGTTTAAAGTTTTTGCTCGTGTGTATATGCATATATATAATGTATATGTTTAATATAGCAGGAGTATATTGCTTCCACCTGTGCGTAGTTTTTTTTTTTAATTTAAAACCATGGCATTTTTTAATGGCCTGGTATTCCGTCATATCAATGTGGAAGGCCAGGATTTGTGAAAGGTGAAAGTTGTAGTTGTCATGGAACAGTGCAGCCCACCAGCTGGCTCCCACGAGGGGGCAAATTGCTCACTTTCTCTTTCTAATACATGATGTTGAGTGTCTGCAAGGGCAGGGGCTTAGTGAAATCCAGTAGATGTTTATGTCCTTGAGGCTTCTTAGTTATCTCCTTTTGGCTCCTGAAAGTGCCTAAGAATTATTGCCAAGATTATTGGCTGAATCCTGAGGCCACTGTGAAGGAAACTGAATTTGCAGAATTGTCTTTTCATCTGTTGGAGAGCTGATCCCTCTGAGTAAGTTAACTTACCACAGTCTCTGCGATCCTTAGCTGAAGATTGGCTAAGCTAGATCAAAACTCTGCCAGATGATTCCTCCAACAATGGGTATAAAAGATTCTATGATTGTGGGTAACACTGTGAAGGAACAATGTTTTGAAGAAATGCACTGTTCCTTGCTGTGTCTTATATTAAAAGGATCAAATATGCTAACAGGTGTACTATCAATTAACAAATGATTTCTTCTCAGCCATTTTGGAGGCATTCAGAAAAAAAGGTGAGCAATTTTGGTTATAAATGACAATGAGTTAATAACAACTTTAGGATTATTTCTGTGGTTTTACTTTTTAAATTTTAGCTATATATATGTATACACACACACACACATATATATAAAGTTATCAACTGACTTGAAAAAATCTCATGAGCATAATATATGATATATATTAATATATATATTTTGAAAGTTATCAGCTGACTTGAAAAAAATCTCCTAAGCATTCTTCCTCTTTGACATGTAGGCTCCTTCCTGTTTTATTTCATACTGTATTTTGCTTTTCCTTAGCCTTCTGTGCAGCAAGTAGAAGGCCATTTTACCTAGAGCTTATGCTAAAGTCTCCATAATTCTCGGCTCTTCTGTGCAGAGCTGTCAGATGAAGGGCTGCATTGTAGACAATTTGGTTTGGCATATGTGTCCTTTGTAAGTGAAAACCTGAATGTTATCTCCTGGGGCCCTCCCTTCTGGAGCACCCTGGGCTTCCACACACACTCACATTCATACTCCCCCATATTGAGCCACCTCCTGCCATCTCAGGCCTTCCCCCACTGCCCAGTGCCTGTGACCTGTGGCCTGCTTTCACTCACCTTTCCCCTGTTAGGTCAGCCAGGTCTGTGTCTGATAATGACGGGACACCCTCCTTCACTTCTCTTCCTTAGCTAGCATTAATTCCACTTCAGCACAGAGAAGGTACTCATTTGGTAGGCAGCACATGCCTTCCTGGTTGTGTGCTTTCTAAGGGCTCAGATGCTGTACAAACATGCAACGTGGTAGTTTTAAAATGGAATAATGTCCCCATGCAGTTTTTTGCCAGTGAGAAATGACTGATGAACCAACAATTGAAAATGTTGAGTTATTTAAGTTTCTTTAAAAATAAACTTTATTCATTAGAGAAGTTAACAGATTTACAACAAAATTTAGAGGAAGGTATAGAGATTGCCCATACATCCCCTGCCCGCACACGTGGGCACTGCCCCCATTATCAGCATCCCCCACCAAAAGTACATTTGTTAGGACTGATGAGCGACACAGAGATGCCCGCATCACCCAGATCCATCGTGCACAGTAGGGTTAACTCTTAGTGTTGGACATTCTGTGAGTAAATGCTGGTGTGCATCCATTATTATAGTATCAAACCAAGTAGTTTTGCTGCTCTAAAAATCTTCTATGGAGTTAAAGTATTTCAGTTTTTATCTTTGCGCTTTTCCATGTTGCACAGAAAGAAGCATTTCAAATGAAAAACCAAAACGTTTTACCCAAATTAGCTTGAGAGCCGATATTTCTAGGTTTCTGGCCACTTACATGAGATGAGCTGCATTTGATTTGAGACAGAGCTCAATTTCAAGTCAATGGAAGATGTGCAAAGTGGGTTTAAAAAGGCCTTCAGATGAAAGTATTCCCCAATTTTATTTACAGAGTCAAAGAAATTTCCAGGATGTTTAATGAAATGAATCTCCTTACACTGAAGTAAGAATAGGAGGCTTGACTGAAAGAAAAGCCTTAAGATTAATTGTACTGATCATTTTGATAGCCTAGTGTTTTAAATAGCATCTCAATCAATTTTATTCATTCTAAGGGCATTCTCTATTTACATGTCAAATATAGCAGTTAATTGACCTGATAGAAATTATCCATAGACAGTATTTCTATAAAAAAGTTGACAACAAAATATATAGGAAGTAGCCTACTGGTCTACTTTGGCTAGAATGAAAATTTGGAGCCATCAAAAATGGTACAGGGTTTATAAATTAGTTTTAATTGAAGTATAGTTGACTTAACAATATTACCAGTTTCAGGTGTACAACATGGTGATTCAGTATTTTAATAGATCATACTCAATTTAAAGTTATTACAAAATAATGACTATGTTTTCCTGTGCTATACAATAGCAAATTAGTTTTATAACAGCATATGTAAAAGTCAAAAGAAGCGTGTGACTGATTTGCACTTCTGTCTCCATTGTGAAAGTGTAATCTTAAGGGCAGGGATTGCAGTTTATTCATCATATAACTTATGTGCATAGTACAGTACCTGGCTTTGTAGTACATGGTCAGTAAACTTTTGCTGAATAAATTAATGATAGTTAAATTTGAAATTTTGTTTTAAAACACTGTGTTAGTGATCATGAACCCACCTACAGATATGGAATAAAATCACTGATCAACCTGCAATTTTGGTGATATTTTTAAGTGTTTCTGATTTTTTAAAAGCCTAAAAATTCAAATTAGTTTGACAGCCTAAGGTATAATTCATATAATGTATACTTTGTCTGTTTAAAGTGTACAATTCAGTGCTTTTCTTTTTTTTAGTAAATTCACAGAGCTGTGCAACCATCCCTGTAATCTAATTGTGGAGCATTTTCATCTCCTAAAAGAAACTCTACCCTTTAGTAGCCATCTCCATCTGCTCCTACACTGGGGTCATAGGTGACTTTTTTCACTTAGCCTGATGTTTGCAAGATTTACCCCTATTGTATGTAGCCTGTGTTAATATTTATTATTCCTTTTTAAAAACTCAATAATACTCGTATGGATATGGTGAGTTTTTTAATTCATCAGATGATGGACTTTTGGGTTGCTTACACTTTTTGGCTATTATGAGCACTGCTTCTATAACATTTTGGTGTTGGTTTTATATTAATATATGTTTCATTCTCTTGAAATATGCAAAAGAGCACAGTTTCTGAGGCATATGGTAACACTTCCCAAGTGGTGCTAGTAGTAAAGAATCTGCCTGCCAATGCAGGATACATAAAAGAAGTGGGTTCTACCCCTGGGTCGGGAAGATACCCTGGAGGAGGAAATGGCAACCCACTCCAGTATTCTTGCCTGGAGAATCCCATGGACAGAGGAGCCTGTCAGGCTACAGTCCATGGGGTCCCAAAGAGTCAGACACGATTGAAGTGACTTAGCACACACACACGGTAACACCATGTTTAACCTTTTGAGGAACTGTCCGAGTGTTTTCGAAAGAGCCTGCACTGTTTAACTACGTTCCCACCTGCAGTGTGTGCGAGCTTCAGAAAATTCATGCTAAAGCTTTTTAAAATTAAAAGGTAGCATGCCTTCATCCTGGCAGACACTATAAAGACACGAAACCCAGTCAGTGGGTCTTTGGTGACCAGAAGTTTAGATCACGGAGGAGTCTCTGGGGTTGCATCTTATTATCACTAGAGATACTAATATGTTAATACTGCCTTTAAAAAATTTCCTCTTTTCCCTCATTACCACATATATTCTATAGTGAAAGGAATAGTGTTTGAGGAATTAAACCACAGAAGAACCTGGTGACAGGTTTTCTTTGTTGTATTATTGGCTGATAGAAACATTGGTTTGTTTCTGAAGGGCTTAAGCAACTTTCTAGACCTGGGGTGACAAGCATTTCCCCAGAACAAGGGAGAGGGAATTCTATTGCCCTAGAAACTTAGCAAGAATAATTTTTATCTTTGGGCTTCTAGAAGTGGAAGACTGCCATCACTCCTGGGAAAGCAGAAGAGAAACCTGAGAACTGGGGAGAATGGACAGCTGTTCTTCACGTTACCAATGAGAAGAGGGTAGTTCATAGGTTGTCGTAGCTGTTGATAGCATTGGAAAACTTTTATAGGTGGTAACGCAAGGTATTGTTGTAGTGCTGTACAGCCTTGCATTTGCTGATGTAGGAGGCTTTTGGAATGTCAGAAAGCTCAACTGTGTTAGCTGTTTCTCCTGTCTGCTCCACAGTGTCCCCCCCGAGTCCTTGACCCTTGGGTGCCTGGTTATCTGCTGGTTCAGGGATCCTGTCCATTGACCACCCCCTCAGCCACACACTGGATCTTGTGAATGCCTTTCTGTCTCATCTATTGTTTTACTAGCTAATTTATTTTTGAAAGATTTTATTGTGGCAAAATATACATAAAATTGACCATTTTAACTGTTTTTAAGGGTACAGTTCAGTGGCATTAGGTGTTTTCACATTGCTGTGCAACCATCCTCACCATCCTTTAGGGTTTATCTTCCTAAACTGAAAGTCTAAATCTACATACAGAGTGAGAGCTCCGCGTTCTCTCCCTCTCATGACCTTTTTGCTGAACACAGCCTCTTTTGTTAGCTTGGTTTTCTTGGCCTTTGGAGTCACCTGTAGACTCACATGAGATGATTGCTTTTATCTCGTCAGCATCTATCTTTCCTTTCTTCCTTCTCCCAGGTCTGCAGTTTTTGCTTTATTGCTGACTTCTGTCCCTGTTCGTATGCTGTGCTCAGTTGTGTCCGACTCTTTGCAATCCCATGGGTTGTAGCCTGCCAGGCTCCTCCGTCCATGGGGATTTTCCAGGCAAGAATACTGGAGTGGGTTGCCATGCTCTCCTCCAAGGGATCTTCCCAACCCAGGAATCGAACCAGGGTCTCCTGCATTGCAGGTGGATTCTTTACCAGCTGAGCCACCAGGGAAACCCATACACCAGTCTAACCTGTGCCTCTGGGATAATGAGGACTTTTAAACTCTAGTAAAGTTTCTCAGAGCTGAGGCCAGTAGGGAAGGGGACCCAGGGTAAGGCCTGATGTGCAATACTGTGAATTCTGTACCTCTGCCAGGTGATCTGGACTCTGAGCCTAGAAATGCTCTGTGAAGTGCTGTGAAGCCCATGGGCCCCTGGGGGCTCTGGCTGCTGTCTCACTGGTTCTTGACTAGTCATGGTTCCTTTGGCAATGGTCCCAAGCAACTCTGTTAAGTGCGTGTCTGAATTTCTGTCTCAGTCTAAAGGTGTCTTACTTTTCAACTTATAAAAAAATTCAATGTGATGACCAAATTTGCTGAACCAACTTGTATTTCAAATGCAGTTTCCTCTGGTCTCTCATGTCTGTTGGTAGAGTTTACAATCACTAATCCCGTCTTAGTGTACAATACCACTGAACATACTTTTCAGGAAAAAAATGCACAAGAAACTCTTAAAATAGGTTATAAGTAGCTGGTTTGTTGTCAGAAGGAAATGCCAATTCAGTATTCAAGTAATAGCATATTTTCTGATGTTTATTGGCAGTGAGAGTTCTCAGATAGGCTTCAGACACCCAGAGTCAGCTCAGTCCAGTGTATGCTCCCAGCTGACTTGGTATTGATTTCAGCATTTATAAAGCTATCCCCTATTTTTGCATCACCCTTTATTCTGGTCCTGCAGTTGAGGGTTTATCCAAAATACAGTATATGCAGTAATTCTGGGAAGCAGATTGGATCCATCTAACACTAGTAAATGTTTGTTGAACTGAGTTGACTGGGCCAGAGTCCCTCCCTCCCATTTTCCCTTTCTTCCACCTGTTTCATTTTTAATTTATTCAACAAATATCCATTATGTGACTGCATTGGGTCAGACCCTTTTCTAGGCCTGGGGTATACATCAGTGCCTAAAACATCTGTCTCTTGTGGATCTTGCACGTCTAGCAGGGGAGACAGTGGTTAAACAAGTACACCAGTGAGTGAGCAAGATGCTTTCAGAAAGTATGAGCACTGTGGAGACAGACAGGACAGTGGGATGCATGTGTCTGCTAGGGGTCATACCACTGACAGGGTGGTTAGCGAAAGAGGGCCCCTCGAGGGAGATTAAATCCGAACTCTTCCTGAGTGACAGTGAGCCATTGTGGTCAAGGTTTGGAGGAAGAGCCCTCCAGGCAGGGGGCACTGCAGGGTGAGACGGTGCTTAGAGCAGGATGCAGGCTGGTATGCTTAGTGCTGAGAGCAAGGGTGACATAGCTGGGGGCCACAACTCGCTAGCCCTTGGAGGCCGCGGAAGGAGTTGGTATTTTATGGTGAGTGCCGTGGGAAGTCATTGGAGTGTTGTAGCGGTGAGTGCTGTGATCTGATTTACTCTCTTCCGAGGTCTCTGCTGCTGTGTAGAGTGTAGTTTGAAGGGGGAGCACATGAAGACTATGCAGTTGCCCAGGCAAAGGGGTGCTGCTTGTACCAGGGTGGTGACAGTGGAGCCGGAAAGAAGTGGTGAGACAGGAGGACTATTTTGAGGGCAAGTTTACATGTAATTTTGGTAGATGCTGCCCACAGCACGCACTGCAGAGAGAAGCTGCAATGGCATTGACAGTGCTAGGTTCTGTGCGGTTTTACTAGTCTGAAAGTTTGGTACGCGTGGGGTGGTCAGAACAATAGTGGCCCCCCAGAGAGGTCCTCACCCCTGTCCTGGGGGCTGGTGAAGATGTTACCTTCAGAGCAAAAGGGACTTTGCAGATGTGATTAATTCATGGGTCTGCAAGCGGGGTGGAAGTGGAGAACCTTTCCTGCACCAGAGATGCCACAGCTGAAGATGCCAGGAAGTTTCAAAGTCAGGAAGATTTGAACACTGTTGCTGGCTTTGAAGATGGAGGAAGGGGGTGCCAAGGCAAAGATTTCAGGACTTCTCTAGAATCTTGGAACAGCCCTTAGCTGACATCCAGTGTAGAAATAGGACTTCAGTCCTACAACCACAGGGAACTGAATTCTTCTAGCTTTCTGACTCAGCAGGGTTAGGGATCCTCCCCTGGTGCCTGCAGAAACAAACCACAGACCTGTTAACATCTTGATTTCAGCCTGGAGAGACCTGGGTCAAACTAAGGGCCCAGAAAACTGTAAGAATAATGCATTTGCATTGTTTTAAGCTGCTAAATTTGTGGCAGTTTGCACACAGCAATAGAAAACAAATATAGTTGATATAGTTTATATTTTCCCTTTCCTTTATTAGTGAGACTGAACATTTTTCCATATGTTACAAGATCATTTGTATTTTTTCTGTGCGCCATCTGTATGTGTCCTTTGTCCCTTTCTTTATTGAATTTCTTATCTGAGAGTTCCTCATTAGGGAATTGGCCCTTTGTGATATGAGTTGCAATCCCTCCCCGCCGCCACACACACACTGTTTACTATTTCAAGCCAGGAGACTAACTGAGACAGCTGGGGGCAGACTGCAGAGGCCAGGAGCCCAAGGATTGGCCCTGGTCACTGTGCTCTGTGGACGAGTGGAGGAGCCTGTGGCCCCTCTGGTTC
This sequence comes from Moschus berezovskii, assembly GCF_049115385.1. Taxonomy (NCBI): domain Eukaryota; kingdom Metazoa; phylum Chordata; class Mammalia; order Artiodactyla; family Moschidae; genus Moschus; species Moschus berezovskii. The sequence continues at coordinate 50,729,548 of NC_142466.1, read as the reverse complement.
CCCATCAGCAGACCAGAGCCAAATAGAAATGTCCTTATGGTGCAGCAGATGCACTTGACATGTTCTTCACGCTCTTCCAACTTCTGTTAATACCCTCATTTCAGTGTAACTATGGGCAGAGCTCAAGTTAAGCTAAGGGTTCCAGTGATTGAACCATTTTACATTCATTTCTGGAGCTGTGGTCTGCAGATTCCAATATTACTGTCTGGTGTACAATAAGTCAGCACAGCCATGACTGCAGGATGGGATCTACTTTTCCAGTCAGGTAATCCAGGCTGCTGGAGACTAATCTTATCCTTTCCAATGTTACATGAAATTAAGAGTGCATGTTATCCATAGACTCTTTCAAAATGATTTTACTGCTTCTTTGGTTGACACATGTTCGGGGTTGTGCTTCCCTCAGGGTGAGGGCTAATTGTTATTTACCAATTTCCAGATTAGTGTCAGATTAGTTAACAGATTAACCAGTCTATTAGTGCCAGATTTCTCTCTAAGAGAGTGGTATGTGGTAGTGGAGGCTTGATCAAGGTCTTCAAGATGAAGATGCCTAGAAACAGTTTTGCTTTTACCTGGATAACTATATTGATACCTGGGGAGGAAGCTCTATGTTGTTGAAAGAACATAAGATCTCGGATCCAAAGACTTGCCTGTTACGTAGCCTTTTTTGATTTTGAGCAGTTCATTTATTTCTCTGAGTAGTCTGTTTTCTCATTTGTGAAATAGATAAAATAATAATAATGCCTCCTAGTTTATCTCACAGCATCAGTGTGGTGCTCAACTAAGATTTTAATGTAAAACTTTGTAAACCACAACAAAGCACAGAAGAAATTCAGGCCATCAAACTCAAGTTTCAGATACTACAACGAGGAGCAGAGGAATGAGGCCGGATGTGATCCACCCTGTAGCCGTGAACTGTTTGTGTGTGTGTGTTTCTTCAGAAACCTAGCTCCATGAGCTGACATGCGAATTGTGGCTCTGGGTGAGGTGTATATAACCCCCCTCAGTTCCTCCAGCCCTGCCCGTACACCTGCACCCGGGAGTCTCTGAGACGCATCCATCTTAATGCTCACACGGTGAAGTGTAATAGGCGTTCCCCTTCTTTTCTTGGCTTTGCTCTTTTTGTTTTGTTTTCTTAGTTGTACTGACCCAAGTCTTTAGTGTTAGCTATCTCTCACCCTTTTTAAAGGGAGTAGGGAGTGTTGGAGAAGCATACCGATACCCAGGACTTGAGTAGAAGGAAGTTACCTTCAGCAGAACAGGTCGAGCACCTCCTCTATCTTGCTGCCCCTCTCAGTTTGGACAGAAGTAATATGATTCAGACCTCGGACGCTGCCTGTCGAATGAAGAAGCAGGCACATTGGTACAGACCTGGCCGGGGAGGGAAGAGGAATCCCAAGGACGTGATTCTAACACAGCAGATGACAAAGGAATTCACAAGTAGGAGCGACGTGTACTATGTGTAATTTCTCATTAACAAGTTTGAGTGTGTCTGCAGCTGTCCCAGGGCACCCCACCCTGTCGCTGCTGCCTTGTGGAGCCCCGACATCCACGGATGAGGGTGGTAGTCACCTCCCTGTTGCACTCTCCCATGTTTTTATCTGAGAGATGGAGTTAGGAGCTACAGGGGAAAGGAAGAAGAAGCACATCAAAGGATTTTCTGGTGGCTTTTGAGTAAGGGGCCTTGTTGGCTCAGGGCTGTTAGCTTTGGGTGCTGTTTTCATCATGAAGCACCTAGGGTTTGTTTTTTTCTAAAAGATGTAGATAAACTAGAGAGAATCCAGGGGAAGGGCAACAAAAATGATGTATGGCTCGGAGAGAAGGAGAATAACAGTCTATAAATATTTGAAAGGTAATATAAAAGAGGGAGAGAGATTATTTACAGCAACGGAGAGGAGTTTGACAGGCAGCAAAAACTTGCATCTATGAGCAGGGGAGAATTGGGTAGGACTGAAGAAACAGAGCATAGAAAGGGTGATTATGCAAAGAAACGTAATTCTCACATTAGTTTGTGTTGCCAGGAGCTGGTGTGGCAGGAATAAGGGGTGTTTCTCAAACTGAGGATCCATGCGCGACTGTGAATACTGTTTTCTGATTCCTGAGTGTAAAGGGAGAGAACGGGCAGTGCTTTATCCTTTACCGCCCGGGTGTGTGATCTGTTGAATTCCCAACTCTTTGGCATCATGTTTTCAAGGGAGGAGATAATGATTACAGTACTGTGAGCCCTCATTTACTGAGTGTCTGCCTCATGCCAGGTATGGTCTTAGCTTTTTTGTTATTTATATTCTCATTTAATCTCTATAACAGCTTGGTAAAATAGGAGCTATTTTTTCTACTTATAAAGAAACAGATTCAATACCATGCTTAAGATCACATACATTTTAAGTAGTGGAATTGGGATTCCAGCCTGAGTCTGACTCGCAGCCCGTGCTCGTGGCCTGTACTGAGCTCCCTTCCTCTGGCCATGATAGTAATTTGGGACCCACTAGGTAGCCAGGTTGGGCTTCCCTGGTGGCTCAGAGGTTAAAGCATCTGCCTCCAATGCGGGAGACCCGGGTTCGATCCCTGGGTCGGGAAGATCCCCTGGAGAAGGAAACGGTAACCCACTCCAGTATTCTTACCTGGAGAATCCCATGGACAGAGAAGCCTGGTAGGCTACAGTCCACGGGGTCGCAAAGAGTCGGACACGACTGAGCGACGGAACGGAACGGAGGTAGCCAGGTTACTAAGCTAGGTGAGCAGTTTATGTCCAGGTACAGTGGTAAGCAAAATAGTTGATGTCCAGAGCTGCTCTCTCTCTTTTTTTGCCTTGAGATTTATTTTCTCAGTAAGTGCTACATTGTTAATATACTACATTTTCTCATTTTGTATTTTCAGTTATACCATAGGCTTTAACCAGCCCCACAGTTATATGGTGATGTGTAGAATCTCTGGTAAGAAAGAAAGTTTGATAAATCAGGCATTACCCCTGATCTTAAATGCAAGTTGTAGTGGTCATTCCTTGTCAGTACTGTGTACTTTCTTGGCTTTCTGACTCTGATATTATATAGCATCCAGTGTATTTGCTAAACAATCAAAAATACACAGAATTAACTACTCAGAATCAGGGTGAAGAGCTAGTTTTTCCCATCAGTGCACGAAGACAGTAGACCTGGACTCAAGACCTGAGTTTACTCAGGACTCCGTGTTCCTCCACGCATAGGCCATGGAACGCAGACCATACAGAGGCTCCTAGCCACAGATGGATGGTATGGAATCCAGACTATGGCTCAAGGCACCAGCAGTTTTCAGTTTCATTCTTCACCTTGACAGTCCTAGTCATGGTTCTGCACAGAAATAAACAACCCTCTGGCGTTGTGTGCCTTTTGAAAATAAAGAGCTCGTTGCTTGCGGTACCCATGCTGTTCTCTCAGAAGTGCCTCTAGTGAATTTCTCTCTGGAGCCATCCCTAGATGACTTTCACTGTAAACTGTAATGGTTTTACCTTGGTCATATTTCTCCCAAGGTCTCCTATCTCGGTTACTTGTAAAGCTACTCCTCCCCTCTCTTGTTCTCTTTGATCTTTTATAATTGGCTTAAAGCTCTCCATATTTAATCTGCAGTGACTTTGTTTCTCCTCCCTATTTTGTTGTTTTCAGCCCCTGCAAATTTAATAATCTGTCGCTTATTATTTTCTTAGTTTTTCTTAGGGTGTCGTATTCCTGTTGTACTGTTTGTCTTTCCCCCTTGTCTACATATTTTTTATTTTCGTTATTAATGCATGTCTGCAGTCTGTATTTTGACTTGCAATAAAGTCCTACACATTCTGAGTAGTTGTTGGGCTTCCTCGTTTCAGACTCACCTGAACCTAAGGTGAGTTAACCTGCGTATGGTAATGTTATGACAAAATGACCTTACCTACTTTAGAATTAAACCGTTAAGCACTCGGTTGCTATAGAAGGAAGGAATGAATGAATGCAACTTCTGAGTTTTTGAGAGCTTTCCCTCACAAGTTGGCCTCCTGGTACAAATGACTGTGACTGCTCAACTTGTATGGAAGAGCAGCCCTGTCACCTCCTCTGTGTTTGACTTTTTGGTGAGTCCTTTCTGTGACAGCATTCGCAGGGGTCTTTTCAGTAAGGTCAGCTCTTTGGCTCTAAAATCCTTTCGGTCCCAGCCCTGTAGTTTCTGCCCAGGTCAGCTTTACTGCCACTTCTGGGCTGGGTCTAGTACAGGGGCAGAAGACAAGCCTCAGGTGAGGCTCCAGGCTCTGCCTATGTCATTGTCTCCTTTCTGGGCATGGGGAGTGGGGGCAGACAATTTCATCTCAAAACTGGTGTGTTCATAGGAGTGTGTGCTTTTTGTTTGCTGGGTTCAGATAATTGCTCTTGCTTTACTGTTGAGTAGAAGACATCTTTATTCTCTGACTTGTCAATCCAGTATTGTTTTGTGATGGAATAAACCTTGAGAAGCACGAGCGAGGCTGGTGGTTGACGCAGCCTCCGATGATACCCGGTGCCGCCCACAGAGTTGGCTGACTGCTTTGCCGCAGATATGGGCCCCCTGTTTTAGAGTTTAATGTATTCCTCCTACCATGCCATGGGCTGTACCCACGCAGAGAGTTCCTGCTTCTGTGTTTATTTGGAGAATTGCCAAATGGTTTTGATACTGGTGACCTTTCTGTGCAATGCAGTTTCTGAGAGCATGTTAGATTTCCAGAGACCCAGATGGACAAAATCTGAACAACACAGGTCCTAGATCTGGAAGATGAAGATGTACATGATGCCAGGGTGACTGTAGTTGTAAGGAGTTGGTCACTGATACAGCTGGTTCACTTATGCCGTCTCTTAGTCGTCATGGTAACATTTTGGTTGACAGGCCCAGGTTGGCTATTAGTAATCATTTATTGAAGCTGAGATTTGATTTTCTTTGCAGTTAGGATGTTGATTGATACATAGACGCACATATGTGTATGTAGACACACACGTATGTATACATATATATGACACACGTGTATATATATTCCAAGTTTTCAGAGCCCTCATGGCCCTTCAGCTGTTGCTTCTGCCAGTCTTGAAAGTCATGGATTTCTGGCTGTGACCCCTCAGAAAGGAAAGGCATTGTCTCAGTTGAAACCTCACTTGGGAGACCTGGTTGGCAGAGTTTTCTCTGACTATACGGAGGCTGGGGATTTAGGTTCTGGCCCCTACATGGGGAGGCAGGAACCATCACAAGTGTGACACTTTTTGCTGTGCCTTCTTATCCCTGTGGTCAGTGACATGTTTGGTGGAGCAGTTAACTGTGAAGAGACAGCAGAGCTTGGGGGCAGTCACTTTACTTGGTGTGCAGTGGCTTGTGTATGTGGTTTAAGAGCAGCTCCACACAGTTGTGTTGGCAGCAGCTGGCCATGAGGCCACAGCAGTAGAGCTGAGCCAGGACCCAGGGCTGGAGAAAGCTGCTCCAGGGATGAGTCAGAAGAGCCACAGGTCAGGGGTTTAGGCTGTGATGTGCCCTGGGACCAAATCATCAGTCTCAGCCCCTGCCTGGCCTGACATCTCCCTGTGGAAAGGTCGTCTCCCTGACCTCTGTCTACGGAGTCTGTCTTGACTTTGGTGTTTTTGATCCACCTTCAGGCCAGCATGTGAATAGTTAGTGGTCATTTGTATTTTTCTTCAGGAAATGGTCAGTAGCAACAGATGTCTTAGCTGAAGGTATTCACTGGTCACATCTAAGTAGCTTCCTTTTCCCTCAGTGACACAGCCTGGTGGTGAATTACGAGGTGTCAGATGGGGTCCTGCTGTCATCCTTAGACTTGCCACTTGAGCTTCTCCAGGTATCGAAACGAAGGATAACATTTCCTTCCTATACCTTCCCTATTGTCAGATTGGCTGCAAAATGTTAGGTTTAATTCTCTGTGGTTCCCCTACCTGGCTTTGGTAAAACTCATGGCTGAAAGGTTGGAAATATGTCTTTTTATTTCAGAGGGGTTTTATTCAAAAGGAAGGAAAGACAAAATGGAAATCAGAACAGCATACGTGAAGGGTTGTATCTATTATGGAGATTCTGTGGGTGGTCTTGGGTGCAGTTGTAGTTAGTGACCATACAAAGATGGGGTGGCTTCCTTCCTGGCTTTTTGTGCATGAAAGTTATAATAGCTTAGAGTACGTCTCACAGCCTCATTCCTGAGTGATGCAGCAGAAGAGACACAAATGCCGGGGGTGGCTGAGTATCTTGGCATCTGCATGTACAGCCAGTAGTCCTCCACCCCTCTCCTCTCCCTGCTAATGTTGAAAAGTGAGGTAAATACAAGATGACATTTTGGGCAGTGTCACCAACTGTCAGTTCTAGAATTAATACTTTAAATGCACCTGGAATCCCCAAATCTCATCTTAACCACTGATTTGAACATAGTTCCTCCTCCTACTCAAAAAGCACTAGAAGTGGGAACATATATATTGAATTGAAATTTAGGTTTCACCCTCTCTCTCTCCCCCCTCCACTGTCTCCACCTTCTCCCAGTAGTCTTTAAAAAGCATGATACAATTAAGCAGCCAAATCCAAAAGAAGGGAGGGTAAAGGACTCTAGATAATTCCCAGTTTGGGTTATCAGCCCCCACATAATGAAGAGTTGATTGTGCTTTATTTTCTTGTTATTTGAGGGGAGGGAAAACTCCATGGAGGTGGGAAAGGGACATCTGGAGGGGATCTGAATGTTCGTGATTTGAGATAAGTTTGCCTGTAAAAGGGTCTTGTGTCGGCTTTAGAATATACCATTCAGTGTACAGAGGGTCAGTCAAGGTTCCGTCACAGATTTGGTAAGAGGGAGCAGTTAACTGTACCCGCGTGCAGCCCTGGAGGTCGTAGACCATGCCAGGAGAAATAATTATGCATGGTAATGGGCAATTACAGATAATGGCCTTCTAGGGGTGGCAGAGAATACACAGCCCCACAGCCTTGCTCGGAATGAACATTGAATAGCACATTAACTTTATAGCAAGCCAGAAGTTCAGCCCTGGAACGGCAGCAGTCCCCCCAAATAAATAAAATCCCCATCTTATTTAAGGGAAGCACAGTAGTTACTAAGCTTCTCAAAAGCAGAATTCGATACACGAGGAGGTGGGAACTGGCAGAAGGGAAGGCAGGTCAGCAGTTCTTCACCTGGTTTTGTCTCATTCAATAAAGATGCTACCGGCTCGTGGCAGGTACACAAGTGGAGGGGTTGTTTGCTTTCCAGGTGCCAGGTTTGTGTCTGACGTTTGATATAGCCCTGTCATGACTGCCTTGTGGGAGAAACAGGCTGTTCCATGTTTCCTGATTATGACTTAGGGGAGTGATACCACACCGACTGCACTCAAGGCTACTGTCTGACCTCAGAGAGGGCCGGGAGCCCAGGGCTTTGCTCATTTCCAAGTTCATTGGCACTCAGGAAGCTCCGCTGGGTGCAGCCTGGCCTTCCTGGGGTCCCTGAAGATGAGTGTTGAGAGCAAGGGTGCTTTTCTCTGGCAGACACATGGTGGCTCTCTTACTTGGTGGCCGAGAGATGCTCTCAATGTATTGCGATTGTGGTAACAATGACAGCTAACATTTATCAAGCACCGAGCCTTTCCCTGCCCTCGGTGGTATAAGTAGCGGTGTTCACCCATGTTATGTGTTCTGTATAGACTAAGTAACTGATCCAGGGTCCCAGGATGTGGATTCCAGATCTGATCAAGAGTTGGACCTGAGAGCCTGGGTCGGTGCTCTTGGTCCAAAGCTCTGCTGCCCGCTGCCCCACGTGGTGGTGAATGGCTGTGTCACTCCAAGAAATATCCCCAGTTAAGGTGTAAAGTGAGGTGCACCCAGTTGGGCCTTTCCTGCTTGCTGACTGCTAACTAAGCAGCTCAGGAAGAGACACTGATTCCAGTTGCTCTGAAATCCATCCTCCTGTGATATGGAGGTTCTCAAAATTCTTAGACTCTTAACAAATTCTCAAGGACATTCAAAGGTTTTGTTTATGAGCTTTTGTTTATGTGGATTATATCTATTGATATTTATTGAATTAGAAACTAAAACGGAAAAACCAAGAATACGTTTGTTAATTCTTTTAAAATTAACATAAGTAACATTTTAGTGAAAAATAACTATTTTCCAAAGCAGATTAGTGAGGGAGGGTGGTCTTGTTCACATTTTTACAAATATCTTTTATATGTCTGGCTTATTAATAGAACACAGCTGGATTGCCATATTTATTTAGTTCAATCTGTTGTTTTGATTGAAGTACATTAGGACATTTCAGCTTCACATAGATAAATAGTTGGAAAAGGGAGAAAAGTGTTTGAATAACCTTTTGAGATCACTGTGACTGTTCTTTGATACTAGACCAAAACTTGACAAGTGATAATTTCTTAAAGATTAGTTGCAGTGTAGATCTGAAGCCATGCTAATGAGTTTTCTGTACTCAGTTAAATTAAAATCCATCTTAACACTGTAAATGGATATGTCAACCATGCATTATTTTGTAGTGTCATGCATTGGTCATTTGGAAAATACTAGTTCACTGAATTATACAGATCTCCCAAATGTTGACATTTTTATTGCAAAGTATCAGAAAATCCCACTCATTAAATATTACTGTTGATTTTCGTCAAGAGAACCTTTAAGTTTGGGAAGCTGTCAGTAGAAAATGTGGATATAAGTTTTCCAAAGTTGTGAGCTTTACTTGAAAACTCAACGTTTTGGCAATAAATACTGCCAGTTGTTTTCCTTGAAGTGACAGGCTCACTTTTTTTCATTTTAAAGAAAATGTCTGCCAAATACCCAAGTCTCAGTAACTGTAGTTTGTCATCAGTCATTCTTCCAAGTAAATGATGTTTCATTAAAAAAAAAAAAAAGCAGTGAGCATGGCTCTTCTTTCAAACATCTGCACAAGACCCTTTTCCAAGGACATCGTCATTGCAGAACAGGAGAAGTGCTTTATGAGTCCTTCCCACCTGGTCACACTACATGAAGAAGATGCCCTCAAAGGTAGAGATTTAATCATTTTTTCCTGCTTTATCAAGGGCATCTTAAGCAAAACTGACATAATAATTTAAAAGTACTTTATTTCATAGCAATGAAGAATACACTGCCTCTCAGTACAGCTTGGTGGGACTGCCTTGATTACTGCTAAGAAACCAGGGTTTTCTCTCCATTGCTTCTGCATCACCAGTGCAACTGTCAGCACAGTAAAAAAGGCCAGAAATAGCTTTACATTATTTTGGAAATACTTTTGACTTCATGGATACTTGAAAAGGAGGCGTGGGCAGGGGATCTCAACTGTGTTTTTGGAGCTGCCACTGTAGGTGTGAGGATGGGAACCCTTGGCACTAAAACACCCACCCCTGATGGGTTTGAGGCAGTTACCGCCTGCTGGGGCTGCCGTCACCTTGGGGCTCTGATGCCTGGGTCCCCAGCCTAGGGGTGCGGCCTGGTCCTGAGAGTTTTACCCTTCAACCTGCCCTGTGCAGCCCCAGGTAAGAGCTGCTGGTTTGGAGGCAGTTTCCATTCCTGGGGCCCAGTTCTTCTTGGCAGTTGGTTCAGGTGCTATTCCTGATGGCTTGAAACATTCTAGAAGACAAGTACCTGACTGAAAACCAGGGATGATAAATGGACCTGGGTAAACTCTGGGGTTGACTGAAAGCCATGTGACACGATACCAGACATAACCTGGCTTTATGTTTCTTCATATTTATTTAAGGGTCCAGTCTTTCCCTTCAGACTGTAGCCAGGGACCTGCAGGAGCAAAGACAAACACATACAGTGTTATTTTTAAAGAAAAGTTATAAGAGCAGAGTCTAAATCCCAAATCTGAAAGAGACTGGCCTTGAGCAAACTGAAAAACTGATACCGCTCTGTTTAGCACCTTTCCTACTGAGAAAAAGACCCTGATATGTAAAGCTCCTGCATTTTAAACTGTTGGAATACAGTTCAGAGCAGACCTGTTCTGTGGAGACCTAATTATGTGGACACGGCCAGTCAAAAACACTCCTGATTTAAAATTTTCTCAGTGTGAGAAATGTTAAAAAAGACTGGAGAAAGGGATTGCCTGTAGGATAGCTCTGAGAATAGAGACGTGGGTTTAGCAGAAACTCACTGGGCATCTTCCCTCTTATTCCCTCCTCCACTCCCGCAGGGGCCCTGCCACCGCCTCCAGCGTGTCAGGCAGTGCAGACAGCCTCAGACTGTCTGGCCTACAGAGAGACCACGACATAGGCTTTCATGGCCAGGAGACACTTCATGGCCACGAGACATTAATACCAGAGACATGGCATTTCCTCCATACCTGACTCCCCTGTAGGGTGAACCATCTCCCGGGGCATTCAATGGATCCTGCAGCACCCCACAGAGGGGTGGAGGCAGGGAACAGGGAGCGGGAGCCGTGACTGGGAGAATGGCAGGTGCCGGTGTGTGAGGTGGGGCTGCCGCCGTGCCGTTGGCTGCTCCCGAGGACCACACAGCCAGGCCCGCACCCGACGTGTCCGTCTTTTCGGATCCAGTTAGGATTTTCCTGGGAGGAGAGCCCGAACTCCGTTAAGTGTTGAGTTCCACAACTCTGTGCTGTTCTGGCAGCACCCTCGTTCTCATCCTCTTGGGACCCTGTGCTCCTCCTGCTCTGCTCTCCAGACTGCTCTGACGTCCCAGATACTTTTGGGGCCACGTCCCCTTTATTTGCTTAGAATTCCTTTCTCTCCCCTTCACTGTCTCCTCCTTTGTTTAAAGATGTCTTCTCCCATGGAAACTTCTGATCTCTGAAATTCTGCCTTTCACTCTTCCCCACACAGAGAGGAAACTCCTAGAGGACAGGGTTGGCTTTTGCTTAGACTCTGGGCCTCCCCGCCCAGCGCTTTGAGAGCTGCTGCACACAGTGGATGTGCTTGTTACTCACAAAGCTTCAGTGGCCCCAGTGGCCTCAGGCGTGTTTCAAAGGTGGCAGCTCCCCTGGAAGCAGAATTCCCCCCGCCCCCACCTTTGTATTCTCTCTCTCCCCACTCTCCTGCTCGGTTCCTTTGATCTGGTCTTGACCCACAGTCCCCCTCCCCATTTCCCCCCCCACACCGTGATCCCTTTGCACCTTTGCATCCCACATTGACATTGATATTTCACAGGTCTTTCAACCAAGCCTGCTCCTGGCTTCAAAGACCAACTTCAGGTTCACTTTATTATGCAACGCTTTCACCCTGCAAAGAAAAGTGACCTTGACAGATTCCTCCAGGACCAAATGACAAAAACAAAACAAAACATTCCTAGGGAGAGAAGTGGGCTGTAGCATCTTCTGTCTTGTGGACAAGAGTACCGTTAGTGAGCCGGCATCGGCAGAACTTGTGCTTTGGAGGCTGGATTTCATCTCGCCCTCCTGGCCACACAGTTGTGCTTTCCGAGGTTCTTTGTCAGTCTGTCTTGTGTGTACGTGTGTGTGTCTTGGAACCTCCCCTTATGGCAGGGCTCCGCAGCATCCAAGACTAGATCCTTTGCCTCTCAAAGCACCGGGCAGGTTGCCTCACACAGCTCAGTAAATTTACTGCTCTGAACATGAGTAGCAGGGGAAGGTGGCAGGTGTGGAGATGCCCCTTGTCCACCGTCACAGTCACCACTTAATGGGGTGAACAGTGGGCCCACTGCCATCTCAGTCCTCAAGCTTCTGCACCAGCTCTGCTTTAGCTCAGAAAACTCATCCATTTCCTTGATTGGGTTGTGAGCTTTCCTTCTTGGAGTTGGTTGAGTGCTCAGAGGGCCCAACCTTCTCTTGTGACTCAGCTGATAAAGAATCCGCCTGCGATGCTGAAGACCAGGGTTCAATCCCTGCGTTGGAAAGATCCCCTGGAGAAGGGAAAGGCTACCCACTCCAGTACTCTGGCCTGGAGAATTCCGTGGGCTGTATAGTCCAAGGGGTTGCAAAGAGTCTGACATGACTGAGCGACTTTCACTTTCAGAGGGCCCGGGCATCAGCTCACTGACTTTTCTTTCCTGTGTAGCAATGTCAGGAGCTGATTAGTTTGGCCATTGGGTTGCCTTGTGGAAAAGACTGCTAAAAACAGGGAGCTGAGGACCCAGGTGGCTCAGTGGTGTACCTGTCAGTACAGGAGATGCAGGAGACACAGGTTTGAGCCCTGGGTTGGGAAGATCCCCTGGAGGAGGAAATGGCTACCCACTCCTGCCTGGAAAATCTCATGGACAGAGAAGCCTGGAGGGCTACAGTTAACGGGGCTGCAAAGAGTTGGACCTGAGTGAGCAGGAGGAAGCCTCATTGTTCCATGTTGTTCCAGCAAGTGGCACCCTGCTGTCTCCTCCAGATTCTACGACATGTCATCAAACAACTTTGTCTTTTCTTAAGACCTATTGTTCCTTAAAAAAAAAAATGGAGCAACAGCTTGTACTTCTGCTGTGCTTTCCTACCATTCAGCACTTGATAGTGGCTGGCAGGTAATTTTGACATCTCAGACTTAGCAGTGCACAATTCTGCCTGGCTGGTAACTCTTAAAACCAGACGCTCAGTAGGACAAGCAGCACACAAGGGATGGGATTGTAAAGAAAAATAAAACCCAGTATACATAAATCCACTGCTTACGTGAGATGGTTGTGAATCATAAATTTTAGTTTCCTGTGTGATCTTTCATATAGAAAATGGTGGGATTTGGTTTTGTCATTGAAAAGGGAGTATGGCTCCAGATTTGAACATAAAGGACTCAAAGTGCAACAACTCTGGGAATCTTGACACTAGCCAAGAGTGGGAGAAAAAGCCTTCACACACCTTAAAATGAATTACTGGTTAACTACCATTAATATGCCATGGGCCCGGAGACCAGCATATAACACTGCAGGATCGATAAGGGTATTTATCATGTGTGGGTATTGATCTTTCAGGAAGGAGTGAATCATATTTCACGCTGCATATGTTAGTGCAGAAAAAAAAAAAAGTAGCAGTGGGAATGGGAAGCCTTATCAAAGAACTGGATGTGTGGATGGTAGATAAATATACAGTGCTGTAAATCGGAGCACTGCAGTGAGAAGACATCAAGTCTGTAGGCAGCATGTCTGCAGCGTCTCTGTTGGCCGATTGCTGCTGGTCATTTTTCCAGAAGACATGCTTCACCAGGCCTGCTTGCTTTCCTAGCTGTAGAATCCACACCTCCTGATCTTTCTTCCTTACAGCACACATTAGGGATCTTCCGGTCATAAGTAACAACACTTAAGACAACTGACTTCATGCTTCTGTTTGCATTTTGGCAGAAGACGTAGGGGTTGGTAATTCCTATAAAGCACGACTGGTTAAGGAAACGACCCCGTTTTCTTGGAACAAGGCCGTTGTGTTCTCTATTATTATGAATATAGTTGGTAAGTCACCTTGGTCAGTTTGTATTCTAGAATAACGAAGAGGGAGATCCACCTTGAGTTTTCAGCAGACTCAGATGTTTCCTTCTCAGTGTACTGCTCTGGTATTTGGAGTTAATCACAGTGGCCATGCAGTTTGCAGTCCCTGTCGCGGCGTGTGTGACAGGACAGTCAGGGCGCCTGATACACATCAGTGCATTCAACTCGGGTGTATGGAGCCAACTGTCAATGTTTACTGCTCTTTTCTTTCTTTCTGAGATTTAGAAAGTAGGAGTAGCCTGTTAGGAGTTTGTACAAGGAACACCACTTTTTGAATATATATACACATACATGTGTATATATATGTACCATTTCAAATTTTGTATGCTTCGATTATACATTTTGTGGCTTATGAATTGGAAATCTTTCGTGTTTATCATCAATTACTATTGACACTTTTTCTGACTCACTAGCGTGACTTTGAAGACACCTCAGTGGTGAAGGACTGTCTCTGGTGATTCTTCGGAGAACTCTGCTGTAACCCAGGTTGGAGAGGTGGCATATCCTGTTTGTATCCTTACCCTGGGTGAGGGCTGCACGTTCCTTCTGGGCTGGAGTGAGTAAAGCATGACCACTCAGCAGTGGAGCAAGGATCCGAAAGGGGATCTGGGGGCATCTCTGGTCCCTGGTTGTTAGTTGTAACAGGGTTGTTTGAAGGGAGTTCCCACAACAGCAGACATGCCAGTGTTCTTCATGTGGTTCCTTTTTCCTGTTCTTGCAGCTTCCCTCTGCAACCTTTTAGTTACCTCTTCAGGTCTGGAGTGTTTAAAGAGTCTTACCCGTTTTGGCCTATAGACCATGTACACATACACACGCAGAGGAGACTGTTCTAGCCTAGCCTGTTCTTCACCTCCTTGTTTTGAATTCATCTTTTGTGCTTGGACCAGATTAACTTTACTAAAACATTTTTATGTTATTCCCTTGCTGTAAAATGGCTTCCCTTGTGGCTCTGATGGTAAAGTATCCACCTGCAATGAGGGAGACCCGGATTCTGATCCCTGTGTTGGGAAGATCCCCTGGAGGAGGGCATGGCAACCCACTCCTTACAGGCAACCCATGCAAGTATTCTTGCATGGAGAATTTCATGGACAGAGGAGCCTGGCGGCCTACAGACCATGGGGTTGCAAAGAATCAGACACGACTGAGTGACTAAGCACAGCTTGCTCTGAAAACTCATGGACTCCCTGAAACTTGAGGGGCAATCAGAAGCCCTTGTCTGGATTCACAGACAAGGCCTTCTACAGTTTGTCTCTAAATAACTTTCCATCCTCAGCATCTCTCGTCCCTGACATGAACGCTGCGCTCCAGCTAGGCTTATCTGGTCAGTGTCCCTGGAAAAGGACATGTCTTGTCCTTTTTCTCTTTCATGATCACGTTGACACTGTTCTCTCTTGATTGCCTCCCTGCCCCCACCATCTCTGAATCACCTCCATCTTTGCTGATGGTGACGTCTGCCTATACTGTCAACGTGGCCATTGGATTATTGGTTTGTAGGATTCTTGGTCTAACAGATAACTTTCCCAAATAGATAACTCACTCTTAAGAAGAAATGAAACATTTTGAATATTTCTTTGTGCCTTTTGCAACACCTGGACCTGGTTGTTATGTGATAACTAATGAAAAAATCAAATATAAATACCAGAATACACCTTAAGGTCAAGAGTAAATGATTTCTTCACTACCCCCTCCTGTTAATAGTCCAGAAACCTGATGAGGAGTAGCATGGTTTGTCAAAGCCCCGGTGTGGGCCATGAAAGTCAGACCGTCTGGCAGCAGGTACACAGGGTACCTACAGCTTGTGATCCAAGCTCTGCAGTGGTTTCTGTAGTAGCCTTATTTCCCTACTCAGGGGAATTGATTTGTGTGCTCTTGTTTGATAGCCAGTCAGCACTGTCAAAATAGTCCAGTCAGGAGTCACTGTTTTTTTAGGGAAATTTATGGAGCAGTTGCAGCTTCCCACGTGGCTCAGTGGTAGAGAATCTACCTGTCAAGCAGGACACTTGGGTTCAATCTCTGGGTTGGGAAGATCCCTTGGAGGAGGGCATGGCAACCCACTCCAGTATTCTTGCCTGGAGAACCCTATGGACAAAGGAACCTGGTGGGCTATGGTCCATGGTAGGTCATAAAAGAGTCAGACACGACTTAGTGACTAAACAACAACAGCACTGTCACCGTAATCCAGTCAGGGATCACATTTTTTTAGGGAAAATTTATGGAACAGTTGCTTTGAATTGTGAGACCAGTGGTTGTTGAGCTTTTGAGTGTTATCAGGACCTATTGAAGGCTTTGTTAAAACTCAGGATGCTTGGCCAGCCCTCAGAATTTCTGATTCTGTGGGTCTGGGGTGGGTCTGAGAATGTTCTTCTCTATAAGTTCCCAGGTGTGGTGTCTGTGCTACTGACTCGAGGCCCACACTGAGCACGGCTGGATTAGACACATGTAGTTTCCTGGGTGTTTATTTCAGCCCTGGGAAATGCCCACCTACTGGTAATGGGCACATTAAGGCTGAGAAGCATGAAGCTGTTGTTTTAAGTAAAGTTTCAATTTGAATCTTTAAAATACAATTTGGTGGTTTATAAAATACAGAATTCTGTAGTTCCTCATGTCCCTGGGGTGGGTGCCCTTTCCCAGTGCTTTTTAAAATGTCACTTTTTAAGAGCGTTTAAACATTTTAAGTCTAAAATATTTAGGCATTTACTTTTATAAAGCTCAAGTGATTTTTATTATGTGAATATTGGTATGGATCAACACTTTTCAATATATGTTTTAATTTATTCTTAAAGCTCAATATACTTTGAAAGAGGGAATAAAATGTGGTAAGTGGAAAGGTGATGGTGTTTTAATGAATTACTGTTTTCTGTAGCAAAACAAATCCTTTCTTTGATCTGATGTAGCATTTTATTTGAGCTTTAGTCTGAAATTTATTGAAGCCATTCTTGTTACCTTGAGGATTATTACTGGCAACATTTTGTTGCTGGATAAACTGAGGCCTGATTAAAGGTCCTGACTAGGGTCATGATGTAGAAATTCTTGAACCTGTGTCCTGATCCGAGAATGCCATTGTCTTTGGGTTTCTGTTTAATTCTTTAATTCCTATTATATTTTGTTTTATCAAGAAGCTTGGTTTTCAAGGGCAGGCCCTGGTGGTACCCACTGTTTTTAACTCTAGAGACAGGGATGAGCATCTGAAATGAAATGCCTATGAGATTGTGTATGGATGTCCCACTAATGCTTGTGACCGGGTGGTAAGAATGTCATTCATTCCTTTTTTTAAGTAACCATATAATTTATCATTTTTTGCCAAACTTGTATTTCTTTAAACAATAAAGTTTAACAATAAAGACATGACATTGAAAACAAAAGAGCTAGATACTGAAAACCACATGTTTGCCACTAACCTATGTTTAAAATAAGAGAAACAATATTGTAAAGTAATTAGCCTCCAATTAAAATAAATTAAAAAAAATACACAGAGGCTATTATAACACATATAAGTCAGAAGAAACAAAAATTTTAAACAGCCATGTCACTGAGGATGTTTTAAAAACTTACAGAATGCAATTGTGCCAAAGTTGTGCATAAAAGCAATTCATTTATGAGAAGATTAAACCATTTTTTATCAGATCAATATAAAAAAATAAAAAAGAAAGGACTGAGGGAAGTTGAGGAGGTGAGAAGGGCACGTGCCGGCTCCAGACTGGAGTAGAATAATGGGATCGGAGCTTCTCATCTCCTTAGTTGGGACGATGAGGAGGAGGAAGGGGAGAGGTGTTGGAAGATGCTGTCCCTGATGAGGCACCACCAGGAGCCTACGGTGGACGTACTTGGTGTCCTAGCAGAGAAGAGACTTCAGTGCTGACTGTAAAATGAGGCTGTAAAAATACGTTTTGTTGTAGCTCTCTCCCGAACCTTCCAGAGAGTGCACGTTTAGTCACGCCTTCCCCACGTTCAGCCAGATGACCCTTTCTGAGCACCTGCTCTGGACCACGTGTTACTAGCCTTGGGGATTTCTCTTCATTAGCTTCCCCCTGCCTGCATGTGCTCAACCCTTCTCTGTGTTTTAAAAATGAAAGAACATCTTATTACTCCTTGGAGCTTCTGGTCTGTTTTCCTATTTATTTTGATGCTAGTCTGCTTGGGAAAAACACCTGTTGATTGATCCTTGCTGCAGCTTCTTGCCCCATGTAACTGGCAGTGTGCTCGGCACGAGGATGCACGGTAGGGAGGGGAGTGCCGCTCGCTGGGTGTCCCTTCCTGCCAGAGAGAAGGCTCGTCGCCATATTCACAGAGCTCACTTGCTCTTTGACTCTTGCAGGCATCTTCTCTCACTGTGCTAAAACCACAGGGCCCTAAAGGCCCAGCCGTCTGGATCTTTTCCAGAACTAATCTTGCTTGAGCTCTTAGCAGCGGTCGCCTGCCCTCCTTGCTCCCTGTCGACTTGGTCACCTGTGACATTACATTCTCGCCTCTGTCCTCCAGGGTTCTGGCCTTGGTGCTCTTTTCTCCTTTCGTAACATACTCTTCCCTACACCTTCCTCCTGCTCTCCCCAGATGCAGTCTGCATCTCCGGGTGGTGACTCCCGAATCTCAACCTCTCCCATGAGTGCAGGTGCCAAGTTTCTCATCCTCCCTCACCTCCCCATGTGTGTGCCCCGCGGGCCTGGTGATGAAGCAGAACTTACCCCCGGTCTCCGCTGGGCCTCCTGCTCTTCCTCTTCTCCTACGTCTCAGTTCCTGACGCCCCTCGGTCCTAAGTTCTATTGCTGTTCCCTGCCCCGTGTCCCTGACACAGCCTTCCCCCGCGATGATTTGCAGACTGCTGTGTCTCTCCCTGGCTACTTCAGCAGCTCCCTGCTGGCTCTCCTGCCTCTAGCCTGTCTTCCCTTCACTTGTCTTGAGAACTGCTATCCAGCTGAATCACCCCAAAGAGCAGCTCTATGCTCCTTTGCTCAGAAACGCTCAGTGGTTTCCACCACACCCTGGCGAGAGCTGAGAGAGCTGTCTCAGGCTCTCCCTTGCCTATCTACAGCCCACCTGTCACTCTGGCCCTCTGTTGCTCTTTTCTCACCCAATTCTTCATGTCAAGGGCTGGTCCGTCACCACAAAGTCCCCCACATTTCCTGCTTCCATCCCTGTGTCCCTGCTGCCCTGTCTTCGGTTTTCTCTTTTTCTTGTGCTCATGCTTAGTCATGTCCGACTCAAAGACACCATGGACTGTAGCCTGCCAGGCTCCTCTGTCCATGGGATTTCCCAGGCAAGAGTACTGAATCAGGTTGCCATTTCCTCCTCCAGGGGATCTTCCTGACCCAGGGATCAAACCCATGTCTCCTGCATTTACCACTGAGCCACCAGGAAAGCCTGTTTTTCTCATTTTCACCTATTTTCTGCTCCTCTATTTATTTTTTGGATGTGCCAGATAATAGTTTTGGCACATGGAATCTTTTAATTGAGGCATATGAAATCTTTAGCTGTGGCATGCAAATTCTCAGTTGTGGCCTGTGGGATCTAGTTCCCTGACCAGAGATCGAACCCACGTCCCCTGTATTGGAAGTGTGGAATCAGCCGCTGGGCCACCAGGGAAGTCCCCTGCTCCTCTTTTAAAGTGAAACTCAGGTGCAGTTTTTGTTTTTATTTAATGGCGGTCTCTCTAATTCCTTTCTAGGCTGTGTGTCATCTTTCTAGCCTTTGAGATTGCATAAATGTTCATAGGTATTTCTGCATGAGAGTCCTTGTTATGGTTTTTAATCCCATCACTTATTCTAAACTGTAGATTTCCACGTGGGCAGGGGGAGCCTAATACCTTGTAGCCATTTCAGGCACCTGGCCAGCTCTTAGAACATTGTTTAATAAAAAGTTGTTGGAGAGATGACTTAGGAGTGCATTCAGTTGTTGATTGGAATTGATGGTTTAACGTCTAGAACCTGTGTTGCAAACTTCAGCCTGTGGGTCACTTGGGCCTGTTGCCTATATTTGTGAATAAAGTTTTATTGCAATGCAAGCACCCAGCAGCCTGTATGTTCCACAGCAGAATGACCACAAAGTCTAAAATAGACACTAACTCACTTTTTACAGAAGTTTGTCTCCCAGGTCTATACCATTATCCAGACTTGGGAAGGATAAAGAATGATCAGTTGGAAGGAGATGAAAGAAACCAGTGTTTGCTTAAACTCTTAGCCTCTTGCTTTGCCTTCAGACATACTGGTGTGGACAGACACGCAGAAAAAGCATCTAGATTTTCTTATTACTTCATTTAAAGTGAAGTACAATTAATTTTGTTGTAAGACTTGCAGATAGCCAGCTTAGCTAGATTTGATCTCTTAATTTCTTGACATTAGGGTAGGAAATTTCTCGGTAGAAGTTAGACGTAGTCAGGCTTTATGCAATTAAAATGACCCCTGCCTAAAATATTTTTGGCATTCTCAGTAAAAAATAATCACCAGTGTCTGTCAGCTGTGCTGCTGAGTTACTTCAGTCTTCGAAACTCTCCTGTGTTCTGGCCACAGGGCAAGCAGCACATTCCGGAGCCTTGCTCAGAAGCTCTGTGGATCTTGAGGGAGGAGGCCGTATGTTGGCAAGGTGTACAGGTAGAATTTTGTGGTCCTGAAGCTGATAATCATGTCGTTTTCTTTCTTTCTAGAGGGACGGATGGTCATCCAGGATATTCCTGCTGTCACCAGCAGAGGGCATGTGGAGAACGCACCTGATCTTGTTTCCGACTCCACCTACTACAGCAGCTTTTACCAGCCGTCTCTGTTTCCGTACTACAACAATCTGTACAACTACCCGCAGTACTCCATGGCCTTGGCTTCTGACTCCTCTTCTGGGGACGTGGGAAATTCCCTTGGTGGCTCCCCTGTGAAGAACAGCCTCCGGAGCCTCCCAGCACCTTATGTGCCTGGTCAGACAGGAAACCAGTGGCAGGTAGGTTGTTACCCAGAGAGTGAACTGGAAGTTTGAAACCACACACCTACACATCCACCCAAACCAGCACACATGTGTGCCATTATGCAAAACATATAGGATGTTTTCAATCTACTCATAGCATCATTTAACCGCAGACGTTGTCGGAAAGGAATTGTAAAGAAATAGGCGTACATTTGTTTGCATTTTGAAATTTTACTTTCTCATACTCGAGCATCACTTTGTGTAAACACCCAGTGGGCCAGAATCAGTTTCCTAAGTGGCTTATGTGTGAGGCCTCACCTCCTCCAGCCTTGCCCTTAGAGCAGCTTAGAGAATACTGGACTCGGCCTTCTGGGTGGGAGTAGCCGTGGTGGTATTTGCACCCTGGAAGGGAGATGCAGAATGATCTGTATGTTTGCATGGAAGAAGGTGAGAGAAGCACTAGGTCACTGCCGTGCTGGGCCGACTTGAGAGCATTTTCATCTGGGAATGGAGGTCAGTCTTTTATACACCAAGTATGTGTTTCTGAAATAGTGTGAAATCAAGAGCTTTTAATATTTGGGGTAAAACAAAGCATTTTGCATTATCAGGGAACATCTATTCAGCACTATTCTGCTTCTCAGTTTTCACCATTTCTCTCATGCCAGTTTGTTAGTGGCATATTTAAGGCCTGGAAAGCATAGCATTCCCAGGCTGGATTAGCATGTTGTGAGAACATGCACACATAAGCACTTAGAATCAGCGCCTCCAAATCCTCTCCACCTGTAGAATACCAATTGTGCGAGAATTGTTCTGATTTGGGGTGCATTTACTGTGTGTGGGCTTTCCACATTGATTCCAGCACACTGAGGTATATGTATTTCAGGAGTTTAGGGTAAGTCTTTGACCTTTTTATCCCCACTTCTAAAAAACGCGCATTGATGTTTTCTTCTGAGCAATTCTGTTCCATTTTGCATTTGTTGGTGTGGAGAAGTTGTTGATACTCACTTCACGTCTTTTTTGGACTCTCACACTGGCCTTATGGATCTGACTTCCTTGTAATAGTCATGTGTCAGCTTTAATCCTCTGGGCTACTCATGTTCGTTAGTTTTTCATGAGTTTTACTTTTAGAATCATACTTTTAAAAAAAGTGTTGGAATTTACAGCTGATGTGAGTGTAAAGGAAATTCAGTGATTTATAGATCTGCAGGCTGGAGTCCTGCAGGCCTTTCAAAGTGCCAGTTGGGTTTTATGATTTGGGACACATTTTAGGTTGATTTCTGTTAGAGATGCTCTTCTAAGAAAGGAGGAAGAAGTGTCTTATTTAGTTGCTAAACAAATGTGTTTGTTGTTTAGTTGTTAAGTCATGTCTGACTCTTTACGACACCATGGACTATAGCCCTCCAGGCTCCTCTGTCCATGGGATTCTCCAGGCAAGAATACTGGAGTGGGTTGCCACTTGCTTCTCCAGGGGATCTTCTTGACTCAGGGATCAAATGCATCTCCTGCATTGCAGGTGATCTCCTGCATTGTAGGCCAGTTCTTTACTGCCGAGCCACCAGCGAAGCCCCATATATGTTATAAGGAAGCAGTAATTAAATAGAAACACCTAGCAATAATACTTATAACCATTGTTTAAGGGATAGGAAATGAACAGCCCACTTTTTCACCAAGTCACTATGGCAGGGGTGTAGGGAATGGTGATCTGGGGCCAAGCCTCTGCCCACCTGGCTGTTCTGCTGTGTCAGGAGGGTGCCCTGGCTCTGCTCTGTGGACAGTGCCTTGCCCATTCCTGGTGAAAGCTTCCCCGGAGGGGAGAGGGTGCAGTGGTCCTCTCCTCGTTGTAGCCATGCTTTCCTGTCTGCCTTGTGGAAGGTGTCCCACAGCTGCGCCTGGAGGGCACTGAGCTGGTCTCCCTCACTGGACCTTCCCCTTTGGTCTGACCCTGGCTCCACCTGAAGGGCCTGAAGCTTAAGCAGCATCTCCACCATCTACTCTCTTGACTCTCTCTTGCTGAGATCCGACTTCCCTTCTCACCCTTCACCAGAGCAGTAACTGATGTTATCTTCCTTCCCTTGCTGCTTTGTGTATCAGTGTGTTTGTGGGGAACAGTCTGAAATGTTTAAAGAACAAAGAGCTCTTTCTGGTTCCTAGAAAAGATCGATTCTAGTGGAGATTGTCATAATTTTTTAAAGCCAGACTTCTTAGAAATTAGTGGGGACGGTCCTCAGTTATTTACGAAAAGGAATTGACTTTTCATTGTAGAGTTGAGATTTCCTATAAGTCTCCCTATAAAGTCATGCAAGTCACAAGTAATTATTGAACACCTACTCAGTGAAAAGCCTATTTTAAAAAAAAGCTAGAGCATTCTCCAGGGCCAGCGTCCCACCCTTGGTGATGCCCTGCACTCACGCCAAGAGCTGCTTTAATCTTTTCAGGTCTGCCTTCAGCCTCTGGAGATTTGTTGCCCAATCATGGGTTCCTGTCCTGTTGTGAAACAGGAATAACATTTGTGACACTGGAACAAACTCACGATGAATGGCTGGTTCCACTGACCAGCAGCTCAATTTCACTTCTGCATTTAATTGCCTGCAAAAGCTGTTTATTGCCTGCTCCACTCCTCCACGGCAACATTACCTTTTAAATAAACATGTTGTACCAGGTTGACAAGGGAGAGGTGCATATCTTGGGAGCAGAAATAAATATGGGAGGACTCTGAGCTGTATCTGGGCTCTCCTTGCAGTCCCCGTGGCCGGCGCCCCCTGGATTAGCTTTTCAGAAACTTGTACCACCAGAGGTGGAGACTCCGGTTCCAGGAACAGTTGGGGTGTGGTCACATGGCAGCAGAAGTGACTCCTTCCTTCTGGTGGTTCAGTCTTAAGATGCGGTCATCTGTTTCTGATTATCCATCTCACTGGAATGCATTCGATTATGAAATAATGATGCATTGAGGTCCCAGTCTTTGCCAGGGATCTACCACTGAACCAAATGGACAAAAAGTCGAAAAGTAGGTCTTGGGGAAAGGCTGTTATCACCTGGTCTGTGAGAATGGGGAATCATCCGTGTAGCCCTGAGTTTGAAACAGACACAGTCAGGCAGAGGGCTAGGCCTTGGTGCACAGAGAAAGGCGCCCCCTTGTGGGCTTTACTGGGATGGCCCCTCAGCACTTGCCTGCTGTGGGCTGGAGGACCCAGCAGGGCACTTGAAAAAGGCACCTTTTTTGACTGCTGCCTGCCTTCTGTGTTCTCCATCCTGTGCCCAGCAGCCTGCCGGGGGCCCTGGTTTTCACACTGCCTCCTCTTTCTATTAGTGTGGTTCAACATCAGAACAGCCTCAGCTCAAAGAATGCTTCTGGAGCATGTGCATTGAGGGCACATGTGCACCACCTCCACCTCTGTCCTCAGGGTCCCCCAGGAGGGCCAGAGGTGGGCGTGAGGGACAGCAAGCCAAGGCTTAAACCTGGCTCCCGTTCCCAGGGAGGCAATTATAGCTAACCATTAATTAAGCCACTAATTCTTGAAATTTCTAAACTCACGAGAACGGTATATCAAGGAGAAGGTAGTAGAATGCAAAATCTACTTCAGTTGCGAAGATGAAATAGAATTCAGATCAATTGTGTGCCCACCACAGCCCTATAAGTTGCACTATCAGGCCCCCGGGATAATGTGCATATGGTCACAGACTCCTGGTTGACTGGCTAAGAAAGAGGAAGTGGCTCCCTGAGGAACACAGCCCCAATCTTGGGCCTTCTTTCTCTGGGTGAGGTGCTCTCTCTGCAGACACTCCTGTGATCCACTGGGCTTCCACTCCAGTCCCATCACCCACTTCCCTGGCTTCTCTTTTTGGTGAAGTGGGATTTGGCCACTATTTGTTGGTGAGCAGACAATGACAGTCTTTTTCTTCTGGAAAGAAAAACTTACAAAGTTTTCAAGCACACAGAAGCGTAGGACCACTTTCAGTTTAAAACATGTAATTTCTTTCCTCAGGAAAGGGGAATTAGATGTGGTATTTGCCTTGGGCTATTAGAGCTAACCACCCTAATTTGATTTTTAAAGGGGGATTACAGAGACATACATTTCTGTATTCTGCTGATGTGGTGTATTTATTTTGTATCAGGCCACTTGTGTGAACTCTGTAATTCTAATAATTTTATAGGTGCTTATTTTAGGATTTCTAGATTAAACAGTCATTTCGTAGAAAAATATTGATACTGACATTTTTCTTCCTCCTAAATACCTCCAGATGTAATTTATGTTCTTGGTGCATTATTCAGTTTAGATACCAATGGCGGACAACTGGTGTCAGCTTGTTCTTTATTTTACTGGAAATGTATTTTGTGGTTCACTGTCTTGAATGAAGGCTATTGCCTATGCTGATTTACAGAGAAATGAGGAAAACTGAGACAAGGGGGTTTCTCTAACAGCTAAGTTATTCAATTGTTTTTATTGAGACCTTCCCCTTCCAACTTTTTTCTTTTTTAATGTTATGAGGATTCCTTTTTTTTTTCTTCCTGCGAATGCCCTTCCTCAGCAATATAAGAAGCTGGAGGCTCTACCCCTGTCTTTCCCACCCCTTTTTTAAAAAGCTGTACTGGTCTGAAGTCCAGAGAGAGTCTGGAAGCCATGTACCAGCACTGTGTCACCGTGACTGCAGCAGAGCTCTTCAGGGTCTTCCGTATACTGTCTTAGGCAGTTGTCTCAGCCTCCTTCCAGATCTTTCCTATCTCTTTATCTCGGCCCTGTGAATGCCCTTATGTTAGTCCAGCATTTTTGTGAGACTCTCCCACATGCACCTCAAGTAGATCCTGCTTTCTGGGACACTGGGGACATGGGACTTGGGCTTCCTAGTTCAGAAGACCAGCCTTGGAGAATCTTCTGTTTGAATTTAAAAATCATTTCGGACCACTGGAAGTTTAAAGCCAGTGAAGTGAAGATGTCAGGCTTCCCCAAGTTTGGGGTCACATTGCCTCTACTATGAACTTTCCCTTATATGGACTGTCAGGTCTTAGCTGCATTTGTTATTTTCTCTTCTGAAACAGTTCCTCATTAGATTCTTCTCATTCAGGGAGAAACAGTAAACCCAGCTTTCTTGGACCTTTACCATCATATTCCTACTCCTGCGAGAGAAAACCTTCTGTCACCCAGGGCATGTATAGGGCAGCAGTAGGCCTGTGTGTCTAGAAACAGTCCTCTCTTTCTGTTTCTAAACCACCTTCTCATTGACATGTATTTTCATGGAGGAATTGCTGTGTTGTCTTGTTCTACATAGGTACGAACCATGATTGTGACAGGTACCACCTGGTCTTCATCACATTTTTCTTGAAAGGAATGGTGGTTCTCTTGCACAGGTTATGAAAGTTGAACGATGTGCTTTGCTTTTGCTCCTGCAGGAGGGCCAGTGTTGTAAAAACTGGTGCCGGTGATGATAGCTTTTCTGCTGGCTCTTGGTCTGGAACCAAAGCTGAGGGGAGGGTAGTGGGTATTTTAGAAGCTGAGCTCATTCATGGTGAGAGATGGGTCTGAGGAATGTTCCTTCACTGCACCGTGACAGCAGGAGAGTCATTTCACAGAGTATTTGGTTAAAAACATCTAGATTACAGAGGAAAATGGAACTGGCCTCTGGAAATCGCAGGCACTTTTCAAAGGCAGCTCTGAGTCAGAGAGGATCTCGGGGAGGGGCTGGGCCCCGGCCAGACACCGGGTTTGTTTCTCAGCCTGGTTGAGGTGGTCCAGTAGCATCCAAGGAAATCCAGATGGAGGGTGACCTCGGATTCTTTGGAACCTTTGGGAGACCCCAGTAAATCCTGGGCCGTCTGGCAGGTTCACTTCCATTCTGACATGAGTCCAGTTTAATCTGAACTGAGTTGGGAAACCCTGGAAAGGGCTCAACTACTCCAGGGACTACTCCACAGTTTACTAGAGGCAGAAAGAAAGACATTATCTGTCTGTGTGAGGGTGTGTCTGATCTCTGACACAATAGCATTGGGTTAGTAAATGATACAGTCATTTGGGAATTCTGTGATCTGTTTGAAAATTAGATAATTAGATCACAGTTTTTAAAAAGCTTTCAGATTTGATTTAGTTGAGCTTGTGGCCAAAGCCTCATCTATTTACATTTGCCTTTTTAGCTTACTTTTTTCCTAAGTAGATGTCAATAAGATATAAAATTAGTTGCTTTTCAGAAAGTTTTAAGTATGTGCATGAGTGAGTCTTCTATTTCTTGGGAGTCCATATTTCTGTGTCCTGGTAAGTGGCCCTCATCAGTTGGATAAAGACCAAAATCAAGGGAATTCATAACAGAGGCTGATTTGCCCTATTTTTTGGAGTTGTATTAGGAATATAGCAGCAGAAAAACAAAAAGAATATAGTCAGGAGAAATCTCCATCCTGTTACAGAGCGTGTTTAAGGAACTCCTCTGTGTGTTAATCATTAATTCGTTGAGTGCCGGCTCCATGCCTAGTCTGTGCTACACTGTCCCTCCCAGTGCCGTCTCACGGTGGGTAGATGAGAGAAAGGACACACACGATTCTCTGATCACTATTGTGGTCAGAGTCTGGAGATTCCCAGGGACTGTGCTGCCTCG
This sequence comes from Moschus berezovskii, assembly GCF_049115385.1. NCBI lineage: Eukaryota > Metazoa > Chordata > Mammalia > Artiodactyla > Moschidae > Moschus > Moschus berezovskii. The sequence continues at coordinate 50,702,722 of NC_142466.1, read as the reverse complement.
TGGAAAGGTGGGTTCTGTGCAGTGCTGTGCCCGTGGGTGGGGCGAGGCGGGGTGATGACAAGTATTTTATCACTGCTCTTGTTCAGAATTGCCCCTGTTTGATGATAATTAGAAGCAGCTTGACTTAGTTTTATTGTTGTAAAAAGTACTCTACAGAGAGTGTACCCCCTTACGGCCTGTACCCAGGACAGATTGCTCTCAGCACCCCCTCTTTGGGAGACCCTGACCCTGAGGCATTTCCTTGAGATGCACAACCTCCTGAGAGCAGGGTTCATAGACCAAGGAACAGAGGAAAAGGGATTATCTCTTCATTTTATGTTTTCATTTTTCTTCCATTTTTCATCACAGTTCTTTTCAAAAACACTCTTTTTGGTGATTCTTAGCCAATCCTGGGAGAAGGAAGGCAGATGTAATAATTTTTATGTATTGGGTAGTGGTATGCAACCAAAAAATGGGAGGGTGTGTTTTCTCTGTCTCTCTCTCCCCATTTAATAGTGTCAGTGTAGTTTCTTGTTGGTTTTTCAGCTTTTTAAAATGTGAATAGTAGAAACGTTTCAGACAATACATTTTTCTTGCAAATATCAAGCATTTACATACTTAAAGTAACTTTTGAAGTATGTAGTGGGCAGAGTTTTCTGTCTCCCTCTCTTTTACTAGGTCCCTGACATACCTGTGAAAGGGCTCAGTTCTGTGCTAAAAGGTCCAAAAGAGGGGTCCTTGGATGTTCCTGCTGCCCTGCACTGAGGCCCCCAAAGCAGGAGGCCTGTGGGTGGAGGGTGTGACGGGACAGTGACAGGACTGGCCGGCCGGGCGCCAGGCCCTTCTTCCCTGCTGCTGCACTCGGCCCTGGGCCCCAGCTTTGTCGGGGACTGGCATCCCCTTTGCGGGGGGAGAAACAGAGGCTCGGGGAGGCGAGGTAACCTGCCATGTCACAGCTGGCAAGTGGGGGGCTGGAGTTGCCTGGTTTGCCTGGCTGAGTGCACATGTGCCCTCATATCTGTGCCCTCCTCATGGGGCAGTGCCCGTTCCTTGGTTTTCCTGGTATGAAACCATGAGGGATTATGTTGCATCTTATGATGTAAGCTACTATCAGATATAGCATCTTATATAATGTTTTCAGAGACTTGACACGTTCGCTTATGGGAGAGGCCCAGTACTGACAGTGTCAACCACACTTACATCTCTCTGTCTCATACACTCTAGTCACTCTGTGTCACTTGGTCACTTTGAGGTGGGCTCCCATCGTGGGTCTGGAGTGGGAAGCACCTTTCCATGCCCCTGACCCACCATGAATTGGGTGTAGTGCCCATCAGCGGGCACCAGCCTGTGTTCCAGTTTTTGATGCCAGTTCAGGTAAAGGACAGGTGCACATGTGCTCACACTCGGAAGGTGGCCCCAGACAGGCTCACCTTGCCCTACAAGCAGTCTATCATGTTCAGTGCTCATAAGATACCCTTCACACTGCTGATTTATGCTAAAAGTATCCTAATGTTTCTGACAGCTCATGTGTGACGTGAATATAATCCATATTTCTTGGAGCAGCTAATCCAAGTGGCTTATTTCCCCAATACTGCTGATAGGGCTATATCTCTTGGTGTCGCCGCCATTGAAATTCTGATGGTAACATATTGTTTGTGGGTCACTAGTTTTGTCTAAAACAGTCTGTTGGAACAGAGTAGCAAAGGTTAATTAAATTTGTCCATCAAGATGGGGACAGAAATGGATGTCTCTGATACTTCTGGTTCTAAAATCAAAGTTCCCGAATGCTGTGGTTACAGGCATTTTTTCTTCTCATTTTCAGACTGACTCCCTCACAAAATGTTTCATATTTGATCTTGGAGCAGTGAAAACATGAAGAGTTATTAAAAGCCAAGGGCAGCGAATAGGCCTTTATAGTAGGCAGATTATATATTATATTATAGGCCTATTATATATTATAATTACATATTATATATGTCATATAATTAATAGATATATAATTATATATTATATAATAAATATATATTTAATGTGTTTAAATTTTAATATATTTATATAATTGCATATTATATATATTTAACTTAAATATATTTACGTATATAACATATAATAGATTATATATTATAACAGGCCTTCGTTTAGACTGGGAAATGTGGCCGAGTTTAGCAGAGATGCTTCCGAGGCCGACTTCCCTTGCATGCTGCCTTCTCTGCCTAATCCCTTTGTGAGTGGAACCAGGTTTGTTGATGTCTCTCTCTGAGCAGTTTCTTCCTGCGTTCATGATGATTACATTATGAGGACTCAAGTATCTGGTTTCCATCCCACCCCATCCCCCCAGCTGTGAGATATGGCCAGTTACATTTCTCTGGTAGGTTTCATTAAGGATGTCACCATTCCTAAGCCCCCTCCACCTGTCTACAGAGGCGTATGTAATGCTCTCAGAGCCTTGCATGTTAGAGAAAGTGGAGAGTACTGTGTCTCAATAGTTATTAACAGAAATTAAAAAATACAAACCGGCTCTTTCACTGAAGCTGTTTACTGTTGGCTTTTATGTGAATGATGCTTGCATTTCTGCCTGGCTCTGTATGACTTTGGTTGGAAAGTCAGGGTTTGTGGTTTTCGATTTGTGAATGAGACAAATACAAGCTCCTTTAGAGCTAGAAAATCCTGTGTAAGTTTGTGGTTTAGGAAAAATGAGGAAAGAGCTGGGGTGGTTCCAGAGGCTGGTTCCAAATGAACCCCGCTTCTGTTTTGTTAACCCCGGAAATGCATAAAACCCTTCCAGTTTCCAGGAAAAGGAACCGTTTTCAGTTTTGTTTTTTCTTACTATGTACCTGTTTTTAAAGATCCTTATTTCCCTTCACCTAATTCTTACACCAATGTCTTTCAGACACTTTAGATCAAGATCCACAGTAAGAAATGTTTTATCTTGTGATCCAGTATATATTTGTACCTACATACAAACACAAAATTAAAATTTCATAAAATAGCTCTTTCCATATTGTATGCAGTGAATTCTCATATTTCTGTTTAACTTTGTTTTATTTCATTAATTTTCATACTGTTTTAAAAAATATGTGTTTGCTGATTGCACCAGCTGAATTATTTGGAGCCCATTGCGCTAGTGGTAAAGAACCCGTCTGCCAATGCAGGAAACACAAGAGATGCGGGTTTGATCCTTTGGTCAGGAAGATCCCCTGGAGGAGGGCATGGGAACCCACTCAAGTATTCTTGCCTGGAGAACCCTATGGACAGTGGGCTACAGTCCATGGGTTGCAAAGAGTCAGACACGACTGAGCAACTAAGCATGCACGCACTGCGTAAGGGTCACTGTGTAAGGGAGTAAGCTGCTCTGTCTGTACCACTGATGCTGATGGGAAAACATCCAACTGAGCAGCACAAGCTTTAGCAAATTAATTTGGACTTTTGTAAATGTGGGGATATTCACATCTTCTCTTTTCTTTTTTTACTAAGGACAATGAAAATGGACCACTAATAAATGCAGTTGTAATGTGGTTTCGTATGCAGTTCCCATCTTCTAAAGTTTATAAAATGATGTGAATTCCTACTCTTTGTCTTCTCCAGAGTTCATGTTTTTCCCATGGTTCATCTTATGGTGTTTTTATATTTTAAAATCTCTGTTATTAATCCTGCCTGGAATTTAGCTGCCTTTGTCTGTCTTTTTTGAAGAACTCACCCACATAAGTTTTGTTTTGTTTTAGCAGGTGTCACAGCTTTAGCATGTTCTTTAGCAAGTTTGAAACTTTAGGCAACATGGGGGTTACAATTTTCAACACCTTAGATTTATCATTTCTTAAATTATTTGTCCTCTCTACTACATTGCATACACATGCTTTCTCTCTGCGTTTTCCCCCTCCCATCTCCTCTGAGTAGGAAGAGCATCTCTTCCATTTCTGGACAACCGTTCTTATGTTCTCCAGTATCTAAGTGCTGACCCTCAAACATGGCTCCTTCCCCCATTGAAGGAGCGCCCTGGGTCAGGGGCCTGAGCCCTCACAGGCCAGTCTCCCTGTTTCCTTTCTCTTCCTGGCTTTAGGGAGGAAGTGGCAGGTATTCCATAACGTAGCACCTTAGAGAAAGCAAGCCCTGCAGAGGAGGTTAACTCCTAATAAAGTCAGGAGGGAGAGCTAACCTCCAGGGAAGCAAGAAGGGAGGAACGGAGTGTAGCTGTGGGGAGGCTGCTTGTGGCGCTGACTCAGCATTGGGCTGGTTGATATTTCAGTAATCTCTGAACTGTGTGTATAACAGCAATCATATAAAAATAACTCCTTCCAGATATGATGTGTGGGGTCCGAGAGGATAAATCAGGTGCCTATTTAAGAAGGTGGATGGGCAGTTGCCTCCCAGGGGAAGCACCTGGCCTAGGTAAGGTCCCTGGACTAGGAAGACACTCAGTGTGTGATCAGGCATCCCGTTCAAATAGTTTGAAAAGTAGCTTCTGTTAAAACTAAAGGAATCCAGGCTTCCCTGGTGGCTCAGTGGTATAGAATCCACCTGCCAATGCAGGAGACACAGGTTCAGTCTCTGATCCAGGAAGACCTCACAGGCCATGCAGCACCTAAGCACGTGTACCACAACTATTGAGCCTGTGCTCCAGAGCCCACAGACTGCACCTGCTGAGCCCACATGCTGCAGCTTGAAGCCCACACAGCCCAGAGCCTGTGCTTTGTAATGAGAGAAGCCACCGCAGAGAGAAGCCCAGGCGCTGTAACAAAGAGTAGCCCCATAAGCTGCACCTAGAGAAAAGCCCTTTCAGCAGTGAAGACTCAACACAGCCAAAAATAAATACATAAAATTATTACTTAAGAGAAGATAAGGAAATCATTTAATGGGGGCAAAAGTCAGCCCTAACCTCCACTCTTAACCTCCCAGGAGACCTATGATTCCAGCATGTGAAGCTTTCTTTTGTAGAAATTTTTCTATTCTTAAAACCAAAGGTTTTGCAGTTAGAATTATTAATTTTATTTATGAATGACTGAAATACTTAGTGTATCACATTAAATGGGAAAGATGATCACATACAATCAAAATGTTATATAAACACTCTGAGACTATTAATACAAAGTACTAAAGCAAATATAGTCATATTTGTGCATCTTAAAATTACAGAGCTGGGGTCTTAGCTTTGTATGCTATAACGACCCTATTTTCTTTTTTAAAAATAAATTAATTTATTTTAACTGGAGACTAATTACTTTACAGTATTGTGGTGGTTTTTGTTATACATTGACATGAATCATCCATGGCTGTACATGTGTCCCACCATCCTGAACCCCCCTCCTTGCAATTAGGATTATTAACCTATACAGTCACTCTTCTTATGAAGACCATTCCCTTTCTTCACCAACTCTAATTCTGTGCAGCTAAGCCCTGCTTGATATAAACTAGACCAGTACTTGGTCTTGAGGAATCTCTTTTAGTCGTTCCCTGGATGGAATGTTTGGTTCAGTGTGAGACCAGACTTCCTATTTGAAGTGTTAATAGACCGCCAGTGAGTAGTATTTAGGATTTTTTGTCTTTAAAGGAAGTGGGGTCTAGCATTTTTACATTCTGTTGGGATTTTATTGTTATTATTTAGAATAAAGGTGACTGAGGTATATAAGAAGGAAACCTATAGTTCTGATTTACTGCACGGTATGTTCTCAACAGTTCTATAAAATAAAACCCAAAGCTCTTAGGTTTTCCTCCTGGGTTAATACTAATACCGTGCACGTTCTCAGCCAGCCCAGCTCCTATCCGCAGGTCTTACTCTGGTTCAGAGACCTGGGGTGGGTAATAAGATTATAAAACATGCCTGTTGCTTGCCAGCTACCACATGTTAATAATAATAGTGGCCATAATTCACTGGAATCCAGGACTTTTAGGTTTTACTTGGTTTGTTTGTTTAAAGGAATAAAAAAATAAAATCTTGGGGAGAAACAAGGGAGCATTGCATAAACGAAAGAAAAATCACATCCTCGCAGCAGAGCTGAACAGTAGCTTTTGTTTGTCAGCACCTTGTGTCCTACAGTGGAACTCGGCTGTTGTAGCTGGAGGTGAGGAGCTGAGCACAAGGAGGAGTGTTAGGTTAGTTTAAAGCAGGTTTTCTCAAGCTTGGCACTTTCAAAACGGCTGGACAGTTCTGTGTGGTGAGGCTGTCCTGTGCACGGGAGGACGGTCTCTGCTCACCAGGGGCCAGTAGCAACCCTCCCCCCAGTGTGACAATTAAAAGTGTCTCCAGAAGTTGCTGAATGTCCCCAGGGGACACGTTGCCCCCAACTAAGTACTGCTGGTTTAAAGTAAAACAGGATGTTTCAGAGGTTTCCTTATTTACCTGTTTTTGTCTCACCTAGAGTTGCAGACTGTGATTTTTTTTTTTTTAAAGGAGTAAGAAGGAAGTAAGAAGTGATCTTGAGTTTAAAATTGCATATTTTCCATACTGTTTTCTGGACTTTCTGGGGTGAATCACGACTCAGTTTTAACTTCATGTTGCCGAGGTTTACATGTGCAGTTAGAACTGCGTCAAACCGGCTCTCTTGCTTATGTCCAGGTTGTCACATGGATGGTTATTTGTAGAATATTCCTTTAGGAGCAAGCGAAGTGACTGGAGACCTCAGTAAGTTCACATTTTAATAACCTCAGGTGGAGTCTGACCCTTTGTATCTTTTCCTTCTTTTGCTGAGGTCTTTTATAGCTCAGTTTCCTGAGAATTCACTGGAGAAATAAAAAGTCTGAGTTCAAAACCTGTTTCCAAATAATCCTGTTATTTGATGCTTTCTTTTTTAGTTTTTTTACATTAAAAGTTATTTTTAATTGGAGGATAATTGCTTTGCAATATTGTGTTGGCTTCTGCCATTCGACATTATGAGTCAGCCCTAAGCATACACATGTTCACTCCCTCTTGAACCTCCCTTCACTCCTCTAAGTTGTCACCGAGTACTGAGCTGAGCTCCCTATGTTATACAGCAGCTTTCTAGTAGCTATGTGTTTTACGTATGGTAATATATATGATGCTTTCTGAAAACATAGAAAAGGAATTAAGGAAAAACAAAGATCTGAATGGATTTTGAAATTGTGTTTGTTTCCTGGTAAGATTTAGTTGAAAGAAAAAAAAATCCATGGTTTATCTGAATCTCTTTTCAAATATTATACACGTTGGGATTGGCAGCAGTTGGTCAGTCCGTTTGTCAGACTTAACCTTTTGTATTTTTCACTTGATACTGGGGATTTCATATTTCTCTGGGTGTGGGAAATACGTAGGTAATCCTAGAACACAGGTGTCACAGTGGATTTACCTGGAGAGCTTTGAAAAAACCCAGGGCCCAGGCCACATCCCAGACCATTGAAATCTGATGCTCTAGGGGTGGAACCAAGGCTTAGATGCTGGGTCTTCAGCCTCCCTGAATTCTAGTGGGAGTGAAGGTTGAGGACTAGGGTGCATTTTTATAAAAAAAGTTTTACTGGAACATAGCCACGCCCATTCATTTACTGATTTTCTAGAGACCCCGTGGCTTGCAAAGCCTGAAAATATTTACTCTCTGGCCGTTTACCAGAAAACACTTGCTGAGTCCTGCTCTAGTGAAATTTTTTTTTAAAAGCTTTACAATAAAATTTGTAGTAAAAGAACAAGATTTGGTACTTTGCAGAGCTTTCAGGGTCAAATCCCGTCAGGGTTTTTTTTTATATATAATTTTATTTATTGTTTGTTGGCTGTTCTGGGCCTTTGTTGCTACATTTGGGCTTTTCTCTAGTTGTGGTGCTTGGGCTCTTCACTGCAGGTGGCTTCTTTTCTTGCGGAGGATGGGCTCTGGGGCTTCAGCAGTTGTGACAAGTGGGCTCTGCAGCACAGGCTCAATAGTTGTGCACCGGCTTAGTTGCTCCAAGGCATGTGGGATCTTCCCCGATCAGGGATCAGACTCATGTCTCCTGCATTTGGCAAGTGGATTCTCTACCACTGAGCCACCAGGGAAGCCCTGTCAGTTTTCTTGTACATGGGAAAAACAGAAGATCATTTTCCTTGAAGAACTGATTGTAAGATATTGTGAAACTGGAAGAAGAGGTGCCCAGCTCACCACCCAGGGTGGGAGACTTCCTGGGTTACATTAGGGCACTGAACTTAAAAGTCTGCTCTTGGCTTCTAATTCAGCGTTCCTTACTTAGACTCTGTGTTTGACTTGGCAGAGGGCCATAGAGGCAAAAATGGCTCTTTAATGTAAGGTGTGTTGGAGTTTGTTACTCCCACCGCAGCAATTCTAGATGACAGCAGACCCCTGAAGGAAATCCTTTAGCTTAGAATTTCATATATAAAAAGAAAAAGAATGAAAAAATTTAAATGCTTTCTACATCATGCCACCCTTCCCTCAGTTCAGGTAGAAAGTTGATGGCTGTAAACCATTGGTCTTCCTTTGCTCACAGCCCCTATGGGTACAAGCAGGAGAGAAAGGATCCTTTATTTTAGTCCCTTGAGCAGAATTGGCATCTCCTGATTGAGACGCTGATTGAAAGTGTGTCACTCTGGGAGGCCCCACCCCACACTTACTGAGTCAGTCTACTTTTTAACAGACTCCCCAGGCTGTTTGACTACACATTAAGAGAGCCCTGGGAAGCACTAGTATTAATTGATAACTGAGTCTGTGCAGTCAACTGACCATTGATCCTCACTTTAAATGATTTCATGGCTTCTTAATGGTTTCTGACTTGGAAATAGCCAAAGGGGAAAAACTGTCTGCCTTTAATGACTGAGTCCAAGTACAGCTTGCCTGCCCTCTTATTTAGGAAAGATTTATATAATGGTAGAAAATGAAAATGAGGTGATAGAGTTAGAAGAAATGCCATTTTATATGTATCAGAAAAGCAAACTAGAAAGGTTAAAGGGAACTTGCCAGATAAACTCCACTTGTAAGGAAATAATCAAGTGGAATGGAGTCTTGCTTCTGCAAGAAGAAATAATCCACCCATATTAGAGCCAACATCCTCTGGGGAGCAGTAGGGAGGGTCAAAAATGAATGCCTGAAACTTCTCAGATTAGCCCAGGGAGTTAGGCCTTTCCACCAAGCAAAGCCATAATGTTCAGCCGTACACATAGCCCCATATCACGTAGGAAATTGTCCAGAATTTAGATGTTCATAGAAAATATTGAGGAAGCCCAGTACCTACTTTTATCCTACCAGGTTCTGTCAAGTTAGTAGTATTTTCTTTTATCATCTATCTTTATAAAGATCTGATTGAAAAACATGATTTTTGAAATTAGTTCTTAATTCTTAAACAGAACTGGTTTATCCCTTGAACAGTTGCAAATTGTTGACTTTTTAAATAAAGTTAATGCCATCTGAATTTAGTTTTTTAAAGGCAATCTAAGTAATAAGAGTCTAGCTATTGGTCTGGCTATTCTTGCTCTGTAGATCTGATCCCACGGTTAGTGCTCACTATCTGTACCAGCTAGGTCCGTGCAGGATTCAGAATAAGTCTAGTGTTTGTGTAAGTGGCCAGGAAGAGCTAGGAAAGTGGGAGTGGGAACCCTGGTTAAGCCTGGCGGTTCCATTTCCTTAGATTTGAATGAGCAGTCAGAATGCTACAGGCACTGCTCCTTACCTAAAAGCTACTTGAGGTCCCCAAGGCAGGGTCTGATTGCCAGAAAAAAATTGGGTGGGCTGAGTGTCAGCTGTCACTCCTGCCGGAATAGCAGCATGTGCCTCCCTCTGCCTTCCAGATATCATTTCATATCCTGTTAGTGGAATCCAGATCACCTCCAGAAGCCCCCAGACTTGGTTCTTTGCTACAGGGAAGAGCATAAGAGGGGGCGGGAATGGGCTCTGAGTGACAGCGTGCAGTGTGGCCTCATGTTGAAGATACCAGCTGACTCTCACTCACACAGGGTGTGCTTTTTTATTTTTTAAACATTCTTCTGATATGAACACTGAAAGATAACAAGGGTAAGATGCCAGTTTTACACATGAGGAGACATGTGAGGGAGTGAAATACTATTTCACATTTTAAGTAACTTGGTCCTGATCAGACGTGCCGGTCAGTGTTTCAGAGGGTTGCCTTGGTTCATAAGCAGCACTCGCTGATCTTTACTGCCCTGTTCTCTTTTGCACTTACTAGTGGAGCATCCTGTGACCAGTTGGCATTAGAGGAGTACTTTTGAGGGGACCCTGAGATAGAGAAGGCACTTCAGGCTGCACAATTCTAGTGTTTCTAGATAACTAGAAATAGTGCACTGGAGGAATGTACTTATTCATGGGTGAGGACACTTCCAACTTTAAGAGATTATTCTGTTAATTTAAAGAATTGGGTAATTCTTGTAACATGTAACTGTGGTCTCAACATATTCCCTCTTTTTTTCTTAAGCAGATGAAAAACTCGGAGAACCGCCACGCGATGAGTTCCCAGTACAGGATGCATTCTTACTATCCGCCTCCGTCCTACCTGGGCCAGAGCATGTCCCAGATCTTCACTTTTGAGGACAGCCCCTCTTACTCGGAAGCCAAAGCGAGTGGTAGGTTCCTGGTTACACAGTCTGGATTAGAGGTGGAGAGGGTACCTGCTGGCACTGGGTCTCTGGTCCTCTCAAACAGCTTACCAGTTAGCAGCTGTTGGAAAGGTTGTATAAGGATCCTTTAAAGTACTTAGTTATGGAATGATTTTTGCTTTGGTCGATTCTCAGTATCACGTTTCTCTCTTCTGGACACATGGAGTGGTAGGAATGATACAGACTCCGATCAGAAGCCAAAAATATATTTTCTGGAGGATCAGTATGTAATATTAGGGGCCCTTTAAATGTGGTTAAGTCCTGATATTTTTGGTGGAATGAATCTGTGTATTGAAGACTAGTTTTCCAAAACTTTTCCAGTGTAAAATTTAAGGTATATTCATCTTTTGCAGGAGGAAATAACATAATAAAACATTTTTGAATACAATAGATCTCAGAGTTTATGCAGTAGCAATGCAAATAATTCTGATATAATGGCTTGGAAATAAAAAATGACTTTAACTGACAGAGCACTTTGAAACATGCAATTCCTCAACTTCAGTTTTAACTTTCTCCCCAATTTTACACTGTGATGATGGGTAGATCTTTTATGGCTGCTGTGTTCAGGTCCTATTTTTGAGTTCTTTGTATTTCAGCATCATGTTTTGATCTAGGAAAGTAAGGAGCAGTCACAATTCAGGAAATAGGGGCAATAGTGAGTTGGGATAGAAGCCCCCTATTAGAACTTAACTCTGTACTGGACAAAAGAAGCTGGTTTTCTGGATAGCTTGATTCTCTATACAGAACTGGCTTCTTTGTAAAATGAGTATTTAGAGAATGAAAATAAGAACCATGCTTTGATTTCCAAATTCAGAACAGTGAAGTCTAGAAAATCTGGAAAAGTTACTCTTTATTTTCCATACTAAATTCAAGGGTTTTGTTAGTATGGAATACATAGGTCAAGAGGACTGACAGTGTGAACTATGGAGAGACTGAATCACACATTATTGATTACACTTTGACTTTTATTAATAATCACTTTTTTTCATGAGTGGACAAGCACAATTCTGTTTTATAAATACTCATACTATTTAATATTTGCCCATGTGGTCCTTTTTACACACTGTATTTGATTCTGTAATTTGAATTATAAGATCCTTAAGGACAGGGAATATCTTTTATACCTTTTTAGCTGCTGTGATATCTGTTATTCATCAGTTTGAGGGAATGAATGAACAAAGGGATATGATCTGTAGTAAGTATGATTTGTAAGTAAGCCTGGTCTTTAAGAAGACACCATCCCAAAACAAAAGGTCAGATTCCTAACTTATTGTCTCAAGAAGCTAGGGCACAATTTAGGAATGAAGCGGTTAAAGAAATGTTTGTTCATGTAGCAAATTAGGACTGAAACTTACTTTTGAGAAGAAATTGCCTGAGCTCTTTGCTCTAGGAATAATGGAATATTTTTAGAAGCACTGGCATTCTGGAGACAGAGGTGTAAATTCAGAGCAAGGCAGTAAGACAAAAAGATAAGAGGAAATTTATTAGAGCAGAGAGGAAGGATTTTGGAGAGGCACAGTAGACATTTGAATTTATGGCAGAAAAGGAAGAGACTCAGAAGGAGAGAGGTTACAGGGAAAAAAAGGAAAAAAAAAGACCAGCCACCCCAGTGTCCATAGTGAGAGACTGGGTCAGTAACACCTGAGATTTCCTAGAACTTTTCTGGCGATACCGGTATTTGAAAGTCTAGTGTGAGGAGACCTCAGGCGTAACCTTCTGGTCCTCCTCTAACTCACTGATAATTAATCAGGAGGGGCAAGCTTCAGACATGAGGAAGATAGCTAGGAAGAAATGCAGTGGAATCTCAGCAATGTCTACTTCGAAATTGCCATAGAGAAGGAGAATATGAATTAATAGGAAATCCAAGTCAGATTATTTTTTGAAGAAATAATGGCTTTATAACTTCCAAATATATGGTGTCTTGGGTTTCTACATTGCACTTTTACAGAGCAGGTGGGAAGGGACGGAGAAGGAGAAAGTTATGGATCAATAGGAACACCCCAGGATCATCTCGTCAGCACAGATACAAGTAGGGGCCGTTTACGCCCTCTGGTGAGTGGGGTGAGGCTGGTGACAGGATGTGGGGACAGGGATGGGGCATCAAGATAGTCATTTGTGAGAAGGTAGTGGAGGCTGGCTGATTACCAGTTACACTTATCAGTTCTACCAGGTTTGAATTGAGGTCCTATGGTGGGTTACATTAATAGATAATGATTTGTAAATAGAATATCAATTATCCTATATGGGGACTTATAAGTAATTCGAAAAACAGCTTTTTCAGTAGATTTAATGTTTTGTTTGTAAAGTCTTAAGTATAAATTTATCCACTAAATCCATTTTTCTTTGGTTTCTTTAAAGGTAAGTTTAAACCTCTTTGCTATCTAAAGAAATGTGTCCAAGTTTAAGGTTTTCTTATGGTTTTGATAAGGATTGTAACATGAAAATGAAGTGTAGAGAGGGAAGGAATTACAGGGGAAGTTTTACTTTTTCTGTGTTGCTTCTGTTTAATGTTTTTCTTTGCAAAAAGGCTAGGATCCATTCTGTCTCCTTCAATGTCCTGAGAAGTATAAGGACATAGGTCAGAAATGGTGAGGCCTTAGTGTGTAAGACTTCGTGAACCATTGCAGGGACTTTTATCTCAAGTAGATGGGAGCCCCTGGAAGGTTTCCAGCAAAGGGGTGACATGTCTGCCTGTGGTTTTTAAATATCACTCTGGCTCTTGTTTAAGAACAGACTGTAGGGGGGCTACACGGTAAAGGCAGGGGGACCAGCTGGAAGGCTATTGCAGTAATTCTTGCAGAAGACAGCAGTGGCTTAGTCAGTGTGGGAGGGTTGAATTCTAAGTACATTTTGAAGATAGAAGCTAAAGATTTGGCGATGCATTTGGGATGTGACATAATGGGAGAAGTGAAGGATGACTCTGTAATTATTGATCTGATCAGGTAGGAACTTGAGGTTTCCACTTGGGTAAAGAAGTCCATGGTAAAAACAAATTTGCAGGAATTAGGAGGTTAATTGTGCACATGTTAAGTGTGCTTCCCTGGTGGCTCAGATGGTAAAAAAAAAATCTGCCTGCAATGCAGGAGACCTGGGTTTAATCCCTGGGTCGGGAAGGTCCCCTGGAGAAGGGAGTGCCTACCCACTCCAGTATTCTTGCCTGGAGAATCCCTCAGAAAGAGGAGCCTGGGAGGCTCCAGTCCATGGGGTCGAAAAGAGTCGGACATGACTGAGCGACTTTCACGCAAGTGTGAGATGTACATAACTTATCCAAGTGGATCATCAAGTTAGGGGTTGAATGAGTGAAGTCTGAGGTTGAGGGGGAAGTATCGCTGCTGGAAATAAAACTTGAGAGTTCAGTGTGTAGGTGTTATTTGAAGTTAATATGGTAGGATCGCTTGTAGAAGTGAGGGTAGACAAAGAATAGAGGACTGAGGATTGAGCTCTGAGGCCTGCCAACATTGAGAGGTTTGGTAGATGAGCAGGATCAGCATAGGGTAGGGTCAGGTAGGTACCTACTTCTACCCATGAGGTAGGATGAAGGTATCTTGGGAGCAGGGAAAGAAAGCATTTCAATGAACCAGCTAAATAATGCTGATAGATCAGATGAGATGAGGACTGGAATTGACCATGGGCTGTTGAAAGGTAGAGATGATCAGGATTATCAGTGGCTTGATGAGTGGCCAGTGTGGTGGGTATGTGGGGACCAAAGCCTGACTGTGCATTCAAGGACACATGTGAGAGAAGCATCTGGGCAGTGAGTGTAAACAGCTCCTGAAGGAGTCTTACTGGGAGGGGAGCAATACCTGGAGAAACTGGTGAGTTCAAGGAAAGTTCTTTCTTCTTTTTTAAAGAAGGAGGTTATTATAATAGGTTATATCAAGATAAGCTGGTGTGGGGGGCACACCTGTCCAGGATAATAGCAGTGACTCTTGAGTAAGCAAGGTAGGGGGGATCCCCAAGGACACCCCCTCGTAGGGCAGTGGTCCCCAAAGATAGGGGCTGGGCATGTTTTGTCACTGGTCTAAGAGGAGATCAGCAAAGGACTTAAGAGTAAACAAAAACTTCACAGCAACTTGACAAAGCATTTCTGTCTATTGAACAATAGAAAAATTGGGGCTGGTAGTTTTTATCTTTCACTTTTCTAGTAATTCATTTTTACATTGAAGTAAAATTCACCTGACATAAAATTAACCATTAACCATCTTAAAGTGTACACTTCAGTGGCATTTAGTCAGTCACAGGATTGGGCACTTTCACCTGTCTAGTTTCAAGTCATTCCCATCACCCCACAGGGAAACCCCATACCCGTGAAGCCATCACTCTGTATTCTCCCTTCCACCGTCCTTGTTAACCACTAGTCTGCTTTCTTGTTTCAATGGATTTACCTATTCTAGATATTTTGTGTAAATGGAAGCATAATATGTGGTCTTTTGGACTGTGTTCTTTCACTTAGCATAATTTTTTCAAAACTCGTACAAGTTGTAGCATATATCAATACTTCATTCCTTAGTATAGCCTAATTATATGTGTGGATATACTGTATTTTATCTGTTAATGGATGTTTGAGTTGTTTCCACTCTTTTTTGGCTGCTGTTAATAGTACTGCTATGAATATTCACATACAAGTCTTTGTTTGAAGATTTGTTTTTAAGTTCTTCTGGGCATATATGGCAAGCCACTCCAGTACTCTTGCTTAGAAAATCCCATGGACGGAGGAGCCTGGTAGGCTGCAGTCCATGGGGTTGCTACGAGTCAGACATGACTGAGGGACTTCACTTTCCCTTTTCACTTTCACACATTGGAGAAGGAAATGGCAACCCACTCCAGTGTTCTTGCCTGGAGAATCCCAGGGACGGGGGAGCCTGATGGGCTGCCGTCTATGGGGTCACACAGAGTTGGACACGACTGAAGTGACTTAGCAGCAGCAGCAGCAGCAGCAGCAGCAGGGCATATATACCCAGGAGTGGAATTGCTGATCATATGGTAATTCTGTGTGTAATTTTTTGAAGAGCTTCCAAACTGTTCCCCACAGTGGCGATACCACTTCACATTATCTCCACATTGTATGAGGGTTCAGTTTCTCTAGCTAAAAAACACACTATTTTCCATTTTTTGCATTATGATTCTAGAAATTCATTTTAATTGTATTTTATAAAAGCATCAGATTGTGGCAGACTGGAAACTGAAAAAGATTTCAACAGAACAGGTCCCTCCTTGCAGATAATTTGAAAAATACTGACCTAGTGTCCAGGTGGAAGGCTGGTTTGTTTATGTATGAGTAGCCAGGTCAGAGTAGCAGCTGCAAGTTGTTTAGAAAGAGGTGATAGGAGCATTCTGGAAATGATCTTTCCTCAACTTGGAATAAAGAGGCAGTTTCCACAGTAATACTGCTGTGTTAACAGATGCACACATGTCTGCAAGTAGGTGGCATTTCATGTCTGTGAAGTGTTAGTCCTCAGTCCTGTCTGACTCTTTGCGACCCCATGGACCATGGCCTGCCAGTCTCCTCTGCCCATGGAATTCTCCAGGCCAGAATACTGGAGTGGGTAGCCATTCCCTTCTCCAGGGGATCTTCCCAACCCAGGGATTGAACCCAGGTCTTCTGCATTGCAGGCAGGTTCTTTACCAGGGAAGCCCCTTCATATCTGTAAGCAGGCATTTTTCTCTACATACTGACTGCTTGAGTAAATTCTTAGAGTATATGTGGCTGGCCAGCATTTTCAAAGAGGCTTAGATTTAAAATGGTAAAGGTGAAAATGCTTAGATATTTTTGTCTATTTATCTTACAGCCTCAGTTTGAAAGTCAGAATTGTTGCAACCTTTTTCTTCTGGGTTTTTGGCCTCTTCCAGCTCAAAGAAGTGACAGGCTGCTATGCAAACCCACCCTTCCTTACATTCAAACTCTGCTTTTTTTAGGAGACAGAAACACAGTTGAGGTGCTTATTTTCTATAATGAGCTGTTTATGTAAAAGTCCTCGGACACACATAGGACATGAGCACCTCTGTGAGGCCAGGGGCAGAGCATTTACAGTTCACCCAAAGGTCAGATGGCTAAGGTCAGCAGAAAGGCCTCCTGAGTTGAAGGCCTCATGTTCTTTTGTGATATCTGGGCAGCTCACAGAGGCCTCTGTGTCCCCAAATAGGATTTTCTGAAAGCAATCAGCACTGACAATTATGTAGGCCAAATCTAGAAGTGCCTGATTTCACTGATGGCATGTGCTCTCTTCCCCACAAGTCGTCGTGACTAAAAGTCACGTCATGACTAAAAGTGAAGTAGTTGAGCTTTCATTCCATGAACTTTCTTGATGTTGTGCATCAGAGTTGGATTTAGCAAAAGATGATGAGGTTGAACCTCCCTGTTTTGCAGGTGAGAACAGTCAGGTGACACACAGGCTTCTGGGTTTGTTTTTTTTTTTTTTTTGACTTCATGGCTTGGGCAGGCTCTCGTCAGTGAGAGTGCAGAGTCCTAACCTCTGAACAGCCAGCAAAATCCCTTCTGTCTTTTCTGACAACTTCTTTTCCTTCCTCCATGAGACGAGAGTGCTGATGGGATGTTTGTCTTCTGTGTAGCATGGTGCCTTTTGACAAGGCCACCACCAGTCTAGAAATAGCAGGTAGTTCCCAGGGCCCAACGTCAGACCGAGGGACGTCAGACTCGCTCAAGAAGGAAGAAGTTCACTCACTGCAGCACTTCAGCAGGAATTATCAGGATATATTCTCACACACGGAGGGCAGGGAGTGAATTCATTCATCTTTGTATTCCTCCAGGTGCCTCCCAAAGTGCCATGCTCTCAGAACTCCTGGGGAGTTTCACGGTTTCTTGTATGAATAAGAAAACTGACCTCTGGGTCCTTTCTGCAGGTGTCTCCCTGACCCAGAGTTGGGGATTCTGATAAAGGACTTGGTGAAATAAAACCTGATAACATGGAAAAACATGGGGTGCAACCCCCCAGGCTGCAACATATCCTGGATTTATATTATGTAAAATCTTCTCTTTGGAAAGCTTGAATCTTGAAGATTTAAACCTTTGAATGTGATGGATTTTTGATTAATAACAGCCCTGCGTGAGAAGTCAAGAGAAGCTTAATCTCTCTTCAGGCTAAGAGAGGCCTGGTGGAGTTGCAGGCAGGATGCTGTGCCACCTCTGAGCCAGTTTGTAGAGCTAAAGAAGAAGTGCAGACATAGGAGCTCAGCTCCCGGAACCACTTCCCTGGTGCTCTTTCTGCCGGTGAATCCTGTGGTTTCTTCTTCCCTCTTTCCCTTTCTCACAAACACGTAACGCTCATACTTTCTGTAACAACACGCCCTGTGTGTGCTGTGGGGATAGCGCATTTAAGTCTTGTGGTCGTAGTATTATCCCCATTTAGCAGATGAGGACACTGAGACATGGAGAACAATGCCTGTGAAGTAGGGAAGAGAAAGGTTCCTCACATCCATGCCGCAGGTAGAAAAGCTGAGAAAAGTGATGACTGAGCTGGTCAAAAACCCCAAAAATAGCCTTAAAAAACTCACAAGTTATCAGGTGTAGTATTTACAGTACTATTTCTAAAGCTGAATGTAAACTTCACAACATGTTTATCTCTTGATTAACATGGTAAAGTCAATGTTTGATTTCGTGGTGCTATTTGAGTTTTTTTATTTAACAGGAGGGATAGTGCAACATTTGACAAAGGCAAACATTGCAAAATTAAATAGCTAGTTATTAGCTTTGAAATTTAAAGTACAAATAGAAAACCACTTTTAATTTAAGTTTTTTTTCCCCCCTCCAGGGACATGATTATTATTTTAAAATTAGTGTGAATAAAAGGCTTGTTGATTTTCCCCAGGTAATTTTTTTCCCTTTGGCTGTGTCCGTGGCAAGTGGGATCTTAGTTCTCTGGCCAGGGGTCAAATCCATAGCCCCTGCAGTGGAAGTGAGGTACCTTAAGCACTGGACTGCCAAGGGAGTCCCATCCTTAGACAACTTTTGAGAGAAACAGTATTTTATATTCTGCATAGTCGGTCAGTGGCTTATCATGAAGTGGATTTTACATTTTTGGTTTGTCTTTTAAATACAGGGCATTTTTGCTGAGGTTTTCCTTTGGGCTGAAGATTGCAGTCAGTAGGGAACACAGAGAACAGATCTCTGGAAAGCACAGTTTTAGGAACTCCCGAATGTCCTGAAAGAACCAGGTTGAACACCATGACTAGACCCTGCTGGCCCGTGTTTTCAGGGCTCGTTTTGTCTTGATGGGCTGCAGGTGTGACGTCAGGCCCCTCCCTGACTGCTCAGTGCAGGGAGCCCCATCCATGTGAGGACACATCGCACCCCATCAAGGCTGCCGATTCTGTTACTCGTTCAGAGACCCCTTGTCTTTAAAAATCCCAAAGAGGTAGTGATAACAGGGGTGTGAGCGTGGATGGACAGCAGCTGCCCTGGGCAGAGTGTCCTACATGATCATGTGTGAGATTTCCTCACTTGAATCTGACTTGACTCCATTGGGCCTTAGCAATTTTTCTCAGGCACAGTGTGGAGTAACTCCGGAGTTTATGTTCCCTCCTCAGCTCCTCAGAGGCCCAGCCCAGGCCAAGTACAACTTGAATAACCTTCAGGAAAGCTGTGCTGTCCTTCTGTCGGCCGCTGTCTTTGAAAATTGCCTCCAGAGTTAGTGAGCAGGAACAGTTAAGATTTACAAACAATGATGAAGCTTGTCATGCATCTTTCACCATTCATCATCCAGGTGCCGTGCCTGGGCGGTGAAGTGTTCTTCATAAAAACCAGCTCAGTGTGAAATACACCTCGCTGCAGTGTTTACTGCTCTGAAGCTCGTCAGCGGCCCTTTATAGTAAATCCAGATTGCGATGTGACATTACAGTATATCATTGCCCGGCGCGGCGGGGTTTACACTGCGAATGAGTGCAGTGCACACCAGATGAGGTGTCCAAATTGAGTTATGTCAGAATTTGGCTGTTATATGGGGATAGCTTTTGTTTTCCGAACACTGAAAGTTAGCTTTATATGTATTTATATTTATATATAGGCATATACTTCCCATCTTGCACATATACATGGGTATACAGTATATGCTGGGGTCAGGTTCCAACTGGGCTTCTGCTGTAAAGAATGGTGACCGGCTTTTATGTCCCTTCCAACTGTTGTTCATTGAAATTGGCATCAGCGGAATCTTTGGGGGAAACTAGAGTAGATGGTTATTTCATGATAGAGGTGGTTTCATTTTGCTGTGTGTAAAGTGGTCATATTTTCCATTCTCTCTTACACACAAAAAAAGGGCCCCTCTCTGGGGATTATGGTGGTACTGGAATGATCCCTTGGCAGGAGGGTGAAGAGAGGAAATGACACAGGACCAGCCTGTCGCTCTAAACACATGCACTCAGAGGAGGGCTCCGAAGTCCGTTGCTTGGTTATTATTTTTTAGTGGGTATCAGAATCCTAGTGCTGCCTCTGTTGTCTTGAAAGATGCTGCTTCCAGGAGAAGATTTATGGTGTTTTAGCTGAAATCGGCAAAATAAAAGAGCACACTGAATTTATTGTATGATCAGGTTTATTTACATTCACCCTAAAAGCGCCGATATTAAAAATGAGCTCCATAAAAAGATAATATTCAGAGATAACAGCAGGCCCTGCAGTCCCACGATCATCTTTTTAACACACATATTTTTAACTTTGCTCTTCAGTGTAGCAGGGTTGTCAGGAGAGCCATTGTGTGGTCTTCACACACCTGGCACTGCACTGAATCCAGGGCCTCTCCCTTCTATACCCCAGATCTAGGGCAGGGGTCCCCCCATTCTGGATGCAGAGGTGAATATAGCCCTCCACCAGTGTTCTCCGCTCTTCTTCCTGGATGTGTTCCCTCTTGGTTGCAGCGTTTCTTACTTGAGATGGATTAACGGTGCCACGTCTGAGCCTCCCGAAGCGGCACAGGACACTGTTGTAGGTGTGCAGTGCCGGCCCCCGGGGAGGGATGGGACAGAAGCCTCCCACTGACGATGGTGCCTGAGGAAGGAGGAAGAAGTCGCTCATCAGCCCAACACCATCGCTTTGTTAGGGTTGTAAGATTAACTCAGGTGTCCAGTTAAAGTTAAATGTCACGTAATGTCTGTGGTTTATTTTAATGTTTAATAAGTATGTCCACAGTATTTTATTATGTTAAAAATTATTTGCGTCTGAATCTGGCAACCTCGGGCTTCATCTGAGTCCCTCTGAACCACCATTTTCTGGCACTGGGGTAAAAGGCAGAAATGAACGGTAGATGGAGCAGAGCAGTACCTTCACTAGCATATTCAGCAGTTTTAAGAGTTGTTTCATTTATATCTCTACAAAAATAGTACAAGAGGCAGTGCTGATCATGTTCAGAATGCTTTCCTGTTTGGGTTGAAGCTCTTTATGGGTTTCTCCATGAAAAATTTCTGGATTATAAATTCTCCTTGTATATGTTAACTGTATTGTATCTTCCTCTGTCTAGGTAATTTGTAGGTCTGGATGTTTCTCTTATCATATATCATAGGCTAGCTCCATTAATATAAGAGGAAATAAAATGAGTCCACTGCTGCTTAGACTCAAGATGGAAATGTATAGTTCTTGTGAATGTGGTTCAGTTGCCCCCTTGTATCTTTACCGGACATTACAGTGAGTTTTGAACAAAACCAGTTCCTATCTCTTTCGTGAGACCTCCTCACACCACACCAGGATGTGAACCAGTGACTCAGTAAACAAGTGGTAAATTCATGGAGTGCCAATTATGTGTTTGTGGCTCTAGCATTATGCCCAGGAGATGAACTATGGCCCAGAACATGCTGCAGTGACGGCTAAGTGTCCCCATATCTCGGGGACACAGGCCCTTCCCTTCGTGTCCAAAGTAGAACAGTCTTGCCTCTAAGCCTCTGCAAGGTGTGCAAAGGAGAAGCCATGTGCCATGCTCTGTTGAGCATTTTCCAGACTTGGTTGATGACTTTGCTGTGAACCTAAGAGAACGTTTTCTTCTCCAGTTAAAGAAGCCAGGATCACAACCAGACTCTGGATAGGTGTGCTACGTACACAGACCTTGCCAGGCTTGCTTTCTGTTTCTTATATGACTGTAGAGGTGGGATGGCAAAGGAGAAAAGTAAAGATATGCCCATCTGGATACAGAGTTCCAAAGAATAGCAAGGAGAGATAAGAAAGTCTTCCTCAGTGATCAGTGCAAAGAAATAGAGGAAAACAATAGAATAGGAAAGACTAGAGAGTTCTTCAAGAAAATTAGAGATACCAAGGAACATTTCATTTCATGCAAAGATGGGCACAATAAAGGACAGAAACCATGTGGACCTAACAGAAGCAGAAGATATTAAGAGGTGGCAAGAATACACAGAAGAACTGTATAAAAAGATCTCAATGACCCAGATAACCACAATGGTGTGATCACTCACCTAGAGCCAGACATCCTGGAATGTGAAGTTAAGTTGGCCTTAGGAAGCATCACTACAAGCAAAGCTAGTGGAGGTGATGGAATTCCAGCTGAGCTATTTTAAATCCTGAAAGATGATGCTGTTAAAGTGCTGCACTCAATATGCCAGCAAATTTGGAAAAGTCAGCAGTGGCCACAGGACTGGAAAAGGTCAGTTTTCATTCCAGTCCCAAAGAAAGGCAGTACAAAAGAATGTTCAAACTACCATACAGTTGTATTCATCTCACATGCTAGCTAAATAATGCTCAAAATTCTCCAAGCCAGGCTTCAACAGTACCTGAACCGAGAACTTTCACATGTTCAAGATGGATTTAGAAAAGGCAGAGGAAGCAGACATCAAATTGCCAACATCCGTTTGATCATAGAAAAAGCAAGAGAGTTCCCCCAAAACATCTCCTGCTCTATTGACTTCCACCAAAGCCTTTGACTGTGTAGATCACAACAAACTATGGAAAATTCTTCAAGAGATGGGAATAGCAGACCACCTTTCCTGCCTCCTGAGAAATCTGTATGCAGGTCAAGAAGCAACAGTTACAACTGGACATGGAACAACAGACTGGTTCCAGATTGGGAATGGAGTACATGACCCTGTTGTCATCCTGCAGAGTACATCATGAGGAATGCTGGGCTGGAAGAAGCAGAAGCTGGAATCAAGATTGCCAGGAGAAACATCAACAACCTCAGATATGCAGATGACACCACCCTTATGGCAGAAAGCGAAGAAGGACTAAAGAGCCTTTTGATGAAAGTGAAAGAGGAGAGTGAAAAAACTGGCTTGAAACTCAACATTCAGAAAACAGAGATCATGGCATCTGGTCCCATCACTTCATGGCAAATAGATGGGGAAACAGTGGAAACAGTGACAGACCATATTCTTGGGCTCCAAAATCACCACAGATGGTGGCTGCAGCCATGAAATTAAAAGACACTTGCTCCTTAGAAGAAAAGTTATGACCAACCTAGACAGCATATTAAAAAGCAGAGACATTACTTTGCCGACAGAGGTCTATCTAATCAAAGCTAGTCGTGTATGGATGTGAGAGTTGGACTATAAAAGATGCTGAGCGCCAAATAATTGATGCTTTTGAACTTTAGTGTTGGAGAAGACTCATGAGAGTCCCTTGAACTGCAAAGAGATCAAACCAGTCAATCCTAAAGAAAATCAGTCCTGAATATTCATTGGAAGGATTGATGCTGAAGCTCCAATACTTTGGCCACCTGATGAGAAGAACTGGCTCACTGGGAAAGACCTGATGCTGGCAAAGATTGAAGGCAGGAGAAGGGGACATCAGAGGATGAGATGGTTGGATGGCATCACCAACTCTTTGGACATGAGTTTGTGCAGACTCCGGGAGTTGGTGATGGACAGGGAAGCCTGGCATGCTGCAGTCCATGGGGTCAGAAAGAGTCAGACGTGACTGAGCAACTGAAATGAATACTAACTGAATTTTGTGTGAAACTATAATCTTCAGTACTGACAAAGTTGTACAGCCCTCATCGCTGTCTAATTCCTAAGTATTTCCATCCTCAAAAGAATCTCCATATGGAGTCACTCCTCATTTCCACCTCCCTCTCAGCCCCTGAAAATTATTGTTCTACTTTCTGTCTCTATGGATTTGCCTATTTCTGGACATTTCTTATGAATGGAATCATATAATATGTAGCCTTATTATATTTGACTTTTTTGACTTAGCATAATATTTTTGAGGTTCATTCAAAGTGAGGCATGTAACAAGGCTTCATTATTTTTTCTAGCCAAATAACATTTCAATATATGAAAAGGCTTAATTTTAGTTTGTTTTGAGTTACAAAAGTATTGCAGGTCCTGGCAAAACTGTTAAACCCTAAGATTCTCAAGGGGAGATACTTATTTTATGTCATTCTGTTAAACTGTTTATCTCATTCTGTTAAACATCTTTCAACTCACCACATGAATGTCTATAATGAGTAGAACCTACTGTATGAAATCAAATGACACCTGTAACTGGCGTGCCTAGGTTCCCCATACCCAGCCCACCAGGTCATGTGATTTTCCTGTTTTATATTAATACTATTTACACTAGTCTGCTAGGGCTGCTGAAAAGAAAGAAATTCACAGTTCTGAGATTTAGAAGTCTGAGATCAAGATGTCATCAGGGTTGGTTTCTGGTGAGGCTCCTTTTCTTTGGTCTTCCCTTTGTGCATACAGAGAGAACAAGCTCTGAATTCTTTTCCTCTTCTTATAAGAACATTAGTCCTGTCAGGCTGGGGCCCTACCCTTAAGACCTTACTATGTAGCTTCATTTATGTTCCTAAAGGCACTGTCTCTAAATACAGTCACATTGGATGCTAGGGCTTCAGCTTATTAATATAAAGGGTGGGACACAAAGTTCAGTCCATAACACTGGTGAAGGGTTTAATGTCTCTGAATGTCTTCCTCTTCTTGATGAGGTTCTTGAGAAGTAGAAGGATGCTGACGTCAGGTGGGCCAGTGTGTACAGACT
Source organism: Moschus berezovskii (assembly GCF_049115385.1). Taxonomy (NCBI): domain Eukaryota; kingdom Metazoa; phylum Chordata; class Mammalia; order Artiodactyla; family Moschidae; genus Moschus; species Moschus berezovskii. The sequence goes on along the minus strand of NC_142466.1, from coordinate 50,678,285 downwards.
GAGTGGCGTATCTTGTCTGGTCTTAACTGCTAACTGTCCAGCATTTGCTGCCCGTTCACTCACTTCCCAAGCTGTCCAGCATGCTGACCCCAGCTGGTAGCAGGCCCTCATCTGCACGCTGGGTCCCCAAAGCACAGAGGTTTTTAGAGATGTAAAATGCCACAGTCAGGCACACCCCACTCACCCAAAGCACTTTTCCAGATTGTTGCTTTTCTTTTTCTCATCCCTCCCTACCTGATTTCTTTCTCTCTCGCTCTCTGAATTTGGGGAAAGAGTTTCTGATTCCTTGCAATTTTTGCCCTTGGAGTGGTCTGTAACCTTAAACAATTAAACCCTGATGTACTGCTACAAATTAGACTCTCTGCCACTTTTCCTGGCAAATAAGGTGGATAAGAATTAGGGCCTTCCTGCCTAGTGAAATGAATGAGAGAGTATTGCATTGTTTCCTGATGTTATTATGAACCAATTCAAAAGTTGCTTCATGGTAAACTTGAGGTTAGTATTTATGAATTAGTTAATGTCCCTTACAGATCAACCAAATAGAGAAAATAATCTCTTACTTTTTGAAGCACTTTGACGTACCATCATCTTGTTTAATTCCAACAACAATCTTCTTAGGTAATAAGAGGTCTTTTTTCCTTGACACCAGTTCTAACACAAACTGGGTGTCCTACCATTCAGTCCAATTTTAATACTGACTATCTGGAGTTAGCTGAGACCCCATGGGTTAAGGGCTCAGTCTCACAAGACTGCCCCCACTTCAGATGCCAGCCATAAATGGGGTGCTCAGGCTACACACATTTCTGTCTGGGCCATTACAAATCTGGGGGTTCCCATGACTTCTCCTTGGGTTTGATGATTCACTAGAATGACTCACAGAACTCCGGAGGGCACTTCACTTACTGTTACTATTATGAGTTTATTATAAAGGATATAACTCAGGAATGGCCAATGGAAGGGATACCTAAGGTGAGATATGAGGAGAGGGTGGGGAGCTGCTAAGCCCTCCCAGCACCCCGATGTACTCACCAGCCAGGAAGCTCTGAGAAGCCCAATCACCGAGGGGTTCTTAGGAAGGATTCATTACTACATATGAGTGGTTATAGTATTGGCCATCGGCGATTAACTCAATCTCCAGCCTCTCTGTCTCCCTGGAGGTTGGGAGATAGGGCTAGACGTTCCAAGCTTCTCATCAGGGCTGGGTCTTTCTGGTGCTCAGCCCCAACCCTGCATCTATGAGTAGCCCCCATCCTAAAACCATCTAGCCCACCAAGAGTCACCTCATTAGAACACAGAGGCTCCTATCACCCTTCTTACTCCAGAAATTCCGTGGGTTTTCGGAGCTCTGTGGGCTTCCCTGATAGCTCAGTTGGTTAAGAATCCACCTGCAGTGCAAGAGACCCAGGTTCAATTCCTGGGTCAGGAAGATCCGCTGGAGAAGGGGTAGGCTACCCACTCCAGTATTCCTGGGCTTCCCTTATGGCTCAGCTGGTAAGAATCCACCTGCAGTGCGGGAGACCTGGGTTCGATCCCAGGGTTCGATCCTAGGATTGGGAAGGTCCCCTAGAGAAGGGAGAGGCTACCCTCTTCAGTATTCTAGCCTGGAGAATTCCATGGTCTGTGTAGTCCATGGGGTCACAAAAAGTTGGACACGACTGAGTGACTTTCGCTTTCACTTTCAGGGCTCTTTGCTGGCAACAGGGACCAAGTCCAAATACTGTTCTGTGATAACACAGGTTGGTAGAGCAAATATCAGTGACCTGTTTTGGGGAAGAGGGCTTGCGGGACAGACGGCGTAGGTGGCAGGTGACAGTGAAGCTGGGTGGCCTTCTCTCTGATTCAGTGTCTCTCCGGCCCACTTTCACCCTCACGCTGTCCCACGGGATGGCAGCCCTTGTCTTCAGCCCTCTGCCTTAGACCTGCCGCAGCTAGTGCAGGAGCTCCTGGGCACGTAGGCCTGTTTATGTTTCAGTTAATTAAAGGTCTAGTTCCTCTGTCATGCTGGCCTCATTTCAGGTGCTCAGTAGACATCGGGGGCTGGTGCCTACCGCGCTGGATAGGGCAGAAGTAGAGCGGTTTCCGTCCTCAGTCCTGTTGGGCAGCGCTGTCTCAGACAGGGGAAAGCTGTTCTGTTAGGACTTTGAGTGATGAGGTGGAGTGACATAGCCTTTAAACCTAAGATAAAAGTGACACAACAACCACAAGTTCATCAGACACACTTTAAAAGTCTTTTGTGGGTGCGTCAGCGCTTATTCAAATGGCCTGTCAGGTTGAGGAGAAATAGTTGACTTGGACTGACTGAACTCTGATAAAGTGTTAGTTGATCTTTGGGTCTAATTGTGGTGCACACTTTTTTTGGTTTTGTTTTGTTTTAAATAACATGGATGGAAGTAAACTAGAACCTCGTTGCTCTTAGTCCAGGAATGATAGTACTTGCTCAGGGTGGAAAACTTGTCTCATGGTCATGGGGCAGCATGTGAGTCTTGGTCCTTGCCAATGATTGCTTACGTTAAAACCAGGAGGGTAAAGTGGCATTGATCCCCTCTCAGATACAGCATTTTCAGATACTGTTTCCCATTCCTTGGGGTGCCTTTTTACTTTGTTGGTTGTGTGGTCTGATGCACAGATTTGTAACTGATGAAGTCCAGTTTGCATACTTTTCCTTTTGTCATCTATGTTTTTAGTGTCATGACCAATAAATCATTGTCAAATCCAGTGTCATGAAGTTGGGTTTTCTTCTAAAAGTTGGGTTTTGACCTGCTTTGAGTTAATTTTTATATATGGTGTAAGATAAGGGTCCAGCTTTATTCTTTTGCGTGTGGATATCCCAACCCCATTTATTGAAAAGCCTGCCCTTTCCTCATTGAACAAGGCAGAAGGGGAAAATGGTGAAAGAGTCAAAGTTTGACACTTGCCTGTGGCTTTTTTTCTATGATCATCAGAGAAGAGTAGGCATTGAATATTGAATGAACAGCACAGGCCTACAGTTGGCAGTTGATGATCCACCTGGATCTCTGTGTGTGCGTGTGTGCAAAGCTGTTTCAGTCGTGTCCGTCTGCCAAACTCCCCTGTCCATGAGATTCTCCAGGCAAGAATACTGGAGTGGGTTATTGTGCCCTCCTTCAGGGGATCTTCCTGACCCAGAGATGGAAACTGCATCTCTCACATCTGCATTGGCAGGGGGTGGATCTCTGTGGTAAGTACATTTCCTAGGGTTAGTTTTTACTTTTGTTTACTTATCTCTCCCTCCTATTTCTACTGTATCTTTTTTCCCCCCACTCCTTAAAGTGCTGAAATAAAGAATAGGCTAACAAGGGAAGGGAATCCTTCCACAATCGGGATCCTAGTGGGTAAAGCTGTGAGAGCAGAAGGGCACATAAAACTGGCTGGTTTTCCATTTTCCTGCTTGGTAGTAAAGTTTTCTAATAGAAGGGGACAGACATGTTAATTTTTAAAATACTCCATTTTAAGGGGTCATCTGAAGCTGCTTGTCAGTGAGAGATGGCAGAACCTCTTTCAGTGAGCCCCAGTGGCAAAACCATGGAATCCTTTTGTGTCCTGTAGGAATATTCCTGAGGCAACACTTCTGGAGCTGCGAGCAGATAAATAAGCAAAGACGGCGAATGAGGATGCCAGACTGGTTGGCTGCAGCCCGGAGTTGTCAATCACCCCTTAACGTTTACAGAAGCAAAAAGTCAATGTGTAGTTGTTTTAATTTGACACACTCTTGGGTTGAGAGAGTGTAATTGCTGGAGGGGACAGTTAAGTGGCTGTGTGCCTTGTCAGTTTGTCTGGGTCTGACTCCCATGCTGAGTGCTTTTCTGATGAGCAATAGATTGGGTTAAATAGAGACATAATTGCTCGCTTCCGCATATTGGTCCGCCTTGCCTTGTACTACATTTCTTTCAGCACTTGCCTGAGGCTGTTGGGGTTTATGCTGCAAAGAGAGTCCGTATGTTCATTTTCATGAATCACTGTCGACTTTTGAAAAGCAGTTGTTACAGCGCTAAGTGGAATATAATAAATTACACCCCCTCCAGACCCACTGGAGTAAATCAGAACTGCTTATATCCATCCAAGTGGTCTTTTGAGTATAAATGACTTTTTGTTTACTTATCAAACCAAATATTGTCTCCAGGGAATGGAGGCAAATGATTTGCTTATTTTTTAATCCTGGGGATTACATTTTGCTGCTGTTAAACCAGAGAGGAAATTCTGTATATAGTTAGTTAAGAAAGTCTCCCCATGCAGTAAGTGAAATTATTCCAAAGTCATTTTCAAGACCAATTCTGGGTGTTAACCTTGTCTCCAACCACTACTTAAAATGTGCCAGAAAGGCAGTGAGCTCTGAAAAGAGAATGTGGTTTCTTGCCCAAGAAGTTTCTAAGCAAAGAAACTAAATTTGGGAAAGTGTATTTGTCTCTTTGAATTCCTTGGCTCTGCTTCTTTCTTCTTTTCTTCATTCCTTGCTTGCTTCTTTGCTTATGACTTCACTGGGTCTTTGTAGCTGCACATGGGTTTTCTGTAGTTTTGGAGAGTGGGGTCTACTCTCGTTATGGAGCACGGGCTTTAGGTGCCGGGGCTTCAATTGTTTGTGGTGCATGGGCATGGTTGCTCTGCAGTATGTGGGATCTTAGTTCCTGAACCAGGGATCGAACCTATGTCCCCTGCATTGGCAGGTGGATTCTCAACCACTGGACCACCAGGGAAGTCCTTGGCTCTGCTTCTTTATGAAGGAGGTGTGGTACATGGTACTTACATGTTCTGATTGCTTCTGCAACTTATAGTGACCAGAGGTCTGAGGGTCCATGCTTGGGATCCTGATGTTACTGAGTTTGATCATGGTGGCTCTATTATTACGAAATCTGTTTCACATTTATCACTGGTTGGAAGAACTCTCTCAGGGTTTTCTTTTCTTTTCTTTTTGGTTGGGCCATTGTCTTCTTTGACTTACCTTTCCCGTGGGACTTGCCAGGCACATTAATAACGTCTGTCTCTCAGTGACTCACTAATAATCTTTTATTTTTATTATACTTTTCCTTTATGCTAAACACAAATAATAAAACTTGCCACTTTAAACATTTTAAAGTGTAGAATTCAGTGGCATTAAGGGCATTCATGATGTCATGCAGCCATCTCTAGAGTTGGTTAGGTTACTAGCCATCTAGCCATCTCTAGGTTACTCTAGAGTTGAAGACAATCACTGATCTGGGAGGTGCTAGGGTAGCGGGGTTGTCAACTCCAGGTGGCCCTTCTAACCCACACTGCCCTTCATTGGGTGAAAGCCACAGCATTCGAGGGCTACCTCCAGGGTCCCAGGGATACCCCATTCCTCTAAGAAGTACATGTCGCTTGAGTCCTGACCTCGCCTCTGCTCATCTTCTATTAATGGTTATGTCTGCTTTCTCATAGTAATACTTTTGTCTTTATATGCTTATTTTCTTGTCTTCATGGTTAGATTTTCTAAAGCTTGGTTTGTTTTATTGGTCCTTTCATATCACCATCATATGAGTTTATTCGTTCATGTGTAGATTTTGATTGACATAACTTAATCTGTTCTTAAAGAGATTTTTGAAAATCTTTATTTCTACATGTTTGTTTTATGACCCACAGAAAAAGTGGATATTTGTGGTAATAGAGCCGGCTGGCTTAAGCGAAGTTACTCCCCTAAATAGTGTAATAAATACATAGGATTCACACTCAGATCTATCACTTCCTCCCACCCCCTTGTATTATGCTGCTTCGTGAGGTATAAAGGGGTTGACCCAGGTGGTGCTAGTGGTAAAGAACCTGCCTGCCAATGCAGGAGCTGACAGGAGCTTCTCCATCCCTTGGAGGAGGGCATGGCAACCCACTCCAGTATTCTTGATTGGAGAATCCCATGGACAGAGGAGCCTGGCTGGCTATAGTCCATAGCGTCACAAAGAGCTGGACACAACTGAAGCTGCTTAGCAAGCATGCACAGTTGAGTTTGAGCCTACTGAAATTCTTAGAAAGGTTACAGTTGAAAGTGCTCCTGCTGCTGCTGCTAAATCACTTCAGTCGTGTCTGACTCTGTGTGACCCCATAGACGGTCTCTCACCAGGCTCCCCCGTCCCTGGGATTCTCCAGGCAAGAATACTGGAGTGGGTTGCCATTTCCTTCTCCAATGTGTGAAAGTGAAAGGTGAAAGTGAAGTCGCTCAGTCGTGTCCGACTCTTAGCAGCCTCATGGACTGCAGCCCACCAGGCTCCTCTGTCCATGGGATTTTCCAGGCAAGAGTACTGGAGTGGGATGCCATTGCAGTACCAATTCCAGGAAAGAAACAGAATGATGTCATGTTGGACTTTTGTCATTTCTCCTTCAGTATCCTCACGATAAGTATGCCTACTTACGTGGGACTTTTCCTTACTTCTGGTAGCCTACTCCACTCTTATCCATCCCTTTTTTGAGAAAAAACAATTTGATAAATAATATGGTAAAATATTATTGATTTTATGTCTTAGTCCTCTGGAGTATTTGAATTTTAAAAGGATATCAGGGTTTATTCTGAAGAAATTCATCTTTAATGGTAGAATTTCAGATATTTTTGTCCTTGGGTGGCAGGCATATTTTAAGGACAGACTCTTGTCCCCTGATTTTTAAGTCACTCTTTTATATACGTAACCACCTCTTTTGTGTACAGGGAGCCAAGCCTGACTCAAGCATATTGGTGACTGAAGTGCTTTAAATTTGGCTTTATCCCAAATACTATATTTGTGCCCCTATTGTAATATCACACACTTACAATAACAAGCTATGTGTCATAAAATAGTTATTTTATGTTTCAAACATAGACATTATAGTATATTTTTTTCTAGTTGTCAGTTGTTTACTTTGGAAGGTGCATGACTGCTCATGAACAGGATAATTTAGTAAACTGTTTGCCTAAAGTACACACCCCAAAATGACTAACAACCTATGGAATTGTCCTGACCTCTGATAAAGACCCTCTGTGTTTAACCAATGAGGAATAATAATGACATCCACAGCACATTTTATCAGTGAATTAGATCTTTTGCAAAGTAGGATTTTCAAAAATCAAAATAGTTTAAATTGGTTTATATGAACAGTATAACTGCACTACAGTTTTTTTCTGTCATACTAGATTGCCATCAGCCATTCATACTGCCATCAAGATTAAACCTGCTATACACCTGTTTTGTACTGTGTTCATCTGAAAAGTACTTAAAAATCAGAGATTTAAAAGAGAGTACTCAAAAATAACTTTGGAAAACAGCTCCTATATAAACAGACAGACTAGGCATTTTCATCTCTTGTAGCTGTGTTCTCTCTACCAGAGGGTCTAGTCTGATAGAATATAGGCCACAACACAGAAAGGAGAAAGCAATTCCACCTGCTTCCTTGTTGACATAGCCTGGGGGACAGTTATATTTCCACTGGGGCTAAAAATGTGCTGTGCGGTCTTCATTGTCAGAAGAGTTGAAGATGTGGCCTCACCATGTAATGGGCACACGTCCAGGTCTGTGAGGTCATACTGGCAACTATTGAGATTTACATGAGAAAGCAAGTGATTGACACTTCTCTAAGGACTGGATTCATAGACCAAGTCAGTCGAGACACCAACGAAATTATAGTGTTCGGAAATTCGTTGTGAAAAGTTAGATAAGTGATCTGATTTCCACCAAGTCTCCCAGCACAGTCAGCCATTGACTGTGAGGCAGAGTTTGTCATGTGCCACCTGAAGCTCTCTTCTACAGCAACATGAAGACAGAGAATTTGAGCCTTCTATTTAATGCCTGAATCCCAGGGACTGGGATGAGCTTAGTGTGTCATTGACAGAGAAAACGCTAATGTCTCAACTAGGGAAGAAAGGTCTTCACATCATCTTTCAGGAGTAATTACTTAATGCTGAGTTAGTTCTGGTTTGTACTTGATTAATTTTGACTTTAAGTAGGCACTTAAACTTTTAGAGCTTAAAATAAATGAAGATTTCAGGAGTTGTAAAACAAAAGAATTTTAGCTCCGAGAGAGCATTTAGAAGCCATTGAGCTCAACCCCCTCACTTTATAGACATGGAAACTGAGGCCCCATGTGCAACTTGCCTAAGGGATGGTGTGGTCTTAGAGACAAATTCTGTAGAATCCAAGAGTGTGTTACAGTACTTACTGCAAACTGTCCCCTAACGCTCTGGTTTTAGATTTGAGTCTGAACTGGACTGTGTTAGCCTTGCTGATGGATAGGTTTGCCTGCTGGTGGCCCTGGTCAGGCCCCATGGCATTTCTGTTAGATGTATCAGGAGCCCTTGATACTGCTGACCGGGAGGTATGGGAGCTTGCTGGGTTGACTGGTTCATTTTTTATTGTCTCCATCCTGCTTTCATGGAAAGTCACAGGAGGTGAAATTGGGTAATTACTTACCACGTTGAAAGCTCACCTGCACGGATCGGCCGGGAAGTCCGCCTCTTGTCTTGTGTCCATTTGTGCTTGGTGAGGCCTGTGGGATGGGTCCACCTTGATGCCCACCCCCCATTTCCTCCAACAGACATGGCCTTTGCAGAACCCATCGTCATTATCTTAAATCCAATGAAGGAAAGCATCCCTTCTACATCAGGCGGGGGTGCCGGTTCTCCTCTCCTCTCTTCTCCTCAGGCCGATGTAACTGGAAAAAATCAGACCCCTTTTTGTTGGACACGACTGAACTTTTTTGAGATCACTTTTTTTTTTTTTTTTGCTCCCTCGGTGTCTGGTTGCCCTCACATTCCCAGATCCTGTGGTTCCATTTCCAACTCTCCTGCCAGGGGCTCAGGGTTCTGGGTAGGGGTCAGCCTCTCCTCCCTGGCAGCCTCCCTGCTCACCCCTCCTATGTGCTCTGCTGTTTGGGGCTCAGAAGTTTCTTCACCAGGGGGTCTCTTCTAAAGAGGATATAGGGTTCTGCCCAGTGACCCCCACTATACTGTCTGAAACACCTGGAATCTGATAGGCAGCAGATGGATACCTTTCCCCAATCATTGACTTCACCGAGTCACATGTTGGATCCCTGAAGCCTCTTTTGATGGAATGTAGATTTAAAAGCGGAGAAGGCAATGGCAACCCACTCCAGTACTCTTGCCTGGAAAATCCCATGGACAGAGGAGCCTGGTAGGTTACAGTCCATGGGATCGCAAAGAGTCTAACACGACTGAGCGACATCACTTTCGCTTTTCACTTTCATGCATTGGAGAAGGAAATGGCCACCCACTCCAGTGTTCTTGCCTGGAGAATCCCAGGGACAGCAGAGCCTGGTGGGTTGCTGTCTATGGGGTCGCACAGAGTCGGACACGACTGAAGCGACTTAGCAGCAGCAGCAGCAGATTTAAAAGATGTGGGCACTAGGTGGCTGCTTTTCTGGATTCATTTGCAAGAGGCAAACGTGCAACTCAGGTGATGCTTGGGGTTCAAAGCTGTCTTTTTCAGCAAAATCTTGGCTTTCTGGAGGGGAGCTCGGGCAGCAACTTTGTGAATGTGAAGAGGAGGGCTCACGGCTCTCTGGGTCATGTCAGCAGAGTGCGCTGCGTGAAAAATCAAACCAGCAAACCTATCAGACTGTGGCCTCGTGGTGGACAGACCCAGGTTCAAGTCCTGAGTACAGAATCTGGCCCTGACTCTCAGCACTTGTGTGACCTTGGATGTTAATCACCCTTTCTGAGCCTCAGTGTTTATAATCTATCAAATGAGGATGTTAATACCCACCTCCCCAAAGGGCTTTTTTGAAGATGGTAAGTAAAGCACAGTGCCTGCAACGTGATAGGGGCTCAATGAATGATGGCAATGATTATTAATAATTATGCTAATAAATAATGTGGGCTGAACCTCATCTCACCTAAGTCAGCACTTAGCATCTCCTGCCTGGGGCTGATAGTCCAGCCTTCCTCAGGAGTCCTGTTTCATCGCCCCAGCGTCCGCCAGCCTGCGCTCATTAGAGAAAGCAGTTAACTCCTACAGTGAAAGAGCAGAGAGCCATGCTCCCAGCAGTGGCCTGTTTTCTTTGATTTCCTTTTATCTTTGCTTTTTGTCTTTTCACATCACTTTTTATTACTATAAAAGCAATCTGTGTTTATTAAAGCAAATTAGAGCCTGTGGCAGCTGATAGTTTTTCACAGAAGGTTCTAAGGACTTTTTAAATAAATGGATGACCTTGGTTTAGCATTATAAAAAATTTCTCCCTTAACTACCAAACTCATTCATTAGCTAATGCTAATATTGTATATTTTTCTTTTCTTTCAGTTTTATCTGGTTCAGTGTTACAACTAGCATTATTTCCTAATGAAAATAATTAAAAGTTCATTTTATCCTCTCTTCCAACATGAACAATTCTGGAGCCTCATTGAAGCACTAGAAAACATGAGACTTACTGTTAGCCGAAAGTAATTATCTTGTAATGTCAGTTCTTTAAATACCAGTTATTTTCTGGTTAGCAACAGGACTCAATTCTAGTTAAGTTCCTGGAGACCAAGTGAAGGGGAAGCTGATTATTAGCTTGAGATTCTCGTACGGGTAGATGCTTTGAAAGGCTGTGAGTTCATTATAGGGTGGGGACCCAGACCAATGTGGGTCCAGAACCTTACTCAGCAAGAATACGTCTTTTCTGTAAATTGTGGAAGCCTGACATAGGAAAAGTAAAATTGTAGGATTCGCCAACATAATAATAGTACCTTTTGTATGCTGAAAGGTACAGGCAACACTTTAGAAATTTGCTCTGCCACAAAAGGTGACATCTCTGCAGTGTCTAGAAGTCACCTCCTTGAAATGAGAATACCAACAGGAGCTTGGGGCCTGAAGTCTGAGTTCATCTCTTGGGTGAATTAGTTTAGCCATTTGCCTTTCATCAAGAGCTTCAAGGAGTAAACTGAGAATGGAACTGTCTGGAGCGGGCTGGGGGAGGTGTTGGGTGTCAGTCGGCCAAGGGCAGACCAAGGGAGAGGGGTCAGGGAGCACCGGCTACCTAAGAACAGAAAAAAAAGTGCTCAGAGGTGAGGGAGGTACAAAGGAACAGGCAAAAACAACTGAGAGAAGATTTACCATCTTCCCAGTTCTGCTTCAGATGGTCCCTGCGGTGCCTGTGAAGCACGTACTGATTATGGAGAGGGACAACAAGCAGAGAAAGGAGTAGTGTCGACTGAATATATTTTAGTTTTAATTACTACAGCCTTTAATGTTAATGAATGTCCAGAATTGAGGCTCAGAGTGTTAAATTATTACCCATAGGCACATCACTAGTAAGTGACCCAGCAGAACCTGGTCCCAAGTGTCTCTGATTACAGGTGACCCTGTTTTTTTCTCATGAGAACAGAGACTTGTTTTATTCATGGCTAGAGCACAGAGCAGATGCTCAGTAAATATTCCATGAATTAAATAACCGGTTAGCACTACACTGCCTTCCTTAATGCTTAAGAAGAGTGTTAGCTAGTTCTGGAGGCAGATGGAGACATAGAGAGGGCCAGCAGTAGCCACTGTGTTCCTGAGTACTCAGCTCCCTGAGAGGTCTCTTCCTACACCTTGAATATGAAATAAACTGTGTTCTGAAATTTATGCTTTAAAAATTATGGTGTAATCAAAAGGCTAGGCAGCACATAAACTTGACAATTTGCGTAATTTAAATAATGTTTCTGATCCCCAGGAAGCTTGCAGATAACTGTGGAAGGTATTTCCATGTGTAAATTGGTCAGTTTTGTGATGAGCTGGTACCTTGAGCTTGAAGGAGCTGAGGTCGCCATTTGTTATTTGATTGCTTTTTGCTCTAAGCTTTGAGGGCAGTGAGTGCTGGACTTCCGCTCTTGTTTTCAAATTAAAGATTTAATTACAGTCTCCACTGAAGATGAACCAAGTGTGAAAATACCTGATCTACTGGAATGTGGGATCGAGGAGGAGTGTGTGGGTTGGAGTGAGTGCCCAGGCACTTAAATACTTCAACAGTAGCATTAAGGGTGAAATCAATTATTTTGTGGCCAAATGCTGGCCTGTTGGTTAGTCAGAGTCAGTGAAATTTATATTCTTCTTTATCATTTTTTAAAGCGGAAAGGTTTTTTTTTCTTACTAGTTACTCTGATAGACTGCAGGCTTAAATCTCCAAGACTTTGAAGGTTTGAAAGATACACATCTTTGAAATTTGTTGAGACTTGGCTTTGTAGATCAGTACATGGTCATTTTGTATTAATGTTGCAGGTATGCTTGGGAAGAATGTGGCCCAGAATGTGGGCCAGAGTTCTGTATCAATTTGTTGAATCAAGCTTTTTTATTGTGTTCTCACATCTTCAGTCAGTCATCAATCACTCAACAATAATGAAAGCAGTCTATGCAAAATCTATCCAATGGCACTGTATTACATATTTTTAAGGTAGTAGTTTTTATAAGTGTCTTCTGTTATGTAGGAAATAAAATGTGTGTATACCTTTCAGTCTTCCAGCTTCTGTCCTTAGTGTCCAGAGTGAAATTACATCCATCCAAGGACTGGGTTTAATAGTAGATTCACAATGTCACATTAACTCACCATCACTGAGAAAGGATCTGTTTTGCATAAATGAACTTTCCAGACAACTGATAACTTCTCCTGTGATTGCCAAAGTTCTCTGCCTCTCAACCTTTGGTGACAGGGACTTTTACAAAATAAATTCTCTTCTTTCTCACCTTCAGGATGCTGAATCCTTTTTGAGGATTCAGGTTCATTGTCACAGAGATCTATTTTTTTTACTACCAGCTCTGCTGGGTCCCAACCTGCTTTTGAGTTTTTCTCACTTCTTCCTTGATGTGGGCTGGCACCTGTCACTTCTCTCTTGTCACTGTAGCTGCTTCCCCGCAGTTCTTTCCATGCAGACTCATCTGTCATGCTGGCCATGATGGTTGGGGTCTAGGAAACAGATTAGCTGACTTTGGCCAGTGAGACTTTCATTCCTCAACACTGTTAAGTACTGACCTGGGGTAAGGCTTTTTACCTGGTGACTGTCAAAGGGCCTTGACCACAAATACGATGTGGATCCTTCCCTGTTCTTTGGGGGAGTTAGGTCAGCGTTGGAAAATGATAGGAAGGTGAAAGTGATGGACACAAATGAGGTTCAGGCAAAACATGCTGGGTGTTAGGGGAAGGAGTTTTTCTGTGCAGAGAGATCGGGGAAGATTGGTTTTTGTCCTGTGGAGACTGGGGAGGTGGTGCGGCCCACATGAGCTCAGTGTCTGAGGTGGGGAACCCAGGTCTGCAAGGATTGAGAGAAGGGCTGACTCTGAAACATGGCTTACCTGCAGGGAGAAGTAAGAAATCAGGTTGCTCCCCAAATGCCAGGCCAATGAGTTTAGAGTTTTTCAGAAGCTTCCCAGTGTGTTTATTCAGGAAAAAACATCTGGTGAGAGACTTGCTTCTGGAAGAATTAACTAACTGGCCATCCCAGGTAGATTAAAATGAAGTAGAGAGGAGTGGATAGGGCAAATACATGCTCGCAGGTGAGGGTGACTGGAAGGGAGGGAGATGGCATGAGGGCTCCATGCAGTTCAAGACAGCAGGACCGAGCAGTGGCTTAGATGGATGGGGGTGGTTCTGAGATAGGACCTGAGCTGCAAGTGATGTGGGCCAGCGCAGGACCCAAGAGAGGTCAAGATGGTGGGTTCAGTTCTAAACAGGTGAGTTTACATGGCAGGAAGCTAATCCAGGCAGAGATGTTCAGACAGTATTTTTAACACAGAAGTAGTTCTGAGTGAGAAATATGGGCAAGAGATATGAAGTGTGAAGTCATTTGCAAGGAGGTGATATTTAAAGCTTGTGTGGATTAGAGGACCAAGTGGAGTAGTTTGGAGAGTCTGTATGTAGGGTTGGGCTTGGAGGGGAGAAAGCCTGGAGGACTGCTGAGGGGGTGGCAGGGAGAGGACACGTCAGTTGTCAGTGCTCCTGGGCGGAGAGGGAAACAAGCCATTGGCTTTGGGGACCAGCAGGCTATGGGGGACCCTGAGAAAGTGTTTCTGGGGATGAAGCAGTCACCAGCTTGCCAGGCATAACCCAGTGAGTAGTGGGCAGTGATAATGAAACAGAGACTGGGTGGTAGGTCAGGGTTGGGGAAGAGGAAGGAATGGAGTAAAGGATTAATATAAAAGGATAAAAAAATAAAATCCCACACTTCACACCCATTCGGATGACTATTATTTTAGAAAGAAAGAAAATACCATGTTGTTGAAGATGTGGAGAATTGGAACCCTTGTATACATTGCTGGATGGTGCCCCTGCTGTGGAAAGCTGTCTGGTGGCTCCTCAAAAACTTAAAAACAGGATTAACATGTGATCCAGCCATTCCAGTTCTGGGTATATATACAAATGAAGTGAAAAGAGGGACCTGAGCAGATATTTGAACATGGGTTTCCCAGGTGGCACAATGATAAAAAAAATCCACCTGCCAGTGCAGGAGACACACTTTCCTTTTCTGGGTTGGGAAGATTTCCTGGTAACCCACTCCAGTATTCTTGCCAGGAAAATCCCATGGACAGGAACCTGGTGGGCTACAGTCTATAGGACTGCAAAGAGTCAAACATGACTGAGCACACTCGCAATGTTCATACCAGCATTATCCACAAGAGCCAAAAGGCAGACGCAGTCCAATATCCACCGAGAAATGCGCAAGTAAACAAAGTATGGATTGTTCGTCCCATTCATGTACATGGGCTGGAATGTTATTCAGCCTGTAGAAGGAGAGAAATACTGCCCCATGCTACAACATGGATGAACCTTGGAGACATTATGCTCAGGTTAATAAGCCAGGAACAAAAAGACAAACACTGTATGATTGCACTTAGATAAGGTATCTAGAATAGTCAGATTTAGAGAGCTGGAAAATATCCGGTGGTTACCAGGCACTGGGCAGAGGCATTGCAAAGCTCTTTTGTAATTGTTACTTCCCTGGTGGTTCAGATGGTAAAGCATCTGCCTGCATTGCGGGAGACCTGGGTTCAATCCCTGGATTGGGAAGATCCCCTGGAGAAGGAAATGGCAATCCACTCCAGTACTATTGCCTGGAAAATCCCATGGACAGAGGAGCCTGGTAGGCTACAGTCCATGGGGTTACAAGAGTCTGACAGGACTGAGCAACTTCACTGTGTAATGGTTACAGAGTTTCAGTTTGAAAAGATGACAGAGTTCTGGAGGCGGCAGGGTGGTGCTGGTTGTACAACAGTGTGAATACAGTTAATACCACTGAACTGTACAATTAAAAGAGATTAAAATGGAGTTTTATGGTTTGTGTATTTTACCACAATAAAAATACTTTTCATAAACAGAAAACAAAATCCTGAAAGAAGACCAGTTTTTTGACCAGTGTGAGGGAGAATCAAATAAAGGTTGTCTTATGCTTTGATCAATACCTGCCGGCCTTTATTTCCTTCATTTGGTTCAGAGTTGAGCTTGGTTGACCAGGGCCAGCAGGCCATAAGTGAAGCTTCTCCCTCCACAGAGATCATGGGTTAGTTTGAGAAGTCCCTGAAAAAAAAAGGCGATAGTCAAGTTTGGCTTCAGAAAGGATGTGGTTAGGGGGAAAAGAAAAATCTTTTCTTTGAAAGCAAAGTAAAATACTTGTCAAAATATGAGTTCTTCTCTCCTGAAACAAAAATATCATAAAGCACAGGAGAAGGGAGGGTGCAGTCACATTCCCTGAATGCCTTACATCACTCACAGATCAAACCTCTTGAAGGGGTGAAGTCCATTCTTGGGGTCTAATTGACAGACATTTTAAACAAACAGAAAAGTGTTTCAAGAAGTACATATATGAACTTTTTTTTAAGCAACAGCAGTCTTACGCAAAGTGTGTCAATACTCTTGAGGAGAAGCATCGCTTGTACTATTAATATTTTCTTATTTCTCTTCACCCTTAGCACAAACCTTTCTGAAAGAGTGTTTTCTTCAGCCTGTAATCTGAACTACCTTATCCATCCATGGTGGCTATGTTTTATTTAGGAGGTAAAATAACCTGTGTGACTGAGTAGGCGTGTGTCCTCCTGTCTGGAAATGCCTGGAATTTTCTGTCCTGATTGATTTCATCTGGTGTATGTTTTGTTTAAATGCGTCCTTATGTTTGCTTCCTCCTTCTGTATCAGAAAAGTATTAATAATTACTCATCTTAAATTTCCTATAATGCTGGTTAGAAAGAGGAAGGAAAAGTTGGCATAGTATTAATAGCCAGTGCTGATGAAGTTTTGCATTTGTTGTTTCTTTTTAAAAAAGGTATTTACTGGACATAGTCTTCTATCCTGCTACTAGCCTGTCATTTGGAAAAGAGTATTTATTTTCAAATTATAAGCTGCAGAGTTCTACTTGAGAAATGGCTCATGAACTTTCTCCTCTATTCATTTAATCGCAGAGTATCCAGATATTTTTAAATGGAAGTGTTCCTAAAAGCCATACAACCAAAGCTTGCATGTTTTGTAACAACATGCTTTACCGAAGACCATGTGATCCCACAGGGACAGGCTAACCCCAGGCTGGTGGATTAGCCGGAACCCATCTCATCTTGGGCCCCAGGTGAAAAGGCAGCTGCATTCTGTCTCCTCATGCCTGGCTCTCCTGGCAGTGGTGTTGACTCCAAAACTTCATCCTGCTTTTAGTCTTAACAGGAGTTCCATGAAAGTTGAGTTTTCCATCATCATTTTAAGGTTGAAGCACCTGAGGTTCTTTCCTGTCAGTGTGAAGGAAGCTCTCAGGAAGGCTACTTTAAAAATGTCTCTTGTTGCAAAATATCTGGACAGAGCCGACCTCGTTTCTAGGCTGGCAAATGCCACAGCCTGCTTTGTGGGTTGGATGCCTTTTGTATCAGAGTAAACAGCTTTCCTGGAATCAAATGGGAAATCTCCTCCAGAGATGACTTGTGGAGGCTCATGTAGCCTGGTCTGCCTTGGTTCCTGAGAAGATCACACACGTATTTAAATTCTGTTTTCAAATGCAGTTGCTCAAACGAACACCCAGCCGTGGCCCCGTCTTCTGTGGACTAGGTGTTTCTGAGTCCCTAAGGATCCAGGTCCTGGCTCACCGAGTGCCAGGCTCTTGGCTGAGATCATGCCTCAGGGTGTTTGGTGCGGCTTTTCTCTACCAGAGTCTTTCCAGCAAATACAGACAGAATTAAAGCCTTTGTCCTGTAAAATCTTCAAAACTGTTTTTAGACTTGAGGCACTCTGCGCCAGTGTGTGGGTTAGCACTGTTTTATGGTGGCAGCATGCCTTGTGAAGACCAGATTCCGTGGTCTTTCTCACTCACTTATCCATTGTTAAACATCTGCTGCGTGCACTGCACTGTGCTAAGTAGTGCAGCGTACTTGTTCTTGGCTGAATTTCAGTTTAGCAGTTTTCAGTGTTTTGCCTTGTAGACTTTTTGTTGCCTTGAGGTGGTTCCCCTGGCTCCTGCCCCTGCTCTTGGTTCAGTCAGGTCTCCTTCCCTGTTGGCCCAGTCTCAGGAAATGTGTACCTGAAGTCCCCGGAAAACACAAAATAACAGGCTCAGGTTTCGGTTGGAATTCATCTCACTTTCAGCCTTCTGGTGTGTAAAGAAGGATGAATGAAATAAATACTTCATTTTACTTAATAAAGTAAAAGTCATCCTTCTCTGAACATTGAAACTGCAACTTGCCTGAAAACATTTAGGGAGGTTTGAGTTGTGTTAACACTTTTTTTCCTAACTGGTGTTTAATAAAAATCTTACCAATTTCCTGGTCCTGTCTTAGGCAGTGGAGGATGGAGACTGAATCGCACTCATTCTTTAGGGAAGTGCACAGACTCATGCCAGGGCAAAGAGCCTTCACATTTACAAATGATTTTGTCATTTATCATCTCTGATCCTCAAAGTAACTTTCTGAGATACACTGTTACCCTCCTTTTACAATGAAAAATTGAGGCTCAGCAGTGTTTACTGAGGTGCCATTTCTGATGGCAGAGCTTGTGGTCTTTCCACGCTAGTTCTCAGAGGGCCGCCATTGGGAGCTGGGCTGAGTCCAGCCTAACAGATCCTCTGGAATGAATAGGACTGGGCCCGGGAACAGGACCCCCTCAGCCCTCCTGCCCTTTTCAGTAGATGGGTCAGGCGAGGGGAGGATAAGGGCGGAGCAGTGATACCAGGAATAGGGCTTAATTTGGACTGCAGCCAGAGCTGAGGTGCTGCCGTCTGCGGGCCACATGCGTGGATGACTAAACGGTATGGCTGTGTACAGTGGTGACGTCAGCCTCATGGAGCCCCAGCGTTGTTCTGTGTAGAACCATCCTAACTAAGTGCTCTACTCTGTCCCCACTTTACAGATGAGACAGAGGCCCAGAGAGGGCAAGGCGCTTGGCCCAGGTTTTCAGTTAGTAAGAGATGGTCCTTCTCCCAAGCCCCCAAGCCTTCTCCCAATACACCGGCCCTGCTGTATTGCCTTGTGACTGAGGGCAAGCTTCTAGTCCCCGGCAAGCCTCGTCCGGTCAGGGCTCCAGGTTCCCAGCAGTTGTCAGTGAAGGGTGGTGAGAACTCTACTTCTTCTGGGGCACTGATGCCTGTGTCTATTACTTTCCAGGGTTTCCATCTTTTAGGACAAATGTAAACTCAGAAAGAAGACTCTTCCTGCTTCAAATACTGCTCTCTGAAGGAATGGTTCACTTGATCATTGAATAACGACACTGTTTTGATATGGTTTATAAAGCATGTCCATAGGCATTCTGCTGCTTGATTTTAATTTGATACCAGCTGTCTTCTCACCCCGGCTCAAAAAATGAAAAAGGCAGAACTTATGTCATGAGGGACCTGTTGGACAAAGGAGGACCAGGTTGTGTGCCTCCTGATTTTGACTCTGGCTTTCATGCAGGCCCCAAATGAAGTAACTGTGTATCACTGCTTCCTGGCTCTCTCACGGGACATTAAGTGTGGCCTGGAGGGAATAGACCTTGTACTAAATGCTGATTGGATTTTGGCTCCTTCAAAAGCAAGAGTCATCTAGTGTGAAGAGATTGAGACTGCAGAGAAAGGAAGTAAGGAAACTACTGTGTACTCAGTCATTATCACAGTGACCTGTCACTAGCCGCGTCTTCCGTCTGTGGGGTCACACAGAGTCGGACGCGGCTGAAGTGACTTAGCAGCAGCAGCAGAGATGGGGAAACTGATGTTTAAGTCCTTCATCAAAGCTGGCTTTATTTCAGTGATGAGGAAAATAGAGCAGAATTAGCCTGTGTGAGGATTTACCTCAGAATGTTGTCATGAAGGGGAAGAAGAAGCCACACTATGTTTAGGTTTTTGAAACCGAGTGTATTTTGGTTAAAACACAGTGAATTAGAGCATCTTTGAATCTTTGGACTGTTTGTGTCACCCAGTTACCGCCTCCCTGGATGGAGCGCCTCCCAGTGACATCCGCTGTGCCAGCCATCATGAGTTAAGCTCTCACAGGGAGAAATGTCAGTGAGAGAAGAGTCTCCACAATTCACAGTGCCACTTTGGGGATGAGGGAGCAGCCAGGAGCATCACCACAGCCATGGGCAAGGGTTTTCTGGGGAGGTGACGATTGAGGAGGTACTTAGAGGCCGAGTCCCTCTCCGGCAGGGCCACTGGCACAGACATGTCTCTTGTTTACGGGCTTGCTTTGAGACTCGAGTAGGTTTGGTGACCCCTCTTTGAAATAAACAGGTAATGTGGGTTCCTGGCAGCTGCCACACTGGTCCAGGGGGATCTGGCAAGGAGGGCAGCAGTGGGGGCAGGGGAGGAAGGGTGGACCAGAGATGGTTCTGCCTGGGTCCCAGGTGAGGTGGATGACTGAACCATATCCCTACTCTTTTCCCTTTTTTTTGGTCTGTAAGGTAGCATACAAAAAGGGAAAAGAGCAGGGATATGGTTCAGCCATCCAGCTCACCTGGGACCGAGGCAGAACCATCTCTGGTCCAGGCCTTCCTCCCCTGCCCCTACTGCTGCCCTCCTTGCCAGATCCCCCTGGACCAGAGGTGCGGGAGACCTAAGTTCGATCCCTGGGTTGGGAAGACTCCCTGGAGAAGGGAAAGGCTACCCACTCCAGTATTCTGGCCTAGAGAATTCCATGGACTGTATAGTCCAAGGGGTCACAAAGAGTTGGACACGACTGAGCGACTTTCACTTACAGACAGAATCAGATCATTTCAGTTGAACTCTGTAGCTGGCAAGGGGGCTGTGTTGATAATGGTTAAATATATGCTTTCTGTTATCAGTTCTTTTATTTGTAAAGATGGCTTTCTCAAGAGTTTGCCACGGCAGTGGTAGCAGGACCCAGGAGAAGCAGTGGTCAAGTAGCTTGTTCATTCACCAGAGCTTCCTTTATGATGCTTGACTTCTCTGCATTGTGCACAGTGACCAGCTGGCCCCTCTCAACACTGGTGCTAGGTTTTAGAACTGACAATTAAGATGATGTTTTCAGGGAAAGGGTCATCCTAAAAACACCCTCTCTATAGCCACTCACTACTCTTTGATTACACACAGTTGGGAAAAAAAAGCACGTTTAATTGTTTCTACGATTATGATTTTTTTTAGTAAGTTTATAGTAAATGGGGGAGATTAATAAAGGGCTATTTTATTCTCAGCTTGTGGTTTCTAATTACATCAGTTACAGCTTATCCTTCCTCTTCACTAGCGTGCAGGCATGGACTGGAAAAGAATGAGCTAATCCTTGATAGATCAGGTGGAATAAAGATCTCTATTCATATCTTTACCTTTTATCCCTTGTTCTGAGTGCCAAGAATTAATGCTGTTTGAAAGTACAAGCTGAACCTGCCAAGCTTCGGACAGCTAAGATAATCCTAATTATTTTAAATGTTAGTGAGAAGGGCAGCAGTTCTACTCGGGAATAGAGTCCTCTTGTGAAACATGAAATGTCTGCTAAGTGGTATTGATTGGACATGATTTTTATTTCCAAACACCATGGTTATCATGAAGTGGAAGAATTCGTTGTTGAAGACATTTCCATCAGCTTTTCATCAGATTCTTAGGCCTGCAAACTTGAGGAAACCAAAGAGGCCAGCACTTTTGCTTTTTTTTCTGTCAGCATCTAGGTGAAGAGTTGCTAACAGTTGAAGAATGCCACTTGCATTTTTATTTTTAAAATGGTTTCTTACTGGGAGCTTACTAGTATTTAGCATATAGAGAAAGAACAATTTTTTTTTTCTTCAAGCATTAATATCCTGTTTTTTCACCTCACTGGAAGAGAATTATTCATTCCAGTCCACTGACTCCCAACAGATCATTCAAGTTAAAAGTCAAGGGTCTTTGCAATGTCAAAAGATTTAGCAGTTAGACTGGGTTTTGTTGTAGAGAGGTGGGTTTGGGGGGATAGTCTATAATAGGTTCCAAGAAGAATATCTGTGATTAGATGACATCACGGAAATCATCTGTTTTGTTCCCCTCAGCACTGATGCGAGTGATTATGTGTGTAAGGTTTGTTTTGAATAAAATAAAGAAAGACCCTTTAGCTTCTGTAGATGAATAGGCTACTTGAGAGAAAACAGATACTGGCTTGCTAGTTCAAACCAGGGTCAGCCTCAGAGGTTTACGCACCTTTCATTGTAACATGAAAAAAAGATCAGATGGGCACTTTGCCTGTTTTCTTACTTTTCAGTCTCTACTTTGGTCTCCAGAAGTCCTTTCTTCCATTTCTGTAAATGCTGGGAGCCCACTGATGATTACAGAGTAGCGCAATCCTGATTTGTATATTGCTTGTGAGAGCTTCCTGCTCCCATCCCCACCCCCACCCCAGCCACCAGAGCAAAGCACTCCCATCTTCACTCATGCAAATAGTGGTGTGTTGAGCATCTCCGGAAAATTATTCTTTCTTTCTTTGGGTTTATTCCCCAGAGTGGAATTACCAGGTCAGAGGGTATGAACAGTTTTACGGTTCTTATTACATGTCACTAGATTGCTGTCCAGAAAGATTGAACCAATTTCTAGTGCTACCAACTGCATATCTTTACCCACAGTCACATGGACACCAGGCATTAACATTTTTACAAAATAAAATAGAAGAACCTTTTAAAGTGAAATTAGCCGCCTTTAGGGCTCATTAGAATCAACACACAAAAAAGGAGAATTTTGGCTTTTAAAATTTTTAATTGGTATAAAATGATTTAAAATGATCAATTGTTCTTTGCCCCAAAGAAGTTTAATGAAGCGGCATTTAAATGAAGAGGGTACCTGAGGGACTATATTTAAGGGTGATAGTAAAATAAATTTTGGATGTTAGTCACTAAGGTATATACTCAATAAATCTATGATGCACTTGGAACTACTTTTATGAGGTGCTATACAAAATATGTTAAATAGATACTGTCCTTAACTTCAACATTGAAAGACAGTGCTAAGCCTTCAACAAAAGTAAAATGAACATGGATTTAAAGTTAGAGAGCAGAAAAGCTTTAAAAATATAGACATTACCCAAAACAGGTTGAGTTCATTTATTTGCATCTTCTCTGGAGTGCAGTCATGTGTTAAGTAGGCTTGGAGCCTCCCTGGCCTATACAGGTGACACATACTGCACATGTTCACAGCCCCAGGTCAGAGGAATACTTTCCAAGAAAATATCCACAAGGCAAGTGAGAGCAAAAGGGGGCTATCCCCAGATCCCTTTCTTTTGCAGAATTCTCACCCTTCCCTTTTCCAGTCCCAGGTCAGCTGAATGGGGGAGTCAGGGTGTGGGAGGCATCCGTAGGTGAGCTGTTGTTACCTGTTCAGTTCAGTTCAGTTCAGTTCAGTCGCTCAGTCGTGTCCGACTCTCCGCGACCCCATGAATCACAGCACGCCAGGCCTCCCTGTCCATCACCAACTCCCGGAGTACACTCAAACTCATGTCCACAGAGTCGGTGATGCCATCCAGCCATCTCATTCTCCGTCGTCCCCTTCTCCTCCCGCCCCCAACCTTTCCCAGCATCAGAGTCTTTTCCAGTGAGTCAACTCGTCTCATGAGGTGGCCAAAGTATTGGAGTTTCAGCTTTAGCATCAGTCCCTCCAATGAACATCCAGGATTGATCTCCTTTAGAATGGACTGGTTGGATCTCCTTGCAGTATAAGGGACTCTCAAGAGTCTTCTCCAACACCACAGTTCAAAAGCATCGATTCTTCGGCGATCAGCTTTCTTCACAGTCCAACTCTCACATCCATACATGACCACGGGAAAAACCATTGCCTTGACTAGACGGACCTTGGTCGGCAAAGTAATGTCTCTGCTTTTTAATATACTATCAAGGTTGGTCATAACTTTCCTTCCAAGGAGCAAGCGTCTTTTAATTTCATGGTTTTGGAGCCCAAAAAAACAAAGTCTGACACTGTTTCCACTGTTTTTCCATCTATTTCCCATGAAGTGATGGGACCAGATGCCATGATCTTTGTTTTCTGAATGTTGAGCTTCAAGCCAACCTTTTCACTCTCCTCTTTCACCTGTAGGGGAAGGCAATCTCAGGGCTCAGAACTTGTCTGGAGAACGCTCCCCTGTTCCTTTATAGTCCCTGAATTAAGTTGACAAGGGTCAGTTATTTTGCCTCCTCAAATTCACACAGACATTAGGAAGTTTCAGTGGCCACTGACTAAATATGGCACCCAAGGGTGGGCTAGTGCGTGGGTGAGAACAAACCAGAAGGTGGGGCTGACCAGTGTTGCACTGCCCATGGCAGCTTCCACAGGGTCCCCTTTGTAAAATGGCAGACTAATTCTCTCAGTGGATGGTTTGAGGGTTAAATTTACATACTCATTGAAGTAGGTGACACACAAGTAGTCAGAAAACATTTCATTCCTTTCCCCATCTCTTATATACAGAGGACCTTCTGTTACTGGCTTGAGGTGAGGATGAGGGTGGGCAGGTTAACTCACAGACTCTGCTTGACCCTTAGCCGTCTCCAGGGCTGGGTGTAGTGACAGGATGTCAGAGCTAAGTCTGCTGTCTGTAGATACAGCATCCTTGGGCATGCAACACAATTCAGAGATTATCTTGGATTTGCACGGAAATTTAAATCCATATAACAGTTCAAATTTAGTAAGAAGCCTTTAGAATAGCAAAACAAGAAAAGAAAGCTTCAGGTTTCCGAAGTTCCAGGTTCTTTTGGTTGCTGTTATATATTTATATATGCATGTGAATGCTTTTTTGGACATCTGTAAAGTACTCCTTAACAATCAATGCTTTCTTAAAAAGACCTTACATGAGTACCCTTGCTTTTTATTTAACTTACTAAATCTAAACAAATACTCTCATTATCAAAAGTAAATTTCTTGTCAGGAAGTTACCTACTTTGTCAAATTTATTAACTCACTAAGTTTTCAGATCATTCCTTTTGTAACTGGATATTGACGTAGTTATTCCAACTATTCATCTGTCTGTCTGTCCATATGTCACATTAGAAGAATGGGACTTTCTGAAATAATTTGGTCCAGTGGAGTGGTTAAAGATCTGCTTCTTAAATCCCAGCTCTGTTATTTCTGTGTGGTTCCACTAGCTGCAGCAAACCTTCTCCAAACCCATAACAAGCATAAATAGTGTTCTCTTATAAAAAGATCTCTTTTCAGCATGGTAATATACCTTATTAAATTCCAAACATAATAAGTATTGATGGCAAACACATCAGGACCCAGTACAGCTTCTACTATGATTTAGTTCTCTACAAATGACTTCAGCACTCAGCTCCCAATGCATTTTGCTAATTACATCATAGATTTCTCTATTGATGAACACAAGCTGAATTAACACAGGAGCACTAATGTACCCTTTCACCATTATTGTTGTACAAGAAGCCGTGGCAGATGCTGGCAGTTAGTTACACAAACATTAGTATTAACGATTGGCCATTTGGAATTGGTGACAAACTACTGCCCGGCAGAATCCTGAGGCTGAAACCAATCAGGAAGTTAATGAGGAGAGAAATTACCACTGCAGCTTCCCCTTAATTACATTCACACTAGGCAGGAAGGGAGTTCTGGGGGTGGATCTAAGCTCAGATAAGGTTAAGAAGGTCAGAGACCCTTTTGCTTAAATTTTGTATCTACTGTGACTTGTAAGGTTGCAAAAATTGTTCAACACATTATTACTTTTTCATCCTTCATATTTAATGTCGGTTTCCTTGTGGGGCTTTATGTTTATAGGTTTGCTGTTAAAATCTTTACCTGACTACTGTTTTAGTGTTGTATAATTCAATTTCTTTTACTTTTTATGTTTTTAAAAAAGTTTCCTTCCCATTTACTGTTTTTTTATTTTTTAAAAGTTATGTATGCTGACCCTCCCCGGAGTGCTTATTTCCCCCCATCCAAGAGAAATAATAGGAAAGTTCTCATAAGCTGTCTCTTTCACTTGCTATATATATTGAGAAACTAAGGTTACCTGTCAAATGGCGGAATAGGTGGGTGGGGTCTTGCTTGGGGAGATGTGTCAAGTGGATCATTTGACAAGGCTCCAGTTCTATTAGCATCCTTTACATAAAGGGAAGGGGCTCTGTGTAGGGTGGAAACAGTGTCCCTAAAGAGGGGTGAGCAGCCTGTTTGTTTTTAATGAACATAAAATTTAATCTCTGCTGCCTAACTTAACCTCTACAGTGGCGTAGACAATACTTTGCCGAAGTATTATTTTATTATTCTAAAAGAAGCCTTAGAGACTCTAATGAGTGTCTGTATAAACACTTCCAACTCAGAAATTGCAGAGCACCTTTCTCTCTGTTGGAACCTTAATTGCATACTGGTTGTAGAGACTAGCCACTTCTAACGCGCTCTTCTCCCTCTCTCTCTCCACTTCCCAGTATTCTCGCCGCCCAGCAGTCAAGATTCCGGCTTGGTCTCCCTCTCCAGCAGCTCTCCCATTAGTAACGAGAGCACAAAGGCAGTGCTCGAATGCGAGTCTGCCTCGGAGCCCAGCAGCTTCGCGGTGACTCCCATCATCGAGGAAGACGAGTGAGCGGCAGCCGCGATGCCTGTGGCCGGTCTCTTGGAGTAGCAGGCTTATTTCGTTATACACAGGGTTTGTTGTTAATATTTTGTCTTTACTCATGTAGACTTAAGTATTTAGAAGGTGTTTGGTTCATACTCCTTAGAGCTTAGTTCAGAGACTTAGAACACATTTGGAATAGTTTAGAATCTGTGTCTACCATCTGCAGCAATTAAGTGCTTTGCTCACAGAGTTAAATATTAAATAGTAGTATCCCTCCTTTTTTATGACATTGGTTTATTCAAGAAATACAATAATTCACTCAAGTAAAGCGGTACATTTGCATCTAAATGTGGCCAAATTAGATACTACTTTTAGTTTTAAAATGAAATCTTGGGTGCCTTAGATATTTTTTGGAATTTTAATACGTTAGTAAAGTAGCAAAAAATATAAATTTAGCCAAGTACCTGACTGGTGAGAAGAAAAGAGCAGACAGAGTTAGAGACTGTTTTAGATATCTGCAGGTTAGTCAATAGGAATATTGTGTGTTTGTGATGCTGTTGGTAAAGCCTAGCCCTGCCCTAGGCCCTCAGATCCAAAACATGACTGAAATATAGTCAGAAGAAAAAATTAGTGACTTTTTAAGAATTGCTACCTTTTCTGTAAAGGATAATTTGAAAACAGTACAATTTAAAGTTAGTAATGGAGAGTTCTTGAATATTATTTCTCTATTGAGTTTATGATGCACATTCTACTACCAAAAAAATGGATGCAATCTAGATAATTTTGTAACCGTAGGTTGTAATCTGATTTGAAAATAAGTACATCTTTAAAAGTTACTACAGACTTCTGAGTTCATTATTTCGTTAAAAATTGCTTGTGGCGTACTTCCTTATGTAACAGAAGCCATCCTGAAATGAAACTAGTCTAAAAAAATTCATTGTTGTGTGTAGTTGCAGCTGTACCTGAAATAAAAATGTTATTGATGACTGAATTTTCTTGTGTGTATATTTGGTGAGCGGTATTAAACAGGAAAAAAGAAATTACTTGTATTTTCTTCGCTCTGTGCTTTGAAAACATCTATTTGATTTCACCCCCATCTGTTGTAATCAATAACCTGACCATCTTGTTTTTTATTAAATGCACTTACTCTTAATTTCATCCACCAGTGGTTTTAGAGAGAATAATGTGGAGTTACCTATATAGGTTTGACATTATAAATCACTTCTTGGGGCTGAATCGTATAGCGGTATCGATTGATCCTGATATATCACAGAAATTTACTGTCACTTCTGTTTTCAATTAAAGATACAATCAGTCAGATAATGACTTAATTGGATTTTACAGAAGATTGAGTTTTATTGCCCAGTGCTTTACGAGTTTAGTTAAGGAAGATCATTTTATCACACTTGTCAGGCCGCTGCTACTGCCGCCGTGTGCCCTTCGGGGCGGCTGTAGCTGTAGCTGTTGTGATGGTAAGGCGACGCCAGAGGCTGCAGGGCGCGCGGGGAAGGATTGGGCCGCTGAACGCCACTTCCGAGGCGGTAATGGTGGCTTCTTGGGATGAAGATCCCTTGCTCACCTTCGCACTCGTTGCCCACGGCTTACACCCCCTCCATTTATTTGAATAATCCTGGCTTCTGCGAATCTAGTAGTCTTCGAATAACTACTGTTCCATAGATGACCCCACCCAACACTATATTTTGTCGGGTGTTTTTGATGGGCTTCCCTTATGGCTCAGCTAGTAAAGAATCCGCCTGCAATGCGAGAGACCTGGGTTTGATTCCTGGGTTGGGAAGATTCCCTGGAGAAGGGAAAGGTTACCCACTCCAGTATTCTGGCCTGGTGTATAGTCCATGGGGTCGCAAAGAGTCGGACACGACTGAGCGACTTTCACTTTGGCGGAGAAGCTCGGCACGGCCCCCTCAGTGGGTGGGTGGGTGTGTGTGTTTCCTCTCCCATCACAGCCCCCTTCGCTGTGAACGAGCGAACATTTCTGAAAAGCCAGGCGGAGCCCGGATAAGCGCGTTAGCCAGCTCTCAGAGCCTAGATCGAGCACCTCCTGAGCCCCTGGGTGCTCCTAGGGGGCCGGGCTCCGGTTTGGAAGGGCCACTCCTAGCGCGAGGACCACACCCCAGGACCACGATGGATCCAGGCGGAGTGAGGAAATTCGGCTGCTTCTCTCTTCTCCCCAGGTAGCCCCATGAAGGGGCTTTCTTCCCGCACCTGGTAGTGCGATCCTCACGTTTCTTCCTGGAGGCTTATTCTTGACTGCTAGGGAGGAAAGCACGTGGTGGGCCAGGCCCAGGCGGACTGCGTGTCTGGGCTGCTGAATTTTAACAACCACGTTTGAGGGGCGATCGGTTTCTCAGCTTTGCGCCTTTGAATGGAGACCTGTAACAGCTACGCCACGGCCTCTCCCAAACTCTTCCTGTGCAGGTGTGGGCGTGCCGGGCGCCGTGTGCTTGTCCCTTACCGGCGCTGTCTTCCGTGCGGGGAAACCGAGGCAGGCTTGCCGGGCCTTCCTTTTTTGAATGTTGTTGGCAGACGAAGCGCGAGCCTTTCCTCAGGACCGCCTGCGACTCCCGACTGGTTGGGGATGAGGAGCGACTTCTCCTCCCTTCCAGAGCACGCGGCTCCCGGGACCCGCGCCCACTCCGGTGTGTCCCTGGTTCTCACTCCACTAGTGCGCTGCGGAACCAGGGTCTCAGGGATAGCGGCCCAGGGGGCCCAGGGCGCTCCTGATGACCCTGGCCTCCTCACTGCCATTTTCCCTGCTTACACCCGCAGCGGGGACTCCCCCCGGAAAGCCCACGCACGGAGCCCGCATAGCCGTCTCCCGGGCACCTAGTGGAAACTAGAGTCCCACCCAGGCGGAGAAACAGCCCTCTGCCCGTTTCTCGGAAACCGCAGTGCTGAACTGGCTTCGCGTGCACACGCAGACTACCCCGCATCTGACGCTTAGCACCACGCTTGGCACGCTTTATAGAACGTGCTTAGTGTCACAAGAAAACCAGAAGGCAGCCTGTCGAGCGCAGGGTTTTCCTTAGCTCCCAGGACTGGGCCCTACCCGCCCCACCGGCTGGGGTCGCCGCAGCCAGCCCGCCGCGCCTCTGGGAGGTTTGCTCCGGAAACGCGTGGGTTTACGTCCTCCTCGCGCTCTCTGCGTACACGCACGCGAACAAGGCCTGAGACCTTTGCTGCGCGCAGGGCACGCGTAAGCTCAGTCGCCAAAGAATCTTTTATTCTCGCCTTTAAAGGACGCCTCTCCCCCTCCCCCCGGCCCCCGCCCCCAGGGAAAAGCGAGGCCTTCACTCGGTCAAGTGTTGGTTAAGTGCCTTTCCCTACCCCTGGCCAAACGGCCTGCAAACTTTTCAGCAGCTCTAAGCTGCGGCCCAGACGGCGCGAGAGGGCTCTGGGAGAGCGGGCGGGGCGTCAGGTGGGTGGGGCCCGCGTGCTCCGGAAGTCGCCCCGCCCTGGAGGCTTTGGTGCGGGCTAGGTGAGCGGAGTCTGGGCCTAGGCGCTTGGGGTGTGGTGCTTTTCGGTTCCCGCACGGAGCTTCGGCCTTGCAGCGTTGTTCTGACGGTCTGGTCTCGGTGCCTGGCGTTTGTACCCAGCTTCCCGTTTCCCCCTGTTTATTATCGTGCCGCTCGAATGGAGAAGGGACTTCAACGCTGAAGCCCTCGCCTCCCAGCGCATCACCCCGCAGAGCTTTATTCTGGGACTGCAGAGGAGTCGGCAGGGAGTTCTAGAAAGGGGGCTTGTCCTGGGGCATTGCACTAGCTCCCCGAAAGCAAATACTCCGGGGAAAAGAAACTTGTTTCTTGAAGTTTTCTCTAACTTAAAATTATTTCCTCGACGCTTGTTGGTTTTTGGAGTCGCAGAGAAAAGATTATCTTAAAACTGAGTTAAAGTCCGGGCTGCTCTCGTTTCATCTCGGAGGGTACATGCTTTCCTTTTCCTTTGGCACAGAAAGCAAACGGGGTCGTCAGGCTGCCTAGGCGACCCTCTTTTAAAACGGTGTAGGGATCTTGACCGCCGCCCCAGGTAGCCAAACGCCCTCCTGCTGCCGGCGGGGTGTGTGCGACTCGACCCAGTAGCCCCAGGCGCCTTCGGGCCCGCGGCTCTGGCCCAGGGGGAGCGCTCGGCGGATGTCGCCGAGCCTCAGATGCTGCAGTGCGGGGGCGACACCCCTACAGCCGCCTTGGTGGGGCAGGCGCGACCTTGGCGTGAGCGGTTGCTGGTTTCCAGAGTTCTAGAATACGATGGACCAGGGAGCCGCGTCTGTACGGTGCTGGCGGGGTTGCAAGCCGTTTTAGGTCCCGTTTGCTCCGAAAAGTTTTGGCCGCCGAGATCCTCAGGCAACCTGATGCCAAAATGGTGTGGGACGAGACTGTCCAGGATCTTCCTTCTGCTTAGCCGCATCCCCCGCCCGTCAGGCGCAGGTTCAATCACTCGTTGGTCGCACGGTCTCTATCCTCTGTCTTGAGCCCCAGAAGGTGACTTCGGGGATCCATGGGATGTATAGGAGGCTCTCCCAAATGTGGCAGACAGGGGCATCATTGTCACTTCAAGAAATCGATTGCTGGTTTCCCCTCCAGAAACAAACGCCTCACTGGACGTTTGTTTCCCCCTTTCAGTGTGAAGCTGGCCAATGAGTGATGCTGAGAGGCATGGACAGGGTGAGAGCTGAAAAACTCTTGAGTGGGGAGAGGGAGTTCGTTTTCCTGCTTTAAAAGGGCTTTCTAAAAAATAAAAACTTAAAAAGGCTTTCTACATGCCCCAGTCTTCAGAGTCACCGTGGTCGAGGTTTAAACAGCAGTGTAAGAACCTTGACCTCCCCCTCCATGAGAATCCAGCAAAGCAGAAAATTTCTTGATGTATTTATACATCTGGGACAATATGAAACTGTCCTTTTGATTAAGTGCTGCTTGCGGTGAGGGGCAGCTTCCAGTCAGGACATCTTCAGTTTCTGAGCATGGGCACCTGCGTTATTTACTTTTAGATATACACGCACCCCGGGAGACTGTGTGCGAGCCAAGAGAAAGAGAACCACATATGCACACTTGTCTTACAGCCTTTGACCCTTTAATACCTATCACAGCTTTACCCCGTTAATTGTGGTGTGAACACATGCGCGCGCTCGTACACACACACACACACACAGCTTTACCCAGTTATTGTGGTTTGAACACGTGCGCGCGCGCACCCACACCCACGCACCCACCCAGAGCAGGACTGAGTGGATCCAGTCTAGCGAGGTTACACTTACTTGTAACTCTCACTGCTCCCTTTCCAATTTCTTTGATGATTTTTTCCCATAAGTATATAAGCCGCCGGGACTTAGTTCTACTAAGCGGCAGGCCGCTCCTCCTAAATGTGATTGGGACCATATGCTTTCTACATTCATCCTCACTCCGGCTTTTCTTCTCCACACTAACTACTAACACGTTATAGTCACCTTGAAATTTCCTCTGCTATTTTCCAATTAAAAGCTTAATAGCCCTGGAAACGGAGTTCATGTGGTGAAGTTTACCATAGCCCCTTGTTCTGAAAGGCTTTCTGCTGGGATCCCATTATGTGCTTGAATAAACCCTTTCTGCAAACAGAAATGGGACTCGGGGTTGTCAGGTGTTGGGTTACAATAGACTTTGAGGCAGGGGACATTTTACCAACATAAATACAAACCTGTCCCTATAGGGAGATGTTGTCAAATACTGGGATATGGAAAACATTCCCATCAAATATGAGAAAAGGATTATTTCGCTATATCAAATGAGTATTTAGGTCTCAGCCCCCGATGTGCACTGGAGTGAAACGGGGCCCCGGGGACCAAATAATGCAAGACTGTTTGAGTGGCAAAGGGATAGGGTGACTAGGTGACTGAGGGAGAGTGGGTCGCCTTGCAGTGGAAATGTCCCCCAAACCTGGTGCTGAGCTCAGCTGCTTTCCTTTAAAAAAAAAAAAATCGCCACTCAGGTTTCTTATACTCCTGGTTTTGCTGACCATTTATTTGAAGGAAATCTGGGAGAGATCTGGCTTTGAAAAGTTTGTGGTCTCTGCATTCCCAAGAGATTTAGAGATTTCAGTGCAAAAGTTCCCAGATTCAAGTGTCATTCTAGGCCTTCTATGTGTCTCTCATTGTGAACTTCCCACTTCCAAGCCTCTGGGCCACGGGGCTGCGGGTTACCCAGGCCTCCAGTCCCGAGAATTTTTGAAAGTTCCTCCCAGTTGTAGTGCCTTAAGGCTTATTTTCCTCGAGAAGTTTGGGAGGAGAGATTGATGACGTGGTGGGGGTTAGGAGTAAGACTAAGGGGTCTGTGCCCTAAGCAGTTTTGAAGGCAAGCCTCCCAAGGTTAGCAGTCTCTTGCTGGGGGTTCCTTTCTGCGCCCCACGAGGTCCGCAGGTCTGAAATGGGGAAGGTGGGGGGCGGCCAAAGGCCTCAAGGGAAACACACAATCAGGTTCGCTTTTTAACCTACTCCCTTCCCGGAATCGTCCTTTTAGGCGGAGGGTTGGCTGCTGGAACGCCTGGTGGTACTTGAATTCACAGCACACACACACGGACGTTTTCGGGTTGCTTGTTTGCTTCCAGAGCAGTAAAGCTGAGAGGCGCCGACCGGTTGACCATTGCAGCCGACTGGTCTACGCTCTGGATTCGCATTGGATTCGTCCAGACCGCCAAGAGATGAATTCAGGATGCACTCTCTGAAGCCTGCCAACTGACGGTTCCGGGATTGCTATCGCCCTTCTTCGCACTGAGCCATTGTGCTACCCTGAGCCGTAGTAACCACTGCTTTTTATTTTTGTTTTCTCGCATTAGGGGAGCATCTCTGTGCATTTGTGGAGGTATTCTGCTTTAGGCCAAACCCATACACACAAGTATCACTTTAAACAAAGTTTTATGCTGTCATCTTGTGCAAAGGTCCTCTCCCATCCATACCCAAAGACACTGGGGTGGGGGTGGGGTGGCCCCATCCCTTATTCATAACTAGATTGCTGAGTCCATGGGCATTTGAATGGGGTGATGCGAGACCTCTGTTTGATCTCTCAAAGGCCGTTGGGCAGAGGATAGATCATTTGCGGTAACTTGGGGGCGCTAGCGTGGCCCCTCCATCCGCTCTCTTAAAGTTTAGACCCAGTGCTTAAACACAAACTCCAATAGAGCACTTGCCGGCTTTTCAGGACAGCGACTTTTTTTATTACAACATGGAGGTGTAGAAAGGTAAACTCTGCGCCACAGAGGGAGGACTATTTTCCCCTTTGAAATAGCCTGCAAAACGGGTCGTCGTCCTTGGACCAACAGGTTTTCAAAAGCATGTTCTACTGCAGCGGCAAAAGGAAAAAAAAAGTTGCAAAAAAATCAACAAAGCCCCCATTTCTCGAACCAGTTCCAGTGCCCTATCCCCAGGTCCTCCAGCCAGTGGCCGCAGGGCCTGGCTCCCCCAACTTAAAACCTCTTCTCGAGCCGGGACCCTAGTGCACCCGCAGCGCTCAGATAGGTTCCGGTTCTCCCAGAGCTGTGTTTCTGTGGCCAAGTGTGGGAATGAAAGCCGCCTTGGGCCTGGTGCCGCCAAATCGGGCCTGGAGGGAGGGGGGAAGAGAGCTGAAGGGGATCTGCCATCCGCCTCGCCCAGAGGCACCCTCACTCTCGTCCGCGCTGGCCCTCCCTCCCCGCCCCGCGGGCGGGCGCTGCCGCGTCCTGAGTGCTGCAATCCCTCGCGTGCAAGCAGGGGAGGCGCAGGGAGCGTGGAGGAGGGGGCCGTGAGCGCCCCCGTGAGAGTGGCCCGGCGGCGGGTGGCAAGGCGAGTGAAGCGCGGGGGCTCGAGCGGCGCGGG
The DNA here is from genome assembly GCF_049115385.1 of Moschus berezovskii. NCBI lineage: Eukaryota > Metazoa > Chordata > Mammalia > Artiodactyla > Moschidae > Moschus > Moschus berezovskii. The sequence goes on along the minus strand of NC_142466.1, from coordinate 50,644,602 downwards.
CAGAGAGGAAGGAGGAGTGGAGTGGGGTGGAGAGTGCCAGGGGACCGGGCCCCCGAAGGTGGGGGTGGCGGGGGCGGGGGAGGGGGAGGCGGCGGAGGACGCGCCGGCCGGTCTGCGCGCGGGAGCTGCAGACGCGCCGCCTCAGACCTCAACCAGAGCTCTCGCCGGCTCCCGGCAGCCGCCGCCGCGCCTCGGCCGGGGAGGACGTGCCGGCCACCGGAGCGGCAGGCGGAGCCTCGGCCGACCCGGGACTGGGGAAGCGCCCGCCGGGAGCCGTCAAGACGGCCGCGGCCCCTCCAGCCACCCCGAAGCGCTCGAGGCCGCCTGGACTGCGCCGCCCGGAGGCCGCTTGTGAGGGGGCCTCTCAGCCCCGCCGTCCAGCGGCCCCGTACCGGCTCCCGCCGCCAGCTCGCCAGCTCTGTCGGGAGCCCGGGGCATGAACGGCTACGGCTCCCCCTACCTGTACATGGGCGGCCCGGTGTCGCAGCCGCCGCGGGCGCCCCTGCAGCGCACGCCCAAGTGCGCGCGCTGCCGCAACCACGGCGTGCTGTCCTGGCTCAAGGGCCACAAGCGCTACTGCCGCTTCAAAGACTGCACCTGCGAGAAGTGCATCCTCATCATCGAGCGGCAGCGGGTCATGGCGGCGCAGGTGGCGCTGCGCAGGCAGCAGGCCAACGAGAGCCTCGAGAGCCTCATCCCCGACTCGCTGCGCGCCCTGCCGGGACCCCCGCCGCCGGGAGACGCCGCCGCCGCCCCGCAGCCGCCGCCGCCCTCGCAGCCGCCTCAGCCGCCGTCGCGCCCAGCTGCCGAGTTGGCTGCGGCCGCCGCGCTGCGCTGGGCCGCCGAGCCCCCGCCCGGGGCGCTGCAGGCGCCGCTCGCCAAGCCAGGTAAGGGCCGCGGCGGGGCCGGGCCGGGCTGGCGCCTGGGCGGAAACACTTGGAAGCAGCTCTGAAGGCTGGCCGGCAGGCTCGAAGGCGAGTGTGGCGGGAGTGGGCTGGGCGCGACCTTCCCTCCAACTCCAGCCAAGCCGGCCTTACTTCCCTCATCAGGAGGGCAGAAGCGGCGTTCAGTCTGGACCCGGCGAGGTAGGAGGTAGAACCCAGGTGCCCTCGGGAAAGGCGCCTCGGGCTCGCCAACTGCCTTCTCCAAGTTTAAGGGGACGGGTAGATAAAGAGGTCGAAACAGGACTAGATTAAAATCCACGCGGGCGCACACACCGCCAGGCTTTCCGACTGTGGGCTTGAGAGGCCTCGTGTCTGGAGGTTGGGATGGGAGAGCAGAGAAGGAGCCTAGCCCCACGGTTTGGCCTACTCTGGTCGATTTTCACGGCACCCGGCAACTGGAGCGAACCTGAAGCCTTTCTAGCAGTCTGCTGTGGTCTCCAGCCTTTTGCACTTTGTTGAAGGAAGCCCTGTTTAGAAGCAATAGTAGAAAGGGACCAAAAAGATTCCCAAAACTGTTAGCGGGGACCCAATCTGGTGCACCCAGAGCCAGCCAGCTCCTTTTGCAGGAGTTCAGGTTCTGTAACACCATTTCGCAGGCAGTCCTCTGCAGTCTGTGGTTTTAAAGAAAGACAAAACCTCACCTACAGTGAGGAAGGCCACGCCTGGAGTGCCCTTTCCCTAGTTCTTCGTGGGCCTGGGCCTCCTCCGGTCCTCTCCTCCTCCGCCTCCTCCTCTGCTGTCTTCTAGAGAGCAGGGGTCTGCCCTGAGTCCTGGAGCTGCATAGATCCCCGTACCCACCTTTTTATCCGGTTCCCCCCTTCAGGCCACCAAAACCTTACACACCCCACTGGAGCCTTTCCTCCTGGAGACTTACTAGCTTGCGACTGTCCTGCCCAGCCCAAGTGCTCCTTTGGTTTCTAACCTCTTAGAATTCAGTGGACAGGTGTTTGGTGTTCCTTTTACTGGGGCAGATGTCCAAAGGAAAGAAACCCCATCTTAGGGAGAGGGTTGAGAGGTAGGTATGCTGGGACTCAGAGGTGGAAGGCTCTCGAAGGGCCAAAGCCCTCCTGGGGGTGGAACTAATGGTGGAGCTTCTGCCTACCCCTAATTGCCTTCCCCCCCTCAACCAAATGCAATACTTCTGGTTTCTGGAGAGAGGCTTTCTGGAGCACTGGACTCCTGGGTGGAGCTGGGGACATAACGTTATTTAGGATAAGCTGGTAGGCTGCCTGGCAGGCTCAATTCTGCTGCCCTGTTCCTCAGTTATGCTATGCAGACCCAATCTCTGAGAATATCTTATGTGAAGAGCAGAACTGGGTGTTGTAAGGACAGAAGTGAGTTTGCTGAACATGGATTTTGTGACTGTTTAATCCAAGGTAGGAGATAAGCCTTTCCCTGAGTATGTCCAGTCACCTCCTGGTGACTCTCTTTTGTCAGTGTGATCTCTTCACGTTTTATAGGTTTGCCACAGAGGAGTCAGAGGGGAGGGGAAAGAACCTTCTTTTTGTTTTTCTCTTTTAAATTAGGGTAACTAGGAGAGTTTTGTCTCAGTTCTCAAAGTTGATCTATGCAGGTGCCTTTTCTGAACCTTCCCATTTCCAGTTCCTCTGTCTCCATTTCCCCCAACACTCGGGCAGCGTTTGTGATAGTGCAGGCAGCACCCCCATAATAGTGCATTGGGTTCTAGGGTGCCTGTCCAAGAGGGGTTTGGTTCCTTTCACATCCTGTGCTCTTCACGCCTGTTCTCTGGGATAGCCAAAGTTCACCGTTTCTAAAGCACTGAAACCAAAAACAGCCATGAGAGGTGGGGAGTGAGGGCAGGCAGAAAGGTGGAGCTGGAGAAAGATACATGCTTGGGGTGAGGAAGAGAGGGAGACTGATTGCAACCAGACACACCGAGCCTGGTGCCCTCTCTTTCACCGGCAGCCAAGTGTTCCGGGATAGCCTGAGCCTTTCAAATTGAAAACAAGTAATTGCAAAGGAGAATAGGATTTGACACAAGAAGAGGTCAGAGTGATGGCTTTGGGGGACTAAGCTGTCAGGGACCAGCAGCTCAGTTTCCAGCTGGTCCTGCTGTGTACCTTGCCCATATTATTTATGTAACTTTTGTTTTCTTCTTTCAATTGGTTCAATCCCATAATTCCATTTAACACCAACAAAAAAGCCAGTCACCAATCTGATGATGATGAGACAGGGCAGGAAAGGACTAGATAGTTGTTTTCTAGGAAGGCAGGTATACAAGTGGATCAGTTCTATGCAAAGCTTTATACGGAGAAAGACCATTTGGGATTTAAGTTAGGGAAAACTGCTTGGATGGGACTACTGGTCGCTCTACGTATTTTTTTTGCAGTTGTTCTTACGATGTATTTGTATGTAACATACCATGCATATTGAGAAGCCTGTTAGGTATGGTCCTGGGCAAGTAGCTCACTACTTAGGGAAGTGAAGCTCTATTTGAATCGTAGGTCCACATGTACAGTAAGTTCACAGACCACTGGTGGGTGGTGGTGGTTTAGTCGCTAAGTCCTGTCTGACTCTTGTGATCCCATGGACTGTAGGCTGCCAGGCTCCTCTGTCCATGGAATTTTCCAGGCAAGAATACTGGAGTGGGTTGCCATTTCCTTCTCCAGGGGATCTTCTCGACCCAGGGATCTGAGCCATGTTTCCTGCACTGCAGGCGGATTCTTTACTGCTGAGCTACCAGGGAAGTCCTCACAGATCGTTAGGAATCTGAATATCTGCTGGTGATTTATAGAGATTTGTTTCTGTGGGATTATAGAGATTTTGTTCAAGTACATAGCTTTGGAGACATTGACTTTTTTTATTGGCTACAAATGCAGGTGCAGAAACACACGGTATCTTTCCCCCTCTCCAGAGATCCTTAAGAAAAACATGTGCCCTGGAGAAGGGAATGTTTGTTGGGCAACTGCTGGAGAAAAAACACCTTGTGCAGCGAGCAACGTTAATACCAAAACTCAGCTTTGTAGCTGGAAGAAATTTATTTCCCAAATTATGCTTCAGATTCTTTAAAGGAACAGGAATTATATTATCTAATGGTGTATCATGTTTAACATCCTTTTAAAAGTGGCAGTGGTTTTAAGGAGAAATTTCATATTCTCAGATTATTACATTTAACAATGGATTAAAGCATTTTTTTTTTCCTTTTTGAGAGTACATTTCCCCTGCTGTTTGATTATCATCTATGACTGGCCTGGAATTAGTAGATTTTGATGGAACCTAAAATTCTAGTCTACGCTTCTTTAAATCTATCCTGTTGATTTGTTTCTCTCCCATTCCCTCTTCATCCTTCTCACTTCCCTCCTCCATTCCGTCATGAAAATATCTTGGTAAGTTTGAACATCTTTCAGCTCTTAGTGTATCTGAGTCAGCAGCTTCAACCAGCCAAGCCTGCCTTTCTGGACTGGACTCCAAAGCTCAGGAAAGTTAAGGGTCATGACCAAGGTGGGAAGCTAAAGTTACATTCTTGTGTGTGGCTCCCTTCCCCCACGTCCTCCTCTTCTTCCTGGGTCTCCTTGGGCTTCGAGAGGACAGGTCTGTGGCGATAGACTCTCGCTAGGTTTCATCTGCCATCAAAAGAAATGTGTGAGCAGAGTTTAAAATTTCTTGAAGGTAAAGAAATCGAAAGCATCATATTTGATTAGGAATAAGAGCAGGATTAAGAAAGTAGGATCTTCTTTCCTGTTTATTTCTCCTGAAAAGAAGCGGAACAAGAGACGTGTAGGGAGGGAAGTTGGGAGATTTTGGAAAACTGCCTTTATTTTATCTTACCTCCTGGCCGGCATGTCCTCACATCTTGAATCTTACTCTGGGCTTTTCAGCTCCAGCTTGATTAGGTCCTGTCTTGTCAGCTTCCAAATTTTAAATTTTACTTTTAATTAAAAAAAGAGAGAGACACACACACACCTGTGCCGATACTGAGTGTGGGTGAGTGTGGGCAGAGCGCTAGTCCAGGCCAGAGTGGGAAGTGCTCAGTGACCAGGGACTCGAAGCACAGGAAAAGTGGTAGAAGACCTCAAAGTCTTTCATGAAGGGTACCTAAGAACTTAAAACAGGGTCTGGTTACTTCAGACGTTTTTACCTGGGGCGAGGGGCTTAGTTTTAAGTAATAAAAACCAACCAAACGAAAAGGAAGACGTGAGGCTGATTGGTCTCTTCCAAGCCTGACCCGTGGCCGGCTCTGGGGCAGCTCTCAGCTCGGTCTTTCCCTCTGGAGCCCTGCCAGTGGCCACCTTGGCTCCCTGGCCCTTGCGCTGAGCTCGGCAAGTGCGGGTGACTGGTCGGGGACCCCGGGGGCTGGAGCTGGGACAGACAGGAGCCCCATAGAGGCCCTGGCAGCCGTGTGCCTGTGGCTCCCCTGTGGCTGCCCTGGCCCGCTTCCCCTCGGACCTTGCCCCTGTCCGGTGGCACTGCAGCCGAGGCTGCCTCCTTCCCCGGCTTCTTCTGCAGTGAGCGGTGAGCTGTGGGCGCTCAGCCCCACTGGCCAGGCTCCACCAGCGGCCCACCTGGCCCTCCCTCAGCTTCGCCTTGCCTCTCTGCTCTCCCGCTGTCCGCTCCCTCCCTGCCGCCTCCCTGCTTCCGTAGAGTGCCAGATTTAGCAAAAAGCCTACAAATAAACACACACAAAAATAGGACGTCAAATACTGCACAGGGTAAACTTCTACTAAAACATTCTTTGTTGCTTTTCCCAAGTGCAGATTCCACTGGGCATCCTGCGGACGATTTTATTTGGCAGCTCCAGCCTGGGAGGCGGACCAAGCCCCATTGCCCTCCGGCACCCCTCTGGGTGGGCGTAGCTCTGGCTAGTCTCCCGGCCCCTTTCTCCCGGGGGGAGCCCAAACTGCCCCCAGAGGTTCAGAGAGGCGCTGGTGTCCATCTTGTGGGTCAGAGCAACGGGAGTAGGGAACCCGGGGGGCATTTTCCACATCTCAGAACCAGAGTTTCCCTGCCACCCAGGACAGAACCTCTCCCCCCGCCACAGCACACCCCTCTGGGTTATAAATCTGGCAGATAGTCCTGTTCTCGACTTACACAACCAACTTTTCTTTTCCCTGATGGATGAACTCCCGAGTTTAAAAGATTACAGTAATCACAAGAGGACAGTGTAAATCGAATCTGATAGCAATAACTTTCGGGGAAGGTCAGGCTCAAGTGAAATGTTACCAAGCAACAGGCATTTTGTTTGCAAAATACAATCAAAGAGCATTGATGAGAAATTCTTCACTGCAGCCAGTCAGCACTTTCAGCTAACAGCTTTACAGAGGGAAAGGGAGTAAGTCTTCATAAATCAACGTTCCTGGAGGACTCCGAGCCCCTTTCTGGGAAATGTTGCTCAGAGTCCAGTGAAAACCTACTTGCCTGCCTGCCTCCCCTTTCTCTCTTCCTTTTCTCCTTCCATTGGTTTTTGAACCTGTTGCGGCCCCTCAGCCATTAGTCACTCAGGTCCTGGACCTCCATGTCTCGTGTCATATGGCTCTGATGGCAGGTTGGGCCTTGCATTGGGGTTTGCATGGCCTCTCCTGGCAGAGGTTGGGGCCTGAGTAGTGGAACGCTGACCATTGCAGGCCTATCACCTTGGGATCGAGTCACATAGTGTCCTAGAGTCCCATTTGGCTTTAGGGAGTCAGCCTCTTGTTTGAGCCCTGCAAACCACTGTCCTCAGAAGAAACTAAGTGGAAACTAAACTATAACTAGGCAGGCTTTATTTTTAATTTTTTATATCTTATCATACAGTTAAACAGCTATAAGAAAATCAGCACAGTCAACTGCTGAATAACAATATTATGGAAAACTTAACATTCAGATCATTGGTTTTCTAACAAATCTCTAAAATTTTTGATGCCAGTGACTAGGCAGACATAAATTTTACAAAGCTGAGATCACTGTTCTGCCCCACCACCCTGTAATTATTACTTGTTTTAGTTCAGTATATGTTCCACTCACAGCCATTGTATGACTGTTTAGAACATTCCCTCCCATGAATATAGCAGTCTGACCAGCTGCTGGTCTTTGGGTTACCTGCTGTGTTTCAATGTAAATACAACTCATTGCATAGGTAACTTGGAAATTTTGCAAAATGTTCATTAGTAAACAGTAAGCCTCTCAGTGGTCACAAGGTAAATGCTTTGATCATCTCTGTATAATCTTACCTAGCACAGTGCAAGGCCACATGGTAAAAGATTTAAAACTTGTTAAATAGACAACTGAATAAGTAGCTAGCTGCATTTTTATAAGTACCAAGCATACTTGTATATTTATAGATAATTTCCCTCCTGCTGCTTGAAAAATATTCCTTTCAGAGTCAAGAAAGAGGTCAGAACTAAATTTTTGCAGGATTTACAAAGTCCACAGTTGCAAGCCTTCCTTCCTTAAGTCCAGCCCTTTCTATATCAATGTCTGCTAAAGTATTGGTCCCCAGGAATCATCTTGATTTCTTCATATTACTAAGTCAGTGTTGTCAATAATTTTTAAAAGCATGACTATTTACTCTTCATAGGTTTCCCCCCACCTCAGGAAGAAAAGAAAAGACTTTAGACTGACAGTCATCCCCTGCTATATGCTAGACTTTATCCATTGGGTTTTTTAATGGTTCAGCACTTCTAGTGCAAGACAAAGGTAACAGAAAATGTAAAAAGCATGTCTCCTGTTTGACTTCTGATAGGCAGTGGTCTTTTTTGAAAGCCCCATCCAGCCAGGACTTCTTCCCTGCCATTGTGTGCTTTGTGTGAGATTTGTGTGCTTTGAAAACAACCCATCAGTAAACAGTTATTTAGAGGTGTGTTCCTCAAAGCTCAAGTGAACAGATGAGGACGTCACAATCCCATGTTTCAAAATGCGTGACATGATTTCAAACAGAAAAAAATTAGATCCAGTGGTTTTTGCCCTGGCAAACAGCACCCCCTATGCCAGTGCTTTTTTGTTTTTTATTCTGGATGGATGCTGTGTTTTGTTTTTGTAGATATCATTGGATAGAATGGGTTAAAACCCCCTACATCTCAGTGAGGAGGGTTTTTCATTTTTCTATGTCTTGAGCACAGTGTCTGTGTCGTAGACTTTCTCAAAATCTCTGAAATAAATACTTGGGATTTTTTTTAAGTTGCGTTTTCATATGAAAAAAAAAATCCACTAAAGAAAGTTTAAATTTGTAAACTGTAATTTTAGATTGGAAGTCATTTTTGTGTGAGTGTTCATTTTCTGTCCTTAAAGTCTTATAGCTTCTTATGGCACAGATATATTTTTGAAGTTGGTAGCACTGTTTTCCAGAGAAAAAATTTCCTTCTTAATTGAGTATCTACTTTCAAAAAACATCTTTACCCTTGTGAAGAGTTTATTTCAGGGATAGCTGTGAGTGTTTCTGCATCATGAAAAATACGAAATTGAAGTGTGAACATCTAGAAGATTTTTAAATGTCTAGATGTTTAGCTTTAGAAATAGCAAATTATATTACTTTCAATAACTGGTTTGCAATAGCAGATGAGTGATTTCTTTCTACTTTGAGTCTAGCAGTTTTTGGCGCCTGTATGGTTAGGAGTAAAAATATTATCAATTGAAATATATTCTTACTGTTTAATGTTCTAAGAATTAGGGTGTCAGTTTCAAGAAGAAAGAGGTTAAAACATTTGGAGAGCATTTCGTTTTTCATTTTGCTACTTGGCAGTTTCACATTTCTATATCTCGAAAAGTCTTTGTATTTTAAACCAACAGGAACATTTTATAAAGTTCATTTAGGAAAAAAAAAATCTAGAGATATAAAGAAGCACCTGTTATTAAATTACACTTTATCACTGGGCCCAAGATTCACCCTCTATAATTACTTGTGAAAGTCTGTATTTATGCAAAATAATTTACAATACTTGTAGTTTAGGTTTAACAATACAACCAACACTTGACACCATGAATTTGCAGGGATCATATATTCTGCCCTGTAGGCATTATTGCTGGGTAAGGAGTTATTCTTGGTATAAGGTGAGAGGCTAGTCTGCCCTTGCCCAGTTTTGAAACCCCAGCATCCCTGGATGTTGACTGGGATTCTGTTTACCCAGCACCCCTTAGCAGGACTTTATGTGGTGCTCAGGTGTGTGGATAGCATAGGTGTGTTCCACTCACAGCTTCCTTCAACAGCTTCTATCTTCCCACTGGATATGGTGTAAATTGGGCTGAACTTGGTTGGTTGGAATGTTCTAAATTTGTAAATTTGATTCCTGTGATATCATGTTAGATTTTCTCACTTTTTGGCCATAGCCTGCACACCCCTTGGAGAGGCAGATCAGCCCAGAAATCTGCAGAGAGAGAGTGTGGACAAATCAGTACAATCCAACATTACTCTCTGAGAAGTGGCCACAAGTGCTTGCTGCACTGGGGATGTCACAATGGCAGGTGCAAAAGGTGGCACAAGAAAATGCAGAAGAGACTTTATGCAGCCCAGTGGTTCATGACTGGTAGACAAGCTGCCGACCAGAGGAGATTCTACTGTGGCCTCTTCTGCAGATCAGGAAGATAGGTTCAAAAATAAAATTTTGTATTGTCTGATTTGTAATCCTACCATCCAATATCCAGTTGTTTGGAGTAGTACATCCTTTACCATCTTGAAAAAACTACTACATTTTCTTAATGGTAGATATGGCAGATTAGCCAGAACATTATTCCTTAGTTCTTCTTTGGCTAAACTTGCCCTTTGAATCACTTCTGTAGTCTGAAGCATTCTGTGGAAGAATGAACTTGGTGATAGACCTAGAGACATTTTTCCCAAATGTCTTCAGTGTCTGCAACTGATCCAGGTTGGGGGAAAAGTTACCTTTTAAAATGGGAAGTTAGGTTCACACACTACTTTTGAAAGTAAGCTTTTGAAAATATCAAAATTAGAGCTTTTTAAAAAAATTTGTTGTTACCCCTTTCTTTTCTAGAAGAGCCAGCTGTTTCTTGCTTTAAAACAATCTCACCATCCCTTATATTGCTGTGATGCTGTATATCATATTTCTTTTACTTTTTCATCATAGTAAAATATACATAACATAAATTTTACTATTTTAACCCATTTTAGGGGTACAGCATAGTGACATTAAACACATTCATAATGTTGTGCGGCCCTTACCACTTTCCATTTTCAGAACTTTTTATCATCCCTAACTGAAACTCAGTACCTATCAGACCATACATCTCCGTTACTCCCTCCCCCAGTCCATGACAACACTGTTTTCCTTTTTGTCGCTGTCAGTTTGCCTTTTCTAGGTGTGTTATATACATGGCATCATAGAATGGTTTTCCTTTGTGTCTGCCTTGTTTTACTTAGCATATATTCATGGTTCATCCCCATTGTAGCATATGTGAGAATTTCACTCGTTTTTGAGGCTGAATAATATTTGATTGTGTGTACAGACCACGTTTTGTTTATCCGCTCATCCATCATTGATGGATGCTGGGTTTCTTCCAACCTTTGTTTTTTGTGCATAATGCTGCTGTGAACATTTGTGTTCCATGTGTGCATATTTGCCACTTAGCAAATTTTCTCTGGCTGTGTTTGCTTTCTCCCCACGCACGCATCTCATCTCCCCAGCTTGGTAATAAATTCCACAAGTTAGGGGCCAGTCTTCAATCTGCTGATGTTTTCTGCCCTCGGTGTCTTGCAGGGTACAGTGATAAAAGTGATAAAAGTACCTGATGCTGATAATAATAGATAATGAAAGTTAAATAAGAAAACTGTTTAGAGAAGCACAGTGCTTAAAGCCTTGCTTTATGTCCATATTCCCCCCGGGAGAGTATTTGACTTGTTTTCCTAAGTGAGCAGAGGCCAAGATCCAGTTGTGCGTTGAGTTCAGTGCTGAGTTAACATACTATTGCTGTCTGCTCATTGTCCAGTGTTTAATGATAGAATAACATCAAGAGGAAGGTATAGGGTCGTGGGTCAGGAAACTAGATAGATCTCCCCGCTTACAATATGAACCTGTGGGAGCTTTTCTGTTGCCTTTTTTCTCACTGGGATCAAGGACAACTACCACATTAACCCAGGAGGCGAAAACTGGGTCACCAATCCTAGGATGCTGCTGAAGAGGATATGTCATATTTCTCTTGCAGAAAGGTCTCTTGCGCATATCCTGGAATTGTTACAGAAAGCAAAAATGGCTTCATGCGTGTTGGCTGAAGATGGTCCCCACACTAATACCTGATATTTTGTATTGGAAAAAGGTGCAGTTTAAATGCAAATTTGGGATAGGTATGAATTTGTATCAGACTTACAGTTGAAAGTTTCACCGATATAGTTTAAGGATTTTTTTTTAAGTACTTATTTATGCTTAGAACATATTTATTGGTTTGTAAAGAATCAAAGTTTTGTCTTTTAATTATAATTAAGGTACATCCCATATTAGAAAAAAGCTAACAAATGGGTTTTTGTTTAAGGCTTTTAAAATAAACAACAACAAATAGGAGGAGACAGATTTTAGATGCTGCTTTGATGAAATTTCACCAGCTGGCACTCTGCACATCATCAGGTGTGCCCAGAGAGGAGGTGACAATAAGGCTATTCAGGCAGGGGCAGTGGAAAACACAGGCCAACCGGTTGTTTACAACCTGACAATTGGGTCATTAATAATTTCCATCTTCAGATCAGTTACGTCGGCTCAAGTAGACACAGCCAGTACGTGTTTTAATAAAGATAATAATCTGCTTGTATATAACTTGTTAATAAAGAATATGCTCCTTTATTATAAAGGTCTCTTAGAACCTACTTCTGCAACCAAACCAGTCTTTCTTACTTCTTCCTTCCTTTCTGCCTCTTTAGCACAGTAGTACTAGCTCTCATCAGGGGGTGAGTGATGTTAGACCAAAGTGTTAGATTTACAACTGGTTTACTTCACAGCAAAGCTCTGCTTTATTTGGGAAGCTTTGTTTCTCTCTCTGTCTTTTTTTTAAATATAGTTCAGAAAGGTATCTTGAAGTCCATCCTATACGCTTCTTACACCCCAGGTCCTGGAGTTACGGTCACACTGTTTCATTGTGGGTCTTCTTGCACCCCAGGTCCTGGAGCTATGGCCGCACTGTTTTTGTTGGTGGGTCTTCCTCCAGTTTCATAAGCCTTCTTCAGGCATCTCTTTCTCCCTCTCTGCAGCTTGTCCCATACCCAGGTTTCACAGCTGGTGTTGCTTGCTCTCTGGTACGGGTTACAGGCAACCAAGTCTTCTGGGATCTCAAGTGGCCTTTTAAGAAAGGTTTCCACGTATGGAGGCTTCTTTCACTCTGGCAGTCATATTGACTTGTTATTCTGCTTGGTATCCTGATGAAATGTACTAATGACTAGTTCACATATAACACAGAATCAGCCTAGGGAAAATGGTTTTAAAATATTAAAATTTCCCTTGGGTGTATGGGTCGTGCACCAGCTATTGCAGCTGTTGATGTCCTTTGCTGGCACCAGCCCCCTCATTTGGAGAAAAGGAGCTAGAAAACAAGCCCAAGCTCATTTTTCTGTTCCCTGGGTGGTGGTTATCCGTGGTCTGATCCGTATTTAGACTGTTTCTGCTAGATAGCCACATCGTCTGTGGTTGTGGTTCTTTCTGCACCGTTTTGTGTTGAAGGCAAGCTTTCTTGCACAGCCCATTCTGAGAAATCACTCTGGTGTCTATATCCTTACTTACAGGGTTTGTTTGTTTTTTTGCCATTTGCTAATGACATAGTTAGGATAATTTTCCAGCTTGCAGTATGTTATAACCCACAGAGAAACAGTTCCCCTTGCAAAAAGGGCAGGTAGGGCACATGTGTTCTTTGCATACCAGGAGAGGATTCAACCAGCTGTTCTCTGCTTTTCAGATTTGACAGAAGAACGGCTTGGGGACGGCAGCACAGCTGACAACGCTGAGACTTTCAGCGACAAAGACACGGACCAGAGGAGCTCCCCAGACGTGGCCAAAAGTAAGGGCTGCTTCACGCCCGAGAGCCCCGAGATTGTGTCAGTGGACGAAGCGGGGTTCGCGGTCCAGAAGAACGGGGCCAGCTCAGAAAGCCGGCCCGACAGCCCCAAGTACCCCGGGGAGCAGAGCCACCTCCTGATCGAGGGCCCCTCGGGGACTGTGTCTCTGCCCTTCAGCTTGAAAGCCAACAGACCGCCCCTAGAAGTGTTGAAAAAGATATTCCCCCACCAGAAGCCTGCGGTGCTGGAGTTGATCCTCAAGGGCTGCGGGGGTGACCTGGTGAGCGCTGTGGAGGTCCTGCTCTCCAGCCGCTCGTCCTCCTCGGCCGCTGACCGGACTTCTGCTGGGGAGCCTGAGGGCCTGGTGCTGCCCTCCAACGGGCACCTCTTCGAGCACACCTTGAGCTCCTACCCCCTCTCCTCGTCCAAGTGGTCTGTGGGGTCGGCCTTCAGAGTCCCTGACACGCTGAGGTTTTCTGCCGACTCCACCAACGTGGTCCCCAACCCCCTGGCCGTGCCCCTGCAGCACCCGTTCCCCCAGCCACCCCGGTACCCTCTGATGCTGAGGAATACTCTGGCGAGAAACCAGTCAAGCCCCTTTTTGCCCAACGATGTCACCCTGTGGAACACCATGACGCTGCAGCAGCAGTACCAGCTGCGGTCCCAGTACGTCAGCCCTTTCCCCACCAACTCCACCAGCGTCTTCAGAAGCTCGCCCGTCCTCCCTGCCCGCACCCCTGAAGACCCTCGGATCGCTATCCCCGATGACGGGTGTCCCATGGTGTCAAAGCAGTCCATTTACACCGAGGACGACTATGACGAGAGGTCTGACTCCTCAGACTCCCGAATACTCAACACGTCATCTTAAAGTACCGCCCGATGGGGGTGACCAGGTGACATTTTCTGAGCATTTGAACCCTGCGCCCCTCCCCTTGCGGAGAGGCCACGTCCTGTGTCTACCTTCTCCTGCCATATGACAAAGTGACCCTGCTTGATTCTAGACCTTAGCAATAAAAACATAACTTATTTAATTTCTTGCACTTCACTCGGAAAATGCCAAATAGCTCTGCTCTGTGGCTTTAGTGCTGAATGTTGGTTGTAAAAGAGAGTCTGATGCCAAGAATGGTCTGGGGAAAGCCTTGGGCCTGTGGAAAGATGTCTTTGGGGACGTACAGCCGAAGGTCGGCCCCACCCCTAGACTCAACCTGGAATCTTCAGTAACATAGTGTACTTGAATGCAATTCTGTAAAAGAGGATTCCTCAGGATAATGAAACCTAAAGAAGTGATTTGGTTGCAAATGGACTATAAACAGGGGCCTCATATTCCTATGCTAAAAATCCTTCTTGCAATTTAAAGAGAGACTGCACTTAATAGAGTGAACTACTCATATGCTTATTTAAGGTTGGACAGTTTTCAGAGACAGACTCCATTAAGAATTATTCTTTTCACATGGCTGAATCAAAACATGTGTAATGTCAATGTAAACCCAATCACAGCTGTGACTGCATGAAATATATTGTGAAATGAACACAAGATTAAGCTTTGTCAGGTTAATGTAGCATGCTAAGGACTCTAGAACAAAATAAACTAAGGAGATGATCTTGGTTTATGTCATTTCTGCCTATGGAAAGAGGATCTCTCAAATAGAAACTTGATAAAAAAGCTACTTACTAGTGCATGGATCAAGGTTTCAGTTAAACGTGACACTGCTTGAGAAATATGAATGGCAAAGCTTTGAGGCTGCATTCAGAAAGACAGAATTGATTGTTCAAGAACAGAGTTAATTCCTCCATCCATTTGTTCCTTCAACAGATACTTACTGAGTGCCTACTCTGTGTAAGAGGATGCTCTTTGTATGTTATTGTCCAAGTTACCTGCCCATGTGTCCAAGATAGCAGGGATTATATAATGTAGAATCTCATTAAAAACAAAGTAAAAATGAAACAATCTACAGTGTGGGAAGTAAGCAAAGTGCTTAGCATGGTCCCTGACATACAGAAAATACTCAGGAAAGGAGAGCAATTACTCCTGTTAGGTTCAGATTATACTCCTATTTGCAGCCAGGATTGTAGAAGTGAATTCCCTCCTTCTCACCAGAGAAGATGCCATTCCGGTTTGGCAGATAACCACAACAAAATGTTGGAAACCAGGACTTTCCCCCTTCATTTAAAAAGCATTTGGGTGGTGCTGTACTTGGTCAGATACTTTTATATGTGAGTTTTTAAACAGTAATATACAGTGGTGCCCACACCAGTCACTTCTTACTGTTTCCTTTCTTCAGAGTGCTGGAGAGGAAAGATGACTGTCCAGGTTAGACAATAAACTTATAAATGTGGAAGGGAAAGAAAATAAGAAAATAAACGAAAGCCTCTACATGACAAGGGTGCAGAGAAAGAGCGCCCCGCACAAGAATAAGTCTTGAAGTGATCTTCAGTCTTGGAGGGAGAAGGGCAAATCCTCTTGGCCTGAGGTGCTTCCTCAATGGGGAACAGGAGCTAATGTCACCTGCCCACCATCCTTGCATGGGTCCCAGGAGAAAAAAAGATACTTAAAATCTCATTTTTGTTTCTATTGGGCACCTTGGGAATGAGAAATCATTGAGAAAAACTCCTTATATTAGTTGGACTAATATGTATTTAATTGACATGATTTCATACGAGGGTGTTTGAAGTAAGTGTGATTTGTTGTTAGGGTTATATTTATTTTTTTATTTGGAGGATTATTTCCTTATAATATTGTGTTGGTGTAGGCTGTACACAACACCAGTCAGTTTTGTGTGTGTGTATGTATATAAATAGCCGCTTCCTCTTGAGCCTCCCTCCCCGCTTCTCATCCCATCCCTCTGCTGCTGCTGCTGCTGCTGCTAAGTCACTTCAGTCGTGTCCGACTCTGTGTGACCCCTGGACGGAAGCCCACCAGGCTCCCCCGTCCCTGGGATTCTCCAGGCAAGAACACAGGAGTGGGTTGCCATTTCCTTCTCCAATGTGTGAAAGTGAAAAGTGAAAGTGAAGTCGCTCAGTCGTGTCTGACCCTTAGCGACCCCACGGACTGCAGCCTACCAGGCTCCTCCATCCATGGGATTTTCTAGGCAATAGTACTGGAGTGGCTTGCCATTGCCTTCTCCGTCCCTTCCCTCTAGGTTAAGGTTATGTTGAAATATTAGTATTTACATAAATGAAGAAAGTGAGGGATAGAGAGGAGAATAATATAACCCCTGATTCTAAAAACATGTGTCCAGGACATTTTATATGGTAGTGATGGGCTAATGGCAGAGCCTACCTAACATAATTGGATTTTCAGAGGTATCTTCATCTCAAAAGTTTATCTACATTTATCTAATAAGTACAGAGAAGGCAATGGCAAGCCACTCCAGTACTCTTGCCTAGAAAATCCCATGGATGGAGGAGCCTGGTAGGCTGCAGTCCGTGGGGTCGCTAAGGGTCAGACACGACTGAGCGACTTCACTTTCACACATTAGAGAAGGAAATGTCAACCCACTCCAGTGTTCTTGCCTGGAGAATCCCAGGGAAGGGAGAGCCTGGTGGGCTTCCATCTGTGGGGTCACACAGAGTTGGACACGACTGAAGTGACTTAGCAGCAGCAGCATCTAATAAGTAAGTGATCACAAACCCCATATGAGGTGATAGTACTATAAAATCTGTCACTTCTTTAGGTTGAGTGACCTGGGTTGAGCAAAACTGGCTTAAGATACCATATCTTGACAGTTTGATTTTGCCCACAGATTATCAGAGTCCTTGCCTTCTTTTGCCAATGGCCAGCAATATGGAAATAAGGCAGCTCATTCCTGGGTTACTACAGGTATGTTTGATCCTTAGCATACTCTTCTGAAGCAAGAAATAACTTACTTTGGTGCAGTAAGTGTAGTCAGGGGTCAGAGGGAGAAGTCAATGGTAAAGATCCTGTGCCCTGCTTCCTGTGTTCAGTTTTGCTTCTCCTGCAGTTCTGACATCTAAGGCCCCTCTAGTAAAAGTGGCAAAACCTTTTAGATTCCAGCTCAGTTCTGAGACCATTGTGCCATGGTGGCGTGTAGAATCAATGGAAATGAACACTTCTGCTCATGGGCACTCAGTTAATCCTTCACAGGAAAATCAACATCTGGATGAAAAGTGAAAAACAGCATCATTCAGCTCCTAGTTAAATCCCATCATCACACAGACAAAATATCTGGGTACTTGGCTGTACACTTGTGGTTGAATCAGGCCAGGCTTTTAGAGAGTTAACTCATATTAACCACAGTGCCCCTCTCCCCTGCTAGTCTTAGGGTAAATGCTTTGTTAGTCTGTGATGTGAGGATGGGTGAGTTGTCATGGTATCCTGCTCAGTTTGTCTCAGAGTGTGGTCCAGGCACCCAGTGCTTGATTTCTAGTTTAGATTCCTGGGCTCCACTTGTTGAGTTCACAACCCCTGTAGCCTGAGCTCCTACATTTTTACCATCCTCTACAGGAAATTCTTAAACTCATTGGGATTTGAGAACCACCTCACTCTGCATCACATCCTTGGGTTCCTTTCTTAGATCTATGTCAAGTAATAGCAAAAGAGCTGAGGGATGTGAACTCTGATGGTGGGGATTTGGAAACCCCGCTTCCACTCCTCCCTGCTTTCCTATGCAAGAGGAAACTTCACTGTGTATGCATGCAGTCTTCTTTAGCTCATACCCTGGAGATGGTTCAAATTAACTTCAGGGTCAGTGTTAATGATTAGATTGAGTGCACCTTTGGGATCAGAAATGCCTGTTTCTGGAAATTTCCATTAGTAAAGGACCAGATATTAGCATAAACATACCCTTTCCCCTAAGGGGGATTTTGCCAGTTTTTAAGTTCCATGATTCCCGGCTTAATCGTGACACCTAGAAATAGGTTTTGCCCTGGAGCTTTGAGTTATAATAGATATTCATAAACTTGCCCCTCTCCCCAGCTTTTTTGAGGTATAATGGACATGTAGCATCATTTAAGTTGTACAGTGTGATGATTTGACATATGTATCTGTTGCAAAATGATTACCATAATAAGATCAGTGAACACATCGTCACTTAATTACTTTTTTGTGGTGAGAATATTTAAAATCTGTTCCCTTAGCAGCCTTCAAGTATACAATACAGTATTGTTTACTGTAATTACCATGCCGTACACCAGATCCCCAGAACGTACTCATCTTATAACTGGAAGTTGATGCACTTAGATCGACATCTTCTGTCTCCCTCACACCTCTGCCCCTGGCAACCACAAGTTTACTCTCTTATTTCTATATGTGTGTATGCTCAGTCTCTTAGTCGTATCTGACACTGCATCCCCATGGACTATAGCACACCACGCTCCTCTGTCCTGGAGAAGGAGATGGCAACCCACTCCAGTGTTCTTGCCTGGAGAATCCCAGGGACAGAGGAGCCTGGTGGGCTGCCATCTGTGGGGTCGCACAGAGTCAACACGACTGAAGCAACTTAGCAGCAGCTCCTCTGTTCATGGAATTTTCTGGGCAAGAATACTGGAGTGGGGTGCCACTTCCTACTCCAGGGGATCTTCCCAATTCAGCAATCAAATCCTAGTCTCCTGTGCGACCTGGGGAGCCCCCTATTTCTATGAGTGGCTTTTTTTAGATTCCATGTACAAGTAAGATCATATACTACTTGTCTTTTTGTGACTGGCTTATTTCACATAGGATGTAACATTTTCTTTATGGATTCATCCATGGATGGAGACAGGTTGTTTCCATATCTTGTGAATAATACTGCTAGGTACATAGAGTGCAGATTATCTCTGAGACAGTGTTTTCATTTCCTTCAGATAGATTCCCAGAATTGGAATTGTTGGATCGTAACCCACGGACGGAGGAGCCTGATAGGCTGCAGTCCATGGGGTCGCGAAAAGTCGGACACGACTGAGTGACTTCACTTTCACTTTTCACTTTCATGCATTGGAGAAGGAAATGGCAACCCACTCCAGTGTTCTTGCCTGGAGAATCCCAGGGACGGGGGAGCCTAGTGGGCTGCTGTCTGTGGGGTGGCACAGAGTCAGACATGACTGAAGTGACTTAGCAGCAGCAACAGCAGCAATGTAGTTCTATTTTAAGTTTTGGAAAGTGCACGAGGGCTCCCTTTTCTCCACATCCTCACGAGAACTTGTCTCCTGTCTTTTTGGTAATAGCCATTCTAACAGGTATGAGGTGATATCTCACTGTGGCGAAATACCAATGCTTTTTTTTTTTTTCTGTTTCTTGTTTTTATTTATTTATTTTTTGTACTTTTTAGAAGCACCATTTCACTTGATTTTATTCTGTCCATGGTTAACATTAGTTACAGGTGATAATATAATCTGAGTATAAAGCATTAAATTTTTCAAAAGAGATTTTACTCTTAACTGAATTTTTTTCAGTGAAGAAGTGAATAAGACTTACAGTAAATGAAATAGACTCACAAACATGCCAGTCCTACCGCAGAAAAAAACTAATATAGTAATTTGCAGTATACTTTCATAATTCCACAGTGGAATCTCCAGAAATAATATGTAGAAATAGAAATTCATTGTAAATGAATATCAACTGCTTATTCCCAAACCTGTTTTTAATTTGCTATCACATCTGGGCTAGATTGCAGAAAATACACAATGAAATGTAGAAGCATTTCTATTATATCTATATTATCTCAACACTTGATGGGAAAAACAAAAGTAGTTTTACAAATGTCTTGAGAAGCAAGGAGTTTGTTAGCCAGGGGCATGAATGTGGATGAGATAGGGAGCAGAGCAGCCTGAGGAGGTGGCAGGTACCAGGGCAGGGGAGCGGTAATTCTGGACCTCTGGTCTCGGCTCTTACCGTTAACTGGCCGGCTTCTAAGAGCCCAAGAACACTTAAACTATAAAAAGAACAGGACCAGAGGACAGGGTATGCAGTGTAGCAGTCATATTTTACGGGGTCTGTTCTTGAGGGACTCTTCTTCCAAGGCCCCCAGGTTGCCCTGTGGCTGGATGGGTGGGAGGTGGTAGGAGGGGGGCATCTGGGAATGTTTGTTGGGTGCCCAGAAAACAGGCACAGAGTGCCTTTGAACTGACATGTGTGAAAAATGAACTTGATTTCCTTGCATACTGTCTCAGTGATTCATTCTTTATATGTGCGTTTACTCAGCAGAAGTGAGCTGAAAATAAGATGGATGCTAAATTTATATGTTAATTTTAATATTGAAGCTATCCTGTATTTGAAGAATAAGATCAATGCTTCAATTTCATTTCTTATGTGGTACTGAGTGTTGTCATTACTGGGGAAAAAATCATTTCCGAATGCATCCTCCCCAAATTCCAATCTCAGAGGGCAGAGGAGTCTGGGAAGAGGCAATTTTGCCTTTTGCTGATGTTCTTCTCAGTGATACGCTTCATTGTTCCCACAGTATCATTTACTATCTCAGTGTGAAGGGTGAATAGCAAGGGTAGTGAGTTTTTTTCTTAAATGACGATGGAGTTTATTTACTAATTGGTTTCTGAGAGTTTGCTGTGGTTTCAGGCTGTGTCAAGAGTTTCATATATCCCACAGGCAAAGCTACTGGACCCAATCAAAATTTAGGGGGACTCCCCTGGTGGTCCAGTGGTTAACACTTTACCTCCCAATGTGGGGGTTTTGGGTTCCCTCATCGGGGAGCCAAGATCCCACATGCCTTATGGCCAAGAAACCATAACATAAAATAGAAGCAATATCGTAACAAATTCAATAAAGACTTTGGAAAAATATTTTTTTAAAAAAGTAAACTTAGCAGTTGTTCAGAAAAATTATCCCTCCAGAAGATTTGAGTCACTGCTTGGTGATTTTAGATATGAAGAAAAAGTGAACGTGTTAGGCTCGCCTTCGTGTCTGACTCTTTGCAACACCATGGACTGTAGCCCGCCAAGCCCCTCTCTTCATGGAATTCTCCAGGCCAGAATACTGGAGTGGGTAGCCATTCCCTTCTCCAGGGAATCTTCCCAACCCAGGGATTGAACCCCAGTCTCTCACATTGCAGGCAGATTCTTTACCAGCTGAGCCACAGGAGCTCAGGTTAATCATAGTTAACCTGTGATTTAAGTGAAAGTCTCCAAAGATCTATGGAAGGTTCTTTTGAGGAAAGACAGAATCTCTGTCTCCCAACCAAACATGGTGAGCCAGTTATGTGGTGGTTTCTGTAGAAAAAGGCAAGTCCCAGCCCTTTTTCAGTCTTACAGTGGCTTTGGTGATGGGAGTGGCTGTTTCTACCAGCAGACACTGCCTCTCCATGCAGGCCCTGGCCTTCTTCATAGGCTCTTCCTTTAGGGAGTACTGGGTGACACTGGCTGCTGTGGATGGTTGTATATTTTGTGTTTTGCACCAAGAGGCTCAACCAAGAGGGTATGTTGGGGCTCAGATCCAGAATGAGTGTTCTTTTCTAATTTGCCAGACAGGAAAGGGTGCTATTTTGGAAGGTGTCTTGTTCACTTCTGCATAGAGGTGTACTAAGTGTAGCAGGGACTCTGGGGAAAGGTAGGGAGAAGGAAAAAGAGTGAACAGGCTATGAAGGAACAGCTCAGAGAATACAAAGAAGTAGCTATGAAAGCCATTGATAAGTCTTTGGCATCCCAACCAACACGGACCTACTGTATAGCACAGGCCACTCTGTTCAATGTTATGTGTCAGCCTGGATGGGAGGGAAGTTTAGGGGAGAAAGGATACATCTATACATATTGCTGAGTGCCTTTGCTGTCCACTTGAAATTGTTATTAATTGGCTATATGCCAATGTAAAAAAAGAAGTCTTTGCCATCTTCATCTCCCTCAACCTGTCCCCTTGCAAAAACAGGAAGTAGTTTTTAGAATGTAAAAAAAAAAAAAGCCCACAAAAACCTCACGCATTGGAGTTGAGATTAGGCATGCAGGGAGATGTCGGAAAGGGAGGCAGGAGAACTAGACTTTATTGAACACCTACTGATGGCATTTGTTATCTCAGGTTATGAGGCCTTTCTGACTTCAGTATGTCTCTGAGGACTTTCCCTGCTCTAAAACCAGCTTTGGCCACCAGCAGCTAAGCAGATGGATGTCATTTGGGGCTGCTTGAGTGGACAGCAGTGTATGGAAAACAGAACTGATGAATGAATGAAAAGTCCTGCAGCAAACCTTGGTATTTTGCAGTTTCCTATCTCCAAGAGAGTACTGTGAACCAGCCTACCAATTCAGTCAGTCATGTCTGACTCTTTGCGACCCCATGGACTGCAGAACACCAGGCTTCCCTGTCCATCACCAACTCCCAGAGCTCACTCAAACTCAGGTCCATTGAGTCAGTGATGCCATCCAACCATTTCATCCTCTGTCTTCCCCTTATCCTCCTGCCTTCAGTCTTTCCCAGCATGAGGGTCTTTTCCAATGAGTCAGTTCTTTGCATCAGGTGGCCAAAGTATTGGAGTTTCAGCTTCAGCATCAGTCCTTCCAAAGAATATTCAGGACTGATTTCCTTCAGGATGATAGACTGGTTGGATATCCTTGCAGTCCAAGGGACTCTGAAAAACAGTCTTCTCCAACACCAAAGTTCAAAAGCATCAATTCTTTGGCGCTCAGCTTTCTTTATAGTCCAATTCTTCTATCCATACATGACTACTGGAAAAACCATAGCTTTGACTAGACAGACCTTTGTTGGCAAAGTAATATTTCTGCTTTTTAATATGCTGTCTAGGTTGGTCATGGCTTTTCTTCCAAGGAGCAAGTGTCTTTTAATTTCATGGCTGCAGTCAGCATCTGCAGTGATTTTGGAGCCCCCCAAAATAAAGTCTGTCACCATTTCCATTGCTTCACCATCTATTTGCCATGAAGTGATGGGACCCGATGCCATGATCTTCATTTTTTGAATGCTGAATTTCAAGTCAGCTTTTTCATTCGCCTCTTTCACTTTCATCAAGAGGCTCTTTAGTTCCTCTTCGCTTTCTTCCATAAGGGTAGTGTCATCTGTATATCTGAGGTTATTGATATTTCTTCTGGCAATCTTGATCCCAGCTTGTGCTTCATCCAGCCCAACATTTCACATGATATACTCTGCATATAAGTTAAATAAGCAGGGTGACACTATATAGCCTCAACATACTCCTTTCCCAATTTGGAACCAGTCTGTTGTTCCATGTTCAGTTCTAACTGTTGCTTCTTGAGCTGCATACAGATTTCTCAGGAGGCAGGTCAGGTGGTCTGGTATTCCCACTTCTTGAAGAATTTTCCACAACTTGTTGTGATCCACACAGTCAAAGGCTTTGGCGTAGTCAATAAAGCAGAAATAGATATTTTTCTGGAACTCTCTTGCTTTTTCTATGATCCAACGGATGTTGGCAGTTTGATTTCTGCTTCCTCTGGCTTTTCTAAATCCAGCTTGAACACCTGGAAGTTCATGATTCATGTACTGTTGAAGCCTGGCTTGGAGAATTTTGAGCATTACTTTGCTAGTGTGTGAGATGAGTGCAATTGTATGTTAGTTTGAACATGCTTTGGCATTACCTTTCTTTGGGATTGTGATGAAAACTGACCTTTTCTGGTCCTGTGGCCACTGCTGAGTTTTCCAAGTTGGCTGGCATAGTGAATGCAGTACTTTCACAGCATCATCTTTTAGGAATTGAAATGGCTCAACTGGAATTCCATAGCTTCACTAGCTTTGTTAGTAGTGATACTTTCTAAGGCCCACTTGACTTCACATTCCAGAATGTCTGGCTCTAGGTGAGTGATCATACCATTGTGGTTATCGGGTAATGAAGATCTTCATTTTTTCTGGAGTTATTTCTCCACTGTTCTCCAGTAGCATATTGGGTACCTACCGTCTTGGGGAGTTCATCTTTCAGTTTCCTATCTTTTTGCTTTTTCATACTGTTCATGGGATTCTCAAGGCAAGAATACTGAAGTGGTTTGCTTTTCCCTTCTCCAGTGGACCACATTTTGTCAGAACTCTCCACCATGACCTGTCCGTCTTGGGTGGCTGTACATGGCATGGCTCATAGTTTCATTGAGTTAGACAAGGCTGTGGTCCGTGTGACCAACCTACCAAATATCTCCAATTCACAACAGACCCTGAACCTTCAAGAAATATTATGTCTAATGTGGTTTTAGTATTAGCAATATTTTATTATGTGGTTTTATTATTAGCAATATTTTATTATATAGTTTTAAAAATTGGCAGTTGTGTATCTCTGTTGTTGGCATTGTTTAGTCACTAAGTCGTGTCTGACTCTTTTGCGACCCGAAGGACTGAAGCACACCAGGCTCGTCTACCCATGGGATTCTCTAGGCAAGAATACTGGAATGGGTTGCCATGCCCTCCTCCAGGGGATCTTCCTGACCCAGGGATGGAACCTGTGCCTCATGCATTGGCAAACAGGATTCTTTACTGTTAAGTCACCAGGTTATGACACATATATAACTCCATATTAAATAGACTATTTGATTTGCCAAAGGACCTGGTATGTATCTGTCAGAAACACGTTCTGTATATTTGTGTTTATACCCTCGTCTAAATCTTGTTAATCCGACACTGACTTATTCAAATTAACAATTCAAAGTGCCTGTTAGATATTATTAATAATTTTTAAAAGATCTGCCTGGGACCAATCCAAATGAAAACTTTAAAAAATCAATACTAGCCAGAATCTAGCATTTTCCAGAAATGGTTTGGAGTTATGTGTGACTCAGGAACAGTCATTAATAAAGCACTTACTCTGTGCTAGCCAGTCTTCTACAGGATTAACAACTATGAACTCATTTCATCTCTCATCAGTCAGATAAGGTGGCTAGTATTACTGTTCACCTTTGATAGATAAGGAAGTAAAGAAGTAACTGCCAAGGGGCACTATCTAGAAGTGGTGGATGTGGGTTTCAGTCACAGCGGTTTGGGTCCATTCTGTGGGCTTAGAGTTCACAGAATTTCAGAGGCCCTCTGTCTGTCTTTGCCCAGACCCCTGGTTTTCTCTGAGATGCCTCCACCAGAAGTGGGAAATGCAGCCATGACTGCAGAATCCTGGGCACTCAGGCAAGCAGAACCCTCCCTATCCTCTGTTTTCCATCAATGAACCAGTCAGTACAGTTGGACAGAGGATGACACTCCCCTGGCCTTAATGAATGGTCTCCCTGTCTCTGCTGCCCCCTGGAGGTCAGTGGGGATAAAGTGGATGAAGTCAGTATTTTCCCTGTTTCTTGTTCATGATTAATCCTTTGGGTAAACAAGAAAGACATATTGGCTGTGTCCAGTCTTGCACATGAAATCTTTGTCGCATCTTGTGTGATCTTTCGTTGTATCACATGGACTCTCTTGTTGTGGCTTCAGGCTCCAGAGCTCAGGGCTCCAGAGTGCTCAGACTTAGTACTTCTGGTGCAAGGGCTTAGTTGCTCTGTGGCATAAGAGATCTTAATTCCCCGACCAGGGATTGAACCTGCATACCCTGCATTACAAGGCAGATTCTTCACCACTGAACCACCAGGGAAGTCTCAATTTATCACCTTTTGAAGCTCAAACCTTTCCTTGCTCCTGAATCTGACTACTTCTTTGAGTTTGACTTCTTTTCTGCGAACCCACCTACATGTAAGTATCAATGAAAATTGAGTACCTTTTCTTCTATTAATCTGTCTTTGTTAATTAGCAGGTCCCCAGTTACTAAGGGCTTCCCTAGTGCCTCAGATGGTAAAGAATAGAAGATAGAACCTTCAAAACAGGCAGGTTCTATCCCTGGGTCGGGAAGATGCCCTGGAGAAGGAAATGGCTACCGACTCCAGTATTCTTGCCTGGAGAATCCCATGGACAGAGGAATCTGGAGGGCTACAGTCAATAGGGTCTCAAAGAATCGGACACAACTGAGTGACTAACACACATACATACATTTTACTAAACATAAGCGTGTAGAGGAAAAGTTTTCCCTTTCTGATGGTAGACAGTGTCAGACAGTGAAGTCCACAAGGAGGATTGTGGATTCTGGACAGGCCTCCCACTCACAGAGGGTAGGAGAAGACCTGGAGCACCCCCAGCAGAGCTCCACACACCACCAGGCCCCACCAGGACCTACGGCGAAGGTAGGGTGAGTGAACTTGGGTTCTAGGATGCCGAGCATCTGGCTGCAGTCCTCAGGGCAGAGACAGCCGTGGGCTTTGGATGCAGGGCAGTCTGCAGAGAGTCAACCATGGGCAGAGGGCCGGGCCTTCAATGGCTCAGAGAGGGGGAGAGTAGCATGTATTCCCACTGTGGCCTGAGGCCTGCCTCTAGGGAGGGGGGCACCAGCTTGTGGGTGCCTGACCTGACAGCCCCTTGCAGTGGCCCAGGGCCCTGCCTGCCCATGGAGTGCCTCTCTGTGGCGGGATTAAGTTCACTCCTTCCTGCACTGCTGCAGGCAGCGGTTCACACTACAAAGCTTTGGGGACTTGCTATGAGCCTAGTTGGCATCAAACACAGTTTTCCAGATTTCCTGGCTAACTGAAGCTGAAGCAAGAAGAATTCACTAATGGTCTGTCTTAATCAGGAACCAGATACAATACATGAGTTGAACTTGAATTTCAGATAAACTGTGGATAATTACACACACACACACACACACACACACACACATGCATGTCTGTAAAGTACGTATAAGTATTCTTCAATATAAGTATTGCCTATGCAGACTTGTACTAAAAAATTACTCATTGTTTATCTGAAGTCCAGTTTAACCTGGTGTCCTGTGCTTTTATTTGCTAAATCTGGCAATTCTACCAGGAGAACAGTGCTTCTGTGGCCATGGCTGTGGTCACACCCCTGCAGTCAAGCAAATAGGAGACCTGAGGTTTTATATTGGGCTGAGGGCCTCATCCAGCCCACAGAGGTATTTTGTTAGGCCAGTGTGGAGGTTTTATTTTCATTTCCCATGATTGCCATCACTTAAAAATTGGGAGAAAACAAAAAAACAAAAAAATGGGAAGACTCACATGTGACAAGGTCTTGGGGCTATTCTAGAAGAAGTAGGAGATCTGGCAGTACTGCATGGAAGTGGGTGGGTTGGTTGGTGCCTGCCTTGTGTACCAAGTCGCTTCCTACTCTTTGTGACCCCATGGACTGTAGCCCGCCAGGCTCCTCTGTCCATGGAATTCTCCAGGCAAGGATACTGGAGTGGGTTGCCATTCCCTTCTCCAGGGGATCTTCCTGACCCAGGGATTGAACCTGGGTCTCTTATGTCTTTTGCATTGGCAGGTGGGTTCTTTACCACTAGGTCTACCTGGGTGCCTGCCCTGGTCTCACTCATTTGTGCCTGGTTCCTGTGGCTGAGTTTAGGATGGACTTATCCAGAGCATTTAGTTTCCTAAGTCTTGCTGCTGAGTGGGGAGGCATTTTGTTTGGTCCTGAAAGTCCAGAGTGACTGCTGACCCTGACCAGGAGGATCTTAAATGTGGGGGCTCCTTATCTCCTACCCTCTGCTCTTACCTGGGACCTGGCTTCTTGGAAGGGCTTAGGTGTGACAAGGGACTAGTCCCCAAGACTCCCTATGAGTCCGTTTTTATTTCTAAAATTGAGGGGAAGAAATCTATATTATCTTTTTTTTTTTTGGTACCAAAAGTTGTGTTTTATCAACCTCATGTCACTGTGGACCTAACATCTTGAAAGATCTTGTTTACCCAAGCAAATGACACATACTACAAACAGCCTGAATTCTGGCCAGCCTGAAAGCTAACCAATGTCACCACACCTCATTGATCAAATTCCCTCAAAAAGCAGAAAACATTCTGTCAGCTCATGTAACCTGACTGAAAATACATTCAGCTGCCCCAGGCTATCTTTAGAGCCCCTAGGGGTTGGGGGTCAGATCAGTCAGCTCAGTCTAAGCCGTGCTGAAGTAACGAGCAAACTCCAAAATGTTGTTGGCTTGGCACTTAGATCAAGCCCGTACAGTTGGGCCAGCGCTTTGGCAACTCTGTGGGTTCAGACACAAGGATTCAGTTTCCACCTCTCCTGTGGCTCTGCCATCTCAACAGCGGCTTTTATGGTGGGAGAAGAGATAGCTAATGGGCTCTGGGGGGGTCCTGCTCTGCTCACGTGTCATTGGCAGGATCCAGTCTCGTGGCCTCACTTAAGGGCAAAGGGCTGGAAATTGTGGTTTTCTCTACACCTGGGGAGGAGCAGAGAAATGCATATAGTGAGCTAAAAGGGAAGAGCACAGGGACTTGGGGTGATCCACGGCCCCCTTCCAGCCCCCAGATCCTATATCCTCTCCTTCAGTGTGGTTGGAGGGTGTGGGGTAGGTATACCTGCTCGCCCTGGATGGTGACCGACAGGCATCAAACAGATCAGACACTACCGATATTCTGATCTTTTATGTCTCCAAGTCCCATCTTTTTCTTACTAATTATGATAGTTAAATCTTTGACTTACTGTATGCATGTACTGACCAGTTTATTTTTACAACAGCCCTCCCAGATAGATACTTTTCCTATTTCTATTTATTTATCTATTTTTATTACAGGTACATGTTTTGTAGATTTAAAAAACAGGCATTGTCTGTATTTGAACTGACATACTTGACAAATGAAAAATGACCTGGATTCCTCAGACAGCGGTTTCAGTGGGTCCTTCTTTGTATGCACATTTACCCAGCAGAAGGCCTGCAGTCCCCGGAGCGGCTTGCTGGGAGCACACAGCTAGCTGGGGCAGGAGGAGCTTCCTGAGAGCTGCATTGCAGAGTTTGGACCCTGGGGGCTTTGCCTTTGCTATCCTTCTGATCACCAGGCTCTGGGGTTTGGGCAGGTCCAGCTAGCTTCCACTCCAGTATTCTTGCCTGGAGAATCCCAGAGACGGCGGAGCCTGGTGGGCTACCGTCTATGGGGTCGCACAGAGTCGGACACAACTGAAGTGACTTAGCAGCAGCAGCTGGCTTCCAGAGCCCTCTTCTCAGGACTTTAGAGACCTTTGTGTCTGGAGACTCCTTTCTGAGCACAAGATTAAGCTGGCATTACTTTGACCAGCTAGCGTGACCTAGCTTTAATTTGATTTAAAATGGATTATTTGTCATCCCTAGAGGGGGCTTGAACTGGGTTTTATTCTTTATGCTACCCGGTGGCCCACATTTCAGCAGGCGTATTTTCCAACTCTGGCGCTCTGGCCCAGCTCAGCCCTGAATCTGAATAACTACTGTTTCTCTATAATCTTGGTTTTTCAACTGACTCCTTTGTTGTTGTTGGAAATTATTTTTATCTTTACTTTCTGAACAGGTCATACATCTACAGAGTGAAGGAGTCAGAAAATTCTCCACCCAGCTTCACTGTCGGCTGCCACCTATGCTGTCTGCACAGCAAGTCCTCTTCTCTAAAACAGGATCACTGATATTTGCTCCACCAACCTGTGTTACCACGGAACAATATTTGGACTTGGTCCCTGTTGCTGGCACAGAGCCCAAAAGTGAAAGTTGCTGAGTCATGTCCAACTCTTTGCTACCCTATGGACTACACAGACCATGGAATTCTCCAGGCCAGAATACTAGAGTGGGTAGCCTTTCCCTTCTCTGGGGGATCTTCCCAACCCCGGGATCAAACCCAGGTCTCCTGCATTGCAGGCAGATTCTTTACCTGCTGAGTCACAAGGGAAGCCCAGGAATACTGTGGTAATACTAGAGTGGGTAATCTGTCCCTTCTCCAGTAGGTATTCCCAACCCAGGAATCGAACTGGGGTCTCATGCATTGCAGGAGGATTCTTTACCAACTGAGCTATCAGGGAAGCCCATTTATTTAGCAGTCTCTTCAAGGTGGCAATGAGGAACCTTAGACAAATGTGGGTTGAGGTAGAAGCAAGTGTAAGTTGGGTAAATTCACTGAAGAGGAATTCCTGGACCAAAGAGCATATGTATTTGTAATTTTTCTAGGTGCTGTAAATTGTCCCTCTGGAAATATTGTTTACTCCCACTACTTAAGTCTGAGAATGTCTGTTTTCCAATATCTATGGCAAGTTTTCAATTGTCTGATTTCCCACAGCCTGGAAATCTCAGTGTGTTTAGTTTGCGTTCTCTTATAAAGGAGACTGAGCATCTTTTATGTTTTAGAGCCATCTGCATCAACGAGCATGTCTTCCTTAGAGTTCTGGGGGGGACTGTTGGCTTTGAGCAGGTCCCTGACCTAAGCTCAAAGCTGGAAGACCCTGTTGCTGCCAACCACCCAGACTCATAGGTGAATGTCTTAGGGAGGAAGTTGCTTGCTGTGCATTCCACTGAAGTGCTGGGAGGTGCAGAAACCAATCCTAACCAGCCTGTTGGTTCCATCTGTCCTGAGATGGGTAAATAGAATGTGATGCAGTTTGATCAGGGGAACATTTGGGTCCTGGCTTAACACTGATGGAGCTCTGTTGTCAGCTTGAGTTATGTCCCATCAAAGCTTTCAGCTTTGACCTCATTGACTTGGTGAATTTTCTTTTGTCTCACCCAATATCATGGAAGTGAGCATGGCCTTTTACTTTCTGATTATTAAAAAAAATCATTTTATTATGAAACAAAAATACACATATAGAGAACAGTAAAGTGAACCCCAATATCTGCATCACCAAGATTAAGCCATTGAAGATTATGTAATGCTTGATTCATATATCCCATTTCCTCTTCCTTTTGATTCATATTTTAAGACAAATAATGTCATTTTACTCCTATGTACTAAAGTAAATATAAAGTGGGTGCTTTCATACATCATTGGAATGTCATTACCATATCTGACAAAATTTAACAGCCATTTCTTGGTATCATCAAATACCTACATCTTATAAAAATTTCCCAGTTGTCTCACATCTCTCTCTTCTTTAACCATTGGTTTGTTTGATCAGGGTCCACATACTGTGCTTGGTTCTTACGTTCCTTCAGTTCAGTTCAGTTCAGTTGCTCAGTCGTGTCCGACTCTCCGCGACCAGACTCTCAATTTCACAGCAGACCCTTTCTCCTTTGGTGAGGAAACAGTCCGCTGTCAAGCCTTTTTCAGCAGAATGGCATCCGTTCTATAAATGTGCATTTTTGCTGCTTTTTGGGATCATTTAATTTGTTCCTGAAATCCCCTGTATTTCCTGGAGAGTGGGAGCAACTTCTAGAAGCTTTTTTGATATGGATTCAGACATTTGGGTGAGAGTCCACAGGAAAAGGCACCTCTTCTTAGATCATTTTAGAAGTCAACAAGGTGGGTCTCACTAAGCAAAATCAGTGGGGTCAAGTGACGGTCAGCTAGGCCTTTGCATTGCAAATGTCCCCTTCACTCATCCCCTTTCAACATTTCACACGGTGGTTTCATCTACTGACTCTGTTGCCTGAATCAGTTATTTCATTCAGTTCAGTTCAGTTCAGTCGCTCAGTTGTGTCTGACTCTTTTCGACCACATGGACTGCAGAACACCAGGCTTCCCTGTCCATCACCAACTCCCGGAGCTTACTCAAACTCATGTCCATTGAGTCGGTGATGCCATCCAACCATTTCATCCTCTGTCTTCCCCTTCTCCTCCCAGCATCATGGTCTTTTCCAATGAGTCAGTTCTTCGCATCAGGTGGCCAAAATATTGGAGTTTCAGTTTCAGCATCAGTCCTTCCAAAGAATATTCAGGACTGATTTCCTTTAGGATGATGGACTTGTTGGATCTCCTTGTAGTTCAAGGGACTCTCAAGAGTATTCTCCAACACCAAAGTTCAAAAGCATCAATTCTTTGGCGCTCAGTTTTCTTTATAGTCCAACTGTCACATCCATACATGACTACTGAAAAACCATAGCTTTAACTAGACAGACCTTTGTTGACAAAGTAATGTCTCTGCTTTTTAATATGTTGTCTAGGTTAGTCATAGCTTTTCTTCCAAGGAGCAAGTGTCTTTTAATTTCATAGCTGCAGTCAGCATCTGCAGTGATTTTGGAGCCCCCAAAATAAAGTCAGTCACTGTTTCCACTGTTTCTCCAACTATTTGCCATGAAGTGATGGGACTAGATGCCATGATCTTCGTTTTCTGAATGTTGAGTTTCAAGCCAACTTTTTCACTCTCCTCTTTCACTTTCCTCAAGAGGCACTTTAGTCCTTCTTCGCTTTCTGCCATAAGGGTGGTGTCATCTGCATATCTGAGGTTATTGATATTTCTCCCGGCAATCTTGATTCCAGCCTGTGCTTCATCCAGCCCAACATTTCATATGATATACTCTGCATATAAGTTAAATAAACAGGGTGACAATATACAGGCTCGACATACTCCTTTCCCAATTTGGAACCAGTCTGTTGTTCCATGTCTAGTTCTAACTGTTGCTTCTTGAGCTGCATACAGATTTCTCAGGAGGCAGGTCAGGTGGTCTGGTATTCCCATCTCTTGAAGAATTTTCCACAACTTGTTGTGATCCACACAGTCAAAGGCTTTGGCGTAGTCAATAAAGCAGAAGCAGATGTTTTTTCAGGAACTCTCTTGCTTTTTCTATGATCCAACGGATGTTGGCAATTTGATCTCTGGTTCCTCTGGCTTTTCTAAATCCAGCTTGAACACCTGGAAGTTCATGGTTCACATACTGTTGAAGCCTGGCATGGAGAATTTTGAGCATTACTTTACTAGCATGTGAGATGAGTGCAATTGTATGTTAGTTTGAACATGCTTTGGCATTGCCTTTCTTTGGGATTGGGATTTAAACTGACCTTTTCTGGTCCTGTGGCCACTGCTGAGTTTTCCAAGTTTGCTGGCATAGTGAATGCAGCACTTTCATAGCATCATCTTTTAGGATTTGAAATGGCTCACCTGGAATTCCATCACCTCCACTAGCTTTGTTCGTAGTTATGCTTTCTAAGGCCCATTTGACTTCACATTCCAGCATGTCTGGCTCTGGGTGTGTTCAGACCATCGTGGTTATCTGGGTCATTGAGATCTTTTTTGTATAGTTCTTCTGTGTATTCTTGCCACCTCTTCTTAATATTTTCTGCTTTTCTGTTAGGACTATACCATTTCTGTCCTTTATTGTGCCCATCTTTGCAGGAAATGTTCCCTTTGTATCTCTTATTTTCTTGAAGAGATCTCTAGTCTTTCCCATTCTATTGTTTGCCTCTATTTCTTTGCATTGATCGGTGAGGAAGGCTTTTTTAATCTCTCCTTGCTATTCTTTGGAACTCTGCATTCACATGAGTATATCTTTCCTTTTCTCCTTTGCCTTTAGCTTCTGTTAGTTATTTCATTAGGGGTTGAAAAGCAAAGGTTTTCAAGTCCTGTCATTCATTTCACATGTATTAGCTAGATTAAAACTTTTTTTTTTTGATGTCGACCATTTTCAAAGTCTTTGTTGAATTTCTTACAATATTGCTTCTGTTGTTTATGTTTTGGTATTTTTGCCACACTTCTTGTGAGCCCTTAGCTTCCCAACCAAGAATTTATCCTGTATCCCTTGCATTAAAGGCAAAGTCCCAACTGCCAGACTGCCAGGGAAGTCCCTTGAATTTTTTTATATAAAGAAAACCAAGGCTATTTGGTCACCCTGGGATGGTTTATACCACTCTTAAAATGGCCAGTGATTTTCTCAGATCTCTTTGCTTCTTAAGTAGTCTATCCTTTTCCACTTTGGAAAGTAAATGACGAGGACCATATCATATTCAGATCACGAAGCTAACCTAGGAGAGAGCGTTCTTCTTAGTTTTTCTCATTATCATAGACTATTCAGCACCAAGTGAGTATGTAATTTCATAATTACTAATTGATTCTTTTTAACCACTGATCTTATCGTTTCACCCTGCCTTTTGTTTTCTCAGAGTCGGTCTGCTTGTATTGGTTGTGATATAAGCAAGCATCTAGTCTGAAATACCATCTCTGAATATTCTTTTAGACTTATGGCCAAACACTTCTTGTTTAGATAATATACCACAATGACTATCAGTCATATACACTTTAGTGAGAATTAATGCAGTGAGCTTGCTTTCCATTTCACAGATTAGTTTACTGAAGAAAAATAAATTGATTTGGGAATTGGTGAGGAGAAACAGGCCTGGAAAGGAGGCAGAGGGAGCTTCGTTGTTGATTGTAGGTCACTCCTAGGTAGTTGTGAGAAGGCTGAGCTTGGAGGTGATACAGGCAGCTGGGGACATTTCATGTTATAAAGCAGTACTTGGAGGGAGAAATAGAGATAAAGGTGTGCCAGGGAATTTTTACTGCTCAAGAACAGGTAAGGTGCACCTATTATCGGCCCTAGTGTACCTGTTTTTCACCTATCATACTGTATCATGAACGCTGTTTTTTGCTGCAAGTCAAGAACACCAGACTAAGAAAGACCATTGTGTGGACATGTGCTTTTGTGAATGAATATTGATTGGAAAATTAATATAGCACAATTGTTAACTTCACAGGATTTGGGGACAGATCAAACTTAGTACAAGTCCTGGCTTCATCATTTGGACAAGCTTCTTTAATAGCTCCAGCCCTGTTTTCCTGCCTGTAAAATGGGGATAATAGTAATGAAACCATAGGATTGCTACAAAAATAAGTGAAAAGTGTACTTGGAAGCACTAAACACATTTCTATTTACACATGCCCTCAATACATAATAACTTTGAAAAACAGTTTAAAAATGTAAAAAGGAAGAGGTTTTTTTTCACTCTCTAAAAGGATTCTACTACTGCTTGTAGAAAGATTTCATCGTCAGTCATGCAGAGGGCACACAACTCTCTGGGGATCTTTCTTTCATGTAAAAGAGTGACCTGGCTGCCCCTGTTGCTGTTGTTCAGTCACTCAGTCGTGTCTGACTCTTTGTGACCCCGTGGACTGCAGCACACAGGCTTCCCTGTCCATCACTCTCTCCTTCAGTTTGCTTAAACTCCTGTCCGTTGAGTTGGTGATGCCTTCCAACCATCTCATCCTCTGTTGCTCCCTACTCCTCCTGCCCTTTATCTTTTCCAGCATCAGAGTCTTTTCCAATGAGTCAACTCTTCGCATCAGGTGGCCAAAGTATTGGAGCTTCAGCTTCAGCCCTTCCAATAAACATTCAGGGTTTTTCCCCATCTATTTGCCGTGAAGTGATTGGACCAGATGCCATGATCTTAAGGGTGCCCTTTAGACATTGCTAGATTGTTCTGGATGCAGAGATTCCTGGCCAGATGAAAATCAGCTTCTAGAAGCTCTTTTTTTTTTTTTTTAAACTCCTATCATTTTCAACCCACCTGTGTAAAGTAGAGCTGAACAAAATTCCTATTGCACCGTTGCTGACACCGTATGTTCCTTGAGCCAATGCCGCCATCTTGTGGTGGAGTTACGCTAACGCAGTTTGGCACCTTTCCCAGGTTTTTCATTCACCCTCTGCTCTACCAGGAACATCCCCAAGAATCCCTGTTTTCGTCTCCTTGTCTTTCACACTTCATAAAGTGCAGTCAGGTGCCTCAGCTCCATCAGCTCTGGAGAGACCAGCTCCTCTCTGGCTCTGCTTTACCCCTGTGCCTCTTGATGCTGTGTCTACTTGTGTGGCCCTGTGTTTGCTTGGGAGACGGGATGACAGTTGCCAAGTACCTGGGTAAAAACAGCTTAAGCCTGTTCTGAGGTAGGATTTAAGAGGATACCTCTAACCGTTTCTTATATGTCCTTCTTCAAACCTTAAGTATTCGAGCATTTACAGTCCCTGTAATTAGAACTCACTGTCGCACAAGTCTGGAACACTTTCCAAAAGGAGCAGTCTCTATACATGACTGTGTGTTGCTTCAGGCAGGGTGTCTGCACGCCAGGAGGATGGATGAGGCCACTGTGTGTCTGAGGACATGAGAGACCAAGAGTGTCCAGGCAACATTCTTAGTTAAAATAGTTCCAGAAGCCTGCTCCAAGGAGTGGTCCAGGGACCTCCACCAGCAGCAACATTGAGAACTCACTGGTAGTATAGACTCTGCAGTGACATCCCAGACCTTCTGATTCAGACTCTGGGTTTTAAGGAGACCCTCAGTCATTTGTACACACTTTAAAATTTGAAAAGCACTGAGCTGTAGCAGTGGTTCTCAACTTTTGCTGCACATTAGAGTAACCCAGGAGCCTTTAAAGATACTGATAGCCAGTGCTCACCCTAGACTGATTTCATTAGATTCTCTGCAGATGAGACACAGATTTACAAAGTGGCTGACCATTTAAAATAGGTCCATACAGTTACCCAGAACTGGACTTCCCCATAAAGGTGTTTCAGGAAGCTGGGCCACAGAATCTTCTTTCCTGAAGACCTCACAAAAAGTGTCAAAATGCTCCAATGAAAATGCTCCAGTAGCAGCAAGCAAGCTGAGGAAGAGGTACAAATTCTAGTGACAGGCTTTAAAACTTTAAAATGTGGTGGACAAGAAAATAAATAGAAGATTCTGGTGTAGAGCAGAGAAGGCCAACCTACCCAAACTTCCAGTGGATGGTGCTTCAAGGAAAAGAGGCTGGTGACAAAATCCTGAGAATTCTCACTACTGTCTACCAATATAAAGGGGAAAAGAGCCCTGGAGAGTGAATAGGCAGCCTAAAGTAAAAGTTTAGAGTATTATGAATTCTTGTGACCTCAGCAGAGGCAAGAAAATCAACAGAGAGGCTGTTTCCCAGTGACCCTGTCAGACCTGGTGAGTGTTCCCTGCAGTACCCACCCATGGAAATAAGATTCTGTTTTATTAAGAGCTGTGTGTGCCTTTAGGCTGTGAAAATTGGATAATGCACATCATGCAGCTTTAAAGCTATGACAAACCTAGACAGCGTATTATAAAGCAGAGACATCACTTTACCAACCAAAGTCCATATAGTCAAAGCTATGGTTTTTCCAGTAGTTATATATGGATGTAAGAGTTGGACCATAAAGAAGGCTGAGTGCCAAAGAATCTATGCTTTTGAACTGTGGTGTTGGAGAAGACTCTTGAGAATCCCTTGGACTTCAAGGGGATCAAACCAGTCAAACCTAAATGAAATAAACCCTGAATATTCATTGGAAGAACTGATGCTAAAGCTGAAACTCCAAACTTTGGCCACCTGATTGGGAAGAGTTGACTCACTGAAAAAATCCCTGATGCTGGGAAAGATTGAGGGCAAGAGGAGAAGGGGGCAACAGAGGGTAAGATGGTTGGATGGCATCACTGACTCAATGGACATGAGTTCAAGCAAACTCCAGGAGATAGGGAAGGACAGGGAAGCTTGGCATGCTGCAGTTCATGGGGTCACAAAGAGTCAGACACAACTTTGTGAGTGAACAACAACAGCAGTTTGGACTGGGGATGACCAGGTCTCAGGTTTTCAAGAAAAGTTCAGATCAAATAGACTACAGGTATTATTAATCTAATTGCCTATAGGGACCAGATGCGTGCTATGAGTAAGTGATGCTAGTTCGGTGTAAGACCATAGGGAGTGGTGTGGTTCATGGGAAATACAGAGTAAAAGCTTCATCTCAAGTGATGGTTCTTGAAGTGTGGGCCCCCGCCAATATCAGCATCACTCAGGGACTGGTTAGAAATGCAGATCTCTTATAAACAAATTCTGTGGATGGAGCCCAGGAAAAACTGTTTTAATAAGCTTCCCAGATAGTCCTTATGTTCACTAAAGATTAAGAACTGCCAGAGTAAAAATTATCTAGCTGATTGTTCCTGAGAATATAAGTCCTGTGTTGTCATATCTTACAATTTTTTTTAAAGAGAAGCTTAAATTGTGGAACTTTATGTGGAATCTCCTAGTTTTTAAATTCTAGTAATAGATTTGCATTTTGTAGAAAATACCAAGTGGGCCGAACAAAACACATGATTGTTTTGCAAGGTGCATTTGTTTGATGTAGAACATCTGGATGAAGTTGCCCATGTTAAGCATGAAAAAGATGAAAAGAAATGACATGGTAAATGTATAAAATACTACAGGAAAGAAAAGGAATGAGCCAAACAGAGCATATGAAGATAGATGAACAGCTCCGTCTAGAAGGAAAAAAATACCCAAAGGAAAAGAGAACTCAAAAATGAGATGATGAAATGCCATGAAAATGGGGCCATTATACTGTGAAGAGATTAAGATACAGTCCCGGTTTTAAACCCTTCAATGGATCGATAACACTGAAATTCAGTGAACAGACTTTTACACACCCACCTTTGGGTGAGTGCTGTGGTCTCCCTTGGGAAAGATGGCCAAGCGTAGAAGGACTCGCTCCTACGAACAAGTCTCTGAGTGCCAACCAATCAACACCCGTCTCATTCAGTGACGTCATCTGCCTTCCCCCAGCCCCTAGGTGAGTGGTCAGTAGTCTGGTCTGCTGGAGAGACCTTCATACAGCAATCGTTGCAGGTCTGTCTCTTTTATTTCAGGTATTAAAGAATGGTCTCATGCTTTGATGAATTCAGGAGCAAAAAAGTGGAAGGAAAATAAATCGGTGGTGAGAAGTGACTGATAGAAACCAGAGCAAAGAATAGAACAACCATAAGGCCGCTATTATTGAACAGGATGTAAGTGTTTTAAGATGACAAAAGAAAACTAACAATAAAAACAGAACGTTAGGGGAGGGAGATGGAGGGAAATTTAAGACGTTAGATCTTCTGAACGTTTTACCTTGTGTCATTTAGCAATATCTAAAATTCAACCAAAGTGTTAAAAATAATTCTAATATATTAGTCTTCCCCCCACTGTCTTTAAAAGTTATTTTTTATTACAATATAAATTAAGCATGTACTAACATGACTAGATATTCCTATCCTTATAGTTTTATACAAAGTAAATACAGA
This sequence comes from Moschus berezovskii, assembly GCF_049115385.1. Lineage (NCBI taxonomy): Eukaryota > Metazoa > Chordata > Mammalia > Artiodactyla > Moschidae > Moschus > Moschus berezovskii. Next base: position 50,606,097 of record NC_142466.1, on the reverse strand, counting down.
TAAAGCTAGTAAAATGTAGATTTGCAATGACAGTTTAGAAATAGATTTTTGAGCATAACATCCCTACAGGAAAGAGCACAGATAACTGTATAACAAAATGAATTTTCACAAGATGAACACACTCATCAGCACCTGGATTGAAACTTAAACCTTTGTCCTTCTCATCATCGGCTTCCCCAAGATAGGTAGCTCCAAATCTTCCTTCTAACACTAGCTTCATTTTGGCTTTTTTGGACTTTATGGAAATGGAAGCATAGCTTTTGTGACTGGTTCCTTTTGCTCAGTATGGCACCTGTGGGACACTCAGTGTTACGTCAGTGATGTTCATCCATGTTATTGCAGTTTATTTTTGTTTTGTATGCTATTGTATAAATATACCATAGTTTATCCATTCTATGGGTAATGGATTTTTGAGCTATTTTTGGATGTTGGCTCCTAGAGCTGTGCTTCTGTAAACATTCTTACCTATGTCTTTTGGTGAACATATGTGCATTTATCTGTTACATATATTCCTAGAAGCGGAGTTGCTGGAGCAGAGTATACATATGTTCAGTTTAAGTTAATACTGCCACACGCTTTTCCAGAGGCATTGTAGCAATTTATACTTCTGCCAGCAGCACACGATGTTCCATGTTCTTGCCAACAGTTGGTACTGTCAGTCTTTCTAATTTTAACCATTCTGGAGGGTGTTCACTGATTGTCCACTGTAATTTTGTGTGTATTTTCCTGACAACTGATGATGCTGAGCACTTTTTCTCATGTTTATTAACCGTTTGGATATTCTCTTTTGGATATTCTCTTTTATGTAGTGTATATTTATAGTCTTTTTTTCATTACAATTATCTTTTTCTTACTGAAGTGTAGAAGGTTTTATATGTTGTGAATTCAAGTCTATTTTGGATGTATAAATAACTAAAGTTCTTAATTTTAGTGAACTCCAAGGTTATGAAGGTATTCTCTTACGTATTCATCAGGAGCTTTATTGTTTTACATTTCAGAGTTATATTTGCAATTCATTTGGAATTGATTTTTGTGTATAGATAGGATGAGGTAAGGGTCAAGATTATTGTTTTTTCTTCATGTAGGTTTCCGATTGACCCAGCACCATTTGTTGGGAAGACTATCTTTTCTTAACTGCATGGTACCTCCATCACAAATCACATGACTATGTGAGGTTTGTTTATGGACTGTTTTAGGTCCTTTGGTCAGCCTGTTTATCCTTCTAACAGTATTACATTGTCTTAATTACTATAGCTCTACAGTCTTGATATCTTGCCATAGAATTCCTTTAGTTTTATACTTTTAAGATTTTATTGCCTTTTCATGGTCATGTGTATTTCCATATAAATTGTAGCTTTAGCTTGTCAGCTTCTTCAGGGGAAAAAGAAGCATGTTGGGATTTTGATTGGGAATAAATTGAATCTGTAGATCATGTTGGAAGGGACTGATATCTTTATAGTCTTGAGTCTTCCAGCTCAGGATGTCTCCCTCCATTTATTTAAGTCTTTTCTAATTACATTCAGTAATATTTTATCATTTTTTATATAAAGGTCTTGCATGTCTTTTGATGGATTTATTCCCAGACATTTGATATTTTGATGCTATTGCAAATGGTCAAGTAATAGATATTTCATTTAAAAATATTTTCTAAGTGATACGTAGAAATGCAATTGGTTTTAGTACTTGAGCCTTTTATCCAGATACCTGCTAACTAAATTCACTTATTTATTCTATTAATAATAACTTATCTGTTGATTCTTCTGGGTTTTGTTTGTTCATTTGTTTTTTAACTTCCACAGTCATATGATCTAATTCTGGCAGACAGATGGGCTGGGGGTGGATTACTTTGTCCAGCCTGGGTCTGAGCTGATTAGAAACTCCATTTCTTTGTTTGTGAGAGCTGGCTTATTTCCACTGTCCTTAATTCTAGAGTAGATGCTTTCAGGGGTCCTAACAAAAGCCAGGATGTCTCACAGGGCCTTTCCTCCTAAACCCCATATTCTCTTCCCAGTTTGAGAAACCTGTTTAACATCTCATCCTCTTGGTCACGAAGTATGTACTGAAAATGCCTGAGGGGAAAGGTGGAACTGAATGTTGTGTTCACCTCTCCATGCCTCTCTTCCTTCAGGGACCTTGGCTCCAGGAATCTCCACTTCCTTTCCATTATTGCTTTTTAAATTATAACCATGTTAGTGAATATGAAATGTTATTTTATTATAACTTTTCATTTATTTAATGACTAATGATGTTGAGCATCCTTCCATGTCCTATTTTATATCTTCTTTCAAGAGATGTCTACCCAGAGCCTTTGTCTATTTAAAAAATGTATCGTCTCCTAATTTGAGTTATAAGAACCCTTTGTGTATTCTGGGTACCAGTCTCTTATCAGATACACAGTTTGCAAATATCTTCTCCCATTCTGCAGACTGTCTTTTCACGTTCTTGACAGTATTGTTTGCCACACGAAAGCTTTTAATTTTGATGACGTCCAATTTATTTATCTTTCTTTTTATTGCTTGTGCTTTTGGTTTTGTACCTAGGAAGGCTTGGCCTAGTTCACGGTCACAGAGGTTTTCTCCTAAGACGTACAGTTTTAGCTCTTACATCGTGCTCTGCATTTAGGTTTCTGGTCCATTTTGAGTTAATATTTGCATGTGGTGTAAGGAAGGGACCCACCTTTATTCTTCTGCCTGTGCATATCTAGTTGTACCAGTACTGTTTACTCTTCTAAATAGTCCCTTCATCATGTTCTTCTCAATGACCCCCGACACTCAGTTCTTCATGGCCTCATGCTTACCCATGGATGGCTGATTTCTGGGACATTTCTCTGTGTTGCTTGTGGTTCTTACCCTTTTCTTCCCCAGGACCTGGATTAGATTAGAGATAACTTCAGTCAAGGAGAAGGCAATGGCACCCCACTCCAGTACTCTTGCCTAGAAAATCCCATGGACAGAGGAACCTGGTGGGCTGCAGTCCATGGGGTCGCTAAGGGTCGGACACGACTGAGCGACTTCACTTTCACTTTTTACTTTCATGCATCGGAGAAGGAAATGGCAACCCACTCCAGTGTTAATTTTTTAGCGTCAACTTAACTGGGCTAAGAGAATCCCAGGGACGGCGGAGCCTTGTGGGCTGCCGTCCATGGGGTCGTACAGAGTCGGACACGACTGAAGCGACCTAGCAGCAGCAGCAGCAGCAACTTCAGTCATGAATGTTGGGCTTTGCTGTCTTCATGATGTAGTGCAGAAGAAGAAGTGGAAGAGTTTGGTGTGGAATATATATAATTTCATGAAACACTGGGTGGGCAGTGGTCAGGCTATGACATTGCAAAGAGATCCACCCCAATTAAGGAACCACACAGTCTGGCAATCAGAGACTCCTCTGCAAAGCACCTGCAGCGTTCCTCTTTCTCCTGAAGCCTTGCCACCCAAATCTGTTCCCTCACTGAGGGTTCTGATGGGGTGCTGACTGTTGCCACTGTGGTTATTAAAGCAAAATGACTCCTTCTTTCCCCAAAAGGAGCATCATAAATGCAACTGAATGCCTGATTTCCTTGGTGTCCAGTGCTCATCCACCAGGAAGCCTGCTTTTTAATACTCTTGGGTACTTTCTGTGTCACTTTGAGCATGCCACCCCTCCCATCTAGGTACTAACTAGCCCTGACACTGCTTAGCTTCTGAGATTACACAAGATCAGGTGAATTCAGGGTGGTATAGCCATAGATGAGCATGCCACTTCTATTTCTCCTTCTGAAAAGTCGGGGTTTGTAATCTCTGTCTTTAAGCATAAAGACAAAAATGCTACCACCTTCCTGCAAGCTGGGCTGAATCCTTGAATCTGGAGGCTGTTCATGAAGTGTATCAAGATATATGAATGTTAACCTAGTGAACATACAGAGTTATGTTCCTGCTTTTTTTTTTTGTCTTGGCCCTGTATGTTTAACAAGCACTTATAACTGTAAATGGCTTTTCCTCTGGAAGGTTTATAAAAACTCTTTCTGGTCAGGAAGGACTTCATCCACCTTCTCACCACACTTGCCTCGTGTTAAAAAAGCAGAAAGCAAAATCAGCACTAGGAGGGAGTGTTTAACCAGCAGAGGGAAGACTTTCCGGCCAGGCTCTCTGATGTGCTGAAGCCGCGTGCTGCACTGGACGGGTCAGCTGCGTAGGGGAGCCTATTACCACATGTTGCTCTGCCTCTGAAGAATCCAAAAGGAAAAATAAGAAATTCAGATAAATCATGTGTAACAAGTTGAGAGAATGTGGCTGAACTTTTTTCTGAATTATTCTGTATTTGGCATCTTACCTGGGCTTGAACTGCCCAGTGAAAGTTCATATTTATTCAGTTACTGGCTTAATCAACAGATATTTATTGTGTACCTACTGTGTGCCAGGCATGGTGCTTGGGCTAGCAAGGAACAAAAGAGTTGAGCTGCTGTGGAGTTTATTCCAGCAGGGGAAATCTGGAAATAAACGTAAATACAGATAAACTACAAACTGATAACTATTATGAAGAAAAAAATTAAAGGGTACAATAGGATAGTAAAGAATTAATTGGGGGATTAATTGGATAGCTGAATTAATTGGGGGAAGGCTTTTCTGGTTAATTTTTTAGCGTCAACTTAACTGGGCTAAGGGATGCCCAGGTAGTTGGTAAAACAAATTTCTGGGTGTGTCTGTGAAGGGTTTCTGGAAGAAATTATCATTTGAAATTGTTAATTGTGGAGATGGATAGGCATCACCCAATTCCTTGAGGGCCTGAATAGAACAAAAGGCAGAGGAAGGGTGAATTCACCCTTTCTGTTTGACCCTAGGCCTCCAGTTTCTCTTGCTTTTAGGCAGGGGTAATGGTGGTTCTCTTGGACTCAGCCTTATGCCATCTGACCTTGGCTCTCAGACTCGAAGACTCAGACTGAATTACGCCATTGGTTTTCTGGCTCCTGTAGCCCACAGACAGCAGATCATGGGACTCTTTGACTTCCGTAACTCTGTGAGCCAATTCCAGTAATAATCTCCTTTTATGTATGAAAAATGAGAGTGATAGTTGCTCAGTTGTGCCTGACTCTTTGCGACCCTATGGACTGTGGCCCGCCAGGCTCCTCTGTCCATGGAATTTTCCAGGCAAGAATACTGGAGTTGATTGCCATTCACTTCTCCAGGGGATCTTGCTAACCCAGGGACTGAACCTGGGTCTCCTGAATTGCAGGCAGATTCCTTACCGTCTGAGCCACAAGGAAAGTGAAAGTTGCTCTGCCATGTCCAACTCTTTGTGACCCCATGGATTATGCAGGAATTCTCCAGTCCAAAAAGTAGCCTCACCCTTCTCCAGTGGATCTTCCCAACCCAGGGATCGAACCAGGGTCTCCTGCATTGCAGGTGGATTCTTTACCAACTGACCTATCAGGGAAGCCCAAGAAAGCCCCCCTTTCATGTATAAGTGCATTCTATTGGTTCTGTTCCTCTGGCGAACTCTTGACTAATACACTGACTATATGACAGACTTGAAGGGGGATAGTGAGAGGAAGAAGATTCTAAGAAGAGGGATCTGCTGGTGCTAAGGGCCTGGGGTCAGGGTGAATTTGGTGCATTTGAGGAATTGAAGAAGCCAGTATGCTTGGATGAGCATGCAGAGAGAGATGAGACAAGACTACAGGCTTAGCGGAATGTACTACATGTTTTGACGGTCTGTCCTAAGTGCAAGGGGAAACCATTCTAGGGCTCTCAGAAGGGGATTGATACAGTCAGATTTATATGCACATCTTGAGTGTCTCCATGAAGACAGTAAGCTCTTCAAAGCAGGGCTAGAACCTTATGTTTATCTGCTTTAGAACCATCACTGGGCTGTGGGCATCACAGGGGCCCAGCAGGTGAATTGTGATGGTTATTCATGTAGGATTTCATTTAACTTGAAGTTTGAAAGTCTGATTGTACTACATAAAAATAGGATATTCGTGTCCCTATAACACAGTCTAGGGAAACTAGGTTTATTTTAGTGTGCTAAAAGGATAGAGGCCTTTCTTTTCTTATGTATATATACCCATATATGTAGTCATATATACATTTTATGTGTATGTATATATATATATATACATTTACATAAGTGTGTATATGTAAAAGTTTTTTCTAGTGAAACCATTTCTTAACTTGGAAATCCATAAATGATTTATTACTTTTCCTAATTCCTTTCTATTTCTAGTTGAAGACTGCTCCTTTTTCCAGTTTGCCTGAAAATATAGTCCAGCTAATAAATAGGTTCAAAGGCAGACAAAAGGGACTTCCACAGGTTATGAGAAAATGCCAGGCTCTTGAAAGACCTCCATGGATACAAAAACATAAATCTCAGAAAACTCTTTTGAAATGTCATTCACCTTCCTTTCTCATAGGAAATCAGGGCCCAGAGAGAAATGAACTAACGTTACAGTTCATCTGGACCTTGTTACTCAAAACAGAAGAAGGATGGTAGAGGAGGATGGACCCAGCAGAAGCAAATCCATTTGGAGTTTTATAGTTTCCCATTAAAAACACACACACACACAAACTGTCTTGAACTTTCTGGTAAGATAGATGTATTTATCCAACATTCAGCACCTGGAAAATATTATTCATTGATGACAGTCCAAAGAGTTATCTATTAGCCAGTGTTATGACGGCAGAGTAACAATGCAGGAGCAGAAGTCATCATTTGGTGCTGAAGCATCAGGGCCTCTGAGATGGCATAAAGCCATCAGGGACACTTTAACATGGTGAAGCGTGAGGTCTCAGCAGGCTGGGGAAGTCTGCCCCTTAGCATCACTTCTGTCATTAGTATTTTAAGAAAATATGGATCCATTCATTCATTCAATCATTTTCTCCCTCTTTCCTTTCCTTCTTCCCTCCCCTCTTCCTCCTCCACTTCTTCCTTCTTCCTTCCCTTTTTTTTTAATCCACCTAATATGTTCTGTTACTAATGTATGGTAGATGCTGAGGTGACTACACGAAGGTTTAAGCATGATCCCTACCTTCGTGGAGTTTTCATTCTAAGGGAAATAAATACGCAATGTGGGCAAGACCATGTCTAAAAAGTATCCCAAGATTATAAACAGGCTGGAGGGAAGGAGACTGTTAAGGGTGATTAGGTAGTTGTGAGTGACTCAAGGCTTATGGGAAACAGAGGTTCCTAGGCAGTTCCCCTTACTTATTAGTTTGCTTTGGGAAGGGGCTGATTCATCCTCACGCATGGCTTCTTTAGGAAGTTTTCCTTGGTCAAGTGAATTTCTTAGATATTAGTACTGATGCCTGACACCAAGAATCAACCTCCTTTGATTCTGCCCTCAGGGATTAGCCAAAGATCAGCTCTGTATGCTCCTGCAAAAGTGGGCACCGAGTTTCTTTTCTCATTTTCCTGCCTAATTCCCTCTGCATACAAAGAAGTCACCAGAGACCCGCCCTCCTGGTTTTTTATTTCTATTTTGTCTGTGCTGGGTCTTTGTTGCTTTTTTCAGGCTTTCTGTAGTTGTGGCCAGCAGGAGCTCCTTTATGGTTGTGGTGCCAGGGCTTTTCATTGTAGCGTCTTCTCTTGTTGCAGAGCATAGGCTCTAGGGCATGTGGGCTCAGTAGTTGTGGCACTAGGCTTAGTTGCCCCCAGCATGTGGGGTCTTCCCGGACCAGGGATTGAACCTCTGACCCTTGCATTGGCAAGCGGAATCTTTACCACTGGACCACCAGGAAAGTCCCCACCTCTCTCACGTGGGCTCTTTTTCTGCATCCTGGGGACCTGATGGGCCCTTGCTTTCTTACTGTTTGTTCTGGAGTGTTTTTTTCAATCCCCTTCTTGGATGAGCTAGCTTGCAACTCAATATATTGGCCCAGATACATGTCATCTTTACCAGACACACAGATACATTTTCTTATAACTTCCAGCAGAGGCCAGGGATGGGGAGGGGCTTTCAAAGGTTATTTGCATCTATTCTCCTGCCCCTAGGAAAAAAAAATTTCCTTTGAGCAGAGTTACTTGTTTTTTTGTTTGTTGTTTGTTTTTTCAGAAGCTCTTCTGAGCAGAAACACCAATTTGTTCCTATTGGGTGGTGGCCCTTCTCTGCCATCAGGGGTGCTTCTGTTCCTTGGGGATCTCTTTCATTCTGGGAACTTAAAATCTCTGGGACCGAAACATGATCTGCTCCATGAGGCAGTAAAGCAAGGTGGTTAAAGAAGCAGATGCCTGGAGCCACATGGCTGGCATCCAGAATGCTCATTCTGCCTCTTACAGCTGAGACACTAGCCAGGCATCCTCTCTGTACCTCCTTTTCCTCCACTGTAAGGAAAATACTAGTGTGTACTTCACAGGCTCCTGAAGGATTGCATACCTGAGGTGTCCAGAAAGGGCCTTGGCAAAGAATAAGCATCGTGTGGTGGTGGTGGTGGTGGTGGTGGTTTAGTCGCTAAGTTGTGTCTGACTCTTGTGACCCCATGGGCAGTAGCCTGCCAGGCTCCTCTGCCCTCTGTCCATGGGATTTCCCGGCAAGAATACTGAAGTGGGTTGCCATTTCCTTCTCCAAAGCATCATGTAACTTTCCTCTATTATTATTTCACCTTGGATAATAGAAAGACAGTCAATTCTTAAATTCTTATTAGCAACATTTTTTTCTCTTAATTGGTAAGAAATGTTTGAAAAGGATTATTCATACATGTTTCTACAGCCATAGAGATAACATAGATTGAGGATCACTGACTTTCTTCTGTCCTTTCACGGTCAGTCACCCCCAACCCCAGCCCCATGCACCAACTGTCCTGCCTTCTATGTACATTCCATTGGTCTTTCTAGAGTGTCATATAAATAAAAGTGTACAGTATCGAATCTTTCATGTCTGACTTGGTTTGCTCAGTGTAATGTGTTCAGGGCCAGCTATACTGTCCTGTGTATCAGTTCATTTCTTTGTACTGCTGAGCAGCACTCCATGGTGGGGACCTATCTGTGTCACACTTTGTCTATCCATTCGCCTGTGGATGGGCGTTTGTTTTATTTCCAATTTGGCTGTCATGAATAAGGCATTCACACAGACATCCTGTGGACATGTTTTCATTCCCTTGAGTAAATATCCAGGAATGGAATTGCTGGTTCCTTGATCAGTGGCTGTTTTACTCTGTGAAAAGTCAAAATATTTTCCAAAATGTTATCATTTTTCATCCTCACCAGCAGTGTATGAGAGTTTCAGTTACTCCACATCACCAACACTTAGAATTGTCAAATTAAAAAAATTAGCTACTTAAATAGCTGCTGCTGCTAAGTCGCTTCAGTCGTGTCCGACTACTTAAATAGCTATACGATGCTATTTCATTCCAGTTTTTGTTTGTGTCTCACTGATGACTAATCAGGTTAAGCATCATTTCAGTTGCTCATTAGGAATTTGTATATCTTCTTTGGTGAAGTGTTTTGTTAAAATCTTTTACCTGTTTGTCTATAAATTGAATAACTTGTCTTTGAATTACTTGTTAGAGTTCTTTAAATATATTTTTTCAGTTATAACTCCATTATCAAATATTTGTATTATGATTATTTTTTTTCTGAGATAATTTTAAAAATTTTCACTCTTTCCAAGCTATATCAGGTATTGATCAAGTAGTCCCAAACCAGGGAATCTCTTAAAGAAACACCAAGTAATTCTTGCCCCTGCAACCTGGTATTTCTTCCATCCTTGGAGCTAAATGTTTACATTCGGAGTTGAAAAGACACCCTGTGTGAGCCTAGAAACAGCATTCCATCTAATGCTGTCAGAATAAACAGCTTCAGACCAGCATTCTCAAATCTGCAAGATGGAACAAACAGATGTTTTGTCCATCACAGGAGGAGGTCTATCACATTTCTGCAAAGTTGTCTCTTTCTTCTTCAGCGTCCTGGATTTTATTAGTGAGCAGTCTGACCAGATGTGCCATCCCTTGGCCTCTTTGCTTCTCTTCTGACAGAGAGTGTAGTTACACAAGATGGCCAATTATGTCCTTTAGGCTTAGAGGTGGCCAGTGGAGCCCTCTCTGAACCCACAGGAGAAGGACCCAGGAGGCATGTGTCTAGACCAGGAAAATAACCTCTAAGCCAATGGCAGGTGAAGGAGAAAGTAGTGGTTAAGGCATTCAGGAAACTTCTAATTTCCATCATTCTCTAACAGATAGTAAAATAATAAAACCACTGTCTAACGTTAATCAGGTATTGAGTAGCTGCCAGACAGTTCACACAGGTCTTCTCCTTGAATCTTCCTAAGAACCCCAAAGAGGAAGGCACTTTTGTTATCCTCATTTCAGATAAGGAAACTGTGGCTTAGAGAGATTTTGTTTAAATTGTGGGTTTATTTTGTTTGTTTGTTTTATTTGGCTGTGCTGGGTCTCAGTTGTGGCGTGTGGGGTCTTTAAATGCCATAACTGAGTGGCACTTTAACTTAGTTGCAGCATGTGGGATCAAACCTGGGCCCCTTGCACTGGGCTGATTCAAGCTTGTGTCTCTACCTCCCCCCCCCCACACCTAAATCACAGATGTCCATGTGTTCAGACCCTCAAGAATGCTCACAGAGAGCTGAAACTGTGAATGTCAAACCTGGGAATGCCAGGGGACCTGTGTACTTAGTCTGAGCTAGCCCTAGATTTCTGTGCCAGATAACTGTGCCCACATCCTTGGATATGCTAGGAATTCAGGAGGATCTTTTCAGAACTGAAACGGGGGGAACAGCCAAATTCATATGGAAGCCGAAGCTCAGGAAGCCCTCACCTGTGTCTCTAGACAGCTCTCAGCAGAGTCTCAGGGGAGGCTGGGCTTTCCCGCTATGAAACTGTGGAGGAGGCAGGGCAGATACAAACCAGAGAAGGCAAGTGTGTGTGTGTGCACGCAGGTTCATGCTCCCGTGAGCCTGGCAGGTGCGAGCTGGTGCATGTGGCTGAGACCACTGCACATGATGGGTCAGTCCTCTCAGTGCTGTGTGTCCCAGCTGAACCCTGGCATGACTGAAGGGGCTACGGAGTATGAGGAAACCCAGCACTGCTCAGTGGCCTGGAATCATGGGACTCTGCTAGGCTCTGGGGTAGCTCTGCTTGATGCTTTTTTAAAAATTATAGTCCATTTTCAATGCTGTGTTAGTTTCAGCTGAATATTTTTATATATGTGTGTATATACATCTTTTTCAGATTCTTTTCCCTTATAGGTTATTATAGAACATTGAGTGTAGTTCCCTGTGCTATAAGGTAAGACCTTGTTGGATATATATTTTATATATAGTAGTGTGAATCTGTTGATTCCAAAAGTGAAAATGTTAGTCGCTCAGTCGTGTCTGACTCTTTGGGACTCCATGGAATGTAGCCCACCAGGCTCCTCTGTCCATGGAATTCTCCAGGCAAGAATACTGGAGTGGGTTGCTGTTCCCTCCTCCAGGGGATCTTTCCAACCCAGGGATCAAACACAGGTCTCCTGTATTGCAGGCAGATTCTTTGCCATCTGAGCCACCAGGGAAGCCCCAAACTCCTAATTTATCCCTCTCCTCTTTCCTGTTTGGTAAGCACAAGTCAGTTTTCTATATCTGTGAATTTGTTTCTGGTTTGTAACTAAGTTCACTTGTGTCTTTTTTTTTTTTTTAGATTCCACGTACAGGTAATCAGTTCAGTTCAGTTCAGTCGCTCAGTCGTGTCCGGGTAATAGGCGGCATCATATTTGTCTTTCTCTGTCTGGCTTACTTTACTTAGTGTGTTGAGGTTTCTGACCAATGGTCACACCAAAAGCTGTTAACAGGTTCCTTTGCCAGCCCTAAGCAGTGGATAGAAGATTTGTTTTGGTTTTGATTACCTTAATGGTTCTGAGGTTTTGGGGAAGAATAAAAGCACAATTATTTCCTTAAAAAATTAGATCAGTACCTAGGTTAGTTCCTATTTATTTTTTATTTTGAAGAAGAAGAGGAGGAGGAAGAAGTGTGGAGTTTGATTCTGGGAAGGAACGAGGCACCTACACCCAATACAGCGACACATGAAGTCAGCACCACGTGTTGCCTGAGCCCTGATCCTAATCACACCACAGCATCCCCCATCCTTCAGGCATTAGTTTCTCCCTCACTTCTATACTGTCATCGGGAAGGGCTCTGTATATCAGCCATTTCCCCACATAGAGATTTTGGTGGTTAATCTCTGTCTAAGGAGGCAGAGTGGTGTGGTGGTTAATGCATTAGAGCCAGCCTGCCTGTGCCCGAGTCCCATAATAAACGGATGCATTTACTTAGCTTTTCTCGCCTTGCCACTCATTTAGTTTGCTTTCAACTTCGTCCCATGTTACATGATGACACCACAGATACAGTTGTATATAGGATTTTTCATTCCTGTGGGTTGATTTTTATTCCCAGAAGGTGGAATCACTGGGTCAAAAGGCATCTTATTAGTGTGTGAGCCTGACAAGTTACTCGCTGTCTCCATGCTTAAGTTTCCTTGTGTGTAAAGCGAGATTGATCATGAGGTTTGTTGTGAGAATTAAATAACGATGGTATCTGGCACGTAGCACGTCTTATAATTAGTGCTTAATTTATTGTTATCTCTGCCACAGTTCACAATTTTATGCCTTATCTCTGGTTGTGAAATGAAGGGTTATCCTCTATTGAAAAAGTAGCTTAGCTTTTAGGGAGTGGTGGGAAGTGACTTCTTCAGAGGAGGGCATCGTAGCTGATTCCTTGATTCACAGCCAGGGGCTCTGCCAGGGAGATGGGTGCAGCTCTCAGAGGCTAGCGGCAAATGGTGTAGGCAGAAGAGCCCTCTTTGGTCAAACCAGGGAACCCAGCAGCCCGGCGTCCCAAGGCAGATCAGCCTTCTTGCCCACAGGCTTGCTCCCCTCCCACCATGCTCAGTGTTCCCTGACTTTCTGCCCGGACAGTCTGTGGGGCCATCAGAGACCTGGCAGTGCAGTGATGGACACATAGTAAGGGCTGAGGAAATGCGTTTGAGGAAAGACGTCCCATTGGGGAGCAAAGCTGTTTCATCACCTGCTTCTGCCTGTCACTTCTGCTGCCCCCAAGACCCAGGTGTCACATAAACATTTATAAGGCTCTTGAAGGCAAGTGGTCGCTCAGGTCCAGAGGTGCCTTACACTTAGGTTCAAGTTCTTAAAGCAGTGGACTGTGAATTTTGAGTTACTGGGAGCCCTTGGCATGACTGTCTCCCATGATGTTCCTAAGGCTCACATCAAGATGCCCTAAATAGGTAAGTAGAACTTAAGGACAGTTGCCACCAATTTCCTTGAGAGTCGCACTAGGCATTTTATTTAAAAAGTTTTTAAATTTAATTTTATTTATTTCCAGCCTTATTGAGATATATCACATATAACATTGTGTAAGTCTAAAGAGTACAACGCGTTGATTTGAAACACTTACATATTGCAAAATAATCACCATCATAGCATTAGCTCACACCTCCATCATGTTACACATCTGTTTTTTTTTATGGTGGAAACATTTAAGATCTACTCTCTTAGCAACTTTCAAGTATAATAGTATTACCAGTTTTCAAGTAATAATAGTATTATCATCACGCTGCACATCAGGTCCTCAGAACTTATTCATCTTATAACTGAAAGTTGGCACCCTGTCATCAGCATCTCCCCTCAGTCCCCACAATGGTAACCACTATTCTACTCTATTTCAATGAGTTCAGCTTTTTAAGGTTCTACATCGAAGTGAGGTCGTACAGTATTTGTCTTTCTCTGTCTTATTTCACTTAGCATAGTGACCTCAAGATTCATCCATGTTGTCACAAACAGCAAAATTTCCTTTCTCAGGAGGAATGATATTCCATTTGTGTGCATAGACCACATACTCTTTATCCATTCATCTGTTGACGGACACTTAGGTTGTCCCCATACCTTGGCTATTCTGAATAATGCTGCATTGAACATGGGGGAGTTCAAAGAAAGATATCTTTTCAACTTAGTGTTTTCATATTCTTCAGATTAATACCCAGAAGTGGAATTGTTGGATCACATAGTATTTTTACTTTTAACTTTTCGAAGAAACTTGATACTGTTTCCATAGTGGCTGCACCAGTTTACATTCCCAGTAACAGTGCGCAATGGTTTTCTTTCCTCTACATTCTGGCCAACATGTGTTCTTTTTGATGATAGCCTTTCTAACTGTACACTAACTGTCCCTGATGATTTTGGAGTGATATATATGCCTATACATGGTCCACCAAAGACTGACATTTCTTGATTTAAAAGGAAAAAAATCTAAATGTATATTCTTTCTTATCTGCTATTTGATTACCTTAGAATTTGACAGTGGGAAAGGATTCACTAGCACATCAAGGGTAATTAATAAATGCTTGTTGAATAAATTAATTGATGAACATACCATGGTTTACTTAGCTGTTCTCTGTTGTTGGACTTTTAGGATGCTTCCTTTTAAAAAAATTACGAATAATGTTACCTTGATTATATTTGTATGTGTATAGCTTTTTCTTTCTTTTAGGTTATTTCTTCTTTTAGAAGTGGGATTTCTGAGTCAATGGGTATGGATGATTTTATGGCATTTGATATGTATTTCTAAACTTCTTTGCCCAAGATTTGTGCCAATTTCTGATGCCCCCAGTAATGTTTGAGTGCCATTTTCACACCACCCTTACTGGCTTTGGTTGTTAACATAAAATTTCATTTGGTACTTTACCAGATAAATATTGTTTCTTGATATTTAATGTTGCATTTTTTCAACTTCCAGTGACTATTCTTCTGTTTTTGATTGCTAGTTGAATTTACTGTTTTGTGAATTCTGTTCACCACTGTGTTCTAGTATCAATGAAATGACACTTATCTTGCAAAGTTATTAGCCCTTTATACTCTGTGCTGTAACTATTTTCCCTAGTCTATTTTTTTACTTCCTTTTCCTTTCTTCTTCCTGTATACCTTCCTTTTTTCCTTCTATTGTTTTAATGTCCAGTTAGTCAAATCTGTTGATCTTTTCCTTTGGTTTTTTGTTTGTCGGCCATTAGAATGTGAACGCTAGAAACAGAGGGGAAAGAGAGGCACCCGATACATGAGGTGGGAGAATTTCCCTAGTCTTGTATTGCTGGCTAGTTTACATCTCTCTTCATATTTTGTTGTTTAGTCGCTAAGTCATGTCCGACTGTTTTTGATCCCAGGGACTATAGCCCACCAGGCTCCTCTGTCCATGGGATTTCCCAAGCAAGAGTTCTGGAGTGGGTTGCCATTTTCTTCTTCAGGGGATCTTCCTGACCCAGGGATTGAACCTGGGTCTCCTGCATTGGCAGGTGGATTCTTTACCACTGAGCCACCAAGGAAATCCACTCCATGTTTACTTAGGGAATTTTCATGGTGTGAAGGGTAGGTTACAGTTCCAACACTTTTGCCATCGTGCCTTTGTTCTGTGGGATTGAGCAGTAAACAGACAGAAGGCTCTCTGTTTCTTCCTCCCTCAATGCTCCCTCTGTGAAGACTGTGAAGATGGAAGCTGGGGAGAAAGGCAGCTGACTTGAGCACTGGAGGAAGGAAGAGTTTATGACAGTGAAATGTGCTTCGCTGCCCCCTAAGTGCAAAATGTGGGAAAGAGGAAGGCTGGGGTCAGTGTTTCTTGGCTCGTGCAAAGCTGGTTTTTAAGGCTGAGTTAGGGGGTCTGCATACAGTGGGAATGTTGGTGCTGGCACCGGTGTGCAAATGCATTACACAAAAGGGAAGAAAACCCGCCCTCAAATGAGATGGAAATGTCAGGCCAGGCCTCCTCCGGGTGTATCTGAAAATCAGAATATTGAGACTTCTGAAGACTAGTTGTACCATGGAAGATGTGAAGGGCCTTCCTCTCCGGGGTTTCCCATCTGGGTTTTCAATAACTTTTGTGTTTCCCATGGTGGCTGGGTTTGGGGCAAAAATGGTGCTAGTTGTTATGTAACCAAACGGAGCCCTTGTCCCAGCATGCCAGTTTGGGAACTAGTTTCCGGGCAATTCACACGGGAAGAGGCGGGCTGTAAAAATTCTCTTTCTCAGGGGGTGAGTCCTGCTTTCCTTTGTGTTATTTTAAGCATTAGGTTATCATTGCCCCACGGCCTGACTGCAGCATGTGGCTTGTGTGATGTATTTTAGCAAAGAACTGGATAAACTGTCATATCTGACCCAAAAAGTCACTGAGATTTAAACCATTTCTACTTCCTCTCTTAGTTATGCTCTGAACATGGTAATTGTAATGAGAGGTGAGTGTGAGAAGTTATATAATTTTGATCTCAGTACAGCGTGAACCCCAAAATGGGAGATTTATGAAGGATTAGTGACACAGAAGAGAAATTCTGGGCTTCACTTAAGGTTCAGTCCTGTCTGATGCTGAGAAAGGCCTCTATCAGCCCCTGTTTTTTTTTACCAGTAAATATTAATGTTGTTCAGGCACACCTACAATCAAATACTGAAAAACAAGCCAGTAGGCAAGCTTGAATGGCTGATGGAAGGACAGTTGCCCTTCAGGGGCTTCTGCGTTTGGCTGGTGACTTCAGGAGGTAATTGCTTCTGCTTCCTGCCTCTTTCATGTGTGTATCTTTTAGCCCTACTTGATCTTCTGTCTGAGCTGACCCACAGTGGATACTCAAGGTAGTTGGATTGCCTTGCTGGCTGATGGAGGAAGCAACAAGGGAAGAATGGATTCTCTCCTGCTGTTCCTTACTTGAGGGCAGCCAAGGTTGCTCATGGATCCTAAGAAGACCCTCTAATATAGTATGTTCAGGTAGGAACGGCCTGGAGTCTTCCTGGTATGGTCTTTAGAGGCAGTGGCTCTGACCTCTTAGAATTGACAGTACAACAGCCAGTATTTAATGGATTTTAGGCAATGTACTGAAACCCTTAGAGTTCTCCAAGTGAGAGCTCTAAACAAACCATATCATCACTTCCTGGGAATTTTCTAGAAATTCAGACAGAGGCCTCAGCTGAATTGGAAGCTTTGGAGATGAAGCCTAGCTCTCTATGTCATAGCAAGCCCTATAGGGGATCCTGATGTACCCTGAAGTTTGAGTATCACTGTTTTGGGGAGTGCTGAGTAAGTTATGTAATCCACGTGACAACCCTGTTGAGTACAACCTATTTTAAAAAGTTTTGGACTTCTCTGGCAGTCCAGTGGTTGAAACTCTGCATGTCCAAGGCAGAGGGCGTGGGTTTGATTCTTGGCGGGGGTCTAAGGTCCCATAGGCTGTACAGGCCCACAGGCACGGCCAAAAATAAATAACTAGTAAATAAAAAATGAAAGTCTCAATTTTGTAGACAAGGAAAGACAAAGGAATTCATTGAGGATTTCACACCAGCAGAACTGAGGTTGAACCAGATATGCTGACTAATAGCCCAAGATCTTTGCAACCACACTGAGATATGGGGATAAAAACAGATAGGAGAGGAGGAGGACTAACTCTGCAGGTAATGGGGTGACTTTCATTTAGGTGTGTTTACCCAGCTTCTAACGGTGTGCTGGGGCCTGTTCCTACCGGGTGGGAACCAGTTGTAAACATCTCTTCCCAACTCTGATTTCAGTAATATCATATGGGTTGCTCAAAATTTGTTATTCTGGGAATATTTACACCCCAGAAACTATCAGGTATTGCAAGTCAGGGCTTCCCCCACCCTCAGCCAGTTGTTAAACATTTACCATCACACCATTGCCCAAATGTATTTGCATGTGGGTGTTTGTGTGTAGTCTATGTTCTTAATAGATATTACATACCAATTACGAAGGCTAATTTAAAGTCAGCACCATTCATGGACTCATTAATATTTTAGCCACAGTTATATTTTCTCATGTCTAGAAAATTGCTTTGATGGCATGAAGATGTCAGAACCTTAGAGTGAGAAGGGAACTTAGCATTTATCTTCTCAAAATTCTCTGTGTTTAAGGAAAAAAAAAGGAAAAAAAAAAGAGAGAAAAAGAAGTACAGTAGTATTACTAGTTAATCCTAAAGGAAATCAACCCTGAATATTCTTTGGAAGGACTGATATTGAGGTTGGAGCTCTGATACTTTGACTACCTGGTGCAAAGAGCCGACTCATTAGAAAAGGCCCTGATGCTGGGAAAGATTGAAGGCAGGAGGAGAAGGGGATGACAGAGGATGAGATGGTTGGATGGCATCATTGACTCAATGGACATGTTTGGGCAAGCTCCAGGAACTGGTGAAGGACAGGGAAACCTGGCATGCTGCAGTCTGTGGGGTCATAAAGAGCTGGACATGACTGAGCAACTGAACAACAACAAAAATATCACCCGCTTGGGACGAGCCCCAAGACTTGAGACGTCCTTTCTGGGCCCTTTTGGTAACTCTTGGGCTCTGGTGGGGGAAGACAGAGCTGGTCCAGCTGTTGACAAGTCTGATGAGGAGGGTGGAGTGGGAGTTCCCTTCTCTGCGGCCTGGTGAGGGTGTGGGAGAGATGGGGTCGAGAGCTCCCTGCCTCTGGAACAGCGTAATGAATTGAAATGTCAACACAGAGCCTTCTGTGAGCTTCTCTCTCAGAGGGATTCGTGTAGGAACAACTGAGGATTTGAGATTTCAGGGTTTCCAGGCAGGAGTGGAGGGGAGGGCAGGGCTTTCTGTAGTTTCCCGCCAGCCCCTCACTCCATCTCTGTCTTGGAAAATGGGTTACACCACTCCCTGGCCGACAGGGTGTCCCTCTCCCCAGACGGTATCAGGAATGAATTAGCATGTTTCCCTCTTGTAAGTGATCCTCTTTTTGAGTAAACATCCCCTGGGTTTCTGTGATGTGTAACTAATGGAGTGCTAAACTCTCAGGGCTGGTTTAAGACTCCGAGCGCACACGTGTTGCCAATCCATCATGCTCCTAATACTAATTAACATAGCAGGGACACAATAAAGCCACAGATCCTACACACATTACCCGGCTCAGGTTACTGTCTCATAACAATCCTGCTGTTGACCCACGGAGAGCTCACATTGGGAAAAGGAGCTCTGGCCCCCTTCTCCCTGGGCTAGGCCTGCCCCACATGTCAAAAATGCCATCCTTACTGTGTGTCATCGTAAACTTGGTGCCCACTGTCCCCTTGGTGTTTGGCGCCTGAGTTCACAGAGCTGGAGCAGGGGGCTTTCCAACTGTGCCTGACCAGGGGGTGCGGGGATGGGCGCGGGGGACACACTGTTTCTCTAACACCCTGGGCTACCATTCAGACTGGGATTTGGGGCCCTGCCTGGTTCAGAGCTCTTAAGCAGGCCTTGAAGGGAGATTTTCTGTCTGACTGAAAACTGGCTTACCTGCACACTGCCAGAATCATTTATCCCCATTTATCCCTTCACCCCAAAGTCAGCCAGACAGATAGGCATCTCTGTCTTGATTGGGGTGTAGGTTACACAGGTGTACACCTCTGTCAGAAGTCATTGGATCGTACGCTTAATGTCTATGCATTTCACTAAATATAAATTCTCCCTCAATTAAGAAGTTCTAAAAATTACTCTTTACAGCTTCGTGTCTGAATGAATTAGGACTTTCTGAGTGTCTTATAGTCAAAACAAGTTATAGAAACAGATGCTGAAGTTACTATACTAGGCATTCATCACCTTGTCAGATCTTGTGGTCATTATTCTCTAATGACATTATTCCCATTCATTTAAGTGACTTTGGATGTAAACTTAGAAAATAAATTATGAAAAAAAAATAAAGGGAAGAGCATGTTCAAAGCCAATCCTGATGGAGTCTCATAAAATATTAAAAATTCCTGCTTAAGAGACCTCTCATAAAGGGGTGATTGATCCAAGGGAAACATGATAAAGCGGTTTGTAGTCTGGTGTTGAAATGCTCAGCAAACAAATCTTGTGTAATATAGCATCTGGTTAAGTCTCCCTTTCCTCAGTTTCCATGATTTAGAGACTGCCACGTGGGGCTGGGCTGAGGCAAGTGGAGAAGCAGAGATATACGGGGTCCCCACTCCTGTTTCAGTGAGGGTGGCTCAGAATTTAACTTTCACACTGGGGCCTTGCGGGATGCTTTCTTTTGTAGAAAGGTTCTTAAGGTAAAATATGTTGGAAAATCATGAGCAAATGATCCCAGCTCTCAATATATTTATCATTCTATAGCATAACTTGGAGATATTTGCATGAGCACACATTATCATGGGAGATTTTCGTTGTTATCTTTCCAGAGTGAACAGATCTTTTCATGTCAAAGTATGCCTGACATATACTGTGCAAAAGTAATAGTTATGCATAATGTAAGATATTATATGTACTTATCATGAAATCACATATACTTATATATGCAGTATATACATATACTTAATAGTTTCATGAAATAGAAAATAACTATGCATAACCTAGAATATTTTCATATTTAAAAAATTATGTATCAGAAATTGTTCCATAACAATAGGAGGAAAAGTAAAAGTAACTTTAAGAGTATTGCATGCAGAAAGATGACCTAACAATGTTTTTTTTGTGCCCTCCCTGCCTAAATATTTTTAAAGATCAGGTTGTTGGTAGATAGTGGCTTCTTTTTCACATATTCTTAGCGTAGGGGTTTAGGGACTTGGTTATTTAAGTGTTGAACAAGTAGGCATATCAAGAGAATAATAAAACAAGTCAACATAAGCCTTGGGAAAAAAGACAAAAACAAACAATGTCACGTTATCAGGCTCAAGAAAAATCAGAGGAAGAAGCTAAAAGATTGTAACAGAGACAGACAGCAGTTAAGTAAACTATTTTGATTAGGAAGACTAGTGTCAGCATATCGATAATTTGATAATTAGCTAATTGTTGATGGCTTTGCTCCACCTGCAGGATTACCCTAAAATACAACTTCATTATCCATGATATGCTTGATAAACCACCTGGTAAATGAAATCTATCAAATCTATCTTTCCTTTTAAATATTAGCATCATTATGTAAGTTAATAAGTAACATTATAAAGATGGGGCTTTTTCTGTCTAAGGTCTCAGTCTGAATATGCCAGTGGTTAAGTACAGACTAGATGGATTTTTACTTGCTAAATACTGAGTTTGGTTTCTTGCAGTCTCATCATTTTTTTGGGATAAGGTAGGATATATTCCTCTAACATGATATTGTCTGACTTAACTGTCATATAAAGTGTGCTGTTCCGTCTGCATGTCCGGGGAAGTCATCTGATCTGGATCTGCTCTTTGCTGTCTGGCCTCGGGCCCCTTTACTTGGTATGATGCTCTTGTCAGCCACACATTGGCAATCTGAGTTGGTTCTGGAACTGAAGCCCGTTTGCCATCTTGCCTCTGCCCAGCACTGCCTCCTGACTCAGGGACCCACTGGGCCAGTGGATCTCTCTCTTTGCAATGACAACACTTTTTGCTTGTTAGTGTACCCCACCATAACTCCTCCTTTCACATATGTGGATCCGAGTCCAGAGTCAAAAAGTGTATTTGACTGACACATGTGTTTGATGATTCTGAAATGAAATCGAAAAAAGAGAATTTGTTGGTTAGATATTTGCCAAGTAAGTAGTCTTTCAGTCACTAAGAGCTGGAAAGAATCCCTGGATATCATGGATCTAACAGACTATCTGAGCCCCTGAGTCAGTGATTCTTAATTTTGATGGCCCTCATACCTGGTTCCTGATTTGGCACCTGCAGGGGTGTTCGTCTGGGCACTGTTTAGGGGGTGAGGGAGAGCCCAAATTCACAGATGGTTTCTGTCTGTTCCAGAAGTTGAGAACTTCCCAGGTTGGTCAGTGGTAAAGAACTGGCCTCCCAATGCAGGAGACATAAGAGATGAGGGTTCAATCCCTGAGTTGGGAATATCCCCTGGAGGAGGGCAAGGCAACCCACTCCAGTATTCTCGCTTGGGGAATCCCGATGGATGGAGGAGTCTGGTGGGCTACAGTTCATAGGGTCGCAAAGAGTTGGACATGACTTCAGTGACTTAGCATGCATGCATGTGCAGTCAAGTATAATGTATATCTGAGACTTCTGCAGTTTCCACTAGCAATGGTTAAGGAATGGGCTCTGGAATTAGGTCTATCTGGAGATGAATTTCAGGCCCACTGATAATTGATCAGATATGTGACTGTGGGCAAGTTTCTTAAACTTGGTATGTCTACAAAATGGACATATTGCTCAACTCAGATAAATTAATTAGATAATCTATTAATGCACCTGACCTAGATGAGTGCTCTATTAATGTAGGAGTGGTTTTATTTTACACAATAGCCTGAGCATTGGTCTGATTTTAGTCACTGCCATTCATGCTAAATGACACTAACTGCTTTAGTGCTTTACAGTTCTGTTTGTTACGTTCCCCATCTTCCTCCAAAGTCCAGGTCCTCTAGCTTCTGTATCTGAATGCCCCTCCCCACTCCTCCACCACGGGCTCCCTTACTTACTCTGATACAGTCACATTGTGCCACTTTTTGTTCCTTGAACACACCAAGCACATTCCTAGCTCAGGGCCTTTGTACTTGTCATTTTCTCTGTCTGGAATGTTCTTCCATTAGAGAGCAACACCTCTTTAGGTCTCTGCTCAAACATCTCTCATCAGTGAAGCCACTCTGTATAAGGTAGCACCCCTTCCAGACACTCCTCATTCCTCTTGTTGTTTAGTCACTCTGACTTAAAGGCTTTTTTGTTGTTTGTTTTGGCTTAAACAACAGACACTTGTTTTCTCACAGTTCTGGAGGCTGGAAGTCCACAATCAGGGTGCAAGAAATGTTTAGCTTCTGGTGAGGCTGTCATCCTGGTTTGCAGACAACTACCTTCTCCTTGTGACCTCGCTGTGTTCCTCAGAGCATGTGTGCAGAGGGACAGTGATTGATCTCATGCCTTGCAAGTCCACCAATCCTTTCAGCTAGGACCCTACCCTCATGATTTCATTTAACCTTCATTACCCTCTAAAAGCCCTTCTCCAAGTATAGTCACATTGGGGGTTAAGGCTTCAATATGTGAATTTTGAGCGGACTTAGGGTTTTTTTCTTGGCACTTATCTCCATCTGACATATTATGTACTACCTTATTTGTTTGTCTGTCTTCCTTCTATAAAGTCAGGGGATCTTTTATTCACTGCTGTGTCTCCAGAGCTTAGAACTGGGCTTAACACATGATAAGCACTCAATAAATGTCTTTAAATTAATGAATGAAAGACCCTTATCTGCCACTTACAAACGGGTGACTTAATCATTTAATCAGCCATATTCAGTCACTACATATCTTCCTTAAGGTGCTGTTCTAGGTGCTATTGGAAATACAAAGAGATATGGTCCTTACTCTTAAGGAGCTTACAGTCTAGATTTAGAAAAATAACATACCAAAAATGACAAAACTAAATAAAACAATATAAAAATAGCTAAAAATACAAGGTAGAATATAAAGAGCATAGACATTGAGATAAATCAGGGGTCAAGGAGAAGGGTATTCCTTGGACGGGCTGGGCAGAGAACATTTCATAAAATGTGAACAAATCCTTAAGAGATGCTGGACTGTGATTGGTGGAGTACTGAGGGTCTGGTAGCAGTGGACAGAGAGGAGGTATCCGTAAAGACCTGCAGGTACGTTAGAGGGCATTGGGCAGGTCAGTGTGGGTGGGTGGTTTCTCATAGACAAAAGCGGAATTTGAGGTTGTGGATGGCTTTGCAAGCTGGAAGAGAGTTAGGGCTGGTGGCACTGTCCTGAGGTACTGAGCTGGGAGTGAGAGTTGGAGGGGAGACCACATGATGTTTTCAGATGATGCATCTGTTGATGTAATGGAGCACTGAATTTGGAGAGACCTGCCAACAAAGGAGGCTGTGCAAACAGCCAGGCTGAGGGCATGGGAGACTGAGCCACACACCAGACAGGAAGGCTGGCTTTAAATAAACTCTTGATTACACAGAGGTTGGTCAGACAGCTTGGGGATTATCCAGGCCTCCTGTCTTATTTTTCCTATATTAACAGTTAGTGTTTTGGTCATTTCATGGTTCATTGGCCCCTTTAACCAGGTAAGAAGGGTGAGACTCAGTTGTTTAAAACTTTTCTCAACTGCAGTTTCAGAATTGGTTTGCAGAGGGCCAGAGACTTGGGTGCAGGGCTTTTATGAATATTTAAAAAGTAAACATCATGGGGGAAGTCCCTGGTGGTCCCATGCTTAGGATTCCACACTTTCACTGCCAAAGATGCAGGTTCAATACCTGGTTAGGGAACTAAGATCCCAGGAGCCTCACGGTGCAGCTGGAAAAAAAAATATGTGAGATTAAATTTAATATTTTCTAAATGTTAATTACATCAGGCTGCCTGTCTATCAAGGTAGTTTACATCACCTGCCCATCCCCAGTCTCACGTGCCCAGAGACAGCGATGAGGACTCTCTCCTATAAACTGTTTCGGCTGTTTCACTACAGGGCTCACAAGTGTATTTTGTTTAGAAACTGCTCCACTGGCAAGGCGTAACATCAGTGTCAGACAGGTGTTTCTGGTCTGGGAGGCCCTGTAAGGTCAATAGCCTACTGCTTACTCCTGTAAGAATTATCTGTTTGTGTCTATTTGGAGACCTGGTCTGCTCCCTTCTCCCCAAACCCTTGTTGCTCCAACTGGCTTCTGGGTGTTCTTTTGCTAACAGCCTATGTGACGGATGTGAATTTAATTTCTCAAACACATTAGAATGATCTAATTATGACTTGGAATCTTGGCAAGCCTTCAAATATGGACTTAGAATTTTTCTTATGATTTCACTGACAGTTGAATTAAAAAATTCATTGCCTACAAAGGAAGGAAGCTCCTTCAACGTTCTAAACCTAAGTAAGAGTGAAAAAATGCATTCATAGAAATGCCTTCTAAAGCCCATTAAGACCTGCTTTCCCAGAGGCAATAACTGGTACAGTATTACATGTAGCTTTTCCCTCTATTATGGGTTTTTATTAGTGGCTGCTCCAAATTTCAGTATGGCCCTGCTGAAGCTTAGTAGGGTTGACTCAGATTAATTATCTCTTGATTGGATGAGATTCAAGTCAAGGTAGGACTGAGACCCAGGTCCCTGGGGATGGTTATCAAATAACACAGTAGCATAAAGCAAGCAGCATCGCATGAAAAATCCCTTGCCTGTCATCCTGAATAATTCTATTGCACATGATAAATTGTACTCCCAAGTTCTTTTGTTAGATTATTGTAATTATTGAGTAATTTAAAAAGTAGCCTCTTATGGCTTTTTTCATTTAAAGTTTTGAAAGCAGTTAATAAGAAATAGAAATGAAATGTTTGGTACCACCGAGTCGTCACCTTCCCCAAAGCAGGCACTGCACACTTTGCATTTTTCATATCATTTTAATTAATTTCATAGTTTTTAGAGAAAGTAATTTTACAAAAGAAGTAACAGCTAAATTGTACTTTTAGAAAAACTTTTAAATTCTAATTTGTTTCAAGTATGAGAAATTTGGTTAATGAAACTTTGTTTTACAGACACACAGACAAAACTAGCATTAATCTCATTATGGTGTAAATTTATAACCAACTCTAGATAAAATTCCACACTTAATATCTTCCAGGAAGATGTATCCACAATATAGATTTTTAACTGTATATTCTAAATTTCCTGAAACTTATTTTGCTTTTCTGAGTACAACACAGAATAATCAGAGTTTCTTTTTTTTGTTCAAAGAAAGTCACTGGTTGAGCTGAGGTTATGCGTGAAAAATCTCACCCCAGAAGGATAGTATTTTTCGAAAGGAGCGAGAGCAGGGTTTTGAATGGAAGTGTAACTGGGAGGGGAGGGAACGTCCCTTCTGTGCTGCGCTGCCGAAGTCACTGTTACAGTAAAATGTTAAGCTGCACTCAGTGAGGCAGTTCCTCTACTTCTGTCTTGACTTCAAAAACATTTGAAATTCAGAAACTGTGATCCTGGAGCCAGAAGGGAAAATTAAAACATGTTAACTGAGGAAGTTCATTAATTTAAAAAATCTTTTATCTTCAGTCAGCAACCAACATATTAGAAAAACTTTTAAAAAATGTTTCAAAACACCAATAATCCACAGGGACAAATCGAAAAAAAAAAAAAAGGAAATACTATAATGAAATTCTGCATCTGGTTGACATTTAAATAAAGCTGCCAGAGTACAGACAAATTTCAGGACAACTCTAGTGACATATTTTTAAAAGAGAGTGCAGAAAAAAAATATTTGGCTGAGCAAATCTTAACACCACATGTGAGGGAACCATCAATATTATTACATTATAGATTTGCCAAATGACGCGGAACATCTGGGAATACTATAGAGAATGCTGTAACTGGAACCTGATTATGTGCTTTCATATGATGGACTGTGTACAGAGGCCAGTTCTAGTTCTTTTGAAAAAGATAAGCCAAGTCTACTGACTCAGTTCAATTCAGTTCAGTTGTTCAGTCGTGTCCAACTCTTTTCGACCCCATGGACTGCAGCACGCCAGGCCTCCCTGTCCATCACCAACTCCCAGAGCTTACTCAAACTCATGTCCATTGAGTTGATGATGCCATCCAACCATCTCATCCTCTGTCATCCCTCTCTCCTTGTAACTCTTAAATAGATGAAGGTTAAGTGTACAAATGTCTGCATGCATGGTGCAAACTGGGCTGAAGAAAAACTGTTAAAAAGAAAACAGTGACAATGAAACTCGTGTTTGAGCTCCTGGGAGGTAGTCTGTTCATGTCAGTGTGAGGCAGGTGAAGATGTCTTAGGCTGGGCTCAAGATGTGTCTTGGACAAAAGGTAAAATTCTTTGAGTGTAGAGAGTCCAACTGGTTCCTAGATCTACACTGGTTAATACATCTACATAGATCTACACCAGTGCTGAACTACTTTAGCTAAAACTCTGCAAAAGTAACTAATTCCAGGCTCATACAGTGTAAAAATTCTAAACCCTTTGAAAGAGTAATTAATTACTGTGTGTGTTTGAGGGGAGTCCTCCAAGTTGGTTAGAAAAGCAGGCTGCACTAGAAAAGCAAGATAGACCCTAGAATCTAGAGCCATGATTCACTTCTGCCACCTGGGTCTCTGATTCCAGTCCACTGGCATCAAGCCAAGTGCTCAAACGAGTATTTTGCTGGAGTGATTTATCACCAGGTTGTGAATTCTAGAAGATATCAGATCAGAGATCCAAGAAATTCTATCCAATTACTGTAATTAAATCTTACCAATTCAGTCCCTGGGGCTGAAGCTTTAATTGACATAAAAGCAGTGGACTCTCTGAAGTATTCTTCTGAGAACGGAGGAGCATAAAGACTAGCCCATGACAACTGTTAAATCTGGCTAATGGATATATACATATTATGTATCCATATGGATATATGAATAGCATGGATATTACACTATTGGAATATACTAATGGACATTACACTATTTGACCTGCCTTTGTATACTGTTTAACATTTCCAATATTAAAAGCAGAAGAAAAAGAAAGGGAAGGAAAACAGCTTAGCTTAAAGTTCTAGCTAGAAACCAATCTTAGCAGACTGAGATAAGCCAGTTAAAGATGAACCTGTTCTTCCCTGCATAATGACACAAAGGATTTTTTGGAAGAGAAATGGAAAGCCTGTGGGTCAGTATGATTATTTAGCAAGGTTTTGTTACCTTTCAGCCTCCCTCCTGCTCTTCAAAGTGAGAATAGTATTTCCTTCTCAAAGCTCTCACACAGATAAAGAAATCTATAAGCATTCCAAACTTTGTTTCCCATTGGCCACAAGGAAAGTAAAGTACGGGTTTTTATTTGGCAAATGAAGGAACATAATGGCAGCATCATTTCGGAGAAGGGTATCGCTTGAACAGTTATTAATAAAACCAGCACAGTAGTCCCCTCTGTGGCTGTTCACAGCCATAATCTTATCAACTTGCTTACCCAGGGCATGATGTTCTTGATTTGACAAAATAAGACAAGGGGGACCTCATTAATACCTTATGTTCAAAATGCTTTATGCTTTTCAAATAATTTCAGGGTTTTTTTTGTTTGTTTGTTTTCATTTTGAACTTAGAAAACCACTGGTATTGGTAAGGAAAAAGTATTATCTCTGTGTTATAATTGAGACATAGACAGGTTAAGGGCCTTGACCAAAACTTCTCAGGAGCCTTGGAAATGATTTTAGGTCTTCTGTGCTTTCAGAGCTAGGGTGGTTTACACAGCTTCCTGTTATGTGGATCTGTCTTGGGTCATTTCTTAGTTTGGGTGATTGGTTTCCTTCAGAAGCAGCTGGGACCTAGGTCTTGCTAACTCCAGGTGGGAATTGTGCAGGAATGGGATGGTTCAAATTCATATCTAGGTTCTGTTGTCCTAGCCCCCTGGACAGGACAGCCTCTTAGAACCCGCATCTTTAACTTTTAAATGAAAAGCTGTGAAGAGTCAATAACACCAAGCTAGAAGGGTCCAGCACCAAAACTGACAAACTGTGGGCCCTCAATAGGGGCCTGCTTCTATTATGAATCCAGTGTGAATCCTACTTCTCTTATCCTTCTTGGGAAATGCAGTCCAAGAGTCAATGCAAGAAAGGCCCCTCTCCATTCTTCCAGGTAGATGTTTAAAAGGCTAAGACTGAGATTCAGAACCGCCCCCCAGCCCCCCACCCATCCCCCGCCACAAGCAAATGACGCTTACAATCTCTCTCTCGCTGATGACCCTTCAGACTTCCAATCGATCAGTGCTTCTGACCACCGACCCCACCTAGAAAAGAGCACGGGAGGGCCAGGGAGATTTCAAGCGGTGCTCTGCGTCTCAGCCGGGTCTGTGAAGCTCTGGTTAGCGCGCCAGCCCCATGGCGCCCCCGTGTGGCCTCTTGTGGTAGGGAGGATGCCCCCGACCCTCTTTTGGAGGAAGCTGGATCCTTGGGCACTGGCCCGGCCCAGGGGGTCCCTGGCATTTGACAATACAATCGGCTAGGGTCCTCTAGGCACTGTGGGAGGATCAAAGCATTCTTGCGGGGTCTGAGGCAGGCACCCGGGGTTGCAGTTTTGTTAGCTTGGCCTCACCTCGCCAATAAATTTTCTACGAAAGAGGGGGCAGGGGTGGAGGGCAGGGGGCGGGGTGGGGGGGCTTGGTGACCAGGAGGCGAGAATGGGAGTTTCTTGCACCTGCACTCCCGCCCCGTTAAATCAGTGTGAAGCAAGTGACATCTCCCCTTTGCCTGCCCCCTTCAAACTCCTCATCTTCCTTCCTTAGAACACCCGCCTGCTGTCTGGGGTCAGCGTTTCAAAGAGAGGATTTCCTCCTGGCCCTTCAAGTTTATCTAGCACTTTGTAAGAGGGGCGCGCGCTCAAGCTGGGCTTTCGTCTTTCCCCATCCCCTCTCTCCCCACACACCTCCGTGGAGAAACCATCACACAAGACTTTTTCAATTTCTCATCCCCCCAAAAAAGTATTTTTTTAAAAATATGGGAAGGACCTTTAGAGGTGATTTGGTTCAAGTTTTTCATTTTGCAGAGTAGCCAATCAAAGCCTAAAGAAGTAATGGTGAGTAAATTGGCCCAAGGTCAAGGGTTACTTTAGTTGGCAAAACCAAGACTAGAACAGGAAAATCCCTGGAGACTCTTCTACTTTTTTTACAGTGCTTGTTTCATGGAGGAAAATAATCTTAGAACTGTCTCAAGCAGGTCAAGTGCTGTGTAGAAGTGTCTGTGTTTTTGCCAGTTGGCTTCCAGACCTGTGATCACACTTCAGTCACTTGGATGTATGGATGGTTGCTTGCTATCTATGTGAATCCAGGGTGAGCAGGAGCCAAGTACAGTTTGATCCTCTTTTCTTAAGCACTCCCTCCCCACCCCCAATCCATCAGGAGGGCGCATCTGTGCTATTTGTGTCACACTGTTGGAATCTTCTACTAGGTTAGAGTAAAGCTTGACCATAGGGATGCTTCTGGTAGAAACTGGAAGGAATTCAGCCAGCTAGCAAGGACACATTTCAGGGAGACTTCCTGGGATTAACATCAAAGAAAATATTTTGGCCCTCTCCAGAGCTCAAACTCAAACCCCAGAGGGAGCTTAGCACACAGGATAGGGATAGGGAGGCCTATTTAAGTGACCTGGTAATTTTTTTTTCCTTTTCTTTTCTTAAAATTCAGCCATCTGGACTGAATCTGGAAGTTACAGCATCATGGAACCTTGATGACATGCGAGAACCCTCTTTGTCACTTGAATGAATCCACACTGGATCTGGGCTCTAGAGAACTGAATCTTTTGTGAAACTACTCCTTGTTCCTTTCTTTCACTAATTGACATTTTTGGGTTTTATTATCACATAACTCGACTAGGATTTTGATTAGATAAGATCAGTAACAGAAATATGCAGGAGCAGAATATCACCAAGATGTCAAAATCAACACCAAGTTTGTTTGTTTCTAATTCTTTTTCCTCTCTCCTCTTCTTGTCCTTCTTGGACTTTCTTCATGCCCTTATGATCTGAACCATCGTGTGTATGTTCCTCGGTTCTTTGTCTTATCAAATCCATCAAATGGTAGCTTACATTTGTTACTGTTAGAGAGAGAACTTGGAAACCACTGAAATGTAGTCTTCATTTTAGTCAAGAAACCGGAAGCCCAGGAAAGGGAAAGGATTTACCCATTGGGTCCTACCAGGGATGAATTAAATTTTCACCTTAGTGCCTGCACCACAAACACTTTGCTTTCCTCTTCTTCTCTGCTTGATTTTAATAGTTGGACTGTTGGGAAAATATGGAGTGGTTTGAGTGTGGTTAAAGGCTGTCCGCTAGAAATGTTAAGGGCCAGTATGGGATGGGAGTAGAGGTGAGCAGTTCTCAGGGATAAGGGTTCATGGTCAGGTAAGCATGAGGCCTCCAGGGGCTTCAGGGAGGCCCCCAGCAGGAGCTCAGTGTGCCTCCCCATGCGGCAACAAGCAAGGACACGCCCACAGGATGGAATCCAGGCCGCACTACAAGCCTGAGCCTCTCTCTCCCCTGACGGCCATTTGGAATGGGTACTGAGAAGTCATGGACGCCTGCAGTTGCTTCATCTCCTAGAAGCGACTTGACCCCCAAATGAATTGAGCCACATTTCCCAGCAAGGAGGATGGAAGGGGGGTTAGGTCGGGCTGGCTGGCAGATCCTTGGATGTTCTAGGATTGCTTCACACACCCGGGCATCTAAATCCACCCCCATCCCACAAAGGGCACATTTTTGTTTGAATGGTGTGAAGACTTTGAGGTGGAGGGGGAGTTACTGTGGACCCTCTGGTCCCATGCAGTCACTGTGGAGCTGCGTCTCTCCTTAGCAAGTCCCACGCACTAAAACTCAATTTTCGTCTCCGTTTGTAAAATGAGGGGGCGTTGACTAAGTGCGTCCCCTTCTGTCATAAATGCCTGTGATTTAAACCTTGCTTCCCACGGAGGAGGGATGAGAGCGCCGATCACATTGTCCTCTTTTGTTCAGCATTTTTGCACTAGACATGCAGAGCAGGGAGCAGGGAAAAGGAGACTTCTAAAGACTCGCGGAGAACAGTTATCTTCCGCTAGCTGCCTCATCCCCCGGCCCCCTCCTCCTGGCTCCTGACAGGTCGTATATTTGATTACGCAAAGCAAATTGGGAAATCGAATCGCCGCAGTCCCATCTGGGATTATTTATTTCGCTGCGTCCACAGCCGGTCGAAGTTGTGAGACGATATAACGTTAAGAGTAGCCTTCCGCGAGAGGAGGTGGATTTGAGGTCGTCTTCTGAAAAGAAACCGGAATGTTTATCAGCCACAGCAGAGCTCTTCTGCGACGCCTAGACGGTTCCAAAAACCATTTACCACCCCCGGCGCTGCCGGCAGGTTGACGTCGCGAGGCCGCTCAGGCTGGTGGTGCAACGCAGGCCTCACCTCCCAGCCTGGATGCTGGAAAATCGGGCGAGGACCCAGGAAATCGGCCTCGTATTTCCCGGCTTCGGGCTCCCTCGGGCTCTCCGCAGGCCAGTTCCTTGAGTTCAAATGATAAAACTAAAATAAGTAACTCCTAGGTACTGACCGTTTAGTGCGGGCGGGTCACCGTGCCAAGGAGTCTGCAGCTATCTTTTCCTTTCAAGGTTAATTTCACTTTGCAGTTGTGCAAAGAGAGGTGCAGAGGGAGTTAAGGACCCTCCTCGATGTCCCCAGCCAGGGAACCGCAGATCAAGCATTTTAACCCCTGAGAGCCTATTCCCAAACCCGGACTCTTGGCCTCCAAGCTGGTTACCCTAGAGGAGCCTGGACCCAGAAACTCCGCTCCATTCTAGCAGCCGGGGCCTCAGAGAACGCGGCGGGAAGTGGCCGGGCCAGGCTTGGGAAGCTGGGCGTCCTGAAGTGGGACCTGAGCTGGCGTGGTGGGCGGCCGGCTGCGATTCTTAGCAAGGAATTGACGGGCGAGCGCGGCCAATTTGAAACATGCTTTTTTTTTGAGAACAGAAAAGAAATCCCCTGTCATTTTAAAAGAGGGAAACTCCCCGCGCCCCTTTTCCGTTTTTTTCCCCTCCAGGTTCCCTTGATTCGATGTGGGATAGGGGTAAGTTAGCATTGCGTGTGTCTGAGATTCAAGATAAAGGAAGGGGTGCGAAATGAGAGAGTTGGAGGAAAGGGAGAGGGAGAAGAAGGGGCCCCCAGCGCCGGCCAGCTCAGAAAGAAGACACTCCCGAAGCTACCCCCACCATGGGGGACTGGCGGACACCGTGGCGGCCCGCAGCTTTATAATTTACAAGAGAGACGCCGAATTGCACTTTGTAATTTGGTGTTGGTTTACAAGCCAAAAGAACTTCTGTTTCTTCGCCTAATAGATCTGCATTCAGGGCCTGACCCCTTTTCAGAGCGGGCCCTTGGGAAAGGAGCTGGCTTCCTGGCGCCCTCGCTTGTCAGTCAAGTTTGGGAGACACTAGGTGGCCGGGCCCCCTGGGGCTGTAAGGACGGCCTCCCGCTGATTAAATAACGTTTATTAAATTCCCACTGTGTGAAAACTGTTCTCTTTATTACAACGGGCCAAAGATGGACATTCTTCCCATTTTGCAGATAAAGCAACTGAGGCCCAGGGATATAATTAACCAAATCAGGTAATGGATGGGAACAACCAACAACCAGCCCAGGCTCTCTCACTCCTGCTGCCTCTGTATATTTAGTTTACTAACCAGTTTGTGCAGTCGTGGCCCCGCCTCCATCCATATAATTTCTGATTTAATATTAAAGTTCCTCAGATTTTCCTAAACTCCTAAGATAAAAACTTCTTCACTCCCACACCATCTCTCAGCAATTGGAGGGATCTTGATCTTGGGAGAAGGGGATGACAGAGAATGAGATGGCTGGCTGGCATCACCGACTCGATAGACATGAGTTTGAGTGAACTCGGGGAGTTGGTGATGGACAGGGAGGCCTGGCCTGCTGTGATTCATAGGGTCGCAAAGAGTCGGACACGACTGAGCCCCTGAACTGAACTGATCTTCTTGGGGAGTTCAGGGTCAGGGAATGGAGTGTAATTCAACGGGATCACAATTACAGTTGCTTTCCCCCAAAGTACCACAGGTGGGGTGCAAGGAGAATAGCACAGGTTGGGGAAGGTACCTGGAGATGGGTGGGGAAGTCCGGAGGAAGCAATAGGGCTGTAGTGTAGATTTTTAATGAGGGAGGAAAGGTGGGAGCTGCTGTGCAGTGGAGGGAATGGTCCAGGACCCAACCACCTGGATCCAGAGAGCTCCACCTCTCTAGAAAATTCTCGGGCACTGCTTTCCCCAAATCTAGCCAGATGCGGCGCAGGGAAAGGCACAACGGGCTCAGACTTCTGAGGGCCTCGCACTCTGCATACGCTTTCAGGAGCTGCCTTCATGGTCCTCAGGTGCCCTCCTCCCCCCAGCTCCAATCCCTTGTCCTGGTTTCAGCCCGCACGGTTTACTGTTCACAAATCCCACGTGTTTCCTCCTTGTGTAGCAGCTTTTACAACTCGAACTAGTACAACGGCTGCCCGTCTTGTTTATTTTCTGTTTAGGAAACAGCAGATCCCGCCCCCTTTCCCCTCTCATTCTCTCTTGGGTCCCCTTCCCCTCAATCGAGTTACCCAAAAATCGCAAACTTTTTTTTGTGCCTTCCTTCTCTCTTAGGGTAAGCACTAGTTTAGCAAACCTACTTTCTTAATTTTGTTTCTTAATATTTAAAACAACTAGCGAAGGGCTAATGATTTCCTGTCCTCCGCCCCCTCCCGCGGTAAAAGCACTAAATTAAATAAAAACCCAGTTGGCCAACTGCTTGCCCACGCAGCCAGCAGTGTTGGAAGTTTGTAGTTCATTAGCACGTCTCAGTAGAAGAAATGAAAAGGCTGTTTACCAAGGTGAAAACGTAGCTAACGGGGAGACGCAGAAGGGCAGGTACTAAAATCGGAAGCCGCGCAGGGAAATAAAAAATACGAAACCATTGTGAATTTTTCTGGCTTGAAGCGAAGGGCTTCTCGAAGTTTGAGACTTCAGAACAGAGGCCGACCTAGGACTTTGCATACCAGTCCACTGCCCTCCCACTGCGTGACCCAGGGCTCCTCTTTGAACTTCAGTTTCATCATTGGGAAAAACAGGACAAATAACACACTTCTGCGCTCAAGAATTCAAACTCTGTAACATTGGTGAATAAATGCGCATTGATGAGTGTAAGAAACTACGCGAAAGGTCAAGAATCACAGTGTTTCTAGGTGGTGCCAAACAGGAGTCTGCTTGGCTCTTTGTCCTGTGTTTGAATGGACACAGTTCCCGCGTCACCCTCCGAAATGCCCAGAGGGACTGAGCAGCCGACAGCAATAAACAGAACTGTTTCTCTACTTCCTTCGCTGGGCATGGAAAGCAGCTCCAGAGAGAACTCGCACAGAGAGAAATCCCAGTGCCTGGTAACTAGGGAAGAACTTGCCGCATCGCCAGAGGATTTGGAATACCTGCGCCTCCAGGACATCGCGTTAGTTTCGCAGTAGTCTTTCCTAAGCTGCCTCGTTCCCACCTCTTCGAGCTTGGTTAATTCTGCCTGCCTGCCTGCTCAGTTGCTCTGTCGTGTCCGTCTCTTTGAGACCCGCCAGGCTCCTCTGTCCATGGGATTCTCCAAGCAAGAATACTGGAGTGGGTTGCCTTGCCCTCCTCCAGGGGATCCTCCCGACCCAAGGATCAAACCCACGTCTCTTGCGTCTCCAGCATTGGCAAGCGGGTTCTTTACCACTAGCGGTTAACTTCTAACTTTCAATAATTTCCTTTGTTTAACAAATATCTGTAGCGGGCCTACTATGTGTTCAGTGCACAGGCATTCAGTTTTCTAATCTGTCTTCTAAACCAATCCTAAGAGGCACTGATTATTTAAAGGGATAACTAGAAAAGTGTCCAAGTAACTTTATATTTAGTTCAAGAGATAAAATGCAGCGTTGAATTAGAAGACTAATTCCCTTTTTCAGGATGTCCGAAACGTAACCGTTATTAAACATTTACGTAAGAGATTTAGGAAGGAGCCTTTTTCCGTCTTATAAATACATTCACGAATACCGAAAAGTTCTTTTTAAAAGGCGGTTTCGCTTTAAAAAATGCTTAGAGTGTATATATTGTACTTAGCTCTCTTAATGGCACGTATATCCGTTCTCTCCCAAATCAACTCATAGGAATTCATATAGAAAAATATAAGTGACTTGGTGACCTGCCTGACTCACGGGCGTGGTGAAAGTTAACGAGGAACCACTTTTCACCTTGAGTATGAGTGGCGCTAGCCCCCAAAGTATCTGCAGGTCATTAAGTCCTCTAAGCCGGCGCTGGGGTGCAAGGTAACCATTGATTTATTCTTGCAGGAGAAAGTAGGATGCCTTCGTGCGCTTCTCTTATTTCCGCTCCTACCACTGGGTTAATGATTGAGTCGCAGACACACTGGGGATGCTGATAACTTAAGTTTTTCTGAAAGCTGCCTTGTCGTCTGTTACTTTCTCTTGAGGACAACGTGATTTGTAAGACTGTTGTCTGCTTATTTTCTAGCCCACGAGATAAATGGCGACTTCGCTCCCGCCGGCGCCGTCACACTTCGGTTTTAACCTCGGGACAGACTTCCCGGCTGCACCGAAGGCCGCCAGGGAGGATTCCGGCTGAGCGCGACGGGAGGGGCGCGGCGGTCGCGAGGAGGCGGGGAGCGCCGGGCCATAGCGCCTCGGCCAATCAGCGTGCACACCGCCTGACAACCGGCCAATCAGCGGGCACAGAGCTCGGGGGCCCGAGCGGATAATACTAGGAAAGGGAGCCGAGGCTGGCGACTGCAGCCAGAGGCAGTGCGCTGTTAGCTGCTGCTTGCGCCCGCCCGCCCGCGCGTTCCGGGAACTCGAGATCGAAACCTGGTCAAGACGGCCCAACCTTCCAGTTCAGCTAAGGTCAGAGAAAGCCAGAAGCAGCCTCAGCGAGGTGAAGCGCCTGGCTACTGAGGAATGATCAGAGTCCGGGATGTGCGGAGCGTGGTCGCTAAGAATTTGACTCACCACCTCCATGTTCCTTCACTTCCATTCCTCATCCACTGGACTCCGGGCCTCCAGCTGTCAGCCCCAGATTTCGTGACAGGGTGTGGCGACCCCGATTTCTGTTTGCAAGCACTGCCAGCAGCCCGAGAGCAAGGTCCCAAGGCTGGATTTCTTTTACCTAGGCTGCTTAGCCGGGGCCTCAGAGTCTTGGTGAGTTGATGTGATATTGCTGGGGTGGGCAAAGGGCGTGAATCATCTTTCCCTACCTTTCCTATTCTACTTGTATGTCTTGTCTTTAAGTGCAAATCATGAACGATGTATACA
Organism: Moschus berezovskii; assembly: GCF_049115385.1. Classification (NCBI taxonomy): domain Eukaryota; kingdom Metazoa; phylum Chordata; class Mammalia; order Artiodactyla; family Moschidae; genus Moschus; species Moschus berezovskii. The sequence goes on along the minus strand of NC_142466.1, from coordinate 50,569,472 downwards.
GAGCCCGCCTGGCTTAGTGCTGCGCAGCTGAAACACTGTTGATGCTGGACGGGTGTCTGCAGCTCTGTGCCCAGTGTCCCCATGGGACTCTACTGGCAGCAAAACAACTTTGATTTTTAGTTGATTAAATCTGGAGTATCCTGGGGTGGGGGGAGTGTGCTGGGGTGTGGGATGGGTTTGGGGGAGGATAAGAGAATCTCTCCAAGCCCGACAGGTGCAGGAGGATGACAGGTGTGTGGAAATTGTGGGTGGTACCTCGCAGGGTCCGAAGGTCTGTTGTGATCTGAAAGAAAATAGTTCTTCCATGGACATTTTTATATTCATCATGGCTATACTAGTTGGATATGGCAAAGCCTGACTAGTGGCCAAGGCCGTGGTAGTTGAACACGCTATCTTTACCCAGGGACTTGTCCCAAAAGCGTGTATAAAGCTAGAGAGGGCTGTGATTAAAGGTCAGGTGTTCACAGAGCACTTAGAATGCACAGATAGGAACCTTGTTGGGTTGGGGAATCCGTGAGGGGGCCTAAAGATACAAGAAATAAACGCACGTGTGGTCTGGATGTGAAGGATGTGTAGAGAAGTGAGCTGCTCGGAGGTCGGAGGCGGGCAGACCAGGCACTCTGGGCCCCAGGCCTGGGGCCGGTGCCTGACGGCGGTGGGTCAGTGGGTCTTTTCGTGTGTTCCTGTCTCTCCAGAGTGCAGGCCACTGAACATAGGCCCGGGCGAGGTGTGGTGCGCCATGGCGGACGGGCAGCCGGGTCCCGCCGTGGACTGGGAGATCGACGTGGAGAGCCTGGAGCTGGAGGAGTACAGCCGCGGGGCACCGCCGCCCACGCCGCCCGGGCCCAGCCCGCCGCCTGCCTACGAGGACGACGACGACGCGGAGGACGAGGACGACGTCGATGCGGAGGACGAGGGCGACGGAGAGGAGGCGGCCGCATCCCCAGGGGCGCCGGGGCGGCCGGAGCGGCCGGGAGCCCTGGCGCCAAGGCCGCCCACGGCGCCGCAGGCCTCGCAGGCGCCCGCCGGGCCCCCGGAGCGCGGCGCAAACGCGGGCGGCGGCGCGGAGCCGCGCAAGCTCAGTCGCACGCCCAAGTGCGCGCGCTGCCGCAACCACGGCGTGGTGTCCTGCCTCAAGGGCCACAAGCGCTTCTGCCGCTGGCGTGACTGCCAGTGCGCCAACTGCCTGCTGGTGGTGGAGCGGCAGCGCGTCATGGCCGCCCAGGTGGCGCTCCGGAGGCAGCAGGCCACGGAGGTGCGTACCCGCCGGCCGGCTCGCCCCCTCCCGGGTGCCTGCGGCCGCGGTGGGCTCGGGAGTCGGGGAGGCGGGTTCCGCACACTCTCCGGCCTGGGTCTTCGAGGCGCCCGGCCTTGCCTCAGAAGGATGCGAGGACACCTCTGCCCACGCTGGCTTGCGGTGTCGGGAGGCAGGAAGCCATGGCCATCGCTGGGGAGCTTGGCAGAAAAGATTTTGTGTTAAGAAGCAGGCAGAGAGGTCTTGAAAGTGGTTTAGTTCCGTCGGGGACATTAGGGGACATAATTTTATTTCGATTCTATATTTTGTCGTTTATTTTGGTGGTGTTGGGGGGAAGCGCAGGACAGAGGCCGACGCAGCGCCCTAAGTCCATGGCCGTATTACCCAGCTGATCGAGAAAAAGAACCACCCAGCACGTAGAGCTCACAGCGCTTCCGCAGTCACGGGCCATTTAGGAAAGTGCTGCCTATTTACGTGTGTGTTCGGTCGGGTCCTACTCTGCGACCCCACGGACTGTAGTCCACCAGGCTTCTCTGCCCAGGGGGTTTTCCCGGCAAGAATACTGGAGTGGGTTGCCGTTTCTTACAGATGAGACCAAAAGTGACGTGGGAATTTAGAAGAGACGTCTGACTTCGAGGAGAACTACCTAAGAACCAGTTGACATGTCTCTGCCACCAGCGCGGGGCTCATGGCTGTGAGGAGAGCCTGAATTTTCTTTAAGGGAAAGGGTCTTCTTGAACCTTGGCCTGGGACTGTGTGTTTCCTTGTGTCCCTGCGCAAGCGCGCTCCGGAGAGAAGTTGCGCGGGCAGCTCCCACTTGGGGGTGGATGCAGAATTTTTGATATTACTTTTCGGCGAAAAGGGGCCGGGGAGTGGACCACATGCAAGCCTTGGGCTGTGATCCTCATGGGAAGCCTCCCAAGGGCCCCAGAGAGCGCGGCGCGCTGGACTCTAGAGGTGCCTGGGCCGCGGTGCGGCCTCCTCCGGTGTCCTGCGTGTTGTAAGGCGGGCTCTGCGTTCGCTGGCGCTTCCCGCGGCTTGCGGGTGGGGAAGGGCCCGGAATTCCACCTATCGGGCGGTGACACAGGGTGCGCCCGACTCTGGTTTTGCTCACCATCGGGCGCCCAGTGAACAGCTTGGAGTTTTGGGTAGACCTGAAAACTTTCCCCCCGTCAACCCTCAGTACCTGATCCCATCATCCCTGCTTCGAGGAGAAACCTGCACATCTCTGGCCAACGTCGGGTGCCCGGCGGCGTCTTTGGCCCTAGGCTGGGCTCCGAGGTCACAGCGGTTCGCCGCAGCTCTGTTTTAGGGCCCGGCTCCTACCATCTCATCCACTATGGATTTCACTTACTCCCTGGCTGTCCCCCCACTTCTGAATGTGGACTATGTCTGGATGACTCTCCAACAGTGGCCCCAGGAAAAGCCCGGGCCCTTGCCCCCCAGTTGGAGGGTTCGGACAGAGCTTCTAGCTCATTGTGCTGGAATTAAGGGGTACTGATATTAATTCGTTTAGAATCATCTTTACATGGGATGGGAAATAAATACATTTAGAACGAGGAGGATTACTCATGCCTTTCCCTTCTCTTACCCTTTTTTTCCCCCAGGGCTCTATTGATTATGTTTCTTGTGTTTACAGGACAAGAAGGGGCTTTCCGGGAAACAGAATAATTTCGAGCGCAAAGCAGTGTATCAGAGGCAAGTCAGGGCACCCAGTTTGCTGGCCAAAAGCATTTTAGAAGGTAAAGCTACACAGAATTATCCTTTAGCCTTTTAAACTGTGTTCTCAGTGATTCTTATTATTTACGCACATGGCATCTTCACTTATCTGTGAAGGAGCAATCTGAGGGGGAATTGCTTTTTATTGGAAAATTTGGGTTTGGGAAGGAGATCAGGATTTGGGAAAATTAATCTCACATACCTCCTTTTTTTCCCACTGGTAATTTTGTTTTCTGCCTAGTAGTTAATGGGTTAACATGGAGTACATGTGAAATTTGCCCTAGTGTGAGGGATGTACAGATGCACTGCCAAGTGATCCCAGAGCAGATGTCCTGGAAGGAAATAAATTAAAAGAAAAGAAATCTTTAGTTTCATTTGGAACTAAACAGAATGAGTCAAGTGAGTTTAACAGCTACCCACTGCCTTTAGTCTGGGCAGTCCAGCCTTTAATCCCTCTTTTTAATTGTGCTCCTTTTCTCTCTGGATTATCTACTTAAATTGCAGTTATTCCACACTTCATTTTGCTGTATTGGCAGTTTGTAGATTGTAGAATGTGGAAAAAGTTTTGAATCACACAAGAGAAGTGGAGGTTGAATTTGAACAGAGTGATGTATGTCTCTCCGTGTGTTTGTTTTCTCTAAAGCTTGGGGATATATTACTTTTTCTTAAAATACTACTGATTTTTAAAAATGGTTCGGTTTGGGTATGGAATTTATTTATTGATATAATAAATAATATATTGACTGTCTCTCATCATTTAAAGAAAAGGAAAGTGTGTATTTGTTCTAATTGCTGCCATTTCAGAAGGGTCAGGTTGAAAAACAGATTTTTTTTTTTTTTAAGTAGGCATTTGAATTGTTTTTCCTATGTGGCTTCTGAATTGAGTTGTTTCTGGACAGGTTTTAAAGTTTGGTCATGTCTCACCCTGTGCTGTATACTTCTGACCTTAGAATGGCTTCTCATGCATTCAAAATGAATTTGGTTACAAACTGGGTAAACAGATTTATAACCATAGGGACCACACTGATAAATTGAAATTGTGCCAAAGCAACTTGAGAAGTGGGAGGACGAAATGGAATAGAAAATCCAAGTAAATAACTTTCTGGCAAGAGCTCACCATAGAAATGTACACATTCATTTTCAAATTATATTTTATTTGCAAATGAGTATGATGGGTTTGTCATTGTGTAAACACAAACATCACAATGAATCCTTCAGACAAACTTGACAGTGGTGAGTGCTTGGGGCTGATGAAATACTCAGTATATTTTATGCTGCCAGGAATTCGATTTATGTTTTATACTAATCTTTGTGTTTTACTTTATCCCTGTTTATAAGATGTATAATGACTTAATCTATGTTCTAGTGATTGCTTGTTCAACCATTTTGGTATCTGGCCAACATGATTAGTACTGGTGAAAAATGTTTTAGTTCAGTTATTTTCCATATAGCAGGGGATACTCTGGCCTTTGTACTGGTAGTCAGAGGTGGGGGTAGGGGCCTGGTTGAATTATGCACTGCAGTTTCTTTAACTAGTTAACAGCTCTTTTCAATTTTCTATGCTTTTCTGTTTCCTTAAGTCTTTCCTCTTTTTCTCCTCACTAATCTTCTTTAACTTTCTCTTTTTCCCTAGTTCTCCTTGGATTATTCTGCAACTGTAACAATGTGTACATAATGAGCCAACTTTAGAAAATAAAAGGGACATCAGCTCTAGGTATAGATATCTTTTTTTAAATAATGGAAAAAGGTGACATGGAGAGTAATAAAGAATTGATTGAAACAAACTGAGCAGGCCTGTCTTCTTAATATATAGGAACCTGGGGAGAATATTAAAATTTCAGCCAGTAAAGTGTGCCCGTCAAAATAAACCTATCATAACAACAAAAACAAAAAGTTACAGTATGGATATCCTTCCCTGGGAAGGGATTCATTTTAAATTGAACCCATACTTTTGCTTTCTGTATAAAAATACTAGTGATATGGAACTGTACATAATGTTGTGCTGATATGCATTGTTTCTGTTACCTTCTGGATTTCCAGATTTTTCCTTATTAGATGTTAATCTCTGTCATGTGCAATGCTTACTTATTTTAGGCTACCGCCCCATTCCGTCAGAGACTTATGTGGGAGGGAGTTTACCTCTACCTCCCCCAGTAAGTGACCGGATGAGGAAAAGGCGGGCCTTTGCTGATAAAGAGTTGGAGAACATTATGCTGGAGAGAGAATATAAAGAGAGGGAGATGTTGGAAGCTTCCCAAGCTGCTGCCTTATTCCTGCCCAACCGCATGGTGCATGGTTCTGAGTATAGCTCTTACAAAGGTGCCTACAGCCCCACCCCAGTGGAACCACCAAGCAAAGACTTCTGCAATTTTTTGCCCACCTGCCTTGATCTCACCATGCAGTATTCAGGCTCTGGGAATATGGAACTAATTTCTTCCAATGTCAGCGTGGCCACGACTTACAGACAGTATCCCCTATCCTCGAGACTTTTCGTTTGGCCCAAGTGTGGCCCCGTTAGTGACACCCTCCTCTACCAGCAGTGCCTGCTGAACGCTACCACGTCAGTTCAGGCCCTGAAGCCTGGGACCAGCTGGGACTTGAAGGGAGTACGACTGCAGGATGGACTTGGAGCAGATCATGACATGATGCCACCAAAATTGGAAGGCTCTGTGGTGCTGCCTCACACTCCTGAGGGCCACATCTTAAGAAGTGACCTTCAGGGTCACCAGGCCCTCCCGGAGAGGTCTGCGTTCTCCCCACCCCGGCGGAATTTCTCGCCTGTTGTTGACACGGACACCCTGGCAGCTCAAGGGCACGTCTTAACCAAGATCAGCAAAGAAAGCACCAGGCACCCTCTGCCACTTAAACATAATCCATTCCACTCATTATTCCAGCAAACTCAGAATGACAAATCAGGTCCTGAGTTGAAAACATCATCTGTCAAAGAGGCCTTTGAAGAGGCCCCTAAGAAACCCAGGGAGTGTTTAGTCAAGGAGAACCAGAAATACACATTTACAATAGATAGATGTGCAAAAGATCTTTTCGTAGCCAAACAAGTTGGAACAAAACTCTCAGTGAATGAACCCCTGTCATTTTCTGTTGAGTCAATTCTTAAGAGGCCTTCATCTGCCATCACTCATGTCTCTCAATGAAAGGCTGCTTAAATGGAAAGCTGGATTTGTTGCCGTCTCAGAGGATTCTTACCAGTCACTAATTTTTTTAAAGATAAAAGTTGTATAAAGAAATTTCTAATGTAAATGATGATTAAAAAAATTTTGTATATTCATATGCATGTACTTACCACATGAATATCTTTAAAGATGGAAATTGCTTATGTGCAAATTTTCAGGCTTTACATACCATTTCAAAAAGCAATAAAATTGACACTGTCTTCTAAAAGACCCAGAATTTGCTTAAGTAAATAGTTTCTCTGTCTAGGTAAAAAAGCAAGTATCCATGAAATGTGTTCTTTTTTTTTTTCTGTGATTCTGTGTATTTTCAGGTGCTCGTAATGGTTTCTGGGAGCCGTAGGGGAACACTCATAATGCCTTAGTTGTGCATTTTGGAGGGCATCTAAATGTAGGTATTCAAGACTAAGGCAAAAATAGCTATAAGGAGAACATAGGGAAGATTCAGTTTATAGAATCTTCATGTGATTGGACAAAGTTGAATTAATTTAAAGGGAAATGAAGTTTAATATTTATATGATATAGGTTCTTGGAATGGGTCCCAGTTTCCTTCTCTGATGGGCATCAGGCTTCCTTTCTAGGTTGAACATTCATTCTGTGATTTTTCAGGTTGCTGGGAGCCACAGAGCAGGTTCCCCTGCACATGGTGAACCCCAACTCAGCTCTGCGTTACTTTGTTCTTTCCTGGGATCTGGTGACAGCAGATCTCGTCACAACTTGCAGCTGATCTGGGAGTCTCAGCTTCATGTGTCCCACATTTTTGCCACTGTCAAAGGTATAGCTTTCAGTGTAGCTCTCTTCTGAGATAAAAACATTTTGTCTTCAAACTGCTTCAGCAGACAGTTGCCGGAGCCTGCAGATGTTTATCACAGCATAAGGGTGGCTTCTTGTTTCTTAAAACTTTCTCCCTGTTTTTAAGTTGTTAGCCCCTTGTTTTGTTCAACAAAATGTTATCTGTTGTTCTGTAAGATTGATAAAATGTCAGCAAGGCATTTATGAAAGTATGAAATTCATCCCTGAAGACTTCACCTGTGGACCTGGAATCAAGTACTAAGATGTTATGGTCATTTCAAACAATCAATAGCCAAATCCACCTCTTAATTTTGCCATGGAGTGAGGTTTTACTTCCAAGTCTGCTCTCATTGGGGAACAGGAATGCTCGGTGGGCATATGGAATGTGCCAAGACATTTAGCAGTTTGAAGAATTTCTTTTTCACTCTGAAAAACATTAAAAATTACTTAAGAATGATTTTTTGCTACTGATGAGCTCATATAAGGCTCAAGGGGTTCTCTGGATTGTTGCTTAAAATCAACAGCGGTTGCAAAAACAAGCCAGACTGTAGATTGATTTTCAGTTTGTACTTGTAAAATAACACTTGGTTTAGTTGAGTCAGATTTTCTTATTTTTACTATTGCAAACGCCAGAGTGAATGGAAGTATGCCAGAAAAAAGAAAATGAAAGTAGGTGGAGATCCCAATAACTTGAAGATTCTCGTTAAGTGGAAAGTGTTTTCCAGTCATGATGTCCTGGTGTCAGAGACAGAATCTTGCACTGCAGTTGCCCCTGTGCCCGCACCCCGAGTCATCTTTGTTTTATCTTTACAGTTACTAATTGTTATCCTCCTATTAGGAATTTTTTCTTCATATTAAGTATAAGGGCTTCCCTGATGGCTCAGCAGGTAAAGAATCTGCCTGCAATGCAGGAGACACCGGAGGTGAAGAATCGATTGCTGGGTTGGGAAGATCCCCTGGAGGAAGCAATGGCAACCCGCTCTAGTAATTTTGCCTGAAAAATCGCATGCACGAAGGAGCCTGGCCAACTATAGTGCAAAGGGTTGCAAAGAATAGGACACGATTGAGTGACTGAGCATGCACACACACATTGATTGTAAACAACGTGGAAACTAACTGCTGCAGAGGTAATGGGGGAAATCACATTAGAATAAAACCACATAAAAAACCCCATTGAGAAGGATTTCTCAACCCATAGATTTTTTCTTACCCTATTTTAGTATTGGGAATATATATATGTGTGTCAAATTTTTTACCCTTTTGTGTTCATTGGACATTTGGGCATATATTTTCTGACCTCTCCATATCATTTTAATCTCATTAAGTAAATCCAGTTGGCTGTGAATATTAGTAGTTTTCCTCACATTACCAGTGACCAAAATTTCACTGTTTTGAACATTTATGAGGGTCAGTACTTTCCTTGGTGAATATATTACTCTACCATGCATTAATTCTGCTGTAATGACGAGTTCTTGGAATTTCACATCTACCATCAGCCACTCAGTGGGAGCTTTGTGCTTGGCACTTTGCTGCTTTTAATCTTTTCTCTTCTGTAAAAGCTAGTATTTGGCTATATACAGTCTTCAGAGAATACTGTCTTCAACAAATTGAATTAAAATTTCAGTTTTTTTATGTTCAAAACAATAAATGGATTTGGCTTTAATCATTTTTAAGAACTTAAGGAATAGCAAAACATGGACCTTTCCCTCAATTTGACTGAACAGTACAATAATGCACTTTAATAACCTATTTTCCTTCCGTCTCAGTGGATCAAGCAGTTGTGAATCCTTTACAACAATGCTTCTCAAGCTTTAATGCATGATGAGTCACCTGGGAATCTTGATAAATGCACATTCTGATTCTGTAGGTCTGGAATGTCCCTGAGCTTCTGCATTTCTTTCTTTTTTTTAATTTTTATTTTTATTGGAGGCTAATTATTTAACGATATTATCTTGGTTGGTTTTGCCATACATGGATATGAATCTGCCCCGGGTGTACATGAGTTCCCCCTCCCGAACCCCCCTCCCACTCCCTCCTCCCCTTATCCTCCCTCTGGGTCATCCCCGCATACCAGCCCCGAGCATCCTGTAACATGCATCGACCCTGAACTGGTGATTCGTTTCGCATATGGTAATATACATGTTTCAATGCCATTCTCCCAAACCATCCCACCCTCACCCTCTCCCACAGAGTCCCAAAGACTGTTCTATACATCTGTGTCTCTTTTGCTGTCTCGTATACAGGGTTATCATTTGCATCTTTCTAAATTCCATATATATGCGTTAGTATACTGTATTGGTGTTTTTCTTTCTGGCTTACTTCACTCGGTATAATAGGCTCTAGTTTCATCCACCTCATTAGAACTGATTCAAATGCATTCTTTTTAATGGCTGAGTAATACTCCATTGTGTATATGTACCAAAGCTTTCTTATCCATTCGTCTGCAGATGGACATCTAGGTTGCTTCCATGTCCTAGCTATTATAAACAGTGCTGCAATGAACATTGGAGTACACGTGTCTCTTTCAATTCTGGTTTCCTTGGTGTGTATGCCCAGGAGTGCGATTGCTGGATCATATGGCAGTTCTATTTCCAGTTTTTTAAGGAATCTCCACACTGTTCTCCATAGTGGCTGTACTAGTTTGCATTCCCACCAACAGTGTAAGAGGGTTCCCTTCTCTCCACACCCTCTCCAGCATTTATTGCATGTAGACTTTTGGATAGCAGCCATTCTGACTGGTGTGAAATGGTATCTCATTGTGGTTTTGATTTGCATTTCTCTGATTATGAGGGATGTTGAGCATTTTTTCATGTGTTTGTTAGCCATCTTTATGTCTTCTTTGGAGAAATATCTGTTTAGTTCTTTGGCCCATTTTTTGATTGGGTCATTTATTTTCCTGGAATTGAGCTGCAGGAGCTGCTTGTAATTTTTGAGGTTAATTCTTTTGTCAGTTGCTTCATTTTCTCCCATTCTGAAGGCTGTCTTTTCACCTTGCTTGTAGTTTCCTTTGCTGTGCAGAAGCTTTTGATGTTAATTAGGTCCCATTTGTTTATTTTTGCTTTTATTTCCAATATTCTGGGAGGTGGGTCTTGGAGGATCCTGCTGTGATTTATGTCGGAGAGTGTTTTGCCTACGTTCTCCTCTAGCCGGACTTCAGGCTCTACTACAAAGCCACAGTCATCAAGACAGTATGGTACTGGCATAAAGACAGAAATATAGATCAATGGAACAAAATAGAAAGCCCAGAGATAAATCCATGCACCTATGGACACCTTATCTTTGACAAAGGAGGCAAGAATATAAAATGGAGAAAAGACAGTCTCTTTAGCAAGTGGTGCTGGGAAAACTGGTCAGCCACTTGTAAAAGAATGAAACTAGAACACTTCCTAACACCATACACCAAAATAAACTCAAAATGGATTAGAGAGCTAAATGTAAGACCAGAAGCTTCTGCATTTCTAACATTCCTCCCAGGGCCTGCCCGTGTTGCTGTCTTCAGACCACGCTTTGAATAGCAAATGTGTACATTTCTATTCTTTCAATGCACATTTAACACACTCTTCTGTGCATTTTGGGTTCTAATGCAATAGAGTCGTCATGAATAATTTAATATTGGGTTAGCCAAAAAGTTCGTTTGGCTTTTTCCGTAACTATGAGTTATTAAAAAAAAATTTCCCTCCAAAGCCATAGAACATCTGACATCAAGAGTGAATATTAATGTAAACTATGGACTTTGGGTGATTATGATGTGACAGTGAAAATTCATTAGTTAAACATTCCACTCTAGTGGGGATATTGATAAGGGGGAGGTTATACATGTGTTGGAGAAGGGGGAACATGGGAGATCTCTGTACTGTCCCTTCAGTTTTGCCATGTCAGTTACGAAAGTTTCCTTTTCTCTGACCCTTTGGGGGCAGAAGTAGAAGACCTAGGCAAAGTCATAAAGCAAACAAGTTGCTTCTGTTTTCCCTTTTTTTTAATGCCTAGATATTCTTTCAATTTGGTTAAAAAGTAATATGTATTTTCAATTGTGATAAAATACACATAGCATAAAAATCACTATCTTAACCATTTTTGAGTGCACAGTCAGTGGTATTTAAGTATATTCACATTATGTACAATCATAACTGCCATCCCTCTCCAGAACTCTTCACCTAGCAAAACTGAAACCCTTTTACACACTAAACGATAACTCCTTGCTCCCCACAGCCCTTGACAAACATCGGTCTACTTTTATTTATTTATTTATGACTGTGCTGTCTTCCTTGCTTTTGTGTGGGGCTTTTCTCTAGCTGTGGTGAGCGGGGGGGCTCCTGTCTAGGTAGGGTGTATGGGCTGCTCTGTGGTGACTTCTGTTGCGGAGCACAGGCTTTCTAGTGCTCGGGCCTCAGTCGTGAGGCCTGGGCTCAGTAGTTCCTGGACTCTAGAGCACAGGCTCAGTAGTTGCGGCACACTTGTTTAGTTGCCCTTCAGCATGTGGGATCTTCCCAGACCAGGAATTAAACCCGTGTCTCCTGCATTGGCAGGTGGAGTCTTAAACGCTGAGCCACCAGTGAATTCGACTACTCTAGGTACCTCGTATAAGTGGAGACATAATATAATGTGTTTGTCCCTTTGTGACTGACTGGCTTGTTTCACTTAGAATACTGTCTTCAAGTTTCATTCATGTTGCAGACAGTGGTCTTCCACTGCATGTGCATTCCACTGCAGTGTACTCACCTGCATGTACGTGCAATGCACATTTTCCTTATCCTTTCTTCTGTTGATGAACACTTCGGTTGCTTTAATGCTGCTGTGAAAATGGGTGTGTAACTTACCTCTTCCCCTGGTCCTCACTTCCTGATTTCACTTTCCCAACTTCAAGAACTCCGTTTTCTCAAGTGTGCACCCATCCCATATGGTTTCCCTCTCTCCTAGCGAGTGAACCGTCTCCATTCCTCACCAAGTTAGCTCTGCTTTGCCCAGAGAGGCTCCAGTGTCAGTCATGTACCTTTTAATGTGAGTTTAAGTGAGTATGTTATCACATCGCCTTCATTTAAAAGCCTAATTCTAATTGTAGACTGAAAGACTTGCATTAACTTGTATTAAGAAACTTTCTGGAATGTCTTCTGGAAAGTCTCAGCAGTGCTAAAGAGCAAAGAAATGGCTGAAGGTCAGGATGAAGTAAGAAAAGGAGACTCTGCAATTCCCTGTAGAATAATAAAGACATCACTTCATTTTGAGGCTGGATTTTCAATTGGGACTAGAATTCTACTGGCCATCCTGGTTTTATTTATTTTTGGATTAACTTTCTTTGTTCCTATTCTAGGTCTGTGAGCTTAGGCTTATTTCCTAATAAGCCCTGGGGCTGTTAGTTTTTGATATGGCTGGATTCTGCAGTTTGTACACTTTGGTTTGTGGCACCCACTTATATTTATTTTAATGGTTGTACCAAGCTTTTATCATACTCTGCTATCCTTAGTTATGTTGTTTTTTAGATTGTTATATCTGAACATGTTTAGAGTATGTGGTTATTCATGGAATTCAGTTTAATGAACATCAACTGAGAACTTTTTGTATGCCAGATACATGCTGGTAAGTGGGCCTATATTATTTAGGTTCTTTTAAGTAGAAAAAAGAACCCAGAAGACTACTTAAGTTATTTTTTTTAATAAGATTTTATTTTAAAGAGAAGGAAATAAGGAGGATGGAAATCTTAACACTTAGCAGGTCTCCCAAAGACTGGGACATGGTCTGAACACTATGAGGTCTAGCAACCTTGCTTCCTTGTTGTTCCCTTGGTAATTAATGCGTGACCTAGGGAAAATGCTTGAAAGTGCTAGTTGCCTCTTCAATATCTACTCTCCTCTCCTTTAGTAACAGAGCCCTCAATTTATTTGGACTGGTGACAAGCACAGCTAAAAGTCTGCATTTCCAGCCTGATTTGCATCTAGGTGTGACAACCCACTCCAATATTCTTGCCTGGAGAATCCCATGGCCAGAAGAGCCTGGTGGGCTACAGTCCATGGGGTCAGAAGAGTTGGATATGACTGAGAGACTTAGCACGCATATACGTGGCTATTGTGACACAGGTGGACAGCCATGAGTAGACTTCAGGATATCTAACAGACTGAAACCACAAGGAGGAGCACATTTGGATTTTTTCTGTTTTGCATTCTTTATTCCTGGAATTTGGAAGAATCCTGTAGCATGTTATGACATTGAGGTTGGCAGCCATGTTCAAAGGAGGCTGAAGCAGGAAATAAAAAAAGCCTAGATGCCTGTTTCTTTAGAGGATCTGCTATAGCAGCCCTCGATTGCTTTCGTCTTTTCATCTTTTATGGGAGATACTGTGTGCATGAGCTGTTGTCACTGGCTCATGGTTACAAACAGCTGAATGTAATCCCTTTTGGTAAAGTGGGGAGGGTTCCTCCATTCTGATGAAGCATCTGCTGGGTGTGCCTGCTTTTCCTCTGTTCCCATTCTCTTTTCTCTAAATTTTCCTTCCCTTCTTTACTATTATCTCTCCATGGATCTTTTGGTTTCTTTCTTTGCTATTGTTCCATCATACTGTAACTCCTTCCTCCATACCAAGAGTAGGATCCGAAGGGTTCAGCTAATTCCTATTGTCTTGTTTTATCCAAGCCTTACAGGTAAGTTACTTGGACTTGGTCTCTGTGGGGAGTCCTGTGTAATAAGCCATGGTACTCTCCATTAGGAAACCTCTCACTGGATGTAGGGGGCTCTTGGAATATTAATATACTATATCCCCTTACAAATTAGTTAAAAATATGAATAAGACATGGTCCCTGCACCCTAAGGGCTCAGAACCTACTGAAGCAGAAGCATACATATGCTTAGTGGGTTTTTTGTTTTGTTTCATTCTTTATAAAAATCCAACTCTAAGTCAGATGATAATGATAAAAGAGCTAACTTAGGTTCTTTATTTTTTGTCTGAAACTTTTCATGCATTATTTCATTTAATTCATACAAAGTTTAACTTGTGAAGTAGACATAATTGTTATCCTCACTTGACATGTAAGAACACAGGCTTAGAGAAGTAGCCTGCCCAGGATCACACATTGGGGATGTGACTGTGTAGGGAAGAATCCCAGGTCACTGGAATTTCAGAGAGTGTACTCTTAACCTGCATCTTATGCGACCTCACAGAAATGAAACGAAGCTCCTTTTCATGCCCATTATCTTGGTGTAAGAGGATAGAGAGGTGGGAGATCTGAGTTCCAATTCATGCTTCCTCTTTCTGTCCTTTTGCTTCTCAGATTTTGTTTCCATCTGTAAACCAAGGCTTGATGAAATGGGCCTGAAAGACTTGGCTGTTGAAAGGCAGAGTCTGCATCCTGGTGGACCACATGCTTGTCACGTGGCAAGAAGACGCAACAGAACCCCTGAGCTGTGGTGGCTCTGGCTGGTCTGTTCAGCCTGGGCTCCGTCTGTAGCGTTAATCCTCTGGAAAGAGACTCTTTAAAATCCACTTTATGTGGAATAAAGCTAAATTGTCCAGGGGGACATCTGAAGCATGAACCAGAGGATGTGTTCAAGAAGCTTACCCTGATGCTGAAAAGCCTCCAACAGGAAACAGACATGGCTCATAGTCACTAAGTCAGCTCTAGTCTACTTTTTATATGGCATTTCTCTTCCTTTCTCCACTCACTTAAATGACCAATATTCTTAATATGAACCTGTTCCCTTAGATTGCTTCCAGGAGGCAGCATGGCAAACTGGAATGCATACAGGCTTGGAGTTAGGTTAAAGCAGTTTAAAATTTAGCTCATCCTTGGCCAGTCATCTCACTTCTCTGAACTTCTCTTCTCCTTGGTGCAGTGGAGACAATAACATCAGAGAGAATTGTTAAGAGGATTAAGTAGTTTAATGTATATAAAGGGCCTGATCCAAATCCAGTTGCTCTCCCTACCTTTGACCCGTGATATTTCCTAGAAGGTATTTCTCTTCACCAAGAGTCTGTAACTTCAAACAGTCTGCAAGAATTATATGGTTTTAAAGACTAATTATAAAGGTGGAAAAATTTAGCCTCGAGATTCTGCAGAACTGTAGACTATGTCATTTAATTTTATAACATAATAAACATAAAGTTATCATAAAAGCAAACACATGCTATAATAAAAATGAGTCATTTTGTACCCACCCATAATATGGACTTCTTTTCTAGATTTTAAAATCTAGAAATAGTTTAAACTATTAAAAAAATAGGTGAAGAATGTACATGGTGCAAGACTACAAAGAATATACAGTGTAAAGTAAGGTCCTGAATCCCCTCTTCAGAATCAACTGCTATTGCTCATTCATTACACATCTTTCCAGAGATAGTCTGTGAACACAGATGCATGAATGGGAGATGACATGTGCAGATTCTGCACTTTGCCCTTAGTACTGTATCCTGGCACACATTCCATGCCAATTCATGTTTAGCTGCTTTAATGTTGACTTAATGTAGACTCTGTGTCTTGAACTAGATTTTCAGAGATGACCTTCTCAGATGGTAAAGAATCCGCCTGCAATGCAGGAGACCCGGGTTCAATCCCTGGGTCGGGAAGATCTCCTGGAGAAGGGCATGGCTACCCACTCCAGTATTCTTGCTTGGAGAATTCCATGGACAGAGGAGCCTAGCTGGCTACAGTCCATGGGGTTGCAAAGAGTTGGACACCACTGAGCGACTAACACACAGTATAGTCTGCTCTCTGTATCCATAGATTTCACATTCACAGTTTCAACCAATGAGCTGCATTCAGTTGAATTAGTGAGTGCAGAACCCTCAGTACTGAGGGGTGACTGTATTCATTGTACTGCATGATTTTATCTACAGGATTTGAGCTTCACAAATTTTGGTGTCTGTCGGTGTTCTCAGAACCAATCTCCCATCCACTCCCTTTGAATACAGAGAGAGAGGCCTGTGCAAACTTTCACTGTGTAGAGGAGGACCCTGCTGCTTACAGGAGTGTGAACTGTTCAAGGTTGCTGCTGCTGCTGCTGCTGTTGCTAAGTCACTTCAGTCGTGTCCGACTCTGTGTGACCCCATAGACGGAAGCCCACCAGGCTCCCCCGTCCCTGGGATTCTCCAGGCAAGAACACTGGAGTGGGTTGCCATTTCCTTCTCCAGATCCCTTGATTTTCATTCTGGTGAGCTTTCCTTGTCACCAGGCTGTGGATGAGTATAGGTGTGTGCACAGACATGTGTAAGCACATTGGCCAGTGATTTAGCTAATACCTACTACTTATGACATGGTGCCTTTCATTTAAAAGTTATAACAAACCCTTTCATTTAAAAATCATAACAAGAGATACAGACACAAATGAGGAGCGTGAGCTTGAGTAAAGAATCTTCAAAGTTTTTGGTTCTCTCAGGCTCTAAAATCCATACCCTTTGGCACTGCACCCAACTTTCTCTCTCCCTCTTGGAGGTGACAGTTTCAGGAAAGTGGGGACAAAGGATGCAAAATGGTGTAAAGTGATTAGATTTTGATTAAATGTGAAGTACTTGCCTGGTGGCTCAGACGGTAAAGGATCCGCCTGCAATGTGGAAGACCTGAGTTCGATCCCTGGGTTGGGAAGATCCCCTGGAGGAGGGCATGGCTACCCACTCCAGTATTCTTGCCTGGAGAATTCCCATGGAGAGGAGCCATGGGGTCACAAAGAGTTGGACATGACTGAGCGACTAAGTGCACACACACATACTTCCAGTAAAACAAATGACTTTGCTGAATCTTGAGGGAGAGGCACATTGTGTTGTATTGGCAGAGGTGAGGGTGGCTGGGAAGATAGGTCATTAGGAAGTGTGGGTCAAAGTTGCCTGCAGGTGTGGTGAGGGCCTTACAGCTTCGTAATGACTGCCCAGTCTGTAGGCGCTCTCAGAATGACACTGCTAACTGACTTCTTGTTCGTAAGAACCAAACCTGTCAGCCAACTTGGTCAGCATCCCACTTCCTGCTTTTAAACCATGGCATGTGTTGCCCAGTTTCATTTCCCTCTTTTCCCTGGAAAGTGCTCCCTTATCAGACTTGGAAGACAAAATCATTCGAGCCACCTTCACTCACAGTGAAAACACCACTGTATTTCTCATTTATGATGCAGGTTTAGATTCCTGCAGGGCCTGCCTTGCAGCACTGAATCACAGTGGATCCTAAGGCTGTGTCCACGACAGAGTAGACTGTGAACAGCAGATGACACAGTAGTGTGGCCACAGCCATGGTGGCTGACTGCCTCTGGCCAGGAGCTGCCTTTTTCTGGCAAGTTGAAAAGCAGTCCCTGCTCACAGGTCGTGTCATGAATGTTTCCTCCCTATTTTGCATTGAATATGTGTGTGTATGTGAGTGTGTGTATAATCTTTGTTTTCTTTCCTCTCTTAGTCCCTTATCACATAGCATAAAATGTATTAATTTTATATTACAGTATTTAAATATTAATTTTACATCATAGTTATGGGATATGATGAAGAGTAGACATGACTTAAGGACTTTACCTCCTGTTTGTTCTGAGGTAGAGGTTACTGTGATTTCAGCCTACAGAAGATAGTTATATCATGTTAGGCAGAATTATGACCTTATTACTATTTTATTTAAAGATCAAGTATGGTTTAAAGAGATGCATGTGGATGCCAGTTTGACAAAGGGTTAATCTTACCATGTGAACTTGGTGGGGCTGCAGTGTGCCCAAGATTAAACACAATTCTGGCTGTGTCTAAGAGGGTGGTTCCCAATGAGATCAACATTTGAGTCGGAGGACTCTGTAAAGTAGACTGCCCTCCCTACTGTGGATGGGCATTGTCCAGTCCATCAAGGGCCCAGATAGAATGAAAGGCAGAGGAAGGAGGAAGGAGTCCCTTTTTCTAGCCTCACTGCATGAACTCAGACATCTTATCTCATCTTCTGCCTTTGGACTGAGGTTTACACTTGGCTCTCTTGGTTTTCAGGCATTTGGACTCATACTGAATTACACCATTGGCTGTCCTGGGTCTCCAGCTTGCAGATGGCAAGAATTTCAACCTCCATAATCTCATCAATCAGTTCCTCATCACTCACAACTCTTGTAGCTTTCCTATTGAAAACTCATGGGGTTGGAGTTTGTAAATTTAACTCCAGAGCTCTGCTTGCCTTTTGGTGCACCTGCTACCAGGCAGTGGTGATTAATTATGATCTCATGCATCAGATAGTTACTGAGGAAACATGGATTAGCATGATTTTCCATCCAGCTAGGGGAACTAACACTCTTCATAAACTTCTTATTGGGATGTACACACTTTTTGTATAATTTTGTGCAAGATACGAATATTCTATGCCTTTCTGTTCTTGTCCATAAAATGGAAATACTTACATATATGTCACTGGGATGTCACACAGATTTAAATTAGGTCTTGAATTGTGTGCACTCAATAAGTATATGCTAACTTTGGAGAGTTACTATATCAATGTTCATTTGTGTATCAATTGTGTATCAATTTTTATTTGTGGGAAAGCCTTTTAGCTTAAAGCCTACTTTTATGATCAAGAAAGATTTTTAGAATGTGGATGTTCATAACCAATAGGTTCCCAGATCACTGCTAGACATAGTGTTGATTTTTAAACAAGTTGTATTTTTCTAGAGTATACTATTTTGAAACACTTAATCAGAATCCAACACTCTTTCTGAGAAAATAAAGGATGCAGTTTTTTCATAATTCATCACTAGAAAAACTTGGATACTTATGAGCAAAGAATAATTCAATTTTTTTTCAGTATCTAATTTACTGATAATGAAGTAATGACTGAAAATGGCTTTACACTCAAGGTGAAGCCTACTGAGGATGAGAATGCCAGATGTTAGATGTTGCCAAATCAGGACAGGATAGAAATGTTCCTCTTTCCAGACTCTTAATGTAATCCTTAGGTCTTTTATTCACAGGAGACCTAAACCGTAAATAATACAGAATAAACTAGGATGCTGAAATGAAGATAGGGGCAGGGGTATTTGAAAGGCATATTCATGATTCATTTATACTTGTTCTCAAAATTCAATGTATCTTGAATAATTTTGATAGTGTATCCTGCAGATTTAGGACATCAAAAAAAGTAAGTTTTTTGATGTAGACTAGATTTTGGGTTTGCAGAGATACCACTGCCCTCCATAAATGATATGTACCTGGGAGAAGAATATCCACTCACCAATTCCTGCTGACAGGATTGTGTATTGGGTGTTGTGTTAGAACACTTTGTGTTGCAAGTGACAGAAATCTGACCCTTAAGCATTTAGTTTAAGCAGAAGTGGAGAATATTTGAAATACAGGGGTTTCTTATAAAATTGAGGATTTATAAATAAAATCTCAAAAGAAGCAAGGACGTGTTCAGGCTTACCTTCAGGAACAACTGGAACTGGGACATTTATCTCTGTACCAGCTTCTCTCATGTCTAACATCTATCATGGCTTCTTCTTGTGGTATTCCTCCTTCATTCTCTCTCACTGCAGACCAAGTCCCTCCCAAGCATCATATTTCATAGCTTTCACCCCTGAGAACACTGAATTCCTACCTTTGTTCCAGTAAAAGTTCTGGGAAAGAACTCTGGTCAGACTTGGGTAAAGTACCATCCTTGGACCAATCAACCCTAGCCAGGAAGATGAAGAGATAGGGCCTAGGCATTGCTACCAGAGACCAGAAGAGAGACTCCTGAGTCAAGTAGACCCCATTTGGTACCAACCACACTTTGCTAGTCCAAGGTCTCTTTAGATGCTCAGGCATCTCTTCATTTCCTGAAAAAAACCCTGTACACTTGCTATGTTCCTATGCTGAAATCCAGGTATGGAAATCTGGAGGAACTCTGGATGATGAACCTGGAGACCACATAATAATCTCTAGCCCAGGGGAAAAGATCCTCTTGGCCATAGGATAAAGGTGTAGAGAAATTTCTTGCACCACACACCCTAAAGGAATACACATTTCTTAGAGCCAGGGGTGAACATGAGCACTTTGGCATTTTCTTTTCCCCATCAAAAGACGTGTCAAACCACTAACACATTCATTTCTCTCACTTCCTTTACAAAGGCTCATCCTACCTCCCCATCTTTGAGATACTCAGTGGAGACACTCACTGGCTTTGATATCATAAATAATTTTTTCTTTTGGATGAAGGTGTTTGCTGAGGCAGCAGATTTCCCTGCTTTATTCTTTATTTGTGCGTTAAAATATAATAGGTCTGCAGTTTTAATCCTGGACCAGAAAGAACATAAAACACGTTTGATCTCTGGTTTGTGATGGAGCTCCTTAGGTCTTGGATAGATTACTTCTGAATAGGTGCCCTTTGCCCAAAATTCCAGCGAGTACTCCAGGGCAAAGATAAACTGTGTCTCCAGAGATGAAAGGACAGTTGTTTTTCCACAAAACCTCATAAATCAGTTTTGATATTGTTTATGTTTGATTTATTTTTTCAGGCACAACATTAGGGCTGTTCGGTGCATTTAACTGAAAATATTTGTTTAGAGTCCTGGGTTTTCTTTTGTGATGAAAACTGTTACCTCAAAAAATGAGCTGATAAATTGCAAGGCAAAGTGAAATGAACATCCATCCAGCATCAGGCTCTGAGAGTCCAACATCTGATTGTACTTAGTGAGGAGGAAACTTGAAAAAAAATCAACCCAACTTTCATTTCTTGCTTCTTTTATCCTTAAGCTCAGCAATAAACTAGCACTCTTTGGTTAAAAAGTCAAGGGAACAGATGTATCATACGGTGCTTCAGCATGTATATTTCAAGCGGAGCACGTAAAGTATGCGAACGCCTCTCAACCCTCAGTGGGGAGAGCCTCAAGGAGCATGCGCCGCGCTGCTGTCAGTCACCAGGGCACATCCCTGAAATTATAGCTCCTCTAGTTCGCTGGAGCTTGGTACACCAAGGGATGCACTTCTGGAGGCTGGCTGCTCATTTCACAGAGAAGAAGTAAGTAGGTTGACCTGTACAGAGCTGAAACACCAACATTTGACAGCTGGTAGGTCACAAGCAGAGCCTGGAAACCATACTGTTGAAAACTAGGGAGGCAGTTTAAAAAGGCACTGAGTGCAAGGTCTCGAGTTCTGTCCCAGAAGACCTGGGCTGTGTTCCACCTGGCCCTTGCTAGTCAGATGAAGTTATTTAACTTTCTGCTCCCCAAACTGGGCCTATCTGTGTTTGCCTCGGAGAACTTTTAGGATGAATGACAGTGCGTGCGTCTGTGTTGGTCTCTCAGTCCTGTCCAAGTCGTTGTGACCCTTTTGGACTGAAACCTGTCAGACTCCTCTGTCCCTGGGATTTTTCAGGCAAGAAGGCTGGAATGGATAGCCATTTCCTCCTCCAGCAGATCTTCCTGACCCGGGGATTGAACCCGCTATTCCTGTGGCTCTGGCAGTGCAGGTGGATTCTTTACCTCCTGAGCCAATGAATAACAGTAGTGTGCGTAAAATGATATTCTTATGCTCTAGTAGGAAAAGGAGTGCGTCAAGGCTGTATATTGTCACCTTGCTTATTTAACTTATATGCAGAGTACATCATGAGGAACGCTGGGCTGGAAGAAGCACAAGCTGGAATCAAGATTGCTGGGAGAAATATCAATAATCTCAGATATGCAGATGACACTACCCTTATGGCGAAAGTGAAGAGGAACTCAAAGGCCTCTTGATGAAAGTAAAAGAATAGAGTGAAAAGGTTGGCTTGAAGCTCAACATTCAGAAAATAAAGATCATGGCATCTTGTCCTATCACTTCATGGGAAATAGATGGAAAAACAGTGGAAACAGTGTCAGACTTTATTTTTTTGGGCTCCAAAATCACTGCAGATGCTGACTGCAGCCATGAAATTAAAAGACGCTTGCTCCTTGGAAGGAAAGTTATGATCAACCTTGATAATATATTAAATAGCAGAGACATTACTTTGCCAACAAAGGTCCGTCTAGTCAAGGCTATGGTTTTTCCCATGGTCATGTATGGATGTGAGAGTTGGACTGTGAAGAAAGCTGATCGCCGAAGAATTGATACTTTTGAACTGTGGTGTTGGAGAAGACTTTTGAGAGTCCCTTGGACTGCAAGGAGATCCAACCAGTCCATTCTAAGGGAGATCGATCCTGGGTGTCCATTGGAAGGACTGATGCTAAAGCTGAAACTGCAATACTTTGGCCACCTCATGCAACGAGTTGACTCACTGGAAAAGACTCTGATGCTGGGAAGGGTTGGGGGCGGGAGGAGAAGGGGACGACCAAGAATGAGATGGCTGGATGGCATCACCGACTCTGTGGACATGAGTTTGAGTGAACTCCGGGAGTTGGTGATGGACAGGGAGGCCTGGCGTGCTGTGATTCATGGGGTCACGGAGAGTTGGACACGACTGAGCGACTGAACTGAACTGAACTGAGTGTAGACTGTATTTTTTTTTTTTTAATTAGAATTCATTACATATAAGAAAGGCTTCATTCAACTTTTTAAATTCAAAAGCTGGAAAGGACCTTTGAAACGATCTGATCCGACTTCCTCATTTTGAGAGACTTCCTGATTTTGAGGCAGTGGCTTTTCCCAGGAAAGGATGGGCATAACAGGCTGGAGAAGGCACATGTTTCAGCTTTGGCATGGTACTCCTGCTAAACCATGCTGCTGTCAGACTCTAGGTGCCACCAGGGCAGGGCTCCCGGAGGTGTATTCAGTGCCCGTTATGGTGCCTGGCATTCGGTGAAAGTTTGTTCAGCTGATAAATGAAACTCAGGGATGCTAAACTTTAACCAGAAGAGATCATTTTTTTTGCTTTGTGTTTCAGCTTCTACATCTTTCTGAAGAGTCAATGAGCAAAATATTGTGAACTGCTTATTACATAAGACAAATTACTAAAGAGCTTAATATGTGTACTGAACAAAAAAATGGGATATTTGAAGGAAAACTGCTAACTGATATATGACAGTGCAGTTGAAACCCTAATCATTCTTAGGCTGTTAGGAAATACTTTTTTAGATGTCTGATTTACACCTAGGATTATGATATGTTAAATTGAGAAGAGAGGTTAGATGATTGTGGTTACCAAACATCCTACAGAATATGCACAAACAAAACTAGTGAACAAATTGTTCTCTTGATAGTTCCAAAATGCCTTTAGGAATTAGTAGTGGCTCACATCTTTTTTTTTTCCCTAAGAGTTAGGATCAGATAAATATGCCTGTCCCTCTTCTCAAAAACACCCTTTTTGTAGGCTCAGGCCAGGATTCTTGGTCTGGTTTCCTGTGTGGCCATGCTCGCTTTGCTCAGTAAGCGAATGGAATCCACAGAGAACCCCTTGACCACTGTTGGCCACCTGCCATCCACTACTCCTACCTCTTCCTGTCATGTAAGGAAGGATGGCCAGATGAAGGGTGGTTAGACTCTGAAGGTCTGGCACATGGGACTTCAGTGTTCTAAACCAGAGGAGCTTCTGTTGAATCTGTCCTTCTTTGTTGGGGAGCAGAGCTAGATAGGAGCAGGTGGCTTCCCAGGCAGTCTCATACTTGGTGCCTTGATGCTCTGTAAATATGTATCCAATTTTTATTTAGGCTGCATGGGAGAAGCATGAGTGGTGCTCTGCTTCTCTGTTTTCCCAAATAATTCAACTCCAGCCCCAAACATATTTATCTTTGTGAAACAAAAGCCTTGCATTCTGATTGAGTGCGGTCATTTGTTCACCTAAATGATTGAGCAAGCCTCTTATTGGTGGCAGTTTAAACAAGGTTACCGTGGACAGCCTTGCAGGTCATATGTAAATGACATCTGCTGGAGTTATGCAGACTCTGCATTATGATCTTGGTTCCCTGAGTTTAAATAATTCTTATTATTTTTCGTGTGTTTCCCTGGGAGAGGGGCCACACACAGTCCCACCCCACACAATTTATATCTCAGTTCTTTTCTAACCTTCCAAAGTACTCTTGGTAACATGAGTGTTAGGAAAAATAATTTTTTCCATCTTGCTATAATTCTAGTGATATTTTTAGCACCTCTTAAATACTAGCACCCCAGGCAACTCCTACCTGACCTACCTCTTATTCTGGCTCAGTATGGAATAGAATATAAAAAAGAGAAAAAAAAAGAAATTTGTGGTAATGAGAGATCACTGGAGACATTTATAAGCTCATAAAATATAGGTGAACTTCCAATGTGCGATGCTTATCCAATGTGTGGATCACCATTTTTCAGAATTCACTGAAGATCCAAAAAATTAGGAGTCAAATCTATTTTAGTTCATTTTGTTCCTTGTCAGTGAAGGAAATAATGAACTATAAACTGTAAGACTTTATATCATTTCAGAGGGTTTTCATGTGTATGATGTACTTTCTTTTTAAGGTGCAAACTTTTCAGTTCATAATACTTTACTGTCGTTCATTATTGGTCCATGTAAATCCCTCTTATTTTATTATTTTTTTCCCCTAATTCCCCAAACTCTGCTCCAAGTTCCTTCTTCTCAGTATATTTCCAGCTAATATGTTGATAATGAGTCTTTAAAGATGTGTGTGTCTTACTATAATATAGAGTGCTGTTTGAAACATATTTGTGTTTTTTATTGTGATTCAATCTTATATTTAATATCATATGGCTGTAGCTAGTTAGCTCAATATTTTTAACTGCTGCAAGTTAGTATCCACTGTATTTAAAAAATATTTAAAAAATTCTGGTAAAATATACATCACATAAAATTTGCCATTTAATTATTTTCAAGTGTACAGTTCTTTGGCATTAGGTACATTCACATGATTCTACAACCATCACTACGGTCTTTCTGCAGAACTTGTTCATTTTACCAAACCAAAAGTTAACTGTTAAACACGAACTCCACATTCTCCTTTTCCTTCAGCCCCTGGCAACCACCATTGCATCTACTGAATTTTATTATTCCCCTACTGATGGACACGGAGGCTATTTTCAAGTCCCAGTACCACAAACCCTACCACCACCAGTGATGTCATATAGATCCCCATGAAGCTGTGCAAGAATTTCTCTGACTTAATAGAACCAGAAGGAGATTTTAGAATCATAGAGGATACATGGTTTTCTAGAAAGACTGTACCAGTTTACAGTTTCCCCAAAGGTATCCCAAACTTTCTATTTTGCTATATCCTGCCTTCTCTAGAAGTAGCTACTTTTAATTTTCTTCGGTGGTAATAGTCTCATTTTCACTTAAATTTCTTTGTTTACTGAAGAATCTGAGCATCTCTTAATATTCTTTTTAGTTATTTGGGCTTCTGTTTCTGAGAATTACCTTTGTAATACTTTGCGCATTGTAAAATTGGAATTCCCACTTTTTCCTTATGGATTTTCAGGAGTTGTTTGCATATTATTTGGTGCAAAGTTCTTGCTGGTTTTGTGTTAAAAGTATTTCCCCTTAAATTCTCATCTCTTAATTTGTCTATGGTGTTCTTTATTATTTTTAAAAAACTTTTTATTTTGTATTGAGATATAGCTGATTAACAAACAATGTTATAAATTTTAAGTGAAGCAAAAGGACTCAGCCAAATGTAGCAGTTCTTCCCCAAACTCCCCTGGGAAGTTGATTGTTGATTATCCATTTCCATCTGACAGTGGAAACTGATAATTCTTTTTTTTCCTTTCCAGGTGGGCAGTGGCTCATCACCTCCCAAGATCAATCTCGTCTCAGTTGGGGGACAACATCAAGGTAACTTTGTCCTCTCTACCTGAAAAATTCTAGCATCTCTATTTGTACAAGAAGTCAGCCTTGCGAAATTCCTGTTTTTCTAACTTGCAAAATTCCTGTTTTTCTAATTTGTAACAAACTAGCCAGCAATGATGACAAAAATAGGATTCCAGGGGCGGGGAACACAGGGGAATCATTAGGTTCAGTTCAGTTTAGTTCAGTTGCTCAGTCATGACCAACTTTTTGCGACCCCATGAATCACAGCACGCCAGGCCTCCCTGTCCATCACCAACTCCTGGAGTTCACTCAAACTCATGTCCATTGAGTCGGTGATGCCATCCAGCCATCTCATTCTCTGTCGTCCCCTTCTCCCCCCGCCCCCAATCCTTCCCAGCATCAGAGTCTTTCCCAGTGAGTCAACTCTTCGCATGAGGTGGCCAAAGTATGTATGGATGTGAGAACTGGACTGTGAAGAAAGCTGATTGCCGAAGAATTGATGCTTTTGAACTGTGGTGCTGGAGAAGACTCTTGAGAGTCCCTTGGACTGCAAGGAGATCCAACCAGTCCATTCTAAAGGAGATCAGTCCAGGGTGTTCATTGGAAGGACTGATGCTAAAGCTGAAACTCCAATCATTAGGTTACCACCACCTATTTCTCTTTCATCTTTTTTATTCTTCAAGAAGCACATTTTATTCTTTTTGTTGTTGTTGTTCCCGAGTAACTTTATTTTGACACAATCAAATCATCAGTTTTTTAATGTTATCATTTATGTTTTAGTGTCTCTTCCAGAAGTCTTCTGCTAACCCTATATAAAAAATGTACTATTGTACATTTTCTTCACATTTTTTGTTCCCTCATATCTCATCTATATTTTCTTCATGAAGTTACCTCTCACATTTGTGCCTTTAATCTATCTGAAGTACACCTTTTTTACTAGTCTCATGTAAGTTCTAAGGTTCAGCCTTATTTTGCCTCATTGTGGTGATCTACTTTCCCATTGGAATTTATTAATATAAACTATTCATCCTTTTCTTCTTGTTTTGTGGTAGCAACTTTATCTCACATAAGTTCCCGTGTATGTGTGGTACTGCTTCTAAAAACTCTGTTCTTTTCAATTGGTCTGTTTGCCTATTCCTGGTTCAGTGCCGTGCGGTCTGCACAGCTTTGTAATATGTCTCAGTATCTGGTGGGGTGAGTGTCTCCTCCTTGATTGTCTGTTTCAAAATCACCTTAGCTATTTGTGGAATTTTACTTTCCCATATACATTTTAGAATGAGTTTATGGAATTCTTTAAAAAAATCCCCTTGGAAATTTGATGAGATTGCCTTGAGTATATAGATTAATTTGAGAAGTGTTGACATCATTTCAGTATTTCTCTATTTATTCAGACTTTTCTTTATGTACTTTAATAGAATATTTTTAGTGTTTCTTCTATAAAGGTCATATATTGTTAGTTCCTAGATACATTGTAATTTTTGTTATTGTAAATGGCATCTTACTTTCTAGTTCATCATTGCTAGCATAGAGGGATATTACTCTTTTTGTAGATTTATCTTATAACACCCTTGCTAAACTCTAGAAGTTCTAATATTAATAATTTATTGAAACGAGTTTTCTCTGTGGATAATGCTATTATCTGAGCACAGTAAGTTTTATCTTCTTTGTTTAATCCTTATACTTTTTACGTCTTTTTTTTTTTTCTTTTTTGCCTTATAGCATTTGTCAGTTTCTCCTGTTAAATGAAGAAGTGATATGGGGCATTCTTATTTGGTATTCATTATTAGTGGAAATAACTGAAATGTTTCTCTATTATATGTGATGTTTAATATAGGTTTGTGGCATGTAGTTTATTTAAACTCAGGGAAACAGTTCTCTGGGATCACTGATCTTTATTGAATGCTTTGTTTGCATGTTCTTAGATAATCATATGATTTTTCTTCCTTCCTTCCCACATCACATTATTAAGCATCTGTCCTATGCCAAAGAATGCTGAGAGGATAAAGTGAGAATTGGAGATTATGGGTAGACTTTTTGGAGATAATGAACGGTACCAGGGGCAGGTAAATCTATGGCTCTTTCGGGCTTCGTGGGAAGCAGTTGAAGGGGAAAAAGTGAGAGTAAAAAAAACTCATTAAAATTGTATAATATGGTGATTAAAAGTAAATTTATTGAGTATTTACTGTGTGTCAGGCTCTTAGTTCGCAACTTTAAAGCTGTTATGTCTCTTTAAGCCTCATAATAACCATGTGAGGTGGAATTATTCTCACATTTTAAGGTAGAAGAAACAAAGACTAAAAGAAGTGAAATAACTTTGTTGTTTTTTTGGAATGTTGGGAACGCTGATTGCCTTGAGGTGAGGAACCAGGAAATGGGGGAAAAGGAGTAAAAGGGAAAATTTCACAGATTCCCTTTTGTTGTTGTTCAGTCACTAAGTCATGTCTGACTCTGCGACCCCATGGACTGAAACACACCAGACTTCCCTTTCCTTCACTATCTCCCAGAGTTTGCTCAAACTCATATCCATTGAGTTGGTGATGCTATCTAACCATCTGGTCATCTGCCGCCCTCTTCTCCTTCTGCCTTCAATCTTTCCCAGCCTCAGAGCCTTAGCAAGTAATAGAGCCAGTGTTCAGACTCAGATCTCTGTCCAAAGCTCATGTCTTTCCTACACACTGTATCGTATTCCTTAAAAAATCTCTGTTGATAATATGAAAGAGATATAAAGATGAATCCCAGTCAGTCATCAAAAGCAAAACAAAACAATTCCATCTCAATATGCTATAAATTTGGGGAAAAGAAAAATGAACTAGAGCTCCTTTGAGAAATTACCAATTTCAGGACTGGGACCATGAAGGTACAAGATGATCTTGGAACGTGTTGTTATGCCAGAAAGTAAAGAAGTTCTCATAAAAATGATAGGGACCTGTCAAAAGGGTATAGGAACCAGCCTAAGGGGCTCCTGATGGTCAAACCTGGAAAAATTTGAGCATCAAAAGAAACAAGAACAGTAATTATTTGTAATCCATTGAATAAAGTGAGAATCCATGAGTATGTACTAACAAATATATAAATTGAAATAGGAGAAAAAAAGATTCTTCCTTTTGTACACATGATAAACATTGGAGGGAGTGGTATAGTTGGGAAAATCACTATTTTGCAACCATCACTGCAAAGATTGTTTTAGTCTCGAATCATCAGTGGATGCTAAATTCCCATGTGAAGCAGAATGTTTGCATTGTCTCGAAATGTCTGTCCAGAGGTTTTTTTTTTTTTTTCTTCAGTGCAAAGGAGGGAAATAGTAAATATACAGTGGAGAAATTGGACAGCACCTTAAGTTAGCAATAAAAATCATTTTCACCAAGGATGGGCTTGTGTGGCTCTAGATTTTGTACTTCAAGGGTGTAGCATCATGGTATATAACCAAATCTAATCATAAGGAAACATGAACCAAACCCAACTGAGGAATATTTTATAAAATAGTATACTATATAATAGCTGACCTGTCCTGAAGGACTGAGAACTGTTTCAGTTTAAAAGAGATGAAAAGGACATGACATATAAAATTCAATACTGTTTGTGATCCTTAACTATATCCTACCCTGGAGAAAGGAATGTTATACAAAAAAAGGCATTATTGGTACAATTGATAAAACTAGATTATAGATTGTAGATGAAATAAAACTGTTGTATGTGTGTTAAATGTCTTCAATTAGATAGCAGTTGTAGCACCATAAAAACACTTGTTTTTAAGGACTATATACTGAAATATTAAGGGGAAATGGAGCATTTTCTAATGGCTCAGAAAGGAAATAAATAATAAAATATGTACAGGTAGAAGAATAAGAAAGCAAATGTGGCATGATGGTAATAATTAGTGAATCTGAGTAAAGGCAATATGGAAGTTCTCTGTACAATTTTTGCATATTTTCAGAAATTATGAAATTATTTCAGAATGAAAAAAAATATTGAGTAAGAATTAGTAAAGCCCTTTGTTGAAAGTACTGACAGATTTTGGCAATCAACATTTGACCCATACCATCTCTGTTTTCCCACAGAATGGATGACGAACACGCCTAAATTACACATTTGTCCCCAAGATGGACTTTCTAGAAGCAGAAAGCTCCTTGTTGGTTATCTGCCTTCTCTTGCTTGTAAATGCAGTACCATTATTAAAAGGAAAGGAGGCGTTTGTTAGTGAATAGAGGTTTTTATAGTTTTCCTTTACTCAAAATGGTGGATGCCAAGCCTAAGTTTCAGCCTTGCCAAGACTCTGTTTCCCGATTTGATATGTTTATAATAATAATCTTTAAGAAATTAACCCTCAGTGACACCCTGCACCTGAGGAGAGTGAAAAACCACTGACTTTTGTTTACTCTCTGCTGTGCTCCAGGATTCTGTATGGAGCTCAGAGTCATGCTGGGGATGTGTTTTGTGTGGTGCCACGCAAGTCACCCGGATTGTATTATCACCAGTGCTTTGCTTAGAAGTGAATAGGAATTCTGTAAGTTGTGTAATACTTCTAGTTTTTTCTTTAAAATGAATTTCAAATTTGTAGTGAATACATATAAAATTGTGATGATATACATATGATTCATACTATAAAATTTATGATATAAGATAATCATTTTAAGCATGCAGCTTAGTGGCATTAAGTACCTTCACATTGCTGTGCTACTATCATTGCCTTCCATCCACAGCATTCTTTTCATCTTGAAAAACTGAAATTCTCTATGTATTAAACAGCAACTTCCTTCTTCCCTCTCCCCACCCCTACTCCTCCAGACCTTGGCAGTCACCATTCTAGTTTCTGTCTCTGTGAATTTGACTACTCTCGGTACGACATATATGTGCATACTATAGTTGTACTTTTGTGGCTGACTTGTTTCACCTAGCATAATGTCCTCAAGTTTCATCCATGGTGGCGTGTGTCAAATATTCTTTGCTTTCAAGACTGAATATTATTCTACTACATATATGCCGCATTTTGTTTGTCATCCGTTGATGGACATTTGGGTTTTGTCCGCCTTTTGGCTTTTGTGAGCAATGCTGGTGTGAACATTGCTGTACACATTTATGTTCAAGTCCCTGTTTGCAGTTCTTCTGGATATATGCCTAGAAGTGGAATTGTTGGATCATATAGTAATTCTATTTTTAATTTTTTGAGGAGCCATCATACTTTTTCTATAGTGGATGCACTAATTTACATTCCCATCCACAGTACAGAAGGCTTCCAATTTCTCCACATCCTCTGTAACACTTGTTATTTCATTTTATTTTACTAGCAGTCATCCTATTACATATATCTCATTGTGATTTGAGTTGGATTTCTTTTAAATGCAAACTCTCTTGAGAAGGGAAAGCAAATATTATCAAATTATCAGTATTTGAGAGTGAGTGAGTTTATAAGGTTTTCTTTTTTTCTCAAAATGACAGCTCCCTTTAGAATGACATGTATCTGGATGAAAAATTACTTGTAGTATTTAATCTAACCCTGAGATAAGAGCCAGAAGGCCTTTTTCCAACCCATTATTATGAAGGCTTTGATAAATCAATATAATTCACAAAAGCCTCAATTTCTTTATCTGAAAAATGTGCATGATGCTCTATAGCAATGGCCTTCAAGCTTTAGCAGACATCTGAATCCCCTGGATGGCTTGATAAAGCACAGATTGCTGGACTAATCCTCAAGGTTTCTGAGGAATTTGCATTTCTTCCAGTGGTGCTAATGTTGCTCAGGCCAGGGACCACACTTGGAAAATCATGGCTCTAAGGATTTGTTTTAGGAGTGAGATAATGTAAATAAAATAATCTCCTACAATTATTAAACACTGTGAAATGCGAGAGATTAATCACGTGAGGACAGAGAGGTCTCATGAGTTAGCCGGTGGAAGCTAATAGAGTGATACTTTTCAGGACGGCACTAAATCTCAATGATTTGAGCTTTCTGAGAAGTGGGCCAATGAGGAGACAGTAGGGGATATGAAAGAGACGGACTTTGGGAGTGAAGCTGAGAAAGTGTCAGAACCTCATTTTATCAAAGGCACAAGTTTGCCCAGGACCAGTTCTAGTGCCTGCTTGAGGCTTCTGTATCAGTAAAGAATTGTTTGGGTGCAAGGATGAGAAAATTCAAAGGATGGGCATAATAGCTCCTTAAACAATTAAGGGCTTACTTTTTTTCTCATGCAAAAAGAACTCTAGAGATAGAAAGTTATTTGTATTGATTCAGTGGCTCAAGGATTTCAGTATGGAGGTCCGTCCATTTTTTGCCCTCTGTCATGCATACAATATAGCTGTTGCAGTTCCAGCCATTACACCTGCTCTCCACACACGTATACATGGAAACCGATAAAGAGGAAAGGTCAATGTTTATGACAGGAAAACAAAACTTTCTCAGACATTTTTGTCTGGTTTCTGTTTATGCCTCAATGTCCAGAGCTTCCCTTGGCCATTCATAGTTTCAGTGTGGCTGAGGAATGTTTCATTTGAGTATATAGCTATCTAAAACTAAATTGGAATTTTGTCAGCAAGGTGGAATGTGTCTGTCCCAGCTTCATATTTTTTCCTGCCCCTAGTGATTTTAAGCTAAGATGGTCAGGCCACTGTGGGCAAAGCTGTTAGTCTGAGTTCTCTTTTTTTCTTGTATAACTTAATGTACTTTTTTTTACAGTTATTGTCAGTACTTTAACATCTGTGGCCAGTTGAAGCTGGAGAGTACTTTTCACTCATGTTGGCTCAGCTATTTCTCCAAGTCACCTTGGGAGATCGTATCAGCCCTATTTTGTAGGTATGAGAATAGCTACTCCTTTTCCATTTGTATCTCTCTGAATCCTACCACTTCACTAAGTTTCTGTGGCCTGTCATCCTGCTTTGGTCTCTCCCACAATGTGGTATGCTTTCCAAATTCCCCAAATCCTAACATTTTCCTATGTTCCATTGCCCCTGGTGATCAAGCTAATCTGATGGACTGATTCATGGGAAAAACCACATTTAGGAGGTGAAAACCTGAAAGTAAACTTTGGCTGTCATTGTGTACAAGTTTTTCAGTCTGTGTTCTCATCCAGAAGTTAATGCTTTTCTTAGCCTCCTAATCTACTCTCCATGGTGTAGAGGCAATAATGAAGTCCACCTTATGCATTTTTGAGAATCTCCTTGGAAATGTGCTTTGTAAACATGAAATCATATATTTGTCGTTTCTCACTATGAGTTTTCTTTGTGAGCTTGACTGGAGAATAAAGAAAGAAATGATATCTTCCCAGGACAGTAACATTGTGAATATTCAGGGAGATTTGAAAGAGGAACGTCTGGTAGCTGGGCCATCAGGCTCCTGCCAGGAAGGTAACCTCAGAAGTAGATGTCCTGGGGAAGACAATGGAAAGAAGGCAGAAAAAGAAGGAGGTATAGGCAGTGGCTAATGGACAAGGCTGGGCAGGTGAGATGAGAGTGGGAGGAAATGAGTGCTGACACTGATAGTCTCAAGGAAGATGAAATAAGGGGGCCAGGTCAGGGACAGGAAAGTGGAGAAGGAGGCAGGGAGGTAGACTGGCTTGCAGGAAGCACCAGAGTGCCTAGAAAGGAGATGATATTCCTAAGAAAGTAGGAGTCTGGGGAGAAGTGAGCCACCATAGATCAGTTTAGCCAATTTGAGTCCAATTCAGCAAACATTTATTAAAATTTTTCTAAAAATTTATTTAAAAATAAAATAGTTTATATATAATATTATATGTTATAGCTGTACAATATACTGATTCATAATTGTTAAAGGTTGTATTCCATTTATGGAAATATTGGCTGTATTTTCTGTGTCATACGTTGTATCCTTGTAGCTTATTTTATATCTAAGACTTTATAGCTCTTGATCCTCTGCCCCTATTTTGCCCTTCCCTCTCCCCACTGGGAACCACTAGTTTGTTCTCTGTATCTGTGAGTCTGCTTTTTTTTTGTTATGTTCATTATTTTATTTTTCAGATTCTGCATATAACTGATATAATACAAAAAAAGTATTTGTCTTTCTCTGTGTGACTTTTTTCACTTAGCATAATGCTGTCTAAGTCCATCCATGTTGCTGCAAATGGCAAAATTTTACTCTTTTTTATGGCTGAGTAATGTTCCATTATATCCTTTCCTCTTCTTTATCTATTCATTTATTGATGGACATTTAGATTGCGTTCATATCTTGGGAATTTTAAATAATGCTGCCATAAACATTGGGGTACTTGGGTCTTTTTGAATTAGTGTTTTCGTTTTTTTCAGATACATACGCAGAGGGGAATTTCTAGGTCATATGGTAGTTCTATATTTAGTGGGATTTTTTTTTTTGCTCTTTTTTAAAATTTATTTTTAATGCGGGATAGCCAACACAACATTATTTTTGTTGTGGTTTTTTTGAGAAACCTCCATCCTGTTTTCCACAGTGTCTGCACCAGTTTACATTCCCAACAACAATATATGAGGGTTCCCTTTTTTCCACATCTCATCAGCATTTGTTCAGCAAACATTTATCAAGTATCATAGAAAACAAACATAATCCCTACCTCCTAAAAAAAAAAAATTGTCCTGGTGATCCCTAGAATTTGTGGGTCTACTACTTTGTATTTTGCTGATATAATTAAGTTAATGAGCTTGAGATGGGGAGAGCATCCAGGTGGCTCAGTGTAATCACAAGTGTCCTTGTAAGTGAAGAGGGAGGAGAAAGAAGGATCTGAAGAGCTGCTAGCTTTGAAGTCTGAGAGGACAGCCATAAGCCATGGAAGGCAGGTAGCCTCTAGAAGCCAAAAATCAAGGGGAATGGATTCTTTTTTATAGCCTTCAGAAGGCATGTCGCCATGACAACACCTTGATGTTGGTCTAGTGAAACCCATTTTGGATGACCTTCAAAACTGTAAGTCTCTCTCTCTCTCTCTATATATATATATATACTACTACTACTAAGTCACTTCAGTCGTGTATATATATATATATAAATTTATGTATTTTTTTGCTTATGTCCACTAAACTTCTGATAATTTATTATCACAACAAGAAAAAAACCTGATACATGGAGAAAATACCAGATGGTGCTACGGGTTGGGAAATATGAATAAATAACATATTAATGCTAGCCTTTAGATGACTATCAACTCCCTGGTCCAAGTCAGTGATAGTCAAATTTAATGTGACCAGGAGGATTTTTGCTAAAATATAGATTCTGACCAACGAGGTTTGAAGTGACCCCCAAGATTCTACATTGCAAATACTTCCTAGGTGATGCCTGTGCTATTTGTCTGGAAACTATGCTTTGTTTAGCAAGGGTCTAGACTGTGAGTCTGTCCTAGGGGCTAGGAAACCAAGAACAGCAAAGCTTCTTAGTTATGATGGAGAAATTGTTGGAATATCATTTGACACTAAAATTTAACAGTATGAAACTAGTAGAAGAAACTTGGGGCTTCAGACTCTTTAAAGGATTATTGTGATAAATAAGATGTTGTATGTGAAAGCAGTAGGCAATTTATAAAGGGTAGGCAAGTAGCAGGTAATATGCACTGTGTACAAATTTTAGTACCCCCTTTGAATGTCAGATGAGAGCAGTTTGGCAAGAAAGTGCAAGTGTCATTTTGGACTCATACTTCCTTTGCTAAAGTGAAGGAAGAAATATTTGAATTAAAAACATCTCAGTATTTATCCCAGTCATTTTTCTTTTATGTCTTTTAAGTCCTCTGTTCTGCTCTGGTTATACTACACATGGAATGCAACACTTGAAAACAAAAAATGTATAGAGAATAAAATAGTAGTCACCTGTAACTCCATAATTCAGAGATTACCAGGAAGTAGAATTTTTCCAAGAGCTTGCTTGATTTGATACTCTTTTAGAGTCTGTGCAGACTTTTGTCTCCCTTAAATATTTTAGAAAATAATAACTGTATGCTCTTGTGTTGTGCACTGTTATTAATATCCTATAGTGATATTGTCTTTAATAACTCTATTCACATCAGGGAATACTTTACCATAAAACAATAGTTCTCAACTAGGGGCTATTTTGTTCTTTGGGAACATTTCACACTGACTGGAGACACTTTTTTATTGTCGTGACTGGGGGTAGGTTCCTGCTGGCACCTAGTATGGATGTTTCCCAAGATCCTACCATGCACAGGATAGCATCCACAACATTAATTATCTGCTTCAAAATGTCAGTGTTTAGTTTGAGAAACTCAGCTTTAGAGAAGAGGGTTGCAAATTCTACTGGTCATTAGTCATCTGAAAGGCTTGTTAAAGCAACAATTGCCCCCTACCAAATTTCTGATCTAGTAGGCTTTGGAGGAGGCTGAGAGTTTGTAGTTCTAACAAGTTGTCAGGTGATGTTGATGCTGCTGGTCTGAGAGCCGTGCTGCGAGAACTATTTCCATAGGGCTTAATAGCTACATGACTTTAATTGAACCCGTATGAACTATTAGCTCCTTAATTTGGGTCCTGACTTATATTTAGTAGTTAGGGTTATCATATCGCTGGTGTGTTGCAAACATTACTTGGGCACAGGCCAGGTCTCTTCCTTTCTTGGTTTGTCCTGGGATGCTGAAAATAGGCCTGAGAATAGAAAATAGGTCTCATTACTGTGGACCAGATGGTTTCACTTGGCTGTGTGGACTCGGCACCGTATAAATGGCTCCAAGGACATATGAATGAGTTGTTGGCCTAGGAGAGATTGATAGAGAGAGGGGAGAGATGGAGCAAGTGAATGTGGAAAGGAAAGAAACATCCATTTTTATTGTGCTTACGACACTCTCTCACTGTATCTCAAAACCTCAACACACCTTGCAGAGTTTTGCAATTTCTTATAAAAACATGGCCTTTTAGTCTGGAATGGTAGATTCTCAACCTGACACTATCTTAATGGTATTGCAGTCAGGTTAACTTTTCACTGTCATCACACCAGCAGGCTCTCAAGAGGGAAGATTTATCGCTTGTGTCTCTGGGTTCATAATCTCCGTTCCAAGCATCCTTTCTCCCACCTTGCCTCCTGTTGCCCCCAGTCCATTCAGCATGAGCAGAGTTCAGTGCCCCCTCTCATAATGCATCATATTGAGACCTTGCACAGAGGTGGTAACTGAATTCAGGGTGGGAAAAGCTGAGGCAAGTTGAAACTGAGAGGGCTGGGGGTAAAGCACGGGTTAGATCAGAAAGATCCTAGAAGCTGTGGGTCAGAAACCAAGGAAAAATTGTGCTTAAAATGAGGCAGTAGGTCAAAAACCAGATAAAGGTTAGAAAAGCACTGGGGACAAAGCATGCAAGAATGGGAGTGTTCACAACTGAAGTGAAGCCCTTTTTTTGAAGCCTCTTATGATTTCTACTTGGCCAGTGAATAAAATAGTGCTGGTCTGTGAGGTGCTAAGCCTTTTCATCTGGTTGATGTGGCAGATCTCAGAACATAAGAAGAATAGTTGGTAATTTTCTAGGTGGAGCACAGAGATGGGCACACAGGGATTTCAAAGATACTGCTAATATTTTTTAAGCTGTGAATGGAACATGCAGGACTGGTGCGTCATCCAAGAACAGAAGACCAAGAGCAGGGCCCCCAGGACAATGCCACACTGGAGTGTTGGGCCAAAAGTGAGATGTTAACAAAATAAATGGGGTCTCAAAGAGTCGGACATGACTGAGCGACTGAACTGAACAAAATAGAACTACCCAGCATCCTTATCTCACATACTGAACACAGGTGAACAGCACAAGCGATGACCAAAAGCCCTCCCCTTGGCCCCCGCTCCCTAGACTTGAGGCCCCAGCTCTACTTTGTCCCCACGCCAATGGGTAACAATTCCTGGATGGAGTGGTCAACACGTTCTGTCCAGGGACATAAAGCATATACATGTCACCAAAAGAGCACCAGGGACCCCGTTTCCTTCTCAGAGTCTCAAGGAATGGTGAGGGGTTGCCAGTCTCCCCAGTTCCCTGCAGACACCCTACAGCAAACTACCTTCCAGCCACTTGGATCAACAGCTACGAGTGATAAACACATTCTGGAAGGAAGAGATTAAAAATGACATTTATGCCTTTCTTATAAGTGAAACAGACACTCACCATCTGACCAGCAATTGCACTCCTAGGAGAAAAAAAAAAAAAGCTGTGAATGCAAGTGGGTTATTTTATTACTATCTACTACTTAGAAAGATATTAATCAAACACCTCCTATTCCTCTACATAGTGCAACAAGATAATTTTTCCCCCTTTCAGAAATAAGGAAATGGAAACTGAGAAAGAGAGGTCATTTGCTCAAGGAAGTGTGGGGCTGGTATGGGGGTAGCCAGTTTTCTCCGTCAAGCCTGCTCTCCTCTCTCACTGAAGTATGAGGCTGTTTGGATCACAGGTGGTTTCCCAGGTTTCCTCCTGATCATTGTGGAGTCCTCTCTGACGGTCAGGGGTCACCCTGTTTCCCAATCATGAGTGCTCACAGCTCCTGCTGAAATTTAGCCACCTTTCTATGAAGAATTTTTACTGGTTTCCCTTCAAATATTAAACAATTCTCAAACCATAAAGACAGAAACTCAGTTCCTTTCTAACCTGGGAATTTGAGGGGTGGAGAGTGGCGTTTTGCAGCACTGAAAATTAAACTTGGTAGTTTCATAAGTATTTGACACAGCCATCCCTGATGAAACGTGTGAGCTGCAGTGCACATGGAAAGCCTGGTGTTTAATCAGGCCCACATCTGACCACATGGGAGCCCCAATTTCACCATTGTGAGAGTCATGCCAGCTTTTCCTATAAAACAGTGCTGCTGCACTTAGCAATGCTCTGCCCTCATTCATGTGACTAGAGCAGGGTCTTAGTGGCCCTGTAAAACCGAGTTTACGGCGCCCATGAGTCGTGGAGGGGGAGAGGTGCGTGGTGGCTGGAGCCAGCAGCAGAATCAAAGAGGCAGAAGGTGGGGACCATGGTTTAGGGGTCTCGAGGGCCTGGGAGTCATGGATTAATACCCACATCAGGGCATCCTGGGTGAATCGCAGCATCCTAAAATTTTGGAACAAAGTAGACCGCCCAGTCCAGAGTTTTTACAGGACACACCCTGATAGAAAAACCAGGGCTGTGTTATTTTGGCTAGAGCTAAGCCAGAGATGTGTGTCTTTATTTTGATAGTCTTTGCATCTGAAATCCGGAAGCTGCCTTGTGATAAACGTCTCAGGTCTTGCTTTCAAATAAGGTATATTTAAATATATTCTTTAAACATACTTTTTCATCTTCACCGTTGACATCAGGGCAACTAAACACTGTGATTAGAACTACCCACCCCTCTTTGTAGCCAGCCTGGCCTGTTCCCATGGCCTGAGTCATTTTGCTGCAAAATGAGGTCTCAGTGGTTGCAGCCAGGTCGCCAGGTGTCAGGCCTGTGGTGAGCACTCTGAGGCCACTTCCGTCTCAGCACTGCCCACTAGGTGACGCTGTGGGTGGAAGAGGCTCTCCATAGTGCGGGCTTCCTTGCTTTCCTTCTTGCCTGGCTCACATCTTGCTGAGAAGGTGCTTGCATGGCAAGAATTGAAGAAATTATTCTGGCCTACTTGCTTGGAGAGAGTGCATGTGAGGATCTCAGTCAGCTCCTTCTGAGGGATATTGATGTCCTTGCTTAGCATATGTGACGGTCTAATTATAAAAGAAGGAAAAAAACCAAAAGCCTAGCATAGCCCAAACAGTTTTAAGTGTTCTGGGTAGGTTTATAGCTGCTTTATCAATGTAAAAAAATAATGTCCAAATTAAGGTGACTTGCAGTGGTCCTAGAGTAGTAAGCTTAACTATGAGATCGTGTGGGTAAGAAGATTGGAAATGGATGTGATTGGAGAAGTTGTATGACTATTTTATGCTGCAGCAGTGGTTCTCAAACGGGAGAGCATCAGAATCTCTGGGAGAGATTGACCAGCTGCAGATTTCTGGGTCCCACTGAGACCCAGAAATTCCCGATTTAGAACATCGTGGGTGGGGCCTGAGAATCTGCATTTCAAAGTTTCTAATGGGTTCCCAGGTTATTCTGATGCTGCTGGTCCTCACTTAGAGAACCACTGCATGACAGCATTTTGTTCTGAGTATGGGGGTGGGGGGTGCTGGAAATGGGCGGAGGGAGGTGGAGGCTAGGAGCTG
Source organism: Moschus berezovskii (assembly GCF_049115385.1). Taxonomy (NCBI): domain Eukaryota; kingdom Metazoa; phylum Chordata; class Mammalia; order Artiodactyla; family Moschidae; genus Moschus; species Moschus berezovskii. The sequence goes on along the minus strand of NC_142466.1, from coordinate 50,529,813 downwards.
GGATATCGTGGAGGGGCAGGGGGACAGTGAAGAGGTTATTTTTTAGTTATAGCAAAGTCACTTCCCCTTTCCTTGTACAGTTTTTCAGATGTTCTTATTCCAAAGAATGCCAACAACACATTGTACTTTTAATAGATAAATCTTCTGGGCAGGGATAACTTGAATCTAATGACAAGTCAGGGACAAATAACCAGGCAGCTGGGCCATTGCTGGAGATACATTGAGGTGATTTATTTAAATTCACTTGATTGTTTTTCTAGTAGGGAAATGAAATAGTCTCTGTGTATCACAGGTGTTCAAGTGCTTTTTTTTTTTAATGGCTAAATATTTAAAGTGACAGTCAAAGTTAAGAAGGTTGTACGAAAACACATTATAGCTGGTGGTCTTTGAACATCTTAATTGAGATTCTTGGTTCTTTATAAAGAGTGAGAGTGGGTGTGTAGGTATATATGAAAACAGTTATTCCCGTTACACCCCAAACTCCTCTTGAAGTGTGTTTGCATGGCTTAAAGCATCTTTGTATGACATGGCATCTTTGTACAAATTTTTTGATGTTTATGCTTTTTCTTTTTTTTCTAAGCTAATGCTTCTGTGCAGCACAAGATAGGTTAGTTTGATCTCCATTCCGTAAGTGAGGACTGTGGGCCAGGGCAGCTAAATAATAAGCCAAAAGTTACTCAGTTTAGCATCAAAACTGGAAACAAGAAGTCCTAGACTTTAGTTTCCAGACTCCATCTCCATTTTTCTCCCCTGCTTTTCCCACAGGACTCCTTCTATCAAAGCATCTCTTGTGAAAATTTCCCTGAAGTTTACCGTAGTTGTGTCTTGTCCTCAATTATAATTGGGGTCCCCTGAGATCTAGTGAAATATCTAGCCCTCAAGTTGATACCAAGGCAGGCAAGAATGTTCCTCTCTATCTTTCATATAATGACAGTTAAATCCCTTTCACAGGAACATAGAGGTTTTGTTCTGTTTCTAATTTCAGAACAATAAGTTTCCAATGCACCACCACCCACCGGAAAGAGAGCACACGGTGACTGACAAGGTGAGGTCTTTGTTTGGTTGTATTTCAAATCTTGTGCTTTCTGAAATCCCTAACACTTTGGTTATAAATCACTAAAAGGTGGATGTTCTCTAAAATGAATTTTGCATGAAATGTCAGCTGGAGTCGAGGGGACAGCTACAATATTTACGACTGGTGGTATTTCTTAGGGGGGAGAGAGAAGAAAATGAAGCCAATACAGTTTAGCACTAGGGGGTGGGGATAAAGGGGCAAGGAGAGCAGATTTCTTTCACTCACTTGGATACTTTGTTTCAGCCATTTTCAGTGCAAACACAAGGCGTGGTGCTCATGGTGGAGAGTTCAGGGATGTTCATCCATACAGTAAAGAATGGGTTGGAAGAACTTGGGCAGCTGTGTTAAGGGGAAAATAAACAAACCTAAAACTACTATGGGAATGTATTTGTTAGTAGGGAGATTGTTTTACTAAGTCCTCTATTTCTGAAAGACAACTCGACCCTAGTCACAGCTCATGGTGGTTTGCTTTCAAAAGCAAACTGCTCTGTTTATTTGGGGGAGGAAATGTTGCAGAGATAATGTCACATCCACGTGTCCCCCTTCATTGTTGGGAAAACAGAGAACATCTCTGCCTGCCATCTGAGGGCCACTGAGTCAGATATGAACTTATATTTTCAATGTTTTCTCCGATTACGTATTCCTCGCTAACTGCTCTGGTTCCATGGGTCTCTTGAGTATTTCTGTCCTGTATCTTTGCTTGAAAACTCTCTCTGTATGGTAGAGTGAGTTTCTCTTCCTTTGTTACTCAAGTGAATCTTCATTAAAAAACAAACAAACAAAAACCTTCATTGAGGTAACTCCCTGTCTTAGCTCAGGCTGCTTTAACAAAATACCATAGACTGGTGTGGTGGAGGGGGTAGGTTGGTTGGCTTAAATAACAGACATTTCTATCTGAAAGTTCTGGGAGTTGGAATGTCCAGGATTAAGGTGCCAGCAGATTTTGTGTCTGATGAGAACTCTCTAGTGGCAGCTTTCTTGGCTGTCCTCACATAGCAGAGAGCACGCATGCTCTGGTATCTTCTCATATGGACACTAATCCCATCTTGGAGGCCTCACCCTCATGACCTCCTCTAAACCTAATTCCCTCACAGACTCCACCACCAAATACCGTCATCTGAGGAATTAGGGCTTCAACATAGGAATTTTGAGGGGACACAAGCAGTTGATAAGATTCATGTACCATACACTCATTTAAAATTTGTAATTCAGTAGCTTTTTATTATATTCAGTGTGTAATCATCACCACAGTATAAGTTTGGAACATTTTTAATAACTTAAAAAATTCCTGTACCCATTAGTAGGTGCTGTCTAAATAAATCTGTATCTAGATATATAATTTCTCTGTGAAAGTGAAAAGTGAAAGTGTTAGTTGCTCAGTCGTGTCTGACTCTTTATGACCCCATGGACTGTAGCCCACCAGGCTCCTCTGGCCATGATTTCTCCAGGCAGGAGTACTGGAGTGGGTAGCCATTCCCTTCTCCAGGCGATCTTCCTGACCCAGGGATTGAACCTGGGTCTTCTGCATTGCAGGCAGATTCTTTACCATCTGAGCCACCAGTAGGTTGACCTCTTTAAGGTATTTCATAAAAATGGAATCATATAGTATGTGACATTTTATGAGTGTCTTCTTATACTCATATAATGTTCTCAAGTTCTAGCTTGTGTTAAAACTTTCATTTTTTATTGCCAAATAATATTATTTTGTATGGATATGCCATATTTATTTATTCATCAAATGATGGATTCTTGGATTTTTTCTGTCTTTTGGCTTATTGCCATAAGTAGTCATGTGTAAGTTTTCTTTTTTTTTTAATGTGAATAAACACTTTCATTTCTCTTGGATGCATACCAAGGAGTAAAATTGCTGGCTTATATGACAACTCTGTTTAACCGTTTGTAGAACTGCCAGACTCTCTTTCAAAATGACTATACTATTTTTACTTTCCCACCAACAATAATGGGAGTCCTAATTTTTCTGTATCTTTGCCAACACATACTATTGTTGTCTTTTAAATTTTTGCAATCCTAATGGGCATCTGGTCTCATCACTTCATGGGAAATTGATGAGGAAAGAGGGAAAACACTGTCAGGCTTTATTTTTTTGGGCTCCAAAATCACTGCAGATGGTGATTGCAGCCATGAAATTAAAAGATGCTTACTCCTTGGAAGGAAAGTTATGACCAACCTAGATAGCATATTAAAAAGCAGAGATATTACTTTGCCAACAAAGGTCCATCTAGTCAAGGCTATGGTTTTTCCAGTGGTCATGTATGGATGTGAGAGTTGGACTGTGAAGAAAGCTGATCGCCGAAGAATTGATGCTTTTGAACTGTGGTGTTGGAGAAGACTCTTGAGAGTCCCTTGGACTGCAAGGAGATCCAACCAGTCCATTCTAAAGGAGATCGATCCTGGGTGTTCATTGGAGGGACTGATGCTGAAGCTGAAACTCCAATACTTTGGCCACCTCATGCGATGAGTTGACTCACTGGAAAAGACCCTGATGCTGGGAGGGATTGGGGGCAGGAGGAGAAGGGGACGACGGAGGATGAGATGGCTGGATGGCATCACCAACTCGATGCACATAAGTTTGGGTGAACTCTGGGAGTTGGTGATGGACAGGGAGGCCTGGTGTGCTGCGATTCATGGGGTCGCAAAGAGTTGGACACAACTGAGTGACTGACCTGAACTGAATGGGTGTGAAATTGTTTTGATTCACATTTCCCTTAAGGACTAACAAAATGACTGGTGAAAATATTTTCTGAAAGTGAAATTTTCTCGGTCATGTCCGACTCTTTGTGACCCCATGGAATTCTCCAGGCCAGAATACTGGAGTGTGTATTCCCTCTCCAGGGGATCTTCCCAACCCAAGGATCAAACCCAGGTCTCCAGCATTGCAGGCGGATTCTTTACCAGTTGAGTCACAAGGGAAGCCCAAACATTTTCTAGTTGGGTATATTTTATTTATATGGTATGAGGTAAGGGTCCAACACTTTTCCATGTATTTTCCTAGCATCATTTGTTGAAGATTTTCCTTTCTATAAAATTGACTTGGTACTTTTGTCTAAGATCAGTTGACATAAACATGAGGACTTATTTCTGCATTCTCAGTTCTGTTCCACTGAAATGAATGTGCCACACTATCTTGATTATTGTAGCTTTGTCTAGTAAGTTTTGAAATTGCCAAGTGTAAGTCTCTCAACTTTGTTCAAGATTGTTTTGGGTATTCTGGGTCCCTTAAATTTCTGTATGAATTTTAGAATCAGTTGTCAATTTGTGCAAAGAAGCCAGCTGGGATTTTGGTAGAGACGTATTGAGTCTGTTCAATTTGTATAAAGTATTGCCATCTTAACAGTATTCTGTCTTCTGATCTATGAGTGTGAAATGTCTTTCCTTTTATTGAGGTCTTCTTAAATTTCCTTCAACAACCTTGAAGTTTTTGGAATATGTTTTTTGTGTTTCTTATTTTAAATCTAGTTATCTTTTTGAAACTGTTGTAAATGAAATTCTCTTCATGTTGGGTTGCTCATTGCTACTCTGTAGAATTGTGACTGATTTTTTTAGTATATCGATCTTTTATTCTGAAAATCTTGCTTGACTTGTTCTTTAGTTCTAAAGGCTTTTTAGCAGATTAGATAGGATTTTTTTCATAGACAATATTATGTTCTTTGTGAATACAGAGTTTTATTTCTTGCTTTCTAATATCTCACTTTATTGACTAATTGTTTTGACTAGAATTTCCAGTACGGTGTTGAATAGAAGTAGTCATTTTTGTCTTGTCTATAATCTTACAGGGGAAAGCATTCAGCCTTTCACAATTAAGTATAATTTTTAGGCGCAGTGTTTTTTTGTAGTTGTCCTTGATCAGGTTGAAGACGTTTCCTCATATTCCTGATTTGTTGACTGTTTCTGTCATGAAGGTTTGTTGAATTTTTAAACGATTTTCTCCATTTATTGAGATGGTCATGCCATTTTTGTCCTTTATTGGCATGATTGTGGTATATTGCATTGATTTTTCTTTTGGTTGTTAAACAACCTTGCATTCAAGGGATAAACTCCTCTTGACCATTATGTATGAATATAGTCTTCTGTATGTGTTTCTGGATCCATTTTGCTAGTATTTTGATGAAGATTTTTGCATCTATATTCATAAAGAATGTTGGTCTAAAGTTTTTTCTTTGTGACAACTTCGTCCAGTATTGGGTTTTGGAATCTGGATAGTACTGGCCTCACCTGAATGAGTTGGTAAGTGTTGCTTCCAATTCTGTTTTTGTGGGAAGGGTTTGTGAGGAATTGGTATAAATACTTGTTTAAATATTTGATAGAATTCATCAGTGAAGTCATCTGGACCTGGGATTTTTTTGTGGGTTTTCTTAAAATTAATGATTCACTTCTTTACTTGATTTGTTGAGATTTTCTAATTCTTGTTAGTGTCAGTAGTTGTATAAGAATTTGTCCATTTCATTTGTCCATTTCATTTCAAATAAGTTGTCTAATTTTTTATAATTCATTATATATATATATATATATATATACACACACACACACACACACATATTCCATCAGTAATGGTCTTGAGTAACTCATCTTCATTTTCATCATGGTCAGTCTAGCTAAAGGTTTGTAAATTCTTTTCAAAACCCACCTTTTTGTGTCAGTGATTTTTTTCTCTATTACAGTTTTTTTATTCACTGGTATACTAATTTTTACTTTATTCATTCTGCTGTATTTGGGTTCAGTTTCGCTATTTCCAGTTTCAAGGAGATCAATCCTGGGTGTTCATTGGAAGGACTGATGCTAAAGCTGAAACTCCAATACTTTGGCTACCTCATGTGACGAGTTGACTCACTGGAAAAGACTCTGATGCTGGGAGGGATTGGGGGTGGGAGGAGAAGGGGACGACAGAGAATGAGATGGCTGGATGGCATCACCGACTCTGTGGACTTGAGTTTGAGTGAACTCCGGGAGTTGGTGATGGACAGGGAGGCCTGGCGTGCTGTGATTCATGGGGTCGTGGAGAGTCGCTCGCGACTGAGCGACTGAACTGAACTGAACTGAAGGTGGAAGGTTGCATTGTTTTTAGATCTTTTTCAGTACAGTCTATTATTTCAGCTATATATTTCCCTCTAAGCACTGGTCATATCCAGTAAAAATTGGTATGTTGTATTTTTTCATTCATCTCAATATATTCTATTTTTCCTTGTGATTTCTCCTTTGACCAATTTTGAAGACTGTAATCCCAGAGGATCAGTTCAGTTCAGTTCAATCGCTCAGTCGTGTCCAACTCTTTGCGACCCCATGAATCACAGCACGCCAGGCCTCCCTGTCCATCACCAACTCCTGGAGTTCACTCAAACTCATGTCCACAGAGTCGGTGATGCCATCCAGCCATCTCATTCTCTGTCGTCCCCGTCTCCTCCCGCCCCCAATCTTTCCCAGCATCAGAGTCTTTTCCAGTGAGTCAACTCGTCGCATGAGGTGGCCAAAGTATTGGAGTTTTAGCTTTAGCATCAGTCCTTCCAATGAACACCCAGGATCGATCTCCCCTAGAATGGACTGGTTGGATCTCCTTGCAGTCCAAGGGACTCTGAAGAGTCTTCTCCAGCACCACAGTTCAAAATCATCAATTCTTCGGCAATCAGCTTTCTTCACAGTCCAACTCTCTGATGACCAATAGGATAATCCTTCCCAAATGAAAGACAGAAATGTTAAACTAATAATTTTGCAGCAGACTGAAACTTTGTCACAGATCAACATTTGGGAACTTTGGGTTTGTGTAAGTAATAATGTCATCACCTTCTTCAAAATGACTAATTTTATTTAGTGCATATTATTATGAGTCAGGCATTGTTTGAGGCACTCCGTTGTATGTTGACTCATTTACTAACGTAATTGGTGAGGTGGATGTGATTATCATCATCATTTTATAGTGGAGAGAACTGAGGCACAAAGAAGTTGGGGAATTTGCCCAAGGTCCTGAGTGTCAGAGCCAGGACTCAAAGGCCAGAGTTTGGCTCTAGCATCTGTTACCCTCAACTGCTGCAGGGTGTTATGGCAGGTTGGCCGAGTGTGGCCCTGGACTGTGATACTGTTTTCGTTAGGGAGAGTGAACAGCGGGGTTCACTAGAGTGTCCCAGAGAGGAAGACTTGGACTTAACCTTGTGAATGACAGGTTGAGTCAGTCAACAGTGATGATCTCTTGATGTGCATTGAATCAGAGAGCAGACAATGCAGGTTTGCTACCCAACCAGCTGCAAAACCCAGAAGCTAGAATGTCATTTTCGACTCTCTCTCACCCTCATGACCTGTCAGTCACTGAGTTTTATTAGTTCAACCTCCTAAATATATTTCTTGGTTATCTACTTCTCCTTTTCTTTGGTTCCATCCTATCTAGACCATCATCATGGATGGCCTAGTTCATTTTAACAATCTCCTAACTGGCCTTCCTGACTATAGTCTTGGTTTTCTTAAATCTTTTCATTCTGCACACAGAATGGGTTTTCTTTTCTTTTTTTTAAAAACAGTTTTAATGAGGCATAACTGATATACCATAAGTCGTACATTAAAGATACTTATTTGGCTGCGTTGGGTCTTGTTACAGCCCGCAGGATCTTGGTTGTGCTGTGTGGGCTCCTCCACCGTGGCTCACAGACTCTCTAGTTAGGGTCTGTGGGCTCACTTGTTGCAGCATGTGGGCCTGGTTGCTCTGCAGCATGTGGGGTCTTTTGTTCCTCGACCAGGGTCCGAACCCATGTCCCCCACATTGCAAGGTGTGGGACAACCATGAGACTACCAGGGAAGTCCCTGAATTGGTTTTCTAATAGCACAAATCATACCTGAGGGCATACTTAAAATTGCCAAATGGTTTCCTTCTGCCTTTAAAACACTCCGAATATACACTCTCCGGCTTTCTAGCCTTCCCTTTTCCCTGACCATATTCCCTTTCTTCTTCTAATCTCCAGCTATAATAAACATTGATTTCTCAAAATGTCTTTTTAATTGCTATTTGTTGAACAAGAAAAACTCACCTTTACCAAGATTTTAAACATTTAATCATGAAAGTTATAACAGTTTCCTAGGATGCCATAACAAACTGAGTGGCTTGAAACAACCGAAATTTTATTATCTCACAGTCCTGGAGGCTAGAAGTCCTAAATCCTAATGCAGGTAGGATTGGTTCTTAAGGGGGAAATATCTGTTCCACGGCCTTCTCCGTCAGGCACTCCTCAGTTTATAGATGGCACTCTTCCTGTGTCTTCTCTCTATGCCTATCTGTGTTCAGATTTCCCCTTTTTGTGAGGCCAAAATCACGTTGGCTTGGAGCCCACCCTAATGATGTCATCTTAATTTGATTATCTGCAAAGACCCTATTACCAAACAAGGTCATACTTACTGGTACTGGCGGTTAGGACTTCAGCATCTTTTCAGAGGACACAATTCAACCAATAAAGTGTCTTATCCAGTAGAATTTATTTCAGAAACATTGAACACAGATAAGGGTGTTATCATGAATAACTTTGCCATCCTAAATAGCTGTTGTTGGCATTTTTGTGTATCACCTTTCATTTATTTATATAAGCACTTGAGGATAGGAATCTTTTTTGGAACATGATTGGAACAACTATCCTTTCTCCAGCAAATCTGCTGAGAGCTTTTGACTGGCAGCTGTTGCCTCCAGTGCTCAGAACCCAGAATTCTCTCATCGTATAGACGCTTGTTGAAATAATGGCTGCAAATGCATCAGCAGAGGAGTGGAAGTGTAGCTTCACTATGGCTGGGAAATTCTCTCACAGTGGGCAATAGAGTGGGGAAGGTGGCCAAATGACAGGGATACCCAGCTTTTTTTTTTTTTTTCTCCACATTGCTTCTTCCAGATACCACCCTGACTTTTTTTTGAAAGTTCTGTACTCTTCCAAGAGCGCAATATTCGTGTTTCTATCACTTTATCAAGAGACTCTTATTTTTGGCTCTAAATTAAAAATGAAACTTCAAGAAAATTTAAAGTCTGGTTGGGACAAGTACAAGGACAACTAGGTTGTACAATTTTTCTTGGTCCACTTCCTTTTCAAGCTAACCCTTTAGATTCTTCTGCTTCTTTCCTATTATCTTCTTTTCCCCTCCTCCTCTTTCTTTTCTTCTTTTCCTCTCGTGTACAGATGAGACAGTCTCTTCTGACCATAGTTTCAAACTGCCCAGGACCAGCAGATGAACCTGCAGTAGGACTTGTGAGAGGGCTGGATTTGCTTGGAGAGATTGGGGCAGTTGTGCAGAGTCCTGATATCTGAGGTGGAAGAGTCCTTGGCGTTGGGCACTGGATACCACTCAGGAGGGGACAAGTGTGTGTGTGGGTACAGAGGGCTTTTCCCATTTCTACTCAGAGTGTCCTAAACCTTTATTTGTGATGGTGCTTTAACTTTCTGTGACTGATCTTTTAATGAACGTATTGGAACCCCTATGCCCATGAAGAAGTTCTATATTTATTATAGCATGGAATGGCTTTTCAGTGCTTTTGTTTATCTAGCATCACACATTTCTGTGTGCTGTCACCATTTCTCCCCTCTCGCCCTACCAAAAGATTACCAAAGGCCAGACCTTGCTTTTCTGTGTATGGTAGCTGGTCTTAAAAACAATGAGCTATGCCTCCCTGCCTTCCCGTTCTTGTGTGATTCCCTCTTCTTGAACCTGTAGGACTGGACACACGACTCACTTGCAACCAATAGCATATGATAGAAGTGATACTGTGTGACTTCAGAGTCTGACACGACAGGCCTTTCATCTCTTGGAACACTTGTTTTTGGGATGCTTCCTCTCAGAACTCAGCTACCATGATGTAAGGACCCCAAACCACATGAAGAGGCCCTGGATGGTTATTCTGGTCTGCAGCCAGGAGCACCTGCCAGCATGTGAGGCAACCACCCTACGTGACTGTCCAGTCCACCCTTCAGATGACGGCAGTGCTAACTGGCATCTGATCTCAGGACATGGGGATACCTCAACAAAGTGGTGCCTTGCTGAGCCCGGTCAACCCCAGATCTGAAGAGATAATAATTTTTAAGCCACTAAATTGGGACACCCTTTGTAGGCAGCTTCTCCTGGCCGTGAGGCCTAGGTACCTGATTTACCAGTGTACTCAGGCTTGACCAAGACATTCGACCCAGACTTTAAATCTAGCACAAATGATATAAAGGTGGAGGGACCTTGGAGAACTCATCCTGGAAGCATCATGGGGGCTGTAGCAACATCCACTGTCCAGGGTGACTGCAGCCTTGACCAGTGCCACTGGCCAGTGATCAGCTGCACTTGTCCAGTGGCTGGAGCTGGCAGCAGCATTCCTCCGCAGTGTTCCTGTGGTATGAGTTTTGGCCTCTTTCTGGCTTCCCAGTCTCCCTTCTTTGTACCTGCTTTCTGATACCAGTTCTTCAGATTTCCTGGGAGCTCTGAAATTCCCTCAGTCTTCTCAGTTAATTCCTTTTCTGCTCAAATTAGCCAGATGTCTACTTGTACATGGTCAAAGTGGTAAAAGACACGTTTTCTTATGTGAATGCAATGACGTCTTAAAAGGATTCCTTTGTTAAACTTGCATGTCAAAAAATTATTCTCTGCATGCAGTTTATTCTCTATTTATTCAGGGTTGGTTCTTGTCACATGCAACTGGTGATCTTAATTGATATTATTCTTTGTCCTTTGTGAAAGTGACTAAAAAATTGGAGGTACACTCTTTTACATTTTGCAGTTTCATCCTGTGAGGGTAGATGTGATATTTAGAAGTGGTTCAGAACTACTGGGAGCAGGTATCATGGTGGAGTGGTGGTGAGGGAACCACTGAACCTGGTAGGAGTCAGGGGATGTGAGTTTTAGCTTTAAAACTGTGGCTAATTCACGGTATCTGTTATCAGCACGTTGCTTCCTTTCTGTAGACCCCAGTTTCCTTATCTTTATAAAAGATGAGAGCTGAACAGCACTAGGTGATTCCTAATATTCCTTTGAGCTCTGAAACTTCCCAAGGTTGCCTATGTTGTTCATTTTAAGCGATGTTTCATCTCAGCATTGTCAAGAAGAGATCTTTGTGATTGATCCACTGTGGACCCCATCACCCTCAGGATGACTCTAGGGAACTTGACGGGAGATATTAGAGATGCACAGTAAATGTTTTCTGAGGAAAAGCTGAGTAGTGCTTTACTAGGTGCTGGGGGTTGCAGTTAAATTGTTTCTAGAGATGGAGACAGATTCTTACAACAGTGTGACAAACACTTGTACTGGAGAAGTTTGGTGATCCAGGAGGAGGATACTAGTGAACTACCTGCGAGATTTGTGTGTAAGAACTGGATAGGGGAGTCTTTAGAGGAGGTCACTTTTTTGCTGAAGAAGTAGAGGAAGGGAGTTCTAGGCAGAGAGAACAAGAGTAAGATGGCCCCAAAGACCATGGAGATGTTTGGAGAACAACAGCAGCTCATTGTGGCCGGGATTCAGGCTTCCTGGTTGGAATGGGGATGTGTAGCAGTGGGAGGCGAAGCAAGGATTGGATCAGAAGGGGCCTTCTAGAACAAGTTAAGTAGGTGAGACCCTCTTCTTTGGGAGAGGAGCCATAAAAGTTTTTAATAATAAATGGTATTGAATCAGAGTGAAACCACAAGGCTGACTTTTTAAAAACTTTTTGGTTAAGATTCTGGCAGTCAAGGAAAGTATCTTCTCATCTGTAGCCAGAATAAGGAGATATTTTTTGTGTTATGTCTGCACAGAAGTTTGTAGAATGACCCAAATCTGCCTCTTTGGGGGCCAAAGTTCAATTTCTAAAGCTCCAAAGGGATTAAGGAACTTCTTGATACAAGATAACCAATTTCTGTTAGTACAGGTATATATTTTACTGACTCTTTATAAAGGTGTGACTAAGGAAGAACATGAATCAAAGTATCAAATATTCTAAAGCATGTGTAGATTAAATTGGTGAAAAGTGAATTTTCTTTCCTTCATGAGTTAATGTCATCTTTTAAAAAATTAGAAACTTTACCAGGAGGTTTTTGAATTCTTAAACATCCACATACACGTGGTCAAAGTGATAAAAGACAGGTTTTCTTATCTGAATGCAGTGACATCTTAAAAGGTTTTCTTTGTTATAGTTAAACTTGCATGTCAAAAAATTATTCTCTGCATACAATTTATTCTCTATTTATTCAATATTACTTAGCAGTGAAGTTGATAGAAAGTGAGACAGCACACTTTTAAATTCTAAATTACAATTGTTGGACAAGAATCTTGACAATGCCAGACTAATCTCTTCTGATTGGTGCTGTATTGATAGGGGCTGACAACATAAACCCATGTTGGAATATTCTAATCCATCACCTGGCATAAGGCGTATTTTACTTTGGGCTTTGTGGGAAGATAATCCATTTGCATCTGTGTTTCAAAGTGAGTGTTTCTAGGGGCATGAATGTCCCAACTTGCTACCATCTCTTTATAAGGAGGGATTACAATAGGCAATCTTGCAATCAAAGAAATAGCAACATATCTCTATAGAGGTGTCTGTGCTTTGATTCAGAACCACATTCACCCATATTGTCTTTGAAATCTGTCTTTTGTATTGTTTCATAACTATATTTCTCCATCACATGGAAAAATCTGGGCCTAGATAAAAATCTTCACATAATGGCCTGTACCAGAATATTTTTCCTCTTTAACAGTTCTTTGTATTTTGGTAGAAATGGAAGAAACCAGACATCATGAAGCAGAGACATGTCATCGCCCATGTATCCTGTCAGAGGCTGCTGCTGCTGCTAAGTCACTTCAGTCGTGTCCGACTCTGTGTGACCCCATAGACGGAAGCCCACCAGGCTCCCCCATTCCTGGGATTCTCCAGGCAAGAACACTGGAGTGGGTTGCCATTTCCTTCTCCAATGTGTGAAAGTGAAAAGTGAAAGTGAAGTCGCTCAGTCGTGTCCGACCCTTAGCGACTCGACGGACTGTAGCCTACCAGGCTCCTCCATCCATGGGATTTTCTAGGCAAGAGTACTGGAGTGGCTTGCCATTGCCTTCTCTGCTGTCAGAGGCTATGACCTGCCAAATCCATGAGCAAAATAACGGTGGTGGTTGTTTCATGCCACTCAGTGTGGGAATGTTTGTTATGTGACAGCAGAGAAGTAGAACAGGTATTACTATGGGTACCTGGACAGTCTTGGATAAGGGATGTGACATTCCTAAAGCTTAGTGTTTTTCATCTTGAAATCTGTTTAATGATATTGATTATATGTTGACTACCTTTTACTTGCCAGACATTTATATAAACATATGTACGTGTACTTACCTACAGTGGACCCTTGAACAGCATGGGTTTGAAATGCACTTTCATGTGAACTTATTTTTTCACTAAATATGTACCACAGTGCTACTTGATCTATAGATGGATGAATCTGCAGATGCAGAACCCCGTATATGGAGGGCTGGCTGGATTATCAACTCTGAAGATGGTGCCCTTAACCCCAGCATTACTCAAGGGCCAGCTGTACATTGTATATCTATATCCATACACACGTATATGCATATTTATGGATATAAGTCGATTCACATTTTTCATGGCTGTTCTATAAAGTTACTGAGAGCAGTTGTTGGAGAGTTGGGTTCCTGTGAGTCTCTAATCAAAATATTTTTACCAACCAAGCAGCATTCACCCTGTTTTGTGCTTCTGTTTAAAGATCCCTTATTTAATGTATATAGTTGGCTTATCAACATTGAACTCACAGCCAATGGCACCGTAACTCATGCCTGAATGACACTTGTCTAACATGTATTTCTCTGTAACGTACATCCTTCTTGCATTTAGGAATATACTAGGTTGCACTGCAGTACTATGCTTGGGTTGGGGAATGCCCATTTTAAACAGCAAAACCAGAAACAAAAATGAGAAAAGTCTGGCACACTAAGTATACCCTGAATAGACATTTGTTTTCAGTATGAGAGCTCTAATAAGTAGGCAGAGTGTGGCCTTTTTTGTCCTCAGCTGGGTCTGTGTGCTTGGGGTAGCTCATTTTTCATTGTGCTGTAAATGTTCATGAGTGACTGTAGAAGGGCCATAAGTATTAACTTTGGGGTTACAGATTCTGGTGAGCAGGAGAATCTGTGATAACGGGGATCAATAGTGTATATACCCTCATTTAATTATCGTGATAGCTCTGTTTTGTAGGATTCAGTGTCTGTGGTTTCTTTTTCTCCCACTACCTCCACCAGACTGATAAAGACTGTCTGTAGAGTAGGCTCTTGTTGGAAAGAGAGGAATGGAGAGGTAGAAGAGGGAGTGTGTAGAAAGAGGGGAGGAGGAAAGGGAAAGGAAAGGAAAGGAAGAATTTTTGACAACCTCACTTTAAAAAAAAAATTATTGGAGGCTAATTACTTTACAGTTTTGTGGTGGTTTTTGCCATACATAGACACGAATCAGCCATGAGTGTACATGTGTCCCCCAGCTTGAACCCCCTTCTACCTCCCTCCCCATCCCATCCCTCTACGTTGTCTGAGAGCATTGGCTTTGAGTGCCCTGCTTCGTGCATCGAACTTGCACTGGTCATGTTTGACATATGGTAATATACATGTCTCAATGCTATTCTCGCAAATCATCCCACCCTTACCTTCTCCCACAGAGTCCAAAAGTCTGTTCTTTACATCTGGGTCTCTTTTGCTGTGTTGCATATACGGTTGTCATTACTGTCTTTCTAAATTCCATATATATGCATGACAACCTCACTTTTAAAAACTTTTATTTTATATTGGAATATAGTTGATTAACAGTGTTAGGTTAGTTTCAAGTGAACAGTGAAGTGATTCAGTTAAACATATACATGTATCTATTCTTTTTAAAATTCTTTCCCCAATTAGGTTATAGAATGTTGAGCAGAGTTCTCTGTGTTAAGTAGGTCCTTGTTGGTAATCTATTTTGAACTCTCCTGCCCAAGACAGGAGATGTGAGTTCAATTCCTTGGTCGAGAAGATCACTTGGAGAAGGAATGGTAACCCACTCTAGTACTCTTGCCTGGGAAATCCCATGGACAGAGTAGCCTGACAGGCTACAGTCCATGTGGTCACAAAGAGTTGGACACAACTTATTTACTAAACAACAACAAGTGAAGTGAATTCACTCAGTCATGTCCGACTCTTTGCGACCCCGTGGACTGTAGCCTACCAGGCTTCTCCCTCCATGGGATTCTCCAGGCAAGAGTACTGGAGTGAGTTGCCATTTCCTTCTCCAGAACAACAACAATAATATATGTCAATCTCAGGCTCCCAATTTGTCCCCCCCTCCCCATTTTCCCTTTGGTATCCATAAGTTTGTTTCCTGAGTCTGTGATTCTATTTCTGTTTTGTAAATAAATTCATTTGTATTTTTAAAAATTCCATGTGTAATTGATATAATATGATATTTGTCTTTCTCAGTATGATTTCACTTAGAATGATAAACTACAGGTCCATTCACGTTGCTGCAAATTAGATGCGTGTGTTTTTGGCTATTCCACAAGGCTGCTCCAACACTGCCATTTAAATCTGGAGTGTTAAATGAAATGAATGTAATGGAGACATTTGAAATATCCAATTCTCTTTTGCATTGTTTCTGGCATGACTTACCTCTGTTGTGCCAGAGGTATCCATTTGCCTCAGATGATAGGAAAGTTATAGCAGAGATGCTAAGAGAAGACAAAAGCCAATACAGGCATGTTTCAGGGATATTATGGGTTCCATTCCAGACCACAGCAATAAAGCGAGAATCACAATAAGGAGAGTTACCCAATTTTTTTGGTTTCCCACTTCATGTAAAAGTTGTATTTACACTATACTGTAGTCTATTAAGTATGAGATAGCATTATGTCTAAAAAAAAATCTCTATACCTTAATTAAAAATAGTTAATTGCTAAAAAATGTTTTCCATCATCTGAAAAATGGAAAGTTGCCACAAACTATATCTGCGAAGTATCATAAAGTGCAATCAAGTATACCTGAAATAGCAGCCACCACTTTCATAGTGCGTAGTGGTTGTGAGGTACTCTTCTGTGTTTTATCTGTGTTAGTTCCATCCTCACAGTAGTCCTACACGGTGGTAGAACCCAGGCAGCCAGGCCATAGTCTACTGCTCACCCTGATGCCATAAGGGTGCCTTTCCGAAGTCAGTTTTTGACATGCAAGAGTAGTCCAGAGCAAAACAATATACTGAATTGAGGCAACATTAGAGAAGGCATTCCTCAATTTCCTTTTGTTGTTCAGCAACTAAGTCATGTCTGACTCTTTGTGACCCCATGGCCTGTAGCACCCTAGGCTCCCCTGTCCATCACTATCTCCCAGAGTTTGCTCAGACTCATGTCCATTGAGTCCATGATGCCATCCAACCATCTCATCCTCTGTTGCCTCCTGCTGCTTTGTCAGTTTCCTTACTCCTACAATAAGATGTAAGCTGATGACCATAGATTTCCTTTGTAATGTAGAAAACCCATCCCTTTACTTTAAGGCATAGTCTCCATGAGGAAACATATAGTGGGGATGTGCAGGCAGATTGAAAGAAACAGAATGCTTGTCGCTTCTTCCTTGTTGGTCTGTGGGGGAGGGAGACAGGAATGCAGAAGCAGAACAGCATTTAATCACTTGGGTTATGGGTCTATTAATTAATGCTTTGGTGGCTCAGACGGTAAAGAGTATAAGCCTGCAATGTGTGAGACTGGGGTTCGACCCTTGGGTCAGGAAGATCCCCTGGAGAAGACAGTAGCATCCCAATCCACTATTTTTGCCGGGAGAATTCCCTAAACAGAGGAGCCTGGTGGGCTACAGTCCATGGGGTTGCAAAGAGTTGAACATGACTGAGCAAATAACATGCACATGGCTCTATTGGCCATCTAGGTCAGAATCCTGAAAAAGGAACATGTTACATGCTCTGAGAGGAAGACGGAAAGAAAGAGACTTGTAGGAAGCTGACTTAACTGTAGGAAGCCCTCTGTATCTGAAAAAATCATCACTGTGATGGGATCAGGCAGAGGAAGACTGGAGTCTGTGTTACTGCTTACAGATGTGCAGGTTGGGCACTGCATAACTCCACAGGCCACCATGTATTTAGACTTTGATGGAAATACTTCACCTCCCAAAGTTGTGCCTTGTTGTGGCCCTGGCCTGACTTGGCTTTCGGGAGTCTGTGTGTCTGAAGTCTGTTTTAGCTCCTGTGTGTGGCATGAAAATGACCAGAAACTCCCCTATCCCTTGGAGAAATACTGGCTGCACAATCAGGATGGGTATCCTTGGCTTGATGAGGCAGAAACTGAGGGCTGCAGGATCACTTCTTGAACTGGAAATCCAGTGGGAGGCAAATGCAGACCTCTGAGGAATGTGCTGTGCTAGTGCAAGCCGAAGGAGGGCCATTTTAGCACAGAGCACCTGCCAGGCCTCAAGGAGCCCAGAGAAGGGATCCCAAACTTATTGGCCCCAGACTTTCAGCAAACGCACACAAAATGAGCAGTGACCAAGCCATCCCAGAACCCTACTGCTGCAAAAGACAGAGAACAGAGCACTCTGCTTTATAAAAATGAATAATCTATAGGCCCTGACTTCAGATTCCTTATAGGCACTTGGGAAGGATAGACTGAAATAAATCAATGCAGATGACGTTTGACAATATAGTATTAGAAGTATGCCTGAGATAATGTGAGGATACAGTGGGGAGTAGATTCAGTGGCCTAGGGGGCAGCAGGCAGGAAAGCTTTTACAGGAGAGGTGATGCCTTCATGGGTTTTGAAGGATGGTTAGGAGTTTGTCAGGCCCACTAGGCAGGAAGGGATTTCATGTAAGACCTGGGGATGTGAGAGAATCTGGCCTTTCCAGATATGAGAAGGATGCATTTCCTGGACTTCAAAGCAGTGCAGAAGTGCTTGGGGTTTGATGTTCTGATGGTCATGGTCTAGATATACTTTGTAATGGTATCTTTGAATTTGTGTTTTGGAGGAGGTTGATGGGACAGTTGAGCATGTGCTAGCAGCTTGGAGTGGTGGCTATCTGTTGGTCTTACCTCCTACACCTTCCCTAGGAGGGAGTCTTGGCCTCCTGGTCCCCTTCTCCAGGGCCCTGCATGGTGTCCTTCTCTTCTTCCTTCTCCTGGCCCCACATGTTTCCCACCATGTCTTAGAGCAGGGCATGTTGGTGGCCATCACTGCCCTGGGCTGGCACCACCACTGTGCGTTTTGTAGGTCACCTAGAGGGTGTAAGCCTCTTGACCATAACCTGGTCCGCATACCTAGGGCTTCCTAGCCATGCTTACCTACCATGGATTGAGATAGCAGGTCCTGGGGAGGAGAAATGCCTGGCTTGACTTCTGAGACCATTACTATAGCATAGCATCTCTAGCCTGCTTTGGTGGAAGGGGAAACTGACATGCATGCTCCAAGTCACCTTGATACCCGTGAGGGTCTTGATTCCCTGAAAGTATTCCTATGCCTGAGGGAGTACAGCATTAAATAACAAAAAAACCCTCATGACAGATCAAGAGAGATTATAGAACACAAAATATCTTTTATTTCAGAACTTTTAATAATATCCCCCCACCTTTTTTTTTTTTTAAAAAGAAATCTGGCATTTTCACTTTTCACTAGGAAAGTTATGACCAACCTTGATAGTATATTAAAAAGCAGAGACATTACTTTGCCAACCAAGGTCCGTCTAGTCAAGGCAATGGTTTTTCCCGTGGTCATGTATGGATGTGAGAGTTGGACTGTGAAGAAAGCTGATCGCCGAAGAATCGATGCTTTTGAACTGTGGTGTTGGAGAAGACTCTTGAGAGTCCCTTATACTGCAAGGAGATCCCACCAGTCTATTCTAAAGGAGATCAATCCTGGATGTTCATTGGAGGGACTGATGCTGAAGCTGAAACTGCAATACTTTGGCCACCTCATGCGACGAGTTGACTCACTGGAAAAGACTCTGATGCTGGGAAAGGTTGGGGGAGGGAGGAGAAGGGGACGACGGAGAATGAGATGGCTGGATGGCATCACCGACTCTGTGGACGTGGGTTTGAGTGTACTCTGGGAGTTGGTGATGGACAGGGAGGCCTGGTGTGCTGTGATTCATGGGGTCGCGGAGAGTCGGACACGACTGAGCGACTGAACTGAACTGAACTAGGTTCCAAAAATGATGTAGTCCTGGGCATAGGGCCTGAATGAATGAGAGGAGACAACTCTGAGTATAGTTCCCCAGCCACCACATCTTCCAGCCCCCCATTTGGATTTTAAGTGATACTGCCTCATAGGAGCCCCTATTTCTCACTTTACAAATGAATAAGTTTCAGAACAGTGATTCCAGTTCACCTGGAAAACTGATGAGAGAGCCAGTGTCAGAGGTTCCAGCTCCAGGATTCACCCTGCTGTTAACCCTGGAGGCACCTGCTCTTTCATAATCCTCCATGGCCCGAGTGATGTAAAAATAAATAAATGCAAGGTTAATGCTCAGGGAAAGAAGGACATTTGATTTATTGTATCAGGAATGTGTTAAATCGTACCCTAGTGGCCTATGAGTTAATACATCTTCCAAAGCAGGTAATTTACTGGCAGGCAACAGAGAGAAAAGAATATGGGATCATAAGACATTAGCTCAGGGGCCGGTGGTGCTGGGGGGCATCCTTGAGTGTATATAGCCCAACTGTTAACACGCAGTGAAACTGAGAATCTAGAGGTGAAATGACTCACCCAAAGTCACAGAGCTACTTCCTTCCAGGGCTGAACTTGACTCAGGTTCCCTGACCTCAAAACCAATGCTTGTCTAGCTTTCCTACCTCTGAGCACAATGACTAATAAAGGTGACTGTAAATCTTATGGCAATGAATTCATTTGGCATTTGTGTAGCACTTTTATAACTTCAGAGTGGTTTCTCTTTTTTTCCCCTCTGTACAAGCAACTTCTGTGGCCTCCCATCTATGCAGATAATTGCTTTGAGGATGAAATTTGTTACAAAGCATATAAAATTGTCCCTTATCAGCAGGGATTCCTAGCCTAGGTCCAAGCACAGCCAAAAGGAAATCCAGCCCCCTCATCTTGAAGTGTGTGTCTCAGTCTTACAGAGACAGTAGTCACAGTGACACAATGAGCCTGGCTGGTGGCTTAAAGTAGGATGCGAAGGATCTGCTGGTATGGGCCAGGTGAGAACTGAGGAAATAGCATGCTTTCCTGGAATAGCAATGCAAAGAAAATTATCTTGGGACAGCTAGTTCCCTTCCAATGTGGTATATGTATTATAATATGGAGTCGTTTGTCTTGCTAAGGCCAGTGTTTTCCTCCAGTAGGTCAAAATAAATCTTTGATGACACTATGAGAACAGTCTCAGGAATCCCAACTGGAAACGGTGGATGAATGATATGCTCTCTAGGTGCTAAAGTGAGAAGTAAAGTAGGATACATTATTTTTCCAAAAGAGTGTGTTTTCTCATTGACAGCTGTGTCAGGTAATGAAGCCCTGGTCACTCCTGGGATCTCGAATGAGGTGGACACACTTACTTACACCTAAGAATATTCTTTCATTATTGGATTCATTTCTGGGATGAGACTTGGAAGGAATTCCAGGTCATGCCCCCAGTGTCCTGACTTGGGAGTTTTAGATTGGCTAGTTTTATTCTCAGCCCCACTCAAGCTCCTTTGATCCCTATTATTTAATATCCTGTGCTGATTGTATGTATTGCACCCTCAATAGAAAGTGTTTTGACTTGGAGGAGACTTTGGGTCCTGTCAGTCTAGCTCCTCATTTTACAGATGGGGAAACAGGAAAGTAGAGTTTAGTCAGTTATTCCAAGTGACCCAGTTTGTGAGTGGCAGATCTGGGAGCAGAACTCATGTATCTTTCCACAATGCCATGCTACCTGGGCAGTGTCTGAAATGTTAATTATAATAGTTTCAGGAGAAACTCTTGAACCAGTCAACTTGGATTTCAGGAATAGGATTTTAAATAATGTTTTGGAAGACTCTTTCCAGTGGTTTCTCATGAACTCTGGTACCTGATAGCCATAGTACCCTTTGGATCCATGTCATGGGATTGCTCTGAATATGAAAAGGACAGGTGGCTTAGCTCAGTGATTCTTCAGTTAACAGGAAGAAGACCGATCTTCTGAAGGGCAGAACTTTGTCTTCTTCATTATGAATATCCTGGTGCCTAGAATAAGGCAGCGTAAGGCAGCTACTTGGAGGGTTCATGAGTTTCT
Source organism: Moschus berezovskii (assembly GCF_049115385.1). NCBI lineage: Eukaryota > Metazoa > Chordata > Mammalia > Artiodactyla > Moschidae > Moschus > Moschus berezovskii. The sequence continues at coordinate 50,508,545 of NC_142466.1, read as the reverse complement.
GGGATAGGTCGCCAGAAACTTTTATCTGTCACATTTTCCTAACTACTTCAATGCTGTTGACTAGAGGACGTGCTTTTGATCAGAGTATTTTAGAGTAAAGAACACCAGAGAAAAAGATGGGCTTGTTGCTTTTTGTTCTAGCAGAATTCATCTAACTCTTCTGAACCAAAGTTTCATTATGAAAAAGCGCCAGGCTGAATCACCAGATTTTCTTCCTGTGTTAACATTACATGATCTCTGACTACCCTCCTGCAGAAGCATGAACTTTCCAGTGATGCTTTTGATTGAGACCTTGTGTGTCTGTATGTGTGTTAGGCTTGCTCTATAGACATAATATATGGGAAGGTGGTTTTTAGTTCTCAAAATCAAATGCACATGAGCTTAAATGAATCTCAAATTATATAGACTAATAATTTCTTTTTGGCTTATTGAATAACAACAACAATTACACTATAAAACATCAAAAACTACTTAGTATCTTGTAGAGGGAAAAAAACACAAAAATTAGCCCTTAATTAAATATGAATAAAATGAAATTAAGGGTTGGTATTTGTTTAGTTTTAAAGGCACATTGCATCTATTTATTTGGAAACTCTACCACTTAGTCCTCTGCCTGCCATAAACCACTGTACAGTGAGAAACATACCATATTGCTTATTGTGCTAGAGCTGAAGACACTGCAGCTTGCATTCAGAGTGTCCGATTGTGCTCAGGCTCCAGGAGTTGATTTATAACCTGAGGTGAAACCATGAAACCACATTGACTGTTGTCTGAGAATAAGTATGACCAATTGCACCTGTATTCCTCAAAGCAAAAGCTACTAAAATCTTAACTCAGCATACTTTTACTCTCAGTAGTACTCAAAAGATATTAATCATATACTGCTCCATGTAAAGAATTCATTTAAGGAAAATTGACAGCATTTTGATGTATTTCTCCAGAGTGTAAGCAGTAGGGATCCAGGAATCAGAGACATTTAAGAGTGAGAAGAGAGCATTTAGTTAAACCTCCTTATGTTGTAGATAAGAACAATGAGACCCACGGAGGTTAAGGGACTTGCCTAAGGGCACAGAGCTAGTTTGAAACACAGTCAGCAATAAAACACATGTCTCCCAACTCCCTAGCCCAGCGCTCTTTGCACCTCTCAATTCCTGAGTGTAGCCATTACTTACATCTTAAGGTTCATCTGCCATTTATTGTTTCCTGTGTGCTGAGGGATATGTTGAGCATTTTACAGGCTTCAAATCACTTAATCCTCAAAATAACTCATTTTAATAATCCTCAGGAAACTGGCCTTAGAGTGGTTTCTAACATTTAGTGATCACATGGCTAATAAGCAGTAGGACCAGGATAGAAGTACAAGCAGTTAATTTTGGAGCCCAAGCTAGGGTATATAGGACACTAAGCTAAATTTGAATTTCAGATGAGTAACGCGAAGCTTTTCTATAGTATAAGTAATATGTCCCAAATATTGCATAGGACAATTCAAATTTAAATGATTATCCTATATTTTTATTTGCTAAATATGGCAGCTTTAGCTTAATGTATGCCAGGGCTCTTTATCTCATGCTTGTCTCATTTCCTTGGCTCTGAGACGAATCCTTGGGTCATTTTTGTGCTGCCATTTCTTTGACCTTATCATATCTTGAAGTTAAAAGCTTGCTTTGTAACTAGTTTTATTTCTTACAGTTAGAATTTGACCTGAGTCCTCTGGGAGCTTGGGTTGCAAAGAGATTTCATTGGGAGTAAGACAGGGTAAAATGTTTCTTGGTATAGGATTTCAGAGATACTGGTAGCAATACTGAGGACAGCTGTGCAAGCAGTATTCTAAGTTGGATGGTTTCTTTCCCTGGATAGGATTTATTTGAGGTTTGAGGGGGTAGACTTTTCTCCCGATCGCCTCTTTTTTTTTTTCCTTCAAGTCTACTTTGCACTGATATCTATATAGAGTCAGAAGCTAATGAAAACATATTCTAAGAATGCAGGGAGGTTTCACCATTAGGAAACTTCTTGATGGAATTCACTGTGTTTCCCCACCACAAGATCATCTCAATAGACATTTGAGCATTTAAGCATTTATTAAGATTCAACACCCATTCCTATTAAAACAAACTCAGGAGTTAAGAGTAGAAGAAAGTTTTTTCCTTAACTTGGAAAAAAAGACTGTATCAGTTCAGTTCAGTTGCTCAGTCGTGTCTGATTCTTTGCAACCCCATGAACCACAGCACGCCAGACCTTCCTGTCCATCACCAACTCCCAGAGTCCACCCAAACTCCTGCCCATTGAGTAGGTGATGCCATCCAACTGTCTTATCCTCTGTTGTCCCCTTCTCCTCCTGCCTTCAATCTTTCCCAGCATCAGGGTCTTTTCCAGTGAGTCAGCTCTTTGCATGAGGTGGCCAAAGTATTGGAGTTTCAGCTTCAACATCAGTCCTCCCAGTGAACACCCAGGATTGATCTCCTTTAGAATGGGCTGGTTGGATCTTCTTGCAGTCCAAGGGACTGTCAAGAGTCTTCTCCAACACCACAGTTCAAAAGCGTCAATTCTTCTGCACTCAGCTTTCTTTACAGTCCAACTCTCACATCCGTACATGAGTACTGGAAAAACCATAGGCTTGACTAGACGGACCCTTGTTGACAAAGTAATGTCTCTGCTTTTTAGGTTGGTCATAACTTTCCTTCCAAGGAGTAAGCGTCTTTTAATTTCATGGCTGCAATCACCATCTGCAGTGATTTTGGAGCCCAGAAAAATAAAGTCTGACACTGTTTCCACTGTTTCCCCATCTATTTCCCATGAAGTGATGGGAGCAGCTGCCATCTTAGTTTTCTGAATGTTGAGCTTTAAGCCAACTTTTTCACTCTTCTCTTTCACTTTCATCAAGAGGCTCTTTAGTTCTTCTTCGCTTTCTGCCATAAGGGTGGTGTCATCTGCATATCTGAGGTTATTGATATTTCTCCTGGCAATCTTGATTCCAGCTTGTGCTTCCTCCAGCCCAGCGTTCCTCATGATGTACTCTGCATATAAGTTAAATAAGCAGGGTGACAATATACAGCCTTGACATACTCCCTTTCCTATTTGGAACCAGTCTGTTGTTCCATGTCCAGTTCTAACTGTTGCTTCCTGACCTGCATACAGGTTTCTCAAGAGGCAGGTCAGGTGGTCTGGTATTCCCATCTCTTTCAGAATTTTCCACAGTTCGTTGTGATCCACACAGTCAAAGGCTTTGGCATAGTCAATAAAGCAGAAATAGATGTTTTTCTGGAACTCTCTTGCTTTTTCAATGATCCAGCGGATGTTGGCCATTTGATCTCTGGTTCCTCTGCCTTTTCTAAAACCATCTTGAACATCTAGAAATTCATGGTTCATGTATTGCTGAAGCCTGGCTTGAAGGATTTTGAGCATTGCTTTGCTAGAATGTGAGATGAGTGCAATTGTGTGGCAGTTTGAACATTCTTTGGCATTGCCTTTCTTTGGGATTGGAATGAAAACTGATATTTTTCATTCCTGTGGCCACTGCTGAGTTTTCCAAATTTGCTGGCATATTGAGTGCAGCACTTTCACACCATCATCTTTTAGGATTTGAAATAGCTCAACTGGAATTCCATCACCTCCACTAGCTTTGTTCGTAGTGATGCTTCCTAAAGCCCACTTGACTTCACATTCCAAGATGTCAGGCTCTAGGTGAGTGATCACACCATCGTGATTATCTTGGTCGTGAAGATCTTTTTTGTATAGTTCTCCTGTGTATTCTTGCCACCTGTTCTTAATCTCTTCTGCTTCTTATAGGTCTATACCATTTCTGTCCTTTATTGAGCCCATCTTTGCATGAAATGTTCCCTTAGTAGCTCTAATTTTCTTGAAGAGATCTCTAGTCTTGCCCATTCTATCGTTTTCCTCTATTTTTTGCACTGATCACTAAGGAAGGCTTTCTTATCTCTCCTTGCTATTCTTTGGAACTCTGCATTCAAATGGGACTATCTTTCCTTTTCTCCTTTGCCTTTAGCTTCTCTTCTTTTCTCAGTTATTTGTAAGGCCTCCTCAGACAACCATTTTTCCTTTTTGCATTTCTTTTTCTTGGGGATAGTCTTGATCACTGCCTCCTGTACAATATGTGTGTGTGTGTGTGTGTGTGTGTGTGTGTGTATACACATTTATGTATATATACACACATATATATACATATACATATAGCTGGTTCACAGTGGTATACAGCAGAAACTAGCACAATGTTTAAAGCAACTATATTCCAGTTAAAAAAAGAGAATAAAACAAAGATTCAACAGTTTTCTGGAGGTACCAGTCAAGGTGTTGAGTGGGGGGAAAAGTAATGAGAGTAGGGTGTGTTTCCATATCAGCTTATTGTTTACCGAGAAAATCCTGGACAATCTGTTGGAAATCATTAGAATTAATGAAAGAGAGTTCAAGGTTGTGTCCAGCAATAAGATTAATGTATGTAAAAGGATAACATTTTTATTTTGAAACAATGAGCAGAAGGAAAAAACCCATTCAAAATGGGAAAAAAACCCTCGATTATCTTGGAGTAAACTGAAGAGAGAATGTAAGACTCATATGAAGAAAAGAACTTTCTAGAAGGACAGAAGAAGGCTTGAATGAAAGCAGAAATACTTCCGGATGAGAATATTATATAGATAAAAATATTCATTCAATCCAAATTAAGCTTTCAAATACAATCAAAAATCCTGATATGGTTCTTTATATGACATCATGAGCTGACATAAAAAACGAACTTCTACAAACCAGTTCTGTCAGTTTATCCACTGATAGACTCATAAGTTGTTTCCATGTGTTCGCTATTGTGAATGATGGTGCAGTGAACTTCAGGGTGTAGATCTCTCTTGAAGTTCTTGTTTTCATTTCCTTTGGAGATTATATATGTGTGTATATATGTATATATATGCACACACACCCAGAAATGGAACTGCTAAGTCGATATAATAGTCTTATTTTTAATTTTTTAAGTATTTGAGGAATAAAGATGTGTGTATATATATGTATGCTCATATAGTATTTGTGTATACATATATGTATAAGGTGGTTATATAATAGAACATAAATGTAATGGAAGATAAACACATGACACATATATAATGGAGTATTATTTAGCCATGAGAAAGAAGGACATTCTGCCATTTGTGACATCGATTGACCTTGAGTGCATTAAGCCAAGTGAGATAAGTCAAACAATGATAAACACTATATGATATCACTTACATATAGAATCTAAAAATAGCCAAACTCATAGAAATAGAACAGTGGCTAGAGGGTGGGGGAAATGGAGAAATGTTGGTGACCAGTTGTAAGTTCTGAGAATCCAATGTACATCGTGGTAACTGTAGTCAATAACACATGTTATATACTTGAAAAGTTATATATATATTACATGTATATATGTATATAACATATGTATAGATATACTACACACACACATATAACGTATATATGTTATATACTTGTTTTATGTACTTGAAAAGTTCTGAGAGTAGATCTTCAATATTCTTGCCATACCAAAAAATTTATGTTAATTGACATGTTACCTAACCTTAATCATTTTGCAGTTAGTGTGTGTGTATCACACCATCATGTTGTACGCTTTAAGCAACATTAAATGTTAATTATATATTAATAAAGCTGGGGAGAAAAGTTTAACATAAAAATTCTTATCTTAAATTTTACAAAATATTTAAGTAATATGGATGACAAGCATAATGGCATCTGAAAAATGGGCATGCATGTATGTGTACGGTGTTTGCTAATGTATACATGCACACACAGGTACATGTGTAGAAAAAATATGGATGAATACATTTTGAACTGTTGATAGGGCAGTTATTCTAAAAGTTTAGGTGACCAGAGTGAGTGGACCCAGGGTTTTCTTTCTATATACTTTACATCGTTGGAAATTTTGGTCATAAAAATATTAAAAAATAGACTTCAAATGAAGTTGTGTTTTGATATTTGTGGCTTCAAGGATTGGAATTAAATAAGAGGAGTAGAATTAACCTATGGTTAGTTTCTTTTAATGTCTTATATGTTCTTGAATAATGAAAGAACAGGTGCGAAGAACAAGCCTGTTTTTAAATAATGCCCATCTGTTAGATATTTCACTCATCTCTTTAGTGATAACTTCTTGCCAGAGTCTGGTAAAGAAGTGAGGGCTTCATGGATTCTTCTAGAAGCAGAGGAAAAGGGATCAAAGTTTCCCACAAACTCTTGGTGAACCTTGTAAAACATTCGCTCTTCTGAAGGTTGAGAAAGTTGTGACTTTCATTTGTCTTTCATATTCTAAATATTTTCTGTGATTTAAGGCATTCATTGCTTCCTTTTGCTGTCAAGGAACTGAAGGAAATGCATTTCAGTAGCACTTTCCTGAATGCACTTATCTCTAGCTACTGCTATAAATATGTAGTAATCAGATTCTCCTAGTGCCCAATAAATCAAGAACTTTACTTATGTCCTGTGAAGAAATAGTCTCTCCCCAAGTTATATTGTGAATTCTATAGTAACTTCCCTCTCTGGGGACAAAAAGAAACCAAAGGTAAATGTGGGTTAAAAATGCTTCTTTTGTGGCTTGATTTATAACAGGTTGTGAAACATCTGCGTGAACTGGAGGTTAGAGGGTACAATTATGTTCAAGAGTCACTTGCTGATCACCAGTTATAGGCCAGGCTTTGTCTTTGGTGCAGAGGTACATAGTGTAACAAGTCATGGTTTTTGTTCTCAGGGAGAACAAAGTCTTTAGAGAAAAAAAGCGGTATTTGGGTCAAATCAGAGAGGTGGGAATGAGTAAGTAGGCCTAAATAGGGGAAATCAAGCTGATTAAGAAAACATCTTCATTTAAAATTTTTGAATATTTCATGGCTTTCTCCAATTAAGAGGCTAGAATGATGATATTACTGTTGATGTTCTGTTCCTTTTGTGAGATTTTGTTGACTTGACCTGTGGGCACCATATATGGTCTTCGAGCACGGACAGATACTGAGTTTCAGTTGGAAGCATTCTGAAAGACAGAGTAAAGTAACTCCCTTTCTACCTGCACCCCTAAGATTTCCATAGAAAATCCCTCTTAAACTGAATACAAGTCAGTTAAAAAAAAGACTTCTCAGAAACAATGAGATAAGGGTGAAAGTCTACACATTTGTAATATATGAGCTAAGTACACTTAGGGCAGTTGTTGTAGAATTGTACAATGAGTCAGAGTCACCTGGAGAGTTGTTAAAGCACAGGTTTCTGGTCCCATTCTCTGAGTTTCTGATCCAGTAGGATTAGGGTGGGGCAAAGAATGTACATTTCTTAGGCATTCTAGGGGGATATTGATGTTACTGATCTGGGGACCACACTTTGAGAACTGCACCCTTAGGGCAAGCTGTCTCAGAGAGAAGACTGATTAGTTTTAGAAAGAAACCTTATAGTCTGGTGCCAATCAGAGTCAACTTTGAATTATATGCACTGAGGATCATCTAGGGTCAACTCAGCGTCTTTGTTCCAGAAACAGAGGTGGGAAGTACAGGTTTGAATGTGCAGGTTCAGGCAGCCTGAAGTGGAGAATCTTGGCGCAGATCCTTACTAGCTGTGTGAACTTGCAGACATAACTTGATCCTTCTGCATCTTAGTTTCTCCATTTAAAAAATATGAACTATAACGGTGCCTGTGTTAGAGGTACTTGAGAAGAGTAGATGAGTTAATGTATGTAAAACCAAGTAAGAATGCACCAGGTAAGGACACTGCTGCTGCTGCTGCTGCTAAGTCACTTCAGTCGTGTCCGACTCTGTGTGACCACTACCACATGATAAACACTTTCACTTTTCACTTTCACACATTGGAGAAGGAAATGGCAACCCACTCCAGTGTTCTTGCCTGGAGAATCCCAGGGATGGGGGAGCCTGGTGGGCTGCCGTCTGTGGTGTCACACAGAGTCAGACACGACTGAAGTGACTTAGCAGCAGCAGCAACAGCAGTATTAGTTCTTATTCTCCTGTGGGAGCTGAATGTTGCTGTGCTATCATGAGCCAGGGGTTTTATGTCTAATATTTCATCTGGATGCTTGCTTGAGGAGGCAAAAATTTAGTTACTGCCCTAAATTGATTGGGATCTAACCATACAATTTAACACGAGTGGGGAATCTTATAGAAGCTTTCTGTTCCAATATATTAATACATTGTGGTGGTGGTGCCACAAGACCATTGGTATTATTATTTTTTTTTCCCGTTGGTATTCTTGAAGGATCATGTCTGCAAATCTTTTTGTTTGTTTGTTTTTATTTACTTATTTTTTAATTTATTCTGCAAACCTTTTTAAAACTCTACATTCACACTTGGGAACAGTTTTTATAGGTTCTCCATTTTTTGGAATTGTCTTTATGTTGAGAATCCTTTGCTTTTTATATAGTTCCTTTAAGTCCAAGGCACTGCCTTTCCAACTTTAACTGATGTTTAAAATTTTCTAACTTATTGGCCATTTTCTGTAATAATGAAAACATTTTATTCATATTTTTAACCACTACTGGGAGTTTTCTGAACACCCCTAAGTGGTGAGTGTTTTAAAATGTAGGGTTTATTTTTTTTTATTATTTCAGGTATTGTGAGCATATTAAAAAGCAGAGACATTACTTTGCTGACAAAGATCTGTCTAGTAAAAGCTATGGTTTTTCCAGTAGTCATGTATGGATGTGAGAGTTGGACCGTGAAGAAGGCTGAGAACCAAAGAATTGATGTTTTTGAACTGTGGTGTTGGAGAAAACTCTTGAGAGTCCCTTGGACTGTAAGGAGATCAAACTAGTCAATCCTAAAGGAAATCAGTCCTGAATATTCATTGCAAGGACTGATGCTGAAGCTGAAACTCCAGTACTTTGGTCACCTGATGTGAAGAACTGACTCACTGAAAAAGACCGTGATACTGGGAAAGATTGAGGGAGGAGGAGAAGGGGATGACAGAGGATGAGATATTTGGATGGCATCACCGACTCAATGGATATGAGTTTGAGCAAACTTTGGCAGTTGGTGATGTACAGGGAAGCCTAGAGTGCTGCAGTCCATGGGGTCGCAAAGAGTTGGACATGACTGAGCGACTGAACTCACTGTGAGGCCAGCAGATTGGGAGATGGTTGAAAAGATGCTCACAGTTCCCAAGAGGAGGGGGCAAAACAAGGGGAAGGGCTACACGGGGAAGCACCAGTGCTGGTCAGGAAGGCAGAAAGAAGGAGGGGACACTGGGAGCAATAGTTTTCTAGGAAAAGTGAGGCACAGTATAAGCAGACTCAGGGCGCCCTAGTTTGAATGACCTTAATGGGCTGTGTGCAGAGGGGCTGTCTCTAGTAAGCTGACACCTGGCTCCAGGGTAATTAGGGTAGGTGAATAGTGGCTTGACTGTGAGATCCTTAAAGAAGGCGGTTGGGGTTTGTGCTTTGGATTGGGTGGTTTGTTTGCATATGAAAGGCGTGCACCCTGGTAAGCTGTGGCTGTCTTGAGGCATTAGCTAACTCTGGGAAGGACAATGCGTCCCTAATCATTGAGGGCCCAGATGGAATACAGAAATAAGAATATATAGTTAATACACAGCAGAAGTGCCAAAGTCACTTTGAGACAAAGCTGGTTGTGAGTGTGCCTCGCTGGCTGGGTGACTCACACTTGCTCGCAAGTGTCTCAGGATCCATTTACTTGGTTCTTTACCATTAGAGTTCTTTATGCTATGAATCTCTGGAATAATTCAAATTCATATGAAACTGATAATGTTACTTTATAAGGTCTGTGAGGAAAGGGAGAGTATCTGTCTTTCCATTTTTCCTTTCTAGGATGTCTCAATAAAACAGAGGATGCCCAGTTACATTTGAATTTCAGATAAACAGTGAAAAAAAAGTTAGTGTAAGCATGTTCCAAATACTGAAAATATATTTCTTGTTTATGTGAAATTCAAATTTAACTAGACCTCCTATGTATTTATTTGCTAATTAGGGCAAGCTCACTCTCCTACCACCTATTCAGAGCTTGAAATACTTCTTGAATTAATCCTCACATCCCATTTTGGATTAATAATTGTTTCATCTGTGCCTCAGTTGCATTCTTATGAAACATTGACTATTAATACCAATTTGCATATATGTTCTTTTCTTCTGTTGACTCTGGTAGTTCCTGGTCCTTATAGTCTTCCTTCTCTTATTTGAGGCTGCTCCCCAACTCCCAGCTCCCAAGGCCAGCTAGGATTGGGGAGTTTAAGGAGCTGTCAGGACTATCTAGAAGCCTTGGAACTAAGTCAGACTTGCTACCCAAGTTTGTTAATTGAGATGATCTTAATAACCCTCCCCAAACCCCAGATCCTCTGAATTAGAGGACTGAAATTCTCCTTGCAGAAGTTATCACAGTCATGTTTCTGAACCCAGGAGTCATTTCTCCAACCTCAGTTTTTTTAGACCCGTTATTCGGGACTTTCATGGATTTGTAGGAATTCACAGTTAGACAGCAATGACTGGGTATTATCAAAAGAGGGCACCGATGGCTGCAGGACCATCTCAGAGGTGTTCCTGTGTGATTCTAATGTGAAGCCAGGTTGAGAACTTTGCTTTTCCTTATGGAATTCTGTACAGATGGAGCCTTAACTGTATTTCCCCCCTCTTAACTTCTCTCACCATGGTGATCTTGTCCATACCATTTTAATTTTAGACTACTAACACTGACATTTACATCACTAGCCAGACCTCTCATCTCAGATCCAGATTCACAAATCTGTCTACTTCATATCTCTATTTGGAGGTCTTACACATATCTCAAACATAGCCTATCTATTTTGCCCTTCAGATTTCTCTCATCTGTCGGGTATTCTCCAACATGGGAATTGACAGTAACAGTTTTCCAGTTTTTCTGGCCTGAAATCTGGTCATCCTTAATTCTCTGACTTCCTAACTCCTTACCTTCCGTGCAGCAGCAAGTTCTCAATTCAGACTCTAAAAATATATTTTAAATGCATTCCTTTATCTCCGTCTCCACCATCTCCCTGAGTCTTATCTCCCACCATCTTTCTCCTAACTTGTTTTCCCACTTTTTTCTTGCCCTCCTTTAGTCACTTCTCTCCCTAACAGCCAAAGTAATACTCTCCTATTTCATATGACATAGTATCCCTTTTATTGCATAAAAGTCTTTATTGGCTACTCAACGAATTTGGAATAAAATCCAAGTTCCTTACTTTGTTCTGTAAGACCACTCATGAACTTATCTCTGCTGAACAATCCAAGCCACTTTTCCAATTTTCGGCCTGCCCCATTCATTCTGATCTTATTTTATTACCACCTACTTTCGCTGAAGCTCCAGTACTTTGGCCACCTCATGCGAAGAGTTGACTCACTGGAAAAGACTCTGATAGCTGGAATTCCATCACCTCCACTAGCTTTGTTCGTAGTGATGCTTTCTAAGGCCCGCTTGACTTCACATTCCAGGATGTCTGGCTCTAGGTGAGTGATCATCTAGATCATCGTTATTATCTGGGTTGTGAAGCTCTTTTTTGTACAGTTCTCCTGTGTATTCTTGCCACCACTTCTTAATATCTTCTGCTTCTGTTAGGTTTGTACCATTTCTGTCCTTTATCGAGCCCGTCTTTGCATGAAATGTTCCCTTGGTATCTCTAATTTTCTTGAAGAGATCTCTAGTCTTTCCCATTCTGTTGTTTTCCTCTATTTCTTTGCCTTGATCACTGAGAAAGGCTTTTTATCTCTCCTTGCTATTCTTTGGAACTCTGCATTCAGATGCTTATCTTTCCTTTTCTCCTTTGCTTTTCGCTTCTTTTCTTCTCACAGCTATTTGTAAGGCTTCCTCAGACAGCCATTTTGCTTTTTTGCATTTCTTTTCCATGGGGATGGTCTTGATCCCTGTCTCCTGTACAATGTCACAAACCTCTAAATGGACTGGAATGGGTGAATTTAACTCAGATGATGATTATATCTATTACAGTGGACAAGAATCCCTTAGAAGAAATGGAGTAGCCACCATGGTCAACAAAAGAGTCTGAAATGCAGTACTTGGATGCAATCTCAAAAACGACAGAATGATCTATGTTCGTTTCCAAGGCAAACCATTCAATATCACGGTAATCCAAGCCTATGCCCCAACCAGCAACGCTGAAGAAGCTGAAGTTGAATGGTTCTATGAAGATATACAAGACCTTTTAGAACTAACACCCAAAAAAGATGTCCTTTTCATTATAGGGGACTGGAATGCAAAAGTAGGAAGTGAAGAAACACTTGGGCAAATTTGGGCTTGGAGCACAGAATGAAGCAGGGCAAAGGCTAATAGAGTTTTGCCAAGAGAACGCACTGGTCATAGCAAATACCCTCTTCCAACAACACAAGAGAAGACTCTACACATGGACATCACCAAATGGTCAACACCGAAATCAGATTGATTATATTCTTTGCAGCCAAAGATGGAGAAGCTCTATACAGTCAGCAAAAACAAGACCGGGAGCAGACTGTGGCTCAGATCATGAACTCCTTATTGCCAAATTCAGGCTGAAATTGAAGAAAGTAGGGAAAACCACTTGGCCATTCAGATATGACCTAAATCAAATCCCTTATGATTACACAGTGGAAGTGATTTAAGGGACTAGATCTGATAGACGAGTGCCTGATGAACTATGGATGGAGGTTTGTGACATTGTACAGGAGACAGGGACCTGCTTTTACTATACCCCAAACCTGGAGTTTTGTCACTTAGCCAGACTTCGGTGCCTTGGTCCTTAATCTCTTTGTAGAATCTTCCTGCTTACCAGCCTGCTTACCGAGATCTTTGCAGAGTGAGGACAAGAGTTTTTCGCTAGGCTGAGCCTACTTAGCTGTCAGATTGAGAAATTAACTATATTCTGCTTGTCAAACTGAACTTTCTGAAGCTAGATCTGCTCCTATAACCTCGACATTTTTCCTCTAAAATATTTTTTTCTCCTGGTCTTGGGCCTTTGCAATTAACTCTTCATGCCCACGTCATAGGAAGTGACAGAGACTCCTTTATTTTCATGATATGTTTGAAATCTGAAAATATCCATGGTTGTAGATAATTGTCACTGTCCTTTTCCAACTGTGCAAAGTGGTAAAATTGTCGATATAGTAGAACTTGAGGTCTCTCATTATTGAGATGTTAAACTATAGTCTTCTTAGTGAAAGAAGACTTCTTATTTCTTGAAACAAAAAATATTATCATGAGCATCATCTGTGGCCCAGTACAAGCCAGTTTGAACAGGACAACGTGAGGCTAACTGTTTAACAGCAAAGCAAGAAAAGGATGCATTTGTGTTTATGCTATCTTGAATTGTTCAACCCTTGCTGGGGTTTTTGTCATGCCTTCCCAGTGAGGCCATAAATTTGAGAGTAAAAGCTGTTTTTTGTTTTTGAGAGCATTGACAGCAATCCACTAGAACATTCTTATCCCTTTGAAAGATATTTGACTGAGGAGAGACCCCAGTCAATTATAGTTGCAGGCCGTGTGTTAGAACAGATTATTGAGACAGCAAATTGTGGTGGTGAAGGGAGCAGCCTTATGGGTGCTGGATGCATGAATGTTTCACTACTAATGTGTTGGCTTATGACAGGTTTTTAATAGGCAGAGTTAAAAAATCACTTGTTCTTCCCCAAGAAGGACCAGGAAGAACATGGAAGTGCTTAAAATCAGTGATGGGACCTGCTGTTAACAAAAATAATGCAGAAAAGGCTTAACCTGCTCATAAGCTAACAGATGAAGGTTGGGGAGAGAGATAAATAAATAAAAATGTGAAAAATAAAAAATTGTTTGTAGTCTTCATTCGGATCTTCCCAGATGGCACTAGTGCCAGTGAAGGAGATGTAAGAGATGTGGGTTTGATCTCTGGGTCAGGAAGATCCTCTGGAGGAGGGCATGGCAGCCCACTCAGTATTCTTGCCTGGAGAATACCATGGACAGAGGAGCCTGCAGTCCACGGGGTCACACAGAGTCGGACACGACTGAGTGACAAAGCACACACCTTCTTCATTTATACTGCTCCTCCACGTCTTTGCTATGATGCTCTTTTGTCTGAAGTGTTCTCTTCCCAACTTTCATCTGCCTTGTGAACTCTATTTAACCTTAACCTCCATCCAGGAAAAACTCTTCTCTCACAGTTTCTAACACCCCCTTCTCCTTCTACAGATTGAGTTACTTCTCTGTACCTCCTTGTAGGGTACAAATATTAGAGTATATACTGACAGAGAAAATCTGAGCCAGTTAACTTGGGTCTATTTAAATCTGCCCAGGCTCAGGGACCCACTCAATAAAGGTGTGAAGGCAGAATTACCTTCAGAAGTCCCTGCCTAAACACCTTTCGTCTCTGTCTCCAGGAGCATCCAGTGTTCCCTTCTTGATAATGGATAGGTAGAGGGGGGCAGTAAAAAGCATTAATGATAGCCATTTGGGGTTACCAGATAGAGGAAAATAAGGCAGTTTATCTTATAAGAAACGTCTGTGGTGGGTCAGACCTCCTGCTGGGCCAGTTTCTTGCTCAGAGGATTCTAACAGGAAATTGGTTACTGTAGACTTGCATGGCCTGAGAGCACAAGGAGAGTATTTTATGTGGCTCCTTGGTATGTGGTTTGAGGGTTCTGGAGCCCAGGTACTACCCCGAGTCTCCCATTTCAATGGCTCTTACAATGTTGAAATGCAACACTGGGTGTCTCCAGATTTATAAGGCAACTATGCCTGATTTCTTGGTCTTTGACATCTGTCAGCTGCTTGGTATAATGGGAAACAACATGCTGTCAGCAGTGTGGGTATATCTGTCTCCTAAAGAGCTCTTCAGACTGTCATGGTAGCATTGATAACATTGGTTTATAACTCATATTTTATACTCAAACTTTGCTTTCTGGGTTTCTAGTACCAAAATAATTTCTAACAAATAGTAAGCATTCAGTATATAGTTATTGACTTGAATGTATAAATAATAATGACTATTATGGTAGAATTGTACTATATATATTGTGAAGTATGATCTTAAAGTGAATAAAAATTCCTTAAATCACCATTGGTACTATAAAGAATATTAACAGGTATGTATATATCTGTTTATAAAACAAATACTCTTTCAGAGAAGTGTAGCACAGATATATTTCCTCTGCCTGTTTTAGACCAATTCTATGACTTGACAAAAAAAATTAGTTTGCTTATATTTTAGGCATATTTTATAGGGCACAGATGTGGTGTTTTTAGACTTGAGAGTTGCACTTTGAGTGATAAGCTAACACAAAGAGAAGCAGTAGAAACTAAGGAGGTAACAACCGATTCACATCTTCATTGTACTCTTTTTCTAGGACAACTCTTCAGTGAAACAAGTTGTAGACAGAAATGAACTTAAACTGTTGCTCTTTTTCTCTTTAGCAAGTAAGTTGAAGTAGTATAAGCAAAAGTGCACATGGATCTGCCATACCTTCCCTGAGGTATTTACACTTCACTTTGCTTAAAATTTTGAGCTGAAAGAATCATTTCCTAACCATGAAGTTGGATTATTTCCTTATAAGGTTTATTTATTTTTGAATAATAAATTTAGACACTTGATTCAAAATTCTAAAGATGTTAAAAGGGAAAAGGAAATATCAGTAGTGATGAATGTTGCTGATAAGTTGGAGAAGATGGCCAAAAAGGATCATGTTGACTTAGCAAATAGAGGTAGTTGGTGACTTGGGCCTTAGATTTTTTGGTGGATCATTGAGGGAAAAGATGAGAGTGAGTTGATTTGTGAGTATAAGGTGAAGAAATGGACTCCATAAATCTTTTAAAAAATAAATGGTATTTTAAGAGAATATTGAGCGATTTGAGCTTTAAAAAACCCAGTGAAGAGACTTCTGGTAATGACAGACAGACTTACGAAAGTCTGTCTGTACCAAAGTCTTCTGGTACAATCTGCTTTAGTCCTAATTTTCCACTTAGGACAAAGAAAAACTGTATAAATTTTTAAAAGTCCTTTTTTAAAGGTCTTGCAATTCTATAAGAAAGGTACTAAGAAATTCTAGGGCCTGGGTCTGGGAAATAAAGCGTAGAGAAGAGTTGAGCATTTGGGAGTGGTTTTATCCTAGAGGTATTTCTTATTTCACTTGCTGATAAAGAGCTGAACAGAATTTTCCACAGGCTCATGGGTTTGTAGTGCCAAAATTGGATTTTAATGCCCTTCAAAGAGAAGGGGGCCAAGTAAACTGGAATCTTTGGGTCAAAACCGCAGAAAGTCCAGTACCACTGTATGAGTAAGGGTATTCAAGAAATAGACCAGCCCTTGCAGAAACTGAAGTTTATGTTTTGAATAATCTCAAGCCCTAATTGGATTATGGTGACCTGGGTAATTTAATGCCCCCATTTCCTTGCCTGCCAGTACAAAATTAAATTCTCTCTAGGAAGCTGACAATTCAAAATTTCAAATCATCTCTACAGTTTTTAAATAAAATTCCAGAAAAAATAACCAGGCATAAAAGTAGCTGTGTCTGACTCTGTGACCCCATGGACTGTAGACCACCAGGCTCCTCTGTCTGTGGAATTCTCCAGGCAAGAATACTACAGTGGGTTGCCATTTCTTTTTCCAGGGGATCTTCCCAACCCAGGGATTGAACCCGGATCTCCTACACTACAGGCAGATTCTTTACCATTTGAGCCACCAGGAAAGTCCCCAAAGTAGACAGAACTAGACTAGAAATCAAAGGAGACAAAAAGAAAATAGGAACAGTGTCCTAGGGCACCAGACAATGGGGTTATTGGACATAGATTTGTAAATAACCATACTTAAGGAGTTGAGAGATAGGATTTAAAATTTCAGCAGAAAACCAGAAAATATGAAGAAGAACTAAATAGGGATATTTTGTCTAGGGATAAAAATGTTATTAATTGAAGTTAATGGATCAAGTTTAATAGCTGTTTAAAGCAAGCTAAGAAAAAACTTTGGTAAACTATTCAATATTACAGTAATCCAGGCCTGTGCCCCAACCAGTAACGCTGAAGAAGCCGAAGTTGAACAGTTCTATGAAGACCTACAAGACCTTTTAGAACTAACACCCAAAAAAGATGTCCTTTTCATTATAGGGGACTGGAATGCAAAAGTAGGAAGTCAAGAAACACCTGGAGTAACAGGCAAATTTGGCCTTGGAGCATGGAATGAAGCAGGGCAAAGGCTAATAGAGTTTAGCCAAGAGAACGCACTGGTCATAGCAAACACCCTCTTCCAACAACACAAGAGAAGACGCTACACATGGACATCACCAGATGGTCAACACCGAAATCAGATTGATCATATTCTTTGCAGCCAAAGATGGAGAAGCTGTATACAGTTAGCAAAAACAAGACCAGGAGCTGACTGTGGCTCAGATCATGAACTCCTTATTGCGAAATTCAGACTTAAATTGAAGAAAGTAGGGAAAACCACTAGGCCATTCAGATATGACCTAAATCAAATCCCTTATGATTATACAGAGGAAGTGAGAAATAGATTTAAGGGACTAGATCTGATAGAGTGCCTGATGAACTCTGGACGGAGGTTCGTGACATTGTACAGGAGACAGGGACCAAGACCATCCCCATGGAAAAGAAATGCAAAAAAGCAAAATGGCTGTCTGAGGAGGCCTTACAAATAGCTGTGAAAAGAAGAGAAGCGAAAAGCAAAGGAGAAAAGGAAAGATACAAGCATCTGAATGCAGAGTTCCAAAGAATAGCAAGGAGAGATAAGAAAGCCTTCCTCAGTGATCAATGCAAAGAAATAGAGGAAAACAACAGAATAGGAAAAACAAGAGACCTCTTCAAGAAAATTAGAGATTCCAAGGGAACATTTAATGCAAAGACGGGCTTGATAAAGGACAGAAATGGTATGGACCTAACAGAAGCAGAAGATATTAAGAAGAGGTGGCAAGAATACACAGAAAAACTGTACAAAAAAGATCTTCACGACCAATATAGTCATGATAATGTGATCACTGACCTAGAGCCAGACATCTTGGAATGTGAAGTCAAGTGGGCCTTAGAAAGCATCACTACGAACAAAGCTAGTGGAGGTGATGGAATTCCAGTTGAGCTATTTCAAATCTTGAAAGATGATGCTGTGAAAGTGCTGCACTCAATATGCCAGCAGATTTGGAAAACTCAGCAGTGGCCACAGGAGTGGAAAAGATCAGTCTTCATTCCAATCCCAAAGAAACGGAATGCTAAAGAATGCTCAAACTACCAAACAATTGCACTCATCTCACACGCTAGTAAAGTCATGCTCAAAATTCTCCAAGCCAGGCTTCAGCAATATGTGAACCGTGAACTCCCAGATGTTCAAGCAGGTTTTAGAAAAGGCAGAGGCACCAGAGATCAAATTGCCAACATCCGCTGGATCATGGAGAAAGCAAGAGAGTTCCAGAAAACCATCTATTTTTGCTTCATTGACTATGCCAAAGCCTTTGACTGTGTCGATCACAATAAACTGTGGAACATTCTGAAAGAGATGGGAATCCCAGACCACCTGACCTGCCTCTTGAGAAACCTGTATGCAGGTCAGGAAGCAACAGTCAGAACTGTACATGGAACAGCAGACTGGTTCCAAATAGGAAAAGGAGTATGTCAAGGCTGTATATTGTCACCTTGCTTATTTAACTTATATGCAGAGTTCATCATGAGGAACGCTGGGCTGGAAGAAGCACAAGCTGGAATCAAGATTGCTGGGAGAAATATCAATAACCTCAGATATGCAGATGACACCACCCTTATGGCAGAAAGTGAAGAGGAACTCAAAAGCCTCTTGATGAAAGTGAAAGAGGAGAGTGAAAAGGTTGGCTTGAAGCTCAACATTCAGAAAACAAATCATGGCATCTGGTCCCATCACTTCATGGGAAATAGATGGAAAAACAATGGAGACAGTGTCAGATTTTATTTTTTTGGGCTCCAAAATCACTGCGGATGCTGATTGCAGCCAGGAAATTAAAAGATGTTTACTCCTTGGAAGGAAAGTTATGACCAACCTAGATAGCATATTAAAAAGCAGAGACATTACTTTGCCAACCAAGGTCCGTCTAGTCAAGGCTATGGTTTTTCCCATAGTCATGTATGGATGTGAGAGTTGGACTATGAAGAAGGCTGATCGCCGAAGAATTGATGCTTTTGAACTGTGGTGCTTGAGAAGACTCTTGAGAGTCCCTTGTACTGCAAGGAGATCCTACCAGTCCATTCTAAAGGAGATCAATCCCGGGTATTCATTGGAGGGACTGATGCTAAAGCTGAAACTGCAATACTTTGGCCACCTCATGCGACGAGTTGACTCACTGGAAAAGACTCTGATGCTGGGAAAGGTTGGGGGCGGGAGGAGAAGGGGACAGAGAATGAGATGGCTGGATGGCATCACCGACTCTGTGGACATGAGTTTGAGTGAACTTCGGGAGTTGGTGATGGACAGGGAGGCCTGGCATGCTGTGATTCATGGGGTCGCGGAGAGTCAGACATGACTGAGCGACTGCACTGAACTGACTGAAACTAGATGATACGTCAGGAAGGTCTTTTAGAAAAAATATCTTCAGTTGAAGATGAAAAGATGAAAAATAGATAAAAGACTAAAAATTACATAGATCATCATGAAAAGCTTTAACATATTTGAAACTTGAATTCTAAAAGAATGAGAGACTAGATGCAGCAGGAGCAATATTTGAAGAACTTTGCAAATATGGTAGAAAATGTGAAATCAGATTTAAGAAATAACATAAACACTAAACAGGAAAAACAAAAGCATATCTTGGCACAATAGAGAGAAACTGCTGGAAACTAATGACAAAATAATTTGAAAGGCAGGCAAAGGAAAAAAAAAAGATGTACTACCATTAAAGGGTGTCAGAGGATGAGATAGTTGGATGGCATCAGCAATGCAATGGACATGAACTTGGGCAAACTTTGGGAGATGGTGAGGGATAGGGAGGTCTGGTGTGCTGCAGTCCATGAAGTTGCAAAGAGTCGACATGACTGGGGGACTGAAAAACAACAACCATTAAATGAGCAGCCATGATTCCAACAGTTAATTTCTCAACAGAAATGGAAAAATCATAGGAGAACGGAACAGTATTCAGTTCAGTTCAGTTCAGTCACTCAGTCGTGTCCGACTCTCTGCGACCCCATGAATCACAGCACGCCAGGCCTCCCTGTCCATCACCAACTCCCGGAGTTCACTCAAACTCATGTCCATCGAGTCGGTGATGCCATCCAGCCATCTCATTCTCTGTTGTCCCCTTCTCCTCCCGCCCCCAATCCCTCCCAGCATCAGAGTCTTTTCCAGTGAGTCAACTCGTCGCATGAGGTGGCCAAAGTATTGCAGTTTCAGCTTTAGCATCAGTCCTTCCAATGAACACCCGGGATTGATCTCCTTTAGAATGGACTGGTAGGATCTCCTTGCAGTCCAAGGGACTCTCAAGAGTCTTCTCCAACACCACAGTTCAAAAGCATCAATTCTTTGGCGATCAGCCTTCTTCATAGTCCAACTCTCACATCCATACATGACTATGGGAAAAACCATAGCCTTGACTAGACGGACCTTGGTTGGCAAAGTAATGTCTCTGCTTTTTAATATGCTATCTAGGTTGGTCATAACTTTCCTTCCAAGGAGTAAGCGTCTTTTAATTTCATGGCTGCAATCAGCATCGCAGTGATTTTGGAGCCCCCCTTAGTAAAGTCTGACATTGTTTCCACTGTTTCCCCATCTATTTCCCATGAAGTGATGGGACCAGATGCCATGATCTTTGTTTTCTGAATGTTGAGCTTCAAGCCAACCTTTTCACTCTCCTCTTTCACTTTCATCAAGAGGCTTTTGAGTTCCTCTTCACTTTCTGCCATAAGGGTGGTGTCATCTGCATATCTGAGGTTATTGATATTTCTCCCGGCAATCTTGATTCCAGCTTGGGCTTCTTCCAGCCCAGCGTTCAAATGTAATCATGGTTTTGGACTGTGAATTTTAAATCATTATTGCTATTCATTTTCTTAGTCTTGTCCAACTCTTTGCAACCCCATGGACTGCAGTATGCTGGGCTTTCCTGTCCTTCATCTCCTGGAGCTTGCTCAAACTCATGTCCATTGAGTTGGTGATGCCATCCAACCATCTTATGCTCTGTCACCCGCTTCTCCTGCCTTCAGTCTTTCCAAGCATCAGGGTCTTTTCCAATGAGTTGGCCCTTTGCATTAGGTGACCAAAGTATTGGAGCTTCAGCATCAGTCCTTTCAGTAAATATTCAGGGTTGATTCCCCTTAGGAGTGACTGGTTAAATCATTATGCTGCTGCCAAGTCACGTCAGTCGTGTCCGACTCTGTGCGACCCCATAGACGGCAGCCCGCCAGGCTCTGCAGTCCCTGGGATTCTCCAGGCAAGAACACTGCGGTGGGTATAACTAGGCTCAAATACATCTTTAGAACCGTTGCAGTCAACACTTTTTTGCCAATGAGAAATAAGTTTGCTTATTCCTGTAGCAAAAAATCCATTCTTTGGGATTCAGTGAACTCTTGGAAAGCATTTTCCCTGCAAATAATTTTCAAGATTTGAAGAAGTGGTGGTTGGTTGGCCAGAGGTCAGGAAAACATGGTGGATGAGGCAAAACATCATAGCCCAATTCATTCAACTTTTGAAGTGTTGGTTGTGTGACATGTGGTCAGGCATTGTCACAGAGAATTGGGCCCTTTCTGCTGACCAATGCCAGCTGTAGGCATTGCAGTTTTCAGTGCATCTCATTGATTTGCTGAGCATATTTCTCAGATGTAATGGTTTCATTGGAATTCAGAAAGTTTTGGTGGATCAGACTGGCAGCAGACCACCAAACAGTGACCATGACCTTTCTCTGGTGCAAGTTTGGCTTGTTCCTTGGAAGAAAAGCTATGACCAACCTAGACAGCGTATTGAAAACAGAGACATTACTTTGTCCACAAAGGTCCATCTAGTCAAAGTTATGGTGTTTCTAGTGGTCATGTATGGATGTGAGAGTTGAAGCTGAACACTGAAGAATTGATACTTTTGAACTGTGGTGTTGGAGAAGACTCTTGAGAGTCCCTTGGACAGCAAGAAGATCCAACCAGTCAGTCCTAAAGGAAATCAGTCCTGAATATTCATTGGAAGGACTGATGCTGAAGCTCCAATACTTTGGTCACCTGATGTGAAGAACTGACTGGTTGAAAAAGACTGTGATGATGGGAAAGATTGAAGGCAGGAGGAGAAGGGGACGACAGAGGATGAGATGGTTGAATGATATCACTGATTCAATGGAGATGAGTTTGAGCAGACCCCGGGAGCTGGTGATGAACAGGGAAGCCTGTACTTCAGTCCATGGGGTTGCAAAGGGTCAGACATGACTAAGCGAATGAACTGAACTGAACTGAACTTGGCCTTCACCACTGACCTGGTCATTGCTGGGTGTCACAGTCTACTTTTCACGGCACATCACAATCACATAGAGAAATGGTTCATTGTTGTTTTATAGTGTAGAAGATAAGATGACAGTTCAAAATGATGAATTTTTTGATTTTCGCTCAGCTCATGGGACACCAACTTATTGGGCTTTTTTACTTTCCAGCTGGCTTCAAGTGTTGAATAACCGTAGAATGGTTGATGTTGAGTTCTTCAGCAACTTCTCATGTAGTTGTAAGAGGATCAGTTTCAATGATTGCAGTTGTCATTGTCAACTTCCAATGCCTGCTCTTCATCTTCAAGGCTCTAGTCTCATTTGCAAAACTTCTTGAACCACCACTGCACTGTACATTTGTTAGCAGTTTCTGGGCCAAATGCGTTGTTGATGTTGTGAGTTGTCTCTGCTGCTTTATAACCCATTTTGAACTCAAATAAGAAAAGTTCTTGAATTTGCATTTTGTCTGACATCATTTCTATAGTCTAAAATAAATTTAAAATAAATAGCAATGTTTAAGACGTTCAGTTCAGTTCAGTCGCTCAGTTGTGTCCGACTCTCCGCGACCCCATGAATCACAGCACGCTAGGCCTCCCTGTCCATCGCCAACTCCCGGAGTTCACTCAAACTCATGTCCACAGAGTCGGTGATGCCATCCAGCTATCTCATTCTCTGTCGTCCCCTTCTCCTCCCACCCCCAAGCTTTCCTAGCATCAAAGTCTTTTCCAGTGAGTCAACTCGTTGCATGAGGTGGCCAAAATATTGCAGTTTCAGCTTTAGCATCAGTCCTTCCAATGAACACCCAGGATTGATCTCCTTTAGAATGGACTGGTTGGATCTCCTTGCAGTATAAGGGACTCTCAAGAGTCTTCTCCAACACCACAGTTCAAAATCAATCACAGATCAATTCTTCGGCGATCAGCTTTCTTCATAAGCATTTCTTTTAAATAAAAGTAATAAATCATTAGGAAAAAATATAAAGCAAGGATGCATTAAAATGATATATAACATAACCACATTCCTCTAGAATATATTCCAGTATCATGGCAAATCTCAACTATGCAAAAACAGCAATTACTTTTGCATCAACCCAGTATCTGTAAAGTGCTGGAGGAAGATAATTACCCACTTAGAATTTTCTGTCCATTAAAAAGTCTTTCAGAAAACTAGGAGAATAAGAGTGGAGGAGTAGGTGGACATGGAGTACATCTCTCTTCATGGATACATCAGGAATATACCTTCAGACACAGAGGTGCATGCAGAACACCAGCTGAGAGCGGACAGGAGGACCTGACCAGTGGAAAAGAATATATAGAACCAGGCAAAACTTGGTAGAATGAAGGAACTAGGGGGAAAACAGGAGTGTTAGTAGGACTGGACCTGCCCTCGGTGGGTGGGGGAACTGAAGCAAGGGTCCGATCCCCACAGTAGGGGCAACTGTCTGAGTCAGAGGAGAAACATTTAAGGCTGAGAGTGAAACAGCTCATCTGTGGCAGCCTAAATGGAATGAGAATCAGACAGTCCTTGCTGCAGCCATACATATGCTGGGCAGGAATGCAGGTCTCCTGGAAGGGGCAGCGGCTGCAGCTGGAGTTTAGGGATGCTGTTGACTGTGGAGAGATGGATCGAGGGTAGGTGAAGGAGGAGATTGTGGTGGGACATGCCTGTGGAGGAAAGTCAGGCAGCCATGGAAGCAAGGCTATACTACTGAGTCACACATAAGGGGTGGAGCCATCACCATGGCTTCTCTCCATATGCCAGAATCAGCAGCTGAAGAATAGAGAGGCTGGCCCATCAAATGCCTGACACACTGAACTACAGAGTAGAACCCCATCCAGGTTGCCCCTTTAAATGCCTGATGTGCCGGTCTACACAGTAGGACCCCTGTCAGGGGGGCCCCCTCTCTGTGCCCGATGTGCTGAACAGCAGAGAAGGACCCCAGGCAAGGGATCCCTCTTAAGTGCTTGAATGGGCAGAGCTATGGAGAAAGACTGGCCAAAATGGCCTTCTGATCGCCAGCTATAAGAGGCTCGAGAAAAGACTCTGATAGGCCCAGAACTCCTGCTGTGGAGGCAGTCTGTGTCCCTGAACACTTGGCGCCACCAGGGTCCCTGCAAACCAAGCAGCTGCACCACCTTCAAGCTCAACTCTCACTGGGGCAGAGCTGCTACAGGCAAAAAAAATCTTGTGTGTTTATGCGTGCTGGGTTGCTTTGGTCCTGTCCAACTCTTTGCAACCCTGTAGACTATGGCCTGCCAGACTTCTCTATCAGAGAGGGGGTTCTCCAGGCAAGAATAGTGGAGTGTATTGGCCAATACTGGTTGCCATACCCTTCTAGAGCACTATATTTCCTGCTGCCCTAGCCGTCAACCCCACCGAGTACCTGGTGCTGCCAGAACCCCTGCGACACGAGCAGCTGCACCACCTCCACACCTGGCCCTCAAAGGGGCAAACCCAGGCCCTCCAGGGCAGCCTCAGGAGCAAACCCCAGTGGACGACCCATATGTAGCGGTGGAAGTAAAACCACATTTGAAACCCAGGGGCAGTGTTGCTGAGGAAGAAGACCCAAAAACTTCCTACCAGCTGTACAAGCTGCAGATTAAATCCACACGATCAACTAGGCTGACTCTGTGTCTATGGAATATATAAAAGGCCATTGAGAGCTCCCACAAAAGAAAACACACTAGCTCTGATAGCTGTGGACATTGAAGGCAAGAACACACAGAAGTAGGACCAAATTAGTATCTGAGCAGCCCCCACAGCAGGTCCAGAGATCAGTACAGTGTTGGAGGGCATCCTAGGGAGGTAAGGTGGACTGTGATTCCCAGTGTGGAAAAGGACTCTGAAGGCAGAGACTCAAGAAAAGCCATTTATTATTATTATTTTTTTGACTTGTTCGGTAGATTCTTTGGGATTTTTTCTTATTTTTTTTTTTTTCTTTTTTCTCCTCTCTGTTGTAGTTGTCAATTTTATTGGCACTAAGAAATCAAATTAAGCTTTTGAGCTTTTTTTTTTACTCAGTCACATTTTTTATTGTTGTCATAAACCTCTGCCTCTACATTGGGCTTTTGCAGTTCTGTGGAGTTTTCTCTTTTTTCCCCGTTTTTCTTTCTTCTGTTTTTTCTCTTTTCTCTTTTTTTTAAGGGAACCCTCTTACACTGTTGGTGGGAATGCAAACTAGTACAGCCACTATGGAGAACAGTGTGGAGATTCCTCAAAAAACTGGAAATAGAACTGCCATATGATCCAGCAATCGCACTCCTGGGCGTACACACCGAGGAAACCAGAATTGAAAGAGACACATGTGCTCCAATGTTCATTGCAGCACTGTTTATAATAGCCAGGACATGGAAGCAACCTAGATGTCCATTTGCAGATGAATGGATAAGAAAGCTTTGGTACATATACACAATGGAGTATTTTTCAGCCATCAAAAAGACTGCATTTGAATCAGTTTTAATGAGGTGGATGAAATTGGAGCCTATTATACAGAGTGAAGTAAGCCAGAAAGAAAAACACCAATACAGTATACTAACGCATATATATGGAATTTAGAAAGATGGTAACCTTAACCCTGTGTACGAGACTGCAAAAGAGACATAGGTGTATAGAACAGTCTTTGGGACTCTGTGGGAGAGGGTGAAGGTGGGATGATTGGGGAGAACGGCATTGTAGCATGTATATTATCGTATGTGAAATGAATCACCAGTCCAGGTTCGACGCATGAGACAGGATGCTTGGGGCTGGTGCATGGGGATGACCTGGAGGGAGGATATGGGGAAGAGGGAGGTGGGAGGGGGATTCAAGAAAGGGAACACATGTACACCCGGGGCGGATTCGTGTCGATGTATGGCAAAGCCAACCAATGTATTAATGTAAGGTAATTTGCCTCCAATAAAATAAATTAAAAAAAATAAAAATAAAATCACTATTGCTTCGCTTGAAAAAAAATAATTTTAATTTTTAAAAACCTATTATATTTTTTCTACATTTATTCCTTCACTTGCCTTTCTTACTGTTCTTTTCCCCTTAATCTGTAATGTATATAAATCTTCAATGTATGTAAATCTTCATCTACCTCTATTTAACTTTGCATATCTATTCTTTCTTTCTTTTCTTTCTTTCCTTTCCTCTCAACATATTTGTTAGTTTTGTTTTCATTGTTTTATTCCCCACTTGGCACTTTGCTTTAGTTTTGTTTTCCAGTTTGTGCTTAAGTTAGTTTTGTTTTTAACTGGTAAATATAACTTTGATTTCCTTTGTTTCCCATATCAATCTACTGTATTTTATTTTTGTTGGACGGTTTTGACTTTGCTCATGGATGTATATGTATATGTGTATATTCCATTATTTTAATTATTATTTGCCTGATTTTGTAACTGCCATTTGTCTGGGGTTCATCTTTGATTTCTCATTTTGGGATATTTGTTTTACTCTCCCTTAATGCCATAACAAACCACTTGTGGAATCTTCGTTCCTGACCAGAGATCAAACCCTGAGCCTTGGAATGAGAGCACTGACTCCAAGACCATAGACTACCAGAGAACTGACCCTAGGGAGTACCAAATAGTGAGAACTCACACAAAGGAAATCACTTGAATACAAGATCCGGCATCACCCAACCACCAGTACCACCCTATGCAGGACACCTCATCTAAACAACAAACAAAAATACAAACCCAATCATCAGCAGACAAGAGTACCACCTCGCTCAGCCTTGCCCTTCAGAGGAAAAACAAACAAACAAAAACTCAGCACAAATCTCACCTTATACGAAGCTCACACAAACCACTGGACCAATCTTAGGAGGGCAGAAACCAAAAGGAAGAAAGAATTCAACCTTCTTCAAGGAAAGAATTCAACTTTCTTTGAAGCCTGGGAAAAGGAGACCTCAAACACAATAACTTAAAACAAAAGAAAAAGCAGAGAAATACTGCACAAATTAAGGAACAAACTAGAAACACAGAAGTCCAATTAAATGAAGAGGAAATAGGAAAATTACCTGAAAAAATGTATAAGAAACACAAACACATGGAGACTAAACAAAATGTTTCTAAATAACCAACAGGTTATTGAAGAAATCAAAAGTGAACTAAAAAAATTTCTAGAAACACATGATAGTGAAAACATGACAATTCAAATCCTATGGGATGCAGCAAAAGCAGTTCTAAGAGGGAAGTTTATAGCAATACAATCCTACCTCAAGAAAACCATGGAATAGACAACCTAACTTTACACCTTAAACAACTGGAAAAAGAACAAAAAAACCCTCAAAATTAGTAGAAGGAAAGAAATCATAAAGATTCAAGCAGAAATAAATGAAAAGAAATGAAACAAGCGATAGTAAAGATTAATAAAACTGAAAGTTTTGTTCTTTGAGAAGATAAACAAAATTGACAAGTCTTTAGACAGACTCATCAAGAAAAAAAGGAGAAGAGTCAAATCAACAAAAGTAGAAATGAAAAAGGAGAGGTTACAACAGACAATGCAGAAATACAAAGGATTATAAGAGACCATTATGAACAACTATCAGTCAGTCAGTAAGTTCAGTCGCTCAGTCGTGTCCGAATCTCCGCGACCCCATGAATTACAGCACGCCAGGCCTCCCTGTCCATCACCAACTCCCGGAGTACACTCAAACTCATGTCCACAGAGTCGGTGATGCCATCCAGCCATCTCATTCTCCGTCGTCCCCTTCTCCTCCCGCCCCCAACCTTTCCCAGCATCAGAGTCTTTTCCAGTGAGTCAACTCGTCGCATGAGGTGGCCAAAGTATTGCAGTTTCAGCTTTAGCATCAGTCCCTCCAGTGAACATCCAGGATTGATCTCCTTTAGAATGGACTGGTTGGATCTCCTTGCAGTATAAGGGACTCTCAAGAGTCTTCTCCAACACCACAGTTCAAAAGCATCGATTCTTCGGCGATCAGCTTTCTTCACAGTCCAACTCTCACATCCATACATGACCACGGGAAAAACCATTGCCTTGACTAGACGGACCTTGGTTGGCAAAGTAATGTCTCTGCTTTTTAATATACTATCAAGGTTGGTCATAACTTTCCTTCCAAGGAGCAAGCGTCTTTTAATTTCATGGCTGCAATCAGCATCTGCAGTGATTTTGGAGCCCCAAAAAATAAAGTCTGACACTGTTTCCACTGTTTTTCCATCTATTTCCCATGAAGTGATGGGACCAGATGCCATGATCTTTGTTTTCTGAATGTTGAGCTTCAAGCCAACCTTTTCACTCTCCTCTTTCACTTTCATCAAGAGGCTTTTGAGTTCCTCTTCACTTTCTGCCATAAGGGTGGTGTCATCTGCATATCTGAGGTTATTGATATTTCTCCCAGCAATCTTGATTCCAGCTTGTGCTTCTTCCAGCCCAGTGTTCCTCATGATGTACTCTGCGTATAAGTTAAATAAGCAAGGTGACAATATACAACCTTGACGTACACCTTTTCCTATTTGGAACCAGTCTGTTGTTCCATGTCCAGTTCTAACTGTTGCTTCCTGACCTGCATACAGGTTTCTCAAGAGCAGGTCAGGTGGTCTGGGATTCCCATCTCTTTCAGAATGTTCCACAGTTTATTGTGATCGACACAGTCAAAGGCTTTGGCATAGTCAATGAAGCAGAAATAGATGTTTTTCTGAAACTCTCTTGCTTTCTCCATGATCCAGCGGATGTTGGCAATTTGATCTCTGGTGCCTCTGCCTTTTCTAAAACCTGCTTGAACATCTGGGAGTTCACGGTTCACATATTGCTGAAGCCTGGCTTGGAGAATTTTGAGCATGACTTTACTAGCGTGTGAGATAAGTGCAATTGTGCGGTAGTTTGAGCATTCTTTGGCATTGCCTTTCTTTGGGATTGGAATGAAGACTGACCTCTTCCAGTCCTGTGGCCACTGCTGAGTTTTCCAAATCTGCTGGCATATTGAGTGCAGCACTTTCACAGCATCATCTTTCAAGACTTGAAATAGCTCAACTGGAATTCCATCCCCTCCACTGGCTTTGTTAGTAGTGATGCTTTCTAAGGCCCACTTGACTTCACATTCCAAGATGTCTGGCTCTAGGTCAGTGATCACGTTATCGTGACTATCTTGGTCGTGAAGATCTTTTTGGTACAGTTCTTCTGTGTATTCCTGCCACCTCTTCTTAATATCTTCAGCTTCTGTTAGGTCCATACCATTTCTGTCCTTTATCGAGCCCATCTTTGCATTAAATGTTCCCTTGGAATCTCTAATTTTCTTGAAGAGGTCTCTTGTTTTTCCTATTCTGTTGTTTTCCTCTATTTCTTTGCATTGATCACTGAGGAAGGCTTTCGTATCTCTCCTTGCTATTCTTTGGAACTCTGCATTCAGATGCTTATATCTTTCCTTTTCTCCTTTGCTTTTCGCCTCTCTTCTTTTCACAGCTATTTGTAAGGCCTCCTCAGACAGCCATTTTGCTCTTCTGCATTTCTTTTCCATGGGGATGGTCTTGGTCCCTGTCTCCTGCACAATGTCACGAACCTCCGTCCAGAGTTCATCAGGCACTCTATCAATCATATCTAGTCCCTTAAATCTATTTCTCACTTCTACTGTATAATCATAAGGGATTTGATTTAGGTCATATCTGAATGGTCTAGTGGTTTTCCCTACTTTCTTCAATTTAAGTCTGAACTTCGCAATAAGGAGTTCATGATCTGAGCCACAGTCAGCTCCTGGTCTTGTTTTCGCTAACTGTATACAGCTTCTCCATCTTTGGTTGCAAAGAATATAATCAATCTGATTTCGGTGTTGACCATCTGGTGATGTCCATGTGTAGAGTCTTCTCTTGTGTTGTTGGAAGAGGGTGTTTGCTATGACCAGTGTGTTCTGTTGGCAAAACTCTATTAGCCTTTGCCCTGCTTCATTCCGTGCTCCAAGGCCAAATTTGCCAGTTACTCCAGGTGTTTCTTGACTTCCTACTTTTGCATTCCAGTCCCCTATAATGAAAAGGACATCTTTTTTGGGTGTTAGTTCTAAAAGGTCTTGTAGGTCTTCATAGAACCGATTAACTTCGGCTTCTTCAGCAGTACTGGTTGGGGCATAGGCCTGGATTACTATAATATTGAATGGTTTGCCTTGGAAACGAACAGAAATCATTCTGTCATTTTTAAGATTGCATCCAAGTACTGCATTTCGAACTCTTTTGTTGACCATGATGGCTACTCCATTTCTTCTAAGGGATTCCTGCCCACAGTAGTAGATATAATGGTCATCCGAGTTAAATTCACCCATTCCAGTCCATTTTAATTCACTGATTCCTAGAATGTCGACGTTCACTCTTGCCATCTCCCGTTTGACCACGTCCAATTTGTCTTGATTCATGGACCTAACATTCCAGGTTCCTATGCAATATTGCTCTTTACAGCACCGGACCTTGCTTCTATCACTGGTCACATCCACAGCTGGGTATTGGTTTTGCTTTTGCTCCATCCCTTTATTCCTTCTATAGTTATTTCTCCACTGAGCTCCAGTAGCATACTGGGCACCTACCGACCTGGGGAATTCCTCATTCAGTATCCTATCATTTTGCCCTTTGTTACTGTTCATGGGGTTCTCAAGGCAAGTATACTGAAGTGGTTTGCCATTCCCTTCTCCAGTGGACCACATTTGGCTATGGTCCATGTGATCAGATCAACTAGTTTCCTGTGATTATGATTTCAGTGTTCATATGAACAACTATATGGCAATAAAATGCATAACCTGGAAGAAATGGACAGATTCTTACAAAAGTTCAATCTTCCAAGACTGAACCAGGAAGAAATAGAAATTATGAACAACCCAATTCCAAGCACTGAAATTGCTTTGAAGCTGTGATCAAAAATCTCCCGAAAAACAAAAGCCCAGGACCAGATGGATTCACAGGAGAATTCTATCAAACATTTACAGAAGAGCTAATGCTATCCTTCTAAAACTCTTTCAAAAAATTGCAGAGGAAGCAACCTTCCAAACTCATTCTGTGAGACCACCATCACCCTGATACCAAAACCAAAGACAACACACAAAGAAAACTACAGGCCAATATCAGTGATGAACATAGATGCAAAAATCCTCAACAAAATTTTAGCAAACCAAATTCAGCAACACATCCAAAAGCTCATACACCATGATCAAGTTGGGTTTATTCCAGGAATGCAAAGATTCTTCAAAATACACAAATCAATCAATGTGATACACCGTATTAACAAATTGAAAGATAAAAACCATATGATAATCTCAATGAATACAGAAAAAAACCTTTGACAAAATTCAGCACCTATTTATGATTAAAACTCTTAAAAATTTTTATCTACTTTTGAACATGCCTCAACATAGTAAAGGCCGTATATGATAAGCCTACAGCAAACATTGTTCTCAATGGTGAGAAACTGAAAGCATTCCCCCTAAGATCAGGAACAAGACAAGGGTATCCATTTTCACCACTATTATTCAACATAGTTCTGGAAGTCCTACCTACAGCAATTAGAGAAGAGAAAGAAATAAAAGGAATCCAGATTGGAAAAGAAGAAGTAATGCTCTCACTGTTTGCAGATGACATGATACTGTACATAGAAAACCCTAAACATAGTATCAGAAAATTACTGGAGCTAATCAGTGAATTTAGCAGATGCAGGATACAAAATCAATACACAGAAATCACTATCTCTATATACTAACAATGAAAAATCAGAAAGAGCAATTAAGGAATCAATCCCATTCACCACCGCAACAAAAAGAATTAAATAACGAGGAATAAACTTACCTAAGGAGACAAAAGAACTGTACACAGAAAATTAAGAAAATAAGACACCAAAGAGGACATAAACATGGAGAGATATTCCATGTTCCTGGGTAGGAAGAAACAATATTGTGAAAATGGTTATACTACCAAATGCAACCTACAGATTTAATGCAATCCCTATCAAATTATCAATGGCACTTTTCACAGAACTAGAACAAAAAATTTCACAATTCATATGGAAACACAAAAGACCCTGAATAGCCAAAGCAGTCTTGAGAAAGAAGAATGGAGCTGGAGGAATCAACCTTCCTGACTTCAGGTTTTACTACAAAGCTACAATCATCAAGACAGTATGGAACTGGCACAAAAACAGAAATATAGACCAATGGAACAAGATAGAAAGCTCAGAAATAAACCAATGCACCTATGGGTACCTTATTTTTGACAAAGGAGGCAAGAATATACAATGGGGAAAAGACAGCCTCTTCAATAAGTAGTGCTAGGAAAACTGGACAGCTACATGTAAAAGAATGAAATTAGAACACTTCCTAGATGGCTGGATGGCATCACCGACTCGATGGACATGAGTTTGAGTGAACTCCGGGAGTTGGTGATGGACAGGGAGGCCTGGCGTGCTGTGATTCATGGGGTCACAAAGAGTCGATCATGACTGAGCGACTAAACTGAACACCATAAACAAAGATAAACTCAAAGTGGATTAAAGACCTAAATGTAAGACCAGAAACTATAAAACTCTTAGAGGAAAACATGGGCAGAACCCTCGATGACATAAAGCAATCCTAGAGTAGTGGAAATAAAAGTAAACAAGTTGGACCTGATTAAACTTAAAAGCTTTTACACAGCAAAGGAAACTATCAGCAAGGTGAAAAGACAACCCTCAGAATGGAAGAAAATAATAGCAAATGAAACAACTGACAAAGGATAAGTTTTCAAAATATACAAGCAGCTCATACAACTCAATACCAGAAAAGCAAACAACCCAATCAAAAAGTGGGAAAAAGACCTAAACAGACATTTTTCCAAAGAAGACATACAGATGACTGACAAACACATGAAAAAGATGTTCAACATTGCTCATTATGAGAGAAATGCAAATCAAAACTACAATGAGATATCATCTCACACTGGTCAGAATGGCCCTCATCAAAAACTCTACACACAATAAATGCTGGAGAGGGTGTGGAGAAAAGGAAACGCTCTTGCACTGTTGGTGGGAATGTAAACAGATACAGCCACTATGGAAGACAGTATGGAGATTCTTTGAAAAGCTAGGAATAAAACCACCATATGACCCAGCAATCCCACTCCTAGGCATATGCCTTGAGGAAACCAAAAATTGAAAGAGACAAATGTATCCCATTGTTCATTGCAGCACTATTTACAATAGCTAGAATGTGAAAGCAACTTAGATGTCCATTGACAGATGAATGGATAAAGGCGTTGTGGTATATATACACAATGGAATATTCAGTTCAGTTCAGTTGCTCAGTTGTGTCCGACTCTTTGAGACCCCATCAATCACAGCACGCCAGGCCTCCCTGTCCATCACCAACTCCCGGAGTTCACTCAAACTCATGTCCATCAAGTCGGTGATGCCATTCAGCCATCTCATTCTCTGTCGTCCCCTTCTCCTCCCATCCCCAATCCTTCCCAGCATCAGAGTCTTTTCCAGGGAGTCAACTCGTCCCATGAGGTGGCCAAAGTATTGGAGTTTCAGCTTTAGCATCAGTCCTTCCAATGAACACCCAGGACTGATCTCCTTTAGGATGGACTGGTTGGATCTCCTTGCAGTCCAAGGGACTCTCAAGAGTCTTCTCCAGCACCACAGTTCAAAAGCATCAATTCTTTGTATTACTCAGCCATAAAAAGGTACACATTTGATTCATTTCTGATGAGGTGGATTAATCTGTTAATATAACCTATTATATTAATATAACCTATTATACAGAGTGAAATGAGTCAGAAAGAGAAAGATAAATATTGTATTCTAACACATATATACAGAATCTAAAAAAATGGTACTGAAGAATTTACTTACAGGGCAATGATGGAGAAACAGACATAGAGAATAGAATTATGGGCGTGGGGAGAGGGGAGGAGAGGGTGAGATGTATGGAAAGAGTAACATGGAACTTTAGATTGCCATATGTAAATAGATAGCTACCGGGAATTTGCTGTATGGCTCAGGAAACTCAAACAGGGGCTCTGTATCAACCTAGAGGGGTGGGATGGAGAGGGAGATGGGAAGGAGGTTCAAAAGCGAGGGGATATATGTATATCTATGGCTGATTCATGTTGAGGTTTGACAGAAAACAACAAAATTCTAGAAATAATTATCCTTCAATAAAACATAAATTAATTTTAAAAATGTCTTTCAATTGAAGGAGACATAAAGATACATATGTAATTAAAATATCTGTCAATTCAGTTCAGTTCAGTCGCTCAGTCATGTCCGACTCTTTGCGACCCCATGGACTACAGCAACCCAGGCCTCCCTGTCCATCACCAACTCACTGAGTTCACTCAGACTCATGTCCATCGAGTCAGTGAAGCCATCCAACCATCTCATCCTCTGTCGTCCCCTTCTCCTCCCATCTTCAATCTTTCCCAGCATCAGGGTCTTTTCAAATGAATCAGTTCTTCCCATCAGGTGGCTGAAGTATTGGAGTTTCAGCTTCAACATCAGTCCACCCAGGATCTCCTTTAGGATGGACTGGTTGGATCTCCTTGCAGTCAAAGGGACTCTAAAGCGTCTTTTCCAACACCACAGTTCAAAAGCATCAATTCTTTGGCGCTCAGCTTTCTTTATAGTCCAACTCTCACATTCAAACATGACTACTGGAAAACCCATAGCCTTGACTAGACGGACCTTTGTTGACAAAGTAATGTCTCTGCTTTTTAATATGCTGTCTAGGTTGGTCGTATCTTTTCTTCCAAGGAGTAAGTGTGTTTTAATTTCATGGCTGCAGTCACCATCTGCAGTGATTTTGGAGCCCCCCCAAATAAAGTCTGACACTGTTTCCACTGTTTCCCCATCTATTTGCCATGAAGTGATGGGACCAGAAGCCATGATCTTTGTTTTCTGAATATTGAGTTTTAAGCCAACTTTTTCACTCTCTTCTTTCACTTTTCTCAAGAGGCTCTTTAGTTCTTCACTTTCTGCCATCTGCCCATCTGAGGTTATTGATATTTCTCCTGGCAATCTTGATTCCAGTTTGTGCTTCATCCAGCCCAGCATTTCGCATGATGTACTCTGCATATAAGTTAAATAAGCAGGGTGACAATATACAGCCTTGACATACTCCTTTTCCTATTTGGAACAGGTCTGTTGTTCCATGTCTAGTTCTGACTGTTGCTTCCTGACCTGCATACAGATTTCTCAAGAGGCAGTTCAGGTGGTCTGGTATTCCCATCTCTCTGTCAAGTGGGTATTAACTAGAGTTGAGGTGTTCTAAAGCCTTTGCATGAGTTTGAGTGAACTCCGGGGGTTGGTGATGAACAGGGAGGCCTGGTGTGCTGTGATTCATGGGGTCACAAAGAGTCAGACGTGACTGAGCGACTGAACTGAACTGAAAGGCTTTGCACTGAGAAGTGATAAAATATTTTAAGATGTCAAAGGTATAATCACTAAGGTAGTCATTAAACCAATGACAAAAGAATGTATGTATGTAAACCAACATAATGGAGAGAAAAACTGAATAAAACAAACCACTTAACCTAATAGAAGGCAAGAAAGGATAAACCCAGAACAGAGAACAGCTGAACTAATGAAGTACAAATAGAAAGTTTATTTTAAAGCAAAAAGTATACTACAGATATAGAAGAATATTGATAATGATAAAAGGTTTATTCACCAGGATATAGTAATTCTAAACTTACATATATCTAATAATTTAACTTCAAAATATCAAAAGCAAAACATGACACAATCAAGGAGAAATAAATTCACAGTCATAGTGGGAGATTTTTAATATACTTTTTTCTTAGTGACTGATAGAACAATTTAAAAAGTTCAATACAGATATAAAACATTTGAGTAATACAATGAAAAATGACAAAATAGGCCTACCCTTCACTGTACCCAATAGCTGCAAAATCTATGTTTTTTCTAAATGCACTTGCAAAATTCAAAGGCAAATATATGCTGTGTCATAAAATAAATGAATCTCAATAAATTATAAAGATTAAAATTATAGGGATTGTGTTATTTAGGCCAGTGAAAAGAAATCCATAAATAAAAATAGAAATGTCCTAAATGACAACTAAGTGGTATACTTCTAAAAATCTATGGGACAAAGAAGAAATCACAATATAAATTATAAAATATTTTCAACTAAATGAAAATGAAAATAGTACATTTTGATGTGATATTCTGTGGGACACAGCTAAAGCTCTGTGTAAAGGAAAGTGTATGGCCTTAGATGCATATAACAGAAAAAAGTAAAGGTAAGTGAGCTAAGCATCTATTAAAGTAAATGGTTAAACATAATAAGGGGAAAAAAGAACAGCAAATTAAACTCAAAAGAAAAATAAAATTAGAGTGGATGTTAATGAAAACATTTCCTAATGTACAATAGAGATTATTGAAGCCCCAAGCTCATTTAATAATTAATAATAAACACTTTGGTAAAATTGAGCAACAAAAAGGGAGTGATGAAAATGAGATCTCACCGTGTATCCTGCAGCCATTAAATGACATAAAAATATTATGAATAACGTATGACAATTCATATGAAAATTTTGATGAAATAGACAAGTTACTAGAAATGCAAAAGTACCAAATTTAAATGCAATGGAAAACCTACTAGAAAAATGCAACTTAAGAAAATCTGAAGAATGTTACAAGAATTTTAAAAACATCAGTAATTTAAAATCTACACTCAAAACTCCAGGCTCAGATGGCTTCTCTGAGTTTGACTATTAGTAATTCCTTGAAGAAGAAACAGTCCCAAGTTTACACATTGTCTTCTAGTGAGTAAGAAAAGGGAAAACTTAGCAATTCAGTTTAAAAAAAAAAAAGTCAAATATCAGTTCACTTAGAGTTTCAAAACTTATCTTGTAGTTTTCACCTTCTGAAAAAGAATTTAATAAAGTATAGGGTATTTAATTTTCCTTTTGGTTCTAGCACCTTTGATTTGCAAAATTAATTATTAAAAGTAAATTGTAGACTCTGAACTCTTCATTGAACCAGTCATAAAATAATCTATTGATGTTTAAATTACTGTTAGTATTAAAGGTGGCTCAGATGGTAAAGCGTTTGCCTGCAGTGTGGGAGACCTGGGTTTGATCCCTGGGTTGGGAAGATCTCCTGGAGAAGGAAATGGCAACCCACTCCAGTATTCTTGTTTGGAAAATCCCATGGATGGAGGAGCCTGGTAGGCTACAGTCCATGGGGTCGCAAAGAGTCAGACATGACTGAGTGACTTCACCATTAAAGGTACAATTTCCAATTTCAGTAACTGAACAAGAGACAAATATTTCTTTAATAATTAATGCATCTTTCTGTCTATGTAGGCAGTCATTTGTAACAATTAGTTCACTTGCTTTTTAGATCGTGTATCTCATTGCTTAAAGAGACAGGATATTAACGCTTGACACATATCTCCATTAACAGCCTGTATAAAACTGTGAGCTTCTCGGTTTTGGAGCAAAACTAAAAACACTGATGCATAAATTTGGTGATAGATCCTGAAAGGCACTTAAGTGAGCACTGTAACTTTTAACAATTAATCTCCAAGATGAATACCCATTTAATTTACAGTGTTTGCAGCTTTTATTGTATGAATTACAGTACTTCATTGCCTTTAACGAAGGGTAGGGGTGAAACATTTTTATATAGAAGGGACTTCGTTCCAGTATTCTTTAGAAATTATCATTTTATCTGCTGAATATTAGTAAAGGCATTTATCTCCTGCATTTCAGGAGGATTCTTTACCTGTGAGCCACCAGGGAAGCCCCCAAAGGCACTTTCATGCATAACCAAATTCTTCATTAAAAAACAACTTAAAGGAAGATAGTTGATGGATGAAGCATCAGTTCATTCTTTCTCTCAAATGTGTTTTTTTAATTTTAAAGTTCATTACGAACTTTAGAAATAGTTTCATAAATGAGGGGATATATATTAATACAAGAAGGTGCTATCTTATCCGAGAATAACCAGAGAAACCATTGAGGGTGCCATGAGATTTGCTGCCAGTCTGTGAAGCTGAAGTTCAAGAAATGCTGTCGTCCAGCATACTTCTTTGTTTCCATCTTGTTTACAGTCTCTTTCACAAAAATGGACTCAGAATGGAAAGTTTTCACTCTCAACCATTGTCTTTGAACACAAACTCAGTAATAAACTTCCATCTCTTATATTGCTGCTGCTTGCAAAGGCAATTTCATATTTCCAACCAAGAGTGATTTTATAATATTCACAATAGATACCCACTACACCATGTTCACCAGGGACGGGGCTGGTCTTCTTCTGGGCCACATTTCACCCAGAATTAGAGAGGTGGGCTTGATGTTGACTAACACGAAAGGACAGTCAACACAGCATGATGCTAAATGAGCTTTGCAGTGGCTACAGCAGTAAATTCAGTGACAAACAACCTTGCAAAGTTGCGGATTTTGTCATTTTTATCATCTCTGCTGGAAGTTTTTTAACTCAGTTCAGGGCTGGCACATGAAGAATTGCAACTCTGTCATATTCTACTAGAAAAGAAACCCAGAATATGCAGGCAAAAGCTGTTATTCTGAAGAGTATGAGTACTTTGTATACAGATTAGGAGAAAATGTCACAGTGCCTGCTCAGCTATCTCTGCCCTGGCCAGCTCCCCTCCCCACAGTCCTAGACCACAGCTCCTATCTGGCCAGGTACTCATTGCCACCAGCTAGATGAATGGTCACTTCACTGTGTGGCAGGTGCTGCTTGCTTAGATCATCAGGCAGCCTTGGCTTGGTTGCTGATGGCTCCTCTGTGAGACATGAAGCAATCTCACTCTTCTGGACCAAGCTCATGCTTAATCTTGATAACATGATCTGGTATAGCCATTGTGGGAAAGTTAAATTACAGGCCAACCTCATTCATGAATATAGATTAAAAAATATTAGAAAGCTAAATCCGGCAATGTATAAAAAGGATACTGATATATATCAGGATCTTCCCTGGTAACTCAGTTGGTAAAGAATCTGCCTACAGTACCAGAGACCTGGGTTTGATCCCTGGGTTGGGAAAATACCCTGGAGAGGGAAATGACAACCCTACTCCAGTATTCTTGCCTGGAAAATCCTATGGACAGAGGAGTCTGGCAGACTGTAGCACATGCAGTCTCAAGAGTTGGACATGACTTAGTGATCAGGACCAAGTTGTTTGCATGTTTTTTTTTTGTGTGCGTGCCCAAAATGTAGGATTGGTTCAAAATTCAAATATCAAACAGTATGTATTATATGAAAGAACAAATGAGGACATTTATAAGAATATTTCCATAGATGCAGAAAGTCCATTACAAATTAATATTCTCATGATAATAAAATTGTAGGAAACTGTTAATAGAACAAAACTTCCTCAATTTAATGAGTGCTCACCAATAACCTCTAACAAACATTACCCTCAGTGGTGAAATACTGAAAGCTGTCTCCTTTTTGAAATAAGAAACTAAACAAATTTATCCACTATCACCATTTTCTATTCAACATTTGCATTAAAGAGCCTAGGCAGCCACTGCGATAGCAATGAAAAGTAAAAGAGAAAATAATGCCTATAGAAGAAGAAATAAAACTTAATTCATTGTACAAAATCCAAAATACTATATAGATAAATTATTTAGAATAATATATTAGTTTAACCGACTTTCCAAATAAATAGTCAATATACAAAATTATACACTGGGTATATTAGCAATAATTTATTAGAAAATAAAAGTTATTCAGTTTTCAAAAAAGCAACTATATAGAAATTCATCTAACAAAATTTTATGAGCTATCAGAAAATGAAAAATATTCGAAATTAAAATAAGCCCTAAATAAATAGCCATGTCATATTCCTGGACTGAAAGACTCAACAGTGTAAAGATATAATTCTTACCAGTATGGCAAGTCTCTCTCTGTGTGTGTATAGAAGTTGACAAACTAATTTGAAAAAGTATATGGAAATTCAGAGGCCCAAGAATAGCCAAGACTTTCTTTAAGAATAAAGTTAGGAGATAACAAGATTTGTTACATAGCTGTAGAATTAAAGTGTCATGTGTTTGCTGCCAGGATAGACATATATCCCTGGAACAGACTAGAACATCCAAGAGATGCTCATGGGGTCATTTGATTTATTTTATTTATTTTTTTTTGGTAATTAATTTATTTTTTATTGGAGGCAAATTATTTTACAATATTATATTGGTTGGTTTTGCCATACATTGACATGAATTCACCCCGGGTTTACATAAGTTCCCCCTCCTGAACCCCCCCTCCCACCTCCCTCCTCCCTTTATCCTCCCTCTGGGTCATCCCCGCATGCCAGCCCCGAGATCCTATAACATGCATCGACCCTGAACTAGTGATTCATTTCACATATGACAACATACGTGTTTCAATGCCATTCTCCCAAATCATCCCACCCTCACCCTCTCCCACAGAGTCCCAAAGACTGTTCTATACATCTGTGTCTCTTTTGCTGTCTCGTATACAGGGCTATCATTTGCATCTTTCTAAATTCCATATATATGCGTTAGTATACTGTATTGGTATTTTTCTTTCTGGCTTACTTCACTCTGTATAATAGGCTCCAGTTTCATCCACCTCATTAGAACTGATTCAAATGTATTCTTTTTAATGGCTGAATAATACTCCATTGTGTATATGTACCAAAGCTTTCTTATCCATTTGTCTGCAGATGGACATCTAGGTTGCTTCCATGTCCTGGCTATTATAAACAGTGCTGCAATGAACATTGGAGTACATGTGTCTCTTTCAATTCTGGTTTCCTCGGTGTGTATGCCCAGGAGTGTGATTGCTGGATCATATGGCAGTTCTATTTCCAGTTTTTTGAGGAATCTCCACACTGTTCTCCATAGTGGCTGTACTAGTTTGCACTTCCACCAACAGTGTAAGAGGGTTCCTTTCTCTCCACATCCTCTCCAGCATTTATTGCATGTAGACTTTTGGATAGCAGCCATTCTGACTGGTGTGAAATGGTATCTCATTGTGGTTTTGATTTGCATCTCTCTGATGATGAGGGATGTTGAGCATTTTTTCATGTGTTTGTTAGCCATCTTTATGTCTTCTTTGGAGAAATGTCTGTTTAGTTCTTTGGCCCATTTTTTGATTGGGTCATTTATTTTTCTGGAATTGAGCTGCAGGAGCTGCTTGTATATTTTGGAGATGAATCCTTTATCAGTTGCTTCATTTGCTATTATTTTCTCCCATTCTGCAGGCTGTCTTTTCACCTTGCTTAGAGTTTCCTTTGCTGTGCAGAAGCTTTTGATTTTAATTAGGTCCCATTTGTTTATTTTTGCTTTTATTTCCAATATTCTGGGA
Source organism: Moschus berezovskii (assembly GCF_049115385.1). NCBI lineage: Eukaryota > Metazoa > Chordata > Mammalia > Artiodactyla > Moschidae > Moschus > Moschus berezovskii. The sequence goes on along the minus strand of NC_142466.1, from coordinate 50,466,899 downwards.
GGTGGGTCATGGAGGATCCTGCTGTGATTTATGTCGGAGAGTGTTTTGCCTACGTTCTCCTCTAGGAGTTTTGTAGTTTCTGGTCTTACATTTAGCTCTCTAATCCATTTTGAGTTTATTTTGGTGTATGGTGTTAGGAAGTGTTCTAGTTTCATTCTTTTACAAGTGGCTGACCAGTTTTCCCAGCACCACTTGTTAAAGAGACTGTCTTTTCTCCGTTTTATATTCTTGCCTCCTTTGTCAAAGATGAGGTGTCCATACGTGCGTGGATTTATCTCTGGGTTTTCTATTTTGTTCCATTGATCTATATTTCTGTCTTTATGCCAGTACCATACTGTCTTGATGACTGTGGCTTTGTAGTAGAGCCTGAAGTCCGGCATGTTAATTCCCCCAGTTCCATTTTTCTTCCTCAAGATTGCTTTGGCTATTCAAGGTTTTTTGTATTTCCATACAAATTGTGAGATTATTTGTTCTAGTTCTGTGAAAAATATCGTTGGTAGCTTGATAGGGATTGCATTGAATGTATAAATTACTTTGGGTAGTAAAAGTACTCATTTTTACAATATTTATTCTTCCAATCCATGAACATGGTATATTTCTCCATCTATTAGTGTCCTCTTTGATTACTTTCACCAGTGTTTTATAGTTTTCTATGTACAAGTCTTTTGTTTCCTTAGGTAGATATATTCCTAAGTATTTAATTGTTTTCGTTGCAACAGTGAATGGAATAGTTTCCTTAATTTCTCTTTCTATTTTCTCATTATTAGTGTATAGGAATGCAAGGGATTTCTGTGTGTTGATTTTATATCCTGCAATGTTACTGTAATCATTGATTAGCTCTAGTAGTTTTCTGGTAGAGTCTCTAGGGTTTTCTGTGTAGAGGATCATGTCATCAGCGAACAGTGAAAGTTTTACTTCTTTTCCAATTTGTATTCCTTTTATGTCTTTTTCTGCTCTGATCGCTGTGGCCAAAACTTCCAGAACTATGTTGAAAAGTCTTGTTCCTGACTTTAGGGGAAATGCTTTCAGTTTTTCACCATTGACGATAATGTTTGCTGTGGGTTTGTCATATATAGCTTTTATTATGTTGAGGTATGTCCCTTCTATTCCCACTTTCTGGAGGGTTTTTATCATAAATGGATGTTGAATTTTGTTGAAGGCTTTCTCTGCATCTATTGAGATAATCATATGATTTTTATTTTTCATTTTGTTAATGTGGTGTATTACATTGATTGATTTGCGGATATTGAAGAATCCTTGCATTTCTGGGATAAAGCCCACTTGGTCATGATGTATGATCTTCTTAATATGTTGTTGGATTCTGATTGCTAGAATTTTGTTAAGGATTTTTGCATCTATGTTCATCAGTGATATTGGCCTGTAGTTTTCTTTTTTTTGTGGGGTCTTTACCAGGTTTTGGGATTAGGGTGATGGTGGCCTCATAGAATGAGTTTGGAAGTTTCCCTTCCTCAGCAATTTTCTGGAAGAGTTTGAGTAGAATAGGTGTTAGCTCTTCTCTAAATTTTTGGTAGAATTCGGCTGTGAAGCCGTCTGGACCTGGGCTTTTGTTTGCTGGAAGATTTCTGATTACAGCTTCTAGTTCCGTGCTTGTGATGGGTCTGTTCAGATTTTCTATTTCTTCCTGGTTCAGTTTTGGAAAGTTGTACTTTTCTAGGAATTTGTCCATTTCTTCCAGGTTATTCATTTTATTGCCATATAATTGCTGATAGTATTCTCTAATAATCCTTTGTATTTCTGTGTTGTCAGTTGTGATCTCTCCATTTTCATTTCTAATTTTATTGATTTGGTTCTTCTCCCTTTGTTTCTTGATAAGTCTGGCTAGTGGTTTGTCAATTTTATTTACCTTCTCAAAGAACCAGCTTTTGGCTTTATTGATTTTTGCTATGGTCTCTTTTGTTTCTTTTGCATTTATCTCTGCCCTAATTTTTACAATTTCTTTCCTTCTACTGACCCTGGGGTTCTTCATTTCTTCCTTTTCTAGTTGCTTTAGATGTAGAGTTAGGTTATTTAGTTGACTTTTTTCTTGTTTCTTGAGGTGTGCCTGTATTGCTATGAACTTCCCCCTTAGCACTGCTTTTACAGTGTCCCAGAGGTTTTGGGTTGTTGTGTTTTCATTTTCATTCATTTCTATGCATATTTTGATGTCTCTTTTGATTTCTCCTATGATTTGTTCATTATTCAGCAGCGTGTTGTTCAGCCTCCATATGTTGGCATTTTTAATAGTTTTTCTCCCATAATTGAGATCTAATCTTACTGCGTTGTGGTCAGAAAAGGTGCATGGAATGATTTCAACTTTTTTGAATTTACCAAGGCTAGATTTATGGCCCAGGATGTGATCTATCCTGGAAAAGGTTCCGTGTGCGCTTGAGAAAAAGGTGAAATTCATTGTTTTGGGGTGAAATGTCCTATAGAGATCTATTAGGGCTAACTGGTCTATTGTATCATTTAAAGTTTGTGTTTCCTTGTTAATTTTCTGTTTAGTTGATCTATCCATAGATGTAAGTGGGGTATTAAAATCTCCCACTATTATTGCATTATTGTTAATTTCCCCTTTCATACTTGTTAGTAATTGTCTTACATATTGTGGTGCTCCTATGTTGGGTGCATAAATATTTATAATTTTTATATCTTCATCTTGGATTGATCCTTTGATCATTATGTAGTTTCCTTCTTTGTCTCTTTTCACAGCCTTTGTTTTAAAGTCTATTTTATCTGATATGAGTATTGCTACTCCTGCTTTCTTTTGGTCTCTATTTGCATGGAATATCTTTTTCCAGCCCTTCACTTTCAGTCTGTATGTGTCCCTTGTTTTGAGGTGGGTCTCTTGCAGACAACATATATGGGGGTCTTGTTTTTGTATCCATTCAGCCAGCCTTTGTCTTTTGGTTGGGGCATTCAACCCATTTACGTTTAAGGTAATCATTGATAAGTACGATCCCGTAGCCATTTTCTTTATTGCTTTGGGTTCGAGTGTATACACCCTTTCTGTGTTTCCTGTCTAGAAAAGATCCTTTAGCATTTGTTGGAGAGCTGGTTTGGTAATGCTGAATTCTCTCAGCTTTTGCTTGTCTGTAAAGCTTTTGATTTCTCCTTCATATTTGAATGAGATCCTTGCTGGGTACAGTAGTCTGGGCTGTAGGTTATTTTATTTCATCACTTTAAGTATGTCTTGCCATTCCCTCCTGGCCTGAAGAGTTTCTGTTGAAAGATCAGCTGTTATCCTTATGGGAATCCCCTTGTGTGTTATTTGCTGTTTTTCCCTTGCTGCTTTTAATATTTGTTCTTTGTGTTTGATCTTTGTTAATTTGATTAATATGTGTCTTGGAGTATTTCGCCTTGGGTTTATCCTGTTGGGGACTCTCTGGGTTTCTTGGACTTGGGTGATTATTTCTTTCCCTATTAGGGAAGTTTTCAACTATTATCTCCTCAAGTATTCTCTCATGGTCTTTCTTTTTGTCTTCTTCTGGGATTCCTATGATTCGAATGTTGGAGCGTTTAACAGTGTCCCAGAGGTCTCTAATATTGTTCTCATTTCTTTTCATTTGTTTTTCTTTTTCCTCTCTGTTTCATTTATTTCTACAATTCTATCTTCTAGCTCGCTTATCCTGTCTTCTGCCTCTGTTATTCTACTGTTTGTTCCCTCCAGAGTGTTTCTGATCTCATCTATTGCATTATTCATTGTATATTGACTCTTTTTTATTTCCTCTAAGTCCTTATTAAACCTTTCTTCCATCTTCTCAATCCTTTTCTCCAGGTTATTTATCTGTAACTCCATTTTGCTTTCAAGATTTTGAATCATTTTCACCACCAAAATTCGGAATTCTTTATCAGGTAGATTCCTTATATCTTCCTCTTTTGTTTGTGTTGGTGGGCATTTCTCTTGTTCCTTTACTTGCTGGGTATTTCTCTGCCTCTTCATCTTGCTTATATTGCTTTGCTTGGGGTGGCCTTTCCCTCTTCTGGCCGTTTGTGGAGTTCTCTTTATTATGTAGTTTCCTTGCTGTGTGTGGGGTTGGACAGGTGACTTGTCAAGGTTCCCTGGTTATGGAAGCTTGTGTCGGTGTTCTGGTGGGTGGAGCTGGATTTCTTCTCTCTGGAGTGCAATGAAGTATCCAGTAATGAGTTATGAGATGTCAGTGGGTTTGGAGTGACTTTGGGCAGCCTGTATATTGAAGCTCAGGGCTAGTTTCCTGTGTTACTGGAGAATTTGCATGGTATGTCTTGCTCTGGAACTTGTTGACCCTTGGGTGGTGCTTGGTTTTAGTGTAGGTATGGAGACGTTTGATGAGCTCCTATCGATTAATGTTCCCTGGAGTCAGGAGTTCTCTGGTGTTCTCAGGATTCGGGCTTAAGGCTCTTGCCTCTGGTTTTTGGTCTTATTCTTGGAGTAGCCTCTAGACGTCTCTATCTGTCATTTCCAAGGTGGTTCCCTCTGTTTTAGCTTCTGTTTGCTGGTCTCTTCAGTGTCTAATTTCCGCCCTGATACTAGGGGGTGGGTGGACACTTTTTAAGGCTCAGTTGTTCAGTCCTGTTCTGGGAAGGGAGGAACGCTGCAGACAAATATCTCTGGCGTCTGTGGGGAGTTCTCGCAGCGTCTCGGCCACACTGGGTTTGCCCCTGCTCACAGCGCATGTGCTGTCCCAGTCTACACTGCACAGGCTTTAGGTTGTTCTGCCGGGAACTGTCCGAGGGTGGCGCTGGGTTGTATGCACTTCCCAGGTCTGAGAGGCTCAAGTTCAGGTTCTCAGGTACTCCACAAAGGCGCAGACTTGGTTGGGCCTGCGTTTTGTGCCTTCCCTGGTCCGAGCAGCTCAGGGGACCAAGTGTTTGGCGAGCGCAGTCTCTGCGACTTATCGCCTCCCCAGTCCCCGCCACTCAGTTTTCTGGGTGTACAACCGGCGCACCTTCTCAGGGGGATATCGACCGGCCCGAGCCCACGAAGTCCTGATTAGTAACAAGCCTGTCTGCAGTTTGTATCGGATTCCTTTCTGTGGCCGCGGTTGCCCCATCCGGCTCTGGCTGCCCTCCCTGCCTGTCTCGGCGGGGGATGGGGGATGGGCCGACTGCAGCCGGCTCACTCTGCTCAGTCCTTTATTCTGTGAGCGGTGCTGGCCGAGTCTTAGGTTAGAGCTTTCCGCCTTTTCGTGGGGAAGCTATCCCACAGTCTGCTTTGCTCTCCCCAGTTCTCTCAAATTGTTGTCGCGGCATTCAAGCCCAGTCCTCTCTCTAAGCCCAGTCCTCTCTCTAAGCAGTTCAGCCGGCTCCTCCCTGCCCAGCCCCCGCTTGCTAATGGCGTATGCAGGCGTCTGCGCTGCTTCTCCGCTGGGAGTTACCGTTTGGAGGGTAATCTGTGGGTTTTAAAAAAATCTTAAAAAAAAAAAGAGGGTTATGTGGCCCTCTGAGCTTCCAAGGCTCGCCACAGATTCGCCAGTGAGAGTGTTTCCTGGTGTTTGGAAACTTTTCTCTTTTTAAAGCCTCCCTTCCCATGACGGAGCTCTGTCCTTACTTCTTTTGTCTCTCTTTTTATCTTTTATGTTTTTTCCTACCTCCTTTCGAAGACAATGGGCTGCTTTTCTGGGTGCCTGACGTCCTCTGCCAGCATTCAGAAGTTGTTTTGTGGACTTTACTCCGCGTTCAAATGTTCTTTTGATGAATTTGTAGGGGAGAGAGTGGTCTCGGCGTCCTATTCCTCTGCCATCTTGTTCCTCCTCCGGGTCATTTGATTTAAAGCAAAGGTGGCACTGAAGAGCATTAGGGTTAAGATAATCTTTTCATTAACTGATGCTTTTCTTTCCATATTAAAAAACACTGGATGCAGCTCTGGTTCTATATACAAAGATTTTAGGTGCATCTGTTGTAGCTACACGTTCCGGGAAACAAACTCACTCAGAAAGACAATGCAGATAGTGAAGTGCAGTTTATTACACCAGCAGGCCCAAGGCAGAGTCTCCTCTTAGCCAAGGACCCTGACCAACATTTGTGAAAATCTTTTATACCCCATGTGTATGTGTCTGAACCTACCACTCCAAATTCCTTGAGACTTACATAAACCAAGGAAAATACAACCCCAGTAACCCCATCATTCACGTGCTATGTGCTCAAACAGTCAAACAGTCAGCCAATAATTAATAAGCCCGAGGTTACACTCTGATAGATACAGAAAAATTTATGGCCTGTCTGGAGGAAGGGGTGATTAGTGTATGTTTTCTCTTAGGTGATGAGTAACCTAGACACAATCTTCAAGGTTCCCTGTCTGGAGGGGGTCTTATCCTTCTGTTGTCAGAGTTCAGAGTCCATTGGAAAGGTGGCTGAGCAGGATCAGCATGAACAGGCCTAAGATGGAGTCCAGGCCCTATGAATTCCTTCTTCACATCAAAGTCTTAAGTATGAAAAATGAAGCAAAAAATCTAGTAAAAGTTGACATGAGAATATATTCTTGACTTTGGAGAATTACATGACTTACCTGATAGATAAACTGAAAAGAATAACAGATTCAGATGCTCCATTCTTGTTTTTTCCCTTTTCCCGTCTTCCATTGGATAGTTGGAACTTATGTTTTTGCTTTTTGAAAAGTTATTCTATATTTTTTACTTCAGGTAGCTGCTTTCATCATAAGACTCATGTTTATTTCTACTGATTCTTTAAATATGTCAATATTTACATACTTCTTAACAAGAGAATATTTGCATTCATTCTTATATTTCTTATCTCCACCAGTTCTGTCATGTTGATATTTTCCAGAATTTTATTTCTAGTTTATTAGAGTTGTACAGTCTCTTCTTCATTGTCCTTAAAAATTGCTTGCATAGCAATATGTCTTACCAAGAAATTTGCTATCCATTACTTCCCATATTTTTATACTTCTGAATGTGTTTCAAAAGTACACATTCTTAATTTGTGTGTGTGTGTGTGTGTGTGTGTGTGTGTAGCAAAGCTTTGGAAGCCTTTGTGCCCAAGGATATTTAGTTATGTGCTCATATTTGAATGGCAATTTGGTTGTTTGAAAAAAATCTTGTTTTGAATGGATCTTTCTTCAATACTGTAATGATAACTGCTCCACTGATTTCTTGTACCTTGTATTAAGATTAATGGGTATAATTATGATATAATTCTTTTTTTTTAATAGGTGATCTGCTTCTTCAATCCAGATGCTTTTAAAATTTTTGCCTTGTCTCTGCTAATCTTAAATTATACCTCTTGATAGAGGTGTACTTTATCCTATACATTCTGTTTCAAATTCTGTGGGTCTTTTAAATTTCAGATCTTTTATCTAGCTTTATTTCTAGGAAATTTATCCTCAATGTTTCTTCAAACATTTTCTCCCCTTTATTTTTGTCCGTCTTTCTAAAAGCCGCATTATCCAGTTATAGACAGTTTTCCCTTGTTTCACAGATCAAAGATGCTCTTTAATATTTTCTGTCTCTTTATTCTTCTGCCATCTGAAGAGTTGCTCAGTGTGTACATTACGAATTTGTTCTGCAGCAGTACCTGTGAACTCATATTTCCCTTAGGTGTAAGATACCCTGTCTGATGATGTGTCCAATAATCTGTGTTGCAGCTGTTAAGGCAAAAGAAGAGGATGAATCTCAGGGCACCAAGACTCTGCCCTGTAGAACCATTGTGTAGCACTCCTTTTTAAAGACATCTGTTGTGTGTTATTTATTATTTAAAAAAATTTTATTGTATTTATTGAAATATAGTTGAGGTACAATATTATGTTAGTTTCTGATGTACTACATAATAATTTGACATTTGCATACATACCAGTATGCATGCACACACACGTGTGTGTGTGTATTGTATCTTCTTGATCCATTTGTCTGTTGGTGTACACTTGGTTTGCTTCCATATCTTAGCTGTTGTAAATAATGCTTCAGTGAATATTGCTGTGCAAATACCTTTTCCAATTAGGGTTTTTGTTTTCTTTGGGTAAATGCTCAGATGTGAAATCACTTTATTTTGTGACAGTTTATTTTGAAATCTTGAGGAATCTCCATACTGTTTTCCCTAATAGCTGTATCAATTTATAATCTAACAGTGTACTAGAGTTAACTTTTCTCCACATCCTTGCCAACACTTGTTATTTGTTGTCTTTTTGATGATAGCCATTCTCACAGTTATGAGGTGGTATCTCATTTTGGTTTTGATTTGATTTTCCTGATTAGTGATGTTGAGCATCTTGTCTTGTGTTGGCCATCTGTGTATCCTCTTTGAAAAAGCATCTATTCAGGTCCTCTGCCTATTTTTATTATCAAGTTATTATCAAGATGTTGATTATATGAGTTCTTTGTATATTTTTTGTTTTTATTTTTTTCTGGAATATAGTTGATTTAAAATGCACTGGTTTCAAGTGTACAGCAAATTAAACCAATTATATATATACAGATATCCCTTTTTAAATGTTCTTTTCTCATATAGACCTTTAGCATTGAGTTGAGTCCCCTCTGCGATACAGTAGGTCATGATTAGAAATCTGTTTTATATATAGTAGTGTGTTTATGTCAATCCTAATCTTCCAATTTATCCCTCCTCTCTCTTACCCCCTGGTAACCATAAGTTTGTTTTCTACATTTGTGACTCTATTTCTGTTTTGTAAATAAGTTCGTTTGTGCCATATTCTTAGATTCCACGTATAAGCAATAAGTGGATATTTGTCTTTCTCTGTCTGACTTACTTCATTTAGTATGACAATCTCTAGGTCCATCCATGTTGCTACAAATGAGATTATTTCATTCTTCTTTAGAGCTGAATAATATTCCATTGTATGTATATACCATATCTTCTTTATCTACTCCTCTGTTGATGGACATTTAGGTTGCTTCCATGTCTTGGTTATTGTAAATAATGCTGGTATGAACATTCAGTTCAGTTCAGTCGCTCAGTCATATCTGACTCTTTGCACCCCATGGACTGCAGCATGCTAGGCTTCCCTGTCCATCACCAACTCCCAAAGTTTGCTCAAACTCATATCCATCAAGTCAGTGATGTCATCCAACCATCTCATCCTCCGTTGTCCCCTTCTCTTCCTGCCTTCAATCTTTCCCAGCATCAGGGTCTTTTCCAGTGAGTCAGTTCTTCACATCATGTGACCAAAGTATTGGAGCTTCAGCTTTAGCATCAGTCCTTCTAATGAATATTCAGGACTGATTTCCTTTAGGATTAACTGGTTTGATCTCCTTGCAGTTCAAGGGACTCTCAAGAGTTTTCTCTAACAACGCAGCTCAAAACTATCAATTCTTCAGCTCTCATCTTTCTTTATAGTCCGACTCTCACATCCATACATGACTACTGGAAAAAACCATAGGTTTGACTATATGGACGTTTGTGGGCAAAGTAATGTCTCTGCTTTTTAATATGATGTCTAGGTTGGTCATAGCTTTACTTCCAAGGAGAAAGTGCCTTTTAATTTCATTGCTGCAGTCACCATCTGCAGTGATTTTGGAGCCAAAGAAAATAAAGTCTGTCACTGTTTTCATTGTTTCCCCATCTATTTGCCATGAAGTGATGGGACCAGATGCCATGATCTTAGTTTTCTGAATGTTGAGTTTTAAGCCAACTTTTTCACTCTCTTCTTTCACTTTCCTCAAGAGGCTCTTTAGTTCCTCTTCACTTTCTACCATAAGGGTGGTTTCATCTGCGTATCTGAGGTTATTGATTTCTCCCAGAAACCTTGATTTCAACTTGTGCTTCATCCAGCCCGGCATTTTGCAGGATGTACTCTGCATAGAAGTTAAATAAGCAAGGTGACCATATACAGCCTTGATGTACTCCTTTCCCAATTTGGAACCAGTCTGTTGTTCCATGTCTGGTTCTAACTGTTCCTTCTTGACCAGCATACAGATTTCTCAGGAGGCAGGTCAGGTGGTCTGGTATTCCCATCTCTTTAACAATTTTCCACAGTTCATTGTGATCTACACAGTCAAAGGCTTTGGTGTAGTCAATAAAGCAGAAATAGATGTTTTTCTGGAATTCTCTTGCTTTTTCAATGATCCAACAGTTGTTGGCAATTTGATCTCTGATTCCTTTGCCTTTTCTAAATCCAGCTTGAAAATCTGGAAATTCTCGGTTCATGTACTATTGAAGCCTTGCTTGGAGAATTTTGAGCATTTGCTAGCATGTGAGATGAGTGCAATTGTGTGGTAATTTGAACATTCTTTGGCATTGCCTTTCTTTGGGATTGGAATGAAAACTGACATTTTCTAGTCCTTTGCCATTGCCGAGTTTTCCAAATTTGCTGGCATATTGAGTGCCTCACTTGCACAGCATCCTCTTTTAGGATTTGAAATAGCTCAACTGGAATTCCATCACCTCCACTAGCTTTATTCATAGTGATGCTTCCTAAGGCCCATTCGACTTCACACTCCAGGATGTCTGGCTCTAGGTGAGTGATCACACCATCATGATTATCTGGGTCATTAAGATCTTTTTTGTATAGTTCGTCTGTGTTTTCTTGCCGCCTCTGTTTAATATTTTCTGCTTCTGTTAGGTCCATGCTGTTTCTGTCTTTTATTATGCCCATTGTTACATGAAATATTTCCTTGGTATCTCTAATTTTCTTGAAGTGATGTCTAGTCTTTCCGATTCTGTTATTTTCCTCTGTTTCTTTGCACAGATCACTTAGGAAGGCTTTCTTAATCTGTCCTTGCTATTCTTTGGAAGTCTGCATTCAGATGAGTATATATCTTTTCTTTTCTCCTTTGCCTTTTGTTTCTCTTCTCACTTATTTGTAAGGCTCCTTAGACAACCATTTTTCCTTTTCGCATTTCTTTTTCTTGGGGATGTTTTTGATCATGGTCTCCTGTGCAATGTCTCCTCTGTCCATAGTTCTTCAGGCACTCTGTTTATCAGATCTAATCCCTTGAATCTATTTGTCACTTCCACTGTATAATCATAAGGGATTTGATTCAGGTCATGCCTGAATGGTATAGAGGTTTTCCATACCTTCTTCAATTTAAGTCTGAATTTGGCAATAAGGAGTTCATGATCTGAGCCACAGTCCTCAGCTCCTGGTCTTGTTTTTGCTGACTGTATAGAGCTTCTCCATCTTAGGCTGAGAAGAACATAATCAATCTGATTTCGGTATTGACTGTCTGGTGATGTCCATGTGTAGACATGGACATCATGTGTAGAGTCATCTTTTATGTTGTTGGAAGAGGGTGTTTACTATGACCAGTGCGTTTTCTTGGCAAAACTGTTAGCTTTTGCTCTGCCTCATTTTGTACTCCAAGGCCAAATTTGCCTTTATTCCTATCTCTTTACTTCTTCCTTCTTTTGCATTCTAGTCCCCTATGATGAAAGTCATCTTTTTTTGGTGTTCTAGCAAGTCTTGTAGTCTTCATAGAACTGTTCAACTTCAGCTTCTACAGCATTAGTGGTTGTGGCATAGACTTGGATTACTGTGATATTGAATCATTTGCCTTGGAAATGAACAGAGATCATTCTGTTGTTTTTGAGATTGCACCCATGTACTGCATTTTGACTCTTTTGTTGACTATGAGGGCTACTCCATTTCTTCTAAGGGATTCTTGCCCATAGGTCATCTGAATTAATTCACCCATTCCGGTCCATTTTAGTTCACTGATTCCTAAAATGTCGATGTTCACTCTTGCCATCTCCTGTTTGACCACTTCCAACTTGCCTTGATTCATGGACCTAACATTGCAGGTTCCTATGCAATATTATTCTTTACCGCATTGGACTTTACTTCCATCACCAGTCACATCCACAACTGGGCCTGTAATGGTGACCTCTTTCAAAAGGGTTTATGCCAGCATACTCTGTGGCTCACAGGACTGTTGTATTATGTCCCTAACCCCGTGGCAGGCCACTCTCGACCCTTGCCTCCACTGGAGACTCCTGGACACTCACAGGCAAGTCTGGCTCAGTCTCTCGTGGGGTCACTGCTCCTTTCTCCTGGGTCCTGGTGTTCACAAGGTTTTGTGTTCTTCAAGAGTCTGTTTCCCCAGTTCTGTGGAAGTTTTTTAATCAAATCCCAGTGGCCTTCCCTGGGGGTTCTCTGTCCCTTTGCTGGATCCCCAGGTTGGGGGATCTATTGTGGGCCCTAGAACTTTTGCAACAGTGCAAGAACTTTTTTGGTTTAATTGTCCTCCAGTTTGTGATTCATCTTCTTGGCAGCTCTCTGGTGGGGCTAATGGCGACCTCCTCATAAAAGAGGACTTATGCCACATGCTGTGCCTCCCCGGTCTGCTGCAACCAGAGCCCCTGCCCCTGCAGCAGGCTGCTGCTTCCCTGCGGCTCTGCATGAGACCCTTAAACAGCCTAAGGCAGGTCTGGCTCAGTCTCAGTGGGGCCTCTGGGTCCCAGTGTGCATAAGGTTTTTTATTTATTTATTTATTTTTTTTTTTTCAGTTTCCAACTAGGGTTTTTATTGAAAGGAATTACTGACTGTCTTTAATTTGTAATTCGTGGACATTGCATAAGGTTTTGTGTGAACCCTCCAAGTGTCTCTGGTGGGTATCAGGTTTGATTCTAAATGTGATTTTGCCCCTCCTACCTTGTTGTTGGGACTTCTCCTTTGTCCTTGGACATGGGGCATCTTTTTTTAGTGGGATCCAACATTCTTGTGTTGTGATTGTTCAGCAGTGAGTTGCAATTTGGGAAGTCTCATAGGAGAAGATGAGCACGCATCCTTCTACTCTGCCATCTTGAGAGGTTTTTTTGAATTAAGGTGCACGTATCTTTTTGAATTACAATTTTTTCCTGGATATATACCCAGGAATGGGATTGCTGGATCATATGACAACTCTGTTTTTAGTTTTATAAGGAGCCTTCATACTGTTCTCCATTATGGCTGTACCAGTTTCCATTCCCACCAACAGTGTAGGAGGGTTCCCTTTTCTCCACACTCTCACAGCATTTACTGTTTGTAGATTTTCTGATGGTCATTCTGATTGGTATGAGGTAGTACCTCATTGTGGTTTTGATTTGCATTTCTCTAATAATTAGTGATATTAAACCCCTTTTCATGTGCCTCTTGTCCATTTGTATGTCTTCCTTGGAGAAATATCTATTTAGGTCCACTGGTCTTTTGATTGGGTTGTTTTATTTTTTTAGTATTTAGCTGCATGAGTTGTATATTTTATAAATTAATCCCTTGACAGTTGCTTCACTTGTAAATGTTTTCTGTCATTCTGTGAGTTGTCTTTTCATTTTGTTTATGGTTTCCTTTGCTGTACCAAAGCTTTTAAGTTTAATTAGGTCCCATTTGTTTGTTATTGTTGTTATTTTCATTTCTCTAGGAAGTAGATCAAAAAAGATATTGCTGCAATTTGTGTCAGAGCATTCTGCCTGTGCTTTTCTGTACGAGTTTTATGGCATTACATTTAGGTCTTTAATCCATTTTGAGTTTATTTTTGTGTATGGTGTTAGAACGTGTTCTAATTTCATTCTTTTACACGTAGCTGCCCAGTTTCCCCAGAACCACTTGTTGAGAGACTGCCTTTTCTTCACTGTATATTCTTGTCTCCTTTGTCATAGATTAATTGACCATAGGTGTGTGGGTTTGTTTCTTGGTTTTCTATCCTGTTCCATTGATCTGTATTTCTGTTTCTGTGCCAGTTTTATATTTCCTGTTTTGATTACTATAGCTTTATAGTATAGTCTGAAGTCAGTAACCCTGATTTATCCAGTACTATTTTTCTTTCTCAAGATTGCTTTGGGTATTCAGGGTCTTTTGTGTCTCCATACAGTTTTAAAGTTTTTTTTTTGGTTCTGGTTCTGTGAAAAATGCCATTGGTGATTTAATAGGGATTGCACAAGTTCATTTGTGTCATATTTCATATTCCACATACAAGTGACATCATATGGTATTTGTCTTTTTCATTCTGACTTAATACAATAATCTCTAGGTCCACCCCTGTAGTTGCAAATGACATGATTTCATTCTTTTTTATGGCTGAGTGGTATTCCCTTGTATATATGTAGCACATCTTCTTTATCCATTCATCTGTCAATGGACATTTAGGTTGTTTTCATGTCTTGGGTATTCTAAATAGTGCTGCTATGAATATAGGGATGCATGTATATCTTCAAATTATAGTCTTTTTTGTTGTTAAATCATATGAGCCATTTGCGTAGTTTGGAAACCAGTCCCTTGTCAGTTGCATCATTTCAAATATTTTATCCCATTCTGTAGGTTGTCTTTTCATTCTGTTTATGGTTTCCTTTGCTGTGAAAAAGGTCATCTGTTTTATTAGGTCTCAGTTGTTTATTTTTGCTTTTATTTCTATTGTGTGGATAATATTTTTATATTGTTAAATGCCTCTACTGGAACAAAGCAAATTGCCCCTAACTTCAGAATATTAGACATAGGTTCCCTAGACATGTGTTTAGAGAATGTGAGGACATTTTTTTTCTTTTTCTGTGACTTCCGAAGTCTACAACTTTTAAATTGCTCTGCCCACATCATGCTTTATTTAATAGAGAGCCCAGTTGAAAGATATATCTCATCAGTCTTGGGTGTGAATGTAATGAATCTGAATGTGGCTTTGAATGGCAAGGAAGTGAGTCTGTGTGTGTGTCTGTGTGTGTGTATGTGATGTCTATAGAATGTGTAAACAGATGCTGACAGGCATGGGCACCAATATACAGAATCCCACTTATTACTGAGATGTATGCCACTCGGAAAAGTTTTTTACCACTAATCATATAAATAAATGGTTCAGAGACCTCTAATTTTCTCATTATCAAAAACAAGCAGAAGTAATATCTTTCAGTTAACAGTCCTGAGTTGGGCTGGGCTGGGTGGGTGCTTCTGCCCCATTTGGTCATTTAGGTTTCATCTGATGCTGTTGCTCAAACTTCACCATTCTGTGGAGTAGCCCTCATCTGCCTGGCATGTGTTGTCTGTGCATGAGTGTATGTATGCATCATTATAAGAACGTGCATTTATTCCATGGGGCTCTATAAAGCTGTGTTGGTATTAAGTGGAAAAAATGCAGTTAACATTCTTCCTTGATATCTTTTCCAGCAACAAACCTCTGATTTATGTTGTCCCTTTTTAAGGGGTGAATCTTTTGCAGACCCGTCCTTACTGAGTCCTCACCTCCTCACAGCAAGCTACATAGCTGGTGTTACAGAGGCTGGAGTTCTAAGGGTCTCAATAATGAACCATAATACAGGGAAGGACCTGGAAGTGTCTATGAATAATGAGAAAACCAAACGGGATGAGAGTAACAGTGACAACAGATAGCTTTGTCTTGTGTAATTAGGTTTGTCCAGCAGCAACAGAAGCTAGGATAAACTCAAAGTGAAATTCCACCTTAAGGCTCATGTTACCTTCAGAAGCAATTGAAAAGGCTAAAAAGTAACCCAAGTCCCTTTTGAATCAGGAATATTCTTTATGGGTAATGTCACCAGTAAGAGCTAAGTCCTAAGCTGTTCCCTTTTCCATGGTACTAGTAGACTTTCATCATGGATACACCCACCACATGCCTCCTTCTCTTTTCTGGGTGCCTTGGTTAGAGAAACTTCATTGTATTTTTCTGTTTTTCTAACAGAACCTCTGTGCTCTCTGCTGCTCACATCTCTGTATAAACATCACTCTCTGAAGTAGACAGGCCTGGGGTTTCACTTCACACTCAAGAGGCAGAGCTCTGTGAGATTTTGAGTGAAAGGGTATAGTTTGTTAAAGCCTTATTCTGGAGAAGTTGGAAGGAAAGGTGGTCTCTAGGTGTGTAGAACGGCTTGTTTTCCCTAAGATAAGCTCTGAGAAGCACTCTCATTGGCTGACATGTTTCCTGGCAAAACAACAGCAAAAAGTTGTTCTAGGGGTAGCAAGGCATGAGGGGAAAAGTGTAGTTTTTAAGAACTGACAGAATTGAGTTCTGATCCTAATAGCTCCAGACACCAGCTGTTTAATCATTGGAGACAACTAGTATATACTCAAGTATGCATTTCCCTACCTTCTTTTGAAAATAGAAGAATGGGACACATCACTTTTCAGCTTGGGACTCTATTTCACAATCCTTTTGAATTGAGGTGTGGGTAAATAACTATGTTCTCCCAGAGGAATGTGAGTGGAAGTGATATGTGAAATATCAGTATCACCTCCTTAAAGAAACAGCCAGTCCTCCTACAAGACTTGCCTGTACACATTTTGATGGGTTGAAACAGTGATGTGGCCCTAAGGAGCCACCTCTCACCAGGCCGGTGAGGACCACAGTGTAGGGGAAACAGAGCAGCAACATAGGAGGAACCTGGGTCCCTGAATGATCACATGGAACAGAGCTCTTCACTAACCCTAGCCATCTGCAGATCCCTGTACTGCTGAGAGAAAACGAAAGTATCTTATCTTTGAGTCACTGTATTATTTGGTCTGCTGCTGCTGCTGCGTCACTTCAGTCGTGTCCGACTCTGTGTGACCCCATAGACAGAAGCCCACCAGGCTCCCCCTTCCCTGGGATTCTCCAGGCAAGAACACTGGAGTGGGTTGCCATTTCCTTCTCCAATGTGTGAAAGTGAAAAGTGAAAGTGAAGTCGCTCAGTCTTGTCCGACCCTTAGCGACCCCACGGACTGCAGCCTACCAGGCTCCTCCATCCATGGGATTTTCTAGGCAAGAGTACTGGAGTGGCTTACCATTGCCTTCTCCAATATAGTCACTAGCTGCTTATGTTTTATATATAATAAATTGAGAATGTTTCTTGTCTGCCCCCTCAGTTTTCTCATCTGCAAAATGAGGAAAATATATTGCTTATCTTATTTATAAGCTTATTATAGAAGATTACACAAATGATTAGTAGTGTGTTTTATGTTCTGTATTTGACTAGTATTATTATTGTTTATGCATACATATAAGTCTACCAGAAAAGCAGATTTTCAAGATGGATGAAATATATGTCTATAGCATTTTTACTTTTTGTGTCATGAGTAGGGTGAACAACCATCCCAATTTTCCTAGGACTGATGGGACTTCTGGAAGGTGGGACTTTTAAGTCTTAAAAGTGACGTAATCTCAAACTGGATCAAATTGATCACTCTAACTGGAATTCCAGCATGTGGGACTTTCAGAGGCTAAACTAAAACAGAGGCTGTCCTAGGAAAATGGGAAAGAGCTATTCACAACACACCAACTGGAGAAGTTCTCTGAAATAAATCTGAATTTGAAGTAGCATGCATCCTAACTCTCTCTTTCTTGAGTCTGGTGAGAATTTAACCCACTGATACCAACTCTACAATTTATGTAATTTTCTTTACTTTGAAACATTCATTATCATAGATGAGAAGTGCTTTATACATAGCTTTGCCATTACTGGTTTCCCAGGTGGCTCAGTGGTAAAGAATCCAACATGCCACTGCAAGGAGATGCAGGAGATGTGGGTTCAATCCCTGAGTTGGGAAGATCCCCTGGAGAAGGAAATGGCAACCCATTACAGTACGCTTGCCTGGGATAATCCTACGTACAGAGGAGCCTGGCAGGCTACAGTCCATGGGTTGCAAAGAATCAGGCATAACTGAGCACACACACAAATGCATTGCCATTACTAGCTTGCACATTGCCACCCTGAAGAAGCAGATGTTGTCATCCTTTTGTATTAAGGAAATGTAGGGTGTAGCAAAAGGCAAATGGTGACATAGTCATTGAGTCCTTTGGGGAACTTTATATCAAATCTAATTGACTATGAGGTGAACACATTGGTGGTTCCACACATTGAGACTACAGAAGTACTGACTTGATTTTGCTAGGGAAAATTTGGTTCCCTTATTGTGAATATAGGTTCATTTAGAGGAGAAGAGACAGCAGTACAACTTACTTATCCGTAAGACTGAGTTTGCTGGCCCACTGTACATTGTTTAAGCTGTATCTCAAATTAGAATTTGAATTTACCAACTAGTAAGTTGATGTGGTGAACTTTGACTTAGTGAGAGCTTAGAGGACAAAACTCTAGGTTATTTTTTTCTTGGTAAAATTTCCTTCAGATTTTACTCATTTCCCTCCTTTCTGTTGAGTATGAAGAAAGTTCCTGTTATATCCTAGGTCAAGCCTAAGCTCACTCCTCCAAATATGACTCAGTGTCTCCAGCAGTTACTTCAGTGCCAAGCATGTGCGTCTAATGTTCAGGAAGGTAGTGCACTGGGGCAGTGTGGTGAGCCAGGATTGAGAGTCCTCTGGAATCACTATTCACCTTTGATTCTGGAACTTTTTGTTGATCTTTCTGTTGCAATAACTTGATATTCTCTAGGATTTATTGGCAATATTTCTAGAAGTACCTGGAAGAAATCTTCATTGTAAGTGAAATCATATGGGAGCAATAGCCCCTCTGGCAGCAGTAAAGAGTACTATATAATCAACAGCAAGTGCAAAGCCTGTGTCAGTGTGCGGCTGTGACGGTTTCTACTGTCGATTCCCTTGAACTGTCTAGCAATAGTTGTGTCCTCTACCCCTCGGATTTCCCAAGCTTCATGCTGGACCTGAAAGAATGCTAACCATGATTTTCCAAGGATATGAGTATTATAGGTAGGGAAGCAGTTATCTGGCTTCACAAACCAGATTGCATTTTCATTGCTGAAAGCTATCGCTTTCTTGTCAAACAGATAGTTCAACTATCTTTGCCAGAAAATCAACCTAATAAATGTTGCATACTTTTTCAGTGTTTCTTTCTGGCACCATAATGTTGTGGCTTTAGCTTGTGCAACATTTATGCAAGGTGAAGTACAGGTCTGGGAACTCTTTTGGGTCAGCAATCAGAAGACTGTTAGTAACAAGGAAAAGAGGATATAGGTCCTTATAAACTTTCCTTCTCCATTTTTGATGGCAAGAAAAAGCTCTTACTATAGTAATGGAATCTTAACCTATATATATGTGTGTGTGTCTTATAAATCATATATATGATTTATAAAGGTTCTTATATGGCTAGAGACATGTTTTTCTTATATTTGGGGGCTTAGGGCATTTCTGTAAAGTTTCCTGTTTCAGAAAAGTTGAAGTGAGATGAATACCTCTGCTTCTAGCACTCTGATAATTTTGTAAAAGTATTGAAAAGAAATAACCTAGAAGATTACATGTATTGTCTTTGAGAATATTATTTATTTTTAATTTCATTGCAAATGTTTATCAAGTAGATTTAAATGTCCTATTAGCATTGTTTTCTATTGAACCAAAGTAGATTTAAAATCCTATTAGCATTGTTTTCTATTGGACCTCAATTTTCTTTTCTTATGTTTTACATGCTATTAATGCTATCATTGTTATCATTACACTGTCTAAAAAGTGGAGTGGGGCAGGAAGAAAGAGCTATCTTCAAAGAATTTATAATCTAGTTGATAAGACAGGGCTTAAACTTTTAAGTTTTCCCATAATATATAGTGGTGAGATTTGAGCTAAATTTTCTGGTTCTATGCGAATGGTTAATATTGGACTATTAAAAAGTCCCCATTTTGGCCTAGTGTGTGGACCAGAGAACCAGAGATTGAGAGCAGAAGATGACTATTCAGGAAGCAGATATGGGTATTCACAGCCAGAGTAAGCAATTGCAAGACCTCAAGTTCAGGGAGCAGTCCATGGAGAAAACTGATAGAAGAATATAAACAGCCCAGTTGGGGAGAAAAACAGATTTACTGGAAAATTTAAGTTGGACTTATGGTTGTTGTTGTTGTCTCCCTTTTGGTGTTGTCTTCCTCCCTTCACAGATCTCGAGATGCCCTCCTGATCCTTGTCTTGTCTGGCTACTGAGAACAAGTATATTGGAGTGACTGGAAAAGGTTCTGTAGAGGAAATGAAACTCTAAGTTGACTTTGATAGATTGGAAGAATTTAGAGGATGAATAAACAGGAAACTGTAAAGCATATTAATTATCTTTGCACTGAATCTAAAGATAAATTATTTTTTAAAAATATTAATATGTTTAATAACAGATTTGATGAACACATATGGGCTCTTCTGTCTACTTGGATTCTAATTACATGGGAGTGGTGGTATTTAAGCTTACCTTCTAGGAATGTCACTTTAAGAAAACTCGACTAGTTGGACATTACTTGGAAGAATGATGCACCATATTACTCTTATTCTGATATCATTCTAGAAACTGGGAGTCTTACATGGGCACAGCAATGTGCTAGATGCTTTAAGGGAATACAGAAGTGAATATGCATGGTTTGTGCTTTCAAAATAATGAAAGAATAAGACACTTGCATAAAAAACTCAGATAAAAAACAGACTGTATGTAAGAATCAATGGCATGCAGGCATACAACTTGGGGGTTTAGGAGGGATAGTAATTCAGAAGGCAAAACAACTGATAATAATGGTTTTGAGAGGAATTTTTTTTCAGGATGAGTACTGTTACTTCTTAAAAATTATTTATTTATTGACTGTGCTGAGTCTTTGTTGCCGTGTGGGCTTTTCTCTAGTTGGGAACTATTCTTTGTTGCAGTGGATCGGCTTCTCATTGCAGTGGCTTCTCTGGTATACAGAGCACAGGCTCTAGGGTGTGCAAGCTTCAGTAGTTGCAACATATGGGTTCAGTAGTTCTGGCTCCTGGGCTCTAGAGCACAGGCTTAATAGTTATGGCGAATGGGTTTAGTTGCTTCATAGCATGTGGGATATTCTCAGACCAGGGATTGAAGCCATGTCTTCTGCATTGGCTGGCAGATTCTTTACCACTGGGCCACCTGGGAAACACTGTTACTTTTTCAAAAGAAATGGCAAAAACCACTACAATATTGTAGAGTAATTAGCCTCCAATTAAAATAAATTAATTAATTAAAAAAAGAGAAATTTCTTGACAAATCATTGTTAGTGGAAGCTGAGATCCCATGTGTCCTGAATGAATTGCCCTAGTCAGGACAAAGCAAGAATTTTTTTTTTTTTTTGATAAGAGGGACAGAGGAAAAGGAAGGAGGGAGGGAGAACCTGACATGGAGCCAGGAGGCAAAGCAAAGTTGCATGTTTCTCAGTATAATTCCTTCCTGCTGCTGCTAAGTCACTTCAGTCGTGTCCGACTCTGTGTGACCCCATAGACGGAAGCCCACCAGGCTCCCCCTTCCCTGGGACTCTCCAGGCAAGAATACTGGAGTGGGTTGCCATTTCCTTCTCCAGTGTGTGAAAGTGAAAAGTGAAAGTGAAGTCGCTCAGTCGTGTCCGACCCTTAGTGACCCCACGGACTGCAGCCTACCAGGCTCCTCCATCCATGGGATTTTCTAGGCAATAGTACTGGAGTGGCTTGCCATTGCCTTCTCCGAATTCCTTCCTAAGAATTGCTAAATCTTCAGTAATGCCTAAAAAGATTTTAAAAAAGAAATATTAACAATACTTTTGTTTTGTTTGAAACATTTTTATTGTTCACTATAATGTAAGAAAGCTCCCTGATGGTTCAGGCAGTAAAGAATCCACCTGTAATGAAGGAGACTCGGTTCAATCCCTAGGTGGAGAAGATCCCCTGGAAGAGAAAATGGCAACCCACTCCTGCGTTCTTGCTTAGAGAATCCCCATGGACAGAGAAGCCTGGCGGGCTACAGTCCATGGGGTTGCAGAGTCAAGACATGACTGAGCGTGCACGCATGCACATAGGAAACAGGCACATTTGACTCGTCACAAAATGAGTATCTTGTAACCACCACCTGGGTCCAGAAATGTTGAGTTGGCCTAAAATTTCTTTTGTGTTTTTCTGTAACATCTTCTTCTTCTTATTATTATTTTAATAGAAGTTCTATATTTATTTAATTTTTTTACTTTACAATATTGTATTGGTTTTGCCATACATTGACATAAAAAGATTATTAAATGACGAATATAAATGCATTTCCCTAGACTGAATTGTATGTTCTGGCTCTAATGAGGCAGAATGAAGCTATTTTGCCTATAGTGAAATGGGAAGAAATGAGCGACAGGAATTCATGGTTATCACGAGGTTAACTTCTCCGAGGAGAAAGAGACCCCAGATGACACCTGCATGATGTTAAGAAAGCTCTTTGGAGAGATGTGGTTTGAACTGGGACTTTGACTTCAGCAGGAAGCTAT
Source organism: Moschus berezovskii (assembly GCF_049115385.1). Lineage (NCBI taxonomy): Eukaryota > Metazoa > Chordata > Mammalia > Artiodactyla > Moschidae > Moschus > Moschus berezovskii. Next base: position 50,444,902 of record NC_142466.1, on the reverse strand, counting down.
GGGAAACAGTAGGGGATATTCCAGGAAGAAGAATGAGCATGGGCCAAGGCACCGAGGATGGAAGAGGCAGGGAGCCGTCGCCATAATCAGCAGCTATGCCAACTGTGTTATACAAATCAGTCCAAGGGAAAAGCAGAGACTGGCCAGATTTGACATGGGCTGGTTAGGACGGAACCCAAGACTCTAGTTCCTCTGCAGTCCACCTGTTACTGAGTCCAAGCTTATACTGCTTGCCATATGTGTGTGTGCTTAGTCGCACAGTTGTGTCCGACTGTTTGCAACCCTTTGGACTATAGCCCACCAGGCTTCTCTGACTATGGGATTTTCCAGGCAAGAATATTGGAGTGGGTTGCTACTTCCTTCTCCGGAGGATCTTCTCAGTCCGAGGATCGAACCTGCATCTCCTGTGTCTCTTGCATTGTGGGCCAATACTTTACCCACTGAGCCATCAGGGAAGCCTTCTTGTCACATGACAGTCCAGTAAATCAAAGGATGAATTGTTGGGGGAAGTAATCGTGACTTTATTTGGAAATCCAGCACACGGAGAAGGTGGTGGACCTGTGTCCCAAAGAGCCATCTGGCGTAGGTTTGGATGCTAGTTTCTTCTAGATAGCAAAGAGGGGGAGGTGAGGAGGTAAAGTAAAAATGGTTAAGTTGTTGCAGATCTTTCCTGGCTTTGGCCAGACTCTGGAGGGGATGTGTTAATTTCCTTTTTCCTGCAGCCATTCACAGGTGGGCCTGGTGAGGCTGTTTCCTGTGAGCTAAACAAAGGTATTTCAGTGTAAGCTCAGGCATGGGAGGTGGGACTCCTGGAGAAGAGCCATTGTCTATACTTGAAGCTATAGGCAGCATTCTTTACCACCCGGTAGCAAAAAGCAATTGAATGCAAAGGTTAAAGTAAAAGAAAAAAATGTAATCAGATTTGTTCTTCCTTTTTATACTCCTAATGTGTAGGTGGTTCTTGTTGTTCTATTACACTTAGAACCTGGATCTTTGCGGTTTCTTCTTGTTAGGCCCGCTCCTAAAGGATTGCTTTCTGCCTCCTGAAAACAATAGTGGCAGCAGACTGGGTTTCGGGAATGGGGTGCCTATAGTAGCCCATCAGGCAGTGCCCCATCTTCTGGTTATGATTAAGTTGTCGTTTGGCACATTTTTGCTTGGATATGGCTTTCTGGAGAAACTTGGGAGATGTCAAACCCCATAACTGATCCCTGGGACCAAAGCATTCACAGAAATGAAAGCAGACACGTCACTGGGGCCTGCCCCTGAAATATGGCAGCCCACATCTTTGAAAGTTACAAACCCCACTGTCTATCATCCCCCATAGACTCTTCATTGCTCCTGCTTGTCCGCTCTCATGCAAACTGAATCACTTGACACTGGGGAAAAGGTGAAGTATAAGTGCAATAAAACCTTCTGTTGACTGGCAGTGCCCTTGAACGTGATACTCCCTTTCAAAGAACAATGTTTGAAACATACTAGAATTTCTGACAAACATGTAATTCAGTTCAGTTCAGTCGCTCAGTCGTGTCCGATTCTCCGCGACCCCATGAATCACAGCACGCCAGGCCTCCCTGTCCATCACCAACTCCCGGAGTTCACTCAAACTCATGTCCACAGAGTCGGTGATGCCATCCAGCCATCTCATTTTCTGTCGTCCCCTTCTTCTCCCGCCCCCAACCTTTCCCAGCATCAGAGTCTTTTCCAGTGAGTCAACTCGTCGCATGAGGTGGCCAAAGTATTGCAGTGTCAGCCTTAGCATCAGTCCTTCCAATGAACACCCAGGATTGGTCTCCTTTAGAATGGACTGGTTGGATCTCCTTGCAGTCCAAGGGACTCGCAAGAGTCTTCTCCAACACCACAGTTCAAAAGCATCAATTCTTCGGCGATCAGCTTTCTTCACAGTCCAACTCTCACATCCATACATGACCACGGGAAAAACCATTGCCTTGACTAGACGGACCTTTGTTGGCAAAGTAATGTCTTTGCTTTTTAATATACTATCAAGGTTGGTCATAACTTTCCTTCCAAGGAGTTCAGTTCAGTTCAGTCACTCAGTCGTGTCTGACTCGCCGCAACCCCATGAATCACAGCACGCCAGGCCTTTGTTAATGCCCATTAAATGCTTTTGATTAAAAAGAGTGTGAATCTAAAGCAAATTTCTCCAGTTTTTTTTTTAAGACGAGGACATTCCTTGCACCTTGGAGGGTTATTTAGTAACCCTAAAACTATGGTTCTGGGAATTGGAAAGTTGTCCAATGTTAGGTTGCAATCTATGTTTGATTTGCAAACATAGTTGCTCCTTCACCAAGTGGCCACTCAACTGAAGTCAAAAGTTATCTGATTACAGGAAACTAACCTGATCATTCTGGTTACTGTCAATATTTTGTAAGCTTGTTCCAACCAAACATCCTCGGAAAATTTCCGTTTTCATCTTATTGTGTATATACAACTTGGGTAATATTCCCTTTGTTTTGGAAAGAGCTGAAATTTGAGAAGATGCCTTTTGAGGCCTTTCAAAATGGTTTGCAGTTGTTTTTTTTCACTGTAGGAAAGACTTGCAGGCCAACACAATATGGCCCCAGTCTAATATATATTAGTGATGCACACCTAGACAAGGAAATGACAACCCACTCCAGTATCCTCACCTGGGAAATCCCATGGACAGAGGAGCCTGGCAGGCTATAGTCCATGGGATCATGAAAGAGTTGGACACGATTTAGTAACTAAACCACCACCACCACAACAACGCTGTTTGGAGGGTAAGATATGGGAAAGTTCCTTCATGCTAATTTCCTGCCCATTTATAATCACTAGGTCTTAAAATTCCCCATGTATCTCTGTCAGGTAGATAAAAGGGCCCCATGACTTCTGCTCAGACATTTCCCACACCTGGTTTTTGATAGTAGTTCTAGAGTAGGAAGAGACTAAGGTCTAAGGAAACAAAACAAGCAAAAACACTTCAGTTTGCAACATCAAATTTCATTACGTTGAATCCTAAGTAACTCCGATTAGCCAAGTCTTTTCACAGTTAAAGTTACTTTGTGAAAAGTAGTTGTCTGTCCCATTCTCCAGGAGCAGATGGCAGTTATATGGAATCATTGCACTGTCCTTCACTTCAGAGATTTATAAGAAGAGTGAGGTCATGTTTACCAAGCCTTCTGCTTTCCTCACCAAATCAATTCCTTGTCCGTTTCCAGCCAGATCTCTGGAAGGGGTTAAGTAGGAGTCCAGGGGGACCACTTGACATCTGCTCCACTTAGGACTTTTTGATCTTGTTGTTTTTGGTGTTTGAAGGGCAGGTCTACATTGAATGTGTGTGTGTGTGTGTGTGTGTGTGTGTGTGAGCATGCAATGAGGGTGGAGGGAGAGACTGTACACTTTGGCATGGGAGTGAGAAGGAAAACAACCCCACCATAACAGATCAAAAGGAGTCAAAATAACTTTTTTTTAAAGTTGAGTGGAATTACATGCTATGAAACAATGATAATGGGAAGGAAAACACTGGGGGACTCATTCTGAAACCCTTTGTGAATAGGAATGTAAACTCTGGGTGTTTTACTATCATTAACCAACACTTTAACATGGGTGTCAATGAAAATCAAATTACATACTTCTCTCTGAGCTACAGCTCAGTTAACTAAGCCTCCAGGCATAGAGTTTATTCTTTTGCAAAAACAAAATGAAATTGTGCTGAGAAGAATATGGGCGAAGCTTGGGCAGAGGTGGTAGTGGTGATTTAGTTGCTAAGTCACATCTGACTTTTGTGACCCAATGGATTGTAGCGTGCCAGGCTCCTCTGTCCATGGGATTTCCCAGGCAAGAATACTGGTGTGAGTTGCCATTTCCTTCTCCAGGGGATCTTCCCAACCTAGGGATCAAACCCAGATCTCCTGCGTTGCAAGCGGATACTTTATCAACTGAGCTACTAGGGAAGCCCTTAGGGCAGAGGTGATAGATGCCTGAAAGCACAAAGTTAGGATGCAAATGGCACGGCCACTAGCATTATTATCTCTTGGGCAGAGGTGACAGATACTAATGCTAGTGGCCGTGCCATTTGCATCCTGTCTTTGTGCTTTCAGGCTGCTGATAGAGAAATACCATAGACTGCTGCTGCTGCTGCTAAGTCACCTCAGTTGTGTCCGACTCTGTGCGACCGCATAGACGGAAGCCCACCAGGCTCCCCCGTCCCTGGGATTCTCCAGGCAAGAACACAGGAATGGGTTGCCATTTCCTTCTCCAATGTGTGAAAGTGAAAAGTGAAAGTGAAGTCGTTCATTCGTGTCCGACCCTTAGCGACCCCACGGACTGCAGCCTACCAGGCTCCTCCATCCATGGGATTTTCTAGGCAATAGTACTGGAGTGGCTTGCCATTGCCTTCTCCGATACCATAGACTAGGTGGCTTATAAAGAACAGAGAAGTACTTCTGAGTCCTGGAGAGGAAGTCTGAAGTCAAGGTGCTTGCAGATGCAGTGTCTGGTGAGGCTGCACTTCCTGCACTGGATGACTGTGAGCTCTCTGTGGCTTCTTTTTTAAGGGCACTGATCCCATTCATGAGGGCTCCATCTTTATGACATGTTGTCACCTCCCAAAGGCCCACCTCCAAACACATCACACTGGGGGCTAGATTTTAACATACGAATCTGGGGGAGTGGGACACGTATTTAGTTGATGGCACATCCTGAACTCTGGTCCTCATCTTTGGTGGGGACTGAGAAGAGAAATGAGGGAAAGGTAGGTAGTTGGGAGGGGCAAAAGAAAATTGCCTGAAGCATCCCAAAGCCTAAAGTGTTTTCTGAAGTATCAATACCTGGAAGAGCAGTGCAAAGAGAGGGTGAAGGACAGTCGTTGCTGCAGTAACAGTGGGATTTGGGATCTCAGGACAGGAGCCACAGCAATCACTGCCTTCCCTGACACTGCCATTGGTTGACGGGACAGCCTCTCTGTAGATCCTGAAAGGATTAGAAGGTGAAGGCCTGAGTGTGATGGAGATGGTCTGGTTCACAAGTTTTTAGCATTGGCAAGACTCCCTGTCTTGAGCACTCTCAAACTGAGTCCTTGATTATGTTTTGTTTTGACTGCTCTGGGGTTAAGGTGTTCTCCTGGTCTACTACAAGCATCCTATTCATTTATTCTCTGATATGAACAGAATTGGTTTATCTGAATCTTCCTAACCTAACTGAGGCTGAGAAGCTGCAGTTAGCTGTGGGGAGCAGGGAGAGTCAAGTCCAGGGTCTGGTAACAGGAAAGCCTGGACAGTGGGAAGGAGGCGAGGGTAACCACACAAGGGGGCATATCATGTAAGGACCCGAAGTCCAGCTTTTGCTGCGACCCAGATGGCCAAAGGGAATGTGATAGCTTCAACTGCACCCTAGGGCTTCACGTTCATGGAATGTCTGCAGTAGGTAATTACCACTCGTGCACTGGTTTACAGATCGTGAAGTTGTCTTGTCCTCCTCATACACCTAGAAAGTGGTCAAGGTGAGATTTGAACCCAAGTGTCGCTAAGCCAGGGAATCAGTATCCTAAATCCTGTGTCCTGGTCCTAAGGTGGCTGGGGAGTTTTTCCAGCCTATGTTTTAGAGGTCAGATTCCACCAGAGGAGGCAGCCTGGCCCCTTAATGACAATCCCATCTACACCTCGAGTTGAAAGGGTCTTGTTTTCCAGTGCAATTTTTTTTTTTCATGGTGGACAAGGTGTGTTACACGTGGCTCCTATTAGCTAGAAACTGCCCTTGCCAGGTCTTCGTGATCTGGCTGCCCTGGACATCCATCTCGACACCCTGCCTTCTGAGTCCAGACATCTGGAGGGGGGTGTGGGGCCACTAAGGGGGTGTGCCCCTTCCCTGCCTTTCATGTCACCTGGCATCTGCTCAGCAAGGTCTACCGTGAGGGCTTAAAACTAATCTTCTGTAGTTTACGAGCCCAAATCCATTTGTAACGAGGAAGACCCCGGCTGACCAGCAGCTTAAACAAATGTCCTCCTCTATAGCATTCCTATGGCGAGACTTGAGTTCCACATGCATGAGGTAAGCGAGAGCCCAGGCAGGCCTTTCTCCCACACGTGGCTCAGAAATCATTTAGAAAACACACAGAAAAGACAGCCCTGGGAAGGCAACTGTTCCTTCTGCTCTGGGCCAGGCCTGAGCTCACAGGCCACTCCTCGTGGGCTCCTCTGATCTCAAGGTGTGATTAAAAACAGGTGTCTACCCAGTGCCTATAAAATATATACTGGCAATAGGGGAGATCTTTGGAGAATCTTTCAACTGGTAGATATATAGAGATAATTCCCAGCTCTGAGTCTACCTAGATCCAGGCCTCCAGACCTATCTCTTTAAAAAAAAAAAATTCCAGAAAACTTTCAGGGAAACTGGGAGCATATGGTTCCACCATCCTGTTCTGTAGAAAGAAATGTGAAAAGCATTAGAGAGACTCTGTCAAAATGTCAGAGTGGGCATGGCCCTGCTGGAAAAGCCTTTCTTGTCCCTCGCCTTGTTTCCCCCACTTTCCCCGTCAGGGTGACCCAAGCGACCTTGGGCTGTAGGGCAAAGTGGTGACTGTGATTCGGATGCCAGATTTACCCAATTTTTATTTAGTAAATAAATTGAATGTACTGCTGCTAGTGTTTGGGATAAATACCTGATTAGAGTCTCTTAAAATATGACTACTATTGACCATAAATGAAAGGAATTTCAGCTGGGCAGCGTCTGTCTCGAGCAAGAGGATTGGGTTTCCTCTTTATTTGTTGTCAGCAAGGGCTCCTGATCTTTCCTACCTTGCAAGCTCATTAAGCAGATGCTTGAACGTGGGGACACTGACAATGCAGCTGTATTTCATTTGTAGATAATTGATGCAATAAATGTAATAACCAAACGAGATATGTTGACTCATGAGCTAATTTGGGTGTAGATGTTACAGCACTTGTGCAGCTGGAAATGTTTCTATCATACAAATCTGTTTCAGATAATGCACCCCATTCCTGTCCTCACTAAGAACAGAACAGAAGAAAAAGTCAAGTCATTATGTATATCTAAAAATACAGAAGTTCGTAAGTTATGGTTGGTCTAACCACAGTTTGAAAAAATATTAATACTAGCAATTTATTACACAAACAGGTGACATTAACCCCTTACACATTATGGGGCATAAATTAAGGTGCTTGGACCTGACTTCCTAGGCACTTTGTTCTGAATACCTGAAAAACCTTGGTTGGAAAGCACTGGATACAGTGTTTTTCTTTTGCTTCCTTTTACAGCAGGCAGAATTTCTTTTTTCGTGGTCCATCTATTTCCTCACCTTTTATCTTCTCTGATATTTAGAGAAGGCAATTTGAGTGGTTCTATGTGAGAGGCACAGTTCTGGGACTTTAAAACAGTGGCTTTTGGGATGGACAGTCTTCTGTTAAGGCTGTCCATCCCAAGTTTCTTTGTAGTATACAGAAACTCACGTGAGGAAGAAGCCTTTATATTAGTCCAACTAATAGCCTAGATCAGGGATTGGTATACTATTAATATACGTACTGTCTGTTTTTGTATAGCTTGGAATTAAGAAAGTTTTATAGTTTCAAATGGCTGCAAAGAATCAAAGAGTAATTTTTGGGGGTGGCATGAACATTGTGTGAATTTCAAATGTCAGTGTCTGTAAAGTCTTAGAACATGGCTGCTCATTCATTTACTGTTTTCTGTGGCTGCCTTGGTGATTGGTTGCAACATTTACCATCTAACCCTTTACAGAAAAGTTGGTCAACCTCTGCTGCTGCTGCTGCTAAGTCACTTCAGTCGTGTCCGACTCTGTGCGACCCCATAGATGGCAGCCTACTAGGCTCCCCCGTCCCTGGGTTTCTCCAGGCAAGAACACTGGAGTGGGTTGCCATTTCCTTCTCCAATGCATGAAAGTGAAAAGTGAAAGTGAAGTTGCCCAGTCGTGTCTGACTCTTTGTGACCCCATGGACTGCAGCCCACCAGGCTCCTCCGTCCATGAGATTTTCCAGGCAAGAGTACTGGAGTGGAGTGCCACTGCCTTCTCCGTGGTCAACCTCTGGCTTAGACTAAAACATGATTAATTCATGCAAGTGAGGAAAAGCTAGACTTGATTGCAGTGTACCTTAAACTGAAATGATCTCCAATTAACTACACAAAGGGAAAGTAGATTAGTTACTAATGTCAGCAGAAGTCCTTCTTGAAGAAGGCATTGTTATTAGCATATATCAGCAATAGCCTACTCTTTGTTCCTTATGCTGATATCTCAGTGGGTCATATCCTTTATATGCGAACACTGTTTTAAATCTGTCTGAAAAATTTGGGTAACTTAAATTTTATAATCTTATTTTTGTGCTCAAACTATTCAACAAATTGTTTTCTCAGTGGTAGTTCAGTCACTAAGTCGTGTCTGATATGCGACCCCACAGACTGTAGCCTGCCAGGCTTCTCTGTCCATGGGATTTCCCAGGCAAGAATACTGGAGTGGGTTGCCATTTTCTTCTCCAGAGGATCTTCACCTAGGGATTGAACCCAGGTCTCCTGCATTGCAGGTGGTTACTTTACCGACTGAGCCACCAGGAGGCCTCAATAGATATATTTAAAAGTCAGGTTCATGGAAGTATAATTTTCATATGTTATGTAGCTTTATAGTTCTTGAATTTTGACACAAATGATTATTTTGCCACCACCACAATCAAGATACAGAACTGTTGCATAACCTGAAAAGGTCCCGTCATGCCCTTCAGTGGTCAGTCCCCTTCCCTGGTCTCTGGACTCTGACTGATGTGTTTTCTCTTCCTGCAGTTTTACATTTTTCAGAATGTCACAGAAATGAAATTGTACAGGATGTAATAGATATTTTAAAGTACATTTCAGTTCTTCCAACTGAAATTTACAGCCAGTGAATTCTTAATTTTCCTTGGTTACCTGGGCAAGGAATTAAGTTTGTTATACTGTTATCCTGTATACTGTTATACTGTATATCTGTATAGAGTATACCGTTATACTGTATATCTATACACTAAACTTGTGGGATTGTGTTTCTGAAGCTAATATACAATGCTTTTGCTAAGAAAGGAAGCAAATATTGTTATCAGTTATACGGAATCTTCCTGGATGGATTTTTTTTTTGTTATATAAATTTAGCCTCCAAATGGTTTCTAAGGTAGGTTTCTTTGTTAGTGAAGATTGAGAAGAAAATTTGTTTTTACGGTCATAATCTGTCAGCCTAAAACTTTCTCTTCACTTTGTATCTTAAAAACAAAAATTATTTCAAATAGTATAGGATTATTCTCTAGGAATGGGGCATTGAAAGAAATCCTTTCACGATATACATGAGCAAAAGAGGCAGAATACACATGTAAACATGTGCTTGCACTAAGAAAAGAAAGAAATGTGGATTTCCTATTTTTCTATATTGCACTGATTTTCTCGTAAGTTGAATTTGCTCTTTAGAAGCAGTGCTTAATATGCTTTTTCTTTCTAGACAATCCCACAACAAAGAGAGATGTTCCTTTATGCTGACAATGCTTTGTTAGTCTGTGCAAATAAGCTTTTAAAAGTGCATATTAAAAGTAATTAATATTCAGGATCATCAAACCTAATCTAGCTTCTCCTTTCCTCTCTTCTTCCATTTTAATGTCAAGTAGGGTCACATACTGTTGCCCCTAGGAGGCCCTTTTCTAGTTGTTTAGGATGGGAAATCCACAAGACTCCCTCTGGAGTCTGAGCATGAACTTGGGTAGTGCAGTGGTTATTAAGTACACTAAAGGTCTTTTGAGGTCTGGTTCTCTACCTTAATATTTTTACTCTTTTGCATATTTTCCCTCCAGATCACGGAAAAGTATACAAAAATAAATTTAAGATACTGTAAGTATCTTTCTCAGTGGTAGGTTTTTATCCAAGAGGTCTAGAATTTTTGCCTTGTCTTTCTCTTCAGTCAGGTTTTGGATTAAAACTTAAAGTAGCAAGTTCAAAAATTGGTCTGAATTTTTCATTTTATTTCAGACTGAACTCATGTTACTCCTGTTGAAAATTGTACTGACAGGCCTCTATGTATAATTTATGATATTTCCTATCAAGATGTTTAGCTGGATTAGAAACATTTGTGAACAAGCCCTTCTGCAGCTGGTTAGGAGGGCTTTTTCTGCTGGGGAGGGAGGAGTGTGGAACGCAGAGGCACCAAGGAGACCCAGAATACCTTTTATTTTAGGACTGTCGATCAAGTGATTGACCATAAGCTGTTTACAACCATGACCCTTGTTGCAGTCACAGAGGAGGTGTTTATGGATAGACATTAAGCTCTTTTAAAATTTGTTCACAAAGTGCTGTTTACAGAGCAAACATCCCCAAACATCTTTTTCCTGAAACATTACATAAAATAGGTAACAAGGTTGGTCAGACAGCAGTGAGAGGGAAAGGGAGATGAACAAGTGAAGTTTTGACTATATTTTGGGGAAAACCAAATTTTTAAATAATAATTCCATTTTCACATTTCAGATCATGGAAAAGGGAACCTTCAACATAAGATCCACTGGTAGCATTTAAAAACACCCAGCCTTTTAGATAGAGGCTGTTGGATTGGCCTGTTAAGATGCTTAAAGAAAAAAAGATGTTGACCACATTGATTCCTATATAGGATTGATAAACCTTACCAACGAAGAGAAATAATATGCATGTGAGGGAGAAAATATAATTGCAATTGCATTTTCAAAGGGTAAAATAAGATACGACCCCTTTAAATCAGACTTTTGCCAAGAAGATGCCAAGAGATTTTTTTTAAAGTTCATGTGAATTGTTAAATAAAAGAAAGCTATGCTTATTTTTAAAAAAATTTTTTATTTTATATTGGGGTAGACTGGAAGAGGTCAGTCTTCATTCCAATCCCAAAGAAAGGCAATGCCAAAGAATACTCAAACTACCGCACAATTGCACTCATCTCACACGCTAGTAAAGTCATGCTCAAAATTCTCCAAGCCAGGCTTCAGCAATATGTGAACCGTGAACTCCCAGATGTTCAAGCAGGTTTTAGAAAAGGCAGAGGCACCAGAGATCAAATTGCCAACATCCGCTGGATCATGGAGAAAGCAAGAGAGTTCCAGAAAAACATCTATTTCTGCTTCATTGACTATGCCAAAGCCTTTGACTGTGTGGATCACAATAAACTGTGGAACATTCTGAAAGAGATGGGAATCCCAGACCACCTGACCTGCCTCTTGAGAAACCTGTATGCAGGTCAGGAAGCAACAGGTAGAACTGGACATGGAACAACAGACTGGTTCCAAATAGGAAAAGGTGTACGTCAAGGTTGTATATTGTCACCCTGCTTATTTAACTTATATGCAGAGTACATCATGAGGAACGCTGGGCTGGAAGAAGCACAAGCTGGAATCAAGATTGCTGGGAGAAATATCAATAACCTCAGATATGCAGATGACACCACCCTTATGGCAGAAAGAGAAGAGGAACTCAAAAGCCTCTTGATGAAAGTGAAAGAAGAGAGTGAAAAGGTTGGCTTGAAGCTCAACATTCAGAAAACAAAGATCATGGCATCTGGTCCCATCACTTCATGGGAAATAGATGGAAAAACAGTGTAAACAGTGTCAGACTTTATTTTTTTGGGCTCCAAAATCACTGCGGATGCTGATTGCAGCCATGAAATTAAAAGACGCTTGCTCCTTGGAAGGAAAGTTGTGACCAACCTTGATAGTATATTAAAAAGCAGAGACATTACTTTGCCAACCAAGGTCCGTCTAGTCAAGGCAATGGTTTTTCCCATGGTCATGTATGGATGTGAGAGTTGGACTGTGAAGAAAGCTGATTGCCGAAGAATCGATGCTTTTGAACTGTGGTGTTGGAGAAGACTCTTGAGAGTCCCTTATACTGCAAGGAGATCCAACCAGTCCATTCTAAAGGAGATCAATCCTGGATGTTCATTGGAGGGACTGATGCTAAAGCTGAAACTGCAATACTTTGGCCACCTCATGCGACGAGTTGACTCACTGGAAAAGGCTCTGATGCTGGGAAAGGTTGGGGGCGGGAGGAGAAGGGGACGACGGAGAATGAGATGGCTGGATGGCATCACCGATTCTGTGGACATGAGTTTGAGTGTACTCCGGGAGTTGGTGATGGACAGGGAGGCCTGGCGTGCTGTGATTCATGGGGTCGTGGAGAGTCGGACACAACTGAGCGACTGAACTGAACTGAACTGAACTGAACTGATAGCTGATAAACAAACAATGTTGTGATAGTTAGGTGAACAGTTTCAGCCATATATATACATGTATCCATTTCCCCCAAACTCCCCTCCCCATCCAGGCTGCCATGTGACACTGAACAGGGTTCCATGTACTATACAGCAGGTCCTTGTTGATTATCCATTTTAAATATAGCAGTGTGAAGGTACACTTACTTTTAAAAGAATGCATCTTTGGAAGATAAGATTGTAACTTAGTAAAAAATTTCTGGAACAAATATCATACAAAGGGAAATCACCAGTTCATGTAAGTGCGGCTCCCCCGTGGAAGTGCATAGCTGAGGAACATGTGTGCAACACAGCGGGTATTTCTTGAGGACACCTTCTGTGTCTGCACTTGCTTGATGTGGAAGAGACACTTTCCTTCATTCTGGTGAGTCTCAAATACTTGAAAAATGGTGAAAAGATTTCTGGCGAATTCAGGCATCACTACAAGCAAAGCATTTGAGAAGCTTTGGCAACTCTGGGTATGAGGTGAAGGGAACTGAGACTCAGGAGTTAGTAGAAGAAAATGAACAGAGCAGATAATTAGGAGAGATTTGGAGAAGGGAAAGCTGGCAAAACTAGTGCCTCAGCTGGGAGAAAATACAAGTGACTCTTTTTCATGTTAGACGGGCCAAAAGAAATAGGGGATTCCATGGAGAGGGTCTTGATGAAGAAAGAGGATGCCAAGCTTAATTTCAGAGAAGGACATTTTAAGAAGTTTCTGGACTATACAAGGGAAAATGCCCGAAGGTAGGAGGAAGTAAATTATTGATGATTCTTAGGTTCATCTCAGTGGTGTGTGGGGTTTGAGGCTTCAAATATTAATCCGCTGGGATATTGAACTGAAAGGCAATCATTTTGACAGTGTCATGCACTGCTTAGGAGCCCAAGGTTAGAGTAAGTTGCTGGAGAAAAAAAAGCAGATTGAGAAACATTATTTCCTGAAGATTCTACCAACTCCTGGAAAATAAGCCATGTGTTTTTGCATGCTTTCTCATCTTCATCTTTATGACACTTCACCATTTTTTTTTTTTAATTTAGGTTCGGATATGCAGGTTAGAAGGCTCAGGAAGGCTTTATCCCTGCTTCACAGGTAAGGAGAGAGAGGATTAGATAGGTTCAGCAACTCATTCCCAGGGTAATATTGAAAGCGAGTTCTCCCAGACCTCTGAGATCCATGTGCTTTTCTCTGTACTCCACGGTTGGCTTGGCCTCAATTTGTTTTTATCTCTCAGTTGTGTTTTTAATGGCCTTTCTACATCCAGAGTTCTAATTCCTCACTAGGTTTGACTTTCAACCCCTATTGACGTTGCCTGTTACTTACAGCTAAGTCACAGAAAATATGCTTCAAGAACCCAGTCACATCAAGTCAGTAGCTAACTATACTGTCTGTAGACACTGTGGGTGCTCTATTTCTCAAGTGACTGAGCAAAACTTTGTTTTGGGTGACTTTTTCACTATCATAGGAAAGTCATGTATTGTGCATGCAATGCTCATGACAAGTTAGGTATGGAAAACCAAAGTGTCTTCTGAGGGGCCTGGGAGCTTCTCCCTAGATGAGGACACAAGTCATGCACATAGTAGGAGACTTATTCATTAAGAGACTTATTTTCATCCCATATTGTATTTCTCCCTTCCCCGATCTACACAGGTAGTTAGGCCTTCATGGGTCCCCTCTATAGATTTTGAAGCATAGACTGACTTCAAGACACATCTGTTCCTGATTTTTGTTAGTCCAGACTCATTGGAGTGGATGGGGAAGAATTTATATATTATGACATTGAAGAAAACAGTAGGGGACAGGGATTTCTGAGATCCCTTTCCCACCCAAAAAAATCAGAGGTGAGTGAATAAACAGTGGGGCTCATCCCTGGGTCTGTGGTAATGGAAATGTCAGAGGGAAATATCTGCATGGCACCCTTAGTGAGGGTGGCTCTGTGACCCAGAACTCCTATCTCCAAGGATCCCTGTAGCCCGCATGTGACTTGTATTCAGAGTGTCCCGCTGCAATAGAATAGACTGGGCTCAGACAAAAGGATGCTGGTGAGAACAGTGATGGGAACATGCAAGTCTGTTGTCTTTGGTAGTGGCCTAGCGGTATCCTTCATTTCACATAATGACTGATGTCCATAGGGATAAAGCCGAAAAGTCAAAGTCAATCTGACTTCAAGAAAAGGGAGTTACCATGTTATGCATCAAGATTCTAGGTTGAAATTTACGTCTACTGTATGTGTAGATAAATCACTATTAGATTCACGATTATGGTTGGACTTCCAACGGGAGGAACGCAGATAGTAAATGATGAAGAAATTTTACAGTGGGAGAAATCTTTATGGGAAAAGGGATTTCAAAAGCTTCATTACAGATATTTGTGGCAGAAACTGCTAGTTGTCTGCTCAGTCTTTTGTTCTAGTCAACTCTAGCTAAAAAATTAGTCCCTTGCAGCTTAAGTGGTAAAGTTGCATATTTCTGACTAATAACAGTTCATATAAATGAACAAGGCAGTGTTCCCACGGAGCCGTTTTTCGTTTTGTTCTTTTTTTTTAAGGGGGGAAAAAAAAAAGCCAGTCTTTTAGTTAAGCATAAAAGACTTGGCCTTTAGTCCTCGCCTTTTTTTGTCTGTAAAACACATGTGATGCTCATGGGTGGGATTAACCATCTTAAAGCCTAGAGGACACAAGCTACATGCTTAGCAGTGTGGACAGAGGAGGGAAGGGGGCCTGGGCCCTCGATCACATCTTGAGCACCTATACCGGCCCTGAAAGGTGTATCTCCAGACTTC
The DNA here is from genome assembly GCF_049115385.1 of Moschus berezovskii. NCBI lineage: Eukaryota > Metazoa > Chordata > Mammalia > Artiodactyla > Moschidae > Moschus > Moschus berezovskii. Next base: position 50,429,900 of record NC_142466.1, on the reverse strand, counting down.
TTGTTGGGTAAGAAAAGCCATTGCTTCTTGGGTTAAGCCATGGTTATTGGGTTTGTGCTCTAGGTAGCCAAGTCCTAAGTGACAGGGTGTTTATAAAGAGGAGAACCAGAAAAGCAGAGAGGAAAGGGGAGGGACATTAAGGGAGAGGCACAGAGGTGGGAATGGTTGTGGCATATCCAGGGAGCAAGGTGTAGAACAGTCTGAAGAGTATTTATTCTGGCTGGAAAATCTCTAGTGTAAAGATAGGGAAAGACCAGGCAAGTTATGGAAGTGATTAAATATTACAGTGCTGTTCTTTTAAAATACTGAGAGGAGGACTAACAAATACATTTGGGGCCAATTGGGTTAGATTGGGCTTTCACTGATGATAGCTTTTTAAATGGGAGAAACAGTTTAGCTCTCAATTAGCAGAACTTGTCAATATGCTTTCATAATGAAGATTCCACTATGTGATCCAGCAACTGGCTGATGGATTTATGGGGTGGTTGGGCCTGCAGATGTTATGCTACTGGCATATGATATAGATTGTGTCTACACTACAGAAAACAAAGTGGAAATCTGGTGATGATTCTGACTGATGGAATTCTTTCTACTGACTTAAGTTTTATTATTCAGTTGAAGTTATTCAAGCAGAGGCTGAGTGAATCCCCAAGGAGCTTCAGGTAGCTTCCTTCATCTTTCCAGTGATTCCTGGACTTGAGCAGACGTCAGACTTACTGGGCAGATTGTTCAGTGCTGATTCCTGGGTATGACCCCCAGACGTTCTGGTGCAACAGGTTTGAAGTGGCTGTTGGGAAGCTTTATTTTGAACAAATCCCCTGGTGATTCTGTTACAGATGGTTTTCTAAGTGTCGTTTGGGAAGCACTGATTCATAGTGTGTTCTGTTCCCTTATTTCCTTTCCTTCCTTTTTAAAAGTATTTATTTTTAATTGGCTGATGATTGCTTTACAATATTGGTTTGATTTCTGCCATACATCAACATGAATTAACCATGGGTGCACATGTGTCCCCTCCCTCTTGACCTTTGCCTCCCACCCTTTCCTGCCCCTCTCGATTACCACAGTGTCCCAGTTTGAGTTCCCTGAGTCATCGAGCAAATTTCCGTTGGCCATCTCTTTACACATGTTAATGTATATGCTTCCATGCTGCTTTCTCCATGCGTCTCACCCTCTCGCGCCTCTCCCCTGCCCTTGTCAATAAGTCTGTTCACTATGTCTGCATCTGCACTGCTGCCCTGAAAAACAGGTTCACCAGTACCATCTTTCTAGATTCTATATACATGCGTTAATATGTAATATTTATTATTCTCTTTCTGACTTACTTCACTCTGTATAATAGGCTCCAATGTTCTCGTGATTTGTGGAAGGAAAGGAGTTTCTGAAGGTGAGGATCTTATTTAACTTCCTGTGACTTTATGTTAGTAGCTGGAAGGTGTCACCAAAAGGTATGCTGGTTTTCAGATTCTCTTACCTCTTAAATATTTTTGTTTTTTTCAAATTCCAAAGAAATACTATTTATCTCTTTGTTAAAAATAATAATCATGTTTATTAACTACTAAGCTTGTGAAAATTCAGGAAGGGTTAAATGAAAAAATACAAATAACCACCATTCCTCTATTTAGGACCATTGCTGATGCTTCAGTGTATTTCCTTTTCTTAGCTCTCTTTCCACAAAAACTGGACTCAGTTGTATAGTTTTTCATATCCTTCATGTTTTGTCATCTCAGATTTACTGATGTCAGCGTTCTGATAGCTAATGTGGAAGTGAAGGTGCTCTGCTGTCTTCTTGAATCTGCCATTCACCATTACCTTAATAAAACCTCTCTAGAATGTTTATGCATCTATTTTTGCTTTATAAGATATTCTTAATAAAGGAATGAAGTCTTGCTCATTTAAAATAAGCAGATTAGTCATTTTAGAAAAGACTCAGAAGTGAATAACTTGTGTGAATCTAAGTTATAAGCAGCTCTTCTTGTGTCATTTTCAAGTAAAGCCTTACCACTTATTGTGGAATAGAAGGACACCCAGAACCAGGTCACCACTTTGCTATATATTTATGACAGTAAATGGTGTTATAGTGAAAGGCTAGATATTTGGCTTTTTGAGTCAACTAGGAATCTTTAGTTACAAGCAGCAGAAACTGATCCTAGCTTATATAAAATGGGAAATTTACTGGTTGGATAGGAGCAGCTCATAGAATCAAAGAAGAACTGGGCTGTAGTGATTGATGGTAGTGATGATAGAAGGACAGCTCGGAAGATCTAGGTGGCAGGTAATAAAGTGTGCTCTCTTCTGGGCACTTGTCCCAGAATGAGCCTGGGAAATGATACTTTGCATCACTGGATCTCCTCTGAAGATAACACTGTGCTCACTGTTTGTTTGTTCATCCTTTCATTCATTATGTAATGAGTGCCAGGCACTCTTCTAGGTTTTATGGTTACAGCAATGAACAAAAAAGACAGAAGCCCTCATGGAGCTTGCATTCAAGTTGAGGGAGATGATAATAAATAAGCAAAAATTACTAAAATATTTAGTATGTTATGTAGCATTAAGTTTATGGAGTATAAATGAAGGAGGATATAGAGGGATAAGGGGATTCCCTGGTAGCTCAGACTTAAAGAATCTGCCTGCAATGCAGGAGACCCAGGTTCGATCCCTGGGTGAAGAAGATCCCCTGGAGAAGGGAATGGCTACTGGGACTTGCAGCAGGAGGGTGATGCAATGTCACATAGAGTGGCCAGAAAATTCCTGACCTTAGAGGGTGATGTTTGAGTCAAGACCTAAAGGAGATTGGAATTTTGAGTGACTGTTGGGAGCTGAGCTTTCCTGGCAAAGGGAATTGTGTTGACTTAGGATCATGCTGGTTGCTCAGTTTATAATATCCTGAATATACTGAAAGCCGAATCATGGTCCCTGATAAGAAAGCTTCTGCAGTCATCCGGGGGGACATGATTTGGGCTGGGCAAGAGTGATCTTAGTGGAGGTGATGATAAGAAGTGATCAGTTTCTGGATCTCTTGTGAAGGAAGAGCTGTCAGATTCGATATGGAATGTGAAAAGCAAGAGGAGAATCAGTGACAACACCTAGGTTTTTTTTTAATCTGAGCAGTTCTTAAGATGAAAAAGACTAAGTAAGAGCTGGTCCGCAGGACTCAGGAATGTGATTGGGGCATGTTAAGGGTGAGACCAGGTGGGAGTATGAAGAGTAGGCAGTTGGACTTGAAAGTAGGTGATTTGGGGTGCAGGGGAGAGATCTGTGATGGAGATGTTAATAAAGGAGATACCAGTATATAAGTGGTGTTTAAAGCTATGAGGTTGGTTGAGATCAACTAAGGTGTGAATACGGATGGAAAAGAGAAGGGGCCTGGGGCAGGTATACAGGGGAAGGGAGGACTTGAAAAGGGAACTGAGAAACGAGTATTCTCACTGATTGGACAAACTTATGTTTTGTGGCCATGACTTGACCTGCGGTAAGAGCAGTCTTACGAAGTTGACAGACTCACCCATACTGCAAGCAGTGGTGGAGGTGGTTTCCCAAATTCATTATCAGAAGGAATGGCCTCTCTGCAAACATAAACAACCTGTAGCCACCATATTTCTTTTTCCAGAATTGTTTAGATAAGCATTTATCTCTTCTCAAAAAATAATAGAAGTAAGTTATGTTCTAGGCACTAAGGCATACTCACCTGGATTATATGAAGTTGCTAGATACTTGTGCTAATCCATGCTATTTTATATCTTAATAAAAATAAAGTCAAGAATCTTTACCTTCCCTTGAGCTATTGAAATTGTGGATTTTGTTGCTAAACTGGATATGAGAATGTAACACCTTTTAGGCAAGGAATGTGACACCTTTTAGGCAAGGGCTGTATCCTGTTTGTCGCTGGGTCCCTAATACCAAACACAGAGCTTGAGGTAGGTTAGTTGTTCATATAACTTATGTTGTTCAGTTGCTCAGTCATGTCTGACCCTTTGTGACCTCATGGACTGTCAGAAGCATGTCAGGCTTCTCTGTGCTCCATTATCTCCTGGAGTTTGCTCAAATTCATGTCCATTATATCTTTTATCATAAATCAATGCATGAATCATTTGGGTTGGCTGATACATTTTATTTTCTTCAAGTTATGGGGTAGTGTATTTATCAGAACTCTTGTTTTCAAGTGAGGAACCCAGGCTGAAACTATCTTGTGAGAGAAACAGAATTTGTTGGTTCTTGTGATTAGACTGTGGCAGTGACTTCAGGTATGGCTGAATCCAGGTGTCAAACAATGTTTTCATGTATTTCTCTCATTTCCTTTTTCAAGGGCAACATTTTCACATAGAATCTCCCTAACCCTCATCCTGTGGTGGCAAGACAGTCACTCTCAGATGCAGTTACATCTTACCAGCTTAGCAAGTCCTGTGGAAAGGGATCATTTCTTTCATAATAATTCTTGAAGAAGCTCTTAAAGGTGGGTCACACAGCTGTCACTGAATCATTCACTGTGGCCAGGGCAATAGAGTCTTCTCATTGACTAGGTCTGGTAAAATGTTTACCTTGAGTGCTAGGACCAAGGGGTAAAGAAAGAAAGAAAGTGAAGTTGCTCAGTTGTGTCTGACTCCATGCGACCCTATGGACTGTAGCCTACCAGCCTCCTCCGTCCGTGGGATTCTCCAGGCAAAAGTACTGGAGTGGGTTGCCGTTTCTTTCTCCAGGAGATCTTCCCAACCCGGGGATCGAACCCGGGCCTCCCACATTGGAGGCAGACGCTTTACCATCTGAGCCACCAGGGAAGCTCAGGGTAGGCCCCCACCAAATTTCATGAACTAAGATTCCCTGGGAGAAACTAAGGTACCAATAGCACAAGAAAAGGAACGCATATTGAGTGGGTAGAAGCAGTAGATAGCCACTGCAAGTATGAAGAATATCATAGGAGTACTTGGGGGAAGCACGTTCTTTGATGCTTCTATGGTGTCTGTCTGTATAGAATCTGCCGCATCTGGTTGTGTTTGGTCTACCATGGTTTGGAATGAGTTGCAAATTGCAAGCAGTTGTGTTTGAATGTCATCAACCATGGAACCACTGGGATGCTGCTATGGTCTGTCTCCTGTCTCCCTCTACACCTTGGGCCTGGGAGAGCAGTTCCAGGCATTGCCTGCCCTTCTGAAGGTTCACAAGGCTGAGGCCACGTGGAGCCCTGCCCGGAGGACACCCTGTTAAATGCAGAGATAAAGTTATCATGGGCTTGGCGAATTCTTCTCTTGCTGTTTTATGATAATACCCTCAACCAAGGAGATGATCCAAGGCATGGTGCTTCAGAGCAATAAAGCCCCCAAGTGGAACACCACAAACCTTGGACAAAAGAATTTTGATACCCCTTGGGGAAGGCTGCTATAATTTTGGAGGTGTTTCACTCAGGAAAGGAGCCTGTGATTTGTGAAGCAAGACTAATCTGCTCGTGGGAAGCTGCAGCATGAAATGAGACAAGGTGTGATAACCTGTCAAGTTCCAAAGAGAGATGATTTAGGGGGAGATAGCGGCTTGAAAACGTGAGGATGGGTGTTACTAACTTAATCCATATGATGCCTTCAAAACAAAAAGTATATTAGGGGAGAACGGCATGAAGCAGACATTATTCATTGTCTCCAGGTGATATTTCTCCCGCGAGTTTACAAGCAAGTGTTGGCATGCTGTGTGCAGACATTTGTACAATAGATTAGAGAGCCCAGAACACCACAGATAAAAAGTGAAGGTGGGGGGGCAGCTTTGGCTCTTTCCCTTCCCCGTCTAATTTATCTATCTCATTTATTCCAGACAAGAGCTCCTTTGCTTTGTGAAAATTAGAGACATCTGTAGTTATACAACCTGAGTTGAGGATAATCAAAGCTCACGCTGCCAGGTGTGAACAGATTGCTTGTCGGGTCAGGAAGGTGACTTCTCCTCCTCTCCTGGGCACCATCCACAATCATTAGGAGATGTTTTTCAGGAGTGAATGGGGCAGAGGAATCCCTATTCTTGTGGGAGAAGTAGATGCCAGCTGGACTAGGATGACTCATGCAACCTGGCAATGTGCTTCCACTTCCATCAGACACTTCCACAGACCCCCCTTGCTAATCAGGATGATGCTGTGAAGAGGGAGCGTGGATGGTTCCTTATTTCCATTTCTGAATGGTTCCATATTTTGGTAGTGTTCCAATTGTCAACAACTCACTTTCACTGGGATATTCACGTACATCCCCTGGACTGGGGAAAGACTTTCCAAATCAAGGTAATAGATTCTCAGAATGGTGTATTACTTCTGGAAGATTGGACTGTAAGAAGTCTCTAATTAGAAAAAAAATGAGGATGGGGTTCTGAGGTGATTTCCACAGGATTTTCATTTAAATTTGAAATTTTATTTATTTTTAACTAACTTGAAAAATGATAGGCAAGTAAGTTGCTGGAGAATATTTAAGTATGTTTGAAATGACTTGGATATGTGAAAAGAAAAACAGACTTTTTTTTAGAGCAGTGTTGGGTTCACAGCAAAATTGAAGAGAAGGAAAAGAGATTTCCCGAAGAACCTCTGATCCCACACAGTTTACTCTCTCCCATGATCAATACCTCCCATCAGAATGGTCCATGTCTCACATCTGATGGATCTGCGTTGGTGCATCATCACTCGATGTGAATAGGTTACGTTAGGCTCCACTCTTTGGTGCTGTATATTCCGTGGGTTTTAACAAATGTGTAATAAAATGCATCTACCATTGTAGTATCATACAGAATAGTTGTACTGCCCTTAAAATCCTTTGTTCTGCGTCTTCTTCTTTCCCTCACCTCAAACCCTGGTAACCATTGATTTTTTTTTTTTTTACTGTCTCCTTCAGTTCAGTTCAGTTCAGTCGCTCAGTAGTATCCGACTCTTTGCGACCCCATGGACTGAGCACGCCAGGCCTCCCCGTCCATCACCATTTCCCGGAGTTTACACAAACTCATGTCCATTGAGTCGGTGATGCCATCCAACCATCTCATCCTCTGTTGTCCCCTTCTCCTCCCCACCTCAATCTTTTCCAGCATCAGGGTCTTTTCCAATGAGTCACTTCTTTGCATCAGGTGGCTAAAGTATTGGAATTTCAGCTTCAACATCAGTCCTTCCAATGAACACCCAGGACTGATCTCCTTTAGGATGGATTGGTTGGATCTCCTTGCAGTCCAAAGGACTCTCAAGAGTCTTCCAACACCACAGTTCAAAAGCATCAATTCTTCGGCGCTTAGCTTTCTTTATAGTCCAACTCTCACATCCATACGTGACTACTGGAAAAACCATAGCCTTACCTAGATGAACCTTTGTAGGCAAAGTAATGTCTCTGCTTTTTAATATGCTGTCTAGGTTGGTCATAACTTTCCTTTCAAGGAATAAGCGTCTTTTAATTTCATGGCTGCAGTCACCATCTGCAGTGATTTTGGAGCTCAAAAAAAAATAAGGTCTGCCACTGTTTCCACCGTTTCTCCATTTATTTTCCATGAAGTGATGGGACCAGCTGCCATGATCTTTGTTTTCTGATTGTTGAACTTTAAGCCAACTTTTTCACTCTTCTCTTTAACTTTCATCAAGAGGCTCTTTCTGCCATAAGGGTGGTGTCATCTGCATATCTGAGGTTATTGATATTTCTCCCAGCAATCTTGATTCCAGCTTGTGCTTCTTCCAGCCCAGCGTTCCTCATGATGTACTCTGCATATAAGTTAAATAAGCAGGGTGACAATATACAGCCTTGACGTACTCCTTTTCCTACTTGGAACTGTCTCCTTAACTTTACCTTTTCCTGCTACATGGAAGGAATCATAGAGTATGCAGCCTTTTCAGATTAGCTTCTTTCATTTAGTAACATGCATTTAAAACTCCTCCGCATTTCTTCATGGCTTGATAGCTCATTCTTTTTAGTGCTGGATAATACTCCACTGTCTGGATGTACCACTCCCATGTGAATTTGAAATAGTGGGCTTATCGCTTTGGGGCAAGGGATGGCACAGACCTAGAGGACTGCATGAGTCAGGAGCAGGTGGGCTCTCTCTGCAGCCCGCTGACACCAGAATGGCCCTTATGGTGGTTTAGCAGAAAATTGCTGCTGCTTTTTCACTGTTAATTTTTGACTGGACTTCTTTGCTACCACCCAACGAGTAGAGATAGCAAGTAGTAGGAAGAGGAAAAGCATGTGGAATTTGGATCCGCGAGGATTGTTTGGGTCCTGGTTCTGCCACTTGCGAACTGTGGGATCTTGGAAAAACCATTTTACCTCTGCTTCTGAGTTGTGGCTTCTCAATCTGTAAATAGGAGACAGAGGTCCCAGTTCAAAAGACGCTTGTGAGAATTAAATAATGCATGTGATACTGTTTCGTAAACTGTTTAACTCCTTTTCAGATGTTGATTTAGTAGTTGTTCACAGTGAAGGGACTGAGTCCCTGGGTATTCTTATTCTTGGCTTTCTTCCACTCTGTTTCCCAGCTTTGCCTGTGGTGGTGAGCTACATCTTCATACACTGAACAGCAGTTTTTGCTGAACATGGTGTTTCAGGGGCCAGATCTGCTCTTTACTTTAACTCATGAAAGAACCTTCCATCACTCTCAACCCCTGCCACCCCACCAACCTCCAAAGGTACACTCTAAACACAGAGATTCTCACAGGTTGACCTAAATGGGGACTGCTCCAGACTTAATCGGGACCACCCCAAACTGCTCCAAACTCAGAATTCCCAGCTTATTAGACCACAGTTGATTTCTAGATCAGGTCATTAATTAAAATATTTTCCTCTGGGTTCTTCTAGCAGCAACACAAGTTTTGGGTGACTTGGAGTAAGCTCTTTATAGAGACCCTCAGGAATGGAAACATTCCACATTTCTCTAGTTAAGGTCACAGACAACTCAGGTTCAGCCATATCATTGATACTTAGAGGTCTGATGTACCCACTGCTTATCCCTGATGAAGGTTGTTATTGCCTTGGAAATATATTCATCTTTCCTATAAGCTGTTCTACTGAAAATGCAAAGCAGAAAGTCAATGTCAAGGAAGGGCTCTAAGATCACCTCTCAGGTCACAGAGTTTGGTTGTGAATTATAACTTCTGACTCCACAGGTGTGTAGATCTGGCTCCTCTAGGATGAGGTGAGCCCCATGCAGTCAGCGGGCATTGTCTTATGCTACTGTTATGTCCCCTACAACTTGTAGCACAATGGTTCTAACAGTTTGGTCTAGAGAGGTATGACAGTAACCCAGAGACTTTAAGAAATGGAAACTGTTCTATAGATATTCAGTAGTGCAGAAGAAGCAGTCATTTAGGCAACATGTATGTAGACTTCAGGACTGTTAAACAGGATGAAGAAATGGATACCAACACTGGCTTTGAAGTTTTGCAGTGGATTTGGGGAAGGAAAGAAATCCAGCAAAGAGGAGTTTGAGGTTTACAATCTCTAGAGAAATTAATTTCTTTGATTCCTTACCTTCAAATCCTTTTTTGGAAGCAGAAATGCATATATTAATAAATGGTAAAAGAGTAAATATTTTAAGAAATACTTGGGCAAAGAAAGCTAATGCCAAAGAATGTTCAAACTAGTACACAATTGCACTCATCTCACATTCTAGCAAACTAATGCTCAAAATTCTCTGTGTCAGGCTTTAGCAGTACGTGAACTGTTACCTTCCAGATGTTCAAGCTGGTTTTAGAAAAGGCAGAGGAACCAGAGATCAAATTGCCAACATCCATTGGATCATCAAAAAAACAAGGAAGTTCCAAAAAAACATCTACTTCTGCTTTATTTGACTATACCAAGGTCTTTGACTGTGTGGATCACAACAAACTGTGGAAAATTCTTCAAGAGATGGGAATACCAGACCGCCTTACCTGCCTTCTGAGAAATCTGTATGCAGGTCAGGTAGCAACAGTTAGAACCGGACATGGAACAACAGACTGGTTCCAAATTGGGAAAGGAGTAGGTCAAGGCTGTATATTGTCGCCCTGCTTATTTAACTTATATGCAGAGTACATCATGCGAAATGCCAGGCTGGAGGAAGCACAAGCTGGAATCAAGATTTCCAGGAGAAATATCAACAACTTCAGATATGCAGATGACACCACCCTTATGGCAGAAAGTGAAGAAGATCTAAAGAGCCTCTTGATGAAAGTAAAAGAGGAGTGTGAAAAAGTTGGCTTAAAGCTCAACAACCAGAAAACAAAGATCATGGCATCCGGTCCCATCACTTCATGGCAAACAGATGGGGAAATAGTGGAAACAGTGACAGACTTTATTTTTCTGGGCTCCAAAATCACTGCAGCCATGAAATTAAAAGACAGTTGCTCCTTGGAACGAAAACTATCACCAGCCTAGACAGCATATTAAAAAGCAGAGATATTACTTTGCAAATAAAGGTCCATGTAGTCAAAGCTATGGTTTTTCCAGTAGTCATGTATGGATGTGAGAGTTGGACTGTAAAAAAAAGTTGAACATCAAAGAATTGATGCTTTTGAACTGTAGTGTTGGAGAAGACTCTTGAGAGTCCCTTGGACTGCAAGGAGATCCAACCAGTCCATCCTAAAGGAAATCAGTCCTGAATGTTCATTGGAAGGACTGATGTTACAGCTGAAACTCCAATACTTTGGCCACCTGATGCGAAGAAGTGACTCATTGAAAAAGACCCTGATGCTGGGAAAGATTGAAGGTGAGAGGATAAGGGGACAACAGAGGATGAGATGGTTGGATGGCATCACTGACTCAATGAACATGAGTTTGAGGAAGCTCTGGAAGTTGGTGATGTACAGGGAAGCTTGGTGTGCTGCAGTCCATGGAGTCTCAAAGAGTTGGACACAATTGAGCAACTGAACTGAACTAAATCAAGAGAATGGGGCTTAGACAGTGGTTTGGGTTTGACTGGTACAGATTAACTGGTGGTCTTGTTGGTGAGAGGACTGGTGGAGGTGGTCTCATTGTGCAGAACAAAGAGTGTCCTTAAGGAATATCAGAAAGCAGGGTGGGGCCAGTCATGGGGGCCTTTGTATTCAGACAAAGGAATTTAGCCTTGAGATTGTAGGTGTAGAGGGAGGTATGAAATGGCAGAAGCACTGCTGAAGGAAGTCTAGTCTGAAATTGGTATTTGGAATAGATTAGAGGGACTAGAGGCTGGAGGCAGGGAGTACAGCTCTAAAGCAGTTGGACTAAAGATGTAGTGGTCATCTGACTTGAAGAATCATTTTGAAGGAGAAAAGACAAGACTTACTTGACTGTGTGGAAATAAGGAAGAAGGATTATATATATGGGACTGTAGTTTCACACCTGTTTTATGTGGATAATAATGGTTCCATGATCAGAACTGAATAAACGTTTGGATGAAAGAGGATGGTTTTGTTTGAGGCCATATTGGGTGATGGTGTGGATTTGAGGACATCATTCAAATGATGTGGCCCAGTGAGCCTTCTGGAGATATGAACTGGGTAAAATGCCAATGGGAATAACTTGTGAATGTGTTTGTCTTCTTAGTTCATGCCCTTGGTGTGTGTCTGGTTCTGAGTGAATGGATAGGTGTTCCCAGCACAGAGATTAAGAGCGCTGCTTCAGAGTCAGACAGATGTGAATTCCAACCCCACTTTGCCATTTACTAGCTGCTTGACTCGAGCAGTCAGTGTAGCCTCTCTTAGCCCAAGGATCATTATATATAGAGGGAGGAGTAATAATACCAAGATTACAAAGATGTTAGGATTAGATAAAGCTGGGTACCGTTTTAGTCACAGAGAAGTGTACAGTGGTATGTACTACTCCACACATCACAGATGCTGTTACTGTTGATGTTATCACTGCTGTCGACCCATCAGTGAGTTAGAGACTCACAGGAGACGGTACTTAGAGACTGAGACTATTCTGGGTGTGGGGATCTGGCTGATAAACTTGTTATCACTCTGGGGCTGCTGAGCTGAGATAAAAGCATTCACCCCTTTCTGAGAGCCTGGTTGGAGAAAGATACTCATTCACCAGGGGTGTGTTTTCTCCTGGAAAAGGAAGTGGCAACCCACTTCAGTATTCTTGCCTGGAGGATTCCATGTAAAGAGGAGCCTGGTGGGCTACAGTCTGTGGGGTTGCAAAGAGTCAGCCATGACTTAGTGACTGAACTTCCACCCTGTGCTGTAAGTAGTTATCTATGTTATATATGGTTGTGTTATATATTAGTATCTATGTTATATATAGTTGTGTGCATATGTCAATCCCAGTCTCTGTGTTTATCCCTCCCCCACTCCGCCCTGGTCAGCAGAGCTATTCGATGTGTCGGAACGTTAGCAAATGCTGCATGCACACAAGCCAGGGTTGGGTAAGCCTGGGTGTCGTAACAAAGGAAGGGCAGCCAGGCCTACCTGCACACAGAGAACAGTGGGAAGCATGAATGGGACTCTCGGCAGCTTTGGGACAAGCCGGACTCCTTAGCACAGGGCTTGGGAAACTGAGCTGAGAGGGATTATTTTTTTCTTAGTGAAGTAAAAAGCATGACAAGCCTGATGGTGAACACCCTAGAACTGTGACAAAGATTCGTTTGTGAACTTTCACACCACCTTCGTAGGAAATGACACGTGCCTGATCCACGTGTTCCTGGGTCCGCGTTTGTGTGTGCAGCTCTTCAGTGGAAGGGCATAGCATCTCCTTTCCCCTCCTCTGGACAAATAACTCAGGCCAGAAAGGCTCTGGGCTCTCTGTTGGCTGTCATCAAATCCCCTCCTTTTTGGTCATCCTGTCATGCTCGTTTGATGGCCAATGAATGTAGCCTTTTGTGTACTTAGGTCTGATTGTGGGTACTGTTTTGAAAGACAGATTTGCATAGTTAAGCATCTTAGAAATATTTTCCTGAAAGCAGAGGAGCAATGTGCAAGCCCAGAGGTGGAAGGAAGCTGGGGGAGGGTGTGGGAGAGGAGGCAAGAGTGGAGGACCAGAACATATGCTTTTCAGCTGCCCCGGCCGGCCCTGGAGCAGCCCCACTCCTGTGGGAGGGGAGGCTCTGCAGGTTGCAGTGCGGATCTGGGAGATTTATGCCCTGCACGCTGAACACATATCGACGACTCTCCACGGCACAGTTTTGAAAAGGTGATTATGGGTCTGACATGAAGGAATATTTTATATGAAATTGCTGAAAGATTTCTGGGTACTAAGCCGTAATCACCTTAATGCTTTAGAAAGTGTTCCAATTTGTTTCCCACCGACTTCTTGGCAGTTGGGATTTGTATGCCACTTAACATCCAATCCTGGGCATCCCGCATGCCACCACACTAAGCAGAGGGCTCCCCTTGAAGAAAAATGCACTACACTGTCGGGAGAAGTCTCAGTAGCTTTAAAAACGTGCATAGACTCCATATCTGTGTTTCTCCCTCTTGGAATACTTTAAAGAAAAAAGAAATCAGCAAAAGGATATTCATTGAAAACATACATGTTCAAAGATGTTTATCATAGTATAATTAAAAAAATACATATCCTTTAGAGAATTAAATATCATGCAAATGTGTGTTTCTCACATTTTAACAGAGAAATGTTGGAAGCATCTTAAATGTGCCAAGTAGGGGATTTGATGTTTTAAAAAATGTAGACTATTGTATATTACTAAATCCGAAAAAGAAGTGTAGCACAGTCTATACATATAATATAATCCTATTTTTATAAAATGCAAGTTTGCTTATATATTTCTGTGGGAATGAATTCTACAAGGGCATATGCTGCTGCTGCTGCTGCTAAGTCACTTCAGTCGTGTCCGACTCTGTGTGACCCCATTGACGGCAGCCCACCAGGCTCCCCCATCCCTGGGATTCTCCAGGCAAGAACACTGGAGTGGGTTGCCATTTCCTTCTCCACAAGGGCATATATAAGCTTGCAAAAATGGTTATTTATGGGCAGTGAGGATATGGGTGCTTTTGCTTTTCAAAATGTCAGCCTGTTTATTTTCTGTAATAAACATAGATTATGTTGGATAAAGCAGGGGTGCTGCCTTAGCAAGTGACTTCCTTGTCTTCTTTGACCACTGACATCTGGGTTTTCCTCAAATGGTTTGTGCTCAGGTGACCTTTGTGGGAACCTTTGAGCAGAGCCAGTTCTGTTGTGTCCTCTGGTGTCCAGCAAGCAGCCTCTTGCAACTGAATGGAACTGCCCAAAGTAGGCCTAGGCTCCAAAGAAGATGACAAGCAGCCCCTCAAATTCTGCTCAGTGCTGAGGAGAAGAACCCTTAGTTAGTTGGCATCTTTCATCAGCTGATCTGGGCTTCCTTATCAGACATGTTGGGAGAGCTTGGACCTCTTGTTGTAAATGATTGTGTCTGGCCTGGGGCAGTGTATCTTTGCACCTGGAGGCTGGATTCTTTTCTATTGGTCTCTAGTGTTTCTTATTAAAATTGTATTATTTACTAGATACTGGTTTCATTAGCATCGTGGGTCTTTGCCACTAAATCTGAGTCCAGGAATGAGAAGCTTTATGAAATCTGGCGTCAGTGCTTTGTTATCCTATTTAACTGAAATTTTTGATGTAAAGATTCAGATATTGAGCTATCTTTTTACTGCAGTGCAGGAACTATCAGAAAACCCTGTCTGGATTTCTTCCCTCTGTGTTCTTCTTTCTCAAGGCACGGCAGGAAGGGCTTAGTTTTTAATATAGGGTCTCCAAAAGTGGCCCTGATTTTGAGTAATCTTACATTCCACGCTCCTGCCCTACCTTTAGGGAAATGAAGTTGAGCAGAAAGAAGTACTTCAAGACTATGAGACAAGAAGAAACTCCCCTCTCTTAAATTGTTTTTCTCTTTATCATGCATGTCTTTCTGGAAACAAATCAACTGAGCTGTTTCTTAGCAAGGACCTAATGCTCTTCTTGTGCAAAGGAAAAATGAAGTCCTAAGTATCAGATCTCAGTTCTTGTGCCATCAGGCACAGAAGCAATGAGTGTCTGCAACATCTGCCTTAAAACTGTTGTTGGCATCACATGGGTAAGATGTGTTTTTGGACGCAGATATTTGAGCAGCTTTCACTGTTTCAATTTCAGCAGCACATGGAAGACCCTGGGAAAGGTCATATAAGGAGAAATAAAATTTGCTTGGATCTGACCATAGGCTAGGTGCTTTAAATCCATGTTTAATTGCAGGTTTAAGATTACACTCACCATTCTGACCCTAAAGTCCACCGTGGACTACATGTGAAAAACAAAATGACATTACATCTCCAGAGCTAACAGTTGATTTTTCTTACTCTATTTTTTAGAAAGGAGGAATCTTTCTCTTGGAGTAAATAATGTAATGAGTCTAATCAAAAATCAGTATTTTAGTTTTCCCAATCCAGTTTACCCTGAAAGTTACTGGATAGGGTCATGGGCTTAGATAGAAACCATTTCACTGAATCCTGTAATTTCACAAATGAGAACACTGAGATCAGAAGGATAAAGGGACTTGTAAAGATCATGCATAGAGTTATAGGTCAGATCCTGGAATTCCAAGATGCCAATCTTCCACTCCTGAATGGTGCCATCTGAGAGCAGTTTTCCGTTTAGTTGGTTATCTACTTTCTGATGAAGAAGGGCTCAGGGAGCAAATCTTCCCACTTGGATACAACAGAAAGGACAGGAAGAGCTGTGCTTTCTGTTTTCTGATGACTCTGCAGCTGTGAATCATTATTCTGGTTTCCTGCTGCTGCTGCTTCTGCTAAGTCGCTTCAGTCATGTCTGACTCTGTGCGACCCCATAGCCCACTAGGCTCACCCATCCCTGGGATTCTCCAGGCAAGAACACTGGAGTGGGTTGCCATTTCCTTCTCCAATGTGTGAAAGTGAAAAGTGAAGTCACTAAGTCGTGCCTGACTCTTAGTGACCCCATGGACTGCAACCTACCAGGCTCCTCCGTCCATGGGATTTTCTAGGCAAGAGTACTGGAGTGGCTTGCCATTGCCTTCTCCATGGTTTCCTGCATTGGGTGCCTATCTATGTTGAATCTTGAATGAGTGATGATAAAATAGAAACTCACCACACAGGGCCCAGGAAAGCATTTGTTGCATCCCAAGTCCTTTGAAAATTCCCATGAGAGAAGAGACAAGGGCTTCAGAAAGATGACTCATCTACCCCCCAAAAAACTAGCAGATGAATCACCAAACCCTTGTGATCAGTGACACCAGAAACAATTGATGGACGTGAACCATCTTTGGGCAAAGAGAATGGCACTCCTCAGGCATCTCATATTGCAATTCTTTTTCTAGGCCTTGGAGTAAATTGCAAGTTAGACTTTGTAAGTGATGATGTAGTGTTAATGTATAGATAAAAATGTTAAAGTGTTCTTTTTTATTCCATGAATTACACTTCTTTTTCTGTTGTGAATTAATGTATACTTTCTACTTCTTGAGTTGTCAAAATTTCAACCATCCCCCTCCTTGCTGGAGTTTTTAATTGGTGGATGATGGCAGATGTGGTGCCCTGGCCTTGGCCAGATGGGTCACTGACCAAACCTCTTTCAGCCCCATACTTATCTCAAGGCAGCTCAGCTTTTTCACAGTCTATTGTTTACAAAAGCTGTGTTCGGAAAAAAAAAAAAAAATTTATGTAACATGTACTTTTATATCTATTGTTCACCTCAATTCTCCAGTCATACTTTAACTTTTGAAAGCTGAACAAGCTGCCGACTGGAGAAGTTGTAGGACTTGACTGTGAGTTGTATGCACTTGTTAACTCATATGCAGGACCTGCATTCAAAACTAAGACTTAGATTACACTTTAAATGGTTTTCCTACCATGTCAGAGTTGATGAAGAAATGCTGAATAGAGTAGCTTATTAAGACAAGGAAAAGGCATTTGGGCATAATCTATTAAGTTCTACTGGAATAGAGAGCATATTTCATGATTTTTTTAAAGGGTGAGTATTGGAAATGGCAACCCACTCCAGTGTTCTTGCCTGGAGAGTCCCAGGGACGGGGGAGCCTGGTGGGCTCTCATCTATGGGGTCGCACAGAGTCGGACACGACTGAAGTGACTTAGCAGCAGCATTATTGTGAACATTTTCAGTTCAGTTCAGTTCAGTTGCTCGGTCGTGTCCGACTCTTTGCGACCCCATGAATCACAGCACACCAGGCCTCCCTGTCCATCACCAACTCCTGGAGTTCACTCAAACTCATGTCCATCGAGTCGGTGATGCCATCCAGTCATCTCATTCTCTGTCGTCCCCTTCTCCTCCTACCCCCAATCCCTCCCAGCATCAGAGTCTTTTCCAGTGAGTCAACTCTTTGCATGAGGTGGCCAAAGTATTGGAGTTTCAACTTTAGCATCAGTCCTTCCAATGAAAACCCAGGACTGATCTCCTTTAGAATGGACTGGTTGGATCTCCTTGCAGTCCAAGGGACTCTCACGAGTCTTCTCCAGCACCACAGTTCAAAAGCATCCATTCCTCGGCAATCAGCTTTCTTCACAGTCCAACTCTCACATCCATACATTTTAGAGATGAGGAAATTGAGACTTTTAGAGACAAAGTAG
This sequence comes from Moschus berezovskii, assembly GCF_049115385.1. NCBI lineage: Eukaryota > Metazoa > Chordata > Mammalia > Artiodactyla > Moschidae > Moschus > Moschus berezovskii. Next base: position 50,412,433 of record NC_142466.1, on the reverse strand, counting down.
CTTCCATGTAACTTGTAAGCTAGAAAACCAGATTTGAACACATATCGGTTTGAATTTGGTAACTCAGTGAGTGTCTCAAATGTAACCTGCGTATCTCTGCAACGGTATAAATGAATGAGTGAATGTACCCATGCTGCAGTGACCCCCTCGGTGTTCAGGTTTGCCGTGGTAGATGCCAGAAATTACGAAGTAGATTTACCTGTTTGATGGGGTGATAGTTCTACTAGTTATTAAAAGATAGACCTTTTTTTTCCTAGTGTTAATCATCCTTTGAATTGAATTGACAGTGTTGAAGATTTGCAAGTCCTCATGGGCTTCCCTGGTAGCTCAGGTGGTAAAGAATCTGCCTGCAATGCAGGAGACCTGGGTTCTGTCCCTGAGTGGGGAAGATCCCCTGGAGAAGGAAATGACAACTCTCTCCAGTATTCTTGCCTAGAAATTTACAAGGACAGAGGAGCCTGATGGGCTATAGTCCATGGGGGTCACAAAGAGTTGGACATGTCTGAGTGACTAACACCTTCACTTTCATGTATATATTTAGGTAGCTTTCACAAATAAGATGTAAACTATATGCAAACAAATGTGAATTACAAGGACATTAATTGCTTAAGCTCCTCATTTTTGTTATGAGGTTTTATGATGAATGGAATAGAATGGGGGGTTATGGACAATTCAGTCTGTTCTAAATTAAATTTTTGGCTCCATTAGTGACTGATGGCTTTGAAATGCCTGTTATGAGCAGTCCTACTTCCCCATTCGGTGGTCACTGCTCCCCACTAATCCTCACTTTACAAGTGACTTTCCTACCCCTGAAGGCTTAGGTATATTTTCTCCAACAATTTAGCATTATATATAAGCCCCGAGGAGTCTTAAAAACACATTAAACGTGAGATTCTCTCCCTCTGGAGATGGACATTAAAAAAATTTGTCCTATGTCCAGGCACTGTGATGACATTGTGAGACACAGCAATAGCCCCGGTTAGTGTGACATGAGAATTTTCTTTTCAAAGGACCAGAAACAGAGAAGGACTGAACAGAGGGAAAGCCAAGAGCAGAAAGATGAAGAACAAAGCCAAATGGGGAGAAGGTGGAGGAGAGATGGAAAGGGTTGCAGAAGGAGAAGGGGAGCAGGATGGAGAGAGAGAGAGAGAGAGAGTGATGGAATGGTGAGAAGAGAAATAGGCAGGTGGGGACAGTGGAGGTGACAGAGCGGGGAGAGAGATGGAGACGGGAGACAGGCAGAGAGACCAAGAAGGCAGGACCTCAGCTCCCCCTGGGCTCAGCAGGGAGCTGGCAAGAAAGAATTTGAAGCCAGAGGGACATAGTATCCAGAACCAGGAGTTGAATCTAATTGTAAGCAGACCCTCCCACCCCCTTCAGATGAGTGATGGACTCCTGGCATGTGACCTGGCTTGGCAATCTCCACCCGGTCTCCGGGCTGCCATAAGGAGATGCGTCATGTCTGGAGTGATGGGAAAGGCACGCCTGCAGATGGCACAGATGGAGCAGCCTCATAAAATGACTCACTGTGAATCCTCACTGAAATCTCCGCTATAAAATGATAATGGAAAAAGCACAAGAAAGGCTAAACGAGCTTGAAAGAAATTTGTTCCAGCTTGTGTAGCTCCCTTCACATTTTGAAAGGAGGAGAAAAAAAGACCCTATTAGTAAAATGCCAAGAAGATAATGTATCTTCTCTCCGGGCTCTAACCCGTCATCACCCCCACCTCCTTTCTGACATCAGTATGTAAATGAAAGTGGCAAGGGAGAAAGAGGAAGCATTTTGGAGGAAGATGTAAGAATTATTTATTGAGCAGGAAGGATGGTGTTCTGGGGAGGGAGGGCTGGGAGGCTGGGAAGAAAGGAGTGGTGTTTTTGGAGAGCAAAGATGAAGACTCTCAGGGAGCAGGAGAAGGGGTGTTCTGCTTGTAGTCTGGGGTAGATATTGCCAGAGTGGAGTGGGTCTCTCAGAGACTGAGGTCAGACACTGGATGAGGGAGGCATTTAGCAGTTAGTCATGAAGAACTCTATAGCAAGAATAGGAAGTTTTTAACTCCAAAGAACATGGCACTCCAAGAATAACTATCATCGGCTATTTCAGAGTCACCCAAGACCATGATGCTTCTGTGCATGAGGCCAAATATAGCTCAGTTTTATGGGAGAGAAATCTGCCAGAATCCGAGTGTTTTTAATGGAAAGATAATTACTCAATGGGAGGTCTTCTGGCTTTCATCTCCTTATATCCTCTGGCAGAGCTGGTGCAGCGAAGGATTACAAGCCAGAGGTGCTAGCTGGAGCAGAGTTATAGGCTGGAAGGGCAGATGTGAGGGCAGCCTAGATCCCCAGTAGCATTTGGAAGCTGGTGGGAAGAGAAATGGCTTCCCCAGGGGCGCAGTGGTAAAGAATCCGCCTGTCAATGCAGGAGACGTAAGAGATGTGGGTTCGATCACTGGGTTGGGAAGATCTCCTGAAGGAAATGGCAGACCACTCCAGTATTCTTGCCTGGAAAAGTCCATGGACAGAGGAGCCTGATGGACTATAGTCCATAGGGTCACAATGAGTCAAATGCAACTGAGCGCGCATGCGCACGCGCGCACGCGCACACACACACACACACACACACACACACACACACACACACACACAGAGTCAGAGTAGAGCTGGGCTTCATACAAGGGGAAGAACCCAGAGTGAGGTACATCCACCATTCTCATGGTGAGTGCAGTCAGGAACAGGGTGTTCACAACCATGTATTGGGACAATCACAGGTCAGAAATGGCCCAGGTAGCAAAGTCATGGCTGTCTTGCTTATATAGTTGGAGTATCCAGAGACCTCAGTGCAGTGTCCTGGGTGGAACAGAGCCTAACACCCAGGTTTAATAGTGTGGTTGGGACAAGTGGTGGGATGCAGAGGCCAGGAATGCCCTGCACACTGGACAGAGTTGGCTTAGGTAGTGAGTAGATAATATGCAAGGAAAGTTATAACCGACTTAGACAGCATATTAAAAAGCAGAGACATTACTTTGCCAACCAAGGTCCGTCTAGTCAAGGCTATGGTTTTTCCCGTGGTCATGTATGGATGTGAGAGTTGGACTGTGAAGAAAGCTGATCGCTGAAGAATTGATGCTTTTGAACTGTGGTGCTGGAGAAGACTCTTGAGAGTCCCTTGTACTGCAAGGAGATCCAACCAGTCCATTCTAAAAGAGATAAGTCCTGGATGTTCGTTGGAAGGACTGATGCTAAAGTTGAAACTCCAATACTTTGGCCACCTCATGCGAAGGGTTGACTCATTGGAAAAGACTCTGATGCTGGGAGGGATTGGGGGCGGGAAGAGAAGGGGACGACAGAGAATGAGATGGCTGGATGGCATCACCGACTCGATGGACATGAGTTTGAGTGAACTCCAGGGGTTGGTGATGGACAGGGAGGCCTGGCGTGCTGTGATTCATGGGGTTGCAAAGAGTTGGACACGACTGAGCGACTGAACTGAACTGAACTGAGATAATATGGCTGATGGATTGGGGAAGTGGGAAGGACATGATGGAAAATAGAAATTAGGGTGCTTGCAATCCAGTTCAGATGATTCAAGGCACTATGAGGAAGGGATGAGTTAGGAAGGTGTGGAACCAACAAGGGTTGATGAGGTATTCAGGAGCTAGTGACAGGTGGACCTTGACTATGCTATACCTGAAGGAGCAAGGCAGGGGGCAGATGTTTCTGCAGCCTGGTGAGAGTGGAAGCTGTGGGGTAGGGATTCCCTGGCCAGTTGGCCAGTGTTGTGATCACAGAAGACCACAGCCACTGCTAGACAGATTAGGGAGGGTGTCTTAGTCTCTTCAAACTGTTATAACAAAATAATGGAGGCTGAGTGGCTTATAAACAACAGAAATTTGTTTTTCCCCAGGTCTGGAGGTTGGAAGTCTAAGATCAGGTGTCAGTGTGGTCTCCGGTGAGGACTTTCTCCTGTGTTGCAGACTTCTTCCTATGTGTGTCCTCATGTGGGGGAAGGGCTAAGGGAGCTCCCTGGGGTCTCTTTTATATAAGTACTAATCCCATTCATGGGAGTTCCCCTCTAGTAAGCAAAGACCCCATCTCCTGATACCATCACATTAGACATGAGCATTTCAACATGTGAATTTCAAGGAACACAAACATTCAGACCATAGCAGAGGGAGTGTAGAAGGAATATCCTCACCTCTTTTCCTTCCCTCTCGTCTCTTTCTGGTGTCTCTTACTAGTGAAACTCAATCTGAAGACAGAAGTGAGGGAATGCATGAAGTCAGCCTTCTGAGGCACAGAGCAAGTCATTCATTGAAGGGTGGAGGGTAAATGGAGTTGAGGAGAAAACAGAGACGGACTAGCATACATACAAAATTAGCTAGCCAGACGGCCGTTGTTCATTGTCAGGTAACTTGTTTCTTTGTGTCTGGATCTGGTTACAGCCAGCCGAATCCAGCTCACAGGGAGAGGTGATTTAAAACTACAGGCCTGCAGTATGATGGGCATGGCCCCAGTGCCAATGGCCATCACGAGTGCTAAATAGGGAAACTAAAGCACAAAACTTACCCCTGGAGAGCTTCAGCATGATGAGAAATGGGGAAGGTTGTGATTCAGAAAGAGGCCTACTAGATTCCTTGGGTGTATTCAACTGATTGAGTTCCTGGTTCCATAAGATGGGAGTGGAGGGAAGGGTAGGGATGTCCTTATCTCTGCCTGGTGGGCTCAGGAAATGAACTGGGCCTCTGACCTCCCAGAGTTTCAATTGTTAGTAGCTGTGGCTGTTAGCAGGGGAAAGCCTTGATGATTTGAGTACTAGTGGGCACCCCGCTCCAGTACTCTTGCCTGGAAAATCCCAAGGACGGAGGAGCCTAGTGGGTTGCAGTCCATGTGTTCGCGAAGAGTCAGACATGACTGAGCGACTTCACTTTCACTTTTCACTTTCATGCATTAGAGAAGGAAATGGCAACCCACTCCAGTGTTTTTGCCTGGAGAATCCCAGGGACCGGGGAGCCTGATGGGCTGCCGTCTGTGGGGTTGCACAGAGTCAGACACGACTGAAGCGACTTAGCAGCAGCAGCAGCAGGACTTATTAGCACACAGAGAATACAGAAACCTTGGGGGAATGGATCCAGGTGACCACGAGTCGAGAGGGTTAGTTTCTCAGAGCTGAAAGGGTCATGTGTAGCAGAAAACAGGTTGAGGCAGCATCCATACCGGAAAGGACCTTGGGAACAAATTGTCTCCTTCACCCCAAAGTTCTTTTGTTTTGGTCGTGATAAGGGTCAGTTTCCACGTGATCAGCCTGGTGCCTGTGGAGGGGAGCAGGGTTGGGGAAGAACTTGCTGAGGAACATGGTGGAAGTGGGAGGAGAAGTATTAGTTTTCTGGGGAGAGATCTTTACATTCTCTGGTTTTCAGCCCTGCATGTTCTTAGAAAACATATAGCTTCCTTGAATGAGGCTTGCAGTTCAAGAAGGGAACTTTCTACCTCATGTTAAATTGAAGTCTTGATATAAGATCATTTCTGAATTGAGGAAATAATTGATTCTGTTGTGTATATGTGGGATAGATTTTTTATTTCATATATTCATAAATAATACTGATTTTTTAAAAAATTGAAGTATAGTTGATTTACAATCTTGTGTTAATTTCAGGTGTATAGTGAACTGATTCAGCTATACATACATTCAGTTTTATACAAACATATACACACAGACATATATACACACACACACACACACATTTATTATTTTTTCAGATCTTTTCCATTACAGGTTATTATAAGATATTAAATACATTTCCCTGTGCTATATAATAGGTCCTTGTTGTTTACCTATATCATATATCTGTTAACATCAAATTCCTAATTTGTACCCCCTGGCCTTTCCTTTCCCCCTTTGGTAAACATAAGATTGTTTTCTATGTCTGTTTCTGTTTTGTAAGTTAGTTCATTTTTTAGATTCCTCATATAAATGATATCATATATTTGTCTTATCTTTCTCTATTACTTCACTTAGTATGATAATCTCTAGGTTCATCTCTGTTTCTGAAAATGGCATTATTTCTTTTTTTGGCCAAGTAATACGTCAGTGTATACATGTACCACATCTTCTTTATCCACTTATCTGTCGATGGACATTTAGATTGCTTCCATATCTTGGCTGTTGTAAATAATGCTGCTGCAAACACTGAACATGTATCTTTTCAAATTAAAATTTTTGTCTTTTCCATATATATATGCCCAGAAGTGAGGTTGCTGGGTCATATGGTAACTTTTAAAATGGACTTTAAAAAAAGTATAGAGTATACCTTCAATTAATTTCTGTAATCTCCTTCTGAGATAGTCACAAGGAATATAATCAATCATTTTCTAGTTATGCCTTTGGGCATGTTCTGGTGTTTTAAATCATTGCTGTTTCTGTCTTGAAAGAATCCTGTAGTGTTATTTTTTGTCACCGAATCTCGCTGGATCCGGAGTGGGTCAGCTTCGGGCTGCTGCCTTCCATGAATGTGGGAGCTGTCTCTCAGGTTCCCGCTCTGATTTCTCCTCACCCATGGCATGGTGACTTCCATTAAAAGTTAACATTTCTGTCTCCATTTATTTTTCTAGAGTTAGATAGATTCTAAGTTGGAAAAGTTAGAATTGCCAGGATGAGTAAAGAGAACCGCCTGAGTCTGCCTTTTACGTCTCCAGGGATGTTACAGGTGTTCCTAACATTCGTTCCTGGTAATGTAGGTATGATTGGAAAGACGGGTACTGTACCTGTCTTCTCTTCAGAGAGCAGCCTCAGGGAACAAGGGCCACCCCTTCAAGTGTAGCCACCTCCAAGCTCTATCCCCAGCTTGTTTTTGTTATTACATCTTTGAACCATTTCCTCCTAGGGTTTTCTGCCTCATGCTTTTGTTTTGTGGCCACTTGAAAATAGTGGAACCAAAGGTCTCAGCCACCTTATATTGAAGGTGATACTTAAAAACAGCTATGAGTGAGTTTTAAGTGGGGAATATAATTAATAACTTACTAAATGTCTTTGAATAATTATCCAAAATTCACGTATCTAGATTCTGAGCTAAATTCTGTATTTAAGAGATTATGTCACCACTATTACTGAAAATTCAGATGAGGGACCATTGTTCTATATTTTATTCTGGATCCTTTGTATCCCGAATTATGTGTTATTTTTGCTTCTCAAATTTTATAAAAAATTCTTGGATCTTACTCGGTAGCTAATTAGAACTGTTACTTAACGAAGCCAGAAGCTGTAACCTAAGAGCATCTGAGCAGTCTAAAATATCCTGGCTTACCTGAGAAGGATAGATCCCATTGGGGCACCAGTTCATGCATATCCAGAAAATGTCAGATCACACATGACCATGGGACTGGGTGTTCTGAAATAGTTCTAATATTAATGTTCTGTCTTGTCGTCCCTGTAAGTAGAGCTGGAGCTATTAGATTCCATGTCCCCATTTAGAAAACAGTTCATGCCTTTTTTCTCATCTCCAGACACTGCTAGCTGAGCTGGCTCTCCTGTCCTGGGATGCCTACCGACCCACCTGGCCTGGTCTGGCCTGGTTTCATGCTGAAACACCCTAAGGCCTTTCTGACCCTTGAATTCCACTTTGTTCCCTGGTCTCAGGCTGCTGTCTATGGGGGTCACACAGAGTCGGACACGACTGAAGTGACTTAGCAGCAGCAGCAGCAGCTCAGCCATTAGCTTCCAGGGAGGGTTTGTTGTCTTGATTTTGGACAGGAGTAGATAACTTTGGCATTGTCAAGACTGTTATTCTAGAAAAAAGAAAACCTTTCCTCAACGATCGTCTTTCACTTTCCCTAGGGTATTTCTGAGACATACCCATCTTAGCCCAGGAAGGAAATCCTGTGAGTCCTTTAAAACCTTCCCTGTTTTATCCCCTGTACATGCCTGGGTTACAGAGGCAGGTGAGCCTCTGGATGTATCCTCCTTTTCTCCAGCTTCTGAGAGTGAATGTGATCATGTGATCACCTCTCCTGATTTTCCTCCTCATGTGCCTGAAGGACAGAGTTACCTTGCTTCTATAGTCTTGTGACTTGTAGACTAAATATGCCCTTCTTTGTTTTGATTCATTCATGTGTAATTCTAAATGTTCCAAGTGGGCAGTATTGTATGAAAACAGTCCTGCTGGAAAATTTACTTGTAGCCTCTTCCACTAAAACTTTTTTTAGTACTTCTGTTATACCTTTGTTTTTCTGCTTATAAAAGTAATACAGGAAAGTATAATTTACTTTGTTAGACCAATTCCTACAAGTACAGATACTAGTTTTCTGTAGAACATAAATAGTTTAAAGATCCTTAGTATACATATTATAAAATTATATTCCAGAAAGCTTGAGCCAGTTTACCTTGCTACCAGTTAAGTGAGTAAATAGTTGTTGGAATTGAGTCATGTCATTACTAATTAAACCTTTGCTAACTTGATAAGTGAAAATATCTTATTTTCACTGAATTTATTTAATTATTCAGTTCAGTTAAGTCGCTCAGTCGTGTCCGACTCTTTGTGACCCCATGAATCACAGCACGCCAGGCCTCCCTGTCCATCACCAACTCCCGGAGTTCACTCAAACTCATGTCCATCGAGCTGGTGATGCCATCCAGCCATCTCATTTATTAGTGACTTTATAAAAAGTATATAAGCAAAAATGCATATCTTTCAGCCTTATCATACTTACCTCCAAGGTACAGAAATGTATCATTTTGACTGCCAAAATATATTTGTCTTGTTTTCTTTTTTACTTTGCTTTAGAGAGTCTTCCATCCAAAGTTCACCTATATTTTTTTCCAGATTTTTAAAATGGTTTGATTTAAAAGCATATTTGTCACTTGATCTGCTTAGCATGTGGTGTGAGGTGAGAATTTAAATATGCTTTTTCTTTAAATCAGTAACCAATATTTATGAGTACCTTACTTGTAAATAGCAGAATTCACTCCGGCTAGCTTAAGCAGATGTGGAACATTCTGAGGGATTTAGATGGCTCAGAGAATTTCTGGGCTCAGTGCTGGGTGCTGTGCCATGAGATTTGGCCAGCGAGGCATCTACTTGCTGCCTCTGTCACCACCTGGACCGGAAAAACTGAGACCAGTTTACACTTAGAGCTCCCCGCTCACTTTTGAGGAAAAGTCTCATATGACTGCATCTGATTGGGGAAGGAGCTTTTTTGGAAATTATTTTGGCAAGGCAGTCCTTACACTGTGGACATGATCAGAGTATAGGGAGAATGTGCACCAGATTGGGTGACCCCAGGTGACCAAGCCAGGTGTTTCAGCACCTGTCACCACTGATCAGTGATGAAACCTTCATCACATATTGATTTTGCATTTTAAAAATTATAGATTAGTAGGATCAGTTTCTGTTGTGTATTCAATTTTATCTATTTTTATATTCTTGTGCTATTGCCGTAATTATTTTTTGCTGTGTTATTTTTAACTACTATGGTGTACATTGCATTTCTCTTTCAGTTCTTAGTTATTCTTACCTATTTTTTTCTTTCATATGAACTTTAATGAGATTTTATTAACTTACAAAAATGATATTTTGGTTAGAATTGCATTAAACATTCTCATTAATTTGGCACTTTTTGACCTTGTTGGAATATTCCATTCTTCCCATCTAATTATGTGGTATATGTTTTCATCTAGTCAAAAATTTTAATGCTCCTCAATAAAGTTTGTAGTTTTCTTCATAAGGTTATTCATATTTCTCACTAAAGTTATTCTGAAGTGTATACTATTATTAATATATCAATGGATTGACTCAATTTTCCTTTTATTTTCCCTGCCTTTCCTGCTAGGCAGAAAAGCTATTAAATCTTGCATATCTATTTTGTGTTAGACACTTAAAAATCATGTTAATTCTAAGAAAATTTCTGTTAATTTTGTTAAGCTTTCTAAGAATACGTCAATTCTACAAATAACAGTAATTTTAGAACTGAAGTCAAACAACTGCCAGACATGAAAAATGATTTATATTTATGAGGAGAAAAGGAAACCCTCTTACACTGTTGGTGGGAATGCAAACTAGTACAGCCACTATGGAGAACAGTGTGGCGATTCCTCAAAAAACTGGAAATAGAGCTGCCATATGATCCAGCAATCGCACTCCTGGGCATACACACCGAGGAAACCAGAATTGAAAGAGACACATGTACTCCAATGTTCATTGCAACACTGTTTATAATAGCCAGGACATGGAAGCAACCTAGATGTCCATCTGCAGACGAATGGATAGGAAAGCTTTGGTACATATACACAATGGAGTATTACTCAGCCATTAAAAAGAATGCATTTGAATCAGTTCTAATGAGGTGGATGAAACTGGAGCCTATTATGCAGAGTGAAGTAAGCCAGAAAGAAAAACACCAATACAGTATACTAACGTATATATATGGAATTTAGAAAGATGCAAATGATAACCCTGTATACGAGATAGCAAAAGAGACACAGATGTATAGAACAGTCTTTGGGACTCTGTGGGAGATGGTGAGGGTGGGATGATTTGGGAGAATGGCATTGAAACATGTATATTATCATATGTGAAACGAATCACCAGTTCAGGGTCGATGCATGTTACAGGATGCTCGGGGCTGGTGTGTGGGGATGACCCAGAGGGAGGATAAAGGGAGGAGGGAGATGGGGGGGGGTTCAAGAGGGGGAACTCATGTACACCCGGGGCGGATTCATGTTAATGTATGGCAAAACCAACCAATATAATATTGTAAAATAATTAGCCTCCAATAAAAAAAAAAAAGGGGGTGAAAGCGGGTAGAATGCAATTTACATGTCATTTGATTCTAAAGTCTGTGCTAAAGGCATGGATAGATGAGTTCTTTTGTGTAAAAAATCTCCAAAGGAAAATAAAGTTTTTTTTTCAAAAAAAAAAAAAGATTTATATTTAATTAATTCAGTAACCTAGGTGTAAAAATACCCTGATAGGGGAGATGGTTCTAATATTGTAATAATGCTTGCATTACCCCCCTGTACAGATATGCTAAGTAACATGTGTACAGATGGTGATTTATAGCATCCAGATATGCTCTGTAAAGTAAGCCACATGCCAGCCTTGGCTTCCCTGTCAATCTCCACCACATCTCCAGACACACATGGTGTTTTCTCCCCCAAATGTGAGTGCTTTAAGTTCCACATTCAGATTTTGGGTAGCAGTACATTAATTCAAGCAGACTGATGCCTCCAGAAGTCGGTCAGCTCACTGGGGGAGGGGTTTCCTAAATAAAAGCAGGCCAGGGCTCAGTCCGTTCACTCTTTCTGCCCCAAGCCGGTCTCTTCCTTTCTACAACTAAGCCATGTGTGTGGAGAACAGTGTCAGTGGGGTCTGTGGAATGTTACACTTAGAAGGAAAGAAGAAAAAAATGGTAAATAAGTTCAAACAAGTGGAAAGAATTTGGTGAATGCTTGCTTTTAATACTTCAGAGACTCCAAATTATCCCGTCTCTCCCAGGCAAGCTAACAAAACAAGAGTGCGTTAGTTATATAGAAAGTCACCAAAAAGCCATGGGAAGATTAATGCCTAGAGTTGATAAGATGCATCATTGGATGATAGCTTCTAATTCCATGGGGTATAAAACACACAAGCAAGTCCTGAATAGGGACAGGATCCTGTTTGACAAATTTTCCTTCGGACTTTTAGACTTTGAGTAAGCATTCATTTTTATTTCAGTTACCAGGCAGCCATGTGCCATGGTTGTTCCTTGGCCTTTGAGCTCTGTCTGCACCTTGCCTTCTGAGCATATAAATAGAGGCTGAGCAGACCAGAATGAGTCACTCACCTGACTTGGCTGTTCTGAGACCCACTGGAGAAGATGGGATTTGGGAGTGTTTTCATCATAAGACAATTGGAGGCCCTATCTAATTCTTGAGGTTTTCAGTCTCTGGGACTCACTTGTGACCCTCATTTTAGGTTGGTTCTTAATGAACTTAGGAATTTGGCTGAGAGCCTAAGCCAAGTAGCTCAGATTCTGTTCTTTCTGGTAAGCAGTGGGCCAGAAGGAATGGCCTTGTGGCAAAGTGAGGTGGTGTGTTAAGTCAAACTCATGTAAGGCCAAGGTAGGAGCTTTCTTAATGCTTAAGTACTCCTGGATACTTGAAGTTGGAGGAAGTTGCATTTACATCAGGAAATGCAAGGAATCCCATCACATCTTGAGGGAGCACTATAGGAGCAGGCTGTAACATTCTCCTGCTGGGCTCAAATATTAGAATCCTTATGTAGCCCTTTCATGCTCCCTTCAAAGTGTGCTGGCTCTGACATTAGTATTGCCACAAAACAACACTCCACACATTTCTTTCTGGCTAGCAACGACTGCACAGTAGCTGAAAGTTTTTAAAAATAATAACTGTGCCTGTGTGGGTAATATCTTGTGTTGATAGTGCCTTAGAAAATCAATGTAATTAACAATTTTTGCTGTTTAAAAAATGTTATAAATCTGATCTGGAAGGTAGGACACAATTCCCTTAAAGCTTAAAGTTCATTTTGGAAATGAACTGCAAATCCGCTACAGTCATGACTGATTATCCAATAATCAGTTATTTATTCTGGTAATCAACTTCATGATGAAACACTGCCTTTCAGAAAAGTGAAAACAGCTTATTTCTGGTTGGAAAAAGGCCATCTCTTTGATATTAAGGAGGAGTGGATCAAGCTTTTGGTGTTGTAAGCTTAAGGTTTTCTTCTTTTAAAATCGTTTCTTAAATGATATTCTTTAAAAACTTAGGCAATAGCAGATTATTTCAAATTAATTAATGTACTAGCAAATTATATTATTACATCGAAAACGAGGTTGAGTGGAACAATATTGGTCAGTCTGGGTGTCTGTGTCTCACAAGCTTCTATGTTTGGGCCACAAGGGTCACACCTTAGTGACTGAAGTGATGTTGAGAAGATTCACACATTATTGGTAGAGAACAGTGACCTCAGACATTTAGAAAAAGAATTAAATTCCCTACATGAAAATTAGGTTATACCCTCTGTGGACTTTCCTTTTTTTGGGGTGGGGTGGGGAGATGGAGAATGCTGAAATTTTGTTCTCTTAGCAAATTTCAATTCTGCGATACAGTATTATCAAACTGTAGTCATCATTAGATCCTCAGACCTCTTTCTATTGACATTAAACGTATTTGCTAAGAGTCTGAGAAAAAAAAAAGAGTGAAACACTCAAATTAGAGAATTCGAGAAGGGACTAATAAGAATGGCCTATTTACAAAAGGGAAGGCAAAATTTCGTGAAAGCCAGAAATGATGGTGTCATGTCTTGAGGCTATTGACAATGGGAAGTGATTCCCGTTCCTAGGCCTGGAGAGTAAAAAGGCCTTGTTGGTTCCTGGAACCCAGAGGGAGAGAGGGAGCGAGGGAGCGAGAAAGAGGGAGGAGGAGGTGGAGGAGGCAGATGAGGTAGAGGAGGGGAGGATGAAGCGGGGGGAGAAGAGAGTGGTAGGAAAAGGGCCACGTTCAGGAGCTGCCTTTAGTAGAGAACTGTTGTCACTTTCTTCTCCCGGGGAGCTTCCCGACCTAGGGATCGAACCCAGGTCTCCTGCATTGCAGGCAGACGCTTTAACTTCTGAGCCACCAGGGAAGCGAATACTGGAGTGGGTCGCCACTTTGCTGTGATGGCCTGGGAAGGAGTGAGTGGATCAGTGTCGCTCCTCAGCCACATCCCCCCCATCCCCCCACCTTTTTTTCCCCCTGATTTCCTGCTAGTGCCTTTTTTGGCCAAACTCAGCCAGAAGCTGGAGGACAGGGAACCCAAGGATGCAGTCCACTGGTCAAGCTCCCAAGGCCCAGAGAAGAGGAGCACAACAAACGCTATAAGAGCGTAGTAGTGATTATCACCACCACACAATCATGCTGCAAAGTTTTACTTTTTATTTTTTTTTGTTGCTGTTGCCAGCAACATAGAGCAGAAGTACTTGGCTTAAATTGAATCAGGGAAAAACAAAAGAGTATGGAAGACATCTGAAAAATCGGTGACTTCAGATATTCATTTTCTACCAAGCCCTTGGTTTAATTATTTTATCATGTTTATCAGTTTGTTTCTGTTTTTTTGCCAGAGTCATCTGGAGTCATCTGCTATGTATGCTGCTGCTGCTGCTAAGTCACTTCAGTCGTGTCTGACTCTGTGTGACCCCATAGACGGCAGCCCACCAGGCTCCCCCGTCCCTGGGATTCTCCAGGCAAGAACACTGGAGTGCGTTGCCATTTCCTTCTCGAATGTGTGAAAGTAAAAAGTGAAAGTGAAGTCGCTCAGTCATATCTTACTTGTAGCGACCCCATGGACTGCAAACTACCAGGCTGCTCCGTCCATGGGATTTTCTAGGCAGGAGTACTGGAGTGACTTGCCATTGCCTTCTCCACTGCTATGTATAGACAGGTTCAAGACATGGATGACTATGGTTAGTCTCTTTGAAGGAAACCTAGTAGGATAAGCAATAAATTAGGACTGATTCTGGTAAGGCTGCCCAGGCTCATAACCCAGTGAGGGTTCCAATACAGTGAAAAGAATCTGAATCCCAGCCTCCTTCCTTAGGAGTGCAGACTCTTAGCCACTGGACCACCAGGGAAGTCCCACTCTCACTTTTTTTTTTTTAAAAACCTTCTGGTGGAAATAACTCTGTTGGGGTCCCTTTACTCATTCTGCCTTCAGTTCAGTTCAGTTCAGTTCAGTCACTCAGTCGTGTCTGACTCTTTGCGACCCCATGAATCACAGCACGCCAGGCCTCCCTGTCCATCACCAACTCCCAGAGTTCACTCAAACTCATGTCCATCGAGTCGGTGATGCCATCCAGCCATCTCATTCTCTGTCGTCCCCGTCTCCTCTCACCCCCAATCCCTCCCAGCATCAGACTCTTTTCCAGTGAGTCAACTCGTCGCATGATCAGTAAGTTTTGAAAAACCACTGGTCACACTTATCGCAGCTTCATCCTCCTTTTATTTAGGGCTATGCCTTTCCAGAGAGGGCATGAGTTCTCTGCTCCAATGCCAAATACCATGGAGAGGCCTCCCTTGTGGGAAGGGCATGCTGTTGAGATGCATTTTTTTGTGACTGGATGTCTAAGTTGATGTCTTTTTTAAATTCTAGGTTTCAGTATTAACAACCCCATTTGGCTAACAGAATCATTTATCATAAAACTCTTAGCAAACTAGAAATAGAGGAAACTTTCTTAACCTGATCAAGGGCAACAATAGAAGCTTAAATCAGAAGGCATAATTAATGGTAGAAGATTGAAAACATTCCCTCTGAGATGAGAGCAGAATGGGGATATTTGCTCTAACCACTTCCATTCATCATTTTATTGTAGGTTTTTAGCCAGTGTAGTGAGGCGGACAACAGAATGAAAAGATTAAAGATTAATGATTAGAAAGGGGGAATTAAAACTGTGATTGTTCAAGGTGAAATAATTGTATAAAATGCAAAAGTGTTTTTGAGTATGTTATTAGGATTAATAGGTACACTTAGGTTGCTGCATATTACACTGATATTCCGGAGTCAATTGAATTCCATAAACCATCGACAATCAGTTAGACATGTAATTTGAAATAATTTTGTATTTACAGTAACTGTAGAATTAGGTAACTGTAGAACAGGGTTCAATGAAAATGAAATGTAAGCCCTTCACCCAGGAAATGATGGTGCTAATACAAGGTATTAAAGTTCTAAATAAAAGGAGAGGTGTTTCATATAGTTGAATAGAAGTATGTCAGTCCTCTTCAAATTTATTCATAGATGATTAGTAATCATGATTAGCATTCAACTATTTAAGTATGATTAGTCAAGAGACTATAAACTTTATTTGGGTAAGCAAAGGGCTCCTGAAGAATAACAATACTCCTGAAGAAGGGCAGGACAGGGACTTGAGAAAGAACAAGACTTGCCCTAGCATGAATTTTAATAAATCTGTGGTAATAAAGATGGTGCTATTGTTGCAGGCATTAATGGAAGACCAGAATGGGAAGTTCAGAACAAAGTCAGGGCATAAAAAACTGTACTTACAATGTAATTGAATGTGTGGGTATGCTGTGAACCCACATTTTCCATATTTCTAAAGGAAAACATTTAGAAAGCTCTTTGTTCTTTTACACTGGGAGACAGCTTAAAGACTGTTCACTGATGCAATTTTTTAAAACCCAAGCAAGCAAACAAACAAAAAGACTGGAAACATTTTAGCAGAACAAAAACAGAATTATTTAATGGAATACTAACTATACAGCAGTAAAAAGAAATGGACTACAGCTATAGATATCAAGAGAGATGAATCTTGGAAAAATAATTTTACTTCTTCAGAAGTCATAGAAGACTATGTTCAGTATGATTCATTTATATAAAGTTTAAAACTAGGCAGAATTGAGTAATACATTTGTTTAGGTGTACATCATTCATAATAAAGTCTTAAAGAAAGACAAAGAAACAATTGTTAAAAATTTCTGAGTAGTTGTTACCTCTGTGAGGCATGAGGGTACTATAGGCATGGGGAATGCTATTAGGAGGGAGCTTTCAGGTTACAGGTATGTTCTTAAGCCACATGTTGGGTAAATAGGTATTTACTTTTTGTTCTTCTAACTGTACATATGAATATTATATAATTTTTGTATGTATAATCCACAAATCATAGCTGGAAGATATTTGAAACCGTAGGGAAGAGATCCAACAGGCAACAGATGACATTTGAGGGAGTGAAAAGTCTTCCCTGGTGGCTCAGACGGTAAAGGATCCACCCGCAATGCGATCGATCCCTGGGTTGGGAAGATCCCCTGGAGGAGTGCATGGCAACCCACTCCAGTATTCTTGCCTGGAGAATCCCCATGGACAGAGTAGCCTTGCAGGCTACAGTCCATGGGGTTGCAAAGAATCAGACACAACTGAGTGGCTAAGCAAAGCACACAGCACACAAAAGAGCAAAGACAGCACCCTTCTGCTGCTTGGGTGTTGAACGCAGCTGGCAGCAGCCTGGCTCCTCTTCCCCACTGAGCTCTTTTTCCTGGATCTTGCACTTTCATAATCTATGATGTATATAGCTCTTGACAAGATGAGGAAAAACATGGGTTTGATTCTTTAGGAGTATCAGCCAAGGAAAGAGCAATGGGATCACCCCATGGGCTTTGCAAATAACTGAGGATAGAAACCATGAGGGACTAAACCCGTCTTTATCACTCTGAAGGCTTCTTCAGTGGCTCGGCAGTAAAGAATCTGCCTGCAATGCAGAAGACAAGGATTTGATCCCAGGGTAGGGAGGATCCCCTGGAGCGGGGCATGGCAACGCACTCCAGCATTCTTGCCGTGAGAATCCCATGGACAGAGGAGCCTGGTAGGGTTCAGTCCATGGGGTTGCAAAGAGCTGGACACGACTAAAGTGACTGCGTATACAGCACACATCACTCTGAAAGCAAGAATGGAGATGTTCTGACGTCCTTAAAAGTCAGAATGCATTCTAAGTTGCTGAGTGGTTCAGGCAGCAAGCCTCACCTAAAGTATAACTCTCCATTGTATCCTAGGTCAGTTTTAGTACTAATGACTGCATTGTCTGTTTTCTGATAGTTTTCTGAAATTAAACAAATTTCAGTGACTTGAAAGTTTCCCTCATGATTTGTCCCTGTGCACTGATAATCTGTATGCCTTCTCAAATGGGAGAGGGAAGGGTGGCATTTCACTCAGGGATACTATGAATAGTAATGTTAGGAATTAGTTTACTGTTTAACTTCCCCGCCAAATAACCTTGGGCAGAGAAGGGGATCTAACTTTGCCCATAGGCTCAAAATGTCTTTAGTTTTCTGTGCTGTTGTTAAAAGTGCTGAGAGTTGATAGGCTGAAGTACTGTTATCTGCCTAACTGCTTGGAAAAATACCTGAGCAACTTTCATAACCCCCAATAGGTTGATGTCAGCAAATGGGACTAAACCTTACCAGGTAGCTGAAGTCATACTGATGGCCCACTGGAAAAGATGCGGGCCATTGAGTTTTGTAATTCATGGCTATTAACTAAACTCAAAGGCCAAACTATCAGGCAGCCATCCTTTTCCTTAGCTGCTGCTTTTCCAGTGTATCTCAAATTCATCTTGAAAACTATGGTACTGAACAGAGAATAGCCCAGCATGGTCACTTGAATCAATGTGTCTGAGTCTTTCCCTTCCCTCCCATCCTTCCGGATGCACGGCTGGAGCAGATACCAGCGGGATCCTTGTGGGCAAGTCTGTCATGACAAATGCCTCATTGCTTTTCTCCAGAGATGGCCAGAAGTCCATTTCCTATGAATTACTGGTAGTTTTCAAATCCTGTTGGACTCTGAATGGATGGGAAAGTTCAGAAGCCATGTGTGAGCCGTTGGCATGTTGGGAACACTTGCTGAGTGAAGAGCAGACCGAGATCATTCTTTTTTTTTTCCCATTAGTTGGACTGCAGGCCAGTAGAGAAGTAGAAAGTTCTGTATTTTCTTTTCTGGGACCCAGGCCAGGCTTGTGGAAGACTGATCATAGAAAACTGATTATGAAATACTCAGGAACTAGGAGGTGGCATTATGTCTTTTCTCGTTTCCTAACCTCAGGAGTTTGGGCTACTTGAAGCCACTCAGAAATTAGTTTGCAAAAATCTGTCTGTCTGTCTCCCTCTCCTATACTCTTGTCAAAATCATTGCCAACTTGTTTTCTGTTTCTTAAGAGAAGTAAATGCTGGACAGTGATTTTTAGTCCACAAAAAAAACTAATAAATTTAGATCTGAACTTCTGCCTCTTGATACTTCAGACTGTTTTTTGCACCGAAAATATGTTTATTTATATATTATCATGCTGCTATACTATATCTATTTTTTATTTCTAAAGAAGTTATTTTTACAGGATTATACAATTTTGCTTATTAGATGAACTAAAAATTTACCCATAAATTCATTAACATAGCAAGTAATAGTTTTCTTAAGAAGGAAGAGAAAGTTGTTGTAATTCATATGTAATGATAAAACAATATACATTCTTCAGATAATATGGTATTATAATTTTCCATGGTGATACATAGTTCTCATAGCCATCACTTAATCTAGATGATTAAAAATACATATTCTTTAAAGAACATATTGGCAATACCTTGTTAACCGTCTGAATATATTTGCATATTTTGGTCTATTTTTAATCCATATTGTAAAACTACCATGCAATTCACTATCCTGTTTTTGGAACTTAGCATAAGATTTTTTTCTTTTTTATTATATAATCATCATACACAGAATTTGAATGGTTGCATTATATCCCATTTAGTAGATTTACCAACAGTATATTTAAGCACTTTTTGTTGACATTTAGGATATTTTCTTTAATTTGCTATTATAAAAATGCTATTTTAGGTATTTTTCTGCCTGTAGCTTTTTGTTTAATTGGATTGTTTCACTAGAATATTACTGGATCAAAGGCTAACCAGTTTCCCATCTCCTGATGTTGTTGTCAAGTGGTTTCCAAAAATATTGAATTAATTTACACAGCTATGAACCTTGTATGGTAGAGCCAGTTTCTCACAGTTCTTGATAATAGTTAATAATTTAATAGTTGTTTTCATTTTGTTTATTAAATTAATAGTGAATTTAGTTTCTTAATGTATATACTTTTTTTGTGTGTGAATTGTCTGTTTGCACAGTCTATGATCTTTTTCAGTTTAACTTTCAGAATAGTATTTTTCTGATTGTATATATGAAACTTGGTATAAGAATTACTGTGAATATTACTTTTCCTCAGATTTCTTGGCTTTTATTTTTTTGACACAACACAACAAAACTTTCATTTTTGGAAAGTAATTAGTCTTTTCCTCAGTGATTTCTATCGCTTAGAAAGTCATTTCCTCTTTGAGGAGTGGGTTAATATGTAGTTCCATGTTCTTATTTGTTACTTATACAGAAATACCTTGTCAAGTAATGTGAAATCTGTGGAAAGCTTAAAGTATAAAAATATTCAAGAAAGGAAAAATAACAATAAAATAATCAAAAATCCTTCTTCTCAGAGAAAATCAGGTAACCTTTCTTTGGTGTGAATTCTTTTAGACTTATTTCTATTGTAAATATAGAAAACTAAATAGACAATTATACACATTTTACAAAAATCATATTGCATATAGAGCATGTATTGTTATATAAGCCACGTTTTTCCTCAGTCACAAAATAACACATCTTTCTGTGACTATAGATGTTGCTCAGAATTTCAAATGGCTATAAAGCATTTCCTTACGTATCTGATCATTCTTTTAGTGCAGACATTTGGATTTTCTATTATAAACAAATCTTAGGTGAACCATCTTGTACAAACATTTTTCTTATTTGTCCAGTTCCCAGCAGGGGCGATTCTGGGGGTCACGGTATTTTTAAAAAGATTTTTGATTATTTTTCTTAATTGGTTTTCCAAAGGTTGTACTAGTTTCAGCTGCAGTCAGTTAAGTTTGACAGTGTCTTGTTTCCTATATTTATATGACTTTCTTTAATCTTTACCAGTCAGATAGGTAGGAGATAAATAAAGATATCTTATTGCTTTAATTTGTAGTTTATGTTATTAATGAAGTGGAATATTTCTTCAGTGATATTGCCCATTTGTATTTCTACTTTTGTTCATATTCTTAGCCTACTTCGTATTAAGGTTTTATATCTTTCTGTAATTTGTTTTATAATAATTTAAAAATCTGATGCAGAATGCTCACCCCCTCCCCTTTTTGATGGAGTATACTGCCTTGCAATCAGTTTTAAACCTGAGAATTAAGGGACAAAAGTATTCCCCATGCACAGAGCAACTTTACAATTGCTGCCTTCTCCACATATCAGAAAACCTTTATTCTGTTATTCTGAGCATGGAGTTACAATTTCTATCAAATCATGGGAACTGTTAGCAAGTCAGGGCAAAGCTACCCCAAAGTATGTGCAGGGGGCCATTTCCTCCTTAAGGTGATGTTCTCTTTTAATGTCAGCCACACGAGGGAGAGATGTCTGAGACCCAGAAGCCAGGTTGAGAGAAGGGCTTCTGAGTGGGAAACAGAGAGGGTAGATGGCTCTTGAGCACAAGGATGTCAAGACTGTATGTGTGGGTATAAAAAAGCCCCATGATTATACCTCAGCATGGAGGGTCCTGGGGCACTTCCAGTGGGAAGAATGCCTGGGGTGGTTGGACTAACAGATACCTTACCGTGAAGGAAGAACACTGAAGATCAGGTTGGTAACTTGGACTACAGACTGCTAACATTTAATAACTGAACCATTAATTTACCACTGGGTAGTAGGCGTCCATAATCAAGACTATATTTGGCAATTTCCCTTGCAGCTGTTAGTAGCCATGGCACTAATTCTCAGAAAAGGAATGGGTGCAGGAGCAGTCTGCACCCCTTCTGGGAAATGCCCTGAAAGAGAATGAGGGTGCTTCTTCCTCATTTTTCTTTTTGCTGTCCAGAATGAGCAGCAGGTGATTGGACAGCGTAGTGGACACCAAATGTCCTGTCCAGCTCCTGGTTACTGGGCTGGGACGCCCATCCCTCAGCTGTGAGCATGTTGACAGTGATGCATCACTGCTGTCCCCTTCTCAGGGACACTCAGTCTTTCTTTTTGGAAAGCAGAAGGAAATGGCAACCCACTCCAGTATTCTTGCCTGGAAAATCCCATGGGCGGAGGAGCCTGGTAGGCTACAGTCCATGGGGTCACAAAGAGTTGGACACGACTGAGTGACTTCACGTTCACGTTCAGCCGTTTCAGGGCCTCTGTTTTAGACTTTGAGATGGAAGTCATGTACTGAGGATAGTAGAACCACAGAGCTGAAGAAAGCTCTTTCTCTGCGTGTTATGGCTGTCTGCCCCTGGAGTTTTATATGTGAAGGGCCTTGGAAGTACTTGAAAGGTTAAGAAGAGTGATCACAGCCTGTTGGCTCCATTTGCTTTTGTGAGGGGAAAAAAATTATTCCATACTTGTGCCAGCGACTACAGGCTCTCTTTAGCAGAGGACTGTCCTGAGGGTGTCACCTAGTAGATGATTTCAGCAGGTGAAAATTTGACCATTTGATTAGGCATTCAAGTGATTAAGCATGGGCTTCCTTGATCAGACAGAGTGAGAATCCTGGCTCCACTGCTTTCTCTCTGTGTGACTTTGACATTTCCCACTTGTAAAATAGGCTTAATATTACCTACATCATAGGGTTGTTATTAGGCTTTGGTATGTAAAACGTATCATGTAGTGCTTAGTGTAAATGGATATAAGTAGAGCCATTTTCCCCATAAGGATAAATTCCTTCACAGCTTTAGGACAGGAAAATGAGATTATTTGGACACTTTTCAGGAACGCTTTCCAAACTAGTTCTTTTAGATCATTCCCACTCTTTTTAAGGACATTTCCCAGAAGGGGCATACCAAATTTGCTGATAGCTTTTCGCATAGATGTTTCTTTCATGGAAGAAAGGAAGCTGGAACCTAAATCTGTTTTCTTCACAGATTATTGACCCCTGATTAACAGGAAGAGCATTTGAAGTAGCCAGGTCTTTTGTTGTTCTCTGAATAGCTGCACAGCTTCCATATGAAGTCACCATTCAGTCTAAATGAAAATCTACGTTGAAATCAAGAGCCAAGTTCCCAAGCCTGATTGGACAATGTGAATTTGAAAGAACCAATTGCTTAAGACAAGAAGATTCAAAGGCCCTATTGAGGCCATAGGTTGAAGAGAGCATGCAGTTGAGGGTCAGGCATTAGGCATTAAAGGTAGGTGACATAAGAGTCTGGGTCTCCTGTCCTTGAAATTTACTATTGATTTTGTTGAGCTCAGTATTGAATATACCATTTCCATTTTACAATAGATCTGTGCTGCACATACTCATCCTCATAATTTGGTGGATATGACAGTACTCAACTCATGTAGTGTAGTTACAAGTGCAAGTCATTTGATACCCTGCACAGTAGCTGGTTTTCTGATGGAGATTAATTCTCTATTACAGCCTTGCCCTGGAACTTTTGGGGCATGTGGAACAATTTTCCCATTGAGGCTTGCCAGTGTCTCCATGGAGAATCCTTTTCCACTACAGCCACCCTCATCAGTGTTGCCTCCACTAGGTCACATAGACTGTGGGGGCAGTTTTTACCATGGTCTTGACCTCCTCTGGTTTCTGGCCACATCTGAAGCTGTGGCAGCCTTCCAAGTCATCAGATAGAGCCAACACTCTAGTGTGTGGCTCACATGTCCTAGGCTGTTACTTCTACACGTCAAAGCTGTTCATTCTGAATACCCACAACTCTGCAGGTAAAGAAGCATTCACAGCCCAGGCACAGAGCAAGCCAGAAGTGTCAGAGAATGGATGCCTCTGGAAGCCATCCTTAAGAAGTTGCTGCTGCTGCTGCTGCTAAGTCACTTCAGTCGTGTCCGACTCTGTGTGACCCCATAGACGGAAGCCCAACAGGCTCCCCCGTCCCTGGGATTCTCCAGGCAAGAACACTGGAGTGGGTTGCCATTTCCTTCTCCAATGTGTGAAAGTGAAAAGTGAAGTCGCTCAGTCGTGTCCGACCCTTAGCGACCCCATGGACTGCAGCCTACCAGGCTTCTCCACCCATGGGATTTTCTAGGCAAGAGTACTGGAGTGGCTTGCCATTGCCTTCTCCACTTAAGAAGTTACACATGGGTTAATAACTTGTTTGGGATGATTTTGAGATGCATTCTTCATATTCCCCAAGTTCCCCAGTAGGATTGAGCTGCAGGTGTCCATGATGGTAATCTTGATATGACACATCCTTTAATGACATCCTTCCCTCTTCTCTCTAACTTGCTTAGATTACCCTGTCAAATAAACTGCTTGTACTACTTACACTTTTACCTTGGAGACTGCTACTAGGGAATTTGATAAATTCCTAAGACATCTGATAAATAAATAAAGGCTGTATTCCATGGATAGTTAATGCCACCTCTAAAACCCAAAGAGACCCAGAAAGCACTGTACCCTTTTCTTGCAGGTATAAGGTGCAAGATATAATGATCAGCACACAGCAACTGGCTCTTAACCTTAGAAGAGTTATCCTGGGGGGTCTGGAGATAGTAGGTGCATCTTCTGTAACTTTAAACAACTTACAGATGCAGCAGCTTTCCTTGACTCTTACGCTCTGCCCTACAGGTGATTCCAGGGCATCTTGCTCACTTGGTCCAACTAACACCCAGGCATTAATATAGTGGACCCACATAAACTTCAGTGGAATGTCAGGAAGATCAGGGTCCCTACCAACTGTATTAGAACAGAAAACAAGAGAGTTAATGTAGTTCTGGGGCAAGACAGTAAAAATGTATTGCTGTTCCTGTCACATAACACTAAGCTGTCTTTGATTCTCGCTAGTGTTGTGAGTTAACACTTTTGCTGCACTGATGGCTGCTTATCAAGCGCCAGAAGCTGTATTGATCTTACTAGTAAAAATAACACACCCACCAGAGCAGCTGTGATTGGGGCAACTACCTGGATAAGTTCACAGTAAATCACCCTCATCTGCCACCATTAATCTCTTTTGTTCAGGAATCAGACAACTGAATTGAATAGGGATGTGATGGGGATATCCATACCTGTATCCTTTTAAGTTTTTTTACAATGGTGAGATATTGCTTCTCATATTATAGTCTTGGTTGGGTGATGTTGGGTGTAGTTTCTGGGGCTTCCACTTGATTTTTCCTATCATGTCTCCTACTACATGTGTCAGGATACAAATATGACAGTTCTGACAGCTGCTAAGTCTTTCTACCCCAATTATACACTCAGGACTTGGGGAAGTAAGCCATTGTACTAAGTGTGGGATAAAGTTAGGATGTATGGTAATGATACACCTGACCTTCAAAGCCCCTACTCTAACTAGTACACTACACTGGCAGCCGAGTGTCCTGCTATTAGTATTAGCTCAGACTCTATCTGTTGGTCTTCAAAAAGCTTGTGATCCCTTTCCCCAGTACACAGTTGCCATGGCAATTAACTTACAATTCCTTGGGGAAATGTCAGAGGAACATTAACCATTATACTTATAGTTGTGCTGCAAGATCTTTCCTCAAGAAGACCTGATCACCCCTCCAGTCAATGGTCTCTGGGAGGGTAGGATGGATTAGGGCTGGATAAGGGGCTTTTATTTTTCCATTGTGATGGCTGATGTCAGTTGTTTGCTCTCTGAAGTACTGAACCCAGCAGCCTATCTCATTAAGCTTTTATTGGTCTCATCATTATTTGAGTGTGCTGTCAAATGTAAATTCTGGACATCAAAGTAATATTTGAACTCAACAGTGAGGGTTATTTTATACCTATCAATGTATAATTCACAATGCAAATGTAACAATTGTGAATATGTGTGGAATAACGCAGGCTAAAAGGAATTGAAGGAAAAAGTTACAACCACCGGGGTCAACTGGTAGGATCATGGCAGAATCTTTAACACATCTTTATAAACTCAAAATGAATTAAAGCTTGAAGGTAATGCCAGATACCATAAAAGCCTTGGAGGAAAATATAGGCAGAACACTCTTTGACATAAATTGCTGCAAGATCTCTTTTGACCCACCTCCTAAAATAATGGAAGTAAAAATGAAAATTAGCAAATGAGTCCTAATTAAACTTAAAAGCTTTTGCACAGCAAAGGAAGCCATAAACAAGATGAAAAGACACGCCTCAGAATGGGAGAAAATACTTTCAAACAAAGCAACTGACAAAGGATTAATCTCCAAAATATACAGTTTATGCAGCTCAATATCAAAAAAACAACCAAATCAAAACAAAATGGGCCAAATACTGAAACAGACATTTCTCCAAAGAAGATTTACAGATGGCTAACAAACACATGAAAAGATGCTCAACATCACTGATTATTAGAGAAATGCAAATCAAAACTACAATAAGGTATTCAGTTCAGTTCAGTTCAGTTGCTCAGTCATGTCTGACTCTCCGCGACCCCATGAATCACAGCACGCCAGGCCTCCCTGTCCCTCACCAACTCTCGGAGTTCACTCAAACTCATGTCCACAGTCGGTGATGCCATCCAGCCATCTCATTCTCTGTCGTCCCCTTCTTCTCCCGCCCCCAACCTTTCTCAGCATCAGAGTGTTTTCCAGTGAGTCAACTTGTCACACGAGGTGGCCGAAGTATTGGAGTTTCAGCTTTAGCATCAGTCCTTCCAATGAACACCCAGGATTGATCTCCTTTAGAATGGACTGGTTGGATCTCCATGCGGTACAAGGGACTCTCAAGAGTCTTCTCCAGCACCACAGTTCAAAAGCATCAATTCTTTAGCGATCAGCTTTCTTCACAGTCCAACTCTCACATCCATACATGACCACGGGAAAAACCATAGCCTTGACTAGACGGACCTTTGTTGGCAAAGTAATGTCTCTGCTTTTTAATATGCTATCAAGGTTGGTCATAACTTTCCTTCCAAGGAGTAAGCGTCTTTTAATTTCATGGCTGCAATCAGCATCTGCAGTGATTACCTCACACCAATCAGAATGGCAATCATTTAAAAATCTACAAATAAATAAATAAATGTGGAGAAAAGGGAACTCTTTTACACTGTTGGTGGGAGTGTCAATGATAGATCAAATAGCAACAATGAAATGCATTTTGGGAAGATTTTAATAATGAAATGATTAATAGCACTGTTATTGTCACCCTGCTTATTTAACTTACATGCAGAGTACATCGTGTGAAATGCTGGGCTGGATGAAGCACAAGCTGGAATATCAATATCAGAAATGTCAATAACCTTAGATACACAGATGACACAACCCTTATGGCAGAAAGTGAAGAGGAACTAAAGAGCCTCTTGATGAAAGAGGAGAGTGAAAAAAGCTGGCTTAAAATTCAACATTCAAAAAACTGAGATCATGGCATTTGGTCCCATCACTCCATGACAAATAGATGGAGAAACAATGGAAACAGTGACAGACTTTATTTTCTTGGGCTCCAAAAACACACGGATAGTGACTGGCAGCCATGAGATTAAAAGATGCTTGCTCCTTGGAAGAAAAGCTATGACCAACCTAGACAGCACATTATAAAGCAGAGATATTACTTTGCCAACAAAGGTCCGTCTAGTCAGAGCTATGGTTTTTCCAGTAGTCATGTGTGGATGTGAGATTTGGATTGTGAAGAAAGCTGATCACCGAAGAATTTATGCTTTTGAACTGTGGTGCTGGAGAAGACTGTTGAGAGTCCCTTGGACTGCAAGGAGATCAAACCAGTCAATCCTAAAGGAAATCAGTCCTGAATATTCATTGGAAGGACTGATGCTGAAGCTGAAACTCCAATACCCACTCCGGTACTCTGGCCTGGAGAATTCCATGGACTGTATAGTCCATGGGGTTGCAAAGAGTGGGACATGACTGAGCGACTTTCATTTTCACTTTCAAGTCTACTAGGTCAGTGAGAACCATTCTTAATGTCAAAAACATTTAGGTATCCCTTGATTATGAAATTCATAATATTGGCAATCTACTCTGAGTTCAAGTGTTTGGGTGGATGTGGTTGTAAAATGATGAAACCAGGGTTGTTATCTAGTAGGCAAGGAACACGGTAGATGTGTGTTTTTGGAAGGCTGATTAGTTTGAGTCTGGAAGATGGGAGCACATTTTGTCTTTTTTGTCAGCCTTCTCATGCTCTCTTCAAAATGCTGTCTGATGAGTTGGGGAGGGTTAATTTAAAAGTATTTTTCACTGGAACACTACAGTGAAGTTATAGGTGTGTAGTGTTTTTTTTTCCTCTGGTTTAGTTTTCAAATTGAAAGCTGGTTCTTTGAGTTGGTAACATTAACCCTTCAGACATGATACATCTGTCAGCAGAAGGAATGCATCTTGTTTGGTTAAATTATTTGGCAAATATAAAGCTATTTGGAACATGCCTGGCATATAGTAACTGCCCAGCAAAGCACAATTATTATTCAATAGTGTCCTGCTTTTGACTCATCTTCCTCAACATGTGGCTCAAGTCTCTTCCTCTAGGATCTTCTCTGGATGTTCCAGCATAATCCACTGCAGTATCTGTCATGCATTTTGTCGTGTACCTGTCTTCTAATTGTTTCCTGGCATTGGTATTGTTCCTTGTGCTCTACAGCAAGCACTTGAAGGCGTGATGCCAAGTTCTTATGGACCCTGGAGTTTGGGGCAAGAAGTATAGCACTGTATTAATAATTCAGTGTATGTTGCTGGTGGTGGCTGTCTGGGTTCAAAAACCTGGTTATTCCCTAAGTAGCTGTATAATCTAGGGCAAGTTGTTTAGTACCATTCATATGTTTGTGTATATAGCTTTTTTTTTCTTTCAAATTATTTTCTTCCCAATCATGGGATTACTGGGTCAAAAGATACCGCTTACAGCTGTGTGATTTAGTCAGTTAGTTATATCTCTATGCCTCAGTTTCCACCCATGTAAAGTGGGGATAATTAGATTCTCTCATAATGTGGCTGACAGTTAACAGATAAAACACAGTCTTTGGCAAGTAGGAAACAAGTGTTTGGTTATTATTGCTGTTATTGGTTTTGACTTGAAATAATTTTGCTGACACTTCCTTTTGAACAGATGTTGTTTTGCCCAAAAGATAGAGTGGAAGTTTGAAAAAGAAAACCAAATGCAATGACTCTCTTAATCGGGACTTCTGTATTATCTAAGGTTTGCTGCAGGGACCATGGTGCACTGTGATCTTACTCTTTGTTGTGTGTTATCTAAGGTTTGAAATTTTGCTTACTTTCCTGACTCTCCATATCCATGATTAATTAAAAGAGTGCTGAATTTGGTATTGGTGGCAGCTTTTCACAAGATCTACTTAAAATACAAGCTATAAAAGTTGTTTAGGTAATCTGGAGAGTAAAAACTGATCAAATAGAAAATCTTAAATCTTTCTCTGCTTCATAATAAGGCCAACTTTCTTCTTGCCCATATAAACAGTTTACTTTTAGAACAGAACTTATGGAATGTAGACCTAGGATGGGAGGCAAGATTCAATTTGTGGGGTCATGCTTACTGAGAAAACTGTTCCCAGAAATAATATTTGAAGAAGGATTACATTCTGAACCCTGGTCAATTTCTTACCTCCTGGCAAAATAAATTATAGTACTGGGTAGGTTTTAAGTCAGCCCTCCCACCCCACTGTCAAATGCCAGAGTCGATATCCGATGAGGTTCTATTCCAGGCTTTTTACACACATTTTAAATGGCTGCCAAGACACTTGCCTTTTCACTGCATCTCTGTTAAGCAGTAAAGCTTATGGCTTGATGTGCTATACAAGCTGCAGAAGGGAGTGGATTTTGAAAACTTTGTGGGTCCACAGATCCAATAGAGGCTGAGATCAGCTGGCAAAGGCAAAAGAGACGCAGTCCCCTGGTGGGCCACTTAGAAATGACTTTCATTTCTCTTGCTTTAAAAAGGGAAAAGGAATATTGTCAATTTTGGTGTTTTGGTGAGGTTTTGAAGTAAGCTTCTATATGTATATACACACACACACATATATATATAAGTATATGTAATTATAATATGTATACATGTCACTATATCTTATATAGTATCATACATAATTATAATTATTATGTTGCATGTATGTGTATGTATCCTCTGAATACATTCATACACACACACAAACATTCACTTACATATGCTTTTTTTCTTTTAGGTTTTGGGCCATGTTAAAAAAGAAGAAAAGGCTGAGTGTAGGTTAAAACATTATGTGGTAGCATTTATTGCTAAATACTGAACTCTGAATCTGCAGCTACCAAATAAGATGAATTCACATCATCAATTTGTTAAATGTCCACTGCGCGGACACTCATCTAGTCTGTTGTCAACACTCTTTACAAGAATCTTGAAGCCAAGTGAGGATGCATAGACTAGATTATGTTGTAATATGATACATACATAATTGAGATCGTAGAAGGCATAGGAAATATTTTTTCAAATAGATGAGAGAAAAAAAATGCCACAGTGTGCCCAATAAGAACAAAAAATCACAGAAATGATACAACTTCAGTCAACGGATTTGGTCTTAGTAGAGAAGGCAGATTTATGGCTAGTAATTTGTGTCCTTCAGAATTTAGAGGCAAGAGGCAGATGAAAATATAGCATGCTCAGCAAAACCTCTCTGTAGCCAACTGTTGGACAGAAACCCAAGTTTCCTGAAAACTCATGGAAAAGCCATTCCGAGCCCTAACTCCTGGACCCTTATTATGATTGTGAAGAAAATAACTTTTAAAACCTGATACATTCACTTATGCACAAAGGTATATTTTTACAGTATTTCAAAAAGGTAAATTAGGAATATTCTTATATTCCAAATGACCTGGTATTATTTTATTTTGCCATAAATTGCATGTATCCAATGCAGTTGAAATCCTACCGGGGATTGAAGTTATAACCGCAGCTAATGTATTTGAAAAAATAAAAAGCTTTTTGTTAGTATAGTTTCTGCTTCAAACTGTGCAAGATACACTTATTCTCCAAGATCGAAGGACCTCCCTTTTTTGGGGGGAAAAAAAAAACAAAACCTTAAAAGACTAAGCAGGAAATAACGCACACTCACTGAGACATTTTAGCCAAAAAGGAATAATTGAATGCAAGTAAGAAAGGGATTTATTTTAAATTAAAGAATTTTGACAGGCTAGCCATAGAACAAAGGGCTGTATTCTGTATTACCTGTTTTCCCAGGGGTTCCAGGCTCTCGTGGACTTCAATGGGAGGGCTCCTCACAGAAGGGAGGCTTGGAGCTGAAGAAATGTGGATCAAAGCAATCAGCTTAACGCATTTCAATCTGCCTTTGATAGGCCAGCTGTTCAGAAAGTTCTGTGGCCTTCCACAGTCATGCTGGCTCTTTCTGAAATGGCAATTACAGGAGAGCTAAAATCCCATTCTGAATGACTGGGTTTGGTGTAAAATACTGTTAGGTGTCTTCTATATTTATACCACAGTCATGTGGGGTCTGAATGGGTTGAGTAGTGACAGTGGACTTTCGGTTGGCGGAAAAGAGGAAAGCAACATAGAAATGATGGTTTCTTGGCTGAATAACATTAAGAAAGTACTTCCTACTTAGGACTAGGTTTGGCTCTGACCTCTGTGTGCTGACAAAGTGAGCCTGGGAATGGGTGTGATGCTGAGGACAGTACGTAAGATTGGAACCTGTCAGATATGTGTTTGAATCCAACTTTGTAGTTTGCAGCAAGAGGATCTTACAAGCCTCCTTTTGTCCCTGGGGCTCAATTTTTTCTCACTTAAAGTGGGGCTAATAATACTTATCTAGGGAAGTGGGGATGAGGATTAAGTTCTAGGACTTCAGAGGGAAAACCCAAAGGAGTGCGACTTAACTTTCAATACGCATCAAGCTTTTCTTAGGACTTCAACTTCTATGGCTTCAGAACTAGGTTCACGTTCTAGCTTTACTGCTTCTTCACCTGTGATGTTGGCAAGGCTTTTTGATGTCTCTGAATTTAATTTGGTGCATCAGTAAAATGTATTGATAGATGCATAAAAACTTGTGTATATATATATTATCTCAAAAGTTCATTAAAAATAGTGAAACAAACGTAAAAGATAAAATTTAAAACATAAATGAAGCAGAAAGTAGTTAACAGATTCTAGAACATGGTAAGGTCTCAAAAAAAAAGAAGTTCTATTATTGTGATTGAGTTCTCTGTTAGGCTGTTTTTGTAAACCAGTTCCCAAACCCTTCTTCAGAACCCGAATCTTCTTTCTCTTTCACTGCATCCTCTTTTCTAGCCCTGGCAAAGACAGAGGCTATGACGTCTGCATTGTCGAACAGCTCCTTGGTTCCCTTCTATTGTCTGAAAACAACATAAACATCTGCAGTGGAATTGGGTGCAAAATTGTGATTCTGCTCATTGTAGTGTCTAATGCCTTCCTTTGGGCCATTCTGGTTTCATTCCTTTGGGATAATAGAAGTGACAGTTTTCAAATTAAATAGACCGGACAGTATGTTGCAGTTTTGATGTGCTCCTATAGAAAACTATATACAGAATGATTATGTATCCTGTATATTCTAGTATTTCCAGAGTGACTATATATTGCTTCCTTATTCATGACAAGGGCTTCCCTGGTGGCTCTGACAGTAAAGAATCTGCCTGCAATGCAGGAGACCTGGGTTTGATTCCAGGGTTGGAAAGATCCCCTGGAGAAGGGAATGGCAATTCACTCCAGTATTCTTGCCTGGAGAATTCTATGGACAGAGTTGACTGTCGGGCTGCAGTCCATGGGGTCGCAGAGTCAGACACGACTGAGTGACACTGACACTGATTCATGACAAACGACAGCAAAAGACCATTAAAAATATACATAAACTCAGAACCAACTTCTTTGCTTCCTTCCACCAAACACCTCAAAATGAATGCATTATATGAGCTGAAGGATTTGTTGTGCCACTTATCAAAAAATGATAAGCGTGTAGATTCTCTGCCTAGAATGCAGGTCAATGCTGAGACAGCAGTGTCAGCACCAGCCCCCACATCTGGCTAAACTCCTTTCATGAAATGATGGTGTATGTATATTTTCTGAGAGAGGTAATGGTGACAAAATGACGGGGGAGACTGTCTTTTTTCCATTTCTTATAATCTCTCTAAATAGAGAGTTTCTTGAGGATAGTTTGGGATAGAGTAGATGCAGTTGTGTTCTTGTGCTCTGGGGCTCTATGCGGTGTGGCAGAATTTATGCTAGACTTGTAGGAAGACAACTTGCATTCTGTTAAACTGTTGCTGAATAATCATGAAAGCCTGCATACATCACTGAATTTGTTTGGGATGCAGTTTCCTCATCTGTAATTTTGATCTATTAGTTAATATTTGTCTTTCCAAACACATGGACAGCTTGTGAGATTCAAGTGGGAAAACTACTGAGGGGGGGCATGCTGCTTAACGGTGAGACATTATTAAGTTATGTTCATTGTATGTTTATTCTCTGTCAGTGCCCTGGTTATCATGTGAGTATCCTGGACACATAATGCATGTATGCATAATATTGAACCATTGATTTATAAGTCTCAGATATACCTGAATAGACTTTCACGCACTACTTTGGATCAAGCAGCATTATATAGCTTATGCAAATGAAGATTATCTTATTTTTATCACTGGGAAAGTTTCCAGGACATTATCAACACGTGCTAAGGTTTCCTACATAGAATGTAATGCTGAAACCTCTGCTACCTTACACTTGGGCTCACAACTTCCATATGATTTGCCTCTCACTTATAAAAAAGCCACAGGCCTTGTCAGCTAAATTCCAAAGTGACATTCAGTGGTGAATATTTGGATTCAGTTTTGGTTTTGCTTTCACACTGTCACAGAAAACTACAAAAGGGCTGGACACATGTATGCCCCCCTTCCCCACTTTATTTTCTTTCTCTCGAGCTTGATGAACATGTTCGTCTCAAAACCATTAACACACATGTTCACATAGACACCTTCTGCAGGATTCTTAAAATCCTGCTTTCCACATGTGGATCATAGATCAATCTAACTATACAGCACTGCCCTGGATGATGGTCCCTCCTGCAACCATGTGGAATATTCATCTTCTCTAATCCTGGTCTATAGTATTTCCAAAGTACTTTACAAGCCCAAAGTAATGGCTTCTAATGCTTTGCAGCAGCTGAGCTGGTAGCACACATGATATCTTAAATGTAACAATCAAAGGCACAGGCAGGATCTTGGTATTTCCCCTAGCTTGCAGATGTGTCCTGTCCCAGTCCAGAATCTGTAATGTCAATTTTAGACAAAAGAAGCTTAAAACAAAGGAAAGTCTCCCTGCTTTGTGTCAACAACTAAACTAGGGTGAGAGAAAGCTCCCCAATAGGGAAACGACATGTATTGTATATCAGTTACCTGACCCATACAGTAATTTTTTTGGGGGTGTGTGTCTGTAAGCAACCTTGCTTAAGATTTATGTAATGGAGGGCATTGTTTTATTAATCCACACCATGTGGGACTCTCCAGGTGCTAAGCTTTGATCTTCCTGCCCTCTGGTACATTATGTTTTCTAGTGCTCATTGACAATGATGTCTGTGATTTAAAGCACTCTTTCCTTGCTGCAGAGGGGTGGGGGAAACAAAAAGAGTTCAGATAACTCTACCTCAAATCAGAGACCCGTGACTTCTTCCCTTGTCTGGTCTCCGTTTGGTATAAAATTCACTCTGATTCT
The DNA here is from genome assembly GCF_049115385.1 of Moschus berezovskii. Taxonomy (NCBI): domain Eukaryota; kingdom Metazoa; phylum Chordata; class Mammalia; order Artiodactyla; family Moschidae; genus Moschus; species Moschus berezovskii. The sequence goes on along the minus strand of NC_142466.1, from coordinate 50,378,281 downwards.
ATTTAGGAGAATTTGATCAGCACTCCAAGGAGTAAAAGAATATCTTTCTGAAACATTTTATGGCACATTAGATTACTGCTGGAAATTCTGGACGTGGCCAATCAGGGAAGTTTGGCTTTTGTCAAAGTGGTATGAGAGGATGAAAATTAAATGGCAATTTTCTATTTTCCCTAAGAATGAAAGGGAAAAAAGAGTGGGAGGGATAAAAAGAGATACAGACATTCAGAATCCAAGTCTATCACGACCCTCATAGCATTAAGAACAAAAGGATAACCCTTTTCTAATAAAGGATAATGATGAAGCTATCTGATTTGTTGTATTTCAGGAAATATGTTGTTACATTGGAGGAAAATATAAAGAAATGTCAAGCAGGTTAAAGGCGATATAATACATACTCATCAAGGATACAGATCCTGACAAAGACTGCATATTTCAAACCCCATTTCAGGTGTTTACTAATGTCAGTTTCCTGACCTGGAAAATGGGGATAATAATAGTACTGTCTCCCAGATTATGGAAAAGATGAAATGAGCACTTAGAATCTTAAGTGCTCAGTGTTTGCTAGTACTTTACTGAAGACCTTTGGCTGCAGTGTGGTTTGCAAGATGAATTTCTTTTTTCCTAATCTTACTTCTATTATTAAATAGTATGACATTATTGACCTTTCTGGGCTGGCAGAGATTAAGGCTGGGTTCCTACATGGTATGTCAACAGTAGCCATTTTAGGGGGAAGAGAATAGATTTCAACTACATTTATGTTCAGGAGCACTATTATTAGAGGATGAAATTAGGGGCGAGGCACAGTGACCTTCTGGGGTCATGAAGTCCTTATGGCTTTGTAAGATCATCCCTACCTCCTCTTTTGCAGGTAAGGGGAACAATTTCTTCCCCAGACTTCTCCCTCCATAGGTGAATACAGAAAGAGTACCCTCACCTCTGTCCGTACAGATTCATTTTACCTCTTCTTAAACTTCATATAAATGGGATCACACACTAGATGCTCTTCTGTCTGACTTTTTCATTCAATAACAGAGATTCATGCATATTTTTGCCTTTATCAGTATTCACTGGTATGTAGAATTTCCCCATATGAATATATCACAATTTATTTGTCTTTTCCAATGGTGATAAGTTATTTTCAGTATTAGAAGTAAAACTTGAACATTACTTTATAAAAGACATTTTAATAGTATCCTCTAGCAACAATGGCAACCCACTCCAGTGTTCTTGCCTGGAGAATCCCAGGGACGGGGGAGCCTGGTGGGCTTCCGTCTATGGGGTCGCACAGAGTTGGACACGACTGAAGTGACTTAGCAGCAGTAGCAGCAGCAACAATTTAATTTTGTAGTGATGTATATACTAACTTTTCTTTTTGTTACAGTCAAGTTGACTTGTTACAGTTGAGTTGAATTCAGGAAGCCTTTGCATTCTATAGGCATTTTTTGGTTTTTCCTATCTAAAACAGGTTGTCTTTTAAAAAAGATGGGTTTAATTTTCATAACTTGGGTCAATGCCAACTATCTTCATTTAATAACCATAGCTGGGTGAACAGTAATGAATGATGATCAGGTGAGATTCATCTCGCTGTTTGCAAAACTTGAGTGGTTTCATGATGCATTTGGTCAAGCTCAAAAGAGAGGTGGAAAATGCCATGACAGTGAAAGGTGCATGTTTTTAAGCTAGTGTATATAGGATAATCAAGGCTTTTATAATGAAGGCTTCTATATCTTATTCATTTTGGGGAGATGAGTGTGGGATACTTTGAAACCAGCTCATTTGCTAGATACAGGTATTCTAGGATCCCACTGCTTGTTCATGTAATACTAGGCAGAAGTTAAGAGGCACCTTTCCTCAGAAGAGTAGAGAGAAGGGAGAAGGGGGCACATGGTAGGCTCAGATAGCCAGAGCCTTTCTAGCATTTCTCATCAGCTGTCAGTGCTGGAGACACAAGTCATGGGGGTAACACAGTTGGAAATGAATGGGATGGTTGAGGGTGCGTTGACTGTTAGGGTCTAGCAGCTCCATTTCCTTCTGTAGGATGCACAGAAAGGGAGAAATGCATCATGAGACTTTGCAGTAGTTGACAGTGCCTGGAGAGGAAAGGAAGGCAGAGGAGAGTGCCAGTAAGTCCTGGAGCTTTGTCTGTAAAAGAATGTACATTCTGGGAGTGCATTAAGTCAGGCTGCTTTGTTAGGCCCAGGGAGAAGATTTTCCATGAACTTGGGACTTTAGTGGTAAAACTGGGAAAGTCCTGAGCAGAGCTGCTGCTAAGTCACTTCAGTTGTGTCTGACTCTGTGTGACCCCATAGATGGCAGCCCACCAGGCTCCCCCGTCCCTGGGATTCTCCAGGCAAGAACACTGGAGTGGGTTGCCATTTCCTTCTCCAGTGCATGAAAGTGAAAAGTGAAAGTGAAGTCACTCAGTCGTGTCCGACTCTTAGCGACCCCATGGACTGCAGCCTACCAGGCTCCTCCGTATCCCAGGCAAGAGTACTGGAGTGGCTTGCCATTGCCTTCTCCGTCTGAGCAGAGCAGGGCCTAAGAATAACAAAATGGATGTAACAGCTCCATCAGAGTTCTCGATGGTTTGCACTGTAAGGAATAATCTAATCCAGGAGTTTTAAAGTTGGTTTTATGGAAGGCCAGCCCCTCTTCTTTTGAATACAAAATCTTAGGCATCGGTTTTAGAAATTCAGACTGATGAAACAAACTGCCCTGTTCAGAGCAGGGTGGGGTGTGGGAGTTCAGGGACATCTCCTTCTGGCCCAATTGGTTGTCACTACAAATGCTCCACAAGCAACACCCCAAAACTCAGTGGCTCGTTCAACAATGATTTCTTCTCATGGTTCTTCAGGTTGGTGGGGTGACTGTTTTAGGCTGTGGGTCTGCAGGTAATCTTGGGTGGCTCTTCTCCCCATGTTTCATGTTGGGGACCAGGCTTCCCAGAGTAGATTGTCATGGTGATGCCAGAAGCCAATGTATCTCTGTAATGTCTTATCTATCAGTATCACATTGGCCAAAACTAGGCACATGGTCAAGGCCAAAGCGAGAAGGCGGGAACTTGCACTCTGGCTTCATTAGGTCCTGGCAAGGTTATGGATGGCTACCTCCACAGCGGCGTGTGGAGGTGAGGCCAGCAAAGTATCTGTGTAGCACACTTGCCTCCCGTCTGCCTGCGCTACAGGCCACACTCTACAGGCTGCGGAATCCAGAGAACCCAGGCCTACCTTGGGCTCCAGGCAGCAGAGGCAGCACCTGGCGGAGGTGATAACAGTGACTAAGGAGGTTGATGGTGCTTGGTAAGGGCACCTGGACTGTGTTCTGGAAACTATGACAAGTGCTGTAAGCAGGTTAGTGAGGCTGAGGTTCAGCATGTGGCATTGGTGACAGGAGGTAGAGCAGGAGAGAAAGGGCCAGAACTTACATGGCCGAAAGGACCTGCAAGCATGCAGGAAACACCCCTAGAGGTTCCTGGAAACAACTAGGGATGTAACTTTAGGTGGCTGTACTAATTGTTGGTGATCATTTATCACTGTTAGTATAATACCATATATTAATATATATATATATATATTTTCAGGCTGACATATCTGGGGAACCACGAGTTTCAGTAATCAGACTTGAAATCTCAGAGTTGAAAGGGATCTTAGACCCATGTAACACAACCCCTATTCCATAATATCACAGGTAAATGTTGTTCACCTTCTGTGTGAACATCTCTGCTGACAGACAATCCACTCCTCGTAAGGAAACTATCTCACTCTAGACAAACAGCGCTGACAATGACCTTCTGAATGTGCAGGACTAGAAAGCATGAAATTAGATATCAGGGAGGCAAAAGTCTAGAGTGAGGAAGTTTGTGAAAAATTGCTAATTTAGAGAAAAGATTCTTTTTGATGTGTTTAAAGGGAGGATAAGGGTGAGACCACAGAAGCCAAAAAGAATGAGAACTATTTTTCTCTTTTCATGTTTGTTGTCAATTTGAAAATTAATGTGATTAAGAGAGTAAAACCTGGCAAGTGGAGAATGTAATGTCATAATTGTCTGAGGCTAAGGGATTGTGTCTATGAGAATGTAGGGTAGAAAAAACTTTTGGAGTGCGAGGTGCCAAGTGATTCTACAACTGATAAATCTGATGCTTAGCTTAAGTTTGACCCTGGTTTGCACATTGTATTTCCCAACTTACAAATTTTCCTCAAAGATAAGGGAGCATATAAACAGGGATAAGTCTATTACCAAGTAATGTCAACTGAGGAATAGAAATGCTAGCCTCTAGGCCTACTCTAATACGCCCACCTTGAGAGCTGATAAAATCTTGAGTCCAGTCTATAAGACTGAATGTTTCTGTAGTTATGAACTTTGCCCTCAGTTTTTAACTTCTAGGGAGCTGGGAGCCAAAGCAGCTCTCAGGTTGTTTCAACAATAACACCAAGATCAGCTGTCAAATGGTCATGGGTGAAACTTGTCAGACTAGTTATTTGACTTCTTACCTGTATACCCAACCAAGGGAATAACAACCACCAACAACAAAGTTTAAAGGCTGTTGTTTTAAACTTTTCAACAAGCTTTGCTGACATGTAGCTACAACCTTCATGGGTAAACCACTTCATGCAGAGTGAGTTTTAAAAGCTGTAAACTAAAATCACGTTCTCTTGCAAACTTTTGAAATTTTTGAGGAACAAATAAATCAGCCAGATCATCCTCTACCGAGAATTACAAATTTCTTCAGGAAACTTAGAGCTCAAAAAGAAATTAAGGCAGAGACTGAAACTGATTTTAGATTAGTGATTTACTGCCTGTCAGGAGGCGTGACTACATTGTTTATTTGATTTCATAATGCGCTGTTTCTCTTCAACCTTTCCTCTGAAGACATGGGTTCAAATCCAGTCACCATGCTGGTCAATTGCAGATGGATTTCTCTGGTACTTCTTATTTCTCCATGTGTGGATCCAGACTAGAGCCAGACCCCAGTGTATTCTGGCTGGAGTGTAGTAGAATGAATGCTTAAGGGCATTGATGGCAACAGAGGGGCTCTTAGGAGAAATGCTAAAAGTCCCATAGCTGAGGTCTTTTAAAAAGCAATTAATAACATCAATTTGATCAAGTACATTTTTTCTCTGAAATATCCATTATAAGAAGGATATTTCTCAAAACCTAGATTGAGACATAAATCCATGTTAAGAAGGCTAGGAATGGTTATTACCATATTAAAACAAATCAGCTTTGGTTCACAATAAACTTGGACAACCTACATGTCTGTGGTTTTAGCTATCTGAGGGGAGACCTGAGGTTGTCTCTGGGACCCAGTTTGTATCTGTGCCTTTCTGCTGTCTATGGGAAAATCCATTTGGACTTTGGGACTGTGACTGCATTCTGATTTAGAGCAGTGCCTGGGTGCTATGATTCTCTCTAGGGTGCAACCTTCCAAAAATAGGCAGAGTCACCCCTGTGAGCAAAAGAGAAGTAGAGGACCTTCACTTTGCCCAGTGGCCCATTAAGAATATGATTTTTCGGTATTCACACATTCTTCAGGAGCTGAAAGAACTAAAAAGCCTTGGAGCTGTCACTGATGATTTAGCAGAAATATTGCCCTGTAGAAGAAGGGCTGAGAATAGCTGTGTAATTTCCCATCTACCAGGAATGGTTTAAGCTGCATCGCGTGGCTGGGACTCAATAGAGAGTACAGTAGCTTCACAGCCAATGAGGCAGCAGGAGTGACCACTGGGATAAGAAAGAAGGTAGAATCCAGAAATCTCTAGCCTGTTGCTCCATTTCAGCTGGCGTCATCATTTTGAAAGCAGAGAAGGGGGAAAGGATAATGGGTTTGTGGTGGTGGTGGTGATGGTGGTAGGGTGAGACAGACAGTAGTGGTCAGTCAAAGTAGAGTGAGGATGACTTATAAATTTAATGCAGCTGGGACAGCGTGAGGGTTGGGGGCGGGGCTTAGACCACTTATAAATGATCAGAAACACCAAATAAGACTCCATTCCCACAAATACCTCAGATTCTGAAATGGGAAGGTTCTGCAGTGGGAGTAGCTTGAGTTGTCTAAGTTTCTAAATTATTTTGTGGTAGTATGGATCATTCATGTGTGTGTATATGTGCAATATGCATACTTTTACCTCACCAACATGTATTTATTCATTTATTAATTGGACATCTACTGAGTGCCTGTGTTGTGCCAGGCTTTGCAGTAGGTGATGAGGATAAAAAGACTGAACGGAATGTGTCTTAGTGCTTGACTTATAGCAGCATACAGCCTAGGGAAGGAGGGAGACAGACTAATAAACCAGTGATCATAACAGAACGTGATTAGGGCCATATGGAAGGGGCTGTGCAAGTAGAGTGGAGGCGGAGCCTGACCCTCCCAGGGCAGAAGAGGACACTGGTGTGCTGACACAATTAAGGAGGCCAAACGCACTGAAATATTGTACAAAGGGACAGTAATTAGGCCAGTGTGGTCAGAGAATGTGGAGCATGGTGGGGGAGAGAAGGGAGGTAAGGCTTGAAAAGGTGGGTAGGGGCCATATCCGAAGGGCCCTGAATGTCACACAGAGGAAAGCTGGAGGAGCCACAGAAAGGAGTTAAGCATGAGGTGAGGACGTGATCTGCATTAATTCTGCGGTTATCTCTGGGTGTTGATTATGATGGCTCTGTACAACTGCAGTTCTCTTTAGGCCGGGAGTGATTCCCCTTCATCTGGACTGCGTTTACCATGGCAGCTTATGGTAGCCTTTCAAAGGGAAGTCCGTGGTCATTCTGAGAAAGTAGTGCAAGACCAGAGCATTCGGGCAGACAGAAGAGGCAGGACACCCTCATGGGTTGAGCCCTGAGTGCTTTTAAGAGCCAGCTTTGTCTCCCTATATGCTTATGGTTTGAGAGAATGAGTGTAGGGGGAGGGGTTGACAGCCTACTCCACGCCTGGGGTATTGTTCCGACTGGAGCAGCATGCTGCTAGGCTGGGGTGGGCCTCAGAGAAGGAGGAGCTCTGCACTGCTACTGGCTAGGCTGCAGTACAAGCAGTCCTGTCCCTCGAGTCCTCTGGATGAGCAGATTCCATGGTCTTAGACGAGTCTGTGGTAGGTTAAAAAGTCATATGGAGCTTCTGACCAGTGTAGGAAGGGAGATCATTAGGATTCCTGAGCTCAGCCATATCATCTGTGGCAGAAATATTAGTATCTGAAAAGCAATTGTTAGCAAGCTGATTAGGCTCAGTATCTTATTATGGGACAGCAAGTGGTCAGCCATTATGAGCTTGGCATGTTCAGACCCCCTTAGACAGAGACCCACTGTGAGAAGGAAGTATTCTGTTTAGTATGGGCTTGAGTTCAGAGGGCACAAATAGCAGGGGAACAGATAGTGCAAGTCCCATGTTCCCCACCACTCTGGCACTGATGCACTCCTCCTTTCACCGATGTGGTTTCTGCATGACTAGCTGATAGAAGAGGAACATCCCTGAGCTTGTTTCATGTAGGAGTTGGTGCATGAATAGCTATGACACTACCACCTCTTCTACCAGTGGACCCAAAAGGCAATGCTGAGGGAAACGCTTATGGAGGGCAGAGCTTCAGTTAGGAACCTGGTCACCCATTCTCTGTGGAGGGAGAAATGTTCAGAGATAAACATAGGCACAGACTTAAGGGCATTGGAGAATTAGCAAATGGTCAGGGGCCTGGAAAGAGCATGGTTAGAAGACTAGGGACTAGATAGTCTATTAAAGAAGCACGTGGCTGGGCCTGGGAAGGTAACAAATTGTGAAGGGTTTGTATTGCATAGTGATGCCACTAGAGGATATCCACTGCTAAAGTATTCCTAAGAACCATATGGCCAGCATGTCACCCAGCCCTGTCCTTGGCCAACTTACTAGCAATTTGATTACATTGAAACTTTTCCACTTGGAAAAATTAGCAATTTATGCTGCACAGAATTAACCCATCTTCTAGGTATGGATTTTCCTTTCCTGCCCAGTGATCTCATTGGTGTGGCAATCTGAGGGCTTACAGAGTATCTAAAAAACTGACAAAGACCCTGAAAAGCATTGCCTTGAATCAGGGGACCCAACCTATGCCAAAAGAGCCATGATGGTGGTCATGGGTTCATGGGATCCACTGGTCGTGCTTCACACCATGCCAACAAGAAATTGCAGGCCTGATGTGATTTGGGGACTGATTTCTTGAAGGCAACAGCTGAAATGTCAACTTGTAGTTGATGCCCTTGGGGCTGGGGTGATACCCTTCAGGATATGATATATTGACCCAATACATCTTGACCCATGACTGTTGAGTAGAATAAATGGGTCTTAAAACCTGGGGATGAAAATAGGAATGGCCCTGCCTCCCATCGCTTTCAGCGACCCACGTGGGGGAACTTTTGCTTCCTTTCTCTGCAGTTTTAGGCTCTGTGGATCTATGGGTTCTGATTCCCAGAGGGGATACTTCCAGGAAGGTCACAGTAAGGGTCAAACTAAGTTTAAAGCTATGACTATGGTTACTTTGGATTCCTCCTCCCAGGAGAAAGCAGTTAAAAACAGGAATTAGGAGGAGGTAAGTGCCCACTCCAGTGTTATTGCCTGGAGAATCCCAGGGACGGCAGAGCCTGGTGGGCTGCCGTCTATGGGGTTGCACAGTCGGACACGACTGAAGCGACTTAGCAGCAGCAGCAGCAGCAAGTGATCACCTTATGGAATTAGGGCTGCTGCTATGTCATGGTGGCAGGGAGGAAAATGTTTCACATTCAGATAACTGACCGGCACATTCTTTCTGTGTTCAATTCAAACTGTAAATGGGAAGTTAAAGCAGTTTAATCTGATAAAGACACGATAAGCAGGGGCCTCAAGGATGAGGTCTGCACCCTACACCAGTCAAATCACCTAGATCAGCAGAAGTGCTAGCTGAGGGTGACAGGACTAGAATGGTGGTGGAGGAGGGCCATGCATTGATGAGTATCAGTTCTGGTTCAGGACTAACTGAGCAGCTGAGACTGTACTTCTTCAAAATAGTTTTTTTTTTGGTCCCTAGGAGTGTTGACCAATCTGACTCCTGGAGAAACTGTGTCTGGAAGGATGAACTTAATATGGGAAAGACAAGGGCTTTGAGCAGTGCAAGAGGCAAATCACATGAGCTACTGATGGTGCCCTGCCTAGCTTGTCCTAGCTGGGCGCCAGTGCACCCATCTCTGGCTGTGTTAAGTATTGGCCGGTAAGGTCTCACAGTTCATTCATTTGCAGAGAAACCTCTCAGGAGATGGGAGGTTATGCATTTCTTCACCCTTCAGGGGTGACCTGAAACCAACGAGTGCCTGATATGTGAGCAGTAGTTGGTGGCATGAGTAGCAATTCATGCTTCAAGGCTGCCAGTTTCATTAGGCTGGAGCCTGTCATTAGCTGAAACCACATCTGCCCTCTTCTCCCAAGTCCCTTAGAGATTTCTCCTAAGACTCCACAAGACTCCCTTTTCCTTCTGCTTTTTGGTGACCCAGCCTAGGGCAGGTGGCCAGTAGAAGAGGATTTGTTTGGGGGAGCAGGCAGCCCTTTGCTTTAAGCACAGATAGTACTGTGCAGGCTCCCAGGACACTCCTGAAGCAAGTGTGTGTGTGTGTGTGTGTATCTGTAGTACACTTGGTCAGACTTCAAGTGAATCAGCCCTCCTCTTAACACTGACCCTGGGGTACAGCCCTGGCCCCACCAAGTAGTTACCTTTTAAAAATTCAAACCCAGTAGGGTTGGGGCAAGGGAGTCCTGCGTCCTCCACCTGGCATATTTTGAAATAATGTGATAGCTCCCTGTGGATGCCTGGCTCTTCACACACCTCAGGCTACTCCTGTCAGCTTGAAAACAGGAGGGCAGTGGGTGGACAACACCTGGTGAATAAATTTACACGCTGAAATAATGGTTTCCATGTTGGTTCTTCATAATTAACTAAACAGGCCGGAGTTAAGTTTCATGTGTAAAAGAACTTCTGAGGAGCTCTTGACAAGAGATGGAGGTTGATGAGGGCAGTGAAGGTTTATAAGAACGTTTTTCCTGCTGAGCCTTTGTTCTCTTTCTTCTCTCTCTGTCTTTCTCTGTCTCTATTCCCTCTTCTCCTCCCTCGCCTGCCTCCTGCATCCTCTTTCCTCTCCTTCTTCCTTCTCTCTGCTCCTAAAACCCTCCTTGGTCCTGTTTGGCTTTTCATGTATCCCTTAAATCTTCATGTCTCAGCCTGTGTGAAAAGAAAAAGAGTACCATCCACAGACTACATTGGTGCTTACATAATTTGACAATTATATCTGCAGATATATCTCTGATCTTGAAGGGGAAAAATGAAAGCTTCTGCTAAGTTTCTCGCAGAAGAGATTTGGAAAATAAATGGGGTGGCAGGTGGTGGGAGCTGACCCAGTCAGGCCTGCTGGAGGATGCTCCATCCTTACCTGGAAGAGAGAACTTAGTCTTCTCATCAGAACTCTGCAGCCTGTCCAGGGTGGGAGGGGAACACACCGGATAAACTTGCCTTGTTTGTGAAAATAGACCTTGCACTTCTCCCTTAAGAGTCTGCAATGCTTGCTGACGGAACAGAGGGCTTTCTTCCAGCGTCTGGGTCAGATTTTGTTATTTTGAAACTTAACAGCTCACATTGCTGGCTGGGGACATGCTGCTCTCCTGTGTGATTTTATAAGAGAAGATGGCCCTGAAAATCTACATTAGAGCAGCTAACTTCTGCCTTTAGGAGATTCTGCCTTTGTGATTCCATGCCAGGTCAGCTGAAGGCATTAGAAGAATTAAGTTTTTTTGTTTGTATATTTGCTTTGCTTGACAATTAGAACACTGTTGACACTGGCAGTGATCAGTTTTGATTGTCCTCTCATGACCACAAGCCTGAAAACACTGAGATCCACCTTTGCAGATGCCAGTGAGGCCTTTGAGGCCCTCAGTTCTCTAGCAAAGTCTTTCTGGGGTTCGGCCTCCTTAACTAAATGAGTTTAGTAACAACTTTCTCATTGCATAAACTCTCTATGCTTGCTGGTTTCTTTTCCAGAGGGGATTTTGTGGGTAATATAATTTGGGGTTCTGTAATCTTTTTTCCTGGGTTTTTTTTTTTTTCACTCTAACATGGGTGGCCTCACTCAGGGTTTTTCTTTGGCACTGAAAATGTGCCGTTGACTTCTTCAGGGCTGTCCCTAGGTGGTCTGGGGTAGAAGATGGACCTATTTGTGGCACTTGGTCGTCTGAAGTGTCCTCAGTTCAGTTCAGTTCAGTCGCTCAGTCATGTCCGACTCTTAGCGACCCCACGAACCACAGCACGCCAGGCCTCCCTGTCCATCACCAACTCCCGGAGTTCACTCAAACTCATGTCCATTGAGTCGGTGATGCCATCCAGCCACCTCATTCTCTGTCGTCCCGGTCTCCTCCTACCCCCAATCGCTCCCAGCAGTTCCTGGCAAACCCTGCCATATTAAGTGCTGTGGGTGTGGAAGTCCTATTTACTGATAAAAGAGAATTACCAACGATAATTAATGTATCACTTTAGAGATCCAAGTTCCTGAAAATAATGTAGTTTTGAGCACTTAAGGACTTCCCTGATGGCTCAGACAGTAAAGCGTCTGCCCGCAATGCGGGTCGGGAAGATCTCCTGGAGAAGAAAATGGCAACCTACTCCAGTATTCTTGCCTGGAAAAACCCGATGATGAAGGAGGCTGGTAGGCTACAGTCCATGCGGTCGCAAAGAGTCAGACACAACTGGGCAACTTCACTTTCTTGAGCCTTTAAGAGTTGCAGGAAGACAAAATCTCTTGACCTCCCCTCCATCAGTTTTCTCTATGACAACTCCTTTCATTGGAGAGATTCTCAATCTCATTCTCTAATTCTGATGCATTTAGGAAAAGCGTTACTCAGGAATCAGTCAGATAGAAAGCCTTCCCATAGCTTATCATGGAGCAACTAGAAATGCTGCTTCTCCTGTGGTCCCACCAGCAGTACAGCCCTTTCCTCTCCTCTCCTTTCCTCCATACACTCTGCTCCCCTGTACCCATCATCCACTCAGACACCGTCTCCATCTTTTGTTACCCTTGCTGGCCTCATCTCCCACCATCACTGTCCCTGCTGAACTTGACTGCTCTTCAAGGTTCAGCTCTCCTGCTGGCCTTTTCCATAAAGACATCAGTTCAGTTCAGTTCAGTTGCTCAGTCGTGTCTGACTCTCTGCGACCCATGAATCACAGCACACCAGGCCTCCTTGTCCATCACCAACTCCTGGAGTTCACTCAAACTCACGTCCATCGAGTCGGTGATGCCATCCAGCCATCTCATTCTCTGTCGTCCCCTTCTCCTCCTGCCCCCAACCTTTCCCAGCATCAGAGTCTTTTCCAGTGAGTCAACTCTTCGCATGAGGTGGCCAAAGTATTGGAGTTTCAGCTTTAGCATCAGTCCCTCCAATGAACACCCAGGACTGATCTCCTTTAGAATGGACTGGTTGGATCTCCTTGCAGTCCAAGGGACTCTCAAGAGTCTTCTCCAGCACCACAGTTCAATTCTTCAGCACTTAGCTTTCTTCACAGTCCAATTCTCACATCCATACATGACCACTGGAAAAACCATAGCCTTGACTAGACGGACCTCTGTTGGCAAAGTAGTGTCTCTGCTTTTTAATATGCTATCTAGGTTGGTCATAACTTTCCTTCCAAGGAGTAAGCGTCTTTTAATTTCATGGCTGCAGTCAGCATCCGCAGTAATTTTGGAGCCCAAAAAAATAAAGTCTGACACTGTTTCCACTGTTTCTCCATCTATTTCCCATGAAGTGATGGGACCCCATAAAGACATACGTGTTATCTGGCCCACTTCTCTCTGAATTCCTGTTGCTTTTTTAGACAGTTCTACATAATTCAGTGCTTGTCTTGTCTGTTCTCTTAACAATTTTACATTAATTTCTTAAAATCTTTGTATTTCATAATAGTAGTGATGATTTATTAGGTACCTGTTATCACATTAATTATGTGTATCACCTCCAAGTTTCACAATAACTTTGTAAAGTATGTTTTTATCCCATTTCAGAGTTGAGAAGGTGGAAGCACAGATTGGTTAATAACTTGCCCAGTTAGCAAAGCCAGACTGGGAACCCAGGACTGTCTGATTCTAATTTTTATGCTCTCAACACTTGTCTCAGGCCTGCCTCTCAAGGGTAGACATGGCATTGTATATTTCTCTCTTAATTTTCACGTTATTGAGCATACAGTTGGGAACAGAGGAGTTAACATAAGTTCCTGAATGGTTCTGTGGTAGGCTTTTTATTTAACATTTTGTATTTTTTGGTAATATTTAAACATGGATGTTTAAGAACTCCTATTCTGTTTATTTTAATGTTTATTGAGCAGCAGCTCCATGCCAAGCCCTGTGCTTGTTGCTGTTGATACAGCAATGAGAATGAGTGTGGTTGAGTCTTCATCTTCCAGGTACTTACAAACCAACTGTGAACTCTGGTACATGGTAGGCACACAACTGACTGGTCTACCATATGAAGACTTGCCCTTGGGTCTTATTTCCAAAGTTGGTATTGGATTTGTGTGGACACAGCCATTTTCTCCTGGCTTCACGTTAAGCATGAATTTTCGTGGTGCCTGGCTAGATTCAACTTGTAAGGAAGAGATAAGGAGTAGAAAATCCACATGAATAGAAACTTACGAGAACTTTAACCAACTAAACAGCCACACGTGATCGATCTTTTGCATTTTTGAAATGTTTCTCTGTAATGGTATGCATGGTGAGGGTTTGAGTGCGTTGACTAGGGAGTCATTTCCAATTTTCTTTAAACAAAATACAGTTTTACTTAAACAAAGTAGAAGTACTAACTACTTTGAGAGGGTAGTACTTTAAGGAATTTTTTGTTCAGTGAAATCTTTATTAATGTTTCAAAATTCCTTAACTTTTGAACTCTTAGGAAATTTTTTGAATGTTTATGGAACCTTTATTGCTTTGCCTTTTCTGAGAATAAAATGCTGGATATTAGTGAAGCATTTTCTTTCCTTAAAATTCAAGGCCTTTAAAATTTCCGGGTGTATTCCTACATAGATTCTGCATGGTTTGTGACATTCAACTAGTGAAATAGAAAGTTATACTCCAACACAAAGTGTTGAAAAGTTTATAGCATATGAAATGAATTTTCCATACAATAGTCTTTAAAATAGGAACTCTTTTAAGGAATTCTAAAACTCAGAATATCTGAGCCATACCAACTAAGGGCTACATATTTAATTTATGAAAGCAGTTATTCTATGAAATATTAATTTATCTTTAAATATTTACACCATTACCTTTAGAAAACAAATTGAATAAATGCCATCTTTTTAAAGAATATATGCACATACCCACATATATGTATATATATGTATGTCTATTTCTGCTTTGAATACATTTTATTTTATAACTTTCACAGAACCTCTTTATTCATTTTTTATTTCCAGCTTTATTGTGATGTCACTGACATATAACATTATGTAAGTTTAAGGTGTACAGTGTTGATCTGATACCCTTTTATACTTATTGCAAAATAATTACCACCACAGCATTAGCTAACACCTTTATCACACCATATCATTAAACATGTCTTTTCTTTGGTGAAAATATTTAAAATATACTCTCTTAGCAACTTGCCAGTACAGTTGCCCCTTGAACAATGTGTGAGTTAGGGTGCTGACCCTACATGCAGTGGAAATCTGAGCAAAACCTATGATCAACTCTCTGTATACGCAGTTCCTCCATATACACCACAGTTCCTCCATGTCCATGATTCTTCTGTATCTGAGGTTCTGAATCTGAAGAGCCAACCAACCTCAGATTGTGTAGCATTGTAATATTTACTATTGAAAAAAATCTGCATATGTGTGGACCCTCATAGTTCAAACTTGTGTTGTTCAGAGGACGCTTTTGTGTATATGTGTGTGGGTCTGATATTTATATCACATCTTCTTTATCCATTCAACTGTTGGTGAACACTTAGCTTGTTTCCATATCTTGGCTATAGTAAGTAATTCTGCAATGAATTTGGGAGTATGGATAACTCTTTGAGATCCTGTTTTTGTTTCATTGGGATATATGCCCAGAAGTGTAATTGCAGGACCATGTAATAGTTATATTTTTTATTTTTTGAGAAACCTTCATACTGTTTTCACCGTGTACCAATTTACTTTCTCATCAGCAGTGTGCAAGTGTTCTCTTTTCTCTGTATCCTACTAACAAGTTATCTCTTGTCTTTTTGATGATAGCCATTCTAACAAGTGTGAAGTGACACCTCATTGTGGCTTTGATTTGTATTTTCTTGACGTTTAGTGATGTTGAGTATTATTTCGTATATACTTATTGGACATCTGTATGGAAAAAATGTCTATTCAGTTCCTCTCTCATTTTTAAATTGTATTAATCATTTTTTTTTTTTTTTGCTGTTGAGTTGTATCAGTTCTTTACATATTTTGGATATTACCCCTTTATCAGATATATTACTTGCACATATTTTCTCCTGTTCTTCAGGTTGCCTTTTCATTTTGTTGATGCTTTCCTTTGCTGTGCAAAACTTTTTAACTTGATGTAGTCCCACTTATTGACTTTTCATTTTCTTGCTCATGCTTTTGGTGTCATATACAAAAAATCATTGTCAAGGCTAATGTTGAGGAATTTTCCCCTGTTTTCTTCTAGGAGTTACAATTTCAGTGCTTATATTTAAATCTTTAATCCATTTCAGGTTAAGTTTTGTGAGTTGTATAGATAGGGGTCCAGTTCCATTTTTCTGTGTGTTGCTGTCTAGTTTCCCCAATGCCATTTATTAAAGAGACCATCCTGTGCTCATTGAGTATTCTTGGCTCCCTTGTCAAATAGTAGTTGGCTGTGTAAACATAGTTTCATTTCTTACCTCTCAGTTCTCTTCCACTGGGGAGACTGTATATATTTTGAGTATAACATAGTACCCCTGTGAGTTCTTTATGGTATATAGATGTATGTAGAATGTATAAACCATGATGGGCTTAATTAAGAGACATACTAAGTGGTAATATTTTATTTTTTTGTCATTTATATATCATCACCCACAAAATTTTATGATGTGATTCTGTTCACTCTTTTTGGCTTTTGGCTTGCCACCACCAAGATTTTCCTTCTAAATTTGCCCTCTTTTATTGAGTTGAAAGATTTGTCCCTCTCACTTACCCTCGTCTGGGTATCCATGTAAGAAATTTGCCGTCATGCCATGAAAAATGCCTGTAGCACAGACATATGCAAAGTATTACCACTCTGCTTTAATCACCACAGTAGAGTCACTCCATGAATAATTTGAGCCACAACATCCTGTTGAAAACCAGGACCTCTGGGTTGTGAGTCATCTGTTCTTTCTGTGGCAGGTGTTGGGGTCAGAGCACTTTGGATCTTTACTGTGGTTTGTAGAAAGGACAGTTAGCCTTAGAAGTCCCAAAGCTACTGCAGTCAGTGCACTTCATTAGACAAATACTTGTACTGGACTAGAGAGTTTGTCTTTCTCCCTTCAGACCTGGAGTGTAGGCTCTTTCTATAGTATTCATGTGGAAGCAACTGTTGATGAATTCTTGTCTCTCAGAGCTGGACCTTTAACCTTACTCACAAAACCAGCAAGCATTTTAACATACATCTAAACCTGTCAAGGTCTGTTTTATGGTGAGTCAGGTATGGACAGAGGTTGGAAAGGCCTGTGCTCTTGCCACCTAGTTCCCACATTTGATTTGGTTCAATCTTGTTGATATTTACATTTAACAATTGTCAAATTGAAAGTAAGTGGGGAAAAGGTCTATAGTGTAATATCATTGAGAGAAAGGCGATATGAGTACATGAAATATTGATTTGAAAATGATATAACTGTGGCTGAAAAATATCCATTACTTCATTTGTTTCTTTACTAATTTACCCATTCATTCAAACATTTCTGATTAGTAGCAATGAGGAAGCTTGTGATAAGATATAGTGCTAATTTGTAAGTGGCATATTGATTTTTTATGTATAGATACCTCAAAATTCCTGAGACTGCTTAAAATTTCTCTCTGAAATATAAAATATGTATGAATATAATGAGGGATAATTTCTTGAAATGCCATTTTTTTGGTCTTTCTCTTTGATTAGGAGACTGAAGAAAAGTGGAAAAGCAGCGATTCCACACTCTTGCAACCATGGGCAGTGTCTATATTCTGGCCTCCCTTGTCTCCAGAGAATTAGTTATTTCCTTGGATTTCTGTGGTTAGCAAAAGAAAGTCCCTTTAAGTCTTTGTTGGGAAGCCCTAGGACTTCTAAGGGAGGAGGCTGGAATTTCCTGTGATATGGTGAACAAGAAGCTCTAAATGCTGAACTGGACCCTTACCTGTGCCCACTGATGGGGCATGACAGTTTGAATGTCCAGGATGGAACACCAAGTAATGCTTGTCCACAGGCAAAGGGTCTGGAGTATAAAGATGGGAGATACTTCAAGCACAACAGCTACTACCTTCAGATGAACTGTGCTTGCTTAGACAAGGGGCCTCTCAGGGTGACCACCAAGATGCGTCTTCAAGCAGCAGAGCACCTTCTCCATGTTTCCAAGACTATGTAAACCCCTATGTGGTTCTAGAATCCCAAAGATGAGGGAAGAGTCCTCAACAAATTTAAGACAATAGGTGTTTGCTCTCATACCACTAGGCATGGTCATAGCTAGCTTTGTTTGGATTTAGAATAGTGTTCCTGTAACTTTACTCTGTGTGTGTGTTTGTATTAAATGGGATCTTATTAAAATGCAGATTCTGACTTAGTAGGTCTAAGATAGGGCCTGAAATCCTGTGATTCTAATTATTAGTAGTCCCCAGGTGACAAAAAACAAAAGGTGACACCCGACCTGCCTCTTGAGAAACCTGTATGCAGGTCAGGAAGCAACAGTCAGAAATGTACATGGAACAACAGACTGGTTCCAAATAGGAAAAGGAGTACGTCAAGGCTGTATGTTGTCACCCTGCTTATTTAACTTATATGCAGAGTACATCATGAGGAATGCTGGGCTGGAAGAAGCACAAGCTGGAA
Source organism: Moschus berezovskii (assembly GCF_049115385.1). Classification (NCBI taxonomy): domain Eukaryota; kingdom Metazoa; phylum Chordata; class Mammalia; order Artiodactyla; family Moschidae; genus Moschus; species Moschus berezovskii. Next base: position 50,360,254 of record NC_142466.1, on the reverse strand, counting down.
TCAAGATTGCTGGGAGAAATATCAATAACCTCAGATATGCAGATGACACCACCCTTATGGCAGAAAGTGAAGAGGAACTCAAAAAGCCTCTTGATGAAAGTGAAAGAGGAGAGTGAAAAGGTTGGCTTGAAGCTCAACATTCAGAAAACAAAGATCATGGCATCTGGTCCCATCACTTCATGGGAAACAGTGGAAACAGTGTCAGACTTTATTTTTTTGGGCTCCAAAATCACTGCGGATGCTGATTGCAGCCATGAAATTAAAAGACGCTTACTCCTTGGAAGGAAAGTTATGACCAACCTAGATAGTGTATTGAAAAGCAGAGACATTACTTTGCCAACCAAGGTCCGTCTAGTCAAGGCTATGGTTTTTCCCGTGGTCATGTATGGATGTGAGAGTTGGACTGTGAAGAAAACTGATCGCCGAAGAATTGATGCTTCTGAACTGTGGTGTTGGAGAAGACTCTTGAGAGTCCCTTGGACTGCAAGGAGATCCAACCAGTCCATTCTAAAGGAGATCAATCCTGGGTGTTCATTGGAAGCACTGATGCTAAAGCTGAAACTGCAATACTTTGGCTACCTCATGCGACGAGTTGACTCACTGGAAAAGACTCTGATGCTGGGAAAGGTTGGGGGCAGGAGGAGAAGGGGACGACAGAGAATGAGATGGCTGGATGTCATTGCCAACTCTATGGACATGAGTTTGAGTGAACTCCGGGAGTTGGTGATGGACAGGGAGGCCTGGCGTGCTGTGATTCATGGGGTTGCAGAGAGTCGGACACGACTGAGCAACTGAACTGAACTGAACTGAGGTGACACAAATGCCATTGGTTTATATATCACCTTTGAGTAGCAAAGTATAGAAGAATAATCGTGGTCAGTGTTCCACACTGGACAACTTAGGAACAAACTTACATGTACACACATCCACACATATGTTCATGCACATATACTAACATGGTATACACATATGTATCTGTGTATTTTCAATAGAGCATACTGACCTTTAACCAAATGGCAAGCTGTGGAACCACCTGCTTCAGAACTAAACTGTCTGATGTGTGTGTAAATGTTGCAGATCCCTGATTCCACCCCAGGCTTGATGCATCAGGATCTGGCAGAGCCTCCTGGCAATCATAACTACAAGTTGAGAAACTTTGGCTAGACTTGTGTATTTTCAATCTAGTTATACCTTAAACTTACGCTCATAGTTCTTCTAAGAATCCTTGTCTTTATTCCTAGAGACTCTGATTGAATTTTTCTAGGGTGGGGTCTGGGCTTTGGGTGTTTTTTTTTTTTTTTTTAAAGCTCTCCTGATGGTGGGACTATGTAGTCAAGATTGAGATCCACAAAGAGGTCAAAAGCTGTGCAGCTGGAGTCCGTCTTCACTGTTAGACTTGGCAGGCATACTTCCTAGCTGGGTGACCTGTTATAGCCACTTAACCTTTGAATCTCAGGTTCCTCATCCATAAATGGGGACTTGATAATGAGAACCTCACAGATGAGAGGGTGCAGGACAAATATTTTGTTATAGTGCCTTGCACATTGTAAACAGCAAGTAAAAGCCTTTATAATTCCATTTCTACTTGTATTCATGCTTATGCGTGAATTCTGTCTTTTATGAAGGATTTATCAAGAAACGTCACACTTCAGTCTGTGTCCAGTTTTTCACAAAACCAGAATTATGAAAATTTGAATTTGAGATATGTATTTGTTGTTAGTGTTCATGTATTTTATGGTAGAGTTAGTCACTGCTTTACTTCTTTCACATTTGTCAGTTGAAAGCAATTCATACTCACTATAAAAATGTTCGGAAAACTTAGGAAAAAGGAAAGTCCAATTCACCCATACTCCTTTTACCTGAGGTTAACTATTATTGTCTTTCATTTATTTCCTTCTCATATCTTTGAATATTCATATAGAATAATATGCATGAATGGCAAAGCTTGATATATGTGAATATTATAAAATTGGAATCATTACTATATATAATTTGTACCATGTGTTTTTAACATTAATATTTTGTCATAAATATTTACCTATGCTATTAAATATTCTTCAAAAATATGACTTTTAATTTCTACCTAATATTCTGTTACAGGACTGTACTATAATTTACTGAATCTTTTCCGTATTGTGGGATTATAATTGAGTGATAAATATTTTTGTACATAAATCTTTTACTACATCTATCATTTACTTAGGATAGATTTCTGGAAGTGGTATTATTGATTCAAAAGTATGAACACTTTTATGGCTCTTAATGCATATTGCCAAATAGCTTTCCAAGTTAAATTTCCAATAGCAATATATAAAAATACTTGCTTTTCTCACTCCTACTAGTATTATACATTACCCTTAAAAATATTATTACCATGTGATAGGAATTTTAATTTGTATTTTAAAAAGTTAAGCATGGTTTCCATTTTTCAAATGCTTAGCATCTGTCAGTTCTTTTTTCTTTTATGAATTTTCTGCTCATGTTCTTTCCCTTCTTTTTCTATTGACCTAGTAGCATTGATCTTGTTGATTTGTAATTTTTTCACTTAGTATAGATGTTCATCCTTTATCATATTTATGGTTAATAGTTTTCACTAATTAATCATTTAACTTTTTTTACTTAGATTCTTTTTTGTCACAAAAGTTAAAAAAATCATTGTATTCAAATATGTCAATACCTACTTTGTGATTTGGCTAATTGTCTTATTGTGTAAATGGCTTTTCTAAACCTCAGATCTGTTAAACAGCTTCCTATGTTTTCTTGGGTATATTTTAAGAAGTATGTTACTCTTTTAGCTGTTACAAATGTTGTTTTGGCATATGATATAAGACATGACTCTGACTCTGAGCTGACTGGCAGAGAACCAAGCTCTGGATCTGTAGGTTGTATGGATCTCCTAGGATGGGCTGCAGAAACTTTCTCGTTTATTTTTGTTTTATTTGGCATAGAGCTAATGGAGAAGGGAGTGATTTTGTTTTAATCCTGATATGGGATTATTTATGACATTCTCTTCTTGCCCCACCTTGTTTGCTAGGAGCTCCTATTAGAAGAAGAGATCGTCAATTATATTTTTTAACTTTGGTCTTTAAATATCTAGGGCTCCCCCAGTGGCTCAGCAGTAAAGAATCCACCTGCAATGCAGGAGATGCAGGAGACCCGGTTCGATCCCTGGATGGGGAGGATCCCGTGGAGGAGGGCATAACAACCCACTCTAGTATTCTTGCTTGGAGAATCCGATGGACAGTGGAGCCTGGCAGGCCACAGTAACATGGGGGTCTCAAAGAGTCCAACACGACTGAAGTGACTGAGAATGCTCGCATAAATATCTAATTTCACCATATTATGTTTGAGGAATGTGGCTTATATTTTTAAAACTTCTGTGTATCTTGTCATGTAACAAAATAATTGTCTCATTTTTGTTTTTAACATAGTTGAATGAAACAGAGAGTTCGGTAGAGCTTGTTATGAAGAGCAGCAGAGACCCTCTGGCCCCAACTTTCTATCATCTCTACCTTCTCAGAGGTCAGTTGTTCCAGCTCTTAGAAGTAAGTTCTAAGAGAATCTGCTCAGTGTCTTCACAAGACATACTTGTATTGCTGCTTCCCACAATGGAGGGGGAGGACTTATCTTTCTGATTTCCCCAGACACACAGACGTGCTCAGGGACCTCACCCCACATGGATACGAATATCACACTCTTTTCATTCCCCTCTGGTATATTTTCATATTTATGGGGCAACTTTGGTTTTGTTTCTATTCAGTGCTTATATTCTCAATATCCATCAATACAACTCACAGCCAGGGAGCACTTGGACGGAGCTTATTGATTGTTGATGTTGCTGTATTTTGAGCTGACTGGGCTGTTTTACTCTTGTTAAGTCTTCCTTTTTGGACTGGTCAAGTATGCTAGATAAAGCTCTTCTAATTTCCTGCTTGGAGGAGGTATAAAATCTTATTGTCTGAATTTTGGGAACTGCTCAAAGAAAGAGAGATTGGTGGTCTTCAGAATGTCCTCAATCCCTTTACTTTGAGAATGACTCAGTACACCTATTCTCACCTGTATCTGATGCCTCCTTGTCCAGGATGTTCTGTTGTGCTCTCTCTAGAGCTTTAACTTCTAGTGTTATGAATGGGTTGGGGAAGCTTGAGAGGAGGGCGGGGCAGTTGTCTGGTCACATGAAGTCATGGAGAAGACTTGGGAATCTTCTTACTTCTTAAACAGACTCACACAAATCCTTCTTTTGTCTGACTGTCACTCCCATTTACAGAGATAGCTGGTGCAGCCAGTTTTGGAGTCTTTTGGGTGTTCTTCAGGATAAATTGGATTTTTCATGGTTTTTCCCACTATCAACTTAGTATTCTGCTTTCTTGGGTCTGTTAAGTCAATTACCATGGGTCATCTGCTTTCTAGCTTCCTGAATTAGGTGATGGTTGTCTTTTCTCTTGCTCTTTGCTCTAATGGGCTATATCTTTATAAAAATCCTTTAATTGTCATTTTGTGGAGAATCTTGGGGGCAGTATATGCAAATACAAGCACTCACTTTGCTTTCTTTACCTGGAAGCCCTTTTTTTCTTTATTAAAGAAACTTATATGTTCATTTTAGAAAAATCAGAAAATAGAAGGTAGACAAAATATTTAAAAATCACTCAATCTCACTTCCTAGTCATACCCTTTGTTAATACCATTTTGATATATAACTTTTAAGATACATTTTTGGAATATGTTTATAAAGAAATGAGTTTATTATATGCAGACTTCTGGTAACATCTTTCAAGATCATCTTAAGCTGGTAATAATATAAATTTACTTAATTCTTCATAATCTTTTTATATTTTCATAATATTCTTAATTGAAAAGACTAAAAAAGATTATCTAGATAGTTTTGTAAATATAGTTACAATGCTGAATACAAATAATTGTGGAAAGGAAAGATGTGTTAAAAATAATAGTTTCAAATACAGTTATATTTGAGCTTTTAGCTACCATCTTATATTAGAGCTTAAGAAAGGAAGTAGAGGACTGTGAAGTCTAACCTGGCAAATCCATTGTTTTAGATAAAGGGATGTCAAGAAATTCCATTTTGTTCTTGAATTTAATAATTAGAAAATGTAATTTAAAAGTTTTTGTTTAATTTATGTAGTGAAGGCAAGCAAAAACAACATGGAAAAAAAAAAGAAACAGTCACGAAGCAAATACATTACAAGTTCAGTTCAGTTGCTCAGTTGTGTCCGACTCTGTGAACCCATGAACCACAGACGCCAGGCCTCCCTGTCCATCACCAACTCCTGAAGTCCACCCAAACCCATGTCCATTGTGTTGGTGATACCATCCAACCATCTCATTGTCTGTCATCCCCTTCTCCTCTTGCCCTCAGTCTTTCCCAGCATCAGGGTCTTTTGAGTCAGCTCTCTGCATCAGGTGGCTGAAGTATTGGAGTTTCAGCTTCAACATCAGTCCTTCCAATGAACACCCAGGACTGATCTCCTTTCAGATGGACTGGTTGGATCTCCTCAAAGTCCAAGGGACTCTCAAGAGTCTTCTCCAACACCACAGTTCAAAAGTATCAATTCTTCGGCACTCAGCTTTCTTTATAGTCCAACTCTCACATCTATACATGACTACTGGAAAAACCATAGCCTTGACTAGATGGACCTTTGTAGGCAAAGTAATGCCTCTGATTTTTAATATGCTGTCTAAGTTGGTCATAACTTTCCTTCTAAAGAGTTCAGTTCAGTTGCTCAGTCGTGTCCGACTCTTTGCGACCCCATGAATCACAGCACGCCAGGCCTTCCTGTCCATCACCAACTCCCGGAGTTCACTCAAACTCATGTCCATTGAGTCGGTGATGCCATCCAGCCATCTCATTCTCTGTCGTCCCCTTCTCCTCCAACCCCCAATCCCTCCTAGCGTCAGTCTTTTCAAGTGAGTCAACTTGTTGCATGAGGTGGCCAAAGTATTGGAGTTTCAACTTTAGCATCAGTCCTTCCAATGAACACCCAGGATTGATCTCCTTTAGAATGGACTGGTTGGATCTCCTTGCAGTCCAAGGGACTCGCAAGAGTCTTCTCCAGCACCACAGTTCAAAAGCATCAATTCTTCGGCGATCAGCTTTCTTCACAGTCTAACTCTCACATCCATACATGACCACTGGAAAAACCATAGCCTTGACTAGACGGACCTTGGTTGGCAAAGTAATGTCTCTGCTTAAGTGTCTTTTAATTTCATGGCTGCAGTCACCATCTGCAGTGATTTTGTAGCCCAGAAAAATAAAGTCAGCCACAGTTTCCACTGTTTCCCCATCTATTTGCCATGAAGTGATGGGACCAGATGCCATGATCTTAGTTTTCTGAATGTTGAGCTTTAAGCCAACTTTTTCACTCTTTTTCAATTTCCTCAAGAGGCTCTTTAGTTCTTCTTCACTTTCTGCCATAAGGGTGATGTCATCTGCATACCTGAGGTTATTGATATTTCTCCCAGCAATCTTGATTCCAGCTTGTGCTTCTTCCAGCCCAGAGTTTCTCATGATGTACTCTGCATATAAGTTAAATAAGCAAGGTGACAATATACAACCTTGACGTACTCCTTTTCCTGTTTGGAACCGGTCTGTTGTTCCATGTCCAATTCTAACTATTGCTTCGTGACCTGCATACAGGTTTCTCAAGAGGCAGGTCAGGTGGTCTGGTTTTACATTACAAGGGAAAAACACAAACACTCATGCAAAGTTTTCTTTTACTTTTTGTAATTGCCTTTCAGTCTCTTGCAAGTTAGTTAAATTGATTGGATCACACTGCCAACCACAGTAAAAGCCAATTTTCTTGTTCTAAATGTATTTCATGTAGGAATGACTCCAGTCAATTTTTTCTTTAAAAAATGCCATTTCTCCAAAGATCTCTGTAAAAATGTGGATGGCTCATTTTTAAAAGATATTTTACAAAGATAGCTCAAAAATATTCATTAAGAATGGAACAATAGATTAGAATATACACCTTTTTCATTGTGGGTCAACTGAATTATATTCTGTATTTAAAAGTGGACACTAATTATTGTGCATGTGTTTGCAAGGCATTAACATGTATATATATATATATATGTGTGTGTGTCTATGTATCGGTTTCCCAGGTGATGCCGTGGTAAAGAATCCATCTGCCAGTGCAGGAAACAGGGGTTCATTCTCTAGGTCAGGAAGATCCACTGGATAAAAAATGGCAATCCGCTCCAGTTTTCTTGTCTGGGAAATCCCGTGGACAGAGAAGTCTGGTGGACTACAGGCCATGGGGGTCATGAAGAGTCAGACACGACTTGAGTGACTAACAGTGGCAACAATAGCGTTTTCTATGTCAGTGTATATATATATATATGTATGTATACTGTTTAGTCGCTCAGTATACATACATATATATATGTATATACATATATATATACACACACACACACTCATTTACATATACATGAATATGTATAAACACATATCATCTCTAATCTTTCCAATGATAAGTGCAGAGCATGCATTATCCAGTTTATTTACTACATAGTAAAGGGAAGGCTTGACGAGGTTAAGTAATTTGTCTATGTTTATTTAGCTCATATGCAACAGATAATAGACTCAAATCCAGATCTTCTGATAATATATTCTGTGCTCCTCTACAAGGTGGTACCTTGGATTAAAGATCCATATATTTTCCCCCAATTGAAGTATTAAACTATGCCCCAGTATAATTCTCCTTCCAGGTGCTAATATTTGGAAAACTGTCAAGTTCTTCCAAGTAAGTATTTCAATGATTGAAAAAGTTCTAGGGGGTGCTGTCTTGAGAGATGCTAAATACACCTTTCTGGCAGCCTTTAACATGCTGATTGTGTTTTGAATTGTTGGAGGGGTCATTTACCCAGTTTTACAAACTTGACTGTGCAACCCTTTTTGTTTCTGATACACCTGAAATCGACTCTCTTGGAATCCTTATTTGGGACATTATGTTTCAGTGACCACCATACATTGCACTGCAGGATCTAATGTACTGAGTTTTGAAACTTCTTTCCTCCTTATGAAGGACAGACAAGAAAGGTGGGAAGGAAGGAGAAAAAGAAGAAAAGAGAAGAGAGGGAGCTTTAACCATAGGCAGTGTCCTCTTTGCAGTCATTAGGTTATGTCATTCAAAGAGATTTTCTGTGGTTTTGAAAATTATGACAGACAAATAATAAAAGCTTTGATGAGTGAGAGAGTATGTTTTATCTGTCTTTACATGCATGGTGCCTAACACAACCTGTCACCGAGTCGGTTTTTCCATAAATTGATGATCTGGAGAATGAATGAGTGAACAGAAGTGAGAAGTCTGAGGTCTGGAAGTCCCAGGTGAGCTTGGGTGTCCCCCTTGATCTCTCTGCTCCACCTGGGTGAAATGGAGGTGGATCCTTTGTTGCAGGGTGTTATAAGGATAGCATGGATGGTGAAGTTCTTACAGCAGCATCTAAAACAGAGTAGCAGCCTGCTACACTGCTCAGTGACCATCCTGTTCTCTTTCAGGTGAAGATTTTGTGCTTCATACAACACTGGCATTTTGTTTCAAAACTCCTCTTTCTTAGAGACATTAAAGGTGAGGAAAACAGATATCTAAAGATTTTTTTATTCTTAATATTCATTTTCTGAATATCTCAAGGATTTTTTCCTTCAAATAAGTAGTCTCCATCCCATCCTGTTATGTACTTTTTTTTTTTTGCACAAGATAATAGGCTGTCTAGACTTAATTCTGAGTGTTGATTGAGGCTGCAGAATGTTCACATTTCTCTTCAGTATAAATATGGAAGTTGTTTTTAATAACGTTACTCAGATGGTAATCAGCAAAGAAACTCTGTGTGATGTTTGGCTAGGAAAGAGGAAAATTAACATATAAAAAATTGTGGGCCCTTCATTACGTGGGGCACCAAAGGAACCCCTTGGGAAGAGACAGGCAGGAAACAGTAGGAGGTGGGACAAGGTTCATATTACTAGCTCATAACTACCATGATTTCTTTCTAAAAACTAACAGAATCTATGCAGGTACTGAATCTAACATTTTCATTCCACCATGTTTTTTCTTTCTTTCTCATCTGCCTCTGTTCTCAGCCGTGGTCAAGTTATGAACGATTGAAACATAGCTGACTTTACCTTCTGCCGTTTACTTAACATTTTGAAAGAGAACAGAGAGAAGTGGTCAAGAAAACCCCTAGTAATTCTGCAATGATTTTTTTCCTTTTTCCTCCTCATCTGTGGAATAATTCTGTGCACCTTGCGTTTGTGTGTGTGGTGTGTGTGATGACACACCCTAAAGGAAAATGCCTTTCAGAAAAGACCAGGGACAGAGTGTCTGATTTCCCAACCTGATAAGGCTTACCAATAGAAGGAGGAGAAAGAGAGTTAATTTTAGGGGCTGAATGTAAACACTTTTTGTTGCCTCTGTGGCCTTGCAGTCTGAAATACTGCACGATTGGATTTCTCAAATTTCTGTGCACTTCTTAGCTAGATTTTTGAGCTGATGGTATGCTGATGTCTCTCTTACCAGCAACAGCGAAACCATCTCTATGTATATGCTTCTTTCATCTGTGTGGATGGATTGCTTTCTTCCAAAAGGCTTTAGCTCCTGCAGGTGGCTGTACTCTTGAGTCACTGAGTCACTTTTCATTCTTTTTCACAGGAGAGGTAGGGTAGGGTCCTTGTCTGAGAACAAGCCTGTTCTTTAAGCCATGATGAACTCACAGCATGCGTTTAATACATTTAGGGATATCTGCATGTGGTTGGTGTTTAGCTAATTAATTGCGTTTGGATAAAGGCTGGACTCTCTTCCTCTCTTCTCCATGTTTCTATCAAATGGCCTCCCCTTTTGTGTTACTGAGTCTCTCGTTTCTGCCCAGAGATCTTCCTTTCCTTCAGCACTGCTTACTGCTTACTGACCCACCTCCATCATGGACAAGCTTTGGAAGTCACCAGTTTAGTGCTAGGGAATGTGAGGGGCTTGGCAGATCTAGGCTCCTCTTTAAGGATGAGTGTGGTGGAAATGCTCCTGGGCTGGGAGTCAGAGACCTGATTCTTTCACTTACTGGCTCTGACCACTGAGCAAACCTTAGAGCTAAAACTTCTTTTTATAATCTGTCAAGTAGAGTAGCAATATATGGATACATGGTTTCATGAGTTTCAAAATAATAATAATAATAATAATAATGGCTATAAAGAACTTCCCACTGGAGAAAGCCCTGGGCTTCTATAGCTATTGTGACTTAAAAAGAAATATGTCCCTGCTCAGAGTCTTTTTCCACATTGCATCAATCCTCCACTTTCCTCTGCCTGTAAAGTCCTTTCCACCATCAGGGCCCGTCTTTATTCTATCTACTTTATAACGCTTTCCCCTGGTGCTTTGACCAGTTGGTCTCTCAGTGTTCAAATTGCCTGTATGCTTTACTGACAGAAGAATTTTTTTTTATCACTTGAACAAATACAGCTTTGTGTTTGGTTTAACGTTTCTGCTTGTAGCACAATAAATTGATCCTACTTCTGACCAGTCCCAGCAGTGTCATATTCAGAAAATATTCCATACATAAATCTGATGTCTAAAAATAAACACACATCTTAAAAAAATTTTTGTTTTGATGTGAGCTATTTTTTAAGAAGTCTTTATTGAATTTGTTACAATATTGCTTCTCTTTTACGCTTTGGGGTTTTTTCTTTTTTTACCTCGAGGCATGTGGAATCTTAGTTCCCTGACCAGGGGTTGAATCCACACCTCCTGTGTTAGAAAGTGAAGTCCTCATCACTGTATCACCAGGGAAGTCCTCATTAAATCTTAACTGCCACTTTTCTACAAACAGCCAAGGACATGACAGTGCATGACACTCATCACAGCATCACAGTTACTCTGCTCCCTTTTCCAGACTCTGTGCCCCATGCCGACTCCTGTTTCATCAGTTCCTTTCTTCTATCCTTCAGGGTATTTGTTTTCTTCAGTGAGTAGTTCTCTAAAGTTTCTAACATATATTAAATTTGGCATTCTGGCCTTTAGAAAGAAGAGTATCTGTTCGGATTCTTCACGGTGACTTCTTAGTGCAAAAGTATACTAAGCATGCGGTAGGCGTGCCCTCAGTGATAGTGGTATTGAATCTGTCCCATAATAACCATGTGGCTTTTGTGATGAAGTCAGATTGGTGGTGGCTGCCACAGTCTTTGGGTCTCACAGTGACTTCCAGGGCTGGGAATGGCTGTGTTAGAGGCTGGAAAAGTATAAGATACAAAGAGTCTTCCTTCCATGACCATCTCTGTGTTTGCCACCTGTCAGCTGGTCAAGGCCTGTTGCCCACCGTGGAGTCAGTGGCTGGTGGGGTGTAGGAATCGGGTCCAGCAGCCTTGATCCGCTGTCTCTTCCTCCTCCTTGGCCAATCTCCATTGCAGCTCACCCAGTTGGTCAAGTGATCAGGGCTCACACAGTCACTTTTTCTGGGGAGAGGAGCCTCCTGAGCACATCTCCCACAAAATGGGTGTTACTGCCCAGCCAGCTATTGGAGCACCTTACATTTGTAAAGAATTCCCAGTTTGCAAGCCAACGACATATGTTGGTATGATCTAATACTCCAAATTACCATGGAAAGCAGACATTTAGGGCTCTGAAATCCCTTTTTCCTAGATGAGAGAAGGGAAACAGGTATACAAAGTTTCCTCTGTTTTTTACCAGCCACAGGCTGCCTTTCTGCAGCCCTCTCCAGTATATTCCTGTTCCAATTCTTTAGTTTACCTAGTGCTTAACTTTTTTTTTTTCATGTCTTCTACCCTTTAGGATTTGTCAGCATGGGTCTGTCTTACCTGTATATTTTCTGGGCAAAATCCTATCAGTCTAATCTCAGGGAAGGGAATTCAGAAGGATTCTGAATTTATTATGTAAAATGCTTCTTCTCGATGGTGTTGACAACCACATACCTATTAGAAGCCAGGCTTGGGAGCACAGATGGTAGCCAAAGAAATGAAGATCACTTGGAAAGAGTCTCTTCTTTGACATGTGACAAGACGAAAGGCACACCTGGACTTTTATGGGGGAAGGAAATGAAAGGGAAATGATTTTAGGAAAGATGCAGCTTTAACTAGCTCCTCCCAATCCATGTGGGTTAACTCTTAAATGCGAGTCCTGCACTGTCTACCTGTGGTTTTATGAACATCATCTGGTTAAGAGACACAAACCTGCCCTTTAATAAGTTAAGCAAACCTGTCACTGGGTTCCAGCTGTATTTTACTGTTTTCACTCTTCGGACCTGTGTTTCTAGATTTGAATAATGAAAAATGGATGGTTGCTTGAAGTCATAGGTCACAAGCTGGTAAGCTTTGGGCTTCATTTAACCTGCAGATGTGTTTTATTTAGCTTACTTAGAATTTTTAAAAAAGAGGGGAGAGAAAGGAGTTAGTTTCCAACATTTGCAGGTTGTGACATTTCGGGTAAAATTGTATTTTTAGCCTCTTTAGAAAATTACTTTATCTGGGACCTTTGGGATCGAATAATTATTACACATCAGTGTTTGTTTAGAGCCAGTGAGGGTCCTGTGGGTAGTCATCTGTCTCGGTCCTCCTGGGCTGCCTCTCTCATATATGGCACTTACCGAGCCCCTGGACATTTTGAGTTTCCCACCCCTCCCCTAAAAGTCACTCTGCCTCAAAACTCTTTTATTTAAGTTTGGCATCAGGCAACATAGAGACATAATTTGAAGCTGAGGGACAGAGGGGAGGAAGAAGAAGAAGGTTGCCCAGGGAATCTCTTTAGGTTTCACTTTTCTTTTTCCATTCCTCCTCTCCTCTCTCATAGGTAACTTAATTCAGACCAGAATATTACAGTGCACGTTGGAAGCAAGCCAGGTTTGTCCCAGGAATGATAGGTTATGACAGTGGTTCTCAATGCTGGTTGCACACTAAATTTTATGCAGACATTTAGAACATACTGGAGTCTGGGCTTCACTCTGGACCAATCAGATTAGTCTCTGAGAGTGGGACCTGGACATCAGTAATTTTGAAAGCTCTTTAAGTGCACTGGTAGTTGAAAACTCTTGGGTTAGGCCTTAGAGGAAGTTTGTAGAGTCTTTCAGATCTTTGAACTTAAGAATGCTCTTTACCATTTTGCTAGGCAGATGCAGAGATGTTTCTCAGATAATGAACACTCTAAGTATCTGTGTGCATCCATGCGTTCTCCTCACCACTTCCCAGAGTTCCCTGGGAAGATCGAGGGCGGGTTTCTTCTCCATCAACATAAGGGGTGCAGTCCAACATCTAGTCTCCTGCCACAGTGAAACTGGTATGTGTAGCACCAAATGTCGTTTGTTTTCACTATCCAATGGCCAGCTGCTCCAAGTTCATGACACTTTTTCAAAGCATTAAGGATTCTTTAACTCACACACAAACTGCCAGTAGAATAATAACAAGAATATGTTATCTTTTTCACTCAATAAAGTATTAGAGCAAAACAAAACATTCTTTTTTAGCTTCAAAACAGATCTTAGCAATGCAGACTGGAAAATTTTACAGTTATTTATAGGGAAGTAGGATTAGCAGACAGGGCTTGTCTTTCTGGCACCAATTCTATCTGGTTTTCAAATGCTACTTTTCCCTCCGTGGGTCAGAGCCACATGTGTGAGTAATTCTCAATAAGATGAATAACTGATATGTGGTTAATGGGTACCTCCTGCAAGGGTGGATGGTTTACCTCAGACATTCCTAATCCTGGCTGATCCTTCTATTTCCTCAGACACTTAAGAAATAGATAGATATTCTGGGGCCCACTTCATACTGCACCAGACTTTGTGAGAGCGTGAGGCCTGGGCATCTGTGTTTTTAAAAAGAACCACCCCTGTTCATCCCTAATATGTCTCCTCATATATTACTGGCAGAATTGTAAATGGAAGACCTTTGTTTGAAATCCCGTTTGATTCTGTCAGTCAAGATGTAAAATACACTTCCCTTTGAGCTAGCAATTCTGCTTCATCCTGTGGCTGTATTTGCACAAGTATCAAATATACATGCAAATCTGTGATAGCAGAAAGCTGGAAACAACGTCAATATTTGTTAAAGTGGAGATGGCTAAATAAATGAAAATATATCTGCACAGTGAAGTACTACTTAATTAAAAATAATAAGTTAGATCATTGTGTGTTGATATGGAAAAATATGTGTGTATATTTTAAGTAAAGAAAGTTGCAGAATAATTTGATTAGTTTGATTCTCTATGTGGGTGTCTATGTATATTGGTGTGTGTGTGTTTGTGTACACATAAACACATACATATTCATATTCAAACATACAGATGTACACATGCACATTCAGATACATCCCTACATCTAGTTAGTTAACTTCTGGAACGATATGCTGTTAACCATTTGAATTTATTTGAGTGTGTTTCCTAAGCCTTTCAGTGTTGATCAGAAATGTCTGGTAACCAATGGGCCTACCTGCTAATGTTGGATTCTTAGGCCAAGCCCACGAACCTTGGAACCTCCCAAAAGATAGTCTGTGACTGTTCCTAGTTAAGTGAGGAGAGAGCTACTGCTCTGGTCCTGTTAGGGGATCTCCATGAATGATGGGTGACAGTTTGTCAGGTGACAGTTCCTCATAATTTCTTCTCCTTTATTTCATGGATGAATCAAATTCAGAAATAAGTTTTTAGAATCTAAGGGGTGATCTTGCTTTCCTAGTGGAAATAATATTTAAATGACTTTGACCTTTGAATCTTATTTCATGGGTTCATTAAAATAACTTCTTTTTACCTTTAATCAGTGTAAAGAGGACTTTTAAAATGATGATAATTCATTTGAACCCCTTGTTTAATTTCAGCAAAGCAGGGGATTGGGGAAGGTCCTTATACTTGTTAGTATGTAGGACTTCAGAGGATGGGGCACAAACATAATTTCTCCCTGAAATGAAAGGACTCTTTCCTTGATCCTGCTATCTAACTTCTCCTTCCTTTCTTCATTTCCAGTTAGCTGGACATCACATGCAAGAAAGAAGTGAAAAAACACTTAAGTACCGGGCATTGTGCTTCATAGAAATTGTTTTATCACTTGCCTGAATAACCCTACAGAGAGATATTATTCTCCTTTCATAATTGAGAAAATATATTGAGAGGATTTTGTGTTGTCCAAGATCTCATGCAGTTAGCAAATGCTGGAACTAGTGTTGGGCTTCTATCTACCTAGATCTCTTCTGGTGCCTCTAGCAAGCAAACCCCAAGCTAATAGTTTTTATAATAATATTATCTTGGATATTAAAACAATGCAGGAGTCACTTTATCAAGATTGGAAAATGCTGATAGCATCCTAAAGTGCTAATAACATTTTTGCAATCAAATTCCCAAATAACCCTTTTTGTAAAGGTCTTTCTTACATTATGTGGAATGGCAGCAGAATAATATTTTTGATATTTTCCCAAGTGCTTTTCCCCAAGGATTTTATCCCTTTGTCTCTTTTCCAGTTCAACCATGTGGACTGGAAGTATTTGTTGCCTTAGGGAAGGACCATTATAATAGCAATCATACAATCTGTAGTAGTTTGCTAGGGCTGCCATAACCAAGTATTCCAAATGGAATGTCTTCATTAACACAGGTTTGTTGTCTCACCGTTCTGGTATCTGGAAGTCCAAAATCTGAGTGTTGACAGGATTGGTTCCTTTTGTGGGCTTTGTTCCAGGCCTCACCCCCTGCTTCTGGGGGTTGGCTGGCAGTCTTTCATCTTCCTGGCTTGTAGGTACATTATCTTCACATGGCATTCTTCCCGTGTTTGTGCTTCTGTGTTCAAATTCCCCTATTTTATAAGGATCTCTTTACACTGAATTTAGGGCTCACCCACTCTAGTATTAGCTCATCTTTACCAAGTACATCTCCAACAATCCCATATACAAATAGGGTCATATTCTGAGATATGAGGAATCCCTGAAGCGTTTGGGGTATCTGAGGACTGAAGAGTCCTAGGCCGTATTTCTCCAGTGGATGGTAAGACCTCAAGGATAAATGACCGGGTGGGAATGTTGGATCCACACAGAGAGGCCCTCAGCTTACAGGGGCAAGAACAGCAGAGCGGTGCTTTGTGGCTGAGCTGGGCCTGGAAGAGGCAGGGTCTTCCAGGGTCCATGATTCTTTCTTAAACACCGTGATGCACTGGGCAGCGGACTGCATCCATGGACTGAGAAGATCCCCCAAGACTCAGAGCAAGCGCCAGACCAGAAGGGTCTTTTTAGACAGGAAGGAGAAGGAATGCAGTTGCCCTCTGTATGGAATGTGGAGGAAGCAGTGACATCAGTTGTTATCTGACTGTGGGAAGACTCAACCCTTCTCTCCTTCCTCCACTGGAGTGGTTGGGTCTGGAATGTGAGCTTGAGGGAGCCAGCTAGGAGAGAAGGAAGCCCAGAATTGTTCATGCCAGCAGCATTCAAAGAGGAAAAAACCCCAGGAAGGTAGGGGTGGTTGGGGAGGCTCTGGGGTGTGGTCTTCTCAGACAACCCCAGAGGAAAAATGGGCAACTTCCCAGGGTGACTGTTTAGTGAACAAATCGATGGCCTATTAGCCAACAGTTCACTGCATGTTGGGGAAAAACAAATATGAACTGTTTTCCTCCCCATTGCAGTTCGTGGGTTGAAACACTTTCATAATGAAATGCTATGAGACACTAGAAGCCAGGTAGATCACTGAGTTTTTCAAGTAAAAACAGACTTTTCTAAACATTGGCAACAATTTCCTTTGTAAATAGGTTTAACCTTAGACCTTCTGTCATCTCTTATTTTTACACAGGAAATTAATTTCTCCATCTTCTTGGTGTTTGAGGGAAGAGGGAAAAAGTTGAAAAAGTCTCTGGGATTTCAAAAAACTGCCATATAAACTTTAAAATTAAACAGATGTTATGTGAATCACATGTAAATTGGAGCCATGGGAACCTGGGTCGTAAACTGAATGGGATGTTCTGAAGCAGGCAAAGAAGTGGATTTTTTTGGCAATTATTGGGGGCCTCATGGATCAGAAATACCAAATGGAGGTGGATCTTTGTGTTTCAGCAAGAGTTAGAGGATATTCTAAGCCATAAATCCTTTCCAGAAGATTCTAAACTTCCCAAGGGCAGAGGCCATGTCCCACTCCACTGTCTAATCTCGGCACCTGGCAACTGCCTGGCACACAGCAGACACCCAGGCCATTTACTGGGATCAAGTGCATAGTCAATAGTAGGTAACTTAAGTGCTGAGGTCCCTGTGGTTGACCCTAGTTTCATTCTTTGCTGCTTTAGTCTAGATTTTCCCAGAAGCACAGGCTGAGGTGAGGACTTGGGTGTGGATAGTATATTTTGGAGGTGATCCCAAGAAGCAGAAATGAAGGAGAGGTGAGGAGATGGGAACAGGCAAAAGAAAACAATAGAGGCCTCTATTGAGACCTCTGCTATAGGCAGTTGGGGGGGTTTGTTTTACAGGACCCCTTTTGAAAGTTACAAAATGCCTCCAGGTTTGTCCATCCCATGGACAGAGGTTGATCCAGCACAATCATGGGGCTTCAGGAAACATCATGGGTCCTTGTTATCCACTGTATCCGGTCCCTCATGTCTGTGGAACTTTTCAAGGCAGAAAGGCAGAGAGAGGCACTTATATACACTTGCAGGGGGACAGTCTATGAATTATGGGCAGGAACTAGAGTCGGAGGTGGGCCAAGAGGGTGTGATGTGGGACACCAAGAATGTTTTCTCCACCCACTGAAACATTACGTACTTTCCTCCTCCTTTGAGGAAGATTGTTTTATTTGGTCTATCCTGGATGCTATAGAAACAGATTCACCCTTCATTTGAACTGATTAACTTTGTTATTTAGATTCACAGAGCTGGAGACTAAGGTTATCAGAAAATATCTGGGCATGTTCTGCCTCCATGGTCCTTAGGGACCTGCCACACTCTTCATGGGAGAGATTCCTGGAGGGTCTTTCCATCCCAAGTCTGGGCCCCTCAGCCTTGGCACTCTACCTGTCTTACCGCTTCTTACAGTACGTATTGGCCCTTCCCCACTAATCTCTGTCTGTATCTTTGCTCATTCGAGTTATTCGTCAATCAGTTCACCAAAAAGCTGTCTTTCTATTTTTATACCCCTTTCTAGCTGTTGTGGGTTGAATTGTGTCTTGTCTCCTTCCCTTAGCAAATATTTATTTTGAAGCCTAACTCCCAATACTTGAGAATGTGATTTTATTTGTAAATGGGGTTGTTGCAGATGTAACTTGGGAAGATACCCTGGAGGAGGGCATGCATTACAGTATTCTTACCTGGAGAATCCCCATGGACAGAGGAGCCTGGAGGCTACAGTCCATAGGGTCGCACAGAGTCGGACACAACTAAAGCGACTTAGCAGATGTAATTAGTTAAGATGAGGTCACACTGGCGTAGGGTGGGTTCCTAATTCACTAGGAATGGTGTCCTCAAAAGGGGGAACATTTGGAGCCAGAGACAGACGGGTATAGAGGGAAGACATACGAAGATGTCCAGGCCATCTGCAAGGCAAGGAGAGAGGCTTGGAACGGCTCCTTCCTCATACCTCTCAGAGAATTCAACCCTGCAAACAACTTGATTTCATACTTCAGCCTCCAAAATTGTCAGACAGTACATTTCTGTGTTTTGGCTATTTTTTCAGTGGGAGTTAATTATGGTGGCCTTAGCAAGTAAATATGTTTTCAGCTCCAAGCCCTCATCTTCCATGAATTTTGGTGGATTATACAGAGCCCTGGATCAGGGGTTAGAAATTCTGAGTCTAGTCTTGGTACCTCTCACTAAGAAATTGTGTAATGTAGGCAAGTGTCTTAAGCTCTTTTCGTCTCTTTCTTTGAAACACAAAATAAGGATGATGACCATCCTGCCCCTGTTGGCTCCAAGTGGGGCTGTGAGGATCACATGTGATCCTCGCATATGTGGAAGAGGGTTTGTAATCTGGAAAGCTGTATGTTAGTGCACGAAGGGGTGTAAAAAAGATGAATGCACTGAATCCTGATCTGGGAGTCAGTGATCTTGAAACAGTCATTTATTTCCTTTGAGCCTCAGTCTTGTCTTCTGTAAATTGAGCTGATTTTAAGGTGCCCTCCCAGCTCTCAAGCTCTAGGATTACATGATGAGATTATTACTGGTCATTTATTGATTCAACAACATCAGTTGTCTACTCCATGCCAGGCTCTGGGACGAGGCACGAGGGGGACGAGTGTGAGTAACCTCAGCCCCGGTCTTCTAGGATCATTGTTCCTCCAAAATTTTCCGTCTCAGTAAATCTCACAATGAGCTGTCTCCACCCTTTGATGATATATGTTTCTCAGCCTTAGAAAAACAAAATTTTGGAAGAAGATAAAGATGGCAGCAGGAACGGATGGTTTTAGAAAGAGACTGTTTCCAAAGCCATGTTGTTTTGTCAACAGTTAAGGAAGTGGTTGGCTGTGGATTCCCTCTGTATAGGCCAACAGTGACATTTTATTAAAATTTCATCTTTGCAATGACCTAGCTTAGCCTGGTTTCATTTTGTTGGCGAACCTCTGGGTTTACTAACAACATGCAGCTGTTTAAGGTGTGGGGCGAGCACATCCTTTCCTTGAAATATTCCTGACAACCAGCATTTGTGCTGTAAATTGTGTCACCATCTCTTTAGTTTGTATTTTGTTTTCATTGTATTTTGCCTCATGGACACTCTCTACATTCCCAAGAGAGAAAAATTGTCTCCCCTGATCCCATCTAGGCAGACCTCTCTGCACGTCTGTCCTGTGTCCAAATCTCAGTGGCCGGATATGAGTTTGAGTTTGAGTTGAGACACTGGACTTGAGGTATCTCACTTACTCATTTGACAAAAATATTTTTCAGAGTGCCTATACTTGGCTATCTGGGTGTAGCTGGAAATACAGCAAGTCAGGGAAGCTTACTTTCCTCCTTGGAGGTTCCATTCTGCTGGGAAATAAGTAGGTAAAGAAACGAAGTTATTTAAAAAACAACAAGATAAGTTCAGATTATGAGTGCCAGGGCAATGATTTAGAGAATGATAAAGGTGGGCAGGGAACATTGGTTGGTGTGGATAAAGAAGTCCTCTTTGAGAGGTAATATTTGATCACACACTTGGATGAGGTAGATTTGGAGTGTGAAATGTCTTCCATGAAAAGATTATAAAATGTGAAGACTTCAGGGAGGGAAATTTGGTGTGTTGAGAGAATCAGAAGAGGGAGTGGATAGACTGTATAAGAATATCGATGTTACTCCTGACAGTACCCCACCCCATTTATCTGCTTTCCTTTTGTGTGAATGACTTCTTTGGATCAGTTCTTCCCCCTGCCTCCTCATTTCTGTTTCATAGATTTTCTACATTGTCTATAAACTTGGGTCCCTTGAGAATTGTGTTTATTACGTCTGAAACTAAAGAGAAATGTTTTGTGGGATGGTTTTACTTATATAAATGGGGGGAAGTTGGATGGACTGGAAGAAGGGAGCTAATACACATCTCAGGCAGAGAGGAGTCATTTAATTATTTAAAAAAGAGCATGTTGGAATTAGCTTGAGAAAAGAGGGGATTGATTGTGAGGATGTAGGGGAGGCTATGGAGCCCAGTGGCAGGGGTACAGCTAGGCCTCATTGTTTTAGGCAGCTCCTGTCTTCCTTGCTCTCTGTCTGGAGTACTTCTCTCATGTCTGTGTTTCTGCTTGTCTGCTGTATTCTGCTTTCTGCAGTTATCTTCCTCTGCAAGGCTCTTGGTTACTTTTCTCCTGTAACTTTGGGCTGTTGTTGACTTAAGCATGGCTTTGTGGCAGGCAAACAACTTAACCTTTCATGCTCAGCTTTATAGACTTTAGTCTCAACTACAAATTCCTACAATAGTGACTCTCCTTGGTTCAGTAAGGGTCAGGCATCCATCTTTGATCCGTTCAGTTGTAGCTGGTGTCAGGGGTATTTTCTTGGTTCATAGAGGTGTCCCCTTGGTGGAATAGCTTCTCTAATGAAAAGGTATTAGTAGGGATAGAGTCAAGACCATCTTTAGGAAATAGACTATAGGTAGAATTTGCTTGTGGTAGGAGGATTCACACCAAAGGAGGAAATGTGATCTGGAGAAAAAACTAAAGCAAAGAAGGAATAGATTAGTCATTGAAGGGGAAAACATGGTAGCCATAAATATGTAGGTTTAATTTTTGTCTGATATTTTTTATAACATTCTCATGTGTGTACATACATATTTAACTCCATCTCCTTCCACAAATGCTGTGACACAGCTTACAAAAAACATTTAAAATTCAGAGTTAGTTTAAGGTACTTCATTCTGCCTTATTGTCAACTTATCTTCTATAAATAGACCATGGCTTAATTTTTACATGTAATTCTTCCGTAATCAAGATTTAATTGTTTAGGACTGCTATGTGCACAACAAATCTCATTAAATATTCTTTCCTTAGCACGCAGAAAAACTGAATGTCCCAGCCTTCTCTGCAGGTAAATGGGTCCTTGTAACTAGGTTGTTGTCAATGGTATATGAGCATAATTCCACCCCTGGCCCCTGCAGTCTTCCCACTCAGTCTCCATGCTCTGTCATTCTTCACTAGTTTACCACTTTGTTCCCAAGGATTCCAAGCAGTAGAGAGGGCTTCCTAGGTGGCACTAGTGGTGACGAACCTGACTGTCAATGCAGGAAACACAGAAGAGTCTGGTTAGATCTCTGAGTCAGGAAGATCCCCTGGAGGAGGGCATGGTAGTCCACTCCAATAGATTTGCATGGAGAATCCAATGGGCAGAGAAGCTTGGAGGATTACAGTCCATAGTGTCGCAAAGAGTTGGATATGACAGAAGTTGGTTCAGCCATGGGATAGAAAAATTCTAGGTTCCTGAATGACCCTACAGAGCCAAGACCTTCTGTCTCAGAGGCTCCTAGTTTAGATAATGACATAAATTACAAATGGATAATGCCACTGATTTTTAACATTAATTGCTATGCCTGTCAGTTTTATCCTTGCCAGTGTTATAGGAATATTCTTTTCTGGAGTTTCTGTCTTCTCATTTAATGTGCAGAAAAGATGGTGTTGTAGTTTAATATGAAACAAATAAATCCACAAGACAGAATGATGAGGTTACAGTAGAATGAAAAGTAACTGGAAAGAAGATATATAAATTTGACAATAAAGAAATTCTTTTAAAAGTAAATTATACAATAATGTGCCTAGATGTTTAATCTTCAGGGATGGAATAAATTCATTTAGTGATTTATTGTTTGACTACAGAAGTTGTTTGCTTTTCACAAGAATGTTTGAATTTCATCAGTCTTAAGTTCATCCAGAATGCCAGCTATGGTACACCTTTTTATTTACTAATGTAGTGCAAGGAGAAATTTTCTTAAGGGAAAAAATTCTTTTCTCTTACAAACAATTAGCTTTTGGTAATGGAAATGTAAATAGAAGCACAATTCTTTAATGTTTAAATTTCTCTCCTTGCCACACATATAGCTGACATAGGTACATAACATAGATGATATATGCAACTACACACACACACACCCCTGTGCTAACACATCTCACATGTTAATCTTGTACTAACCTGTTTGTTTTGTTTTGTCAGTTCTGAGTTTGCAAGTTATAGAATTCTCTAAAAGTTGTAGAAAAAGCACTGGACCAGAGTCAGTGATTCTTTCTGGTCTCACCCCTGCTGCTGCTGCTGCTGCTAAATCACTTTAGTCGTGTCCGACTCTGTGTGACCCCATAGACGGAAACCCACCAGGCTCCCCCGTCCCTGGGATTCTCCAGGCAAGAACACTGGAGTGGGTTGCCATTTCCTTCTCCAATGTGTGAAAGTGAAAAGTGAAAGTGAAGTCGCTCAGTCGTGTCCGACCCTTAGCGACCCCAAGGACTGCAGCCTACCAGGCTCCTCCATCCATGGGATTTTCTAGGCAAGAGTACTGGAGTGGCTTGCCATTGCCTTCTCCGTCACCTCTGCTGCTACCTGTCAATGAGCCTAGACATTACCTCATTTTTTTTTTTTAATTTTAATTTATTTAACTACAAGGTGAAAATAGACTTTAGAGTCAGATGGATCTAGGTGCCTTTGGGCAAATCCTTCAACCTCTTCAGATCTTCCATTCTCTACTACATGGAGATGATACTTTCTCCCCTTTTTGGTCAAAATGAGTATGAATGGGACATATCTCAAGGGCTGGTTCACAGTGAGCATTGAATTCCTTGCTTTCCTTTCTTTGTCCTCTGGTTATTGGAAAGTTCCATGTTCTCCTCAAAAGAGCAACAAATATGGGAATCCAATCTTCCTTATCTTTTTGGAGGTCAACCTGTTGTAGCTTCTACTAGGCAGAACTAGACTTCTGTATGATTCTCTTGGTGATCAAGGAAATGCCTAGAAAAGGAGAGTGTTGGAGACAGCGCCTCAGTTCAGTTCAGTTGCTCAGTCGTGTCCAACTCTTTGTGATCCCATGGACTGCAGCACACCAGGCTTCCCTGTCCATCACCAACTCCCGGAGCTTACTCAAACTCATGTCCATTGAGTCAGTGATGCCATCCAACCATCTTATCCTCTGTCATTCCCTTCTTCTCCTGCCTTCAATCTTTCCCAGCATCAGGGTCTTTTCCAATGAGTCAGTTCTTCACATCAGGTGGCCAAAGTATTGGAGTTTCAGCTTCAGTATCAGTCTTTCTAATGAATATTCAAGACTGATTTCCTTTAAGATTGGACTAGTTGGATCTCCTTGCAGTCCAAGGGACACTCAAGAGTCTTCTCCAACACCACGGTTCAAAAGCATCAATTCTTTGGTGCTCAGTTTTCTTTATGGTCCAAGTCTCACATCCATACATGACTACTGGAAAAACCATAGCCTTGACTAGATGGACCTTTGTTGGCAAAGAAGTGTCTCTACTTTTTAATATGCTGTCTCGGTTGGTCATAGCTTTTCTTCCAAGGAGCAATCATCTTTTTATTTCATGGCTGCAGTCACCATCTGTAGTGATTTTGGAGCCCAAGAAAATAAAATCTGTCCCTGTTTCCAGTTTCCCCATCTATTTGCTGTGAAGTGATGGGACTGGATTCCGTGATCTTTGTGTTCTGAATGTTGAGTTTCAAGCCAACTTTTTCACTCTCCTCTTTCACTTTCATCAAGAGGCTCTTTAGTTTTTCGCTTTCTGCCATAAGGGTGGTATCATCTGCATATCTGAGGTTACTGATATTTCTCCTGGCAATCTTGACTCCAGCTTGTGCTTCATCCAGCCCAACATTTCACATGATGTACTATGCATATAAGTTAAATAAGCATTGTGGCTATATGCAGCCTTGACGTACTCCTTTCCCGATTTGGAACCAGTCTGTTTTTCCATGTCCAGCTCTAGCTTCTTGACCTGCATACAGAGTTCTTAGGAGGCAGGTAAGGTGGTCTGGTATTCCCATCTCTTGAAGAATTTACCACAGTTTGTGGTGATCTACACAGTCAAAGGCTTTGCTATAATCATAAAGCAGAAGTAGATGTTTTTCTGGAATGAGACAGCACTTACCGCACATGATACTCACTGTGAGCACCCCTTCCAAGTGAGCAATCAGTTCTATGCACATGCACACGCACGCGCACGCACACACACACACACACTTTGAGCTCAGCGTCTGTGGGATTCGGTCAGCCCTCACCTATGCCTTCCTCACTCTTGGACAATGCCCACAGGCTGTAAGAGGACAAGAGGAGAGGTGGGCAGAGGAGTGGGGTCCTGTATCTGCTGCTTGGTGATCTAATGCTGTCGGTGTAAATCCTTAAGGAAGTAATTAAGACAAAATGATCAAGAAATGTTGTAGTCCACAGCTTATAATCTCTTTTTAGAATATTGGTTTTTCTCTATAACTTGCAAAAGATCAAAAAAGCAAAAACATCACTGTCTCCTTTAGCAGACCTTTTTTTAGTGTGACTAAGAGTGTCTCCAGTGACTTGTGAGCTGACCAAGGTGAGAAATAGCTTCCTGTGTCAGTTCTTGGCCTGGTTACTTTATGGAAAGGGACAGATTGCAGATGGCCTGGTTGCTGTCCTTACTGTCATCGAACGAATAGAGAACCAGCCCAGGTGCGGGTAATCTCATTTCTTGTTCTGGTTTTGTTGATAACCAGCTTGTAACTTTCAGTTAGTATTTTAATTTTTCAGGCCTCAACTTTCTGTATTTTTAAAATGAAGGAGTTGTACAACACTGATAGCCGAGAGCTTTAGTTCTAGTATTATATGATTTGAGCATAAGATTTTTTGGACACATGTTCTAATACACGAGTCTCAAAATTCACTGATTTTCATGTTACTTCACTCTATACTTTTGCCTTTGTCTATGAATTACCAAGACTAGACAATTATTTGATCATTATTTTTATTTAAGTAACGGTTAAAACTTATTCTCTTTCTCGGCAATAATTTTCATTAACGTATAGATTTGATCACACACACAATCCCCAAATATGAACATTTTTTGTACGTATTCTTCAATGAAATAACACATTTTGGAAAATGCTGTTATAGTAATTTTTGGAGAGGGATTAATGTACAACTATTCAAAGTTTAATTTTTCTATTCGGATAGCTTATCTCATAGAAATTATAAGTTGATGTACCAGTATTTATGCTGGTCCGTTGCCTCCCCCTGCCCAGTCTGAAGTGTATCATTGTTTTTGGTCTAACAAATTGAGAAATGGCCACTTTGCTCTTCCCAGTAACACCTGTTGACCTATACCTAGAATTCAGGCAACACAATTAATATGGATGGTAATATCAGAAGAACAGAGAAAGGGGCAAAACGAAGGTTAGAGAAATCATTCAGATCAACTTATGGTTAATAGAATTTTCCTTTTTTTTTTTGCCAAGAAACTTTTGGATCCTATGACAAGGCATCTTGTATGTCCTATCTCTTCCATATTTCTGTATGTTGGCGTTTGAACTGAGTTGCTACACACCTCTGCTAAGCCCTCTTACAGAAATTTAAAATGTCTAATGGGCTTACATTTATTTAATTAATCTTCAAATATGAATTCCTTGCAAGCCTTGCTTTTGAAAGAGTTCCACAAGAATTGGAATTTATGAAACCCAGCAAGTTTAACCTAGCCTTCATTTTGAAATCACCTGATATCAATTAGCATTCCTCCAGCTTGGGACTGATTTATGATGCCCTTGTAAGGCCCTGAAAATATGAAAGCAGAGAAGCAGTATTTCAAAATGCAGCATAAAATCAACAATAAAATGTATATTTATAACCTGAAAAGTATGATTTCATCTTGGAGAATTACCAACCCAATAGCAGTAATAAGCATGATTTTCATTGTACCATATTGTACTTATTAAGCACTTCAGGGGACTTGTAAATAAATCAAATTGTGGGATCAGTTTTGGATATCTGAACATATTTTTAAATATTGTAAAAATGTGGAAAAGTATCACAACTGGTTATCATTTGTTCCTGTTTTCCAAAAGGGTTTTAATCATAAACTCATTCTTACATCCTCCTACAAGCTGGACTGGGGCCGGAATGGCCTGTAAAGTGACACACTTTTAATAAATGTAGATTTAATATGGTCATGAGATAAGATTAGACCCTTCAAAAACCCTATTCAAATACCACAGATTCTGATTTATTCTTATAAAAGTCAGGGAAAGGTAGTTGGTTTAGAGGATGCGGTATTATCAGGGAATTTAGGGTGCTATATATGCCTGCTTTTGATTTAAAATTTTAATAAAAAAATTCAATTTGGGAAGTTAAGGCACCGAATTGAACTGCCTCAATTTGCTCTTGTTCGCATTATATTGACCTCCACAAGTCAAGTCAACCAACAAACATTTATTGACAATGTATAATGTGTCAGACACTGTGATGGGTATGGTGGCTACAGCGTCAAGAGATTGTAGTCTGGGAGAGTCTTCCCTGGCATACTGATCAGTGTGAGAGAGCTGAAGTTCCAGGTTGACCAAACCTTCCCCAGTTTGGTCGTTTTTCTGATTTTTGATCAATGATCATGGAGTCCAGTGGGACAGGAGTGCATTGTTTGACCCTGTTCTTAGAGGTCAGTAGCTCAGGGAGTTATTTTAGTGTTGCCCTAGGTTAGGTTTCAAGTAGCAGCTGGGTTAACCAGAGAGTCTTGCTCAGGTAGCCTCAGATGGATGGTTCATCTAATGAGAGGGGTGATGACAAGGACAGCTCCAAGGAGCTTTATTATCAGGACAAAGAAACAAGGTTTAAAACAAAAAATTTATATTGACATTCCTTTTTACAGGCTGTGGGATACAGGTTCTTTAACTAAAGACAAAACAAACTGTTTTTGTTTCTGATGTACACACGGCAGGGTGTGAGGCTCCTTCCAGGTTTCCCAAAGCAAATGAGAATCATGAAAGAATCTCAGAGAATTGGCAGGTGAATCCTCCAGTGTGCTGCTTGGGAGGATGATGACATTGAATGTCAGCATTTGGATGGGTTCTCCTCCAAGCTTCTCAGTTACTTGCTGATATTGGGTCCCAGAAACAGAGACTTGGGGTTGAGGTGACCTGGGATAAATGGGAAGAATGCTGAGTTTTCTAGTGTATCATAGAAAATGAGGGTTAAAATCAACTTTACTTACATCCAAAAGAATAATGTGTCTCTAGAAAGATGGTGGCTTGGAGACATCTAAGAAGTTGACATTAGGATCTTGTCTATTTCCCCCACCCACTCATGCCTCTTCTTCTCTCCTGCTATACCAATGGGTATCAGAAAAGAGTAAACAAGAGAGATGGGAGAATTTAAGATCTGAGAGACAGACATAGTGACTCAGACTCAGTCTTGACAGTGAGAGCAGAGTGTGTGTATATGCAGATACCTGCTTTTGCACAGGGTGACGTGCAAGATTCTTTATTCTACTAGACTATAAACTTTATGGATAAAAAAAGAATACTTAAAGTATCTTTCATCCTCCAACTTCCACATATAATGCCTTTTACACAACAGATGCTCTATGAATAGTTTTGGTTGAATAAATAATCAGTTGAGATTCAAAGACCACTTATCAGATCGCGGCTCAAAAAGGCTCAAGATGTCTTTTGATATAAGCAGCCATAAGGTGTAATGAAGGAAGAAAGTTGGAGCCACTAATGGCAATCACTCACCAGCTATGGTAACCTTGCAGAAATGATTTAACCTTGCTAAGCCTTGCTAAGCCTCGGTTTTCTATCTGTACTACTTACCTTACAAAGTTGCAGTATAGGTAATGAGAAAAACACCAGGGCCAGATTTGAATACATAGGATTCGATATGTTGTGGTATTGACTTACTGTTTCCCTTCTGCTGCTCAAGTCAGCTCCAATCTACTCAATGCTAACATGGGTTTGAAGTAGAACTGACTGGTTTCAGGCATTCAGAGAGGGAAGTTCTCTCACCAGAAGTGAGCCACACGGTTTTTCATCTGTGTCAGACCTGTTCATTCAGCTCATCTGTTCATTCAGCCATCACTAGACTAGTCCCAGCATGAACTAGGCTGTTCCATTCACCATCTTCTAATTGCAGCAAAACAGCAAATCAATATATTGATGTTGCCCACTAAAAATTAGGAGTACGTCAATGCTGTATATTGTCACCCTGGTTATGTTACTTATATGCAGAGTACATCATGAGAAACTCTGGGCTGGAAGAAGCACAAGCTGGATTCAAGATTGCCAGAAGAAATATCAATAACCTCAGATATTCAGATGATACCACCCTTATGGCAGAAAGTGAAGAAGAACTAAAGAGCCTCTTGATGAAAGTGAAAGAGGAGAGTGAAAAAGTTAGCTTAAAGCTCAATATTCAGAAAACTAAGATCATGGCATCCGGTCCCATCACTTCATGGCAAATAGATGGGGAAACAGTGGAAACAGTGGCTGACTCTATTTTGGGGGGCGCCAAAATCACTACAGACAGTGACTGCAGCCATGAAATTAAAAGACGCCTACTTCTTGGAAGGAAAGTTATGACCAACCAGACAGCATATTAAAAAGCAGAGACATTACTTTACCAACAAAGGTCCATCTAGTCAAGGCTATGGTTTTTCCAGTAGCCATGTGTGGATGTGAGAGTTGGACTATAATATTATTAGTGACCAATATGTTCCACCTGTTTGGACAACATATGATAGGCTATCTTTGCATCATCTTAAATTTTTAGTCAGTTCCGTTCAGTCACTCAGTTATGTCTGACTCTTTGCAACCCCATGAACCACAGTATGCCAGGCCTCCTTGTCCATCACCAACTCCCAGAGTTTACCCAAACTCATGTCCATTGAGTCAGTGATGTCATCCAACCATCTCATCCTCTGTTGTCCCCTTCTCCTCCTGCTCTCAATCTTTCCCAGCATCAGGGTATTTAAATGAGTTAGCTCTTTGCATCAGGTGGCCAAAGTATTGGAGTTTCAGCTTCAACATCAGTCCTTCCAATGAACACCCAGGACTGATTTCCTTTAAGATGGATTGGTTGGATCTCCTTGCAGTCCAAGGGACTCTCAAGAGTCTTCTCCAACATCACAGTTCAAAAGCATCAATTCTTCGGTACTCAGCTTTCTTTACAGTTCAAGAAAGCAAGTGACATGTGTCCTTTGAGGAGGTTAGGAGATTCAGAGGAGGGAGATTAAACCTGATCAGCAGAGAAGTCTTGTGGAGGGAGGTTGCGTTTGGATTGACTCTTCAAGGGGAATATGACTGGTGCATGTAGATTGGTACTCAGTAAGGAACTCTGGGAAAAATAAACATGAGTTGAAGTATATGTTACATGAATAATGAGGAGTAGACGGGGAAAAAAACTGTTGGCTGGAAAGTAGAGCATATGAAAGGAAGCCGTAGAAAATAATTGTGGGAAGATAAATTGCATTGAGTTAGAATGTGCGTCGGGGCGGGGGGTCTTGACTCAAGCTGAGGAATGTGGACTTTATTCCCTGGGAATGGATGGAAAGCCATCAAAAATTCTTGAGCAGAAATGTGACATAGCAATGCCTCAGAAAGACGAACAAAGCCATACTATGTATGATGGGTGTGCAGGGACTGGAAGAGGGTAGACAATTTATGAGTCTTTTAAGATAATCCAGGTCAGGGACATTGACTACCTAAAAGAAGGTGAATGGGAGGAGAGAGGAGAAAATCTGGGAAACATGAATATGGAAGTAGAGGTACATAGGCTGAGTCTTTGACTGAATAGGGAATGGAGAAGAAAATTGGATTTTGAGGGGAAGAAAATGAGTTTGGTTTGGGACAGGCTGAGTTGACCTGTAGGAGATAAGAGCAGATGATTATGGAGCAAGGGGACATAGAAACATGAATCTTGGTTCCGTGTAATGGTCTGAAAAGGCTAACCCAGTTGAGAGGCAGCAGTGTCCAGGCAGGTGTCGGGACAGGTGCTAGACTGTTCTATCTGGGTGAGGGTGGCAGGAGTTGTATTTTTCATTCTAACTTGCCCTGAATTGTTGTTGAATGTCCTGAAAGAGCACTGAGGCTTTGCCCGCTGGCCCGTGGGATTGTCCATCCAGACTTTGGTATTTTAAGATTGCATTAATATACAGGATTTGGTTTTGATTGAATGACTATTAGTATTTTTAAAGATGGTTATATTTGTCAAACATCTGTTTCGTTTTAGAGAAAAATCTTTCCCACTGGAATGACTGGTGGTTTTTAACATCCCTGGGACATAGTTGTCTTTGTCAGGAGAGGGGAAAGGCCTCGGCCTCTTGGCTTTGAAAACTGCCCAGCAGTTTGGCATCAAGGACATTTGCTGGGTCTTCTCCATGGAGACCACTGTAAGGGTAGAAACAATGGGTATCTTGTGATAGGATTAGGTCTGGGGATAATGTATCTTCCATTTGGGTTCTTTTTTTTTTTTTTGGTTGTAGGATAGCTTTTATTGCTCCTAATAAGTAAAATTTAATTTTGTAGCCTGATTTACAAGCATGAAACTACATGCTGCTAAACACATATTTACTTTCCTGACTTTGCCATTTCTTTGGCTTTTCTAGGCCGGGTTTACTCACAGTATTCAGTCCCTGCCTTACCAGCTTCTGGTGCTGCTGGTAATGCTTCTGTTGGAGATGGGCTGGCATTCTCCACCAAAGCACTGATTGGCTTCCATGTCATACATATGATCAGAGGTGTTTTTACAGCTGGAGATCCTGAGATGTACTTTCGTTCTTTGACCAGCAGCATGCAAGATGATAAGGACCAGGGCCTGGAAACGGCCCTAGCTATCTCAACTGCAGTAATGACATCTGAGGTGGCTTCTTTTAGGAATCCCTCGAGAAACAGAGTTCAGTGATTTGTGGTCTTTTAATAGACTTATTTCTTCTCTCGTGTCTATCCTGGTGTCAGAGTCCTTAGACTTTATACCCAACAACTAAGTAGCTGAAAACAAAGCCTTGTCAGGCTTCTCTATCATTAAGTGCATTCCCTAGGAGAACCCTTGTAATAAATCCATCTTTCCATGATGGACTGGTCAACTGGTACACTGTGAAACCTTACTAGCTGGAGGGAAGTGTCATGAAACTAAGGGAACCAATTGACCAGAAAAGAGAAAAACGTTGAACCACTTGGGATATCTCTTTGAATATTCTGTAACCAATTACTTATTATTTTATGCTCTTAGACATTTTGAATGTATTAATTGGGAATCAATTGTGAGATAAAGCCAATAGGATGAATGTGTTCTTTGTATGCCTTATGCTGGTTAAGTCTTATTTCTTGAGTTAGTTTTGTCAGAAGCTATTCATGATCCCAGAGATTTTAACATTCAGGTGTCAGTTGAATTTCTAGCAATATGTGATCAAATATGATCTTTGTGGGTCTGGAAGGTCAGAACAGGAGCTAGTGTATAAGTGGACATATGATGGGGACCAGTCCAAGATGAATAAGGGCAGAGGACAAAGGAGGAAAACTGAGGAGGTGCAGGCCGCCTTGAAGTAAATGCAGATGTATTTGTGGAGTATGAGGAACATCTTATCAGCTAATCAACATCAGTGTGGGTCCAAGGGGGACTACCTTTAGAATACATGAAACAGAGTATAAATCTTGTTTATGTTTTCCTTACTACTGATATTTTTATTCCTGCTTTTCAGAGGTGCAAACAAAGAACTGATAGATCATATAGCTAGAAAGTGATGGAGCCAGGTATTTTTAATTTCAGAGATCACACATTTTTGTCTGCAGAAAAGCATATTAGACGTATTAGAAAAATATTTATTTAGCTGTGTCGGGTCTTAGTTGCATCACGTGGGACCTTTCCCTGTGGTAAATGGACTCTCTAGTTGTGGCTCACAGGCTTAGCTGCTCCATGGCATGTGGGATCTTAGTTCCCTGACCAGGATGATCGAACCAATGTCCCTTGCATTGCAAGGTGGATTCTTAACCACTGGAGCACCAGGGAAGTCCCTGTATGTGTGTGTGTATAAATATTCTTTTAATTCATTTTATTCTTTAGATCATATAAATCTATTCTTACCAATTCTTAATCTCTATTGTGTGACCCTCCATGACAATAAAGAATGAGAGTTTGTTTGATTGAATTACTTCATAAGCTTAAAGACCACAGTGGAATTGACTTCTGGAGTCACAAATAGATCATATTTTCCCTGTTGGTTCTACCAGATTTGCCACTGGTGGGCGTGTATGCCTGCATGATCTGATGGCTGTTTCTTTCCAGTCTCAGAAATGGAGAATTTTAAGAGAGGGTTGTAGTGTACTAATGTGGCATCAGATAGTTCCATTGTTAACTGGTATTTATGGAAGTGGGGGCAGGGGGCAACAGTTTTTCAGGGAACGTTTTACATTTTAGTCTTACTACAATCAACAGATTCCTATAAGGATCCTGCAATTTTTTTCAACAACCTAACTTCCTCCCACAGCCATTTTTGCATCACCCGTTGTGTGCAAAGAAGGTGCTCAGATTTCTTGTCCTCTAGGAATTGAAAATCCACTCATCAACCAATGGATGGTACTTTTTTCCCTAAGGGGTGATTTACTGCAATTTTGTTTATGTATGCTGATAGTATGCATGGATCTCTCTTTTCCCTATGGCTCTAGGATTTTGGGATGTTTTCTTTTCCTCTTATCAGCCTGTGGCTAGTACAAAACAAATCTTTGAACTACCCCCAGAACTCTATTAACTTCATCTCATACTCTGTCAAATGCTCAGTAGTTGATGAACCTGGCTTGGCGCCCAGTCTGCTCCAGCAGAATTCTCTGGACAAGCTGAAGCAAAGCATATGATTTGCCTCTCCACTTAAGAATGATATTCACACTGAAGCGCTGCATTTCTAGCCTATATAGAGAGGCACAGGTATGGTGATGGCCGGCCTCGTGGTCCCTGCACCCATCGAAGGCCCCATTAGCATTTGTGTGTCTGACTATGGATTGTTGTCTTTGGCAACTATCAGTAGTGAGATTTTGAAACCTTTTCTGGCTGCTTCTTCTCATCCAGGATGCCATTACTTATCCCTGGCGAGACAGGTGTATGTTCAAATGTAAGCTAATATGAACTCAGCATATAAATTATAGACACAATTGATCTGAAGTCTACGTAACTTGAAAACTCAAAAGTTGGATAATTCCTGCTTTCTTTCTCTCTTTTTTAAATAGAAAAAAAAAAAAAAACCCAACCAAACAACAACATAAGCTGAGTTTTTGAGATGACCTTGGTGTCCCCCTTCTCCCAGCAATGGGTCTTTGACCTCTTCAATGATAGAGGGCCAGAGGATTCAAAGATACTTGATGAAGTCATGGTTAGGCCTAAGTAAGTCATGGGCTGACTAACTAGCATATCTGTTGTGTTCTGCTTTCTGTATAGGACCCTGTGGAATACCACCAAGGTTTTCTCTGGTGCCTTTTGGAAATTCACCAAGCTCTAACTCTCTTCAGTGAAGTCTCCTGTTGTCCTATGGAACTCTGGAATTCCTGCTCCTTTTCTCATTCCTCCTCATGCTGTAGACATGAATACTTGGATTCTACTCTTTGGGGCTAAGAGCACTGCAGATCTCTCATAACTCTGGAAAAATGGAGGTTATTGTGCTTGGAGTCAAAGTATTTTAATTTTTTGCCAGGAAACAGTAAACAAATCATTCGTTCATTTATTCATTCACTTGGCAGTTAAGAAATTATTGAGTACATTCCGTGTGTCAAAGAATGTTCTAGAAATTGAGAATATAGGGTGGAAAATCTCAGTCCAAGTAGAACCTGTACAGTTTTGTCATTCATCTTCAGGCATGTAGATGTCTTATGTCTCAGCTTATGAATAGAAGGGGCTGCTTTCCATGACAGCTGAGTTCACACAGTTACTGCTTCCTTCCCATTTCCAATAGAGCTGCTCAGCCTGATGGTGATTTTGAAGGACCAGAAAACATAGGATCCTTGTCCATCTCAAGCATGACAGTGTATTTGCAGAGTACCTGCTATTTGAAGCCACACAAGAGGACCAGTTTCCTGCGGAAGCATACTTAAGATGTCACATATTTTCTAGGATGGTCCAGTGACAATTTTATATAATTCCTTGAGGGGGGAGATCAGTCCATTAAATGGGTAACTAAATAAAATTTTATTTTAAAATCTTTTAAGTCTTTTCACAAATAAAAACGCATCCTTGTCAAACTAGGAAGTCTAAATTTTGGTTGAGAAAAATAAGCTGAGACAAAGTATAAACTGTATGCGGATTGTTTTCAGTTGGCATTTACCTTGATCAGCAATTACATTCTGACAGCAGTTTTTCAATTTAAAAAGTTTGCAGAACCAAGTACACCAAAAAGGAAGGTAGGGGAAGTTCCAGCTATGGGTTTGATTTCTATTATGGATTTCATTAAGGATCTCATTTATGGATTAATTTATGGATCTCATTAAAGAGATCCATAAAAAATTGAGTGCATTGTTTTGCCATAGAAGAACTTGAAAAGTAGTTCCTCCTTCACTCTCCTACTCTGTATGAACCTGAGCAAAACCAAATATGGTGGTGAGCTCAGGTAAGCAAAATGGGAGCTGGTGGTAATCTGTAGGTCTTGATATTACCAACAGGTCTTATGCATTTAGAGCTCTGTCAGAGGTTGTGAGGGAGGGGGTTGGAGTTTTCGTCCTGGTAATTGGTGTGTTTGATCAACCAACAGCATCTAAACAAGTCAGGCCAAGGCACGGCCATGGATTTCACTGCCCCCTGAAGACTCATCCAGAGTCCTCCTAAATTAACTGGAAGCATGGGATTGCTGTCTTCTGTGTGTCCAGTCTGCCTTTCTATTGTGAACTCTCTGTCTTCTCTCAGCATTTCCCTTGAGAAAGAAGGAAAGCCCATTTCTTTTCCTACCTCTCAGGAAAGGCTTAGTTCTTATTCTCTCTTCAATTCTTTTCAGCAGCCAACTTTCCCGGCTTAGAAAGGAAAGTGAAACCATAACGGAGAGTGGCATCTGCTGGAGTGTTTATGCCCACACTTAATGCCTAACTTGGGTTCAGTTCAGTTGCTCAGTCGTGTCTGACTCTTTGCAGCCCCATGCACTGCAGCACACCAGACTTCCCTGTCCATCACAACCCTTGGAGCTTACTCAGACTCATATCCATCGAGTTGGTAATGCCATCTAACCATCTCATCCTCTGTTGCCCCATTCTCCTCCTCCCTTCAATCTTTCCCAGCATCAGGGTCTTTTTCAGTGAGTCAGTTCTTCACATCAGGTGGCCAAAGTATTGGAGTTTCAGCTTCAGCATCAGTCCTTCCAATGAACATTCAGGACTGATCTCCTTTAGGATGGACTGGTTGGATCTCCTTGCAGTCCCAGGGACTCTCAAGAGTCTTCTCCATCACCACAGTTGAAAAGCATCGATTCTTTAGCGCTCAGCTTTCTTTATAGTCCAACTCTTGCATCCATACATGACTACTGGAGGAACCATAGCTCTGAGTAGATGGACCTTTGCTGGCAAAGTAATGTCTCTGCTTTTTAATATGCTGTCTAGGTGGTCATAGCTTTTCTTCCAAGGAGCAAGAATCTTTTAATTTCGCGGCTGCAATCACCATCTGCAGCGATTTTGCATAATTCAAAAGATAAAGGCATTTTATTTTCTGATGAAAATTTCATTCTTACTTTCTTAGAGGGAGAGGATGGCAGAATGGGGTATCTAACAACATATGTAGCAGGGATATCTAGCAGGAGTGTGTACAGTGTGGTTCAGAGCTTAATAAATATGAGACACAGTCTGGAAACAGAAGTTATACATCTCCCCTAGGCCTCTTGGAATATCCCAGATGGGACTCCCTTGGATTTCTGTGTCAGTTACTAGCCTTCACTAAACCAGTGTAAGTGCCAGACACTGTATGAGTACTTCATGTGTATCTCATATAATCTTTACAATAGTCCTATGGGGTAAGTTTTGCATCATTTTAAGATGAAGAAAATGAAGTGCTGAGCAATCAAATAACTTTTCAAGATCATACATTTGGTAAGTGACTGCGTTGGGATTCTTGCATTTTTTAAAGCCTCTTAGATATCTCCAGTGAGGATCTCATAACCCTGTTTAAAGAAGTGCCAAGATAACATTGAGTAGACCAGCTACACACATCCAGCTATGCATCCCTAAAGCCAGATGATGTTTGGCATAGGTGAGTAGGATGGCTCCAACACTGGGCTGGAGGAAGTGAGGTATGTAGATCTGAGGAGTGTTTATGATAGGATTAAACATTGGCAGGGCATGAACAGAGGGTCTTGCATACTGTCCCTTCATCCCTGGGTCCCATTCTTCTTTTGAAGAGGGGAGCAGCTACTCTTCATTTTCCTGACATCTCAAGGTCCCAGGGAGGGCAGGGCTGTGACAATGCAGTGGTCTGTGTGTGAAATGCTGAGCCTCAGGTGTGTGTTGTATAGGCTTGGGCACTAATGCTGACTGCAATCTTTTCCCCTCAGAACACCAAGCAAGCCTCAGAGAAGGAGGCTTCTTGGCAAAAATCTTTCTTCAAGGAGAAAGAGACATGAATAGCCATTAGTAGACGATGCCAAGATACTGCTTAGGAAAGCTAGTGTCATATGTTCATTCGTTTTGTAAACCCAGAAAATGATGTCATGTGTAATATGGATCAGAAAACAGAGACATGGAGTGAACTCTGGAAATAACCATAAGACCTGGGAAAAGGTTGAGGGTATGTGAGAAATTGTTTTGAATAAAGTGTTAGAGTTAGACTTGAAAGACTAAAGCTGTTCAATAGTAAACTAGGTCCTCGGTTTGAATGAGGGTCTGTGCTTTTTTGCTTTTCAAAATGTGATTCATATCATTGGTATCAACTAGCTTGTTTGAAAGGGAGAATTTTAGTTCCTATCTTAGATTTACTGAAACATTTGTCTGCAAATATTTGCATTTGCAGGGTCTGCATTTTCAAAAGATCCCTAGGTGGCTTGTATGCACAGTAAGTTTCAGAACTATAGTGCTAAAACACAGTAGATATAGCACAGTGTATCAGGTATTGGTCAGTGGTCTCAATCTTGGCAGTGCATTCAGATCACTTGGGGAGCCCCACCCCAGACCAATTAAACCAGGTTCTTTTGGAGTAGGGCCCAAGTATTGACATTAAAAAAAAAAAGTCCATGATGGTGGGTGACCCATATGAAAATGGGAGTGTTGCCATATTAATTGGAATTCTGAAAGAACTGGCCTCTGGTGTGGTACTACTTAATGTATTTGTTAGGGATTCAGAAGAGTAATTGTAAGATATACTGATTCCATCTGCAGGTGATCGAGAATTGCACAAGATAATATCCTGAAACCCATCAGGACTAAAATGTTAAGTGACTATGGCAGAAGGGGAGAAAGTGTAGACAAGTAGAAGAGGTCTTGTACATCCCTGGGGGCCCCATCCTACCACATTGGAAAAGTATCCAAGTGTCAGAGTGAGCAGCAAGTGAATAATGATTCGGCAGTGGTAGCAGGGCATAGTTGAACAGCCGAGAAAAATTGGAGTATGTGAAATGTAAGGAGTGACAAACCTAGACAACATATTACAACATATTACAACGCAGAGATATTACTTTTACCGACAAAGGTCCATAGAGTCAAAGCTATGGTTTTTCCAGTAGTCATATATAGATGTGAGAGTTGGATGGTAAAGAAAGCTGAGCGCCAAAGAATTGATGCTTTTGAACTGTGGTGTTGGAGAAGACTCCATGATCATAAAGTTCAAACATAGATATTAAACTGTATATTGTTTCAGAATAACTACATAGGTAGTAAACCCTATAAATTACTGACACTGTTACCTCTAAGGAGGAGGAAATGAGCTATAATTCGTGACTTCTGGCTATGGTGGTGTTCAGTTTCTTGAAATTGATGGTAGGTGTTAATTACAGAAAAACTACAGCATTGACCTCTCTTCCCTTTACAAGGCTAGGTGGTGATGCCCCGTGAGTTGAGTCTGTAGTTACGCTGTCCTGGCGAAGGATATGCATTGTGTGTAAAGTAAGTATATAGAGCCAGTCTTTAGTTCAGTTCAGTTCCGTTCAGTCGCTCAGTCGTGTCCAACTCTTTGCGACCCCATGAATCACAGCACGCCAGTCCTCCCTGTCCATCACCAATTCCCAGAGTTCACTCAAACTCATGTCCATCGAGTTGGTGATGCCATCCAGCCATCTCATTCTCTGTCGTCCCCATCTCCTCCCGCCCCCAATCCCTCCCAGCATCAGAGTCTTTTCCAGTGAGTCAACTCGTCGCATGAGGTGGCCAAAGTATTGGAGTTTCAGCTTTAGCATCAGTCCTTCCAATGAACACCCAGGATTGATCTCCTTTAGAATGGACTGGTTGGATCTCCTTGCAGTCCAAGGGACTCGCAAGAGTCTTCTCCAGCACCACAGTTCAAAAGCATCAATTCTTCGGCGATCAGCTTTCTTCACAGTCCAACTCTCACATCCATACATGACCACGGGAAAAACCATAGCCTTGACTAGACAGACCTTGGTTGGCAAAGTAATATCTCTGCTTTTTAATATACTATCTAGGTTGGTCATAACTTTCCTTCCAAGAAGTAAGCGTCTTTTAATTTCATGGCTGCAATCAGCATCCGCAGTGATTTTGGAGCCCCCCAAAATAAAGTCTGACACTGTTTCCACTGTTTCCCCATCTGTTTCCCATGAAGTGATGGGACCAGATGCCATGATCTTTGTTTTCTGAATGTTGAGCTTCAAGCCAGCCTTTTCACTCTCCTCTTTCACTTTCATCAGGAGGCTTTTGAGTTCCTCTTCACTTTCTGCCATAAGGGTGGTGTCATCTGCATATCTGAGGTTATTGATATTTCTCCCGGCAATCTTGATTCCAGCTTGTGCTTCCTCCAGCCCAGAGTTTCTCATGATGTTCTCTGCATATAAGTTAAATAAGCAGGGTGACAATATACAACCTTGACGTACTCCTTTTCCTATTTGGAACCAGTCTGTTGTTCCATGTCCAGTTCTAACTGTTGCTTCCTGACCTGCATACAGGTTTCTCAAGAGGCAGGTCAGGTGGTCTGGTATTCCCATCTCTTTCAGAATTTTCCACAGTTTATTGTGATCCATACAGTCAAAGGCTTTGGCATAGTCTTGGTTTCAGCCAAATCTCCAGTTGTTAATTTCCTTTAAGAACTGTCCTTTTCAAAACTATCAACTCATATTTGTAAACACACCTGTTTGTTTCAAATCATTTGTGACCAGATTGCCAAGATACAGATGCTGATATAGCTGCTTACTTTCACAAGATCTTTGGAGACTATTTGTGACATGTTAAAACAAGGCGAAATACTCCAAGACACATATTAATCAAATTAACAAAGATCAAACACAAAGAACAAATATTAAAAGCAGCAAGGGAAAAGCAGCAAATAACACTCAAGGGGATTCCCATAAGGATAACAGCTGATCTTTCAACAGAAACTCTTCAGGCCAGAAGGGAGTGGCAAGATATACTTAAAGTGATGAAAGAAAATAACTTACAGCCCAGATTACTATACCCAGCAAGGATCTCATTCAAATATGAAGGAGAAATCAAAAGCTTTACAGACAAGCAAAAGCTGAGGGAATTCAGCATCACCAAACCAGCTCTCCAACAAATGCTAAAGGATCTTCTATAGACAGGAATCACAGAAAGAGTGTATAAACTTGAACCCAAAGCAATAAAGAAAATGGCTACGGGATCGTACTTTTCAATAATTACCTTAAACGTAAATGGGTTGAATGCCCCAACCAAAAGACAAAGGCTGGCTGAATGGATACAAAAACAAAACCCCCATATATGTTGTCTACAAGAGACCCACCTCAAAACGAGGGATGCATACAGACTGAAAGTGAAGGGCTGGAAAAAGATAGTCCATGCAAATAGAGACCAAAAGAAAGCAGGAGTAGCAATACTCATATCAGATAAAATAGACTTTAAAACAAAGGCTGTGAAACGAGACAAAGAAGGAAACTACATAATGATCAAAGGATCAATCCAAGAAGAAGATATAACAATTATAAATATTTATGCACCTAACATAGGAGCACCGCAATATGTAAGACAATTACTAACAAGTATGAAAGCGGAAATTAACAATAACACAATAATAGTGGGAGATTTTAACACCCTACTTACATCTATGGATAGATCAACTAAACAGAAAATTAACAAGGAAACACAATCTTTAAATGATATAATAGAACAGTTAGACCTAATAGATATCTATAGGACATTTCACCCCAAAACAATGAATTTCACCTTTTTCTCAAGCGCACACGGAACCTTTTCCAGGATAGATCACATCCTGGGACATAAATCTAGCCTAGGTAAATTCAAAAAAGTTGAAATCATTGCAAGCATCTTTTCTGACCACAATGCAGTAAGATTAGATCTCAATTACAGGAGAATAACTATTAAAAGTGCCAGCATATGGAGACTGAACAACACGCTGCTGAATAATGAACAAATCATAGAAGAAATCAAAAGAGACATCAAAATATGCATAGAAATGAATGAAAATGAAAACACAACAACCCAAAACCTCTGGGACACTGTAAAAGCAGTGCTAAGGGGGAAGTTCATAGCAATACAGGCACACCTCAAGAAACAAGAAAAAAGTCAACTAAATAACCTAACTCTACATCTAAAGCAACTAGAAAAGGAAGAAATGAAGAACCCCAGGGTCAGTAGAAGGAAAGAAATCATAAAAATTAGGGCAGAGATAAATGCAAAAGAAACAAAAGAGACCATAGCAAAAATCAACAAAGCCAAAAGCTGGTTCTTTGAGAAGGTGAATAAAATTGACAAACCACTAGCCACACTCATCAAGAAACAAAGGGAGAAGAACCAAATCAATAAAATTAGAAATGAAAATGGAGAGATCACAACTGACAACACAGAAATACAAAGGATTATTAGAGAATACTATCAGCAATTATATGGCAATAAAATGAATAACCTGGAAGAAATGGACAAATTCCTAGAAAAGTACAACTTTCCAAAACTGAACCAGGAAGAAATAGAAAATCTGAACAAACCCATCACAAGCACGGAAATTGAAACTGTAATCAAAAATCTCCCAGCAAACAAAAGCCCAGGTCCAGACGGCTTCACAGCTGAATTCTACCAAAAATTTAGAGAAGAGCTAACACCTATTCTACTCAAACTCTTCCAGAAAATTGCTGAGGAAGGGAAACTTCCAAACTCATTCTATGAGGCCACCATCACCCTAATCCCAAAACCTGGTAAAGACCCCACAAAAAAAGAAAACTATAGGCCAATATCACTGATGAACATAGATGCAAAAATCCTTAACAAAATTCTAGCAATCAGAATCCAACAACACATTAAGAAGATCATACATCATGACCAAGTGGGCTTTATCCCAGGAATGCAAGGATTCTTCAATATCTGCAAATCAATCAACGTAATACACCACATTAACAAATTGAAAAATAAAAATCATATGATTATCTCAATAGATGCAGAGAAAGCCTTCGACAAAATTCAACATCCATTTTTGATAAAAACCCTCCAGAAAGTGGGAATTGAAGGGACATACCTCAACATAATAAAAGCTATATATGACAAACCCACAGCAAACATTATCCTCAATGGTGAAAAACTGAAAGCATTTCCCCTAAAGTCAGGAACAAGACAAGGGTGCCCACTCTCACCACTACTATTCAACATAGTTCTGGA
This sequence comes from Moschus berezovskii, assembly GCF_049115385.1. Classification (NCBI taxonomy): domain Eukaryota; kingdom Metazoa; phylum Chordata; class Mammalia; order Artiodactyla; family Moschidae; genus Moschus; species Moschus berezovskii. The sequence goes on along the minus strand of NC_142466.1, from coordinate 50,318,143 downwards.
AGTTTTGGCCACAACAATCAGAGCAGAAAAAGACATAAAAGGAATACAAATTGGAAAAGAAGAAGTAAAGCTTTCACTGTTCGCTGATGACATGATCCTCTACACAGAAAACCCTAAAGACTCTACCAGAAAACTACTAGAGCTAATCAATGATTACAGTAAAGTTGCAGGATATAAAATCAACACACAGAAATCCCTTGCATTCCTATACACTAATAATGAGAAAATAGAAAGAGAAATTAAGGAAACTATTCCATTCACTGTTGCAACGAAAACAATTAAATACTTAGGAATATATCTACCTAAGGAAACAAAAGACTTGTACATAGAAAACTATAAAACACTAGTGAAAGTAATCAAAGAGGACACTAATAGATGGAGAAATATACCGTGTTCGTGGATTGGAAGAATAAATATTGTAAAAATGAGTATACTACCCAAAGTAATTTATACATTCAATGCAATCCCTATCAAGCTACCAACAATATTTTTCACAGAACTAGAACAAATAATCTCACAATTTGTATGGAAATACAAAAAACCTCGAATAGCCAAAGCAATTTTGAGGAAGAAGAATGGAACTGGGGGAATTAACCTGCCGGACTTCAGGCTCTATTACAAAGCCACAGTCATCAAGACAGTATGGTACTGGCATAAAGACAGAAATATAGATCAATGGAACAAAATAGAAAGCCCAGAGAGAAACCCACGCTCCTATGGACACCTTATCTTCGACAAAGGAGGCAAGAATATAAAATGGAGAAAAGACAGTCTCTTTAACAAGTGGTGCTGGGAAAACTGGTCAGCCACTTGTAAAAGAATGAAACTAGAACACTTCCTAACACCATACACCAAAATAAACTCAAAATGGATTAAAGATCTAAATGTAAGACCAGAAACTATAAAACTCCTAGAGGAGAACGTAGGCAAAACACTCTCCGACATAAATCACAGCAGGATCCTCCAAGACCCACCTCCCAGAATATTGGAAATAAAAGCAAAAATAAACAGATGGGACCTAATTAAAATCAAAAGCTTCTGCACAGCAAAGGAAACTCTAAGCAAGGTGAAAAGACAGCCTGCAGAATGGGAGAAAATAATAGCAAATGAAGCAACTGATAAAGGATTAATCTCCAAATTATACAAGCAGCTCCTGCAGCTTAATTCCAGAAAACTAAGTGACCCAATCAAAAAATGGGCCAAAGAACTAAACAGACATTTCTCCAAAGAAGACATAAAGATGGCTAACAAACACATGGAAAAATGCTCAACATCCCTCATCATCAGAGAAATGCAAATCAAAACCACAATGAGATACCATTTCACACGAGTCAGAATGGCTGCTATCCAAAAGTCTACATGCAATAAATGCTGGAGAGGATGTGGAGAGAAGGGAACCCTCTTACACTGTTGGTGGGAATGCAAACTAGTACAGCCACTATGGAGAACAGTGTGGAGATTCCTCAGAAAACTGGAAATAGAACTGCCATATGATCCAGCAATCGCACTCCTGGGCATACACACTGAGGAAACCAGAATTGAAAGAGACACATGTACTCCAATGTTCATTGCAGCACTGTTTATAATAGCCAGGACATGGAAGCAACCTAGATGTCCATCTGCAGATGAATGGATAAGAAAGCTTTGGTACATATACACAATGGAGTATTTCTCAGCCATCAAAAAGAATGCATTTGAATCAGTTTTAATGAGGTGGATGAAATTGGAGCCAATTATACAGAATGAAGTAAGCCAGAAAGAAGAACATCAATACTGTATATTAACGCATATATATGGAATTTAGAAAAATGGTAACCTGAACCCTGTATAAGAGACTGCAAAAGAGACATAGGCATTTAGAACAGTCTTTGGGACTCTGTGGGAGAGGGTGAAGGTGGAATGATTGGGGAGAATGGAATTGTAGCATGTATATTATCATAAGTGACCAGTCCAGGTTCGACGCATAAATTTTCCTCTGTTCATTTCTTTGCATTTGTGCTTTTTTAATAAAAATACTTTTAACAAAAAAAAAAAAATAAAAAAAAAATAAAAAAAAAAATAAAACTGTTCTCCTCCTGTCCTGACTAATAAATTCTGAAAAGTTTGGGATGATTAGTTTTTCTAAGCTGAAGGCCTCCACACAAGGTCAGATTAAGGTTTTCTCTCTATTTTGATTCCACGAACGTTAAGGTTTGGCTCTCCCACGCCAAATGTATCGTTGTACATTTCTCCCTGGTGTAAGGAAGGAGCTTTCTATTGGGCAGTAGAAGCCCAGGTCACCCCCAGCTCAGAGTTTTGGAGAACTCTAGCTTGGTATCACACAGTGGCTTTTAGTTCAAAGGTGACCCTTTATTCCTGCTCCTCCTCCTCCATCATCCTTTATTTGTTTAGGCTACTGGTTCTTCCTCCAAGCATTCTGAGTAGATGTGGGTGGAGGGAAGAGCAGGAGGGTCTGTGTGTGTGTGTGTGTGTGTGTGTGTGATTTGAGTGGGGAGGCTGAATTTTCACAGACTTCTTTTTACTTAGCATTTGTTTATGCTTATCTACTCCCAATCTTTAATTCTTCCAAACCTTTCTCCACCTTAGTGGATTTCAGTCTTTCTTTTGTTCCTGGTGTTTGGGACTAGGATGTATCTTGAACACCATACCTCACCAATCTGGCAAGATGAGAAGGCAGGATTATAGGATCCTAGGGTGAGGGGAGGGAGAGAAGTGGAAGGAGGGAGGTTTGTTTGTGTTTTCCAGAGAGAGCTGCATGTGATTCCAGGCTGCCAGGCTTTGCTGGTTTGAAGTCCTTGGCAATAACCCTTGCTTGTTTTCTTCTGAGTATCCATGAATTATCATGAGTTCTTTTAATAAGCTGACAGTAGTGGTCGCTCAGTGTTCTAATAAGGGAGGAGACATTGCCTCATGGCCTTAGGCACTGCTGGTGGTGAAAGAATATAAACTGCTAAAGCCACCCCTGCCTCCACAGGTCCTCACCTCAGATTCCATTACAGCTGAAAACATGGGAACTGAAAAGCAGCTAAAATACCCTGAGTCTTCACAAAAGGAGAGTCTGGCCCCAGCCAGCAGTGACATGGGTTTTATGGGAGGAGAAGTTCTGAGTAAGGAAAGAGAGAGAAAAAGAAAAAAAGAAATGGTGCTCAAATGAGCCAGAACAGTTGTGTGTGGCTTTTCGAGGCTTTGTGATAGTTTACACCTCCGGGTTCACTTGGGGTTGTTCATTGACTTAGACTGTGTATAGGAGATCCTAAGACCTTATCAAGTATTGTAACCCCTATCTGATTGGAAGTGGGTGAATGCATCAATTAAAAGGGGTGTATATATTTGGCTGTGGTCGGGGAGCAGTGATTCCACAATCCAGCCACAGAAGGTGAAGGCCACTTGAAAAGCCTTCATCCCAGGCTGAGCCCTGGGTGCCGCCTCTTTTCTCTCCCCAAGGGGCTCTGTGCCAGGAACCCCAGAGGGTGGAGAGCCTATGATAGCTAAATCGTTGGATGCCTGCCTGCTGCCTGCCTGCTGGGGAAGACCCTGGAGTTGGCTTGGGCCTGCTTCTGTTTTATAGCCTGATGGATTTGGGCTCTCCCTTTCCCTCTTCAGAGGCCTACAATCTGCACCAAATGTTTCACATTACTCAGTGTGAAAAACCTCCTATTCTTTCAGATTTTTTACAAGTTCATACATCCGTGGAAACCTGATATTCCATATTTCATTCTGCTTCGTGGATGTCATTGTGAGGGATGCGGGTTCACATGCAACAGGCCTCTTCTGGCTTTGATCAGCTTGACCGCAACTAATTGTAAATGGAGAACAAATGAAAGAAATATTTACAAATTTCATGGGAATTCAGGCGGGGCCTAAGCTTCCCCTAATGCCTCCATTCACAGTGAATGTTTATTGAATACTTTGACTCTACTGTGCACTTCAGTATTTATATAGTATTAGGTTTTAGCTTGTTCTGAAGGAATCCAGAGTCAGTAAACTGACCTTCCCTGTCTCCCCATGTTACCCTCTTCCCTTCTGCAAACTTCCTTTCTTTTGCATCACAAAATCTGCTGCTGCCTAAAGCAAACCAACTCAAATTCCAAAGCTCCAGCTGTAAGGAGGGGAAGGAGAGAAAGGGATGGAGAGAGAAGAAGCGGGGGTGAGGGGAAGGACCGTAAAATTTAAAACAAATTTTGAGTTGCACAGTCGAGTTGGGAAAAGTCAGATGAAAATGTTCGAGATTTGTTCAAAATAAAGTCATAAATGCTTGGAGCCAAGTTAAGCAGCTGTTGGGTCAGGCAGGCTAAGGCCTGAAAGGCAGCACCAACTAAGAGCTGAGTATTATGCAATTAAGAAGTGGTTGCCTGGATATAAAGAAACATCCATAGCCCTGTAGAAGGATTTTTTAAAATTTATTTTTAACTGGAGGGAAATTGCTTTACAGTGTTGTGTTGGTTTCCGCTGTACAACAGCATGAGTCAGGCCTAAGTGTACACATATCCCCTCCGTCTTGAGCCTCTCTCCCCGCCCCATCCCACCCCTCTAGATCATCGCAGAGCACCGGGCTGGGCTCCCTGTGTTGTTCAGCGACTTCTCACCAGGTATCTGTTTTACACATGATAGTGTATATATGTCCGTGCTGCTTTCTCCATTTATCCCACTCTCTCCTTCCTAAGAGGATTTCTGATTTAGGACTTTCCATTTCTAAACATACTTTTCCAGAAGAATTTTTGTTCACTCAGGAACCAAAATAACTTTTGTGATTTCTCCCTGGAGGTAGTGGAGTGGGGTCACTCTATGGCTTGGAAAGGGTCAGCTGACACTGCTCCCCCCCCATCCAGCTTCCCTGCCTCATGGCATAAGCTGGAAGTCCTGTCAGTCCCTGTCTTCTTCCCACTGCTGTCAGGAGCTGCTGGCACTTCCCAGGGCAGCTTGGACAAGTGGTGGTCCAGATACCAAAGGGTAGGCAGGTGGTAACCTCTTTCTGGAGAGTCCTTTGGCTACCACTTTGGATGGCAAGTGCTCCAACAACTGCTGTTTTAATTAGGAGTATATCACATCTGTATCTGTGGTATCCTGGGCCCCTTCCACGCTGCTGCTGCTGCTGCTAAGTCACTTCAGTCATGTCCGACTCTGTGTGACCCCATAGACAGAAGCCCACGAGGCTCCCCCATCCCTGGGATTCTCCAGGCAAGAACACTGGAGTGGGTTGCCATTTCCTTCTCCAGTGTGTGAAAGTGAAAAGTGAAAGTGAAGTCGCTCAGTCGTGTCTGACCCTTAGTGACCCCACGGACTGCAGACTACCAGGCTCCTCCATCCATGGGATTTTCTAGGCAAGGGAGTCGTAAAAGTCAAGCTAGATTCTGTTGTTTATGGATGCTGGCATAACTTGCTGTTCTCCAAATTTCTCCAACATTTCCACCCAGGCACAAAAGACGTGATTTAGGGGTAATACAAAGGAGAGGGTGAATGGTCCCAAAGAACCCCAGAACACCCCAAAAGTCTGATGAGAGAGGTGTTTGCAAGGAAAGTGGTTGTACGACAGGAGCGATGGCTTGAAAAGGAGAATTAGGAGGTAGAGAAAAGGAATGTGACACTGGAGGTCAACTCCAAAGCTAGTGAAAAGAGGAACCAGGTTCCCGGAAAAGAGTGTTCAGAGCATTTTATTACACATTTGCTTTGTAAAATCAAACTTTTACTCATTGTTCTCTTTCCAGTGGTATCTGGAGCTACACCTCTCATTCCCAGGAGTTCTTTTTTTTTCTAAACAGTATCTTCCCATCAAAATGTGCTTGTACAGCCATGTTTACTCTTAAATGTAAATGGACAATAAGAAAGTTTTCATTTTTAAAGATTATTTATAAAAATTCAAATGGACAGAGCTGAAGTGGTGGGATTTCTTAGCCACACAGCAGAGCACAGAGCTGGTTGGAAGTGAACTGATCACAGGCAAACAGCTTGACCTTACATGTCATCAGTTAGTGGAGGACATTGGTCTTCGTGGGTAAGGTCAACTTCTGTAGCTTCAAATGGGCGAGTTTCTCAACTGCTGTCTACCTCAGATTCCTCATCTAGAAAGTGGGACAAATAATACCGCCTATGTCACAGCATTGTTTTGAGAACTGAATAAGTCAATGTACATAAAATGTTTAGAGCATTACCTAGCACATAATAAATGGTGCATCAGTATTGGCTGTGCTTACTACTTCAGGAGGCAAGAGGTATTTTGTTTATCAGGGAATTCTTTAAATTCTCACTGCCATCTTAGCAACAGAATGTTTATGGAACTTATATTTCATTACTCATTTAAAGAGATTCTCTACTTTAGGGCCTTTCTGGGACTAACAATTCTGTCAGTTTACATTTAGTATTCAGGAGTGACTACTGTGTTTTCACATGTTAGTTATTAAGAATTTTAATTCAGTACTATATGTATTTTAAATCATGTTTTTGTGCATGTGCAGTCATGTCCGACTCTTTGTGACCCTATAGACTATAGCTCACTAGGCGTCTCTGTTCATGGGATTTACCAGGCAAGAAAACTGGAGTGGGTTGCTGCCGTGTCCTCCTCCAGGGAATCTTCCTAACCTGGGGATCAGACTCATGTCTCCTGCATTGTAGGCAGTTTCTTTACTTCTTGAGCCATTGGGACTTGTTCTCCTGAAGAAGTGAGAGGAGAAAATCCACGTGGAATGCATTTGTAGAAGAGTGCTTGATTAGAAAGATCTTTAAACTTCCCCTTAGCAGTTCCTTAGGCCAATTTTCTTCGATGTACCTTACGCAAGAAAATGGTGGTTTTTCCTAATTATCTATTTTATAACTTTTTGATGGTCAGATATCAAATGAATTGTTCAGAAATGAAATTAGAACTCATGTTAATCAGTGTTAATTAATGGAAGCAGGAAGAGGAGGCTACTGACCTCTGTGAAGTAGTGTTCTTTACCTCTCCCATTAAGAACTTGTCTGGACTTCCATGAACAAGGGACAGAAGACATTTATTCCACCTGCAATTTGAGCTATGAAAATTGTCCTGTGTCTAAACATTCTAAATGCCTCCAGCATTTTTTCTAAACCGCAATTTAAAGAAGAACAAGAAAGCAAGCAGTTTGCAAATGATGCCTCTGTACAAATGGCCAACATTCCAGTTGGTGTTTTATGGGGCTACACCCACATTAAATTGACCAGAATGGGGGAGACCCAATGACAATAGATTCTTTTGTTGCATTGTTTTGATGCAGAGCAAGTGACATTCCTCAGGCCCTTTTCCATGTAACGCTCCACCACAAATATGTTGCTACTCTTCTTACCTGTGGGACTGGGTCGTATCAACTCTAGCACTTTCAGGCTTATCTGATGGCAAATGAAAACTGACACTGGTGGGGAGGGTTATGACTGCTTGGTTACTGGACAGCCATTCACCTCTGTTTCTACATTCTTTAAGCAGTTTCAGTTTAACCCTTAAAAAATGTTTATGAGCAATGAAATATACCCAGTTATCCATGAATATATTTATATAAGAAAAATAGGAAAATATGCACCTGTGTGCTCTTCATATGATATATATTGATATTATATATTCATTCTGAGATTGGACATGGTATCATTATGATAGGTGCATGTGGATTTGCCTACTTGTTAATGTACTGTAATGTGACTCTGTGTAGGTGTGTGTTTATGTGGATATAGGTACATGTGGAATGAGATCTTTTCCTGTGACAATCTGTGAACAGTGCTTCTGTGACTCTGGAGTGAACAAAGCCCCAAACCCATTGATTATGTGATTATGTGAATGTTCCTCATATAATATATAAATCCTACAACAATGCTAATGTGGAAAACAGAGGTGGTCTTAAAGAGTGTCTTCTATAACATTCATTGCAACATTGTGATTTAATTGTCCTGAAATGTAGCCTAAGAGGTTTGCACCTTTTACCCTCCCTGAGCACTGAGAAAATTATAGGCTCAGCCAAATTACAGTGAAACAAAATCTGTTGAAAATGAACAATCTGTTTCTATAAATGATGATATAAACAATATAAATATTCAGTTATTATACATGCTAACACGTCCAATACTTTGGCCACCTCATGCGATGAGTCGACTCACTGGAAAAGACTGATGTTGGGAAAGATTGGGGGCAGGAGGAGAAGGGGACGACAGAGCATGAGATGGCTGGATGGCATCACCGACTCGATGGACATGAGTTTGAGTGAACTCGGGAGTTGGTGATGGACAGGGAGGCCTGGCGTGCTGTGATTCATGGGGTCGCAAAGAGTCAGACACGACTGAGCGACTGAACTGAACTGAACTGAACACATTCAATATATTCAGTTTTTCACCTGCAAATATTTTCACCTGCAAATACCTTGATGTAGTTATATCTACTATCTGTGAAACTGCATTTTAGCCTTGGGTAAATTTCAAAGAATCACATTTTACTGGAAGTGACTCCAGATGCCATTGAATATAGTAATTGAAAACTGGCAGCTAGCATGCCAGATTTTGCCAACAATTGGGTTTGGTTTGGCCACTTCATATCAGTATGTGTTTGTGTGTGTGTAAACATTTTATTGAGGTATAATTGTGCACATTAAACTGCACATATTTAAAGTGTATGATTTGCTATTTCACAAGTACATACATACCTGTGAAACCATCTTTATAACCAAGATCATTAACATATCCATCATTGTGGAAAGTTTTCTTATAGCCCTTTAGAATCTCTCTTTCCTGTCCTCAACCCCTCCAGGTAATCACTGATCTGCTTTCTGTCACTATAGATTAGTATGCGTTTTCTGAATGGAAACATACTGTATGTATTCCTTTTATGTCTGAATTTTTTCACTCAAAATAATTATTTTGAGATTCACCCTGAATTATAATATTTACAAAGGTTTTCTCCTATGTTTGCTTGTAGAAGTTTTATAATTTAGGTTTTACATTAGGATCTATATCCATTTTAAGTTATTTTTTAATATGATCTATGTTCTGTATCTATGGTTTCATAGATGAAAGTTCATTTTTATTCATATGAATATAGAATTGTCCCAGTACTATTTACTAGGAAAACTATCTTTTATTTACTGCATGTTGTGGCATTCTTAAAGCTGAGTCAATTTAGGGCTTACCTCATTTTCCATTTCTCAGAGGTCACTGTCCCTCATTGACTGATGTCCAGTTCTTGAAAACTGTTGTTTCCTATATCTTGTCTATTTTTATTTATTTCAGATGGGAAGTTAAGTCTGATCCCTGCTGCTTCATCTTGGTGGGAAGTAGAAGTCCCATGCTTAGAGTATTTTTGAAATTTTAAAATGTGTTTCCAATAATATAAATTAGGAAATATCATATTCAAACTAGATTTCTGGCTTCTCATGGAAAATCATCAAATTTGACAAAATGAGGTACATACTCACACAGCATCCATCGATTACACAGCTTCCTGTTTTCTTGTGGCAAGAGCTCCCTCATTTCTCCCAATCCTCATCTTGCTTGCTTCACTCATTTAACTTTCCTACTCGACCCCCTTAGACCTGATCAGTCCAAGTCTTTCATTTCATTCAGGAGGAAAGGGAGAGAGGCAAAGTGAGACAGAATTAGAATCTGGTTCTCTGGCTCCAAATCCAGTGGTACTTCCACTGAGATTGAGCCGTCATGTTGTATTATTGGCATGGAGATACACAGACTGAAGGCCTGAATAGTTGCTGACAGATTTAGATGCTAAGTGCCTAGTGTTCATGCTCTTCCTGCATCTCTTTATGGGCCTATGAAGTCTCTGTATTTGGAAACAAACTATGTAGCAGAGATTTAACTATTAATTTTTTAAAAGAAACTGTTTATTCAACAAAACCACCTTTTGAGGATCACCATCAAATTATCAAATCAGTGATCAAATTGATTAAATCAATGATCACTGTCATTTTTCCTCATTAAATAATTTTGAAATACCTATCAGAATGATCAAAATCTGATGATCCCAAATGCTAATGAGGATGTGGAGCAGTAAGAACTCTCATTCTTTGCTGGTGGGAATGCTAAATGGTGCAGCCACTTTGGAAGACAGCTTGAAAGTTTCTTGCAAAACTAAAATACTCTTACCATTTGATCCAGGAATCATGCTCCTTGGTATTTACCCAAAGGAGCTGAAAACTTATTTTTACCCCCCAACCTGCACACAAATTTTATAGAAGCTCTATGTATAATGACCAAAACTTGGAGGCAACAAATATGTCTTCATATTTGTAGGTGAATAGATTAACTGTAGCACATTCAGTAAATGGAATTCTGTTCCTCACTAAAAAGAAATGAGCTATTAAGCTATGAAGAGAAGTAGATGAAACTTAAATGTTTGTTTCTTAGTGAAATAAGTCAATCTGAAAAGGCTATGTAGTGAATGATTCTTAACTCCTGACCTCTTTTTCTCAAGTCTTACAATCAGCACCTTTATGTGGGTTCTGCAAGGAAGCTTGAGTTGAGAATGGTCATGGACCCCTGAATGCTCAATCTGACTGTGACAGCTGTGTGAATGTGCACAGGAAAATAACTTTCTCCCTTTGACCCCCAGTTTCCTAATCTGTGTAGAGATGGTTAAATGAGATGAGATGAGCTCTCTTTTCCAACATTTTGTGCATTCTAAGAATTTTATTTGTCACCAAGCTACTGATTTCCACTTTATGATCACTTTAAAACAGCTCTGATCTTGCTTTTCCCCTTATAGTTTGGCATTGTAGTTTCCATTTTTGAATTCTTTTGGCCTTTAGTTGTCATGTGGAAATCAGATTCTTAAACTCTTGGTTTCAAGATCTCAACTTCTCAAAGGACAATCTCTGACCAGGTATTTGTTCTTCTTGAAAGTCAATGCCAAAGATGGCTCAGACTACTGCACAGTTGCACTCATCTCACATGCTAGTAAAGTAATGCTCAAAATTCTCCAAGCCAGGCTTCAATAGTACGTGAACCATGAAGTTCCAAATGTTCAAGCTGGTTTTAGAAAAGGCAGAGGAACCAGAGATCAAATTGGCAACATCCACTGGATTATCAAAAAAGCAAGAGAGTTCCAGAAAAAACATCTATTTCTGCTTTATTGACTATACCAAAGCCTTTGACTGTGTGGATCATCACAAACTGTGGAAAATTCTTCAAGAGATGGGACTACCAGATCACCTGACCGGCCTCCCAAGAAATCTGTATGCAGGTTAGGAAGCAACAGTTAGAACTGGACATGGAACAACAGACTGGTTCCAAATAGGAAAAGGAGTACGTTAAGGTTGTATATTGTCACCCTGCTTATTTAACTTGTATGCAGAGTACATCATGAGGAACGCTGGGCTGGAAGAAGCACAAGCTGGAATCAGGATTGCCAGAAGAAATATCAATAACCTCAGATATACAGATGACACCACCCTTATGGCAGAAAGTGAAGAAGAACTAAAGAGCCTCTTGAAGAAAGTGAAAGAGGAGAGTGAAAAAGCTGGCTTAAAATCAACATTCAGGAAACTAAGATCATGGCATCCAGTCCCATCACTTCATGGGAAATAGATGGGGAAACAGTGAAAACAGTGACTGACTTTATTTTTTGAGGCTCCAAAATCACTGGAGATGGTGACTGCAGCCATGAAATTAAAAGACACTTACTCTTGGAAGAAAAGTTATAACCAACCTAGGCAGCATATTAAAAAGCAGAGACGTTACTCTGCTGACAAAGGTCTGTCTAGTCAAGGCTATAGTTTTTCCAGTAGTCATGTATGGATGTGAGAGTTGGACTATAAAGAAAGCTGAGCACCCAAGAATTGGTGCTTTTGAATTGTAGTGTTGGAGAAGACTCTTGAGAGTCCCTTGGACTGCAAGGAGATCCAACCAGTCCATCCTAAAGGAAATCATTCCTGAATATTCATTGGAAGGACTGATGTTGAAGCTGAAACTCCAATACTTTAGCCACCTGATGTGAAGAACTGACTCATTGGAAAAGACGCTGATGCTGAGAAAGATTGAAGGTGGGAGGAGAAAGGGACGACAGAGGATGAGATGGTTGGATGGCATTGCCAACTCAATGGACATGAGTTTGAGTAAGTTCCAGGAGTTGGTGATGGACAGGGAGGCCTGGCATGCTGCAGTTCATGGGATCACAAAGGGTCGGACACGACTGAGCAACTGAACTGAAAGCAGAAAAAGAAACCATAATATTTTGGGCCAACCATAAACTAGTTTCATCTTCCGTGAAATAAAGAGGTTTTATTAGATGCTCTTTTAAGCCCTTGTTTGCTTTAAAATTCTAAGTTAGTTTAAGAAGCATGATGATGTTCTTAGACTGAATACAACTGATTTCCTTTTTGTTGCAATTAGCAGCTTTTGAAGCATTTCAAGTTTCTTCTCCCGTCAATTATCTACAGATTTTCATAGACGTGTAAGACTTCTTAGCTGCTGCTTGGCCCACCACTGCTGGGTGTTTGACACACACTGCTGTTTTATAAAGAGTTTGGGAATTTCCCTAATCCATATTATTTTAAACATTTAAAGATCTGAAAAACATTTTTTCCCCAAAAGTGTAAACTTCCCAGCCACTGCAGAAGAGAAGGGCTTCCTTGATGGCTCAGAGGGTAAAGTGTCTGCCTACAGTGTGGGAGATCTGGGTTTAATCCCTGGGTCAGGAAGATCCCCTGGAGAAGGAAATGGCAACATCTTACAGTGATGTTTTAAGAACATTGTTTTTTCTTGCTACTTAAAATTAGGGAAAACATGAGGTCAATTATTTTTATATTATGTTTCTATTATATTTTAAAAACACCATATTATAAGGTACTAAGATGCTGGGGGCCTCCTTGACTCCTATGTGGTTTCACTTCCCAGTTCTGTGAGTACTTCCAGGTCACTGACCCAGCTCTGTAGTCTCTGGGGCTGCTGAAGGGGCCAGTGGCAGTGTAGGTACCTCCTGTTGAGTCCTGGATTGTCGCTTCTGTCCCACAGGCCTTCCCCACAGGACTTCAGTAACTTCTTTCCTTAAGCGGTAGCATATCAGTTATAGAGAAATGCACTTTAGGAAACAGTCTTCAGGAGGGTCCAGGTAAACCCATGCCATCTAAACAGAGCATCCCCAACTTACCCATCAAGTTCTACTTCAGTGTGATAAGTCTGTACACTTAGCATCAGCACTGACAGGTAGGGACGGAGTCAGCATTCCAGAGGCTCTTGTTTATATGTACAGATTCTGTGATCATGTGTGGGCTTTTATATTGAGTGGGGTTGAATGAAGAGAGATGACAGAGCTTATTAAAGTGGATAAAGTGGAAATTGTAGCTTAAGATGGTAAAAATACTAGCTTTAATACTGCAGAGTGAAAGAGGAAAATTGGCCTTTTAGTCCTGTCTTCTGTCATTATGCAGCACTTGGAGGGGCAGCAAAGAAGAGACTCTAAAATGCATTATTCTGTTATAGAAATGCAGGAGTGATTATGCTGTGCTGCACGGATTGGAGGATGTCTATAGAAAGAAACTTACAATTCTATGGCTGCTTACATCATCTTCATTATGCATCATGAAGAAACTTAACTTTATGACAAGTCAGAATTGAAGCCAAAGAACCATATTTTATTTAGAAAATTCATTTTTAGAAGAATTAAAAAAAAAGTGGATATATGTATATGTATAACCTATTCACTTTGCTACACACCTGAAACTAACAAAACATTGTAAATCAACTATACTTCATAAAAATTTTTTTAAAAAAGTAATGTAAAACCAGCGATAACATTGATATGAGAAGCCTACCAAGAATAAAACTGTCAGGAAAAAGTAGATAATCTTTAGACAGCGTTCCCAGCCAAAACAAAGCAACTCAATCAAACCACAAAACCCTGTTCCTAATAGGATAAAATAGTTTCTTGTGACATTAAATTATTTACTGAATTTGCAATTTTGATCAAGTATCATACAATTAAAAATAACCTCATGTCCTATTGCATATATGATTTTTTATTTAAAATCTTACTAAATGTAAAATAAAAGGGGATGGTGGTGTGGAGAACTTACAATATTCAATAAACTGTGTTGTAAACAGATGTGCTGTCATCTAGACTTTCTTGTTCCATTGATAGAGCACAGGTAGGGTAGATTTATCAGCTTTTTTAGGGCTAGGATTTTTCACAGTGGTCAGTGAGTACTGGCTCAACTGAAATTCATCAACTGCATTCGCCCCCTAACAAAAGAATCTTGACTGTCCTCTGAAGCTGTGAAGCCAGGCATTGACTTCTCCTCTCTAGCTATGAAAATCCTAAATGGCATCATCTTCCAATGTAAGACTGTTCCCTCTGCATTATAAATCTCTTGTTTAATGTACTCACCTTCATGACTTATCTTCACTAGATCTTCTGTATTAGCACTTGCTGCTTCATCAGGCACTTTTATGTTTTGGAGATGGCTTCTTTCCTTAAACCACATGGACCAACCTCTGCTAGCTTCAAGCTTTTGTTTCCAGCTTCCTCGCATCTTTCAGCCTTCATAAGAGAATTAGGGCTTTTCTCTGGATTAGGCTTTGGCTTAAGGGAATATTGTGATTGATTTGATCTTCTATCCAGACCATTAAAACTTTCTCTGTATTAGCAATAAGGCTGTTTTGCTGTCTTATGATTTATTTTTTCACTGGAGTATAACTTTTTTAATTTTTGGAGTAGCACTTTTAATATCCTTCAAGAACTTTTCTTTGGACCTGCAGTTTGGCTGTTTGGCACCAAGAAGAATAACTTTCAGTCTGTTTCAGTTTTTGATATGCCTTCCTCATGAAGCTTAATCATTCCTAGCTTTTGATTTAAAGAGATGTGCAACTTTTCTTGACTACTCAGAGGCTATTATGGGGTTATTACTTCAACACTGTTGTATCTTAGGGAGTGGGGAGGCTTGAGGAAAGGAAGGAAGATGGTGGAATGTCTGTTAGAGCAGTGAGAATACACACATTTATCAATTAAGTTTGCCGTCTTATTTGGATGTGGTTTGTGGCACCCCGAATCAATTATAACAATAACATCAAACATGACCGATCATAGCCCTCCATGACAAATATAATAATCAGAATGTTTGAAATGTTGCAAGAATTACCAAAATGTAGCACAGAGTCATAAACTGAGCAAATGTTTCTGGAAAAGTGGTGCCCATATGCTTGCTCAACTCAGAACTGCTATAAGCCTTCGGTTTGTGAAACACACAATATCCTTGAAGTGCAATAAAGGAAGTTCAATAAAACTGTGTAAAGGGGGAAAATACTATACCATTCCTGTTGAACAATGCAGGCAGAAAGAAGCCAAGAGAGAAGGATTCTCCAAGGAATAGCAGCTGCTGACTTGCATTGGCCCATTCTGGGATTCTAAACATTGACTGTGTCAGCAGGGATTGGCCCAGTCCAGCTGCCCATATATATAACCCCTGAAGTGGTATCTCTAATGTGGGAACTTTGTGAAAATCAGCAGAAGAGACCTTTTGGTATGGTGAGGCCTTGAGCCACGCATACTCCCAGACCACACCTATCAGAGTCATCTAGGAGATCTCAAGGTCCACGTCCCACCACAGTCCTACTGAATCTGAGACTCGGGGGTGTGGTCTGGGACCCTGCAGTTTCAGCAAGATTCCCAGATAATCCCTGCTGAATTTTGAAAGTCTCTGCTCTTGTAGTTATTTTCACCATCTCTGGGCTCAAATCCTGGTTCTCTCTCCCTGTAACTATGTGACCCAGAAGAGCTCTTTCAGCTCTCTGAGTTCCACTTTCCTTCTTCTCCATGAAATAGGATTAATGATGGTACCTGCTTTCTTGGGTCCTCTTGAGAATCGAGTGAAATAGGCTTTGAAGGTCTTACTGCAGTGTCTGGTACATACGAAGCCCTCATAAATTTGGAATGCTATTCTTATCATTATTTTGAAAAGTTTGATAAAGGGTAGTAGACTCTCTACCCTGATTAGAGAGGACCATAGAATGTTGGTTTATTGGAGTGAATACAAACTATGTAGTGGATTCTGATATTAAATTACAGCACCTCTTTACTAAACGGGTTAAAGTGATGGTCACTTCCCTAGCTTTGCCTGCATTTTTCTTGTCCCAGGTTTTGCTGATGTTCTTTCGGCTGCTCTCTTTGGTTCGTGTTCCTCAGAGGCAGGGGTATAGCCCTCTTCTGTTGACTTTAAGGCCATTACTCCTGAGTTTCTGCTTTTGAGCCTGTTCTAAGGGGAGTCTTCAGCAGATAATTTACAAAGCGGGCTTTGATGCTCTCCAGCGTGTCCGGCAAAGCACTGTCAGTTTTCCTTACATGTTAACCCTGGTGGCCTTTGAGAGCAAGGCCGTGCAGCTGTCTCTCTCTGGTCACTCTCCTGTCCCAGTCTGCAGCCTCTCTCTGCTGTGCTCAGCTTTCTCTGCTGATCACAGCCTCTCCGGGACGGTGATGGGATCCCTATTTTCTGAGATTGGTGGGACAACCCTTTCTTCTGGCAGTTTGAGCAGCAAAGGGATTCCTTATTGCAAACAGCATGACATTTTATGGATGACACCAGTAAATACACGTGATCTCTTCTTCTCATGGATTATTTTCTTTACTCTTTATATTTTTTGGTGTTTAGGAGTTGTTAACGGTAAAGAACCACTGATTCTGAAGTCTAAAAATGTTCTTGAGTCATTCATTAGTGTGTCTTCTTTTCCAGAAAATATTTTAGGACAAAACCAAGTACTAGTCTGGGTTTACTTAAAAAGGATAGATACTTATTTCTCACAGTTTCAGAAGCTGGGAAGTTGCAGATCAAGGCACCAGCGGAAAACCTAGTGTCTGGCTTGCAAATGACTGTTTTCTCATTGTGTTCTCACCTGGCAAAGGGAACTGGGGGAGAACCATTCTCTCTTATCTCTTCTTACAAAGGCACTCATCCTTTATGAGGCTCTATCTTTATGATCTAATTGCTTCCCAAATGTCTCTCCTCCAAATACTATCATCACCTTGAGGATGTAGACTTCAGCATATGAATTCTGGAGAGACTCATGCTTTCAGTCCTTGGCACGTGCTGTAGCTACTGTGAGAATTTATTGGAGACTTTCATTGTACAATTTGCAAAGCTAGGGCACTTCTAGTCTTAGAATTGGGCTTGTGGTAAAAAGGCAGGCTCTCAAGGCTCATAGTCCAGATTGGAGTGAAAGGGCAGAACGTGCCTCAAGTCTGGGACTCACTCAGTTTAGGGAGGTGCAGGGAGAAGCCACAGTGAGGGCAGCAAGAAGGCAACACGTGTCCTTGGGCAGAGATGCCATGAGACAGACAAGTTCTTAGAGAATGGGGGGTAATGCCCCCTCTGCTGCCAGAGGATGGGGCTTCTGAGACCAAGTTCCACAAAGGCAGCTGTGTGCATAGACAGACATAGACTCAACAGAGCTTGGTGGAGCACAGCTCCAAGCCTGCTTTTGACACTCTTTTCTGTCACCTTGAGCTTCCCAGGTTGTACCAGTCCTTAAGCCCCTCTGCTGCATACGTCCTGGCAACTGTAATAATCGCAGTGTTCCTTGAGGAATTTAGAATTGGAGCTGGAAGAGCTGAAAGGTCTGAAGGAGATGCTGAGACTCCATGCACAGAGGTCTGTCTGTTCCCTGGGACTTGGAACAGAGATGCCAGCATAGCAAGTGATAAAAACATTTGAGTAATGAAATCCTGCCACTTGGAACCGGATGCCAGCATAGTAAGTGATAAAAACATTTGAGTTTTGGGATCTGACAAATATGGAATGAAATCCAAATTCCTCTCCTTATTAGTTGTAGCATTGTGCATTTAGACAGTACACAATGTCCACAACTAGCATTTATTAACTATCTACTCTGTGTCAGATATTGATCAAGTATTCACACCTGCAAGTGTTAACTTCAAATATTTAAAAATATTTAAAAGTACGCTATGACGGGTGTGTGCTCAGTCACTTTGGTTGAGTCCGACTCTTTGTGACCCTATGGACTGTAGCCTGCCAGGCTCCTCCGTCCGTGGGATTCTCTAGGCAAGAATACTGGATTGCCATGCCCTCCTCCAGGGGATCTTGCTGACCCAGTGATTGAATCTGCGGCTCCTGCATGGCAGGTGGATTCTTTAACGCTGAGCCACCAAGGAAGCCCCTGCTATGAGGTAGATTTTATTATTAACTTCATTTCACAGATGAAAAACATTAGGTACAGAAGGGTTAAGTAACTTGCCTTAGCAGTTTGGAGCCAAGGGAATGTGCCTTCAGCACCTTTGCTCTTAACAAGTGAGCTTGCCTAATTTGGTTTCTTCCTCTGTAAAATGAGGTTAACAATAACTTTTTTAGTGTTGTGCAGATGAAATTTTCAATGAGATGCCAACAGACAAAGCACCTGTCTTTGCCCAGGTCACAAAGCAGGGTGCTCCACCACCAACTCCTCTCTTGTTGTCTCATGATAGGCAGGACCACTCCCTGTTCTGGACAAAACTGGAGTCTCTCACCTTGCGTGTGCCCAGCTCTCCTTTCCTTGGGCTCCCTGCTGCCCTTGTGTTTGCACTTCAGCAGCAACATCACTTGCCTCATCTCTATGCTCATCCGTAACTCCTTGCCGTTTCTGAGTATGAGGCTTATTTTACACAGCATCCTTTCCAGTAAGCTGCTTCCTGGCCACATCCTTTAGGTACTGCAGTGTCTCGGTGCTTCTCGATATCACACTGCAGGATAGATGACTTCTGGGAGGGGCAGCTCTCTTTGTGTGGTTTCTTGCTGATTTCTTTCAGAGACCTTCCCGTTCCTGACCTTTTTCTGGTGCCCCTTTCCCACTTCTAGTGGCCTACCTAGAGTCGACCTTGTATTGGCCACTGCTCTAGCAGCACCCAGCAGCCCCTGCAGTGTCTGAGACTTCCTTAATGAAGGGTCCCTAGCGCCAGGTCTCTCTGTCCCTGTCCTAGAGATGGCCCTTCCTGGTTAATTTCCACTGGCAACCGACTTCATTCCCTGCGGTCCTGTGCCTTCTGGCTTCCAGATGGGTTCCGTTAGTGGGAGGCTCCAGGAACAGGTGGACAGGGAGTGCTAGCTGCCTCCCTCCCTCTGTGACAGGTCCTCCATCTAAAGGGGCTCCAGTGACATTATCTTCTCTCCTTCAGCCCCTGAGATGCCAGTGCCTGCTGCTCTCTGTATATCTCCCACCCTTATGTGTTCCCTCAACCCTGCCCTCACCTTTATGGGTAGTTCTGCATGAATGTCTCTGTATTTCAATGACATGGGGTAAATTCCGTGCCCATTTGGGACCCTACAGACAGATATGACTAGCACCAAAAGGCCACTGGGAGGACTCTTATCATCCTCACCTTTATAAGCATAATTCATATTCTATCTGGTGAAAAGATGAAATTTACAAGAATAAAAACAGTGTTTGCAAATACTTAGCTGTTTGCTCACTGTTAGAAGCAAGGATGAGTCTTTATCAGGGTCCGATGGAGTGTGCAGTTGAATTGAGAAGGTCCTGGTTAATAAGGAGTTTTGCTGTGGATGACAAGCTTTCTTCTTCTTTTGTTATTAAAAAAAATTCTGATCGTGTGACTTTGGGCAAATCATAAATCTCTTAATCTCAATTTTGTTGTTAAAAATTATGAAGCAACTGACTTTATGATGTCTATAACTGCCTTTAGCTCTAAAACAGGTAAATAACTGGAGAAGGACTGCTCCTTTGAACACTGAGAATTGGCTGGGGAGCCTGCAGTTCCTCTCTGAGCACAGGTGAAAGCTGCCCCATGCATTTCCTCGTCTCCTCCTGATTGTGACCTCTCATGTTTCTGCTTCAGCTTTGAGCACCCCTGACTCTGATCTGATTTCTCTGCCGCTCTTGTTTTCCACTAGTTGATAAGCCTAGTCTGACACTGGGCTGTGCACTGACTTCCCCCGCTGGAGAAGGAAGGGCCAAGATCCTTTACTAAGACACTGATACAGCAGATCTTGCTGGGAGAACTGACCTCTTTCAGGGAGTGACTTCAGGGCAAGTTCTTGGTGTCCTTAAATAAAGAGTAAAGGAAAGGATTGTAGATTAAAAGTCAAAACTGCATTTCTCTTAGCTTTCCTTGTGCCAGTGTGGATTTGGGAAAGGAAGGGAGAGAGGAAGGGAGGGGAATTTCAGAGAGTGCTTTCTGTGTGTCAGGCAGTGTGCTAAGAAACTAACGCGTGTATATTCTCATCTAATCCTTATAGTAGCCACATTATTCGCAAGGCACAGATGGTGAAACTGAGGCTCAGAGGAATCTGGTACATTGCAAAAAGACACATCGTTCATAAATATCTCAGTTGTGGCTATGCCAAGGGATTAGATTTACCTTTTTCAGTTTGACTGAATCATAAAGTAATTTCTAATCTTCCCAGACTTTACATGCAAAACGGGTCCTTATACTTCCCCACAAAATTTAAGATAGATGGGTATTCCATTTACACTTGTCTTTGGGCCTGCTTTGGTTCAAGTTTGCTTCCTGTTTTCTATTTTAAATTCTATTTCTGGTCTTTTTCCAACTGGAAGATCACTCAAGTGTCTGTGGGTTTTACGTCCCTGCTTATTGGCTGTCTTTGTGCTTTTTCAGGAATTGCTGTACTAAGACCTAGACAAGAAATGAGAGAAACACTAGGAAAGGTTTCCTAGCAATGCAAGGTCACATGGAAATACCTCCTCGTGGCCGGAACCCAGAGAAGAAATGCTGCTCTACGGGTCACGGCCAAAGCCACTCTGCCAGTAACCCAACACCTTTCCCACCTCCAGTGGGCAGACCATGTTAGCGTTTTACTAGAGATAACATCGTTGACCTTGACAAAAAGTCAGGTCTCTTATTTCCATTTTCTCTCAGCCCTTACATTCTTGTCCACGCTCATAATATCATTACTAGCTCCTTCATCTAGTGGTTGTTAAAGTACTTTCTAGCCGCTTTAATTTGAACAGTTGTACCAGACATTTGTAACCACTCCTCAGGGTACTTAAGGGCCATTTGTAATAGAAAAAAATTTGTTTTTTCTATCTCCAGTGCTAAAAGGGAGTCACCTCTTACTTAACTGGGTGACAATTGTTCACTGGAAGAATTTGACTTCAATATATACCAGGGGCAAGAATAACTCAAGTATGTTTACAAAATACCCCGAGGGTTATTTACCTTTAAATGGTCTCATCTAAACATAATTACAGTAAACTCACACTTTCTGTATCTTGTGATGAAAACTGTTGATATTTCATGCAGAACATGTTTGAAGTAGTTGGCCTCAACAGGCTTTTCAAGTTCTTGTTTGTTTATTTTTTCGATTGAAACTTACCTTCCCTCAGTAGAGAAGAACGTGAAAAAAATCAGAGTAAGAGTCAGACCATATACCTCTTTTTCTTTTTTTTTTTTGAGTTTTTATTTATTTTTGGCTGTGCTGGGTGTTCGTTGCTGTGGGGACTTTTCTCTAGTTGCAGTGAGTGGGGGCTGCTCTCTTGTGGTGGAGCACAGGCTCTAGGCACCCAGGCTTCAGTAGTTGCAGCGCATTGGCTCAGTACTTGTGGCACATGGGTTTAGTTGCTCCGTGGCATGTGGAATCTCCCAGATCTGCAATTGAACCTGCACCTCCTGAACTGGCAGGCAGATTCTTTACCACCTGAGCCACTGGGGAAGCGCATCTAACTTCCGTTCACTTCTCTGGTTTCGTCTTTGCCCTCCCTCCTTCCCCCAGTCTAATGCTGCCAGTTGCTAGCTCACGTGGCCTCGGGTGAGTTGCTGAACCTCTCTGAACTTAGTTTTGTGCCAGCTGTACTATCTTCCTTTGTAAATTAATGTACTTCAATAAAATTAAAAAATACATATTCTAATGTATGTATAACATGAAAGATACAATATTACAGAGACATATATTTACATAGAGAAAAAATAGATGACATATATATGTATGACAGAGACAAGGGGCAGTGTCGTCGGCTGGGGGGTCGTTTTTGACAGAGATCCCCTGGAGAAGAAAATGGTAACCCACTCCAGTATTCTTGCCTGGAGAATCCCATGGACGGAGAAGCCTGGTAGGCTACAGTCCACGGGGTCGCAAAGAGTTGGACACGACTGAGCGATGGAACGGAACGGAACGGAAATATTTTTGGTTGTCACAACTGGTTGAGGAGGGTGCTACTGCCATTTAGTGGGCAGAAGCCAAGGATGGTACTAAACATACCATGCAATGCACAGGACAGTCCCCACAGCAAGAAACTGTCCAGTAGCAAATGTCAGTGGTGCCGAGGTTGGGAATCCCTGCGTTAGAGGTTGTGATGGGAATAAATGTTAGAGTTAAGTGCTTTTTTTGGTAAAATGTTTAGAACACATATAAAGTATTACCAGAGCTTCTTCTAGATTTGGGTACTGCTCCTGACTCTAGTTAGTATCCAGCATGCCCTCAACAGCATTTAAATTCAAGGGTTCCATTTCTTTACCATTAAAATTTACTGGGCTTCATGATACCCAAGATCCTTCCTGGCTCTGAGAACCTACATGTCAGAAGGTTTATATTGTACGTGGGCCCAAAGTTGACAAAATTAATAGTTGCTAATTTCAGCATTTTTTGGCCCTTATGCAAGTCACTGACCTGAATCTTTTCTCTCCAGATGAACTTACAGTTTGCTAAGAGGCAGGAGACAAAGAATTCTCAACTTTATTCCTCTACTAGGCAGACATGACTTACCTGTGGCCATGTTCCATTTCATACCACATGGAATAATGTCAGTGTTGAGTGCTTACCTGGTGCCAGGCACTTGAACACCTACTGTGTGCCAGGCCCTGCCCTTGTGCTCTAGTACAGGTCTCATTTCATCATCATCACAGCATGCCTAGACTGTGAGTATTTCTACTTCAGTTTTACAAATGAGAAAAATGAGATTCAGAGAGGCTAAGTAACTTGCCTAAAATCACATGGCTAATAAGTCATCAGATTGCTGAAAAATGCAAGACGTGAGTGCTTTTCATGTCTCTATAATCATACTCAAGGTGGTCTTTAAATGAAATTGCAATGGAGGATTAAGGAACAGTGAAATGAGTACCAAGAAAACAGATGAAACCCTACCGTCTTATAAAGTCTCACTCTTTGCAGGCATACGTGTACACTGAAAAAGAGATTCTTGCAGTAAATGTTGCCATTAGCCAAAGCTGTCAGAGCGTAGTGCAAGACAGCTCAGTTAAATGGCTGTCTCTGCCTTCTTTCAAGTAATAAGCAAAACAGCCGCTGTGGATACGGTTAGCACAGAGATCCAGGTACTGCTAGTGATAACATTATTGATAATAGTTGAGAAAACAGTGCTTACACTAAAGAACTGCTGGTTTTTCAAGGTTTTGTCAATTATTTTATTCATTTAATTATTCCATGACTTTGTTATAGTCTTTGTTTACTTGTTCTTTTTTAAATTGAAGTATAGTTGCTGTCCAATATTATGTAAGTTACAGGTGTACCATATAGTGAGTCACAATTTTTAAAGATTATATTCCATTTAAAATTATTGGGCTTCCCTGATAGCTCAGTTGATAACGAATCGACCTGCAATGCAGGAGATCCCAGTTCGATTCCTGGGTTGGGAAGATCCTCTGGAGAAGGGATAGGCTACCTACCCAAGTATTCTTGGGCTTCCCACCCAAGTATTCTTGGGCTTCCCTTGTGGCTCAGCTGGTAAAGAATCCGCCTGCAATGTGGGAGACCTCGGTTTGATCCCTGAGTTGGGAAGATCTCCTGGAGAAGGGAAAGGCTACCCACTCCAGCATTCTTGCCTGGAGAATTCCATGGACTGTATAGTTCTTGGGGTCACAAAGAGTCGGACATGACTGAGTGACTTTCACATAATTATTTTAAAATATTGGCTTATATTCCCATGTTGTGCCATGAATCTTGTTGCTTATTTATTTTATACCTGATATTTTGTACCTTTTAATCCCTACTCCTATCTTGTCCCTCCCCCTTTCCCTCTCCTTACCGGTAACCACTAGTTTGTTCTCTGTGCATCTGCTTCCTCTTTCTTGTATTTTTTAGTTTCCATATATAAATGATACCATATAGTATTTATCTTTCTCTGACTTATTTCAATTAGCATAATGCCCTCCAAGTCCATCCATATTGCTGCCTATGGCAAAATTTCATTCTTTGTTTATGGCTGAGTAGTATTCCATTGCATATATGTACTGTATCTTTTTTATCCATTCATTTGTTGGTAGACCCTTTGGTTGCTTCTATATCTTGACTATTGTAAATAATGCTGCTACTGACTTCATTATATTCTATTGAATAACAGCGATGAACACTGCTCATAGGTTTCTGGATTCTGTCTTTAAACATGACAGATAAGAATAAGAATTTCAGATGAGGATTTAATGAGGTTTGGGATATACAGGAATCAGTTATTCTCCTTTGAGGACAGTAAGCCTTCTTCTCTATTAGTGGTTCTCAATCTTGGCTGCGCCTGGGCACCTTTGAAAAGTTCTGATGTCTGGGCTGTACCCAGGCCAATTATATCCATTTTGGGGAGGACCTGCATTAGTGATTCTTATGGCTCCCTTGGTGATTCTAACAGGTAGTCAAGATTGAGAGCCAGTGCTATGTATTAGTGGCCTTTAAACTCCTGTGTTCAGTTTAATTCAATTCAGTCGCTTAGTCATGTCTGACTCTTTGAGACCCCATGGACTGCAGCATACCAGACCTCCCTGTCCATCACCAACTCCCGGAGCTTTCTCAGACTCATGTCCATCAAATTGGTGATGCCATCCAACCATCTCATCTTCTGTTGTCCCCTTCTCCTCCTGCCTTCCATCTTTCCCAGCATCAGGGTCTTTTCAAATGAGTCAGTTCTTTGCATCAGGTGGCCAAAGTATTGGAGCTTCAACTTTAGCAGCAGTACTTTCAATGAATATTCAGGACTGATTTCCTTTAGGATTAACTGGTTTGATCTCCTTGCAGTCCAAGGGACTCTCAAGAGTCTTCTCCAACACTGCAGTTCAAAAGCATCAATTCTTCAGCACTCAGCTTTCTTTATGGTCCAACTTTTACATCCATACATGACTACTGGAAAAATCATAGCTTTGACTAGATGGGCCTTTTTTGGCAAAGTACTGTCTCTGCTTTTTAATATGCTCTCTAGGTTTGTCATAGCTTTTCTTCGAAGGAGCAAGCATCTTTTAATTTCATGGCTGCAGTCACCATCTGCAGTGATTTTGTCTCTCACTGTGAGGTCAAGTCTCTCACTGTTTCCATTGTTTCCCCATCTATTTGCCATGAAGTGATGGGACTGCATGCTGTGATGCTAGATTTTTGAAGTTTTAAGCCAGCTTTTTTGCTCTCCTCTTTGACTTTCATCAAGAGGCTCTTCAGTTCCTCTTCACTTTGTGCCCTAAGAGTGGTGTCAGTGTATTAGAATAACCTGGAGAACTCAGTAAAAACACAGGGGCTCACCCCTTCTCCTTCAGTGACCTGGGGGCTTCTAGTTTCTTTATGAACTCCTATATGATTCAAATAAACACAATAGATGAGAATCACCACTTTATTTCACTCCTCTTTAGGGTTTACTCTATTTTTAAAATGCGAAAATGACCTTATTCCAAGATGAGGAATTGCCTAGGTTAAAACCTGTACACTGATGAGTGTGTTGTGGGTCCATAAGACTTGTTACTGGGCTGTGAGCTGGCCAGCCATCTATTCCTTATGTCGTCTAGATGCCAGCCTTGGCTTCTTCAGCATTTTCTTTCTAGGTCATTACTGACCATGGTCCCTAGTCCAATTTGAAAGCATCTCTCTGTCCTAATTTGAAAATACAGTAAATTTGTTGTTTATAAATACAATTTTTCTGTGCTATGTATAGATACTTGGTTCTTAGGTGGTTTGACGGTTGCTTAGTTATGAGCTTAAAGTAAGGCCACTGCCTATAGATATTTGTATTGGTCATGGCTCTTCAAAGAAACAAAACCAATAGAATGAAGATGATACACACACACACACACATTATATATATATATTTAATTATATGCATACAAATAATGTTTGCTAAGCTGCTAAGTCACTTCAGTCGTGTCCGACTCTGTGTGACCCCATAGATGGAAGCCCACCAGGCTCCCCCGTCCCTGGGATTCTCCAGGCAAGAACACTGGAGTGGGTTGCCATTTCCTTCTCCAATGTGTAAAAGTGAAAAGTGAAAGTGAAGTCGCTCAGTCGTGTCCGACCCTTAGCGACCCCACGGACTGCAGCCTACCAGGCTCCTCTATCCATGGGATTTTCTAGGCAACAGTACTGGAGTGGCTTGCCATTGCCTTCTCCGACAAATAATGTTTAATTTGTATAAATTATATATGTGTATACATATATGTATTTGTTATGAGGAATTGGCTGTGTGATTATGGAGGCTTAGAAATTGCTATTATCTGCTGTCTACAAGATACAGACTCAGGAAATCCAGTGGTGTAATTCAACTTGAGGGTAGGAGAAGATAGGATGTCCCAGCTTAATAGTGAGGCAGAAAAAAAGGTGCAAATTCCTCCTTCCTCTTCTTTTTGTTCTATTCAGTCCTCAGTGGTTTGGATGATTCCTCCCCCAGCCCCCACCCCCACCACCCTGGGGAGGGCAATCTACTTTACAGAGTCAATCAATTGAAGTACCAGTCTCATCTGAAAACACCTATACAGGCACACCCAGAAATAATGTTTAATCAAGGCACCCCATGTCCAGTCAAGCTGATACACAAAATTAACCATCACAACACCTTCCATCTAATTTTACTCCTGGTTGTCTTCATAGCATTTGTATGCCTACTAAATTGCTAATGCCTCTAAGAAGTCTTTGCTATTGTTGCAAAAATCCCCACATTCCAGAAACACCCCTCTCAACCTCCAAGGATTTGTCATGCACCAAAATGGACTCTGAGAATAAAGATCTGAATCCCTAAAGCTCAAATTAATTAAATTATGGATACAATTTAACCCATAGTATGTTGACTGCCCATTCATAAACATCTGGTTTGCTGGGAGAGCTGGACTTTACTAGGCTCATTCTGCACCACACTTGCATCTTCAAAAACTGTAATTTAGATTTTGCCTTTCTTCTGCTGAGAGCCCCCAACTGAGTTTCTGTCTCTCACAGAATAAAAGCCAACTTTCTTATCTAGTTTGCCAGGCCCTTCCTCATCTCCCTTTACAGCTCTTCCCCTGACTCTGTGCGGCAGCCAACCCAGCTTCCTTTCTGCTTCATTGAACACACAGCGTCAGGGTCTTTCCACTGATTCCTCTTTTTGCCTGGAACACTTTTCCTCCAGATACCCACATATCTTTTCCTCCTTTAAGTGTTTGCTCAAATATTACCTTTACATATAGACCTAACCTGATAACCCTATTAAAACTACTGCCTACCCCTCTCATCACTGCTTCATTCTCCCCCTGTTATAAACACTTATCGGTTCAGTTCAGTTCAGTTCAGTTGCTCAGTCATGTCCGACTCTCCGCGACCCCATGAATCACAGCACGCCAGGCCTCCCTGTCCATCACCAACTCCCGGAGTTCACTCAAACTCATGTCCATCGAGTTGGTGATGCCATCCAGCCATCTCATTCTCTGTCGTCCCCTTCTCCTCCCGCCCCCAATCCTTCCCAGCATCAGAGTCTTTTCCAGTGAGTCAACTCGTCGCATGAGGTGGCCAAAGTATTGCAGTTTCAGCTTTAGCATCAGTCCTTCCAATGAACACCCAGGATTGATCTCCTCTAGAATGGACTGGTTGGATCTCCTTGCAGTCCAAGGGACTCTCAAGAGTCTTCTCCAGCCCCACGGTTCAAAAGCATCAATTCTTCGGCGATCAGCTTTCTTCACAGTCCAACTCTCACATCCATACATGACCATGGGAAAAGCCATAGCCTTGACTAGACGGACCTTGGCACATGATAGGTATTGATAAATATCTGTTGATTGAAATGCTGATAATACACAAATTTTCTTGCCTAGACAAAAAGAGGAGGCCCTGAAGCTGTGCTAGATCTGGAATTGCCCAGTTAAATGCTTTTTGTCTGGTTGAGTCCATTTTGAAGTAACTAAAATAGCTCCTCTCCTCTGTGGGAGAGGGTGAAGGTGGAATGATTGGAGAGAATGGAATTGTAGCATGTATATTATCATAAGTGACCAGTCCAGGTTCGACGCATAAATTTTCCTCTGTTCATTTCTTTGCATTTGTGCTTTTTTAATAAAATTCTTTTTTAGATATAAAAAAAAAAATTCAGTCTACACAATAACCTGCACACACGTGTTACAACAGCTTTAATCATCACTGCCAAAATACACAATCAGTCAAAATGTTCTTCAGTAGTAATGGATAAACAAACTGATGCATCCATGCTGTTGTTGTTTATTCGCTAAGTCCTGTCTGACTTTTGCAACCTCTTGGATTGTAGCCTGCCAGGCTCTTCTGTCCATGGGATTGCCCAGGCGAAAATGTTGGAGTAGGTTATTATTTCCTTCTCTAGGAGATATTTCCAATCCAGGGATCAAAATTGTGTCTCCTATACTGCAGGCAGATTATTTTCTGCTGAGCCATACAATGGAACATTATTTAGTGATAAAAAGGAGTTAACAGGCTATGAAAAGGCAAAGAAGAACCTTAAATGCATATGGCTAAGTTAAGGAAACCAATCTGAAAAGATTATAAACTGTGTTATTCCAACTACATGACATTCTGGAAAAGGCAAAATATGGAAACAGTAAAATGATATGTAGTTGTCAGGGGCTGGAGGGTGGGAAAAGTAATGAGTAGGCACAACACAGGATTTTTGGGCTCTCAAACTATTCTCTATGATCCATCTATAATGTCACAGTTTTAAAACCTATAGAATGTACAATACCAAGCGTGAACTTTAATGTAAACTGTGGACTTTGTTAACAATCATGTATCATTACTGACTCGTCAGTTATAGCAAATGCACCGCACTAATGCTGCATGTTGATGAAAAAGGAAATTAACCATCACTCAATTATAAATTTATTATACAAAATAAAAAAAAAAATAAAATAAAATAAACCTCAGGTACAGAATCAACCTTACTTGAAGTGTTTATTTAGCGTGTTTCGATCCCCTAAATGAACTAACTGCGTGTTCCCAAACATCTCCCCACTGACCTGCCAAGTGCCCCAAATAGTCATTCAAGAATATTTGTCCAAGGGAAACGATCTTGCTGAGAAAACTAGTAGTAAAAATAATGACCGATGTTTGTTCTGTGTTCACCACACAGCAAATACTGGACTCTGCCTGCACTAACGTGCATTAGCTCATTTCATTTCTCTCATAACTTTACAGGAGCGGGGACTATAATTACCCGTGTTATGGTTGAGGAACTGAGAGTTTGAGTGTTGAAGGTAGACTGGGGTTTGTTTGGGAGAAAAACATCCAAGGAAAGAACGACCTGCTTGAAGGGTTGGCGGAAAGGGAGGATGTGGTATATTGGAGGTTCAGGAAAGCGTCCAAATAGTGGGAGTGGAGAATGCACGTGAAAGTCACTCAGGCTGAATATGGTGGACTTGCAGTTGTAAACACTTTAGGTCCTTGACTTAGAGATGCCTATACATATACTTTGGTTACTATTTCATCAGTCTTTAGATTCAGAAGCACATGAAATTCTTGTCTGTTATTATAGTTATTCCATCATGTTAGGGACTTCATCGGTTTTTTTCACCTAAAGTACTGGCATTTTTCTGGATACCTCTAAAAGAAGGAAAATGCAGGATTTCTTGATTTAAAGCAATGTATTCACCCTCCCCATTAGGCTTCTAACCGTGTTGTTGCTGATTGTCAGAGATCTTTGTCTTATAAGTGAAAGTTATGTCATTTGCAGTCATTCTTCTGCTTGATTCTGTTGCCAGATCTTAAAGTACAGCCTGGTGTCACAGAAGTTTACACAATAAGCTATTTATTATTATTATTACATCACTCTAAGGTCAAGCAAGAAAGCTAAAGGAGATGGTTTTAAATGTCTAAGACAGGGAGAAGTTGGAAAAAAAATCTCCACAAAACCTAAGTCAGTTAAAAAACATGCCACTTATGTAAACAAAAGTCTTTCGAGATGCTTGTTAACTTACGGCAAAGGTGTTTTTGCTGTATTAGATGCATTGATTATTAAGTTTACGTAAATTTTATTGTTATAAGTTGACAATTTGTTTAGGACAAAATATAAAACAGCAGCAAAGGACAAATATATACAGTTCACAAATTGGCAATTATATCGCAAGCTGAAAGCATAAACCATTGTTATATTCCAGAAGATATTATCAGACTTCACAAAATTAGCTTGGTGGCAGAATTTTTATGTAAACTATTGGGAAGTTAGTTCTCTAGATTCACCTTTCACCTATTCATTCATTTGGGGGAGAATGGATACATGTATACGTATGACTGAGTTCCTTCGCTGTTCACTTGAGACTACCACAACATTGGTAATCAGTTATAGCCCAATACAAGATAAAAAGTTTTTTAAAAAAACACAAATGCTGAATGTCTGTCATGTCCATGCACTGTTACAGACACTGGAGATACAACTGTGAGCAAAACAGATTTTTCTGAGGTGGCGTTTACATTCTAGTGAAAAGAAACAGACAGTGAACAAATCAGTAACTATAAATACACATGATATGTCAGATGGCAATAATTTCTAAGAAAATGGCTGACAGAGTTGTGTTGAGGAGGATGGGGCTATGAAAGTGAAAGGGTTAGCCATTCAGTCATGTCTGACTCTTTGCGACCCCATGGATTGTAGCCTGCCAGGCTTCTCTGTCCATGGGAATTCTCCAGGCAAGAATACTGGAGTGGGTAGCCATTCCCTTCTCAGGGGATCTTCCTGACCCAGGGATTGAACCCAGGTCTCCTCCATTGCAGGTGAATTCTTTTCGGCCTCAGCCATCAGTGACAATGAAAGGTATATATCAAAGAGCAAAAATCAGATTACTCTCAAGTGGCTAATTGGACAGCTGACAGAGTACCCTGTAGAGTTTGGTGGCTCATTACAAGTCTGGTCACCTCTGTTCTATTTTCGTCTCAAACTCAGTGAGTGACCCTTGGCTCCATGATATTTTCTGAGCCCCAGTTTATTTATTTGGAAAAGGACAGGGCTGTACAACTGGGTCTTTGAGATCCTCTCTGGATGTAATTTCTGACGCTGTCTGAAGTGGAATGAATGCTTTGCTGAGATGAGCACAGAGCTGAGAACCCTGAGTCTGGAGGAAGTCTGGTGGGAAGGGAGACTAAAATAGAACATTTTGGGTGTTCATCAGTACAGTATTCTTGCTGTCTTTCTTTAGGCTGAATAATGGCCCCTAAAAGCACCAGGTCCTAATCTCTGGAACCTGTAGATGTTACCTTATTTGGAGAAAGGTTCTTTGCCGATGTGAATAAAAGAAGGACCTTGAGATGGGCAGATTATCCTGGGGGGCCTAAATGCTATCACATGTCTGCTTATAAGCAGGGCAGAGGGAGATTGAACACACACAGAGAAGAAAGTTGTTTGAAAACAGAATAGAAAGAGATTTGAAGGTGCTGACTGTGAAGACTGGAGTGTGGTGGGCACAAGCTAAGGAATGCTGACTGCTTCCAGGAGTAGGAGAAGACAGGGAAGGAATCATCCTTTAGTGTTCTCAAAGGGAGCATGGCCTGCTGACAGCTTGGTTTCAGCCTCGTAATGTGAACTGTGAGCTTCTGGCCTCTAGAACCAGGAAAAGTTTAAGTGAGAGTGTTGGTTGCTCAGTCGTGTCCGACTCTTTGGGACCCCAAGGACTGTAGCCTCCCATATTCCTGTCTGTGGAATTCTCCGGGCAAGCATACTAGAATGGGTAGCCATTCCCTTCTCCAGGGGATCTTCTCGACCCAGGGATCAAACCCAGGTCTACAGCATTACAGGCAGATTCTTTACCATCTGAGCCACCAGGGAAGCCCTAGAACTGTAAGAGACTAAATCTGTGTTGCTTTAAGCCACTGTGTTTGTGGTAATTCGTTACAGCAGCCCCAGGAAACTAGTCCAATAGGATTTTACCTCCATACCCACTTGAACTTAAATGCGACCATGTGGCTGTTCCAGCTGATGACACACGAGTGGAGGTGATGTGTCTTTAGGAGCCATGGTGTGCTTTACAATGCTCTCGTTTCATTTTGGTGATGGACAGGTTTGGAGACGGTGGCTGCCTTGTTAGACTGTGTCTCAGAGTAACCACGTTGAGCACAGCCTCCTATTTAACTCATGAAGGACATAGGAGTGATTGAAAAATTGTTAATAACATTTGCTGTTGAAAGCTCCTGAGCCTTGGAGGTTGTTCTACTAGCCTCTCCTGACTGGTGGCAAGGAGACTGTTTGGACGCTATGAAATGTTCCTGGTAATACTCTCTTTGTTGTGCTTTTTGCTTTCAGTGGTCCTCTGAACCCCTTCTCCTAGCATCCCACCACAGTCAGGATAGTCTCAAATCCATCCTCCAGGTCACTAGTGTCTTGTGTGAAGCTGATGCATATTCCAAAGTTCTGTGGTTGAATGAGAGGAGGAATGCTGGGCCGTGCAATGGGAAACAATTTTCCTTGCTGCAAGACTCCTCGGTGACTTCCATGTGCCATGTATGCCTCTAGAATGAGGGCTGGTATTGCTATGGATAGAAGTCTGTGCCTCCCTCTCTCCCCTCAGTTCAGATGTTGAAACTCTAATCCCCTGTGTCAGTGTTTGGAGGTGGGGACTTGGAGGTAATGAGGCAATAGGGTGAAATTCTTAAGCTGAGATTAGTACCCTTATGAGAAGAGAAGCTTGCTTCTTCTCTTTCTTTCTCTCTGCTATGTGAGGACATAATGAGAAGAAATCTATCTATAAACCAGGAGGAGGGTTCTCACCAGAGCCCAACCATGCTGGCACTCTGATCTCAGGCTTCCAGCCTCTAGTACTGTGAGAAATGGATTTATTTAGTTTAGGCCATCCAGGATATGATACTTTTTGTTACAGCAACTCCACTGACTAAGACAGATATACCATGTTTAAGAAGCCGTGGTGTCTCAGATGGTAAAGATACTGCCTGCAATGGAGGAGACCCAGGTTCGATTCCTGAGTTGGGACGATCCCCTGGAGAAGGGAATCACAGTCCACTCTAGTATTCTTGCCTGAAGAATTCCATGGACAGAGGAGCCTGGCAGGCTACAGTTCATGGGGTTGTAAAGAGTCGGACACAACTGAGCGACTAACACCCTGTTTGAAAGCTCCACTTTCAATGTATGAGGTACATCCAAGGTGAAACTCGTAGTGTATTGTATTGGGTTGTGACCCTTCCCATGTCTGTCATTAACATAGCACATCCCTCACCCAGTAACCCATGGAGTAGGAGACTTGAACGGAAACTCCCTATTCCCCAGGTAATGGCCTCTATCAAGTCTTTAGAAAACAGTTGACTACTTCATCTGACAAATGAGGGGGTTCGGCTTTACACATAATGATGGGGGCGCTCACCTGACTTACCCTTATTCCCTGCACTGGTCCCCTGGGCCTCCTCAGAAGCCTGACTGTCTGAGGATGCAGCCAGGGGCTTGGTCCTGGGAGACCTCCTCTCGGCTCTTACTTGTGTGATTTTGGAAGGGTTCTGCCTCGCAGTTCTCCCAGATATTTTTCCATCTCTTCAGTGGTTGAGATCCCAACCTAGAGCTCTTGGATCTCAGAGGCACTGAGAAACAGGTCCCTGCTTTTTATTAGCTGTTGTCCTTGGAAAGACTTAAAGTGTCCTTGTAACATCCAAGACCACATTAATCTTTATGAGAAGAGTGAAGGTGGCCAAAATGAAGATTCAATATGAGGCTTCAAGTGACTAGTAAAAAAAATAACATAAAAAATAAGTAACAACAAAAGTGACTTGACTGGTCCCACACCTAGTGGAGCCTGAAAAAGAGCTGAGTTCCTCTGGCCTGGTTGAGTACCTGTGATAAATTCTAAAAATGGCCCCAATTCTTCACCACTCCCAAATCCACTCACTTTTCCATGTAACTTTACAGAGTCCTTCCACTCTGGTATTTCTGGCTTACCCTGTTGCTCTGACCTTAACTGAGTGGTTTGCTTTGTGAAAGTAGTGTAGCAGCTCTCTTGGAAAAAAAAAAAAATTGTGATTTGTAGTGTTGGCTGATTTTTAAATACCAGTCTACCAGCAATTTAATAACTGACTCACAGGCTTTCTGAATATTTTACAGTTGGTTCTCACAAGCTGTAAGAGCCAGCTCCAGCCGACTGTTGCTCTGTGCCTATAGGATGTTACCAAACATGCATGTCAAAGTTTATTTATTTTTTTGTCAAAAACCACTACAATAATGTAAATTAATTAGCCTCCAATTAAAATAAATTAATTGATTAAAAAAAAGAAGAAAGCAGCACAGCAGGATGACCCAGGGCCTTGGGGATGAATCTAGGCCCATCATGATGGGTCCTCATTGAAGGGCTAAATACATCTTTGTCACTTGTTCTCCCTGTATTTGTAAGTCAAGCTGACGACTTTGGGGGAATTACACTGTCTGAGTCTGCTCAGCTGCCATAACAAAATACAACAGATGGAGTGCTTAAACAATATGAATTTATCTCTCAGAGTTCTAGAGGTTATAAGTCCAAGACCAGGGTCCAGTATGGTGAGATTCTGGGTAGAGCTCTCTTCTTGGCTTGGAGGCGGCTGCCTCCTCGCTGTGTCCTCAAGTGGTGAAGAAAGAGCTCTGGTGTTGAAGTTTAAAAAGAGCTTCTGATATTGGTCTTACTCACTCTTGCTCCTTTACCATTGCCAGGAGGACTGCCTGGCTAAGCCTCTTGAAAGATAAGAGACATATGAGGCAGGGAGCCCCCATGGCCCCAGCTGATAGCCACGTGACTCCCAACTGACTTCAGACCCACAAGTAAGGAGCAAACTGTTACGTGTCACTGAAGCTGTGTGGCCATTTGTTACACAGCATTATTGCAGTAAGAAATAATGGATCCAGCACTCAATAGCAGTAACTCTTGTAGGACAGAGCTTGCCACACCTCTTTGCCCCTTTTGACCCCACCCTCTTCGGGATGGGCATCTGATATGCATCAAAGAGTGATAGCCCACACTGCCGCCTCTCCCACTGGGGGTAGAACCTTTGGGTGGAGCAGCAAAGTTTTTCCTCCCTTAGGAAGTCTTGAAAGTTCTCCTTCCATGGGGTTACTTTGAGTGGTGGGGCCTGGGCCCTGTCTCGGGTGTGCTTTTGTTTTGCATGGGAGGAACTTGCAGAGAGCTAAATTTGCCAGTGAGAGGTCTCTGGAGAAAGAGCAGCAATAAATTGCATACCTTTCTGTTATCAGGTTTTGAAGATAGCATTCTTTAAAGAAGGGCCTGCAAACATTCCAGGCAGAGGGAATAGAAATCACAAAAACCTTAAGGGGGGTGTTTAAACCTGGCCCACACCCCATATCAAGCAATGACAAACGTTCAGTAGATTCATTAGTATGTGCTGGCCACCTTGGTTAGATAGTACACACCTAGGGTGTGCACTTGGTATGCATTCGTCTTCACCTGTGAAGGTTCAGGCAGGTGGGATGTAGCCCTTAGACATTTCGGTGTGCTCCATCAAGTTCCTACCGTCAGCCTCTGCATCCTGGGCATGAGGGCTTTTCTTCCACCCAGCAAGGTATCCATCCACGCACATAGCAGACTACAGGAGCAGTGTTCAACCCAGACTCTTGGGAATCTGTGCATAAATACCCCAGTTCCCTTGCATACTGCGCTGGGATGGTTGTGAGGCACCCATTCTGCATAATTTGTTGGAGTTCTGTGGGACTAAGCTGCAGGAGCCCACAGTGCTAGTGGGCTTTAACTATTGCCTTCCTTTCTCCATATCCCACACTTCTATCCGTATTCTCTGCACTCCCCAAAATGGTTACTTGTACTTAATTATTTGTCTCAGGATCTGCTTCTGGGTGAACTCAAACTAAGACTGTTATAGTAAAATTAAACTCCAATTCTAACAAGTGAACAAATATCTGGCAAACAGTCAGAAGTCAGGTTCACAACCAGTTCTGTAATTCTTGGCATTCCTCCTAACACCTTACATGGAAGACTTGCTCTGTGGCAGATGCAAAAGTACTCTGAGAACTGGACCAGGTCATGGGGCTATGAAGTGGGGGAAGCCAGGGACAACCACGTTAGGACCTAGAGTGTTGATCTGATGATGCTGATCAGATCGCTGGACTTTATTTACTTCAGGGCAGTGGAGCCTTAACAATATTTTTAACTAATCACTTATATTGAAATTCTCTCATCTTATCAATAATAATCAGCTATCTCTTTTGGTAATTAACTCAGCTTTTGGATAATAATATTTTAAGTGCTAAGTAATCATCACTTATTGAATCTTGATTAGGATCTCTCATATTGTAGCATATCCCTGTGCTATTAAGATTTGATATAGGAAATTGAAATGCTGACTGCCTCAAGGGTGTAAATTACAGTTAACTTGCGAGAACACACATACACACACATTCACATTCACAATTTCTCTCTCATACATGCATACATAAATACATGTACAAACATGTCACATTTTACACTAATTCCCCCGCCCTGCCAATGCAGTGTAGCAGTAGGAATGACCTTGTGTGTTCAGACAGTAGACTGAGGGGAGTGTGGCCGATGCTTCGGGAACATTATGAGTGAGGTGTGAGGAACCAAACCACACAGGGCCTTTATAAGGAGAGCCAGTAGTTTGGGTTTGGTTCAAAGTGCAATGATCATCCACTTCAGCAGGAAGAGATGTGCTGAGCAAAGAATGGGTTTTGGAAGTAGGCCTGGGGAAGAATGAAGCAGGAGGGCTCGTTAGGAGATGAGAGGTCATTATGGTTTGGAATTGGGGGCAAGCTGGAGAGATGGAGTGAGGTGGGAAGATTGGGGATACAGTTTTGAAATACAATAGGAAAAAAACTAGTTGCTGATGGATTGGCCGAGGGGATGACACCAAAGCAAGGAAAAATGGCTCTGAAGGCTTGGGTCTGGTGATAGAACCAGGTATAAAGGAAAAACACATTTGTAGGGGAGAACTGAGAAAAGCTTTATTTTGGCCATGTTATATGTAAGATGTCTTTTAGATATCCATCCATTCATTCATTCAATAAATATCTGTTGAATGCCTGTATGTGTATTTGCATGCTCAGTCATATCCATCTCTTTGCGACCCCAGGTACTGTAGCCCAACAGGCTCCTCTGTCTATAGGATTTTTCCAGGCAAGAATACTGGAGTAGGTTGCCATTTCCTACTCCATGGGCTCTTTCCAAACCAGGGATCAAACCCAAATTTCTTGCGTCTCCTGCATTGGCAGGCAGGTTCTTTACCACTAGCATCCCCTGGGAAGCCTGATTAAGATATATCATTAAATAAAAAAGATGAAGATCCTTGAATTCTTGAATTACACTGAATTTTCAGGTAGATGAGGGGGTCTGGAATTGAACACTGTGGTCAAGCTAATAATAAGAGTTTAGGAGTCTTTCTGAGGTGGATGGGCCTGGTATCCTCACAGGCAGTAGGGATGCAATCCTGGGAATGGGAATAGTAGCGGAGTCTGCATTCCATGGTGTGGTGTTATCTGTGTGCAGGCTCATTATCAAATTCATAATTTATCATCTCAGATTAAAACAAATCCATGCTTTAAAGGCCGGCATCTTTATGGACATAGTTTAACATAACATGCCAGCTCTGGATCAGTCTGTCAAGATTCAGATACCAGCTTCACCTTTATAAACTGAGTGATTTTAGGTAGATATCTCAACTTTCTGATCTCTAATTTTCTCATTGAAAAATGGGGATGATTTCAGGACTTATATTTTAGAGAGTTACCTTAAGGCTTAAATGAATTAGTATACAGAAAGCAATTTAGAAGTATTCTTACAAATACAAATTATTCAGTAAATGTTGATTTTACTTGTTATAAATGTTGTTGTTAATAGACAGTGTTAATAAGACAGATTCCAAAATGACCTGTCTTTAAATCAAATGGGGGAGGTGAAGAACTCTCCCCAGCCTCTCTGCAGTGTTTGCCATCCAGTGGCATTTCTCAGCCCCCTTTTGTTCCTCCTGGTCTCCAGTTTAGCCTAGTCTGAAAGAAGTTAGAAATACATCAACTTCCCACAAAGGCAAAGGAGTTACTCTTACAGAAAGTTCAGATTTTTTCCTCCTCCCTCCCCCGCTCCCCACCCCCCGCTTCCCCTTCTTGGGACTCATAAGACTACCTGGATGAAGAATATCTTATTTCTCAAAGGCAAATCCCTAATGATATTTGGCCCAAATAACCTTTCCTGCCCATGCAACTTTCACTGAGCTCATCATAGGGAGACGCAATTTGCATAAGCAGTGAATCTGTAATAGATTCCGCCGTAAACTCCTTCCAGCAGCATGTAAACCCTTTTAGTTCCACGGTGTGTGCTCCTGTAATGATCTTCCACCTGGCTGGGGACCTTTTTATGTGGGAACATTAAACTAATTTTGCTTGGAATGTGGGATGGTTTCTCA
Source organism: Moschus berezovskii (assembly GCF_049115385.1). Taxonomy (NCBI): domain Eukaryota; kingdom Metazoa; phylum Chordata; class Mammalia; order Artiodactyla; family Moschidae; genus Moschus; species Moschus berezovskii. The sequence goes on along the minus strand of NC_142466.1, from coordinate 50,279,669 downwards.
AGATGGCACACCTGATGTTCAAGCGCAGATCACAAGGCTCCTCGGAAAGATGGATGGATCCCTTGAGGCTCTTTAGGCGCTCTGTTGCTCTCAGAACTTCCCTCAGAGCCCAGCGCATCTCCCACAAACTTCTGCTTCACATTTGGTATCCCTGTGACAGTCACCAAATGATTGGGTCGGGTCAAGAAGTCAACTGACTTCCTCATATGCTTCTGCCATCACTCTGGGCCTGGGTGGGGGTGGGGACAGCCAAGGTGCTTGGGTCTCTGTGAGGATGTGAGAGTGACTAGGATACTGATCAGAATAAAAGATTAGGTGCAATTCTTCACCGGCCTTGGGTTAAATCTCACATTGCATGAGTGGCTTTTGTTTGGTAGCAGCAAAAACACTGAGTAGTGTGGTCCCTCCTCCATTGCTTATGACACAAGAATATGCCTTCCTTCTGGTAACAGTTGATTCCTAGCAGTGCACAGAATGGTGCTACTGGAGGACCTGACTGGGCCTAATTCCTGGGGGTGCTGTGACTACAGATGACGTGCATTAAATGATTTCATCTATTAGCTACTGAATGCCAGCCTGTACAGAAGACAGGGAGGCATCCAGGGGAAGCTTAGCATAAATAAAGGGTTTGACTTAATGAAAAGGATCTAAGGAAACATGTTTGCAACTGGAGAAAAAGCTAAACCAGGACCTTGTGGTATTTGTTGCCTAAATGGCAACTCCTGCTGTGTTTTTAACTTTCAGAAACTTCAACTGAATCTAAATCTCCTGCTTATGCTTTGTGGAGTAACTCAGCTTAAAGCAAAGCCACATTATCCTGCTTGATATGGCTGGGCTATGAGTGTAGTCAGAAAACCCTGGCATGAAAGAGACTTTAAATGAACAGATGAATAGAGCAATCAAAGGGCCATCCAATCAAATCTAAGCAGATTAGACCTTCATGCAGCCTCAAACACAAAAATAGACTGAGTGCTCTGTGATGTATTAAGGTCACTCATTCAAGGTGCTCATGTATCCCTGACCCTCAACTGCTGCTCTTGGGGCTGACTTCAGCTTGCACTTTTCACTGCATCAGGCAAATGAGTGTCCATGGAATGGGACCCTGACTTCTAGTATTGCTGTAGTTTGTTTCTTACTGTTGTTCATTTATAAATATTTCTATGTTGATTTCTTTGATCAGCGTTTTGCGATGAATATTGTGGTCATTTTCCAGATGGTGATGCTCAGCCTGAGGTGATTGGAGGTACTTTTGGTTGTCACAGTTGGTTTGGGGTGCTACTAACATCTAGTGGGAACAGGCTAGGGATGTGGCTATATATTCTACAATGCATGGGAGATTTCCTGCTCCCCCCTGCCAGCCTCACCCAACAAAGAATTCAGTTCAGTTCAGTTCAGTCGCTCAGTCCTGTCCGACTCTCCGCAACCCCATGAATCACAGCACGCCAGGCCTCCCTGTCCATCACCAACTCCCGGAGCTCACTCAAACTCATGTCCACAGAGTCGGTGATGTCATCCAGCCATCTCATTCTTGGTCGTCCCCTTCTCCTCCCGTCCCCAACCTTTCCCAGCATCAGAGTCTTTTCCAGTGAGTCAACTCGTCGCATGAGGTGGCCAAAGTATTGCAGTTTCAGCTTCAGCATCAGTCCCTCCAATGAACACCCAGGATCGATCTCCCTTAGAATGGACTGGTTGGATCTCCTTGCGGTACAAGGGACTCTCAAGAGTCTTCTCCAGCACCACAGTTCAAAAGCATCAATTCTTCGGCGATCAGCTTTCTTCACAGTCCAACTCACATCCATACATGACCACAGGAAAAACGATAGCCTTGACTAGACGGACCTTGATTGGCAAAGTAATGCCTCTGCTTTTTAAATAAACTATCAAGGTTGGTCATAACTTTCCTTCCAAGGAGTAAGCGTCTTTTAATTTCATGGCTGCAATCAGCATCTGCAGTGATTTTGGAGCCCAAAAAAATAAAGTCTGACACTGTTTCCACTGTTTTTCCATCTATTTCCCATGAAGTGATGGGACCAGATGCCATGATCTTTGTTTTCTGAATGTTGAGCTTCAAGCCAACCTTTTCACTCTCCTCTTTCACTTTCATCAAAAGCTACTGGCAAGTTAATAGCTAGATATGCTTTAGATTAGTAACATGAAACTGGCTTCCTACTCTTTCATCCTTAAATTAGATCACAGACTTTATTACCAAGCTGGTGTCACTGTGTGCAGCCCCCAGGCCCAAGGTGCTCACTGCTAATCTCGTCTGTCCATCACACATCTGACTTGGATATCACCCTTAGAAACCTCAGGCCCACCAGAAAACCATTCATGAGTCTCTCCAGTTTCTCAGTGTGTGTCCACTGCCTCCACCACCCAGCCCCATCCTACTTTCCTAATGTTTTCACAGTTTGTTCCCTTACTGACCTACTCCAACTATTCAACCAGTGCTCATTAGTCTTCTTTCCAACAAAAAGGAAAAAAAAATTGCATATTTATCAACAAATTATATATACACACATATACACATTTATTACCAAGTTAATATATTTATATATTAACTGCCTCAAGATTGTTAGGATCAAATGAGCCTATGTGCATTAAGACATTTTTATAAGCTGTACACTATTTTCAAGTAGTGTGTGCTGCTATAATTATTGTTCGGTGGTAAAACCCAAATACTCTTGTCACACAGATACAGTTCACTGTGTCCCCACCATTTCCTAGATGCCTTGCTGCAGGGGCTAAAAGCTTTGGAGCAAGTTACATCACTTCTTTGCCTCAGGTTTTTTCTTTCTTTGTTTTTTCATTTTATGACCTTCATGATGAAGATTTAAGTAAATGATACAGTATCGATAATTTTCTTAGTACCTGGCACATTAAAAATGCTTCCCAGGTGGCTCTGTGGGTAAAGTATCTGCCTACAATGCAGGAGATGCAGACAGATGCAAGTTCGAGTCCCAGGTCGGGAAGGTCCTCTGGAGGAGGGCATGGCAATCCACTCCAGTATTCTTGCCTGGAGAATCCCATGGACAGAGAATCTGTTGGGCTACAGTCCATGAGGTTGCACAGAGTCCGACATGACTGAAGTGACTTAAGCATACATGCCAAAAACATAAGTTATTTCTCAGTTTGGCAAATAATGACAGAATATCAGAGAAACATATTACCTCTCTCCTGCATGCATTTCTCTAAAGAAAAGTTGACATTTTGACAAAAGATGAGCTGTTGGTTTATAGCAGCACCCTTTACAGAATGGGATAGTTTTCTTTTTACGCCTCCTTTGGCTCTGTATGCCCAGGTCTTTTCCTTTAGGTCAGCATCCGAAAAGCAGCTCTCCTGCCTGACTAAAGAGGGTCCAGTCTGCTTAGATAATAAAATGCTTCAGAATTTGGCCCACAGTAAAGACAGATGCTCTCTAAGGTTGAGTGCAGAAACACGATCTCTCTTCTGCACAAGTTTTTTTGGTTACATTTTTTTTTATTACAGAAAAAATATATGTTCATCTCTAACTACCATGAGATTATCACTTGTCATTTACTGTCTGTCCCACTAAATTTCTACTACAACTACTTTGAAGTTTTGGTGGTTCTAAAACTTTGATTTTATGATCTTTTCAGGTCATGAACTATTTTCAGTGTTACTTTTTTGTCTTTGATGGGGAAGCCATTGATTAATGGGTTCCTGTAAATTCCTGAAATCATTTTAACAGTTAAAACTATTTTTCTATTATAGCTACAAGTCTGGGAGTAGGTGGAAGTTACCAAATCCAGACACTCCAAGGCAGAGGCCAGGCAGATACTCTAAATGAGCTGGTGAGTCAGGCTGGGGCTGTACCAGAGTGAAGAGATGTGCCCATGCGGTGTTGCAGCTAACGATAGAGGAGAGTTGTTACCTGCAAGCCAGGGTTGCTATACCTTATGACCACCCTCATGGCAGAAAGTGAAGGGGAGCTAAAAGCCTCCTGATGAAGGTGAAAGAGGAGACTGAAAAACCTGGCTTAAAACTCAACATTCAAGACACTAACTTCATGGCATCTGGTCCCATCACTTCATGGCAAATAGATGGGGAAACAATGGAAACAGTGACAGACTTGATTTTCTTAGGTTCCAAAACCACTGCAGATGGTGACTGCAACCATGAAATTATTTATTTTTTTTGTCTTTTTTTTAATTGGAGGCTAATTATTTTACAATATTATATTGGTTGGTTTTGCCATACATTGACATGAATTCGCCCCAGGTGTATATGAGTTCCTGTTTCTGAACCTCCCCCCCCCACCTCCCTCCTCTCCTTATCCTCCCTCTGGGTCATCCCTGCACACCAGCACCGAGCATCCTGTATCATGCATTGACCCTGAACTGGTGATTCGTTTCACATATGATAATATACATGTTTCAATGCCATTCTCCCAAATCATCCCACCCTCACCCTCTCCTACAGAGTCCCAAAGACTGTTCTATACATCTGTGTCTCTTTTGCTGTCTCATATACAGGGTTATCATTTCCATCTTACTAAATTCCATATATATGTGTTAGTTGGTTAAAAGATACTTGCTCCTTGGAAGAAAAGCTATGACCAACCTGGACAACATATTAAAAAGCAGAGACATTACTTTGCCGACAAAGGTCTGTAGAGTCAAAACTGTGGTTTTTGCAGTAGTCATGTGTGGATGTGGGAATTGGACAATGAAGAAAGCTGAGCACCAAAGAATTGATGCTTTTGAACTGTGGTGTTGGAGAAGACTCTTGAGAGTCCCTTGGACTGCAAGGAGATCCAACCAGTCCTAAAGGAAATCAACCCTTATTTCAATATTCCTTGGAAGGACTGATGCTGAAGCTGAAGCTCCAGTACTTTGATCACCTGATGCAAAGAGCTGACTCATTAGAAAAGACCCTGATGCTGGGAAAGATTAAAGGCAGGAGGAGAAGGGAACAACAGACAACGAGATTGCTGGATGGCATCACCGACTTGATGGACGTGCTGCAGTCCATGGGGTTGCAGAGTCAGTGTGACTGAATAACAACAATGAGTCTTCCAGAAAAGGCAGAAACGAACAAGGTTGAGTCAAAGTTCCTGGTTCTTAAACATTGACAACTATTTTTAAGATGCTGTGAGGGCTAAACAAATGTGTTGGTGGACTTCTCTGACCATCACTTTGTGACCTCTTGTGTATGCGATTTTATACCAACTCAGTTCTCAGTTTAGTAGGCAAATTAAAAGTCTTCACCAGAGCAGAGGAGTGACTGTTTCATAATGGAAAGCAAGTAGGAGTTTTCACCAAGCAATGTTCTTGGACCATTAGAACTACGGTAATACTCAGGAAAGATGTTTGGTGTGTTAGTAGGGCTGTCTCTGAACTTCTCAAACTTTAATGTGGATAATTATAACTGGGAAGGAAGGGAGAGGGAATAAGCCAGGTAATACCCCTGACTTGTTTTTTCTTGAAAGTTGTTCTTTGACGCATTATGTCTTATTAGCTGTCTTCTGTAAGTATTTCAGTACATGATCAGGTTAATAGATGGTGATTCCATCTAGTGAACTAAAAATCAAACGAACCACATTTGTTCATTCGGAGGCTACTAGTGAAGCAAAGGGTTGTTTTTCTCAAATCACTAATCAGTAGTAAACAGAAGTCCCTCTGTTTGAGGCTGGATTGGAGTTTTACTCTGAGTAGATCCTGCTGGTCGCTTAACCAATATCCATTTTCCCATTCTTCCTTTGCATCAGAATTGATCAGTTTTGGATGGGAAGAATAACAGCATGTCCAGAAAAAGAACAAAAACTCAATGGAAGAAACACTCTACTTCTGCCTCTTGCCCTAGAGAAGCCATGTGACTTGCTTCTGGCCAAAGAGAAGTCGGAAGAAATTGCTGGATGCGGCTTCCAGAAAAGGCTTTTAAGAAGGGAGAGATTCAACCGACATGCACTCTTTGCCTCTCGGCTTCTCTCTTCATTCTGTCTGAAACATGTAAACAGTAATGTTACACTGTTTGTTTTTAAATCAATTTATTGTCTGTCGTACACCTCTGATACTGTTTTCCTGGTGTTTGGCTGTATTTTTTTGTCTTGCCTTTTCTTGTGGGCTTGATTTTGTAATATTATTTTGATTGGGAGCATAAAAAGTTTTCAGTCTTACTTATGGAATGGTTTATCACAATTTGATTATTATTAGTAGTAAATAGTAACCATAAATGTAGACCTCTATGATTTTTTAGGGATGCCTTTCTTCCTGGTAGCACTGATTAAGATTGTGTCAGACCAGGAATTCATTTCTGTTAGATTTAATTTCACATAATTACCGTCAAAAAAGAACAAAAGCCCCTATTATTGTTTATGATGACATGAGTGCATTTATGAACTGTGTTCCTGAACGGAGAGAACCTCCATTTTGACGGCATCAGTAAGATCCTAGTCCTCTAATCCTCTGCTTACAATTTTACACATTGAATGCTGCTACTGCTAAGTCACTTCAGTCGTGTCCGACTCTTTGTGACCCCATAGACGGCAGCCCACCAGGCTCCCCCATCCCTGGGATTCTCCAGGCAAGAACACTGGAGTGGGTTGCCATTTCCTTCTCCAATGTGTGAAAGTGAAAAGTGAAAGTGAAGTCGCTCAGTTGTGTCCGACCCTTAGCGACCCCACGGACTGCAGCCTACCAGGCTCCTCTATCCACATTGAATGACTGACAGGATATTCCACAACCCAAGGTCTGGCATGGTCATTTTAACCCATGCCTCTCTCGTTCTACACTTCATCCGGGCTGGGCCCCATAGACTCATTCATATTGTGACCTAACCTTTGTCTCTGTGTCTCTGTATTACGGTGCTGGATGAGTTGGCATTTTGGGCTATGGGAGAATTCTGGCAGTTGCTCCTATGCCAGGATAGCTAATAATGACTTAACTAGATACAGAAGTGATTGTAAACCATATAAGCATATCTTCCTGGATTCAATCAATGTGTATGCCCATCCATAGCTTTCAACAGATCCCCAAAACTTCTATGGCCACTTGGAAGCCACACTTTCATTAGGGGAAGTGTAACAGAGAAGCAGCTAGAGTGGAAACAGACAGTAGCACTAACAGATTACAGTTAGCATATTCTGTTTTCACAAATTTACAAGGTCTGATAACATGTGAACATGAAGGCAAGACCGTGGATGGGGCCTGTGCAAGCTTAAGCTTTGTTTGTTTCTGGTTAGAATTGCCTCTGCTTAAAACTTGAACTGACATAGACATGCTGCCTTTCAAGGGTAGAACTCTAATTAATATCTGTGGAGAAATAAATTTCTGCCCTGTTCTTTCTCACAGAGTTACCTAGGGGTAGAGTGTCTGGAAAAATATAAACTTCAAAGCATTTTCACTTCTGTGTCACTCGAAGATAAATTTGAAAGTGAGGAAATATATTTAGGCTAAGTACATACGTCCAGAATATAAAAAAGATAAAAATAATAAAAAAGATAAAATAAAAAAAGATAATTGAGTTCGAGGGAAGGAAACATTTATCTATCATGGTATCATAAACCATCACACACATAATAGCTTAAAATAAAATCAATCATTTATTCTTTCTCATGATCCTGTGGGTTGGCTGAGCTCAATTGCGACCTTCTTCTGCTCCGTGTGATATCAACTGAGGCTGCAACATCTGGAGGCTCAAGTATTCTGGTACATCCAGTGTCACTCACATGGTTGGCAGTTGGTTCTACAAGCTGGGAGGTGGCTTGAGGCTGTTGGGCATAGGGCATTGGTCTTCTTCCACGTGGCTTGTCAACTTTGTGTGAGCTTCTTTTACCATGGTATTTAAGATAGTCTTGGAGGGAGTGTTAGAACAAAAATGTAAATTGTAGATATTTTAGGACCCAACCTTAGAAAGTTAAACAGCATCATTTCCAAAACATATGAATCAAAGCAAGTCACCATACAACATAGATTCAAGAAGAGGAGAAATAGATTCCACTCTTTGATGGCATGAGTGGCAAAGAATTTATGGCCACCATAGGGCGTGAGAATATTCAAAGTTTTTCATTCTTACTGAGTAGTCACTTGACATCTGGATTATGAAAACAGAAAGAAATAAAGATAGGAGGATAATGACTGACACATAATAGGTGCTTAAAAATAGTTTGTTAACATAAAATATATGAGCCAGGTTTTTTAGTCTATGACTTTTAACATCTGTAATATTATATTTTCCAAAATATTTATATTTTCAAATGCTCTGTTCTAGTCTCACATCATTCATCAAGTTAAATCCTATTTTTGGTTCAGAAAATCTGGTCCCTGTTCTTATTATAGATCATTCATCTGTGGTCTTGAGTTGGCTGGCTCTTTGGCAGTTGAGTTTCATAGGGTTATTTAGAGCCCTGTTGCTTTCTTTTCCACTTTTCTTTGCTTAATAGACATTTTTGGGCAGAGGCAGGTGAGGGGGACTCCAAGGTTGAGGTTTCCTGTAGACTATAGGCTTGAAGGCATTCTTCTACTCTGAGGCAATCTGTCAAAAGGGGCAAGCGATCCTACAGTGGGAGTAATAACCACAACCATAGCACACGTTTGTATTTCTACTGACAATTAAGATGAGGGGGAAACCAATTTTCAAAAAGAAAAGTTTGGAATATGGAAAGGGAATCAGGGGTTTGTTTGTCTGCATGAAATATTGGTTTGAGTGTAAGAGGAAGCCTTGAGAACCATAAAGATGAGGTGGGAATAAAAACCCTCGATGCATGCACCACTCACCTGGGATTAAAAGCCACGGCCATCCTAGAACCTGATATAACCATGCATGTTGTAATCTAAAGCCTTGTCAATCTGTCACAGGTGCACACCACATGGCCAGGTGGGGGAAGAGAAGGTGAAGCCAACTGGGAAGAAATGTGGCAGTTTCATCTTCATAATACATACTTCCCAAGGTGCGAGTGTGCATCTGGTTTCTATTTCAGAACTTTTTACTAGTAGCTTTACCAAAAGTAGGGCAGACAATTCAGTGAGTTAGGGAGAACATATGTTAACAGAGGGCTGGGAGGGACATGGCGTGGCAGTGATGGTGAGTGACCTACGGATGGGGACCAAGAGGATGAAGCTAAGGGATCTGGGGGGAAGTGTTCAGACTTGAAGTTGGGCCACCTAAATAGTCATATGTTGCTTGGCACAGCTAAATCTTCAGGGAGTCCATAGAATTTTGAAGACATGGATTTAAAAAATTGTTTTGAGGATGATTGCATTTTGGATAGAGCTAAAATGCCTTTCTGATGTGGAACAGATGAAAAATCATTGAATTCTATAGCTGGAAGGGGTTTGAAAGTCATCGAGTGTAGCTCTTCATTGACAGGGCCACTCCCTAAAGGCCTGGTATGTCCAGTGGCTTATTGGTCCTGTCCAGGGTTACAGTAGAGTTTGTGTTTGACGCAATCTAGAGACCCACATTCCTGCCCTCTATGCAGGACTTTTTTCTTAAACGTGTACTGCTCTGTGGAGCATCAGCCATGTGAATGTGTTAAGACCCCTCTGGTCCCAGATTTCTGGGCCACTGCCCTGGTGATCAACTGGCATTTGTCCAGTGGCTTTTGTTGAAATTCACATTTGGGAATATTTTTCTTATTCTCAGGTGAAGTGAAGCCATGGTTGTAGTGGTGCTGAAAGCCTCTCTCAATGGTTTTACAACGTGAGAATATACTAGTTTTCCTCCAGAAAGTCATCATCTCCACTTCTGTAAGGAGATGCTTGGATACCACCCCCTCCCATATACACACACCCGTACAGTCACTCTTCACCAGTGCACCCATGGGATTGGCCCTGAAATCTTCATTTGGTTATATTTATTTGTGTATTGATGAAGGCTTTGTTGCAGACCTATTTTAGACAAAGGACCATGGTGGGTACGGTAGGGGTGACATATTAAAAGAGTGTGAGCCCTGAACTGCTTTTTTGAATTAACTTTTTTTCTGGACGCACTAGTTCTTTGTTCCTGTGCGTGGGCTTTCTCTAGTTGGGATGTGTGGGTTTCTCATGTGGTGGCCTCTCTTCTTGTGGAGCATGGTTTCTAGGTGTGCAGGCTTCAGTGGCTGTAGCTTGTGGGCTCAGTAGCCGTGGTGCTCAGGGCTAATTGCCCTGGAACGTGTGGAATCTTCCCAGACCAGGACTGAACCTGTGTGCCCTGCGCTGGAGGGCAGATTCTTAACCACTGGACAGTCAAGGAAGTCTTAGCCCTGAACTTAAGAAATAGACTGTTTAGTAGGGTTGAAAGTGTCACACCATTAAAAAAAAAAAAAAGTGTTTTAAGTATTTAGCCAGAAAGGACAAGAGGAGTTTGATTTTATAGCTGAGAGTTTTGACCTGGGCCTGGGAAGTTTAATAAGATGTGGTTGTGGAGGAAGGAGGGGCAGCATTCAGATGAAAAAGACTGTGTGAGCAAAGGTGCCATCTTCCCATCTCCAGAAACACAGTCTCAGAGGAAAGAGGACTGGACTGTCCCTGCTGCTGCTTCTGTCACCCCACTAGCAATTCTCCCAACTCTTCCATTAAAAAAGAGAATAATTTTCCAAAGTTCCCTTTTCTCTTCTTCTCCAACCCTCATCTCTGGCATTTTGACTAGACCTCAGTAAGGAAGAAACTAGGAAACAAATTGATTTGCTTATTTTAATACTTACCATCATATTATTATCTGAATCTGTAAGAGTTCCTTAAAAAAAACAGAAAAAGTACAGCTGTTGCGTCCTAAATATCAAAATAGAAGTTTTTCCCCCAAAGCATATAATTTTGGAGTCTTTGACGCTTTCCCATGTTCTGCTTGGTTTTATTCAGCTTGAACCTTTCATTGCATGCTCTTGAGCATCTAGCAGATTTGATGACGTAGGACTGCTTCTCTGAATGAAGAAGCTTCTGGGAACTCTTTCTCTGTGTGGCTCTAGTGGGTTCAAAAAGGCTAACTTGCTTGTCTTGGAAGGACACCCAGATGAAGCCTTCCAGTAACATGTCAAGGAGTGGTGGGCCCAAATGTGTGCTGTTGGCGTGTCGAGCTGACACAAGCATCTGTCAGGCCTGCCTTTTTATGACTCCCTCCAGACAGCTTGAAAAGAGATGTAAAGGTTTATTGAATTCGAGGAAGAAAGTGGTCAGGAAAGAGCGTGAGGAGGGTGAGGCTCTTGCTGAGCTCAAGTTCGCCTCTGATATCTCAGAACATGTGGTTTCTTTGCTCGCCAAGTGAAGTGTGTGGTTTGTATTCTCTGTCTGTCTGTCTCTGTCTTTATCTCCATTTCTGTCTCTCTCTCTCCGGGAGCCATCTTTGTGTATTCTCCTTGGAATCTGTTGCTTTTTATTTCTTTGTTTTTGGGGGACTTAGAGTCAGCCTCCAAACCTTCCTAATGTTATTTCAAATAGGGGCAGTCTTTGTAGCCCTGCGTTTTTGTAGTCCTTTATGGAAGGTTGAAGAGGGATGGGAATGATATTGTCATCTTTGTGCAAACCCCTTGCTCTCCTCTTACAACTCCATAAAGCTGTTTGCTTTTCCTCTTCTGTAGCTCTTTATGCTCTGTGGCCTCTCTTGATGATCCTCTTACTGCATTTTTGGCTTCCCTGGTGTCTCAGACAGTAAAGAATCTGCCTCCAATGTGGGAGACCAGGTTTGATCCCTGGGTTGGAAAGATACCCTGGAGAAGGACATGGCAACCCATTCTAGTATTATTGTCTGGAGAATTCCATGGACAGAGGAGCCTGGTGGGTTATAGTCCATGGGGTCACAAAGAGTGGGACATGACTGAGCGACCAACACTGAATTTTACCTGACTAACCACTTAATCCGAACCTGAAGTCTCAGCTTTATCCTTGGCTCAAGGAGCAACTCAGTCTTCAACTGGAGCAATTTTAGGAACACTAGTTTAGCTCACATTTCTCAAAATAAGGTATTTTTGCTGCCACTTGAGACCTGACTCTGGGACTGTTCATTTGTTTGTTCACTCATTCAGTAAGTATATATTGATTATATACTAATCAGAGGCATTGTCTTAGTATCTGGGGACATCGTAGGAAAAAAAGCAGACAAAATGTTTGCCCTCAAGTAAGACAGATGACAACTCAACAATGAAATAAGCTATGTATAAAGTATGTTAGATGGTAATCAGTTTTAAAGAAGATGAAAGCAAGAATTACTCCCAGGAAATAGAGAAAAAGTTGAAGAGATGCCCATAGAAGGAAATACTTATTTAGAGAATTGATACAAAAATTAGAGACCCAAAGTAATAAGGTTTCCAGAAGCAGAAATGGAAGAGAGGAAAATTTTTGAGAAATGATACAAAAATACTCTCCATAATTGAAGGAACATGAATTTCCACATTGCACAATTCCACTTAGTCCCTGAAACCATGACTAGAACCAGGACACATTTTTATGTCAAGGATTAAGAGGCAAATCTGAAATATGTACTATTTTTCTGTATTCCACATATATGCGTTAATATACAGTATCTGTTTTTCTCTTTCTGATATTTTTCACTCTGTATACAGTCTCTAGGTCCATCCACCTCTCAGCAAATGGCACAGTTTTGTTCATTTTTATGACTGAGTTATATTCCATTGTCTATATGTACCACATCTTTTTTATCCACTCCTCTGTTGATGGACAGTTAGGTTGCTTCCATGTCCTGGCTTTTGTAAATAGAGCTGCAATGAAATAGTTTCATATCAGAAGAACAGACAAATAAGATGAAAGTGGTTGCTTTCTAGGAAAGAAGATGGTAGTGAGTGAGGGAATAGTGAGTCAGGGGACTGTTACTCTTTGATATATACCTTTTAGTATCATTATCTCTAAAAGCTATATATATATATATATTTATGACTATGTAAGCATCAAATTCCGGAGAAGGCAATGGCAAGCCACTCCAGTACTCTTGCCTAGAAAATCCCATGGATGGAGGAGCCTGGTAGGCTGCAGTCCGTGGGGTCGCTAAGGGTCAGACACGACTGAGCGACTTCACTTTCACTTTCCACTTTCCACTTTCACACATTGGAGAAGGAAATGGCAACCCACTCCAGTGTTCTTGCCTGGAGAATCCCAGGGACGGGGAAGCCTGGTGGGCTTCTGTCTATGGGGTCACACAGAGTTGGACACGACTGAAGTGACTTAGCAGCAGCAGCAGCAGCAAGCATCAAATTCAAGGAAATTAAAAATAAATGAATGAATGAATTGGGATGAAGGGCAGAGGGTTTGCTCTGTCTCTATCTGGGTGTATGAGTGGCAGAAAAAAAGGAAATTTGCTTCCCAAAAGGTACACTCAGTTTACACAGGGTCAGTGCATCCATTCACAGGAGTCTACTCTTTCTTTCCTTCTTGTTGCTGTTCAGCCATGCAGTTACATCTGACTCCTTGTGGCCACATGAACTGCAGCACACCAGGCCTCCCTGTCCCTCACCACCTCCAAAAGTTTGCCCAAGTTCATGTCCATTGCATTGGTAATGCCATCCAGCCATCTCATCTCCTGACACCCTCTTCTCCTTCTGCCCTCAATCTTTCCCAGAATCAGGGACTTCCCTTATGAGTCAGTTCTTCGCATCATTTGACCAAAATACTGGAGCTTCATCTTCAGCATCAGTCCTTCCAATGAGTATTCAGGGTTGATTTCCCTTAAGATTTGATCTCGCTGCTGTCCAAGGGACTTTCAGGACTTCTTTGGCTCCACAGTTTGAAGGCATCAATTCTTTCGCACTCCACCTTCTTTATGGTCCAGCACTCACAACTATATGTGACCACTGGGAAGACCGTAGCCTTGACTATATGGACCCTTTGTTGGCAGAGTAATGTCTCTGTTTTTCAACACACTGTCTAGGTTTGTCATAGCTTTCCTGCCTAGAAGCAATCGTCTTCTGATTTTATGGCTGCAGTCACCATCTGCAGTGATTTTAGGGCCCCCAAAATCTGTCACTACTTCAGCCTTTTCCCCATCTGCTTCCCAAGAAGTAATGGGACCGGATGCCATGATCTTAGTTTTTTAATATTTAGTTTTAAGCCAGCTCTTTCACTCTCCTCCTTCACCCCTCACTCTCCTCCTTCACCCTCACCATAAGACTCTTTAGTTCCTCTTTGCTTTCTTCTTCTCGGAATGTGGTATCATCCACATATCTGAGGATGTTGATGTTTCTCCCACCTATCTTGATTCCAGCTTATAACTCATCCAGCCTGGCATTTCTCATCCTGTGCTCAGCATATAGATTAAACAAACAGGGTGACAGCAGACAGCCCTGTAGTACAACTTTTCAGTCTTGAACCAATTAGTTGTTCCATACAGGGTTCTAACTGTTGCTTATTGATCCACATACAGATTTCTCAGGAGACAGGTAAGATGGTCTGGTATTCCCATCTCTCTAAGAGCTTTCCACAGTTTGTTCCTATCCACACAGTCAAAGGCTTTAGCATAGTCAATGAAACAGAGGTAGATGTTTTTCTAGAATTCCCTTGCTTTCTCTATGATCCAGCAAATGTTAGCAATTTGATCTCTTGTTCCTCTTCCTTTTCTAAACCAAACTTGAACATCTGGAAGTTCTTGGTTCACAATGCTGAAGCCTAGCATGCAAGATTTTAAGCATGACCTTACTAGCATGGGAAATGAGTGCAATTGTCTGTTGGTTAGCACATTATTTAGTACTACCCTTCTTGGGGTCACAAAGAGTTGGACACGACTGAGCGACTGAACTGAACCGAACTGACCCTTCTTGGGAATTGGAATGAGGATTGACCTTTTCCAGTCCCGTGTCCACTGCTGGATCATCCAAATTTGCTGACATGTTGAATCCAGCACCTTGATGGCATTACCCTAAAGGGTTTTGAATAGCTCTTCTGGAATTCCATCACATTCACTAGTTTTATTAACAGCAGTGCATCCTAAGTCTCACTTGACTTTGCACTCCAGAATGTCTGGCTCTGGCTAACTAATCATACCATTGTGGTAATCCAGTTTATTAAGATCTTTTAATACAGTTCTTCCATGTATTCTTTCCATCTCTTCTTGATCTCTTCAGCATTACCATTTCTATCCTTTATTGTGCCCATCTTTGGGCAAAATGTTCCCCTGATATTTCCAGTTTTCCTGAAGAGATCTCTAGTCTTTCCCCTTCTGTTGTTTTCTTCTAGTTTTATGCACTGTTCATTGAAGAAGCCCTTTTGTCTCTACGTGCTGTTCTTTGTAACTCTGCATTTAGGGATGTACCTTTCCTTTTCTCCCTTACTTTTCACTTCTCGTCTTTCTTCAGCTATGTGTAAAGTCTGCTCAGATAAGCCTTGTTGCTTTTCTTTATCTTTGGGATGGATTTATTTGCTGCCTCCTGTACAATATTATGGACTTCTGTCCATAGTTCTTCAGGCACACTGTTAACTAGATCAATTCATTGAATCTATTCATCACCTCCACTACATACTCATAGGGGATGTGATTTAAGTCATACCTGGCTGACCTAGTGGTTTTCCCCACCTTCTTTATTTAAGTGTGAATTTTGCTATGTGAAGCTGATGATCTGAGCCACAGTCAGCCCCAGGTCTTGTTTTGGCTGACTCTGTACAGCTTCTCGATCTTCAGCCACAAAGAATATAAATGATTTGATTTCAGTATTGACCTTTTGGTGATATCCATGTGTAAAGTTGTCTCTTGAGTTGTTTAAAAGGGGCATTTTCTATGACCAGTTCATTCTCTTGGCAGAATTCAGTTAGCCTTTGTCCTGCTTCATTTTGTTCTTCAAGGCCAAACTTACCTGTTACTCCAGGTGTCTCTTGACTTCCTACTTTTGCATTCCAATTCCCAATGATGAATAGAAATCTATTTAGTTCTAGGAAGTCTTCTAGGTCTTCACAGAACTGATCAGCTTCAGCTTCTTTGGAGTCAGTGGTAGGGGCATAGACTTGAATTACCGTGATATTGAATGGCTTTCTTTGGAAATGAACCAAAATCATTCTGTCATTTTTGAGGCTGAACCCAAGTACTGCATTTCAGACTCCTTTGTTGATAATGAGGGCTACTCCAATTTTACTAAGGGATACTTGCCCACAGTAGTAGATATAATGGTCATCTGAATTAAATTCACCCATTCCTATCCATTTTAGTTCACTGATTCCTAAGATGTTGATGTTTATTCTTACAATCTCCTGCTTGACCATGTCCAATTTACCTTGATTCATGGACCTGACATTCCAGGTTCCTATGCAATATGGTTCTTTGCAGCATTGGATTTTACTTTCATCACCAGACACATCCAAAACTGAGCATTGTTTCCGCTTTGGCCCAGCCACTTCATTCTTTCTGGGGCTATTAGTAGTTCTCCGCTCTTCCCCAGTAGCATATTAGACACTTTCTGACTGGGGGACTCATCTTTCAACGTCATATCTTTTTGTCATTTTATACAGTTCATGAGGTTATCATGGCAAGTATACTGGAGTGGCTTGCCATGTCTTTCTTTCCTTATGGCTTCTTGAACTCACCAGGTCAAACCTGTGTCCTCCTCTCTCTGAATCAAAGGCAATAAGTAACGTACATCACCACACTCACCAGAAAGTCTGCAGGATATTTTTACATGAGTAGCATGGTAGCAAATATGATTTTTTATTCTAGGGAATTCACACATTTGGCTTCGATTATAAGACATTCAAAAGTCCCTCTCAAACCATGCTGTTAGCATTTTAAAATGTTATGATCTGGATGGGAAAAACAGAGCTAACTGCTGGTAGAGAGGTCAAGGGGAATTTATCCAAAGGCTTATTAGCTTTGTTCTGACCTGACCCAGCTATTTGGGTCTCAGTCATCTGCACATGCCTATTGACTTTAAACATAAAAATGTATATGTCCATATCCAGGGGCTCGTGAAGTGGCAAGGTGATTTGATTCTTTGGAGGTAGTGATTCACCTCTCAACTAAGAGAGGTAAACTATTGTCATGATGAAGAGTCTGTGTGGAGACCAGAACCCTGTTGAGCTCGTAACCTGCATGAACATTCTTATCTCCCCATGGCCCTTTTGAATCAACATGCCCATTTTATGATTTTGTAAAAATTTCCTGTGATATCATTGAGGAGGAAAAACTTGATTCTTTTAACAAGTCTCTTCTTTGCTAAGTGTTATGCTCGGCTCCTACAAGTGGGCTCCACAATATATTTTTGGACACCTTGTATATATCTTATAAAGAGTGAAAAGCTGACATCTTTTGTAGACTGAAGTGTCATGGTGCTTTTGGAAAATGTATGTGTAATTGATAGGCCAGAGGGTGACTAATTAGGTATACCATGTAGACTGATTCTTATTTCATCATAAATTGTAGTTCACAGACGTGGTAAATGGGGCAATGCTGTGATCTCCCATGCGTGAGTATGTAGAAGTGTGTGTACACTCATACACACATATGTTGAAGAGTAAATATATATACACATATGGCAAAGATAAAGCCATGGTTAAGAAGAAAGAACATAATATTGCTGGACTGAACTAAGGGCAGGAGATTCAGGAATGTATTAATAGCAAGGGAAGAGGATTAGAAGAAGTTAGAAGGTCTATGCCAAAAGGCAATATGTGGAGCTGGCACAGTTTTTGTTCAACTGCCTTCTGCTTATAAACAAGGAAATTGCTGTCCAGCCAGAAGGAAGTGATATATTTAAGCCACACAGCTAGTTAGTGGCAGAGTTAAAACTAGACCATGACTTTACTAATCCTGGTACAGTGTGCTTTGCAGTTGACTCCATTGCTTGAGTAGTTAGGTAGGGAGAGGAGTAGGAGTTCATGATCATGATCATAGATTCCTGACAGAGTGATTAAGTTAGGCTTCCATATGACCATTGTATGGGCATAGTTGACATGGGAAAGGGTGAAAAAGTTGAGCATTGATCCCATCAGAAATGACCAATTGTCCACCAGAATTCAGGCTGGGAGGCTAAAAAATTCAGAGCTGAAGTGAAGTGAAAGTTGCTCAGTTGTGTCCAACTCTTTGTGACCCCATGGACTATATATAGTCCATGAAATTCTCTAGGTCAGAATACTGGAGTGGGTAACCTTTCCCTTCTCCAGGGGATCTTCCCAACCCAGGGATCGAACCCAGGTTCTCCTGAATTGCAGGTGGATTCTTTACTGGCTAAGCCACAAGGGAAGACCAAAAGATAAAAAGAATAATGAGAATTAAATAAAGGCACTTATTTGCAAAAGTGTGGTCAAGGATTAGGAAAAACCACACTGATATTGGCACTTGTTGGAGTTGGCAGCAGTGGAGTCCTAACTACCCTCGGCCAGGAGGGGCAAGCAGATGGAACTGAGTAGCTCCAGCTCTAGGAAAGGCAGGAGGAATGGGTATAAGGATATAGTCCAACTTTGTGATCTTATAGGAGAGGAGCCAGAGAGGGAAAAACAAAACTGAACAGATCATCACTTAACTCTTTTTCTGCTGCTCTTTTTTTTCCCCTTTATCTTCCCAACAGGAAGCTGGAGGGTATTGGAATCTGTTGACAGGCTATATGGGTCAAGCTCCCAGGGCACAGAGCAGGACAGAGGAGAGCAAAAAAATAGATCTGTAGTGGTAAATGCAAGTTATCCAGGACAGGAGTCTTGAGTGATTGTGACACTGTTTACAGAAACTGCATATGGATTTATTCTCTATGTAGACCTCTTCCTTGAGAAACCACTTTTTTTTTCCACATCAGTAACTTATCCTAAAATTACCAGTAACTTATGCTGACATTTTGGAAAAAGCAAGAGCCCAACTCTGAAAGTACTCCTTAGTATACTTCTATGATCCCTTCTGCTGTGTGACACTATCCCTTAACTTAGTGAGACAACTTTCCCTGGTTGTTTATAAGCTCCAAAACCTTATTTGATCTTATATACCTTTAAAAATCCAAATGAAATGTATTGTTCACATGGCAAAGTCTATCAAGATGATTTAGTATTTTTCCCTTTAGTCTTGACACATGATAACCAGTATGGTTTCCATGTCTAAAGGAACATGAGACTTCCAGGTTTCACTGGAAGCAGGAGAGCTTGTTCCCATAAAGCCAGCTTGCAATATAAGGCTAAATCCTGTGTCAGTATTTTAAGTTCAGTAATATGTATCGGCTTACTTTGGGGTATTTGGACCTATTAACAGGTAAATGATATTATAAGACCCTAATTAATAAATTAGACTGAAAAGCACTTTATATACACTAAGAAATACAACTGCAGAATGAACAGGAATGCTTATTTGGACATTAAATGGATTGTCGTAATTCTCTCTGGGAACTGCTCTTGGCCAATTTGCCCTTGGCCAAAGGAAACTGTCTAACTCAAGGTTATATCCTTCTCTGACAGAATCCCACATCCAACAGCTGGTTCAAATGTGTATCGGGGGCCTGGGCTCTGTGACATCCTTGAAGAGCCATTTCAGCTTCAGACCTTCCCATAAGGTCAGCTGAGGCCTCAGTGGCAAATGTAGCCCAATTCAATCTCCCCACTCCCAGTCTTGTTTCTCTTGCTCCTGAACAAGCATTGTTCCCAAGACAGTTCACCAGTAAACTTTCTTTTTGTAGATCTTTGTATTAGAATCTGTTTCCAGGAAAACTAACCTGTGACATTTGGTACTAAGAAGAGTCCTAGGAAGCCAATTCCAAAATGGGATTTTGAAGCTGGCTGAGGATAAAGCCTCCTTCACTGGTGGTAGATGGAGTATTAATAACCCCTGGCTTGTCAGTTGCAGGCCAGTTGTTAAAATTTTCGCTTCTGTCAAGCTTGAATGAGACATAGATGAAGGGGATGCACTGCTGATACAGTATTTCAAGTTTTTGAGAGGTTCGTGTAGTAATTATCAGGACTGTGGAACTGAATAGCTCTTGCTAGGGCCTACTGAGGTACTGGGAAAAGACAATGATAGGCTGAGGGTGATTAATTACCAATTTAATCCTAAGTGTGAAAGCTGGAGAGCTCATGGCAGCTTATAAAAAGATTCTCATCTCCCCAGATTGGAGAAGAAAAAGCAGATGAGCTGTTACTTCTCACCTGTAACAGTCGTGTCTGACTCTTTGTGACCCCATGGACTGTAGCCCACCAGGCTCCTCTGCCCATGGGGATTCTCCAGGCAAGAATACTGGAGTGTGTCACCATGCCCTCCTCCAGGGGATCTTCCCAACCCAGGGGTAGAACCTGCGTGTTCTGCGTTGGCAGATGGATTCTTTACCCTCTGAGCAAGCCCGGTAGAGCTCCAGGGAAGTCTAAGATCTCTACTCTGGCAAGTCTGCCCTGCCAATATTAGAGCATGGATTGGAAAAAAGTGAGACCTTGCAATTTGGCATGGTTACAATGCACTAGAGAATTATATATCCTCAAAATGTTTTGTTTTTTTTTTCCTCCCAAAACAAAACTGGATCTGCAGTAGACCTGTTCCTCCCTGTACTACAGTCTGAGCATGCCTCACTCTTTGAAGAAGATGCATGAGTCTTTGTATTAGATGACAACATGCAGCTCTCTCAGGATCTAGCTGGCAGGCCAACAATTAGGATCCAATTGCAACATAACCTAGCAGGGAAACGAGCCCTTAGGTTAAGGGAAGAGAGGAATTATACTCCTAAGAAGTTTCAGAAATTTGTCAACTTATACCAGCCAGAACTAGGGAAAATATGGATCCTGTAGGTGCTGAGTCAAGTGGGAAGGCAGAGATGCAGTTGAACAAGATGCAATTCCCACATCACATTTACTGATGTGGGAAAATTCTCCTGGGATACATGGTTTAATGCTTGGAAATACCCAAGAATATGAAGCTAACATGCTGCTGAAGTTTCTCTTAAAGCTTGGAGTGATACTCTTCATTGAGTAAGATAGAATTGCCAGAACTGTCACAGCAGATGGTGAACAGATCAAAACTCTCAGAGAAGGGGACATCCTAGTCTGCAAAACCTGCCTGCCAGCTATATTCTGTTTGAGAGTTTAAAGGACACTCCACTTACCAAAGTGGTAAAAATGCAATAGTGAGAGGGGCCACAGTATTTTTGAGAGGCTCAGTGGTGACTGCCCTCTGAAGCCAGGGCTGATAGAAGGGTGCTATATAGAACCAGGCCATGATGCAGTAGAATTGACTGGAGCCTGCTGGGGCCAGCTAGGGGCACTTGCCCATCAGAAGTAAGTTTGAGGTGATGATAGTAATGCACAGCAAGGTTGGAATGGCAGCTGGTCAGTGTAACCCACAGGAGCTTTGTAGGAGATCTGGAGATAGGTAATAAAATATAGTATTTTACTGTGGCTAGAGACTGTACATGGATATGAGTAGTGGATGTGGTGATCTGCCAACAGCTGAAGGAAGAAAGATTAGTCCATTAGAGACAAGAAGATTTGGGAAGTAATAGGCATGTGGATGGACTTATGAGAATAAGCATGAAGTTTGAAGGCATTTTTCCATCAGTTCAGTTCAGTTCAGTCACTCAGTCATGTCCGACTCTTTGCGACCCCATGAATCACAGCACGCCAGGCCTCCCTGTCCATCACCAACTCCCGGAGTTCAATCAGACTCATGTCCATCGAGTTGGTGATGCCATCCAGCCATCTCATTCTCTGTCGTCCCCTTCTCCTCCTGTCCCAATCCCTACCAGCATCAGAGTCTTTTCCAGTGAGTCAACTCTTCGCATGAGTGGCCAAAGTATTGGAGTTTCAGCTTTAGCATCAGTCCTTCCAATGAACACCCAGGACTGATCTCCTTTAGAATGGACTGGTTGGATCTCCTTGCAGTCCAAGGGACTTTCAAGAGTCTTCTCCAATACCACAGTTCAAAAACATCAATTCTTCGGTGCTCAGCTTTCTTCATAGTCCAACTCTGACATCCATACATGACCACGGGAAAAACCATAGCCTTGACTAGACGGAGAAGCGCCACACAGGTTGACTTGAATGGTTGAGGTCAGCCAGACTAGTTGACCACTCCATTTTAGGCACAATGGGCTCATCAACAGAGTATCCTTGATGACAGGGATGGGAAACTTTGCATGGGCCTAAAGCATGGGCTCCCCCTCCTCAATGCTGATCTACCTGCCACTGCTAAGACTATCCACCCCTACCAACCTCTCCAACCAAAGCCCCTGATCCAGCACTGCCTTCAAACCCAGTCAGCCACTGTACACCCCCTTCACTGTAAAGGGGGCAGTGATTCATCTCAAGTGGAATTGATATATATTCCAGGTATGGGTTTTCCTTTCCTGATGGCAGAACCATGTGCCCCACACTATCTGATACCTTATAGACTGTTTTATCCACTGAAATAGGATACCACAAAATATTGCCTGTGACAGGGGAGGTGTGGCAGTGAATATATGACCAAGTGTCCACATGTCCTGTCACATACCACGCTACTCAGAACCACCAGCTTGCAAGGCAGGGGAAGAAGTCTTTTGAAAGTGTAGCTGACATCTCAAGAGCAATATTGCATAGGAACCTGGAATGTTTGGTCCATGAATCAAGGCAAATTGGAAGTGGTCAAACAGGAGATGGCAAGAGTGAACATAGACATTCTAGTAATCACTGAATTAAAATGGAACTGGAATGGGTGAATTTAACTCAGATGACCATTGTATCTACTACTGTGGGCAGGAATCCCTTAGAAGAAATGGAGTAGCCATCATGGTCAACAAAAGAGTCCGAAATGCGGTACTTGGATGCAATCTTAAAAACGACAGAATGATTTCTGTTCGTTTCCAAGGCAAACGATTCAATATTACAGTAATCCAGGCCTATGCCCCAACCAGTAACGCTGAAGAAGCCAAAGTTGAACGGTTCTATGAAGACCTACAAGACCTTTTAGAACTAACATCCAAAAAAGATGTCCTTTTCATTATAGGGGACTGGATTGCAAAAGTAGGAAGTCAAGAAACACCTGGAGTAAAAGGCAAATTTGGCCTTGGAGCATGGAATGAAGCAGGGCAAAGGCTAATAGAGTTTTGTCAAGAAAACGCACTGGTCATAGCAAACACCCTCTTCCAACAACACAAGAGAAGACTCTACACATGGACATCACCAGATGGTCAACACCGAAATCAGATTGATTATATTCTTTGCAGCCAAAGATGGAGAAGCTGTATACAGTTAGCAAAAAAGACCAGGAGCTGACTGTGGCTCAGATCATGAACTCCTTATTGCCAAATTCAGATTTAATTGAAGAAAGTAAGGAAAAACACTAGACCATTCAGATATGACCTAAATCAAATCCCTTATGATTATACAGTAGAAGTGAGAAATATATTTAAGGGACTAGATCTGATAGAGTGCCTGATGAACTCTGGATGGAGGTTCGTGACATTGTATAGGAGACAGGGACCAAGACCATTCCCATGGAAAAGAAATGCAAAAAAGCAAAATGGCTGTCTGAGGAGGCCTTACAAATAGCTGTGAAAAGAAGAGAAGTGAAAAGCAAATGAGAAAAGGAAAGATATAAACATCTGAATGCAGAGTTCCAAAGAATAGCAAGGAGAGATAAGAAAGCCTTTCTCAGTGATCAATGCAAAGAAATAGAGGAAAACAACAGATTAGGAAAAACAAGAGATCTCTTCAAGAAAATTAGAGATTCCAAGGGAACATTTCATGCAAAGATGGGCTTGATAAAGGACAGAAATGGTAGGGACCTAACAGAAGCAGAAGATATTAAGAAGAGGTGGCAAGAATACACAGAAGAACTGTACAAAAAAGATCTTCACGACCAAGATAGTCACGATAATGTGATCACTGACCTAGAGCCAGACATCTTGGAATGTGAAGTCAAGTGGGCCTTAGAAAGCATCACTTCGAACAAAGCTAGTGGAGGTGATGGAATTCCAATTGAGCTATTTCAAATCCTGAAAGATGATGCTGTGAAAGTGCTGCACTCAATATGCCAGCAAATTCGGAAAACTTAGCAGTGGCCACAGGACTGGAAAAGGTCAGTCTTCATTCCAATCCCAAAGAAAGGCAATGCCAAAGAATGCTCAAACTACCACACAATTGCACTCATCTCACACGCTAGTAAAGTCATGCTCAAAATTCTCCAAGCCAGGCTTCAGCAATATGTGAACCGTGAACTCCCAGATGTTCAAGCAGGTTTTAGAAAAGGCAGAGGCACCAGAGATCAAATTGCCAACATCCGCTGGATCATGGAGAAAGCAAGAGAGTTCCAGAAAACCATCTATTTCTGCTTCATTGACTATGCCAAAGCCTTTGACTGTGTGGATCACAATAAACTGTGGAACATTCTGAAAGAGATGGGAATACCACACCACCTGACCTGCCTTTTGAGAAACCTGTATGCAGGTCAGGAAGCAACAGTCAGAACTGGACATGGAACAACAGACTGGTTCCAAATAGGAAAAGGAGTACATCAAGGCTGTATATTGTCACCCTGCTTATTTAACTTATATGCAGAGTACATCATGAGGAACACTGGGCTGGAAGAAGCACAAGCTGGAATCAAGATTGCCAGGAGAAATATCAATAACCTCAGATATGCAGATGACACTACCCTTATGGCAGAAAGTGAAGAGGAACTCAAAAGCCTCTTGATGAAAGTGAAAGAGAAGAGTGAAAAGGTTGGCTTGAAGCTCAACATTCAGAAAACAAAGATCATGGCATCTGGTCCCATCACTTCATGGGAAATAGATGGAAAAACAGTGGAAAACAGTGTCAGACTTTATTTTTTTGGGCTCCAAAATCACTGCAGATGCTGAGTGAAGCCATGAAATTAAAAGACGCTTACTCCTTGGAAGGAAAGTTATGACCAACCTTGATAGTATATTAAAAAGCAGAGACATTACTCTGCCAACAAAGTTCTGTCTAGTCAAGGCTATGGTTTTTCCCATGGTCATGTATGGATGTGAGAGTTGGACTGTGTATAAAGCTGAGCGCCGAAGAATTGATACTTTTGAACTGTGGTGCTGGAGAAGACTCTTGAGAGTCCCTTGGACTGCAAGGAGATCTAACCAGTCCGTTCTAAATTTGATCAATCCTGGGTGTTCATTGGAAGTACTGATGCTAAACCTAAAACTGCAGTACTTTGACCACCTCATGTGACGAGTTGACTCACTGGAAAAGACTCTGATGGTGGGAAAGGTTGGGGGCAGGAGGAGAAGGGGACGACCGAGAATGAGATGGCTGGATGGCATCACCGACTCTGTGGACATGAGTTTGAGTGAACTCCGGAAGTTGGTGATGGACAGGGAGGCCTGTCGGGCTGTGATTCATGGGGTCACAAAGAGTTGGACACGACTGAGCGACTGAACTGAACTGAACTGAACTGAACCTTCAGGGGTGGATTGCCATACTACAGATTGCGGTACACACTCAAAATTCATTTACATAGGCTATGTCCTTAATAGGTGAAATAATTGAGGCCAGGAGTGAAGGGTTAGAAATTGAAATAGCCCCGCTTATCATCACTTCCAGTGGACTACTTGGGGGAATTTACACTTTGTGTTTCTGCAACTCTAAACTCTTTAGTTCTAGGGGTTCCCAGAGGCAGAACACTTCTATCAGGGGACACAGCAAAAATGCTATTACATTTTAAGC
This sequence comes from Moschus berezovskii, assembly GCF_049115385.1. Lineage (NCBI taxonomy): Eukaryota > Metazoa > Chordata > Mammalia > Artiodactyla > Moschidae > Moschus > Moschus berezovskii. The sequence continues at coordinate 50,254,173 of NC_142466.1, read as the reverse complement.
TCTGATGGCGACTGAGCCACTTTGGGCTCAGATTGACAAGACATTAGCAGACAAGGAAATAAGGCATCACCTTAATAGGAGTGTTAACCCTGATCATTAGAGCCAGGGAAGCTGTTATATAACTAGACAGGGAGGATGATCTAATGGGGATGTTTCTTGGTTCTCTACTGTAAAATTTTGAAAGTTAATGGACTAGTGATGTAGCTACAGCCTGAGAAAGGCAGACTGACCATAAGCTTAGATCCCTTAGGGATGAGGGTCTGGGTCTCCACCTGGTATACCACCAAGACCTACATAGGTGCTGGCAAGGGTTGAGAGGAGTCTGGAATGAATAAGAAAGGAATGGCCACCAAATGTGTTCTGTGACCGGCTGCAAAGGCAGAAGTTCTAATTTTCCTTAATAATTTTTCCTTAAAAATTTCCCTAGGGAAAAATATAATCTAGAAATGATGTCATGAGGGTTGTTTCTGGATGGATTGGACTCACAGTTCTGGAGCAAGTGGTTTGGGTGGCGGGGCTGTCTAGTGGGATCTGTGGTACACCCAGGTCCTGCTTTGGGAGCTAAAGCACTGCAAGTGGTGACTGCTGCCTGCTGATAGCTGAGTCGCTTTTGGGGAATCACTCTCAGTTGAGTAGCGCTGCCTCACCCAAGCTCACACCCTCTCTCTGGGTGTGTTCCGTGTTCAGGGACTGATCAAAGCATGGGGACGAGTATCCGGCTCCCTGTCTCAGTTTGGGACACCGACGATGGGCCATTCCAGCTTCCTAGCCCCCTCTGGAATTGTCTGAGGCTGTTGTCACAGCATGGCAGCTCAGCTTCTCCTCTGCTCCCTCAAAGAAGTTAATCCCCAGTTAATTCCATTCTTGCAAATCTCCATCCCAAAGCCTGTTTTCTGAGAAGCACAAACTACAACAGATAAACAGTTTTTAAATCATAAAACCCAAGCGATACCTTCTGTTCCTGGCCATTGTAGGTTGAGTTTTGTTAGTTTAAGATTTTTTATAAAGTGACCTTTCCTAACATTGTTGCTGGATTTTAAAGTGTACTTTACATGCATTCCAGTGGTCCCCTCTCCCTTTATTGCATTAATTAGAGGCACAGAAATTCTCTGAATTCCCAGCTGCAGGAAAAGTCTCCACTGAGCAAGACATCATCTTCATGTGGATTTGCATTTTTCTATGGGCTTACTTAGTGGCCATGCCAGCTGTCATTTTCAGCTGCTTTGAGTTGGCCAGTGTTGCCATTGCCCTCTGGATGCCATTAGAAAAAAATTGGATTCATTATTATATGCCTATTGTACTGGCTAGGCATTTCTACACAGATTGTTTCATTAGCTCTTAAAACAAGACTGTGGGCTATTATGTTTTATAATTAACTGATCAGGAAAATTGAAGATCACTGAGGTTGAATATTTTCTGTTTAGCTAGCTAGAAATTTCTAAAAGTCCAGATTCGAAGTCAACTTCTGACTCCAAGTCTAGTATTCCCTTCACACCCTAATAAGATAGTTGCTCATTGTGTATAGACTTAAAACTAGTGCTGGACCAGGCTTGGGTGACTCTCTACATTAAACAGTCACCTGTAATGAACTAGGATCTGTTGAAAGCCTTTGAAACTCTCCATATCCCTTTTTCTAGCTGATGTGGATCCACCCCAAGTCATGGGTGTTTTCTCCTTTACTGGCAAGTCCCTGAAGCCTGACTGGGGAGTTGCATCACCGTCCTGGCTAACCTCCTCTCTCTTACGTGAGGACGGCCCAGTGAAGTACTCATTTATGAAAAGCCATAAACATGTAATGAAGCTCAGCAAACTCTTTCAATCTTGTTGATTTATTTGTTTGTCTCTTTTCTTCTACCATCAGTATTACCTGAATAGTCACCCTGTTTAGTCACAATGTTGATTTGCAGGCTTTGGCTGGGAAAAGGCTTATTGGTGAAGCCTGATACTGAAAAGTAATCTTCTTCAGGAAATGAGTACGAAAGAACTGTTATTCTGTGTAATAGCAAAGAAAGAATAAGGATCCCAAGAGAGAAAGTATTTTGGCAACTGATGGACCAGGGTCATTACTGACCGAGTGCTCAAATAAAAATACCTTCAAACCCTGAAGAGTGGGTTTCTGTGTTTTAAATACAGATTCTTGCTTTTCAAATGGGACTCTTTCCAAATGACCTCCTGACTTAAAGGGGTAGAGTTAAAGAGCAATCGAAGGCAGTTGTATGTTGGGAGGAAATGAAGTGAGATGAGAGCTGTGGAAACTGCAGAGTATGTCTTCTGGTGTTTCGTATTTGAAACAAAGACTCTTCAGGTCTACATATAAGAGTATGAATTAGCAAGTGTGTTGGTGGCAAATTATCATTAGTGCCATCAGTGTTGTCTAGAAGGCTCAGCAGGGCTCCTAATGAAGCTGGCCCCTTTGGAAGAAGATACAGGGCAAAGATATAGGCCAGTCTTATGATGCTGAAAAGCCCACGTGATTATTTGCATAAACAGAAAAATCTATGAATTTTTTAAAGAAAGAAAATCACTTTGCCATGCAACATCCCATCTATGTAAGTCAATTCATTTGCCTCATGGAATAAACTCAAGAAAACAGCTGGTGACACTGATCTCACCAGGATGGCAGATTCCTTGGCCAATCTTCAAAACACGTTTTGAAAAAGAGAGTGATTTTTGCCATTTGCCTTGAAAGTGTGACTATTCTATGTGGCTTCCAAGAGAAGAGAGGATGGGGAAATAGCCTGTATTAATTCCACACATGAATTTTGGCTTGATGTTCCTAAAGGATTTGAAAACTCTGTACACATTGTTGCAATCTGATTTATTTAAATAGCGCCAAAAAATGTAAAAACCAAAGCCCTTTCCTTAGTTGCCACATTCCTCATGTTTCCACTTAAATGTAACTATCTTAACTAAGATTACCCTCAGCCTGGTTTCCCCCCTTTTTCTTACTTCTAGTTAGGATTTTTTTTCTTTTGGAAAAGTTTCAGGTTAATATTATATAATCATTTTTATATCCAGTTACCTAAACTAAAAATCTCTTTCAAATGAAGAGGTGTCTTTTGAGTGTTACTAAATATTAAAATATCATGAAAATATATATTCATTGATTCTTCAACTCAATATGTGTTGAGTGACTGCTTGACCTGGGCACTGTTCCAGGTCATGGATGACAACCTGAGATTAGAAAAGTGCCAGAAAAACTGTTAAACTACCTTGCACATCAGCTTCTGGCCTTTGAGTGACCAGATCTGCTGCTGGAGGTAATGGGGGACAATGAGTAATGTTAGATAAACTGTAACAATTTTTGATAAGTGTTCAATTTAATTAAAATCTCAATGTGGAAGTGTATTTTAAATGTTTAAATGGAGAACCCCAAACTAAAAACATCTTGAGTAATCTAAAAGAATATACCTCCTCCTTAAACTCTTAATGAGCAATTCCCTAAAAATAATTTCCTTGTCTAACAATGTTGGCTAATTAAAAATGACCAAAATTATTAGTTTTGGTCATAAGCAACAGAACTGAATTCCTGATATCTTGGAAATGAGGAGGGATGTTTATTAAAAGGAAATACGAGTTTTCTCAGGAAATCCAAGAACAGGAGTGCAGCTGGGCGTTAGGAATAAACTGCGCGAAGGGCTCACTGTCCAGATCGTTTTTCCATCTGTCCCTCTGCTCTTCCTCCTGTGTTCATTTCATTTGTTTCCCCTTTTCAGACTGTTTTCCCTTGCTTCTCTAGTCTAGGTGATAGAAATCATGGCCACTGAAAAGCCCTTGTTTCATTTGATAGACTCCCAAGCAGAATGGTAAAAAAATATCCCCCCCCCCAAAAAATATATCATTCATTGGTAAGGATTCTCAGTTCTCCAACCTGAATTTGTTCACGTGATCACCTTGGTCCAATGAACAGACTGGATGAATAAGTTCACATAAGGACTGGACTAGCTGGGCTCAGCCATGTGATGATTAAAGACTGGAGAAGGCAGGTTTCAGGAGAAGGTGGCTAGGGGTCTTTGGAAGAAATGGAAGAAACTATGGTTGTCCACAAAAAGTAAAGCTATTTTTGTATACGTGTATCTTGTGTGTGTGTGTGTGTGTGTGTGTGTGCGCGCGCGTGTGCGCTCAGTCATGTCTGACTCTTGAAGACTCTGAGGACTGTAGCCTGACAAGCTGCTCTGACCATGAAATTTTCCTGGCAAGAAGAATATTGGATTGGGGTGCCATTTCTTCCTCCTGGGGATCTTCCCAACCCAGGGATCGAACCCACGTTTCTTGCATCTCCTACATTGGCAGGTGGATTCTTTACCACTAGCGTCACCTAGAAAGCCATGTATTATATATGCATTTAAAAAATTATTTGAGAAAATTTGGCAATAAACTTGGGTTGGCAAACTGTGGCCCACAGACCAAATCTGTACTAGGGTCTGTTTTTATAATGCCCCCTGGACATTCTAAGTGATTGTTAAAACAGAAGAAGACTATAGAACAGAAATTGTATGTGGTCCATGGAGTCTAAAATATTTATTTTTGGCTCTTTACAGAGAAGGGGGTTGGAAAAGCTGACCCCTGCTCTTTAGCATGAAAGCTGGGCCCCTGCAGCCTCTGCATCTTGTCTGTGAGGTACTAATCCTAGCTCTGTCATCACAGAGTGAGACCTGAGGCAAGTTACAAAATGTGTATACAATACATTTGTAGATGAGAACAATAATAATTACACTTATGACTATTTTATAGAATTTACTACTTATGGATAGTAAATGAATAAATATCTGTCAATCATTAAGAATCATGCCTGATTTTTGTTAAGAATGTAAATTATTATGTCAAATCACATATAATTCTGTTGCTGCTGCTGCTAAGTCACTTCAGTCGTGTGACCCCATAGATGGAAGCCCACCAGGCTCCCCCGTCCCTGGGATTCTCCAGGCAAGAACACTGGAGTGGGTTGCCATTTCCTTCTCCAATGTGTAAAAGTGAAAAGTGAAAGTGAAGTTGCTCAGTGTCCGACCCTTAGCGACCCCACGGACTGCAGCCTAGTCATCTTTATATATATTTACATATATATAGGGGTTTTCCTCGTGGCTCAGACAGTAAAGAATCTGCCTGCAATGCGGGAGACCTGGATTCAATCCCTGGAAGATCCCCTGGAGGAGAAAATGGCAACCTACTCCAGTATTCTTGCCTGGGAAATGCCATGGACAGAGGAATCTGGTGGGTTACAGTACATGGGGGTCACAAAGAGTTGAGACATAACTGAGCAGCTAATGCTTTCAACTTCATATATATACACACATATAAATGAATATATATGGATATATGTAAATATATAGAGAGATATTTATATACATATATACACTATGAATAATTTGTTTTTGTGAATATAATTGTCCATAAAGTATACTCCTAGATAATACTATTGAAAGGAACCCTATAACGTGATGATTTGTGAAGAAAAGAGCTATTTAAAAAAAGAAATTCTCATCTTTTATGTGTATTATATAAGTCTCTTAATCTTAAAGCAGGAGAACTATGTTTGAATGTAAAAACTTAAATAGCTCATACCAAACCAAACAATGTGAATTTGACATTATCCTAAATGTTATTATCTCCTTTAAAATCAAAATTTACATTCCAACAGTACATGGGAACATTCCTATTACAGCAATATAAATGTTTCACAATTAGTTTTGAAACATTTACAGAACTCCATAGATGTGACTTTGAACCATCAGAGTTCTTAGCATGATAGTATGATACGAATATCTATGTATGGATTATAATCCACACGAGTGAATGCAGGGATCTATTCTATATGATTCCATTTTATCCATAAACCATCATAATCTCAACCTCTTCCCTCTCCTGTGTTCTTACTCCTTTCATATATACATGTTCGTATACATACTGTTCATGAAGACTTAGAGCATGTAAACAGAAAAATGTATGGACACAATCTATATTTATCTGTAACCATATTTTACATTACACAAAATCCACGAAAGATCACCCTTTTAATATTTTCATTGAAAATAATATCTAGAGTTAAAAAGTATATCATACTGATATTATGGTACTTCATTTAACACATACAGTGTAAAGCCCTATTTGGAAAAGATCTTTCTGAAGAGGGGGTTATCTCATCGATCAGGAGCTTCCCGTGTATGTAATGTAAGTAATAAATGTATGCCACATGTGTGGCTGGAGGAATGCTAAAAACTACTGGCGTGCTGAGGAAATGCTGCTAAAATAACTTCTACCAATCCGGTTCATTTCACTCAGCAAAAATTGGGCAAGTAAAATTCATAACTATTGATTTCAGGTTTCATCAGTAGGAACTTTTTGAGCAAGTGTAACTTTTTTGGTTACATTTTCCATTTGACATTTCTCATTAGACTCAAAGTGTTCACTGTCTTTTCACATAATTCAAGACTGAACTCATCAAGCAACTTTTCCAACCAAAAGAAAGCATATAGATGTGTTTGGTTCTTGAAAAAGTAAGTTTCTATATTTAGACAGCTTCATATGTCAGTTTGGAATCCTTGCTTCCTCCTCATCCTGTTTTTCAGAGTAAAGATTTTTATTCATTTGTTGTTGTTGTTCATCAATCACAAAGGTAATGTCTTGCCGTCAGAGCAATATTGGAGATATCATGAGACACTGATCCTGAGGAATGGCTCTGCTGGCTGTTTAGTGGGATGTAATGCACTAGTTAGGGCTTTGGAGTGAACCTCATTCTGGCCCCTTGACTCCAGAATTCCGATCAATTTGTGCCTCTAAGTGCCTCTTGCTTTTCCTGAGCTCTCCAAGTCTACAGGATGAAGAATAAATCACAAAGCAGCTCACATGTGTTGAGAAGAGTATAGAGTGTCAGGTTGGATGTTATATTCTCTTTCACCTTACTATTTCCCACCTTCCTTCCAAGCAATCCCCATAGTTGTTGTTTTATACACAGAATAAGTGTTATTAAAGAAGCAATGTGGTCAACTTAGAAACTTAATTCCTTAAAGAGGGTGAATATTTTAAAAACTTACTTTAATGCAAAAGACAACTGTTCTATTCATAACCAAAGGAGTTGGACACAATTTAGATTTAGCAACTAAGAAACAACTAAATTGCCGATCCTGCCCCTTGATTGATCAGGGAGTAAGTGTTTGATCAAAACTGGGCCAACTAGATTTTTGCTCCTGGAAATCTGAGACATGGCCCAGAATAGTGAGGAGCCCAGGGCTTCTTGGAGCCAAAAGTGAAAGAAAGTGAAGGTTTCTTAATTGTGTCGTACTCTTTGCAACCCCATATCTATACAGGCCAGAATACTGGAGCAGGTAGCCTTCCCCTTCTCCAAGGGATCTTCCCAACCCAGGGATTGAACTCAGGTCTCCCGCATTGCAGGTGGATTCTTTACCAGCTGAGCCACCAGGGAAGCCCAAGCATACCAGAGTGGATCTTCCCGACCCAGGAATTGAACCAGGTTCTCCTGCATTGCAGGCAGATTTTTTTTACCAACTGAGCTATGAGGGAAGCCCAGGTTAGGAGTAAATTAGCTCATTAGAGAAAACTACTGCATAGTTATAGAGACTCTGGGGATGTCTTGGTGTCTGTGTTTCTCAAGGATTAGCTGTTCAACAATTCCTTTGGTTCCAGCAAATTACTGTTCTTTGCTTAAATTAATCAGAATTAATTTCTGTTGCATGAAACCAATACAGACACACATATCTTCTAGCAGTTGGTTATATATACAAGATAATCAATTTAAGATTTATTTATTGTGTGTGTGTTGAGAATGGGAGGATGGAGTAATTGTTTAGGTAAATATTGAACTGAAAATGTTTGTATGCTTAAAGTTGTAAAACACTTTACTGGAGCTGGATCAAGTATAGCTGTAGAACTCTACCAATGGAAATACTTTTAAAGTATGCTGATATTTGGGCTTCCCTGGTGGCTCAGATAGTAAATACCTGCAATGCAGGAAACCTGGGTTCAGTCCCTGGGTCAGGAAGATCCATCCACTGGAGAAGGGGATGGCAACCCACTCCAGTATTCTTTCCTGGAGAAAATCATGGACAGAGGAGTCTGGTGGGTTACAGTCCCTAGGGGTCACAAAGAGCTGGACACGACCGAGTGACTAACACACACACGGTGACTTTCATTTAAACTGGAAAGACTTCAGCTTTGTAGCTCCTGGACATTCCTGGATCATTCTGAATCAGGAACCTCCAGCCCCCCTGTTGGGATGGCTCTTTGTGTTGTATGATGGTGAACCCAGACTCAGAATCCTTCTGTGTAAGAAAAACAGGGGAATGAGAGAAAAGGAAAAAAATAGGCTGTACCTCATACGGTCACCAGTGAGTTTTGTCAAGGAGTTTACCTTCTGTAAGCAATTGTTCATTTCCTTCATTTCCCTTGTGCTTATTCATGAGATGTGGTTGTGAAATACTACTACACTGAGCTCTTCCTCTTATTCAGCTGTGTCCCCAGCACCAAGTGATTCTTGGCACGTGGGTATACACTATGATACACTATGAGTGTTTGCTGTACAAATGAGCATACAGATATACAACACAGATCATCTCACCTAATTTGGTGTATTATTTAAGATCCTAAAAATTTTATGAAAACAGGATTATTATAGTTGAATCTAATTATGTTTCTTGTCATGTGTTATTTCAAAGAGTTTCCGTATGATTCCTTTTGTGATAGAAATAGTCGTCTCCAGTTTATATTTCTGATAGTTTGTCATATCTACCTTCATGTCATGTCATAGCTTTGCTTATGTCAAGGTACAGGAGCTAAATACTTCTCACTTTAAACAGTATAACTTATCTGAATGTCATTTTAGCTGCCCCACCCTCAGGTTTGCATGTATCATAAACTAAAGTAGGAAAATCAGTACAGAAGTCATAGAGGAGGTAAGAGAGAGACCCACCCAGCAGGAGAGTCTTACAGGGAATTTACCGGTCTATTACCAATCCATATCACAAGCAGGTGGAAGAAACACCAGAGTTCTTTTTATTTTTCATCTTCTATATTTGTAGACATGGAAGACATCTTTCATAATAAAAAAGTTTTAAAACTTAAAATGAGAAACGTTTTAACATTATCAGATCATGGGCATTTTTAACATGTAAAATATAATTGCTACACTTAATTGCATTTATAACATTTAATTATATTTATTTTACTTAAGTTGGATTCCTGTTTAATTCCTTTTCTTTCAGAATAAAAATGAATGACCTAATTGTGAAATGCACATTCCCCTTTGAATTCCTCACTAAAATGAGAGTATTATTCAAATGTATACTACTTTAAGAAATATATTTAATTTTATACAAACCCTTAATACTAAGAAGCTAATTGAATTTAGTGGCTTCTGAGTACCACGGGGTTGATACTCTGAGAGGACATTATAATTACCACAATATTCAGTGAGATTAAACATGGGACGTTCTTTTTAGGGGAATGGAAATGTGACCTAGTTCCACAGGAACTTCAGAATGTACTCAGTTTTCTTTCTGCCTGTAGGAACATGAGCTTTTGGAATCCTTTTACATAGAGATCATTTATTCCTTTTAAACATTTTTTGAAGCTTTTTGACTTCATGCCCGAAACCAATTAATGACCTCTTTCTGTGAAAGGATGAGACACACTGAGTGATGGGGCCACATGGCCTGCTGTGACCTCGAGATTTTCTTAATGACACATTGAGGCTCAGTTTAGAGATGGACCTTGTTGCTTTTGAAGGATGGCGGGTAGAAGGCTCACTCATACCTGGGCACTGATTGGATCAGCTGTGATAGTCCTGCACAGAAAATTCAGTTAAGATAAAAGAGCAACCTTTGCAAGGCTCTTTTTCATCATTTGCAAATTTAGTAATGTATTAGTTTTCTGGGAATGCCAAAACAAAGAGACACAAATGGCATGGCTTAAAATGACAGAAATCTCCCCTCTCATAGCTCTGCAGGCCATAAGTCTGAAGTCAGTGTGGGTGGGGCTGCTGCTTTCTGAGAGTTCTGAGGGAGGGTTTCTTCCATGCCCCTTTCCTTGCTTCCGGTTGCTGGCAAGCCTTGGTGTCCTTGGCTTGTAGCTGCATTATTCCAATCTCTGTCCCTGTCATCATGTGACCTTCTCCCTCTGTGTCTTCACATTTTCTTCCATTAAGGACATATAGTGAATTAAGGGCTTATCATACTCTGGTATGATCTCATCTGAATTAATTCATTACATCTGTAACAACTCTCTTCCCAGAGAAGGTCACATTCTGAGGTACCAGGGGTTAAGATTTTCATCATATCTTTTGGAGAAAGACAATTCAACTACATAACATTCATGATTTGAAATAATGCTTTAAAGAGGTGAGGTTCCTCTGTTTAACCTGTTGTGGGAAAGGAATTGCTTGACGAATGCTCTGGAATCTAGAGCAGTGAGGTGAGTCTCTCTTCTCTGATTCACTTCAGAGTGTTTTTGTAGAAAGTGTGGAGGCTATTGATGGACTTCGTGTATCTCCTTCAAGTGAAGTCTGTCTCACCACGAGCTTCCTGGAGTCCTAGACATTGGCTTTGCGTAGAGCATTAGAAGACGTCTAGTCCTGTGCTTTTCAAAGCAACAAGTCTTTTATCAAGCTAGATCTTACAGGATACTAATCATTGAACAGGAAAGCCAAGTAAAGATGGTAGGACTCTTTTCACTTCTACCTCGTTACCCCAAAACTCTGAAGCTACCTCCACATCAGTCCTTGCATCAGAATCAGCTGAAAAAATTATTAGTAATTAAATTTCCTGCTCCCCCTTTCTTCCTGACCTACTGAATGAAACTCAGAGGTGACGATCATGAGCATGGATTGTGAACACACTTCCAGGGTGATTCTTTATGCTCACCATGGCTTAGCAGCCTTTTCCCTAAGAACTTCATAAAGCACATTTTTAAAGTTTCTGATCTATTCCAACTCCTTGAAGATGAGGTGATGGAGAAAAGCAGGCCAGCTGAAGCTGGAAGGAAGAAGAGGCTGGAGAGTAACAGGCTTGGACCCCCATTTTTCTCTGGCTTCCAGCCCCTTTGCAAGTTCTGTATGAGAGACAGCTCTTTATTTTGTAGCAGTGTCAGGGAGAGAGTCCACCTTTGAACTCTTCCAGAACATTTCCCACACATTACTTATCAACAAAAGGTATTTATTTCTTTATTTTAAGGGTGAAAAATAAATCCGTTACCCATGTTTTCACCTAATAGAATGCTGTATCCCCCAGGGTCAGCCCTTAGATAACTTGTAAAAATCAATCTCCAAAAGCTAATGGTATCGATGGGGAGGTGAGGATTTTTGGTCCTAAGCCTTTTCTTTTACCTAATGGCTCAATAACAAGACTGAACTCATTTGGGACCGAGAGGAATTTCCAGTGATGAAGGAGCATCTTAATAAGACATGAGTGGTCTAGTGCTGTAACCCCGAAATCTCGGTGCTTTCAGCCTCGTAAACCTGCCTAAGTTCCTGAAAGCAGCTTTTGTGCCTTGTCTGGCACCACGTGCGAGAGAGATCCCAGATTTCTCATGAACCGATGTGGCTGGAGTGATGCATCCGATGGTGTGAGGTGACACACACCAGGCCTTGGAAGTGCCCTAAATGGAGGAACCTCTTAGCATGCAGGATTGAACCTTGGGCAGGCCAAGTCAAAGGAGCCCTTTTCCTTTTCCTCCTATTGGTTGACTGTTAGAGGCACTCAGTGCCAAGTTTGGAGTGGATTAGACAAAGTGGAACTTACTTCCATTAAGTATAGGTGTAACTTGAGTTTGTAATAAGAGGTAAAATATAACAGGGCCTTCAGACCTTGTAATTTTCAACAGTTTGAATCCCCCTTCAAGTCCTCCTAGAATGAGGGCACACGTTTTAGCCCTAGTCAATTAAGGAATGTTTTCAGGCTGTGTTTGTTCTTCTCTCACATGTGTGGATTGCTGGGTCTTTTTGCGTCCCTTGCTTTTGGGGAAGCGGCCCAATGTTTTCACAGAATACGGGACTGTTCTTTGAAGATTCAGCAGTGTACCCTGTTTTGAAAGGTAGTCCAAGTCACAGGAGCTCTGTTCTTTTTTCTCCTATTGATTGATTGTTAGAGGCGTGCAGTGCGAATTCGGAGTGGATTAGACAAAGGGGAGCTTATTTCCATTAAGTATGGGTATAACTTGAGTTTACCTGTCTGTTTCTAGAGAAGCTGTTGCTATCATAGAGTCTGGCATGTGTTGGGGGAAAGCTCCCTTCTTGTTTATCTCTCTGCTGGATACGGCTCCCACTGTGCTTTTCTGATAACAGTGCCACCTGGCGTCCTCCCAGAGATGGGTGCTCGCTTTGTGAAGCATTTGTGGCAACACAGAGCTGCTGCTTGTCTGGGAACGCTCATGTCAGTATGGTGGTGAGCGTGCTTCTCTGTGAGCAGACCTCCAGTGGGAAGCCGCTCTGGTTACCAAAAAGCAGGAAAACACTGTCACCAAAGGAATGACCGTATCAAGATTTTCACCTCCTCTGTGGTCTTTCCATCAATGCGTCATGCTCTTTGCTTCCTAACATCATTTTAAGTAAATAAAAAATTTAACTCACTAGCGTGAATTATGCCATTTATATTCTGCATTGCCAGTTTTAAATGTAAATTTAAGAGCATTTTATTTGCATGCGGAATCATTGAAATGGCACACGCTGTGTTTGGTAGCTCATGCACGTGTATGTATTTCCTTCTTACCAGAACAGTGGAGCTCCTCCTACAGGATTCTGACTCAGTTATTTTGACTTCAATTCTTGATTCATCTGTAGTATACCAACACCTTCCACTGTTGGCTAACTGAAGAGTAAGAATGAATTGTAAGGGGGAATTCCCGGGTGGTCCAGTGGTTAAGACTCTGGGTTCCCAATGCAGGGGGCACTGGTTTGATACCTGGTTGGGGAACTAAGTTACTGTACACTGACCAGTGTGACCTAAAACAACAACAACAACAGCAAGAAAACCACACACAGAAAGAATGAACTGAAAGGCATAGAACTATGGCTTACCCTGTCTTTTCCTTTCTATAATGTCCTTTTCAGCATCAATGGTTGGCTAATACAGGGAAGTAAAGTGGGTAAATAAAGCAGTGCATCATCCCTTAGTGGCTCTTGTTTCCTAGAACACGACTGGATTCTTTCTTTCTTTGAAGCAAATTCTGGTTAGAAGAGGAAGCATGGCCTTCCTGGGTCATCCGCAACCCTATTTACTCAGTTGTAGACATAGCATACTTACATTAGACTCACTGTGAATGTCATTGAACTCCTAAGCATTGCAGGGCCACTGTTCTGTGCTCATAGGACAAATGCTGTCTGTGAATGGGCCAGTGGGCACACTGTCCATACCTCCTCTGCTCACATTCATGCTTCATTGCCCCATGGGACTTCATTTACACAGCACAAGTTCAGAGATAAAATTACTAAGAATTTCAAGATGATGACAGTAGAACATTAAACCAAGTGTGAGGCCCTTTTGAGCATAGGGACTTGTGTGGCTACACAGATCACACATCTAAGGAGCCAGCCCTGATGGAAAGTTATAATCAGAGACCATTTGGTAAGCATAAAATAAAAACCAAAGTCTTTAGGAGACCTTAAGTATTCCTTATGGGAAATTAAGACCAAGACATGACCAAAAGAGTGGTGGAGGGGTGGGCTTTTCGTTTGAAGTCATTGGTCAGCTTGATACCATGGAGGCTGCCTTGTTGTACTTTCAGCAAGTATATGGCATAAACATAGTTGTAGGAGTACCTCCTAATTTCGTAAATCCCCTATGATTGCTATTGACTGGACAGATTAATACCTAGAAAGGAGGGCTTCCTCAGTGGCTCAGTGGGCAAAGAATCTTCCTGCAGTGCAGGAGACTCAGGAGACATGGGTTCAATCCCTGGGTCAGGAAGATCCCCTGGAGAAGAAAATGGTAACCCACTCCAATATTCTTGCCATGGAAATCCTATGGACAGGGGAGCCTGGTGGGCTATAGTCCACAGGGTCACAGAGAATCAAGTCACAGTTTGACTGGATGTGGTTTGGAAAGAGTATCCATACCATCCTGGTATTTTGAGACCATACACATACTTTCACTTTTAGTAGTCGCCTGACTCTTCTCCATCATCAGAAACATCAATCAAACATTATCAATAATGTTATCAGTAATTATCAATAACATTATCAATAATTCAGACATGCTATCAATAAACTACACATGGAAGCTTTCCAAAAAAAGCAAAATTGATATGAAATAATTTTTCAAGCAAATGTTTAAAATTCAAGCGAGAGCTATATGAACAATTATGTTGGTAACTGAGTCCAACAGATTTTCCTCTTAATCTTTCTATGCGTGTTGAATCATGTCATCTTTCCCATTGAGGAAAAATATTTCTTTTGACTTTTTGCACTTTTTGTATCTTTGGCACTCTTAGTCGCTGAAGCCTAAGTCATTGAGAAAGTTCTTACTATACTTGCCCCCAGTGTACACATATTGGGCTCTTGTGCTTGAAGTCTTCTACTGCTTTCTGTACTTTCACTGTCTGTGTTTTTCTTTTTATGAAATCTTGCAAAACTCTAATCTGTGAAAGGATACACTCAGATTTATAAATGAAATTTCTAAATTTCTAAATGAAAGGGATTTCTTAGGGAAATGTCAAGCATTTTTTAAAATATGGAAAAGTGTCTTTCTTGATTTTATATTGTTTGCAGTAAATATATAATTGTTCTTTTAAATCAAAGCAGTTTCACGCAGCAATAGCAACAAAAGCCCAAGACATATCCCGGCACAAATGACATTCAGGTCTTCGTTCAGATGCCATCTTCTCAAAGAGGTTTCTTCCAACTTTCCCTTCATCATTATTAACTATTATTTTTACCAACTTTTGCTTCATCATTATTTATTACATGAATAGTTTTCAAGCTTGAGTGTACATCAGATTGCTTGGTCCTATCTCCAGAGTGTCTGATTAAAAAAGGCTCAAGTGAAGCCTGAGAGCTTGCTTTACTATTGAGTTCCCAGATCATGGTGATACTGCTGATTCAGAGAACAGACTTTGAGAACCATTTCTGTATTTCATCACTTGCTTTATTTTTCTTACACATGTATCTTAAATTGTATATGTATTTATTTACTTGTTTATTATTTGTTTCTACCACAAAAAATTAAGTTCAGTGAGGGTAAATTTTTATTCCAAGCTCATTGTTGTATCCCTAGGCTTGGGATATACTAAACTGCAATAGGTATTAAATGGGAGCTTCCCAGGTGGCACTAGTGGTAAAGAATCTGCCTGTCAATACAGGAGACACAAGAGATTTCAATCCCTGGGTCCACTGGAGTAGGACCCCCTGGAGAAGGAAATGGCACACCACTCCAGTATTCTTGCCTGGAAAATTCCATGGACAGAAGAGCCTGGTGTGCTTCAGTTCATGGGTCTGCAAAGAGTCGGATATGACTAAATGACTGAGCACACAGTAGGTGTTAAATACATATTTATTGAATTAATAAATATATAACGAGGAAGTTCAGTGGATAAGAGATTTATTAGATGGCACTGTTACTGAATCCAAGCATGCTTTAGCATTCAGGCAGAGGGGCAGGATTCTCTAAGGCAGGACATTCTGTATGATTATAATAACAAAAGCAATGAAAAGCAAGTCAAAGAAACAGTTACAGCATGGGGTCAGAACTGGCTGCTTCTTTGCAATGGTAGTAATTGGAATAGGGTTGGGTCACAGGAATGAATGCTTGCCCAGACAGGAGGTATTGCTGGTCAAATTTGCTTCCAGGCAAATAAAATGCAAAGTTTCAAATCTAGGGGCAGGGAGCAGTAATGCTAAAACATGATGGTAGGGAACCAACTGGATAATTTAAATGGTGGAAATGCAAGGAACCTTATAATTTCCTTTCAGCTTGGATATGTGACTGTGGCTGAAACAGGATCACATGCAAGGGTCCAATTTCTCATTCACATGTAAGATTCCAGAGTCTCAGAAACTCTGCATGTGAGGGGTCCCTGCGTTGCTTTTTTAAAAATTTTTTGACTAAAAGCAAACACCTGAGCTGGATCATACACTGAAAACTCCCCAATCCTGATACCTATGTGCTTGTGAACTGAGTGAGGGGTCGTGATCTTCCACAATAACCTCTTGGAGAATGGCCACGGCATTCCCAGAGGCCACCTTTGGAGGGTGGTGTCCTTGACTCTGCATCCCCAGGAAGAGTTACAGTCTCTCAGGGCTGGTATCTCATGAGACCTCAGGCTTAAATGCATAGTCCTTGAGCTACTGGGCTGCTTCTGCTTTCCATCTCACAGAGCTGTCCAGCAGTTTGGTCAACTTGACCCTATCCTCCTTTTTTCCCCTACACACTTTTTTTTTTTTCCAAGAAATAGATTTTCATGCCATCTTTAAAATGCCCATTTGAGTATTCTTTCAAATAACTTTGACAGAAGTAGGTTCTGAGGAGAGAAGTCCCTTTGAAACTCCTAGAACAAACAAAAAAGTGGCAATTATTTTATAAGCAATCAAGTTGAAGGGAAGAAGGAAGAACCAAGACCCCACCATGGACACCTAAGAGTATTTCTGAGGGGAGAGCAGGCCCAGAACTTGCCCATTGTCAGAACAGGTCAAGGTCATGGGCAACCTGGGGAAACCTGTTAGCATCTTGGGAAGAAGTCCATGTTGGTGGTTCTTAAAGCCTGTCTGATGTGTGAGACTCACTCCTGCCATCAACCTCTAGAGATTTTGATTCACTCTGTTTAGAGGGCTTTGTAACAGAAGACCACAGACTGGATTATACATCAGGCATTTATTGTTTCACAATTCTGGAGGCTAGAAGATGGAGAACAAGGTGTCAGCAAGGTTGACTCCTTGTGAGGCCTCTCTCCTTGGTTTGTAGATGACTGTCTTCTTCCTGTGTCTTTACGTAATCTTCCCTCTGTGCTTGTTTGTGTTCTAAACTTTCTTACAACAACACTGACGGTATTGGATTAGGGCCCACCTGACCTACTTTAACCTTAACTACTTCTTTAAAGACCCAGTCTCCAAATCCAGTTGTGTTCTGAGGCACTGAGCATTAGGACTTCAGCATAAGATTTGGAGGGTACGCAGTTGAGCCCTTAATGACGGAACCCAGGGAATCTGAGTTTCTAGCAGTGTCTTCAGGTAATTTTGATATAGCCAGGCAAATAGCCAGGGTTTTGTATCCACTAGCAGACACTTGCTAGATCTGAAGCCCTGTAAGCACAATCCTCACTTTTCTCCTTTGCAAATGAGAGCTTCTCTCCTAAGTCAACTGATTTTCAACGGGATTGTAACAAATATGCTCCGGAAGGACTCGGTAACCCAATACCTTGCTGCCTGCAAATACAATCTGGGTTCATCTGTAGCTGGACTTTTGGGTGTCAACTCAGAGACATTTCATTTCATGTCCAGTGAATTATATTCTCAAAAGCAAAGCAGGTTTGGTCTTTGCAGAAAAACATGAATCTGAAGACAGGTTATGAGTGAAGCTTAGTGTGCTGGAAAATGGATCAGATGTAGACCGAATTGCATTTATTTTCTGCGGCTACAATTTGGTCTGTTTTCCAAGAATCCTCATTAAATCTTAAACCCCAGGATACACCCCTGTCCTTTAAGGACCAATACAGCACTAGCAAGCATTTGCCTGAAAAGTCAATCTTCAGTATAGATTTCCCTCAAATAAACCCTTTCTTTCTGCCAGCTGTCAAAGCTGTCTATGTGAATACAAATAACTCCTCTGCAGGGGGAGCCCTCCTCTCTGCATGTGTGTTTTTGGGGGTGAGGTCGGTTAGGATTAGCCTCTCTTTATTTGTCTGGAAGAGAGTTTCACTTTAGGAACACACTCCACTTGCCATTTCTTGAGTTTATGAAGTGGTAAATCTACTTCTAAGTGGAGATAATATTTTCATTAGGATTTTGTGAGGCAGGAGCAGTTTTTGAATCATGCCTCCCATGTCTCAGGATAGTAAAAATGATACATTTTCTTGACTGATCCTACTGTATTAACAGTAGCAGCACCAACACCACAACCTAAGTATGTAATTTCACTATTTGTGTAGGAGATTACAGTTCAGTCATCCTCAGTTCTGATGTTGGACCAAAAGGAAGCCTAGATACAGAGGCTCCACCGACTTTCCAGAGGGTTTGGAAATGTGTAGGGGTGGTTTTTTTTTTTTTTGAGCTCATAATGTCTGGGGACATTCCTGGAATTTAATAGTGGGAAGCAGAGAAGAGAGACATC
Source organism: Moschus berezovskii (assembly GCF_049115385.1). Classification (NCBI taxonomy): domain Eukaryota; kingdom Metazoa; phylum Chordata; class Mammalia; order Artiodactyla; family Moschidae; genus Moschus; species Moschus berezovskii. The sequence continues at coordinate 50,235,910 of NC_142466.1, read as the reverse complement.
CTACAATGTCTCAAGCAGTTTCATGCAATGAAGATGGATACACCCAAGATGATTTTAACAGTTTGTTAAGAGGCATTGATATATATCAAAGGGTGAGCTTTAGTAACAGCAAAGGTGGAATAAAAATCAACATGGTGCTTCCCTTCAGTTCCTCCAGCTCTGGAAACAGGCAAAATGGAAAGGCTGGCCTGGCTTGTTAAGAGCAGAACCAGAATGGAACAGGCAAGCAGATCTCTCTGCACCTTCCAAGTGGGTCCCACCTGGTCTGCATTTCCCACAGGACTTGGAAACTCAAGGCAGTTTCCCTGGTGTATTACTGCTGGCCTGGGAGACAGATGAGGTCACCCAAGTATACACTAACCCCTCAAAGAGAAATGTGGTCGCGTGAAGGCAAGTCAGAGGGATAGGAAGTACGGTGTTGGGTGGGGCAAGGAATTGAAGTCCCTTGAAAGGAGAGAAGCATTTGCATGGTTCCGTTTCCTAAGGTGCATGGATGGAATGGAGAAGAACTCTTTTCCCTTATATTTTGAAGTTTACCTTTTGTAGGTTTGTGTGAGTGTTTTCCTTGTTACTTCCTCAGTTCCTCTGCATTGTCCTCAAAGACTAGGTCTTCATCTTTTATTCCATTAATATTTTATTTTCTTCGGGACTCTTTTACATTTAAACTTTTAGTTGGATTCCACACACTGTTACCACTGGCCAAAGAGTTAATGAGAGTAAAAAACGTTTTTTAAAATTCACTTTGTTTCTGCTAAAGTAATCATAGATGATTATTTAAAGCAACAATGCTCTCTGCAAGCATGTCTTAACTATTGGTTGGTCATAAAAGGACACTTCACATAAATTTTGAAAGGAATATTTCCCAAAGGTGACTTAGAGTTGAAAATAAGATAATTACTTCAGTAATAAAAAGTATATATTATTTCTACAACCTGAGATTTAAGGATCTTATTTTGCAATAATGGCTGGTAGTATGAGAACATGGAGAAGGAAATGGCAACCCACTCCAGTGTTCTTGCCTGGAGTATCCTAGGGAGGTGGGAGCCTGCTGGGCTTCCGTCTATGGGGTCACACAGAGTCGGACACGACTGAAGTGACTTAGCAGCAGCAGCAGCAGTATGAGAACAACATTATTTGCTTTCTACTGAAATATTTATTTCCATTTCAAATGTTATAATTAAGGAAAGTCAAAACCTACATTTTGTTCCATGATTTTTAGAGATTTCTATTTGGTATGTGTAGGTGATTCCAAATGTTACACTTTTTCCTTTGTGAAGAAAAAAATATCTTATTGGATCTAAATCTTTCTTTTGACCTCAAAAGAGTTTCAAAGAGTCTCCTGCATGCATTGATGATGTGTGCATGGATGATGTCCAGATTAATAAGACATATTCTTATTCAATTCCTATTAGAAGATAGACATAAAAACTGTTATGGCTAGACTCTAAGGCAGACTTTGATCAGTGCTGTGACAGACATGGAGGGAAGATGTCATGTGCAGTTGGTGCACAGTTATTCAATAGATACGAATTGAACATTGGCTAATCCAAGGTCTCGCTTCAGTACTGGGAAAACAGTGGCCAACGAAACAGATACTGACCCTGTCCTCTTGGCGTCCATAAGGGAGGGCGGGCATTTGTGTCTGGAATGGACTAAATCTGTCTGGGATGATGAGGGCCAACAATGTTACAAAGAATGTTAGTTTCTTGGGATTGATAGGTAGGGTTTCATCAAGGGCAAAAGCATTCTAGACAGAGAGAACAGAAGCTTCAAGAAGAGCCTTTGGAAAGTGTATTTGGAAATGTAATTGAAGTCCCAGATACTGGGTTCAAGATCCTGGAGCAGAGGGTAAGTGTAGAAAGATGCTTGGAAATTGTTCCCACGTTCTGAAGGAGTCCCAGTGAAACATCTAAGTGAACATCTCATGAATCACAAGGTGACAAAAGTCTCCTAATGGTGGAACTATGTTCTATTAAATTTTGTAGGCAAGTATTTTTTGTCCTTCCTGTTGTGAACAGTCATCAAAGGCTTGGTGAGGTTTGGTCAGGAAGATGCTGTGATTGTATCTGAGTTTGAAAATAATAGCGGTGGTATTAGGACTGTGTAAAGACATGTCAGTTTTAAGCTATCCTGGCACCCTCTCAGATCCCAATAAATTTAGCCATGGGAGACACATCATTCACAGGCAGTTAAACCATAGGCATCCAGCTTATTAGAGTAGTGAGAAAATATAAATTGGCTAATCAACGGCTTTTGTGAACCTGGTCTGTAAAATACAGAACTTGTCATTTATGTAACTGATGGTGACAGGAGGTCAAGAAATTCTTGAGTCTGAATTCAAAGCCTCACGTGAGCCAAAAGGTGAGAAGTTGGGGACAGAGAAGCTAGCAGAGAGATTTCAATAGTGTGTGAGAGAGGATGCAGTGACACCAAGAGTGATTTAGATTCATGGTCACGAGAGTCAGAGGGAATGGCCAGGAAATCCATGGAGGCAGGACACTGTGTTTTGATAACTCAGTTGGTGTGGGGAAGGGAACTTACATGAGAAGGGAGGAGTTTAATAGAATTCTAGGAAATCAAGACAGTGATATTCATTGTGACTCCATCATCCATGTTAGAACACAGGAATAAGGGAACTTTGTAGAAGCAAAAAGTGCTGAGTTCGGTCTTGGACAAATTGGGTGGAGGTATTTGTGGAGAAAGTGGAATAGTATGGAGAGATGCAGAGATGAATAGCTCTGTGAATCTAACTCAGAAGATAAATGAGTCAAGGGCCAGGAGCCACCATTTGTGGGATGCCGCTTCATTTTATTACTTAGTTATATGGCAGGCTATGCCAAAGCCTTTGACTGTGTGGATCACAATAAACTGTGGAACATTCTGAAAGAGATGGGAATACCAGACCACCTGACCTGCCTCTTGAGAAACCTGTATGCAGGTCAGGAAGCAACAGTTAGAACTGGACATGGAACAACAGACTGGTTCCAAATAGGAAAAGGAGTACGTCGGGGTTGTATATTGTCACCCTGCTTATTTAACTTATATGCAGAGTACATCATGAGGAATGCTGGGCTGGAAGAAGCACAAGCTGGAATCAAGATTGCTGGGAGAAATATCAATAACCTCAGATATGCAGATGACACCACCCTTATGGCAGAAAGTGAAGAGGAACTCAAAAGCCTCTTGATGAAAGTGAAAGAGGAGAGTGAAAAGGTTGGCTTGAAGCTCAACATTCAGAAAACAAAGATCATGGCATCTGGTCCCATCACTTCATGGGAAGTAGATGGAAAAACAGTGGAAACAGTGTCAGACTTTATTTTTGGGGGCTCCAAAATCAGTGGATGCTGATTGCAGCCATGAAATTAAAAGACACTTACTTCTTGGAAGGAAAGTTATGACCAACCTAGATAGCATATTAAAAAGCAGAGACATTACTTTGCCAACCAAGGTCTGTCTAGTCAAGGCTATGGTTTTTCCAATGGTCATATATGGATGTGAGAGTTGGACTGTGAAGAAGGCTGAGCGCCGAAGAATTGATGCTTTTGAACTGTGGTGTTGGAGAAGACTCTTGAGAGTCCCTTGGACTGCAAGGAGATCCAACCAGTCCATTCTAAAGGAGTTCAGTCCTGGGTGTTCATTGGAAGGACTGATGCTGAAGCTGAAACTCCAATACTTTGGCCACCTCATGTGACGAGTTGACTCACTGGAAAAGACTCTGATGCTGGGAGGGATTGGGGGCAGGAGGAGAAGGGGACGACAGAGAATGAGATGGCTGGATGGCATCACCAACTCGATGGACATGAGTTTGAGTGAACTCTGGGAATTGGTGATGGACAGGGAGGCCTGGCGTGCTGTGATTCATGGGGTCGCAAAGAGTTGGACACGACTGAGGGACTGAGCTGAACTGAACTGATATGGCAGGCACTGTGCTAAGCACTTTACCAGTGGGTCCGCATTTAGTTAACCTTCTCTGGGTGGACCATGCCGTTTGTCAGGCGTTTCTTCTCGAATCCGTCCCCCAGTGCCTTTGCTACATCTTCACGAAGGAAGCCAGGCTCTGCAGCAGCGTCTCCGTGGCTTGCGGACGCGGCTCCCAAGCGGTGCGGGCGGCGGGGCCGCGGGCGGAGGCAGGTCTCTCCCTTGTCTCTCTTCCCGTCCCATCTCCAGTGTCAGTAGCACCATATCTGTTTTGGGACATTTTCCCCACTGGATAGAAATAGGAAAGGAAAAAAGAAAAAGCACAGTAGATACGGTAGATTTGGCTGCATTTGTATATAAGAAAAGAAACTTGGCAATCAGGAGCCCCCTCCAACCCCCCATTGTATAAAATGTACACCATTTTGGCTGCTATAATGTTATGGTAACTCTACAGTCTCGTTGGAGACCTAGTTATGTATCCATCTGCCTAGCCAACGAAGCATCTGGCTTCTCTTCTCAGGGTGTCCTGATCCAGAATGGCTGATGAAGCTCAGTCATTGTATCTGTGTTCTCAAAAAGAGGAATGAGGGAAGTGGAGAAGAGGCTACACCTCAGATGTCTCAGTTTGCCTCTCTTTGGCTAGAACATAATCACATGACTGCATGACGTTGAAAGTGAGGCTGAGAAAGGGTGTTAGAGCCTGTCAGTGAGAGAGGATTCTGCTACCAATCAGGGCTCTGCTACTAAAAGGAGAAGATAAACGTTGGAGCCCCTGGACACCCTGACCTCATCTTTGAGGTCAGTATTGCCCTCATGATTTTATAGAGCTGAGGATGGTCCCACAGACAGTATGGAGCAGTGCTGGCATATCACCCTAGGTCTGTCAGACTCCCAGGTTCATGAGCTCGAGTGTAGGGCTGGAGAGGTGATGGAAGGTCTACCACCGTGAGCTGATGGTTAAAGAATGAGAGGTAATACAAGTTCCCAGGAAAAAAATAGAAGCTGAAAAAGCAGAGGGGTTGAGGAGAGAGATAATAAGCGAAAGGGGCTGGGGGAGGCCTGGAGTCCAAGGTGGAGGGAAAATAGCATGGAAGAGGTGAACAGGACAGATGCCAGGGAACCAAGGTGCAGAGCCACCAAGGGAGGTGCAGGCAGAGGCAGCTGTTCGACGATGGAGGAATATGGGCCTTGGAGTCTGGGAACTGGGGTTCGAATCTCAGTTCTGTCCTTTTCTGATGACATGAACTTGCATAGTTCTTCTGTGACCTGAACTTCATTGAACTCATTTCCTGGTAATCAGAAACTATGCTCAGGCCATTGTTGGAGAACATCGGGACAGTTTGAGTATGAACACAAGTCATATTGGCAGGGGTGTTTCGCAGGCTGTCTACCACAAGTGAAAGCACTGTTTCCTAAATTCCTGCTCGTTTAATAGTTTCCACTACCTTGGATGTGGCCTAGGACTATGAGTTGTAGTTTATGGTGCATATCCAAATTCTGGATCACTATTTCCACTTCTGTTTACAAAACAAGTGTGGAATAGCCAAAGGCATGGAGAGGTCAAGCTGTTTCCTCCTGTGATCCACAGCAGCGTAGAGGAGCTTGGATCCAGCAAAATGTGCCTGTGTCTAGAAAGGATCCTGACTCTGGACATCTTCATCTGTCCATCTGTCTTCTTGCCCTCCTCTCTCCTCAGACGCCTCTGCCATTGGACTTGACTTGCAGGTCCTTTTCTCGGCCTTGGGAGAAGGTGTTGTTATTGCCCTGGCCCTCTCTGTGATATTGTGCAGTGCTCTGCACATTTATAGCTTGCATAAATATTGAATAATAATAAATAACTACAAGGGAGGAAGAATATTGTAGGCTGGGGAGAGTGAAAGATGCTGAACTCATTATTTGAGGGCCAATCTTGGGACTCTTGGCTATCTCCTTCAAAGAGATTTGTTTGCCAGCTGTGTTGAGAAATATACTTTCCATATGATGAGCCCAGAGAAGCTGCCAGTTTCCCTGCAGCTCTCTTTCAGAGTAGCCCCAGGAGGACCTGCGGAATCCTTAATGGTGTTTCAGAGAGGATAACCCCTCACGCCTCCTTGGCAACTGGGTTAGAAGAAAGCCCAGGGGAGAATGGCTGCAGCAAGATGATGAAATTAGAGGAATGGGATGGAATCTTTTTATTTCACTATATTTTGTGATTCCATGTGCAAACAGGGCAGCTATCCAACCATTTTATGGATGCATCATCGACTGAGAAGGTCACTTGCTTTTCACTTCACGATGATCTTGGCTCAAGGAGGGCATTTCTCATTTAATATGTAATCCTGGTTCAGCGTGTCAATCAGATATTATCTCCTCCATCTGAAGAACTAGTTTTTCTGTTTGGTGCCCATAAACCAGTTAATAGAGACAACTGAATTCTTAAATTTAAGTGCAATAAATATTGAGCAAATATTTACAGAATCTGGGCAATTGGAGGAGCTATAACTAAAAAAAAAAAAAAAGAGAATAGCAATATGCAAACCAGTTGGATTCACATTTTTGTAGTTCATTCTGCCTGCAGCCCAGCCCAGCAAAGGAGGTATTTACTAAATAAAACTAAAGCCTTCTTTATAACATGATCAGTATCTGCATGTTGTGCTGAAAATGTTTTCATCATCTGTGAACAGATAGGTTTCATTTACTCAGAATGTCACATATATCCACCTTGGGTTGGGAGTTGCATTTCTTCTTGAATCTAAACAAACAGGAATGAGCAATGTGTTCCTTTGCCTAATTTCTCGATGGACCTTTGTGATAGCCCAGCTGTGTATAAAACAGTGGGAGCAAGGAGGAAATGAAAGGAACTGGGCAGAAGTCAAGAACAAAAGATAAAGTTGGATAAACGGTGGTTTTAAGAGCAGCAACTCAGTGATTATCTTGGGTATTGTGTCCCTGGAAATCTCAGCATGGGTCTGGCTTCTCAGTAGTAGTTGGTAGCATTTGGCACCACGAGTTTTCTAAGTGGGAGCGTTTTTTCCAGAAATCCAGAACTATTTGCACTCAGATTTGAGAATCAGATTTTTTAATTCTAGGTTTATCCTATGACAGTAAATGGTACTGTAAAGCTTTTCTGACTTGTCTGTCAACTGCCCTCTAAATTAAAGCCTCTTCTTATCTTTTGGATCCTTTTCTTATTATGAAAGACCCATGTATAGAAATAGCCAAGGAAGATGTAGAAGGGACCCTCCCTGAACTTATTATCAGAGGACTGGCTAAAGAAACCTGGGGAAGGAAATGGCAACCTACTGCAGTATCAGCAGAGGAGCCTGGTGGGCTAGAGTCCAGGGGGTCACAAAGAGTCAGACCCGACTGAGTGGCTAAGCAAAGCACAGGCAAAGAAACAGTGGATGTTCTGCTCAGAAAAGAAAATGTGTGTTCTTAGGCCTTAGCTGTCTCCAAATTTGTGGAGGAATATTACAGAGGAAAGAAAGAAATCCATCTTTTGGAAAAAAGACCTTTCCTGACCTACTTAACCTACAAAAGGCCTCCCCTGCACACCTGTCTTGTTTAGTTTCCTTCATATCACTTCTTAGAACTTTCAATTATTTTAGTTATTTCTTTGCTTACCATTTGGGTCTGTTTCCCTTCCAGGAGGGCAAGGATCATATTTTTGTAATTTACCTCTGTCTCCCTAGCCCTGGGTGTACTGCTGCTGCTGCTGCTGCTGCTAAGTCACTTCAGTCGTGTCTGACTCTGTGTGACCCCATAGATGGAAGCCCACCAGGCGCCCCCGTCCCTGGGATTCTCCAGGCAAGAACACTGGAGTGGGTTGCCATTTCCTTCTCCAATGTGTGAAAGTGAAAAGTGAAAGTGAAGTCGCTCAGTCGTGTCCGACCCTTAGTGACCCCACGGACTACAGCCAACCAGGCTCCTACTACAGGTGTGTAATTAACACTCAGTAAATATGTATGGAAAGCATGAGTAAATAGGACAGCTCAGAAGAGATCAACAAAGTGATAATGTTCCTGAACATACAGACTGATCCCATGATTAGCCAGTGGGTTGGCTGCTCTCTGCCCTGGACTTACTAGTTATTCCTAATTCCACTCATAATCCAGTCACTTGAAGTATAAATTCACATAATAGGTTGCTTGGTGGACTAGGAAAGAAAATATCAGTGGGTAGATGCCAATCTTCATTACAGAAATAAAAATAAGCTTAAAATATGTGTCTTGATAATAGTTTCTTTTTAATATTGGAATCAATAAAGTAAAAAAGTTATCCTCCCTATGTCAACTCTTCAAAAGAGTGGGTAGTTCAATTTTACTTTCAGGCCTAAGTGGTAGACAGCAGCAGACTGTAACTCCAGACTGGAATTAAACAGACTTTGTGCTTGAAATGGCTTGCTACTTGGTGAAATGCTGAATAATAGATTATGCATCAATCAACTTCCTTGCGTTAATGAGATTTTATTTTGAATAAAAACAAAGCAAAACCAAAATATAGCCCTGAGTAAAATAATTCTCTGCTTCTAGCTATTTTTCCACCTGAAACTAGACACTTTGTTGAGCCAGAATGGTGCCCTCTGTCTCAAAGTGACAGTTTTCCTAGATTTCTTAAATCAGGCAGTATCCAACCTACCTTTGACAGATGCATTTTCATTAGTTCAAGCAGTGGCTCTGCCTTACCTCACACCATAGGATTAAAGGACAGTTTTTAAGACATATGCTGCCCCCAGCATGCATGACAAGAGGGTTTACCAACAGGCTGAATAGAATATAGGAAACTGAAGCTGTGTAGCATGTGACGATCTGATAAAATCCATCAAAGTTTATTCTGGGTGCAGAAGTTATGTAAGTTTTCTTCTGAGAGATATAGAAAAACAAAATGCAGTTCTGCAAGAGAAAAAGCCATTCAGCAGTCAGTGAGGGATTTCCTGGGGGTCCAGTGGTTAAGAATCCACCTTCCAATGCAGGGGGTGAGAATTGAATCCCTGGTCGGGGAACTAAGATCCCACATGCTATGCAGCAACTAAGCCTATGTGCCGTGCTGCAACTGCTGAGCCTGCATGCCTGCACAGCTAGAGTCCTAGAGGTGCAATGAAGACCTGAGGCAGTCTTAAAAAAAACTCAGTGGAATGAAGCCCAGGGCCCGTGGTGGGAACTTACACCACCAGTGTAAGTACTCTCATTATTTTCATAGGTACAGAGCCTAAGAATTTGGCCACAGTTTTAATCCAGGGCAACAGGCCTTAAAATACTCCACTGTCAACAATTCTTCCAAAGTGTCCCAGTGGGAGTCATCTTCTTAAGTGTCTGATCAATATCTTTTAAAAATATGATCTTGCTATTATAGGAAAATAGGAACTCCCTTTCCTTCTCCCTATCCACTAAAGAAATTTGCCGTTGTCTGCTGGGTTTTCCAAGCTTCTGTTGAATAGATTCTGGGTAATGGAGGAAGGGAAGAACTGAGAAGAAACAAGACTGACCTGATTTGATTTTTACTGAAGGGACAATGATTCCAAAAAATGTGAAGAGGTGCTGAAGTTAGTATGGCCAGGATATGGGGAGGTTTAGAGTGAAGTGGGTGGTCTTTGGGAACAATTACCCCTGGTGTGAAAAGAGTTCAGGAGGTGTGGAAAGAGGATTTTCAAGTATTTGGTCATACATCAGGAATGCACAATCCTTTGATATTGTCTCAAGATACTGCAATAAAGTATCTTCAGTTATCTTTTGATTCTAGGCTGATTGGCCTTTGAATGAAAATCAATGTCCAGGTGGCAGTGAGGTATTTTAAAGGTTGCACAGGTGAATGTGCAGAGTGGGTCTGTTTTGTACAAGATCTTGTGCATCAATGTAAGAAGAAGGCACAAAAGTCCTCTTAGGGAAGAGTTGTTACTACTCAGGATTCAAGACATGGCTGTCACCATAGTAGCCTAACATGGATATATTCATTTGCTTAGAGTTGTTGAGGGATTAGAACCCTCAATGAGGGAATTGATGTTGTTATATTTGTTTTTCTGGTATTATACCAGTCAGTTTGAAAGTTATTAATACACATAACGCTATAAGGGAAAACATTTAAGAAGAATTTAATCATCTAATTAAGCAAAGTGACCTGAAAGTCATTATTATGGCATAGTGGGCTAGACAAATTTTGTAGTTAAGATTGCTACTGCTGCTGCAAAGTCACTTCAGTCGTGTCTGACTCTGTGCAACCCCATAGACGGCAGCCCACCGGACTCCCCCATCCCTGGGATTCTCCAGGCAAGAACATTCGTTGCCATTTCCTTCTCCAATGCAAGAAAGTGAAAAGTGAAAAGTGAAAGTGAAGTCGCTCAGTTGTGTCCGACTCTTTTCGACCCCATGGACTGCAGCCTACCAGGCTCCTCCGTCCACTGGGATTTTCCAGGCAAGAGTGCTAGAGTGGGTTGCCATTGTCTTCTCCGCAGTTAGGATTACAAGTGGATAATAAGGAGACCAAATTAGCTTCTTTATTAACAACTGGAACTTAGAATCTATCAATTCCTTAATAATTTCACTGGGGGACGCAGAGGGGAGTTTTGGTGAAGACATTTGGGAAAGTTTCCCTTTGCCTGTGCCACTAGAATTTCTTTGGCCTGTTGTGTTTTCAGAGCTTCAAGGAGTTTCCAATTTCTAGGCTTTCAAGAATGGTGTTATGCTTTAATACTTTTATGGCATGATGTCAGCAGAGGATAGATTTCTCCAAAGACCAATAAATCTTACCTCAAGTATCATAACTGGGATTAAAAATATATGGATTAGATAAATTATATAGATATATAAAGCATATAAATATATATGTGTGTGTATACACATACAATTGACCCTTGAACAAGTTGAGTTGGAGTTGTGCAGGTCTGCTTCACTTATATATGGATATTTTTTGATAGTAAATACTGCAGCACCAGATGATCTGCTGCTGTCAGTTGAATCTGTGTATGTAGAGGGACCACAGACAAGGAAGGTCAACTGTAAGACTAGCAGTTCTACGTGGATTAACCCCCATGCTAGCCAGTAGTCAACTGTATATAAATTTGGAACTTCCAATGCTAAGTCCTTAGCCTACCTTGACAGTGCTTTGCCACACCCACCCAGATGGGAGGTGCATTCAGGCTCTTGTAGTCTGTTCTAAAATCAGTGCAAGCCCTTCTGGCCTTCCTGAGGCTTCCCAATATCTACTCTCTTTTCCTTCCCCCGTTGATGAGCCCTTTAATGTCAACCATCCAGCAAAATGAGCATCACTTACTTTTTATATCTTTTAGGCTTCATCTTGTTGTGTAGGGTCTGTCCCTAGCCTCAGAATTTCACAATGTATTTTTCATCTTCACTGGATGGTTAATAGTTAAAAAGCACTGAGGGAAAATTCATGTTAAATTTGTAAGACCAGTAGGAAGGAAGATCATCTCCCAATGTTTCAAAGTACTTCCATTTCCATCTCTGATTTTTTTTTTTTTTTCTTTTTTGGTTTCTGTTCTAATGCAGAAGACTCTGGGTTTGATCCTTGGGTCAGGAGGATCCCCTGGAGAACGAAATGGCAACCCTCTCCAGTATTCTTGCTTGGAGAATTCCATGGACAGAGGAGCCTGGTAGACTACAGTTCATGGGGTCACAAAGAGGTAGACTAAACAAGTAACACTTTCACTTTCATTGTATTTATAGAACTAGGATTTGCCATGCACTGTGGTTCCTAGGGAAGCTTGACTCAAATGAGTCTAATGCATGGGTGTTAAGGAATCAAATTTGAATACCTTACCATTTCAAGCAAAGGAACAAACTTAAATGAAGAATACAATCTTCTAAGCTTGTGGATCTACTAATACAATCTCCCAGCAAAGCGGATGAAGAGAGGAGACCCATCAGTAAGATTTTAAAGGTTTGTTATTTGGCAACATGTAGTTACTCATGTAGTAACAGCCTTCTCTAGTTCATGCAAACTGCTAATGACATATAACACATCCACACTTAACAAGACTTTCTTTTTACTTTATGATTTTTAAATTCAACAAGAAAAGATTAGAGATACATCTCTTTTATCATTCATTTTTAGCTTATTTTAGTCATAAGAGCAATCCTTTGTCTGTTAGTCCTGGTTAGGTTACGGATCTAACCTGGATGTACGTTCCAGCAATTTACATCTTCAGATATGCCTTTTTATATTTTCTCATTGAGACCTATTACAGTTACGTTTGAGTCCCTCAATGTATATTTTACGTATCAGCTTTCCTTTAATAATTTTCATTTATTTGTCTTTCTGTGCTGGGTTCTGAGTAATTTAATTAATTATATCTTCTAATTGACTAATTCTTTCTTTATGCCCCATCTATTGTTTATCCCATCTGTTGAGGTTTTAAAAGGACAGGTTTTAGGACATCTATTTGTGCTTGGGTATCACAGGCATTGGTTTTATAACCACCTGTTTTTGCTTTACAGATATAATTTTTCTCTTAAAGATTTTAGGCAGCTACACTTATAAGTCAGTTCAAATTGCTTTATTATTTTTTGTTTCTTTGCTGCTAATTTTTGGTTATTATTTTCTGTTTTACCCACTAATAAATTATTTTGAGGTACTTTGTAACTTTTGTTTGAGAGTTACCTTGGGTGGGTGTTTTTTTTGTTGTTGTTATCCTTATGGTCACCCCTCCCATTAAGATTTCAGTGATGTCTCAGCCTGGCCCTCAGTGATAATTAAGTAGGTATAAAAGTCTGGATTTTATATGTACTACGTCTTCTGGCTTCCTTGAGTACTAAGTACAGTCACTAATAATCCTTCAAGATTTATTATAAATTTTACTATTTTTGTAACAAATATTCAGACGAGTCACTGCTGGCCCCATTATTTCTTGGATTGGATTCCTACCTTGTGAGATAATTATGAGGATTCTGTCTGTAATTTCTACTACATAGTTACCTACAAAACAGCTAATGCATGTACATGCAAAATGGTAATAGTGAATTAAGTGGGTGTGACTCCAGGGGCTTGTGGCACGTTAGGTGCTCTCCTTTCTTCTGCACCTGTCACCAGCCTGCTCACACTCCCTTGCCTGTCATGGCAAATCATCAGTAGCATCCTGACTCCATTTTAACATTTGAGTTAGGTGAAAGAAATTGATTCCATGCCATTTTAAGCTTTGTAAGAAAACCCCATCAATTGACCTCAACAACCTAAAATGACTTAGAAAGTTAAATATGCAGTATGTATGTGTGTGTGAGAAAGAGGGAGACAGACAGCCTTTGTATAGAGGGGGCTTGGGGAGCCTGATGAAGGTGCCTCAAATTGTGATGTGTGAATTTTGTTAGAACCTCCAGACTCTTTCCCACCCCTGCCTCCACCCCCGAGTGAGGGAGGCACTCTTTTCTCTCCTCAGTACACACCCCTGAACCACAGGATCCGATTCACACTTTGCGTTCTACCTTCTTTACAAGGTGGAATCTTGTTGAGTTACTCACCAGCAAATGTTCAGGAGACATGGAACCCTCTGTCAGTGAAGGTCTGAATTCTGTAGCACAGTCTGGTTCCTGCCTGCCTGTTTATCATCATGAACTGCTGCTTGCTCTCTGAACTTTATGCTCCAGGAACATGAACTCTAAAGGAGATCAATCCTGGGTGTTCATTGGAAGGACTGATGCTAAAGCTGAAACTGCAGTACTTTGGCCACCTCATGCAGTGAGTTGACTCACTGGAAAAGAGTCTGATGCTAGGAAGGATTGGGGGTGGGAGGAGACGGGGACGACTGAGAATGAGATGGCTGGATGGCATCACCGACTCTGTGGACATGAGTTTGAGTGAACTCCGGGAGTTGGTGATGGACAGGGAGGCCTGGCGTGCTGTGATTCATGGGGTCGTGGAGAGTCGGACACGACTGAGCGACTGAACTGAACTGAACTGAACATGAACTCTCTTATATCTTTGTGTCTTTGCATATTCCCTTCCCACCCTCCACGTCCCCAAACCAGCCCAGCAGACATGTGCCTACTCGTCTTCCCAGTGCACCCTCAAGCACTGCCTTCTCCATGAAGTTTCCCCTGGTTCCACCAGGCAAGTGCAGGGGCTCTGTCTCTCATGTACATCTGACACACACTTGTGTATCGTTGTAATTGCCACTTTGAGTGTGTCTTTGCTGTCTGGTTAGCACTCTGTGGGGACTGGGACCATGTTTCCTCATCTTTATGTCCCCAGGGCATAACACAGATGTTAAAATGCTTGTTGAATGAATAACTAAAGCATAGTGTCTGGAGAAACAGTCAGTGTGCTGCCAACAGGACCAGAGACTGCCTTTAGAAGGAGAGTTGGGAGGGGAACCCCTAGCTCAATGGCTCCCTGTGTTTAGTCACTGACACCCAGTGTCTCCAACCTGGGGCCTAACCTAGCCTGACGCAGTGAACATAAGAGAGGGACACGTCCAGCTCACTGGTGAAAGAGCAGCTGAAATTGGGTTTGACTCCACTAAAATTCAGCTCCCCAGAAAGAAGTAGCCAGTTCAGCCCTTTGGTCAAACAGCCTCAGTAAGGCCAATTTCTTAAGTGCTTACCAGATATCGAAGCATTCCAGTTTGTTAGTAGGCAGCATCTATAATGATTAATAAAACAGCTGTTTTTTCCCCTAAGTTTTGGGAGCCTCTGGGTTACAAAGCTCCTCCTCCAATTTTTTCCAGCTCCTCTCCTTCCCTCCCCTGCCAGTGTTGACAGTGAACTTGGTTGAGTTACATTCTAAAACACAGTGACAGCTAGGTACTCTTTAGCACTTAAGTTTCCACTGGTCTCTGTACGAGAAAGATGATGAGTAACCAGACTCTGAAATTGGAAGAGGACAGGTGTGTGCCCCCAGTCCTCTTACTCACAGTAGTCTTCACGGGATGGAGGCAGAGCTGTGCTGTCTGGCCGCAGTGCAGGGGGGATGGCCTGCAGCCCAGTGTGAGAGGACTCTGGAAGCACTGAAGTGCTGACGGTCCTCTTGGGCTTCCAGTGCCCCTCTGCACAGACTCTCTGTCAACTTGGTGTTGCTGGGGAGAGGGAGTGGAGGTGGTCAGACCAGTGACTCGCCGTGACTTTCCCTGGGTGAAACAAGGGAACGCTGGCTTTCCTCCACAGGTGTGCATTTCTAGAGCCTGTCTCACAATGCAGATAATCGTTTCTCCATTTTCTCTCACTTACATCCTCATTTGATTTTCTTATAATTTAGGTATAATATTTGTCAAAAATACTGGTTCTGAGTTTCAAAAATGGTTTTAAAATTTTCTTGTTATGGTATACATATTTTTTAAATGTGCCTGGTATATTAGAATAAATATATATAGTTTGAAGGGGCCACGGAGATCACGGAGTTCTTCTCTTCATGAATAGAGAAGCAAATTGAGGGATTGAGGTACCATGACTTCTGGAATATCACTTGACTGCAGTATCATTCTAAAAGTGGGTGTGAACTCAGGTCTCCTTTTTCAGGCCCCAGGGTTCTCTTTAGTGCACAAGGAAATTTGACATATCTCTTTTCACAGAAAGCATTAGGTCGTAACCTCAGTGACATGGGACTCTTGAAAAAATATCTAATTAAATTAGTTTATAGTACAAACAAATGGAAATCAACCTGGACCTAGATTCTGAGTTTTCTAGAGTGTAACTTACTTTTAGTTTCCTCTGATGGCCTTAGCAACAACAAATATATATACATATAAAATAGTGAGTCAACCCCAAGAAAAATATTGGGTTGGCCAAAAAGTTCATTTGAGTTTTTCCGTAACATCTTGCAGAAAAAGCTGAGTGGACTTTTTGGCTAACCTGATATTATTAGTGGGAATAATTTTTTTTTATTCTATAGTAGGAATAAGGAAAATTGAAATAATACCATAACCCCCTGAATATTCCATATAGAAATATGGAATGATTTTGTGACTGATAATTGTGTTGTCTTATTTTCTGATGAGAGTTCTAAGTTCTTAAAATGAAATAAAGTCATCAGCCTGAAACCTTTTCACAGTATCTTATCAAATTCTTGTGTGTTTTTTTTTTTTTTTTATTTAGAAAAACAGATGGACAGAAATCTCCAGATCCTAGAAGGCAGGCATCAACTGGGGTTCCCTCCCTATGTACTTTGCACAGGGCTGCATGTGAGCTGTTCAGTTGATATTTGGGTGTTTCCTGGTCTTCTGTTTTGCTTGAGTAAAGGGAGGAAGGGGCCACAACTGGCCTGGCCAGGCCTTCAGCAGTCAGGATCCTTGTTCAAAGAGAATAAGAGAGAGTTCGCTTTTGAAACCTAACTGCAAGCTAAACACAAAGTGTTGTATAAATCTGAAGATTTCTGGCTTAATTGCTGCATCTAAGACCATGGATGCCAATGCCCTAGAAAGCTGTCAATATTAAATTCTCTTTGAAAGTCAGGTGGCTTTCTTTATACTTTTACACAGGCATGGACCATGGGCAGTTGGACACTCAGAGCTTTCAGCAGAAAGGCTTATGCCCTTTATAGTTGTATAATATATCTTCTTTTTTATATCTCTTTGTAATTCTGCATTGATCGGCTAGAACAGGGAAGCTATAAGAATCTCAAGCCATGCTGTAATACTGTATATGCTGAGAATTCTCTGGGGAAAACTCATATTCTTGATTATTTCTTTGCTAAAGACTCTGACCAAGATAAAGTGATCCCAGAAACACATGGTCTGCATTGACAAGTGCCGTGTGCATGCCAGGTTGCTTCAGTCGTGTCCAACTCTTTGCGACCCTATGGACTATAGCCCACCAGGCTCCTCTGTCCTTGGGATTCGCCAGGCGAGAATACTGGAGTGGGATGCCATGCTCTCCTCCAGGGTATCTTCCTGACTCAGGGATCAAACACATGTCTTCTGTGGCTCCTGCACTGCAGGCAGATTCTTCACCACTGAGCCACCAGGAAGCCCTGACCAGTGTAGACTTCTTCTTAAGTATCTGTGATTATCTACACATCCAGGAACCAAATCTATGTAACTTGTATTACTGGCGTTAAAACCAATCATTATAATAAAGACTTTCTTTTTAAAATTAAAAACAGGGATGCCTATCATTGAACTCAGAGGAAATAACATTATTATAAAAGTGAATGTCACATCCAAAGCCACAGTTAATATCAAGTTTCTTCTCTCAACTCCTCCCCCACTCCAGCCACAATCCTTTAAAGAAGAATGGAGAAAATAAATTTCATAGGCACTGGGATTGCCCTTTCTAAAGCATGCATTAAAAAAATTATTTTAGGGGCAATAAAACAGAAAAATGGCAACTTTGGAATTGAGTTAGTGAAAAAACCAAAGGCCTCACAGGTAAATGGACCTACGTTAATGTGCTGTAAGTAATAAACTGTGTGACTTGGCAAATGAGTTAGCCAATCTCTTTGAATCTCAGTCATCTCATCTGCGAAGTGGGACTAATAAAATTTTTTTATTACACTGTTGTTCTAAAAATTTACTGAGATGCTGCTTGTAAAGTGCCTGACTTATAGGAGGAATTTAATTAGCGCTCATTTCTATCCTATTAGCAACTTGAATATTGCTTTTGAATCATATGTTGCTTTTTCCCTGAAAGTGGTTTTTAGGTTTAGCAGCTTTTACTGGCTCAATAAGAAGCTCCAAGGGAATGACTTTGGCTGAGTCAAAGATCTGTTCCCAAGAAGCTGGAGGAATCAGAACCTTGTCAGCCTGTCCATGAAGTATAGGAGCATGGGTGTTGCCCTAGGTTCTGATGCTCAAATGTACCAACACCAGTGCAGTGGTTGCTGGTACCTGCCTGGTGCTGTATTATTTCTCATGTTCAAGATCATCATCTTGCAACAACTGGAGATAAACTAATTTTTTGATTGTCTGTAGAAGGTCAGTAAATTGGGTACTCTGTCAGCATTGGGCAGAGATGAGGGTGTGTGTGGGAGTCGAATGAATTAATAACTTCAGGGAGGATGTAGGGGCTCCTGCTCACAGAATACATAGCTTGTGTAACATGCTGCTGCAGAGCTCCGTTTCAGTGGGGACTCAGGCACCAGATGTGCGCAGCTGTGCAAGGGAAGCTGACCCTGCCAGAGCAAGGAGAGCCACACGCCGGTTGTTTTCCTTCTGAGTGAGAGGGAAGAGGAAATAAATCTCTCTCAGCAGAGAAAAACAACATTGTTAATGTTTATTATTTATCAACTTATCCTTTTCTCAAATCAAGTCGAAATGGGCCATTTGTCTTTAACATGCCTTTCCTGATTTAAAAAAGTACAAGAGCAATTTTGCAAAAAAGCTTTCCATTCCAGTGGCCTGTTTAAAACAGGCTCCATTTATTCAGTAATAAACATTTGAAAAGGCACATGCTTTTCGTGAGGATTTCTTAATGTCATGTCATGAAAAGAAATGAGCGGCTGATCCTAGCCATGGAAATATTGCCTCTATAACTGTATGTATTTTTTCCTCTTAGGAGAAAAGTTGCTTTATTTAAACTACCACCAACAAATACCGTTACTAATGGTCGTGTATACAGTGGGACTAAATTTTCTCTGGGGTAGTTAGTCCATTGAAACTGATCTGCTGTGACTTATTCTTTGCTGTAAGTAACATCATTGTCTCTAACAAAAAAACATTGAAAACTTTATATTATTAAGGAATATTTATACTTGTGGGACTGTTCTTAGGAAAACCAATGCTTTTGTCACTGAGTTACAAGTAAAATGCATCCTGCCAAGATTTGAATAGAAGAAAGATAGTTTATAGAAGGCTTGTTTCTTCAGTTTCTATCTATCAAGTGTTAAGTCACCTGGGAAAGTTGATTAGAACTAAAATATTGCTTAATTTCAGTCCCTTTAAAACTGAACTTTCCACTATGCCTCTATACATACAGAATTGTATTAAAAATGTAAAACACATAAGACTGTATATTGTTTTCTGAATATGTCTTAGTTTTTTATAATTAATTGTAGTGACAATTCAAGTTGAAAATATATTAGTAGAAAGATTAGATTAGTAAGAGAATAAAATTAGTAGCAAAATCACCTTTTCCTTCCTGCTGTCTCATTTGAGGGGGAACACAGGAAAAAGTACTTGGTTTACATGAAGTGGGTAAAAAATACTTTTTCAGTTGCAAACTAACCTTTAAGTCTCAGCAATGTAAGCACATTGTATGATCCACAAGGGGCTGAGTTCCTTCCCTGTGTAAATACTGCACATCGGCATTGACATCCAAGAGGTGAAGTGATAAAGTCAGACAAACTTCCCTGGAACACAGATACCATCTCCCAGGGCCCATGATTCCAAGGCATAGAGACAGTGTTGGCATACAGGGCTTTTGCAATTGTGAAGGACCACTGCCACCTGTGGACAGCAGCAAGCATCAGCCCGACATGCTGCAGGCTGGGGAGAGAAGTACCAGTGATGAACACTGATTGCAAAATCTGGGCCACTTGCTGACTCTGACGGTCTAAAATTTTCCCAACAGCAAGTGTTGTCATGGGTACTTTTGTGGCCTGGGGTGGGGCATTTTTCCACAAATCAATAAGTATCCTTATAACCACACAAAGGATATGATTATCTTGTATTAATATAAAGCACAGAGCAGGCATCTTGAATTCAAGAACCTTTAAGGGACAGGTATAAAATGTAGCTGTAAATGGATAAGAACCATAAGGGCAGGGAATTGGAGAACACATGCTCCTTAAAAGGCATTCCATTTTATTAAATTTTTTTTTGTGGGGGAGGAAGACTCCTTCAGGTAGCACACATTTGCGGCTCAGATTCAGCCTGCAACTATCTAGCACTGGAAGTCAGTGCACAGATATACAAGATCCCAGGTGACAATTGTGACGCAGGAACAAGAGTCTAGGAATACCTTATTCACTCATTCACTATAAAATCTTTATTGAATGCTTGTTTTATTTCAGGGATCACTCTATATTGATAGACAAGTTACAAAAATAGATATTAAACAAGTAATTACCCAAGTGGAATTATAGTCATAATAAATGCAATGAATGAAAATCCCTGCTATATACAGTGTTTCATAAAAGTTGCTTGTTTATGTCACATCACTATTTTATGTTCTACTAAGAAAGACACAACCCTGTCAATTGAACTATAGCCCTATGCTTTATTAATTATAAGAAATTAATACTCTATGCTTTTGATACATTTTATTTCATACTTGAAAGAGTGCATTTTAGATTAATTGCAACACTGATTTTTTAATATCACTTGTTGTTGTTGAGTTTTCAGTCATGTCTGACTCTTTGCAACCCCATACTGCAGCATGCCAGACTTCCCTGTCCTTCACCGTCTCCTGGACGTTGCTTAAACTCATGTCCATTGGGTTGCTGATGCCATCCAGCCATCTCATCCTTTGTCATCCCCTTCTCCTCCTGCCTTCAATCTTTCCCAACATCAGGATCTTTTTAAATGAGACAGCTCTTTGCATCCGGTGGCTAAAATATTGGAGCTTCAGCTTCAACATCTGTCCTTCCAGTGACTATTCAGGACTTATTTCCTTTAAGATTGACTGATTTGATCTCCTTGCAGTCCAAGTCTAGAGTCTTCTCCAACACCACAGTTCAAAAGCATCAATTATTTGGCACTTAGCTATTTTTTTAGTCCAACTCTCACATCCATGCATGACTACTGGAAAAACCATAGCTTTGACAACATGGACCTTTGTTGGCAAAGTAATGTCTCTGCTTTTTAATATGCTGTCTAGGTTGGTCATAACTTTCCTTCCAAGGAGCCAGCATCTTTTAGTTTCATGGCTGCAGTCACCATCCACAGTGATTTTGGAGCCACAAAAAATAAAGTCTCTCACTGTTTCCATTGTTTCCCTATCTATTTGCCAGGCAATGATGAGACTATATGCCATGATCTTATTTTTTTGAATGTTGAGTTTTAAGCCAACTTTTTCACTCTCCTCTTCCACCTTCATCAAGAGGCTCCTTAATTCCTCTTTGCTTTCTGCCATAAGGGTAGTATCATCTGCATATCTGAGGTCATTGATATTTCTCCCTGCAATCTTGATTCCAGCTTGTGCTTCATCCAGCCTGGCATTTCACATGATGTACTCTGCATATAAGTTAAATAAGCAGGATGACAATATACAGCTTTAATGTACTCCTTTTCCAATTGGAACCAGCCCATTGTTCCATGTCTAGTTCTAACTGTTGCTTTTGACCTGCATGCAGGTTTCTCAGGAGGCAGGTAAGTTGGTGTGGTATTCCCATCTCTTGAACAATTTCCCGGTTTGCTGCAATCCACACAGTCAAAGGCTTTGCCATAATCAATGAAGCAAAAGTAGATGTTTTTCTGGAATTCTCTTGCTTTTTGTATGATCCAGTGGGTGTTGGCAAATTGATCTTTGTTCCTCTGCCTTTTCTAAATCCAGCCTGAACAACTGGAAATTCTTGGTTCATGTACTATTGAAGCCTAACTTGGAGAATTTTGAACACTACTTTGCTGTGAAATGAGTGCAATTGTGCGGTAGTTTGAGCATTCTTTGCCATTGCCTTCTTTGGGATTGGAATGAAACTGACCTTTTCCAGTCCTGAGGCCACTGCTGAATTTTCCAAATTTGCTAGTGTATTGAATGTAGCACTTTCACAGCATCATGTTTTAGTATTTGAAATAGCTCAGCTGGAATTCCATCACCTCCACTAGTTTTATTCATAATGATGCTTCCTAAGGCCCACTTGACTTGCATTCCAGGATATCTGGCTCCAGGTGAATAGTCACACCATCGTGGTTAGCTGGGTCATTAAGATTTTTTTTTTTTTTTGTATAATTCTCCTATGCATTCTTGCCACCTTTTTTTTAAATATTGTCTGCTTCTGTTAGGTCCATTCCATTTCTTTCCTTTATTGTGCCCATTTTTGCATGAAATGTTCCCTTCATATCTCTAATTTTCTTGAAGAGATCTCTAGTCTTTCCCATTCTCTTTTTTTCTTCTATTTCTTTGCATTGTTCAATGTGGAAGGCTTTCTTTCTTTTCTACTTTACAATATTGTACTGGTATTGCCATACATTGACATGAATCTGCCACGGGTGTACATGTGTTCCCCATCCTGAACCCCTGTGGAAGGCTTTCTTATCTCTCCTCGCTCTTCTTTGGAACTCTGCATTCAGATGTGTATATCTTTCCTTTTCTCCTTTGCTTTTTGCTTCTCTTCTCTTCTCAGCTATTTGTAAGGCAGCCTCAGACAGTCATTTTGCCTTTTTGCATTTCGTTTTCTTGGAGATGGTCTTGATCACTGCCTGTTGTATAATGTCACAAACCTGCGTCCATAGTTCTTCAGGCACTCTATCAGATCTAATCCCTTGAATCTGTCACTTCCATTGTATATTCATAAATGATTTTATTTAGGTCATACCTGAGTGGCCTAGTGGTTTTCCCTACTTTCTTCAATTTAAGTCTGAATTTTGCAATAAGGAATTCATAATCTGAGCCACAGTCAGCTGCCTGTCTTGCTTTTGCTGACTGTATAGAGCTTCTCCATCTTCAGCTGCAAAGAATATAATCAATCTGATTTCAATATTGACCATAAGGTGATGTCCACATTTAGAGTAGTCTCTTGTGTTGTTGGAAAAGAAAGATATAAATTAAGCAAGATACTGCATTGAGAGTTGTACTTAGAGTCATCAGTATTCATACTTTTCTATGTAGTGTCATTCTCAGATCATCAAGAGAGTTGGGGAGCAGAATTTCTTAAAGAGTACTTCACTGTTGTCTAGAATTTTCTTCCCAGTAGCTGACACTAATTCTCCATTTAGGTGTTGGTGCGTTCCTCATCTTACTAAAAGATGTCAACAGAAGCTTTTCAGACATTCATGAGGACTTCTGCTCTTTCCTCAAAGTGTCTTTACATGGTTTGTAGACTGAAGACGGGGGACTTCAGTGTGGTGTCATGTTGCCAAGGCTGTCACCCAGATTCACTCATGTGCTGGCATGACAGTCATGTCAGGATGCCCATGTGACCTGACCTGAGTGAATTTGGAAAACCCCCTTGTTAAAAAGTCACATCTAATTTCAGAGATGTGAAAATATACTAATAATACAGGATTCATGAAATGCAGTCAGTTATTGATCTTCAGGACTAGAGAAATTCTCTTAGAGAGGGTGACATTTAGCATTAGACCTGAAAACTAAGAAGGTATCCTGAAGCTGAGATGGAAGAGTATCACCCTAGTAGAGGCAGGGCCGGATGATGGAACAGACTAGCTGGACCGCTCACCAGGCCACCACACTACAGGAATGCTGCACTGGTTATGAAAGGCCATCCCTGCTATCTCAGGTTTCTACTGCAGTACTTTAGCTCTTCTCTTTCTGAGGAAATGTACGGTGGTCCCAGTTTCACTGAGGGGATTGTTGAGTGCAAAATAGGACAACATACAATCAAACTATCACTGGTTTGTTTCTTATTACTGCAGCTATGTCAGAACCTGGCAGTTGTGGTCATCTGAAATTCCAAAACCTCATCAATATGTAGCGCAGAACAAGTGCGCTCCATGTGAAACCCTTTTAATATCCTGTCCCGCCCCCTAGGAAATTGTCTTGTTTAATAATTGACAAAAGAAAGCCAAAGAGAAGCAAACTGGAGAATACATGAAAATATGTGGGGAGGAAGGCTGGAGGCCAGTCCGGAGTCATGCCATGTAAATTCTCTATGAAGGATTTTGGTCTTCATCCCCAGGGATGTGGGAGTTATTAAGAGTTTTGAGCAGTGAAATGACATATTCACATTTGTATCTTCACTCTGGCTGCTATGAAGCGAATGGATTTTGGGGAGTGAGTTATCTTCTCTCTGGGCAAGGTAGAGTTCCTTATTCATGCAGCAGTCTGGATTTCAAACATCAGTGAACTGGCTTTTAGGCATTTTCTCAAAAGGTGTATGTAAACTATTAATCACAAAATCATTTGGCATTATTACAGAGCTGAAATGAACAGTTAACTGTAATAACAATGTATAAGCAATCAGTTAATGGAGTCTTCAGTAGCTTTATTTCTTTACTATTTTTGTTTCGGATAAATGAGTTCAATAATAAATGAACACAATCAGGATTTGGGGCCAAAAGAAAATTTCCTGTGAAACTTTACTGTGAAACAGAATGAGAAGAGACTCAGCTTAGTATGTCATGCGAATAAACCGCTGGATAACACACTGTAAATTGAGTCTTATTACATAAGGATGTTATGACATTTAGGTATTAAACCATTAATGGTAGTTTTGGTTTAGTTTGTGGTAACTACTTTTGTTGGAAAATCATCAATTTCATTTTAGGAACACCAAATGATGAGAACTAGATGCAAAAGTGGGCTTCGGCTTCTTTGTTCAGTTCAGTTCAGTTCAGTCGCTCAGTCGTGTCCGACTCTTTGTGTTATGTCACCTAAAAACCCCTGCACTTAGCATTTGAGCTACGTCCTATTGCTCTTCATCTCTTCTAATTCTTTTAAACACTTTTTGGGGTAAGGACATGATTCTCAATTTATGAGCTTTACCTGAGGATTCTGATTAAGTGAAAATAATTTTAATAATAATGATGGAAGCTAATCCTAACACAGTCTTCCTTATTATTAGACCAGGAACTGGTTTAATCTTCATACCAGCCACAGAAGAAGGCATGATCCAGTTTTTGTAAATGGGGAAACTGAAGCACAGAGAAGTTAAGTAATTTTGCCCAAGGCAACAGAATGTATAGGGAGTGTGGAACCAGAGTTTGGTCTTAGGGAATCTAGCTTCAGAGACTATGGGTTTAACCGCTATACATATCACCTCTTTAAAAGTAATGCTTTTTGAAAAGTCAGTTTGTGATATATACATCTATGTACACACAATATTTTTCTTTTAAACATTTTCATAAACTCCTTTCACTGGATCACCCCAACAGAAAAATATGGGAGATTTCTGAAACCAAATCCAACTTTACGGCATGAGATGAGTAAAGTTTAAAAGCAAGCAGATGTTTGCAAAGCATATAAAATTCAAAATTGCCCTTCACTAGACATTATTTGGAAAACAGGCATAATTCTTTTCAAATATGGTTTTTTATCTAAATGGTGTCCCTTAAAGCTTCATTTTAACACCCAAACGACCCCCAGCTGCTCGGGCAGATTGGCCCCCGCTGGGTCTGTTTCCCAACCCTCCCCATATTCCACCATAAATATTCATGATGCAGTGCTGCTGCTCCCCAAAGGGAGGCCAGGCTTCATTTTTATGAACTCCTCTCAACTGGGATTAACATCTTTCACCTATTACCCAACTCCTGAATTATGGTTTTGTTCTGCTGTGCTCTCCATTTTCTTTATTTTTCCTGATATCTGAGAAGCCTGAAGAGAATGTGGAGTGTGAAAGAAACTTCTAATCCCAGGAAGTTGGCCCAAGGAGTATACAAAATCAATTTTTAAAATACAATATCTTATTCTAACTTTACACCCAGACCACTGTGAAACCACTGTTTTCTTCCCTTGCCAGATTTCCTAGGCAACAGCAGTGCCTTTGTGATAGGCTTGTAAATTTAATTTGAGGGCTTGGGGTGGGGATCATGGAGCTGTTAAGTGGAGGGGATGCTATTTCCACAGACAACACATGCATGGGCTACTAAAATGATGATTTTCCCCCATGTGATTTATATTTGAATGTGTTTAGATTCCAGAAAATACTACAGTTAATTCTGCCTTTTGGGTGATTGAAAGGTGGCAGGAGAAGTGTGAATTTTCCCATTTCTGAAGCGTTCTCTCTCACCCTTATTTTCTTATATCAGGAATACTGTTTGTATTTTTTGTATTTCTAACATACTCTTATGCATCCAGAGATGCTCTTGACCTCATCCAGACCAAAATCAGGAACTATGGCAACTTGCCACATCAGTAGGAAGAATCCTTGATCTTTGACATTAAACTTGAGTTCTATGACTGCTTGGCACTAACAAGTCAGATATACTTGGAAACAGCATTTAACTTCTTGAAACATCTGTTTTCCCATTTGTGGCATAGGGGAAACACCCAGTTACAAAGCCTTTTTGTGAACCATAAATAAGAGATGTAAATTGAGTACTTAGTGCAGACCTAAATAAGGAATTTTAACTCACTTCTTCCTCTATGTGACACCAGCTATCTAGGTGTCAGAGGAAGAAGTAAACTGTAGAAGGTTGATGGTGGCCTTTAGCACACTAAGCATAGTGGTCACCTCCCACATTTCATGGATTTGCCACATCCCACAATGGCAAGAGGTCAGTCTGTGAATGTTTTGAAAATGTCGTCCAATTCTGCAAAGGTTTCTGCCATTGTACGAGTGGGTTGTGAGGAGAGGAGGACTAAGTTAACTGCCCTGCATGAGTTGGTTAACTCCACAGTTGAGTGGGCAATACCTTCCAGCTGATCTTTCTGTAAATGGTGCCCTTCTCACTTGGAAACCCATTGGAACCAACCATTTACCACAAGTCACCCTTTTTGATCCTGCCAAGTCTCTACTGCACATGAAGAGATGCTGGAAGAACAGTTACTCAACAAGGATGGATTATTGAGTTCCTGGAAATGAACTCCAGAAAGAGATACCACCAACACACTGACTGCCCACGTCAGAACTGGCTAGAGCAGAGTCGGTGAACCTGAAGTCTGGAGGCAGGATTATGGAGTCACTTAAGATGAGATCTGCGGTCAGCCTGCTGGGGGTTGAATTCTGCCTGTGTTGTGCCCCAGCACTGTGACATTGAGCAAATTGCTTAACCTTTAACCCCAGGTTTCTAATTGCAATAGGACCTGCACCTTATGGTTATGATAGGGATTAAATGAGATACTCCAGATAGAATATCTAGTACACAAAGCACAAGTGTTGGCACAATGTGTGCATTTTATATTAGCCTAAAAATTATTTTTGAAAGAACTAGTTGAGAGCAAACATTAGGTGCCATCTTATTCTTACTCCTGTCAGGCCTCTCCACCATGACCCGCCCGTCTTGGGTGACCCCACATGGCATAGCTTAGTTTCATTAAGTTAGACAAGGCTGTGGTCCATGTGATCAGATTGACTAGTTTTCTGTGATTATAATTTCAGTGTGTCTGCCCTCTGATGCCCTCTCGCAATACCTACCATCTTACTTGGGTTTCTCTTACCTTGGTCGTGGGGTATCTCTTCATGGCTGCTCCAGCAAAGTGCAGCCCCTGCTCCTTACATTGGACAAGGGGTATCTCCTCACGGCTGCCCCTCCTGACCTTGAACGTGGAGAATGGAATGGCAAACCACTTCAGTATTCTTGCATTGAGAACCCCATTAACAGTACGAAAAGGCAAAATGATAGGATACTGAATGAGGAACTCCCCAGGTCGGTAGATGCCCAGTATGCTACTGGAGAACAGTGGAGAAATAACTCCAGAAAGAATGAAGAGATGGAGCCACAGCAAGAACAATACCCAGTTGTGGATGTGACTGGTGATAAAAGCAAGGTCCAATGCTATAAAGAGCAATATTGCATAGGAACCTGGAATGTTAGGTCCATGAATCAAGGCAAATTGGAAGTGGTCAAACAGGAGATGGAAAGAGTGAACATAGACATTCTAGGAATCAGTGAACTGATTCACTGGTTGGACTGGAATGGGAGAATTTGACTCAGATGATCATTATATCTACTACTGTAGGCAGGAATCCCTTAGAAGAAGTGGAGTAGCCATCATGGTCAAAAAAAGAGTCCGAAATGCAGTACTTGGATGCGATCTCAAAAACGACAGAATGATCTCTGTTTGTTTCCAAGGCAAACCATTCAATATCACGGTAATCCAAGTCTATGCCCCGACCAGGAATGCTGAAGAAGCCAAAGTTGAACAGTTCTATGAGAACCACAAGACCTTGTAGAACTAACACCCAGAAAAGATGTCCTTTTCATTACAGGGGACTGGAGTGCAAAAGTAGGAACAAGAAACACCTGGAGTAACAGGCAAATTTGGCCTTGGAGCACGGAATGAAGCAGGGCAAAGGCTAATAGAGTTTTGCCAAGAGAACGCACTGGTCATAGCAAACACCCTCTTCCAACAACACAAGAGAAGACTCTACACATGGACATCACCAGATGGTCAACACCGGAATCAGATTGATTATATTCTTTGCAGCCAAAGATGGAGAAGCTGTATACAGTTAGCAAAAACAAGACCAGGAGCTGCCTGTGGCTCAGATCATGAACTCCTTATTGTCAAATTCAGACTTCAATTGAAGAAAGTAGGGAAAACCACTAGACTGTTCAGATATGACCTCAATCAAATCCCTTATGATTATACAGTGAAAGTGAGAAATAGATTTAAGGGACTGGATCTGATAGAGTGCCTGATGAACTATGGATGGAAGTTTGTGACTTTGTACAGGAGACATGGATCAAGACCATCCCCATGGAAAAGAAATGCAAAAAAGCAAAATGGCTGTCTGAGGAGGCCTTACAAATAGCTGTGAAAAGAAGAGACGCGAAAAGCAAAGGAGAAAAGGAAAGATATAAGCATCTGAATGCAGAGTTCCAAAGAATAGCAAGGAGAGATACGAAAGCCTTCCTCAGCGATCAATGCAAAGAAATAGAGGGAAACAACAGAATAGGAAAGACAAGAGATCTCGTCAAGAAAATTAGAGATACCAAGGGAACATTTCATGCAAAGATGGGCTCGATAAAGGACAGAAATGGTATGGACCTAACAGAAGCAGAAGAAATTAAGAAGAGGTGTCAAGAATACACAGAAGAACTGTACAAAAAAGATCTTCACGACCAAGATAATCACGATGGTCTGCTCACTCACCTAGAGCAAGACATCTTGGAATGTGGACCTTAGAAAGCCAAGTGGGCCTTAGAAAGCATCACTACAAACAAAGCTAGTGGAGGTGATGGAATTCCAATCGTGCTATTTCAAATCCTGAAAGATGATGCTGTGAAAGTGCTGCACTTAATATGCCATCAAATTTGGAAAACTCAGCAGTGGCCACAGGACTGGAAAAGGTCAGTCTTCTTTCCAATCCCAAAGAAAGGCAATGCCAAAGAATGCTCAAACTACCGCACAATTGCACTCATCTCACACGCTAGTAAAGTCATGCTCAAAATTCTCCAAGCCAGGCTTCAGCAATACATGAACCGTGAACTTCCTTATGTTCAAACTTCAAACTGGTTTTAGAAAAGGCAGAGGCACCAGAGATCAAATTGCCAACATCCGCTGGATCATGGAAAAAACAAGAGAGTTCCAAAAAAACATCTACTTTTGCTTTATTGAGTATGCCAAAGCCTTTGACTTTGTGGATCACAATAAACTGTGGAAAATTCTGAAAGAAATGGGAATACCAGACCACCTGACCTGCCTCTTGAGAAACCTATATGCAGGTCAGGAAGCTACAGTTAGAACTGGACATGGAACAACAGACTGGTTCCAAATAGGAAAAGGAGTATGTCAAGGCTGTATATTGTCACCCTGCTTATTTAACTTATATGCAGAGTACATCATGAGGAATGCTGGGCTGGAAGAAGCACAAGCTGGAATCAAGATTGCTGGGAGAAATATCAATAACCTCAGATATGCAGATGACACCACCCTTATGGCAGAAAGTGAAGAGGAACTCAAAAGCCTCTTGATGAAAGTGAAAGAGGAGAGTGAAAAGGTTGGCTTGAAGCTCAACATTCAGAAAACAAAGATCATGGCATCTGGTCCCATCACTTCATGGGAAATAGATGGGGAAACAGTGGAAACAGTGTCAGACTTTATTTTGGGGGGCTCCAAAATCACTGCAGATGCTGATTGCAGCCAGAAAATTAAAAGACGCTTACTCCTTGGAAGGAAAGTTATGACCAGCCTAGATAGCATATTAAAAAGCAGAGACATTACTTTGTCAACCAAGGTCTGTCTAGTCAAGGCTATGGTTTTTCCAGTGGTCATGTATGGATGTGAGAGTTGGACTGTGAGGAAAGCTGAGCACCGAAGAATTGATGCTTTTGAACTGTGGTGTTGGAGAAGACTCTTGAAGAGTCCCTTTGATTGCAAGGAGATCCAACCAGACTATTCTAAAGGAGATCAGTCCTGGGTGTTCATTGGAAGGACTGATGCTAAGGCTAAAACTCCAATACTTTGGCCACCTCATGTGACGAGTTGACTCACTGGAAAAGACTCTGATGCTGGGAGGGATTGGGGGCAGGAGGAGAAGGGGACAACAGGGAATGAGATGGCTGGATTGCATCACCGTCGATGGAGGTGAGTTTGAATGAACTCCAGGATTTGGTGATGGACAGGGATTCATGGGTTCTCAAAGAGTCGGACACGACTGAGCAACTGAACTATTCTTACTGCCTGGGTACTTAATTGACCATTCTGGCAGGGCCTTGGGCAGATTGCAACAAAGGTATTGAGTGTCCACTGACTGTAGGGTACATTTTTAACAAAACTGAAGGCTGCTTTATATTTTAAGGAGTGATACTCTGTGTGTTGCTCTGTGTGGGCAGGTGAATAATGTGTGCATTTGGAAGGCACAAAAGTGTTTTCCAAGGTGTGTACATGGAAAGGTCATTTTTTTGATGTGAAATAGCAATTGATATATGCAGAGCTTGGTGCCATTTGGAATTTCATTTCTGAAATATAACTGTCAGCCACCAGGCTAAGATGTCTGCTCTTTCAATCCCAGGCATCTTCAGGCTTACCGTATTATTTTAAGGCATGCTTAAAATACAAATACAGTGTGTATTTGGAGCATTTCTTAAGCTTTTCTTGCTTCTAGGTACAAGAGTTTAATCCCTCTTCGGCTCTCATAGTCTTCTACACCACTGAGGAATCCACTGAGGAATCCAGTCCAGGGAACAGGGGTGTACATTCCAGTACCATCTGACTGATCATTTTGCATCAATTAAAATTAAGTTCACCGAGTGGCAACAATAATAAGATTGCTGAAATGAGGTGTAACATTGTAGTGCTTCTGACAAACTGGACACAATAGGGTCAGAGACTGAAGAGGAGGAACCTCACCATCACCTCCCGCCACATTCTCACCTTATCTGTTTGTCCCAGTACATAGGCTATAAAAGAGTATTCTTTGAGTAAGAGGCGGACGTGTTGGATGAAGAGACTTGTCTGGTGTCTGTTACCTATTTGATCCTGTGGACTGGCTTTGAACCTCTTTTATAGAGGATGAGTGTCAGAAATGGTCTGAATTTGTGGGAAGCTCTGGGTCCAGTCTGCACTATTTTGGCCTCAGGTCAGAAAGTGGAACACAGTGAGGTGAGAGAGGCCAGTGTCCTCAACCCTGCTCAGAATCCAGCACTGTCCTGCCTTGTGGAGAACTAGCAGTTCTTGGACTTCTTCTGGAACCGTTGCTGAAAATGGCACCATCAATGTAGTATTGGGGTGGTTTCTACAAGTAGCATCACTTGACATTGATAGGTTCAATGAGAAGAGAAGAGAAAAATCAGAGGCCAATAGTGACTGTAGCTGACAAAATGGTTCACTTTGGGGACTCTAGAAAACACTGGCAGAAACTTTGAGGATGTCTCTGTTCTTAGTTGGTGTGTCTAATTTGTGGTGAATAGGAACTGCTAAAACTGTTGTAACTTAGGTGTTTAAATTCAGTGTGATCTTAGTTTTTATAAATAAAACCTTTGGAAGAAGAGTTGTATTATTAAAACCACTTTTAGAGGATTGTTTTAGACTGAAGCAGGAAAGGATTGCGGGTTATGTTTACAGAGTTAGTAGCCGCATAGTGTTTCTTAACTGCATCATTCATAAGTAAGGTATTGTGTGTGCGTGCTCATCAAAGTCAACTCAAACATTCATGACTTTCTGCATAATGTTATTCGTGTGTTTGGTTTTATTTTTAGAAGACCTTTCATGTAATGGTGAATCTCTGCAGTAATCTGTAGTGAGGTGGTGAGTGATCTGAAATACTGTTGTTCCATGCTGAAAAGTGTTGGCTATTAAAAGAGCTGTTCGATTTAAAGATCTTTCCTGGTCTGTTCCACTTCTTGAAATGTACTCATGTTGTGAGGATAAAATGGACTTGCATGTCAAGTATCTAACACAGTAGATTCTGAATAATTGGTAGACCATTTCCTATAAGTTATAAAGGGCTTTGCATACTATATCTGTAAAGGCAGGATTGTAGGTGAGAAATTCTGTTTTGAAGCTGGAGGCTTACTTTTAGAAGATTGGGAAGCAATGTCTAGATGTAAAGGCAACTCTGCAGGCACAAGTTAGAAATGCAGCCGTTGAATGTGGCGGTCATATTCTGGAGTACCAGTCTGTTCACAGCTTCTTTCTCTGTAAACTACTCCCACCAATAATCTCTCCATTAGAAGTCTGGGAAGCCATGTCATTCCATGATCTGTTCCCCTAATCACAGGAGATTGGATGAAACTGGTCATATGACTTGACTTGGGCTAATGGTACTGTACTCTTAGGGTTTGGAAATCAGGGCACTGAGAGAGATTAAGTGTTTTAGCTTGGTTTCCACCAAAACTCCAGACAAGGATTTGAGTGCAGCAGTTTATTTGAGAAGAGTTTTCAGGAAACATCTGTAGGGGAGAGAAAAGAGAGATAGGAGATGGAAATATGCCAGTAAAAGGGAACTCATCAAACACATCAGACACTAGTGGGGACTGAGGGTTAATCCAACTAGAAAATTTAGTGTCTGAGTCATCCCATCCTATTGGGCAAGGAAACCATGGCATTTATTCATCAGGTAGTGTTGCCTTTCGGTTAAAGGCTATTCCCAGGAAGTGCTAGTTTACAGGCATGCTGGGGGAGAGCAGGACCAAATAGCCAGAGATAACGTTGGGATCAGAGTTGTAGGTACTGGCAGGAAACTGAGCTGGTTTCAGGAGTTTTAAGCACAGAAGTCTTCAGGACTAAGGAGATATGAGAAGGATGCTGACAGAACCTGATTCCCAAGTCAATTTTATGTCAGGAGACGAGTCATTTCAACGGGGCGACTGAAGGCAAAGTTTTAGGCTTTATGTAAGCTGATGAAAAGAGAGCTGGTCTTGAGACAGAAGGTGAAGAATGTAGTAGCAGGTGTACAGAGGCAAAGAATGGGGCTTGTGGGTCCTGCAACTTAGGGAAGGTGAACTCTGTTAGTGAAGACACTCAGTTCACCTAAGACTCAGCAGTTTCATTTTCCTCTTTCTATGTAGTGTGAAAATAACTGGCCCCTGCTTTTGCTCCTGCCTCTTTTAATTTTGCTAACCTGAGTGGCAACCATTCATAAGCTGAAATGGACTTTGGTTTCTAGAAAGAACTCCAGGGGTATTTTCAGTCTCACTCTTAGAACTGTAACACACCCCCATCAAAAGGCAAAGTCTGTTTTCCTTCCCCCTTGAGATTGTGTGGGCCTTTGTGGCTGCCTTGGTGGATGTACTATGGCAAAAGTGATGTTGTAGGACTTTCGACACTAAGGCATAAAAGGTATCTCTTCCACCTCAGTGCACTTGTCCTTAGAATCCAACCTCCATATTGTAAGTAAGCCTCGGACATATGGGGAGGTCACTAATAAACAGTTTGACTGATCGTTTCAACTGAATCCTACTTGGCAACCAGTGTCAATCCCCAGAGGTATGAATGACAGATCTTGGACATAATTCTTGGCCCTAGATTTCAAGTTACCTACTCTGACACCATGTGGATCAGATAGGACCTATCCTCACTGAGTTTCTTCCAAATTGCAATTTCAGGTCAAAATAAATGTCCTTGTTTTAAGTCACTAAGTTTTAGGGTGACTTGTCATACTACCTTGATAAACTGCAACATAGGATAAGGTAACCCATGTGGATTTATTTATCTTTCAAATAATTTAGCATATTATAAATGGATGGTTAGTCAGTTACCCATGTATTAAAGCTCCCTTGTCTCCTCCCAGCCCATCAAAACTACTCGAGTCCTTTAGGGGAAGTTTGTCATGACTTTCACTGGTTGAGAGCCAGATCAGCAGACTCTCACCTAGTCTCATTGCTCCACAGCTGTCATAACCTGGAGAACTCAGGAAGTTCTTTTATTGTAGCTGCCAGTCATTGTGCCTAAATTTTGTCAGCATCTTTGCTTTTCATGCCTCATCTCATTTAATTTTTGCCAAAATTCTGGGATATAGATAAAAATCTGTCATTTATAGATAAGGAACCAGAGATTCAAGCAGGCTAAATGTCTTGCCCAAGATCATACAGTAAGTGCCAGAATTGGGCCTTGAATGTAGTGCATTCTGATCCCAAATATGTTTTCTTTCTTTGTGCTACTTTGCCTTAGCCTTGAGGCCTTTGAAGGACTTGGGGTTCATAGTTTGCTTTTAATTCCATTTTAGCCATGTTATGCATTACACAGATTTGCTAAGTTGGTATGGTAACATAACCAACCATCATACCTTTTTATGAGAAAATACCTTTTGAGGTTAAAAATTTTTATAACATCATAAATTGGGGTGCCTTGCTTACATTTGGGTATGTGTATATATATATGTGTGTGTGTGCTCAGTTGCTTCAGTCATGTCCAACTCTTTGTGACCTCATGGACCATAATTCGCCAGGGTCCTTACTCCGTGGGATTTTTCCAGCAGGAATACTGGAGTGGGTTGCCATTTCCTTCTCCAGGGGATCTTCCCAACCCAGGGATCGAACCTGTATCTCTTGTGTCCTTATGTTGCAGGCAGATTCTTTACCTGCTGATGAATTAATATATATTATATTAAATTAAAATTATATAGTTATATATATAAAACATACAAATTACATCAGGTAAAATGTTGTATACATATTATATGTATATAAAATATGTATATGTATATTATATAACATGTATATAATATACATGTATATAAAATATGTATATGTGTATAAAATATGTACACAAAAATTTTTTAAATTAATTGATTTTAATTGGAGGCTAATTACTTTACAATATTATAGTGGTTTTGCCATACATTGACATGAATCAGCCATGGGTGTACATGTGTCCCCCATCCTGAACCCCTCTCCGACTGACCTCCCCATTCCATCCCTCAGGATCATCCCAGTGCTCCAGCCCTGAGCACCCTGTCTAAAATTTTAACTTCCATAATTTGTATGTAATATATAATATACATAACTATAATTATATATAATGGTTTGCCATTCCCTTCTCCAGTGGACCACATTTTGTCAGAACTCTCCCCCATGACCCATCTGTCTTGGGTGGCCCTACATGGCATGGCTCATAGTTTCATTGAGTTAGACAAGACTGTGGTCCATATGATAAGTTTGATAAGTTTTCTGTGACTGTGGTTTTCATGCTGTCCATCCTCTGACAGATAAGGATAAGAGGCTTATGGAAACTTCCTGATGACTGTGGGGGAAACCAGCTCTTATTCTGATGGGCCCAGCCATGCTCAGTAAATCTTTGGTCCAATTTTCTGTTGATGGGTGGGGCTGTGTTTGTGTTTGGATCCTTATTGACAAATTCAGACTTAAATTGAAGAAAGCCAGGAAAACCACTAGACCATTCAGGTATGACCCAATTCAAATCCCTTACAATTATACAGTGGAAGTGATGAATAGATCTGGTAGACACAATGCCTGAAGAACTATGGATGGAGGTTCGTGACACTGTACACGAGGCAGTGATCAGGACCACCCGGAAGAAAAAGAAATGCAAAAAGGCAAAACGGTTGTCTGAGGAGGCCTTACAAATAGCTGTGAAAAGAAGAGAAGTAAAAGGAAAAAGAGAAAAAGAAAGATATACCCATTTGAATGCAGAGTTCCAAAGAAAAGCAAGGAGTGATAAGAAAGTCTTCCTCAGTGACCCATGCAAAGAACTAGAGGAAAGCAATAGATTGGGAAAGACTAGAAATCTAGTCAAGAAAATTAGAGGTATGAAGGGAACATTTCATGCAAACATGGCCACAATAAAGGAAAGAAATGGAATGGACCTAACAGAAGCAGAAGATATTAAGAGGAAGTGGCAAGAATACACAGAAGAACTATACAAAAAAGATCTTAATGACCCAGATAACCACAATGGTGTGATCACTCACCTAGAGCCAGACATCCTGGAATGCAAAGTCAAGTGGGCCTTAGGAAGCATCACTACGAACAAAGCTAGGGGAGGTGATGGAATTCCAGTTGAGCAATTTCAAATCCTAAAAGATGGGACTGTAAAAGTGCTGCACTCAATATGCCAGCAAATTTGGAAAACTCAGCAGTGGCCACAGGACTGGAAAAAGTCAGTTTTCATCTCAATCCCAAAGAAAGGTAATACCAAAGAATGTTCAAACTACCACACAATCGCACTCATCTCACACACTAGTAAAGTAATGATCAAAATTCTCCAAGCCAGGCTTCAACAGTACATGAACCATGAACTTCCAGATGTTCAAGCTGGATTTGGAAAAGGCAGAGGAATCAGAGATCAAATTGCCAACATTCGCTGGATCATTGAAAAAGCAAGAGAATTCCAGAAAAACATCTAACTTCTGCTTTATTGATTACACCAAAGCCTTTGACTGTGTGGGTCACAACAATCTGTGGAAAATTCTTAAAGAGATGGGAATACCAGACTGCCTTATCTGCCTCCTGAGAAATCTGTATGCAGGTCAAGAGGCAACATTTAGACCCACACATTGAACAATGGACTGGTTCCAAATTGGGAAAGGAGTGCGTCAAGGCTGTATATTTTCACCCTGCTTATTTAACTTATATGCAGAGTACATCATGTGAAATGCTGGGCTGGATGAAGCAAAGACCGGAATCAAGATTCCTGGGAGAAATATCAATAAGTTCAGATATGCAGATGGCACCACCCTTATGGCAGAAAGTGAAAAAGAGCTTCTTGATGAAAGTGCAAGAGGAGAGTGAAAAAGCTGGCTTAAAACTCAGCATTCAAAAAACAGAGATCATGGCATCCAGTCCCATCATTTCATGGCAAATAGATGGGGAAACTATGGAAATGGTGAGAGACTTTTTTCCCTTGGATTCCAAAATCACTGCAGCTGGTGACTGCAGCCATGAAATTAAAAGCCACTTGTTCCTGGAAGAAAAGCTATGACCAACCTAGACAGCATATTAAAAAGCAGAGACATTACTTTGCCGACAAAGGTTCATGTAGTCAAAGCTATGATTTTTCCAGTAGTCATGTATGGATGTGAGAGTTGGACTATAAAAAAGCTAAGTGCCAAATAATTGATGATTTTGAATGTGGTGTTGGAGAATACTCTTGAGAGTCCCTTGGACTGCAAGGAGATCAAATCAGTGAATCCTAAAGGAAATCAGTCCTGAATATTCATTGGAAGGACAGATACTGAAGCGGAAACTCCAATACTTTGGCCACATGATGTGAAGAACTGACTCATTGGAAAAGACCCTTATGCTTGGGAAGGATTGAAGGCAGGAGGAGAAGGAGATGACAAAGAATGAGATGGTTGGATGGCCTCACCGAATCGATGGACATGAGTATGAGCAATCTCCGGTAGTTGGTGATGGACAGGGAAGTCAGGCGAGCTACAGTCCTTGGGGTTGCAAAGAGTTGGACACGACTGAGCGACTCAACCAAACTGAAGTGTGTATAACATATA
Organism: Moschus berezovskii; assembly: GCF_049115385.1. Taxonomy (NCBI): domain Eukaryota; kingdom Metazoa; phylum Chordata; class Mammalia; order Artiodactyla; family Moschidae; genus Moschus; species Moschus berezovskii. The sequence continues at coordinate 50,198,509 of NC_142466.1, read as the reverse complement.
TATAATTATATAAATATAGAGAGTCTCTTTGTGGTGGAAATTACTAATTTATTTGCATTATTCTGCAGAAAATTAAACCATGCTTCATTGATGTCTCATAAGAATGAATGTCATTCTTCTAATCTATTTAGGATTTATCGATTTCTTGCTTGATTTTAAATCCTCTTTTGAAATAATACCTAGATTTACAAAAGATCTACAGAGATAGTTTCTAGAGATCTAATATTCCTTTACATAGCTGCCCCCACAGTTAAAATCTTACATGTGAATTTAACATTGGTACAATGCCATTGGGCTTCACTGATGGCAGTACCTTTATCCACACTTCTCGCTGTGTTCAGCTTTTACCAGTCTACCAGTGATGTCCTTTTTTCTGTTCCAGGGTCTAATCCAGGATGCCATATTGCATGTAGTCACCACGTTCATCTTCTCTAGCCTGTGACCATTTCTTAGTCTTTTCCTTCTGTTCATGACCTAGAGGCTTCTGAAGAGCATTTGCCAGGTAGTTTGTAGAATATGTTTCAGTTGGGTTTGTCTGTTGTTTTCTCACTATGAGGCTGGGGTTTTGGCTTTTCGGAAGAATACCACAGAGGTGAGTACCTCAGTTCTCTTCTCATTTAGTCATTTCAGCAGCAGAGTTCATGATCGGAGAAGGCAATGGCACGCCACTCCAGTACTCTTGCCTAGAAAATCCCATGGATGGAGGAGCCTGGTAGGCTGCAGTCCGTGGGGTCGCTAAGGGTCGGACACGACTGAGAGACTTCACTTTCACTTTTCACTTTCACTTTTCACACATTGGAGAAGGAAATGGCAACCCACTCCAGTGTTCTTGCCTGGAGAAGCCCAGGGACAGGGGAGCCCGGTGGGCTTCCGTCTATGGGGTCACACAGAGCCGGACACGACTGAAGTGACTTAGCAGCAGCAGCAGAGTACATGATATTTCCATGGATTCTCACTGGTCAGGTTGACGCTGATCTCTTGGTTAAGGTGGTGTCTGCTGTGTTTTTTCACTCTAAAGATGCTTATTTTTTCCTTTCCATACTTCTGTTAGAAGTGAGTCAGAAAATCCAGAGTATACTGGAGGAGAAAGGAATTACCTTCTGGAGGAAGGGTTTTGACCAGTCAGTTTTTTATGTGGTCATGGAAAAGAGCACTTTTCAATCCTGAAGTAGTCATTGGTCTACCACATTAGCAGCCCTCTGGCTTATAGAAACAATTCTGGGCACTCAACCCTTGAGTCATCTACATCTTTGAATTCTTCATCATGGGATACATAACCTACAGAGGGATGCCCACACTTATTGGTACATGATTGAGAACCAAGCTGTAAGTATTCTAAATGTTTTCTCTTCACTCCCATAAAAAAGGGCTCCCTCTTGTCTCTTAAATCTGTAAGTATGTGATGTTTGAAATACAGCGTATATAACTTCATAGATTGTTTCTTCACATGTATAGGGTATTTTTCCACTGAAAGGAAGGAGTTATGTCTCTTTTGTATTTAAATTTTCTCTAGCACCTAGAAAATAATAATAATTACTATAAATATTATAAATCATGAAATTTATAAAATATAAAAATATAGTTATATTTAAATGTTGTTTTCTGTTTAGTCACCAAGTCGTGTCTGATTCTTTGTGACCCCATGGACGGTAGCCCACCAGGCTCTTCTGTCCATGGGATTTCAATTTAGTTTATTTATATTTATACAAATATGTATTTATAAACAGATACTTAAATTTGTGAATATAAAATTAGAAAAGTTGTAAATATTACAAAATAATAATTCCCATTGATTAAATACTTCCTATGTGTTGTGCACTGTGATAGGTACTTTACAGTGTTTATTTTTAATCCTTACAAAAATATCTATGAAGGAACTATTATAATTTTACAGTGGTGTTATCATTTTACAGGTTAGGGGAGAAATCATCTTCACCAGGATAGCGTGGCAAGTAGCAAGGCTGGGATGATTTGAACTTAGGGCTCTTTGATTGTTGACTGTGAACCTGGTGAATGTTTGTAGGTTGACTGATTAAAATTGAGTAGGGAAATAGCCGTATTTGAAGTTTGGACTAGCAATATGTATTTTAAAAAACTGCACACAATCATGCATGATTGAAGAAGACAGGTGTTAGGCTGTACTTGCTAAAGGGAAGCTGCCACTTCAAGTCAATCAAAAGAATTTTCCTGACATTCAGGTTGATGTATGTAAACAGCAGCTCCCTCCTGAATGCTGCGAGCCTGGGGCCCCAGCTGCCACTCCTTGGTGCCATCTAGGAAAGGCTGTATTTGTTCATCATGTATGCTTTATGTGCTCCACGAAAAGTGATTCCCCTGATTCGTGAAGAAAGAGATAATAAGTAAGAGAGTTCCTGAAGTATCTACCGAGAACATAGAAGGGGAAAAGCAAAAAGCCACTATAGGATTAAAATGATTAACATTCACATATAATAACCAAAAGATAATGTTAGAGATGAAGTGTAAATTAAACAGGTAAAAACTGATCTCTGTGTGTGTATGGATGTGTGTGTGAGAGAGATAATATGAAGAAGTATAAATAAGAATCTCAGGCTACAAACTCATATAAGCTTCTGTATAGCAGTATTGCTTCTCTGTATTATCTAGAAATTGGCTTGATTTTTATGTTTGTCCCTTTAATACTGTGGGATACTTAACTGTACTTATTACATGACATTTCCCCCCAACTGAATCATGTTGAGATGTGCTGGGGATATTGGTATTGGCCTGGGAAACTCTTGATGTTGGCCTGTCCTCCCGGGTCCCCACAGAAATATCTGGTGTACCATCCATAGTGTCCCTTTGGGTTAGTAGGTATCTATTGCCTGTCTACCCTCTGTGGGGTAAAGATATCATCACAAGCTCATTTGCTTTCAAATCAAGTTGGCAATCCCTTCCAACAAAAAGGGCTAGACACCCTTAATTTTGTCCTGCAGAAGTGGAAACTTTGGCTCAGAGAGAATTAGGTGGACAAGTAGGGCTGAAGACCTCAAGGCTTGGCCTGTCACCTGTGTGGTCTCAATGGGACAGAAATTCTAGGGTGTTAAACCTGCAAGGAAATTCAACCAGTCCATCCTAAAGGAAATCAGTCCTGATTATTCATTGAAAGGAATGATGTTGAAGCAAAAGCTCCAATACTTTGGCCACCTGATGTGAAGAACTGACTCACTGGAAAAGACCCTGATGCTGGGAAAGATTGAAGGCAGGAGGAGAAGGGGACGACAGAGGATGAGATGGTTGGATGGCATCACCGACTGAATGGACATGAGTTTGAGTAAACTCCGGGAGTTGGTGAAGGACATGGAGGCCTGGCGTGCTGCAGTCAATGGGGTCATAAAGAGTTGGACATGACTAAGCGACTGAACTGAACTGAAACCTGCAAGCCATGCAAGATGCGAGTCCCATGAGGAAAATGTCAGTTACTATCTGACACTGACTTGAGGATTCCTGGATTCTTTTTCTGTATTTTCTCCTCCTCTAAGTCAGCCTCCTCCCACTGGGAGACATCATGGGTATCCTACTGTCCCACGGTGGGGTTGTCTCCCCTGCAAGCTGCTGGGATAAAAGTGCCATGTGTCATGTATGCTGACAGCTGCCTCAGAGCAGGGCTGGCCCTTAGGGTTTGGTTCCCGAGTGCTGCTGTTCCACACATACCCAACTGAAACACAGGCCTTTTAGTTTAGCCATGGTGAGGTGTGCATAACTGAGCCTAAAGGACAAATACACAAAACTCTGTGTGTCTGCTGCCTCCTAGACACCCAGCACCCACCCTCCGCCTCGCCTCTCTTCCCTTCTCAATTCTGTGATTTCAAAGTGAAAACAGAACTCCTACACTGCTTTCTTTCTCTTAGAAATTCTTGGTCCATGATCACTATCTTTCACCCTTTCTTCCCCAATGTAAACAGCACCAACCAGTCTTCTCTTTTAAAGCATTAACTTGAGACATAAAGCAGTTCTCATTTCTACTTTTGGGCGGGTCTAGAAAGTGTTTGAAGACCCCAGGTTATGCTCAGCAAGCCGGTGCCCAGTGGGTCGAAAGGGTACACGGGGCTGGCCCTGCTTCTCAGCTTGGAGCTCACTGATTTGCTACAGCTTCTTCTGTTACTGCTGAGGTGGGGGCAGGGAAGACTTGGATTAATAAAAGCATGAAATAAAATACACGTGTAAAATGTGGCAAATAGCAAGGAAGGGTGTGGGGGTGAGGATAGAGGGCCGAAGAAGCTCATTGTGTTAAAAGTGAGGTTTCTGTGATCTCTCCTGTGGTTTATTGGGAAATCATGACACAAGCACCCTAAGACATTCACTGAGGACAGTTGACTGATGGGTCTCCAAATGAAAAGCCATGCATGAGAAATTAATTTCCAGGTATGCGTGACCATTTAATTTGGATGTTTTCCCCTTGGCTAATGTATCCACAGGAACAATTTTTATAATGTGGTGAATGTACTATTTGTGTCACTCACTCATGGTAGGTGCTCTTCGATGGGGTTTCACATAAAATGCTGTCTCAGCCCAGGTAAAGGCCTTCTTCAAGGATTTTGTGTTTATTGTAAGCTATGTCTAAGCCATTTGGAAAATGCCAAAGAACTTGACCATGTTCCATGGGAGTTCATGTATTATGTGAAAAATATTAACTAAAAATGTCAATGTTCATGTTACTATTTTATCTAAAGGTTGTTGCTACTGCTACTGCTAAGTCGCTTGAGTCGTGTCCGACTCCGTGCGACCCCACTGACGGCAGCCCACCAGGCTTCCCTGTCCCTGGGATTCTCCAGGCAAGAACATTGGAGTGGGCTGCCGTTTCCTTCTCCAGTGCGTGAAAGTGAAAAGTGAAAGTGAAGTCTTCTCAGTTGCGACCCCATGGACTGCAGCCCACCAGGCTCCTCCGTCCATGGGATTTTCCAGACAAGAGTACTGGAGTGGGGTGCCATTGCCTTCTCCCATCTAAAGGTTATGAGAACCATAGCACCTGGAATGCAGCATCTGTTTTTATGCAGCAGAGAAGTGTTTTGTTAGAGAACACAAAATAACAAAACTCTTCTCTGCTGCATAAAAACATGCTGCATTCCAGGTGCTATGGTTTGTGATTATCATCGTCATTGTCATTATAAAGCAGTTACGACATATCTGAGCTCCATCAGAAATTGTATAGACACAGGTCGACTTCCTGACATAGGTGCTAAGTGCATGTTTGATGTTTCACCTACCTTTAATCTATCCTGTTAAATGACTAAGATTGTCTAGGCAATTTTGTTTATATGTATTTTGTAAATTTTCTGTGATTCTAAGTCACAAGGACTTAACGAGTGAACAGTGATCTGAAACAAAATGGGCAAAGTAAATTATTTATGTCATATTGTTGGGGCCATCCATGTAGTTATGAGTGGTAAGGGGGAATGTTAAGACTTGAGCTGTAACAAGGGAGGACAAACGTTTAGATTTTTCTAGTCCTGTGAGAGTCATCTGGAGAATGCTTACTTTAATGACATGCAATTTAGTTATTTTAAGTGACGTCTTTAGCAAAAGGTGAACTGGAATTCCTTCAGCATATTCCAGAGCACAGAATCTTGCTGAATCATGTGACAAGCCTTGTCCAAAAGCTTCCTTATCCAACATTCTTAACTTCTCCAGTAGCTTTATCTACTGTTTTCATTTTTCTAACTAGCAACAAAAGCTTACCAGTTTGTTTTTTAAATGATTAGAAGGCATCGCCTTTATTCAAGAGTCACACTAGATTTTACTCCTTACTTGCAAATGATTTTTTCTTTATAATGAATTTTATGCCATGTCTTATGCTTTTATTTTCTTATTATAAGAATACTGTAAAATTACAGGAAATTTAAGAGCCGTGTCATGCTCCCATAGTTTTTTAGTCTGCCACAACTTTTATTTTCGTATATTTGTTTCCAGTCACTCTCAATGTCTTTATTACACACGTATAATCATTGTGTTTGAGGCTAAATTGTTTTAGTCACCATCACTGTTGGAAAAATTTCACTTACTTGGATGTTCTTTAAGCTGAAGAGTTATTTGATTGGATTTGTGTATGTGCCCCAGCTTTTTCCTTTGTTTCCACTTTTTTTTATATGCCTATTTATTCATTTATTTATTGGAGCTGAGCTGCACAGCTTGTGGGGTATTAGTTGCCTGACCAGGGATCAAGCCCCAGTCCTGGCAGTGAAAGCTCTGAGTCCTAGATGTGGAATTGCTGGGAATGCTGGGAGTTTCCTTTTAGAAGGGGTTAGTTCTGCACAAATGAAAAAGAAAGGCTAGAGAGTACAACTGGATGACCCTGTAGCCAAGCAACTAAATAGGATGCAAACTGACTCCAGAGGCTGGGAGTCCAGTGGGAAGGGAAGCATGTATTACCTGATCCTTCTCAGAAGACAGAGATGGGAAGACTCACTCTGTGTGGAACCGTGGGATTATCTCAGCTTGCTCTGCAGTCACCAGCTGCTTTATGGCTAAATTGTTATTTTGGTTTTCTTCCTCGATCAGCTAGATTATTCACATGTCTTTCACTTTGATCTCTGTTCGTGAAGTTGCTGCTTGTGTCTATATTTATGAAGTGGATGCACTCTTATTTGGCCATTTGGTGAGAATGACTGCACTGTGACTTGAGTTACCCGCCATGGTTGGGATTCAGATTGTCAAGGTTTTAGAATCAAAGCTTTAGAGATTACCAAACACAGTCTCTAGTTCAAAGTAGGATCCACAATGCAAATTTCCAATTGAGTGACTCACCAACTTTCAGTCTTCTGGGATGGGGTTCCCTTTGCCTATATACTGGTCTATTCTAAGCTCAACTACTATGGGAACTAGTAAGGTAACAGATGGTCCAGAACAAGAAAATCAAATGCAGAAGTAGATCCAAACTGTTTTTGTGGTTACTGAACTATGTCATAAGGATGTAACATGATATAAATATGTAAATATGTAAATATTTTAAGTTCAAAACTGAAAAAAAAGGAACATAGAAACAATGATTCTTTCAACACAGCATCCTTTGTATGCATATTAAACCCATATGCCTTTTCTCATTTTTCTTGTAATGTGGCATTTTCAATCTGTCTTTTATTTTCCTACATTGATATAGATGCAGGTTCAGAGAAATAATTCTCTACTATCAGGGAAAAAACATGGGTGAGCATGATGCTAAGTGGCAAGTGATATTAAACCCCAAAGTCAGGAAGGCGAGAGGTCTGTGGTGGGGTCTGCGGTGACCTGGAGAGTCCATGGTTCCTTCCAAATCAGGCAGCCCCTACCCAGTTCCAGACAACTGCTGACACTGTTGACATGTAGGAATGCGGACTCTGTGTTACTAATCTTCTACTTTCTAAAGAACAGCTAGGAATCTGGATTTTTTTGGTAAAATATTCTTTTTTGTTTTCTATTTTTAAGACACAGTTTGGGCCTAATAAAAACATGGCTACGGGCTAGATGACATTCGTGAGCAGCCATTTTGCCATCTCTGACCTATTCTAAGGGTTGGCAAACTATATTCTGTAGGCCAAGTCCAGCCTACCATCTTTCTTTTGTAATTAAAGTTTTATTGGCTCACAGCCATGCTCATTTGTTTATGTATTACCTATGGCTGCTTTTGTGCTATAGGCGCAGAGTTCAATAATTAGGACAGTAATTGTATGAGCTAAAAAGCATAGTATCTGTACCATAACAGAAGAAATGTGTAGACTCCTCCTCTAGTCCAATTTGGTGAAACTCAACTTTTAGAAAGCCTATGTTGAATTGAAATCTGCCTTTCCACAACTTTCATTCGTGATCTTGTGTCTCTCCCTGTTTACAGCTGGACATTCATGAAAGACATTGGGACTCTCTGTGATTATTTAGTCATAAGACCATCCAGGGAAGGGTTGGATCATCTTTAGGTCCAAAAGCTGTCACCCAAATTAGACCTGACTTCTTGGATAAGTGAGGTATTTTGAAGTAATCTAAGGTACCACACGTTCATCCAAAAAGTGGATGGAGCTCATTAGCAAATTGCAGAACCAAAAACAAAAAACCCCAGACAATCCAAAGGTGGTTAATAAGAACACTAGAAGAATTGTCATGGTCTACATGAATGTATTCGTAAGAAGTTGACCGATGGCATGTCCTTGTGAAGCCCATATTCTTCATTCATCGTAGAATAACATCAACATTTGTTCCGTGGCTCACAAAGCCCTATCCAGTGCAGCCTCATCATCATGACTCGCTTCTTTTCCCCACGTTCATATTGCTTTGCCCAAGTTCCCATGTATTCACTTACTCAGACTTTCCGAACTCTGTCCTATCCGCCACTCTTGGTACTTATTTTCTCTATCTAACACGCTTGTCTCCATCTCTTCACAAGGTCAGTCATTCTTATCTTTTGGATTTTAGTTTAATGTCATCCCTTTGAAGACATCTTCCCTGACAACCTGTGTTAGATGGCATGTCTCTTGCTAGAAATGACTTCTTAGCATACCTTTCCGTTTATCAACTTTTTTGTACTTGTTATCATTGTGCTTATGTATCTGTATTCACATTTACTCTTATAATCGGTGTGGTGAGACCAGGACCTTTGCCATCTCATTTGTTGTATATCATAGGATCCAGAAAATTATAGGCACTTGAAAGTGTTTAAGGAATGAATGAATTGCACATTGGCAGTACTTTAGCATTATATACATTATAGTCCTGATTATTTTGTTTGACAAACTTGCAAAACCCTACTTTTCTTGCTATGTGGTAATGCTTCGAATTAAAGTATTCTTACTCAATAAGAACTCAGTGTCTATGCACCTGTATTTGATGAAGACATTTTAAGATGTTTTCCTTAGTGGAAAACATCATATATTAACATGCAGATTATATAATAACTAAAGTAATAATTTGAATATTATCTATAGGGTGCTTTGCCATATGCAAAACCTATATCTCGAAAACTCCTGCTTTGCAATTCTCCTGTAGGAGAAAGGTCAGAAGGGACATTTGTAATTTTCTACTTTATTTTATAGATGAGGAAACGGAAGCCCATAGAGATTTATTAAGATCACATAGCCAGTTAGTTTCAGATCCTGGAGGACCAGTGAGGTTGCTCCATTCTTTAAATAATTGTATTTCCTCTTTGTTGAAGATGAGCTTATTTCATAAGTTGTGGTGACAATAAGAAGACCTCATTTCTTAATAATAGTACTTTTTTTCTTTGTAAAGCACTTTCATGCATGCTCTTCTAGATCTATAATAATGCCATAAGAAGATCTTAACAGTTATCTTTTTCAAAAAGTTTAATATAAGTTATGATCAAGGGATGGGCAGCCCTAATGCCGTGACCAAAGCCTCACAGGTAAAATGTGATAGAGGCAGAATGTGAGCCTAGTTGCTCTTTCTTACCCTTTGATGTGGTACCTACCTGTCCCTGTTCTTCTTCTAATGTGGGAGCTAGAATTTAATGCTGAGCTTAGTGATTAATAAAAATGCTCAATACACACTAAAGACCCTTTGACGGTTTACTGAAATATTAGGCGCTTTCAGATTTATAACAATGGCAAAAACTTTATATAGTGCTTTAATATTATGCTTGGTTCAGAGCACGTTACATTTATTAACTCATATCTTTTTTTGCAGAAAGCCTGTGAGTTAGATCCTATCCTACCCCCATTTTATAGCTGAGGAAACTGGAGCACAGAGAGATTAACCATCTTGCCCAAAGTGGCATGGAGAGTGGACAGTGTGCTTTGAAGCCAGGTATCCTGGTCCCCAAGTCTATCACTTTAATAACTGCCAGGAGGTTTCCTTTCTGGCCTAAAGAATCATAAAACTGAAGTTACGAGGCCCAATATGAAGGCTGAGCTTAAGCCCTAGAGAACTTGGCTCCATAGGAACCAGAATTCTCATTTCCTGGGACTACCTGTCTCATCTCCATTGCTGTGTTAGTCCTGGGAGAGGGAACCTCTACTACCTTCTGGGAGGAAGTGTCATGAGAGGAGCTTTGGTCTGTGTGCAACCTGCTAATTGGCTCTTCTCTGTGAAGAAGGAGAGACTTGTCTGTCTGGCTGCTGAAATGGTGAAAGCCTTCCTATACTGGGCTATGTTAACCACATGTAATCAACTGTCCTGTCCAGGGTAAGAGGTTGCATATTGTAGTCCGAGTCCAAAGTCCTTATCTGTAATAATAAAATGTCTTCACTGCTTTTCCACCTCATGCATGGTGCTTCTCATTATTGGTGGGAGAGAAATTTTGCCAAGTATCTTTGCTTCTCAACAGAGCCAACCATGGGACGGAGAGGAGAAGGGATTAAATGTGGTGATGCTAGAGGCAGGGAGGCCCCTTCAGAGGCCCTAGTGCTCACGGATGAGGGGAAGGAGATGATGGTTGTGTGAAGTAAGGTGATTTTGTGTATGTTTCCAGGGGCAGAATACAGAGTAGTAGCAGATTTCATTTCAGTTCAGTTCAGTTCAGTTCAGTCACTCAGTCATGTCCGACTCTCCGCGACCCCATGAATCACAGCACGCCAGGCCTCCCTGTCCATCACTAACTCCCAGAGTTCACTCAAGCTCATGTCCATAGAGTCGGTGATGCCATCCAGCCATCTCATTCTCGGTCGTCCCCTTCTCCTCCCGCCTTTACTGACACATTATTTGTCTAATTGTACTATGTGCCAGGCCTTGCGCATTGAGCTCTGAAGAAAATAGACATCATGCTATCTCATGCAGACTTACATTCTAGTGAAAAGAGATAGAAGACATGTGATTGATAAATAGGATCATTTCAGAGAGGGAGGAATTCTCTGAGGGAAAAACAAACTGACAGAGTGACCAGGGAGGGGTTAGAGAGGGGCGACTTTGATTTGGGGTGGTTGGGGGGACCCTGAAGAGCTGACATCTGAGTGATGAGGAGCGGTCTCCTGAGCTTCTTGGGAAGTGTTCTTGCAGAGGGACCTGCTTCTCCCTTTCTCTCCCATCTTGGACATGTAGTTAGCTTTCCAAATGCCTCTTTCATCCTGGAGGGCGTGCCTGCTCTTGTCTCTCCTCGTTTGCCTGATTTCACCAGCAGAGAAGGCTCTTAGTGTTAGCAGATGTCAGTAAAGACTCTCAGGTGCCTCGGCCCCTCTCCCTTGCAAATCTTAGCCCAACCAAAACAAGAATAAAGGTTGGTTTGGCATGATGTGTTTCCAGGGTGCCTACAACTTCCCGGGCTAAGCGCTCAGAAGCCATCTGTTTAATAACCTTTCCTTGAATTTATGCGAGGATTGATGTCATATGCCTCAGGATTGAGACTCAGAAATTCATCCATCCCCATCTTTTGAAAATCTGGACAACATTTGTAAATTGCAGTCTTCTGGAACCACGCCTGCTTTCCACAGTTCCTCTGGGACCGCTGACCCTGACTGTGTGACCCCATCTGCGTGTTCCTTCAGTGCCCTAGGATCCAATGTGCAGAGCAGGATACCTCAGCTCATTCTCTGCGGCTGTTTCCTCTGTCTGTCCTCATCCAGTTTTGGCAACAAATCTCTCCCTTTAATCTGTTCATTGTGTGTGGCTTTCTGATTAGAAAAGTAATACACGTTGTAGTAGATTGTGAAATATATGAAAAAAGCATCCCTCCTAGTCGCAATACCTCATGATGATTGGTTTTAACATCTTGGGTTATGTCTTTCCAGCCTTCCCTCGACTATTACTTTGGCACACATGTATGCACACACATGTGTATGCATTCACACACATGCACATGTAAGCATATGCATGTTCATATGTTTCCATTTTAAACTTTGGGAAGTAATGCAGACTGCTTTGTAATGTTATTTTTCTCTTAAAAATATATTGTTCGTATTACCCTTTACAGTCTGAAAAGTCTGCGTTTTTATGACAGAAGTGATGGAAGCAAACCAGAACTGAAGGATACCTTTCCTTTGAGACCTACAGCATTATATTCCTTGACTCAAGGAGAAGAACTGTGTCAATTCTGCACTTTTTCACTTTCTGTGCTGACCATAACTAAGGTTGTCTTTTGGGTGGCCTCTTTTCTGGAGATCTGGGTGCAGAAAGAAGAGCACATTTTCATATCTCTCCAGGGACTTTCAGAACTCCTGGCTGCAGGCCTGTGTCTGTGTCTTGCATTTGGGGTTGTGTAACACTTTGGTCAGTACATTTGTTCAAGTAACTTTTCATAATTCATATAATGCCAGTTAGCAGAGCCTTTTCTCATGGGTCTCCTGGCACTGTCTGAGAGAAAACACCAGCATTCTTTCCAAAAGCTTACATTATGACTTGTAATTTATAGAAATGGTATGCAGTACATACATCCAACAATAAAAGTGATGACGTCTTATAGGTGCTGGAGATTTGCAGTCAACCTCAGTCTACAAAACACTTCAGTCCTTCTACAGCCCCAGTTCCACTCCTGAGCTCATGGGGCAGAGGCTGGAAGGGATCTGCACTGTGTTAGCTTTCACATTTAGGGTTCCGTCTTCCTAGCTCTTCTCATGAGCTCTGACCTCTGAACCCACCAAGTTCGGTGCTGCATGGAGATCACTATGCTCTGCAGTGCATTCCTCTCCTGAACACCTGTCTCCCCAAAGCACTCCAAAATTTGAAAATGTTTAGAGAAAATCCTCTATGCTTCATCTAAGCTAAATTCTTTTTTAAACAGGAGTCTGTGACCTGCTGATTTTGTGTAGAACCTTCCCTTTGCAGGACTCTTGTCCATAATATGGGGTGGAAACTGAATTTATTTTGTTGTTTGGGGTGGAGGATCCTCTCTGCATCTCTGTGAATAATTACTCCAGGTTTTCCACAGGCTATTCTGAAAGGCTGGCCCTTTGAAAACCTCTCTCTGTTGTATGCTCCTACATTGCACCCTACTAGAGTTGGTTATGTATCCTTTTTCCTGTTTCTGTAATACCATGGAGCCATCTGAGCTGAGTCTGTGGAGTCGTCCTTTTCATGATGACAACTAGTTTTTGAGCTGCAGGAGAGCAGGGCCCATGTCTGCTGTTCAGGTTGTAGCCTAAAGGTCTAGCAGAACACCTGGCATACAGTAGGTGTTCAGTAAATAGGTGTTCACTTATTTAACAAATAAAACGTGGTATTGACAACAACCCAGCAGTGTTTTAGAGACTTGTGGTATCCCAGTCAATGAAACAAACCAAGTTTTTGCCTTTATGGGGCTTACATTCTCACTGTGGAAGATAGGGAATAAAAAATGGTTATAACACACAAGTGGATGATATGGCATGTTAAAACATGGTGAGTGATGCTGAAAAATCAGAGCAAGATACCTGGATTCAGAATGCTGGGAGTTGCAATTGTTAATAGAGTAGTCGTAGGAGGCCTCATTTGAAAAGGTGACATTTGATCAAAGACTGGAAGGAAGTAAGGTATTAACAGTGCCTTACCTGGGGGATATCCACAGGCAGAGAGAAGCTTGTGCAAAGGCCCAAGGAAGAGTAGGAACTTGTTGGCAAATTCAAGGAACAGCAAGAGACCTGCTGATATGCATAACTGAGTGGGGAAATACTGGGTTGGCTAAAAAGTTTGTTTGGGTTTGTCTATAATATCTTATGGAAAAATCCGAATGAACTTTCTGGCCAACTCAATATTATAAAATAAAATCCTAGTGGTAAAAATCAAAGGATGAAGTTACCATCAGCTGAAATGGGGACAACAGCACGTGGAAGAGGGTTGTGGGGGTAGATCACAAATTCATCCAGGGTATGTTACGTTCAAGGTAACTGCTGTTGTTCAGTCTCTCAATCATGTCTGACTCTTTGGGACTCCATGGACGGCAGCATGCCAGGGTTCCCTGTCCTTCACTGTCTGCTGGAGTTTGCTCAAACCCATGTTCATTGAATGCCATCCAACCATCTCATCCTTGCCCCCTTCTATTCCTGCCCTCAATTTTTCCCAGCATCAGGATCTTTTCCAGTGAGTCAGTTCTTCACATCAGGTGGGCAAAGTATTGGAGCTTCAGCTTCAGCATCAGTCCTTTCAACGAACAGTCAAGGTTGACTTCCTTTCGGATGGACTGGTTCGGTCTCCTTGAAGTCCGAGGGGCTCTCTCTCTCTCTGTCTCCTCTCTCTCTATGAGTGGCATACTGCACTGTTAATTACTGTCTTCCTAAGTGGCTCAATGGTAAAGAATCCACCTGCAATGCAGACGTTGTAGGAGACTTGGGTCTGATCCCTGGGTCGGGAAGATCCCCTGGAGGAGGAAATGGCAACTCGGTCCAGTATTTTTGCTGGGATAATCCCATGGACAGAGGAACTTGGCAGGCTACACTCCTTGGAGTCACAAAGAGTCAGACACTTCTGAGCACACACAGACACTGTTAATTATAGTTATTATGTTGTACATTACATACCTAGTACTTATTTGTCTTACATCAGGCAGTTTGTACCTTTGGACTGCCTTCAACCAGTTCCCCCTCCCCACACCTCTACCATCTGGTAATCACGTAGCTGATCTCTTTTTCTATGTTTGTTTGTTTTGAAGTATAACTGACCTATAAACCATATTAGTTCCTGCTATATAACATAGTAATTTGGTATGTCTATACATTTCAAAATGATGACTACAGTGAGTTCTAGTTAATATCTGTCACCATACAAAGATATTATGTATTGACTATACTCTCCACACTATACATTTCATACTTGTGATATTTATTTCACAACTAGAAGTTTTTACCTCTTAATCTCCCTCACTTATTTTTCCCTACCATTTATTTTTAGTTTTTAAAATTTTTTATTTTATTTTTTGTCTGCAATGATTGGCCTGTGGGATCTTAGTTCTCCAGTCAGGGATCAAACCCATGCCTCTGGCATTGGAAACTCAGAGTCTTAACTCTAAACTAGGAGTCTTAACTAGACTGCCAGGGAAGTCCCCCTACGATTTTTTTCTTGCTGTTTCACTTCGACATGGCACTGCTTTCTCCTTTTGGTGTTTATTAGAGTAGGCCATGTGACTGTAAAAAAATCAAAGCATATAATGGCATGATAAAATAGAAGATTGTTATGTGTTTTTTTCTGAAGTCTTGCTTGTAGCAGGGCAGCTCTCCTCCATGTGGCTACTTGTGGGCTCAGCTTGACAGTGGTTCTACTCCCTGAAGTTAACATATAACTTCTAAGGTCACACTGAAGTAAGCTGACCAACCATCTCAGTTTGCCTGAGACTAAAAGGTTTCCTTGGATGGAAGAATTTCATTGCTAAAACTGGAAAACTCCTGGCAAAATGGGATGGTTGGCCACCTTACCTGGAGATCAGTTTACTAGTCAGCTGGAAGGGAAGAGGATGGAGAGTCGAATGTAAGGGGTTTTTATAGGTCAAGCCTGGTGCCTGATATCTTTTCTGCTGCTTTCTGATTCTCATAGAGAAACCTTAGACCTGTATCGTACCTAATGAAAAGGGATTTTGGGAATCACAGTCTAGCTATGTGCTCAAAGCAAAGAAAGGATTTTGATGGATGAATAGCTAGAGGTTTGTGCCACAAGGGGAAACCAATATTTTTCAGTTCCCTTCAAATTTTAATATATTTTTTTGTGTGACTGGATGCCACGTAATTTCTGTTTTCATTTTTTTTAACATTATTTTTTGTTGTTGTTGTAATTGGATGCCAAGTAGTTTCTGTTTTCATTTTTGTTATGGAACTGACAAGCAAATTTAGTGAAAGGTCATCAAGAAGATGCAACAAAATCGCGTTTCAAACATTCCTTTTTAAAAGTGTTCTCTTCACAACTAAGGTATCCGTGGAGCTCATTTAGAAATTCACCTATGTACCAGGGCCGCTACAGTGGGATTACACATGAATACATGAACCTAGGGGTCTTTCCCAGGTGACAGTACTCTCTAAACACAAAGCCAGCAAGACAGAGCGGGGACACAGGGGAGGGCCTCTAAGATGATGATACTTCCTCAAGAGATGTGTATACTCAAACTAGGCAGATGTTTCCTCTCTTTAATATTAGGTGAAAAGCATTCGAGAAACAGAGGTTATTTTTAGTGTATCTCAAGATGCTGGCTAGAGCATGCCTTCATTCTTTACTGTCACACATTCAGAATTAGTGTGTGAATGTGTAAGTGATCCAGAGACATGTAAAAGTTCAGTTAACAGAGATGGGCTTAAAAAAAAAAATCCTCCTTTAGAACTTGTCATTTCATTACAAAGATGCAACATGTGAATTTTGTAAATGTAATGGCTCCCTAAGAGACCAACATCCAAAATATTAAAGCCACGTAATGAAGGTCCCCTTTATGAGCACATACCCTGGTGGCTCCCAACAATAAAGAATCTGCCTGCAATGCAGGAGACCCGGCTTCGATCCCTTCATAGGGAAGATCCCCTGGAGAAGGGAATGGCTACCTACTCCAGTATTCTTGCCTGGAAAACCCTGTGGATAGAGGAGCCTAGTGGGTTACAGTGCATGGGGTCTCAAAGAGTCCGACACCACTGAGTGACTAACACTTTCACTTTATCTTTACACTGAATATATAGAGATCTCACAAAGAGCTTTTCAAGAAACTTCCTGTGCTCTTAACAGTCCTCTAATGAACTGTTGTGCAGCATATAATATGTCTTAGTGCTCTGTTTTAGCCCTGTATGGTCACACTTCTCTCTGACAGTGAAAGTTACTACAGTCCATATTCAGACAAACTAGGCTGCGTGTGGGTGGGGTAATCTTCACCGACTCTTATTATTATTGGACTTAATCACTTTCTCCATCTAGAATCTCTATGTTATTGGTTCTTAGACTCCTTGTGAAAGCCCTGGGATGAAGATGAACTGTCTGAAATAGGTTTGGGTTGATCTCTCTCTTTTCTGAAAGCCTCAGTATCTTTAAGATTCCAATACTTAACATACAGCACGTTGTAGATTCTCTGACACTGAGTTAATTCTATTGTTTCACTTTTCTTGTGAGCACTGAATTGTAAGCTCCCAAGCACCAATGTTTTTTCTTTATATAACCCCCGCAAAGAATATACAGCCATCCTTTGGCCTCCACAGGGGATTGCTTTCTTCTCCTGAAGGTACCAACGTCCTTTAAGTGCTCAAATTCCTTATATAAAATGGTGTAATATGATGAATACAATAGGCCCTCCACATCAGCAGGCTTCACATCTCTGAATTTAACCCACAGATGGAAAGTTCAGTTGATAGACAGAGACCAACTGAATGTACAGTAGCGTCACAGCCTTTCAGATCCGAGATTTTATGCCCCCTACCCTCTCATTTTCACACATTGGAGAAGGAAATATGGCAACCCACTCCAGTGTTCTTGCCTGGAGAATCCCAGGGACTGGGGAGCCTGGTGGGCTTCCGTCTATGGGGTCGCACAGAGTCGGACACGACTGAAGTGACTTAGCAGCAACCCTCTCATTTGAATTTTAGGAAACACAACAAAGATGGGAAAAAGGGAGATTTGAGAGTTCTCCCAAAGTTTTATTTGTCTTTTACCAGTCTTGATGGAAACTGGCAAGATAGAATGTGTCTGTCTGTCTAATAGCCTCATTCTTGAGTCTCTGCTTGAATGGTCTGGTGGAATCATAAAAATGAACATTCATAGAATGTTCTAGGAATTGTCTAGGGCTCTATAGGTTTTATTTCATTCAATTCTTGTAACAGCCCTATAAATAAGGTATTGCTTGGCCCCATTTCACAGACATAAGATTAAATGCCTTGCCTGTTTTCCCATAGGTAGTAAGTGTAGAGTTGGAGTTTGTCCCCAGGAAGTCTGCTTTGAGAGCTCTTGACCTTTTAACACTTTTTACATGGCTTTCAGTGTCTTGAGACTGTTTTGATAACAACAGAAATAATAATTGCTTGGTAATTTACTGGTGGCAGTTTCAAATCTATTGTCTTATTTGAAATTCACAACTACCCTGTGAGCTACAGTCTGTCCTTTTATAAATGATGAAGTAGATTCAGAGATGTTAAGTGATTGACTAAGCTCACATAGTTTCCTATGTAGTGTTTGGGACAAGAACTCAAAATTCCAGATGTGCATTCTTATTTCTTCCCCAGTAGACCATATCAACTCAATAAATAATTGCTAAATGTAAGTGAAAGAATTAATTAGGAACAACTCTTACTAAGCTGGAGTTGGATATTCCACTTAAGCAGCTGGGGTATTCATCTCATTTGGATCATTCCAATTGATTTTTAGAATATTGTAGTCTTCCGCAGAAACTGATGACAGAAGTTGGGGTGGCACCTTCTATAGATCAACCCTTTGCTAATGTGGGAGAGTGCACCATCTCTCCAATTATGGTTTTTGTTAGTTTCAAATAAAAATGTGTTGAATTCACACATTTGAGTGGTTCTTAATGCCAGAGACACATTTATGGCCACTTGGAGGCTAAGTCATGAGGAAAAATTACTCAGTGTTGAAGCAGATGTCATCGTTCATTTTCTCACTTGAGGTGATGAGTCATAAATTGGGCTAGAATTTAAGATTAAGGCAGGATGGTGTGTTATATATGAAAATTGTTAGGAGAGTAAATCCTAAGAGTTCTCATCATAAGGAAAAATATTTTTTTCTCTTTGTCTAATTTGTATTTATATGAGACATTAGGTGTTCACTAAACTTATTGTAGTAATCATTCCATGATGTGTGTAAGTCAAACCATTATACAGTACACCTTAAACAGTGTTATATGTCAATTATATCTCAATAAAACTAGAATAAAAACTTAAGGTAGAATATATGTATGAGATCTCACATAACACAAATTCAGTGTCCAAGGAGGCAGGATAATGCCAATAAGAATGCTTAACAAGACTTGCTGTAATTTAACTTAGTGGATTCAATACATATAGCATAACCAATGGCTCCATTCCCCACCCTATCCCTCTTCCTCAAAATTATATAGGATTTTACTTGGTTTAGGGGATAGAAACAGAATAGTTCTGTGCATTTAATATGAAAATTTAGAATGAAAAATAAGCTACAACAGTCTATATGTTATTCCCTTTAAAGAAGACACAACTCCTTGAACTATTTTTGGGTGTAAACTTTTCAAATATAGAGTAGTTGGGGCATAGTTGCATAAATGTGTTGGGAATTTACCTGGATGACATTGCACAGCACAGCACCATTACACACCTGTTGGAGTCCCAGGAGCGTGAACACACTCAAGCTATAATTGGAAGTTCATGCAAATACAGAGCATGAGCAGCTTACAGTGGGACCAAGGGGGTGGGTAGAAGAAGAAATCAAATTTCATGATGGGGCTCAGACTGCTGGAAAAATCCCATTAAAGTTTGTGAAGAGTTTATTGAATTCAAACAATTATCCAGGCTTTTACAGGCATTGTGAAGCGCTATAGAAGAAATAGGCTTCAATTGTGGGTGAGGGGGAGGAGGAATGCATTCAATTCCTGCGTATCACCTGTAGGTTCCCTTTGAGAGCCTGGATGAGAAACTGCAAGCCTCTGGTAGGCCTGAAAATAACATGACAGAAGAAACTGTGTACAATATCCTGTTGAAGATGCTCTGCGAACGGATCCACTCCAAAGAGAATATAATATGCTAATGTAACGCTTTGTATCTAGGTTCTAAAACAGTGCAACATGCTCTCGTATCTTCAATAAGACAATATGTAATGCCATAGCACCTCACTGTTCTGTTCTGTTCTGTTCTGTCGCTCAGTCGTGTCCGACTCTTTGCGACCCCGTGGACTGTAGCCTACCAGGCTTCTCCGTCCATGGGATTCTCCAGGCAAGAATACTGGAGTGGGTTGCCGTTTCCTTCTCACCTCACTAGAACTCAGATAATGTAACGTATGGGTCTAACTCTTGTCCCTGAAAACAGATTGAAAGGTTTCTGTAGTGAGCTGACCAGAGGAGATTTCCCACCCACTCTCCATCCCATTGGGCCCTTGGGCTGCTGCTGTTTACTCTTTTTATACAGACAGTCCCCACTTTGCACTAACAGGTATACCTGGAAGTGAGGAGACGTGGAGACAGTTCAGGTAGGCTAATAATTTGGGGGGTCATTTAAGTCTTTAAATTTTTAAACCCCTATTTAGAAAGAAAATTGGCATAGTCAGAAGGATGGGTGGGAAGGAGCTTCTGACTGCTCGAGCTCCCTGATGCTCGAGTAGCACCCAGTGGCTCCTTGATGGTCCAGAGCCATTCAGCTCTGAGAAAGCCTCCATGTCCCACTCGACAAAACAGCAGTTCTGCAGAAAACAGCCCCAGCTTCCCTAGAAGGTAGTATAGTGTCCATCTGTGGTCTCTTTGGCATGTCCCTAGAAGAGTCTTGTTCTCTCTCTTCCAAGCAGGTTGTAAAAGGCTTTAAGCACATGTAATACTTCTCCTGAGAGGTATTTTGACAAATCTGAATGTTTCTATCTACTGCATTATTTAACCAGTGATGGTTTAGTGTTCCTTTTAGTAACAAGGCAATTTCCCAGTTGACCTGCCACTTAAAGGACCTTTGCCTACAAATTCTGTCTTCTATACAATATTTACAATTGGCGGTTTTCAAATGTCCTTTGCACTGTCTCATTTGACTCACAGATGCATGAGGATTGTTATTTCCAGTTTACACATGTAGAGAATGAGGCTCAGCGCTGGAGCTACCAGGTATTCTGGGATGGTGACAAGGAATGAGGAAGGAAGCCTGCTGGGATCCTCTTAACCAGTAGGGAGTCACCTTGCACACCTGGCAAAATTGCTTTGTTGCCTCTGCAAACAGGAAAGAAATGTTCAGAGACCTGTAGAAATTGACAAATGAGGGTTTAAGACAGAAGGAGATGGGGTTGGGTGTACTGGGGGCCTCTTGAATCTTGGGAGAAGAAAAACATAAACCTGGTAAAAGGCTAGAGCTTTTCAAGATGATTTTTTCTGATTGGAACATGCACTTCGAGGGTTTGCTTCAGAGGGGACAGAAGGAACCTGTGCTGTGCGCTTCCATCTTTGTGTGGGAGAGGAGACGCTGGTGACAGAAACACTGAGGAGAGCTTAGGGACCTCCTTACAAGATAAAGGAATGGAGACCGAAGACCATCATGAGTAATGAGAACTTGTTGGAAAGACAAACTACTGTAACAATGTGACTGAATGGATTCCTGCTCACACATCGCCTCCGAGTCAGGAGTGACAGGTCCTGGATGTTATTCCTATCTGTGTGACTGGGACTTGTTACTCTGTCCATGGACAGGACACAATCCCCAAAGTGCGAGATTAGTGAGAAATGAAGATAGAGTTTCCTGAGTGAGCTCCCAATGACCTGTGCAGGAGGAGTGGGCAGTAGGCACTTGGGGTTCTCATGCTGTTTCTGTTTGCATTATTTAAAAATATCTGTTAGGCAGGGTGAGCTCTCTGAGGGGAAGGACAGCTTTGAGTTCTGAAATCCATATAAATCACCTGCCACCCAGCAGGTATTGTGTTACAATAACTGTACACTTGGATTTTCTGAAATAGTCCCAATTTCATGTCTCTGTTCTGCTGTTTATTGGATTTCAGATGCTCCAGAAATGACGTCATGTGGAGGATGATCTTAAAATAAGTAATATTTATAGAGCGTCCACTAACTATTCACTGGGTGTGCAGGCAGGGGCTAATGACAGAAACTAGAGTTTCTGGTGTCCCTGAGCTTTGAGTCTAGAGGGGTGGACAGGCCTGGAGACAAAGAATTACAAAAAATCTGGTTGGTCTAGCATTGTGGGGCATGCCCAGTCTCTGGGAGAACAGAGGAGGGGGCCTAATGCAGACTGGAGTATAAGAAGCCTTTCTGGAAAAAGAAACCCCTAGGTTTCAGTCAATTACTAGGCAGGTTGATAAGAAGTCTGGGGGTCCCCAAGGAGAGAGGAGTCTGGGGTTCTTGAGGAGGAGGAAAGAACAAACTTTTTTTTCCCCCCTCTACATAAAACAGTTTTTTATTCTTTAAGGCCAGAACAGATGGTTACACACTCAGTTTAAACTCTGTACTAGGGATTATACAATAACAATGTATCCTGTTTGAGGACAGTTTCTCCTTCCTGAAAACCTTCTGACTAATCCTGATATTTTAGAATGTAAATTATGGGAGTTGGTCTGGTAGGATCTTTCTATTGTTCTAATCCTGTTAGAACACTGGGCTGGATGAAGCACACCTGGAATTAAGATGACCTAGAGAAATATCAATAACCTCAGGTATGCAGATGACACCACCCTTATGGCAGAAAGTGAAGAGGAACTAAAAAGCCTCTTGATGAAAGTGAAAGAGGAGAGTGAAAAGGTTGGCTTGAAGCTCAACATTCAGAAAACAAAGGTCATGGCATCTGGTCCTATCACTTAATGGCAAATAGATGGGAAAACAGAGGAAACAGTGACAGACTTTATTTTTTTGGGCTCCAAAATCACTGAAGATACTGATTGAAGCCATGAAATTAAAAGACGCTTACTCCTTGGAAGGAAAGTTATGACCAACCTAGAAAACATATTAAAAAGCAGAGACAATACTTTGCCAGCCAAGGTCCATCTAGTCAAGGCTATGGTTTTTCCAGTAGTCATGTATGGATCTGAGAGTTGGACTATAAGGAAAGCTGAGGACCGAAGAATTGATGCTTTTGAACTGTGTTGTTGGAGAAGACTCTTGAGAGTCCCTTGAACTGCAAGGAGATCCAACCAGTCCATCCTAAAGGAGATCAGTCCCGATGTTGAAACTGAAACTCCAATAATTTGGCCACCTGATGCAAAGAACTGACCCATTTGAAAAGACCCTGATGCTGGGAAAAATTGAAATGGGTGGATAGGGGACAACAGAGGATGAGATGGTTGGATGGCATCACTGACTCAATGGACGTGAATTTGAGTAAACTCTGTGAGTTGGTGGTGGACAGGGAGGCCTGGTGTGCTGCGTTTCATGGGGTCGCAAAGAATCAGACATGACTGAGCAACTGAACTGAATCCTATTATCCTAAAATTTAATTTGTGGGAGTGGGTCTGGTTAAATTTTCACAAACTTGAAATATTCCTTTGATTTATTGTAATAACTAATTAAAAAGTATATAACTCTCTTGCTAACACTAGTGAGGAGGGCACTCTCCATCCCCCTTCTGTTGTCTATGTCAGAAGCTTTCTATGTCCCTTTTTATAGATAGTATATTAAAAAGCAGAGACATTACTTTGCCAACAATGGTCCATCTAGTCAAGACTATGGTTTTTCCCGTGGTCATGTATGGATGTGAGAGTTGGACTGTGAAGAAAGCTGATCGCCGAAGAATTGATACTTTTGAACTGTGGTGCTGGAGAAGACTCTTGAGAGTCCCTTGTACTGCAAGGAGATCCAACCAGTCCATTCTAAAGGAGATCAATCCTGGGTGTTCATTGGAAAGAATAATGCTGAAGCTGAAGCTGCAATACTTTGGCCACCTCATGCGACGAGTTGACTCACTGGAAAAGACTCTGATGCTGGGAAAGGTTGGGGGCGGGAGGAGAAGGGGACGACAGAGAAAGAGATGGCTGGATGGCATCGCCGACTCTGTGGACATGAGTTTGAGTGAACTCCGGGAGTTGGTGATGGACAGGGAGGCCTGGCGTGCTGTGATTCATGGGGTTGCGGAGAGTCGGACACGACTGAGCGACTGAACTGAACTGAACTGAACAGTGTCAACCAAGGTTGACAGAAGTAAGGTAGATTTTGGCAAGATGACTTGTTTCCATATTGAGAGCATAGGAGAAGGAAATGGCAACCCACTCCACTGTTCTTGCCTGGAGAATCCCAGGGATGGGGGAGCCTGGTGGGCTTCCGTCTGTGGGGTCACACAGAGTTGGACATGACTGAAGTGACTTAGCAGCAGCAGCAGCATTTCCAGAATAGTACACATTTATATATTCTTTTTAAACTAAGATTCTCTTCAGGATGTGGGATGAAAAGAATTTGACTGCTTATCCAGTGCACCTTACCAGTTTTCCATCCACACATTTTTGAGGTTCAGTTGAACTTGCCTATGTCCTCATACTTCCATGGCCACTTCAGTTCAGTTCAGTTGCTCAGTTGTGTCCGACTCTTTGCGACCCCATGAATCACAGCACACCAGGCCTCCCTGTCCATCACCAACTCCGGGAGTTCACTCAAACTCATGTCCATCTAGTCAGTGATGCCATCCAGCCATCTCATTCTCTGTCGTCCCCGTCTCCTCCCAATCCCTCCCAGCATCAGAGTCTTTTCCAGTGAGTCAACTCGTCGCATGAGGTGGCCAAAGGATTGGAGTTTCAGCTTCAGCATCAGTCCTTCCGATGAACACCCAGGATTGATATCCTTTAGAATGGACTGGTTGGATCTCCTTGCAGTCCAAGGGACTCTCAAGAGTCTTCTCCAGCACCACAGTTCAAAAGCATCGATTCTTCGGCAATCAGCTTTCTTCACAGTCCAACTCTCACATCCATACATGACTACGGGAAAAACCATAGCCTTGACTAGACGGACCTTTGTTGGCAAAGTAATGTCTCTGTTTTTTAATATACTATCTAGGTTGGTCATAACTTTTCTTCCAAGAAGTAAGCGTCTTTTAATTTTATGGCTGCAATCAGCATCAACAGTGATTTTGGAGCCCCAAAAATAAAGTCTGACACTGTTTCCACTGTTTCCCCATCTATTTCCCATGAAGTGATGGGACCAGATGCCATGATCTTTGTTTTCTGAATGTTGAGCTTCAAGCCAACCTTTTCACTCTCCTCTTTCACTTTCATCAAGAGGCTTTTGGGTTCCTCTTCACTTTCTGCCAGACCCTATCTATCTTCAATTATCTGAAGGCTGAGAGAGTTAAGGAAGCTACTGAAGAAAGGTTTGAAGCTGGCAGAGGTTGGTACTTGAGATTTAAGAAAAGAACCTATCTCTATAACATAAAATTGCCAGCTGAAGCAGCAAGTGATGATATAGAAGCTTCAGCAAGCTTTCCAGAAAATCTAGCCAAGATAATTCATGTAGGAGACTACACTACATAATGGATTTTCAATGTAGATGTAGCAGCCCTCTAATGGAAAAGATGCCATCTAGGACATTCATAACTAGAGAGGTGAAGTCAATGTCTGGCTTCAAATCCTTGAAGGACAGGCTGACTCTCTTGTTAGGGTCTAATGCAGCTGATGACTTGAAGTTGAAGCCACTGCTCATTTACCATTCTGAAAATCCTATGGCCCTTAAGAATTGTGCTCAATCTATTCCGCCTATGCTCTGTAAATGAAACAACAAAGCCTGAATGACAGCACATCTGTTTATAACATGGCTTATTGACTATTTTAAGCCAACTGTTGAGACCTACTGCTCAGAAAAAAAGATTGCTTCCAAAATATGACTGTTCATTGACATTATACTTGGTCACCTAAGAGCTCTAATGGAGATATACAATGAAAGTTCATGTCACTGCCATGCCTGCTAACACAGCATCCATTGCTACAGCCTGTGGATTAAGGATGGATTTCAACTTCCAAGTCTTCTTATTTAAGAAATATGTGTGTGCTCAGTTGTGTCCGACTCTGTGAACCCATGGATTGTAGCCCGCCAGGCTCCTCTGTCCATGGGATTTCCCAGACAAGAATACTGGAATGGGTTGCCATTTCCTTCTCTAGAGGATCTTCCCCATTCAGGGACTGAACCCATGTCTTCTGCATTGGAAGGCAAATTCTTTACCACTGAGCCACCTTGGAAGCCTTTACACATACACACCCATCTGTTGGCTGTGTTCCCTGTTTTCTTGGAGAGCCCTGACTACTAAAAGTCCTTCTCGGAGTCTCCCTCAAAAGGAGAGGGTTATAGGTCCCCAGTTCCAGGCACTCAGGATGGATACCTTTGGTGGACTGGGATAGCATAGGAGATTCAGTTGTGTTCAATGGCTAACACAGGAAGTGGCCCTGACCTTGGATGAACTAAGTTAGGTAGAGGCTCTTAATTGGAAGAGGTCTCAGCACAAGCTGATCCTGTGTTCTGACTCAAGCTTTTCCCCAGAAGGAAGCTTGTAAATAGACTTGGAGGGACATAGTCTGGCTGTGCCATCTATTAACCTGTCTTATTTACGTCTGGTGGCTCAGACGGTAAAGAATCTGCGTGCAGTGCACAACCCCTGGGTTCTATGCTTGGGCCAGGAAGACCCCCTGGAGAAGGAAATGGCAACCTACTCCAGTATTCTTGCCTGGGGAATCCCATGGACAGAAGAAGGCTACAGTCCATGGGGTTATAAAGAGTTGGACACAACTGGGCGATATTTACTTCACTGCACTTATGTCACCCCGCACCCACCCATAGTTCCCTGAAAACTTTGGCTCCTGGCCCTAATTCTATCATCATTTTTCATGTCTTCAGCATATACAGCAGATGACCATCTAATACCCTGGCCTCTCATTCTTTTACTTCCTCATTTCCAACTACATATCATTTTTCACCACATTGCAGCCAAATTTCATCTTGGACATTGTCATCACTAGTGACTGCTCCAATTCTGAAGTCTCAGTTTCAAAAGTTACTCCATATACCACTTGCTATACTTCCATCTTACTTGCTCTCATTTTCCTTTGCCACAGCTCTTTGACTAGGGAGACCCACAAATTCCTTGATCCACTGCTTTCTCACCATCCATCAACACATTCCTGTTTTGCCTGACCCATCCTTGTTCATCTTATCATCACAAGGTCCCTCAATAGGCTAGCAGCATAGCAAATGCCTTCAACTAAGCTGAGGTTAAATGCACACGCCTCATTGGTCACTTGAACTTGTAGTTCTTAAAGGACTAGGCCCCCATTATTTTGAAGGACAATATATTTTCAAGAAAGGCGATGAGATGGCAGAGGCATTTATAAGCTTTAAAGAAATCGGAAATATATTTCTCAGCAGGTAAAATAAAGCTATTTTTTCAAGTTTATCAGTTCGGGGACTCCTTGTAGATGATAAGAATTAACCTTGACTTTCTGAATCCTAACAGCTAAAGCAATTTCATATAGCACCAACTCTGAAAATCTTTCCCTTGCTTTAAATGCATACATTTAGAGTTTTTTTTTTTATGACACTCAGACAACTTTTGGGGTTTTCTGATTTCTTGTATCATATTGAGCAAGGATACCCATCATCACAGTACATTTTCTACTTGCTAACTGTTTAGTTCCCAAATAGTCTACTCGGACCAATTTCAGGGGGTTGGTAGTTCAAATGATCTCTGAGCAATATACTTATTAGGCAAACCAATATCCACATTGGCTATTTAAATTAAAAGTGATTAAAATGAAGTAAAATTTAAAATTTAGTTCTTCAGTCAGAGTAGCCTATTTCACATGTTGCATATGAAATTAGTGGCTACTATGTTGAACAGTAGAGAAAACATTTTCATGTTACAGAAAGTTTTATTGGGTTCTTCTGTCTTAGATCAGGGGTGGCAAACTATATCCCTGGGCCAAGTCTGGCTCTTGGCTTGTGTCTGTACAACCTGCAAGCTGAGCAAGGCTTTTACATTTTTTAAGATGTATAAAGGAAAACAAAGAAGAGTATGTGACTAGACCACATGTGGCCTAGAATATTTATTATCTGACCTTTTATAGAAAAAAGATGGTCAATCGTGCCTTAGGGAATAAGTCGCTTAAATGTTTAAATGTCTATGTTTATTCATACAGACTCCAACTACCATGTTTCAATTTAGATTTTTTGACTTTATGATGGTATAAAAGTGATCCACATTCAATAGAAACTGGCCTTTGCATTTTGTCCTAGGCTAGTTATATGTAGTATAGTACTTTCTTATGATACTGGGCAGCAGCAGTGAGCTACAGCTCCCAAATAACCATGTAATCATAAGTGTAAACAACTAATATACTCACACCATTCTGTTTTTCACTTTTAGTACTGTGTGCAGTAAATTTCATGAGATATTAAAAACTTTATTGTAAAATAGACTTTGTGTCAGATGATTTTGCCCAACTGTAGGCTAATGATGCTAGGATGTTCAGTAGGTGAGGTGTATTAAATGTATTTTCAACTTATGGTATTTTCAAATTATGGGCTTATTGGGACATAATCCCATTATAATTCATGGAATATCTGTATAATGTACTGTGGGATGTAAGAGCTTGTGATCAAGAATCATATTTTTCATGATTATATAGAATTATATAGAAGCCAGTACATGGTTAATGCCTGTTGAGAATTCAGTTGAGTAAATATTACTGATAGCCTTTTAAATGCCAGTTGTTGGAGATTTTTAGATGAATAAGACATTCAAGAAATTCAAGGAATTCATGTTTTAGTCTAGTAGGCAGAACGGTAAAGTCCTAACTGTATTACTAATTAAACTATAAGTACTACTAATAATGGTATTAAATCCAGTAGTGTTGGAGTGTAGAGAGAGATGAATTCTGATGAGGGCTATATTTGCCTGGGAAGTAAAGAATGCAGCATATAAGTGGGACTTTGAGGATAAGTAAGGGATTAAATAGACAGAGAGGCAGGGAAAGGCATTCAAGTGGTGAAAACTCACGGTGCATTTGAAGAAATGTCAAGTAGCCAAGTATGATTTAATCATAAGATAAGGAGTAAGCAGTGTACCAGGAGCAGTAGGAGGAGACAAGTAGGAGGGGTTGGTGTTTTTGTTTTTTTTTCTGTAGTCTCTTCATTTTTTGCTTTCAAAACTTCAAAGCATTCAGGCATTACTTCCCATTTGAAGCATTGGTGTTTGATGAGAGATGCTAGTTTTCTATCACTAGGCAGTAGAGGGGCAGACTGTCATACGTTCTCAGAAGAAAACTCTGCTCTGTTGAGTGCCCGAGGTAGAAAGTGCTGCATCCATTTTTTTATACCTATTGGTTTGGCTTCTATGCTTTTCAGGTGAGATCAAGGGCTTTGAAATTGCTGGAATGGTGGACTTGGGAATATTATAGCTAAGGGAAATTGACACAGCACTCCTAGTGATTTAGCTTGACTCAGAGCTACATCAGTTTCCTTGCTGTTTTGCATCAGCAAGTCTTGCTTGTTGGGAAGAGCGGATCATGAAAGTGATCACAACCAAACAGTCTGTCTGACACATCCACAAAAGGCTATTTTGCTTAAGACTCTAGGAAAAGACTCTGCCCTGCTCTAGGACATGATTTCTGCTGGTTCTGTTCTTCACTTATTTCGTATCCTGAGCTTGATGGGAATATGTGAAATGCTGCTCTGACACTATTCAATTAGTGTTTGTCTTTATACTGGTGTCCCTGCTTACTGCTCTGTGTCACTTACAGCAGCAGTTTGAGGGGCTCTGCAGGGCTGGAGAAACCATGCATTCAGGAGGCCTGTGTGCAGTTGCATGACTTATGAAGGTAGTCAGGAGACAGATTTGTAGGTTTGCTTCTCCACATTCTGGTACCATGAGCTAATGGAAACAAGGTTTAGGAGGTCTTTGTGTGCTAATGGGCTTTCCAGGTGGTTCAGTGGGTAAAAAACCTGCCTGCAATGCTGGAGATGCCGGAGATATAGGTTCAATTCCTGGCTTGGGAAGATACCCTGGAGGAGGACACGTCAACCCACTGCAGTATTCTTGCCTGGAGAATCCCATGGACAGAGGAGAACATAGGAAAAGACAATTATTAAGAATTTTCTCCTTTGCACAACTATTGTGGGTTCACTGCTGAAATCCCAGAAAACTAAGCAGGGTGATATAATCAACATAAGAATTACAGTACTATACAACAGCATACAGGGATTGCATCTAATGAAGTTATGTTTCTCTCAGCCCCATTTTCTGGAATTTTATGATCAGGAACATTTGACAAAGGGCTTAGATAAATCCTCTGAAATTCAAATATTTGGTTTCTGGGAAAAAAGCAAGTGGCTGTGAGCTTCTTAAATAACACCCATGGTTGCCCCCAACTTCTGAGATGGACTTTGGATCTCCCCATTTGTCACATGATGACTTGTAATGTTTTATCATTAGCTGCCTTTGTTTAGCCTTTTTGTTTTATTTAGATGTCAAAATTCATTTAATCAAGGAACTGTCTTCTTTAGCCAATGGCTAAAAGGGCCAACTATAGAATAGATTGTGCCAAGTTTAGAAGCTGTTTAAAATTCATGGATATGAAGTTTCAACTTGAACTCAAAATTTTGGTGTCTGTGTTAATTTATATTTGGCAAAGTATAATTTCCAGGTTTTAAAAATGGATCACCAAGCAGAAGAAACCTTCTGTAGAAGTATATTTTAAGGCTTCTTGGATCCTGTAACCTCTTAGGAAAAAAATACACTAATGTTTTCAGAGAAAACCAATCAGAAACACATGGATTAAACAGCCTTCAAAGGAAAGAAAGCTTTAAACATTAAGAGGGAATAGGATTTTGAAAAAAATATGATGTTTTCAAGATGCAGAAGTTGGGACAAAAGTGAGTAAAATGTAAACAGACCCTAAAAATAGATGTCTTTGTATCTGACCAAAATGAACGAACTGATTTACCTCCTATTGGCTCTGCTTTATGGATGAAGAAACTGAGACAGTTGCCCCACCCTAGATCACACCCCATGGAGATCAAGACTTTATCCATGAGTTGGTGATGTCACTCACTCTTCTCTCAGAGTGTTGAAAGGACAGAGTGATGTAATGGTTATCCTATAAGTCCCAGACATAATGATCTAACATTTGGACAGTTGTTCCCCAGACTGGGTCAAGAGAATCATGCTGGTCATCCATAAAGCCTAAACTGTGGGCTGCACACTCACCGTAGCATGCTCTTTATAGCTCCGTGTAGTTCCATTGCACCATAAATGCAATTAATGTGTGCAGACTCAACTGTTGGAGAGAGGGAGACAAGGAATAAAACATAATAATTACAAGTTATTTCAGTTACCATTCTACTCAGTGAGCATGAGATAGGAGAGAAATTCCTACAGCCTCAGGTGATCTCTAGCCCTGTGTACCTGTCTTAGAACATCTTGCTGTTTTGAATGTAATTCTAAGTATTAAATGTACAGATATGCATTTTTGTATTAAATGACCCAGTAGTATAAGTAACTACAACTTAGCCAAAGAAATAGTAAATTATTTTCCAAAGTTAATTGTGATGGAGTCCCTGGAAAATGGTACATTTGTTTGTAATGTGACCCTTTTCTAAGAATTTTTCAAGAGAAAAGCTGATATTATTTAAATTATTTTCTCATGCCCTGACTTTAGAACTTAGCCACAGCATAAAATGGAATACCACTGTTATCTACCTGCAGAAGCCCAGGAACTGAGTAAAATAAAATTCAGAAGATTAGGAAATTAAGCCTGTGGTGTAGAATTATCAGCTATAATAAAACTGACGTTCAATGGAAAGCATTCAAGAGAAAAAGAAGGAAGGGGCGGTTATAATATAAATATGGCAAGAGCCATGCTTTGCAGAGGCCTGATTTTCTACATTAAAGGAAAGACTAGTAAGTAGAGACTTGTAATGACAGGAAATAATTGAAGGAGAGATATGAGGCACAGTGACAAGTGGAGGGAGGTTGGGGACACGGGAAAGGTAGGTCACCTGTATCAGATAGGATCAGTGTGAAGGGATATCACGTTGGGTATACACATGACTTCTAAGTATTTGACTTATAATCAGGGCAAGTGGTTACTGGTTCTAATGGAAAATTACAGACACTAAATCTACTGAAAGTCATATAATATTGTAAAATAATTTGCCTCCAATTAATTACCTAAAAAAAAAAAAAGAAAGTGAACCGTCCTTGGTGTAGAAAGAATTCAGAATTTACTGTCAGATAAAAGCCATATGAACCTTTCTTCATTTGCAAAATGGCTATAGTAAAGTGCTCACTCCATTGGCTTGTTAAAAGGCTTAAATGAGACATGACCAAGTGCCCGGCACAATGCTTGGCAGATAGAATGCAAAAATACCTCATCTTTACGTGGGGGGCATTCAGAAAATTTCTAAATGCAGATTGCCTGTTAGATCTTATATAACCTTTTAATAACACTCCATCTTCTTGGATATGGAAAATCAGGGCTGGATGTAAAGATTAGGAGTCAAATACACTTAAACTTGACTCACTTCCACATCTCTAACTGCTTGATATCTTAAGGCATTAATAGCTAAGTATAATATTGAGTTCTTGTGAGTAGTAAATGAGGTGACAAATACATTGAAAGAACTTAACACATAATTTTAACTCAAACTCTTAGTTCCTTTCTCCTCCCTTTTTAAAGTATCTCAAACAGCCCTGTTGTTGTTCAGTTGCTAAGTCACATCTGACTCTTTGCAAACCCATGACCTGCAGCATGCCAGACTTCCCTGTCCTCTTGCCTCCCAGAGTTTGCTCAAATTCGTGTCCTTTAAGTTAGTGATGCCATCCAACCGTCTCATCTTCTGTTGCCTGCTTCTCCTCTTGACCTCGGTCTTTTCGGCATCAGGGTCTTTTTCAGTGAGTCGGCTCTTTGCATCAGGTGGCCAAAGTATTGAATCCTCAGCTTCAGCAACAGTCCTTCCAATGAATATTCAGGGTTAATTTCCTTTAGGATTGACTAGTTTGCTCTCCTTGCTGTCCAAGAGACTCTCAAGAATTTTTTTCAGCACTACAGTTCAAAAGCATCATTCTTCAGTGTTCAGCCTTCCTTATGGTCCAACTCTAATACAGTTTTTGTTTGTTTGTCTTTTACTTACTCTTTCTAAAATTTATTTCTTAATTGGAGGAAAATTACTTTATATTATTGTGTTGATTTCTGCCATGCTGCTGCTGCTGCTGTATCACTTCAGTCGTCTCCGACTCTCTGTGACCCCATAGACGGCAGCCAACCAGGCTCCCCCGTCCCTGGGATTCTCCAGGCCAAAACACTGTAGTGGGTTGCCATTCCCTTCAATCAGACATGATTATACATATATCACCTCCCTCTTGAGCCTCTTTCCTCCCCCATTCCCACCCCTCTAGGTCATCACAGAGTACCAGGCTGGGTTCCCTGTGTTATACAGAAACTTTAATACAATTTTAGAAAAAATAGTTTAAAATTACTTTTGCCTGTGACATGAAGTTTTGAATTGTACTTTGAACTGCATTGTTATCTCAACTATTCTATTTAGCAGCATGTGAAAATAGTTTTTGAATTTATATCAGGGTCTAAACATCTGGACTGGAATGCAAAAGTAGGAAGTCAAGAAATGCCTGGAGTAACAGGTAAATTTGGCCTTGGAGTACAGAATGAAACAGGGCAAAGGCTAATAGAGTTTTGCCAAAGAATGCACTGGTCATAGCAAACACCCTCTTCCAATAACACAAGAGATGACTCTACACATGGACATCACCAGATGGCCAACACTGAAATCAGATTGATTATGTTCTTTGCAGCCAAAGATGGAGAATCTCTTTACAATCAGCAGAAACAAGACCCAGAGCTGACTGTGGCTCAGATCATGAACTCCTTATTGCCAAATTTAGACTTAAAGAAAGTAGGGAAAACCACTAGACCATTCAGGTATGACCTAAATCAAATCCCTAACGATTATACAATAGAAGTTAGAAATAGATTTAAGGGACTAGATCTGATAGAGTGCCTGATGAACTATGGACAGAGGTTTGTGACATTGTAGAGGAGACAGGGATCAAGACCATCCCCAAGAAAAAGAGATGCAAAAAAGGAAAATGGCTGTCTGAGGAGGGCTTACAAGCAGCTGTGAAAAGAAGAGAAGCGAAAAAGAAAGGAGAAAAGGAAAAGATATACACATTTGAATGCAGAATTCCAAAGAATAGCAAAGAGAAATAAGAAAGCCTTCCTCAAGCAACCTAGATGTCCATCAGCAGATGAATGGATAAGAAAGCTGTGGTACATTTACACAATGGAATATTACTCAGCCATTAAAGAGAATACATTTGAATCAGTTCTAGTGAGGTGGATGAAACTGGAGCCTATTATACAGAGTGAAGTAAGCCAGAAATAAAAACATCAATACAGTATACTAATGCATATGCTGTGATTCACGGGGTCACAAAGAGTCGGACACAACTGAGCAACTGAACTGAATGCATATATATGGAATTTAGAAAGATAGTAACAATAACCCTATACGCGAGACAGCAAAAGAGACACAGATGTATAGAACAGTCTTTTGGACTCTGTGGGAAAGGGCAAGGGTGGGATGATTTGGGAGAATGGCATTGAAACATGTATATTATCATATGTGAAACAGATCGCCAGTCCAAGTTCAATGCATGGGACAGGGTACTTGGGGCTAGTGCACTGGGAGGACCCAGAGGGATGATATGGGGAGGGAGGTGGGAGGGGGGTTCAGGATGGGGAACACATGTACACCCGGGGTGGATTCATGTCAATGTATGGCAAAACCACTACAGTATTGTAAAGTAATTAGCCTCCAATTAAAATGAATAATATAAAAAACCATTTAAAAATTAAAAAAAAGAGAAAGCCTTCCTCAGTGATCAGTGCGAAGAAATAGAGGAAAACAATAGAATGGGAAAGACTAGAGATCTCTTCAAGAAAATTAGAGATACCAAGGGAACATTTCATGCAAAGGTGGACACAATAAAGGACAGAAATGGTATGGACCTAACAGAAGCAGAAGATATTAAGAAGAGGTGGCAAGAATACACAAAAGAACTGTGCAGAAAAGATCTTCATGACCCAGATAATCATGATGGTGTGATCATTAGTTAGCCCCTTTTTTTTACTAATGATTAGAAAATCCCATTTTATTGCAACACCACAATTTGTTTATTCATTCTCAAGTTGATGGACATTTGACTTTGTTCCAGGTTTGGGAAGTTGGTACTAAAAGCTCTCACATTCTTATACAATGTGTGACCTCTGTGTGACCATGTATTTACATTTCTCTTGAATACCTCGATGTGTAATTGCTAAGTCTTATGGTAAGTGTATGCTTAAATTTATCAGAAGCTGTCAAACTGCTTTCCAAAGTGCTTGTCATGTTATTCATCTTCATCACCAGTGCAGAAGACTTTCAGTTGTTCTACCTCCCTCACAATACTTAATACTGTCAATTTCTTTAATTTTAGCCATTTGTAGTGGCTAAACATCTTTTGTGTTTCATTGCAATGTGCTTTTTATTTGCCTTTCCCTAAACGACTATTGATTTTCAGCATAATTTCATATGTTCATTTGCCACCCCATATTTTCTTTGGTATCTATTTATCTGGTTTGCCATTTATTTTTCTTAATAATTATCTATTGAAGAGTAAAACTTTAAATTTTAATGAAATATAATTCATTAACTTTTCTATTTAATACTTTTTTGTCCTGCTTAAGAAATCTTTGCCTAACCCAGGTTTCACATTTTATAAAATGTTTTCTTCTGGAAGTATTATGGGCTTCCCTGGTGGCTCAGACAGTAAAGAATGCAGGAGATCCAGGTTTGATCCCTGGATAGGGAAGATCTCCTGGAGAAGGGAATGGCAATATCTAGTTTTAGTTCTTTTGTTTATATTAGTGATTGACTTTGAACTCTTGTATAAGATGAAAGTCAGTGTGAACTTTTTAAATAGGGAGGTATAATCATTCCAATGCAACTTGTTGAAAAAATCCTTTTCCAGTTGAATTATTCTGGCATATTTGTCTAATGTCAATTGTTAATAGATAGTTAGATATATAGGTGGACTTTTCTGGTTCATTGATCTATATGTCATTATGCCAATACCAAGTTGTCTTACTTACTGTAGCTTTAAAATAGGTATTGAAATCACATAGTGTGAGTCTTTCCGTTTCGTCTATCCTTTTCAAAATTAGTTTGTCTATTCTGAATTCCTTGAGTTTATATATAAATTTTAACATTGGCCTCCCAATTTTTACAGGGAAGTCAATTGATGTTTTGTTTATGAATGCATTGAATCTATAGATCAATTTGGGAAAAACAGACATTCTGAAAATATAAAATCTTCTGATCATAAAAATGATACAGCTCTGCATTTGTCTTCTTTAATTTGTCTTAGCAACATCTTACAGTTCTCAGTGAATATGACTTTTACATAGTTTTTAACCTGTATTTCTATTTACTTCATGTTTGATATTACTGTAAATTGTAATTTTAAAATTTCAAATTCTGATAATCTGTGGCAAATATATGGAAATATAATTGACTTTTATGTATTGATCTAGTATACTATAATCATAGTATTATAATTAATTATAATATAATATAATTATTATATTTTTTTCTAGGTGTCTTTTTGGAAATTCCTTAGCTCCCCTGGTGGTGCAGATGGTAAGGAATCTGCCTGCAATGTGGGAGACCCAGATTTAATCCTTGGGTTGGGAAGATCCCCTGGAGGAGGAAATGGCAACCCACTCCAGTATTCTTGCCTGGAGAATCCCATGGACTGAGGAGCCTGGCAGTATATATAGTTCATGGGGTTGCAAAGAGTCTAAACAACTGAGGGACTAACCCTTACCTTAGGATTTTCAGCATAGATGAACATGTACTCTGAACAAAAACAGTTTGAATTCTTCCTTTCCAATACCTATTTCTCTTATTCATTCTTTCATTTATTATTATCTTACCTTATTTCTCTGACCATGATTTATATCATAATGTTGAATAGAAATAATTAAAGCAGAATCCTTGCCTTGTTCTTCATCTTAGAAGGATAGCATTCAGTCTTTATCCATTGAGTATAGTGTTAACTGTAGAATTATCTATCAGATTGAGAAAGTTGATAAAACTTAAATTTTCATTTAAGATTCTTAGATGAGAAATTACACTGATGATTTCCGAATGTCAAACCCACTTTGAATTATTGAGATGAGTTCAATTTGCTAAGGATTTGTTAAAGATTTATATATATATATTCATGAGGGATGGGCTTCCCTGATAGCTCAGTTAGTAAAGAATCCACCTGCAATGCAGGAGACCCCAGTTCAATTCCTGGGTCAGGAAGATCTGCTGGAGAAGGGAAAGGCTACCCACTCCAGTATTCTTGGGCTTCCCTTGTGGCTCAGCTGGTAAAGAATCCGCCTGCAAAGTGGGAGACCTGGGTTCGATCCCTGGGTTGGGAAGATCCCCTAGAGAAGGGAAAGGCTACCCACTCTAGTATTCTGGCCTGGAGAATCTTTAACAAATACTTAGCAAATTGAATTCATCTCAATAATTCAAAGTGGGTTTAACATTCGGTCACAAAGAGTCACACATGACTGACTTTCACATTCATGAGGGATGTTGTTCTGTTGTTTTCTTGTAAATTCTTTCTTTGGTTTTGGTGTCAAGGCAATGTGGTCTCATCAGTGAAGTGAAACGTGTTCCTTCCTATTGTATTTTCTAGGATATTTTGAGTATAATTTGCATTGTTTCCTAATGTTTTAAATAATTTTCTAGTGAAGCCATCTGTGCAAAGAGTTTTCTTCTTGGAAAGTTTATAAGTTATTAAATAAATTTATTTAATGGATTCAAAGCTTTTCATATTTGTTTTGTGTTGAGCTTTGGTAGTTTGTATGGTTCAAGGAATTTTTCTTTTTTATCATGTTGTTGAAATTCTTCTCATAAAATTTCTTTACAGTATCTGCTTATTAAAATTTTAAGATACATAGGATCTCTTAAGTGATGTCCTTTCTCTAGTTCCTGACATTTTAAATTTGCATCTTCTCTCTGCCCTTCCTTATCAGATTACTAGAGGTTTATCCATCTCATCAGTCTTAGAACTAGCTTTTAATTTCATTTGTTATCTACTTCATTTTGTGTTATGTTTCATTGATTTCTGCTCTTTTTTAAAAATTTCATTCTTCCTGCTTACTTTGGGTTTAACCTCCATTTTATCTTGTTTCTTAATGTGAAAGTGTAAGTAATTTCTTCTTTTCAAGTCAAGGCATTTGATTCTATAAAACTTACTAACACTGTGTTACACAAGTCTGTTCTCTCTGTCTGGTCTCCATTGCTGCCGTGCACTTAGGTTCATCTGTACTAACTTTAGTCTAGAGTCCGTATATGTATATTAATACATAGTATTTGTTTTTCTCTTTCTGACTTACTTCACTCTGTATAATAGGCTCTAGTTTCATTCACTTCATTAGAACTTATTCAAATGCATTCCATTTTATGAAAGAGTAATATTTCTTTGTATATATGTACCATAGCTTCTTTATCCATTCATCTATCGATAGACATCTAGGTTGCTTCCACGTCCTAGCTATTGTAAATAGTGCTGTAATGAACACTGGGGTACGTGTGTCTTTTTCAATTGCAGTTTCCTCAGGATATATCCCTAGTAGTGGGATTGTTGGGTCATATGGTAGTTTTGTTCCTAGTTTTTGAAGGAATTTCTGTACTGTTCTCCATAGTGGCTGTATCAATATACATTCCCACCAATAGGGCAAGAAGATTCTCTTTTCTCTACACCCTCTCTAGCATTTATTCTTTGTAGATTTTCTAATGATGGCCATTTTGACTAGCTAGGCTTCAATAGTACGTGAACCAAGAACTTCCAGATGTATAAGCTGGATTTAGAAAAAAACAGAGGAGCCAGAGATCAAATTGCCAACATCTGTTGGATCATAGAAAGAGCAAGAGAATTCCAGAAAAACATGTTCTTCTGCTTCATTTACGACACTAAAGCCTTTGACTGTGTGGATCACAACAAACTGTGGAAAATTTTTCAAGAGATGGGAATACCAGATCATGTTATGTGCCTCCTGAGAAACCTATATGCAGAACTATGTTGAATAGTAGTGGTGAGAGTGGGCACCCTTGTCTTGTTCCTGACTTTAGGGGAAATGCTTTCAGTTTTTCACCATTGAGGATGTTTGCTGTGGGTTTGTCATATATAGCTTTTATTATGTTGAGGTATGTCCCTTCAATTCCCACTTTCTGGAGGGTTTTTATCAAAAATGGATGTTGAATTTTGTCGAAGGCTTTCTCTGCATCTATTGAGATAATCATATGATTTTTATTTTTCAGTTTGTTAATGTGGTGTATTACGTTGATTGATTTGCGGATATTGAAGAATCCTTGCATTCCTGGGATAAGCAATCAGAGCAGAAAAAGACATAAAAGGAATACAAATTGGAAAAGAAGAAGTAAAGCTTTCACTGTTCGCTGATGACATGATCCTCTACACAGAAAACCCTAAAGACTCTACCAGAACACTACTAGAGCTAATCAATGATTACAGTAAAGTTGCAGGATATAAAATCAACACACAGAAATCCCTTGCATTCCTATACACTAATAATGAGAAAATAGAAAGAGAAATTAAGGAAACTATTCCATTCACTGTTGCAACGAAAACAATTAAATACTTAGGAATATATCTACCTAAGGAAACAAAAGACTTGTACATAGAAAACTATAAAACACTAGTGAAAGTAATCAAAGAGGACACGAATAGATGGAGAAATATACCGTGTTCGTGGATTGGAAGAATAAATATTGTAAAAATGAGTATACTACCCAAAGTAATTTATACATTCAATGCAATCCCTATCAAGCTACCAACAATATTTTTCACAGAACTAGAACAAATAATCTCACAATTTGTATGGAAATACAAAAAACCTCGAATAGCCAAAGCAATTTTGAGGAAGAAGAATGGAACTGGGGGAATTAACCTGCTGGACTTCAGGCTCTATTACAAAGCCACAGTCATCAAGACAGTATGGTACTGGCATAAAGACAGAAATATAGATCAATGGAACAAAATAGAAAGCCCAGAGATGAACCCACGCTCCTATGGACACCTTATCTTCGACAAAGGAGGCAAGAATATAAAATGGAGAAAAGACAGTCTCTTTAACAAGTGGTGCTGGGAAAACTGGTCAGCCACTTGTAAAAGAATGAAACTAGAACACTTCCTAACACCATACACCAAAATAAACTCAAAATGGATTAAAGATCTAAATGTAAGACCAGAAACTATAAAACTCCTAGAGGAGAACGTAGGCAAAACACTCTCCGACATAAATCACAGCAGGATCCTCCAAGACCCACCTCCCAGAATATTGGAAATAAAAGCAAAAATAAACAAATGGGACCTAATTAAAATCAAAAGCTTCTGCACAGCAAAGGAAACTCTAAGCAAGGTGAAAAGACAGCCTTCAGAATGGGAGAAAATAATAGCAAATGAAGCAACTGATAAAGGATTAATCTCCAAAATATACAAGCAGCTCCTGCAGCTCAATTCCAGAAAACTAAGTGACCCAATCAAAAAATGGGCCAAAGAACTAAACAGACATTTCTCCAAAGAAGACATAAAGATGGCTAACAAACACATGAAAAAATGTTCAACATCCCTCATCATCAGAGAAATGCAAATCAAAACCACAATGAGATACCATTTCACACCAGTCAGAATGGCTGCTATCCAAAAGTCTACATGCAGTAAATGCTGGAGAGGGTGTGGAGAGAAGGGAACCCTCTTACACTGTTGGTGGGAATGCAAACTAGTACAGCCACTATGGAGAACAGTGTGGAGATTCCTCAGAAAACTGGAAATAGAACTGCCATATGATCCAGCGATCGCACTCCTGGGCATACACACCGAGGAAACCAGAATTGAAAGAGACACATGTACTCCAATGTTCATTGCAGCACTGTTTATAATAGCCAGGACATGGAAGCAACCTAGATGTCCATCTGCAGATGAATGGATGAGAAAGCTTTGGTACATATACACAATGGAGTATTTCTCAGCCATCAAAAAGAATGCATTTAAATCAGTTTTAATGAGGTGGATGAAATTGGAGCCAATTATACAGAGTGAAGTAAGCCAGAAAGAAGAACATCAATACCGTATATTAATGCATATATATGGAATTTAGAAAAATGGTAACCTGAACCCTGTATAAGAGACTGCAAAAGAGACATAGGCATTTAGAACAGTCTTTGGGACTCTGTGGGAGAGGGTGAAGGTGGAATGATTGGGGAGAATGGAATTGTAGCATGTATATTATCATAAGTGACCAGTCCAGGTTCGACGCATAAATTTTCCTCTGTTCATTTCTTTGCATTTGTGCTTTTTTAATAAAAATACTTTTAACTGTAAAAAAAAATAAAAAAAAATAAAAATGAAGAAAAAAAAAAAAGAAACCTATATGCAGGTCAAGAAGCAACTATTAGGACCAGACATGGAACAATGAACTGGTTCCAAATTGGGAAAGGAGTAGGTCAAGGCTGTATATTTTCACCCTGCTTATTTAACTTCTGTGCAGAGTACATCATGCAAAATCCTGGGCTGGATGCAGCCCAAGCTAGGATCAAGATTGCCAGGAGAAATATCAATAACCTCAGATATGCAGATGACACCACCCTTATGGCAGAAAGTGAAGAGGAACTAAAGAGCCTCTTGATGAAAGTTAAAGAGAAGAGCGAAAAAGCTGACTTAAAACTCAATATTCAAAAAACGAAGATAATGACATCTGGTCCCATCACTTCATGGGAAATAGGGAAACAATGGAAACAGTGACAGACTTTATTTTCTTGGACTCCGAAATCACTGTGGATGGTGATTGCAGCCGTGAAATCAAAACACGCTTGCTCCTTTGAAGAAAAGCAATGACAAACCTAGATGATATATTAAAAAAAAGCAGAGATCTTACTTTGCTGACAAAGGTCCGTATAGTGAAAGCTATGTTTTTCCAGTAGTCATGTATGGATGTGAGAGTACCATAAAGAATGCTAAATGCTGAACAATTGATGCTTTTGAGATGTGGTGTTGGAGAAGACTCTTGAGAGTCCCTTGAACTGCAAGGAGATCCAACCAGTCAATACTAAGGAAAATCAACCCTGAATATTCATTAGAAGGACTGATGCTGAAGTTGAAGCTCCAATACTTTGGCCACCTGATACGAAGAACTGACTCATTGGAAAAGATCCTGATGCTGGGAAATATTGAAGGCAGGAGGAGAAGGGGACGACAGAGGGTGAGATGGTTGGATGGCATCAACAACTCAATGGACATGAGTTTGAGCAAACTCCAGGAGATGGTGAAGGACAGGGAAGCCTTGAGTGCTGCAGTCTGTGGGGTGGCAAAGCGTCAGACATGACTGAGCCACTGAACAGCAAGAACAACATTCTGACTAGTATGAGGTGGTACCTCGTTGTAGTTTTGATTTTCATTTCTCTAACAATGAGTGAAGGTGAGCATCTTTTCGTGTGTTTATTAGCCATAAGAGGGTAGGACACATTAAGAGAGTGACATTGAAACATATGTATTACCATATGTGAAATAGATAACCAGTGGGAATTTGATTTATGACTCAGGGAGCTCAAACCCAGTGCTCTGTGACAACCTAGAGACATGAAATGGGGGTGGGAGGTGGGAGTGTAGTTCAAGAGGGGAGTAGACATATGTGTAACTATGGCTGATTCATGTTGATGTATGGCAAAAAACAACACATTATTGTAAAGCAATTATCCTCCAATTAATAATAAATAAACTAAAAAATTGAAATATTAAAAAATAATTTGCTGTGTCTCACAAATTTAGATATGCTGTGTGTGCATTTTTATGAGGTTCAAATATTTTACAATTTTAATTTCTTCATTGAGCCATGAGTTATTTAAAAATGTATCGTTTAATTTTTAAATAATTGAAGGTATTTCATGCACATTTCTTTTATTGACTTTTGATTGTGTCCTGATAAGACAATATACTTTGTATTATTAAGTCCTTTTAAATTTACTGATGCTTGGTTTATGGCCCAGAATATGGTCTATTTTGGTAAATTTTCTGTGTGCACTTGAATATAATATATATTGTATACATTGTTCAATAAACATTACGTTGATTATGTTTTTCCAGTCCTTTATATCTATACTGATTTTCTAGTTTTTCTATCAGTTATTAAGTCAGAGTGTTGAATTCTTCAACTGTAAACTTTTTTGTCTCTTTTACCTTTCAATTCTACTAGTTATTGACTTACTGTATTTTAAAAATTGTTATTAAGTGCATAAACTTTTAAGATTATGTCCTCTTGTTAAAGTGATATCTTTTTCATTATGAAATGATCTTTTCTATTCCTGGTAATATTATTTGCTTTAAAATCTTGATATTAATATAGCTATGTCATCTTTTGTTTGATTTGTGGTTATATAGTATATCTCTTTCCATTCTTTTACTTTTGATGTTTGTTCAGTTCTGTTCAGTCACTCAGTCGTGTCCGACTCTTTGCGACCCCATGAATCACAGCACGCCAGGCCTCCCTGTCCATCACCAACTCCCGGAGTTCACTCAAACTCATGTCCATCGAGTCAGTGATGCCATCCAGCCATCTCATTCTCTGTCGTCCCCTTCTCCTCCTGCCCCCAATCCCTCCCAGCATCAGAGTCTTTTCCAGTGAGTCAACTTGTCACGTTAGGTGGCCA
This sequence comes from Moschus berezovskii, assembly GCF_049115385.1. Taxonomy (NCBI): domain Eukaryota; kingdom Metazoa; phylum Chordata; class Mammalia; order Artiodactyla; family Moschidae; genus Moschus; species Moschus berezovskii. The sequence continues at coordinate 50,155,287 of NC_142466.1, read as the reverse complement.
AAGTATTGGAATTTCAGCTTTAGCATCAGTCCTTCCAACGAACACCCAGGATTGATCTCCTTTAGAATGAACTGGTTGGATCTCCTTGCAGTCCAAGGGTCTCTCTATATTAAAGTGGGTTTAATGTAGACAGCTTAAAACTAGGTATTTCTTTTTTACAATCTGAGAATCGGTGCTTTTTGTAGAACACTTACTTTTAATGTGATATTATTATCAATGTGATTATGTTTAAATCTGATGTATTGCTACTGCTATTTGTACCATCTTTTTTTGTAACTTTTTCCTCTTTTTTTTTTTTTTATAAATTGAGTATTTGTGTAACTCCTCTCCTTTGTTGACTTGTTATCTGTATTTGATATTTTGGCATTGCTTTTTGGTGCTTATGTTAGGGTTTTTATATTCCTTCCATGCTGAACATATTATATTACTTCATGTAAAATCTGTATTTCTATTTAACTTTCTCTTGGAAAGTTAAAGTTGTAGATACTATTTTTGTCACTGATTGCATTTCTACGTATATTATAAATCTCATTATTAGTTTTATTATTACTCTGAGTATTTGTCTTTTCAGGAAAGTAAAACAATGAGAAAATATCTTTTATAAGTACCTATATATTTGCTGTTTCCTAAGAACTTCTTTCTTTTGTGTTTAGATCCAGATTTCCATCTGATATCGTTTACTTATGCCTGAGATATTCCTTAGTGATTCTAATATTGCTGTACTTCTGGTGGTAACTCATCTCAGCTTGTTTATATTAAATAAGTCTTCATTCTGTCTTTGATTTTGAAAGATTTTCACTGGGTATAGATTTCCTGATTGATAGTTATTTTTAAAGAGATCATTCTGTTCTGTTCTGTTCAGTTGCTCAGTCGTGTCCACCTCTTTGCGACCCCGTGAACTGTAGCCTACCAGGCTTCTCCGTCCATGGGATTCTCCAGGCAAGAATACTGGAGTGGGTTACCGTTTCCTTCTCCAAAAGAGATCATTACATTCTCTTATTACTTCCATTGCTTCTACTATGAACCCTCCTTTCAGTATTGTCTTTCTTTCTATATCTGTCTGCATTAAAAATATCTCTTTATGGTGTGTTTTCAAAAATTTGATTATGAATTGCCTTATTGATAACTTCTTCATGTTTCTTCTACTTGGGGTTTGTTGACTAATTTGGATGTTTTATTATTTTGTTCAAATTTGAAAAAAAATGCCATTTGAAATTAATTATTTGTTTTGACTGCATTGTGTGTTTGTTGCTACATTTGCTGCTAATTCACTTCAGTCGTGTCCGACTCTGTGCGACCCCATAGACGGCAGCCGACCAGGCTCCACTGTCCCTGGGATTCTCCAGGCAAGAACACTGGAGTGGGGTACCATTTCCTTCTCCAATGTGTGAAAGTGAAGTCGCTCAGTCGTCTCCGACTAGTAGCAACTCCATGGACTGCAGCCCACCAGGCTCCTCTGTCCATGCGATTTTCTAGGCAAGAGTACTGGAGTGGCTTGCCATTGCTACATTTAGGCTTTCTCTAACTGTGGCGAGTAGAGGCTACTCTCTAGTTGCAGTGCTCAGGCTTCTCCTTGTGGTGGCTTCTCCTGTTGCAGAGCAGGTTCTTGGTGGTGCTGGCTTTAATAGTTGTGGCTCCTGAGCTCTAGAGTATGGGCTCAGTAGTTATGGCACATGGACTCAGTTCCCTCATGACTTGTTGGATCTTAGTTCCCACTCCAGGGATTGAGCCATGTTCCCTGCATTGGCAGGAGGATTCTTAACCACTGGGCATACCAGAGAAGTCCCTCATGATTTTTAAAAGTATTTTTTTCCTCCCCACCCTAGCTTTCTTTGGAGGCTTCAATTAAACATACTCTAGAATGTGTGATATTGATCCATAGGCTTATGGATGATCTGTTCATCACTTTAGTATATTTAATCTCTATTTCAGTGTGGATAGTTTCTATTGCTATGTCTTCTGGTTCACCAGCTTTTTCTTCTACAAGTCTAATATGATGTTACTTATTCTATTCATATATTGTATTTTTCATGTATAAATATTAATTTGGGGCTTTTTTATATCTTTCATTACTCTGTTTTAAAACCCTTGTATACCTGTTCTATCATCTGTGTTATTTCTGGGTCTATTTCTATTGATTTTTCTTTCTCCTGGTGTGGATTATATTTTCTAGCTTCTTTGTATGACTGATAATTTTTGGTTCAATGAAAAAATTCTAAATTTCACACTGTTAAATGCTTATTTTTTGTATTCTTTTAAATATCATTGGGATTTATTTGGTGTCCAGTTATTTAGAATCAGTTTGATTGTCTTTAAACTTGGTTTTTAACTTTGTCAAGGCAGGTCCAGAAAAGTTCTTAATTTGGCTTCATCACTAAAGAAATACCCTGCTGAGGAACACATCCATGCTCTGTATGTTAGGAGATATTTTCATTCAAGGTGGTAGGAGTGAGAATGAGATAACTGGTTTTCAAGAGTCTTCTTGAAAACTCTTCTTGGACTCAAGAGTCTTCTCCGTTTTTTCCAGTAGTACTTCTGAGGTATTCAGGCAAAAAAAAAAATAATCAAAGTCTGATTTTTAATGAAGTAACAACCTTAAGTTTAGGACTAATCTATAAATTAATTGGCTTGTAATTGTAAAAGTGCTGAGGTTGTGAAATATGCAGAAAAACTAAGGAACTTAACTTTTTCCGTATTAAAAGAAAGAAGACAACAAAATGCAACGAATGATCCTGTATTGGATATTGGACTGAGGGAAAAAAAATCTAAAGGATATTGGAGCAGTTGCAAAAGTTGATTATTATGTGTGGGTTAGATAATAGTAATATGACAAAGTTTTATCTGTTTTTGTGCTTGTCCTGTAGTTGAGTAAGTCAGTGTTCTTAGGAAATGCATGCTGAAGTATTTAGCGGTAGAGATATGCAACTTTCTTTCAAAGGGCTTAAGGCATTACACACATTCACCTGCACAAGCATACAGACACACATAGCACAAGCAAGCAAATAATAAAGCAAACGGAAGAAAGTCTCAGTGGTTGCTGAATCTGGGAAATAGATATATAGGAATTGCTTGTATCATCCTTGTAACTTTACTGAAAGCTGAAATTATGTGAAGAAAAAATTACTAAAAGTGAATTGGCTGAAGCACACAGGATTGAGTTTCTTTTTATTGCTAAGTGTACATTGGTTAATCTCTTGGGAGAGTTGATGGGCTTAATCTAAACATAGTGAAAATGGAATGATTTATTATACTCTCCTGAAACCTCCCCCTTTCTGAATCAAATTTAAGTTACAAACCAGAAGCTCTCTGATGCCAGGACTGATATGATAGTAGCTTATCTTTGTCAGTCAAGGAGACGGTCTGCTACATGCCTTCATGTCATTCCCCATTACCAGCAGCATGAAATTGATACTGAAAAAGATGACATTAGAAATTGCAGCTCTTTCTTCCTAGAGTCATTCATCATGAGCTTTACTAGCAAAATGTTCCCAAATTCTTAGTGTAGCCTCATGAAACCAGAGCTGACTTCTTGCTAAATTCCAATATTAGTCACAGTTCTGTGGTCACGGTCCTTTTGGATTTTTTTGTTTTGTTTGTTTTTTGTTTTTTTTTTAATAAAAAACTTCTCATGACTGTAACAGTTTATTTTGGGTGGAGACTTGGGGCCAAGGGAGAAGAAGAAGGGAAGATTGTTTGCCATCCTCCATTTCAGGTGACCACAGTAGGCACTAGAGGGGAAACAAATCTCCCAGAAACTGGTAGCAGTTTTCAAACTTGCTCAAGTGGGAATAATTTGGCCAGTGTTGTAAGTGAGTGGATACTTCTCAGAGAAGATGGGAACATGGGGGCAGGGAAGACCATAGGAAAGGTGAAACAACTCACTGTGAGTTGCTCACAGATTCACTCACCTAGTCCTGCTTACAGATAGCCCCAGAGTCCCTTTTGTCTTTGCTTGTTAACAGAGAAGAATGTATCTGATCTCCATGTCTTGTCCAGATGATTAATGGAGATGCTGCTGCAGGATAAATGCTGCTTCTTTCTGTGCATCTTTGGCATCAAGTAGCATCTACTCAGTTACCAAGGAGTTTTATCTTACAATCAGTAAATAAAGCTGAGGTGAAGTGAGTCAGCGTCCTGGACTCATGGCAGTGTTAAACAAAACAGGAAGCTGAGCTGCCAAGAGGATGTTTGATTTCTTTGATCAGCTTAAACATTGCCTTGGTTAGAATCACAGATTGTTACAACCTGCAGATCATGCCATGAACATTGTTATCCTTAACATATAAACCACTAACTAGTTCCAGATGAACTGATAGAGTAACTATTCATAGAGCTGGTCCTAAATAAATGTATGCTCTCACACTTTGCCCCCATGCTCCAGCGTTTGCCCATGGTCAAACTCCTTTTCAATAGCTACCTCAGATTCCTTATTTCTAAAACAGGAGTAATAACGCTTATAGGAAGTTTGTAGACTGACAAGAGATTTTAAATTATTTAAAATCACCTAGGTCAATGCTTGATCACTTCCCTTTAAATCTTCAGTCTTAAATAAATCTTTCCAGAACTCAATTTTAAATCTCAGGTTATGTCTTATAACAAGACTAAATCTAAGAAGAAGGAATAAGTGACACAAGAGTCCCGCAAAGGAATGAACATGAACTTGGGCGAATTTTGGGATATAGTGAGGGACAGGGAGGCCTGGTGAGCTGCAGTCCATGGGGTCGCAAAGAGTCAGATATGACTTAGTGACTGAACAACAACAACAAACTGTTACTATATGGAAGAAGTAGGACACAAACCCAGTTCTTTGTGTTTCTAAGAGTTGCCTCGGGTACCAGGTTGTAAACTTGCAAATTCCCCATCCTTCCCATAAAATAAAACACTGCCCCCCAATTCTGTCTTTCCTTTGTTCAGCAAGTATATCTTAAATACTCTGCATGCCAGGTACTAGGTCAGGTGTTGGTGATTTGGAAGAATTTGTAAGTTTTATGAAAGGAAAAAATGTATGATGATAGAAAATACTCTTATAGCATAATGGAGTTTTCTCTAATTTAGTTAAAGATGAACTTCTGAGTTGGAGACATAGAGACCTGAGACTTCAAGGTTGGGAAGAAGGAAGCCATGCAAAGCCCTGAGCTGTGAGCATTTCAGGTCAAGGACAAGCAAAGGCAAATGCCTTGAAGCTGGAAAGGGGGGAATCTGTTCAGGGAACTGATACAAGACCAGTGGGATAAGCATAGAGAAAGGGAGTGATAAATGTGTGCTGGCATTTGAGAGTGAGGCTGAACAGCGTCATGGAGGTCCTTACAGGCTGTTGTTGCACTCCAGGAGCATGAGGCCGGAGTCATATAGCATGGCATCAGAAGCTCCAGTGGGTGCCAAGGTTCAGCTTTTTATTGCCAGTCAATCTTCAGTGCTGCCTTGAGTTGGTTTTGACTTTTCGCTGCAGCCTCTTTTGCTGATTTTAAGGACAGATGACTGTTAGTTGAGTAGAGAGATCCTAGGTAATCACCATGCTACTTTCTTTAAAATATCTACCACCAAGTAAAATTTGTATCAAACATTTCTATAACTCCTGATTTTGTTTTAGTTCCTGAACAGCCCCATCATGGTGACACAAGGCTGAGAAGATGAGCATTTCAGCAGGTTGCTATCTCCAATCCCACCTAGTTCTTTGTACCTCAGTGAGTTCAGGTAAGTTTTAAAAACTTTGTCATATGGACCATGGGGATTTCAGATCGTCATGCATTTTCGTATGTTTTGTATATTTTTGTTCTTCCTGAAATACTATCTTCTGTATTTTGCCTTTTGGCATCCATGAAAACTGTTTCTTATCAACTTTTTTTTTGTAAGACTCACTTTATCTGAGAAAGAATTACACCATCTAATTCTGTTCTTTGAATGTACCTCTATTATTTCCCTTAACAAATTTTAACTCTTCACACACATGGTTCATGTCCTCTGATAAATAATGTCTGAGCTCGTCTGAGGCTGCTGACCTTGTCTCGTTCATCCTTGCCCCTCTAGCACTTCACTCAGTATCCAGCACAAAATAAACTCAATAAATGCTAAATGAAATGAGTGCTTAGTGAAAGTTCATGCTCTGCCATTAACTTGGAATTTGATGCATGGTCTTAGGTGACTCATCTACTTTTCTCAGGGGCCTCGGTAAGTTATCTCATTTATAATACTGCATTTGAGTGGATTATATAATTTGTAATATTAGCACTATGGAGTACTTACCCTGATTGAGAACTTACGCTGTACACCCTCTTTGTTAGGTGCTGTATATGCATTAACTCAATGGATCCCTACGTCAGCTTCATGAGGTAACTGTCACTATCATTCTCATTTGACCGATAGGTAGTTGAGATCCAGGGATGAAAAGTGATTTGTGCAAAGTTGCATAGGATCGTGGAATTTCGAACAGATCAGAACTGAGTTTGTTAGACTCCATAGCCCATGCCTCAAGTATCTTGCTGCATCATTTTCAGTTCTCTAGTGAGTAAAGCACTCTGATGACAACGTTTCTGCATTCTTTTTTTTTTTTCTGATGTTGGCAACGCTCAAACCACTGTAGTGATAATTTGTTTGTTTGTCTGTCTACCAAGGAAGTTGAAAGCAGAGTCTCTCTTAGGCTCACAATTGTGAGTCATTAATAGGTTATTCTGAAAATTGATTCTAAAGTGAGCTTTTGAGGAAGGCTGCATTCCATTGCCAGGGCTGGTCCATCTGCTAAGATAATGATGAAAGACTAGCGCCACACAGGGAAGGCGAAATGATCTGAGACCCCAGGAAAAAGGGTTGGGGTAGTGAAAGCAATAGGCGGAATTGAAGAGTGAGGGTAGAGGGCTTTCAGCAATGTAATCAGCTTTAAATGCAGAGTTTGAAACAAAAAAGAATTCAACACTGGAGCTTGATTATATTTAACCAGTGGATATTTAATATCATGCCTCTACATTTTAATTCTGGGAAGAAACATGGCTCAAGTTACAAATCTCACAGAAATGACTAGGGAGGCCTGGGACACGAGACACCCAGGTGGGAGGTGTCTGTCACCAGAATACAGCCAAACCAGTCAGCACCTGGCCTGAGTCATGGCTGTCGGTCTGCCTTGATGGGTTCTGTCTATGTCAGCCACCTTAGGGAGGACAGATGTCATGGAGCGGGGAGGAGTAACAGGGTGTCATGGGGACATAGTTTAGTAACATATCAATGGCATAGGGTCCTGTAATTCCCATCTTAGGACTGAGGGGCATCTGAGCCTTACAGGGTGGAGAGGTGGACAAGGAAGACCCAATAATTCACGTGTGAATGAATGTAGAAGACTACTGTGTCTTCTAACTCCTGGCCAAGCACAAAATGACCCATACTCCTGTGAAGGTTAGACACCAAACAAAAGGTCTAGTTAGAAGAACTGACTGAAGCCTGGGTGGTCTCCCTGCCTGTTCCCTGCATTCTTTCTTACATCCTCCCAGGCTGCCTAAAGGTCATTGCAAAAGCTCATCCTTACTTGATTCTTGAAGGTCTGCTTTTGGTGGTATTGATTGTTTTGAGTCAAGGTTACCTATAATTTTCTGATTTACTAAGAACTTTCACACACACTCTTTTGTGGCAAACCTGAGACAGTGTTTGTTTTCTGTTCCCACTTCATCTATGAAGAAACCGAAGCTCAGAGAAGCTCGATGACATACCCAAGATCATGGGTGAACAACCACTACTTTTAGGAAAGAATGAAAATTGTTTAAATCTTCAGGTTTTCTTTTTTTTCAGTGTGGCCAATGTTGACCTTTAGAGTTCCTTCCTGTGCAAAGGCTGTGAAATACTCTGTTGCACTGACCCTGTCCCCCTGCCCTGCTTTTATCAGAAAGTATTAACTGGCTATCCAAGCTTCAAAGAATTTTCTATGAAATTTAGTATGTGAGCGCTCTAAGTTCATAAACTGCTGATAATTTATCCCCCAAAAAGAACATTTTCATTAGAATGACCATAAAATTTCTTGTCCAGTTTGCCACATATTTGAAATTAAAATGAGCAACAAGAATAATTTCAATGATATGATTTTGAAATATTGACTAGGTGAAACAGTTCTATTAAAACAATTTTCAAATACAAACTTCTTAAAGTAAAAATAACACATACCAGTTAAGATAAACCAAATCTTTTAAATGTATATTGACTGTAGGAGTACTAAAAATAACATGCAAAATAATTATTCTTGGTGCTTATTCACATACTTTATAAGCAATTTCTTAGCCAAATATGTTTCTAATTTTGTCACTGTCACTCATTTTTCCCCTAAAGAAAATAGTTTTTTTATCTTTATTTTTTATAATCAATAAGAACTGTTTATTACGGACTCTTTCAAAATGGCAGTTCATATTCTTGGCCTGTATTTGTGCTTTTATTCTTTTGTTAGAGGATTTCTTTATCTGTTCCTGTGAGCTCCTCCTATGTAGGAATGATTGTGTATAGAAACTGCCATGTTTTGCAATGTTTTCCAAACATAGTTAAGAAAATAGTTTTCATAGGCCATATTATAATTTTTAAAGAGCTTGAAGACTTCTTCACAGCATCATTTTATAGTTACTAACTTTGAAAAATGTTCTTTGACCCAGGAGAAAGTTATTTTCTCACAGGCATAAAATCCTCAGTGAGAGGTTGTATTCCATGCAGTCATTCAAGGACTCAAGCTAACGGAGGCTAGGGAGCTGAGCTGTGTTCTGTTTCCTTGTCTCTTTCTTCTGTCCTCCTTGGTTCTGCTTGTTGTAATGGGACAAACTGAGTCAAGTCCTGCTTTTACAGATTTTTCCTTCAAATATTTGAGGACAACTCTCCAACTTCTCCTGAGGTTTATGTTTCCAGACTAAACTGTGCCTCTCATTCTGTCATCCCTCATTTTGACATGGCTTGCAGTTCTTTACCTTATAACACACAGTCCTCTAAAGGCACTCTCCTTTTGACTTTTGATACATTTGAAGAGAGAAATGAGAAGGACAGATGAGAGAAACAAAGTTCAGTGAGACTATTGCTTTCTGTGTGCTTACGCAGTGTTTTTCACTCCTATCGGATTGTAAGCTGCGAGATGGCCAGAACTGCCTGTCTTGTTCACCTTATAGCCCTCAGCCCCTCGCATAGTGCCTGGAATCATAGATTTCCAATACACAATTATTCAGTCATTAAATAGATAACTACTTATGTCACTGTCTGTTCATTGGCTAGCTACTGATCAGGGCTGGGAACCAAATTTTGAATCACCTGGTTCTGTTGAGGTTTTTCAGCATTCTGTTTTCTTTTTCTTTTCTTTTTCCCGTCTTTCTTGCTTATCCTGCTTCCTGCCCACTTTCCCTCCCTTCCTTCCTTTCTCCTCTCCCTCTTCCTATTGTTTTCCCTGTCTCTCTCTTGAATTCCTTCTGATCTTTGGAGATATATAGAGACTTTAAAAATACAAACTAATGAACTCATGAGAGCATGTGAGTTTAAATGCCACCCATACAATTTCAGGAAAATACTGTCCTCTGGGCTTCACATAATTTTTCACCTGAGGTAAATTCCAATATGTTAAAGACTCAAACTAGGATAGAGGTACTTTACCCTTTAATTCCTAGGTTGCTATGGAGCTGTTTTCATCGGTGAGTGGGTATATGCTTGTGCATGTGTTAGCATGTGTGTGGTGAGTAATATATGAATTAAGTGTGACTTCATGGGATACAGAATGAGACTTGTGCCTGGAATCCAGACTACTCATCTCTACAGAGCAAGGGTTACCAAACACTGGTTTATGGGGCCAGCAACAAAACAATTACCTGATGTAACTGTAGATTCTGGGGCCCCCATGTTATATCTCCAGAATTCAAACTTTCATGGGTTTAGGAATTTTTATTCTTAACAAGCAATTCTGATAATTCTTGTCTACAAGCTGGAGAGAAGACTGGATGTTTGCTCATTTGTCCAGGATATTAACTAGGGAAAATCAGTCCTAAAAGGAATTTGTTGATGTAGAGAGAGGTGCTTGAAGTGAGAAGTAGGTTTGCAAAAATATCAGGTGACAGATTTCTACAATGAAAGGGCACAAAGGAATAAATTAGAAGTAGTTCAGAGTAGTCTAAGGCCATTTAACTGGGGGCAAATGGCAGTGCTTATCCAAACGACTGGCACCTGGAAGCATCAGAACACATTGCACAGTAAAACAATTCATGTTAATATGACAAGTAGACATTTAAAATCTGAGCAGTTCAAAAATGTACTCGGGTACCTCTGTTTTTAAAATAGAGTCATTAAAAGGAGTGATGAATTAATTAGCATAGAAAGAGGTCCACAACTTTAAATTCGAAGGGTCTGCCAAGATTTTAAAATTTTAGAGAAACGGGAATAGAAACTAAGACACCTTTGTTAGTGATTACCTTTTCTGGGAGAGAAGAGGGCCTGGGGATTGGAAGGCTAACAGCAGTCCTCTGTGATGTCTCCTGTGTTGTATTTATTGACTCCTGTGGTGGGTCTACAGATGTTTGCTTTATGATAATCCATCTAGATCCACATTTGTGTTGTCTGCACCTTCCTAATTGTGTGTTATCTTTCTCAAAAATTACTTTAAAGGCATTGCTATAAAAATGGCTAAGTGTTGAAATTTGCACAGCAACATTTTAATCCTTCAATTGTCTGGAAAATTTCTTTAGTATGAATGCCCCAGTCTAGCTTCTTATTAATTCCTGGAACAGAAACTTTAAATGTTTACATTTGTTCATAATTCATAGGATTAGGTTTTATTTTAAGCACTTGCCATTAGGAATCTTGAAAATAACTTACTGGTTTAATAAAACATACTTACACTCTAGAACTGAACCAAGATTCTTTGGCTTATAACCAGTTCTTGGGTTTTTGATCACTCTATTTGGTTTTTCATTAAAATTAATTTCTCCCATTGTATTTTTTTAAATGTTCCTCTTTAGTTCTAAAAGTTGATACTTTATAGGTCCATAGCACTGTGTGCTTTACAAGCAGCTTTATCTGAATGGTTGATTTGATTTGGTACATAGAGTATTTCTCTAAGGCAGTGGAGAAATCATCACTAATCTCTCTTGACCCAAGATTGCTCATCTGTGAAGCAAGTGGGATTAATCTAGCTATTGTCTGTCATATGGCTAATGATGGGTGGGATTGGGAATCAAGCCCAGATCTTATGAACGTAAGTGCAGTGCTTTATCCATTACGTGGATGATTATTTAAAAAAAAAAAGACAAATATTATCCAAATTAATTTGTCCTCTAATTTTGAGGCTCATGATTTTAGTTTTTCGATTAGTGGCCCGTGGTGCAGTAAGTTTCCCAGCTTTGGAAACAAGAGGGCCCAGTTGTCATTATTTAGTTCTAATTTATAAATAAATAATTGCTTAAGTGAAAAAAAAATTCCATTCAGTTATAATTTACATACTGGTAAGTGTACATTGGCATGCCACTTAATTGATTTTTATAAGCTGTACACAACCTTGCAACAAGCACACAGATCAAGAAATACAGTGTTTACCAACACCCCAGAAATTTCCCTCATGTTCGTTTCCAATCAGTATCCACACCCTAAGGTTAATCACTGTCACGACTTTTAACCCTATGGATCAGTATTGTCTGTTTTTATACTTTTTATGAACATAGGCATACAGGCTGCATTTTTGTGTGTGTCTGTCTTCTGTTGCTCAGTGTTATATATGTGAGATTCACCCACATTGCTATTTGTACTTGTACAGTATTTATTCTCTTTGCTGTCCAGTGTGACTTTATCATAATTTGTCTGTTGACTTGTTGTTAAGTCGCTCAGTCATCGACTGCAGCATGCCAGGTTTCCCTATCCTTCACCACCTCCCGGAGTTTGCCCAAACTCATGTCCATTGAGTCGGTGATGCCATCCAACCATCTCATCCTCTGTTGTTCCCTTCTCCTCCTGCTTTCAATCTTTCCCAGCATCAGGATCTTTTCCAGCGAGTCGGCTCTTCACATCAGGTGGCCAAAGTACTGGAGCTTCAGCTTCATCTTGAGTCCTTCCAGTGAATATCAAGGGCTGCTTTCCTTTAGGATTGACTGGTTTGATCTCCTTGTTGTCCAAGGGACTCTCAGAGTCTTCTCCAGCACCATAGTTTGAAGGCATCAATTCCTTGGTGCTCAGCCTTTTTTATTGTCCAGCTTTCACATCTATATATGACTATTGGAAAAATCATAGCTTTGACTATACTGACCTTTGTAGGCAAAGTGATATCTCTGCTTTTTAATATGCTGTCCAGGTTGGTCATAAATTTTCTTCCAAAGAGCAAGCGTCTTTTAATTTCATGGCTGCAGTCACCATCCACAGTGATTTTGGAGCCCCAAAAAATCAAGGCTGTCACTGTTTCCATTGTTTGCCCATCCATGTGCTGTGAAGTGATGGGGCCAGACGGCATGATCTGCGTTTTCTGAATGTTAAATCAGCTTTTTCACATTCCTCTTTCACCTTTATCAAGAGGCTCTTTAGTTCCTCTTTGCTATCTGCCATAAGGGTGGTGTCATTTGCATATCTGAAGTTACTGATATTTCTCCTGGCAATCTTGATTCCAGCAGTGCTTCATCCAGCCTGGCATTTTGCACAATGTACTCTGCATGTAAGTTAAATAAGCAGGGTGACAATATACAGCCTTGATGTACTCCTCTCCCAATTTGGAAACAGTGTTGTTCCATGTCCAGTTCTAACTGTTGCTTCTTGACCTGCATACAAATTTCTCAGGAGGCAGGTATTTTCCATGGTTTGTTGTGGTCTACACAGTCAAAGGCTTTAGGATAGTCAATGAAGCAGAAGTAGATGTTTTTCTGGAATTTTCTTGATTTTTCTATGATCCAGTGGATGTTGGCAACTTGATCTCTGGTTCCTCTACCTTTTCTAAGTTCAGCTTGTACATCTGGAAGTTCTCGGTTCACATATTGTTGAAGCCTAATTTGGAGAATTTTGAGCAATACTTGCTGTGAAATGAGTGCAATTGTGTGGTAGTTCGAACATTCTTTGGCATAGTCTTTCAACTATTGATGAGTATTTGGTTGGTTTTCATGTGGAGGTTAGTACCTCTAGAGTACAGTGATCATTCTAGTCCAGGTCTTTTGGTGAGAAGATGTATGCATTTCTGCTGGGTGCACATTTACAAGTGGGATTGCTAGGTCCTAGCTTATGTATGGGAGAAGGCAATGGCAAGCCACTCCAGTACTCTTGCCTAGAAAATCCCATGGATGGAGGAGCCTGGTAGGCTGCAGTCCATGGGGTCGCTACAAGTCAGATGACTGAGCGACTTCACTTTCACTTTTCACTTTCATGCATTGGAGAAGGAAATGGCAACCCACTCCAGTGTTCTTGCCTGGAGAATCCCAGGGACGGGGGAGTCTGGTGGGCTGCCGTCTATGGGGTCGCACAGAGTCAGACACAACTGAAGCGACTTAGCAGCAGCAGCAGCTTATGTATGAATGTGTTCTTATTTAACAGATACTGGTGAAAAATTAACACTCCTACACATCCCATCATAGCCAGGTTAGGAAAAGGAGAGGAATCCAACAGTTATCTGGATTAAGACAATCAGATTCTCTCTTAGGAGACTGGACCATAGACCTGGTGAAAAGTCACTGGTGGGTTTAAGGGATTCTAGAAGTAGACACAAAGAGGTAATGAGCCAGGTTTGCAGCAGAATACTAGCTTCCAAAATCAAGGTACCAGGGCTGCCCAGACTTCAGACTTTTCTCCCAGTTCCACTCCTGACAACTGCAGTGATGCTTAATTTTCTATATTGATGTCCAGGAGGTGGTATCTTTACAGCAAACCCCAGCAGTTTAGTTTACCTAGATTGCCTGCACTTCCATACTTTCAACTAATATATTGTTGGCGTTAAAACAGTTAAAACCCATTTGTTGGGTATTGGGGTTCTATATGGTTCCTAATCACATTTTGGTACTGGGAAATTTAAAAAGAAATCAGTCAATGTTCCTTTGATAAATACCATGACTGAAGTAAGTGCAAAGAACACTGCAAACAAAATAGGGAAGTGACCAGGTCTATCAGGGATGAATATACTGTGAAATTAATGATGCTTAAGAGTCAGGGTCTCTCACTTGTTTAAAACCTGTCCTAAGACTACTCATCATGTTTCTGGAGAGCTTTTCGTGCACAGGTAGAGTATTTCAACTGAAATTTAGTGAATGTTTATTTTATTTTATTTTTAAAGAGTCTCCCTCCCTGCATGGTTTATCTTGTGGATTTTGCAACACCTGGATCTTCCCTTTATGGGGAGTGTAGTAAAGACTTCAGAGAGGAGGAGCCCTTGAATTGAGTCTTGAAGCACAAAGAAGGTTTTCTCAGATGCTCAAGGGCTGGTAGGCTGGGCCAGGCTGTGAAGATAGTGTGTGTCAAGGCACAAGGCACAACTATGTGAAACAAATGTGATTGTTTGAAGACAAGTAATAGTTTGATGCTAGAGCTAAGTGGACAATGGCAGGTTGTGGGTAGCACTGTGATGAATAAGGAATCTGAGAAGGTGGCCAAGGAGCAGTCAGGGAGACCCACGTGTGCCATGATTAAGATCTTGTGTTTTGTCATCCGGTTGCTGGGAGTTGGGAGACAGTTGTCATGACTGAGTGCTGTAAGGCTTTTGTAGATGGAGCCTTTCCTCCCAAAACATGCTCCCAGTCATAAGAACACTCAGCAGGATCAGGAGTTTTGCAGATCCTATATATTTAATTTTGAAGATAAGAGTACTTGGCGAAGGAGAGAGAAGGAAGCAACAGTCTATATATTTGGAGAGAAAAATAATATGGATGGATAAGAATAAAGCAAAAACTGAAATAGTGTACAAATGCACTTTTAAAAATTATTGAAACCGGTTTCTAAGATGTCAAGGAGGAAGACTAGAAGGGAGGTGGAGAAGAAGGCCAATATGTGTAGCAGTTACCATTTAAAGCATCCTTTACCATAGTGGGTCTCCTCTGAGGAAAAGACAGGACACAATCCAGCAGAAATTATAGCAAGTGGTTGGAATTTCCCCAGCACCCTCCACATGTGTTTCTGTAAGTGTATGTGCTTTAAGAGCTGCTTAGTGTAGGTCAGGGGCATGAGGCTCAACATGACAAGAAGGACCTCTTCTCACATGCTCATGTTCTGATGAGCTATGACTCCCCAGCCACTGCTACCATACTCTTGAACGAAATGCAACTTAACCCATAGCCAGTCAGCTCTAGGATTTCAGACCTGGCTGTGCATGCCTGTAACCCAAGTGTCTTGGCTGCAGTTACCCTGTCACCCCAGCTCCATAATTCTTATCTTGGCATGAGAAACTTTGAAATTGCATTTGGGACTAAGACTTTAGCAGCAATAAGTTAAATCCTAGAAATAAGCGTGCAGTGTATAGGAGAAATAGGCATGCAGTATTATACATATATTGAAGGAGAAGAGGGTATCAGAGGATGAGATGGCTGGATGGAGTCACCAATACAATGGACATGAACTTAGGCAAACTTTGGGAGATGGTGAGGGATAGGAAGGCCTGGTATGCTGCAGTCCGTGGAGTCACAAAGAATTGGACATGACTGGGCAACTGAACTAAACTTAAATGATTGTATGTGTTTTTCCATGAAGCTGTTGTGTCGAACTGACACCAGGTAGGTGGTTGCCCCAAATGTAGCCACTGGTATATTTCACACATTAAGAAGGAAATTCTTCTTCCTTTATTTGACAAAGCCATGGGCTGCTTGTGAATACCCATGGAAGCATGGCAAAGGATCATGACCTAAACCCCACACATAGAGAAGAGTTCTCCTTCATGGTGCTCTGTGCTTAGTATGAGAAAACGTGCATTCAGTTTTGTTGCTAATGAAGCTCCCTCCAAGTGGGAACAGTTGCTCTCTATTTCCTGGAATATTTCCTGCTCTCTATTTATCTGGAATCAGCTAACACCAGCTAGTCCTGGCAAAGAGAACCCAACAGATTGGGAGGAATTGTAACCTTCTTTTCTTTGCCTCCATTCTCTCCTCCATAATCTTACAGCATCAACCCTGTGTATTTACTCCATGTATTTTTCTACAATAAAAGAGATGGGGTCAAGAGTAAGGTGTGATCCAACTGAAATTTGCATTAGCTCAATGAATCAAACATTTCTTGGGCTTCTCGCAAGGCTATTATAAAGCCACTGAAAGATTTTCTATCCCACTTGTAGAAGTAGTGGCATATTTTATTTTCCTGGGCTCTGAAATCACTGTGGACAGTAACTGCAGCCATGAAATTAAAAGATACTTGCTCCTTGGAAGAAAAGCTATGACAAACCTAGATAGCATATTAAAAAGCAAAGAGACCAGTTTGTCTACAAAGGTCCATATAGCCAAAGCTATGTTTTTTCCAGTAGTCATGTACTGATGTGAGAGTTGAACCATAAAGAAGGCTGAGCAAGAAAGAATTGATGCTTTCAAACTGTAGCGCTAGAGAAGACTCTTGAGAGTCCCTTGGACAGCAAGGAGATCAAATCAGTCAATACTAGAGGAAATCAACTTTGAATATTCATTGGAAGGACTGACACGGAAACTCCACTACTTTGGCCAACTCATTGGAAACGACCTTGATGCTGGGGAAGACTGAAGGCAAAAGGAAAAGAGGGCAACAGATGACAAGATGGTTAGACAGCATCAAGTGGACACGAATTTGAGCAAACTCCGGGAGATAGTGAGAGACAGGGAGGCCTGGTGTGCTGCAGTCCATGGGGTCACAAAGAATTTGACATGACTTAGCAACTGAACAACAACGTCCCACGTGTCAGGGCAGGGAAGCCAACTTACTGCTTGTAAGCTAGGGGATGTAGACTAATTTTTCTCTCTGGTGTCTTTCTTGGATTCTTTAATTCAATGCCAGTAATCACTCTCCAAGCCCATGCTCCAACTTGCTTCTACCAGGACAGGAAAACCAAGGATGAAGCCAAGATATTAAATGTGATTAAGATTCTTATCCATGGTCAAAAATGCAAGGTCAGATCAGAGAAGAGTGGAATCACCATCTTATCAACCCAGTTGTTTCATAGATGAGGAAACTGAGGCCCAGAGAAGTCATGCAGTGTACTTAGAGGCATAAGAGCATTTCACGAGAAACTCGGGCTATGTACCCAAGTCGTCTGGTTCGCATTCCTGTTAACAGGCAGCCACTCCCACACATGTTACGGAACGTGGTGGAAAGAGGCAAATCACATTCATTCAGTTTATTCCTCAGCTCCTTAGGGACTGACCCTGCCTCAGGGCTCAATACTGAATGGAAGGTTTCAAGCCCCAACTTGAGTTGGCCAGGAAATGGGGTGCCTACTCAGGCCAACGGAGCCATCGGTATGTACAAGTTACTGAATTCTCAGGGGCTGTGAATTCAGAGTCCTAAAGATACTGTCTGGGGATTAGCAAGATCTAAATGGTAGGGACACTATAGTCCTGGCAGAGATCATTCAGAAAAAAAAAACAGAGATGACAATTTATGTAGGCATACATAAGGACATGTGGCTTATGTCATGAGCCTGTGTACTGTGCTTAGTTGCTCAGTCGTGTCTGACTCTGCAACCCCATGGGCTGTAACCCATGAGGCTTGTGGGTTGCTGTGCCCTCCTCCAGGGGATCTTCCCCACCCAGGGCTCCAACCCAGGTCTCCCACATTGCAGACAGATTCTTTACTGTCTGAACCACCAGGGAAACCCATTAATCTGCTTATTGTATTCCATCGATAAAGGCTGGGAAGACTCGCAGAGTGTTTTATGCTGAGACAAGAATAACTTTACCACTGAATATAATAGTAACAGTAATAGTTAAAAAGTTTTTTATATTTTATTGGATCTGTGCCACCCCTCCATCCTGTCTCTACACCCTTGAATAGATTTTCTTATTTACAACTGTAGTCAGAATCAGATGGGCAGTAACAGAAGGACAAAGGATGAAGTAGTCGAGGAATGAGAGTGGAATTGATGATCAACTTTTCCTGAAAAGAAGCCCTTTGTGGTTCAGAATGAGAATTTGAGGCTACTCCGAGATCAAAGGCCCTTCCGCCTAACATCCTGAACCACACGGCACAGCCTTTTGACCGAACTGTAAGATACTGCCTGCTGGAGTAAGCAGAACAGTGAGTCCCCATATGAAGGGGCTGTGGCCAGCTACAAAATCAGGGATGTCTGGGACCAAATTATGCAGCTGTGTACATGCCAAAGAGTGAATAATCTTCCAGAGCAAATAAAATCTGTAACATGGGGTAACTCCTTATCCCCACATACTAACATTATGACAGGACTCCAGTCTGTCACTTAATACCAGGAACATCGCAAGTGCTCAGAATCCCAGTGGTTACCATAACTAAAATCTTTTTCAAAATCCGAGTTTTCCTTTCCATTTCTATTGAAACAGTAGTGGGAAAAGCAGGGGGCAATGGAGTCAAGAGATCTGATTTGCCACTTTCTAGTTCATGACCTTGTCAACTTACTCCCATCAGCAGATTCACTCTCCTTGTCCATAGATGTTCACATTAACAACAATATCTGCCACACAGTAAATACTCAGTGAATATTAGCTTTCTTCTTCCCTCTTATTTGCTTCACAAGCTTCATAAGACAAAGATAATTCACATGATCTTATTATTGGGAAGGGACCCTCTTTTCTACATTTTCTAAGAAAGACTGGGTAAGAGTAAAGGCTTCTAGATAAGAAAAAGTATTTAATGAAGATAAAAGCTCCAAATCTCTGCTTTGCTCTTGATAGCAAGAGGGATAGGGGAGGGGTTGATGAGCAGTTAATGACGGGTGACAGCAGTTATGAAGGGTAGCTCTTAGCACTTAACTAAGAGTTTTTACTTTTCGGACAAGAACTTAGAAGTCTCTCTACTTGGTTTTGGTTGTGTTTTTTGTAAAACACCCGTGGTATCAGGAAAATATGGGAACCTAGAAGAGATCAGAGATACAGTCCCTTTTTATAAAGGGTTCATAACTCATTAGAAATAATACAGTGCTTTGGAAGCTTCCAACCAGATCAGGCCACCTCTAGTGGCCAAGAGGATAGAGAGAGGAAGATGGAACCTGGTAGAGAGGACTGATGAGGTCTAGAGGTCAAATGAGCCTTTATATAGAAATGATCAAAAGTGCTACGACTTAATAAAATAGCAAAAAGTTACTTAAAAGATGGATTCTTTACCCAAACAACTGCTAGACAGTTATAATGTTTGTTTATTGATATGTTGATGTAAATTGCTTATGAAGCCAAGTACCATAACATTAAAAAAAATCAAACTGTTTTTCTAATAAAAAAGGTGGACAATCACAAGCATAAAATAACCAACTAGTTTATGCATTCTTTTGGAGAGGAGTGACTCAAAATCCAGGAACTTAATTCTTGTCGAAAATGTCACAACAGAGGCATAAGTGAGCTTCTGGGTCATTGATAAAGATTTCCCAGGACTGAACAGGAGCTGAAGCTGCCCTCTTCTTCATTAAGTTGAGAACTTGCTCCTTTGAATATCATTCTGAACTATCTGCAGTAGAAGGTGTATCTATGTGGAGATAACATAATTAGTAAATCCCAGGAGGATAGTGAGATGTTAATTGTACTCCAGTAATATAAGACCTGTCTTTAAAGTTTATTGTTCTTGATGCTCATTTGGTTTGGCTTTCCTAAACTGAATACCCAAAGTGCAGAAACCAAATCTTTCCTACATTCTATTCATGTATTATAAAATGCCTAGAACTGTACAGCATCCTTTGGGCACTTTATGAATGTTTGTTGGAACCTGAGTGATTGAATTGCACATAAAGCATTCTGCTTATCTTGTAAGAAATTATTCTGATCTAGTAATAGCCCTTAGCTCAAGGTGTAGCAGCTTTGCTAGCATGGGGTTGACTCCAGAACCTGGCAGCCTAAAGGATTAGGTGTAAATGAGATCAGAGTAACATCTGGGACTGGTGGCCATCTGGCTCAAAGAAAGTGAGACCTGTTATTGGGCTGTGGAAACTTGATTGGTTCAAGAACTTCTGTTCTTACTATGCTTCTCCTAGCTATTGGACTCCTGCTGCAGCCTCCACATACCAAGCGTGCACAGGGCTACATGAAATCCTGAAATAAGTTTGACAGCTTTGGGCCATTTAGCCAAAGAACTCTGTGCTTAACTCAATGTCCCCGGCATCTCATGGCCCATTTGCCACTGGTTTCCAAGACTCAGGTTCTGTAAAATGGAATAATAGAGGAGTGCAGGAAGGGATACACTGATCAAGGTTAGGTCATGGGAGGGGGATTGTTGACAACTTTAAACACTATGTACGTGGAAAAAGTATTTACCCCTGCCAAGATATCTTAATGACCCTTCTTCCAAAAATCACCTTGCTCTTCACTTACTCAGACTCAGAGGCTTTTAAACTATTACCAGGCTAAACACCCCTCTCTCTCTTTCTCTTTTTCATAATGTGTATTTATAATGCACATTATGAGTGCATATGAGTGAGTATTCTGAAATTGAAGTGTGTTAAATAACATATCTTCATCTATATTCATAAAAGTTAATATATCCTAATTAAATATAAAAGTGAAGTATAAGAAATAATAAAAATATGTATTTGAACGTGTACATTTTTGGATGCAAGTGAACTGTAAGATACAATTCTCCTTTATAAATAATCAACACCAAACTGCAAATGCAGACAGATGCAGGTATTTGTTTTTTTTACTCAACTATCAAAAGTGGTATTGTTATTGGTGATATGATTTTTCTGAAAGGGCAAGTGCATACGTGTGTGTGCTCAGTCATGTCCAACTCTTTGTGAAGGGCCAGTACCTCTTGGTAAATACTCACCAACAAAACATGAAAGTACTCTTCTTTTGATTTGCAAGGTGGCTGCATTCATAGAAAATTCAGCATATATTGAAACCAAGCAAAAATACATTTTGTCTATATTTAAATAGGATTTAGGGTGTCAACTTGACTAGTTCTAAACAGTTGTTTCATCTATTGAATATCTGGCAAGACATTTAGAAACTGTGGGAGATGCGAAAGATTCTTTACTGGAAAGGGCTTTTCCATTCCTCGTACAGGAATTTGCGTCTTTGACCACACCCTCTGGTGCTAGTAGTGGTCCTCACTCTGCAACCCCACATTAATTGTGACAATGAAGTGCTGTCTGCCAAATTTTCAAAATGGCCTAGAAATTCAGTTCCCCTTGAAACTTTGTTTTGAGGGTAATTTTTTTCATAAAGAAATATGTTTCGGGTGCTGGAAATGGAAGTGAGGAGCAACATAAGAGTTAACTCAGAAATGATTATTCCTAGTCAGAAAAAAAGTTATATTATACACAATTTTAGTCCTTTATAGGGAAAATCATTTATGTCTGAAGCTGCCACTTAAATATATTTTGATCCTAGTTTATGGAGGAAATTATGTGATATATGAATTTGGGAATGCAAGGAAGTTTTGGGACATGATTTTTAGGAATATCCAGAGTATTTTCATTATAGGGGACTGGAATGCAAAAGTAGGAAGTCAAGAAACATCTGGAGTAACAGGCAAATTTGGCCTTGGAGCACGGAATGAAGCAGGGCAAAGGCTAATAGAGTTTTGCCAAGAGAATGCACTGGTCATAGCAAACACCCTCTTCCAACAACACAAGAGAAGACTCTACACATGGACATCACCAGATGGTCAACACCGAAATCAGATTGATTATATTCTTTGCAGCCAAAGATGGATAAGCTGTATACAGTTAGCAAAAACAAGACCAGGAGCTGACTGTGGCTCAGATCATGAACTCCTTATTGCCAAATTCAGACTGAAATTGAAGAAAGTAGGGAAAACCACTAGACCATTCAGATATGACCTCAATCAAATCCCTTATGATTATACAGTGGAAGTGAGAAATAGAGTTAAGGGACTAGATCTGATAGATAGAGTGCCTGATGGACTATGGACGGAGGTTCGTGACATTGTACAGGAGACAGGGACCAAGACCATCCCCATGGAAAAGAAATGCAAAAGAGCGAAATGGCTGTCTGAGGAGGCCTTACAAATAGCTGTGAAAAGAAGAGAGGTGAAAAGCAAAGGAGAAAAGGAAAGATATAAGCATCTGAATGCAGAGTTCCAAAGAATAGCAAGGAGAGATAAGAAAGCCTTCCTCAGTGATCAATGCAAAGAAATAGAGGAAAACAACAGAATAGGAAAAGCAAGAGATCTCTTCAAGAAAATTAGAGATACCAAGGGAACATTTCATGCAAAGATGGGCTCGATAAAGGACAGAAATGGTGTGGATCTAACAGAAGCAGAAGATATTAAGAAGAGGTGGCAAGAATACACAGAACTGTACAAAACAGATCTTCACAACCAAGATAATCATGATGGCGTGATCACAGACCTAGAGCCAGACATCATGGAATGTTAAGTCAAGCAGGCCTTAGGAAGCATCACTACGAACAAGGCTAGTGGAGGTGATGGAATTCCAATTGAGCTATTTCAAATCCTGAAAGATGATGCTGTGAAAGTGCTGCACTCAATATGCCAGCAAATTTGGAAAACTCAGCAGTGGCCACAGGACTGGAAAAGGTCAGTCTTCATTCCATTCCCAAAGAAAGGCAATGCCAAAGAATGCTCAAACTACCGCACAATTGCATTCATCTCACACGCTAGTAAAGTCATGCTCAAATTTCTCCAAGCCAGGCTTCAGCAATATGTGAACCGTGAACTCCCAGATGTTCAAGCAGGTTTTAGAAAAGGCATAGGCACCAGAGATCAAATTGCCAACATCCGCTGGATCATGGAGAAAGCAAGAGAGTTCCAGAAAAACATCTATTTCTGCTTCATTGACTACGCCAAAGCCTTTGACTGTGTGGATCACAATAAACTGTGGAACATTCTGAAAGAGATGGGAATACCAGACCACCTTACCTGCCTCTTGAGAAACCTGTATGCAGGTCAGGAAGCAACAGTTAGAACTGGACATGGAACAACAGACTGGTTCCCAATAGAGAAAGGCGTACGTCAAGGTTGTATATTGTCACCCTGCTTATTTAACTTATATGCAGAGTACATCATGAGGAACGCTGGGCTGGAAGAAGCACAGGCTGGAATCAAGATTTCCGGGAGAAATATCAATAACCTCAGATATGCAGATGACACCACCCTTATGGCAGAAAGTGAAGAGGAACTCAAAAGCCTCTTGATGAAAGTGAAAGAGGAGAGTGAAAAGGTTGGCTTGAAGCTCAACATTCAGAAAACAAAGATCATGGCATCTGGCCCCATCACTTCATGGGAAATAGATGGGGAAACAGTGGAGACAGTGTCAGACTTTATTTTTCTGGGCTCCAAAATCACTGCGGATGCTGATTGCAGCCATTAAATTAAAAGGCACTTACTCCTTGGAAGGAAAGTTATGACCAACCTAGATAGCATATTAAAAAGCAGAGACATAACTTTGCCAACCAAGGTCCATCTAGTCAAGGCTATGGTTTTTCCCGTGGTCATGTATGGATGTGAGAGTTGGACTGTGAAGAAAGCTGATCGCCGAAGAATTGATGCTTTTGAACTGTGTTGTTGGAGAAGACTCTTGAGAGTCCCTTGGACTGCAAGGAGATCCAACCAGTCCGTTCTAAAGGAGATCAATCCTGGGTGTTCATTGGAAGGACTGATGCTAAAGTTGAAACTCCAATACTTTGGCCACCTCATGCGATGAGTTGACTCACTGAAGAGACTGATGCTAGGAAGGATTGGGGGCAGGAGGAGAAGGGGAAGGCAGAGAATGAGATGGCTGGATGGCATCACTGACTCGATGGACATGAGTTTGAGTGAACTCCGGGAGTTGGTGATGGACAGGGAGGCCCGGCGTGCTGTGATTCATGGGGTCGCAAAGAGTCGGACAGGACTGAGCGACTGAACTGAACAGATTATATATAAAACAGATAAGCCACAAAGATATATTGTATAGTATAGAGAATCATAGCCATTATCTCATAGTAACTTATAATGGAGTCTAGTCTACAAAAATACTGAATAACCTTGCTGTACAGTTGAAACTAACATGTTCTTATGAGTCAGCCGTACTTCAGTTAAAAAAAATAAATTTTTTAAAAAAGGAAATGCGTGTTGGTGACCTGGGGCCTTGCTATGAGTAAGTGAGCATTATTACACAGACTACTCTGGGGGCAGGGCAGCATAAGGATGACACAAAAGAGGAGAAGCAGAAAAGGTCCTTGTCCAGCTGCAGTGCTCAGTGAGCTCAGCTGGAATGAGAAACCGGAAATACACTATCAGAACGCCACGATGCATGAAGGGCATATATTACATGGAGGTCGATGCACGTCGTTCTCCTTTCATCTAGAAAGTTGAGTATTTCCTGAGTTAAAACATCCCTCCAGGTACTGCTGTAGAAAAGGAACAGACAGACCTGGTGTACCTGGTCTGAATATTGTAGACAAGATGCTGCTGCTCATGTTGAGCTAACCCAAGCAAAGTACATCCCTTTAGTGAATGCTGCTTGAGAAAGCTTATTTCTGTCTAGGTCGACTATTCGTTATACAGATTTTAAAGGAAGCAGAAAAGTAAAAATTTTTTCCAAAATGATTCAGTAGGTCAATATTAAGTGGTAAAATTTTCTCTAAACTATAAGCTTCACAAGAGAAGAGGTTGTTAAAAGTAATTTTTATAATTCTCATAGCATATAATAAAAATGGTCCAATAGACTATACAGTTAAGTATTTGGTGATTAAAGTAAAAACAGTAAAGGAGAGAAATAATTAAACTATGCTTTTGGATCCCATCATTCTAAAAATTTCAGGCACTCTAGGTAACAAATAGTCTGACTCCAGAGTCCTCATAAGCATGGTTCTTGGCTCTGAGTCTTCAGTTTTCACATAATATAATGACGTCATTTCAAAACTCCAAGTGGGAACAGCAAACAATGTTTTGCATTTATAAACCACATAATCAAATTAACTCAAGAAAAAATACCCATGTTATTGTTGAGGAAATTACTGCCCTAAAATAAATGACTCTTTAGATGCTCTTGGTTCCCTGATTTTCTGTATTGTTTTCGTTGTATTGCCTTATTATCATGGTTACAGCTTTATTTCTTTCCTTTGGTGAAGGGGATAGCATATGATGAAGTGTTAGTTTTCCCTGTGGTACCATGTTTTCTAGATCTTTTTCACTGTAAATTATGGCAAAAGCATTTAAAAGTCAGTGGTAGGCGAATACAAAACACAGTAATTACAATAAATTTCAGCATCAAACAGATACTGTTTAGGGATCTAGCCTTTGGAATCAATGATAAAAGCAGCCATGTATTAGAGGCAAGTTGCTCTTCTTAGCCTCAATGAGCAAGAATATTTATTTAATAACTGTGAAAGATCTTCTGTCCAATTACTTCTGTTTATATTTGGTTAGCTGTTTGCAGGTTCCCTGTATGGTGGTAAACGTGAGTGTCTGCAGGACAGGGGCCATGGCATGTACACTTTTAGATCCTCAACAATGCAGGAAACCTATGTAGAATTCAATCGAATTGAAGGAAAGAACAGAGAGTCACTGGCTGGTTTATCATCTTAGTACCTATTCACACAGTAATTTATGGGACATTGTGGGAAATGTATGGGTTCTGGAAGGATAGCTAACTTACTGCATTCTGACATTAGAGGTGTAATGGTGTTTAAACTGAAGATATGGTTGACCTGCAGCCCTGTGGTTCTCTAAAGAAAAATACAAAGAACTTAGTGTAGTGAAAAATGCCAGAATGTTACACAAATGCTAGCTGTGTGACTCTTAAACTCTTAAAAAAAAACAAAGATATATATCAGTTAGAAATTATGATGTCACACATGAAAGAAGTTCAACTCAAACTGGCTTAAATCTAAAGAAATCTATTAGCTCTAATACTTAGAAGTCCTGGGGAGTAGTCTAGAGGCTTAAATCATATATTCAGAAGCAGTTTCTCTGAATCTCTGTCCTGCCTTTCTCTATGTGATGGATTCATCATGGACTGGCTTTCCTCATGGTATAAAACTAGCTTCAGGAACCTCTAGATTGATATCATTTTATAAAATTTATTAATTTTTAATAATTTTGGCTGTGTTGGATCTTCATTGCTTCACAGGGGCTTTCTCTAGTTGCGGCCAGTGGGGGCTATTCTTCTTTGGGTTGTGTGGGCATCTCGTTGTGGTGGCTTCTCGTTGCAGAGCACAGGCTCTAGGCATGTGGACCTCAGTAGTAGTGGTTCACTGGCTCCAGAGCATGGGATCAGTAGTTGTGGTGCATGGGCTTAGTTGCCCCACCACATGTAGGATCTTCCCAGACCAGGGATCAAACCAGTATCCCCTGCATTGCAAGGTGGATTCTTA
The DNA here is from genome assembly GCF_049115385.1 of Moschus berezovskii. Classification (NCBI taxonomy): domain Eukaryota; kingdom Metazoa; phylum Chordata; class Mammalia; order Artiodactyla; family Moschidae; genus Moschus; species Moschus berezovskii. The sequence goes on along the minus strand of NC_142466.1, from coordinate 50,128,930 downwards.
ACCATTGGCCTGCGAGGGAAGCCCTAGTGTGATATCTTAATACGACCAAATCCACTGGAAGAAAATAAATTCCTCTTTCCCAGTAGCCTAGACATAATTTCCTTGAGTCTCATAGACTGTGGCTAGAATACATTCTCATCCTGAACCCATCACTGTGCCCAAACACACTGAATTATGAGCCCCCTTCCCCCTAATTCACGTTTTAAGTCCTAACTCCTGATCCCTTAGAATGTGACTGTGTTTGGTGATATGGCCTTTAAAGTGGTAATGAGATAAAATGAGGTCATATGGGTGGGCTCTCATCCAATACAACTGGTATCTTTATTAGAGGAGAGTAGGATAGATACTCTTGTCTGGAAAATCCCATGGGTGGAGGAGCCTGGTAGGCTGCAGTCCATGGGGTTGTGAAGAGTCGGACATGACTGAGCGACTTCACTTTCACTTTTCACTTTCATACATTGGAGAAGGAAATGGCAACCCACTCCAGTGTTCTTGCCTGGAGAATCCTAGGGGTGGGGGAGCCTGGTGGGCTGCCGTCTATGGGGTCTCACAGAGTCGGACACGACTGAAGTGACTTAGCAGCAGCAGCAGCAGCAGGACAGATCCATGGGTGCATGGGGCGTCCCAAGTGGCTCAGTGTTAAGGAATCTGCCTGCCAATGCAGGAGATGCAAGTTTGATTTCTGGGATGGGAAGGTCCTTTGGAGGAGGAAATGGCTACCCACTCCAGTATTCTTTCCTGGACAGAGGAGCCTGGTGGGCTACAGTCCATGGGGTGGCAAAGAGTCGGACACAACTGAGCAACTGAACACACACACACGTGGACACACAGAGGAAAGACCACATGATAACACAGCAAGATGGCTACCTGCAAGCTAAGGAGAGAGGCCTCAGAAGAAATTAACTTGACGAAATGCTGATCTTGGACTTACAGCCTCCAGAACTGTGGGGAAGTACCATTCTGTTGTTTAAGCCACCCCACCTATGGTAGTTTGTTATGACGCCCCTTTTTGTTGTTGTTCAGTTGCTCAGTCATGTCTGACTCTCTGCCCCAATGAACTGCAGCACATCAGGCTTCCCCATTCTTCATCATCCCTCAGAGCTTGCTCAAACTCATGTCCGTTTAGTCGGTGATGCCATCCAACCATCTCATCCTCTTTCATCCCCTTCTCCTCCTACCTTCAGTCTTTCCCAGCATCAGGGTCTTTTCCAATGAGTCAGTTCTTTGTATCAGGTGGCCAAAGTATTGGAGTTTCAGCATCAGTCCTTCCAATGAATATTCAGGGTTGATTTCTTTAGGATTGACTGGTTTGGTCTCTTTGCAGTCCAAGGGACTCTCAAGAGTCTTCTCCAACACCACAGCTCAAAGCATCAATTCTTTGGTGCTCAGCCTTCCTTATGGTCCAATTCTCACATCCATACTTGACTACTGGAAAAAAAGATAACTTTGACTATATGGACCTTTGTTCACAAAGGAATGTCTCTGCTCTTTAATATGCTATCTAGGTTTGTCATAGCGTTCCTTCCAAGGAGCAAATGTCTTTTAATTTCATGGCTGCAGTCACCATCTGCAGTGATTTTGGAGCCCAAGAAAATGAAGTCTGTCACTATTTCCATTGTTTCCCCATATATTTGCCATGAAGTGATGGGACCAGATGCCATGATCTTTGTTTTTTGATTGTCAAATTTTAAGTCAGCCTTTTCACTTTCCTCTTTTATCTTCATCAAGAGGCTCTTTAGTTCCTCTTCACTTTCTGCCATAAGGGTGTTGTCATCTGCATATCTGAGGTTATTGATATTTCTCCCTGCAATCTTGATTCCAGCTTATGGTTCTTCCAGCCTGTCATTTCGCATGATGTACTTTGCATATGAGTTAAATAAGCAGGGTGACAATATACAGCCTAGACTTACTCCTTTCCCAATTTGGAACCAGTCCACTGTTCCATGTCCGGTTCTAACTGTTGCTTCTTGACCTGCATACAGGTTTCTCAGGAGGCAGGTCAGGTGGTCTGGTATTCCCATCTCTTTAAGAATTTTCCACAGTTTGTTGTGACCCACACAGTCAAAAGCTGTAGCATAGTCAATGAAGCAGAAGTAGATGTTTTTCTGGAACTCTCTTGCTTTGTCTATGATCCAGCGGATGTTGGCAATTTGATCTCTGGTTCCTCTGCCTTTTCTAAATCCATCTTGAACATCTGGAACTTCTCAGTTCATGTACTGTTGAAGTCTAGCTTGGAGAATTTTGAGCATTACTTTGCTAGTGTGTGAAATGTGTGCAATTGTGTGGTAGTTTGAACATTCTTTGGGATTGCCTTTCTTTGGGATTGGAATGAAAACTGACCTTTTCTAGTCCTGTGGTCACTGCTGAGGTTTCTAAATTTGATGTCATATTGAGTGTAGTACCTTCACAGCATCATCTTTTAGGATTTGAAATAGTTCAGCTGGAATTCCATCACCTCCATTAGCTTTGTTCATAGTGGTGCTTCCTAAGGTTCCCTTGACTTTATACTTGAGGATGTCTGGCTCTAGGTGAGTGATCACACCATTGTAGTTATCTGGGTCATGAAGATCTCTTTTATATAGTTCTTCTATGTATTCTTGACACCTCTTCTTAATGTCTTCTGCTTCTATACCATTTCTGTCCTTTATTGAGCCCATCTTTGCATGAAAAGTTCCCTTGATATCTCTAATTTTCTTGAAGAGATCTCAGGTCTTTCCCATTCTGTTGTTTTCCTCTATTTCTTTGCACTGATCACTTAGGAAGGCTTTCTTATCTCCCCTTATTAATGTGCTACGGTACCCCTAGCACATTAATATAAGGCCATAGAATACACTTATATGATCCAATCAGGGCCTAGTCATAGAAATGGGGGTGAGATCAACCTCTTTCAGTTTTATGGTGGAGAATGAAAAAGAGCAATTTCTCAAAGGAGGTTTTAATTTCTGTCTCTAAATGGATGAGGAATGAATCCTAAGTAGTCAAATTCAGATCCTTCTTATATATTAGGGTGTGCACGCGTGCACAGTAGTAACATGAGGAAGATTTATTGAGATGACATATGCAGGACAAGGTCTGGCTTCTGGTAGATACAATACAAAAAACATTCTTGGGCTCAGTCGTGTCTAACTCTTAGTGATTCTTTAGACTGTAACCCCCAGGCTTCTCTGTCCTTGCGATTTTTTAGGCAAGAATACTAGAGTGGATTGCTATTTCCTCCTCCAGGGGATCTTCCCAAGCCAGGGATCAAACCCCCATCTTCTGTGTCTCCTGCATTGCATGCAGATTCTTTGCCCACTGAGCCACCAGGGACTCAAACATTGGTTGTCTTGTCCTTCCCTTCTTGCTTTCCCTTCTGTTTTATCTCTAATTTCACTGAATTGGTTTTATAATATACCATAACTTTCCAAATTCTCAGCCCAAGGATCCTATTTTCCTTCATTTATATATGCTGTTTTTACCCCCTCAAGGAAGGAAGTCTTGAATTTTATCAGGGTTTACTTCCCTTCCTCCTGGTGTTTTAGAATTTTCTAGACAATGAAGATGGCTTTTTTAAGGAAGTATACAGTGGAAACAGTGTCAGACTTTATTTTTTTGGGCTCTAAAATCACTGCAGATGCTGATTGCAGCCATGAAATTAAAAGACGCTTACTCCTTTGAAGGAAAGTTATGACCAACCTTGATAGTATATTAAAAAGCAGAGACATTACTTTGCCAACCAAGGTCCGTCTAGTCAAGGCTATGGTTTTTCCCGTGGTCATGTATGGATGTGAGAGTTGGACTGTGAAGAAAGCTGATCGCCGAAGAATTGATGCTTTTGAACTGTGTTGTTGGAGAAGACTCTTGAGAGTCCCTTGGACTGCAAGGAGATCCAACCAGTCCATTCTAAAGGAGATCAATCCTGGGTGTTCATTGGAAGGACTGATGCTAAAGCTGAAACTGCAATCCTTTGGCCACCTCATGCGACGAGTTGACTCACTGGAAAAGAGTCTGATGCTGGGAAAGGTTGGGGGTGGGAGGAGAAGGGGACGACAGAGAATGAGATGGCTGGATGGCATCACCGACTCTGTGGACATGAGTTTGAGTGAACTCCGGGAGTTGGTGATGGACAGGGAGGCCTGGTGTGCTGTGATTCATGGGGTCGCGGAGAGTCGGACACGACTGAGCGACTGAACTGAACTGAACTGATATCAAATATCTCTGTACCACAGGGGAAGATTATCACGCCATTGAAAATCAGCTGAAACCTACAAGGATGACTTGTCAACTGGGGCTAATGAAATAAGAAGCAAGTGAGATCTGAAGTTTATTAGGGGCCTCTGTAGGGTGTGTGATTGTCCTGTAATTAAATAAGTGCAAACACACAGAAAAAAAAAAATAACTCTTCTATTAATATATAAAGAAATGGGGTTAGGAAATACAGGATTGAGTTCAGTTGATTCAAGTCGTGATTCTGCCACCAAAACTGAGTGATCTCAGTTGAGCGTCTGCTTTGAGTCTCAGTTTCTTTACCTGCTACTTATCTCACCATGTGTTCTAGATGGTTTCCCAGTGAAGGGAAGGGGGAGAAAGTATGGCTGGAGAAAGGAAGAAATTGGCCTTCAACGCAGGCCTGAAAGAGCTTCAGCCTATTCGTCCATAAGCTCTGAAGGGAATTTAGCCCATCAGGTGCTCCATAATGAGCCGTAACAGCACCGAGGCTTTATGTCTATGCCACCCTCAGTCACTAGGTGTTGGCTGCACAAGCCGGAGCACCTTAACTCAGGTACCTCTGCAGCTGAAACCAGTCCTGAAGGAGCCGATGGCTAGAGGCCATGGTTAACTGGCTAAGTAATTGTGTCTGATAGGTGTTGACAAACACACACAGAGCATCTTTCCTGTTCATGCCCAGTGTTTAATGTCTATTCACATGACTGAATCCCACCCTCCTTATCCCTCATCTTACAATCTTTTCCCTTCCAGATCCCTCACCAGCTGGCCCGGCTTTTCACCACTACCTGTAAGTCCATGTATTCTCAACTTGGGTCTCTTTGTTTTCCAACAGTAAAAGTGAATGCTGCTGCTGCTGCTGCTAAGTCACTTCAGTCGTGTCTGACTCTGTGTGACCCCATAGACGGAAGCCCACCAGGCTCCCCCTTCCCTGGGATTCTCCAGGCAAGAACACTGGAAGGGGTTGCCATTGCCTTCTCCGGTAGTGAATAACCAGGTGCAATTCCCAAGGTTCTTCCAATTGGCAGGGTTTTCTCTCACTACCATCATTTAAGGCTACCCTTGAGGGCAGGGCAGCTTTGCCATATACATAGCAAGTTCATCAGTAAACCGAAGTCAGGCTTTCCCTTCCTCCTTCAGCTGGTCATAACAGATCTCTCACACTGACATAGGTGTGAGCTCAGAGAGCCACCCTGGAGCATGTCAGGGGGCATGTTTTAGAAAGTTTATATTATTCTATTTCAGATGGCGTAGCTTTGCTCCAGAACTCCAGGTACCTATGCTATAAATCTCTCATATTTCCCCATGACATTTTTTTTCCTCACAGATTATACTTGCAAAAGGCTACTTCTTCATGAGTAATATCATCAGTGAGTCAATCATTATAAAAATCTTCTTGAGACAGACGAGATTGCCAACTTGAGACAGAACAGCTCAGATCACCATGTCTTCCAAAGTATATCTTCCCATTGTCATCAGTTCTACAATAGACTCTGAAAACAAGGGTGCTTAAGTCATATCAGTTAGGGTACACTACACGCTAAGTCTTGTGTCTTAGAGATTCTTAATAACAGTGATATATTTCAAGCTTTGAAAAGTTCTGTATTAAAGACATGTGTTTATTCTCAGTGTTTTCAGAACGTATTTTGTTATGGGAACTACTGCTCCCTCTTTGTCGGTAACATCTGTCAATGACCTACAGAAACAGAACTCACTGGAATTCACCAAGGATGGTGCTGGGTTAGAGGACTCCCAGTGGTGAGCCTCAGGAATCACATCATCTCTGTTTTGTGAAGGAGAACCGCCTTTACCCATCACACCTGACCTTGGAACCAACGAGAAAGTCCCTAGAGATGTGGAAGGTGTGAAATGGGAAAAAAGTGCTTCTTGATGAAGAGGCAATGCTCTTTGAGGGGAAGAAATGATGGACTCGGGTAGACAGTTCCTGAGCACAGGAGGAGAATAAATAGAGCTCTCAGAGCTTGTGGAATAAGAGTTCTGCTTTCAGTAAGTGGACACAAAGGCCGGGATCCATGCTGTAGAGAGGCAGACTGCAAGTGAGTTCTGTGGTCAATGGTGGGACACATGGGCAGACTCCCAGGCCAAATGGATGCCTTGGCTCCTGGCTGTTCCAGCTGTCGCTTTTGTTCTTTTCATATAAACAAAGCTAATATCAGTTTAGAGAAACATTGATATCAATAAGCACCATGAATGGAACATGTACTTGGAACCGTTTTCATATTACATCACTTCTGTAAATCATAGATGACACCTGTTTGCACAGTGCTTACTGATTAACCAACTTAAACAAATCCTGTGTAGAGAATTAATTTGCGTATGAGGAACAACATAAGATTATAACATTTTCCACATAAACAGCCCCTTTTATACTCAAAGAATTTGGAGTATAATTTATAAACGTTATAGTTTATAAACGTCTAAACTTAGGTAAAAGTGCCTTTCAAACACAGCAAGGAAGAGAAGAAAAATGAACTATTTTGGAGAGAATAAATAATGTTCAAAATGATATGGGACTATGTAACTGAGTTTTGATAATGGAATATGCTCAGAGTCCATGTATGCCACTTCCAGGCGTAGTGCGTGAAAGCCTCCTACATAATGCTTCGTCCTGCCTTCTGTTGCCTACGGGAAGAATACAGAGGGAGGGACTGGTACTTCTGGAAGAGCCTCTACTGAGGCTGTGGGGCGTGTGTGAGGGGCAGGCGGGAGGCGGGGGCAGGTGGAGCTACCTGGAAGGCCACCCAGCAACTGGGAACATGCACATTACATTTTGCTTGACTAAGAAACAAACTTACATTCTGTAAAAGCTTCTGAAGTTTTAGAGTTTGTTATAGAAACCAGCATTTCTTATGTTCATTAATATAGCAAGTAAGAATCATCACTGGGTCAATTTTTGTTAAAAAGACATATCACATCTAAGGGAAGGAAGAGGGAGATAAAATCAAACAAACAAAAAAGTAGTTGATTTCCTTTTCCTTCCTTTTTAATTAAAAATAGATATTCTTTATCAGATGTAAAGACTTTGTTCACATATTTCTTTTCCCCCTGTAACATCATATCAGCTCCTGATTTTTACAAATGGGGATATTAAGGCTCTCGGGGGTGTTCATTTTCAGTGTCACGGTAGCAAATGGTAGGTCTTGGTCTTAACCAAGTCATGTGACACCAGAACCAAACAGAATATTTTGTTTATTTCATTATGACATGAATTGTTTTTCAGTTCAGTTCAATTCAGTTCAGTCGCTCAGTCGTGTCCGACTCTTTGCGACCCCGTGAATCACAGCACGCCAGGCCTCCCTGTCCATCACCAACTCCCAGAGTTCACTCAAACTCATGTCCATCGAGTCGGTGATGCCATCCACCCATCTCATTCTCTGTCGTCCCCGTCTCCTCCCACCCCCAATCCCTCCTAGCATCAGACTCTTTTCCAGTGAGTCAACTCGTCGCATGAGATGGCCAAAGTATTGGAGCTTCAGCTTTAGTATCAGTCCTTCCAGAATTGGTTTAGATATTATTAAAGGATATTAGGCATTATCTGGCACAAAATGGGAGGTCAGGGAGACTTCACTGGATATAGAAGTTATATACAGGGTTTCATTTTATCAAATATTTATCTGCTAATAAATTTTTTTGAAAGACACTGGACTTCTAGTTCCATGCTTATAGGATTCTAAATAAGGTGGAACATAGCACAGAAAAGCTGCTGAAGGGACAGGGTGGCTTATCACTTGACATTTTTAGGTTTTATCCAAAGCATTCTCAAGTTTGTTAATTCCACTTCATTTGATGGCCTTCTGCTTTAGCTCTGCTCTTTTGAAATGTCACTCTCCACAATGCCCTGCATAGGAGAAAATTCTATTATGCAAAATACCTCCACTCCAAATGACATCACCCTATCACTTCACCTTTCCTGACCTCTTATATTCCACCCCCAGCTTTTGTAAACATAATTCAAAATGAATATTGCCTTTTCCATCAAGACTGAATTTGAGGCTTTCCTTGAAATCACCCTGGCATATTCTCTTGACCAAGGGTGAGGAATGACAAAATGAGATGTGAACATGCTGAAATGCTGGGGCCCTGATTGTGCCCCAGCTCCTGCCAGCTGGCATTTCAAAGCCACCCAAATGGCCAGGTGCTCAAACTCCTGTTTCCTCCTTTCCGTCAGATTTCAGCTTACCTTGTCAGATTGAAAACTGCCAAGGAGCAGCCATTGGCTTCTACCCGGGTCTCAGTTTTGAGTCCGACTTTGCACTGAGGCCTAGGGCTGCCAATGTCTGGTGTTTCTGAGGGCAAGGTGTTCTTTCGTTGAGGAGTAATGATTGCTGAATAGACTATCTGGTGGAGGGGGTCCCAGTGTTAGGACGTCTGCATTGCTAAGTCAAGGTTGATGACCTCTTTAGGTCTGCTTTGTTGTTATCTGAAGTTCTTAGCTTGGATCTAGAGCCCTGGAAAGGGGCTTACTGTCATTTTCAGAACAAGGTACAGAATAGAACATGAGTGTTACCTCTGATTGGTAAAAAGAATTGTTTCTGGGGCATTTTATTTACAGGGATTCTGAGTTATGGCTCAGCAGAGTAAAATAACATAGTTTATTTTAACAGTGGCCACCAGGGACATCGTTTGGGGAGTAGGTGGTTTATGGAATGTATTATTTGCCAGCGCTGATCTAATTATAGTCCTTCATAGCACAGATACTGTAATCAAAGCTCAGGAAGGACTTACAGTGAAAAGAGACCAATTTGATTGTCCGAGATGGCAATGTCCTGATTTCTATGTTTTTGTGTAACCCTGGGTAAATTACTTGTGTTTCTGAGTTTTAGTTTCTTTGTGTGTAATATTAATAATACAACTAATGATATCCTCCTAACATACTGGCTATGATAATTAGATAAATTATGCATATGAAATTATCTATTATAGTTTATAATTCATGGTATTTTCAAATAAATGCTTATTCTTTCCCTCTATAGAAAACAGATAAGTTGAAATGTAACATAGGATGGCATCTTTTCTTCTTCTCCCCAAAAGATCAGAGAATCTCAATTAAGTTCCTAGGAATTGTCCCTTAACTGTTTCATCCCCATTTCTATCCTTAACCTAACATGCATCTCACAACAAAAGACTCTCATGAAGCAAATAGTTTATTGAGTGCCTGAAGAATACCAGGCACACTAAATAAGACAAAATATTAGTTTTCAAAGAGCTGTGTAACTAACATTAAAGATAATGCTTTTCCAGCAATGAAGTTCTAAATAGACTTGCCTGGGAATGTGCCCTTAATTTATTCTAAGGTAGTTCTCCAGTGATTTTTAAAGGATTTCAAGTCTTCAATCTAAGTATCTTGTTCCAAAAAGGTTCCACATCAGCTTAATTTTGGAGAGTTAAGCAGACATGTGAAGAGCTGGTACCCCTTTCACCCAAACCCTAAATGATGATGAGGCTGTGAAGTCTGAGGAGAGTAGGGCCAAAACATGGCTTTGGTACTCTGTTCCTCTCTGCAATTAAAACAAAAAAAATCAGTACCTGTAATATCAGCTATATCTGTACACATAAATTAAACTTTCCTGAGTGCCAAAGTGGGCTTCCCCAGAGGCTCACTGGTAAAGAATCTGCCTGCATTGCAGGAGCTGCCCTGAGTTGGGAAGATCCCCTAGAGTAGAAAGTGGCAGCCCACTCCAGTAATCTTACCTGGATAATCCCATGGACAGAGGAGCGTGGCGAGCTATATAGTCCGTGGGATCGCGAAGAGTCAGAAACAACTGAAGCGACTTAGCACGCATGCATGCCAAGGGCCAAAATGTCTGACCAAAGGGAGAAATTTGCCTTGGCTTGTATAATGTTTCAGAAGGGTCATTCAGTGGTACTGACCTTTGTGTCATTTGGAACCAGAAATGTGAATGGCACCAAGACTACACTCTCTAGTCATCTTTTGCTTTATTTTCCCCTGAATGCTAGCTTCTGCTCCATTCTCTAAAAGAGGTGTCGGTGGACCGTAGGGAGACTCCATTCTTTTGTTTTGCTAACCAAAGATAAAATATTTCTCTTCTTCCAACTTGAGTTGAACAAATCTTGGAGAAGACATCTGACTGTCATGACTTGAGTCGTATGCTTATTCTTGAACTATGTCTAAGAATGGCTCACACAAGTCATTTGAGTGACCTTATGGTGGGGGCAGGAGAGAGGTAAGTGGCCAGCGTGCTGCAACTGCCAGCCCCTGCTAGAACCACTTGTGCTGGAGAAGCCTTTATTAGATACAGGAGTAGGAATGGATGATACTATTCTGGGCAAATAGACAGCTACTTCAGTGAGGATATCTAAACACCATCTGCAGGAGTGAATACAGTGAAAAATCTGCACAGAGGGATACAGTCCACTGTATCCCTACAGTCTTTGATGGTGTCTTCTGACTTATGTTTGGTATTCTTATAGCAGAGTCTAAGGAAAGCAAAAATTATACAAAAAGGCAAACAGTAAAAGGAAAAAGTAAATAAAAATAATTTGATTAGAAGTTAAATTTCATAATAGACCATTAACTCTTGAAAAAAACTTTCAAGGATTTTCTGATTCTTCTTCACATAATTTTTTAGTAAGATTAAGTTCACATACATACAAGTAACCATTATTAAGTGAAAAATCCAGTGGAGTTTTGTACGGTCACAGTGTTATGCAACCTCCACATCTATCAAGTTTGAAAACATTATCATCATCACCAAATAAAATTCGGTACCCATCTTCATTCCCGGCAGTCCCCAGCAAACACCAGGTTACCTTCTGTTTCCATGTATTTACCTGTGCTTGATCTCATGTATAAATAGTCTCACAAAATGTGTCTGACTTCCTTCACTTGGCAAATGTTTTCAGGGTTTATTCATGTTGTAGCGTGCATCAGTACTTTGTTCTTTTTCATGGCTGGACAATATTACAGTGTGTAAATGTACCACATTTTAAAAACCCATTCATTCATTAATGGACACTTGGATTTTGACTATTGTGAGTAGTGCTGCTATGAACAGCTGGACACAGATGTTGTTTGAGTACCTGTTTTCAATTTTTGGGGATATATATTATAGGATCAAAGTTTCTGTGCCAAGGAATAATTTCATTTTTAACTTTTTGAGGAATTGACTAAATTGTTTTCCACAGTTGCTATAACATTTTACTTTCCCACCAGAAAAATACAAAAGTTCTAATTTTTCTATATGCTTACCAACACTTATTTTACATTTTAAGTGCTAGTCTTCCTAGTGAGTGTGATGTTACATTTCATTGTGGTGAATGACAGATGAAGTTGAACAGCTTTTCAAATGCTTTTTTTGGCCATTTCTATTTCTTCTTTACAAAAATGTCTATTCAGATCCTTTGTCCACATTTTTTTTCTTTGCCCACTTTTTAATTGTGTTGTCTTTTTATTACTGACTGTAAGAGTGCTTTACATATTCTGGATAGTGGCCCCTTATAGAGATAAGATTTGCAAATATATTCTCTAATTTTGTAAGTTGTCTTTTTACTTTCTTGGTAATGCCTTTTCATGCACAAAATATTTCATTTTTATGAGGTTCAGTTTATCTGTTTTCTCTTTAGTGTTTATGCTTTTGGCATCATATCTAAGAAACCATTGTCAAAACCAAGATCGTGAAGATTTATCCTTATGTTTTCTTCTAAGAGTTTTATAGTTTTAGCTCTTATATTTAGTCATTGATCAAGTTTGAGTTAATCTTTATGTGTGATGGGAGGTAGGGTTTCAACATCATTCTTTTGTGTCGACATCCATTTCTTCCAGTCCCATTTATTAGACAAATTTTTCTCTATGCTATTTAATTGTATTCTGCTGCTGCTAAGTCGCTTCAGTTGTGTCTGACTCTGTGCGACCCCATGAACGGCAGCCCACCAGGCTCCTCTGTCCCTGGGATTCTCCAGGCAAGAATACTGAAGTGGGTGGCCATTTCCTTCTCCAATGCATGCATGCATGCTAAGTCGCTTCAGCAGTGTCCAACTCTGTGCGACCCTATGGACAGCAGCCCACCAGGCTCCTCTGTCCCTGGGATTCTCTAGGCAAGAATACTGGAGTGGGTGGCCATTTCCTTCTCCATAATTCTATTCTAGATGTCCATATAGTTTTGAAAATTTACTTTTAGCATAAAAAATTTTCACCTTGTATGTAACCAGGATGATTCTGACTACTCACCAGGCTGAAATTTTGGAGTAGCTTTTCCGGTCAACATGTGAGATCATGTTGCATCAGCCAGCAATGGAGGTTTGATGTGGGGATTCTTTTGGGATTAGATTACTCTACCATAACATTTTATTTACTGCCAATATTATATCTTCAAATGAAATTCAGGCACAAAATTTCCATGCACATCCACATATGCCAGGTTTGAATGACTGTTTTTAGATTTCCCTGAGCTAGTTAATCTTCATAAAGGTCATGTGTCTCATTTTGCTTTCCTGCCACCAACTTTCTTTGTGTTGCTTTCCTCTCCAACACTCTTAATGGCTTGGAAATACCTTCTTTTCAATGATAAAGAAACACTTGAAATAGATGTTATTTTTCTTACATATCTTTAAGGAGATCTCATTTAAGTCAACATATTTGAGAAGGTTTTCTCTGGGGGAGTAGTTAAGGAGGGGGAAAAAGCTTACAAATGAGTTCTGAACTTGAGGCTACCAAAAATGCAGCCACAGCAAAAAAAATAAAAATAAAAAATTGGAAAGAAAAATCAATCAGTGATTATAATGCAAACTTTTCAGATTCTTTTAGAATAGGTTATATGCCTGATTAAGTTTGTGATTGAAGATGCTGCTGGAGAATAGGAGCTCCATTTGATATCAGGTATGCACTGCTTTTGTTATCCTGCATAGTGGGTATTTTTTTTTTTTTTGACGATGGCAAGAGATTCTGCTTCCTGGATTTGCCATGAAAACCCTGTTTCTTCAAAAATGTAGTCTTTGGCATGGCATCAAAGCACCTGCATTCTTCTTAAATGGAGCTACTTCTTGGGAGTTCCTACCTAGTAACTCAAAGTGAACAAGGCGTGAAACCATATTGCATTTATCTACCTGACAACCACAATCCACTCTTATTAGTAAAGGAAGCAAGCATGTTCTCTTGTAAAAGGATAAGGTGGGTAGGAATAAAATATTGCCATCGCACATGCAACTCCTAATTTCTATTTCTAAAATCACTGTGGGTGGGAGGAAAGCAGAGACAGAAAAAGAATTCCAAATATTTGAGACTGAGCTGTTGAACTAAGAAGACTTTCATGATACTGCTGAACAAAATAAGAGCCTAAGTATTAATCCCTCTCTGCATACTTTGATTATTAATTTTCCTGCCAAGGTGAAGATGCTTGAAGGAGTGAGACGGGTGTAAGCAGATCTGGACAAGACCTTGGAAGAGGTCTCCTTTTCCCGCACATTGTGGTTATGATGTTAGAAATCAAGCCATTCGTGGAAGCAGAGCTAGACAGCTAACTCTGTGGGGATTCTAGCTCTGTAGCCACACGTTTGATGTCCACTATGTGCTCAAATGCTATTCCTCTTGGTTAACGCTTTGGTTACCTCTAAAATGAAGATACAGACAGGCAAATACTTTATTACAGTAATTTGTGCAGTAATGTTCATGAACGTTTGAAGTTTAGGGTTCTGACTTTTTGATAACTGATTCTGATTTGGGGAACAGTGTCAAGACTGAGGGGCACAGTCTAGTGAGGTCTGGGTTGGGGGAAACTTCTCCCTAAACTTGCCTCAGTTTACCTGATCAGTAACTGATTTCCACTTGTTGCTAAAGGGCAGGAAGGAATCCATTTCAGCCTCTCAGAAGTCAGGAATGAGTGGAAGAAAGATTGCTGAAGTTGTAACTGGAAGATCGCTCAGTCACCAGCTGTGTGATTTTAGAGAAGTCATTTGATCTCTCCAAGCTTCTGTTTCCACAGCTGTAAAACATGGGCTAATACTTCTCTCTCACATTGATGTGAGGATTAAATGAGCCACCAAATATAAAGCACTATATAAATGTATTTCTATAAAACATCAGGGGTGAAGTGTAAAATCTTGCCATCCACTTATTACCTCTGTCATTGGAGAGAAGAAGAGGGGATTAAATCTGGCAGGTACTAAGCTCCAAGTTTGATGTCAGTTCTTTCCTCCCACTCCCCTATTTGCAAAGAGTTTTCTTCTATTGTTGAGACTCACTGGAGCTTGGGCCAATTACTTGTGTTGACACGTCATTGGATAAAGTCATAAGCACCTGGCTCTAAGGTCTAGGAGCCCAGCAGCAGCTCCAGGGCCTTCCAGGCTCTGGGCAGTGTCGGCAAAACCCATCTTTCCCCACCCTGGGCACAGACGTGCCTGGTAGAGGACACTACTGGACACTATTAACTCTGCTTTTAAAGGTAAAGATTGAAGTGTTAGTGACCTGAGTGTTTAAATGAGCTTCTTGTTTTGTACATTGTCTACTCAATCTGAGCACATAACCTTACTTTTAGTGGTCAGTTGAGATTTACTTAATCCAAATATATGTTATTGATTTTTGTTCACTATGTGGTATTAATAGTAATAGAAAAATTTGAGGGAAATGTGTATATTTATCTTTTTATATTATACAAGGGTTTTTAAAGGTTAAAATATTTTACCAGTAATATAAAATGATTAATTTAGAAACGAATTCACTGAGTTTAAGTGAAAGACCAGTCACTTAAGATAGAATATGTATACCACATGTACGTATATACACACATGCAATGTATAAAAATACATGTATTTATACACATAACTATCTGCATGTATATATGTGCATATATCTTTTTACACACAGATATATTCACAGGGTAGTATGCTAGTAAATGTTTAATAACTGACTCTCCAGATCACCCTCTCTTGGGCTTCCTGTGTAGCTCATTTGATAAAGAATCTGCCTGTAATGCTGGAGACCTGCATTCAATTCCTAGTCGGGAAGATCCCCTGGAGAAGGAAATGGCAACCCACTCTAGTTTTCTTGCCTGAAGAATCCTGTGAACAGAGGGGCCTGGCAGGCTACAGTCTGTGGGGTCGCAAGAGTTGGAGACAGCTTAGTGCTCTTTCTTTCTTTTCTTTTTCCAGATAAAAAACAAACAAACCACCCCCGCCCCAAAACCAAATAGTAATGTTTGGCATTGACCATGGTGTAAATACTCCCATATGTCTGATTTCAAGCTACTACAGTGACATCACTGTATGTTGGAGCCAGGACAAGGTGTGAAGGGTAAGCTCATGTGAGCCCACTGAGGCTGGCTTTAGCACATCACAGGATGGATACTGCACTGTTCATCTACTGGGTGGATACGTGTAACATACAGAATTCTAGAAATGACATGTACAGTGTGATCTTGATATTGCACTTTGTAGTTCTGTTATTAACAGCTGGCCTCTTTTTTCTGGGGGATTGCAGAGCTCTTCAGGTACAGCCTGGAGGAGTGACGTTTTGCCCAGCCTGTCTAGAGTCTCTGTCGTTTCATCCTCTTGATGCTACATGTGCTAAGTTGCTTCAGTCGTGTTCGACTCTGTGCGACCCCATGGACTGCAGCCCACCAGGCTCCTCTGTCCATGGGATTCTCCAGGCAGGAATACTGGAG
Source organism: Moschus berezovskii (assembly GCF_049115385.1). NCBI lineage: Eukaryota > Metazoa > Chordata > Mammalia > Artiodactyla > Moschidae > Moschus > Moschus berezovskii. Next base: position 50,113,088 of record NC_142466.1, on the reverse strand, counting down.
TGGGTTACCATGCCTTTCCCTAGGGGATCTTCCTGACCCAGGTATCAAACCCTGGGTTCCGGCATCACAGGCAGATTCTTTACCATCTGAGCCACCAAGGAAGCTTATAAAGGATCTTATATAGATCACTCATGGAAGAAATCAGCTGGATAAAGCACCATTATTACAGATTTTCCAGGAGTCTCTGGTTTGCAGGTTATTTGTCAGTAGCTCTAGGTTAACCACTGTGGTCAAGAGTGGCAGTCTGCAGCTACAGCAAACAGCAGGATAGTTGTCATTAACACACATGCACACACTACCACCACCTCCCCTCCGTCTCTACATTGTTTTGGTGGAGACTTGCTTGTTCTCTGGGCAGGCCTACAGCCGGGAAGAAAGGTTGTCCATGCAGTGTGACTTAAGGTTGCTGGGAAGCCTTCTTCCTCCCTCCTCCCTTCAGAAGTACCATCCACCAGCCTGGAAGCCTGGAAAGTGTCCTCTATATTTTCTGCTCCGCTGTTAGGGATTCTTTTGTTCACATTAATAACATTTTCCTTTTAAAAAGCTTAGCCTGCTTGGTAAGGGGGGAGCATAGGATGGGGGACCAGGACACAAAATGAAAGATAGTAAAGAATTCACAAACTTGCTTGTTGCACATTTTAGCCTAAAATACCCTTCCAGATGGCAGTCTAATTTCCCTCATTTTCCTGCCCTCCTGCAGCTCATCTTCCCACATGCAGATCTACCCCTAACTATTCCTGGTCTATACTTCAGTTGATGCTAACTTATATACTTAGTCCCCAAACCTTGAATTATTTGGAAGACCTTAGTAACAGGTCATTATTAATTTATTAAATTCAATATTGTACACAGACCCTGCCCTTGAAGAGTTCACAATTTGGAGGGAGAGATATTAGAGAAAGCAGAATAATTTCTCTGCAACCATGTACTTTGTCCTACTAGAGAGTTACTTCCACAGAGCTTTATAGAACTCAGAGAAAATATTACCCAGTGGTTATTAGTGAGCACCTTAGAATTAGATGGGCTTGGTTTTAGATACTGATTTTGGTGTTTACTTGAGGTTAAACTTGGACAAATTGTTTAACTTCTCTGACATAAATTTTCCTAATAATGCCTGTTACATTAGGTGATTACACAGGAATTAATGTAACTTCCATAAAGGCAGGCATTTTATGTTGTTAGCGACTATATTCCTACCAAGTAGAAAAGTGTTTGGTGCATAGTAGGTGGTCAATAAACCAGGTAAAATGCCTAGTAGACTATCTGTAGGTGCTTGATAAATGGTAACTGTTATTGTTTTATCTATACATCATAGGAGATAATCAGTAATTCTTCCTGTGGGATTAAAAAAAGGTTCATGGAAGTTTCATCTTGAATGAAATGTGAGTTACTAAGGAGGAAGAAGGCCAGTGGGCATTCCAAGGAGAGGAAATAGCATGAATCATCGCATCCATGAGTGGTTTAACAATTCAAGAGTGGAATGCTAGACTGAATAGGAACATACTGGTCTGAAATAGAGTCACCCATCAACTCCACTGCTAATCTGCCTCCTCCTGGGCTAGCCGCTGGATCTGTTTTCATACCCTAATGATAATGGTCATCAGTTACATAATGCTTACTGCATATTATGCACATAACATATATTGACTCATTTAATCGTTCTAAGAATTCTTTGAGACAGATAATATTACCATTTTAAGGAAAGGAAAGTACATCAAAGAGGAATTGAGTAACTCATCCATGGCCCACAGCTGGTAAGTAGAAGAGTTAGAGTTCAAACCCAAACTCTTTGTTCCCAGAATCTCAAATCAATCTTTGATCCCTATCCTTGATAGCTTCTAGGTCATAACCAGATTTTGTGGTCAACACTGCTCACCAAAATCTCTAGGCTCACAGGGAAAGTGATAGCCATGTAGCTTCCTTCAGGCAATGTGATGTGACCAGAAATGATGCCCTTTACTTCCATGCTTCTCACGCATGAGGGTCAGCTTAGCTACAGAATAGTGGAGTCTCTGTCAGCCTACACTGTTGAATATCTTCATAGAGGACAGTTGCCTTGAAAAGATGACTAGGTCCATAAAGGTTCATGAGAAATAATTAAATTTTGTTGTAATATTTTGGGATTGTTTGTTACTACAGTGTAACCAAGCCTCTCCTGACTGATGCAACTCTTCATGCTCAGACCCTTATTCTGACCATGTGGAACCTCTGCTTGAATTCCTGAACTAACCTTTCCTTCCTAACCTTTCATCTACTCATTTAGTATCTGGACTCCACTTACTCCATTTTGGGGGCCAGATGTGCCCAATCTCCCATTTATAGAGGTTCACACACTTATTTACACTTACCAGTTGCATTTCTCAGAAGCTCAGGTTTTGGCTGAGAACTTCTATTTGTGGATTGATCAATAAGATATCTGCCTGGCTATGTTACCACACAGTGCTGTGATGTACCCAGTTAAAGCACTTTTCCCAGTTTATTTATCCCTTAAAAACAACATTGTGGTATGTTTCTGAATATTGCAATATTTCCCTAGTAAGCTCTTAGGCAAGATCATTAATTCTCAGCCAAACCTGTACCATAGCTTTCACTCCTTTAAGATCCATGCTAGTGTCTGATTCTGGCTTACCCTAATACTACCTTTTATTTAAAGCCCTGGATCTCTGATAGTCTTTTTACTGAAGGCCACTCTACATGTGTCCAGAATGCCTGGGCTAGCAATTCAGACACTTTTTGAGTATTTATAGAGTAAGCTCAACTTCTAATCACACACTAGCATTCCTTATTCTTTGGATATTTTCAATCTTCTTCCTGTTATGCTACTACCAAAGATGACAAAAATAAAGTGGATATTTATTATCTGAAACCTGGACAAGAGAGTAAAAGAGAATGTTTTTATAAACAAGTACAAAATCTTGTTAGGCAGAATTTTGAGACTGCATCCAAGAGTCCTGCCTGTAGGATTTGCAAATACAGTGTTATGTTACATTTTATAGCAAAGAGGATTTTTCTAGATACAATTAAGGTTCCTAATTAGCTGACATTCAAGGAGATTTTCATGGCTGAGCCTGATATCATCAGGTAAGACCTTCAAAGAGACAATTACTGCTGATGGCCTCCAAGTAAGCAAAACCATGTTGTAAATTGTCCATGGAAGGAGAGATGGGGCTAAGACCGGAGACTGATTTCTAGCTGATCAGTTCAGTTCATTTCAGTTGCTCAGTCATGTCCGCTCTTTGCGACCCCATGGACTGCAACACGCCAGGCCTCCCTGTCCTTCACCAACTCCCAGAGTTTACTCAAACTCATGTCCATTGAGTGGGTGATGCCATCCAACCATTTCATCTTCTGTCATCCCCTTCTCCTCCCGCCTTCAATCTTTCCCAACTTCAGGGTCTTTTACAGTGAGTCAATCTTCCCATCAGATGGCCAAAGTATTGGAGTTTCAGTTTCAGCATCAGTCCTTCCAATGAATATTCAGGACTGATTTCCTTTAGGATGGACTGGTTGGATCTCCTTGCAGTCGAAGGGACTCTCAAGAGTCCTCTCCAACACCACAGTTCAAAAGCATCAACTCTTCGGTGTTCAGCTTTTCAACTGGCATTCAGTCCAAATCTCACATCCATACATGACTACTGGAAAAACCAGAGCTTTGACTAGACGGACCTTTGTTGGCAAAGTAATGTCTTTGCTTTTTAATATGCTGTCTAGGTAGGTCATAATTTTCCTTCCAAGGAGTAAGCACCTTTTAACTTCATGGCTGCAGTCACCATCTGCAGTGTTTTTGGAGCCCCCCAAAATAAAGTCTGTCACTGTTTCCACTGTTTCCCCATCTATTTGCCATGAAGTGATGGGACTGGATGCCATGATCTTAGTTTTCTGAATGTTGAGTTTTAAACCAACTTTTTCACTCTCCTCTTTCACTTTCATCAAGAGGCTCTTTAGTTCTTCTTCACTTTTCTGCCATAAGGGTGGTGTCATCTGCATATCTGAGGTTATTGATATTTCTCCCAGCAATCTTGATTCCAGCTTGTGCTTCATCCACTCCAGCATTTCGCATGATGTACTTTGCATATAAATTAAATAAGCAGGGTGACAATATACAGCCTTGACGTACTCCTTTCCCAATTTTGAACCAGTCTGTTATTCCACGTCCAGTTTTAACTGTTGCTTCTTGACCTGCATACAGATTTCTCAGGAGGCAGGTCAGGTGGTCTGGTATTCCCATTTCTTTAAGAATTTCCCACAGTTTGTTGTGATCTACACAGTCAAAAGCTTTGGCATAGTCAATCAAGATGTTTTTCTGAAATTTTCTTGCTTTTTCGATGATCCAGAGGATCTTGGCAATTTGATCTCTAGTTCCTCTGCCTTTTTAAAATCCATCTTGAATATCTGAAAGCTCATGGTTCATATACTGTTAAAGTCTGGCTTGGAGAATTTTGAGCATTACTTTGCTAGCGTGTAAGATGGGTGCAATTGTACAGTAATTTGAGCATTCTTTGGCATTGCCTTTCTTAGGGATTTTAATGAAAACTGACCCTTTCCAGTCCTGTGGCCACTGCTGAGTTTTCCAAATTTGCTGGCATATTGAGTGCAGCACTTTCACACCATCATCTTTTAGGATTTGAAATGGCTCAACTGGAATTCCATCACCTCCACTAACTTTGTTCCTAGTGATGCTTCCTAAAGCCCTCTTGACTTTGCATTCCAGGATGTCTGGCTCTAGGTGAGTTATCACACCATTATAATTCTGGGTCATGAAGATCTTTTTTGTATAGTTCTTCTGTGTATTCTTGCCATCTCTTCCTTATGTCTTCTGCTTCTGTTAGGTCCATACCATTTCTGTCCTTTTTTGTGCCCATCTTTGCATGAAATGTTCCCTTGGTATCTCTAGTTTTCTTGAAGAGATCTCAAGTCTTTCCCATTCTATTGTTTTCCTCTATTTCTTTGCGTTGATCACTGAGGAAGGCTTTCTTATCTCTCCTTGCTATTCTTTGGAACTCTGCATTCAAATGGATATATCTTTCTAATAGTGAAATAGAAAATGGGATCACAGTCCTTTAGCCACAAGGAATAGGGTTCTACCAACTGGAATGATATTGGAAGGGGGCTGTCAGTTCCACATGAGAGTCCAGCTAACCAATTCCTTTATTTTAGCTTTATATGATCTTAAGCAAAAAACCTCAGACTATGCCTAGAAATCTAGCCTACAGAAACTAGGTGATAGTAAATGTCCGTTGTTTTAAGCCACTAAATTGTGTGGTAATTTGTTATGAAGCAATAAGAAGCTAATGGAATAATTCATTGCTCAAATGGGGAACAGGAGATAACTTCTTATATACCAGTATAAACATAAAAGAAAAACGAGGTTTGTTAAAAAGTTGTGCTATGAACACCTTTAAAAATTGATTAAAAAAGCAAAAAATAAATAAATAAATAAAAGTAATTCTTACTGAGGGAGAGAACATGAGTTTCACTGACCTCCTTCTAGAATAATTCGCTATAATAATTTGCTATAAAGTTACATTCATTTTTCTCATTTAAGAATTATTATATTAATGTTAACAGGTTTATTGAGATACAAATGATATGCATTAACCTGAACATATTAAGCCAACTCTTTGAGCCTCTTGATGAAAGTGAAAGAGGAGAGTGAAAAGCTGGCTTAAAACTCAACATTCAGAAAACTAAGATCACGGCATCTGGTCCCATCACTTCATGGCAAATAGATGGGGAAACAGTGGAAACAGTGACAGACTTTATTTTGGGGGGCTCCAAAATCACTGCAGATGGTGACTGCAGCCATGAAGTTAAAAGGCGCTTACTCCTTGGAAGGAAAGTTATGACCTATCTAGACAGCATATTAAAAAGCAGAGACATTACTTTGCCAACAAAAGTTAATCTAATCAAGGTTATGGTTTTTCCAGTGGTCATGTATAGATGTGAGAGTTGAACTGTAAAGAAAGCTGAGTGCTGAAGAGTTGATGCTTTTGAACTGTGGTGTTGGAGAAGACTCTTGAGAGTCTCTTGGACTGCAAGGACATCTAACCAGTCCATCCTAAAGGAAATCAGTCCTGGGTGTTTATGGGAAGGACTGATGTTGTAGCTGAAACTCCAATACTTTGGCCACTTGATTCAAAGAGCTGACTCATTTGAAAGACCCTGATGCTGGGAAAGATTGAGGGCGGGAGGAGAAGGGAACGACAGAAGATGAGATAGTTGGATGGCATCACCAACTCAATGGACATGAGTTTGAGTAAACTCCGGGAGTTGGTGAAGGACAGGGAGGCCTGGCGTGCTGCAGTCCATGGGGTCCCAAAGAGTCGGACATGACTGAGCGACTGACCTGAACTGAACATATTAAAATGTAGTTTGGTAATTTTTGACATATGTATGCATCTGTGAAGTCATCATGACAATAAGGATTATTAAAACACCTGTCACCCACCTATATTAAATATGGCTTCTTTCTAATCCCCTTGTAACTTTGCTCTCCACAATAGGGAGCACCATGGCCAGTGGTAACCCAAATCAAGAATATTAAATTGCTCTCAGCTCTTTCTTATAATTGCCTCACAGTGCACATTTTAAAATGGTCTAGGTTGACAGTGTCAGACATGGCTCAATCTGAAACCCGTGAAGGAATTGGAGGATAGTAAAAAAGGACAGGAAAGGAAACAGAAACAAAAACCTTTATTCCCCTGTATTCAAATGATTGCTCGTGTAAATATGTCACAGTTTCCCAATCACGTTCCAACAGTAATGCAACCTATATCAGGAAAACAAGGCATTTTAACCTTTTTCCAAGTCCATCCATGAATCCAGCCATACTTCTTTTCTTCCACACACATTGATTAGACTTTCTTCCTTTATTCCTTCTCCAGGTTATTTTTTGATCTACTGTCCATGTAGAAGTTAATTATAGAGGAGGACAACATGACCTCTTTTATTCTTGGACTTCTGTTAGATCATTCCCTTAGGAGATACTTCTTTTCAGAACTAGCTGGATATATTTTACTTCAGTAATACATAAGAAACCTAAAATAAGCTTTTTTTCATTGAAGTATATGAAATAGGCATTAGCTTCTTCATTTCTTTAGAGTTCCTAGAAATAAAAGTTTCAAATAGAAAACAGTGAAAGCAATAAGAGTAATTATATTTTATGGTTCATATTTCACCTCGGTGAGGTTGAGGTCCTTAGACATGATCAGGTAGTTTTATTTTATGTATCATAATTTGTTCCTTGATATATAGATATGACAGAGAAGGCAATGGCATGAAATGTTGCAATTGAGTACCAGATAAGTCATTTAAAGATAAGCTCATTCAAATATAAATCCTTTCTTACTTTTGATGGGATATTTTCAAGTTTACTGTCTCCTGCTTTATAGTGTTTCACAATTCTTCAAAGCACTTCACTTATATCCTCTCTTCTGATATGTCCAGTATCCCTGTGAAGCAGATAGAGCAAGTGGTTTTATTCCCATTTTAAAATGAAGGAAAACTAAGGATTAGGGAGATTATTTGGCTTGCCAAGGGCTGACTGTGTTGAGACTAAAACCCAGATCTTATATATAGGTCTTTATCTTACCCAAGACTGTTTGTGCTCTTTTACTCAATAGGCATAATTTTAATAAAATGTTCCAGGTAATAGGTAATAGGTGATGTGTATTTAATTATCTTATGGTTCTTTCTCAATGAAGGGATTTCTTATAAAGCATTTCTCCAAATCAGACAAATCAAGCTAGTATAGTTATTGAAAAACAAGTTCTGTTAAATCACTGTTCAAGAAATACAGTTTTGAAATTGTTAAAGGGTCAATATTAAATGTGTTTAGTTGCCTCTGCTGTAGGAAAAGACAAAAACATTACAGTTGTGCAAGTTCCTGCAGGCAAAGCAGAGGGTGGAAAAGGTCTTCCCCATCTGTGTTTATTATGACAAAAACTGTTTAATCTTCCACCTTAAGTTCCAATTGCCAGATGTTTTTTTTGTTGTTGTTGTTAAAAAATAAGAGAAAAACGATGACAACATGAAAATGGGAGGTAAGGCCCTCTTCAAGTCCTCATTGTCTACGGAATAATTCAGAACAAGTCTCTGCTCTGGGCTCCACCTGTCAGCTCCCGAGTGAAGAGGAAAAACCAAAGAATGGCACTGTAATTTCCACGTGAATAGGAAATCTATTTCCCAGACCCACTGCTCAGGATAGCACAAGTGAAACTGTTAAAAGACAGTTTCACCTGAAGGAAAAAACAATGCAAGCAGGAATATTTGTTTTCTTGGTCAGACAGTGTCAAGTGTGGAAAGGAAAATATTTTTAAGGCTAAGAATAAAAATCTACTGCACTAAAGTGGGAGATGTGACTCAAAGACAGCCCTTGGCATCTGGTGCTCTCACTGGGCTTCAGGGACTCCAACAAGTGGTAGGAAAAAGTTGGTGTAAGTGAACAGTGGGTACGTGCGTAAGGCAGAAGCGGAAGCCTTTTGAGCTGTATCACTTTTGTCATTGTCATTCAGTTGCTAAGTCATGCCTGCTCTTAGAGACCCATGGATTGCAGCTTGCCAGGCTCCTCTGTCCTCCACTATCTTCCAGAGTTTGCTCAAATTCATGTCCATTGAGTCGGTAATCCTATCTAACCATTTCATCCTCTGCCACCCCTTTCTCCTCCTGCCTTCTGTCTTTCCCAGCATCAGGATCTTTTCCAATGGGTTGGCCCTTCACATCAGATGGTCAAAGTATTGGAGTTTCAGTATCAGTTCTTGATTGATAAAGGTTGATTTCCTTTATGATTGACTGGTTTGATCTCCTTGCTGTCCCAGGGACTCTCAGGAGTCTTTTCTAGCACCACAATTTGATAGCATCAGTTATTCAGTGCTCAGCCTTCTTTGTGGTCTGACTCTCACATCCATATATGACTACTGGAAAAACCATAGCTTTATACAGACATTTGAGGGCAACATGATGTCTCTGCCTTTTAATACACTGTCTAGATGTGTCATAGCTTTCCTTTCAAGGAGCCAGTGTCTTTTAATTTATATCACTTTAGCCTCCCAGAAAAGATGATTCTGGATACAAACTTCATCTACCTTGGAACCAGAAGGGAATGAAGTGGTTTGAGTACCTTGTGGTTTTAGTCTTATTGACTTAGAAACACACATTTTTCTCTCTTTTTTCCAGCCTTCTTTCTTACCTCCTACCTTTACGCATGTTACTATACAACTCCAGTTTCACCAACTCGTGCCTATTCCACATTCTTCAGTTCTTTCATACTAACCACTTTAATGACCCAAATGTCAGCAGAAAACCTGGAGCTCCTGAGTTTCTCCTTCCTCTTCTTGCCCATGCTGTGTTATGTGGTCCCCCGTTGCAGCGCAGTTCCAGGCGAACTCTCTCATTGGTCTCCTCCCCACTCTTTCAGTTCAGTTCAGTTCAGTTCAGTTCAGTTCAGTTGCTCAGTCGTGTCCGACTCTCCGCGACCCCATGAATCACAGCACGCCAGGCCTCCCTGTCTATCACCAACTCCCGGAGTTCACTCAAACTCATGTCCACAGAGTTGGTGATGCCATCCAGCCATCTCATTCTCTGTTGTCCCCTCCTCCTCCCACCCCCAACCTTTCCCAGCATCAGAGTCTTTTCCAGTGAGTCAACTCGTCACATGAGGTGGACAAAGTATTGCAGTTTCAGCTTTAGCAACAGTCCTTCCAATGAACACCCAGGATTGATCTCCTTTAGAGTGGACTGGTTGGATCTCCTTGCAGTCCAAGGGACTCTCAAGAGTCTTCTCCAACACCACAGTTCAAAAGCATCAATTCTTCGGCAATCAGCTTTCTTCACAGTCCAACTCTCACATCCATACATGACCACGGGAAAAACCATAGCTTTGACTAGACGGACCTTTGTTGGCAAAGTAATGTCTCTGCTTTTTAATATACTATCAAGGTTGGTCATAACTTTCCTTCCAAGGAGTAAGCGTCTTTTAATTTCATGGCTGCAATCAGCATCTGCAGTGATTTTGGAGCCCAAAAAAATAAAGTCTGACACTGTTTCCACTGTTTTTCCATCTATTTCCCATGAAGTGATGGGACCAGATGCCATGATCTTTGTTTTCTGAATGTTGAGCTTCAAGCCAAACTTTTCCCTCTCCTCTTTCACTTTCATCAAGAGGCTTTTGAGTTCCTCTTCACTTTCGGCCATAAGGGTAGTGTCATCTGCATATCTGAGGTTATTGATATTTCTCCCAGCAATCTTGATTCCAGCTTGTGCTTCTTCCAGCCCAGTGTTCCTCATGATGTACTCTGCATATAAGTTAAATAAGCAAGGTGACAATATACAACCTTGACGTATGCCTTTTCCTATTTGAAACCAGTCTGTTGTTCCATGTACAGTTCTGACTGTTGCTTCCTGACCTGCATACAGGTTTCTCAAGAGGCAGGTCAGGTGGTCTGGTATTCCCATCTCTTGAAGAATGTTCCACAGTTTATTGTGATCCACACAGTCAAAGGCTTTAGCATAGTCAATGAAGCAGAAATATATGTTTTTCTGGAACTCTCTTGCTTTCTCCATGATCCAGCGGATGTTGGCAATTTGATCTAAAACCTGCTTGAACATCTGGGAGTTCACGGTTCACAAGCCAAGCTGAAGCCTGGCTTGGAGAATTTTGAGCATGACTTTACTAGCGTGTGAGATGAGTGCAACTCTTTCTCTGCAGGAAAGACTTTCTCTAATGTTTTTCTGTTCCCTCTGCCTTTTCTCTTTCTGCTTCATTCTGTCCTGTATATGACCATCAGCTTAGTCTTTCTCTGATGCCCCTCTACTCAAATCACTCAAGTCATTCTTTTGCTCAAAACTACCCAACAATTCCTTAATACATCCAAATGAAAATCTAGACTTCTTAGTTTGGCCTTCAAGTATTTTGAGGGAGGCTGTTCACTGTGGGCCAGCAGGATTCCTGCACATCCTTACTGAGCATGCCAACCACACAGTCTAACTGTCCTCTGGCTCTGAGGTGTTTCTGTAGCTAGTCACATGGCAACTATGTAAGTCAAGGTGAGTGCAGCCTGATTGCACGGAGACTGCTTGCTCCTTGGAGGAAGGGGGCTGGCTTGCTTACTGCTTGCTATAAAAGGTGCTGAGCCTCGATCCTGGGTTCCCCTCTGACACTGTGGCCCACTGTTTACGTAGCTGCTATTCATATTCATGGGAACACCCCTTAGGGACAGGGTTGCTTTCAGGCAGGGAAACTAGCACAGCTATGGGGATGCTTCTGCTGTTTCCTGGCTGTGGGTAGTGTCTTGTTCAAATCCATCATGTTTTGTTGTCTACTTTGGGCAAATATGGAGCGTTGGCAAGTTGACCTGATTACTTAGTGTATGGAAGGGTGTTCTTCCTTTTCAGAGTATTTTTATAATTCCTTTTAGTGCTAAATATGTATTTGTTTAATGAATCAGTTAATAGATAAATCCTTGGAACTGGCCAAATCAGTCTAGATTCTTTTCACTCAGAACCCAATACTTACCCATCTCTTCTCACATTGTTTAAATAATAGGCAACATTTGCTGAAGACTTAATGTATGTCAGGAACTGAGCTGTTTTCAGGAAATATTGGAAATTCAAAGATGAATAAGATATGGTTCCTAAGTGCATTAACTCTCAGGCTGCAACAGAACAGTTCTGTATAAGGGATATGTTCTATCACAAGAGGTATTGGCTAAGCTGCTCTTGCAGTGCAATCGGGGCTACAGTTGTTTCTGCTAAATGCAACGTCTGGGGAAAGCTTAGAAAGGAGGGTACATTTTCCCCTGTGTTTGTCATTTACGCCCATGATGCTCAGGGGCACAGGGCTTATCTGCTTTAGGAGTTCATTTTTTAAAAGTTTGTATTGCCATTTTTTAACCCCTTACAATGAACTGAAGCATTCATTTATTTAATTAGTTGATTTAAATAATTATTTATTTAGTATTAGGTTTGTCTAGTATATTTACTGAGCACTGCTAAGTACAAGGCAATAGACTAGGAACCAAGGAACATATACCTTTCCTGTGAAGGTAGACTCTGCTTTAGGGAGCTGGTGTCTGTAAGCCTGTATCCAGAGGACCCCAGGCTCCTATAGTGCTCATGGGAAGGAACGTGAATTCCCCGGCTGGCTCCTGCAGTATGTACGCCAGGGCTCTTAGTCCTGACTTGCAGCTGGAGTGCTGACAGGGTATCAGTCATCGGGGGTGTCAACAATAAAGGAATTTTAAAAGCCTGTCTGTCTTATACCCTCCCATCCAAATTCCTTAAGTGCTATGAGAAGCAAAATTCTGACAGGAATAGGTCTTTATTTGTTACTCAACCTGGGAATGGTTTGGCTTTGTGGAATCTGTGAAAAGCAAGAAAGAAAAAGGAAAAGGAGGCAATGGACTCTTTGTGCTTTTCATACGTTTGGAGAACTCTCATGGCTGGTGAGATTTCTTCCAATGTAAAAATGGGTGAAGAAGGTGAGGAGGGGGGAGCTGCGCTTGGGAACAGAGGGGAGAGTATCCATTTCATAAAATGCCAATGTCTTGGCACGCCTGACTGGTCCTGAGTGATCTGGCTCTTCCATTCTGGAGACAAAACAAATTCATGCTATTAGGGAATGATAGTAAGATCTGTGCACTTCAGTTCAGTTCAGTTCAGTCCCTCAGTCGTGTCCAACTCTTTGTGACCCCATGAATCACAGCACGCCAGGCCTCCCTGTCCATCACCAACTCCCAGAGTTCACCCAAACACATATGCATCAAGTCGGTGATGCCATCCAGCCATCTCATTCTCTGTCGTCCCCTTCTCCTCCTGTCCCCAACCCCTCCCAGCATCAGAGTCTTTTCCAGTGAGTCAACTCTTCGCATGAAGTGGCCAGAGTATTGGAGTTTCAGCTTTAGCATCAGTCCTTCCAATGAACACCCAGGACTGATCTCAATCTACAACAAGCTCATCTTTTCCTTTTCTGGGGCTTTTCTTGAGAATCAGTTCTTGCATGTTATTTGTTTCTCTGTGTATTTTGGTGTTTTCATCTCCCCAGGTTTATTTTCCTCTTTAGGGGTTGGGGGGGAAAGGAAACTTAGGTCTGAAGTTAGACAGTTAGGTTCAAGTTACAGGTTCACCCCTTCCACCTGTATGAACTTAGACAAGTTACTTAACCTCTCTGAGTCTCTTCTCTTTTCAGATGAGTTTCTTCATCCAAAAAGTGATGAAAAGGAATAATAATAATAGCAAAGGATTTGGAGAAAATTTGTTAAGCCCATCTATTAAAAAAGATTTTGCAGAGTACCTGGTGCATTAGGAGTACTCAGTAAATGTTAGCCTCTTGTGGTTGTTATTCCCCAGCCTCCTCTGCCTGCTTCTTCCTCTGCTTCCTACTCTAGACTGGCATCCCTTTCAGATAAATCCTTGAATGGTATTTATCCCATTGAATGTTGAGTTCTCACTGGGACACCAGCAGACTCTAGTTGATTCAAAGGGAAACAAGTGATATTTCTGACAAACTCAAGATTGTGCACTAAGATTCATGCATTCTCCCTTAGAATGGAAGTTACTCTTGCTCATTTTACCTCAGTGAAGAAAGGTTTAATATGCTTATCCAAGTCACACAGCAGCTAGTGAGAGGCAGGGCCAAGAGTGGCTCTTGGCTCAGCACTCCATGGCTGTTGCTCTTTCCGTCGTATCAGAACTAAATCCAACATAGGTCTTCTTATCCCACGACAAATAGAAAGTACTGGGCTAATCAGCAGATACTTTCTAACTTATTATTACAAGAACGATCGTCTTGGATGTGAAGGTCTTTTCATCATTCCAAGGCTATAACCCCTCAAGCTCCCTAAGCCAAAAAAGAGGAGTAAGATTGGCTTCCAAAGAAGAAAGCATTATTTTTTCCCCATAGGAAGAGTTTCTATCAGTTGGAATCTGCCAATCCTGGAATGTCAAGTAGCCGCCTGGTTTTCAGCAAGGTGGACACCAATGTTCATTGCCACCGAGCCTCATGCTTGCTAGTGGGAGAAATGGCCTCTGGCCTCTGACAACATTCAATGTGACTTTCCCAGCTAAAGTTTCTTTTTCAATACTCACCAGTTGTGTCCCCAACAAGGCTGCTATTTCCTTTACTAGTTGACCTGTTAAAGAAAAGGCATCTGCAGAGACAAATATTTTTGGTTTTGTTTTTCCTTACTGACAAAAGTCATCCTAGTGACCCTAACGTGAGCACCCGTTGGTCTGGGAGTTATATGCACAGAATGTTAAAGTGAAGTGACAGGATTGTTCATTTTGTCTGGAAAAATGCTGCCCATTCAATCGCTCCTGGCTCCCACCTGGCCCTGTCACTTTTGAAGCCACGTCCTCTGCAGTCATTTATTTCTATGTACACTGGTCTAAACTCACATCAAAGAGAGACTGTTCCTTCCACTAGCAGATAGTCATCTTCTTGTGCTAAGATCTATTAGCTTTCTCCCCCTGCTGTTTTTGGTGCTGGCCTCTAGAAGGCCTAGGATTACTTTTCATTTTCACTTAAGGTTTTTATTGAAGTATAATGTATAGGGAGGAAAGTGGAAATGATGAACATATACCCCAAATGTCTCAGCCTGAACACATCCCTTCAAGTACCACTACAAGGAGTAGAACATTGTCTGTACTCTGGACGTCCCCTTTGAAACCTCTCCTGGTCCCCAAAGGTAACAGTTCTCCTGGTATCAGTCATCATTGATTGATTTTGCCTATTTGGGAGACATTATTTAAATAGAATCATATTGTGTGACTCTTGTGTGTGGTTTCTTTTGCTCAGGGTTATGTTTGCAAATCTTATCCACTACTTTTAGTGAAGCAAATCCACTGTCCTTACTGCATACTTTTCCCATTGCTATGTTTTGTTTTATTAAAACATAGTAATTTTACTGATGATGGACATTTGGATTGTTTCTGGGTTTTTTCTTTTTTGCAAATAACGCTGCAGTGAAGACTTTGATGAATTTAGAGCATGTGCATAGTTACTTCTGTTGGTACCTGTGTAGGGGTGGAATGATTGGGTCAGATTTTACGGATATGTTTAGCTTTATAGATACTGCTGCTGCTGCTAAGTCACTTCAGTCGTGTCTGACTCTGTGCGATCCCATAGACGGCAGCCCACCAGGCTCCCCCATCCCAGGGATTCTCCAGGCAAGAACACTGAAGCGGGGTGCTGTTGCCTTCTCCAGTAGATACTGCTAGTTTTCTAAAGAATTTGTTTAACCCCCCCCCCATTGACTAGCATATGAAAGTTACTATTTCTCAAAATCTTAGCCAATAGTGGTTATATTACTCTCTTTAGTTTTAACTTTTCATTAGTGCATTTAATTTGAATTTTTCTGATGACTAAATAGTAAAGAACCTGCCTGCCAATGCAGGAGGCAGTGGAGCCATGCATTTGATTCCTGGGTTGGGAAGATCCTCTGGAGGAAGGCATGGCAACCCACTCCAGTATTATTGCCTGGAGAATCCCATGGACAGAGGAGCCTGGCAGGCTACAGTCCATGGGGTCGCAAAGAGTAGGTCATGACCAAAGCAACTTAGCACGCACACACACAAGGAAGTTCAACAGCATTTCCCGTGTTTATTGGCCATTTGGGTATCGTCTTTGATGAAGGGTTTAATCAGTACTTTCCCCATTTTTTTTTCTATTTACCTTGTCTACATTTTTCTTACTGATTTTGAAAAATTATTTATTCTCTATGAGTGTTTTTATTAGTTACAGATATAGTAAATATTTCCCTTGAAGGCTTGTCTTTTCACTCTCTTTTATTGAGGAACATAAAAAAAGAACTGAGTAAATGTTCATATGTGAAAAGGTTGTATGTCATAAAGAAGTCCCTGGTTCTCCAATTTAATCTATACAATTTAATTTGTATACTTCCAAAATAATGACAAGATTTTTCATGAACTTAACAAACTAATTTTGTAATTTGCATGAAAAAATAGAGTTCTGAGAAAAATCATGACGACTTCAGTGAGGAAGAACAAAAGTTAAGAGTTGTTCACTTATGTGAGCACGATTATCAAGAACATTTATAAAACTAAGATTGATGTGGCACTGATGCGATATCAGGAAAAAATAGACCAATGAACAGAAAATGAGCCGAGAAATCTACCCACATAAATATGGGAAGTTGGTAAATTGTAGTAGTACAATGAATAGTTATACAAATCAGTAAGAGCAGGATTGACTTTTCAATAAACAGTGCTAGGAAATTATGAAAGACATCAATATGTGTGATTCTTAGCTGTTATCTGATACTTAAAAACAATTCCTAAAGATGAAAAACATTGCAATAATACATTTAAGAGAAAATACAAAAGAATATATTTTGTTGCTTAGTGGCAGAGAAGGACTTTTAATGAAAAATGCCAAAACCAAAATAATAAGTTTAATTAATTTGACTTACATTAACATGAAAAATCTTCCATTAGAAGACTCCTTAATGTATCAAATCACACAAAAAGAAGATTAGGCAGTAAATATGAGTCAAAATGTAGTATCCAGGTTATATAATAGAGTCCCATAAATCATTAAGTAAATGAAAGATAATGCAGTAAAAAAACGGGGGGAAGCATATGCATAGGAGATTCTTAGAGGAGGTAGCCCATGTAGCCAGTAAACACACTTAAAATATATTCAATATCACTAGTAATTGGGAAAGTTCAACTGACAACATCAAGATAGTATTTTACCTAAATAAAAGTGGCAAAAAATACTTAAAATGCCAAATGTTGATAAAATAAAACAGGAATTCTAAAACACACCTTCTGTGAGGTTGGAATGAAAATTGAGAGATCACTACTGAAGATGAATTGGTAATATCTAGTCAAGTTCAACGGAGAAGGCAATGGCAAGCCACTCCAGTACTCTTGCCCAGAAAATCCCATGGAGGAGCCTGGTAGGCTGTAGTCCGTGGGGTCGCTAAGGGTCGGACACGACTGAGCGACTTCACTTTCACTTTTCACTTTCCACTTTCACACATTGGAGAAGGAAATGGCAACCCACTCCAGTGTTCTTGCCTGGAGAATCCCAGGGACAGGGGAGCCTGGTGGGCTTCTGTGTATGGGGTCACACAGAGTCGGACACGACTGAAGTGACTTAGCAGCAGCAGCAGCAGCAGCAGCAGCAGTCAAGTTCAAAATGCATTCACTAATGACCTAGAGATCCTACTTACTGGGATATGCCATATAGTAACTCTTGCGCACAGGTACAAGTTGACATATATCAGAATATGTAATATTCATTATTTATAATAGCAAACAATTGGAATGAATCTAAACACCCACCAGTAGAAGACTAGGTAATGGTGTTCAGATGAAAAATATTATGCAATCATTAATATGTACATGAATTGATATTTACATCTCAAAAATAGAGTTTGAATCATTATACTGAATTTAAAAAGTTTTAAAATATTAGCCAATCATTATGATGTCACGTAAAATTTTGAAACACATCAACAATGCAATTTATTGATTTTAATCCATTGAAACAATAACTGGCAGTTGACATACTAACTTCAGAGTACTGGCTTTTTCAAGGCAGAGAGAGGAGGGAAATTAGATCACAGAGAAGTATAAAGCATCTTAAACTCTACAGTGTTTGGCTGAAACAAATATTAGCATTTTTTTAATATGGTACAAAGGAATATTTTATACTCTTCTTTGTGTTTTTCTGTTTGTCTTACTTGAACAGGCAAGTCTTAGAAGTGTAAATTCAGAGGTCAATATACGTATGAAAAGGTTTCAACATTAGTAGCACACATGCAAAAATGCAACATCATATAAGAAACTTTCTAAATTTTTTGAATGAAGGGCAGAATGGCAATATGCATCAACATTTACTTTGTGCATTCTTTTTGAGCAAGAAGTCTACATTTAGGAATTCATCCTTAGGAAAATATGGGGCAAGTAGGCAAAAATATGCATGTGGTTATATTCCTCACAGAATATTTTTGTTACAGCGGAGATTAAAAACAATTTAAGTCTTCCAGTGGTTGATTGATTAAATAATTCATGATGTATTTACCCAATGGAAGTCTATTCTGTCATTAAAAATCCAGATCTGTTTCGTTGTCATCAAAGGACATTTATGATATATTGTAAAGTGAAATGGTTATAGAAAAATACTTAAATGTTATGACCCATTTATATAAATGTATACACAGATATACTTTTAAATGTGCCTTTTGAGATTATGTGCATAAGAATCTGGCTTTATTTTAAAGTGCAAAATAAGATCATGAATGATTATTCATTTATTGGTAACTTTCTTCAGTCTTGCTAGAAAGGAAAAAATTTCTCTAATCCCCAGATTGTTTTGGCTGGTCTAATGATTAAACACCAGTATTCTTGCTGGAAAAATCCCATGTTCAGAGGAGCCTGGCAGGCTACAGTCCTCTGGGTCACAAAGAGTCAGACACAACTGAGCACATAGCACAGTAATTAAATTACATTGACAAGATAAAATAACAGGAGGAAAAAAACAAATTAATTTCATAAATGAAGTAACAAAAACTATGCAGCTTTTACAGCTTTTAGACAGAGATACTATAAGTTTGTGAGGAATAGACAAGATGAAGAATTTTGGACTTGACGTGGTCGTAAAGAAGTAGTGAGAGTTGTTTCTTCAGTCTTCTCAGCTCTAAATTCTGTACCTCTGGTGACAGAGATGTTTCTCTACCTCCTGCTACAGGGATTGAACCTTTCTCACAGGAGACTTCTTTCCTGCTTTCAGGGAGACAAAGGGGGCTTCATGTCCTTATACCAGCTGTTTCTTAAGTATCATTAATTCAAGATAATCAATATGCCATAAGTGGCATATTTGAGGGTGGCCTATCCTGAAACCCATCAGTCCAACATCTTTTTTAATAAATATGCACAATTTCTATAGTAAGACTTTGAGATATTTTCATTTGAAAATAAGAGGACATTAGTAACCAAAGACAAGAACTATTTGAAGTTAAAGGACAAGGATTTGAACAGCATATGAAGACAGTGAAATCACTGTATGCAGAATTGTCTACCCCTCCTATCCTCTCACTAACCACCTCTACCGCCGCCACACACACAAACACACATACCTACTCAAATACAAAGGTGAGGAGAGAGAATGGAGGTCGAACGTAACAGCCATGACAAGGCTTCTTTGTGAATGGGCTGAAGGAAACAGTGCACTGTACATGCCCAGGGATTTCACTGAGCTCTTGAAGGATGGGAAGGACAATGGAGGGAGGGACTTGGAAAGGATTTATGGGGGCCAGGATTAAGAGAGCGTGTGAGAATGCTGTCACTAAGCCAGCTGGAGGTAAGAGAAACATGTGGAACACTTCAGATGAGACATTAACTAATGCTTCTGCACAGGTGCAGCTGAATGAGGCTCACACCTTATATCAGATGCTCTTCGTGTTGTCCAGAATGTCTGGATAAACACACAGACGTGGTAAAGCCGACGGGGAGGCTGGGCAGAGGAGGGAGACCTTCTCTACATTCCTTACTCTCGAGGTTGAGAAATGCAGCTTGACTTCATGCCCAGAATTTGCCCACCTGTTCCTACCCACACAGCCACAGATACTCCCAGTAAGGCCCTGGAGTCCAGTCCAGCCTTTCTGCCTCTTCTCACTGTTCTCTTTGGGTTGCTGAACATCAGACTGCTTTGTAATACATTGGGGTCTGAGTCAACTTGTTAACATGCTTGCTGAGAAAAGCTCAGTCTGCCCCTAAGATGCTTTATCTCCAAGGGGATCCCCCTAGTATAAAATGATATAGGTGTGGGGATTGGTGGAATGAGAGAAACATTTATTAAATGCCTATAATATGTCTGGTACTTTTATATGCACTATTGCTGAGATTCTCTAAGCCACCCTGTGGAATATGTTTATCTTTCTGGTTTTATAGGTGAGAAAGCTGAGTTACAAAGGGATTCAAAGAATTTCTAGTTCAAGATTTCAGTGAAAATTGTCAGTAGTAGATTGAAAAAAAAAATTGTTCTTTCTGGACTCCCAGGGTTTTACAAGTTGAATTTCTTATCATGTCAGTTAGTTACAGCTAATCTTTTTAATGAAATATAAAACTAAGTAAAATAGAAAACATCAGGATGGGGGCTTCCCTGGTGGTTCAGTGGTTAAAAATCCACCTTACAGGAGAGGCCAGTTCGATCCCTGGTCCAGGAAGATCCCACATGCCTCAGGGCAACTAAGGCTGAGCACCACAGCTATTTAGCCCACTCTAGAGTCCATGCTCTGCAATGAGAGAAGCCACTGCAATAAGAAGCCCATGCACTGCAACTAGACAGTAGCCCCCACTCTCCAGAACTAGTAGAAGCCCATGTGCAGCAATAAGGACCCAATGCAGCCAAAAATAAGATAAATTTTAAAAGAAAAGACAAAAAGACAACATCAGGATGTACCCTACATATGCAGGATTCTTTTTTAATCATGAAGATTTAATGTCTGTGTGTACTGTGATACATGTGAATGTATTTTTCACTGAGGGGTGCAGGCAAAGAATTCAGAAGTTTTAATACTGCACCTGCAGTTATCTACCTACCATTTCATCATCCCCACTCCCAACTTAAGCTGTAAAGCCTCTAAACGGGGTCATGAAAATAAGCATGATCCCTTCTCATTTGAACAATATCAAGACAGATCTAAGGGGAATCAGAAAGTTTCTTAAATACATATTGTGACTTCCTTTTGAGTTTTTCTCTGAAAATTGTGTGGAGTTGAGGGCCTACCAGATCTCTGTTATTTTTACCATTATTAATGATGCATAAAGTAGGGAAATATAGTAAGCAAAGGGAAGTGGGCAGCCTAAAAAAGTGTTACTGGTGCCATTGCCCATTTGCAGGCTGTATGAACTTTAGAGTTTTGAAAATTATTTGCAAGATTGAACTATATTGTACCTTCAGGAAAGATGTGTAGAAAAAGAGACATGGATAAAGGAAAATATAGCGTATAACAGGCACAAAAAGTGATTCTAGGACCTTTTCTTTCTCATCACTTATGGTCATGTTCCCTGATCATTTTTCATTACGAGGCATTTAGAATACTAAAACTCCAGGGAAATGAAGTCTGATGAGCTACCATCTTCTTTTACAAATAATAACTTCATCCACATGAAATTAAAAGACGCTTACTCCTTGGAAGGAAAGTTATGACCAACCTAGATAGTATATTAAAAAGCAGAGACATTACTTTGCCAACAAAGGTCCGTCTAATCAAGGCTATGGTTTTTCCAGTGGTCATGTATGGATGTGAGAGTTGGACTGTGAAGAAGGCTGATCGCTGAAGAATTGATGCTTTTGAACTGTGGTGCTGGAGAAGACTCTTGAGAGTCCCTTGGACTGCAAGGGATCCAACCAGTCCATTCTAAAGGAGATCAATCCTGGGTGTTCATTGGAAGGACTGATGCTAAAGCTGAAACTCCGATACTTTTGGCCACCTCATGCGACGAGTTGACTCACTGGAAAAGACTCTGATGCTGGGAGGGATTGGGGGCGGGAAGAGAAGGGGACGACAGAGAATGAGATGACTGGATGGCATCACTGACTCGATGGACATGAGTTTGAGTGAACTCCGGGAGTTGGTGATAGACAGGGAGGCCTGGCGTGCTGTGATTCATGGGGTCTCAAAGAGTCGGAATGACTGAGCGACTGAACTGAACTGAACCTCATCCACTCACATATGCCAGATATCACTATCTTGTACTGGTGAGAGATCTACAGTTCTTCTCTTCCTCATCTGGTTAAAAGAAACATCATTGAATACTTATTCAAGCCCCAAGGTTTACTCATCTATTCAAGGACCAAAGCTAGAGGCTTTGAGATACACAGAGATATCACAGAATAAGGTGGAAGAGAATTCAGTTAAATAATCCAATTAACATAAAGAAAGATAATTAAGTGCTAGACAGGATCTGCTAAAATAAATGTTATGTGAGTAGATAAAACTAAGGCAAGTAATCATTACCAATGGTGAATTTAAATTATTTAACTTCATAAAGTTTTTGAACAATTTAGAATTACTAAAAAGTTGTAGAATAGTACAGACAGTTCCCGTATACACTTCTCCCAGCTTCACCTGAGGTTAATGTTTTATAATATTTGTCAAAACTAAGAAATTGACATGGGTATTGAAAAGTGAAAGTCAGTCACACAGTGGTGTCCTACTCTTTGCAATTCTATGGACTACAGCCTGTCCCGCTCCTCTGTCCATGGAATTTTCCAGGCATGAGTACTGGAATGGGCTGCCATTTCCTTCTCCAATGGCTATTTAACTAAATTACATACTTTATTCAGACTTCATCAGTTTTTCTGTTACTGTCATTGTTCTCTGCCATTATCCAATCTATGACACTCTATCACCTCAGAATGTGTTTAATTTTGATATCATTCATAAAAATAATGATTATTTTTCCAAGTCTATTTTGTAGTGGGCAGAGGGAATGATATAATAGGTTTCACCAGCTAGGATATTTTTTGCTGGATCATAGAAATCTTGATCAGAATAGAACTTGTGTGTCATTCCACCAGTCAGCTAAAAAAGCTTATTTTGAACATGGATGGTATAAAACCATGAACTTTTCACCTTCAACTTTGTCATGAGAAGTGTTTATAGGCCTGTCCAAAATTATTTATTGATAATTACTAAAATTATATATATATATATATATATATATATATACTAGTATATATATATACTAGAAAAGACTCTGATGCTGGGAGGGATTGGGGGCAGGAGGAGGAGGGGACGACAGAGAATGAGACGGCTGGATGGCATCACCGACTCGATGGACATGAGTTTGAGTGAACTCCGGGAGTTGGTGATGGACAGGGAGGCCTGCTGTGCTGTGATTCATGGGGTCGCAAAGAGTCGGACACGACTGAGCGACTGAACTGAACTGAACTGATGTAATTTTATACATATAATTACTAAAATTATTTATAGAGGATTGAAGGCAAAAGGAAAAGGGGATGGCGGAGGGTGAGATGGTTAGATGGCATCACTTATTCAATGGACATGAGTTTGAGCAAATTCCAGGAGATAGTGGAGGACAGAGGAGCCTGGAATGCTGTAGTCCATGGGGTCACGAAGAGTCAGACACAACTTAGTGACTGAACAACAAGTATATATGATTGAAATGAGCCCAACAGCTGATCTAGTTCAGCCCTCTCACGTACAGCTGTAGGAACCGAGACTTACGGAGATGTGACTTACTCAGTCACCTGGTGCATTGGTAGCCAGTTTGGAATCTACTTTTGGCTCTTTTCCTCTCCTTGGAGAGGAATCATTGCTCCAGTCCCATAAAAAATAAAGCGCAACTCTTTTGGGAGAACAGAAAGATGACAAATAGGGAAAGAGTTAAAGCATTAAGTATCTCCTTTCCTCCCTTTCCCAAACTTAATACCACTTTTATCAAATATTCTGTTCATTGTGAAGAAGCTTTACCATATCTACCTGTGTGGCCTTCAGACACTACTTACCCTCTTGAGTGGATAATTACCTGTTCTCAGCTTTCTCCCACATCATTTCAAAGCATTTGGACTTCTCAAGTCTCTGGAATTCCTCAGCAACTACTTCATCTCTCTGTCTCTCTTTGGGAGTTGGTTGGGCTCTCTATTCCTTCTTTTCTATGCTCTTTCTTTCTTCTGAAGTGTTACCTTACCTGTATTGAGTTTTAGTTAGTATTTCCTTAGATTACTAAGAAAACTAAACTGTGGCCAGGTACTTGGGAAAGAATGTCTGTGAAAATCATAAAATGCTTCCTCTTAATCCACTATGATTAATTTTTCCATAAGAATTTTGAGTCTATTAGGCTTGTTTTTATAGCAGTTATTGAAAAAGGATATCTGTCAGGCATTCCGTGTATTTATTGTAGATACCGTTGTTAACGAATTGAAGTCAACATATCACCTTTCAGTTTAAAGTGGTAGGTATCAAATGAATAACCAGAAACAAAACTTGTCAGTTATGTCTGGAAAGCCATTGTTCAGCACACACTAAATAAAATGAAGTGCCTCATTTCAAAGAGATGAGGGCTCAGTCTTTTTTAAACCCATCACCTAGCCTTACCTCACACAAAAACAAAATAGTCATATTCCTTTTTGTAGAATGCAGAGCTCTTTAATAAACAATGGCTTGATATTTAACTGGAAATGTAAGAAATCATAATACATTTTTGGGTAGACTACTTAGTTCTGTCTAGATGCATAGGTGGAGAGAAGATTTATTTTGAAGTCAGAGAGAACTGGATTTACATACAGGCTCTTCAATTTATTATTTGTATGACAGTGGGCGAGTTACTTATTTCTTCTGAAGATTCAGTTTCCTCATCTGCAAACACTTCTCATGACCACATTGAAGGTGAAAACTGAAAAGATTGAATTCTCTATATCTTCCTAGCATTTTACTGTACTCCATAAGCCAAAATATTTTTAAAGTCATTTCTCTTCAAGTCATCAAATGAATAAAAGTCTTAAAAAGTGTTAGTCACTCAGTTGTGTCCAACTCTTTGTGACCTCATGGACTATAGTCTGCTAGGCTCCTCTGTCCACAGAATTCTCCAGGCAAGAATACTGGAGTGAGTAGCCATTCCCTTCTCCAGGGGATCTTCTGACACGAGGATTGAACCCAAGTCTCCCGCATTGCAGGCAGATTCTTTACTGTCTAAGCCACCAGGGAAACTTCTTATATTGCATGTTTAATTCTAAACACAACTCAGGAGTCTTCTTCTTTAAGAAATGTTTTGGAGGATAGTTGATTTAAAATTTTGTATTAGTTTGAAGTGTAAAGCAAAGTGATTCAGTTATATATATTCATATATTAATTATTTTTCAGATTTTTTCCCATGTAGGTTATTACAGAATATTGAATGGAGTTGCCTGTGCTGTAGAGTAGGTCCTTACTGATTATCTATTTTATGTATAGTAATATGTTTGGAACTTGTGATTAACATGCACACACTACTGTATGTAAGACCTTCTTGACCTAGTTAATTCTTCTACGTCATGAATACCTAACAAGGTTGTAAATACCCTGAGGTCCTGAGCCACCTATATGCTTCTTGTGTGTTGATTTTCCTACAGCATCTAATGTTATGCCTCCTATGTGGGAAGGAATGAGTAAGATAAAGAGATAAACTGAACCAAATTGGTAGAGCAGTCTTATAATGACTAAAGGGAACTTTTTTTTTGGAATGTTAGATGAAGTTATGGGTTGATTACCTGCAACAATAGGTTAAATTGTAAAAGATTACATTTTATTCAGTTTTAAGGGAACTTTGAATAAAGAAATACTTCAAGGAATAGAGAGGGTGGGGTTAACGCTTAATAGAGAGGGTGGTAGGTAGAATAATAGCTCTCCAAAGATGTCCCTGCCCTAATCCTCACAACCAGTGAATATCTTACTTTATATAGCAAAAGGGATTTTGCAGATGTGAATCTGTGTTATCGTAAATTATCTGGGTGAGTCCAATCTAATCATTCAGTTCAGTTCAGTTCAGTCGCTCAGTCCTGTCCGACTTTTTGCGACCCCATGAATCACAGCACGCCAGGCCTCCCTGTCCATCACCAACTCCCGGAGTTCACTCAAACTCATGTCCATCGAGTTGGTGATGCCATCCAGCTGTCTCATTCTCTGTCGTCCCCTTCTCCTCCCGCCCCCAACCTTTCCCAGCATCAGAGTCTTTTCCAGTGAGTCAACTCGTCGCATGAGGTGGCCAAAGTATTGGAGTTTCAGCTTTAGCATCAGTCCTTTCAACAAACACCCAGGATTGATCTCCTTTAGAATGGACTGGTTGGATCTCCTTGCAGTCCAAGGGACTCTCAAGAGTCTTCTCCAGCACCACAGTTCAAAAGCATCAATTCTTCGGCAATCAGCTTTCTTCACAGTCCAACTCTCACATCCATACATGACCACTGGAAAAACCATAGCCTTGACTAGACGGACCTTTGTTGGCAAAGTAGTGTTTCTGCTTTTTAATATACTATCTAGGTTGGTCATAACTTTCCTTCCAAGGAGGAAGCATTTTTTAATTTCATGGCTGCAATCAGCATCCACAGTGATTTTGGAACCCCCCAAAATAAAGTCTGACACTCTTTCCACTGTTTCCCCATCTATTTTCCGTGAAGTGATGGGACCAAATGTCATGATCTTTGTTTTCTGAATGTTGAGCTTCAAGCCAACCTTTTCACTCTCCTCTTTCACTTTCATCAAGAGGCTTTTGAGTTCCTCTTCACTTTCTGCCATAAGGGTGGTGTCATCTGCATATCTGAGGTTATTGATATTTCTCCCGGCAATCTTGATTCGGAGCCCATTAAGACTTCTAACTCACATAATGATAGAATTAAACATTCATGTTGTTTTAAGTCACAAAATATGTGGTCAGTTGGTATTGCAGTGATAGAAAAATAATACTGTTTCCCTTGAAGGCTCTTAAATTTAAGGAAAGAACAAGAGATAGAAGGTGACATAATAGACCAGAAACGCTCATGAATATGTTGTTTTTTATTTCCAGTTCTTGAAAATTCAGTGAGGAGCTCAGTGTCCTAAAATGAAAGGGAGGAATCGGATATCTGCCAATGTTAGTGCTGTGGGAGTGTGTAATTTCCTTGGTTCTCTCTCACTGCAGCAAAAATTTGCAGACCAGTGTTACAGATCAGAGTTTTACTCAGCACGCAAGGACAGTACACCCTCTCTCCTTGGAGGCATGAGGGCGGGCGACTCCCAAGGAGAGGTCTCAACCTCTTTTTATATGGTTTGTCTCCTCACCTTGAGCTTGCCCTGTGTAAGTTGGGCTAGCCAGGAGGGCTGTTTGTTTCACCTGAGGTTCTCATTCTGATCCTAGGATATTCTTTTGTTCCATTATCATGGGGTTTTTCCTTTCTTTGTCTTTTAGTCACTGCCTTTTTGAACTCCTTTTTCCTATTCTAACTACCTAACATTAGAATACAAGAAGAGGTCACTATCCTAATCATGATGTCAAACTAATGGTCCATAGAGGAAAAGCCCCACTTTCATAGGGACTTAGGGAGATAAAAACCCTTGTTGAGCTGAGGTCTAGGAAAGAAGTAGGGTAAATTGTTACAAGCCTAGGAGATGGTTGGCTCAATACCAGAACTATTTTTTACTAACTTTATAAATTCGGGCAACCCCTCTACCCACCAAACTGCTCTAAACTTCAGTTTCCTCACTGGTCAAATGATAATATTAAAGGTAATTTACCAATTTGGATACCAAAAAACTTATGCATACAAATCCTCAGCACAAGTCCATGCACAGAGAAGGTATTAAATAACCACTTGCCATTTTTAGTTATCATTATTCTTATTGGAAAAGAACTGTGATTCCTGAAGTCCAGCAAAGTAAAACAGTGTGGCCACAGGGATTTATTTTTTTGATCAATCCTAAGATTTCATTATGTATCAGACACTGCTTTAGGCACTGAAGATAGAGCAGGGAATAAAATGGGCACAATCCTGCCCTCACTGAGCTTCCAGTCTCCCAAACAAGAGTATTTTTTAAATGATGGGTTTATTTAATGTTTGTCATAAATAATAAATGATGAAAATATAATAAGCTCTTTTAGTACATTTATCATATTATACATAAAATTCTTAATGTGTGATCATTATAAAAATAATAATACATAAATATTTATTGAGGATTCTTATTATACTGTTAACAGAAGACAACAGAGTGTCATTGAATAATGTCAGAAAGACAACAGGTGAATTATTATGATTAGTGGACAATTTGGGGAGGTGTTCTGTTTTGTCACTGTCATTTCTATGGGCCCAAGTTCATTATTAGAAATAAGTTGTTAAAATTTCAAAAATTGTTAAAGATAAAACTAGACATAAAAAAAATCTCAGCTCACCCAAGCAGCAAGTAAGGTTAAAATGATTTATATTAAAAGGGAAATTTTTTTTAATTTCCCCAAATAGTATATACAAAGAGTTCAGTTCAGTCAGTTCAGTCGCTCAGTCGTGTCCGACTCTCCGCGACCCCATGAATCACAGCACGCCAGGCCTCCCTGTCCATCACCAACTCCGGGAGTTCACTCAAATTCATGTCCACAGAGTCGGTGATGCCATCCAGCCATCTCATTCTCCGTCGTCCCCTTCTCCTCCCGCCCCCAACCTTTCCCAGCATCAGAGTCTTTTCCAGTGAGTCAACTCGTCGCATGAGGTGGCCAAAGTATTGCAGTTTCAGCTTTAGCATCAGTCCCTCCAATGAACATCCAGGATTGATCTCCTCTAGAATGGACTGGTTGGATCTCCTTGCAGTATAAGGGACTCTCAAGAGTCTTCTCCAACACCACAGTTCAAAAGCATCGATTCTTCGGCGATCAGCCTTCTTCACAGTCCAACTCTCACATCCATACATGACCACGGGAAAAACCATTGCCTTGACTAGACGGACCTTGGTTGGCAAAGTAATGTCTCTGCTTTTTAATATACTATCAAGGTTGGTCATAACTTTCCTTCCAAGGAGCAAGCGTCTTTTAATTTCATGGCTGCAGTCAGCATCTGCAGTGATTTTGGAGCCCAAAAAAACAAAGTCTGACACTGTTTCCACTGTTTTTCCATCTATTTCCCATGAAGTGATGGGACCAGATGCCATGATCTTTGTTTTCTGAATGTTGAGCTTCAAGCCAACCTTTTCACTCTCCTCTTTCACTTTCATCAAGAAGCTTTTGAGTTCCTCTTCACTTTCTGCCATAAGGGTAGTCTCATCTGCATATCTGAGGTTATTGATATTTCTCCCGGCAATCTTGATTCCAGCTTGTGCTTCTTCCAGCCCAGCGTTCCTCATGATGTACTCTGCATATAAGTTAAATAAGCAAGGTGACAATATACAACCTTGACGTACACCTTTTCCTATTTGAAACCAGTCTGTTGTTCCATGTCCAGTTCTAACAGTTGCTTCCTGACCTGCATACAGGTTTCTCAAGAGGCAGGTCAGGTGGTCTGGGATTCCCATCTCTTTCAGAATGTTCCACAGTTTATTGTGATCGACACAGTCAAAGGCTTTGGCATAGTCAATAAAGCAGAAATAGATGTTTTTCTGAAACTCTCTTGCTTTCTCCATGATCCAGCGGATGTTGGCAATTTGATCTCTGGTGCCTCTGCCTTTTCTAAAACCTGCTTGAACATCTGGGAGTTCACGGTAAAAGTTCCTTATTTTAGAGTTCTGTAGCTGAAGGAAGTAGGGTTATCAGGACCAGACAAGAGAGAATCAGGAAGCAAGAAATTCAACACCTACACTGTTTAGGGCCAGTACCAACCCAAACATGGGCAAGGAACAGAATAGAAGTTCCTTAAAGGTTGGTGACTTGTATGAAGGCATAATTCGAACAATTATAAGCATTGTTCAAAGACAAGTGATAGCAAACTTTGTTCCTTATATACTCCTTTAAAAGACTTAATCTTTGCCTATCCAATGAAATTACATAGCTGCTTATTATGGCCTTCATTGGCATTTTCTTGATCACTAATGAGGCTGAACAAGTTTTCATGCATTTTTTAGCCCTATGAGTTTCCTCTTCTCTAAATTGCTTCATGCCTATTCATGTCTTTAGCCCATTTTTCTATTGAATTTTTTGAGATCTTTTTGATTTGTAGAAAGTTCTTTATATAACTGTGGGGAGGTTTTAAATTATAAATATAATTTCCTTTATAGTTGTAGAGTTATTCAAATATTGTATTTCATACTGAGTAAGATGTGGTAGTTTATGTTTTTTGAGGGAGTAGTCCATTTCATCTCCATTGTCAAATTTAGGTGTAGAGTTCGATTTTTGTATGTGTATGTTGGAGTTTGTTCATAGTGTTACGAATTATCCTTTTGATGTGTGCAGAGTCTGTGGTAATATCCTGTTTCCTTCCAGATATTAGTGATTTATGTCTTATCTTTTTCTATTGTTAGTTTTGTTCTAATGCCAATTTTGTTGAACCAACCCTTTGTCTTATTGATTTTTTCCTGTTGTTTTTCTCTTTTCAATTTCATTGACTTGTGCTTTCCTCTTTGCTTTTTGGTCTCTTATGCTGACTTTCAATTTTTTTTTTTCTGTTCTTTTTCTAGGTTCTTGAGGCAGGAGTTTAGAGATTACTGATTTGAGACTTTTCCTTTTTTCTAATGCACACATTTAGTGCAATAAACTTCCCTCTCGATGTCACTTTAGTCGTGTCTCCCTAGTTTTCAAATGTTGTATTTTTATTTTCATTCAATATATTTAAAAAAATTTTTTATCTTGAGATTTTCTCATGACTCATGAATAATTTAGAAGTATGTGGTTTTGTTTCTGAATATTTAGAGATTTTCATCTTGTCTCTCTATTATTAATTTCAAGTAGATTCCAATATAGGCAGAGAACACATTTTATATGATTTAAATTCTTTAAAAGTTTTGTTTTATAACCCTGGATATGGTCTATCTTGGTATGTTTTCTGTGGGTATGTGTTAAATAGAGTGTTATTTAAGTTTCAGTCAGATCCTTTCAGTAGATGGTGTTGTTGAATTCTACATCATTGCTGATTTTCTGTCTAGTCAAGTTTTGAGAGAGTGAAGTTGGTGCTCCCACCAATAAATGTAGATTTGTCTATTTCTCCTTTAAATTCTATAAGTTTTGCTTCACATATTTTTTAGTAATGTTGCTTGGTCATCCACATTGAGAATTGTTGAGTAACTCTTCTATTACTATATAATCTCCTCTGTCTCAGGTAATTAGCTTTGATGTTAAAATAGCCACTCTTGCTTTTCTTTGATTAATATTAGCATGATATATCTTTTTTCCATGCTTTCAATTTCAACTTGAATTATCTTTAATCTGATTGATAGAAGATAATCTGTAATGTCAACACTAAGATGGCTGAAATGTTAGAATTATCTGAAAAAAATACTCTAAGTAGCTATGATAAAAAGAAGTTGCTTAACAGAGCAATTAGAAACATACTTGAAATAAATGAGAAAATAGAAAGTCTCAACCAAAAATAGAAAGGCAATGCCAAAGAATGCTCAAACTACCGCACAATAGCAGTCATCTCATACGCTAGTAAAGTCATGCTCAAAATTCTCCAAGCCAGGCTTCAGCAATATGTGAACCGTGAACTCCCAGATGTTCAAGCAGGTTTTAGAAAAGGCAGAGGCACCAGAGATCAAATTGCCAACATCCACTGGATCATGGAGAAAGCAAGAGAGTTCCAGAAAAACATCTATTTCTGCTTCATTGACTATGCCAAAGCCTTTGACTGTGTGGATCACAATAAACTGTGGAACATTCTGAAAGAGATGGGACTACGAGACCACCTGACCTGCCTCTTGAGAAACCTGTATGCAGGTCAGGAAGCAACTGTTAGAACTGGACATGGAACAACAGACTGGTTCCAAATAGGAAAAGGAGTACGTCAAGGTATATATTGTCACCCTGCTTATTTAACTTATATGCAGAGTACATCATGAGAAACTCTGGACTGGAGGAAGCACAAGCTGGAATCAAGATTGCTGGGAGAAATATCAATAACCTCAGATATGCAGATGAGACTACCCTTATGGCAGAAAGTGAAGAGGAACTCAAAAGCCTCTTGATGAAAGTGAAAGAAGAGAGTGAAAAGGTTGGCTTGAAGCTCAACATTCAGAAAACAAAGATCATGGCATCTGGTCCCATCATGTCATGGGAAATAGATGGGGAAACACTGGAAACAGTGTCAGACTTTATTTTTTGGGGCTCCAAAATCACTGTGGGTGCTGATTGCAGCCATGAAATTAAAAGATGCTTATTCCTTGGAAGGAAAGTTATGACCAACCTAGATAGTATATTAAAAAGCAGAGATATTACTTTGCCAACAAAGGTCCTTCTAGTCAAGGCTATGGTTTTTCCTGTGGTCATGTATGGATGTGAGAGTTGGACTGTGAAGAAGGCTGATCGCCGAAGAATTGATGCTTTTGAACTGTGGTGTTGGAGAAGACTCTTGAGAGTCCCTTTTACTGAAAGGAGATCCAACCAGTCCATTCTAAAGGAGATCAATCCTGGGTGTTCATTGGAAGGACTGATGCTAAAGCTGAAACTCCAATACTTTGGCCACCGCATGCGACAAGTTGACTCACTGGAAAAGACTCTGATGCTGGAGGGATTGGGGGCAGGAGGAGAAGGGGACGACAGAGAATGAGATGGCTGGATGGCATCACCAACTCAATGGACATGAGTTTGAGTGAACTCCGGGAGTTGGTGATGGACAGGGAACTCTGGCGTGCTGTGATTCATGGGGTCGCAAAAAGTCGGACACGACTGAGCAACTGAACTGAACTGAACTGAACTGAAGGAGAAACTAATGAAAATTTTAGAACTGACAACTATACTAACAGAAATTAAAAAAAAAAAAAATTCAGATAGCTCAATACCAGACTGAAAAGGGCAGAGGAAAGAATCAGTGAACTGGAAGGTAGAATAGTAGAAATTACCCGGTATGAAAAACAGAGAGAAAATAAGCTGAAAAGAATTAACAGAGTCTTAAAAATCTATGGGACTATAGTAAAAGGTCTAAGATTCATGTCATCAGTTCTGGTAGGAGAAGTTAAAGATTATAAGGATGAGAAGAATTTGAAGAAATAATGGCTTAAAACTTTCCAAATTTGGCAAGAGACGTATAGCCTAGCTTCAAGAAGAGAAACTCTAACAGAATCCAAAGAAACCCACACCAAAACACGTAATTAACCTTCTGAAAACTAAATACAGAAAAAATTTTAAAGCAGCCAGAGAAAAAACAATACCTTATCCATAGGAGAAAAAACAAAACAAAACAATTAATATGACAGTGTATTTCTCACAAGAAACCAGGAATGCCAGAAGAAAATAGTCCAATATTTTTCAAATGCTAAACGAAATGTAATATTAACCCAGAATCCTATACCCAGTGAAAATATCCTTCAAGAATGAAGAATAAAATCAAGACATTCTCACTTGAAGGAAAACAAAGATAACTTGTGCTCTGCAGACCTGCCATTAAAAATAAAGACTAAAGGAACCAGGTAAGGCTTTGTTAAAAAACATTTAAAGACAAAGTATTAGTCAGTGTCACCTAGAGCAAGCAATAACAATGCAGCAAGCAATGGACTAACTAAAAATTTTGAGAAGGCTGAGAAATGAGGGACTTTTGGTGAATAAAGCTTTAAAAAGCTTCTGTTTATTCCTAGGAACCCAGCTGGCCTCTTATATGCCTAAATCTAGGTGCACATTGGAAAAAGACTTGAGAAAGGCCTAAACGCTTGTACCTTCAGCTGAAAGTATGATCAGGGAAAATGTGAATATCACCTCTTCTGGAGACTTCCCTGACTCTCCCCTCAGGGTCCCCAAAGCACTTTATGTGCTTACCCATTAACTATGTGACCTGGGCACATTTCCTTATTCTGTATAAATCCCAGTTTCTTCTCTGTAGAATAGGAATAAAAATAGCAAGATACTTCCCATCTGCTCAGGTTGTTGTGAGAAGAAAACAGGTTAAGGCACATTGGAAGTACTGTTGTTATTAATTAGCCTGATATGTGAATAGCATGCTCCTCAAAGCAGGGACTTTGCATCCCTAGGACAGAGCACCCAGCTATGAACTCAGTAAACATCGATTGACCCATCCACCTGGAGGGGTCCTTTCAGATCACTTTCCAGCTCTCTCACTTCATAGATGGGTTTGCTGCAGACCAGAAAGACGGAATTTGTTCAGAGACCCTAGCTAAGAGACGAGGGAGCCAGGCCTCTGATACCAGAAGAATTCTCTCCGCTCTTTCTCAGGTGGCTTCGTGTGCTCACAAATTCAGAGACTCATTTTTCTCTTCCCTGGCAAAACTCTGTGAAACCTGTTGATTAAGTGAAACCTAATGATTAAGTGACAGCAAGAAAGGGTTGTTCTTTCTCTGGGCAAAGAGAGATGATTTTAAACTCTGCCTGGGGCAACATTTCTGTGGGACGATGCTGTGGGGGCAGCTGCTGCAACAGCAGGGGCTGCATGGAACCACCAGGAAGCCCCTTCCAGCACCGGATCTT
Source organism: Moschus berezovskii (assembly GCF_049115385.1). Classification (NCBI taxonomy): domain Eukaryota; kingdom Metazoa; phylum Chordata; class Mammalia; order Artiodactyla; family Moschidae; genus Moschus; species Moschus berezovskii. Next base: position 50,079,038 of record NC_142466.1, on the reverse strand, counting down.
ATCCCACACCCTCTCCCCTCTGTGGTCCCATAAATCGCTCCAGAGGGTATGCCAGACTAGACTGATGTGTGGGGTTTTGGTGTCCCTGACAGTCTTTCAGCTGAGTTATTACCAATAGATCGTGAACATATGCATTTCACACATATGAAGTGAGACTCTGGAATTTGTCCAGACTCATCAAAATTGAAGACGGAGGCAAAGTTTGTGACCCAAAGATGAGAATCTGGAGAGCTGCTGGAATACCTCATTTCCCATGTTTTAATCTTCTCTATTTTTTTTAAAACAAAGGTCTTTTTGTTGTTTTCTTATTTAATATTGAATAGACACTTCTGAAGCATTTGATAGAAAGAGCCTCATGTAGTATAAAAACTGTCATTTTTCAATGAAGTCTCTTACGTTTTAGCTCCCATGCTAAGTAACAGGCTGTGTAACTCAGGAAAGTGGCTTAACTTTTCTGATTCTTAGTTTTCTCATCTGAGTGATAGAAGTCTTTGGTTTCTAAGATCCCTTCCAGTGTTAACATCAGGTTTCCAAATCCACTCCATTATGCTTTGAAATCTTTGTGAAACTCCTGTGTTCCTATGGCTGGCATTTGTGCCATCTTCCCCATGTCATATAGAAGGGGGAGGGAGGAAAATACAACATTGGTGTCTATTCTGTAACAGACATGGTGATGTAGGAGAAAGAAACAGATCAAGATTTAAATCTTATCCTTGCCAGTAATATTCTATGCGGCTGTAACTTAATTACAGAGTAAATACATAATCTTCTTAGCTTGGTGAATTATATTTACATTAATTAAGTTTAAGTATGTATACATATATATACATATATGTACACATGTGTGTGCTTGCCAAGTCACTTCAGTTGTGTCTGACTCTTTGTGACCCTATAGACCATAGCCCACCAGGTCCATGGGGTTCTCCAGGAAAGAATACTGGAGTGGGTTGCCATGCCCTCCTCCAGAGGATATCCCCAACCTAGGGATCAAACCTGCATTTCTTACAACCCCTACATTGGCAGATGGGTTCTTTACCACTAGCACTACCTGGAAAGCCCTTATATACACATATATATGTGTGTGTCAGTCACTTTGTTGTGTCTGACTCTTTGCAGCCCCATGGACTGTAGCCTTCCAGGCTCCTCTGCCCATTGAATTCTTCAGGCAAGAATAGTTGGAATGGGTTGCTATTCCCTTCTCCAGGGGATCTTCCCAACCAAGGGATTGAACCCTGGTCTCTCGCATTGCAGGCAGATTCTTTACCATCTGAGCCACCAGAGAATCCCATATATACATATATATACATATATATGTATATATATATATAGAGAGAGAGAGAGACAAGTGACAAGTGAAAGTTGATCAGTCATGTCCGACTCTTTGTGACCCCATGGACTATACAGTCCATGGAATTCTCCAGGTCAGAATACTGGACTGGGTAGTCTCTCCCTTCTCCAGGGGATCTTCCCAACCCAGGGATCGAACCCAGGTCTCCCACACTGCAGGCGGATTCTTTACCAGCTGAGCCACGAGGAAAGCCCAAGAATACTAGAGTAGGTAGCCTATCCCTTCTCCTGCGGATCTTCCAGACCCAGAAATCGAACTGGAGTCTCCTGCCTTGCAGGCAGATTCTTTACCAACTGAGCTATCAGGAAAGCCCCTACATATATATAGAGGAAGCCTATATATATATATATATATATAAAGGAGGAAGACCAACAGTATTTAGTGAGCCCCTATTAACTATTGGTTTTCCTCCTATTGCTGTTTTTGCCCCTCAGTAGGGATTCAGGCCCCACTCCAGTACTCTTGCCTGGAAAATCCCATGGATGGAGGAGCCTGGTGGGCTGCAGTCCATAGGGTCGAGAAGAGTCGGACACGACTGAGCGACTTCACTTTCACTTTTCACTTTCACGCATTGGAGAAGGAAATGGCAACCCACTCCTGCATTCTTGCCTGGAGAATCCCAGGGACAGGGGAGCCTGGTGGTCTGCCGTCTATGGGGTCGCACAGAGTTGGACACGACTGAAGCGACGCAGCAGCAGCAGCAGCAGGGATTCAGGCGAATAGGTGGCAGCTTGCCAGTCCTCTCTGTTCTTGAAAAGATCTAGAGTTTCTCGTGCTTTTGTCTTGGGCTCTCCTGGCGACCCATCTCTTGAGTCAGCCTCTCTGCTTGCGGACAGCTGAACTGAAATCAGACTTTGGATGGTTTCTCTGGCAGTCCTGTGTTCTATAACCAAGGGAAATGCATTCCACACATAATTTAATCATTATTTCAAGTTGGGCATAACAAACACTCCAACTGGGTAGAATGTGCTTTGGATGTGTAATATCCAAGTTAAGGATGATCTACAAATGTCAGGTCAACTCACACCTTTTAATTCGCAAAAGGTGGGCATTGGGAGAAACTAGCAGTTTGCAAATGTCTCTCTGAGACCTTCTTACTGTAGAATATTGAGGCAATTACATGAGAATTGGGTCATCTTCCCTTCTTTAGGTTTTGTCATTTTTAATGTATTCTCCATCCTGCCCTGTAGGCAATTCTGTTGGACTTCTGCTTCCAAGAAAATTTTTGAAGCAATTCTTATTCTGATCAATTCTCATTCTGATCTGCCTCAGTCACAGAATTTCTTTAGTCTCTTGCTGACCTGGGATTACTTGCTGTGTTGCTTGAGAGTAATTTGCTCAATAACAAACTCATTAGGATACCTCAACCATCACCTTGCATTTAAGTAATCCAGCCTTGATCACAGAATCACAGGCATCTGGGGAGGAGAGAGAGATGAGGGATTCTGCATCCTTAAATTCATGTGACTGCTTCTCTGGCAGGAGATAGTCTATCCCACAGATTATTCATCTACCTGCTGAATTTGAGGGGCTGAGTAATGTGCTGACCATGGAGTCTGTGTACCTCACAATTTTATTTGGGTTCTTACACAATGTCCCCCTTCAGCACAGGAGCATGGATGTTTCACCAAAAAGTTATTTTTATCCTTGGTTGTTATAAGCATTTAATTTCTCAAGGAAATATTTAATTGAAAGAAATATAATATGAAATAGATTGGAACTTCCTGTCCTGAGGGCAGTTGGGAAAGGTGTATTGCTTGCCAAAATGTTTTTTGGGAGGAACGTTTAAACCAAAATTTAAAATGAGTATGAAAATTGCTCTCTTCCTTCTCTTCCCCCAACTCTGTTCCTACAGATTTCTGAGAAGAGGAAAGAAGAAGAGGAAATAAATGCATCTGTCTTTCTGTTTAATCATATTTGGACACAACAGTGTTTCAGCTCCTCTAGAACTTGATTTATTGGCTTTTTAAAATGTATGATATTTTTTTGTTTTTGAAAGATATTTTAAATATCTTGTTATTTGTGCTTTTTACATGCTGGTACATAAAAGAGAAATTTTATATATTCATATTTGATTCATATGATGATCTCAAAGCACTCAGTGAGTAGACCTTATAGAAACCAGCTTTCTCTATTGATGAAGGGGAATCTACCTCCTCTTGCCAGAGCAGAGTCTGAGCCCAGGAAAATAGCATGTGAAAGCCTTCCTTTCACAGCTGCCCTTAGCTCTCAGCCAGCAACTCATGCATACTGCTCTCCTCCAAAAACACTGTGGCTTGGCAATTGCAAAACATCAGGACAGCCTTGATCAATAAATATCAAATCTTAGTAAGTTACTGCAATTTACATGTGTGTGTGTACAGAATGTTCTCCTGAGTGGAATAGCATACTCCTGAATGGAGTCTGCTTGGGTAGGACCCGCACAGGGCAGGTCGAGTTGTGCCATAAAAGAGTGGAGAAGGTGGAGTAGTTATGGACCTATTCTACCTGCTCGTTGGTTAAGGGTCCCCCTCCCATGGAGCATGAAACCCAGCACTTCCCAACCTGCTCTGTGGCTGCCTAAGCATGTTCTTTCAAGCAGAGTTGCAGGTGCTCATAGTAAGGTAGTAAGATGCTACCCTGAGGTCCTAGGATAAGTGCCAAATAGCCAAATACAGAATACTAGAAACACCTGCTACATATTCATCCAGTGTGGTAGGAAAAGGGAGTTGGACTGGAAACAAGGAGTAGCTATGAGTTGTGAGGTGATATAAATGCTCCAACTAAATGGACAGGGCTCCAAACCCCACTAATGTTCATGGCACAATCATTTACTCAGTGCTGTAGGAGTTAAAATATCACTTTAAAAAACTAAAGTATAGTTGATGTACAATATTGTGTTGGTCTCAGGTGTAGAGCAGAGATTCAGATATATATATATATATATGCACACACCTTCTTTTTCATATTTTCCATTGTGGTTTACTCTAGGATATTGAATGTAGTTCTCTGTGCTATTCAGTAAGGGCTTCCCTGGTGGCTCAGACAGTAAAGAAGTAAAGAATCTGCCCACAATGTGGGAGACCTGGGGTTCGACCCCTGGGTTTGGAAGATCCCCTGGAGAAGGGAACTGCTCCCCATGCCAGTATTCTTGCCTTAGAGTTCCATGGACAGAGAAGCCTGGCAGGCTACAGTCCCTGGGGTTGCAAAGAACAGGACACAATTGAGCAGCTTTCACACATTCAGTAAATTCTTACTGCTTAACTATTTCACACGTGGTAGTTTTTATCTGTCCACCTTATACTCCTAAATTGTTCTTCCCTCCCTCACTTTCCCGTTTGTTAACCATAAGTTTGTTTTGCATGTCTGTGTGTTTGTTTCTGTTTTGTATGTAGATTCATTTGTATAATTTTTTTAGCTTCCACATGTAAGTGATATCATATGATATTTGTCTTTTTCTGCCTGACTTACTTCACTAAGTATAATATTCTCTAGGGCCATTGCTGCAAATGACAATATTTCCTTCTTTTTATGGCTAAATAATATTCCACATACTTAAGCCAATAGTCTGTTGATGGGTGCTTGGGATATTACCATGTCCAGGTTTTTGTAAATAGTGCAATTATGAACATTGGAGTGTATATATCTTTTCCAATTAGTTTTAGTTATTTCCAGATAGGTGGTGCTAATGGTAAAGAACCCTCCAGCCTGTGCAGGAGACATTAAGAGCTGCAGGTTTCATCCCTGGGTTGAGACGATCCCCTGGAAGAGGAAATGACGACCCATTCCAGTATTCTGGCCTGGAGAATCCCATAGACAGAGGAGCCTGGTGGGATAGAGTCCATAGAATCACAAAGGGTCAGACACAACTGAAAGGACTTAGCATGCATAGCATACCCAAGAGTGAGATTGCTGGATCGTATGATAGCTCTACTTTTAGTATTTTTAAGAAACCTCCATGCTGTTTTACACAGTGGATGCAACAATTTACTGTCCCACCATAGTGAGACTTTGCTGTGAAAAAGCTTTTCAGTTCAATTAAGTCCTATTTGTTTATTTTTGCTTTTATATCTTTTGCCTTGGGTTATTGATCTAGAAAAATATTGCTATGATGTATATCTGATAATGTTTTACCTATGGTCCTTTCTAGGAGTTTTACAGTGTTGTGTCTTATAGTTCTATCTTTAATCCATTTTGAGTTTATATTTGTGTATGGTGCAAATAGGGAATTTTCTAATTTCATTGATTCACATGTAACTTTCCATCTATTCCAACATCAGTTGCTGAAGAGACTCTCTTTTCTCCATTGTGTGTTCTTGCCTCCTTGGTTGTATATTAATTGATATGTAACCTTATTTTTGCTTTCTATTCTATTCCATTGACCTGTATGTCTCTTTTGTGCCAATACCGTGATAATTTGATTAATGTAGCTTTGTAATATAGTCTGAATCTGGGAGAGTTATGCCTCCAGGTTTGTTCTTTTCTTCCTGCTCAAGATTGCTTTATAGGTTCCATATAAATTCTAGGATTATTTGTTCTAGTTCTGTGAAAAATATCATGACTACTTTTTATAGGAATTGCATTAAATCTGTAGATTAAATTCTTATGTAGTAATTTAATGTTTTGTAAGTATGACCATTGGAAAGATTCATACACAAAGATCATGTTGGATTCATCCCAGGGTCACAAGTTCACAAGGATGGCTCAATATGCAAATCCATCAGTGTGATACTACATCAACAAAACCCACATGTTTATCTCAATACAATAGACACAGAAAAAGCATTTGACAAAATTCAGCATCTGTTCATGACAAAAACTCTCACGAAAATCAGTACATAAGGATCATATATTAACATAATGAAAGCCATTTACTACAGAGCTCAGTTGAGTTCAGTTCAGTTGCTCAGTCATATCCAATTCTTTGCAACTCCATGGACTGAAGCATGCCAGGCTTCCCTGTCCATCACCAGCTCCTGAAGCTTGCTCAAACTCGTGTCCATTGAGTCGATGATGCTATCCAACCATCTCATTGTGTGTCACCCGCTTCTCCTGCCTTCAGTCTTTCCCAGCATCAGGGTCTTTTCCAATGAGTCAGTTCTTTGCATCAGGTGGCCAAAGTATGGGAGTTTTATCTTTAGCTTCAGTCCTTTCAGTGAATATTCGGGACTGATTTCCTTTAGGTTTGACTGGTTTGATCTCCTTGCAGTCCAAGGGACTCTCAGGAGTCTTCTCCAACACCACACAGTTCAAATGCATCAATTCTTTGGCACTCAGTTTTCTTTATAGTCCAGCTCTTGCATCCATACATGACTACTGGAAAAACAGTAGCTTTGAGTAGACAGACCTTTATCAGCAAAGTAATGTCTCTGCTTTAATATAGCTTTTCTTCCAATGAGCAAGCATCTTTTAATGTCAAGGCTACAGTCACCATCTGCAGTGATTTTAGAGCCCCCCAAAATAAAGTCTGTCACTGTTTCCATTGTTTCCCCACCTATTTGCCATGAAGTGATGGGACTGGATGCCATGACCTTTTTTTTTTTGAATGTTGAGTTTTACGCCGACTTTTTCACTCTCCTCTTTCACTTTCATCAAGAGGCTCTTTAGTTCCTCTTCACTTTCTGCCACAAAGGTGGTGTCATCTGCATATCTGAGGTTATTGACATTTCTCCTGGCAATCTTGATTCCAGCTTGTGCCTCATCCAGCCCGCCATTTTGCATGGTGTATTCTGTATATAAATTAGATAAGCAGGGTAACAATATACAGCCTTGACATACTCCTTTCCTGATTTGAAACCAGTCCATTGTTTTATGTCCGGTTCTAATTGTTGCTTCTTGACCTGTATGCAGATTTCTCAGGAGGCAGGTCAAGTGGTCTGGTATTCCCATCTCTTGAAGAATTTTGCACAGTTTTTTGTGATCCACATAGTCAAAGACTTTGGCATAGTCAATAAAGCAGAAGTAGATGTTTTTCTGGAACTCTCTTGCTTTTTCCATGATCCAGCGGATGTTGGCAATTTGATCTCTGGTTCCTCTGCCTTTTCTAAATCCAGCTTGACCATCTGGTAGTTTACGGTTCATGTACTATTGAAGCCTGGCTTGGAGAGTTTTGAACATTGCTAGCAGGTAAGATGAGTGCAACTGTGCAGTAGTTTGAACATTCTTTGGCATTGCCTTACTTTGGGATTGGAATGAAAACTGACCTTTTCCAGTCCTTTGGCCACTGTTGAGTTTTCCAAATTTGCTGGCATATTGAGTGCAGCACTTTAGCAGCAGCATCTTTTAGGATTTGAAATGGCTCAATTGAGATTCCATCACCTCCACTAGCTTTGTTCATAGTGATGCTTCCTAAAGTCCACTTGACTTTCACATTCAGGATGTGAAAATGACATTTGCATTCCAGGGTGTCTGGCTCTAGATGAGTGATCACACCATTATGGTTATCTGGGTCATGAAGATCTTTTTTGAACAGTTCTTCTGTGTATGCTTGCCACCTCTTCTTAATATCTTCTGCTTCTATTAGGTCCGTACCATTTCTGTCCTTTATTGTGCCCATCTTTGTGTGAAATGTTCCCTTGGTATCTCTAGTTTTCTTGATGAGATCTCTAATCTTTCCCATTCTGTTGTTTTCCTCTATTTATTTTCATTGGTTACTGAGGGCTCAAACAAATCCTTTTGTACACAAGGAACCAGAGACCCACAGAGACTGAGCCAGACCTGCCTTTGAGTGTTTGTCTCCTGCGGAGGTATGGGTCATCACTGGCCTGCCACAGGGGCAGGGACTCTGGGTGCAGCAGGTCTGGGTCACGCGGTGTGTGCATAAGCCCTTGTGGAGGAGGTTGCCGTTAACCCACCATAAAGCCGCTGAACAGATGACTCATAAACAGCGGAACAATTATACTAAAGAGCTAGCGCCGACATAATACTCATTGGTAAAGAGCTGAATGCTTTCCCACTAAATTCAACAATAAAACAGGGGTTTTTCTATTTAACATAGAATTGGAAGTCTTAGTCACACAGCAATCAGACAAGAAAAAAAAATGTATCTGAATTGGACAGGAAGAGGGAAAACTCACAATTTGCATATGACATGATACTCTGTAAGTGAACCCTAAGGTCTCCACACTAAGATGCTTACTTGGCACGACTGATGTGACTTAGCAGCAGCAGCAGCAGCAGTGATTTTTCTTTGACAAGCTTTCAGAGTTTTATTAGAAACATTTGAATTATAATTGTATCTCCTTAATGTAGACACAAAAATGCACCTGGCCTAAAGGTTGCTGCAGTGGAGGGCTTTAGTCTTCTCTCTTCTCTGCTTCAGGGCTTCCCAGGTGGCACTAGTGGTAAGGAATCTGCCTGGTAATGCAGGAGAAACAAGAGACTTGGTACATCCCTGAGTCAGAAGGATCACTGGAGGAGGAAATGGCAACCCACTCCAGTATTCTTGCCTGAAAAATTCCATGGACAGAGGAACCTGGTGGGCTGCAATCCACGGGGGTTGCAAAAATTTGGACACAACTGAGCAGCTGAGCATGTGTGTTTCTCTGGTGCCCGGTGAAATGGAGTAGACCAACGCTATTTTATATCTTGAGTTAACCTGATTATTAAGTAGGGTCCCAGGTGCTGAAAGCAGAGTTGCTATTGTGAAAGTAGGGAATGAGAAATGCCAGAGGTTGAGTACAAGACTGGATCTAAACCAGAAAGGCTGAGGGGATAGAAGAAAGAGACAAAGCAAACATTAGATCCAAGGAATCTAGCCACATTTCAGTGTGGCTCTAGAGCAAGGGTAAGTGACAAAAATGCAGTGGATTCCAAGATTGTGTTAAGAGTTAATTTCTAATTTTGTTAGTTGTGTCATATTATGCCTCTGGTATAATTTAAAATATTTAAGTCAAGTGGGAATTAAATCATATTTTAGGTAATAGTGATAATGTTATATGTTACAGTACAGAAAACAGGTATCTTACATTTTCCACATATCAATAAAATTTTTCATTTTTGCAAATAAATTCTAATCATGAAAACCAAACCTAAAAATGTTCTATAATAATGGTGGTTCAATTAGAATAGTGGATATATTTACACTTTCTTCCTGATGACTTAAAAAGATTTTTTTTTTCTTTTTGAGACAGCAGATAAAACACTCGCTTCCTCCGCATAACTACTTGAGAACAGCATTAATTCTGTTGTGACTGACCGCCGACTGCCTTCATTAACCAACCTACCCTGACCAGCAGAGCCACCTAGTGGTCATTATAGGAAACACTACAGTCCAGAGTTTACCACTGCTGCTGCTGCTAAGTCGCTTCAGTCGTGTCCGACTCTGCGAACCCATAGACGGCAGCCGACCAGGCTCCCACGTCCCTGGGATTCTCCAGGCAAGAACACTGGAGTGGGTTGCCATTTCCTTCTCCAATGCATGAAAGTTAAAAGTGAAAGTGAAGTCGCTCAGTCGTGTCCAACTCTTCGCGACCCCATGGACTGCAGCCTTCTAGGCTGCTCTGTCCACGGGACTCTCCAGGCAAGAGTACTGGAGTGGGCTGTCATTGAGTTTACCACAGGGCTTCCCAAATTCCAGCCTGCTGCATCTCCTGGGCAGAAACACGGATTGCTGCACCTGGTTCCTAGAGATTTCGAGTCAACAGGTGTAGAGTTGAGTTCAGTATGTTGGATTTCTAAGAGGTTCCCAGGTGATACAGTAAAGCAGAGCTGTTGGTCTGGGAATCATATTTTGAAAGCCACTGCTTCACCATAATGTTCTTTCTTTTAAGGGTGACATATGCAATTCTATGGTTTTCAATAAATTCACTGACCAGGGGTTAGTTACTTTCACACTTAAGGTCAGTCTCTTTTTCGCACGAACACAGACTTTTTCATGTAACTGCATTTTTGTAACATGTCTTGTCCACCTTTTACCTAAGACATCACAGAATTTTTTTCTCCTTTTCTTTTTTTTTCCCAGATGTAATTAAAATTAAAAAAAGAAAAAGGAAGAGCCTGACATGGTCTAATAAGCATGACTAGTTAACACATCTGGTTAAGTAAATAAAACTACAAGTTTTGTAACTTGCCAATTGCCATTATATCCTGAAGCCTTCGAAATGGTTGAATTATTTATATCTCCACTAAAGTTTCCACTGGTCTCCACATCTTCCTCTAATTAAAATGTTCCTCATCAAAAAATAATAATGTTGGAAAGCTTACTTTATCTTTTTACTGTTATTGACTGTACTTTGTGGAAAGCACAGTATAATATGAATACATTATGTGTTAAGATTTTGAGGAGCTGTAAGCATGATTTCTATTCTTATTTCTCCATGGGATAGGTCCTGCCTTCCAAAAATCCAGCTTATGAATGAACCTCTGAAACTGCTTATTTATAAGTTTAGGGCTGCCTATGCTCGTGGAAGACTTTGATAATTCAGATGTGTGCATCTGTAGCTATCACAGAGAGAACTCTCTTTGTAGTTAAAAAAAGCCACAAGTAGTAGAGAAGCATATCTTAGTGCTTAGTATTTTTAGTCACAACCCAAAGGGTTGTGAATCTGGGTTACTCCCTAAACTTGAGTCATCATGGTGGTATTCTTAAAGACCTTATCTTTTGTATTTTATCTCAGAAGCATTTTGAATCAACCCCTGCCCCTTGGTTGATTTCATCTTTTCAAAAAAAAAAAATAATAAACGCACATTTCGTGAGACGATGTGCAGGTCCCTCCGAGCCAGCATGGCAACCCCTCAGTCGCTTGCCTGAGCAATTGTGTCTCCCAGACGCTCCATGCAGAGCTTGAATGTCCCCTCAGTGGGAGCTCTGGGTGGAGATGAAAGGTGTGTGGAGGACACCATGGCCCACCTTCTCCACTGTCCCTGCATCCAGAGTAACTGTATAGGCCAAGTGAAAAAGTACTGGGGACTGATTTATAAACAAAGTCTTCCTTTGAAATTAGACAGACAAGTGGATTCAAAACAATTGTTTGTGTAAGCAAAACTGGGCATTCTTTATTTCTGGTAACAGCCAGGACTTTTGACACAGCAGAGCCGTGAGTGCAGGGCATTTATTCAGTGGAACCTTTGGGACTAGCAGTCTTAGATCTCTGGACCTCACAGAAATAAGGAAAACCATTCAGCATACTGAGGTGTTGTTGCTTCCTGTGTTTCAAGATTTCTTCCTGAAGAAAGATGGGCCATGATTCTGCTCTGCATTGAACCTGAGATCCAACTTCCAATGCGCAAGGTATGATAAGGTACAGGTTTATGGAACATAGATATTCAAGATCATGAAGGTATTAAAGACACTCTTGACCCCAGAGACACAAGACCTTGGAGGAAAACTTGGGAGTCAATACTCTGTTGTTTTCCAAATATCTCCCTCCTTACACTGAGGAGTCCAAAGATATTGGATTCTTAGTTTCTGATTGGGCGTGAGATCATTGGGAAAGAAGTTCTATGACTGACTGAGACTCAGGCTTTGGTGCTAAACTGTGCCCCATTGCCTTTGGGCAGAATGTTCTTTCTGTAGGCTCCTGTAGGGTAACTGAAGACTCCTCTCTGAGGGGCAAGTGCTGCACCGAGTACCACAGAGGATGCCAGTCAAGTTGTAATCAATACAATTTATATTTAAATTATCCACCATTATGCCTGCTTGAAATTCAAAGCCAAACTCATCAGTGGCAAAGATTGCATCATCTTATCAGGGAGAAGTTTCTTGTAACATTTTAGACTCATTACACTCTCGTATTTAATTTATATTGCTACCCAGTTTGAAATATCTTCAAATCAGATGTTTATGATAACCAAGCAGTCCAAAATGACCTCCAAAATCCTAGAGAAGCAGGGGAACCAGGGAAGCTTGACAAACTCTCCTGCCAAGAGCAAGGAATTTTTCCTTCATGCTTCTCTTTGCCTTCTTTGCCTTCAAGGAGGATTTCTGCTGGGTCACTGAGTTCTGCCTGCACTAGCTGGCTCAAACATCCTTGCACTGATGCCAGAGAGCCCAGGCAGAGCACCAAAGTGTCTCTCTGTCCAGCAGGCTGCACAGCTGTATTTATCATGGTGGGAGTAATACCAACATATGCAAAAAACAGCTGCTGCCTTCAGGTCTCCAGCACCCAAGAACAAAAATAAGTCCAACCAACCTAATATATTTTCCACTGTGTGTCCCACAAGTTTGAAAAGAGCTCCTTAAATTGCTTTTGTTTCCATTTTTATGGCCCCAGTGGGAAAATATCTATCAGATTTAGTATATGCGTTTTACTTTGTGGCATTTTGAGTTTCGACCATATCATCTGTAACGAAAACGGAGCAACCTTTAAAATAAAAAAAGAATTATAAACAAAAAACTCTTTGCCAGAGACATGGCCTGAACCAGTGCCAAAGATTTCAAGCTGGTGAACCAGCAAAGGAGTCAGATAAATCAGAATGAGCGTAACAGATCTGATCTATTTCAGTTCAGATTAACCTCTTTACTATGTCTTCAATGGCCAAAAACCCTGGGTTGCAGGAATAAAAATGTTTAACAGAGCAGAGCCTCTGGGGAAAGAAAAAATAAAAAAAGAGAAATTGCATAAAGGAAAGTGAGATGTGTGACCATAGTTATACATGACCTGACCATGGTGAGGATTGAGAGCAAGAGAGGGAAGGATTCTGTGCCAATCTGAGAACCAGATTTATTTCACTTGTATATAACAATTTCAGGTCCCAGTGACAGTTTACATTAGTTGGCAACAGCTGCTTGTAGGTAACAATCACATTGAACAGCCTCATAATGAACAACTGCAAATTCCACATTGGTGTTAATTGCATTTCATGCTCTTTGAAAGTCTCAGAAAGGCTGCGTGAAAAATATAGAACCAGGTTCTGCTTTTCTGATCTGCACTCCCAACCAGGATAAAGCCCTTTCCGCACCTTCAGAAGTAAGGTAAGTGGGTGGTAAGATGGTCACGAATCACGGACCAAGTGGGTCTTCACCTGGGCCAAGATGTCTGGGTATTTTCTAAGAATGGATGACACTTATTCAAGCCAAAGGATTTGTAAGCGATAGAGGAGTGCATTCCTGGGCTGACCGGGATGGAGTCAGGTTTTGTACAGGATAAGCAAGGGAAATAACATACAGGGTCCCCTTCTCTGTATCAGACAGCTTCCCTGATAGCTCAGTTGGTAAAGAATGCAGGAGACCCTGGTTCAGTTCCTGGGTCAGGAAGATCCACTGGAGAAGGGATAGGCCACCCACTCCAGTATTCTTGGGCTTCCCCTGTGTCTCAGCTGGTAAAGAATCCTGCAATGTGGGAGACCTGGGTTCGATCCCTGGGTTGGGAAGATCCCCAGAGAAGGGAAAGGCTACCCACTTCAGTATTCTGGCCTGGAGAATTCCATGGACTGTATAGTCCATGGGGTCGCAAAGAGTCGGACACGACTGAGTGACTTTCACTTTCACAACTTAAGCATCACAGTAATCGGAACAGTCCAATCTGAATCTAGGCCTGTAGGCTTTGGGTGAGTAAGTGTCCCTGGCTAGTGTTTCTCATACTCGTCCCGCCACCCCAAGTTTTACTGAGATATCACTGTCTGTAACATTGCATATGTTTAAGGTGTGCAACATAATGATTTATATATATATATATATATATGTATAATGATCACAATAAGTTTAGCTGACATCCCTCACCTCACAAAGTCATTTCTTGTGATGAGAACTTTTAACTTCTTATATGTTTGACATGCATATGAATTTATCGAGGATCTCACCAGTTGCAGATGCTGACTTAGCAGGTCGAGCATGGGGCCTCAGATTCTGTATTTCTTATGACCACTCAGGTGATGCCAGATGTTATAGCTTTGCAGACCATACGCCCAGTGCTGAGTTTTACAACCTTGAATTCTATTGAAATCTTGAACTCTCTGAGACAAGAGATGAGTTATGTCGGGTGGCACTCGTGATGCTAAATGCATCCTCGCAAAGGTGAGTTGGCCTAGATTCTGACACCTTTACTTTGTGACTCACTAGGGTTTTTCCAAAGAATTTATTGGGCTGCCTCCACAAGTGTTGTTTTCATTTCCACTGTAGACACTTTCTAATTTACTCATGGACACCCTGGAGAGAGCTGTGACAAAGCTTTGGATACGTGTGAAACTCTGTGACCCTTCTTCAGCTCTGTTATTCATAAGTATTACTTAGAGACAGGGAGATATAAGCTTCAAATATCCGCACATTTTCCCTTTTGAAGACCCCATTATTATTTAAAATATACGGAGAAGGCAAAAATTGTATGGCACCAAGCAAGAACTTTTAATTACTCATTGCAGTGTGAAATTTAGCACAGGATTTTCTCTTTTCCTTTACACAGTTTCTCAAGTTTTATGATAAGATCAAGACGCTTTACATGAATTTTTATAAATCAATATATAATATTAATTCCTGTATTTAATTTTATTACTATATTATATGAATTTTTACTATCAAAGATGTGTTTAGAAAATACTCCTATAACAAACTCATATGGTGTTTTTCTTCAAACCATGCAAACTATGTTTCCTTAGAGGTGCCTCTGCTGCTGCTGCTGCTAAGTCACTTCAGTCGTGTCTGACTCTGTGTGACCCCATAGACGGCAGCTGACCAGGCTCCGCCGTCCCTGGGATTCTCCAGGCAAGAACACTGGAGTGGGTTGCCATTTCCTTCTCCAATGTGTGAAAGTGAAAAGTGAAAGTGAAGTCGCTCAGTCGTGTCCGACTAGTAGCGACCCCATGGACTGCTCCCCAGAGGAGCCCACCAGGCTCCTCTGTCCATGCGATTTTCTAGGCAAGAGTACTGGAGTGGCTTGCCATTGCCTTCTCCGAGAGGTGCCTCTGTAGGATATCAAATTGTTGCTCTCCATAAGGTCAATGAAAATTCATGACCTAGTAGGGAGATTGGAGATAGATGCACCAACCTTTTGAGAAGTTTTCACAGATAGTGATAGTTGGAGACAATGAGATGGAAGAGATAACCTAGTGGGATCCTGAGATATGTCTCTGCTGCTGCTGCTAAGTCGCTTCAGTCGTGTCTGACTCTGTGCGACCCCATAGACGGCAGCCCACCAGGCTCCCCCATCTCTGGGATTCACCAAGAAAGAACACTGGAGTGGGTTGCCATTTCCTTCTCCAATGCATGAAAGTGAAGTCGCTCAGTCATGTCCGACTCTTTGTGACCCCATGGACTGCAGCCTACCAGGCTCTTCCGTCCATGGGATTCTCCAGGCAAGAACACTGGAGTGGGTTGCCATTGCCTTCAGTCTCAAATCCCCATCTCAAATCCCCAACCCAGCTGAGACGTCCTATCTTTTATAAAGTTCCTGCCTCTTGGCAGAACACTGAGCAAGACTGTTAATGTTGAAAGGGATATTAGAGTCATCTAATGTAAGTATTGTGATCGACACAGTCAAAGGCTTTGGCATAGTCAATGAAGCAGAAATAGATGTTTTTCTGAAACTCTCTTGCTTTCTCCATGATCCAGCGGATGTTGGCAATTTGATCTCTGGTGCCTCTGCCTTTTCTAAAACCTGCTTGAACATCTGGGAGTTCACGGTTTACATACTGCTGAAGCCTGGCTTGGAGAATTTTGAGCATGACTTTACTAGTGTGTCATATGAGTGCAATTGTGCGGTAGTTTGAGCATTCTTTGGTATTGCCTTTCTTTGGGATTGGGATGAAGACTGACCTCTTCCAGTCCTGTGGCCACGGCTGAGTTTTCCAAATCTGCTGGCATATTGAGTGCAGCACTTTCACAGCATCATCTTTCAAGACTTGAAATAGCTCAACTGGAATTCCATCACCACCACTAGCTTTGTTAGTAGTGATGCTTTCTAAGGCCCACTTGACTTCACATTCCAAGATGTCTGGCTCTAGGTCAGTGATCACGTTATCGTGACTATCTTGGTCATGAAGATCTTTTTTGTACAGTTCTTCTGTGTATTCTTGCCACCTCTTCTTAATATCTTCTGCTTCTGTTAGGTCCATACCATTTCTGTCCTTTATCGAGCCCATCTTGCATGAAATGTTCCCTTGGAATCTCTAATTTTCTTGAAGAGGTCTCTTGTTTTTCCTATTCTGTTGTTTTCCTCTATTTCTTTGCATTGATCGCTGAGGAAGGCTTTCTTATCTCTCCTTGCTATTCTTTGGAACTCTGCATTCAGATGCTTATATCTTTCCTTTTCTCCTTTGCTTTTTGCTTCTCTTCTTTTCACAGCTATTTGTAAGGCCTCCTCAGACAGCCATTTCGCTCTTTTGCATTTCTTTTCCATGGGGATGGTCTTGGTCCCTGTCTCCTGTACAATGTCACAAACCTCTGTCCAGAGTTCATCAGGCACTCTATCTATCAGATCTAGTCCCTTAAATCTATTTCTCACTTCCACTGTATAATCATAAGGGATTTGATTGAGGTCATATCTGAATGGTCTAGTGGTTTTCCCTACTTTCTTCAATTTCAGTCTGAATTTGGCAATAAGGAGTTCATGATCTGAGCCACAGTCAGCTCCTGGTCTTGTTTTCGCTAACTAGTATACAGCTTCTCCATCTTTGGTTGCAAAGAATATAATCAATTTGATTTCGGTGTTGACCATCTGGTGATGTCCATGTGTAGAGTCTTCTCTTGTGTTGTTGGAAGAGGGTGTTTGCTATGACCAGTGCATTCTCTTGACAAAACTCTATTAGCCTTTGCCCTGCTTCATTCCGTGCTCCAAGGCCAAATTTGCCTGTTATTCCAGGTGTTTCTTGACTTCCTACTTTTGCATTCCAGTCCCCTATAATGAAAAGGACATCTTTTTTGGGTGTTAGTTCTAAAAGGTCTTGTAGGTCTTCATAGAACCGATTAACTTCGGCTTCTTCAGCATTACTGGTTGGGGCATAGGCCTGGATTACTGTAATATTGAATGGTTTGCCTTGGAAACGAACAGAAATCATTCTGTCATTTTTAAGATTGCATCCAAGTACTGCATTTCGGACCCTTTTGTTGACCATGATGGCTACTCCATTTCTTCTAAGGGAATCCTGCCCACAGTAGTAGATATAATGGTCATCCGAGTTAAATTCACCCATTCCAGTCCATTTTAATTCACTGATTCCTAGAATGTCGATGTTCACTCTTGCCATCTCCTGTTTGACCACTTCCAATTTGCCTTGATTCATGGACCTAACATTCCAGGTTCCTATGCAATATTGCTCTTTACAGCACCGGACCTTGCTTCTATCACTGGTCACATCCACAACTGGGTATTGGTTTTGCTTTTGCTCCATCCCTTCAATCCTTCTATAGTTACTTCTCCACTGAGCTCCAGTAGCATACTGGGCACCTACTGACCTGGGGAATTCCTCATTCAGTATCCTATCATTTTGCCCTTTGTTACTGTTCATGGGGTTCTCAAGGCAAGTATACTGAAGTGGTTTGCCATTCCCTTCTCCAGTGGACCACATTCAGCTGTGGTCCATGTGATCAGATCGGCTAGTTTCCTGTGATTATGATTTCAGTGTGTCTGCCCTCTGATGCCCCATCACAATACCTACCATCTTATTTGGGTTTCTCTTACCTTGGTCGTGGAAAATCTCTTCACAGCCGCTCCAGCAAAGTGCAGCCGCTGTACCTTACTTTGGACGAGGGGTATCTCCTCAAGGCCGCCCCTCCTGACCTTGAACGCAGAGTAGCTCCTCTCGGCCCTCCTGCGCCTGCGCAGCCACCGCCT
This sequence comes from Moschus berezovskii, assembly GCF_049115385.1. Lineage (NCBI taxonomy): Eukaryota > Metazoa > Chordata > Mammalia > Artiodactyla > Moschidae > Moschus > Moschus berezovskii. Next base: position 50,061,005 of record NC_142466.1, on the reverse strand, counting down.
GCTGGACGTCGGGTAGCTCCTCTCGGCCGCCGGCCCTGGCCTCAGGCGTGGGGTAGCTCCTCACGGCCGCACCTCCCTGCGTGGTTCGTTGCGCCGGGGCGGGCGTCTCTCGCGTCGCGTCTGCGCCTCCGGGGCCGATGACACTACCCTTATGGCAGAAAGTGAAGAGGAACTCAAAAGCCTCTTGATGAAAGTGAAAGAGGAAAGTGAAAATGTTGGCTGGAAGCTCAGCATTCAGAAAACAAAGATCATGGCATCTGGTCCCATCACTTCATGGGAAACAGAAGGAAAAACAGTGGAAACAGTGTCAGACTTTATGGGCTCCAAAATCACTGCAGATGCTGATTGCAGCCATGAAATTAAAAGACGCTTGCTCCTTGGAAGGAAAGTTATGACCAACCTTGATAGTATATTAAAAAGCAGAGACATTACTTTGCCAACCAAAGTCCGTCTAGTCAAGGCAATGGTTTTTCCCGTGGTCATGTATGGATGTGAGAGTTGGACTGTGAAGAAAGCTGATTGCCGAAGAATCGATGCTTTTGAACTGTGGTGCTGGAGAAGACTCTTGGGAGTCCCTTATACTGCAAGGAGATCCAACCAGTCCATTCGAAGGAGATCACTCCTGGATGTTCATTGGAGGAACTGATGCTAAAGCTGAAGCTGCAATACTTTGGCCACCTCATGCGACGAGTTGACTCACTGGAAAAGACTCTGATGCTGGGAAAGGTTGGGGGCGGGAGGAGAAGGGGACGACGGAGAATGAGATGGCTGGATGGCATCACCGACTCTGTGGACATGAGTTTGAGTGAACTCTGGGAGTTGGTGATGGACAGGGAGGCCTGGCATGCTGTGATTCATGGGGTTGCGGAGAGTCGGACACGACTGAGCGACTGAACTAAACTGAATGTAAGTATGGCGACCACATGATTTATCTTTCAAACTGGGACACTTTTGAAAGTGAAATGAGGAAGAACTAATAATTATGTAAGAACAGCAGCTGCAAACTAGGACTGTGTAGGAAACAGTGGAATGTGTGGACATCTTCAATATAACCCTGCCTTCTAACGAGGATAAAAGTCCACCCAATTCCATCCCGAACAGTTGGCCATTTGACCTCTTTGTTGAGCACCTCTAAGAAAAGGTCCTCATTCCTATCTAGGATGCTTATTCCTCTATTAGGTTGGTTTAGTTATTAGAATGTTCTTTCTACTACTGGCATATTATTTGCATAACATTTCCTTTGCTTCATGTGGCCTACTGGGGCTACCCAAACAAGTGGGCTTCCTCTTCTTGGTGTGACTGCTCAAAGGATTGAGTGGTTTCTCAGTTAGGCTAGTTCCCCAAAGTTGCTGTCATTTCTTCCCACCTGTGTTTCCCCAGTTCCTTCTAATGGAGTGAATGACTCATGGTCCCTCTACCAACAATCTGGGTCTCGGGAGGTATGCTAGGTAGAAAGAATATTGAAGGGTATTTAATCCAACTTCTCACCCCATATTCACATTTCCTCTAAGACACCCTTCCAGGCTGTTGTCTACTCTTTCTTTAAACATTTCCAATGAATGGCAACTTATGTTTTCAGAGGTAGATTATTTCATCTTTTTCCAACTCACAGCTGAATGAAGAATGTTCTGCCAGAGCTCTTAAAAGTCTGTTTCATTATATACTCCACAAAGCTTATTAGAGGATAAAATTAATTCTAAGAATTTTAGAGTCAGTAAAAATACTGAATAAATCCAGTTGTTTCTGGGAAACATGTGATATTGATACTGAATCATCACTGCCTTTAATCATTCAATAAATACTTGTTGACCATACACTACTTTTTAGAGATTAATCATGGCACAGGGTCCCAAGGAACTTGCAATCTGGGGGAGAAAGAAGGTAAAATTGTATTATAGCACTTATCACATACTGTCTTATATTTTATTCACTTGTAAAAGTCATGTGGTGATAAAGAGAAGGGGAAACCAAGTGTTGGCATGACAGGGAAGACTTCAAAGGAGATATCAAGTGAATAGGTGAACAGTGTTTCTCTAGACAAAGGAGATGGAGAAAGCTGTTGAGCAGAGTATACAATGTGCACAAAGAGAAGGCTCAAACATCTTCATTAGATGACTCAGAAGTTCTCAGAATTCATCCCACTCGATTCATGGGTTGAGTGACTTGGCAATTTTTATATCTAAGAGTGAGTTTCCAAGATTCATTAATGACACATTTTATTAAGAATGGTTGAAGCTGACTTGAAAACTCTTTAATCCTTCAGTGGGAAGGTTATTGGAAATCTTGATTCTTGTGTTTTTGTATGAGACATAGGTGATATCCAGGCTCTTGTTGTCTCCAGAATTCTGTTAGTGTCATGGGTGCAGCAGTAAAGTGATTCCTGGAGTGAGAGCCAGGGATTGCTCCTGTATCCAGGTCTCACTATTACGTAGACTTCATGACGAAGAAGGTCCTTCTTCCTGAGAATTTCCTTCTTTGTAAAATTGGATTATGTCTGTCTAGGTTACATCTAGCTAGGTTATATCTAGCTAGCTATTCTATATAAATCTTAAGGTTCTTTTTGTATCTAGCATTAAAAAAATAATGTAGTTATTTTTGGCTGTACTGGATCTTTCACTGCTCTGCAAAGGCTTCCTCTAGTTGCGGTGAGTGAGGACTGTTCTTTGTGGCAGTGTGTGAACTTCTCATTGCAGTGGCTTCTCTTATTGCAGAGCATAGGATTTGGAACCAAGGCTTCAGTAGTTGCAGCATGTGGGTTCAGTAGTGTGACTCAGGCTGTAGAGTAGTTGTGGTGCATGGGCTTAGTGACCCCGAAGCATGGGGGAATCTTCCTTGATCAGGAATCAAACCCATGTCTTTTGCATTAGCATGTGGATTCTTAACTACTGGACCACAAGGGAAGTCCTGAATCTGGGGTTTTATAATAACATCTTCTTTCCTTGAATATTTTCTACACCCTTTGTGATGTTGTCCAGTAACTCTGTCTAGACTTGGGAACTGGCTTTGTTTGAGCTTGGGGATAGTTCATTTTCGTCGCTCAGTCGTGTCCAACTCCTTGTGACCCTATGAATTGCAGCACGCCGGGCCTCCCTGTCCATCACCAACTCGTGGAGTTCACTGAAACTCATGTCCACCGAGTCAGTGATGCCATCCAGCAATCTCATCCTCTGTCGTCCCCTTCTCCTCTTGCCCCCAGTCCCTCACAGAATCAGGGTCTTTTCCAGTGAGTCAGCTCTTCGCATGAGGTGGCCAAAGTATTGGAGTTTCAGCTTCAGCATCAGTCCTTCCAATGAACACCCAGGACTGATCTCCTTTAGGATGGACTGGTTGGATCTCCTTGCAGTCCAAGGGACTCTCAAGAGTCTTCTCCAACACCACAGTTCAAAAGCATCAATTCTTCGGCACTCAGTTTTCTTCATAGTCCAACTCTCACATAGACTTGACTAGAGAGATCTTTGTTGGCAAAGTAATGTCTCTGCTTTTTAATATTTTATCTAGGTTGGTCATAACTTTCCTTCCAAGGAGTAAGTGTCTTTTAATTTCATGGCTGCAATCAGCATCTGCAGTGATTTTGGAGCCCCCCAAAATAAAGTCTGACACTGTTTCCACTGTTTCCCCATCTGTTTCCCATGAAGTGATGGGACCAGATGCCATGATCTTAGTTTTCTGAATGTTGAGCTTTAAACCAACCTTTTCACTCTCCTCTTTCACTTTCATCAAGAGGCTTTTGAGTTCCTCTTCACTTTCTGCCATAAGGGTGGTGTCATCTGCATATCTGAGGTTATTGATATTTCTCCCGGCAATCTTGATTCTAGCTTGTGCTTCTTCCAGCCCAGCGTTCCTCATGATGTACTCTGCCTATAAGTTAAATAAGTAGGGTGACAATATATAGCCTTGATGTACTCCCTTTCCTATTTGGAACCAGTCTGTTGTTCCATGTCTAGTTCTAACTGTTGCTTCCTGATCTGTATATAGGTTTCTCAAGAGGCAGGTCAGGTGGTCTGGTAGTCCCATCTCTTTCAGAATGTTCCACAGTTTATTGTGATCCACACAGTCAAAGGCTTTGGCATAGTCAATAAAGCAGAAATAGATGTTTTTCTGGAACTCTTTTGCTTTTCCGATGATCCAGCAGTTGTTGACAATTTGATCTCTGATTCCTCTGCCTTTTCTAAAACCAGCTTGAACCTCTGGAAGTTCATGGTTCACGTATTGCTGAAGCCTACCAGTGGCCAATTCCATCGACTGAAGAGAGCTGAGGATAAAGGAAAGCAGGCTGGAGCTGGGGAATTAGAGTCTGCTGTACCTCATGCACCAAACTGAATGGGAAACAAAAACCATATCAGAGCTATGTAGTGAAACAGCAGTTCTCCACATGCTTAGTATCTTCAGCCCTGGAAGAATAATTCCCAGGTTCTTAGAATTAACTCACAGCTTCTTTCATCCTGTTTGTCACAGGGCATCATAATTATTGTTTTTAATCATAAAATATTTGCAAAATACTCACAAGTATAGCGGAGAAGGCAATGGCAAGCCACTCCAGTACTCTTGCCTAGAAAATCCCATGGATGGAGGAGCCTGGTAGGCTGCAGTCCATGGGGTCGCTAAGGGTCGGACACGACTGAGCAACTTCACTTTCACTTTTCACTTTCACACATTGGAGAAGGAAATGGCAACCCACTCCAGTGTTCTTGCCTGGAGAATCCCAGGGACGGGGGAGCCTGGTGGGCTTCCGTCTATGGGGTCACACAGAGTCGGACACGACTGAAGTGACTTAGCAGCAGCAGCAGCACAAGTATAGAGAACAATGCTTACCTGGTGGCTCAGGCAGTAAAGAATCTGCCTGCAATGCAGTAGATCTGGGTTTGATCTCTGGGTCAGGAAGATCCCCTGGAGAAGGGAATAGCAACGAGCTCCAGTGTTCTTGCCTGGAGAATTCCATGGACAAAGGAGCCTGGAGGGCTGTAATCCATGGGGTCGCAAAGAATCGGACATGGCTAAGCGACTGACACTTTCACAGAGAACAATGTACAGACACCGGTAAACCTCTCACCCAAATTTATTGAGCATCAACATTTATCTGTATATTTGTTTCACATATTTTCTTAAGAAACATAATATTACTAATATTATTATTACTGAAATATAACTAAAGACTCAGTGCTCTCCCCACCTCATCCCCTCTCTCTGCAAGGGTGAAACTCTCTTGAAGTTCACATATATCTTTACTGTATTTTTTTTTCACTTCTGCAACACATGTATATATTCTTAAGAATATATGCCTGTAGTGTTATATTATGCACTTAAAAATGTTATATAAGCAATGTCATTCTTTATGATGTTGTGACTTACTTTTTTTTTTAACCTGGTACTAATTTTTGTTATTTGTCCATGTCAATACTTATAAATCCAATTCTCTCAGCATCAGTATAGCAGTATAGCAGTCTACTGTATGAATAAGCTTCTTATTTATTTACTCCCCTCTTGGAGGGTATTTTTATAAAAATATTCTGGGAAAGAGAATCCAGGGTTGTCTGAAGGTCCCTTTCTCTGGGCTTCTGTTGTACGCTAAGTAGGGTGCTTTCATGGCCTTTATCATACTGCCTTTTCATCCTTGATTAGCTTTCTTCCTGAGAAACAGAGAGAGTTTTAATTCACTCATGCAGTCATTCATTCAGCAAGCAGTTAACATTAGCAATTATATTTTAGGGAGTTTGTGGAAATGTTTTTTGAAAGGTGAAAACCGAGTATTTCCAGAATAGATATAACCTAGAGCAGAAATCATGAACTGTACTAGAGACGCATGGTCTAAATTGAGCACAAGGGGGAGTCTTATTTTATTTATAAATTAATCTAACATTGGAAAAAAATGAGAAACCACATATAAATCAAATATTCTGGCTTCTCTTGAGAAACTGAAGAACTAACACAGCCTGTACACTTGTTTGTTGAAAACTGACTGGAGCTGGGGGATGGCAGTGCCCTTTAGATACGGCATACTGTCTCTACTTAGATTACTGCTCTCATTTATGACATATGTTTGGGTCTCGTGAATCTTCAAGTCAGTCATGTTTCACGTAAAGCAATGTGGGGGAGCTACCTGGGGGAAGTTGGGCTGACATTCTCTCTATACACGTGACAGGACAAGCATGTCTGACACAAAGCATGTACTCAGGGGCAGGGCAGAAGGTGAGAAGATGCAGCAGCCTAGCCAGTAAGGCATGGTGCTTGGGAGATTAAACATAGCATCACTTGTCTGTGTGGTAAATAGAGATGATCAGTACTCCTGAACACCATGCCTTTACACCATTATATAATTCTATAGCAGTATATTAAGACATTACTAGTCTCCTTTTAAAACAAAGTTTGTTGTCATTTGACTCTGTTTAGTTGATTTTCCTGACTAGTCTAAAACCTGAATCTACAATTTCCCCCTTTCTCCAGTCACCACAGACTTATGAACAGAAAAACTGCTGGAAGGAGGGAAGGTTGTATAGCGTGGATGGTTTTTCCCTATGAGGTGCTTACTTGGGTACCTAGTTTTCTGGTCTTTATTCCCCTTGCAATTTCATGTAGATCAAATAAGAATTCTTGGTTGGTGTGAGGTTCTGCTTAATGACTAATCTTAATGTTGTTACAAGAATTAATAATAGAAGGAGGAACCACCAAACAATGGCCAAGGAAGAGGGTATGAGAAAATCATAGATAATAGTTTTAAGGTTTAGAGACACAGTGATTTCCAGATGTACCCAACTGTCAATTTTCAGAGATAACGTTGACTAGGGTATTTCCTATGTGACAGCTTACATGAGACAGGATGGATGGTAGCTGATGCCTTAGAGTATTGAAGACCAGGCTTTCAACTTTAATTTTGTCCTTTGCCAGCAATTCAGTTTTAAATGTATCATATTATGTATCTGAAGTCTTAATCCTTATATCTGTAAATGGGGATAATAATACCTCCTGCACAGAATTAAATGAGGTAGTAAATATAAACCACTAGAGCCATACCTGGTGTATGTTAAGTCTTGAATTTAAAAATATTATTTGTATTGCAAGAAGCATCACAATATTGTAAAGTAATTATCCTCCAATTAAAATAAATAAAATTTAAAAATATTACTTGGAGATTTTAGTATTTGCTACCTGAGCAATTCCCAAAGTTATCAAATTAACAGTTTCCAAATTTGCTTTACGGAGAAGGCAATGGCAAGCCACTCCAGTACTCTTGCCTAGAAAATCCCATAGATGGAGGAGCCTAGTAGGCTGTAGTCCGTGGGGTCGCTAAGAGTTGTACACGACTGAGCAACTTCACTTTCACTTTTCACTTTCACACATTGGAGAAGGAAATGGCAACCCACTCCAGTGTTCTTGCCTGGAGAATCCCAGGGACAGGGGAGCCTGGTGAGCTTCCATCTATGGGCTCACATAGAGTCGGACACTACTGAAGTGACTTAGCAGCAGCAGCAGCATTAGCAGCAAATTTGCTTTAAATATCGCACTGTAGGTTAGAGAAATGTCTGAATCCCAATTTACAGAGTAGGCACTGAGAAGGGAGAACACTGACAAAGTGATTTGTTTTTCATTATGTAAACCAAGATGTTGTCAGAGTTGCATACTCAGTCTTTCTCTAATTTTCTGACTCAGAAGTTCTCAGCTCTGCTGCCTTACTTATCAGTATCTCTGTGACTTACGATGACCTCTTTTGCCATGGGTAGTTCATTCTTTTTTTTTCCCTCTTTCTCTTCCAGTCAGAGACTCATTACTTGATAATGTTTCCTCTCCTTTACCTTAAGCTCTCCCTCACACTGACCCATGATTCATCTCTAATCTTTGCCTTTGCACTCATGGATCACCATTAATCAAGGTTTGCTCTGAGTTATGTAGCAATGCCCCTCTCTGTCATGTCTCATGGACGTGTATCCTAAGCTTTCTTATCCATTCTTCCTAGATACTTTGGCTCATTCTAATGGCTTGGTGGCTCAGAGGTTAAAGCATCTGCCTCCAATGCGGGAGACCCGGGTTCGATCCCTGGGTCGGGAAGATCCCCTGGAGAAGGAAACGGTAACCCACTCCAGTATTCTTGCCTGGAGAATCCCATGGACGGAGAAGCCTGGTAGGGTACAGTCCACAGGGTCTCATAGAGTCGGACACGACTGAGCGACAGAATGGAACGGAATGGCTTCAGTGATCTCAGACTCCCAGTTTCATATCTGCAGCCAGGGTCTTGATCCTGTTCCAGTTGTTTATTGGACATCTCCACCTGGGGATCCTGCAGAAGTTGCAGCCTCAGCATGTCTCAAAGTACGTGTCTCTCCAGCCCATGTATCTTCTACCTCTCATTCTAAGTTCCATGCAGGGACAGTAGTCAGAGCCCTAAAGGTCATACTAGACTCCTTCTGCTTTCTCCCCAGGTTGCACAGTCCACTGAAGTCCAACTTGACCAAGTCCACCATGCTCTCTTTGCCCCCACTACTGGTGACTTTCTGCTGGCCCTTCCCATTTGTGCCTGGATTAATGCCAGAATCCCATGGCTTTCTATTATAGTTTACTTCCTTCTGATATCTGTTCTCTGTTCTTCTCACGCTGAGAGAATGGCTGTTTAAAAATATAATGTTGACAGTGTTACTTCTCCCACCTTTCAAATACTGTAATGTCTTCTTATAACCTTTGGGGTAAATCTCTAAAACCTAACCATGGCAAATAAAGCCCTTTATCATCGGACTGGTGCCTTCTTCTCCTACCTCACCTTCTCATCACCCTTTCACGACTTCATGGGGTTCCACTCATCCAAAATATATGCACTTCTCTGAAGACTCCAGGCTTGTCTTTGTTACCTTACCCTTAGACATGTCCTTCTCTGTGCCTAGAACACTCTCCCTTCTCTGAATCATCTGTAATTTCCTCTTTTTCTTTAAGACCAAGTTCAATTGCCACCTCGTCCAAAAGGCTTTCCATGAGCTCTAATGTCCATTAATCATAAATTAGTTCTGACTAATAAATTATGGAAAAGGGGACTTTGTTGCTTATGAGCCAAAACTATTAAAAGCAATGTGCTGCTTCCATCCCTTTCTTTTTCTGCCATAGAATATTGGAGGCCACACATTTAAAATGATTATAAGATCTATGCCCAACATATATGAACCTTCACATGAGAGAAAAATAAGGTATTCTGTGTTGAACGTCTTAGGTTTCAGGCTTGATTTGCTACCACAGCAAAGTCAAGCTATCCAATTAGGACCACCTTCCCTGAACTGAATGAAGGACACTTCCTTTTCGGCTCTTCAACATGTCTGCACTGGAATTGTTGACTTCCCTTCTTTTCTAGTTTATGAGACCCTTAAGGAAAGAGATTCCTTTTTATCTCTGTGGCCTCCACTCCAGCACAGTACTAGCAAATAACAGGAACTCAAGAAATACTTGCTGAATTGAATTGCATCTTATCTGTCCTAAGCATTGGCAGATTAGCCACAATAATATCCATCTTTTGTAGGGATTTATGGTATAAGGTGATTCTGCCTAAAGTCACTCAGTCCATTAAATGTCAGAGATGCTGAGTTGATGAGACCATCCAAGATGAATCTTGAGTTTGTTAAAACTCTTCTTTTTCTCTCACCTTTATCAGTCAAGATCCCACAGTAAACAGATGGAATCTTTGTGAGGGAATTGTAATGAAAGAATGATTTACAGAGGTGTGGGAAGGATTAAGGGAATCAACCAGGGGTGTTGAAGTTCCTGGGCACTAGCATCAGGGTAAGGGTGGAAATGGTGTTCCTAGAGCCCCACTGAAAGCTGCAACAGAGAACAAAGGTTCATAACAGGAGCTGTAGTTGTGGAAGGATGCAGTGATTAGCATAATTGCAATAGATCTGGAAGGAGTATGAGCTACAAATACCCCAGTCTCTCTCTTCTCCTTCCATGGGATCTTCTGCTAAGACTTTCATGTTGGCCAAACCCAACTGAAATGCAGGAGCAACGGAGCCCAAGTGATGCATTCTCTGGGGTTAGACTCTCGGGGAAGATGGGGCAAATCATTTGAGGGGCAGAATGAAGAATAATCAGCATGTCCCTTCAAATCAGTATCTGACACTCAGCTGAGACTTGATGAGGGTTTTGCTTCCACTTGAGTGTCTAGTGAAGAGTAGGAGACAAGATAAATACTAGTTTATTTTGATACTAGCCTCTGAATCATCCACCAAAGCCCAGCTGATATATCCCTTAGGAAGCCTTCCCTGAACCCTCAGGAGGGATAAATGCCCTTCTCCAATGCCTGCCTCTTTCACAGCACTTGCCAAATTAGGTTGAAATTGTATCTCTTTTTCTGTCTCCCTTACCAGACTCTAAGCTTCTTGGGGTTAGGGACTGCATCTTATACATCTTTGAAACTTTAGCTTCTGGCAAGGATATGGCATCTAGGATTCCTCATTTTGACCCACAGATTTTTACGCAAAAACATACTTTTTATACCAAGTTCTAAGTCCTCAGCTGCAAACCCTCTCTTTCATGTGACACACAGAAAATTAAAAAACAGTGGTTCTTAACACATAATATAAAGTTGACATTCTCTGTGCAACTGAATTTCCAGTCTATTGAGAGGGAAAGCAAAATTATCCAATTGCTATATTAACAAGACATCTCAACCTGAGCATTGAAGAATGCAGTGAGGGGCAGGCATCATCTCTGTCATAGAGCCACTTACAGTCTGTAACCCTCCCCAATACACAGAGAGGCTCTGAAGCCAAAGACAGAACTATGACGTTTGTTTCAGGTTTGTTTAGTTACACAGCGTCTTTCTGTTTGAAAACAGAGTAGAATAGTGCACAGCCCATGGATATTAGAATTAGACTATTTTGAGATTAAATCATATATTAATGCATATATGTGGAATTCTAGAAAAATGGTGTAGATGAACCTATTTGCAAATCAGAAATAGAGACAAAGATGTAAAAAACAAGCATATGGACCCCTCGGGGATGAATTAGGAGACTGAGATTGACATATATACACTACTATGTATGAAGTAGGTAACTAGTGAGAACCTACTGTATAGCACAGGGAACTCTCCTTAACACTCCGTGGTAACCTAAATGGGAAGGAAATCCAAAAAAGAGGGCATGTATGTATATGTATGACTGATTTACTTTGCTATACAGCAGAAAATATTTAAAGCAACTATACTTCAATAAAAATTAAAGAAAAGAAAAGCTGACCCTGACACCTGGAGCTAGAGAAAAGATGATGCAGAGTCTGTATTGAAACAGAGAACCTCCACAAAGGATTGGTTTGCTGATCCACGTGTCCCTGGATATTTGTTGGTGATTGCAACATGCTGTCAACTTTACATAAAAAGTTTTATTCTCCAGTTCTAAACTCCAAACGTCAGTCATACACCAAAAAACAACCTGCACTGGAAACAGTGCTGCTACCTGAGGGCAGCTCAGAGAGAAAAAGATCCTTTACCCATTAATCCATCCGTTCATTGTTTTCACTGAAAACTCAGCAAGTTAAAAAAAAATCATACAGCACTACTTTATGATCTTGGAGTAGTTTCTCAACTTTTTTGAGCCTCAGTCTCCTCATCTGTTATACCTACATGGTGGGGTGGTTGTGAAGCTTAAAATGAGAAAGTGTTGTAAAGTACAGATTCAGTGTAGGAATTCAGTTGTTATGAGCTCCTTCCTTTCCCTTTACATTACAATATCAAGCTCAGAGGCTGGAAATGAGAGACTGGACTCCACCCTACACACACTGTAGTAGACATGTAGGAATGGAGTTGCCAGGGTAGGTGTATATGAATGGTACCAAAGGGAAGGGATAAAATCTTTTGGAAATGATTAATCCAAACAAATATATGAATTGCTTAAGCCACAATGACTGGATCAGATCTAAATCTCCTCTTTACTGATGTGTAAACACGAGGCTGAGTCTTTAAATCTGACATTACGGCAGGCAGGGTCACCTTTGTTCTCACCCAGACTTCCCTTGGTCTTTATTTCATCATAGTTCACTGGTGCCCTTCTTGCTGCTGTCAAAAATGCATTTCCAGCTACTTCTCCCCCGTAACAACCCAGTACTCACCACAGTCACACAACACACAGTGAATAAGGTAGACTGGAGAAACAAAATCTTCCAAAGAAAATGAGGGATGTGAAGCAACTCTGCCTCCATTCTGTGCTGTCAGTTCTTTCTGAGTGTCAGAACACAGTCATATAGTAGACGATGCCATCTTGTGGTTTTTGTGAAAATCATCCCTTAAAAAATTCAAAAAGGTCATTGTTTAAATCTTACCACTAGTGTGCCTTTCTTTCACATTTTTACAGATGAAGTCATTATCTACTGATACTTCACCTAACAAAAATGTGAGCCAGATTATTGATAAAGCAGCAGGTCAGTCTAATATGGGAAAATCCCGCTACTCTATCTTTAGAGAATCTTAGTACAGTTAGTATAAATGTTCATTTGACAAGTTAGATGCAGTCTTGCTCTGTGGTTTGTTTTCCTTGGGAAGCAGTCATACGTTACTTTTTAAAATATCATAGCCTGGAATAATGATTCCCATGTCACACTGTCATCCTATGTGTCGGCACTTAGAGTACTGAGTCCTGTGCAGAAAGCTCTCATCCACACTTGTTCAAAAACGTTTCCTCTAGGTTACAATCTGCACATAAAGGTTTCACCAACAGCAGCTGTTTGGGCCACTTTTTGGTGTTATGTGAATATTGTGGGTTTGGTTATATTTCCTTGGAACATAAAAATAGGAGGTTTTGGTTTGTTACCTTTGAAACCTTAGGGAAATCAAAACCAGAACTCATTCTGGATGCCTGAGTGATTAATCTGTTGCATTCTCTGAGTTGAAATAGTGTCTTGGTATACTGGAATAGCTTCTGCAGCAATATTACGTCTCTGGTCTATTTGAAAGTGACCAAAACAACATTAAGAAGAATCCCAGAATAGCACACAGAATACTAGTATGTATAATAAGCATACTAATTAAGGTTTCTTTTATTGTTTATAACCCATTTCAGTGGAGTCTACTAAAAGAAAACTTAAATTGAAAATGTGGTTTTAAATTATTAATATTTAAATTTTCATTTGTTGTATACTGGTGTTAAAACACTTTGACAACATCTTTGGGACTAAACTGACAGTATTTTGGAAGGCAATTTAAATGACTCTCATAAAATTTATTCTTTCAGTCAATAGATACTTCTTGAGGGCCTACTAGGTCTTAGGCACTGTATGAGGGGTTAGCACCCAGAATGAAGTATTAAGATATGATTCCTGCACCCAAGGAGTTCACAGTGTAATGGGCAGAACAAATGGGCAAACTATAAATTAAAAATGTATGTGGTTCGTTCTATAATAGGAAAGTTAGGGGCTATATGGGAAAACATGGAACAATACAGAAATCCAATCTTAGAAGTCATAGACTTTTTAGATGAAAATAACAAAATAAAAGATAAGTAAGAGTTGATGTGAAAAGAATGAGAAATAATATTTTATCCAGAGAGAAGAATATGTGCTTTCTTGGGACCTTTCACCAATGAAAACACTTAAAGTAACAATTTCACAATGGTTTAATAACCTTAATAGCATTTCTACTGGTCTCTCTTTTAGTATCCCCACCTTCAAATCCATTCTAGACACAGAAGCCCATGACCCTTTAAAAAAAATGTAAACTATAGAACAATAGCTAAGAAAACTGTGCCAAAGGATGCACTCAGAAATACTATTAAAAAATTAAGTTTGAATTCTAAGAATTGTTCAAGTAACCCACAGAAAGGCAAGAAAATAGAAACACAGGAGTAAGAAACAAAGGAAACAAAGTTAAAAACTAATAAAATGGAAAGCTTAGGTTCTAACATATGAACAATTATGTTAAATGTAAATGGTCTAAGCACACTAATTAAAAGTTAGAGATGTCAAAGTGGATACCTTCTTCTTAGCTTTAACATCAAAAGCATGGTATATAAAAAGAAAAATGTATAAATTTGAACTCATAAAAATTAAAAACTTTGTTCTCCTAAAGATCTCCTTTATAAAGAGGTAAAAAGGTAAGGTATAGAATAAAAGAAAATATTGTACAAACCACATATCTGACAAAGATTTTGCACTGGGATATATAAAGAACTCTTCAAAACTCAACAGTTTAAAAAGCCCCAAACAATACAGTTGGAAAATGGGCAAAATACATAAGTAGATATTTCACTAAAGAGGATATATGGATGGCCAGTAAACATAGGAAAACATGTTCAGTATCTGATTATTATCAATCATGAGCTATTATGGAAATGCAAAAGGAGACAATGAGATAACATTATGACCTACAAAAATGACTAAAATTTTGAAAAAGTGACACCACCAAATACTTACCAGGATTTGGAGAAACTGAATCACACATTCACAGCTGGTGGAAATGTAAAATGACACAGATACTCTACTAAACGGTTTGTCTATTTCTTTTAAAAGTCTCCCTACGATCACTATGTTACTCAGCAATTTTGCTTCTCCTGTATCTACCTCTGAGAAATGAAAACTTAGATTCATACAAATACCTGCCCTTGAATACTTACAGTTTTATTCATAATAGCCAAAGGCCAGAAATAACTTAGATGTCCTTCAATGTGTAAATGGTTCAACAAACTGTGGTATATTCGTACTATATAATACTACTCAGCAATCAAAATGAACTATTGATACACATAGCAACCTGGAAGAATCTCCAGAGGTATAAACTAAATGTAACAAGCCAATCCTCAAAGATTCTGTACTCTGTTTCTAAGTCATTCTTTAAATTACAAAATTGTCGAAATAGAGAACAGATGGCCATGGGAAAGGAATGGGGAAGGGAAGAGGTGCAGGGAGTTGTGATTGTAAAAGGGCAACCAGATACAGATTCACACTGCTATAGATAAAATAGATGAACAGCAAGGACACAGGAAACTGTATTCATTATCTAGTGTTGATAATGACCTATAACAGAAAAGAATCAGTAAAAGAGTGTCTGTCTATCTGAATCACTTTATTGGTCACCTGAAGGTAGCACAACATTGTAAATCAACTATACTTCAATAGGAAAAAGGGGCACCCACAGGATTCCATAGTGATTGAACTGGCCAGTATCTTGAGTGTTGGTCAATACCTAAACCTACATACCTGACAAAATTCCATAGAACTCAAGCCACAGACTAGGGGAAAATGTTTGCAAAAGACACACTGATACAAAACTGTATCCAAAATATACAAAGAATTGTTATAACTCAACAACTAGAAAATGAATAACCTGATTGAGAAAAATGCCCCAAAGCCTATATTGATTAAAGAGATTGATTGAATCAATAATAACCTACGACAAACAGAAAGCCCCTGAGAGGATCACTGGTGAATTCTACCAAATATTTAAGGAAGGAATTTACCAGTTACACTCCTCTCTACGTTTTCTTTCAGAGAACAGAAGCAGAAAGAATACATCCTAGGGCAGCAGCTTCTGCTGCTGCTAAGTCATTTCAGTCGTGTCTGACTCTGTGCGACCCCATAGACGGCAGCCCACCAGGCTCCCCCGTCCCTGGGATTCTCCAGGCAAGAACACTGGAGTGGGTTGCCATTTCCTTCTCCAGTGCATGAAAGTGAAAAGTGAAAATGAAGTCGCCCAGTTGTGGCTGACTCTTAGGACCCCATGGACTGCAGCCTACCAGGTTCCTCCGTCCATGGGATTTTTCTAATACCAAAACCAGACAAGGTATTATGAGGATATGTCCCTGATCATTCTTTTTAAAATGGCCTGCCCAGGAACTATCTTATTCCCTTTATTATCTTATTTATACTAACTGTAATTAGAAACTTTTAAACTCTATTTGCCCTTCCCCTCCCACCCCCGTCCATGCCTACTCCTACAGAATGCGTTTTCCTGAGTGCACCATATTGCTTGGTGGGAACCAAAATCAATTCCCCAGTTTTCCTGAACATGTGTAGAAGCGAATTTGAAAAGTAATTAACTCCAGGCTTCTGACTCCCTGTGCTCTAAGTGTAAGAATGAGGTCATTGTACTACCAGGGCAAATAAGGCCTTGTGTTCTCCCAAGATGAAGATCCAAAGTCGAGAAGAATTGCAAAGCATTCATTTAGGGTACAGGGTGGTAGGATGTTTCATTTTAGTTCATCGTTGCATCTATTGTTTGCCTGCTGTTAGGCTGCTAGCTCCCTCTTTTCATCAGGTTTGGTGCCTGGTATCTATGAAAGCGTGAAAGAAAAAGAAAATGCCCAACTTTTTAAACAAAATGTATTTATTCTCCACAGCAGACTTTGGCCTGACTTCATCCTGTAAGGACTGTTCAGAAGCAAAGCTCAGAGGGGCCAAGAAGACATTTGCCTCCCTCACCTCCCACACTACACACTATTGTGAGGTGTGCCATTGCAGACAGCCCCTCGGCTGGTCTAGGGACGGACTTCCCACTCCCCGCTGTCTCAGTCAGCTTTGTCTGATACAGCAGGATACCACAGACTGGGTGGCTTGCACAGCAGAAATTTATTTCTCACAGTTGTACAGGCTGGGAAGTCCAGGGATCAAAGAGCTGACTAATTTAGTTCCTGGGGAGAAAGTTCTTCTTGGTTATGTCCTCATATGGTGGGGAGAGAGGCTGAAAGAAAGCTCTCTCTTGTCTCTTCGTATAAAGGCACCAAACTCATTCGTGACAGCTCCACCTTCATGACCTAGTGACCTTTGGAAGGCCCATCTCCAGATACTGTCATACTGGGGATTGATTTTGACACAGACATTGCACCTGTAGAACCTGCCAACCTCACCTCTCTCTTCTGACCCCAAAGTGTAATTCCTCAATTGCCTGCTCTTAGCTGGATCCTGGGAGTGTGAGAAATGGATGGTGACAGAATTTGTTATTTTAGTAAAATGTCCTCTTCAAGCCAGTGAGCCTAGAGTAGAGAGCTGAAGAAGTGAGGGAAAGGGGCTTTGAATTCCCTGGGGGAAGCTTGGTCCATTTAGGAGGAAAGGCAGGTGTGGAGGCCTGTGGAGGCACATGCTTGGTGTGCATGAGGACAGCCTGAGACCAGGGCGGCTGGAGCAGTCAGCGATGGGCGGGCAATAGGAGAGGAATCACGGGAGAAGGCCCAGGGTCAGTTTGTGTGGGGCCTTGTGGCTACAGTAGGGGCTTTGGGTTTTGTTCATTATGTGGCAAGAAGTCACTCAAGGATTCTGTGCTGTGATTTGATTTATATTTTGAAATGCTTTCTCTGGCTGCTCTGAGGAGACTTGTAGAGGATGATGTTTAGGAAAAGAAAGGCAACAGGATGCTTTTGGAGAAAGTTACAGAGGCAAGGATGCAAGCTGTACAGGTGGTAAGAAATGGTGAGTTAACTGAGACAACATGCATGAAAAAGTTAAATAATTTGGACTAGGAATATAAGTTGAGGCTGAAACTATGAAGCAATATATCAGCAGTAGGAACCTCTGATTCAAAAGGGACATACTTTTCATTTTGAGGTACAGTGGTCTGAGAAGAGCTTTCCTAGGGGTAAAGAAGACACTGGCCATACCCGCTTCTCCCTTGTGAGTAAGAAGATTGTGTGTGTATGTGTTGTGTGTGTGTGTTAGTTGCTCAGTCATGTCCAACTCTTTGTGACCTGGTGGACTGTAACCCACCAGGCTCCTCTGTCCATGGTATTTCCCGGGGAAAGATACTGGAGTGGGTTGTCATTTCCTTCTCCAGAGGAAGAAGGATATGGATACTCAAACAGAAGACACCAGTCAGTCTGTTCTGGGGTTGAAATAGATGGCCAAATGTTGGGTGCCAGTGACAAAAGTGGATGTGTTTTGTCCCTAGTGTTATATCAACAGCTCATTTAACCCTGTGATAAAGCATTTTGTGGGAACAAGGTAATTATACATATGTATATAGATAGGTAAGATAGATCTTTTGTTCTCCTTTAGAGGACAACTACTTTATAAATAAAACAGTAGTTATTTTTTGAATTAATATAAGCTTTTCTACACCCAGTAGAAGTCTTGATCTTCCTTTGAAACATTGTGGTGTGTAACGGTGGGAATTCAAACAAAACCTTCCCTAGATCTCATTGTATTATTCCATCTAACATCTGAAGTTACGTTCAAGAAGAGAAGACAATTTTCTTCCAATAAGTTTGATGTTACAAAGCCTACTCACTCCTGGAGAAGGAGAAGTGCCAAGAAACATAGTATACCATTGAACGTGACAAGGCCTGACTTTAAAAACTGGGTTTCAGTGAATTCTGCTGCAATAGAGAGAGCAGCACAAAGAAAGGTCATCAAATCCCACCTTGTCATCTGTTTCATGTTGTATTCTTTCTTTACTTTCAGAGTACAACTCACTAACCATCTCCTGTAAGTAATTTTCCCCCATTATTACCAGCCCTCTTAGAAACAGCAGTTTTCTTGAGCCCTGGCAGTGAAGTGCAATAATACCACATTGCAGGGTATGTAATCTTCTGTTTGTTAATGAAGTAGGGGGCTTACCTGCTTTATCGTCTCATCTTCCCATCTTGTAGTATTCTCTGATGGAGGGCCCAAGTTAAAATTTTAAAAATTACATAATTTTTATTTTATATTTTTATATATAAAAAAATCTATCACTCTCTAGGACCTCGTATATGATACAGTGTAGATGGGTATAGATGGAGTGATTGTTGTTGACTGTGGCTGCGCATTAAGATCATCAGGGGAAACTTTTAGGAAATATCAGTGCCCAGATGGAGAAGGCAATGGCACCCCACTCCAGTGTTCTTGCCTAGAGAATCCCAGGAACGGGGGAGCCTGGTGGGCTGCCGTCTATGGGGTTGCACAGAATTGGACACGACTGAAGCGACTTAACAGCAGCAGCAGCAGTGCCCAGACCCCATCTTCAGTTACTGGGACTTCATTGGTTGAGGGTAGAGCTCTGGTAGAGACGGTATTATTAAAGGTCCCTAGGTGCTTTCTGTTTGCAGCAAGTGTTAAAAACTACTTGGTTTGGGCAGGTCCTGGAAGCATGTTGTATCACCTTTACAAATTGTTTTCTCATCCTTTAAAAAACAGGACAGTGACTACTCCCTTGGATTGTTATTGCTTGAATTTCAAACCCTGTCACCCATTCGAATTCTGTCACCTTAGTTGCTTAATCTAAGAATTAGATTTCTCTTTTGTAAAATGGGGTTTTTTAATAAGTATCAACACATAGGTTTGTTGTGAGGATTAAATGGGAAAATGTGTGAGAAGTACTCAGTCTAGTGTTTGGAATATAAGAGTTCAGAGAGCTTTAGCCAGTGTATGTGCTGCCGAGCACAGTATGTGCCCCATGGTGGACCCTAAATCAATGTTAATCTCTTCTTCTCTGATCCTTCCATCTGTAGTTTATCCTGATCTGTCTTTATAAGCTGAGACTTAGATGTCTAATAACCATATCTCTCTGAAGCAGACTGTGATGTCTAAATCCACATTTGAATATTGTCCATTATTTAATTATGGTGACTTCTAGAGAATATGGGGTGTGTAGTTGTAAGACTAGGAATGTAATTATAGATATAATTAAGAAATTACTCTGCTTCTAACTTCTGAAGAAAACCTTGAGGGAACAATACCTGCAACTTTGGGATTGAAGCCTTGGGCGATGCCAGGAACCTCAGAGGAATTAAGAAAACTTGTACAGGACCGTGTTACTCTAAGCATGGTCCTGAGACCAACAGCATCAGTGTCTCCTGGGAAAGTGAAAGTGAAAGCTGCTCAGTTGTGTCCAACTCTTTGCAACCCCGGGGACTATACAGCCCATGCAATTCTCCAGGGCAGAATACTGGAGTGGGTAGCCTTTCCCTTCTCTAGGGGATCTTCGCAACCCAGGGATCAAACCCAGGTCTCCCACATTGCAGGTGGGTTCTTTACCAGATGAGCCACAAGGGAAGCCACAAGGCTCTCCTGGGAACTTGATGGAAAAGCATAATCCCAGGTGCCACCCCGACCCCAATCAGAATCTGCTTTTTAACAATATGTTCAGGTGATTGACATGCACATTCAAGTGTAAGATGTACTCTTGTAAGATGATGACATGCTGGTTGACAAGTGGAAGTACCCATTAAGCTAGAGTCAAGGGGTTACCTCATTACCATGCCTGAGGTCTTGGGCCCAGTTTGCCAAGTCAGTTGCTAGGACCACACTGTGGCATTGTCTGGTTCTGTATCTGAAGCAGCTCTAAATCCATCCAGCCCCATTACTGTGAATACTAATAACCCTTATTAGATTCATGAAGTGGGCTTTGAATTCATCACCCTTTGCCTGTCTCCAGATTTCCAGATCTGATCCTGACCTCCTTGCCTTCTGACTCTATAAAGTAGCTCTGTAAGAATCCATACACGCGAGAATCCTCCCTTGTACTTCCTTCTGGGATCTGACAAATGGTGACGATCTTTTATTCCTGATCCTTGGCTTTTCCTCTTTGTCCCTTCTCATGTTTTCTTCATCTCACTCTAGAAAACACGCTTACCTAGCTAGCCCAGCAGTCGAGAGCTTTGGAACTCTCCTGGCCACTCTGAAAGGAAACCTGACGAAGGAGGCAGCTTCCAGTGAGTCTTTGAATGCGGTTTGCACCCTTCTGAGAGCCATCTGACCTTCATCCGTGCTCTTCAGTGATGCATGGCCCTCTGTAGCAGCTTTCCATAGAGACACTGTGAGCTCAGAGGGCACCCCTGGCTTGGCAGGAGAACACTCCAGTGACCAACACCACTCTTCATCTTCTCTTTAGAGACTTCCATTTCGGAATGGCCTGCAAGTTCTGGCTTTTTTTCTCCCATCTCTATTTTCATCTCAACCAAATTGGTTAACTGAAAGACACTCTCTGCTTTGCAAACCACAATTATGTTGGGAATGAAACTCAATAGAAGCTGCATCTGGCATGTAAATCGACAGATCATTCACTTAGTAATAACCGAAGAGAACCCACCAAGCTGGCCTTGCTTGTTTTCCTGTAGATTCGATATTTCAGTTTATTTTAGTGCATATTGTTTGGCATTTAAAATTATATATTTTTTATCCCAGTCATTTCACAAGCAAAACTGACTTCCCTGATAATTAAATTTCCCCCACAATAGGAATTTCACCACTTATTTTCATTTTACTACAAGATGCCTGTGGATTATTAAGCTGGTGTCAGCTCTCACCCACCCACGTACCTTCAAAGCAATCTGGAAGGTGTCAGCATTTCTAAGGTGTGCCTGGATGATGCGTAGTTCCCACAGTTTCACGTCTGGAGGCATGTGTCATGACATTTATGCATGCAGGCTAGCTCAGTTCATGTTTGGGATTTGTTTTTCAGGCGACTAAATTTGGGAAGCTCTGAATGCAAAAATATAGCTTTTAATTGGTTCTATTAATATATAAGTTCTATTATATTTAATTTTTATTAAATATAATTTAAATTTATTTAAATATACTCTTATTAATATTATTTTGGGTTTTTAATAATATTTAGTATTCCACAAAGTCCATTTCAGAAGAAATTTGACTAGGACAAATAATAGTCTATGAGACTGACAAATTAAGAAAAAGATGGTCTGTGACTCCTGTACATTTAAAGTTCACCTGATATTTTGGGGTTAAATTGACCCATTCTGTTGGATGAATTAACCACTTTTGTCCTAATCATTCCCTCCCTCACTGCACTAATGCTCACACATTGTCAGTTGGACAGATCCTTCTTCAGCCAGCCCAAATATAGTATTTTTTCAAACTGCCAGTTTCAATCCTTTAGAGAGACATGATAACACTTTAGTGAGTATTATACAGCATTAAAAAAAATTGAATAGATCAGAGTGTCTCACAGGCAAAAAGGGTAAGTATTGTTTTGTGAAATTTTTATTTCAGTGATATGTGTATATATGTAATTACATGCTAATTTAGATTATGCTGCTTATTGTGAGTTTTAGTAAAAGAGTTTGAAATGCATAAATGGACCTAATATCCACTGCCTCTTGAAATGATTCCATGATCTAGAGTTTGAGGATCTTCATTTTTTCAGAAGCAACAGACTTTTAAGTTGCTATTAAGCTAATGGTCATGGCCAGGACCAGGTATTAACTCTGGATCCCATCAGTTCAGTTCAGTTTAGTCGCTCATTCGTATCCAACTCTTTGCGACCCCATGAACCGCAGCATGCCAGGCCTCCCTGTCCATCACCAACTCCTGGAGTCAACCCAAACCCATGTCCATCGAGTCAGTGATGCCATCCAACCATCTCATCCTCTGCCGTCCCCTTCTCTTCCTACTCTCAATCTTTCCCAGCATCAGGGTCTTTTCCAATGAGTCAGCTCTTTCCATCAGGTGGCCAAAGTATTGGAGTTTCACCTTCAACATCAGTCCTTCCAGTGAACACCCAGGACTGATCTTCTTTAGGATGGATTGGTTGGATCTCCTTGCAGTCCAAGGGACACTCAAGAGTCTTCTCCAACAACATAGTTCAAAAGCATCAATTCTTTGGCGCTCAGCTTTCTTTATAGTCCAGCTCTCACACCCATACAACACCAATGGAAAAACCGTAGCCTTGACTAGACGGACCTTTGTTGGCAAAGTAATGTCTCTGCTTTTTAATATGCTGTCTAGGTTGGTCATAACTTTCCTTCCAAGGAGCAAGCATCTTTTAATTTCATGGCTGCAATCACCATCTGCAGTGATTTTGGAGCCCAGAAAAATAAAGTCAGCCACTGTTTCCACTGTTTCCCCCCATCTATTTGCCATGAAGTGATGGACCGAATGCCATGATCTTAGTTTTCTGAATGTTGAGCTTTAAGCCAACTTTTTCACTCTCCTTTTTAACTTTCATCAAGAGGCTCTTTAGTTCTTCACTTTCTGCCATAAATGTGGTGTCATCTGCATATCTGAGGTTATTGATATTTCTCCCGGCAATCTTGATTCCAGCTTGTGCTTCATCCAGCCCAGTGTTTCTCATGATGTACTCTGCATATAAGTTAAATAAGCAGGGTGACAATATACAGCCTTGATGTACTCCTTTTCCTATTTGGAACCAGTCTGTTGTTCCATGTCCAGTTCTAACTGCTGAATCCCATAGTTAACTAATAATACTGAGAATAATCTGGGACTTCCCAGGTAGTTCAGTGGTAAAGAATCTGCCTGCTGATGCAGGAAATCCTGGTTATATCCCTGGGTCAGAAAGATCCCCTGGAGAAAGAAATGGCAACCCACTTCAATATTCTTAACTGGAAAATCCTATGGACAGAGGAGCCTGGTGGGTTATGGTCCATGGGGTTCTAAAGAGTCAGGTGTGACTGAATGACTGAGCCTGAAAGCACACACACTGATAATAATCTAATTATTGAAATCTGTAGTTCTCGAAGTATAGCTCCTGGACCAAAAGCATTAACATTATCTGTGAATGTATTAGAAATGCAACTTCTACATCTATTGAGATGATCATATGGTTTTTATTCTTCTGTTTGCTAATATGGTGCATCACATTGGTTGATTTGTAAATATTGATAAATCCTTACATCCGTGGTATAAATCCCACTTGATTATGGTAGATGATCCATTTAATGGATTGTTGGTTTTGGTTTGCTAGTATTTTTTTGTGGATTTTTGTGTCTATGTTCTCTACTGATCCTGTGCTGTGTTGTTCTTAGTCACTCAGTTGTGTCCGACTCTTTGCAACTCCATAGACTGTACCCACCAGGCTCCTCTGTCCATGGCATTCTCTAGGCCAGAATACTAAAGTGGGTTGCCATGCCCTCCTCCAGGGGATCTTCCCAATTCAGGGATAGAACCCAGGTCTCCTGCATTGCAGGGAATTCTTTACCATCTGAACCACCAGAGAAACCCAGAATACTAGAGTGTGGGTAGCCTATCCCTTCTCCAGGGTATCTTCACTGGATTGTTATTTTCTTCCTTGTGTTAGATTCATCTGGTTTTGGTGTCAGGGTTATGCTGTCCTCACAGGAGTTCAGAAGTTTTTCCTCCTCTGCAAATTTTTAGAATAGTTTCAGAAAGATAGGTGTTATCTGTTCTCCAAATGTTTGGTTGAATTCACCTGTGAAGCCATCTGGTTCTGGACTTTTGTTTGTTTGGAGTTTTTAAATTACTGATTAAATTTCTATTACTAGTAATTGGTTTATTTATATTTCTACTTCTTCCTGGTTCAGCCTTGGGAGATTGTACTTTTCTAAGAATTTTTCTATTTCTTCTAGGTTGTCCATTTTATTGTCATCTAGTTGTTCATAGTAGTCTCATGATCTTTCATATTTCTATTGAATCAGTTCTAATTTCTCCTTTTCCGTTTTTTATTCTATTGATTTGAGCCCTCTCCTTTGTTTTTTCTTAATGAGTCTGGCTAAAGGTTTATCTTTTCAAAGAACCAGCTTTTGGTTTCATTGATCTTTTTTTTTTTTTTTTTTTTGTATTTTAGTCTCTATTTCATTTATTTCTGCTCTGATCTTTATGACTTCTTCCCTCCTAGTAACTTTGTGATTTCTTCATTCTAAGTTACTTTAGGTGTAAGGCTTAATTGTTTATTTGCGGTTTTCCTTGTTTTCTGAGTGAAAGTGAAAGTTGCTTAGTCGTGTCTGACTCTTTGCAACCCCATGGACTGTGTAGTCCATAGAATTCTCCAGGCCAGAATACTGGAGTGGGTAGCCTTTCCCTTCTCCAGAGGATCTTCCAAACCCAGGCATCGAACCCAGGTCTCCCACATTGCAGGTGAATTCTTTACCAACTGAGCTATAATTGTTTTTACTGTATGCCATAGGTTTGGGATCTTTGTGTTTTTGTTTTCATTTGTCTCTGGGTAATTTTTGATTTCCTGTTTGATTTCTTCAGTGATCCATTGGTTGTTTAGTAGCATATTGTTTAGCCTCCACATGTTTGTGTTTTTGCAGTTTTTTTCAAAACTAGTTGATCAACTAGTAGTTGATTTTTAGTCTCATAGCTTGTGGTCAAGAAAGGTGAATGTTGCCATTTGCCACAACATGGATATACTTGGAGTGTGTTATGATTCATTCTATTATACCCCTGCAGTTTATATAATATTGTACATCAGCTATACTTCAGTTTAAAAAAGAAATGCAGCTTCTGAGGTCCTACCCCAAGTCTACTGGATTAAAATTCTTAGAGTGGGCCCAGAACTCTGTATTTTAACAACCCTCCAAGTGATTCTGGTACAGGCTAAGGTTTGCGAAACCCTGGCCTGTAATTATATGCAACTCAAGTTTTTGAGTCTGGACTTTGCCTCTGCTTGTTAATGCAGGACTTCTTTCATCTGAAAACTCTACCCCAAGTATTTCTACAGGTCATCAGGGGATGCCCCCTGCATGAAGATAAACAAGCCCTATTGAGTTATTATGTGACATCCAACAATGTTTTTCCGCTATTGTATGACTTTATACAACTTTTTGGGTTTTGTTTAGAAAACAGCGTTCTGTTTAGAAAATGTTACTATTTATCAAATGGCTTTTAATATGAGTCTGTATACTGGTAATTCTTGTGTGATTTAAAGTCTATTTTTATACACTTTTGAAAACCTAAGTAGAAATATCTTAATTAATATTTCTGTAAATCTTATAGAAATTATGTGAGATAATTTACATAAAGTGATTTGTTTATGGTAAAAAGTAAAGTTTCTCTCTGGTAAAATGAAGACTCTTGGCTTTTAGTTTAAGAAGACACAGAGTCCTCTGACATGAATGTTCCAGTTTATGCAAGATGAACTCTAGTATTTGGGAAACTAAACACATAGTCTTCCATGAAGTTTTCAGTCTGGAGGTTTTCAATCCCAGTGTTTAAGTGACACACAGAATTCCCTGAGGACCTAAAAAAGAGAGCATTAGGTCGTTGGGCTAGAGAATTCTATCATACCACATATCCACACCCCCCACACATACCACCACCACCACTGCCTTAAACCATTCCGCATATACTTTTCCCTGAACCACATCCCACAGACATCTCCCCAGACTCTTAGCACACCCACAGGCACCGCACCACATACTACTCTCCCCCCCGCTCTCTTTCACACACACACACACGTACACATTTATGAATATTGTGCCTCCATGAATTGTCTTCCCTCTGCCTCTGAGCCTACTTCTACTCTACATCACTTGGAGGGTGAAGAAGCAGTGTTCTCTCATTGGTATAGGTGGGAAAATGTAAGGTGTGTTAAAAAGAAAAATCTGAAGAGACCAATTACCATGAAAAAAAAATATGAAAAGTTGTCAGAGAACTCACAAAAGGCTTCAACTCCAGGCAGAGGAGTTACGGTAGAGAGTTTCAAGCCTTCAAGGAGTAAATATTTCTCTCTATATAAATTATTCCAGAACACAGGGAAAGAGAAAACTTCCCAATTGACTTTACAATGTGAGCAAGCCCTAGAAACCAAAGCCAGACAAAGATGGCAACAACAGCAACAGAAACATACCAGTTGTACCTGTGGTTATAGGTGTAAATCATATAATCAATCTCCAACATTAAATGTTAGCAAATAGAATCTGTCAGTATAGTTAAAAGAATAAATACAAGACAATGTGATGCCTTAGCTGAAGAATATAAAAACAATTCAGCATAAAGAAATATAGTAGTATAACCCATCACAGAACTGGACATGGAACAACAGACTGGTTCCAAATAGGAAAAGGAGTACGTCAAGGTTGTATATTGTCACCCTGCTTATTTAACTTCTATGCAGAGTACATCATGAGGAACGCTGGGCTGGAAGAAGCACAAGCTGGAATCAAGATTGCTGGGAGAAGTATGAACAACCTCAGATATGCAGATGACACCACCCTTATGGCAGAAAGTGAAGAGGAACTCAAAAGCCTCTTGATGAAAGTGAAAGAGGAGAGTGAAAAGGTTGGCTTGAAGCTCAACATTCAGAAAACAAAGATCATGGCATCTGGTCCCATCACTTCATGGGAAATAGATGGGGAAACAGTGGAAACAGTGTCAGACTTTATTTTGGGGGGCTCCAAAATCACTGCAGATGCTGATTGCAGCCAGGAAATTAAGAGACGCTTACTCCTTGGAAGGAAAGTTATGACCAACCTAGAGAGCATATTAAAAAGCAGAGACATTACTTTGCCAACAAAGGTCCGTCTAGTCAAGGCTATGGTTTTTCCCATGGTCATGTATGGATGTGAGAGTTGGACTGTGAAGAAAGTTGATCGCAGAAGAATTGATGCTTTTGAACTGTGGTGCTGGAGAAGACTCTTGAGTGTCCCTTGGACTGCAAGGAGATCCAACCAGTCCATTCTAAAGGAGATCAATCCTGGGTGTTCATTGGAAGGACTGATGCTAAAGCTGAAATTCCAATACTTTGGCCACCTCATGGGACGAGCTGACTCACTGGAAAAGAGTCTGATGCTGGGAAGGATTGGGGGGTGGGAGGAGACAGGGACGACAGATAATGAGATGGTTGGATGGCATCACCGACTCGATGGACATGAGTTTAAGTGAACTCCGGGAGTTGGTGATGGACAGGGAGGCCTGGCGTGCTGTGATTCATGGGTCGCAAAGAGTCGGATACGACTGAGCGACTGAACTGAACTGAACCCATCACATTAGTAAGGTAGAAGAGAAAAATATATGATCATCTAGATTGATGTGATAAGTATTTTGATTAAAGTCAACATCCATCATCCCTTATTAATTACAAAACTCCCTTATTAATTACAAAACACTAATAATGATAACAGTGCTTCACAAAAGTTCTATACTGTGTAAGATTGTATAACGATAGAAAGCACTAATAATAGACCCCAAGAAGTCAGAAAAATAATAAGAGTATGGACCCTGGGGTAGGAAATGGCACCCCACTCCAATGCTCTTGCCTGGAGAATTCCATGGACAGAGGAGCCTGGCAGGCTACAATTCATGTGGCTGCAAAGAGTGGGACACAATTGAGCAACCAAGCACAGAGCAATCTGTACAGTGATGGAGGGGGCTAAAGAAAATGATCCCCAAGGCCTTTTCTAGTCTTGACAGTGTATTATTCTATATGTAAAACCTGGACTCCACTGAAGAACATAGTCACTATTTAACACTGAGTTGTCTTGCTGGGTCATATAATAAGTTCCATTCCATTCCATTCAGTCGCTCAGTCGTGTCCGACTCTTTGCGACCCCATGGACTGTAGCCTACCAGGCTTCTCCGTCTGTGGGATTCTCCAGGCAAGAATACTGGAGTGGGTTACCATTTCCTTCTCCAGGGGATCTTCCCGACCCAGGGATTGAACCCGGGTCTCCCGCATTGGAGGCAGACGCTTTAACCTCTGAGCCACCAGGGAAGCTTAAATGACTCCAAATTGCCACAGTCATACCCAAAGTGCAATTGATTGAAGAAGTCAGAGAAATAATAAGAATAGGTTCTATGATCACTAGTATTCGGCATTGTACTTTGTATTTTTCTATATATGTACATATCACTAAATAATGTATTACTTTATTTTCCTATCTCTTAACATTTTATAAATAGGATTATACTGTATGAATTCTTTGTGACTTGATTTTCTTACTTAATATTATACTGTTGAGATTCTTATGTTGGTGGGTAGAGCGATATAATGCATTCATTTTGGCTTTTTAAGTATTCCATTGTATGAATATGCACTAAATTTTAATTTTTATGTAAAAGGCATATAACTTGCTTTCATTTCTTGCAAATATATATAATACTGCTGGGAATATTTATGCATATATCTCTTGATTCACATATGCAAGCATTTTTCTAGAGTATATAAAAGCATACATTTCACTTTATAAAATAATGCTGTTATTTTCCAATATGCTTGCTTACAATTAACTTTTAATAATTATACTATAAGATTCAATGGAAATTCTGCTTCTCTAGTCTTCATCACATATTATTATTATATGTTTAAAATTAAAATATTAGCTAATCTAGTGAGTATGTGATGTATTATATTATGGTTTTAATATGTGTTTTGTAATTAAAGATGTATTTGAGAATCTTTTCATATATCTTATTCACTGAAATATTTGTTCATATGTCTTGCAAGTTTTCTGAAGGGTCAGTGGTTTCTTTTTATTGTTTTGTAGAAATTCTTTACATATTTTGAGACAAATTCTTTGTGAGTTAATGTGTTGCAAATATCTACATCAGTGTGGCGCTTGACTTTTCACTCTGATGGTATTTTTTGATATCTAATTACCTTCCTAAACTCTCTTATTAATTTTAATAATGCCTGTAGATACTTTAGTGTTTCTATCTATAAAATGTTATTATCTTTGGATAATAAGAATTGTATCTATTTTCAATTTTTACAGCTTCTGTTCCTTTATCTGTCTAGAATTTTCAGTATAATTTTGAATAGAAGTAGTGATGGTAAAAATTCTCATCTTGTTCATGGTTAAAATAGCTAAAAAACTTTTTTCATTCATTTCTCAACCGGATGTGGTATCTGCTTTAAATTTTGTAGGTATATTCAGGTTTTATTAGGTTAGGAAAATTGTCTTCTTTTACTGATTGTGAGATTTGTAAATGCCCCTTCTACATCTTTTGAGATAATTATATAATTTTTTCTCCTTTAATCTGTTAAATTGGCAAATTTTGTTGATCTTTTTGAAGAAAAACTTTTGGTTTTGTTTATTTCCCTTATTGTTTTTATATTCTGCATTTTGTTGATCTCTGCTCTGATATTTATTATTTCCTTCCTTCTGCTATTTTCGGTTTAGTTTGTTCTTTTTCTGATTCCTTAAGGTATAAGATTAGGTTGTTGTTTTCAGATCTTTTTTCTTTTAATGTAAACATTTACAGTTATACATTTTCCTCTTGGCTTTCACTGCATTCTATAACTTTTAGAATGTTGAGTTTTTATTTAAATTTTTCTAAAGATATTTTCTAATTTCCGTTGTGACTTTTTTTAATTGTTTTATTCAGCCAGTCTTTGTTTAAATTCTCCCAAGTATTTACTGATGTCTTAACATTCTTTCTGCATTTCAGATCTTTTTTCTGGATTCACTTTCCTTTTTCTGAAGTTCATTCTTTAAAAATTCCTATAGTGAATTAGAGATCAAACCCTCTCTATCTTAGTTGCTCTGAAAATATCTTCATTTCATCTCATTTATTAAAAGATAGTTTCATCAGATATAGAAGTTCAGATTTCAGTGTTTTAATGATAGGTTGCCAATACCTTTCTCTTCCAGTGCTGCTGTGGTTGATTAAATAGTGGTGCCCCAAATATGCCTACATTCTATTCCCAGGAACCTATGAATGTGTTACCTTACAGGGTAAAGCATACTCTACAGATGTTATTTCATTAAGGATATTGAAATGGGGAAATTATTCTGCATTATTCACATGAGCCCATTGTAATCACAAGAGTCATATGAGACACAGGGAGGAAGGTCAAAGTCCACAGTAGGACTTCTGATAACAGGAGTCACGTGGTGGCAGCCTCTAGAAACTGAAAGGGACAAGAAGCAGTGTCTAGTGTCTCCAGAGAGAGCCAGCCTGGATGACATCTTGATTTTAGCCTCGTAATGCTCATCTTGGACTTCTGACCTCCAGAATTATAAAACAACAAATGTGTGATAAATGTTTTGGGGTTTTTAGTCACTAAATCTGTGGTGCAGCAGTGGGAAACTAAAGTAGTTGCTTTTGAGAAATCCACTGCCAGAGTAATTATAGTCCTATCATTGATCATTTGTTTTTTCTCTATAGCTGCTCAACTTTTTAAAATGTTCAACTTTCCTTTAGTATTCTGGAAGTTTATCGTAAAGTCCAATTGTGGTATCTTTTTGTTTATCCTGCTTTAGTTTCCTAATTGGAATCTTTGATCACTGCTGGAAAAATCTCACGTATTGCTTCTTTTGGTATCATCTCTGTTTTCCCCTCCAATTCTTTTCACTTTATTCTCGATGTCTCTTTATCTCTCTTTATATTTTGTGTTTCTGTGTGCTGAATCCTCCATCATCTCTCACACCTATTTTTCCATATTCCCTCTTCAGCTGTGTCCAGTGTTCTTATTCTACCCATTGACTTTTTATAAAATACTATTGGAAAATATTTGATTTCAATGTCATGTCAGTTTCAGGAGTACAGCAAAGTGGTTCAATTATATATAGACACATATTCATTCTTTTTTATATTCTTTTCTTATACTGGTTATACAGGATGATGAGTAGAATCATCTAGGTGATATGAGCTAAGTGACATACAGAATCCCTGGTGCTATACAGTAGGTCTTTGCTAGTTATCTATCTTGTACACAGTAGTGGGTGTGTTTTCATTGCAAACTCCTGATTTATCCCTCCCCACCACATTTCCCCTTTGGTAAACCGCAAGTTTGTTCTCAATATCTGTAAGTCTGTTTCTGTTTTGTAAATAAGTTTATTTGTATTTTTTAAATTAGATTCCACACACGAGTGATACTGTGCTTGTCTTTCTCTGTCTGACTTACTTCACTTAGTATCATAATCTTTTGTTCTGTCTACGCATTGACTTTTCAATGAGAATTTATATATTTCACAGTTCTAAGAGTTCTAGTTGGTCCTTTTTCACCTATATATGGTCAGTTTTGATAGTCTTCTGTTCTCTTATCATGCATTCAACAATCTCATTTATTTCAGTAAATATGTAAAACATACTGATTTCATATTATGTTTGATCATTCCATTATCTGCAGTTTTTATAGCTCTAATAGTGTACTTTGTTGTTTCTCCTGACTCTTGTTCATGGTTTTTTCCTTTCTTTGTGTGTCTAGTCAGTTTGTGAGCTGTTGTGTCTTGCAGCTTTTATCTAGGAGTATTTTTTTAGGCATTTGTACAGTGTAGTCCTTCAGACAAAAAAAATTGCTTTTGCTAGGCACCTTGGAGAGTTATCAACCAGAAAATACTTTAAACTAAATTTAAAACTTAGGATTTTGTATGTCACCTAGTTCATATCAACTCAAGTTCCAAGCCTCTGTTTTATGGATTTATAGTTTGGGATTTTAATGGGAGGCTTTTTTTTTTTATACTCCTCTCTCTGCTTCTGTCCAGGGTCAAGCCAGAGATAGATCACCACTTCTTCTGCATGATAGATCCTTTCTAGGTCACCTACTGAGCATGTCATATTTTTGGTGACATATGTGTGAGGGAATTCCAATCAGATCTCCCATACCGCTCAGGCCCAGGGCTTTGCCGCTGTCCTGTCAGTCCATTAAAACCCATGACCTAAGCCACCAGGGAATGGTGAATATCTTCAGGGCAAAACAGACTCTAGTATTTGCTTATCAGTTACTGGGCTTGTCATTTCTAACCTCTGAGATTCCTTTATTTTCCTGGCAGCTCAGGTATACATTAATAATATGTCATTAATATTTTATGCCGCATCTTTAGGTGTGCTGCTGCTGCTGCTGCTAAGTCACTTTAGTCGTGTCCGACTCTGTGTGACCCCATAGACGGAAGCCCACCAGGCTCCCCCGTCCCTGGGATTCTCCAGGCAAGAACACTGGAGTGGGTTGCCATTTCCTTCTCCAATGTGTGAAAGTGAAAAGTGAAAGTAAAGTCGCTCAGTCGTGTGCAACCCTTAGCGACCCCACAGACTGCAGCCTACCAGGCTCCTCCATCCATGGGATTTTCTAGGCAAGAGTACTGGAGTGGCTTGCCATTGCCCATGTGAGGTCTCTCAAAATCTAGTATGCTGTATTTTTTTTAAAAAAATTCTTTGAATTAGTTAGCTACTTCCGTGTAACAAATTATCCAATACTTAGTATCTTCAAGCAGTAGCTATTATCTCATAGGTTCTGTGGGTCAGGAATCCGTATGCAGTTTCTCCTTCACGAGGCTGCAATCGCAGTGTTGGCAGGTATGTCACTCATTTCAAGGCTTAACTTGGGAAGGATCTGATTCTAAGCTCACTTGTGTGGCTGTTGGCGAGACTCATACCCTTGCTGAGTGGTGGTTGGAGACATTAGTTACTTGTCAAGTGGTTCTTTCCA
Organism: Moschus berezovskii; assembly: GCF_049115385.1. NCBI lineage: Eukaryota > Metazoa > Chordata > Mammalia > Artiodactyla > Moschidae > Moschus > Moschus berezovskii. The sequence continues at coordinate 50,028,055 of NC_142466.1, read as the reverse complement.
CAGGAATACCTACAATATAGCCATTTGTTTCTTCCAGAGTGAGGGCTCTGAGGGAGAGAGAGAGAAAGTAAGAAAACATGGATGTCACCATCTTCTTGCAACTCAATCTCAGAAGAGACATTCCATGACTTTTGCCAACTTCTGTTCATTAGAAGTGAGTCACTATTTCCAGCCGCTTCTCAAAAGAGGTGATAACACAGTGTAATCATTTGAAACCATTTTAAAGGCTGCCTACTTCACTTGTATAAATCTCTTTTTAAAAAGTAAACAAGTAGAAAAAAATTAAAAAATATAAATAGGCAATTTTTTCAAAGAAGAAATTTAAATATCTGATAAATACATGAAAATTGTCCAATATCTCTAGTAATTAAAGAAATGCTAATTAAAATGCTAATTGGATAACAATCTTACCTATCAGACTGATTGACAAAGATCTTTTTAATTTCAAGTGTAGAAAACAAAATATGGAAACTAGCAACTTTGTGCAATGCTAGTGGGAGTGTAAATTAGTATTTATTGTGATTTAATTTGAGAGTGTGTCACTGTCCTTAAAAGTCTACATAGCCTGAAAAAATACATATATATGTTAAAATTTATTGTCTAACAATTTTACAACGAGAGATTTGCCCTAAGGAAAAATTATAAAAGCTTGAAAATATTCATTGAACTATGTTCATCTTTAAATGTCTAAAAGGAGTCATTGATAAATAAATTATCCCACATGCTCATAAGATAAAACTATGCCTCTGTTAAAAATAACAAGTCTGCATATGTTAACATGGCAAGATTTACCCAAACATATTGTTAGTAAGCAAAATAGTGTATATTGAATGATTCATTTTTATTACATATAATGTTAAACACATGTATATACAGAGGAAATATTAGCAAGCTATGGAAATACTATTATTACATCATCTCTGGGTGATAGAATTAAGTTGCTTTTTATTACCTTTTTGCTTACTCTATTGTCTAAATTCTCCAGAAATAATATATTTGTGTATCAATTATCATAATTTTAAACAAAATAGTTTATCTAAGATGAAGAAAAGTATAACCAAGCAACCTCCAATAAGATATAACTTTCCAATTATTTAGTAATTTCTTTCTTGTTAAAAGTTCAGAAATATACATTTATCACTACATTGAAGATAAATATATAATGCAAATATTTATTTTGATCCAAGAATCCTGCCATTAAGAAATTCCCACCCTTGACCCACCGATACTAATAATTATACAATTAATCTAATTTTCACATTGGAGCACCATTACTAAACCAATAATGAATCAAACTTCTTATAATATAGTGTACAATGTACAAAGCAATTTTTACATCACTAGTTAATTTTATCATCAAAATTTTCTGTGATACGTGGGTATCCTTATCATTATATTATAAATGAAACTGAGACTCAAAGAGACCAAATAATTTACTATGGATGTGATTATTAGCAAATGGAAGAGCTGAATTAAAGAATTTTTCGATAAAACATTATACTGGTGGGTTTTTCTACTAATTATTTTTTGAAGCTTATTTTCCCAACACAAAAAAGCTTTTTTTCTCAGTATAACAAAAATTGAAATCCTATGTGTATTGAATAGTAAATAGACAAATTTTATTGTTTATTTCCACTTGAGTTACATTTCGTATAAAAGTTTACAAATAACGGTTTTTATTTTGATTTTTTTCAGTATAAAATATTGCCTTGATGGCATATTATGATGTAATGCTAATTGCTTGTAGAATAGTTAAATGTCAGTATTGAAACCTAATCTTTAGCTGCCGTCTTGTAGATACAAACGAATGTTCACCAAGCATGTATTTTGTATTTCGTTGCATTGTACACTGCAACTAATAAGCCAAGGAATCAACATATATTAGGTGTGTGTACTGTTTCTAAAAACCACAAACTAAGAATGATAAATTATCAATATAGTTTAGTATTTGCTAATTTTACTACACTCTTTTGTTATGTATATATAGGGAAGTCATAGGGATTATAAATTCAATTTGAGTAAAGTTTAAAACCATATATTTTATGATGAAGGGCCTTTAACTTAAGATGGCCAAAGCACTGATATTATATATTTGCTGTAAAGAGAATTATAAGAGTTTTATTTTTCTGATATTAAAAGTTACTTAATAAAGACTTGTTTCCATTAACTTGAAAAAAATAAAAAATTAAAAAATAAAGAATTTTTCACTATTGACTGCAGGTACCTGGAGGTCCTTTTAGTGTCCAGCATATGTATGCAGCTCTTCCAAGTTGTCTTATTCTGCTAAGTGCAGGGAGCAGAGAGATAAGCAGAACACCACTCTATCCTTGAGAAGTTAGTCTTAAGACCTCCAGGTACCCTTCTCTCCTAACAGATAGTTTTGTAAGTAAATGTCTGGCACAGAAGGTTTTTCTATAACATACACACAGGGAGGCTTGTATTTTCCCCTCATTGATGAAGCCTGTGTGCCATTCACGCAGTGATTTCCATAGCTGCATATTATAACTTGCCAGAGTCTTGTGTGACTGGATTCTCTAATTTAAAGAACTTCTTTTAATTTTGAACCCTGTGCAAAGTTCAAACATTTTCCTTTGTACCAAAAATGGAAAAGGAGACTCTATGGTGCCCAACAGGTTATTGTAGCTTCGTAGATGAAAATGCAAAGTAGTGCTTATAGGGAAATGTAAAATGTGCCCTCACAGTACTGTTCCTTGACTGCAATAAGGAGTCAGGAAATGGTAGTTGGAACCCTCTGCAGGGCTATCTTAGAAATCTGAATCAGAACCATTGAATTTAGTTATTGCTTTAATTTCCATTTAATATTTACTTTTAATATCAGTGCCATTTTATGGGTGTTAGTATGAAGTTCTATTTTCTTAGTTGTGTTGCGAAATATTCCTAATCTACTTGTATTCTTAAAATACAGTTGCTCTGTTTATGAAAAGAAAGTGCTACATGTCTTTAAAAAGCAAGCCTCTAAGAGAAAGAAAAACTCAGGCAGAATTGAAATCATGCAGCCTACTTTTAGAATTTGGTTTGAAATGTGATCATATTAACTTTCATTAATGCGTTTAGTTAATATATGAATTATCCTTGGTAAACTTCATTTATACATTGAACTTCCATTTTAACATTATTATTCATGTTATAAAATGTACTCATAAATCTGTGTTTATATTAACTGGCACCTGAAGAGACAAATCAAGCAGTTGTTAGGGCAGTGGTGGCATGGCGATAAAGGAACAAAGTATGATTCAAGTGGGACTAACAAGGATTCTGTGTCCCAACCTACTAACTGTCTGATTTTAGATAGGTCACTCAGCCCCCCGAGTCTGTTTCTTACTTCGAAAATATGAAAAATCATGGTTATAGAGTTGTTGTGGGATCAACCAGAAGCTTCCATAATGATACCAGCACTTCAGTTCACTCAGTTCAGTTCAGTTCAGCCACTCAGTGGTGTCTGACTCTTTGCAACCCCATGGACTGCAGCATGCCAAGCTTCCCTGTCCATCACCAACCCCTGGAGCTTGCTCAAACTCATCACTATTGAGTTGGTGATGCAGTCCAACCATCTCATTCTCTGTTGTCCCCTTTTCCTCCTCTCTTCAATCTTTTCCAGCATCAGGGTCGTTTCCAATGAGTCAGTTCTTCACATCAGGTGGCCAAAGTATTGAAGTTTCAGCTTCAGCATCAGTCCTGCCAATGAATATTCAGGACTGATTTCCTTTAGGATGGACTGGTTTTATCTCCTGGCAGTCCAAGGGACTCTCAAGAGTATTCTCCAACAGCACAGTTCAAAACCGGCTCTTATTTATTGAAAATTTACTAGGTCTGGTACTGCTCTAAGTTCTTTAGGTGGATTGTTTTATTTAATTGTCACAACACTGACTTTCCATGAGTACTATTATTGTTATTGTTATCCCTAACTTATAGATGAGCAAACCAAGGTGCAGCGTGGATTGAATAACTTGCTCAGAGTTGCACAGTTAACAGCAGAGGCAAAATTCAACTTCAGATAGTTTGGTTCCAAGGCTCACAATCTTAGCCACTGGGCCACTGGAATATATTTCCTTTCAAGTAAAATCTCTGGTTGGGTTTTAGCTCTTAATGGTGCACAGTGGAAAAGGAGTTCTTATTATAGCTAATTTCTATAAAATAGGTTATTAAAAACCACATTGCAGAGCTATATAGTAAAGATAAATGAGACTTTTATATGAATTTGCTGTACATATTATATATATATGCTTATCAACGTATGCACAGTATATTTTGAATTCAGTTCTTTGCAGTACAGAGTGAAAGAAGAGGCAAAATAAGTTGGGAAAAGAGAAAAAAACAAAAGAGGTGGTGGTCGGAGGCATGGGGCCACTGTGGGTTTCAGAGGAGGAGACATGAAGGCTTGTTTGAAGGCCCCTGCTGCTCTATTCCGGGGCATTCGCAACTGGAAGCCCAAAGTCTAGCCATTCAGCAAAAATACCTTCTCTGACAGAAATTGCCATTGTAAACAAGACTATAGAAAAAAGCCTTGCACTAGCAGTGAAGGCACAGGAAAATTCTTAGACATGTTTCGATGCTGAGCAAGAGCCCACAGAGGGAAGGTTATTGAACACACAAGAGCTTTGGTTCAAACAGGCTTGGATTCTGTCTGCAAGTCTACCACTCACATCACATCTATACTCTCTAAGCTGTTATTTGTTTGTCTGTAAATGGGTATAATAGTTGCTTCTAGGAGGGCTTCCCAGTTGTTATTGTGGTAAAGAATGCTCCTGCCAATGCAGGTGGCATAAGGGATACAGGTTTGATCCCTGGGTCCAGAAAGACCCCCTGGAGAGGGAAATGACTACCAACTCCAGTACTCTTGCTCGTGAAACCCCATGGACAGAGGAGTTTGGTGGTCTACAGTCCATGGGGTCACAAAGAGTCGGACGTGACTGCGTGACTACACACACACACACACACACACACACACACACACACCTCTTAGAACTATTGTGAAGATTAAAGCATGCATACAAAGCACTTAGAACTGCAGCTGACTAAAAGCTGAATAAATGTTAGCTTGTAATATGATTGTGACTATAGTTGATGGAATGAGGATTCTGTGTAATACAAACAGCACCTTGTCTGGGTGCGATGGTACATAGCAGGTGCCCATCGCCCACTTGTTATTGTTAGTAACACAGTTTTTAGGACTGTAGTCATCATTAATGAGTCATGATATTTTGACTCTATTCCCCATTCAATGCTGTGACCTTAGAAAAGTCATTTCTTTGAGCCTTGCTTTCTCCTTATGTGAGATGGAATAGTTGGACTAAATTAATGGTTCCCAAACATAGATAAATCTGCTCTAAGTCAGAACACAGATTTATCTGTTTATGTTCAGGAATGATTAATGCGAAGAGTTGGACACAAATGAGCGACTGGGCACACAAAGCACACGAGTCAGAACGTAGTTTTCTCTGCGACATGTTGGAACTGGCTCCGTAAAACTGCTGACTCTTCCTTGTTGCTCTTGCTGTTCAGTCACTAAGTTGTGTTTGGCTCCGTGACCCCCTGGACTGCAGCACACCAGGCTTCTCTGTCTTTCACTATCTCTCTGATTTTGCTCAAACTCATGTCCACTGAGTCAGTGATGGTATCTAACCATTTAATCCTCTGCCACCCTCTTCTCCTTTTGCCTTCAATCTTTCCCAGCATCAAGGTCTTTTCCAATGAATTGGCTCTTCACACCAGGTGGCCAAAGTATTCTTTACTCTGAGATCAAGTTCCTTTATACGTGTAACTATTTCGTGAACTAATAATGGTAGATAGTAAGTAGCCTTTTTCAAAATTGGTATTTGCCAAGATACTGTGTTGGAGACCATATGAATATCTACTTCCTTTATTTTAAAAAAATGTATTTTAATTCTACTGTTGTTGCTGTTCAGTCACTAAGTCGTGTCTGACTCTCTGCGACCCCATGGATTGAAGTATGCCTGACTTCCCAGTCCTTCATTGTCTCTCGGAGTTTGCTTAAACTCACGTCCATTGAGTTGATGTTGCCATCTGACCATCTCATCCTCTGTCGTCCCCTTCTCCTCTTGCCCTCTATCTTTCCCAGCATCAGGGTCTTTTCCAATGAGTCAGCTCTTTGTGTCAGGTGGTCAAAGTATTGGAGCTTCAGCTTCAGCTTCATCATCAGTCCTTCCAATGAATTCTACTACTCTTTGAAATAGAGAATCTGGGGAAGTATCCCTGCCATGATGATTGCTAAGGTACTTCCCAACACTATTAACTTAGAGCAGAGCTGGGAGAACCTTCCTGACAGTCAAGCTCAGAAAGAGATGTGGAGGAGAGATTCGGCCTGCTCTGTCAGGCTCATGCTGAGAGCCTCAGATGGAAACAAAAGAATAAAGCTCTGAAAAGGTTACTGGAAGTGCTTCTTGCTTTCAGGCAGTGTTTATAGGTCACTTACTATCGCCCAGACACCATGCAAAGCCCTGGATATGAAATGGTCAGTGTAATAGGTTGAATTGTGGCCCTTAAGAATATGGCCATGCCTGGAACTGAGAAAGTTTGTACCAAAAATCGGGAGCTGCTACAATAAATACCAAAAACGCAGAAGGTGCTTTGCATCTGGATATAGGACAGAGGCTGTAAGAAAAGCCTATAGTGCCATGAATGCATGGTTAGGGGTGATTCTCCTGAGACCTCAGAAGAGGAGAGCTATAGAGAAAGCCCCAGTCTTCATAGGGAATACTCATATAATACTGACAGAAAGCTGGTAAGAGTAGGAATGGTCAGGGACAGCCCAGGGACGTCTCAGATGGCAATGAGGTACATGATACTGGAAACCGAAGAAAAGGTAATCCTTCACATAAAGTGGCAAAGAGCTTGACTGAATTGTGTTCATGTTCTAGTGTTTTGTTGATGATTCCACTGTGAGTGGGTGAAATTGGCTATTTGGCTGAAGAAATTTCTAAGCAAAGTGGCTTTTCTTGAATCGTTAGATAAAAATGAAAGAAGAGAGAAATGATTTGAAAGTACAACTGTTCATCAAAGGGAAATAGAAATGGAAAACTTGGAGAATTCTCAGCCTATCCTTATTGAAAGAAATCATAAAATATATGCAAGAGAGAACAAAGGTGTGACTAAATAGCATTTGACTGTGTCTGCACACAGGCCGGGGTCCCAGAGAAGGGGCTACAGCTGCTCGGTGCCACTTAACATAGCCACTGGGCTCCTTCTTGCTTCCTCGTACCACAGTCCTTGGCTGGTGTGGGCCCTGTGCAGTGCCTCTGTGGTGGCCAGCCCTCCCAAAGACAAAGGCGCTAGCCCTGGTGGAATCCGTGCGGTGCCTTCCCTGCAGGCGAACAGGGTACAATAGCTGTGGAGCTGGGATCGCTGTAGAGAACCCTCTCCTTGAACAAGGCCTAGCAGAGCTATGGTACAAGACTGTCCTAGTACCCCAACCCAGGAGATCCCGGATGGGCTGTGTCCGGCAGAGCCCTTGGACATGCCTCTCAATGCCATGGAAGGCAGAACCTCCACCTCAGTGCACCTTAAGGTTCTCGGCTTAATCGGGACCTGTTACCCCTTTCTTCATTCCCATCTCTCCCTTTTGACCTGGGCACATTTATGTCTGCCCCACCACTGGATTTTGGAAGTACATAGCCTGTTTGGTATCACAGGTTCACAGCGGGAGAGCAGTTTGCTCTAAATGAATGAGTCTCATCCATGTCTGATGGAGGGGATACTTTACATGAGACTTTGGATTTTGTTGGGTTGATGCTGGAATGAGTTCAGACTTTGGAGGCTGTTGGGAGGGAATGAATATGTTCTGCATGTGAAAAGGATATGAACATGGGGGGCCAAGGGTGAAATGCTAATGGTCTGAATGTCTCCCCTCAAATTCTTATGACAGAATCCTAACCCCCTAAAGATGATATTAGGAAGTGGGCCTTTGAGAGATGCTTGCATCATGAAGATGAAGCTCTCATGCATGGGATTATTGTTTTCCTAAAAGACCCTACAGAGCTCCCTTGCTCCTTCTAACATGAGGACACAGCAAGAAGGTAAGAGTGATGAACCAGGAAGAGAGGCCTCATCAAAAGGCAACCATGCTAGTGCCTTGATTTTGGACTTCCCAGCCTCTAGAACTGTAAAAGATGAATTTTTATGGCTTATAAACTACACAGTTTGTGGTATTCTTTTACAGCAACCCCAATGGACTAAGACATGGAGCCAGAAGCGTTTGATTATTCTTTTAACAAATATTTATAGATCACTTACTACAGGCCAGGTGCCATGCAAGGCCCTAGGAGTAAAAATGACCACTGTACTGGGGTGACATTCCTCCCAAAAAATATATGTCTGTGTCTTAATTCCTGGAGCCTATGAACATTATCTCATATGACAACAGACTAAATGAGTTAAAGAAAATGGTAATTTAAGCAATTAAGTTAAGGATGTTGAGATGAGACCATCCTGGATTATCTAGGTCGGGGGGAGGGGGCAGTGGCTAAATCCAGTGATGAGCATCCTCATGAGAGACAGAAGAGGAGACAGACTCATGAAGAGGAGGAGGTAGTGTGACCCCAGAACTGGAGGTGAGAGTGACACAGCCTCCTGTCAAGGAACAACTGGAGCCAACAGAAACTGGAGTCAGCAAGGAACTGATTCTCCCCTCCTGGGCCTTTTGGAGGGGTCTCAGCTCTGCCCACACCTTGATCTCAAATGTCTGGCCTCCGGAACTGTGGGAGAGTAAATTTCTGTTGTTTTAAGCCCCCAGTTTGTGGCAATTGGCTATAGCAGCCACAGGAAATTTCACATAGTCAATAATATGGACATAGTAGCTTGCCTTTATGGTACTTAGAGAGAGAAAGAGAATTAAAGAAGCATTGCAATAAAGAGGGGCCACAGTGAGGAGCCATAGAATAGAAGAACGTGGGCACTCCTGATATACCAGGAACCAGCCACTTGGATGAAGGATCTGGAAGCGTCTGCACTGCTGGCTGAGCAGAAGCAGAGAATGGCCCCTCTCTTGATGCCCCTGCTCTGGCCTCTGTGCATTTAAAGCCTAGCAGGGACTTGCTCTATATTCTTGAATCCCAGTTCCTCCAGCTGGAAGGTGTGTAGAATGGGGCTGCTTGACCTCTCTGCATTCTGAATCTGCCAGTCAGGACTGATGAAGCAGACCCCTGCAAGGTATACCAAACCCTGGACATGCTGCTGAACACTTGCGAGATGGTCCCCGCAGGTCTCAGCAGCCGTGACTGCCTCTCAGAGGGCGAGTATGTCTTCTGCCAGTTCTAGCACTGGTTGATTGTGTGGCACTCCATTGATTAGGACATCCCCTGGCATTTAGGCGACTCTAAGAGAAATCCATACACTTTAAGAGCTAATTCCAACTTAAATTCTGTTGATTCAAACTCGGAAGAAGCCACTGGTAGAAAGATAAATTCAATGAACTTTGGTGGGGATACCTATGTAAGGACAAAGCAGGGGCCTCTTTGTGCTGTTTTCACATTTTCCAGTGCTGCAGGTTTTCTCGTTTCAAAGCTTTCTTCTTATGGATGTACGCAAGCGTTGACAAACTAGACAGGAAGCCTGGGGAATATGAATACGTGTAAATATCAAGTCAGACATTTTTTAAGGATGTCATTTATTCTAAAGTATGTTAGATTACTTTAAAGCCATTAGTGTCTGGATTCTCTAAATGTAGAGACACGTTTTAAAAACACACTTTTCCTATCAGAGTTTAATAATGGTTAAGGCAGATCCTTTTTTCAACAATAAAGAAGCAAAAAAATATTGCTTTTGACCTGACAAACCATAACATTTGCCTGTAAGCTTTTCATCAGGACCCCAAACATCACATCTTGAGGTGTTCAGCTGCAGAGTTACCCTGATTAAAAATTTCAGGGAAAAGCTTGTGATGTTGACTTGAGTGCTGTAGGTTCTATATTTAGGGCTAAGTCAAACCTTGAACAGAACTTATTGTTTGACTTTAGATTATTGCAGATTTTGACATGTTTCTTTTAAGTTCCCTTTGCTATCCTTGGAATCAGAGGTGAAGAATGATCTTTCTTACTTCCACCCATCCTTGAATTCTGTGTCAAGTATCTGTGTACTGCAGTGCATCCCATAAAGCACTGTGGAAGACATAAAACAAGGATAAAATATAAGTGTCCAGTGTCAAAGCTCTTAAGCAAATCAGGAAAATCTGCCAGCCTTCAAGAGCAAATGTCTCTTTACAAAAGAATAATTTAAAATAAGAAAGACAATCATGGTAACTCCATTTGCATTTTACCTCCAGCATTTTGCACAGAATCCCATCATCTCCAGCAGCTTCCCTTCCCACATGTGTCAGAGAAAGTCAGCAGCTGTCCTGGACCAATATCTTGCCCTGTGAAGAATTACTAGGAACTACTTTTACCAGCTTTAAAAGATCTGCTCTTTGCATACTCTCAGAAACTACAGTCTGAAGGCAATTGATTCTAATTGTGGATGGGAAAATGGATTTGAGGGAAGAGAACTCTTGCTAGCCTGATATTTCTGCAGATTGTGGAAACTGGCTTTATTTGAAGTTTCAGACACTTTCCTGAAATGACGTAGCTTCTCACTCCCTGCCCGGCACTCTTCTTGTGAGAAAAACGTGAAGAAAAAGACTTCTCAGAAAACTCTCTGCCATCAATTTTAAGTTGAAATATAGGAAGTATTTGATTCATGGCACCAAGAACGGGGAAAGGGGGAAAGCCATAGAGAGTGGACAGGAAATGAACAGAGACAAAAGGAAAGAAAAACATTGCCCAGACACTGTGTATTCTCAGCCTCTGTCCCGAAGACATATTCGCTTATTCATTTGAACATGTACCTGGAATTAATATTAGTTCCTGCAGAAAAAAATGAAGGATGCCTGGATGGTTTCAGTCATTTATTTCACCTTCCCATAATTCGACTTACAGGATAAGTAGAAAATAACTTTCAGACCAAGCAACGTGTTAGAGGTGACAATTCTGTGATGTCTGTAAATCTAAGCTTTCTACTCATCACTCTGAGAAACACCACTCTTGTCAGCAAGGAACCTTGAGATGATAACGAAAGGGCACTTCTTTTGATTTGTTAGTATGTTGAAGCATTTGAAAATATATGACGTGCATTATGATCATGGAAATAAACATAAATGATAATTAACATAATATAAGTTTTATAGTCCCATATAAAAGAATACCTGAGAGTTAAGTGATTCACCCATGGGACACGCTTAGAACAGGCTCTGGCACCTATGAGTGTTCCATAATGCTGGCTCTTACTATGATTGCCTAGGCTATCTCTTTTGGTCAAAAATGCTCTTTTGCTTTAGAAAGTGAAAATGAAAGTTGCTCAGTCATGTCCAGCTCTTTGCAACCCCATGGACTATACAGTTCATGGAATTCTCCAGGCCAGAATACTGGAGTGGGTAGCCTTTCCCTTCTCTAGGAGATCTTCCCAACCCAGGGATCGAACCCAGGTCTCCTGCATTGCAGGCGGATTCTTTACTAGTTGAGCCACAGGGGAAGCCCTTGCTTTAGAAACTACATGTTTATAAGTGATAGAAGAAATTGGAAAAACAAATTGAACTTAAAAGGAATTTGAATGGTCAAATGGTGCTGGGAGACAAAAGCAAGTTTTGTCTTTCCCATACTAGAAATGAAAGCTTGCATGTGCTCTGATTTTATTTCTAATCCATATTCAGAAAAATGAATATTAATGTAGAGGTATGGTAAGAAGGATATAGGATTTGGAGTCAGCCTGCTCTATTCTTTCTAATTGAAATAGCTGTTCTGGGTATAATCCTCAGTAGCATTACTCTGTAATTGGCATAAGTGTCCTTGCAGTTGGGGGCAAGATAGCCCCAACCAAATGTGAAAACTGGATATGGTTTTATAATGTTCAGTTTTAATCTGTTATGATATAAGCATGTTGTCTTCTGAGAGATAAGAAAAAAACTTACTGAGTCATCTGGGAATGTAGTGAGTAAGACCTTGACGTAACATTCTAACTCTGCTGCTGCTGCTGCTAAGTCACTTCAGTTGTGTCCGACTCTGTGTGACCCCATAGACGGAAGCCCACCAGGCTCCCCCGTCCCTGGGATTCTCCAGGCAAGAACACTGGAGTGGGTTGCCATTTCCTTCTCCAATGTGTGAAAGTGAAAAGTGAAAGTGAAGTCGCTCAGTCGTGTCCGACCCTTAGCGACCCCACAGACTGCAGCCCACCAGGCTCCTCCATCCATGGGATTTTCTAGGCAATAGTACTGGAGTGGCTTGCCATTGCCTTCCCCAACTCTCTCTAGAATCCTTAATAAAAGCCTTTGATCCACTGGTTTACATTTCCCTGAGATAAGGGTCTTCCATCCATAGCTTCTCTCCACTCTCTTCCTACACCAAAGACCCTGGGAATGTAAACCTACACCAGGAAGAATTCTGCCCTGCTGGGTGCTAGAGATTATGGTCCCATACTGAACATCCTGTTCTGGGAATGTGCAAAGAGACACTGGAGGATGAGGGAGGAAGTAACTGTCACTGCCTGGAGCAATCCAGGAAGGCATCAGGGAGGAGGATCCACTGGAGCGAGACCACCAGGAATGAGGAAATTTCTCCCAGCTTTGAGGATGACTGAAGGGGAAGAACATTGCTGGCTAAAGGCATAATGAGTATCACATAAATTGGAGACCTACATGCACTTGTTTCCTAGCAATATTGTTAGACAAAAAAAAGTTTTGTTTAGGTGAAAAGCCATGTGTCATAATAACTAGAAACTTCTAATACTGATGATAACATGTATCACTTATTATACACCAGATTCTGTCCTGTTTAAACCTCCAGCAGTCTTGAGGATGCCACAATTTTTATACCCATTTGACAGATGAGAAAACTGAAGCCAAGAGATGTTAAGACACTCGCCAAAGATTACACGTTTAGTAAGTAGAAGATTGGGAGTTTGATCCAAGACAGTCTGGCTCTGGATTCTAGGCTGGTATCCACAGCACTCTTACTGCCTCTATAGCAACAATCTGGAAGTTGAAATATCAAGACGTTATTTCCGACTCTTTCAAACACTATTTACACTACAAACTAGTCGAGGTGATTTTCTAAAAACAGGCCTTCGCAGTTTTGCAGTCATTGCCAAAGCATGTAAAATGTGAGTTTGGGGGATTTACTAAGAATTTGAAAATTGCTTTTAGATTCTTTTGCAGAATTCCATGGTAATAGGAGAAGTGACTCTGGTTCATTATTATTAGTGTTTGACATTGCATGTGCATGCTCAGTCATGTCTGACTCTTTGCGACCCCAGGGACTGTGGCCCACTAGGTTCCTCTGTCCATGGAATTTTCCAGTCAAGAATACTACATTGGGTTGCCATTTCCTACTCCAGGGGACCTTCCTGACCCAGGAATTGAACCTGCAACTCCTGTGTCTCTTGCATTGACAGGTGGATTTTTACCACTGAGTCATGTATCTATCTGTTATAGAGAATATAACTGAACTAGCTCCTTCCCCGTGACCTCAGTTAAACATTTAATCAGTCAGTCAAAGGTCTATGTCACAAAAGGCAGAATGGTTGTTAAATTCATTAACATTAAATTGTTAATGTTAAAAATTCACATTAGTGAAATCAGAGGGAAGTTTATTTTGAAAATCAGAGGGTAATTTTTTCCTCCATTTCAAATGTCCCATAATTCTCTCCGGTGAGAGCTTTCTGGCTCTCTTCTCCACTGAGAGCTAAAGCTTCTGGTTTGGCTGCTGTGACATTCAAGTTGCCACATTAAAAAAATTATAATTCGATGACTTCCTAGCTTTGGCCCTATGCTTGCTACAGCCTAGGGGGTGGTGCTCACTTCTCTGAGCAGTATTGGCCAGCTGCCGCCTTTCTGCAGGTGCCCAGGTCTGTGCCTTGAAATCGAAGCATCTGTACATTCTCTGGGGAGTCACTTCTCTGCCTTTCTTTCTTATCCCCTCTCTTCCTTCTCGCGCATCACGCCTCACACGCTAAGCTCTGCCTTTGAACTGAAGAATGGCCTTGATTACAAATACCTGCTCAGACAGGCCCAGCCTCCCCCAAAGAAAACCTGCTGCCATGCCTTGGCGACGTCTTAGGTGGCACTCTGAGCTGTGGCAGGGACACTCAGAGTTTGCTGCAGCTCTTGTCTCTTGATTAGGCCCTGGAGCCAAGGCTTCCAGAAGGAGCCATGCTCGTCAGCTGTCAGTCAGGAGGCAGCCTGTCCCTCCCAGGCGCTGCCCCTGCCACAGGGGGGTGACCGGACTGTAAAAATGAAATAGACTTCAGTGGGATGCCAGAAATTCATTTTCTCCCTCAGATGCTTTCATCTCACTCATTTCACTGTGTTTACAGGCCCACAGGTTTCCTGAGGGCAGCCATGATTTAGATTTACAGTTCCCCAGGCAGTCTGATTCTGAGGAAAAGTTATAACACCTGTAATGTATTACTGTCTCCTAGAGGAGCAAAGCATGTCAGGGGCTGCGGAGGTTGGCTACCCCAATAACTGCAGGCTCTCTCTGCACTGCAGCACCAACAAAGGCAGGCTGGGCTGCACGCCTCAGCCTCTCTCCTTATCTGTCTGCACATAGGCACGCAACACGCTCGGGCTCTTAGAGACTGGGTGATGGTGATGCTGAGGGGGAGGTGGGGTGGTGATGACTTCAATGTGTCATTAAAAGAGGCTCTGCATGGCCACTCCCCAGACAGTCCACAGGACCAAGTTCCAATATTAGGCCCCAAAATGACTGGGTTTGCAGGGGAAGGAACCATGAGGCAGTCAGGCTGGGATGGGGGAGGGGATCGCTGTTAGCAAAAGCAGAAGCTCCCTACAAAACCTTGTCTGTCTTGTTGATTCCTTTCGCTTAAAATTTGGTGCGTCTTTGCTAAGGAGAGTAGAACTGGCATTAGGCTAGTCCTGAGGGGGGCTGTCAAATGGGGCACAGGACAGGTGGGCAGGGTGACTCCCTTGAGGATCTGGATGTTGCCTCTCAGCTGGGGACCCACTTAGGGAGCAAAACCATGAGGGAGTCACTTTTTGAAGTGGATGGAGGTGATGGGCATTGTTCAGCCTGCCTGTAGTACCAGCTCTGGGATGTGGAGACCCACAGGTTCGTTGCCTTTCCCCACATGCCCTGTCCTTGTTCTCAAAGATCCCTTGTGAGTCCAGTTCACTATTTCTCACATAACAGTGTCTGTCTGGCTTCCCTCAGGGTGGAAGATACATGGAAATGCTGGTTTGCTTCTGTACCTCCTCAAGTGTGGGAGGGGCCTGCCTCTCACAGTGAGAGCCGTTCTGGGCAGCGAGGATGAGGACTAGGCAGCTAAAGGTGTGTTTGCATCACCATCCTTCTGACTATAAAGTTAAATGTGGTTATTAATAATGAAAAATTACATACCATTAGGAGACTGTTACCCAGAGCCCAAAGATCATCTAAAATCCTGAAAGAACACGACAGGCTCTAATACTAGTGTTTTTCTTGTATCTGCCACAGGTTCTAATGTTTAGGGGGTAGCCACAGTTGTAAGTTTGGTACATTATTTTTAAATTGTTACTAGCTTTACTGTTAGACATGATCTAGGATACTGAAAGAAAAAAAGTCAAGTTTTCTTGAAGTTTTAACATTTCAGTCAGGGTCATTTGATGTATTTAAAGTATGGAGCCATTGGGAAGGATTGACCAAAAGCTTGGGGAATCTCAAAGGCAATTTTTCTATTTCTTTTTTTTTTTAACTAGAGGATAATTATTTTACAGTATTGTGATGGTGTTTTTGCCATACATCAGCATGAATCAGTGTTAGGCATACCCATGGCCCCTCCCTCTTGAACCCCCCTCCACGTCCCTCCTCTTCCCACTCCTTTCGATTGTCACAGAGCACTGGCTTTGGGTTCCCTGGGTCATACATCAAACTCCCACTGGCTATGTGTTTTACATATGATAATGTGTATGTTTCAGTGCTATTCTTGCAATGAAAGGGAAATTTGATCCAAAGGATAGGCCAAAGACTCGATGTCTAGGTGAGCAACAGACAGGGTCTAGCACGCTAGTGGACTCAGCACACCCTGCTTCCTTTGGCTTTTGGAAACGTATTTCCTGGCTCCTCTTGGAGCTAAGTAGAGCCACATGGTTATCTCCTGGCCAAATGCCAGATCTGGTCCCGTGTCCTATGCACGCTGTCTTTCCCCTTCCACTGGATAGTGCACAGGAGGATGAGGGCCTAAAGCATGTGGAGTCACAGGACACAAGGAGCCTGGTTCCTGAATGACAGAACGGAGCAGAGACCTCACTGCACCCTTTTCCCCATCTGGCCCCCAGCACATAACTTGTGTTCCATCCCATGCTGGACTCTGACATGGGTAAAAAAGAAAGTCTTACCATGTCAAACTGCTGAGATTTGGGGGTTTATGTTTTATATGATGAAATCAGTGATTTTTCAGATGGTTGAAAACAGTTTAGGAACTTCATCTCTTGATAAAAGTCAAATACTTACACCTCCATGCCTTGTGGCTAATGAATTTTTTCTTTCTCTATCACCAATATTCACCTTTACTGAGAAAGTTCACCTTGCCAAAAAAGACAGGCAAGATCATCAATTTGGATAAATACCCCCAGAAGGACATGCCAGTTTACATAATAATAATACAAAGAAAGTGTTCAAGAGAAGAAAGTAAGATTTTATTAGGCAAGCTTTTCTTCCATTCAGTCCAGTTTAGAACATTAATAATCTTAACGAGAACATCTCTTCATTTTTTATATACTAGAAAAAATTAATATAATTAAATGGCTTAAAAGATATTAGAGCATAATAATAATAGCTTACATTTGTAGTAGGCTTAATATGGGCCAGTCATTTTGCTAAGCACTTTACATGAAGTATTTCCTTAAAAGATAAAGAAATTGAGTCCTGGGAAGTCAGGTAATTTGCTTAAGTTTACATAGCTAGGAAGCAGCAAATCCAGGAATCCAGTAACCCAAGACAGCCTGGCTCCAGAATCCATGCTCTTAAATACCATACTCTCCCTAATAAAAGATCAAGAAATGTCAAGTAACCTTTAAGATGAATGGTGCATTCTGATCATCTTTAATGAACAAACAGATCCATATTTCTAGACCAAAAAATCCACTTTAATTTGCTTTTTGTAACAAAGGCCTTTGAAATGGCAGGCATTATGGCCACTCTGATTGGGACTTCTGACTAACACTCTGTCTGATCTGTTCTGAGTCCTCACTATTGATTTTCCTTCCCCATGGACATGTTTCTTGGGATTTATGTGATTTTTCTGCACTTTATTATAGTGTGGCCAGATCCACCTTACCTGACCCTGTTCTGCAAGATTACGTAGGCCTGCTTCCTGTGATGAGAGCAAACCAAAGGTGAAAAAGGCATTCGGAGAGTGAATCTGGCCAACTTCCTTAAAGATTCAGCTTTGATTTTCATTCTTCTGCAAAACATAACTGCCATGATAGCACTCTAGCTTGGCTTGGGATAGCTACAGCAGAATTTCTTGCTGTTCCTATATTAAGAATGTGTTCTCAGAAACAGCTGGTGTGTTACAAATGCAACTGAGTGCCTTAGGAAGTGAAATGATTGGAATCCTACTCCTAAGCATGCAGGCTGTCGGTATTTGAGGGTTGGTAAATGACATGGCAGGAAGGATGCCACAGGGACCAGAGACGTTAGAGCATGAGAGAGCCAAGCTCCATGTGTCTCATGGCTTTGTGAACATGACTTTTATCAAACCATGACCTTGGAGTACTGTTGTAGGAAGTTTATATTTGTAAATCAATTCTTAGATCTTTCAAGTAAGATGTTGGCTGAGGACAATGCTTCATGACAGTCTTCATGGACAAGCGTGGGTGGCTTATGGGTAGCTGTGAATGGTTATTCTTCATTTCTTTGGTGATAAAGTGGCCAAATTAGAGGAGGAAGACCTTTTGTTTAATTAGATATTAGGAAAATTCCCCAATATTAAGGGATGTATTAGCAGTAAAGGATCCACAGTCTCTTAAGAATAATCTCAATGAATGTTAGTAGAATGATGTGTGGTTTACAATTCAACTTTACATGTATTGTCCCAGTTGGTCTTTCAGAAAAGATAAGTGGGAGGGACAAATGTTACTGTTTTCATCCCCATTTTAAAGATGGAGAAACTAAGATCAAAGAGGTTAAGTGACTTGCCCAGCCTATCTACCTAAGAAGTGATGCTGCGTTCATTACCTTTCTGACTTCCTTCCTTGAATATCAACTTTTAGCTTACAGGACAGTGTATCCCACATTTTCCATTTACTATCATGATCATTCTTTTTCAGTTTTATTTCTTGAACTATTTTTTCTGTCTTCCTTGAAGTACTGACATTCCAGATTTTCATTTACCTTTTCCTTTATCTCCCTTTTTTGATAAATTCTCATTAGGAAAACTCATCCATCCCCTTTAGAAGGAAGTCAGTGATGGATTTATTCGACATTCACTTCAACCTCTTAATATTTTATCTTCCTATACAGTAAAAGCGGGACAACTGAAAAAATGAATTATATTTCCCAGACTCCCTTGCAGCTAGATCTCAGGGTACAAAATAAGTTCTGCTGATTAGATAATATGTAAGATATTTTAACATCTTTAATGAGATATGATTCACATACCATACAATTCAGCCATTTAAAGTGTATAATTTGATGACTTTTAGTATATTCAGTAGTGTAACCACCATGATAATCAAGAAAATATGTACTTTCAAAAGGCGAAAGTGAGACCAAAGCCATCTATTTGCTGCTTTTGATGATTATTGCTGGTGAGCACAATCATGGAGGCTTTGGGCTCCTCTGAAGCAGCTTTGTAGTATCCAGTCACTGACTTCCTATATGTCAAGAGGCAGTTGCAGCAGTGGAGTAGTGGCTTCCTGATTGCTTGATTGAGCTACCTAATTATGATGGTGATTGTAGCTTTCCTTGCACATTAATTCTGCAAACATCTTCTGGGCGTTATTCCTAAAAATCCAATTTCAAACCTGCTCCTCCAGCCTTTCCAACAATTTCATGAATGCTTAATTCCCTGTATTAATTCCTTGCTGAGAAAGTAGTGAGAGTAATTTGTCTCTTCCTAATAGACCACTTTGAGCTCAGTTTTTGTGTTTTTAACTTCCAATTTCTCTACTTCAAGGGTACTTCCTGGTCAGCCTTCCCCAAACTGAACTGATTATGCTCATTCACAAGTCCGAGCATCCTGAGTCTCTCACTTCATAGAACGGCTCTACCAACAGCTCAGTTCCGTTCCGTTTCCGTTCTGTTGCTCAGTCGTGTCCGACTCTTTGCGACCCGTGGACTGTAGCCTACCAGGCTTCTCCCTCCATGGGATTCTCCAGGCAAGAATACTGGAGTGGGTTACCATTTCCGTCTCCAGGGGATCTTCCCGACCCAGGGATTGAACCTGGGTCTCCCGCATTGGAGGCAGACAGTTTAACCTCTGAGCCACCAGTTAACAGGTCAGTAATCTTGGAGTCATCCTTAACTACTTTTCCTTCCAACTTCCCTCTTGACCCAAAAACCAAATCCTAAATCTGAAGGTTCATTATGATCTCTGGTTAGACATTCTTTCTCTCTTGCTTGGATTGTTACAAAGAGTAACAGCCCTTACTCCTAACTGGACCCCTTCACATTCTCAGATCAGCCTACATGGAGACCAGATGATTTATCTAAAGCACCATTCTCATCATTGTCATGTTCTTTCTTAAAACCCTTCAGTAATGCCTCTTGCCTAAAAGTAAATGTAGAATTGAAGTTCCTCAACACAGTGTTCAAGGCCCTTCATAATGGGTCTCAGTCTAGCATTCTAGACTCATTTTCTGCTTTTTCTTTTCTCACTTTTTATGTTTCAATCATATTAGACTCTACACAATGGCTTTTCATACTCTTATTTATTTCTGAGTAGGCAGTTTCTCAACTGTAATTTTACTGTTGATTTTTTAATTTAAATTTTCTTTTTGTCCTTCAAAAACCCAGCTTAAGTATCATCTCTTTGACTGTGAAGCCTTTATTGCCAAAGTTCCCTCAGCGCCCTGTGCACACCTCAGTGTAATCAGTCACTCCCTTCTCCCACCCTCCTTTCTGCTTGATGTGTCCCACACTGCCTGTGTCTCATGTGCTGTGCTTACCCCTAGTCTGGTACTGTGTCTCACGAGCTCTGTGCACCTAGCACAGAGCCTGACACACAGCAGACACTCCAAATGTATTTAAGAACATAACTGAACTGCAACCCATTCCCAAATGTAATCATCTTTCTACTAAAGGTTTAGGATAAAAGGTGGCTAAATCAAATATTAATATAAGTAGGGTTGAAGATACCATGGTATAATGAAGACACCACTCTTCTCCATAAATTCCCCTTTGTAAATAAATACCCAAAATATTGTAAGTGGTAATTTGAACAGATATTGCACACCAGTGTTCATAACAGCACCATTCACAGTAGCCAAAACGTGGAAGAAACCCAAATGCCCATAGATGAACAGATAAACAAAAATGCAGTATTTTCACATAAATGAAACATTATTCAGCCTTAAAAAGGAAGAAAATTCTGATACATGCTACAACATGGATGAATCTTGAAAACGGTTGATGACACCAGTCAGAATGGCTGCTATCCAGAAGTCTATATGCAATAAATGCTGGAGAGGATGTGGAGAGAAAGGAACCCTCTTACACTGTTGGTGGGAATGCAAACTAGTACAGCCACTATGGAGAACAGTGTGGAGATTCCTCAAAAAACTGGAAATAGAACTGCCGTATGATCCAGCAATCGCACTCCTGGGCATACACACCAAGGAAACCAGAATTGAAAGAGACACATGTACTCCAATGTTCATTGCAGCACTGTTTATAATAGCCAGGACATGGAAGCAACCTAGATGTCCATCTGCAGACGAATGGATAAGAAAGCTTTGGTACATATACACAATGGAGTATTATTCAGCCATTAAAAAGAATACATTTGAATCAGTTCTAATGAGGTGGATGAAACTGGAGCCTATTATACAGAGTGAAGTAAGCCAGAAAGAAAAACACCAATACAGTATACTAACGCATATATATGGAATTTAGAAAGATGCAAATGATAACCCTGTATACGAGACAGCAAAAGAGACACAGATGTATAGAACAGTCTTTGGGACTCTATGGGAGAGGGTGAGGATGGGAGGATTTGGGAGAATGGCATTGAAACACGTATGTTGTCATATGTGAAACGAATCACTAGTTCAGGGTCAATGCATGTTATAGGATGCTCGGGGCTGGCATGCGGGGATGACCCAGAGGGAGGATAAAGGGAGGAGGGAGGTGGGAGGGGGGTTCAGGAGGGGGAACTTATGTAAACCCGGGGTGAATTCATGTCAATATATGGCAAAACCAACCAATATAATATTGTAAAATAATTTGCCTCCAATAAAAAATAAATTAATTACCAAAAAAAAAAAAAAGAAAACGGTTGCTAAATAAGCCAGACACAAACAGATATATGTTGCATGATTTCACTTATATCAGATAATCTATACCTATATAGCAGTCAAATTCATAGAGAAAGTAAACTGCTGGTTACCAGAGGCTAGAGGGATAGGGGAATGGGAAATTATATTTTAATTTCAATTTGTTTTTTGTTTTAAAATTAAGATAAATTGCTTAATTTCAATTTGGAATGAAAAACAATGCAGATGAGTGGTGATTGTTTCACTACAATGTAAATATACTTAATGCCACTGAACTGAGCACTTAACATGGGTAAAATGGTAAATTTTGTGTTATATATATTTTACCACAATAAAAAAAGAAAGCATTCTTCTGTTCAGGATACATGAGTTCTATTCTCAGATCTTCCATCACGCAGCAATGTCAAGCTGAACTTGATACTCTCCTAGGGTTCAGTTTCCTTACCTATCTAAAGGGAGTAAAGGCTTGACAGTCCCTTCTAGCTTTAAAATGATCTTGCTACCTATTAGAAGATCTAAGCCTATTAATATTTGGTGAAGGGTCCATGTCAGTGACCACACTGCAGAAGATTCACTACACCTCAACCTTGGAGAACTTTCACAGTCTTCTCCTGCAGGCTCTTGGGGGACAGCTGAGCTTCCGCAGAACGGAGGCTCCTAGTGATGACTGCCTGCAATACGATACTTCCTTTGTGTCCACGACGTGTCACCAATGGAACAGAATGCCTCTTCAGGATTCAGTTAACCGTTAATTCACTTAGCATTTATTAAGTATTTGCCATGTGTCAGAGTCTACTAAGTACCAGGACTACAGGTAATCAGTAAGACGTGTGGTTCTGAGCACTCACAGTACTGTGGGAGACACCAGCTTATCAACAAACACTGAAAGGGGTTTTGCTTTTGAAAAATCAAAACAGATATTTGCAAAGAACTGTGGAATTTGTAAAGAGTCACTTACTGCCTATGAGGAATAAAATGTCACAGAGGTTAATTCTGTATTAATCTTGAATGAGGAGTTCATGAAAGAGGAGCTGAGTGAGAGAATTCCTGATTGTCCTCTTCCATCTTCTCACTGTGTTCATGCTGCCCCAACACGGCAGCTGGGGTATGAGAACAGCTCAGGAAAGGTGGTCATATGCGTGGCAGGATGGCTTCTATAAATAGCATTTTTTCTTAAACTTGATATCTTCTGATATATTCTTATAGATACACCCTCTCTTAATAGCCTTTAAAGACTCCCTTAGGCAAAGATAAAATATTACTCACAATTGCTATTCTCTTAATAGCTTTACCAGTGTTTGCTGTTCCAATGTCAACAGTCATTATATAGCTTGGCTTTCAATGTGGGATTAAACCTTCTTTTATTTCTTGTAATCATCAGAAAAGCAACTGGGTAGTTAGTATGCTCTTTGGAATTCCATTGCAAAAGAATGAAGTTCTGCCAGATTCTGTCTTGGAAGAAGAAAACAGACTCAAAAGGTGAAAAAAAAAAAAAAGGCTCCTGAAAGGGAAGTGCTGACAGGTTATACCAGTCACAGAACAGACATGCAGTACCCAAGGGTCACCGACTTGGAAGACGTGCCAAAGTTAGCCAGCCAGTCCCAGCATGCAGGGGCTGGAAGGAAACTAATTAATTAAAGAATATCAAACATGTTGTCAGAATGCAGACAGCAGAAGATAAAATGGACTTCACATAGTTTAACCAGTAGGAGAGGAGTAAGATCATACTGAACTCATAAAAAAATTTCTTAAAAAAAAAAAAAAGTTCTAATATATTTGATTCTATCATGATTAGAAGATAAATTGCTCTTTCAAATTCTGACCAAAGAGAGGAACCAAAGTCTTCCTTTAAAAAAAGAAAATGAACTAAATATTAACATGTATTGAGCACCTACTATGTGCAAAACTCCGAGAGAAGCCTTCTGGGCAAATACGTTAACACTTGCATTTACACTGTATTCTGTGTAGAGTTTTGTAGTGTTTCAGCCTAGATGCCATTTTGTTTATGTTGCCTCATTTAATTCTCGCGACAGCAAGTGGAAGGAGACGTTACTTTCACAGATGAGGAAGCAGGTAACAGACGTAGGTCTTAGCTCTGATTTCACAGTGCACTAACTGTCTTACTTTTTTTTTTTTAATTGGAGTTGATTTACAGTGTAGTGTTAGTTTCAGACATACAGCAAAGTGAATCTGTTATACATATACATATATCCACTTTTTTTTACAGATTATTTTCCCTTATAGACCATCACAGAGTATTGAGTAGAGTTACCTGTGCTCTGTAGGTCCTTAATAGTAATCTATTTTTTGAAAACCTTTGTTTTGACTGTCCTGGTCTTTGTTGCTGCCTGTGGGCTTTCTCTAGTTGCAACAAGCAGGGGCTATTGTCTAGTTGCGGTGCACGGGCTTCTTATTGCAGTGTCTTCTCTTGTTGCACAGCATGGGCTTAGGGCGTGCAGGTTAAGTAGTTGTGGCACATGGGCTTAGTTGCCCCTGTGGCATGTGCAATCTTCCTGGATCAGGGATTGAACCGGCATCCGCTGCATTGGCAGCAGATTCTTAACCAATGGACCACCAGGGAAGGCCTAGTTATCTATGCAGTGTAGTGTGTAGCTGTGTTTGTTACCTTTGAAAGTTATACCTCACTGGACCTGAAGCCCCCTCTCTTCCCTCTATTCCATAGGGAAGCCAGGCAGTAGTCACTACAATAAGAATGGCTTCAATGCGGATGACTAAAGAAAGACTCCATCTGCTTCGCTGGCCTAAGCAAAATGCTGACATGGACAGGGTTTTCCTCAACCATTTTTCCCTCTCTCTTAACAAGATTTTACTTCTCAAGGCATGAGACTTCAAACTCTACTCTCTCTCCTTTCAAAAACCTGCTCTCGAGTCCTGCCTTCACATCAGGCTGTAAAATTCCCAAGAATCTTTTTTGGAGCTAAGCATTGAACTAAGATTCCCTAAGCAGTCTTTGATCTGTCTGGAAACTTTAGAATCTTACCTGGGAGAGTTCTCCTGCCAGGCTGCTTTAAGGGCACACTGTTAGCATGTATCTCCATTTGTGGCTAGAGCTGGGATGCAGGCTCATAGATTCATATCGTTGCTGGGGAAGAATGCTGTAATCCATTGCCACTAAAGGCAGGTTTCTGCATCTGTCAGCAGATATTCCTCTTCTGAACCTTTACATTTTGATGCTGTCTTTGGGCCTAAACAATGTTAAAAGTACTGCTCATGATGGAAAAAGATGACAAGAGAAAGAGTGGTTGTTTCCATGCCCACTTAAATGAGACCACCCTCCCCATCCATCATCGTGCCTTGTGACTACGGTTTGTTGAGATTCCCAGCAGGAAGGAGAGAAACCTTTACTGGGTAGGGCCCCCCTCCTTTCCTAATCAGCTCACACTTGGTCCTTTCTGTATATTCACGACCTGCTGCCAACGGATCTCAGAATTGCAGAAATATAAATAAATAAATAAATAAAATAGTTGTCCCTTACAAGAATATCAGACACCTCTGATTTTAGTAAAGAAAGGAAAATACAGCTTCAGGACATTGTTAAAAAGAGCAAAGGAGTTGGTAGCTCATGGTATCTACTCATGTCCTGAATTCACACTAACTAGCAGTCAGCTACTTCCTTAACCTTGAGGCTGTTCTTGCTTAGATTCTCAATAATAATTTCTCCCTTAACCAGGGGATACCATTGCCACTTACTTGAATTATCCTCACAGAGATGATAAATGCCTGCTCTGGGGTTCCTATTTGCTGCATTCTTCTTCAGAAACTTGGAAACAGAAGTTTTCATCTTGTTTCAGACCACTCTGTTGAAAGTTTTGAAAGAGCTGGAAAAAAGAGGGACAGAAATAATATCCATTGAGTGTGTATTATATAGCTGGCCTTTTGTATAAATGCCTTTACTAAACCTCTCATTAAAATACTCTTTTTGATTGCCCTTATACAGTTGGGTATACCAGTCCTATACATTGTACTGAACTTGCCCAAGGTCAAGTGACATGAGTCACTCTACCATACCACCTCCCTGAACCATTATCCCTGACAATCACAGTCCCAGCTCTAGACTCTCTTTGTTATCTATATAACGTGAAGAAACTGGAAGGTTCTTAAGTTCTACCGCAGTCACTTTGGGTGGCAGATTTATTGCTCTAACTCTGGAAACAATTGCTGATTCCCTCCCCAAGCTACAGTGCAGCTGAGGCCAGAGGGAAACACTGAAGAAGGTGTGGATAAGCAACACAGAGTCACAATACTGGGATGGACTTGATGATCATCTTGGTCTCTTCTTTCATTGGTATCAGGAGCCCTGAGCCCCATAAAGAGATTTTGATATGTATAAAGTCATGCAAGGAATTAAGCTCAGTTTAGAATCCAAACCTCCCAAATCCAGTGCTTCAAACACATCCCTTTGATAACACTGCATTTCTTCACCCACATCACTCTACCACCTCTGAGCCATAGGATGAGGCCTGGATGTTGCCTCTAGGGATTTACTGAGAAAGAACCATTCCTCACAGAGCATTGCTTCAGGATACCAAGTCATTCAGATAAAGACCCTAGATATTCACCAGCCATTCAACCCCCATAATAGGATACATCCCGTGCCGAGATCAGAGTCAGCAGTGCAGTTCCTAGCACATGACAACATGCTTGTTTTGATTTATCCGTTGTCTAAAAGATGATCCAGAAGTTGGGCGCTACTTCTAAATCACCAGGTTTTTCATTGTAAGTGACAACCTTTGCATTTTATTAGCATGGTCTACTTTTTAATAAGCCTTTACTGGGCTAATATATCATAACAACATCATTAAAGCATTCCTCTTTACTGGTTATAAATTGCCTTGATGGTGTTGTAATGACGTCTCCCAGAGCACCTTTGACAGAATGAGTCTTAAGATCCAGGAATGTTATTGTCACAGCAGGATGACATCCCAGCCCAGCCTGGATCCCCTCCTCAAGGCAAAGGCTTGTGGTGCTTAGGAAAAGGAGAGAGGCGACTGTCCAGGGTGCCACTGATGTGTCTGTTATTGATAAGCTGTTACACTTTGGAAAAGCCGCTTAACCTCTTTGGGCCTCTTCTTTACCTGTAAAATAAAACCTTCCTTGTCTGTCTCATAGGGTTACTGTGAGGAACAAATAAGATAATGTACATGAAAGTACTTTGAAGAACCAGTTGGATTCTCCAGAAACCAGACTCTGAGATAGATTTTAGCCTACAGGGTATTTATCAGAGAGTGCCCTTGAGATCATACCCCTGGAAGAGGAGAGGAGGAAGCAATGTTGGACAAGGGAAGAAAACCAATAGCTTATCAGGCCCTGAACAGCCTCAGTCACACCCATGAAAAAACCTAGAGCTAATTTGGCCTGTCAGCAGGGTCTCATGTTGTCTGAAATAGCCAGGCTTTATGTGTGTATATTCAGTCGTGTCTGACTCTTTGCTCCAGACTCCTCTGTCCATTGGATTTTCTAGGCAAGAATACTGGAGTGGGTTGCCATTTCCTTCTCTATGCTTTATAGCCACCATCAATTAGTCATTAAATGTCAGTTGCCTCAAGAAGTAGTATGACCCTAGGCTTGGTGACTCTCTGCAACTGAGATGTGACAAATGAAGGCTCTGCTGAGAGCATTCCTGGTAGCTATGGTGAAAGTTCTTCTTTTTTTTTTAGTATTCTTTTCCATTATGGTTTAATCATAGGATATTGAATACAATTCTCTGTGCCATACAGTAGGACCTTGTTGTTTATCTATTCTGTATGTAATAGCTTACATCTGCTAAGCCCAACCTCCCATTCCATCCCTGCCCCAACCTTCTTCCTCTTGGCAAACACCAGTCTGTTCTATATGTTCATGATTCTGTTTCTGTTTCAAAAGTAGGTTAATTTGTGTTATAAGTTAGATTCCACATATAAGTGATATTGTGTGACATTTGTCTTTCTCTTTCTGACTTCACTCAGTATAAGAATTTCTAGTTGCATTTATGTTGGTGCAAACGATATTCTTTCATTCTTTTTTATGGCTGATTAATATTCCATTATATATATGTACAACAATCTTCTTTTTTTAAGTTTATTTATTTCTAATTGAAGGGTAATTGCTTTACAATATTGTGTTAGTTTCTGCAATACATCAACATGAATCAACCATAGGTATATTTATGTTCCCTCTCTCCTGAACCTACTACAACAATCTTCTTTATCTATTCATCTGTCAGTGGACATTTAGGTTGTTTCCAAGTCTTGGCTATTGTGAATAATGCTGCTATGAACATAGGAGTGCTTGTATCCTTTTGAGTTATAGTTTTGTCCAGACTCCAGATGTATTCCCAGGAATGAGGTTGCTGGATTGTATTGTAGTTCTATTTTTAGTTTTCTGAGGACCCTTCATACTGCTTTCCACAGTGACTGCTCCAACTTATGTTTCCACCAACACTGTAGGAGAGTCTCCTTTTCTTCACACCCTCTCCATCATTTGTTATTTGTAGGCTTTTTAATGATAGTCATTCTGACTGGTATGAGGTGGTACCTTGTTGTGGTTTCACTTTGCATTTCTCTAATCATTAGCAATGTTAAATATCTTTTCATGTGCCATCTGTGTCTCTTTTGGAGGGATGTCTGTTTCAGTCTTCTGCCTAATTTTTGACTGCGCTTTTTGTTGTTGTTGAGTTCTATGAGATGTTTGTATATTTTGGAGATTAAACCTTCATCTGTTGCATCATTTGCAAATATTTTCTCCCATTCTGTAGGTTGTCTTTTTGGTTTATGCTTTCCTTTGCTGTGC
Organism: Moschus berezovskii; assembly: GCF_049115385.1. Classification (NCBI taxonomy): domain Eukaryota; kingdom Metazoa; phylum Chordata; class Mammalia; order Artiodactyla; family Moschidae; genus Moschus; species Moschus berezovskii. The sequence goes on along the minus strand of NC_142466.1, from coordinate 49,999,773 downwards.
AAAAGTTTGTAAGTTTGCCTATGTCCCATTTGTTTATTTTTATTTCTATTGCCTTGGGAGACTGACTTAAGAAAACATTGGTATGCAAGAGGGAGGATAAAGGGAGGAGGGAGGTGAGAGGGGGGTTCAGGAGGGGGAACTCATGTACACCTGGGGCGAATTCATGTCAATGTATGGCAAAACCAACCAATATAATATTGTAAAATAAAAAAAATAAAAAAAAATAAAATAAACATTACTAATAAAAAAAAGAAAGAAAACATTGGTATGATTTATGTCAAATAATATTTTGCCTCTATGAAAATTCTTTCCTTAAAGACAGAATCTTGTTGGCACAACAGTTTCCACCCCAGATCCACTTCATATATATGCATGAATTAGATCTTCCAAGATTCCAGTGAGCATTTTTTTCCTTGGGGAAAACTCAAAGGGGGAATATAAATGGGATGAAATATAGTCCCTGCTGCTGCTGGTGGTCTCAGAACCATAACAGATATTTCCCCCCACCCCTCTCCTGTTATCCATTTCAGATTCCCCTCACCTCTGTGAGTACTTCTGCTTGTCTTGATTGCTGACCTGCTATGGTGATCCAGACCCTTGAGCTTGATGGGTTTGGAAACCTGATCCTGGTACCCTTCTTAGGTCAGATTTGGTTTATTTGTCTTTTTACATTCATCATTAGGTAATGGCATATCAAGAGACATTCAGATATGCATCTGGATGCCAAACATAGTCTTGCCTGCCTTCATTGTGCCAAAGTAGCTCTCTGATGAGGGTCAGTTACCTCTGCAAAGATGGCATCTCTTCTTATCCGCAGGTCTTTAGATGCAGGAATCCACGAAACAGCAGATAACAGCCCTAACTTACAATTTAATTACTCTAGCTGTGTCTTTTGAGTAAAAGGCTCCTTCTTGGGTGACCAGGACCCCTAAACCCACAGAGGTTAAAGTTGTGAGAATGGAAAGCATAAATTTCCTAATTGGGCCACAGTGACTAGACCGCTCCTGCTTCTGTACCTTGGTTCTCAGGCCCGCATGTTCTGATTAATGGAGACAGAGCTGCTTAGGCAGATCTTTGGTTCAAGGTTTGTACTGTGCCCTAGAGTTTGGCACACCTTCCGTATAATATTGCTTCTGAGTTGGTAGTTTAGCCATGACTTCCACAAGCCATTGTAACACACTTTCTTGACAGGAATGTCTGGATGGTGAGATATGTTCTATGACCAGTGGATCTCAAAGACTATACTCTCCCAGTCTTTGCTTTGTAGGGCCCCACAGTCTGATTCTAAGATAGAACTAGAATTCTATGGTGGTGAATCAGATACTCTGTAAGCTCTTGAGAGTGCTTTTGCTGAATTTCCATGGGCAAGAAAGGCATACTCATACCTGAAAAATATTTCTATTTTTGTCAGAATGAATATGCCATTTCATTCAAATGAAGTGCCATTTCTGGACTGAAAAGGTCTCATGCAGTCAACTTGCCACCAAATGGTCAATTGGTTTCCTGACGGAGTGATATCATATCGGGATCTCAGCTCTGGTCTCCGTTTCGATAGCCTGGATATTTAGTGTCAGCAGTTTCTAGGACACCGTTAAGTGGGAGTCTGTGCTTTTGGAACATGAGCAGTCTCTGTCCCTGTGATGGTGGCCATTGTTTAACTGCCCATCGTGCTAAAACTAAAGGGGCCAGTAACAGAGCCTGACTGACATCAGCTGGCCAAGGCATTTTGTCTAATTGGTAATTGCACTCTCTTTTGTCCCAGAAACTCTCTATGGGACACTAAGACTCTTCACAAAGAATCCACTCCTGTGCACATGTGTATTCTACAGACACCGCTCCCTGTGCTGCAAATTACCTTGTCGGTCATCTTCTTTTTCCTTCCAAGTCCATGACCAGCCACCCAAGTCGTTTGCCACTCTCTGTGAGTCTGTATATATTCAGATCTTAGGCCGCTGGTCTTTCCACATTGTTCCTCTCCTTTCACTATCCATTTCATGTTTTCCTCACCTCAGCCAGCTTCTCTGTTGGTCTTGGTCACTTGCCTGGTTTGGTGACCCAGACGCTTAAGCACAAATGGTCTAAACACCTAGTCTTGGAGTTCTTCTCAGGTCAGAGAAGTGTAGATGATCAGGTTTATTTCCAAAAGCCCTTCGTGTTAGGAATACTTTCACACATATCTGGTTTTCAAGGCCAACCCAGGGTGAGGCTGTAGTGTACCTGTATATTTTCAATTTTGATACACAGGATGAGCCAGTTTGTCTGTGTGGCATAGGTTTCTTTCTTCTTGGTAGGGAGATCACAGGAACCTCTCTTTGCTATCCCATGTAGCTGTGGGTGTGATCTGAGAGCGGAGTGCTGGTACAACAGTGGGAGATGACTTTAGAGCCTGGGTTCCATGCCGCTGGCTTGATTTTCTTCTTTGGCCTTGCTTATAACTTATTCTAGATGTACTTTTTCAGTCTTGCAGTATATCACTGCCGGGCTTGCTTGATATTATGACTTGGTGAATCAGACACAACCCAGTTCATAATAGGTCATTCTGGATGCATGGTCACTCGATGTCCCACAGGCAAATACTCTGTATCTATTAGATACCAATAGCTATGTCAAATGTTGTTTTTGAAAAAGTATATAATTCTTCGATGGGAGTGGCATGGCCTTGCTCCAGAAGCTCAGGCATCTATACTGTTATTCTTCTATTATGGCTTACCATAAACTTTATATGATATTTTCCCTGTAAGTAATACCTCTAATACCATACCATTTTCAGTGTATTTGCACTGCATCCTGAACCTGCCTTACCAGTTCCTTTTCTACTCTGGTCTCTCTAAAAACTGACAGCCTTCTTGGCATGGGTGGAAGGAACATAGAGTATGCTGCCTTTAAGACATGAAGAAGCCTAATAGGCACTGTGCTTTAATTCTTCGTGGTAGGATAAATATGATGAAATAATTCCATATTTTACTTTGCATGGGGTGTCCCAGCATGCCTCTAAGCACTTGGACCTCTCCAAGTTTTACTAATGCAGCAGCCTTCTTGATCTTTGTAAGAAGTGTCTAAATGCCAAAGCACATGCATCTTAGCAAGACCTCCACTGTGCTAGCAGCTTCTTGATCATCTTGACCAATAAACATGATGTTATCAAAGTATGGATTAATGTGGTATTCTGTGGAATATCCAGATGGTTAAGATCTTTTCAAACTACATTATGTCAGAGGACAGGAAAAGTTAACACAGCCCTGAGGCAAAAGTATAAATGTATATTGATGTTCATTCCATGTGAATTCAAGCTGTCACTGCTTCCTTATTTAATAGGGAAAGAAAAGAATGCACTTGTGAAATAAGTGGCTATATGTCATGTACCTGAGGCCATATTAATCTGCCCTAGCCAAGACATCATATCTGGTCCAGCAGCTGCAATTGGAGATGATATTTAGTTGTGTTTGCAGAAGCCTCTTGCCTTTAGAAGACATCTTTTTTTTGCAGGAACAAGACTGATAGATGAGGTTGTGATGGGTACTTACATTCCCACATCCTTTAGATCGCATGGGATGCTCTTATTTCTGGCATACCCTGAATATGCAGCCTTTAACATTTTATCTTCTCCAGGGGAGAGGAGAAAGGAGCTGCTTTAGCCTTTGCCCTAAAATCGCTCTTTCTCCACAAGTCAAAGGACCCACTTGGGGAGTTATGTTGACCGTAAGCTATATCCACCCTAAATGTATACTTGGAGAGTGGTAAAAAGACTAAATTGATAGGTTTGGGAGGCTAATGGTCCCACTGTGAGCTGAAATTTGTCCAGGATTCAATTTACTAAGTGGCCCCTCTGACAAAGGGAATATGTTAGTACTTTACATCCCTTGGCACTCCAGCAGTTCTGAAAATGTTTGCATAAGAGACTCAGACGAAGATGGTGTCATAGAGGTTCCTGAATTTCCCTCCTCTGACAGACATACTGAATGTACAGTTACATAGAGCACAATTCCTTCTGAAAGAAATCCAGCAACTAGTTGAGTGACTCTTTTACATAGGCTACTGAGAAAACACCCACACTGAAATTGATAGGAAAGGCTGAGACACACTCTCAACTCCACTCTGACACAGCAACATAAAGTCAGAAGGGAATTTTTTTCCCCAGTTCCCAGCTTCTCCATGAAGAGTGAAAGATTTGAACTGAATATCTAGGGTCTGAAGTTTTAAGGTTTCAACCCAAAGAATGAGTGCCCCCAGACACCTGACTCTGAGAGCCAAAGAGGCTCACATTTCCAAGTCCCACTGACTATAGAAAACCAAGAAGATTCTATCAATGGTGTACAAACATTCACCACAGCTCCTTACTCAGGGCTTAGCTCAGAGGGAACAGGCAGAAACACCCATCTCCTCCTTGTCTTTCCTTGGAAGGGGTTTCTCTATGTACTTTATAGGCTTCTGCCTGGAGGTTCAGCTAATTAGCATACATCTAGGTGCTGACTGCAGTCCTCCTTGGAATCCAGAAAAGCAGGTAGTCACTTCTTCACCCTTAGGCTCATTCCAACAACAAAGCCAAGTTGCCAGTATCTCCCAGGAAGGTGCTTTACCATACATCTAGCATCTTAACTTTGATGGCTTCCATCCAAGGAACAGGACCCCAAATCACTTAGCACTGATAGCCAGTGGGGTATGAATGCATGAGTCCCACAGGACTATGGTAAACAAACATTTTTAAAATGGGTCCAGGGGCATTCTACACCTATACAGCCAGACTGAAGTACAGAGACAAGTAGGCAAAAAATGTTCAGCTTCCAGTTTCTTCCTGGAATGGGAAGCTACTGCCTGAGTGTCTGCCTTCTAATCAGCCTGCATATAGGTGATGACTGAGGTCTCCCCTTTGGAACACTGATGGATTTTGGCACACTTTCAACTACCAGGAACCATTAGAACAAACATGGGAGCTCACACAATCACAGAAGTTTGAGAGGCAACCAGGAGCTTGGGCTAGACTGAATGATGAGGTTCATCTCCTCATGATACCAGCCTATCAAGATTGGAAGAGGTGGCTGTTTTCTCTAATGTGCAGAAGTCAACATACAGACTCTAGGGAAATAACGAACAAGGGGATATATTCCAAACAAAAGAATAGGATAAATCTCCAGAAACTGATCTTATTGAGATGGAGATAAGTGGTTTACTTGCTAGGGAGTTCAAAATATCAGTCATAAAGAAGCTCACTAAAGTCTGGAGGATAATGCATGAACACAGTGAGAATTTCAGTAGAGATAGAAAATATAAAAAGAGTCAAACAGAAACCATAAAGCTAAAGAAAATATCAATTGAACTGAAAATTGCAGTAGAGGGGTGAATCAGGAGTCTAGATCAGGTGGAACAAAGGCTCATAGAACTCGAAGACAGGACACTGAAATTTATCCAGTCAGAGGAGCATAATGAAAAAATAAGGAAAAAGAGTAAAGATAGCTTAAGTTACTTATGGGACACCTTCATGAGGACCACTGTAAGCACTGTGGTGTCCAGAAGGAGAAGAGAGAGAGAAAGAGGCCGAAAGCTTATTCAACAAAATAATGGCTGAAAACTTCTCTAACTTGGGATAGAAGCAGATGTCCAGATCCGGGAATCCCGGTGCATTCCAAGTAAGATGATAAAGAGACCTACACCATGGTACATTGTAATCGAAGTTACGTATATAGTATAATTAAGTTAAAGATAAAGAGAAAAGTTTTAAAGCAACAAGAGAAAAGCGACTTGTTATATACAAGATAACTTTCATAAGATTATAAGATTTTTCAGCAGAAATCTCGCAGGCCAGGAGGGAGTGGGAAGATATATTCTAAGTGCTGAAAGAAAAACACTTTATTTGGCAAAGTTGTCCTTCAGAAGTGAATAAGAGATGAAGTCTTTTCCAAAATATATAAGGGACTCAAACTGGAAACAAACAAAATGACACACACAAGCAATTAAAAATGGGCAAGGGACCCGAATAGACATTTTCCAAAGAAGACATACAAATGGCCTAAAAGTACGTGAAATGGTGCTCAGCCTCACTAATCATCAGGGAACTACAAATCAAAAACCACAATGAGATATTACCTGAAATCTGTTAGGATGTCTATTACCAAAAAGAGAAGAGATAACGAACGCTGACAAGGATATGGAGAAAAGATAACCATCATGCACTGTTGGTGGACATGTAAACTGGTACAGCCATTACAGAAAACAGTATAAAGATTCCTCAAGAAATTTTTAAAACGAATTACCATATGATGCTTTCAAACTGTGACACTGGAGAAGACTCTTGAGAGTCCCTTGGACAGAAAGGAGATCAAACCAGTCAATCCTAAAGGATATGCAACCCTGATTATTCACTGGAGAGGCTGATGCTGAAGCTGAAACTCTAATACTTTGGCCACTCGATGCAAAGAGTCAACTCATTGGAAAAGACCCTGATGCCAGGATAGATTGAAGGCAGGAGGAGAAAGGGGCAACAGAGGAAGAGATGGTTGGATGGCATCAGCTCAGTGGACATGAGTTTGAGCAAACTCCAGGAGACAGAGAAGCCTGGCATGCTACAGTCCATGGGGTCACACAGAGTCGGACACAACAGCGACTGAACAACAGCAACAACCATATGATCCAGAAATCCCACTATGTCTGTGTACTCATTTTGGATATGTAACCAGAGGAAATGAAATCAGTACCCTGAAGAGACACCTGTATTCTCATATTCATTGCAACATTATTTACAATAGCCAAGGTATGGAGACAGCTTAAGTGTCCACCGACAGATGAATGGATAAAGAAACGAATATGTATATGTTTATATGTCTGTGTGTGTCAAGGCTGTATATTGTCACCCTGCTTATTTAACTTATATGCAGAGTACATCATGAGAAACGCTGGGCTGGAAGAAGCACAAGCTGGAATCAAGATTGCCGGGAGAAATATCAATCCTCAGATATGCAGATGACCGGAGAAGGCAATGGCACCCCACTCCAGTACTCTTGCCTGGAAAATCCCATGGACGGAGGAGCCTGGTGGGCTGCAGTCCATGGGGTTGCTAAGAGTCAGACATGACTGAGCGACTTCTCTTTCACTTTCACTTTCATGCATTGGAGAAGGAAATGGCAGCCCACTCCAGTACTCTTGCCTGGAGAATCCCAGGGATGGGGGAGCCTGGTGGGCTACCATCTATGGGGTCACACAGAGTTGGACGCTGCTGAAGCGACTTAGCATCTGCAGCAGCATGCAGATGACACCACCCTTATGGCAGAAAGTGAAGAGCAACTAAAAAGCCTCTTGAGGAAAGTGAAAGAGGAGAGTGAAAAGGTTGGCTTGAAACTCAACATTCAGAAAACGAAGATCATGGCATCTGGTCCCATCACTTCATGGGAAAGAGATGGGGAAACAGTGGAAACAGTGTCAGACTTTATATTTTTGGGCTCCAAAATCACTGCGGATGCTGATTGCAGCCATGAAATTAAAAGACGCTTATCCTTGGAAGGAAAGTTATGACCAATCTAGATAGCATATTCGGAGAAGGCAATGGCAAGCCACTCCAGTACTATTGCCTAGAAAATCCCATGGATGGAGGAGCCTGGTAGGCTGCAGTCCGTGGGGTCGCTAAGGGTCGGACACGACTGAGCGACTTCACTTTCACTTTTCACTTTCCACTTTCACACATTGGAGAAGGAAATGGCAACCCACTCCAGTGTTCTTGCCTGGAGAATCCCAGGGACGGGGGAGCCTGGTGGGCTTCTGTCTATGGGGTCACGCAGAGTCGGACATGACTGAAGTGACTTAGCAGCAGCAGCAGCAGATAGTATATTAAAAAGCAGAGACATTACTTTGCCAACCAAGGTCCGTCTAGTCAAGGTTATGGTTTTTCCCGTGGTCATGTATGGATGTGAGAGTTGGACTGTGAAGAAAGCTGATCGCCGAAGAATTGATGCTTTTGAACTGTGGTGCTGGAGAAGACTCTTGAGAGTCCCTTGGACTGCAAGGAGATCCAACCAGTCCGTTCTAAAGGAGATCAATCCTGGGTGTTCATTGGAAGGACTGATGCTAAAGCTGAAATTCCAATACTTTGGCCACCTCATGTGATGAGTTGACTCACTGGAAAAGACTCTGATGCTGGGAGGGATTGGGTGCAGGAGGAGAAGGGGACGACAGAGAATGAGATGGCTGGATGGCATCACTGACTCGATGGACATGAGTTTGAGTGAACTCCGGGAGTTGGTAATGGACAGGGAGGCCTGGCGTGCTGTGATTCATGGGGTCGCAAAGAGTTGGACACGACTGAGCGACTGAACTGAACTGAACTGAAAAAAAAAGGAAACCTATCATTTGCAACAACATGCATGAAGCTGCAGAGCATTATGCTAAGTGAAATAAGCCAGACAGACAAATACTATATGGTATCACTTATACATAGAATTTAAAACAAAACAAAATTGAGTTCACACAAGCAGAGAATAGACTGATGGTTGCCTGGGACTGGGGAGGTGGGAGAAATGATAGGGAGAGGATGCTAAAAAGGCAAAATTTTCAGTTACGAGATGAATAAGATCTGAGGATCTAATGAATAACATGGTGATTGTAGTTGAAAAAACTGCATCGTGTAATTGACTTTGCTAAGAGAGTAGAACTTAAGTGTTCTCACACACACAAAAAGGTATATGTGTGGGATGACAGATGTGTTAATTAACTCAGTGGTGGAAATCCTTTCTCAATGTATAGCTGTAGTGTTAGCCACTTAGTCATGCCTGACTCTTTGCAACTCCAAGGACTGTAGCCTGCCAGGCTTCTCTGTCCATGGAATTATCCAGGCAAGAACACTGGAGTGTCCCTTCTCCAGGAGATCTTCCTGACCCAGGATCAAATCCGGGCCTCCACATTGCAGGCAGATTCTTTACTGTCTGAGCCACCAGGGAAGTCCCTTCTCAGTGTACACACTTATCAAATCACCACATACCCTTTAAAAATATTACAATTTTATTTGTCATGTATACCTCAACAAAGCTGAAAAAATTAATAAATGAAAATATTTGGATATCTCCCAGCCTTCAGTGTTCAGTTATCTGAGTAAATGAGGTTTCTTTTGGGAAAGACTGAAACTATTATTACTATGTATCTTTGTTGTATTAATACTGAAACTATTATTACTATGTATCTTTGTCATCATGTCATCAGGATTCTTACTCTTGTGGATTTAGTTGTCTCCTCAGCCAGTGGATTCTAGATCCAAAAACTGGATCAGGTCCAGAAACTGGGCAAGGAATTGTGATATTCTACTGACGCAACTGTATTCAGGTATCTGATCATCTTTCCTAATTTCCTCTGGTGGTACAGTCTGAACAGCGTCCCTATTGGTTGTCCAAACATTTTGCCTCGGGGAAGCTGCCTTCTTTAAATCATCTCAGTAACTCTGAAGGTCAGGCCCCACCTTGGTTACCTCTGACTTGCTGCTGGTTAGAGTAATCCCATCTACTTGTCTTTCAACTGCTAGCAGTACTATCTGGTTTCCCATTCTGGATCCACCCCCATTTCTATCAGTGAACCTAAGTCTGTAATGCCTACCTACAAACAGCTCTGATCTGTAGATAAGAGCACCACTGGACATTTCGTGATCCATAAAGGATCATTCTTTATGGCCTTGATGATTGATGCATCCTTCTGCCTTTCCTCTGGAACATGATTACTTGGGTTTTCTGGCCTTACGTAGTATATCCACTTCAGCGTGCCCACTTCTCTAATTCTTTTACTCCCTTCCTTTATCAACTGCCATGAGAACTGTGATATTTGAACCTCACTGACTGTGGACAGTCACTTTTTCCAGGTTTCTAGGAGTCATCCTCCGGAGAAGGCAATGGCACCCCACTCCAGTACTCTTGCCTGGAAAATTCCATGGATAGAGGAGCCTGGTAGGCTGCAGTCCATGGGGTCACTAAGAGTCGGATACGACTGAGTGACTTCACTTTCATTTTTCACTTTCATGCATTGGAGAAGGAAATGGCAACCCACTCCAGTGTTTTTGCCTGGAGAATCCCAGGGACGGGGGAGCCTGGTGGGCTGTCGTCTATGGGGTCGCACAGAGTTGGACACGACTGAAGCAACTTAGCAGCAGGAGTCATCCTCAAAGGAAGTTTACATTATCTTCTGGAGTCTTTTGCCAGGGTATTAAATTCTATTTCTCAGGAGAGTACTCTCAAGTCATTAAACTCTTCTTTATCTCATTTGATGTTCTTGCCCTCTTGATGAAATATCTATTTTAACTCCCACCATACCTATTGGCTAGGTTTTATGGCTCCTTTAGGATATAGTCCCTTTTATCCCTTATAAGGGGCTTCCCTGGTGGCTCAGAGGTTAAAGCGTCTGCCTCCAATGCGGGAGACCCGGGTTTGATCCCTGGGTCGGGAAGATCCCCTGGAGAAGGAAATGGTAACCCACTCCAGTATTCTTGCCTGGAGAATCCCATGGACGGAGAAGCCTGGTAGGCTACAGTCCATGGGGTCGCAAAGAGTCGGACACGACTGAGCGACAGAACGGAACGGATCCCTTATAAGGCCAAACATGTCAGTAGCTAGGCTATGCTGCAATTTAACTTCAGAGTCCAAAAGAGAAGGTGCGGGCAGGTCCTGGGAGGGGGACATGCCTTCTTGAGGAGGTCTCTTCATGGTCTTCAAGCAAGGAGGTGATGTTAAGTCTTCCTAGGGAGGGATAGTCCACTTATTTAGACTCAGGAAGTTCAAGAAAGCCTAGAGATTCAAAGTATTGGGGATACCAACCCAGATGTTTCCACCCCATATGTCAGGGTCCCAGATTTTGCCAGAGCCCTGACCTTGAAATAGTAGAACTACCTTGGCTCAGACTTTAACCTTCTTTGGAGGATAGTGGTAGAGACAGAATGTTTGTGTCCTCTCAAAATTCATATGTTGACACCTAATTTCCAATGGGATGGTATTTGGAGGTGAGGGCATTGTAGGGAAGTTATTAGGTCATAAGGAAAAAACCCTTATAAATAAGGTGAGTGCTCTTTTTTGAAAAGTGGTCCCAGAGAGAGTTGCCTTGCCCATTCTGCTGTCTGAGGACACAGGGACAAGACGGCTGTCTATGAACCAGGAAGTGGGCCTCACCAGACATAAGACATGCCTGTGCCTTGATCTTAGACTTCCCAGGTTTCAGAATATGAGAAATAAATGTTTGTTTATAAATAAATAACACCCAGTCTGTGGTATTTTGGTTGCTGCTGCTGCTGCTGAGTCACTTCAGTCGTGTCCGACTCTGTGTGACCCCATAGATGGCAGCCCACCAGGCTCCCCCGTCCCTGGGATTCTCCAGGCAAGAACACTGGAGTGGGTTGCCATTTCCTTCTCCAATGTGTGAAAGTGAAAGTGAAGTCGCTCAGTTGTGTCCAACACTTAGCGACCCCACGGACTGCAGCCTACCAGGCTCCTCCATCCATGGGATTTTCCAGGCAAGAGTACTGGAGTGGCTCGCCATTGCCTTCTCCGGTGGTATTTTGGTTAAAGTAGCCCAAACAGAATAAGGTAGTTTGGCTATTCTTATAATGAAGCTCTGGCTCTGGTCCTCCCCCTCCCACTGCAGAAGATGAGATTGCTTTCGTATGCCACCAAGTTTTGGCTTTCAATTGCCTATTAATAGTTCTAAGACTTATCTTTTTCTAGAATGTCATTCAAGCTTAGCACTAACCACTGGAATATACTGTACTTAGTTTCTTTCCCCACATAGTTTTCAGAAGTCTGATATAAAGTACCATTAATGCATGCCTTTCTACCCATATACCATCCCAGTTAAGCTCCAAGTGTCCGTTTATAACTGGACAGTCATGTTGTGCCAAGGACTAACTACTTTGTTGACAAACAGCAGTTGGATCTTCACTGACAACCAGGTGATGAGTGTGTGGTCCGTCTCCAGAACCCCACCTTGCCATCTTCTTTCTTCAGGCGGTCCTGGAGCCAACGGACCCATGCTGGGTTCTCCAGGGAGCAGTTTTGAGTCAGAGTTTAATGTACAAGGTATTTATTAGGGGTGCCCTTAGACTCATAGCCATGACAGAGAGGGGAAGAGAATACACTGAGGTAGAAAGACAAGTCAAGTTGTGATGTCACCAAAACTGTAAGAAACTCTGGAGCTAAAATGACAGAACCAAATAGAGTTTGACTGAAAGCTGGGCTCTTAACAACCACATCAGTCAGTTAGTGGATGTGGGTTGCTGCCAGGGCAGCAACAGGGACAGGATTTGGAATGAGAAGCCCTGCAGCTGAAGCAGTCTCTGAAGGGGCAGACAGCTGGAGGCTTTGTGTTGACATTATACTCCAAAACAAGGGCCACAAATCTTTTCATTTGTGGGGAGGGGCCTGGGGAACACAGCCCAGCATTCACCACAGAAAACATTATGGCCTTTACTCCCCCACCCCCAACACATTCCTTATATCACTTCCCAGGCTTGTTGCTAACTTGCTGTCTTTTGCCACATTGATTCTGTGCCATCTTGGTTTCCCACATATTCAACCCCTCCATTGCCTATTTCCCTTGAGTGTTAAAGGGCTCAAACGAGACAATGGATATGAAAAGGCTTTGTAAACTCTAAACCACTTTACGAATCCTAGCAAGTATTATAGGGGTTTCCCAGGTGGCTGGGTGGGTAAAGAGTCTACCTTAAATGCAGGAAATGCAGGAGACACAGGTTCAATTCCTGGCTCAGGAAGATTCCCTGGAGGAGGGCATGACAACCCACTCCAGTATTTGTGCCTGGAGATTCCCATGGAGCCTGGCAGGCTACAGTTCATAGGGTCTCAAAGAGTCGGACATGACTGAAGCAACTTAACACACACACTTGGGAAAGTTATCATTGCTAATTTTCAAGGTTATTAAACATCAAGAAATATTTGGTAAAAAATAAACTTCACCTGATAAACCTCTGTTAACAAAACTGCCTAGTTTCTTAGGTTGACCCATGGAGACTCTGCTTTTCATAATAACACTGCTTAAGGATACCAGATCTTTTTAAAGCTGTTTTGAAGATCAAAAAACCATCTTTAGAGTTCATTACTATTAGCAAAACCTCAGTAACAAAAGTCTGATATTTGGTGGTGAAGATGAGGGGGAAAATGTGGAGAGAGGGAAAGGACGGTTATTTACCGAGTTCCAGTTGCTGAACACTGTGTCAGGGCTTCACATGTTGCTTTCCCCATCAACCACATGAAGTTTAAAAGTGGGTCTTCAGAGCTCCAGGTCAAACAGCAGGCTCTTTATTTCCATTTCAGGAATCCCTGTTGCCTCCTTTAAGAGACAAGAAAACCTACAAATCCTGTCTTGCTGTTCCTAAGGTACAGAAACTGAAGTCAATTCTTTCTTCCTTTCTTGGAAAAATGCTGTTATGTCTGCAGAGCGTAAGTCTGTAAAAACACAAAAATTAATACATCATATCCATCTTCTAAGTAGCCATATTTGGGAATTGGGAAACTACAGTGAGTATTTTTCCTGCAGCAAATCAGAGGCTAAGCCAGACGCCCAAGCCCCAGAATGCACCTGTGTTCGGCAGTTGTATCTGGGGAGTCACCCAGCATGATCTACTGTGCTGGCTCTTTCCAAGAGGAGCCTCAGAAGGGAGGAGAAGAATGTCTGAGGGCCCGTCTGGGGAGAAATAAAAGAAATAATTGTTCTAAAAAAAGGAGAAATTGGTATTTCACCGGCAGCCTAAGATGCACAGAAGCACTTTAAACTCCTGTGGCTGGCATCCGTCATCTGAAAATCACCAACTTGTTTAAAAATCCCTCACCGGGGGATTGTGCTGCTGCTGTCAGGCAGCCTGAAACTGAGTGTGCCTAGATACTCATATGTCCTCCACAGGGGCCCTGGGGGACTCTGGTGTGCTGCGGCCTGAATGCCTCTTGCCAACATTTGTATGGGAGCGGCAGAACAAGAAACTCGATTTCAGCACAAGTCCGCTGCTATGGAGAAGGAGCCGCGTGGAAATGAGGTTTCGCCATCACGTTTTCAATGAGCCCCAGGTGTACGGCAAAGGGGAGGATTTTTGCCCCAGACAAGGCCCCCTACTGCAGTGCACAGTGTTCCCGGCTCTGGTTTTCCTAACACAGAGATGGAATGATCCTGCCTGGAAACAATGCAAGTGTTGTGATACTCAGATCTGTGGGGTATGTGTGGGTCTGTGGGTAATGAGTCTAAAGCGCCCCTTCCAAACTAGGTTTGGGTTCATGTTTTTCTGTCGGCATCTACCGTTATTTAATTTCCCTCTTCTCTTCACTGTGAAATTGTACTTTGGTAAAGTGTTTTAACTTGGTGCAGAGATGAATGGCACTGTGGAAGGTAAAGCTAAGTTACACCGTAGCAGCATTATTAAAACAAACCCAGAGAAAGGCTTAACGACACTGGGCGTGATAAGTGGTCACGTTTATTGGAAGTCAGGATCTAAGGGCTCCTCTTCATTCAACCACCACATCAACGTGTGATATTAGCTGAACCAAGGTGCCCCCACTTGGTTCCCCATTTCTTCACTGGCAGGATGGACAGAGCGTAGGCAGTCTGAAAGATCGCTTCCAGTAATAGCAGATTGTGGTTGCCGTCATTTTGCAGCTATCGTCTGTCCACCTGCAAGCATCTGTCTCAATGATGATGATCTTTGCACTCTAGCCTGGTGACCAGGTGAATGGTATAAATATTTTCAATTGTATAAATATATTTCAATGGTATAAATATTTTCAAAAACTAACGGTGGATTAAGCCTTGATGAAACTGAGCTATGATGAAACATGGCGCAAGGTGGTTTGGGAAGGTAAGGTTTGTTTTTTGAAGCAACTTTATCATTATAATTCAAAGCACTTTATTCATGTTTGAAGCTATGTTTGGGGTGGTATCTACCTAGTGATACTCCTGTATTATTAGGGAATCCCTGTCATGTTTCTGCCTTATATGTGTATCTAGTTCTGTATCTCTCCTTGCCTTGGAGAATAATTGCTCTGATAATAGTTACAGTGGCTTTTTTCTTTTGCTAGTTTGTATAGTGGTTTTTTTATTTTAAACCTTTTTGGGTATTTGTATCTCAGGCATATATGTCTGTGTTTTGCAGCACATAACTGAGTTTTGGTATTTTATCTGGCTGGTGTATTAATCTTTTCCATGGAGTATTTAATTATTTTAAATGTAATATATTTAAAATTTATCTCTTACTGTTATTTTCTCCTTTTGATCCATCTGTTTTATGTTCCTGTTCCTCTCTTTCCTTGGTTCTTTTATAGTAATCAAATATTTTAGTATTCAAATTCCCTATTTCTAACTGGTTGGTTATACATTCCTTTATAATTTTTTTTTAGTGGTGACACTAGAGATTTATCCGGAGAAGGCAATGGCAAGCCACTCCAGTGTTCTTGCCTGGGGAATCCCAGGGACGGGGGAGCCTGGTGGGCTTCCGTCTACGGGTCACACAGAATCGGTCACGACTGAAGTGACTTAGCAGCAGCAGCAGCAGAGGTTTGTCATCAATTAATCATAATTGAAGACTGGTGATTACCATTTCTGCCTTTTGATATTTAAGATTTAGGATTTACCCCTGCTGCCTTTTGTGTTATTGTCATATATTTGATTCTACACACATTTCAAGTCCTCTGAGAGGTGAGTCTCACTGTTCCATATAGTCAGTACTTACTTATTTTACCACATTGTAACTTTTCTGTTGTTCTGCATTCCTTCCTACAGTTCCCTTCTCGGATCATTTTCCTGGATCATTTCTCTTCTCCCTACAAAACCCATTTTACTATTTCTTTTACTTTTACTATTTCTAGAGCAGGTTTGCTGGTGGTGTATTATCTTAGTTTATGTTTGTCTTAAACTGTATTTATTTCACTTTCAGTTTTGAAGGGTAGGATTCTAGATTTTTCAGTGTTTTCAGCATTTTAGAAATGTCACTGCCTTGTTTCCTGGCTTTCATTGTTTCGACTGAGACCTAATATTTATCGTTGCTTTATTGAAGTTAGTGTATCTTGTTTCCTGTGAAATTTCTATTTCTTTCTATGATGTAGGACTGGTTTAGATTTATACTTCTGTTGACCTGTCTTTCAGGTTACTTCTGGTTATGAGGAAGTCTAGAAAAGTATCTTGGAAAAGGAAGTGAAATTCCTGGTATTGGTTTACACTCATTAGGGTTTATTTTCTGGAATTGGGTAGTTTGCCACCCCATTCCAAATCAGTGTTCTATTATCAGGATGTGAAATGGCCTTTAGATAAAAAATCACATCCTCTTTCAATATGATACAAACAGGGGAATACAGAAAAAGGAATATAGTAGGTAGTCAATGCCCTGATTCCTGAATGAATAAGTAATGAGTTAATGACCAAATAGTCACTTTGGACTGGTTGGGTGGAAAGTGAAAGGTAAGTTTATGAAACTGGTCCTTCCATTTCCCTTCCTGAGCAACATGTCTACCTGTGCGCTCTATAAGGGTAGAGATTGTGTCCCACCATCTTTGTAGTTAATATGTTGTTATACAGAATGCATGCAGCTGCCATTTGTTTATTTGAAGAGAACTTTGAAAGAGTGAAGAGGATTTGAACAGTTTTAGAGAAAAGTATAACTGTTGCTATAATGGTGAGGAGTGTGTGTGTGTTGAAAGTGAAAATCGCTCAGTTGTGTCTGACTTTTTGCTATGCCATGGACTGTAGCCCACCAGGTTCCTCTGTCCATGGAATTCTCCAGGCAAGAATACTGGAGTGGGTTGCCCTTACCTTCTCCAGGAGATGTTCCCAACCCAGGGGTTGAACCTGGGTCTCGTGCATTGGAAACAGATTTACTTTACTCTCTGAGCCACCAGGGTGAACAATTGTGAATGTAGGGTGTGTGAGGGCTGGACAGTATGCAACAGTCTTACTATGATGGCAAGACCATGTTAGCAATAAATGAAGAACTATCTGCCGAGGTTAAGCATTTAAGAGTTTTTATATAAATGGGTATCACATGATAGATATTTCACTTGGCAGAAAATAAAAGAAATAAGAAAGGAACCAGTCCAAGGTCACAGTATCTAAGATAGAATCTACTAAGTAGTCCAGGTAGCAACACTAATGCTCTGTTCTCCATTAAAATGAAATTGTTCCAATGAATTTAAGGGAGTTTTGAAAGACATTGTGTGACCTAGACACCAGATACGTTATACACAGCTGAGCTCCACTTAATTGCATAATGAATGAATCAACTACTTTAAATCACTTTACAAAATCCCATACACTATCACATTTCCTTCCTTGTTACCAATACCTGTTAAACTCAGTCCTCATAGAGAAATAATTCACTTCATTGTATTAAAAATGCCCAATTGGAGTCCTTTAAATGTTGCAGTTCTCAATTATCTCACCCCAAATCCACTGTGAAGTGATAATTAGGGGCTAAAAGCTAAACCGATTACTGCAGAATTTTCTCCTGACAACCATTTAATAGCTAATCAGGTGTTAAATCCCCAAATTATGCATTTCTCAGCAGCACACAGATCACAATAAATTTTAAAAGTTTTAAGTTATCAACTTGTCTTGCATGACTTTGCCCCAACACACCAAAAGTAAAGGAATTAACAGTTTAGATGATTAAAACTCCTTGACAGTTTATTCCATTTCTTTATGTGGAATGTTTGTTTTGATTAATGATGACTCAAATCCAGATTCTGACCATAGCACCAAATTCTAAGACCTACCTTTCCCCAGAGGAAGATTCTATATCTTATTAGTGTCAACATATTAGTGTTGCCTGATTTGTACATACAAGAAACCTACAACCAGAAGGGTGGAGGTCAAGAAGCCAATATGTGTACAGTGACATATAGGAACAACATATATGGCTTTCAGTTCAGTTCAGTCGCTGTCGTGTCCAACTCTTTGCGACCCCATGATCACATCATGCCAGGCCTCCCTGTCCATCACCAACTCCCGGAGTTCACTCAAACTCATGTCCATCGAGTTGGTGATGCCATCCAGCCATCTCATTGTCATCCCCTTCTCCTCCCCCAATCCCTCCCAGCATCAGAGTCTTTTCCAGTGAGTCAACTCTCTTCGCGTGAGGTGGCCAAAGTATTGCAGTTTCAGCTTTAGCATCAGTCCTTCCGATGAACACCCAGGACTGATCTCCTTTAGAATGGACTGGTTGGATCTCCTTGCAGTATAAGGGACTCTCAAGAGTCTTCTCCAACACCACAGTTCAAAAGCATCAATTCTTCGGCACTCAGCTTTCTTCATAGTCCAACTCTGACATCCATACATGACCACGGGAAAAACCATAGCCTTGACTAGACGGACCTTGGTTGGCAACGTAATGTCTCTGCTTTTTAATATACTGTCTAGGTTGGTCATAACTTTCCTTCCAAGGAGTAAGCGTCTTTTAATTTCATGGCTGCAATCAGCATCCACAGTGATTTTGGAGCCCCAAAAAATAAAGTCTGACACTGTTTCCCCATCTATTTCCCATGGAGTGATGGGGCCAGATGCCATGATCTTTGTTTTCTGAATGCTGAGCTTCAAGCCAACTTTTTCACTCTCCTCTTTCACCTTCATCAAGAAGCTTTTTAGTTCCTCTTCACTTTCTGCCATAAGGGTGGTGTCATCTGCATATCTGAGGTTGTTGATACTTCTCCCAGCAATCTTGATTCCAGCTTGTGCTTCTTCCAGCCCAGCGTTCCTCATGATGTACTCTGCATATAAGTTAAATAAGCAGGGTGACAATATACAACCCCGACGTACTCCTTTTCCTATTTGGAACCAGTCTGTTGTTCCATGTCCAGTTCTAACTGTTGCTTCCTGACCTGCATACAGGTTTCTCAAGAGGCACGTCAGGTGGTCTGGTATCCCCATCTCTTTCAGAATGTTCCACAGTTTATTGTGATCCACACACTCAAAGGCTTTGGCATAGTCAATGAAGCAGAAATAGATGTTTTTCTGGAACTCTCTTGCTTTTTCCATGATCCAGCAGATGTTGGCAATTTGATCTCTGGTGCCTATGCCTTTTCTAAAACCAGCTTGAACATCTGGAAGTTCACGGTTCATGTATTGCTGAAGCCTGGCTTGGAGAATTTTGAGCATGACTTTACTAGCGTGTGAGATGAGTGCAATTGTGCGGTAGTTTGAGCATTCTTTGACATTCCCTTTCTTTGGGATTGGAATGAAGACTGACCTTTTCCAGTCCTGTGGCCACTGCTGAGTTTTCCAAGTTTGCTGGTATATTGAGTGCAGCATTTTCACAGCATCATCTTTCAAGATTTGAAATAGCTCAACTGGAATTCCATCACCTCCACTATCTTTGTTCGTAGTGATGCTTTCTAAGGCCCTCTTGACTTCACATTCCAAGATGTCTGGCTCTAGGTGAGTGATATTTGAATAGCCTGAGTTTTCACAGGTATATGACACATGCTAGTGGCTTCCCAGGTGGTGCAGTGGTGAAGAATCTGCCTGCTAATGCAGGAGATTCTTAAGAGACACAAGTTCGATCCCTGGGTGGGAAAGATGGCCTAGAGAAGGAAATGGCAATGCACTGCAGTATTCTTACTTGGAAAATTCCATGGACAGAGGAACCTTGAGGGCTCCATCCATGGGGTTGCAAAGAGTGGAATGTGACTGAGCATGCACACACACACTGGGGTACAAACTGTTTCACCATTATTCTAATAACTACAGTGTACAGTCTGTGGTTAGAGACACTGGACTTCACTCTGACTGACTCCTTTTACTACATCCAATGCACAGTGATCACCTAGGCAGCAGAGAGTAGGGGGAGAATACATATTTACGTGGTGATTAATGGACCATCACAGACACCCTTCTAGCTGCTAAGCTACTGTGGCCTTCTACCCCTACCTCAATGAAATGGAGGGGAGAGGAGCTAACAGGAAGATTTAAAAAAAAAGTTTACATACAAGATAATTTTTCATCATGTTGAGCAATTTTAAAACAAATATAAGTAATCTACCAATTACTATGATACCTGTAATAGGTACCCTGATAGATAACATGGGCTTTCCTGGTGGGTCAGATGATCAAGAATCTGCCTGAAATGCAGGAGACCAGGTTCAATTCCTGGGTCAGGAAGATACCCTGGAGAAGGAAATGGCCACCCACTACAGTATTCTTACTAGGCATGCTATGAGTGTATTCCACATTATTACATATAAAGCCAGTGAATGAGTATAACACAGTTATTTAACTCTAGGTCTATGGTTTTCAACCAAGGGAGATTTTGCTCTCCAGAGGACATTTTCTCAAAATCTGAATACTTTTTGGTTGTTGCAGTCCAAGGGCAACCTTTGAAGGAAGGATATTGCTGGCATCTAGAGAGTAGAGGACAAGGATTCTGCTAAACATACTGCAGTGCACAGGACAGCTTCCTACCAACAAAGAAATATTTAGTGCCATAGTGCCAAAGTTGCAAAACACTCTTGACTCTAGACCCCTGTAGCTTTGACACTGTATCTATTTGATCTGTATTCTCCAGGGCTGTACAGGGGAAGATGGAGCACAGAAACAGTGGGCTATAGATCTTGTGAGTCTACATCCTGTTCCCCATCTTTTATAAGAATATGTGGTTCTATCTAGCTCTGTCATCCTATTCTCCCATTTTTTTCTGGGCTTTATTAATTTTCTTCATTATTTACCAAAATGCCTCCTCACTGCTTAGGAGCATTGTCAGTTTAATTACATAACTGCATCTTCATTTAACATACACTTTTCAAGTGTCTGTTGTGTGCTATGTATGGTCCTTGACTTCATGGATCATAACTGGACCATATCAACAAAGATGTGATAAAGATAAAAGTTAAGAAAACATATATATATATATATATGTATACACACACACACACACACACACACCATGTCACATATATTTGAGGGTCTTATTAGAAATCATTTTATTTGGGCTGAAATTTTCTTGAGGGAATAAACAGGGAAAAGTACATTAAAGAATAAAACTAAACAATGACCCTATCTAAAAGAAATGGTTTTAGAACTGGGACTGTTCAACCTATAGAAGGTGAAGCCAAAATATAGTGTCATAAAGTTATAAAAGTCCCCCCAATTTTCTTCTTTTTAAAAATTTTTTAATGAAAACATTATATTACTTAGTTTTGATGTGAAATAGTAATTACTGATAAATAGCAATTCTCTGCCCATTCTCCTTTGTGCTTTGACATCTCTCTAAAGCATTGACTTTTACTTATGTTACCTGTTTCTTTTTTATATTTAGTATGCTATTCCTTGTTTTTTCCTTTAAACCCTAGCAGGAGGAGCCTCACACCACAGAAGGCCCCACATGTCACAGAGGCACAAAAATGATCTATTGTAAAATACCCAGACACCTCTGTCACTCAGGATCTGTGGCTCAGGACTCACACAGCACAAGCTACTATCCCAAACGTTGGCACTTGTGACTCACTCTTCTTTGTCCCTAGGGAAGTGCTTTTCTACATTTCTTTCCCTGCATCCTAAAATCAAAAAGACTGACATTTGGTGGGTTCTGATGCTGTGGCTACATAGAAATTACTTCAAAACATGGCAATGATTTGAGTGGCAAAAGCTTTTAGGAAAGAGAGAGGACAAATTAATTAACTTGTCAAATCCTTCCTCTCAGATTCTTGAATAAAGTGGAGTCATTTCCTAAGAATTTCTTATGTCCATTTCCTAGTTTGCAGTGCACAGCTTTATAAGTAATCACAAATTAGCACAATATTCACAACAATTGCACTTGGCAGCTGAGGAACATTTCACACCATTAAGTAATTTATGTTCCTCTTTATCAAATGTAAGAAGCTTTTTAAATGAGTAGACTTTATTTCTTAAGGCAGTTTTAGGTTTACTAAGTTTTTAGATTTAGGGTAATTTATTTAGATTTAGAAAAATTGAGCAGATCATACAGAGAATTCCATATAAGCTTCTCTCCCTTACACAATTTCCCATATTAGTAACATCTTGTCTTAATGTGGTTTGCTACAATTAACAAACCAGTGTTGATATATTATTAGCCAGAGTCCATAATTTACATGCAGTTTCACTATCTATGAGTTTGAAAAATGCATACTGTCATGTATTCATCATTACAGTATCAAACAAGTTTCACTGCGCTAAAAATCTTCTGCACTTCACCTATTTATCCCTCCAGCTATCCTCAAAACCCAGGCAACCACTGATCTTTTTATTGTCTCTATAATATTAATATTAAACCTTTTCCATAATGTTATGTAGTTGGAATCACACAGTATGTAGCCTTTCTAGACTGAGTTCTTTTACTTAGCAATGTGCATTTAACTCTCCTTCATACCTTTTTTGGATTGATAACTCATTTTAAAAATTGCTGAATAATATTCTTTTGTTCAGATATTCTAGAGTTTATCCATTTGCCTACTGAAGGTTATCTTGGTTCCTTCCAGTTTGGGATACTTATGAATAAAACTGCTATAAATATTTATGTGTAGATTTTGTATTTTCCGACATTATGTTTTAAAATATTTCCCTACTTTTTATTCCATTTTTCTCAATTTAGAATTCTAATTACAAGCATGCAAGGTGGCTTTTTACTTCCCCAAGGTGCTCTAATGCCTGTTTTTTCCTTCCGTTGTTTTATCTTCTTTCTCCTTCAGATTGAATCATTTTATTGCCTTATCTTCAAGGTTCATCGACACTTTTTAAAATCATAGTTCTGCTGCTGATAATGTTTCACTCATCATAATGAACTTTTAATTTCTGTTGTATTTTTTGGCTTTAGAATTTCTACTTAGTTCTTTTATGTCGTTTCCATTTCTCTCTTGATATTTCCTGTCTTTGTATTCATTAACACTGTATTTTCTTTTAATCCTTTGAGCATATTTTCTTTACATCATTTGACATATAATATTTACTTTAAGTAGTTTTCTGCTAAATATAATGCCCAGGTATACTTGATTTATATTTCTTTTGATTATTTGTTTTTCCCTGTGTGTATTCCTCTTTCCTGTTTCTTTGCATTTCCAGGAATTTTTGGTTGAAAACTGTACGTTATGCTTTTGTTTATTGTTTGGTTTTGAGTTTTCAGGGGCTTGTTTATTTGTTGTAACATATAGTTACCTCGTCTGGACTAAAACCACAAAATCTGACTTCTTAGATTGTTCAACACCTAACTTTGTTCAGTTTCCAGCTGCTGCTTTATAAATATGGCCCTCTGGGTATCTCCCTTTTGCCTGTGTATTTTATTAATCAGCTGAGAATTTGAGCAAATTTATACTAAGCATGCATTGGAGAAGGAAATGGCAACCCACTCCAGTATTCTTGCCTGGAGAATCCCAGGGACGGAAGAGCCCGGTGGGCTGCTGTCTATGGGGTCGCACAGAGTCGGACACGACTGAAGCAACTTAGCAGCAGCAGCATACTAAGATTTTGGGGTTCATCCTCTCTCTGATTCCTTTGCTATGTGGTTCCAAATTTCCAGTTACTCCTTCAGCTCTAAGTTCTTCCCTCTGACATCTGGAGTCAGAAAGTTTTCCACTTTTTGCCGCTTGAAATGCATGTGGCAGGTAGTGCACTCAGCCAAGGCATAAGATGTTCACAAACCTCATCAGGAGCCATAGAGTCTTTCAAGTGTAGACTGTCCTCTAGTTTTTGCCTGCCTTTTTGATGAGCTCCCTGGGGTCTCATGTGTGCATGTGTAGTATAATCGTCAGCCAGGGGTTTGGGCAGAGTCTAAGCTCAGATTTTAGATACCAGTCTTTCTGATCCTCTCTCACTTCCAAAAATCATTCCCTTAATTTCCCTGCTGCTCTGATAATCTGAACTCTGTTGTTTGGCACCTTGAGCTGACAAGGCTGTGATTTTCTGTCACTAGACCTGGGGTTGGAGTTTGGGATACAATTAGGTAAAAAAGCTATATTATCCCAGTTCTCATCTACAGCATCAGCTATCTATTAAGAGTATACTCCTGTCAAGTTTCTGTCTGCTACTGATCATTTTCCAGTGACTCTAAGAGATAATTTTACTTTTAATTTTATTCAGTTCAACAATAGTCTACTGGAGGTCAACCTCTCCATTCCAGCATCACTGTATATCCTGTGTATGTTATATTAAGTTTTAATCTTTCATAGAATTTAAAAGACAAAAGCATTAAAAAGGATAATATCTATTTAACAAACACATACTACATATAGACATATAGAGAGATGTAATTTGTGACATCAGTAACAAATGGCAAGAGAGTGGAAAAATAAAGGAGTAGAAGATTTTTGTGTGTGATTGAAATCAAGTTGTTAGCTTAAAATAGATTTTTATGACTTTAAGATGTTGTATGTATCAGTGATTCCCATGGTAACCACAAAGAAAACATCTACAGAAGATGCACAAAAGGAAATGAAAAAAGAATCAAAGGATGTCACTATAAAAACCAACTAGATGCAAAAAAAGTCAGGAAGATAGGAAATGAGATACTGAAAAAAGCTGTAAGACATTCTGAAAACAACAAAAAGTGGTAATATTAGGTTCTTCCCTATCAGTACTTACTTTAAATGGAAATAGATTTAACTCTCTAATTCAAAAGATACAGTTGAACTGAATGGATTAGAAAAACAGAATCTATTACTTAAAAAACTAAAAATAGAGCTGCCATGTGATTCTGCAATCCCACCCCTGGGCGTATGTCTGGAGGAGAGCATCCCAAAGGACACACGCACCCTGCTGTTCCTTGAAACACTAATTACAATAGCTGAGACATGGAAGGAGCCTAAATGTCTATCAACATAGGAATGACTAAGGAAGATGTGGTACATATATACAATGAAATATTAGTTGACCATTAAAAAAAATAATGCCATTCGTGGCAACGTGGATGTACCTAGAGCTTGTCATTGTGAGTGAAGTAAGTCAGAAGAGAAAGAGAAATATTGTATGATATTGCTTATGGTACATATATACAATAAAATATTACTACATTAAAGAGAGTAAAATAACATCATTTGTATCAACATGGATGGACCTAGAGATTGTCATACTGACTGGAGTAAGTCAGAGAAAAAGAAATATCATATGATATTGCTTATATTGTCGATGTTAAAAAGAAATTATACAAATGAATTTATTATGAAACAGACTCACAGACTTAGAGAATGAGCCATTTACTATGGGGAAATGTGGGGGGAAGGGATAATTAAAGGAGTTTGGGATTGACATGTACATACTGCTATATTTAAAACAGATAACCAACAAGGACCTACTGTATGGCACAGGAAACTCTGCTCAATATTATTTAACAGCCTAAATGGGAAAAGAATTGGTAAATTCTTGGCAAGAGTACATAAATTTTATGTTGTGTATATCTACCACGCCTTGAAAACAAGATAAATTTTCTCTTGACATATTCAAATATGACTCTAGTTTTTGAAATATTCCTTTGACATTCACAGATGTCAATGCCCCTTTTACCACTATTCTTAGGATTTAACTTTGGTCTTTTGTTAGATCCTCTGGTTTCTGGACCCTGTGGCTTTCCATCTTTTAGGCCACTGCACTGTCTGATCCAACACCTTCTCCAGTAGTTCATGAGAAGGGGTGCATGAGACATAATGTTTTTGAGACCTAGCATATCTGAACATCTTTTGTCCATCCTCATACTTGATCTTGACCGGTCATTCATCTGATTATGAAACTCTTGGTTGAAAACTGCAATTTTGGAAATGTTACTTTTTTTCTTTTCTTTAGTGAGGCAGTTGAAAAGTCCACTGCCATTCTGATTCCTCATTTTTTCAGTGAGATTTAAGGAAATTCTCTTTTGTTCTCAGTATGCTGGCCTCCTTGAAATTTTACTAATCTACGTTGGTATGTTGGTATTGTGATGCTTATTCAGTGTGCCCTTTGATTCTGGGATCTCATGTTCTTCAGTTCTTGAAAAAATCTGTTGTTTCTATAATTTATATTCATTTCCTATATTTTCACTTTCAGGAAATTTTACCATTCACATATTATATGAATCCTCTTTTTTCTTAAATTTTCTCTCCCTTTCACCATCTTTTTGACTTTTCCCCTCTGATTTCTGAGAGATTTCCTCAAGTTTATATTCTAAACTTGGATTTTTTTTTTTCCATTTCTGCTAACACACTTTAATTCCAGCGTCTAAAATATATTTTTAAATTTTGTGTTGGTTTCTCCTTTTGTACCTGCCTTGTTCTGTCTTCTTTCAACACTCAAAAAGTAGTAATTGCAATTTCTGTACTTTTATTTTTCTCATATTGTCTCTCTCTGATTATCTGTTTTGTTTTCCCTCTTTTATCTCAGATGCTGTACTCAAATGACTAGTGGGAGGGAGGTTTTAAGAGGAAGGGGAGATGCATTGCTAGATTTAAAACAGATACCCAACAAGGACCTATACTGTATGGCACAGGAAACTCTGCTCAATATTTTGTAACAACCTAAATGGGAAAAGAATTGGTAAATTCTTGGCAAGAATATGGTAAATTTTATGTTGTGCGTATCTACCATAATTTAAAAATAAATTTTCTTTTTTTCCTCTTTTTTAACCTCTTACCTTACTCCTATATTTTGCTATGCCAGTCATTTACAAATTAAGAACACCCTGGGTTCCAACCCATTCAGAGTCTTAATCTAGAGTCTTCTTCAAGGGTTGTGAGGGGTAATTCCTTAGCTTTGTCTGTTGGGGAGAGGATGTTGGGGCGGAACTGATTCTTATGTAGTTTTTAAATTAGGCTTCCTGTTTTCTAGCCTACTTATATTTCCACACCAGGGAAACATTTCATAGTCCCCGAGTAATTCCAGTTCTAGGTCTTTCCAGATTTTTCTGTTCAATTGCTGGTTTCTGGATCCTCACTACTACAGATGTAGTTTTCAGCTCTCTTTGGTTTTCTAATTCAGCTCTTCAGAACCTCTGCTTTTTATCGTCTACCGGTTTTATGCTGATGTCTCAACCCATTCTCCTTGATATTTTTAAAATGTGATTTTACTACGATTCTGGTGCATTTCAAGAAATCGAAGTAAAAGCATGTACTCATCTGTAATAATTTCAAGAATCTCATTCTTAAATCACTTTATCATGGCCCATCCCCAACTACAGAATTGTCTACCCTGAACAGCCTTTGTTTTCTCTTTACTATTGTTCACTCATGTTTTCAGCACCTGCTATATGTCAGACATTCTACTAGACTGAATGAGACATTAAGACATGGTGAGAAATAACTTACTTTTGAGAAACCTGCCACTTCCATTGCTGTAGGCAGGTTTTAAGGAAAATATTCACTACATAAGCCTCTGTATAAGTTATTTTGCCTTCAAATGCTGAGAAAATCTTTGTTTCTCTTAAAAAGAAGGTACATCCCCCTGCCCCCACCACCACACCCACCCCACCTGTTAATGTTAACCGTGCAACTCACTATGCTTCACTTTGCACCTAGGCTTCCAGGATGCTCACAATGGAATGTGAGCTTTTCACGCATATATAAATTATGGGTGTTTTCTTTCACCTCCTGCTTTCAATTTCTGATCTATATCCTTATTTATCTTGATTTTCAGTTAACAAATATTGTATAAGTTTTGTTTGATTCATCTTTTGTTCAGTGAGATGGCATGGGTATTTCTATCTGCATACATTCTTTTTTATATTTTCCTTTATAGTTTATCACTGGATATTGAAAATAGTTCCTTTGCTATACATTAGGACCTTGTTGCTTATCCATTCTAAATGTAATAGTTTGCATCTATCAACCCCAAGCTCACAGTCCATCCCTCTTCTTCCTCTCTCCCCTTTGGCAACCCCAAGTCTGTTCTCTATGAGTCTATTTTTGTTTTGTAGATAAGTTCATTTGTGCCATATTTTAGATTCCACATATAAGCGATATCATATGGTATTTGTCTTTATTTTTCTGACTTCATTTAGTATGATAATCTCTAGTTACATCTGTGTTGCTGCAGATGGCATTATTTCATTCTTTTTATGGCTGAGTAATATTCCATTGTATATATGTACCACATCTTCTTTTATCCATTCATCTGTCGATGGTCATTTAGGTTGTTTCCATGTTTTGGCTACTGTGAACAGAGGGATGCATGTATCTTTCTGAATTGTAGTTTTCTCTGAATATATTCCCCAGAGTGGGATTGCTGGATCATTTTGTAATTCTGCTCTTAGTTTTCTGAGGAATCTCCATACTGTTTTCCATAGTGGCTGTACCAACTTACATTCCTAGTAACAGTGTAGGAGGGTTCCCTTTTCTCTACACCCTCGCCAGCATTTGTTATTTGTAGACTTTAATGATGGTTTTTCTGACTGGTGTAAATTGTAGTTTTGTACAGTTTTGACTTGCAGTTCTCTAATAATTACTCATGTTGAGCATCTTTTTCATGTACCTAAATGGCCATATGTATGTTTTCTTCAGAGAAATGTCTATTAAAAACTTCTGCCCATTTTTTGATTGGGTTCTTTGCTTTTTTGTTGTTGAATTGTATGAGTTGTTTGTATATTTTAGAGATAAAGCCCTTGTTTTGTCACATCATTTTCGAATATTTTTCTTTTATTTCATAGATTGTCTTTTTGGTTTTTTTCTATGGCTTCTTTTGCTATGCAAAACTTTGTAACTTTGTAAACAGAGTAAACTTTAAGTGAGAAACTCATTCAAAGAAAATGACAAGCTTTTTAAATTTTTCTACTGTGGGTAAAACAAAGGACAAATAATAGTTCCTATAGCAAAGCTGGGCACATAGTAGGGCCTTAAAAATTCTGAATGAATGAATGAATATAAGAATTTATTGGAAATTTGATAATTACTGGAATGCTTTGTTACTATAAAATTGAAGGATTCCTTTCACTGGCCTAAATCAGAAACATTTATCAAGTGCTTTGTTTGTTTGTTTGTTTTTTAGTTCATTGCCATCTTAAATTAAAAAGATTCATTTTTTGTCCAAAGAGAATTAACCTGATGATCTGTCAGTGGTGCTGCCAACTGTAACATTTCATTATTTCTATGATTTTAGAATGCTACCAGTTGTTTGGTTTTATATTTTATAGCCAGTCCCAGAGCACCTAGCATGTCAGTAGAGTAATTTAGACCTTAACCTATGTCAACACCATGAGCTTCTGCAGATTGGGGTTTTGTTGTTCTTCTATGTTTAGAATCATGTAAAACAAAACAAAATCATTCTTGATCGAGTGATTTTTTTTTTTTTTAAGGGGCTGCCTGTGTTTTCAGGTGTTGGACTACATAGCCACTCTCTAAAAGTCATATCCATCAGCTCTTATCAAGTTCTCCAGTGCAAAGTTCTCCAGTGCAAAGCTCTCCAGTGTCCTCCCTAAAAATGGCAAGAAAAAAAATTTACTTGATGGACGAGGTAGTATGAGATCAAGAAAGTTTTCACCCTTGGTAAAACCTATAAAGTTTTGTTTTTGAAGCGTGCTTTTAAACAGGTTTCTGATGGATTCAGTTGTTTTGCTATTATTATAAAATTTACTTGCTCCTCTGGTAGGACCAGTCAGAATTAACCAGTTCATAACACCTTTGAGGTATTTACACAGCACAGTGATTTATTATTGAGTTAGGTGACTTACTTTTCTCCATAAGGAAAAGATGGAAGAAACAAGATTGACCAAGTAAATGCTAATATTCAGAATGTGATTTAGAGTACAGGGCTCAGACTGGTTTTCCCATTACACTGAAGGATTACATAGATGTGTAGAAACACTGTTGGTTCATCATTACTAATACACACATGCCAGGACACATGGGCAGGTAGAAGGATTGAAAAGCAACTGCCTTAGCTGTAGATTCCAGGGAGTTTAGAGGCTTAAATCACAGAGACTTGACATCAGGCAAATGGAGTTTCTGAGGCTGAACAGTAATTTGGAACCCAAGGCATTTGAGAATGCCAGTTATTAAGAAAAATTCTTTTCCTAAGATTGTTATGGAAAAGCAACTTCTACAAATGTAGTTATCCTTGTACTAGTCTTCCATATTTTGAGCTCTGTTCCTTTTTCATTTGGAATAAACATTTTGACCAGCAGAGTTATACATTTCACCCTACTCTGACAGGAGTAGGGTGACAGTATGGGGAGAATTTATAATGGAGATTCTCGGAGAAAAGAATATCTCAAATCTGTTAAAAGACAGGTTGGATTCAGCTTTGAACTGGATGATATCATGTCTATTCAAGGATTGGGGCCACTTGTGCTTATTGTTTTAGTGGGAAAAGGTGACTTGACCCTATCTCAACTTTCTTTACTCTTAAGTGAGAAAATAAGAGATTTTGATTGATCATGTAGCCAAATAATTGAAATTTGAAGATGCAGTCAATGAAGGGAAGGCTTCCTCTTGATAGTGATGTGACAGGAGAATCACAACATTCATAAACACACCCACACAGTGTTTTTTTAGATCTTGTTGGTCAAGTACAAGACTGTAAGACTGGAGAAGGCAGCAGCTACATGGTTTATCTAGTTCTATTGTTTAGTGTTTTCATTTCCTATCGCTGCAATTGGATTGCAAACCCCTTAAAATCAGGAACCAGATATTTGCTTCTTTATTTCTCCCAATGAAAGTAACATAGTATCTTGCATTCTAATGTGAAGTATCCTGATATAAGGAAGGAAATCTTTGACTTAAAGGAAAGGGCATCTGAGGCAAAGTACTTCAATATTTGTAAAATCAGAGACTTAGACTATTAAAGAAGTATAGGTGGGAGAAATAAGCATGTTATAGAGCGAAAAATCCACGGGTTCCTATTGTATCAAATTCAAGTTTGAATTAAAAATTGTTTTGGTCATCTATTTATTTTTAATTAAAGGACAATTTCTTTACAGTAGTGTACTAGTTTCTATCAAACATCAAAGTGAGTCAGCCATAGGTTTACCCATGTCCCCTCCTATTTGAACATCCCTCCTACCTCCCTCCCCATCCCACCCCTCTAGGTTATTCAATTCAGTTCAGTTAAGTTGCTCAGTCGTGTCTGACTCTCCGTGATCCCATGAATCACAGCATGCCAGGCCTCCCTGTCCATCACCAACTCCAGGAGTTCACTCAAACTCACGTCCACAGAGTCGGTGATGCCATCCAGCCATCTCATTCTCTGTTGTCCCCTTCTCCTCCCACCCCCAACCTTTCCCAGCATCAGAGTCTTTTCCAGTGAGTCAACTCGTCGCATGAGGTGGCCAAAGTATTGGAGTTTCTACTGAACCCTGATGTGAGTTCCCTGAGTCATACAGCAAATTCCCCTTGGCTATCTGTTTTACATGTGGAAATTTATGCTTGCATGTTACTCTCTCCATATCCCACCCTCTCCTTCCTCCCCCTGTCATGTGCATAAGTCTATTCTCTATGTTTGTGTCTCCACTGCGTCTCTGTAAATAGGTTCATCATTACCATTTATCTAGATTCCATATATATGCATCAGTATACAATATTTATTTTTCTCTTTCTGACTTACTTCACTTTGTATAATAGGCTCTAGGTTCATCCACCTCATTAGGACTGACTCAAATGTGTTGCTTTTTATGGCTGAATAATATTCTATTGTATATATGTACCACAGCTTCTTCATGCATTCATCTATCGATGGACATCTAGGTGCTTCCATGTCCTCAGTTCAGTTCAGTTCAGTCGCTCAGTCGTGTCTGACTCTTAGCTATTGTAAATAGTGCTGCATATTAGTGAACATTGGGGTGCATGTATCTTTTTCAGTTTTGGTTTCCTCTGGGTATGTGCCTAGTAGTGGGATTGCTGGGTCATATGGTGATTTTATTCCTAGATTTTAAAGAAATCTCCATGCTGTTCTACATAGTGGCTATGGCAGTTTATCTTCCCACCAACAGTGCAAGAGGGCTCATTTTTCTCCACATCCTCTCCAGCATTTATTGTTTGTAGGTTTTTTGATGATGGCCATTCTGACCAGTAAGAGGTGATATCACACTGTAGTTTTGATTTGCATTTCTCTAATAATGGCATTGAGTATCTTTTAATGTGTTTGTTAGTCATCTGTATGTCTTCTTTGGAGACATATCTGTTTAGGTCTTTTGACCACTTTTTGATTGGGTTGTTAGTTTTTCTGGTATTGGTTTGTATGAGCTACTTGTGTATTTTTGAAATTAATCCTTTGTTAGTTGTTTCATTTGTTATTATTTCCTCCCCTTCTGAGGGTTGTCTTTTCACCTTGTTTATAGATTCCTTTGCTCTGCAAAAGCTTGTACATTTAATTAGGTCCCACTTGTTAATTTTTGTTTTTATATCCATTACTCTAGGAGGTGGCTCATAGAGGATCTTGCTGTGATTTATGTCATACAGTGTTCTGCCTATGTTTTCCTCTAAGAGTTTTACAGTTTCTGGTCTTACATTTAGGTCTTTAATCCATTTTGGGTTTATCTTTCTGTATTCTTTCTATTTTTTATTTATAAAACTTGTTTTGTCAGTGAGATCACAAATTCTGCTTCTATCAATCTTTTTCTTTTTACTAGGTTTCATTCATTTTCTTCATTATTCAAGATATTTCTTCATTGCCTAGGTACATTATTAGTGTTAGTACATATTTGCATATCTTTAACAAATAATGTTTAAGTGCTTATTCTGTATTATGTATAGTCCCTGACTTTATGCATCTGAATTAGACATTAGGGTACATGCCAAGAAATGTTATAAAGATAAAAAATTAAAACATACATATATCAGATTATATATATTTTTAGACATGGTGGGAAGTAATTTAGACTGGGATTTTCTTAGGGAATTTACAAGGGAGAATCAATCACGTCAAAGAATAAAAACTGGAAAATGACTGATTCAAAAGGAATGGTATTAGAACTGTAATTACTGGATTTACAGAGGAGAAGACTAACACATAATTCATAAAAGTCCCAGTGATTTTTTTCTTTCATATAGTTTTTCTCTTAAAGCAATGTTTGTACTTAGCCTAAAAAGGCAAATAATAATTACTATAAAACATCAGTTCCCTGCTCAGCCTCCTGGTGTCTTGATAGCTGATCAGCAAAGAATCTACTTTTGTTTATATTCCCTGTTTCTTTTGATATTTAGTAGCATCTCACATTCAAGTCTAGGTTAAAAACTATTTTTTAATTCATGAAACTGTGCTTTCAACCATACTGCTAGCTCCTGGGGTACAAGGATCTTCTCTTTCATGGTGTTTATATTACCATGCCAGGCACAAACAAGATAGCTATTGTTTGCTACTAGATCAAATTTGGCAACCTTTCCTGGGGTTTCTCAGAATTCATAAGTGTCAGTGAGCATCGCTGCCTCTGTAAACAGCTGAGGATATTTAGTTTCAGAAGGCATAATGATGGAGTGGAAAGATTTGGAATTGAACTTGGGAAGTTGTTTTTGTCTCTCTGGGCTTTAGTTGCAATCTGTAAAATAGGATTATCAGCTTCTGCTTTCTTTCAGATACAAAAGGGAATCAAAGGAGATTTCCATATGCACCTATAAAATGCTCCATAAATTAAGCTATCATTCTTATACTGTCTTCTAGTATATCCTGTGATGATGGAAATGTGTATCTGTGTCATCCAATATGGCAGCCACAAACCACTAGCTGCATCTGGATATTTGGCACTTGAAATTCAACTTTGTGACTGAAACTGAATTTTAGTTGTATGTACCTTTAATTAATTTCGGTTTCCATAACTTTTTTGAACAGTGCATGTCTAGTCTACCTTTCTGATTTTACCAATTAGGTAATGAAGCTGAAAGAGATTATATTGCTATGTGAAGGTCACATGACTGGTATCTGGACAAGATAAAAACAGAGCTCATAAGTGATTTTTTTTTTAGTGTAGTAAGTTTATAATTATTGTTGAATGATCAGCATAACCTTTCCATTTACATTACTGTATTTCTGAATAACCAAAGGAGAGTCATTTGTAAAAATTAGGGTAGGAAAATCAAGCTGAGAGCATGTTCTTTTGTACCAAGATCAAATGTTTCCACTTAGATTGAATGGGGCTTAGTGACTGGATATAGTCTAAGTGTGAAGCAGATAACATTTTAGGGACACATGGATTGACTTATAATTTAGGTGAGAACTTATTTGTATTTTATTTTTGGTGCTAAGTGAAAGATAAAAGGACTCTTCAGTTCAGTCGCTCAGTCGTGTCCGACTCTTTGAGACCCCATGAATCACAGCACGCCAGGCCTCCCTGTCCATCACCAACTCCCGGAGTTCACTCAAACTCATGTCCATCGAGTCGGTGATGCCATCCAGCCATCTCATTCTCTGTCGTCCCCATCTCCTCCCACCCCCAATCCCTCCCAGCATCAGAGTCTTTTCCAGTGAGTCAACTTGTCGCATGAGGTGGCCAAAGTATTGGAGCTTCAGCTTTAGCATTCATTAAATTTATCTAATTGTACATGAGGGCATCTTGACCCCAAGAAGAATTAAGACAAGTTAACATGTATATTCCTGCTATTGAACTCCTAGTTCAATGTCACTTTCACAGATCTGATATCTTTTTTTTTTGGATAACATTTGCTGTGCCATTTTATTATAAAAGCAAGTGTTTCATTGTAGAAAATGTAGAAAAACATTTTTACAAAAAAGAAAGATAAGAATCACTTCTATTTCCTTTACCTCCAGATACGCACTTGGTAGATTTTTTTTCCCTGATTCTTTTATATATACGATAGTTTGTGAAGAAAGTTGAGATTATTGTTTGGTAATCTGATTTTTTTTTTCACTTAACAAGAACATTTTCTCAGGGACAGATTTAGTTTTAAATTCTAGAACTAATTTACTGAGCCTGAGGACATTGAACAGGTCCCTTGACTTTGCTATGCCTAGTGCTCACAGCTTCCTATTAGTAACACTAACACCAACTTCCCTGGGTTTTGTAAGGATTAAATGAAAATGTGTAAGTTGAGTTTCTGGCACTGTTTTCTTTTATTTAATCTCATGTTTATATTTTAGCTAAAGTGACTTGTGAGCAGGATTTCTCAGTCAGGAAAGTATATCAGGGTCACCTCAACTAGACAGCTGCACATGGACTGAAGCCAAAATGAGAGCCCAGCTGGGGGTCTTCAGGTGAGCTACAGATGAACGGGAAGGAGGGAGTCGAGAAAAACAAGACAAGTAGACCAGCGCTGAGAAAAGGAGGAAGGTCAGCTTCCAGTCCTTGCTCTAGTCCCACGGCTCTGCCACAGCACTATGCAACTCTGAACCTTCAGTTTGTGGGAGGAACTAGGAGGCCTGTGTCTGCCATCACTGTCTGCGCAGCCGTGTGTAAGTCTCACTGTCTCCAGTCATGCTTCATCATCTGGCAAAAGAGGGGTTTTTGCCAGAGGGTCTCATAGTGTATTTTTACACATTCAAATACCTTATGTCCTGTGATTCCAGCTGGCTTGCTAATTCCCTTCTAGGACTTCTTGCAACTACCCTGGGTCACCTCTTTTCACCTCCACTTCAAGATTCTCCCTAGAATCTGCCTGTGTGCATGTTGTTAGTCACCCAGTCATTTTCTGCCTCTTGGTGACCCCATGGGCCTTAGCCTGCCAGGCTCCTCTGCCCTTGGAATTCTCCAGATGAGAATACTGGAGTAGATAGCCATTTGCCAACCCAGGAATTGAACCCAGGTCTCCTGTACTGCAGGCAGATTTTTACCATCTGAGCCATCTGAAGCCTAGAGGCACTCAAAGTGAGGTGCAGGTTGACAATACAGTGGATTAACTGTCTCATTCTGATCATCTCCAAGGAATACACAAAATATGACAAATACACTTTACAAAAAGTATGTCATTTCTGCAAGAAAAAAGTAAAAGCCAACACATGTTTCTTCATTGTTCACTATCTGCCAGGCGTGCTCTTCTTAAAAATCCTTTCAGATCATTATTATTGTCCCCATTTTATGGATAAGAAAACTTAACCACTTTACCAAGGTGGCACAAGTATTGATTTGCATTATTCCACTTTGATTTAAACAGTCTACTCCAGAGCTCTCAATAATGAGAATACAACAACTTCTCTATAAATGATCAATACAAGAGAAATCACCTGGAAAAACATAGCTGGAATCCTGCATGAACACGACGGTTGGTAGTTTTGGAAGAAATAAAGACTAACTAGCATGTGCTTTTGGAGAAGGAAATGGCAACCCACTCCAGTGTTCTTGCCTGGAGAATCCCAGGGACGGGGGAGCCTGGTGGGCTTCCGTCTATGGGGTCACACAGAGTCGGACACGACTGAAGTGACTTAGCAGCAGCAGCCGCAGCAGCATGTGCTTTTGCCCCTTTAATGATTAGTTACATTATGTAACCTGTGACTACCCACAGGGCATGGTACAATGCAAGTATCCAGTATAGGATGGATGGATGAATAATTGACTGCATGAATAAATAAAAAAGATACAGACAACTTGCCTTTCCTACCTCAATCAGAAGCAGAGAATTTGAGATATTATTCTGCATGTTCAGCATGAGAATAAAGCTTCCTTTCTATTGAGTCTGTATGGAAATGCAAACAGGTGTTAGAAAGCTAATGTTACATTTCCACAAAATCCATTTAAATAAACATGTCTCAACTTGCCATAATTCTTTGAACCTGGAATGTAACATGACAACAGTCAAAAAGCATAGAGGGAATTTTACTGGGAGCTCAATGAAAAACAATTTGCATGGGGATCTACATATCAGCAAATTTTCTTGCAAAGGGGATGATTTGGTGACCATAAGCCAAATTTTAAACCAGATACAAACCACGGAATCATAGAGGTTAGAGCCCCTCAACTGTCCAGAAGTCTATTAAATGGTCACATTCATTTACCAAAAGAACCTCTAGTAAAACCGTGCTTTATTCAAATTGTCATCTCTAAGAAAGTAGCCTTTTAGTAAGGAAGGATACAACCCTTCCATTTGAAAAGAATATTGGTGATGCAGAAGAGTCAGTTTACTGTAAGAATTTTCCCTCTTCAAAGTTTATGATTGTAAAAATGCAATTCTAAGGCTCCTGAGTGTGGCCCCTGCTTTTCAGAAAACAAATATGAAAAAATAAAAAGATGGGCTTGACTCCATGAGGGAGGACTCTTTCTCTGATACAGTACTTCTTATCTCCCTTTGTCAACAGTGTTTGTACCGGCCTCCCCAGTGAGATGCTGTGAGCTCCTGGAAAGTAAACATCTCCTTTATCCCATCTTCTATCTCTCAGTACCTCACACACAGCTTTTCATACAGCGAGGGCTCAAAAAAAAAAAAGATTGGATTAATTTGAATCAGTTCCAGAAGTCTTTACGTGTGAAAGCTATTTATGAATGTTCCTCATGACTTGAAAATGGAGAAGCTGTAACTTAAACCTATGTGCCTAGAGAGTGAACCCCCTAATTAGCTCAAAAAAGTGGACACCAAATATGGACAAAGAGGCAGAGAAAGAAAGACTAACAAAATACCGAAAAGGACTGTCCTAACTGCAACAGCACCACGTTGTTCCTGTGGAGGCTACCAACTATGACTGCATTTGGTCAGAGAGGAACAGGTTGAAGTACATCTGTTAGTTGGTATTGGGGAGCCCTGTTGTTTGATGAGAACGATTAACTTAGCATCCACGACCGTAGGTATATGGAAAAATAAGCAGTTGATTTGCTAAATTCAGTCAAACAAGAGGTCCCCCTGTTCCTGCCAGTATCTGTAGGTGGCCTCTTGGAAGCCTGCAGTGGCATAGATGAGGCAATGATGGTCTGTCTCAGACTCGGCAGTTTCTCAGCCGTGGTGTGTTCTTGGCCACTCTTTCTATGTCGGTGACCTCGGCTGCACTCCATGGCACCTGTCAAACAAGATGGACCTGAACCTTCTCAACACATGAGCATGATACCACAGAACTCAGCTCTCGCTCTTGTGTTCCTCTGGGCACTTTCTGCCTAGCAAATTTTCTTGAATCCCGCATGCATTTTGTCTCATAAGAATGATAAAAAAGAGTGGAGAAAGATGCCACCAGGGGACTTGGTACTTGTGAGATAGGAAAGATGAGTCAGAAGTGCTAAAAAAGATGTCTCCATGAACTGTCCTGATCCTTTTTTCAGATACCGCAGTTCCGGACCCATTCCCTAATGACTGATACTGAGAATTATCCAACAAAAACTAGTTGAGAATGCTGTCTTGATGTATAACTCCTTCAACATTTACGATCAAATTATATCCTTAGCTGTTTATCTCGTTTCAGAGGACAATATCATTCCTCATTCCCAAACCTAACATCTTCACCTAAAGATCTCCTCCCTTCCAGTCTCTTTAAGAACTTGAGTAATCAGCCACCTCACTCATGTCTGAGATGTCTCCCTCTCTGTTGATTTTGTTCCTTTTAGTAAGTGAGCTGCTTAAGTCTTTCACACTTTTAGAAACAAACCAATCAGCTTCCACTAACCTGGAGACCTCTTTGTAACTACAACTATAAACTTCTATTTATAGAGATACAATGGTCTGAATTCACTGACTCCATTTTGGACTTGCTAGTCTTTCCTCAATCTATGATACTATGATGTTTAGGATTAAGTTTAGGAAGGTGTCCAATTCCATATATTAATTAAGACATTAAATTTCACTCAAATAGCAATTATTTTCTCTTCCCAAGCTAGGGGTTTTGGCAAGCCACAAGACAGTAAAAAGGGGCTTGGTCCTTCTTTTTCTGGTACTCTGTGACTCCCCTTCTCCTTCATCTAGTATCATCCTTCTAGCACCAGCGGAGCTAGAACGAGAGAAGGAAGGTAATGAAGGCAGAATAGTTTTGCTTGGTGGTGGGCCAGCCAAGAGAGCTTTACATTCGCTGTCCTGACAAAACGTTTAAAATTCTGACCTCTCCAAATTCACCTTTCACATGTATCCTATGCTCCAATCATCTCTTCTGTATATTTTTGATTCTTCACAGGTCCTACTGGAAATGTCAATTGCAATTTCTAGGTGATAGATCTTCCTTTTTTCTTCCCTCATCCCCTTGTATTTTTCTCTCTTTCTTAAAATTGGAATATAGTTGCTTTACAATGTTGTGCTAGTTTCTGCTGTATAGGAATCATGCACACATATACATTCATCCCCTCTTTGTCACCACAGAACGTTGAGGGGAGTTCCCCGTGCTATATAGTGGGTTCTCATTAGTCGTCTATTTTATGCATAGTGTGTATATATATACACGCACACATATGTCAACCCCAATCTCCCAATTCATCCCACCCCTCCTCTCATTTCCCCCTTGGTGTCCATACATCGTTCTCTGTGTCTGTCTCTATTTCTGATTTGCAAATAGATTTTTCTCTACCATTTTTCTAGAGTCTACATATATGCATTAATATACAATATTTGTTTTTCTATTTCTGGCCTACTTCACTCTGTCTCTGGGTCCATCCACATCTCTGCATATGGCACAATTTCATTCTTTTTTTATGGCTGAGTAATGTTCCATTGTGATCCACACAGTCAAAGGCTTTGGCATAGTCAATGAAGCAGAAATAGATGGTTTTCTGGAACTCTCTTGCTTTCTCCATGATCCAGCGGATGTTGGCAATTTGATCTCTGGTGCCTCTGCTTTTTCTAAAACCTGCTTGAACATCTGGGAGTTCACGGTTCACATATTGCTGAAGCCTGGCTTGGAGAATTTTGAGCATGACTTTACTAGCGTGTGAGATGAGTGCAATTGTGCGGTAGTTTGAGCATTCTTTGACATTCCCTTTCTTTGGGATTGGAATGAAGACTTTTCCAGTCCTGTGGCCACTGCTGAGTTTTCCAAATTTGCTGGCATATTGAGTGCAGCACTTTCACAGCATCATCTTTCAAGACTTGAAATAGCTCAACTGGAATTCCATCACCACCACTAGCTTTGTTCATAGTGATGCTTTCTAAGGCCCACTTGACTTCACATTCCAAGATGTCTGGCTCTAGGTCAGTGATCACGTTATCATGACTATCTTGGTCGTGAGGATCTTTTTTGTACAGTTCTTCTGTGTATTCTTGCCACCTCTTCTTAATATCTTCTGCTTCTGTTAGGTCCATACCATTTCTGTCCTTTATCGAGCCCATCTTTGCATGAAATGTTCCCTTGGAATCTCTAATTTTCTTGAAGAGATCTCTTGTTTTTCCTATTCTGTTGTTTTTCTCTATTTCTTTGCATTGATCACTGAGAAAGTCTTTCTTATCTCTCCTTGCTCTTCTTTGGAACTCTGCATTCAGATGCTTGTATCTTTCCTTTTCTCCTTTGCATTTCGCTTCTCTTCTTTTCACAGCTATTTGTAAGGCCTCCTCAGACAGCCATTTTGCTTTTTTGCATTTCTTTTCCATGGGGATGGTCTTGGTCCCTGTCTCCTGTACAAAGTCACGAACCTCCGTCCAGAGTTCATCAGGCACTGTATCTATCAGATCTAGTCCCTTAAATCTATTTCTCACTTCCACTGTATAATCATAAGGGATTTGATTGAGGTCATATCTGAATGGTCTAGTGGTTTTCCCTACTTTCTTCAATTTAAGTCTGAATTTGGCAATAAGGAGTTCATGATCTGAGCCACAGTCAGCTCCTGGTCTTGTTTTTGCTAACTGTATACAGCTTCTCCATCTTTGGCTGCAAAGAATATAATCAATCTGATTTATTCAGAATGTGGAACATTCTGAAAGAGATGGGAACACCAGACCACCTGACCTGCCTCTTGAGAAACCTGTATGCAGGTCAGGAAGCAACAGTCAGAACTGTATATGGAACAACAGACTGGTTCCAAATAGGAAAAGGAGTACGTCAAGGCTGTATATTGTCACCTTGCTTATTTAACTTATATGCAGAGTACATCATGAGGAATGCTGGGCTGGAAGAAGCACAAGCTGGAATCAAGATTGCTGGGAGAAATATCAATAACCTCAGATATGCAGATGACATTACCGTTATGGCAGAAAGTGAAGAGGAACTCAAAAGCCTCTTGATGAAAGTGAAAGAGGAGAGTGAAAAGGTTGGCTTGAAGCTCAACATTCAGAAAACAAAGATCATGGCATCTGGTCCCATCACTTCATGGGAAATAGATGGAAAAACAGTGGAAACAGTGTCAGACTTTATTTTTTTGGGCTCCAAAATCACTGCAGATGCTGATTGCAGCCATGAAATTAAAAGATGCTTACTCCTTGGAAGGAAAGTTATGACCAACCTAGATAGTATATTAAAAAGCAGAGACATTACTTTGCCAACCAAGGTCCGTCTAGTCAAGGCTATGGTTTTTCCCGTGGTCATGTATGGATGTGAGAGTTGGACTGTGAAGAAAGATGATCGCTGAAGAATTGATGCTTTTGAACTGTGGTGTTGGAGAAGACTCTTGAAAGTCCCTTATACTGCAAGGAGATCCAACCAGTCCATTCTAAGGGAGATCGATCCTGGGTGTTCATTGGAAGGACTGATGCTAAAGCTGAAACTGCAATACTTTGGCCACCTCATGCAATGAGTTGACTCACTGGAAAAGACTCTGATGCTGGGAAAGGTTGGGGGCGGGAGGAGAAGGGGACGACAGAGAATGAGATGGCTGGATGGCATCACTGACTCTGTGGACATGAGTTTGAGTGAACTCCGGGAGTTGGTGATGGATAGGGAGGCCTGGCGTGCTATGATTCATGGGGTCGCGGAGAGTCGGACACGACTGAGTGACTGAACTGAACTGAACTGAATGTTCCATTGTATATATGTACCACATCTCCTTTATCTGTTCCTCTTTTGATGGACATTTAGTTTACTTCCATATCCTGGTTATTGTTTTAGTGCTCCTGTGAACACTGGGGTGCATGTATCTTTTGTATTAATAATCATAGTTTTCTCCAGGTCCCTTGAATTTTTAGGCAACTATGCCACACCCTGATGTTCTTTTTTGAAGGTTCAGTTGTCCCTTCAATTGACCCACTTGGGCAGGATTTCAAACAGGATAGTTTTATTTCTTCCACAGGACCCCCATGTGCTCCAGGGAGAATCCTTATGCTTTCTATGCCTAAAATCTCTGGATTATGGGCCAAACCCTATGCAAGAGCCTGGGGGGTGTTGTGGTACAAGGTATTGCTTTCAGTAAACCTCCTATTTTTTGAATATATTGTTCATCATTTAGACTGAATTACAGACTGGGAACACGTAAAGAATATGGCTTTGAAAAAGGCCTTCACGGCACGGCATTGCCTTCTGACCTTTCTAAACTCACCTTGCACATATATCCTGTGCTCCAGTCGTAGGTGCTTCCCAAATTACAGAATGTTCGGACCTTGTGTCTTTGTTTATGTGTACTTCCTGCCCTGACATCCTTTCTTCATTTGGTTCATGCCTACGCATACCTTCAAACTTCGCTCCCCTAGTATGCTTAGCCTGACCACTCCCACACTCCTCTATACCCCAGCATGCCCACTTTAATTCTTCAGTGCTGTGTGATAGGCTGTGGCGTTTGTTGTGCTGTACAGTTTAGTGGTTACCGTGGAATCAGACCTGTTCTTACTCTGACTCTGCCACCTGCTACTGTGTGACCCTGAGCTATTTGCAGAACCTCCTGAAATTTCATTTCCTGGAAGAAATGAGTGATAATGCATACATATCTCATCAGGTCATTAGGAGGGTTAGATAAAATAACGCATGTAAAGCATTTAAAACAGTGCTTAGGATATTTAAGCTTTCATTAAATGTTACTTGAGATTAATCATAGCATGTATGGGGCTTTTCACAATACCAAACTCAATAAAGAAGCAAAGAGGTATACTTTTTCCCCTCTAATTCTCAAAGCATTCACAGCCTTAGGTTTTATTCCATTAAATAA
This sequence comes from Moschus berezovskii, assembly GCF_049115385.1. Taxonomy (NCBI): domain Eukaryota; kingdom Metazoa; phylum Chordata; class Mammalia; order Artiodactyla; family Moschidae; genus Moschus; species Moschus berezovskii. The sequence goes on along the minus strand of NC_142466.1, from coordinate 49,957,031 downwards.
TTAAATTTTTGTGAGGAGTCCTTGGAAGCTGTCCTAAATCAAAGTACAGCGGGACACAGTCATTCTGCAGAGCCGAGGGGCTGCTTCCTGGCTGGGGTCCACGCCCTCCTCACTCCACCAGGCATCTCAGCTACAAGCACATGAAGGGCAACTGTTACACCAGCAAGAGGCAACCCCCTTCCAGGCCTAGAACTTTCTCCTCTTTGAGGAGAAAATGGCAAATAAATAAATAAAATCTGTATAAATTTAAATAATTGGAAGGCAGCTTGACTGAAAAAGACACTTTTCTTTTTCACCACAAATGTCACCATCTGGACTTTTCCTTTTTTAATTTCTTTGGGACCTGACAAGTCACTGGGCTGATATAATCACACCCAGTCAAAAATGACAGACACATCTCTGTGAGTTAGGGTGGGCAGAGTTCCAGGATGGCCAGGGAGGACCCAGAAACCAGTGGGAGAATGGCTCCAACAGCCCTCTGACTGGCTCGCCTTCCCCATAACACAAGAGCTTCTGAGGTGTGATCAGCTTAAAATACACACCATGCTCATATACACACACATGTGTGCACACACACACTTGCATTTGTAGATGTGTGCATGCTTGCAAGATAAAATTCAATTAACCCACTAGTTAACTCATTTTTCACTTTTTCAGTCAAAGAATAAAAAATAAAACTAAAGGGCAAGAAAGGCCAGTCAGCAGACTGTGCTGCTATTAATAAACTACCTGTGGCCACCCTGTTTCTGTACTTGCTTTCTTTTCTCCCAAACGGTCCTTTATCCAGCAAAGCAGGAATATTCTAAGGGAACCAGCAAAGTGAATCCAGGTTTATTTATTGGTCAATTCAGCACCTTCACTTGGCCACAAGTCCACAGGCAGACTCACAGCTGTCATGTGCAAATATTCCCATTCACAAAACCGCCTTATTTAATATTTTATTTTTGCTATTTCTATGTCATTCTGGTTATGATTGTCTGAAAAAACAATGCCTTCCCTGTAGATCTTCTGGATAGTATTTTTTCAAAACAAGGAAAAATGCCATTTTGCAAATTTTCTTCTATGGCAATTTACAGTATTTCTGTCTGTAGGAATATTTGCCTGTTGCTTATTTTATTTGCATGAGACTTTGTGTACACACATATATACATCCACATGTATGTAAACACATATACTTATTTGCCAGACTTTTGCAGTGTTCTGTGTACATGCAGTAGGCTGAGGTTAGTAGGGTAAGGTCTACTAAGACAGTGCTTTTGTACAATGAATGTGGCTGTGAATCACCTTAGGAGATTGTCTAAATGCAGATTCTTATTCAGTAATCTGCATTTCCATATTGCCAGTCTGGGGACCACACTCCAAGTAGCAGAGTCAGGGACATTAGACCTAATTTTATATGAGAAGTATGTGAGTCCCTCTCAGCAATTCCCTCAGCTTCACACCCCTCATCCAGTAATTAATCAGAAAAATCACTTCTTAGATACCTCCCAAGTTCACCTTTCATTTCCATCCTCACTGCTACTAGTCTGGTCCGTCTGCATCACAAACTCTTGTCCACCAGATGCAGTAATCACCTCCTTGTGGCCTTCTCATCTCCTCTCTTTTCTCTCTAGCTGTATTTAACACTTCCTCCGGAGTGATATATTTAACATGTACCTCAGATCTTGGACTGCTCTGACTTACAACTCTTAGATGGCCTTCTGTTGTTCTTAGGATAACAGCCAGAATTCTCAATATGTCCTGTAAAGCCCATGGTGGTCCAGCTGACTTCTGTCTCCATCAGTTCAGTTCAGTTGCTCAGTCATGTCTGACTCTGCGATTCCATGGACTGCAGCACGCCAGGCTTTCCTGTCCATCACCAACTCCTGGAGCTTGCTCAAACTCACATCCCTCAAGTCAGTGATGCCCTCCAGCCATCTCATCCTCTGTCATCCCCTTCTCTTCCTGCCTTCAATCTTTCCCAGCATCAGGATGTTTTCCAGTGAGTCAGTTCTTCACATAAGGTGGCCAGATATTGGAGCTTCAGCGTAAGTCTTTCCAGTGAATATTCAGGACTGATTTCCTTCAGGATGGACTGGTTTGATCTTGCAGTCCAAGGGACTCTCAAGAGTCTTCTCCAACACCAGAGTTCAAAAGCATCAATTCTTTGGCACTCAGCTTTCTTTATGGTCCAACTCTCATACCCATACATGACTATTGGAAAAGCCATGGCTTTGTCTAGATGGACCTTTGTTGGTAAAGTAATGTCTCTGGTTTTTAATATGCTGTCTACATTTGTCATAGCTTTTCTTCCAAGGAGCAGTTGTCTTTCAATCTTATGACTGCAGTCACCGTCTGCAGAGATTTTGGAGCCCAAGAAAATAAAGTCTGTCACTGTTTCCATTGTTTCCCCATCTATTTGCCATGAATTGATGGGACTGGATGCCATGATCCTAGATTTTTGAATATTGAGTTTTAAGCCAGCTTTTTCACTCTCCTCTTTCACTTTCATTAAGAAGCTCTTTAGTTCCTCTTTGCTTTCTGTCATAAGGGTGGTGTCATCTGCATATCTGAGGTTATTGATATTTCTCCCAGCAATCTTGATTCCAGTTTGTGCTTCTTCCAGCCCAGCGTTCCTCATGATGGACTCTGCATATAAGTTAAATAAGCAGGGTGACAATATACAACCTTGACATACTCCTTTTCCTATTTGGAACCAATCTGTTGTTCCATGTCCAGTTCTAACTGTTGCTTCCTGACCTGCATACAGGTTTCTCAAGAGGCAGGTCAGGTGGTCTGGTATTCCCATCTCTTTCAGAATTTTCCACAGTTTATTGTGATCCACACAGTCAAAGGCTTTGGCATAGTCAATGAAGCAGAAATAGATATTTTTCTGGAACTCTCTTGCTTTCTCCATGATCCAGAGGATGTTGGTGATTTGATCTCTGGTTCCTCTGCCTTTTCTAAAACCTGCTTGAACATCTGGAAGTTCACAGTTCACATATTGCTGAAGCCTGGCTTGGAATTTTGAGCATGACTTTACTAGCATGTGAGATGAGTGCAATTGTGCGGTAGTTTGAGCATTCTTTGGTATTCCCTTTCTTTGGGATTGGAATGAACAAAGAAACAAAGATACAGAAAACAAAAACCAGAAGAAATAGAAGGGGAAAGAAAAGCATATATAATTTTGCTGAGACATATTAACCTTTCTCTGAGAATATTTTATCAAGTGCAGAAAAATAAGAATAGGATGTCATTAATAATTTAATAATTAAATATAATAGATTTCTATCTATTAATCTGAAAGGCATAATTTTTAGAGTGTTACTGTTGAAGACCTCTCTGAAAGGGTGACATTTGAGCAAAGATATAAAGCAGGTAAGAAACCAGCCAGGTGGATATCCGGAGGAAGAATGTTCCAAGCAGAGAAGACATTAGGTGGAGATTATAGCAGCGGCATCCAGGGGCCCCAACAGCTTTGGTGCCAGTAGCCCTCTCCTGCCCATGGCAGCAAGCCACAGCGGTGGCACAGGGTATTAGCAGCTGCCTCACCAGCGGTGTCCTCACCAGATAGTTCTGCGATGGGATGTGGGCTCTGATTCCAGCTTACTGCCTCGTCTCCCTTTTTCCTGCCTGTTTTCTGAACTTGGTTCTCCAGCCTTCCTAGTGACTCTCTGCATGCTCTGAAATTCTTTCAACAAATTCCTATTCTTTTGTTAGCCCAGGAGTGGATAACTAAGAACTCTAACCATTATAAACAGTGAGTTCCTGGTCCACAGGGAACTTATGTCTGTGAAGTTAAGAGGGGATCTCTGTCCATTCTTTTACCCGCAGCTCTTGTTCAAGGTGGCATATGAGATTTTTAACTTCTATGATGTGCTACCAGTTGCCTTGCCCAGAAGCAGCAGCATTGCATGTACCTTTCGAAGAACAAGTGGATAGAATCACAGACTTGAGATAAAAATGAGAGTACAAAAGGCTTCCTTTGGAAAGGATCCTTTTGTGTTAGAAAAAGGAAGGACAAAAGGGACCCAGTGAAGACACCTGGGTAAAATGTCATAGCTCCTGAGTTGAGATAACGGAGCAAAAATCAAACCACTGTGACGATGAGACAAAAAAGGGGGCTGTCAGGGATGAGGTATCTGTATCCTTTAGGGAATGTATATTTTCTCAGTTCTGCATTGCATTATTTTTTCATATTTCAATTGCAGTGAAACTGGTACACTTTCTTAACAACAGTCATATTCTGAACTTCTGGGAACTATGAACAAAACTACAAACCCAGCGTCTGGGTGTCCTTGGACCAGCCATGTCACTTTAGACTTCTCATATGCCAGACTGTAATCATTGCTAGTAGTTCTTCCAGATGTCCAGTGCTATGATTTTCATTATAGTTATTGATGGGCTCTTGTCTGACCAGGAAGGAACTAAGAGGCTTCTTCCTGAGGTTGAAGTGTGCTGGTACCGTCTCTCTGTTTCCTGGCTATTGTCAGCTTTCTCCAGCTCAGTCGCCAGTAGGAGAGAATGCAATTAATGACATCTGTTTACTGTCTGTATTTGTTTTCTGCATAACAGACAGCTACAAGGCTTGAGAGAACACAGTATCCAGCATTTATGTCGCTTACATCTAAGGTTGGTGTGTGTTGGCTGATAGTGCCTGGGCCTGGCTGGGGTGGCCCCACTGAGATGACCCTGACCCGTATGCCTCTCAGCCTCCTCCTGGGCCCCAGAAGGCTCACCTAGGCATGTTGTTCTTCCAGAACTTGGGGAGTAAGTCACACTGTGCAAGTGCTTGTCACGGCTTAGATTACACCCCACCCTCTAACATTCAGTTGGAAAAAACAGCCATATGGGCTCCTCAACATCAAGGTGCAGAGAAGCATCCTCGGCCTGCAGAGTTGGGGAGTGAAGGAAGGTAACCTCCACCTTCTCCCTAAGCATCATCTGATCACCAGGGAATTGCCAGTTTCTGGTTTTCACCTAGTTCCAACCTACTGATCTGCCCCGACCCTGGCTTCTGGTTTCAATTCCAGTTGCTAAAACAGATATTTGTTTATTTAGTATCTCTGAGGGACAGAGAGCCTAGCTCACATTTTCTGAGTTCTTAATGTGTGTCAGTTATCTCTGTCCTTGGAGAAGGAAATGGAAACCCACTCCAGAATTCTTGCCTGGAGAATCCCTTGGACAGAGGAGCCTGGCAGGCTACCATTCACGGGGTCGCAAGAGTCAGACACGACTTAGCGACTCAACCACCATCTCTGCTCAGGTGAGTTAAGTAGTTATCCTCAGTTTTAGTAAAGAAACTGGTACTCAGTGGGTCTGTGTCAGTGAGGCACTTCTTCAGTTGTCTTGAGAGCATACAAAGATGAAGAAGTAGACTAGTCCCCTCACCCTCACAAAGTGAGCTTACTATCCTCTGAAATTATTTTTCACCTTAAGTAAAAGTCCTGATTTCATATATTCTTAACCATCCAAGCTTTGGTTGCCAGAATCCTCTCTCTAACTCATTACCCACCATATTCCTGATATGACTATTTAAAAGATTGGGAAACAGCTGATATGTAGTAGAGTGAGTGTCATAATGACTTAATTAGTGTGTGTGTGTTTGCACGCGTGCCCAGTCACTCAGTTGTGTCCAACTCTTTGTGACCCCATGAACTTGCCAGGCTCCTCTGTCCATGGAATTCTCCAGGCAAGAATTCTGGAGTGGGTTGCCATTTCCTCCTCCAGGGGATCTTCCCAACCCAGGAATTGAACCTGCATCTCCTGCATTGGCAGGCAGATTCTTTACCCTGAGCCCCTTGGGAAGCCCCTTAATTACCATATTTATCCCTGGAAGAAACTAAGAGACTTCTTAGGACAAAGGATAAAGTGTGCTCATACTTTGTTTCCTGGCTATCATCAACGTTCTCCATCTAGGAAGCCAATATGAAAGAGTAGAATGGATGGCATCTATCTACTGCTGATATTAGTTTGTTGCATATGAAATAACCATGAAGTCTCAGAGGCTCAGAACAATCAGCATTTACGCTTATGTGTTGGGGTTAGACATTGAATCCGGACTAACCTAACTGTGAGTGTTGGTTGGCCTCCATTTTCTCATCAGGGAAATAAAGAAAGTAGCACCTGTCATGCAGTGTTTGTGTGATTAGCTGGTATACGCTCAGTGAAAGTGATAGTTGCTCAGTTGTATCCAACTCTGTGCGACCCCATGGACTGTAGCTCGCCAGGCTCCTCTGTCCATGGAATTCTCCAGGCAAGAATTCTGGAGTGGGTTGCCATTTCCTTCTCCGGAGATCTTTCCGACCCAAGGATCACACCCGGGTCTCCTGCACTGCAGGGAGATTCTTTACCATTTGAGCCACCAGGGAAGCCTAACACAGAGTCTGGCACACAAAGTAAATAAGTCTCCCTCTTTCTTTATGCTCAAGGAGATTTGACCATCAGCAGCTACATCTGATACCCTCAAGCACCAGATTTTAGAGCCACCCTGTGTCAGACTTTTCAGGACAAAAGAAATAATGCAACAGTTTGACTCATGATGCTTTGTGGAGCCTTCATTTGAGTGAAAAAAACTTATCCATATATTTGTGACAGCCGTACAGTGAGGGCTTGATTTGTGTGTATGGGTTAGAAAGGAGGGTGTGCACTGGGGGAAACGGAACAGAGCTAATATGTTACCGTCTGTGATTTGACCTGCTCTCTGCCTGACCAGCTGCATATTCATGTCAATTTCCTCCCAGTTACTTAGGACAAGAAATGAAGAGGAAAGATCTTTAATCATTTTTTTTATTCTAATTGAAACATTTTCCTTGCAAGTGAAGAGAGAACAGGTGCCTAACGAGCCCACATGATGATTCACAAGGTAGTAGATATTGCCACAGATATAATTAAGCTGAAAGATCAATGAAAATTTCCTTTTTGGACTCATGCCAGGTCTAAGCAGACTGGGATCCAGCTAGCTGTATTTATGCATAGTGATATTCAGAAGTGTGTACTCACACAGGTGTGCACCGTAATATCATATCATGATAAACAGCCACAGACTCACACATTGAGGATAACTTATTTAGGAAAACATGGCTATTTCTGTGTACAGTTAATGATCCTGGACTGCAAGCATCATCTGTCAGGAAGGCAGACAATTGCTGCATCTTATCAGGCCTCACTTCCCCTTTTCCTTTATTATGCTTTTCATTTTTGGTCTAAAAAATACAACCACATAAGTAAGCACTGGCCCAGAGGCTCAAGATCTGAAAGAAAGGGAGGAAGGGGAAAGAAATGGAGGGAAGGAAGGAGGCAGGGAGGGAATCAATCATCAAGGGAAAGAAACATTGCCAATGTATGGCCTCTCCTTCAGAGTTCCAGGAAATTGGACTGCATTTATACTGAGATGCGTAGCCTGTCTGGCTCTTTTGGACCCTTAGACTCAGTGGGCCTGTAAATAAGCCCTTGCACCTCTTGCGAGTCGAGTCCAAGATTCTTCTGATAAAGGGAACAAGGGAAGAATTTAGGGGAGTGGGTTAATCTTTGAGATCGGCACTGTTGCAAATTTCGCAGGCCTGATATGTTTTTCACAGCCTTCTATATATTTTTTTAAATTTCCTTGCAGAAATGAAAAAACCTGAGAATTCTATTCAGTTGTTTTGTAGCAGCTTTGTAATTGAAAAAAAAAATCACTCCTTGAGTTAGATACTCTTTTTGTTAGCTCAGGCTGCTATAACAATATGTCATAGATGGGCGGCTTAAATAACAGACTTTTATTTCTCACAATCTGGAAGCTAGCAAGTCTGAGATCATAGTCCTAGCAGTTTTGATGTCCCATGAGAAGTATCTTCTGGCTTGCAGATGTCCATCTTCTTGTGGTATCCTCACATGACAGACAGAGGCAGATCTGATGTCTCTTCCTCTTCTTAAAAGGGCACTAACCCCATCATGATGAGCTCCACCCTCAAGACCCATGAACTCATCCAAACCTTATTACCTCCCAAAGGCCCTACCTCCAGATACTATCACATTTGAGATTAAGACTTCAGCATGTAAATTTTGAGGGGACACAGTCCATAACAGATACCAAACCAAACACCTCTGTGGTCCTTTCTATACAATAGGGGTGAATCTGACCCTTAAAGCTTACAGGAAGATTGATGTCTTACAAGTACTTATTTCATTTAAAAGGAGACAACGGAAAATCTAGTGCCAATATTGTCCACTCGTATTTTACAAAAGAAAAGAATGTAGGAAAGTTACTATGCATTCTAGTGTTGGAAAGATCCTTAGAGATGTCTAGACCAACATATCTGTTCTTATTAGGATAGATTCATTGCACTAACAAATTCAAAATTTCAGTGGCTTAACAGAATGAGAATTTGTTCTCATCCAGGAAAAGTCTGATCCAGATGTGTCCAGTTGGCAAATCTTGTTAAAGGTGAACTTGAGGATCCAGGCTCTTTCCAGTCGGAGTCTTTGCCATCTCAGAGCCTTTAGAATCCTTTGTAAAAGGAGGGAGATCACGCATAGGGCATTTGATGCATGTGGCTAAAAGTGGAGCACTTTCCGTTGATCAGAACTCAGTCACATGGTATTATCTAGATGCAAGGGGTGCGTGGGGTGGGGTGGTGGTGCTGGAATCTTCCTGTGAAAGTGCACCACGCCAGAGCCTTATTTCTGCCGTACTCACTGTTTTCCAGATGAGGAAAGTAGGCTCAGTGTCTGATGTGTTTAGAATGAATCAGTGGCAGAGGTGGGATTAGAACTCCTATCTCCTCACTCCATCTTCTTTCCTTTATTTCCCATCACCTCTTAGCTCTTTGAAGAAGTATAGCAGGACTTAGGGTTTCTGAAGGATAATCCCTAGCCACAAAGAAGGCCCCTCTCCTTAGAATCCAAAGCAATACCTTTTGTATACTTACCAGAGAATACACATAGAATTTAAAATTGATTGACTTAATTTGGTTTTATTTTTCAGATTATTTCTTAAATGGCTTTTTGACTTCTGAAAAAGATCACAGTCACCAAAAATGAGAGCAGTATGATGCTGTCTTTGATCTTGTATAATAGCTAATAGTGTCGGGCATGTGATCATTGCTTAATAAATATTCGTTGCTAAGCATGGTCATTGTTGTTCAGTTGCTTTTGTGTTTGACTCTTTGCAACCCCATGAAATACAGCACGCCAGGCTTCCCTGTCATTCACTATTTCCCAAAGTTTGCTCAAACACATGTCCACTGAGTCAGTGATGCCATACAACCATCTCATTTCTGTCACCCCTTCTTTCATTTCCCTCAGTATTTCCCAGAATCAGGGGTTTTTTCCAATTAGTTGATTCTTGGCAACAGGTGGCCAAAGTATTGGGGCTTCAGCATCCGGCTTTCCAATGAATATGTAGGGCTGATATCCTTTAGGATTAACTGGTTTGATCTCCTTGCAGTCCAAGGGACTCTCAAGAGTCTTCTCCATCACCACATTTCAAAACCATCAATTCTTTGGTGTTCAGCCTTCTTTATGATACACCTCTCACATCCATGCTTGACAATTGGAAGAACCATAGCTTTGACTGTACAGACCTTTGTCAGCAAAGTGATGTCTCAGCTTTTAAGTGTTCTGTCTAGGTTTATCATAGCTTTTCTCCCAAGGAGAAAGTGCCTTTTAATTTTGTGGCTGCAGTCACCGTCCTCGGTGATTTTGGAACCCAAGAACATAAAATCTGTCCATGTTCCCACTTTTTCCCCATCTGTTTGCCATGAAGCGATGGGAACAGATGCCATGATCCTCATGTGATCTGGTTTTGTGAATGTTGAGTTGTAAGCCAACTTATTCACTCTTTTTTTTCACCTTCACCAGGAGACTCTTTAGTTCCTCTTCACTTTTTGCCATTAGTGTGGTATCAACTGCATATCTGAAGTTGTTGATATCTCTCCTGGCAATTTTGATTCCAGCTTGTAATTTGTCAATACCAGCATTTCTCCTGATGTACTCTATATATAAGTTAAATAAGCAGGATGACAATATACAGCCTTGATGTACTTCTTCCCCAATTTGGAACCAGTCTGTTGTTCCATGTCCAGTTCTAACTGTTGTTTCTTGACCTGCATACAGGTTTCTCAGGAGGCAGGTAAGTTGGTCTGGTAATCCCATCTCCTTAAAAATTTTCCACAGTTTGTTATGATCCACACAGTCACAGGCTTTAGCGTAGTCAGTGAAGCAGAAGTAGATGTTTTTTCTGGAATTCTCTTGCTTTTTGTATGATACAACAAATGTTGGCAATTTTATCTCTGATTCCTTTGCCTTTTTCTAAATCTACATTGTACATCTGGAAATTCTCAGTTCATGTACTGCTGAAGCCTAGCTTGAAGGATTTTGAGCATTACCTTACTAGTATGTCAATAGGTAATCTGAACTTGCTTTGGCATTGTCTTTTTTGGGATTGGAATAAAAACTGACCTTTTCCAGTCCTGTGGTCACTGCTGAGTTTTACCAAATTGCTGGCATATTGAGTACAACACTTTGACAGCATCATCTTTTAGGATTTGAAATAGCTCAGCTGGAATTCCATCACCTCCACTAGCTTTGCTTGTAGTAATGCTTCCTAAGGCCCACTTGACTTCACACTACAGGATATCTAGCTCTAGGTGAGTGACCACACCATTGTTAATGAGATCATGAAGATCTTTTTTGTATAGTTCTATGTGTTCTTGCCACCAGTTCTTAATATCTTCTACTTCTGTTAGGTCCTTATCATTTCTAACCTTTATTGAGCCCATCTTTGCCTGAAATTCCCTCGGTATCTCTCATTTTCTTGAAGAAATCTCTAGTCTTTCCCATTCTATTGTTTTCCTCTGTTTCTTTGCATTGTTCACTTAAAAGCGCTTTCTTATCTTTCTTTGCTATTCTCTGGAACTCTGCATTCAGTTGGATGTATCTTCCCCTTTCTCCTTTGCCTTTCACTTCTCTTTTTTTCAGCTATTTGTAAGGCCACCTCAGACAACCATTTTGCCTTCTTGCATTTCTTTTTCTTGGGGATGGTTTTGATCACCACCTCCTGTACAGTGTTACAAACCTACATCCATAGTTCTTCAGGCACTCTGTCTACCCGACCTAAAACCTTGAATTTATTCGTCACCTCCACTGTATAATCATAAGGGATTTTATTTAGGTCATACCTGAATGGCCTAGTGGTTTTCCCTGCTGCTGCTGCTAAGTCACTTCAGTCGTGTCCGACTCTGTGCGACCCCATAGACGAAAGCCCACCAGGCTCCCCCGTCCCTGGGATTCTCCAGGCAAGAACACTGGAGTGGGTTGCCATTTCCTTCTCCAATGTGTGAAAGTGAAAAGTGAAAGTGAAGTTGCTCAGTCGTGTCTGACTCTTAGCGACCCCACGGACCGCAACCTACCAGGCTCCTCCATCCATGGGATTGTCTAGGCAAGAGTACTGGAGTGGCTTGCCATTGCCTTCTCCAGTGGTTTTCCCTACTTTCTTCAATTTAAGTCTGAATATTGCAATAAGGAGCTCATGATCTGAGCCACAATCAGCTCCAGGTCTTGTTTTTGCTGACTGTGTACAGCTTCTTCATCTTTGGCTGCAAAGAATATAATCAATCTGATTTCAATATTGACCATTTGGTGATGTCCATGTGTAGAATTTTATGTGTTGTTGGAAGAGAGTGTTTGCTGTGACCAGTGTGTTCTCTTGACAAAACTCTGTTAGTCTTTGCCCTGCTTCATTTTGGACTCCAGGGCGAAACTTGCCTGTTACTCCAGGTATCTCTTGACTTCCTACTTTTGCATTCCAATCCCCTATGTTGAAAAGGACATCTTTTTTTGCGGGGTGGGGGCGGGGCGTTAGTTCTAAAAGATCTTATAGGTCTTCATAGAACCATTCGACCTCAGCTTCCTCGGCATTCCTGGTTCTGGCATAGACTTGGATTACTGTGATGTTGAATGGTTTGGCTTGGAAATGAACTGAGATCATTCTGTCATTTTGGAGATTGCACCCAAGTACAGCATTTCAGACTCTTTTGTTGACTATGAGGGCTACTCCATTTCTTCTAAGTGATTCTTGCCCACAGTAGTAGATATAATGGTCAGCTGAATTATATTCACCCCTTACTGCCCATTTTAGTTCACTGATTCCTAAAATGTTAATGGTCACTCTTGCTATCTCCTGCTTGACCACATCCAGTTTATCTTGATTCATGGACTTAACATTTCAGATACCTATGCAATATTGTTCTTTACAGCTTCGGACTTTACTTTCATCACCAGACACATCCACAACTGAGCGATGTTTCTGCATTAGCCCAGGCTCTTCATTCTTTTGGGTCTGTTTCTCTGTTCTTCCCTGGTAGCATATTGGACAACTACTAACCTGGGTGGCTCATCTTCTAGTCTCATATCTTTTTGCCTTTTCATTTTATTCACGGGGTTCTCAAGGCAAAATACTGAAGTGGTTTGCCATTCCTTTCTTCAGTGGACTACATTTTGTCAGGCCCTGACTAGTAGTGTCATGCCCTTCAGCTGCTCTATGTAGCCAGATGACTTGCTGGGTGCCCTGGCTGTCCCACTGCTGGTCCTTGTTGAATGTGTCATATGGAGTCTTAAAAAGGCATCTGTGGAAAAAACAGTAAGGGAAAGACCAATAACTTTCTGATAAAAGGGGAGGGAATTATTACATGAAATCATCAAGTACTTAAGAGGACCTCACACATATCAAGCATAGTTCTGAGAGCTCGGAATATGGCAGAGAAAGAAATGGTTTTTTTGCACAAAATCTTACAGTTCAAACTGTAAGTTTTGTGAATTCAAAACTTACAGCTTGAACTCATTTCTCTAATGGCTGACTGTGTAATACAGGGCATGTTTACTGCTCCTAGTTTATTTTCTTTTGTTACCTGTGAAAGAGGAATAGCAGCTGTTATCCAATACCTCTCTGGGCTATTAAGCAAATGGTAATAAAGCAAGTGGAGATCTAAAATGATCGAAAATAAAAGACCGAGTGATAAATTTTTAAGGGAGGCAGGTTAATGAGCCATGGATGTGGAGAGCAGCTCGATTGGTTCCAGTAGGTCATTATTAGTCCTTTCTTCAGAAGGGCTCATCTTCGGATTGCTACTTCTGGAAATGATATGGCAATGATGGAAAATGCAGAGCAGCACCAAAGAAAGGGTTTAAGACAGCCCTTATACATATGAAATGAGTTCATCAAGATTTATGTCATTACAATAAACCACTAACAGAATTTATGATGATGAGATCATTATGAAGGATTCCAAAAAATGCAGTTAACTGGCCACTATGACCTCATCTCTCACAGTCCCCTCAACTCTCAACTAATGTCCCCACCTTTAGAGATGACTTTTTTTTTCCTTTGTAAAGAAATACATTAATTTATTTGTGTGTAGGAAGTCTCAAGATTCTCCAACTTTTTCATTCAAGGAATGAAGAATACTCAACTGCCTACTTCCTCAATAAAGGAAGTCCCAAGCTACACAAAAGTGATCATTAATTTGACTCCTTTTATTCCTTTTAAGAATTAGCATGTCAAAGACTTTCTCACTAAAACTTTTAACCCGTTCTCCTTATAAGCACCAGGATGCCCTGATACCTCTCTTGTCTTGACTTAAGGCTTTGTGTTTTCAGTGTATGTTTTATCAAATTCTAGACAGCCAAATCCTTAAAAGCAGCAACTATGTCTTACTGAGCAATGTATCTCACATACCTTCCCCAGAGACCACTTCGTGGTACATGCTCAGTAAATGTTTTAGAATGAGTGACTGCAGTTTTCCAGGTTGAGGATGAGACAGTGTCCTGGCCTATGTACTTCTTTGTGTCCAGCACCCCTTTGAAGAAGTGAAGGTCATTCTCCTGATAGGACTCAGGACACTTTTTCTCTACAGGGCCAAATAGTGACTATTTTAGGCTTGTAGGCCATCCAGTCTTTGAGGAAACTGCTGTAGTAGCACAAAAGCAGGCTCAGACAATACATAAAGAAATAAGCGTAACTGTATTCCTCCCCCCCCAAAAAATCTTTTTTTATGGATACTGAAGTTTGAATTTCATGTAATTTTCATATTTTAAACACTGTTGCTCTTCTTTTGATTTTTTTTTTGTCATTTAAAAATTTACTATCCTTGGCTCATAGGACATACAAAATCAGGTGGTGGGTCTTGTGATGTGGGGTCACAGTTGGCGGACTGCCATACTAGATTGCGGGGTTGCTGGTGTTGGTTTTGGTGGTGGGATTTACTAACAAGATGAAGAGGTTTTTTGGAACCTTCAACTCCATTTCCTTAACCAGTTCACTAGTGTGCTTTAGTTGGTCCAGTTCCTAAGAGGGGAATTACTGTCTTATCTGCTGCTGTTTTCAAGGACACTTTAATGAATTAAGGTCATAGAATTCTTGGGGAAAATAACACCTTCTTAGGACTGGAAAGTTATGATGAAAATATTAAAATGGAAGACTAAAATATAATTTATGATTTATGGTGAATCATCTTAGATATTTATAAGAATCAATAACCCATATATCATCGTTCTCATTTATCCCGTGACATTCATTCATTTCACAAAGCAAGAATTACTGATAATATGAAATATATGCCAGACCATATGCATGGGTCAAGCGGGGTATGCATCCAGAATTCTGGTACTACTGTGAGACATGCACAGGAAACAAATACATCTGTTTTTATACTTTAAAAAATTCATATTTATATTTTTAATATATTGCTGATGTTTACTATAAAATAAATCACTTTGATAATTTTGCTGCACAATAATATACACAGCAAAATACAGTCAGTAGTTTGAGGTAAGCAAATATAAGTAACAATAATATTTTAAAAATCAATTAGAACCCAGCAGTTTAAGGACTTTGACCCCAAGGTTTCCACATACCTGTTGGTTGAATATAAGAGAGAACCAGACTCTCCTGTAGCTGCTACTATTTCAGAGAGAATGAATGCAAGAAGTTTGATTTAACAAGTAAAATACATATCCTAGTTTTTAGTAAACTTACTTCTGTTCACTAATTTTAGTGGCTAAAAGCGTAGATATTGGAGTCAGTTCTGGGTTCAGATACTTGGCTTTATCACTCATTGTTACCTCAAGCTAGTTACTTAACCTCTCTGAGCTTCAGTTTCTTCACCAAAAAAATGGAAGCATTAATGATGACTGTGGGTTCAAGAACAAATTGCAGTTCTTTTTTTTTTTTTTTTTTAGTTATCAGATTTTATTATTATTATTATTTTTTTTATATAGCCCTCAACCTCTGGTTTTTTTTTTTTTACAATATTATATTGGTTGGTTTTGCCATACATTGACATGAATTCGCCCTGGGTTTACATAAGTTCCCCCTCCTGAACCCCCCCTCCCACCTCCCTCCTCCCTTTATCCTCCCTCTGGGTCATCCCCGCACGCCAGCCCTGAGTATACTATAACTATAGCCCTGAACTAGTGATTCGTTTCACATATGACAACATACGTGTTTCAATGCCATTCTCCCAAATCATCCCACCCTCACCCTCTCCCACAGAGTCCCAAAGACTGTTCTATACATCTGTGTCTCTTTTGCTGTCTCGTATACAGGGTTATCATTTGCATCTTTCTAAATTCCATATATATATGCATTAGTACAAATTGCAGTTCTTACACATTGATAGCAAGGATTCACTAAATAGGTATTCTTATTAATACATTTGTCATTAGAAAAAGAACAGAGTTTTTTGTTTAGCGTATTAGCAAACTTTGTAGAGGTGTAATGTAATTTCAAATATAAGGCAGTGTTGAGATTCTGAGAGGCACTTTCCCTTGCCTGGGCTTGGAAGGTGGTAGCAATGTGCGTGTCCCTGTTTTGCTTAAACACCGAAACCATCAGAGTTTGGTTTTCTTCTTGGCTGTTTTGTTGATGTACTGTGGGCAGTGGGGATGTTCCCTGAAATTTCCACTGTATTTGTGCAACTTCCTTTTACCTAATGTTTTGGAATACCATCTTAATTGTGTTTTTCTTTTCTTGTTATCATCTGATTTCCTTTCTGCTTAGATTTGTGTTCACTATAGTTTATCAGAATCTTACTTATCAAAGCCTCTGATTTCAAATTCTTTTTCATTATGATGTTGTTGATCTACTTAAATAAACCAGTGGATGGACAGCTTCAAACCCTTGTTCTATAGATAGTATCAAGATACACAAAACTTAGGGTACCTAAAGGCTGTTTCAGAGAGATGGGAAGACTTGTTCATAGCCTGGTATGATCTCCAGGCTACAGAGTGTGACAGAAAGAGTGTAGATTAGAAACCAGAGTGCTTGGCTTTTTGTCCTCTCAGCCAGCCCAGACCATGGGCATCCTCAGCTCTCTCTCAATTCAGTAGTAATGGTCAATAAAACGGGAATGACTAGGATACTTATCTCATGTAGTTTAGTGTAAATAATGTAAAAGATACAGTAATTATTTAATAAACAAAATCACCATGCATACTGCTACAGGGTTATTCTAATTATTATTCAATCCATGTGTGTATGTGCCACAAGGATTCCATTTGGGGAACAAGCACTTTGCTGTGGTAAGAGTCAAGTCCCACCTCTGACACTAACCAGATGTGTAACTGAGGACAAATCATTCATTTCTTTAAGTGCTAATTTCTGTATCTGCAAAATAAATTAGGTACTTATCAATGCCCCTTCCTGACATAAGAATCTGGGGTTTCATGAGTACCAGTATACAGGTATGGATAGGCAGAACAGCCAGTCCTACAGAATAGTAACTGATGCTTTAGTCAATGGGCCCACCAAGAGAGTGGGAGCCTAAAGATGGCTTTGGGAAAGGGATCCAAAAGAGTTCACGGGGTGACAGAGCACACCGAGGACTCACAGGAGTGTTACTTCATAGAGGGCCCCCGTGTAGCTCCAAAACTGACAAGACTTTGAGCTAAGCCCAGAGCAACCAGAGTGAACGTTGTTGACCATTGCCTTGTCTGAAGTGATGAGGACTGACCCAGGTATCCTCCACATAAGCAAGGAGGAAGAGAAGCAGAGAAGGTCCAGAAATTACAGCCTCTGAATGGGCTTCATGGCTCCTGTCTCCTTCTCTAATCCATCCCCCATACTGCCACCAGAGGGACCCTAAACTCAAATATGGTCTTCCCCCTGTCCAGATTAAAAGTCTCTGATCTCTTTCAAGAAAAGCTGCTCGGTGTTACTGATCATCAGGAAATGCAAACCAAAAGTACAATGAGATATTACCTCACATCTGTCAGGATGGCTATTATCAAAGAACAAAAGACTACAAGTACTGGTAAGGATGTGGAGAAATTAGAGTCCTTGTACCTTATTGGTGGGAACAGAAAAATGGTACAGCCACTATGGAAAACAATATGGATGTCCCATTTTCCACAAGGTGAAATCTAAGCTCCCTTGCTTATAGGGCCCTGTATTATAAGTAGAGTCTACTCTAACTCCTCAGTTTCTTTTTCCCAAGAGCAAGCCCCTCTGAACTTACCATCTTTTCTTCATAACTCACTGCCTTCACACATGCTCTTCCTCTGCCAGGAACATCCTCTCTGCTTGGAGAATTCTTCCTTTTCCTTTTTTGGCCTGGTTCAAATATTGCTTTCATTATATGTATTATGGCAACTACCATAAAGTTATTTTTTAAGGTGTCTACTTGTCTGCTTTTCTACTGGCATATGAACTTGTGGAGATGGACCTATGTTTTATTGTGCTAACAAGTGCTTCATTAATTTTTTCCAGAGCTTACTAATGGTTAACTGAAATGACCTAAGAGATGGAGGCATCTGGAGAAAACAGATAGAAGAAGAGAGCTCTTGAGAATATAAACAGACAAAACCTAACAAGGGACAAATTTAGATTCAGTGAAATCATAAGCAAGGTACACTTTTCCCAATGAAATGATTTATTCAATAATTATTTGGTCAATTTCTCTTATGCACCAGGTACCAAGGACATAAGCGAGGCTGGCTTAGCACATCCCATCAACTGGGATGCCAGTATTCCTGGCATGTGGCTGACAAGGGGGAAGTGACTCAGTAAGAAGGAGAATAGCAAACGGGGAACAGATGACCCAAGGCTTTGCAGGTTAGGGTGAGAACTTCACTTTTAGTATAAATTCAATGCTTTCTTACAAGTGATTTGCTGTAAAAGTTTTTAATCACGGTAATTAACCATCTGACTGACATTTGAGGGAAGTCACACTGGCTCTTCTGCAGGGAATAGAGTATATAGAAATGGGGATACAGTTAGGAGACTGTGCACAAGACCAGGTGAGAAATGACATTGGCCTAGCAGCCAGAATCATCTGCAGGACGGTCAAACACAGATTTCTGAGCTGCACCCTGGAATTTCTGATTCTATAGGCCTGGTGGTGATGGACATGGGGGCAGGGTGGAGGATTTGCCTTCCTAACAAATTTCCAGTTATGCTGATTCCACTGTATGGAGACCCCACTCTGGAAACCCCTGACCTCTTCTATGGAATAGAGGTGGTAATGAAGTTGGAACAAAGTGTACTGGTTTGGAATATAATCTGGAGATAAGATTAGAAAGACATGCTCTTGTATCAATACTAGAAAATACTCGGACAAGGAACATTCCTATGAAACTTGAATGAGATAAATACCAGGAAATACTAGGAAAAGGAATATTGATCTTATGAAACTTAATTGAGGTTTAAAACAAAACAGCAAACAAAAGTAACCCCCTTCAAACAATAGGCAATGGATGTGTGGACATCATTTACGCCCTCCTTCCCCTGCCACACCCGTGAACACACACAGACACAGATTCACACACACACACACACACACACACATACATCGACAAGTAAAAATAAATGGTTTCCCAAAGTGTTTGAAGAGATTGTATTTTATAGGATCAAAGAACTCCTAAAAACTTAGGGTCTATGAGTCGTTAAGATTGAGCAAGGGCAGGTAACTGTGTTTTATCATTGTTAGGCTCTAGAGTTATCAGATGAAAAGGAGAACAGAGTATATAGTCCTGGGGTGTCTAGTGTAATTCCTTCCAGAATTTGAAAATAATGAGATCACTACAGATGCAATCTGTTAAGTTAAGATCAGGTCATTAGTATGGGTTTTCTTGATGAAAGTGAAAGAAGAGAGTGAAAAAGTTGGCTTGAAGCTCAACATTCAGAAAACGAAGATCATGGCATCTGGTCCCATCACTTCATGGGAAATAGATGGGGAAACAGTGGAAACAGTGTCAGACTTTATTTTTGGGGGCTCCAAAATCACTGCGGATGCTGATTGCAGCCATGAAATTAAAAGACGCTTACTCCTTGGAAGGAAA
This sequence comes from Moschus berezovskii, assembly GCF_049115385.1. Taxonomy (NCBI): domain Eukaryota; kingdom Metazoa; phylum Chordata; class Mammalia; order Artiodactyla; family Moschidae; genus Moschus; species Moschus berezovskii. The sequence continues at coordinate 49,937,735 of NC_142466.1, read as the reverse complement.
GTTATGACCAGTCTAGATAGAATATTAAAAAACAGAGACATTACTTTGCCAACAAAGGTCTGTCTAGTCAAGGCTATAGTTTTTCTAGTGGTCATGTATGGATGTGAGAGTTTGACTGTGAGGAAAGCTAATCACTGAAGAATTGATGCTTTTGAACTGTGGTGCTGGAGAAGACTCTTGAGAGTCCCTTGGACTGTAAGGAGATCCAACCAGTTCATTCTAAAGGAGATCAGTCCTGGGTGTTCATTGGAAGGACTGATGCTAAAGCTGAAGCTCCAATACTTTGGCCACCTCATGTGAAGAGTTGACTCACTGGAAAAGACTCTGATGCTGGGAAGGATTGGGGGCGGGAGGAGAAGGGGACGACAGAGAATGAGATGGCTGGATGGCATCACCAACTCGATGGACGTGAGTTTGAGTGAACTCCGGGAGTTGGTGATGGACAGGGAGGCCTGGCCTGCTGTGATTCATGGAGTCGCAAAGAGTCGGTCATGACTGAGCAACTGAACTGAACTGAACTGAATCTAATATGACAGGTATCCTTATGAAAAGGGTAAAAAGGCAAAAGATGGGAAGCAAACCACCAGGAGCTAGGGGAGAGGCATGAAGCAGATTATTCCTCACAGCTCCTAGAAGGAACCAACCCTGCAAACACCTTGATTTTATTTTTATTATTTTGGCTGAGCTAGGTCTTCTCTGGGCTTCCCCAGTGGCTCAGTGGTAAAAGACTTTGCCTGCAACGCAGAAAACACAGGAGAGGTGGGTTCGATCCCTAGGTTAGCAATATCCCCTGGAGGAAGGAATGGCAACATACTCCAGTATTCTTACCTGGAAAATCCCATGGACAGAGGAGCCTGGAGGACTGCAGTCAATAAGGTCTCAAAGAGTCGGGCGTGACTGAAGCACTGAGCACGCACGTGTGCACACACACAGGTCTTCATGGCGGTGCATGTGATTTTCTGTAGTTGTGGAGCATTGGCCCTAAATCAGGTGAGCTCAGTAGTTGTGGCATGCAGGCTCTCTAATTGTGGCATGTGGGCTTAGTGGGGTCTAGTTCCCTGACTAGGGACCAAATCTGCAGCCCCTGTATTGAAAGGCAGGTTCTTAACCACTGAACCACCAGGGAAGTCACCAGCAGCTTGATTTCAGACTTGTGGACCCCAGATCTGTGATACAGTAGGTCTCTGCTTTGAAGACTCCCACTTTGTGGTACTTAGTTATAGCAGTCCTAGCAAACCAACACAAGCCCCTATGGTTATAGCTTCATTGCACTGTACACACAGCTCTTAACCCTGCCTTCTTTGTCTCTCAGATCTGCTTCTCTCTTGTACTCTGTAACCAGTGGGCCAACACTGACACTTCCATAGTATAAACCAAGTCTCCTAGGACCCTAATCAAGGCACAATGTCCTAAAGATCCCACCTAACCTTTCCAGATATGAGATTCTGACATCCTTCCCCATTGGACCTCTGCCTCTTTAAGAATCGGTTCCATGTTTTATTATTCATCTTTGTGTCCTCCCAATGATCAGAGTTCCTAAAACATAGCCTGCGTGTTTGTTGAATGAATAACAAAATTAATGAGCTAGTCACTCTTTATCTCCGTCTTCCTTTGGTAAATGGGAAAACTCAAGAGCCTCTGACCTTCATGCTGCTGTCTTTTCATCAATACGACGAGTGGTTTATTTGGGAAGCATCTGTTTTTGGATCACATTACTCAGTAAATGTGTGTTCTTAATGAAGGTGATCAGTGCAGATCAAGCTGACATCAACACTAAAGATATGGAGGATTGCTTTGGTGTGCAAATGGAAATGGTTTGGTGCCGGGAGATAATGAATACACAAGAATTAGGACTGCGTTATTAAACGGAGGGGATGAAGCTTGTCATTAGTTCCCACTGCTTCTTGGAGTTATTGTTAGTAGCTGTTTGAGTGAGGAGACAGGAACATGTGGAGAAGAGGAAGTGAAGAAACGAATGTGTAGATAACGTCTGCTCACTGAGACATGTGGTGTTTGGAATCGATCATCCTGCAGCTTTTGCTGAGAGGCTAGTGATATTGAACTGATCTGTTTTCCCAGACTCCTCAGAGGTGCAGGCAGCTGACAACTCCACAGATTCCTCCTCGTGTCTGCCCCAGACTTTGATCTCCAATGAAACGTGAAGTTCACTTGCCACATTTGGGTGCCAGATTCCAGAGAAAGATCTTTGTGTATCCAGGGAGAGTTGTTCTTGGAAAAGACGGTGGAAAAATTATTATTGAAAATATTTTTGAGAGAGAGAGGCATTGTTAATATTGAAGCCGGGACAATAGGCATACTTTGGGTTAATTCTGGGCAGAGAGAGCACTACTTCCCTTCTGATGGACCACCCAAAGCCCTGTGAAAATACAAGCAAACTCTCCCAGAGTTGATTCACTTAACATTAAGTAAATTCCCATAATCATTAGCCATTTACTCTGCCAGGGACTGCTGTCATCTTTTCAGAACTTCCTGCACAGCAAGAAAGTTTCTCAGTGAAAATCCAATGTAGTAATTTAGTCTATGTTGTTTTAAGAAAGTGCTCCAAATTTTCAAAATTACTTTTTTTTCAACTTTGGTAATATGCATGTATTTATTTTTTAATTTAAGTATAGCTGATTTACAACATTATATTAGTTTGCAGTGTACAACAAAGTGATTCCATGTTTTCATAGATTATATGCCATTTGAAGTCATTATAAAATACTGACTATTTTTCTGTGTTGTAGAGTATATCCTTGTTGCTTATTATTTTTTTAATTTTATTTAGTTGTAGCTGCATGGGGTCTTTGTTGCTACACAGACTTTTCTCTAGTTGCTGCAAGTGGGAGCTCCTCTTTAGTCGCAGTGCATGGGCTTCTCACTGTGGTGACTCGTCCTGTTGCAGAGCATGGACTCTAGGTCTTCAGTAGTTGCGGCTCACAGCCTCTAGAACCTGGGCTCAGTAGTTGTGCTCAGGATTAGTTGTCCTGCAGCGTGTGGAATCTTCCTGGACCGGGGATCAAACCCGTGTCTCCTGCATTGGCAGGTGGATTCTTAACCACTGAACTACCAGGGAAGTCGTGCTTATTTAATTTATATGCAGTATTTAATGTCCCTTAATCACATCTGAGAAACTAACTAGTTTGTTCTCTATATCTGTGAACTGTTTCTGCTTTGTAATGTACATTTGCCTGTTTTATTTTGAGATTCCAGTATAAGGGATAATATAAAGTATTTGTCTTTCTGCCTTCGTTTGTTGTAGATGAATTGACCTTCAGTGTATGAGTTTATTTCTGAGCTCTCTATCCTGTTCCATTGATCTGTATGTCTGTTCTTGACATATTGTTTTGATGACTGTAGCTTCATAGTGTAGTCTGAAGTCAGGCAGTGTGGTTCCTCTAGCTCTGTTCTTTCTCTAGATTGTTTTGGCTATTTGGTATCTTTTGCATTTCCATACAAATTTTAAGATTTTTTGCTCAGATACCACTTCACCACTTTGGATCTAAGCTGCATCTGTCTTCAGACAAGCTCCTAAGTGGAGCTGGAGCATTCACTTGACTCAGGCTAGGGTGCACACAGTGGTGGTGGTTGCAGAAAACTGACCAGCCACTTGCATGGTTTTCATTTCGCCCTCTCCACTTGGCTTCAGGAGCAAGGTAGTGTGCACATGTTCCTTACAAGTGGACAACAGGTTTCCCACAGGTCTCCTATTAGTCCCACCAGCCCTTCAACCAGCCAAGAGGGCTCATCTTCCCTGTTTTGGACCACAGACCTGGGACACCCATAGGTGGCTTGAACCACTCACTCCTCAGGGAGGATCTCCACCTGTGTAATCTCCCTTTTCCTGAGTCCTCTCTCAGGGGCACAGTCTAACTTGATTGCTTCTCTACGCTTTCTACTTGATTCTTCATGGATCTTTCTTTCAGCCTTGTTTGTACAGGGTCTCATTATCAGTTTCTTTAGTTTTCCATGTGAATTGTTCCACATGTAGATATATTTGTGATATGTTCATGGGGGCAAGTGAGTTGCACATCCTCCTATTCTGCCATCTTGATAAACACCCCCCTCAAAATAACTTTTAATTTCTTAAACTTTAAAATTTGTTTTTTAATTTAATGTACCCTTCCCCAATCACTAAGAATAATTAGAAAAGATAGTACAGAGAAAGAAGACAATAGGCCAGAAGTTAAAAGCAATAGACTACTGGTTAATGGATATCCAACATGCAATTCCAAAGGAGTAGACTGTTATAGTAGTCACATGAAGTTCGTGGAAATGGTGAAGTGATGTAAAATTAATATTTGAAATAAAACACCTTGAGTTAAATCCCAGTTTGGCCTTCCCTAGATGTGTGATGGGGGAAAAGTCATTTCACATCATATGTGTGAAATGTGGTTCACATGAACCACAATTTTTGTGATTCTGGTTCTGTGGTTTCTGTGGACTGGGGTTAATGTATACAGAGTTTTTATGAGGATTGAATAAAACAATGCCTATAAGGTATAGAATACATGTCTTGATACATAAATGCTCAATAGAGAAGGCAACGGCACCCTACTCCAGTACTCTTGCCTGGAAAATCCCATGGACGGAGGAGTCTGGTGGGCTACAGTCCATGGGGTCGCTAAGAGTTGGACATGACTGAGCGACTTCACTTTCACTTTTCACTTTCATGCATTGGAGAAGGAAATGGCAACCCACTCCAATGTTCTTGCCTGGAGAATCCCAGGGACAGGGGATCCTGGTGGACTTGCGGCTATGGGGTCGCACAGAGTAGGACACGACTGAAGCAACTTAGCAGCAGCAGCAGCAGCTGTTATTAAATCATGCATACTCTGTCTTTACTAGCAACCATTTATATCAGCTCTGATAATTTTAAACTGGTATTCTTATAGAATTGTTCTGGTAATTTTATGAACATTTATTACAGCCCCCTGCTCAGTGTTGGAGTTTGTTCCTTTGTTTATGAGACTCTAAATGACTATAACTGAAAAATCAGGAATTCTTATAAAGTTCAAAGATAAATCAAAAATACTTATTGTGAAATGTGCCCTTTTGCTGGTGATATATCTTTTGGCCGGAACATCACAAAACTCCACGTAACTAGAGCAAGTCAGAGATCCTTAGTCACCTGGCAGCTGCTCCCCGTGCTCCTTATTCAGACTTGTGTGGTCCTTTAGTGGGTAGTAATTCTGCATCTCCTTCAGGACCGGGTGGAACAACCATGGGACAAACACTGCCAACAGCTAGGAATACCTGCTTTGGACCTTTAGGTTAGAAGAAATAGATTTTCATTGTACTTGAGCCATCACGGTCTTAAATTTCTCTTGTTGTCCCTGTTAAAACAGTTTCGTTTAACCTAACTAATACAAACTTTCTTACACTACTGTGCGGTTCAATTTCTTTTTTTTTTTAGTTTTAATTGGAGGCTAATTACCTTACAATATTGTAGTGGTTTTTGCCATACACTGACATGAATCAGCCATGGGTGTACATGTGTTCCCCATTCTGAACCTCCCCCCACCTCCCTCCCCATCCCATCCCCCAGGGTCATCCCAGTGCACCAGCCCTGAGCACCCTGTCTCATGCATTGAACTTGAACTGGCGATCTGTTTCACATATGGTAATATACATGTTTCAATGCTATTTTCTCAAATCATCCCACCCTTGTCTTCTCCCACGGAGTCCAAAAGACTGTTCTATACATCTGTGCCTCTTTTGCTGTCTCTCATATAGGGTCATTGTTACCATCTTTCAATATCTGTCCTATATGACAGATATTTCCAGGAGAAAAAGTGGGGGTGATTCATCTATATTTCATAAAGCTAATAGCTAGGAAAAGGTTGCGAAAAATAATTCCAACTGTACTCTGAGACATAAAATGTAGATGGTGATTATAATAAAGAATATAGATTTAGGATCAAGTATTCTGAGGCCAGCAGATCCACAGAACTCTTTCCAGGACTAACAAGTTGGGGGAGGGGGCAGCTAGCCCTTTGCAGTTCTTTTTAGAAAGCCATGAACAAAGATAAGATATTTACAGTGAATTTTGAACATTTTAAGAAGTGATGGCTGAGATTTTTCTGCAAATAGAAATACATAAGGGCTAAGATAGAAAGGTGCTTCCCTGGTGGCTCAGCAGTAAAGAATCTACCTGCCAATAAAGGAGACATGAATTCAATCCATGGGTCAGGAAGATCCCCTGGAGGATATGGGAACCTGTTTCAGTATTCTTGCCTGGGAATCCCATGGACAGATGAACCTGGTGGGCTACAATCCATGAGATTGCAAGAGAGTTGGACAAGACTTGAGTGACTAAACAACAACAACCGATAAAAAGGTGACCTGTACCAGTAGAGATGCGATAAAATATGAGCTTTGTTTCATCAACAAAAATGGAAGAAGAATCCAAATGGAACTGGAGCAGAGATCATTGCATAGAATACATTAGCAGAAATGCTTTTGTTGATTTCTTAATAAAAATAACTTGGATTAGAATCCCACTGTCTATTTCAGTTCAGTTCAGTTCAATTCAGTCGCTCAGTCATGTCCGACTCTCCGCGACCCCATGAATCACAGCACGCCAGGCCTCCCTGTCCATCACCAACTCCCGGAGTACACTCAGACTCATGTCCACAGAGTCGGTGATGCCATCCAGCCATCTCATTCTCCGTTGTCCCCTTCTCCTCCCGCCCCCAGAAGCACAAGGTGGAATCAAGATTGCTGGGAGAAATATCAATAACCTCAGATATGCAGATGACACTACCCTTATGGCAGAAAGTGCAGAGGAACTCAAAAGCCTCTTGATGAAAGTGAAAGAGGAGAGTGAAAAGGTTGGCTTGAAGCTCAACATTCAGAAAACAAAGATCATGGCATCTGGTCCCATCACTTCATGGGAAATAGATGGAAGAACAGTGGAAACAGTGTCAGACTTTATTTTTTTGGGCTCCAAAATCACTGCAGATGCTGACTGCAGCCATGAAATTAAAAGACGCTTGCTCCTTGGAAGGAAAGTTATGACCAACCTTGATAGTATATTAAAAAGCAGAGACATTACTTTGCCAACCAAGGTCCGTCTAGTCAAGGCAATGGTTTTTCCCGTGGTCATATATGGATGTGAGAGTTGGACTGTGAAGAAAGCTGATCGCCGAAGAATCGATGCTTTTGAACTGTGGTGTTGGAGAAGACTCTTGGGAGTCCCTTATACTGCAAGGAGATCCAACCAGTCCATTCTAAAGGAGATCAATCCTGGATGTTCATTGGAGGGACTGATGCTAAAGCTGAAACTGCAATACTTTGGCCACCTCATGCGACGAGTTGACTCACTGTCTATTTAGGGGGTTTTATATAGATTTTTACCTAAATGAGTTATAATAAATAGTATTTTGTCCTCATTCCATAGTTTGGCACCAATAAGTTATAATCAATACTTTGCTCATTCCCATAAAGTTCCAAGTTCACTAACTTGCCTAGATATTGTTGCATGTGGATTTCAAACTGACAGTATGCTACCTATCATTTTAATGTAGGCCCTAGTGTCCCAAGAGGGCAAAACTAAGCATATTCAACTGAATATTTTTCTTTCTGGGCATCCTAAACTTTGCAGTGCTATTTAACTATTAATTCAGATGTGAAATTCTAATATTTCAGTATTTAGACAAATAAGATTTAGAAAATAATATACTTGTAAGAATTTGGCCCCCAGTATCCATTATTATTTGTATTCGAGGTACACTTGAAATTCATAATCATTTCCCTGTAGCAGCAATCAAGTTATTTTGTTTGAAAAACACCATGAATGATACAACTGGGTAGAAGAAGGAAATACTTTCGTTTCCATCATTATATTATTCACCACTGAATCACAGGGGCCTAATTTGTGGGAAGGCACATTGTAGAAACACAGTAATTATTTGTTGAATAAGTGATAGAAAGAAAGAATGAATGGGGTAGGAAGAAAGATTCAGACTTACAGGAGTGTGGGTCTTAATTGTTGCAATCACAGTGAATCTGTCATACAAACAGCTGGATAAGGGAAAGTCAAATGTCTCCAGGGGATAAATTCTAGGACATAAGAACATATCATTATAGAGACCTCATATAACCTCTGCCCAGCCTGAGGCTGCCCTGGTTGGCTGGAGCCCTCACTGCATTTTTTTATATTGTTGTTTTTTAATTAAGCAGCTAGTTTAGTTCCTGGTTTAATAATATTAATGACATTCTGAGTCTTGATTTTTTCTCAGTTTTTAATCAGAAATGGAGACATGTCTTTTTAATAGTTTTAATGATTTCTAATTTTAGGAATGTTCATGAAATCAAACAGTCTGAATTTTAAGTGGAGCTGCAGATATCAAAATTGGGTATTTTTTTAAATTCAGAAATACACTAGTTTCCAAAACGCCAAATGTGTATAAAATTTGCCTACCTTTGTACATATTTCCATTCATTTACCCTCACAAAAATGAGATAAATTGAATGTCTTATTCTATTAACCTTTTATAAGGAGATTCTGCTTCTTAGCTCTCAGTAGAATTTAAAGTATTGTTAACTCACAAATCAACAGTATGATTATAAAGCTTCTTGAAGGCAATCACTGGAATGCATTAAGTAACTAGCAAGATTACATGGTGTTTCTAGCCTAATGTGGCACAATTCAGATTTCAGTAATTGGTGCCCAGTGAAGAAAAGTATCAGTCAAGTCAATAAACTTAGACTCTTGTACATTGAAAACTGAGCCTGGCTGTTAAAAGTCATTGATTACCAAGAGAATGGCTATTGAAAGAGGTCAAGAAACTGACTGGGATGTTTTACTCTATTAAAAAAAAGTAGCTCTGCTGAAGTAAATAGTTGTTGTTTCTCAGCAATAAGTTGATTTCTGCAAGAGCACATCAGTCATTTCCCAAATCAGATCCTCTCGGCCATGCTGACCTGCTCAGCCCATGTATGTTTCTTCAAATTCCATTTCACTGGGTTTGGTGGCGAAAGACAGAATGGAGGAGGGAATGTTTTGACCTCTTACTGCAGTATTGTTCCAGATTGGGGTACTGGTGCTCTTGGCATCAATTTCTAACATGTTCTGCGTTGCCTACGGTTTTACAGGCTTCCACATCACCTTCCTCCTCTGACCACTCTTGCTCTGCAGCCCAAGGAGTGAACGAGAAGGTTGTACCAACTGTCACTCTGGGTATTTTGGTTATACAAGCACAGGTCAAAGAGATGACTACTGGGTGTTCTTAATGGACCAACTCTGATGTGAAGCTCCACCAAGACTGCATTCATAATGTGGCCTCTGTATGCACCCAGTATAATGGGGATGTTAGCATGATGCTGTGAATTTCTGGATTCTGTGTCCTACAGTCCTATGATGTTGATATATTCCCTTCTCCCTTCACAGTTATCCCAAGTAAATGGCCATCAGTTCCTTTGGAGTTGAACTAGAATATTACTGCCTTTCACACTTGCCAATTATTTCAGTGCCTTCCTCCGGGGTGGGGTGGGGGAGGGTGGGGAGGCAGTCTCTTCTTCAGCTGGGGGTTTCCTAGTGAGAAAGGATACTCAGGTTTTTGGACCAGACAGTGGATCACGGCTCTTCATTGAAGTGATTCTCATCAACTTCTTTTTCTAAAAAAATTATTTTTGGTTGTACTGGATTTCTGTTGCTATGCAGGCTTTCTCTCAATTTGTGGCAAGCAGGGGGCTACTCTCTTGCTTTGGAGCATGGACTCTAGGGCATGTGGGTTTCAGCAGTTGTGGTGCCCAGACTCAGAGCACCACACGCTCTCCATGGCATGTGGAGTCTTCCCAGATCAGGGATCAAGCCCAGATCAGGGATCAAGCCCAGATTAGGGATCAAGTCTCCTACATTGGCAGATGGATTCTTTACCACCTAGCCACCATGGAAGCCCCCCTTCAACTTCTTGATCAACCAACCTTCAATTCTTTTGCTGCTATACATTGGCCCAGCTCCCAAGGTGCTCATCTTGTACCAGTTGTTGTAGGTTGGGCTCCCTTGGATGCAGATTCTAAGATGCAGTTTGGATGTTTACGTGGGAATGCACTGGGTATCAGTATCTGAGAAAGGGAATGAGAGGGTCAGGAGTGAGATGAGGGAGAGGGTGAAGGGGCAATAGAAGTTCTCAGAAGACCCCACAGAATCTCACAGGGAACTCTAAAGCCAGAACTCTGTTGTCCTCCAGGTGGGCTAAGACAGTTAGGCCCTTATGATTTCTGAAAGTCATTGGATGTGAGCTACTCCGGGAAAGGAGTGTGACTTTTGACTGTGGTGGGTCTCTGTAGCTGAAGCATTCCCTGAAGGGGCAAAAAGCTGAAGGTCGTCTGCACACAACAAGCAGTAGCGAGGCTTTCATGAGGGGTGTCTGAGCAGCACGCCCCATGTCCACCACAGTAACCGTTTTCACCTGAATCAGGACTGTTTCTGTGACCCAGTGGGAGCACTACTAGTAAAGGTACAATAAAAACAGGTGTAAACAAGCACTGTCTGTCTTAGGCAGACACAGAGTCACTCTGGCTACAAACGTCTGATGACACCCCAAGCAGATACTTGACTAATTATGGCAGTACCTTGAATTTCGCTGATGTGGAAAAGTGTTCGTTCTTCTATAGCTCTTCAAATATCTACTTATCAACTATTGGGAGGGATCAGGTATTTGAAGGATGTTAACAGGAATACAGCGTGAAGCCTCTTCTCCATGAGTTTGCTGATTGTAAGAAACACTATAAAAAGATTTTCTCATGACAAAACTGTGTTTTTATGTAAAGTCCTTAAAGATACATCAGTGCCATTAAATCAAATACTCCCCAGCTTATTTCTTTAAATCCTGAGCTGACAATGTAGAATTATTTTGTATTTTTTTTAAAGTTTTTTACCTTGTTGTTCTTGTTCAGTTGCTAAGTCATGTCTGATTTTTTGTGACCCCCATGGACTACAGCATGCCAGGCTTCCCCGTCTTTCTCTATCTCCCAGAACTTGCTCAAACTCATGTCCAGTGAGTTGGTGATGCCATCCAACCATCTCATCCTCTGTTGTTCCCTTCTCCTCCTGCCCTCAGCCTTTCCCAACACGGGGGTCTTTTCCAGTGAGATGGCTCTTCACATCAGGTGGCCAAAGTATTGGAACTTCAGCTTCAGAATTAGTTCTTCCAGTGAATATTCAGGGTTGACTTCCTTTAGGATTAACTGGTTTGATATCCATGCTGTCCAAGAGACTCTCAAGAGTCTTCTCCAACAGCACAGTCTGAAAGCATCAACTCTGGTGCTCAACCTTCTTTATAGTACACCTCTCACATCCATATCTGACTACTGGAAAAGACATATCTTTGACTAGACAGACGTTTTTCTGGCAAAGTGATGTCTCGGCTTTTTAATACACTATCTAGGTTTGTCATAGCTTTCCTTCCAAGGAGCCAGCATCTTTTAATTTCATGGCTGCTGTCACCATCCACAGTGATTCTGGAGCCCAAGAAAATAAAGTATGCCACTGTTTCCACTTTTCCCCCATCTATTTGTCATGAAGTGATGGTACTAGAGGGCATGATTTTAGCTTTTTTTAATGTTGAATTTTAAGCTAGCCTTTTCACTCTCCTCTTTTACACTCATCAAGAAGCTCTAGTTCCTCTTCACTTTCTGCCCTTAGAGTGGTATCATCTGCATGTCTCAGGTTGTTGATATTTCTACTGGCAACCAGCTTGTGATTCATCCAGCCCAGCACTTCAAATTATATACTCTACGTGTAAGTTAGATAAGCAAGGTAACCGTATACAATGTTGACGTACTCCTTTCCCTAGTTTGAACTAGTCTGCTGCTTCATGTATAGTTCTGTTTCTTCTTCACCTGCATACAGGTTTCTCAAGAGGCAGGTAAGGGGATCTGCTATTCCCACCTGTTTAAGAATTTTCCAGTTTGTTGTGATCCACAGAGTCAAAGGTTTTAGCTTTTGGTAGTCAGTGAAACAGAAGTAGATTTTTTTCCCTGAAATTCCCTGCTTTCTGTTGATCCCGTGGATGTTGATAGTTTGAGCTCTGATTCTTCTGCCTTTTCTGAACCAAGCATGTACATATGGAAGGTCTTGGTTCACGTATTGATAAAGCCTCGCTTGAAGGATTTTGAGCATTACCTTACTAGCATGTGAAATAAAAACAATTCTGTGGTAGAATGAACGTTCTGTGGCATTGCCATTCTTTGGGATTGGAATGAAAACTGACATTTTTCAGTCCTGTGGCCGCTGCTGAGTTTTCCAAATTTGCTGGCATATAGAGTATAGCACTTTCACAGCATCATCTTTTAGGATTTTAAATAAATCATCTGGAATTACATCACCTTAATTAGTTTTGTTTGTAGTAATGCTTCCTAAGGCCAACTTGACTTCACACTCCAGGATGTCTGGCTCTAGGTGGGTGACCACACCATCATGGTTATTTGGGTCAATAAGACCTTGTTTATACAGTACTTCTGTGTATTCTTGCCACCTCTTCTTAATCTCTTCTGCTTCTATTAGGTATGGTTTCTGTCTTTTATTGTGCCCATCTTTGCATGAAGTGTTCTCTTGGTATGTCCAAATTTCTTGAAGAGACCTCTAGTCTTTCCCATTCTATTGCCCAAACACATGATGCTAATCCACAAAAACAAGTCCTCTTTCCTAGAACCATCCCTAATCAGCTGCTCAAAAAACTAGCTGAACTTTGGTAGGTCTCTCCTGCTAAAGCCTTATAAAAGATTTCCACCTTCTTCTCTAGATTAAAAGGCCCTTCCACAACCTCTTAATGGTTCTTTGGTTGACTTTCTTCTAATAAAAGGGAGATGCTAATGAGAATTAAAGAAAAGTTGAGTACCAGGAGAAAGTTATTGCTTCTGTGACTGTCAAGATTTATAGGTGCGCTGGACTAAAAGGACACCTATAAATCTTCATGAACAATATGAAAAGGCAAAAAGATAGGACACAGAAAGATGGTCTCCCCTAGTTGGTAGGTGCCCAATATGCTACTGGAGGTCAGTGGAGAAATAACTCCAGAAAGAATGAAGAGACAGAGCCAAAGCAAAAACAATACCAAGCTGTGGATGTGACTGGTGATAGAAGTAAAGTCCAATGCTTTAAAGAGCAATATTGCATAGGACCTGGAATGTTAGGGCCATGAATCAAGGCAAATTGGAAGTGGTCAAACAGGAGATGGCAAGACTGAATATCGAAATTTTAGGAATCAGCAAAAGAAAATGGACTGGGTGGGTGCATTTAACTCAGATGGCCATTTTGTCTACTACTGTGGGCAAGAATCCCTTAGAAGAAATCAAGTAGCCATCATAGCCAACAAGAGAGTCCTAAATACAGTATTTGGATGCAATCTCAAAAACAACAGAATGATCTCTGTTCATTTCTGAGGCAAACCATTCAATATCACAGGAATCCAAGTCTATGCCCTGATCAGTAATGCTGAAGAAGCTGAGGTTCAATGGCTCTATGAAGAACTACAAGACCTTCTAGAACTAACACCTAAAAAAGATGTCCTTTTCAATATAGGGGACTGGAGTGCAAAAGTAGGAAGTCAAGAAATACCTGGAGTAACAAATTTGGCCTTGGAGTTCAGAATGAAGCAGGTCAAAGGCTAATAGGTTCTGCCAAGAGAATACACTGGTCATAGCAAATACCTTCTTCCAACAACACAAGAGAAAACTCTACATGTGAACATCAGCAGATGGCCAACACTGAAATCAGATGATTATATTCTTTGCAGCCAAAGATGGAGAAGCTCTATACAGTCAGCAAAAACAAGACTGGGAGCTGACTGTGGCTCAGATCATGAACTCCTTATTGCCAAATTCAGACTTCAATTGAAGAAAGTAGGGAAACCACTAGACCATTCAGGAATGACCTAAATCAAATCCCTTTCAATTATACAGTGGAAGTGACAAATAGATTCAAGGGATTAGATCTGATAAAGAGAGTACCTGAATAAATATGGTTGGAGGTTCGTGACATTGTACAGGAGGCAGTGCTCAAGACCATCCCCAAGAAAAAGAAATGCAAAAAGGCAAAATGGTTGTCTGAGGAGGCCTTACAAATAGCTGTGAGAAGAAAAGGAGCAGAAGGCAAAGGAGAAAAGGAAAGATATACCCATTTGAGTGCAGAGTTACAAAGAATAGCAAGGAAAGATAAGAAAGTCTTCCTCAGTGATCGGTGCAAAGAAATAGAGGAAAACAATAGAATGGGAAAGACTAGAGATCTCTTCAAGAAAATTAGAGATACCAAGGGAACATTTCATGCAAAGATGGGCTCACTAAAGGACAGAAATGGTATGGACCTAACAGAAGCAGAAGATATTAAGAAGAGATGGCAAGAATACACAGAAGAACTATACAAAAAAGATCTTCATGATCCAGATAACCATGATGTTGTAATCACTCACCTAGAGCCAGATATCCTGGAATGTGAAGTCAAGTGGGCCTTAGGAAGCATCACGAAGAACAAAGCTAGGGTAGGTGATGGACTTCTAGTTGAGCTATTTCAAATCCTATAAGATGATCCTGTGAAAGTGCTGGATTCAGTATGCCTGCAAATTTGGAAAATGCAGCAGTGACCACAGGACTGGAAAAGGTCGGTTTTCATTCCAATCCCAAAGAAAGGCAATGCCAAAGAATGTTCAAACTACCACACAATTGCACTCATCTCACACACTAGCAAAGTTATGCTCAAAATTCTCCAAGCCAGACTTCAACAGTACGTGAACCATGAACCTCCAGATGTTCAAGCTGGATTTAGAAAAGGCAGAGGAACCAGAGATCAAATTTCCAACATTCAATCATTCCTCCTTGGAAGGAAAGTTATGACCAACCTAGATAGCATATTAAAAAGCAGAGACATTACTTTGTCAACAAAGGTCCGTCCAGTCAAGGCTATGGTTTTTCTAGTGGTCATGTATGGTATGTGAGAGTTGGACTGTGAAGAAAGCTGGTCGCCGAAGAATTGTTGCTTTTAAACTGTGGTGTTGGAGAAGACTCTTGAGAGTCCCTTGGACTGCAAGGAGGTCCAACCAGTCCATTCTAAAGGAGATCAGTCCTGAGTGTTCCTTTGAAGGACTGATGCTGAAGCTGAAGCTCCAATACTTTGGCCACCTCATGCGAAGAGTTGACTCATTGGAAAAACTCTGATGCTGGGAGTGTTGAGGTCCTTCAACGGATCAGAACCTGGTGGTCCGGAATCGACGATAAGAAAGTAAAGGAGAGAAAAAGAGGCTGATATTCCTTGGTTTACGCAGAAAACAATAAAGTCCCTGATACAGGGCTTGCTTTGTTGACGAAGTCCTCAGGCGCCCTCTCAATGGGATGAAGGTGCAGAGCTCCTTCTCGAGAGGGTCTTAGAAGCCCGGGCAGGAAAGTGAACCCAGAGGGCCTCTGCGTTCCAAAGAAATAGCCTGAGAGAGAGAGAAAGACAGACACGGGGACCAAAGCTCTGATGGAGCAAAGGTGTTTTAATCAACATGGTGTGGGCATATATACTGTAGTTATTCTGAGCAAAGATTAAAATTCCAGACTCACAAAACATAGGCAACCCATATTGAAGAGAGAGAGTTATAAACAATCACTTTTACCGTTTGGTTCATAGGAAGGAAGAGGGTACTTATCACTGTATTGAAAAACTAATGAAGGAAATGCCTGGATTCCTTGGCCCCAGGAGAGAGAGGCTTCCCTCTCCTCTTAATTCCTGAATATTTAGGAATTAATAAGGAACAGAGGATTCCTGACAGATCCAAAACAGCACACAGGAAGGCTTCTTTTAAATGCTTCCTGACAGGGAGGGATTGGGGGCAGGAGGAGAAGGGGACGACAGAGAATGAGCTGGCTGGATGGCATCACCGACTCAATGGACATGAGTTTGAGTGAACTCCGGGAGTTGGTGATGGACAGGGAGGCCTGGCGTGCTGTGATTCATGGGGTCACAGAGAGTTGGACACGACTGAGAGGCTGAAATGAACTGAGCTGTAACTTTAGGCAGACACAGATAAGAATAAAGACAGTTTCTCAGAGAGCAGCCCCAAGTCTTTGTCTGCTCCATTCATCTTTAAGGCCCAACTGAACTTTGGACCAAGTGACAAAGCTATTGTTAATACCTAGGGTCAATGAGAATTTATGAAAGTGGAGAGGATGATAAATTGTAACTAAGGTGAATGTTCCAGATGTTTTAAACTACCGCTTTTAATACTCAGGACTTTAGTCGGGTGATATTTATTTTTGTGTAAGGTAGGAGAGAGGCATATAATTTTTTCATATGGATAGCTATTATTGAATATGTAGCTGTTAGTGACTAGAGAGGCTTTCCTCATTGATCTCAATTACCCATTGGTCTCAGTTGCCACTAATGTCATTGATTAAGAGTCCATATGTTAGCAGATCTGTTTGTTTTCTCTCTATTTTAATTTATTCTATGAAATATATTACAAAATTCAAATTCTGCAAAAGAATGTACATATATATGTTATAAGGAACAATATAGCAGATATTGTACTACTTTATTGCCATAGCTGTGTATCACTCTCTGATTCTGATTGACTCTTCATAAAATGTTTACCTCTTCACATTTATTTGAATCACAGTCTAGTAAGACTGAAAGACCTTTTAGCCCAACTCATTACTTCATCCATAAGGGAATGGAAATATACTGCTGTCAAAATGAATGGCTTCTAGCTATATCAATATGGATATTTATAAAAACAATATAGTGTGGAAAAGGTGAGGGGCAAAGGATATGTAAGGTGTAATATGTTTTACATTTCCTTTTAACAAGACTTTATACAGAATTTTATGAATTATATTTAATATTAATTTTCTATACATACATAAATTATAGGAGTATACTTATATGTATTGAAAGGATATGCCCCAATTTCAGAATATTGGAAACTTCTGGAGAGGGAAGGAGGTGGAGAGAGAGAAAGATTTGAGGAGAACGTAGCTTTAACCATTGTATCAGTTATCTAGTGCTGTGTAACAAACCGCCTCAAAACTTAGTGGCTGGAAAACAGCAAATTATTGCTTATGATCACGTGGATTAACAATTGCAACTGGAACAGTCTAGGCACTTCTTCTAGTCTTAGCTGGACTCACTCACACATTTGCAGTCAACCTGCAGATCACCTGGGGGCTGCTTGGCACTGGGGAGATGGGAGTAACTGAGACTCATGTCTCTCGTCACTCAGCCCTAATCATGTAAATGGCAGGATTTCTTTCAAGTTTTGGCTCAGAACTGACCAAATCAAAGTTTCATTTTGTTGGTTAAATCAAACCGTAAGTCAAGCCCACTTTTAAGAAATACAGAAAAATACTTTACCCTTAATGGGAGGAAATACAAAGTGACATTGGCAGGACATGCCTACAGGAAAATTGGATCCTCATGTATTTTCATAATTGACCACTGCCACCTCTATAGCCTTATTTTTAATTAGAAAAAATGTAAAAATACTGAAATTCTGAGAGGTAGATAAATGGACACCTGTTATTTCTGTACCTTTCTGCATGTGTGAAAGTGTTTGTAATTGATCATTTTAATACCATTGAAAACATGACTACACAGTTATCTTTTGACACCAGAACTATTTCCTGGAGTCCCGCCAAATCAATGCCACGCCAATGACCCATAGTTACACACCTAAGATTCTTATCACCTGGAACTTTTAATATCGTATAGATAAAATTTGCAGCATTTGGGGGCCTAGCTCAATTTCTACTTAAATAGCAACATTCAGTCTTCTGATTTGCTCCTATTGTTCTAATTATTGAATACTTACCTGAAGAAATTGTTTCCTCATTTCCTAACCCATCCTGCCACAGGCTTCTTCTGTGCTGGGTTAAACACTGGCTAAGGAAAATACCTGTAGACTGCAGGATAATGAGAGAAGGATTGCATGGCTCTCTGTGAAGCTTTGCACATGTGTCCACTGATGTGCCTATGGTGCAAATGGAATGAAACCAAATCTGTAATAGATATGAAAGATATTTCTGTCACTGCTACATTATCTGTGGAGAGGTTTATCCACAACCGAATTTTAACGTCAGTGTAGAATCCTCCAATGTATTTTTCAGCTTTCTTTTTCCTGCTATTAAGTTGTGTGTAAGGAAACCATAGGCTGATTCTAATAGCAGCCTAACGAAAGCATAATTAAAGATGCAAACATGGTGTGGATCAGACATCCCAAGTGCCAACACATATTATGTTGAGTAATCTGCTATTTTGGA
This sequence comes from Moschus berezovskii, assembly GCF_049115385.1. NCBI lineage: Eukaryota > Metazoa > Chordata > Mammalia > Artiodactyla > Moschidae > Moschus > Moschus berezovskii. Next base: position 49,919,495 of record NC_142466.1, on the reverse strand, counting down.
TTATCCCTTTGTTTCTCTGGGTAATTGAGAGTTTTCTATATCCACAATTAACTCCCACATCTATATATAACTAAGCCCTTTTAATTTTGTATCCAACCTACAATGGGACCTGCTCTACCCAAGAATTAAGCTTTTTCCCAGCCACCTTTTCAGACCTCTGGGTCTCCCCATTCAGCCACTTGTGACAATCTGTCCCAGAAAATTGGAAAACCGTTCAGTTTAATTGGTTCTAAAATGGAGGATTCAGTGCCTGTGCTGAGTTTGAGGATGAAACTAACATTTTACAAAGCCCAGCCCAGCAGCAGCTGCCCTTTGGGATTTGGGAGGTAGAGCGGCAAGTCACTCTGGAATTTAGAGCTTTATTACAAAGAAGTGCTAACTCTTCTGGTTCTGCTTATAAATGGAATAAAGGGAGAATCTGGCTCACCCATGAGTGCTTTAACCTTGTACATGTTCAATATCCTTATGAAATGCAATATCTTATGATCCTTTAAATAACAAATGACCTTATTCCCTTTTATAGGGTCATTAAGGCCTCTAACGGTCAAGGTATAAATCCCAGCCTCTACTGCACATCTTAATTTACTATTCATATGTAAAGCTCTCTTTGGTTCTCAATTACTATACAACAGCAACTGGCTCATCAAATTATCCCCATCGGAATGTGTCTGTTAAAGACATTGCAGTTTACATCTGAGGGCCCTAATTAAAGTCACAATACTTGATAAACCTTGAACAACTAGTAATTGGAAACTAACAATTAGTACCATCCACCTCAGTTGAGATCAGCTCTACTGCTGGCAACATGACTAAGCAAAAGGAAATTAGCACACCAGAGATGGCCCACATGCCAAATATGTGTTAATTTCCACTCCTGGGTTTCAGCCAGTACAGTAAAAAGAACTTGACATTAAAATATTATTAGCTAAAAGTCTTTATATAGATATCTGCGCCATGGAACAGATCAGTCTGATATCCCTGTGGCTTTTCAGGCTTTATCATGCTCATTACTGTTTTCATCATCCTATCTGTGGGTATCTGCGGAGATGGTGCTATAAGACCATCTCTTTGAGCTTCTTTTCCTCTCAAAAGCCTGTGGCTTGCTTTTTTTTCGTAACAAAGCATAGGTCACATTGTCCTACTGTATTCTGCATATACTCCCCCCGCTTTGTGCCCCTTATTGTCTACATCTTCAGAATATCTGAGGCTCAAGGCATTGCAGGAAGCTCATGGATTGATTTGGTGAGTCTAAGAGAAGCTTGAAGGACTGCAGGCACTGTGCCATGTCTCCCAATTAGCCGCCATACTATTCTGAGACCACCCATTTTGGAGGGCAACTGGGAAGAGCATATTCTAGTTCCCTATTCTAGAGACTTGCTGATGGGACTTTTCTACCTGGTAGTGTGTTCACTGTGGTGCTTTGCAATGGACAACAGGAGTAAAAATCTTACAATGACCTTGTGTTTTGTTGGTCAGCATTGTGCCCCCACTCTCTTATTCTCATTTCATTGAATAGCTAATGAAATGGGATATTACTTGAAGGAGCTTCAGCAGACTTGATGAAGCATCCCAAATGCTTCCTCTCCAATCTGCTTATCTCATGTTTTTCCAGGAGTTCTTGGCAATGGGAGAAGTGTGATGCTTCAGCAGTCTTCCCTGAAAACATTGCTTCACTTACCATGGCAGATATGGTTTAAGATGGTTTTGTAATCTTTGTCATCCTCTTTTTCACCCTTTGCCAGAGAATCAACTTGGCCGTTCCAAAGTCTTCCAAGAAACTGATCACACAAGTGAACGATAGGTAGTGGTACCTTGTATCCTTTTATACAATGAGCAAGTGTGGCTTAGGAAGTTTTGTTGTTTTATTGCAGAACAAGTACTAGTTCTCAACCTGTTCACTGCTCTGAAACTTGACCAAATAAGTTTTCACAAGAGCAACTGGATGCAGATTCATTCCATGGCAGGATTCATTCCATGGCAGGCTCTGTGATCTGCTTCAAGCTAGTCCTTGCGTAGCACTTAGATGCGCACCAACTATGCCCCCCACTCTTTCTCTTACCATGGTGGACCAAACCCAGAAGAAAGCTGAGTCAAATATTATCCAATATCAAGTTACTGCAAACCAAATACAAGATATTCTCTTTGTATGGGATAGATCCTTACTCCCTGGGCTATCCACAAGATTGAATAACTTCAAAAGGCATGGTCAGTGTACACTAACTGGAATACTGCCTAACTGGTTTTGTGAATAGTTTGTCCATCTGGTGAATGTAATCAGTGCTACTTTAAAGTACTTAAAATTAGCTCTAAACTTGAAATCAAAATTATTCTGTAATTTCCTGTCAAACAGGAATTTAATGCTATAAATAGATATTGGCCAATGCTCAAGATAGCCATTGACTTCCCTATAGGCACTTTAATTGGTTGGGAACAACCCAAATGAAAACCATCAAGTAGGGATATAGAATCTTCTCTTTATCACTTCTCAGCCTTTTGGCTAAAGTCAAGTGTAGAATCCTTTCTACTCCACAGCATTTTTGTCATCCTACTAGCTGCTCTCTTTTCTAGAACCCATCCAATGACATTAATAAAGGGAATGCTCTCAGCTGATTGAAAACCAATTTAAGAAAATCCGTGATAATAGTAAATGTTATCTGGAGTTCTACAAAGTTTTCTGAGAGTCAAGAGCAAAAAGAATGAAATTCTGATCATGCAGACAGTATAACAAGGAAAGGGGACAGCTTACTGAGACTATGCTCACAAAAGAAGCATCAAGAAGGAGAAGATACCATAGAAAACAGAGAGATATACAGGAACATATCCTTTTCCATAAAGGAAGAATTATGTATCATATATACTGGGGCTTATAGGAGGCTGTCTGCCACTCAGCTCATGGAATCTTTGAGACTCTAGTTTATAGAGCTTAGAGTTCATTTCGGAGAAGGCAATGGCACCCCACTCCAGTACTCTTGCCTGGAAAATCCCATGGACGGAGGAGCCTGGTGGGCTGCAGTCCATGGGGTCACGAAGAGTCGGACACGACTGAGCGACTTCACTTTCACTTTTCACTTTCATGCATTGGAGAAGGAAATGGCAACCCACTCCAGTGTTCTTGCCTGGAGAATCCCAGGGACGGCGGAGCCTGGTGGGCTGCTGTGTATGGGGTCGCACAGGGTTGGGCAGGACTGAAGTGACTTAGCAGCAGCAGCAGAGTTCATTTAGTCTAAGATTTTTTCTAACATGTTAACCCTTCTTGGATGGTCATTTGACCTCTGTTTGTATATCCATAGGGACAAGGGCTTCACTCCTAGTTGTGGCATGTCCTATTCTCGGACAGTTCTGCTTACTGATGCCAAATCCAAGTGTGTTCCTCATCACCTTCCCCTCTTGGTCTCGGTCTTCTCTCCATGGACAGAAAAGTTTTATTTCTTTGTTCTCAGGAGCAGTTTGCTCATCATTTCAGCACAATTTCCAACCTTATATTACTCTCATTACAGTTTTAATTTTTATTTTAGTAAATAATGAGAAAAATATAATCAGTAAACTACATCCAGATGTAACCAGTATGTTAATATTTTAGTACATATCTTCTAGTTTTTGTATCATTTTATATACATATGTTCTTTATAGAGAAATTAAGATTATAGTGTGTATTTTGTTTAAAAGTGGCTATTATCAGATAATAAGTTATAAAAAGCATGTTTCTGTACGTTTTCTTCTTTTCAACCATTAAAAAAAATGGTTGAATCATAGTTTTTATTTAATCATAGTAAATATTTTATTTACTGCATTCATTTTTTACTCCATTAAATGCTCAGCATTTAAATGTCTCCTGATATAAAAATACTTCAATTAATCATTGGAAGGACTGATGCTAAAGCTGAAACTGCAATACTTTGGCCACCTCATGCGGCGAGTTGACTCACTGGAAAAAACTCTGATGTTGGGAAGGATTGGGGGCAGGAGGAGAAGGGGACGACAGAGATGGCTGGATGGCATCACCGACTCGATGGACATGAGTTTGAGTGAACTCCAGGCATTGGTGATGGACAGGGAGGCCTGGCATGCTGTGAATCATGGGGTCGCAAAGAGTCGGACACGACTGAGCGACTGAACTGAACTGAATATTTATTGATATATGTATGCTTATTTGCTGTTCATTCTGTAGTAGCAGTTATACTAGGTGCTGGGTTCAGTTCAGTTCAGTTCAGTTGCTCAGTCGTGTCCAACTCTCCGCGACCCCATGAATCACAGCACGCCAGGCCTCCCTGTCCATCACCAACGCCCGGAGTTCACTCAAACTCATGTTCACAGAGTCGGTGATGCCATCCAGCCATCTCATTCTCTGTCGTCCTCTTCTCCTCCTGCCCCCAACCTTTCCCAGCATCAGAGTCTTTTCCAGTGAGTCAACTTGCCGCATGAGGTGGCCAAAATATTGCAGTTTCAGCTTTAGCATCAGTCCTTCCAATGAACACCCAGGATCGATCTCCCTTAGAATGGACTGGTTGGATCTCCTTGCGGTACAAGGGACTCTCAAGAGTCTTCTCCAACACCACAGTTCAAAAGCATCAATTCTTTGGCAATCAGCTTTCTTCACAGTCCAACTCTCACATCCATACATGACCACGGGAAAAACCATAGCCTTGACTAGACAGACCTTTGTTGGCAAAGTAATGTCTCTGCTTTTCAATATATTGTCAAGGTTGGTCATAACTTTCCTTCCAAGGAGTAAGCGTCTTTTAATTTCATGGCTGCAATCAGCATCTGCAGTGATTTTGGAGCCCAAAAAATAAAGTCTGACACTGTTTCCACTGTTTCCCCATCTATTTCCCATGAAGTGATGGGACCAGATGCCATGATCTTTGTTTTCTGAATGTTGAGCTTCAAGCCAACCTTTTCACTCTCCTCTTTCACTTTCATCAAGAGGCTTTTGAGTTCCTCTTCACTTTCTGCCATAAGGGTAGTGTCATCTGCATATCTGAGATTATTGATATTTCTCCCAGCAGTCTTGATTCCAGCTTGTGCTTCTTCCAGCCCAGCATTCCTCATGATGTACTCTGCATAGAAGTTAAATAAGCAGGGTGACAATATACAGCCTTGACGTACTCCTTTTCCTATTTGGAACCAGTCTGTTGTTCCATGTCCAGTTCTGACTGTTGCTTCCTGACCTGCATACAGGTTTCTCAAGAGGCAGGTCAGGTGGTCTGGTATTCCCATCTCTTTCAGAATGTTCCACAGTTTATTGTGATCGACACAGTCAAAGGCTTTGGCATAGTCAATGAAGCAGAAATAGATGTTTTTCTGGAACTCTCTTGCTTTCTCCATGATCCAGCGGATGTTGGCAATTTGATCTCTGGTGCTGGGTAACAGAAGATAAAACAATTTCAAAATGATCCCTGCTCTCAAGAAGCTTAGAGTCCTGTAGCTTAATTTATAGTCATCTTATTGCCTTAGGTAATAGGTGATTTTAATTGCCTAGAAGTGAATAGCTGAACCAGGATAAATGCATATTATGCACTGGATTATCCTTTGGCTCTATTCAGGAGTATGCTCTCCGTTTTTGAGCCTTATGAGCACTGAATTTTTATCATTTTGTTAAGTCTTCCAAATTTGTTAGGTTAGCTATTAAATCATCATAGTTAACTGGATTTAAATATAATTTAAATTTTACATTTCTTTAATTTCTGCTGATTTGCTGCTAAAACAGGCCATATTGAGCAGACTGGAGTGTTCTTCATAAAATACTTTTACTAGGATAAACGACGGAGAAGGCAATGGCACCCCACTCCAGTACTCTTGCCTGGAAAATCCCATGGACGGAGAAGCCTGGTAGGCTGCAGTCCATGGGGTTGCTAAGAGTCAGACACGACCGAGTGACTTCACTTTCACATTCATGCATTGGAGAAGGAAATGGCAACCCACTCCAGTGTTCTTGCCTGGAGCATCCCAGGGACGGCGGAGCCTGGTGGCTGCCGTCTATGGGGTCGCACAGAGTTGGACACGACTGAAGCGACTTAGCAGCATCAGCAGGATAAATGAAAAAATTAAGTGTCCTTTTATAAACTAACAAGTTAAATCAAAGGTAGAAAATACCTATGACCTCATTTCATCATTTCCTTGAACTTCAGTCAGATTGCTTGCTTGTTTCTTCAAGTGACTGGTTTATGTTTCAGTTTAAGTGTTGCAGGGTGCTCAAAACTGAGTGCTTTCTTTTACAGCTGATTTCTTCCACTAAAAAGCCTTTGACCCCCCCTTGAAAGCAGGTTTTAATAGGGTTAATTTAGTTTCAACATGTCACAGTGACTTAACTCCCAATTATCTTGTGGTAATATGTGTTTGCCTCAACCTACACATTATTTTAATGTAGCTGTGTTCAATTACGTGAGTAACTTTGTGTGGCTTTGTTTAACAAAGCATCACCTGATCTGTTCCACAGCCGCCATCATGAAGCAGAGAGCTGTGGGTTGGTCTCAGAGCACGAGAACAAAGTCTGAAACAGGAGTCTGAGCCTCAGTTACCCTGGGAGGTTCTTTCTGGGGGTCTTGCTATGGCCTTTCCCAGGTGTGCTGCTTTTGGTGAGATGAAATCACACAGAAGTAACTGGACACTGCCTCATCCCACTGCTGTGTGGGTGTGTGACCCGACAGAGAGTCAGCCCATATTACCTGCTGGCCTTCAGACACAGTGTGTGTGTTTGTGTGTGTGATAGTCACTCAGTTGTGTCTGACTCTTTGTGACCTCATGCGCTGTAGCCGACCAGGCTTCTCTGTCCGTGGAATTCTCCAGGCAAGAATACTGGAGTGGGTTGCTCTGCCCGTCTGTAGGGGATCTTCCCAACCCAGGGATCAAACCTGGGTCTCCTGCATTGCAGACAGATTGTTTACTGTCTGAGCGACCGGGGTAGCCCTCGTAGATTCCCCAAACTGTGGGCAGGAATTAGAGCAAAGAAGGCCCAGGCACCTAGAGTAGTGGTGGTTTCTGCTTAGTCTCGAAAGAATTAGAGACATGTTTGGTCCACCTTAGATGCCACTTTTCCATGAAGCTTCTTCTGGTCTTTTCTAATGAGTATAATATAGACCACCCCCAGCCCTGTCCTCTGAAGCTGCCAGGTAATAATAGCAAACACATCTATAATGTTTATTATGCTAGGCACTCTACCTCTAACTCATTTAAACCTAACAGCAACTCAATGGGAACAGTATTATCTCCATTTTTGTGAATGAAGAAAAAAGAAGTAACTTGTCCAAAGTCACACGGGTTTCCTGATAAGTAGGAAAGCATAATTCCAACCCAGGCAATCAAGCTCTAGACTTCACTGTGCTCTAGTTTTTAATCTTTCCTTTTGAGGATATACTCAGCATCAGCTATTTGCCCTGGAATGGACAGTTTAAGTTCCCTCTTTTCATGATAAGGGAACCATGCCTAGAGTGATTTGCCTGAAGTAACACTATCAGTGACAGATAAAAATGAAATTAAACCCAAATGTCCTGGCTCCTTCATTATGTTGCTCTGAGAGTACATCGCATATCATAGTTAGGATATCTTATTAGCTGGCATCTAGTGTCACAGGGGTTACACTCATCCTAAGCACTTTTTTGTGAACAGGTAGTGCTAGTGGTAAAGACCCTACCTGCCAATGCAGGAGACGTAAGTGACACAGGTTCAATCCCTGGGTCAGGAAGATCCCGTGGAGGAGGAAATGGCCACCTACCCACTGCAGTATTCTTGCTTGGAGAGTCCCATGGACAGAGAAGCCTGGTAGGCTACAGTCCATGGGGTCACAAAGAGTTGGACATGACTGAAGTGACTTAGCTTGCTAGCTTACAGCATGGCATAATGCATTGTTTACAAATGTTCATCATTTATATTTTAGCATCTCTATCTGTACTATTATTATAATAGTTTAATTTTTGCCTGTTTTTTTTTTTTAATATTTGCTTGTATGCTTACTAAAATAGGGAACCCACCACCAAAAGAAACAGCACCACAATCAGGAAATACTAGATTAGTGGTAAAAAACAAAAAACACTGACTTGAAGATGGGGTCACGTGGTAACTTTGTCACTCACCACCTTTAGGGGTGATCACCAGAGCTCTATTCGCTCTTTGTAAAATGGGTCAAAAATCCTTGTCTTTTTTATCTTTCTGGATGGATGGGGTGATCATATGAGGAAAGAACTGATTCTTTCTATACTCTCAAACACAATCATCATTGCCACCATTATTACATGCACCGTCTTACTCCCTGTAACACCCATCTGAGCATATGTGGGTAATAAATACTCAAGAAATGCTTATTGAATGAATGGAGATGTTTTCTAATTCTGTGTAACTCTCAACATCCCCTGGAAATTCAGACAGATAAAAGGAAGGTTGAATTGCACTTGCACCTGCCCTTTAGAAGGTGTTTCCTGGTGCCTTGCATCACAACTTGATTCTGACTCTTCAAAGCTCTTATACCCTCACTGTTTCCCATAAGAAATCCAATCACTCTCAGCATTTCTGAGTTGGTAACTTTTCTGAAGAATTGAGAGATGTATGGAATGGTATCAAATCCCAATCCACATAGCTTCTGTCAACTCCCTAGTTTTCATTTTCATTCATATTCATATTTTCTCTCTTATAGACACAGTTCTTCATTCTCTCATTTATATTCATTCTCATATATATGTGTGTGTGTGTGTGTTTCTATTTTTCTCTCTCATTCCTCTTTCTAGTGCAGATCTTTTCATGCACTCTTACCCTTAGAAAGCCTAAACAGTTCTTATTTCAATCTTCTGACTATAAGTATAGCAATAAAAATAATAATAGCAGCAGCCTTCTCCTGCCACATACATTCATCCCTTGTTCCTATAGAAATCCTATAAGATAGATAAGGCAAGTACAAGGCAAGTCTCTGTGTTATAGGTGGAAAAACAGAAGCCATAAAACATGCCAGTATGGTTATAATATTCTTATAGAAAGTCAACATTTGAAACTTGGTCTCCTTATTCTGAGTCCAGTATTCTTTCTATTTCAACAAGAAGTTCTCAAGGCATCTCCTCTATGAAAGTAGGGTATTTAGAGTAATTGGATCAAATGAGATCACTTAAGGAAAGAGTTTAGGTGGGTAAGTAAAAGAAGGGATCCAAAATGGAACCCTGAGAAATGCTGACATTTAGAAGAGAATCCTGCAATGAACGCAAAAGTAGAGTGGCCTGAAATGTAAGAAAAAACCTAGAACCATGCAAACTCAGTAGGATGAAGGAACTAGGAGAAACATTTAAGGCTGAGAGTGAAACAGCTGATCTGTGGCTGCTAAATGGAATGAGAATCAGACAGTCCTTGCTGCAGCCATACATAACCTGGATAGGGATACAGGTCCCCTAGAAGGTGCAGAGGCTGGAAGCTGGAGTTTAGGGATTGTGAAGCAATCCCAGGGTGATGGCTGCTATTGACCGTAGATAGAGGGGATGTGAGGGAGGAGATTCTGGTGGGAAATGCCTGTGAAGGAAAGTAGGGCAGCCATGGAAGCAAGGTGATACTGCTGAGTCACGCATAGTGGGTGTAGCCATCACCATAGCCTCTCTCCCCACACATGCCCACATTGGCAGTTATACAATAGAGAGGCTGGCCCATCAAATGCCTGACGACCGAACTACAGAATAGGACCCCACCCAGGGTGCCCCTTTAAGTGCCTGATGCATGGATCTGTAGAGTCGGGCCACAGCTAGGGGGGCCCCTCTATGTGCCTGAATGGGTGGAGCTATGGGGAAAGACTGGCCAAAGAGGCCTTCTGATCGCCAGCTACAAGAGGCTAGAAAAAAGACTGATAGGTCCATAACTCCTGCAACAGAGGCAGTCCATGTCACTGCAAACTTGGCACCACCAGGGTCCCCACAAGCCAAGCAGCTGTGACATCTTCACACTTTACCCTCACTGGGGCGGAGCTGCCACAGGCAAAAAAATCTTGGATCTATGCACAGAAATCACTTGCATTTCTATATACTAACAATGAAAAATCAGAAAGAGAAATTAAGGAATCAATCCCATTCTCCATTGCAACAAAAAGAATTAAATATCTAGGAATAAATTTACCTAAGGAGACAAAAGAACTGCATACAGAAAATTACAAGACACTGATGAAAGAAATCAAAGATGACATCAACAGATGGAGAGATATTCCATGTTCCTGGGTAGGAAGAATCAATATTGTGAAAATGACTATATTACCAAATGCAATCTACAGACTCAATGTGATCCCTATCAAATTACCAATGGCATTTTTCACAGAACTAGAACAAAAAATTTCGTAATTCATATGAAAACACAAAAGACCCTGAATAGCCAAAGCAGTCTTGAGAAAGAAGAATGGAGCTGAAGAAATCAACTTTCCTACTTCAGATTTTACTACAAAGCTACAGTCATCATGACAGTATGGTATCGGCACAAAAACAGAAATAGAGACCAATGGAAAAAGATAGAAAGCCCAGAAATAAACCCATGCACCTATGGATACCTTATTTTTGACAAAGAAGGCAAGACTATACAATGGGGCAAAGACAGCCTCTTTAGTAAATGGTGCTGGGAAAACTGGACAACTACATGTAAAAGAATGAAATTAGAACACTTCCTAACACCGTACACAAAGATAAACTCAAAGTGGATTAAAGACCTAAATGTAAGACCAGAAACTATAAAACTCTTAGAGGAAAACATAGGCAGAACACTCGATGACATAAATCAAAGCAAGATCCTCTATGACCCACCTCCTAGAGTAATGGAAATAAAAACAAAAGTAAACAAGTGGGACCTGATTAATCTTAAAAGCTTTTGCACAGCAAAGGAAACTATAAGCAAGGTGAAAAGACAACCCTCAGGATGGGAGAAAATAATAGCAAATGAAACAACTGACAAAGGATTAATTTCCAAAATATATAAGCACTCATACAATTCAACACCAGAAAAGCAAACAACCCAATCAAAAAGTGGGAAAAAGACCTAAACAGACATTTCTCCAAAGAAGACATACAGATGGCTAACAAACACATGAAAAGATGCTCAACATTGCTCATTATTAGAGAAATACAAATCAAAACCGCAATGAGATAAAACCTCACACAGGTCAGAATGACCATCATCAGAATGTCTGCTGCTGCTAAGTCACGTCAGTCGTGTCCGACTCTGTGTGACCCCATAGACGGAAGCCCACCAGGCTCCCCCATCCCTGGGATTCTCCAGGCAAGAACACTGGGGTGGGTTGCCATTTCCTTCTCCAAAATGTCTACAAACAATAAATGCTGGAGAGAGTATGGAGAAAAGGGAACGCTCTTGCACTGTTGGTGGGAATGTAAATTGATACAGCCACCATGGAAGACAGTATGAAGATCCTTAAAAAACTAGGGATAAAACCACCATATGACCCAGCAATCCCACTCCTAGGCATATACCCTGAGGAAACCAAAATTGAAAAAGACACATGTATCCCATTGTTCATTGCAGCACTACTTACAATAACTAGAACATGGAAGCAACCTAGATGTCCATTGACAGATGAATGGATAAAGAAGTTGTGCTACATATACACAATGGAATATTACTCGCCATAAAAAGGAATGCATTTGAGTCAGTTCTGATGAGGTGGATGAACCTAGAATGTATTATACAGAGTGAAGTGAGTCAGAAAGAGAAAGACAAATATCGTATTCTAACTCATATATGTGGAATCTAGAAAAAACCGGTTCTGAATAACTTATTTACAGGGCGGCAGTGGAGAAACAAACATAGAGAATAGACTTATGGATGTGGGGATGGGGAGGGGAGGGTGAGATGTATGGAAGGAGTAACATGGAGACTTACATTACCACATGTAAAATAGATAGCCAATGGGAATTTGCTGTATGGCTCAGGAAACTCAAACAGGGGCTCTGTATCAACCTAGAGGGGTGGGATGGGCAGGGGGATGGGAGGCAGTTTCAAAAGGGAGGGGATGTATGTATCCCTATGGCTGATTCATGTTGAGGTTTGACAGAAAGCAACAAAATTCTGTAAAACAATTATCCTTCAATTAAAAAAATACATTTTTTAAGCAATAAGAGAAAACCCAGAGGAGGGTATTGTTCTAGGAACTAAAAGAAGACAATATTCCAAAATAAGTGTGGTCAAGCGGGTTTAATCATTATGAAGGATTCATTTGGAAGATAGAGTCCACAGAACATAGCAAAATGGAGAGCATTGATGATCTGGAAAAGAGCTGTTTCAAGGGAGTGATTGAGCAGGAAGCTATCTTGAGATGGGTTGAAGTATGAATAGAAAATAAAGACTTGAGAATACTATGTGTAGACAATTTAGGGATAAGAAAAACAAAAGCAAGGTGGTAACTAGAGGGATATTGACAGTTCGGGAGAAGGAATTTTCTTTGCATTCAGGTTTGCTAGAACAAGTTTGAGTGCTGATGGTATTAATGTAATTGAGAAGATAGAATATGTAAACAGAGAGGTTAATTGAAGGCTTTTTGGTTTTCTTTCAGTAGCTTTTGAAGACCTAGCATGCAAGATTGCAATCCAAAAAATCCAGCTCCATTCAAAACTTGACCTCTCTTTCTCTCACAGCTTGCCCTTGTCAAATTGTTTCCTTCTCCTCAGACATTTTTGCTCCCTCAGATCATGAAGTCCTTTAGGCCAACAAATTTCGAACAAAACAGGAGTGATAATTCCATTAATGCCACTTCTCAAAAGGTATTCACATTTTTAAAGTGATACAATGGACATGGTAATCACCACATGTGTTAGTTTTCTATTACTTCTTCACAAATTATCACAAATTTAGCAGCTTAAAGCAATACCCATTTATTCTCTCACAGTATCTGTAGGTTGGTAGTCCAGCATGGTTCAGCCAGGTTCTCTACCCAGAGTGTCATAAGACCAAAATCAAGGTGGTGGCCAGCTGGCCTCTCATCTGGAGTCTCTGGGAAGGAAGACACCGCAAACTCATTCAGGATGCTGATTCAGTTCTTGCAATGGTAGAACTGAGGTCTCTATTCCTTGCTTCCTGTCACCGAGGGTCTTCTCTCAGCTTCTAGAGACCAGGAGTGCTCCTTGGCACATGGTCCTCTCCATCTTCAAAGACAGGGAGAGCATGTTGAAACTCCTCATGCTTTGAATTTCTCAATTCCTTTTCTGCTACAAGCCTACCAGTCAGAGAAGTCACCACTCAGGCCAGGCCCACCTACGTAATCTCCATATCTTAAGGTTAGCTGATTTAGGACTTCACTTCAATCTGCAAAAGTCCTTCACAGCAGTATCTAAACTAGTGTTCGGTTGACAAGGAGACAGGAATCTTGCTTTAGCTGATTGGAATCAGGATAGGCTCTCACCCATGGAGAAGACTCAACCCCTTATAAATTACAGTTGCCAGTCTTGGTGTCTCAAAAAAATAATTTGTATTTCCTTCCCTTGGATTCAGTAAGTTAGTTTTTTCTGTTGATGAAGATGAGATGGCACTTTGAGAAGATGCTCATTACTTACAACCAAAGGAGTTGTGGTTAAGAGGCTGGATGCTTGTCAGTGACACCCTTACTTCCAGTCATCCATGTCAAGGACTTTTAGCATCTTCTGTGTTTAAAGCACCATCCTAAACCAGCCCTAGTGCGGAAGAAGAGAATACAGTATCTCCACTTCTTGGGGAAAGCTACCACCCTTAAAATGTAGGGAGCCATCATTGTGTTCTTGTGAGAATGGAAGATTAATTCAGATGATAGCCACCTTCCCCTGCCTGCCCTCCATCCCTGGTCATAATGCCCTTCCTGCATCTATGTTCTTAGGCTCTATTATTTCTGTGGACTCAGAGTCCACATTTGGCTGACATTTGATTCAACCATGTGACTTGTATTGACCAATAGGATGCCAGCAGATTTGACATAAGCAGAGGCTTGAAAAAGGAGGAGCACATTTCACTTCCTCTCTTGAAACCCTTCATGCACAATGGGTATAATCCCAGGCACCCAGGAGAATGAGATACCATGTGGGACAGGGCACAGCCCATCTAGCCCTGCCCATCCTTAACCTCCCAAATCTTTGCCGACCCAACAAGTCAACCCAATAAGATGCAGGAACAAGCCCCGCCCAGATACACAGACTCACCCAGTTATTTGGAGAGAGAGGAAATCAAGTTGCCTAAAATTTATGGCCTTGTTCATTTGAGAGACATCAACTGCTTCAAATACAGCCCAGCTCTCCCTCTGTTCAGATTTTAACAAATCTGCCAGATTTTTCTGGCATCAGCATCAGGCCTTTTAATTAAGTAAAAGAAAGGGAATTAAGACAGAAGCATGATTATGTGAGTTATTCTTATGCACCCATAGAGAAAGAAAAGCAGAGATTGCCAGCTGCAAACATCTGCAATAAAACAAGTCTTAGGACAAAAGCAACTTCTGCTGCTGCCTCCTTCCCCTCTTTCAAAAAAATACCAGTCTTATAAAGGGCAGTAAATCAGTGATAAGTTACTAGCTGTATAATATGTGCCTGTCCATCTCTTGAGATATTAAACCAAAGTCCCTTTTGGCTCACGTTCTGTTCCTGTCATGAAGTGTCCAATAAAAATGCTATTCTCTGAGGGCATGTCGGGAAAGAGCAGGGTACAGACTTGCTGAGCCCTCCCGCACCAGTCCAGAAGAGCCCTGGGCAAGCCTGTCCCTGTGACCCAAGACTGAGCCATCAGAGTTGCTCTCTGATCTGTAGCCCCTGGCAATCACACAGAGCTCAGAGAAACCAGTGTAAAAGTAAGGCAGTGTCTGTAACACACTCGACTCCCTCCAAGTCCAAGGTGGTCTAGGAAACTTCTGGGATAGACCTCACCCGGGTAGTGAGGGAGGATGGGCATGGGACCAGAAGTCAGGAAACCTGGAATCAAGTCTTCCTTTTATCATTTAATTGCATGTCCTTGAACAAAATTCCCAACTTCCTGGACAGATACTCTGCATTCAGTTCAGTTCAGTTCAGTTGCTCAGTCGTGTCCGACACTCCGCGACCCCATGAATCACAGCACGCCAGGCCTCCCTGTCCATCACCAACTCCCGGAGTACACTCAAACTCATGTCCACAGAGTCGGTGATGCCATCCAGCCATCTCATTCTCCGTCGTCCCCTTCTCCTCCCGCCCCCAACCTTTCCCAGCATCAGAGTCTTTTCCAGTGAGTCAACTCGTCGCATGAGGTGGCCAAAGTATTGGAGTTTCAGCTTTAGCATCAGTCCCTCCAATGAACATCCAGGATTGATCTCCTTTAGAATGGACTGGTTGGATCTCCTTGCAGTATAAGGGACTCTCAAGAGTCTTCTCCAACACCACAGTTCAAAAGCATCGATTCTTCGGCGATCAGCTTTCTTCACAGTCCAACTCTCACATCCATACATGACCACGGGAAAAACCATTGCCTTGACTAGACGGACCTTGGTCGGCAAAGTAATGTCTCTGCTTTTTAATATACTATCAAGGTTGGTCATAACTTTCCTTCCAAGGAGTAAGCGTCTTTTAATTTCATGGCTGCAATCAGCATCTGCAGTGATTTTGGAGCCCAAAATAACAAAGTCTGACACTGTTTCCACTGTTTTTCCATCTATTTCCCATGAAGTGATGGGACCAGATGCCATGATCTTTGTTTTCTGAATGTTGAGCTTCAAGCCAACCTTTTCACTCTCCTCTTTCACTTTCATCAAGAGGCTTTTGAGTTCCTCTTCACTTTCTGCCATAAGGGTGGTGTCATCTGCATATCTGAGGTTATTGATATTTCTCCCAGCAATCTTGATTCCAGCTTGTGCTTCTTCCAGCCCAGCGTTCCTCATGATGTACTCTGCATAGAAGTTAAATAAGCAAGGTGACAATATACAACTTTGACGTACACCTTTTCCTATTTGGAACCAGTCTGTTGTTCCATGACTGGTTCTAACTGTTGCTTCCTGACCTGCATACAGGTTTCTCAAGAGGCAGGTCAGGTGGTCTGGGATTCCCATCTCTTTCAGAATGTTCCACAGTTTATTGTGATCCACACAGTCAAAGGCTTTGGCATAGTCAATGAAGCAGAAATAGATGTTTTTCTGAAACTCTCTTGCTTTCTCCATGATCCAGCGGATGTTGGCAATTTGATCTCTGGTGCCTCTGCCTTTTCTAAAACCTGCTTGAACATCTGGGAGTTCACGGTTTACATATTGCTGAAGCCTGGCTTGGAGAATTTTGAGCATGACTTTACTAGCGTGTGAGATGAGCGCAATTGTGCGGTAGTTTGAGCATTCTTTGGCATTGCCTTTCTTTGGGATTGGAATGAAGACTGACCTCTTCCAGTCCTGTGGCCACTGCTGAGTTTTCCAAATCTGCTGGCATATTGAGTGCAGCACTTTCACAGCATCATCTTTCAAGACTTGAAATAGCTCAACTGGAATTCCATCACCTCCACTAGCTTTGTTTTATCTCCCATAAAATAAGGATAATTATGGCTGTTGGCTAACCCCATAATTGAGTTTTTTGCTTTGGATAATGTATGGGGAAAGGGAACTTGACATGGTAAACACTGCAGCTAGACACTCATTCTTTTTGTTATTCCAGTTTTTTTGAGATGTGACACACAGCACTGTAGAAGGTGTATAGGACAATGATTTTACATATATGCATCATGATATCATCACAATAAATTTAGATATGTAGATATATGGATTAAATAGAAAAAAGTATTCTTACAATTAAAATTCCTAAGATTTACTTTCCACAAATTTCAGGTATAACATACAGATGTGTTAATTATGTTTAAAATGTGCATTGCATTCCTAGTACTTATTTATCTTATACCTGGAAGTGTGTACTGTTTAACTGCCTTCATCCACTTCCCTCTCCAGCAACCACCCCTGCCCTGGTAATCGCAGATATGACCTCTTTTTCTTAGTTTTTTTGTTTGTTTGTGCATTTTGAAGTATAATTGATTTTCAACAATATGTTCATTCCTGTTATACAACATACTGATTTGATATTTCTGTACATTTAAAAAATATTTCAATGCCATTCTTTGGCATTGCCTTTCTTTGGGATTGGAATGAAAACCAACCTTTTCCAGTCCTGTGGTCACTGCTGAGTTTTCCAAATTTGCAGGCATACTGAATACAGCACTTCGCAACATCATCTTTTAGGATTTGAAATAGCTCAACTGGAATTCCATCACCTCCACTACTTTGTTCTTAGTGATGCTTCCTAAGGCCCACTTGACTTCACATTCCAGAATATCTGGCTCTAGGTGAGTGATCACACCATCGTGGTTATATGGGTCGTGAAGATCTTTTTTGTACAGTTGTTCTGTGTATTCTTGCCATCTCTTCTTAATATCTTGTGCTTCTGTTAAGTCCATACCATTTCTATCCTTTATTGAGCCCATCTTTGCATGAAATGTTCCCTTGGTATCTCTGATTTTCTTGAAGAGATCTCTAGTCTTTCCCATTCTATTGTTTTCCTCTGTTTCTTTGCATTGATCACTGAGGAAGGCTTTCTTATCTCTCCTTGCTATTCTTTGGAACTATGCACTCAAATGGGGTATATCTTTCCTTTTCTCCTTTGCCTTTCGCTTCTCTTCTTTTCACAGCTATTTGTAAGGCCTCCTCAGACAACCATTTTGCCTTTTTGCATTTCTTTTTCTTGGGGATGGTCTTGAGCACTGCCTTCTGTACAATGTCATGAACCTCTATCCATATTTATTCAGGCACTCTCTTTATCAGATCTAATCCCTTGAATCTCTTTGTTACCTCCAGTGTATAATCAAAAGGGATTTGATGTAGGTCATTCCTGAATGATCTAGTGGTTTTCCTACTTTGTTCAATTTAAATCTGAATTTGGCAATAAGGAGTTCATGATCTGAGCCACAGTCAGCTCCCAGTCTTGTTTTTGCTGAACGTATAGAGCTTCTCCATATTTGGCTGCAAAGAATATAATCAATCTGATTTTGGTGTTGGCCATCTGGTGATGTCCATGTGTAGAGTCTTCTCTTGTGTTGTTGGAAGAGGGTATTTGCTATGGCCAGTGTGTTCTCTTGGCAGAAATCTATAAGCCTTTGCCCTACTTCATTCTGTACTCCAAGGCCAAATTTGCCTGTTTCTCCTGGTATTTCTTTCTTGAATTCCTACTTTTGCACTCCAGTCCCCTATAATGAAAAGGACATCTCTTTTGGGTGTTAGTTCTAGAAAGTCTTGTAGGTCTTCATAGAACCATTCAACTTCAGCCTTACTGGTCAGGGCATAGATTTGGATTCCTGTGTTATTGAATGGTTTGCCTTGGAAATGAAGAGAGATCATTCTGTAGTTTTTGAGACTGCATCCAAGTACTGCATTTTGGACTCTTTTGTTGACTATGAGGGCTACTCGATTTCTTCTAAGGGATTCTTCCCCACAGTAGTAGATATAATGGCCATCCGAGTTAAATTCACCCACCCAGTCCATTTTCATTTGCTGATTCCTAAAATGTCGACGTTCACTCTTGCCATCTCCTATTTGACCACTTCCAATTTGCCTTGATTCATGGACCTAAGGTTCCTACGCAATATTGCTCTTTACAGCATCGGACCTTGCTTCTATCACCAGTCACATCCACAGCTTGGTGGTGTTTTGCTTTGGTTCCATCCCTTCATTCTTTCTGGAGTTGTTTCTCCACTCTTCTCCAGTAGCATATTGGGCACCTACCAACCTGTGGAGGCCATCTTTCTGTGTCCTATCTTTTTGCCTTTTCATACTGTTCATGGGGTTCTCAAGGCAAGAACACTGAAGTGGTTTGCCATTACCTTCTCCAGTTAACCACATTCTGTCAGAACTCTCTGCCATGACCCCATGACATATTTAATTGGGTTATTTGATTTCTTTTTGTTTTTTGATGTTGAGTTATATGAGTTCTTTGTATATTTTGGATATAACCACTTATCAGCTATATCATTTGCAAATATCATCTCCCATTCAATAAATGGCTTTGAGTTTTGTTGATAGTTCTTTGTCGTGCAAAAGCTTTTTACTTTGCTGTAGTCCCATTTAGTTAGTTTGTTTGTGTGTGTATGTTTTGTTTTTTCTTTTGTTTTCCTTGCCTGAGGAGATAGATCCAAAATTATATCACTAAGACCAGAGTGAAAGATCTTGCTGTGTATGTTTTATCCTAGAAGTTTTATGGTTTCAGGTCTTACATTAAATTCTCTAACATAGTTTGAATTTATTTTTGTGCATGCTGATAAAAAGTAGTCCAGTGTGATTCTTTTGCGTGTAGCTGTCCAGTTTTTCAGTAGCATTTGTTGAAGAGACTGTCTTTTTCTCCATTGTATATTCTTTCCTTTTGCCATAGATTAATTGGTTATAGAGCATGTGATCATTTCTGGACTCTATTTGGTTCCATTGCTTAATGTCAGTTTTTGTGGTAATGACATACTATTTTGATGACTGTTGCTTTGTAATATAGCTTGAAATCAGAAAGCATGATACCTCCAGCTTTGTTCTTCTTTCTTAAGGTTACACTGACTCTATGGGATCTTTTTTTTCCCATACAAATCTTAGTTATTTGTTCTCATTATGCAAAAAAAAGTCATTGGTGTTTTGATAGGGACTGAATTATATCTATATATATTATATATTGAATAGTATGGTCATTTAAAAATTGTTAGTTATTCTAGTTCATGAACATGGTATAACTTTCCATCTGTGTTATCTTCAATTTTTTTCATGAGTGTAGTTTGTTTTCCATATACAAGTCTTTTACCTCCTTAATTATTCCTGGATATTTTATTCTTTATAAAGCAATTGTAAATGGGATTTTCTTTATTGCTTTTTCTGACAGTTCATTGCTAATGTATAGAAGTGCAATGCATTTCTATATATTAATATTGTATCCTACAAATTTACCAAATTCTTTGATAAGCTCTAGTAGTTTCTTGGTAGTGTATTTAGGATTTTCTTTATAGCATCATGTCATCTGCAAACTTCCAATTTGGATTTCTTTATTTCTTTTTTGTGTTTGATTGCTGTGACTAGGACTTACAATACTATGTTGAATAAAAATAGTCAGAGTCATCTCTGTCTTATTCCTGATATTAGAGGAAATGCTTTCAGCTTTTCACTGTTGAATATGATGTTAGCTGTGTGCTTATCATATGTAGCCTTTATTATGTTGAAGTATGCTCCCTCTGTAATCACTTTCTATATAGATTTTATCATATATCAGTGTTGCTGACCTCTTAAGTTCAAAGACATTTTTAACAACCCTGCATTTTTACTAGCTTCCCATGTTTTGGGAAATATTGACATATTTTATACCTTTTTGTTTTCTGTATATCTTAACTATTTATTGCAGATATGGATAATTTTACTATTTGTCTTTTACTCTTCCTATTAACTTTACATGTAGTTAATTTGATACCTTTATTTATATATGCCTTTATCAATGAGCTTTTTGCTTTCATAATTTTCATGTTTCTAGTGTGTTCCTCTCTTTTTTGCTTAGAGAAGATCCTGTAGTGTTTCTTGTAAAGAAAGACTAAAGTTTTTGTGGTGCTGAACTCTTAGCTTTTGTTAGTCTGTAACACTTTTGATCTATCAAATCTGAATTAAGGCTTTGCCAGGTAGAGTGTTCTTGGGTGTAGGTTTTCACCTTTTATTACTTTAATATGCACCACTCCCTCTGGTCTGCAGGGAGTATGTTGAAAAGTGAGCTGATAGCCTATGGGAATTCATTTGTATGCAACTTGTTGCTTTTCCCTTGCTACTTTAAATGTTTTCTCTTTCTCTTTAATTTTTGTTAATTTAATTATGATGTGTCCTGGTCTGGTTCTCTTTGGGTTGCTCCTGTTTGGGACTCTGTGATTTCTGGACCTAGATGTCTATCTCCTTTCCCAGGTTAGGGAAGCTCTAACTGGCGTTGGATTCAGGAGTGCTGACTGAGGGATCCACAGCATCGTGGAGCTGGTGTCGGTGTGCTGCTGGGGTTCCAGGGCTATGGCTGGCTTACTGGTGGGCAGAGCCAGGACCACAGCGGCCCTGATGTCAGCTCAATGGTAAGCAGGGACAGTCTTTGACAATCTGACTATAGAATTTGGGGTATCTCAAAGCTGGTGTTGGCCCACTAATGGGTGGAGCCAGATCCTGGCTGGCTGGCTGAGGGGCCATGGTGTTTCTTCCGTGGTGTTGGGTTACTGGTGGGCTAGGCTAAAGCCCAGGGATCTCAGAGCTAGTGCTGGCCTGCTGGTGGGCAGGGTGAGTCCTGACATGGCAGACTGCAGGTCTGTAGTGGTCCTGGGTCTGGCATCTTTCCTATGATGGGTAGGGCCAGGAAATTCAAAGGATCCTAGGGCTGGTGCCCACCCACTGGTGTGTGATGCTGTGTCCTGGGTTAGTGCTTACTTACTGGTGGGTGGAGCCAGGTCTTGGGATCTCTCATGCAGGGCCTTAGGGATCCCTAGTGCCAACATACTGGTGTTCAGGGACAGATCGTGGGAACCTCTGATAGACACGGCTGGATCCCAAGGTGGCTTATGGGTTCTTAGGGTAGCTAACCTGCTGGTGGATGGGGCTGTGCCTCTGCCTGTCTAGTTGCTTGACCTGAGGCATCCCTGTACTGGTGCGGTGAGGCTGGTGGTGGTGCTAGGTCCCAAGGATAATAAGCTAGAGGGAGGATTCCAAATTGATGTTTGCCAGTACCAGTGTCCTCATAGTAGACCAGTCTCCCAAAAATGACTACTGCCAGTATCTGTGTCTCCAAGGTAAGCTCTAGTTGCCTCCTGCCTCTCTGAGATGCTCTCCAAGATCAACAGGCAGGTCTCACCCAGGTTCCTTCCAAATTGTGGCTTCTCAGGGCATGTGAGAATAGTTTCTTCAGCCCTCTGGCTTTCTCACAAGTAAGCCCCACTGGCTTTCAAAGCTAAATGTGCTGGAATCTTATCTTTCTAGTGCAGGACCCCTGGACTTGGGAGCCCACTGTAGGGCTCTCACTCCTCCTCCATGAGGAGAATGTCTGTGATTACAATTATCATCCGATTTGAGTGTCACCCACCTGGAGTATGGATGACTGTACATCTCCACCCCTCCTGGCCATCTTGTTGCAGTTACTTCTTGATAGTTTTTGTTGTAGAAGGCCTTTTTCCCTAGTCTTCTGGCTTTTCTCATCAACAGTTGCTCTGTAAATAGTTGTAATTTTGGCGTATCTATGAGAAGAGGTGTTGACCATCTGGTGATGTCCATGTGTAGAGTCTTCTCTTGTGTTGTTGGAAGAGGGTGTTTGCTATGACCAGTGCATTCTCTTGGGAAGACTCTATTAGCCTTTGCCCTGCTTCATTCCATGCTCCAAGGCCAAATTTGCCTGTTACTCCAGGTGTTTCTTGACTTCCTACTTTTGCATTCAAGTCCCCTATAATGAAAAGGACATCTTTTTTAGATGTTAGTTCTAGAAGGTCTTGTAGGTCTTCATAGAACCGTTCAACTTCGGCTTCTTCAGTGTTACTGGTTGGGGCATAGGGCTGGATTACTGTAATACTGAATGGTTTGCCTTGGAAATGAACAGAAATCATTCTGTCATTTTTAAGATTGCATCCAAGTACTGCATGGCGGACTCTTTTGTTGACCATGATGGCTACTCCATTTCTTCTAAGGGATTCCTGCCCACAGTAGTAAATATAATGGTCATCCGAGTTAAATTCTGTATACAGTTAGCAAAAACAAGACCAGGAGCTGACTGTGGCTCAGATCATGAACTCCTTATTGCCAAATTCAGACTGAAACTGAAGAAAGAAGGGAAAATCACTAGACCATTCAGATATGACCTAAATCAAATCCCTTATGATTATACAGTGGAAGTGAGAAATAGATTTAAGGGACTAGATCTGATAGAGTGCCTGATGAACTCTGGACGGAGGTTCGTGACTTTGTACAGGAGACAGGGACCAAGACCATCCCCATGGAAAAGAAATGAAAATAAGCAAAATGGCTGTCTGAGGAGGCCTTACAAATAGCTGTGAAAAGAAGAGAAGCGAAAAGCAAAGGAGAAAAGGAAAGATATAAGCATCTGAATGCAGAGTTCCAAATAATAGCAAGGAGAGATAAGAAAGCCTTCCTCAGCGATCAATGCAAAGAAATAGAGGAAAACAACAGAATAGGAAAGACAAGATATCTCTTCAAGAAAATCAGAGATACCAAGGGAACATTTCATGCAAAGATGGGCTCGATAAAGGACAGAAATGGTATGGACCTAACAGAAGCAGAAGATATTAAGAAGAGGTGGCAAGAATACACAGAAGAACTGTACAAAAAGATCTTCACGACCAAGATAGTCACGATAACATGATCACTGACCTAGAGCCAGACATCTTGGAATGTGAAGTCAAGCAGGCCTTAGGAAGCATCACTACGAACAAGGCTAGTGGAGGTGATGGAATTCCAGTTGAGCTATTTCAAGTCTTGAAAGATGATGCTGTGAAAGTGCTCACTCAATATGCCAGCAGATTTGGAAAACTCAGCAGTGGCCACAGGACTGGAAAAGGTCAGTCTTCATTCCAGTCCCAAAGAAAGGCAATGCCAAAGAATGCTCAAACTTCCGCACAATTGCACTCATCTCACACGCGAGTAAAGTCATGCTCAAAATTCTCCAAGCCAGGCTTCAGCAATACGTGAACCGTGAACTTCCAGATGTTCAAGCAGGTTTTAGAAAAGGCAGAGGCACCAGAGATCAAATTGCCAACAACCACTGGATCATGGAGAAAGCAAGAGATTTCCAGAAAAACATCTATTTCTGCTTCATTGACTATGCCAAAGCATTCGACTGTGTGGATCACAATAAACTGTGGAAAATTGTGAAAGAAATGGGAATACCAGACCACCTGACCTGCCTCTTGAGAAACTTAAAGGCAGGTCAGGAAGCAATAGTAAAACTGTACATGGAACAACAGACTGGTTCCAAATAGGAAAAGGAGTACGTCAAGGTTGTATATTGTCACCCTGCTTATTTAACTTATATGCAGAATACATCATGAGGAACGCTGGGCTGGAAGAAGCACAAGCTGGAATCAAGATTACTGGGAGAAATATCAATAACCTCAGATATGCAGATGACACCACCCTTATGGCAGAAAGTGAAGAGGAACTCAAAGGCCTCTTGATGAAAGTGAAAGAGGAGAGTGAAAAGGTTGGCTTGAAGCTCAACATTCAGAAAACAAAGATCATGGCATCTGGTCCCATCACTTCATGGGAAATAGATGGAAAAACAGTGGAAACAGTGTCAGACTTTATTTTTGGGGGCTCCAAAATCACTGCCGATGCTGATTGCAGCTATGAAATTAAAAGACGCTTACTCCTTGGAAGGAAAGTTATGACCAACTTAGATAGTATATTAAAAAGCAGAGACATTACTTTGCCAACAAATGTCCGTCTAGTCAAGGCTATGGTTTTTCCCATGGTCATGTATGGATGTGAGAGTTGGACTGTGAAGAAAACTGATCGCCAAAGAATTGATTCTTTTCAACTGTGGTGCTGGAGAAGACTCTTGAGCGTCCCTTGGACTGCAAGGAGATCCAACCAGTCCATTCTAAAGGAGATCAATCCTGGGTGTTCATTGGAAGAACTAATGCTGAAGCTGAAACTCCAATACTTTGGCCATCTCATGCAATGAGTTGACTCACTGGAAAAGACTCTGATGCTGGGAAGGATTGGTGGAGGGAGGAGAAGGGGATGACAGAGAATGAGATGGCTGGATGGCATCACCGACTCGATGGACATGAGTTTGAGTGAACTCCGGGCATTGGTGATGGACAGGGAGGCCTGGCGTGCTGTGATTCATGGGGTCGCAAAGAGTCGGACACGACTGAGTGACTGAACTGAACTGAACTGATGAGAAGAGGTAACCTCTGGGTCTTAACCAACTTAGCCACACCCTTCGACACTCATTCTTGTCAAGTAATGTGAGACCATGGGTGCTAAGGTCCCACTAGGTGGATTCAAGCTCCTGCCTCTTAATGACTGCTTGATCTTGAGCAATTTACTTAACTCAACTTTCTTCATCTGTAAAATGGGGTTAATAAAAATTCTTGTAAGTTTGGAGGATTAAAGACGCTCTCAGAAAAAGTCCATGGAATATAGTAGCACAAAATTAATATTATTGCATTATTCTTATTGTTGTTATTTTAAGTATTATCAATCTCTACTTGGTATCTGTAGCATTTCTATCTATGCTTTATTGAAGAGATTACTAAAAGTAAAATAGACAAACATTTGAGCTCCTATTTCTGGTTTTCAGCTTCTGAATCCTACAGCCTAGAAAACTAATTAACTTACTGGCTCAGTGATGGTGCCAACAGGATTAAGTGACATAATCTAGGTAAAGTGTCTGGAGCACTTATTCAATTTTAGTTATTTTCCCCACCCCACCCCTTTTTTCTTTATTGTGGTAAAAAATACATGACATAGAATTTACTATCTTAACTATTTCATGTGTACAGTTCAGTAGTATTAAGTGTATCCTCACTGTTTTGAAACAGATTTACAGAACTTTTTCACTTGCCATATCTGAAACTCATACTAAATAGTTTCTCTTTCTGCTATCCTCCCAACCCCTGGCAACCACCATTCTATTTTCTACTCCTTGATTTTCTGCTATAGATACTACCACGTATAAATAGAATCGCACAGTATTTGTCCTTTTGTGACTGGATTATTTCACTTAATACAATGTCCTCAAGGGCTATCCATATTATAGCATGTGATAGGATTCCCTTCCTTTTTAAAGGCTAAATAATATTCCATTGTATGTATGTATCGCACATTTTGCTTATCCATTCATCCACATTTAGGCTGCTTTTACCTCTTGGCTATTGTGAGTTGTACTGTTATAAATGTGGGTGTATAGTCCCTTTTATCTCCTATACTGATGGCAAGTAATCAAATTACAGGCACATATACTTTGTTTTCATTTTTGCCTTTTCCTAGTTCAGGTAAATTATATTTGAATAACAATAGTCCTACAAGTGTTGTCTTTTTCTTAAGTTAATATCTTAATGTAGACTTCAAAATTAACAAAATCAAAGGCAGAAAAAGAGAAAGAAAAATACTCATTCTGCATTTATCTGTTAACTTGGAGTCATATTTAGCTCTTGCTGTGTGCCTGCCTGGAGAACCCTCCTGTACAGAGGAGCCTGGTGGGCTACAGTCCATGGGGTTGCAAAGAGTTGGACAGGACTGAGTGACTAAGCACGTGTGCTTGTTACTGAGGAAGGAATATAAACAGACTTTCTGTAAATGAGATATACTCCAGTTAACATTATTACTAGAGATGAATAACTGTCAACAACCATCCTATCAGAAGTACAGTCCAATTCTGACTTCTTGTTTAGTATCTGTTTTTACTCCCCCTTAAAACAGTATCTAGCACAGAGAAGGCACTTATCAAATACTCTTAACAAACCTTGAGTGAATGAAGTTTTCATAAGGAAGCAAATCATTTGAACAGGAAACTATTAAATCTCAAGGTGGCAAAGAGAAAAGTTTTATATTGGAAAATTAGAAAGGGGAAAGCATTACTTTCTCAAGGAAAAAGAGCAGTGTCCTGGAGGACTAGTTCAGCAGTGCCTTCCTCTATCAAAGATGATAAGTTAATTTTTAAAAATGTTTCTTGAGTTAAGCACTTTTTCATCAAAGAGCTAAATGTGCATGAGGGATTTTTTTTATTTCATGTGACTTACACAGTCAGTACATATTCTATAAGCTATTGTTGTTGTCTAGTTGCTAGGTCATGTATGACTCTTTGCAACACTGTGGGCTGTATCCTGCCAGCCTCCTCTGTCCATGGGATTTCCCATGCAAGAATACTAGAGTGGATTGCTATTTCCTTCTCCAGGGGATCTTCCTGAGCCAGGGTTTGAACCCCTGTCTCCTGCATTGGCAGGTGGGTTCTTTAACCACTGAGCCATCAGTGAAGCCATTCTATAAGTTATTCTACCGACCTTTAATACTTAAAAGTACAAGATTCTTTATATTCTACCTTGGCTTCTTGTCTGAAAGTCTCCACACCAATAATCAGTTTATCTCCGCATTAACGAATACCTCTACCTGATTGAGCTCATAGACTAGAAACATAAACTCCTTCAGAAAATTCAATTCTACAAATAGTAGCAGCTAGATCAGTTGAACATGCATTCTGAGGCATATTATCTTACTAAGGTACCTTGGGCATGTCAAGGGTAAAAGGTAGAAGAGAACAGCAAAATCAGATTGCAGAAGAGAATCTGTATCATTGTTTGCCCTGCCCTGTCTGTTCTCTGGTTCTTGAATTCAGGGGTTGGGACTTTAGAAACTGTGAGGGTAGAGAAAATCTTCTCTGGATGTTGATATGAAAATATCATAATTGAATTGTAATTATAGTACATTGCCACAGAGTAAATACAGACACAGTCCAGATCTGTTTCTCATCATAGATCTAGTCATTGTGTTGAATAAATGGCTAGATTACCTCTAAAGCCTTTCACTTCACTGTAATGTAAATCTACAATTAAGGAATTTGTCCAAGATGACCATAGCTGGTAAGTGATATCACTAAAGTTCAAGTTCATGTCACCTGATCCCAAATGCAAGAAGTTTAGATTTAAAATAGGTAGATGGTTGAATGGATGAAAGGATACATACGTGCATTTACTACTGAGAGTTTATTTTTAAAAAGGGAGGGGGGCAAATGCCTGATGACAGTTTAGCAAATACACTATCCTTCTTATGAAGTCTGACTCCTCTTCCCCAATTATGTTTCTTTTTAAATATGAGTGCCAGATTGACTATCCAGTTGCCAATGTGACAAACTTAAACATTCCGTGTTCTTTCATTAGCCATTCACAGGTTGCCTGTCCTGTGACCGGACCGTCACACACTCTTGCCCTCTTTGTGCCAAGGCCATCAACATAGTATGCAACAAGGCATCCAGTACCCAGCCTGACAAAATCATCTGGTGCCTCTGGGGAGGGGTAAAAAAGAAGCCAACCAACCACCAACCTTCTAGAAAGGCATTTGCTAACTGCCCACTAGCAATTGTTGAGTGATAACACATGCAGTTCTCCACATGTTTATGCAGAGTCTCAGATTTATCTGACAGTTTTACACCCTCAGGCATGATACACAGTAATTAAAATTAAAAATGT
Source organism: Moschus berezovskii (assembly GCF_049115385.1). Taxonomy (NCBI): domain Eukaryota; kingdom Metazoa; phylum Chordata; class Mammalia; order Artiodactyla; family Moschidae; genus Moschus; species Moschus berezovskii. Next base: position 49,891,355 of record NC_142466.1, on the reverse strand, counting down.
TTTGACAGCCTAAACAAATGGCTATATAAATTAGAAAGCTGTAAAAAGTCATGGTAGCCAAAAATAAAGACATATAGATAAATCATAAAATTATAAACAAGGAGAATGTTTTAATACAGGCATGTTTATTCCAAGACACTTAAAAATACAGGCTAACTTTTGCCTGAAGGAAGATGGTGGTGAAAAGGAATCATGGAAACTAGCAAAACCATTCTTTCCTTCTTAGCTAATCTTTTTTCTACCATTCTCTGGTAACTAAAGAAAGGAAGAAATTTGTTGAGGCTTTCCAGCTTCCTCTAAATCTATAATCAGCCGTAGAATCTCCAAATTTTAAAGCACCTAAATCAGTTGCCTAGAATCTTTACTATTAACCTTCCCAAATGTGTAAAATGATGTGGGCTATATAAAACCTGGCTTGGTTTCACATTTCTCAAATGCATGGCATAAAACGTGTGTTTATGAAATGAGCCAAATATATGATCTGCATGTGAATATAATTCCTTTCAACTAGATCCGCATGAATGTTAAAGTGTCGTCTTTCACTTAAATCTATCAGGTTGATGTCAGAAGAAATCATCATATCATCTGGCCTCAATATTTTTCCATTTCTCCCAACTAAGCCTGCTCACCACTTCCCTAATACATTTAAGTACTAGACAGTTTCAAAAGGGAACAAAAAAATAATTGGAAGTAATCAATGGGATTTTCTGTACCTACCAACCATATCATGTGGATAGTCTTTGTGATACATTTTCAAAGCAGTCCTTTATTAGGCAGAGTTCCTGAAGATTTATTGCCACTTTGTTATTACGTCTCATGTATCCATGTATTAGGAAAGGAGAACTGAGGAAACACCAAAAGTCTTTGTGGCAGTCATTCGAGACCTCCTTGCTTTGTCCTGAACTCTTCCTTTCAGTCCTTTGCCCTCTTAGCTCTATTTCTTATTCTTTATCCCGCCACTACCTCTCTTGACTTGCTATTGCTGTTTGGTCTCCCCAATTTAATGCTCTTTACTCACTCCCCAAAGACAAAGGAATTGGTTCAGATCTGCTTTGCTAGATCACCCCACTGAGAATTGTTAGAGTCCGGAGTCGCCCTTCCCTCAAAGGAACAGAGGACACTCACGATAATGCAAGACACACAGCGAGGTTTATTTCCAGCTAGCTGGGGTCCAAGTGTCCGCCCGACGCAGCGGGTTTCAACAAGGACCCCAGCTAGCTGGAAATAAACCTCGCTGTGTGTCTTGCATTATTGTGAGTGTCCTCTGTTCCTTTGAGGGAAGGGCGACTCCGGACTCTAACAGAATCACCTCAGAGACATACAATCTGATTTCCTTGGTCTAAGCCTCCATTCCACACTGATCCCTGCATAGTCCTACCCCATCTTCAAATGGGGCAAAGAGAATTTTACCCTGATTTTGAAATATAAATACATGATCTTAAAATAACCATGTTTACAATAATCCATGACTGAGAATCTTTACATTTTAGGGTTTCTCAGATGTTTCTGATAAATGAATTTGGGAATTGTGGCAGTTTGTTTTGTTTTAGCAGCAAAGCTGTTTCATCCAGTGAACTCTTTAAAAATGACAATAATTACAACCAGAGAAAACACCTAATATATAAAAAGACAATTCCTGCTAAAACAAGAGCAATATAAGATGAATTAAATCATTTGCTGTTAGAGCAAAGCCTGAGCCAAGGGCAGCAAAATTAGGTGCCTGAAGTGAAGTCACTCAGTCGTTTCTGACTCTGAGAGCGCATAGACTATACAGTCCATGGAATTCTCCAGGCCAGAATACTGGAGTGGGTAGCTGTTTCCTTCTCTAAGGGATATTCCCAAGCCAGGGATCGAACCCAGGTCTCCCACCTTGAAGGCTGATTCTTTACTGTCTGAGCCACCAGGGAAGCCCTTCCTTAAGTGAATGGAACAGATCAAGTCTAAGGCAACAGTCGTTAAGGACAGGGCTGTGTTACAACATCTTTTTGTTTTTAAAGACAGTAACAAACAGACATTTAAAAAAAACTCCCAAATGTAAATGTTAACAATTGAATTTCAAAAACCACTGTCTATCCTTCCTTCGCAAAACAAAACCATCACAGTAGGCCAGAAATGACCCCACAGTCCTCAGTTTGCAACCTGTAATTTAAGCTTTTGTATTAGTTAGCTATTGCTATGAAACAAATTACCCAAGAATTTAGCAGCTTAAAACAGCAAACATTGATCTCACACAGTTTCTAAAAGTCATAAATCCAAAGCTGGCTTACTTTGATGATTCTGGCTCAAGGTCTTTCACAGGTTGCAGTCAAGCTATCAGTTGGAACTAGTCACCTCAGGGCTCGACTAGGGTTTACCCACTCACCTGACTGTTGGCTGGAGGCCTCCATTATTCTGCATATGGGCCTCTCCATTGGCCGCCTGAGCATCCTCACAACATGATCACTGATTTCCCCTAGAGAGAGTAACCTAAGCCAGAAAGCAAAATAGAAGCCATAATTCTCTTCATGACCTAGTCTCAGGTTATCTGTCAACAACTCTGCCTAATTCTGTTCGTCACACAGACCAGCCCTAGTATGATGTGAAATTGGATTTCACAGAGGTGTAGTAGCATGAATTGGGAGTTACTGGGAGCCATATTGCAGATTGACTACTATAATGGGTCAAATAATGGCTGCTCAAATTTGTATTCAGGTTTATACCATAAATCTGGTTCCCTTTTTTCTAGCTCCTTATCTTCATCATTCATTCCTCTTTTCCATCCTCTCTCATCACTAACTTGACTCAGGAAAACCCTACTTTTCTGTTCAATATTCTTTTCAGGCTAAGATTTTTCAGCTAGTTCCTGCACTTCTGTTCATCTAGTCTTGATGAACTGAACTTCCTTTGTATTTAACTATTGGCTCCAACTGGCAATTTGTAGTACCATATGCCAGGGGTCTGTGAGGCAGAGTGTAGAAATTAGAATTAAGAGTTTGCAGGTACTGTGACTCAGACTCCAACACAGTGTTCAGAAAACATTTGTAGAGAATAGAGTGTGTGCCAGAGTCTGTGCTGCTACTAGAGGATTTATAGATAATCCTGATACATCAGAGAAATCATGAATCAGAGGTCTAGGTGGTTAAACAGAGAGTTGGGGAACCAGCCAGGAAGTATAGTAATGGATAGGAAATCATCAAAAGGGTTTTGGAGACACCTGGCAATCTGTGTACAGAGTGGCAGAGAAACAGGAATGCAAACATTGGAAAGAGTTGAGACATAGCACAATTACTAAAGCATATGTCCCAATTGCTCAACATTTGCCTTATCCAGGAGTTGATGTGAAGATGTAAGAGTCCCTGGATCCAAGTGTGAAGAGGGATAAGCTAGCAGCTGTCTGATAGAAAGACCACTGTGACTAGAGTTGAGTTTAGATGATGGTGGACAATTGGCAGTGATTTTGTTTTGGCCCCCACATCTGTAAAATAGAAATAATAGTAAGGTAAAATACTACTCTCTAATATAAAATCAAATAAATACAAGTATATAAGTGAACAAATATATATAGAGAATTATAAAGTGTCGCAGGTTTGTTTTAAAAATTAGTTTAATTCATTTCGTATATGCGAGGCACTCAGAGCAGTCCCTGGTACGCAGTAAGCACTGTATAAGTGAGAGTTACCATCATTCACTAATCAGAGCCTCATTTCCCAAATCCAGGGGGAGAATATTTATAAACCTACGTAGCTTCAAGTGTCTACTGAAGATAATTGGTAAGAAAACAATGGCACAGTGTACTGAGAGGAATGAAAGATGAAGTCAGGCAGAATACTGGAGAAAAATGTATATTTATTTAATTTTAATTGGGAAAAGAAACCCTCTTAAATGCATTAGACATCTCTTTAGTGTCTTAAAGTGTTCTCAATATGGCATGTATTTTTCTTGATTTTACAGGTTATCATTTTTACTGTTTTTTATATTAGAATATGATATCACATTACCTTTTGGAGTTTTTTATTGTATGAAGTGTTGTATCCTGTACTAAATGATCTCAGGCTTCTAAATTTTTAAGGTTTTTATGTTTACTATTATGTCGAAGAGTCAGTAAAACTATACTGCTAATGGCTTTTATCTGTTAGTGCTATCAGAATCCCAAATTCAGGTAGACTCTCCCTTTTTTCCAATTTGCTGCTTCTCTTTGTTCTCCAGTCATCAATGACTGAGATTATTAGGATTATCTGCAAAATATAAGACAGATTCTAACTAAGAACCTGAGAAGTCTTCCTATGAATAAAATATATCTGGTCTTTATTGTATCTATTTCGATTAGGAATCTTTCTTGCCTCTAGGTGACTATAACACTCTGAGGATTTCAAACTGAAAGAGAGGCTTACAAAATAGTAGAAATTGTGGTAGGAATTATTGGGGGAGTACAAATAAAAATATTTCTTTGGAGAAAATGTAGAAGTTTAAGACTCACAGGGAAGCTGCCAACAGTGATTCCCAAATGCTTACAACACTGACCTGTAATTCTTATGACTCAGGAAGCCTACAGAAGCCAATTCTAGTGATTTTAGCTGTCTATAGCACTTCAAGAGTGATTTTCAGAAGACTCGTTGGAATTCATGAGAAGCCCCACAAATTCTTGATTTCTAGAGAATCCCTAGAAGACAAAGGAAGCCACTGCAGATCATCTCAATTATCTACCTATAGCTGCTGCCACAGTAATAATTTCTTCTCTCCTATTTTCAAGTCTTCTAAGATAGTATCCTAAAACCATACACTGAAAGGGATTCTATAAAATGCAGATCCAGACTTCTTCCCTGCAAATGTAGAAAGAATGAGGTGTAATGCCTAGTTTAACGATAGAGAGTTTGACACTGTCCACCCCTTTATCAGCTTAGCAGTTATGCACACCTCTCCACCCATATTTGAAATTTCAAATAACAACATCATGCTTATGGCTAACATATATTGATATAACTATACCTTTAATAACAAAAGATATACTCACTTTATCTCCAAAAATGGAAAACAGACATTTTATAAGTTTATAAATTTTATACTACTTTTGAGTAATTCCATTCTTTTTTCAACGAGTCCTCTTGATATTCTGTAACTTAAAAAGAACACATTATTAATTAATATATAAAAATATATATAAGAAAGCTAAGAACAAACTATGTCTACTGCAGTCTTCATTTCTGAAACTGGTCATGAGACTAGGTTGGTTATTTGTTTCTTCCATGGTTTAGTCTGTATTCTTTTTACTTTAGCTAAAATCAGAGCTGTTCTGACCCATACCTTCATTTCCAGGGCCATTATTGGTTTTCAAGTATTGTATTATCATAGTCTCCCAGTAACTTTTACTCTATACATGTAAATTCCAAGAGTTTCACAAGAGAATATCCTACTTATGGACATAATCCTTCATGTCCCACCATGTAACATTATGAAACCACCCTCATTTCTCTGGCAAAATTGAGTACCATAATGTGTCTTTGCCTGAAGCATCAGGCATTATGATGTTATAGCTAGCAGCAAAAGAAACTCCAGAGTGCCAGCTAATAGCCTCAACTTCCTGTTAACTGCATTCACTACTGTGTTCCCAGTGGAAACACTCCTCTCTTGAGAATTAATATCTTTAAAGACTCCAAAGTCACAAAAACAAGAAGCAAAAAATTTGAAATAGGCAGTTAAGGGACAACAGAGAAAGAAGTCCATTTTACCCCTTCACTCCCCAAATTGTATGTTCTAACTATAGGAAAAACAGCCCAGAAAATATATGGCACCATGTTGTTTTTTTCCAGATCTATAATTGCCAGCCCCATAACTGAGTCTTGAATAGACTGTTCCACTATCCTATCAGGGAAGTCTCTTTGGGGTTATAAGAGAGATAAAATCAATGAATATTGTGGTTGTGCATCTATTCTTTTGTTTTCTTTTGAGTTTCTTTGTTAGAAGCAATGTTGAGTATGATGCCTTGATGGTGAAGAAGATACTCAGTGTATCCATAAAAGACATTGTGGGTAGAATCACTGCAGATTACAGGGAGGATGAGCAAATGGAATTGAGTATCAATTCCAGTGAGTAAAAATTTCATACTTCATGATGGAATGTCCCAATGGTGGCTCAGAGGTTAAAGCTTCTGTCTGCAATGCGGGAGACCTGGGTTCGGTCCCTGGGTTGGGAAGATTCCCTGGAGAAGGAAATGGCAACCTACTCCAGTATTCTTGCCTGGAGACTCCCATGGCCAGAGGAGCCTGGTGGGCTACAGTCCACAGGGTCGCAAAGAGTCGGACATGATTGAGTGACTCACTTTCACTTTTCAAAGGGTTGAACAGCGTTCCCGGGAATTGATGACATTTTCAGCATTCAATATTGTCTCCAGTCTCGGTGTGTTGGGCACTCAACAGTGATTGTTATCTGTGTTGTCAAATCTGTATATACTTTTAACATACCCTTCCTGCAAAGTCTGCTTTGTTCATAAACCCATGACTAGAGAAAGGCTGACTGATATCTATCCCACAGATCTTCTTGTCCACTTGATTAACAAGAAACTCCTTTTCAGGGAAACCTTTGTGTGAAATTCACCTGGATAAAAATATTCTCATACCTAACACCCATTCTCAGATTGTTATTGTTATTCAGACGCTCAGTAATGTCCAACTCTTTGGGACCCAATGGACTGCAGCATGCCAGGCTTTCCTGTCCTTCACTGTCTCCTGGAGTTTGCCCAAACTCATGTCCATTGAGTCGAAGATGCCATCCAACTATCTCACCCTCTGTTGCCCTCTTCTTCTGACTTCAATCTTCCCTAGAGTCAGGGTCTTTTCCAATGAGTTTGTTCTTCACATCAGGTGGCCACTATTGGAGCTTCAACATCAGTTGTTCCAATAAATATTCAGGGTTGATTTCCTTTAGGATGGACTGGTTTGATCTCCTTGCAGTCCAAGGGACTCTCAACAGTCTTCTGTTCACACCACAATTTATAAGCCTGAATTCTTCGGTGCTCAGCCCTCTTTATGGTCCAGCTCTCATATCCATACAGGACTATTAGAAAACCATCAGTTCAGTTCATTTGCTCAGCCATGTCAGACTCTTTGTGACCCCATGGACTGGAGCACACCAGGCTTCTCTGTCCATCACCAACTCCCAGAGTGTGCTCAAACTCATGTCCATCAGATAGTCGGTGATGCCATCCTACCACCTCATCCTCTGTCATCCCCTTCTCCTGCCTTCAATCTTTCCCAGCATCAGGGTTTTTTCCAATGAGTCAGTTCTTCTCATCAGGTAACCAAAGTAACTTCAGCTTCAGTCCTTCCAATGAATATTCAGGACTGATTTCCTTTAGGATGGACAGGTTTGATCTCCTTCCAGTCCAAGGGACTCTCAAGAGTCTTCTCCAGTACCACAGTTCAAAGCATCAGTTCTTCGGCGCTCAGCTTTCTTTGTGGTATAACTCTCACATCCATACATGACTACTGGAAAAATCATAGCTGTGACTGGATGGATGTTTGTCAGCAAAGAAATGTTGGTGGTTTTTAATATGCTGCCTAGGTTTGCCATTGCTTTTCGGAGTAAAAGATGGAGTAACCGTCTTTTACTTCCATGGCTACAGTCACCATCCTCAGTGATTTTGGAGCCCAAGAAAATAAAGTCTGTTACTGTTTCCATTTTTTTCCTGTCTATTTGCCATGAAGTGATGGGATCAGATGTGATGCTCTTTGTTTTTTGAATGTTGAGTTTTAAGCCAACTTTTTCACTCTCCTCTTTCACCTTTGTCAGGTTCCTCTTCACTTTTAGCCCTTAGGATGGTGTTATCTACATATCTGAGGTTATTGATATTTCTCCCAGCAATCTTGATTCTACCTTGTGATTCATCCAGTCCAGCATTTCGTATGATGTACTCTGTATATAAGCTAAATAAGCAGGGTGACAATATATAGCCTTGATGTACTCCTTCCCCGATTTGGAACCAGTCCATTGTTCCATGTCCGGTTCTAACTGTTGCTTCTTGGCCTGCATATAGGATTCTCAGGCGACAGGTATGGTGGTCTGATGTTCCCATCTCTTGAAGGATTTTCCACAGTTTGTTGTGATCCACACAGTCAAAGGCTTTGGCATAGTCAATAAAGCAGAAGTAGATGTTTTTCTGTAATTCCCTTGAGTTTTTTGTGATCCAGCATATATTGGCAATTTGATCTTTGGTTCCTTTGCCTTTTCTAAATCCAGCTTGAATATCTGAAATTTCTCAGTTCATGTACTTTTGAAGCCTAGATTGAAGGATTTTGCGCATTACCTTGCTAGCATGTGAAATGAGTACATTGTGTGGTCATTTAAACATTCTTTGGCATTGCCTTTGGGATTGGAATGAAAACTGACCTTTTCCAGTCCTGTGACCACTGCTGAGTTTTCCGAATTTGCTGTTATATTGATTGCAGCACTTTCACAGCATCATCTTTTAGGATTTGAAATAGCTCAACTGAAATTCCATCACCTCCACTAGCTTTGTTCATAGTGATGCTTCCTAAAACCCACTTGACTTCACATTCCACGATGTCTGGTTCTAGTTGAGTGATCACACCATTGTGGTTATCTGGTCATTAAGAGCTTGTTGTATTTTTATTTTTTTTTTTGCAGTTCTGTGTATTCTTACCACCTCTTCTTAGTGTCTTCTGCTTCTATTAGGTCCATACCATTTCTGTTCTTTGTTGTGTCCTTTGTTGTGAAATGTTTCCTTGGTATCTCTAATTTTCTTGATGAGATCTCTGGTCTTTCTCGTTCTATTATCTCCCTCTATTTCTTTGCATTATTCACTTAAGGAGAGTTTTGTTATTGTTGCTTTTGTCTTTCCTTGCCATTCTTTGGAACTTGCATTCAAATGGGTATATCTTTCCTTTTCTCCTTGGCCTTTTGCTTCTCTTCTTTTCTTAGCTATTTGTAAGGCCTCCTCAGACAACCATTTTGCCTTGTTGCATTTCCTTTTCTTGGAGATGGTTTTGATCATTGCCTCCTGTACAATGTCATGAACCTCCATCCATAGTTCTTTAGGCGCTCGGTCTATCAGATCTAATCCCTTGAATCTATTTGTCACTTCCACTATATATTCATAAGGGATTTGATCTAGATCATACCTGAATAGCCTAATGGTTTTCCCTACTTGAAATAGTTCCAGCCATGGACTTTTTCCTCTATCTTCCTTATCAGTTGCTCTTCAAATTTACATCCTTTCACCATCTGGCTGAACCATTGACTGTTGCCCACAAATTGACATAAACCTTACCTCTGCCTATGTATCTTTCCAGGTAAAGGTAACAACTAGATGTGTCACTGAAAGTTCTGCTGGGAGTATTCCCCTCCAAAATGTCTTTCAGAGTCATTTCAGAGCATCCTTATAAAGCTGCAGCAGTCCAATTTGGAGTTGTGATAACATTCCTTTTGGAATGTTTAGGCCTTTACAATAGTTCTAAATTCACTCCTTCTCATAATTAGTGGCATGAACTTTCCATGGGTTTGAGGGAGAAGTGGCTGTGTTCAATCGTAGTTACCGTAAGAGTCAGCTGCACATGAATTTACTCAGTCCTTAATGAGCCTAGTCTCATATATCGCCTTTCTATTAGGTGATGAACTGCTGTCATGCATGACTGAATTTTATATATCTTGATGGCACACACAACACCTTATTCATGAGCCATAACTCAAGTAGCATGGTCACTTGGTCTTCTGTGGTCAGTTGTTTAGTCTCCAGTATGACCCAGTAACAAACAGGCACTGTGTTTTCAAGATGAGAAATTTTTGTTGCAAAACAGGGCATGTCTTTCTATCCAAATTTTAGAGTTATATATACTCTGTGATTCTCTTAGTAGGTTTGCCAGAAGTATCATATCAAAACCATATAAATTACAGATGATTAGGTTACAGTTTTGTCTAGTGAGTCGTATTGTTGAAATGGGAAATCAGCTTGCACTGCATCCTGGACCTGCTGCAAAATCTCTTCTTGCTTTGGGTTCCCATCACAATTGGCACCACTCGTAAACTAGATAAATACTCAGTTCAGTTCAGTTCAGTTCAGTCACTCAGTCATGTCTGACTTTTTGCAACCCCATGAATCACAGCACGCCAGGCCTCCCTGTCCATCACCAACTCCTGGAGTTCACTCAAACTCATGTCCATCGAGTTAGTGATGCCATCCAGCCATCTCATTCTCTGTCGTCCCCGTCTCCTCCCGCCCCCAATCCTTCCCAGCATCAGAGTCTTTTCCAGTGAGTCAACTCATCACATGTGTTGGCCAAAGTATTGGAGTTTCAGCTTTAGCATCAGTCCTTCCAATGAACACCCAGGATTGATCTCCTTTAGAATGGACTGGTTGGATCTCCTTGCAGTCCAAGGGACTCTCAAGAGTCTTCTCCAACACCACAGTTCAAAAGCATCAGTTCTTCGGTGATCAGCCTTCTTCACAGTCCAACTCTCACATCCATACATGACCATTGGAAAAACCATAGCCTTGACTAGATGGACCTTTGTTGGCAAAGTAATGTCTCTGCTTTTTAATATACTATCTAGGTTGGTCATAACTTTCCTTCCAAGGAGTAAGTGTCATTTCCTGGCTACAATCAGCATCCACAGTGATTTTGGAGCCCAAAAAAGTAAAATCTGACACTGTTTCCACTTTTTCCCCATCTATTTCCCATGAAGTGATGGGGCCAGGTGCCATGATCTTTGTTTTCTGAATGTTGAGCTTCAAGCCAACCTTTTCACTCTCCTCTTTCACTTTCATCAAGAGGCTTTTGAGTTCCTCTTCACTTTCTGCCATAAGGGTGGTGTCATCTGCATATCTGAGGTGGTGTCATCTGCATATCTGAGGTTATTGATATTTCTCCCAGCAATCTTGATTCCAGCTTGTGCTTCTTCCAGCCCAGCGTTCCTCATGATGTACTCTGCATAGAAGTTAAATAAGCAGGGTGACAATATACAACCTTGACGTACTCCTTTTCCTATTTGGAACCAGTCTGTTGTTCCATGTCCAGTTCTGACTGTTGCTTCCTGACCTGCATACAGGTTTCTCAAGAGGCAGGTCAGGTGGTCTGGTATCCCCATCTCTTTCAGAATTTTCCACAGTTTATTGTGATCCACAGAGTCAAAGGCTTTGGCATAGTCAATGAAGCAGAAATAGATGTTTTTCTGGAACTCTCTTGCTTTCTCCATGATCCAGCGGATGTTGGCGATTTGATCTCTGGTACCTCTGCCTTTTCTAAAACCTGCTTGAACATCTGGGAGTTCACAATTCACATATTGCTAAAGCCTGGCTTGGAGAATTTTGAGCATGACTTTACTAGCATGTGAGATGAGTGCAATTGTGCAGTAGTTTGAGAATTCTTTGGCATTGCCTTTCTTTGGGATTGGAATGAAGACTGACCTTTTCCAGTCCTGTGGCCACTGATATGGACCTAACAGAAGCAGAAGATATTAAGAAGAGCTGGCAAGAATACACAGAAGAACTGTACAAAAAAGATCTTCACGACCAAGATAATCATGATGGCATGATCATTGACCTAGAGCCTGACATCTTTCAATGTGAAGTCAAGTGGGCCTTAGAAAGCATCACTACAAACAAAGCTAGTGGAGGTGATGGAATTCCAGTTGAGCTCTTTCAAATCTTGAAAGATGATGCTGTGAAAGTGCTGCCCTCAATATGCCAGCAAATTTGGAAAATATTCAGTAAATGGGTACAATAACATTCCTATGTTGTCTATCTAACTTCCAGAATGCAACCATCTTCACCAGACATTGTGACTCTATATTAGTAATAGGAGATACAAGATACATCAACTTGTCTTTCTCTTTAAATTGAGTGTCTCATTATTTCCTCAATCACTGGACTCCTAAAAATTGCACTGGGGTATCAGGCCCCAAATTTCCCTCAGGTTTATTCTTACCTTCTAACATGCACATATTTCATAAATTCACCCTGAGTACTTTCTACTTCCGTGTCCACTCAGCGTTGTCATCAACCTAGTGGACCGTACGATACCCTGTGAGGTAGTGGTGTGATCAAGTTCATTTTAGACAGAATGAGTTCTTTTAAAACTCTTATTGTGCTCCAGATCATCTGGAAATTGTGTTAAAGTTTTGATTAAAATCTTGTTAAAATTTTGATTCAATAGATCTAGAGTGGGACCTGCATTCCTAACAATCTTCCAGGTGATGGTAATGACACTTTGAATAAAAAGAGACTAATTTCAACAAGAGAATCAAAAAGTTGACATGTTGTTGAGTTGCTAAGTCATGTCCAGCTCTTTGCAACTCCATGACCTGCAGCACACCAGGCTTCCCTGTCCTTCACTATCTCCCTGAGTTTGCTCAAACTCATGTCTGTTGAGTCAGTGAGGCCATCCAACCATCTCATCCTCTGTTGTCCACTTCTCCTCTTGCCCTCAATCTTTCCCAGCATCAGGGTCTTTTCCAATGAGTTGAGTCTTTGCATTAGGTGGACAAAGTGTCCGAGCTTCAGCGCCTAGGACTGCCTGGTTTGATCTTCTTGCTGTCCAAGGGACTTTCAAGAGTCTTCTCCAGCACCACAGTTTGAAAGCATCAATTCTTTGGCCCTCAACCTTCTTTAATCAAAAAGTCGACATACCCCTGAAGAAAGTCACTGATGGTATAATGCTCTCCTTTTCAAGTGAAAGCAAACTGTTTTTGGTGATCCTGTTGATTGCAGAAAAAAGATGCCAAGTCAGTATCTGTATAGCAGTTTGCAAAGTTTGTGTTGGACATGCCCTGATAAGGAGATAAGGAGACCACAGTTGGAACAATTAGTGCATATGTTATGACCTCCTGATTAAGTCTGTGAAAATACACATTCATTCTCCAAGAACAGTCTATCTCCTGCACAAGTTAAATTAGGAGATAAAAGAGAATTAATAGAAATCAGCACATTTCATCCTTCAAATCTCTGACGGTGAAACAATTCTCAGGATTTTCCCTAGGAAAGCAGCAATATTTATGACTTACCATCTTGATACAAAATGTATTCCAGGTGGTTTCACTTGGCCCTTTCCACCATAATAGCCCCATTTCATGGATGGAGTAACTGGAGTATCAGATGTGTGTATTGGGTCAGTTGCCAAGTATATCTGTCCCTTCCTTGCATCTAAAGTGAAAGTGGAGTTGCTCAGTCATGTCCGACTCTTTGTGACCCCATGGACTGTAGCCTACCAGGCTCCTCTGTCCATGGGATTTTCCAGGCAAGAATACTGGAGGGGGTTGCTATTTCCTTCTCCAGGGGATCTTCCTGACCCAGGGATTGAACCCGGCTCTTCCGCATTACAGGCAGACTCTTTACCATCTGAGCCACCAGGAAAGCCCCCTTGCATCTAAAAACTGGAGAAACTGAGAGGAACTGTAAACCGATTGGTCTTACTATAAATGGACTTATCAACTGAACTTCCTAAACACCTACTCTAAGTGATATATCAGGTCTACAAAGATTAGTGTTTGCATTCATTTTTAAGAGGTGTACTCTAATCTCTGAAAAGTCTAGGTAGTTGTTTTCCCAGTACACAGTCACACTAATAAATAGCCACTTTGAGGAAATGCTGAGAGGAAGAAATGTAGATCATACTTGGGACAGTCTTGCAGGGTCCTTCTTCAAGGAGCCTCTGCTTAGCCTTCATTCAGGAAACTGAATGTTGTACTGGCTTGGGAATTGAATGAAGAATTATGCTTTTCTCCCTCTGATATCTTAAGTCAGATCTCTATGCACTAGAACTCAAGGATGTTTTATCTTTTCCCCTACTTCCATGTATTAAGTGCATCTCAATAAGCCTTTTACCAGCTTTTGTCACAGGGATGTCATAACCACTCCCAAAGATTTCTACCAGCTAAATCAAACCATCCTGAATGGGGTTATGGACCCCAACACCTATCCCGATAATAGCATCGATCTTATCATAGGCACTTAAGCCTTGCCACTTAATCATCTCCCATTTCTGGAGACCATCATCCACTAATGAAATTAAGGAACCTTTTTCAGTGGCTGTCTCTTTTGCCATCATATCTGGATTACAGAGAAAAGCCACACAAATTCTTTCAGGGATGCTGGTGGTGCCACTGTTATTTAAGTCATTTCTTGATACCTTAGATAGAAGTGTGCCCTCTTAGCCTTCCCAGAAGCCCAGTGGGCTGTATGCAAAAATTGACATGATAAATCAAATTTATCATTCTAACCTTAAGTTTTTTAATTCTTTTCCCTGCATCCTGCCAAGAAAGTTCTAACAATTCAGACATCCCAGAAAGTGTTGAGTCTTGTCTTTCAGATAACCAAGTACATTTTTAAATACTAGCTTATTAAGATAACACACTGAATGCAAAATTCTATGCTAAGAACATCCATCTTGATAAATTTTACATTTCTTTCTCCCTTATCTTAAAATTCATTTCCCTACACGTTCTCCAGGTTCTGCTGATATCAATAGGCAAAATCTTTCAGTGGAAATGCTCCCTCTTCTACAGTCAGGCATTGCAATCATCTGAAATCTATAGAGATTTGTCTCAGATTATGAATGTGGAAGCAGAAAAGCTGGTAGAGGTGAGTTTTAAGAAGAACTGATATCCTCTTGCAAGGCAGTTGTTTCAGATGAGGTCCTTCAAAGGGCTTTAGGCAAAGGAAGGCTAGCATTCCTCCTGGGGATCTATTAATGAGATCAGCAATCACAAACGCATCCAAGGAAAGAGAAGTCCGTTCAGTCAGCACAGATCCTGTGCCCTCAGGCAGACGTGCCTTAGTTTTCTACAGAACTGATATTAAAAGTTTACCTGTGCTGTGACTAAAATTTATGAACTTTGAAACTAGAGTTAAGCATTTAAATGCTACACTTCCATTTAGTACTAGGTGTCATAAATTTTGCTATTATGCATTTTATTAACATGTTAATTATCTAATAATTGTATAACCTAAAGCAAGGAGAAAACAGTACTAATTGTTTAGATAGATTTATTTGACTCATTGCTTTATTTTGTTTGTAGATCCCTTCTATTATTTATGCAATTTGTATTTAAGTGTTATATATTATACTTTCTGAGAAGTAGCTCTAAAAATTGTATAGTATCTTCTTTCCTGCTTCCCTAAGTCAATACCCTGATTAAATGGCCTTCAACTGAAAGCTAGTGAAAACCCTGGTCTCCTAGTAGATTTCTGAGAAGAGCTCAAATTCGATATGCTTTGGTGATTAGTGAAGAATGCTCTATTTTATTTTGTACTATTCCAATAATGCATTTTAACTATTATGTTAAATAACAAACCATATAATCATATTTGAATCTATGTGAATGCATGTAGCCGTACTATGGACAGAGTTCTCTCTGGAGAGGTACAAAGAATCATCATTTAAACTATCATTTAAATTATTTTAAGATTAACTTCCAAACAGAATAACATTAAAATGCATAATTCTTACCTGCATAATGTTGCTCTGGAAATCACTGTCTCCGTTTAAGAACTACTTCTATTTAGCAAAGATAAAAAATGTGCCTGTGTTTAATTCTCTAGACAGGCCCCAATGAATGTATATGCATGTGCCAAATAAAGAGGCAGCTTCACCAAAGCTAGTTTTTCAGCTTCTATAAGGTTTATTATGCAATGCTAATTCTCTTGACATTAATGCATGTTTATTTATAAGCAACCAAAAATGATTGAAAATAAAAAATGTCAAGTAATGAATTATGTGAAATAGACATTGAAAACGTGAAATGATATAAAACCACATACAAAAAATAATCACAGCTTTTTTTTTTTAAATAGATGCCTGATTGCTTTCACATTCCCCCTGAAGGTTTTCCTTCAGCCTTGAAGGATAAATTACACAAAAGGGACAAGTTATCATGAATCCGTAGGCTGACGTTTTTATAATAAAAAGTGAGAAATGTTTAAATAATACTAAGGGTTGATCAGAGTGACAGAAAACCAGGAGACTAGACAGGGAAGTTTGGTGTGCCATCCTTAATTTGTGTATGCAGAGATCAGGAAATTTAAAACTAAAAACTACATTTTGCTGATGGAAGTTGCTTGTGAAGAGTAGCCCTTCTGGATAAGGTTGCTGCTGCTACTGCTGCTAAGTCGCTTCAGTCGTGTCTGACTCTGTGTGACCCCATAGACGGCAGCCCACCAGGCTCCCCGGTCCCTGGGATTCTCCAGGCAAGAACACTGGAGTGGGTTGCTATTTCCTTCTCCAATGCATGAAAGTGAAAAGTGAAACTGAAGTCGCTCAGTCGTGTCTGACTCTTCGCGACCCCATGGACTGCAGCCTACCAGGCTCCTCCGTCCATGGGATTTTCCAGGCAAGAGTACAGGAGTGGGTTGCCATGCCTTCTCTTCTGGATAAGGTTGCTGCTGCTGCTGCTAAGTCGCTTCAGTCGTGTCCGACTCTGTGCGACCCCATAGACGGCAGCCCACCAGGCTCCTCTGTTCCTGGGATTCTCCAGGCAAGAATACTGGAGTGGGTTGCCATTGCCTTCTCCGCTGGATAAAGTTCAGTTCAGTTCAGTTCAGTCGCTCAGTCGTGTCCGACTCTTTGCGACCCCATGAATCACAGCACGCCAGGCCTCCCGGTCCATCACCAACTCCCGGAGTTCACTCAAACTCATGTCCACAGAGTCAGTGATGCCATCCAGCCGTCTCATTCTCTGTCGTCCCCTTCTTCTCCCGCCCCCAACCTTTCCCAGCATCAGAGTCTTTTCCAGTGAGTCAACTCGTCACATGAGGTGGCCAAAGTATTGCAGTTTCAGCTTTAGCATCAGTCCCTGCAGTGAACACCCAGGATTGATCTCCTTTAGAAAGAACTGGTTGGATCCCCTTGCAGGTTTTCTTAAAATGTTATCTACTGAGTTGATTAATTGACTGCTTGGTATATCAGTAACCCTATGCATATACTTCAACCTGGGAGTTAGAGATTTGGGGAAGGGCATTAGCCTGTGTGTAGATTTAGCTCCTTATAGACACCAATTTTGTCATCTTTTAAAAATACTTATCTAACTGTTTGGCTGCACCTGTTCTTAGTTGCGGCATGTGAGATCTTTTAGCTGTGGCATGTGAACTCATAGTTGGCGACACGTGGGATCTAGTTCCCTGACAAGGGGTCGAACCGGGGCCCCTTGCCATGGGAGTGCGGAGTCTTAGCCCCTGGACAACCAGGGAAGTCCCAACATCCATTATATGTTAATGGCTAGAGAAATCAATGCCTAAATCATCAAGAGTGTGAAAAAGCCTGTGTGATAGTTGAGCAAGTATCTGGAACACAGCTTGTAACCAGGAGTCCTAGTTATCCAGGAAAGTGCTAGCAGTCATAAAAGACAGGTCACCTCTTTAAATACCTCACCTCCACCTGCTTGTGTCTGTGTCTGTATCAGCTGCCTCCTGTAAGGATGAACCACGTGCTTACTTACTGAGACCAGCCCCACCATTGTGCACAGTCCCACCAAATACACTCTCCAGAACTGTCCCCTCTCCCTTGTATCTTTATTTCACCCTCTCTGTGAGATCCTTGGCTTAACTATTAAACCTCCAAGAACTGCATCTTTCTGAAACTCTCCCTTGACTCCACGTTCCCCTCCAAGCTTCTGCCCATCTCTCTGCTCCCCTTTATAACAAAACTTCTCAGAGAGTTGCCTCTATTCAGTGTCTTTACTTCTTCATCTCCCATTTTCCCTTGGGACCCCTCCCATCAAGTCTTGTCCTCATCACTTTCAGACAGACAACTGTTGTCAAGACAACCCCAGGACTCTTTGCTGCCAAACCCAGCAGGATGTTCCTGCGTCTCCTAGTACTGCATCTCCTCAGAACCACACACCCTGCCATGCCCTTCCACACGATGCCCTTTCTGTGGCTGATGGTCAAGGCACCATCCTCTCTGGGTCCTCACTTGTCTGACAAGCCACTTCTCCTCATCTCCCCAACCTCCAACTTTGGAATACCCTGCAGGTTACACCTGAGGCTTCTATATGTAGACTCACTCTTCTGGTGATTTAATTACATTGTCATGACTGCCAAATACTCCCATATTAAACACTCTATCCTGAGCCCCTCCTCTGACCATATTCTCTGCCTCCTTAACATCTATCTCCACTTAGATGTCATCTCAAACGCAACATGTCCAAAGCTACTTGACTTCTCTACAGAAAGCCTCTGCTGCCTTCCCCATTTTAGGGAGCTCAACTCTGTCCTTCCAGTATCTTAGACCAAAAGTTTTGGAATTATCCTTGACTTCTTTCTTTCTTTCCCATCCTCATCTCCATACCATCAAGTTCTGTCAACTCTACCTTCGAAATATTTCAGGCTCCAATCACTTCTCACCACTGCTGTCCTGGTCCAGGTCTCCATCAATTCCTGGACTTTTGCAGAAGTCTCTTAATGAGTCTCCCTGCTCCCCCGACCCCCGTTATTTCCTCTCCTTGGTTCTCCGCATAGTAACCAGTATGATCCTTACAAGCAGTTTGTCAGTGAGTCAGGTCATATGGCTCATTTGTGTGGAACTCTTCAATGTCTGCCACCTTAGAAGTAGACTTTAAGGGGAGGATTCTTGATCAAATGATCTATCAAAGAAGTGCTGTGTGAAGAGAACGTCAGAGGAGAAGGGAGAGCAAGACATGGAAGTGGAGGATGATATGAGAGAGTGTGGATTCAGGCAGTGGCCCACCCTCAGCCTGACCTGACAAGGGAGAGCTCGAGTATACATCTTACCTGAAAGTTGTCTCTACAATGCAGGAAAGCTGGACTTTGGTACTCCTCGGTCACTCATTTATCTGCTTTAGGCCGCTCTTCCTGTGGCTCCTCCAAGCAAACTCCTTCCCTGTTCATTTTCCCTCTGGTCAGATGTTTATACCCGGGCGTCACCACACTCTGCTCCCTCATGGCACACTAGTCTCTGTTCTGATGAACCTTGTCACTGAGGCTTCCTCTGACCATGTGACTAATAGAACAACTCTGTCCCCCTTTGACTTACTTTATCTTTTCCTTAGCATTAGTATCTCTTGATATAAAAATAGACCACGTTGGCCTCCCCAGCTGCAGGCAGGGGCTCTGTTTTATTCGCTGTAAAACCTCCGAGCCTAGCCCAGTGCCTGGCATAAAGCAAACTCTCAGTGAGTAACAAGTGAGCAATAATGATGATGTCATAGAACATCCTAAACAAGAGTAATCTCGGGGACAATGCAGGCCCTCTCTCTTAGGATAGGAAGGCAGATTTATCTACTCTGCTTATGTCAAGTCCTCTACCTAAAATATTATGAAACAGCGTCTTTACACCTCAGTTATTAAAAACACACATACAGTGCCTGTACCACTATTAATTTCTAGCTTACACTGCAGGTTGGTGAATTGTTCCCCTTGACCCTTTGCAGTTTGGACAGGAACTTCTTTCACATACACATGGTTTTTCTGGTGACAAGAGGTCCCGCCACTGTAAAAAAACAAAGGACGGTCAGAACTTATATGGACAAGGTGTCCTGGACACCAGGAATAAACTGCTTCCAGTTTTGACATCTATCCCACTCTCTTTCTTGAAACCTCCAAGATTCTGAAATCAATTATTAGGGACTGGGACGTGAAAACAGAGTGAGGTTTTTTCTCAGCAAACTAAAGAGTCCCCACGCCCACTATCCATGACTCTTCCCAGAATCTTTTCATGTAGACATTACCAAATGTTAAAGAAAAGCTCACAAGAGAGCGCAACATTTTAGTTATCATCATTTATAGATAAGTAAAAAAATTCAAAGCTTGAGGAATGCTAAAGCAAACTAACAAAACTTTCTTTCTGGATAACTAACATTAATCAGTTGTCTTTGAAAGTCAAAAGGAGGACAGAGGGAGCACAGGCTACAAAGCAAGGATCACTCACCCAGAGGGATCCTGAGAGCTCCAGCTGTAAGCTCAACCATGCACTCACATCCAAATAGATGTAGGAAGAAGCACATTCACACAGCCTTTGGGGGGATCTTCATCATGCTTTCATATTTTCCTGTTTTAAATATTGAATGAGTATTCCCACATACAGCGTTCCCTGTAAATTGGCTCCTTTCTCCCTAGAAGTATTTAATTCCCTAAAATGGCATGCTTAAATAAAAGAAGAAATGGTGTGATGGAAAAAATTGGGACTATTGATGGCAATACCAGAGTAAAAGCATGACATTGCCTTTCTTCTGATGTTTGGTTTACAGAACCTAAATACTGCTGCTGCTGCTGCTGCTATAAGATGATGCTGTCTTTTGTGCTTTCTGAATGTGGTGTCATTCTAGACAGAGGTCTTGGTACCTGTTCGGGCTTGAGTCTGTCCAGGCAGGATGACTATGGCAAAATGTCTTGGTTAAAATAAACTAGAGGAAGTACTAAGAAAATTAATCTGTCTTGTGAGTAATAAAGGAACAAAGTACATGTTAGTTTGGGACAAAGTACATGTTAGTTTGCTGGAGCTGCCATAATGAAGGACCACAAATGGCTTAAACCACAGAAATTTGTCATCTCACAGTTCTGGAAGCTAGACAGTCAAAACTGAGGTATTAGCAGGGTTGATGGCTCCTGAGGATGTGAGGGAAAATTGTTTCATGCTTCTCTCCTCACTTTTGGCGTTTTGCTGGAATCTTTGACATTCATTTTGACAGCTTAACTCCAGTCTTCACATGGTGTTCTCTCTGTGTCTTTGTCCCTGTGTCCATATTTCCCCTTTTAATAAGAAATCCATCATATTGATCTATGACCCAACCTTGCAACATCATCGTCCTTGACCATCTTGGAAGTAAGGTCACTTTCACAGATGCTGGCTAACTCCCACATGTTCTGGAGGGTCCTGATTCAAGCCTCAGCAAAGGAGAGCAGCAGACTCTGTGGGAGAGAGCTGGAATTGAACCTGAGAGACGTATTAATTCTGTTCCCCTCATCCTTAAATCTCTTTAGGACATCCTCATCCATGCATCTGTAAGACTATGGGAAGAAGGAGTGGGGCCCACACTCAAAGCAAGGACTCATTCAAACTCTGCATTCAAGCTCAGGTCCTAACTGGCTCTGGAAGCAATGTAAATGAAAGAATATCATGTTCCCAGCCTCACAGGACACCTAGGAAATGGAAATTGAAGCAGTAAGATACACTGAAAGGAATATAAACAAGGAAATGATGTGACCTGATTGCTTTCTTTTTTCTTTGGCTTTTATTATTTTTTTATTGAAGTATAGTGTAAGTGCAGTGTTATACTAGTTGTAAGTGTGCAGTATAGTGACTCATAACTCTTAAAGGTTGTACTCCATTGTAATTGGGCTTCCCTCATGACAGTTGGTAAAGAATCCACTTGCAGTTCAGGAGATGCGGGTTCAATCCCTGGGTTGGAAAGATACCCTGGGGAAGGAAATGGCAACCCACTCCAATATTATCACCTGGGAAATCCCAAAGACAGAGAAGCCTGGCAGGCTACAGTTCACGGGGTCACAAGAGTCGGACATGATTTAGTGACTAAACCACCACCACTACCACTCCATTATAGTTATTATAAAATATTGGCTATATTCCCTGTGTTGTACAATATATTCTTGTAGCTTATTTTATACTTAATAGTTGTACCTCTTAATCCCCTACCACTCCCCCCACTTCCCTCTCCCCACTGGTAACTACTCGTTTGTTCTATCTATAAGTCTGCTTCTTTTTTGTTGGATTTACTAGTTTGTAGTATTTTTTTTTGGATTCCACATATAAGTGATATCATAAAGTGTTATATCTTTCTCTATAATAGAGAATAGAGAATTAACTGACTTATTTCACTTAGCATAATACCCTCCAAGCCCATCCATGTTGTTGCAAATTGCAGAATTTCATTTTTTTTTTTTTAATGATTGGGTAGTCTTCCATTGTATATATGTTCAGGTGGATCCATGATGAAGAATCTGCCTACCAGTTCAGGAGACATAGGAGACATGTGTTCAAGCCCTGGGTTGGGAAGATCCCCTGAAGAGAGAACTGATAACCCACCCCAATATCCTTGCCCGGGAAATCACATGGACAGAAGAGCCTGGTAGGCTATAGCCCATAGGGTTGCAAAGAATCAGATACACCTGAGTGACTAAACACACACACACACACACACACACACACACCTATAGCCCATAGGGTTGCAAAGAATCAGATACACCTGAGTGACTAAGCACACACACACACACACACACATATCTTTTTTATCCATTCATCTAGCTGATGGACGCTGAGGTTGCTTCCATACTTTGGCAGTTATAAATAATGCTACTGTGAATATTGGACTGTATGTATCTTTTTTGAATTCGTGTTTTTTTGTCAGATATATTCTCAGGAGTAGAATTTAATATATTTTACTATGGGCAGATACCAAAACTTAAATAGGTTAGAGTTAAGATTTTTATAATACAAAAGAAGTAACCTACAGAATATCAATATGTAAAAATAATTTGGAATCCTACGAAAACTGAGTCTCTAGCAATCCTAATTGGGATTATCTGCCTAAGTGGGGAAATCAAACAAAAACCCATCCCAGTGATTTCCAGGGTTACCTTAAATGGATCCAGGATAAGTGAATTTTTAGAATTAAGCCCTTTGAAAAGAGTTTAGGTTTAAAAGTTAAAACAGTTTAAATAATTTCTTCTGAAACTAGTAATCCGACTCATGAGTTTCTCTTACACCAACAAGAAGTGTATAAATACCCAGTCGGTGACCCACCCAAGTCTGGCCAGCAAAGGTGGTGTGCAGGCTCCTTGTTTCATGCCTGGCCTTTGGAGATAAACAAATCTCAGCCCCTATTCCAGCCTCGACCACCTCTGAGCCTTGGCCAGGTTGCCTCACCTCTCCAAGTCTCAGTTAGCTCATCTTAAAACAGACGGTGGGTGCACAGTTTCTAGCATCCTGGTGAGGATGAAATGAGATGACTGTATCATCATAAAGAGCTAGGACCTTGCCCAGTGGATTGTGAGAGCTCAATAAACAGTGAGTATCGGTTTTAAAAAGCCTAAGGGTGTGGTTCTTCAGTTTCTTCGACTCCAACAGAGAAAAACTGTGTGATGTATTAACTTCTAAACCGGCACATCCTTGAACACTGCCTTTTGTGCCACTAATGAAAGGACATGCCTTTTTCAAATGCCAAAAGTCCCACAAAGGAAATAACTGGAAATTATATACATCTCCTCAGCACCCCTCCCTTCCAAAAGGAGAACAGCTTTTCATTTATAACCACTGGACATCTTAATCCAAGAAGAATCCTCATCATATTATAGATTGATGTCATGGGAACAAAGCCTATTACGAATCAGTACCACAGTGCATCTTTCCTAGCTGTCCCAAATTTCAAAGGGCTAGATTACCCTGCTGTGTATTTCTTTTTCCAGTTCAAAGCTTCCAAGAAGCTCACAAGAGAAACTGGCCCATATAGTTCAACTAACTTTAGTGAGAAACAGCATGTCCACTGGGTAAATACAAAAATGAGACCCAGACTTCCCAAGGCTCAGGATTTCCATGCTAATTGAACTGTCATAAAATATATACCAAAATAAAGAATGTTTTTATGTGTCATTCTTCATAACACCCATACAGATGAATATTATCCAAAATTAAAGTGGTACAAGGACAACATTTTTTAAATAAATGGGATGAATTAGACATCAGTGTTTTCTGTTATATACATTTAAAGACAGTGTGCTGACTCCTTTTTCTGTCTTACATCTCCTCTGATTCTTCAGTTTGGTTTCAAATATATAGCTGCTTCCTGACTCCTACCAGTTCATTAATTATTGACAGAAGGCTATCAAGAACTCAAAACTCTGTATTAAGACAGTATAGTTTACATTGGAATGCAAATATATTTCTTCACCTCAAAGAGGGCTTGGTTTATTGTCTCAGAATCAAAAGAATATTCTTTTTATTTTTAGTTTTTAAATTTATTTTATTGAATATTGTTTACAATTATTTCTGCTATACAGCAAAGTGATTCAATTATATATATGTATATATATATATAATCATTTTCATGGTATTTCCCACTATGGTTTATTGCAGAATATTGAATAGAGTCCTGTGAGCTATATAGTAGGACCTTGTTGTTTATCCATTCCATGTATAATACTTTGCATCTGCTAATTCCAAATTCCCAATCCATCCTGCCACATCCCTCCCCCTTAGCAACCGCAAGTCTGTTCTCTTTGTCTGTGAGTCTGTTTCCATTTCATAGTTAAGTCTGTGTCATATTTTAGGTTCCACATATAAGTGATATCATATGATATTTATCTTTCTCTGTCTGACTTACTTCACTTAGTATGATAATCTTTAGGTCCATCCGTATTGTAAATAACATTATTTCATTCTTTATTTATGGCTGAATAGTATTCCATTGTATATGTGTATGTGTGTGTACAATGTGTCAGCAGACACTTAGGTTATTTCCATGTTTCCATGTCTTGGCTATTGCAAATAGTGCTGCTGTGAACATAACGATGTTTGTTTCTTTTTGTATTGTACTTTCATCTCGATATATGCCCGGAGTAGGATTGCTAAATCACATGGAAGCTCTATTTTTAGCTTTATGAGGACGCTCCATACCCGTTTTCATAATGACTGCACCAATCTACAAAGAATATGCTTTCTTGAGGTAGCATTGAGTTGGTTGAATTACTAGAAGGGTTTGGTTTCCAAAAGGCTTACAGAACGGTTTCCTTTGCCTGAACAACAATTGGTATTAATGTTTTCTGGGCACCTTGGGTAATGCAAAGACATTAAGACACAATGCTTGCTTTAGGAACCAATTAGTTAAGTAGGATGGAGAGTTTAGAGACCACAAAGACAACAGGTAGTGTATGGTAAAGATTATTTCTGGGCTGTAGTGGACACTGGGTAGTATTCTGAGCCATGAGGCAAGCTTCAGACTGGAGGGAGTGGAAAGGGTTAAACATTTAGGGTTGAGGAAGAGTGAATGTCCTGAGCCACGCTGTGGATATGGATATGACCTAGATACAGATGAAAAGAGGTGAGAAGTAGCCTGCCTTGGAGTGTTTAGCGGACACCATTGATGTTCTGCCTTGCATGTTCTTGACCTTCCTGAGTTCACCCACACCTGTGGGAGACAACTCCTTACACCCCAACCCCACTTCAGCTTCCTGTTCTCACTGCTTCTCTGCCTAAGAGGAGAGTTGGCAAGAGGGCAGCAGGTTCAACCTAAACATGTAAAAGTGTGTCTGTGCTGAGGAGGGTGGGGCTTAACGCCCTCAGAGTAAACCTTAGCCCAGGGAAGATGGAGCCCGTGAGTAAATGTCCTCTGATGTGGTGGTTCTGAAGCATGTTCCTCTTCACTTTCCCAGGAGATTTCAATGGGATTGAGCCCCAGGTGCCCACAACCATAATCCCATTGGTAACTAAATGTTGACTTTCCTCCCTTCTTTCTTTGTTCTTCATAAACTAGAGGCTCCCAAGTCTTTGTCTCAGCGTCTGTTTAGGGGGATATTGAGGCAGAGTCCGATGGGATGAAGGATGATGTTCGATGATGTGGTCCCTGCAAAGGACACTGGAAAAGTTTCTGCTGCTTCTCAGTATCATCCGCACTTCAGCCATAAACCACCGGCTTGCAGTTCCCCTACTGTTCACACTTGCTCACACCATAGGTCCTTCGCTGGTACTCTGCCTATCAGGAGAAATAGTACCCATGCCTGTTCACCTCCAGTCGGCCTATGGAAGTTGCTGTTTCTCTCTCCAGATTTAGACCATACCTGGACTTCTCTGTGCAAACTCTCCTCTACTCCACTTCGTCAGTCTCTTATAGAGCTGGGCATACATTTCTCTTTATACCCATGATCTGTCATAGCATTTAGTACATGATTTGTAGACAGCTGGTCTACCTAGCTGTCTGTGACTTAACTGAGAACTCCTTAAGGGCAGGTTGGGGTTTCTTCCTTGTTTTCTCTGAATTCTTAGAACCTAACCTATCCAATACCATACCATGAGTATGGTAAATAAACAAATGCTCAATACATGTTTTTTTCTTTTGAAATAACAGTGCCCTAGATGGCACCCAGTGACTCCTGGCTTTGTGATTTCCAAGTGAGAATCTCTGCAACTGGATTTTATTTTCAGAGGTCTTTGCCCTTATTCTCAGCCTAAACTTCTTAGGCCTGGGAATAGAATTTGGTTAACCTCCTAAACATGAGAGAAATGTATTAATCTGCTGAGGCCAGATTAATACTTCTACCCCTCACTCCATTCTGGCAGAAATACAGAAAAAGCCTACTTGTTTATCTTCACTCTCACTGTGATAGTAGATCTTTTGGGGAGCTACGGTTTCCCTTTTACAACATATTTTCCCATGATAACCTCTTTCTCAAATTTCCAGCTGCTTTTGTTCACATTTTAATGCCATTCACTTCTTTTTTCTCATCTCATCAATTTGATTCTTGTAGATTGTTCCTTGTCTTGCTTCTCTCCAGAGTCAGAGCCTTTTTTTCATTCAAGTCCCTGAATTCATTTCCTGTTTGGTGCCTAAGTAGACTAAGTGAAAGTGAAATCGCTCAGTTGTGTCCGACTCTTTGCAACCCCATGGACTATAGCCCACCAGGCTCCTCAGTCCATGGAATTTTCCAGGCAAGAGTACCAGAGTTGGTTGCCATTTCCTTCTCCAGGGGATCTTCCCAACCCAGGGATCGAACCCCAGTCTCCTGCACTGCAGGCAGACGCTTTACCGTCTGAGCCACCAAGGAAGCCCTAAAAGCTCCAGCAAAGGCGAGGCCTCACATGTTAAATTCCAAAATCCATCCACCAGTCTTTGGCTGGCTTATATTGGATCCACTCTCCTGTTTTTGCCTACCTGTCCAGGTGTCCCACCTTTGTTTTGGAATCTTGCTTTTGCTTTTGCTCCCTCTTTCCTTTTCTCTCCGCCCGTATATGTAGGATCCCCAGCATTACTTTCTCAGTCTCTGCTTCTCACTATCCAACAGCTCCTATGCTCCTTCAGTGCTTTCACTGCCCCTGCCCACCAGTCAACTCCCTTTATCGTCTCTAGCTCTAAGCTTTTCAACAAAATTCAAGTTCTGCCATCCACCTTGCTCTTGAGTGTCTGCACTCTGTGTTCTGTGAGTGACTCCAACTCATATTAAGAATTTACCCATCTTCCTTCTTTTCCAGCTTCTACTTTCTTGATCACAACCATTGTAGTCATTGCCGATTCTTTCCCTGTATTTCCTCTCAGAGTCAATCAGATACAAAGTCATAACGAACTTACCTCCAAAAGCTGATAAACATTCAGATAAACTGCTTTATTCTTACTACTGCTGCCATCTTTAAAGACTTTCCTGAACCTTGTTTGGAATCACTGCAATAGCTTTCTGATTCATCTTTCCACTTGAATCTCCCCTTCATCAGTCTACTCACTCCTTGCCACTAGGTGAATTTGTTAGTGCCATCATTCACAATTACATAGCAGTGAGAACCCCTGAGTGGAAGTCTAGAAACCTCAACACTGAACAACTAATAATCTTTACCCTCCGGAACTTCACTGCACCATCTTTAAAATGTGAAAAATGGGCTAAATGACTTGTACATCTCTGTCTTGCTCTACAGTTTTTTCAGTGCATTTATTAGGATATAATTTACATACTTCATAAAGTTTACTGCTTAAAGTATAAAATATTTTTTAACATATTCACAAGTTCTATCATCTAATTTTAGAATATCTTTATCAGCCTTAAAGCAAACCGTTAACAGTCGCTCCTCATTTCCCCAACCCCAGCCTCCAGCATGACGCAACTGCTAATATATTTTGTCTCTATAGGTTTGGCTGCTGTGTACATTTTATACAAACATGAACAAACCACATGTAGCCTTTTGTGTCAGGCTCCTTTCACTTAATGTTTGCAAGGTTTATCCCTGCTGTAGCATGCATCAGTTCAGTTCAGGCACTCAGTCACGTCTGACTCTTTGAGACCCCAGGGACTGCATCACAGAAGGCTTCCCTGTCCATCACCAACTCCCGGAGCTAACTGACACTCATGTCCATAGAGTTGGTGATGCCATCCAACCATATCATCCTCTGCCATCTCCTACTCCTGCCTTCAATCTCTCTCAGCATCAGGGTCTTTTCAAATGAGTCAGTTCTTCTCATCAGGTGGCCAAAGTATTGGAGCTTCAACTTCAGCATCAGTCCTTCCAATGAATATTCAGAACTTATTTCCTTTAGGATGGACTGGTTGGATCTCCTTGCAGTCCAAGGGACTCTCAAGGGTCTTCTCCAACACCACAGTTCAAAAGCATCCTTTCTTCAGTGCACAGCTTTCTTTGTCATCCAACTCTCACATCCATACATGACCACGGGAAAAACCATAACCTTGACTAGACGGACCTTTGTTGGTAAAGTAATGTCTCTGCTTTTTAATATGCTGTCTAAGTTAGTCAGCTTTTCTTCCAAAGAACAAGTGTCTTTTTTATTTCATGACTGCAGTCACCATCTGCAGTGATTTTGGAGCCCCCCCAAATAAAGTTTGACACTGTTTCCACTGTTTCCCCATCTATTTCCCATGAAGTAATGGAACCGGATGCCATGATCTTAGTTTTCTGAATGTTGAGCTTTAAGCCAACTTTTTCACTCTCCTCTTTCACTTTCATCACGAGGCTCTTTAGTTCCTCTTCGCTTTCTGCCGTAAGGGTGGTGTCTTCTGCGTATCTGAGGTTGTTGATATTTCTCCCAGCAATCCTGATTCCAGCTTGTGCTTCTTCCAGCCCAGAGTTTCTCATGATGTGCTCTGCACATAAGCTAAATAAGCGCAATGACAATACACAGCCTTGACGTACTCCTTTTCCTATTTGGAACTAGTCTGTTGTTCCATGTCCTGTTCTAACTGTTGCTTCTTGACCTGCATAGCGATTTCTCAGGAGACAGGTCAGGTGGTCTGGTATTCCCATCTCTTGAAGAATTTTCCACAGTTTGTCGTGATCCACACAAAGGCTTTGGCATAATCAATAAAGCAGAAGTAGATGTTTTTCTGGTATTCTCTTGCTTTTTCAATGATCCATCGGATGTTGGCAATTTGATCTCTGGTTCCTCTGGCTTCTCTAAATCCGCCATGAACATCTGGAAATTCATGGTTCACATGCTATTGAAGCCTGGCTTGGAGAATTTTGTGCATTCCTTTGCTAGTGTGTTAAATGAGTGCAATTGTGTGGTCATTTAAACATTCTTTGGCATTGCCTTTCTTTGGGACTGGAATGAAAACTGACTTTTTCCAGTCCTGTGGCCACTGCTGAGTTTTCCAAATTTGCTGGCATACTGAGTGCAGCACTTTCACAGCACCATCTTTTAGGATCACATTTTTATGGCTGAATAATATTAAATTTATAGATATACCACATTTTATTTATCCATGAATCAGCTGATGGACATTTTTATTTCTGCTTTTTGGCAATTAGGGCTAATACTGCTATGACAACTGTAAAATTTTAGACATTATTCTTATCATAACAAGAGAGAAACGGAGTAATATTCCATTTTTCATTATTCTTTACAGATAAGCTGTAAAATACTGTTTTTACACTGGGATGGGGAACTCACAAAGGAAAAATCTACTGACAAAAGTCTGAGAAGGTGTCTTACCCCCCACACATGAAAAAAAAACTTGAAGAAGTTTGTTACTGCTTTCAACTGTGTAGCCATGTCTATTAAAAGCCACTTGTAAATAGCTAACTTCAGCTCTGGCATGCCATAGATTAGCCATATTTGTTTTCCAGGGAAGATTATAAATAGAGGGGGAAGGGGGGAGTGAAACAGAATGTATTTTGCAAATGAGCCCAGATGGAAAACTAACAGATGGCCATGCACTGTATTTTGTGTGTTCAGACCTACATTTAAATTAAAAATTTTCATAATTATGATTAACGTCTGCAGCAACACTAGTTTTCCTGTGGCGGCATCATATATCATGTATTGGAGGTATTGAATAGAACATTTTCATGAAAAGGTTGCAGACTTTATACAAATTTTGGTACTTGCCTGCCCTACACTTAAGAAGGAAACAAAACAAAACCTCACTCAGCAATGACAGAAAGTGCTGAGAAAACTTCAGTGCAAGTGGACTTTCTATAATAAGCCCGTCTGCCGCCATCTGGCTTTTCCTCCCATGTTAAAACTCAAAGCCAGTCATTCTGTGCAGAGGGGAAAATAATGGGCCCTTATTTGCATGGCTATATTTTTTTTTTAGATTCTGATGTGAAGAGTTTTCTTTGGGATCACATGTGGTTTTTGATTTTCATCAACATAAGCATTATTTTTTTTCTAATGGTATCTCTCTCATCTTATAAGTTACCCAGCTTCATTTCATTTGCTTCTATCCTTTTCCCCTTGCCCTTGGGGACTTCTTATTTTCCCAGTCTTCTTAGAAGTGGGCAGTGTTGAGGAAGGTCTATGAAATTTCAGTCCTCACAGAATCAGGACTCAGGAGTCTGCACAGTAAAGCCTGATTGGCTCTTTCTAGAGCTTTTGGTCAACTGGGTGGACATTGTGTAGACTCGGATTCTAGATGTATAAAATAGGGGACTCTCACTTCTCTTCATGAGGTGTCTAACCTACTCTCCCTGTTTTTAGTCTGCCATGGTGCTCTGCTCTGGGATGTATCGAGGCTGCCTCCCATTTGGGTGGTTCCTTATTCTTGCCTGCTGCTCCTCTGACATACTCTTCACCTCATGTTGGATTTTTACCTCCATCACAACGTCACAACTTGGCCCATTTTTGACTTACAGCTCTGTCTGAATGTTGACATTTTGCCTTGAGCCAATTACTCCTTCCTCGGCATACTTTTTGTTTCTGTGTATGAGAAATATCATACCCTGTTGTGCTTGTTACTTGACTCCAATGCAATGCAGTCCTCAAGCTGACTCCTCCTAGGTCCTCTAATGGCCAGGTTCCCCTCTAGTGGAGCTCCAGGAGGGTATTTTTCTTTACGGATTCCCTGCAGCTGCTTCATTTTGACCAAAACAGCAAATAATATTGAGAAACATTCTGAATTCTTGTGGTGGTAAGACCCAAGGTTTACAGCTGGGACACTAGTTCATTTATATTAACAACATCCATTGAGTCTGAAAAGTGGAGTTGAAGAAACTTATTTTAGATAATTTTCAGCTTTTCAAGAAGTCATGTGAAAGGATGGAGGTAGTGATGGGGAATAAAACCAAGAAGTGGTGGTCCAGCCCTTTGATTTATGCTTTCTGATTTTTCATTAGAAATTTTATTCTCTAAACACACTAGAGAGGAGAGTATAGGTAGAAATGGGAGTGTGGACAGCACAACTGCTTTAGGATATTTAACATGCAATTTGGAAAAGTTAAGCCAAAGTTTTGAAAACATCATCATCTTCTCCCTTTTCCAGGTTCTCAGGACAAGTCTGAGGATCTGAAAAGGAAAAATGAGAGGGCCTCAACAGCAGCTGCCCATTTATATGTCAAATTAGCACCTTTGTTCTATGAATATTTTAAAATATCATATGTGCCTATACATTGGAGAATGAACATATTATTATGCCAGAAAAAAGAAGTCTCAAAAGAGCTGCTGAGCACTTAACAACATCACTAATTACTTGTGTAATGTTTGGCAAACAGTCAAAACCAGAATTTTTTTCTAGTAAACATATTTTTACACATTTGTCCTTCCTACAAAAATAACCAGTTGAGATGCATATATTTTCACTTGCACATGTTTGCATTGCTGAGGCGTAAACCAATCCTCCCTTAAAAGGTTCATTTCAAAGTTATTAGCTAATTCATAAGCCCAGCAAACCTGGAGGCCTGCGAGCATATGCTTTGCATTGAAACACC
Source organism: Moschus berezovskii (assembly GCF_049115385.1). NCBI lineage: Eukaryota > Metazoa > Chordata > Mammalia > Artiodactyla > Moschidae > Moschus > Moschus berezovskii. Next base: position 49,859,544 of record NC_142466.1, on the reverse strand, counting down.
AACTTGGTAATCAAACAAGGAGCAATCTAATATGAGCTTTCAAGGCAGGTGAATTTGACTGTAAATCATGGTCCTGCACATAGGTTTGTATTTTCTATTCTTAATTACATCTGTGCAGATCTCCATTTGTTTATGGTTGCCTAATACAGTGAGTGGGCTATTTGCATTCCCAGAGGCATGTTACCGTGGTGTGCACTTCTCTGAGAGAAAAAAAAAAAAATTTGCTCAACCATTAATTCTAATATTAAGTACAAAAAAAAGATATAGAAGTAAATGCTCTTCAATTCAGCAAATGCTTGTGGAAGACCTGTGCACAGTGCAAATAGGAAAGCATAGGAAATCCATTTCACCTAAACTCAATGAAGCTCAATATCCTCATCTATAAAATGGGAGTAATAGCAGGGAAAAAAAGAAGTATTCATTCACGTGCTATATGAATATGAGTAAGAGGTAGTAAATTGCAATCCAATACTTTCTGTTTTATCAGCATCACTTAATTACAGGTATTTTTCTGTGAAAGACTTTGTGAGTGTGATGGGAACAAACACAGAGGCAGTTGCTTTTACATTCAAATTACCTATTTTGTTTTACTTTTATCCATCTTATATTATCTGAGAAAGGATTTATGATGACCAGTACCAGTCGGTAGTGTGTGTGATGTACCAGCAATATGACCTGGGAACATGTCTTCTATCTGGGAGATGCTATCAGTTTGTGAAAACAGAAGGAAAGCAGGGTGCTGACTAGCTCTACATAAGCTTGTTATTTTTGTTTAGTCACTAAGTCATATATGACTTTTTGTGAATCCATGAACTGTAGCCCACCAGGCTCCTCTGTCCAGGGGATTTCCCAGGTGAGAATATTGGGGTGGGTTGCCATTTCCTTCTCCAGGAGATCTTCCCAACCCAGGGATCAAACTCGCGTCTCTTGTTGGCAGACGGATTCTTTACCACTGAGCCACCTGGGAAGCCCACATAAGTTTAAGGAAAGTTTAAAAAAAGAAAAGACAGCTTTCATATTGCTTCTAGGTGACTCTATGGGTTTCCTCAGATAAGAAAGCAAAGAACACCAACAGATGACTCCCACGGTATTGAAAATGGCATGTCTAAATGTAGCCTCTCTGAGACTGTATCTGCCTGAAAAATGGAAATCTACATGTCCTACCTACCACACAACATCCTTGTGAAGATCCAAAACCCATACCGTTTGTCAAAGGCCTTTATAAATACCGACCAGCCAGGTCTTTGTTATCTTCCTGTTCATCTGAGTTTAGGAGATTAGAAACCAGGTATTAAGGAGCATCAGTAAATATCCTTCCTCAAAGGAATAGGAATAAGTGAATAAGCTGAGAGACATCTTAAGCTCCACCTAACTTTGACATTTACATCCTAATTATTGTCAATGTTGTCTCCTCATGGCCATCTGAGTAGTGAGGGTGATGTATAATGGCAAGATTGAAGCCGGATCATGCCTGTCAGAAATAGAACAAGAAAGGAAAAAGAAGTTGTCTGAGTCAGTTCAGACCTCCAGCTCTTCCTCTGTAACACGATGCTGAGTGGGATGTTCTCTGAGCACTCTTCTGACTTCAGTAGTCCCTAAATCAGAGAATAAGTGAGTGACGGTTTAAGTGTGCGGAGGTGAGTGATGGCATACTAATATCACGGGGACCTTCTCTTCATTATCATGAGGGGTGAGCATTAGAAGATTCTCTAACACAAGGCAGTTGGAAGCTGTGCTCTATGGCCTGAGGGTCGCCTTGTCAGATGGCCATGGAGGGTCGGAGAAGCTTGTTCTGAAAAGCCAGGTCTTTTGTAGGCCCTGCTCATAGGCTCAGAACCCACCATTCATTAGTCCCTTATCAGTGTCACTAGTTTCCTTCATATGCACTGCAAAAGTGTGATTTCCCCAGGTAACCCCAGTCACTGTAGTGACAGAGAATCTTATTTGCAATAGCCTTTCAAGAGTGTTTCAGATTAGAAGTGACCACAATTTATGGTCTCAGAAGCCACAGGCAGTTGACCTTCTCCATTTAAGAATCTCGCTTGAGAAAAGCCAGTAAATACTTCTATATCCTTTTTTTTTTTCCTGTGTTTCTCTCATCTGTCCATATTCTTTCCTTTATTCAACCACTCATTAACTTATTAAATAATTTCTTTATTAACTTTCTTTCTAGAGAGCCATTTGCTATTGAAACCTCAGTCAGGTTAGTAATTGCTGATTGACTGGAGCCCCGGGCCATTTTAGGAAAATGGTCCCCAAAGTGGCTTGCTCTTGCCAGAATATAAAGTCCTAATTAGAAATGTAATTCTGAATTGAGCTGAAGACAAAGATGTGGGTAAGAACACTATTCCTTTTAAGAACCAAGAGGTTAAATAACTTGCCCAGAGTCCCTGTAAGTGGCTGGGTTGGAATTCAAACCCCAGCCTTCCTGACACCAGATCCCATATTTTTCCAGTAACCCTCACTGTCAACAGGGATGGAAATTGTTCAGGAAAGCAGCCGCTCACTCAGAGCTTCCCTCCTGCCTGCAGAGTTTCCAAAAGGCTCTGCATCCTTGTACTTTTTAATCCTGGGGATACTCTTCATGATTGAATCAGTACAGCAGGAACTGAGTCTTAGGTCCCAACCTGCTGGCCTCAGCATCTTTATAAGCCCCCCATTCTATAGTCACTTCATTACATGGTCAAGATTGAACATTTCTCTACCTTCTACATGCAGGATAAGTTGATTTCCTGGGAAATCATGATAAAGGGGTGTCATAACAATATAATGTGTCTGATGCACTTAGTACTTGGAGGGTTTGTAGGACTGGATATGCATGTCCCTAGAGTTTCCCCCCTCTGTTGTCTGAAGGCCTCAGTTCTTGGGTAATCTTGGCAGTGGCAACAGAAACCTTCACTGCAAAACACAGGAAATCCTTCTATTAATATCAAGTAGCAGAACCGAAGATGCCTACCAGTAGCCCGGTGTGTTGGAGAAGGCAATGGCAACCCACTCCAGTACTCTTGCCTGGAAAATCCCATGGATGGAGGAGCCTGGTAGGCTGCAGTCCATGGTGTCACTACAAGTCGGACACGACTGAGTGACTTCACTTTCACTTTTCACTTTCATGCATTGGAGAAGGAAATGGCAACCCACTCTAGTGTTCTTGCCTGGAGAATCCCAGGGACGGGGGAGCCTGGTGGGTTGCCGTCTATGGGGCCGCACAGAGTCAGACACGACTGAAGCGACTTAGCAGCAGCAGCAGTAGTAGCCCTGTGTGTAATCAGGGCTGTGGGTTGTGCAAAGAAACTTCTATTTCTTGAGAATTAAATGGCCAGGTATCTAGTTGTAGTCTGACATTCACTAAAATAGGTTCTGTGTGACAGGGCTTTTTAAATGCTCTCGGGTATTTTTTGGGTTGCCCTTTCCCATTTTATTTTGCCAGAGATTGCTTTATAGAGAGAGTATAAATCTCAGATAACTGACACGTGTCTGAGAACTCTCATCTCTTTCTATTCTAGAAACTAACAGAAAAGTTTCAGCTCTCATATGCTGAGCTTGTGAGAAATAACTTCAGTTAGCATCATGTCAGGTTTTGGAAGCTCATGTGTTGCCAAACCTTTGCAGAAAAGAAGTAGGATGGCATTATGTATTATGTTCTTGGTTGGCCCTGGTTATGGTTGAAACATTCAAGCCAGATCCATGTGGCCCATTCAGGATGACAGCTGTCTATACCTTTCTGTTCATATCTAAGTATCTTGGGTAAATATCTCCTCCACTTCATTCACCTCTGAACTTTTCTTACCAGAGACTTGCTGTCTGCATGCTAATCCTGCCAGAAAGCAGGACTGTGATGTTTACTTTTATGTGTCAGTTTCACAGGAATAGGGGCTACCCAGACATCTGATCAAACGTTTTTCTGGATATGCAAGTGAGAGTGTTTTTGGATGAGATTAACATTTGAATCAGTAGGCCAAGTAAAGCAGATTCTCCTTCCTCATTTGGATGGGCCTCATCCAGTTAGTTGAAGGCCTGAATGAAACAAAAAGGCTAACCCTCCTGGAAGTAAGGGGAACTCCTCCTGCCTGACCACCTTTCAAGTTAGGACACAGCATTTTATTTTATTTTGATTTTCTTTTCAAAAAATTGAATTATAGTTGACTTATAATATTATGTTAGTTTCAGGTATATGACATGATAATTCAATATTTTTAGTTAACACTGTATACAAAGTTATTATAAAAATATTGACTATATTCCCCATGCTGTACATTACATCCTTGTAACTTATTTATTTTAGACTTAGTAGTTGTGCCCCTCCCCGACCCATCTCTCCTTTGGTAACCACCAGTTTTTCCTCTGTATCTGTGAGTCTCTCTCTCTCTCTCCGTTTTATTTGTTCATTTGTTTTATTTTTCAGATTCCATGTATAAGTGAAAGATAATAGTATTTGTCTTTCTGTCTGACTTTCCACTAAGTATAATACCCTCTGGGTTCATCCATGTTGTCACAAATGGTAAAAATTTTATCCTTTTTTATGGCTGAATAATATTCCATTTGTGTATACATCACATCCTCTTTATTCATTCATCTGTTGAGGGACACTTAGGTTGCCTACATATCTTGGCTATTGTAAATAATTCTGCAGTGAACATTGGGGTGCATTCTTTTTCAACTAGTGTTTTTCTCTTCTTCAGATGTATACCTAGGAGTGGGATTGCTGGATCATGTGATAGTTCAATTTTTAATTTTTTGAGGATCCTCCATGTTGCTTTCCACAGTGGCTATACCAATTTACACCCCCACTAATAGCACATAAGGTTTTCCCCCCATTTTCTCCACAACCTTGTCGTATAATACATGGGGACATAGGTTTTTTTTTTTTTAATGCTATTAGACTCAAACTGAAACATTAGCTCTTCTAGGTCTTCAGCTTACAGATCTCGAGACTTGTAAGCTTCCATAATTGTATAAGCCAAATCCCTTATAATAAATCAATATCTCTCCATCTTTCCTATTGGTTCTCTCTGAAAATTCTATGTCTGAAAGACATACCTCTTCTCAGCTATTCTCCTCTTAGAGAACAACATTCACAGGTCTCCCTCCTCATTCTCCTCTTCTCTGGAGTCCTAGGGCTACTGTCACAAATTAACAAACTGAGTGTGGTAGAACAACAGAAATTTACTTCCTCACAGATATAGAAGCTAGGGGTCTGAAATCAGATGTCACCAGGGCCAGGTTCTCCCTGAAGGATCTAAGGAAGGATGCTTTATTGACTCTTGCAGATTCTGATAGATGCTGGAAAAACTTGGTGTTCCTTGGCTTGCAGCTGCATTAGGAATTTCTGCCTTTGTCTTTGCATTACTGTCTTTTCCCCTCTGTGTGTCTAATTTCTCTTTTTTAAGGATATCAGTTTTTGGATTAGGGACTTGAATTCAATATGATCTCATCTTAACTAAATACAACTGCAAAGAATCTTGTAGACTATTTCTATTCCCTATGAGAATTCTCTCTTATACAAGTATGCACAACACACACCCCACCCTCGAGATAATATTCACAGAACCAGCTGTGATACATGCTTGTACATAGAATAGGAAGAATATAAAACAAAGGGAAATGATAGATGATAATTTCTCAAGATATTTTACTGATTCAGTGGTAAGAAGTGTCTACTGTTAGAAAGCATTGTACAGTATAACACTTATTTGGACATGCTCAGAAATGACTCCTGCCACAAAGGAGGCAGGATGCAAAGGAGTCATATGATAACTTCCTTCAATACTGGAAACATATGTCAAGGTTCTGAGGCAAAGAGAGAGTAGCATGAAAAGCTGCCACATCCACTGCATGGTCAGCCTTCCTGTCACCGTATCTGATTGCTTTCAGTGGCTCTTGCAGTTGCCTCTTCAGTCTGCTGTGGCCATGGTAGCAGAGATGGTTTTACTAACCAGGAATACTCGTGGAAAAGATCAACATTCCTTAAGAGATGCCAAATACTTGCTGCCAATTTATGCTTTTGGGAGACTCTGCTCAGACTGTCCAGTTCACTTCTGTTTTCTATTCACAACTTGCGGTTTGTGTTCTCCTGTCAAAACTAAGGATTTGGGGAGTTATCTGGATGTTTTACAGGGGTTGAGGGTCATACACTGAAGATACACTCACCTCTGGGAGTTCCCCAGTGGTCTAGTGGTTAGGACTTGGCACTTTCACTCCTATGGCCCAGGGTCAATCCCTGGTTGGGGAACTAAAATCCCATAAGCCACACCACTGGGTCCCGCCAAAAAAAATTCATGAAAGATACACTCACCTCTCTGGTGCAGGTCCATCACTGAAGATGACTGAGAACCACCCCCATCTCCAAACTTGCCTTTTCCCAGCATCCTATTGGGGTTGAGCCCTTACAAAAGACAAATATACATGTTAGCCCCAAATTCCTTAGATATCCCTCCCACTACTGCTATATTTAAAATATATAACCAAAGAGGACCTACTCTATGGCACAGGGAACTCTACTCAATATTATATAACAAACTAAATGGGAAAAAAAGGATTTGAAAAAGAATAGGTATGTGTATATGTATAACTGAACCATTTTGCTCTATACCTGAAACTAACCTAACATTGCTAATCACCTGAACTTCAATATAAAATAAACAGTTGCAAAAAGACAAATATAAGTATACACAGAATAATTTAGTCCTCAGCAGCCAGAAAACATAAATAATGTCACACTGATGGTTACACTCCAAGTTCTAGTGTTATTCTAGTGTTATGCTCATATCGGATCACTCTTCAAAACCACCCTGTCCCTCAAGTATTTCTGGGAATCCACAAAACAGAGTATCAGACACTGCAGCAAACACTTCTTCCCACCTCATATCTTCTGGACATTTTACTCCAGTTGTTAATGTAAGAACCACCTTTACAAGTAAAACCTGAGAGCATGTAGCCTCAGCTACACTAGGAATCTCATTTTCTGTCAGGGGTTTCTCTGATTCTAAGTATTTCTTTTTTTATTTTATTTTCTTAAATTTATTTAGGGAAATGTACTCCCAGGTGTAAAACCTGGGCCAGTGGAGGATGAGAGTCATGCATAAATGCTTTCGTCTTCTATGATTCCTCAAATGCATAATTATAAGGAGAATTCTACATGGCGTTTCAGAATTCCAGTAAGATGGAGCTTCAGTTACCCAGTTGGTGATCAGTTTAATAACATATATTTGTACCAGTGTTTCTACCCTCCCTATTCAATTTTTCAAGTCCCCAACCCCTGTTCCCTCAGGTTGCTGTACACAAGCCCTTGACTCAAGCTCTACTTTCTGGGGCAAACACACTTAGGCTAAACACATTGCTTTTTTGCTACAAATACACAGTCACATCTACCATACTGCTTATCCTTACCTCAACTTCAGCTAGTCAAAATAACATGCTATACCAGAGCCTTCCTGAAGGAATCTCATTGTTGCCTCTGCTAATGGTATCCCACATAATGTTAATGAATCAGGGTCTGACTCTCTGTGACCACATGGACTGTATCCTTCAAGGCTTCTCTGTCCATGGGATTCTCCAGACAAGAATACTGGAGTGGGTTACAATTTCCTTCTTCAGGGGATCTTGCTCACCTAGGGATCGAACCCACATCCCTTGCAACTCCTATGTTGGTAGATGAATTCTTTACCATTGTGCCATCTGGAAAGCCCATACAGATAAAGGCTATTTGTCAAATGTTTTCTCGCATCTCTCCTCATACCACCCACCTCTTACAAAAGTAAACATACAAAATTCTTCACTTCTCTTTTAGTCAAAGCAAAACTGCATGCTACCAGTACACACAAATAATAATGCTGAACTAGATATGCAGATGACACCACCCTTATGGCAGAAAGTGAAGAGGAACTCAAAAGCCTCTTGATGAAAGTGAAAGAGGAGAGGAAAAGGTTGGCTTGAAGCTCAACATTCAGAAAACTAAGATCATGGCATCTGGTCCCATCACTTCATGGGAAATAGATGGGGAAACAGTGGAAACAGTGTCAGACTTTATTTTTTTGGGCTCCAAAATCCCTGAGGATGCTGGTTGCAGCCATGAAATTAAAAGACCCTTACTCCTTGGAAGGAAAGTTATGACCAACCTAGATAGCATATTAAAAAGCAGAGACATTACTTTGCCAACAAAGGTCCGTCTAGTCAAGGCTATGGTTTTTCCAGTGGTTATGTATGGATGTGAGAGTTGGACTGTGAAGAAAGCTGATCGCAGAAGAATTAATGCTTTTGAACTGTGGTGCTGGAGAAGACTCTTGAGAGTCCCTTGGACTGCAAGGAGATCCAACCAGTTCATTCTAAAGGAGATCAATCCTGGGTGTTCATTGGAAGGACTGATGCTAAATCTGAAACTCCAATACTTTGGCCACCTCATGCGACGAGTTGGCTCGCTGGAAAAGACTCTGATGCTGGGAGGGATTGGGGGCGGGAGGAGAAGGGGACGACAGAGAATGAGATGGCTGGATGGCATCACCGACTCGATGGACATGAGTTTGAGTGAACTCCGGGAGTTGGTGATGAACAGGGAGGCCTGGTGTCCTGTGATTCATGGGGTCGCAAAGAGTCTGTCACGACTGAGAGACTGAACTGAACTGAACTGAAGGGAACATTTCATGCACAGATGGACTCAATTAAGGACAGAAATGGTATGGACCTAACAGAAGCAAAAGATATCAAGAAGAGGTGGCAAGAATACCCAGAAGAACTGTACAAAAAAGATCTTCATGACCCAGATAATCACAATGGTGTGATCACTCACCTAGAGCCAGACATCCTGGAATGTGAAGTCAAGCAGGCCTGAGGAAGCATCACTGCGAACAAAGCTAGTGGAGGTGATAGAATTCCAGTTGAGCTATTTCAAATCCTAAAAGATGATGCTGTGAAAGTGCTACACTCTATATGCCATCAAATTTGGAAAACTCAGCAGTGGCCACAGGACTGGAAAAGGTTAGTTTTCATTCCAGTGCCTAAGAAAGGCAGTGCCAAAGAATACTCAAACTACTACACAATTGCACTCATTTCACATGCTAGTAAAGTAATGCTCAAAATTCTCCAAGCCAGGCTTCAACAATATGTGAACCTTGAACTTCCTGATATTCAAGCTGGTTTTAGATAAGGCAGAAGAACCAATGATCAAATTGCCAACATCGATTGCATCATCGAAAAAGAAAGAGAATTCCAGAAAAACATCTGCTTCTGCTTTATTGACTATGCCAAAACCTTTGACTATGTGGATAACAATAAACTGTGGAAAATTCTGAAAGAGATGGGAATACCAGACCACCTGACCTGCCTCTTGAGAAATCTGTATGCAGGTCAGGAAGCAACAGTTAGACATGGAACAACATACTGTTTATAAATAGGAAAAGGAGTACGTCAAGGTTGTGTATTGTCACCCTGCTTATTTAACTTATATGCAAAGTACATCATGAGAAATGCTGGGCTGGAGGAAGCACAAGCTGGAATCAAGATTGTCGGGAGGAATATCAACAACCTCAGATATGCAGATGACACCACCGTTATGGCAGAAAGTGAAAAAGAACTAAAGAGCCTCTTGATGAAAGTGAAAGAGGAGAGTGAAAAAGTTGGCTTAAAGCTCAACATTCAGAAAACAAAGATCATGGCATCTGGTCCCATCACTTCATGGCAAATAGATGGGGAAACAGTGGAAAAAGTGGCAGATTTTCTTTGGGGGGGCTCCAAAATCACTGCAGATGGTGACTGCAGCCATCAAATAAAAAGGTACTTACTCCTTGGAAGGAAAGTTATGACCAACCTAGATAATAGATTAAAAAGCAGAGACATTACTTTGCCAACAAAGGTCCATCTAGTCAAAGCTATTCCAGTAGTGATATGAGACTTGGACTGTAAATAAAGCTGAGTGCTGAAGAGTTGATGCTTTTGAACTGTGGTGTTGGAGAAGACTCTTGAGAGTCCCTTGGATTGCAAGGAGATCCAACCAGTCCATCCTAAAAGTAATCAATCCTGAATATTCATTGGAAGGACTGATGCTGAAGCTGAAACTCCAATACATTGGCCACCTGATGTGAAGAACTGACTCTTTTGAAAAGATTCTGATGCTGGGAAAGATTGAAGGCAGGCGAAGAAGGTGACGTCAGAAGATGAGATGGTTGGATGGCATCACTAACTCAGTGGACATGAGTTTGAGTAAGCTTCGGGAGTTGGTGATGGATAGGGAAGCCTGGCATGGTACAGTCCATGGGGTTGCAAAGAGTCGGACACGACTGAGTGACTGAACAGAACAGAACAGAACAGGGGGTTCTAGTGGTAAAGAACCCGCCTGCCAATGCAGGGAACATAAGAGACTCAGATTCAATCCCTGGATTGGGAAGATCCTCTGGAGGAGGGCCTGGCCACCCTCTTCAGTATTCTTACCTGGAGAATTCCATGAACAGAGAAGCTTGGTGGGCCACAGTCCATAGGGTCACAAGTCAGACACACACGCACATATTCTGCATATAAATTAAATAAACGTGGTGACAATATACAGGCTTATTGTACTTCTTTCTCAATTTTGAACCAGTCTGTTGTTCCACATCCAGTTCTAACTGTTGTTTCTTGACCTGCATACAGGTTTTTCAGAAGGCAGATAAGGTGGTCTGGTATTCTCATCTCTCTGCATCCTCACTAACATTTGTTATTTCTGTTTCTTTTTTTTTTTTTTTGATGATAGCTATTCTGAGGCAAGTGAGGAGATACCTCTCTGTGATTTTGATTTGCATTTACTTGATGATTAGCAATGCTGAGCATCTTTTCATGTGCCTGTTGACCATCTATATTTCTTCTTTGGCAAAACATCTATCTATTCAATTTCTTTACCCGTTTTTTTTTTCCTTTTAAATTTTTATTTTTTTGAATTTTTCTCCAGAAACATTTTGTACTGGGGTATAGCTGATTAACAATGTTGTGTTGATTTCAGGTGAATAGCAGAGGGACCCTACCCATATTTTAGTTGAGTTGTTTGTTTTCCTGATGTTGAGTTGTATGAGCTATTTATATATGATGAGTTTTAATCCTTTATTAATCATGACATTTGCAAATATTTTCTCCTGTTCACTAGGTTGCCTTTTTATCAGTGGTTTCCTCTGCTGTGAAAGTGCTTTTAACTAGGTCCTTTTTGTTTATTTTTGCTTTTTTCCCTTTATTTAAAGAGGTGGACCCAAAAATACTGCTGCAATATATGTCCAGGAGTGTTCTGCCTGTTTTCCTCAAGGAGGTTTATCATGTCCAGCCTTACATTTAGGTCATTAATCCATTTTAAGTTTATTTTTGTTTCTAGTTTTGCTTTGCAACTGAATTCATCTGCATCATTTTTCTAGATTCCGATATAAGCAATATTACATGAAATTTGTTTTTTTCTTTCTGACTTCCCTGTGTCTGACAGTTTCTAGGTCCATCCTTGTCTGCAAATGTCACACTTTCATATATGGTGTTACAGAATGTTCTAATTTCATTCTTTTACATGTAGCTGTCCAGTTTTTTCAGGGCCACTTATTGAAGAGACTGTTTTCCTTTCCCACATCATATATTCTTATCTCCTTTGTCCAGGGGATTGCAAAGAGGAGGACGTGACTCCGTAGGCATGCATGCATGAGTTAACTTTTGTTCCACTGATTTATGTATCTGTTTTGTGTATGAATTTTTCCTTTCCATGTTTATCAAAATTTTACTTGTATATGTTTAAAAATCTAGTTCTTCAAGTTGGTTACCAAAAGTAGCAGTTTCTTCCTTCCCCTACAGTTTGCCTTTTTTAAAGGTACCCTTTAAAATTTCTACTCATTTAACTGTTTCTCAGCTTACCTCCATATGTCTTAAAATGTATCAATAGTTGTTAATTTTTAAAAGATATTATTATTTCTTGCTTTGTGAAATAGCATGAAGAGTCAGTTTTCACTTTAGCTCTAGAACTATCACATTTACACATTTTTCTCTTCCCCTATCTTCTCAATAAAATTATGTCACAATTTATTTGTGTCAATACTCTGTGTTTACTGTGTGCAAATTTTATTCACAGCTAAGAAACCCATCACTTCATGGGAAATAGATAGGAAACAGTGGAAACAGTGTCAGACTTTATTTTATTGGGCTCCAAAATCACTGCGGATGCTGATTGCAGCCATGAAATTAAAAGACCCTTACTCCTTGGAAGGAAAGTTATGACCAACCTAGATAACATATTAAAAAGCAGAGACATTACTTTGCCAACCAAGGTCCGTCTAGTCAAGGCTATGGTTTTTCCAGAGGTCATGTATGGATGTGAGAGTTGGACTGTGAAGAAAGCTGATCGCCGAAGAATTAATGCTTTTGAACTGTGGTGCTGGAGAAGAATCTTGAGAGTCCCTTGTACTGCAAAGAGATCCAACCAGTCCATTCTGGAGGAGATCAATCCTGGATGTTCATTGGAGGGACTGATGCTAAAGCTGAAACTCCAATACTTTGGCCATCTCATGCGACGAGTTGACTCACTGGAAAAGACTCTGATGCTGGGAGGGATTGGGGGCAGCAGGAGTAGGAGACGACCGAGAATGAGATGGCTGGATGGCATCACCGACTCGATGGACATGAGTTTGAGTGAACTCCGGGAGTTGGTGATGAACAGGGAGGCCTGGCGTCCTGTGATTCATGGGGTCGCAAAGAGTCGGTCATGACTGAGCAACTGAACTGAACTGAAGAAACTATGATAGGATTTTTTTTCTCTGCACTACTTTTTTCTTTGTCTGGAATTAATAACTTTTTTTTTTTCTTTTTAATTTATCACTATTTCAACCTCAAACTTTCTGTCAGCTATTTAAATATACTATCAATCAATATGTACATGAGGCATTCTGTAAGTTTTGTCATCTTTTTTTTTGGAGGAAATGGAAAAGAGTAGCTTTACTGTTTTTGCCAGGCAAAAACAAAACACAGCAGGTTAGTTCCTCAAGAACTGTGCCCCTTTCCTGAGAAGAGGAAGAGGTTTTATATCCTCTTGAAGGGCTTGCTTTATTTTTTTGTCTTTTTTTTTTTTTTATTGGAGGCAAATTACTTTACATTAATATATTGGTTGGTTTTGCCATACGTTGACACGAATCTGCCCTGGGTGTACATGTGTTTCCCCTCTTGAACCCCCCTCCCACCTCCCTCTTCCCCATATCCTCCCTCCAGATCATCCCCGTGCACCAGCCCCAAGCATCCTGTATCATGCGTCGAATCTGGACTGGTGATTCATTTCACATATGATAATATACATGCTACAATGCTGTTCTCTCAAATCACCCCACCTTCACCCTCTCCCACAGAGTCCCAAAGACTGTTCTATACACCTATGTCTCTTAGAGAATTCTCTCCTGGAGCCTAGTTGCCAATCAGCTATTTGATAGCCATTCTATTTAAAATCTCCTTTCACAATCATCAGACTACTTTACCTTTCTCTGGTGTCACCTCTTCTGTTTCCTATACTCCATGCTTTTCACTACTTTATTTACTCTCATATTGGTGGAGGTCACTTCTAAGATCTTCTTGAAAAGTCATTCATGGGGGATAAATTATTTAAGACTGCGCATGTCTGAAAATAGTTTTCTTCTATCCCAATACCTAAGTAATATTCAGCTGGGTATAGAAATCTAGGATGGAAGTCATTTTCCTTTTAGAATTTTGAAGGAATTTCTCATTTTCTTCTATTTTCCTATACTTTTCTTAAGAAACTTAAAGCCATATTGATTGCTCATCTTTTATATGAGCCCTAATCACCTCATGCGATGAGTTGACTCACTGGAAAAGAGTCTGATGCTAGGAGGGATTGGGGGTGGGAGGAGACGGGGACGACAGAGAATGAGATGGCTGGATGGCATCACCGACTCGATGGACATGAGTTTGAGTGAACTCCGGGAGTTGGTGATGGACAGGGAGGCCTGGTGTGCTGTGATTCATGGGGTCGCAAAGAGTCAGACACGACTGAGTGACTGAACTGAACTGAATTTGTTTTCTTACCTGGAAGATTTTAGTACATGTTGTCTCCAGTATTTTTAATTTTCACTATTACTTTGCTGTGAGTCTGTTTTTATTCACTATTCTAGATTGTCAGTGAGGCACTTTAACCTGGAAGTCATGTTCTAATTCTGAAAATTTTGCTCAAATAGTATCACTAGTGATCCTCTTTCTTCTGTATTTTTTGTTCTCTCTTTTGGAGCTGTAACTTACTAAACCTCCTGTTCTGTCACCTTTTTTTTTTGCTTCTTTATCTACTATGTATTTTTCTATCTTATTATCTTTTCAGGCTTTCAATTGAGTTTTTCATTTCTGCTATAATTTTTTATTGCTTGCCAAAAACCAATGGTGTTCTCTGAATATTTCTTTTTTAAATAAAGTATTCTGTTCTATCTTTATGGTTACATTATTTTCTATCTCTGAGGTTACTATGGAAAATAATATTTAAATTTCTTTCTCATTTCAGTATTTGTTTTTTCCAAGTTGCCTTTTTATGTTTGTTTAGTTGTTATTGCCCTTTAGTTGTTGAGAGAAAACACTTTGCATATCCTGCCTTAGAGACAAAAAGCCTTGTGCAAGAATTCTGGAACCCTGGTAGAGAAGATAGCTGGGAATCTCAGCATTTTGTGTTTGTTCACTTAATTTCCTATTTTTATCATGTAACAACTGTTGATAAGGTGGAGAAGGAAGCCTTCATACATTTTTATGGGATGTAATTGCCAAAACTTGTAATCACCTAAGATGTCCTTTAATAGGTAAATTGATAAACAAATTGTGGTACATCTATTCAATGGAATATTCAGTTCAGTTCAGTTCAGTTCAGTTGCTCAGTCATGTCTGACTCTCCGCGACCCCATGAATCACAGCACTTAGCAATAAAAGCAAATGAGCTATCAAACCATGAAGAAAAAAATAATGAACCTAAAATACAGACTACAAATTGGCAGGAGCTAGTCTGAGACCTCTATATATTATATTTTATAATTCTAATCATATGGAATTATGGAAATGGACAACAAAAAGATCAGTGGTTGTCAGGGGTTTAGGGAAAAAAAGGAAGGGCTGTGTGAGTGAAGCACAGGGGATTTTTAGGTGGTGAACCTATTCTGTATGCTACAGTAATGCCAGATACTTGACATTATACATTTGTTAAAACCTATGGAACTTTGTGGCAAAAGTAAGCTTTAATCTGTGTACCTTAAAAAAACCATTTAAAAGGGCAGAGATCTCATGAAGGAAAGCAGACTGTGACAAGGAAATCTAACTGTATTACAGCTGTAGGAAACAGCCTCACTGAAGGGAATGGGGGAATGTTGCTGGCCTAAGTTGGGAATGAATAGAGTTTGTTGGACTAAAGACAAAAAGGAAGTATACTCTAGTTAATAGAGTTGGTTTCCATGAGGATAGGGCTTAACAAATATGATATATAGGTAATATATGCTATGTGTGTCTACTGGAATTGAAAATTAAGAATCGTATGGCAGAGTGTGAGCCAGGTTTTTTTCTGTTAGAATAGGAATCTACAATTAAGCAAGGGAAGGAGGCTAGAATTATCCATGTGGAAATGAATTAGAGTTTGCGACATTATTATATATATGGATCCAGATTACATATGAAAATATTTATAGACAGAAGTTAATTATATTAGTTAGTATACATACATATAGTCCTTGCTCTGTCAGTTGCAGAGGATCTATAAGCAACAGTGCCCAGTAGCAACAAGTAAACCTAACACTTGTATCTTGGTTTCTAATATCATTGTTCAATAAATTGGATAAGGAATTCTTGGAGATATGGTTGGTTTTGGATCTAGGAAAATACACAAGATAAGCCTGGAACATATTATGGTAACAGATAGTTCAGTTCAGTTCAGTCGCTCAGTCATGTCCGACTCTCCGCGACCCCATGAATCACAGCACGCCAGGCCTCCCTATCCATCACCAACTCCCGGAGTTCACTCAAACTCATGTCCACAGAGTCGGTGATGCCATCCAGCCATCTCATTCTCTGTCGTCCCCTTCTCCTCCCGCCCCCAACCTTTCCCAGCATCAGAGTCTTTTCCAGTGAGTCAACTCGTCGCATGAGGTGGCCAAAGTATTGCAGTTTCAGCTTTAGCATCAGTCCCTCCAATGAACACCCAGGATTGATCTCCTCTAGAATGGACTGGTTGGATCTCCTTGCAGTATAAGGGACTCTCAAGAGTCTTCTCCAGCACCACAGTTCAAAAGCATTGATTCTTCGGCGATCAGCCTTCTTCACAGTCCAACTCTCACATCCATACATGACCACGGGAAAAACCATAGCCTTGACTAGACGGACCTTGGTTGGCAAAGTAATGTCTCTGCTTTTTAATATATTATCAAGGTTGGTCATAACTTTCCTTCCAAGGAGCAAGCGTCTTTCAATTTCATGGCTGCAATCAGCATCTGCAGTGATTTTTGAGCCCAAAAAAATAAAGTCTGACACTGTTTCCACTGTTTCCCCATCTATTTCCCATGAAGTGATGGGACCAGATGCCATGATCTTTGTTTTCTGAATGTTGAGCTTCAAGCCAACCTTTTCACTCTCCTCTTTCACTTTCCTCAAGAGGCTTTTGAGTTCCTCTTCACTTTCTGCCATAAGGGTGGTGTCATCTGCATATCTGAGGTTATTGATATTTCTCCCAGCAATCTTGATTCCAGCTTGTGCTTCTTCCAGCCCAGCGTTCCTCATGATGTACTCTGCATAGAAGTTAAATAAGCAAGGTGACAATATACAACCTTGACGTACACCTTTTCCTATTTGGAACCAGTCTGTTGTTCCATGTCCAGTTCTAACTGTTGTTTCCTGACCTGCATACAGGTTTCTCAAGAGGCAGGTCAGGTGGTCTGGGATTCCCATCTCTTTCAGAATGTTCCACAGTTTATTGTGATCCACACAGTCAAAGGCTTTGGCATAGTCAATAAAGCAGAAATAGATGTTTTTCTGAAACTCTCTTGCTTTCTCCATGATCCAGCGGATGTTGGCAATTTGATCTCTGGTGCCTCTGCCTTTTCTAAAACCTGCTTGAACATCTGGGAGTTCACGGTTTACATACTGCTGAAGACTGGCTTGGAGAATTTTGAGCATGACTTTACTAGCGTGTGAGATGAGTGCAATTGTGTGGTAGTTTGAGCATTCTTTGGCATTGCCTTTCTTTGGGATTAGAATGAAGACTGACCTCTTCCAGTCCTGTGGCCAGCGCTGAGTTTTCCAAATCTGCTGGCATATTGAGTGCAGCACTTTCACAGCATCATCTTTCAAGACTTGAAATAGCTCAATTACTAACAAAACAAAACAAAAAACCTTCATTGATGGGATTTTGCCAAATGGACACAAGACGACAGTACAACTTAAAGAGCTTAAAGAGCTTTAGTGGCCAAAGCTGGAACAATTTGAGCCACAAAATAAATAAACTAGCATTGTACCATGTCTCAAAGTATAAAATAAATATCTCTTAGTTCATACCAGGTATAAATAATTGATAAAATAAATGAGGATGAAGAGACAAATCTCCCATGCAGAAGAATGTCAAAATAATTTATGTAGGTATTCCATCCTCAAAAAGGAAGACCGTATCACTACACTCCTTAAATGTGACCTGCCCATGGTGATTTTCTTCCAAGGAGCAGAGTATAGAAAGGAGGAAAAGAGTACTTTATAGAAGAGAAATTTGTTGTACAGTCCCCCTCAACCAGGTGATCAGGGTCAATATCTAGAGTGATAAATCACATTGAAAGCACATATCTCTGTTATGATGTGATGAAACGTCACTATACCTCTGTTGTCATCTTCCTCTAAACCTATTATTCTAGTCTAGTCATGAGACAAACATTAAGAAAATTCTACTCAAGGGACAGCCTACAAAACACTTGACCAGTACAGCTCAAAACTGGCAAGTTCATCAAAAATAAAGAAAGACTGAGAAACTGTCTCAGCCAAAAGGAGCCTAGGGAAACCTGACAAGTAAATTTGATGTGGTCATCAGGAAGAAATACTGGAATAGAAAAACACGTTATTAGGTGGAAAGTAAAAGCTGATCGCCGAAGAATTGATGCTTTTGAACTGTGGTGTTGGAGAAGACTCTTGAGAGTCCCTTGTACTGCAAGGTGATCCAACTAGTCCATTCTAAAGGAGATCAATCCTGGGTGTTCATTGGAAGGACTGATTCTGAAGCTGAAACTGCAATACTTTGGCCACCTCATGCAACGAGTTGACTCACTGGAAAAGACTCTGATGCTGGGAAATGTTGGGGGCGGGAGGAGAAGGGGACGACTGAGAATGAGATGGCTGGATGGCATCACCAACTCTGTGGACAAGAGTTTGAGTGAACTCCGGGAGTTGGTGATGAACAGGGAGGCCTGGCGTGCTGTGATTCATGGGGTCGCGGAGAGTCAGACATGACTGAGCAACTGAACTGAACTGAACTGAACCGAAGAACATCTGATTAAACTGTAGACTTTCATTAACAGTGATGTTTCAGTTTTGGTTCAATAACTGTAGCATATATACCACACTAAGACGGTAATAACACAGGAAACTATGCGAAGAAATATTAATACATAGGGATTCTCTGTCTTTAAACATTTTGCAAATCTATAGCAATTCTAAAAAATAGTGTATATTAATAAAATTTAAACATGGAAAAAACTACCTAATCTCAATCATTCTCCCTCAGATATTTCATATAGTAGTTTGTTTTTTATGTCTATGGACTAATCTGTTCATGCACCTTAATTTTCAAATACAGTAATTGACATTACAGTCATTTGCTTCCTTATTTATTTAATCCTTTATAATGACAGATTATATTGCAATTATTTTACTTTATACACTCGCAAAGTCAACTGAAAAAAATCTTTAAAAAGTTATCTCAAAAAACCAACCCCAAGCCATCCATACTTCTTCCTATTAAAAATGAAATACTATATATACTATATTGGAGAAGGAAATGGCAACCCACTCCAGTGTTCTTGCCTGGAGAATCCCAGGGACAGGGCAGCCTGGTGGGCTGCCGTCTATGGGGTCACACAGAGTCGGACACGACTGAAATGACTTAGCAGTAGCAGCATATATACTATATATAATAGTGAAGGGAGAAGCTAAATATTTCATGTAAATATCAGCTCCACATTATAGCATTATAAGTCCCTATGTTTTTTAATTCCTTAAAAATTATACAAAAATAATTTAAAAGTTATCAGAATCTTAAGATTCAATTTTTTTCTTTAAGGGGTCTTTTCTAAATGAGAAGAATAAATGGAAAAACAAGATCAGGTTGCATCTTGCTGGGAGCAAGTAATCATAAGTAATCCTCTCCCAATTAAAATTATATCAATAATAGTTTTATTAACTTCAAAAATATTTACTGAGAACAAATTATAAAATTGTGCAAATATCTACTAGGCAACTAATATGATGTGCTTCACTTTTTTCCTTCCTTCATGTGTCAAGTGGGTACTTATTGTTAAACTATCATGTGAGAGCCTGGAGCTCAGAAGAAAGGCCAGGCTAGAGGGGGATTTAATGGTTTTCTCCCTATTAGTGATGATTATAATAGTGGAAGTAGATAAGCTCTTCCACTAAGTGCCCCTAGAAAAGAGAAGGGAAGGAATGATAAAGAACAGGAAGGCGCCAACAGTAATGTTTCATAACAAATCATCTCCAAGCTCAATGGCATAGAGTATTTCTTCTCATGCTTATGAGTCTCCAGTCTGACTGAAGGTTGACACATGTAAGTTTTGTTCTGAGACTCAGGCTGAAGCGACAGAAGCTACCCAGGAGAATATCTTTTCAAGGCGATTACAGACGTACAGGCATTTGTTGTTCAGCTGCTCAGTATGTCTGACTCTTTGCAACACCATGGACTGTAGCACACCAAGCTTACCTGTCCTTCAGTATCTCCTGGAGTTTACTTAGACTCATGTCCATTGAGTCAATGACACCCCCTTCTCCTCTTGCCCTCAATCTTTGCCAGCATCAGAGTCTTTTTCCAGTGAGTCGGCTCTTCATATCAGGTGGGCCAAGTATTGGAGATTTCAGCTTCAGGCTTTTGCAAATGCTTCATTTTTTACGAATTGAAATTTTGTGCCCACCCAATATTGAACAAGTCTATCACTGCCATTTTTTCAACAGCATTTGCTCAGTTTGTGTCTCTTTGTCACATTTTTATAATTCTTACAACATTTACAATTTTTCATTGTTTTTAATATTATTTTATTGTTTTTAATGTTATGATGGTCTGTTATCAGTGATCTTTAATATTACAATTGCAAAAAGATTGATTCACTAAAACTTCAGATGATAGTTAACATTTTAAAATTAAGGTGCCACATTGGTTTTTCAGACATAATGCTATTACACACTTAATAGACTATAGCATAGTGTTACCCTAATTTTTTATGCATTGGGAAGCCAAAAAAAATGTGTGATCTGCTTTGTTGAGATACCCTCTTTATTGTGGTCATCTGGAACTGAAAACTCAAGTGTCTCCAAAGTCTGCCTATGTTAGAAGGCAAGCTAACTCTGCAAACACATTTCAACTACTCTTTGGGTCAAGTCCACTAAACATAATACTGACCAAAGCATTGCTCATCTCAAAGTCCAGGGGTATAGAAGTATACTCTGCCTCTACTGGGAGTTGGCTACAACATCACAGTATACTGGACATGGTTATGGGAAAAGATGAAGAGCTGGGAAAAATAAAAGGAAAATGAAGCACCAAAACAGAATATCGAGAAATGTCTACATTTAGGGATCAGTAGACTAAAATATTATTTAGTAGACTACTTCTTGGGGCTTCCCTGGTGGCTCAGCCAGTAAACAGCCTGCCTGCAGTGTGGGAGACTTGGGTTTGATCCCTGGGTCAGGAAGATCCCCTGGAGAAGGAAATAGCTACCCACTCCATTATTCTTACCTGGAGAATTCCATGGACAGAGAAGCCTGTTGGACTACAGTCCATGGAGTCACAAAGAGTCATATACGACTGAGGGATTAGGGCTTTCCTAATGGCTCTGCAGATAAGGAATCCTCCTGCAATGCAGGAAACCTGCGTTTGATTCCTGAGTCAGGAAGGTCCTATGGAGAAGAGAATGTCAACCCACTCCAGTTGGACATGACTGAGTAAATTTCACTTTCATTTTTTCAGACTAAAATAATTCACTGAAGAAAATTAAAAAGTTACTAGTGTAAGTTAGGGCCAATTCACACCAAGAGCTTTGTTCTAGATTATTGTGTCACAAAGTTTGGCCATCTATCAGATGATCTACAAGTAGTATGTTCATTTCAAAGTGAAAAAAAATAATAATTTTATTCAGATTTTTTTTACAAATTTGAAACATAAGGTAAATTATAATTTTCCATAAAATCCTATTGTGCTTTTAAATATCATTATTTTCTTAACAGGTGGCATTCATCTTGGCTAGAGTAATTTCTTCCTGTCAATTTTCTTTCTTTTTTTAATAAGCTTTACTAAAAGTAATTTACATAAATAAAATTCACTACTTTTAAATGTGAAGTTTAAGCAGTTTTGACAAACATGAATAGTTATGTAGCCATGAGCATTATCAAGATATTGAACATTTGAATCAACCCAAATAGTTCTCTTGTACTCCTTTGCAGTCAATTCTCTCTCTACTCTCCCAGGATCTGACAATTACTAGACTGACCCTCTGTCACTATGGCTTTACATTTTTTACAAGTTTATATAAATGAAGTCATATAGTTTTTTGGGCCTCAATTAATTAATAGCATGATTATTTTGTGATTCATCCATAAGAAAATGTGTCAGTAGCTGTTCCTTTTCATTGCTGAGTAGTATTCCATGATATGGATATACCATTATATGTTTAATCATTTGCCAGTTTTTGGTCATTAGGATTGTTTTCATTTCAAGGTTATTATTAATACAGCTTCTCTGTGACTTAGCTCTGAAGGCCATGTTCTTAATCTTTATGGTTTTGTCTGTTCAATGAAGTTTCTGTGAATATTCATGTGCACATTTTTATGTGGACAGATCTTTTTATTTCTTTTTGGTAAAATTTGAGAATGCTATTGCTGGGCTATGTTGGTGTATCCTTTGTAAGAAAATTCCACTATTTTCCACATCTGCTGTATTATTTTGCGTTCCCATCAGTCGTGAGAGTCCCTATAGTTCCATACACTTACTAAGCCATGGCACTTAAATTTTAGTCACAATATCAGATATGTAGAACTATCTCATAATTGTTTTTATTAGCTTTTTCCCTAATAATTAACGAAGTTCAACAACATTTTACGTATTTATCATTTGAAATATCTTCTTCCATGAAGTTTCTCTTCAGATATATTGCCCATTTTTAAATTGATTTTTTTCTCATCTTTCTATTTAGGAATAAGAGTTCTTTATAGAATTTGAATACAAGTCTTATCAGATAGATGTTTTGTATATATTTCCCCCAGTCTGTGACTTGCCTTTTAATTTTCTTAACAGTATCTCTCAATTAATAAAATGTTTTCATTTTTTATAAAATCTAATTTATCAGATTTTTATTTTTTGTAAACTTTATTTTGTAAAATTTTAAGAATTCTTTAATTAAAGGTCACAAAGATTTTCTTATATATTTTATCTATAAATTTTCAATATACAGATCTATTATATTTTTCAATTTAATGTTTGTATAAGTCGTGAGGTAATGTTTGAGATTTATTTTTTTCTTAAATGTGAGCTTCCTATTTCAGTGCCATTGTTGAAAATACTATCCTTCTTCCTTGGTATCTTTATCAAGAAAATTGACCTTGTATGGGTGAGTACATTTCTGGACCCTCTTCTGTTACAGTGTTCTATATGTCTATCCTTATGCCAATACTATGCTTCTTGATTACTGGAGCTTTATGATAAGTCTTGGAATCAGGTACTTCAAGTCTTCCAACTTGGTTCTTTCCTTAATTTGTTATTGTTTACTCCAGATCCTTTGAATTTATATAAATTTTAGGATAAGCTTGTTAATTATTGCAAAAATATCCTACTGAGAATTTGATAGGAATTTGATTGAATGGATAGATCGTCTTAGGGAGAATTAAAATGCTGACATGTCTCCCCATTGATAAATGTCCATTTCATTGTCTATGATTATTGCTTTGTCATTTTCAGTGTGCAAGTTTTACATGTATTTTGTTATAGTCATTCCTATTTTAAAGTATTATTATAAACATCAGTTTTCATTTCTAAATGTTCATGGTTAATATATATAAATACAATTGAATTTTCTATATTGACCTTATATTCTCTGGAAATTTTATCTGTTGGTTATCTAGTAGCTTATTACAAAATCCTTAAAGTTTTCTAGTCAGACATTCATGCTGTTTTTGCATTAACATTTTTACTTCTTCTTTCCCAAATTTGTGTCTTTTGTTCCGTTTCCTTGCTTTATTGAACTAGCTGAAACCTCTGTCCTGCTGAATAGAAGTGATGAGAGCAGATAGCCTTGTGTTGTTTCTGTGCTTGGGAATGGCATTGTAGTCCTTCCCCTCTAAGTAAAATTTTAGCTTATAAGTTTTTGTAGCTTCCTTTTATCAGTTGATATAATTGCCTTGTATTCCTTGTTTTTATCATGCTTGAAATTGAATTTTGGTAAGTGCATTTCCTGGATCTGTTAAGATGATCATATGTTTCTTCTGTTTTACCTTATTGATATGATGGATTGCATTGATTATCTTTTAACTGTTATTTGAGAATTGCCTTTCTGAGATAAAGCCTACCTGCTTATGATGTATCATCCTGTTTATATGTTGCTCACTTTGATTTGCTAAAATTTTATTAAGGATTTGTTAAAAATTTTGTTCAGGATTTTATATCTGTGCTCATGAGGGATATTGGTGTTTAGTTTTATTTTCTTGGAATGTCTTTGTCTAATATTCATACTGGAGTAATAACGGCATCACAAAATGTGAAGAAGTTTTTGCTCCTTGCCTATGCTTTGGGAAATTTTGAAGAGTTGATATTTCTTTATGAAACATTTGATATAATTCATCACTGAAAGCATCTGCACCCTAGAGTTTTTGTGGGATAATTTTTACCTACAAATTCTATTTCTTTACTAGATAAAGGGCTAATTGGGTTCTTATGTCTTCTCAAGTGTCCTGTGGTAGTTTTGGTCTTTTGAAGAGCTCTCCACCTATATTATTGAACATATTGCCTAGAATTGTCCATAATTTTCTCTTATCATCTTTTTCAAAATATCAGTTCTTTTGTAGTAATGTCTCCTGTTCACAATGTGGATTATTTTTATCTTTTCATATCAACCCAATTACATATTTTTATTTTATTAATATTTTCAACAGCTCTTGGTGGACAGATACATATTATTTGTATTTTTGTTCATATATATAAAACTTCAAATGTGTTATTATTATATAACATCTTTTTTCACAAAATGGCAAAGTAACTTTAAAATAGTTCAGATCGTCTTAAAAGTGTTGCTGGAAATTTCAATGCAAATATTACTATTGAGGAAAAAATGATAAAATTAAGTAGTTAAAACAGTGTCTGTGCAAATGTGGAGGATGAATTTGAATGTTAAAGTGTATCTATAAGTATTATGATTTTGTAAAGGTAGTTAAAATGTATTGCAAATTGTAAATATGATTTTTAGTTGAAAAAAATTCATATTCTTTAGTTCATTGATACAATGTTTTTCAATCGTGGCATAAAATCATCAGAATTTCAGCAAAGTATAAAGATCATAAAATAATTGACTTTTTCTAGTACAAATTTATACCTTTCCAGTTAGAACTGATGAATTTTGCTACTAAAGAGAGATGAAATAAAACATATTCTAAATTTCACCAAGTTAAAGATAACTATAATTCAAGTTATTGCAGAGAGAATATAAAACAAGTTGTAAAGTTAGTGATAGTATGTACAGAAGGAAAGAAAAGTATATTAATTATCTATTGTTATGTCATAAAGTAACCCAAAACCCGGAAACTTAAACCAACTTATATTTATTATCTCATGATTCCTATAGATCAGAAATTTAGGTGTGACTTACCTGGGTAGTTTTAGGCCAGGGTCTCTAAAGAAGTTGTAGTCAAGATGTCAGCCACGACTGTCGTCATCAGAAAGGTTGACTGGGGACTGGGGAATCTGCTTCCAAAACAGCTTGCTTTGTCAGGAAGCCTCACTTCTTTTATGATTGTTGGATGAACTCAGGTCCTAGACACGTGGCCTCTCTATGTGGCCATTTGAGTGATTTCACAAAACGGCAGCTAGATTCCCCTGGAACATGTGATCTGAGAGAGAGCAAGGAAGAAGCCTTATTGCTCTCTAAGACCTAGTCTCAGAAGCACTAACATATTCTATTTATTAGATTTGAGCTAAGTCCAGTTCACACCAAGGGAAAGGGAATTATCATTGATCTTTGGAGGCATGTCAAAACACTGATGGGCATATTTTAAAATCACAATACAAAAGCTATGGTAAGATTCATCTATAACACTTTGGGATTTCAGTATCGTACTGTATGAAAAGTAATTAGTATCATGAGTGCTCTTAGCTGACATTTTGCTTTAAAGCTTGACCAAACCACATTTGGTATACAGATAATAATATGTAAAAAAGAAAAAATATATATATATATAAAGTGCTGGATGACTTGTTCGTTCATCAGTGAAAAGTCATGTCATAGAAGAGTTTTGTTTGTGTAGTGGATGATCACTTTATGCACTGTGGTATAGATTGTCTAGGAATAAGGACTGCACATTACACCAGTTATATGTATAGAAAGAAGAGTGTTCACTACACAAAGAAAAACGTTGCTCTTATTTGCAGACTGCTTCATTCACAGAATACAGGTGATGGTCAACTACATTATTTGTAACATTCCTTCAATTTTGAGAGAAATAGTGACATTTTAAATACAAACAAATTTCAGCTATTGATTGTAGGTCTTTTCAGCTTTTATGGCAAAGAAAACATCAGCCATGTAAAATGTTGCTTTTCTAATACATGACAACACTTGTTGAGGTGTTGAGGAAGTGATGCTTGCATAAATTTTTATTAAATGATGAATGAGATGAAAACATACAGTGAAGTTGTTATTTCTGTCCATAGTTGTTCTATAAGTGACTTTCTTAAATAGTACAATCCAGAATGAAAGCTTAGTAGTTAAGACTTACGATTCTGGAGTCAGATTTCCAGGATTCAAAACCCAGCTGGACCACTCACAAGCTATGTGATTTTAGACAAGGCGTTCAGTCTCTCTATAACATAATGTAATTAACAGTAAATAAAGTTTGTGATAGTACCTACCTGAAGTAATTATCCTAGGGTTTACATAGAATAAACCATATAAAATACTTATGCTGCCTGGCATATAGTTGCTGCTGCTGCTAAGTCACTTCAGTCGTGTCCGACTCTGTGTGACCCCATAGACGGAAGCCCACCAGGCTCCCCCTTCCCTGGGATTCTCCAGGCAAGAACACTGGAGTGGGTTGCCATTTCCTTCTCCAATGTGTGAAAGTGAAAAGTGAAAGTAAAGTCGCTCAGTCGTGTCTGACCCTTAGCGACCCCACGGACTGCAGCCTACCAGGCTCCTCTATCCATGGGATTTTCTAGGCAAGAGTACTGGAGTGGCTTGCCATTGCCTTCTCCGGGCATATAGTTACCAGGTGATAAATATTAGATGTTTTAATAATTGCTATTATATCTTGAATGTATTCAGAATGAAATATCACAAGTTTCAGTCTACATGTAAAATTTCTGAGGAAGCCATAACTGTGGTGAAAACAGCTCAGTCACCATGATATTGACTCTTTACCAACACTTAATGATTTCCTTTACTCATCTATAAAATAATATAAACCTATTACTGAATGTATTTTAAACCCATATATAAACTTCCATGGAATATGAAGAATTGCTTAGCTGAGCAAAATGCAACCAGACGGTGGATTAGGAATACTTCGTTGCTGTCTCCCAAGATAAATCACTCAGCTTTCTAGTTTTGCAGTAGGGTGTGCTCATTAACTTAAAGCAGAAAGCAGTGCTGTAATTAGTCTTTAGTGTAGAATCTATGCCTAAATTCTGGTCTGTTCAAGTCTGAGGTTCATAACTCTGTGTGAAAACCATAAACTATGAACTTGAGTTTTCAAGTTTAGCAGTAATTGAGAATAAAATGGCTGGATAAGGAAATTAACCTATAAATGTAGCTGTTTATCATTTAGCTGACTGTAAATGTTTTGATGAAATATTTCAACAGTATTTTCCCTCTCTCAAGTATTAAATAACTATTTTTAATATGAAAAATATTAGGCTTTTAAATAGTGATAAATCTATTTTTTATTTTTTTAATTTTTTTATTCTTTTTTTATTTCTAAAAAAGAATTTTATTAAAAAAGCACAAATGCAAAGAAATGAACAGAGGAAAATTTATGCGTCGAACCTGGACTGGTCACTTATGATAATATACATGCTACAATTCCATTCTCCCCAATCATTCCACCTTCACCCTCTCCCACAGAGTCCCAAAGACTGTTCTAAATGCCTATGTCTCTTTTGCAGTCTCTTATACAGGGTTCAGGTTACCATTTTTCTAAATTCCATATATATGCGTTAATATACGGTATTGATGTTCTTCTTTCTGGCTTACTTCACTCTGTATAATTGGCTCCAATTTCATCCACCTCATTAAAACTGGTTCAAATGCATTCTTTTTGATGGCTGAGAAATACTCCATTGTGTATATGTACCAAAGCTTTCTTATCCATTCATCTGCAGATGGACATCTAGGTTGCTTCCATGTCCTGGCTATTATAAACAGTGCTGCAATGAACATTGGAGTACATGTGTCTCTTTCAATTCTGGTTTCCTCGGTGTGTATGCCCAGGAGTGCGATTGCTGGATCATATGGCAGTTCTATTTCCAGTTTTCTGAGGAATCTCCACACTGTTCTCCATAGTGGCTGTACTAGTTTGCATTCCCACCAACAGTGTAAGAGGGTTCCCTTCTCTCCACACCCTCTCCAGCACTTATTGCATGTAGACTTTTGGATAGCAGCCATTCTGACTGGTGTGAAATGGTATCTCATTGTGGTTTTGATTTGCATTTCTCTGATGATGAGGGATGTTGAGCATTTTTTCATGTGTTTGTTAGCCATCTTTATGTCTTCTTTGGAGAAATGTCTGTTTAGTTCTTTGGCCCATTTTTTGATTGGGTCACTTAGTTTTCTGGAATTAAGCTGCAGGAGCTGCTCGTATAATTTGGAGATTAATCCTTTATCAGTTGCTTCATTTGGTATTATTTTCTCCCATTCTGAAGGCTGTCTTCTCACCTTGCTTAGAGTTTCCTTTGCTGTGCAGAAGCTTTTGATTTTAATTAGGTCCCATTTGTTTATTTTTGCTTGTATTTCCAATATTCTGGGAGGTGGGTCTTGGAGGATCCTGCTGTGATTTATGTCGGAGAGTGTTTTGCCTACGTTCTCCTCTAGGAGTTTTATAGTTTCTGGTCTTACATTTAGATCTTTAATCCATTTTGAGTTTATTTTGGTGTATGGTGTTAGGAAGTGTTCTAGTTTCATTCTTTTACAAGTGGCTGACCAGTTTTCCCAGCACCACTTGTTAAAGAGACTGTCTTTTCTCCATTTTATATTCTTGCCTCCTTTGTCGAAGATAAGGTGTCCATAGGAGCGTGGGTTTATCTCTGGGCTTTCTATTTTGTTCCATTGATCTATATTTCTGTCTTTATGCCAGTACCATACTGTCTTGATGACTGTGGCTTTGTAATAGAGCCTGAAGTCCGGCAGGTTAATTCCCCCAGTTCCATTCTTCTTCCTCAAGATTGCTTTGGCTATTCGAGGTTTTTTGTATTTCCATACAAATTGTGAGATTATTTGTTCTAGTTCTGTGAAAAATATTGTTGGTAGCTTGATAGGGATTGCATTGAATGTATAAATTACTTTGGGTAGTATACTCATTTTTACAATATTTATTCTTCCAATCCACGAACACGGTATATTTCTCCATCTATTCGTGTCCTCTTTGATTACTTTCACTAGTGTTTTATAGTTTTCTATGTACAAGTCTTTTGTTTCCTTAGGTAGATATATTCCTAAGTATTTAATTGTTTTCATTGCAACAGTGAATGGAATAGTTTCCTTAATTTCTCTTTCTATTTTCTCATTATTAGTGTATAGGAATGCAAGGGATTTCTGTGTGTTGATTTTATATCCTGCAACTTTGCTGTAATCATTGATTAGCTCTAGTAGTTTTCTGGTAGAGTCTTTAGGGTTTTCTGTGTAGAGGATCATGTCATCAGCGAACAGTGAAAGCTTTACTTCTTCTTTTCCAATTTGTATTCCTTTTATGTCTTTTTCTGCTCTGATTGCTGTGGCCAAAACTTCCAGAACTATGTTGAATAGTAGTGGTGAGAGTGGGCACCCTTGTCTTGTTCCTGACTTTAGGGAAAATGCTTTCAGTTTTTCACCATTGAGGATAATGTTTGCTGTGGGTTTGTCATATATAGCTTTTATTATGTTGAGGTATGTCCCTTCAATTCCCACTTTCTGGAGAGTTTTTATCAAAAATGGATGTTGAATTTTGTCGAAGGCTTTCTCTGCATCTATTGAGATAATCATATGATTTTTATTTTTCAGTTTGTTAATGTGGTGTATTACATTGATTGATTTACGTATATTGAAGAATCCTTGCATTCCTGGGATAAAGCCCACTTGGTCATGATGTATGATCTTCTTAATGTGTTGTTGGATTCTGATTGCTAGAATTTTGTTAAGGATTTTTGCATCTATGTTCATCAGTGATATTGGCCTATAGTTTTCTTTTTTTGTGGGGTCTTTACCAGGTTTTGGGATTAGGGTGATGGTGGCCTCATAGAATGAGTTTGGAAGTTTCCCTTCCTCAGCTATTTTCTGGAAGAGTTTGAGTAGAATAGGTGTTAGCTCTTCTCTAAATTTTTGGTAGAATTCAGCTGTGAAGCCATCTGGACCTGGGCTTTTGTTTGCTGGGAGATTTTTGATTACAGTTTCAATTTCCGTGCTTGTGATGGGTTTGTTCAGATTTTCTATTTCTTCCTGGTTCAGTTTTGGAAAGTTGTACTTTTCTAGGAATTTGTCCATTTCTTCCAGGTTATTCATTTTATTGCCATATAATTGCTGATAGTATTCTCTAATAATCCTTTGTATTTCTGTGTTGTCAGTTGTGATCTCTCCATTTTCATTTCTAATTTTATTGATTTGGTTCTTCTCCCTTTGTTTCTTGATGAGTGTGGCTAGTGGTTTGTCAATTTTATTCACCTTCTCAAAGAACCAGCTTTTGGCTTTGTTGATTTTTGCTATGGTCTCTTTTGTTTCTTTTGCATTTATCTCTGCCCTAATTTTTATGATTTCTTTCCTTCTACTGACCCTGGGGTTCTTCATTTCTTCCTTTTCTAGTTGCTTTAGATGTAGAGTTAGGTTATTTAGTTGACTTTTTTCTTGTTTCTTGAGGTATGCCTGTATTGTTATGAACTTCCCCCTTAGCACTGCTTTTACAGTGTCCCAGAGGTTTTGGGTTGTTGTGTTTTCATTTTCATTCATTTCTATGCATATTTTGATGTCTCTTTTGATTTCTTCTATGATTAGTTCATTATTCAGCAGCGTGTTGTTCAGTCTCCATATGTTAGCACTTTTAACAGTTATTCTCCTGTAATTGAGATCTAATCTTACTGCATTGTGGTCAGAAAAGATGCTTGGAATGATTTCAATTTTTTTGAATTTACCAAGGCTAGATTTATGTCCCAGGATGTGATCTATCCTGGAAAAGTTTCCGTGTGCACTTGAGAAAAAGGTGAAATTCATTGTTTTGGGGTGAAATGTCCTATAGATATCTATTAGGTCTAACTCTTCTATTATATCATTTAAAGATTGTGTTTCCTTGTTAATTTTCTGTTTAGTTGATCTATCCATAGATGTAAGTGGGGTGTTAAAATCTCCCACTATTATTGTGTTATTGTTGATTTCCCCTTTCATACTTGTTAGTAAT
Source organism: Moschus berezovskii (assembly GCF_049115385.1). Lineage (NCBI taxonomy): Eukaryota > Metazoa > Chordata > Mammalia > Artiodactyla > Moschidae > Moschus > Moschus berezovskii. The sequence continues at coordinate 49,828,503 of NC_142466.1, read as the reverse complement.
TGTCTTACATATTGCGGTGCTCCTATGTTAGGTGCATAAATATTTATAATTGTTATATCTTCTTCTTGGATTGATCCTTTGATCATTATGTAGTTTCCTTCTTTGTCTCGTTTCACAGCCTTTGTTTTAAAGTCTATTTTATCTGATATGAGTATTGCTACTCCTGCTTTCTTTTGGTCTCTATTTGCATGGACTATCTTTTTCCAGCCCTTCACTTTCAGTCTGTATGCGTCCCTCGTTTTGAGGTGGGTCTCTTGTAGACAACATATATGGGGGTTTTGTTTTTGTATCCATTCAGCCAGCCTTTGTCTTTTGGTTGGGGCATTCAACCCATTTACGTTTAAGGTAATTATTGAAAAGTAGGATCCCGTAGCCATTTTCTTTATTGCTTTGGGTTCAAGTTTATACACTCTTTCTGTGATTCCTGTCTATAGAAGATCCTTTAGCATTTGTTGGAGAGCTGGTTTGGTGATGCTGAATTCCCTCAGCTTTTGCTTGTCTGTAAAGCTTTTGATTTCTCCTTCATATTTGAATGAGATCCTTGCTGGGTATAGTAATCTGGGCTGTAGGTTATTATCTTTCATCACTTTAAGTATATCTTGCCACTCCCTTCTGGCCTGAAGAGTTTCTGTTGAAAGATCAGCTGTTATCCTTATGGGAATCCCCTTGAGTGTTATTTGCTGCTTTTCCCTTGCTGCTTTTAATATTTGTTCTTTGTGTTTGATCTTTGTTAATTTGATTAATATGTGTCTTGGAGTATTTCGCCTTGGGTTTATCCTGTTGGGGACTCTCTGGGTTTCTTGGACTTGGGTGATTATTTCTTTCCCTATTTTAGGGAAGTTTTCAACTATTATCTCCTCAAGTATTCTCTCATGGTCTTTCTTTTTGTCTTCTTCTTCTGGGACTCCTATGATTCGAATGTTGGAGCATTTAACATTGTCCCAGAGGTCTCTAATATTGTCCTCATTTCTTTTAATTCGTTTTTCTTTTTTCCTCTCTGTTTCATTTATTTCTACAATTCTATCTTCTAGTTCGCTTATCCTGTCTTCTGCCTCTGTTATTCTACTGTTTGTTCCCTCCAGAGTGTTTCTGATCTCATCTATTGCATTATTCATTGTATATTGACTCTTTTTTATTTCCTCTAAGTCCTTATTAAATCTTTCTTCCATCTTCTCAATCCTTTTCTCCAGGTTATTTATCTGTAATTCCATTTTCCTTTCAAGATTTTGAATCATTTTCACCATCAAAATTCGAAATTCTTTATCAGGTAGATTCCCTATATCTTCTTCTTTTGTTTGTGTTGGTGGGCAATTATCTTGTTCCTTTACTTGCTGGGTATTTCTCTGCCTCTTCATCTTGCTTATATTGCTTTGCTTGGAGTGTCCTTTCCCTCTTCTTGCAGTTTGTGGAGTTCTCTTTATTATGTAGTTTCTTCGCTGTGTGTGGGGTTCGACAGGTGACTTGTCCGGGTTCCTTGGTTAGGGAAGCATGTGTCAGTGTTCTGGTGGGTGGAGCTGGATTTCTTCTCTTTCCTTTAGAAGACAATGGGCTACTTTTCTGGGAGCCTAATGTCCTCTGCCAGTATTCAGAAGTTGTTTTGTGGACTTTACTCCACGTTCAAATGTTCTTCTGATGAATTTGTGGGGAAGAAAGTGGTCTCGCCGTCTTGTTCCTTCCTCCCCAGAACACTGGATTCTTATATTCCACTTGGTCGTGGAGTATCTCTTCCCAGCTGCTCCAGCAAGGCGCAGCCGCTGCACCTTACCCTGGACGAGGGGTATCTCCTCAAGGCCGCCCCTCCTGCTTTGAATGTGGATCAGCTCCTCCCGGCCCTCCGGTGCCCAAGCAGCCACTGCCTCCTGGACGTGGTACAGCTCTTCTCGGCCACCGCCCTAACCCTGGGCGCGGGGCAGCTCCTCTCAGCCACGATTCTGCACGTGGTCGGTTGCGCCGGGAGCCGGGCGTCTCTCGCGTCTGCGCCGCCGGGAGCCGGGCGTCTCTCGCGTCTGCGCCGCCGGGAGCCGGGCGTCTCTCGCGTCTGCGCCGCCGGGAGCCGGGCGTCTCTCGCGTCTGCGCCGCCGGGAGCCGGGCGTCTCTCGCGTCTGCGCCGCCGGGAGCCGGGCGTCTCTCGCGTCTGCGCCGCCGGGAGCCGGGCGTCTCTCGCGTCTGCGCCGCCGGGAGCCGGGCGTCTCTCGCGTCTGCGCCGCCGGGAGCCGGGCGTCTCTCGCGTCTGCGCCGCCGGGAGCCGGGCGTCTCTCCAAATCTATTTTTTAAATGCTAAAATTGGTGCTTGCTTTGTTCCTTGAACCACCCTAATGGGCATTGGTCACAAAACTAAGATTGTGAGTAGTCTTGCTTTAGTCAGAACCATACAAGAGCCATAAAGCAAAAATGACAATACAATGATAGAAATTTGGAGGAAGGAGAGAACACTTCAATGAGAGAAAGTTAGTCACAAAGAGATTTATGGAGGAGGTAGGATCTGGATGGCATGTTAAAAGAAATGTGGAACTTTAGATATATAAGTGAGGATATATAAGCGGGGGGTATCGATGCTTTTGAACTGTGGTGTTGGAGAAGACTCTTGAGAGTCCCTTATACTGCAAGGAGATCCAACCAGTCCATTCTAGAGGAGATCAATCCTGGATGTTCATTGGAAGGACTGATGCTAAAGCTGAAACTGCAATACTTTGGCCACCTCATGCGACGAGTTGACTCACTGCAAAAGACTCTGATGCTGGGAAAGGTTGGGGGCGGGAGGAGAAGGGGACGACGGAGAATGAGATGGCTGGATGTCATCACCGACTCTGTGGACATGAGTTTGAGTGAACTCCGGGAGTTGGTGATGGACAGGGAAGCCTGGTGTGCTGTAGTTCATGGGGTCACGGAGAGTCGGACATGACTGAGCGACTGAACTGAACTGAACTTTTCATTAAAAAAAAAAAAAGTAAATGGTAGCATGACAGTAGGAAGCCTTTGGGCATGTTAAAAAGATAGTCACTAGAACAGTCTAACTAAAACAAAGGAGTAAGGGATAAAAGAGATCTTAATTGGACCCACACTAAAACAACAAATGAGGTCCATCAAATGCTTGGCACCAACTCAGTCTAACTCAAATGTTAAGGCATCCACTTATAAACTATATTTAGAGAGGATATAAGAAGAAAGTGGGAGAGAGGAAGTAGTCATAAAAGGCATTAAGAGGGAGCAGCCTCATTTCTTCGCCTTCTTTCGCCAAGACACACATTTCTGTCCTTCTGAAAAAGAAACCATGTAGTATGTCGTTCTCTGTCAAAAAGAGAAACCTTTCTTTGTATAATAAAAGTGGTGTGAGAGAATCGCTAGTTAAATTGTCATGGTGTTGTTTTTTGCTATGAAATGGCAGATTTAGCAGCCTTCACTCTGTATTTATGACTGAGATGGGGGACAACATATATCTCCGTGACTTTGAGTAGAATTCAAACGTCATTTCAGCAGTTTGAGTTAACAAAATGCAATGCTATTCAAGAAATTAAATAAGGGCTTTATTCAGTTGACTTCTCTATTAAAAGTTTTATCTGTTACTTAAATTTGTAGACATAGAGAATATCTGTTTCAGCAGCTGCTCTGTCTTCTTCCTTTGTCTTTCATTGCCCAACTACCTGACTTTATTTCTCTGTAGAGAAAAAGATGTGACCTTACTGTTTTACTGCTCCAGGGAAATTCATTCTTTCATTTTTGATGGGTTAACAACCATTAACAAGCAGTGATTAACAACCTTCCTCACTCCCTATCCCCCAGAGCATGGGATTTGGGTGAGGCTGTAAATGCTTATATACTTGGCCTCCTTTCCCTGTTTTTAGAAGAAAAAAATATTCTTGAGAAAAATGTAGACTCAGAGAATCACTGTTCCCCAAAAGATATGCCATTTTGGGTAGAGGGAAGTGACATGTCATAGGACACACATGGCACATGTATGTAATAATGTGGGAGAAAGAGGAGCTGGATGGTTAAGATGTGGAGCCCAGGGCAGTGTGGGTGAGAGAGAGAGAGTTCTTTACAGCTAGTTGCTTTAAGATACCTTAAAAATATCAGCATTGTTGGACAATAGGAAACAGCAGGGATCTTAATGAGTTTCTGTGACTTCTGTGTCATGATGGCTTCTCTGCTGCCCTCCCCTCTCTCCTGGCACTCCACCTAAAGTACAACGCTGGCTTTCCCTTACAGACAAACCTATAGAGTAGAATGAAAAAGGGACCACCATCAGACAACGTATGTCAACAAATGTCTCAAATCAGAAAGCAAATGGAAAAATGGCTATGGCTGAAAGAAGCAGAGAAAGTTCCACCTAAGCATCTTGCCTAGGGTTTCAACATAGGAGGAAATTTTTCTTCTTCGAAGAACTTCCATAAAACTGCAGATCTGGCAGTAACAGATATGGCAAACCAGTAGGATTTAAGTGGGACTGAAAGCAATGTGCTTATGCAAGCATCTGAATTTTAAAAATGCCCTCCCCCTCCCCATAGGCAGAGCCAGCAGCCAACGAAGTCTTTGGCCCTAAACAAAAAAATCACTAAAACCCTAGAAATCTTCCTTCTGAAGACATTGAACAGATTGTAAACCATCTCATGAAGAATTAGGAAAGGTAGTGGAGTTGCTGAAATCCCAAATGAGGACTCTTTTAGGCCTCTGGGGGATGCTCTTTCACCCCCTCCTCAGGATAACGCCTGACTCCCTCCTCTTCACACTCTAGCAGTGTCCGGCCACAAGCCTCAGGAATTCATCCACAAAGCTTGCTGGGAGCATTCTTTCATTCCTAATACAAACTGACAACCAAGAACTCCTAGGCATTTCACTGAATTTTATCATGAATGAAAAGACCAAATGAATAAAAATAAAAATTGACTGAGAGGAAACAGAGACGATGTAGGAAAGAACAGGGGGCTATGGAAATAAAGGAACAACCAGGAAATAAGAAAGAACTCTCAAAAATTAAAAAATATAATGAGCAATTTCACTCCTGGGAATTTATCCAAAATATCCAAACAATAATTCAAAAGGATACATGCATTCCAATGTTCACAGCAGCATTATTTACAATTGTCAAGAAATGGAAGCAACCTAAGTGTCTATCAACAGATGAATAAAGAAGACGTGGTACATATATACCTAATGGAATACTGTTCAGCCATAAAAAATAATGAAATTTTGCCATTTGCGGCAACATGGATGGACTTGGAGGGTATCATGCTAAATGAAATAAGTCATATGCATACCTATGGCTGATTCATGTTGATATTTGGCAGAAAACAACAAAATTCTGTAAAGCAATTATCCTTTAATTAAAAATAAATTTAAAAAGCAAACTAACAAATACAAGCAAAAAGAAGCAGACACACAGATATAGAGAACAAACTAGTGGTTACCAGTGGAGAGAAGGTGGGTGGAGGGGAAAATATAGAGGTCAGGGACTAAGGGATGCAAAATGCTGTGTGTCAAATAAGCTACGAGAATATACTGAACAGCACAGAGAACATAGGCACTATTTTATACTAACTACAAACGGAGTATAACCCTTAAAAATTGTAAATAACTATATTGTACACTATTTCAATATATGTGGTTATATATAAAATTGTCAACAAGTTGATTCAAAGGAGAAAGTAGAAATAAAGGCAAGATAATCTCCCAGAACATATTGTAAACAGACAAAAAGAAGAATTAATGAGGAGATGCAAAATCTGATTAAAAGAATTTCCAGAAAGAAAGAGAACCAAGAAAATGAAGGGAAGTACATTTACATAGAATTAATAAGATAAGAATTTTCAGACTAAAGAGAGACACATGACTCAATGGAAATACCTACCTTACACTGATATTTCCTCTCCTCTTTATCCCTGTCCCTCCTAATCTCTCTTTGTCTCTCTCTCTCGCCCCACTAAATAGGTTCAGTTCAGTTCAGTCGATCAGTCGTGTCCGACTCTTTGCGACCCCATGAATCATAGCACGCCAGGCCTCCCAGTCCATCACCAACTCCCGGAGTTCACTCAAACTCATGTCCATCGAGTCAGTGATGCCATCCAGCCATCTCATTCTATGACGTCCCCTTCTCCTCCCGCCCCCAATCCTTCCCAGCATCAGAGTCTTTGCCAGTGAGTCAGCTCGTCGTATGAGGTGGCTAAAGTATTGGAGTTTCAGCTTTAGCATCAGTCCTTCCAATGAACACCCAGGATTGATCTCCTCTAGAATGGACTGGTTGGATCTCCTTGCAGTCCAAGGGACTCTCAAGAGTCTTCTCCAGCACCACAGTTCAAAAGTATCAATTCTTCGGCAATCAGCTTTCTTCACAGTCCAACTCTCACATCCATACATGACCACGGGAAAAACCATTGCCTTGACTAGACGGACCTTGGTTGGCAAAGTAATGTCTCTGCTTTTTAATATGCTATCTAGGTTGGTCATAACTTTCCTTCCAAGGAGTAAGTGTCTTTTAATTTCATGGCTGCAATCAGCATCCACAGTGATTTTGGAGCCCCCCAAAATAAAGTCTGACACTGTTTCCACTGTTTCCCCATCTATTTCCCATGAAGTGATGGGACCAGATGCCATGATCTTTGTTTTCTGAATGTTGAGCTTCAAGCCAATCTTTTCACTCTCCTCTTTCACTTTCCTCAAGAGTCTTTTGAGTTCCTCTTCACTTTCTGCCATAAGGGTGGTGTCATCTGCATATCTGAGGATATTGATAGTAGAATCAAAACTAGTGAGATTTTTTTCTTGAGAAAAATTTTGATTGGGTAGAATTTGGATGGTAGACAAGTGTTTTAGGTTTTGTTTTTCTGTGATAAGCTATCAACTTTATTTCATTTTTTAAAAATCAAGCTTTATTTTCTTTGATTTCTAAAGATGTAACAAATATTAAAAAAAAAACTAGACTATACAACCTGTTAAGACAAATAGTCAATTAAAATTATAACGTGGTAAAAGAAAAATTCCAACACTCCCAGCCCCTTTTTCTCTAACCTTTTCCCCAAACTTTTGCTGGCCACTTATTTTCATTCCTTTCTTCTCCATTCAGTTCCCCAGGGTCTGCCTATCTGCAATCTGACAACGTTCAGAGTTTGCACAGTGATCGAAGCCTTAAACTCTAGTTCTTAGGTGTGGAAAGAGCAAGCTATGTTTGCTGGAGTCTTTAACATCATCTGTCTCCTATATGTTAAAGTCAGCACTGATAACATATTTAGTTCAGAACAGAGAAATAAGTCAGGGATGGCAATTCACATTACTGAATCACTCGTTTGGTGACAAGAGGTTCTTGTTCTGCTGATCTTTTGTTGTGCTCAGGAGGGCTGTGAATTTCCTCAAATTGAACCCTACTTAATTCTTTTTTTTTTTTTTTTGTCTATGTGGGAGATAGAGGAGGTTAGAAAGGTGACCTTCCCCAGGAAAAAGACCACAGATTTTTTAAAAAATTCTTAAAGGATTCCTTGACTAGAAAATGTACAAGCACTATTGACAGGCATGCCCTCTAATCCTCTCCACAGCCTTCAAGGTAATGGAAGAAGACAAATAACATTTATCGAGTGTGTAACATGTTTTCTCCAGTACCCCCATGATGAGTTCAGTGTTATTATCCCAATTTTAACAAGGTCAAAAATATGGGATCATATTAGTACTCAAACTTAAGTCTATTTGGGAGACCCATGCTTTTTGTAGTATGTGCCTCTTTGTCTGTTTGTTTAGTTATTAGATAATAATTTTTTACCACTGGGGGAGAAAAGGGAATAAATTTAGGAGGGGGGGAGTATAATGTTTTGCCATAATGATTTGCATAGCAAGAAAGTTGACCTTCCTTCTATTCTCAGTGCTCCAGGGGTTTGAAGTACTCTGACATGAGTGCTCAGAAATCTCCAGCATGTCAGTTTATACCCACTACTATAAAATAGGTAGCTAATAAGAACCTGCTGTATGGCATGGGGAACTCTACTAAATACTCTGTAATGGCTTATATGGAAAAGAATCTTTAAAAAAAGAGTAGACATATGTGTAACTGACTCATTTTGCTGTACATCTGAAACTAACACAACATTGTAAATCAACTATACTCCAGCAAAAATTTAAAAAAAACCAACACCTGCATAAGTAAGCAGCTGGGAGATGGACAGACCAATGGTTTGCGAGCTACTGAAACTGCTTGCTTTCTGTGTATAACAACATAAGTGTTCACACTCTGTAAAACTAAAGAATGATATGGGAAAAAAGCTGTGACACACTGAAGACACATTTCATTTAAAAAAATACAAAATTAAAACTCAAGACTTCCATCTTCATCTTTGAACACAATTAAAATGGAGTTGCCAAAAACAGAAATGAAGTTGCCAAATGGGCCTGAAATCTCAATGGTGCCCACTTAGCAAACACAGCAGCAACTGCCCCAAATACATTGCTGGGCACCTGTTTTGTATTCAAGATAGATAGTCCCTCAACTGCACTATCTTAGCTAGTTTTTCTTAACCACTCTTGATCTTTAAGAAATATTGAAAGTGGGAAAATCGCTCTTAAAATCCCTGTAACATTTGGCTAAACACACACACAGGGAAAACTTTTACAATTGATTAAATTCCTAATTTACAACTATTAACCCCAGGGGTTTTTCCTTCTCTTGACAAATTAAATGAATTTGGAGTCATGGAAGGAATATTTTTTAAATATATGTGTATGTATATATATATTTATATCTCAGATTAGGTTTATTTCATAGGCACACAAGCTTTTTGTCACTTTGGATGAGAGTATGGAAAGTAAACGGTCAGTTGGCTTGTATATCAACCTCACAGTACCTGTAAACTTAAGTTACTGATGAGTTTAAAAATGATCCTGTCTAGATTGTCATGCCAAGGATGTATCTTTTCTACAGTTTCTTAGAGATGATTCCTCTTGCTTTTTTTAATTGGAATGTATTAAACATATAACATTTAAATTTAAGGTGTACAACTTGTTGATTTGATGTTTATATATTGTAATATGACTGCCATTGTAGCAATAATTAGCACTGCTATCATGTCACATACTTATTTCATTTTAGTGGTTGAAATAATTAAGAACTAGTCTTTTGGAAAGTTTAATGATTATAAGACAACATTATTGTCTATATCTGCTATACTGTACATTAGATCTCTAGGACTTATATATTATTTATTGCAAGTCGTGTTCTTCAACAACATCTGTCTTTCCTCACCTCCCCTCACTGCCCCAGTTTCCTAGTGACCCCATTTAGTTTCTATTTTTATGAGTTTGGTCTTTTTAGATCCACATATAAGTAATATCATAGTCTGTCTCTCTGTGTCTGGCTTATTTCACTTAGCATACTATCCTCAAGGTATGACCATGTTGTTGCAAATGGCAGGATGTCCTTTTTTATTATAGCCAAATAGTATTCCATTGTGTGTGTGTGTGTATCTCATATCTTCTTTATCCATTCATCCATTGATAGGCACTTAGTTGTTTCCATATCTTGGCTATTGTGAGTAAAGCAGTAATAAACGTATTTGTAGATAGATCTCTTCAAAACCTTATTGTCATTTCCTTTGAGTATATGCCTAGGAGTGGAACTGTTGGATCATATGGTAGTTTTATTTTTAATATTTTTAAGGAAAGTCCATATTGTTTTCCCTAGTGACTGAACTAGTTTACATTCCCAACAATAGTATACAAAGACCAATAATCTACATCCTTGCTAACAGTTATCTTTTCTTTTTGATGATAGCCATTCTAACAACTGTGGTGATATCTCATTTTCATTTTGATTTTCCTGATGATTAAGGATATTAAACATTTGTTCATGTACCTGTTGGCCATGTACCTATTGGATGTCTTCTTTGGAAAAACGTATATTTAGTACCTCTGCCCTTATTTTAATCAATTGTCTTTTTGTTGTGAATTGTATGAGTTCTTTATATATTTTGGATATTAACCCTTAATCAATATAGGGATTTCAAAAATTTTCTTCCATAGGTTGCCTTTTCATTTCATTGACTGCTGTTTTGCTGTGCTTTTAAAGTTAGATTTAATCCTATGCATTGATTTTTGCTTTTGTTTTTTGGCTTTTGATGTCATATACAAAAAAAAAAAGTTGTCAAGGCCAATATCAAGGATCTTCTTGCCCATGTTTTCTTCCAGGAATTTTATAATATCAGGTCTTATGTTTAAGTATTTGATTGATGTTAAGTTAATTTTTGTGAGTGGTGTAAGATAGGAGTTCAATTTTGTTGTTCAGTATGTGTTTATCTTGTGTTCCCAGCATCATTTGTTGAAGTAACTGGAGAAGGGATAGGCTACCCACTCCAATATTCTTGGGCTTCCCTTGTGGCTCAGCTGGTAAAGAACCCACCTGCAATGAGGGAGACCTGGGTTCAGTCCCTGGATTGGGAAGATCCCCTGGAGAAGGGAAAGGCTACCACTCCAGTATTCTGGCCTAGAGGATTCCATGGACTGTATAGTTCATGACTTCACAAAGAGCCTGACACAACTGAGTGGCTTTCACTTTCACATGCTTTTCCTTTTGGGTGTTTTTGGCTTTCTTATCAACTCTTAGCTGACAGTACCTGCTGGGGTTTTTATCTGGGCTCTCCATTCTATTCCATTAATATGTGTGTCTATTTTTATGCAAGTACCACACTGTTTTGATTATTATAGCTTCATAGTATAGCTTTAAATCAGTAAGTGTGATTTCTAGCTTTGTTCTTTCTCAGGATTGCTTTGGTAGTCAGTGTCTTTTGTGATTCCATGCACATTTTAGGATTGTTTTTCCTTTTCCTGTAAAGAATGCCACTGGAATTTAGATAGGGATTGTGTTGAATCTGTAGATAGCTTTGGATAGAATGGGCAGTTTAACATTATTAATTCTGATTCATGAACATGTGATGTCTTTCCATTTGTTTGTGTCTTCTTCCATTTCTTTCAACAAAATGTTATGGTTTTTGTGGTATAGGTCTTTCACTTCCTTTATTAAATTTATTCCTAGGTATTTTATTGTTTGTGACTCTTGTGAATGGGATGATCTTCTTTGTTTTTCAGATGTTTTATATTATTAGTGTATAGAAGTGGAACTGATTTCTATATGTTGATTTTATATCCTTTAACTTTACTGAATTCATTGATTCAGTCAGTTCAGTTCAGTCTCTCAGTCGTGTCCGACTATTTGCGACCCCATGAATCACAGCACGCCAGGCCTCCCTGTCCATCACCAACCCCTGGAGTTCACTCAAACTCATGTCCACAGAGTCGGTGATGCCATCCAGCCATCTCATTCTCTGTCGTCCCCTTCTCCTCCCGCCCCCAATCCCTCCCAGCATCAGAGTCTTTTCCAGTGAGTCAACTCGTCGCATGAGGTGGCCAAAGTATTGGAGTTTCAGCTTTAGCATCAGTCCCTCCAATGAACACCCAGGATTGATCTCCTTTAGAATGGACTGGTTGGATCTCCTTGCAGTCCAAGGGACTCTCAAGAGTCTTCTCCAGCACCACAGTTCAAAAGCATCAATTCTTTGGTGATCAGCTTTCTTCATAGCTAACTAATTTTTGGTTGAGTCTTTGGAATTTTCTATATACAAAATCACGTCATTTGCAAATAACAACAGTGTTACTTATGACGTTCTGATTTAGATATATTTGATTCCTTTGTCTTGTTTAATTTCTTTAACTTGAACTTTTGACAGTATAATGATAAGGGTAGTAAAATTAGACATGCTTGTCTTATTCCTGATCTTATAGGGAAAGCTTTCAATTTTTCTCCATTGAGTATAATGTTAACTGTGGGTTTGTCATATATAGCTTTCCTTATACTGACATATATTCCTTCTATACCCAATCTGATGAGTCACTTCATAGTGGGTTGTGCTTTGGTTGACTAAGGTACAGTGGTACCTTTGGTGATTATAAGCAATGATCAGCAGAGAAAGGAAATGATAGATATGTTATGGAAGCCTAAAGAACTAGAGCTAGTTCTCAAAGACGCATGTAATACCCCCCACTCCCACTCCTCCAAGACTCCTTTAAAACATTTCAGTAAGGGAGACTTAGAGTCCTGACACATCAGGTTCAGGTGTATCCATAGAAATACTATTTTGTTATAACTCTTTGGATCTATTTTTACCCCTCAGCTGGGTTAACTTGGGATATATATACATAGACTCAGTTACTAAGTATCTGTTGGCCTCCAACTTACACTATTACACTATTTTTATTCTGTATAACTCCATAGGGCAGTCATCTGAAAGCCCTTCAAATGGTTGAAGACAATTAGGAGGCCTTTCCTAAATCTGAGATTCCACAATCTGTACCTACCTTTCATCTCAGTAACTTCACCATTTTCTTGTTTGACATGGGTACATGCATCAGACATATCCTATGCATCAGAATCACCTGAGATACTTGTTAGAGATACAACATACATATTCTGGGTCCCTTCTCCAGAAGATTCTGATTTAGTAGGTCTAGAATGGGAGCCATAAATCTCTATTTTTAAACAGATGACTCCTATGTCCTTGAACAAGTCCTAGTATTGTTATTGACAATTTTACCTTATTGGCCTCTCTACTTTGAAAATATGTGATTAGTGAATTATGTGGTATTCAACAAAGTTACCAGTATTCCATACATGGACTCACTTGTTAGAGTCCAACACAACTGTTTATCCTTTCTTTACCCAAAGTCTGTCAATGCAGGTTTGAATTGCATTAGCTTTTCATCAGTCTCTGATGATTCATTATGACCTTGTAATCATCATTACTAGGTAATAAATTAAAATTCATATTTTTTTTGCACAAACAACTTTTGGTCTATTCATTCTGTACTGTAAAGTTCACATTTTAAACCTAAAAGGAGAAGTTGCTATTTCTGTTTGAAACTTTATCTTGATCTTATTCACAAAGGTCTTTTAGAATCATTAGAAGTTTAAGTAATATACATGCTCTCCTTCCGAGTTTTATATTATGTGCAAACTATAGAAGCATGCTTTCTATAACTTCATACAAATTAATTAATAGGAATTTTGTATAGGTTATAACTAAGAGCACAGAACTTGTTAGAGAAGACTTGCATGAAGGCAGTGTATGCATCTCCTATTGCTGCTGTAACAAATTATCACAAACTTAGTGGCTTTATACAAAACAAATTTACTAACTTACAATCTAAAGTCTAAAGTCTAAAACACATCTCCCTGAGGCTAAAATCAAGGTGTTGGAAGAGCCAAATTCTTTCTGGAGGTTCTGAGAGAATTGGTTTTTTTGCCTTTCTAGCTTCTAGAGGCTGCTGCAGTCCTTGGTTTCTAGCCCCTGCATTCCTTGGCCTTTCACTTCAAAGCCAAGAGTAATGGTCATCGTCACTCTGGTTCTGACCCTTCTGTTCCCTTCTTCCCCACATAAAGAACCTTGTGATTGTGTCTAGTCCTGGATAATCCCCCATAATCCTTGAAGTCGGATGATTAGCAGCCTTAATTCTCCCTTGCTGTGTAACATAGCATATCCACAGGTTCTAGGGGGTTGAGGACATCTTTGGTACTGTGCCCACCACAGGCATCAATAGTAAGAATTCCCTGAAGGTATTACATTTTTCAGATCACAAAGCCTATTTCCACATACTATTCTTATTTCATGCTCACTCATTCCTGTGTGCTGTAAAAGGCAGCTGTTATTAGACCCATTTTTAAGATCAATTCAAAGCTCTAAGATTATGAAAGCTCCCTTAGGGTAAAAGTAACTAAGGGGTAGGGTTGGTACCAGAGCCCAGGTGTTTTATTCCTAGCCCATTAATCTTTATAATCATTTTAACCAGCTATGAATCCACCTAATGTCTTATCCTCTAACCTTTCCCCAAATTTGTCACAAGAACATCATGAAAGACATTGTCAGATACACATTTCCATATGCCAGTGCTCTAACCAACAGTCCAAAAAACTTATCAAAAAGGAAATAAATTTTAATTATTCAACATAGGGATTTCATGGTACCCCCTAAGGTACTAAGGTACTAAGAAAAGGTAGTAAGAAAAGTAGAAAGGTACTAAGGTACTAAGAAAAGTAGAAAAGCTATTTTTCTTTATTAATTGATTTTTTGGAGGACTATGAAAACAACTAAAAGTCTAGTCTTAGGTGGCATTACAAGTTGATGACTATTTTTACTGGCCTGAAGACTCCCTAATACACCTTTTATGCATTTGGGTATTCTCTTCAGAATTCCTCAAACCTGCTGAAAACTAAAGCTTCCTCCCATTGTTTGAAGGAGCAGAGACTGCGACAGTAACCATTTCGGGAGGCTGAAAATCAAGGTTCTAATCTATTGTCTATCTCTGGAGAGGCTGTCTGTCCCCCCTTCTGTTTCTTCTATGTCACTGTTTTTCGCTTGCCAAACTGTTGATACCAATTTTAATTCTCTTCTGCCTCTTAAAAAATGTCCCTTTCTTGGCTTCCTTCCTGTATTATTTCTTCCAACCTATCCCAGAAATCTTCAGCCTGTTTAATGAGCTCCTCCATGGAGACACATACTTAAAGCACATTTCTTTTCTCATCAAGCAAAGAAACCAGATTGCATTCACAGCGAGCAAAATTGTGTGCTCAAGAGCCCCAGATAGGAAGATACAAACAGCTGCAGCAGTCGCAGCATTATTGTTCTTGCATTTTGAGGACCCAGGGCAAGGTAGTTGTGTCATCCTCCTTTGGTTTTCCTCTGTGGCCACTCCATTCAGATTCCTTCATTTCCATCACAAATCTGGTTAAGAGTCTCCCTCTGGGAATCTGCATTTTGTTTATCTTTTTAATTTTCTTCTTCACCCTGCTGCCCATCTCTGTGAGCATCTCCCAAGGTCCTGCCCACTTTTCTTTTTAAAATCCTAGTTCTAAACATCTGACTCCCCAAACTTTGCAAATATTGACTGACTCTTAGCATATCTAAGATGGATTCCTTCACCAGCCCAAAATGGTTTGTCCTCATGAATTCAGCCTCTTACACTTTTGTCACAGCTACCCATGTAACATCTTTGTTTCCCCCTCTCCCTCTGTACCTATAGTAATTTCTCCCCAAATACGTAGCTATTACTTTATTCCGTACCTTCTTAGTGTCTGCTGCATTTGATCATTTCCCCTGCTATCATCCTAGCTCAAAAACTTATTATATGCTGCATGATTGCAATAATCTAACTCAGTGATTCTCAACCCTGGTTGCACATTAGAATCACCTAGGGGAGCTTTTAAAAAAATTCTTCAGTCTGGTTCCAACCTCAAAGATTTTGATTAAATTGGGCTGGGCTGGGGCCCCTACATGGTTTGTTTTTTCTAAACTCCCAAGGCAATTCTAATATGCAGCTAGGATTCAGAACCATCAGCTAACCTTCAATTTCTTCCCATATTTAATCCATTTTGCATACTAGATTATGATTCTAAAGGGTTCTTTCTTCATATATATCCAATACTTGAAATACACTAACACTTATGTGATAATTTTTGAACTGTTTATTTTACTTCTGCTGCCATGTAATCTGACCACAACCCACCTGATGAGCATGACTCCATGATCAATTAGTACTTTATCTCCTGATGCTACTTTGTAATTTCCTGCCTTCATACATTGTCAATACTCTTTCCATGTATTCATTTCTGCTTACTAAGACTATATCCAATATTTCTGTATTTCCATCCCAAAGTCTTTATTTTGCCACCTGAACATATTTCCTCCTAAAATCCAATCACTTCTAATTTATGCCAGCCTCTCACTATAGCCTGGGGCTTCCCTGGTGGCTCAGATGGTAAAGAATCTGCCTGCAATGCAGGAGACTTGGGTTCAATTCTGGGGTTGGGAAGAACCTCTGGAGAAGGGAATGGCTACCCATTCCAGTATTCTTACCTGGAGAATTCCATGGACAGAGGAGCCTGGCAGTCTACAGTCCATGGGGTGGCAAATAGTTGAACATGACTGAGTGACTTCGCTTTACTATAGCCTAGCGGTTGAAAACATCCGCTGGATCATGGAGAAAGCAAGAGAGTTTCAGAAAAACATCTATTTCTGCTTCATTGACTATGCCAAAGCCTTTGACTGTGTGGATCACAATAAACTGTGGAACATTCTGAAAGAGATGGGAATCCCAGACCACCTGACCTGCCTCTTGAGAAACCTGTATGCAGGTCAGGAAGCAACAGTTAGAACTGGACATGGAACAACAGACTGGTTCCAAATAGGAAAAGGTGTACGTCAAGGTTGTATATTGTCACCTTGCTTATTTAACTTCTATGCAGAGTACATCATGAGGAACGCTGGGCTGGAAGAAGCACAAGCTGGAATCAAGATTGCTGGGAGAAATATCAATAACCTCAGATATGCAGATGACACTACCCTTATGGCAGAAAGTGAAGAGGAACTCAAAAGCCTCTTGATGAAAGTGAAAGAGGAGAGTGAAAAGGTTGGCTTGAAGCTCAACATTCAGAAAACAAAGATCATGGCATCTGGTCCCATCACTTCATGGGAAATAGATGGAAAAACAGTGGAAACAGTGTCAGACTTTGTTTTTTTGGGCTCCAAAATCACTGCAGATGCTGATTGCAGCCATGAAATTAAAAGACGCTTGCTCCTTGGAAGGAAAGTTATGACCAACCTTGATAGTATATTAAAAAGCAGAGACATTACTTTGCCAACCAAGGTCCGTCTAGTCAAGGCAATGGTTTTTCCCGTGGTCATGTATGGATGTGAGAGTTGGACTGTGAAGAAAGCTGATCGCCGAAGAATCGATGCTTTTGAACTGTGGTGTTGGAGAAGACTCTTGAGAGTCCCTTATACTGCAAGGAGATCTAACCAGTCCATTCTAAAGGAGATCAATCCTGGATGTTCATTGGAGGGACTGATGCTGAAGCTGAAACTCCAATACTTTGGCCACCTCATGCGACGAGTTGATTCACTGGAAAAGTCTCTGATGCTGGGAAGGGTTGGGGGCGGGAGGAGAAGGGGACGTCGGAGAATGAGATGGCTGGATGGCATCACCAACTCTGTGGACATGAGTTTGAGTGAACTCCGGGAGTTGGTGATAGACAGGGAGGCCTGGCGTGCCGTGATTCATGGGGTCGCGGAGAGTCGGACACGACTGAGCGACTGAACTGAACTGAACTGAACTGAGCGGTTGAAAGCTGGAGAAGGCAATGGCAAGCCACTCCAGTACTCTTGCCTAGAAAATCCCATGGATGGAGGAGCCTGGTGGGCTGCAGTTCGTGGGGTCGCTGGGGGTCGGACACGACTGAGCGACTCCACTTTCACTTTTCACTTTCACACATTGGAGAAGGAAATGGCAACCCACTCCAGTGTTCTTGCCTGGAGAATCCCAGGGACGGGGGAGCCTGGTGAGCTTCCGTCTATGGGGTCACACAGAGTCGGACACGACTGAAGTGACTTAGCAGCAGCAGCGGTTGAAAGATCAGGCTTTTGCTAGTGTATAGAACAGCTTCAAATCCTAGCTTGTCTGATTCCTGCAATGTGACTTTGGAGTGTCGTGGAATCTCCGTGAGTTTTGTTTCTACATCTACTAAATGAAATAACCCTCCTTTTAGAGTTGTCTGGGGATTAGGTTAAGTGAAATAATGTATAGGAAATATCTTGCATGTAGATATGCCAGATAAATATTACCTGTTTATTATTTTTGTTGTTATTATCTTTGTGTACATGTCCCATAACCCCAAATAGATTATCAGACACTGGACTAAAGACAGAGTCTTACAAAACCTTGTATGCTTACAGTGTCTAATGTTGTTCTTTGAACATAGTAAGTAATCAACATGCTTGTTACTAAGAATTTATAAATAATTCTAAATATACAAATGCAATTTAAGTAACCATGATCTCTAGCCTGGCTGTAGTGCCCTTTGGTGGCAGATAGACCATATATAAAATTCTAATTTTTAGCTTATCTTTTATGGCACAGCTTTATAAAGTGATACAAAAATACCTTGAAGCATTTTAAAAAGTTTACAAGTCCCTGGGTGTAGTTCTAATATCATTCTTTCCAGGTCCCTAAATACCCTGAGATTCTGCCAAGTATATGTAGTCCATCTTCCCAAAAATGAATGTTCACCTAATCCTATCAAAAATGGACCAGTGACATGAAGTGAAATTAATTCTTTTCAGGCCAGTTTCCTGATGTTTATTTATTCCTTTGTCCAGGAAAGCATTGGCAAGTGAGGCATTTCTTATTTGAATAGATCTGTGATTAAACTCTAGATAGCAAGTGAGGCATTTCTTATTTGAATACATCTGTGATTAAACTCTAGATCGCATATTAAAAAGCAGAGACATTACTTTGCCAACCAAGGTCCGTCTAGTCAAGGCTATGGTTTTTCCCATGGTCATGTATGGATGTGAGAGTTGGACTGTGAAGAAAGCTGATCACCGAAGAATTGATGCTTTTGAACTGTGGTGCTGGAGAAGACTCTTGAGAGTCCCTTGGACTGCAAGGAGATCCAACCAGTCCATTCTAGAGGAGATCAATCCTGGGTGTTCATTGGAAGGACTGATGCTAAAGCTGAAACTCCAATACTTTGGCCACCTCATGCGTTGAGTTGACTCACTGGAAAAGACTCTGATGCTGGGAGGGATTGGGGGCGGGAGGAGAAGGGGACAACAGAGAATGAGATGGCTGGATGGCATCACCGACTCTATGGACATGAGTTTGAGTGAACTCTGGGAGTTGGTGATGGACAGGGAGGCCTGGCGTGCTGTGATTCATGGGGTCGCAAAGAGTTGGACACGACTGAGCGACTGAACTGAACTGAACTGAAACGTATTTCCAATGGGATTCCATAAAGAATACTCAGGGTTTGGCTTTGGTCACTCTAGAGAGCAGCATACTAGCTACTTACTTTACAGACTTTAAGTCATAAAGAGTCTAGTTTAAGATATTTCTCTCTTCCAGCTTATTCTTTCAGGATTGTCTCTCCTTATGCTGTTTTCTCTTAATCCATATCAGAAGAGCTAGTTCTGAAAGGCTCATCCAGAATTAGTTTGCCTTTTAACAAAATGAACATTATATCAACTGACAGGAAAATTTTGTCAAATGAGAAGGGTAATCAAACCTAAAACCATAGACACAAACACACACACATACACACACACACCCTGTTGTGAACTGAATTGTCCCCCCGCTAAATTCATATGTTAAAGGATAACCCATAGGTAACTGTATTTGGAAATAGGATCTTTAAAGAGGTGACTAGGGTTAAATAAAGGTGGAGCCCTGATTCGATAGGACTGGTGTGCCTATAAGACGAGGATGAGACCCCAGAGATCTCTCTCACACAGAGAGAAAAGGCATGTGAGAACACAGGAAGGAAGCGGCTGTCCAGAGACCAGGAAAACAGAACTCAGCAGAAACCAGTCCTGACAGCGCTCTGATCTTGAACTTTTAGCCTCTAGAACTGTGAGAAAGTTAATTTCTCACCGTTTTAAAAATCACCCGGTCTGTGGAGTTATGGTATGGCATCCCTAACAGACTAGCATATATACTCACACTCACATTGATACAGACAAATAACAAAAGCAAAATTTTCGAAACTTTAATTTCTGAAAGGAAGATGCTGGTTTTCATCGCCCCCAATCCCAGTCAACCACTACTGTTGGCCTGTCCCAGCCTCCTTGACTCTCGCCTTGTGACCGTAACACTTGGCCATCAGCTACAGTAAACTTTAACAATCCTATGCATAAGTTGTTCCTATTAAACCGGGAGTACACTAAGGATATGGCCATCCATAACCCTGGGGAGAGCTCTTCTGAATTGCTGTATTTTTCCAGACAACCCATTGTTAACCATG
The DNA here is from genome assembly GCF_049115385.1 of Moschus berezovskii. Lineage (NCBI taxonomy): Eukaryota > Metazoa > Chordata > Mammalia > Artiodactyla > Moschidae > Moschus > Moschus berezovskii. The sequence continues at coordinate 49,808,693 of NC_142466.1, read as the reverse complement.
TAAGCACGGGCTCCATATCATCCTTTGAGGAATTTTTGAACTTCAAAACCTTTCTAAATATTCTGTGCACTTCCATGCTATCTTGAACATTGGGTGGAACGGCTTTCCATTTACCGTTTACTCAGGGTCATTTCTATGAAATGCTGCTAATGAAACTCTAGATACATACAGACGTGGAAGTTGAGGTTTTTTCATCAATCAGTTTCTTTATTTGGCTGTGCTGGGTCTTCATTGCTGTGCGGGCTTTTTTCTCTAGTTGCAGTGGGTGGGGGCTACTCTCTAGTTGTGGTGCATAGGCCTCTCATAGTGGCGGCTTCTCCTGTTGCAGAACACAGGCTCTGGGGTGCGCAGGCCCAGTAGTTGTGACACATGGGCTCAGTAATTGCAGCTTATAGGCTGCAGAGTGTGGACTTCATTAGTTGCGGCTTGCAGGCCCTAGGGCACAGGCTCAAGAGCTGTGGCACATGGATTTAGTTGCTCTTTGACAGGTGGGATTTTCCCAGATCAAGGATTGAACTCGTCTCCTGCATCGGCAGGTGGAGTCTTTACCACTGAGCCACTGGGGAAGCCCGATGTTGAGGTTTTAATAACAAACACTGATATGTCAATGACTGTGTTAGTCCATTTACATGTATTACATATATACCCATTTAATCCTCAAAACCACAGGTCTAAAGTAGGCATTACTATGGTCCTCATTGTACAGATGAGGAGCTGAAATCCCAGAAAGATCCTAAGGGGAATTAAGGGGGAGAAACTGGGCTTTGAAATGAGGCTGAGCTGTCTCCAAAGCCCATGCACTCAGCCATGGTTACTTTTGTTGCCTCTGCAGAAGATTGAGATGTGAAACCCAGTATGAGGCAAACACCAGCCAAAACCCTAGCATCTACTCTCTTGACAAATTCTTTGATGTCCGTTAATGGGAAATGGCAACCCACTCCAGTAATCTTGCCTGGAAAATCCCATGGACAGAGGAGCCTGGTGGGCTACAGTCCCTGGGATTTCAAAGAATCGGACACAACTGAGCAAATAAACAAAGACAACGATGTTTAGATACCTGGCTCCTTTTCATAAACATCACACAAAGCTTGTGCAGGTGCAGCAGCTTCTGGGCAGTGTCGTGGAGCTGGGTTCTGCATAAGACAAGTGACTCAAAAGCTGGTGTTGCCATGTCCCCACTGGAGTTTGTGGTACCAGGACTGACATTGTCTTCTGTTTTTATTGGATCCTTTGACCTGTCAGGGCAGTTCAGATCATTAGCTGTCATTGCAGCATCCCTAATAGGCCAGGTCACTTTTGTAGGTGTGCTGCAGAGTGGACAGCTCAGAACTTGGTGGGGGTGGTGGTGGGGGGAGGGGAAGTCCTACTCCCTAGCACTCAGATCTTGGTTTCTAATATCTTTCTTTCACTTTTAAGACTGAGAAAGTAAATATACAGCATGAGCCTGAAGCCTCTTGTAGAGATAGAAAGTAAAGAAGCATTGAAAACAAATAACAAAATGATGGAGGGATGTCACAGAGACACAAATAAAAGAGCTCCTAGTGGCTAAAGCTGGAATCATCTGAGTAACAAAATAGTATTAGATTATAACCCAAAGTATAAATAAATATAATGTAAACATCATGTAAATAAATGATTGAATAATTAGTGAGGGAGAAGATACAAATTTGCTATGGAGAAGAATTCTAAATAAATTATGCAGCTAGTTCATCCTAAAGGAGATGGGGTGTAAATCCCCACTCTGTAAATGTGGGTTGTGCTTAGCAACTTCCTTCTAAAGAGTACAGTACTGAAAGAATAACTTCACAATAGAGAAACAAGACAAACAGGACTTCTGTCAGATGATCAAGGTCAACATCAATGGTGATACATCATATTGATAGAATGTACCATGGACATAATGTGATGAAACTGGCCTCTGGTGGTCTTCTGGCCAAAAACACATTACCTCATTACCCCCTTCTAATCAGGAGGAAAACATAAGACACATCCCAATTACAGGACATTCTGCAAAAGTACCTAACCAGTATGCCTCAAGACTGTTAAAGTCATCCACAAAAAGTCTGAGAAACTAAGGAGACATGAAGCATGAAGATTACGTGTAATGTGGTCTCAGGGATGGGATTCTAAAGAAGAAAGTGGCTATTATATAAAAACTGAGGAAATCTGAATCAAGTATGGACTTTGTGTGGTAATAATGTATTCATTGTTTCGATGACTAAGGTACTTCCTAATCAGTTCAGTCAGTTCAGTTCAGTCGCTCAGTCGTGTCCGACTCTCCGCGACCCCATGAATCACAGCACGCCAGGCCTCCCTATCCATCACCAACTCCCGGAGTACACTCAAACTCATGTCCACAGAGTCGGTGATGCCATCCAGCCATCTCATTCTCGGTCGTCCCCTTCTCCTCCCGCCCCCAACCCTTCCCAGCATCAGAGTCTTTTCCAGTGAGTCAACTCGTCGCATGAGGTGGCCAAAGTATTGCAGTTTCAGCTTTAGCATCAGTCCTTCCAATGAACACCCAGGATCGATCTCCCTTAGAATGGACTGGTTGGATCTCCTTGCGGTACAAGGGACTCTCAAGAGTCTTCTCCAACACCACAGTTCAAAAGCATCAATTCTTCGGCGATCAGCTTTCTTCACAGTCCAACTCTCACATCCATACATGACCATGGGAAAAACCATAGCCTTGACTAGACGGACCTTGGTTGGCAAAGTAATGTCTCTGCTTTTTAATATATTATCAAGGTTGGTCATAACTTTCCTTCCAAGGAGTAAGCGTCTTTGAATTTCATGGCTGCAATCAGCATCTGCAGTGATTTTGAAGCCCAAAAAAATAAAGTCTGACACTGTTTCCACTGTTTTTCCATCTATTTCCCATGAAGTGATGGGACCAGATGCCATGATCTTTGTTTTCTGAGTGTTGAGCTTCAAGCCAACCTTTTCACTCTCCTCTTTCACTTTCCTCAAGAGGCTTTTGAGTTCCTCTTCACTTTCTGCCATAAGGGTAGTGTCATCTGCATATCTGAGATTATTGATATTTCTCCCAGCAATCTTGATTCCAGCTAGGATGTTAAATAATAGAGAAGATTAAATGTAAGGTACATGGGAATTATTTTGCTATCTTCATCATAAATTGTATCTTCTATAAATTATTCTAGTTTTTTTTTTTATCCAACAAGAAGCCATAACTTTATTAATGATAGAAACAGTACAAATTTCAAACCCAGCTGCAGTTACTCTTTTGAAACACCAAAAAAAGGTCCTCTTTTCAGATGATTACATTGTTAATTCCATAATAGTATTTACAATATCATTACTGTTGTTCTTCAGGGCTCGGAAGGCTGAAGAGCCTTTGCTGAAGAGCCAGGCTGCCTTTGCTCTCAACACATTTGCTTGTGACATGACCAATTCTATGTCCTTAACTTCCACACCTGTTTCATCAACCTCTTCCTCTTCACTCTCCTCTTGTAAAGTTGGAGTCTGTGTGTTTTCTTGGATGTTTGAGACAGCTTCACCTTGAACTTTGAATTTCTCAGCAACTGCTAACTGTGCTTGCTGAGATAAATCCTCAATCTTGGCTTCCCCAAAAACAATGTAGGTATCTGAAGCTGGGCTCTTGTACACATCTGGTTTTGTGATGACAAAAAGGATATTCTTAGATTTCCGGATAGTGACTCTAGTAACTCCTGTAACCTGTCGAAGACCCAGTTTGGACATAGCCTTCCGTGCCTTCTTTTCACTCCGGCTCTGTTTTGCTTTACTGACTGGTTCTTCATCGATTTCAGCTGCTGCTGCCAGCTGAGCTTGTTGTGTGGTTGCCTGTGTAGAATCCTGTTCCTCAAGTTCTGGGACTGATTCATCACTATCAGATTCTGTTCCAGACCCTGTTTCAGCCTGGGGCTGTGGCAACTCCTGCTCTGTAGCAGGGACGGTTTCTGTGGCTTCACCGGGCATTTTGTGCGGGGAACGCGGAACCAAGATGGCGGCAGAAAGAGAGCGAGCTAGTTTTTTGTTTTTTTTTTAAGTCACTTTACAAGACATCTGTTGCTCAGGCAGAGTTGCTTGGAGATGCGGTCACATATCACCCATGCTCCAGCTAGCAGCTCCTTGGGTTCAGATGTAACCAATCAATTACCCTCCTCTCCTTTGCCTGCCACCCCCACCTCCACCATTTGCCTGGGGTATATGCATGTAACTTGCCTCAAAGTTCCTTGAACACTTGGCTCATACTGTGTGTTTTCTGATTATAGTGTCTTCAGTTGTAATGATGTGATTAGATACTTAGGTAAAAGTAGTATTATATAAGTCAAAGTTCCCATGAATATCTCCCCACATGTTGTTTACTTGTGGCTCTGAAATTGCTACACCGTCACTTCCACTCGTACAGATTCAGATCAAACTGTTTGCTAAAAATTCTATCTAGCTGTCTACTGTGCTGATTCAGTTTGAAATGCCACAACCAACCTTTTCTTAAAAATCAGGTCAGAGTATGAGGCCATTTTTAAAGGCCTTGGGTCCTGGAAATGAGTATCCATGTAACTCTTCTTCTCCCTGAGAACCACTCATGTAATGGACCAAGTTATAATTCAACATTAAGAGGTGCTGGCCCTCAGCTTCCCATGACAGAATCCACACACATACACAAAACTTTCACAGCTTCCGATTTTTGTCTTTTCTCAATTTTAATGCCACTCCAGGAAAACTGATCTATCTTTGATCCCGTCCAACTCAGTGGCATGACAAACAGAAGGGTCCTCAGAAGTTGTGAGCTGGATCACAGATAACGTAATTACCAAAAGACAACAGCTTGTCATCTTATGATTTGTTTATCAAAGAGAAAAGTAGTGTAGATTCAGATTCATCCTGATATCATCTAGTACTATACCCATGATAGGGAGGCAGAGTATATTAGCAAGTGGCTTTACTATTAGCAAGTTAAGACACCCTGGTAAGTCAAAGGAATTTTATATACATTCTCACCTTCAACTTTGAGCCATATTTTCTGATTTATGGAAAGTCTGTAATGCCATGGGGTTTGTCCTCACGTACTCATTATGCATAGATGCTGTACTCTGGGCATTGGGACTTCTCCACACAGCTGCCCCTCTCATCAACACAGTAGAAAAACCCCTCACCTTTGGGATCTCTCTCTTCTCTGTTGCTCAGATACCCGTGAGGCAGTCAGACTTGTGTATTCCTCCTCTATTCTCTTCAGTCATCATGGATCATCAGCTGTGTCCTTGTACACATTTACATTTGTACATTCATGAGTTGTGTGCATGAGCGAGGAGAAGGGAGTGAGAGGTGGAGTCTGGGTCTGTGGCACCCTGGCTCCTTGTGTAGAGTAGATATTTTCTATGACCAAGATGGACATTGTGTTAGGCTTAGAGAATCTCTGAGACTTCCTAGACTAAAGCTGCCTTCCCAAGCTCTGCCTTTTGTTGCTCCTAGCTGAGGTAACTGCTGTCCTGCAGGAGGTGGGGAACCTTCCTGCCACATGGAGATGAATACTCCTCTTCCCCACATTCTACCATACTTTTTGGGAAGGTGAGAGGGAAGGGGCAGGACCTCCTGCAATCTTGCTTCACACCTGGCACACCCTCAGAGCAGGTCTTGCCTGGGAACATCGCTGTGTGTATCCCACAGAGAAAAGTTGAGGAGTTCATGTTCTGGGTCATCATACTGAGATGCAAATGTTCTTTCTTCTCCACGTAGCAGATCTGACCTGTGCACTGAAAGGCTCCCATATGGTGATAGAGATCCCTCACTCTTCCTTCTGCACCACACAAACTCCCATCGTCTCCGCTTCACTGGCTCTTTTCTTCTCCACCCACAGAGAACCCCGGAGAAGGCAATGGCAAGCCACTCCAGTACTCTTGCCTGGAAAATCCCATGGACGGAGGAGCCTGGTAAGCTGCAGTCCATGGGATTGCTAAGAGTCGGACATGACTGAGCGACTTCACTTTCACTTTTCACTTTCATGCAGTGGAGAAGGAAATGGCAACCCACTCCAGTGTTCTTGCCTGGAGAATCCCAGGGACGGGGGAGCCTGGTGGGCTGCCGTCTATGGGGTTGCACAGAGTCGGACACGACTGAAGCGACTTAGCAACAGCAGTGGCTGCACAGAGAACCCATGCTGTCTGCACTGTCCTGTCATCAAAAAGGATTTCTGTGATGCATCTACCTGGACTACAGCCGTTCTCTGTCAGGGCTCCCCTGTCTCATCCCATTTTCTGTGTCTCCTGGACTTCGCAGACACCACCCTCTGTTCAGTGCTGCTCACTCCTGCATAGTTAACTGACCCAGTGCAGCACAGTTGGGTCTCTGTCTCTTCTAGCTTTGTTTGTTTTCTGCTGGCTGTTGAAATGTTGATTTTCATCCAAAACATTTCTCTTCCAGCTGCTTCTATGGCTAAAGCAATTCCAAAAGCTTTAGGGTTACATGATTGCCTTCCTTTCCCGATCTGCATGCCTATCTGAAAATTTCAAACAGACTAACGTTTTAGTTCAAGTAATGAAGTTTGGTTTTATAGTGTTGCCTGAGATGGGAACCTTTAAGTTTTTGTTGGCCACGGACATTATATCCTAGATGAGCATATCATACCAGCCTTGACAAAGAACAGAGCACAAAGGAAATAAGATACAGGAAAGGCAAGATTTCTAGGGGAAAAGGGAGAGTTGTCAGCACTGAAAAATATTGAAATATATTTTAAACTATTTTTAGTTAAATGAACAAATTGGTGTGTAGGAAGTGCTTTACAGGTAATCTGAAATGGACCAAGGCTTCTTTGATTTATAATGACTGCAAAACCAACTCCCAGGTGGCTCAGTGGTAAAGAATCCACCTTCTAAGCAGGAGATGCAGGTTTGATCCCTGTGTCAGGAAGGTCCTCTGGAGGAGGAAATGGCAACCCACTCCAGTATTCTTGCCTGGGAAATCCCATAACAGAGGAGCCTAGCAGGCTTCAGTGTGTGGGGTCACAAAGGGTCGGACACAACTGAGCACACATGCACACATGCAAACCCAACACCCGAGAAACATAACTATAAGTACCCTTGGTCTAAGAACAAAGCACGTTTTGATATTATTGTCTAGTAACTACCCACCTTTATGGCTTAACAAAATCATAAAAGTGGGCAAAATGAAAATTTTGATTCATCGATTAACCGTCTGTTTATTTAGCTATCTGTCTTTGCATCTACCAGCTTTCATTTTTCTTACTATCACGGACGTGAGAAATGACCCCTGAGTTCCCTTCAGAAACATTTTATCAAGGCTACTCAGAAGTTACAAACATCATTTTTCACTCACCAACCAGAAGAATGATCCAATCTGTGTCTGATCTCTACTCTCTGCCAAGATCAGCCCTCGGTAGACTTGCTGGAGAGTCATGAATAGACAAAGGGAAGCCATCAGGAGGAAGAGAGAAGGGACTCACAGACATCCATCAAGGGAGAAATGAGCTCCAATGAAACATCTGCAGGGCCTCGGGAAAGTGTGGGATAAAACCCCAAAGTGCAACCCCACTTTTCTTCCTGCTGCTCCCCCTTTTGCGTGTGTGTGTGGACACCATTGCCTGCTCTTCCAAGCTCTATCATCATTTCCACCACTGTCCCTCTTTTGGGTTACCACTTATGCCTAGGTCTGCATATGCTGAAAGCATTGTCTACCCTAAGGAAGAGGGTACCTGGTAGAGAAACCTTGCAAAAGACTTCAAGTACTAGAATCGTCTAGAGAATTAACTGCAAAATCCTAGGTGTCAAGAGTTAGGTCTTAAAAGGGGAGGCTAAAGAGAAGGATTTCCTTTTTGTCCCTGACCTCCTTACCCAAATGTGAGCAGCGCTGCCAGTGGAGGGCTGGAGAAGAGACCCCAGAACACAAGGCCCAGGGCAGCCAACATTCTTGCCCAAGATTTAGACTGAGTCATCTATACTCATCCCACTCATAATGAGAGAGCAGAAATATAGCTGTTCAGATATTATCTTTACTATGTCATGTATTAAGGAATGAGATAAAACCTAAAAAACCCTAATGGCAGATAATCTAGAATTCTTTACCCCAAAGCTAAAGAATGGTGCACTTCATTAGCCAGAGTAAATAATTATCATCAAACCATTGTAGGTTGGTTTGGGGGATAGGTGTAGATGGCTATATGACATTACATTTGACTGTAGCTCTGAGTGTAGAATCACCTTATTTGAAATTAAATTGTGATGCAAAACAATAAAAAATCTCACATTGAAGCAACAGGGCAGCAGGCCAAGCCTCCATATTGTGCCCCTCAGCTTAAATTTCTTGCGGCTTCCAGCTCTATTTCTGAGAAAGAACAGGCTAGATTATCTCTAAATTCCTTTCTAATGTTATGATTCTCAGACTCAAATTCAAGGAACATTTATGTAGTAGTTGCTATTTGTGCCATGCCAGATCATTTAACGTACCCTCTGTCAGTTTCACCTCTTCTGGGAAATATGAATAGCCCTGCTTAAAGGTGAAACAGTGAAGGCTCCAAGAAGTGGAGGACTTGATATGGAGCTCAGGGTTGTGTATACATGGAGGCAATTCTTAAACACAGACCCTTTACCTCCACTTCTGAATGTACAGCTATAGCAGGGGGTCACCCCAAGTCCCCTTTGATGTCACAGCCTAGGGCCAAGTAAGCTCTTGGAAAATAAGGACTTAGCTCATGAATGTGTCACCACTTTCTAAAACAGGACCTGAAACATTCTCAGCTCTCAAAGAACATGACTACTTGGATAAACCAACAACTGTAGAGCTGCTGGTACCCACCTACCTACTAAATTAATGGACTATTTTGATGTAAACACTTTCTTTTTAATAAATTTACCCTTATTTTATGTAATAGTTTGGGCAGTAGTCAACACAAATCCTGGCTTTGTGGAATGAGTTTCTCTCCTGCTTTGGGGAATCTATCTTTTCAGTTAATATTTTTTAAAAGACATTTTCTCTCAACATCCTCACATCAGTATCCATTTGATGCTGTTTTTGCCAATCATTTTTCTGACTTAACAATATCAGGTGTTAACATGTCTATCTGGTAGAGAAAACACTGTTAATCTAAAAAATTGATAGCTTCTCTGCTGCGCCATAGATCCAAATTTTATAAAAACCATCAACTACTCTTCTATTTGTTTTATACTTACTTTAACTTCTTTCATAGGTTCACAACTTTAGAAGAATCCTTAAACATAATCTAGGCCAGTTTTTTTTCTTTTTTTTCCCAATCTCGTACATATGCTGATATGTTAGACTTACGTGGTATATAAGTCAAGAGTATTTTCTAAATAATTATATTTTCTAATATTTGAATATTTGTTTTAATGTATTTTCTGATAATGTTTCTTTTTCTAATAACTTATTTTCCTTTAATGAGTGATCAAAAAAATATACACACACGTATAGGTAGGTAGGTAGGTTTAGTCACTAAGTTGTCTCTGACTCTTGCTACCCCATGGACTGTAGCCTGCCAGGTTCTTCTGTCAATGGGATTTCCCAGGCAAGAATACTGGAGTGGATTGCCATTTCCTTCTCCAGGGGATCTTCCTAACCCAGGGATCAAATCTGGGTGTCCTTCATTGCAGGCAGACTCTTCACCAACTGAGCCACCAGGGAAGCCCCACATACATCTATAGATATCTATATATCTAGCACACCAAATCTGAAATGTTATGAGTATTATTGTTTAGGGCAAGGCAAGACTCTGAACCATTGTTTAGTTCAGAGCGAGACTACTGACAAGTTTAAAACATTGATGGATTTAAAGAAATAATGAAAATAATAATGATAAGTTAATAATAATACAGATGTTTCTTAGATATGGCAAAAATCATGAAGAGAATAACTGAAATTTGGAAAGCACCTTGTAAATCCAATTGCTGCATCATTTTATGGCCAAGATGCAAGGAGATAAAATGACTTGTCCAAGGCCCCAGGGTTAATTAGTGAAAAAATGAGGACCAGACCCTAAGCCTCCAGGTTCCAGGTAATTTGTTCACGTCAATAATGCCCCACTTTTAGATTCTGAGCATCATTAACCTGCTCTTATGTGATTCATATTATGAATAAATTTTTATCCACCGCTGACATATGCATAAGATTCTAACTTTCATAATTGAAGTTTCAAAGACAGAAAAGCCCTCTGGTTCCCTCAGAGGGAAAAGCACTCTCAGGTATAATTACAATTCGTGTTTATAATGTGCCTTTCATTAGGGGACCTGAATGAACTCTAGAAAATTGATCTGATGACTGGTATTATCCTCATTTTATACATTGAGAAACAATGACCCAGACAGGTTAAGAGAATTGTCTCGGGTCAGCTGGAATGTCAATCACCGAGAGAGAGAATTAAATCTCCAGTCCCCACCTCACCTCTGCAGCTTTGCCTTTCTTGTTGAGCCACCAGTCACTTGCCAGATTCTGAATTACAGGGATTGCCATTAAGTGGGATTCTAGCCTAAGACTCTACTTTGAACCTTTTCAAAGGGCATGTGGTAGATATCCAGGCTTGGAGCTTCCTATTTTAATACATGGTTTTTATTACTTGAGTGTACAACTGGGCTTAAATCTGTCCCTTTTGTTCCCTTTGGTTGTTTTAAATTTACTTTCGCACACTTAGAGTTCTTTGTCCTGCCTGTTTCTACACAGATAGGGAAATAGCTAACACTATGAAGTCAGACAGGACACATGCTGAGATGTTCACACTCTTACCTGTTCCGAATTCCTTACTCAACCACTTGACTAGCTATTGGCCAAAAGAAACCATCAAATAACTTCACTGTTGAGTCATGTATTTCCTACTCCCACACAGTGGGTCATGCAGAATGTTTGGCCTTTGCTTGACCATAGGAGGGCGGCTCCTATTGGTCTGATGTCCTTCAAATGCCCTCTAGTGGTTGAAGCCCACATGGTCTCCACTCTCCACATAGAAGACTTATCCTTTGAAAGCTTGCCTCTGAAGGACCCTAGGTGCATACTAAAGAAATTACCCATCCCTTCCATTCCTCAGGGCAATTAAGCTATCTTCTCGATAGCAAATACATGGTATGAACTCACTGCTCTGTGGCCTTCAGGAGAACTACTTCTGAGCAAACACACTATGCCTCATGCTGTTAAGAGTCCACTGTATACATAAATCTCTGAATTCATTTTGTAGGGTTGCTTAACAAAGTACCACAAACTCAGTGGTTTAAGAACAGCAAAAATTTATTCTCCAGCAGTTCTGGAGGCTAGAAGTTCACAATCAGTGTTGGCAGGGCCATGCTCTCTCAGGAGGCTCCAGGAATAAGCCTCCCTTGACTCTTCCAGCTTCTGGTAGCAGCATGCCAGTGTCTGCCTCCATCTTCCCATCGCTGTCCTCTCTGTGTGTGTGTCTTCACATGGTTTTCTCCTCTGTGTGTGTCTCTGTCCAGATGTCCTTCTCCTACAAGAACAGCAGTCACAGTGGATGAAGGCCCACCCTACTGACCTCAGTTAACTTGATTCCATCTACAAAGACCTTGTTTGACATTCATGGGTATTGGTGATTGGGACATCAACACATCATGGGGGAAACAATTCAAGTCATAATAGTTGTTGAGGTTGTTGTTGTTCAGTTACTCAGTTGTGACCAACTCTTTGCGACCCCATGGACTGCAGCACGCCAGGCTTCCCTGTCCTTCACTGTCTCCCCAGGTTTGCTCAGACTCATATCCATCAAGTTGATGATGCCATCCAACCATCTCATCCTCTGTTGTCCCCTTCTCCTCCTGCCTTCAACCTTTCCTAGCTTTTCCAGGGTCTTTTCCAGTGAGTCGACTCTTTGCAGATGGCCAAAGAATTGGAGATTCAGCTTCAGCTTCAGCATCAGTCCTTCGAATGAATATTCAGGATTGATTTCCTTTAGGATCGACTGGTATGATCTCTTTGCAGATCAAGGGACTCTCAAGAGTCTTCTCCAGCACCATAGTTCGAAGGCATCAATTCTTTGTCCCTTAGCCTTTTTTATTGTCCAGCTCTCACATCCGTTCATGACTACTGGAAAAACCATTGTTTGACTACACAAACCTTTGTAGGCAAAGTAATATCTCTGCTTTTTAATACGTTTTCTAGGTTTGTCATAGCTTTTCTTCCAAGGAGCAAATGTCTTTTAATTTCATGGCCATATTCACCGTCCACAGTTATTTTGGAACCCAAGAAAATAAAGTCTGTCTCTATTTCCATTGCTTTCCCATTTGCCATGAAGTGATGGGACCAGATGCCATGATCTTTATTTTTTGAATGTTGAGTTTTAAGCCAGCTTTTTCACTCTCCTCTTTCACCTTCATTAATAGGCTCTTTAACTCCTTATCACTTTCTGCCATAAGGGTGGTATCATCTGCCTGCTGCTGCTGCTGCTGCTAAGTCGCTTCAGTCATGTCCGACTCTGTGCAACCCCATAGAGAGCAGCCGACCAGGCTCCGCCGTCCCTGGGATTCTCCAGGCAAGAACACTGGAGTGGGTTGCCATTTCCTTCTCCAATGCATGAAAGTGAAAAGTGAAAGTGAAGTCGCTCAGTCGTGTCCGACTAGTAGTGACCCCATGGACTGCAGCCCACCAGGCTCCTCTGTCCATGTGATTTTCTAGGCAAGAGTACTGGAGTGGCTTGCCATTGCCTTCTCCGTATCTGAGGTTATTGATATTACTGTCTGCAATCTTGATTCCAGCTTGTGACTCATCCAGCCTGGCATTTCGCATGATGTACTCTGCATATAAGTTAAATAAGCAGGGTGACAATATATAGCCTCAACTACTCCTTTCCCACCTGAAGCAGTCCAGACTACTTGAAGCAGTCCGTTGTTCCATGTCCCTTGATCTGCAAGATCAACATGTCTAACTGTTGCTTCTTGACCTTCATACAGATTTCTCAGGAGGCAAGTAAGGTGATCTGGCATTCCCATCTCTTTAAGAATTTTCCAGTTTGTTGTGATCCATAGTCAAAGGCTTTGGCGTAGTCAGTGAAGCATAAGTAGATATTTTTCTCTTGCTTTTTCAATGATCCAACAGATGTTAGCAATTTGATCTCTGGTTCCTCTGCCTTTTCTAAATCTAACTTGTACATCTGGAAGTTCTCAGTTCATGTACTGCTGAAGCCTGGCCCAGAGGATTTTGAGCATTACTTTGCTAGCATGTGAAGTGAGTGCAATTGTACGGTCTTTTGAACATTCTTTGACATGCCCTTCTTTGGAACTGGAATTAAAACTGACATTTTTCAGTCCTGTGGCCACTGCTAAGTTTTCCAAATTTACTGGGATATTGAGTGGAACACTTCAACAGCATCATCTTTTAGGATATGAAATAACTCAGCTGGAATTCCATCACCTCCACTACCTTTGTTTGTAGTGATGCTTCCTAAGGCCCGCTTGACTTCACACCCCAGGATATCTGGCTCTAGGTGAGTGATCACACCATCATGGTTATCTGGGTATTAAGATCTTTTTTATATATTTCTTCTGTGTATTCTTGCCACCTCGTCTTAACATCTTCTGCTTCTGTTAGGTCCATACTGTTTCTGTCCTTTATTGAGCCCATCTTTGCGTGAAATGTTCCCTTGGTATCTCTGATTTTCTTGAAGAGATCTCTAGTCTTTCCTATTCTGTTATTTCCCTCTATTTCTGTGCATTGTTCACTTTAAAAAGGCTTGCTTATCTCTCCATGTTCTTCTCTGGAACTCTGCATTCAGATGGGTATATCTTTCCTTTTTTGAGGTAGGGACTGTTATTCCCATTTCAGATAGAGAAGTCAGCATTTGGAAGGGTTAACACTGTTACACACAGTCAAACATCAAACACAGGGTGGTACAGCTCTGTTGAATCTAAAGACCAGCTCTATTCCCTTGCCCTTTTCAGCTAAGGACACTTAACAACTCTCAGGGGCCTGGTCTGCTAGGGGTGCTCTTTTGACACTTAGTGAGGCACCAGTAAAGGAAATCACAAGGGCTGTAAAAATCATCCACATGATGCAGAATTACCAGTGAAATGCTAGGTGCCTGCATTCCTTGAGTTCCTACCAGGGGCCAGGCACCAGTCAGCACTTTTTACATACTAGGTCCTTCAGCTTCCAAGGTGACACTGATAGAAGCTCTCTTGTACCCATTTAATGAATGAGGAGACGGAGGGAGAGTGGTTGTATAAATGACCCCAGGTCACATCTTTGAGCTGCAGAGTCAGAATTTCAACACAGAAGGCTGATAGCAGGGTCTGCTTGGATTGGAGTTCCCCAACATTCTCTTTTTCTAGTCCTCAAAAATCATTGCTCCCCATTATTCATTTTGTGTCCTGTTTTAAAAGACAAGCTTAAAATATCACCTAGTGAAGAGCAGATACCTTATACTGCTATATACCTTCATAACTTTGGATATATTGCTGGTCATATCTGTATCTTCTCACAGACCCTGAGCTCTGGGACACAGCCTGGGGCCATCTCGGCCGTGCTATTAAAATGAATGAAACTGAATCTTGGGACCTCAGCCGAGTGCCCTTCCCACCTTGTGGTCCATCAATGAAACTTTCTACAGACCTTAGAAATGCATGTAAACCTAAGAGCGTGACAAAGGCAAAGAGCAGGGCCCCTTTATGATCTGGTCAGATGACATTCTGAACCCATCTGCCACCAGGAAGTACGTTCTCCTTAGGCAGACCCTTGAGAGAGGTCTAGCATCTCTGCTCCAAGAGGTGTGTCTGGAGGGCAGGGCCAAGTCCTTGTTTAATACCTCTGCTTGTGCATAGCTATGAAGCCTACACCTCTCATTACAACTAACTATTACCAGGGGCCTGAAACCCATTTGAAAAGAATGCCAAAAGAGGTGAGGTGCTGCAGATTTATCCCTTGCATCCTTCCTATGAAAATTCTAAATAATCTAAGAAGAAATTCTGCCAGTTCCATTTTGGAGGTCTTAGAAACCATGCTGTTTGAGTCTTCCACTGGGCCGCCTCGGGCCTTGGAAAATAGCCAGCTTCTCTCTAGGCTAGAGCATGTACGCAACTTCAACCCTGGGTGCCCGCAGAAGAAGAGAATGCCCTGCTCAGTGCTATATGTGGATGTGTAAATTACAGCAGATGATGCACTTAGCAATTATGTTCCTTGCATACATAAGCAGGAACAACAGCTCCCAAACTGCCAATATCCTTCTCAATTCTCACAGAATGACTATGTGTCACACGGTCACACAGCAGGGGGTCTGGAAATGAGATGAAGGAATGGCACAGTATGAAGTTTCAATTTTGGAGAAGCACCCCTCCTGCGGTAGAGAACAAGCAAACAAGGAAAGTCCCAGAAGGCACGATGGCCTGGATGCACTGCACACCCCAGCCCTCCTGAGTGTGGAGATGGTACACGGAGGAAACTGGAGGAACAGAGAAGAGGGCCAGCAGTTCTGGAGTTCCAGCACCTGGTGCAGCTGCATGAATATCTGGAAGAGTCAGGGAATGCTGCTAACTACTTGGGAACTGAATGGGAAGCTTTAATGAAAAAGCCAAAACTATACTGCACATTTCATATGCCTGGATGGGACAGGGAGTTAGCATAAAGGAGAGAGTAGGTTTGATGGGGACTCCAGGGGAACTCTACAGAACATGTGTGCCCCATCTAAAGGGTAGCTCTATTCAGTCTCGAGCAATTGTTTCTAAGCAGGAAGAGCTGACTCTTCTAATCCTTCAGGAAAAGCTGAAAATCTTTGGATGGGGAGAAGTGGGTGTGTGTGAGAGAGACCATCACAATTTGTAACTTGGCAGTCAACTTAAATTATTGAAAACATAGATTTGTGTCAGTTATCTATGCTGAGTAACAAACAACCCCCACGTCAGTTCTTTATAGCAACCATTTTATTCTGCTCATGACGTGTGGTTCAAGAATTTAAGAAGAACTCCAATGAGTGATTCACTTCTGACCCAGGTAGTGTCAGCTGAGGCATCTGGATCTATGGGTTCATGATCCAAATAATGGATTCATCCCCATATCTAGTGCCTCTCTATCTGTATTCCTTGGTTTTCTCTGTCTCTCTTTCTTTCTCTGCGTGGTGTCTCATCCTTCAGGGCCTCTACATCTGCTTGGCCTTCTCACAGCATGGCAGTCTCAAGAAGTTATACATTGACATGGCAACCAACTTCCAAGAGGCAGAAAATAGAAACTTTCAGACTGGTTAAGAATCATGCTTGGACCTTCCACAGCATCACTATCATCCTTTGCTGTTGGTCAAAGCAGTCACCGTACCTGCTTAGTCTCATGAAATCAGATACAGAGAAATGGACTGTGTCTCTTGAAGGGAGGTGGCAGTCATACCACACAAGAGCCCTGGGATGAGAGGTGTGGTTTTGTGCATCTTTGGAGAACACATTTTGCCTCAGTATCGGAAAAACCCTCGTGCAGTGTGTGTGGCCTAAAGCTCAACAGTGGGTAGTCTTTCAGATAAAGGTTACTTACTGGTGCAGGCAGCAATCATGACTTCCAGTGTGTATTCTGCAGGTGGACTGCCTGGGTTCAAATCCTAACCCTGTTCCTTACTATCCTTGGCATCTTGGGAAGTTCACTTCTCTGGATCTTAGTTTCTTCGTCTCTGATAAAAATAGTACTCTACCTGTCTCAGGAATGTTTTATTAGACTAAAGGAGTTAATACTTGTAAACTGATTAGAGAAGAACCTCATGCAGAATAAGAATTCAGTAAGTAGTAGACAGTTTGTTTGCTTGGGCTGCCATGGCAAAGTAATACAAACAAGGTGCTCAAACTGGAGATGTGTATTGTCTCCCAGTTCTGGAGGGTAGAAGTCCAAGATCAAGGTGTCAGCAGGGCTGGTTTCTTCTGCAGGCTGTGAGGGAAGCATCTGTTCCAGGCCTGTCCCTTTGGCTTGAAGATGCCCATTTCCTCCCTTTGTTTCTTCACACACGCTCCCCTTTATGTGTATCAGTCCCTGTGGCCAAATTTCCCATTTTTATTAGGACATCAGTCCTATTGGATGAGGGCACACCCTAATGACTTCATTTGAACTTGATTCCCTCTGTAAAGATCCAATCTCCACATGTGGATATGGCAGGGTTGGGGGCAAGGGAAGGGAGATGAATTGGAAGGTTGGGATTGACATATATACACTAATGTGTAAAACAGATAGCTGGTGGGAACCTGCTGTATAGCATAGGGAGCTCAGCTTGGTGTTCTATGATGACCTAGATGAGTGGAATGGTGGGTGAGGTGTGGAAGGGAGGTTCAATATGGAGGGGATATATGGTAGCTGCTTCACTTCATTGTACAGCAGAAATTAACACAGCATTGTAAAGCAACTATATGCACGTGTGCTCAGTCGTGTCTGACTCTTTGTGACCCTCTAGACTGTAGCCCATCAGGTTCCTCTGTCCATAGGATTCTCCAGGAAGGAATACTAGAGTGAGTTGCCATGCCCTCCTCCAGGGGATCTTCCTGACCCAGGGATTGAGCCCTTGTCTCCTGCATCTCTTAGATCACAAGCAAATTCTTTACCCACTGAGCCACCTAACTATACCCCAATAAAATAAAAGACCCTCTCTCCAAGTAAGGTCACATTCTGAGGTACTGGGAGTTAGGACTCCAGTATATCTTTTATTGAAGGACACAGTTCAACCCATAGCAGACACAGTTGCTGTGGCTCATTCACACAGTTGGTATTTCTAGTGTGACTATCAGACATACACAGCAAAATCCTAATGCAACTAATCTCTGCAATAATGTGTGTGTGTATATGCATATACAGAGAGATGAAATTATATATATATATATATATGTGTGTAAAATAAAAGATGATATTTTGTCCTCTCAGAGTTTGGAGAGACAGTCCATAGAAGACATTTACTATTATTACGGCTTCCCTGATGGCTCAGGTAGTAAAGAATCTGCCTGCACTGCCGGAGACCAGGGTTTGATCCCTGGGACAGAAAGAGTCCCTGGAGGAGGGAACATCAACCCATTGTTACTATTATTAGGAAGGTATAGATAGTTCAGTCACTCAGTTGTGTCTGACTCTTTGCGACCCCATGGACCACAGCATGTCAGGTTTCCCTGTCCATCACCAACTCCCAGAGCTTATTCAAACTCGTGTCCATCGAGTCAGTGATGCCATCTAACCATCTCATCCTCTGTCATCCCCTTCTCCTCCCACCTTCAATCTTTCCAAGCATCAGGGTCTTTTCCAGTGAGTCAGTTCTTAACATCAGGTGGCCAAAGTATTGGAGTTTCAACTTCAGCATTAGTCCTTCCAGTGAATATTCAGAACTGATTTCATTTAGGATACACTGGTTGGATCTCCTGGCAGTCCAAGGGACTCTCAAGAGTCTTCTCCAACACCATAGTTCAAAAGCATCAATTCTTCGGTGCTCACCTTTCTTTGTAGTCCAACGCTCACATCCATACATGACTACTGGAAAAACCATAACATTGACTAGGCAGACAAAGTTGGCGAAGTAATGTCTCTGCTTTTTAATATGCTGTCTATGTTGGTCATAGCTTTTCTTCCAAGGAGCAAGCATCTTTTAATTTCATGGCTACAGTCACCATCTGCAGTGATTTTGGAGCCCCCCAAATTAAAGTCTGTCACTGTTTCCATTGTTTCCCCATCTATTTGCCATGAAGTGATGGGACCAGAAGCCATGATCTCAGTTTTCTGAATGTTGAGTTTTAAGCCAACTTTTTCACTCTCCTCTTTCATGTTCATCAAGTGGCTCTTTAGTTCTTCTTCGCTTTTTGCCATAAGGTTACTGTCATCTGCATATCTGAGGTTATTGATATTTCTCCCAGAAATCTTGATCCCAGCTTGTGCTTCATCCAGCCCAGCATTTCACATGATGTACTCTGCATATAAGTTAAATAAGTGGGGTGGCAATACACAGCCTTGATGTACTCCTTTCCCAATTTGGAACCAGTCTGTTGTTCCAAGTCCAGTTCTAACCATTGCTTCTTGCCTTGCATACAGAAAGGCAAAATGGTTGTCTGAGGAGGCCTAACAAATAGGTGAGAAAAGAAGAGAAGCTAAAGGCAAAGGAGAAAAGGAAAGATATACCCATTTGAATGCAGAGTTCCAAAGAATAGCAAGGAGAGATAAGAAAGCCTTCCTAAGTGATCAATGCAAAGAAATAGAAGAAAATAATAGAATGGGAAAGACTAGAGATCTCTTCAAGAAAACTAGAGATACTGGGAACATTCAAAGATGGGCACAATAAAGGACAGAAATGGAATGGACCTAACAGAAGCAGAAGGTATTAAGAAGAGGTGGCAAGAATACACAAAACTATACAAAAAAGATCTTCACGACCCAGATAACCATGATAGTGTGATCACTCACCTAGAGCCAGACATCCTGGAGTGTGAAGTCAAGTGGGCCTTAGGAAGAATAACTACAAACAAAGTTAGTGGAGGTGATGGAATTCCAGTTGAGCCATTTCAAATCCTAAGAGATGATGCTGTGAAAGTGCTGCACTCAATATGCCAGCAAATTTGGAAAACTTAGCAGTGGCCCCAGGACTGGAAAAGGTCAGTTTTCATTCTGATCTCAAAAAAAGGCAATGTCAAAGTATGTTCAAACTACCGCACAATTGTACTCCTCTCACACACTAGCAAAGTAATGCTCAAAATTAGAAGGGTGTGGATGATCAAATTTCACATGAATGATACAGTAAGAGTGCAAGGGTGAAATTTGGAGGAGAGAGAGAACCTTAACTGATGCCCCCACTGAGATCTATCACACAGCTACAATTAGCCTTGAGCAGAATGCTCTGGTGCCCGTGCATCTCCACCACACCTGGCTGCTTGACCCTTGGGCTCTACCATGGACTTTGCTTGAGTCACTGAACTCAAACTGAGCTCTAGGACAACTTGCAGAGCCTTCACACAAACTGCAGTGACTTGGTCCTCAATCTGACCTACGCACTGCCTCCTGCGGCATAGAGAAGTCTCTACACCTAAACACACATCCCCAGATGTGACCTGTGACCCTATCTATTCCCATCCATTCGTGAAGTCTTAGAAATAGGAGTGTTCAGGCAAGATTATGCAGATGAGATGGAGTTCTGAGTGTGCCCTAAAGATTGTAGAAGATCCCCTAAGAAACAGAGGATGGGAAAGAGGGTACCCGTCGGAGAGGGCAGTAGGTGAGCACTCAAAAGCAGGACTTTCCATATGTAGGAGGCATGGGAAAGTGTGTTTAGCTGACTTACAGGAAGGCTTTTTTTGGGATCAGGGTGAGGGGTAAGTTTAGAAGGATCCACCCAACTCCTGGAGGGCGAAATCTGATCTTACCTTCCTTTGACTTCTCTGCCTCAGTGTTCTCCCTCCTCCCCATGCTCCCCATATACATCCCACAATAGAAACTAGAGACAACTTTGTGTATGATCAGTCTTAGTAACAAGAGCCATCGCTGACGCTCAAGACAAATGAGGATGCCATTTGACAGTAACCACTCTGTGCCCCACTCACCACGTCCCTCTGAGTGAGTGAGGAGGGGCTTCCAGAAACCTGGAAAAGCATCTCCTGTTTTTTTGTTAGAAATTGTGATGCCTACGTGGCAGAATGCCAAAATGAGACTCCCCGCCTTATTTGCACCTGACATACCCATCTAATATAGAACAGAATGAAAGTGAGATGGACACCCAGATGCTGCTTTATCTCTAGTGCCATGACTTGTCATCCATGTAGGCATCAACTGTCAGTCTCTAGGGGACACCTTGCCCCTTATAGCCTCTGAACGCGAAACAGAAAGGGCATAGCAGAGTGGTTATAAACTCAGACCCCACACCAGATGGCCAAATCCCAGGCCCATTTCTTGCCAGTGGTGGGATTCTTAGTAACCTTCTATGCCTTTGTTTCTGCATCTGTAAAATGGAGACAGTGATTATATACCTGGTGAATTAGCAGATGGAAATCTCTAACAGTGTGGAAGCACATAAGAAGCACTATGTAAATATTAGCTCTCATTAACATCAGTTGCAGGAGTGTGCAAACTATATATAACTTGTGCAGGTCTGAAAATCTCTGCTCTCTGGGAAAGAAGAGAATCTAGGATTTGTCATGGAGACAGCCAAGATAAGGACCCCAACATTAAAAACTTTCAGATTCCAGGGGTAAATCAGTGAGCAGTCAGTTTCTCCAGTCATCAAATCTCCTTTTCCTCTTTCGGCCTCTGAGCTCACTTAGATCTCTTCTTAAAAAAAATTAAACTCATCAGGGCGCATAGCAGATAGGAAGGTAGCTGTTTCACTTTCAACACCTGAGCATCACCTTCATCCTTCGATATGTGTGTGTGCTTAGTTGCTCAGTCGTGTTCAACTCCTTATGGCCCCATGGACTGTAGCCCACCATGGGGATTCTCCAGGCAAGAATACTGGAATGGATTGCCATGCTGTCCTCCAGGGTATCTTCCCAACCCAGGGATTGAACCCAGGTCTCCCGCATTGCAGGCAGGTTCTCTACCATCTGAGCCAACAGGGAAACCCCATCCTTAGATATCGCACACATCTGTTGGTAGAAAATATCTGCATACCTGTGCATGTATTCTGTTTATTATACAAATAGAAATATACAACTGCACATACATACACGTGTACACTATGTTGGGTGTGTTCCTTAATACCTCTGT
Source organism: Moschus berezovskii (assembly GCF_049115385.1). Taxonomy (NCBI): domain Eukaryota; kingdom Metazoa; phylum Chordata; class Mammalia; order Artiodactyla; family Moschidae; genus Moschus; species Moschus berezovskii. Next base: position 49,787,066 of record NC_142466.1, on the reverse strand, counting down.
TATTTGTCCAGACTGTGTCTCTTGCCCTCCTAAATGATGCTTTAAAAAAGGAACAACAAACTATAATTAATTCTGTAGAGAGCTTAACATATTCTAGAATTACTGATCACCTAGATCTTAAATCAAGCTCTAGAAAAAAAGATGTTGAGATAATGTATGCCATATTCAAAACATGTAAATAGAAGCTCACCAATAAAACTTTATTTTAAAAATCCAGAAGATGGAATATGGGTACTTTAGGAACTGTTTTCTTAGGAGCAAAGGAAGTCAGAGTCTGACATGGCAGCACAGTAGGCTGAGTTTGAGGGAAAGGGCATAGCTTTAACCTCCTCTCCAATGTGTTTGGCCCTTGGCATCCCATTTCTTTTCAACACCACTGCCAACCTGAGAAAAAGATCTTGGCTTAAGTTGCATGTGAAAATGAATTTGTAGGTCTCAACCCGGCTCTTGTGACTGAGTGTAGCACTGCATAATTTGACAGGATTGGGCCTGATTGACAGTGAGAAGCAGCATGCAGGATCTCACAGGTCAGGAGAGAAAAGGGGCTGGCCCAAGGGCCCCAGAGCATGCTGGGTAGCAGCCTGCACTTGACCGAGTTCTTCCTACAGATGAAACAGCACAAGTCCAATAAGCTTGTCTGAGAGGCTGTGGGTCATCCATAGAAATGAAGGAGAGAGAACACTCTAGCAGGTCAAAGTGAAATCTTTCAACCTGAGCAAATTCAAGCAGAGGAGGGATCCCCCAGGGAGGAAAAGCCCATGGAAATATGGACCTTCACCTGCTGCCTGTTCACAGACAGGAACCCATGAGTTTCTGACAACCCCAAAGATTCTTTCAGTGCCAGCCCATATTCATTCTAATTTGAGCTGCCTGTGCAGCCCCATCCATACTTTTCCTAATCCTGTCATTCACCTCCAAAAGCTTAATGATTTTTAGGGTAGATGGAATTTTGGGGAGGCGTCCTAGACTCTGAGGTTTCCAAAGTCATTATCATTTGACAGATACCACATGCCCAAGTGGCAGATGCCATTGGGTACCTGTCCCCTCATTTTGGTCATCCATGATCACCTCCACCATGGCTGTGTGCTCTGAGAGATAAACATACCCCTAGTTCAAGAGTAAACTGACTAATCTGAGTCACTCTTGTTGTTACTATTCTCCTTGACAGCTATTTGTCTGGGGGTTGGATGTGGCACCCAGTCCTGAGCAGTGGGACGTGAGAGGCAGTCTTCTGGGAATAACTGACTAGAAAGGAGTTCCCAGAAAGACACACAGGAGGAGCGTCTCACCATCCTGTTGGATGTTGTCGTGTCTATGTAACATGGATATTAAGATGACCCCTGCCTCATCTGTACCTGAGACAGCAGTAGGATAAAGACCACATATACGCTGAAGGTGATCTGAAGACCCCGCATGCCGCACTTCCAAAGGACCTTATAAAAAACCAGGTCTATTGGGGTAAGAATCGGAAGGAAAAGGAGTGTTGTGGAGACAATGTTTCTTTAGAGAGAATTGTTTCCATGATGCATTCCCCCGCCAACCAGAGGAAACAGGGAGAGGTTCAACTGCTTCACTTATGCTGGAGTGGCTGGGCTTCCCCCACCATCCCTGCGTTTGGGAGAACTCGTGGAGTCAGCTTTGCCTCTTGCCTTTAGAGGGCATGAGAAGGACTGGCTTGCACTCACAGAGTTTGTCAGGGTGAAAGATGGACTAGCCATGGGCCATGCAGAAGAGAGGCAACACTTCATGATTACAGGGCCACACAGAGGGGCAGAGGGACCAGAGGTGAGCCTTAGTCCACTGGGGCTGAGGAGGGATTCATGACTGACCGTCCACAAGAGAGATGCAGTCACCAAAGAAAATGATGTAAGAATGGCCCCATTGATGGGAATGTCCAGTGAGCCCACAAAAGTATCATAGGCGAGTGAGATTTAAACAGCCCTAAGAGATAAATACAAGTAATAGATACATAACTAGATAGATAAATAGATATGATATCTTTCCTGAGCCTCTACTACTCCCTAGGCACCTATTCCCCTGATTAGCAAGTAGGGAAGGAGGTGAACACACCTCTTTCCCAGTAGTGAACCAAGAGGGGGTGTGGGAACAGCCCACAGGAACAGGCAATTAAGGGGTACATTGTCTTTGAAGAATTTTAGAGCAATGATAACACTGACTTAAAGTTAGTCTGTTTTCCATTATCACCAAGCATCAGCAACGCTCACCAGGGCTATGGGGCAGACCATGGCCACATTGCCCTCCTTGCTACCCCACTTTCCTTACTCACAAGACTCCTGTTATGTGAGACAATAGTTTCCCTCATCATATAAGCCATTTGGAGTGTTTTTCCTGTTATTTAAAGGAAAAGACACTGAGCTAGACATGGGACAAAGTAAGGTAGCCATCAAGGAGTTCAGAATTTCATTAAGTGAGGTATGGGGTGGACAGAAGTGTTTTCTGGGGTGAATGTCACACTTAAGTCAAGCACTGATACCAGCCAGTTGTACAGACAGGAAACACATTTGGAACTGTTAATCCTACAAAACAGAGAGTTGTTGGAGGACAAGAAAAGTCTTTTCCCATTTGTATGCACATTGTAGTTATTTTACTTGAATGTCTCAGTGTAGAAAATAAAACACAATTCCTGAACTCAAAATGGACTTGAGGCCACATTAAATAATTCAGCAAACAAGACAAATGGGTGGCACCTCTTTGTCTGCGCTGCACACACTGCTTTTTCCTTCCTTCTCCTTGTACCTCTCCCAACATCTCACCAATTCTGTTCACTGTCGAGTAAGTTGATGACCATTCAACAAACCCCTATGGAGAATCTAGTGAACTCCTGGTACTGCACTAAACACTGGGTCAGATATCTAGATAAAACAGTTTTCCAGAAGTTCCTGCAGAGGAGGAAATGGAGCTTCAAAATTGCTAAGTGGGACTCAGAGCTAGTTTGGTCCAACTTGAATGTTCACCATCTTTCACTTGGCTACTCAGCTTCTAAGAAGCACAGAAATATCTGACTTGGTCCCTCCTTCTATGAGCTCATAGCCCAAAACCTATGCAATCTGGGAAAAAAATGGAAAAAAAGAAAGACAAATATACAAGTGATAGGTATTGCTTACTCCTGCTAGAAGTTAAAGAAACTAGATACTGCAAGAGAAGGTAAGTATAGTTGATAACAGAAACACTTATGTTTTGTCCCTGGGCAAACACTTCTGGAGGCATTTGCCTCTTAAGGCCTACTTCCTTATTAGAGCTTAATTTTAGTAACTCATGTCAATATATAAATGCCATTGATTCTCTTATGGGTCCCATTTACAATAAACTCTGAAAACCAACATCTCCTTTAGGTTCTAATGTTTTTTTCTTCCAGTGTTATTTTTATTTTGGTAGGAACAAATTCTTACAAAAAGGTTTGTGAACAGTAGAGAAGATGAGCTTCTTTCAGGCAGGTGTCTCTCCGATGTCTCCCAGCTTATTCCTAAGTGTGCCCCATGTGTTCCTTTATCACAGGACAGCAAATGCTTAAATAATATAGTAAACCATGTTGTAATGTTCTGGAGAGAGTAGATGAGTGACATGGGAGTGGTATAACTGTTTACATTTATTTTATACCTAATTTTAGGCTGATTTCAGAATGTAAATCACCCAGGATTTTTAGCTGTCCTCCTTTCCTTGACTGAGAGCATTTGTATTAAGAGAAAACCATGGTTGGGTTTGAAATTATTGTTTCATTGACTATCATAAGTTTAGAAATAAAGATTTGGTAGGAAGATAGAAAAAGCCATTTTCTGTTATCTAAGCTATTTTTATTTTTCTGTTTCCATCATATATATATATATATATATATATATATATGTTCAAGAGTTGTCTGTGCTTAAAACAATCTTCACCTATTCTACTTAAGAGACAGATCTGTGTTGACCTGCACTACCCAACACAGAATCAAAAAATCTCAGAATTTAGAAGGATCATAGGAAGATTTCCCAGATTCTAAATAAATGCTTAGGTATCTTTTCCAAATACCCAATCTTTGCTTCAAAACTTTCAATAAATAAGGTCGCCTTTTGGAGGTGAGAACAAAATTGCCTTAATAATGAGAACTAACAAAATTTTTGGTGTTGTTTGCTTTTGTACTCTAGGAATTGGACCCACTCTGCCCACTTTGTCTAAAAGTGATGGACTTTTAGTTAGATAGGTCTTCTTATAAATCTTCTTTTTCCCAAGATAAACATGTTCATTTCCCCCCTCTGCCATGATTCTGTCCTCGCCCACAAAATGGGAATTTTTGTTCTTCTAGAAGTATTAAGAATTGTTTTGCTTGTTCCCTGTTCCCTCTATCTTCTTACCAAAGAGCTGAGTAGCTCCTTATCTAATATGGGGGATTGATACAAGTCCTGAACTTCGGAGGCTGAGCCCCTGGTTGACCATCTCTTCTGCAAACATGCTAGACAGATGGTGTTCACCCCTGTTCCTCCTTCCATGTGATAAGAAGACCTGAATCAGAGCCTATGCTGCCTTACAGAGTCATGGCTGAAGGATCTTCTCCATTCTTGCTCTCTGTCAAGTAAGATATGATATCTGTATAAAGTGCAGGTACAGGCAGGTCCACGGATGCTCCTTGATGTGAGCTAGTTCAGTGTTTGTTCCATCAGTTTAGTCCTTGAAAGCAGAGTTCTCAAAATCCAATGCTGCAATTCCAACCCATCTCCATGAATACAGTTTTGCCTGCAATGAAAATGATAGTTCAAGCTCCTCTGTTTGTATTTTTCACCTGCTTTCAAATTAGAAAGGAGAAAGGATGCAATTCACTTACAGAAGGAAAAAATCCAGCATATTACTTTGTACTGCATCAATCATGGTTTTTAGTCTTTTGAACGTTCTCCAGTTTATCAGTCTTATCAGTCCTGAATATTCATTGGAAGGACTGATGTTGAAGCTGAAACTCCAATACTTTGGCCACTGGAAAAGACCCTGATGCTGGGAAAGATTGAAGCCAGGAGGAGAAGGGGATGACAGAGGATGAGATGGTTGGATGGCATCACTGACTCAATGGGCATGAGTTTAAGTAAACTCCTGGAGTTGGTGATGGACAGGGAGGCTTGCGTGCTGTAGTCCACGTGGTCGCAAAGAGCTGGACACAACTGAGTGACTGAACTGAACTATCAAAATAAGATTCCCAGAACTGAACAGAATATAATCAAGTGTGGATCCCCAGCATAGAAAGTTCCCTGTGTCTTAGACACTAAAGCTTGCTGAATGCTTGGGCCATAGATACCTTAACTACACAGAGCCTGAGTACTTTATACAGACATCATGTTTTACCTGACCAGAATCAGAAAACTGAGAAAATTGCTCCTCCAGAAACCCAAGGAGTTACCCCCAACTTCCCCTCTACACCATATGGCACTTTCAAATACCCCCCTTTTCAATCATGAAAGCCAGGAATCAGCAGGGACTTTGGTTCCCCACTATAGTGACCTCCAGACAGGAAGGCTGTGAATAAGATCATCTGTTACTAAAAACTACACAAGGGAAGGAGCAGACCCTGACATTGTCTCACCTCTGTTCTTTCCAGTTCCAGATGACTGGAGGAAGGAGTTTCATTTAGTTTTCAAACTGCAGGGAACTGGCACTTTGGGGATGTTTTCTGGGCTCACTGTACCCAGGGCAGTCATCTGTATCCAGGAAACTGATCTTTTCAGTTACTTACTTGATGAAAACATATTTTGTGGAATACCTCCTCCACCAAGTAGATTCCTTTAATGAAACAAACAAACAAAAATGTGTATGAGGTCAAATTAAGGAATGGCTCCCTGTGATCAAGGAAAACTCAGTGACTCCTAAAACCCCCAGGCTGCAGTTTGAGCACCCTCACAGGTGGGGTGGGGCTGGGGAGGGGGGAAGGAGATTCCTGCCTCTCTCGTCTCTATCCCTGGAAAGTTGTTCATATCGGGCCTCCCTGCTGGTGCCACAGTCAGCTCCAGAGAGGGGCCCCTTTACATACTTGTCCTGATTTGATTTGGACATGAGTTTGAGTGAACTCCGGGAGTTGGTGATGGACAGGGAGGCCTGGCGTGCTGTGATTCATGGGGTCGCAAAGAGTCAGACACGACTGAGCAACTGAACTGAACTGAACTGAAAGTAGGACTGGGACCAAAGACTTGGATGCAGTTCATTCATTTGGGAGGTGATCCCAGGGAGAGTATATGAGAGCTGCGGGAGATGAGAAGAGCCAATGAAGAGTGTTAATGCATGAGTTGCTTTTGAGGACACCTTGAACTCAAGCCTAGAGAATAGCCTCTAGAGAGTCAGGAAACATACCTCTGAATTCACCCACCAGTCTGAAGAGCCTGGGACATTTCTCCACTGTCTCCTCTCCTCCATGGTTATAGGGGTACCCCCTCAAGGAGGTATGTCCCCTGGCCATCCAGGTTGCACCTAGTTGAATGGAGCAAGCTCTCTTAACGTTAGAGAAAGGCCTCAGCAGAGAGGAGGGATGACATAGGAGGCTGTCAGCATGCTAGACACCGTCTACTCTAGGATCTGGTCTAGCAGATACAGGTGGAGCATCCAAGCCATCTACTGTAACACCTCAAGAGCCCAAGTGTAGGGGGAACAACCCTTTTTAGCTTCTCATTAGCCCAGATGAAAGGACTATTTAAAAACCTAACCCTTCCAAATGTTCTGTTCTGTGTGCTTAGTCACTCAGTCATGTCCAACTCTTTGCAACTGTAGACCACCAGGCTCCTCTGTCCATGGGTATTCTCCAGGAAAGAATACTGAAGTGGATTGTCATGCCCTCCTCCAAGGGATTTTCCCAACCCAGGGATCGAACCCAGGTCTCCCGCATTGCAGGCAGAATCTTTACCATCTGAGCCTCCAGGAAAGCCCAAGAATACTGTAGTGGGTAGCCTATCCCCTTTCCAGGGGATCGTCCCGACCCAGGGATTGAATCAGGGTCTCCTGCAATGCAGGAGGATTCTTTACCAGTTGAGCTACCAGGGAAGATTTAATAAGAAAGAAAGGAAAGAAAAGCAGATAATATAAGGAAACATACCAGACGAGGTTTTGAAATACTTTTGCTGATCCCCAGCAACTGCACACTATCTCCATGGATGGCACATTTTTATAGAGCCTTGCCAAATGCGTACTGCCCTCTAAGCACCAGAGTCTGTCCCCTACTGTGGATGCACCTTACCTCCTGCCACCTGGGAATGTTCTATCAGGTTCTTGGCAGCTTTATTTTCAAGGTCAAAAGGACCATAGCAGCCTTCTTCCTTCGGTGGTTTTCTAGTCAGAGAATAAGTTGTGCATAGTTTTCCCTGCAACAGTTTGTAAAAGTGTAAGTCATTAACACCATGATCTCCAGTGCTGAACCCCCTGAGTTTGAATCCTGGCTCTTGACATGTTGTGTGACCTTGGGTGTGTTTGCTTAATTGCAAACCTCAGTTTCTTCATCTATAAAGCAGAGATAATGAGAGTCCAGTCCATAGGCTTGTGAGGATTTAATGACTTAATATAGAGACAATGACTAGCACATAAAAGCACTGTATAAATGTTGGTTATTATTGTTATTATTATTAGACTAGAGTTTACATGCAGGGAATTATCATAATAAAGTGACCTTCCACAGCAGAGCCACTCTGTAAAGCAATGACTATTCAGTAGTCACATCCGCAACAAAAATCAGTACACTGTGTGATAGTAATAAGATCTTTCTAAGGGCAAGAGCATTACCTAGGCTGGAGTGAGTTGCTAGGGTTCCCTCTTCCTTCTTTAACATGCATGAATTTGGCCAGGTCTAGCATCCAGTGTTCTTGCCTGGAGAATCCCAGGGACAGGGGAGCCTGGTGGGCTGCTGTCTATGGAGTCACACAGAGTCGGACACGACTGAAGTGACTTAGCAGCAGCAGCAGCAGAATCTAGTACTCTTGCCTGGAAAATCCCATGGATGGAGGAGCCTGGTGGTCTGCAGTCCATAGGATCGCTAAGAGTCAGACACGACTGGGCGACTTCACTTTCACTTTTCACTTTCATGCATTGGAGAAGGAAATGGCAACCCACTCCACTGTTCTTGCCTGGAGAATCCCAGGGACGGGGGAGCCTGGTGGGCTGCCATCTATGGGGTTGCACAGAGTCGGTTACGACTGAAGCGACTTAGCAGAAGCAGCAGCAGCAGCAGAATCTTTCTTTCTTTTTTTTTTTTTTTTGTGACTTAGCAGAGGCAGCAGCAGCAGGAGAATCTTTTTTTTTTTTTACTTTTTATTTTGTAGCGGGGGGATAGCCAATTAACAAACAATGTTGCCATAGAGTCAGGTGAACAGCAAAGGGGCTCAGCCATCCATTTACATGGATCCATTCTTCCCCAACAGCAGAATCTTTTTTGGCTTTTTGGAAAAGATGCTGGGAATGATTGGGGGTGGGAGGAGAAGGGGACGACAGAGAATGAGATGGCTGGATGGCATCACCGACTCGACGGACATGAGTTTGAGTGAACTCCGGGAGTTGGTGATGGACAGGGAGGCCTGGCGTGCTGTGATTCATGGGGTCTCAAAGAGTTGGACACGACTGAGTGACTGAACTGAACTGAACTGAACACCCTTAAGTTGAAAAGTAGATACTGGCCAGGTACAGGACTATACTTGCCATAGACAGAAATACCTGTCTTTGAACATAGCTATCTCCTCTGTGGCTTCAGGTAGCCCAAACTAAAACCTTTCTTTGAAGCTTTTCAAGGAGAATGCTGTGAGGTCATTATTAAACACTTTCCTGGTTAGACCATGTCTTTTTCCATTCTGTCCATTTTATAGAAGTTTGTGAGTGTCTGCCTTAGAAAAAAGATAAATACACTCAACTTCAATGTTTTGGCTACTTACTATAGCAAGTCTGAATGAAATGGTTTCTGGATGGTATAAGAGTTTCATCTTTTTCTGTGTCCCTTACATAGATGACTGAATAGTTAATTTATACTTGGCTAAGAATCCATCCCTTATCTTCTTTTCTCTCTGGACTTCTGTTTCTGGGAAATTACCGTAAAGGCCTAAGGAGTTGCTTCAAGTTGACAGTGAGGTCCCAAACCTTGGGTCATTCTGTGTAGATGCCACCAAAGGGAGGCAATGGTGAGAACAGGACACTTCAAATTTGCATCAACCTAAGTCCAGCCTTCTCTGTCCTGCCTCCTCTTAATTACAAAGCACAAATCACTCCACCTCCTCTGGTACAGAACAACTTGACCTCTACCACCCCCTGGTGGATCATCAGAGTATGCTAGGTGAGCCCCTCCCTTTTGAAATCGCCACATGGGCCCGAAAGATTGACAGAATCAAAGACTGCCTCTCACAAGCCTTCCACATTTTCATTCAATGTACTGATTATTTAGAGCTGAAAAATAATTTGCCCCCAAATGGTGCTAGCACTTTTTGCCTTTGTATTCCAACTTATTCTACTATTCAGACGTGGCATTCTTTATTGTAATTGCCTGGTTACTTGTCCGTTTCCCCAAATAGATTGTAAACAGTAGAAACCGGATAGCACTAAGTGGTTTTCTTGAGGTCACATAATCAGAAGAGAATCCCAGTGTCGAGATCAGGTTTCTCTATGCATGGGCCACTGTGCTGTTCATTTGCAGCTCTGTTTGTGTTCTGAAATAGTTCTTTCTCAGAAGCAGCATTGAGAGAGTGGTGTACCAGGGTTCTGAGGACAGAAATTCTGCTCAAGTGAGCTCAGTCACTAACCTAGCCAAGGTCCCTGAACAAGAATGGTGGTGTCTTCAGATGATGGCTGAGGTCCCTGTCCAAATCTAAATGTCCTACTTGAAAGGACTCTCATGAATTAACAGTTCAGAGAGAGAGAGAGGTTTATCGATTCATTCCACAAGTATACATTTGTTTAGCACATATTTAATTTAGCATCTACTGCGTGCCTGACTGGATGCCAAGTATGCAGGTAAACAAAAAAGGCAGCTCCCTTGCCCACTGATAATTTGTGTCTTGATTTTAGTGGGTTCACTGGCCAACATGTTTTACTAATGATCATGGATAAACAGAGTGATGGATCTGTCATCAGCATACTATCTTTTGAAGAATTCCCTCATGGTTGTGCAAGTGTATGTGTCTGTGTGTGTTGGGGTAGGTGGGAGAGGGAATGCTGGTGAAAACTTTCACATTCAAAATCACTGTCTCAAACTCCTGAAACCAACAAATCCAAATCAATAACAACAAGACAGGTTGGGTACATCCAACACAGGTGTCCCCTCCCTGACAATGTGCTATTTCCAAAATCAAGCCAGTTGTTGCTTGCTCCTTCCTAGATGCCAATAAGAGTGCCCCATTAGTGCCAATTTGATTTTGTAACACAGACACCTGTCACCAAAGAGCTTGACAAAAAATAACCAACTTAGTCACGGTGGATGTAAACTGGGCTGAAGCTAATCACCTCGAGGTAAACAGGAAGCCTTCAAATCCCACTGCAAACCCTCCCAGGGACCCAACCCCTCTGCCCGTGGACAAACCTATGGTGCATTTCTGACTGATGGCAAGACACCAACTGGCAATTGATTTTTTTTTTCTCCAAATGCAAGTTATCAGCCTTTCCTTCCAGTCAGCTGCAGGCTCCCCCCTGGCAGTTCAAGACTCATAGCGATAATGGATTATCTTTTCTTTTAATAGCAAACCACCTTCCGCTGAGATGGAATGAAAGTTGCTGGAGAATGAGAACAGATTTCACCAAGAAGTCCTTTAACACTCTTTAGGAAACACCTCTAGTTCAAGCATTTAAAAAGAAAAAGCCCTCAAAAACTCACCAGGTTTCTGCTGTGTGACTAAACCAGCCACTAGGGTTGTGCTGGTTACATCTGAATTAACCCTGCGTGACAATCACTTTCAAACTCTCTTCCACCTCATGCCAGTGGATCTATTCCCTGGGTGTGCAATTGTATGGGGCAGATGCCTTCCAAGGAGTTCTCAGACCTAGACTAAGAACACGTAATGCATGGACAGAGGAGCCTGGCAGGCTACAGTCCATAGGGTCACAAAGAATTGGACACGAATGAGCACGCACACACCACACCAACGTATAATAAGCAAATGAACAAGCAAGATATTTTTTCAAAAGCACACAGGCAGGAGACTCAGTATGTCCTGTCCTTTGATAGAGGACCCATCTAGCCCACTGCTTTATGAGGAACAGAAAAGTTTGGAATCTGAACCTGCCACAGAAGGGGTTTCTTTTCTCCTCACAATGCTGTACTCTGAATGGCAGATTTCGTAACCTTCATTGTAAGGCACCTCTCATTATGAGAAACCAAGCACAGAGCCTGGCTTCTAACTGGAGTATTTATAATGAAAATGGATTATATGCATCCTGTTTGCTAAGCAATTATCCCAAGGCAGGGATTGAGTCCAGATTTTTTGCCTCACTGCCTGAGTGGCAGGCCATGAATAGATAGACAGGTATTTGCATGCAGGGTCTCTGACCTGGAGAAAATGTCAGGAGATCGAGAGCCAACAGAGAGAGCTGTAGATGCATATTCTTTTGAAACGTGGCTGGGTTTTGCAGTCTATTCTTGGAAAAGGCAAAGAAAGGGGGAAAGAGTTTGAATTTGCTGTTGCTGTTTAAAGCTATCCTCCTGAGTCAAAGTGAGACCATTTTGCTTTGCCCACCTTAAGTTTTTCATTAACTGGGAGTGACTCTGGCTCTTACCTTCTCAAGGAGATGAAATGAGTTTTATAGAGTCGATGGCAAGTGGTGCCTTCCCTGGATGTTTTATAAAACCCAGATTGATCCTCTTAAGATAGGTGCTTTTTTATGAGAGAAGGCATTTCTCAGATGTTCTGGATCTAAATTTTCTTCTCCTCCTCTTTGACTTGCTCAGCTCCTGCCAGGTGCCAACCAACTTCCTCTTTCTGATGCTGGTGTACTGTTTCAGGGCTGTGCTTCCAGGCTGAAAGGAACCCTGTGCTAGTGCACACAGTACTTTGGGATCCTTCTGAGCAAGGATCTGCCAACATCTTTCATCTCCAGTCTCCCTTCACCCACCCTCTTCCTCCTTTATGATGAACTTGCATGCTGAGATGCATATTGAGAGATGGCAGTAAAAAAAAAAAATATATATATATATATATATATATTTATATATATATGGACAAGGACCAGAGGGTGAAGTCTTAGAAGATATAGGAGACTAACAGAGGCATTGCATCCCTATGGTGGGGTCGGGCCGCTCAGCTCCTAACACCTGTATCACAAGAAATTACAGTTGCCTGGGGAATGTGTGCACGTCTTTGGTGCATCTATACAGTGGAATACTACTCAGCAATATAAAGGACTAAACTACTGATAGACACAATAACGTTAAATAAGCTAAATCATTATTCTAAGCCAAGGAATTTAGACACAAAAAGCTCTGTGCTGTATGACCCCATACCAGAAAACTCTAGGGACCAAAATCTGGCCGAGTTTCCAGAACTAGGAATAGAGGGAGACGCTGACCTAACAGGTTGACTCGCCGTCCCAGTTTGCTTGGGACTGTCCTACTCATATAGCCCAGAAAGCCTTCATCCCTGGTAGCCACTCAGTCCCAGGCAAATCAGAACTGTTGGTCACCCTGGATCTTGACAAAGAGATAAAAGGGAAATTGCAGGGCGGTGTTGGGGCGGGGGGGTAGTTGGGAGGAGGAACTGCAGTTTTTAAAGCTCCCATAACTATGCACTTACTGGTAAATTTTAATCTATGTAAATTATACCTTAATAAAAGGCTGGAAAAAAGTGTCCTACTCTTCCCCTGTCCATTCTTTAGAGAGTGAGCTCTCTACATGCAAGGGTTTTGTGTCTTCCATGCTGTTTTCTGTCTCCCAGCATCTAGCATTGCATCTGCTGTGGTATAATTTGCTCAAAGATTGTGTCCTGCTATTTCTTCTCAGATGCTACCTGTTGTTTCACCACCAATAGATTCTTTAAACAATCCAGAGTCTCTAAACATGTCATTTTCTCCATAGAAATACATAGAGTTAAAGTTTTCTCTATTTCCTTTGGGTTGTGATTTGATAGCCAGGCTCTTAATATGAGACAGATCTATTAAGCAGTGCTTTCTAAATACAATAAGCATAGCAAATTCCTGGAGTGCTTGTTAAAATATATATATATATATGTTCCTGGAACTATATCTAGACCCACCAAATCTGAAGTTCCAGAAAAATAACCTAGAAATCTGTCTAGTTCACAAATACTTATGATCAAGCATGGAAAACTGAAAGAAAGAAAACCTGGTTTTGGCAAGTCTCAGTACCAGCCTTCAGGTCTGGTCACATCTTCCCTGAATCCCATGTTATCCCCCTGCTGGAGTCTGTTGATAAATCACTCACTCATTAATTCCATTTGACAAATATTTATTGAGCACCTACTCTGTGCTAAGGCTGCAATGGTAAAAATAAAGCAAACAAGTAAACACAATACATTCAACCACTGATGGATGATGTGAAAGAAGTACAACAGGGTGACGTGACAGTGCCTGGACCACGTACTTCTGACACAGAACAGTCAGGAAGGATGTGGTCTTCACTGATGCTGGCTCTGCCCTCAGGCAGATTTCTTGTGGAGAGCATAGTTAGAAAGCCACTGACATGTGTTTCAGTCTAGTCTTGCCATAAGAAGCTGCCATGGACCAGCCTCGGTATCCTCATCTGTAAAACGAGGGGGTAGATCTAGATGTTGAACTCTAAAGAAGCTTCTCAGCCTGATAGTCTATGTTTCTGGAGTTTATTGTTGTAATCAAATAAGGCGAATCTGATACATATTTAATGACACACATAATTGTTATTGTGCTGCATGATAATTAGCTATCAATGGTAAGCAACTCACAAAAATGACTATAATTAGCACTTTCTTATACACAAGCCAACCCAAGTTTTTGGTGTCTCACTTCTTGCTTTGTTATTCTGTAATTAGCATCATGGTCCTCTGTTCTTCGATACTATGTGTCATCCAATGAGAACCCTTTCCTTTTTCTCTCACACACTCACACAGTGATATTGACATTTAAAACTATCAGGGTGGTTGATTATGTCTTGAGTTGTTGTTGTTCAGTCACTCAGTCATGTTCAACTCATTGTGACCCCATGGACTGCAGCACACCAGGCTTCCCTGTCCTTCACTATCTCCAGAGTTTGTTCAAACTCAGGTCCATTAGGTTGGTGATGCCATCCAACCACCTCCTTCTCTGTCACCCTCTTCTCCTCCTGCCCTCAACCTTCCCTAGCATCAGAATCTTTCCCAATGAATTGGCTCTTTGCATCAGGTGGCCAAAGGATTGGAGCTTCAGCTTCAGCATCAGTCCTTCCAGTGAATATTCAGAGTTGATTTCCTTTAGGATTGACAGGTTGGATCTCCTTGCAGATTAAGGGACTCTCAAGAATCTTCTTCAGCACCACAGTTAGAAAGTATCAATTCTTTGGTATTCAACCTTCTTTAGGGTCCAACTCTCACCTCCATACATGACTACTGGAAAAGCCATAACTTTGACTAGATGGATCTTTTTGTCAGCAAAGTAATGTCTCTGCTTTTTAATATGTTCTCTAAGTTCATCATATCTTTTCTTCCAAGGAGCAAGTGTCTCTTAATTTCATGGCTGCAATCACCATCCACAGTGATTTTGGAGTCAAGAAATAAAGTCTGTCACTGTTTCCATTTTTTTCCTCATCTATTTGCCATGAAGTGATGGGACTGGATGCCATGATCTTAGTTTTTTGAATGTTGAGTTTTAAGCCAGCTTTTTCACTGTATTTCACATTTATCAAGAAGCTCTTTAGTTTCTCTTTGCTTTCTGCCATTAGGGTGATATCATCTGCATATCCAGAGAAGGCAATGGCACCCCACTCCGGTACTCTTGCCTGGAAAATCCCATGGACGGAGGAGCCTGGTAGGCTGCAGTCCATGGGGTCGCTAAGAGTCAGACATGACTGAGAGACTTCACTTTCACTTTTCACTTTCATGCATTGGAGAAGGAACTGGCAACCCACTCCAGTGTTCTTGCCTGGAGAATCCCAGGGGCGGCAGAGCCTGGTGGGCTGCCATCTATGGGGTCGCACAGAGTCAGACATGACTGAAACGACTTAGCAGCAGCAGCATCTGCATATCTGAGATTGTTGATATTTCTCCCTGCAATCTTGATTCCAACTTGTGCTTCAACCAGCCTTGCATTTTGCGTGATGTACTCTATGTACTCTGCATATAAGTTTGTCAATCCTGAGACTACTGTATTACTTTCCTTTCCATCATCAAGGAGCTATTCATATAACAGCTGCTCTTGGCTCCTTCATCTGCTGTGTTGGGTGGTAGAAGGCCTAAGGACCAGAAGAAACCACAAAGGTTTAGACCATCAGAATTTTTTGGAAAGGAGAGAAAAGCCAGCTGGGAAGACACTACATGACAGTGAACCCAGATCTTCTGAGATTCTGGGTGTATCAGGGAAAGTGTGAGTTTGTTTGGTCTGCCAAAACAAAATATCACAGACTAGCTGGTTTAAACAACAGAAATGTATTTTCTCATGGTTCTGGAGGCTGGAAGTCAAAGGTCAAGGTATCCGCAGGTTTGGTTTCCTCTGAGGCCCCTCACAGCTTGCACATGGTACCACCTTCTCTCTTGTGTCCTCATGTGGTCTTTCCTCTGCATGCACATTTCTAGTGTTTCTCTCTTTGTGGAAATTCCTTGTCTTATAAGGACATCAGTCAGACTGATTGACGGCCTATTCTAGAGACCTCATTTTAACTTAATGTTTTCTTGATAAATTCCTCCCCCCCCCACAAACACTGGTACATTCTGAGGTACCTGGGATGAGGACATCAGTATACAAATTGGGAATTAGAGGTGGGGACACAATTTAGCAATAACTGAAGGGAAACTGTGAGGGAAAAATAACTTCCCAGATAATAAGAATTAAAAAATAACAAGAACCAGGAATTCAGGCTTTCCTTCAGGTCTGGCAATTCCCAGAGCTTCTTTTGTAGGACTCCTCTACCACAAAGGCCATGTCCCCAGTTGATGACTAGAGCCTGATTCAACTTTTGGAAAATCTCCCTTTCCACAAGCAAGAATGAAAGTCTTAAATGATCTTAAAAATAATACAAATGAGTCTATATAGAAAACAAACAGACTCACAGACACAGAAAACAAATTTATAGTTACCAAAGGGGAAAGGTTAGGAGGGAGGGATAGATTAGGAGTATAGGATTAATGGATAGAAACTATTATACATAAAATAGATAAGTAGCAAGGCTTACTGTACAGCACTGGGAATATATTCAATATCTTATAATGATCTATAATAGAAAGTAATCTTAAAATGTACACATGTATGTATGTGTGTGTGTTAGTCACTCCGTCGTGTCTGAGTCTTTGCAACCCCATGGACTGCAGCCCACCAGGCTCCTCTGTCCATGGAATTCTCCAGGCAAGAATACTGGAGTGGGTTGCCATGCTCTTCTCCAATGCATATATGTGTGTGTATATAAACATATATATATATATAAAACTGAATCATTTTGCTGTACACTTGAAACTAACACAATATTGTGAATCTTTTTAAAATACTTCAATTTTTAAAATATTTTTTAAAAATCACAATTTTAAAACAGATATAAATACTTGGGAAAGTGAGCCCTCGGGGTGAGCAGGAATCCCTGGCAGCATGTGAATATCCTTCCCTGTTTTCATAAAGAGAGGGCAGAAAGCTAAGGGTGAACATGGCTGACTCTGCCATTGGTTGCACCGCCTCATCAATCTTTGGTGCTAGCCAGCTCATGACAGGATGGAAAGCAGTGGCCCCAGGAGGCCAAGGATCTCATGTTCCTCCTATCCTCTCTGCATTTGCATCTGGGCCCCTGCCTCCTCAGGGGCAACCTATGATGCTAACTGTGAGATCTGAAAACAGAAACTAGAATGAGAGCTTCTAGCAAAGCCTTTAAAACAAGGCAGCAATGGAGGAAAGCCCCAGATCTCCCAAGACAGTTTTCAAAGGGCCACAAGCATCAACCTACACCCTTTACAGGTCACATGAATCTGCTTCACTTTCCCTGACCCTTCGCACAACCTGATAGACACGAGAGCATTTTGTCATGAACAGAAACAGAAATATAAGCAAAGCAGTTTCAGAAACAGAATTGGGAAAGTATGAATATGTAATGCTAGGAAAGGATTTTACTTTAATTTGGTGTCTTAATATTTTAGGCTTTTTTCTCTTCTTCTTTTCTTTAAATCCTTGATCTAAAAACAGGAGACCTGGGTTTCAATTTTCCTGCTCTGTTGCCATGTCAATGAACTAGTCATGTACCTTCTGTGAGTGTGGTTTCTGATCCTTAGCTTAAAGAAATTGGAAAGCTTGCGCTCTGAGATCCCACTGGGATATTTTCTCCTGCAAATATATGTTGACAAAGTAAGAACTGATCCAAATAATTAACAGAGATAAGCTTAGTTACTGTTGTACATTTTTGGTCAGATATCTCAGTTAACTTATATGTACTGAAGTCTCATATTCTGATGAAGCTCGTGATTACTCATCTATGAAATGGGGATATATTTGTCTTGCTAGGTTTTCCATAGATGAAATTAAATAAAGGGTGTAAATGAGACGATGGCTGATGTACAGCAGAGGCTGAGTAAGTGTTAGTTCTTTTCTTGTTAACCCTGGTAATCCCCTTGGTGCCTGGTTTGGTTGATATGCAGTAAACATTTTACAGTTTGTGAAAGCAGCCTGGAGATACCACTCTGGTAAGAACCTAATGCAAATACAGACCAAAGGGACTAAGATGTGCCAATAAGGTAGTGATGAAGTTGTCTACACTTTGTGCCATGACACAAGATATAGTTATGACCAACCTAGACAGCATATTAAAAAGCAGAGACATTACTTTGACAACAAAGGTCCGTCTAGTCAAGGCTATGGTTTTTCCCTTGGTCATGTATGGATGTGAGAGTTGGACTGTGAAGAAAGCTGAGCGCAGAAGAATTGATGCTTTTGAACTGTGGTGTTGGAGAAGACTCTTGAGTGTACTTTGGACTGCAAGGAGATCCAACCAGTCCATCCTAGAGGAGATCAGTCCTGGGTGTTCATTGAAAGGACTGATGCTAAAGCTGAAACTCCAATACTTTGGGCACCTCATGTGACGAGTTGACTCACTGGAAAATACTCTGATGCTGGGAGGGATTGGGGGCAGGAGGAGAAGGGGACAACAGAGAATGAGATGGCTGGATGGCATCACCGACTCGATGCATATGAGTTTGGGTGAACTCCAGGAGTTGGTGATGGACAGGGAGGCCTGGCCTGCTGCGATTCATGGGGTCATAAAGAGTCGGATACGACTGAGCGACTGAACTGACCTGAAGCACACTTACTCAGGATTTCCCTAAACTCAAACTCCACCTCTCATTTTAAAAATATTTTTGGCAGGACCTGGTGAGCTACAGTGATGCAGATGGCCTGGGAAGGGTCAAGCCCTGGAAAAGATAGCCCGGATGTTTATCCGTAATATTTGAAGTCCACCTGTGTTCAAAGGGGCAGATACGAGGGTATGATCAGCAGCAGCATAATCATTATTGAGTCCTTGAGGACTTTATTAGTTATTCATTTTATCATCACAACTCTTCCAAGTGGTATTGATATTCCCACTTTTTCTAATAAAGGACTTATTGCTATAAGAGTTTAAGTATCTTGTTCAAGGTCATAGAGTTAGTGAACAGAACAGTAGATCCTGAATTTGAACGTTCAGCTCCTTTTCTCCAAAGTCCTTGTATGCTCTACTTCAGTGTTGGGCAGTCCAGGAGCAAGCAGCCTTTTAGAAATAGACACTGGCATTCGGGATATTGGTCAGTTGGTACTGTGCAATCAAGGCACTAATCTAGGGTCAAGACCAGACTCCAGAGTTGGATGAGGATCAGGTAAAAAACAAGTGTGTCCCTGGACAGATTACTAAGGCAGGATCTCAGACACATGTCCCCTGACAAAGGCAAAGTAGAGTTCCCCTCCACAACAGGGCAGAGGAAGAATCTAGGGACAAGAGAGAACTTCATTATAAGAGTTAAGATAAAAAAAATCTGAAGCAAATAAGTGGCCTGAATGAGTCAATGCTCCAATGTATTGGGCAGAATCTCCTCATACGCTGACAGCAATATCTCCTAGAACCTACATGGAGCTGAATTTATCAAAACAATGAGAAAATTAGACAGAGGTGAAAGGTTCCTTACTAGGAAGAGAGAAATGTTCCAAAAGAATACTATTCTGGTTCACTGGAAGTTTGGGTGATCAGACCTGGTGTGTCTTCAAAGGATTTGAGAGATGAGCTTTGATGCCATCTGTTGTACCAATAATCCCAAGAAATAAGAGCTGTGTTCCCTTCTTTGCATTAAAGAGGGCTTTCCTAAGAGCTTCAGAGAACCTTCTGTTTCTTGGCATAACACGTAACTTAAACTGAACCTTCTTAATGCCCATCTCAACATGGTAGCCTACAAAAACTGGCATTCAAATAAGCATTGAAGAGTAATTTAAATATTTACTGAAATCCATCAAAAGCACCAAAGAAGTATATGAAATTTTATGGCATGAAAAGATCCTAAAGATCTTCACCTATCTTTCTCCTCAAAGTCCTACTTGTTACTGTTGCAGCTTACCTCCTTCCAAATATTTTTTCTCCCTTCCTCCCAAAAAAATCCCCACCCTTGGTGGATGGCAGAAAGGAGAAAGCTGTAAACAATATGCAGCATTTAATAGTTCATCCTCATCACAGAAGTTCCAGGTGAATTGTGAACAGAAAGCCAACCAGTGCTAGGAGAACCACTAGCTATTGTTTAATCACCTGGCTTTACTCTGTTCCATTTTGCCTTCAAAGTATCTCCCTCGATTTCCACCAAATAAGTATACTCATTCATTTGATCAACTGAACATCTAGTAAAGTCTTGATTTTGTACAGTGCACGGTGAAGTGAGAGATATATGACAGAAGTCCTGCTCTCAAAGAACCTAGAATTAAATAGGAATGACAGAACATACCCCGAATCACTACAGTAAATTGTATTAAGTGATTGGCCCATAAAATGTGAATTAAGATTCAGAATCTTCTGGAGGATTAACTAAGACCAATCACACAGTATACTAACTGCTTACTCCTACTTCTGTTCTTAAGATATACATGGAGCCCTCTTGTTCTTTTTCTTTTTATATTTTCTAAACATATTTCTCCAGTGATATCATCTTAAAGGAAAATGAAATTAGATCAAAATGGACTTAAGTCCAGACCTGAAGGAAAAAAATGCACTAAAAGAGAAGACTAAGAACTATGTTTGTGGAAGAATGAACCGTCTGACTGATAGCCTGGGGAAGATATCTATGAACCCTTAAGAATTTTATACTATCAGTCGATCTCTCTGATCTTGTCTCCATAATGACTAGCACCAAGGTAATTTCTAGAAAACAATATGGTCATATCTCATTTAAAATGTCTTACTGCTTTTGAGATTTCCCCTTGTCCTCTGGTCATGTCCAGATTCATTAACATGACTCAGAAGTTGATTTTTTAGAAATGAACTTTAGTTGAAAAATGAATCTCCTTTTTCTCTAGCCACATATTGTGTCACTCATCATTTCCAGCATATTCTCTGCTTCAGTCCTTCTTAATCATTGGTAGAAGTGGGTAACTTCTGTATCCTGAGCTCACCCCATTCGTGTCTTTGTTGCCTTGGACTTTAATTGCCTTTTCCCAAGTTATTCGCCTACCAGACAATAAACACCATGCAAAAGTGGACTAGTTCTACCATATTCATCACTGATCCCTCAGAGCCTATCTCAGTGTCAGAAAGTAGTAAATATTTCATGAATATTGCTTGAGTGCATAACTTAAAAACATAAGGGAATCATGACTTGTCTTGAATTGGGTTCCTTGGAAACATATTCTGAGGTGAAGATTTTCAAGCAGGAGATTCATTGGGAGTAGCTGTAGTAGAGCTTTCCAGTGGGAGACATTGAAATGTAATGTAATATGGATCCCATAAGAAGTTCTGAAGCTGAAACAATCCTTCAGCATTTTCCCTACTAAAGGCAGAAGGACCAGATCTTTGTACCTAATTATCAAAAGCCAGCTGCCTCCAAGGAGGAAGTGTCACCTTGGGTGATTCATCCCCTTTGAATAAGGGCAATTCCTGTAAAAGAATTCAGTTGTGAGTCCTCAACATCTAGCTCTCCAAGCAGCTGAAACAATGAGAGCCCCAGTCTTAGACAGGAATTTAAACCATGATCTGCAGTGTCTGCTCCATTTCCCTTTCACCTGCAGCACAAGGCATGGATGCTTCAACTCCCTAAACTCTGAACGTCCCCTCTGCCCTGAAACCCATCTAATTACAACCTCCACTGCTCAACTGCTGGCGGAGTAAGCACCAGTACCACTGCCAATCACATTCATTTATCCATTCAATGAGTGTTTGCAGAGCGTCTACTACATGCCAGGGATTATTCCAAGTATAGAGCATTCATCAGTACATAAAACAGACAAAAAGACCCTGTTTTCTTTGAGCTTTCATTCTAGAGAGAGAAAATTAGAAAAGTAAAAAGTGGAGCAGAGTGTCATAAATACTATGGAAAAAGTAAAGCAGAAATGGAAAATAGGGAGAGCCAAGATTTTGGGGAGGATGAGTATCTTAATAGTAAATAGAGTAGTCAGGTAAGATCTCACTAAGAAGGTGACGAGTGAGCAAAGTCATTTAGATATTGGAGGAAAAGCTATGCACTAACAAGTGCAAAGGCCCTGGAGTGAGAGCAAGCCTGAATGTGAGAAAATAACCAGAAAGCTAATGTTCCTGGGAAAGAGTAGAGAGGTAGATCCCGGTGGGAAATGAGGTCAGAGAGAAATGGGGGGAGAGACAGGTCATAGGTCATTGTAATGACTTTGTCCTATACCGTCCATGAGTTGTGAGGCCATGAAAATTTTGAGTATAAGGATAAGAAGATATGATTTACATTTTAAAGGATCACTGTGGTTGTTGTTGGAAATAAGTATTAATATATGGGGAAAGGGAAGGTGCAGGAAACCAGTTAAGAAACTATTAACGTATTCCAAATGCCAAATAGCAGGGACTTGGGCCAAGGCAATAGCAATAGAGATGTTGAGAAGTGGTTAGATTCTGGAAATATGTTGAAGGGAGAGCTGGATGGGATACAGGTTATGAGAGGAATCAAGGATTTGAGTCTTAACAACTAAAAGAATAGGGTCTCCATTTACTGAGATGAGCAAATGACTCTCAGTGAGGGCAACAACTTTGGGGGAAGATGGTTAGTTCAGTGTTGCCATGTTAAGTTTAGAGATGCCTGTTGGACATCCAGATGGAGATGTTGAAGATATGTGATATGCTGTGGAAAAGCCCCAGACTAGAAATAAGAAAGATGAGAGCCATCAGCACACAGATGATCTTCAAAACCATGGGACTGGACACGATCACCAAAAGAATGAGTGTGGAGAGGAGAGAAGAGGACGATTTTAAAGACGGAGCCCTGGGGCATCACACAGATGGCACTGTGATGCATAGCCTCCTGCATCATTCTCCCTGTGTACCATGAGAACCTGCATTTGGACAGAAATGCATCTTCCACCATACCCAGCATGGCTAAAAGAACTTGGGCTTGAGAATGGGATATACCAGTGTTGGAATACAGCCTCTGATATTCACCATGGTAACTGAGTTATTGGTTCTAATTCTTCACTTGTCTGTATTAGCATTATATATCCACCCCTTTACCATGGCCCTATGGTGAGATATATGTCCTCTACTCTCTTGGGCTTGGCCTTGTGCCTTGCACCTTCCTTTTTCCAGTGAGTTTTAGCGGTTGTGATATATGCAGAGGCTTGAATTGTGCTTGTGTGGTTGGAATTGCTCTGCCATTGGCATGGGAAGAAATACTTTGGGTACCATGAACCTCCTGGAGAAGGGCATGGCAACCCACTCCATATTCTTGTCTGGATAATCCCATAGACAGAGGAGCCTGGTGGGTTACAGTCCATAGTGTTGCACAGTCTGACACGACTAAAACAACTTGGCATGCACACACCATGAACCTCAAGCCTAGGAGTCAGAATAAGATGCATGTGGCAAAGCCACCCTAGCCTCCTCATAGGCAAGTAAGAGATATGCTTACTGTTGTCAGCCACTGTGATTTTATACTTGCTTGTTATGCAGAAATAACTGCCTGATACAATCCTGACCTGTTAGTTGTGTAGTTTTGTAGCCATATTTTCTTTGCCCATAGAGGATTGAATATGTCCCCTGTTACTGAACTGTACTGAAATTGAAGTGAAATAATGTACAGTCCTGACACAGGGCTCCAAGGATATTGATTAAATTATCCTTGGCCCCCTCCAAGTTGATGGTCAACTTTTCCTTCCTAGCATCAGTTCTAAGAGCAGTAAGATTTTTGTCAAAAAAGTCACTCCTGCCAAATGAAAAGGGTGAGTATCCAAGTTGATTTGTCAGTTGCCTTCATCATTTAGAATTGTAACACAAGCTACAGCAATATAATTTCTTAGGTTCCCTCATAAACAACTAGAGCCATAAACGCCAGCAAATCTAGTTCCATTGTTTCTTCATGGGACCCCCATCTTTAGAAATACCAATATAAGCCTGTTTCAGCAGTGCACTTAGCATACCCTGTGTCCCTTGAGAAAAAACTGGCTTTTGTTTATGATGAGCCAGAATGCATGCACACGTGCACACACTATGCAGTACACACTGCCCTTCATCAGCTCAGGCTTTTGTTCATCAAAATAATAGAAAGTAGTGGCATAAAGCCATTCTCTGAGAAATAATTCATTACAAACAAAATCATCCAAATGCCAGTTCTTCTGCCCGCAATGACCTTCAACAAGTGAGCCCCCAAAGACTCACCTTGCAGCATTCAGGGAGGCAGTAACACAACATCAACTCCAACAATGCTTATTGCCTCTCTGGCTGTCACTTGCCTTGGCTAATCCTTTTTACGCCTTTACTTTCTGAGGCTGACCTTTAATACTTGTAATCAGAATGTAAACAGTTCAACAGCTCAAGTAGCTTTCTTTGAGGCTGTGGTGATGAGCTGGGTAATACTTCACCAAACACCCCCACCTTTTCAGGTAAAGCTTGAAGAGAAAGTTGGACCAAGGCCTTTGTATATATCTGGGACATCTAGTCTATGGAAAAATTAATCAACTGTAGGGGAAAAAA
Source organism: Moschus berezovskii (assembly GCF_049115385.1). Lineage (NCBI taxonomy): Eukaryota > Metazoa > Chordata > Mammalia > Artiodactyla > Moschidae > Moschus > Moschus berezovskii. Next base: position 49,762,834 of record NC_142466.1, on the reverse strand, counting down.
GAGCTTCTTGCATGTATGATTTCCAGTTTGCAGAAAGAGGACATATGATGAATATCCATTTCTTTATTTTCTTAAACCCACATAGCATGACAAGAAGCTGAGTCCAGTCATTATTGGAATTCATCTCAGGATTAGGCTGAGGTCTTAAGGACTCACAAAAGGCCGAGATATCAGAATCGGTCCATGATGGGTACCACCCGAATGCCTCCTTTCCCAGCCTACATCCTGCTGAAACTTGATCTTAGCTGCCACACATATGTGATGCCTTAGAGTCTTTACCAAGGGCTGGAACCCCAGTGCCTGGGTTCTAGCCTTTCACGGCACATGTGGCTGCCCCCTCAGAGGCCTTGAAGCTTGCTCTGGGACTGGCCACAAAGAAGACATGAGTCCTAGATTCCTCCCATGTAATTCTTACTGCTCCTTCTGACTCCGTCTGACTTCTGACCTCAGCAAAGTTTGACCCTTCTCCTTCCAATTATCCTCAAAGACTGCCTCTCTCCTCTAGCTGCTCTAAAAGCATTTAGTACCTCCCCAACACATTTTACTTTAAAAAATAAATAAATGACAGAAAAGGACAAAGTCCTGCAAGAGTCTTTTACTCTTGGTAGAAAATTCCATATGCAGGTTGGGTTGAGAATAGGGGAAGAAGAATAGAAATCAACATCTCAGAATATCACCCTGCCCAGGTTGATTGTTTTATTTTATCTAGAACATTTGATTCCTTAAAGGAAAAACTAGAGTGGGTGGCTGAGCTGTGGACATATGGAAGTGGAGAAGAAAAACTGGATATAGAACCTGCCTCCTAAATGTAATGTTAGAAATTGTCTTAGCCTGGGTTTTCCAGAAAGCAGAGCTCAAGCAGAGGCTTGTGCAGACAACCACTAAGAAGGGCACTCCAGGGAAGCTTGAGTGAGGGGCAAGGAGAGAGTGCAGGACAGCAGGAGGGCCAGTAGGAGCCACTGTTGAGCTGCCTGCCTGCGTGGACTCCTCTCACCAGGTCATTCCTGAAGAGGCTAGATAAACTCCATCTCAGCGTCTTCCATCTTGAAGGGGAGAGAAGAGGAAAAGCATTCACCACTTCCCATTGACCAAAACTCACCCCATGGGGTGTAAGTCCTTCACAGCTCCAGCTGTGCACACCTGGTGCCAAGCACAAGCCTGCAGGGTCCACATCTGGACTTTAGTGGAGAAACGCTGGTGCTGGAGCCAAGAGGCTCTCAGGTGACACCTTTGTGGAGTTAGTTGGAACCCACAGAGCTGGTCAACTCAGAGATATCTGGAACCTGAAACAGATGAGGCCAAGACCACCTGAGGGGTTGCTGAAGACGTACAGCATAGTAATGTGTGCTGCTACTGCTGCTAAGTCACTTCAGTCGTGTCCGACTCTGAGTGACCCCATAGACAGCAGCCCACCAGGCTCCGCCGTCCCTGGGATTCTCCAGGCAAGAACACTGGAGTGGGTTGCCATTTCCTTCTCTAATATGTGTGAGGGTATGCTAAAAGGAACTGAGTTTTAACATATGAAGATAGCTTTATAACATATATACATGTATTTTTATATATTATAAACACATACAATATATAATATTCATAAATGATATATAAATAATATGTCTGACTATATAAAATGACATATTTATATCATAAATATAAATCATAAATATCATAAAATATAATAAATATAGTATATAATGGGCTTCCTAGTCAGCTCACGGGTAAAGAATCCACCTGCAATGCAAGAGAAGCAGGTTCGATTCTTGGGTTGGGAAGATCCCCTGGAAAAGGAAATGGCAACCCACTCCAGTATTCTTGCCTGGAAGATACCATGGGCAGAGGAGCCGTGTACTACTTTCTAAATTTAAACTAGCATTGTCGTTATCAAAGTTGCCATTTATTTATTTATTCATTTGGGGTTTTTTAAATTTTTATTGGAGTATAGTTGATATATAATGTGTTAGTTTCAGGTGTACAAAAAAGTGATTCAGTCACATATGTATATGTGCAGCATATATATTTTCTTTTTCAAATTATTTTCCATGATAGGTTATTACAAGATATTGACTATAGGTCCATGTGCTATACCGTAGGACTTTGTTGTTTATGTTTAGTAGTTTGTATCTGCTAATCCCAAACCCCTAATTAATTCCCCCTCTTTCCCCTTTGGTAACCATAAATTTATTTTCTATGTCTGTTAGTCTGTTTCTGTTTTGTAAATAAGTTCATTTGTATCATCCTTTTAGATTAGACATGTAAGTGATAGTGCATGATATTTGTCTTTTTGTATCCGAATGACTTCATTTTAGTGTGATAATCTCTAGGTTCATCATTCATTCATTTGTATTTGTTGGCTTTCCACTCAAGCAGTGAACAAAACAAGTCAAGTCCCTGTTCAAGGATGATGCCATCAGAAAAAATATTTGTGAAACTTCCAAAATTACCTTAAAGATCAGCACTGAATTCTTTTAGTATTTTTAACCATTTACAATCTTTCTTTTTGTAGTTCCATTTGACTTCTTGCCAGGAGCAAAAATATTCAGATCAAGGAATGGTGGGAAGTCAACAGGAGTTGTAAAGGTATTAATCAAAACAGAGATGCCAATACAAAAAAAAAAATAATGATGGGTTCCTTGTAGGATTTGGAAACAAGACTCATATATAAAATGCAAAAAAAAATTATTAAATGGGGTCTGTGCATTTTATGGAGAAGGAAATGGCAACCCACTCCAGTGTTCTTGCCTGGAGAATCCCAGGGAAGGGGGAGCCTCGTGGGCTTCCGTCTATGGGGTCACACAGAGTCGGACACGACTGAAGTGACTTAGCAGTAGCAGCAGTGCATTTTATCTATTTTATTTTTTGGTTGTACTGGGTGTTTGTTGCTTTGCGTGGGTTTCCTCTAGTTACTGTGACCAGGGTCTACTCTTTGATGCAATGTGGGCTTCTCACTGTGTGACCTCCCTTGTTGCAGAGTTTGGGCTCTAGGCACGAGGGCTTCAGTAGTTGCAGCACACAGGCTCAGTTGTTGCAGTGTGTGGGCTTAATTGCTCCTCAGCATGTGGGATCCTCCCAGACCAGGGGTCATTGGGAGGCGGACTCTTAACCACTGAACCACCAGAGAAATCTCCCTTTTTTTGTGCATTTTAGAAAGTAGCATTTCCTTATATTTTCTAAGACTCACCTCTTCTTAATGTGAGAAGCACTACTTCGGAGGAGATAAGTGCTAAGTTTCTTTCTTTGTTATCTTTCCTCTTATTCTAGGACATATCAGGAAGCTATGATAATCCTAAAAATGCTGACATTTTTCTCACTTAAGAATGATGATAGAAATAAAAGAAACTTCTTCTTTCTCAAAAAGTATACAAGCAACTTTATAGTCTCCTTCTAAAATGGAAAATAGCTTGAATTGGAGACTCCAGATGACAGTTTATTATCTTTGCCAAAAAAATTTTTTACAGAGATAGTTCACCAAAAACCTCCAAAATGTTCTAAAATTTGAAGTGAAGTATATTAACAACTTTAAAAATTATATCCAGTATATTTTATGCTAACCATAAAATATGTTGGTTTATGTTGGTCTTTCCCACAATATCAATATGCACTTTGAACAGTGTGTTTGAGAATCTTGAAAATTATGTGGTCTTATTCTACAAAGGAGGAAATGAGGGCCCAGTGAGAAGATAAATCTTCTAAAGTCCCTCCATTAATTAGTGACCATGAATGGTCCATAGTGCAAGGGTTTTCCCTATATACAATCCCTCACAGAGGGGAACATCAAAACAACTTAAATATATTTTACCTATTTACATACAAAGCCAACTCCTTTTCATGGAACAGTTTAGCTCTTTCTGAAGTTTGCTTACGCCTGTTACCTCATGGCTCAGGCAAACAAACAAAGAGTCCATTTAACAAGTCTCTTTAGATAACTTACTGATCATAAATTTTCACTCAGCATACCATTAGGGACCTCACCTCCAACCATTATACTACCCACCACTCCAATAGATTCCCGAAATAGAGTATTCAAATCAGAAATATTATACCAAATATGTTTTTCACCATCTCATTACATATATGGTTATATTAATATTTTACATTAAAAACAGAACATGCTCTTTTGAACCTTTGTTCACCCACTTATTCAACAAATATCAAGACCTTACTTAATGTGTCATGCTCCATTGTAATCACAATATCATAAGCATCTCTCCAAGTGAAAAAATATAGTTCTGCAATATTTCACATGGTTACATGATATGCTATTGCATGATTTCATTTTAACAAAGTGCTATTATTGAAGCATAATGATGCTGATAATCCACCATTCCATGTCTTCCTGAAGACGAAGGCATCTCTGAGAATTCTTGTCTTCTAGGTCAAAATGCTCTAACCCTCTTTGTTTTATATCCTTTAACTTTCTTTGACCAAATCATGAAGAAGGGTATGAAACAGCAATGAGACCTCACCTATTTCTAAGTGAGGAAACAGAAGCATTCATTATTTCTTCAGTTGATCATTCAACCGGAATTCATCAAATCCCTTTGTCAGTTCAAGCCCTGTGATAGAGCAAGCAGTAGAGAGATGAATGAAGCACAATACTTCCCTACAGGGTATCACAATTGGAAGACCACCTTTGCTGAATTTAGACAATTCTCCAGCTGAACCAGAGCAAAGGTTAAGCTAACTTTACCAAAGTCTAGTCCAGAATGTAACTCTAATTTGTGTGTTTTACTCCTGTACATATCTCTTGTTCAGTTTTAGGATTTGTATTAGTGATCCACTGCTGCATAACAGATTACCCTAAAACTTAGCAGCTTAAAGCATCAAACATTTAACATCTCACAGTTTCTTGAGTGTCAGGTATGTAGGAAAAACTTAGCTGACAATTCAGGCTGAGTCTCTACAGTTAGGGCTGCATCATGCAAAGGATTGCTGGAGTTGGAAATCCCAGTTCCAGGAGGGCTCACTCACATGACTTTGGCAAGGTGTCCCATTATCTTGCCAGCTGTTGACAGGAGGCCTCCATGGCTTGCCACATGGACCTCTGCACAGGGGTATGAGCTGGCAGCACTGCATGTTACCTGTTCTCTGCCATCCAAAGGACAAGCGCCTATTTTGGGAAAATGAATGGAAGTAAACCAGCAGTGCTGAGAACGCTGAGTGGTCCTTCAGTGATGTAACCCTGGGGAGTGAGACTGTTCCCTGTGGAGGAGCACTATGAGGGGCTAGCCACGTGGTACCTGAGAACTGAGGCAGAGAACAGAGATTAGAGATGGCCAGGGGCTGGCTCTAACAAAGTTTGAAGCTCTGCATCCAGTCATGCCTGAAGACCAGGATGTATCAGTATGAATGAGATGACTGAGTGTCTAATCAGTTTGAGTTAGTTTTCTTTCTTGTTTTTTCTTTATGTGAACTCAGGTCCACAGAATTGGATTAATCATGGTTGTTGGTTCATGACAACTGTTAGTTCAAGCGTAATCCTCTTTCAATTATTTTAATAGTATAATGAATACTCACAATTCTTCTCTGCAAGTGAGAATTATAATGTAATGTCAGTGTTGCGCATTGAATTGTGTCCTCCTACAACTCATATGTCGAAGTTCTGATCCTCAGTTCCTCAGAATGTTATCTTATTTGTAAATAGGGTCATTCCAGATATAATTAGTTAAGATGAGGTTATTAGGGTGGGCTCTAATCCAAAATGACTGCTGCTGCTGCTGCTGCTAAGTCACTTCAGTTATGTCCGACTCTGTGTGACCCCATAGACGGAAGCCCACCAGGCTCCCCCATCCCTGGGATTCTCCAGGCAAGACTAGGGTCCATTTAAAAAGGGGAAACCTGGACCCAGAGTCAGATATAGGTAGAGAGAAGACATCCATCTGGCAGAGAAGGGAAGAAGACTGGATGGTCCTTTTCTCACAGTGATCATCAGCACTAACATTGATTTTGGATTTCCTGCCTCTAGAACTGTGAGACAATAGATTTATGTTTCTTAAGCCACCTCATTTGTGGTACTTGATGAAGCAGCTGTTGCAAACTGATACAGTCAATCACTTGTATTTACCGATCTGCTGCTCTCTAGTCTTGCCGTCCTACCTTCCCTCTGGAATGAACATCTTCTGAACTCTGTGTGTATATACACACATATATAACTGAGCCACTGAACTAGAGACAGCAGCTACCTGCCCCCACAACTCACATTATGCAAGAAAAATAAGCATTTATATATTTAAGTCACTCTTAACGATTTCCGTTACTGTGGTCAAAATCATTACTGATAGAGAGATGAGCTGGATTTTCCAGTGAAGTGCATGTTAAAGGATCTGAGGATTGCGTTTTGGAGCTCCACTTGTAGAGAAGAAAAGATTTATATATTCAAATCATTAAATACAGAATTCAGCGTCTCAACTACTTATACATAGGTAAACTGAGGCTCTGGGGAAACAAGATGGCAACCCACTCCAGTATTCTTGCCAGGAGTATCCCACAGCCGGAGGAGTCTGGCAGGCTGTAGTCATAGGGTTGCAAAGAGGTGGACATGACTCAAGCGACCTAGCACAGACTGCAGCTCAGTGAAGGGAGGTGACGTGTCCGTGGTTCTATATCTGAGGGAGACTAGCCTTGGGTAAAGAACTAATATGCACACACATTTTTTTTTTTTTTTTCAGATCGAAACTGGTAAATACAGACTTCTACCAAACTGGTAAATACAGACTTCTCCCAATTCCCAGCTCTATAACTTCGATGGTGTTATTCCCCTCTTAGCTTTCAATTCACCAGACTTAGTTTTATTTCAATCTGCCTTCCACTTATCCAAGAGCATCTCCCACAACCGCAAGTTATATATCACCTTTCATTTCTCTTTCCTGTCATGAAGCGATACTGACATTCTTGGATGAGAACCCTGTGAAACAGCTGTTTCCATTAAGTGCTTCTCAGGTATTTGGAGAAAATTCTAACTGCTGATGATGGCTAGATGCTATGTATGTGCTCTGACTCCCTGTTCTATTCTATTCTTTTCCTTTTATATTACAAATAGCCGTCATCCCACAAGCAAGCTTATACTGTTCTGGAGAGTGTGTTCATGGAAAATGATCTGCTGAGAAAGATGACCAAGAAATGGCACTTGGTAAAAAAAAAGATCTAATCACTAAAAGGATATATCTGGAATGCTCAGCTTTGTTAATGGGAGAAAAAGCCACCATCCCTTTCTACATAGACCATATATATATATGTTTTTTCTAATTAAGTTCCCATTCAGTGGCCTCAACAAAGCTGCATTCTGTTGTCTCTTAACTCGGTCCCCAAAGTGCTGGTGAAAACTTTATGCTACTTAATTGCCACAGCAAAAGTGATGGAAATCATTAATAGCTCTGATAATGCAGGCATTAAGATTTGGATTACTGCTTTGGGGTATTTTTTCTAATGAAACAATGGTTTACTAAGCTGCAACTATTCAGTACATCACAAAGAACAAATTTCTACATGTGGACACTTGTTGGTGCCTGTACTGGGAGAGGAGTTGGCAACAAGTTATGCCTCAAAAGTCTACATTATGAATTAGGGTCAATATATGCAAATGTCCCTTAAAAAATAAAATATATTTAAAAATAAATAAATAAAATAAAAAAATAAAAAGGAATAGTTCCAAGCCAGTATGACTAAACTATTAGGAGGATAAAGATTTTATCAAGTCCTTAGAAATGATGTCTATCAAGAGAGGGGATGAACTGAAATGGAAGCATAGACCCAAAGAATAACACTGACAAGTGTAGAATTGTCTAACCAGATTTGACCAGGAGGAGGAGTCTTATCCAGTGAGGCTTCAATATTAAGATTTCACTAGCAAATGCATGAAAAGAGGTGAAGACATCAAGATAATTTACCCTGTGCCATTTATATTCACTACCTTCTTTTTCTGATTTGATCCTCAGCAGCCAATTTCTTTTTCTTTCAATTGAAATATAGTTGGCTTACAATGTTGTGTTAATTTCTACCATACAGCAAAGTGATTGAGTTATATAAATATATACATTCTGTTTCATATCCTTTTCCATTATGGTTTATCACCAGATACTGAATATAGTTCTCTGTGCTATACAGTCGTACCTTGTTGTTTATCCATTCTATATATACTAGTTTGCATCTGCTAATCCCAAACTCCCACTCCATCCCTCTCCCTCCTCCCTCCCCCTTGGCAGCCACACATTTGTTCTTTATGTCTGTGACTCCTCAAACACCAACTTTGTGATAATATGACTGGCCATGGATATCTTCAAACATGAGGAAAATGTGCCAATGTAAATACTGTAGTCCACAAGACAGGAATATTTCCAAATATAAGTTAATAAAGAAGGATTCTGATTTTCTGAGTTAGTGTATTGGTATCTGCTAGCATGGTGAGGGCGAGTCTTCCTGCTGAAAATGCACCTACTTTCAGTGGAAGAAAACCCAGTTTATAGACCTGAGAGGCTGAAGACTGTGGCAAACTCAACATGGTGACATCATCATGGAAGGCATCTTCAGGTGGCTATGCCCACCCCTTATTAGTTGTCTTTTAGGTCTATCTTCAACAGAATTGGAGGATGAGGGTGAACCAAGTTCATGGAGGTGAATCCTGGGGCTCCTATTTTCTCATGCTCAAGTCTTGCAGGACTCACATTCCTATATCAGAATGACACATTTACAGACATTAGGATCAGCCTAGAGCTTGAAATGAACATCTATTTCATCCTCTTATTTCAGTTAAGCAGTCAACAGGTTTTCACCCAATACCCACAGAAAAGGAAGATGTCCATCAACAATTCCCTGAAGAAAGATGTCATTTTTTTTTTCATTTCAGTTCCAAATGGCCATATCAGAAAAGTTCTATGAAAGTACAAAAGACAGAAGCTTGAGGGTCTCTGCTGAAGCCAACTACTCTACCTTTAATTTATCAAAAGCAGTGTAGGGCTTGTCAGCATTTGAAAATGGGTTCCCCAGTGCTGTGTGCCCTGAAGGGTGAGAAAAGGCCATGAAAGGTGGCACAGAGATAGGACTGTAGTGTAGGAGGTTGAGTGCCTGGTCTTGAGCAGGGCGTGACTCCATTAACCATGACTTCCATCCACTCTCTTCACATTACTCTTCTCCTTTGTCAGAAACCCAGTTTATAGACCTGAGAGGCTAAAGACAGTGGCAAACTCAACGTGGTAGCAGAGCATAAAACTATATGAGATTGAAAATCCCCTCTGGGGCTAGCAAGGGAGGCAAATACTGCCTAGAGAGAGCATTCAACTTTGGACCCTTCTGCAACATAACTCCTCAAATTCCCCAGGATGTTTGCAAGTGAGTCCTGAGATGTTTGAGCATCTCATTGGACCTGACCTCTCTAATTCGTATCCCAGCCAATCCTTATTGCCAAAGTAAAATTTCCACTTACATCTGTGGAAAGGAAGGCATTGGCTAATTTGTGTCATTTGCAGAATGTACATACTGTCACCTGAAATTTGCCTTAAGTTGAGAAAAATCTCACCTCTAGCTAAAGATGTCTTCATTCCGTTCCGTCGCTCAGTCGTGTCCGACTCTATGCGACCCCGTGGACTGTAGCCTACCAGGCTTCTCCATCCATGGGATTCTCCAGGCAAGAATACTGGAGTGGGTTACCGTTTCCTTCTCCAGGGGATCTTCCCGACCCAGGGATCGAACCCGGGTCTCCCGCATTGGAGGCAGACGCTTTAACCTCTGAGCCACCAGGAAAGATGTCTTCAGTGTTGTCATTCTCAGATGTTGCTATTTATGCTCGTCACTCAGTAAGGATGCAGAGACTTCAAGTGACTGCATGATCACTAAACAGCACAGATCTATGGATGCCAATGGCAGCTGGGTAAAGACCTGCTTTCCCTTTCACAGAAGTGCTGTGAAAGGGAAAGCAAACTGAGACAGACAGTGAATGTGGGAGGTTAGGATGGGCCAAGAAGCTTCTACAGGGATCTTGAGAAGAAATACCTCAGGACAGAACCTAAGGAATTAAGTACCTACTCCCCAACTCATGCCTGCAGGGTTCACCAGCAAAGTTAATAGCAACATTTTCTGTTGCAGTCATGTTGCAAGATACACACCAGCACCCAACAGCAGATCCCACATCTGAGAAGCTTTGTGGGCAGAGAAATACCTACCATTTACTAACTTTTCCTGCTCTGCCTGAGCAAAGCTATACATTAGGGATTCATTTCCTTCCCAGCACTTAGAAAATAAAAGAAGGCATTGAAAAGGAGGCCTTGCATGAGACACCCATGACCCTGAGGTACATTGGACTTGACTGAGACAAATGCTGCCTTGAATTTGCAGAAGAACATCACGTGTATAGATATACAAACATATGTACATGTGTATGAAGAGGATAACACATGCTTAAAGAAAAAGCTATTCCCCTGCGTGGAAAGAAATCACTTCTTAACATGAAAAGCAAACACCACGATGGTGAGAGTCCCTTGCAGACTCGAAGCTGCTACACTTATTCTTATAAGGATCAGACAATAAGTACAACTACCTACCATATTTTAAATAAAAAATGATTAAGATAACTGGAGGTGGTTGGAGTTTTCTGGGATGATTCAAGCACACATTCAACAGGCCATCTGGTCAGTGGTTGCTTTCTGGTCCAAGCTGACTGCACCTAAGCCGATGGCAAGTCCTTTTACAGATTTTTCTATTGTTTCATGTTATATTGAATAAGGGCCCATGATGACAAGAGCATAGTAATAATATGGAATGGGATATAATGACAGCCTTACAGATTGAAGTGGGGTGGCTTTCGTTTTGGAAGGGGTGGTTACTACCTATCAGATTCAAAATGGATGTGGCAGATGGAAGAAAAGGGAATAGGTTCCTTGCCTGCAGGGGTCCAGTGAATGGACAGAGCTGCCTTGCCAACAAACTGAATGATCCCAGATAACTTGGCAGGCCTCTGTCAGAATAATCACTAAGAGTGAGTGAAAAAAAAAATAGTACAGATTTAAATTTGGGGGGAAATTTTATATCTAATGAATCTGAAAAAATAAGTGATTAGGCTGTGGATATTAGCCCTTTTGTATGCATTACTTTTAAAAAAAATATACATTGAAACATTATCAGTGCTTCCTATGCAGATTTTAAGGGAAAAAATGTTTCCTTCTGTCATTCTGAACTTCAGGAAGGAAAGTCCCACTCTGGAAACTTCAGTTTTGGGGGGTTTTGTTTATTTTTTATTTTATTTTGTTAATTGGCATATAGTTGATTTACAATATCATGTTAGTTTCAGGTATATATCAGTGATTCAGACATATTGCACAGAAATATGAATATGAAAAACTATGTGTGTATGTATGTATTGAAGCTCAAGTGTGCATGCTCAGTCATGTCTGACTCTTTTTCGACCTGACGGACTGTAGCCCAGCAGGCTTCTCTGTCCATGGGATTTCCCAGGCAAAAATACTGGACTAGGTTGCCATTTCCTCCTCCAGGGGGTCTTCCTAACCTTGGGATCAAACCCATGTCTCCATGTCTCCTGCATTGCAGGAAGAGGTGCTTGTTGGTTATCTGTTTTATGTATAGTAAAATAGTAGTGTGTGTCTGTTAATCTCAATGTTCTAATTTATCCCTCCCCCCATATGGGCTTCCCTGGTAGCTCAGTGGTAAAAAATCTGCCTGCAATGTAGGAGACGAGGGTTAAGATCCCCTGGAGGAGGAAGTGGCAACCCACTCCAGTAATCTTGTTCAGAATATCCCATGGGGGTCACAAAGGAATCAGACATGTCTGAGCTACTAAACAACGACAACTGTTTTAATATGGCCATGTCAGTGCATCGGCTTGCTATTTGCAAAGTACATATTTGGACTTTTCCTATCTCTAATTACATGATATGAACTATTATGATCCTTATTTAAATTTTTTTCTAACTTAACAAATGACAGCTCTGGAACTTAGTACTCTCAAAAGTCTATCATAAATATCTCCTGCATTGACTATACTCTTTTTGCCTTGATGAAAGTTCTGGATTTTGGATGGCTGTCTCTAAGTGTGATCGTCAGCTAGGAAAAAAAGATGTATGAATGTAAAGACACTTTCAGAAGTTTCCTTCTGGGAGCTGCTGCTGCTGCTAAGTCGCTTCAGTCGCGTCTGACTCTGTGTGACCCCGTAGACAGCAGCCCACCAGGCTCCCCCATCCCTGGTATTCTCCAGGCAAGAACACGGAGTGGGTTCCCATTGCTTTCTCCAATGCATGAAAGTGAAAAGTGAAAGTGAAGCTTCTCAGTTGTGTTTGACTCTTAACGACCCCATGGACTGCAGCCAACCAGGCTCCTCCATCCACGGGATTTTCCAGGCAAGAGTACTGGAGTGGGTTGCCATTACCTTCTCCGTTTTCTGGGAGGGATGCATTCCATTCTTCAAAGATACCTAGTATTTTATAGCTTGAAACACTGTAAATTACCTAATCCAACTTCTTCTTTCTACAGATGAAGATGAAGCCCAGTTAAGATACACATAAATAGGAATATCATGAGGCGACCTTTTTTCTCCGATGCAGTTTCTTTAAAATAATGTCTTGTATCAGAGTGATACCTGATTGTTAAAATAGTATAGAAGAATTACTAATAAAAAACAATAACCCCTATTTTGTTCCAGCCCAACCCCAATTCTGCCACATAGAAGATCATTTTCCTAAATACTTAACTCTAAATAACATATTAGTAACTGGATCCCTTGATTCCTTGACTTTAGAAATTATTCATGGACTTTTCCTTAAGAAAGATATGGAATTAGCTCACTTCAGCTGCCCTTTTTATACTTCAAAATCTTATAGTATTTTACTGTTATTCTAGCAGTATTTTATAGCACTAGATGATACATTGGGACATCTCATGTCTTATTTCATCAATATTCTAGTTTTTCTTGACCCTTTACATGTAAAATGAGAATGTCCCCCCCAAATTTCTATCCTTCCAAACCCTAATTGCTGTCCTTAGATCCTTATTCTGTTCTATAACCATAATTATAGATGTCTTTCATATTTTCAGTGAAGTTTTAGAGATGAAATATGCAAACAATGTTTATTATTTGCTCATGTAGAGCCAAGTATGTTCTGGGATTACATTTCCTTTCTGTGTGAATCTAAGGAAATGCCCACTATACCACTCAAAGAAGGGTGATCCTGGAATCTAGGTCAAATAAAATCTCTTATACTACATCAAAGTCTCAAAATCATTTTAGTTTGCTTTGTATTGTCACCATGGCTTTCCTATTAGACTACTGTTTTTTCCTGGAGTTAATAATCACATTTTCTTTTTCATTGAAGAAATACATGCTTTCTCTGTCATATTCCTTAGACTTTTCTTTCTAATGCTTGAAAATGACTCCATTCTTTTTCTTGAAGGTTCTCTTAGAGCTTGTTGACTTCTTATATAGAACAGATCAATTGCTTTCAAGGCCTATTGAAATTTCTTTCAGACTATGATATCATTTCACTGGACTCTATCATTCAGTTCCCAGGCCAAAAAAAAAAAAAAATGCAACCAGAAACCACTCTAGATAATTAAATCAGAGAGAAATGAATTTCCTCTTGAGGTAATTCATTACTAAAGAGTTGGAAAGAGAAAAAGAGTAAAAGGAAAAGGTGGTATTACCCAGAGACAGTAACTGCAATTAAGCCACCACCAGTGTTGCAGGAATACGCAAGCCCACACTCTCCTCTGCCACTGAGAAGCCCATAGCCTCCAATACCTTGGTGCTCTAGGAATATATACTCTACAGATGCTGTTGAAAATTCTGCCAACATGACTGGTGCAGTCGTGTTAAAGCTACTGAAGTCACTGCCAAAATACAAGGCCTTCTGCCTTTCTCCTATCTTCTAAGGGTAATCACAGTTCTCTCATTGGATGAAACAAATTAGAACACAGCTAACAGTGGAGTCTCAGAAAGGTAGTTTTCAGGCTCAGGCCCAGGAGCACAGAGGAGAGTCAGGTCAGAGTGTAGCTGAGAGCCAGCAAACAAAATCTGGAACAGACTTTGGATTAGTTTGTGGCTTACATCTTCCATGTTTTGGTGTAAAAGCTTCTAATTTCTCAGTAAATTCTTCAGAAAGTAAACATTCTGAGTCTTTGTGAGTTGGAAAATGCTTGTATTCTGTTTTCGTATTTGATTGGTAGTCTGGTTAAGTACAAAATTCTATGTTCGAAATTGTTTTCATTTAAAATTGGGAGACATCACTCCATTGTCTTCTAGAATCATTTACTCCTCTTAAGAAGTATGTTCTTCTTCATTGCAGGGTTTTTTTTTTTTTACCATTTTTTCCCCCTGAAAAAAACAATTTCTCAAAACCAATTCTTCCTCAAACTATGTTTTAAGTGTATTCTCGAGAGAGATCTGCCATCACCCTGGGACTAAATTTCTCAACTGGATTATTGCAATCGCCTCCTAACTGCAGTTTCCACTCTTGAATCCACTTCCTAAGAATGTATTATCCACAGAACAGCCAAAGTTATCCTTTTAAAATGGAAACCAGTTTATGTCATCCTTCTAATTAGAATAGTTCAATGGTTTCCTCTATCAATTAGTTTTTGCTGCATAACAAATTACTCCAGAACTTAGTGGCCTGAAACAACAAATATTTGGATTTCTTTTGCAGTTTTGTGGGTCAGTCAGAAGTGCTTCTGGCCTGATTGAGTCTGAACCTGGATGGTCAGAAATGATCTCACTCAGATGTCTGGCAGTTGGTAAACTAGTTGACCTAGATGGGGAGGGACAGCACCCAGGTTGAATTAGCATATCACTGCTCCATGTGGCATTGCACCTTCTAGTGGGCTTCCAGCTTGCCATCTTCTCAGGGCAGTCCTGGGGTCTTGGGGTTCCCTAGGCATTGAGAGAGAGCAGGCATCAATGTACAAATGCTCTTCGGGTTTCTGCTGGCATCACACTTACTAATGCCCCATCACCTAAAGCACATCACTTGGTGAGAGTTTCACTTCATATAATCAGTGTGGTCCATGTAGATCTACAGAATCATGTTGAAGTCAAATGCAGACAAGCATCATTCTGTCAAAACGTGGATACTTCCTTTACTAGAGATTTTTTCAGACAACTCTTATCTTCACTACTTCAATCACCCATACTGTCTATACTAAGTGCTGAAGCTGAAGCTATACATATGGCTAAGACATAGTCTCTGGTTTTAGGATGCCCCTGGAGTAAGGCAGCCACATGTAAGCAATCTGTGATTAAGATAAAGGAACCTACCTGAATTGAAAAAGACAAATGAGCAAACAGAGAGTGCTCATAGTGTCACATATGATGAAAACTGGCAAACTCACACTTAGACAAACTCAGGCAAAAATTCTGAATTTTAACGATAAAGTGGAAAAACCCTCTAAGTATGAGGAAAATTAACAAAAAGAATCATCAAAGGAGAAAAATACCAGATTGGCCTAAAATTTCTCTGAAGTGTTATATACAGTATTCATGGGAGTGGCATCTATAGTTTTGGAAAGTTGCAGTCTAAGAATTTTTCCCAAATTGTCTGTCTTTTAAAAGTCCGTAGATTTAAAAAGGCCTTTCTTTTAAAAAATTACTTTATTATGCATGCTACTTAATGGAGAAATGAAATCATAGTAGGAAATCTAGAATGGAGAATTCAAGTTATAAAAAGACTTGAAGGTCATACCTTTCTATTTAGCCCATAAACTCAAGATCTATTTGAATGATATTGATACATTGTCAGGTGGATACTAGATCCTGGAGCAAGGATGTGGCCTGTATTTTGCTGTTATTTATTTCTACTTCCACTCTTTTCTAAGGAAGAAGAAATGTTTTCTTTAGCCATATTCTTCCTGCCAACCTTTAGAAGGCATATCTTAACATAAAACAACAGGTACAGCCCATCCAAAGTGGTTACATCATTTATATGGTTTAGACACTGCCAAGATGATTAATGAACAATGTTTTCCCTGTTGTACTAAAGCAGAATTGTGCTCATTCAGTAATTCATCCATTTATTCATGTATCAGTTTACTCAACAGATAGTTATTTAGTGCCTCTATTTACCTGTCACTGTGTTACTCACCAAGAGTGAAATGGTGAAAATAACAGACAATTCTTTGCTTTATGCTGCTGCTGCTGCTAAGTCGCTTCAGTCGTGTCCGACTCTGTGTGACCCCACAGACGGCAGACCTGTCTGTCCCTGGGATTCTGCAGGCAAGAATACTGGAGTGGGTTTCCCTTTCCTTCTCCAACGCACACATGCATGCTAAGGCGCTTCAGTTCATCAGTTCAGTCGCTCAGTCGTGTCCGACTCTTTGCGACCCCATGAATCACAGCACGCCAGGCCGCCCTGTCCATTACCAACTCCCGGAGTTCACTCAAACTCATGTCCATCGAGTCGGTGATGCCATCCAGCCATCTCATTCTCTGTCGTCCCCGTCTCCTCCCACCCCCAATCCCTCCCAGCATCAGAGTCTTTTTCAATGAGTCAACTCTTCACATGAGGTGGCCAAAGTATTAGAGTTTCAGCTTTAGTCCTTCCAATGAACACCCAGGACTGACCTCCTTTAGAATGGACTGGTTGGATCTCCTTGCAGTCCAAGGGACTCTCAAGAGTCTTCTCCAACACCACAGTTCAAAAGCATCAATTCTTCGGCACTCTTCACAGTCCAACTCTCACATCCATACATGACCACTGGAAAAACCATAGCCTTGACTAGACAGACCTTGGTTGGCAAAGTAATGTCTCTGCTTTTCAATATACTGTCTAGGTTGGTCATAACTTTCCTTCCAAGGAGTAAGCGTCTTTTAATTTCATGGCTGCAATCAGCATCTGCAGTGATTTTGGAGCCCCCCAAAATAAAGTCTGACACTGTTTCCACTGTTCAGCCATGTCCAACTCTGTGCAACCCCGTGGACAGCAGCCCACCAGGTTCCTCTGTCCATGGGATTCTCTAGGTAAAAATACTGGAGTGGGCTTTCATTTCCTTCTCCGTCTTTGCTTTATAGCATGTATGAATATGAGTAAGATAAGAATCTTAAAGTTCATTTTTATTGCTCATGATTTAATCAGCTATAGAGTCTACTTTTTTAATATATTTATTTTAAATTGAAGGATAATTGCTTTACAATATTGTGTTGGTTTCTGCTATACATCAACATGAGTCAGCCATAGGTATACATATTATACATACTTAGAGCAAGAAATGGCAATCCACTCCAATATTCTTACCTAGAGAATTCCATGGACAGAGGAGCCCGGCAGGTCCATGGGATCACAAAGAGTTGGACACAGCTGAGTGGCTGAGCGCACATTCATATTAGAGCTTACATTTTAAAAACATGTATTGAATAACCTGAGCAATTAGATATTTGGATTGGGAAATACTTTCCATTACCAAAACTCTCTTCATAATATATTTACCTAAGACCTATGAATGTTTTTCTGCAAAAATAAATGCATATAAAAAATAGCAGTAAGGAAACACATTAAAATATTAAAAGTGGTTAGCTCTGGGAGTGGGAAAAAATAAGGTTTTTGTTCTCTCTTTTACTTTCTGAATTCACTAAATAATCTATATTCAATCATATATTATCTTTATAGTAGTATGGCAGTAAAGGTAAATCTAGTCCCTGGTACAGGAAAAAGTAAAATTGGTGACTGTCACAAGAAAAGTTATTTTTTGCTCTTATCATGGTCTGGTAAGGTTCCTCCTGAAGGGGTACATTTTTTTTCAAATATAGATTATTTAGTGATTTATTATTTTTTAGGAATTATTATTTAGTGGAGTGTAGATTATTTAGTGATTCAAAGGCCCAGATCCTCTCCATTTTGTGTCTCTGTCATCTTCAATGTGAGGTTTATCCTAGGAGATGTGCCCATTCTCACATTCTAGAAAGGGAAAAGGTGACTCCCTGGGAGGATTGTATGGGTCATGCCTTGAAGTCATTCAGTTCTTCCTACATCCCCATTGGCCAGATCTCAGTCACTTAGCCATACCTAGTTGCAAAGGAAACTGGGAAGTATAGTCTAGTTGTGTACCCAGAGTGAAGGAAAATATGTGCTAGTGAACATATCAAAGTCTCAGCCACAATCAGCTCTTCCATTTGACTCATTCGCACACATAGAACACACTTGTTCCTATAGCAGCAACTTTGAGAGACAACTCAAAGTCCCAACCAGCCACTGTACCCATCTCACAGCTATGCATCTCTGAAATAGGCACAGTCCATGCCATCTGGCTAGATGTGACTCCTGTGGTCCAGCAGTCTTTGAATTAAAAAGACAAGTCATCTTCTCCTACATCTCATCCCAACACACCCACTCAATGGTGGGACAGGGAGAGGATTAAAACAGTCAGCACTCCCATAGACACAATGAAGGAATGGGGACAAATGCCACTGATTTTGCTTTGTGGGAGCAACTGTCTTACCCATTGCTCCTGACTCCTGGTTCTGCCCTCTGAGAATTCCTTATTATTCGTTTTTAAAGTTGCTACTGATGAAAAAAAAATGCTCCTTCAGGGCTATACAGCTTTCACTGCACACTTCAAACTGGTATAAATGTCAATGCCTGAAGGCTTTTTAAAGCCTCAGATAGAGGGATTTTTTTCAGTCCAGGTTTGTGGTTTTGTTGGCAATCGCCATGCCCTAGAAGACACAGTCAGCTTCTGATATATTTCTTCCATTCAATTTCATGTATTGGTAACCACACCCAAAATTCTCTCCTAATCATGATTTTCAGACCTGATTTATTTATTTATTTTATCACCACCACCCCCTCTTCCTTTTGATTTTAGTGATGACTTTCTTGAAGCTGTCTACAATTATGGTACAGGTGGAAAGTCCACACCCTCAAGCTGACCTTTGCCACAGGGCTGAGTTTTATTGGGCCTTTGTTACATAAATCCTTTTCCATGCTTATCTCTTACTACTTGGGATCTAGAGGCAGCAGCTTTTCCAACCTTTAGTATCATTAGTTTCTGGACCCTCTGATCCCTTTTATCCTGTGTGAAAAGTGCTCAATTTCATTCTGAAGTTATCTCATATTTTTAAATTGTAGTAAGAGATTCATAACAAAATTTACGATCTTATCCATATATAAATGTATCATTCAGTGGCATTAACTTCATTTGTTGTTGTATGAACATCATCATCATCTATCCACAGAACTCTTAATCTTTCCCAACTAAAACCCTGTGCCTATTAAAAACTAGCCCCCCATTCCTCCTTGTCCCATGCATCCACACTAAGTTGCTTCAGACATATCCAACTCTTTGTGATGCTATGAACTGTAGCCTGCCAGGCTCCTCTGTCCATGGGGATACTGCAGACAAGAATACTGGAGTGAGTTGCCATGCTCTCCTCCAAGGGATCTTCCCAACCCAGGATCAAACCTGTGTCTCTTGGGTCTCTTGCACTGGCAGGCAGTTCTTTGCCAGCTGAGCCAGTCCCTGACAACCACCATTCACTTTCTGTCTCTATGAATTTGGCAACTTTAGGCTGTGTGGAATTCTTTTTACATATGTGGTCTTTCTGTAACTAGCTTCTTTCACTTAGCATAATGTCTTCAAGGGCCATCCATGTTGTAGCATGTATCAGAATTTCCTTCTTTTTAAAGGCTGTGTAATATTCCACTGTGTATATATACCACTCTTTGTCCATTCACCCGTGGTTATCTCTTTTTGCAATAATTTGCTAAAAGTAGAAAATAAAAGCCAACATACCCCATTACACTGATTGCTGCCAACCTCTTAGTAGCTCATAGTTTGTTCCTACAAGTCATTTCAGATAACAGTTTTCCCAAGTGTTTTATTGCTGCATAATATCTGTTCTTTTCCAGCCTCCAGTATCAGTTACCTCACTTCTCCTCCATGACTGCTATATCAGTGTCCATGTTTTAAATGGCATTATGATAGCATTCCACTTAATGATACTACTTATATCATTTCTTACAATAATTCCAACAGATAAACCCTGAACTATCAGTATCTGTCTTAATTTGGGTTCTTCCAAAAGCAGAAACCATCAAGGACCTGAGTGCTGGCAGTTTATTTGGAAAGTGATCCCAGGAATCAAAACTGAAAGAATTAAGAGATAGAGACAGGCAAGAATGAAAATACAATATGAAATGTGTTATCAAGCCACTGCTGTGGGCTCAGTTCTATAAGAATTGTATTCAGAATGCCTCCTGTAACTGTCTTCCTGAAGGGTGGAGACCAGAGCATTTATTGACCCTCTCCTGTCCCCATTGGTTGAGGGTTGGAATATTAATACTCTCGCTTTTCCGTGATGCTTTTGCTTGCATGCAGACCAAGTAGATTCCCGCAGGGACAGAGAAATCTCCTGGACAAAATGTAGAAAGATGCTCAGTATATATTTGAAGTGGGATATAGTCAACACAAGTCTGTCCAAGTGTTCCTAGAACTCGTCACCTCAGGGGCAGCAGAGATCACAGATAGGCCTAGGAGATGCAATAATGTGACACATGGTAGCAGAAGTATATGAGTTTAAGCTCACAAACATCTCAGCCAAATTCATGTGTCACCATTAGCCCTCCTCCTGACAGCAGGTCCCAGGCATCTGCCATATTGTAGCTCTGCCATCTTCAACACATGATTGTCAAGGTCACTATGGATGTTTTTTTATTTTTTTTTTATTTAACATGGACAAGAAGGAAAGCAGCCTGGAAGTTTGCCCATGGAAAGTTTTTATGGTCTAGACCTAGAAGGGGCATCTATCACGTCCATCTATAACCCACTGAACAAAAGTCAGTCACCTGGCTACATCTCCTACAAAGGAGCCTGGGAAGCACAGTCTGTTTTCAGTTCCAGAGGGACTAGAAAATGGTTTTAGTAAACCCATAGAAGCCTCTATCATAGAAAGTAAGACTGTATTTATTTTTAATCTAAGGCAATACATATTAAACATGTTAAGCCTAATCTACCAATTAGTTAATGCTAATTTACCTAATTTACTAATGAAGCAGGGCAAAGGCTAACATAGTTTTGCCAAGAGAATGCACTAGTCTTAGCAAACACTCTCTTCCAACAACACAAGAGAAGACTCTACACACGGACATCACCAGATGGTCAACACCGAAATCAGATTGATTATATTCTTTGCAGCCAAAGATGGAGAAGCCCTATACAATCAGCAAAAACAAAACCAGGAGCTGACTGTCTCAGATCATGAACTCCGTATTGCCAAATTCAGGCGTAAATTGAAGAAAGTAGGGAGAACCGCTAGACCATTCAGGTATGACCTAAATCAAATTCCTATACTGTGGAAGTGACAAATAGATTCAAAGGATTATATCTGATAGACAGAGTGCCTGAAGAACTAGGGACAGAGGTTCATAACATTGTACAGGAGTCAGTGATCAAGACCATCCCCAAGAAGAAGAAATGCAAAAAGGCAAGATGCAAAAAAATGGTTGTCTGAGGAGGCCTTACAAATAGCTGAGAAAAGAAGAGAAGAGAAAGGCAAAGGAGAAAAGGAAAGATATACTCATGTGAATGCAGAATTCCAAAGAATAGCAAGGAGAGATAAGAAAGGCTTCCTCAGTGATCAGTGCAAAGAAATAGAGAAAAATAATAGAAAGGGAAAGACTAGAGATGTCTTCAAGAAAATTAGAGATACCAAGGGAACATTTCATGCAAAGATAGGCACAATAAAGGACAGAGATATGGACCTAACAGAAGCAGAAGATATTAAGAAGAGGTGACAAGAATACACAGAAGAACTGTACAAAAAAGATCTTCACAACCAAGATAATCACGATGGTGTGATCACTCACATTCACCTAGAGCCAGACATCCTGGAATGCGAAGTCAAGTAGGCCTTAGGAAGCATCACTACAAACAAAGCTAGTGGAGGTGATGGAATTCCAGTTGAACTATTTCAAATCCTAAAAGATGATGATATGAAAGTGCTGCACTCAATATGCCAGCAAATTTGGAAAATTCAGCAGTGGCCACAGGACTGGAAAAAGCCAGTTTTCATTCCAATCCCAAAGAAAGGCAATGCCAAAGAATGCTCAAACTACCACACAATTGCACTTATCTCACATGCTAGCAAAGTAATGTTCAAAATTCTTCAAGCCAGGCTTCAACAGTCCATGAACTGTGAACTTCTAGATGTTCAAGCTGCTTTTAGAAAAGGCAGAAGAACCAGAGATCAAACTGCCAACATCCACTGGATCATCGGAAAAGCAAGAGAGTTCCAGAAAAACATCTGCTTAATTGACTATGCCAAAGTATTTAACTGTGTGGATCACAACAAACTGTGGAAAATTCTTCAAGAGATGGGAATACCAGACCACCTGATGTGCCTCCTGAGAAATCTGTATTCAGGTCAGGAAGCAACAATTAGAAGTGGACATGGAACAACAGACTTGTTCCAAATTGGGAAAGGAGTACATCAGTGGTGTATACTGTCACCCTGCTTATTTAACTTATATGCAGAGTACATCATGAGAAATACTGGACTGGATGAAGCACAAGCTGGAATCAAGATTGCCAGGAAAAATACCAATAACTTCAGATATGCAGATGACACCACCCTTATGGCAGAAAGTGAAGAAGAACTAAAGAGCCTCTTGATGAAAGTGAAAGGGGAGAGTGAAAAAGTTGACTTAAAGCTTAACATTCAGAAAACGAAGATCATGGCATCTGGTCCCATCGCTTCACGGCAAATAGATGGGGAAACAATGGAAACAGTGACAGACTCGATTTTGGGAGGCTCCAAAATCACTGCAGGTGGTGACTGCAGCCATGAAATTAAAAGATGTTTACTCCTTGGAAGAAAAGTTATGAGCAACCTACACAGCATATTAAAAATCAGAAACATTACTTTGCCAACAAAGGTCCGCCTAGTCAAAGCTGTGGTTTTCCAGTAGTCATGTATGGATGTGAGAGTTGGACTATAAAGAAAGCTGAGTGCCGAAGAATTGATGCTTTTGAACTATGGTGTTGGAGAAGACTCTTGAGAGTCCCTTGGACTGCAAGGAGATCAAACCAGTCAATCCTAAAGGAAATCAGTCCTGAATATTCATTGGAATATTGAAGTTGAAACTCCAAATCTTTGGCCACCTGATGAGAACTGACTCATGGAAAAGACCCTGATGCTGAGAAAGATTGAAGGTGGAAGGATAAGGGGACGACAGAAGATGAGGTGGTTGGATGGCATTCACTGACTCAATGGAGATGAGTTTGAGTCAGCTCCAGGAGTTGGTGATGGACAGGGAGGCTAGGCGTGTTGCAATCCATGGGGTCACAAAGAGTTGGACATGACTGAGCAACTGAACTGAACTGAACCCTTTGACCTAGAAATTGCACTTCTACAGGTCCTTCTCTCATGGATATTCTCCATTAGGTTCTCCAGATCTATTGTCTGCCCTTCTTTTCTTCATCATGGGCTCCCTAGCATTCTGACTTCTGTTTGGGTTTGGCCACTGGAAAGCTTCAGCAGGTGGTCAGAGAATAGGAGGAGAGAAAAGTGGGAGCATATCGTTCCCTGACAAGGCCACATGTTAGGACTGGCTGAATTTCTCTAGTGCAGGCTACAGCTCATGTTGGGAGGCCATCTCTCACAGCTCCAGACACCTCCACAGCTTCAGCTTTACTTCTGTCTCTGAGTTCCAATCACTGCTCCCTCTCTTTGCTCCTTTGTGCCTGATGCAGTAACAGCTCCCAGCTATTCACCAGCTCTTGATAGACCCCCCTTTAATGCTGCTCACACTTGTCTAAACAGTCCTCATTACCCCATTTAAGTTTGCCTTCTTTTTCCTTTCTGAGTCCCAACTAATACACCATCCTAGAAAAATAATCCTTGCAAATAAGGAACATACAAAGATGTTCAGTACAGCCATATTTAGAATGGTCAAAGCTCTGAAACTGAATGTCTAATAATTAGGAAGAGTTGAATACATTGCAATAAATGTATGATAGAAAAAACATACTAACATGTGAGTTTTTGGTGTCTTTTTCTGTCTTCGATTTCAAGAACCCTGCCTGAATGCCAGGAAAGTACTGCTCAAGTCTTTTCTTCCTGTTCTCCCTCCCTCATCCTCAAATATTTTTCACCAGGATGAATTACTGAATTGAGGATGGGGGCCCCACATCTACAGTTGTGGAAGAAATAGCTTGATTTACTTTGAAAGAATGGAAGGAGAAAAAATATTATACCAGCGAGGGGAATATATGGGACCAAAAAGAGGGGACAGGAGATGTGAGGAGATGAATGGGCAAAGAAGAACTTTGCCATATGTGTTTCTTTTTGTAAACACTCTTCCAAAGAAACCTGCCATAAATATCTTTGTCATTTATAACATCCCTGAAACTCCTGAGATCCCTTTTTCTTTCCAACTTATTGATTGATCTCTACGTGCTTCTGTGCAAAGTGATTTCCCTGTCTTATTTCATGTGTTTGAATCATGTCCATATTCAAGATGAGGAAACTGAAGCACAGGAAGCTTGGCTGAGTTTTTTATGCCATCCCTATGTGTTCAGGAACTTTTGTCCCTCTGATGAAATATTACATAGAAATTGTGTTTTAAAAATTCTAAAAATCTGAAACCTGTCGTTTTATCTTTTAAAATTGTTCCATTCTCTGCTTGTAAAACTAAACTATCTAAAAATCTGAAAGTCTTTGTAGTGGGAGGAAAAGAGAGAGAGAATAAAGAATGAAAGGGAGTATAATCAATAATCAGAGCATTCATAGATTTCATTCAGCAAATATTTATTGGACTGAGGAAACAGCAGTGAACAAAACAAAATCCCTGCATCTGGAAAACCAACACTGTAATGGAAGAGTGACAGAAACACAAAAAGTTACATGAAAAGTAACAGGAGGTAACCGGACAGAAAACTATGAGGAGTAAAGCCTGGAGAGAGAAGAGAAGGGGGCTGCTTTAGCTGGAGTATCTAGGGAAAGTGTGAGGTGAGGTTTAAACAGAGATCCAAGGAGGCCACACGCGAGAGAGGAGTGTGATGAAAGTTAGGCCATGCTACTGTCTGGGGGAAGAACATTTCAGCAAAGGAAACAGCAAGCCCATGACTCTGGAACAAGAGCACTTGAGACATGTGGCAAATGGAAGGATTTCCTTCTTTTTTAAGGCTTGATTTTTATATGTGTGTGTGTGTGTGTAATATTAAGAGTCTAGTGCTATTATTGCAAAACGTCAGCCACTTATTGATTGTTCACTTTTCTAAAAAACACAAATGATAATAAAATAAACAAACCTAGTACCTATTGCATTTCGTTTGTTCATTTATCTATTAATAGACACTTAGGTAGCTTCCATATCTTGGTTACTGTGAATAACACTGCAATAAACAAGACAGTATAGATATCTCTTTGAGATAGTGATTTATTTCCCTTGGATATGTACCTAGAAGTGGGATTGCTGGATCATATGTTAGTTCTATTTTTAATTTTTTGAAGAATCTCTGTACTGTTTCTCATAGAGGCAGTGCCAATTTACATTTCTCCCAACAATGCACAAGGGTTCCCTTCTCTCTACATCCTCAGCAACAATTATTATCCTTTGACTTTTTGATAATATTCATCCTGACAGGTGTAAGGTGATGTCTCATTATGGTCTTGATTTGCATTTCCCTGATAATTAGTGATGCTGAGCATCTTTTCATCTAACAAATTCAGTTAGCCATTTGTATGTCCTCTTTGAAAAAATGTCTACACAAGTCCTTTGCCCATTTTTTAATCTGGTTATTTGGTTGTTTTGTTTTTGCTATTGATTTCTATGCTTTTGAACTGTGGTGCTGGAGAAGGCTCTTGAGAGTCCCTTGGACTGCAAGGAGATCCAACCAGTCCATTCTAGAGGAGATCAATCCTGGGTGTTCATTGGAAAGACTTATGCTAAAGCTGAAACTCCAATACTTTGGCCACCTCATGCGACGAGTTGACTCACTGGAAAAGACTCTGATGCTGGGAGCAATTGGGGGTAGGAGGAGACGGGGACGACAGAGAATGAGGTGGCTGGATGGCATCACCGACTTGATGGACATGAGTTTGAGTGAACTCTGGGAGTTGGTGATGGACAGGGAGGCCTTTCGTGTTGTGGTTCCTGGGGTTGCTAAGAGTCGGACACGACTGAGCGACTGAACTGAACTGAACTGAACTGAACCCCTTATAAGATATTCACAACAGCATGGATGAACCTGGAGGTCATTATGCTAAGTGAAATAAGCCACAGAAAGACAAATATCACATGATCTTACTTATATGTGAAATCTAAAACAAACTCATAGGAACAGAGAGAATGATGTTGTCAGAGGCTGGGGGAATGGGGTTAAAGGAGAGAGATTGACCAGAAAGCATAAACTTTTAGTTACAAGATAAACAAATTCTAGAGACCTAATATAGAGTATGGCTTCCCTGATGGTTCAGATGGTAAAGAATCTGCCTGCAATTCAGAAGACCCAGGTTCAATCCGTGAGTCAAGAAGATCCCCAGAGGAGGAAATAGCAACCCACTCCAGTATTCTTGCCTGGTGAATTCCATGGATGGGCTATAGGCCACAGTTATGGGGTCGCAAAGAGTCAGACATGACTGAGCGACTAACACACACAATATAGAGTGTAGGGAATCCCTGGTGTCTCAGCAGTAAAGAATCCACCTGCAATGCAGGAGACGCAGGTTCAGTCCTTGGGTGGGGAAGATCCCCTGGAGAAAGAAATGGCAACCCACTCCAGTATGCTTGCCTGGGAAATCCCATGGACAGAGGAGTCTGGCAGTTATAGTCCAGGGGGTCTCAAGAGTTGGACACACCTTAGCAGTTAAACCACCACTACCAACGTAGAGTATGGTGACTATAGTTAATAATAATGTATTATATACTTGAAATTTGCTAAGAGAATAGATCTCAAGTGTTCTCAGCACACACACACAGTAACGAAAGGAGGTGATATATATGTTAATTAGTTTGATCTGGTAAGCATTTTACAGTGTATATGTATATCAAAAAAATCACATCATATGCCTTAAATATATTACAATTTGTAAAAAAAAAAAAGCAAAGCAAGAGTATGCAGGGCGGACTTGATAAGTATCAAGAGGGCAGGCTTGTTTGAGCTCAGTGAATGAGGGAAAGAGTGACACAAAGTGATCAGAGGGACAGCAGGGGTCATATTTATGGTGTTGGAAGCCACTGTAGGAACCTTAGATCATATTCCACTGCAATGGGATGCCATTGGGTGGTTTTGGACAGGGGATTGTCTGATATTCACATTTTTCAAATGATTCATTCTGGCTACTCTGGAGAGTACTTTTGGTTTTCTTTGTTTCATCACTTTAATAGTAAGCAAATCTTAGTTTTACAAACAACAAGATAAAGCACAGTTTATAAAGACAAAAGGCAATTATATTAGTTATATATATAGCTGTGTAACATATTACCACAAGACTCAGTAACTGAAAACCACAGATGTTTATTATCTCAGTTTCTGTGGGTCGGGAATCCCAGAGCAGCTCAGATGAATGCCTCTGGCTGGTACCTCTGGCTCAGGGCACCCACATGGCAGGGTACCACTGTCATGTGGACAGCAGGTGCAGTCACGTCAGGCTCACCTGGGGGAGTTCTGCCTCTGAGCTGTCTCACATGGATATTGCCCAGCCTCACATCCTCCCTGGCTCTTGACCAGAGACATCAGTTCTTCACCAAAAGAGTCACTGTCTTTCCTGAGTGAAAATAGCCAAGAAGGAGAGAGGGTGACAGAGCGTTCCTAAGACAGAAGCCACAACTTTTCTATAACCTCATCTCAACAGTTATACCCATCACTTCTGCCATGGTCTAGTCTTTAAGAGTCACTCAGTCTAGCCCACATGGGGAGGAGTTACCCAAGGGCATGAATACCGGGAAGCAGGAGATAAGGAGACCATCATGGAGGTGCTGTTACAGTAGCCACTGTCTCCAAGCTCCTTATTTTATAGAAGCAGAAACCCATCTGGATGTCGGTCTGGACTCTACCACTCACCTTGAGGCCTCTGCAGGGTGGTTGTGATGATGTTTCTGAAAGGGCTTTGAAAACTGTCCAGCACAGGAAAATGGAAGGGCTTATTTTGCTTTTCTCATGGGTAGTTACCCAGAGAAATCTACTCCAGATTTATCCTGTGTTCTTCTTCATCTGCTGTATTAATGATCTGTCTTTCCTTGTGGGTTATGTACTTTTTTTTTTTCTAGAGTGAAAATCTTCCAGTTTGAACAGAGAAGTGACAGTAGGGAGGAAGAACACCGAGTGTTAACTCGGCCAAGTTCAGGACGGGCTTTCTATTTAATTTTATACCTCCCAATAACAGAAACTCTGACCGCCCAATTTCAAAGATCTGAGTATCCCATACAGATGGGGCCAGCAGAAGGGGAGGGTCAAAGAAGAGCAGGACGTTAGATACACTTGCCTTTGATATTTGTCTTATTTCATATTTATCCAAGTTTGATTGTAAACCTTTTGAAGGCAGAGACTTTATTAGTCTCTAAACTCTGTATTCAAGTTGCTGTTGTTGTTTAGTTGTTAAGTCATGTCCGACTCTTCTGTGACTCCTTGGACAGCAGCCCACCAGGTTTCTCTGCTCATGGGATTTCCCAGGCAAGAATACTGGAGTGGGTTGCCATCTCCTTCTCCAGAGGATCTTCCTGTCCCAGGGATCAAACCTGTGTCTCCTGATTGGCAGATGGATTCTTTACCACTGAGCCAACTGGGAAGCCCCCTATATTCAACCTATGTGTGTGTGAGTGCTCAGTCATGTCTGACTCTTTGCAACCCTGTGGACTGTAGCCTGCCAGGCTCCTCTGGTGTTGGGATTGTCCAGGCAAGAATACTGAAGTGGGTAACGACTTCCTACTCCAGTGGGTCTTCCCATCCCAGGGATTGAACTCTAGTCCCCTGTGTCTCTGCATTGGCAGGCAGATGCTTTTCCACTGTGCCACCTAGAAATCCTTATATTCAAGATTCACCATTAAATAATTTTCTAAAGAAAATCCTCCTCTACTGAAGGCAACTCAGTTTTAAAAACAGAAGTTATGAAGTCAACCTTAAAATTCAACCTTTCCTAAATTGTGTCACGCTACTCCATGAAAAACATTCCTCAGAGCAGAGCCTTTGTTTCAGGATTCAAAGGCTGGACAATTTTCTAACATCTTCATGTTTGCCTTTTTCACCTCTGGATCCCCCTTCTCTTTCTGGGTGTTCCTCCCACCCCACGTGACTACGCCTTCATTTTCAGCCTCTTCTTCAAATACTGCTGCTCTTACACCTCTTTTTTATCGTATTTCTCTAAGGCAGATACTCATTCATGCCCAAGTATTTATTTGCTCTAGTATTTGCACAGATCCTGTATCTCCCCTCCTCTGATTACAGTATGGAAGGCTTTTCTATTTTTCCTACTTAGAGGAATTCTTAGATAGCCAGCAAGTCGCCATAGGGAGTGTGGAAAAAAAGGAGAGCCCCAAATCAGAGGAGATCTACTTGTTTGAACCTAAAATTGAGCAGAATTTAGTCTTTTTAGGGTGACTGGATTAGGAGGGAAGTGTCAGAATGGACTGCCCATTATCTAAATCTCTTGTGAATACATTAGCATTAATTAATACATACATGAATATGTTTTACATTAATTTGTGTTGTTGAAATATATGTGAGCCGACCATCTGCTTGAGGGCATGTGGGACGCATTCCCAGAATTCTCTCAGTAGCCCTGAACTGGAGTGTTCACCCCTGTGTTCTCTGTCCTTGTTTAGACAAGAGATGTTTCAACTCTTCAAACAATTAAGTGAAGACTTGTTTATAGGGAAGATGGCTAAGGCAAGAAAATGATAGTGTCAGCGGCTGTCCTATTTAAGCCAGAGGTGAATGCTGTACGCCAAATGTTTGGTGCCTACTCCAGGCTTAGCATGTACAGCTATGACCTTAACTGGCAAAGCTAGAAGGAGAGGAAGCTACAGTTATTGATTGATTCTGCAGGCTCAGATGCTTGACACACATTATTTCATTGAGTCCTCCACAAAGGCCCTGAGTTAGATCATTTCTACAGAGAAGAAAAGCGAGGCCCAGAGAGCTTAGTATGTCCAAGGTCATAGAACCAGGGTTAGAGTACAGGTATGTCTCCTCCAGGCTCTGCTTTTGGAGAATGCCTATCAGCTCCAGCATAAAGAGACCCTGAGGTTGAAAAGGCCACATCCTCAGAAGTCATTTCTTGGAGCAAGAGAGGAAGTCAGAAAACAGGCAGAGGCTGGGAAGAAGACAGATAGGAAGAGGCCAGAAGGGGAAAAAGCAGACCAGAAATAAAGAATAGAGGGGGAAAAGAAGCGAGCTTCAGGAAAGGAACAGGGAAAAGTGACTACAGAATAGGAGTGAAATCGACTGTGTTTCAAGAGAGAAACAATGAAAAACGATGTTCTTATGAACAACAGAAAATTCAGTTGTTATTTTCTAACGATCAAAAGAAGTAATGACTACAGGTGGGAAAAGAAGGAGGTGATGTTTGTTAAATGTCTTCTGTCAGGGCTTCTGCTAATCCATGGATTTGGGGAAAGTTAGAAAAGGACACCTTCTCTTGCTGGAGGTAGCTGCATGGGCACCGGCTTGCTGAGTGGGTTCTGTCTCAGGGTCCCCTCATTCTCTTGTGTGGGGAACAGCCTGCAGAAATGTGCCAACTGGCTCCACCTGCTGAGTGCTGGGGCCTTGACATGCATTATCACGTTATTATATACTACAATTATTCCCATATTGTCGGTCAGGAACCTGAGGCCCAGAGGAATCAATATCATACCATACAGACCAGACACATACACATGCACACATGCATACACCCCTGAATATCCCAAAGTCACCCAGAAAGTGAACTCACTAAAGCAATGTAATTGCAAGTAATTTGAAAACTCAATAAATAATCAGGTAATCTATTAGTTGACTTAAAAACCCTGAAATTGTGTGAACTCCGGGTTCAGATTGATGAGGGGATGGACTGATTTTCCTACAGTTATTTTGCGTACATCTTCTTCTGTGTGCCGGCCTCACCATCACACCTTAGGAGTTGCAAAAGGCCCAGCTGTAACCACACAACTGAAAGCATGTCTGCAAGTAGTTCCCACTGTGAAGAAGAAAACCGGTTTTCCAGGAGCTCCTAGCAAGTGTATCCTCCTCCTTTCTAATTGGTCCATATTAGATCACATTTTATTGTTAAACCTATGATCATGGACAGGGGTAGGGTATGGTGGTAACATAAACCTGATCTACATAGCTAATATGTAGAACTTGATGGAGCACCAGTTTCACCAAAAGGTATAACTTCTAAGAAATTATATACCAGTATGAAAATCAGAGTCATTACCAAAAGGAGGAATGGGTACTTGGACGGGCACCCATGTGTAAGAAGGAATGGATACTTGGAAGGGCATCATGTGTCCACCGTAGTAAGGAAAGTAGATCTTACGTTATCACTTAATTATTTTCACCCCTCTGTCTCTCCATGGGAGAAGTGTACCTTCTGGTCTCCACTGAACCTGGGCTTAAGGATGTGACTTAACCTTCCTTGCCCTCGACTTCGAGTTTTGTCATGTGACTTGCTTTGGCCAATGGGATGTTAGCAGATATAACCTAAGCACAGTTGGATCTATCCTCTTCCACTCCACTATCACCATATGAACATAAACCTGGTAGAGGTAGTCCCCTGGTCCAAGAAGAAAACAGACATATGGACCAGACCTGGACATAATCCATGGCTTGGAGGCCAACCCAGAGAGGAGGCCCAGCCTAAGTCAGCTGATACCTAGCTGATCTAGGCCTGTGAGCAAAAAAGAACAATTGTGTCAAGCTGCTGAGCCTGAGTATTTTTGTATGCAGCATCACGGTGACAAGGAGTGACCAGTCTGGTTACTGAGTCCAATCTGGCGATGCTCTTTCCTTGCATAACAGCATAGAGCATGGCTCCATCCATTTTTTCCCCCTCTTCCTGGCTGCAGTCGAGCCTGGGTCTCAGCTGAAAATGAAGACTGCGGCTTTATTCTCTATTTTCGGCCTCACAAAAACATCTGAGAGAGTCGGCAGCTGCTTTTGAAGGTCCTTCTAGAGAGCTAGCTAGCTATCACACCGCGTTGGCTGGTCAGCTTCATAAGGCGGAACCACACAGCAGCCATCAGTTCCAAACCCTGCCAAGTGAAACCTTGCAATATTGAGATGGCTGCACCTCAAACTGTCATGTGATTTCTGTATCGGAGGAATTTTAGAACAGATGGTGAGCACAGACGACAGTGACGGCTGTACTCTGCACACGGGGCAGAGGGGAACGAGTGATCACGGGGGTGAGAATCCAGCAAATTCTGGAGGAGGGCTTGTGGAGGGGGCAGAGAATCGCTGGGAGCGTGTCTTCTGCCTGCAAACCACAGGTTGTAAGAAGTTGGGAAGGAAAAACCCCCAATAGGCAGTGACAGGGGGATGAGCTTTCTGAAAAGAGAGGTTTTGCTTCTAAAGCAAGAGGATTCGAGGTTTCAGCAGTTTTTCCAAAAAAAAAAAAAAAAAAAACAAACAAACCCACACACACCAGAAAAACAGGCAGCAAAATTAATCAATTCACCTGAACTTGACCTTTAGGCTGGTGGATTTGTTGCTTGAGGACGTATGCAGCATCAGAAGAGTTGAAGATGGAGCGAACGTACAGGAACTGGACTCCAATAAATAGCCCCATCCACCCCACATCCACCGCACCACCAGCTCCCCCCGAAACCCCCTTGAGTTTTGAAAGATGGGGCGGGGAGTGGTTTCTGTGGACGTCTCAGATGGCTGATCCCCTAATTCTGTCATGAAATGTATTTCCCCTGGAGCTGGTATTTATCGCGGAATCCTGGCACGGCTCCTGAAATGTTGCATCTGCACCACTACACTGAGGTTCCTTGTAGTTCATTAATATGCAAGAGGGGCTGTGAAATCCTCCCTGTTTCTGACAGGAGTTCTTACATGCCTTTCTGGAATGCTTCATCTCTGAAGTGGTCTGGCACTGAGACTTTGCTTGTCTTCTTTTAATCAGCTCCATCTTGTCACTATGTAAAGAGTTAAACAAAAAAAAAAGAAGAAGCTTTCTGAAAATCCTAGGAAGATGCAGGGCATCTTTCTTTCCTTTCTCATTTTTTTTGTCATCCCCCACCCCCTTCCATGAACACATCAAAGTAAGGAGTGACATGCAGTGCCCTGCAGCTCTTAGCAACATGCTTTTAGATTTGGAAAATTTCATTTTCTACCTTATGATGATTACATGAGGAAAGATGAAATGCTGGCTTTGAGGTTTATTTGGGAAAGAGATGTAATAAATGTTGTGGCTTCCCACTGAATGGAACAAATCCATTCTGGTCATGGGGGGATATTAAAAATTACATGTTGTGTGTGCATGTGCACACTCTATGTGACTTCAGTGGCATGTGTGGCCCTAGATGCTGAGCCAGGAGACCTTGTGTGGCTTCTTTCAGAAAATGCTGAATAAAGTTTTTCATTTTATCCAGCTCTGAATGCATTTGATTCCAAACGAAAATGAGTTCCCACCCTCTTTGAGTTATAGCAATTGCCATCAGACCAGTCCCCCACCCCCACCGACACACACACACACACACACACACACACACACACACACACACGACCATAGGATTCATACAGATTAACAGTTTACAGAGTCCCCTTAGCTGAAAACCAAAAGTGTGCCAGCCTGTGGAAGGATTGATCTAATGTACAGAAAGTTGGTTTTTTCAAACACTGAAGTAGGGCTGAGGACAGTCATGTTTTTCTGTCTATCATGGTTTTTTTTTTTTTTTTTGTCACTGTGTTTTTGCTCTTGCCTGGGGAACTTCTCTATTAGCTAGGAGCCGAATTGAAAATGATAAGCTCATCTTGCCCAGGAAACGGAGCCAGCAAGGCAGGGAAATATCCTCATGGTTTCAGCCCTGTGCTCCTTAGTAGGAAAGGATAGTAGAAAGAAATCGAGTATTCACCAAGTAAATCATTTTCCCGCACACAGAAACATGCAGTCTCAGGCTCTATTCAGAGCTCTCGCATCACACATGCTGCTCTTTGTTCAGCTCACAGCTGGACCACACAGGTTGTAAGATGCAGGATTTGCACAAGCTTTGCCCATCAGCTCTGGCAGGCCACCCTCCATATAGAGTCGATCAGAAACCGCCCCCAGGGTCAGTTCTTCAGCCTCTCTTGATCACGGTACTCATTTGGGTTTGGAGCAGAACTATGAAATTTTTGCTTTGGCTGAAGAAAGGAGAGACCCTGATCCCTTCTCATAAATAACCTAAACCCTGGCTATTCAATGACGGTTCAAATCTCTGTTTACTCTCCCTCTTAAGGAAATAAGGAGTTGCTTGGATTGAATGCTTACTATGTATTCTCAGATGGATTCCCTGTCCTTATTCTGATCAACTCTATATTTAAAGGGAAAAGACAACTTGTAGACATTTTAAAATATTTAATTCTTAAGTTTTTGTTACTCCCCACACTCCATCTGGAGAAGGAAATGGCAACCCACTCCAGTATTCTTGCCTGGAAAATCCCATGGACAGAGGAGCCTGGGGGACTACAGTCCATGGTGTGGCAAAAGTGTTGGACGTGACTTAGCAACTGAACAACAGCACTCCATCTGAGGCAA
The DNA here is from genome assembly GCF_049115385.1 of Moschus berezovskii. Taxonomy (NCBI): domain Eukaryota; kingdom Metazoa; phylum Chordata; class Mammalia; order Artiodactyla; family Moschidae; genus Moschus; species Moschus berezovskii. Next base: position 49,728,198 of record NC_142466.1, on the reverse strand, counting down.
GTACTATGATTATTCCTACCTTACAAAGGAGAAAAGTACACTTCCTCCTCTGAGTCTGTACAGTTACCCCAAGGGCACTGATGGAGCAAGCTCAGGTTCAATCCAGTGCATCTGACTCGAGCCCAAGCTGTCAACCACCTTGCTATACTGCCCCCTGCTGGTGGAAGGTTATTAGGCGTCCCCCGCACCATGGTCTTCTGTTCCCCTTTCCGGCATAGGTACTGCAATTCCTTCACAAGCCTTTGGTGTCTTCTTAAACAGTTATGTTCAGATATGCTCAATACATGTTTGTTGAATGACTTAAAAAATAAACTAATAGGCACAGCACATCAGAGAATTTAATGAGGGGTGGATGGAGAGTAAGATTCAGGATGAGAAACAGAATAAACACTCACATGAAAACAAGAGATGAAAAGAGGCAGGGAACTAGACTCTCAGGAAGAAAAGGAAACAGATTTGAGGCTGATGTGATGACTTCCCCGTGGATTTTGCGACCAAGGTTGGGAAAGTTACTGTAAAGGCAGGGAAAGTGTGTCCACCCAGTTGGAATGTCTGTTGATCTTCTTGGTTTAGAAGAAAAGGCCATGGAATGGGCTATCTTTCTGTGTCTACTTCTCACTAGTTAAACAAGTAAGGAGTAAATAAGGGCAAGTTATTTGCCTTCTTTGGGCTTCCATTTCTTAGTGGGTATTATGAGAAAGTGGGATTAAAGACTTCTGTAACCTTGCAGAAAAAGCAGGGGCGTATATTTCTAAGTGATTGCAAGCATTTTACAAACATGATAATATGAATAACAGTTATCGTTATCAGTAATAAAAAGAATGCAACAGTGAGTGCTTCTTATGAACCAGACATTTAATATACATATGGCTGTCTACTTTTATAAAGGCAGAGATATTGGTTCAAGAAATTGCATAATGTGCTCAAACTCACTCAGCTGATGAGTGGCTGATCTGGGATGTGAATTCAGACCAGTCTGACTCTGAAGCCCACAGGAAGGTACCTCAGGGACCCGATGTCACTAGATTCCTGCTTAGCAGATGTCACCTCAGAGGAACCTGCCATCATTTTGACTCAGAAAGCCCTACTGACTGCCCCTCTCCTGCGTGCATTACTGGCCTGCCCAATGCTGACAGTCCCCGGAGAGAAGCCCTGCAGGGGTCCCCTTGGACTGTCACCCACCAACCACCACTGCCTACCCAGCAGCAGCCGTGCCTGCTGGTGTCTTCGACCAGTAGCAGAGTGAGGCAGAAGGGGCAAACCGTTCCCTAGAAACCAACCCTTCCCGCTCCTTTTCCCAGAGACCTTGAAGCCAAATCTCTTAGTTAATTCAGGGAAAGCATCATGTGACTCCACCGTCTCCAAGGCTGTCACTTGCCCATTCACTCACTACTTGCTGGCAAAAAATCCTTCTGTCTGGATGCCATCGAGTCTTTTTCCTTCAGTGTCTCTATCGACTCGATTCCAGATTTAAAATTTGCTTCCATTATTGTATCAAAACAATCAATAGAAATTCGATACAAAACATAGGAGTTTTTAAACGAACCATCCTTTGCTCTTTACAGTTAAACAAACTCTTTAAAGACTACTAATGACCACAGTCCTTTAAAAATTGTTTAATCATCTACATATATGTATGTATATGAATTCATAAATGTCATGTGTATATATGTGTTTACCTGCATGGTAAATTAAGTGCCAGTATCTATAAGCAGATATATAGCTTAATAGCACAAACACACACACACACACACACACAGGGTTTATCTTATTGGGTTGTTTTGGGGTTTTTTTTTTTTGGTATTAGGTTTTTTTTCTTTTTTCTTTTAAATTAATTTATCTTAATTGGATGATAATTACTGTATAATATTGTGATGGTTTTGCCATATATTAACATGGAAAGTCCTATCTTATTGGGTTTTTTACTTATTTGGCTGAGCCAGGCCTTAGTTGTGGCACATGGGATCTTTATTTGCGGTATGGTGGATCTAGTTCTCTGACCAGGGATCAAACCCAGGCCCCCTGCACTGGGATGAAAAGTCTTAGCCACTGGATCACCAGAAAAATTCCTGTCTTGTTTTTTTTGAGGGACGAAACCTGGACCACTCACTTGCTTATTTGCTCTCAGATGAATTCCCTGCCCTTGTTCTACCCTACTATGTTTTAAAGAGGGTGATAACCTACAAGTATTTTTAAATTTTTATTTTTTAAATATTAAGATGTTCATTTGTGCCTTATACCTATGTTGTTATAGACATTGAGCCTAGAACTACAACAGCAAAAACTAGGGATCTAATCTTGGGATATGAGGTTTAAAGGAGCTTAACCATATTAACCATATCCACAGCCAATCCTGGTAAGTTTACCTTTAAAGTAAACAGGTCTTCCCTGGTGGCTCAGATGGTAAAGCATCTGCCTGCAATGTGGAAGATCCAGGTTTGATCCCTGGGTGGGGAAGATCCCTTGGAGAAGGAAATGGCACCCAACTCTACTATTTCTTGCAAGGAGAATTCCATCGACAGAGTAGCCTGGCAGGCTACAGTCCATGGGGTCACAAAGAGTCGGACATGACTGAGCGACTAACACTTTCACTTTTTCAAAGTAAACATTACGTTTATACCTATTAGATAAGTTTGAAAAGCATAACTAGTTTGCAGAACCAATGGGAGCCCATGTTACATAGAGTCCAATCGGGCAAGTAGAACTCCCAGGTTCATTCGGTAAAGGGGATTTAATATGACAAAAAGACAAAAGAAAAATATGTGTCTTTAAAAAGACAAAGAAGCGAACAGGCAACTGGAAATTGGAAAGTGTAAGAAGGTACTCTCATCCTGCAGCTAGGTAGACAAAGATGGGAACCCACAGTGGTGGCTGCTCTCAGGCAACTGGGACCCACAGGAAGGGTGGCCTGGTGACTGCTGGAGCTCCAGAGGGTGCACAGCAGTGGCCAAAGATGCTTCCAGAAGCAGAGAAAGAGAAGGGAGAAATACCCTTACTTCTCCCCTCCTCATACCCTCCAGCCTGGTCTCCAGCCAGGCCCCTCTACTGAATTAGCCTAAATAAAATAAAAAAGCCCAAAGGATAAGGATCAGCACTCTGAAGTACAGAGCAGGGCTGGAAGTTGATGCGGTAAGGCCTGAGCCGATGGAAAATGACTGACCCTGATTTCATTGTTCAAAAACCAATTAAGACCTTTCTTAATACTGAGATCTGTATCTAGAACTCGATACTGGTATATATGTGGCATAAGGACATTGTCTGTATTTAGGTTGCTGTCTTTGTGATTTTTCAGTGCCTTCCTCAGGAGGAAGCATATTGAACTCAGGACTCAGCAAGCATGTGGCTGGCTTTGACTCATGAAATAGGAGCAGAAGTAATCCACGCTGCATCTGTCCAAAAGCTATAAGAACCATCCAGCTTTCTTTCCTTCTGCCACAGACCTGTGATTCCCCAGATTAGATAATGGGCCATGTCATTTATTCTCCAAGTTAGGACACTATTTATTATGCTTTTTTTTCAAATTCACAGTTGAACCCCATTGCTTTAAATGGAAAGATGCTCCACCTGAAAAGATATCTGGAGTTTGAAGGAAAATATTGTGCATTGTCCTTAATTATACAACTAACATACTGTCTATACAGAAGTCTTGTGCTTCCCATCGTCTTAGGCAAATAGAAGGAGAGTGTCCAATGGGGTGTTAACTGCAAAATGGTGAAGACCTCAGAATATAGACTCCCCAAGTTCATACAATTAGCCCTAGCTTTGAGATGAGTAAACATTAACAGAACTTGGATATTTCCTAGAAGTGATCTTAAAAATTAAAGAGAACAGTTCTGGTCATGTTACTGCCTTGCTTATAAACCTCCCCTGTCTCCCTTCTGTATGCAAGCTTCCCAGAAGATAAAAACCAGACTCTTTGGCTTGGCATAAAATCTGACCCCAATTTATCTGCCCAGCTCTGCCCAACACACCACATATTCCAGAAGCTTAACTTTTCAGTAGTATTAAGTTGTCATTGTCAACCAAACCTTTTACATCCTACCCCCTTTGCCTATAGTTCCTCTCCATGCCAATTTCTCCATTCCTTTTTTGGTAAGATCCTGTTCACCTTTCAAATCCAGGCTCAAATGCCCCCTTCTGTGAAGGTGTGCTAACTGGACACTCCCCACGCTGCCCTCTGCACTTCTTACCACATCTGCTGTTGGAATTCCTTTCTCTGCCTGATCATAGCTCCCCTGGGACTGTGTCCTCTTCATCTTTATACATCAAGCATCTATTATGGAGCCTCGTGCATTCTAGGTCCTCTCTAAACACCTGTTGAATAAATGAGAAAATAAATAAATGAAGAATTCCCTATTTACCTTCACCTGCTACTCAGAAATCAGGAGAATCTCTGGAATCTTTTATGAATTCCAGACACCTAGTGTTAAACTCCAGGTATTTGCATGCGTGCTTAATCATGTCCAACTCTTTGAGACCCCACGAACTGTAGACTGCCAGGCTTTTCTGTCCATGGGATTCTCTAGGCAAGAATACTGGAGTGGGTTGCTATTTCCTTCTCCAGGAGGTTGTCCTGACCCAGGGATCAAACCCAGGTCTCCTGCATTGGCAGGCAGATTCTTTACTGTCTGAGCCACCAGGGAAGCCCTCCAGGTAATTACCTATTGCTAATTACAGATACAGTACTTTCTGATGCTGCATAGAGTTGAGTTTGATGTGTTTCATTTCAAGTGCTTAGAGTCAATTAAATTTGGAGCTGAAAAGAATCAGAGATTGGCCAACACCCTTCAGAGAAAGATGAGATGTGTCAGGCAAAAACACATGGAGTTAGTGGTCCCACAACTAAACCAGTATTCTTTTTATTCTGTTATACTTGAAACTGTGTTTGGGGGAAGCTTGATCATATCAATATTCACAAAAGAGGACATATAAAGAGAAAGTAAAATGTTTGGAAAATTAGTCATACTTGATAGTAAATAAAGCAAATCAAATTGTGGTAGTATCATTTTACACCTACGAAAGTTTTTTAAAATGATACAATCCAAGACTGCAATGGAATTTGGGTTCTTATATACTTCTGAAGGCATGGTAAATTGGTACAATCTTTGTGGAATGTAATAAGGAAAAACAGAGCAAGTTATAATGTTTACACTGTTTTGATTCTACCTAAAATACCAGGAATTTATTCTATGGAATAGTTTAGCAATACTGACAAACTTTAAGTATTAATACTTAGTGCATCACTGCGTAATGAGAACAACCTCAGTATCCAATAGGCTGGGATGGCATGTTAAAGCTATGGAAAATTTTGCTGTCATTAAACATTGTAATTATGCAGCTTACACGTACACATGGAAAATTTATAACACAAATTGGATATAGTAGAAATCAAAATAGTATGTGCGTTAGAATAGCAACTTTATAAAAACATTCTTATAGAAAGGCATCAGAAGGCAATTTTTATGAGTTGTGATAGGATAGGATTATGGTTTTTCTATTTTTATCCACCTTTTGTAATGTTGCTATGACATATTTTTCCTAATAAGAAGCAGGTGGAAAGTAAATATACTCACCAGTGGGAACTGGAATAATTCAAAGGGACTTGGCGAGGCAGGTGAATCGTGTGTGATTTTGCACCTAGCATCCCTTACCTGCAGTGCTGGAAATGGAAAGTGAGTCAGGAAGTGTGGCCTCTGTAGGAAATCTTTTCAATTTGCAGGAAATAGAAGATGAGGAGAAACTTACAGAGGAAATCTCCCTTGATTTTGCTAAGAGAGAATACAATTTGATCAATGCTGCCTTAGTATCTAAGCCAGAGCACTGGTTTCTTGGACCTCTGCTGTCTGCTCATCAACTCAACCATTTCTCAAGACACCACTAAGTGCCAGGCGCTGATCCTTTGAAACGTCACATATTTAATTCAGTGACTCTCCATTATAATTCAGTGATGTGCTTCCTTTCGTGTTTTCTGTATGTCATGAGACCAGATTCTGGGACACAAGGCCTGTCTGCAAAATCTTTCTGTGAGTCAAACCGTCGGCGAGACTGGTACACTGAAGGACTTACAAGGAGGTGTCCTCATTACCCAAAGACGCTGGAAAGGAGCTCAAATCACCTGTCTGCCTGCCACAGACCAAACCCTCTAGTAGGCCCTTCACATCTGTTATCTCGGTAAATCATAAGGTGAGACGGGTGTATAGCACAGCCCCTGTTCAGCCCCAAAACTCAAACAGAAGGTCAGAAGGTGTTCCTCGGCAAAGCCTGAAGCTATCAGAGGCCTCAGGACATCCCTGCATTTGAACTTCCTTGTCTTTATTCTCAAAGGAGGAGTTAATGGCTTGCGGGGCAAAGCACTGCTTGTGTAGGACTCTTAGACAGATGGCAAGATGTGCCATATCCTTGGCCCTGGTCAATCAAGACTAGGAGCATTGCTCCCCAGTGTTGTGACAACCAAAAATGTCCTACACTTCCAAACCCTCCCTGGGATAGGAGGGGGCTGCCTCTACTTCAGAAACACTAAGCAATCCATATTCATTCCACCAATATATGTTTATCAAGTGCATGGAGAAGTCCATGCCAGGCACTCTGCTGGCAGACAGGCGTTCAATGGGGAAGAATGACATTTAAAGCAGTGCCATAAAATGAAAGAAATGCGACAACAGACCAAGTGCTGTGAGCACAGACAGGAAAATGCATCTAACTGCCTCGAGCATCCAGGCCAACTTTTGTGACCTGTCACCAGGAAGGGACTCCAAGGAGAGTACAGATCTGCTGTTCCAAGACCCCCATTCCTAGACTCCATCTGAATCTTAAGTATTATTTCATTTCAGGCTCCTTATTTATTTCCTTGAAGAATTAATTTCTTCCTGTCAAAAATGGAAATCATACTAAAGTCTGTCCTGCCCACCTCGCAGAACTGAATCAGAAGGAAGCCCTGTGGTGCAACTGTGTGTGGTAGTCTTAGAGCAGGGCTTCGAGTCTGAGCGGAATTTGTCTTCTTGGCTGGGAATCAGGCATGTCTGGAAATGTCCAGTGACTTGGTAAGGCAGGCAGCCTACTGGCATCTATTTTTAAGAAGTTGGTTAGCTTGGATTTTCATCTGAGCCCTGTGAGGAGAGAAGTTGTTTGCAGAGATTGAAGAGACTGTTGTCATAAGGGGCTCTGTGAGACATAGGGCTCAAGCAATGCTACTCAGGTAACCAGATAACAAAGTGAAAGGGACTTTCCTAGCAGTCTAGTGGTTAAGATTCCGTCTTCCAATGCAGGAGGCACGGGTTCAAAACCTGGTCGAAACCTGGAACTAATATCCCACATGCTGTGCGACCTGCAACCCCAAAAAAGTGAGGCCTGGAGCTGGGGGTGGGAAGATGGGCGGAAAACCCTCACTCCATCTCAGACACAGCACATCCTTGCTCCATGAGGACTGCTGAGTCCCCAATTCCACCTTGACCTGACTATGGATGCCAAGACTCTGACTGGCACCAGTAACAGTAAGGAGATGCCTGCTTTTGAATGGTTTCACAGACAGCAGACATCAACCAGCAGGCCTGGGGCAAAAGATGACAAGGGAACTGACTGCTAGACACAGATGAGTTAACCCCCACATACCTTCAACATATTCACTGACATTTGACACCAAATGAGGGTATTAACCAAATCTGATTGATTGCTATTCATGTGACTTCATTGGTACCCATAGGCTGGGAAAACTCAGATTATGGTTATTTACCACAGTAATAACACATGTCTCCCAGACAGTAGGAGAGGTAGTGTCTGTCCAAAGGCCAGCTCCAGGCATGCACTGTCTGCCTCCCCAGACCTGAGGGAAGCCATGAACAGGAAGGTATTGACGTGGAAGCCTGCTGCCATGCAACCTGAGTTTGGCATTGTTCTTCCTCTCAGTAAACAGGGTACCAGAAAAAGCAATTTTCCCAAAGCCACCTCATCTTAGTAAAAGCGAATTGACTGTGGGGTGTTTATTGAAAGTGGTGGTGCCTGGAAATCAGTACTTGACTCTTGATATCATAAAGTTTTATGAACCCAGTCATTTCTGGTCAGCTCATAATGCTAATGGGCTGAAGGGTGGAATTTCACTTCCTGGGGCCTCCCCAGGTATTATAAGAGCTAATACTTGGTAGATTACTCTCAGGCTGATTGGGCGATTAAAACAGTCCCCCCTTTCCCACTGTGAACTCACATTTCCTACCGTGGCAGTCTGTATTTTCCCAGAGGATGCAAACAACATCTCCCATCTGCATGCCCTTTTTACAGTATAACTAGACATTCCTCCAGGAGAAGGCAATGGCACCCCACTCCAGTACTCTTGCCTTGGAAATCTCATGGACGGAGGGACCTGGTAGGCTGCAGTCCATGGGGTCGCTAAGAGTCGGACACGACTGAGCGACTTCATTTTCACTTTTCACTTTCATGCACTGGAGAAGGAAATGTATACCCACTTCAGTATTCTTGCCTGGAGAATCCCAGGGACGGGGGAGCCTGGTGGGCAGCCTTCTATGGGATCGCACGGAGTCGAACACGACTGAAGGGACGCAGCAACAGCAGCAGCAGCAGACATTCCTCCAATGGAGTGATGGGGTCCCTGACCCCTCCCCTTGAGTCTGGGTGAACCTTTTTGTGATTGACTTAAATAATGAAGTGGAGCTATGTGACTTCTGAGGTTAGAGCACCAAATTACCATGCGCTTCTGCCCAGTTCTCTTGGAACCCAGCCACCTGGTTCTAAAGAAGCCCAAGCAGGCTGTGGAGAGAATCCTGTGGCGAGAACCAAGGCTCTCAGCTCCGAGTCCAGTGGAGCCTGCAGACAGTGGCCAGCACTGATTATCCAGCCATATGAGTGAGGAATCCCGAGAGCGTGTCCTCCAGGTTATGTCGTCACTGTTTCTTGACAAGGCAGACATACTGTTGTTAGCTCCATCCCCGTTGCTCACAATAAGCTCCGCCTTCTGTCTGAACTATTTTGTTTTATTATAACATTGGATTCTTTTCCTTCTAAATCCTTCCGGTTTTTGCTTTAGAATTTGTCTCATCACCAAAGATTCAATTTGGTTAGTTAATCCTGGCCCTTCTTGAGAGAAAATTGCAGAACTTGAGAAACACATTACTTTAATACCTATATTTCAAACAACTTTTAAAAATTATCAGAGACCTTCAGAGTTGGGCTTTTCTCTAAAAGTGCCACACTGTAGGACTGGAAGATGACCCCTTAAGCTGACCTGATGTGTTCTATTGGGGGAGATACAAGAGGGATGGGTTTTTTTTAATTTATCATTCACGTCCCCTTTTCTTTCCACCTTTTTTTAAATATAATCCTCAGAAAGCTATGTCCTTGTCTTGCTCTTATTTAAAACAGAGACTCTTCTCATCAGTTTCCCCAATTTTCACTTTGTAAAGTAGGACCAAAAAGAAAAAAAGAACCTAAGGACCGCTTACATTAATTTCACTGCTTTTCACCTCATTTCAAAACCAAGTTATTCTTCCTGCGGCATTTCTACCAGCCATTTTCTTCTGCAACCTGTGGGTTTCCTGCAGAGAGAGGACAATGGGCAAGTTAAGTGAGAGAGATGATTTACAAGGCTTTTTTTCCTTTTGCTCTAATTTACAAGAAAATCGTCCTTGCATGGATGACAGTCTAAAGCCCACATCACTAAGGGATTCATTGTGATGGGGGAGAAAAGAATAAACAATAATATTTCATATTAGTAATGCCAAATATATTTGATGGTTATAGTTCACTTATGCCTTGCATATTAGTAAAAATGCCTTTTATTAACTGAAAGAATTTATTTCATACAGCACTTCCATTCTTTTGTGTTAATTTGTATCTCTTTCAGCTTGGATTATGTTAGACTGCATAAAATAGAAAACCAAAATAAAAGAGGTCAGAAATCACAAAGTCCTATCCTTTCATGTAAAAGGCAGCCAGAACTGAGCAGTCCAGGGCTAGTAGGACAGCACTACAAAGACACCAGGACGCAAGACTTCTTCCCTCTTTGCTTTATCATTCTTAGCACATAGTTTCCATCCTCAAGCTGACTGCTGGTGTGCCCGGCATCTTATCTGGGATCCTGGAAATCAAAGGAGGAAAACAGAATGGAAAATCCATAGGGCACCCATCTGAGTCACCTCCCTTTAAGAGGCATCCCTGGAAATTCCATACAATGGACTGCTTACATCTCAATGGCTAGAATGTAATCACATGACCACCTGTAGCTTCAAAGAAAGCTGGGAAAACAGGAGCACCACAGCACATAGAGAGACCTTGCCCTTCTCCAAGCTCCTCCAATGTTTCTTCTCCTCTGCTGCTGCTACTGCTGCTGCTGCTAAGTCACTTCAGTCGTGTCCGACTCTGTGTGACCCCATAACGGAAGCCCACCAGGCTCCCCTGTCCCTGGGATTCTCCAGGCAAGAACACTGGAGTGGGTTGCCACCTCCCTCTCCAATGTGTGAAAGTGAAAAGTGAAGTTGCTCAGTCGTGTCCGACCCTTAGTGACCCCACGGACTGCAGCCTAACAGGCTCCTCCATCCATGGGATTTTCTAGGCAATAGTACTGGAGTGGCTTGCCATTGCCTTCTCCTTCTTCTCCTCTACCTGATCTAATACCCAAATATAGCTTTCTTCTATCGTTCTGCTTCCAGGAGCAAGCAGAGTTCTTCACTAGAATTGCAAGCACCTTGGGATAACTTCCACATCCCTTTTACTGCACCCTTTACAGTTCCTGAGATAAGGCTAGAACGTATTGCCACACCCCCAAACTGTAGAATTTCTGTTTATCACTAAAGAAAGAGAATGAATTTTGGATTGATAACCAGCAGTCCAGATGTAATATAAAAAATGCATACTGTCTCATTCATCCTCTATGTTACATTTCAGCTTTATATAGTTGAATAAATATTTTTGGATTGCCTCTTCTGCTCCAGTTCCAAATTAAGCGCTATGAAGAGTGTCATAAAATATGTCACATAGTAATTGATTCCCCTCAAGGAGCTTACAACTTTATATGGAACTCTGCTTCCTCATGAAACACAGAACAGAAGAGAGCCATCATCAGGTCTTACAGCATTCAGTGTGGATAAGAGGCTTTGGAAAAAAATGGAGAAGGGAGGAACCTCTAAAACCTGTGATGTTAATGTTTTTCCGAAGAAGATACAAATAGAACCTGCACTGGGAACTGAAAAATATTGTGGACACATGTGATATCACCTTGGCTGTTCAGTTCAGTTCAGTTCAGTTCAGTCGCTCCGTCGTGTCCGACTCTTAGCAACCCCATGAACCACAGCATGCCAGGTCTCCCTGTCCATCACCAACTCCCGGAGTTCACTCAAACTCATGTCCATCGAGTCGGTGATGCCATCCAGCCACCTCATTCTCTGTCGTCCCCGTCTCCTCCCACCCCCAATCCCTCCCAGCATCAGAGTCTTTTCCAGTGAGTCAACTCGTCGCATGAGGTGGCCAAAGTATTGGAGTTTCAGCTTTAGCATAAGTCCTTCCAATGAACACCCAGGATTGATCTCCTCTAGAATGGACTGGTTGGATCTCCTTGCAGTCCAAGGGACTCGCAAGAGTCTTCTCCAGCACCACAGTTCAAAAGCATCAATTCTTCAGCGATCAGCTTTCTTCACAGTCCAACTCTCACATCCATACATGACCACAGGAAAAACCATAGCCTTGACTAGACCGACCTTGGTTGGCAAAGTAATGTCTCTGCTTTTTAATATGCTATCTAGGCTGGTCATAACTTTCCTTCCAAGGAGTAAGCGTCTTTTAATTTCATGGCTACAATCAGCATCCGCAGTGATTTTGGAGCCCCAAAAAATAAAGTCTGACACTGTTTCCACTGTTTCCCCATCTATTTCCCATGAAATGATGGGACCAGATGCCATGATCTTCATTTTCTGAATGTTGAGCTTCAAGCAAACCTTTTCACTGTCCTCTTTCACTTTCATCAAGAGGCCTTTGAGTTCCTCTTCACTTTCTGCCATAAGGGTGGTGTCATCTGCATATCTGGTTAAGCTATTCCGAGTGTGTCTGAGAGCTGGGTTCTGCTGACTCGGTATTTGAATCAGTAGACTGAGTAAAGCAGATTGCCCTCCCCAGTGTGGGCAGGCCTCATCCAATCCTTAGAAGGCCTGAATAGAACAGAAAGACTGAGTAAGAGAATTCTCTCTGCTTAACTGTCTTCAAGCTAGGACACCGGGCCTCTCCTGCCTTTGGGTTCAGATTCCAACTGGAACTTACACCACTGCTCTCCTGGTTCTCAGGCCCCTTGACTTAGACTGGAACGATCCTGTTAGCACTTCTGAGTCTCCAGCTTGCTGACTATATAGATCTTGAAATTTCTTGGTCTTCGTAATCACATTCTCTGAAGAATGCTGACTAATACCACAAGCATGCAACAAAACTTTTAGTACACTGAGTGTCATCTAAGGCTTGAACACAAGGACAAGCACAAGAATACAGAGATGAAAGATACAGCTCTGTTCTTGAGTTAACATATGGACCACTCGTGTGGGAGAGGAGAGAAGACAGCCCGTGATGATACCATGTGAAAGTGCTACGATAGAAGGATGCACAGGGTGCTGGGGGAACTCTGGGAGAGAAGGGGACGGAGTCTCTAGGTGCCAGAGAATGTGTCTCAGAAAACGTCCCAAAGAAAGGGTACAACCATATGGGGGTGTGTAGGGTATACTTGATCGAGTGTGTCTCTTTTTATGTCTCCACCGGGTCTTAGTTGCAACATGGAATCTGTAGTTGCAGCATGCAAACTCTTAGTTTCTGCATGCGGGATCTAGTTCCCTGACCAGGGATCAAACCTGAGCCCCCTGCATTGGGAGTGCAGAGTCTTAGTCACTGGATCACCAGGGAAGTCCCAAGGAGCATGTTTTGGATTTTGTTTTGTTGAAGAGACTTGCATGTTTTTAAAGACTGGGAAGAAAGTGCTGATAGAGAGAGATTGAAAGTGTTAGAAGGAGGGACAGTGGGTGATAGAGAAGACAGGCAGAGAAGGGATTCAGAACTTGTGGGAAGAGCTGAGCCCACGTCCAGAATGAGTAATGTTGATCAGGCATAGAAAGCTCAGAGTTAAAGGACCTCTCTCTGTTCCTCTGGTTTAGCAAGCCTAGATTCCCAGTGTGGAAAAGCAGGCATAGAATCTGAGATTTAAGGGGAAAAACTCATTTAGGGAATAAAGACTTTGGATGTGTCATCACACCATGCCCTCTGGAAGCTCTCCCAGTGGCAGGACCCAGGAGAGGATCACAAGGGCCCATGTTGCCTCCATTTCCTCTTTGTTCTTCTTCTTTTTATTTTTTTTTTTAAATATATATTTATTGTTGGCTATGCTGGGTCTTTGGAGAAGACTCTTGAGAGTCCCTTGTACTGCAAGGAGATCCAACCAGTCCATTCTAAAGGAGATCAATCCTGGGTGTTCTTGAAGGACTGATGCTAAAGCTGAAACTCCAATACTCTGGCCACCTCATGCGACGAGTTGACTCACTGGAAAAGACTCTGATGCTAAGAAAGGTTGGGGGCAGGAGGACAAGGGGACGATAGAGAATGAGATGGCTGGATGGCATCACCGACTCTGTGGACATGAGTTTGAGTGAACTCCGGGAGTTGGTGATGGACAGGGAGGCCTGGCGTGCTGTGATTCATGGGGTCGCGGAGAGTTGGACACGACTGAGCGACTGAACTGAACTGAACTGTGCTGGGTCTTTGTTGCTGCATGCAGGCTTTTCTCTAACCCCAGAGAGTGGGGGCTTCTCGTTGTGATGGCTTCTCTTGTTGCACAGCATGGGCTTCAGTAGTTCATTAGCTGTGGCTCACAGGCCCTAGAGCACGGGCTCAGTAGTTGTGGTGCATGGCTCTACTTGACCATGGCAAGTGGAATCTTCCTGGACCAGGGATCGAACCTGTGTCCCCTGCATTGGCAAGTGTATTCTTATCCACTGTACCACCAGGGAAGGTCCTCCTCTGTATTCTTGCCTATTATGTCTCCCTGCCTGCTCTCTGCTCGGTTTCTGGCTGTTTCCTCTCTCCCCTCTTATACATAACTCACTCACTTTTTTGTAGACTCACAAACCCAGTGAGTTTCCTTTTATCATCCAGTTGTGTGATTTGTCAACCATTTGTCCACCACTGACCTGAGTGGTATAATCTATTCTGGACCCTGGATGCTGAGGCCAACCACCTGGGGTCCCCAGCCCTCTCCCCCACTGCAAGTCCATGGATGCTGATGCCTTTGGAAGTCCCAAAGCAGGTGTGGGAGTTTCTACCCACTCTTGAACCTGCCCATACAGCTTCTCTTCCCAGTTGCTTCTGCGGGTCCAGGACAACTGGGAAGGTAAGAAGGGTCACAGAGGAATTCAAAATAATTCTGTTGACACACAGTTTCAGTCTGAGCTGGTGTGATTTGAAATAAATGCAATAACAGCACCATTTATTTCCAGCTCTCCAGTAGGATTATTAACTTTTTCTTCCAAAGATAAACTTGATTACATTACTTATTTATACTATGTACATTGCATTAGTGGTAAAAAATGCATCAGAGTAAAAAATAATCTTATACAGTTTTTTTAAGTGGTGTTTTCTTATCCACTGCTAATAACAGCTTAGATTATTAAAAAGGAAGAATTTTAAATTTACAATCACCTTCAGGTCTTAGTACTGCTTGTTTACTTTTACACAGTTTGCGAAACTTGACAGACAATCTAGAAATATCATCTCTGCTCACTTTCAGCTCTTCAAATTCCTCATTTTTTTTCCCAGTGCTGTGCTTTAGTGCTCAGGTCTATGACATATCAGGAGAGGCAGGATGATATACAAGAAAAAACGGGAGCTTTTGGAGCTGTATATATTGTATTTATGCAAGTTACAAGCCCAGTGTGCCTTTTACAAGTTGAGGACTGGAATTATATCATTAAAGAGAAATTCACATTTCAGTGGTTTTAATTTGTAAATACAATGACAAATTTACTGGGTGTTCACTGTGAACCAGGCACTGTGCTCTGTGACCGCATTTAATCTGGACAACAATCTGATGAGATAGGTGTTACTATTTTCTGCATTTTACAGAGGAGCAAGGCGAGACTTACATGAGCTAAATTAAGGATATTCACCAAATAAGCTAGAGGTCAAAATGATGTGTCTGACTCTAAGACAACACTCCTAGCCATGGTCCCAACACAACCTGGCATGTAGATCAGCTCCAGGACTAGGAATAGCACCTACACAGTAGGTGTCATGTCTAAAGGAAGAAGAAGAGATCAAGGTTAGAATAAAACCCACATCTCCAGCAGGCAAGATCATTCAGTGTTACAGTCCTTCAGCCTTTACCCTGTCCTGGCTCTGTCTCATTTCTTGCTGTAGAGTGTGAAGCATGGGCCCCACTAGTCCTGAGGGATACAGCCCTCTTGTTGGGCTGGTAAGAGAGCCCCAGGTGCTCAATTTCATTCATATGGACTTGGCAATTAATTGGGGCTTCCCAGGCACAGGAACCAGAGTCAAATTGCCAACATCCATTGGATCATTGAAAAAGCAAGAGAGTTCCAGAAAAACATCTACTTCTGCGTTATTGACTACACCAAAGCCTTTGACTGTGTGGATCACAACGAACTGTGGAAAATTCTTCAAGAGATGAGAATTCTTCAAGCAGACCACCTGACCTGCCTCCTGAGAAATCTGTATGCAGGTCAAGAAGCAACAGTTAAAACTGGACATGGAACAGCAGACTGGTTCCAAATCAGGAAAGGAGTACATCAAGCTGTATATTGTCACCCTGCATACTTAACTTACATGCAGATTACATTATAAGAAATACTGGACTGGATGAAACACAAGCTGGAATCAAGATTGCCGGGAGAAATATCAATAACCTCAGTTATGTGGATGACACCATACTTATGGCAGAAAGCAAAGAAGAACTAAAGAACCTCCTGATGAAAGTGAAAGAGAAGAGTGAAAAAGTTGGCTTAAAAGTCAACATTCAGAAAACTAAGATCATGGCATCTGGTCCCATCACTTCATGGCAAATAGATGGTGAAACAATGGAAACAGTGGCAGACTGTATTTTTGGGGGCTCCAAAATCACTGCAGGTGGTGACTGCAGCCATGAAATTAGAAGAAGCTTGCTCCTTGGAAGAAAAGTTATGAGCAACCTAGACAGCATATTAAAAAGCAGAGATATTACTATGCCAACAAAGGTCCGTCTAGTCAAAGCTATGACTTTTCCAGTAGTCATGTATGGATGTGAGAGTTGGACTATAAAGAAAGTTGAGCACTGAAGAACTGATGCTTTTGAAGTGTGGTGTTGGAGAAGACTCTTGAGAGTCCCTTGGACAGCATGGAGATCAAACCAGTCCATCCTAAAGGAAATCAATCCTGAATATTCATTGGAAGGACTAATGCTGAAGCTGAAACTCCACTACTTTGGCCACCTGATGCGAAGAATTGACTCATTTGAAAAGACCCTGATGCTGGGAAAGATTAAAGGCAGGGGGAGAAGGGGACGACAGAGGATGACGTGGTTGGATAGCATCACGGACTCAATGAACATGAGTTTGAGTAAGCTCTGGGAGTTGGTGATGGATGGGGAAGCCTGATGTGCTGCAGTCCATGGGGTTGCAAAGAGTCAGACATGACTGAGCAACTTAACTTAAGGTGGTGCTAGATGCAGGTTCATTCCTGGGTTGGGAAGATCCCCTGGAATAGGAAATGGCAACCCTCTCCAGTATCCTTGCCTGTGAAATCCCATGGACAGAGGACCCTGGTAGGCTACAGTTCGCAGGGTCTCAAAGAGATGGATATGACTGGGCATGTGCACACACACACACACACACACACACACACACACAGCAGGCTACAGTTCACAGGGTCTCAAAGAGATGGATATGACTGGGCATGTGCACACACACACACACACACACACACACACACACACACATACACACATTTCCCTGTTCCTTTTCCTTTCACAAAGTGCTAGTGTATATGATCTCATTCAAATCTCCCAACAATCCTGATGAAAATGAGATGAATCGGAGATTCAAGCAGTAGGCTCAAGTCAACAGAGGACTTATTTGTGACACAAGGAGAATTTGACGACAAACCCACCTTATCTGTGTTAGTTACAATTCTTAGCCATGATGGTTCCTCCCTGAGTGTTTTTTTTTTTTTTTGCCACACTACACAGCACATGGGTTCTTATTTCCCTGACCAGAGATCATACCCAGCCCCCCAGTGAGTTCTAACCACTGAAAGCGCAGAATCCTAACCACTAGACCTCCAGGGAATTCCCTTTTATATATTTATTTATTTTTCACCATGAGTGTTTAAATGAACCATGAATAGAATAAGAAATGAGTGCTTCATTATGTGATCATGACATCCCCTAGGTTGGAAGTTTCTTAGGGATGCCCATCGCTGACGATGTCTACAATGACAGATGCAGGCATCCTTCACCACTGCCTTAGTCACACTGTTACTGAACCAAACCCGAGCACAGTAAAGCCAATCTACTGACATTTGGGTTGTGGTGAAGGAAAGTGCAGCATTTATTGCAGATGTTAAACAAGGAGTCCAGGTAGCTGAAAGGTTTTTAAACATCCCATAAGGGAGGGGGTTGTGGGGTGTGTGATCAGCCCATGGACATTCTTCTGATTGGTTGGTGGTGAGATAACTGGGAGTCAGCATCATCAACCTTCTTGTTCTGACAAGTCTGGGGTCTGCATACTGTGGGCAGCATACAGTTAGCTTCTTCCACTTGGTGTGGGTTTCAGTATCTGCAAAACAGCTCAAAGGACTTGGCTCAGAGTATTATTTACAGCCCTTGAAGAGGAACTAAAGGTCCCTGTCCTTGTTCATGGTTAAACCTCAAAGATGGCAGATTGGGGAACCTCCCTGGTAAGAGCCTCCAGTTTCACCAAAATTGGAAACTGAGATCATTCTCTTCCTCTACTGGAAGAGCATGGCTACACCATCCCATCTCTGCAGTCTCTTTACAAGGATCTTCAAAAGAACACAGTCTGCTTGGATCATATCTTCACCATAGCTTGTGATGGCAATTGTGTTTCTTTACCTATTCCTTCAAAGGCCATGTATAAATCTTATAAAACCTTAAACATAGAATGCCTAGCTGCCTCTTTTTTTTTTTCCTTCCTGGTTTTAAAGAAGCTAGTATTTCAGGTGGGAAGGAAAGAATTAGAAAACACATTCCCTCCCAAATCCTTAGGGAAGTGGGCAAGTAGAGAATCTCAGGGAATTTCCTCGAGGTGCCTCCTGATGTGAGCAGAATGTTGGGGACCATTTCCTCTTTCTTAAAGGTACACAATGAAGATATATCTTTGGATTGAACCATGTACCACTGCTAAGCAGAACTGAAGGGTGAATTAGGATGAATTTTCTTTCTTCTTCCAAGTCCATGAAAGCATTCTCTATCCAAGTTAATAAATATTTCTAGTGTGGTAGTGGTATTGTCTATGGGACAAAAACCAAAGCTGAGCCTCCCTCAAGGAGCTTCAGGTCTGTTGGAGAGAGTCATCCAGTCCCTAGACTCTACCACAATATTTACTTAAATCATGGCTCAAAGAGAGATAGGAGCAAAGTGTTGAAATTGGTCATAGACAGAAGTTTTTGAGGACAAATGGAAAATGCTTCATGGACAAGGAGTTTTTTCACCATTCCATGTTGTTGTTTTTGTTCAGTCACTCAGTTGTGTCCAACTCTTTGTGACCCTGTGGACAACAGCATACCAGGCTTCCCTGTCCTTTACTATCTTCCTGAGTTTGCTCAAACTCATGTCCATTGAGCCAGTGATGCCATCCGACCATCTCATCATGTTTCCCCCTTCTCTTCCTGTCCTCAATCTTCCCCAGTATTAAGGTCTTTTCTGATGAGTTGCCTCTTTGCATCAGGTGGCCAAAGTATTGGAGCTTCAGTATCCATCCTTCCGATGAATATTCAGGGTTGGTATCCTCTAGGATTGACTGGTTTGATCTCCTTGCAGTCTAAGGGACTCTGAAGAGTCTTCTCCAGCACACATTGTGAAAGCATCAATTTTTTGGTGCTCGGCCTTCTTTACAGTCCAGCTCTCACATCTGTACATGACTACTGGAAAAGCCATAGCTTTGACTATATGGACTTTTTCAGCAAAGTGATATCTCTGTTTTTTAACACGCTGTCAATGTTTGTCATAGCTTTTCTTTCGAGGAGCAAGCATCTTTTAATTTCCATGACTGACAAGGAAATGAGCTCACCAATCTCATTAATCCTCATAGTTTAAGTGAAAGTAGTGAAAGTGTTTGTTGCTCAGTCACGTCCTACTCTGTGTGACCCCATGGACTGTAGCCCACCAGGTTCCTCTGTCCATAGGATTCTCCAGGCAAGAATACTGAAGTGGGTTACCATGCCCTTTTACAGTGGCTCTTCCTGACCCCAGGATCAAATCCAGGTCTCCTGCATTGCAGACAGATTCATTACCATCTCAGCCACCTGGGTAGAAGCATTAATCCTCATAACTTCTTATCAAGTAGTTTAGAGCCTGCACCATTTCACAGAGGTATGTAATAGTGAAGGAAACAGAAAGATTACAGGAAGGAATCAAGTATGCAATAACAATATACAGCATTAAGTAAATGCTTACAAAATGTAAGAAGCTCCCCATATATCACTTAATTTAATACATAAGAGCCCTGCCTGGCCTCATTGCACCCTTAAAGAAACTAAGGCTCAATAATGTTAAGTCATCTGCCCAAAGTCACAGAGTTCCTAATTATCAGAGCCAGGATTTGAAGCTAGGTCTGTCTTTTCTGGCTTTGGTTTTTTTCTATTTCACTATACTTCCTTTTAAAAAATCATATAAAAGGCAAATAAATGATTGATGTCATTCTTCCTCAAGGACATGAAAGGAATGTACAAACAGCACAGTCACTTTCTGTAGTAAAATCTTTTAATTATGACCCAAATCACAGCACTGCCGTGCTAAGCTGATTGTGAGCTCACCTGAAGTCAAAGCACTTCACAGCAAGTTCAGTGGCAACAATTCAGCTCTTTTTCTATTAGCAAATAGAGAACCCTGGGAAAGTAGTTTTATCCAACTTAGACCAAAATGTTGTAGAGTGAGACATTTACAAGGATGCCAGCAGGAGGGGAAAAGAAAAGGGAAAGGTAGAGTTTGCAATTTATTGTCTTAAAATTTCATTTGGGAAGATGCTGTCATTAGCTTTTCAGAATAAAGGTCACCCCTTTTGAGGACTGTTTTAGGGAATAGGTGCAGGGAGTATAAAGGCCTGAATGAACAGGCTAGCAGTATTGTGTGGCTGGAAGCATCTGTCCATCTTGATGGGTTCAGAACCTATTTTACAGCCCAAAAGGAAGAGTCCATGTTTCAGACGACACTCATGAGCCAACAGTATAAGTAATGAGATGACTCATCTTGTTTGTTCCCAATGTAGGCAATGGATTCTATCATTACTTTCAGTGATGTATTTACCCCCCATCATTTTTAATCTTTGAGCATCGTCATTATCTACAAAACACTTTAGAATCATCTGACCCAAAATATCCTCAGCTTTTCTTCTTTTAAAGGCTCTGAATCAGGAAAGATCATCACAAAACTTTAGGTTATTACCCTGTTATTCTTTTGAATTACCTTGTCCATTCTTTCATATGAGACATGTGTGTGTGAAGCATAAATGATAAATTCTAAAAATTACCATTGGAACTAAGCAACAGCTTCCTTAGCTCCACCTGTGTTCCTCAATAGATGACAGAGGAGGCTATGCTTAAAGATTCTAAGTGAAAGAATCTTCCAGCTCTTAGAAGAGGGGGACACAAGGATGATGAAAGAGGGATGCCCTGGAAGATCTCCCAGGAGATCCAATAAAACACGGTGTGTAGATTAAGTTCAGTATTCCACTAAGTCTCTCTTAACAGCAATATATCCCATTTTGAATTAATTTCTCTGTAACAACATGACAGCCAACTTCATCACATGTAGAAGCAAGAAAAATTCACCAGGACTATGAAATTCATTGATTTATTTCTTCAGCATATCCTGAGAACAAATTCTTGTTACCCTTTGCTCACTACTATCCTTCCCGTTCTGAGGATGGCTCAGCAGTAATGAATCTGCCTGCAGTGCAGGAGAGGCAGGAGACAAGGGTTTGATCCCTAGGTCAGGGAGATCCCCTGGAGGAGGAAATGGCAAACCACTCCAGTATTCTTGCCTGGAAAATTCTGTGGACAGAGGAGCTTGGTGGGCTACAGTCCATGGGGTCCCAGTGAGTCAGACATGATTGAGCAACTGAGCACACAGCACACATCCTCCCAGTTCTGAGCAATGAAAATGGAGTATTGAGCAAAGGATGATTTAGTCGCCAAGGTTCATAGTTAATTTGTTAATCATGCGTATTTGTCACCAATATGAGTATAGCTTCCACCTCTCTCTGTTAAAGATCATTTCTTCACTCAAAAAAGTTGTAAGTGTGCCTTTGGGCCCAAAACAATAAGTATATCCCATAAGTCTAGCAAGAAATACCAGGCATGCTAAATCATTTTCACTGAAATCTCACAGTATAACTGAAAGAAATTTGACTTCTGGGTTTGTTTCTTTAAGGAGAATGGGAAAAAATGGTGACTTACCATAGTAGGGTAAATATCAAAAGATAGAGGCTAAAATTTTAATGAAAATTGTTAGAATTTGTGCCATAGGAAGTTTAGTGAATATATTCTGAGTATCAGGCTCATGTTTTAGAAGCATGTTGTTTTCAATCACCAAGTTGTGTCCGACTCTTTGCAACCCCATGGACTGCAGCATTCCAGGCTTCCCTGTCCTTCAGTATCTCCTGGAGTTTCCTCCAGTTCATGTCCATTGAGTCGGTGATGTTGATAGCTAATTAATTTTTTTTATTCAAAAAGGAGGAGGCTAGAGAACAGGGTCCAAGTGACTGACAGGGTTCTTCAAAGTCTGAAAGACATGAGAAAAAATGCAAAGATAACCCTCTATTTTTCAGGGAGCAGTGCCATGTTTTGTTACTATAATTTCATCTCAGCAAAGGGCATGCTCAGCATCCAGTGAGTGTGTTATTTAATCCCTTAGGAAAAATGGGAGCCAAACGGCTCCTCTGAAGAGGACTCAGGAGCAGAAGCTCTGACCGTGTGGACTGCACAATTGTGCCTGTGAAATCTGGGACAAGATAAATACCGGGGGGTTGAGGTCAGCTCTCAGAGGCAGAGACAGGTATGAAGCAGGAGTGTTCAAAATAGTCTTTGAAGCAAGATGGTCTGTTTATCTATTCCCCCCAGGTTTTAATCTGCAGTTCCATGTCCCTCCTGCCCAGGGCTGAAGGACAGTAGGCAAAGGACAGAAGCCAGACAGACCCTCCTGTCTCCTCCCGAAGGAGACTACTGAGTTCAGAACACGGCGTTCTGAGTTTAGGAGTCAGGCGGGCCATGATCTTTTGGAAAGGTGACTTTTAATGTGCAATCATAGCTATGACGTTTGCTCAGAAGCAGCTGGCCTGTACTGGCACCCTGGAGCAGCCACAGGTTCAGAGAGTAATACGGGTATTTCCATGAAGCTGGGTGCTGACACTCATCATTTTCATAATGACTGTATTTCTCATCTGCTTCATTTCCATGGACCAGGCATAAAGTGTGCAGGGAAGCAACTACCTGTGTGTGCTTCTATTTACTTGAGTTTACAGCTCTCGTACAATACTGATTAATCCTCCCTTCTCCATGACACTGAGGCAGTAGCATTCTAATGCCATCTTTATTATTGTTTGGCAGATCCCATACTACTGCATACAGAAATAGTGTAAATCATGGAACTAGTGTTTGAGGTCCATAAAATGCAAGGTTATGAATATTTCATTACTATACATTTTATTTCCCTGTCTATTCTGCATCTCCCAAAATGTTGTTTGTTTATTTATTGGCTCGCTGTTGCCCAGGAATACTTAATTCTTAATATAAGCTAGGACCGGATCACCAACCCCAGCCGTGTGGTCTGAGCTACCTTTGAAAGTAATGATAGATAGGTATTGTATTTGCTTTCCTTTTCACATCTTTTTTCCAACACAACAACACAGTTGACTGTCAGGTGACCTCTCTAACAGTAGTTTTAGCCCCTGTGTCATAATTGCATTGATTTGCAAGCCCCACAGACTGACTCACAAACATACCTCCTGTGAATCCTGGCCACGTATTTAAATTTTTCTCAATGCCCCATTGTATCCCTCGTTGGCTGAAGTAAGCAGTTAGATCTTGGCAGTGAAAGATACATTGTCCAAAGGCAGTTAGCTTCACTCCCCGAGCTGGTCCACGTGGTTCGTATGAATCAGCTGGTCCTGCAGGAGATGCAGCCATTATCACCTGCTTCTGAATTTTCCTTTGACCACAAAATTCATATTAGTAAATAGCCAGAGGGATTCAGTCTTAGCAAAAATCAGAGCCTGAGTGCTCAGCATTCAAGTGCTAACTTCTCTCCCACCATAGGGCATAGTAGATATTAATACAACTCTTTGGTACAGGCTGCAAATATATAAAATATCATAATTATATCTGCAATTCGGCAATGAAACAATTTTCCCCCTTTCTTCACTGTCATCAGCATAATAGCAGCCTATGGGATTTGTATTTTCTGGCTGTGAGCTCTTTTATGGGCTGTAGGACAAAAAAAAAAACTAGCCGGTTAGTTTCACAGCTCTGAGAAGGCCTCATGACAGAAATACTGCTTTTAATGTTATTGTCTCTTTGTAGCATGTAATCCACTCTCTTTGGGTGGAGAGGCTTCAGTGCTGATGCAGCATCACTTACTTATGTTTTTATGATAAACCTCTGTGCTCCCTCCTTGCTTGCCCCTCCCATCTGGATGGGGACATAATTAACCGGTTTTCAGAATCATGCTATGTTATCTGCCAGGAGGGGGTTAGTCAGAGGGGAATGAAGTCAGAAGGAGGCATGTCTCCAAGGTTTCTCTTAGAGACATAAAAGAACATAAGAAAGATGCATTCTGAGTGAATCTTCACATCCCGTTTATTTTGCTAGCCAAGACAAATATCACAGCTCATATCTAACATTTGAAAAGCAGGGTCAAATAAAATGATGGATTAATAAGTCCAAGGACAGAATAATAGAAGGAAAATATATTATAGAGAATGATGCCCGTGTCAATCTGAAAGGGACAAGAAAAAAGCTGAAATGGAAATGGGGAGTGGTGTAGGAAGTGTACCATAGCAACCTTAAAAAACAAACAACCCTCCTGGAGTTATGCTAAATATTAATTACTGTTACCCAACACCCCTATGGTACTATTACTTCAGAAGCAGGTATCTTTGGACCATTTGAGATTCATTTTGTTATAACCTAGACTGTGAGCATCATGGATTAAACATTGGCCTAAATATTCCCTATATAATTATTGGTAATAATATTCCGTTCACATTTATATCCCCCATCATCATCTCTGATGAGGCTAATCCAGTACCTTCTGCATGAACTGTTATAATACCCAAAGCAGCAGGATGGAATATTATCAGGCTTGGGTTTGCCGATGGAAAACCTAATATAATGGAGTTCATTTCTAGAAAACAGTGTTGGGATGGCATTTGTTAGAATCAGCCGTACAGACGGACACCTGGACCACTCTCTGAGGCGACTCACTGAAGTGACCATTTTTCAGAACAGTATCCTGTCAGTCCCAGAAAGTCATTCTCAATACAGTTCTACAGAACTCAAAATATTCTGTAATCGCGACGCGCTCTTTAATGAGAGGTGAGGTGATCTGAATTCTCCTGTCATCTCAGCCACAGACACTTGTGTAGTCGTGTTCTGCTGGCCTTTCTGTGACTCGATTTCATAAATGGTAAAAGGTGGAAAAGAGCCTTTCTATATTAAAGGAAACTCTTTAGGAATGAATAGGATTTTTAAATCTGCAAGTTGCCTAGAGATCCCTGGAGACAAATAGTTTCTCTATTGTATTTTTTAAAAAGTGAATGGACCAATAGTTTCACAAGCAACAAATCATTACTTAAACAGAATTGTTCAAGATGTCCTATAAAAGGAATTAATTGAAGAGAAAGCCCGGAAGTCACAAAAAAGGACTCAATTGTAAAATAGAAAAGCTGTCATACATGTTAGACCCTTCTTGAACTCTAAGATTATAATGAGGATACCATCATTGTGTCCACATTTAAGGGGGAAAAAATATATAGCATCTGAAAATTCAAATTTACAAACTAGATCAATTAATGGGTGATTATTCACACTATAAAAGGATTTATCACTTTACAAATGGATTCCCTGCAGGGTTCCATTTTAATAACTAAGCTTTCTCCACATTAGGACTCACTGCCAATTAAAAGTCAATCAGAAGCAAAGATAAAGCGTCTCTGAAATTAAAATGTATGTCAATGGGAAATCATCAGAGTTATAAAAATTCGTATTATGTATAACTTGGCCAGGACACAGAATTTTTTTCAGAAGCCTTTATTGAGTATCTACTGCAAACTCAGCTGGTCCCAAAGAGTCATTGCCAAGAGATCTCAAAAGGTGGAATGAATGGTCCCCATCTTGATGTGAAGAGGTTCTATCAGCATTTCTGAGGGGAAGAGACAATGCTTTCTTGTGGAACTAGATCCCGCTGTCACTTCCCTGTCATTAACTGTCAAGGAGGCATCTCTGTCATTGTGTAACCACAAAAACTCCTTATATATTCCCAACATCTTTTGTTGGGAAACAAACAAAACTGACACCACTGTAGAGGACCTTTGTGATGATCAGAAAGTCTGCTTGAATCCGAGGACATTAGTGCTAGAGGACATCAGAGAGGCCAGGTAACTCAGCTCTTTCTTTTGGATGAGGGAGATACTGAGGCAAAATGAAATAAAGTAGCAAGTCTTCCAGTGGCCACTCCAAGAATCTTTCTATCAAATCCCCTTGCGGGAAGTGAGGACATTAAAGGTCTACTGTCTAAACTCAACTTTTTTCTATGTCAAATTCTGTCCATATTTTGCCATGTTTTCCCTCTTTATCTCTGTCCTTTTCTCTCATTTTCTGAAAAGGAGTCCTCTTACTCTCCCTCAGTTTCAGCTTCCATTTCTTCCCTGAAACTTCTTTTCCCAACGGCTTTGCTTCTTCCAATGGTAGGATTTTAGAACAGGAAGGGTAATAAGCAGAAATCTGGCCCAATGATTCCAATGGCTTTGTGGACAAAGTTCTCTAACAAAACAAGGAGAGTCTTCTGCTGGGGACTTAAAGAGGGGAGAAGGTTTAGAGCTGCTGTAATGGGTTTGATAGGGTGTAAACAAGATGAAATAAATAGATTATCTTTTATTGTGCTTGGTTCTGTTATGGTCCAGCTGATGAGATTACACAAAACCTTCACTGACCTAACCAGCATATTTTCATTATTTTCTGCAGTAACTTGCAGCAGTCTAAGGATATGAGGAGAGAAAGCCCCCTTGGAAGTCATTCATAACCAGTCAATGATACAATATAAGAAGAATGGGGGATCTGGATTTGATAGCAAACATATCTTTGGAATGGCTGACTGCAAGGTCTATCCCAGAGAGGCAACCTGGATCCCCCAACCCGGAAAACTTCAAGGAACCAGAAGGCATTTGACAGTCTGGCTCCGGTGGTGAGAGAATGGAAGAAATGGAAGTGGTGTTTCCAAGGAAAAGGTCAGAATCAGTTCTCAAATATTTTAATAGTTTTTGCATAACATTTTGTTGTCTCTGGTATGGGCAGCTGGTATGGTTAAGGCCGAGTGGGAACCAAGGTATTAGCAGAAATGTTAAAGCCTCTAAAAATGGTATGGAAAGAAAGAATGAGACAGGTGCTGAAGTCATTTTTATAGAGTAAATCGAAGTGAATTTGAAAAGAATGACTCAAATTTCCATTAAAATGCCTCTGGGACAAAAGATTACAAGAAGATATGCAACAATTCTCAACTGCCTTCATATTAGTAGAATGCATTTGGGAAACCAAAAATAAGGCTTCATTTACTCACTGAATTCATATTGATATTGTTATTATTCAATCGATAGATATTTTGGATACAGTGTACATAGTATAAACAAGGGGAATATCAACCTTGTGTCAGACACTATGCTAAGCACTGCTTTCCAGTTGGGAATAAACAAGTACCTGTCTTAAGGTATTTACAGCCCAGTGAAGGAGGTTTAAAAACATGCAACTCAGTGGACCATAGTAGGTACTAACGTAGGTGTCTACTCATAGAAGGATTGCCTAAACCCAGTCAATAGAATCAAGGAAGGCTTCCTAGATGAGGCAACATCTAAGCTGAGACTTGAAAGATAATATGAGTCAAAGTGGCAGATGATACTGACAGGTGTTCACAAAGGAAACAGCAGGAGGAAAGGCTCAGGAGCAAAAAGGAGCAGGAGGAGTTGAAGGTATGCAGCTGACAGGAAGTTAGGTTGGGAGCAGAACAGTTGTTTAGTCACTAAGTCGTGTCTGACTCTTTTACAACCCATGGACTGTAGCCTGCCAGGCTCCTCTGTCCGTGAGCTTTCCCGAACAAGAATACTGGAGTGGGTTGTCATTTCCCTCTCCAGGGGATCTTGCTGACCCAGCTTCTGCAGTGGCAGGCAGATTCTTGAAGCAGTAGAAGGCACTAAATGTGCAAGGATCTCTTATCACTGATAGCTAGTTAGAATAGGGAAACAGGGTCCAAGAAGGCTGTCAGAGGAAGCTGCTAGGAAAAAAAAAAAAACCCTGCAAGAAGGGGAAGTCATGGACCTAAGTGGGAACCTCTGGCAGGTAAGCACACCCCCTTCCCTAATTGGTCTTGGGTGTAACCAATCAAGCATACATTGGTACAATCTCCTATTTGCAGAGGGCATAACCAATCAGGTCCCAGGAACCTGCTCAAGGCGGGGAATAAGGGATATAAAAAAGGAAAGCCAAAATAGGATAGGGCCACTCCTGCAGGGGGTGATCTGCTCTCATGCCTCGGGACTGTATTACTTGCTGCATGCCCAATAAATCTTGCCTGCTTGAGCTGTAACTGGTCTTTCATTTCAGTTCTTTGCTACCATGAGACAACAACCAAGGGAGAAGAACAGACCTGACAGCTCTAAGAAGTTGTCATTTTATCCTGAGAGCATAGGAAGCATATGAAGAACTTTTTACACAGAAGGAAGAACATGATCAGATCTGCATTTTAGAAAGTTCCTGCTTGTTGCCATTTGGAGAGTGCATTAGTCTGAGGAGATGGGCATGGATATGAGAAGTCCTGTTACACTAAAGTCATTATAGCAGTGAGGAAAGGTAAGATGGGAAGATAACACCCAAGACTTTCTGACTTAATGAATGAGAAGGGCAGTGGCCCAAATCTCTCACATTTGAGCAGTCGGTTTAGGTGAAGGGAATAGGAAGAGAATAGTCCTATTTTTGGCATTTTGAGTTTGAGATGTGAGTGGAATATGCAAGTGATCTAATCAGTTGGCAGATGCAAAATCAGATTCCATGAGAGACCTGGGCTGCAGATGGAGATGTTGTTCCTTCCTGTAACCGAAGTCCCGAGGCAGGGGGGAATCCACCAGAGATGATGATAAGAGGGGGTGGCTGGGATCTTGAGAAACTCCACATGTCACCATCATTGCTATAATTCAGATACAAGAGTATGCTGTTCCAGCAATCTAAAAGATCCTAGCCACAGAAGCAAAAGAATATGAGTAGGTTTTTGGAAATGTTATAGAGGTGATTCCAAACTTAACATTTGTGAAACCCCAGGATGTCTTTCATTGTAGCAAATGCTTGGTTGACCCAAATGCTTTAGAAAGTCATTTTGTTGTGGTTGGCAGGCTACAGTCCATAGTGTCACAAAGAGTCAGACACGACCGAAATGACTTAGCATGCACACACACACGAAGTCAGTTCAGGTACCCCAAAACAGAAGACCCTGCTAGTAACTGGCAGCTTTCCCTGCTGCCACTGCACAAGGGAATTTTCAGCAACACATAGTCATTTAGGGCCTGAGATTAAATTCTTGAAGTGTAAACTAGTCTTGAAGGTACAAGCTGTAATCAGATGGATAATTTGTAGCAAAGACAAGATATTCATTGACACCCCAATATCTCCATCTAATTCAGTAATTGGCTGTTCCTACTTGTCCTCTATTTGGCTGAAAATCTGGTTCACTCTGTCTTTTCAACAGCCCTAGAGGAGGGCTTATGCATTTTGGAAAACCAGAAGATATTCTTTCAATGTGGTGATAAAGACACCATACACATTACTTTCTAAAATCCAGGTTACTGAATCCCTCTTCCCTGGGTTCCACTCAGTACCTCATTAGCAACTCTCCTTTTTCTGAAGTATTTTCTCAGTCTGGAGAAATGGCAGTTTCCCATTCTCAAGTCATTCCTAAGTGGCTTGACTCTGGTACGTAATGTAACTCTATTATTCCCTGTCCCTACCTGAACTAACTCACTTTCATGTTCTGCCTGCAGGCCCTATACAACCAGCTTGCTTTCTTTCAATATTTATTGAGAAATTATTCCTTAGCAGGTATTGTTATAGGTACCATAAGTATATTAATGGATATCATACTTACAAAAATATTTTGAAATAAATGCTTTTACAACATGCATTTGATAAATTTGGAAACAGAATGGATAAGTTAAACAAGGTCACACAACCAGGAAGTGGTGACAAATATTCATAGATGGCCCTAAAGTTCATACTCTTAACTATTACACAAGTAGATTTTCCTTTTCTTTTGGGTCTTCTGTTTCTGTTTTCTTTAGGGACTCTGTGGCCTCTGATGCTCTTTTCTCAAAAATCTACAAACAATAAACGCCTGAGAGGGTGTGGAGAAAAGGGAAGCCTCTTTCACTGTTGGTGGGAATATTAATTGACACATCCACTATGGAAAACAGTATGCTGCTGCTGCGTCACTTCAGTTGTGTCCGACTCTGTGCGACCCCATAGACGGCAGCCCTCCAGGCTCCCCCGTCCCTGGGATTCTTCAGGCAAGAACACTGGAGTGGGCTGCCATTTCCTTCTCCAATGAGTGAAAGTGAAAAGTAAAAGCGAAGTCGCTTAGTCGTGTCCGAGTAGTAGCGACCCCACGGACTGTAGCCCACCAGGCTCCTCTGTCCATGGGATTTTCTATGCAAGAGTACTGGAGTGGCTTGCCATTGCCTTCTCCGGAAAACAGTATAGAGGTTCCTTAAAAAACCAAAAATAGAACTACCATATGACCCAGAAATCCCACTATTGGGCATATATCCTGAGAAAGCCATAATTCAAAAAGACGCATGTACCCCAAAGTTCATCACAGTACTATTTACAGTAGCCAAAACATGGAAGCAACCTAGATACCCATCAACAGATGAATGGAAAAAGAAGAAAGGGTACATATATACAATGGAATATTTATTACTCAGCCATAAAAAGGAACAAAATTGGGTCATTTGTAGTGATAACTAGCCTTCTTTACTCTCTAACCCTGCCTCCACTTTCAACTATTAACTCACTCCAAGCTCCCAAAACATGTATAAATTTTAAGATCAGCATTTTTAAAGCTTTGCCTCTTCATTTGATAGCAACTTGGGCTAAGAGAGTTCTCAGTTTTCTCATCCATAAAATGGGAATGATGTATGGTTACAACAGTACCTGACACATGATTATGGCTCAGTAAATCTTAACCATCATTCTTACCATGACTGGAGTTGAAGTCCCAGCTCCAAAACTCTGTAATAAAAAGAAGGATACCTTCTCTCTGAGCCTCGGTGTTCTCATTTGAAAAAACTGGGGATTACCATGCCTGCCTATCTCCTAAAGTTAAGAAAATCCAATGGAAGACAGTAAGTAAAATTACCTTGCTTGTTATAAGAATCTATGTAAGTATTACCCTTTTTACATTTTCTTTTAAGGTAGTACCTTACTTAGGTGTCATCACCGGAAAAACAACAATAATTATGTAGAAGCCTAGCTGAGGCCATAGAAAATGTAAGAAATAGAAAATCTGACTTACAATTTTGTCACATAGCTGCCTTTGATAACATATTTGAAGGAGACACAAAGATTCTCTAACTTTTATTTGAGGTTAAATTCTTCCAAAGCTGCATACCTGAACCATGAACACTTAGCTGTTAGTAAAAATATCTTCTCTGAATTATTTATTAATACAAGGCTATTACACTTAAGAATTAATCTAAGAAATGGCCATGTGAAGCATGTTCTGCCTCATTTAAAAAGTTCCCGTTGAAAACATTTGTCCATTCTTCTGCTCAGCGTTCCTAAGGATCTACACAATAAATACCAGCAAAAACTTAATACGGGGGCTCATTTCAGTGCCTTTTTATGTACATTTACAATCCTGCCTATGATACAATGAGCACAATGCATCTTAGTTCATACCCTGGTTTATTAAGGGGATTGCACATGGCCTGGAACTGGCCAGCTGACAAGGCTTTGGGTCAAATGGGGACAAGCTGCTCATTTTCCCCCTCTTACAGACTATGTCTTCCTTGACTAGGCACATCAGTCTTGTCCTCTGCTTACTCATGATTTCTGTTTGTGACTAACCTGACCCAGGTACTGCCTCATGATCTCTTTCTGGCCTCACCTCACTAACTGGACAAATTCTTTCTTTCCTGCAGTTCAAATCCCTGAGGGAAGGTATGTGATTGCCTCAGCCTAGCACTGGCACATCTGTTTAGGAAGAGCCTTTCGTGCAGGCCCATCTCGTCTTCTGGCAAGCTGGAGACGGGCCACCTGGAACGAGGGGATCATTCTTAGTTCAGCCAGGACAGGACGGAGCTGCTGATCCACAGCGTGCTGTCTGGGCAACTTCCCTGGCTGAGGTTTGCTCTTTTATCTTTCTTTGTACTTTTGTTTATTTTTTTCTCAGTGCACAGGAAATTTATGGTGTTGACATCTAAGCCTTCTCTGGAATAAGTATTTTTTAAAAAATAAATTGATATAATACATTGTCTTAGAAACCTTTTAGAGCAGGCACTAAACCAACCTTACAACTTGTTTCTCTTTCTAAAAAATAAAAAGAAAACCTAGTTATCTGAGGGTTTATTTTTTACGGATTCTAATCAGTTGAGATTTTATTAATGAGAGGCCACTCTGGCATGTTCCCTGAAGGATGGAGTACCTCTGTTGGCCAGTGTCAGTGGTACAAATTTGGACAAAACCTTGTCTGTGCAATTCCTATTTCCAAAGTCAGATCTTACAAGACTTGAGTGATTAGGTATGTGTGGTGATATGCCGGAGTCAGCTTGGGCCAGTTCTCAAGAGTTGGTTGTTACACTTTCAAGAATTTTGTGAGTTGATTGTTAAACACGGCCATTGTTCAAATTCAGTTCAATCAACTCATGATAATTTAACTTTTATTAAAAGCATAGATAGTAAATATCTAAAACCCATCACTTTCTTATTAGTTTACTACATTATCTCTCTTTTTAAAAACATTTTGTGGTACTTATTTTATTTTTAAAATCTACTTATTTATTTGTGGCCACACTGGGTCTTCATTGCTGCACGCAGACGTTCTCTAGCTGTGGCAGCAGGGGCTATTCTCTAGTTGCAGAGAATGGGCATCTCATTGTGGCGGCTTCTCTTGTTGTGGAACGTGGACTCAGGTGCTCTGCAGCATGAGGAATCCTCCAAGACTAGGGATTGGACCTGTGTCCCCTGCATCAGCAGGTGGATTCTTTAACCCCTGGACCACCAGGAAAGTCCCTACTACCTTATCTCTGCTTTTGAGTTTGGTGTCACCTCTTGTACCTATGTGGTTGAAATACTGTATGATGGTGTTTTCCTGCAACTCTCTTTCAAATCCATGTGCAGAGACATCACACTGGCAAGTTGAAATCCCAGATAGTAGGAGTGTTTACACCATAGAAATGGACACATGCTACAAACTCACCCTTTCCTGCCACCCCACCCTCTTCCTGGAAATCCTGTTATTAGAAGTTTGCCACCACATCACCGCATGTCTGTTTCACCAATTGAAAGAAAAACTTTTACATATGCTCAAGCTTGCAACAATCTTGAGGTTGGATAAAGAATACTTTTTTTAAAAGTTGGAAGCCCATTACTATAAACCCGAGTCACCTATCAATCCATTATATTTGTTCTCCAGTGACACAAGTGGTGAAGCCTTTTCGATCATCTCTTTTGTTTAACATCTTTTCTCTAAACTAGAAAATGTCATAATGCTTTATTTTTTTGGAGGGGCTGGTTTAAGTTCTCTGAAGCTTATACACATAAGCCCATACATTATCAGTTCAGTTCAGTTCAGTTGCTCAGTTGTTTCTGACTCTCCACGACCCCATGAATCACAGCACGCCAGGCCTCCCTGTCCATCAACAACTCCCGGAGTTCACTCAAACTCATGTCCACAGAGTTGGTGATGCCATCCAGCCATCTCATTCTCTGTCGTCCCCTTCTCCTCCTGCCCCCAACCTTTCCCAGCATCAAAGTCTTTTCCAGTGAGTCAACTCGTCGCATGAGGTGGCCAAAGTATTGCAGTTTCAGCTTTAGCATCAGTCCTTCCAATGAACACCCAGGATTGATCTCCTTTAGAATGGACTGGTTGGATCTCCTTGCAGTCCAAGGGACTCTCAAGAGTCTTCTCCAACACCACAGTTCAAATACACCTGTACAAAATGCCCAACTGATAATAGTGGTACCTTCAGCTAATGATGGAGTTTAAGCTACTTGAAACAATTGCGACTTACCATTTAAATACAGAGATTTTACTGTTTTGTTCACTACATATATTCTTGAATCCGAATGAAGAAGTATAACTTTTTACTCTACATTTTTGATTCATGGTGACCTCATTAACCGGCAAACAAATTCATTGTAATTATAAACTTTTGAGACATTACTGCATTAATAGGATATGGAAGAGGCTTACTGATGGAATATCTCGTTCCTATATTTTGCCACTTAAGAAACTGCCAAAATAGTTGAATGTTTCAAATTCTTCTATGAAACAGATGGACAGAGTGACAGCAAAAGAAAAAAAAATACATATGACCTAATCACTACTAGAAAATATATGTACTTGGAGTTGAGGGAGGGAGAAAGTTCATGAGTCTGGCAAACAGGCAAGGCAGGCCTGTCGTCGGCCGATTTGTATGATGAGCTGAGGAGTTTCCCAGGTAAACCTTGTCCGAATGGAACAGAGAACCAAACACGAGCTTAGTTAGGAATAGAGCCAGAGACGGGTGATCATGAATACATCGGAGCATCTGTCACTTGGATGAGCTCCTGGCGTAGTCCTTCACCCTGTGTCTGAGTCCAGAGACGAGCTGAGATAATATACATGAAAATGGTAGGACTGCTCAGGACAGCCATCCTAAGGTATTAAAGCACACGCATTACAGCTTTGGGAACCCTCTAGTGTAACAGAAATCTAAAGAGAAGGAAAGCAGCAATGCCCCCAACTCACAGCAGGATTCTGAACAGTTGCAGCATCTCACGGGTACTCACTTGGGCGTTGGTGGAGGAAGACCCCTGGGGGTAATAAGCAGCCAAAGCAGCAACAGCTTGGCCCATCCAGGGCCACAGTCCCTTGGTCAGGCCTATGGGATGGGCAAAGATGTACGGATATCTAGTGGAGGAGGCAGAGATAGGACATGTTCCACACACCAAGCACAGGACACAGAGCGTCTTATCAGAAGAACAGAAATGAAGGTGATGCACAGTAACTAATTTGACTTCTTTCTTTTTTAAAAACTTTTTATTTCATATTGGAGTATAGCCAGTTAGCAGTGTGATAGTTTCAGGTACACGGCAGAGGGACTCAACCGCACATATACATGTATCCATTCTCCCCCAGGGGCTTTCCTGTTGGCTCACTGGGCAAAGAATTCACCTGCAGTGCAGGAGACAGAGGAACACAGATTCGATTCCTGGGTCAGGAAGATCCCCTGGAGGAGGGTATGGCTACCCAGTCCAGTATTCTTGCCTGGAGAATCCCATAGAAAAAGGAGCCTGGTGAGCTGCAGTCCAAAGGGTCACAAAGAATCAGACACGACTGAGCGAGTAGACATGCATGCAGTCTCCCCCAGACTTCCTCGCATCCAGGCTTCCACATAGCATTGAGTAGAGTTCCCTGTGCTATACAGGGGTCCTTGTTGTTAGCCATTTTAAGTACAGCACTGTGTACATGTCCATCCCAAACTCCCTAATTATCTCTTACCCCCATTTTTCCCCACTGGTAAACCATCAATTCGTTCTGTAAGTCTGTTTCTATTTCATAAATTAGTTCATTTGTATCATTTCTTTTTAGATTCTGCATATAAAGGATATCATATGATATTTCTCCTTCTCTGACTTACACTCAGCATGACTAATCTGACTTATGTCTGAATTCCCTGAACGTACCACCTAAGATTCTGAGAAACTTAGCAGGAGGGGAAGAACTTGGAAAGGCCTAGAGCTTTGCATTAGTGAGTGCTGACAAGAGCTTATAAGAAAGAGTTTCATCTTTTTCTGTCTTTGGAAGGAGGTTCCTGATGCAGATTTAACTAACACAAGGCCAAGAGCACATTCTCATCAAGCTGCTAGAAAGTCGATGCCGTGATGTGCCATGGAGGTACATATCAATGTTCATGGGCTGTGCTGGTCATTGAGTTACTTCCTCAAAGAAAAGTCATTTGATAATTTCAATGGGGTTTCTGCAGGACTCTAACTATGCTCCCCATTCTAGCTGGAGGGACCACAAGAGCACCCACTTTCTGAGGTGAGGTGCCCCTTGAAGATCTCTTTCACTGGAGAATTTGGGTACCACCTTAGGTACTTGAAGTAGGAGCCATCATGGCTCCTTAAATGATAAACTCTTTTAAGAGGCATGTGCATGGTCTGTATTCTCCCTAGGAATTAGTGAGCCTGTTGGGAGAACAAAGGCAATGGAAACTCTAGGCTGGCTCCCAGAGGATACAATTAGGATGCAGAAATAAACCACTCCTCCCAGCACCTGTCAGAGCAGCACAGACAGTGTCATTGTGCAAATTACAAAAAGCAGCCTTTCTTGTGTAGCTGAGTTGCAAGGAGACACACCTTCTTCAGGCTGGCAGGCCCTCACTGGGGCACAGCTTGCCAGGCAGGCACCAGGCCCCATCCCGGCCTGCCTTTGTTCATTGCACAAAACGCACGATCCTATGATCCGGCCCACCAGGACATGACATGAGGTGAGAGGGGAGTTCATGGAATACACCTCGTATTGAGAACCAGGAGTGAATCTAGAAGGATGTGCTTTTGGAGATCTGAGCCAGAGGCTTCGCTTGAACTGAAACATACTGAAGGTGTGGCTGGAGCCATCACCTGGGGAATTAGCCCTTCCATCTGGCCAGACAGTATATGGATAGCATTGTTCTGCAGCTCCAAAGAGCTGCCAGTTGTAAAGGACACAGAAGACCCAGAAAAGAACATTTTAGAACCAGAAAATGTCATCTCTATGACTGCAAAAAATTATTGCAGGCTTGGAACAGATCCTGAAATTGATGGAGGTCGTCTCCTCACAAGAGAGGCTAAAAGATCTGCAGGTGTCCTGGCTGCCATAAACTGCTTCAGGAACCTAAGTGAGGGGGAAAGCTCATGCATTGCTGGGCTCGTCCATGACAGTGACCCTGGCAGTTGAACCAGGAGGAGATGGAGACTTTGACAGAGATGACATAGATGCACCAGGGTGGGGACAGGAGAAAGCAAATTGAGACAGTTATGTCCTCCACTGGGGATCTGCCATGTTTGGCATATGGGAAAATTGGAAAGAACGGGCTTATCAAACATATTTGAGTAACTCCAAAGATAGGGGTGAATCTAGGGGAATAGAGAGCTGGACACCAAGCATCTGCAGTTAGAGGAGAGGGATAGTTCTGAGAGCACAGGGCTGACACCAGTTGCATTTGGCCTCCTGGCTAGAACCCCATGCACAGGTGATGTGGGAGTTTAAAGATGGCAGTGGAGGGAATGGAAGTTGGTGGCACTGCCAATAGGACTTGAAAGGACCATCACTGAACTGGAAGACAAAGTAACCGTGTTTGTGAGCCCCTAAACAGGGCAGTGTCACAAAAGGCGGCATTCTCTCCTACTTTGTAGAAATCCCTGGCGGTTGTGGCATCTTGGGGGTGTTGTGGAGGTGCAGCTCACTGGTGCCTTTTGAAGGTGCCAGTGCTATCCCAAGGCAAAGAAGGGGCCATACCCCACAGAGGTGACCCCAAACCTGGGGACATGGTGGGGCCAGCAAAGGGGGCCGTTCCCATGGAAACAACCACGACTGTAGGAGGAAGAGGATCACACAGCCACATGGTGGTGGAGGGTTATTTGTGAGCATATGTGACCATGGACTTACAGAGTTGACCACACAGGCAGATGGGGACTTTGCAGGGACCTGGAATCCAGCATTCACAAGCCCAAGCGAGCACAGACCTTCTGAGAAAACACGTTTGTTCTCTGACAGTCGGGAGAACAGGCAAAAGCTATTATATCCATCATCAGAAATGGTTTCCAATATCTAAAAAGCGCTTATTATCTTTTTGAGCTCAAACTCGAAAATCTAAAAATACACAGCCTGATTAAATAAAAGTGCATCGCTTCCCTCACCAACAGCCCTTAGTCCTCACTGGCCTTGTGTGTCTCCAACCTGCCAAACTTGCTCTTACCTGAGGGATTCTGCATTTGCTGCTTCCTCTCTCTGGAATGTTCTCCCTCAAGGCTTTGCAAAGTTGGCTCCTTCTTGTCATTCAGATCTCAGCTTAAATTCCTCTTCTTCAGAGAGGCTTTCCCTGACTACACAGTTTTTCAGCCCGTCTCTCCACCCACAGACACTCTTTCACATTATGTAGTTTTATGTTTTAATGACATTTATCATTAGCTGAAATTACCTTGTTTGATTTTTAAGTTACTTGTCTATTGCCTGTCTCTTCTCCAACAAAAATGTAAGTATCCAAAAATCCAAGCTATTTGTCTGTCTTATTCCTAGCTGCATTCCCTAGCATATAGTAAGTACTCCTTAAGAATGTGTTGAATCAATTAATTTTAAACATTCATTGGCAATTTCTCTGCATTGGGGGAAATTTCTCACTATATGTCAACATAAAAAAAAAAAACAGTATCTCTAAACTCTTTATCTTGCTCATTTCCCAGGTAAATGAGAACCAGAAAAACTTCTGCTTTGAACTTAGTATATATATCTTAGATTATATCTTGATTTGTTTGTGTGGACAGATCATTTTCAAATTCATGTCTCTAGCATCTTTGTACACTAACACTTTCCGCACATCAGTACTCGAACATTCATTTTGCTAGAGCATCATGTGTCTCTACTGTTCAGAATTTGCCCCTTCTAACCCAGTGCTGCTGAAACAACACATCACTAGAGAGAATTTGTGATCTATCAGCAATGCATTGGATAACCTTTGACTCCATTAGGAACACTAAAACCATCTGTGTATTTTGAGGAAACTCTGATCTTCAAACTTGTACTTGCTTTAAGAAATATTTGTAACCAGAGATTCAGTTTCAGATAGAATTCAAGTTCCTCTCTTGTGTTTTAGCAACTTTGCATACCCACTGGGATCACGTCTCATATTTTCCAAGTCCTTTTAGGTGGCTAGTTTGACACCAAACGAGCTTCTAAGACACACTGCTGAATCATCTTCATTGGAAAGTTTTAAGAATAGAATAGGTAACTGCCTACATTAGATTCGTTGTCACAGCACTTAGAAGCTAGGGAAAGAAGCCAATGCGCCCCTGAGATTTGCTTTAGCAAGGTGATTTTTCTACCTTTGGAAAATAATTAGTCCTCTAAAACTGTCAAGTTTTGCTCTTAACGAGTAAAATAATCTTGAGGGGGAAAAGACTGTATGAATCAATATTGGGGGTTGTCTATACATATTTTTTTTCCATTAAGCATATAGTGGAGGGATATTTTGAAAGGATGTTTAAGACCAAAAAAAGACTACTGACTTTTGGGGATATTTCCTGTTGCAATTGGCACTTTTAGAATTTTTGCTCTTTTTCCTTTTTTATGTTAATCATCCCCCAGTAACTAGCATGGGGTATTTGTGAAATTCATTTACTCCCATTTTGTTGTATTGTCCAACAGATTGTTTCTAGTACCTTCTGATGTGTGGCAGCTGTGTTTTAACAATTCCAAGTGTACCATATGAAAGTAATCAAAGACATTAACACACTAGTGTCTGCAGCTATGGAGGTTATTTCCTAAATGTGGTACTGCTGGGCTGTACAAAGTTGTATGTGAATTACTTTTTTTTTTTTTAGCATGTTGAAGTGTTCTCTAAATATATGTAGAATCATCACATGTTTGTGTTTGTAACCCTGTCTTTATGGCGTAGATATCAACAAGGAAAAAGCATACTAGAATCTGTACTGGAGAACCATTTTTACAGAGCATAGAGTATATAACACGTTAATCTGTGCAAAGTGATCTCTCAGATTCCCAGAGGAGGAAAAAGTTAAAGTTTAGTGTTTCCTCTGATATAGTGTACCCTGGGTAGAGTGGTAATGGCTAAGTACATAGCATCCTAATATAAGCAGTTACTGGGAAATGTTGTGCATACAGTATTTTATTACAGTAAGACTGCACTGTACTTAAAGTAAATATCCCTGGATCCCCTCCAAAGCTGGGAGAGTGGGGTTGGGTTACAGAATCTGCTCATTTAGCAATTGTATATCATAATAAATGCAGGATTTGAAAAAAAAGGTTGCTTTGTTTATCATAAAAGGTGAAGAGAGGTAGCCTGAAGAAAGTATACTCTCAAAGTAGTGCTTATCAAGAAAACAATACAGTTGCACAGTCTCGAAAGACGATACAATGCTACGTGTTGTATTGCCTCCCTGGCTGCCATTTCGCTTATCTTACGTGAGCAAGGGATTCAAGGATGAAGCTTAAAAATTAAGGCTCCAAATGTATCAGGAGCTGTCATAAGTCATATTTCAAGATTTGAGTCTAGCTTTTTACAGATCCAATGTCACAACACTTTTGCAATCTTTATCAAAAAACATAAACTCATTCATTTTTTGGCCGTGTATTGCAGCATTTCAGTGGTCATAAATGCTATAGATAGAGGCAAGGATACAGATGCAGATTTCGAGAGAATGAGCCACCTTTCATTTTAGTGTATCAAGTTCACTGTCCTGGCTAGATGAAGTAATCTTCTGAAGCATGCTTTAAGGAAGGGGTTCTAGGACTCTGTAGCCAAGAGTCTGCACTTACTTGACATTCCATTTCTCCCCAGTGACCACTAGTAACAGAGTCTCACTGTGGCTGGCCCGTGCAGGACTTTCACTCTTAATTAAAATAGTGACACCAAAAGCTTTTAATGACTCCCCAAATGCTATTATAAGGCACAGGGTAAATGTTAGAGCAGGGGCCTATCTTGGGGGAATAAGTAAAATTTGGAAAAGAACATTTTCTGCACCGCTTCATCCACTGCCTTCCTTTGGCCTCCCACTGGATCTCACTGGGCACTAGGCCACATCCGACCTTAACTACTTGCTGGAGGGATCTCTTTGGAACATCAAACACCAGAAGAGCATATTTTCCCAACCAGAAAAAGAAAACGGTTCAAACTTTCAAGCTCTCTCTCTGCAATTTCTGGATTTCTCCTGAATCTAATTGTCTTCCTTCTTTGTCCAGATAAATATGGGAAAACCATGAAAGAAAGTATCCCCTTCCCAACAGTACCTTGAAAAGCCTTCACATTATCAATCTTAAATGGAGTCTGCATTTAATGAGCGTTTC
Organism: Moschus berezovskii; assembly: GCF_049115385.1. Lineage (NCBI taxonomy): Eukaryota > Metazoa > Chordata > Mammalia > Artiodactyla > Moschidae > Moschus > Moschus berezovskii. Next base: position 49,687,421 of record NC_142466.1, on the reverse strand, counting down.
CTTGGTGGCTCAGATGATAAAGAATCTGCCTGCAATGCAGGAAACCCAGGTTCAATCCCTGGGTCAGGAAGATCAGGGAATGGCAACCCACTCCAGTATCCTTGCCTGGAGAAGTCCATGGACAGACCACAGGGCAAAGAGTCAGACATGACTGAGCAGATACCACCACCAGCAGCAAATAACAGTACTGATTTCTTTCTTAAAAAAAAAAAATCGAAGTAGATTTCTATTTGACCATGCCAGGTCTTAGTTGCAGCACGTGAGATCTTTAGTTGTGGCATATGATGAACTCTTGGTTGTGGGATCTAATTCCCTGACCAGGGATTGAACCTGGGCCCCCTACATTCAGAGCTGGCTTAGAGTCTTAGCCACTGGACCACCAGGGAAGTCCCTCAAGATTTATCTTTCACCTAGACTGAATCCTTGTCCTTAGAGGTGTGCATGAATGTGGTCCACTAGAGAGAGACATGGAGATGGATCTCTGGGTAGACAGATAGACGTCGCCTTGAGAGGGAAGAGTTAAGGCTTGCCCTGCAATACAGAACCCTTGCCACTTACCTCTCTCATTTCTGAGCCTTCACTTTGCCTGTTCTTCTCAAACAAAGAAAATTAAAAACAGTTCCTGAAAAGCTGCCATTTGGATCCACACAATCTTTTGAGGATGCTTAGAATGCCACAAAGAGGCACAAAATGAAAAAAATCAAGCACCTTTTTCTCCAACAGCTCACTAGCCAGTGGGAAGGCTGGGCGTGTAAGGGAAGGGAACTTGAGCTGGCAAGAAAGCTCAGTAAAGGCCCTGAGGTGGCCCATATACAAGGCAGAAACTTTGTAGCATGCTTGGAAACAATAGTATTGCTTGATGTGGCTAAAGGTTAATCTACATGGAAGAATAATGGGGGGAGAGATAGAAGAGGGGCTAGGAATGGAAATAAGGCTCCCATGACAGCCTTGATCCAGACAACGGGGGTTTCAATGCCAGGCTAAAAGCAGAGACGTTACTTTGCCAACAAAGGTCCGTCTAGTCAAGGCTATGGTTTTTCCCGTGGTCATGTATGGATGTGAGAGTTGGACTGTGAAGAAAGCAGATCGCCGAAGAATTGATGCTTTTGAACTGTGGTGCTGGAGAAGACTCTTGAGAGTCCCTTGGACTGCAAGCAGATCCAACCAGTCCATTCTAAAGGAAATCGATCCTGGGTGTTCATTGGAAGGACTGATGCTAAAGCTGAAACTGCAATACTTTGGCCACCTCATGCGACGAGTTGACTCACTGGAAAGACTCTGATGCTGGGAAGGATTGGGGGCGGGAGGAGAAGGGGATGACAGAGAATGAGATGGCTGGATGGCATCACCGACTCGATGGACATGAGTTTGAGTGAACTCTGGGAGTTGGTGATGGACAGGGAGGCCTGGTGTGCTGTGATTCATGGGGTCACAAAGAGTCGGTCATGACTGAGCAACTGAACTGAACTGAACTGAAGGTCTGACATTGCATCCTAAGCAGTAGAGGGCCACTGGAGAATGGAGAAACAGCAACCAATGTGATCAAGTGTCTCACTTTCCTATTAACTGCTGAGGAGGTCTTTAATTTAGAAACTCAGAAATTATTCAGGGTAGCTTCAACAGCACCACCAACATCACTCAAATATTTTCAGAAAATGATGGGTTTAAAACTAACGAAATTATATCAGAAGAATAGATATATCTATCTCTATCTTTCTAGCTGTCAACAGAGAGGTAGAATCCCTTCGCTGTACACCTGAACTAACACAACACTGTAAATTAACTATACTTAAATTTTTTAAATGGTTAAAAATTTATGACAGAGAAGGCAGAAATTATACTGAAAACCTATATTTTCCACCTCTAGATGCTGTGCGTTATAGTCTTGGTTGATCCTAGGACAATTACAAAACAGAAAAGGCTTATCTTGGTGTGTTTGCTACCCAACCCACCTCTATCCCCCCTCTACCCCCTGAATCTCCATGTATTCTCTTCCATCCCAAGCATGACAGAAGGAAGAGTGAGCGCTCCACCCTCACTTAGCTTAATGCTTTAATGAAAGTATGGGGCAGGGAACTATATAAAATTAATGTTAGATTAAGTGGATGACTTCTTTTGGGTGTGATTCCTGAGGGACAGGTTTAAATTTTCTTGCTTTTTCTTCTTTCACCAATGCAAGCCCCATCTGATTGATCATTTACCCTTGAAATTCCTAGGGACCAAAGTCCTTGTGGTGCCAGGGTGGGACTTCAAATCACAAACAGCCCATGTAGAGAAAAACCTTGAGCAAACTGATATTAAAATGTAAATAATCAATAGTGTAGAATAGTGTATCCATCAAGTTCTCAGTAAGAAATAGATGGCATGCTCAAATTAGGATCATTTCATGATAGTTTAATAAAGTGTTTGTTTAGAGAGTTGAGAGGAAGCCACAAGGGTTAGTGCAGCACCCTGGGCTAATGTAAGCACAGGTGACACCAGTCCTGGGCCCGAGAAAGGAGGGTTAGCAACACTTCCTGAGACCCATGGTGAGAGTGTCACACAGAGAGGGCTGTCATGACATAAGCTCGACCTTTAGATAGGGACATCACTGGCCCAAGGTGACTGCAGAGAGACAGTCAGGGGTATGTATACCCTGATCGCGCTTTGTTCCATCCCTTCTGTCTGTCTGCAGGGCCCCCCAGTGGCTGACCTCAACCAGTGCAAGGGAGTCCATTGATAAATGTTCTTACAAGTCAGCTTTTCTATGCAGAGTAGGATAGAAAGCTCAGAGTACGTTTGGATGGGTGAATGGCACACCCAGCACTAAGAGGGAGGGAAAAAGAAAAAGTGAAAGCAACAAGCTTGGGGTGAGGGTGGGAAATGCTGAAGAAGGAAAAGACCGAAACTTATTATTCCAGAGCACTGACCTTGTTCTTACACGCACATAACGCACACCCTTTTCAAAATTCAATAAACGGTATTGGGACGTTCCTTATTTCTTCTAAACTCAAAGGAAGACATTTTCAGTCACCCCTCATTCCACAAGATGGACATCCTTCTTTCTGTGAGAAAAACGAGCTCATTCAAATCTAGACACTAATGAGATTGTAAAGTGTGGACACAATTCATTCACTGTGGGGTGCATAGACAATCTTACTTTTATTAGCTGGATGGGAGGACATGTGAAGAACAGAAGCTGGAACAAAATATTTCTTCCCCCTTCCTGTAAGACTGCCTTTCAGGGCATCCACAGTGAGCTCAGATGGAAACCTGCCGGTACCTGGAGTCTCTCCAACATTCCTCTTCTCCCTTTCCCTCTAGTCCTTCCCTCAAGCAAGCGTCTACTTCTCTAAGTCAAACTTTTGCAGATCCCCATTCTTGGCTCAGTCCTAGGGAGGTGTTTAGAAATTTCTGTTCAGTACCTCTTTAATTTTCCCCAGGAGTAGGATAAGATGCTTATTCTTGAAATCTCTGCAAGAGGAAACCATCTCTTGCTAATGATGAACATGACCTTGAGGCATTATTGTTCCAAAAGGACCTCTTCCATCCTGCACACAACTCACTTCTCACCTGTACTTCCATCCCCACCTCTCCCCCAAAAGCAGAAGGAAACTGAAACCTTGTTTTGTCACAGTACCTTTAGGGGATTCTTTTTTCTTTTTTATCTTCCTGGCTGTCATTCCCAGGAAGCTCTTCTGCCATACACTCTTTCTTTAAATTTATTTTTAATTGAATGATAATTGCTTTACAATACTGTATTGATTTCTGCCATAGATCAACATGAATCGACCATAGGTATACAAATGTCCCCTCCCTCTTGAACCTCTCTCCCACCTCCCACCCCTTCCTACTCTTTTAGGTTGTTCCAGAACCCCGGTTTGAGTTCCCTGAGTTATATAGCAAATTTCCATTGAGGGGATTCTTTTTTCTGAAGGTAATCAGACAATGGATTCCTTGGTTGATTTACTGGTTTCATAAAATATGTGCATTTTTCTTGTATGTTACTACATTATCTTTTTATTCCTAAGCCTTTTGCTTCTCAGGTAGTGCACTGGTAAAGAATCTGCCTGCCAGTGCGGGAGATGCAGGAGATGTGGGTTTGATCCCTGAGTCAGGAAGATCCCCTGCAGTAGGAAAAGGCAACCCACACCAGTATTCCTGCCTGGAAAATTCCATGAAGAGAGGATCCTGGCAGGCTATAATCCATGGGGTCTCAAAGAATCAGATGTGACTGAGCACACACAGAATAGCTGCATATGACTATGCAAAAAAATCTGGTGGCTTGAAACAATATGTTAACTACCACAATTTTATGGGTTGTCTGGGAGCTTCCCACTCAAGATGTCTCATACTGTCATTCAAAGACTCCACGGGACTGGCCATCCAAGATGGCACTCTCACATGGGTGGACGCTGATGCTGGCTGTTGGCGAGAGATGAGCTGGGGCCTTTGACTAGAACACCTGTCTGCAGCCTTTCAAGAAATGTGGCTTTCATTTCTCACAGCATGACAGCTAGTTTCTGAGCGGGAATGTCTCAGGGTGAACTTTCTAAGGGTTTTTTATATCCTGAGACTTTTTTATATTCTAGTGTCAGAAGTCCCAGCATGGCTCTTCCACCTCAAACCTATCCCACAGATCACTCATATTCAAGGGGAAAGAAATTAGACCCTGCCACCCACTTGATGTGAGGGGCATCATGCATCTACAGAGACGGAAGGAATTGAGGATGCCGACGTTTGGAAACCAGGACACAGTTGCATCTCTTCTTTGCATTTTCCTAATGAAATCATTATAAATCATTTGTGCCATCATTGTCTTCCCTGGTGGCTCAGATGGTAAAGAATCCGTCTGCAATGAGGAAGACCTGGGTTCGATCCCTGGGTCGGTAAGATCCCCTGGAGAAGGAAATGGCAACCCACTCCAGTATTCTTGCCTGGAGAATCCCCATGGACAGAGGAGCCTGGTAAGCTACAGCCCAAGGGGTCTCAAAGAGTCCGACACGACTGAGCAAGTAACACTTTAGTTTGTGACATCACTGTCCAGCAGTGTGCTTATTATTAGAGTGGAAAGAGCACTGAATCCAGAGTGAGATGGCCAAGCCAACTGTTCCAGATCCAAAGCAGGAGCTGGGCTCTGAAATACCTTTGCATCCTTCTCTAACTCTTGGACTCTTGGGCATTTCCATGCCTTCTACTCCTACTCCAGATGAGTGCAGAGTTAAAAAGAGCTAATCTGCAGTTGTCTTGTCTCCGTTTTAGATTCTCCTATCCACTAGCAGATTAGGGGAGGGGGAGTGAGCTAGCAAATTTACCTCAAGAATTCAGGAGTGAGCAGAATAGGGCCAAACAAAAATGATCCGTCTTCTACCATCACAAGAGCTGGATGACAAGTGGGTCTCTCCTCTTTGAGTGGCAGATCAGTTTCCCTGCTCTCCAAAGGGCACCCTCTGGAAGGTGTGAACCAATCAACCTGTACTAATCCCAGATCTGTCACATACTACATGTGTAATCTTGGGCTAGTCACTTTCCAATTTTCTTATTATAAAATGAGAATAGGTATTTCAGAGGTGCTAGATGATCAAGACATATAAGGTATATAAAAATGCCATGAATAGTAAAGTCTTGCTGCTGCTGCTAAGTTGCTTCAGTCGTGTCCAACTCTGTGCGACCCCATAGATGGCAGCCCACCAGGCTCCTCCACCCCTGGGATTCTCCAGCCAAGAATACTGGAGTGGGTTGCCATTTCCTTCTCCAATAGTAAAGCCTTAGGTTCAGGTAAAGTACCCCTAACAGAGTTGCCCATATCAAGACAGACTTCCTCTGTGAAGAGCCAGATTGCAAATATTTTTGGCTTAATGGGCTTGGTGGTCTCTGTTGCAACAGTTAAACTCAGCAATTGTAATGAGTGTGAAACCAGCCTTTGATGCACATAGAGATGATCATACTAAGTAAAGTAGGAGAGACAGACAAATATCATGTCTTCTCTTATACGTAGACTCTAGAAAATGAACATACTTACAAAACAGAAATAGACTGACAGACTTAAAAGACAAACATATGGTTACCAAAGGGGAAATGTGGTTGGGGGAGCGGGCAGGTGAATTAGAAGGTTGGGATTAACATAAATATTCACACTAATGTATATAAAATAAATAATCAAGCAGGGCCTACATGTATAACTGAGTCACTTTGCTGTACACTTGAAGCCAATACAACATTGTAAATCACCTATAAAACTCCAGGATAAAATAAAAATCTTTTAAATGCCAAAAAATGGTAATAAATGAGTGTGGCCAGATATGGCCCTTAAGCCACAGTTTGCCAACCTCTGTTCTAATTTATGGTTTCACCTCGGAAAAGAATGGGGAAAAAAGTTGGGCAAAGTAAACTTTTCATATGTTCATACTTTAAGTTCAGACACTGAACAAGTTGTTACAAATGTAAGAAAATGGAAAGACACAATTTGATGCTAGCCATTGACACCTGATTTCATCCTAGAAAAAGAAGAGTAAGAGAATGTACCCTGAAGGTGCCTGGAAATAAAACGTGAGAATGTGGGACCTTGGGGATGAAGCAATCAGGTGTGTCTGAGAGAGGAGGAGTAATGTCACATTTGTTCCAGACAGGATATGACAGTGGGAGTCTACATGATTCTCTGTGTAGCCTGACCCTGTGGATCCCCAAATCCTCAGGAGGGTTATTTAACTCAGGAAATGTTTAGAGTGAATGATTTGGGTTTTATTTTTCTTTCTGTTGTTAGAAACCGGTGAAGAGATTGAGGCCTCATATCTGGTTCATTTGGAGCAGACCCTCAATGTTGTGGGATCTTAGAGCATAAAGGCAAAGAATATCATAAAATAGTAAGTTCTAAAAATACTTAGAAATCACAAGGAGGCCTACTGGGCTGTCACAAACCATGGAAATGGGGTGTAGAATCATTTAGCCAGATGTCCAGAGGGCAGGGGCCCCAGCTGGGGTCTCTGGCAGAGACATTGAGCATATCATGATGTAAATAACAATGATTACAGCAGTCTTACAAAACATGCCAAATACTTTCTGATAAAATGGTAATTAAAGTTCTTTAAAGGTCACTAACCACCCCATTCCACTGATTATGAAAAAAATTTTTTGAAGAAAAATTGTCAGTTATGGACAGTTTTACCTAGCTTTAAATGAAGGTTTATCCAAATTTTACCTTTCTGGGATGAAACTGTTTTTCTTAGGTGATTAGTCCATTTGTGAAAAGCTTTCTCATAGATCATATTCCCTGGGATCAGAGTGCCAAACAACCCAGTGCCAATTTTGGTTTAAAAAAAATTAGAAGTTAACAATTAATACTGAGCACTTGAAGAAAGAATGTTCATAGTAATACAAGACTCCAGATACTCCTCCATAAAACTGTGACACGTAAATGTGTGTGCTGACATCTCTGAGAATAAATGGTGCTAAACCTGTATGCAGGTCAGGAAGCAACAGTTAGAACCGGTCATGGAACAACAGACTGGTTCCAAATAGGAAAAGGAGTGCGTCAAGGTTGTATATTGTCACCTTGCTTATTTAACTTATATGCAGAGTACATCATGAGGAACGCTGGGCTGGAAGAAGCACAAGCTGGAATCAAGATTGCTGGGAGAAATATCAATAACCTCAGATATGCAGATGACACTACCCTTATGGCAGAAAGTGAAGAGGAACTCAAAAGCCTCTTGATGAAAGTGAAAGAGGAGAGTGAAAAGGTTGGCTTGAAGCTCAACATTCAGAAAACAAAGATCATGGCATCTGGTCCCATCACTTCATGGGAAATAGATGGAAAAACAGTGGAAACAGTGTCAGACTTTGTTTTTTTGGGCTCCAAAATCACTGCAGATGCTGATTGCAGCCATGAAATTAAAAGACGCTTGCTCCTTGGAAGGAAAGTTATGACCAACCTTGATAGTATATTAAAAAGCAGAGACATTACTTTGCCGACCAAGGTCCGTCTAGTCAAGGCAATGGTTTTTCCCGTGGTCATGTATGGATGTGAGAGTTGGACTGTGAAGAAAGCTGATCGCCGAAGAATCGATGCTTTTGAACTGTGGTGTTGGAGAAGACTCTTGAGAGTCCCTTATACTGCAAGGAGATCCAACCAGTCCATTCTAAAGGAGATCAATCCTGGATGTTCATTGGAGGGACTGATGCTAAAGCTGAAACTCCAATACTTTGGCCACCTCATGAGACGAGTTGACTCACTGGAAAAGACTCTGATGCTGGGAAAGGTTGGGGGCGGGAGGAGAAGGGGACGACGGAGAATGAGATGGCTGGATGGCATCACCGACTCTGTGGACATGAGTTTGAGTGTACTCCGGGAGTTGGTGATGGACAGGGAGGCCTGGCGTGCTGTGATTCATGGGGTCGCGGAGAGTCGGACACGACTGAGCGACTGAACTGAACTGAACTGAACTGAAGAGTGTCTGGTCCCATCACTTCCTGGGAAATAGATAGGGAAACAGTGGAAACAGTGTCAGACTTTATTTTGGGGGGCTCCAAAATCACTGCAGATGGTGATTGCAGCCATGAAATTAAAAGACGCTTACTCCTTGGAAGGACAGCTATGACCAACCTAGATAGCATATTAAAAAGCAGAGACATTACTTTACCAACCAAGGTCCGTCTAGTCAAGGCTATGGTTTTTCCAGTGGTCATGTATGGATGTGAGAGTTGGACTGTGAAGAAGGCTGATTGCCAAAGAATTGATGCTTTTTGAACTGTGGTGTTGGAGAAGATTCTTGAGAGTCCCTTGGACTGCAAGGAGATCCAACCAGTCCATTCTAAAGGAGATCAATCCTGGGTGTTCATTGGAAGGACTGATGCTAAAGCTGAAACTCCAATACTTTGGCCACCTCATGCGAAGAGTTGACTCACTGGAAAAGACTCTGATGCTGGGAGGGATTGCGGGCGGGAGGAGAAGAGGACGACAGAGAATGAGATGGCTGGGTGACATTACCAGCTCGATGGACATGAGTTTGAGTGAACTCTGGGAGTTGGTGATGGACAGGGAGGCCTGGTGTGCTGTGATTCGTGGGGTCGCGGAGAGTCGGACACGACTGAGCGACTGAACTGAAGAGTGTCATAGTCAGCTCTGTGCTCACATAGTCTGGCACATACTTGGCGCATTGTGTTTAACCTTTGCCTGTAAGATTGAAGTGAGCCACTGCTAATGGTGACTAAAGAAAGCATTTCAGAATGTCTTTATTATATAAGAAAGGCACTGTGATACAGGAGAAAGACTTCTTACTAGGAAATGGGTGATCTGAATTTAAGTATTAATCCTGCTACTTCTTACCTCTGTATCCAAATTTTGAAGAACCTCAATTTCATCATCTGCAAGATGGTAATCATACCAATCCTATCATTCATCACCTGACTGCTATGAGAATTGAATGGGAAAAGGTAGGTAAAAATTGATATAAAAATACAAGTTCTTTTAAACTGCTACTTGGAATGATATTGAAACTAATTGTTAGGTATTTTAAATGCATTTTCAGGTTTTATTTAGTAGGATTCAAGCATGAATCTACTTCAGTCAGTTCAGTTCAGTTCAGTCGCTCAGTCGTGTCCGAATCTCTGTGACCCCATGAATCACAGCACGCCAGGCCTCCCTGTCTATCACCAACTCCCGGAGTTCACTCAAACTCATGTCCACAGAGTCGGTGATGCCATCCAGCCATCTCATTCTCCGTCGTCCCCTTCTCCTCCCGCCCCCAACCTTTCCCAGCATCAGAGTCTTTTCCAGTGAGTCCACTCGTCGCATGAGGTGGCCAAAGTATTGCAGTTTCAGCTTTAGCATCAGTCCCTCCAATGAACACCCAGGATTGATCTCCTTTAGAATGGACTGGTTGGATCTCCTTGCAGTATAAGGGACTCTCAAGAGTCTTCTCCAACACCACAGTTCAAAAGCATCGATTCTTCGGCGATCAGCTTTCTTCACAGTCCAACTCTCACATCCATACATGACCACGGGAAAAACCATTGCCTTGACTAGACGGACCTTGGTCGGCAAAGTAATGTCTCTGCTTTTTAATATACTATCAAGGTTGGTCATAACTTTCCTTCCAAGGAGCAAGCGTCTTTTAATTTCATGGCTGCAATCAGCATCTGCAGTGATTTTGGAGCCCAAAAAAATAAAGTCTGACACTGTTTCCACTGTTTTTCCATCTATTTCCCATGAAGTGATGGGACCAGATACCATGATCTTTGTTTTCTGAATGTTGAGCTTCAAGCCAACCTTTTCACTCTCCTCTTTCACTTTCATCAAGAGGCTTTTGAGTTCCTCTTCACTTTCTGCCATAAGGGTGGTGTCATCTGCGTATCTGAGGTTATTGATATTTCTCCTAGCAATCTTGATTCCAGCTTGTGCTTCTTCCAGCCCAGCGTTCCTCATGATGTACTCTGCATAGAAGTTAAATAAGCAAGGTGACAATATACAACTTTGACGTACACCTTTTCCTATTTGGAACCAGTCTGTTGTTCCATGTACAGTTCTAACTGTTGCTTCCTGACCTGCATACAGGTTTCTCAAGAGGCAGGTCAGGTGGTCTGGGATTCCCATCTCTTTCAGAATGTTCCACAGTTTATTGTGATCCACACAGTCAAAGGCTTTGGCATAGTCAATGAAGCAGAAATAGATGTTTTTCTGAAACTCTCTTGCTTTCTCCATGATCCAGCGGATGTTGGCAATTTGATCTCTGGTGCCTCTGCCTTTTCTAAAACCTGCTTGAACATCTGGGAGTTCACGGTTTACATACTGCTGAAGCCTGGCTTGGAGAATTTTGAGCATGACTTTACTAGCGTGTGAGATGAGTGCAATTGTGCGGTAGTTTGAGCATTCTTTGGCATTGCCTTTCTTTGGGATTGGAATGAAGACTGACCTCTTCCAGTCCTGTGGCCAGCGCTGAGTTTTCCAAATCTGCTGGCATATTGAGTGCAGCACTTTCACAGCATCATCTTTGAAGACTTGAAATAGCTCAACTGGAATTCCATCACCTCCACTAGCTTTGTTTGTAGTGATGCTTTCTAAGGCCCACTTGACTTCACATTCCAAGATGTCTGGCTCTAGGTCAGTGATCATGTTATTGTGACTATCTTGGTCGTGAAGATCTTTTTTGTACAGTTCTTCTGTGTATTCCTGCCACCTCTTCTTAATATCTTCTGCTTCTGTTAGGTCCATACCATTTCTGTCCTTTATCGAGCCCATCTTTGCATGAAATGTTCCCTTGGAATCTCTAATTTTCTTGAAGAGGTCTCTTGTTTTTCCTATTCTGTTGTTTTCCTCTATTTCTTTGCATTGATCACTGAGGAAGTCTTTCTTATCTCTCCTTGCTATTCTTTGGAACTCTGCATTCAGATGCTTATGTCTTTCCTTTTCTCCTTTGCTTTTCGCCTCTCTTCTTTTCACAGCTATTTGTAAGGCCTCCTCAGACAGCCATTTCACTCTTTTGCATTTCTTTTCCATGGGGATGGTCTTGGTCCCTGTCTCCTGTACAATGTCACGAACCTCCGTCCAGAGTTCATCAGGCACTCTATCAATCAGATCTAGTCCCTTAAATCTATTTCTCACTTCCACTGTATAATCATAAGGGATTTGATTGAGGTCATATCTGAATGGTCTAGTGGTTTTCCCTACTTTCTTCAATTTAAGTCTGAATTTGGCAATAAGGAGTTCATGATCTGAGCCACAGTCAGCTCCTGGTCTTGTTTTCGCTAACTGTATACAGCTTCTCCATCTTTGGTTGCAAAGAATATAATCAATCTGATTTCGGTGTTGATCATCTGGTGATGTCCACGTGTAGAGTCTTCTCTTGTGTTGTTGGAAGAGGGTGTTGAATCTACTTATAATGTGTTTATTTCAATATATCACTAGTATATATTAACCATAATACTGTCTTTGCTTACAATTCCTTCTCCCAATATTACCAAAGTCTGCAAATGAATGGAATGACAGCAAATGGCAAATTGTGCCTTGTATGGTCAACACTATGAGTTGTCTCCCTAAGAGCCATCCATCCTTTCTCCTATCTCGGTTAATAGAGCCCAAGTTTTATTCATATATCTGTGTGTAGACACACATTGTTAGCCCCCTATTTCAGGGATAAATATTAAGTTTTCAAAGCCAATCAGAATAACCCCATTTCTTTTGCCAGTAACTGATTAAGTGAAGGGCATGTAGCTCAATTAGGATTGTTGAATGCATAATAATAAAAACTTACTGAGCACTTATTGTATGCCAGGCACTTTTTAAAGTACTTTATTAATGATAATTCCAACAACAGACCCCATGAGGTAAGTTGTATGAGTATATAAGTTTTGAAGTTCAGAAAACTGAGAGCTAGAGAGGCTTAAGGAAGTATAAAATTAGAACTAGAATACAAACCCAGACTGTGTGGCTCATTATCCATGATCTTTGCTATTATGTGATACTGAGGTGGGAGTCTGCTGATAGTTTTCTTCTGATAGTTTCCAGGATGCATGGAAAAGGTATCCTCAATAACAACAAAAAGATACTAAACAGGATATGCCCTACTTCCTTCTGCTAGACAGCTAATGATTGCATGTGATGCCCAGAGTACTGGCAGCCATATTGTGACAATGAGGAAGCTAAGCAGATACGATAAGAATGGCAGAGTAAAAAGATGGAAAAAATCCTGGGTCTTTGATATTGTGTTGAAGCACTGATTTTACAAACTCTGAAGCTTGCCTACTTGAGCAATTCTTATGCGATAAAATATTTTCATCTTTGTCAAAACAGTTTTGATTTGGAGTCATCTATTACTTGCAGCTTAACACATGCCTTCTGAATTAACACAGACGTGCTATTAGGTGTGGTATGTCCAACCGAAGTGATTGACTTGACTTTGAAGTAGTAGTTTACTATCACTGGAAATATGTTAAGGATGCTGAAAGGAAATTACAACTTTGAAAGAATAGGTTAGACAAATTGATCCAAGATGTCTTCCAATTCTAGGTTGCTGATTTCAATGAAATTCTGGTTTTTCTCTAACAAGCAGAGTTAGTAAGATGAAAAGTGTTAAAAATACAATTGAACAACTTTTGGGGAAAAATGTAAATATTTAGAAGATAAAAGAAGAAAAAGTAAATTACTGGAAATGCAGACAGAACCAATGGTTCAGTCAAAGAAATAAAAAATAACTTGGAGATTCAGGATAAGCCAAACTTAATTTGGGGACTTGCTTCCTCAGTTACATTCTTAAAAATTAAGCAAACAAAATTCCTAGTTCTACATCAGCTACCTACACACTTCTCTTTTCCTTTTGCCTCTGGCTTCTAGAAGAAGAACGTGAGGCCTCTTTCCTAATTTCTCTCAAAATCCTTGTTCCTTGGCTCCTACTCCCCCACTGAACTGGAACTCCTCAAGCAGCGGTCACTAATAATTGCTTAACTTGCAAATCCTAGGTGGGTTTTCGGCTCTTGACTCATCCAACTTCTTTGTTGTGTTTGGCCTCAACTTTTACTTCTTGCTTCACCTTTCATCATCTCTCTCTGAATAACCTCACTGTCTCCCATTTACACAGGCCCATTCTATTTCACCAGCCCAGAGTTTTCTCTTAACTGGAAACTTCCTATTTACAACTGTCTCTTTAGACAGCTTCTGTATACGCCCAGGAAACAGGAGTCATCTTGGTTCCTCTGTCTTTCTCTGCCTTCACATTTCTTACCTATCTTGTCAATTCAAACACCAAAACATGTGCTTCATTTGTCTCTGATCCATTTCTATTGCCCAGCTCCAGATCTTTGTCTCTCATATAGGCTTCCAAATGGCCTGCCCTTAAATTCCATGCAGACCACCAGCATAATAAATCTGAAGTACAGGACTGATGGTACTTTTTCACTTCAGATGATTCCTCATGGGTTTAGGTGATTATTACCTTCAGAATAACACCCATTTTTCTTAAGATATTGCTACAACTAGCCCTATCCCACTGGCTGAGTCTCAGCTCCAGCTATCCCCTCCATGTACCCTGTGGATTACTTTTGTGAGATGGCCTGGTTTTCCATCTCTGTGCTGTGCATTCATGCTGTTTCTTTGAGTGAATTGTTTCCATCTACCATTCCTTGACCTGCAAACATATTATATCTCAAGGTGTACCTCAGATTACACTTCTTCCTTCTTTATCTTACTCACCACCAGGAAGTCTTTAAGCTTTCTATCTGTTTCTATAAACATGCCACCACCCAAGCATGCTTGGATAATGCAATGTGTCATCACCCCAAGCTTCATAGAAGTGCCCAAAGCCTGAGGATCTAATTGCAGCTTAGCTAACGTGTCCTTTTCTGCACATCTTTTGATCTGAGACCAGAGAGCTGGCATTCAATCTCTCTGCCATTCAAGGTAGGGGGAAAATGATTATTATACAAAGAAACAAACTTATCCCAGTCTCATATTCCTGTAAATGGTATAATCAATGAAACAACTATGTAAAATTTTTTTTAAGAAAAAGTTGTGGCCCAACAATTTTATACCTAACACATTTTTGAAAGTGTGTATAAGAATCTCAGAAATCTGAGGGCTAAAATTAAAATGTCACCCATATGTCTGTCCTGAAAAGTTCAAGAGAAGAAATGAAACTATAAGAACTCAGGACTTGAAAAGTTTAGTCATCAAGGAAAAACTGTAATCCAGGGTTATAATTTTTAAATCAAAATTGAACACAAATATTAAATTATCTTGATAGAGAAGATGAATTAAAATATTGACTTAATAACATTGATCTGACTATAAAGCCACAGAAGACAAAACAAAACAGAAGACTAAGTTATTCACATTAACTTTATGATTAAGCATTTTATGAAGTTCTGACCAATGCATTTAGAAATGCATAAGAAAAACAAATGGAGCACAAATGAGAAAATTATTATGGCACTCTTAAATGTTATTATTTATGTGAAAAACCCCAAAGAATCATTTCAATAAAGCTCAGTAAGCTTTATGTGAAATAAATGTACATGTTAAGTATACAAACTCCAGGAGTTTTTCCTGTGTATAAGCAATAACTGATTAGAAAATGTAATAGAGAAATAAACTATAGTAGCTATAACACTTGGTGGTAAAAATTAAAGAAAAGATAGTTCCTTACTAGAGGATATAAAGCAAAGGTAATACTAGGCATGCAAAAGTCAGTCACACAAAAAAATCATTAATAACAGTAAATAAAGAATTACATATAGGAGCTAACAACAACAACACAAATCTACCCAAAAGGAAACTATTTCCAGAAGACTGTCAACTTCTACAGAAGAGGATAATGACTATAATAAATGGAGAAACAGGAAAACTTAGCCTTAGAAAAATGTCAATACCTCCTCAAATAATCCTTAAACTTAATGAAATACGATCATTCTCAATACTTTTTTTTTCTGAAACTTCATGATGTAAGGCTCACATAAAACCAAAACAAAACAACAAACAAAAATTTTGAGAGTTTAGAATAATGAGGGGTGGCTTGACACTAAGCTATCAAAATGTGTAACAAATCTACAGTAATCAAAATAATATGGCACTGATGTTATCTTCTAACTCTGATTTTTTTTTTCTTCTTTCCCTTCTGTAATCCTGACCTGCTTAAAAGCATCCTTTTCTATGAAACTTTCTTGGACTACCCAACCTGGAAGTCATTTCCCATAACACATCTGCCCTTCTTTTTGGTCATTGATATCGTTTTCTTGGCTATGTAGCAAAATTTTACATGCCTTTTCTCCCACAAAGTTTACATTCCTTTGTTTTTATCATCTTTGTCCTAATATGTTTTTACCTATAAGATGCAAAAAGTAGTTTTCAGTAACAGTAATGGTAGAGGGCAATGTGAGATTTAATAATACAATGATGCCATAGCTTCAAGATTAGATCTGAGGACCACCAATAGCAGCAGTACCTAGGAACTTAGAAATGCAGGATTGCAGTCCCCACCCAGATATATGGAATCCAAAGCTGCATTTTAGCATGATCCTAAGGAAATGGCAACCCACTCCGCTGTTCTTGCCTGGAGAATCCCAGGGACGGGGGAGCCTGGTAGGCTTCCATCTGTAGGGTCGCACAGAGTCGGACAAGACTGAAGCGACTTAGCAGCAGCAGCAGCAAGGTGATTTATGTGCACATTAAATTTTGAGGTGCACTGCCCTAAAGAATTTCATGGAATAAAAAATTTCATAACTCTTCTGAAGCAATCAAACATAGTTGGCTATCTTCCTGTGCTACAAGCAAGTAGAATTATTCAAATCTTATACTTCCTTGATAGGCAAAAATTTAGTGACACCATAAAGTGCATGAGAAATGTGGGTTCAGAGACTAGGATAAAACTAATGATAAAAGCAGACTCAAGGGGCATGTACAGGGACATTATGAAGAGGGTGGTTCACAATCTGGAAATGATTTGATGCCTTTTCACTTCTCCTACGTGTGTTAGTCGCTCAGTCGTGTCGGACTCTTTGCGACCCCATGGACCACAGCCCACCAAGCTCCTCGGTCCATGGAATTCTCCAGGAAAGAATACTAAAGTGGGTTGCCATTTCCTTCTCCATTCACTTCTCCTGTTGGGCTTTCTAATTTCTCTAAGTCTGATCTCCCTACTAAAATATTTCTTTATTATCACTTGCTTCATCTACATTTTAACCTGGGCAACCTAAATCTCACCTCCAGCTAATTATCTTCTTAAACAAAACTAATTCTCCCCTATGAGGTCCCCCCACCATATCAACCTAAGCCACAGCCCCCAGATTATCCACTAGAAGGTAAGTCCCCAGCAGCAAAGAGTATAGCTGCCTGGTTCACTTGTTATATCTATAGACAACAGAACAGGACCAAGTATACAGCAAGCCTTCAGCAACTGAGCAGTAAACAGATGAATCTAAGCAAAACAAATTGCATAACCTTTATTATTCCAGGTCCTTCCACCTGGAATAATACCTGTAATGATTTACAATCAGTGACCACATCTCCTTGGAACAGTGCTTATTTTCCCTTATAAGTTCCTTTTCATCTAATTTCATAGTATCACTACCGTCTGGACTGCCATAGTAAAATCTGAGAAACCCTCCCTGCCTCCTTTCTCTGGTTCTCTAATCTACCTCCAAGCAACCTTTTTATAGTCTTCTCTTACCCAAAGTATTAAATCCAAATATTTAACACTGGCATTGAATTTTTTGAGTCCAAACCCAAGTTTCTTTGGACTTTGTTTCGTGACTTCCTAAAGGAAACCTTCCTTTTTAGCAAGGATGATCTACTCATGCTTCTTTAGGGTGCATTTCCTGATGGGATCTATTTTCCTCAAATAAAATGTCTTTACCTATCATCTTTACCTATCAAAGTCTACCCATTCCTCAGGAGATGGCTCATTCCACTGTCTCAATGAAACCTAGTACCTGACCACTCTAATCCAGGATCCATAATGGACCCATTCTGGGGGTGTCAGTGATCTCTCCTCTGTACTCTCATAATGGGTATCACCTATAAATGCCCATCACTTACTATGCGTATTCCTTTGAATGTAAATCTTTCTGCATATATGTGGCACATATGGGTAAATAAAGAGAACAGTTTAGGGTGGCCTGAAATTAAAGCCTGTGTTTACCACATAGTAGCATTGGGAATGTCCTTCCCTCTCTGGTTCTCAGTGTCTCCATCTGTAAGAGTGCCTACTTTGCAGGACTGAGATATGAACATAAATCATATACTTTAAAATCCTCTTAGCAGGGTGTCTGGAACACAAAGAGTATTCAACAATATTGGTATCTCAGTGTTCAACAATATTGGTATCTCAGTATTCAGCAATACTGGTATCTCTTCCCAGAACCCCTTCCTTACAGTTGAAGCTAACTTATATTTTTTTATGGAAGATGCCCTGGAGAAGGAAATGGCAAACCACTTCAGTATTCTTGCCTGGAAAATTCCATGGACAGAGGAGCCTGGAGGGCAACAGTCCTTGGGGCACCGAAGAGTCTAACACGACTGAGTGACTAACACTTTACTACTGAGTTGGCCAAAACGTTCATTCAAGTTTTTTGGAAAATGTTATGTCTGCATGTGTGCTAATTCACTTCAGTCATGTCTGACTCCTTGCAATCCTATGGACCATATAGCCCTCCAGGCTTCTCTGTCCATGGCATTCTCCGAGCATGAATGGAGTGGGTTGCCTTGCCCTCCTCCGGGGGATCTTTCTGACCCAGGGATCAAACCCGTGTCTCTTACATCTCCTGCATTGGCAGGCAGGGTTGTTTTATTTTTTTACCACTAGTGCCACCTGGGAAGCCCCATAAGATGTTATGGAAAACCCCAAAACTTTTGGCCAACCCAATGTTTCAGTACATCAAAATATTTATTTATTCATTGGTGAGTTGGCAAAGGTTATTCATAGATATCAATACAGACTGGAGGATTTCAGGAGCAAAATTTTCTATTTCTTTTGGACCAGACACTAAATACTCCTCTATAAAAGAAAAGTATTAGGGAATATGTGAAAGAGAAAGAGAATATGATTTTGGTCCTGTCTTAGATTACTTACTCTGTCTTTGATAACATATCTTGTAAGGGAATTGGGTTTTGCCATTACAACTATCCTGAGAAAGGGAGTATGTTTTAAAGCAACTGCCCTGTGTAGCCTTGGATGAGGCTTAACCTCTGTCAGTCTCTCTCCTCATTTAAAGCTGAGAATTGACCTGATGCCCCTTGTTGTCCCTTGGATACTCTGAGGACAGAGTTGCTTTGCTGTAGAATACTGAGATTACATTATCTCCTTTATCTTTCATCTGTGAAGCAACACTAAGAAACAGCCTTCATTTAAATAACAAATCTTTATAAGATTTATTTCACTTTATAGAAGAACAATGCTACCAACAATTCTACCAACCTGAGATAATAGATGTAATTCAATTATTATTAAACCCCTAAATTTCATAGTCATTCTGCAAAAGTATGATGCCTTATATTTACCAATAAGTGATGACAATGCTTAGTCTGACTTACTTAGGGAAAAGGAAAATTATTATGTACTGTTTGAGCAACTTACTCAAAATTAACTATTAGTGTAGTGGTCAAAATAAAGACAGCCCATGGATTTCCTAATTCCTATTTCTTAATTTTACTAAACACTGCATATAATCTTTGAGTCTGAATTAGAATTGTTTTAATATGACAGTTATCAAATATGGCAGGGTTCAAGTGGAATACTATCACTTTTTACCCAGCAGTACAAAAAACAATATTTTCTATTGGTCTTATGCATGCCCTGACATGACAGATGATACCATGCTTAAAATTCACACACACACACACACACATTCTTCCAGCAAATTAACATCTGTGCTCTAGATGGCACAAGATATGAGGGCGTGTTATACTTGCCTTTGTGTAGATCAGTTGGTATTTAGGGTTGGAGAGAAATCCACTGATATTTACTTCCCATCAACCTAATTTCTTTGTTTAAGAGTCTGTGAAAGGCCAGCTTAAGGTCACCCTGTGGCCATAGGTTTCCATTCGGCAACCCATGGGTGGGAGCTGCAGTCACCTGTCGAAGCCGGAGTCCCCAGGCTTCAGCTGGGACCTGCTGAACAAGCTGCAGGGTATGTGTGGGCCGTCACAGAGTCTGCAGCCCCCAAGTTCACTAGCACTATTTCAGGAGCTGGGCATCCCATTGACCCAGAAACCTTGGTCACTGTCATCTCAGGAAAGGCTGGATCTTCCTTTCTCATCTCCTCTGTCTCTAGAAGAATTCAGGTGTGACTTCATAGAGGAGATCAGGGCCGTATGCTCTGCCTACACTGGACTGCCTGGGCCGGCATCTGCCCATTGATGGCTGCCTTAGTATTGCACAAGGTGACAGTGTCCATGTGACACAGGAACACTGCAGGGCACCTGTGTCACAGAGCCAGGGGGCATGTCGGATGCCCCTCTGAGAGACTGGGGGTCTGCCTGGGATTGCTGTCTCCCACATCAGAAGTTCTCAGCAAGCTGCTTGGAGCTGGTCATACAGGGTCCTAGGTGTTGATAGTTATCAGTGGATGAGCCTCTTCTGGCAACAGCCAACCTCGGGGCAGCAGAGGGGCTGGTACTCTTAGGGGATGAGGCATGACATCAGTTGTGTCTGTCTGCAAATCAAGGCTGGTACTGCCCAAATGGGTTTACAGGAATTTGAGGGTACTCTTCTCCTTTATCTGAAAGACACAGGGCTTTATCTGAAAGACACATTGGAAAGGGTTTCCTTTTTAAGGGCACCATTGAAAGGCTTCTGTTTGTTTTCACTCACTTTACTTGGACCAGATTCCTAGCAGGTATGAATGAAACCTGAGGTCAAGGACCAGACACATCTGTTAGACTTGGACCATGTGCCCTCAGCCTCATGACAAAACCTGGTTATAGAGGCTAGAAGCACCCCCACATTCATGAGACCCTTGCCTGTCAGGGTGTACATTTATCTTAGAACCAATCAGGATAATTTTTGAATAGATAAAAATACTGTCTCTGTTGCTAGAGATGCCTGGATCAGAATGTAGGAAAGAGGAGTGCAGTCCATCTTATATCATTCCCTTCTGCAGTGAAGGATCAGATCATCAATGTGCTTAAGGAAACAGTGACTCAGCAAATTTCTCTCTCCTATCCTGTGCTGTGGATGGTGACTGCAGCCATGAAATTAAAAGACATTGACTCCTTGGAAGGCAAGCAATGACAAACCCAGACAGCACATAAAAAGCAGAGACATCATTATGCTGATGAAGGTCCATGTAGTCAAAGCTATGGTTTTTCCAGTAGTCATGCATGGATATGAGAGTTGGACCATAAAGAAGGCTGAGCGCTCAAGAATTGATGCTTTCAAATTGTAGTGCTGAAGAAGATATTTGAGAGTCCTTGGACTGCAGGGATATCAAACCAGTCAATCCTAAAGGAAAAAACACCCTGAATATTCATTGGAAGGACTGATGCTGAAGCTGAAGCTCGAAGACTTTGGCTACCTGATGCGAAGAGCTGACTCACTGGAAAAGACTCTGATGCTGGGAAAGATTGAAGGCAGGAGGAGAAGGGGATGATAGAGAATGAGATGCTTGGATGATATCACCAACTCGACGGACGTGAATTTGAGCAAACTCTGGGAGATAGTGAAGAACAGAAGAGCCTGGCGTGCTGAAGTCCATGGGTCACAAAGAATTGGACACAGCTCAGTGACAGAACAAGAACATCCTGTGGTGGGCACAGTGGCAAATGATGAAAGAGGGACAGGGAAGACTTCAGCCTCATCACAGGTGTTAGCCCTCCTCTGGTCAGCATTCTCTCTCCCTCATCACCCTCTTTCTTCTGCCGAAGTTATCACACTGGATCAGTAGATCCCAAAGTTATGTACGACCCTTCCTTGGGCTGGACACTCATCTGGCCAGAGAAACTAACAGGCTAGGAAATCCAGCTGGGCCTGGTTGTATTTTGCCCGTGTCTGTTACAGCATATGGTGCATTCACTTGAAGTGAGTGACAGAGCTATTTAATGTTACAGTTTGTTTGTCTGATGCCCCCACCCAAATACCACACATAGTGTCATGTGCTAACACAAAAAGACATTGGCAACAGTCTCAACTTGGTTAACAATTCATGATTTATAAGAAGAACACTGACAAATTGGATTTGAATGCCACAGTTCCCAGGATGGCAGAAAAGGCTGGGAGCATTTGGAGACATACATGGGCTTCCCTGGTGGCTCAGGTGGTAAAGAATCCACCTGCAATCCAGGAGACCTGGGTTCAATCCCTGGGTTTGGAAGATCCCCTGGAGGAGGGAATGGCTACCCACTCCATTATTCTTGCCTGGAGAAGCCTCATGGACAGAGGAACCTGGTGGGCTACAGTCCATAGGGTCGCAAAGAGTTTGACATGACTGAGTGGCTTTGACTTTCATACCCCTTAATAAGCTCCATCATCTTATTCAGGAAGAAATGGAGGCATAAAGATGAAGTGACCCCCCCTCCCACAAGGACTCACACAGCCACTTAGGACGAGGACTAGAGCTAGAACTTAGCCCCCACCTGCATTCCAACCGTGGGCTCTTCCAGCCCAAACTGTTGCCATATATTCGGTTTTACCGCAGCTTCAAAAATCTGGCCCCTCAAAACCTTTTCTGATATTGGACTTCTGAGCCTAAAAAGGTTTAATGTACACTTTTGGGAAGGGAGAGCCACAAGCTGTCTAAGTGGTTTGATTCAGTTCGCCAATATTTACACCGTAGGATAATCTGCATTAACTTCATAAATAATGTAAATTCCTCCAAAGTGAGTTAACTGTGAACTACGTGGTCTTTGAAAAAAAAAAATCCTTGCCACCACCCTGGCAGAGTTAACAACACCATGGAGGGCCGAAGGTAACCCTGGGTTATAGTCACCACTATTGACCATCCTAAATGTGACTATTTTTAAAATACTGTATGCCTCGTTAAGCTGTGCTCTGAAAATGAGAAATTTGCTTTAACTGCATTGTTTTGAATTGCTGAGAGAAGAATCTATCAACCACAAGGTGCCCTGCTGCTGAACTCAGCCAAAAAGCTGTTAATAACTCCAGCAGATGTTTCAGCTTTTGAGGCCAATAGACTGCCTCCCTCCCTCCCCGCCCTCCCCTTTTCAGAATGCGATGCCAATAGGACTGAACTCTGCTGTCTGTGGTTGCCGCCACCGGGGCCAGTGGGCCCGCTGCTGCTGAGGAATGATTCTTTCAACAACCAGTGGCAACAGAACCTCAGCCCTTTAAGGTCAGAACATTGTTTCTTTTTACCATCAGAAGTCTAAATCTTTGGAGGTGGAAATGAAGGAAGGGCACAGAATTGGTATTTCTGGTTGGTTTTGCCTGCCTTCATGGCCAGTCATCTTGTTTGGCTTGTTGTGGTTTATCCCAGCCCTAAATGTCTGTCTCGCAGACTAATCAGCATGTTGGCTTGCTGGGTGGAGGGTCACTCATACACGAGGGTCCCTCTGGTTCTGGAGCGAGGACGTTGGGTTGGCAGCTTTATGAAGGAGGCCTCAATGTGTTACTCAGTTTTGTGGGTTTGTCTGTCTGATACGTGAGGCTCATGAAGCCCTGACCCGAGCAGTCCTGCAATATTAGGAGTGTATATTATAAATGCAGCTGCATCCCTGTGAGACCGGTAGAATATGAGGGCATGCAGGGCCCCCACAGGCCTAGGTGGGGATATGTCAACATCTCTGGACCGAGATAAACCTGACATCTTAACCTGAAACTAAATGTATGCTCCAAAGCATTCCAAATGAGAAGAAAATTGGAAAATAAGAGGAAAGGGAAGATCATACTCCCTCCCCTCTCCCTGATCCCCACCCCCACCATCACCACCTCCCACTCACTTATTTGAAAGAAAGTGCTTTAAGGCACCCCAGTGGCAGCAGGGTGACCAAGAAAACGCAGGTGCACCACATTTATGGAATATCACATTGGCGAGGAGCTCATCTGAACTGCATGTCTACACACATCATCATGCAGAGAATTGCCGTTTCCAAGAGGGGAAGAATTGAGAGGCAGAATTAAGTTCATAAATATTTTGTTTTCTTATTTTGGTGTAACACAAAGGCAGACTATCCAAGACTCTGTGGACCTCTACTGTCAGCTTCAACATTTGCCAACCACAGTAATTCAACCCCAAAATCTCTGCTCTCTGCCACACTGGCTATAAAAAGTAAGTACTTTCTCCCTGGTGCCACTGTCCCCATACTGTTTACATCTTCTCAGCACTGTGTATTTCTCTTTCTCAGGGAAAGCTCAGGAATATGATATAAGGTTTAAAAAAAAAACTGGATAAAGTAATAGATTCCACTGTGACTTGGTCTACATCCTTTTTGGTACACTTGCAGAGTGCTCATTAATGTGAATGGAATTTGCACATACGTATTGAAGGGAAAGCATTGTTGCCCATGCCTACGTATTTATTTTCTTATCAGACCAAGCTCAACACTGTACAACTGGGAGTCCAATGGCATCTTTTTTTTTTTTTTTAATTCTGAAGCATGAGTAACTCAGGTTAAAAATTATTCACTCTGAAATGTGGTGTTCCCACCAGCAAATGAGATGAGCATTCCTGCTTAGACAAATATGATTCCAAGAAGCCAATACCAGACAAGGACTCTTTAGTAAAATAAGCAACCAATGTGGTAATAATAAGATAGTTAAAAGAAAAACCCAAAAAACTCCCTACTGAATCAGTAGAAAATACATTCTCATTATTTTTTAAAAATTCCATATTAATCTACCCATATGCATCTCCAGAGGGTTAAAAGCACAACATGAGGAAAAGAGAATCAAAAATAATCATGGTTGAGTTGAGATTCAGACCTGCCAGCAGTGAATATTGGTAAAAGGCATTACTGAACTATATAGAGATATCTGACGCCCGTTTAAATCCAGGCCATATACTTCATTAGGTCTTGAACTTTACCTGGAATCTTCCACTGCAAGAGATGATTTCCAAGCTATTTTGTTCTTGATTATTTCCAGTCCAAGTAAAATGGACAATTAAAAAGAAAAAAGATGTTTCTATACTATTTCCATGATGGATGTTCATGACCAAAATAACTCTACCATCTGATGTATTTCACAGTTTTAAGTTAAAACAGACCTGGTATAATATGCTTGTACATCTGGCTCAGGTGCTTCGGTTGCCATATGTTTGTGAAATAATCCAAGGAGATGTTACAATTGCACGTTCCCCTTGGGACCTGAATAAAATGTGCCCACAAAGAGTTACCTAATTATTCATTCCTGCCAGCAACATCCTTGCCTAATAATAAGGGGGTGCTTAAAATGAGACAATAGTGCTTTCAGTCTTGAGAGATGTCAGTGCCACTTATTGTTTCAAAAACAGAAAGTCTTTTGCATTTTTTTAAAACAAGAAAAAATATCCTTGGCCTTTAAAGCAAATAAAATACTCTGCAGGTGGCATATTTGGTATTCTTATGGGAGTAAATTCTGTCATGCTGATCAAGGCAAGCGTTCCCCCCAAATCACTGGCTGAAAGCCCATGGAGCCCCAATGGAAATTAGTGACCCCAAGATTGATGGTCCCTAAGAATGACTGCTCAGGTAACACTACATGTTTATGGAAAACTTTATAATTGGCAAATTGCTTTCATATATGCTGCCATATTTAATTCTTACAACATTATAAAACATACAAGGCATACCATATTTGGTCTTGCCAGTTGATATACCCTTTCTTCATAGCACTAATTAGCCAGAAAGGTGAGAATTTTTTAAAACTTAAAAAAAGTCTTTTAGTCTCAACCAGTGAGCACTAGTTGCCATAATGCTTAGTTCTCACTTTAGGCCATCGACGATCTGCCTTCTTTCCTCTTTTCCTGCTACTTACAATCCTTTTATTCCATGACTCTCTTTCTTTTTTTAATGATTCTGTTTTGATTCAAAATGAAAATTTTCAGTTTTTTTCAAGGGTTAAAAAAAAGAGGAAATTAGTTTAAGGATTAAAATACAGGCTGACCATGAAGATATAAATTTTAATGTAGGCTAGGATAAAGTTCAAATAAATAAATCATGCTCTAGACCTAGCTTAGTCTGCCATTAAACCAATTTAAAAGAATGTGGCAAAGATGAGGCTATCAACCAGTAATCTTCTATTAGTGTGTTAATTGTATATTGACTGAAGTCACAAATTATGTGGAGAATTGTATTTCCACAGCATTAGGCTAAAAGACCCTACATAGACAGATCAGGTTAGAGGTTCTTTTTCCCTAGAGTGTAAACCTCGGAGTCAAATAGGATACAAGGATGAGAGATAGGGAGGAGACTGGCCTCAGGTTACCCAGTTTGTAAATGGGTGTCAATGCCCAGACATCTGCCTTCAACATGCTTGTTCAAAACAACAGTTTGTTTGTATGTTTATTGAAGTATAGTTGACATACAATGTTATATTACTTTCAAGTACACAACAGGATTTGATGTTTTTATACTTCATTTAAGATTGTCATAAAATATCAGTTGTATTCCCTGTCCTGTATATTACATCCTTGCATCTTATTTATTTTATAAATAGTTATCTGTACCTCTTAATCCTCCACCCCTATCTTGTCCTTCCCTTTGCCTCTCTCCTTACTGGTTACTTGCTTGTTGTCTATAACCATGAGTCTGTTTCTAGTCAAGGTATGGAAGCAACCTAAGATCCATTCACAGATGAATGGATAAAGAAGCTATTTTATATGGATGAAATGAAACACTACCCAGTCAGAAAAAAAGAATAAAATTTACCAATTGCAACAATCTGGATGAACCTGGAGGGTATGCTTGTACTTATTTTATTTATTCTTAGTGAAATAAGCCATACAGAGAAAGACAAATACTGTTTGTTTTCGGTTATATGTGGAATTGAAAAAAGAAAACAAAAGAATATAATAAAATCTTAACAAATTTTGATTGCTCAATATGTGATTTTTTTCTGTATATATATTCCCCATGAGAAGAGACAATTTACTGTAAGGAAGTGACTGAACTGACCGTTAGTCTCTTATTGGGGTGAGGGAAATTAAAAAATAAGTTTGTAGATGTAGCGTTCGTTTTGCTGAAAAACAAAACTCCGCAAAATCGTCCGTGTTCATATATCCTGAGACCAGAAGGAGAAGGCTGTAATAGTTTAAAAAGGTCCATGCATTCTTGGCCTCAGTATATGATGAATCTTAGACGAGTGTCTGCAGAGTCCATGAGACTTGAGGGCTCTATTCTCAGAAGCTGAAACCCATCATCTTTTTTTTGTTCAAATTGAAGTGTAGTTGATGTACCATACTGTGCCAATCTCTGCTGTACAGTGAAATGACTCAGTTTTACATACATGTACATTCTTTTTTTTTAAATACTCTTTCCCATTATGGTTTATCCCGGGAGATTGGATATAGTTCCCTGTGCTGTAAAGGGAAACCTACTGTTTATTCACTCTAAATGTTAAAGTGAATAGTTTGCATCTACCAAGCCCTAATTCCCAGTGCATCTCTCACCCTCCTCCCCGTCCCTTGGCAACCTCAAGTTTATGGGTTTGTTTGTGTTCTGTAGATAGGTTCATTTATCTCGTATTTTAGACGCCACATATCAGTGGCATCATACGGTACCAGTATTTGTCTTTCTGACTTGCTTCACTTAGTATGATAACCTCTAGTTGCGTTCATGTTGCAACAAATGGCATTATTTCATTGTTCTGTATGGCTGAGTAGTATTCCATTGCATGTATATACCACATCTTTATCCATTCATCTGCTAATGAGCATTTAGGGGGTTTGCATTGAAACCCATCTTCTTGAAGGATAGTGCCTCAGCGGAGCATATGCACAGACCTCATCCAATCCCTTTTCCAAGACCTGCTTCAGTTAATTCATTGAAGTAGTTGAACGTGGTCAAGGATATTCACAGTCATGATCTAAAGTTCTTAAAAATAAATACATGTCCTAGTGGTGGTTTGGCAAATGCATTCTTATTAGAGCATAAGTTGTGGTCAGGATACATCCCAGTCTGTCTCAGGTTGTTTGCATTAACCAAGTGGGTGCATGCATGGATGCTCAGTCGCTTCAGTCCTGTCTGACTCTTTGTGACCCTGTGAACTGTAGCCCACCAGGCTCCTCTGTCCATGGGATTCTCCAGGCAAGAATACTGGAGTATTAATAATACTCCAGTATTAATAATACTAATATAATACTAATATATTGTATAATATAATACTAATATATAATATAATAATAATGGAGTATTATTAATAATCCAGTAATAATCTCCCAACCCAGGGACTGAACCCGCATCTCCTGCATTGAAGGCAGATTCTTTACCCAATGAGTCAATTGGAAAGCCCAACCAAGTACATATTACTAATTTTAATTTTGGCAGGGCACGCTTTGAGACTCCCTAGGCAAATTTTTTCTCACTCATTGAAATGATACAGTTTTCAAAAATGTATACATTTTCTTCTTTAACTAAATATTTGTTGAGTACCTACTAGTATACTATATGCTATGCCTACAAAGTTGAGAAAGCAAGTTCCTGCTCTCAAGATATTTGAACAAGTGAAGAATCAGACTTGCAAACAGGCAAATACAATGAGATTTACTAAACTGGGTGATCCACAAAGATGAATGGCAGACTAGGATAACACATTTAAATCTGTCCTGGAAAACTTCCCAGAGGAAGAACAAACATGAATACGTGTTTTCCAGACAGACAAAAGATTTTAAAGTGTATGCTGTGAGTCATGAGAGGCCAATGATCAGTTGTAAGCAAAGGAGTAACATAATCAAATTTTTGTGTTTCAACTCTGAGGCTACTACAAAGAGGAATTGGAAATGGGAATTTCTGGAAACTGAGCAAATGCCAGGAGATGTATTGCAGTAGTTAAGGGACTTGATGGACCTGTTCAAATAGACTGGTGGTTCCACTAGAGATGAGAGCTACAATAGGAGAAAAATAAATTAAAAAATGCATTATTTTGGAATGTGAGAAAGGAGTCAAAGGCTTCCAGACTATTGGCTTGGGTACTGGAGAAAGGGTCTAGAATTCATTAATATGCAAAATAAAGGAGAAAATGCAGGTTTTGTGGAGTAGCAGGAATGAGCATGAAAAGAGGAGCATGTTCAGTTCTGGATGTACTGTGGAATGTCCAAGTGGAATGACTTAGAAAACAGTTTGGAGGAAAACAAGATGGCAGAGGAGTAGGTGGACGTGGAGTACATCTCTCTCCATGGATACATCAGGAATACACCTTCAGACACAAATGTATACAGAACACCAGCTGAGAGGGGACAGGAGGATCTGACTAGTGGAAAAGAATATATAGACCCATGCAGAACTCAGTACGATGAAGGAACTAGGGCGAAAAGCAGGAGTGTTAGTAGCCCTGGACCTGCCCTCAGTGGGTGGGGGAACTGAAGCAGAGGTCCGATCCCCACATCGGGGCAACTGTCTGAGTCAGAGGAGAAACATTTAAGGCTGAGTGAAACAGCTGATCTGTGGCAGCCTAAATGGAATGAGAATCAGACAGTCCTTGCTGCAGCCATACGTACCCCCGACAGGGACACAGATTCCGTGGAAGGCGCAGCAGCTAGGAGCTGGAGTTAAGAGGTTATGGAGCAATCCCAGGGCGAGCGCTGCTGTTGACTGTGAAGAGAGGAATGGAGGGGATGTGAGGGAGGAGATTGTTGTGCAAAAATGCCTGTGGAGGAAAGCCAGGCAGCCATGGAAGCAAGGCGATACTGTTGAGTCACGCACAGGGGATGGAGCCATCACCATTGCCTCTCTCCCCCGACACGCCAGCATTGGCAGCTGAACAATAGAGGGGTTGGCCCATCAAACGCCTGATGCACTGAACTACAGAGTAGGACCCCACCCAGGGTGCCCCTTTAAGTGCCTGATGTGCCAATCTACAGAGTAGGACCCCAGCCAGGGGACCCTCTATGTGTCTGACGCACAGAACAACAGAAAAGGGCCCCAGGCAAGGGAGCCCACAAAGTACCTGAATGGGCAGAGCTACGGAGAAAGGCTGACCAAAGAGGCCTTTTGATCGCCAGCTACAAGAGGCTCAAAAACAAACTCTGATAGCGCCATAACTCCTGTGGCGGAGGCAGTCCGTCACCCTGCACACTTGCCACTGCCAGGGTCCCTGCAAGCCAAGCAGCTGCACCACCTTCATGCTCAACTCTCACTGGGGCAGAGCTGACACAGGCAAAAAACAGTCTTGTGTCTATGCGTGCAGGGTCACTTTGGCAGTGTCCAACTCTTTATGACCCTGTGGACTGTGGCCTGCCAGGCTTCTCTGTCAGGGAGGGAGGTGTTCTCCAGGCAAGATACTGGAGTGTATTGGCCAATACTGGTTGCCATATCCTTCTAGAGCTCTATATTTCCTGCTGCCCTAGCCGCTAACTCCCCTGTGTACCTGGTGCTGCCAGAACCCCTGCGACCCAAGGAGCTGCACCACCTCCACACCTGTCCCTCACAGGGGCAAACCCAAGTCCTCCAGTGCAGCCTCAGAAAGAAACCCCAGTGGACGACCCACATGCCAGAGGTGGAAATAAAACCATAATTAAAACCCAGGGGCAGTGTGACTAGGGAAGAAGATCCAAAACCTTTGTACCAGCTGTACAAAGCTGCGGATTAAATCCACACGATCAACTAGGCAGACTCTATGTCTGTGGAATATATAAGAGATCACTGAGAGCACCCACAAAAGAAAACACACTAATTCTGATAGCTGTGGACATTGGACGCAAGAACACAGAGGAGCAGGACCAGACTAGAACCTGAGCTGCCCCCATAGCAGGTCCAGAGATCAGGACAGTGTTGGAGGGCATTCTAGGGAAATGAGTTGGACTGTGACTCCCAGTGAGGGAAAGGACTCTGACAGCAGTGATACAAGAAAAGCATTTATTATTCTTATGTTTTAACTGCTTCTGTAGATTCTTTTGGATTTTTTTTTCTTTTATCCCCCACCCCCCATCTGTTGTATTTGTTGATTTTATTGGCCCTATGAAATCAAGTTAAGCTTTTGAGTTTGTTTTTTTTTCTTTTTTTCTCAGTCACATACTTTTATTGTTGTTATAAACCTCTGCCTCTACATTGGGCTTTTGCAGTTCTGGGGAGTTTTCCTTTTTCCTTTTCTCCTATATTCTTTCTTCTCCCTTTTTTTCTTTTCTCTTTTTTATAATTTTAACTTATATTTTTTAAAACCTATTATATTTTTTCTATATTTATTCCATTGTTTGCCTTTCCTACTGTTCTTTTCCCCTTACAGATAATCTTTAATGCATAGAAATCTTCTTCATCTATCGCTGTTTAACTTTGCATATCTATTCTTGCTTTCTTTTCT
Source organism: Moschus berezovskii (assembly GCF_049115385.1). Classification (NCBI taxonomy): domain Eukaryota; kingdom Metazoa; phylum Chordata; class Mammalia; order Artiodactyla; family Moschidae; genus Moschus; species Moschus berezovskii. Next base: position 49,656,573 of record NC_142466.1, on the reverse strand, counting down.
TTCTTTCCTTTCCTCTCAATGTATTTCTTGTTTTCATTTCTTTATTCCCCACTTGGCACCTTGCTTTAGTTTTGTTTTCCAATTTGCACTTTAGTTCAGTTCAGTTCAGTTGCTCAGTCGTGTCCAACTCTTTGCCACCCCATGAATCACAGCACGCCAGGCCTCCCTGTCCATCACCAACTCCCAGAGTTCACTCAAACTCATGTCCTTTGAGTCGGTAATGCCATCCAGCCATCTCATTCTCTGTCGTCCCTGTCTCCTCCCGCCCCCAATCCCTCCCAGCATCAGAGTCTTTTCCAGTGAGTCAACTCGTCGCATGAGGTGGCAAAAGTATTGCAGTTTCAGCTTTAGCATCAGTCCTTCCAATGAACACCCAGGATTGATCTCCTTTAGAATGGACTGGTTGGATCTCCTTGCAGTCCAAGGGACTCTCAAGAGTCTTCTCCAGCACCACAGTTCAAAAGCATCGATTCTTCGGCGATCAGCTTTCTTCACAGTCCAACTCTCACATCCATACATGACCACTGGAAAAACCATAGCCTTGACTAGACGGACCTTGTTTGGCAAATAATGCCTCTGCTTTTTAATATGCTATCTAGGTTGGTCATAACTTTCCTTCCAAGGAGTAAGCGTCTTTTAATTTCATGGCTGCAATCAGCATCCGCAGTGATTTTGGAGCCCAAAAAAATAAAGTCTGACACTGCTTCCTCTGTTTCCCCATCTATTTCCCATGAAGTGATGGGACCAGATGCCATGATCTTTGTTTTCTGAATGTTGAGCTTCAAACCAACCTTTTCACTCTCCTCTTTCACTTTCATCAAGAGGCTTTTGAGTTCCTCTTCACTTTCTGCCATAAGGGTGGTGTCAATCTGCATATCTGAGGTTATTGATATTTCTCCTGGCACTCTTGATTCCAGCTTGTGCTTCTTCCAGGCCAGCGTTCCTCATGATGTACTCTGCATATAAGTTAAATAAGCAGGGTGACAATATACAACCTTGATGCACGCCTTTTCCTATTTGGAACCAGTCTGTTGTTCCATGTCCAGTTCTAACTGTTGCTTCCTGACCTGCATACAGGTTTCTCAAGAGGCAGGTCAGGTGGTCTGGTATTCCCATCTCTTTCAGAATGTTCCACAGTTTATTGTGATCCACACAGTCAAAGGCTTTGGCATAGTCAATGAAGCAGAAATAGATGTTTTACTGGAACTCTGTGCTAAACACAAAGAAATAATATTAAAAGTAGCAAGGGAGAAGGAACTGGTAACATACAAGGGAGACCCCATAGGCTTAACAGATGATCTTTCAACAGAAACTCTACATGCCAGAAGGGAATGGCAGGATATATTTAAAGTACTGAAAGGGAAAAATCTACAACCAAGATTACTGTACCCAGCAAAGATCTCACTCAAAATTGATGGAGGAATAAAAAGCTTTTCAGACAAGCAAAAGTTAAGAGAATTCAGTACCACCAAACCAGCCTTACAACAAATGTTAAACAGACTTATACAGTCAAGAAATACAAGAGAAGAAAAGAGATCTACAAAATCAACCCCAAACAATTAAGAAAATGGAAACAGGAACATATATATCAATAATTACTTTCAATGGAAATGGATTAAATGCTCCAACCAAAAGACACAGACTGGCTGAATGGACACAAAAACAAAGCCCGTATATAGTCTGTCTACAAGAAGCCCACTTCAGACCTAAAGACACATACAGATCGAAAGTGAAAGGATGGAAAAATATATTCCATGCAAATGGGAAGCAAAAGAAAGCTGGAATCGCAATCCTTATCAGACAAAATAGACCTTAAAATAAAGAAGATTACAAGAGATAAGGCAGAACACTAGATAATGATCAAGGGATCAATCCAAGAGGAAAACGTAACAGTTGTAAATATCTATGCACCCAACATAGGAGCACCTCAATACATAAGACAAACACTAACTGACATAAAAGGAGAAATTGACAGAACACAATAATAGTAGGAGACTTTACACCCACTCACACCAATGGACAGATCATTAAAACATAAAATTAATAAGGAAACACAAGTCTTAAATGATACATTTAATGAGATGGATCTCATTGATATCTTCAGTGTATTCCCTCCAAATGCAGAAGAATATATCTCCTCTCAAACACACAAGGAACGTTCTCCAGGATAGACCACATCTTGGATCACAAGCCTCAGTAAATTTAAGAAAATTGAAATCATATCAAGCATCTTCTCAGACCACAATGCTTCGAGACTAGATATCAATTACGAGGAAAAAAAGTGTAAGAAACACAAACACATGGAGACTAAACAGTATGTTTCTAAAATAACCAACAGATTCCTGAAGAAATCAAAAGGGAAATAAAAAAAATTGCAGAAACAAATAACAATGAAAACAGGACAACTCAAATCCTATGGGATGCAGCAAAAGCAGTTCTAAGAGGGAAGTTTATAGCAATACAATCCTACCTCAAGAAAAACATGGAATAGACAACCTAACTTTACACCTAAAACAACTGGAAAAAGAAGAACATAAAAACCTGAAATTAGTAGAAGGAAAGAAATAAGATTCAAGCAGAAATAAATGAAAAAGAAATGAAAGAAACAATAGTAAAGATTAATAAAACTAAAAGCTTTGTTCTTTGAGAAGATAAACAAAATTGACAAGTCTTTAGCCAAACTCTTCAAGAAAAAATGAGAGAAGAGTCAAAACAACAAAATTAGAAATGAAAAAGGAGAGGTTACAACAGACAGTGCAGAAATACAAAGGATTATTAGAGACTATTTTGAATAACTATATGGCAATAAAATGCATAACCTGGAAGAAATGGACAGATTCTTATAGAAGTTCAATCTTTCAAGACTGAACCAGAAAGAAATAGAAATTACGAACAACCTGATTACAAGCACTGAAATTACTTTGAAGCTGTGATCAAAAATCTCCCAAAAAACAAAAGTCCAGGACCAGATGGCTTCACAGGAGAATTCTATCAAACATTTAGAGAAGAGCTAATGCTATACTTCTAAAACTCTTTCAAAAAATTGCAGAGGGAGGAACACTTCCAAACTCATTCTGTGAGACCACCGTCACCCTGATACCAAAACCAGACATAAACAACACACAAAAAAAGAAAACTGCAGGCCAATATCAGTGATGAACATAGATGCAAAGATCCTCAACAATTTTAGCAAAATTTTAGCAAACAGAATTCAGCAGCACATCAAAAAGCTCATACACCATGATCAGTTCAGTTCAGTTCAGTTGTTCAGTTGTGTCCGACTCTTTGCGAGGTTATTGATATTTCTCCTGGCAATCTTCATTCCAGCTTGTACTTCTTCCAGCCCAGCGTTCCTCATGATGTACTCTGCATATAAGTTAATCAAAAGGCAAAATGATAGGATACTGAATGAGGAATTCCCCAGGTTGGTAGGTGCCCAGTATGCTACTGGAGATCAGTGGAGAAATAACTCCAGAAAGAATGAAGGGATGGAGCCAAAGCAAAACAATTCCATACACCATGATCAAGTTGGGTTTATTCCAGGAATGTAAAGATTCTTCAATATACACAAATCAATCAATGTGATACATCATATTAACAAACTGAAAGATCAAAACCATATGATCTCAATGAATGCAGAAAAAGCCTTTGACAAAATTCAGCACCCATTTATGATTAAAACTCTTAAAAATTTTAATCTACTTTTGAACCTGCCTCAACATAGTAAAGGCCATATATGATAAGCCTACAGCAAACATTATTCTCAATGGTGAGAAACTAAAAGCATTCCCCCTAAGATCAGGAACAAGACAAGGGTGTCTGCTATCGCTCCTATTGTTCAACATAGTTCTGAAAGTCCTAGCTACAGCAATCAGAGAAGAAAAAGAAATAAAAGGAATCCAGATTAGAAAAGAAGAAATAAAGCTCTCACTGTTTGCAGATGACATGATGCTGTACATAGAAAACCCTAAAGATTGTATCAGAAAATTACTAGAGCTAATCAGTAAATTTAGCAAAGTTGCAGGATTCAAAATCAATACATGGAAATCACTTCCAATTCTATATAATAACAGTGAAAAATCAGAAAGAGAAATTAAGGAATCAATCGCATTCACCATTGCAACAAAATTAAATATCTAGGAATAAACTTACCTAAAGAGACAAAAAACTGTACACAGAAAATTATAAAACTCTGATGTAAGAAATAAAAGATGACATAAACAGATGGAAAGATATTCCATGTTCCTGGGTAGGAAGAATCAATATTGTGAGAATGACTATACTTCCATGTGCAATCTACAGATTCAATGTGATCCCTATCAAATTACCAATGGCATTTTTCACAGAACTAGAACAAAAAATTTCACAATTCATATGGAAACACAAAAGACCCCGAATAGCCAAAGCTGTCTTGAGAAAGAAGAATGGAGCTGGAGGAATCGACCTTCCTGACTTCAGATTATACTACAAAGCTAACAGTCATCAAGACAGTATAGTACTGGCACAGAAACAGAAATATAGGCCAATGGAACAAGATAGAAGCCCAGAAATAAACCCATGCAGCTATGGGTACCTTATTTTTTACAAAGAAGACAAGAATATACAATAAGGCAAAGACAGCCTCTTCATAAATGGTGCTGGGAAAACTGGACAGCTACATGTAAAAGAATGAAACACCATACACAACACCATACACAAAGATAAACTCAAAGTGGATTAAAGACCTAAATGTAAGACCAGAAACTGTAAAACTCTTAGAGAAAAACACAGGCAGAACACTCGATGACATAAATCAAAGCAAGATCCTCTATGACCCGCCTCCTAGAGTAATGGAAATAAAAACAAAAGTAAACAAGTGGGACCTGATTAAACTTAAAAGCTTTTGCACAGCAAAGGAAACTATAAGGTGAAAAGACAATCCTCAGAATGGGAGAAAATAATAGCAAATGAAATAACTGACAAAGGATTAATTTTCAAAATATACAAGCAGCTCAATGCTAGAAAAACAAACAACCCAATCAAAAGTGGGAAAAAGACCTAAACAGACATTTCTCCAAAGAAGACATATAGATGGCTAACAAACACATTAAAAGATGTTCAACATCGCTCGTTATTAGAGAAATGCAAATCAAAACCACAATGAAATATCACCTCACACAGGTCAGAATGACCACCATCAAAAAGTCAACAAACAATAAACGCTGGAGAGGGTGTGGAGAAAAGGGAACGCTCTTGCACTGTTGTTGGGAATGTAAACTGATACAGCCACCATGAAAGACGGTATGGAGATTCCTTAAAAAACTAGGAATAGAACCACCATATGACCCAGCAATCCCACTCCTAGGCATATACCCTGAGGAAACCAGGGTTGGAAAAGACACATGCATCCCATTGTTCATTGCAGCACTATTTACAATAGCTAGAACATGGAAGCAACCTAGATGTCCATCGACAGATGAATAGATAAAGAAGCTGTGGTGCATATACACAAAGGAATATTACTCAGCCATAAAAGCAACACATTTGAGTCAGTTCTGATGAGGTGGATGAACCTAGAACCTATTATACAGAGTGAAGTGAGTCAGAAAGAGATAGATAAATATCTTATTCTAATGCACATATACAGAAGCTAGAAAAATGGTTCTGAAGAACTTATTTACAGGGCAGCAGTGAGGAAACAGATATGAGAATAGACTTATGGACATGGGGAGAGGGGAGGGGAGGGGGAGATGTGTGGAAGGAGTAACACGGAAACTTACATTACTGTGTGTAAAATGGAGAGTCAATGGGAACTTGCTGTGTGGCTCAGGAAACTCAAACAGGGGCTCTGTATCAACCTAGAGGGGTGGGATGGGGAGGGAGATGGGAGGGAGGTTCAAAAGGGAGGGGATATATGTATCCCTATGACTGATTCATGTTGAGGTTTGACAGAAAACAACAAAATTCTGTAGAGCAATTATCCTTCATTAAAAAGTAAGAAGAAAAAGAAAAGAAAACAATTTGGAGACATGGAACTGGGGCTCAGAATCGAGACTTAGATAAAAAACATTGTTAGGGACAAGATCCCCCCAAAAGTGACTAAAGTGAGAAAACAAAATACTGATATTTAAGGAGTGGCGGAGAGAGAGAAACCAATCAAGACGCCAGAAAAGAGCCACCAATGCAGAGGTAAATCAGGAGAAAGAGAGAGAAATGCCATGGGAGACAAAACCAGAACTTCTAAGAATATGAAATTTCAGCAGAACAAGCCACATAAATTGAGAACTAACCGTGCTTAGTCTGCTGGGTGAGTAAGTACGCATGACTATCTCAGTGCAGGGATGTGGGGAGAGCCAGGTTAGAGTGGAGAAAAGACGCAGCGTGATGTGAGTCAGAGAGAGTAAGTGCAGGTTGTACTTTGTAAAAGAACAGCTGCTAAAGAAAGAAGCATGGGGATGCTTTTTGAAAAGCGGCCATTAAATGGCTTTTGTTTTTTGTTTGTTTTCTGAATGAGAGGAATGATCATATCTTTATGCTGACGTGAATAACCAATACAACACGGAAGGGAAGAAAAGGATGTGACTGATAAAGCAGATTTCCTAGAGAGGCAGTGTGGAATAATACCCACTGCAGCAGTGGACGGAGTTGCCTTTGATAAGAAAACTGGTTTTTGCTAGAGATGCAGACAAAGATAAAAAAGGGATGAATGCAGATGTGGGTGGGCGTATGGGGAAGTGGGAGAAAAAAACCACTCTTGGTAGCTGCTCATCCCTACCTTAGAAACAAGGTCATCCCAAAGAGAGAAGATTGAAAGTTTTGAAGAGTGGTGAAGCTTTGGTATTGCAGCTCAGGGAAATGGGAGAAGCACATGTAATAGGACTGCTGAGTAACATTGCAGGAACAACTGAGATTAGTTTTGGTTCAGATTTATGGCCTCCGTTCTATATAGTTGTGATTTTTCTTTTTCCTCCAGCAGAGCAATGCTCAAGAAATGTTTACAGCTGAGGAGGCACTGAGGGGATTGCCTGAAGGACACGAAGTCCATCCATCTCTCCGGATAGTTTGGATTATTTCTCAGGATCAAGGTAAACCATCCAAATTAAATAGGTGAACTTTACTGTTCTGGTCCCCCTTCTTCACTTTTACTAAGTTGCATCTTGGTCTCAGGCCTCAGTTTCCTTGGAGGGACCCAATGACAGGCAGGCATAGGCCAGTGTTTATTGTGAGCATCAGAGGGACTGTGAGAAAGGGCACCCTCGGACGCATTCATGTTCCACTCATGAGGGCACAAAGAGTCATTTCCTTCAAGCCCAAATGCCAGGTTAACCTGGTATAAAGCTAGGCACAGTCCGAGCCTGGTCTTGACTTTGGAAAACTCGGGTTCACACGTAGAATTCATCATCTGTTAGCTGGTTGACCTTGAGCCTCTTAACTTCTCTGTGTCTCAGTTTCCTTGTCTGTAACCTAACAAAATATTTATTCCTACTTCATAAGGCTACAGTGAGAATTAAGTGAGACAGTCAAACGTAAAAGCGCCTAGCACTGTGGCGAATCGTTAAAATCCTCAATGCTTATCAGCCAGCTTTGTTGCTGTTATTATTATTATCTTCCAACTGTTCTTTTCAGGCTTTCTGTTTTGTCTTTATCCTCAGTGTGACATGTATTGGTATGCATTCGTTTACCTCTCGTCTCCACTTAATTTTTTTCCCCTTTTTTCATTACCTATACTTCACTTATTTATTATCTGATATCTACCTATCACAGTTTTGGAATGAGGCGGAACCTAAGAAAGTGAATTCAAGGAGCTCTTAACCCAATCAACAACTGTAAAGACTATTCTGTCAATTTTTGCCCCTGTTGTAGGATATATTTCAGAGATGAGAAAAAGGACTTTGAATTTTCTTATTCCACATTTGCATCCAGAAATGCAAGTTTCCTGAAGCCCATTTCGCCTGATATTTACTTTTTTTTTTCAATCATTCTTGTTCAGTGCCTAAAGGGACTTCACCCTAATTCAATATCAGCTCAAATATTTCTCATTATAAATAAACAACGTATTATTGTATTTGCAGAGAAGGGCGGATTACTATGTGAGAGAAGTGGTTACAGTTTGGGGAAGGATGAGGGCTGGACTTAGTGCATCTGCGTCTTACTAGCTCTTTTTGCCATTGGAACTCTGGCCTTGGTTCTTTCATCTGCTAAGTAGAGTTTACCGTTTTGATCTCATAGTGTGGTTGTGAGAAATAAAAAAGGCACACAGCAAAAATTAGTTAAGTCTGCATCTAGTGCAAGAAGTGACATTCAAATACCCTTTCAAACTTGTACCTGAAAAATTGGACCAAGAATTCAATAATTCTTAAATATGTTTGAAAGGCAACCTGAGCGTATTTTCCTTATCAAACGTCAGCGTTTGAAATACATATACTAACCCTTTAGGACTATTCAGTCAAAAGTCAAAAACTTTACTTAGTTTTAAAAATATTCAAGAAATTTCATCTTGGTGTCAGTATCAATTAGTCTATAATGTCATCAGGGAAAAATGGAAAATATCCCAGATCCAATTCATTGCTTTCAGCTAAATAAGTTATCTGTGAAACCCCTGGTATACAAATGTGTCTCTTGGCTGCTAATAGCTTTGTTTTTGTTTCATTTTTCTTATTGTTCCTATTGCTGTTTTTGTTGTTGCATGGGCCAGTTAAGTACCACACATGAGAAGCAGCTTTTGTTTTGTTTTCACTCAGGTTATATGGGCATGGGATGGTTTATCCCAGGTGTTGATATCAAAAGGATAGCAAAAGGGTTTAAGGCCAGTTCTTTAAAGAAATATGAGGACCCACCTCCCTGTCCCCCTTCCCTCTCTCAGGGCCAGAGTTGAAAACCAGAGGGCGTGTGTTGGTGGGCTACTCCCACCATCACTGAACATCCCAGAGAAAGCAGTGTCGGAAGCACAAAAAGAGCCGATATACAATGGTTAGTCTTCAAAGGGGCTCATTTGTTATATTGCTCAGAGCCCCACCGAGTTGCTGCAAGCTTATAACCGCCACTAATTTCAAAGGGAGCTCTGAACCTGCATACACTCCGCGAGGCCCGGCACGGGATGAGAAACAGCCTGAGTGGCTTGAAGCCATGTTCAGACATTTTTTAATGTTCGTCAGTGTCTTTGGCACCATCACTTTCACATAGAAACCCACTTACCTCCTGCTGCAAAGTGTGAAATAAAGCCATTTTCAAGCCAGGGTATGGGATAGTCTGGAAATTGGGCTAAATCTTAAAACCACATGAAGACTGAAAATAGGATTCACAAGCTGGAGCTCAGCTGTCACTAACCCACTTCCAAGGTCAGGTCACCGTGACACCCTGCTCAGTGAGATAGTCAGTGCCACCTTTGAAGGGTTAAGGCCGTGAACCATGGTTGTCTCAGGAGCTACCAAACTAAAGTCCCAGCTCCAAGGCATCCCAGGATCGCTGGTCCACAGAATAGGAGAGAAGCATTATTTCAGTCAGCGCTTTGTCAGGACCCAACTGGCACATCCCTGGGGAAATTAAAGTTAGGAACTGGCATTTCTTGCCACAGTGCTCGGCCTCAGGAGGCGCCGTAAGTGCCCTCTTGGTCCAGAAGGTTTGTAGGAGACAGATTCAGATCCATCAAAGGTCTTCCCCTGATCACCTGCATAGCGACCAGCTCTTCCCCAGTTGAGTTTCTGTGGCTCTCTAGTCACCAAGGCAAGGAGAAAGAGATCCCTTAGGGGCTCAGAAATGACCCTGTACACTCCAGGAAACTCTGCAACAGGCAATTCCCCAAGGAGCCTCTGGACGAGTCTCCATGAGCACCTTGTTTATAGAAGGATAAAGAAAAAAAAGGTGTCCTTTTTGTTCACTGTTCAATGAATATTCATTAAGTCTTGGACAGTGGATTGGATGACACCTTTTAGTAAGAAAGAGAAAGTTATTTATTTGGAAGAAAAGGAGTTAAATAATGAGACATGAGATGTGGTTTTTAGAAATCCAGAGATGCCCTCGATAAGTTTAAAACTGCAACCTCTTCTCTAAAGTTCATAAGAAAGTATTGCTAGGCATTTATATACTCACATGCTCACTCTTTCATCACTCCTTTAACCAGTGCTTACTGAGTACCTGCTCCATGCAGATGCAGTTCCACTTGTTGGGATCAGCAGTGGACAAAGCAGATGTAAGTCGGCTTGTGTCCAAGCAGCAAACACATGTTGTTTGTTCAGTCAGTAAGTCGTGTCTGGCTCTGTCACCCTATAGACTGCAGCCAACCAGGCTTCCCTAGGATAACAAAATAAGTAAGAAAACTTTTAAGTTCATGTTCTTCACACAGTGAAAGCTGTTCACTTACACGTAAGATCTGGGGCCTTAAATGAAACCTAAAAGTAATGTTTTTTGACACACAAAAAAAATTCTCTGTGTTTCTGTCTCTCCACAAGAGGCCTGTGAGTAGATGTAGCCATATATAGACAGATGAGACATCACAAGTAGTTTCTAGAAATGTATCAAGTCATATCTATCCACAGTGGCATCCGTAAATGTCCCCATCATCAGTGTGAACACCTTTGACTATTTGTCTTTACTTACTTCTGTCCTTAAATGCAAAATGCCAGCAGGCTGTCTCCCTTCTTTCTGTTGCATCTTCTTATCACTAAAAGGAGACAGCCACCTCTACCCCTAAAACACAGTATACTTGTATTTTTTTCCCTCTCATCCTCCTTCCCTTTATCTCTTCTTTTCTCCGTTTAGGACCTATGTTGTTCCAGACATGGTACATTCCCATAGGCCTCATCTTAACCATACTGAAAAAAAAAAACAAAAACTAAATCTTAATATGGTTGCTTTTAGAAACACTGAAAAGAACTACTATAGAATGGAAAGACATGAAAGTCAGATTTCTCGTAGAATATATGAGTAATGCCACTGCCAATGGCAACACCTTCCACCTACTGTACCTAAGAGTTTACAAGTCCTTTTTAAAGATATGTCATTGTTGTTGTTTAGTCTCTTAAGTCGTGTCCAACTCCAACTCTGCAACACCATGGACTGTGTAGCCCCCTAGATTCCTCTGTCCATGGGACTTTCCCATCAGGAATACTGGAGTGGGTTTGCTTTTTCTTCTCCAGGTTATCTCCCCAACCCAGGGACTGAACCCACATCTTCCACTTGACAAGCGGATTCTTTACCACTGAGCCACCTGGGAAGCCCATAACATGTTATACAGTCCTTTAAACCTTTGCTTCTCAAAGTGTGGTCCCCAGAGCAGGTGCATCAGCATCTCCCAGAAGTTGCTAGAAATGTAAAATCCCATGCTCTGCCCCCAACCTACTGGACCAGACTCTGCATTTTAACTAGACCCTCAGATGCATTTTATACACATGAAAGTTTGAGGATCTCTAAATAGTCCCTGTGAGGAAATAGAAAATCTCATTGCCTGTTTTACAGGTAACAAAACAAAACAATGAAAACTAGGGCTTAGAGATGTTTGACTAGTGAGTAGGTAACCAAATGTTGCAAGCAAGAGAGTTCCAGAAAAGCATCTATTTCTGCTTCATTGACTATGCCAAAGCCTTTGACTGTGTGGATCACAACAAACTGGAAAATTCTGAAAGAGGTGGGAATACAAGACCACCTAACCTGCCTCTTGAGAAACCTGTATGCAGTGGAAGCAACAGTTAGAACTGGACATGAAACAATGGACTGGTTCCAAATAAGAAAAGGAGTACATCAAGGCTGTATATTGTCACCCTGCTTATTTAACTTATATGCAGAGTACATCATGAGAAACGCTGGGCTGGAGGAAGCACAAGCTGGAATCAAGATTGCCAGGAAAAATATCAATAACCTCAGATATGCAGATGACATCACCCTTATGACAGAAAGTGAAGAAGAACTAAAGAGCCTCTTGATGGAAGTAATAGAGGAGAGTGAAAAAGCTGGCTTAAAGCTCAACATTTAGAAAACAAAGATCATGGCATCTGGTCCCATCACTTCATGGAAAATAGATGGGGAAACAGTGGCTGACTTTATTTTGGGGGGCTCCAAAATCACTGCAGATAGTGATTGCAGCCATGAAATTAAAAGACACTTACTTCTTAGAAGGAAAGTTATGACCCATCTAGACAGCATATTAAAAAGCAGAGACATTGCTTTGCCAACAAAGGTCCATCTTGTCAAGGCTATGGTTTTTCCAGTGGTCATGTATGGATGTGAGAGTTGGACTATAAAGAAAGCTGAGTGCCGAAAAATTGATTCTTTTGAAGTATTGGATAAGACTCTTGAGAGTCCCTTGGACTGCAAGGAGATCCAATCAGTTCATCCTAAAGGAGATCAGTCCTGGGTGTTCATTGAAAGGCCTGACGCTGAAGCTGAAACTCCAATACTTTGGCCACCTGATGAGAAGAACTGACTCATTTGAAAAGACCTTGATGCTGGGAAAGATTGAGGGCAGGAGAAGGGGACAACAGAGGATGAGATGGTTGGATAACATCACCGACTCAATGGACATGAGTTTGGGTGGACTCCGGGAGTTGGTGATGGACAGGGAGGCCTTGCGTGCTGCTGTTCATGGGGTCGCAAAGAGTCTGACACGACTGAGCAACTGAGCTGAACCAAATGTGGAGTCAAGGACCACAAATCTTTCCACTACACTGCGCCCCCTATTTGAAGGATCTGTGCATACCTCTTTTTGGATCTGCAGTCACCCAGCTCAGCATTTCATAGAGGATCTGCACAATAATTATAGCCTGATTATTGTCCCCTGGTGGCAAGTAGGCCAATGCTAATCTGCTTCTTGATGATACATTCCTCATGTAGGATTATCTTGCTGCTTCTCATCTGAGAGTTCTAAGGTTAATGACAGGAAAAAAGTTTCATATTTAGAAATTTCTCCAATTTTCTCCAGTTCCTCACCAAAGAAGAACATGTTCACTGTATAACAATTTTTGAGTTTTCTGCTGTCAATTTCCTTTCCTCAGCTGGCTCTTGAGTATTGTATATGATCAGCTAGGAAGAAAAGGGAAAGACAGCCATCACATAGCAAGCACTTTCTGGGTACACAGCTCAGTACTCTGTGTGTTATTTCAGAATTCTCAGAGACACCCACGGATTGACTCTGTTGCCCTATTTTACAGAGGCAGATGATGAGACTCAAAGGTGACACCCGTGGCAATCCTGGGCATCAAGCCAGATTCTGTCCTACCATGCTGGCCTCTTCCTAGAAGGAAGTCTTGTGTGAATGAGCATGGAAGGTGACTCAAGGTAGGGGCAGGCTCTTATTGTGTGCTCACTCAATCGTGTCCGACTCTTTGTGACCCCATGGACTGTAGCCCACCAGACTCCTCTATCCATGGGATTCTCCAGGCAAGAATACTGGAGTGGGTTGCCGTTTCCTTCTCCACAGGCTTTCATTACCTTCTGTCTTTGGTCACCACTGATGAAACAGCAGGTACCCATTTCCTAAATGAGAAAAGTAGGTCCAAGTTTCCCCTGCTTTTAAGGGTAAAGTTAAGTAACTGGAATGAAATCAAAACAGAGAAGAACCCACTGGAGGGATGCAGTCTAAATATGCAAAACTTCCCGAAGAGAACTCAAAAGTCAGCACAATAGTGTTGCTGGGGTTATATACTTGAAAACATCCTTATCAACACTATACAAGTTGACTAAAATCCAGACATATGATCTAAGCAAGTCCCTCTATATGAGTCAGTTTTAAATTCTTCATGCTTAACAGGGAAGTAGGAAAATGTCACCATATTCTTTAAGAAAAGAATGAATAGATTCCTCAAACTGGTGGGGCTGAGAAAGGTATCTTCCTGGCTCTCAAACAGACAAATCCCCCCAACAGGAGTCCTCTCCACTCTGTCCAAGCTCAGACACACTGACTGAAATGCCCTCATCTATTACTTTCTGAGAATCTGCAGACAGTCTGCATGGAGGTATCTCTACTGGTCTTAAAGAATTCAATCAGACATTATAACTCCTCGGATTTTAATGTACTGAAACTCCAATACTTTGGCCACCTCATGCGACGAGTTGACTCACTGGAAAAGACTCTCATGCTGGGAGGGATTGTGGGCGGGAGGAGAAGGGGACGACAGAGAATGAGATGGCTGGATGGCATCACCAACTCAATGGACATGAGTTTGAGTGAACTCCGGGAGCTGGTGATGGACAGGGAGGCCTGGTGTGCTGTGATTCATGGGGTCACAAAGAGTCGGACACGACTGAGCGACTGAACTGAACTGAACAAATGTTTAACTGGCTTGGCATTTACGGATGTAAACTTTCCAATCTTTTCCTAGAACCATGACACTACAAAAGGGACTATTGTAATTAAGAATAAAACTGTGCAGTCTTCATTAACCAGAAAAACACTCTCTAAACCCAGGGAGGCTCTACTTGTATTCCAAGAAAAGTCAGGAAAATGGTGTGATGAGAGCCCAATAAAGATATGGGGTCAGCTTGTGCTTGCCAGAATTGACTAGGGTTATGTGAAATGACTTTAAAAAGCAAGGAAGAGCGAATGCTTCTAGCAGAAGAGATCTGAGTAGAGGAAAAATGCTGAGGAATCATGTTGAGCTCAGTCTTGTTTAAAGTTTCATCAGATGATCTCTGTCTCGATTGCCTAGATCCATTCAGCATCACTGCCTTGTGATGGAGCCGCCCTTATTAGCCAAGGATAGTATGGTAACTGGTTGGGGGGCTGCTGCTTTCCTGGTTGTAGCGTGTGACCAAAAGAAGGCTTTCTGAATTGCCCCTGGGAGTGATACCTCCCAGGTGATGCAAAATAGCTAAGGAGTGTGTATAAAACCAGGCACAGGCTAGTCTCAAAGATGATTGCGGGCTTTCCTTCAGTTCTTTAATCTCCGCATCCATTTCTGTCCCGTCAGAACTGTCTACTCTGGGGCCTCACTACAGCATTAGTCGTGGGAAGAGCCAAGTGTGTTACAAGCCTGTGTGTTTTGATGCCTAAAGAAATTTGGTCACTCGCGTCACCAACCAAGCATGTTCTAAGGGTTTCAGCTGTGAGGCAGTCCCATACATGGGAGGAAGACAAGCACATTCTCAAGGAATTTGATTTATTTATGTTTTCTGTATAGATGCTTGTGATGTGGGTGCTTCCTGGAAAATCGCCATGGGTCAATTGCAGGTAGCAGGCTATCTAGCTGTTATTCTTTGAGCTGAAATTCTGATCACCCATGTTTCAAAAGCTAATTAAGCTGTGGTGCAGCTTAATTAAGAGTGGGACAGGACTGAAGTGACTTAGCAGCAGCAGCAGCAGTTGTAACAAAAGGAGCCTGGACAGGATCTGGGCTCCAGTCCCTGGATCTAACTGGCTCCGCGGCTCTAGGCAAATGAGCTCTCCACTGGGATGCCGCTGCTTTGTCCTGCAATAGTAATCACTGTATTTATTAAACACTTTATCTGAAGTGTTCCCTGGTGGCTCAGATGGTAAAGTGTCTGCCTACCATGTGGGAGGCCTGGGTTCAATCCCTGGGTTGGGAAGATCTCCAGGAGAAGGAAATGGCAATCCACTCCAGTATTCTTGCTTTGAAAATCCCATGGATGGAGAGCCTGGTAAGCTACAGTCCAGGGGGTCACAAAGAGTCGGACATGGCTGAGCAACTTCACTTTTCACTTTCTCTGAAATAGGGGTTATGCCAAGTACTTTAACTGGGTGATCTCATTTAAACCATGCAACACCCCCAGGAGTAGGTTCTGTGGTTACCTCCTTTTTGCAGATGAGGAAACTGAAGCATGGAAAGCTGGATAGCTTGTCCAAAGTGACACAAGTGACATATGCAAGTAGCAGGATTTGATCCACTTTCCTGGGTCTGTGCTCTTAACCCCTCAGCTGCTTTTCTCATGGCCTCACTGCCCCAGGCCAGGGAAGTGTTCTAGAAATTCCTGACTGTATTTAGAGATGATTGGCTTCACTTATATAGCTCCTGTGTGCTCCTGTGTGTTGTTTATTTTTTTACATTTTAAACATTTCTTGATTTTTCAATCAAAATCTCCAACCTGAAATGTCTGAATGAGTCATGGAAAGATCACTTCCTCTAGGATTATGAGTGATTTTCTGCCCTTTATAAATTCCTCTTTTTATAAGTGAAGATAATAATGCCTGGCTTATTAGGTTGTTGTGAGGCTCCAAGCAAAATGGCTAGAGGTGGAAAGCAATGTATGAATAGAATTTGTTTACTAGTATATTTAAACACCAACTCTTTGGGGAAAGACTTTCTTATGATATATCTGCTGTGATATGAAACGCAGTCCCCTCACAGTTGTGAGATGCTAAAGTGAGGGTCTTGATGATTACTTTGTGGATTTCAACTAAAAACAGAATTCTTTTTTTTTAATTAAAATGTTTTCAACTTTATTTGCATGCTTACTTTTAAAACTTTTTTATTCTAATGCAGCTGATTTACAGTGGTGTCTTAGTTTCAGGTGTAAAACAAAGTGATTCGGTGTTATACATACAGTCTATAAATTTTTTTCAGATTCCTTTCTATTATAAGCTATTATAATATTGAATAAAGTTCCCTGCGCTATACAGTAGGACCTTCTTGTTTATCTGTTTTTTTGTATGGCAGTTTATATCTGCTAATCTCAAGTTCCTATTTTACCCCTCCCCTGCCTTTTCTCTTTTGGCCACCATAAGTTTTTATGATTGTGCGTCTGATCCTGTTTCATATATAAGTCCATTTGTATCTGTTTCTTTAGAGTTCACATATAAGTGATATTATATTTATCTTTCTGTATCTGACTTACTTCACTTGGTATGGTAATATCTTGGTCCCTCCATATTGCTGCAAAAGGCATTATTTTATTCCTTGAAAAAGAAATCTTAATGCATTCTTATTTACCTTAGCACCATAAATTGATGTAACAGGAAGAACAGTTTAATGGTGATAGTGAAACGAAGAGAACTAACATCTATTGAGTACCTAAATTTGTTGTAGGCGTTATCTCGGTGAATTTCCATCATTGCTCTATTGAGAAAGATGTGAGAAAACTGAAACACAAAGATGTTAAGCGGCTTCCATAGGACACATGGCTTTTCGTTAAGAATGAGGATTGAAATAGAAGTTTAATCTGTCTCCAGATACCAGGATTTTCACCGTGTCATGCTGAAGGTGAATTCTCTGTAAGCTTTTTGATGCCAAGTCACTTCAGTCATGTCTGACTCTTTGTGACCCCATAGACTGTAGCCCTCCAGGCTCCTCTGTCCATGGGATTTGCCAGGCAAGAATACTGGAGTGGGTTGCCATGCCCTCCTCCAGGGGATCTTCATGACACAGGGATCATACGCATGTATCTTACGTCTCCTGCATTGGTAGGCGGGTTCTTTACCATTAGTGCCAATAGATTTTTTTAAAATTTATGTATATACTCTTCACTTATCAGTATATTAAAGTACCCATCTTAGTAATCAACATTTTCATAATAAATTTATGCTGATAAACCATTATATCATAAATCCAATAATCATAAAACTACACATTGGAAAAGACCTTAAAATTATGAAGTTCAACTTCTAATCCATTGCTTTTCCAGTTTCTACTTGAATACTTCCTACCATGTGGAACTCACTGTTTCCAATGGCAAACACTTTCATTTTTGAATGCTTAGGAAGTATTGCCACTAGGCCATACCCTCAGGCATCTCAAACTGAAGATGTTCTCAACTTAATTCATAAAGTAGTTTCATATTTTTATTTATAGTTATTGGGGATCTGAGCTTACCATAGGAGAGTGAGCCCTAAGGGAGCTTTATCTCATCAATAATTAATTAGAGATTACATTTTAAACATCCATTCACTTTTTTATTACTAAAGCCAAAGATAAAGGTCAGTAAAAATTGTTACGCTGTCTCCTTGGGATTTTCCAGGATCATCTTGTCAGAGTTTAGTACCTCATTTGGGTAGAAGACAGTTGTATCAGTCAAGGTTTCCAGCAAGAAGCTGGTTGATGATACCTTCAGATGGAACCTGGGATGTGTTAATGAAGGGACCCTTACAAAGGTATGGGAAGGGCTCAGGGGAATCAACAGAGTCTAATGAAGCATCCTGGTCAGCAATAGTAGAGGACCGTTAGTACATGCAGGCATGAGAGAGTGAGAAGAAGGAGCAGACCCTTGAGCCCAGGAAAGTAGCCATAAAAGATGACCCCTCCCATTACTCACCCCCAAACCAAAGCAAAGTGACCTGAGGTGGAGGCATGCAGGCAACCAGAAATTCAACAGGGGAACAGACACCCTGACCTCACTATCCCTCACCCCCAGAGTTCCTGACTGGTATCAGTTGGACGGCAGAAGACAAATGAGCTCACTGATACAGTCTTTGAGACACAGAGCAAGGCACAGAAGAGGAGAAGTCCAGCACAACAATACTCCACGCAGCACCACGTGTTCCCTGAGCCTTGTTCTTCCTTCTTACCCTCATCTTGCCAGCAAAGCTTCCCTGGTGGCTCAGATGGTAAAGAATCTGCCTGAAACACAAGAGACCTCGGTTTGATCCCTGGGTTGGGAAGATCCTCTGGAGAAGACAATGTCAACCCACTCCAGTATTCTTGCCTGGAGAATTCCATGGACAGAAGAGCCTGGTGGGGTCACAAAAAGTCAGACACGACTGAGCGACTAACACTTTTTCCTCTTGCCACTTATCGCTGCCATGTTCTCTCATTTCCATCTACTAAATCAGCAATAGGATGGACAACTAGTTTCAAAGGAGTCTAAGACCATGGAGGGAAATAATAATGCTATAACTCTTACTATATTTTACCATGAGAAAAGATTAGAGTTTCTCTCTTAGATGGCACCAATTAATTCTAAAAGAAATTGTGTGACCTTTCTTCTATATTTTTGTGTCATAATTAGAAGAACAAACCTGCTAAGAAATACATATAAATATATACACATACACACATACTCAGAGGCTATTTAATCTTCACATATCAAATGAACTTTTTTTTTTCTCTGATTTCCTTCTAAGACTTTAATTGTTCTTTGTTAAAGCCTTTATTAAGCTTTAAAAACTGGTAATGCAAGGCCTAAGCTCTGAATTACAAGTCTAATTGCTTTCTCCCTTACTCCAGTATGTTCAAAGCTCTGCCTTTTGGGACTTACATCTTAACTAAAGTTTTCTGAGCAAAATGTCTCAGAACCAGATCTTCCAATGGGATCTGCTTATGTCCTTGAAGATAAGAGGTCTGGTGAATTGAATTCATTTCAGATAAGCCAAGACCACTGGGGAAGAAAATGGAAATCCTTTCCTTTGTTGCAAAACTCTCATGATGGAGTAGACACACTTTGAACAACAAATTCAAGGAAATTTTTTGCACCCCTATCACTTGGATGATGGTGTGATAGTCTCTTTTTAGGTGTGTTGAGCCGGAGATGGTTCTTTTTGCAGACTTATATAAATCACATAGTAAGTAGTCTGCCTCACCATGCAACACCTTTGACAATGGAACACCGCTCGAGACCAGTACACCTTTGTGATAAGGATGACAGAGTCTTATGCAGCATGAGCAGAATAAGGACAACATTTTGTCTTAAAAAGTAGCAAAGACATCACACAGTCACCAGTGAAGCTCTCAGGTTCCATAATTCCTTAATGTGTGTATATTTATCCTCTTAATGTTAGTTGTGTGGCTGGTATGCTGAGAAATACACCTTTTTAATTTATGTATTCAAGCATTTATTCAGTCTCCTCTTCGCAGCAAGTGTAGCAATAAGGACATGAGACAGCAAATAAGACATGATCCTTCTTCTTAAAGAACCTGTGGTTTAGTTGGGTGACAGTGTCACATCAGAATGAGGGGAGGTTTTGAAAGCAAAATGTGGCCAGAGACTTGGTTCCAATGGCATCTTCTCATTTGTTTCATGCTACAGCTCTTACATTGGCAAGGATCCATGAGACCATCTGGGAGAAGATATTGGGGTTGTATGTGGGCCACAGGTCATGACTGTTGTGATTATCAGTTGATCCAGTCTCAGAAATAGACTCATACCCCTGTCATCCCCCAGTCTCATGACACCATGTCTTAAGATTGCGTGTGTGTGTTAGTCACTCAGTCGTGTCTCTTTGCGACCCCGTAGTCTGTGCAGAGATTAGCTCTCATTAACTCTTACGTTGAACTGTGACAGTCTCCTAATTCATTGTCTTGTTTATACTCAGAAGTGTCTTCCTTTTATTCTCCCTAGATCCATTCTCTAGCTTCCCTGTAATGCTTTCTGTAAAACATGAATCTGGTAGTCTCATTCCCCCTCTTAAATGCCTCACAGTTTCCTGGGTCCACCATGATAAGACTCATCAGGAGTGCCCTGTGATCTGATTCCTACAGACTCCAGCAGCTTCCCATGGCTCCTGCACCTACACCTTTCCATGGATTCCACCAGAGTGACGCCTCTGGGATGCCGCATCCAGCTTCTGCTTACGCTTCAGTGCACATGGTGTCACTGGGCCTGGGCCTTTCCTTCCTAACTCCACCCCTGTTCTGTAGATCTAGCTCTACTTTTCTCCATCTCTGTCTCCACCTTGCAAGCACCATCATCTGCTCCCTGGACAAGTATTGTCCTTTAGTTGCTAAGTTGTGTCTGACTCTTTGTGACCTCATGGACTGTAGCCCTCCAGGCCCTGTCCATGGCATTCTCCAGGCAAGAATAGTGGAGTGGGTTGCCATTTCCTTCTCCAGGGTATCTTCCCAACCCAGAGATTGAACCTGTGTCTCCTGCCTTACAGACGGGTTCTTTACCACCGAGCCACCGGGGAGGCCCCCTGGACAAGTATAGTAGCTTCCTAAGTAGTCTCCATTCCGTGTCTATTCTTGCCTGCCTCCAGTCCATTCTTGACCTCCAGGATGGAGGTGGCCATCCCTCATCCCCTGTCTGCCCCTTTCCTGTCACCCTTAAGATAAACAGCAGAATCTTTATCAGAGCCTGTATTCGTTGTTCAGTTGCTCAGTCCTATCCGACTCTTTGCAACCCCATGGACTGCAGCACACCAGGCTTCCCTGTCCTTCACCATCTCCTGGAGCTTAGTCAAACTCATGTCCATTGAGTCGGTGATGCCATCCAATCATCTCATCCTCTGTCGTCCCCTTCTCCTCCTGCCTTCAATCTTTCCCAGCATCAAGGTCTTTTCCAATGAGTCAGCTCTTCTCATCAGGTATTAGAGCTTCAGCATTAGTCCTGCAATGAATATTCAGGACTGATTTCCTTCAGGATTGACTGGTTTGATCTCCTTGCAGTCCAAGGGACTCTCAAGAGTCTTCTCCAACACCACAGTTCAAAAATATCAGTCCTTCGGCACTCAGCCTTCTTTATGGTCCAGCTCTCACATCCATACATGACTACTGGAAAAACCATAGTTTTGACTAGATGGACCTTTGTTGGCAAAGTAACATCTCTGCTTTTTAATATGCTGTTTAGGTTGGTCATAACTTTTCTTCCAAGGAGCAAGCGTCTTTTAATTTCATGGCTGCAGTCACCATCTGCAGTGATTTTGGAGCCCAAGAATGTAAAGTCTGTCCCTGTTTCCATTGTTTCTCCATCTATTTGCCATGAAGTGATGGAACCAGATGCCGTGATCTTTGCTTTTTGAATGTTGAGTTTTAAGCCAACATAAACCTGTATAGGGGGCCCTATCAGGCCCCACTTGTCTTTCCAGCTTTGTGACCCACTTAGCAGCTTGCTCCAACTGCAGCGCCCTTCTTTCATGGCCTTGAAAGCCCTGTTTCCTTCTGCTATAGGTTTTGCTGATGCAGTCTGTCTCTGTCTCTCTTTTTTTGGCTGCACTGCATGGCTCATGGGATCTTAATTCCCCAACCAGGGATTGAACCCGGGCCATAGCAGTGAAAGCACTCGTCCTAACCCGACTCTCCATGCTAGGCTCTCTTGCCTCCTATTGTTCCACAGATCTCAGCTTAAGGATTACTCTCAGAAGGACGTCTTCCCTCATTCTGGTCTAGGTCAAGTCTCTTTATTCTGAACTTTCATAGACTGTCCCTTTTCTATATAGCACTTACCTCAGTCTGCAGGGGGTTGTTAGAAATATCTGCCTGTGCCCCAAGTGCAAGTTCCAGGAAGGATGGATGGTCTCTGCTGTTGCTCATTGTTGAACACCCAGCCCAGTACAGTAGCAGCACAAAGAGGCACTCACAGACTTGTAACCAGTTAGTCTAAGACTCTCTGGCTTCATTTTGAAAGTCCTTGTATCACTATTGTCTCTCGGTCCCCTAGCAACCTTTGTATGTGTTTAGAGCCCACATCTTCATTCTGTATTATTTTACTTGTCAGTCCCTGGAGGACCTCAGAGTCTAGAAAGAGAAGCAATAGCTTCATTAACCCTACATCTACTACACTGACACATGGATAGTGAACAATACATTCATCAATAAGTTCTTCTTAATTGAGGTAATATTCATATAACATGGGCTTCCCTGGTAGCTTAGATGGTAAAGAATCTGCCTGCAATGCAGGAGACCTGGGTTCAATCCCTGGGTCAGGAAGATCCCCTGGAGAAGAAAATGGCAACCCACTGCAGTATTCTTGCCTGGAAAATTCCATGACCAGAGGAGCCTGGTGGGCTACAGTCCATGGCATTGCAAAGAGTTGGATGTGACTGATCAACTAACACTTTCACTTTTCTTTCACACAACATAAAATGCACCATTTTAACCATTTTTAAGTGTATAATGCAGGGATATTTATTACATTCACAGCGCTGTGCAGGAATCATCACTTCCTTGTTTCATAAAATTTTTATCACCTCCAAAGTAAACCTTATACTCATTTAGTAGTCACTTCCTACTCTCCCCTGTCCCCTAGCCCTGGAAACCAAGAATCTGCTTTCTGTAGAGTCTCCTGTCTTGGAAAGTTCAAATAAATGGAATGACATAGTATGTGGCCTCTTGTGTTTGGCCTCTTTAATTTAGCATGTTTTCAAGGTTTATCCATGTGATAATATGTATCAGCACTTCATCGTTATGGTTAAATAATATTCCATTGTGTGGATATATTGCATTTTCTTTATCCATTCATCTGTTGATAGACATTTGAATTGCTTCTACCTTTTGACTATTCTGAATAGTGTTACTACAAACTTTCATGTACAAGTTTCTGTTTGAATACCTGCTTTCAGTTCTTTCAGCTATTTGCTTAGGGATGTAATTGCTGGATGAATTATCTATGATATGATATGATAACTGCTGATTGAAGAGTGACCAGTGTTTTCCACAGAGGTTGCACCATTTTACATTCCCACCAGCAATGTATGAGAGTTCCAGTTGTTTTTCCACACCCTCATTTTCTGTTTTGATTGTTGCATTTTTATTATTTTCTGTTATTTACAATTTTTTAACTATTATCATAGCCATCCTGGTCGGTGTGAAGTGGTATCTCATTGTGACTTTGATTTTCATTTCCCTAATGGCTAATGATATTGAACATCTTTTCATTTTCTCCTTGGTCAGTTATATATCTTCTTTGGAGAAACATGTATTCAGTTCCTCTGGATACTTTTTGATTGGGTTGTTTGTCTGTTGTTGAGTTGTAAGAGTTCTTTATTTATTCAGGATACTAGACCTTTATCAGATATATGATTTGCAGGTATTTTCTCTTGTTCTTCAACCATTTTTTACTTTCTTGAGGTGCCTTTGAAGTGCAAAGTTGTAAGTTTTGACGAGTTTCAGTTTGTCTCTTTCTTGGTTTTGTTTCTTGTGCTTTTCATATCATTTCTAAAAACCACTGCCAAGTTCAAAGTCACAAGAAATTTAGCCCTATGTTATTTTTCCATACAGTTCTTTTGCATTCTGAAATTCTATAATTCCAAATATTATTGACCACCTACTAGATGCAAAGAACTTTGGAATTTCAGGGGAAACTAGATATTACAGACCCAAATATCAGAATGGACTTTACTTAAAGGCATTATTTTAGTGTTAGGATTGGGTCCTAAAATTTAAGCTTCGGAAGTGCCAAGATGGAATTCAGTTTTAAGTAGACTAACGTATTTAGAATAAGTCTTTAAATACATATTCAAAAGAAACTTAAATGACCTCTAATTAAAATACTTAAAGTGAAATTGCAAGTACATAAAGGTTGTTAATATGCTTTTAGAAAAGTTGTGGGGAAAATATGATGAATACCAAGCAGTACCTGGATTAAAGAACACGCCAGTTGTGAACTGAGCACAGGGAAAGCCATACTAGATAAGAGGAAAAGGAAAACTTAATTTTAGTTGAATCCAAAGAAATATAAGCTGAAGACTTGTCCTATACATAGTAAATGCTCAGTAAAGAATTTGTTGGATGTAAAATGAAGTTTCTAGAACAAATGAACACCCTGCCCAGAGTAAGTGCCCAATAATATGTTTGTTGAATACAGAATTAAACTCCAGGGGGAGAAAAGGTGAATTTGATGGAAATGGCAACCCACTCCAGTGTTCTTGCCTGGAGAATCCCAGGGATGGGGGAGCCTGGTGGGCTTCCCTCTATGGGGTCACACAGAGTCGGACACGACTGAAGTGACTTAGCAGGTAGCAGGTAGCACATAATTGTTACTTCATTAAGAAATGGAATTTCAACATAGATTATTAAGGAAGCAGTAACGACATTTCAGAGAGGAGGATTTCTAAAAAGAAACAAAGGGAAGAGGGAAGGAAACTTACAAGCCTACAGGCACAGTATAACGGCAAAAAGTATTCAGTAAAAAATGGTTTTTCACATCACAGAGATATAGCAATGTACTATAGGTAAAGGACGGAGAAGGCAATGGCAAACCACTCCAGTACTCTTGCCTAGAAAATGTCATGTACAGAGTAGCCTGGTGGGCTACAGTCCATGGGGTCGCTACTAGTTGGACACGACTGAACGACTTCACTTTCACTTTTCACTTTCACACATTGGAGAAGGAAATGGCAACCCACTCCAGTGTTCTTGCCTGGAGAATCCCAGGGATGGCGGAGCCTGGTGGGCTGCCGTCTATGGGGTCGCACAGAGTCGGACACGACTGAAATGACTTAGCAGTATAGGTAAAGGAAAACCCAGCAATTATGTGCCAATAGTCTAGTATTAAGGGCTTCCATGGTGGTTCAGACAGTAAAGAATCTGCCTGCAATGCAGGAGACACAGGTTTGATCCCTGGGTTGGGAAGAAGATCCCCAGGAGAAGGGAATGGCTACTCACCCCAGTATTCTTGCCTAGAGAATTCCGCCGACAGAGGAGACTGGCAGGCTGCAGTCCATGGGGACGCAAAGAGTCGGACACAATTGAATGACTGACACACCCACACAATCTTATTTAAATAAGTCAGCTTAGAGTAAACATACCTTTTCTCTCTTGCCCTCTCCTTCCCTCCTCTCTGTAAAGTTTTTCTAGCTCCCTTTTGTATTCTAAAGAATCTTTTAGAAATAGTAAGTCAAGAAGACAAAGATTGTAAGCAAGGATGCCGATGGACGTGGGAGTGATATTGTTCATTACTAATAGAGCTGACAGTAGTTGTTACACACTATGCTTTTCTATTTGTTTAATAAAGGCAGAGAGGTCAAACAGAAGCCCTTAAAAATGTTCTCTATCATGATTGTCACGGTGGATTCAATACTGTAGAGGTTTGTCAAAACTCACTGAGTTTTACACTTAAGTATAAGTTACATCTTCATAAAGCTGACAAGAAGGAAATGTAAATGTCAGCCTTAAGTAGGTTAATTGTAGTTCATGGAGAAGTGGGCTACAGACTTCAAGCTGGAGAGAGAGATTTACCAAGCTTGGAGGTCCTGCAAGATAGCTTTCACTGTGAAAAACGAGGGGACAGAGAGATCTATTAACAAGGATGTTGTGGAATTTAAGTAGATTGTGCAGTCTCATCCTGGAAACAGAGTCCTATGTCTTAGAGCAAAAATGAGCTTAATAGCAACAACCGGAATGCAAGAGATTTTGAAAATTATGAATGTGGGATCAAGGTGGTTTATGACAGAAATTATTCTTAGCTTTTAATGACAATAGGATGGCTGCTACCAAAACATTAAAACCCCAGAAACTAACAAGTGCTAGTAAAGATGTGGAGAAGTTAGAAAACTAGTGTACTGCTGGTGGGAATGTAAAATGGTGTCCAAAGAAAAGCAGACTCTTATGGAAAACAGTATTGTGGTTCCTAAAAAAATATTTGTCAATAGAATCAGCATACGATCCAGCAATTTCACCACTAGGTATATATCCACAAGAATTGAAAGCAGGAACTAAAACAGATATTTGTAGACTCATGTTCATAGAATTGTTTGGAAGCCTAAGAGCGGAAGCAACCTGAGTATCCATCAGTGGATGAACAAATAAACAGCATGTGGTATGCACATGATGGACTATTATCCAGCTTTGAGAGAGAAGGTAATCCTGTTAAATACTTCAACAAGGATGAATCTTGAGGACACCATGCTAAGTGAAATATGCTTTTCACAGAAAGACAAATACTGTGTGTGTGATTCCACCTAAGAAGAGTAGTCCAGTTCATAAGGACCAAAAGTAGAAGGGTGGTTGCCTGGGCCCAGGGGTCAGGGGTGCGGTGGGGTGGCAGTGGGGAAGGGGAGAACCAAACCTGTAGGCAAAAGGTTGGGAGAGACTTCCATTTTCTCAAAGGAGGGAGAATTCAAGCAGACACTCGCATGGAATTGTAGCCTCGATGTTTCACTGTCTCCTATGTTCCTCCAACAGCAAAACGAGGGTCTTCATAATCTGAAGACCCCCTGACAATTGGAGGTGATGTTCAGTGTGGCGTTTAGAAGAGAAGGAATAAAATAATGGCAACAAGAGGAAAGAGACAACAGCGAAAATGACTGAGAAGGGAATCAAATTTGCAAAAGTAAAATTAGAAACCATTTCCTGAGTGGGAGAAGGAAATGAGAATTCAGAATTTGTAAAAAGACAAGGGTGACAAAGCAGCTGAGCAAGAAAGGAAGACATTCTAGAGAAAAGTGCTGGGGCCTAGGGGGTTCCAGCTAAGGAACTGAGCTGTTGGCTGGTTAAGTTTTGGTTCAAAGATCAAAAAGCACCCTTTTTTCTATAGGTTGCAAATATTTATTGCCTGAGTGGTAGTTGTGATGAAACACCTTGAAAATTACAATATTTGTATGCAGATATTTTATAAGTAGAAATCTTCTGATAAAAATAAAAAAGCAGAAAGTCACTATTCAGTCATGTATTTGGGGATTCTTTTTAATAAAAAATTCTTACTTATTTTGTGTCAAGAAGAACACCAGGGAATAAAATTATTTTGAAAAGAGGCTACAATTCATACCCCCCCCAATTGGGCAATAAGTAATTGTATATGAATAAACTTTCATATCTAGTTGTTTGAGTAAGTACTTAAGCCTTTCTTAAAATGATTATTCAGGGGAAATTATTCAGTTGGGATTATCCTTACTTTTTATAACATTTTTCTTTCCTGGTATGTGGCTTTTAGCCAGTCCTCTGATTCTTAGAATGCTCCAAAAAAACATGAATTAAGGAAAAGGAAAGAAATTCAAATAAGTCAATGGGGCTGCTTGGCAGTAGTGAACATGAAACATGTGATTATAAAGAGGATGAAATGAACTAAAATCACGGCAACTGCTTTTTCCCAATAGTACTTGCTATTTCTATACTCCATTTCCATGGAAGAAGGAAAACTGAAATAGTATAATAAAAATAGCTAATATTCATCAAACTAAGCATGTGATGTCCCAGGGCCAGTTCTAAGTGTTTTTATATATTAACTCATGATCTTCACAATAACCCTGTAAGGAAGTCCATTGTTCAATTTTCAGGAATCTTGTGAGCCTGTTCACAGCTCGAAATCAACCATGTGGAATTATTTATACCTTAGAAATTGACATATATTACAAATCAGCTCTTTAGAGGGGAGGGTGAGTATTTAAACATTTTCTAGAATACCACTGTCATTGTCTGTCTTTCACAGCTAGGAAAACTGGGTTCAAAAAAGTTAGGTAAACTTTCCATGGTGATGCAACTAGTAGTTGGTAGAGTTAAAAATGCATGCCAGGTAGCACCACTTGGAAGCCCAGGCTTTTAACCATCATAGCAAAGTGCTTATGATGGGACTAAAATGTACCAGCTAGATTTACAAAACCTAGGACTCGAATTAGGGATCTTCTATGATCCTCTGTTTAACCATCTGAGTCTCAAGACATTTTCTAATAGAGATGTTACAATCTAAAAATGTTTCACATTTATCTTGGCTGTATCCTAAAGGAAATAGATTATGTGAAAATGCAAAGTGTCCCTTGATTAGCCCCTTCCTTCCTTCCTTCTTCCTTCCAAAGTTTATGTCTTTGCCGTTGGAGTGGATTATTTGCTGACCTTTTAGGACTTCTGGCAGCACTTGAGGAAGAGCACAGTGAATTTTCCCACTATTGCTTCTGCACTGCTCTCCTCATTATCAGAGAAAGCAGAACAGCTGTGCTGACAGTGGGTATCATCATCAGCATTAATAAATATTTATTGAGCATGCCCTTTGTGCTGAGCTCTGAGAGGTAGAAGATATGGTCCTTGAGCTTGTCCAACAAGTGGCTCAAGTCACAGGTAGAAATTGTTAAAAAGAAAGAAGAGAGTAGCCACAATTGGTGGGTCGAGTGGAGAAGCCTTTTGGCTAGAGGTTGGGGGGAGGGCAGGTGGGAGGGAGGGGGTAGGACCAGTAGGGAATGGGATAGCACCTGGTCTAAAGGAGGCATTAAAGGGAACGTGGGTTTTATAAGCAGGGAGAATGGTTTGAAGGAAGGCACTGGGAAAATTACATGTGTATGTGGAAGAGTAAATGGTACCTTTTGGCCTAAGGGAAAGTTCTATAATAGTAGATGAGGCTGGAAAGTATGGATTTCTGTTTAAGGAAGGGCCTTTGAGGTTGACGGAGAAGCCCAGCCTTCACTTTTTGAACCAAGGTTCTTGAGATGGGTAAAGTGGTGCCATGAATCAGATTAAAGTTAGCCAGGTGTGAAGGATGGACTGGTGGAGAGAATTACTAGAAACAGATAATAGTAAAACAAAAATCTGTTACAAAAGGTTTTCCAACAAGGAAGATTTTTATGGAATAATTAGAATTGTAAGCAAGATACAGTTAGAATTACAGATGGTGATTTGTTGTTGTTCAGTCACTAAGTCATGTCCGATTCTTTGTGACCCCATGGACTACAGCATGCCAGACTCCTCTGTCCTCCGCTATTTCCAGGAGTTTACTCAAATTCATGTCCATTGAATCAGTGATGCTATCCAACCATCTCATCCTCTGCCAACCTCCTTCTCCTTTTGCCTTCAGTCTCTCCCAGCAGCAGGGTCTTTTCTAGTGGGTCAGCTCTTCACATCAGGTGGCCAAAGGATTGGAGCTTCAGCATCAATCCTTCGAATGAATATTCAGGTTGATGTCCTTTAGGATTGACTGTTTTGATCACCTTGCAGTTCAAGGGACTCTCAAGAGTCTTCTCCAGCACCACAATTTGAAAAAGTAAATTCTTCAGTGCTCAACCTTCTTTATGATCCAATTCTCACATCCCTACATGACTACTGGAAAAATCATAGCTTTGACTATATGGACCTTTGCCAACAAAGTGATGTCTCTGCTTTTTAATACACTGTCTAGGTTTGTCATAGCTTTCCTTCCATAAGAAAGACTAGGAAGAATGACAACTAAATTCTAAGAAATTGGATCTAGCCAGTGGAATTATTGCTGTTTTCTTTTTATTTAATCAAATTTTTAAAAAGTGGACATAGTTTATCATTACAGAAAAAATGCACTAAATTTTAAAAAAATTGAAAGAAAAAGAGGTGCTGAGGTGGGTATTAATTTTAGATAAAATGATGACTTATACTTTACACCTTTAGTAAGAGAAAGGAAAATAACTCCTATGGTTTTGGGGCAGCTGGAGGTATGGGATTGAAGTTTTGGGGAGAAGTCAATACTTGATACTCTATTTTGTGAGCCATAGATACTTCTGGCTGCTTGTGTAGCAACAGCTACATTTCCACCGTGACTCTTAACTGAGAACCATGGTTTCAGATTTTACAAGAACAGCCTGGTTTCCGAGCTCTGTTTCTTCTGCCTCATCCCTTGGTTCCCCCAGTTTAGGGGTAAGAGTGACTTCTTACCATTGCTACTCTCAGTCCCTCACTTGACTTCTCAGCTCTTCCGTTACCTGTGTACCAATTTTCCTGAATTAAATTCCTCTGCTTTCCTAGTTGGACCCTGACTGATACAATTCACTTGTCTACCTAAGCATGTGTATGTTGGGTCATGATATTTAATACATTTCATACTGAGAGTAGTTGTTAAAACAGTTGGAAAGCCACGGTCTAGGAAAATAAATCTGAAAGCATGCCGTGTATAGTGCTGGGCTTATTTCTTCCGTTGGGTTTTGATGGCTATTACTGACCTGAAGAATATGAACTTGGAGACTTTTTTTTTTCTCTTAAAAAGAGAAAAAATCTTGTATAGTAGAAGGCATCCTGACTGGGAGTGAGGAGACCAAGAATCTAATCTCTGTAGGTGTCCAGGAGCAGGCCATTCAATCATTGGTTCTAGTGTATTGTGCTGACTTTGTGCATGGAGGCAGTTTCTGAGATTGGTGTGTATTTTTTAAACCAGGGACTACTGTAAGAAGTTTCAGTGTGAGCATGTTGACACCGAACATTGGTGTATAGTTTATGACAGTTCATGTGACTAGTGATGTTAGCATTTGAAGGCTGTTTGAAAGAATAAAAGTGAAAGTTGTTCAGTCGTATCTGACTACTCTTTGTGAACCCCGTGGACTATACAGTCCATGGAATTCTCCAGGCCAGAATATGGAATGGGTAGCCTTTCCCCTTCTTCAGAGGATCTTCCCAACCCAGGGATTGAACCCAGGTCTCCCACATTGCAGGCGGATTCTTTACAAGCTGAGCCACAAGGGAAGCCCAAGAATTCTGGAATGGGTAGCCTATCCCTTCTCCAGTGAATCTTCCTGATCCAGGAATTGAACTGGGGTCTCCTGCATTGCAGGTGGATTCTTTGCCAGATGAGCTATCAGGGAAGCCCACTTTCAATATACTAACATTAAAAGAAACGAGAAACAGAAAGAGCAGAGAATACATCACCAAATTGGGTGTTTGACCAACATTCAGACTTAAACAGCGCTGGGAAGTCCCATGTCACAGCACATCTGGAGTCCCCATTGGGAAAGGGTCCCAAGCAGCACGTCTAAAGAATAGTCATTATTTATTAAATGATTAATGTTAATATTTAATTAATTAGTTAATATTAAATAACAATTACTAATGATTATCTAGACTATTAAATTATGTTTTCACTATCTACTTTCCTCAATCAATGAGTAATTACTATGTTAGCATGAGAAATAATAGCTCAGCATTCTTAAGCTCTCAGGAAAATAATCAGCATTGATAGGGGCCATAGACCTGCAGAATATCAGGTAATGGTAGTTACAGTTATTAATGTTGGTAAATAAATCACAGCATAAAATGAAGTATCACTTAAAGACAAAAGTCCCCAATAGGTGGATCTATTTTTCAAGCAGTTCGACAAAATATAGGTAGAATGTGAAATGTCAATGTCTTTAAGAGCCGGACACATTCCCCAAACCCTAAGTATTAAACAAACAAAAAAATGTTATATATTATGATGTTCTTTTTATCAGCAGATCCCTTATTTTCTCCCCTATTTATTTAAGGAAATAAATAAGGAAAGTGTATTTAAGGATTGTCTATTATCAAAAGGCCACTAATAGTCAGCAAAATAGTAAAATTCCAGCAGACATTACAATGTCCCTGATAAGATAAGCAATTGAATATGCACAATCCCAGACAATGTGCGCATTGCCTTTATACCCAGCACTCATTGAAGTCATTGACTGTTCAGTTGACTTTATCTGAAGGGAAGATCAAAGCTTCCTGCCCAGCATTAAACCTTGCCCCATGTAGAATCCAGATGCTCACAACCCCTTCCCCAAACTTTTTATACTTGTTTTATATATTCATCACTTTCTAGCTGATAAAACCATTGAAAACTAAAATAAAACCATATTGTTGTGGGATCTATTTTATCTCTACATGTGGAGAGACCAACTTTTTTTTCTTTCTCCCCCAAAGCAGATTATTTATCTCAAGTTCTTTAAAGAGTCATCTAAGGTAATTTTAGTGGTGATTTCTGTTTTTATATGTTCCTGGCTTATTTTCTACTCTTCTCTTGAATTTATATAGAACTTCAAGTATAGAAAAGTGACTGAAATAAGACAACAGCAGATTGTGCTTTTGTGTACTGAACTTGAAGTAAGAATCTGGTGGGTGACGTAATTCAAGTCAAGCAGGAAAACGGTTGCACACAAATAAAAAGGCAGTCAATGGCAACTGAAGGGATAAGTCCTGTAGCAGCTGAAGGTGGTCTAAGAGTAAAAGACTGAAATAAAATCTAATAAAACAGTATATGAGGTGGATACAGCATATTCTGCTACATCTCACTTGTTGGCGGGGCTACAAGATGAGATACAGTGTCACCTTGGTACAGAA
The DNA here is from genome assembly GCF_049115385.1 of Moschus berezovskii. Classification (NCBI taxonomy): domain Eukaryota; kingdom Metazoa; phylum Chordata; class Mammalia; order Artiodactyla; family Moschidae; genus Moschus; species Moschus berezovskii. Next base: position 49,624,042 of record NC_142466.1, on the reverse strand, counting down.
GCACATTATCATTCAGAGAAACACAGGACCCATCAAAGGGCACTGAGGACAGGGGCCTGCCAAGCAACAGTTAAAATCTTTGAACAATTTGTGGCAATGACAAATTTCAGATCCTGAATCTATGTTCTGATTCTTAATGTACAACTGCTCAATGTGTCAGATGTGTCAGAGCCTCAAAAACATGTAGAGGATGACATTTGTAAAATCCTGTCTTGTCTAGTCAATTTTATAAGATGGAGTATTATTGAAAAGATCCTTCAGGATGAAATTATTCTGCCTTTGGGCAGTTAGGATGCATTTGAACTTTCTAGAGAAATTTTTTGAGTTCTATTAAGTAGAACTTTTCTTAAGGGTAGACATGTTTGGACATATGAAATGTGCATACCTATTTTATAAAAGTTATGAAAAAAGATTAATTTATCCAATAAGTATTCTAGATCACTGATGCTGCTGGTACCTGTATATCAGTAATCCCTACCCACTTTGGGAAAGATCCCTTTGAGGAGCTGATGAAATGTTTGGACTCCTTCCACAGAAAATACACATTAACGTGAACACAGAATTTTGAGCACAGATTCAAGGGATTCTCAAATGTTCTGAAGATCATTTAGATTCCACCTTTCCCCTACCCCATAATGGGTTAGAGACCTGTATTGATGACAAATTACTGGGCAATTTTTACATGAACAGTGCAGATCAGTCTGAGTCTGGAGTTTTACCAAGCTGGCTTAAAAATTCTGACTTCATTCTTTAGTCATCTCCAAGTTGTCTGATCACATTCCTCTTGCTGTTAAAAAAAGGGGCGGGGGGAAGAATAGATAGAGCATTATTTATGTATATGTATTCATAATACATGTATTCAGTATTAATGTATCAAGTGCATTATAAAACACAAAATAGAAGCTATAACAGTGTGAGATTGAGATAATAAAAAATTTTTAAGTCAAAGTCGCTCAGTCGTGTCCAACTCTTTGCGACCCCATGGACTATACAGTCCATGGAATTCTCCAGGCAAGAATACTGGAGTGGGTAGCCTTTTCCTTCTCCAGGGGATCTTCCTAGCCCAGAGATCAAATCCAGGCCTCCCACTTTGCAGGTGGGTTCTTCACCAGCTGAACCATAAGGGGAGACCGGCTTGCTAATCATGAGTCTACCATTGAATCGCTTGTTAACATCTCAAGGCAAAATATATGCTTGGGTCAGAATTCATCATTATTGATGATTTAAAAAAAAAAAGTGATGGCTAACCTATATTTAAGTTCCAAGTAGTCTTGGATAACTGTGAATGCTTTAACCTATTTCTTACCAGATCTAACTGGACTGTGTTGTTCTCACTTCCCAGTGTGGCTGGCAAAGAACCCTCAGAGGTTAAAGTGGCAGATTTGATCCTAACTTTCACCTGTCCTTGCATTATCAGATTCATCTCACTCTTCAATTTCTTTGAAGGAATCTTTTCTTTAAAAAAAATTATTTATTTTTAGCTGTACTGTGTCTCTGTTGCTGCGCAAGCTTTTCTCTAGTTGCCATGGGTGGGGGCTACTCTTCGTGGTGATGAGCAGGCTCTCACTGCGGTGGCTTCTGTCCTTACAAAGGAAGGGTTCTGGGGCATGCTGGCTTCAGCAGTTGCAGCTCATGGACTCTGGAGTGCAAGCTCAGTAGTTGTGGCATGTGGACATAGTTGTTCTGTGGTATGTGGAATCTTCCTGGACCAGGAATACAGGCATTGACAGGTGGACTCCCAACCACTGGACCACCGGGGAAGACCTGAAGGAATCTTTTAAAGCCACTTGTTTTTCAAAGTGATTGGTTAAAACCAGATAACATAATCTGTGCGTGCTAAGTTGCTTCAGTCGTGTCTGACTCTTTGTGACCCTGTGGACTACAGCCTGCCAGGCTCCTCTGCACATGGGGATCCTTCAGGCAAGAATACTGGAGTGGGTTGCCATGCCTTCCTCCAGGGGATCTTCCCAACCCAGGGACTGAATCCGTATCTCTTATGTATCCTGTACTGGCAGCTGAGTTCTTTGCCACTAGTGCCAGCCACCAGCATAATCTGTGGAAATGATTAACTTCAGGCAATGTCAAGTTCTCAAAAGTGAAAGGCCCAGAGGGAACACCGCTGTTACCCTCTGCCTTGTGGGCCCTGCTCTTCTGTTAAGGTCTTCAGATACATTATTTGACTGGTATGTGACTGGTTTACTAGGAACCATGTAAATTTGCCAGGGTAAATGAGTAATAATCTTTACAAAGCTCTTTTTACTTTTTCTCTTTTGGTCTTTACATGTTTTTAATCATTAAAGGAAAAAGAAATAAAATTTCTAATGTTCTTCCCAGATTGCTCATTCCACTTTGGAGAAGCCTATCTTAGGCAAATTACTTATTGCCTCTCAGTTTCTTTATCTGTAAAATGGGGATAATATCACATATCTCATAGGGTTGAATGGATTAAATGGCATACATAAAGGTCTCTGCACAGACACCAGCATATGTTTTAAAGGAGAAATAAAAGGGAGCTGCTATTATGCTTATTACTACTCTATTACACAACTGTCATGTATGTACTCATGTTATTCCTAGCCTAATTTTAAAATGAAACCAAACCTCCTCTCAATGCTGATTATGTGATAGCAAAAGCTGTAGCTTCTCCTCACCTCCACCTACTCCCACCACCCAAAGCAAAACAAACTCTAAAGCACATCAGCCTTTTCAGCTTGGAAAAATAACATATTCTGAACACTTAATAATCTTGTTCAATAACTAAGACCTGCTAAATTATCTTTGTCAGGTAATTTTAATATATATCTCTTATCCTTTCATTCAACAGAAAAATTTTAAACAACATACAATGTCCTAGGCATCCGACTAATTGTTGCAGTTTCAAAGATGAATGGAACTTGCTCTGCACCCTCCAGGCACTAACCATCTACTGGAGGATACCAAACAAATAATTGCATCAAAGTGATAAGTGCTATCATGGTACAGACCTGTTGCTATGGGAGCAGAGGAGGACAAGCAGTGTCCTTTGCCTGGGGAGGGCAGAGAGGGCAAGGAGGACCCTTGGAAGGTAGCTGTAGCCTGGGCCGTAGCTGAGCTTTGGAGGATGTGCTTGGGGAAACTGCATTTCATTGAGAGTGAACTAATATATCCAGTCTGGCCCCTTAGTTACCAGGAGGTCAACCAGGCTTCCTGAACTCACATATTTTCCGGAGGTCAAGAAGGCTAGTAGAGATCTGTCCTTGCACAGCTGTGGCTGACATGCTAAGAGGTCTGAAATTCATCACAGAATGGATTGGGAATAGACACAGGCTTTTGAGCTAGAGAATGGTATGATCACAAAGAGAAGTGGGGTGGTATTTTGGAGGACTGGCTGTGGATAATCTAAATTTATTGACTGTTGATTAGAAAAAAGAGAAGTGTTTATTTCCGAAATAAATCCACTTGCTGATTCTGAACTCTTCACTAAATTAAATGTCGTCTGATTCACTTTGTCAAAGTTTAGTTTCCATTACTGGAGATGAAGTCCTTGTTCCCTAAATGGTCTTACTTGCTCCTGTTTGAAGCTAGACCACATTTCAGCCAGCATGAATAGTTTGCTGGATGAAACTTGAAGCTTCCTGACTTTGTGCATATATATATAGAGAGAGAGGGTGTTGTGGCTAGATGTCAATTTTCAAACCCAGTGTTTACTCTATGCAGGATATCAACCATGGCCGACTTACATAATAAGTGAATGTAGCCATACAGACATGAAAAAAATGACATCTCTTCCTCTATGTCAAACTAGAAAGAGAAAAGCAAGTTCAGAGAAGACATTATGACTCATCAAAGTCCAAAAGGAAAAGCTTCGTGTGAACCTAGCATCCTGTGCAGCCTCCTGGAGTCCTTCTAGCTGCCAACCCTATTTGCTTTTGTGTGATTTTCTGCAAAACAAAATAATCCCATCATTTTCCTCCTTAATATCAGTTGTTAAATTTTGCCTTCCTTTGGAGATGAAATTCACGCTATATGTTCTACAATCTTCTTTTCATGCTGAGTGAAAGGTGCTGCCTTTTCATTTCTCCTGAGTGTAGGCCTTATTTTATAAAATTCCTATTTGCTGCAGTGCAAGCTACAAACAAGACAATTCTTCAGAATAAAGACTTGAAGGGAGACGGTGGTGCTTTCTTAGACCAATGTGAAGGGAAAGGGAGATGCAATATCTATATTTAATCTCTGCTCCCAGTGATAGATTTTATTTTTCCACCCCCATCATTGTGCATATAATGCATAGATACCAATCCCTCCAAGTACTGCATCAAAATTTTACATGAACTGAAGAATATACACATGTAACAAAAGGAGTGTTGTTTTCTTCTTTACTTTCCATCTGACAAAACACCAGAAGGAATGACCAGTCTCTTCCACTAGTATCTCACTAAGATGATTGTTCTCTCTTTGAAATTTGGGATAGCGGGTGAAAATGGATTCGTAAAAGGGATAAAGGGCACTTACTCACAAGGGAATTAAGATGAAGTCATCAATTTCTGAAAATTGGCATATAAGGTTGGCATGCCAGGGATATGGATCACTGCCCACCCCCCCACCGCTTCCAGCCCAAATTAAAACCTTATATTACCTAATGTATTAAGCATCACCATTGGGTTAAAGCCCTTTTATAGACAACTAGGTTATCTGGCTATATTATTAGCTGAAATTTATTAGGCAATTGGAAGTTCTACTTTTACTCCATTGCTAGTTTTGTTTAAGATTTCCCACCTAGTTAATAGTTATACTGGCATAACCTCAGGCAGAAAAACAAGTTCTTACAATAGATTCTTCAGGGCATAATATATTCTACTTCTTTTATGTGTGTTATCTTTTGTTGTCTTGAGTTTCACTTTGGGATAGATAGAAAATTATGAAGCTCAGGTTAACAAGCAAGTAGCAAAGCCTTAGAAAACTACAGGGTACGTGATCCTTGACACTCCCAGCCACCTGAAAATGGTGCCCTTGAGCATTCTTCCTCCACCAGCAATGGACCAGCAACAAAAACAATTTAATGACCCCATGCAGCATGCTGCAGCAGTGTTTGTTCCACAGCTTCATGCCTTCAACTTATCCACTGCACAATTTTAAGCACTCTAGAACTGTAATTCAGACCCAGTTGCTCAAATAGAGCCAATTTTGCAACAGTAAAATGGTGTTAAAATAGGATTTTACTCTAGGGGGGAGAAATCTTGAACCAAATAGTCACAGTGCACTTTGCATGACTAATTTAAACCGTTACATTACAAAATAAGGGCTATGTCATACTTTTAATAACACTACCATATAGGAACAGCTTTAATGTTGAGTCAAGCATCTACATTCATCTGAGTCTAAAATAATAGGCCCCTGATTTAAAATCTCCTAACATTCTTTCACACTTCATAAAACAAAATAAAATTCTCTCAGCAAACGCTGACCTATTCATCCAGCCGAAGTACTGTATTTCAAGGAAAATGGGAAGGAGAGGTCTCAAACCCACCAAGTGCCAGCAGTTTGCTGTCTGCAACCGTAACTGGTCTTAAATGTGGGCTGGGGGCGAAGAGACTACGGACGGGAGAGAATAAGAGATTTATTACCTATCTTAAATCAAAAGCAGATTCCATGCTTTAACTACCCCCTATCGCCCGCCCGCCCCCACGAGGTTGTCCCCCCCCCTTTTTTTTTTGGTATATATCTTACGGGAAGATGATAGGTGAGGGAAGGTTAAAGTGCCGTGTCTGGTCCGCAGAGTCACCACAGGGGTTAGGGCGGGTTTGTTTATTTCTAAGGCGTTCAGCCCTCAGCTGTTTTTCCCTCATTGGCATTTGGAAGCTTGCAGTCCTTTAGAAAAGAGACAGATTTGGCAGGAATGTTCTTTGTGCCCGCCTTCCTTTTTACGGGGGAGAAAAGGAACAGATTTATAATTACAGCCTTGGGTGGGGGGCGGGGAGGGGGAGAAAAAGTTTCGGGCAGCACATCGATGCCTGTTTTTGTTTTTTTTTCATGGTCAACACTGTGCTCCAAACAGCTTGGGTGCCACTTGGAGCCTTCCCCCCCGTCCCCTCCCTTTACCTCCGCAGGCTCGCTCTGGCAGGCAGAGGCACAGTTAAATTCCAGCACCTTCTTCCCATACCCCTAAACTACTACGCGCTATTACTACGGCTGCCCTCCCTTTCACTTAGCCTCCTCCGCTTCCCAGCCTCCCGGGAGGAGGCCGGCAGGGGCCCCGGAAGACTGCCGGGGAAGGATAACGGGAGCCCAGCTCCCTCCATCAGGGCTTGGGGCTTTCAGCGTCCTGCGCAGTTTTTCTGCTCCAGGCACAAACACGGCCAGGGAGCCGGCGCCTTGCAGACACACACAGATCCACGCATACTGTAGAGCTGTCTCGATCCACATTCTTGCACACCGCCCCCTCCTCCCTCCCAGAGCTCCGGGAGTCGCCGAGCCGGGCGAGTGACAGGCGCTTCCCGCCAACCCGCGCCCGGGCGGGCAGGGAGGAGCGGCGCGCTGGGCCAACTGCGGCGCGTCTTCCGGCGCCCGCGGAGGCGGGGAGGGTGGGACACGGGGCGGAGCCGGAGTTTAGGAAGAGGAGGGGATGGCTGTCATCAATGAAGTCATATTCATAATCTAGTCCTCTCTCCCTCTGTTTCTGTACTCTGGGTGACTCAGAGAGGGAAGAGATTCAGCCAGCACACTCCTCGCGAGCAAGGTAAATATAACTTACAACTCCTTTCTCCTCTTTCCCCTCCCTCCGGCCTCCGGGCTGCAGCCGCCGCACAAACCCCTCCGGCACCGCGCCGCCTTCGCCGGGGATTATTCATTATTAACCTAATTATTATTTATTGTGCATGCACGGAGACCAAAACAAACAGGCGGGCCAACCGCCGCAGCAACAACAAAAAAAGCCCGCCTCCTACCCCGCGGGCCTCAGGTGGAATGCTCTTAACGACAGCTCCCGGGCGGCAGTGGAAGAAACGCCAAAGTTTCAACCGAAGCTTGCTGTTCTAATAATAATAGTAATAATTACTACTTCAAGGAGGCAAGGGGAGGAAAATCCCAACAAACCACAGCCTTGACCCTAGGTAGGCAATCAGTGATGCGCTGCCAACAGAACGTTGCAACACACACACACACACACACACACACACAGACACACACAGACACACGGCAAGGTTGCAATCCCCTCATTCCCTTAAAAGCTGGGGTTGGGGGGAGGAGGTGGCAGGAGGACCGGGAAGAGTATGGAAACGCTACGGTTCTACCAGAGCAGTCCTCCCAGGAAGAGTTGGAAGAGGAGCGGGAGGAGAGGGCGAGGAGCCCGGGCTGACGGCTGGGCGCCAACGAACGCGGCTGCCACCAGCTTCCCCGGGACTTGTTTAAAGGGCTCGGGCTGCGGAGACTAGAGCTGGTCGCGGTGGGAGAAGCCGGAGCTGGCTCGCCGAGGCGGTGGCAGCCACCGCCGCGGGGCCGCTGCGTGCGGGATCGGAGGTGTCACCTCCACTTTGCGAGCAGGGATGGGTACGCTGACCGGTAGGCAGGCCTTTAGGCAAAGGGGCTGCCGGGGGTCTGCACCCGGGGCACTGCGGACGACCCTGCCCCTGGTACCTGGTGGCCGCGCGAGCTCGGGTGTTGAAGTTCGGGGTGTCCAGCCCCGGCCACACTGCTGGGAGGGAGGAAATGAGGGAGGAGGTCCTGAAGAAGGAGGTCGGAGGTGCCCATTGGGCTGTTATCCTGCCCTCCGCCTTCTCGGGTTTGTTTTCTTTTGCTCTGCATCTTCCCCCAGCTTGGGCTGCCGGAACCTCGGGCGTGGGTCGCCGGCGATCATCCGGATGCGAGGGGAGCACCCGGGCCCGGGGGAGCCACGGTGGCTGCGGGTCGGGGAGGCCATGATCCGGATAATCCTCCCTGCCTGACTGTCACAAACAGGATCCGCGCGCACCCTGTGCTGTGGCGTTCGCTGTAGAAGGGAAGGGCTGGCGCGGGGTAGGGGGTGGGGGGGGGGGCGAATGGGGAGGCTGGTGAGGGCAGGAGGCGGGGAGACCTGAAGGGAGCCTGCCCCCAGAGATGACACGCACCGCTTCCTTCTTGTTCCCTGCTTTCGAGTTTGCTTTATTCCCATCCCAACCTGGTTTACTCCCTCCTCTGCTTCCCCCTCCATCTCGCCGTGTTCCCTCCTCCTGGTTGCGTTGCAAAACACGGCCATGCCATCTGCAAAGGTGTCGCGATGCACTTCCCCAAATAACCAGTCCGGCGCGCCAGCCCCTAGTCACCCTCCGTCTGCGGGCGCACACCAAGTGGGGCGCCCTGGGTGCCCTGCACCAGGCCTCGCAGCCTGCGCGCAGTTGCACCGCGCGGGGCGGGGCGCAGCAGTGCGGGCTCCAGGGGTACAACCGCTCCTGGGTCCCGACACTCGGACCGGTTTCCGGCACACGCGGGGAAATCGCCTCCAGCCAGTGTCTGCGCACTCGCCCCCGCCTCCACCGCCTGGATTGCATTATTATTTTTATCCCGGTTGCAGTTTGCAGCCGATCTTGGTGAGCCCAGGGCTGACCGGACTGCTGGTGAGGGGGGCGGCGGTGGGGGCGGCGGGTGGAGGGAAGTTGGACGTGGATCAGGCAGGAAAAAAAAAGTTTGGCAGGGAGACTAAGCAAGGAGGGAGGGTGGGAGGGGGCGGCGAGCTCCAGCAGCTCGCGTCTCAGCGCCCTCGGGGCCGGCGCGAGTGTGTCTGCGCGTGAGTGTGAGTGTGTGTTGTGCGCGCTGGGGTCAGTGCGTCGCGAGCAGCGGCGCGGGCAGCTGCTCCTGCTCGTGCCCTGCCCGGGAGCCGCGGGAGGACAAGGCGAGGTTTGGTGGTGGAGGAGTGGTGGGGGTGGCGTGTGCGTGTGGCTGGGAGTGTGCGCGCGCGAGCAGCGGAGAATCAGGAAGTCACAGCAGCGAAGCGCACACAGACATGTTTGATCGCCGTGACATGACGCGCGCGAGGGAGGAAGCGGCAGCGGCTGCGGGGGCCGGGCCGCGGGCTCCAGCGCCGGCCTAGGGCTTGGGCGGAGAGAGCCGCTCCGGACCGCCGGCAGGGCCGCCACAGCAGGCTAGGCAAGCCCCGCGCCTCTTTTTGTTCCGTGTCCCCCAGGTAAGGAGCCTGAGCCGCCGCCCGCCGGGTGCCGAGCTTTCCAGTTCTTTCCCTCCCGGCCCCCTCCGGTCTCCCGGTCAGGCTTTCTTGCAAAGTCAGGCGGGCGGGGGAAGCCGGCTCCCGGCCCTCCGATCGATCGCGTGGAAAACTTTCCAGCGGGAGGCACCGCGAGGGGAAGAAGGCCTTGCTGGCTGCTGTCCCTTGTCAGTTCTTTCTCCTCCCGGTCCGGAGAGTGGAGTCGCTCTGCCCTGGGGCTGTTGCACATTCAAACTTCAGGCCTAAATGTGCCTCCAGCTTTCCCGGATTTACTCCAGAAATTAAATATTCAAAGTCGTCCGCTTGGTCCTGCCTGGCGTTTGGGTTTTTGAAGAGCAGAAGGCAGGCATAGGAGTCGAGGGGGATGGGGGTGTTGTGCAGAATCCATTCCTTCTTTAATATCTGCAGCGGGTGTTATGTAATTTTAGTAGCACACGGGTGCAAAGCCCATACTGGGCTTCTCCCCTCCTTTGTTTATATAACTTTTGGGAGAGTTTTGCAAGGTTCCCCCCCCCCACCCCCTTCCTTTTTCTTCTTTCTGTTCTCAACCTAATGGAGCTTGGTGCATTTGAAAAAGTAAAGCGACCTGGGTCAGTATATTATTGAGAGGTGCTATCCTTAATCTCCTGGTTATTATGCAGACTGTGTTCCTAACCGTGTGTGATGTTAGAGCATAAGGAAGACATCAAGGATACACGTTTGTCTACTGCACTGAGTGGTTATTTTTAACGTCTCTGTATCATCAGTAGCAGAGTTAAAATTTCAACTTCCATTTAAAAGGACTTTTTAATTTACACCTGGATGTGCCATGCTTGTTGGAAGAGAATGCTTGTAGGCACAGAAAAATAGTTGTTTTCGTTACTGAATGGAAGAACATTTCTATCTAACCGTGTAAGACTCAGAAACCTCTGAGAACTGTACTGAAACAAAAGCCATGCCCAGTGTTGGTTTTGTGTATATACTTACATTGGCACATTCAAATGTTTCAGTATTATTTTGTTTGCAGGACCACTGCCCCAGGCTTGTTTGCCTATACTAGATGAGCTAGGTTTCTAGCTTACCTCTAGCTTCCTGGTGAATTAATTGTTAAGAGGTGTGGCAGGTTTGAATCCAAGTTGGTAAATTGTTATGCAAATAAAAACACACTTTTCTCTTTTAGGAATTGAATTGTCCTTTTATTCTCCTAGACATTTGTTTTTTTTTAAAGCTCCCTAACAACTTGAATGTTTTCTGGTGGGAAGAGATTTGGAGATATCATTAGGTACATAGGATATTTATAGATGTGACTTGAAGTAGAAAAGCAAACCTGTATATAGCTACTCCTCTACCTTGTTGGGGGCATTAAAGAGAAAAGTCATATTGGTGAAGAACATTGTAAAATCAGAGGAGTTTGAGGTATCTGAACCCTTAAAAAATTGGCAGAGGTGCGAGGGTGCCTCCTTCCATGAAGCTTTTTTCTCCTGAGTGACATCAGTTACATCCCAATTCAGGGACTAGCTGCTCTGTGGGGTTTCACAGAAAATATTCACCAACAGAGTATGTTCAAAGCAGCCTTAGATCTTTTCTTTTGTTCGGTTTTTTTAAGTGGTTTTTGAGCATTTCTCGTCAAGTTTCTTAAAAAGTGCTTTGACCAACACCTGAGGCTTGGAATTGACCAAAAAAAAAAAAAAAAAAGCCTTTGCTTCTGTTATACTGTTAATGTTTGGATTCTGTTTAAAATATTTCTGGTGCTATAACTAGAAAGGAACACTTTGGCAAATAAATAATTATTTAAAACTTTTTTATTTGATGAAGTTTAAGATAACATAAAAGCACATCTCATGCTTTTCTCAGAGATCATTGTGGTACCCTTTATATTCCGGTAATATTTTAACATTTCAGTTTAAGGGCTTATTATATATTGAAACAAGACCATGAGAGAAGACTTTCATATAGTATAAAAGTGGTGCCATCCTCCAGTGTTTTCATGTTGAGTTTTTTTTCCCTTTAGAAGTCTTCCTTTGTAAACAAGGCCTTTGTCAAACTCTCCTAGGTCAGCAGCTTTTTGATACTCCAGAGAAATAATAAATCACTGTTTATGACATCTTGACATGGTGCCATGAGAAATGAATTGTCACAAATATAATGCTAAGGAGTGTTTCCCTACACTAGCATGTTGAAATTGGTCAGACCTGATTCAGTCATCAAAAGTTCTGATTTTCACTGTTTCTGGTCAGGATGATTTTAGAGAAGTCAGGGACAATTTGTTGCTTAACATGAGTGGCCTTAGAAACTTTATATAAATGAGTCACTTTTCTCTTCTGCAGTACTTCTGGTGAACAGATGAAAAAATTTCCCTAATGTGAAAAGCCGTTTTTTGGGAGCTGCTTCTGATTTTTTTCCTGTCCATTTTTTTTCTATAAAAGAATGATCATCTGAATTGCTCCTTTTTCTTAAACATATTCTGTAGGTGGTTTTGAACAATAGTAGATGCTGAATTTTCTGTCATCTTTGGAAGTGTTTGTTTATGGAACTTTAATAATCTCTAACCAGTTAATAAAGTCATGGATCATTCTATGAGTAGTTGAAAATAGAAAATACAAGTGGTGGCAAGTTATTCGGTAGAGTATTTAGGAAGGCCTGGGGTGTTTACTTTTTCTACATAGAAAGTCATGACTATACCAGGAAATATAGAAGTCTTAGAACTTAGTTCTGCCAGAGTCATTATGAAGCATAGCATATTTATTTGCCTAAAAGATATTTATCACCAAGTTAAGTGGGATCTTGCAACCAGGGTTTGGAAAATTTTACAACTTTATTACTGTTTACTTTTACTTTTCCCCTTCATATTAATATAGCCCTTTTCTTTGAAAATGTTTAGATATATTAGAAATTTTAAAGATGCAGTCAAAGATACTTGAATATTTAGCAAAACATATAGCACAGCTGATGAAATTCAGGAGCTGCATAACTGAATTTTTTGATTGTTGGATATGAACATTATTTAATTTTAATTATGAGAGGAAAAGTCATTAATTCACTCATTTAGAGTGATGCTTTAGATACGAAATACAGAATTTTTGACTGAAATATTAACATAAGCGGTGGCCTTCTGGACTTCATTATACATTATTATGTAACTGAAGCCTACTGTGAAATGTGATGTTTTATTAGATATGAGACTTTCAGAACATTCAGTTATCATCAGGAAATATGCCTGTAGAATTTTGTACCTTTAAAAATAACACAGTATTCTATGTAGTGTTAGGTGTGTAAGCATTAGTCTTCTACCTATATATCGTTTACCTCTCTGCAAGCACTAATATTTTAAAAATGTTTTAGAAACTGACCTAATTTAAATATGGGGTGACCCTTTTATAGATCGATGAATGAAGTTGATAGAAGTTGAAATAAATTTGAGGTTTAAAAACTGTTAAATAATAAGTCTCCTCTCCTTTTGTCATTTTGTTTAAACTGAATTCAGAATTGGGGGATTAAAATTACTTAAAAATAGAAAAAAAAAAAACCTCTGACCAGAAAGCACTGGAGTATGTTATTTTACGGGTGAAAAGAAGTCCAAGGGAAATTCTGTATCAGTGTATGTTAGGATTGTGTTTTCTTGTTTAGGATAACTGTATATTTCTTTACCTACTTGAGATTGTATTGTCCAGTTTTTACCATCCTACCAATACTTTGGCCACTTAATGTTCCACGAGTTGACTCACTGGAAAAGACTCTGATGCTGGGAGGGATTGGGGGCGGGAGGAGATGGGGACAACAGAGAGTGAGATGGCTGGATGGCATCACCGACTCGATGGACATGAGTTTGAGTGAACTCCGGGAGTTGGTGATGGATAGGGAGGCCTGGCGTGCTGTGATTCATGGGGTTGCAAAGAGTCGGACACGACTGAGCGACTAAACTGAACTGAACCAGGAGTTAAGTTATTGAACTTGAAACTTTAATGTCCATGAGGAAAGCTGGGCAAGTAATAACATTGCAAATATTTGCAACTGTTTGGCAGTTTTCTGTTGTGCTGTATTCCTACATGTACTAAAATGGTATTAAGCGAAGTCTATAGTTCCATAAAAAATGAGTGATCTGCAACTGAGAATTTATGTCTTTTAAAGAACGTGCCTGAACATGTATGAATAGTGAATTGTAAATCGCACAGATCACGTGATACAGGGAGAGATCTGGGTGAGCTCTCTAGAGTCCACAGGGCAGATATTCTTCACGATGGGGTAGTATTGTGGCCAAAGGAGGCCAGGGGTGAGGGTGCTGGGAGCTGATCATCTGAGATCGGAAGAAAGTCCTGAGATCACAGGCACCGAGCCTAAAAAAAACTGTGAGAAGACCAATGTACCAGTTTTGACCTGCTTGCCCAGAGCAGGAGGTTCCAGTTGGAAGAATTTTCAAAAGATAAAGTTGGAAAAGGTAGAAAGACTTGCTTTCCAGGGGAAAGCATGAATTTTTTATCCGGCGTAGGTTGGAGTCTTCTCTCAGAAGTTTGGAGCAATGCAATTCATGAACAAAAAGTAGAGCTATCTAGCAGATTGTGAATTCAAGTCGAGGCTGGAAATTGAAGCCTTTAGAAGGATCCGCGTGATGATGTACATTTTTCTACGGTAGCTCATAAAGTGTTTTCATATGGAGTATTTTATTTGCTTCATATCAAAATTGAGGTTGTAGCTGGCTGCTGTTAACACCTGTTTTGTAAAAGAAAACTTGAAATTTGGGGGTCAAATAAACTATTCTGTGATTTATTTTTTAATAGCATTAATTATTAACACTGTAAATGACCATTATTCATTTTAACTGCAATGAACATGAAGGGTTTGTGCTTGAATTTTTGTTGCTGCTGTGAAAGTTGGGCATATCCAAGCTAGTCTGTCACATAACCAAGTGTCATTCAGCATATAATGGTCAAGTTTCACTGCTCAGTCAGCGTGCACCATGTCAACCAGAAAAAGTTTTAAAAATATATACGTGTTTAGTGTATAATTAAAATTATCTTAGGTAACAAAGGAGAAAGTGGCTATCATTGATTCTTATTGGCATCCCAGATGAGGTTGCCTTGCAAAGGGGCCTAACAGAACCTAGGAAGGATGGGTGTGTGTGTACACAAATTAGATTTCAGGAGTGCCACGCTTTGCTACTAGCTTGTTGGTTTGTCTGTTTGGGTTTTGACCAGTTGCCTAGCAGTTTGGGTTGAGCTGAATTTGAGAAGTGATAGTTACCTGTGATTACCTGTGGACACAAGTTTGGGGGTTAGACAGGTGCTCTCTATCTGAGGGCTTTGTTGTTGAGGGGCTTCTAGTACTTTGGGTTTTCTCATAAACACCCTGCTTAAAAGAATGTTTCCTTTGTGGAAACATCGGCTGTCCTCACCAAAGAGATCATCGAATTCCATCACAGGTATATGCTTCTGAGAAGGCAGCTCATGGTATGTCCAGGGTGGTAGAGTCCAGAGCCCAGCTCTTGTTGAGGCAGTGCCTGGGGCTCATGGGGCTTAATTAGCCCTTGAAGTTGGTTGTTCTCTCTTGTCCTGCACAGATCTGCCTCGGGGCCCTTGCCAGGTCTGACTCCAGGCAAGGACAGTCCCAGGGCTTTTTATTCCAAGTAAGGGCGGCAGCTCACATCCTAATTTGTCCCCTTGACTCAACGATGAGAAGTTCACAGAAGCCCAGAAAACACAGCACACTTTGCACCCAACCACTTTTTAAAACCTCCTCAACTTTGAATGGTAAACTGACTTTGCATGGAATGATGACGAGAAAGCTGTTTTCTGAGCTTCTCTAGAGTTTTGAGCCAGCCACGTAGAATACTCACTCTAAGCCCAGTGTGGTTTTTATCTGTGGCACAAATCATATCATGCACTGTTTAAAGTTGCACGTCTCAGGCCAAGAAGCATGAGGACTTTGGGGATATTTCACCACCTATCCAGACAGCCTTGGCCTCTAAAAACGAAACTTCAGGTCGGTTTATTTCTTTTATCTTCCTCGCTATTTTTACTGACTCTCCGCTCACGCATCAAGAACAGCAGCACTTGTGTTTCAGCTCCAGGGAAGTTGTTACTTCTTGTGGGGGGATTATCAATTCATTTGTAGAGAAAGCTACAGAGAAAACAAGAAATCCTTCAGGGTCGGGGGAGATGGTCTGAATCAGCAATCAGACATAAAAAGAACTCTTATCTTAACTCTCTCCTGAGCCTTATCATTCTCCGTAACAGCCAAAAAACTTTTAAAAGAGTGATTTTTAGGGTAGTGAACTCGGCCTAACTTTTATTTCTAATATTCCGCCTTTGGCCCTTGCCCGTATGTCTTTCTGTAAACACAGCAGTGATAAAGGTCTGCTGGGGAGCCCACATTCCCCCACGCTTCCTTGTTGTGTTTGGCGAACAGTTATTTAAGAAGCATTGTCTAGTCAAGGTGGCTCTGTTTCTCCAAACTTTTTCTGTGACTAGAAAACCACAGTTTCTCAAAAACACGTGTTTATTGTCTACTTCAAGCCCTCACTGAAACACCACCTTATCCATGAAGCCTCCCTTAATTTCCTTTTCTTGCGTCTGCCTTCTGAGATGTAAGTCCTACCCCTGACTGCAATGGACACTCCAACTCAACCCCTTTTTGATCTTACAGGAGCTTGCATATTTGTTTGTTTGTTTTTCTCACTGCTACATATGGATAAATCTTGTTTCCCCATCAGACTTGCCGAGCCTTGGGGTAAGCCTTCTGGTCTTTCTTGTACATCCTTTATGCCTTGTGCCCAGGGAAAGAGTCAGGACATTTGAAAACAGATCAGTAAAACAGGTCTTCTGGTTCTTTGATTAAATATCACCATCCTCTTAAGATCATAATGTTGTCTCTGCCTCATATTCTCTCAAGGACTTTTCTTCACTTCTCTGTTCCTTCATACATTAACATATGATCACAGCCACACCCTAATCCCATTGTGACACCTCCAATTGTTTCCATCTTTGTTTCTGTACCCTGCGCATCTTTGCCCAACCTGAGTGACAGCTCTCCATGCTGGTGGTCGGCCTGGCTTGCCTGACAGTGCCCTGACTTGGTAATGGGCCTGGAGTCAAGAGATAAAGTCATCCACAGATGGGACTTTGGGCAAGCTCTGTGGTCCCTTTGTGCTCTCCTCTTTTAAACGGGGACATGACAAGATGTGTCCTCAAGTTAAGTCACTAAAATGATTCAGCCCATAGGGGTGTGTTGTTAAATATTACTGCAGGCGTAGGGGTCTCTCAGCTGATTGGAATAAACCACAAAGGTAGATGTTTTGTTGCTGGTCGTCTTGGTTGGACTGGTGGTGACCCTTAAAATTCCATGAAGTTGAACTCCTTTTAATATGCAGATGGGTGTGCCCAGGGGCTTTTGGGCTTTCTGCAAAGGGGAGAGGAAGGAGGTTCGGGCAGAGGGAAGATGTCTGTGGTGGTGGGAGTTGTGGGAAGCACCAACGACTTTTATTTTTAAAAGCACACACTCCACGGTTGTAAAGGCAGGGTCAGGACGAAAAAAGACAGGGTGTACTGCTGAAAAATTCTTGGCTAAGAACGCAGCGGCCTGGCCCTCAGGGAGTGCTGGTGTGAGGTGGAGGGAAGCGTGCAGGGAGGATGGAGGCGGGGGTGGCGCTGGCAATGCCAGTGTACGGCTCTGTCTGTGTTTTAGCTCCTCACACACACACATTTTCTTCGTTATGTTGGCCACGTAATTGTGGAACAGGTCATTCTTTTTGGTGACTATGTAAAACTCACCCCCTCCCCTTCCAACACTAGATAAAAATAGATTTTGAGTGTTAACTTTGTGGAGAGACCAAGAGCTCCTGCCCCATCAAGGTGACCAGAGCTATAGCCTATCCCCCATTCATCCGGCCCCCAACCCCACTATCACCACTTCATCAGTGCTTGGAAGAAAGAAGAAAAGGCGTTGGATTTCTGGGCAGAGGGGGCAGGAGGATGGGCGAGGGAGAAGATGGCTTGACCAGTACTGGACTTTCAGCCTTAACCACGGGGACTTAGTAATGACCTGAACCTCTGCTCAAGACTCGCCGCTCTTTGTAATCTATTCCCCCAAGTTGTTTTACGCTATGAGAAAGTCTGATTATGTCTTGGAGCTGTACAGTGAAGTTGCCATCAGAAACGACAAGGAAGGAAAAGGAGGCCAGGACGGCATCCTCATCTCTGAAAGGTGCTCTTCTTTGATGCACTTGGGGGATGATGGGACAACACGAATCCCAGGTCCTGCTGGGAAGGTCACTGATGAGTGCCTCCACACAGAAGATTGGAGGAATCAGTAGATGCTGCAAGCCGTGGATTGGCAGATGCAGGGAGCTTTAAGATGCTCCAATTCCAAGCTCTGAGGAAACTGAGAAGCCCCAGAAGAAAGGTGCTTTGCCCAGGACCCTGAAGGTTGGTGGCGGCCCTGAGATTGGCAGATAGGAACCCAAGGTCACTGGGCTCCCAGTCAGAAGCCAGAGAGTCCCATTCAAGTTGCGCAATAGTCCAGATCCCTTAGCTGGGCGGCGTGAGGCACGTTTGCTCGTTTGTTAGACTATGCTATTCCTCTGAGCTAACTTCTTGTGCGCATGCTCATCTATGCTATTTCATGGACACATGCATTAAGGGCATGCTTCTAAAGATTCTCGTCTTAAGAAAAAGTTTCCCATGTGACATGTTAACATTCCTTATATACCCATACTTTTCTACTTCCCGTCTCGTATGTTTTCCCCTAAGAAGTTTTTAGTAGTTTCCTATAACAAAAAATGGGGAGTGTTTTTATGGGACTGTATACCATTAATTACAACCTTCTATGAGATTCCCAGGTGAAAATCATTCTATATGCAGAAAATCGCTAGATATTAAAATATAAAACATGAAAAGTAGGACTGCCAGGTTGACTGAGCATTTGTATCTTCATTGTTCAAACTTGTGGTATCTTACCATCAGAGCCACTGAAGCCAGTTTCGAGGTAAACCATAACAGGAAGTAAGCAATTTCCTTTTATTCACTAAAAAATAAAGGGGTTTATTAGTTTGCTGATATACATGAAAGAACATTTAAACTTGGAGTACCCCTGAATTGACGTCAGCTTCCTAAATTTGAAATGCTGACTGAACATGTGTGTGTGTGTACGTGTGTGTGTGTGTGTGTGTGTGTATGTGAGGGGGTAGAATGCCAAAAAAAAGGTTACTTCTGCCTGCTTTGTTAATCACAAAGAACAAATAATAACATTTGGCTCTCTAGTGAATTCAAGGCTATAATTTACCATCCAAGCTTCCCTGTTGTTTTAGAAACCACTTGAACTGCGTTCTCTTAGTCCCCCCTTGTATCAGCAGAACAGTTTGAGTGATCCCTTGCTCGAAATCATTCCGAAGCAGCCTTTCATCGCTTCCTGTTTTAGCCCTAATTCATTTATCAGATTGGCCCAAATCCTTGCCTCCGCTGTTAAGATTTCTTTGTTTGAGCATACCTTGAACACTGACTGCTCTCCTAATGTTTTTGTTTTTAATAATTGACTCTATTAATAGTTTGTCCGTGCAGTTTTGTCTACAGTTCATTCAGTCTTTTTGTTTTGTTTTGTGTTTTTTACTCCACACTGGTTGGATGTGCTGGGGAAACAGAAGTAGGGAAGAGCAAGCCTTTGCCCTCGTGGCCCTCACATTCTAGAGATTCCTCGAGAGGTGATGGTAGTTAGCTAAGAATGGAAGTAATGTGTGTGTGTGTGTTAGTTTTCCCTCTAACCTGTCATTTCTCTGTGAATAGAGCCCTGCTGTGGGTGACCAAGCCCCTGTGGCCTGATTTCAACCCTGCCACTCGTCAGTGGGCACACAAATCCATTTAGGATTTTGTGAGTTCGGCATCAGAATTTTGTGCATACAGGTGTGTTCCCCAGGTGACATAATAAATCTTCATGGATATCCTGGGATCATTCAGGATCATGGAGACATCAGAATTCAGAAAACAGCTTATTTAGTCATTTTGACTCATATCCAAGAGTCAGTCATACTCACCCCATGAGGCAGTTTCCCAGCGGGTATGCCAGGAAGTCTAGGAGCATAGGAGATGGTATATTGCTTTGTTGGAGAACCGAAATTTCCACACCTTATCAATGTGTGGAAATCCAGGAGTCATAGATGACTTCTCTTGTGATTCTTGGACCCCGCAGAGGGCTGGAATGAATCTCTGGCCTCAACTGTACGTGTGGTCTTCTATCCATTAACTGGTGGGAGGACCACATCTTAACCTGTCCCTCCTATTTGCCTCCACAGTGGAGGTGGCAGGGGTGGGGAATAATGCTCAGTTGTGCCAGGCGCAGAGCTGTGGTTTTACGTGTACTATTGCATTTTCGTCTCAGTGCGTAATTGTATACATGGATATTTGAGCCCATATTTGTCCAACTCCCATAACCTCTGCCTTTCCCATGATTGGCAATTCCCTTTCATTCTCAATTTATGGAATTGTACTTTTCCCCCCCTTTTGACTATCTAGAATTCTCTGAGAAGTTTGAATGCCCATTGACTTATGCAAGTGGGTCTTGGTTGGGTACGTCTTTAGGAATTCTATATTTTAAAGGCTTTGCTGGGGGCTGGGGGGCAGTTAATGACTTTTAAGGCGCCCAAGTAATGGAGAGCATCTGTTGACTTCAGTAATAAATTTCAAGCTTGTTTAGAATTCTGCTTATGTGTTAAATTTTAGTTTCTCTAGTGAGCCTTTTTTTTTTTTTTTTTTTGCATCTTAGATGATTTATGTCTTTCTGGAGAATCATTTAGAGTTGTTTTTTCTTTTAAACAAGTGGTCTTCCTAAAGAGGAGGGCAGATGGATATGGATATGTATATCACACCCTCTGAAGCATCTGGACCAGACAGGGGAGTTCTGTTTGATGTTTGTTACAGAAATGGCACCACCAAATACTAACAACTATTTTATTCTGATCTTAACATCATGTTTAAAACATCCCTTTCTCTTTTCTTCTTTCCAACTCAGTGTCACTGTACCGACTGGCAGAGACAGGAGAAGTAGATGTCCACATCCACAGACCCTGGCGCGATGCCCCACCCGGGGCCTTCGCCAGGGCCAGGACCCTCTCCTGGACCCATTCTTGGGCCCAGTCCGGGACCCGGACCATCCCCCGGTTCCGTCCACAGTATGATGGGGCCAAGTCCTGGGCCTCCTAGCGTCTCACACCCTATGCCGTCAATGGGGTCTGCTGACTTCCCTCAGGACGGCATGCATCAGATGCACAAGGTGAGTTCACTCCGCTTCCCAGTCTTGTCTTCCGAGTCGTGGATGGCTGATAATCCCTGATAACCACGTCCCCCGCTTTTTCACTCCGTTTCCCAGTCTTGTCTTCCGAGTCGTGGACGGCTAATAATCCCTAATAACCACCCCCCCGCTTTTTCATTCCGCTTCCCAGTCTTGTCTTCCGAGTCGTGGATGGCTAATAATCCCTGACAACCACCCCCCCGCTTTTTCACTCCGCTTCCCAGTCTTGTCTTCCGAGTCGTGGACGGCTAATAATCCCTGACAACCACCCCCCCACCCCCGCTTTTTCATTCCGCTTCCCAGTCTTGTCTTCCGAGTCGTGGACGGCTAATAATCCCTGACAACCACCCCCCCCCCCCCCCGCTTTTTCATTCCACTTCCCAGTCTTGTCTTCTGAGTCGTGGACGGCTAATAATCCCTGATAACCACACCCCCCCCCCCACCCGCTTTTTCATTCCGCTTCCCAGTCTTGTCTTTTGAGTCGTGGACGGCTAATAATCCCTGATAACCACCCCCCCGCTTTTTCATTCCGCTTCCCAGTCTTGTCTTCCGAGTCGTGGATGGCTAATAATCCCTGATAACCAACCCCACCGCCCCCCGCCTGCTTTTTTTCTACTGTGGTTAAGAGAATCAGTTAGGTTTTTTTCTTATCTTGTACCTTATTAAAAACATACATTCTTAGGCTCTTTTATAGTTACAGATGTTACACCAGTCAGGAAAATTTGATCTTGGCTTTTAAAAAAGTGTTAGCTATAATATGCAGCTTTGACAGATTCTGTGGATTGGGGGTTGCAGGTATTTTGACTTGGTAATTAGGAGTTAAGTCTTACTTTTTTCCCCAACTATGTCTGTTAAGTAACTTATACCATCTATGAGTAACATACTGAAAATTATCCTTCCCTGAAAAGATCCCATGGGTCCCAAACAGGAAAAGGGAAAGTGAGTCTTTTCCTAAAGAATATTTTCAAAAAAGCATTGATAGAAATAAAATAGTTTCTAGGGAATCCTTGCTCTCTGCCTGTGAAGTGGCTTTCTTCTGGTTTTGGAAGAGGGCTCTGATTTTGTGGAGCCCAGGCCCAGTTGTTATTAAGGTTATAATAATCTGCCATTTGTGAAATTCAGGTTGTTGCTGTGGGGATGATCATAACGGTATGACTTTGGTATTATGGCTTTGTAGGAGATGTGAAAAAGAGAGAATGGCCTTTTGAGAAAGCAAATAAAATCTTCTGTGACAATTTGTGTTGAAGGGTAGGAGTAACCACTGTATGTTTACCTGAAGGTTAGGCCTGATGAGATGTATGGCCGTTTTACATCTTTTTTGGATGATATCACAGCTAGATAAGGTAGTGAGGATGCTTCTTGATGTTAAATAGGTGAATTGTGGAAGATACTGGTTTGAAACAGAAAGGTTACTGCAAAAAAGTGCAAGTCTTTTCTTTAATTGGTAGGACTGGAGGTCAGTTTTAAGGTAAGGCATTGCAGCCTGAGAAGGGAAGATCCATTTTTCACAAATTTAATAAAAAAATTAATATACGCTTATTTTGAAAAGTAAAACCATATTGATTTAAATAAAATAAGTGGTTCACCCCAGGTAACAGCTTATTGTACATACTTTTTTTCCTTAAATTTTGACTAAGACTGTATGACGTATTTTTTAATGAATTAATTTAAATTGGAAAATAATTACAATATTGTGATGGTTTTTCCCATACATCAACATGGGTCAGCTCCAGGTATACATGTGTATTCCCCCATCTGGAACCCCCCTTCTGCCTCCCTCCCCACCCTATCCCTCTGGGTTGTCCCAGAGCACTGGTTTTGGGTGTCTTGCTTCGTGCACCAGACTTGCACTGGTCCTCTATTTTATATATGGTAATGTACACATTTTAATGGTATTCTCTCAAATCATCCCACCCTCGCCTTCTCTCGCTGAGTCTAAATGTCTGTTTTTTACGTCTGTGTCTCCTTTGCTGCTCTGCACGTAGGATTGTCGGTACCATCTTTCTAGATTCCATAGGTATGTGTTAATATACAGTATTTGTCTTTTTCTTTCTGACTTACTTCACTCTGTATAATAGGCTCCAGGTTCATCCACCTTATTAGAACTGACTCAAATGCCTTTCTTTTTGTAAAACGCATTTTTGCATTTTTGGAACACTTCATGAATTTGTGTGCCATGCTAATCTTTGTATCATCCCAATTCTAGTATATGTGCTGCCGAAGTGAGCACTGTGTATACGTGTTTTGTACCTTACTTTTCTCCAACTTCAATAAAAATACCATCTAAGCATCGATTTGCATATTCAGTTGATATATTTAAATTTTTTTTCTTTTGCCATAATCGAATCATATCATCATTGTTAATTACTTTGAGATTTCTTTTTCATTTAACTATATCATGGCTAGCCCTATAATATCTTCAATATCTCTCCTTGCTTTTTTGATTTCTTTTAAATACAGGTTTTTAGCTTGTCAGGTATGTAAAAAAATGCTTATTTTCCATATCCTATTCATTAGGAGACATATTGAATATATAGGCATATCAAAGTCATTACATTGTCTTGTGTTCATATTGTATTAATTGGGGGATTATATTATAGACTAGATCTGTCAATTGCAAACCTTAGTACAGGTAGGTGAAATAATTTTGAGAGGGTTTAAGGATGCTTTCACCTTCGAAATGAAAGATAAGATTTGAAGGAAATATTTAGCTCACCTTTATTATTATTTAAGCATTGAAAAGTTAAACATATTCATAAGTGTTAGGTCATTGTTATGTTCTGAATTGTTTTTATTTATAATTATATCTTCTGATCCCTTCTGTTTTGTTCTCTAGCAGCTTTGTCACATTTTCTCCTATTCTCTACCCTCATCGATGCTCTTTTTCTGTTTTGTTCTCATTCTGCAAGTTTTGCATTTTCTCATCCTGCTTTTCTTCAGCCCGCAGACCCTCAGATAATTCCCTGGGTGAGGACATGGTGAAGTGCCTGGAGTTCACACCTGCTGACCAGATGCTTCACTTTCTGAAAATCTTTTTATAGGCAGCTTTATTCCTTGTCTTTTCTCCTCCGTCTCCCTCTGAGCTTCAGCTTTTTGCTTTTCAACATTACTGGAAATAAATAAACAAGTGGCCTAAATACATCTGCTGCATTGCTTTGATTTCCTCTCTATTATTACTATTTAACAGACTCAGAGACACTCTTTATACCAAATTCTTCCCATTTTTCTTCTGAACATCCTCTTTATGGTAAATTTCTCCTCTTTTCAAGTGCGTGCTTTTGACTCTGCAGAAATTAACTTTCCTTTCTCCAAAACTGCAAACACTCATACTTTCTTGCTCAAAGTCATTTGGTTTCTATAAACTCCTGGAAATAGTCCTTTCAGGCTGTTTTGAAAATTGCTATTCCAGTTTGGGGAGGAATAGACTTTTCCTTTCTCAAACACATGCTCCGTTGCCCAATTCTGGATTCGATTAGTGTCCGTTCAGTGGCTGTTTCTTGTGTGTCTGTTGTGTACAAGGCCTCAAGCCCTCTTTCCAGCCCCCGTGTTCTTCTTTTCCAAACTCTGCCTTTCGCCTTTTCTCTTTCTTCCTCTGTCTGTAGTACGGCTTCATCTATTTCAGCCTCTTTCCCTTTGGGTATTTACCCCCATTCACTGCTCTACCCTGTCTGTTCTTCTTTTCCCAACTGCCATGGAACTTTCTGGTTTCAACTTTTAAACTTTCCAGAGGTTCCTTCCCCTCTGATGAAAAATAATTACCCCAAAAAATAGATCATCACAGACATTTCAAAGAGTCTTTCTTCCTCCATTCAGACTTTGGACTCACTTCAACATACAGCAGGTTTCAGGACTTACTTAAAAGGGTGTAGAAGAATAGCTTATATTTGTCTGCCTTGTCAACAGGACTTCATTTTTATTTGCAGGTTTTGACGTAACCAAAAGCCTTCCAACTGTTTAAAGCCTTAACTTTTCACTTAACAGGTAGCTTTGCTGATCCTATTGGTGTAGTCTTTTTTATTTTTTGGTCCCCCATCTATGAAATCTACGTAGTATATAGTAATATATGTAATATAAATGTAAAAATATCTGTCATGTGGATAATAGATGACTGGGCCACAATTTTGAAGACTTTGTAGGATGGGGTCTTAAAGCACCAGATAGAAATATTGTGCCTTAAAGAGGTGCCTAACTGATGTCCTATAAATGTTTCAGCCCATGGATGGTATGCATGACAAGGGGGTTGAAGATATCCATTGTGGATCCATGAAAGGCACTGCTATGCGACCACCTCACCCAGGAATGGGCCCTCCTCAGAGTCCGATGGATCAGCACAGCCAAGGTTTGTGTCTGCTACATACCTGCTTTGGGTTCCATCTTTTATCTTTCCTGTTGGTGATGGACAGGGAGGCCTGGCGTGCTGTGATTCATGGGGTCGCGTAGAGTCGGACACGACTGAGCGACTGAACTGAACTGAACTGATTGTTATTTTAATTATGATTTACAAAGAACAGAACTTGTCTAAGGATGGGGTCCAGCAGGTTTCTTTTCCCTGTAGAAATTTCCCCTTACCCCCTACCAACACAACTTTATGTTTGATATGGGCGATTTTCTTTACAAAATCCTAGTAGTTTGACTGGCCACCATGTGTCTGAGCACTCTGCCAAGTGCACTGTGTACTTTATGCAGAATCTTTGCCCTGATACTGTAAGATACATTTTATCACTTCAGTTTTATAGGTGGAGAAGCTAAAGCTCAGAAAATTTACTTTGCTTCTGTAAGTTTGCATCTCCAGTAAGTGACAGGTCCAAAAGGAGGACCCAGGTCTGCCTCCCAACAACAGCATGGATGGGTGATAGCAGGATGAGCCACCCATGTCCCTTGAATTGTACACTCCTCCTTCATAAGGTGACTTTTTCTGGCAGTGGAATAACCTGTCATCACTGGAGAATGGCTATCTTAGTCTCTTAGGGCTACCGTAACAAATTGCCACGAGCTAGTTGGCTTAAAACGATAGAAATGTATTCTCTCAAAGTTCTAGAGGCCAGAAGTCTGAAGTCAGGATATTAGCAGGGCCTTGGTTGCTCTGAAGTCTTTAGGGAAGAATCCTTCTTTGCCTCTTCCTAGCTTGCAGTGGTCACCAGCACTATTTTGGCATTCCTTGGCTTGTAGATCTGTCATTCCAGTGTCTGTCTTGGTCTCCACATGGCATTTAGCCTGCATGTCTGTTTGTGTGTCCAGACTTTGCTCTTTCTATAAGGACACCAGTCACTGAATCAGAGTCTACCCTGATCCAGTATGACCTCATCTTAACTCGATTACATCTGCAAAGATCCTATTTCCATATAGGGTCACAGTCACAGGCACTAGGGGGTATGTCTTCAATATAGCTTCATAGAGGACAGGGTTCCACCCACAGTAATGGCCAAATCAATATATGGCAGCTTTCTGTTCTCCTGGGTGCTTTTCACTCTCATTGTTGAGGGTATATTGAAGATAGTGGAAAGTATATCCAAAGATATAATGTAACCTCTTTTCAGAATCACTGTATGGGCATTTCAGCATGTCAGGAGCATGATTAATCCAACACTAATTAACCTAATGTGTTGATATTCTAATTCAAAGTATATGCTTCATGTGTTGTTGTATATACATTTTTGTAATGTAATGTATATGAGTTTTTCCCTCCATTCTTGATCAGATGTCCATCCACCTGAGGGAAGATTTTTGACTGTGGAGGTGGAGAGACATGTATTCACTTTTATTTTTATTTTTTTTCATGTGGACCATTTTTAAAGTCTTTATTGAAGATGTTATAGTATTCTTCTGTTTTATGTTTTTGGTGTTTTGGCCATGAGGCATATGGGATCTTAGCTCCCTGACCAAAGATAGAAACCCTACAATCAAGGTGAAGTCTTAACCACTGGACTGCCAGAGATCTCCCTGTATTTGCTCTTATATATATATATAAAAGCAACTCATGGAGGCATAGGACTACATCTTCACTAATATTCCAGCAGTTTTTTGAAGATCCTAGACTCTGATCTGAAATTTGATGGTAGGCAGATGTAAGTGTGACAAAGGACTCATAAAATCTTGACCACGTTAGAAAAGCAGACTGAATAATTGGGACTTTTTCAGGTATAGAAGAAAAAATTTGAGCCATTCAGGGGTAAGAATGAATTAAGACAATACTTTCAGGTTTATCATTTAAATTCTGAAGAGCCAGGTGCCTTCACAGAGCTAATGTAGATCTCATTTTTAATACCTGGGAGGTGTAGATGAGTTATATTCAGTGATTCTCAAAGCCA
Source organism: Moschus berezovskii (assembly GCF_049115385.1). Classification (NCBI taxonomy): domain Eukaryota; kingdom Metazoa; phylum Chordata; class Mammalia; order Artiodactyla; family Moschidae; genus Moschus; species Moschus berezovskii. Next base: position 49,597,315 of record NC_142466.1, on the reverse strand, counting down.
GATGCTGGCTCTGTCTGCTCCTGGCTTTGCAGTACTTCTAATAGTGGGGCCCTGGGACAATGCCAAAGGAAAACACTTGAAATGCATGAATCATAAGTGAGGCTTTTTACTTTTATGTATCTTAAAATTTCTTTCATTGCTTGGTTCCTTTCTTGGACTTCTAGAATGATGATATTTCTTGGAATTTCCAACTCTTGGCACAATGTCTAGCACATAACTGGATATTTAGTAAATTTTTTTCAATTAGATAGAGAAGTGAAATTTATGTATTCAAAAAACACTTTTAAATAGATCTTAATTTTTATATAATTTCAATAAATTATGATTACTTTGAAATGCAGAAGTCTGCATTAAATTAAATGAAATTGGAATTAGAATGTCATATTTTTCTCTAGAAGAGTAAAGTGCCTTGTAAGCTGGGGAATTTGTTATTTAAAATATGCTTTTTAATAAGGTAGTATTGGTATAATGCAGTCTTATTCTATATAATGAGCTAAAAAGAATTTAGACTCCATAATAGCATATATCTTTCAAAACCCCATTGTAGGAAGCCGTTTATAAACACACAGGTCCAGAGAGGTGTGGTATTGATCAGAAAACTGCCAGCTTTAACTACCTAGCAACCTATTAGGTTATTTTAAGGTATTGGTTGAAAAGCAAAACCATTTCCTTCAATAAATACTAAATTGTGTACCTTATGGTCCCGATGATAACATTGTTTATTTTTAGTCCACTGGATAGAGAAAGCCTTCAAAGGAAAGTATATAATATTTAATGTTTTGTGTGTGTGTGTAAAGAGAAAACTCATATAAAATTGGCACTTGAAAACTCAAGTTTATTAAAAGGAGAGAGGCTGATTGCCTCTCTCTGCAAAAAGGTGAAACTGGGGCGATAATGCCCTTGAAGCTGAGGGAAGGAAAACTGCCGTTTTTTGACGACTTTTAAATGAGCAAATTAAACCAGATTTCAAAAAGAGCAGATTCTGCATCAACACTGTCATCCTACAGACAAAGGTATATTTACTCTCAGGCAATTTCTTCACCATTTTCTCAACCAAAGATAATTTCGCAAATATGTTATTTTATCATTTAGATTTTTTCCTGATTTTTCCTGAAGTTTTATGGAATGCTAGTCATGTCAAAAAATAAAAAGAAATCTCTCTCTCTTTAACTGAAACATTGTCACATTTTTAATGTCATACTGTGATAGAACAATTCTATTAGCATCTCCTGTAAATTCTAGGAAACAATTTTTCCCACCCCCCCGTTTTTTTCTTAGCACATTTGAGGGAAGATTTTGTTGTATTGATTAATTCTGGAAAATGATTTTTATTTCACTCTTAGTTTCTTTCTTAGCAAACTCGACGTAAAATGAATTATTGTACTTAGTGCAACTAAGTGTCTCATCTTTATGATTTTGCCATGCCAGGAGTCATAGTTGAAAAGAGCGATTTGATGAACAGTGTTACAGAATTACATTTAGATTAGATTGTCTAATGTTTTGGTCAGTTGTATTAGGCATTGTGTGATTTATCACGGGTAAGCTATAATTGGTGACGACCTTAGGAAAGAGGACAGTCCAGAAGGCAGGAGACATGACCCATTTTAACACCTGGTTGTATCCCTTCTCCCATGAAATGTCAGTAGCTATAGTAGGAAGTTTTTCCTCCAGTGATAGATGCAAGGTTGGCAGAAAGGTGTTAGGGAGATGCTTTAATAATGAGCAAACTACCATTTTGCACCAGCATTACAATTTGGAGGTGAATTTAAACCTCATTAAGAAGGAAAAATGTTAATGATGAAGTTAAATGTATGTTGTTGATACTTTTTAAAAAATGTTTAATGTTATAAATAACATCCTGGGATTTGAATTTCTGCTCATCTTGCAGGCTGATTGTAGGGGCATTTTCTTAGGCTAACTTCTATGATCAACTAGAACCCTAATGCCTGCATGATTTTTGTGTTCGATTATAGAGTAGGGATTTCGGGAATGAGAGTTAGCAGTTTTTCCATTTCTCTTCAGGGCAGGATTACTCTGAATGGAGTTCTACATCTCACCAATTGATAGAACAAAACCTACTCTTGTCTTAGGGGATCAGGCTAAATTTGTTTCCCTCTCCAAATGGCAATTTGAAATAAAAGGAACTGTATCCTTTATTTTCTCTAGTCTTTCAAATGATGATGGTGAGTCCCCAGGCAGCATGGGTCAGATATTCCTGAGCCTCTGTAATTCCACATAGATACAGAGGGCAGCTTCAGCTCAAACTTGGTTAAGTGTTGAAACACACAGCAGATGCCTAATAAACACCTGTGTGATGACCTTTAAAATAATTGTGATGCAGGTGGATTTATTAATGGCAAAGACCTTTTATATTTTACATTTTGTCTTAGAATGCGTTTGAGTTGAGTTAGCCCTCAGTTTGATTGGAAGACAATGTTTTGGGGTACAGCAAACCACTCTCTCCTCTCCTTCCGCTTGGATCTCCCTTCAGCAATGTGCAGTCCTATATTTTTCTACGGATTATTTGGCCAGACTCTACAGTTCATCTCTTGAAATAAGTTTCTTGAAAATTTTGTTGCATTTTGACTTTTCTTTCTTAAGTATTCTTAAGTTTTCCATTTACTTCTCTTTATCACCCAAACAGATTACTCTCATTTTTATATTACATTGTAAATGGTTTTGGGCTTCCCAGGTGGCCCCAGTGGTAAAGAACCCATCTGCCAATGCAGGAGATGTAAGAGACATGTTTGATCCCTGAGTTGGGAAGATCTCCTGGAGAAGGAAATGGCAACCCACTCCAGTATTCTTGCCGGGAAAATCCCATGGACAGAGGAGCCTGGTGGGCTGCAGTCCATGGAGTCACAAAGAGTTGGACACACCTGAAGCGAATTAGCTTGCAGCACAGAAATGGTTGTAGACGATTTTGGAAGCTTTCAAGCCTTTAACTTATTTTTATATTAGTACAAAAGAATTAATACTAGACCGTGGAAAGAACATATGCCTTGGAATCAGGTGAATCTTGGTTACCAAGATCTCATTGTGTGACATGGTGTAACGTGCTTACTCTCCTCATTTTAAAAAATGAGGTGACAGCACATATCTTCCGGGGGTGTCGTGAGGATTGTAGAAAAAAATGTATGCGCCATTCTGCTCACATCCCTCTAACTCTTCTTACCATTTCTGTGCTCCCATCATCCTTGTATCTGCTGGCCAGACCACCATCTTGCTTTTGGTTTACTGGTATCCACCTTACACACACATGGCAAGGTCCTGGGGACTAATGATTCGCGAGAGTCATAGCCAGCAACCAGAGATGGAATATAAGTACCCCAGCTCCTTCCCTGGGATAATAGGCAGGCAAGTTACGTACTTTATCCCAGAGCTTTTGTGCATGAGATTAATCTTCAGGCATGCACTCCAGCCACTGACTTGACCATGCCCTCATTGTTGGCTTCCATCCTCATTTTACCTCTCCACACTCCTGTCAGTGTCCCCGCACCTTTCAGATAAATCAGCTGCACTCAGTCTTTCCATCAGGCTCTGTTTCCAGGGAAAACTCGGCTAAAATAACATGTACAGTGCCTTGCTTAGTGCCTACAACCATGGAGGCCCTCGGTAATGGCAAATTATTCATAAAGTGCATAATAATAAACCGCATAATATCCCCATAAGAAAGTCCTCATTCCGCACTGCAGTACAGCAGACACCTTCAGGTTCTGGTCTCTAGGTTGGAGCTCCTTGTGATGTATGATGCCCTCCCCTGTGCCCTTCCTCTCAGTGGACAACGGCCACTACTACTTCACCATCTAGGACACATGAAAGTGAAAGTCGTGTCTGACTCTTTGTGACCCCATGGACCATACGGTCCATGAAATTCTCCAGGCCAGAATACTGGAGCGGGTAGACTTTCTGTTCTCCAGGGGATCTTCCCGACCAGCAATTGAGCTGGGGTCTCCCACGTTGCAGGCGGATTCTTTACCAGCTGAATTAACAGGGAAGCTTCTAGGACACATCGAGCTATCCACTACTTGAAATGTGACTAGTCCCATTGGAGATGTACAGTAACTTAATATGGAAACAAAAATGTAAAATCTCTAATAATTTTTATTCTTTGAAATGATAATATTAGGGGTATATTGGTTTAAATTATTAAAATTTTCTCTGTTACTTTAAATTATATATATATATATTTGATATACATAAATTTTAAATTATATATAATCCCATACTTATTAAGTTACATATGCTTTAAATTTCTATCAGTCAATGCTATTGTGGAAAATCATCAGGATCTCCAGGAATGTTTCTCTTTCAGGGTCATGGTGGTCAGCCTGTGACCTCTCCCCTTGTGTTTTATTCCAGGTTACATGTCGCCGCACCCATCTCCACTGGGAGCCCCAGAGCACGTGTCCAGCCCTATATCAGGAGGTGGCCCGACCCCACCACAGATGCCACCGAGCCAGCCAGGACCCCTCATCCCAGGCGACCCTCAGGCGATGAACCAACCCAACAGGGGTCCCTCTCCTTTCAGTCCCGTCCAGCTGCATCAGCTCCGAGCCCAGATTTTAGCTTACAAGATGCTGGCCCGGGGCCAGCCCCTCCCCGAAACACTGCAGCTTGCAGTCCAGGGGAAAAGGACGTTGCCTGGCATGCAGCAACAGCCGCCGCCACAGCCCCAACCCCAGCCTCAGCCGCAGCAGCCACAGCCGCAGCAGCAGGCCCTTGTTAACTACAACAGACCATCTGGTAGGTTAATATGCAACCCAGTGAATAATGCGAGGGTCCAGCTCAGAGAAGGACGGCTAAGCACACAGAAGCGCTGGGCTGCTACCTTCTGCTGCACCTCGCTGGCTCCCTTGTCTGCTTTGCTTAGTTGGCCAGGATTCTTGTTCTCCTCTGCCGTGGATCCTAGAGGGGTGCTTCTTAAACCTTTGGAGACTCTGGTGCAAGCTGTGGCTCTAAGCAAAAAGCACAGTCCCCTGTGACTTTTCATTCCCTTTTAAGGGCTTCAAGGTTTGTTGGAAGCCCATCCATCCCACCCCCTGCCAGGTTAGGAACCCCTGCACCTGGTGTGTTCCATTGCTAGCAGGCACGTCTCGAGTCTCCTCTCCTTGAGCTATTTTGTCTGTTAATTTATTTACTTCTATCCTTTTGGTTGTGAAAATACATTTGAGGAGGCTTGCAAGAAAACAGACCCATGGTAAAGAAATTATCAAGTAGACAATTCAGAAACAGAGGAAAGTAGAAATCAAAGTTGGGAGATCAGCCATGGGGGTGGGGGCTCTTGTGGAGGCTGCATCTGTGCTTCCATGGTGACTAGAGCTGCATGGTGGTCAGGAAAGGGGATAGGGTCAGGTGCCTGGTCCTCGCCACTCAGAAGGAAGTTGCTGACCAGTTTCTCAGCGGACACAGAATCTTTTCTAACATGAGAGTATAAAGTAACTTTCCCAGGCAGGATTATTTCTTTAATTATTATTGTAAGGAATACTGCATGATAGAGGCATCAGTAACATTTGTTCATAATAGAGTAACAGAATCACATGACCTATTTCCTTTAGACCCCAGCATCAGAGCTGAGGCTGACATTCTGTAAGGAGCTGCGATGTGATAGTCTTTGGTAATGGGCTGGTGGTCTGCTTGATCCCACTGAGAGAAGTCAGAGCTCCAAGAAGCTATAAGATGATCTTACATGAATGTTATTTTCTCTGGGAAGATTTTTGTTAGCTACTGGATAAGCACAAGTTTTATGGTTCTGTTCTACTAGAGCTTTGAATTCCAGAGAATTTGAGTCTCAGGAAATTTGAATTCCAGAGTGCCTCCTTGTCACTGACGCCCTTTCCTGTGAGTGGATCCCTCTCATTTGGGTCAGCCCTGACATCTGATCATTGCTACTGGTTTGGGATTATTGGTCTTCTTCTTAGGTTTTGGGACTTAGACATTGAGAAAAAGTTCAGATAATTTTTTTTTTATTACTATTGTTCTTCCTTCTGAGTTTGTAGATGTTTCTTTCCTGGTAGAGGAAACCCTGAGTTGCCTACTGAAAGGGTAAACTCATCTTGTTAATTGTAGATGCAGCCTTAGGAATGGTTTTCTAAAGAGCACGAAAGTACCGTGTCATCTCCAGACTTCTGAGTGTGGGCTACAATGCTCTGGTAGGTGGAGGATCCCATGGGACCAAACATCAGTGACTGTAAAGGTTGTACAGGAAACGTGTGTATTAGGTGGTAGTTTGAACACTCAGTGTGTCTAGAGGCTTTAAAATTGCAAAAACTCTAGCTCTTAGGAACGCTGCCAGAGAGAATCAAAAGTGTATGTCTGTGTATATGTGTCATTTGTACTTCCTGAGGGCCTGCTAGCAAACCTTGTGCTGCATGCTCAGTAATAAGCATGGTGCATGTGGGACACATCTGGAGCATGGAGACTCAGGATTCAATGCCAGGGGCCTCATGTTCTGCCCCGCCCTGGCACCCTCATGACCAGAAGGCTCACGACAAGGGAAAGGCTCTGTCCCAAGGTCTGTGCACCAAGCGCAGGCATTGCACGCCTGTGGGTGGGAAAGAAAAGGATCTCAGCTCCTTACCGAGAGCCTTTCATTGATATGCTAGACTCTATGTCAACAACATTGGTGACCCTGATATCCCGCGTCTCAGTATACAAGGAGCGTTATTAACTAAAGGAGTTCCCAGTAGAGGCTTAGTGGTCACAGTCAGATAGTTGGTAGCTTAAGAGGAGGGAGCAAAGTCTATGCCTCCTGAAAAGCCGTTGTGGGACCTTGTCACACAGGCACACTTCCTCAAGCGTTGCAACTTGTCCTAGGGTAGCCCCTCATCGCAGATTTCAGCGAGGTTTGTTAGTTTTAACAATGACCTGGGCACAGCAGGAAAAGATTCCAGGGTATTATTTAAGAAGGCAGAAAGCTAAATGATTCATTTCATCCAAATCACAAGAATGAGACCAGATGATGAAGTAGAACTTCGAGGATAGAGTTTCAGTTACCTGGATACTTGTACATAGCAAATCCTCCACGTCCTAACCAACACAATCCTGGGTGCACTTTCTGGATCATTTTGGGAAGAAGGGCTCCATTTTATTATTATTTTTTTTCCTTTACCTGATACCTACATCTTCCCTCGCCAGGCTCCTGGAATTAGGGGATAAACTCGTTTTATTACTCACTGTTAGTGTCTTTTGTATTTCCAGCCGTTGGGCTTCATTAGAAATGAAACTACTCAGGCCGATATGCCAGAGTAGGCAAAGAGACTGCGGACAAAGCAGAAACGAAGACACTTTCCTCAAATAGAGCAGACCCCTTCCTGCCACCAGGAGGGAGGTCACATTTCTGATCTTGTCCCCAGAATCTCAGATTTCATAGGGAAATGATTACCTTCCTTGAAAATGGCTTTTGGGGTTTTTTTTTTTGGCAATGACATTTTAGACAAGTTCAAGTAAGGCCAAAAGAAGTTTTTCTTTATTTAAGAGAATGTTACTTTTATTAATTGTTTATCCCTCTCCTTTTTTTTAAAAAATAATAAAGCAGCATGCTGCTGCTAGTAAGTCACTTCAGTCGTGTCCGACTCTGTGTGACCCCATTGACGGCAGCCCACCAGGCTCCCCCATCCCTGGGATTCTCCAGGCAAGAACACTGGAGTGGGTTGCCATTTCCTTCTCCAATGCATGAAAGTGAAAAATGAAAGTGAAGTCGCTCAGTCGTGTCCGACTCTTCGCGACCCTATGGACTGCAGCCTGCCAGGCTCCTCCGTCCATGGGATTTTCCAGGCAAGAGTACTGGAGTGGGTTGCCATTGCCTTCTCCGAAAGCAGCATAATTGCTTATAAATACCTCTGTCAATATTTCAGGAAAAAAAAAATCAATTTACGTGTGTCTACTTTCCTGGTGGTAGCTGTGAATTTTCTTTCGTCCCATTTGCTAGTGTCACTGATGTGCGAAGAGAGCTTTTTTGGCTGGGGTGATCTGCCTCAAACCCACTCCAAAGTTAGAATTCACCAAAAGCAATGACGCCAGAGCCACCACCTGAGAACTACAGTTTGACCAGAGGAAGGGTGCATTGAACAGATGAGTGACTCTAGTCCTTGCCTGCTGTGGGCTCCTCTCAAATTGAATCCATAATTTTTCTTTTAATTCTGATTCATTTTTCTGTTTGGAGACCAAAGCAAATTTCAAAATAGGAACTGAAAAGGTTTTGCGTTTTTTTTTTTTTTTTTTTGCGGTGTGCAGGGAAGCCTTCATGGTAGAAAGCAGTTTTATTGCTGATTTTTTTCAGTGCTTGTTGCTCTCCCGCTTGCCCCTCTCATTTTTTTTTCTTTTGTCATCTAAAATTTCTTAGTATGCTTCATTTAAGCCTCATTATTACATTTATCTTTTCAACCTCTGGAATCCACTTAAATCCTTGTCTAATGCACAGACAGTTATTTGCATAAACATCCTTCTGTACTGGAAGGTAAAGTGGGAATTCTGTACAGAAATTCTGTACATGTAAGACTTAGGTAATTTAAGAAGTTTATTTACCTGTTTCTTAGATTCAGACATCTAATAAAGACTCCTTCCCTTCCTTAGCGGCAATGGGACGACACCCCTCAAGAGTGTCAGGGCATATATCTACCTTGACTTCTAAAGTGAGGACTGACAGGAAGACACATATTTTGTACCTCAGACAATTCAGCCTTAATTGTTTATATTGGCGGAAGAGTAGGAGATAAGCTAAAGAACATAATTTGTTTTCGATCTAAAGATATCAAGATATGAGTTCTTATCATTCTGCAGACCACGAGTGTGCTGGTTGTCAGGAGATGCTTTCTGTTGATACAGAACAAACTCGTTCAGGCAGCTCAATGCCTAAAAGACAAGCAGAGCACCTCATGGTTAGGTAGGTGTGTTCTGGGCGTGTCTAATGGTAGGCAGCTGCGTTCAGTCCCCTAGCCTCTGTAAGGAGAATTTTTTGTGTAACCTGTTGGCTGGAGAAGAACATAGACCCAGGCAGTAAATAAACGTGCAGTGTTTAGTTAGAAAGGAGTTTGCTTGTAAGTGACTCTGATGGGGAATTAGCAGGAAGCACAGGGCAGGTCGACTTATCTGAGTATCTGTGCTGAGTTGTATTAAACGGTGGAAACATTTTCAAGTTTGCTCTTGAAGAGCGTACTTTCAAAGCTTCTAGCTAATACAGTACCACATTTCCTTGAAAACCTTTCTTTTGCTGTAGAGTTTTTCTGAAAAGCTGAGTGATTAAATTGGTCTTCTTAGTTTGGTGTCCTTGGTGGCAATGAAAATGACCAGAGCTGAGGGTTGAGCATGCAGCCATGCTGTCTCATTGAATCCTCACTTTCCCCTTGCAGGGGGGAGGCACTGTTATTATCTCCATTCTACTGATGAGGAGACGGAGGCACCAGGGGTTAAGTAACTTGCTCAGGCTCCTACGACTGATTGGTATGACTTACTGGTTCTTTTAGAAAGACACAGGGTGCTTTAGACGTACCTATTTCAGTTCACAGCAAGCTGCAATACTTTTTAGATTGGAGACTTGAATATTTAAGTCTATGTTTGGGTCTCTCTCTACCTACGTCTTAACTTTAAGGGTCCTTTAACCAGATAAGAATGTGTCTGTATTTACGGCTAAAAGAAGCCTAGCTGTGTATGTATCAGATCTAGTTTTAAGTCACAGGCTGGAAATGACTAGATTTGGAACCAGAGATATCAGACATGCTCTGGATACCTCCCTTTGATTGTGTGTTTTTAAAAATAGTGACTTGAATATACCTTGAAGAGTCGGCATGACTCTACACAGGTATTTGCAAGCCATCCTGCTAAAGAAGAAAGCATCCAAAGTAAGTGAAATATGTGCACTCTTGCACTATTATGGCTCTTATTGATAACTTACTCAAATTTTGAAAGGAGGAAAAGCACTCTGAAAACTGAATTTAGGATAATTAGTATGATGTTATCAATAGGACACAGATTTTCTTTTTATTAAAGGTGGTGGTTTTTTAGAGGGCTTTAATGTATTACATTTTATTATTTAGTATGCTTATTATACCAAGTTCAAATATATTTAAGTCTACCAGTTTCTTGAGCTTATTAGGGAAATTCTTAGAATCACACTATTAAAGTAACTGTTAGAAATCTCTACCACCTCTCTTTTGGCTCAGAGCAACTCAGATTTTATAAAAATATCTCCTCTGTTTTAAAGACCCTGAGGGAAAAAATAATCAAAAGTGTCCCTCCATAACTTATTCCAATGGTTAACAACCCTGAGAGTTAATGTTTATAAACCGGTTTCTTCCATATGAATGGAATGAATGCTAAATCTGAAATATGGTGAAAAGATTTGCATTATGTAAAAGACCTCCCGTTCAGAAAAAGACTCAGAATGTACGTAGCTGAGAAGGATCTCTTGACTATGATAGTACATCTATAGTGCCTGAAACAAAAACAAACAAGAAGTGCATTTTTCCCTCCAGAACTTGTCATCAATCCTAGAACAGGGCTACAGATTACCTCAGGAAGTCTCATCCAGCCCTAAGTCTCTGGGAAAGTTTTACCTAATTTCAGAAGGAGGGGAATGAAAGAATGCCACCACTACACACACTCATGCTCACAGACACTCACACACTCACACACACTGGAGTTTCCCAGCACTCTGTTCTAATTTTTCCCATTCCTCTTGTCAGAATGTTTGCTGTCCTTGGGTTGTCACTGAAGCCCACTTCTCTCTGGTGTTTGCTGAAAATTGAAGTGTGTCTAATTTTTCATAATGTATGTCTTTGTATGGTACATTAATAAGTCACTCTGAAGTATAGAGATGGTTATTTTTGTTACCATTTAATAATTTTAATATTTCTCTGAACAGATACAGAAAATACTTGGAAGAAGGCCTATGTGAAGTTTTAACATCTGCTTGCTGAGATTTTTTTTTTTAATTTACTGAACTCCTCTGGTAGCATCACTAATTTTATTTATAACTTTGAAATAAGTAAAAATTCACCTGGAGGAAAGATGGAGCACTTCTTATTTTAGTTTAATGTGGGACATTGCTTTAAATCAACTAATCAAGTATATTTTAATAAACTTAATGATTACATAGCCCTTTATTCTGATAAGATGAGAAAAATGCTCTCTTGAATCTTAATCTTTGCTAGGTTTTCTTAGGTGGAATGAGCAGATTCTTTGTTTCCCCTGCACTGAATGTTTTTAGAAATATTTTCCAACATGCAGTAAGAAATTTAAGTTCCCTCGATGTCCTGATAAAGCCTGAAATATACTTTATAGGTCATTAAGGAAAAATGCATGCTTATTTCAGTTCACATCAGAGTACTGGCGAGCTGCTGCCTGTATTATGTAAAGCATAGATTCTACAGCTGGACCGTTCCAGATTGGGCAGGAGGGGGCTTGTGGTGTAGTCTGCAGAATGTGATTTTGAGACCACACCCAGATTGCATCTGACTGCTGAGTGACTTCAGAACCCTAAATGCACCTGTAATTATTTTTAAAAACCCACTGCAGACCTCCGCTAAAAACCGGCTCTCTATTCCTTAATCAGTTTATTACCTAAGAGTCATTTTAGGGCCTTTTCCCTTTGGGATAGATGCCAAATTCTTTTGTTCTTTTTCCTTTCTTTTAACCCTTTTCTCCTTTCTCTTCTGGCTTTCCTCATCTTCCTCCCTTCCCTCCTGTTTTCTTCCCTTGAGACCTTCCATTGTCCCCAGCCCCAGCCCCTCCCCCGCCCATGGGGGGCGGTGTCGGCGGGCAGGTGGGGTGTGGGCACAGGGCACCTTCCTTCCCTAGCTGCCCATGTCGCTCTTGTCTCGCAGGCCCGGGGCCAGAGCTGAGCGGCCCGAGCCCCCCGCAGAAGCTGCCGGTGCCCGCGCCCAGCGGCCGGCCCTCACCCGCTCCCCCCGCCACAGCGCCACCGCCCGCGGCTGCCGTGCCCGGACCCTCCGTACCACAGCCGGCCCCGGGGCAGCCGTCGCCCATCCTGCAGCTGCAGCAGAAGCAGAGCCGGATCAGCCCGGTCCAGAAACCGCAAGGCCTGGACCCCGTGGAGATTCTGCAGGAGCGGGAGTACAGGTAATGCACCTGCCCCGTGGGTAAGATGATGGGTGCTTGCAAGTACCACCCGGCCTAGAAGGCCTGGTGTCTCCTAGTGTGATGGTCATTCTTTGTGGGACCAGGGAAAGGCCTAAGGGAAACTGCAGAGGCCAAGACTCAGGCTTGAGAGTGATTTTCCAACAAAGTCTCAGAAAAGAGTTTCTTTGCCACTGGAGCCTGGGGCAGTCTGAAGGCCTGATTTTCACTCTTGCAGTCAGAAAACTTTTATCCACTCCGATGACACATCAAGATCAAAAGCTCAGCCCAGAGTTCTTAAAGATATAAGAAAGTGGTCAGCCCACACTCAGACTGTGCAGTATTTTGTTCTGGTCTGTCAGTGTGTCCTTGAATGGTGACTGTGAGTGGCTCATATGTTGGGTGTGTCTGCTGGCTTGACGTCTCCTGATACCAAAGCCCATCCTTCAGAAGCCGTATATAAGGAAATAATGTATTTATTTGATTCAGTTCATGCACTTGTTAGTCAATGGCTTGGTCTCACTTTTGGGGTAGGCCCCCTTTAAATGTCTTCCTGTGTGGTCCATATTTTAACTCTTTCTCCAGGAGCTTCATTTGGCACATTTATCTGAATCCGGGACTGACACACCTTTTCTCTAAAGGGCCTTAGAGCCTCTGTCAGAACTACTCAGCTCTACCATTACATTGTGAACGCAGTCAGGCAGCAATGGGCTGGCTGTGTTCTTGTGAAACTTTATTTCTGAGAGCAAGCTACGGACAGGGTTTGGCCTGCAGACTATAGTTAGTACATCCTAAATGGTTAATTTCAATAAAGAAAAAAAGAGTCTAGGAAGAACTGAGTCAAGATAAAATGAAGCTAAGATCATGGATCCGGGTGTATGTGTGTGTGAAAGTCACTCAGTTGTATCCGACTCTTTGCTACCCCATGGACTATATATAGTTCATGGAATTCTCCAGGCCAGAATCCTGGAGTAGGTATGCCTTTCCCTTCTCCAGGGTATCTTCGCAACCAGGGATCCAACCCAGGTCTTCTGCATTGCCAGCGGATTCTTTACCAGCTGAGTCACCAGGGAAGCCCTGGTTTCGAGAGTTAGCCAAAAAGTGTGCTCTGCCACTGAGTGTCTGTGTTGCCTTCCTCGAGTTACATCTGTTTTCTGTGACTCAGTTTCCCCTTCTGTTTAAAGAAGGTATTATGCAATATTATCTTTTATAGGGAGAAGATAAAATTATACAAGGATTTTCAATACATATTAGCTATTATTATTATTATTTCCCAAGTGTGATTTAACTTAAGACAATTATGTGTTAAACATTATAGAGAATGTTAGGAAATATTGTGTGTGCTTTTGTGCTAAGTTGCTTTAGTTATGTCCGACTCTTAGCAACCCTATGGACTGTAGTCCGCCAGGGTCTTCTGTCCATGGGAATTCTCCAGGCAAGAATACTGGAGTGAGTTGCCATGCCCGCCCCCAGGGGATCTTTCTGACCCAGGCATCTAACAAGAGTCTCTTATGTCTCCAACATTGGCAGGAGGGTTCTTTACCACTGGTGCCACCTGGAAGCCCAAAATAATGTCTTTTGTTGTTCAGTCACTCAGTCGTGTCCTACTCTTTGAGACCCCATGGACTGCAGCACGTCAGGCTTCCTTGTCCTTCACCATCTCCTGGAGCTGGCTCAAACTCATGTCCATTGAGTCAGTGATGCCATCCAACCATCTCATTCTCTCTCATCCCCTTCTCCTGCCTTCAGTCTTTCCTAGCATCAGGGTCTTTTCTAATGAGTCGGCTCTTCGAATCAAGTGGCCAAAGTATTGGAAGCTTCAGCTTCAGCATCAGTCCTCCTAATGAATATTCAAGGTTGGCTGGTTTGATCTTCTTGCAGTCCAAGGGACTCTCAGGAGTCTTCTCCAACACCACAGTTTAAAAGCATCAGTTCTTTGGCGTTCAGCTTTCTTTATTGTCCAGCTCTTACATCCATACATGACTACTGGCAAAACCATGACTTTTACTAGATGGACCTTTGTTGGCAAAGTAATGTCTCTGTTTTTTAATATGCTGTCTAGGTTTGTCATAGCTTTTCTTCCAAGGAGCAAGCATCTTTTGATTTTGTGGCTGCAGTCACTATCTGCAGTGATTTTGGAGCCCAGGAAAAAAATAATGTCTAGGATCCCTTTAAAAACATTACCTTACTCTTCATTGTGAAACACATGACTACTTATCTATTATTATATTAAAATACTAATTTATCAGCTTTGAGAGTTACTCTGAAAGAAATCATGATAACTTGCCATTAAATGTGTATAACTTTTTGGATGAAGAGTATAACTTTATTCTCACTGCTATTACTGATCCTCAATTACGAGCTTTTATATTGCTGTTTCCAGCTTTTCATATATCCCTAGAGAGCTGAATACTCATCATCAATTGATATTTCAGTGTTGATAGGCAGATTCTGTTGGGTGAATAATTTCTGTGTGGTATAAAAGTCAAATATCAGCACTGTGTACTCATTTGGGGCAGAAAAACTATATTCATGTTCAGTCCTTTCTTTATGTTGCTATTGAATAAAAAAGCCAAGCCATTTTAAAAGACAATAAATGGGATAGTGGGGTATTGTTTAAAATTCTGACTTCCTAAGTGCTAACATTTTTTCCCTACCTTGACCATACAGAGCTACCAGTCCCTTTGTTGAATCACATGAACCCCTTATAACACAGACACTGTACCTAGAAATGCATCAGGGTTTTTTTTGCTTCAGTTCAGTTCAGTTGCTCAGTCGTGTCCAACTCTTCGCGACCCCATGGCCTGCAGCACGCCACGCTTCCCTGTCCATCACCAACTCCCGGAGCTTGCTGGAACTCATGTCCGCTGAGTCAGTGATGCCATCCAACCATCTCATCCTCTGTCGTCCCCTTCTCCTCCTGACTTCAATTTTTCCCAGTATCAGGGTCTTTTCCAGTGAGTCAGTTCTTCACATCAGGTGGCCAAAGTATTGGAGCTTCAGCTTCAACATCAGTCCTTCCAATGAATATTCAGGGCTGATTTTCTTTAGATTGACTAGTTTGATCTTGCTCTCCAAGGGACTGTCAAGAGTCTTCTCCAACACCACAGTTCAAAAGCATTAATTCTTCATATTTTTTTCCTTCTTCAGCCTATATTATGTGTGTGTGTGTGCTTATTGAGTCCTAAATTTTCTTTGTCATATTTACCAAAACTGTATTTTCAGGGTTTTCTTGTAACGAGCTCATTGTAACATTTTTTAGGAAATTATCTTAATGGATGGTCTCCCAAAGTACATGGTATTAATTGTTACTGTTTAGCCTATTCCAGTATGTGGAAAGGTTTTGTCCTCCATAACTGTGTCAAGTTAAAAACATGTGTCCATCAGTATCTTCTGAATTACAAGCATTGCAGAAGGTGGTGGAATGGCTAATTGTCGTGTTATTATTATTACTTGATAGCATGTCTCCTTTTCTGTTAAACTGCCTGGCTTTTGGAGTGACTGATCTGGCAACCTCGGATTCAAAAAGCTGGTGGGTGTTTTGGCCTGAAATCTCCCATGGCTGTCTTGAGAGGCTTAGGTTTATACTGGCAGGGTTTTGCAGGGGTATCTTTTAACTTCTTTAGTTACAGAGCAAGAGCTGACTTCTGCCTATATGAAGATAAATTATCCAGTTGCAGAAATTAGTTAAATGTATGGGACGGGGAGCCTGGTGGGCTGCCATCTATGGGGTCGCACAGAGTCAGAAACGACTGAAGCGACTTAGCAGCAGCAGCAGCAGCAGCAGCATTCCTTAAAAAGGGTTAGATTAAGTTCCTTAGGCCCTTGTGAAAGACAGCTAAAAACTGCCTTCCCCGCTCTTTGAGAGAATGGCTTACTTACTACCCTTTAGCACTGATAGGAAGAGTCCAATGTAACTCTCTCTTCTGATTGAGGATTTGAGTGAGGTCTTTTTTTTTTTTTTTAAGTCTCGTTTATAATTTTATAAACTTGGTTTGAGCAAAAATCACTTGTCAGAAATTCTTTATCCAGATGTTCATTTCTTTGTTTTAACATCACTTACTTTGTCTATGAAAAATGAAAGGAAATTGTCAGAATCTTAACTTTTTTTTTTACTTTTAAGTTACTTGGCTGCTTTTCCTGTTCATCATGAAATCAGAATTTTGACAAAATTAACTTTCCTTTTTCAGTAATAGCACACGTAAGTTTCTGTATGTGCACACTCTGCCTCAGATCTATATAAGTTCCTCAGTTAAAAACCTTTTGTTCTCATTTAAATTGGATCCTTTCTTTTAGACCATCTTTTCCTTATGATGGAACTTTATTGCTTTTCTCTGTAGTGTCAGGGCCTTTTTTTTTTTTTTTTTGGTGTTTTGTCATACTTTCTTTGCCCCTGTCAATATACTTCACTTCAGTTCTTCCACCTAGAGTTACAGGGTTGATCAGAAGTGCTCTGGGAATTATACTGTTAGCATGTAAATTCTACAAATGTTACATGAGAAAGAAATATATTTCACATTGAAAAGGATTTATTTGAGAAGAGTATCTTTGAATGATGTGAGCCCTCTTTGGTATCAAGTCAGAATTTAGTATGAAAACAGCATACTAGTCCCCTGGCTTCGGAAAGCCAGCCTAGTGTTTTTTGTACTGCCCTGGCCTCCATTACAACCCTGAAAATTCCTTCTCAAAAATTACCAAGAGCCGCTTCATCAGCAGAGTTACCAAAAGTCAGTCTTCCTCTCTCTTTCTTTTAAAAAGTGTCACTCAGCCCCTGGAAGGAACAAAATGTACCAGTGTCATTTTCTGTTCAAATAACTCTCCTACAGGAACCATAAACTTCTCCTCTGGACCTGAACAAATATCTGTCGCCTTTAATGGAACTCTTTTTCTTGCCAGAACAGTAACCCCTCTTGATTTACTGTTCAATCTGTATGAAAAACCTGAGTGACCTAATTCTGCTTCAATTTTCTGTACCCGTGAGGACACTAAATGAGTCTCCTGCAGTTATGCAGTATTACATCTGTTGTTGTTTCGGGAAGTTTAGAATCCTGAATCTCTTTATCGGACTACCTGCTGAATCCCATTGATGGGAAGATGAAATTGTCTGGAGAGGAGCATTATTTAAAATGAAGATTTCTATTAACAGCCGCCACCACACAAAGATAAATTCTCTATGTAAAAGAAGCCCCTCCTGTCCCTTTGCTTCTCCCTCTCCCCATGTGCTGAATTGGATGCATATAATTTTACTTCGGAATCTACCTTTCTCTTCTCCCATAGTTTGCACTCTGTACTTCTTGCCTCCCTTCCATAAAAGAAAGAGCCTTTTGTGCTGGGGAGTCTGAGATTCACTGACAAATTACTAGGTCCTTTGGAGAAGCCATCATTTCAGGGGTGCAAGAAGTGTACCCCTTCTTGGCTCTCCACCGACTCCCACTTCCAGGTGACCCCATGCTCCACCTACCCCACTCCCCAACTTCTCACCTCCCTGCTTCTGCTCTCCACTCTCCAACTCCCACCCTCTTGGTCCAGTGTGATTTAATCTCTACACAGTCAGACCAGTTGTCCTAAGATTATTTATTTAGCCCCAGTTCCACAGTCATTTAGACGATTAAGGAAAAAGCACCCATTCCTCTAATACAGCACCTGACCCACTTTGTCAAGGAGAGTAAAACACAATACCAAGGGATAGTTTGAATTCTGGGTTATCCAGATGAAAAAGGACTGCAATAAATATAGACCCAAAGAAGTAGAATAACCGTATCCTTGGCCTTTATCTCACCCCGCTACAGTATTTAAATTTCCATTAGTATGGCCTTAACTCTACACAGGTAGAATTGTTTCAGTTTCATTTTCCCCTTTAAATTATATATTTGGAAAAACTCTGTGATAGATTTTTCTCTTAATATCTTAATTGTTAAGATGCATCACGTGTTGCTGTATTTGGGGATTTTTGGCCATGTGCATGTTTAAGAAATTGAATTGGATAAAGGAAGTAGATGTTTGTTTTATACAGAGAAAAGTTAAAACCCATGATTAGAATCCCATGAGTATCAATAGTAAAAGGAATGTGGAAGAAGGTTGGGAGAGTTTGAACAATTTGATCGAGAGTAAATTGATGAATGTCTATTGTTATTGTTTGAACCTAATACATTTTTAGTCTGTTGCATGGTAAAACCATTTATAAGTACTATTGTTTATGTTGGCATGCATTGTTGAAATAACGTGATAACAATGATGATACTAGTAGTAACACGTGATGATAATAAATCATTCAGTAAATCAGAGTAACACATATATACCAAATAAAAGAGGAATCTGTCATAATATTATTTTCATGAAAGTGTTCATTGTTCAGTCATGTCAGACTCTTTGTAACCCTGTGGACTGAAGCCTACAAGGCTCCTCTGTCCATGGAGTTCTCCAGGCAAAAATACTGGAGTGAGTAGCCATTCCCTTCTCCACGGGATCTTCTAGACCCAAGGATCGAACCTGGGTTTGCTGCATTGCAGGCAGATTCTTTACTGTCTGAGCAACCAAGTGAGGTCAGGAAAAAAATGACACATTTTCCTTATTATTGTTTTTAAAGTTTTGAAAAACATATTTTATTTCTCTATCAAAGCAAACGGCTCTAATTTTTGTTGAAAAAAAAAAAGCCCTCATTTTGATACTTGGGCTTCCCAGGTGGCACTAGTGGTAAAGAAGCCACCTTCCAATACAGGAGATTCAGGTTCCATCCCTGGGTTGGGAAGATCCCCTGGAGGAGGGCATGACAGCCCACTCCAGTATTACTGCCTGGAGAATCCCCATGGGCAGAGGAGCCTTGTGGGCTACAGTCCATACGGTTGCAAAGAGTTGGACATGACTGAAGCGACTTAGCACACACACACATATGCATGCATTTTGATACTTGGGCTATATGAGCTATTAAGATATTTTGCAGTGTCCAAGTCACAGAAGGTTTTCTTTTTCATATCAATATATGGCATCATAAAGGTTGACAAAACCATGAAACTAATTTTAAACAGACTGTTTAGTTATCAACTTTTATAGCTGAGTTCCACGAGAGTCTGCAGTTAGAAAGTGTACTTTGATTATCTGTAGTGTCGTTGCAGTGTGCTTGTATCAAGCCAGTGAGGATTCTCATCTTGGCTGTCTCCTTTACTGGCTCTGTGAAGTCCACATGTTTCTTAGTATCTCTGAACTTCAGTTTTCTCTGTAACATAGTGCTGTTATAGACTTACCTTGTAGATGTATATGTGTGTGTGTGGGAGAGAGAAAGAGAAAATTAAATTGTGCTTTAAATACACCTGCAATGCAGGAGACTCCGGTTTGATTCCTGGGTTGGGAAGATCTGCTGGAGAAGGGATAGGCTACCTACTCCAGTATTCTTGTGTTTCCCTTGTGGCTCAGCTGGTAAAGAATCTGCCTGCAATGTGGGAGATCTGGGCTGGGAAAATCCCCTGGAGAACAGAAAGGCTACCCACTCCAGTATTCTGGCCTGGAGAATTCCGAGGACTGTATAGTCCATGAGGTCACAGAGAGTCAGACACAACTGAGTGACTTTCATTTTCACTTTAAATGCACCTTAGTGCAGTTGCTGTTAGTTTAGTTTAACTTACTACCATTTACTGTTCTTTCTTTGTCAAAATCTATTCCAAGACAGCTTTGCCTCCAAATTTGAGGAGAGATGATTCTAAAAATAGACTTAAATGGCAGATCATTATTTGTCAGCACAGGACCCAGGTAAACTCTAAAACCAGTTTCTGTGACTTACAGTGACAGTATTGAAAATAAATTAAGTAGGATGTCTTTTATTTTCTGTTCTGCCTCTATTATGAGGAAGTACCTACAGTTCTGTTTTGTTTTGTTTTTGTTAATGATGTCCAGACTGAGATTGCCTGGCAGTCCTTTTCTAGAAACTGTTAGTTTTCACATACTGTTTTCTATTTATTGCCGCCCCAAACCAATTTTTTTTTTTTTTTTGATGCCTGATTTGCCTTTTCTTTTCTCAAGCAAGCATTGCTCACAGAGGAAATGGTTGTGGTTGGCAGGGCTCTTTCTGTCTCTCTGAAAGTTTTGGGTTGGCTGATTTCTGTGGCCTCAGCACCTAAAACTGTTATTCACTCAGCGTTAATGCCTGTCATCATCAGCATCATGGAAGGGAGGGCCAGTGGCCCCACTGCCTTAGGACAGAACTAGAAGTTAGAAAGAGAACTTCAGCTCTGCGCTCTGGCTGGGAGCAAGTCAGATTTTTCCTGTCTGTCATTTTCTCTCTCTCTTCAGAGGGAGCCATGGGACTTTGACTTTGCTACTACATGTACCCTGAGCCTTCCTTGCTGGCTGTTAGAGAGAGGTTGTGAAGAAGGCCAAAAGTGTTAAGTAATACAGCACCTGTGTGCATTAGTGCAAAGGGAGCTTTTCTCTGCTTAACATCAGATAATCTGTTTGGGTGTCAGAAATTTGCCATCAGTATCTGCAAGGTGTTCTGCCATGAAGGTAAACCTGAGACTGTTGTCTCTCAGTTAAGACCAGGCTGTAACATTTCTTTTCCCCTCCCCCTCCCCCATTTTATCATCTTCAGACTTCAGGCTCGCATAGCCCATAGGATACAGGAGCTGGAAAATCTGCCTGGCTCTTTGCCACCAGACTTACGAACCAAAGCAACCGTGGAACTAAAAGCACTTCGGTTACTCAATTTCCAACGTCAGGTAATAACTTTTCCCCAGCACATCTGAGGTGCAGGAAATGAATGTAATTGTTCCAGAGTGTGATCTGTGCGTTTCCTTAAGTCTGTTCAATATTGTTAAAAAGATATAAATTTAGTGAAAGAGTGTATCTTTTCAACCAGCAGCACAGAACTGAAAAGTAATGAAGATGAACTGCTTATTATTCTATTTTTCTCTTCTGTACATCACAGACATTTTTTTCTCTCCCATATTATGGTTTCCAAAGTCTGACTTATGGCATTTTGTTACTGTAGATGAAACCTTGAGAACAGATGTTTGTCTTTATGATTTCAAAGGAAAACAGGAAGGTGATAGATCAGAGCTTCTTTGTAAAGAGAAATATAAAAGCCTTAGCTCTGACTATGCAGATTATTTTAACAAATATGAAAGGCCCTTAACTAAATTAGTAGCTCATTGTTTATACAAATACATAAAACTATGTTTTGTAACTGCAGATTATTCACCAACACCTACTTTTGCAGCATCTGATCACGTCAGACCCCAGCACTGACTCATCAGTGGTTTTGTAGCTACTGTTCTTGCTATGGGCTTAGTAGTCACTGATTAATAAAGGCAAGCATAGAGATCTATTTTACAATTGCTGAATCTGTAGGAGACTAGAGGAATGAAGTAGAGCTAACGTTCACTTTGGCGAGTTTTGCCTTGCTGACCCCAAAGCTACAGGTCCCCTAATTGTCACACAGACTCATTTAGCCAAAGGGGAAAAGGAATGCTTCCTGGCCAGTCAGATGGACTTGTTTGGGGAAGGACTCAGGCATGCAAAATGAATTATTAAGGAGCGAAGTAATTTGGAAGGATTGAATTTCATGACTTGGTCTGTTGGAGGATGTGAATAAAATTCCACGGCCAACCCGCTTGCTGTTATCATGTGAACTTGGAAATATGTTTGCCTTGTTGGTTATAATATCACAAGAGGGCATCATGGTGGCTGGCGGCTACTTGGCTGTAGGTATGTGAGTAGATTAGAGCTTAATTTAAAAAACAAAAAACTGTGCATTCCATTTGTTTGTTTCTTATAGGTAACTTTATAAGCCGTTTAATACAATTTTATTAAATGAGTGTCAATCAACTATATTTTCAGGAATAAGATTACATTCAAATTAGCTTTGCTATGCTGGATTCTGATTGGTTTCTGATTTTTGCTTCATTTTATTGAAAAATCTGTTATCTATGAAGTTTTCCAGTGATATTAACTGTAATGGATATGCTGATTTCAGATTCAATAAAATTATTATTTCAATGCATGTTTCCAGCCCTCACTTTCTACCACCATATAACATATGATATGAATAAGGTGTTATATTTATGATAATCTGAAAGAAGTCCATGATATAGTAAAAATAAATAGATAAATACCTTTCAAAAATCATTGTTAGGAGTGAGAGGAAGCCAAAACTAATATTTCCCATTTTTATATGAGACAGTGAATTAACATTGTTTGAGTATCTACAGCTACTTCATATGAACAGGAAGTAGTTCTATTCTTTTTGCTCAGCGTCATCAACGTTAATCTTTAAACACAAAGAGAATGTTAGCATGGCACTTAAAATGAAGTAAAAAATTTTTTAAAGCTTATTAACTAATTAATATCATTAAAATTATTAGAATGAATCGATTTGTTTAAAAACCAAGACATTCTCTATTTATTTACTGTAGACAGTGCTGTACTTGGCTTCTTATCTGAATTTTTTGGAAAGGAAACTTTGAGCATCTCTGAACATACCATATACCCTTGGCATGATGTAGTCCCTTTGTTTACTAGAAGGCCAGCTGTGATGGAGAAACTTGGGGAGTCCCTTTTTGGCTCCACCAAACAGAGGTCAGGGGGACAGGGGTCTGGCCTCCGTCGGGGGAGATGTTCTAACCACTCCCCTCTCAACAGCTGCGACAGGAGGTGGTGGCCTGCATGCGACGGGACACGACCCTGGAGACGGCCCTCAACTCCAAAGCATACAAGCGGAGTAAGCGCCAGACCCTGAGGGAAGCCCGCATGACAGAGAAGCTGGAAAAGCAGCAGAAGATCGAGCAGGAGCGGAAGCGAAGGCAGAAGCACCAGGTACTCGGGTCCCACCACGTGACTGGGCCGAGTCAGAGCCCCTGAGAGATGGAGCCCTGCAGGTGGTGGGGACATCACAGAGAGGATCCTGGGAGCTTAGGTGGTCCGACCACACCGTCTCATAGATGAGAAAACTTAGGCCCAGCCGAGAGGTGACCTCCCCAAGGCCAGGGGAACAGTCAGTACAGGATGAGGGGGGAGGGCAGTGCTCTCTGAATTCCAATCAAGTGTCCTAGTCATAACCCCATGGGATGCTGCTGAGGAGGTGGGCGCAGGAAGGTTTCCTAGGACAAAATCCTAGGGGAGAGGGAGCTTGGAAAGCTGAGGGCAAGCAGTTATTTTTATAACAAATATAAATATAGTATCCTGGGCTTTTCAAGGGCCCAGTTGGAGGTTTCACAAGGGCAGATATTTTAAAACATTCCTTTCCAGAGATTTGGAAATATTTTGATGTAGGATTTGATTCTCGTGTCGTAATCCTATAAATTTTGTTTTTCTGAGCATAATTTAGTGCCTTGCTTGGTTTTGTTTTGCAAAGTGTTGGACTTTAGTATAAATAAGGTTATGCATTTCCCCTTCTTTATTTAAGAACTGGATACAAATGATGTGTGGCCATTTTAGCTTCCTATAAACTCATTTTGGGTGACAATTCTAAGGTATTTAAGTGAGAGCACTACTTTCATAACGTGATTCAACTGTTTGTCCTCTCAGTATAATACCTGTTTCCCTGGGGTTTATTGGAGAGTTATTTGCTTTAAATTTCGTCATCACCATCTTGTAGGTCCCTCTCAAGCTCTGATCTTTCTGTTTTCATGTGGCCACACCCTCGGGACCTGGGAGGCTTCTTTTCTACAGGCTGGCACTGAAACAAACCTGGAGAGGTCACCTCTCCCACCACCCCGTAGCACACACCTCAGCTGTGGAGACACACCAGGGCGCCCGTCCCAAATAGGTTCTAGTCCCCTATTGCTGTTCAGTACACTCTGAGAGTTTTCTTGGACTGTGTTGAAACTTTAACTGGAAACTGGATGTTCAACCTTCTCTTCTCCCTGCTGTGGATCCTTTAGGAATACCTGAACAGTATTTTGCAACATGCAAAAGACTTTAAGGAGTATCATCGGTCTGTGGCTGGCAAGATCCAGAAGCTTTCCAAAGCAGTGGCCACCTGGCACGCCAACACTGAAAGGGAGCAGAAGAAGGAGACAGAGCGGATTGAGAAGGAGAGAATGCGGAGGCTGATGGTAAGGACCCTGCCTACAGGAATTCAGGAAAATGCTTTGCTCGCAGCCATCTGCACTGAGAATGTTAAACATGCCGTGGTAGAAGGAGAAAGTAAAAGCTGTTTATCAAGTATACTAATCCATTCCCTTGAACTTCACAGGGATAAGGTAAAAATACCTTCTTTTCCCTAGACAACACAATGCCAGTAGTCAAGGGCTACACTGATGAGTACAATGTTCCCATTTCCTAGGGTGGCACTGGCACTGCCAGTCAGATGATAGCTTCTCACGTGAAGATAGGTGCTCTATTTTTTAGGAGTTTTGATAACCAGACCTGGAAGGATAGAAGTGGCAGTTCTTTTTAAAGTAGAGCCTCTTTTCTCTTATTCTCTCCTTTTCTCCCATAACCAAAAGCAGAAAGCCCAGGATATTTCATTGTGATTTCTGCCAAATCTTTAAGATGATCACCCTACCATGCAGTCATTCCTTGGTATCCGCAGGAGATTGGTCCCAGGACCCCACCAGATACCAAAATCTGTGATGCTCAAGTCCCTTATATGAAATGGCATAGGACAGTGAGCCTTCTGCATCTGTAGATGCAGATGCAGAAACCACAGATATGGAGGGCCAAATTAAATTGTTTAGTGGAACAGAAAAAGAAGAAAACTCCTAAAAATTGTCTTTTAAAGCAAGTATAATATCAATACTAAAGCACTGTGAAAAATTCCAGTGAGAAAAAAAGACTAACATTAATGAAAAAATCTTGAATGGTATATTAGCAAAGAAAATACAGCTTGGTGTTTAAATAGTGGTTTAAAAAATAGTGCTTCTTTGAGACTAATGACACAAGTTGTTTTGAATGAATATCTCATTAAGTTGTGTCTTGGAATCTAGGAAGATTTGGTTTTTTTTTTTTTAAGATTCTGATGCTTTTTTTTTTTAATGGTAGAAATGTTTCTCTAACAGTTTAAAAAGTGATTTTTCAGTTATTTTTGAAATATTTCTTTCTTGTTATAGCTGTGTTATTGTGGAATGCTATTCATGGGTCATTCCATTTCTACCATTACTTTTTAATGGATATATAAACACAGAAGGAATTGATTTATATCACAGGCCTACATATTTGCTTTTATTGGCCACTTATTTTTGGAATCAAATCTCAGAGCACACCATGGATTTTAGAAAAGTGTGTGTGATGTGTATTGATAGGAGACCTGCATATTCTTTGCGGGATGTAATGCCGAGTATTGGATGAAGATAAAATCATTAGCCTCAACCTGTAATTATGTCCCTGAAAAATTCCAAGTGACACAGTCTTCCTGGCTGGTATTACGGTTTGCATTTTTTGGTCATTAATTTTTCTTCGGATTTCAGAGAGTAAACAGCATATTTTAAAATGCTCTGTGTCCAGGTACTACTAAATCTCGTCATCATCTCCTGCCTCCCGCTCCTTTTTTGGACGGGAGGGGACTGTCTCAGAGATCACTAACTAGCTGGGGAGACCATTTTATAGTCATCTGAGCAGTAAGCAATCAAATTTGTCTGATTCAACTGAAGTGAGACTATATTAGAACTTCAGTAACAGATTGGTTTGACACTAATGATTAGGCATTTGCAAATCATTAATTTTTGCAATTAAATGATGGAATATACAGATAACAGAGAAACTGAAGTTTTTTTTTTTATCACTCTTTCTTCAAGTGAGATCAACCATAACCAAAAGCAATTAGAGTTATAATAGCATTCGAGGTTCATGTTCATCCACGGGGCAGACAGCAGCCAGGAGGAGTGATGAAGCTGCTGTCACTCTGGCAAGTACTAGAGGGACACACTTGGACTGAAAAACCCAAGCTCCTCTATATAGGAGCTGCCTCCTAAAGATTTTGCTGTGTGTTCCTTTTATCCTGCATCACGTGAAGAAAATATTTTGGAGATGTCTTTTTATTGGGATGTATAAAAAGATTTCTCTTGAAACAGCCTAGAGTCCATCAGAGTTTTTATTCCATTTAACCTCATAATGCGGAGAAGGCAATGGCAAGCCACTCCAGTACTCTTGCCTAGAAAATCCCACGGATGGAGGAGCCTGGTAGGCTGCAGTCCGTGGGGTCACTAAGGGTCGGACACGACTGAGCGACTTCACTTTCACTTTTCACTTTCACACATTGGAGAAGGAAATGGCAACCCACTCCAGTGTTCTTGCCTGGAGAATCCCAGGGACGGGGGAGCCTGGTGGGCTTCCGTCTATGGGGTCGCACAGAGTCGGACACGACTGAAGTGACTTAGCAGTAGCAGCAACCTCATAGTGTTGCTTAATGGAAAGGAGAGGTGGGAAGTACTGTGTCTGTTTTATGGCTCCGCTCTCTCAGGCTTCAGGTGCTGAATGACTTGTCTCCAGTCACCTGGGCGCACCATGCAGTGCTGATCTGGGACCAAAATCCCCACAACCTGACCTTTGCTATCAACCGCAGTGTCTGTCATGCTTTGAAGTATCAGAAATTATTTGTTCAAAACCTATTCAGTTCCTCGCCTCTGGAAGTACTTATGGAAATACTTTCAAATGAAAAGCTAGTATGGAATTTGCTTCAGGACCACTCAGTTCGGAATTACAGGGCAGGGGTGGGGGAAGGGCAGCAGTGAAATGAGTCATCACGTCATCACGAGTTAATTGTGTTGGTTTCTGTTGGTTATATGAGTGAGTTTACTACTTTCTCTGCTTTTGATTGTTTGACAATTTCCAATACAAAGTTAAGGGTAAGCTTCAGATGGTGAATCATCAAATTGTAACACTTTTTGTGCAGTTTAAACAAAGAAGGATGGAAAGTTGGCTCGAAGTGCTTGATTGCACCACACAAATTGTTTAGTTATATGTGTTGATCTGACCCTGAACCCCCGTTCTTGGGATTTAGGCATCGCACTGCTCTGTGTTCCCCAGTCCCCGCCAGGGTGCGGGGACTCGGGCGGCTGCATACACCACTAAAGTGCAGACTGTCAGGGGAACGATCTGTGGCAAAAGGTGTGGTCCGCAAACTCTTATTATGTTCTCATCACACTCTTCTTTCCTTAATAGGCTGAAGATGAAGAGGGCTATAGAAAACTGATTGATCAGAAGAAAGACAGGCGTTTAGCATACCTCTTGCAGCAGACTGATGAGTATGTGGCCAACCTGACGAACCTGGTTTGGGAGCACAAGCAAGCCCAGGCGGCCAAAGAGAAGAAGAAGAGGAGGAGGAAGAAGAAAGTGAGTACTCTGATGCCTGTGGCTGAGCTGGGGATGTGTGTTTGGGGACCAGTTTTAGGCCTGTCTTGCCCTGTAATGAGTACTCCTTAACTGCCCTAATGGAAGACTTACATGATTTTACTATAAACACTGCTGACATAAATGGGTTGATGAGGCGTATTAGACAACATATTGGAGATGGACAGAATATATATTCGATTCCTATTTCCACTGTTTTACATAATATTAAAAAACTAAGTACACACACAGTCAATAGGAAAGGGAAAAACATGGCCCAAAGAAGGGTTTACTCAAGTGCAACGCGTAGGCAGGGAACTGCTGAGTTAAGAAACTGGAATGAAAAATGAAAACCAAAATGCCTTGTTCAGATTGAAAGGAGCCAGAGGAAGATGTCAGAGAGAGCTTTGAGATACTTTTAGTAACATATTTCAGCCTGTTTGGACAGACAGCTATTGCCAAGATTGTTCATTCAGTTCAGCTGTCCTGAACAGTAAGGTAAATGTGCAGGTCAGAGTTTTAGGTCATTACAGAAAACAATAGTCTTATGTAAAATAATCTGAATTATCATGAGAAGTGAGGGTAAGATTTACAATCTGTTCTACAGATCGTATATCTCAGTTCAAGGGTAACCTGCTTCCCCGTGTAGACCTGTGAATATATTAGATCCTCTTTGAAGCTTAGGTAGTCTGGTAATATAGTTCTTGGTGGCTATTCTATTTTCATGGTCAGTCCTGATTGGCCTGGGTACAGACATCAGCAGGAAGGCTTTAAAATTGTGAAGGTTGAGGACTGGTAGCTTTTAATCATTTTTTTCTCTGCACGGAATAATGGAGCAAAATGTTTTTCGAAAAATAATTAATTTCATGGCTCCTGAGTTCTCATACCTATTTCATAATTAAGGAGGAGGAATAAATGATTGAGAAGGTGCCTTCTGCACCTGATTTCTTTAGTATAAGATAGCTCCCCTTATTGTGAAGGTGAACGAGGGGTGAGTCACGGTTTGCATTTCGACATTTCCTTGGTGAGAAATACCAAATTTTCTTGTCAAGGTCGCATTATAGACTTTGCAAAATTCCAGCTCCCATGGCAAACAGATACAATTCTGTAATATTCTGTAGGTGCATGCTAAGTCACTTCAGTCGTGTTCAACTCCTTGCAACCCTATGGACTGGGGCCCACCAGGCTTCTCTGTCCATGGGATTCTCCAGGCAAGAATACTGGAGTGGGTTGCCATGCCCTCCTCCAGGGGATCTTCCCAACCCAGGGATGGGACCAGGGTCTCTTATGTCTCGTGCAATTGGCAGGCAGGTTCTTTACCACTAGCATTACCTGGGAAGCCTGTATTCCATAGGTGGATCCATGAAATAGCAGTTTTAGTTTTTTCTAAGCCTGAAGTTTATTCTGTGGAGGCTGTAACAAAAAGGTCACTGTTAGTGTTTTTAACACTGCAGTTCATATTCAGTGTTTGTTTGTGATTAAAAACAATGACTCAAATTTGAGCTTCTGGCTTTTAGTGAATGGATTGTTGCCATAGTATTGAGGGCTTCCCAGGTGGCTCAGTGGTAAATAATCTCCCTGCCAATGAAGAAGACGTGGATTTGATTCCTGGGTTGGGAAGATCCCCTGGAGAAGGAAATGGCAACCCACTCAAATATTCTTGCCTGGGAAGTCCCATGGACAGAGGAGCCTGGTGGGCTACAGTCCCTGGGGTTGCAAAAGAGCTGGACACGGCTTAGCAACTAAATAGCAAACAGTCACAGTATTAGATTGCTATATCATCATAGGCAAAGAAAGATACACAATTGAGTAGTAATGATTATGCCTTTGTTTCTGTGTTAATCTTTATAGAGCAGGAACCTGTTGGTAGTTTTCATGGTGCTTGCAACTCTGCATCATCTATAGATTGACTCTCTACTTCCAAACTCTTGCTTTCAGATTTGCTAATAGCACTTATTTTTTCTATTCCATGTAGTTGCTTAGCAAATATTAACTGAATTCTTACTGTGATCCAGGCAGCGTGCTAGATTCTGAGGGAGAGAGTACAGAGGTGAGGAAAATTTCTCCTGCTCTCCTAATTAAACCAAAGAAGGAGACAGACAGACATTAATCAAACTATGCACCTGAATATATAAGTATAAACTGTAACAAATGTTGTGAAGGAAGGCAGGGAGCCAGACTCCGACCTGATTTCTTGGCAAACGAGTCATAGGTACCCCAGGTGACTTGGGTCTACCTGGCGTCTCTCTCTGGGCATCTTCCGTTGATGAGCGCACATGGTGAAATATGCAGAACTGTTACTTCATTATCAGCCCTTCCCTTCTGCCTGGCATGCTGGCAGGATGCCTCGCACCTGAGCACTCCCTGCCCTCAGCAGGACCAAGGAGATCAGGCTCAGTTTCCTTCCTGGCCATCTTGTTGGGAGACCCTGGATAAAGGACAGCAAGACACTGGGCTCCTTTCTAGTCCTTCCTGAAAACTGTCTCACAGGGTCTTAAGACTTAGTTCAAAGTGAGTCACCCAATTTCAGATGTACCTTAATTCAAGTGCAAAGAAAATGGATGCTTTCAAAAGCTGATTATCTGACACTTTGGATTATCTGGAGTTCTTCTCCCCTCCATTAGAGTGAATGATTGAGAGTTGTTTGTTCCTGCTTCTCTGTCGGGGAGGAAGGCTGCATGGGGACGTTTAATTCTATGCTATCCCTTTCAGCATTTCCCGCAGAAGTAATATCACACTGCACCTATGTGCAGGGTTATTTTTTCCCCCTTATTAAGGCATCCCTAAATCTTTGTTTTGAAAATAGCTTTTTACCCAGTGAACTAATAGCACTGAACAGTGGCAACACTTGTAGAATAAGACACAGGTCACTCCAAGAACTATGCCATCAAAGATGAGTATGATGGGCCTTGTAATTTAATTGGAAAGGGGCAACTTTGTTACTTTTCTGTCACTTTTTAAGAATTACCCCAGTGTAACAGAGAAGGCCTCTTTCTTTCTTGGGGAGTTGATTCTGGTTACTTGGTATTCAGTTCAGTTCAGTTCAGTCGCTCAGTCGTGTCCGACTCTTTGTGACCCCATGAATCACAGCACGCCAGGCCTCCCTGTCCATCACCAACTCCCGGAGTTCACTCAAACTCCTGTCCATCGAGTCGGTGATGCCATCCAGCCACCTCATTCTCTGTCGTCCCCGTCTGCTCCTGCGCCCAATCCCTCCCAGCATCAGAGTCTTTTCCAGTGAGTCAACTTGTCGCATGAGGTGGCCAAAGTATTGGAGTTTCAGCTTTAGCATCAGTCCTTCCAGTGAACACCCAGGATTGATCTCCTTTAGAATGGACTGGTTGGATCTCCTTGCAGTACAAGGGACTCTCAAGAGTCTTCTCCAGCACCACAGTTCAAAAGCATCAGTGAATAATAAAGTGGGTTTCCTTTAACCTCACGTGACCTTGCTTAATTTTTCTCTTCTCATCATTAGAGCTACTTCTATGAAATATACATTTATAAGTCATTCTGAAACTTCTCTCTCTCAACCTGTCTTCCATTAATGCTCTTGAAATGGAAGAAAAAGAAGTAAACTCTGTGTATCTACTTGAATGTTAGAGGAGGAATCATTTTTCAAGTATTGAAATAGCTAATTATGTGACACCAGCTTCTGCAGTGGGACAGCATGAACACAGTGTTAATGTGTGCTTACTGTGCCCTTGGAGGTCTGTTTCCTCTGCCGTGAGAGTTCTCGCCTATCTACCGGAGGGACCCAAGGTTGATAGGCGAGGTGGTGTCTACAAATGGGATTGAACATGCTCACTTATGACTTGGATCACTATCTAAATCACATTAATACACTGTCTTTTAAATTCATAACTGCATCAGAAAGCATAGAATACTAATTGTTCTTGTTCCCTTGTAGGATATTTCATTCAGAGATCTATAACCCAACTCTTTAGTCTCTTAATCTGTTAGAAGGTGATAGGAACAGGACCTACAGCCTGCATTTGTTGTAAGGATTACATCGGTTATATGCATGCCTGCGCACTCAATTGTGTCTGACTCTGCGACTCTGTAGACTGTAGCCTACTAGGCTCCTCTGTCCAAGAAATTTTCCAGGCAAGAATACTGGAGTGGGTTGCCATTTCCTCCTCCAAGGGATCTTCCTGACCCAGGAATGAGACCTGAGTCTCCTGTGTCTCCTGCACTAGCATGCGGATTCTTTACTACTGAGCTACCTGGGAAGCCCAGGTTTATCTAAAGCACTTTGAATGCTCCCAGAGCCATAGTGAGTGCTCAGTAAATATTGGTTATCATATCAAGAAGTTCTGTAGTATAAATGCAGGATAACGAGTGTCCAAATATGGTTATAGGTTTCTCTGAAAATGAAATCTTCTTTTTCCACTTATTGCATATTCTCTGTGATGTTGAGAAAATAAATGGCCACCATTTTTTTCTAGGTGAAGCTCAGTTAGCTCTTACTAAGTCGGGTGTCTTTGGGGACAAGGACAGGCCCCTTGGCTGTTGTGGCCTGCAGTGGGAAATGACAATGTCTTATTTTGGGTGGACTCTGCATTCCCTTACCTCCCCAGCTCCTACAAAGAGAATTTTCTAATTATTTGGCCTCTGCTCTCCAGTGGTTCCTGGTAATAATGAGACATTTCCTACATAGATGTAGGGTATGTTTTTCCTTGGGCTGTGGTCAGGAGCCCCATGCCAGCCCCCTGCCCCTGAATCAACTGCTGAGAAGTCTGGTCACTTCAGGGGTTCAGCTTCCCCAGCTATTGACTTCAGGCCAAAATGAAAGTATTTAATCCCCTCTTCTTTCACTGGGGTATACACCAGCACAACTATACCCTTGGTGTTTATTGTGACGTTTATTGGAAACTCATGATACTAATGGGAACATACTCAGAGAATCCATGGGGGAGCACTGTGCCAAGTCTCTTTTTCATTGTGGCCTTTGGTTCTGTTTCTTTCCCTGTCATCAAACAGTATTATGTACACTGTTATATGTGAATCTCAGATCTGTGATGTTTTGGAGGGGGGAACCTTTCTGACGCTAGTGTATTGATAAATATAGAGATGAAAAATGTGTTTTTCTTTTAGCTATCAAACAATTAAAAAACCTCTTGGTATAATGATGAAAACAGCGTCAGATGAAAAGCTGTAATCTTGTTGAGACATTTTATATTCCATTTACTCTCCAGTCCTTCTCAGTTCTTTCACTTCTTTTCCCCAGAGACTATTAGTTTATTGCAGTTTTCCTCCACAAGGAGATTTTTGTAGGTGAAAGAAATATTCTAAGGCAATTTTGGGCATTTGAGTATAGTGACTATTGTAAAGGTAGGTGAATGCAATGACATGATGATTAGATTTATTTGATAAGTTTAGTGTCAAAATGGGTGAAACCAGAAGTTTGGATCAAAGTCTTGCTTAACTGGATTGACCAGTTACTTGAGTCAAAATGTTGGAGCTGGTTTTCCCTGCAAGGCACTACCTAAGTCATGTGTAATTGCTTGTTAACTTGATATTCTTGGGTATTTTTTATTGCCTGTTCACCTATCTTAATGCTTACAGGTCCTCTTAAGTGACAGTAAAAATAACCAAGTGGTTCCTGACAATCTCAGGTTTCCCTCAGAGCAGAATGAGTCTTTAAGAAGCCAGCACATTTGAATGATATTTCGGTATATTGTAACAACACCTGCTGGGGGATAAAATGTGTTCACTGTATAATATAGTTTGTAAGATATTTGATATAAAACTGTTTCTTTACAAAGTGAGGCTGTTTGTGGCGTGTATTGTGGTAATCTGCATAAAATACCCATTGAAGCCCATTTTCTTTTCTTTGAATATTTATTCACTTATTTAGCCAGGCTGGGGTCTTGGTTGTGGCATGTGGAATCTTTAGTTGCGGCATGTGGGATCTAGTTCCCTGACCAGGGATCAAACCCATGTCCCCTGCATTGGGCACACCAAGTCTTAGCAACTGGACCATCAGGGAAGCCTGAAGCCCATTTTCTTGGGTTCAGCTTCCTCCGGGTTTTCACATTTGGGGTTTCCTTTCTCTTCTTACCTTGTCACTGATTATTTTATACAGCCTAGGAAGATGGGTACCTGAGTCCAAAGCTTTGTTCACGAACATTCCTAAAGAGAGTGTTTGAATTCACATTGGCCTTGGAAATTGGGAATCCAATTGTCTTTCATAATTTGTGTCACATCCGCCTCTGTAATTACGTTCCACCCTCCACCCATGAGAGTAATTAGTTATCAACTTCTTGCAGGTCGGAAGAAGCCAGTACAAAGTTCTTTTAGCCCTGGTTAGTGGCTGAACTGAAGTGGGTTTTGTTTTTGTTTTAATCAGTGGAAATAAGCTGAGGCATCAGCCAGTAATACTGGTAGGATGTATTTAGTCACATGCTGCAGATTCGCTGATACAGAACTTCCTTAGGCAGCCGCTGCCACAGGAGCATCAGGTTGTTTCACCAGGCGCTCGCAGTCTGTCCAAAGTTAGCTCCAGTGGTAGCACCAATCACAGTCTGTTTGGAGTTGACCATAAACAAAAGAAAAAAAAGGAATTTTTTTTTTTTTTGGAGGGGAGGGGAATGGAGGGTTCAGCACTAGTTTGATGTGAGAATGCGGATTTATGAAAGTATACCCACCAGAGATTGTCCCCAAACTGAAGAAATTCAAAGCATGATGGGAGAACTTGACATCTCCTGCCATAGAGCAGACTGCCATCTGGCTTCCACCTCATATAATAGCACAGCTGAACTGGGTGTAAATACAGGGCACACACGGGAAGTATCATAGTACGCCAGTTCAGTGAGGGAACTGTGTGTGCATTAGCTCTTTTATGGTTTGCAGATATATTGGCACTTAATTGAAATGGTGATAATTCATTGAGTGCATGCTAAGTGCAAAGCTTTGTTCTTGCTGTTTTCATTCATTCCTCATTCACCGTATTTGTTTACTATCTTTTGAGCGTCAGGACCCCTTGTAAGGTGTGGAAATACATGTGTGAACAAAACAGACATAAATCCCTGATTTCGTAATGTTAGGAAGCGATTTCCAGACAGTGCTGTAGCCAGTCTTATATAGACATAAATAACCCTCAGACTATCACTGATCCTTTTACATTGTGGAAAATGACACTTGCAATGTATATTACATGTAACCTTGGATTATCTGTATTAACATGGTGATCCTGTCCTGCAGCAGCCCAGTGAAGTGGGAACTGCTGCTTTCCCAGAGGAGGGAACCAATATTCAAGAGGTTTGCTCAAGATCACATGGCTAAGTACTCGTGCCCGTAGTGACAGAGCTGGGATTCAAACGCAGCTCATCTAATTCCAGAACCAAGTTTCCTAAGTCTCTCAGATTTGATACTAAATGGAAATTTAAAAATTAGAGGGTTTTAAGTAACTGCTGATGAGGCAGTTTTTAGATAACACCCTATCTGGTTGATAGCATATTCATAGAAGAGTGTTCTTCATAATAGTTTTGATTCTGAATTTATTTATGGTCCTTCAGACTTTTAAATGTGCTATTCATTGAAACGGTGATCCATTTCCACTAGCTAGATACTGGAAATTGGCTTATTCATTGTCTCATTTGATATTCTTTGTTTGCCAAATTTGTAGCTAATTTCTAATTTGTATGGAGAGAATGGTGGGATTAATTGACTTTCTGCAATTAATTGAAAGAGTCGCCTGAATATAGTGCCTGAGAAATCCAAAAATGGACTTTTCAGGGGAGCTGGTAGCAGGGATGGTTCCTTTTCTGGACTTTCTGCCATTGTTCTCCGAATCCATAGGCCAGACATAGGGCCTGGTGCTTTTCCATGATGGTCATTCCTTTTGAACTTGGAAATATTTTCACTTTGGGGTGGCAGAAATAGAAAATCAAATTCTTGGGAAATGATAACCAAAGGGAGCATTTCATTTGGTAGAAGTGCCACATTTTTAATGCAGTGTGCTTTGGCATACACGTATGTATGTACGTTTTATAAGAAAATTATAAAAGAACTTCAGAAATTTCAGACATTTATGGGAACTGCCCTTCTTCAGTACAAAGACTGGATTTTCAGCCCTAGACATTTTCT
This sequence comes from Moschus berezovskii, assembly GCF_049115385.1. Classification (NCBI taxonomy): domain Eukaryota; kingdom Metazoa; phylum Chordata; class Mammalia; order Artiodactyla; family Moschidae; genus Moschus; species Moschus berezovskii. The sequence goes on along the minus strand of NC_142466.1, from coordinate 49,561,894 downwards.
GTAAAAGCTGTTTTGTCAAGAGACAATTGAGTTATTTTCACAGGAAGCAAAAAATGTATTACACAATCAATGCCTTAAGTAAACAAAGTGGAGTTAATATTGATTCTGTATCATTATGTATATTTTTAATTAACTAAAGGGCCCAGGGGAGGAAAGCTCATTTTCTTAAATGTCTTGATAAAGGAAATGACTGAAGTTGGTTTTTTTCCTCCTTGCACTACACAGAATAACTTTAAAATAAGGATTCTGTGAAGGTGGTGTTAAAGATTTCACTTGTCAAAGACATTGTTATAAATGTAAGAAATTTCAGACTATGTCGTGTTTATTGCAGATGAGGCTCTATCAGGTATGTACAAAATGTGACATAATCCTAGCTTTTCATTTAAGCTGTCTTTGAGGCACATAGAGGTTAATGGGCTAAGATACTGGAATATTTAAGAAATGGAGGATGACAGAATTTTCCATGAGACCACAGAATCTCCATCAAATTTCCCCATGTACCCACTGTAGAAATGCTATTATGAAAGCCAACTAGGTAGAATGAAAAGCATTCAGAGAATGCACAGGATTTTGAATGATTTTGTATTTTTATAACCCAAGAGTGGTTCAGAGTTCATTCTTGAGGGGACATTTTTTAGAAAACTTGCTAAGGGAATGGGCAAGTTGAACTGATTCAGGATGTGTCTTCCTAGTGCCAGATAGCAACCACATTTCAGAGTGTGACCTCGGTTCTAATGCTGCCACATCTTAAGCTCTTTGCATCCTAGAAGACACAGTCCACCCCGCTCTAATGGGCCAGCCCTGAGTCACATCTAGCTTCAGTCACTCCCTGCAAGTTGCCAATAAAATACACACTCTGTCTCAGAGAGTGAAGAGAAACACACGTAAAAGGCATTAATTCTTCGGCTCTGTTGGATGGTGACAAGTAGTAATGCAATGCTGTTATGTACCACTGAGTTGCCACGAGGTCCTTCCTGTACCCACCCTCTGGGTTCATCCCTAACATTTGACATTGCTTTGCAGAAGGCTGAAGAGAACGCAGAAGGTGGAGAGTCTGCCCTGGGACCAGATGGAGAGGTAAGGGATCTTGCATCCATTTCACTGTACTCTGCTGAATGATGCCCTGCTATTCTCTGTGTGTACTAATTGTATTTTTCACTCTGCTATTCATTTTTTAAGTAAAAAGAGTAGTCCATTAGCATAGTAGAAAATTAAAATAGCATAAAAGGAATACACTAAACAGTAATCTTCCATCTCAGACTGCCAATCAACTGATATTAAGTTTCTTGTGTACCATTCCAGAAATTTTCTGTGCACATATAAGCATGTGTTTATGAATATACAGAATGTGGAAAAATCTTAAGTGATTCTATAATTACATTTTCCCTGTCAATGATGCAGAAGCATAAAATATGACCCAGTTTCTTTCATTTACTTTGAAATTTCATAACTCCATAAGCCAAACAATTTACGTATTTGGTAGCCTCTTTTTTTGTATTTTCTGTAAGCTTACCCTATAGCGTCTATTCGTAGATCATCAGTTTATTTCTAAATTTTATTCTTGTTATTTCTGATATTCTCCTGCATCACCAGAATACAGTGATTGATTTATTGGATTTTTTTTTTCTTTGAAAACTCAGAGTTCTGTGCCAGTGAGTCACATGAGCAAGTGTCCCCCAGAGTGGGATGGGAAGGGTATTTGTTTCAAACTGCCTTCTCCTCTCACAGATTCTGACAAACCTGCCTGGAAGATTGAGGCGGGTGGAGGGTTGCCTCTTTCCTTTCCAGAGTCACCATTCACATGAGTCGTATTATGAATGTGAATAGCCCAGTGGCAGGTAAAAGGTTGAAACCACTATTCTATGCAGAAACCTCTTGAACAATAAATGTTACTTAACTACTATAATTCATCACAAGGAAAGAAAAGATCAGGATAAATGTCTAATGTGTGAGAAACACTCAGTGGGCTATTATAGGGGAAGAATATTGTATATTAGGGCACTTAGGAATAGCTCTAATTTGTAAAAGCCCAGCCTTACCAAAGCAGGCCTCACATGGGTCTGTAATTAACAAGCACACAGGGAGAGATTTTAAGGTGTTAGTGTGGTAGCTCCCTTATATTATCCCCCGGGAAAATTAGCTCATACACCTTTTTTTAAAATCATAGTACATGGTATATTCTGTTTCCTGTAGTGGGCAGTCCTCATCTTACCTGGTTTGTTTTGAAATAATGTTCTGACTGCACTCTGCTGTGTTCACCCTGCGTTTCTGCCAAAGTTCTCATTTCAGCTGTAGTGATTCTCAGTTTTCTTTGAGGTATGACACAAACAGTAAAACAAGCTGTAGTATAATAGGCCAAGATAATGGAATATGATTCTTCCAGGGGAAATGGTAGCATTTCCTACAGAAGTAGGAAATGTAGGAAATGCTGCTTATGGTAGATGACCTACTAATCACATGAACATACAGATGACCTTCTACATTAATGAGGAAGAAGCGTTGTCTTGAAATGCAAAGTAACAGTGTTCACAACCATTGCTTCTGCACACATAAAAGGAAAGAAACTCTGGAGTAAGCCTTCTCTTTTTATTGTTTAAGAGTATTTTTGTGGATTATTGCTAATATGTTGTTTCTTATTCTGACAATGCTTTGTTGAGGGAGAAGGAGGAAAGAATCAGTTTTGAGGGGGAGGGGGAACATGGTCATTTCCTATTAGATACAGAAGATAACCTACAGTACACTGTTTTTCCATTTTAACTCCAAATAACAGTTTAGAAACAACTTCTCGGCATTAATGAATTGCCTAAATGTTTGAATTTTACCACTTTTAAGGAAATAGATAACTTGAATTACTCACAGATCAAGCGTTTCCAAACAGACATCTCGCCTGGGGGTCTGCTCCTAGATGCACAGAAACCCTGTAATCAGTAGTGTTCATTTGCATAGGATTACTCCAGTTTTAGACCTTTTTAAACAATTTGTTCTCTGAAGTAGGTTAAACACAGCCTCTGCAATTTCACTTATTCTCTTAATTTTCTGAGCAAACTATTTTTCATTGAGAGTCCAATGACGAATTTAAGCTCAAACTTGGTCAATTTGCCAGGTTTCCAATTAGCAGAGCCTTTTGCTTTATTGCAGGTCCCCCTGGTTGGGCTAGGTACCTGATGGTTTGGTTTTGGATAAAATGACATTGTTTCTGCAGAAACCACACAGGCCAGTAAGAGATGACACAAGTGACAATACCTCTTTCTTTTTTCCGTGATTCTGTCTTAAACCATGAGTTTGTAGTAGTCTTTATCTGGGGGAAGTATCCTGAATATTCACTGGAAGGACTGAGGCTGAACCTGAGGCTCCAATACTTTGGCTACCTGGTGCGAAGAGCTACTCATTGGAAGAAACCCTGATGCTGGGATTGACTTGAGAGCATGAGGAGAAAGGGGAAACAGAGGATGGACGGTTGGATGGCATCATCAACATAACAGACATGAGTTTGAGCATACTCTGGGAGACAGTGAAGGACAGGGAAGCCTGGCGTGCTGCAGTCCCTGGGATCCCTAAGAGTCGGACAACAGCAAATTAATGTGTGGGGGTTTAAGGGTTCTTAGTTGAAAATGGCAAGAATCAACTTTGCTTGATTTAAGTAAGAAGGCAACATGTTCATAGGATATTGCATGGGTCATCAGGTCTCCCGAAGGCAATAACCGGACTGGGACTACGCTGTTATTTCAGTTGTGTTACTGTGGTGTACTCCGCACCTGGTTAGTGAAGACACAGCTGGCCTTGGGGGTAGGCATGGCCAGTACCACCGCCTTGGCAGTGCTGCCACTGTTGTCTGCTCTCCTGGCAGTGTGCCTGCTGGCCCTCACTTTCTTCTAGGTCCCAGTTCAGAGCCTTGGTGAATGTGCCCAGTTGCAGAGCTTAGGTCTTGTGCCAATACCTTAGCTGCAAGGAAGGCCAGTGTTTTCCATTTCTTTAGTGGAAAGTGACCTCCCACATCCCACCTGGGACTCACCAGGTGACAAAATTTCTAGTCACAGGAAAGGGTTTCAAATGCTAGATAGCCACAAACTCTAGTGCAGAATTGGGAGAATATCATAACAGTAAGCAGTGCCATGTCTTTTCTTCTGTCTAGCCCATAGATGAGAGCAGCCAGATGAGTGACCTTCCCGTCAAAGTGACTCACACAGAAACTGGCAAGGTCCTGTTTGGCCCAGAAGCACCCAAAGCAAGTCAGCTGGACGCCTGGTTGGAGATGAATCCTGGGTATGGCATGAAAGCTGAATTATTGGTGTTCTTTGGCTTTTTAGATTTTTGTGGTCCTTGTAAAATCTGGGAACTAAAACAACCTGACCATTGCTGAAGTGAAGTTATTACTTGCATTTGTCATTTGTGCATAGAATGGGCCATATGTATGTCTGTATACACATATACACACATAGTTTTATAATTTAAAAAGCTAAACTTGCTCTTCCTCCCTGCTCTTTTTCTTGTAGTTACGAAGTTGCCCCTAGATCGGACAGTGAAGAGAGTGATTCTGATTATGAGGAGGAGGTATGTTTGTGTCTCTGTTTGGAGTTCATTGGCTGGAAAGTTTTCGGAAAATACCTGGGTCCTTCTGTCTCTTCGTCCTCCACTGTTGGCCAACGGGTGATAGCTGGCCTAGAGAGTTTGCCAGAGCTTCGCTGGTTCATGCCTAGTTTCACGGTGACTTCTCAGGGGCTCCTCCTGACCAGTGGGGAAACTTGGTGAATTCTCAATTTATTTGAAACCAAGAAAAGAGAAGCTGGCATTAAATTGGAGGGGGTATAAAGGTCTTTGGAGGAAAATTGGAGATGGATTACTTTGGGAAAAGCAATTCCATGCTTCTAAGTGGTTTACACTGAGGTTAAGAGCCTAAAAATGCCTGAAGTCCTTTAGTGCTTAGGCCTGCTTGAAGCTGTAAGTATTGAAATTTGGACAAAAAGGGCAACATGTACTTGGTTTAATCAGTTTATTGATCCTCTTTTTTTTTTAAATGGGATTCTTGTTTTAATTCTTTGGATATAATTGTTATCCACCCTTCTCAGTCTCTTGGAAGAAATACTGTATCTAGAACCTAGAATGGTATACTTTTAATAGAAATGAAAGAATAATCAAGGTATTTCTAGATCAACTTGAAATTGCTTAAAAATTACAAAGAGAAGAAATAAGTGAAGATTTTTATCTCCTTTATTAGAGCATTGCTAGTGTGTAGTCATTAAATCCGATGTTTACCAGTTTAGAGGAATCTTGGTTCAAAGAACACCATGGCCAGAGCAGAGCAGCCTTACCAATGAGAGCTCACCAGAATTTTAAGACTGTTGTTATTTTCTTCTGTTTGTGGACCTGTTTTCCTAAATTAATCTACCATGGATAAAAGATGAAAGATAATAAAATTTATTATTATTTTTTAAAGTGTACTATTAACATGCAAATACTTTTGGAGGCATGCTTTTTTATGTAGGCCACTCTTTCTCTGAGGTATTTGAAACTTACAAAATCAGTTTTTAAAATAGCTCTTGTTTACTCGGATGAATGGGCCCATAAATGATCCATTGGAAGAATCTTCTCATTGAGTCTGAGAGCCAGGGAGGCACAGAGACGAGATAAAGAAGGCTGCTCAACCCAAGGGTGCCCTTCTAAGGGTGACAACTGCAGATAGCTCCAGACAGCTGGGACCAGAGTGAACTCTGACCTGGGGGTCCAGAGACTGGGTCCTCATCTTGTGGCCAGTCATGTCCCCTCTTGGTGCTCACCTGGACATGAAGGAGCTGTACCCACTCCTCGTTTTACCCCTTACAGTTGAATGATCTGTGATCATAGATTTAATGTTCAGCATTACGATCATTGTCAGTCCTCATTGTTTCATTCAAAAGTGATAGAAAAGCATCATTCTTTTTATGCCTGCTTTTAAAGGGAATTCTTCTAGGTTATCTGAAAAGATTTAGCCTTCAATACCAAGTGGGTAGTAGTGGATATTATGAATATTCAGTAAAGTTTTCCAACAGGCCAGCAGAACCAAGTACACAGTTCAGAGGTGGGGAGGTGATGAATCCTTTGCCATGTTATTGACAGTGTTTATCTGCATATCCAGAAATATGAAGTGGCCAAAGAACACACACACAGAAGGCCACATGCTTACAAGCTCCAGTCCCTCCACTGTGAAGGCGTGTGGGAACATCCAGGGTCCACTGTCATCATCAAAAAGACAATACTAAGATCTTTTCAACTGGCTTTGAAAGAGAAGGGTTTTAGAAGGTCGTTCAGTTATCAAGAGCAAATGTGGTCTACAGCAGCAGTCCCCAACCTTTTTGGCACCAGGGAGCAGTTACATGGAAGAGTTTTTCCACAGACCATGGGGGTACGGGCAATAGGGAGCAGCTGTAAATAGAGATGAAGCTTCACTCAGTTGCCCGCTGCTCACTTCCTGCTGGGCAGCCCTGTTCCTAACAGGCCATGGACCGATACCCATCTGTGACCCGAGGGTTAGGGACCCCTTATCTGCAAGACTCCCTGATGACCATATATTTATACAGATCCATCTTTCTAGCATGGTTTTTACGTACTTATTCTTGGGGAACAAGGGTTCCAGGGGGTCCCTAGAGAGTTCCTTCTGTTCTTTCATTCAGTGGTTTAAACAGTGATGGAGCGGTAGGAATTGCCTGGTGTGGGTAAGGGTTAAATTTATGTCCTCCCTCGGTTGTGTTCACTTCACTTGTGAAGTTGAATACTATTCACTCTCTTTCCAGAAAATGCCAATCCTAGGGATTCCCTCTTTATTTTAAAGTGGAATCTTTGTCCCTTTCCCAGGATGAGGAGGAAGAGTCCAGCAGGCAGGAAACGGAAGAGAAAATACTTCTGGATCCAAACAGCGAGGAGGTTTCGGAGAAGGACGCCAAGCAGATCATTGAGTATGTACCTCTCAGAGTTTCGTCTCTTGCACATGATTTCGTGAGGGTTACCCTCTATGAATTTTCTTTTAGAGAATTTTGTCTTTAAGGATGGAAGCTGACTTTATGCCCAGACTGCCCTTGAAATGCCACCATCAGAGGTCACCAGCGTGTCCCACTGCTCAGCCCCTTCCTTCTGTCCTCTTCTCCTTCCTAACTCCCTCACTCCTGGGTTTCCCGTGCTATATGCACTTCCATCCCAGATGAAATTTGCCCCTCCAACCGGCAGCCTTTCCCACCTCCTGTAATGGCATCACCACTCCTCCAGAAACCCACGGGGGATATGCCCTTCCCTTCTGTGTCCTCGCTGCTGCAGGTAGTCAGCCCCTGACTCCCCCAGCCCAGTGTCTGAAACACCTCAGAGTCCTTCCCCCAACCTGAGCACCCAGCTCTTCGCCTCCCCCCACCCCTCCCCGACACCGGTGAGCTACACAGCTCTTCGCCTGTATCGCTCTAGTGTTAAAAGAAAAATTGTGATGAAACAATCTGCAAAAGAGAACATTTTAAAGTGATGAGATTTAAAAAAAACAAAACAGAAATAGACATTCTGATATTTTCTCCTTTTATTCCAGGGCTCTCTGCCCACTTCAGTCATCTTTCCTTTATCCATCTGCCCCCTTCTTCACTGAATGTTTTAGGAGCCCACCCCCACCCCACCTCCATAGCAGGCTTCCCTGGTGGCTCAGTGGTAAAGAATCCACCTGCAATGCAGGAACCACAGGAGATGTAGGTTCGATCCCTAGGTCAGGAAGATCCCTTGCAAGGGGGGGAGCATGGCAACATACTCCAGTATTCTTGCCTGGAGAATCCCATGGACAGTCCATAGGATTGCATGGAGTCCAACATGAATGAAGCAACTTAGCACGCACACTCGCATGCCCCCTCCGTAGAGTGACACAGTAGTTGGTTAACCTGGTGCAGAAAACAGAAGGCTACCTCTTCTCTTTCCCGGGTCTTTAATGTCGCCTTCTTCCCCCTCTAATCTGTCTTCCAAGCTTTGGGCAGTGTACTGTGGGTAGGATTTATCTTTGATTTTCAAGGGCCTAAAAGTGTGAACCTGAAGGTGTACGGTTCATGCTCACAGCAGTCATTTGAAGTCAGGAAGGCCCATGTTCAAATCCTAACGCCACCATCTTTCATGTGACCTGGGCAAATTCATGAATTCATGAACTTATCTCAGTCTGAAGTTCTCCACAGGTATAAAGTGGGGAAGGTAATAGTAACGTCTACCTCGCTTGCTTTTGGCAAGGATTACAGATAATGTTTTACCTGCTGGGCACGAAGTAGGTGTGGGGGCTTCCCAGGAGGTGCTAGTGGTTAAGAATCTGCCTGCCAGTGCAGGAGATGCAAGAGACTCGGGTTTGATCCCTATGTCGGGAAGATCCTCTGGAGGAGGGCATGGCAACTCACTCCAGTATTCTTGCCTATAGAATCTCATGGACAGAGGAGCCTGGTAGGCTGCAGTCCATAGAGTCCCGAAGAGTTGGACGTGACTGAGCGTGCACACATGAAGGAGGCGATAAATAAGGCTCTACTTAGGGCAGCTGTTTTTGGCTCTCCATTCACGCACAACTTCCCTGTGCATGACTCTCCACTTTCTCTGCCCCAGGACAGCTAAGCAAGATGTGGACGACGAGTACAGCATGCAGTACAGTGCCAGAGGCTCCCAGTCCTACTACACAGTGGCCCACGCCATCTCCGAGAGGGTGGAGAAGCAGTCGGCCCTCCTCATTAATGGAACCCTGAAGCATTATCAGGTAACTGATGTGGTAACTGTGTATTCTTGGCAAGTTGCAATCTGTTTCCTAATTTTGATTGGATATGTTGTGTGCATGCTAATTGCTCAAGAGAGTTGATGATGGCAGGCGTCTGGGGTTACACTCTTTCTTTTTTCATTTTTGGCCATACTTCGTGGCATGTGGGATCTTAGTTCCCCGGACCAGGGATCAAACCCATGCCCCTCTGCAGTGAAATTGTGGAGTCTTAACCACTGGACCACCAGGGAAGTCCTCACATTGCTTCTAATATAGCAATTCTCTCTGCTGTGCCTGTAATTCTTGTTTTAGAGCGTTCCATTTTACCTTCTTCACTAGGGCATTTACCCATTTTCCCTTTCATGGTTTTGGGATGAATTGTTTTCAGAAATCCTGACTTAACCTTTGAAACTGTTTTACCCATTGATCTCTTCAGAATGGAAAACCCAGGGACTTTCTATGAGTACAGGGAACTTCTGTACCCCTTTTTGAAGTAAATGAAGTATATTTCTTCAAAACTTTCAGTGGTGGCTATAGTTTAACACTATGAATTTAGCCACCTAAGAAGTGCTGTCTACAACATTTACATGCTTTTCTTTTTTTGAGACAGTAAAGGAGTGAGCATCCATGCTTTGATGAAAACTAGGCTGTAAACATGACGGATGTTTCTTTTGACCTGTCTGTAATGAGGTCAGCGCCTGTCTTTTACCTCCTTCTGCTTCATGGTATTTTCCAAAGTGTGTTCCTTGCAACATTTGTCCTGTGAGATAGACCCCAAAAAGAATGGGGAAAATGGCTTCTGTGGTTAAATTTTAATAAATATGAGAAATACTATCAGCTGTAACTTGGATTACTGTATAATTTACTATTCCAAAGTGGGAGATGTATGAGAGTGAACAGAGGCCCTTATAATTGATCAGAGGTGTCACCCAGGACTTCCAGAGCCAATCAGACGTCTGAGCACCCTGGCAGTGATGCTGTGCGTCAGCAACTCATGACTCTGCAAAAATAAATGTGTCACCCATAATTGCATATCAGCATCCTGCAGTGAAATGAGTTTAGCTTCATATTGCCCAAATTTCTCTGGCCACCAAACTTGCTTTTCATATATCATATTCCTATTCATATCCTGTAAAATAAGGATCCTTTGAAATACACTTTGGGAAGTACTGATTTGGTCAAAACTTCATTCAGGTTTTTCCATAACGTCTTATGGAGAAACTTAAGCTCTTTGACCAACCCAATATGCAAGTATGGGGTCCACTGAACTCTTCGAACGTGGCACTGTGTTGGCTGCCATTGCGTGGAGGTGAAGAATACAGCTGCTGCTGCCTCACTACTGCCTTGATTTGTGTTAAAGCGCCAGCAGTTTATACCCACTTCTGCTTTTGCGTCATCAGTGCAAATGTGAATGCAATATAAAAGGCAGATGATGCCTTAGTGTTAATAAAAGAATAATTTTGATCTTGTGATCTCCTCAGAAGGGTCTGGAGACCCTCAAGAGTCCCTGGAGCACAATTTGAGAACCAGTGCTCTGGCTGCAGTGAGGTCATGTTCCCCGCCAAAGACCGTGCTACTTTCATGAAGTTCAAAGTTGTTGCCATCTGATTTGGCCTACCTGATGTAGATAGGAGCTTGGAGTTGGTTCTGATGACCTCCTGTATGTCTGTGTATGGAAAGTGCATTCTTTAGATTATTCATAAATAACTTTTAAAGCCACGTTGATTTCCTCCTGCAGTCCGAGAACTTTTTAAGCGTTCTTCATCACTGTCTTTTCAAACCTATCTCCTCCTCTTTCCCTACAGGAATTTTATGGCCTTCCTCCTCTGCTGGCCACTGTAAGATTTCCTGCACATGCTTCACTCTGCCCCTCCTCTGGGTTTTCTTTGCTTCATAAAGTTTCTTATTCCTGGACTCTGACTACCCATGTCCACCTGATGAAATCAGTTTCTGCTTCTGTTTTATCTGGGATTAAAACAGATGCAAAATTCAGCCCCTTTGCCAATTTTCTTTAAAAAATAAAGAAATCCACTCCCATTGAGTGTCCAAATGTGTCTGGCATTTAGCTGACTCCTAAAGGTCTGGTGGTCTCGACGTCACATTGCAGGTGTGCAGCTCCTCCCACCGAGCACTCTGGGTTCCCACCATTCCTCCTCTGCCCCTCTCTCTCTTGCGCATCCCCTGAGGGCCTCTTTCTGTTCTTCTCATCTCTTGGTATTACTGCTGTTCTGCAGAAACCTTTAGGATGATTCAGAGTCTTGCGTGGTACAAGGCACCCCAAGAAGCTTATCCAAGTACTTCTTCAAACCATTGTAGTTGCTCTTCCCAAGAAAAATTCTGGTCTATACAATTTTATAAATATGACATTCGCACTGCCAACTGCTTCTTGGTGCATGAATGGCCTGTTGGCTTCTCTCTGTAAACTTCAGAAGGGAGGCATGCATTTTACGTATGCAGATATCCATGTGCTGTAGCTCCTTGCATGGTCCTCTTCACAGAATCACCATTTAATAAATATTGAAAATGAAACAATCACTTGTCTTGTTTTTACATGAAAGAAATTAAAATTAACATCTCCCTAAGCATAACTTCATTAGCAAGCTAAATTGACTGTAGCAATTACACACACACACACACACACACACACACACACATGCAGGTGGTGCGGTGGTAAAGAATTTGCATGCCAATGTAGGAGACACAAGAAACGCAGGTTTGATCCCTGTGTCAGGAAGGTGCCCTGAAGGAGGAAATGGCAACCCACTCCAGTATTCTTGCCTGGAGAATTTCGTGGACAGAGGAGCCTGGTGGGCTACAGTGACGTGGGTTCACACGGAGTTGGACATGACTGAGCACACATGCATGTGTGTATGTATATATAAAGAGACAGAGTTAATCCTCTCATTTAAACTGACATCTGTGATAGCAGTGGTGCAAGGGAGTTGGTGGTTGGAGAGGAAAGTTGAACAATTTTGTATTTTCACCCACTCTTTCTTGTGTTTAACTTGGGAATCCAAAGCTGTGGCTCTGGTGCTGTGCTTTTGTACTTAACTGTGCTGAAGGTGTTTCCAGGGGTCAGCTGCCCTTGGGGAGCACCCGCATTGCGGAGTTTCCCTGTGAGGCCTGGGAGCTTTCTCCGCCAGCAGATGCCCCTGGCTCCCTGATCACTCTGCTACCTCACTTAAGGGGATCCCACCCCCAGGAGGCTGACAGGCTCTTTATTACCAAGAAGGCTGTTTCTAATGACCTGTGATCTCCATGCCCAGCCTGCCTTCTGGCTTGTTTTTCTTTAATTCTCACATTGTTCTTGGGGTGGTTGGAATGGATTTTCATTTGGGTTTTCTTCATCTCTAATAATTCTAGAATGCTATATACTGTGAAATGCTAAGTAGGGATGAACGGTAAAGCTGCTTAAAATCCCCCCGGAACGCTCCAGCCCATCACTTCTAAATCTGATTAGCACTCAGCACCTGCCAAGCAGTGGGGTGATTACAGGCTCACATTTGAATTTCGTTTTGCGCTAGGGTTTCCCCCACTTTCCTACTGTGGGAAATCCGACATACAGCACGGAGGAGTTTAGAAGTCGCAGCCCCACTTGAGTTGTATTAGTATTAATTACCTGTGCAGATCTTGGATAATTGAAGCAATTACTCTTCATTTCAGCTCCAGGGCCTGGAATGGATGGTTTCTCTGTATAATAACAATTTGAACGGAATCTTAGCTGATGAAATGGGGCTGGGAAAGACCATACAGACCATTGCACTCATCACTTATCTGATGGAGCACAAACGTCTCAATGGCCCCTATCTCATCATTGTTCCCCTTTCGTAAGTAAAGCCATTTATTCTGCAGTTATCTTTCTTTATGTTAGAGCTTGCCCTATTTGTCATTTGTCATTTAAGGCAGAGTTGTAGACTGTAGTGGGATTATCAAGAGCATATAATCTGGATTTAGATGTTTCATTTCCCACCCTGTCTCCCACCCTGGCCTCTTGGATTGGCTACGTAAGCACAAGATGAAGTGATTTTTTTCCAGCCCTTCGTGTTGCAGTCGACACAGCCTGCATACTGCACAGTGTGTCTCATTCTTTATCGTACCTAAGTGGCTCATGAAGCTGAAAGTTTTGATTTTTTTAAGATTTCCAATTTTTTTTCTTCTGTTTCTAAAAGGCTACATATATTCAAAAAAATGTATATTCTTAAATCTTCCTTTAGTGTCCCCTTTAAAGCAGAGTCTAAATAAAAATCCAGACTTTGAACTTTGTGTTAAACTGCCCTCAGTACTGTCGTTTATCTGCAGTGGTGTTGCCAATTTGTCAGGACAGGTCTTCACTGTTTTCCATCACATTCCCAGTGCCTCGTCCACTGCATGGTTCCTTGTGGGTTTTGAGTGGACATACCTGCGGGAAGGAATTCCTGTTCAAAACTACCCTCCTTGGATGGGAGTGCATCTGACTGTGGCGTGAGGTTGCAGTTCTGTTCACTGAGGTCCTCTTCTAGATCTCACTGCTCATTACAGACTTGGACGTTGAAAAAATTTAAAGATCCTATTTTAGTGTTTCCTTCAAATTTTGCCTAAATGAGAATTCTTCACAGACCTCTTAAATCCATTTTATTTGAAGTCATAGTACTTAGACATCCTTTCCATGTTATCTACATCTTGAACATGTATTTTGCTTTTTATCTATATTCTGCATGTTCTGACTCATAGATTACATTGATGGTTTGGGGGATTTTTTTTTTTTAAGGTATTTACTACTTTCCCCCTGCTCCCTCCTGGCAGATTTATTATTTTCATGTGCTTTTATCATTTTTTTCCTGACTCAAATTTCTCTGAATTTATGTGGCTGTTTGCTGTCTTTCAGTATTAAAAATAAAATCTTTTTTTGTCCTCTATGTTCATGCATTCTTTAATTTTTTTCCCTCTCATGAGAGTTCTTATGAATCCTCAAACTTGTCACGCTTTGTGGCACTTGTTTCTAACTTATCTCTTATTTCCACACCTTTAAAATGCATGTGTAGTTGAGATATTTCATATTCTCTGTCCTCTTTCAAGGTGAGGCCGGAAAGTGAATGAGAACATCTTTTTAACCGCAGACTTTTGTACAAACATCTCTCTGTATTTTGTTTTGTTCTCCAGGACACTGTCTAACTGGACGTATGAATTTGACAAATGGGCTCCTTCTGTGGTGAAAATTTCTTACAAGGTTTGGAGCACCGTATTTATATATAAATGTGGAAGAGCGAAAAATAGAGCCTATTTTCTTCATTCCTTGCGCGCATCTGTGAACTGTATTTGGTTGTAAAGTTTTGTCATGTACATCATGTACTAAACAGTGAGACTTAATCATCCCAAGAAGATTACTGTAATAAACCATAATTACTTTCAGATAGTGAAATGCAGAAGAAAATTGTTAATTATCATATTGCGAGGTTTCTGATGAGAGTAATACAAATGACAAATATCGCATATCCCGCGTGCCAGCACCATGCCCACTGTTCCTGCAACGTTAGGCAATTACCCAGACAGCCGAGCGCCGGCTGGACGCCCCTGTAGAAATGGAGCCTTTCAGCAGAGCAGCGGGTTCTCTGCTACCTTGGGGTCACCATAATTTCCTTTTCTCTCCCTGCCCTCCCTTGGTCTGCAGTGGGAAAGCCTCTCCACAAGAGTCTGAAAAGTACCCAGACGTGGGCAATTTTGCCAAGTACTTTCCTCCTGGATAATGGTTCTATATATGATAATTGCGTGTATGTGCAGTCCTTGGTCATGTGTCTGGGCTCCATTAAGCCATGAGTAGTGAGAGACAGCGCACACCTCCTTCCCTGGGGTAATATAGATCTGTATTTTCTTCCCATTCAGGGCACCCCTGCCATGCGTCGCTCTCTTGTCCCCCAGCTACGGAGTGGCAAATTCAACGTCCTCCTGACTACTTACGAGTACATTATAAAAGACAAGCACATTCTTGCAAAGGTATGTTTAAAAAAATTCTTTTGTCACGAATTATGGACCATCGCAACTGGAATGTAAAATATTCCCCGAATTATACTCACTACTATAATTTGCTCATCAGATGACTGCCCTCTGCCTCTTGCTCTCTTTCAGAGTCAGATATATCTTGGTCATGGGTTTTTAATGTTACATAGGCTGTTTTCTGATGTGTGTCAGTGATCCTGGGACTCTTACCTATCCTGTTGTAGTTAATGAGTTTACATCTCTTAAAAGAATTTACCTGGGTTCCTTCTGCAACTCTTTTTCTCTCCAGCAGCTCTGAACATTGTGCTTGTGGAAGAAATAATTGTTTTTGTTGCCCTGGGATATTGTCAGCAGCGGAGCTTCATGCCTCTTGTGTCTCTGCCTCTCCAGAGATGAGCAGGCATCTCTCCATATGGTCTTCTCCATGTGAACGTTTATCCAAGCTGTAGCTTTTGTGCTCTCCCTGTTTTATGTTTTTTTTTTTTTTTCCAGTGAAATAATGGGCTATTATTGTTTGGATGACTCTGGGTTGTTTCCATGACTATATATTTGGAGTCGGAAAAGAGTTGTTTTCTACCTGTGACCTACATATCTGCTACTTTATAGATCCTAAACTGTCCTTTAACCAAAAAATAGAATTTTTTTTTTCCATATATGTCATCTTGCCTCCTAATATATTCATGTAGAGTGATGGGAGTAGTTTCTGTTCTGGAGCAGGTAGGAGAACTTCATTTTTTTTTCCTTTAGTAATTTCTTTTACGCTGTGGTGTTTTGAAAGCACTATAATCTGAAACTAAGTTATGGCCAGAACTGAACAGAATCACTGTTTCTGGGGTCTGTTCAATCTCTGCATTAAACCTTTGCCCCGGGAACGGAGAGTTCCCTTCATGACATCCTCGGAAATACATAAAGGAAATGTGCTCCCAGGGGAGGTTTAATAATTGAGATGGCACCAGCAACAATGCTGTGTATTCATCTTCTTCACACTCTGAGATGAATTTGGCAGTGTCAAAAATGACATGTTTTCCGTATAACTGTGGGAATATGTGTGTACATTTGAGATCCTTTTAAGAAAATTTGTATCATGTGTTCTGCATATGCATTTCAAAATTCATCGGAGATGCCTGGTAACAAGACGTATTGCCTTTGTTTCTGGAGAAATGAAGATCTAGAAAGGGGTAGTAGTTTTTTTTGAGTGGAAGACCTAATTAGCAGTAGATCCAATAGCAAAATCATAGACCTTCGATTCCTTATTATTTCATAGGCTAAATTAAATTAGGCAGGAAGGTGGATTTAGAATATTGATTAAGTACATTTTTATCTTCTGGCCTCTTTTATTGGTAAGTTTGGGATAATTGATTGTACAACTTTAATTATTCTTAAGGAATTTTCTTAGAGGAGGTGGAGGAAGGTTAGGAAAAAAACCCCAAAACACCTCTGGTAGTTTCTTTTACCCGGACATCCCTTCCTGAGTGATGTTTTATTCCTTTTCCCCTGATTTTCCTGGTGCTACTACCAAGGAAGGCAAGACTTCATAGAATTCTTTGCTTCTCCGTCCTCTCTAAGAGCTTTGCTGCGGGATCCAGAGACATCTGAACGCCAGATGCTCTTCTTGGCCATTGCCGCTGTTTTGTGGGGATTGGATAGGCTTTGTGGGATATTCCTCATTGTTCTCACTTTGAGAAACATGACCTTGGAGGGGGCTGAAGGGTCAGATGTGAGAGGGGAAGGAGACTGTGTGTAGACTTAGAAAGGGAGATTGTGTCATATGGTCATTCTTTATTTTTGAAGTGACAGACATGCTGGAGGAATATATTGTGTTTAATTCTAAAGTTTTGGCATAAACAGAAGAATGCGATTTTAGTACTGCCCTCTCTGCCAGTGAGTCTGTCCTTTCATTTTAGACGTCTTGAAACCGAGGTCCTAGACCTGGCAGGTCAGGAATACGTGTGAACTAAGAGAGTCCAGGTTGCTAGATCTTCTAATGTTTTAAAAGATTTTTAGGTGATTTATTCCAACTTTTAAATCTTAGCAACGACATTCAAATTGAAAAAAAGAACAGGAGCCAGGCCCTGAAGGTAGTAGTCAGCTGAGGTAACAGAAAATGGGCATGAAGCCAGAGGTCTTCTGCTATAGGTACTTGCTGATGTCGTCTTGGAGGAATCAGTCATTAACCTCTGCTTCAAGTGGGGAACTATATTCTGTACTCATCATGAGCAGCAGTTATGTAGCCTTTAAATCTGGCAGGCTGTAATGACATAGCATTGATAGAAGACGTATTGGATGGGAAGGCACAGGAGCTAGTCCTGGCCCAGCCGTTTCTTTCTGGGCTCTAGTTGCCTTCTTTGTGAAAAGGTAATTAGGGATCACATTCTGCTCTTTCATCCCTTTCTTCCATGGTGCGTGACATGACCTGGCAGGTGTAGGAAATAGACTGCTGAGAGTCTTTTATGCTGAGGGGTATCATGCCATAGCCTGGACCAAGCATGGGCTCTTTGGTTTTCCACATCACCACTTGCTTCTTGGGGATGCTTGTGTTTTCCCTCGCTCAGCACATGTTGGTCCTTCTCTTGCGTTACAGATCCGGTGGAAGTACATGATAGTGGACGAAGGCCACCGGATGAAGAATCACCACTGCAAGCTGACTCAGGTCCTCAACACGCACTACGTGGCCCCCAGAAGGATCCTCCTGACCGGGACCCCACTGCAGAATAAGCTGCCGGAACTCTGGGCCCTCCTCAACTTCCTCCTCCCCACCATTTTTAAGAGCTGCAGCACATTCGAGCAGTGGTTTAATGCGCCGTTTGCCATGACTGGAGAGAGGGTACTGGCCTAACACTTATTTTTCCCACTGCATGACAAAGAAGTGAAATGAAAGGACCTAAAGCTGAGACCACAAGGTGGTTTACGGTGTTGTAAAATATCAGGAAGCCAGTCAGTGGGTGGGTATGTGTTCACTCCAGGGATATTTTTCCATCCTGAGAGAATGGATCCAGTAATGGGTAAGTGATCCTAGGATCTAGGGTGTCCTAATCCCGTTGTCTTTCGCCAATGTGGTAACTAGGCCAGCAGAGGGTGTTCCTGACCAGTGGAATACTTAACTGCTGTGGGCCACAGGGAGGACAGATACAGAGATACGTGTTCAGTCTGTTTAACCACAGCTCAACCAAGCAAATGTAAACCTCGAAAAGAAATATTTTCTTGTTATAAACTTGGGCTTCCCCTTAAACCATTTCCATGTTAAGAGTTTGTGTGTAAAGCCAAACTAGTTTATAATTATTTTCTGTATGCATTGTTTTCAGATGTTAGTATGAATCTCAGTTTTGTACATATATAAATATTCCTCAAACCTTGGAGTAGCTGTTTTCAAATTTCTTATTGTTATTCCTTTCTCTGCCTTCTCTTAAAAACTCATTTATTAGAAACAGGTACCTGTCCTTTTGATTAGTGATTTCTTAAGTATAGGAATGAAAAAGCACTTAAAATGCTTCACGGATATTTGTGTTGGAACCATTTGGCCCTTTAATTTTGAGGTATATTATAGGTACCCTTGCCTTTTGTCAGGAATTCATTGGCTTGCCCATTTGAAGAAGGTAACATCAATCAGCTCTGCCCCCTAGAGGTTAGTGGAGGAAGGTGAAAGAGAAAGCAGAGGATTTACAAATAGGACTGAACTTGAACACAGTCACAGCAGAGCAAAGCAATCAGGTAGAGGGGCTTAGCAACCCACCAGCAAAAACTGTATTTATCCTTGTTCTTTTCATGTTCAGGCTCTGTACCGTTGATATGTTTCTGCATCTCAGACAAAGTTAAGAGCCCAACTTCTGCTTCAATTTTAAAATGCTGTGCTTAGTCGCTCAGTCGTGTCCAACTCTTTGAAACCCCATGGACTGTAGCCCACCAGGCTCCTGTGTCCATGAGGATTCTTCAGGCAGCAATACTGGAGTGGGTTGCTATGTCCTCCTCCAGGGGATCTTCCCAATCCAGGAATCGAACGCGAGTCTCCTGCATTGCAGGCAGATTTTTTACTAGCTGAGCTACCAGGGAAGCCCTCAATTTTAAGTAAGAACATATTAACTATTACCCTTTTATTTGTGTTCAACCTCAGTCTTCAGTCAGCCTTTATCACAATCATATCCCATCCAATTCTGAGCTGTTAACACTCCCTGTCTGAAACTGGTGACTCTGGACTCTTTTCCATAGAAGTCAGCATTCAGACAAAGATATCTATTTACAGGCTGTTCTGTTAGCACCCGGTAGGCAGGTGGAATGCTTATATTAAAGACATATATTAAAACCAATAACAAATATAGTATAAAGAGTTATTACATGAAATAACCTTAAATAAAGGATCAAATTCATCTAAGGTTCTCTTGCAGGTGGACTTAAATGAAGAAGAAACTATATTGATCATTAGACGTCTGCATAAAGTGTTGAGACCCTTCTTACTGAGGAGACTGAAGAAAGAAGTTGAATCTCAGCTTCCAGAAAAGGTACGTTGCAAATTCAAAAGTTGTGATTTCTTCCCCCTGCCAATATATTCAAATTACCTGCCCCTGAAATGGTGTTTCTGAAATAGCAGGCTTGTATTTTAGTTCCAGGTAACTGGAAAATATCTTAAAGGATTTTTTGTTGTACTTGTTAAAGAGAAGCTGGAGGGTTTAGTGTAGAGAGAGAATGGAAATTTGAACATTTCGTCTCGGTTTCCAAAAGTTTGGGGACAGATTTTTTGAAAATTACCAAATCACTGTCATTACATTTTAGCTTTAACTTACATTAACTTAACAGTACATGAATTGACATTCTATTTTAACTTTAGAATTTTTTAAAGAAATTTTACTAACCTTGTTGAGCTCACTCTTGCAGGTGCCATAAAAGTGTTCTGCTTTGAGCCACGTAAGGCTATGAGTTTGGGGCTTGTATCCTTATCAGAAGGCCTAGTAAATGCTTGCCACATTTCCCGGAAATGTGTTCAATGTTGAATGCTTGGGATGTCACTGTTCTGATAGTAAGTGAAAAATAGGGTTTATTATAGATACATCATCTAATTAAGATTCTATGAACATCTTAAGCAAATATTTTTCAGATTAGTTTTTGGACAGTGATTTTTCAGGGCTTTCGGATGTTTTTTTGAGCCCTTAGCGCCACGTTTTTGGACTGGATTTGGGTATTAGTTTAATATGTTTCTCATCATATTTTGGAACCGCTGGTGTTCCAAACACTGTAGTTCTGCATTTCATTCTCTTACAGATAGATTATTTGGCATTGCACACTGTTTGCTGTGTGAGCTAGTTTGATGTAACTTTTCTCTTTAGAGGAGCCAATTCTGAAATATGTGTTTTGCATCATTGTGTTTTTCTGTGTAATGACTCTATTTTTTGGACAGATTGGTTCATTCTATTCACTTTTAAGTGGGAGCTGGCAAGATATTGTACAAAGTTGATTACTAAGAGAGAATTTTGTCACCTAATCCCCTGTCTTTAGCAGTCAGAGAAAAATTAAATATTAAAAATGTTCTTATACCATGCTTATTGTAGTGAAGACCCAAATATTTAAGTATTTTATTTTGCTAGTGAATACATCTTGGGAGTTTAATGCTGTCAATATTTCTTTGACTTCCTATGGTCTTGACATCTTTGGATAACCCCCTTTCTGTTCAAGGTGGACCTTCAGTTCAGTTCAGTTCAGTTCAGTCGCTCAGTCGTGTCCGACTCTTTGCGACCCCATGAATCACAGCACGCCAGGCCTCCCTGTCCATCACCAACTCCAAACTGGGGAATCGGTACAGTGGTCACATAGCTTCCTTTAGTCTTACTGACATCCAGAACTTAGAGAAATGAAATGTTAAAGATTTTAATTTTCCCCATTCTTCCTTTTGTTTCTTTAGAAGCAACAAATACAATAAAAGACAATTATCTGAACTTACTCATTTATTCATCCCATAAAACTTCTTAATCTAGTTTACTGATTTCCAGGACTGGCTAATATAGATAGATTTTTTAAAAATTGCAAGTTGGAAAATATGCCCTGTTTTTAAGAAGTCCAATAGATTAAAATACAGACTTTTATAGCATAAGGATCATGGGATGATTCGTTATATCACAAAGGAATTCCTTACTTTACTAAAACGTTTATTTCATGGTTCTTTTCACAAGAAAGCTTCTGAGTATTGATAAATTTTTTTTTTAAAAATTAGATTTTGAAGAGCATGTTTCCTGCATGAAGTAAACGTGTGCTCTTTAATACCCAGATTTTTATATTTGAGGTATATTAAACACCCATATATATATATACCTTGTTTGCATTTTGCAAAATTGCATTTTTTACAAGATGAAGGTTTGTGGCAACCCTGCCTCAAGCAAATCTATTGGCACTATTTTTCCAATAGTATTTGCTAACTTCATGTGCCTGTGTCACAAATTTTGGTAATTTTTTAAGTATTTCAAGCTTTTTCATTATTGTTAAATTTGTTATGGGAATCTGTGATCAGTGATCTTTGATGTTACTATTGCAAAAAGCTTATGACTCACTGAAGGCTTAGAGGGTAGCATTTTCCACATTATGAAGTATTTTTTATTAGGGTATGTGCAGTGTTTTTTTAGACATAGTGTTCCGTTCCGTCGCTCAGTCGTGTCCGACTCTTTGCGACCCCGTGGACTGTAGCCTACCAGGCTTCTCCGTCCATGGGATTCTCCAGGCAAGAATACTGGAGTGGGTTACCGTTTCCTTCTCCAGGGGATCTTCCCGACCCAGGGATCGAACCCGGGTCTCCCGCATTGGAGGCAGATGCTTTAACCTCTGAGCCACCAGGGAAGCCCTAATAGACTGTAGTGTGGTATAAACATAACTATGTGCACTAGGAAACCAGCAAATTCATATGACTCACCTTATTGCACCGTGTGTGTTGGCCTGGAACTGAACCTGCTGTATCTGAGGTATGTCTGTATAATCTGTGGATAAGCTACCTTTTTCTGGAGGTAACTTGGTGGAGTGGAAATCATGGGCTCTGCCTGTCAGAGTGGACCTGGGTCCCCACTGCATTCTCTGTCTCTTGCTAACTGTGTGCTCTTGGGCATGTTACTTAAACCAGTGGGTCTCAGTGTTCTCAGCAGTGAACTAGAAAATAGATAATACATGCTTTATAGAAGAGGATTAAATGGATGCAGTACTCAAAATACAATGCCTGGCACATGTTAAGGCTCAGCTGATGACAGCTGCTGCTCCCAGAGTCCTTAACTTTCTCTATTGCACTGCTGTTTCTATTACTGACTTTGGTTCTGCTTTCCTGTTCACTTCAAGTTTCTCAGTGTCCTCTGGTCCTGGCATTTTACCATCACCCTTTTAAGGTGATGAACTAATCCCTTAGCATGTGTATGTAGCTATTGTTAATGTGGTTTGGCCAGTGTCCACTCTTTGTTCTTTTTACCTTGTTAGGACTTTGATCTGGGGAAAATCTGCCATCTAAGTGTTATCCTTGGGGGTAAGGAGCTTTCTTCTGCCACCATCTGCTTGTAGCCACAAACATGTATGTCTTTCTCAGGCTGTATAAAGAATCTAGAAAGGAATTGTGGTGGATGGCAACAAAAAGCTAAATCTTTTATAGAAACAATGCTCAAATGTTTCCATGAAAAACAATCAATTATGGAAGTAGATTTCCATTTTATTTTTTAATTTAAATATAATACAATACACTCTTCTTTGGTATATAGATCTGAGTTTTGACAAATGCAGTTACGTTAAAGTGAAGTCACCCAATCGTGTCTGACTCTTTGCGACCACATGGACTGTAGCCTACCAGGCTCATCCATCCATGGGATTTTCCAGGCAAGAGTACTGGAGTAGGTTGCCATTTCCTTCTCCAGGGAATCTTCCCGACCCAGGGATCAAACCCAGGTCTCCTAGTTATGTTAACTGCATCACAATAAAAATACAGAACAATTCTGTCTCCCAGTACCCCCCACCCACCCAAAATTCCCTGGTGATGTCACTTTTTAGTCATGCTCTCGCTTTGCCCTTAGTCTCTTACAACCGATGGTTCATCCCCCATCCTCATAGCCTTGTGTTTTCCAGAATCTTGTAGGAATAGACTCAGACAATATATCTCATCAGACCTTCTGCATCTGGTTTTTCATTCAGCATAGTGAATTTGAGAAACATCCAAGGTGTTGGATGTATCAGTAGCTGGTTCATTTTTATTAATGGATAGTATTCTGTTGCATGGATGCACCAGAGTTTGTTTGTCAATTTAATTGTAGGACATTTGGGTGGTTTATAGTTTTTGACAGTTATGCTTGTCTGCTGCGAACATTTGTATACAGGCTTTTGTGTGAGCATAGGTTTTCATTTCGTTTTAGGAAGTATGTACGATGGTAGATGTGTACATAACTTGGTAAGAAACTTCCATATGGTTTCATGCCATAGATTTCAGAACCCAGGACCTTAATAAATTTAATTTTATTGTTTGGAAATCTCAATGCACAAAGTGATAATGTATCACACACAGTAGTCTGGATTTCCTGTTCTAATAATACATCCTTTTGGAAGGGAAATTATACATGAGGAATAGTGTTTAGGAAGAAACTATAAATAAAGGTTGAAAGCTTTTCCCGGGTTATATAAGAGGAGGGTCTGGGCCACTGTAACCACATGATTTGGCTCCTTGAAGGAACCAGTTTGATCATTTACCAACATAGTGAGTCTTAGGAGGTAAATGTCATGTCCAAAGGTTGCAGTTTTACATATCCTTTGAAAATAATAGTCCCAGTGGCCGTCATAAGCCTAAACTGGTGGGAGAATCATCCTTATTACAGAGTCATATATAGATTTTATTTCCTTCAGCATCAGCCCATTTTGAGGAACTTCCAAATCCATGCTCTAATCAGGGGCCGTCAGGGTTTTTGGAGATGACTCAGACCCAGAAGCGTTTGAGATGGTGTGATTCTTACAAAGGCTTCCCTTGCCTCATCACTGTCAGTCTGCCCTTTTCTGGATGCATGGCTCTGACGGCTTGCTCTGTGCACTGCACAGCACTTGGGCGGGGGTGGGAGGTGCAGGAACTTTACCAGAAATTGGAGGCAGGCATGCGATGTCGCTGAATGATGGCATGACAGTGAAAGGCAGCATCACCCACCCGATCAGGTTGAGGGGTCCAGGCATTCAAGTGCTTAGGACAGGGGTCTCCAGAGCACACATGGGTGTGTGTATGTGTGGGATGCTTACTAGTAGTGCACTGGGGTGTGGAAGGAAGATTTTAGAGCTTCTATTATATTAATTTTTCTCCTAAAAATTAAAAAAATTACTGTTTTTTGATTTAACATACAGACAATGGTACCCATGAGGTATATATGCCTATGTCTCAGAGTCCAACAGGTGATGGGCCTAGACTTTGTCAGTTATCCCGGGGATGGGGAGCACGAGGGGGAGCACCCCCACCTGGGATGTTGGTCATCCATCCACCCTCCCGGTTGGGTTCTTTTTCTTTCTGCCTGTTGTGAGCATTGTGGGTTTCCCCATATCCAGATAAAAGAATTTTAGGATGATCTCATTTTAACTAAACTGTAATACCCCTGACCCTCAGAAAGGATGACAGACTTTTAAATGATTCTGCCCAGGATCACAGGTTGAAAACAGGAGAAATAATGTAAGAGTTGGTAGAAAATGGAAAAAGTGCAGACCTGCCACCTCTCCTGTTCCTAGTGTGAATTTTTCACCAGCCCCCTTATAGAGTGATCAGGGTGCATGCGTGCTAAGTCACTTCAGTTGTGTCCAGCTCTTTGCTACCCTATGGAATTGTTCAGGCAAGACTACTGGAGTGGGTTGCCATTTCCTCCTCCAGGGGATCTTCCACACCTAGGGATCGAACCCTCATCTCTTGTGTTTCCTGCATTGGCAGGCAAGTTCTTTTACCACTAATGCCACCTGGGAAGCCCATAAGAAGGAAAGGTCCTTGCCATAGAAGGAAAGTCAGTCAGTGAGAAATCCCTGTGGATCAGGGTGTAACTGGCCAAAAAAATCAGATGTCATCACCTTAGCCCCTTGAAATGTAGATGTAAAACAAGTGCTAATATTGACCCATGTCCTAAAACTAACTTATGTTTTTCGGCATTAATATTAGTGCATGCACATGACTCATAAATAAGTATCAGTTCAGTTCAGTCACTCAGTCGTGTCTGACTCTTTGTGACTCCATGAATCGCAGCACGCCAGGCCTCCCTGTCCATCACCAACTCCCGGAGTTTACCAAAACTCATGTGCATCGAGTCGGTGATGCCATCCAGCCGTCTCATCCTCTGTCATCCCCTTCTCCTCCTGCTCCCAATCCCTCCCAGCATCAGGGTCTTTTCCAGTGAGTCAGCTCTTCGCATGAGGTGGCCAAAGTATTGGAGTTTCAGCCTCAGCATCAGTCCTTCCAATGAACATCCAGGACTGGTCTCCTTTAGGATGGACTGGTTGGATCTCCTTGCAGTCCAAGGGACTTGCAAGAGTCTTCTCCAGGACCACAGTTCAAAAGCATCAATTCTTCAGCGCTCAGCTTTCTTCACAGTCCAACTCTCATATCCATACATATATGGGCATGCAATTCATAAATGTATATACGGGCATGTATTCAGAAGAGGTACTTTAACATGTATTCTTGGTAAGGGATTGCTGTCAAAAAAGCTTAATAAACACTTGTTTGTGAGAAATAAAAAGGAAGATTGACTGATAGGTGTGGTGATCAGGGGAGACCTTACAAAGAGCCCTCAGGAAGAGTGAGATTTAGAAAGGCAGCCCTAAGACTATAGGAAGATACAAAGACAAAGTAGCTTGGACTTGTTGGGGAAGTTACAAGGAGCAAACGTAAAATACAGTTGTGAAACTTAGGATGGTGATTTTGATGATGTGTATCACACCAGCGTCTGTGACTCCCTAGTGGTGTGAGGAAAAAGGGTTGAGGGGAGGTCCCTTTTCTACAGGAGCCGTCAGGTCCTAGGGATGAGCTCACGTCTCTGCTGACTTGGCCTCTGTGGGGTTGTCTGGCCTTCCTGTCTGCATGGCATCATCGTGCATGCCTCGTTCCCACACTCCCTCCCAACCAGCTCTTGGAAGCAGCTAACTGATGAGAAGGAGGTTGAGGGTCCCAGTCCCTCATTTTGGATCTGCCATCTCCTAGTGCACTTAAAGCTTGCCTCAGAAGTCCTTTCCACTTTGAGGAAGGTGTGCACAAGCTGGTTGGCAGTGAGGCCCAGGTGAAGATGAACATCAGGGCAGAACTAGGGAGCCTGAAAGTCTTCCTGGTTATGTTTAGCGCAGAGCTTAAGAAAGTGCAGTCTGGTTCGATCCTAACTGGATCATTGAATAGCTGCATCATTTCAACCGAGTCACCTAACATTTCTGATGCTCAAGTTCCTTATCTGTAAAATGCAAACACCACTAAATTTAACTCTGTCTTACAGCTCTTATATGGTAAAACGGGAGGAGGCACACCAAGCTCCTTTGCACAGGGCCTGGTCCATAGAAAGAACTCAATAATATTAGCCCTCGGTGTCATTTTTATCATTATGCTTGCCAAAGTCTGAAGTTGTTTAATATTTTTCTTCACCATGATCAAATTACATGGAGAGTTAACAGCACTTGAAAAAGTCAACGTACTTTAAAACACGCCATGATCAAGTCTGTAAAACACAAAACCCGTATTAAGTGCATCCTTATTTATTAAAACTTGGAGATGTTCTTCTTCTCTGGCCAAGAAGATCATTAAAAACTAAAGTAAGTTTATGGCAGGTCGCTTGTTTTTCTTTACTTTTCTGCAAAAGAGCTCATCTTTCTCTAATCTGATTTGGTGTGTCAAAACAAGTGGCAAAATGCTATTAATTGCGGTTCCAGCTGGCCTGACAGACCCCTTCTGAAGCAACAGTTGAATGAACATTCAACTTCTCTTCCTCTCTGACCTCCTCGCTCCGGTCCTCAGAGCTGAAAATAGCCTGATCATTTTTAATCAGTTTGTTAAACATCAGGCAGCTTGCTGATTTACTTTTAATCACATTCTCCAGATTTCTAGGCATTAATCTGATGTTTATTATGAAAATGACACATATGTATTCTGGGGATTTTTTTTTAATAAAGAAAAATAATAATAGGAAATAATCAAGGCAGACTGCGTGCATTAGGAGTGTGTGAGAAGCATTGCAGGTGTGTGCGAAAACACCCGCACGTGAATTCTCTTTCACAGTTCAAAACTGGAAGTTTCTGTTGTTTCAAGTGGAAGCACACAAGGCCTTGCCGCTAAAGAAGATGGTCATAAAGCTGCCTTTAATTGTGGATTCACTCCTCTCCTTTGCCTGCTGTCCTCGCTAGGTAGTATCCTCTCATCCTCCAAAAGCAGAGGGTAATTACCTACAGTCAACCTAGGCGCTTATGAATCTCCTTTTAGGATCAAAATTGAAGGAAGCCAGCCACACAGGATCATTTAAAAAGATATTTTCAAAAAAAAAAAAATCGGAGGATATTGGCTGGGTACTCATTTTCCTAAAACTGTTCTGTTTGTATGAAATAGGGTATAGTTGGGAAGCAGAGGAAATGCATATATATGTGAAAGTGAATGTTAGTCACTCAGTCGTGTCTGACTCTTTGCAACCCCGTGGACTGCGGCCCACCAGGCACATCTGTCCATAGAATTCTCCAGGCAAGGATACAGGAGTGGGTTGCCATTTCCTTCTCCAGGGGATCTTCTCAACCCAGGGATCAAACCCAGGTCTCCCACATTACAGGCGGACTCTTTACCGTCTGAGCCACCAGGAAAGCCATATATGTATATATATATATATGTGTCTGTATATATGTGTATGTATATGTATATATATATGTATATATATGTGTGTATATATATGTGTATATATATATACACACACACACACATACACACATGCACTCTGTATTGAATATATTTGAACTTGAACAGTTTGCCAGCCTCTCTCTCTCAAACGTGGAACAAGTCAAGAAATTTCAGGAAACATGACCCTTGCCTGAGTGACATATCACCTTTTGCAAGTCCCTTCCATATAATGGTACCTTGAGCAGTGATGACTGTGGACTCCTCCATCACGCCCCACCCCCCACCCCTACCTTCTGAATCCAAGAAGCAGAAAGAGATACCTTCATGATTCCAGGAGTGCCACCAGCAGCCATGTCTCAACCGTCTTTTAAGGACAGGCACCTTCTCTCTCCTGCTCGTAACCTATGTCCTGTTCTTCTTTCCCCAGGTTGAGTATGTAATCAAGTGTGACATGTCAGCTCTGCAGAAGATTCTATATCGCCACATGCAAGCCAAAGGGATCCTCCTCACAGATGGTTCAGAGAAAGATAAGAAGGTACGTTGTGGAAGGTGATACAACTCAAGGTGCCATCATATTTCTTCTTAGGGCTGTGCCACTGGACAATCCCAGGAAATATCTCCACGACTGCTGATATGTCAAAGCAAATTGCAGGGCCTTTTTGGGAGCTATTATCGTTGCTGCCAAAGGAAACCCCTTGGCCTTTTACCTGCAAACTGTATTGGAGCAGTTAGAATGAACACCGTCTTAGTGTTCATATCACAAAACAGTTCTGTTTGTGTCAGTCTGCACACAATATCGGAGAAGGCGATGGCACCCCACTCCAGTACTCTTGCCTGGAAGATCCCATGGATGGAGGAGCCTGGTGGGCTGCAGTCCATGGGGTCGCTAAGAGTCGGACACAACTGAGCGACTTCACTTTCACTTTTCACTTTCACGCATTGGAGAAGGAAATGGCAACCCACTCCAGTGTTCTTGCCTGGAGAATCCCAGGGACGGGGGAGCCTGGTGGGCTGCCGTCTGTGAGGTCGCACAGAGTCAGACACGACTGAAGTGACTTAGCAGCAGCAGCACACAGTATCTCTGCCTAAGGGTAGGCTAGCATTTTAGAAGGTTTTAAAAGCCAGTTTCATCCCTGGGCATCTGTGCCATGCTTCTGTCGTCCCAGAATCCTACAGGAGCGACAGTCATTTCTCAAAGCCATCCACTGGACATAATTCCCTCCTCTCAGATAACTCACATGGAGGATGGTCTATCTAATTCAGAAATGACTGTGTAATAGTAACAGGAACTTTGGACAGTAGGAAGTGTAGGTTACTAAGAAGACCTATGGCTCTTTGCTCTTTCTATAGAAACCTACTTTTAAAAAATGGGAAATAGCTGATCAATTAATAGCTTATATTTTGACTCTCCTCTGATTGTTCTTAGGGGAAAGGAGGTGCTAAGACACTCATGAACACTATCATGCAGTTGAGAAAGATCTGCAATCACCCGTATATGTTTCAGCACATTGAGGTAAGCCTGCGTTCTCCGTTGTGACCCTGATCCTAATTGTTCAGTTTCTACTAATACTACATTGAAAAACAATTTTATAATTAAAAAATAAAGCAAAGTTAAAACATGTGGCAGTTGAAACTACATGGTCTGGTAGCTTGATAAGCAGAATTAACAGACATGGGGTTTCTGGTTATGGATTCTCATTGGCACCAGGCACTTGGGCATCTGGAATTTTATAGGCAGGAGTTCAAAGTGGTGAGAAAATGCTGTAAACCAGGGCTCATTGTGTGGGTTCGGGTAAGTGCTGTGAATTGCCTATTTATGGTAGGTGCTCTGACATGGAAGATAATGACAGATACATCCAGCTTCCTCAGAAGGATGCTGTGGGAAAATACTGTAAGAATGGATTTATATTCGTTGAAGGGAAAGATGTTCCTGAAATATTTGCTCTGTGAAAATCACTAACTTTAGACTGTTTCTTAGATTTGTCTTTTTCCTTTCTGGCTTCTTCCATGGTAGTGTAAATCCAGGTTTTTTTATCCTGATGCTCTGGTCTCTAGGAAGCTATTTGCAGGGAGAGGACATTTTCTGCCCTGTTTGCTCCCTGTGAATGAGTTTCCTACATTGACAATTTCACCCCAGTAGGAGCCATTGACTTGAGCAGGAAGAAAAAGGAGTAAAAATTGTAGCCTCCACTTTTCAGTGTTGCCTTGGATGTGTACGGCCCTGGCAGCAGTTACTACCAGTCTGCTGCTTACTTTCCACTACAGAGGAGCAGGAGGCGTGGGGTAGGACCCTGCAGGCTCTGTATTTTCACTGGTTTATTAACAAATAAATAAATAGAAGGTTCTAGGAATTTAACTTTCCTGGCAATGAGACTGAAATGTTCTTGACTATGAAGATTCTTTTTCTTTTTTTTTCTTCCTTGTTTTGGTAACCACAGTTGTTAGGTAAGAGTATGTATTGCACCTCTGTCCATATCCTGGAATCCTGTTCCAACTGTAGGCTTAAATTAGAATTAACTCCTGACACTGCTGTTGCTTTTGGGACAGGCTTTTTACAGAGTAAAAAGGCCTTGATTTAAGTAAAATGACACTGGCAACAACTGTGGGGAGGAAGGAGGGCAAGGCCCCACCAACAAGCCTATTTAGACCCATGGTAGGAGAGTCCATGGTGTGGTGATGAGTCCATACCCCAGACCACTTAACCTCTGTGAAAACCTGGTGTAAGCCACTTAGCATCTCCAAGCTATAGTGTATTTGACTTGTCATCTGACGGTGATAGATGATAGGGCTGGCAGAAGGATAAATGTTTAAACTAAAGAACATATGAAGTGTCTGGTAAACCAGTAATGTGATAAACAGGCCATCAGGTATCAATGTATTAGTGGGGGTTGCATGTTGGGTTGCATGCATGCATGTTTAGTCGTTTCAGTCGTGTCTGCCTCTCTGTTACCCTATGGACAGTAGCCCACCAGGCTCCTCTGTCCATGGGGATTCTTCAGGCAAGAATACTGGAGTGGGTTGCCATGCCCTCCTCTAGGGGATCTTCCCAACCCAGGGATTGAACCCACATCTCCTGTGGCTCCTGCATTATAGGTGGATTCTTTACCACTGAGCCACCAGGGAAACCCATGTTGGGTTGGGGGAGCTGAAAAAAGGTCTAATGGTGAAAATGATTGGGATCATATCAGGTTAACCTGTCACCCACCATCTTATATTTTCTTAAAAACAATTTTTAGATATTCAACAAAACTATACAGGATTTGTTATTGTTCAGTTGCTCAGTCATGTCCTATTCTTTGAGACCCCATGGACTGTAAAGCACCAGGCTTCCCTGTCCTTCACCATCTCCCAGAGCTTGCTCAAACCCATGTCCATTGAGTCGGTGATGCCATCCAACCATCTCGTCCTCTGTCGTCCCCTTCTCCTCCTGCCTTCAGTCTTTCCCAGCATCAGGGTCTTTCCCAATGAGTCAGTTCTTTGTGTCAGGTGGCCAAAGTATTGGAGCTTCAGCTTCAGCATCAGTCCTTCCAATGAATATTCAGGATTGAATAAGGATTTGAGGACTTCAGACTTATGAAAATTAAGTATCAGTCTTACTTCATTTGTCATACCAAAATGCACCTTTGAAACACACTGGGTCATGTCAGGAAGTGTGGGGGGAGTGTGCCTTCTACCCTCAAGCTTCTGTCTGAAGCACCTGGGAAGAGGGGAGGGGGTTCAGAGAAGCTAAGCTTAAGTAACATGCCCTCCTTTCCCTGCCTGTTTACTTTTTAAGTAGCAGTACATAGAAAGACAGACTTTTGATTTGCAATTTTTTTAACATGAAAAGCTTTCAGGAAGATATTCCTGGAAACAAGACCCACAGTGACTGGCAAAGGTATCACACTTGTGAAGCAGACATGGTGTGTGCGTTTTTCTTTTGTCTTCGTTTTGTTTGCTTACATGTCCTTTGTTCATGATAGTAGAAACTCAGTCTCCAGATTGGGCGGCTCACTGCCTCCCTGGGGATCTTTAAACCAGAGAAATGAAAACAGAGTTTTTAAAATGCTGCTGATACCTGACCATATCACCATCCACTGATACATACAGATGGAAACAGTTAGAACCTAAAAAATCGAGTCAAGACTGGCCACCTGTAGGGAGGAAAGTCATGATTCTTGGAGTCAGGGTAGGGTTTTGGGCTGTGATCCATCAGCGTTCATTTTGCCAGCGGGGCAGCATCCGGAAGGGCCGGGGCCCACCGTAAATGATGAGCAAAGTTTGGGAGTGGAGCCCAGAGGGAAAGATCTGGTCCCCTTGGAGGAAAGCTTTGGTGATCCAGGAGGGAAGAGAATCAGAGAAAGGAGACAGCTGGTGGTTAAGTGAAGGTGTGATGTGCTCTCCTCCCCACAGATGGCCTCCCCTTCCATCAAGTAGGGATACGAAAATCACATGGGGAACAGCTCTTTATTTCTTCCACAGAATCAGTGAGGAGGGAAATATGTAGTTAAGTTCTGTATTTTGAAAGTGGATGCCAGTTACCTGAGGGGTGGTGTACATTTAGGGCCTTACTTATAAAGCAGAAAATCACAGCATGGAAGGGATGTGACAACTGCACTAAACTATGGTCTGTATACTTAGTACATATGTCATCATCATGACTTTTACTGCTGAACATTTCCACAGTATGTTGATGTGTGTATATTAATCCTGATTCGCTTATATTAAGCTCTTCCTCTTATCTAGACTCAAAGCTCCTTGGGGGGTAGGTACTTCCTTTACTTCCTTTTTTTCTGGATCCCCAGTACCTGCCTACCACAGCCCTGGGCCAGTGAACATTTATGTTTGATGAGTGAACTAACCCTGTCATCTCAGTATGAGAATCTAGAGCCTTGCCAAAACTTACAGGATATATTTCTGGCAAAGCTATAGTCTGAATTCAAAGGCTTTGAGTTCCTGGTTCTTTCCATAAGGAGTATTTTTTTTTTAACTTATTATTTTGTTTAATTGCATTCTAGAAATAGGATGACCTCACTAATAGAATAATTATTATGTCAATAATTACAGATCTGTTTTTAAAAATCCTTTTTCTTCTCTCTCTTTTAAAGGAATCCTTTGCTGAACACCTGGGCTATTCAAATGGGGTCATCAATGGGTAAATCCTAATTTTTTTTTTCTCTTCCAAAAAATGGTTTGTTGGTCCGACCTAAACTTTTCTCTCTAGTGTTTCCTGTCACACAGATACATCACTGCCAGCCTCCTCAGCCCCGCTTCTTCAGCAGAGGGTACAGAAGTTGTTAACCAGAACGATATCAGCATTCTCTTTTACTTTACTGGCATAAATTACTACATGCCTTGAGCAAGTGGCTATTCAGAGGACATAGATCTCCTTTAATAGACTTAACAGTGTCCTAGTGCTCTAAAAACGCTGTCAGAGCTTCAGAGTGTTGTTACTTATAACCAATAGTGTAGGTTGAGCTCAAAGAGAATTTAACATATGAGATCTCAAGTCAATATTTTAACATTAATGTACATGAGAGGAAGATGTCTCATCTGCTATAAACATGTACAACTTTACAGCCATTTGCTGGAGCATGGTCTGTATAAGAAATATTTTTCATTTGGACCTTGAAGAGACACATGCCTGTGACAACAACGAAAAAGTACCTTGCATCCATAGAAAGCCTCTGTTTTGCTTATTTGGCACCAGGGAGATTTTCTTATTAAGATAAAGGGGTCATTCTTTGATCCCAAGGGCAGGCTGTGTCAGTGGACCAAGAACCCGGAATTGGAAGCCATGCAGAACCATTACCACCAGGCTCTCCTTCTTTCCGGATGCTGCGTACACTACTGCTGCTGTCAGGGTGGCCAGGCTGTGTACTGAAAACGCGGCCTCAGCGGGTGTTTGAAGGACAGTTCTCAGAGCAGGGAATGGATGTTGAGAAGACCTGCGCTTGAAAAATCTATCTGTTCTCTGTGTCATAAAATCACTGCCAGTGTTACATTTCAGTGTTATAGACTAGAATGCATATACACTGGTGAGTTTTCCCAACAGTATCCCCCTATAACTTAAGTTTTAATAATGTAACACACCCCTGTTGATAAAAGAGGAGAGTGGTTTCTTGGGGAGGAAAAAATCTCTACTTTAGCTCACTAACATTCTTCTCTATCTGACAGCACTCTGCCATTGTATTTTTTAATGTGAATTTCTATTTTTTATGTGAATTTCCAGGAGTCCATCTCCTCCCCAATCCATTCTTCACAGTGTGCATGGTTATCTTTTAAAAAGATGTCAGCTCTCATGGCCCCCCTGTTTAAAACCTATCAATGGCTTTCCATTTCACTTAAAACTAAAGCTAATAGAGCCCTGCAGGATCTGTCTAAACCCGCCCCCCACCATCTCTGCTCTCATCTCCCAGTGTCCCCCCTCCACTCCTCAACTTAGGCGCAAGCCACACACACCATTTTTTCCCATTTCTCAGACTCTCCAGGTTCTTTTACTCCTCAGGGCCTTTGCACATACTCTTTCCACTCCTAAGTCTCCCTTCTTCACTTGGCTGCCTTTTGCTCTTTATTTCAGGTTTTAGGCCACACTGTGGGGTCTTCAGTGGGGTCACCCTTGATGCTCTAAACCAGGAGCTAGCAAATTATTTTCTGCAAAGGGCCAGATCTCAAAATTTTCCCTTTTGCTGTCCCAAAAGTCTCAGTTGCACCAGCTCGACTTTGCCATTATAGCTTGAAAGCAGCCATAGGCAAATATAAATGAGCAAGCCTGGCCATGTTCCAATAAAACTTTATTTACAAAAACGGGCAGCAGTCCAGGGCTGACATTTGCCACACAATGTTCTTATGTAAAAAAGGTATCTGTTTCTCTTTTTAGTACTTATCCTAAGTCGTTAATTACCCATTTGGAAAGCAGAGGTTCTGTTTTGCTTATGCACATGCTCAGTAGTGTGCTTAGCGCACAGTAGGTGCTCAGTATTTCAGCAAATTGCAATGCCCTGAATTATTTTATGAATTTAATATGTAGAGATGTAAAGAAATGACATAATATGCATGTATATATGTGTAGGAGGGACAGAGAGAAAGAGAGAGAGAGTTGAGACAGAGAGTGAAACTATAAAGAACATGAGCTGGTTTCCTTTTCTTTCTAGAATCTGTCATTATACCTACAGTATATAATGTACTCTTTATGGGTTTTCTACAAACATATTCTATTTTTCCATGAAATACTCTCCACGGCTTTGGAGTGGCTATGTACTCATCCATTCATTCATTCTGTAATTATTTACTGAATGTTTACTATGCACAAGGCATTGTATGAAAAGCAAAGCTCTACTGGATCCTTCAAGAAGACAGCAGTAATACTGTCTTCTTGTTTTGCATTTTTGGGTTCAGGGCTGAGCTGTATCGGGCCTCGGGAAAGTTTGAGCTACTTGATCGTATTCTGCCAAAATTGAGAGCAACTAACCACCGCGTGCTGCTTTTCTGCCAGATGACGTCCCTCATGACCATCATGGAGGATTACTTTGCTTTTCGGAACTTCCTTTACCTGCGCCTTGATGGTGAGTGTGTAAGGAATTAGGCTCCACAGCCACGCTATTCAGAACACAGGGATACTGGCAACTCAGATCCAACCTCAGTCAAAAGCAGGGGTAAGATTGTTGAAGAATTAGCAGAGTGAGTTCCAGCTTTTCTGGATAGCAGTTTTTATATCCTCCAGCCTAAAATAAGCTGAAATCTTTGCGCAGATGTTTTTCCTACATTCAAGCCAATGCAAGTGACTTAAAATCATTTATAAGTACCACAAATAAACTAAACTAAAGTTAAAAAACTCTTCTTGCCTTTGGGCTTGTCTATTCTCTAGCACCCACTCCATACAGAATATTTTGATAAATCTTTAGGTTTTACTATGAAGGCATATTTTAAAGGGATAAAAGTTATGATTCCCTTCTTCAGTAACAGTGTAATAATCCACATAAGATTATATCTATCATTAAAACTTCTCTCATTTTCTAAATAGAAGTATATACATGGTACGTTAAGACACATGGCTTCATTGTTTGCTGGATTTTGTGAACTATGCAGAATATTTGCCTGATTTTTAGAGTGACATTTAAATACCATGTCCTTAAAATATTAGTCAAAAAATATGAATGGAAGAAAATATGAATTTAGAGATACTTCCTAAATTGCCGTACAATTTGGTTGGCAGCCCTAGTATCTCAGAGATTAGGGATACCAAAATGTTCTTACTATGGCAGGGGGTGACATTTTCCAAGAGTGGTGAATAGGAGCTGGTTTACAGCCAGGATGGCGTTGGATTCCTGCTTGGTGTTTCTAGTACCAATTTTTATCTAATGTAACATTCAAGTTATTGTCAAGTGGGAAATTTAAAGTTTATGTTCCATTAAAAGATGTTTTATTTTCAATCCAACATTTTTTCACCCTCTTGCTATGAACTGGATACAACTGGATATATACCAACCTCGGACCTGCCATATTTTCTTACTTGAATTTTTAAGTGAATTCTCTATATGGTATACCTATTAGGGCATTGTTAACTCTTAATTATACCCTCTGACAAACTTGATTTTTTAA
Organism: Moschus berezovskii; assembly: GCF_049115385.1. Classification (NCBI taxonomy): domain Eukaryota; kingdom Metazoa; phylum Chordata; class Mammalia; order Artiodactyla; family Moschidae; genus Moschus; species Moschus berezovskii. Next base: position 49,525,805 of record NC_142466.1, on the reverse strand, counting down.
AGACCTTCACTTCCCTGGTGGTTCAGAATGGTAAAGGATCTTCCTGTAAAGCAGCAGACCAGGTTCAATCCTGGGTCAGGAAGATCCCCTAAAGAAGGGAATGGCAACCCACTTCTGCACTCTTGCCTGGAGAATTCCATGGACGGAGTCTGGTGGGCTACAGTCCATGGGGTCACAAAGAGTTGGACACAACTGAGCTACTAACACAGTTCCCTCTCCTTGGAGTCACTGAAAACAGATGAATGGTTAAGTAAGTGCTGATTCTGAATTCATGACACAGCTCTATCAGCCAGTCTGTCTTCAGGCACATCTGCCTTGTGTCTTGTCCTCAGGCTCAACCTGTTCCTTCCTCCCTCTCTTTGAGGGGTAAGGGCAGCCCTCCGTCTTCATTCTTCCTTTGAAAGGCAAGCCTGCCTTCACTGCTGCTCAGGTGAGAGGCCGCCAGCTCTGTTTTCCCTGAATAGACAGTCCCTCAAAGATGTCCTGTAGAACTATTGTTTACTGCTTTGCAGCATTTTGACTGGAGTCTCATCTCCCTGAGGACTGTGGCCTTGGAATGTTTGAGTCTGGAAAACTGGCAAGAAGTGACTTCCTTGAAAATCTTTCTCATGTGTCCTTGCCAGCTTGAGAGAGTATCTTTAAATTGTCTGTTGGTTGCTGCCCTTATTTTTATCAATCATAATCGTCAGAAAAGCTAAAGTTTATGGAATGCCTCCTATCAGTACATGTGGGATACCAGGCAAAGCACTTCCTGTGCATTATTTATTTAATTTTCTCAGCAAACAAGGTATAAACACAATCCCCATTTAACAGATGAGAAAACAGAGATTTAGAGAGATGAGTTAACTTGCCGAAGTTTACACATGAGGCAGATGATGAAACCAAATTGTAACTTTGATCTCTCTGATTGTACATTAGTTTAGAATCAGTTTTACTAGATCCAGCAAGATGAATCCCATCTCTGAAAATGCAGGTTGTTTTCCTAGAGACAATATTTTTAAGAATGATTTTGAACTTATTCAACAATTTTTAATTAATTGAAAATCACCAGACCATTTCAAGAGAACGAGCCACTGACTGATCCTGCTAGCAAAGAGTAGGTTGGAGGAAAGAGGCAAGCAAGCTCATTAAGTGTTACAGATGGCATTCAGAAGGCTTCATGGACTTACAGCCCAAAGAAGCAACAGCCATTTGTTTCAGAGTTAGAGAGAATTCATGGGCAAACAATCAACATACACACGGATAAATTAGTACACCCAGTTCCAACTGTACCACCCTCCAACCACATCCCCTTAACCCAATTGTTAAAATGACTTTGGATTTTCATTGCTCAATTTGATGTCCCAGATTTTTGACCTCAGGAAAAAAAAAATTGATGACAGATAAGTAGATTTTTTTCTGGCAAAGATTATGGTTGCATGAATAGATTTAACTACGATTCTATCATAGTCTTTGTTTTCACTGGAAACGATTTTTGAATGAGAGTAAGCAGTAAAGTCCCAGAAGACAACATTTTCCAAAAGCAGCTGAAACTAAGTTAAAATGAGTAATCATAAAAGCCTGACAGTGTGTTCCTTTTGGAAAATTTGCAATTTTCAACACAATTACCTTTATTATTAATTGTATTCTTGGTTATGTTCTGCATCAAAGTCTAAAAGAACTTGGATTTGATTCACTTTAAATCCTGTGCCCATATACAAGCAGCATTTCTTAGGCTGGAAATAAACCCTGACACGGTAGTTTGAATCTCCTTGAGCAGTATGCCAAAGATTGTTGATGATCAGCAAATATCTTGGCTTGGGGAACCTTTGACTAATGGAAATAGTAATCCAGCAAATTCTGAACCTTGTCATAAGAAATGCCATAGCTTTGCATGAGAAGTGACTCAATCATATCTTTTCCTGGCCTTATAATTTGTCAGGTTCCATGCTGTGTATACAGGTGGTCCCTCATTCCCCAGTATCAAGTCAGGGATTGGTTCCAGGACCCCCACAAATACTAGAATCTGCAGATGCTCAAGTCCCTGATATAAACTAGTACAATATTTAACATATAACCTATGCACATCCTCCCATATACTTTATGTATTTTTATAGCATTTTAAAAAAAAATATTACTTTTTTATTTATTCTTGGCTGTCCTGGGTCTTCATTGCTCTTCATAGGCTTTGTCTAGTTGCAGTGAGTGGGGGCTTCTCTTGCTGCAGAGCGTGGGCTCTAGGGAACACAGGCTGATAAGTTGCAGGATACAGATTCAGTAGCTGTGGCTCACGGACTTAGTTATCCCAAGACATGTGGAATCTTCCCAGACCATGGATTGAACCTGTGTCTCCTGCGTTGGCAGGTGGATTCTTAACCCCTGGACTACCAGGGAAGTCCTTTCATATAATTTAAATCATCTCTAGATTACTTATGATACCTAATACAATATAAATGCTGTGTAAATCATTGCTTGTGCTCAGCTAATTCAAATTATACTTGGGGGAACTTTATGGTATTTTTAAAAAATTCCAAATACTTTTGATCCACTCTTGGTTGAACCCCTGAATGTGCACCCCAAGACTACAAACAACTGACTGTACTGTTATCTCTGGGAATGTCTTCTTTCCCCATATAGGAAAGATTTTTTATTTGCTTGTTTCTATGGCTTTTCCACCTATTTGGGACAGAGGGTGAAATGTGAACCAATAATTTTTTTTTTTTAAATCACTGTATCTGGACAGATGATGTAGCAAAAAGGTTTCATGATAGAACGGAACTTGCCTTCCATTGTCATTGTGAGCACACAGTTCACTGTGATCTCAGAATGCTGATTCTGAACATGAAAGAAGGACACCATATAAAAGAAAGAAGGACACCGCACTTTTGAAACATTGTTCAACAAAACACATTTTGTGTCCTTCCCCGCAAATCTAAATTCTTGCAGTTCATCATTGAAGGATTTGACCAGGTTGCTCAACTGGAAATCTGATTTAGAAAGTAAAATGAGCTCTAAAGAACATTTCTCCATTGAATGAGGACACCCAAAGGCCCTGGTTTCCAGTCCCCGTTTGCTATTTTCAGAAACTACATCCCCTCCCCCACCACAGGAGCATACTTAACTATTTTTATTAATGTGAAAGACAGACCCCCCCCATGTTTGGGAACTTGAACCTCCACAGTAACTCAGTTCCATTGGCTGGAGTCACTTAAATGTTTTAATTCTCTGAAATAAATTGCTGGTATATTTTCATCCTTAAAAAAAACACCATGTAGAAATATTTGTATAGCAGGCAGTTAGGGACTATCAAGTAATATGCATACCTATTTCCCAACAGCCTAAGGCCTTTATCAAAACTCTGCAGCTACATTTTTCTTGTAAAATATATTCAGATGGAATATCGTAGGGTTTTTTTTTTCCTTTTCCCCAATGCAGTTCATGAAATGGCCAGGTGAATACATTACAAACACTTTGTGAGTAAGGGACAGATTTGGAATGCAAATCTGGGGACCCTTGTGCTGTTGTTGTTCAGTAACTAAGTTGTGTCCGACTCTTTGAAACCCCATGGACTGTAGCATGCCAGGCTCCTCTATCCTCAGCTGTCTCCTGGAGTTTGCTCAAATTCATGTCCATTGAGTCAGTGATGCCACCCAACCATCTCATCCTCTGTTGCTCCCTTCCCCTGCCATTGATCTTTCCCAGCATCATGGTCTTTTCCAAGAGTTGGCTCTTCACATCAGATGGCCAAAGTATTGGAGTTTAAGCATTAGTCCTTCAAATGAATATTCAGGGTTGATTTCTTTTAGGATTGACTGGTTTGATCTCCTTGCTATACAGGGACTCTCAAGAATTTTCTCCAACACCACAATTTGAAAGCATCAATACTTTGGCGCTCAACCTTTGTTATGGTCCAATTCTCACATCCGTACGTGACTACTGGAAAAGCCATAGCTTTAACTACATGCACCTTTGTTGGCAAAGTGATGTCTCTGCTTTTTAAGACTCTGTCTACATTTGTCATAGCTTTCCTTCCAGGGACCAAGTGTCTTTTGTCTTTATGGCTGCAATTACCATCCACAGTGATTTTGGAGCCCAAGAAAATAAAATCTGTCACTGTGTCTACTTTTTCCCCTTTGCCTTGAAGTGATGGGACTGGATGCCATGATCAAGATTTTTGACTATTGAGTTTCAAGCCAGTTTTTTCACTCTCCTTTTTCACCCTCATCAAGAGGCTTTTTAGTTCCTCTTCACTTTCTGGAATAAGAGTAGTATCATCCGCATATCTGAGGTTATTGATATTTCTACCAGCAGTCTTGATTCCAGCTTGTGACTCATCTAGCCCAGCATTTCACATGATATACTCTGCATAGAAGTTAAATAAGCAGGGTGACAATATACAACCTTGTTGTACTCCTTTTCCAATTTTGAACCAGTCCATTGTTCAATGTCTGGTTCTAACTGTTGCTTCTTGGCCCACATACAAGTTTCTCAGGAAATGGGTAAGGAGGTCTGGTATTCTCAGCTCTTTAAGAATTCTCCATAGTTTGTTGCGATCCACACAAAGACTTTAGCATAGTCAAAGAAGCAGGAGTAGATGTTTTTCTGAAACTCCCTTACTTTCTCCATGATCCAACGAATGTTGGCAATTTGATCTCCGCTTCCTCTGCCTTTTGTAAACCCAGCTGGTACATACGGAAGTTCCTGGTTCACATACTGCTGATGCCTAGCTTGAAGGATTTTGAGCATAACCTTGCTAGCATGTGAAATGAGTGCAGTTGTATCAAACAGTCTTTGTTGTATTAAACAGTCTTTGGCATTGCCTTTCTTTGGGATTGGAATGAAAACTGACCTTTTCCAGTCCCGTGGCCACTGCTGACTTCCAAATTTGCTGAAACGTTGAGTGCAGCACTTGGAGAGTGTCATCTTTTAGCATTTGAAATACCTCAACTGGAATTCCATCACCTCCACTAGCTTTGCTGGTAGAAATGCTTCCTGAGGCCCCCTTGACTTCACACTCCAGAATGTCTGGCTCTAGATGAGTGACCACACCATTGTGGTTATCCCAGTCATTAAGACTTTTTTTGTATAGTTCTTCTGTGTATTCTTGTCACCTCTTGTTAATCTCTTCTGCTTCTGTTAAGTTTCTTACCATTCTGTCCTTTATTGTGCTCATCCTTGCATGAAATGTCACCTTGATATCTCCAGTTTTATTGAAGAGAGATCTAGTCTTTCCTAGTCTATTGTTTTTCTCTATTTATTTCATTGTTCACTTAAGAAGGCCTTCTTATCTTTCCTTGCCTTTCATGTCTTTTGTTTCCTTAGCTATTTGTAAAGCTTCCTCAATCACTTTGCCTTCTTATATTTGTTTTTCTTGGGGATGGTTTTGGTCACCACCTCCTGTACAATGTTACGAACCTCCATCCATAGTTCTTCAGGCACTCTGTCTATCAGACCTAATCCTTTTGAATCTATTTCTCACTTCCACTGTATAATCATAAGGGATTTGATTTAGGTCATACCTGGATGGCCAAGTGGTTTTCCTTACTTTCTTCAATATAAGTCTGAATTGTGTAATAAGGTGCTTATTATCTGAGCCACAGTCAGCTCCAGGTCTTGTTTTTGCTGACTGTATAGAACTTCTCCATCTTCAGATGCAAAGAACATAATCTGATTTTGGTATTGACCATCTGGTTATGTTCATGTGTAGTATCACCTCTTGTATTGTTGGAAAAGAGTGTTTGCTATGACCAGCGTATTATCTTGCTAAAACTGTTAGCTTTTGCCTGCTTCATTTTGTACTCCAAAGCCAAAGTTGGCTGTTATTCTCTTGACTTCCTACTTTTGCATTCCATTCCCCTATGATGAAAAGGACATCTTTTTTTTTTTTTTTTGGTATTAGTTCTAGAAAGTCTTGTAGGTCTTCACAGAACCAGTCAACTTCAGCTTCTTTGGCATCAGTGGTTGGGGTGTAGACTTGGATTACTATGATGTTGAATGGTTTGCCTTGGAAACAAACTGAGATCATTCTATTGATTTTTTTAGATTGCCCCCAAGTACTGCATTTCGGTCTAAAACCAAACAAAGCAGCAGGTAATACACCTGGCGATGGCTCACCCCATGATGTCTGATGAGACTCCAATGTACTAAATAAACAGAGAATATGAAACCCCAGAATATGTTCTTCATGCCCAAAAGTGAACTCTATATTCTGGGATTTCATACTCTCTGCTTATTCACTATTTTGGAGTCTCATAAGACACCATGGGGTGATCCATTGCCAAGTGTATTACCTGCAGCTTTGTCTTTAGTTTATATCCTTTGAACTGAACAGTTCAGAATGTCAGCACGAGAACTGACCCAGAGATTCCTTATTTTAAAAAAGTATTTTGGTTTCAAGTCTTGCTAAAGAATATAAAAATATTCCATTCACATTTTATGTTTTTACTGGCCAGATCATGCTTAGTAGCCATCCAAATGGCAAAATATTGTAGAAATCAATTTCCTTTTGTTTCCATTCTCTTGGGCATAAACAAGTCTCCACTCTTAAGTCAACTGGCGAAGTAGCTTTAAGCCATCATAATAATCCTTTTAGGCATGAGTGTGTGTGTATTTTTTTAGTTATTTGGTGTTTTCAAGCATGAAAATAAATCCGGAAAATGTTTTCACTGAGTTTTAGGTTAGCGTGAGAATGTTACCAGATTTGTAAGTTTCACGGATTCCCTATCAGAATATTTAAACTCTTTTCAATGTTTTGGAACAATGAGGAGTAGATAGAGCATTCCTTCTTGATTAGAGAAAAGTCTCTTACTATCTCTCTCTTTCTTTTTTGCTAATTGCAAGCTGTTCAGCTTTCCTTTCAAAAGTGCAAGAACCTTAGGGGTTCCTCACCAATACTAAGAGGGGTCTGAGTCTGTTTCTCAAGGAAGCAGGCCCTTTTGTCTAGCTCTGTGCCATTTTCAGACAGGGGTTAATTGGCAAATTTATTTTTCTCATCCCCTCAGGCACCACCAAGTCTGAAGATCGTGCTGCTTTGCTAAAGAAATTCAACGAACCTGGGTCCCAGTATTTCATTTTCCTGCTGAGCACAAGAGCTGGAGGCCTGGGCTTGAACCTCCAGGCCGCTGATACCGTGGTCATCTTCGACAGCGACTGGAATCCTCATCAGGTGTGCCTCTCTCTGCCTTTGGTGCCCTAGCCTCCCTTCTGGAGAAGACTGGAGAGGCTAGCAGTTCCCTCATATGCATTTATGGGGCAGAGCACATTCCTAAACAAGTGGACCATGTCTCCAAAGGGAAGACAGTCCAGCACATTCTTACGTCTACTTTCTTATATCCCTTGAAACATAGGCATTGAGATGTCTTACACAATACTTTGGTATGCCTTTGAAGAGTTCAAGTTTGCAGGACAAAAACTCAGGTTCCCCCTTCATTTTAAGCCCCTCCACCCCCCACCTCCTGGGACTGCCACTGAGCAAAGTATATTTGAAAGTGTTAGTTGCTCGGTTGTGTCCAGCTCTTTGCGACCCCATGGACTGTAACCCACCAGGCTCCTCTGTCCTTGGAATTCTCCATGCAAGAATACTCGAGTGGGTAGCCATTCCCTTCTCCAGGGAGTCTTCCTGACCCAGGGATAGAACCTGGGTCTGCAGTGGCAGGTGGATTCTTTACTGTCTGAGTCACCTGGTAAAAATGAGTCCTAGAAAGCTGTAAATAATGTCCCCAAAGTCAAACAATTTGTATATTAGTTTTTTATTCTGTGTGTTTTATTTAAAATCATCATCAAAAAATATTCTATTCTGTATACCTAAAACATTTTAAATCAACTATACTTCAGTTTTTTAAAACACATAGAAATATTCTATGAGCAACTGCTAGAACAACGAATAGAATAGGTCCCTTGTGGCAGTTTCGTCTGGGAGGTAGGTAGTATACCTGCCTATAAGATACTCAGTAGAGCGATATTCAGGCTTCCCAGGTGGTGCTAGTGGTAAAGAGCCTGCCTGTCAGTGCAGGAGACGTAAGACACGCAGGTTCGATCCCTGGGTTGGGAAAATTCCCTGGAGGAGGGCATGGCAGCCTACTCGAGTATTCTTGCCTGGAGAATCCCATAGACAGAGGAGCCTGGTGGGCTACAGTCCATAGTGTTGCAAAGAGTTGGAAATGAATGAAGCGACTTAGCACACATGCAGAGTGATATTTTTGAACATTAGGTTCATATTGGAACAAATGTGGATTCACAGCAGTAAAGCAAACTGCAGTTCTCACATGGGAAGGTGAATTCTATATCAGCTTAACCTGGACTCCTTCCTGTACAGGTCTCATGGACTATAAATACTCAGAATCATGCCATCTCACTAGGTTGTTGTGAAGATTGGATGGAAAAGGCTTACAGAAGTTGTTTTTGTCAGGAAGTGGAGTTCAGATGCATTAGAATTACAAGGGAGCTTTTTAAAAACAGCCATGCCTGCTTGTCATTCCCTGCACTTCACCCTTAATTTTGTAGGGTCTTCCCACCTTTCTAGACTTCTCTATACACAAGCTTCTGGGAGATTCAGACACAGACTTCTGTCTGCATACAGCTGGGGATCCCTGACTTCAAGAAAAAAGCAGTGTTTCCAAACCTTTGGGTGGCCACCAGCCTTGACCACTGCATGTGTCCACTAGCCATTCTTTCTAGGTGATGATATTAAAGTCGAGTTCCTTTTGAAATTTTCTCACCCCAAAAAGGGTTACAGGTGGTTGAAATTTCCTCACCCTGAAAAGGGTTACAGGTGATCAGCATATAGTGTATTAGTCTTCAGGAGATAGTCTTATATGCCTAGTATATTTTTATATCCCATATTTCTTCCAAATCACAGGGAGAATTCATATTCCCAGGAGAAACCTGCAGTTTTCCTCTTGCCGTGGTGATTCAGTGCCTGTTCCAAAAACATTTTTTGAAGGGCTGTTATGCCACAGGCACTGAGCTAGGCTAAGTGTCTAGGGAAGGCTGTGTATTCCCCTCCTCCCAGGATGCTTAGTCTGCCTGGATGTTGGCATCACCCTCGTTGCTGCTGCCTGAATCTTCAGTGAGATACAGTAGCCTGGGTATAGGTGAATGGAGAGTGCACTAGATTTTATCTTCCAGGACAAACACTTCTGTAGCATCTCAGCTGCTCATCCTCATTGGCACAGTGTTTATGCTAAGAATCCAAGGAAATCTAGTTTCCAGAAATGCTAGTATACCATGAGAAAGGATGCTGGGACATCCATGTGTTTCTGTCTCTATCTCTCTGTCACACACACACACACACACACTTTTATGAACAGTAGCTAAAAATGGAACCCCAGAATCAAAGGAAGTTACATGCATACCTAATGGTTCACAGTGCATGTGAATTGAAACTTGGGCAACAAAACACAGACCCCCACATTTCCTCTGGTCTAATTTATCCCAAATTCCTCACACTGGGCCATATATTTCTGCAGATATTTATATATCTGCCATAGGTAGATTCACTTCCACCTAATTTGGTTAACTAGACTGACTAGATTTTTTTGTTTTTATTTTTCATGCCTGTCATTTAAACATGGCCATTAGTTTGGGCAGACTTTTATTTTTTTAATTTTCAGAAAGCAGTGATCTTAGAGTGATACAGAAGAACACTAACTTTTCATTTAAAAGGTAGTAGAACTAACTTTCACTAAACAACAACTCTCCCAGATACTATGAGGCACTTTGCATACCTCATTTCAGGTAATCCTCGGAGTATTTTATATGTAAAGAAACCCAGGAAGCACAGCCAGGATTCACACCCAGGTCTGTCTAAGTTAGGGTTTAAATCCTGGCTTTGGGCTCTTTCAACCTTGTACATTTGCATAAATGTTACCTCCCCCTCCAAATACAAGTTGTAGAGTTCTTTTTCCATCTTGGCTTCAGCATATATTGAAGAAACACTTTTTCCCTGTAATTATTCTTTATTGTATTGAATCAAAATTAAGGCACATTGGTGAAAGGGGGTTTATTTGACATAGGTTGACAGATTGAAGATTCCGGCCTTAAAGTTGCTAATTGGAGGCCATTGCTAAAGTCAAAGATAGAACATATGAATGTGGAATTAGCTCTAAAACCTTTCGGGGTCACCAGGACTCTCATTTCAAACTTCTATGAGAAACACGGGTATTTCCTTTATTGTATTCACTTTAACCCGTGGAGCAGGAGCTGTGTTGTTATTACAGAGAGGTCAACAGCACAGTTGCTTTGGAGGTCCTTTTCTGTGTTCTTGTCTTCAGATATCATCACACCTAAATCAGTGTGATGGGGTTCCAGATCTCAAAGACCTCAGAAATGATAAATAATCCATTCAGTGATTTTAATACTTATCTCTTTGTCATAATATTGATATTTCCCCCCATTTTTGGCATAGAGGCCCACAGGCTTAACTTGCATAAACTTCTTCAGCCTAGAAATAGTCATTTTTGCTATTTTCCAAACAGGTCATGTTAAACATACCAAAAAACACCACCACCACCACCAACAACAAAAACCTAATGGCAACAAACTCCCAAGGGTTCAAGAACTTCTTCCCCTGTTTGTAGATGGTCTATGCTCTCCATGACCTCACCTGTCATAATCTGCTGCCAGCTGGACCTTAATATTTCATGTTTTATCAGCATCTTCTAGGACAGGCTCAAACTATAACCCAGGGGTAAGTCTGGCAGGCCACCTGAGTCTGGACCACAGTACAAGCAAAGAATGATTCTCACATTTTTACATATAAAATGTGCAATTGAAAAAGAAAGAAAAATGAATATCAGCCTTCGGTAGGAACAGTTGCTCGATATTTGCTCTTGACCCAGGGAGCCTGGGCCCATTCTGGAATCAGTATTTGACCCCTCTTCTAGGAAGTAATCGAGGTGGATGGCACAGAACTTTCCAACTTGGCTGCTGCTCAGCCATTCTGGTGAAGATGTGTGGAGAGGGAGCTGAAGCCAGGGCTTGAAAATGAAGTGCAGGGTTTCCTCCCTAGTGATTCCATACCTTTGGCTTTTAATGATCTACCTCACTTTCTCCTCTGTGGAAAATAATCTAATTTGGACGAGTCCCAGCTGTCTTCATAGTTTAGCTCTCCCATTCAGATATCCTCTGAGAAAAAAAACTTTTGCCCAATTAGTCATTTAACTGTAAAGGCCAGCAAAGCCAGGTCTCCTGGGCAGGCTTCAGCCTGTTGTGTCTTAGTGCTGCATGAGTGACCAGGAAACTCATCCTGTCAAGATGATGGCCTTACAGCTATGGAGTATCAGCTCTGTGCAAAAAAATTTTTTAAAGGTGCCAGGGATGCAGGATACAGGGGATAGACCTTTGCCCTAAAAATGTACATGGGTTTAATGGAGGACACATGGAAACAACTAATTAACATTGACCCAGAAGCCATTACCTAGACCGAAATAAACAAAAGGGACATGCCAACAAGTTTTTATTATGTGGCCTTAAAATTAGGTAACTCTGCCTCATAGCTTTATGAAGGTTTTTATTTAAAGATTTCATTAAAACCTTATTTTTTTATTATAAGAGTTATATTCAAAGCAGAAAAAAACAATTGCCAAACCATATGAAAGTAAAATGAAGAAAATGTAACAACACCTATATAATCTTATCTGGAGATACAAATATTATTGGCTTCTTAGTATTTGTCCTTGGTATAGATAAATATATGCACATACAGCATAATGTACATACTCATATATAACTTGCAGTTTTCACATATTATAGCTTTATGTCATTAAGTTTTCTACAGTATAATTTTAATGTACTATCTTGGCACATATGGTAGAAGACTGTAATTTATTTCATCAGTCTGTTACTGTTGAATGTTTAGTTAATTCTGCTTTTTTAAAAAAATATATAAATAATATATAATTTTGAAAGGTGCATCCTTATTGTAAATCTTTGTGCATATGCATGATTATTCCCTTAGGACACATTTTCAGAAGTGGAATTTCTGAGTTCAGGACCACAATCAATTTTAACACTTTCGATACACAGTGCCAAATTTCTATCCCCCAAATGTTGACTTGTTTACCACTCTACTAGCCTTCCCTTTCATTTCTCCAAACTAAAGGTTGAGTCTTTGATGATTCAAATTAGATCCCAGAAAATTTGTACATGGACAATCATTATATGAACAATGTGTGTATATATGTATAATGTATGTGTGTATAATTCAGCAGTATCTTAATAATCTTCTTTAACATCTTCCTTTAACCCTGCAACCAGCTTCCCTGGTGGCTCAGATGGTAAAAAATCTGCCTGCACTGAGGGAAACCTGGGTTCATTTCCTGGGTCGGGAAGATCCCCTGGAGAAGGGAATGGCAACCCACACCAGTATTCATGCTAGAATTTTATGGACAGAGCAACCTGGCAGGCCACAGTCCATGGGGTTGCATAGATTCAGACAGGGCTGAGCCACGAACACTTTCACTTTAACTCTACAACTTAGGGTTCAGTTCAGTTCAGTTCAGTCACTCAGTCTGAATCACATGCATGCCAGGCCTCCCTGTCCATCACCAACTCCCGGAGTTTACCCAAACTCATGTCCATCGAGTCGGTGATGCCATCCAGCCATCTCATCCTCTGTCGTCCCCTGCTCCTCCTGCCCCCAATCCCTCCCAGCATCAGAGTCTTTTCCAGTGAGTCAACTCTTCGCATGAGGTGGCCAAAGTATTGGAGTTTCAGCTTTAAGCATCAGTCCTTCCAATGAACACCCAGGATTGATCTCCTTTAGAATGGACTGGTTGGATCTCCTTGCAGTCCAAGGGACCCAAGTCATACTTGTGACATCAAATTTATTTTTATTTTATTTTTTTAGTTAGGGGCAAAACTGGTGAACCTGCTGCTGCTGCTGCTGCTAAGTCACTTCAGAACCTAGGGACACATTAAAAACAAACAACAACAAAAAAACCATCCTGAGACCTGGATTTCAAAACCTGAGATGTTTTTAAGTTGATTTGGTTACTTTGAACTCAGGTTCCCTCAGCTAGCAACGACCTTGAATTTTTCAAAGGAAGGTAGCTTGTATATTTTACAAATGTAAGCAGATTCTTGCCTGGAGAGTCCCAGGGACGGGGGAGCCTGGTGGGCTTCCGTCTGTGGGGTCGCACAGAGTCGGACACGACTGAAGTGACTTGGCAGCAGCAGCAAGCAGAATCTTGCATTAGCAAAGGTGGATTAAGTAACACTTCCCTGGTTCCCTCTTGGGTAGGCGACGCCGCCGCTAACCCAGACGCGTTGGCCCTCAAGCACGTGGTTCTCTCCAACAGGACCTGCAGGCGCAGGACCGCGCTCACCGCATTGGCCAGCAAAACGAGGTCCGCGTGCTGAGACTCTGCACCGTCAACAGCGTGGAGGAGAAGATCCTCGCCGCCGCCAAGTACAAGCTGAATGTGGATCAGAAGGTGATCCAGGCGGGCATGTTTGATCAGAAGTCTTCCAGCCATGAGCGGAGGGCCTTCCTGCAGGCCATACTGGAGCACGAAGAGGAAAACGAGGTACGGCAGAAAGCCGAGCTAGGAAGTCAGTCGCCTTGAGTCTCGCGAGGGTTAAGGACCACTTTGTTCTTTAAAGCGTTTCCTGGGCTGGCGTTAATTAAAATGAATAAACTAGCCGCTGTCTTACCCTGATAAATTTCACAGAAAGCCTGTGAAACTTACCCAGACGAGTGTCTTAAAAGCAGCTGCTAGAAGGACCTGAAGCCTTGGCTGGCGGGCTTCCCTGGTTTCCGCCAGAGAGGTGCAACCTGCACACTCGCTTGTACTGTGAGTGCTGCCCTCTGTAGGGAAGATTCAGAACTGCAGAAAGGCCTCTTGAAGCTGCTAGATGAGACTAGACAAAACCGAAGGGTTCCTCCTTGCCTTTTCTCTCTCCATCCTTCAGAGCCCTTTTTCTCTCTTGCTTTTTGATCAGGGATCACTGAACTTCAATATATATTTGTTGGAGAAGCCCTTGCAGCTGTCTTTAGCTCTTTGAGTCATACTTCTACTGGAAAAAGAATGACCTTAACCTCCATTCCAGATTCTCCTGTTAAGAGCTGACCAAAGACTGAGAAAATTACTGACAAAAAGCAATCTCTTTTTATTTGCCAACATTGTTTCAAGAATGTATCGATTTTGTTTCTCTCGGGGGATCTTTGGGTAGCTGTGTTTTTGTAGATTGCTAGTCTTAGTCATTCGTTACTAAATAAATTTTCATTACTAAATGGGTTTGAAAGAGTTAAGACACACAGTACATAATCTAGAAGACTATACAAAATACCAGCATCAGTCCTTATCATAAGCTTGACTTGGGATGGACAGATTTGGTTTGGTGTGCCCATGTTTATAAATGGAAAAATGGGTTTGTCTTATATATTCATGTGGAATACTATTTTCATTGTGTATATTAGATATATAGTTAACCTTTAAACAACACAGTTTGAACTGTGTGGGTCCACTTACATGCAGATGTTTTTCCATACTAAATAATACAGTGCTACATGGGTCTGTAGTTGGTTGAATCTGGAGATGCAGAGGAATCATGGATCCGAAGGGCCCCTTGTAAGATATACATGAACTAACCACAGCTGTTCAAGGTCAAATGTAGTTTGATTTTGCCTTAAGTAGAATGTTTTTTAAATCTTCTGTAAATTATAAGCCGGATTCTTTCAAAAATCTCATTTACTTTTTTTTCTGAAATAAGTTGAAATGTGAAGTAGTTCTTGATATTTAAAAGAATCCTGAAATGAATCTTTTTGCAAATTGAAGAGCACATTTCTGTTATGCTTCTTCACTTGTCAGGCTTATATATTTGATTAGTTATCTGTTAGATTTCACTAAAATGATGAAAATGCATATGTACGTACATTCACTCATATTTTTAAAATTTTGATCTTAAGTAATTTGCTACATTTGACTCTAGGAATTGAATATTTGATATAGATTTGATTCTCAAAATTGAATATTTGATACGGATTTAGAATCAGGTTGTCAGGTGATTTTTTTTTATTGTTTACACATTTGGAAATTTAAAAAATAGAATAATAGGCAGAGTTGATATTCAACTAGGAGTCTCCATGACATTTTTGCTTGTTTTGTTTTATGTAGGCCTTGTGGAAATAACCCCGACCTGCATTAGCTGGAATCTAGTGTTGCCTGTAGCTTTGCAACCTTCTGAGACCTCAGGGAGATGTTGACCTCTCCTAGTCCTCAGGGCCCTTGCAGGACATTTGGTCCTGTCCACAACATCCATTAAGACATTTGATCTATAAGACATTTGGTCCACAGCAAAAGCTCTTTGATATTTGTCCAGAACCACTTGGCAGGGACCAAATATGCTCATGGATGTTGTGGACAGGACCAAAGTTCAAGAACCTTTTGGCGTGGACCACATGTCTTATGGACATTTTGGACAGGACCAAAGGTCTGCTCACCCTGAGGGCCACCAGGTGGAGCCTTCAGTGGAATCTGATGCCATTTGCTTCTAACTGAGCAGACTTACTGGGGCTCCACACTCGTTCCAGGCTGTCTGTGTGTCGGACAGATGTTACTGTTTTCTGGATAGCGCGTGTCCTATGTGAAGATGTTTGTGGACCCTGATCGCCTGCAATCATGGTCTCTGATCCTGAGTATCCGCAGCAGCCATCACCGTGGTTGATGGATCATGGAGCACTAGCGCATAAGGAACCCAGGCAGATGTATTGTCCGCTTGCCAGCCAGTTTGTTCTCTGTGAAAGCCAAGCTTCTTGCCAGTTTAGAAGAGCATCTTTTCATCTTGGGCTTGGGAGAAGTCCAACCTGACACTATATAGGCTAAGAGGGGATAACATGATCCTAGGAATAGGATGGACAAAGCCAGACATCTTTCCACCAGAGGATATACTAACCAAATTCTTTGTATCCTGCAGTCACAGCCTACTCCAACTAGTCTATTTCTTTGTCAGATGAAATATAATAATGTATTTAGACAAATTGCCTTCCATCAAGAGATGAACTAGCATAGGTTTTTCACAGGTAATTTTATCTTGAATCATCAGTTTTTACGTTACTGACTTGCATTCATTTCTGACCAGTGCACCAGACGTTATCTTGGGAATAGACAGAGGCATCTCCTTTAAGCTGCTAGGACACGCATACTCTTTCTAGAACAAGTTGCCCCATTTTGAATGTAGCAATATGACGGGAAACTGGATGTTTGAAGTTCTGGGTTTTCCTTTCTTCCCTCTGCTAATACACTGAAATTCCCCATTTGATTTTTAACAAGCTCACTCAGCATATGATATAAAGCACTTGGGACTATAAGTTTTGTAGTACCTACCCAACTTCTGGAATCTTTTAAGTGTGAAAATGATAGAATAACATTTCTAAAAAATTTTAGAACTGTTGGTTTCTGAGGAATTTTCAGATATGTAACATGCCTTGGTCTAACACATTATAAAATGAAAATGTGAGGCCTTGGGTAATTGTTTCTCTACCTCATTTAAATTATTTTCATTAAGAAGAATTTTGTGGGGGGTTTGTTATTGATACCTTTTGAGTTGTCACAACCGCAGCTGTAATAGTAGCATAATAGTGCCCACTGAAATACATTGATTAAACATATTTTAAAAGTTATGTATTTGACACGTATATCCATGTGATTTTTGTGGTCTTGCTTTGTGTGTTATCACTAAGTTTCACATACTCGTGTTCTTCATAAAGCTTTGAAGATAAGCTTTTATATTGGGCATAAGTTTAATGGAATTAAAAGACTTAACACTAGACCCATTCTCATGGGGATTTCCTTATTTAAATCCTACATCTACTCTGTGGAGTAAATGTCATGCCCATTTTACAGATGAGGTCATTGAGGTAGGGAGACAGTAAGTAACCTGTTTTAAAAGTAAGGAAATCAAGGGACTTCCCTGGTGGGTCGGTGGTTAAAACTCCATACTCCAAATGCAGGGAGCATGGGTTTGATCCCTGGTCAGAGAACTAAGATCCCGCATCCTGTGTTGTATAGCCAAAACTAAAATTAAATTAAAGGAATCAAGATACACCCCCCTCCCGCCCTCAAAAGAACTGGTATTTCTTAGAATATACTATGTTTCCTGCCTAAACAGTTTTTGCTCTGGAAAGATGCTTTGAATTGCTTGCAAAATACTTATGGCAAGTGACCTTTCTGTTTTCTTTCTGGCTTGAAATGGGGTCCCATTGGTCTGGAGAATCACCTCTGGAGGTTCACCTTAGTCACTGGTACCTCACCCCAGTTGTCCAGCCTCTCTCCTGAAACCTGTTAACTCATTCTGTTCTGTTCTTAATCCCAGGAAGAAGATGAAGTGCCCGACGATGAGACTCTGAACCAGATGATTGCTCGACGAGAGGAGGAATTTGATCTTTTTATGGTAATGTTACAGAAAAGCATGGAAACAAATGCCTCATTCCCTCCCCCGCCCCTTTTCTGTTAAACACACGATGTCTGGGGCCTGTGTGCCCTGGCCAAATTTCATTTGTGAAGCCTGAGCCTTTTCCTTCAGTTCAGAGGCTGCAAACTAGCTGGATTTAGCCTGCAGACATATTTTGTTTGGCCCATGCCGTGTTTTTTAAAAATTTCAAGTCTGTTGCCAACACAAAAAGAATCCTGATTTCTGGCTTCTCTTGAAAAATGAGCATGGACCATAATACCAGGCTCACATCTGATGGAAGCGTTTGGCTAGGGTTGAGTAGCAGCTGAACCCTCAGGACAGGCCTTGTGATACCCAGCTTACCACAGACACACCCCCTGCTTCCAGCTCATTTCTGATGCTGGAAGGCATCCTTCAGGGAACCTGCCTTGCTCCTCCAGGCAGAGTTCACAGCTATTCCCTAGCTGTCTCCTTAGGGCTTCAAACAAATATGTTCCCTGGAAGGGGGCAGGGCGGACAGCAGGAGGACAGGAACTGAGACGACGTCCTCCCTTTTCTTATTGTTGAAGAGAACCTCCCTAAGCAACCTTCTAAGTATGCATCAAGGTGTGCGCGCTAAATTGTTTCAGTTGTATCCGACGTTTTGCGACCCTATGGACCATAGCCCACCAGGCTCCTCTGTCCGTGGATTCT
Organism: Moschus berezovskii; assembly: GCF_049115385.1. Classification (NCBI taxonomy): domain Eukaryota; kingdom Metazoa; phylum Chordata; class Mammalia; order Artiodactyla; family Moschidae; genus Moschus; species Moschus berezovskii. The sequence continues at coordinate 49,507,742 of NC_142466.1, read as the reverse complement.
CCAGGCAAGAATACTGGAATGGGTTGCCATGCCCTCCTCCAGGGGATCTGCCTAACCCCAGGATCAAACCCATGTCTCTTATCTCCTGCATTGGCAGGCAGGTTCTTTACCACTAGTGCCACCTGGGAAGCAACCTTCTAGGTCTGCATCAAGGTATAGTCTTCCCTTAAAGATCTAAATTGGTTGCCTTTCACTGGTATAACACAGATGCAAAGAACCTTGACATCTGAAGATTTAATGTCCATGATGTTTCAACATTGACTTTCCAAGATACATAATCATCTGTAATCTTACCAAAACCTGAATTTGATATATGTCTCTGGCCTGCCCACAAGGTCAGTAGGGAAGGTAGCAAGTCTCTTGGCTAGTGAGTGAGGCCCTCGGAAGTCATATCTGATTGTGTTCTTAAGCCATTAACTATAGCTATCTTATTTACCTCTGTATCCCCAGCGCTCAGACCAGTTACTGGCACATAATAGATGCTTAATAAATACTTGCAAAATTTCAGGCCTCATGAGGATGTCCGCCTAGGTCAGGACCTATCAAGTTGTAAGGCTCCGCTCAATGTGTTTAATCTTTTGATCTTTCTAACATTTAGCCTGTTTGTGGAGTGAGTGAATAAATGCTGTAGAACCCCCAATCAGAGCTCCCAAATTTGAAGCCCCCAGGTCTCAGACAGATGACTTTAATGAGGGAAGCAAGTGGACAGGCATGAGTGGATGGTGGTGAAGGGTGAACAAAGGGAGTCGCTTTGTTTCAGGGAGACAGAGCTGAAAGTCCCATGTAGTCAGAGATTCCAGCTTTTCAAGAGAAACTAAAAGGTGAGGTTTTTGTATTCACTCTCTGGATTTCAAGATGTTTGCAACTAAATTCGATTTTTTTTATTATAATTTAACACTTCAAGCCAAGTAAAATATGATCCTGGGCCAATCATGACCCACAGGGTTTGCAGTTTCCACCTCTTCAGCCTAGACAGTCTGAGAAGGGAGTCCCAGCTGTGTGAAAGCTATGTTATTTTTGTGACTTTTGTCTTGGGAACAATGATTGTGCTCACACACAATGATTCAAGATAAAGGACAGTTAATTCTTTCTCAGGAAACTTTTAGGTAGCCATGGGACTAGCTCCTATCCTGGGATGCTTACTCTCCCCCTGCACTTTGAAATGAACGATCCTACCCATAGTAAGGCCATTTTAAAGAAAAATGACAGAAAGAAGACTTTACCAGCATGGTCAACACAGGGTGTTCATAAAACCTAAATTTCTTAACTCAGACTGCCGATCACCACCTTTATAGATTATTCTCTGTTTGGGGAGATTAGAGATACACATAGGAAATAGACTAATCTTTTCTCTCCTTGAGGAGCTTATTAAAATGTAGATGACTAGGGAACAGCGAGGCAAGAGGCCCTCAGCTTCCTTAGCTGATCACTGATTGGCAATAATTCAGCACCGCTATAGCCTCAGACACTCTTGAGGCCCTTGGAAAGGATAAGCTATCTGCCATTATTCAAATCATATTAGGCCCAGAGATGGAGGTTTCCATCAGCAGCTGGGAAAGAAGGGAAAAGGAGTACTTTTCTGCCTTTCTGGCTGGGTATCTGTAGAAATGGAAAGCCTTGGAAAAAAGAAAAGAAATCGGATGTCTGGCCAAGGCTCAGCCTTCTTTTAACTGGGAACAGGTGAAGCTGGCTATGGAAGGCTTTTCTGTAGGCATTTTCATTTTGTGAACATGTGCTGGTTTCTTAAAGGTTGACTTCTCATTTTTGGATAATACAGATTTTTGGTTTGCTTTGGTTTGGTTTGCCTTGTGTTGGTTTTTTAAAGTCTTTTAATCAGCCTGCTGCCTTTGGCCAATTCACTATTCATTAGCACCTCCACCAGGGGGCAGGAAATCAAATTGAATCCTTGCCAGTTCAGATTAAAAACTGCAGTGAGAAACAAGAATGGAATGTGAGCTAGATTTGGAATTCGAATATTTAAACTCTTAATCCACTTTTTTTTTTTTTATAAGTTAGCTCTGCCAGGCTCCTCTGTCCATGGCGATTCTCCAGGCAAGAATACTAGAGTAGGTTGCTATGCCCTCCTCCAGGGGATCTTTCCAATTCAGGGATCAAACCCAGGTCTCCCTCATTGCAGGTGGATTCTTTACTGTCTGAGCCACCAAGGAAGCCCATATAAAAGTAATATAAACATATTATTTGATTTATGTATCCTAGGCACTGTAGTTCGGAGAAGGCTATGGCAAGCCACTCCAGTACTATTGCCTAGAAAATCCCATGGATGGAGGAGCCTGGTAGGCTGCAGTCCATGGGGTCGCTAAGGGTCGGACACGACTGAGCGACTTCACTTTCACTTTTCACTTTCCACTTTCACACATTGGAGAAGGAAATGGCAACCCACTCCAGTGTTCTTGCCTGGAGAATCCCAGGGACGGGGGAGCCTGGTGGGCTTCTGTCTGTGGGGTCACACAGAGTCGGACACGACTGAAGTGACTTAGCAGCAGCAGCAGCAGGCATTGTAGTTAAATAACACACATTATGCAGATAATCTCTTTAAAATAAAACCTTTCTTTAGAACATTTTTTCTTGTTTTCTCCTTCCAAAAATGTGACTTCAGAAAGTTATCTCTTACACTGATTACCTATGAATTTTAACTAAAAGAGATTTTTGACAGGCCAAGATTCATGTCTGAAACATTGTGCTAACATACTAACATTTAAAAAGCTTAAAAAAGATTTTAAGCTGGTCTGATCCCTACAGAGGCATTATTATTTCCCCTTAAAAACAATCATACAAATTAGCATAAGGTTATTGGGTGTTAAGACAAACATATTCACGTAATAGCTAAATGATAAATTAATCTTATTTGAATATGAACTTCAGATTTTGTACTTGTCTTCTGTAAGTAGAAATCTTTGGGAAGAGTTACAGTCACAGAACTTTAATCTTATTAAAAATTGCATCAAAATTTTTTTTGCATTCTTCCTAAAAGAAAAAAAAGCAGTGCTATTTATTTTCTTTTATATTAGAAGAGAATTATTTTCTCATTTGTGGACTAATGCATGGCATAAGTCATTTTACAAGTCTTGGTATGGGAAATGCTAATCATATAACCAAAAATTGAAGTGGTGATATTTTGCCATCTCTGTACAGTGCCTTAACAAAAAATGATTTTTCTTGAATACTATCTAATAACTATTAAGAAATTACCTTGAGAGGCCCCTGTTTAGATTGCACTTTAACTAAGCATCCTCTGTGTGCTGATTGTTGGATCCCATTTCTGATACCAGAGCATTAGGAGGCAGGATTAAGAGCAACCTCTCCAGCTAACTATAGCATATGACAGAATAGGATGGCCACGTTTATCTACCAATGGGACTCTGCCATGCTCCAAGCCCAGCCCATCTTGGGAATATAATGATTTCCAAAAATGTTGAAGCATAGTTGAAGGAACTTTGAACTTTAAATAGATTCTAGAGATCCAGTTTGGACTTGAACAGAAATTTCTTTCATATCCTGTTACCAGTTTTAGCACTTAAGAAAAAATTAATATTGAAATCCCATTTCAGTACAGTAGAACTGAAGGAAGAGGGAAAAGGTAAATCATTTAATGGTTAATGGTCTGTTTGCTTGTAGAAATGGTCTCGCCAGTGATAGACACATATAACTAATGTATACAGCAGCTCAGTGGAGGTTTTGCTTTTTTTAACCATCACTTTGTTTAGTTATAGGTTAAAGGCAAATACATGGCACTTAATTTATTTACTAGTGCACTGGATTTTTAAAAAGGAAAATAGGACATGGGGATGTAGGCATTTTGAAGACTGTTGAAAGGAAGCCATTTCACTTACATCAGTTGAGATGAGATTTCCTTTGATGTCTGTCACTCTGTGGCATAATATTTTCATAAGAGCTAAGCTTTTTGAAACCTGAAGAACTGAAGGACATTCCTCTCCCAGAGCCCAGGGTACACTGAAAATTGAATACATTCATGACTGACTGACTAATAAACCAGTTATGTGCTCACGTGTCCAAGTCCAACTGAGGGTGGCTATTTTATAGTGACACTTGATGACTAACTTTTCCTGGTTGTCTGATTAAAAGCATGAGCCCCATTGAGGTACAGGAAATTTTCTTAATGAACTTTCGCTTTTATATGCCTGAAGAATACTTTTACACCAGCGTAGCAATGAGTTGTATCACCAGGGCTCATATTTTTAACTCATTTTTTAAAAAAAATTGAAATATAGTTGATTTATAATAATGTTATATCAATTTATGCTGTTATATTTTTATTTTTTTTTAATTTATTTATTTTAATTGGAGGCTAATTACTTTACGTTATTGTATTGGTTTTGCCATACATTGACATGAATCTGCCCCGGGTGTAGATGTGTTCCCCGTTTTGAACCCCCCTCCCACCTCCCTTCCCATCCCATCCCTCTGGTTCATCCCAGTGCACCAGCCCCGAGCATCCTGTATCATGCATCGAACCTGGACTGGCGATTTGTTTCACATATGATAATATACATGTTTCAATGCCATTCTCCCAAATCATCCCACCCTCGCCCTCTCCTTAAAATACACCCCCGATTTGAATTTTCTCACTGTTACTTAAGGGGGAGCTTTTGCACCCACATAAACTAAGAAAAGGAATTTTTTAAGGAGTATTTTTTTAAAGTACTTAAATAAATTTCAAAGATGGGTACAGGGGAAGGGAAGAGATTTTGGCCTTAGGGATGAGCTGGAACAAGTCAGAACACAGAGGCTCCATGGGAGATGCTGAAGGGGCCCTGCAGCCATAGGAGGTGACTTGCAAAGAGACTTACCTGTTGCTAAGTCTCCACCGTACAGAATCCCCTTGCCCTTTGGTGAGACTTCTGTTCATCCCTCCAGCGCATGGACATGGACAGGCGGAGAGAGGATGCCCGGAACCCGAAACGCAAGCCCCGCCTGATGGAGGAAGACGAGCTGCCCTCGTGGATTATTAAAGATGACGCCGAGGTGGAACGGCTGACGTGTGAAGAGGAGGAGGAGAAGATCTTCGGGAGGGGGTCTCGCCAGCGGCGGGACGTGGACTACAGCGATGCGCTCACGGAGAAGCAGTGGCTGAGGGTAGGTGTGGCTTTCTCCACTTCCTGCTCTGTGGGGCGTTTTGGCTCGGTGAAATCAGAGGCCTGTAGCTGGACCCCTTTGAGGGGGACTGGTTGCCCCTACGAGCGGAAAGGGCTCTTGAACACAGATAAGTCATTTTGCTCTTGCAGCGGAGTCATTCTGCATTTCATTGGAAGATAATGAGGAGTTGTTTTGCGAGAGAATTGGTCACTGGAAACAGGATTATGAGAACTATGAGACCTGCTGATGTTTTATGACTCGTGATTGCCTGGTCATGCCGCACTTGGAGTTAGAATCAAAATGTGGAAGGGGGTTTAGAAGTCTTTTTCATTGTTCCCCCTCATTTCATGTTCTTCAATCAGAGTTTCACTTTTGCAAGTCTTGCAGAGAGAGTTCAAGACAGCAGTCTCTTCTGACTACATTGCTGTTTCCTAGACCCGCCATAACATTAGCACTGGAAGTTGCCTTTGTACTCTCCTGGTTCTGCTGAGGTCCAGAGAGGTTAGGTGACTCTTCAAGGTCACACAGCTGGCTAGAAACAACAGAATCAGTGAGTTCTGATGCATTTGGGGGCTTGATGTTGGCTTGATCTGATCCGTCCCTTACAGATGCAGCCTGGGACCTGGGACTTGGGTCACTGACACTTGGAAATGGTATTCTATAGTTTGGATTGTTTTTTGTTTCTCTGCTTTGGAAAATGTCGATTCCTCGTTTTGACTGAGGTCTATGATCTCAGACTGTTTGAGCACAGAAATATCCAACTGCTCCTAGGAGCCACATGTGTGAGTGCCCAGGCCAGCGTGACTCTTCCTTTTGAAGGTTTAGGGGCACTTTCGTTATTGGGCACAGACTTAGAACCAAGGCAGACAGAACAGTCTGGGATGTGCATTCCAGGCAGGGCCGGTAAATGTGCGCTGGAAATAGTAAGCATGGTTGGGTGAAAACCAAACAAAATAGAAGCTGTTTTTGTGAGTTGTTCATTTTATCAGAAGGCAATGCTGTTCCCAAGCTTTGTAAAATGTGGATTTTAGGACCCAGCCTGTAAGTAGGTAGGTGGGTCGGAGGGCCATGGGTGAGGAGTTTTGAGATTGGATATCACAGGCAGACAGGTCTCGGCCCCACTTGAGAGGTGATTTACTCAGGCTGTCGTATGGTGAGAGAGACGTGACCTGAATTTCGAAAAGATTGAAGTCTGTGGTATCCTGAGCAGAAAGGGACAAGGAAAGCGTTCCTCCTCTCTGCGGTTGAACAATGACAAGTGAAATGTAACTTTTGCCTGGTGGTCTTACTGTCACACCCAAGCGTTCCAGTGGCCTCAGAATACGGTTTTACGAGTTTCTTTTGTTTCACTATTGTGAGGTTGCAGTAGCGTAATTAAGATGCATTTGCTAATGGAAAGAGTTTGTGCTTAATGGTCATGTCTGAGCTGGGGGAAATTCTTTTCCCTTTCTCTTTTATGTGAACAATAAATTAACTATTTGGATATTATTATAGGAAATGAGACAACAACCTAGGCCAGCAGTTTAAAGCCTGTCTTGTATATGTATAATTTCCAGACACTGCAAGCGAAACAATCTTGTTTATTAGGCAAGAAGGTAGCCGAATGTATCCTTTTTCAATAACCAACGGAAAATGTTCTTCAAGTAAATAGTGTTGTGAATCCTAGAAAGTTTTCAAGGTTCAGTTCAGTTCAGTTCAGTCTCTCAGTCGTGTCCGACTCTCCGCGACCCCATGAATCACAGCACGCCAGGCCTCCCTGTCAAGGTTAGAATACCTCATTTTTTCTCTTCTTCAGTTTATTCCACTGATGATGAGAGCTGTGCTTCCACACAGTAGAAACTGCATGAATGCTTGTGAAGATGAAATGATTAACTTATAAGAAAGTGGAAAGTTACTGATTTACCAGTCATGTTAGGGTCGTATTCGTGTATCTTGTAGACTTCCTTTTTTTTTGGTCTAGTCTTTCTCCACTCGGTTCACATCCTTTTGTCTGTCTAACAAAAGGAACACGTATGTCTAAAAATGGAAAACTAATTTGTTTTATAAAACTATGCTATGAAAGTGATGTTCATAATTTTCACCTTAAGGTGCCTCGCAAGAAAGCAAGTCACCCAAGAAGGAAAACTGTTCTCAGGGCCACTTTATTGTAATATACCTTTTTGTAATCCCATCTCTTGGAAACTGTGTCTCCATATTCAGTGTGAGTTGATAACTTGCCATTAACCAGGCCATGCGATTAATGCAGGGTGTCTCACGGCCTAAGCATTCAAACAGATGCTTACTATCCATCGTTTGTTTACTTGTTCACCAGCAGCCATCCTGTTTAATATCAGCCTATTAAGCTCTTTCTTGACAATAAAATTTTATGCAAGGGGCTCTCGTGGATCTAAATGTACAGAGATATTCTCCACTGGCTGATGATTGAACACGCTGGGTGAACCTAAGCAACACAGCCTTGAGAGGGAACTTGGCAAAGACTGTTCTATAAGAAATGCTGTAACAGGGCTAAAATAATTCTCCCTTCTCCTGGAAATGTTGTACAAAGCCGGCTTGGCAGAGGCATCAGAGATACATAGAATCCCTGAGTTGGAAGACAGCTCAATGGAACAGCTCCCCATCCTGTGCTTAAATCACATCCTCTGCAGCACCCGTGCCAAGAGGCTGACCATCCACAAAGGAGACACTCTGCCTTTTGTCTGCACAGCCCTTCTAGTGGTCAGCCCCAACTGTTAGTTCTTCTTCCCTTTGAACAGAATCCTCTTTCCTTATAGCTGCTGCTCGCTCGTCCTGATCCTATTCCCTGGGGGTGAACAGAACAATATTTTTTCTGTTTTTAGCATTACCTCCCACTGGATGAAACGTTTGAGGACTCCAATGCAGTTAGAATGAATTTCCCCACAATCCTCTTTCTTTGGCGCTTTCCTCATCCCCCAGGGCCCAACTTAATTGCCACTACTCCTTTGATCCCTTCACAAGTAAACACTAATCACATTTCTCCTCATATTCTCACTTTTCTTGGCCTGTTCTTCAGTAACAGCTCAAATCCAACTTGCTAGTTTTCTTGGTCATTGTTGAAATACCTGCTTTCCCGATTCATTAACATGCTGCATCTTGGTTGGACTTCCGTGTGCAAATAGTAAGTGCCCACTGATTGCCAAATAGCACAGGATTGATGTGTGAGAGTACTGCCCCAGGTAGCGTTCACTCCGGCAGCAGATGGACCTAAACTTGCCCTATTCACGGGCCTGTCCCAAAGAGGAAGTGGAATTGTATTTCTCAGGTAAAAATTGAAGGTGGCTGTTTCTGGTTGGTAGAAGCAACCGTTCTACCCGTGGCTGTTCAGGGATCGAGGCTGGAGGGACTCTGTCAAATTTCAACATCTCCATCCCCTTGAGCTGGAATTGGGGAACACAGCAGACATGTGTTGAGTTCTAAGGACTCTAAGTGAATGGGCCTCCATGACCTTCGCTCACATTCCATTAGCTAGAACTCCATCATGGGACCATGTTAGCTATAAGGGCGACTCAGAACTGTGGTCTGGCTATGAGCCCAGAAAGGTAGGATTTTGATGACGAGATAGCAGTGTCTGTCTCAGAACACTTGGTTGAATTGAAGTGCTATGGCCATTTTCTTTGAAAATTTTATTATGGTTTCATCACAAACAGATTTTATTTTATAATCATAGTATGCTAAAAATTCCCACAGTGTCCTTTAGACAATCTGTTGAATTGGAAGATTTAAAAAAATTTTCTGTATTCATGTTATTTTAAGTGAAGAGGATCACAATTTCAAACAAAGCTCAATTTGACTTTTTTTTTTTAAGGTTTTTAAAGTTGTTTTGAAATTCCTGTTTCCACTGAGGAAACCTTAATTTCTTTGGTGTTAGGCAGTCTCACGGAGAAGGCAATGGCAAGCCACTCCAGTACTCTTGCCTAGAAAATCGCATGGACAGGGGAGCCTGGTGGGCTGCAGTCCATGGGGTCGCTACTAGTCGGACATGACTGAGCGACTTCACTTTCGCTTTTCACTTTCACACATTGGAGAAGGAAATGGCAACCCACTCCAGTGTTCTTGCCTGGAGAATCCCAGGGACGGGGGAGCCTGGTTGGCTGCCGTCTATGGGGTCACACAGAGTCGGACACGACTGAAGTGACTTAGCAGCAGCAGCAGCAGGCAGTCTCAAGTGAACTTCCTCTTTTGGGGATAGTCAGGTCAACATCCATGCCTCCCATGGGCTGTTTTTCTCCCTTTCTCGGGGTTCCTTGCCATCTTCCTTCCCAAGATGGCATCTGGATGAAGGTAGAAGCTGGGGTTTCATCATGACATTGGGGCAGGTACCCTGTCCTGTGGATCTCTGCTGGGCTCAGCACAGGACTACCAGTCTGTCCTGTCGCTGGAGGTCTTGACGTGCAGCCAGTGCCATCTTCTGGTGTCTTTGATGCCATGTACTGTTCAGGTCTGGGGTCCTGGCCAGTGTCCAGTGGTCAGCTTTCCTGAAATCTTATGAAGACTCTCAGCTTCTCTGATCTCTTAGTGCTCTCAGCTCTTTTGTGCACTAGTTGGGAATCTGAAAACTCTTGGTTGCTTTCTTCCCATTGTGCTGGAACATCCAGGAGAGTCCAGCCCCTTTTTGTAAAAAAAAATCACGGTCTCACCATCAGGGAGTTGTCAAGCCTGAAGCTTCTAGAATCTGATAGTTGGGTGAGTCAGGAAGCTCTTTAAAACAAGCGATACAAAAATGCCTTATTTTTGCAAAATCTGTCAAAGTATCTGACTATATGAATGCACTGTGAGGGACCTTCCTGGAGCCTTGGGAGGTGCTGGTAAAGTGAGAATCCTAAAGCCCACACTTCATGGCCTTCATAGTAAATCTACCTCTGGCCATTTTTGCTGCCTCATTCCTCTTGCTCCCTGCACTGCCCCTACAAAATATACCAGGTTTGGGGCCTGAAGAGTGAATATTCCATTTCAGCCCTTGCTAGGTGTATTGCAAGCCAGTGTGGTATGAACTACCTGGAGTTAGACCCCACAAGTTAAAGGACTCAGTCCCCAGTAAGACTGGGCTTACTTTGGTGGCCAGCCACACTTCGGGGATCCCTGGGCCACCTGCAGTACTGACCGACTGGCTCTAAATTCAAGGGGTTCTCATGACCCTCCTCAGGTTCAGTAATTTGCTACTGTGGATCCAGAAAGTACCTCTGGTGGTGGTTACAGCTTTGTTGTGAAGGATACAAATCAGGAGGGGCAGCCAAATGAAGCAGCACATAGGATGGTCTCAGGGAGGGTACCCAGCTTCCCTGCCCTCGCCTCATGGAACCAGGGGGCACCCCTCCTGGCAGAGTGGTGTGCACACCAACCAGGAATCTCCACTGAGCTTCCGTGTGCAGTCGTCATTGGAATCTCCTCCCCATGGAGGGAGCTGGCACAGCGGCTTATACCACAGCTAGCAAAGTCCTCAGGGCTCATGTCTTACCTCTCTTCCTCTTAACCCCCTTTTCTTCCTGGACAAAAGGCTCTCTATCCTGCCTTCCTGTCATGTTGCAGCTTCCCATACACACGTGGCCTGGCCATGGTGCTCTTCCCTGTGGCTTCTAGAATGCTTCTGGGGATCCCTGTCCAGCAGTCTCACCTCCTAATTGCAAAGAGCCTTCGGAATTGAGGAAACTCCTCTCCATCAGCCTGATTTAGACTGCTGTCTGCTGGTAGAACCACAAGTCCTATTGTGGAAGTCAGTGGTGGTGGTTTGTCTTTTTTTGTCTTTGCTTATTACCTTTGCCCTAATCCTACTCAAGGTGGCTCCCCTGAACAAGGAATGGTCCCTTGAGAATGTGTGGAAGAGAATATTAATGTGGTTTTAAAAGTATTCTGTCCATTACCATTTTGTAGCTTTCCCATGGCGTACCCACAGTGGTAACAGTGCTCAACTATGTATTGTGTGTGAGTGTTTCCACATAACCAATAATTGGTTCATGTTGATAATTTCTTGGAAAAGCACCTTTGAGGGCAGGCATTCGTGGACCTAAATTGGCAGACGTCGGATGAGCCTGTTGGGCCAGGTGTTTCTTACATGCACGGGCTGTGATGTTCCTAGTATGATAATCATGATTGAGGTGGGAGCCCCGTAAAATTGGGGTGTCTGTAAAGCTTAACAGTGGGCAGATGGTGAATGATGGAATGCCTGGCTTTCCTATTCTTCCTGTTCCTTTGGTCCTTCTGCCAACTTCAGAATCCTTCCCTTCCTAAACATTTAGTGACATCCCAAAATTTATTTAATTGCCAAATGAGTGATTTGTGCCCCGCAGCACTTGAGGATAATTGGAATGCAGTCTAAATGATGTGCTCTGTATAATATTTCATTGCCAGTCTGATGGAGAGAGAGTGAACTTTGGAGTCTGCTTTTGTTTCACAGTGGATCTGATGCCTCGAAACTGTCATTTGAAAAGGTTCCTGACTTGGTGGGGGTCTCTTCTCATGGTGCGGTCCTTGCATATGAGTGTAAGGATGTTTCTTTTGGTTTTGTAAGCTCCTGGCAATGGTATGAGCTCTGTTCCTACAATGCCCTGCACTGTCAGGCCCCAGACCATGTTATCTAAATGACGGGGCTAAGACTCATATCCTCGGATCTTTGAGTCTCACAAGAGAGACAGCTAGTTTTAGAAGCCCTAGGATTTCCAGACCTTAAGAAAAGGTAGCACAGAACATCTTTTATCCCTCAACCAGTCTGTCACCAGATAAGAGCTTGAGTGTCCCACAGTTTTGGTGCCAGAAAGACATCTCCATAGTTAGGTCTGTGTGTGTGTTTAGGTGCTAAGTCATGTCCAACTGTTTTGCGACCCCACGAGCTGTAGCTCTCTAGGCTCCTTCTGTCCATGGGATTTCCCAGACAAGAATACTGGAGAGGATTGCCATTTCCTACTTCAGGGGATCTTCCTAACCCAGCGATTGAACCTGTGTCTCCAGCATTGGCAGGTGGATTCTTTACCGCTGAGCCACCAGGGGCTGACCACCAGAAGAATTTTTGGTGGGGTCTCCCCTTTCCACAGTGCACAGTGGAGACAATGGAGTAAGAGACTCCTGAACAGTAAAATAGTAGGGGAAATCAGTGAAATAAAATGTGACACCTCGTAGTGGAGTTTACCTCTCTGTCTTGAAAGGCTATGCAGCCTCTGCCAAACCCTCTGTGGGAAAAAGGCAGAGAAATCCACCGAGAGTTAGCCACGAAGATCTGGAAAAAGTACCAAGAAAGTTTAAAGAAGTTAGGATTTTAAATAAAATATTTGAAAGTTTGTTGAAAGACATAATGAGAAATAATAAAAAGTATTTCCTGGTCTATACGAAGAGGATTTTTCTCTCCCTGGAAATCTTTGAAACAGAATAATGTCTCCTCTGTTTGGACTGGATTAAGTATGATGTGATACAGTCTGAAATTAGGAGCTGGGGTCTCCTAGGTCTAATTACAGCGTCAGAGATTCTGTAAGTCATCCTTTTCTCCGCAGAGACTTTATTCTATACTGGCGAGGTTTGGGAGGGTCCTTCATCTAAAGTATTGCTGTTGTTGCTCAGTTGCCAAGTTGTGTCCGACTCTTTGCAACCCCATGGACTGCAGCACGACAAGCTTCCCTGTCCTTCACTATCTCCCAGAGTCTGCTCAAACTCATGTCCATTGAATCGGTGATGCCATCCAATCATCGTATCCTCTGTTGTCCCCTTCTCCTGCCTTCAATCTTTCCCAGCATCAGGATCTTTTCCAGTGAGTCGACTTCACATCAGGTGGCCAAAGATTTGGAGCTTCAGCCTCAGCAGCATCTAAAGTATCGTGTGCATGATACCTTGAGTATTTTGCCCCTTCTCTCTTGTTTTGTCACTTTGCATCACCGTCCCTTGCTTTTTGTTTAAAAGACATAAAATTTTATTTTAGTTTTCTTTTCCCAAATGGCATTTTTTAGCTTTTCAAATTGGATCGTCAGATTTACTGGGGCAAAATGGCTAGCAAGCTGCATTTCCGTTTTTATACACAAGGGAGAGCTAAGACCCTAGCAAATGGATTTGGGTTTTGCCAAATTCAAGGTCCTTCATCACTTTAGGAGGAAGTACTGAACTAATTAATGGTGATCAGAGTTGTGAATTGTCTGGGGGAAACATTTGACCGTAGTAAATGAATTTTGATAACTTCCTGTACTTTTTATTTTATTCTTAAATCAGTGGGCTGGATTGTTTTCACAGCGATTGGATCTGATATGTTCCCTTTGATCAAAACTCAATAGGGTTGGTTTAATGGAAGAAAGTGTCCTTAGAGGATCATCTAAAATACTAGATACTAAAGGCTGAGAAGTGACAGAGACTTGTTTCAATTTGTTCTTAAAACTGTGATGCCTGGAAATTCTAGTCTCAAGTTTTAACCTTTTGAAATACAGGTTTAGCTCTGAAATCTAACTCAGACATTGAAAGTAACCGTGGGAATTGGACCTGGCATACCGATACTAAGGAGCCCACATTAGTTCACATTATCTTTAACCACTGCTTAGAGAAAGATGGTTTTAGAAATATGGCTGCTTTTCTGAATCAAGATTTGGTTCTTATCCTGTTCTTTTTTGTTTTTGTTTTTTAAATCCATAACGCTACGAAAAGAAATCTTTTTTAAAAATATGTTTATTTTTGACAAAAGATGTATGTACTTAAGGTGTACCATGTGATGTTTTGGGACAGGTATACACTGTGAAATGACTTCATTCTCCCAGCGAGAGCTTGGGAAGGCACAGCTGTTTTTAGGAAGTTACAGACAGGGCAGGGAACTTTACTGACACAACTGTATCTTTGATCGCTGCCTCTCAAGGGCATCTAGGATCATAGTTCAGAGACTAAACTTTGGAATCTGATGAATCAGGGTTCAAATCCCAGCTCCACCTATTTTGCTCTGTGACCTGGGGTGCCTAGTGTAACTTCCTGTAGCTTTGTTATAGAAATGGGGAAAATCATAGCTCCTTCATATAATTTTCTGAAGTTTGAATATGTGTACCGTAGAACCTGGCATATAATGATTACAAAAAAAAAAAATAGCTATTACGGAAAAAGTATTAAATTATTTTAGAGAATACCTAGATGGTAGGAAAAAAAGAAATAAAATAGTTCTGTTGTGTGTCTTGAATCCTAGGTTTGGGGCAACAGAAGAAAGGTAAAAGGAGTGAAGAGGCCCCCGTCCTTACCATTAATGGAATTAAGGAGAGTGACATGATTCCTTACTGAGTATGTTATGGAACATGCGCAGAGGCTTACTCACCTCAAGCCAGCCAACCTGTACTCATGCAGCTGTAAACTCTCTGGACTCTGGTTTTCTGCTTAACCCTCTGTGGCTGCAGGAAGGGCAGGGGGTTGGCAGTCAGGAAGCTGGTCTGTGCATTCCGACCCTGCTGCCAGCTCAGTGTGTCATCTTGGTTTCTTGATCTGGGTGCAGCTGCATTCTCTTTGCTTGCTGGGTCCCCTCCACCTACCTAAAGACAACCTCAGAAGTCACATGAAGCTGCTTTCCTTTTCCTTTTTACTGTGCTTTTAGTCATGAGCATCCCCTGCTTTCTGATCAGTGGGTCCATTGGTGGAGGCTGTTAAATAGCACATTCCATTCAACGCCCATTTATTGAATGGTGAGCAGGTTGAGCTCCGCATGGTGCAGGCATGGGGAAGGTAGTGTTAATTGTTGAGCTAGCGTTCCTCACTACGACTGGCCCGCCTTATTAGAGCAATTAAGAGCCAGACTTGAGAGATGCTATTAGAGATAATATTGCACACTTAGCCACCTTAAAGAGCTTGTCAAGAGCAGGTCTCCAAGTGTACACAGATGGGAATTAACAGAGATTAGAACAGATTGTGAGATGCTCTGACTCGGGCTTTTAACTGTTGAGGAAATCAGCAGAGTTTAAGAAATATCCATCTTCCTTCACCCTAGACTTTTAGTGTCACATCTCTGGGGGCATTATTTATGATTTCTCCCCCTGCCCCCATCCTCAGACTCTGGAGGATGGAAGGGCAGCTGCTCTTTAGCACATGGTGTGACCTCCGGACATGGTTGGCAACAGCGTTCATCTCCTGGATGCTTCAGGGAGACCCAAGCCTCCCCAACAGCCTCCCCAGTGCTCTTCCCCACCCTGCTTGGCCTCCAGTGGAGGAAAAATACAACACAGTGCATCCCCCATCCACCTTGACAAAAGAAAGAAGGATTGGGGAAGTTAGATACCAACGCCATGAGCTGAAGGAAGCATGTGACACTTGCAGATTGCCGGTGTTTTAGAGAATAGCTCTCCTCTTTGTTCAGGGACAGTTCAGGTGGCTCCTCAGAGAAGTCGGAGGGCACTTCCCAAAGCAGATTGCAGCTGTGACCACCCCTACCCCCAGCCCCGCTCCCCACATCACCCCTCCAGCAGCCTCCCACTGCGCATGTAATTGAATCCAAGCACTTTAACGTGGTCTCCAAGGCCATGGCCATCTGGCCTCTGCCTGGCCCTCGAATGTCATCTTCTTCTCTGGGTGGCTGCCACACTGGGTTGTCTTCCTGGACCTGTGCACTTCCAGGAAGGTTCCTTCCCTAACTGCCACGTGGCCGTCTCCTTGTCTTCATGCTCTCTTTCCAGACAGACCCTCCCTGACTGCCCCAGCTTAAAGAGCCAGGCCCTGCCGGCAACTGTCACATAACCTACGTTAACCTTCTTCGCAGCCCTTGCCGCCATCTAAAGGTTATCTCACTGGCTTCTTCCACTGGTACCAAGCTCCAGGAAAGCCAGGGTCCTCGCCTGTCTAGTCCATGGCCGTATCCCAGCAGTAGGGCAATGCCTCGTGCACAGTAAGCATCCATAAATGTTTGTAAATAAGTGAATGTACCAGCCAGAGATGAGCGCTCAGAAAGGGTATTTGCTTACACTTCACGTTCTTTTGGTTAAGGCAGTAGAATCCTGTGTTATTTACAAATATGGATCAAGGTAGACAGTACTGGCATTCTTTCCCATTAAATTCATAATCTGTGTCTTCTTGTAAAGATTTCTTATTTAAAAGAATTCTAAAGACATGGTTTTGACATAAGAGCTCTTGAGCTTTTCAAGATTTTAAAGGCTCTGTTCTAATTTCAGAACTCATTGATGAACAGTATTTAAATATGCATAAAAATACAACCATTGCTTCAATCCAGCTATTCCTTGGAAATTCTTATAGATTTTACAACAGCTGTCTTCTAGCGTCAGCCCTTACTTCTTTTTAAGCAAAAACCATATTGACATATCTAATCTAACTTGAAAAGGCAAAATAGAAAGTACTAAATTAATTGGGTTTTTGTTTCTATTTTTGTACAAGAGAGTGTCCAATGGAAAATGGTGATCTTAAGCATAAGGCCATGTACCTTTTAGATGGATGCCTTTCTTACTTTCTGTTAAAGAATGTTGAATTGTCAGAATCATGAGAAGTTGTTGATGGGACCATGAAACTTTCCTGCAGACAAAGCTTGATTCTCGTTTTGCCACTCCTACTGAAATCTAACATTTAAGGTCACTGTGCTCATAGTCCATTGTAAAAAGTATATTCCTAATGCACATGCTGTTTTTTAAAAATATTTTTCCCTTGGACCTTGAATATAGAATATTTTCCAAGGATTATTTTAAATGATTGGCTTCCCAGGTGGCGCAGTGGTAAAGAATCCACCTGCCAATTGCAGGAGGCGCAAGAGAAATGGATTTGATCCCTAGATTGGGAAGATGCCCTGGAAAAGGAAATGGCAACCCACTCCAGTATTCTTGCCTGAAAAATCCCATGGACAGAGGAGCCTACTAGCAGGCAGTTCATGGGGTCGCAAAGAGTCGGACACAACTGAGAAACTGAGCGTGTACACACACACACACATTTAAAATGATATCCTCAAAACAGCTTTATCAAGGCTTCCAGTGGTTCTGTTCTTGTTGCCCCATTTGCCTCTTTTAGTGGAGTGACAAGCCTGAGGCATTGGGATATTGGGGTTCTGGTTCCAGGTGTGTTGTTGTTTTGTTGTGTGACATCTTAGATAAGTCACCTCACCTCCCTGGCCTGTTTCCTTGTGTGCCCATTGGAGTCATGAAGTGAGGGATGGGGGTGAGGAAGAGAGCCTGGCCCATCTCGCCTGCCTGCCTCCCTCCTTGACTTTTGTCTTTGGCAGCCCTAGAACGGACTCTGTAGGTCTGGCTCCACCTGAGACTCAACCCTCAGGAACTCAAACTCAGGGGGGTCAGGGGTGAGGGATTCTTCTCCTTGTTCTTAGCCAGGCTTTCTCTCAGAAGTGCAGGCTGACGAGGGTTCTATAGCGTGTTAGTGGACTCAGTGTGTGATCAGTGTCCAGGACTCCCTGGGTGTTAGTAACATTTGGAGAGCTGAGCTGAGTCCTGTGTGCTGATAGTATATGATGGCCAGGACACTAGCGTGGTGGAGCTGTGAAGGGAACACCTACCTGCCCAAGGGAGCTACTTTCTCTACTCATGGAGTTGGGGGCTTCAGCACCTCCGTATAGACCAAGACCAAAGACTTTTCTAGCACACTGGCATCAAGAAGAAATAACCCACCTCATCATTTTTTAAATCCCTTCTTCTAAGCAGAGTACATAGCAGCTGCTGCATGGATTTATTTTGTTCATTGAAACGTATCAAGTCTCCTTGCCAAATTATCAAGACCAAATCTGTTTGCATTTACTTAATTTAAAAAAATGCACTAATGTCATGGGATATTATTGGAAGGTCTGGGAAGGATATCGTGGCGTCTAACAGACTACAGTGTCAACATTCCAGGGGAATCCCTGGCATGCACATTTGTTTTGCAAAAGAATTAAGAAACCCAGTGTAGGGGCTTTATTTTATCGTGTTACCCAAATCTAATGAATGACTGTTTATTAGTAGTTTTATAAATTGTGTCTTTTTGCATTTCTGTAGTCAGCACCCAGAGCTAGATATTTTTTTAAGAAAAGTAACAGTTAAAATTGGGCTTCACAAGTGGTGCTGGTGGTAAAGAACACTCCTGCTAACGCAAGAGATGTAAGAGACGTGGGTTCAATCCCTGGGTTGTGAAGATGCCCCAGAGAAGGAAAAAGCAGCCACTCCGGTATCCTTGCCTGGAGAATCCCATGGACAGGGGAGCCTGGTGGGCCATAGTCCATAGGGTCGCACAAAGTCAGACATGACACAGCATCCATGCATGCAATGTTTAAAATAAAATTTATTTGGAGGGATTCTCTCCATCATAAAAGCATAATGAGAAATATGGAAGAGGGGTAAGAAAATAGAGTCACCTGTAATCTTGTTGACCTTCACATACCCAGGTTGGAAAAGGAGCCAAGTAAAATCACAGACAGGGATTACTGTGGTGCCATTGCGTTCAGATGTATTTTTAACCTGTTATGAGGGTTGGCTCTCCACAGTTTCAGTAAATCCCAACCCATGATGCCCATCAGGCCCCAGCCTGTTGTCAGCTGTATTTGCATGTCCTTCCATTCAGTCTGAATAACACCCTATTTTCCTGGGCACCCACTGCTAAAGGACTTTTTGTTTTTAGAGCCATTAAGACACATGTGGGGGCATGCCTCCCCACACTGGAACAGCAGTTTTTGCTTCTTCTTATGAACAGGGCTTTTATTTCTCCACTTCAGGTTTCACAACCTGATTCCCCTCACTTTCAAATACGGCTTTTCAGTGTCACAAAGAAAACTGTTAGAACTCAGTAATAAATGAATTCAGTAAAGTGACAGGTTTATTCAGTAAAATCAATAGTATACAAAAGTTAGTTGCATTTATATGCACTGACAACAAATTATCAGAAAGAGAACCATCCCCTTTACAGTTGTATCAAAAATAATAAAATATCTAGGAATAAATTTAACCAAAGAGGTGAAAGACCTATATACTGAAAACTATGTTACTGGTGAAACACATTGAAGAAGACACAAAAAATAGAAATCTATTTCATGGTCATGGATTGGAAGAATTAATAATGCCAAATGTCCATATTACCCAAAGCAATAGACAGATTCAGTGCAATCCTTATCAATTCCAAAGACATTTTTCACAGAAATACAACTAACAATCCTAAAATTTTTATGGAACCACAAAAGTCCTGAATAGCTAAAGTTATCCTGAGAAAGAAGAACAAATCTGGAGGCATCACTTTCCCCAATTTCAAACTATATCACAAAGCTATAATAATCAAAATGCTATTTTGTTGGTATAAAACAAGTACAACAGATCAGTGAAACAGAATAAAGAACCCAGAAATAAGCCCATGTCCTGTGCTGTGCTTAGTCGCTCAGTCATGTCTGACTCTGCGACATGGACTGTAGCCCACCAGGCTCCTCTGTCCATGGGGATTCTACAGGCAAGAATACTGGAAAGGGTTGCCATGCCCTCCTCCAGAGGATCTTCCCAACCCAGAGATCAAACCCAGGTCTCCCGCATTGCAGGCAGTTGCTTTACTATCTGAGCCATGTATAGATAGCCAATCAACTTATGACAGCAGTACAAGAATATACAAGCGGGAAAGAAAGTTCTCTTTGGTAAATGGTATTGGGATAACTGGACAGCAAAAGAATAAAATGAGACCATTACCTTTCACTATACACAAAAATTAACTCCAAATGGATCAAGGACTTGAATGTAATCTGAAGCATTAAAACTCCTGAAAAAAAAAAAAGCATAGGCAGTAAGCTATTTGTCACATTGGTGACAAATTTTGTATCTAACTCCAAAAGAAAAGGCAACAAAAGCAAAAATAAAGTAAGAAGTTTCTGCACAGCAAAGGAAGCCATCAAGAGAATGAAAAGAAAACCTACTGAATAAGAGAGAATAAATGCAAGTTATATATCCATCAAGGGTCAATATCCAAATGAGCAATCTAAATAGACATTTTTACAAAAAAGATATGCAGGTGGCCAGCAGACAACAGCATCACTCATCATAAAGCAACTGCACATCAAAACCACAAGATCAGTTCTACCTCTTAGAATGGCAGTTCTCAAAAAGACAAGAACTAACAAGCGTTGGTGAGAATTTGAAAAAGAGGAGACCTTCCTGCTGGTGGGAATGTTAACTGGTACAACCACTTTGGAAACAGTATGGAGCTTCCTCAAGAAATTTAAGATAAAATTGATATGATCTAGCAGTTCCACTTCTGGGTATTTATTGAAAGGAAACAAAATCACTATCTTGAAAAGATATGTGCACCCCCATGTTTATTGCAGTGTTACTTACAATAGACAAGATACAGGAACAACTTACGTGTCTATCAATGGATGAATGGATAAAGAAAATGTGGTATATATATTCAGTGGAATTGTATTTACCTCTAAAAAGGAAAACAGAAGTGTTGCCATTTTCAGTAACATGGATAGACTTTGAGGGGCTTATACTGAGTGAAATAAGTCAGAGAAAGACATACCATATGACTTCATATTTATGTGGAATTTAAAAACAAAACAAATGAACAGGGAAAACCAAAATCATAGAAACAAAGAATACAATGATGATTGTCAGAGAAGAGGAAGGTTAGGGAGTAGGCAGAAATGGGTGAAGGGGTCAAGAGGTACAAACTTCCAGTTATAAAATAACTAAGTTATACAGCATGGTGACTATAGTTAGTAATTTCGCAGAGCACACTTGAAAGTTACCCAAAGAGTAAATCCTAAAAGTTCACTTCGAGTGTGATAGATGGTAATAGGGAGGCTTCCCTGGTGGCTCAGTGGTGAAGAATCCGCCTGCCAATGCAAGAGACAGAGGTTGGATCCCTGAGTCAGGAAGGTCTCCTAGAGAAGGAAATGGCAACTCGATCCAGCATTCTTGCCTGGGAAATTCCATGGACAGAGGAGCCTAGGGGGCCACAGTCTATGGGGTCACAAAGAGTCGGACACAACTGAGCAACTTATATTAAGATACTTATTTTTACCTGCACTGGGTCTTCATTGCTGTGAGTGGTCTATCTCTAGTTGCGGAGAGCAGGGGCTACTCTTTTTATGTGGTGTGAGGGCTTCTCATTGTGATGGCTTCTCTTGTTGCAGAGCACAGGCTCTAGGCTCTCAGGCTTCAGTAGTTGTAGCTTGCAGGTTCAGTAGTTGTGGCACACGGGCTTAGCTGCCCCAAGGCATGTGGGATCTTTCCCAAGACCAGGGATGGAACCAGTGTCCCTTGCATTGCAAGGCAGATTCTTAACCACTGGACCACCAGGGAAGCCCAGCATTTAGTATATATGTATTTTAGTATGGAATGTTGAATGTATTGCCTTAAAGATTTTGAAAATGCACGTCAGTGCAAGTCTGTGGGAGTATGGGGTTTGGTAAAAGATAGATATTAAATAAATCACCTCCCAATTCACAGCCCCTTTGCTCAGTGAGTACCTCCTCCTGGCCTGTTATTTTGGCTGCTTCTTGAAAAGGTCAGATCATCAACAGATAAGTCTCTTAATGACCCTGGGAGGACTCACTGCTTGCAAATATCAAGACAAGCTCCTGGATGGGATGTAAGACACACCTCATGAACGCCGTTATCCCCACTGCTCCTTCAGAAAGGCCTCCTTTGTGGACTTCCTTCTACCCAGTTTCTTGGTGGCTCAGATGGTAAAGAATCTGCCTGCAATGCAGGAGACCTGGGTTCAGTCCCTGG
Organism: Moschus berezovskii; assembly: GCF_049115385.1. NCBI lineage: Eukaryota > Metazoa > Chordata > Mammalia > Artiodactyla > Moschidae > Moschus > Moschus berezovskii. The sequence goes on along the minus strand of NC_142466.1, from coordinate 49,485,987 downwards.
GTCGGGAAGATCCCCTGGAGAAGGGAATGGCTACCTACTCCAGTATTCTGGCTTGGAGAATGCCATGGACAGAGGTACAATCCATGGGGTCTCAAAAAAGTCGGACATAACTGAGCAACTAACACTTTCACTTCCTCCCCAGCAGCAGGCTCTGGGTGCTTTCTCTACCCTTCTCGTTGCCTTGTTTCTAGTGGACCAGGCCCCTCCCTTTCTCCTCCTTACCTGAGTTCACTTGAGTCATCCACATGGTTCTGCCTCTGAGCTAAGTAGGGGTGATTCATTACTAGTCGGACTTAGAAGGTCCTTTCTGCCAATGGGGTTGAGTATCTTATTTAAACCATTTAACTCCCAAAGCTGGATCGAGACAAAAGATTTTATAATTACCAATTAAAATAGAGGCAGTTAAGAGGAGGGCTGGAACAGGGCAAACAAAAACCAAAAATCTTCATTTTGCCCCATTTATCTGGCTTAGTATAATTCACTGTATAATCCTGCAGCCTTTCCTTAAACAGTAATCTTTTAAGCCAGACCTTAGAATGCACTTCCTCAGTAAACCCTGTCATTTTGAGAAAGCAGAGGGTAAACAATAAAGAATTAATTTTATTTCAGTAAGATTTTGGGGTCACACTGGTTGAGCAAGGCATCAATCTAAATTCTTTGGAAGGCTATTTTTATTAAAATGACTTTTTTAAAACTTCCAAAACCAATTTCAGACTGATAGGAGGTTTAGACTTTTTGTTATTTTTTATTAGAATATAGTTGCTTTACAATGTTATGTTAGTTTCTTGCTGTCACAGCAAAGTGAATCAGTCATATGTATACATATACCCCTCTTTTCTAAATTTCCTTCTAAATGGCGCTTCCCTGATAGCTCAGTTGGTAAAGAATCTGCCTGCAATGCGGGAGACCTGGGTTCTATCCCTGGGTTGGGAAGATCCTCTGGAGAAGGGAAAGGCTACCCACTCCAGTAATCTGACCTGGAGAATTCCATGGACTACGTAGTCCCTGGGGTCGCAAAGAGTCAGACACGACTGAGAAACTTTCACTTTCCAATGTAGGTCACCACAGGACTCTGAGTAGAGTTCCCTGTGCCATACAGTCAGTTCTCATTAGTTATCGTTTTATACGTGTAGTGTATGTATGCCAGTCCCAATCTCCCAATTCACCCGAGCGCTCCCTGCACTCCTGGGTAACTATAAGTGTGTTCTCTACATCTGTGGCTCTCTTTCAGCTTTGCAAATAAGTTTATCTCTACCATTTTTCTAGATTCCATGATATAAGGGATATTATTCAATACTTGTTTTTCTCTTTCTACATTAACTTCACTATGTATGATATCCTCTGGGTCCATCCACATCTCTGCAAATGATACTGTTTTGTCCTTTTTTTCTGGCTGAGTAATATTCCATTGCATATATGTACCTCAGCTTCTTTATCCACCTCTGTATCAATGGGCATTTAGGTTGCTTCCATGTCCGACGTATTTTAAGACAAAGCCGAAACTCATACCAAGAAGATTTAAATAAATAGTGAATCAAAGTACCTGTAATATACTATGGAAGAATAGGGGGAAGAGAGGTCAAGTATAGTACAATGAATGAAATGGTAGTTTGGCCATTTCTTAAAAGGCAAGCATGACTTGGTAGGAAAGAGGGATCCGGAGAAGCAGGGTGCCCGTCTAAGGGAAGCATGATGAGTCATGGACATGTGACGCATGCTGCTCTTACCCTGTGTGTTGGGAGCAGAGAGTTTTTATAGGGATGGGAGTGGAGAAGGAAAACTTAAATGAGGCTCTGCATGACCAAAGAATTTGGGCTGTATTCTTTATCCTCTCTGTAGAAAGAATGGGGAGTCTGAACCCTTCTGAAATCTGAGAACGGGTGATCTTTCCCTCCTTTTAGATCGAGAAAAGATAACCATTCTCATTATAAAGGATGAATTTAAAGGGCCCCAGAGAGAGGATCAGGGAAACCCCTAAGGGAGGCCATTATACTTGACCCTGTGAAGAGAAGACCAGACCAAAGGGAAGGAAACAACTGTCGATGAACTATTTTAGAGGTAAACCGTGGTGACTGACAGGACATAGATTATGATAAGGACAATTGATAATTTTACAGGTTTCTCTTCTGGATAATTGGGGATGGGAGTGGGGGACACTGCTGCCCTTCAATGAAATAGAAGGACTCGGAAGGGAAATATTCACTCTGTCAGAAGAAAAGGATGTAATTTGGGACTTTTGGGTAGGATATTGGAAATCTTGAGTGGTAAGGCCAGGCTGGAGGGAGAATTTTTGAAAATGAGAGCATTGAGGTCATACCTGAAGCCAGGGCCAGTTTGAATCTCTGTAGAATATTCTACATTCAAAATAGGGGACTGGACGTGTCACAGGTACCAGCCATCAGTAGTTAGAGGCCGCTCAGAAAGCACTCGACACACGGAGGCTTGTGAGTCTGTGTCCAGGCTGCTCAGCAGAAGGCACCCCACATAGGAGCCTTCGTGGGTATGTCTCGCAGCCCCTCCAAGAAAGCACTTTGGAAGTGCCGCAGAGGCAAGTCCTCCTAGGCTCGCTAAGAGACGTCTCACCTGCGGCTGATGAGGACATCAGACGTATTAGTGATGCCTGCTGTGTACTCAGAAGGGGCCACTGACTACACAGTTACACTGACTGCACAGTTACAGTCAGAACAAAAAGGAAGCAGGCCTAAGAAAAACTGGGAGAATCTGTAGTCACGGGAAGGAAAATGTGGCGAAAAAAGGTAGGAAGTTCCAAAACTGGAGCCTTAAAGGGTGGAAAGATTTTAAGTAAGGAGCAATGGAAGAGAAAGGAAACAAAACAGGTTTCAGTTCAGTTCAGTCGCTCAGTCGTGTCCGATTCCTTGCGACCCCATGAATCACAGCACGCCAGGCCTCCCTGTCCAGGTGATGAAAAGAAATGGGATATAGGAGGCTTTGGGCAGGTTTTGGAAACTATCAGTGTTTTGGTTGCTAAAGGAATTTATATGGTCAGGAAGGAGATTCATCCGTATTGATGACTCTGGAAGTTGGTGCTAACAGGGAGGTGAGAAGTGGCATGCAGACTAGACGGCAATGCAGGGAAGATAAGAGTCTGACACCAGAGTCGGTGACTTTGTACTTGATTAACATAGAAATATCTAAAGCAAATGCACTTGAATACAGTCATAGTGTTTGGGAAGCTGGTAGATGACCTAAGAGCAGTTTTCACAGGGAACTCCGTCTAGAAGTTGAGTTTATGTTCAGGTGTCGTTTTGTTCCCTGACTTTTCCCTCCCAATGCTAAGCTAGATTCTATAGGGAAACAGAAAAATAAGGCGAGGTCTCTGTAAGGAAAAAAAAGTTTCACAGCTGGAGGAAAGCAGGGACAATCATGGCTGTAAGGATTTGTGAAAGCTCTAGGGGGGAGCATGAGAAATCACCAAGTGGGGAAGAAGCCTGGGGAGGTCCCAGGCTTGATCCTGTGATTCTCACTGGGTTCCCGTACCAGGAGATCAGGCAGGTCAGAAGAGGGATGACCAGGTCATGGGCATCCCAATTCTCCAGGCAAGAGACTTGAATTGATTCACTGAGGAAAACTTAAGAATACAAATAGGGCAATCCGGTGATGAAAGGGGTATGTAAAATCTGACCAATAGGGTGTGGCCCATAGTAACATCAGAAATACTCAGAATGGAGCTATTACATCTTATTGCGGGGAAGAAGAGGACTGGATGACAAAAAAGAACAAGCAAGCTAATAGGCCTTTCTTTGTGACCCTGATTCCAAAAAGAAAAATACAGCAGAAGCCACCTTAACTGAAATAATCAGGTCCAGTCGCCAGTCTGTCAATGAAAATATTAGTTAAGGTTAGAAAATGATACACATGTCACTTGTATGTATACGAAAGCTTCAAGGAAAAAAATAAGATATATCTGTTTGCCACAGTTTTGAGGGAAGTCTTGGGTTTCCTCTGAGTCTGCTTGCTAGAATACAGTAGTCTATCTTGCCTAAGTAACACCCATTATATATCACATAGGATTTCCAGTATTGCTATTTTTAGAGTAAGAATCTTTGGGGGGAAAAAAAAAACCTTTAGCTTTATTGCAGTATAATTGACAAAACTATAAGATATAAAGTATACATTGTGATTATTTGATAGATATATACATCGTGAAAGGATTCCTCTGTCTAATTAACTAACCCACCCATGAGGGAGAATCCTGACACTAACAAAGCACAGTGAAGGCAGGTCCTTTCCAAATTATAGGAGTCTAGCCTTTGCCCAGCAGCAGCAGCCTTTGCCACAGAGAAGGCAATGGCACCCCACTCCAGTACTCTTGCCTGGAAAATCCCATGGACGGAGGAGCCTGGTAGGCTGCAGTCCATGGGGTCGTGAAGAGTCGGACATGACTGAGCGACCTCACTTTCACTTTTCACTTTCATGCATTGGAGAAGGAAATGGCAACCCACTCCAGTGTTCTTGCCTGGAGAATCCCAGGGATGGGGGAGCCTGGTGGGCTGCGTCTATAGGGTCGCACAGAGTCAGACACGACTGAAGTGACTTAGCAGCAGCAGCAGCCTTTGCCAACTTCAACAGTATTTTGTTTTTTAAGCAACTCATCTTTTATGGAGTCTTTGGTTATGCTCACTGTTTTGTAGAAGTAAGAACCCTATTTCTTTTCACAACTGTGTGTTTGTGCTAAGTCGCTTCAGCTGTTTTAGACTCTTTTCTACTCTATGGACTCTAGTCTGCCAGGCTCCTCTGTCCATGGGATTCTCCAGGCAAGACTGCTGGAGTGGGTTGCCATGCTCTCCTCCAGGGGATCTTCCCCAATCCAGGGATCAAAACCCAGGTCTCTTAAGTCTCCTGCATTGGCAGGCAGGTTCTTTACCACTAGTGCCACCTGGGAAGCCCATTTGTATGTAGTTCCAATAACAAACATAACTAGCCTTGAAATGTTGGGTGACACAGCTGAGTGTTGGTACGGAGTGAGGTGGAGAGAGCCGAAGGCCAGTCCTGTGGGCGGAGTCTTAGGTGGAGGTCCATTAAGAGAATATGCTGGCTGCCTTCAGGTTTCCTCAGGGGTGCACCTGGTAAGAGTTTCTCTAGATGCTCTGTTTCTGGGATTCATTTTAGGGATCGTCATCTATAAAAGAATGCCACTGCCCATTAAAGCCTGTCCCAATGTTTGTCTGCCCCGTGCCAATTGCTGACGCCGTCTTGGTTGACGGGATCTCCGATTCTGTCTGTTCATTTCAGCTGGGCATTCCCAGCAAAACTGCTAGTCCTGGCTTAGGGCACCACAGAGCTATGGAAACCAAGCAAGACCAGAAAAGTGCCAAGTGTGTTTACTAGTAAAACCTGGTCATAGTTCCCTCTGTCTTGTTTGCTTGTGCTTTAAAACTAGAGATTCATTGTAAAATTTATTGCATTGCAAATTGTACTTGCAACATATGTATATTGCTTAGCTAATAGGGGCTCAAAATTCTGTTTAGAATTTTTAGCTTTATTGACTTAGTATTAAATAAAGCAGGATAGTCAAATTTGACAAATAATCTTATGTATACTTCAGAGTACCATATAGATACAACTTGAGTAAATCTAAATCTGAAATTATTGTACATTTCCCAGTTGGCTTCTCAACTTTCACTGGAACCAGATATTCCTCTCCTGACACTCTAATGTGTGTGTGTGTGTGTATATGCCTGTGTATATGTATGTGTGTTCATACAGGTCTATCTATGTAGCCTAACCAGATACTTGTATGCATTGTGTTTATGGAATTTCAGTCTCCTTGGGACCAGCTATGGTTTCTCCTTTACACAGTAAACTCTTCGCTCCTCATGTTTCCTGTTTGTTCATTGTTTATAGTAATAACATCTCAAATGCACGTGCCACCTCATGACCTCATTCAGCTTCAACTCTCACACCAGCGTGGATATGCTCTTTCACATTTGTAGTTCAAATTCCTAAGGGAAGTGAACTACCCCAGCCAGTCAGTCTCACTTGGGCTTATGCAGAGACCCTCAGGCCAGGCCCTGCACACGCCTAAAGACAGGCAATCCCGAGAACAGGGGCCCATTCTCAGACCCACAAGGTGAGACCAGGGCAGGGAGAAGTTGCCTGATTTGGAACGTAGATCCAGGCAGGATGAACTGAGAGCAGAACAGCTCCCCTTACACTCCAGGCATGAACGATAAAGACTGCCATCACTTACTCAAAGGAATGTTTGATATACATACAAGCAGTCTTTGCTCTGCCCCATTGCATTACTTACAAATTTTCATTATCATGATAGAGTTAAAAAAAATCAGTCCCTCACATAAGAGATTCCAGTTATCGTATGTGTTAGTTTGCCAGGGCCACCAAATGAAATAGCACATACTGAGCGTCTTAAACAACAAAAATTGGTTTTCTCATTGTTCTGGAGGCAAGAAGTCTGACATCCAGGTATTGGCAGTGTCCTGTGTCTGTGTCCTAATCCTCTCCTCTTAGGAGGACTCCAGTCATATTGGATTAACACCTACCCTAAGGACCTCATTTTACCATAATTCACCTCTTTAAAGGACCCATCTCCAAATATAGTCACGTTCTAAAGTACTCTGGGTTAGGACTCCAACATGAGAATTTTGCCTCTGACAGTTCAGTCCATAACAACATGGTGTACTAACTGTGTAAATTATAATCTTTGCTGCGAACTCTTCAGTCCACAAATCACTGCATAAATAAGAGAATCTTATTAAGATCAGTGACCAATCACATCACTTCTTCCAAAGTGTGTTGGTGATTGGTCACTGAGCATATGCTGTTCAGCCCATTTACAGACACCAAAGCATGTTGTGGTGGCACCTCCTTGTCGCCTAGGAGTAAACCCAGACAACATGCCACAAAAATACTGAGAGGAGGTCAGCCACCAAATATGAAAGTGGAGCAAAGAGACAAAAAATAACAGTGCAGGAAGTGACATTGGATGCATTTAGAAGATTTGAAAAGGACAAATGTCAAAGTGAAGATTGGAGCCCTGCATGAAACTACAATACAAACCATAGATATCCCATAGGTTTTAAGACTTTGTATTTTTGTTATCTTTCTGTAATGATGTTGTTTTTAAATGCCATGTACTCAGTGAGTGATATAAACACATTGTAAATTTCAGTTTTTCTAATAAATTGTATTTAAGAAAAAAAAAAAAAGGCCCAGTGAATATATAACTCAAGCTAAAGTCACCTCAGTGTATTTTAAACTGCACCAGGAACATGAATTTAAGTGTTTACTTTGGATTGAAGACTATTAAAAAAAAAATTCAATCGATATGCCTAGTGTTCAGGCCAAAGTGTTGAATTTAGTTGTTGTATTGAAAGAAAATGATAATGACAAGGAGACCAGAGGAGAACATTTTACTGCTAGTAAAGGCTGGTTCCATCATTTCAGGACTGGGCATGAGTTGATTATCGTTGAGTGGGCTTGGTGGTGCAGCCAGGGTCCCAAAGGTTAGTTAAGACAGGAAGTTGTGATGATCACAAGTGATTACTGTTGATGAGACAGATCTTTCTTGGAAGACCACCTTATCAGGAACTTAAATGAAGAAAGATGTAGGCTCACACAGGGGCCTTTGGAGTGGACTCTAGATATTCAGCCAGAGAAACTTAGTAAAGCAAACTTAACGACGTAATGAAGAAAATGGTCATGACAGAAAGGACGAGGACGTCCCAGAGGAAGTGACAGCAACGAACAAACAAAAAGACGCATTAAAGGAACGGAGAGAATTCACAACAATAAAAGGGTGAAGGATAAAATGTTGAAAGCTGATTCTTGGCAGTTTGCCGAGGCTTAGAAAAGGCTCTTGGTCTATGTCCTAAGCTATTTGATGAAAATAAAAAGAAGGCAAGTGCTATCCAAATGTTCTTGATACATTTTTTTTGGTACCGTTTTAATGCCATATTTCTCATGTTTTAAATTTGTGTACTAAGACTGGTTCCAAATAGGAAAAGGAGTACGTCAAGGTATATTGTCACCCTGCTTGTTTAATTTATATGCAGAGTACATCATGAGAAATGCTGGGCTGGAAGAAGCACAAGCTGGAATCAAGATTGCTGGGAGAAATATCAATAACATCAGATATGCAGATGACGCCACCCTTATGGCAGAAAGTGGAGAGGAACTAAAGAACCTCTTGATGAAAGTGAAAGAGGAGAGTGAAAAAGTTGGCTTAAAGCTCAACATTCAGAAAACTAAGATCATGGCATCTGGTCCCAACACTTCATGGGAAATAGATGAGGAAATGGTGGAAACAGTGTCAGACTTTATTTTTTTGGGCTCCAGAATCACTGCAGATGATGATTGCAGCCATGAAATTAAAAGACTCTTACTCCTTGAAAGGAAAGTTATGACCAACCTAGGTAGCATCTTAAAAAGCAGAGACATTACTTTGCCAACAAAGGTCTGTCTAGTCAAGGCTATGGTTTTTCCAGTGGTCATGTATGGATGTGAGAGTTGGACTGTAAAGAAAGCTGATCGCCGAAGAATTGATGCTTTTGAACTGTGGTGCTAGAGAAGACTCTTCAGAATCCCTTGGATTGATGCTGAAGCTGAAATTCCAATACTTTGGCCACATCATGCAAAGAGTTGACTCACTGGAAAAGACTCTGATGCTGGGAGGGATTGGTGGCAGGAGGAGAAGGGGACGACAGAGAATGAGATGGCTGGATGGCATCACCGACTCGATGGACATGAGTTTGAGTGAACTCCGGGAGTTGGTGATGGACAGGGAGGCCTGGCGTGCTGTGATTCATGGGGTCGCAAAGAGTCAGAGACGACTGAGCGACTGAACTGAACTGAACTGAAATATTCATTTTACTATGTTTTTCATTCCCCTGTACATGTATCACCCATAATGAGTTTTAATGCTTTGACATAAATTTGTCAGTGTCGTGGAATGATCATAATTTTCCCATTGATTATCATAATGGCTTTGTTCAGTTTCAGCTTGTATAGTCATTTTTATGGTCCCTCACTTCCGTGCAAAGCAAGTACTGTGTATATGTGTGTGTCCATCTCTGTGCCATGTATGTAAGCATGCATGTGCATGCGTGTTTCTGTCTTTGCCGAAGTCTTCCCAAGATGTACCGTGCAGAGTTCTTGACTGTATTATTCACCTAAGCCTAAGCATAATTTAGCCTCTTCCTGGTGGCTCGGATTTCCCTGTTAGCTCAGTTGGTAAAGAATCTGCCTGCAATGCAGGAGACCCTGATTCGATCCCTGGGTTGGGAAGAGCCCCTGGAGAAGGGAACAACTACCCACTCCAGTATCTGGAGAATTCCATGATCTGTATAGTCCATGGGGTTGCAAAGAGTCGGACATGACTGAGCAACTTTCAGTTTCACTTTGGTGGCTCTGAGACATCCTTTGTGCTGTGAAGTAGAATGACTTCCCAATGTGGGTATGGCTTATGCAGTCAAACTTCCAGAGTTTACACCCTGTGAGTCTGTGACTCACTTAATTTTTTAATTGAAGTATAGTTGATTTACAATCTTACAGTAATTTTGGGTGCACAGCATTAGTGATTTAGTATTTTTACAGACTGTAGTCCATTAAAAGTTATTACAAGGTAACGGCTGTAGTTCCCTGTGCTATGCAGCGTATCCTTGTTGCTCACCTGTTTTATACAGAGTGTACGGTATGCTCCATCTCTGCACGCCTGAGTTTCCTCACCTATAAAATGAGGAGGATAACAGGACCTAAGGGGGTTGTTGTGAGGATTAACTGAGCAAATGTGTTTGAAGCATGAAGTACCTGGCAGCACGGAGAACAGCACGTGAACTGCCACTCCCGCTGCCCGTGGTGATGGCAGCAGTAGCCGTAGAAGGATTCATGATGCCGTGTGTCTTCAAGTTTATTGAAATTGATGCTCTTTCCTTCCTCTAAGAAATGGCCTCAAATTACTGTGCTCTTGATTTGTCCTGTTGCTTCACTTTTGTGGTCTCCTCGCTTGGAACTTGGCCCTTGGTGGCCTTCTTTGCATCTGCCCTAAGCAGAACAAGTGTCCTATTCTCACCCTTGCCCCCATTTGAATTCCTTTGAATTTGATGCTTTAATCATGGTGGGTTTACAGACAGAGAACTGGTCTTGTGCTGGTGGCCTGTAAGCTTCGTGGACAACCTGTCACAGGAAAACCCAGAAAAGCATTGATCATTTGACCCCAGGACCTGCACTTCACCATTTGTTGTCATCTCCCAATGAGGTTACACCCCTAATCATTCGGTTTTACCTATCTGTCTCAGAAGCATTAAATTATTCTTTGTAAGCATTGAAATTATACCACAATTCTTTCTGCATGTCCTCTTTTTTTTTTTTAATATCCCAAGAATCTCCAAGTACAGAGGTAGTCCAGGCCCCTGGAGGAGCTCTGCTATGGAAATAAGCAGGTGGAATTTTGGCTGTTAGGAGTTGATAGTGACTGGTGAATGGTCTTGGGGTAAGAGAGCTGATGTGTATTGCTTAAATTCTCCACTGTTGCTCTAAGCTTCTATCACTGGCTCCCAAGTTCTCTCTTGGGCTCTGTGGTTGATTCCACCAAGGGAGCTGAAGTGTAACACGTGCCTAACAAAGGTGTTAATGCACGATGTTTTTAATGTGGAAGGGTTGACGGGGCCAGAAGTTTGGGGGACCACCCTCCCCTTCATCGCAGTCATTCTCTGAACAGAGCATTATGTTTAATACTACCACAAAGGTACATAGTTGATCTTGAAGCTTAAATAACTTTTATGGGGTTTCCCAGGTGGCTCGGACAGTAAAGAATCTGAGCGCAATGAAGGAGATATGGGTTTGATCCCTGGGTTGGGAAGATCCCCTGGAGAAGGGAATGGCTACCCACTCCAGTATTCTTGCCTGGAGAATCCCATGCGTATAATTTTAATAATCCATATATTTTTTTCCTCTTTTAATCTCAAGTTTCTTTTACCTGAAATAGGTACTAATTTACTTTGTCTCACTGTATAAAGGGTGGCTCCCCTTTCCCCCCTCCTCCTCCAGGTGTCCTTCTGTGGCTTCTTTATGCCATCAGATAGGAAAGAAAGAGCCTTGGATCATTGTTGCAAATGTCACCTAAAGTTGTCAAACAAGAAATTGAAAAGTACTCAGTACCAGAGATTCAGTTAAACTGAGGCTCCATCTGCTTTCCCTGAGTGGCCAACATTGTCCATCTCATTTCCCGACTTAGAGAGAGCAGGGAACTCAGCTGACCTCTGATTTGCCTCACACATGAGTGAATTAAGAAATGGGGGTCTATGAAATTGTCATCAGTAAATTGAACCCCAGAGGGAAAAAAATTGTTTTAAAACTATGCTAAAATTCTTAGCCCTCAGATTAACTTGTTTCATTTCTAGAGTGTTTGAGGCATTTGGTAACAATGACACAAAGTTTGTGAACAGGTATGTCTTGTGTACAGGAATTTCCTTACATCATGGATGTTTCTTTAATAACACTGAAGGAGTGAATAATTGAGGATTTCTGAAAAGGCTTCTAGTCATCGGCCAGGACAAGACCAAACGTGCTTCTTGTTGAAATATTGTAAAGTTTGAGTTTAGAAGGAAAGCTCGCAAGATTTCACAGCATTTTGTGTTGAGGTGTAAGGAACGCGTGTGAGCCTGCAGTCGTTGGGGATTTTTCCTTAATATTGAATTTGTTTTCTTTTACAGGGACTTTTTTTAATTGGGATAAAAAACACATAATGTAAAATGTATAATTTTAACCACTCTTAAGTGCATACTTCAGTACATTATTGTGCGCCTACCACTGTTCTCTGCTCCAGAAATTTTTTCATCATCTCAAACTGAAATTCTGTACTCATTAATCAGTCAGTTCTCACACCCCTATCTGTTTGACCCCTGAGGACCACTGCTCTCCTTTTTCATGTACATGGAATTGTACAATATTTGTCTTTTTGTGTCTTGGTTATTTTACCTCTGGAAATTTGATTTTATGCATATTGACTTAACAGATGGCTTGGGGTGGGAGGGTTGGTGATTGTTGACCTCAAAAATAAAAGTTATTTTGTCAGCAAAAATGAGCTTGTTCAGAAATAGCATAGAGTCGTGTTTCAGGACAACCATGCTGTAACAAAAATCATAGACAAGTCCAACATACAAAGGAGAGGAGTGTTCTTTAATGGACAATAGGAAGAAGTTGCGGAGGGTTGTTTGGAGAAAAGGAAGAGTTTGGAGTGATAATGGTTTCTCACCGGCTGGATTGCTGGGGTAGTAGATGTCTTATAGGAGATACAGTGTACTGTGGACCCTGGGCAATGCGGGGGTTAGGAGTGCCGACCCTCTCTGCAGTCAGAGATCTATGTGTAACTTAGAGTGGGCCCCTCACACAGCAGGTCCTCTGCACCCAACTTATGATTAAACCAACTGCAAATCATGCAGTGCCGTAGTACTTACTATTGATAAAAATCGGTGTGTAAGTGGACTCACATGGTTCAAACCTGTGTTGTTCAAGGGTCAACCAAATACCTGTTACAGTCGGGTCCTGTAACTGGTGAATCTGTCCTGTTGACGATTCTTCTCAGGGTCTGAATCTGACAATTCTTCCTGTGATTGACATGCAGTGGTGCTTTGTGAGAGCGCCCCCTTTTGGTCTCCTGACTCCATTTTCATGAGGTTTCCCTTTATTAATTTTCATATGATAATCAAAAACAATTGTCCAGTTTCTGCCATGGATCTGAAATTCTGTATCCAAAATTGCTATAGTCTTTATGAAACCGGGTGACTGAAATGATTGTGGCATTTTGAGCAAGAGGTCCATTTCAATTTTACTTGTTGGTAAATATTCCTATTATAAAAATGTTTCTTATACATGAAATCTTGAATTTTCTTTAAAATGCCACTTTTTGGTTGTAGTCGCTGCTCCTATTCCCCTGGTTGTCTGGGGGATCATTACCTGTATTATTTGCTTCCGGGTCTTAGCAGGGCTTGAGGGAGGTTTAGTCTCCCTGAATATTGGAATGAAGTTTAGTGGTCCACAGGAAGCACTGGAATTGACTTGTAATTGGCACCAATCCTCTGTCTTTACTGCTTAGCCCTCAGTTCTGTAACCCTCACCCCTACCTCCAGCAGCATCCGAGGGCCTTCTGGAATCCAGTTAGAGTCCTAAGGGAGAAGGACCCCCAGAGAAACAGGGGGTAAAGAGAAGAAACACACAAAGAGAGACCCTGTCAGGGGGCAGATATTTGAATTTAGAATATGGAATTTCCTATTTCATCTCCAAAAAGATCATCCATGCCTTGTCTAGAATTGCTTTCGAATTGCTCCATTCAGTTTTTCTTATGATGGTCTGTTCCACTGTAAGGGCTGTGCCACACAGCTTGGTGTGTTTGGAGATGCTGAGTGGAAAAGACAGCCACAGGGAAACAATGCGCCCAGAGTTGGCTTGTGGCTTTTGTTTGCTTGTCCCTGTTTCCCTATTCATAGTCATGGATCCCTTCTGCCGCTGCCTGGTATCGTGGAGTAACATGTAACAGCGTCTCGCTGTACCCTGAGGTTGAGAAGAGTCAGGATAATGCGCACTTTCTGGACTGTTCATCTTTCACTAAGCCATAGTGTGTGTCGGGATGACAGAGGGGGGCATGGCTGGACGCACGTGTGGCTAGTTCTCGGGTCTGCCATGTGCTCTGTAAGCTGCAAACTGTTTCCTTTAAAACAGCTAATCTTGTACTACTGACCGTCTCCACGGACCATCTCCTGCATTTTACGATCAGAACCTACGCACACACATGGTGCAAACACACACACACGCACCCCGACTGTCTCCTGCATTTTATGATCAGAACCTACACACACACACACACACACACACACACCCTGCTTTCTTTACTAATTGAGGAAAGAGCCACTCTGTGTCTTATCCTTGAATATCCTGTGTCATGATCATGTATTCTTTAAAAAAAATTTTTTTTAAATTGAAAGAGAAAGAGAAAAAAGGGGGTGGGGGGAAGAAGGTTGCCATCCAGTGGAGGAAGGAGTAATTCCCAGCTTCATTCAGGAAAAGAAACGCAGGCTGAAATATGCTTAACTATTTTAACTTGGCTGGGGATTTTTATCACCAGAAGGGTTTTCTTCTTTCTTAGCGACTTCGAGAGCCAAATGGGTGCCGTGTGCCTTTAAGGGAGGAAGTGCCTCAGCAAACTTCGCTGTAGTTGTATCTCGCGGTTTGGGTAGGGAAGGAAAGCGTTAATTTCTTATTTGTACACTTTTTTTCCCCGACTTCCTTCCTATTCACTTCATTAAATCTAGAGGCAGTTCAGCATGGGAGCCGTCTGTATGTTGAATTAGGGCTCGCACTCTTGCGCAACACGTCACCAGTCGGAAACTGGGGGTTTGCTTCTGTGATTTATTTCAATATTGTGCTGGTAAAAGGTTTGGAAGGGAATTCTTTGTGGGGTAGTACTTGAGCATTGTGTAGCAAGTTTTGTGTGTGTGTCACTAGCCCCTAGCCCTGAGTAGTGTCAGTGAAGCCAGTTGAATAAATAATTATTTTTTTAAAGAGGAGAACAGTTTTAAATTTTCCATGAATAATTTTACTTTCAGGCAGGAGTAATCTTACTCCACTCTCTTAAGTGCGAGAAGCACTGGGAAATATTTAGTGAATTGATTTCCATTAGAAAAAGACCCTTAGAAATCCCTGAACATAAAGCACTGCATATGGATGTGTTTGGGGTCTTTGGGGAGGAGGGAAAATGTTTTGTAGTTCTCTGCATTCCTGCATAAAACCTTAATTTAAGGGGAATAATGGTCAGTACTTTGTGTGTTTCCTTGTGATTCCAAACCCTAAATTTAATAAGAATCTGCACGTATTAGCAATTGTAATAAAAATGGTCTCACTGGTTCTTTTTGCAGTTTAATTTGTTTTCGCTTCTTAGCTACTCCCAGATTTAGAGATTGAGAAGTCCAAATATCACAAGCTTATGCTTTGTTCCATTCTTGCAAAATTATGGGAGGGGTAAGAGTAGAAATATCCTTTTCACAACTTCCCCCCTCTCCATTTATCCCCCAGAAAAGAAAAACAATGAAAAATTTTACAGCATGAAACTGAAAGTGAAGTGTCACAGATGTTTGGGATTTTCTTTAAAGAGAATAATATATTGTATTAAAATACTTGAACTTGAGAACATGCACATTGCTTTTACTTACATGCATTTAATGAAAGAATTCTTTTATCAAAAAAAAAAAAATCATCTTAGACTGCTCCAAAACCATGCAGCCTATTTTCTTAAAGCACTAAAATAAGCTTTAAAATACAAAAAAAAGCATACCTGGTTTTTATTTTTTTATATAAATTTGAATATTAATTTGTTTTCTTATTGGCTTAATTGTTCAAATGTGAGTAAGAATGAGAAACCACCTGAGCTAAAAATCTCTAATTCTGCTGCCTGGAATAATCAGGGGGGGGAAAAATATGATAAGTAGTTGTCAATATTAAAACAGGCTGAAGGAGGAAGGCTTCGGGCCTTGTAGTAGGTAGAATGAAACAGCAGATTTGAGTCTCCACAATCCTTTCAGTATTAAATTTTCAGTAAAATAAAATTACTTGTATATGAAAACATAGCCTTTCCCCAGCTCTCTTTTTTTTCCTGATCAGCTGATGAAGAGACTAGCAGCTCGCTGCTTTGCTGGCTTGTTAATTTTATCCCCACTAACTGTGATTTCCGATAGCCGGCCTGCTGATAGTGGTAAGGTAAATATCCTTTTTCGTTGCCGTCTTGAAGATTCAGTAGAACTACATCCCAGGCATGTGTAGGTGTGTAACACATCAAAAGCCGGTGTTCTCCGTATTTCTGTGTGTAACTGGGTGCTTGAGGAGAGCAATACCATTAACTGTTGACAGCCTTGCATGCTGTATTTATTATTAGCATGTTCAGCCTCCAAGATTTGCGGGACAAATTTCCTTTTCTTAATCTTCGCTTTAGCTGCAGTGTGTTTAGCTGTATAGTGGGTGTCCTGCTTTTAGTCAAATGAATATTAATGAAATAACGTGGAGCTTTTTTTTTTCTTCCTTCTTTTTTCTTTTTCCTCATAACTCATCAGACCTTGCCTCCTTCATAGTGGTTATCTGAACACTGTAGGATCGTGATGGAAATTGTCTTTTGATTATTAAGGCCTGGGCTCAGGCTGTCCCTTTAGGATTCTGTCTGTGTGCATGTTGCTTCTCTGGGTTTGCACATTGGAAGATGCATAGAAAGCCTATTTTTTTTCTTTTTTAAATCCCACTGGCATTTTTAACATGCCAGGTTGTTTTGTGTTCTGCACCAGGTTTTCTTCACAAAACCTTTCTTTTTCAGAAGGCATTGTACATAAGTGAAAGAAATTATGTCTGAGCTGTAATCACTCTTTATATTGATTGTTATACTCACATGATCATAAATATTAGCCATGTTTGGTGCTGTGGAGAAATGAAGGTAATTGCCTTATGATTAGAGCTCTTTTCAGCTACGAGAAAGGATTGATTAGCATTTGCATACTGGAGGCAATATTGAGAGGCAGGAGGAACAAATAACAACATCAGTTATTTTGTGTGAGAAACCAATCTTGATATGCAATTTAAAGGTCTTTTTAAAAATTTTCTTTTCCATGGTCAAATTTTCTCTTATCTATTGCTGTTTTTTTCTTTGCAGTTTTTCCTTTCCCTTTATTTTCCTTAAGTTTTGAGATTAACCAGGAGGGGAAAAAAAAGTTTAAACTTCTGGGTCTGTCACATGGATCTTTTAGCCCTTTATGAACAGGTTTCTTCTTATACCTGGTTGTTTTTATAGCTATTTTATTATCTCTCTGCATTAGTGCTGCTGGCTCTGGTTTAAAGCAAGCGTTTGCAGGTAATTGGAAAAAAGTGTTTTTTGTTTGTGAATGTGTGTGTTCTTTATCGGATGATTTAAGTGCGTTTACCCAGGAATGTGGCTTTGTACTTCCCGTTTCCTTGTTTACTAATTGCTATGTTAGAAGAAAATCTGGATGGAATTTTGACTTATGTTGTGAATCATGAATAAATTGATGTAAAACCTCAAAGAAGAGAAGGTCACAGCTTATATGAATGTAAGGATGCAATCTTAGGGAAATTTTTTCCTCACTCACCCCTTGTTTCGGTTTACCTTTGACTCTCTACAGAAATAAGACAATAAAGGTCTTTTTCCTACATCGAGCTGAAATGTCATTTGGTTTTAGTTATCTTCAAACACTTAAATGTATAAATCTCTTCATATTTGTCACATTCTTTGCTATTAGTGTTTCGGGCCTTCACATATTTTAATCAGGAAATAAGGCTTGGCTTAATGAAAGATACATTTATCCAATATGGTGGTTTTCTACTTTTCTTCTTACTTCACTGATTACTGTTGATTTCTACTTTGTTTGTTTCATTTTATTCTAATCTAATTGTTTTCATCTTTTTAGTATTCTCTCGTCTTGAATTTTTCTCCTTCATTTCCAATTAACAGGCCATTGAGGACGGCAATTTGGAAGAAATGGAAGAGGAAGTCCGGCTTAAGAAGCGAAAACGACGAAGAAACGTGGATAAAGATCCTGCAAAAGAAGATGTGGAGAAGGCCAAGAAGAGGAGAGGTCGCCCTCCAGCCGAGAAGCTGTCACCAAATCCCCCTAAACTGACGAAGCAGATGAACGCCATCATCGACACTGTGATCAACTACAAAGACAGGTGAGCCCCTCAGTCCCTCACCTCCGTCGTCTTCACCAAGACCACAGGGGCTGCCGCCTGCAGAGCACGATCTGCTAGGGTGTACACTGGGTTCTAAGGCCCTTTCTACCTCCTGTTTTATGCTTTTTGCTCCAGAGGTATCAGTAAACTTGGATGCAGTTTAGAGAGGCTACACTTGATATTTTGTATGGTATTTTACCAGGTATTATGTAAGATATTTGGAAATAGTTTAGATGACAAAATTAAAAAAACAAAACCCAAAAGGATTTCCAAAATACCATCATTTATATGGAAGGATTGGAAAGAGAGTGAAATTATACCTTTGGCTTGAGTTGTTAGAGGGGAGGAAAAGTCTTAGCATATTTAAGGTAAATTCACGTTAAGACTTTGTTTTAAACCAAACCAATGCTTCCATCAAAATACTGTTTCTTCTTTCCTTCCAAGACACTTAAATTTCTGAGCGCTTGTTCAAGCCATCTCCTTCTTCCTAATAACCCTACTTAAAGAGGATGGTTCTCCAGCAACTTGATCTCTTTTTCATGGACCTTTTGAATGTGAACTTTGAGAAATCTGTACCAGACACTATCTCCAGGCCATTTTTAAACAGTAAACAATTATTTGAAAACCAAAGTAAAGATGTTTTGGGGTGTCAGGCAGCTGTATGTAGTTGATAAATTAGGCTACATTTTGGTTAGTTGATTTGGTGTCTATTCAGTAATCATGTGATGCAGTTTTAATAGGAAGATCACATCTCATTTCAGTTGAAAAAACTGATGAGAAAAAACACATTTTATGTCTCTAGGTTTCATAGTGGCATGAATCGATTTTTAGTTACCGGAAACCTTTGACTTTAACTCTGTTGCTCTGTGTACCTGGAATTGTTTACCACCAATAACTTAAGTTGTGCTGTTAGTCCTTCACTGTAACTTTAGCACATGATTTTGTAAGAGGAAGAAAACCTCATCATAAAGATTAAGTAGAACAAGCAAGAAATTTTCAACCATGGGGTTTTATTAATAGCTCCTTACAGAAAATATAAAGACTTCTCAGAAAATGGAGAGAGGGGAATAGGAGCAAATGTATGTGAAGAGTCTGAATTTCTCCGTCCGCTTTACCTCCCAGGTGTCTCAGGTTCCCTCCTGCTTACACTATTTTCCTTTTTTTTTTTTCAAAGTCATTTCCTTTGAGAATTCTAAAGTGGCCACAAAGGGCGGCCCCATTACATCACGTCTGGATAAGATGTTCATTGACACGGGGTAGTGACAGTAATCTAGGAAAGGAAGTTTGGCCACGAGATCATTCTTTGCAAACTCGTAAACCAAGCATCAGTCGTTCTCTCTGTCAAGTCTCTTTTCCTTCTTGGCTATACTGTTAGGTTGGCTGGAGGCAGAAATAGTTTCCAGGAAGTCAGTTTGGACACTTACACCTTATTTATTAGTACCTGGCATAGAGAGAAATAAGTAGAGGGTATCACTCTGCATATACCTCTAACTTTTTGCCTTTGTCTCTGGAGAGAGACATGTCTGTGGCTTTGACCAGGTGTGCCTTGATGTTTAACAAGCATTGTGTTCATTACCTGCTGAGTGAGCCTAGGTCTGCTGGAGCACTGAGAAGAGCCAAGAAAGTCCTTGGAGGTTTAGAAAGTCCTTTTATTCCAGGTGATGGCTGTCTCCTCCTTTAATGGTATAAAAGAGGTCACCACCCGGTGAGCCACATACTGCCAATAGATTGTTTTGTTTCATATTTCTTTTTTTTCTTTTTTTAAAGCAAACACATAAATCTAGCGAGTATTCTTATAAAACGTCAGGGTTCCCCACCCCACCAATATCACCACCTTTTTGGAGAAACCTGAAAGTCTGGCAGCAGCACTGTCCGTAGCCTCCTCTAAGGTAACTGTCGAAATATAGAAGTGGCCGTTGCCCCCATTCCCCCGTGGGCTGTCCGTCTCTGGATGGCCACCATCCCCATCGGCCGCTATCATCCCTCCAATATGGAGTGTTGGTTGTCATTTATTATTGTATTTTTCGTTCCTGGCTCATTTCACTCCTTGAGATCACCTGCCAGCTCCATAACACTTTTGGGTTTGTTATTTCCTGATGCACAGGGCCATAGGCTGACAACTTTTCCAAAAACCACCCCCAAATACAGAGTCATATGCACTTCTGTCCCTTAAACCTCAGCTAAGCATAGCACAGTAGTTTCTCGGGTCTTGGCTTAACTACCTGCATTCCAATCCGAACTCCACCATTTACTGCCTGTGGGGCAGCTGGGCAACTGACTTAACCTCCCTGACCCTCAGTTTCCCCGTCCACAGAATAGAATGATTACTGTACCTGCCTCTAGAGGTGTTAGGAGGATTTGATGAGTTAATATAGCTCTTTGAACAGTTTAATCATTAATAATCAGCCTTTCAGACTATTTATAGCAAATCAGGTGGGTGAGCGGAGCTCTGAGTGCCATAAAGAAAATGTCCTTGCTCATACGGTTTTCATACTGATATTTCCAAAACCAGAAACATGCAGGTTCACTGGGACTGAGGATGGAGCATGCCTTTGGTTGTACTACAGAGAGAGGATATTTAAATATTTCAACATGCAGGCACTGAATCATTTGTTTTTTCCTCTTTCATTGGTGTTATTTATTTTACTTTTCCTTAAAGTACCTATTCTATTAGCACCCACATTTAGGTATGTTCTGAGAAGTACATTCTACATGTTTCCTATGGATTTCGTGTTAGTCATCCTCTAGAAAAAAGGCTTACTCTATGTTTTTTATGTCTGTTACCAAATTTGGCGCTCAAGTAGGAGTCACTCAAATTAGGAGCGCCTTTAATTAGATACATCATATTTTTGGTTTTAGAAAATGCTGCCGAGAAATGTACTTCTCCATGTGTTGAGATTTTTTGCACCAGTAAAGTCAGTGACTAATATAGTAATTCAACCTACCTGTGAAAGAAATACCACCTGGACTAACCTCCTTCCCATCACCTCAGTCAAATGTTAGGGCTCTGACAGTCCTGGAGATTAATAGCATATTAAATAAGAACTGGTATCTATATTTAACTAATATATAAGAATTAATTAGCTCTTAGGAGACAGTCTCCTTTTTTTTTCCCCCAAAGTTCTTGCATGATTCTGGGACAGATGTATCTTTATATTTTTAAAAAGAACTAAGATACTTTAAGTATCTACTTATTGCTTTTGTTTTCAGTGCCAGACCTAATTCTTTTAGGGAGGTACTTTTCAAAAATGTGACACCAACCCCCCCCCCGGAAAAAAAAGCCAATAATTCTATGTGACACAAATATGAAATCTTTCTGCAGTAGTCTCTACTGGAGGTAGCACTGGTCTGTTATTACCATTCGTACCATTTTATATCTCCAGTAGAAAACTTGATACGAAGTAGTGTTGGAAGGCTTTGTTTTGATTTATTAAGCATGCTTACATAGAAAGCTTTTAAAATTGTACTCTCAGTTAATATAATATTTAACCTAAGGGCCTTTACTTCTTGGAAAAGGGACTTATCCCAGTCTACATCTGTACCCTCTAAAATCGCCCCTGTGAAGAGATGGAGAATAAGATGGTGAAGAATGGGGTCTGGTGGGGCTTCCCTGGTGGCTCAGAGGTTTAAGCGTCTGCCTCCAATGCGGGAGACCCGGGTTCGATCCCTGGGTCGGGAAGATCCCCTGGAGAAGGAAATGGTAACCCACTCCAGTATTCTTGCCTGGAGAATCCCATGGACGGAGAAGCCTGGTAGGCTACAGTCCACGGGGTCGCAAAGAATCGGACACGACTGAGCGACTGAACGGAACGGAACGGAGCTATTCCAAGTCTAGAGGCATGACTTACAATTACTTAGATAAGGAGGGAGTTTCCCAGAAGGGATTCTTAGTATTGAAGGGGTTTCAGCTCTATCTGGTCTAGTTTCCCAGCTGTGTCTCCCTGTGTCACCCCTAGCAGACTATCACCTAACCTCGTGTGGATACGCTAACTGTGTCAGGAAGCCATTCACGACACCAAAGGACAGCCCTAAACACGACAGGCATTTCCTATATTAAGACAGACTCAGCCATCTGACTTCTAGCTATTTGTTCTGCTTGGAACTTCAGAGAGTCAGTCTTCTCATTTTGAGAAATAGCCTTTAAAATATGCATAAATGTATCAGCCTCAGGCCATTCTCCTTCAAGTTGAAACGCCTCACTTTGCAGTCTGAGTGAAGCCTGGACTTGGGCCACCCTCGTCCCCCTCCTTAGACATGGTTTGCTTCCTTAGTGTCCCGTTAAAAACATGGCATCCAGAACTCCAGAAGGATTCCCATGGCGGCTAGTTGCAGGATGCTCAGTAGCCTTCTTTTTCTGGACACCAAAATTCTGTTCACATCACTCAGGAATGTGTTAACTTTCTCCACCAACCTTGACTCAGGGTTAACTCCCATTGAAAACATGGCTGGTTGAAAAACTCACTCCCCTGCAGCACACGCACACACATTTCTTTTCTCATATGAATGCCGCCAAGGTTAGCCTTCAGCTAAACCTTTGACTTTTGTTTTTATCCTATATCTACTTATTCTTATTCCTATCTAGTTTCATCTTACTGATTTTTGTCCCATCATTCTAGTCCATTGATGTAACACTGAGTTTTATGCCTTTAAAAAAAAAAGACACGTTGACTTGTTTTCCCAAGTTGTCATCCAGAGGTTTGCTATAAGCTATTGCCGAGAAACTTTTAGAGGGCAAAGGACACGTCCTCTATAATATGCCCCTGAAAATCATTTACGATTGACATGCATTTATTAATCAGTAATCTTTAAAGTTGGTGAACCATCTGTGAACGTTACATAGCCATGCTATCATGTCACCTACACTCATCTCTCCTTTCTCAAGGTTATCAAAAAAAGTTAAACCCAAGATATACTGTGTTTCTGGCCTCCCCAATCCATCAACCTAGCAACCCTGCTGAAAGAATGAAATGAGGTTAACTTGCCATGGCTTTCTCTCAGAGACCCCCTACCAGTACTTAATGATGTTATTTATCTTCTCTAAATAGCCCTGTGGCATCTGAATAATTTCTCCGAAATTTGGACCCAAGGTCCACATCAAGCAGTGCCCTCTCGAGTTTCCCTTCTCCTTTTGAAAGCGGGACATTTGCTTATCTCTAGTCTCCTGACTCCGTTTCTGTTTCTTAAACATCATTAGCAAAAGCAAGCTACTTACTCTTTCAGGATGTGATTCGTTTGTGCCTGGACACTTGAACTCATTTGAAGTGGCTTGATAGGCTGTATCAACTCTCCTATCAGTAGCTTTTGTCTGACATTTCTTATGCCTTGCTTTTCAAATCTGAGCATTCTTCACATTCCTGAAGAATCTGGAAACAGGGTATGAGAAGGTTATCGGCACCTCCTCCCCCTCTAGCAGCTGTTTGAAGACTGGCAGGAGCATTCCTTGAGGAGGGGCCCTGCTGTCTCCAGAGGGTCTGGACTTCCGGTGCAGCCCTGCAGATGGACTTGGGAAGCAGCGGGCCGGTGGGAGACACCTGCCTAACCCTGGCACCCAGCGGGACATCCGGGGGGTGGCCGAAAGGCTCTTTTCTCCCTGATGCCCTTCAGGCTCTGCTCTCTTCCCCAAGGCTAGTCTGTCATTCTTCTTGACCCTCATTTTAATAAACCCTGATGATATCTTTAGGATTGTTGGAAAGCTTCAGCATGTTCTGAATCTTAGCTCTCCCCACTTTGTAGAAAATCATTTATTGATCCTGGAAATATTAATTGCATCCCCCACCACCACCACCTCCTTTCCAGCCTTTAGTACCAGAGGGTTAAAAAACTACGGTACTTGCTTCCACTAGCTTGCCCTGCGGTGGGGGAGACGGTTCTGAACAGGCAAGCGGCCAGGGGATTTCTGGGAAGTAGGGGTCATGTGAGCTCCTTATATAAGACTATGATAACATTATCTGGTGTTTATGGTCCCTTTGGGGGCTTCCCAGGTTGGCTCAGTGGTAAAGAATCTGCCTGCAATGCGGGAGACATGGGTTCATTTCCTAGGTCGGGAAGATCCCCTGGAGGAGGAAATGGTAACCCACTCCAGTATCCTTGCCTGGAAAATTCCATGGAGAAAGGAGTCTGGAGGGCTACAATCCATGGGGTAGCAAAGAGTTGGACATGACTGAGTGACTGAGCACGCACACACATGATTCCTTTTAGGAGAAAAACATACATCGTTATCACTTCATTTACCTGGGACAAGATAGCCAGCATTTTTACCCTAGTACGTAATAGTACCTTTTCAAGGACTTGGGAAACCGCAAACCCAAGGACCAGGAGTACTTGTTTAATTCCTGTACACAGACTCCTTTTTGCAAATGGAGAGTCTCTTGTAGCATTTCCCTAATTTTGAGTGAGGCTGGGCTACTGTTTTAAAGGGCCACATATAATCAAGCCACACTCCAGAAGGGATAGACTCTTCCTTTAAAAAGTTGCCTTTTCTTCTTTCAATATTTTCTTTCCAGAGTACTCTACCTCGAGTGCATTTAGGTATTTACGATGTCAAAGGCTTTCCCTCAGTTATCATCATCCTGAGGCCTCCATCCAAGGTGGACTAATCACACCAGTGTTCATACTGTCTTTTAAGATACACTTGTAGGAACATACATTTTTCCCCTGACGAAGGAAATGGCAATCCACTCCAGTATTCTTGCCTGGGAAATCCCATGGACAGTGGAGCCTGGTGGGCTACAGTCCACGGGGTTGCAAAGAGTTGGACACAGACTGAGCACAGCGTACCTTTTAAAAGCCAAATTCATACCATTATTTAGTAAGCTTTTTTTGTTTTGTTTGTACTTTTTTTCCAGTCAGGTTGCTGACCCACATACATCTGTCCTTACACACTCCTTAACAGAATCATTTGAAATGATTCTGTTGAAATCTCCTCTGTTCAGAGCCTCCCTTCCCCGATGAGCTGTAATCTTGGTCAATCTCAGGTCCGGGAACCATACCCACCCTCCTCCAGGGCATCTGCAGCGTGTCCTGTGATGTGTCTGCGATGCTATATGTCATTCCCAGGATGTTCTTCACGCTTACATATTCTGACGCCACACAGTCTGTTTCAGCTTCTGTATCCCCTTGGATAAGACCATCGCCAACCCAAGATCCCAACTGTGTCGTGAAAAGAGCAGTCCCAATTCTGTGCCTTATTCCCAACACCCCCGTACATACAAAGCTTCCTCAGAGTCTCTCCCAGGCCCTTCCCTGCTGCTGTGTCCCCACCCTCTGTCTGCATCAGGCCCTCACCCTGATCACTGGCCATGTGTGGACGGCCTGCCTTCTCAGAGACATGGAGTCTCTCTTGTCAGACGGCTGCTTAAGAACTCGCAGTAGCCCCTCATCGCCTCACTGATGCTGACCCAACTTCCTACCGTGGGAAAGACCGTCTTCCACGATCTGGCCCTCGGCCTTCTTGACTTCATTTTCCACCATGCAACTTTCCCTCGGATGTCAGACATTCCAGCTGACTTTGCTTTTCCAGCATGGTCTCGTACTTTGGTTCCTCTCTCCTGGGTTTATGCTTCGCCCTCTCTGCCTTGCCTCCTGCTCTCCTGGGGCAGAGTGGGCAGTGTTTCTGAGGACGGACGTGTACATGGCTGTCCATGGGCTCTGTATGCCAAAGGCACCGTCTGTGCCTGGAGTAAGACCTGGAGGGGGTGGGGGGTTTCCCAGGTGTGTCACACCTCTCAGCCACTTCTCTGAAAAAAGTGAAAGCGTTAGTCACTCAGTCATGTCTGACTCTTTGCAATCCCACGGATTGTAGCCCACCAGGCTCCTCTGTCCATGGAATTCTCCAGGCAAGAATACTGGAGTGGGTTGCCATTCCTGTCTCTAGAGAATCTTCCTGACCCAGGGATCGAACCTGGGTCTCCTGCATTGCAGGCAGATTCTTTACCATCTGAGCCACCAGGGAAGCCTACTCCTCTGCCACCACACAAAGGGACACCAGAGGGGCAGTTTCAAAATCCTTAACTGAAGAGCCTTTCCCTGGAGGCCAGAACCCTCTGTCCTGTGGTGATTGTCATTTCCAGTTGAAGATCAGCTGGAGTTTAACTCTGTGATCTATTGGGAAAGAGTGGAGTTCTGGGAAGGAGAGCCAACTACCGAGATGGTGCTCAGAAACCGAGTTAGGATTCAGGGCCCTCTCTGGGTGCTGACCGCTGTCGCAAAGTACAGCATCCTATCTGATATGTACAACTGTCTGAGGTAAGTACTCACCCCATTTTACAAATGAGGAGCTAGACTCGGAGAGGCTAAAGCTGCCTTCCTAAGATCACCCCCACCCCCACCAAGCAAACGCTACCTGCCTTCCACTGCTCCTAGCACAGCTGATGGAGACATGTAGCAGGAGATGGGACCAGAGTGGCAGGCATTGACTTGTTAGGAAGAGGCAGGAAAAGTGCCCAGTAATCTTGCCAGCGATCCCCTGAGGTGGGCAAGGCAGGTAGGTGATTATACTGAGGCATGAAGTGTGAAATGAACTCCCAGAGGTCGCCAACCTAGGAGGAAGGAGCCGGGCTGGGATGAGGACCCAGGTCTTCTGACTCGAGTGTTCTTTCTACTCTACCACAGGTGTAACGTGGAGAAGGTGCCCAGTAATTCTCAGTTGGAAATAGAAGGAAACAGGTCAGGATCTATCTTGTATTCCTGTGTCTCTAAATACAGGTATCCCTTGGCCCACCACCCGGCCTTCAAAGCAGATCCCTCCAATGGCCTCCTGATCATCCCTCCTTGTAGTGGGCAATGGAGGCACAGATGTTCTCGAACACCTGTTGCGGCTTTTGTTCGTGCTGTGTTTTCATTTGGGCATGTCCGTCCTGTAAATGCGCTTCTTACAAAGGCATCGGGAGCCGCCATCAGCAGGACCCTCCACCAGCGGGACCCTTCCACCGGACATGGGTTTCTGTCGCTGCCCCTCCTCTTTCAGCGCGGCTTCTGCCTTCCATCCCGCGGGCCTCTTAACTCTGGCTGTCTCGGTTCGAAGCTTAATGGGAAGCCCGGGGATGCTGTGTGTGCCTGCTCCCCCCGCTGGCCGACCCTGTGGGGTCGCCGTGTGCGGAGAGTCTGTCACCAGCTTGGGTTCAGGGCGTGACTTCCAGGCTTACCTGTCACCTACGGTCTAAGCATCCTCAGGCAGCCTGTTTAACCTGTGTGTGCCTCTGCTTCTGTCAGGTGGAGAGCAGAAATGCTTTTCTCCTGGAGACTTTGTGGGAATGAGATGATGTCGGCTGGGAGAGAGGGGTGTGCAGCCATTGCAAAGGGTGAGGAGTTGTTATTAGTATAATGAAAATAACTTCTTTCCCCTTTTTGGTCAGCCTGTACTTTAAAAAAAATATACCGATACAGTATTTTGCCATCATGTTCCACTTTTGTCAGTTGCCTCAATAACGTCTCTTACGGCGCTTTTCCACCCAGTTTGGGGCCAGAAGGAAAAAGAACCCAAGTGGCATTGCAGAACAGATACCGTTATCGGCTGTGGCACTCCCTATGTATAGGGAGGTTAAATATCACGGTGATTCGTACCCCCTATATCTGTATGGAGATGAAGCTGTTGGACAAGATTGTCATTTTTTTTTTGGTATTTCTTATTGTTAACAGTGATCAATCCTGGAAGCCAGACACGCAAACCATACTGAGTACTAAGAGGTGTCAAGAATGGTGTTCTGTTTTTGCCACTATGAGAAAGAACTGAAACAAGAATCACTTGACTTCTGGGGGCTTGAAATAATGAACCAACATGCTAAATATTTCCACCATCAGGATGTAGAAAGGAATCTTTCTGGTCTCAAAGGCATAATGTAGGCTAAATGCCTGGTGCAGTGAACAGGAACAGGCATAAGCTCCTTCACCCCACTGCCCGGGTTCCATCAATATAGCCATGTGACCATGAAAAGGGATTAATAACCTTAAAGGGTATTAAGAGCCCCCAGTGTCATGCCTAGGCTTTCTGAGGAGACGACATGACCGTATATAGTTAGGACCCAGATAAATCTTTTTACTGAAGATACATTTAAACTGCAGCTTCCAGAGGCATAGAAGGGGGTGATGTTTGCTTCCTCGGGACTCTTCCAAGTCTGTCTGGTCCCTTACTGTCACATATGCATCTTCTCCCCAGAAGCCCGAGTTTAAGACACGTTGTTCAGAGCTTGCATTATGATTAATTTTTAAAAATCCTTTTAAAAAATCCCTCCATGTGTTCAAAAGCACTGAGCATTTTCTCCATGTCAGTCTCTGTGTAAGTATTGAGAATGGGGAGGGGGAGGGATGAGTAAAATGAAATGCCTTAAAGCATAGTTGGAAAGACTTATATAAAGGAATAACAGATCTGTCGTCCGAATCAAGTGTACATGCCAGGTGAGACGGTAGGAGTGGCGGAAGCCAAGTCAGTCGGTGGCTTGTGGGGGGAGTATAAATCCCCCAAAAGTAGCTAGGGGCGGGGTGGGGGAAACGAGGTGGGGGCAGCGAGGTGAGGAAGCCCGTGTGTGTGTAGGCAGCCAGGGAGGAGGTGAAGAAAAGCACCTTCTAGAGACCATACACCTCTCAGCATGACAGGTGCGAGGGAAGAGGGGCATAGCACTGGACAGGGCGGCGGGTGTGAAAGCAAGAGAGCACGCACTCAGAGGTGTGGCTCACAGGACTTTGGGGCGGCCCAGATGTGAGGTAGAGAACTTTATAAATGCCTGGTTCTCTGTCCTGAGTGGTAAGTGGATCTGGTGAAATTTACAGTTACAGAAACAGGGCTGAAAAAGAAGGTGGCATATGGTACCCAGCCCCGCATACTCCACCCTAGGAAATCTAAACTCTCTCCATGGCTATTAACAGCCCTTAATGTTGTGATTATGTTGTTAGTATTGACTATCCCTTAAGGACCAGCCAAGAAGCCCTTTTAGACAAAATTTATTTTTAGCAACATCAGCACCAGACATTCGGTATTTCTTTAAATGAGGGAGGAAAGCTGTGACCAGACCTCAGGCTCAAGCAGGACCCTTTCATTTAATTAGATTACAGAGAAATTTCCATGAAATACAAGCATGACCAAGTGGAGACACTCAGAGAATTTTAGTTCTAGGTGAAGAACCTTTCTTCTCTAATTCAGTTTGGCTACTGTGGGCTCAGAGATAGGGCTGGCAGTCTGTCTTGTGTTTTCCCTGGAAGAGGGCATGGCAACCCACGCCAGTATTCTTGCCTGGAGAATCCCATAGACAGAGGAGCCTGGCAGGCTACGGTCCATAGGTCCATGGGGTCACAAAGAATTAGACGCGACTGAGCACTCGTGTACTAGCAGCGTGAGTGAGGAAATCAGAGCCTCAGGTGATGTCCCGGGCAATGCTTTTTCTCAAGAGTATGGTCCTCAGGTTCTAGTCCTGGGGCTTCTTGGAGAATTCCCAGTGTCCTTAGAGCCCCTGAGGTGTTTTGCTACAAAGTAGCCAGTTGAACTTCCTTTAACTCAGTATTTCCCAAACTCATTTAACCAGAAGCCCCCTGTCCAGGGAACACTGTTAATGATCCATTAAGCTCCTCTTCCATAGAATACAGATATTGGGAAATGAGGGTTCAGAAGTTGCCTTTAGTCCCGAGAGAGTCAGCTCAGGGAAATGTGGATACCAGGATTTAATTTTGCCCTCCTTAAACAGTACTGATACACTCAGATGTGTACTGGGAGATGCCGCTCTTTGCCTCCTGGTGACTTGACACTTATTAATGATGCTCAGCCAATTTTAACCATGTACAGCAGGTGGGCAGCCCACAAATAAACTTGGCCCATCCGCTTTCTGAGGCACAGAAGGCCTCCCCGGGGCTCCGAGCTTCAGCCTAGCCCAGGAGCCCAGGGTCTCTGCCTCTCAAAGCTTCAGGACAACCGGCACAAGCCACTTCTCTCTGAGGCAGGGGGAAAAGCCCCAGCTAGCAACAAGGAAACTGATTTTCTTACAGGGCTGATAAGCTGTCTTCAAAACCACTCTCTTTTGATTTTAAAACGGATCGTTCTGAAAGAGGACAGTTATTAGGCATAAATGTTCTTGTACATCCATAGTAAAAATATCTACCTCATTTCTTTAGAATCACACCGCACGTGTCTTCCTTAATAATTTCCTGAAACAGCCATTAGAGGAAAAATCACACTTGGGGTGCTTGCTATAACACACAGGCACACCCCTTTAACAGAGTGACATTTGGGATCTGCAACTCAGGTAGAGAGCCATTTGATTTTGTTTGCCTGTAAAAGCTTTTTGCTTTTTGAGCTTGATCACAATTCAGCCAAAATCTTTGAAGCGTTTTTTGTTTTGTTTTGTTTTTTTTTAACATTACAAAGTTAGAGACTTGGGGAGAGATCAAAGGACAGAATATTCAGTGGAAGGGAAGGTGGGTTCTTACCTTTGGAAAGGAAGGCTTCCTTCGAGTTGCTTCTGAGTCTCCAAAATGAGGTGACAAAAGCTGACCAAGGAAGCAGCGTCTCATTGAGACAGGTGGACAGTTAGAATTCCGTAACTGCACCTGCTGTGATGAAGAGTCGTGGGAAAGAAAGAGAAGAAGCTAGATGGCCCGAGTCAATATTTCTAAAAGCCAGTGACAGATGATAAATCTTCTCAGTCGTCCCCTCAAAATGCTTGTCCAAATACACAAGTAAATAAATAATACTCCAAACCTCATGTCCTGGTCATCACCTCTGCTTTGCTGTAAGTTCAGTGAGAACTTACTTTGTTGTAAGTTCAATGAGAAAATTCTGAAGGAATAAATAGGTACTTTATACAGTAGATTCTGTTAGTGGTAATACAGTATATAAAAAATTTATGGCATTATTGTTCTATTATTCTATTTATTTGGCTTTATATGGAAGAGTTAAAAGGTGCCAGGTGATGAACTGTGCTGTTTACGGTGACATAAATAATACTTGGTCATATGCCCCTCAGACGACGTTTCTCTGGGAAAAATCAAATTAGATTTTTGACTTACAGCATGCCTTCAAAGAAGGTAACCCGGGAAAGTGTTTGAGGTCTACTTTATTTATGGATGACAGTATGGTTCCAAATCATATTAGATTGTAAATCTTCATTTTGTTGAACAAGAGCACATTATTATTAATGTTTATTTATGCTCTGACATTTCTCCTTCTGGTCCTTAGTTCATGCCTTTTAAAAAACCTAGTTGAATGTGTATTGCATTTACAATTTGATATCCTGTTGGTTTTTTTCCATTGAATGTCATACTGAGCATTTTTCCTGTCTTTTAAGGCACATAATTTAAAACTACATAATTTTAGATTCTAGCATTCCCTCACTTGTTTTTTCCCCTAATTGTTTAGCATATTGGCTGCCTTAAGTTATTTTAAGTAATGCTGTAATGAACATCTTTACATGTACATATAATATACATATGTATGTATCTTTATCCATATTTCTGCCTCGAGTAGATTACCAATCACACAACCATACATCAGAGTGTGATTGCACTGAAGACTTGTTAAAGCCTTGGTGCTTTTCTTATTGAGCTGAGTGAGCCCTTTAAGTCTCCTAACTGGGGCATAAACCTGGGGTTACCTCATTTTGGTTGATAGGCACATTATATATCTAGTCCTTAAACAACCTTTGCACAGCTATCCATTCCACTACCAAAAGCAAGTCAGCCCACATCCCATTCTGTCTTGGTATAACCTCCTATACGCCTCAAGAAGCTGGGAAGTCAGATTCTCAAGCTTGTTGGCAGTTATCAGTATTGTCCGTCAGTACTCAGTAGGATTCAGATGAGAGGCCTCAGTAGAGAATGCAGAGTGCAGGTGCTCTGACCCCTACTACACGACTGGCTCAGGTTTCTGGGGGCTTCCCGGGTAAGCAGAGTGCTACTCAGATCTAAGTGCATTTTTAAGTGGTATTTACTAGACCCTATAGGAATCTGACCCTAAAAAAAGACACATGCTTTCACCTACTGCCCTCCAACGCTGACCCAGTTTTTATGGTTTTCTTCTCAAATGATTTCCTGTGTTTGACTCCTTTAGGACTCTAATAATTTTCTGTGAAACCTTTCCAACTACAAGTGGGTGTTCTAAATCATGATGAAATTTTCTTATGGAGGCAAGATAACCATACATTTTTATATTCATTCATTAAATATAAAAATATATAAACAAAACCTATTTCAGCTTTAGTGGTATCCAGAGGATACCAGAGGTATCCATTAGGAATTCTTGTCAATAGATCAGCTTTGGCAGGTAAAAGCACAAATCACGAAGCAGCCAAAAAATTTTTTTAAAAAGGACCCTTAACCAATATCATTAAACACATACTAGCGAGCATTTTAAAGGAGTGGGTTTCTAAGCTAGTATTACAGTCTTATGCACTCTTCCAGCTTTACCTAAACTGTAATCAGAGGTAGACCTGATATTTATGTGACATTTGTAATGTCTATAGTCATCATTTTAAAGTCGCAGTAGTAGAGATGTGAACTTCTTGCCATTCTGTTTGTGGAGGTCGTGGGAGAAAAACTGGCTCCCAGATGAAGCACAGCAAAGCAAATCTCGTGTGTGTGTGTGTGTGTGTGTGTGTAAGCTCCACATGCAGGGCTTGCAAACCACCATTAGCATAGTGGCATGTAGGGCTTTTCCATCTCATGTACCATGACAGCATAGCCAGGTGTCTCTTTGACCTCTGGAGAGGAAATGTGTTTGCCTACCAGCACCTGCAAACTCTGTTAAATTCAGTGGGTTCCTTTATGTTTGTATTTTAGGTTATTCTCCTTCTCCACCTCCTACATCTTATAGGATCACGTTTCTTATTCTGTGATAGACTGTTGTATGAAATAGGTGGGAAATCAGACCATTTTGGAGGAGGGGGACAGGTATCACTTTTGCCATGGCAAACAGCACACTTGGAGATAATAATTTCTGCTCAAGCCTTAAATGTATAAAATGACATAATGGAAAATGCCTTGGGGGTAGGATAAGAAATGGAACACCTTCTGCAAATCATTGTACAATTAGTCCATTGTTCTGTACTTTAGGGGAAAAAAAACTTCCTGGCAGTGAAAAAAAAAAGTATTTGAGAAGGTATATTGAAAAAGCATTTGTGCAGCTTAAGTTTGAGAAAGAAATGCCGAGAATTCAAAACTCTGTCAGGCTGCCTTTTTTTTTTTTTTACCTTTTTAAAAAACCTTTAATTTAGGGAAAAATAAGTTATCATAACAACATTAGCATGTGGTCCGGCTACCTCGTGCATTCTATAGGTTATATGGAAGCTGAATGTCCTTCAGGACCACCTGACATTTCCTGCCTGGGGTTGCAAAGAGAACTGTCCCCTCTGATGAGAGATGGGGGAAGGGTTCTGACTGCATGTAAAGTATTCCCATGCTCTGTGGAGGAGAGAAAAAAACCAACATACATAGAATTAAGTTCTGAGCAGCAAGGTACCAAGAGTTGTTTAATATTGAGGAGAACAGTTTCTTGATCCTGGATGGATCATGGAATATTTGAAGGGAGAAAAGGATAGAGAACGTTCTAGCCATGGAGTGAGAGGTGGGAGACTTGGAATTTATGATAAAGAGGGGATTGGCTGATGTACTGGGGAGTACACATAGAGAGGCTGTTCTGACCAGAAGAGTCACGTTAGCAGGACAGACGGGGTTTGCAGAGAAGGAGCTGAGGGGGGCTCTGAAAGCCAGGCTGAGGGGTTTGAATGGAGATGGTTCTGGTGAAACCACAGGAAGGTTTCCTTGGATGTGTCCAGGTCTTCCTTCAGCTCTGGTCCTTGGTTCTTAGGAGGCGTTGCGGGCAGGGGGAGGATAAAGGAGGTGAGATAGGAATATTAAGCCACGTGAGCCTTTATTTTTGAAACCAAGTAAAGTTATTGTCATTTTACAGGTATTGGTCCTGAGTTTGAGAACATTCAGCTGTCTCTTTTATTGAGCATAGATAACTCTGCACTTCGTCTCCTTCATAGGTTCTAGAATATGTTGTGGGAACAGGACATCAGCCCAAGATTGTTTGAGCCGTTCTGTCCCTGATGGAAAGAGCTTCACCACACCCTCAGTGCAAACTGCTTCTTTCCTACTTCTCGAGTAGCGCAGATGAAACTATGTCCATCACAGGTGTACACAGCAAAGACATACTTGTAATCCGTCAACAGGAAAATGACACCATCTGTTGGCAAGGTAGCAAATGACACTGAAGGTGTCGCTGAGGGCCAGGTGTTAAATCCAAACTTACAGAGAGGTCGGACTGTCGCTAGGGCATAAAGAAGGCTAATTATAAGCAGAAAGATGAATATCTGTAAATTCCTCAATTGCCCTTCAGATATTCATTGACAGACTGGTGAGATGTTTGTGTATTTAAGTCTCAGAATGGGAGAAAGAAAAACAGACCAGAGATTGTGGCCCTGTGTCAAAGGTGACAGCAAATGAAGTGGGTTTTTTCATATTCTGTATGGTATAATTTATGGTGGTACAGTCACATTTCTCAGCCTCAAATGGGAGGTAGGGGTGGCTGAGGGTAAGAGAACACCTTGGTTCTTGCCACAATAATCTTTAAAATCCAGCTTCCTTTCAAAGTGCAGTCTTCTTATACCTCGTGGGTTGGCCCCTCGTTTTAGTATTCATGAGGCCTGTGTGTGCATTAAAAAATAAAACTAAATACTGACCCAGTATCACAGAAAAGCTCACCCATCCCTTTGACAGGATTTTCGGTTAATTTATGCAGGCCCCTTTGCACTTCAGCATTTTCCCCACTGGTTGCTAGGCAACCATTTGAGTTACTGCGCATGCCTTTTTTATGATAACTGTCATTATGATTATTTTTTAATTATACGACTGGGACTATAGATTAAAACAGCATATTGTCACTCATTCTCTGCTGCTGCTTCTAGCATTCTCACACGCTCCTAGGATTACCTTCCAAAATTTACATGGCAGTGATTTATTTTTATTTTTTTTCATGTATTTCTGGCTTCACAAAAGAAGTGGAGATGGCATTGTAAGGGAAGTGAGATTTTTGTGAAAAATGACTATACCATATCTCCCAAGCTGTTATTGATCTAGATAGGCTGAGTCAGAAAATAGGATCCTGAGCCTAAATTATATCTTGTTCCTTTGACTGTGTCTGCTTCTAACATTAAGTAATGTTAAATGCTTATATTGTATTATAGTCTGTTTCTCAAAATTACAAAATGTGAAGCATTTGTTGCTGTTAAATGTGCTTTCAAATAAAGTTACCATGAATTGGGGGGGGGGGTCAGGGGGAGGGTACAGCACTGATCCCAGGCGCATGAGGCAGCCACACTTGCTAAATATGTTTGTTCTTTTCTGCACAAATTACTTCATACACACAAAATGGAGTTAGGCAAGATGAAGGGGTTTCTCTGGCAAATAATAATAAAGGTACGTGTGGTTCACAGTGTGTAAAAATGCTCTCAAAGGAATAAGACTGCGAAGATAAGACAGCCCTAGTACATACAAAAGCTTTTCATTTGAATTTCCAGAGTATGTTCTAACATACTATCTTCTGAATATACAGTGAATTTGAAAACAAAGGGGTATGGAAAGAAAGTCAGTGTATTTTTTTTTTAAACCAATTCAATTTTTACTCATTTAGAAATGGAATTTTTGGTGGAATGGGATATTTTAAATATTTGTATCATACTGAAGAGATTCACTCTGTGGATTTCCCATACATATAGAAGTGGAGACCTACTGGTATTTTCGTGTGATTTTGAAGTCAGCACCAGGGACATTAATGTCTCATAGAGTTAGCGGTAGGATTTTCTTTGATCTAAAGAGCCCCATGTTTCTATGCATGGGATGCCATTTGCTTTCGTCTCAGTGGTGCATGATGTGTTATGTTTTTTTGTGTTTCCCCCACCCTACAGTTCAGGGCGACAGCTCAGTGAAGTCTTCATTCAGTTACCTTCAAGAAAAGAATTACCAGAATATTATGAATTAATTAGGAAACCAGTGGATTTCAAAAAAATAAAGGTACATCTTTTGTTTACAAACGTTTATTTCTTAAAGTAAATAAAACAAATGTAAATAGGTTGAAAAAAATCATAATTATTAGCACTTGACAGTGGTGACCTGTCTTACTGCCACTGACACTCACTAGGGCTTGGCATAAGTTCAGGATGTTCTTGTGCCTTTAGATGTATGTTATTTAATCATCATATTGAGAGCTCATATTGATTATATTGCATTTTATTTAAGAAGTCTCAGATTGCTCCCATGATCCCAGTGCTCTTACAGGTTCCCATCATATGCTCCTCACTGCCCCTTGTAACAGAGAAGGCAATGGCAAGCCACTCCAGTACTCTTGCCTGGAAAATCCCATGGATGGAGGAGCCTGGTGGGCTGCAGTCCGTGGGGTTGCTAAGGGTCGGACACGACTGAGCGACTTCACTTTCACACATTGGAGAAGGAAATGGCAACCCACTCCAGTGTTCTTGCCTGGAGAATCCCAGGGACGGGGGAGCCTGGTGGGCTTCCGTCTATGGGGTCGCACAGAGTCGGACACGACTGAAGTTACTTAGCAGCAGCAGCCCCTTGTAAGGAGTATGAGTGAGAGGGTGGTCTCTGTGGATGGCGCCCCCTGGAGTTGTGTAGCCCCACCTTTCTGGCAGGACTGTCTACTGGAAAGACAAAGGGAAGATCAGGCTTTGTTAACCAAGTATTGATTGCTGTATTTCTACCTCCACCCTCCCCTATCCCTGCGCCCCAACCCCCTCTGTTTTATCCAAAATTTCCATCAGGAAAGAATTCGTAATCATAAGTACCGGAGCCTGGGTGACCTGGAGAAAGACGTCATGCTCCTCTGTCACAATGCTCAGACATTCAACTTGGAGGGATCCCAGGTGAGACACGTTTAACCTTAAACATGCCTGTTGTTTTAAGTAAAATATTTTCATTTGCTACCATCGCTCCTATCCTGGCAGAAGGAAAGGAAAAATAAAAGCCTATCTTTCTGTGCTACTTACCTATGTAAGTCAATCGAGGCTTTGGCATTTTTAAATTAATGCCAGCTCCTTTGTACCGTATCCATGCTAGTTCCTACTTGTGCTTCCCTTTTAAGGCCTGGCTTTTAACCAGAGGAGGAATTTAAGTTAATAACTTAAATATAATGCCTAAAAGCTAGAGGTACAATCTCTGCTTTTATAGAAATGGTGTATTTGGTTATATTTACCTTGGGTTTTCTGATTGTAACTTTGCCTAGGGAGCTGAAACTGCTATTTTGTTTTAAAACAAAAATTATATAGCAAAAACAACCATCACCTCTAATTGTTACAAAAAACGCTTTTTATCAGGTCAGCTGCAATTCTCTTTCTTTCTCTGCAGTTAGTGGGTGTAAGAGTCTGTAAGTAAGTGATTCTATTAAAATAACTAAGTAGGTGGAGGACACTCTCGCTTTAATTACACCTCAATTCCACTCACCTTGTGTAGGAACTCTC
This sequence comes from Moschus berezovskii, assembly GCF_049115385.1. NCBI lineage: Eukaryota > Metazoa > Chordata > Mammalia > Artiodactyla > Moschidae > Moschus > Moschus berezovskii. The sequence continues at coordinate 49,448,836 of NC_142466.1, read as the reverse complement.
CTTTTCCCATCTATGTTCTCATACTCAGGAAGCAGAAGGAAGGCAGGTCAGGGTGTCTGCCAACCAATGCAGTGTTAAACCACCATCAGATTCCGTAGGCCTCTGTCCTGATTGGGCTTTTTAATCCTCATGTCAGTTCTAGTCACTAAACTGGAGAACGTGGGACTCCTCAGAATGTGCCTTGAACAGACTATATACCTTTCCAGTTAACGGGACTTAATATTAGTGTTATTTTGACCAAAACAATAGGTCTTTCAAGCATGCCTTCTTCAAAGAAATTTAAGGTGAAAACTAGGACACAGTTAAGTCCAAGAGTCCATACGGGAGGGTTTTGTGAATGACCACTTACGGTTTGTGGGTGGACTGGAGGTTCTTTACAGGACTGTGGCTACATTGTGATATTCACCCTGTCTCACCACCCCCAGTTTGCCACACTGCCTCACCCCTGACCTGGGGTGATAAATGGCCTCTTGATTGGCTTCCCTCCCAGGCCCACCTGGATGTTGGTTTATCTTTCTCTAAGCACCTTCTTTGGAGAAGGAAATGGCAACTCACTCCAGTGTTCTTGCCTGGAGAATCCCAGGGACGGGGGATCCTGGTGGGCTACCATCTATGGGGTCACACAGAGTCGGACACGACTGAAGTGACTTAGAAGCAGCAGCAAGCACCTTCTTATTCTGTCCATCTACTTCCCACCAAGTTTTGAGCTTCCCCACGTACTATTAAAATGTAGAATGAATTTAGTCGCCATCATCTGCTTTCTGAGGTTATATCCTCCCTCTTTGGCCTTATCTCCTGCTGTTCCTCAACCTAAACAGTTCATAGTCCAATAAGACAGGTCCCGTAAACACCCACTTCCCCAGATACACATGCAGTTGTAGGAAAGAATATAAATACAGAGTGCCTTGATAGTAACATCTTGCATAACAGTCATCCCATGTCATAACCAGGAAATTGACGATGGCTCCATCCCAGACATAGCTTTGTGATTCTTGCCTCCCCACCTTTTCCTTTGCTCCCCTTTCCTAAAAACCACTTTCTGACCCCTGATAGGATCATCCTCACCTTTAAGATCAAGCTACACTGTAGTGTCTCTGGTGAAATTCTGCCCCAGTGGCCCCATCCCAGCATGTCTTCTTTACCATTTTTAAGTGTACAGCTCAGCAGCATGAAGGGTATGTTCATTGTTGTGCAACAGACCTCCAGAACTTTTTCACCTTGTAAAAGTGAAACTCTGTAATCTTTCCACCAAACGCTGTTCTACCTTCTCTATTGAACTTGACTATTCTAGACAGCTCATAAGGGAATCACACAATATTTGTCTGTGAGTGGCTTATTATTTCACCTAGCATCGTGTCCTCAAAGTTCATCCATGTTGTATATAGCATGTAACAGGATTTCTTTCTTTTTTAAGGCTGAATAATATTCCACCATATGGATAGACCTCATTTTGTTTATCCATACCTCTTTGGATGAAAATTTGGTTTGCTTCTACCTCTTGGCTACAGTGAATAGTGCTGTATAGCTGGAATGGGCTTGCTGCATCACATGGTACTTCTGTTTTCAGTTTTTTGAGGAAAAGGACCATTTTTGAACTTTAGAGTTCGCTCAGCAACCACATAGGGCTATGCTAACATATGTGCATACACTAGAAATAAAGCATTTATTGCAATACTGTTGGCTGGCACAGATAAAGTCAGTAATAAATAATGGTTTTTCATTTTTGTTAGGAGAATTGCACCTTTAAAAAAAAGTTGCTATACCACAGTACTTGATGGAACAATTTAAATAAGAAATATAGTTTGATTTTATTATTTTTTCCTTCTTGTTTTATTGAGATTTTTGTGACCTAAGGCACTGTGTAAGTTTACAGTGTACAATTTTACTTACATAAATCATGAAATGATTGCCACAGTAAGTTTAGTGAATATCTATCATCTCATATAGATATAAAATCAAAGAAATAGAAAAAAAATTTTTTTTCCTTGTAATGAGAACTTAGATTTACTCTCTTAACAACATTCATGTATAGCGTACAGCAGTACTGATTATATTTACCATATTGTACCTTACATCCCTCTGTTTGTCTTATAACTGGAGGTTTGTATCTTTTGACTGCCTTTATCCAATTCTATCTTCCACTACCCCCTGCCTCTGGTAACCACAAATTTGATCTCTTAAGAAATAAGAGTTTTTAAACACTAGTCTTGCTGTCAAAAATGAGAGGACATCTTATTGAACCACGCTTCCCTCTCAAGCATGTGCGCGCACACAGACACTGAAATTAATTCAGCTGTATGTGGACTTTTCCTGTAAGAACATCTCTGTAGATCTGAGTTTGGTGTTTTCCTGTTGGGTGTCAGAGCTGTGGGCACAGGAAAGAAAAGAGCACGCTGCGTTTGTGAATCTCAGGCCCTCAGACTGGGGTTTTTAACAGTTGCTATTTTGACCCTTTAGATCTATGAAGACTCCATCGTCTTACAGTCAGTGTTTAAGAGCGCTCGGCAGAAAATTGCCAAAGAGGAAGAGAGTGAGGACGAAAGCAATGAAGAGGAGGAAGAGGAAGATGAAGAAGAGTCAGAGTCCGAGGGTGAGTCCATGTGGTTTCTCCACTTCTTTGGGCCCTGGCCACCTGCATCGTTTCTCCAGATGCTGACAGGGCAGATGTGAGAGTCGGGCAGATCTGGATTTAGGCCTTGGTCTTCTGTGGCCTTTCTGGGCAACCCTGACAGTGGACTTAACCTTGCTGGAGCTCAGTTCCTCCTGTGTAAAACTGAGGTTCTAGATACGCCTCCAGCCATGCACAGAGCTTACCACGTGGCCAGGCTCACAGCACATACTGAATGTTGCCTTTGGAAATGAGTGTAATAGACATTATCTACCAGCGTGGCTGTTAATACCACCTTGCTGTTACCCAGCACGGTGTTCTCTAAACTGGGTGATTGCTGGGTTCCACCCCTGAGTTTCTGATTCAGTTGCCTGCAGTGGGATCTGAGAGTCTAGTGTTTCTACCAGGGGCACAGGGGATGCATCCAGCACCACACTTTGAGAAATCACCACCTTGACTGTCAGACTGTGGTGCATTTTGTCCTTCGTGGATCAGATACTGAGCCTGTCTTTTAAGTTTTGATATTTTATTCATCATGGGTTTTTTTTTTTTTTTTACCATGAATTTTGAGCTTTTAAAACATTGCATCGACTGGTATTGATCTTGCTTACTGAATTTTGGAGTCCTCTCTAGTTTTTCACCCAAGGCAAGAATCTCCCTAGTTTTAATCTAGTCCCAGTTTCAAAGGTTAAGGCTGCCTTGAAAATGTCTAAAATTTCTTCTTACCTAATTATGTTTTCACCACATACTTCCAATCAGAGTAATTATAGTCTTCTAGATAAAACAGTATTCAGTTCAGTTGCTCAAAACAGTATAGGTACACTTAAAAAATTTTTTTATTAGATACATGCTTAGTACAGACAACTTGGAATTTTACAAATTTTCTTTTCCTAAAAATATTTTCCATCACCCAATATACATTTAACGCCAGTTGTCTTCCAGTTTTTTTCTACACATAAATATTTTATTTATAGAAGTATCACACACTGTTTTGTAGCATGATTTTTCTATTAGGAACATTTTTCCCACAGCAAAGAGGTTTTTTTTATACAGCCATACATACTAACATCCATTAATGAATGTACCAACAGAGAGTGATCTCACTCTAAACAATGCTGTCTGAACATTCTTATCCATAAATCATTGCACACATTTTAAAAACACATCTGATGCCTGCGTCTTGCCACAGAGAATGGAGCTGACATCTTTGTCGGCAGTGTGCATAAGTGTTTCCCCACACCCGCATCTGCTCTCAGGATTATTCCCTTTAGTGATTCTGCCTTTTAAGTATTAGTTTAACCTTTTTCAGTTTCATCTGGTTACTCCCTAGTTTTTATATCTTAGCATTTGATGATTAAGTCTACATAATTTATTCTAGCTAAACATTTCTATATTTTAGAGCCAGATTGCTAATCTGTTTTCAAATCGCTCCCTTCCTATCCCAGCCATCAGTTGACTTTTTCCCTAACCTCTCCTGAGACTTAGTGTATTAACTTTCTATGGCAACTCTTAACAAATGACCGCAAACTTAGTGCCGCAGTACAACTTACATTTACCGTCTCACAGTTCTGTAGGTCACAAGTTTACTGTGGGTCTCTCTGGGCCAAAATCAAGGTGTTAGCAGCCTGCCTTCCTTTGGAGGGGTTCCAGGGGAGAATCCATTTCCTTGTGTCTCCTTCTCATGTTGCATCTCTTTGACCCTCTCTTCTGCCTCCATGGTCTTCTTTTTGTTGCTGAGGTGTAACTGATATATTAGGTTCAAATATACAGCATAATGATGCCATATTTGTGTATATTTTGAAATGATCACAGTAAATCTACTTGACATCCATCACCACATAGTTAGGAAAAATAATTTTTTTTCATGACAGGAACTTTGAAGATTTACTCTTAGCACATTTCAAATATGCAATACAATATTCATTATAGTCACCCTGCTTACCTTAAACCCCATGACTTATTTATAACTGGAGATGTACACCTTTTGATTCCCTTCAGCCAATTCCCACCCCACCTCTGCAACCACACCTGTTTAGTTTTTAATCTCACATATAAGTGCAATTGTACAGTCTCTTTTGCTCATTTATTTAGTGTAATGCCCTCATGGTTCATCCACCTTGTCACAAATGTCCTTCTTTAAAATTTTATTTTATATTGCAGTACAGTTGACTTACCATGCTGTGCTAGTTCCGGGTGCACAGAAACGTGACTCAGTTACACATATACATGTATCCATTATTGTTCAGATTCTTTCCCCACATAGGTTATTACTCAGTTCTGCTTAATCTACTGCTAGTCTTCTCGGGGGTTCCCTCGTGCCCAAGTTATTTTTGCTGCTGTTAAGGTTCTTTAAGTTTTGACATTTTAATTATAGTATGTCTCAGTGTGCGTCTCTTTGGGTTTTCCCTTATTTGGGGCTCCCTGGATCCGGACCCCGCTCTGGGGATCTGGACCCAGCTGCGGGTCACTGCACCAGGGACAGGTTTTTCTGTGAGCCTGTGTCTCAGCATCTTCGCTCCTCGTGCCTGCTTCAGTGTGGGATTTTCCTCATTTGCCCAGTGTGGGGGTGTCACTCAGCTAGTTTCTGCATCTTTTTCAGAGGCAGTTGTCCCATTTGTAGCTTACATTCAGTGTGTCTGTGGGAGGAGGCGAGTTAAGCATCTCCCCGTGTCATCATCTTGAACCAGGAGCTCCTCTTCTTCCACGTTGAAGGACCTGTGACTAGATTGAGCCTACCTGGGTCATCTAGGGTAATCTCCCCATCCCAAGGGATTATGGCATGCTCCCTGTTGCAGTGCAAAGTAAACGTATTGACAGGGTCTGAGGATTAGGACATGGACATCTCTGGGAGGCCATCATTATTCTGCCTAGCACCCCGGTTAATTAGAATTTGTCACAGGTCTATGTGGTGGTAACGTAAAGCCTTAGAATGCTGTTTAAAGGGCCCGTTTATTAGCCTAGTTGCCCATGGCAGCCTTTTAGGTGTGGGTTTTGTGGAGGAACACAATCCACTGACTCACAGAGCCTGATGGCTTTCCAGTGCCCACCACTCCCATGAGTATTTAGATTGTGTTCTTGAGCATGTATTTTCTTGCCTTTACCGCCAGTCTTCTGTCTTTTCCTGACTTCCATGGATTTCCTGTACTCCTGTGTCAGGAAGAACTACTCCTGTATAGGTAAAGGTAGTACACTTTTTCTTTCCAAATTACTATTTTTTGAATTTAAAGGCCTTCACATCTTATACACATTCAATTAATACGTAGACCTTCTCATCCCCAGTCTCTTCTTCTTGTCCTAAATTACTCTACCCAAAGCAACATATCCCCGCCTTATAGCTCTTTAAGCAGCAGACATGTGGGTATGGTAGATGGAAGAAGCCTGGACTAGAAATACAGTTTTGTGCACTAAGATTTGCCAGCTTCTGCCCTATTTGGGATGGGGGGAGGGCATATGTTGTCCCTACACTTCAGAACAGCTCTGTCTCATCTTTTTTGTCAGCCTGCACCTCCATGGAAGACTTAATCTCTGGAAATGTTCAGTGGGTCCCTCCCCCTTCACAGAAGTCTGAAAAGTTCTCATCTCTGAGATTCCTTCCAGAGCTGATTCTCCCTCCATGACAATTATCTATTTCTAGGTGCCTTGAGACCCACCAGACATGATATTCCAACAAAACAGATTTGAATGAGAGACATTCATTCTCAGTCACTTCATCATCCATTCCTAAAAATGCTATTCTAGGGACGCCTGTCCCAGAACAATGCCAGGGGACAGATTTTCTGTGTACCTTGGGATGTACACCTGTAATTGTGGTATAACACTTTGACCTCTTTCTCTCAAGTGTTTTTATTTCTATCCTCAGAACAGTCCTGTGAAAGTGGAAATGGGTGCCATCTTTCTGTATGTGTTTATACTTATATTCTTTATATTCTCTGTATACAGAATTATATGGAATTTTATGTCATCTATCTATAGAGATTCATACACACACACAGGGATGAATATATTTGCAAACAGGGATGTATACTATTTTTTCTGGAAATAATCACCAGAAAGAAAACAGTAGGAAGAGAGTCTAGAAAAGAGGGGAAAAAAGCTTTCAAATTCATTTGTTTTTACTTTCTATTTTGTACCTTGCTGTGCTGTTAACTTTTTAAGTCAACTGGAGTTATTTAAACAGTAAAATCATTGGTTTTTTTTTTTTTAAACACTTTTACACTTACATACACTTTTTAACGTCAAAGTTCTCTTTTAAAAACGCCCATACCCCTCCATGCAGTCGGTAAGGCAGCTTTCACCATCCTGGTTATTAGGAAGATCCCTGTTCAGCCATCAAGGGACCTGGAAAATGACCCAGCCCACCTTCCCTCTGGGACCCCATTCCGTCTAGTTGCCTGTTTAGGGTGACTATGTAACTTATCATGCAAAACCAAGCCACATTTGCAAGTGAAAGGGTGCTAACTATAATTGGATCAGCCACTGGAGAACTGGCATGAATCAAGGACATTCTGGGCACTCTGGGATGTTGGCTCTGTCATCTGTAGGCTGGGATCATTTTACTATTTGTAAAAAGATTCCCCTGTGATTCCTCATTGCTGCCTGTTTTGGTTTTATTGCAGCGAAATCTGTTAAGGTGAAAATCAAGCTCAATAAAAAGGATGAGAAAGGCCGGGACAAAGGAAAAGGCAAGAAAAGGCCAAACCGAGGAAAAGCCAAGCCTGTGGTGAGCGATTTTGACAGTGATGAAGAGCAGGATGAAAATGTGAGTATGGCTGTCTTCGCTGAAGTTGGGAAGCCCTCCCCACCTCTGTTTCCCTCTCATACACCCATGCCCCTTCCACCCTCTATGCTTTATTACTTAGAAATGAAAATGTAAAGATTTGGTGAGATTTCATTATTGAGGGATGTGAACTGAGCTGCGTGATTTATAACAAAGAATTTGGGGCTTTGTTTATTGTCTTTTTAATAGCCTTCAAAGATGAAAAACTGCTAAATCAAGCTCCCTCTTTCCCTTTATCTTCCCAGGGCCTACTTACAAATAGAGTTTTCTGCATGGCCGGTTAATATTTTACAGCCATACCAGCCAGCATACCTAGTATACAGTGGTATACAGAGGAAATAACCATTACATGGGAGGCTGAGAAAAAGTGATAGGATGTCAGAGTTTGGGATCTGAGTTGCTACGTCAGGTGCCATACAAAGAAGTCAGATGAATTTTACATACCTAGAGGTGTTATTTTTAAAATTTGAAAAATTCAGGGCACATTGATGGAGTCAGGTCCTGACATAAGGACCTTCTCATATGGTACCATACTTAATGCTTAGAATAATCCTAAGATAGATGTCACTTTCACCTTACTACAGAAATCAGTGCTTATTTATGTTGTGTGTGTTTTGCTGCAGGTCATGTAAGTAAACAGCAGAGGCTGATTTCAGACCCAAAGAGCATAGCTCGGTCTGGTGCGCTGTCCTTGACTCTGTGGGCAGCCCAGGTAGCTTCCAATACAGTGCCTTCTGAAGGGCCCTCCATTTCATTCACTTTCCAGAGGACTTCCAAGTTCCCCTTCTTTTGCTTTCTGGAAAGTTAATTTTCCATGTTCAAATGTATGCAGTTTGATTTTCTTTCAACATATTTGCCATTAAGGTCTGTTGAGAAAAATTTAGCATTCTTATCCCATCCCACCCCACCCAGCCTGAACCCTCGACACAAGCATTTTCAAATACATTTAAAATCCTAAAATCAAATGCACAATACTTTATTCTCCCTTGCAATGTGTGCATGCTCAGTTGTGTCTGACTCTTTGCAATCCCTGCTGTCCATGGGATTTTCCAGGCAAGAATACTGCAGCGGGTTGCCATTTCCTCCTCCAAGAGATCATCCCGACCCAGTGATTGAACCCACATCTCTTGCATTGGTAGGTGGATTCCTTACCACTGCACCACCTGGGAAGTCCATGGATTTTCTAAAAATAGTGCTCAAAATAGAAATCATTAGCCATGAACTTCCCCAGTGGTCCAGTGGTTGGGAATCTACCTGCCAATGCAGGAGACACAGGTTCAGTCCCTGCTCCGGGAGGATTCTACATGCCATGGTACAGGTAAGCCCACGTTCCACAACTGCTGAGCCCGCACTCTAGAGCCGCAGCTAGAGAAAGCCCTTGCACAGCAGCAAAGATCCAGCACAGCCATAAAGAAATCATAAGCCATGAAGTTTTCATACCCAACTGCAAGATGGCCAGATGGCCAGCACTGCTTTGGGGTTTCCAAGTAGGAGCTCCCCTTTTCAGCACAGAGACTGTTGATGCCTCTTTACTAGCAGGGTTAACTGTTTACACATTGTCATTTCTTTTCCACATTGCCTCTTGATGGCTTATTGTCTTTCTCGCCTACATTTACTTTTAGGAACAATCAGAAGCCAGTGGGACTGATGATGAGTGATCACTACGGACATTTTTTTCTTGGAAGAACTGAACTCCTTCTTCCCCTCTCTCGTCTCTACCCAGTGAGTTCATTTCTCTTATGGGCACTGGGTCGTTTCTATATCATTATCATCTATAAACTAGCTTTAGAATAGTGCCAGACAAACATATGATATCATGGTGTAAAAAAACACACATGCATACACAAACCTTTGTAACATATTGTGACCAAATGGGCCTCAAAGATTAAAACAAACAAAAAAGCTTTTGATGGAAAAAATGTGGGGTGGATGGTATATTTCTATGGGTGGGTCTAATTTGGTAACAGTTTGATTGTGCCTGGTTTTATCACCTGTTCAAATGAGAAGATTTTTGTCTTTTTGTAGCACTGATAACCAGGAGAAGCCATTAAAAGCCACTGGTTATTTTATTTTTCATCAGGCAATTTTCAAGGTTTTTATTTGTTTGGTATTGTTTTTTTTTTACACTGTGGTACATATAAGCAACTTTAATAGGTGATAAATGTACAGTAGTTAGACTTCACCTACATAAACATTTTTCCATTTTATGCTCTATGATCTGAAAAAAAAATGCTTTTTGAATTGTATAAGATTTATGTCTACTGTAAACATTGCTTAATTTTTTCGCTCTTGATTTTAAAAAAGTTTTGTTGAAATTGCTATTGAATATTGCAATCTATATAGTGTAATGGATGGCTTCTTTTGTCAACCTTATCTCCTATGTTACCAACGTGTATCGTCTCCTTCTCCCTAAAGTGTACTTAATCTTTGCTTTCTTTGCACAATGTCTTTGGTTGCAAGTCATAAGCCTGAGGCAAATAAAATTCCAGTAATTTCCAAGAATGTGGTGTTGGTGCTTTCCTAATAAAGATATAACTGAGCTCAACAAACACTGCCTCTGGTTTTTGAGTTCTGGGAGATTAAAACCCTGGCGCCTGAGTAAGAGTATCCCCTAGAATGAATCAGGCGTGTTGCAAGGGAGAGTTTATTGCTTTTGTGACTTTAAACTTACATAACAGGACTGATGATGCCATGGACCGAGTCACACTAAGCCCCTGCTCAACCTTTTCTAGTGGTTTAACTTCTGTTTACTCACCAGAAAATCCACGGGTACACCTCAGAGATACTGCAGGTCCAGTTTTAGATCAACACAGTGAACAGCACAATAGAGTGAGTCCCAAGAGTTTTTGGCTTCCCAGTGCATGTAAAGTTCAGTTTGCACTATATTGTAGTCTTAAATGTGCAAAATAGCATTATGTCTAAAAAATAACATACATACCTTCTAACCATCATCTGAGGCTTCAGTGAATCATGGTAGTAATAATCAGATCACAGATCACCACAGCAAATAATGAGAAAGCATCAAAACCACTAAAACATGACACAGAAACATGAAGTGAGCAAATGCTATTGGAAAGTAGTACCAACAGACCTGCTGGAGGTGGGGGTTACCACAAACCTTCAATTTGCAGAAAACAGTATCTACAAAGCACAATAAAGCAAAGTGCAGTAAAATGAAGTATGGCTATCCATGGCAATATAGACTTATACCTTAGTATTTAATAAATCTATATTCATATCAATTTAGAAAGATCTGAAAAGTGCTCATTTTGAAAGACTGGTTCAGTGAACACCCCATATACCTTTCTACTAAGATTCATTAATGACTAATCTATCCCACCCCACCCCCACCCACTTGTTAACTAAACCAATGACAAGGACCAGAATGGAAGCATTTTCGTTTGTCTCTAATGCATTAGTTGGTGGAAACTTCATTTCTTAGAAATGTTTAAGGAGAACTATGGGATTCTTACGTTCATAATATGAGGAATTGACAACACATATTTCTTTGAATCTTGAAGGAAATTTGACCCACACAAAATGCAATCCTCCTGCGAAATTCCTGTCTTTCTAAATGTCCACTCAGGTCTGAATTTCCAGTTAGTCTGAGCATTGCAGAATGTGTTGGTTTCCCTTCTTGGCTGATCACAGTAGGACTGTAGACTCCCAGGAAAGAATAAACCACATTAGTTTTTCTTATTGAGATGATTTGCTATTAAAGGCACTGCTCTTCTAAAGCCATCCAAACCATTGTCTTTATGGTTTAGGATGTCTATGTGTGAAGCATGTTCTCTGATCTCTCTCCTGCTGTCTTTCTGTGTTGTTCTCCCTGGCTAGAGTAGAAAGGAAAGGCAGAAGGTGGCTCTTAGAACAGTAGTGAGCTGGCAGGGAACGTGATCATGCGTGACTAAGAGGCATCTGCACATCCGCCTATTTTTAACCTGGTCACAGCAGCCACCTTGTCTGTTTCCAGTAGCTGAGCCCAGGGGTAGGCTTCGTTCTTTCCAAAAGCAACAGTTTTCCAGGAACAGAGGAAGGAAGCTAAGAGTATCAGGCAATGTACTTGATCTTTTACTAGAATTATTTAATTATAAGAACCCTGGGAAGAAGGCATAGTTTTTATTCCCTTTCTATAAATAAGGATGATGCAAAGGAGAGACTGAATAGCTATGGCCAGTGCCCCAAAGCATAATTTGAAAGTTAAGATTTGTTTGCCTCCAAAACCCATCTTCCTTGCAGCTTCCCTACCTCCCCAGTGAGTGAAGGCTGGAACTGATCTTATTGATAAGCTCCAGGTACCCCTTTGTTTGGCAGTTGCTGATATTACCAGGCTTACAAATGAGTCCTGGCTGAGGTGTCTGGTTTCCATGACTGAGAATGGAACTTTCCTCTAAGATCTGGTTTTCTTGGCTTGGCTCCTCCACTACTTTGGTTCTTTCTCTTGGTGACCAGTCACTCCACAAGGGTTAATACCTTGTCCTTTACACACAGCTGCCATTGGATCCTAAAGGCCCCTGAGATTCTGCTGACTTGGATAGCACTAGGGCTTTCCAGGTGATTCTGATCATGCTCAAATCAAAGGAGCACTGCTAAAGCTGTCAGATTCTTAATCCCCGTTATTTCATTCCTGGGGAGCAGTACGAGGCCACAGTGGTCCTGATCCTGATTTAGATCGCTGGTACAGGCATATACATCCATCACACAATCATCATTCTGATAAAACCAATATAAATGGAAATAACTGAAAAGCCTGAATATTTCTTCTCTTTCTGACACAGCTTTTCTGTCATATAGGTTACCAGGAAGCAAGCTTCAATCGTGCTTAACTTGAACCTCATTCAGACTGATAAACTATAATACTTGGGGGAAATATTTTTGGTCTCCTTAGCAGAAAGCTGGAGACATATTCTCCCCTTATGAATAAATGTAATTCCCATGAGAATATTATAGTAAGAGTCTATCTCACTCTACAGATACGCTGTAGGAATGGCCAAGTCTATTCCTCTTCTTAAAATTTGCTAAATAAGAGCCACATCAAACCAGATAAAGTAACATTTCTGTCCTTATTCACACATTCTGTCATACATATATGAATCGCAGAGTTTCAGTCTCTATTATACTTGGGGAGAGGTCATCAAAAATGAGGCAGCGCAGGGCAAGAAATGACAACTGATATGTCTAGAACTGCTAGATCTATGTCCAGGTGAGCTCTGCTCGTCACTGGTGTGGTTTAGGACACTGAGCTTAACAGAGGGTGGAAGTGACATGTTCCTAGTGACTAAGCCCTTTATGCAAGCAAGTATCTGTATTCTGCATCATTTTCAGTAAGAATTTTCCAAAGGGATTTTCCAAGTTGAAGAAAGCAAGACAACTAAGTCAAGACTATGGGAAAACCAGCATTCCTGTTTATAAACACTGGTTTCTTATATGGGGAAGAGGGAGGGTTCAAGAAAGAGAACACATGTACACCCGGGGCGGATTCGTGTCAATATATGGCAAAACCAACCAATATATTGCTGCTGCTGCTGCTGCTGCTGCGTCACTTCAGTCGTGTCCGACTCTGTGTGACCCCATAGACGTAAGCCCACCAGGCTCCCCCATCCCTGGGATTCTCCAGGCAAGAACACTGGAGTGGGTTGCCATTTCCTTCTCCCATGTGTGAAAGTGGAAAGTGAAAAGTGAAAGTGAAGTCGCTCAGTCGTGTCCGACCCTTAGCGACCCCACGGACTGCAGCCTACCAGACTCCTCCATCCATGGGATTTTCTAGGCAAGAGTACTGGAGTGGCTTGCCATTGCCTTCTCCGAACCAATATATTAATGTAAGGTAATTTGCCTCCAATATAAAATATATATATATATATATGTATATGTATATACTAGAAAGAGGCCTCTGTCATTTTTCAAAGCATATTTTATTGAAGTGTAGTTGATTTTTTTTTAGTAGAATTTTACTTTAATATAGAATGAAAAAAAAAAACCCAAAACCCTAACAGGTTAAAACAAGTCAAACAACCATTCTACAGAGATAAAACCTTCACAAAGGTCAGCTGAAGTAATCCAGAGCTAAAACTGAATTGTGCAGATTTTCAGTGAAGTCACCAGTCACGTAACATAAATTATTTACACACTTGCAAGCCCTCTAAGAAACATGCCCCAGGAGAAGCATTAACCTTTGTTTTTCTCATGTGCCATCCTAAAGACTTGCACATTGTTATTTTTCAGATAATCTAACATTTTTAATAGAGAATGTTCTCTACCAAGTGGTAATGCTTTGGTACTATTCATATAGGATTGCTTATCCTAAAGACTTGACATTTCCCCAAGAGGAACTTTGATTCTGCTTTTTAAGTTTCATATAAATTAAAATCTGTATCAAATATCAATATGGAGGGAGGTGACACAGGATGCAACATACACAGTCAAGTTACCTCTGCATATTTAGAAATTACTCCTTCAAGATATTCGCACCAGAGAGCTGTCTGTCCTGCTCAATATTCAGTAGTACAGGTTTGAATCACCAGAACCTTGGCAAGACCTTAATATTTCAGTTATTAACAACTACCTCTAGGGGCAAGTCCATGTTTACTGAGTTATGACAAATTTATTATAATGAAGGAAAACAAGTGTAGCTAGCCATCTTAAAAAATGCCCCAACCACTGCTTCTCAAAATAGAAAGACTAAAACTACATACATTTATCAGACAACAAATCCCATCTCTGTCCCCTGAAAATTCCCCCAATTTCATTCATTAGAAGGGGATTTTTAAAAAAGACTTAAAGAGCACTTTACAGCAGAATTCAGCTTTCCTATGAAATACTCAGCATCTTCAATATTATGTACACTTCTTTTTTATCTCTTAGTAAGTTTCACTGGCTTCAGAGTTTGTGGAACTGGAGGAAAAATAGCCCATTCAAAACTATTCTACAAATCCATCTTTTGGCAGAATAGCAGGTATCCAAATTAAAAATAGGAGGGTCATTGTGTTGCTTTGTTTTCCAAAATTTAAATCGTTTTTGCTCCCCTTCTACATAAAGCTTAGTCACCACTCCTGAGTGGAGATGGGCAGAGGCTCTGGCCCCTGCTCCTCCGGCTTCTCAGCAACTGCTTTCTTATTGCTGCAGCAAGGCTTGAATAGATGTGTGTCGATGAGGACTTCCCCAAAACGGCCTTTATAGATAATGCCACAGCTTATTTTCTGTCTTTTCCAGTATGTGAGATCTAAAAAGGAAAACACTGGCGTTCTGTTGGAGCCAGAAGCCATCTCTGTATCTGAGCCATCATCTGACTGGTTACTGTAACAGGGAGACTGAGCTGGAGAGGCACTTGAGGTTGTACTGTGAGCGTCAGAATTGTGGCGTTTAAATTCCTTCTGCAGTTTACTGATCTGGTTACTTTTTATCCTGTTTCCAGATAGAGTTTTCACTTTCTCTGGTTTCAGTGTAGTCTTTAGACTGGGTCCTGCCCTTGCATCTACCACATGATTCCAGGTTTTTTTTGATCCTGCTGGCAATTTCTTCCATCTTTTCACAAGCAGGACACAGGCATTACAGATATCTCCTGAACGAGTCTCATGTAACCCAAAACAGCTCTGGAAATCCTTTTCATAGCGTTTACTGTCAGTGAATCGAGAACTGGAGGATTTAGCTCTGCAAATACAGCAGCCCTCTATGCTTCGGTACATCTTTGGCTTGTGAAAACCAAACATCTTTTCTTCTGGGCAATAGCCTTCCAAAAGCAGCTGTTCCATGCGCAATAACGTTCCCGAGGGGCACAGTGCATGCTAAGTCAACCCCCCTTCAATCGCTCCCTCCTCCTCAACTGCCTTGTCTAGAAAGATTGTCTCCTACAGTTCTGCAGTTGCTACTGCTGGCGGGGAAGGTGTAGATTCTGCTTTCCCTCTGCGCACGTGCGGCTCCCCTGTAGTTGATTTAAAATGTTGTGTTACATGTACTCCAGTGTTCATTGCAGCACTGTTTATAATAGCCAGGACATGGAAGCAACCTAGATGTCCATCTGCAGACGAATGGATAAGAAAGCTTTGGTACATACAAACAATGGAGTATTACGCAGCCATTAAAAAGAATGCATTTGAACCAGTTCTAATGAGGTGGATGAAACTAGAGCCTGTATACAGAGTGAAGTAAGCCAGAAAGAAAAACACCAATACAATATACTAACGCATATATATGGAATTTAGAAAGATGCAAATGATAACCCTGTATACAAGACAGCAAAAGAGACACAGATGTATAGAACAGTCTTTGGGACTCTGTGGGAGAGGGTGAGGGTGGGATGGTTTGGGAGAATGGCATTGAAACATGTATATTATCATATGTGAAACGAATCACCAGTTCAGGGTCGATGCATGTTACAGGATGCTCAGGGCTGGTATGCGGGGATGACCCAGAGAGAGGATAAGGGGAGGAGGGAGGGGGGTTCGGGAGGGGGAACTCATGTACACCTGGGGCGGATTCATGTCAATGTATGGCAAAACCAACCAATATAATATTGTAAAATAATTAGCCTCCAATAAAAAATAAAATAATAAAAAAATAGATAACTCATTAAAAAAACAAAATGTTGTGTTAGTTTCTACTATACAGCAAAGTGATTCATTCATACATATATATACACAGTCTTTTTCATATTTTTCTTTATGGTTTATCATAGGATTTTGAATATAGTTCCCTGTGCTGTACAGTAGGACTTTGTTATTTATCCATTCAACAGAGGCCTCTTTGTGAACTCAAGAAACTGCTGTGAAGCAGTGCTCACTGTGAGATTATAAACCTTAAAGAGACTGGACTCATAGTGCCCCACCAGAAAAATATGCATTTTAAATTGTCTTGTAAAACCTTTAAATTTCTCCTCCAAGATGATAAAATGGACATATGTCCACCATAACCAGTGAAATACAAAGAAAATTAATTTGGAATTCACCCCCACCAGGCGGTCAGCTTTAACAGCCTGATGTGATTACTTCAAACATAACACCGTCAAATGCCAGTGCCCCAGCTATCACCAATGTAACCTAGTGATAAGATGAAGTGGAACTTACTGCCTGTGGTAAGGGAACCCACTGCCTTGATTGAGCTTTGGTAGTCTGAGAAGGAAAGTCAAGGTTGGATTTTCTTGAAATCTGATTTTGGTTAAGACTGGGTAAAAACTGTGATATACAGTTTAGGACTGTGGAAGGAGTACAGTAAGGATTGGGGGGGGCGGGGAATCTAAGAGTCTTAGGGCATAACTATCCATTAACTATGTTGCTTTCTCCTGAAGCGCTGACGTGTCTTATAGGAAGCTCATGTAATAGACAATAATTATTTGCTGGGGCAAGGTTCTCCTGGAAAACTTAAATTATGCTAATGATGACAACGGAAATGTAAAGTCATGTTAATATAGACAGTAAGCTGTGCTGGGCTTCAATGTTCAGTTTGTTTCTTAAGTACCATACTATTCTCTGCAACTTGTCTTATTTTCCTCCACGTCAACAGGGATTAAACTCACTTAAAATTTTTTTCTGAGAACATTTATTTTCTTTTTTCTAATAAAATAAATATATGCACATTGTAGAAAATGTGGAAAGTAAGAAAAGTACAAAGGTACAGAAAGTACCAGAAAAAACAAAACAAAACACTGATACTGTTACCCAGAGAGAAGTGTTTAAGACTTCCAGTATCTTGTCTAGCATTTAAGGAGCCTGGAAGTCAGCTATCCCTTTAACACAATAAGAAAACAGCTGAACAAACTGAAAATTAACAGCTCTTCTTAGATCCATCAGAGAACTGAAGTTTGTTCAGGGCAAACTGCTGCCTCTGAAGCTGAAGAGACAGACAAGCAAACACAGAGAATCACAACCTACTGGAAGAGCAGAAGGCCAGCAGCAGGTAACCAACCACGCTTCTGTTTTTTAGTCACTAAGTCATGTCCAACTCTTTTGTGATCCCATGGACTGCTGCCTGCCAGGCTCCTCCGTCCATGGAATTTTCCAGGCAAGGTTACTAGAGTGGGTTGCCATTTCCTTCTCCAGGGGATCTTTCCAACCAGGGATTGAACCCATGCCTCCTACACTGGCAGGCGAATTCTTTACCACTGAGCCACCTGGGAAGCCCCAGTACCAGGATAGGAAAACCTAATCTATAATTAACAAATTGCTGGAGGCCTCAGTTGGACTTCCCTGGTGGCTCAGACAGTAAAGCGTCTGTCTACAACGTGGGAGACCCAGGTTCAATCCCTGGGTCGAGAAGATCCCCTGGAGAAGGAAATGGCAACCCACTCCAGTACTCCCGGCCTGGAAAATCCCATGGACGGAGGAGCCTGGTGGGCTACAGTCCATGGGGTTGCTACAAGTCGGACACGACTGAGCGACTTCACTTTCACTTTCTTTTTTCACTTTCAGTTGGACAAGTTTGAGAGTTAAAAATAGCAGGGGTTCCCAGTCTTAGGAGGGTTCCCACACTTTCATGAGATTTACCTCCTGGAACCCTATCAGGTTCTCACAGTAAAGACAGGAGAAAAATCCCCCTCATTTTTTGAGCAGAGAGTAGAAAAGCAGCCATATTTAAATATACCTTCTTAACAAGGCCCGCCCTTAACAAACTATTTTGCTAACATGGAAGAATAACAATACCCAATTCCAGTACCTTCTTGTCTCTCCTAAGGGCTGGGGAAACCAATCTGAGAAGCACTTGTGAAGGTCATAGCCCCAGGGGCTCACTAAATCATTGCCACCTAATCGTAGGACTGCACAGCAGTTTCTCTGTGCCAAGACCCCACCACTACATCAATAAGTCTGTAGAAGAATCTGCTCTAGTGCCAGCTCCTGCCCTGCAGCAGTACTGAGGTTAGGTGGGCCTCTGTCCTTTTGTAAATTCAACAATACTGTCTTGAGTCACCCCTCTCCCCTTTCCCCCATGTCTTGGGTCCTCCTCAAGCTGTGTGCAAGTTTGTTTTTTTTTTTGGAGTGATTTCCCATGTTGTTCATTTGTTGATTCTGCATAGCACATAGCCTGTCTCTACAGGATGGAACAAGGCAGTTTTTAGGATTTTTATTCAGAATCTGGGAGAGATGAATGGGGGTATCTGGTATGTAAGCACAGCC
Organism: Moschus berezovskii; assembly: GCF_049115385.1. NCBI lineage: Eukaryota > Metazoa > Chordata > Mammalia > Artiodactyla > Moschidae > Moschus > Moschus berezovskii. The sequence goes on along the minus strand of NC_142466.1, from coordinate 49,430,349 downwards.
AAGGTCTTAGCTGAATATATAACAACCCTGTTCTAAAACTTGTTGGCTATTTCTCTCTTGAAAATCAGGGATTTCTCAATGACTGATCCTCCTATGTAAGGACCTTCCCTCCTTATGGGCCTCCCAGGTGGCGTTAATGGTAAAGAACCTGCCTGCCAGTGCAGGAGACTTGAGACAATGGTTCAATCCCTGTGTTGGGAAGATCCCCTGGAAAAGGACATGGCAACCTACTCCAGTATTCTTGCCTGGAGAATTCCATGGACAGAGGAGTCTGGCGGGCTACAGGCCATGGGTTGCAAAGTCAGACATAATTGAAGCAACTTAGCATGCATGGAATAAGAATGGATACATGCATGACTGAATCCCTTTGCTGTCCACCTAAAACTGTCACAACATTATTAATCAGTTATACCCCAATACAAAATACTTTAAAAAAAAAAAGTCTCCTGTACAATAACAGGGTCATACCGTTCAATGAATTGTGCATCTCAGGTGTTATTTTTATAGAAGGTCATTATAGAATGCTAAAAGTGGCAATTCTCCAGGAAGAATCACTCTTAAAACATTTCACTCACTTCCTTTTCCATTTTCTCCTGTTCATAGATTAAGATATATACACAATAACACTTTCCCATTTTAAAAACAGAGTTTTGGCAATTACAAACATTAATGTAGAACCTGCCTGTAGAACCCTGACTCCCAGCCTCAGGGCAATCATTGATCTGCTCTCTGTCACTATCATGTTGCCTTTATTAGAATGTCGTCTAAGTGGAATACATCAGGTAGCCTCTGTGTTTGACTGCTTTCAAGTACTATATCATCTTTGAGATTATTCATGTTGCATATGTAGTCTATGACTTTTTATTGCTGGGTACTATTCCATAATATGATTATCCCACAATTTATCTGTTCACTAACTGATGGACATTTGAGTTGTTTACAATTCTTGACAAAAAGCCTACTATAAACATGGCTGTACAAATTTTTGTGTGGATATGTTCTCAGTCCTCTTAGTTGATTGCTGAGGAATGAAACTGGGTGAGGTGGTAAGAATTTAACTTTACAAAATAATAGCAACTGGTTATCTGTATGAGAAAAAAAAAACTTCAAACCCTTCATATCATACACAGAAATTAACTCAGAATGAATCTAAATGGAACTGAAATTTTAAACTTAAAATATTATGTTTCTAAAAGAAAAATTAGAAGAAAATCTTTGTGATCTTGTGTTAGACAAAGATTTCTAAAACAGGGCACAAAAAGCATGAACCATAAAACATTGAGGAAATGGATTTCTTTAAAATTAAAAACTGTTGCTCTTTGAAAAACACAGTTAAGAAAATGACAAGGCAACCCATAGAGTAGAAGAAAATACTTTTAAGCAGGTATGTGAAGAACAACTTGTTCCCAAAATACATATAAAGATCCCTTACAACTCACTAAAAAACTAATTTAAAAAAAAAAGGCTAAAGATTTGAAGACACTTCACAAAAGAAATATATGAATGGTCAAGTAAGCACATGAAAAGATGCTCAATACTCATCATCATCAAAGAAAAGCAAAATAAAATTACAATGAAATACCACTACACACCCACTAGAATGGCTAAAATTTTTAAAAATTGACAATCGGAAGTGCTGACAAGGATATAAACAACTGGAATTCATGCCTTGCTGGTGGGAATGCAAAATGGTTGAATCACTTTGAAACTAATATTTTTTTAAACAAAGCTATATGATGTACCCATGTATGTATGTGTCATAATTTAGATAATAATTTGCTCTTCTAACAGATATTTGAGTTGATACTTGTTGGGATTATTATGCCATTATAAATAATTCTAGAAAATCATTAAACCCACTCTATAATTTTTATCTTTTTAAAAAAAAATTAGTAGAGTTACCTTTAAAGTTATTCCAGAAAACATTTCCCTTCCAATTACATTAGATTCTAATAAAAGACAAAAACCAAAGGTGACTGCTTTATTTCTTAGTCATATTTATGCTTGTTCAGTAAAACCTTCTGGATACTTATTTTCATAACACTTTCATCATCTTTTAAAGAAAGATCCTACAATTAAAGGCCTAAATGTGAGACTAGACACTACAAAACTAATAGAGGAAAAGAAAGGCAGAATACTGACATAAATTGTAGCAATATCTTTTTCAATTCATCTCCCATAATAATGGAAATAAAAACAAAAATAAACAAGTGGGACCTACTTAAAAGCTTTTGCACAGCAAAGGAAACAATAAACAAAACAGACGACTCACAGATCAGGAGAAAATATTTGCAAATGATGTGACCAACAAGGGGACTGGTCTCCAAAATTTATAAACAGCTTGTGATGTTATATAATATATATAAACAACATAACATAAACAACAATGTATAAAATATAAACAACCCACTCAAAAAATGGACAGAAGACCTAAATAGACATTTCTCCAAAGACGTACAAATGGCCAAAGGAACATAAAAAGATGTTCAACACCACTAATTATTACAGAAATGCAAATCAAAACTACAATGAGGTGTCACCTTACACTAGCCAGGATAGCTATCACACACACACACACAAATCCACAAACAATAAATGCTGGAGAGGGTATGGAAAGAAGGGAACCCTCCCACACTGTTGGTGGGAATGTAAATTGGTACAGCCACTATGGAGAATTCCTTAAAAAAACTACAGAGTTACCATATAACTCTGCAGTCCCACTCCTGGGCCTGTATCTGGGGGAAAAAAAAAATGATCTGAAAGGATACATGCACCCCAATGCACTATTTACGATAGACAAGACATGGAAGCAACCTAAATGTCCATCAACAGAGGAAGGGATAAAGATGTGGAACATATATATACAATGGAATACTACTCAGCCATTTAAAAGAATGAAATAATGCCATGTGCAGCAACATGGGTGGATCTACACAGTGTGATACTGACTGAGGACAGCAGAGGAGAAATATCCTATGACTTTCCTTATATATGCGGCATCTAAAAAGAAATGATACAAATATTCTTACTTACAAAACAGAAACAGATTCACAGACTTAAGAAAACGAGCTTATGGTTGCTGGGGAAAAGGACAGGGGGAATAAGACAGGGAGTTTGGGATGGACATGTACACACTGCTATATTAAAAATGGGTAACTAACAAGGACCTACTGAATGTCACAGGGAACTCTGCTTAATGTTATGTGGCAGCCTGGATGGGAGGGGAGTTTGGGGGAGAATAGATACATGTGTATCTATGGCTGAGTCCCTTCACTGTTCACCTGAAACTATCATAACATTGTTTGTTAACTGGCTGTACCCCAATATAAAATGAAAGGCTTAAAAGAAAAGATCCTAAAAATTACTTTACCTTGTCTTTTTTTCCCTCAAGCCCTTAACTTTGTAAGGGAGAGTCTGCATTTAAAGTAGATGCTTATGCTCTTTAATTTAGTTGGATATGCAAAAGGCTGCTTCAGAAAATCAAGTACCCATATTTGCTCCTGTTAGTGAATTTTGTAGAGTCAGGGCTGCTCTGAATGTTCCAAGAAGGCAAAGTTTGGGGACTGCAAGGCCTTGAGAGCAAGTTCTTTGAGCTGGCAAGAATTTCAACACAAGATTATTCTTTCCTACCAGGCACCTAAAGAACTTTCTCAGCCCAATAGCTCCTGAGGAAGTTGGCTCCTAAAGGTGATACTAGCTATAAATTGTCTCTCTGTGATGAGGTTGTAAGCAGTTTATTGAGGTTTAATAGAAAACCACAATTTCCTTCTTTTAGAATAAGTTTGGCATATGGAATACTTGGAGTCAGTGTGACCCTAAGGGTAAAATCTACCAGAGAGGGACACCATGATAGTAATAATTCAGATTAAAATAATTCTAGAGAATTTATATTTATCCTAGCACTTTAAAGGCTGGTTTATGTGGAGAAACAAGGGAACTCCATTTAAGAGTTTTCAATATTATACTGATTCAAGCATGGCTATATAAATACATACTACAGACGGTCCCAACTTAGGATGGTTTAACTTAAAATTTTTTTCAACTTTATGTTGGTGTGCAGGTGATATGCATTCAGTAAAAACCATATTTCCAATTTTGATCTTTTCCCAGGCTAGCAATACATGGTATGATTCTCTCATGATGCTGGGCAGTGGCAGCAAACACAGCTCCCAGACAGCCCTGGCATCATGAAAGTAACAACTGATACCCTTAAGCCCATTCTGTACTCACATGCATATGTGCGTGCTAATGGTGTCTGACTCTTTGTGACCCCATGGATGCAGCCTGCCCAGGCTCCTTTATCCATGGAATTTTCCAGGCAAGAATACAGGAAACACTTCCTACTCCAGGGGATATTCTCAATCCAGGGATCGTACCTGCATCTCCTGCATTGACAGGTGGATTCTTTACCATTGTGCCACCTAGGAATCCCCTGCGTGGATTACAGTCTTGTTGTGGTAAGTTCAGTTCAGTCACTCAGTCGTGTCCAACTCTCTGTGACCCCATGAATCACAGCACACCGGGCCTCCCTGTCCATCACCAACTCCCGGAGCTCACTCAAACTCATGTCCATTGAGTCGGTGATGCCATCCAGCCATCTCATTCTCCGTCGTCCCCTTCTCCTCCGACCCCAATCTTTCCCATCATCAGAGTCTTTTCCAGTGAGTCAACTCGTCGCATGAGGTGGCCAAAGTATTGGAGTTTCAGCTTTAGCATAAGTCCTTCCAATGAACACCCAGGATTGATCTCCTTTAGAATGGACTGGTTGGATCTCCTTGCAGTACAAGGGACTCTCAAGAGTCTTCTCCAGCACCACAGTTCAAAAGCATCAATTCTTCGGCAATCAGCCTTCTTCACAGTCCAACTCTCACATCCATACATGACCACGGGAAAAACCATAGCCTTGACTAGACGGACCTTGGTTGGCAAAGTAATGTCTCTGCTTTTTAATATACTATCTAGGTTGGTCATAACTTTCCTTCCAAGGAGTAAGCGTCTTTTAATTTCATGGCTGCAATCAGCATCTGCAGTGATTTTGGAGCCCAAAAAAATAAAGTCTGACACTGTTTCCACTGTTTTTCCATCTATTTCCCATGAAGTGATGGGACCAGATGCCATGATCTTTGTCTTCTGAATGTTGAGCTTCAAGCCAACCTTTTCACTCTCCTCTTTCACTTTCATCAAGAGGCTTTTGAGTTCCTCTTCACTTTCTGCCATAAGGGTAGTGTCATCTGCATATCTGAGGTTATTGATCTTTCTCCCAGCAATCTTGATTCCAGCTTGTGCTTCTTCCAGCCCAGCGTTCCTCATGATGTACTCTGCATATAAGTTAAATAAGCAAGGTGACAATATACAGCCTTGACTTACTCCTTTTCCTATTTGGAACCAGTCTGTTGTTCCATGTCCAATTCTAACTGTTGCTTCCTGACCTGCATACAGGTTTCTCAAGAGGCAGGTAAGGTGGTCTGGTATTCCCATCTCTTTCAGAATGTTCCACAGTTTATTGTGATCCACACAGTCAAAGGCTTTGGCATAGTCAATAAAGCAGAAATAGATGTTTTTCTGGAACTCTCTTGCTTTCTCCATGATCTAACGGATGTTGGCAATTTGATCTCTGGTGCCTCTGCCTTTTCTAAAACCTGCTTGAACATCTGGGAGTTCTCGGTTCACATATTGCTGAAGCCTGGCTTGGAGAATTTTGAGCATGACTTTACTAGAGTGTGAGATGAGTGCAATTGTGCGGTAGTTTGAGCATTCTTTGGCATTCCCTTTCTTTGGGATTGGAATGAAGACTGACCTTTTCCAGTCCTGTGGCCACTGCTGAGTTTTCCAGATTGCTGGCATATTGAGTGCAGCACTTTCACAGCATCATCTTTCAAGATTTGAAGTAGCTCAACTGGAATTCCATCACCTCCACTAGCTTTGTTCGTAGTGATGCTTTCTAAGGTCCACTTGACTTCACATTCCAAGATGTCTGGCTCTAGGTCAGTGATCACGTTATCGTGACTGTCTTGGTCGTGAAGATCTTTTTTGTACAGTTCTTCTGTGTATTCTTGCCACCTCTTCTTAGTATCTTCTGCTTCTGTTAGGTCCACACCATTGCTGTCCTTTATCGAGCCCATCTTTGCATGAAATGTTCCCTTGGAATCTCTAATTTTCTTGAAGAGATCTCTTGTTTTTCCTATTCTGTTGTTTTCCTCTATTTCTTTGCATTGATCACTGAGGAAGGCTTTCTTATCTCTCCTTGCTATTCTTTGGAACTCTGCATTCAGATGCTTATATCTTTCCTTTTCTCCTTTGCTTTTCGCTTCTCTTCTTTTCACAGCTATTTGTAAGGCCTCCTCAGACAGCCATTTTGCTTTTTTGCATTTCTTTTCCATGGGGATGATCTTGGTCCCTGTCTCCTGTACAATGTCATGAACCTCCATCCAGAGTTCATCAGGCACTCTATCTATGGTAAAGGGGCTTGTATAACCCAATGAAGCTATGATCTTGCAATGCAGGGCCACCCAAGATGGGTAAGTCACATTGAAGAGTTCTGACAAAAAGTGGTCCACTGGAGGAAGAAATGGCAAACCACTCTAGCATTCTTGCTCCAAGAGCCCTATGAACAGTATGAAAAGGCAAAAAGATATGACACTGGAAGATGTGCCCCCCAGGTCAGAAAATGTCCAATATGCTACTGGGGAAGAACAGGAGGCAATTACTAATAGCTCTAGAAGGAATGAAGCGGCCGGGCCAAAGTGGACATGACACTCAGTTGTACATGTGTCTGGTGGTTAAAGTAAAGTCTGGTACTGTAAAGAACAATGCTGCATAGGAACCTGGATTGTTAGGTTCATGAATCAAGGTAAACTGGACATGGTCAAACAAGAGATGGAAAGAGTAAACATTGACATCTTAGGAATCAGTGAACTAAAATGGACCAGAATGGGTGACTTTAATTCAGATGACCATTATATCTACTACTGTGGACAAGAATCCCTTAGAAGAAAAGGAGTAGCCCTCACAGTCAATAAAAGAGTCTGAAATGCAGTACTTGGGTGCCATCTCAAAAACAGAATGATCTTGGTTTGCTTCCAAGGCAAACCATTCAATATCACAGTAATCCAAGTCTATACCCTGAGCCACTAATGCTGAAGAAGCTGAAGTTGACCAGTTCTGTGAGAAACTACATCTTCTAAAACTAACATCAAAAAATATGTCTTTTTCATCATAGGGGATTGGAATGCAAAAGTAGGAAGTCAAGAGATGCCTGGAGTAATAGGCAAGTTTGGCCTTGAATTATAAAATGAAGCAGGGCAAAGGATAACAGTTTTGTCAAGAGAACACAATGGTCATAGCAATACCCTTTTTCCAACAACAAAAGGGATGGCTCTACACATGGACTTTACCAAATGGTCAAGACCAAAATCAGACTGATTATATGCTTTGTAGCCTAAGATAGAGAAGCTCTATACAGTCAGCAAAAATAAGACTGGGAGCTGACTATGGCTCAGATCATGAGCTCTTTATTGCAAAATTCAAGCTTAAATTGAAGAAAGTAGGGAAAACCACTAGGTCATTCAGGTATTACCTAAATCAAATCCCTTATGATTATATAGTGGCAGTGATGAATAGATTCAAGGGATTATATCTGATAGACAAAGGGCCTGAACAACTATGGACAGAGGTTCATAACACTGTACAGGAGGCAGTGACCAAAACCATCCCAAAGAAAACAAGACACAAGAAGGCCAAGTGGTGGTTTGAGGAGGCCTTAAAAATAGCTGAGAAAAGAAGAAAAGCAAAAGGCAAGGGAGAAAGGGAAAGATATACCCATCTGAAAGCAGAGTTCCAGAGAATAGCAAGGAGAGATAAGATAGCCTTCTTAAATGAACAATACAAAGAAATAGAGGAAAACAATAGAATGGGAAAGATTAGATATCTCTTCAAGAAAATCAGAGATACCAAAGGAACATTTCATGCAAAGATGGACATGATATAGGACAGAAACTGTAAAGACCTAACAGAAGTAGAAGAGATTAAGAAGAGGTGGAAAGAATAAACAGAAGAACTATACAAAAATGATCTTAATGACCCGGATAACCACAATGGTATGGTATCATCTAGAGCCAGACATCCTGGAGTATGAAGTAGGCCTTCAGAAATAGTTCTATGAACAAAGCTAGTGGAGGTGACAGAATTCCAGCTGAGCTATTTAACGTCCTAAAAAACTGATGCTGTTAAAGTGCTGTGCTCAATATGCCAGCAAATTTGGAAAACTCAGCAATGGCCACAGGACTAGAAGAAGTCAGTTTTCATTCCAATTCCAAAGAAGGGCAATGACAAAGAATGTTTAAACTAACATAAAATTGTGCTCATTTCACAAGCCAGCAAGAATATGCTCAAAATTCTTCAATCTAGGCTTCAGCAGTGTGTAAATTGAGAACTTCCAGATGTTCAAGCTGGGTTTAGAAAAGGCAGAGGAACCAGAGATCAAATTGCCAACATCTATTGGATCATTCAAAAAGCAAGGGAATTCCAGAAAAATATCTACTGCTGCTTCACTGACTATGCTAAAGTCTTGACTGTGTGGATCACAACAAACTGTGAAAAAGTTTTAGAGAGATGACAATTCCAGACCACATTACCTGTCTCCTGAGAAACCTGTATGTGGGTCAAGAAGCAAGTTAAAACTTGACATGGAAGAACTGAGTGGTTCAAAATTGGGAAAGGAATACAAGAAGGCTGTAAATTTTCACTCTGCTTATTTAGTATATATGCAGAGTACATCATGGGAAATGCCAGGCTAGATGAAGCACAAGCTGGAATCAAGATTGCAGGGAGAAACATCAATAGTCTTAGATATGCAGATGATACCATTCTAATGGCAGAAAGTGAAGACGATCTACAGAACCTTTTTTTTTTTTTAACTTGCTTATTTTCTCCTTTAATACAGTCAGCCCGTGGGGTGTCATTAGGCTAATTTTACAGATACAGAAAAGGAGATTCAGACAAGTTATCAAGTCCTCAAGGCCTACTCCTCCTAAGAGGCACACCTAGGGCTTCCCTAAGCATGGCTGCCCTTAGGATCCTCCACTTTCTCTGCTCTAGGGCTCCTTGGCTGGATATGAGCGAGAACAATTGCCACTGTTTGGGCTCTGTTCTTGGGCTGAGAGAACAGTTCGAGGTTCAACAAGCTCCCTCCAGGGTCTTCTTTTTTTTAAAACTCAAATTTGGCAAGCCTGACCAATGCTTCCATCTGCCAGGGAGCAGGGAAGGGTCTGCTGTGTTTGGCTGCAGGCTCTGGTCATTTGCAAATGGGCAGGGCTGTGTCATATTTTGGTGTGTTCTCCTGTGTTATTGCATGTGCAGCCCTCTGGCTCATGTTCCAGGGCCCAGGTGGGCACACACTCTGCCTCTTGTTCCCTGTTGGTTTTTTTCCATGACAGCATCAAAGCTGCCAGTGCGGTCAGGCACATCTGTTTCTGCAGCAGAGTACACTGTCACATTGTCTTCGAGCAGGAGTGGCAAGAGGAAGGAAGCTGAGCAAGGGGAATGATTCAGTTGAAACATGAGGAGACGAGCCACGTGTGCCTCTGCTCAGGCTGGTCTGAGGCCAGACCGATGGGAGGCCAATTAGAGGATCCAATTCAGAGTCCAGGAAAGGCAGCCGTGGGCCTCCAGGGCAGGAGGCATGGCTGGTCCTGCGGTCTCAGCCTCCCTTCCACGCAGGCCTGAGTTTTGCCTGGTTCTATATATTCTTTTCCGCTAGTCAGGTCCTCCTGTCCGCTCTCAGCTGGTGTTCTGCATGCACTTCTGTGTCTGAAGGTGTATTCCTGATGTATCTATGGAGAGAGATGTACTCCATGTCCACCTACTCCTCCACCATCTTGTTCTTCCAGAATCTCTTGATAAGGGTGAAAGAGGAGAGTGAAAAAGCTGGCTTAAAACTCAACATTCATAAAACTAAGATCATGACATCCAGTCCCATCACTTCGTGGCAAATATAAGAGGAAAAAGTGGAAGCAGTGACAAATTTTATTTTCTTGAGCTCCAAAATCACTGTGGACTCCAAAATGACTTCAGCCATGACATTAAAAGATGCTTACTCATTGGAGAGAAAGCTATGACAAACCTAGACAGCATATTAAAAAGCAGAGAAATTACTTTGCCAACAAAGGTCCATATGGTCAAAGCTATGGTTTTTCCAGTAGTCATGTACATATGTGAAAGCTGGACAATAAAAAAGGCTGAGCACTGAAGAATTGATGCTTTTGAACTGTGGTGTTGGAGAAGACTCTTGAGAGCCGCTTGGACTGCAAGGGTATCAAACCAGTCAATCTTAAAGGAAATCAACCCTGAATAGTCATTGGAAGGACTATTGCTAAAGCTGAAACTCCAATACTTTGGCCACCTGATGTGAAGAGCTGACTCACTGGATAAAGCCCTTATACCCTAGTATAAGATGCTAGGAAAGATGGAAGGCCAAAGGAAAAGAGGGTGGCAGAGGACGAGATGGTTAGATAGCATCTCCAACTCAATGGACATGAATCTGAGCAACCTCTGGGAGATAGTGAAGGACAGAGGAGCCTGGCATGCTGTAGTACCATGGGTCGCAAACTGTCAGACATGACTTAGCAACAGCACACTACGACCCGGGATTCCTGTGCCCATATGATCAGTCTGTTTTCCACCTGCAGCATAGCATCCAATAAATTACATGAGATATTCAATACTTTATTATATAAAGGTTTTGTTCTGGACAATTCTGCCCAACTATAGGCTAATATAAGAGTTCTGAGCACATTTAAGGGAATAGGCTAAACTCAGATATGCAGATGATACCATCCTTATGGCAGAAAGTGAAGAGGAGCTAAAAGGCCTCTTGATGAAAGTGAAAGAGGAGAGTGAAAAGGTTGGCTTGAAGCTCAACATTCAGAAAACAAAGATCATGGCATCTGGTCCCATCACTTCATGGGAAATAGATGGGGAAACAGTGGAAGCAGTGTCAGACTTTATGTTTTTGGGCTCCAAAATCACTGCGGATGCTGATTGCAGCCATGAAATTAAAAGACACTTACTCCTTGGAAGGAAAGTTATGACCAACCTAGATAGTATATTAAAAAGCAGAGACATTACTTTGCCAACAAAGGTCTGTCTAGTCAAGGCTATGGTTTTTCCAGTGGTCATGTATGGATGTGAGAGTTGGACTGTGAAGAAGGCTGATTGCCGAAGAATTGATGCTTTTGAACTGTGGTGCTGGAGAAGACTCTTGAGAGTCCCTTGTACTGCAAGGAGATCCAACCAGTCCATTCTAAAGGAGATCAATCCTGGGTGTTCATTGGAAGGACTTATGCTAAAGCTGAAACTCCAATACTTTGGCCACCTCATGCGACGAGTTGACTCACTGGAAAAAGACTCTGATGCTGGGAAGGATTGGGGGTGGGAGGAGAAGGGGACGACAGAGAATGAGATGGCTGGATGGCATCACTGACTCGATGGACATGAGTTTGAGTGAACTCCGGGAGCTGGTGATGGACAGGGAGGCCTGGTGTGCTGTGATTCATGGGGTCGCAAAGAGTCGGACACGACTGAGCGACTGAACTGAGGCTAAACTATGATGTTCAGTAGGGTGAAGTGAAGTGAAGTCACTCAGTCGTGTCCGACTCTTTGCGACCCCATGGACTGTAGCCCACCAGACTTCTCTGTTCATGGGATTCTCTAGGCAAGAATCCTGGAGTGGGTTGCCATTTCCTTCTCCAGGGGATCTTCCCGACCCAGGGATTGAACCCAGGTCTCCCGCATTACAGGCAGACGCTTTAACCTCTGAGTTACCAGGGAAGCCCATTCAATAGGGTAGCCTAGTATAACGTGTTTAGGCACAATGTGGCTTCCTTATTTAATAACAGTGTTAGGAAGAGAGTGTACCAAATTTGTCTAATTCTGAGCATACTTGCCTTTGGTCTGAATCATCCCACATGTCCCCAAAAACCTTCTCCAGACTTCCTAGTAACTATTCTCATTTCCTGAGAATCTGAGTCCTTAAGAAGTAGCCTAAAGTAGGGAGAGTTTCCCTGGAGTCCAATACCAGTTTCCATTGTTTTTAGTCTACTCCTACTTTTCAGCCTGTAACTCCTTTGACAACTTTCATTTACACACAGCTTACTGAGGGCATTCTATGCCAAGTCATACACTCAGTGCAAGGGAAAATATCAAGGAGAGTAAACTCCACTACCTGTTTGCATCTCCTCTAGAAGCAGAAACTTCCTGTGCCCACTCCATTACCCCACTCCCTCCTCCACGGTCAGGGTTCTTATTAAATGGAGACAATCGAGCTTAATACTCTTATAAGTGGTATCTCATTACCTACTGAGTGCCACACTCTTTGGTCTTTTTAATATGGATGAGCAAGTAAAAAAAAATAGCATCTCTTATTTACAGGGTGGATAAGAAGCCCAATCTGGACCTAGTTCTAAGTTGGTTCTGTTTACTCCCAAACCAGCAACCAATCAGTGCAAAGGATCTATACCAGATAAAAAGAGTAAATAAAGGCACCAACACACGAACACAGCACTCTGTGGCCTCCTTTAGTGGCTTACAGATGTGTATCTACAGTTAGCCTATATAGAGAGGGGCCCACAGAGCAGAGTGGCTCCAGGCCCCAAGGTTTTTATAGACTGTGACAGTAACTAGAGATATTCCATGTACATACAAAGTAAACACTAATAGATTGGATTTTATCAATTCTAAAACTTAATTTTTCCATCTTTTTAAAAAATTTTTATTTAATAAATGGTACAAAGCACAATGCCAAAAACATTAACAGTTAAAATTTCACCAAATGAAAAAAATACTATACACAGTTGTAAAAAGCTACATTAAGTTATTTTACAACTGCCTCAAGCTGCAAAAAGAAAAAAACCCAATGCCATACCTAAGTTATCCCTCTCTCAAAATAATGCCATTTACGTCATAAACCATGAGCACCCCATCGAAAGACGGGAACTGCTTTTGTTAATTCATATATATATATATATATATATATATATATATATATGTATATATATATGACTGTATCACTTTGCTATACACCTGAAACAAACACAACACTGTAAATAAAATATAGTACAATATAAAATAAAAATAAGTAACAGACCTTTAGGGCTTTACACTGAGTTAGAGTTCCTATCAGAGGGATAATAGCACCACAGCCGCACTGAATCCTCATGAAGGAGGCACACGAATGACTGGATTACAAGAGTTACAGGAATGAGAGCTGCTCACTTCCCAGAAACTACAGCTCACAGAAAACCAACAAAGGCACGAGACACAGACCATTTACTTCAGTTCAGTTCAGTTCAGTCGCTCAGTCGTGTCTGACTCTCTGCGACCCCATGAATCACAGCACGCCAGGCCTCCCTGTCCATCACCAACTCCCGGAGTACACTCAAACTCATGTCCACAGAGTCGGTGATGCCATCCAGCCATCTCATTCTCGATCATCCCCTTCTCCTCCAGCCCCAAACCTTTCCCAGCATCAGAGTCTTTTCCAGTGAGTCAACTCGTCGCATGAGGTGGCCAAAGTATTGCAGTTTCAGCTTTAGCATCAGTCCTTCCAATGAACACACAGGATCGATCTCCCTTAGAATGGCCTGGTTGGATCTCCGTGTGGTACAAGGGACTCTCAAGAGTCTTCTCCAACACCACAGTTCAAAAGCATCAATTCTTCGGCGATCAGCTTTCTTCACAGTCCAACTCTCACATCCATACATGACCACGGGAAAAACCATAGCTTTGACTAGATGGACCTTGGTTGGCAAAGTAATGTCTCTGCTTTTCAATATATTATCAAGGTTGGTCATAACTTTCCTTCCAAGGAGTAAGCGTCTTTTAATTTCATGACTGCAGTCAGCTCAAGAAAGTCCGCATTATTCCTACAACATGATGAAAGTGCTTCAGAATTCACACAATACTAATTTTCTTTTGGTTCTGGTTAAATTATATATACCAGTTTATAACAAATGGTAAAATCTGTAACTCTGTTCAAAGTTTTAAAGGATTACTTAAGAATGGTTTCTTGTATCTCTATGCCACCTTTATAGTTCTGGTTTCTCATTTCTTAATTAGTAAATTCAGTGTGCAGGTTCTATCCCAGGCTAATTTATACACTTCTGGAAGGAACGGCCTCTTAAATCCACAGAGCTAGAGCTAAATCAATTACTAGAGCTAATCAATGAATATAGTAAAGTTGCAGGATATAAAATCAACACACAGAAATCCCTTGCATTCCTATACATTAATAATGAGAAAATAGAGAAATTAAGGAAACAATTTCATTCACCGTTGCAACGAAAAGAATAAAATACTTAGGAATATATCTACCTAAAGAAACAAAAGACCTATATATAGAAAACTATAAAACATTGGTGAAAGAAATCAGAGAGGACACTAATAGATGGAGAAATATACCATGTTCATGGATTGGTAGAATAAATATTGTGAAAATGAATATATTACCCAAAGTAATTTATAAGTTCAATGCAATCCTTATCAAGCTACCAACAGTGTTTTTCACAGAGCTAGAATAAATAATCTCACAATTTGTATGGAAATACAAAAAACCTCCCATAGCCAAAGCAATCTTGAGGAAGAAGAATGGAACTGGGAGAATCAACCTGCCAGACTTCGGGCTCTACTACAAAGCCACAGTCATCAAGACAGTATGGTACTGGCATAAAGACAGAAATATAGATCAATGGAACAAAATAGAAAGCCCAAAGATAAATCCATGTACCTATGGACACCTTATCTTTGACAAAGGAGGCAAGAATATTCAATGGAGAAAAGGCAATCTGTTTTAACAAGTGGTGCTGGGAAAACTGGTCAACCACTTGTAAAAGAATGAAACTAGAACACTCCCTAACACCATACACAAAAATTAACTCAAAATGGATTAAAGATCTAAATGTAAGACCAGAAACTATAAAACTCCTAGAGGAGAATGTAGGCAAAACACTCTCCGACATAAATCACAGCAGGATCCCCCATGACCCATCTCCCAGAATACTGGAAATAAAAGCAAAAATAAACAAATGGGACCTAATTAAAATTAAAAGCTTCTGCACAGCAAAGGAAACTATAAGCAAGGTGAAAAGAGAGCCTTCAGAATGGGAGAAAATAATAGCAAATGAAGCAACTGATAAAGGATTAATCTCAAAAATATACAAGCAACTCCTGCAGCTCAATTCCAGAAAAATAAACGACCCAATCAAAAAATGGGCCAAGGAATTAAACAGACATTTCTCCAAAGAAGACATAAAGATGGCTAACAAACACATGAAAAGATGCTCAACATCACTCATAATCAGAGAAATGCAAATTAAAACCACAATGAGGTACCATTTCACGCCAGTCAGAATGGCTGCTATCCAAAAGTCTACAAGCAATAAATGCTGGAGAGGGTGTGGAGAAAGGGGAACCCTCTCACCCTGTTGTTGGGAATGCAAACTAGTACAACCACTATGGAGAACAGTGTGGAGATTCCTTAAAAAACTGGAAATAGAACTGCCATACGACCCAGCAATCCCACTCCTGGGCATACACACCAAGGAAACCAGAATTGAAAGAGACACATGTACTCCAATGTTCATTGCAGCACTGTTTATAATAGCCAGGACATGGAAGCAACCTAGATGTCCATCTGCAGTCAAATGGATAAGAAAGCTGTGGTACATTTACACAATGGAGTACTACTCAGCAATTAAAAGAATACATTTGAATTAGTTCTAATGAGGTGGATGAAACTGGAGCCTATTATACAGAGTGAAGTAAGCCAGAAAGAAAAACACCAACACAGTATATTAACACATATATATGGAATATAGCAAGAGGATAACGATAACCCTGTGTACAAGACAGCAGGAGAGACATGGATGTGTGGAGCAGTCTTTCGGACTCTGTGGGAGAGGGCGAGGGTGGGATAATTTGGGAGAATGGATTGAAACATGTATATTATATGTGAAACAAATCTGACGTGGTTGGGGGCTCCACACCTCAACACTCTGTGAATTTTTTCGTCTTTAAAAGACACGATCTCTTTTAATTCATGGTGTCATAATTTTGATTGGCAACAATTTTTATTTCTTAATGATAAATAATAATGCATTTACAATGGATGATGTCTTAGAGTTAATAAGATAGTCTGTGTTTTTCTTTCTTCCTTAACATGCATTGTACGCAGCAAAGCGGTATCAACTCTTCCACATCTTGAAGAACATTCATATCAGTACATGAAGAGCTGCTTCATTCTTCCCAACCACTGCATATATTCCATTATGTTGTTATCATAACTTAACTAGAAGCAGTTCCATACTTCTCAAACACTCTGGTGGTTTGTCATCTGTGTTTATTCATTGTTGCCAAAAATGATAAACACTACAGAAAAGGTGAGAGCCAGATGTTACAGAGAAAACTTAAAGGTTCTGTAAAGGATGTGAAAACAGGTCTGAGACTGAAGTGGGGGATGAGACGCGACACAGGCCAAACTGCTCCTAGGATTTTAATTGGGGTACATCGTGGGAAAGCCACTCACCATCTTCCATTGGAAGAGTGCTTAAAATGTGTACACTCCAAATAATTTAAAAGAAATATCTGCCCTAGAGCTTCTTACTTGCCCACAGCTCACTTAGTGGTCACAGAAGATTAATGCCCATTTCACTGTCCTGAAAGGACACTGGAAAGAGTCATTACTCATTGCCTTCCTCAGGCTGACATAGGGCCCGTGGAAACAGATCTGCAATAGGAGATATTGAAAGTCTTTAACTATTCGGTGATGATTTGGATAAGGCTGAGAAACGTGTAGTGGGTTCCTGAATATGCTAAAGAATGCAGACCAGGGTAAAAGGAACTAACAAAATGAGGAAAGCGAAATCAAACTAGCTCCGAGTGTAAGAAATTCTATCCATACTATTTATTCTGCTGTATTCAATCCTGGCGGCCTACAGTTGGACACAACTGAGTGACTAACGCTTTCACTTTCTTTTTTTTCATTCAATCTTGGAAAGACCAGGATTTTAAAACAGTACCATAACACCAGCATTCCAGTTCATAATGGAGGCTGCCTCACTCCTTAGGTCATCTTCCTCCTTTCCCATTCCAGTCCTCCTTGAATAGTAATAATGATGCAACTGCTTGAAATGTGCACTGCTCTAAGCTTTGAAATAGAGATAGATATACAGAGAGACAAAGGATAGATAAGAAAAGGCTCATTTAAATATTCACAATAACTTTATGATGTAGGCACTATTATTCTTCTTATTTTACAAATTAGAAAACAGAGGCTTAGAGGGGTGACCTCCTAGGATCACTCATCTAGTAAGCAGTGGAGCTGGGATCCAGTCTCCAGGACAACTGCTTCCAGAGTCCTTGCTCTTAACTAGTCAGTCAGTTCAGTTCAGTTCAGTCACTCAGTCATGTCTGACTGTGCGACCCCATGGACTGCAGCATGCCAGGCCTCCCTGTCCATCACCAACTCCTGGAGCTTGTTCAAACTCATGTCCATCGAGTCGATGATGCCATCCAACCATCTCATTCTCTGTCGTCTTCTCTTCCTGCCTTCAATCTTTCCTAGCATCAGGGTCTTTTCCAATGAGTCAGTTCTTCACATCAGGTGGCCAAAGTATTGGAGTTTCAGCCTCAGCATCAGTCCTTCCAATGAATATTTCCTTTAGGATGGACTGGTTGGATCTCCTTGCAGTCCAAGGGACTCTCAAGAGTCTTCTCCAACACTACAGGTCAAAAACATCAATTCTTCAGTGCTCAGCTTTCTTTATAGTCCAACTCTCACATCCATACATGGCCACTGGAAAAACCAGAGCTTTGACTAGATGGACCTTTGTTGGCAAAGTAATGTCTCTGCTTTTTAATATGCTGTCTAAGTTGGTCATAGCTTTTCGTCCAAGGAGCAAGCATCTTTTAACTTCATGGCTGCAGTCACTATCTGCAGTGATTTTGGAGCCCCCAAAAATAAAGTATGACACTGTTTCCATTGTTTCCCCATCTATTTGCCATGAAGTAATGGGACTGGATGCCATGATCTTAGTTTTCTGAATGTTGAGTTTTAAGCCAAATTTTTCGCTCCCCTCTTTCGCTTTCATCAAGGGGCTCTTTAGTTCCTCTTCCCTTTCTGCCATAAGGGTGGTGTCATCTGTATATCTGAGGTTATTGATATTTCTCCTGGCAATCTTGATTCCAGCTTTTGCTTCTTCCAGCCCAGCATTTCTCATGATGTACTCTGCATAAAAGTTGAATAAGCAGGGTGACGATATACAGCCTTGACGTACTCCTTTCCCAATTTGGCACCAGTCTGTTGTTCCATGCGCAGTTCTAACTGTTGCTTCTTGACCTGCATACAGATTTCTCAGGAGGCAGGTCAGGTGGTCTGGTAGTCCCATCTCTTTCAGAATTTTCCACAGTTTGTTGTGATCCATTCAAAGGCTTTGGCATAGTCAACAAAGCAGAAGTAGATGTTTTTCTGGAATTCTCTTGCTTTTTCAATGATCCATTGGATGCTGGCAATTTGATCTCTGGTTCCTCTGCCTTTTCTAAATCCAGCTTGAACATCTGGAAGTTCATGGCTCACATGCTGTTGAAGCCTGGCTTGGAGAATTTTAAGCATTACTTTTAAGCTCTAGAATCCCAACCTGCCTCTCAGCATCTCTTCTCTGGGCTGGACTATACACTCCTTAAAGGACACAGTCAGATGGACTGCCCATTCATCTTAGCCTCCTCCTCTGGCTAAGTAGTCACACTGAATAAATATATTAGATGAGCTTCCCAGGTGGCACAATGGTAAAGAATCCACCTGCCAATACAGGAGATGCAGGTTCTATCCCTAGGTCAGGAAGACCCCCTGAAGTAGGAAATGGCAACCCAATACTCCAGTATTGATGCCTGGAAAATCCCATGGACAGAGGAGCCTGGCAGGCTACCATCCATGGGGTCGTAAAAAGTCAGACATGACTAAGTGTGAACACTGTATTTAGGAAAAATTATAAGTAATTGAAATTTGAAAATATCTAGATTTCTCATTAAAAAGCTATATGGCAAAAACCACTACAATATTGTAAAGTAATTAGCCTCCAATTAAAATCAACTAATTAATTTTTAAAAAAGCTAGACTCCAAGCTTCTGTAGAAAAATTTACAAATATAATCATTATAGGGTTGTATTTCTTCCCAGCAATAAGCAGCAGGAGCCAAATCACACGGGCCCTCTCTGAAAAGGTTATGAAGGCCCACTTCACTCTGTTATGACACTGAGGCCCCTGTTGTAACTGAGACAGCAACCTCCAAACCAAGGCTTCCTGGGCTTTTCTCAGTACCTAAATACACCAAGATCTCTCTTGCCTGAGACTTCACACACGTCGTTCTGTCTGGAACATTCTTACCAACACCACCAGACCCACTTGGCTCACTCCCTTTTACCCTTTAGGCCTCAGCTGAGATGTCATGTTCTCCCCGCACTGTAAGTGCCTCTTCTGGGTGCTCTCATAGAAGCCTTGCTTATCCTGTGAAAGCTTTCACACACTGTAATTTTCCACCAGCTTACCAGTCTTGCCTATCAACCTACGAGTTTCCTGAGGGAAGGGAACCATTTCTTTCTTATTCACCACTGTATCCACTGTGCCTCGTCCAGGATCAAACGGGTACGTGGTGCCCATAAATATCTGTTGACCAGATGAGTGAATGAAAGCAAACAGCTAGAAGAGATTTAAAATAATATTGCCCAACATTCAATTCTCTACTGGATGGTTTCAATGGAATCTTAGCTTTCTTCCGAATTCTAGAGACAGTAACAACAAAAAAGCAAATTCTAAACTTTTTCTTACAACTTCAGTGCAAGAAGAAAAACAAATTCAAACTCCTTAATTATTTAAAACATTCCAGTTGCTCAGGCTTTATTTCATTCACTCTGCTTAATGCACTGAAAGCCAGAAATAATTAAATTAAACACAATAGTACTACAATATCAACTTACAGATTCTGGCTCAATGTTTGGCATATCCTGTGTATCAGCTGCACTGTACCATTACTTTACTGGTTTAAAACAAACAGAAAATTCTTTCTTCCGATTAAGAGAGTCAATATTGTTTTAAGAGATTCTGTCTGGAACATTCTTACCAACACCACCAGGCCCACCTGGCATAAAAGTTTACAGAAGAGAAAAGAAAGAGAAGAGGGAGTGAGAGTGATTTTTACCCTATATCGGCACTAGCCAGTGTGGACTGGGCATTCAGGAAAGTCACAAAGATATAAACAGTCGAAAATTCTATTCTTAAATCTCATCATCTAGTACAGAAGATAAGTCATTGACACAAGTAAGTGTAATGTAAGATAGGAAGAAGCAGTATCATATGACAGATGGAGAATGCCATATGAGAATTTGGAGGGGAAAACTTCTTTCAGCTTGGGGTGAGAACTGGAAATCATGCATGGTACAGGTCACACTTGACCTGATCTTGCATTAGTATTTAAAATATCTATGTTCTTCAACAAATCACACTTCTTCTCAAGTACATTCAAAAGTACATTTCAATCCCTTTTCCAAAATGTTTAATATATAAAAAAAGTTAAAGAGAAGAAAAGTATGACGCTGTTAAGAGCAGGATTTTAAACCTAGCTTCCCCAGGAGCCAGTCCGTGACCTTCAGAAGTTTCTTAATATTTCTGGACCTAAGTTTTCTCATCTGTAAATTGAGCTGGCAATAAGTGATCTCTGAAGTCCTTTCTGGCACTAGCATTCAATGAGTGTCTATATTTTAATCCTTTATGCTGATTAGACTTTTGTGGTTAAATGCAATTAGTTTTACTCTGTGCTTCATGATAAATTCAGGCTTTGCAATTCTTCATTATGCACAGAGGCAGTCATGTCTTATTGCTTAGGAGACAAATGAATTGTCAATTTTATATGAAGAAAATGATTAGAGATTATGTGTCTGGAGGGGAAGAGTAACTCTCACATTCAAAAGTGAAATAATAACTTTAGAAGTTCTTAAAAAGACTATTGAAATGTTCTTTGGAGTCAGATAATTAAAGAAGGAAGACTACATGACTAGGTTCCCAGATGCAGCAGAAATGGGCAATTCATATCATTAAATAGATGCTATTTCATTAGTCCGGACCAGGTGAAGGGAGAGGAAGAAGAAAGAACATGCTGGTATATTTTGTCCAATTTATTAAATCCTTGGAAATGGCATTCAATATATTGTAAGAAGAGTCTGCTAATTAGCAAGATGAGAATTTGCACCCTTCCTTCTTTATTGTTACCAGTAAGCATATTTGCTTTAAATCAGAAATCTGTTAGTTGCTCAGTCATGTCCGACTGTGACCCCATGGACTATAGCTCACCAGGCTCCTCAATCCACAGAGTTTCCTGGGCAAGAATACTGGAGTGGGTTGTCATTTCCTTCACCATGGGATCTTCCCATCTTGGGGACTGAACCTGGGTCTCCTGAACTGCAGGCAGATTCTTTATCATCTGAGCCACCACGGAAGCCCAACTGCTTTAAAGCAATGCTCAAGCAGGGTTTCCCTGGTAGCTCAGCTGGTAAAAAATCCACCTGCAATGCAGGTTCGATTCCTGGGTTGGGAAGATACCCTGGAGAAGGGATAGGCTACCCACTCCAGTATTCTTGGGCTTCCCTGGTGGCTGAGATGGTAAAGAATCCACCTGCAATGCGGGAGACTTGGGTTTGATCCTTGGATTGGGATCCCCTGGAGGCGGGCATGGCAACCCATTCCAGTATTCTTGCCTGGAGAATCCCCATGGACAGAGGATCCTGATGGGCTACAGTACATGGGGTTGCTAAGAGTTGGACACAACTGAGCAACTAAGCACAGCACAACACAATGCTCAAATGAGTGAAATTAAATAACCCAGGAGCCGGTAGATAGAAAATCAACTGGAAAGCCCCTATGCAATATTATTTCACTTAGTGTTACTTGCTCAGTCATGTCCAACTCTTTTTGACCCCAGAGACTATAGACTGCCAGGACCCTCTGTCCATGGAATTCTCCAGGCAAGAATACTGAAGTGGGTTGCCATTCCCTTCTCCAGGCAGATTCTTTACCATCTGAAATAAAGTAAATAAAATAAATAAAAGGAAACCCTGGCTATATACCAGGTGGTACTCAGTGACATTTCATGGACAAAGATGGAGTTACTCCCAGTCTTATCAAAGACTGGCTTCTTGGAGGGGCATAAAAAGACCTCAAATCAACTTGTTATCTTTAAGAGTCAGTTGCTTTGCTGAAGCCTGAGAACACAGGAAAGATTCCCAAACAGTGGGATGCCTGAAGCAGCACTGAGGTTTCAGTGTCTTTCCTTTGGAGCTATAGTGTAAATAGTCTTCTCTCTGATCCATGGAATGAAAACAAGTCCAAAGCAAGAGGAAGTATTCAGCTTAGGAACACCCCGGGCCTTGGCTCCGTGTTCATCCAAGCCCAGGCACTGCTTTGGCTGCCCCACAATGGCTTTGGCAGTTGAAGCCACCATGGCCGAAGGAGTAAAGCCCAGCAGTAAACATGGTTGGGATTTGCTGAAAAAGGACCAGTACACTGTAGGACTTGAGTTGTTTAGAACTGATACTGAATTTGCCCACAAAGAAAGAGAAGAAAGCAAATATGGGAAACTGGGTCAGAGAGGTCACCCAAGGTCATAGAAAGAGTGAATGACAGACAGTGGCTTCAAATGCACTGTCCCGCCTTCTTACTTGGTTCACTGGATGAACAAGGAAAGGGATTTTATTTAACTTGGAAGACAGGGTGGCATGGTGACATTTGGAGTCACACAGACTTGACTGAATCCCAGTGAGTGTGTGGGGAAAGGAGGGGAATGCGCTTAAAGTGCCTGGAACATAAGTGACACAAAATATTAGTTTCCTTTTCTTACCACCACCCCGATCTACCTGTCCAGTGGCAAATCTTACCAAATGGTGTCCATTTTCACTACAAGGTTTAAGAACAGTCTTTCTTGACATATAAGAGCACATGTAAAAGACAACCCATATTTACTAAACAGCGACATATTATTTTTTAAGCTTTTCATCCATTTTTACCAAATAATGATTATACCTGATTACCTGATTTTAGCTTACTCTGTACTAAGCACAGGTCCAAGTGTTGTTCTAGAATTAATCCTCAAAATGAGCATACAAGGCAGAGAATATTCTGCTTTCTATTTTTCATGTAAGGACTGTAGTCACGAAGGTTAAACAACTTACCTAAGGTCACTCGGTCAGTGGCAGAGCCAGGACTGAAGCAGACTGTGCAGTGCCAAAGCCCTACCCTGTTGTTGATGCCTCTGCAAGGCTGCCTCCCAACAGGCACATGTTGTTCTTTATTAAGTACACAGAAAGCAGATCTAAGACATTATTAATAACGGCCAGAATCAACAGAAACAAAAACACCTAGGCTCACTTATTATTAACTTTAGAGACTAATTAAAATTTATCCTGGGGAAAGGCTATTTCAGAGTCATTACAAATCCTCAACAAAAGAGTAAATGAATTGGCCTGTAACTGATGTCTCCCCCTTTTCACCAGTTGCTGATGTTTCCACGAATGAGCCTCAAAAGAAACCACAGTTCAGTGAATCACACGTTATCATACATATTGTCATTCATTCAATAAAAATGCTTCCAATGTGAACAGAGTGCTGTGAAAGGCATGCCAATACACGTAGGGAATGAAGGCAAACAAGAAAATGACTTTGTCCAAAATACTGAGAAATCTGTGATAATTACTATAGCCACTATGATAAATGAAATAAAATATCACTATTTCACTATAATATTTTATTCAGTTCAGCACACCATATATTTCCCAATGAATAAATTGAAAAGGAATGTTATTCTATTTAAGAAAGCAAACTACAAGCACCCTTATGCACTTTAGAAGGACCATTTAATCATAATAATATATATTCTGGTTATTAATAGTTATTCAATATTAATATTATGGTAGTTCCTAAGTGTCCATCAACAGATGAATGGAAGAAGATGTAGTGTATACACACACACACACACACAATGGAATATTCAGTTCAGTCGCTCGGTCGTGTCCAACTCTTTGCGACCCTGTGGACTGCAGCACGCCAGGCTTCCCTGTCCATCACCAACTCCTGGAGCTTGCTCAAACTCATGTCCATTGAGTCTGTGATGCCATCCAACCATCTCATCCTCTGTCGTCCCCTTCTCCTCCCACCTTCAATCATTCCCAGCATCAGGGTCTTTTCCAATGAGTCAGCTCTTCACATCAGGTGGCCAAAGGATTGGAGCTTCAGCTTCAGTATCAGTCCTTTAAATAAATAGTCAGGTCTGATTTCCTTTAGACCTGGATGGACTGGTTGGATCTCTTTGCTGTCAAAGGGACTCTCAAGAGTCTTCTCCAACACCACAGTTCAAAAGCATCAATTCTTTGGCAGTCAGCCTTCTTTATAGTCCAACTCTCATATCTGTACAAGACTGCTGGAAAAACCATAGCCTTGACTAGACGGACCTTTGTTGGCAAAGTAATGTCTCTACTTTTTAATATGCTGTCTAGGTTGGTCATAGCTTTTCTTCCAAGGAGCAAGTGTCTTTTAATTTCATGGCTGTAATCACCATCTGCAGTGATTTTGGAGTCCAGAAAATAAAGTCTGTCACTTCCTCCACTGTTTCCCCATCTATTTGCCATGGAGTGTTGGGACCGGATGCCATGATCTTAGTTTTCTGAATGTTGAGCTTTAAGCCAACTTTTCACTCTCTTTCACTTTCATCAAGAGGCTCTGTAGTTCCTCTTTGCTTTCTGCCATAAGGGTGGTGTCATCTGCATATCTGAGGTTATTGACATTTCTCCCGGCAATCTTGATTCCAGCTTGGGCGTCATTCAGCCCGGCATTTCGCATGATGTACTCTTCGTATAAGTTAAATAAGCAGGGTGACAATATACAACAGGCTTGCGCTGTTAGCAATTTGATCTCTGGTTCCTCTGCCTTTTCTAAATCCAGCTTGAACATCTGGAAGTTCACGGTTCACATACTGTTGAAGCCAGGCTTGGAGAATTTTAAGCATTACTTTGCTAGCATGTGAGATGAGTGCAATTGTGCAATAGTTCACACATTCTTTGGCATTGCCTTTCTTTGGGAATGGAGTGAAAATTGACCTTTTCTAGTCCTGTGGCCACTGCTGAGCTTTCCAAAATTGCTGGCATGTTGAGCGCAGCACTTTCACAGCATCATCTTTTAGGATTTGAAACAGCTCAACTGGAATTCCATATCCTCCACTAGCTTTGTTTGTAGTGATGCTTCCTAAGGCCCACTTGACTTCACACTCCAGGATGTCTGGCTCTAGGTGAGTGATCACAGCTTCATGGTTATCTAGGTCATGAAGATCTTTTTTGTATAGTTGTATATTCTTGCCACCTCTTCTTAATATCTTCTGCTTCTGTTATTTCTGTCCTTTATTGTGCCCATCTTTGCATGAAATATTCCCTTGGTATCTTTAATTTTCTTGAAGAGACCTCTAGTCTTTCCCATTCTATTGTTTTCCTCTATTTCTTTGCATTATTCACTAAGGAAGGCTTTCTTATCTCTTCTTGCTATTCTTTGGAACTC
Source organism: Moschus berezovskii (assembly GCF_049115385.1). NCBI lineage: Eukaryota > Metazoa > Chordata > Mammalia > Artiodactyla > Moschidae > Moschus > Moschus berezovskii. The sequence continues at coordinate 49,404,713 of NC_142466.1, read as the reverse complement.
TGCATTCAAAAGGATATATATTTCCTTTTCTCCTTTGCCTTAGCTTCTCTTCTTTTCTCAGCTATTTGTAAGATCTCCTCAGATAACCATTTTGGTTTTTTACATTTCTTTTTCTTGGGGATGGTCATAATGTTCAATGGAATATTACTCAGCCACAAAAAGAATGATATAGTGCCATTTGCAGCAATTTGAATGTACCTAGAGATTATCATACTAAGTGAAGTTGCTGCTGCTGCTAAGTCACTTCAGTCATGTCCGACTCTGTGTGACCCCATAGACGGAAGCCCACCAGGCTCCCCCGTCCCTGGGATTCTCCAGGCAAGAACACTGGAGTGGGTTGCCATTTCCTTCTCCAATGTGTGAAAGTGGAAAGTGAAAAGTGAAAGTGAAGTCGCTCAGTCGTGTCCGACCCCTAGCGACCCCACGGACTGCAGCCTACCAGGCTCCTCCATCCATGGGATTTTCTAGGCAATAGTACTGGAGTGGCTTGCCATTGCCTTCTCCGAAGTGAAGTTAGAGAAAGATAAATATCATGATATCACTTACACACAAAATCTAAAAAAGAAAAGTGCAAAAGAATTTATTTATAAAATGGAAAGACTCACAGAGATAGAAAAAACATCTATGGTTACCAAAGCAGGAGGAGAAGGGGATGACAGAGGGTGTGATGGTTGGATGGTATCACTGACTCTATGGACATGAGTTTGAGTGAACTCTGGGAGTTGGTGATGGACAGGAAAGCCTGGCGTGCTGCAGTCCATGGGATCGGAAAGAGTCGGTCACGACTAAGCGACTGAACTGACTGACTGACTGAAGAGGAGGAAGGGGTAAATTGGGAGTATGGGATTAACAGATGCACACTATCAAACATAAAATAAACAACAAAGATTTTTTTTGTATAGCACAGGGAACTATATTCAATATCTTGTAATAAACTATAGTAGAAAAAGAATCAAAAAAAGAATATAGATATATACATGTGTATGTATAACCAAATCACCTTGCTATACACCTGAAGCTAACACAATATTGTAAATTATACTCCAATTTTTTTTTAAAATGGGAAAAAACATTACAGTTACTACATTTTTAGCTGTCTTTCCAGGCCATCCCTCTTTACGTGGAACTTCTCTTTTACCCCAAATCCCCAGGGGAGGATTGGATGGCCATTCCTCTGGCCATGGCCAATTGGATCAACTCATGGACTCAGCAGAGCCAACTGAATTCTTCTTCCCTTGGGAATTTGAAGTAAAGACACAGTGGCCATATTTAGGTATTGCTGGTGTTGGGCCAATGATGGAACCAACAGATAAGAAAACAGAGAATCTTAAGTAGGACAAAAGAGCAGATGCCCACAGAGGTTCTGGGACAGGTGATCGGACCCCAAAGAATTCCTAGTTGCATAATTTCAGTTCCTATGTGACCTGCTTGAGGAAACAAAGACCTCAGACTCATAATTTTAAAAATAATTATATTAATGGCATTGCCTAAAGAAAGCAAGGAACTGTTCTCAGATTGTCATGTGGTCAGCAAGGACAAAGGCCCTAAAGATGTTCAGGTAGATGGAAGAACCTAGGTTACTCTGCTTTGATGGGGAAGTCAGGACTTGAGGTGACAAGTTAGCACATCTTAAAAGGGCTATTACAATGTTTGTTATTAAAATAATACACATCTATCATTGTGTTGAGAGTTTCAGTTTCCTTCTCTACTGACATTGAGGACTTATGGATGGGTTGATTTCTTTATCTGTCTTGGTTATTAGTCCTTCCATGTTCAATCAGAACATCTCTTGTAGCCTCCATTACTTACATTGCAACCTTAGTTTGGGTTCTCCTAGAATCAGACCTGAGACAAAGATTTGATTGCAAGTAGTTTGGGAGGTGATTCCAAACTACTGAGGGCAGGGGAGTGGGAAATCAAACCAAGGAAAAGAAGAAGCCAATACAAGGTAGGTTCACGAGAAGGTGACTTCTGTGGGCTGCTGGGGTGCAATCCCACTGGGGAACTAGGAGATGATGTAGAACATGCTTCAGAGTTGTCCTGTCAGAACAGTGAGGAGCTAAGGTTTTTATTTATCCACCAACTCTTGTGTGACATTGTTTAAGGCTCCTTTGCAGACAGTGTCAAATTCTCAACACTCTGTCCTATGTCCAAGGATAACCCTCGGGTAAACTTGCAGTAATAAGCTATCAGCATGTAAGAATCAGTGAGTGCCAGGGGATATGGGAAGGGTACCCTGAAAGCATCTGCTCTAACTTACAGGGGGTAAGTTAGAGGGAGTTCCTCTTCTTTGCAACCAAGCTGTCTCTTACTAGAAAAGTTCCACCAGGAAAGCTCTTGATAGCAGAGTTAAATTCATGGTGTTTCTTTAAAGAAACAAATCTTCATTTCAAAAAAACATACCTTTCATTCATTCTAACTGGCCTCCCCCTTTCAAGCCCCCACTGTCTGAATTAGTGTCATTTTATTGCATTAGTAAAAGTTGATTCTACATTGTAGAAATTTCAATAAAAAGTTATAGGAAGGGAACAGAAATTGGGCTTAAATCTAATGGGCCTGACAGTTGCCTTCACTAGCAAAGTCTCCTTGCATTAATTATTTATAGGCTATGACAGTGGTGTGTTGTGAATGAAGATAGCTGTACAAGTCATGCATCTCCCACATTAAGAATTAATGACAACTCAAGACCGGACAGAGATGGCCAAACACGTGATACACAAAGTCTCTTAATATTTACTACAAAAAGTAGCATGAGGAATAGAAGTCAATGAGAAATAAAGTTTATTGTCCTGTACTGAAAAATGGAACTAACTCAAAAGGCCAAGGCTCAAACATTGATAATTTATCATCTTACCTCAGCATTGCTCTTATTACTACAATGCAAGTCATCACTTAATACTGCTATGTATTATTAAAGAAGCATGTTAACCCAACTATTGTACCAAGCAATAAATGTGTTTGTAAGTTTATAGAATGATGACATAATTCAAGACCATGCAGAATGAAGAATTACCAGGACGTGGCCCACTCTTTGAAATGGAGGGCCCAATACTATGTTTTCTGATTGAATGAATGAATGAGACACATTACCTTTCCAATCTAGGGAATTTCAGTTGTAACAAGAAAAACAAGGCTAAAAATGACTCCTTTATAGCATTTTTTTAAACCAATTATATTACACTATTTTAATCCACTCATCTAGAATCCTCAAGCCTCTGTGCATTGAAATGGACCTCAGAGTACAGCTGGGAACAGTGGATAAAGTGCTAGGTAGAAATTTAGGTGTTGGAATAAACTCTGCCTCTAATTAAATGTGTAATCTTAGATTATCACTTCCTTTCTCTATTATACTAATTGAGCTCTATTGATTCTTCCACTTTTGTTATGCCAGGTTGTGTGCCATCAATTCAACCCTTCACATCATTGTCTATTAGAAGAGTCAGGCATCATATGTTACAGTGACGGTCAAGATATAAAAAGCCCAACTGCTCCAATGTTAAGCACTAACTACTAAACCCTTAGAGCTTCCCAGGCCTCAGTTCAGTTCAGTTCAGTCGCTCAGTCGTGTCCAACTCTTTGCGACCCCATGAATCACAGCCTCCCTGTCCATCACCAACTCCCGGAGTTCACTCAAACTCATGTCCATCGAGTCGGTGATGCCATCCAGCCATCTCATTCTCTGTAGTCCCCTTCTCCTCCCGCCCCCAGTCCTTCCCAGCATCAGAGACTTTTCCAGTGAGTCAACTCATCTCATGAGGTGGCAAAAGTATTGCAGTTTCAGCTTCAGCATCAGTCCTTCCAATGAACACACAGGACTGATCTCCTTTAGAATGGACTGGTTGGATCTCCTTGCAGTCCAAGGGACTCTCAAGAGTCTTCTCTAGCACCACAGTTCAAAAGCATCATTCTTCGGCGATCAGCTTTCTTCACAGTCCAACTCTCACATCCATACATGACCATGGGAAAAACCATAGCCTTGACTAAACGGACCTTTGTTGGCAAAGTAATGTCTCTGCTTTTTAATATACTATCTAGGTTGGTCATAACTTTCCTTTCAAGGAGTAAGCGTCTTTTAATTTCATGGCTGCAGTCAGCATCTGCAGTGATTTTGGAGCCCCCCAAAATAAAGTCTGACACTGTTTCCATTGTTTCCCCATCTATTTCCCATGAAGTGATGGGACCAGATGCCATGATCTTTGTTTTCTGAATGTTGAGCTTCAAGCCAACTTTTTCACTCTCCTCTTTCACTTTCATCAAGAGGCTTTTGAGTTCCTATTCACTTTCTGCCATAAGGGTGGTGTCATCTGCATATCTGAGATTATTGATATTTCTCCTGGCAATCTTGATTCCAGCTTGTGCTTCTTCCAGCCCAGCGTTCCTCATGATGTACTCTGCATATAAGTTAAATAAGCAGGGTGACAATATACAGCCTTGACGTACTCCTTTTCCTATTTGGAACCAGTCTGTTGTTCCAAGTCTGGTTCTAACTGTTGCTTCCTGACCTGCACACAGGTTTCTCAAGAGGCAGGTCAGGTGGTCTGGGATTCCCATCTCTTTCAGAATTTTCCACAGTTTATTGTGATTCACACAGTCAAAGGCTTTGGCATAGTCAATGAAGCAGAAATAGATGTTTTTCTGGAACTCTCTTGCTTTCTCCATGATTCAGCGGATGTTGGCAATTTGATCTCTGGTGCCTCTGCCATTTCTAAAACCTGCTTGAACATCTGGAAGTTCACGGTTTGCGTACTGCTGAAGCCTGGCTTGGAGAATTTTGAGCATGACTTTACTAGCGTGTGAGATGAGTGCAATTGTGCGGTAGTTTGAGCATTCTTTGGCATTGCCTTTCTTTGGGATTAGAATGAAGACTGACCTTTTCCAGTCCTGTGGCCACTGCCGAGTTTTCTAAATTTGCTGGCATATTGAGTGCAGCACTTTCACAGCATCATCTTTCAGGATTTGAAATAGCTCAACTGGAATTCTATCATCTCCACTAACTTTGTTTGTAGTGATGCTTTCTAAGGCCCACTTGACTTCACATTCCAAGATGTCTGGCTCTAGGTGAGTGATCACGCCATCGTGATTATCTTGGTTGTGAAGATCTTTTTTGTACAGTTCTTCTGTATATTCCTGTATATTCTTTTTTGTACAGTTCTTCTGTATATTCCTCTTCTTAATATCTTCTGCTTCTGTTAGGTCCGTACCATTTCTGTCCTTTATCGAGCCCATGTTTGCATGAAATGTTCCCTTGGTATCTCTAATTTTCTTGAAGAGATCTCTTGTCTTTCCTATTCTGTTGTTTTCCTCTATTTCCCAGGCCTGGGAAGCCCTAAAGGGTAAAGAATCTGCCTGCCAATGCAGGAGACATGGATTCGACCCTTGAGCCAAGAATATCCCCTGGAGAAGGAAATGGCAACCCACTCCAGTGTTCTTGCCTGGGAAACCCCATGGACAGAGGAACCTGGCGGGCCACAATCCTTGGGGTTGCAAAAGAGTTGGACATGACTTAGCAACTAAACCACTACCACCACCACCACCAAACCCTGAAGGTAAAGAAGTTACCTCTAGATCTTGCTTTGTTGTGTAATAGGCAATGGCCTGCAGTGAGGCTCCCAAGTCAATGGAGACTGAAGAGTCAGTCACCTAGATGGTCTTTTGGCAGAGAGGACTCTAGGAAGGAGAACTTTCTGGTAGTAGCTTATGCCTCACCTCATGCTAGTTAGCCTCAAGGCTTTGAGCCACGGCTCCCAAACTGGGCAATGGGATGCTCTAGCTAAGTCAGTACATCAATAATTTTTGAATAGTGTGATAGCCAGAAATCACTACACTCGATCTTTAAGCAGGTTCTCTCTTTTTCTGAAAGCCAAATCTTCAACTCATCTCTGGGACCCTACAGTGACAGGGGGAATAAGGAATGGGGAAGACCACATCTTGCGACTCTCATACAAAATTAAAACCTTTATGATGACAGAGTTTGAGACTTGAAGACAGTCAATGTTTTTTACGTATCATACTGGAAAATTCTGTCTATGGGCAGAACTGAAGATCTGAAATACACACCCCATAACTTAAAGAAAAATTAATACATTTTAGAGCACTTTTAGTCACAGCAAAACTGAGCAGAAGGTATATAGAAAAGGGTTTGACTTTTGCTTTTAAGATTATATGCTAGAATCTTGCTATACTTGATTATTAGTTCTAGTTTTTAATTTTTTCTACATTACAGTTACATCACCTGTAATCAAAGATCATTTTATTCCTTCCTTCCCAGTCTGTATACCTTTTATTTACTTCACTTGTCTTCATGCATTAGCTAGGATTTCCAGTATGATGTTGAAAAAGATGGGGACATCAAGTGTTGTTTCTAATCTTAGGGTAAAAGCTTCAAATAAGTATGAATTATCATACTTACATACATACATACAATAATGTACATACATATAATTACTCATACTTCATTAAGTATGATGTAACCTGTAGAGTTTTGGTAGATGCGCTTTATCAAGTTGACAAGTTCCCCTCTATTCCTAGTTTGCTGAAATTTTTTATCATGAATGAGTGTTGGATATCATTAAATGCTTCTTCTGCATCTATTGAAATGATCATGTGGTTTTTCTTCTTTAGCCTGTTAATGTGATGGACTATATTTACTGGCTTTTGAATAATGAAGCAGCCTTCCATACTCACTGGTTGTGCTGCATGTTGGATTCAATTTGCTAGTATCCTGTTCAGGGTCTATATATCTGCATTTATAAGATATTGGTTTGTAACTTTCTTTTCTTGTAATGTCTTTGTCTGGTTTTGGTATTGGATAATCCTGTCCTCATACAATGAGTTAGGAAATATGCTGGTCCTATGTTCTGAAAAAGACTCTAGAGAATTGGCATAATTTCTTCTATAAATGTTTGGAAGAATTCACCAGGGAATCCATCTGGGCCTGGTACTTTCTGTTTTGGAAGGTTTTTAATTATGAATTCAATTTCTTTAACAGAAACATTCAGATCATTTCTAAGTTTAGCAGATTATATCTTTTAAGGAATTGGTCCATTTCATCCTGGTTATCAAATTTGTGGGTACAGAGTAATTCATAGAGTCTTCTATTAGCCTCTTCATGGCCATGGGATCTCTCATGACGCTGCCTCTTTCCTTTTTAATATTAGTAATTTGTAATCTCTTCTTTTCTTAGTCTACTTAGGGGATAATTGATTTATCTATATTTCAGAGAACCAGCTTTGGTTTTTTTGGATTTTTCCCTATTGATTTTTTAAAAAATTTTATTGATTTATCTAATTTTTATGATTTCTTTTCTTCTTACTGGATTTAATTTGATCTGCTTTTTCTAATTTCTTAAAGTGGAATTCAGATTATTTGTTCAAAATTTTTATTGAAGTAGCTGATTTACAGTGTTCTGTTTCAGGTGTACAGCAACATGATTCAGTTATACACATACACACACATATATATAAAACTGAAAGAATATATATTTATATATTCTTTTTTACATTGTCTTTTTCATTAAAGGTTATTACAAGATATTGAGTATACTTCCCCATGTTATACAGTAAGTCCTTGTTGGTGATGTATTTTATATATTGGAGAAGGAAATGGCAACCCACTCCATTGTTCTTGCCTGGAGAATCCCAGGGACGGGAGAGCCTGGTGGGCTGCCGTCTATGGGGTCGCACAGAGTCGGACACGACTGAAGCAACTTAGCAGCAGCAGCAGTGTGTGTATTTTAATCCCCAAACTCCTAATTTATCCCTCCCATCATCCTTTCCCCTTTGGTAACTACTATAAGTTTGTTTTCTATATCTATGAGTTCACTTCTGTTCTGTAAATAAGTTCACTTGTACTATTTTATATTCCACATGCTAGTGACATCATATGATTTTTTTTTTTTTTTGCTAACATGCTTTGTGCATTCACTGCTATACATTTCCTTCTAGGCTCTGTTTTTGCTTCATGCTACAAATTTTGATAAGTTATGCTTTCATTTTCAGTTTGTTAAAAATATTTTTAAATTTCTTCTGAGATTTTTTTCTTTAATTCATGCGCCATTAGAAACATGTTGTTTAATCTGCAAGTATCTTGAGATGTTCTGGCTATCTTTATGCTACTGATTTTTAGTTTAGTTCCATTGTGGTCTGAAAAGAGACATTGTATGATTTCTATGCTTTTCAATTTCTTAAGATGTATTTTACAGTACAGAATGTGGTCCATCTTGGTGAATGTTCCACGTGAATAGCTGTCAATTACATCCAGTTGATTGATGGTACTGTTGAGTTCAACTCTGTTCTGACTGATTTTCAGCCTACTGGATCTTTCTACTTCTAATAGAGTGATGTTGAAGTTCCCAACAGTAGATTCATCTATTTATCCCTGCAGTTCTATCAGTTTTTGCCTCACATAGTGTGACTCTCTGTTGTTAGGTGCATACACACTAAGAAATGTCATGTCTTCTTGGCGAATAGACCCCTTATCATTATGTAATGCACTTTCTTTATTCCTGGTAATTTTTCTTGTTCTGAGTTCTACTCTCTTTCGTATCAGCATGACATATCTTTCTGGATTACTGCCTTGTTGTGGTGAAGGGGCTTGCATAACTCAATGAAGCTATGAGCCATGCCATGCAGGGCCACCCACGGGTCACAGTGGAGAGTGCTGGCAAAACATGATGAATGGGAGGAGGGAAAGGCAAACTACCCCAGTAGACTTGCCATGAGAACCCCATGAACTGTACAAAAAGATATGACACCAAAAGATAAGTCCCCTGGGTCAGAAGGTGTCCAGTATGCTACCAGGGAAGAGCAGAGGACAACTACTAATAGCTCTAGAAAGAATGAAGCAGCTGGCCCAAAGCATGGGAACCTGGAATGTAAGGTCCATGAATCAAAGTAAACTAGACATGGTCAAGCAGGCTAAATTAAAACAAATTAAATCCCGTGTAGAAGGAAATGGTAACCCACTCCAGTATTCTTGCCTGGAGAATCCCATGGACGGAGAAGCCTGGTAGGCTACAGTCCACGGGGTCGCAAAGAGTCAGACACGACTGAGCAACTGAATGGAACGGAACTCCTTGGAAGAAAAGCTATGACAAACCTAAACAGTATATTAAAAAGCAAAGACATCACTTTGCCAACAAAGTTCTGTCCAGTCAAAGCTGTGGTTTTTCCAGTAGTCATGTATGGATATGAGAGTTGGACCATAAAGAAGGTGGAGCACATAAAAATTGATGCTTTCAAACTGTGGTGCTGGAGAAGACTCTTGAGAGTCCTTTGAACAGCAAGGAGATCAAAGCAGTCAATCCTGAAGGAAATCAATCCTGAATACTCATTGGAAGTACTGACGCTGAAGCTCCAATACTTGCCACCTGATGCAAACAAGGGACTCACTGGAAAAGTCCCTGATGTTGGGAAGGACTGAAGGCAGGAAAAGAGGATGACATAGGATAAGATGGTTGGATGGCATCTCTGATTCAATGGACATGAACTTGGGCAAATTCCAGGAGATGGTGAGAGACAAGGAAGCCTGGCAAGCAGTAGTCCAATGGGGTCTAGAAGAGTCCAATACAACTTAGGGACTGAAAAACAGCAACATCTTTATATTTAAAGTGGGTTCTTATAAACAACACATAGTTGGGTCTTGTATTTTGATCCTCTCTAACAATCTGTTTTTCAATTGATGTATTTAGACCATTGGCATTTAAATTAATTATTGATATAACTGGATTAACAGTTCTAAATTTGCTACTATTTTCTATTTGTTGCCTTTGTCTTTTGTTCTTACTTTTGTTGTCGTCTTCTGCCTTTTGCAGCTTTAAAATGTTTCTATTATTTCTCCTTTTTTAGCATATATATTATGCTTTTTCCTTTTTTTTCCTTTATTGTTTGCCTGAGACTTTGCAATATTTTCAACTAATCCAAGTCTACATTCAAATAACTCTATATTGGTTCACAGGTGGTGAAAGTAGTTTATAATAACAAAATAATCCTAATTCCTCCTTCCCTTATATCATTGATACAATGATTCCCTTATATCACTGCTGTCATTTGTTCCATGTGTATGTGTACATATAAGCAATATATATGAACTTATATGTATATGTATGCTGCTGCTGCTGCTGCTAAGTCACTTCAGTCATGTCCGACTCTGTGTGACCCCACAGACGAATGCCCACCAGGCTCCCCTGTCCCTGGGATTCTCCAGGCAAGAACACTGGAGTGGGTTGCCATTTCCTTCTCCAATGTGTGAAAGTGAAAAGTAAAAGTGAAGTCGCTCAGTGGTGTCCGACCCTTAGCGACCCCATGGACTGCAGCCTACCCGGCTCCTCCATCCATGGGATTTTCCAGGCAATAGTACTGGAGTGGCTTGCCATTGCCTTCTCCGATGTATATGTATATATAAGCAATATATATTGCAATATACATATATGGGCATATATAGTTGAATACAATGTGGCTATTAACAAACTATACCTGTTAGATTAATTAAAATGAAGAAAAATAAAAGATTTACATTTACTTATGCCTTCTTGTCTTTATGTAGATCCAAATCTCTAACCTATATCATTTTCTTTTTCTCTAAAGAACTTCTTTTAACATTTCTTACAAGGCATGTACACCCCCTCAATTTTTGTTGGTCATAATGGTGTGATCACTCACCTAGAGCCAGACATCCTGGAGTGTGAAGTCAAGTGGGCCTTATGAAGCACGACTACGAACAAAGTGAGTGGAGGTGATGGAATTCCAGTTGAGCTGTTTCAAATCCTAAAAGATGATGCTGTGAAAGTGCTGCACTCAATATGCCAGTAATTTTGGAAAACTCAGCAGTGGCTACAGGATTGGAAAAGGTTAGTTTTCATTCCAATCCCAAAGAAAGGCAATGCCAAAGAATGCTCAAACTACTTCACAATTGCCCTCATCTCACGTGCTAGCAAAGTAATGCTCAAATTTCTCCAAGCCAGGCTTCAACAGTACGTGAACTTCCAGATGTTCAAGCTAGATTTAGAAAAGGCAGAGAAACCAGAGACCAAATTGCTAACATCCACTGGATCATTGAAAAAGCAAGAAAAACATCTATTTCTGCTTTATTGACTATGCCAAAGCCTTTGTGTGGATCACAACAAACTGTGGAAAATTCTTTAAGAGATGGGAATACCAGACCACCTGACCTACCTCCTGAGAAATCTGTACGCAGGTCAGGAAGCAAGAGTTAGATTTGGACATGGAACAACAGACTGGTTCCAAATTGGGAAATGAGTATGTCAAGGCTATATTGTCACCCTGCTTATTTAACTTATATACAGAGTATGTTATGTGAAATGCTGGGCTGGATGAAGCCCAAGCTGGAATCAAGATTGCTGGGAGAAATATCAATAACCTCAGGTATGCAGATGATATCACCCTTATGGCAGAAAGCGAAGAAGAATTAAAGAGCCTCTTGATGAAAGTGAAAGAGGAGAATGAAAAAGTTGGCTGAAAACTCGACATTCAGAAAACTAAGATCATGGCACCCGGTCCCATCACTTCATGGCAAATAGATGGGGAAATGATGGAAACAGTGACAGACTTTATTTTTTGGACTCCAAAATCACTGCAGATGGTGACTGTAGCCATGAAATTAAAAGACACTTGCTCCTTGAAAGAAAAGTTATGACCAACCTAGACAGCAAATTAAAAAGCAGAGACGTTACTTTGCCAACAAAGGTCCATCTAGTCAAGGCTATGGTTTTTCCAGTAGTCTTGTACAGATACGAGAGTTGGACTATCAAGAAGGCTGACTGCCAAAGAATTGATGCTTTTGAACTGTGGTGTGGAGAAGACTCTTGAGAGTCCCTTGGACTGCAAGGAGATCAAACCAGTCAATCCTAAAGGAAATCAGACCTGAGTATTCATTGGAAGGACTGATGCTGAAGCTGAAACTCCAATATTTTGGCCACCTGATGCGAAGAATTGACTCATCGGAAAAGACCCTGAAGCTGGGTAGACTGAAAGCAGGAGATGGGGATGACAGAGGATGAGATGGTTGGATACATCACCAACTCGATGGACATGAGTTTGAGTAAGCTCCAGGCGTTGGTGATGGACAGAGAACCCTGGCATGCTGTAGTCCATGGAGTCACAAAGAGTCAGACACAACTGAGTGACTGAACTGACTGATTCTCACACTCAGTGATTTTTTTTCTTTAGCCACATCCAGTTCACCAAGGAGCCCATCAAAGGCATCCTTCATTTCTGTTACAGTGTTTTGTCATATCTAGCATTTATTTTTTCCTTTAGACTTTCATCTCTCTGTTTACCTTCTCCACCTGTTTTCACATGCTTCCATCTGTTTTACCCATTAGAGCCCTAAGCATTTTTGTCATAGGTGTCTTAAATTCTCAGTCTGATAATTCCAACATCCCTGTCATATCTGAGTGTGTTTCTGATGCTTTCCCTCTCTCTTCACACTGTGCTTTTTGCCTTTTAGTATAGCTTGCTTGATACTAGACATGATGTACTAGGTAAAAGGAACTGCTATAAATAGTCCTTTAGCAATGTGGTGGGGAGATGTAAAGGGAGGGAAAGCAATCAATAGCGTTAGATTTACCTCTCAATCTTCTAGTGAGCCTGTGCCTCTGGACTATGAACTTCACAAATGCTTCTCTATTCCCATCTCCAAACCTTTGGTGGGTCAGGATGGCTAGAGTGGGATGAAGTTGGGTATTTCCCTCCCCCCGGGTCAGTTAGGCTCTGATTTCACCCCCCAGAAGCTTAGCATCTTACTAAGTTTCTCTTGACAGCAGGTCTTCTTAAAAAGAACAGAATGTTCTTCCTACTTAAAAATGGTTTCCCCTTCTCCCACCCCACAAAAAAAAAAAAAAAAAAAAATGAGATTTTTCAAGCTCTTACAGTTTAAATTCACAAAAGTGTGGAGACCAGCCTATGATGAAGCCCCACTGGAGCTTTTAACTCTCAGACTTGTCCACACTGAGCCTCCAGAAACTTTTCAACTATACTGCAGATTTTCCTATACCAGCACTGGTTCCTTTGGAGGTGTTTGCTCAAAGATTTCTGCTCCTGTATTTGCCCATCAATCTCTCCAATTTGGGGAGCAGCAATTTTCTCTGTGACCACACCTCTCCTACACATTTAAGAAGAGTTGTTGATTTTCCAGTGCATTTGACTTTGTGCTTAAGGTGAGTGGTGACTTTCAAGCTCCTTAATATTGCTGGACTAGAAACCTGAAGCCTCCTTCTACTTTTTATTCCTCTACCTACACAGCTTAGAAATTTGGACTTTGGGAAGGAGAGGCATAGTTAAGGTAGTCTTGTAGTGAGAGATGAGCTTGTCTCTACAATATGGTAGGGAACCTGGCTCAAAGCAGAGACAGAAATGCCTAGCAAAGAATCCTATGGTTTGGTACCTTAGACCAACCACATCCTGTGTCTAATTTGAAGTCTTCCTTTCCACTCATGATTTAGTCATGATTTATGAATAAAGTGAGATTACCTGGTAGCTTGGCTGGTAAAGAATCCGCCTGCAATGCAGGACACCTCGGTTTGATTCCTGGATCAGGAAGATCCACTGGAGAGGGGATAAGCTACCCACTCCAGTGTTCTTGGGCTTCCCTGATGGTTCAGCTGGTAAAGAATCTGCCTGCAATGTGGGAGACTTGGGTTCGATCTCTGGGTTAGGAAGATCCCCTGGAGAAGGGAAAGGCTACCTACTCTAGTATTCTGGCCTGGAGAATTCCATGGACTGCGTAGTCCATGAGGTCGCAGAGTCAGACACAACCGAGCAACTTTCACTTTCACAAATAAAGTTCAGAAGATTTTTTAAAAAACATTACAGACTACTATTTCCTATGTTTTTGGAAAATTAAGAAATGTGGCTAAGGACAGCAAAGGAAACCATAAACAAAATGAAAAGACAATCTACAGAATAGGAGAGAATACTAATATTTGTAAATGATGCAACTGACAAGGAATTAATCTCCAAAATATACAAACAACTCATGCAGCTCAACATCAAAAACACAACCCAATCAATATTCCAGTTCAAGATGACAAAGTAGAAGGATGTGCACTCACCTCCAGCGATAGCACCAAAATTACAACCAGCCGTTGAACAACCATCTGCAGGAGGATGCTGGAACTTACCCAGAAAAGATACTTCACATCCAAAGACAAAGAAGGAGCCACAGAAAGGCAGTAGAAGGGGCACAATCACAATAAAATCAAATCCCATTCTTGACGGGTGGGTGACCCACAGACTGGAGAAAAATAATGCCAAAGAAGTTCTCCCACTGTTGTGAAGGTTCTGTCTTCCCAGCCTGGGGATCTAACAAAGGGACTGGGAATCCCCAGGGAATCTGACCTCGAAGCCCAGTGCGATTTGCTTACAAGACTTCCACAGGACTGGGGGAAACAGAGAATCCAGTCTTGGAGGGCATAAACAAAGCCCTGCATGCACCAAGACTCAGAGGAAAGGAGCAGTGACCCCACAGGAGACTGAACCAAAACTACCTCCTAGCATTGGTGGGTCCCCTTGGGTCAGTAGGGGCTTACCACAGGGGCAAGGGAATTGGCAGCAGCAGTCTGGAAAAGTCCTCCTTGGAAGCTCTTGGAGGTTGCCATTAACCGAATCATAGAGCCCCCAGACCTAGACCTGAGGGCTGGGTCACCTCAGGACAAAAAACTACCAGGGAGGGAGCACAGTCCCACCCATCAGCAGATAACTGGATTACAGCTTTACAGAGCAAGGCCCAGCTTTTCCCACCACCAGACCTTCCCATCAGGAAGCTTATACAAGCCTCTTAGCCTCCTCCATCAGAGGGCAGACAGAAGAAGCAAGAAACAGCACAGTTCCACAATGACCAAAACAAAAGCCGCATTACAGAAAGTTAATCAGCATAAAAAGCAGAAAGTTATGTTCCAGATGAAAGGACAAGATAAATCCCCAGAATAACAACTAAATAAAGTGGAGATAGGCAACCTTCCGGGAAAAGAATTCAGATTCATGATAGTGAAGATGATTCAGCATCTCAGAAAAACAATGGAGGCAAAGATTGAGAAGATGCAAGAAATGTTTTCCAAAGACCTAGAAGAACTAAAGAACAAACAAACAGAGGTAAATAATACACTAGAAGGAATTCAAAGCAGAATAACTGAGACAGAAGAATGCATAAATGACCTACAGGACAGAAAGGCAGAAATCAGAATATAGAAAAAAGAATGAAAAGAAATGAACACAGCCTAAAAGATCTCTGTGCTTAGTTGCGCAGTCATGTATGATTCTTTGTGACCCCATGGATGGCAGCCTGCCAAGCTCCTCCATCCTTGAGGATTCTCCAGGCAAGAATACTGGAATGGGTTGCCAGCCCCTCCTCCAGGGTATCTTCCCAACCCAAGGATGGACCCAGGTCTCTCTTACTGCAGGCAGATTCTTTACTGACTGACCAGAGAAGCCCAAGAATACTGGAGTGGGTAGCTTATCCCTTCTCCAGGGGATCTTCCTGATCTAAGAATTGAACCGGAGTTTTCTGCATTGCAGTGGATTCTTTACCAGCTGAACTACCAGGGAAGCCCCAAAAGACCTCCAGTACAATATTAAACATGCCAACATTTGCATTATAGGGGTCCCGAGAAGGAGGAGAGAGAAAAGATCTGAGAAAATATTTGAAGAGGTAATAGCTGGAAAATTCCCTAAAATGGGAAAGGAAATAGTCAACCAAAACCAGGAAGCACAGAGATTCCCAGGAAGGATAAACCCAAGGAGGAACACACCAAGATACATAATAATCAAACTAACAAAAACTAAAGACAGGGATAAAATATTAAAAGCAACAAAGGAAAAACAACAAATAACTTACAAGGGAACTTCTATCAGGCTATCAGCTGATTTTCCAATAGAAATTCTACAAGCCAGAAGGGAATGACATGTTATATTTAAAGTGATGAAAGGGAAAAGCCTACAACCAAGAACACTTTACCCAGCAAGACTCTCCTTTAGATTTGATGGAGAAATCAAAAGCTTTCCAGACAAGCAAAAATTAAAAAGAATTCAGTACCACCAAACCAGCTTTACAACAAATGCTAAAGGAACTTCTCCAGGCAGGAAACAAGAGAAGGAAAAGACCTACCTATAGAAAATAAAACCAAAGCAATTAAGAAAACAGTAATAGGAATCAAACATATCCATAATTACCTTAAATGTAAATGGATTAAATGCACCAACCAAACACACAGACTGGCCGAGCAAATGAAAACGTGTATGTTTGCACTAGCACTTACCACATCACTCTGCTTGACTCCCCGGATTGTATGCAATTATTTTAGATTGTTAGGTTAACATGTTCCCACTATGGCTTGCAAATATAATTATATTTTATTTTTTGACTGGCTATTGATGAAACAGATAAATATCTTTTACCATTGTGATTATATAACAATCACTTATTTTATACCATTGTATCATGATTGGACACAGAAAAATAATAGAATTCTATATCACCAAAACTACCATTTAATAGAAAAACCTGTAGTCACTTTTTAAAATCAAGATGCATATCAGAATTATCTTGGAATTTTTTGAAAAACACAAATGCCCAGGCATTTTTTTTTTTTCCACCAGATCGCCAGATATGTATCTAACGAGCTGCTGCTGCTGCTGCTACTGCTGCTAAGTCACTTTAGTCGTGTCTGACTCTGTGTGACCCCACAGATGGCAGCCCACCAGGCTCCCCCATCCCTGGGATTTTCCAGGCAAGAACACTGGAGTGGGTTGCCATTTCCTTCTCCAATGTGTGAAAGTGAAAAGTAAAAGTGAAGTCGCTCAGTCGTGTCTGACCCTTAGCGACCCCACTGACTGCAGCCTACCAGGCTCCTCCATCCATGGGATTTTCTAGGCAAGAGTACTGGAGTGGCTTGCCATTGCCTTCTCCATCTAACAAGCAGCCATGTTTAAAAACAACTGGACTTTATGAGAAACTTTTATCTAGTTTGTTTCACTTTTTCTATTTCATATTCAGCGCTATTTCATTTACAAAGCTCCTATTTCATTTACTTTATGTTTTCCAATTTCTCCATCTCTTTTTTTTTAATATATAGTCTTTCTAAAGCCTTTATCAAGCATAGTAAAAAAGCTTTTGTATGCATATATATAAATAATAAGTATAATATATATATTTTAGAAAACTTCTGAATTTTTGCCTAACTAAAATCATTATGACATTTGATTCCACTTGTCTGACTCAGTATGAATAGAATGCTAGATTTCTAATTTAAAAATAGATATGCAACAAGCAACAAAGGTTTACTGTATAGCACAGAAAACTATAGTCAATATCTTGTAATAACCTATAATGGAAAATAATTTCAAAAATAATATATGTGTATATGTATGCTGCTGCTGCTGCTAAGTCACTTTAGTGGTGTCCGACTCTGTGTGACCCCATAGACGGAAGCCCACCAGGCTCCCCTGTCCCTGGGATTCTCCAGGCAAGAACACTGGAGTGGGTTGCCATTTCCTTCTACAATGTGTGAAAGTGAAAAGTAAAAGTGAAGTCGCTCAGTTGTGTCCGACCCTTACCAGGCTCCTCCATCCATGGGATTTTCTAGGCAAGAGTACTGGAGTGGCTTGCCATTGCCTTCTCTGGTGTATATGTATAACTGAATCACAAAAAAAGAATTCTTTTTGAAATGTAGTAATGTTTATCTTTTTGCCAGTTTCTCTAAATGTCCTATGGAAACCTAATAACAGATACAAACTTTTAAATATATTTGTATAAGATATAGGATAAATATAAATTAATATAAATATATTAAATTATTAATGACATCATTCAAGATGCTCCTATTCTTAGTTTCTGCACTTGATAAAATATTCTCAGAGAAATGTTACTATGTCTCACTTTGATTATATGTTTTTTCTTTTCCCTTATATTTCTTCTGAGTTTTGCTTTATGTATCTTTATTTCTTTGCTGTTAGGTATCTAAATCGTTTACGATGTCTATCTTCTTTGTGAATTATACATTTTATCATTAAAAATATTCATCTTTGTTTCATTTTAAAATAAATTAATTAATGGAGAACCACACACAGAAAGAAACAACCCAATCATAAAACGGGCAGATGATCTAAGCAGACATTTCTCCAAAGAAGACAAACAGATGGCCTAAAAGCACGTGCTCAACATTGCTAATTATTGTTGTTGTTTAGCCACTAAGTTGCATACAACTCTTTGAGACCCCATGAACTGCAACACACCAGGCTTCTCTGTCTCAGGCTTCACTATCTCCCTGAGTTCACTCAAACTCATGTCAGTTATACCATCTAACCATCTCATCTTCTGTTGCTCCCTTCTCCTCTTGCCCTCAATTTTTCCCAGTATTAGGGTCTTTTCCAATGAGTCAGCTCTTCGCATCAGATGGCCAAAGTATTAGAACTTCAGCATCAGTTCTTCTAATGATTTCCTTTAAGATTGACTGGTTTGATCTCCTTGCTGTCCAAAGTATTCTCAAGAGTCTTCTCCAGCACCACAATTCAACACTATCAATTCTTCGGCACCTCAGCCTTCTTTATAGTCCAACTCTCACATTCATACATGACTACTGGGAAAACCATAGCTCTGACTATCTGGACCTTTTTCAGAAAAGTGTCTGCTTTTTAAAACACTGTCTAGATTTGATGCAACTATTCTTCCAATCATCTTTTAGTTTTGTGTATGCAGTCACCATCCACATTGATTTTGTAGCCCAAGAAACTGAAATCTGACAGTTTCCACATTTTCCCTATCTATTTGCATTAATAGGACCAGAAGCCATATTCTTAGTTTTTGAATGCTGAGTTTTAAGTCAGCTTTTTTCACTCTCCTCTTTCACCTTCATCAAGAGGCTCTTTAGTCCCTTTTCACTTTCCGCCATTAAAGTAGGATCATCTGCATATCTGAGATTGTTGACATTTCTCCAGGCAATCATGATTCCAGCTTGTGATTCAAGCTAATTATTAGAGAAACGCAATTCAAAAGTACAATGAGGTATCACCTCACATTGGTCAGAATGCCCATCATCAAAAAGTCTACAAACAATAAATGGTGGAGAGGATGTGGAGGAAAGGGAACCTTCCTGCACTCTTGGTGGAAATGTAAATTAGTACAGCCACTATGGAGAACAGCATGGAGGTTCCTTAAAAAACTAAAACTAGAGCTACCATATGATCCAACAATCCTGCTCCTGGGCACATATCTGGAGTAGCCATAGTTCAACAAAATACATGCACCCCCATGTTCACTGCAGCACTGTTTACAATAGTGGGGGGCAGTAATAAATTAGGAGGTTGGGATTAACATAACCACACTACTATATATAAAATAGATAATCAACAAGGACCTACTACATAGCACAGGGAACTCTACTCAATATTCTGTAATAACTTACATAGGAAAAGAAAATGAAAAAAATAGATATGTGTATAGTGAAATCACTTTATGCCATACACCTGAAACTAATACAACACAGTAAATCAAACATACTCCCATATAAAATAAAAAATTTCAGAAGTGAATTAAAAAGAAAGAAGAAATACAGATCTGATCATGGAACCACCCACTAAAAGGATCTCAGTTCTTAAGACAGACATCAAAATTCTTAACACAGGTAATAGGTCCCAGCATAATCTGGCCCCACAAATTTCTTCAGCTTCTTCTCACTGGTAACTTCTTTTATTGTCTACATTCCTATCTGATTCATGTTGTTTGAATTCCTCCTTTATACCATGTTCCCTCCTGCCACAGGGCATTTGCACATGCTGCTCACTCTGTTTGGAATGTTATCCCTCCCTCTTCACACAGAACTTCCTGCTCATCCTTGAGACCTCAGTTTAAAACACACATTCTCAGCAAACTTCCCTTGATTCCCCTGACGAGGTGAGACCCCACTTCTGACCCATGACACATGCTCATAGTACTGGCACACCTCTGTAGCATTTCACATGGTAGCGATTTCTAAATTTCTACTTATTAATAACAAAGTTATATGTGAATACACTTTGAACAGGGCTTGCCAGGTGGCGTGAGTGGTAAAGAACCCACCTGCCAATACAGGAGACAGAAGAGACACAGGTTCAATCCCTGTGTTGGAAAGATGCCCTAGAGGATGGTATGGCAACACACTTCAGCATTCTTGCCTGGAGAATCCCATGGACAGAGGAGCCTGGTGGGCTACAGTCCATAGAGTTGCAAAGAGTCAGACACGACTGAAGCGATTTAGCATACACGCACACTTTGAATAAACCTAACACAAACAGACAGCCACACCTGAAAAGTTCAGCTTCATGGTTTTTCACATGGTGAACAAAGCCATGTGTGCTCAAGGTAAGAAGCAACATTTCCAGCATCCCTGAAGCCCCCCTTTGCAGTTACTATACCATTCTCCCCAAGGTAATGACTACTATTTTGATTTATAACACACAAGTGCATTTTTGTTTTTAAGCATTCCTACAATTCACATTAAGCATGAGGCCCTCCCCACTTCCCTTCCCACAATGAATTTGGTATATATTCTCTTATCCCTTCTTTTGAGATACGTTATCTACACATAATTGATATATAATTTTATTTTATCATTACATCATAATTTAACATCTGTGTAAGTGTCATTTTCTATCTCTGGCACTACACTGTCGTCTCTGCAATGACTGAGTCAATGGCAGTACCTGGTCCTCATTTTCTCTCCAGCTCCTTGTACATACCCAGCCACAGTGTACACTCCACCCAAATGATGAATATATGAATCGTTATGCCAGGTGCTAAGGCCACCAAAGTGAACAAGACAAACAGGTCCACTGCCCCTACTTTCCTCTAGTATATAGACTGTAATTGACCAGAAATCTGTTTTAAAGCCTCCCAGAAGTGATGCTTTAAAGCCACAGGGTCTGTTCTTTCCCCCAGAGACAGCCCCTACCTCAGAGAGCTCTTCCCTGCTGACTGACACATCTACCCTGGACCAATTAAGGGGTCTTTCCCTGACTTCTATGCTGTCACCAACTTTCACTGGGCTCAACAGCAACTCCTTGTGAGGATGCCTGTGGTTGGGATCTTCTTTCTTCCTTCATCCCACAAAACTCAACACATCCCCAAGAATTAGGTAGCAAGACAAACATAGTAGAAAGAGCTTTGTTCTTGGGAGTCAGAAAACATGGGTTCAAGTCCTAATGCTTTCACTTTTTGGCTGACCCTCGGCAAACTGCTCCACCTGTCTGGGGCTGTTTCCACATTCATCAAAGGAAAAGGCTGAACTGATAAAAATTCCAGGGTTCCTTTACCTCTCTAATGTCCTATGATTTTTACCATGGAAGGTACCTATCCCTAAGAGTACACAGTTCATCCTTCTACAGATAGTCCTATATCCCAAGGATGATTTAATGCCCCCAAAGGAGGCTTAGCCCTTCTGAAGGGCTGTTCGGTTTCTTCACTACACAGGTCAGTCCCATCCCAGCCCTCCGCTTTCATAAATGTACTACAAACAGCAACGGAAGGGAAGCAAACAGTTCTTTAGGAGGAATGACAATGGTGGTCAATAGTATCCTTATAAAACTACCAGCAAGTTTGGGCATTTTCTTTATTTATTTATTTATTTTTTTATTCTTCACAGTTGATAATTTTTATTTTTTTTTTTTGGTACTTAATTTATTTTTTATTGGAGGCAAATTATTTTACAATATTATATTGGTTGGTTTTGCCATACATTGACATGAATTTGCCCCGGGTCTACTTAAGTTCCCCCTCCCGAACCCCCCTCCCTGGGCATTTTCTTTAAAAGAAAAAAAAATTTTTTTCTTTAGGAAATTGTTTTTTGAAGCACCATGACCTGATTTCTAGGGAGAGACCAACTGCAAAAGCTAGGGGTTTCTTGACAAAGCAGCAAGTTTTTGACTCCCATTTGATGATTTAAAAGTAAGAGAAAAGCAAAACAACATGAATTTTACATCTATATATGATTAGGCAGGATGGACTGAGATCCCTGGGAACTGACCCAGTGTCTGGAGACCAGGCTAGCCAGTCAGCATGCACTGAGGATCAACACACCAGGAGAACCCCAGATTTCATACTCAGGCTGCTTGGCATGTGGCAACCCGAGGGCCCCCTGTTCTGAGCCATTCCAGCATGTCTGGGTCTGCTCAAGTTTTCAGGCTGAAGAATACTCCCCAGGAGTGGATGTGGCTTAGTCTCAACTCTCCTCACTCCCTGAGACTTGAAGACCCACCAGGCTTTGCAGACTGAGAACACGGGTCCTCGTGAGAACTATGAGCCCACTTTGTTAATCTCTATGCTATTGCCCAATTTCATTCTAACAGAAGCACTCAAGTTAGATATTCCTGGCCTCAGTTTACAGGTCAGGAAATTTTAAGTCACTTGCCCAATGTCACAAAACTAGGGCAGAAGAGAATAAGGCTTCAGCTCATGTCTTAGGATGCTAAGCCTCACAATGTCAATTATATCCAGGAGAGCTACCAGGGGCTGCAGCCGCCCTTCCTCCTGACCTCTTAGGAGAAACATCCAGGACACATGGTAAAGTCTGTCAGTCCGGCTGGACCAGTAACTGCCAGGTTCACTCTGTTCCTCAGGGCCCCTTATCTATCAGAGTGCAAATGGGGCTGATCAGGTACCCCTGGGGGGCGCCAAATCACCAGGCTCTTGTAGGCTTTGCCCGAGGCAGAAAATCTGTTGCAAAAGCAATTCCTCTGACCTTTCTACAAAACAAAGTAAGAGATGGAGCTGGAAAGACCAGACATTGAGTGCAGGGGCACTTAAGGAAGAAGCACATCTTGAGTTTAGGGAAAGAAAAGTACCGGGAAGAAGGGAGAATGGATTTTGAGGGGGGATGGGGGGATTTTTTTTTTTTTTTTCCCAGAACCCAACACCAAGCCCAGTACATAGTGCAGGAGTGTGGTTGCCCCAGTAAACCAATGTGTGAACGCATGAACCAGTCTCATGGGGAGAAGCTCCTCAGAAGACACGCTCCTTTCCCTCATCTTCAATGTGGTTGTCATTTACTAACATTCCCAGGCATGCCTTATCCTTAAACATATGCTCAAAATTAATCCTCCCAACACTGCAATCACCTTGAGCTATTCTATACCATGAAACTTTTGGAAGAGAGCGGATTACAATCACTAGTTTGTCATTGGGTTCGCTTGTGGTTCAGATGGTAAAGAATCTGCCTGCAATGCAGGAGACCTGTGTTCAACCTCTGGGTCAGCAAAATCCCCTGGAGGAGGAAATGGTTATCCACTCCAATATTCTTACCTGGAGAATGCCATGGACACATGAGCCTGGCGGGCCACAGTCCATGGGGTTGCACAGAGCCGGACACAACTGAGCTATGACTCACTCTAAGAGAACAGGACTGAATATTATTCTTTTAGTCCCAGAGTCTGACAGATATTTGATGATATGAAGGGGCCCTGCCTTGACAAGAGTCTCTACATTCTCTAAATATGCTCCTCATACTCCAGAGGGAACTAGATCCTGTGCTTTGCAGTCTCCTTTACACTGATGCCTCCGTTGCCAAGGTAAGGTCAAGGTAGAGCTCCAGGAACAGGATATGTTTTCTGTCCTGCTCTATATAAAGCTTGCTCCTCCACCCATGTTCCCACCTAAACCAATTCAGCTGAACTTGTAGTTGGCAACTGATCCAAGATCAAGGTACATGCAAGCTAGGCAATACCTTATGAGGTAGCCTCAACTAAATAGTTCTGCCCCTCCAAGAACCAAGTGGGCCAATTAAATGTTCCTCTTTCATGAAGCCGAATTTAAAAATATGGGGAAAAAAAGATAAGAGCAGAAGTAGAAAGATCATGAGAATGAATGGAGATCATGAATAAGCCAATGTTCTGAGCAATGAGAAGATTAAGAGTTGGAAGTTCTAACAGAGATAAAGGAAGATAAAGACATCATAGAAGCAGGAGAATACTTGAGAAATCATGGTAGGAAAAGTAGAGCAGCTAAGGAATAGATGAGTTTCATTTATGTTAGAAAGTTAGTGTGGAGATCCATGAATCTTAAGTCACTGAGACCTTAGCACAAGTAGACTTGGATCTGGAATGGATTGTTGCCGGTCACGACTTAGAGGTGGGCCAATCCTTTCCAAGGAAAACCTTTAAACTGAAACTTTCAGGGGAAATGTTACTTTCTGGCACACAAATTAAACCCAGGAGGGTTATTCAGATGTATATGATTTCAAAGATCTCTGAAGGAAAAATTAATATTCCAGAGTGCTCAGAATGTTGAAATTGGCCCTTCCAATATCTTTCTATAGGACATAGGGCAAGTCGAACTTCCCCTGCTTTACAGAAGCATGGGAAAGTAACTTACCTATATTCTAAAGACGAAATGAGGGCAGGTGTCATGAATCCTCAGCACAATATTCTCTTCCCTAAACCTTGGTATCAATGCATTCTTTGGTATTGCCTTTCTTTGGGACTGGAATGAAAACAGAGCTTTTCCAGTCCTGTGGCCACTGCTGAGTCATTACCCCTACCATATAGTTTGGCCTGAGGCCAAACTACAGGTAGGGAGCACAGCCCCACCCATCAGCAGAACATTGGATTAAAGACTTACTGAGCATGGCATTGAATGCCAAAGAATGTTCAAACTACCGCACAATTGTACTCATCTCACACACTAGTGAAGCTCAAAATTCTTCATGCCAGGGTTCAGCATTATGTGAACTGTGAACTTCCAGATGTTCAACCTGGTTTTAAAAAAGACAGAGGTTCCAGAGATCAAATTGCCAACATCCACTGGATCATCGGAAAAGCAAGACAGTTCCAGAAAAACATCTATTTCTGCTTTATTGACTATGTCAAAGCCTTTGACTGTGTGGATCACAATAAACTGTGGAAAATTCTGAAAGAGACGGGAATACCAGACCACCTGACCTGCCTCTTGAGAAACCTGTATGCAGGTCAGGAAGCAACAGTTAGAACTGGACATGGAACAACAGACTGGTTCTAAATTGGGAAAGGAGTATGTCAAGGCTGTATATTGTCACCCTGCTTATTTAACTTATATGCAGAGTATGTCATGTGAAATGCTGGCTGGATGAAGCCCAAGCTGGAATCAAGATTGCCAGGAGAAATATCAATAACCTCAGATATGCAGATGATATCACCCTTATGGCAGAAAGTGAAGAAGAATTAAAGAGCCTCTTGATGAAAGTGAAAGAGGAGAATGAAAAAGTTGGCTGAAAACTCGCCATTCAGAAAACTAAGATCATGGCACCCGGTCCCATCACTTCATGGCAAATAGATGGGGAAACGATGGAAACAGTGACAGACTTTATTTTTTGGACTCCAAAATCACTGCAGATGGTGACTGTAGCCATGAAATTAAAAGACACTTGCTCCTTGAAAGGAAAGTTATGACCAATCTAGACAGCATATTAAAAAGCAGAGACATTACTTTGTCAACAAAGGTCCGTCTAGTCAAGGCTATGGTTTTTCCAGTAGTCATGTATGGATGTGAGAGTTGGACTATAAAGAGAGCTGATCGCTGAAGAATTGATGCTTTTGAACTGTGGTGCTGGAGAAGACTCTTGAGAGTCCCTTGGACGGCAAGGAGATCCAACCAGTCCATTCTAAAGGAGATCAGTCCTGGGTGTTCATTGGAAGGGCTGATGTTGCAGCTGAAACTCCAATACTTAGGCTACCTGATGCGAACAGCTGACTCATTTGAAAAACCCTGATGCTGAGAAAGACTGAGGGCAGGAGAAGAAGGAGACAACAGAGGATGAGGTGGTTGGATGGCATCACCGACTCAATGGACATGAGTTTGGGTGAACTCCGGGAGTTGGTGATGGACAGGGAGGCCTGGTGTGCTGTAGTTCATGGGGTCGCAAAGAGTCAGACACGACTGAGCGACTGAACTGAACTGAGCATGGCCTTGCCCATCAGAGCAAAACACAGCTTCCCCGCAGCCAGTCCTTCCCATCAGGAAGCTTCCACAAGCTTCTTATCTTCATCCATCAGAGAGCAGGCAGAATGAAAACCACAATCACAGGAAACTAACCAAACTGATCACTTGAATCACAGTCTTGCCTAACTCAGTGAAACTATGAATCAAATCCAGAGCAACAATCAATTGTCTCTTAAGAGGTTCTTCTTCCAGAGAACTCTATTTTCTCTCCCAAGACCTGGCAAGGCAAAGGTAGCATGACCTTCATAAGACAGAGATCGAGATTCTACTCAAAGGAAAAACCTGCTAATTAAAATAAAGTCCAAAATCCTATTGCAAGTAGAAAAGACCTTTAGCTAAATGATTTAGATCCAGAGTTGAAGCACAGTACTTTCTTTTCAATATACTGATTGCTGTTAGCCTCTGCTGGGTTTATCTGGAGGATGAGATGACCTCCAAAATTCAGGAAGAGCAAAACTCTTCAATTGCAGACCAAATCCAAAGCATGTTCTCCAAGAGCAGAAAACATTCTTCCCACACCCTTAAATCTAGAGACACCGAGTGGTACCTTCCGGGAGAGGGTATTCTACTAATTTCCAGTCTCCAAAATATACCATGACCCAGTCTATAATCCAAATATTTACAGCATGCTGAACCTGTAACTGGAGTTTCAAGAGTCCTAATTTCATCTCCCAACCAGGTTGCCACTTCTGAAAACATGTAGAAATGCCAGGTGTCCCAGTGATTTGAAATTAGTCTAAAAAACCCAGGGGGGGGGGAATCCATATTCTATTTGAAACAGAATCAAAAGAAACTTGGGAGATCACTGATTTTAGCCCCTACTTTACTATCAAGGATTCAGACTTGGAATGCATTTAGTTCACTATTCTGGAGAAGTTGAAGAGGTTGGTCCTTGGTCTCACCTCCTGCCAGTTTTGTTCTCCTCGCACCTCTGTAGTGGTTCAGTGAACAATCTGTGTTAGATTGCCTGTGGAGGTTTGAAGCTCCTCCTTGTGGCTTACTAATTATGCAACCCTTGTAAAAAGATGTGAGAATAAAATGAGTTATTGTGCTCTGAGTGCTTAAAATAGTGTCTGGCAGATGTAAACTAGTATACATAAGATACATAAACAACTAGGTCCCACTGTACAGCAAAAGGAATTAGATTCAATATCCAGTGATAAACTATAAGGAAAGGAATACAAAAAAGAATATATACATGAGTCACTTTACTATACAGCAGAAATTAATACAACATTGTAAATCACCTATATTTTAATAAAATTTAAAAAAATTCTAAGTTCAATGAATAAATAAAACTGAATAGGGGCTTCCCTGCTGGCTCAGTGGTAAAGAATCTGCCTCCCAACACAGGAGACTCTGGTTTGATCCCTGGTCCAGGAAGATCCCGCATGCCTCTGAGCAACTAAGCCTCTGCACTACAACTACTAAGCCTGTGCTCAAGAGCCTGGGAGTCACATCTCCTGAGCCCACGTGACCGAGAGCCCTTGCTCCACCAACAAGAGAAGCCAGGGCAATGAGAAGCCCACACATTGCAACTAGAGAGTAGCCTCTGCTTACAGCAACTAAAAAAAATGTCCATGAAGCAACAAACGTCCAGCATAGTCAAAAACAAATAAATAAAATTATTTAAAAACAAAAAGTAAAAACAGCAGGGACTGGGGGAACCAGTGTCTGACATACAGTGAGGGGTCATAAGATGCTAGCTAACATAATTAGTCCCTCAAAGGACTCTTTCTAGGATTATGATATGATACCTGGCAAAGGTTCAGCACAGTACCTGACACATCATGCTCAATAAATGTGTTCTTACAGTTTCACAGGAAGAGTGAGAGAATGGTGTTCTGAAGTCCAGACCATTTGCTGATCAGGAGATAGTGCTGAAGATTTTTATTTCAAGGTAAGGATATTTCAAAGTGTTCTCTCATTTACACAATATCGGATATAGAACAATTACCAAAAAACCTTGAACTTCCTTTCAAGAGTGTGTTTAAGGGATTTCCCCAGAGGTTAAAACTCCATGTTTCCACTGCAGGGGACATGGGTTCAGTCCCCGGCCTGGGAACTAAGTTCCTGAAAGCTGCATGGCCAAATAAATAAATAAAATGTACCTATATTTAAAAAGTGCTTTAAAGAGAATTCCACAGCAGTATCTGGGAACCATACTTCTGCTTGGGAGTGGAGGGGAATCCAGACAGAAACTTTGGCCATGTTGGTTAAGAACTAACACTACCTCCTTGGTAAGAAGGACTGAAAGATTCCCATCATACCCCATGTTTTGACTTTCAGGACTCGATGACTATCATCCTGTTTAGTAAACTCCATAAAATTATCAAGCTAGAGTTAAGAGGTCACATTGTTCAGAAGTCTGCCATCATAAAACAGTGAGTTAACAGTCTCATCTGAGTGCTGCTGCAGTAGGACCTGGACTAACTGGGGTCTAGCTCTGGTTCAAATCAGAGCTTTGGAGTTCAGAGTAGCACTAGTGTCCTGAGGAGACTTCTGTTTGGGTTGGCTTCATAGTACTCAGGTCACTCATACCTCACCCTTACAGAGATGGATCTCAGTGGGAAAAAAAGATGCTCCTTCCTAAGAGTCCAGTAAAATCTCCATAACCTACTCTCACTGGCCCAGCTGAAGGCTTGGCATGAACCATGGCTCTGTGGCCAGGTTGGTGTCAGAAGGGTGACAAATCAGTCTGACCAGGTTGGGTCATCCACCCACCTTGATATCTGGGACATGGGGTTAGCCCCATCCAAAGCACATGAACAGAAAGAGAATGGGGGGAACGCCATGGGGAAAACCTGGGGACTGTTACCAAAACTGAAAGGATTATGGATACTGGGCAGGTAAAACCAGTTATTGGTTTTACCTGGCTTTCCTACTACTTGCTGTGTAGAAATTTAGTGAGTCACTTGAACTCTCTAGCGCATAGTTTTTCATCTATAAAATGAGAGATTCTGGCTAGAGAGCATAGAAGACTCCTTTGAAGGATTTGTTAAGACAGTTTCTTGGGTCCCATCCCCAGAGATTTTGATTCAATAGGTCTGACATGGGCCCAAGAATTTGACTTTCTATCTAGTACCTGGTGACGCTGATGCTGGTCTGGGGACCACACTTGGAGTAACATGGGGCTAGATGAAGACTCAGTCCCTGGCATCCTGTGAGTGACAGGAAATCTTCACTCTGCGACTCCTAGATGGGAATTCTGCTTCTGCCCCCACTGTGGGAAGCAGCATAGGCTGGACAAAAATACAAGAACAGGGGCGAATTCTCAACTTGGCTCCCATCACTGGGAATACTGACCAAATCGGATGTTACTTTAGTAGTCACTCAAGCCAGTGATTACTATTTTTTGCTTTCTAGCTGCATCTCAGAGTAGAAGGATGGGCGCTCATCTTCTCCTATGAGAAAACCAAAATCTCGACTAGCTGCTGAACAACCACTGACAGGAGACTGCCTGCCATGGGGTCCGGGGCCCTGGCAGTAGCAGTCTGGGAGGTGCACCATGCAGGCATAAGGCCTGTAGGAGGAGGAGGTCATAACTCTACCAGTTTGGCCTTAGGCCAAAGTACAGGGAGGAAGCACAGCTCCACCCATCACCAGAAAATTGGATTAAAGATTTACTGAGCATGGCCCTGCCCACCAGAGCAACACCCAGTTTTCCCCACAGCCAGTCCTTCCCATCAGAAAGCTCCCACAAGCCTCTTATCTTCAGCCATCAGAAGGCAGACAGGATGAAAACCACAATCCCAGAAAACTAACCAAAATGATCACATGGATCACAACTTTGTGTAACTCAATGAAACTATGAGCCATGTCATGTAGGGCCACCCAAGACGGATAGTAGAGTCCTGACAAAACATGATCCACTGGAGAAGGAAATGACAAACCACTTCAGTATTCTTGCCTTGCTGCTGCTGCTGCTAAGTCACTTCAGTCATGTCTGACTCTGTGTGACCCCTTGGCGGAAGCCCACCAGGCTCCCCCATCCCTGGGATTCTCCAGGCAAGAACACTGGAGTGGGTTGCCAGTTCCTTCTCCAATGTGTGAAAGTGAAAAGTGAAAGTGAAGTCGCTCAGTCATGTCTGACCCTTAACGACCCCACGGACTGCAGCCTTAAGAACACCCAAAACAGTAGGAAAAGGCAAAAATACATGACACTGAAAGATGAACCCCCTCCCCACCCTAGGTCAGTAGGTGTCCAATATGCTACTAGAGAAGACTGGAGAAATAGTTCCAGAAGGAATGAAGAGCCTGAGCCAAAGTGGAAATGACATCTGGTGTCTGTGACTGCTGGTGAAAGTAAAGTCCAATGATGTAAAGAACAATACTGCAGAGAAACCTGGATGTTAGGTCCACGAATCAAGGTAAGTTCAGTTCAGTTCAGTCACTCAGTTGTGTCTGACTCTTTGCGACACCATGAATCGCAGCACTCCAGGCCTCCTTGTCCATCACCAACTCCCGGAGTTCACCCAAACTCATGTGCAATGAGTCAGTGATGCCATCCAGCCGTCTCATCCTCTGTCGTCCCCTTCTCCTCCTGCCCCCAATCCCTCCCAGTATCAGGGTCTTTTCCAATGAGTCAAGGTAAATTGGACATAGTCAAACAGGAAATGGCAAGAGTGAACATCAACATTTTAGGAATCAGTGAACTAAAATGGACCAGAATGGGTGAATTTAATTAAGATGACCATAATATAAACTGCTGTGGCCAAGAATTCCTTAGAAGAAATGGAGTAGCCTTCAGAGTCAACAAGAGTCTGAAAAACAGTACTTGGGTACAATCTCAAAAATGACAGAATGATCTCGGTTCGTTTTCAAGGCAAATCATTCAGTATCACAGGAATCCAAGTCTATGTCCCAACCACTAATGCCAAAGAAGATGAAGTTGACTGATCTATGAAGACCCACAAGACTATCTATAACTGACATAAAAGAAAAGATGCTCTTTTTTTATCATAGGGGACTAGAATGCAAAAGTAGGAAGTTAAGAGCTACATGGAGTAGCAGGTATGTTTGGCACTGGAATATGAAATGAAGCAGGGCAAAGGCTAACAGAGTTTTGCCAAGAGAACGCACTAGTCATAGCAAACACCCTCTTCCAACAACACAAGAGACAACTCTACACATGGACATCACCAGATGGTCAATACTGAAATCAGATTGATTATATTCTTTGCAGCCGAAGCTGGAGAAGCTCTATACAGTCAGCAAAAACAAGATTGGGACTTGACTGTGGTTCATATCATGAACTCCTTAATGTAAAATTTAGGCTTAAATTGAAGAAAGTAGGGAAAACCACTTGGCCATTCTAGTATGACCTAAATCAAATCCCTTATGATCATACAGTAGAAGTGACAAATAGATTCAAGGGATTAGATATGATAGAGCGCCAGAAAAACTATGGACAGAGGTTCATAACATTGTACAGGAGGCGATAACTAAAACCACCCCAAAGAAAAGGCAAAATGGTTGTCTGAGGAGGCCTTACAAATAGCTGAAAAAAGAAGAGTGGTGAAAGACAATGGAGAAAAGATAACCCCATCTGAATGCAGAGTTCCAAAGAATAGCAAGGAGAGACAAAAAAGTCTTCCTAACTGAACAATGCAAAGATATAGAGCAAAACAATAGAATGGGAAAGACTAGAGATCTCTTCAAGAAAATGAGAGATACCAAGGGAACATTTCATGCAAAAAATGGGCACAATAAGGACAGAACTAGTATGGACCTGACAGAAGCAAAAGATATTAAGAGGAGGTTGCAAAACACAGAAAAACTGTACAAAAAGGTCTTAATGACCTGGATAACCATGATGGTATGATCACTCACCTAGAGCCAGATATCCTGGAGTGTGAAGTCAAGTGGGCTATAGGAAGCATTACTATAAACAAAGCTAGTGGAGGTGATGGAATTCCAGTTGAGCTATTTCAAATCCTAAAAGATGATGCTGTTAAAGGGCAGCACTCAATATGTCAGCAAATTTGGAAAACTCAGCAGTGGCCACAGGAGTGGAAAAGGTCAGTTTTTATCCCAATCCTAAAGAAGGACAATGCCAAAGAATGTTCAAACTACCACACAACTATAATCATTTCACATACTAGCAACATAATGTTCAAAATCCTTCACACTAGGGTTCAAATGTGAACCTAGAACTTCTAGATGTTCAAGCTGGATTTAGAAAAGCCAGAGGAACCAGAGATCAAATTGCCAATGTCCATTGGATCACAGAAAAAGCAAGAGAATTCAATATAAACATCTACTTCTGCTTCATTGACTATGCTAAAGCCTTTGACTGTGTGGATTACAATAAACTGTGGAAAATTCTTAAGGAAATGGCAATCCATACCACCTTACTTGTCTCCTGAGAAACCTGTATGCAGGACAAGAAGCAACAGAATCAGACAGGGAACAATGGACTGGTTCAAATTTGGGAAAGGGGTATGTCAAGGCTGTAAACTGCCACCCTGCTTATTTAACTTATACACAGAGTACCTCATGCGAAATGCTGGGCTGGATGACTCACAAACTAGAATCAAGATTTCCGGTAGAAATATCAACAAACTCGGATGACACTACCCTAATGTAAGAAAGTGAAGAGAACCTAAAGAGCCTCTTGATGAAGGTGAAAGATGAGAGTGAAAAAGTTGGCTTAAAACTCAACATTCTAAAAACTAAGATCATGGCATCCAGTCCCATCACTTCATGGCAAGTAGATAGCGAAAAAAAGGAAACACTGACAGACTTTATTTTCTCGGCCGCCAAAATCATTGCAGACAGTGATTGCAGCCATTAAATTAAAAGATGCTTGCCCCTTGGAAAGTAAACTATGAAAAACCTAGACAGAGAATTATTAAAAAGCAGAGACATCACTTTGCTGACATAGGTCTGTCTAGTCAAAGCTATGGTTTTTCCAGTAGTCATGTATGGATGTGAGAGCTGAACCATAAAGATGGCTGAGTGCCAAAGATTTGATGCTTTAGAACTGTGGTGCTGGAGGACTCTTGAGAGTCCCTTGGACTGCAAGGAATCAAACTAGTCAATCCTAAAGGAAATCAGTCCTGAACATTCAATGGAAGGACTGGTGCTGAGCTGAAGCTCCAAAACTTCGACCACCTGATACAAAAAACTGACTCACTGGAAAAGACCCTGATGCTGGGAAAGATTAAGGGCAGGAGGAGAAGGGTATGACAGAAGATGAGATGGTTGGATGGCATCACCAACTCAATGCACATGAATTTGAGCAAGCTCCGGGAGATGGTGAAGGACAGAGAAGTCTGTCAAACTGCATTCCATGGAGTCACAGAGTCATACGTGACTGAATAACTGAACAACAGTGCCTATAGGTCCCAATGGCTGGATTGAGTTGGGGGGAGCAAGAAAGGGCTTTGTGTCCTCAAATCCAGAGCTCCCTTGGGACATATCTGTTTTCTTGATCTCCACTAGTCCTTATTCAAATCTTTCCTGGGGTGGCCCAAAGATATGAAGTTCCATATTCGGAAACTTTCATAAGCTTGGAAGCAGTAGAGGTTTCGAGTTAAGGACACAGATGTTGGTGACAGGCAGACCTGGACTCCAGTATTCATTCATCTGCTCATTAAAGACTGCATGACCTTGGGAAGATTACTTTCTCTCTCTATTCCTTAGTTAGAAAACTGGGTGTGTGTAGGACCAATATGTAGAGTTGTTGTATGGACTAAAATAAATGAGATTATATTAAAGAATTGACCACAGTGCCTGGCACATGCATGCATGCTAAGTCACTTCAGTAGTGTCTCTTTGCGACCCTATGGATCCTATGAGAGTCCAATAAATGCTAAACTTGAGGTAACCTTTCAAGTTTAAATCCAAGATGCCCCTGTATACTGCACAGCTGAACCCCAATTAACAAGGTTCACTCACATCCATCCATTTCCAATTATCAACATCTTCTTAGTAAGAATATCCTATTCCTCTTTCCCCACAGTTACATTTTCTCAGGGTATCTGAATAAAAATTTCTGGGGTCAAATGTTGCTTGGAAAATGCTGGGTAAAAGAAGGTTTTAAAAAAAATAAAAATAAATAAAAGAAGGTTTTCTTTTCTTTTCTATGGGGCTTCTCATAGTCTTTGCTATGAAAATTTGCATTGAGATTCTCTAAGAGGGACATTACTTTCCCAAACTTATTGGATCATGGAACCCTTATTTCAAGGATCTCCTATTAATACCTATTAACTATTAACTATTCTAGCACTGTACAGGATGCAGGCCGGGAAACTCTGCTCTGGAGCAAGTAACTCTTCACAGAGGAGTAGGGAGGGCGTGAGACTACCTCCCACTGGTCCAGGTAGCAGCTCTCCTAGACTGTCAATACCTGCTGTAAGAACTTGCAACATCCCCAGGTTTTTAGCTCCCTCCATATTATTAGAGTATTCTAGGTCAATAGCCAACCGTAAGTGCAGTAGAGATTATACCAGATTTATCTAAGTTACAAAATCGTAATAATGATGATTCAATCAGGAGAGGAAGTGGCTGCCCTTTTCTGAATAGCACCTAACTAAACTGCAATCTCTGAAAAAATGAAACGTGGAGGATACTCAAGACTGTGACTCTCATTTGGAGAGTCTTTGAGCTCAATGAAACTGCCATGTCAGCGCACTCTCTGTGGGGTTGTGTGCGATTTGCTGAACTCTCTGGAAAACATCAAAGATTTAAGACAACTGTGACAACTCACAAGCTTCTTGGTCCATACTGCGTGGGTCTGGCTATTACCCCTAATTAAGACAAGCTGAACTCTAAGGA
Source organism: Moschus berezovskii (assembly GCF_049115385.1). Taxonomy (NCBI): domain Eukaryota; kingdom Metazoa; phylum Chordata; class Mammalia; order Artiodactyla; family Moschidae; genus Moschus; species Moschus berezovskii. The sequence goes on along the minus strand of NC_142466.1, from coordinate 49,369,979 downwards.
GGCCTTAAGAGCAGAAAACAGGCCCCTCATGTGGAAGGGCTTCATGGTTAAAAAATAAAGGTATGGATCTAACTGCCAGCAAGGCTGGGGTTGCCTGCCTCTCCCCACTTCTCCAGGCCCCAGTGCTGACCAGGTGCCCTGTCTTCTCTCTGTCAGGACAGGGTTTGAAATGCTCCATCACAGCTGAACACAGATCGGGAGGCTGCCACTTATATTCACTGAAATGCAATGCTTGCATTTCTGAGAGTATGGAACAGAAAGATGGTGATTTTTAATTGCAAGAAGCAGTAAGCGTCTTTGAGGCAGCAGGCATACCTCCTGGGAGGCCCTGCCAAGGGAGCCTCCTACAGCAAACTCCACAAAATCCAGGGCTGAGGCAACTGATGGAGCTCTTGATTAAACTATTCCCTCAGCTGCCCTCTTCCAGGATCTGGCTGTCTTTTCTCAAGCTCCCAGTTGCACTCTAAGGACCGCAAACGGGAGCCCAGGCTGGGCACACGGATAGGCTCTTCTCCCCTCCGTAGTAGGGCTGCTCTAATCAGACCTGTGTTATACACTGTCCTGAGAATCTCCAGCTCTCTTGTGTTCTGACAGAAGTTTCAAAAAGAAGTCTCATTTCATTTCTCTTTGTCACTAAAAGGAAGTCCTAAAAGCCACTGCCACAAAGCTTCTGAGAGAAGAAGAAAGAGGTAAGCACTCAAGAGCAAAGAAATACTGGGATGTTAGAAGAGTGTCAGCCCTGCTCCTCTGGATTATGGCAGGATTTGCTTGAGACGAACCAGAGGGAAATGGGAATTGGCCATTTCAGATGAGGACTTGACATGATATAGCTCTTAAAGAATGACACTGATATTAATAAGACATCGGCTCCACCAATCCATCCACCTAACTGTGCAATACCTATCATTCAGCACTGCTTTCCACCAGAGGCATGTAACTGCAAGCAGAGATCTAGGGACACTGGGGCCCACAGGTATCTCCCCTCAATGGGCTTACATCTGAATCAAGAACCAGTACTCATCAACACAGTGTTGGCAGACAAAGAGTCCAGGAGTGACAAAACTGCTCTTAATCTTAAAATAAGTGATCACTTATTTTAACACTGAGAATGAGTCAGTGATTTGAAAACCAAAAAGATAGTCCTAAACTGCAATCCCTCTATGATGTGCAATATACTCAATGTATAATTGAGTATAATTATAATTCAGATAAATACTGAATATTTATCTGCTTCCCAACTGGTTTGCCCAACTATTTTTCAGGGACAAGACTCCACATGTGGTGAAAACCACCAGCTAAGACTTGTCAGGAAGGTTGTCAGTGTAAATTCAGTCATGGCAGGGCCCGTGTCTTATTCGTTTTGGGGTTCTAGAGATTCAGGTTGGTGATCAGAACATAAGAGACTAATAATAAATGTTTGCTCAATGGCCTTGGATTACAACTTTCCTTTGTCTACACCTTTCTACTTTTATGAAACAGTTCTACGTATTTATTCTTCCTGGAAATCTGTGTGGCAGAGCTCTTCAGAAGAGAGATGAAACCAAGGCACAGATGGGTTAAATGACTTGCTCAAGGTGACAGGGAAAGTGAATGTCAGGGTGGCACTTGAGCAGGCTGCTGAGGAGGGGGAGGGGCGCTTAAGGAAATGGAGAGAAAATGAGACCTTCCAGGCCTTATATTTCTGTCCCTTAACTTACTTACAAGCCTTTAAATTGATGCTGAATTGGAGCATCTTAATAAATAAAGGGTTTTTTTTTTTTCAGTTGTAAAATGAAAATATATAAAGACCACTATAGGTTATGGATGAATAAATGCCCCTCTAGAATAAAACTCATGCTATGACTTTTATTAAATTGGTAATACTAAAGCTTATCAGACACCACCATTGAGCATAAAACTCCATCCAAAAAAAAAAAATCAATTTTGCTAAGGATGAAAAACAGAAATGATCACTGCATAACTGGGAATTATTTACTATAGAAGCAGTTTCTTTTGCTAGGAAAGTAAACATTCGCCCTTCTCCTCAGTACTTACTAAGCAGTAGGGGATCATCACATCTGATAGCACCCTGATCAATTAACATTATCCCTTAATTAGTCCCTAAAACTATTAACCACATAACCAAGTGGATCAGCAGCCACAGGGCTTACTTTTGTACCTCACTATTATGCTTACTGAGGCATTTTGCTCTCATAGAGTAAATTAACACTCCTGAATCTCAAATGGTAGCAAGTTATATTTTTGTCATTATAGCTTATGCTCTAAATACAAATTCTTATTCTCTAGAGCATGCATTCTCAACAGAGCCGATATTCCCCCCAAGGTGGCAAAAACCGGTTCTTAGGGTGAGAGGGGTGACAAAATCTTACCTTGTTTAAGTATAAAGCACAGACTTACATACAGTATACAAACACACATACAATGTATCTGTGGTATTGAAATCCCTGGTAGGGAGGGCAATTAGGAAAAGAGTACACCTTAAAAAGGGTTTCCCTGGTGGTTCAGACGGTAAAGAATCTGCCCGCAATGCAGGAGACCTGGGTTCAGTTCCTGGGTTGGGAAGATCCCAGCCTGCAATGTGGGAGACCTGGGTTCAATCCCTGGGCTGGGAAGATCCTCTAGAGAAGGGCATGGCAATTCGCTTCAGTATTCTTGCCTGGAGAATCCCCACAGACAGAGGAGCCTGGCAGGCTACAGTCCATGGTGTCTCAAAGAGTCAGACAGGACTGAGAGACTAGACATGGCACAGCACACCTTAAAAAGGTTCCTTCTGTTGGCAGCAACGTTGAAAAAATGAAGACTGAGAAACACTGCTGTATGGTCCTCAAACCTGGCTGCACAGTGGAACAGTGCTGACACATGAGCCATTCCCAGAGTTTCTGATGTAATTGGTCTGGGATGGGACCTGGGCATGGTACAGGTAAAAACTCCCCAGAGGGGTCTGAAGGTGAGTTTGAGGACCACTGCTCTTAACTGCAGGTGACGTTAAGTCCCGCCACTTTCCAACCTAAGCTACTGTGGATGTGACTAAACCACTAAGACATCCTTTCCCACAGAGCTCAGGTGTGGCTTTGGAACTTATTCCATATACTTTCCCACACATTCCAAACATCAACTGCAGTCAACTGAAAGTGACGTGAAATGAAACCTATTTGTCATCCCTGTTCTAGACGGTCCTCTGGGCTAGAAGAGAATCTACCTAAAATCCTAAGTTTTAGTACCCAGAAATTTCTTACTGCAGTATGTTTATAGATTATGCCTCCTAGTCCCCTCTATCTTTCTGTGAATTAAGTGTAAGAAGAGGAAAGAACGGAAACTGGTGGTGAGTGAGCAGAGAGAAGCTGGTTGAGTGCTGAAATGTAGCTGTGTAAACATCTAGCTGTCCCTGGGTAGTGTTGGCTGATATTCTATTTTTGTAATAAAATAAGAGAGGCAAATTGCCTCTTTTGGATGTAAACAGAAAACTCCATCAGGTCAAAGAAGGATCCCCAATACTCTCATTTCATTGCAGGCCTCTTTTGGAGGATAGTCCTATCTATCAGCTCTATGCGAGCATTTGTGGTTAATATGTGCATCATTTAGTAGGCATAAATTGAATTGGCATTACCAACAGCAAGGATTAATCTCAGGTTTTAATGAAGTTAGCTCTTCAAGGGGAAGGTCAGATGAAATAATTTCAAGAGTAAGAGTTTCTGACTAGCTCCTTAGATTTAAAACATGATGTCTATTGAGATAAATATAAACAACAAATGCAAAGAAACTTCAGACACCAGAAAAATTACAATTTTCCCTGAAATTGATGGTTGAATAAAAACATAAACTTGATGTTTTGATCATTTGAATCTGAACTATTCAACTACATGCATATATACATGTGCATGTGTGTCAGACAGTAATTAGTTTTCAAGAACAAAATGGCCAATAAAGATTTGGAAAGGTGCGTGCCTCACTAGTCATCAGGGAATTACAATAAAAATAAAGCCAGCAAATGGGCAAAAGTTTTCAAAACGCTGAAAATAGCAAATTAGGAGAGGATGCAGAATAACAGAATCTCTCATCGAGTGCTGCTGGGAACGCTAAGTTGCTTCAAGGACTTTGGAAAGATAGTGTAGTGGTACTTAGCAAAGATGAAGCTATCCATAGCCTGTGCCCCACTCCTATGGAGTTCCACCAGAGCAATGTTTTCACATGGCGCTGGGAGGCATAAATAAGGATACTCATAGCAGCAGCGTTTGTAACAGTCCCAACCATAAGAATGTGAATATTCATCCAAGATAGAATGTATAAGTAATGGTAGCATAGTTACAAATGTACTCCCACATAGCATTAAAACTACTTCTAACCATAATAATATAGATGACTCTCACAAACATAATGGTGACCAGATTAAGACTCCTTTCACATAAATTTCAAAACAGAGAAAATTAAACAATAGCATGCAAGGTGCATATGCGGATGATAAAACTATAAAAGGAAGAAATGATCATCAAGAATGCCAGCAGGTCAGCACAGTGGTTGAGGAAGAAGAGCAAGATGGTTGGAACCATTAAGGAGGGGTACCCAAGTAAGAGAAATGACGGCTTCCGGGCATAGTAATAATATTCTATTTCTTGACCCAGGTGCTAATCACATATGCAGATGCTCACTTCATAATTATTTGTAATACATTTTTATGTGCTTCTCTGGATGTATGTTCTATTTCACAATAAAAAATAATTAGTTTCTCAACTTGCTGTGTTCTATATGACTAGTGTATCAATATTTTTAAGTTAAGCAATTAAAAAAGGCTTTTGAAGGGAAAGTGGAGCAACCCCAGAATGAAAAGAAGCTGAACAACAGCCTTGAGAGGTACCAGCAACAGGACAGCTCCAGGGATCATGCCCTGAGGGACCCTCTCTACAGGACGTGCTCATCAGATAGCTTGGTCAATTTCCTAAATCCTGGGTCTCGCCTGGAGGTCCCAGTTCCTAAAAGAATGAATAGACTGAGCCTAGTCTTGTGCCCCAAATGCCCCACCAGAGCCCTGTGGAGCCAAGAAGACAGAGGAAGGAGACTGTGCAGATGAAAACCAGCTATGCTCACCACAACCTGGACACTGGCAAAGCAAACCTGCAGAAAACAGCAGGATCCAAGAAGGCGTGCAGACAAGAATCACAAGCAAAGACAGCATGGATTCATTTCTCTGATGATAATCAACCTGTTCTGAAGATTTCATCCCACACAAGGAAGGTAGTCAGTCTGCTTCATTCTACTAACCACAGGACTCCAGGACTGGAAGGCACAGCTGACGCAGAAATGGCGAACAGTGCTGAAAGATGAGATTCTTCCCCATGGACTGTGCCCTGATTCACCGCCCACTTCTCCCTGAGAACTGTGTGTGAGCCAAAGGTTCTTCCTCCTCTTCATCTCTCCTTTATGGTGTTCTTTTTAGTGAGCTCAATGGCGGTCAGAATAACCGGAAAGAGGTAAAAACTGGGTAAGAAATGCCAAGAATCAGTACTCCTGTTTGCTGGGCCCTTGAGGTGGAGGACTCACTGGTCATTTATAGGTCCTCAGACTCCTACAGGGGCTTCATTTCACAGAGTAGGGGCAGGAGCCATGAAGGGAAAGAGGCGGGAAATATTAACATGCCAGTAGGCATGGCAAGCCACTCCAGTACGATTGCCTAGAAAATCCCATGGATGGAGGAGCCTGGTGGGCTGCAGTCCGTGGGGTCGCTAAGGGTCGAACACGACTGAGCGACTTCACTTTCACTTTTCACTTTCACACATTGGAGAAGGAAATGGCAACCCACTCCAGTGTTCTTGCCTGGAGAATCCCAGGGATGGGGGAGCCTGGTGGGCTTCCGTCTATGGGGTCGCACAGAGTCGGACACGACTGAAGTGACTTAGCAGGCATTCTGCCCACCTCCACTACGTATCCTGTATCACGCAACCAAGGTAGTTTTTAAAAATACAAACTGTGTGTGCTAACCTAAGCCTTCCCACAGCCCTACCTGAACACTGAAAAGCTTTAACCAAATGGTGAGAAATTACACAGGGAAACTGCATTTTTGAAGCAGAATGAGTTGCCTCAAATATAGATATCAATTTGAAAACTGCATCATAATAAAATTTAAATTAAATATCTATTCTCGAGAGTAAGGATGTGGGTGCCTGCATACTTATTTCAGACACCAGTCACACTGATCAAAAAACACTCAAATACATATTGAGTCTTCAGTGAGTACTATTCCTCTGGAGTCTAGAGTACTTTATAGACATTAGTTGATTAGCATTAATAAAAAGCATCTCTCACACCATGCTGCAGAGCTACAACCGCGTCCACTCTCAAAACCACCCATCTGCCTTGCTTTGAGCAAAGCCTCCTTTATTGATGGCTTCTGTGGATACAGTTGACATCCGCCCTCCCCCATCTGATCTCATTATTTCAGGTCCATACATCCTGGCTGCCTTTGCCTCCAGCTCCTCCTGCCACACCAATGCAATTGTTTCCTTGCTTCCTTTCTGGGAGCCCGGTTTTGTCCCAGCTTAGATTGGCGTGTGTGTTTCAGGACCAGTATCAAGGCCCCGTGGTGAGGATTTACAGCTCCCGGAGCCCCTCAATGGGTGACCTTCTCCTGTTGGGCGCATTTTTCTTGAGGGCTTTCTCTTGGGCCCAGAACAGGACTCTCCAAGTTAGGCCCGAGCACTTGGCAGACAAGCCCCTTGATTGTAGTTGGAGACCTCAGGTCGCTTCAGGGCGGAGCTCGCCTTTCAGGAATTCAGGAGGCTGGGCCTTGCATTACTATGAGAGGGGAAACGTGCTGGGGAGGAGGCAGGCCTTGATGTATGCCCCACTGGACAAAAGCGGCCAGTGTCAGCTTGATTTGCAAGATCAACATTCATGAGTTCGACTGCTTAGAAAGGGGGATTATCTGCAAACTCGGGCCTGAATGGAGCCATAAATAAGTGATTTCACACCACCAAGCAGGAAGAATATTCCCCCTCCTCAATTATTCCCAACAGCATGTTCAGCCCCTCCCAGGTTCCCACCGCTGGTGAGCCCTCGGTGTGATGTGTTCAAACGCTGGAGCTCTTGGAGCCCGGAGCACCAGCCTAGCCATGAGCTTGTGTAAGGGGACAGGATGGAGCGGAGCAGAGCTTATGAACAGCGCCTGCTTCACTTCCCAAGATCCAATCCAGGTTTTGCTTAGTGCTGATCCAGAGGCCCATTCCAAGCCTGCTTACTCCAGGCAAGGTTTTCCCTCTCATTCACCAGCTTTAGCCACTCTGCTGGGGCACAACTCACCACAGATACTCGGTGAAAAACGTGCTCAAATGTGCGTCTGGCATCAAGGCATCAAAGACATTGGGAGGGTCTTTCATCAGCTGCCTGAGGAGGTACGCACTCCCAGCTAGCCTCACTCTAGCCGCGTTTACTCTGAAATGTAAATGTATCTCCTGATGCAAAAAGAAAGGTTGGACGATGTTTCCTCCACTCGGCATACCCAATGTCTCATTTTGTCTCGCCCTCATCCGTCCTTTGTGGGTGCCTCGCTGCGTTAACCCTATGAGGAACTGCAGGCTCACACTCTTCTTTCTCCCTCATGGTTGTCTTCAGGTTTGTAGTCCGACTTACTCTTCGGGCCCTCACTAACCCTCCCAGTTCCTGGAGGTAGTTTCATTGTAGGACAGACACAGATGGAGAGCCACACATTTCGGATGTCACCGGTGCTTTGAGATGTGGGGAGTGGGGCGAAGGCAAAAGCTGGGTCAGCTCTTGATGCCACCTGAGTACTGAGCAACCTTGTGGTTGTCAAGTTTCTTGAAAGCTCAGCTTAGCTCCGCTGACCCGTAGCCCGGGGGGATGAACTAGGATGCTGGAGAGGAGAGTACATGGTTTCAGAGGCATCCCTCTAGGAGAATGGTGCTTGGATGTTTAACACTGAAGAATTACCCAGCAGGCAGCTGAGCAGGGGGGTTTGGAAATGACTCCATTTGAAAAAACGTTTCCTTCTTTTTGGGGGGAGCCTCCCACTGTTAGGGAAAGAGTCAAACCTTTCAGAGGTTGGAGGGGGAATAGAATGAATCTGAAAGCAGACAGGGAAAGGAAGAAGGGAGGGGAAGGAGTTGAGGAGCACCCTCAGAGCAGTTCAGGAGGAGGCTTTGTTCCTAGAGGATGGATTTGTGAGTCAGGGAGGAAGACCTAGGCAACAGCGAAAAGTTAGGAAACATCTCTGTACTGGGCAGAGGTGACGGCCTGTAAAGGTCATCCAAGTTGTTGGCAGTCAAGGGTCTGCAGCCTCAAACCATCCTGGAGGATGAGGTCCAGTAAAGAATGTGGGGCTAGGAGTCCACGGGCCTTGGGCTGGGCTGAGTGCAGAGCACACTGAGAAAGGTCTGCCCTGTGTCCGAGCTCAGTGAGGACACAGCACGCACTGACAAGAGAGGGCGGGCTCTGTGTGGAAAGCGCAGATGTTTGCTGAATGGATATGGAGTTGCAAAGAAGCCTGCTTAGAGTCCAACACTGAAGGAAATTGTTCCTGGTTGAGTAATTGAGTCTGGATGGCCGGGAGATCCCCAAATCCCCAGGCATTCTTGATCAGGGAGAAGTTCCACTAGGAGCTCTTTGGGGAATTTCCAACCATGGATTCACGAGAAGACTGCTGCCAGTTTATATGCAGCATTGCACAAACATCTCCAGCTGGCCTGCAGATTCTGTTTGATAAAATTTTCTCCATAAAAGCTTTTTTTTAAACAGTCTTTCTGCGCTTTTGAACTTTCATATGCACAAGTTTACTCACTGCTGCATTATCATAATTGCAAACTACTGGAAATGGCTTACGTATGCAAACATGTATAAATTATGGTGGACACATAATGGAGTACTATGTAGCTGTAAAAAAAAATTAAAAAGCACAACTATACAAAATGACAGTGTGTGTTCCAGAGTATATCATTAAGTAAAGTATCATCTTGCAAGCAAGATGCAAATAAGCATACATATAAGTGCAAAGTGGGCTAACTTCTATGAGTAGAAAAAGGGAAAATGAGAAAAACAAACATATCTGTTTATCTTTAAAAAGGAAAAAAGCAATATAGGAAAAATAAACCAGAAAAATGGGATGAAATGAGGGTACTTCCCTGGTGGTTCAGTGATTGAGAATCTACGTGCCCATGCAGGGAACTTGAGTTCAGTCCCTAGTCTGGGAGGATCCCACATGCTGCAGAGCAACTAAGCCTGTGCGCCACAGCTACTGAGCCCCCAACTAGAGAAAGCCCTCGCGTAACAGCAAAGACCTAGTGCAGCCATAAATAAACAAATACATTTCTTAAAAAGAGGCAGGTGGGGAAGAAAGTGGAAGAGGAAGGACAGTTATGACCAACCTAGACAGCATATTAAAAAGCAGAGACATTACTTTGCCAACCAAGGTCCGTCTAGTCAAGGCTATGGTTTTTCCCATGGTCATGTATGGATGTGAGAGTTGGACTGTGAAGAAAGCTGATCGCCGAAGAATCGATGCTTTTGAACTGTGATGCTGGAGAAGACTCTTGAGAGTCCCTTGGATTGCAAGGAGATCCAACGAGTCCATTCTAAAGGAGATCAGTCCTGGGTGTTCATTGGAAGGACTGATGCTAAAGCTGAAACTCCAATACTTTGGCCACCTCATGTGATGAGTTGACTCACTGGAAAAGAGTCTGATGCTGGGAGGGATTGGGGGCGGGAGGAGACGGGGACGACAGAGAATGAGATGGCTGGATGGCATCACCGACTCGATGGACGTGAGTCTGAGTGAACTCCGGGAGTTGGTAATGGACAGGGTGGCCTGGCGTGATGTGGTTCACGTGGTCGCAAAGAGTCGGTCACTACTGAGCGGCTGAACTGAACTGAACACTTCTCTGTATTAATCTGTGTCATTTTTATTTGGGAAATATTGTTAGTATTATGTATATTTTAAAAGTAAAATTAAAACAAGTATGGGAAAGGAGAAAAGCAAACCAAAAACAATGAACCTGATTGTATTTTAAATGAATCATCACACTGAAAAGGAAAAAAATAAACAAACTAGTCCAAGTAATTTATGAACAAGCATTGGATGACTATCTGTCAGAATTAGGTAGGCTGAAGGTTGGAGAGAACTGACAGTAAAGACTAAACTCTTACTAGCATTCCTCACAGAAATGACTGTTTCCAGGGCTGAGGCAGGAAAGGTGCACAATGAGACTACAACACCTTTTTTCTTAAATTGAAGTGGAAGTCACATAGCATAAAATGAACTATTTTGAAGTGTACACGTCTATGGTATTTAGTACAGACCCAAGTTTGGGTAACCACCATATCTATTCAGTGGGAGCCTAAAACATCTTATGCTAGATGTAAGGAAGTGCTCAAAAGATTGCTAACATGGAAGCAACCTAGGTGTCCATTGACAGATGAATGGATAAAGAAGCGGTGGTACATACATACAATGTAATACTACTCAGCCAGAAAAAGGAACACATTTTAGTCAGTTCTAATGAGGTGGATGAACCTAGGGCCTATTATACAGAGTGAAGTAAGTCAGAGAGAAAAATATAAATATCTTATATTGACCCATATATACGGAATCTAAAAAGATGGCACTGATTAATTTGTTTTCAGGGCAGCAATGGAGAAACATACATAGACAACAGACCTAAGGACATGGGGGAGGGGAGAAGGGAGAAGGTGAGATGTATGGAGAGAACATGGAAATTTACAATACCATATGCAAAACAGACAATCAATGGGAATTTGCTGTGTGACTCAGGGAACTCAAACAGGGGCTCTGTGACAGGCTGAAGCAGGACATGGGGAGGGAGATGGAAGGGAGGTTCTGGAGGGAAGGGACATGGCTGATTCTTGTGGATGTACGACAGAAAATCACAAAATTCTGTAAAGCAATTAGCCTTCAATTAATGGGCAAATAACCAAAGTAGTCTTAGGAAAAAAGAATGGAGCTGGAGGAATCAACCTTCCTGACTTCAGATTACACTACAAAGCTACAGTCATTGAGACAGTATGGTACTGGCACAAAACCAGAAATATAGATCAATGGAACAAGACAGAAAGCCCAGAAATAAACCCATGCACCTATGGGTACCTTATTTTTAACAAAGGAGGCAAGAATATACAATGGGGCAAATACAGCCTCTTCAATAAATGGTGCTGGGAAAACTGAACAGCTACATGTAAAAGAATGAAATTAGAACACTTCCTAATACCATACACAAAGATAAACTCAAAATGGATTAAAGACCTAAATGTAAGACAAAAAACTATAAAACTCTTAGAGGAAAACATAGGCAGAACATTCGATGACATAAATCAAAGCAAGATCCTCTATGACCCACCTCCGAGAGTAATGGAAATAAAAACAAAAGAAAACAAGTGGGACCTGATTAAACGTAAAAGCTTTTGCATAGCAAAGGAAACTATAAGCAAGGCGAAAAGACAACCCTCAGAATGGGAGAAAATAGCAGCAAATGAAACAACTGACAAAGGATTAATTTCTAAAACATTCAAACAGCTCATACAACTCAATACCAGAAAAGCAAACAACACAGTCAAAAAGTGGGAAAAAGACCTAAACAGACATTTCTCCAAGGAAGACATACAGATGGCTAATAAACACATGAAAAGATTCTCAATACTGCTCATTATTAGAGAAATGCAAATCAAAACCACAATGTGATATCACCTCACACTAGTCAGAATGGCCATCATCAAAAAGTCTACAAACAATAAACGTTGGAGAGGGTGTGGAGAAAAGGGAACCCTCTTGCACTGTTGGTGGGAATGTAAATTGATACAGCCACTATGGAAGATGGTATGGGGAGTCCTTAAAAAACTAGGAATAAAATCACCATATGGCCCAGCAATCCCACTCCTAGGCATATACCCTGAGGAAACCAAAATTGAAAGACACATGTATCCCATTGTTCATTGAAGCACTATTTACAATAGCTAGAACATTGAAGCAACCTAGATATCCATCGACAGATGGATGGATAAAGAAATTGTGGTAAATATACACAATGGAATATTCAGTTCAGTTCAGTTCAGTCGCTCAGTCATGTCCGACTCTCCGCCACCCCATGAATCACAGCATTCCAGGCCTCCCTGTCCATCACCAACTCCTGGAGTTCACTCAAACTCATGTCCATAGAGTCGGTGATGCTATTCAGCCATCTCATTCTCTGTCGTCCCCTTCTCCTCCCATCCCCAATCCCTCCCAGCATCAGAGTCTTTTCCAGTGAGTCAACTCGTCGCATGAGGTGGCCAAAGTATTGGAGTTTCAGCTTTAGCATCAGTCCTTCCAATGAACACCCAGGATTGATCTCCTCTAGAATGGACTGGTTGGGTCTCCTTGCAGTATATTACTAAGCCATAAAAAGGAATGCATCTGAGTCAGTTCCAATGAGGTGGATGAACCTAGAGCTTATTATACTGAGTGAAGTCAGAAAGAGATAAATATTGTATACTAATGCATATATACGGAATCTAGAAAGATGGTACCAAAAATTTATTTGCACAGTAGCAATGGAGAAAGAGACATAGAGAACAGATTTCTGGACACAGGGAGAGGGGAGGAGAGGGTGAGGTGCATGTCTCAAGAAACTCAAACAGGGGCTCTGTATCAACCCAGAGGTGTGGGATGGGGAAGGAGATGGAAGGGAGGTTTAAGAGGGAGGAGACATATGTATACCTATGGCTGATTCATGTTGAAGTTTGACAAAAAACAACAAAATTCTGTAATGCAATTATCCTTCAATAAAAGTAAATAAATAAAAATTAAAAATTAAGAAAAACATAATAGGAAATTTTACAATTTGTATGGAAATACAAAAGACCATGGATAGCCAAAGTAATCTTGAGAAAGAAATACAGAACTGGAACAATCAGAAGCCCTGTCTTCAGACTGTAATACAAAGCTACAGTAATCAAGGCAGTATGGTACTGGCACAAAAACAGAAATATAGTCCAATGAAACAAAATAGAAAGCCCAGAGATAAATTTACACACCTACGGTCACTTAATCTATGACAAAAGAGGCAACAATAGAGAAAAGATCTCTTCAGTAAGTGGTGCTGGGAAAACTAGGCAGTTACACATAAAAAAATGAAAGTTCAACACTCCATTTTTTATAGTACCATACAAAAATAAACTCAAAACGGACTAAAGATCTAAATGTAAGGCTGGATACTATACAAAAATCTTCCAGGAAAACAAAGGCGGAACAGTCTCTGACATAAATTTCAGCAATATCTTTTTTGACCCACCTCCTACAGTAATAAAGATAAAAATAAAAATAAATAAATAGGATGTAAATGTAACAGCTTTTGCACAGCAAAGGAAACCATAAACAAAATGAAAAGACAACCCTCAGAATGGGAATAAATAATTGCAAATAGCGAGTGACAAGGGATTAATCTCCAAACAGCTCATCTAGCACAATAAAAACCAAAAAATGGAAAGATCTGCTGGGAGAAATATCAATAACCTCAGATGTGCAGATGACACCACCCTTATGGCAGAAAGTCAAGAGGAACTAAAAAGCCTCTTGATGAAAGTGAAAGAGGAGAGTGAAAAGGTTGGCTTGAAGCTCAACATTCAGAAAACTAAGATCAAGGCATCTAGTCCCATCACTTCATGGGAAATAGATGGGGAAACAGTGTCAGACTTTATTTTCACAGCCTCCAAAATCACTGCAGATGCTGACTGCAGCCATGAAATTAAAAGACACTTATTCCTTGGAAGGAAAGTTATGACCAACCTAGATAGCATATTAAAAAGCAGAGATATTACTTTGCCAACAAAGGTTCGTCTAGTCAAGGCTATGGTTTTTCCAATGGCCATGTATGGATGTGAGAGTTGGACTGTGAAGAAAGTTGAGTGCCGAAGAATTAATGCTTTTGAACTGTGGTGTTGGAGAAGACTCTTGAGAGTCCCTTGGACTGCAAGGAAATCCAACCAGTCCATCCTAAAGGAGATCAGTCCTGGGTGTTCATTGGAAGGACTGATGCTGAAGCTGAAACTCCAATATGTTGGCCACCTCATGAGAAGAGTTGACTCATTGGAAAAGACTCTGATGCTGGGAGGGATTGGGGGTGGGAGGAGAAGGGGACGACACAGGACGAGATGGCTGGATGGCATCACCGACTCGATGCACATGAGTTTGGGTAAACTCCGGGAGTTGGTGATGGACAGGGAGACCTGGCGTGCTGTGATTCATGGGGTCGCAAAGAGTCGGACACAACTAAGCAACTGAACTGAAACCAACATTTTTCCAAAGAAGACATACAGATGGCCAAAAAGCACATGAAAAGACACTCAACATCACTATTAGAGAAATGTAAATCAAAACTACAACGAGGGGGAAAAAAAAAACCACAAGAAGGTATCAACTCAGAATGGCCATCATCAAAAAGTCTACAAATGCTGAAGAGGGTATGGATTAAAGGGAACCCACCTACACTGTTGGTGGGAATATAAACTGGTACAGCCACAATGGAGAATAGTATGAAGGTTCCTTAAAAAACTAACACTAGAGTTACTATATGATCCAGCAATCCCACTCCTGGGTATGCATCTAGAGAAAACCAAAATTCAAAAGGACACAGGTACCTTAAAGTTCATTGTAGCGGAGACGCCCGGCTCCGGCGGCACAGGCGCAGACGCGAAAGATGCCTGGCTCCGGCGGCGCAGACGCGAGAGACCCCCGGCAGAATCGTGGCTTAGATGAGCTACCCCGCGCCCAGGGTTAGGGCGGTGGCCGAGAGGAGCTGTACCACGTTCAGGAGGCGGTGGCTGCTTGGGCACCGGAGGGCTGAGAGGAGCTGATCCACATTCAAAGCAGGAGGGGCGGCCTTGAGGAGATACCCCTCATCCAAGGTAAGGTACAGCGGCTGCGCCTTGCTGGAGCAGCTGGGAAGAGATACTCCACGACCAAGTGGAATATAAGAATCCAGTGTTCTGGGGAGGAAGGAACAAGATGGCGGAGGGATAAGATGGCAAGACCACTTTCTCCCCCACAAATTCATCAAAAGAACATTTGAACGCCGAGTAAAGTCCACAAAACAACTTCTGAATACTGGCAGAGGACATCAGGCTCCCAGAAAAGCAGCCCATTGTCTTCTAAAGGAGAGAGAAGAAATCCAGCTCCACCCACCTGAACACCGACACATGCTTCCCTAACCAGGGAACCCGGACAAGTCACCTGTCCAACCCCACACACAGCGAAGAAACTACATAATAAAGAGAACTCCACAAACTGCAAGAAGAGGGAAAGTCCACCCCAAGCAAAGCAATATAAGCAAGATGAAGAGGCAGAGAAATACCCAGCCAGTAAAGGACAAGATAATTGCCCACCAACACAAACAAAAGAAGAAGATATAGGGAATTTACCTGATAAAGAATTTCAAATTTTGATGGTGAAAATGATTCAAAATCTTGAAAGCAAAATGGAGTTACAGATAAATAACCTGGAGAAAAGGATTGAGAAGATGGAAGAAAGATTTAATAAGAACTTAGAAGAAATAAAAAAGAGTCAATATACAATGAATAATGCAATAGATGAGATCAGAAACACTCTGGAGGGAACAAACAGTAGAATAACAGAGGCAGAAGACAGGATAAGCGAACTAGAAGATAGAATTGTAGAAATAAATGAAACAGAGAGGAAAAAAGAAAAACGAATTAAAAGAAATGAGGACAATATTAGAGACCTCTGGGACAATGTTAAACGCTCCAACATTCGAATCATAGGAGTCTCAGAAGAAGAAGACAAAAAGAAAGACCATGAGAGAATACTTGAGGAGATAATAGTTGAAAACTTCCCTAAAATGGGGAAAGAAATAATCACCCAAGTCCAAGAAACCCAGAGAGTCCCCAACAGGATAAACCCAAGGCGAAATACTCCAAGACACATATTAATCAAATTAACAAAGATCAAACACAAAGAACAAATATTAAAAGCAGCAAGGGAAAAACAGCAAATAACACATAAGGGGATGCCCATAAGGATAACAGCTGATCTTTCAACAGAAACTCTTCAGGCCAGAAGGGAGTGGCAAGACATACTTAAAGTGATGAAAGAAAATACCCTACAGCCCAGATTACTATACCCAGCAAGGATCTCATTCAAATATGAAGGAGAAATCAAAAGCTTTACAGACAAGCAAAAGCTGAGGGAATTCAGCCTCACCAAACCAGCTTTCCAACAAATGCTAAAGGATCTTCTCTAGACAGGAAACACAGAAAGAGTGTATAAACTTGAACCCAAAGCAATAAAGAAAATGGCTACGGGATCGTACTTATCAATAATTACCTTAAACGTAAATGGGTTGAAATTTTCAAAAAGGCTAGGAAACAATTCTCATAGCCATCAATAGTTCAGTGTTGAGTTCATGAATAGTTTTTAAAGTTTGGGACAAACTGTAGTATTTGCTATTTGAAGTACTATTTGTAATTGGCATATTATGATGTAACATTGGTCTTCATTTCCAACTTAAAACGCCTAAAAATGCCTAACAGGTTTTTAGATTTGTGAATTCTAGTTGAAATGTATTTTACGATGTTACTAAACCTGCAGAAATATTGAAATATTTCAGAGAACTTATTCACTGTACATTTAATTTATTTTATTTATAAAAGTTATGAACTGTAGAAAGTTTTACTTGTTGGGTCAAATGCTTGTTGCTTCAAATGCTTGTTGCATTTGAAGTGCTAGTTACAAGAAAATCAAATACCTTCAATATATAAATGCTATTAAGTTTTTAAAGGACTCTGGAGTATAAGTAAGTTTGTTTAAAGAAATTTAGTCTGTTCAACTTGAAAAAAAAATAAATAAAATTGGATTATTTGATTAAAAAAAAAAGTTTATTGTAGCATTATTTACAATGGTCAAGACACAGAAGCAATCTAAGTGTCCATCAGCAGAGGAATGCATAAAGAAGATGTGGTACATATATACAATGGAATATTAGTCAGCCATGAAAAAGAATGGAATAACACCATTCACAGCAACATGGGTAGACCAAGAGATTGTCATAGTGAGTGAAGAAAGTCGGAGAAAGACAAATATCTTTCTCTGACAATGCTTATACATGGAATCTAAATAATGATTCCACATATGATTTCACTTAAATGTGGAATCTACATAATGATACAAATGAACTTTTCCAAAACTGAAACACAAATGGCCAACAGTACCTGAAATGATGCTCAACATCACTAATAATCAGGGAATTTACAAATCAAGACTACAATGAGACATCACTTCATACTTATTAGAATGACTAATAAGCAAAAGAGAAGAAATAACAAGTCTCAGCAAGGATATGGGAAAAAAGGGAATCCCGTGCTCTGTTCATGGGAAAGTAGACTGGTGTAGCCACTATGGAAACCAGTATAGAGATTCCTCAAATAAATTAAAAATAAAACTACCATATGTCCCAGCAATTCCACATCTTGATATTTATCTGAAGGAAACATAATTACTGACTCAAAAAGATATACACATCCTCAAGTTAATTGCAGCGTTTTTGCATAGCTGTTCACAATAGGTGAATGGATAAAATATATGTGGTATATATACATATTATATATATATATATATACACATGCATACACACATACAGATATCTACATCTGGAAAACACTGAGGAAAAAGAGAAGTATCAAAAAGAGTGGACAGTATAAAATTTTATCTTGCTTCTAGAAGTGAATCAATGTAACGTGGCTGAAATTTGGTTTTCCTCATTTTCAATGATTTTTTTATGTAAAGTTTTTCATTATAAATTCCATATACTCAACTGATTCCCATAGAATGTTTTCACTGAGTTTTGCCAAACTATTTTTATCTATACAGCAAACCTATGGTTATAATTCAAACCACAATTATAACCTATGGTTATAGTCCAAAATTAGGGAGCATCCCAGAATCCTCTTCAAGCTGGAAGCCGGGTATCCACCCAGGACTGTCTTGGTTGCCCGGCCATGCATGCTGAGGGCGCTGGCAGTCAGCAATCGTGATCCAGGGAGGGCAGCTCTGGTCCAAACCCCTACCTGCTGGAGGAGTACTCAACCAAGTGCTGGATCTGTCTCTGAGTATGTGACCTCAGCTTCACTTTCCCCATCCACAGAGAGGACTCAGTCCTGCTGACAAGCTTACACACACATACATATCACCAAAGTGCACATGCTTGCCATATTTAATCACTGCTGTGTTGTAAGGGGTAATAATTACAGTGAAATATAGAGTCACGAAGAAAGTAACAGAAATAAAGGCTGAAAGTACATTTACAGGCATATGCAAGTGAATCCATACCAGAAGATAGAGTCAAAGAATGAAACCTAATGGCATTAAGTTTTAGAGAACAAATAAAAGTTTAGCAAGATAAATCAGTACTTTGCATGAAATAGATCCTCAGAATTCTAATTCGAATCAGAAACCTGCCTTAAGGAAGGTGATGGGAAGGGAGTGTGATGAACGTATCAACACAGTACATCATCAATGCACATCACAGTCAGAATACCACATAGCTGGCATTATTCTCTCAGTTGCTTTCAACTGAGAAAATAACACTTCTACTTAACACACTTGCCGAGTTAACTAACAAGCTCCCTTGCTCTGGAAAAGCACTGCTGATTTCCTTGGCACAAGACCTCTTGTGGTTAAGTTTACGGTTTTCCTGGTAGAGGGAACACTTCTGTTCTCTTCACTTTAGTTTGCTCAACAAAACTTGTTTGCTCCCCAAATCATTTGTCTGGCTATGTAATTGTGTCTCCTTCCTCCCTTACAGAATTAGATATTATGTAACTGGTGAAAGGAGGGCAGAGTTGCCTTTCAGTCAGTTCAGTTCAGTCTCTCAGTCGTGTCCGACTCTCCGCGACCCCATGAATCACAGCACGCCAGGCCTCCCTGTCCATCACCAACTCCCGGAGTTCACTCAAACTCATGTCCGTCGAGTCGGTGATGCCATCCAGCCATCTCATTCTCTGTCATCCCCTTCTCCTCCTGCCCCCAATCCCTCCCAGCATCAGAGTCTTTTCCAGTGAGTCAACTCGTCGCATGAGGTGGCCAAAGTATTGGAGTTTCAGCTTTAGCATCAGTCCTTCCAATGAACACCCAGGACTGATCTCCTTTAGAATGGACTGGTTGGATCTCCTAGCAGTCCAAGGGACTCTCAAGAGTCTTCTCCAGCACCATAGTTCAAAAGCATCAATTCTTCGGCGATCAGCTTTCTTCACAGCAGCCTCATTTTGATGGCTGGAAGGGCTCAGCCCACCTGCTAAGCACACCCAGTAGCACATAGCATGCCCAAAGCCCAGATCAAGTTTCTAAATTGCTGCCTATATAAAAGAGCCAGGGATTACTGGAGAAAGGGCTTAGTCCATACCTGGGGTATTGGGAGTGCAAGGTGAACTGGAGATAGATTCATCAAAAGGTCATTAAGTGCCCAAAGGTTGGGGAAGGATGTCAGAGGATAAAAGGGCTAGGCTACTACCTAAAGGTTCTAATGGCCAAGTCTGGGATAATCAGAGTATCTGAAACAATGATCATAACTGTGAGCCACTGACTCATCTGTCATCACTGTTGGTGATGCCTGACTCTGAAAACTGGTAATTTAAGGAAAGACTTGAGCAGGATCCAGCCTCTAGTGCATTCTCAGCTGATGAAGGAAAGCTCTTCCTTACAGAGTGGCAGTCAATAATTGTAGGAAGAAGAACAGAATTAGAAAATCAGAATAACAAAATTTCAGCTATCTTGCTAAAATAATTGATTCTGGCAAGGATCATCATCACTGAATTCCCAAAATCACCAGGTAAACAGGCTACCCACACACTGCTGGGTCAGCACACAGGTTCTCTCTTACCTGCAACAGCAAGGACATACTTTTACACTGGGGCCATCACAGTGAGTCATCTAGGTATTATTTTTTGGCTGCGCCAGGCAGCACGCAAGATTCCCAGATCAGGATCAAACCCATGCCCCCTGCACTGGGAGCACAGAGTCTTAATCACTGGACCACCAGCAAAGTCCTTAGTCAACCAGATATTGAGACTTTTGATGTGATGCAACATGAAATATATCTGTGAGGTGTTAATGTCAAAAACGTGTAACATCAAGGCTTGGGCCCCAACTGCTAATTTACAGAATCTACAGGAACAAGATAAATAAACCACATGTAAACAATCCATTAAATCCTGAAAGTCAGACATTTGACAACTAACCTGCTCTATTTAAAGAAAAAAAAAAGGGAGCACAGGAAGATGGCGGAGGAATAGGACCCAGCAGCCACTTTCTCCCCAACACAATCAACAAAAGAACATTTGAATGCTGAGTAAATCCCACAAAAAAACTTCTGAATACCGGCAGAGGACATCAGGCACTCAGAAAAGCAGCCCATAGTCGATGAAAGGAGGTAGGAAATAGATAAAAAGAGAGACAAAAGAGGGAAGGACGGAGCTCCATCCTGGGAAGGGAGGCTTAAAAAAAAAAAAGAGAGAAGTTTCCAAACACCTGGAAACACTGGCGAGTGGAACCTCAGAGGGCCGCATAACTGGGAGACAAAGGACATAAATAATTAAAACTCACAGACTAAGTGCCCAGAGGAAACACTCAGCGGAGAAGCGGCGCAGACGCCCACGCCCCCCACTAGCAGACGGGGGCTGGGCAGGGAGGCGCTGGCAGCAGCGCTTAGAGGGAGAAGGGCTGTGCGCTTAGAGGGAGAACTGGCCGCGGTGCTTAGAGGGAGAACCGGGCTTGAACGCCCCAGGGTAAACTGAGGGCTCGAACTTAAGATACCAGAGCAGAGGTTGCAGCTGAAGGGCGAGAGGGCTGGGAAAAGCCCCAAGCCAGGACTCTGCCAGCCCCGCCCACAGAACCTGCGCGGAGCAGAGCGAGCAGCAGCGGGTGGCCCATCCCCCAGCCCCCGCCGACGCAGGCGGGGAAGGCAGCCCGCGCCTGGGTGGGGACAGCCGCGGCCCCAGAGAGGCTTCCTGTGCCAAGCCGCAGGCAGGCTTCCTTGCTGGCCAGGACTTCTTGGGTTCCGGCCGGTCGATATCCGCCTGAGAAAGTGCGCTGGTTGTACTCCCAGAAAACCGAGTGGCAGGGACCGGGAAGGCGATAAGTCGCATCGACCGTACTCACCAAACGCCTGGTCACCTGAGCTGCTAGGACCGGGGAAGGCACAAAATGCAGGCCCAGCCAAGTCTGCGCCTTTGTCGAGTACCCGAGGACCTGAACCTGAGCCGCTCAGACCTGGGAAGTGCATGCAACCCAGCGCCAGCCGCGGACAGCTCGCAGCAGAGCAAACTAAAGCCTAAGCAGCATAAACAGGGAAAGCACACATGCCTCGAGTGGGAGCATTCCCAGTGTAGCCAAGACACCACGAGCACTCCCCACAGACGCCAGAGATATTTGTTAGCTGTTCCTCCCTCCCCATAGCAGGACTGAATAGGTGAGCCGGGGGGGAAAAAAAAAAGTGTCCACCGCATCCTGGTGTCAGGACGGGAATTAGACACTGGGGAGACCAGAAAACAGAAGAGCTTTTTCAACAGAAGGAACTGCCTTGGAAGTAACAGAGGGAGAAGCCTTGAGCCTACTGCAAGAATAAGACTGAAAACCAGAGGCAGAGGCTTAAGGCCAAATCCTGAGAACACCAGAGATCTCCTGTTCCAGAGAACATTAATTGATAGGTACTCATCAAATGCCTCCATACATACACTGAAACCAGGTACCACCCAAGGGTCAACAAGTTTCAGTGAAAGACATACTACGCAAGCTATCCAGCAACACAGGAGAATAGCACTGAGCTTCAATATACAGGCTGCCTAAAGCCACTCCAAACCCACTGACATCTCAAACTCATTACTGGACACTTCACTGCACTCCAGAGAGAAGAAATCCAGCTCCACCCACCAGAACATCGACTCAAGCTTCCCTAACCAGGGAACCTTGACAAGTCACCCATCCAGCCCCACACACAACGAGGTAACTACATAATAAAGAAAACTCCACAAACTGCCAGAAGACGGAAAGGCCACCCCGAACACAGCAATATAAGCAAGATGAAGAGGCAGAGAAATACCCAACAAGTAAAGGAACAGGATAAATGCCCACCAACACAAACAAAAGAGGAAGATATAGGGAACCTACCCGATAAAGAATTTCGAATTTTAATTGTGAAAATGATTCAAAATCTGGAAAGCAAAATGGAGTTACAGATAAATAAACTGGAGAAAAGGATTGAGAAGATGGAAGAAATGTTCAATAAGGAATTAGAGGAAATAAAAAAGAGTCAATATATAACGAATAATGCAATAGATGAGATCAGAAACACTCTCGAGGGCACAAACAGTAGAATAACCGAGGAAGAAGACAGGATAAGCGAGCTAGAAGATAGAATTGTAGAAATAAATGAAACAGTGACGGAAAAAGAAAAAAGAATTTTAAAAAATGAGGACAATATTAGAGACATATGGGACAATATTAAACGCCCCAACATTCGAATCATAGGAGTCCCAGAAGAAGACAAAAAGAAAGACCATGAGAGAATACTTGAGGAGATAATAGTTGAAAATTTCCCTAAAATGGGGAAGGAAATAATCACCCAAGTCCAAGAAACACAGAGAGTCCCCAACAGGATAAACCCAAGGTGAAATACCCCAAGGCACATATCAAATTAACAAAGATCAAACACAAAGAAAGAATATTAAAAGCAGCAAGGGAAAAACAACAAATAACACACAAGGGGATTCCCATAACAGCTGATCTTTCAGCAGAAACTCTTCAGGCCAGGAGGGAATGGCAAGACATACTTAAAGTGATGAAAGAAAATACCCTACAGCCCAGATTACTCTACCCAGCAAGGATCTCATTCAAATATGAAGGAGAAATCAAAAGCTTTACAGACAAGCAAAAGCTGAGAGAATTCAGCATCACCAAACCAGCTCTCCAACAAATGCTAAAGGATCTTCTCTAGACTGGAAACACAGAAAGGGTATATAAACTCGAACCCAAAACAATAAAGAAAATGGCAATGGGATCATACTTATCAATAATCACCTTAAACGTAAATGGGTTGAATGCCCCAACCAAAAGACAAAGGCTGGCTGAATGGATACAAAAACAAGACCCCCATATATGTTGTCTACAAGAGACCCACCTCAAATCGAGGGACATATACAGACTGAAAGTGAAGGGCTGGAAAAAGATATTCCATGCAAATAGAGACCAAAAGAAAGCAGGAGTAGCAATACTCATATCAGATAAAATAAATTTTAAAACAAAGGCTGTGAAAAGAGACAAAGAAGGAAACTACATAATGATCAAAGGATCAATCCAAGAAGAAGATATAACAATTATAAATATTTATGCACCCAACATAGGAGCACCACAATATGTAAGACAATTACTAACAAGTATGAAAGGGGAAATTAACAATAACACAATAATAGTGGGAGACTTTAATACCCCACTTACATCTATGGATAGATCAACTAAACAGAAAATTAACAAGGAAACACAAACTTTAAATGATACAATAGACCAGTTAGACCTAATAGATATCTATAGGACTACCTATTTCATCCCAAAACAATGAATTTCACCTTTTTCTCAAGCGCACATGGAACCTTTTCCAGGATAGATCACATCCTGGGCCATAAATCTAGCCTTGGTAAATTCAAAAAAATTGAAATCATTTCAAGCATCTTTTCTGACCACAATGCAGTAAGATTAGATCTCAATTACAGGAGAATAACTATTAAAAATGCCAACATATGGAGGCTGAACAACACGTTGCTGAATAATGAACAAATCAAAAAGAAATCAAAAGAGAAATCAAAATATGCATAGAGATTAATGAAAATGAAAACACAACAACCCAAAACCTCTGGGACACTGTAAAAGCAGTGCTAAGGGGGAAGTTCATGGCAATACAGGCACACCTCAAGAAACAAGAAAAAAATCAACTAAATAACCTAACTCTACATCTAAAACAACTAGAAAAGGAAGAAATGAAGAACCCCAGGGTTAGCAGAAGGAAAGAAATCATAAAAATTAGGGCAGAGATAAATGCAAAAGAAACAAAAGAGACCATAGCAAAAATCAACAAAGCCAAAAGCTGGTTCTTTGAGAAGGTAAATAAAATTGACAAACCACTAGCCAGACTCATCAAGAAACAAAGGGAGAAGAACCAAATCAATAAAATTCGAAATGAAAATGGAGAGATCACAACTGACAACACAGAAATACAAAGGATTATTAGAGAATACTATCAGCAATTATATGGCAATAAAATGAATAACCTGGAAGAAATGGACAAATTCCTAGAAAAGTACACCTTGCCAAAACTGAACCAGGAAGAAATAGAAAATCTGAACACACCCATCACAAGCACGGAACTAGAGGCTGTAATCAGAAATCTTCCAGCAAACAAAAGCCCAGGTCCAGATGGCTTCACAGCTGAATTCTACCAAAAATTTAGAGAAGAGCTAACACCTATTCTACTCAAACTCTTCCAGAAAACTGCTGAGGAAGGGACACTTCCAAACTCATTCTATGAGGCCACCATCACCCTAATCCCAAAACCTGGTAAAGACCCCACAAAAAAAAGAAAACTACAGGCCAATATCACTGATGAACATAGATGCAAAAATCCTTAACAAAATTCTAGCAATCAGAATCCAACAACACATGAAGAAGATCATACATCATGACCAAGTGGGCTTTATCCCAGGAATGCAAGGATTCTTCAATATCCACAAATCAATCAACATAATACACCACATTAACAAACTGAAAAATAAAAATCATATGATTATCTCAATAGATGCAGAGAAAGCCTTTGACAAAATACAACATCCATTTATGATTAAAAAACTCTCCAGAAAGTGGGAATAGAAGGGACATATCTCAACATAATAAAAGCTATATATAAAATAAATAAATAAATAAATAAAAATAAAGAAAAAAAAGTCCTGGGAAAAAATATTCAAGGTGGGAAGCTACTCTGGGCAAATGGAACAGACAAGCACATATACAGCTTGCAATGTTACTGGGTCAGCAGTGAAGATGGAAACACAGACTGAGCACTAGATAATAAGGAATTACTGTTCAGTTTGGGGGGTATATGTTATTGTGGTTGCTTTTGTGAGATACATGCTTAGTGTTTCAGTCAAT
Organism: Moschus berezovskii; assembly: GCF_049115385.1. NCBI lineage: Eukaryota > Metazoa > Chordata > Mammalia > Artiodactyla > Moschidae > Moschus > Moschus berezovskii. The sequence goes on along the minus strand of NC_142466.1, from coordinate 49,344,787 downwards.
TCAGTTCAGTCACTCAGTCGTGTCCAACTCTTTGCGACCCCATGAATCACAGCACGCCAGGCCTCCCTGTCCATCACCAACTCCCGGAGTTCACTCACACTCATGTCCATCAAGTCGGTGATGCCATCCAGTCATCTCATTCTCTGTCGTCCCCGTCTCCTCCCACCCCCAATCCTTCCTAGCATCAGAGTCTTTTCCAGCGAGTCAACTCATCGCATGAGGTGGCCAAAGTATTGCAGTTTCAGCTTTAGCATCAGTCCTTCCAGTGAACACCCAGGATTGATCTCCTTTAGAATGGACTGGTTGGATCTCCTTGCAGTCCAAGGGACTCTCAAGAGTCTTCTCCAGCACCACAGTTCAAAAGCATTAATTCTTCGGTGATCACCTTTCTTCACAGTCCAACTCTCACATCCATACATGACCATGGGAAAAACCATAGCCTTGACTAGATGGACCTTGGTTGGCAAAGTAATGTCTCTGCTGTTTAATATACTATCTAGGTTGGTCAAAACTTTCCTTCCAAGGAGTAAGCGTCTTTTAATTTCATGGCTGCAATCAGCATCTGCAGTGATTTTGGAGCCCCCCAAAATAAAGTCTGACACTGTTTCCACTGTTTCCCCATCTATTTCCCATGAAGTGATGGGACCAGATGCCATGATCTTTGTTTTCTGAATGTTGAGCTTCAAGCCAACCTTTTCACTCTCCTCTTTCATCAAGAGGCCTTTGAGTTCCTCTTCACTTTCTGCCATAAGGGTGGTGTCATCTGCATATTTGAGGTTATTGATATTTCTCCCGGCAGTCTTGATTCCAGCTTGTGCTTCTTCCAGCCCAGCGTTCCTCATGATATATTCTCATATAAGTTAAATAAGCAAGGTGACAATGACATAAATCAAATCCCTTATGATTATACAGTGGAAGTGAGAAATAGATTTAAGGGTCTAGATCTGATAGAGTGCCTAATGAACTCTGGACGGAGGTTCGTGACATTGTACAGGAGACAGGGACCAAGACCATCCCCATGGAAAAGAAATGCAAAAAAGCAAAATGGCTGTCTGAGGAGGCCTTACAAATAGCTGTGAAAAGAAGAGAAGCGAAAAGCAAAGGAGAAAAGGAAAGATATAAGCATCTGAATGCAGAGTTCCTAAGAATAGCAAGGAGAGATAAGAAAGCCTTCCTCAGCGATCAATGCAAAGAAATAGAGGGAAACAACAGAATAGGAAAAATAAGAGATCTTTTCAAGAAAATTAGAGATATCAAGGGAACATTTCATGCAAAGATGGACTCGATAAAGGACAGAAATGGTATGGACCTAACAGAAGCAGAAGATATTAAGAAGAAGTGGCAAGAATACACAGAAAAACTGTACAAAAAACATCTTCACGACAAAGATAATCACAATGGCTTGATCACTCACCTGGAACCAGACATCTTGGAATGTGAAGTCAAGTGGGCCTTAGAGAGCATCACGACGAACAAAGCTAGTGGAAGTGATGGAATTCCAATTGAGCTATTTCAAATCATGAAAGATGATGCTGTGAAAGTGCCGCACTCAATATGCCAGCAAATTTGGAAAACTCAGCAATGGCCACAGGACTGGAAAAGGTCAGTCTTCATTCCAATCCCAAAGAAAGGGAATGCCAAAGAATTCTCAAACTACTGCACAGTTGCACTCATCTCACACGCTAGTAAAGTCATGCTTAGTGTTTAGGGGTGAAATATCTAAGTTACTCTCCAATTGTTCAGTTAAAAATATGGCAAAATGTTAATTTTTAAATGTATATGAATATATAGTTTATTTTATTATTTAACTTTTCTGTATATTTGAACATTTTCATAATAAAAAGTTGTGGGAAAAAATTAGGCTATGAAAAATGCTTGATTACTATCTGATTTTGCAAAACAGTTATTGATGAACACAGGTACTTCTGACTTGAATGTTCACTCTTTTCTTTTACATTTAAGACTGAAGTGAAATAACAATGATAAATTTTAGAATTACACTTGTTCATTGATAACAAGTGAGTTTTTTGCTTAATTTGATGATAGTTATCAAAAAACTGGAAGAATAGGCCTTTTCCCTCAATTTTTTGGGCTATCTACAATAGACAGCTACAGACATGACACCCTTTTAGCTACATTAACATTTTCTCCATCACTTAAGCCTAGAAAATCAATGAAAAAATAAACCAAGCCCTAATATGTAGTATTTGTCATTTTCCGTGGTATAAACGCTTCCATCACAGACAATTGCAAGCTGTCTAAACAGTGTCACAGATCAGAAAGTTGGGAAGAGAGGTACACCATTGCACAATATATCCACTACAAAGATTCAACAGGTGTTAACTTCAAAAGCACAGGTGAAAAAATGCAATATACTAATAGCAACTTTACTGAGGTTTATAAGTTTACTTTGGGTATGCAGGATAATACCTTTATTCTTTTTTTTAAATCAGAGAATAACTGCTTTACAAAGTTGTATTGGTTTCTGCTGTTCAACAATGTGAATCAGCCATTAGTATACATATATTCCCTCCCTCTAGGCTGCACACTAATACATTACATAAGTGGCCATGATATTTGCAAATATATATATATATATGACACAGAAAGAGAGAAAAGTGGGTGAGAGGGAGGGAGGAGAGAGACTGACATTATAAAGGAAGAAGAGTGCAAGCTTAAAAGATACAGTAGGTGGGGCAAAATGTTAACATTATCATATCTGAGTAAAGGGTTGAAAGATATATATCATATATATACCTGCTGTACTATTGCTGTACCTTTTCTGTAAGCTTAACATTATTTTTAGATAATTTTCAAGTATCAGATCACTCTAACATATCTATAACAAAACATATGCACAAATAATGATACCAGGACTTTTTTATCATGTAAAATGATATATAACACCCCACTTTTTAACTTACTTCAGGTACACTTTATGGGGTTTTCCTTTAATTCCCCATAATATCGTGAGAGAGGCAAAGCACTAGACAGAACCTTGTTTCTATGATTCTTCTATATTTTGTCCATGACTTTTCTTCATTTCTAAGCTATTTTATAATTTCACTCTTAGGAGCCAGAGTGATATTATTTTTTACAACTTTGGGAGAGCTATTCTTTCCAGATTTTTCTTTTTCTAACATCAGCTTTATTGAGGTACAATTCAGATGCCATAATATTCGTCCTTCTCAAGTGAACAATGATATTTAGTATATTCACTAAGTTGTACAACCATCACTACTGTCTACTTTAGAACCTTTTCATCACTCCCCAAATAAAACTCATCTATTACTTTGGCCAACTCATGCGACGAGTTGACTCACTGGAAAAGAGTCTGATGCTGGGAGGGATTGGGGGTGGGAGGAGACGGGGACGACAGAGAATGAGATGGCTGGATGGCATCACCGACTCGATGGACATGAGTTTGAGTGAACTCCAGGAGTTGGTGATGGACAGGGAGGTCTGGCGTGTTGTGATTCATGGGGTCGCGGAGAGTCGGACACAACTGAGCGACTGAACTGAACTGAACTGATACCTATTAAGCTTTCAAACTAGGCTTCAAAAGTACATGAACTGAGAAGTTCCATATGTACAAGCTGGATTTAGAAAAGGCAGGAACCAGAGATCAAATTGCCAGCATCCACTGGATCACAGAAAAAGCAAAGGAATTTAAAAAAAAATAAAAAATCGATTTCTGCTTCACCGATTACACTAAAGCTTTTGACTGTGTGAAAGTGAAAGTCACTCAATCATGTCCAACTCTTTTCAACCCCATGAACTGCAGCCCGCCAGGCTCCTCTGCCCATGGGGTTTCCCAGGCAAGAATGCTGGAATGGGTTGCCACTTCCTTCTCCAGGGGATATTCCCAACCCAGGGACTGAACCCTGGTCTCCTACGTTGCAGGCAGATTCTTAACTGTGGTTATATATATGAAAGTCACTCAGTCGTATCTGACTCTTTGCGCCCCCCGGGACTATATAGTCCATGTAATTCTCCAGGCCAACCCAGGGATTGAAGCTAGGTCTCCCGCATTGCAGGTGGATTCTTTACCAGCTAAGCCACAAGGGAAGCTGTATATTTCACAACAGCTTGACTGTGTAGATCACAACAAACTACGGGAAAATTCTTAAAAAGTTGAGAATACCAGAGCACCCTACATGTCTCCTGAGAAACCTGTATGTGGGTCAAGAAGCAGCAATTAAAACTGGACATGAAACAATAGACTGCATCAAAATTGGGAAAGGAGTACATCAAGGCTGTATATTGTCACCCTGCTTATTTAATTTCTATTCAGAGTACATCATGTGAAATGCCAGATTGGATGAATCACACTGGAAATCAAGATTGTCCGGAGAAATATCAACAACCTCAGATATGCAAATGATACCACTTTAATGGCAGAAAGTGAAGAGGAAATAAAGAGCCTCCTGATGAGGATGAAGAGAATGGAAAAGCTGGCTTAAAACTCAACATTCAAAACACTAAGATCATGGCATCCAGTCCCATCACTTCACGGCAAATCAATGGGGAAAAAGTGGAACAATGACAGATTTTATTTTCTTGGGCTCCAATATCACTGTGGACAGTGACTGTGGCCATGAAATTAAAAGATGCTTCTTGGAAGAAAAACTATGACAAACCTAGATAGTGTATTAAAAAGCAGAGACATCACTTTGCCAACAAAGGTCCATATAGTCAAAGCTATGGTTTTTCCTGTAGTCAAGGATAGATGTCAGAGTTGTACCATAAAAAAGGTTGAGCACCAAATAATTGATGCTTTTAAACTGTGGTGCTGGAGAAGACTCTTGAGAGTCCTTGGACAGCAAGGAGAGCAAACCAGTCAATCCTAAAGGATATCAACCCTGATTTTTCCTCCCAGTATTCATTGGGAGGACTGATGAAGCTGAAACTCAAATACTTTGGCTGCCTGATACAAAGAGCCAACTCACTGGAAAAAACCCTGATGCTGGGAAAGATTGAGGGCAGGAGGAAAAGGGGGCAACAGAGAATGAGATGGTTGGATGGCATCACCAACTCAACGGACATAAGTCTGAGCAAACTCCAGACGATAGTGAAGGACAGGGAAGCCTGGTGTGCTGTAGTCTATGGGGTCATAAAGAGTTGGACATGACTACAACCGAACAACAACAAATACCTATGAAGCAATCACTCCCCATCCTCTGCTTCCTCTAGCCCTACCACCACCACCTGCAACCAGTTGTCTGCTTTCTGCTTCTATGGATTTGTTTATTCCATACGTCTTGTATCAGCAGAATCATACAATATGTCACCTTTTGTGTGTGTCTTCTTTCATTTAGCATAATATTTTCAGGGTTCTTTCACGTTAATCATGCATCAGTAGTTACTTCTTTTTTATTATTGAATAATATTCCATTGTATGAATATGACACAATTTGCATTCCCACTCATCAGTTGATGGACATTCGGGTTGTTCCTACTTTTTTGCCTATGATAAATGATGCTTTGATGAACATTTGTGTACAAGTATTTTTTGTGGATCTGTATTTTCAACCCGTTTGGGTATATACCTAGAAGTGGAATTTCTGGATTATATGGCCACTCTATGTTCAACATTTGGAGATTCTTCCTACATTTTGATGTGTTTTTAGGCCATGTTATCTTTTCCAGAAGTGCCTTAACCCATCCTATAGCACTGCTATCCTGTGTATGTCTGTTTGCCTGAATTTCTCTTTATGACTTTATGGTGGGCATACTTCCTCATGAATTAAAATAGTTTATGAACAAAGATCCCCAAAATACAAGCTAAATCTTTCCTCACCAAATGATCCCACTGCAGGTCATCCTTGTTTTTCCCTTTCAATGAAGGACTATTTAGACTCTGTGTAAACCATTCGGGAACTTAACAACTTCCTGCAAGGATCACATTTTAAATATTTTAAGTGTACACCTTGTCTTTCACATAAACCCATGACCTTCTGGAAAGCAAAGTCCATGCATTTAGCATTTAGGTAGCTCACATGCTTGGTTAAGCCTGGTAGGTGAGTTAGCCAAATACTAAAACAGCGACTATATCTTATACTTCGTTTATGTCCTTCATAGCATAGAAGTACACAAGTGTACATAAATTACACAAATGTTCACCAAAGCATCATTTATCATAGGCAAAAAATAAAAACTCAAATGTCCATCAGCTGATGAATGGGAATGCAAATTGTATCATATTCATACAATGGAATATTATTCAACACTAAAAAACAATTAACTGCATTATTTACTGCATTAATGCATTATTTACTGATGGATGATAGTTGGGCATTCAGTTCAGTTCAGTCACTCAGTCGTGTCCAACTCTTTGCGACCCCATGAATCACAGCACGCCAGGCCTCCCTGTCCATCACCAACTCCTGGAGTTCACTCAAACTCATGTCCATCAAGTCGGTGATGCCATCCAGCCACCTCATTCTCTGTCATCCCCATCTCCTCCTGCCCCAATCCCTCCCAGCATCAGACTCTTTTCCATTGAGTCAACTCGTCGCATGAGGTGGCCAAAGAACTGGAGTTTCAGCTTTAGCATCAGTCCTTCCAGTGAACACCCAGGATTGATCTCCTTTAGAATGGACTGGTTGGATCTCCTTGCAGTCCAAGGGACTCTCAAGAATCTTCTCCAGCACCACAGTTCAAAAGCATCAATTCTTCGGCGATCAGCTTTCTTCACAGTCCAACTCTCACATCCATACATGACCACGGGAAAAACCATAGCCTTGACTAGACGGACCTTTGTTGGCAAAGTAATGTCTCTGCTTTTTAATATGCTGTCTAGGTTGGTCATAGAAGGTGCTTATTTAATGCTAAATAAATTGGTTTTACGGAGAAGGCAATGGCAAGCCACTCCAGTACTATTGCCTAGAAAATCCCATGGACAGAGGAGCCTGGTGGGCTGCAGTCAGTGGGGTCACTAAGGGTCGGACACGACTGAGCGACTTCACTTTCACTTTTCACTTTCACACATTGGAGAAGGAAATGGCAACCCACTCCAGTGTTCTTGCCTGGAGAATTCCACGGACGGGGGAGCCTGGTGGGCTTCTGTCTATGGGGTCGCACAGAGTCGGACACGACTGAAGTGACTTAGCAGCAGCAGCAGCAAATTGGTTTTAAGTTCCTGGGAATTTGCCCTACAGTTATTTATAGTCTGGGGTTTCTTAGCATAGTTTCTTGGAGAAGGAAATGGCAAACCACTCCAGTACTCTTGCCTGGAAAATCCCATGGACAGAGGAGCCTGGAAGGCTGCAGTCTATGGGGTCGCTAGGAGTTGGACACAACTGCGCGACTTCATTTTCACTTTCATGCATTGGAGAAGGAAATGGCAACCCACTCCAGTATTCTTGCCTGGAGAATCCCAGGGACGACGGAGCCTGGTGGGCTGCTGTCTATGGGGTTGCACAGAGTCAGACAGTATTGAAGCAACTTAGCAGCAGCAGCAGCAGCATAGCTCCTACTTGGCATACATCATTATGGCTGGTACATGCTTGGTACCAGCATGTCCATTCCCCTGGTACCAAGGAAAGATTTCTTTTTCTCTACAGAGATACTGCAAATATATTCAATACCAGTCTTCTGGTATGTCTGATGGGGAAAAAAGAGAGAAATGAGCATCTGAACAGTTCATTCCACAGCATAGTCGGGGAATGGTGCATCCTGGTTAAAGATTTTTCTTATTAGGCAACACATCATCCCTGGCTCACCATTTTTTAAAGAAGCATTAATACATTAATATATTCAGCACCACAGCTGCAATGATATAATTTAATCCTCTTTTGATGATTCAGAAGGCATTTTTAGATTTTTATGACACTTATCCTTCTATGTATATATACAAGAATGCCAGAGAATAGCACATTATGGAAAGTGAAATTCTAGATCACAGAACAATGACTATATTTAAACGCAACATCCAGAAAGCACCCCTCACTCCCTGTAAAGCAGCAGAGCAATGACAGGGGCCATGTGAAAGCAGAAAGTAGAAATGGAACAATTCTATAATCACCATTTTTAAAAGTCACACCTTTCTTCTCTCAGAGCATCCACTTCTACTCACAAAGAGATTTTGTCTTGTTTATTTAAAAAAAAAAAAAAAAAAAACCAAAACCTAAGTATATGAACCTTAGTTTGTTCATTGAAACTAAATACAATTAAAAAAATATGTTTTCCCTGAGTCTTAACAACTTACAAAGTTTTAATTCTCATTTATCTTTGCTCAGATCTTTCCATTTGAATCACTCAGGTCTTCTCTTTAGAATTGGGTGACACCTTGTCAAGCTTCAACTGAACCCTCCTCAATCTAACAAAGGCTGTTAGACTGAGGAAGAGATTTGTTTGAAGGATTCTTCCCCTGTGGGATGATTGTTATTTAGGCAAAAGTCATTCTCCTCAGCGTACTCTCAAGAAATTTGACACATGAAGACTATTAAGAGGTTGAACTTTGTCTTCAGTCAGCTTTGAACTTGCTTTATTCCTTCTGCACACCCAAGTTATTTACCTGTAATTTTTAATCTATCCTTAAAGGGACTATGAGGATGTATCTCCATGTCCTGAGTGGATTAAAATTCCTAAATCATTGAAACAAATGTTTTTAGAGAAAGAATCATCTGCCATTCAAGAAACCAGGCAACCACGTTAAGAAACCAGTTCAGCCGCTGAAATCATTAGGCTACTAGACTAACTTTCAAGACTGTCTACATGGCTCCTCACCCTACTTGCTTCTTTCGGGTCCCTGCTGAAACGTCATCTCCTCTGACAGCCTTTCTCTGACTGTTCTATCTAAGCTAGTTATCCCCATTATACTCAATTCTTTTACTGTGATTTACTGTTCTTTCTACCACTCGTTACTACCTAATGTGACATATGTGTGTTGATTTGTTCTCTTTATCCTCCAGAATGGAAGGTCCTGAAAGGTAGGGACTTATTTCATTGCTTGTTGCTAAGACCTAGAACTTAGCACATAGTAGATGCTCAATAAATATTTGTTGACTGAGTGAATAATTATTTTAGCCTCATTAATACTAAGGTAACCTAAGTTTCAGAAGTTGCTAGTTTATAGTAGAGGCAGCAAAATTTGTGTTGAATACCACAATGTTTAGTTTAAAACAATGTGGGGGCTACTGGAAGTAGGAGGGTATGAGAAACCAGGAGAATCCTCAAGGCACTAAAATCTAGGATAGGACATATGATAGATATCCATGATCAACAGCAAAGCCCAGAACCATTTTCTAAGTATCATAGGGAGTTATAAGTGAGTCCAACAAACTGTAAGAATTCAGAGGAAGGAATTTTTCTTTCGAATCAGAGTGGGAGGTCAGGGAAGGCTTCCTGGAGGCACATTTGATTTGCATCTTGAAGGAAGGTGTGAAAGTTAACTAACGACGAAGTTAGGGAAACAGTCCAGCCACATAGGGTTACCCTCACTTCTGACACCAACTGCAAGCTCAAGGTGAGTGCTTCTCAAAACTATCCTCAGTTTTGATAAGTCACTAGAAAGACCCACAGATCTCACTGAAAGTACTATACACACAGTTATGCTTTATTACAGGGAAAGGATATAGATTAAAATTGGCCAAGGAAAGAAGCAGAGAGCGCAGAGTCCAGGAAAAAGATCAATTGCAGAGTCTCTAGTTATCCTCAAGGGGGAAGGAAATATTATTTCCCTGGCATCAATGTGTGACAGCATGCAGATTATTACCGTCAGGGAAGTTCACCAGAGCCTTGGTGATCCAGAGTCTTTACTGGGGTCTCTAACACATTGGTATGGCTGACTGTCCATTAGGCTGAACTCAGTTTCCAGCTCCTCAGAAAGTCAAGCTGATACTGTATGACCCAAAGTCCCCAATCTGAGTCACACTGGTGGTGTGGCTCAGTGCCGCAACCCTAAATCACACTGTAACTATCTGACCCAAGATCCTCAGGCAAAGACACTCCTATCAGGCATGACATGCTAAGGGCTTAGAGACCACCTCCCATTCACTTCAGTTGCTCAGTCGTGTCCAACTCTTTGTGACCCCATGATCCGCAGCACGCCAGGCCTCCCTGTCCATCACCAACTCCTGGAGTCCACCCAGACCCATGTCCATCGAGTTGGTGATGTCATCCAACTGAAGATCATTTTTTCTGGAGTTATTTCTCCACTGATCTCCAGTAGCACACCTCCCATTAACTGAGGAAAAAGGCCAGACTTCTTTTAGGCAAGGTTAAATGCTTTACTATTCACAGGGTCTTCAAGGCAAGAATAATGAAGTGGGTTGCCATTTCTCTCTCCAATGGACCACATTTTGTCAGATCCAACAGCTGAGAAAAGAAGCGAAGTGAAAGGCAAAGGAGAAAGGGAAAGATATACCTATCTGAATGTAGAGTTCCAAAGAATAGCAAGGAGAGATAAGAAAGCCTTAAGTGATCAATGCAAAGAAATACAGGAAAACAATGGGAAAGACTAGAGATCTCTTCAAGAAAACTAGAAATAGCAAGGGAACATATCATGCAAAGATGGGCACAATAAAGGAAAGAAACGGTATGGACCTAACAGAAGCAGAAGATATTAAGAAGAGGTGGCAAGAATACATAAAAGAACTGTACAAAAAAGGTATTAATGACCCAGATAACCATGATATGCCGGGAGCCAGCAAGGGAAATCCTACCCGCGGCAAAGGTCAATTGGGGAAGAGGCCTGATGGGCAAAGGCTAATCAGGACTCGAGGAACCCCCTGGACTTACCTGAGCATCTACCCCAAAGAAAACTGGAGTCTGACTGCCTTACTATCTTACGCCTCTTACTAAGTCCTCTAATACTTACGGGGGCTTCCCCCCAACCACCTTTCTCTGAAAACATTAATTCAGAGCTGTAGTTAAAAAGTTCTCCTCGGCTTAATAGGAGTGTTCCAATCCAAGCCCCTCTGATAGCTTTCTAACTTGCATGCTAAGTTTGTCCGGGCTCTTACAACTATGAATGTGACTGTTTACAGCCTCCCAGACATGCAAGGACAGAAAGCCTAATATTCTAAAATACAGGAATTTGTTGAAGAAGTTAAAATCATTAGAATAGTACTAAAAAAGATTTCATTGTTGAATCAATGCTTGCTGCAAAGTTTCCATATTTTCTATTGTATCCTTGGAAATATATTAATCACATATAGAGAAAATAAGTAGTAGCCTTTGATTTAACCGCATCAGATCTTAAGTAGCTCACTACACCCTTGCCTTATAGGAATGTAACCTTATCATGTGTCTTTGGAGAATAGCGCCTGACTTTAGGAAAATCACCTTGAAAGAATGTAAGCCTTTTTCTAGCTAACTAACCTTTGTTAGGAGAGAGGGCTATAAATTGTTAGCAGGCCTCCTGGCCAGAAGATGATGTAAACCACCTAAAACTTTTGTATATCATGAGACATACCAAAATGAGCCCTGATCCTGATAAAGGTCAAGATTGCTGACCCCGTGTGATTCTGGTGTGACTCTATACCTCCCTTTCTCTATTTTTTACGTGCACAACTTAGGGTATAAAAGCAGCACTGGAAAATAAAGTTTTGGGCCTTGCTCACTGAAGCTTGGTCTCCCCGTGTCATTTTTTCTCCTTTTCTCTATTCTCCTTTTTCCGGTTGAGATTCTTGGAGCGCTGGGCCCTCTGCATTTACTTATCTGCCTGGGCTTCTAAGACCCACTCGAGGGGGTGCCCTGGTGGGGTGCCTCCAGTAATTCGAGAGGGCGCCTGTGGCCTACGTAAACAGAGCAAACCCCGTGCTGGGGTTTTATTGGTTTCCTGCATAAACCAAGGAATCATCAGCCCCTGTCTCTCTCTCTCGCTGATGCCGACGCCGTTCATCCCAAGGATACCCTGGGTCCATATCGAGGCAGGTCCCCGATAATGATAGTGTGGCCACTCACCTAGAGTCAGATATCCCAGAGTGTGAAGTAAAGGAGGCCTTAGGTAGAATTAGGAATGTGGAAAGTTAGGTCTATGAATCAAGAAAAACTGGAAGTGGTCAAACAGGAGATGGCAAGCCTGAACGTCAACATTTTAGGAATCAATGAACTAAAATGGACGAGAATGGGCGAATTTGATTCAGATGACCATTAGATCTACTACTGTGGGCAAGAATGCCTTAGAAGAAAAGGAGTAGCCCTCAAAGTCAATAAAAGAGTCTGAAATTCAGTACTTGGGTACAGTCTCAAAAACAACAGAATGATCTCTATTCGTTTCCAAGGCAATCCATTATTCAATATCACAGTAATCCAAGTCTATGCCTCAAACACTAATGGGGAAGAAGCTGAAGTTTAATGCTTTTAAGAAGACCTACAAGACCTTCTGGAACTAACACCAAAAAAAGATGTCCTTTTCATAGAGGACTAGAATACAAAAGTAGGAAAGTCAAGAGATATCTAGAGTAACAGGCAAGTTGGCCTTGGAGTACAAAATGAAGCAGGGCAAAGGCTAACAGCACTGGTCATAGTAAATACCCTCTTCCAACAACACAAGAGATGACTCTACACATGGACATCAGTGGATGGTCAATACCAAAATAAGACTGATTATATTCTTTGCTCCCAAGGATGGAGAAGCTCTATACGGTCAGCAAAAACAAGACTAAGATCTAACTGTAGCTCAGATCACGAGCTCCTTATTGTAAAAGTCAGACTTAAAGTGGAAAAAGTAGGGAAAACCTCTAGGCCATTCAGATATGACCTAAGTCAAATTCCTTATAGTTATACAGTAGAAGTGAGAAATAGATTCAAGGGATTAGATCAGAATGCCTGAAGAACTATGGACAGAGGTTTGTAATGCTGTATAGGACGTGGTGATCAAAACTATCCCCAAGAAAAAGAAATGCAAAAAGGCAAAATGGCTGTCCAAGGAGTTTTTACAAATAGTTGAGAAGGCACTCGAAAGGCAAAGGAGAATAAGAAAGATATACCCATCTGAATATAGAGTTCCAAAGAATAGCAAGGAGAGATAAGAAAGACTTCTTAAGTGAAAAATGTCAAGAAATAGAGGGAAACAACAGAATGGGAAAGACTAAAGATCTCTTCAAGAAAATTAGAGGTAACAAGGGAAGATTTCATGCAAAGATGTGCACAACAAAGGACAGAATGGTAAGGACTTACAGAGCAGAAGAGGTGGCAAGAATACACAGAACTATACAAAAAAGGTCTTAATGACCCAGATAACCATGATGGTGTGAGCATTCACCTAGAGCCAGACATCTTGGAGTGTGAAGTCAAGTGAGCCTTAGAAAGTGCTACTATGAACAAAGCTAAGCTATTTCAAATCCTAAAAGATGATGCAGTTAAAGTGCTGCACTCAATGTGTCAGCAAGTTTGGAAAACTAAGCAGTGGCCACAGGACTGGAAAAGGTCAGTTTCATTCCAATCCTAAAGAAGGGCAATCACAAAGAATGTTCAAACCACCGCAAAATTGTGCTCATTTTATATACTAGCAAGGTGATGCTCAAAATCCTTCAAGCTAGGCTTCAGCAGTACATGAACTGAGAAATTCCAGACATACAAGCTGGATATAGAAAAGGTAGAGGAACCAGAGATCAAACTGCCAACATCCATTGGATCACAGCAAAAGCAAGGGAATTCCAGAAAAACATCTACTTCTGCTTCACTGACTATGCTTGGACAGCAAGATCAAACCAGTCAATCCCAAAGGAAATAAACCCTGAATACTTATTGGAAGGACTGATGCTGAAGCTCCAATATTCTGCCATCTCATGCAAAGAGCCAACTGGTAAAGACCCTTATGTGGGAAAGAAGAGGCGGCAACAGAATGAGATGGTTGGGTGGCATCACTGACTCAATGGACATGACTTTGAGCCAACTCTGGGAGATAGTGAAGGACAGGGAAGCCTGGTGTGCTTCAGTCTACAGGGTCACAAAGTGTCAGACACAACTGAGCAACTGAACAACAACAAAATTCTTACTGCACAGAAGGGGAGATAAACCTCTGATCTGAACATTGGTGAACACAATAATGGATGACCAATAAGGCTATGGCGACACTGTTCCCAGAAAAAGTTGGCATTTGTCAGTTTCATGGATAATTCTCATAAAAACATCTACTTCTGAGAAATGGAGGTAGATAGTCAGGGTGAGGGCTTCACAGGTGATACTAGTGGTAAAGAATCTGTCTGCCAATGTAGGGGATGCAGGTTTGATCCCTGGGTCAGGAAGATCCTCTGGAGGAGGAACTGGTACCCACTCTAGCATTCTTACCTGGAAAATCCCATGGACAGAGGAGCCTGGTGGGCTACAGCCCATGGGATCGCAAAGAGTAGGACACAACTGAGTGACTAAACAACAGCAACAAGAGGTTGGCCGTTCTGCTGAAGCTTTAGCCTGGGGTCACTGGTGCAGCTCCAGCCAGCTGGTAGTGGATAGAACTGAAAGGTCTAGGCTGACCTCACTCGCCTATCTGGTAATTGTGGGTTAGGGGGTCTCACTTCTCCTCCCTGTGGCCTCTACAGCAGGCCAGCTCAGACTTCTTCATGAAGATCAGAACAGAAGCTACAATCTTCTCAAGGCCAAGACCAAGTCTCACAACTTCCCTTCTTCTGCATTCTGTTGTGTTGGCCAAAGCAACCCTCTAGACTAGCCCAAAACCAGAGGAGGGGAAAGAATCTGCTTCTTGTTAAGAGCACTTGCAAAGAATTTATGGCCATTTAAATCATCATAATCCTAACCACAATTCCTGATTTTTCCCCTAATGTGCATGTGTGCTCAGTCACTTCAGTCATGTCTGACTCTTTGCAACCCTATCAACTATAGCCTGCCAGGTTCCTCTTGTCCATGGGATTCTCCAGGCAAGAATACTGGAGTGGGTTGCCATGCCCTCCTGTAGGGGATTTTCCCGACCTAGGGATCTAACTCTCATCTCCTACATTGCAGATGGATTCTTCACCCACTGAGCCCCCTGGGAAGCCCTACATCTCTAATACGGCTTTGTAAATAGATGGCTAGGCCTCCAGCGTTCCTAGAGAAAGAAGAGTTTTATTTATGCCTTGTAAGTAGGAAGTAACACTGGTTTAAATTCTAGGTTGCTTTTTTGTTGCTGAACCACTTGTGAGATTTATGATGTGACTATTTACAAAGGAATAATCCAGATATTCTTCCAATTCTAAACAGCAATACTGATTTTATTTTTTCTTTTGGCCACACCAAATAGCATGTGGAATCCTACTCCCTGACCAGTGGTTGAACCTGCATGGGAAGCATGGAGTCTTAACCACTGGGCCACCAGACAAGTCCCTGAGTTGCTTTTTAAACGCATTTTCAAGGGCATCTTAATGACTGGTCAATATGCAGTGGTCCATTCTGAGCCGTCAGTTAAGTAGTCATGGGGTTTTGGTTGTTTTGTTCTCTTTGATTTTGTTTTGGTATTTTGTTTGTTCACTTATGTAGACTTTTCACAGTGGAGAAACCTACATCTTTTAGGTGAAACTTGCATACTCTATCCAATGACTCCCAGCCTGCTCACAATGAGCATAAACCTGCATATTACCATGCCCAGATAATGGGGCTGCTCTGGAATGACCAAACCTCTGGGAGAGACCCCACCCCTGGAGAACAGCCTTCAGAAGTAATCCCTGGCTTTGGGGAGAGGCTTGGGCTTTTCTAGTGGCTCAGACAGTAAAGAATCTGCCTACAATGCAGGAGACCTGGACTCTATCCCTGGGTTGGGAAGATCCCCTGGAGAAGGAAATGGCTACCCACTTCAGTATTCTTGCCTGCACAATCCCATGAACAGAGAAAATTGGCGGGCTACAGTCCATGGGGTCACAAAGAGTTGCACACGACTGAGTGACTAACACTTCACTTTCCCCAAAACAACTTGAGCCACTCTATAAAGGAAGTCGTTTAATCGATACTGCAGCTGGGCTGTCAAAGGAGTTTAATTCCAAGAGGATGGAGCATTGATTTAAGGATGAAACACACGCACACACACACATCACACACACAGAGCCTGGAGGAAGGCGGGCAACGAGTTAAGCTGGGTAGTGGCTGAGCTGTGGGCTTTCACCAGCACTCTCTGCACTGAGATTTCCCTGGGACCCTGGGACTTGAATCTCCCAGGAAGTAGAATGAATCACTCAGAGAGCAACGAAAATTTCAAATAGTTGTCCTCAATGATCTTTATCAACGCAGACCTGAGTCTTATGATAGAACGCTTTATGCCCGCTGTGGTCATTACAATTTCATTTCTTCAAGTGACATTTCTTTAAGTGACATTTCTTTTTTCTAGCTCCCCTGGGGAATCAGCTGTATTTGCCTTCAGAGTCAGTGGTCAGCTGAATGTCTGTGCTTTCTGATTTGTACTCATTCCAATTTTTCTCTCCTGTGCCCTGCCTACTAGTAGGGCTCAGTTTTGGAGCAATGTGCCCTGCCGCAGAGGAAATAATTAAGAGTGGGAAAAAATGGCCCTGCTCACAGCACCAGTGAAATCTTTTCAAGTAACGGACCTTGGAGTTTCCGCCAGCTAGAGAACATGAAAACCGCTGCTTGCCCCTGGGAAATGATTTCTCCTTACAGCATCCCTGTCCATCAGCGCATGCTTGCTCCAACTTCCAAAGCTGCCATCCTTAGGATATGACAGCCAAAACCTACTGCTCAAATATAGGGATGACTTGGTATTTGAAAGGAAGGGAGACCTCGGCCTTTCCTGCTCCAACCCAAAGTCCCCAAACAAATAATAATAGCAAGTATTTACACGGCACTTAACATCTACCAGGCACTTTTAAAATCATTTTATATACACAGTATTAGCTCATTTAATGCTTATAACAACTCCATAAGTTAGGTACTATCATCTTCACTTTACATGTGAGGAAACAAGGCTCACAAAGATAGAAAAACTTGAGTCAAACCATTGAGGCAGGCTTTTGAGCCTAGGCAGCCTGTGGAATCCTCGTGAGAATACTGTATTGAACTGACCCTTATGAAAGAGAATAACAGCTTTCTGATGTGAGGGAAGCTTGTGGTCCTTTGCCAGTAAGAAGTTAGTCCCCTGAGAACATGTCACAGCTTGTCATCTCATTGCCTGGGCTTTTTAAGATGCTTATATTCATCTGGGTCTCACAAGAAAACACTTCAAATATTTACAAAAGAAGAAATTTCCTACAGGACATTGGTTGCTCAGGTTATGGAGAAGTTGAAAGCCAACTAGAGGATGGCAAGATACTTTCTAGTTCATCCTCCACGCCACTGCAGACTGATCTTTGTAAGCTCAGAAT
Organism: Moschus berezovskii; assembly: GCF_049115385.1. Taxonomy (NCBI): domain Eukaryota; kingdom Metazoa; phylum Chordata; class Mammalia; order Artiodactyla; family Moschidae; genus Moschus; species Moschus berezovskii. The sequence goes on along the minus strand of NC_142466.1, from coordinate 49,327,532 downwards.
CCTCGCTCATCCTAATGTTCTAGGTTATACACCTTTGGTGTTTCTCCTGTCTGCCCTCTGCCCACCCCAATTGTCCCTTATTTTCTAGCATCTCTGACCTACAGGGTGACTTCATACAATTGCTTTATAAAATAATTAATTAATTAATTTTAATTGGAAGCTAAATTTGCACTCCTTTTATCTTCACTCAGTCTAGCCACTCAGCCTTTGATGCTGTGTCAGCCAGGGTCCCAGCTGGGAAGAGGCTGCACATTTATATCGATGGACAGAGAGAAGGTTGCACAGGAAGGGGAATGCAAGGGCAGAGAAGCCCAAGAAAAATGCGTAACATAGTGCCCATCATACGGGAGTGTTTACTGCGACCCAAAAGGAAAGGGCCCTGCAGAAGCCACCCAAGAGAAGCAGAGACCTTTGGTCTAATTTCAGACCGAGAATCAACCAGCCTTCTCAGGAAGGAGACCAGGGGCATATAATATCCTGACCTCATCTTCCTGTTCTCCAAGCTCCTGCTGGGGCTGCCCATTGAGGGGTCACAACTGAAAACCAAAGGGCACCACACCTGTCAAGAGGGTTCACCCAGGTCAGCTGGCCCCATCATCCCAACAGAAGGTAAAGGATGGGAAGGGTGGGGCCTGCAGGGGCAAACTGAAGGTAGCCAGGACAAGCATCCATTCCTGACATCCCTGTTCCCAATGTCAGCCATTCATCTGGAAGACAAAGCCCACGTTACTTCTTAGTGACCCTGCAGCTGTCCTGTGGTGGGGTGGTTACTCTTGGTCTCCCAGCGTCTTCTCCATCCCTGGCGTCTGCGTGGTGGATGGAGCATGCCCAGTGCATGCAAGTCTCCCTATGGGACCATGAGTTCCTTGAGTTACACACACCATCTCTTTTTATATTTACAACATCTGCACCAAATGGGAGAGTATTTCTGCACTCAAAAAATTTGTGGTGGAAGAAATGAATGAGGGAACCATCTGAGATAACTCTTGTTCTGCACAGCTGACACTTTCAATTAGTTCTGAGATAGCATCTTCTTTCACACAGAGATGTTGCCTCTTTATACAGGCTTTTATGCCCTTAATTTAAAAAAATTTTTTTAAGAATCAGCCAAGTAAAATCTTTCCTGTATAAAAACAGCCAGACTTGATTAACCATGAACATTACCACAAATGCTTATTATATACACAAAAGAAAGGCTCCAATTAAAAATTCTGATTTATACCCTTCATCTTCCTAAGGAGATTTGAAATTTCATGTTTAAGACAAGACTTCCTGTCCTGTCACATTGCTTCTAGGAGTCTTAGTAACTGGGGTATGTAGATGAATTTAATGTGATTCTTTCTCACTGACAACCAAGAATGTTTCTAAACAGCTACGAAGTCAGTTCTAGTGTGGGTATCTAATCCAAAACTGGCTCATTTATTTTTCATTTGATTTAAAATTAGTACTATTAGTAGTTGGCCAGCAAGTTAGGAGCACAGGGATTTGTGGTCACATAGAAAAGCAAATAAAATAAAATAACTCTTCTTAGAAAGGGGATTCAGATCAAGAATCTGGGTTTTCCTGATGCCTACACCTCTAACAAAAGCTCTGTTCTCTCCTTCTCTCTGGGCTGAGTAGGACAGACTGCTAATGAGGGATAATTATGAATTTAATCCTTATATTAGGCAGCTGACTTTATGTTTGCAGATTTTAAATGTCTGACCTAGAAAGGGTCTTAGAGGTCATCTACTTCAATTCCTCAATTTTACAAATTGAGGTGGGGGGGAACCAAAACAAAAGTCAGAGAGGTTAAGTGACTAGCTCCTCGTCATAATTACGTCTACAGACTGCTTTTAACCGCAGATCATCACATACCCCATCACTTCTGGAGGAAAGAAATGTCATACCATATTCTCTAATGGTGTGCATCAAGTGTGTCATTACTCAATAAGAAGGGCAGGTCGTTGCTCTAGGTCAGATTTTAAGGGACAGATGTGAGGAGCAGCGTCCTGCTCTGTCAATTCCCTATGGACTCTCTTACATCTTGGTTCTTCAGTGTGTCTGCTGATAAAGTGCCTCATAGACGCCACACTGTTTTCCTGTAATGCTTTGAGAGCACAAGTATGAATAATGACACAGAAACATGTGATGCCATGGCTGTTTGCTCTGAGGACGCACTGGACTGAAAAATGTTCTACCATCAGCAAACCTCTTCCATTTCTAGACTCGCTGATGGTTCCCCAGGAGCACCTGTCTCCTGATGAATACTAAGATCCACAGATAAGACCCCTACTCTTATCAGAGCTGTGAGCTGACAGGAGTAACTACTTTCTATATCATGTATTTTATTCATAGTTGTTTTCTTAAGACGATTTTAATGAGGGCGGAGGGGGGAGGATGGGGAGGGGGAGGATGAGGAGGAGGATGGGGAGGAGGAGGACAGAGGATCTGTACAGTGGATGGGGATGGGTGACGAGAACTGTGTAATTTTACTGTCCTGTCATTTGGGGCATTTATTTAAGCCATCTGTGTCTCAGATTCCCTACCCGTGAAATGGGACCGGTGGACCAGGTAAACTTTCAGCCATCTCCCAGTTTTAAACCTTCTATATTCTTTTAGAAAAGAGGAGCAGCAGCAATAAGCCTGACTATTCCATACGTGTCACTGATGATCTACGAGAGGAGAACAAACTGGAGATGACTTTCCGTTTTAATGGGGTGAACTCCAGCTGTTCTACCATCTGCTCTGCCTCTTTCAACTGAACTCTATACACACGTATTGACTTGCTTTTATCATTTTATTACATTGCTATTCTGTCTTCACATTGGAGTGGTGACTTGGCCAATGATGGCAGCTTAACCAGATGACAGAAGAAAATCAGGTATAACATGCAGCAAGAATAAAAACTGGTATCTGCAGCCTCCAAAGTCCCCAAAACACACTTCAAAAAATAAATGTCAGGGCTTCCTTGGTGGCTCAGTGGTAAAGAGTCTGCTTGCCAATGTAGGGGACACGGGTGCAATCCCTGAGTCAGGAAGATCCCACGTGCCCCACAACTGCTGAGCTTGTGCTCTAGAGCCCAGGAGCCACAACTACTGAAGCCCGCCCACCCTAGAGCCCAAGGTCCACAACAAGAGAAGCCCGTACAATGAGAAGCCCCTGCTCGCTGCAACTAGAGAAAGCCCAAGACCAGCAACAAAGACCCAGCACAGTCAAAAATAAATAAATTTTAAAAATAAATAAATGTCAAGCACCACATTTTAGACTGCCTTGCCTTGTACATCATTCTCTTCACTGCGCAGTTTTTAGCAATTGAAATGAGTTAGTCTTTTCTATGAAACACCTGCATTTCTATATCTGTTATCTTGGCAGGCCTGACGTACTTCTTCTGGCAATTGGAACTAGTTACTGTTCCCCCTCATAACTATTTGTATCCACTCATATCCATGGAAACTTCTGGTCTTCGGATAAAGCATTTACTATGTTAAGCCACGGAGATTTGGGGACTGTTACTATAGCTAGAAATTAAACTCCTCAATTATAGCTGGAGGCTGGACATGGTCATGGAAGACTCTCTTCTCTCTGGCAAGTAAGTCTTGTCCTGATACCTAAGAGCCACTGATACTCAAGTGAGGCTCACCAATACACTTCTCCAGAGCCTCCACCCGCACTGTGCCATGTATTAGGTACCCAGTGCAATATCCTCTTAACTGTTCTTTCTACCTCCAATCTTGTCCCACTTCTAAGTCATACTTTATGCCATCACTGAAATTATCTTTGTAAAACATTAAATCTAATATAAAATATTGATTAATTCAGCATTCACATTCATCTAAGGAGGAGCCCAGGAACCAGGCTGGCAAGTAAGGGGAACAGGACGGGGCCCCCAGTCTCTGCTGAGGGCCCAGCCCTCTTGATGCTTCAGGACTTCTCTCCTGAGCTCAGCAATGGAAAATAACCCCAGCCTTGAATTCAGAAATAGGGAGTTCAGATGCCAATGGAGTCAGCCAGGACAAGCTTATCCTCCAACCCAATCCAAACATTTAAAAAAAATCATTTCAACTCTCTGTCCTTATGAGTCTTTGTCTACTTGAAGCAAATTATATTTGCACCTTTTAAAAAAAGGAATTTTTACACAGTAATTTTTGGTTTTAAACCCAATGATCACGAGGTTTTTTTTTTTTGCAAGTGAATAGATTCAGTCAGCATGCAGATGAGGAGGGCAGTAGGTGGTTTTTAAAAAATAGATGTACATGTATATATATATATATATATATGTATATATGTGTGCATGTATAACTGTGTGTGTGTATATATATATATATATATGGGGGCTCAGATGGTAAAGACTCTGCCTGTGATGCAGGAAACCTGGGTTCGATCCCTGGGTTGGGAAGATCCCCTGGAGAAGGGAATGGCTACCCACTCCAGTATTATTGTCTGAAGAATTCCATGGACAGAGAAGCCTGGCAGGCTGGGTCAGTTCATGGGGTCGCAAAGAGTTGGAAGTGACTGAGCAACTAACACTTTCATATATGTATGCAAGTGTATTTACATATGGGTGTGGGGCTTAGCCAGTGGCTCAGTGGCATAGAATCTGTCTGTAATACAGGAGACAGGGTTTGATCCCTGGGTCGGGAAGATCTCCTCAAGGAAAGCTTGGCAACCCGCTCCAGTATTCTTCCCCAGAAAATCCCATGGACAGAGGAGCCTGGCAGGCTACATGTAGTTCATGGGGTCACAGAGTCAGACATGACTGAAGCAACTGAGCACACACACATGTACATACACACAAAAATACAATGCAGAATATATAACACACACAAAACATAAATACATTAAAATTTTTAAAACACAAATACATATACATTCTTTAGTTATTGCCCAAAATGAGTGTGGAGTTGCTTACCATCTTATCTCTGGGTCTTACCTATCAGGGTCTGGCCTGCTGCGTGCGGAGAGCATCCTGCTCCAGTAAGGATAACCTACTGTCTCACCACAATGCTTGTCCCACCCTGAGTGGTATTTAGCACACAGCTGAGGAAAATAATTGACTGTGCCCTGCCTGTTTAGTGTCCCTGGCTGGCATCCCTTTCGGTCCCCTAGAGCTTCTGATGATTTTGCACAAAATGCCTATGGGCCAGCGAAGCCCATCCATTGTGGTCCCTCCTCACTGTCTGCAGCGGCAGCCAAGTGTCAAGGTGCTCAGTGTTCTACTCTAGTGCATCCTTGAACTATCTATCCATTTGCCCACTTTGGCTTGGCAGCAACTGGCTGTATTTTATCAATAAAATGTAGCCAGGATTTCCATAGCACTTTACCCGCTCCCCCTACCCCTAGTACCCCTGCATGGAAAGGAAGGGCTGAATCAGAGACGACAACACAGTTTAAGGCGGACAGCTGACTGGTAGAGAACAAAGGGGCCATGCCAGGCCTCAGGGAGGGCCCTCCTGCCTGGTGACTTGGCCCCTGGAGGGTAGGCCGTTTCTTGTTTCTGAGTCAGTGACAGTTATTTTTGTTGAACCAGAGGTGTTCTATTCAGTCCCTGATGACATGAAATCAATGAAACCTGTAGATCTGGGGCAGGCTCCGGGGCTTGCCACTTCAGAGCACAGCACTGATTAAGGATGAATGTGATCTTGGGAACACCCAAGTCCAAACAATGATACTGACCCAGTGCCAATGTGAGGCTGGGTAAACCCAGCAGCATTCTGGGACCACGGAGAGCTGGGCTCTTTGATTTCTAACCTTTGAACAAGGAGAGGAGAAATGACTTGCTGGAAAGCCTTGCTTCACGCTGTGGCGGCGGTAGTGAGCTCAGGATCAAACAGCCACTTCATCTTCAAAGGCCCCTGAGACCCCCAGCACCAAAGGGGCCGGGGTGGGGAGTGTTATTTTCATTGTCACTTGATCAAGGGCTCAAGAAATGTTTTATAAGTCTTGTACCAAGTGGACAGTGCACTTGTCCCTACCCAATACCAGAAGCTGTCCCAGCACTCCATGGAGGAGCTTATGTGGCCACCGCTGCAGAGACTGAGGGTGGCGGGTGTTCAGAGGTCTGTCACACACACCCTCACACGTCTGGTGTCCTCATTTCTTCCCTCCAGCTGCTCTCAAGATGATGAAGGATCCACTAGAAACCTGTGTTTTTCTCTTTGATGTGTGAGCAGCTGCAAGCAAACCCCAGAAGTCTCAGAAATGGTCCCAAAGCAGTGACCAAGACACCCTCTCATTCTGAGGAGGTATAGCATGGCCTTCACCGGAGACAATTTTATTGACAAAACATTCTTCAGATAGGTTGCCTGCATTCTTTAAAGAAGTCTTCCAGTGCTTTTGTAATTCTTGATATTATGCCAGGGAGAAAACATCAGATAGATGCTTATGACTTTTAACATTTCTCTTTGATCAGCCACTAATCTCCTTGCTCAGATCAGACTCTCTGTGTATATAACAACAACAAAAAAAACCCAACCAGGAAAAAGTAAACACCAGGATCTGGTCATTCTGACTCTCTCACAGAGAGAGACTCCAGGCAGAATTTGGATCAGATTTAAAGGCTCTTCCTTCCCCCTCTTTTTCTGATTTCATTACTTTGAGAAAGTAACTTTCTTTGGCTTTCACTCCACTTTTTCATCTGAAAAATAAATGTGTTTGGCTAGAAGGGCCCTAAGTATCTATCCAGCTCTAAATACTCCTGGCATTTTTTCCATGAATTACTCATTAGTTGTCACAGTTTGCAGTATTTGCAGTGTTCTTGAGGTAAGGAACAAAAATTGAGATTGTTCTTAGGACTCTTCCATTTCAAGAACCTATTTATATATGTTATTTCATTTGTTCTCCCTGTAAAATCATGTAAATTAGGTTAGGTAGAAAAATACTTTGTTCCCCACTTACAGATGGAGAAACTGAAGCTCAGAGAGGTTAGGTGATTGGTCTATGATCTACAAAGCAGAATAAAGACTGAAATTAAGCTGCATGCATGTGTATGTGTGTTCAGTTGCTTCAGTCATGAAATCAAGCTGCTGCTGCTAAGTCACTTCAGTCGTGTCCAACTCTGTGTGACCCCATAGACAGCAGCCCAAATCAAGCTATGGAACTGCAAAACCCAAGCTCCTTCTCCTCTGCCCAGAAACCTACTCGATTGTTTTGCACATTAACTAAAAGCTGATTGTATTAAAATACTTCACAAAGTCACTGTGTAGTCTGTAAACCAATCCTATATTGTATGTTCCCTACCAACTCTTACTGGTCCTGTTAAGAGAATGGAAGAGGGTAGTAAGAAAGCTCAAATTCTCATCTTCTTCTCTCTCCTTTAGCAACTCCCTGCAGCCTCTAGGACTTTCCCTTTAAAAGCAGAATCATCAACAAGGCAGAAGCAGTTTGTCATCGTAAGACCTTTGGAAGAATTGCTTGGAAAATGAACTCTGACAGCTCCCCAGACAACAGGCTGCCGTTCCGTTCTCCTCCATCTCCCTCGCATTCTTCCAGAACAAAGCCTCAACAGTTGGAGGGAAAGGGAGCTTGAGCCAATATAAATAACCATGATCTACACCCAGGCTTCAGAGGTTAGTCTGGGATCCTCAATGCTTTGCCACATAGAGAAAGATATTTACAAACGAGAGTAAGAAGGCGGTTACACAACCAGGACCCAGATTAGAGTTGGGCCCCAGGCTGGTGAGCACACAGAATCGCCCTGGAGTCAGGCTCTCACAATGGGGTGCAAGGTTTTGTTCCCAGGAACACTTATGGAATATAAAGCAGTCTAAAATGTCACCAGTCTTGAAGTGGGTGGAGGGCAAAGCTAGACTCTGAAGTCAGCACCAAAGGAGTGGTGGTCAGTGAAAAAGACCTGGGTGCTGGGCACCCTTTCAACAATAAATTTATGTCTCTGGTCTTCTCTTTTCTCCATCTATTAAAGGAGGGTTGTCAAGGAGCATTCAACCATATAGCACTCACTGTATTCTCTTCACTGTGCCTGGTGTTGATGATACAGAAATGGACAAGATGAAATTAATGCATTTGTTAATGAACTAAATTTCGCCTTTTTTCATTACTGTCATGCACTTTAATTCTATATGTGTTTTATGTATTTTTATTTATTTTTGCCTGTGCTGGGTTCGTTGCTGCACGGGCTTTTCTCTAGTTGCCGTGAGCAGGAGCTACTCTCTAGTTGAGGTATGCGGGCTTCTCACTGCCATCACTTCTCTTGCTGTGGAGCATGCGCTCTAGACACAGGGGCTTCAGCAGTTGGAGTGCATGGGTTTAGTTGTTCCGCGGCATGTGGGATCTTCTCAGACTAGGGATCAAACCCGTGTCTTCCGCACTGGCAGGTGGATTCTCAACCACTGAGCTGCCAAGGAAGCCCTTACATGTGTTTTAAAACCCCACCACCATTATTATTTTCTTATGTGGTCTATATTAATCTAAAATTATCCTTACATATTTCTCTTTTCATTGGTTTCTATTCCAGCCTGCATTTGTGTGATCTCTTTTGAACTCATCTCTCTTCTTCCTGAAGGGACCTCTCTTACTTTTTCCCTTTCCTCCCTCATTTTTCTAAGTGCAGCTTTGGAAGAGATGAAATTCTCAGCTTTTGTCTGGCTGGAAAAATCTTTATTTTTGAAGCCTGTTTTCCCTGATTATAGATTCTAGGGTGGCAGGATTGTCTCCATACTTTTAAGTCATTTTTTAAAATCTTTTTAATTTCATTGTTATTTTTGGGGGGAGTCTTCCATCTGCCTAAGTTTTGCTCCTGTGAAGACAATGTATCTTCTGATGTGGCAGCTTTTAAGATTTCCCTTTGTCCCTAGTGGTTTGTGGTCTCATGACTATATGTTTAGCTGTAGTTTTCTTTGTATTTAACCCATTTGTATTTAACTTACAGAACTTCTTGAATCTGTGGCTTGGTATCTCTCAAAAGTTTTGGAAAATTATTATTTTCTCTCCAAATACTGCTTCATTCCTATTCTCTCACCTCCTTCAGAAAGTCCAATAACAAGTATTAATATTTTAAACCTTCTCCCTGTGTTTTGTCTCATGCTCTTTTCTGTATTCTACATTCCTTTTTCTGTCTGTAATGATATGCTTTGCTATTAATATTTCCCAGTAACTGTCAGTTGACTAACTTTCCTTTAGACTGCCAGGGTATTCCCACTGATCAGTAATCTGTTAAATCTACTTACTGATATCTTAATATCAGTTACAGAATTGTCACTTGATAATTTTTAAAAACAGATTCCATTTCTTGGTAAAATTCTCCATCTTGTTACCTATTTTCTTGAACATGGTCCAGCCAATGTTTGATTGTTTCAGAATCGGACTCACCTATCCATTTGTTCCTCTTTTCTATTTTCATCTCTGTCCTTTTTTTGTATACCTTTCACAAATTCGGAGTGTTGCTAGACACACTGTGTAATAAAAGTTCTAGAGGCTTGCATAACATTATCTTCTTTCAGAGAGAATTTACCCTCTCCTTTGCAGGCACCTAGAAAATCCCATGGACGGAGGAGCCTGGTAGGCTGCAGTCCATGGGGTCACTACGAGTCAGACATGACCGTGTGACTTCACTTTCACTTTTCACTTTCACACACTGGAGAAGGAAATGGCAACCCACTCCAGTGTTCTTGCCTGGAGAATCCCAGGGACGGGGGAGCCTGGTGGGCTGCCGTCTATGGGGTCACACAGAGTCGGACACGACTGAAGTGTCTTAGCAGCAGCAGCAGCAGGCAATGGTGAGTTCCCCTCAGTGCCATTCCGTTCCGTTCCGTTCAGTCGCTCAGTCGTGTCCGACTCTTTGCGACCCTGTGGACTGTAGCCTACCAGGCTTCTCTGTCCATGGGATTCTCCAGGCAAGAATACTGAAGTGGGTTACCATCTCCTTCTCCAGGGGATCTTCCCGACCCAGGGATCGAACCCGGGTCTCCCGCATTGGAGGCAGACGCTTTAACCTCTGACCCACCAGGGAAGCCCGCCATTAGGGACAAAGTAAGCCTCAGTTTCCTTCTGATTTTCACCAGCTCCTAGGGAACAGTTCTTTAGGGCAAGGGTTCCCAGCCTCCAGGATCTAATGCCTGGTGATCTAAGGTAGAGAAATGTGATAATAACTGAAACACATGCTAGGTTGCTTCAGTCATGTCTGACTCTTTGCCACCCCATGGATTATAGCCTCCCAGGCTCCTCTGTCCGTGGATTTTCCAGACAAGGATACTGGAGTGGTTTGCCATTTCCTAGTCTAGGGGATCTTCCCTACCAAAAGATCAAACCCATGTCTCTTATGTCTCCTGCATTGGCACATGAGTTCTTTACCATTAGTGCCACCTGGGAAGCCCAATGATAGAAATAGAGTGAACAATAAATTTAATGCACTTGAATGATCCTGAAACCATTCCTCCTCCACCCCAGTCTGTGGAAAAACTGTCTTCCATGAAACTGGTTCCTGTGCCAGAAAGACTGGGGACCGCTGCTTTAGGGTACTCAGATAAGACACTGACGTGTTTAATATGGCCTATCCTGAGTTCCAATTTCTGTCTTCCCAGGACTGAAAGACTGCAAAGAACACTATTTTGATTTTTAGATGGTATTAACTTGACTTTTAAGTTTTCTAACTAATCCTCAAATTCCTTGAAGGGGGAAAACCTCGAAGTGTTGGGCTCCCTTCTCTGTTTATCCCTTCTTTCAGAGCTCTGGATTATACAAGCCCTGATGCCTTGGCAGTCACAAAATTTCCTTTTCTTTCTAGTTCCAGAAGATTTCCAAAATCTCAGCTAGCTTCTCAACCTCTCAAATGTCACCGTTTGCCTGGATTCTTGACCTTTCAGACCATGTCAAGAAATTGGCATCTACCCAGAGGAGAAATGCAGTGTAGAATGTTAGGATCACATCCACATGCTCCCTTTCTTCCTGCCTCTCAGATCCTGATTTTCTTAGTTGCTCTCTGATGGCTTGAAGCAGAATTTTTTTTTTAAATATGAGCTTTCCTGAATCATTAGTCTGCTATAAACTATTGATATTTCACAGTAGGAAAAAAATGAAGAGTAAAGCAGTACCTAGGACCTTTCCAGCAGAAAGTATCAGGTGTGTAAAACGAGTTATTTCAGTATATTTTTCTGGAAATGACAAATTAAGTTGAATTTTAAAGAAGCAAGTTATAGGAATAACAAGGGAAGTGTATAGGCATATAAATGTCATTTTCATTCATTCATTCCTTCCAGAAAAAAACACTTATGATCCTGCTATCTGCCATCCACTGGGATAGGTGCTGTACATGGGACAATAAATTTCTGGGAGCTTATCAGATATGGAGAAGACATAGAACTGGAGGAAATATCAATTATTATGTTAAGTTCATCAGACAAGGATCTGTTTGTTTGGAACAATGGGTCTAGGTAGAGAGCAACATAAAGAATGAAAAATAGGGCTGAGTAAGTATGAGAGAGAGAGCAATATCAGAAATGAGGTGAGCTGAAGAAATAAGTGGTATCAGACCATTCTGGGGAGGCGGTGGGTTTGGCACAGCAAGCTGCAGAGTTTCACTCCATGTTGAGCTGGGGGAGTCAGACTGTCATCAGGTGTAAGGAAGACTATCTCAGCAATAGAATACTGCGATGGACTGGAAACCAAGCTGGAAAGCCATCGGGGTGGAGACCTCTGGATGATCAAAGTCCAGCGAAGGTGCATCTGGTATCAGAGCTTCCCTTCATGAGATCTGGATGAGCTGAACAGTCTATTTTCAAATGATGCTACAAGATCCAACTGGGCCTCATGCCTTCAACCCTTCCCTTTCCCTTTGCTGTCTGTCCTCCCTGCCTCTTCCCAGTTTCTTCCTTATCCCTCCCTCATTTTCACTTCTGTTTTGCTTTGCTTCTCTCATTAGAAGTCTCCCCATTTGAATGCTTTGGAGTCTTCTACAAAAATGAATTCTGGGAGGGAAAAAAAGCGAATTCTGGGAAACATCTTGTCATCCTTGGATCTGTACAAACCAACACAAGTGTGTTTGTTGAAGCCCTCGGGGTTTGACTATCTCTTGCACTGCATTGTGCGGCTTAGCTAAAAGAACAATTTTATGTGTGTGCAATATGATTCCCTCATATCCTTCATTTTGTGACCTTAAAAAGACAGGGGAAAAACCAGAGAACCAAAGTCACACAGTGCTCCCCTCCAAGATTGTGATGGAGCTGGGGCTTGAGAACCCATGCTCCTGCATCTGAGTTAGCAACTCAGCCAGCTCAGCTGGAGAGCACACGCCAGGGTCGCCCCTGTGCATTAACCTCTGTGGCTCCCTCTCTCCATCGCTCATCAGCTGTTTCTTTGCCGCCGAAAACACACACAGCTCAGATAATTAAGCACTTGTGAGGCATTTTACATTTTCATGAATCTATCAACAGTGAAATATTTTTGAATATGCTCAGGCCATATACTCCAAGTTTCTTTTTTTTTTTTGAACAGAGGAAAATTTATGCGTCGAACCTGGACTGGTCACTTATGATAATATACATGCTACAATTCCATTCTCCCCAATCATTCCACCTTCACCCTCTCCCACAGAGTCCCAAAGACTGTTCTAAATGCCTATGTCTCTTTTGCAGTCTCTTATACAGGGTTCAGGTTACCATTTTTCTAAATTCCATATATATGCGTTAATATACAGTATTGATGTTCTTCTTTCTGGCTTACTTCACTCTGTATAATTGGCTCCAATTTCATCCACCTCATTAAAACTGATTCAAATGCATTCTTTTTGATGGCTGAGAAATACTCCATTGTGTATATGTACCAAAGCTTTCTTATCCATTCATCTGCAGATGGACATCTAGGTTGCTTCCATGTCCTGGCTATTATAAACAGTGCTGCAATGAACATTGGAGTACATGTGTCTCTTTCAATTCTGGTTTCCTCGGTGTGTATGCCCAGGAGTGCGATCGCTGGATCATATGGCAGTTCTATTTCCAGTTTTCTGAGGAATCTCCACACTGTTCTCCATAGTGGCTGTACTAGTTTGCATTCCCACCAACAGTGTAAGAGGGTTCCCTTCTCTCCACACCCTCTCCAGCACTTATTGCATGTAGACTTTTGGATAGCAGCCATTCTGACTGGTGTGAAATGGTATCTCACTGTGGTTTTGATTTGCATCTCTCTGATTATGAGGGATGTTGAGCATTTTTTCATGTGTTTGTTAGCCATCTTTATGTCTTCTTTGGAGAAATGTCTGTTTAGTTCTTTGGCCCATTTTTTGATTGGGTCACTTAGTTTTCTGGAATTAAGCTGCAGGAGCTGCTTGTATAATTTGGAGATTAATCCTTTATCAGTTGCTTCATTTGCTATTATTTTCTCCCATTCTGAAGGCTGTCTTCTCACCTTGCTTAGAGTTTCCTTTGCTGTGCAGAAGCTTTTGATTTTAATTAGGTCCCATTTGTTTATTTTTGCTTTTATTTCCAATATTCTGGGAGGTGGGTCTTGGAGGATCCTGCTGTGATTTATGTCGGAGAGTGTTTTGCCTACGTTCTCCTCTAGTTTCTTATCCATAATTTGCAGATGGGCAGGGGTGGCTTCATCATGCATGCAGAAAGTGAGTCTGGAGCTTGCCTCTTACTTGCAGGCCCGCTTTTCAAGGCCCCAGGCATAGCTCTGATAATTTTGTGATTGTGATTTATATTCTTTTTTCTTAATGATAGTCTTTCCCAGCCTCAACATCCAACTTTATAAGCTGAGATCCCACAAAAACTGAATCTGCCCCCTGAAAGAAAATAAAATATTCTCATCTGGAGATTCATAAAATGACAAGTAACAAGACACTCAGCTTTTACTAGGCTAAGTCTAAAGTCAGTTGCAACCAGTACTGTCCTGCCCTGATCCCTCGTTTCAGATGTGTAACTTTAAGTTTGGAGGCAGTCTGCTCCTCACATGTAGGCTAGTTCACCTGTTATAAAGTTCTGTTTCTTCTTTTTTAATTTTTAAAACTGTATTTATGTATTTTTCTAGGCTGTGCAACAAGGCCATGTGGGATCTTAGTTTCCTGACCAGGGATCAAACTCACGCCCCTTACATTGGAAGCATGGAGTCTTAACTAGACCACCAAGTCATAAAGCTCTGTTTCCTGAGTGTGGTGGTCATGAGAATGTGTCTTTCAGAATGCCAACCACAGGAAGCTTAACTGGTCAAGGAGCCATCACCATATTTGCACCAAGGCCATGTTTCCCACAGGTTGCTCCCAGCTACTAACTTGGCACAGTGGGAACATTTGGACAGATCCAATCCTGGGAGACAGTGGACTCTTCAATGACTGACTTTGACACAGGACTCCCTGGTAGTGTTGCTAACCGTTCTTTAGGCTTCACAGGGGCTTACAACACTTCTACCCAACTTCCCTTCCCTGCTCTTTCACTTGGGGTCAGACTTGTATAACGTCTGATAGCTTTCCCAGGTTCGCCCCATTTTCCGTCACACACGTATCTCCCTTAAAAACATCCTTGTACACTGAATTCTGTTTTAGTATCTACTCCAGAGGATGCAAACCAATACTGACTTATTAACAAAAATCAGGACTGGAACCATTAATAAAAGTCCCACTGAATTTTCAGAAATCTGAGGGAAAGAAAATTTAAAAACAAAAACTGCTATGTATCTCCCTGTCAATTGTGCCCATACTTGAAATTTTCTTTTCTCCTTCTCCATCTAAATCCTCTACTCCTTCCTCAAAATCTTGGTTCTCCATTTTCTGCATTGCCATGGTCCTGGTTCTATGAACTTACACATCATGATAATCCCCAACCAACTGGTGATGAACAATCAGTTTTCAAAGGTAAACCCCCCAAAGGGAAGATAAGCTCTGGCTTACCACCCCTACGGACCATTCTCCTGCATTTTATAGACCAATGTTTCCTAGGTTATGTTTCAGTGAAAGCAAGAGGTAATGTGATTTTAGGAGAGAAAGTTTCCATGGTCAAATAATTTTGAGGGAAACATCACTATGTATCATGGCCCTGTCTCAAATATTTAAATGCACACCAGTACACCAAAGGTTTAGAAACAACTTACGGGAATGGCTTCAATTAACTCTATATTCTCCACCCTCATTTGTCTATAGAAACATTTTTCCACAAAATTTCTACTAATAACCACAAGTGGCCTCCCTGGTGGTTCAGATGGTAAAGAATCTGCCTGCAATGTAGGAGACCTGGGTTTGATCTCTGGGTCAGGAAGATCTCCAAGGGAAGGGAAAGGCTACCCAACTCCAATATTCTTGCCTAGAGAATTCCATGGACAGAGGAGAAGGCTGAGAACTAAAGAACTGATGCTTTCCAACTGTGGTGCTGGAGAAGACTCTTGAGAGTCCTTTGGATAGCAAGGAGATCGAATCAGACAACCCTAAAGGAAATAAGCCCTGAATAGTCATTGGAAGGACTGATGCTGAAGCTCCAATATTTTGGCCAACCAATGCAAAGAGCCAACTCGGTGGAAAAGACCCCAATGCTGCAAAAGACTGACAGGACGAGGAGAAGGGGGTGACAGAGGATGAGATGGTTGGATGGTATCACCGACTCAATGGACATGAGTTTGAGCAAACTCAGGGAGATAGTGAAGGACAGGGAAGCCTGGCGCACTGCAGTCCATGGGGTCACAAAGAGTCGGATGTGAATTAGCAACTGAACAACAATAACCACAAGATTTTATATTTTGCAATACAAGTTGAGAAATATGGCTGAAGCTACCTCTTTCAGAGATGCATGTATTAAGCCACCATCCGAACATAATTAACAGGGTAAGAAGGGGAAAACCAACTGGTGATGCTGGCAGGTGGGGCACCTCTGGATCTCAGCCATGAGATCCAAAGAAAACAGGGCCAGGAATACAGTAGGGTAGCATGTACAAGGCAGGACTTGGAAAAGCAGGCACAAGGGTGTTAAAAGAGTTTACTTTTAACAGCATTTAAAGGGAAGGGCAACAGATTATTTTTCAGGAAGCGATGCACAGGAAGCTCCATGTCATCACTTGTAGGGAATGGCCTTCCAAGGAAAACCAAGAGCTTCTGAGGCCCCGCCTGGTTTTGCAGACTCTCTTAGCATTCACACAGCTTGCTTTCCTGCGAGCTAGCTTATACTGCAAGATAAGGGAAAGTGTCTGACCACTCTTCAACTTGCCTCAGCATTCAGCACTCCCACATTCGTTCACTCATTCGTCCAACAAATATTGTGCCCCTACTGTGTGCCAGCCACTGTTCTTGGTGATGGGGATGCAGCAGTGAATAAGACCCAACAAGGTGCCTGTCCTCGTGGAAGGTACACTCTAAATGGGTAAACAGATAATAAGCCAAGTAAATCAACTGAAGTATAACACTAATAACAGCAACTGCTATGAAGAGAATGAAGCAGGATGAAAGATTCGAGAGTTCACTAGGCAGAGTGATTGACTGATTGTGTGAGCTCAGTCGTGTTCAGCTCTGTGCTCTTTCTAGAGATCACAGTGTCCAGCTCTGTGTGACCTCATGGACTATAACCCACCAGGCTCCTCTGCCCATGAGATTTTTCAGGCAAGGATATTGGAGTGGGTTGTCATTTCCTTCTCCAATCGATTGATTGGGTATGGCCCTTTGACAGCTTCAGTGATTCTTCTGCTGCTTTCAAATATGACAAGAGAGAAAAGTGCTATCTTGGAAGGCACAGGTGTGATCATTTTCTAGAATGGGGAGAAAACAGAGCGAGCAATACTTGGACATCTGATATAACCCTGTTCCCACTCTCCATGGGCAAGCAAAGATGTGAACATCCCATCTGCAGCTGTCAGAGCTCCATGTCTAGCACAATTCCTCTTGGTCTGAGCATCTTGAAAATGCTGCTACCTTTCCCACATCCTCCCACCCATTACTCCCATGTAATTACTGAAATGATTTCAGATTAAGACGTTAAAGTATAAAATGTTTGTGGAAAAAAATTGGCAAGCTGTCACTTCTGAATACCCAACTGAATTGCCGAATGAATAATAATGCAAACATGCTTACTGAAAGAAGAATAAATAAAAGCTCATTGTTGTACAATAAATCCTTTTCTGTAAAACACCACTGAGGAAACTGGCTCTGGTTTTATCACATTTTCCTCCAAGTATTCAGGCCATTTTATTTCGTTCTTTCCTGTGCTTTATTCTTTTCCAGGAACTGGTGTATGGTTCTACCCTATTGTTCCTCATGAAATATTAATGCTACAGGAGTGTGTGGGGAGCCATGCCAGCAACAGGGCTGCTGATAGGAGCTGCCAGTGACTGGAATGACTGATTAGTTCAGAAAGTGGCAGCCACAGAGGGGAGGATGTGGGAGAGGGTTGGATTGGGAATTTGGGATTAGCAGATGCAAACTGGTATACACAGAACGGGTAAACAACAAGGACCTACTGTGTAACAAATAAAACGATATTCACCACCTTGTGATAAACCATAATGGAAAAGAATACGAAAGAAGAATGTATATACATGTATAACTGAGTCATTTTGCTATACAGCAGTAACTGACACAAAATTGCAATTCAACTATACTTCAATAAAAGATAAATTTTTTTTAAAAAAGCAGAAAGTGGTAGCCAAAAGGAAGTGTGCTATAGGCAGAGAAAGTTATTTTATTAGCCTTTAGCCCAAAGAAAAGCCCTTTATTTTAAACGAAAAAACCTGCCCCCAGCAGAGCAGCTCTGCTGAAGTGAAAGGGGAAGGACACTGATGGTGATCTCCTTAGCACACAATCCAAACAGGCCAGATTAGGATCTCTCTGGAAGGGCTCGGGTGCTGGAGCACACTTTAGGCTACACCGTGAACCGCAGGTCACTGCCACATCTGAAAACTGGCAAGGCATGTCAGATAATTGGGCAATAACTACGACTCTTTACTTTCTTGGGCTCCAAAATCACCACAGACAAGGACTGCAACCATGAAATCAAAAGATGCTTGCCCCTTGGAAGAAAAGCTATGACAAACCTAGACAGCATATTAAAAAGCAGAGATATCACTTTGACAACAAAGGTCCATCTAGTCAATGCTATGGTTTTTCCAGTAGTCATCGACGGATGAGAGAATTGAACCGTAAAAAAAAGGCGAAGCCCCGAAGAACGGATGCTTTCAAACTGTGATGCTGGCAAAGACTCTTGAGAGTCTTTGGACAGCAAAGAGATCCAACCAGTCAATCCTAAAGGAAATAACCCTGAATAGTCATTGGAAGGACTGATGCTGAAGCTCAAATCCTTTGGCCAACTGATGCAAAAAGCTGACTCATTGGAAAAGACTCTGATGCTGGGAAAGATTGAAGGCTGGAAGAGAAGGGAGCAACAGAGGATGAGATGGTTGGATAGCATCATTCATTCAACGGACATGAGTCTGAGTAAATTCCAGGAGATAGTGAGGGACAGAGAAGCCTGGCATGCTGCAGTCCATCGGATAACAGAGTTGGACATAACTGAGCTACTGAACAATATGATTGTACACAGCCCACCTAGCCTGAATATGCAGGATTAAAACATCCAGTCACTCATTTGATTCCCCAACTCATTCGAGAAAGTAGGATTATTTTCCCTGTTTTAAAGATGAGACAGATGAAATTCAGAGAAGTGAAGTGATTTGCCCCAGGTCACACAGCCAGAAACAGGCAGAGCTAGGCTTCTAATCTAGGTCTCCCTGACTCTCTAGTTTGGGCTTTAGCCACTCTTTTATACCATTCCCTCTTCTTTACCCAGGATCAGAGAAGGAGCATAGACAGTATACATCTTCTTCCCCACCCCTCTTCCTCCAATGGCTCCTTACTATTTATTGTGTTAATCTTCTGAATGACCACTTTTCATTTTTCAAATACAAACTTGTTCAATCAAAGGAATGCTTTCCTAAGGGTGGGATTCTTTCTAGGAGAGAGGTTTTTTGGAAGTGTGGTGATGGGGCAGGAATTATGGTGTAAACAGTGTTCCCTGGACTGTCTAGTCTACTTGTTCAGATTTGGATGCAGCAAATATTTATCAAAACCCAAGTGCTGCTGGTCTCCCTTCTGACCACGCTCAAGGATACTGGAGTGGGTTGCCATTTCCTCCTCCAGATCTGCAGGATAGAGGTAGCCATTTGAAAGTACAGAAATGTTTAATTCATACTGCTTCTAACAGGATCAAATTAGGGGGAAATGCTTTATATGCTGTTCAGTGATTTCTCCAGTGTTAGGAATTCCATATTTTTTAAGACCTTGGCCTCTCTGTAGAAAGCTGCCTACTCATTTTTGTTGCCTTGTGTTTGCTAATCAAGCATCTTTAAAGCAATGAACTCATTTGTTAAAAATCACCAAAGCTTTTCTACAACATCCAGAAAAAGCATCAGATCCAAACCAGAGATCATAATTTCAACCTAATGCAAACTTTTATTTGCCTTTGGGATTGAAATCAGTATGTTCCAGGTTTTGCTAATAAACAGCATCAATGATGAGGGTGACAATGACTAAGGCAATAAAGATGCTCATGATGCCAAAAGTGTGTTTGTATTACAACTTCTTGAGTTTTATCATTGCTTTGAAAACAACAGAAATTTGTCAAAAATTCTAGAACTCTTCTACCAAATGATCTGAAGCAATATAATTTCTTTTTTTTTTTGCAGTATAATTTCTAATCTAACAGAACTACCATTGAGATGCACATACATTGCTCTCTGGGCAATTAAGAGAAGCAGAGAAAAAAAATGAGATAAGAACCTAATAAAGAAATTAAGGTCAATGAGATTCTTTTTAACTGAGAAAAGCCTTTCATTTAAGGCACATCTGTTTTCAAACCTATTTACCATAATTATCATCTCCCCTTTCCTTTCATCTATCTCTGTTTTTCTATTGTTTTTTATTTGGTCTCTCATCTTTCATGCTTCTTTTTAGCAAACAGAGCAGTGAAAGAAACAGCCTGCTAGATAATGAATTGCATTATAAATTTGGTTTGTTTTTAGGGAGGCTGGTTCTGATCTAACATATTAAATGAAGTTCCAGGATTTAATCAAGGAATGGAATCTGTCAGGAAAAAGAATCAACTCTGCAGGTGAGTAAACTGAAAATAATTTGCATTTGGAGCTCTGTTTTAGGGGTGTTTGGTCCAAGTTCTTCCATGAGGAAATAAAATGAAAATGCTATGCTTTGTTAGTTTAAAAGTAATATCCTTACAATAACTGGGAGAGTAGGAAGCTTTTCTAATTTATTCTGTTCAGCCATCACTCTCTAGAGTCATTTGCACTCATGGACCATTGGGAGAACATTAATTGACTTAAAGAGGCAGTAGTTATTGTCCAGGCAGCATTGTGCATCCTTCTGAAATGATTTATCCTGACCTGGGCTCTCCATCTTGCCCCCTCATCACTCCAGCTTTTACAACACAGGATGGATCTTCATGCCAGGGGTCAAATGGTGTCAGATTGAAAAGCTTCATCAATTTCAGAACCTTACCAAACCTCCTACTAGGAAATTTAAATGTAGGCACCTTGGCTGGCATCTCCAAGACATACTTGTGAGATATTGTCTATAATTCAAAGCAATAAGAAAAAATATATAAATATATATATTCCTACTGTGTTGCAAAAATTAAAGTGGAAAAAGAGCTGTTGATTCTAATTCCTCAACCCAGGACTTCAGATGCCAATAATGACTGCCAGGAACAAACACCCACAAAGCACAGCCCAGAAACTTAATTGTTTTCTTGTTATTGAATATCTACGGTCCTCTGTGTGCACTGGTGCTGCCGGGCTTCTTTACAGAGCCCTGCCTGGAGTCCTCAGTGCATCCAAAGTGATGGCTACACATGTGAAAGGTTAGGAAATGCTAATGGAGAGTAAATTGCTTCTCCTTTTCTCTGCTGCTGCTGCTGCTAAGTCACTTCAGTCGTGTCCGACTCTGTGTGACCCCATAGATGGAAGCCCACCAGGCTCCCCCGTCCCTGGGATTCTCCAGGCAAGAACACTAGAGTGGGTTGCCATTTCCTTCTCCAATGTGTGAAAGTGAAAAGTGAAAGTGAAGTTGCTCAGTCATGTCCAACTCTTAGCGACCCCACGGACTGCAGCCTACCAGGCTGCTCCATCCATGGGATTTTCTAGGCAAGAGTACTGGAGTGGCTTGCCATTGCCTTCTCCGCCTTTTCTCTGCTACCGCAGAAAAATTAAGCTCTCCAGCCTCCAAGGTAAGGGCACTGGTTCCCACTTGTGGGGGGGTTCCATGTCTGTTGGGCCATCAATGTCTAGTGTGAAAAAAGGAAGAAGGGGTTTTGAAGAAGAGGTAAGGAGGGGGATACTCAAAAGAGGAAGTGCCTCGGGGAACTGGGGTTCTCCTTAAAATATGGGGCCTGAGTGGACCTTCAATGGGTCCCCTGGAGGGGGACTGCTGGCACATTCACCTGGAGGCTGAATCACTGCTCCACTTCCTTCACTTTTGCAATAACAGATACATATATATGTTTGCCTGTGCCCAGGAACTAGGTAATGGAAGGACACTTCATTAACATCCTGTACCACACCTGAGTTCAAGGAACTGCCTTGTCTGTGCTGGAGACTTCTGCCGGATCACTTCTAGTTTACCCCCATGGACCCTCCCCACACCCAACTTTGCAGCATAGGTATAAAACCAAGAAAATGAGGAGGGTCCTAAATACCAGAAGCCTGTGTATACGGGGCCAACTAGGGGTGGAGAGAAGTTCTGTCTCATCTCTACCTGCCTAATGCACATGACACCCACGGAAAAGTGTCAGTAGCTAATGCTACCCATGTTAAAACAGTGAAAAAGATGAGAAGACAAATCCTAGACTATCAACTTGTGACTTGGTCTACCTGCCTCTTCTGTTCAGGAGGGATTTGATTCTGCTTGAATTAAAGCACATGGCAACCACACACCTGCCATGCTCAAGCCCCTGCTCAGCTCACCATCTTATATACACAAGTCACCTCACTTCTGCCTTAGGCTCCAGTCCTGTTGGCCAAGGAGTTCCACAGGCTGGTGTCTGGAAAGCCAAGAGGGAAACATATGCTTTTGGGGGAGACTCAAGATAGCTGAGATCCTTAATCTGCTGAGACATCTTAGAATCTTATAGAATCAGTGATTTATTTTCTGTAGGTTAGTTTGAAAGTAGGGAAAGAGGCAATAAACCAGAAAATTGGCAAAGTGCTTTTTAATAGTGATATTTGAAGACCATTTTTAGGTTTAGGTTTATAAGACTAGGGTTCATGAGAATGTTTTTAAAATTTCTTCCTAGACACTCTGCCTTTAAACAGCACCTGGGGTACAATCTCACCCGCAGGATGCAGTCTTCCCCAGCGTGCAGTTGGAGACAAGGATGCATTTCCAATGCCTGATGTTACCTGCCCTACCTTCAGCTATCAGCCTACAAGTAGAATTCAACTGTCCAAATACTGGCTTGCCCTGGAGCTAAAGGACCCGCTGTGGTGACAGAGATGGAAAAAACAGCATCTGCCCTCTTCTGCCAGTATCACCAGGCAACTGAGAATGTGTGGGTGAAGAATAAAGGTTTTGACCCCTCTAATCATTTCAACTGGAGCAATAATTATGGATCCATGGCAACAGCCAATCACAAGCATCTGCTGTATTATTTGCGACCAATAATCATGCTTTTTCTTAATCTTTGATAAAAATTTATTTCAAAGAGCAAGCACACCAAATTCTCAAAGAGAGAGTTTTAACAAAGGACCTTCAGTACTTTTTAAAGAGACTTTCATCACAGTAACCTTAAATACTGCATAGTTTTCCTTCCTTAATCAGATAGGCAGGATGATCTCTAGAAAGAGCAGAAGGCCTCATCACTCCTTACTTACAAATAAGAGACAAAAGTCACTGTTGATTCCAATGGCTTCCACTGAGACAGTAAAATCCTTACATGCAGGCATCTGGAGAATAGGATTCAGGGACCCCTGTAACGTCCATCCCAGGGACGGTTTATGTGCAAATTTCCATCTCTGCACCCAGGATTCAGGGTGTACAATCTCTCATCAAGTAATCAGGGTAAGCACTGATTCATGGAGTCTTAAGTCACACAGGCAAATTTAATATAAAGATACAAGGCTTTCATTGCTAGAGTTCAAACACTAAAGTCACATTACAATTTTCCATTCACTTGGGAGAAAAAAGATGAGACTGGGATTTCTAAAAAGTGAGAGGAGGAAAATAGGAGATGTGGCCTGAGGCCTTTTTCACAAACATGAGTGGGTTCAGCTGCATACAGTAAAAATTCAAGAAGATGTAGTTTAACAAGAGTTTTATTTTTCTTTCAAGAAAAGGAAATCTAAGGAGGCAGGACTGACTAAAAGAGTTCTGCATCTAATTCCAACATTGGGGGGGTGGGGAGGGGCACTGGTTCCCAGGAACCAGCTGGGTATCCTACAAATTAACTCAATTCTGACACAATCTACCTGGAGGCAGCTTCTGATTCCACAGGTTTGAGGGTTCAGTTCTATAAGATCTGCCTCCAAACTCCCACTGCAGAAACCAGTCACAAGCCCAGGTGTATGACTGACCAGATACAGAGTTAAGGTTCCAGCAACTTCTCCTTCAATTCAGTTCAGTCGCTTAGTCGTGTCTGACTCTTTGAGACCCCATGAACCACAGCACGCCAGGCCTCCCTGTCCATCACCAACTCCCATAGTTCACTCAAACTCATGTCCATCGAGTCGGTGATGCCATCCAGCCATCTCATTCTGTCGTCCCCGTCTCTTCCTGCCCCCAATCACTCCCAGCATCAGACTCTTTTCCAGTGAGTCAACTTGTCGCATGAGGTGGCCAAAGTATTGGAGTTTCAGCTTTAGCATAAGTCCTTCCAATGAACACCCAGGATTGATCTCCTTTAGAATGGACTGGTTGGATTTCCTTTCAGTCCAAGGGAACTTCTCCTTAGGTTCAGTGAATTTGCTAGAGCAGCTCACAGAACTGAAACATTCTACTTACTAGGTAACCAGGTTATTAAGATTAAAGAAGAAGAATTCAACAACTAAATGAAGAAAACCACAGGGAACTTTCACACTGTCTCCAGGCTCATCACTCTCTGGTGTCTCCACGTATTTACCAACCTGGAAGCTCCCCAGACCCTGTTCTTTTAAGGGTTTCCTGGTGACTTCATTACATAGGCATGGTTGATTAAATCATTGGCCACTGGTAATGGATTCAACCTCTTTCCTCCCCTCCCCAGAGATCAAGAGGTGCGAAGTAACATCCCAGCCCTCACTAGCTGTTGGTTCCCCTGGCAACCAGCTCCTTTCTCACCCTTTGGAGACCTAGGGGCGGTCCTAGAGCCACCGCACTAGCATAATAAAAGACACCTTGAGCTCTCTCACTCCTTTAGGAAATCTGAAGCATCTGTGCTAGAAACAGGACAAAGACCAAATATATATTTCTTATTATAAACCATGATATCACAAATTTAAAGTCAGAAATCCAGACTCCTTCTGTCTTTTTATGTTCTGCAATCCTTAGGACATAGCTTCCAGCCTCAAGATCATGTCATGTTCACAAAATGGTCACTGTGGCTGCAGCTACTGGGCAGCCCTTCTCAAAGTGTGGGCCCCAGACCAGCAGCAGCAGCATCACCTAGGAACTCTGACAAATGAAAATCCTCGGGCATACTCCACCAGCTGTCTCAGAAACTGCGAAGGTGGGAGCGGGGTTTTAACAAGCAACAAGAGGCATTTTAACAATCCCTTCAGATGATTCTAATACAACCTCAAGTTTGGTACCCATGACTCAGAGAGCAAGGCGGGGGGCAAGGGAGAAGACAGATGGGTGCCCCTCAGATGACTCAGGTCCTCATCAGGATGATTCCCCGAAATCCCACCAAATGACTTCTGGCTACTTCTCCCCACACCCTTAATCTCCCCAACTCCCTTTCTCCAATCCTCCAAACAGCAAGGGAACCTGCGAAGTGAACGTTTTTGGTGGCTACACAGCCATTCCCAACACTATGGAGATTCATTGAGAAAAAGAAGGTGCAATAAATACCAGGGCCTACATAACTGGCAGGAGAGTTAAACGTCACTAAAGCACCGGGGCTGGGCACATTTTGATGACTGTTTTGAGCGTGGCATGACGGCGGTGAAACAAATTGTTTCAGTGGCTAAATGAGGATCGACCCTCAATTTTGTACCAAGCAGCAGTAATATCAAACACCTGTATAGCCCATGACTCCACAACATTCAGCCCAGCTGAGTGCATGAAAAGACTTATCGGTAACAAAAAATTTTCAAGATAAACAGCATTACCTCTATTTTGAAACCTTAAGTTTTTCAAAAGTCAGAAAAGCGAGCAGCCAAGCTGACAAAAACTTCTTAAGAGTTACTCTGGTGACATCTCTTCACAATTAGCCAAATATAGTTAATATATGTCCCATATCCCGGAATGAACTAATTGAGAATAAAATAAAGTAAAACCAGATTCCAACTCAGAATATTCCCCACTCTTTCTTCTCAGTCTTCTACTCTTAGAGAAAAGCGTCAAATGACCAAAAACTGGCCATGCAAATCAGGAAAATAATAATTTAAAAAAATTAACTCACCAGTTCTGTCCACTTGTCAGAATACATCTCTTACTCCTCCATCTACAGACAGAAATCTGTTGGATGCATTTCGTTGTTGAGAATTGTCCTTAGCTGAGCTCCTCAGGGCAGAGACTCAGATTTTGTGATTTGTGTGGCAGAGATTTATTGGGTACATTCAAAACCTGTGGGTTTCCCTGGTGGCTCAGACGGTAAACAGTCTGCCCACAATATGCGAGACCCAGGTTCGATCCCTGGGTCGGGAAGATCCCCTGGAGAATGAAAGGGCAACCCACTCTAGTACTCTTGCCTGGAAAATCCCAGGGACGGAGGAGCCTGGCGGGCTACAATCCATGGGGTCACAAAGAGTCAGTCTAAATTGTTAGACTGAGCGACTAACAATTCAACACCTGCGTGGCCTGAGGCCAGAAGACTGGACAGAATAGACGCTGGACTGTGGTACAACCCCTGCTCACCGTGAAGAAGGCTCAGCAGCTAGGCTGGCCCTCAGGCTTGCTCCCACTGAGGAAAGGGGCCGAGCCTCGGTCCACGCTGACGTGGCACTGGCTGCCGCGGGCGTGGGAGGGCGCGGCAGCGGGCGTGGGGCGGCTCCCTTAAACGCGCAGCTCCCGGAGCCGTCTTGGCCTGCGACTTCCGCAGCCTGCACGCCCCGCTGCTGAGGAGGGACGGGTGTGGCGGTCTTGAAGAGGGATCAGGGTACCTGGGCGGGTCAGGATAGCATCCACTAAGGAAACGATCAGGATATCAATAGATTCTAATGTGAGAAATTATCTGTAATTATCAAAGACGCTGAGTAAAATCTGAGTCCTCATCACGACCTACCTACAGCACGCATGACATAAATACCACTTCTTGGCATCACCTCCCAAACTCTCACCCGACCTCAGGACTTTTGCATCTGCTGCTTCTCCCTGCTGGACATGCTTGCTGTCGCATTTCAGTCCTACAGCTACTCAGATGTCACCATCGTAGAGAAGCTTCCTTGACCCTATCTGAAATGTTCCTATCACCTGTAGTTTGTTTATCCTCAGAACTCATCACTACCTGACACTATAGTAAATATAGTAAATTTTTTTTTTAATTTTTATTTATTCTTAGTTTTGGCTGCACTAGGTCTTTGCTGCCGTCTGGCTTTCTCTAGCCGCCTTACTGTTTGTTGCGGTGCCTGTAACGGCATCTCATTCTCGTCAATGGCTTCTCTCGTTGACCAGCACAGCTCCAGGGCATGAGCTTCAGTAGTTGTGGCGCTGGGGCTTAGTTGCTCTGCAGCATGTGGGATCTTCCCAGAACAGAGATGGAAACCATGTACCCTGCGTTGGCAGACAGACTCCCAACCACTGGACCTCTAGGGAAGTCCCAGAAATATTTCTTTTTTGTTTGTTTGTTGTTTTCTGTCCCTCAGTTACAAAAAGAAAACCCATGAAGTCAATCGTGCATCATACCCAAAAAGTACTGCCTGGCACACAGTAGAAACACAAGAAATAAATGAATTCCTCCTAACAAATTCTCTCTGATGAATTTACTAAACTGGAAGAAGTTGGTTTTAGGCAGACATGAAGAGGGTTACCTTGCTGTTCTCCTGAAATTATCACAATATAGTTAATTGTTCAGTTCAGTTCAGTTCAGTCGCGGACAGTCAGATGGCTATTCCCTAATCCAAAATAAAAGTTAAAAAAATAAAAAGAAATGAAGAGGGTTTATAAGAACCTGTAGGTAACCAAAAAAATGTTAACCAGTACACCTCAACCCACCCCTACAGGTTCTTTGACGGAACTGTTACTATGATAGCTTATTGTCTTGCATCAGTTTATAATAAATATTTATACTGTTAATTTACCTGCAGTAAACTCTGCTTTTCCCATGTGGCATGTTGATGCCTTTATCCCTTTTACATCATTTATTGCATTTTTATAGCTCAGTCACCTTAACCTAGCCTGAAGGAGGAACAACTATAATGCGACTTGGAACAAAATCAGGTTGCTATTTGAGTTTTTTTTTTTTTTTCCTCACAGGTTAATGAAAACCTTATTTTAGGTTTATAGACTACTAAAGCCAAGCAAATGACTTTAGAAGCCCCAGCAGCAGCATCGCAGAGCTTTTGGCTGATGAAGCTAATGTTTGTTCCCTGCCTGCAGGGCAGCTTTCCTCCATCTCAGGTCTGTTTGATGAGTTCCTAGAGGCTCTTTCCAGAGCTTGGGGAGTAGGGAGGAGTGTTTGGAGCTGGGGCAGTGGACGAGAAGAGAGATGAGGACCCTTAGGGAACAGTCTGGTCTGTGTTCCCTGCCAGGTCAGCTAACTACCTCGGCAGTGCTGCTAGCCAAAGCCAGAAGTGACAGAACTGATTTTATAAGGGACTTCTGGGGACACTCTGACCATACAAAGAGTGACTGCTGGGACTGGATCACTAAGAGTAGTCCCAGGGTTGGGGAATCCACTCATACCACCATGGCTACTTGGCTTTCCAAGAACTGACAGCTTTGGGGTCACTGGAGAGGATGCCCTTGGGCATGGACACTGGCATCCATGATGGACAGAGCAGAAGCAGGGCCCCTCCTGGGAGTGTTCTCTATGGCAGGTGAGGCGGGGCTGAAGAGACAAACAGGGAGAGGACCGCGTGGCAACCCTCAGGCCCGGTCCCCACAGCCACACGGAGACACAGCCCAGAGCCCGCCAGCAATAAAGGGGCCAGGGACACTGGAGATTTGCTTGAGCATTGTTGGATTCAGAGATTTAGATGTCACCTCTTTATATTCACAGCTCGGTGACATTTGGGTTAAAGAGTGATCGGCCCAGAGTCCTTGCAATGCAATTATCCCAGAAAAGCTACCTCTTAAAGCCTCTTAAAAGGTTTAATTTACATCTCAAACAGAATGCAACTGTTTTTCAGATTCCAATTTTTTTTTAACCTTGTTTCTGCAAAGGGTGATTTCCATAACTTAAATGTTTGAAAAATCAAGTTCAAGGCTGAGATTCCTCTGAGCACATCAGACTTTGTCCAGCTGCCCTGGCTTGGAAGTGAGAAACACCAGCACCCTCTTAATCCAGAAATTTGGTTTCCTGTTCCAAATCACTTGATTGCATTTCTGCCTCCTTACCTTATATTGGCATTTCATTAGCAAGCTTAAAAATCCTTCGGAATGACGCTCATGTGCTTTGTAAAATCTCACCCAGCATCCTATAGGAACTCTAATTCTCTTATTTATCACTGAGTTTAGAGTTGTTTCCTATACTTTCTTTCCCCCTCTCTGAGTACAGGGGACTTTGAATTGCTGCAGTATATTGCAGCCCATGTTTTCCTTTTGTCTGGAGTGTTCTTGCTCTGCTCACTGCCTCCCCTCCCCCATCATTCTCCCACCCTTCATCACTCATACCCCCAAATACTTGCCTGGAGAAACTCAACACTTGTACTCATTTTTTGCGTTATTGGTGCCAAGCAGGTCCCTGTGGAACTCCAGGGCACGGAGGCCTTTTTGTCCCCCATTCCTTGCAGGCAGGCCTCCAGCTTCCATGACCTTCTCTGAGTTCCAAAAGGCAAAACTGCTGCTAATCAAAGGAGAAACAGCAAGAGGTTCATCCTTGGGGCAGCGGCTCATCGAAATTAGGAGAGCACCACCAGACCTCGACCTAGGGCCATGCAGATACCCTAATTTTGTCAGCAACCCCATCCTTTAGAAAATGCAGAAGAAAGAATATAAGACTGTTAATGCCTTGATCCTTACCACATACTCCTGCCTGACTATATAACCTTTCCCTACTCACAGAGGAGGGGAGAACAGTTCTTGAGTTGTTAGCCCACTGTGTTCCCCCTTTGCCTGACAGAGTAATAAAGCCACCCTTTCTTACTTCTCCATAACTCTCTCTGTATTTCTGTTTGGCATAGGTGCACAGAGAGCCAAGAATTTGGCAACATTATGTCCTCAAAGTCATTTTGAAAACTCTTCACCCTTGAAAACCAGTGCCCGGTAGTAATGAGATAGATGTACATGTGAGGCTGGTGCTATATAAGTGTAATTGGATGGATGGATGCATGCAGACCAAGCAAATGGTAGAATCCCATTCTGTGATGATTTTAGGAAATAAATAAGAATGTGGACTATGAAGAGGGAAGGGAAAATATTTTGGTTTCCAAAGGGGGAAAAAAAATGTTCTGGGTGTATTGTGATGATTTTTTTCCCCAAGGTCTGCTTAATTTTTAACTTCCTAGTAGGGGGTGACTGAGATAACTTTTTGAGGTCCCAACTGGCAATGTGACTCTGAGGTGAGGAGGTTTAGAGCTGGGTTCAAAAGTGAGAAAGAAGTACATCAAGGCTGTGTCTTGTCACCCTGCTTATTTAAATTATATGCAGAGTAAATCATGCAAAACGCTGGACAGGATGAAGCTCATGCTGGAATCAAGATTGCTGGGAGAAATGTCAATAACCTCAGATATTTAGAAGACACCACTCTAATGGCAGAAAGTGAAGAGGAACTAAAGAATCTCTTGATGAAGATGAAAGAGGAGAGTGAAAAAGTTGGCTTAAAACTCAACATTCTAAGTTCAGTTCAGTCACTTAGTCGTGTCTGACTCTTTGCGACCCCATGAATGACAGCACCCCAAGGCCTCCCTGTCCATCACCAACTCCTGGAGTTCACTCAAACTCATGTCCATTGAGTCGGTGATGCCATCCAACCATCTCATCCTCTGTCATTCCCTATTCCTCCTGCCCTCAATCTTTCCCAGCATCAAGGTCTTTTCAAATGAGTCAGCTCTTCGCATGAGGTGGCCAAAGTATTGGACTTTCAGCTTCAGCATCAGGCCTTCCAATGAACTCCCAGGACTGATCTCCTTTAGGATTGACTGATTGGATCTCCTTGCATTCCAAGGGTATCTCAAGAGTCTTCTCCAACATCACAGTTCAAAAGCATCGTTTCCTTCAGCGCTCAGCTTTCTTTATAGTCCAACTCTCACATCCATACATGACTACTGGAAAAACCATAGCCTTGACGAGATGGAACTTTGTTGACAAAGTAATGTCTCTGCTTTTTAATATGCTGTCTATGTTAGTCATAACTTTCCTTCCAAGGAGTAACCATCTTTCAATTTCAAGGCTGCAGTCACCATCTGCAGTGATTTTGGAGCCCAAAAAAGTAAAGTCAGCCACTGTTTCCACTGTTTCCCCATCTATTTCCCATGAAGTGACGGGACCAGATGCCATGATCTTAGTTTTCTGAATGTTGAGCTTTAAGCCAACCTTTTCACTCTCCTCTTTCACTTTCATCAAGGGAGTCTTGAGTTCTTCTTCACTTTCTGCCATAAGGGTGGTATCATCTGGACATCTGAGGTTATTGGTATTTCTCCCAGCAATCTTGATTCCAGCTTGTGCTTCTTCCAGCCCAGCATTTCTCACGATGTACTCTGAATAAGCAGGGTAACAATATACAGCCTTGAAGTACTCCTTTTCCTGTTTGGATCCAGTCTGCTGTTCCATGTCCAGTTCTAACTGTTGCCTCCTGACCTGCATACAGGTTTCTCAAGAGGCAGGTCAGGTGGTCTGGTTTTCCCATCTCTTTCAGAATTTTCCACAGTTTAGTGTGATCCACACAGTCAAAGACTTTGGCATAGTCAATAAAGCAGAAATAGATGTTTTTCTGGAACTCTCTTGCTTTCTCCATGATCCAGCGGATGTTGGCAATTTGACCTCTGGTTCCTCTGCCTTTTCTAAAACCTGCTTGAACATCTGGAAGTTCACGGTTCACGTATTGCTGAAGCCTGGCTTGGAGAATTTTGAACATGACTTTACTAGTGTGTGAGATGAGTGCAATTGTGTGGTAGTTTGAGCATTCTTTGGCATTGCCTTTCTTTGGGATTGGAATGAAGACTGACCTTTTCCAGTCCTGTGGCCACTGCTGAGTTTTCCAGATTGCTGACATATTGAGTGCAGCACTTTCACAGCATCGTCTTTCAGGATTTGAAAGAACTCAACTGGAATTCCATCACCTCCACTAGCTTTGTTCATAGTGATGCTTCCTAAGGCCCATTTGACTTCACATTCCAGGATGTCTGGCTCTAGGTGAGTGATCACACCATCGTGATTATCTGGGTCGTGAAGATCTTTTTTGTATGATTCTTCTGTGTATTCTTGCCACCTCTTCTTAATATCTTCTGCCTCTGTTAGGTCTGTGCCATTTCTGTCCTTTATTGAGCCCATCTTTGCATGAAATGTTCCCTTTGTATCTCTTATTTTCTTGAAGAGATCTCTAGTCTTTCCCATTCTATTGTTTTCCTCTATTTCTTTGCATTGATCACTGAGGAAGACTTTCTCATCTCTCCTTGCTATTCTTTGGAACTCTGCATTCAAATGGGTATATCTTTCCTTTTCTCCTTTGCTTTTTGCTTCTCTTCCTTCCCAGCTATTTGTAAGATCTCCTCAGACAACCATTTTACTTTTTTGCATTTCTTTTCCTTGGGGATGGTCTTGATCCCTGTCTCCTGTACAGTGTCATGAACCTCCATCCATCATTCATCAGGCACTCTATCAGGTCTAGTCCCTTAAATCTATTTCTTACTTTCACTGTATAATCATAAGGGATTTGATTTAGGTCATACCTGAATGGTCTAGTGGTTTTCCCTACTTTCTTCAATTTAAGTCTGAATTTGGCAATAAGGAGTTCATGATCTGAGCCACAGTCAGCTCCCAGTCTTGTTTTTGCTGACTGTATAGAGCTTCTCCATCTTTGGATGCAAAGAATATAATCAATCTGATTTTGGTGTTGACCATCTGGTGATGTCCATGTGTAGAGTCTTCTCTTGTGTTGTTGAAAGAGAGTGTTTGCTATGACCAGTGCGTTCTCTTGACAAAACTGTATTCACCTCTGCCCTGCTTCATTCTGTACCCCACGGCCAAATTTGCCTGTTACTCCAGGTGTTTCTTGACTTCCTACTTTTGCACTCCAGTTCCCTATAATGAAAAGGACTAAAAGGTGTGTTAGTTCTAAAAGGTCTTGTAGGTCTTCATAGAACTGTTCAGCTTCAGCTTCTTCAGTGCTACTGGTTGGGACATAGACTTGGATTACTATGATATTGAATGGTTTGCCTTGGAAATGAACAGAGATCATTCTGTTGTTTTTGAGATTGCATCCAAGTACTGCATTTCAGACTCTTTTGTTGACTGTGATGGCTACTCCATTTCTTCTAAGGGATTCCTCCCACAATAGTAGATATAATGGTTTTCTGAGTTAAATTCACCCATTCCAGTCCATCTTAATGTGTTGATTCCTAGTATGTTGACGTTCACTCTTGCCATCTCCTGTTTGACCACTTCCAATTTGCCTTGATTCATGGACCTAAGGTTCTTACGCAATATTGCTCTTTACAGCATCGGACCTTGCTTCTATCACTGGTCACTTCCACAACTGGGTGTTGTTTTTGCTTTGGCTCCATCCTTTCATTCTTTCTGGAGTTATTTCTCCACTGATCTCCAGAAGCATAATGGCACCTACCAACCTGGGAGTTCATCTTTCAGTGTCCTATTTTTTGCCTTTTCATACTATTCATGGGGTTCTCAAAGCAAGAATACTGAAGTGGTTTGCCATTTCCTTCTCGAGTGGACCACATTCTGTCAGATCTCTGCACCAAGACCAGTTCATCTTGGGTAGCCCCACACAGCATGCCTTAGTTTCATTGAGTTAGACAAGGCTGTGGTCCATGTGATCAGGCTGGCTAGTTGTCTGTGATCATGGTTTCAGTCTGTCTGCCCTCTGATGCCTCCTCTCAGTGCCTACTGTCTTACTTGGGTTTCTCCTACCTTGGACGTAGGAGAAACATTCTTAGGGTCTACACTATAGCCAACAAGTTAGATTAAGAGCAATGAGCCCAGAAATCTGAATTTTTAACAAGCTTGCCTTGTGAAATATCTGCTCACTATAATTTGAGAATTACTAGATTTTGCCCTCAATTTGACACTGCTGAAATGGTGCTTGTTTTTCCATCTGGAACTCTCCCACAGAATTCTCAACAATATGAAACATTCTTCCCCTACCCTCCCATCCCCTCAAAAAAACTTAGCATTCAAAGAACTAAGATCACAGCATCTTGTCCCATCAGTTCAGTTCAGTTCAGTTCAGTCGCTCAGTCATGTCCGACCCTCCGCGATCCCATGAATCACAGCACGCCAGGCCTCCCTGTCCATCACCAACTCCCAAATGGCAAATAGATGGGGAAAAGGTGGAAGCAGTGACAGATTCTATTCACTTGTGCTCCAAAATCACTGCAGATGGTGACTGTAGCTGTGAAATTAAAAGATGCTTGCTTCTTAACAGAAAAGCTATGACAAACCTAGACAATGTATTAAAAAGAGAGAAATCACTTTGCCAACAAAGGTTCATCTAATCAAAGCTATGGTTTTACCAGTAGTTATGTATGGATCTGAGAGTTGGACCATAAAGAAGGCTGAGTGCCAAAGAATTCATGCTTTTGAAATGTGCTAGAGAAGACTCTTGAGAGTCCCTTGGACAGCAAGGAGATCAACCCTGAGTAGTCAATGGAAGGACTGTTGCTGAAGCTGAAGCTCCAATACTTTGGCCTGTTTTGAAGATCTGACTCACTGGAAAACTGAAGGCAGGAGGAGAAGGGGGTGACAGAGGATAAGATGATTGGACAGCATCACCAACTCAATGGACATGAGTTTGAGCAAACTCTGGGAGATGGTTTGGCATGCTGCAGTCCATGGGGTCGCAGAGTCAGACATGACTGAGTGACTGAACAGCAACAGCAACCCACAGACAAACCACTTTGCCTTTGGTTGGGGAAATGAAGGAGCAGGGGAGAAACCATTAAACTCCTTGAATTCTCAGCCATGGAAAGGCTGGGTTCTTGGTACCATGACCAGGTAGGCATGTTTTTCTTGGATGACTTCACTCTCCTTCATCTCCCTTCACCCTTCCCTCCCTTGTCCTTGTTCTTCCCCTGCCCCCCCCCCCCAACACATGCACGTGTGCGTGCACACACACACACACACACACACCATCAATAGAGGCATTCACAAATGGGGAGGAGGAAGGCAGGGCCTTTGTGGCTGCTGCTGTCCCATCAGCCCGTGCAGGGGCTCCTGGCTTTGTGGGTCTCTGCTCACCACCTCTCAGGGCAGAACAACCTCTCTAAGCAGCTCCCGCCGTGCTTGGCTGCTCACAGTTCAGACTCAGCAGCCTTGTCCCTGGCAGGGAGTATGCTCCCAGAGCTGCTGCAAGGATTTATGCCTCTGCCTGAGGAATCACCAGCCAGGCTTCCCTTTTATTTATTTAAAAATGTTGATTACACAAATAACACATGGCTACCTTTTGGTTGTAAAATGTTTAAATCTAAACATAAAAATAAAGTTAAAGTCTGCCTTGGCCATATGCTCTGCCTCCCTCCCCATACATTGTATCCCTCCTCCCAGAGGTAACTGTTAGTACCTTTTCTTAGGCATTTAAGCTCATATAAATAATATAGGGGGAAAAAAGTTCTTCTTTCATGTCTTAAAGATGTAAACATTATCATATGGCGTACAGTGTTTGATAAAATGCTTTTTCTCCCACTAATATTTCTGTCTTTGTCAGTGTATACAAATCACCTCATTCTTCCCAACTGCCACGCATTGAATGGTTGTGTCACAGTGTTTAGTTAACCCATGCCTTATTAGTATTTAGGCTGCTTATAGATTTTGCCACTAGAGGTGACGCAGCCGTGAATATCTTTGAGCCCTCCAGTTTGTGCCCAAGTGTGAGTGCCTCTCTCCATGTGTTAAGTTTTAAAACACACCAGCAAATTATCCCTTAAAACAGCTGACGCAATTTATTAATAGATCCCACCAGCAAGGTCTTTTGAGTACTCTCTACAACATTCTAAGTAATACTTGATGATTTCATATATTCAAACATTTCTGTTTGGCATAACTTGGTTATTATTATGCACTTAATCACTCACTGGCTTATTCAACAAATGTGTGCTGAGTCTCAGCCATCATCACCTACCAGGAAGGGTTTGTATGGCTGGCAACTTTGCAAGCAGCAACCGGTATGGGCAATGTTAACGTCAGCAAAGGCTCCTGATAGCCCAGCCCCTTTCATCCGCCCACCACGGACACTGGAAGTGCCTTTTCCTGGGACTCCAGCTCCCGGTGCCTAGTGAGCTGTTGGGCTGTCAATGCAAACCTGCTCGGGAGTGTTGTCACATTCAGTGGAGCAACTCATGCATCCCAAGGGTCCCAGCGGATCACTCCTGAGACAGGACTTGGCTGGAGGATTTGGGGATAGAAAACAGCGGTGGGGAGGAGGCAGAGCTCTCAGTTACAGGAAAGGACAAACAAAGCTAGGGAAATTTTATCTACTTTAAAGTCTCCCCTACAATCAAACCGGTGCTACTAGATTTGGTAAGACTTTGGTGTGTTTCCCCTCATTTTCTGAAAATCACATACAAAACTGTTACAAAGGACTTAGTGTAATAATGCTGCTGCTAATAATAATAATAATGTTTCACCCAAGGGGTACAAGTGGTAAAGAACCTGCCTGCCAAGCAGAAGACACGAGAGGCAGGTTCAATCTCTGGGTCAGCAAGATGCCTGGAGAAGGAAATGGCAACCCACTGCAGTATTCTTGCCTGGAGACTCCCAAGGACAGAGAAGCCTGGCAGTCTACAGTCCAGGGTCAGAGAATCGGACAAAACTGCAGCGCCTTAGAACAACTGTTACATAGGCCATTATTTTGGGAGCTTCTGAGGAAATATACTGCCTATTATAATTGTAAGATGCTACTGATTATGTCACATCCTGGTTTCACAGATGTGAAAATGTAAATCAAAAGTCCTACAGAAATCTGGTAATAATCTACAATTCTCAAGTGCCTACTGCGTGCAAGACACTGTGAAGCCCTTTAACATGACTTGTATTATTTATTCCCCACAAAATGTTCTACAGCTGGCTCTCCAAATAGAAAATACCCTAATTTGGAGCCTTTGCCAATTTCCACGGTGTAAATACTCTCAGGGGTTATTCAACTTTCCAATGTGAAGGCCCTGAACTCACGGTTGGAAGAGGAAGCACAAAAGCAGCCCTTGTAATCCAGTGAGAGCTGACCCCAGCCCACCACTGGAGAGATTCTATGATTTTTTCTATTTTACAGATGAGGTAATTGAGGCTTAGGGGGCGTTAGATGATTTGTTCAGGGCCATGCAAGCTTCTCAGGTGGCTCAGTGGTAAAGAATCTGCTTGTAATGCAGGGGATGTGGGTTTGATCCCTGGGTCAGGAAAATCCTCTAGAGAAGGAAATGGGAACCTGCTCCAGTATTCTTGCCTGGAAAATCCCATGGACAGAGGAGCCTGGCAGAGTCCATGGGGTCACAAAAAGAGTTGGACTCAACTTAGTGACTACACAAACAGCAGTGCAGCTAGCGGATAGTCAAACTGGCCTCTCCACCGTCAGATCCTTACAACTACCCCTCACTAAGAAAGGTTGTGCATAGTGGGTAAAGGACCTAGAATCATTCTTAAAGCAATCCTTCCAGATGAGCGGGCAACTTCAGCTGAACCCCAGTTCCCATCGTGAGGGGCTGGAAGGCCTTGGGTTGATGGGAACACTGAGTCCTGGCCCACATTATCTCTCTCTTCTTCTCTCATGGGCATGTTTATACGTTTGCTTAGACTCAATGCACCAAATACTTATTCAGCACTAACATAAGCAGAACACTGATCTAGATGCTATCCATTTGGCATCCAAGGAGCACAGAGGGTGCTTCTCCCCTCTCTGCTCCAGTTTCCCAGTAAAGGAAGGAAACTAATTGCTTAATATATACTGGAACTGTCAAAAGTACAGGAAATCACATATGAAAATCGTGAAACGTAAATAAGTATTCATGTCAAAATGGAATGATAGGTCAGTTTTAGTACGAAAGAAAATGAAAACCCATTTTTACCATATACCCACCTCCTTTCCCCCAAACATATCAATTAAGCTCTCCAGTAGAGGTCACCAGGATGAAGATAGAGCACCTCTGACTTTTCTCATTATCCATCTCCTGAAGACTAGCGTGAGATCAGATTGCTTGGCTCTTTCAAGCCCAGGAATGTGCAGTGATATTCATGGATGCTGAAAAGATGTTATTATCAGCTGGGTGAATATTCCAAATGAGGAGCTCAATGGAGAATCCAAACTCTGCAAGCTCACTGACATGGGAAAAAGATTTCTACATCTGTGAATCTGCCACTTCTTGGATTCTGCTTTTAAGGAATATAGTACATCCAGATGGGCTTCTGTCACCTAGCTACACCTATAGCTTGCCACTCATTTATTTCTTTGCAGCCATGCCCTGTGACCTTTTGCTTTGCCTGGCTATTTGCCACATAGCCCATAGGCAGGTGTCACACTCTCTGTGGCTTGATCCCCTTGTAAAGACACCACCAAGCACAGGGCATGACTGCCTGGGCAGCTGCCAGATGGGGAAATCGTCAATGAAAATATTCACATGCTGAAACGGTGCCAAGAGGCAGGCAGTCTTGTGAAACCAACATGGCTTTGGAGACACAATGCCACTGATGAGTAAGAGGCTCGGTGGTATTTATGGAAACCCAGCTGTTGCAGATAGTGACATTAGCTTGCTCGGCTACAGTGACAGTCATCTGAGTTTGGGATCACTGAACCTTAATACTGTATAGGATTTTTTTTTGGTCCCTACTATTCTCTGCTGTTAAACCCTGGTCTTTGGTCTGAATCACAGCTGTATATTTCCAAAGAAAGACTTCCAATTCTACCAACAAGCGTATATTAATCATACAACCACGTGTTCTCTTCCAAACTGGGAATTCAACTTTAGCTGGGAACTGGCCCAACAGGAGAAGAAAGACCATGTTAAAGTTTCGAGGAAGAGGAAATGGTTCTCTCATGTGGCTGTAAGTGGTTTTAGAGCCATTCAGTGATGTAAGATAGCAAGAGTCAACAGAGAGGCTGAGTGAAAACAGAACCCATAGGCTGCCCCTGGGGGTCACCCAGAGCAGAGACCCAGAAAGTGTGGTTAGTAGGGACTGCCGGTGGACCGTTGATCTTCTGTTTTACCCACTCTTACAGCCAAACAGCAGGAAGGCAGATGCTATTATTTCTTTCAAGTTCCCATCCTCATTCCATTTTATCCCTGGAAAAAATGAGTTTCTCTCTCAACACCCTTCCAGCTATATGCCTTTTCACATGATTTATTGAATGCCTCTCCTAATGCCCATCAGTGTGCCAGGAATCCTAAGCAAGTAGTTACAGGATGTCCTTTAGAGGAGCACTGAAACAATGAAATCTGCATGCAGCCTCAGGACCTGAAGAGAGGAGATGGGAAGAAAGCAGCACGTTTGGGTTAGGTCTAGTTTTCTCGCTGAAAGTCGGGAGCAAGCTCTGGCCAGCTTCTTTTTCTCCTTTTACCTGTCTTCCTCTGCTCTTTCTCTCTGCAAGAGAGGAACAACAACTAGACAGGTGGCACTAGGCAGGATCTAGAGAACTCCAGGAAACTCACTTCTCTGAGCTGCAATGGTTGGACTAGCTGAGGTCATTTGTCTTCCAAATTGGCCCTGACATCTTAAAGCAGGCATTGGCAGACTGTGCCAGTCAGCCCAAGGGTTTTCACTGACTTCTGAGTTTATCCTCAGACTCTACCTACCTCCCAGCTCCCAGGCTCTTTTCCTCAATGTCCAGTGTCCACATATTACATCCTGATTCTCCAACATCAGGCTTCCCTGATGGCTCAGTGGTAAAGAATCCACCTGTAATGCAGGAGATGCAAGACACGCCAGTTCCATCCCTGGATCAGGAAGATTCCCTGGAGGAGGAAATGGCTACCCATTCCAGTATTCTTGCCTATAAAATTCCATGGACAGAGGAGCCTAGTGGGCTATGGTCCAGAGTCAGACATGGCTGACAGACTGAGTATACGCTCCAACATTACCATTTGACTGCCATTGACTGAGCTCCGCAATGTCAAGGTGCTATACATACATGTGCTCTGCAATTTTTCAGGGAGGCAGTGTCATAGTCCATTTCAAAGAGGAGGATGATACTCTGCCTGAATGTCAGTAGGTGGGAGCAGGGGTCTCAAGGCAAATTTGATGTTGTCTGTTCTTGAAGCCTGTTATGTTTTTCCTGGAGTTTCTACACTGGGGATTCTTGTGATAGTGGTTGGGAATGATTGATACTACAATACCCATAGGGCACATCTGGAACTTTGCCCGGTAACTCATTAGAATTATTAGACTTATTAGGATTCATTGGCTTCTGTAGATCTCAGGTTCCCAATTCATGAAACAAGAGGGGTTGGACTGGGTGATCCCACTCCAGCTTCTGTCAGAGTCTGTGAGGAGTCTGGCAGACCAACAGTGCTTCCAGGGACACTGGAAACTCCGCCTCTTAGGCTGGAGCCCTGGGGATTTAATCATTGGAGGGTAACTCAGGCTGGACAATGAGCCGGATAAATGAGATTTTCCCAGCCTAGATCACAGTATTTCAGCTCTTTGTCCCCATGAACACATACATTCTTGGAGGTTCAAGAGACCTGATCTTTCAGAAAATAAAATATCCCTGACCCACGCAAGTAATTCCAGCATTTGGAATGGTATTATAAAGAGACCAAATTTGGGATATGTCCTTGGGAAAAAATGTATTTGAAGAGGTGAGTGTATTATAAAGTTTTATAGAAAGAATGAAATTTAAGCAGGACATGTAGATGAGTTCTTGGGCATTGCTGGAATATAAGCCTAGGAAAGAAAAAGTGATTTTATCTGATGATATGGGACAGAGGTAAAAGCAGTGGCACTTTTACTGCCAAAATAGATGACAGGGCTGATGAGAAAAAAGCGGAGGGCATATTACAGCAGGCTTGATGAATGTCATCCTGAAATCTAACTCAATATTTGAATGCTATAAATTGTGTTAAGGAATATAAGGCCAAATAAACCTTTGGGACTGTTTGTGACTGATTCAAGGCAACTGAGCTTAAACTGCTGCTGATGAAATGGATAGGGGTAGAATAATGGTATTAGCAATTTGAGAAAATCCTAATAAATCAGAGATGAAACCTGATTTAAGTTACACAAAAAGTCTTGCCAGAGCACATGGGCTCAGTGTGGCTGAAGTCTGTGGTTAAAGTGAGAGCTGGAACCGGAGGATGGAATCACTGCCATTCCAGTTGTTGTTGTTAGTGGCTAAGTCATGCCCGACTCTTTCTCAGCCCCATGAGACTTGCCACTCCTTTCCAAGTTCCAGCAAGGTTTTTGTCGAGTGACACAGGGAGTGATGCTCACCACATCAGCAAGCCCTCGTGTTTTCAGATCATGTTCATCTCATCTGAAAAGTCATCTCATCCGTCCCCCAGTTACTACCTCACGTGTAAAGATTTCACCCCAAATTATGAATAGATGAGGGGACTTCCCTGGTGGTGCAGTGGAAAAGAATCTGCCTGCCAATGCAAGGGTCACAGGTTCAATCCCTGGTCTGAGAAGATTCCCCAAGCCTCAGAGCAACTAAGCCTGTGAGCCACAACTTCTGAGCCTGCATGTCACATCTACTGGAGCCCACGCACCTAGAGCCCGTGCTCCACAAGAGAGGCAACCACAATGAGAAACCAGGGCACCACCGCGAAGAGTAGGCCCTGATCACTGCAACGAGAGAAAACCTTTGCAGCAACGAAGACCCAGCACAGCCAAAAATAAATAAATAAATAATTTTTTTAAAAAAAGAATAGATGAGGATATCAGTGCACATTCTGTCTTCAGAAGGTTCATGGAATTAAATTTCTTAGAAATTTATTCTTAAGGCATATATCCAATAAAGAAGTAAACATATACCCACTAACAATTGATACAAAAATGACAATAGTTGCAGTTGCCAAAAACTTAAATCACTTATCGTCACCAGTAAAGTGGATAAATTTTAAATGTCCTAAAATGTCCTAAATTCCAAATGCTCTGCAGCATTGAAAATGAGAAAACTACAGCTAGGTGGGGAGAAAATGGATGATTTTCATAAAATAATTTTGACCAACACACAAGCAAAAGCATGCTATACAAATCCATTTCGCTAAAATCAAGCATCGTGAATCTGTTGCTAGAAACCAGAGAGTCCTAAACTTTAGAAGGCTGGGAGGGGTAACATTGGGGAAGAACACAAAGAGGCTTCTGGAAACAAGGTAGTGTTCTATTTCTTAACGTGGGTAGCAGCTACACAAATGTGCTCATTTTGTAAGAGTTTATCAACTGATATACTTATGAATTGTACACTTTTCTGTATGTCCCTTATATTTACATTAAAATTTAAAAATAATATCAAGGGCATCATGCCTACAGGTGAAAGGTGGATCTTATCTGGGTCCAGACAGTAGTAGTTTATGACAGGGCCAATCAATATCTCCCCAGCTTTCTGGACGCAGTTCAGGATGCCTCACTTCTAAGCTTTCCTTGTTAAGACAAAATTCTCTATGTATCTCTCCTCGGTGTTCCTGTCACTCTACTTATAGTCCCACTTTAATATCTGTCGTAAATGTGTTTGGACTAGTAACTCTCTGCAAATTTGTTTTCTTTTCTTTCCGCTGAGTTTAACTTCCTGATACAGAAGCCATGATTCATTTATCTGTATATCCCTCAGAGCGCCTGAAACACTGACCAGTGCATGTTCAGGGAGCATTTGTGGACTCAAATCAACCCCCCGCCATATATATGTTCAAGTCATATGTTGTCCTAATGAAGACAGTCAACATTTTCTTAATATGGCAGGTGACTTTCAAAGGAGGAACAATTAAGCAGAGAAAACATCAGATGCTTTTGCATTGTTATCACCATCCTGCTGCTGCTGCTGCTAAGTCGCTTCAGTCGTGTCCAACTCTATGCAACCCCATAGACAGCAGCCCACCAGGCTCCGCTGTCCCTGGGATTCTCCAGGAAAGAACACTGGAGTGGGTTGCCATTTCCTTCTCCTAGAAAGTCCTATATTCCAACAAATATGTGTTAAGCATCTGCTACATAGCAGGCTCTTGACTGATGAAACAGAAAACATCCTGAAGGAGGCCCCAGTTAGGAGAACAAAAAATTGAAAAACAGGTATCAGTGTGCTTCAAGTTTTCCCAGGAAAAAAAAAAAATCACAAAAAAAGAGAGATTGCAAAAAAAAAAAAAATAGCTCAGCAGAAAAAAAAAGCACCAATTCCATGGAAGTGAAAGTGAAAGTCACTCAATCGTGTCTGACTCTTTGTGATCCCAAGGAATAAGTCCATGGAATTCTCCAGGCCAGAATACTGGAGTAGGTAGCTATTCCATTCTCCATGGGATCTTCCCAACCCAGGGATCGAATCCAGGTCTCCCCCATTGCAGGGAGATTCTTTACCAGCTGAGCTACCAGGGAAGCCCCATTTCCCTGGAGTCACATCTTATTTGGAGTCCTTTTAGAACTAACACCCAAAAAAGATGTCCTTTTCATTATAGGGGACTGGAATGCAAAAGTAGGAAGTCAAGAAACACCTGGAGTAACAGGCAAATTTGGCGTTGGAGCACGGAATGAAGCAGGGCAAAGGCTAATAGAGTTTTGTCAAGAGAACGCACTGGTCATAACAAACACCCTCTTCCAACAACACAAGAGAAGACTCTACACATGGACATCACCATATGGTCAACACTGAAATCAGATTGATTATATTCTTTGCAGCCAAAGATGGAGAAGCTGTATACAGTTAGCAAAAACAAGACCAGGAGCTGCCTGTGGCTCAGATCATGAACTCCTTATTGCCAAATTCAGACTTAAATTGAAGAAAGTAGGGAAATCCACTAGACCATTCAGGTATGACCTAAATCAAATCCCTTATGATTATACAGTGGAAGTGAGGAATAGATTTAAGGGACTAGATCTGATAGATAGAGTGCCTGATGAACTCTGGACGGAGGTTCGTGACATTGTACAGGAGACAGGGACCAAGACCATCCCCATGGAAAAGAAATGCAAAAAAGTAAAATGGCTGTCTGAGGAGGCCTTACAAATAGCTGTGAAAAGAAGAGAAGTGAAAAGCAAAGGAGAAAAGGAAAGATATAAGCATCTGAATGCAGAGTTCCAACGAATAGCAAGGAGAGATAAGAAAGCCTTCCTCAGTGATCAATGCAAAGAAATAGAGGAAAACAACAGACTAGGAGAAACAAAAGATCTCTTCAAGAAGATTAAAGATTCCAAGGGAACATTTCATGCAAAGATGGACTCGATAAAGGACAGAAATGGTATGGACCTAACAGAAGCAGAAGATATTAAGAAGAGGTGGCAAGAATACACAGAAGAACTGTACAAAAAAGATCTTCACAACCAAGATAGTCACGATAACATGATCACTGACCTAGAGCCAGACATCTTGGAATGTGAAGTCAAGTGGGCCTTAGGAAGCATCACTAGGAACAAAGCTAGTGGTGGTGATGGAATTCCAATTGAGC
Organism: Moschus berezovskii; assembly: GCF_049115385.1. Taxonomy (NCBI): domain Eukaryota; kingdom Metazoa; phylum Chordata; class Mammalia; order Artiodactyla; family Moschidae; genus Moschus; species Moschus berezovskii. The sequence continues at coordinate 49,283,588 of NC_142466.1, read as the reverse complement.
TATTTCAAATCTTGAAAGATGATGCTGTGAAAGTGCTGCACTCAATATGCCAGCAAATCTGGAAAACTCAGCAGTGGCCACAGGACTGGAAAAGGTCAGTCTTCATTCCAATCCCAAAGAAAGGGAATGCCAAAGAATGCTCAGACTACCACACAATTGCACTCATCTCACACGCTAGTAAAGTCATGCTCAAAATTCTCCAAGCCAGGCTTCAGCAATATGTGAACCGTGAACTCGCAGATGTTCAAGCAGGTTTTAGAAAAGGCAGAGGCACCAGAGATCAAATTGCCAACATCCGCTGGATCATGGAGAAAGCAAGAGAGTTTCAGGAAAACATCTATTTCTGCTTCCTTGACTATGCCAAAGCCTTTGACTGTGTGGATCAAAATGAACTGTGGAAAATTCTTCAAGAGATGGGAATACCAGACCACCTGACTTGCCTCTTGAGAAACCTGTATGCAGGTCAGGAAGCAACAGTCAGAACTGTACATGGAACAACAGACTGGTTCCAAATAGGAAAAGGTGTACGTCAAGGTTGTATCTTGTCACCTTGCTTATTTAACTTATATGCAGAGTACATCATGAGGAACGCTGGGCTGGAAGAAGCACAAGCTGGAATCAAGATTGCTGGGGGAAATATCAATCATCTCAGATATGCAGATGACACCACCCTTATGGCAGAAAGTGAAGAGGAACTCAAAAGCCTCTTGATGAAAGTGAAAGAGGAGAGTGAAAAGGTTGGCTTGAAGCTCAACTTTCAGAAAACAAAGATCATGGCATCTGGTCCCATCACTTCATGGGAATAGATGGAAAAACAGTGGAAACAGTGTCAGACTTTATTTTTTGGGGCTCCAAAATCACTGCAGATGCTGACTGCAGCCATGAAATTAAAAGACGCTTACTCCTTGGAAGGAAAGTTATGATCAACCTTGATAATATATTAAAAAGCAGAGACATTACTTTGCCAACAAAGGTCCGTCTAGTCAAGGCTATGGTTTTTCCCATGGTCATGTATGGATGTGAGAGTTGGACTGTGAAGAAAGCTGATTGCCGAAGAATTGATGCTTTTGAACTGTGGTGTTGGAGAAGACTCTTGAGAGTCCCTTGTACCGCAAGGAGATCTAACCAGTCCATTCTAAGGGAGATCGATCCTGGGTGTTCATTGGAAGGACTGATGCTAAAGCTGAAACTGCAATACTTTGGCCACCTCATGTGACGAGTTGACTCACTGGAAAAGACTCTGATGCTGGGAAGGGTTGGGGGCAGGAGGAGACAGGGACGCCAGAGAATGAGATGGCTGGATGGCATCACCGACTCTGTGGACATGAGTTTGAGTGAACTCCGGGAGCTGGTGATGGACAGGGAGGCCTGGCGTGCTGTGATTCATGGGGTCGCGGAGAGTCGGACACGACTGAGTGACTGAACTGAACTGTGACTTATGCAGAGGTTGAGCGTGGAGGCTTAGGTTCAGGGCGGAGGCAGGACCTCCCTGTGTCTCTCAGACCACTCCCACTCCCTTGACCCACCTCTGCAGGACACTGGCACCTACTCCACTCAGCCACTCCCCACCCCTGGGAGTTGGGCATTGTCCACCAGCTCCCTGCCCTACATGCTCTGTGGTGTGCGTACCTCCTACTTGGCTTCAGCCTGGGCCCTAGCATTTACTCGCTTACTGGAGTCCAGCTGCCTAAGGCCATCACCCAACCATTTCCCTTCTGAGAACAAAGGGCAATCAATCTGCCCTCTTGTTCAAGAAGCAAATACAAAAGCAAGGGTGGCCTTAATATCATTCTGCCCTAGAGGCAAATAAGCCAGGTGATTCTTCCCTCTGAAGGGCTTCCTGTGTGGCTCAGGGGTAAAGAATATGCCTCTGTAGGAGATGCAGGAGACAGGGGTTCAATCTCTGGGTCAGGAAAATCCCCTGGAGAAGGAAATGACAACCCACTCCAGTATTCTTGCCTGGAGAATCCCATGGACAGAGGAACCTGGCGGGCCACAATCTATGGGATCGCAAAAGAGTCAGACGAGACTTAGCAGCTAAGCACCCCATCCATCTGAGGGTCTGATCCTGTATCTAAGTGAGCAAGAACCACTGTGTGGATGGCAGCAGGGCTGCACAACCTCAGCACTCCCGATGTTTGGGGCCAGATAATTCCTTGAGGTGGGAATTGTTTGTTATGGGTAATCAGCAACAGTCCTGGCCTCTACCCATTAGATGTCCGCAGCACGTCTTCAAGAGGTGACAACCGGCAGTGTCTCCAGATAGTGCCAAATGTACCTGCGGGCCAGTGAGGGGCAAAATCACTCCATCCCAGCCCCAGTAGAGAACCAGTAACTTCGAGTGATCATGAGCCCGAGTTTCTATACAATGAAATAACTCAACTGCCCAGCTGCGATTTGATTAATAAGTTTTAATTATTAATAGCAATGTAAAGCTATCAATGCTAATAATTTAGTATTCATTATTAATGCATTATTAGGGATTAGTCACATAATTACCTCTTGAGGATGGTTGGGATGGTTGAGGAAAGCTCAAGGGAGAAAAGAGTGGGGCCCATTGACTGCAACTAATTTAGACAAAATTATTTTAGGCTGGGAACTAAAGGCTTAGTGTATGTTGCCATTTCATCGGTGAGAAGAGGGGGCTGGTACAACACAGCAATTAGGGAAGAAGATCAGAATTAGAATGACCTGGATTTAAATCTTAGCTCTGCCTCTTATTAAATGTGTGCATGCAGGTAAGTTATCTCACATCTCTGCCTAGGGAAATACACTGCTGTACAGATGGTACTGTGCTTAGCAGATGCCAACTCTGAGGCTGTATCCACAGCCACCCTGTGCCAGGTGTGCAGAGAGGGACAGTACCTGGGCGAGATGCCTTTCACTGCTCAGCACCCGCTTCTGCATCCCTACTCCCTCGGTGATCAGAAAGGTTCTCAAGTTTTACCTTCCCCCAGAAGCTACCTTGAAAAAGAGGAAGAGAAACAGCTCTGCTTAAAGACTTTAAATTAAGTGAATTTTTGTCCAAAAGAGTTATTCATATAAAGATACTGGAATGGAGCAGGACCCCATGGTCTTCCCCCCACCCCCCCACCTCCTCTGCTTGCCTTTTTTCTGTGGAAAACTTTAGTCAAAGAATAAGTTTAATCAGAGAAATAAGAAGTGCAGAAACAAAGGAAAACAGTCAAAAGAGACTAAATAATAATAATGTAGTCATTAAGCATAGTCAAGGACCTTTAGTTCTTTCTCAAGGGTGATAGGTAATATTCTGAGCCATATCCTGTGAACTGTCTTACAGATACCAAAACACCAGGCGGAGAAGCTAACTACATGATGACCAGACTGTACCCAGGACATGAGCTGCCACAGTTCCAAGAACTGGCCACTAAGAAATGGGAACAAATGGACCCTGGAACTGAAGATGGACTGTACCTAAAACAACCAACATGACACTGATCAGACCACCGATGACCAGTTTGAAGATGACTGTCAGAGATGACTGTGCTTCTGCATGTAGCCTTCCTCCCCTACCCCCGCCACTTCTGTCTATAAGATCTCTAACTTTCTGCTTGTCAAGGGTGGGGGTAGTCAGCCTTTGGACAGGTGTCTGCCACTCTCCCTACTCCCCCCATATCCAGTTGCTGGCATCTGAAATAAAGCAAACTTTCCTTTCCACCAACCTGGCTTGTATATTGGCTTTTGAGCTTTGGGTAGCTGGAGGGCCCCTTGCCCCCAACACCTTTTTGTTTCTTTAAATATTAAATTTATTTTCCTAGATCACTCTTCTGGGAGCTTTGAGTTGCTCCCAGAGTAGTCTGACTGCCTATATGCATACGCTGGAGGCCATGTGTAGGTATCCAGAGGACAACCCCACCCCAAGTCCAGCCTTCCACCAGCCCACTGAGGTGCTAAACACTGAGGGAGCTATCTCAGACCAGACTTACTTACTCACTAGAAGAATTCCACCTAATGACTTCATTTCACCATATATGGAGCACGAAAACTACCAGGTTGAGCCTGGCCCAAATTTCTGATCCACAGAGTCAGAGATAAAATGGTGGTTGTTTACGCTGACTTGTTTTGGGGTGGTCTGTTCTACAGTGATAGTCAACCAGTAAAGTAGAAAGTAAGTTAGGATGACAGGGAAGAAGAGGATCTCTGAGATGGTGGTGATGGGACTTAATATGACCCTGGGGAAGGCAGACCATGGTCAAGTGGAGGTGAAGGCCATGAGGAGGGAGTAACCAATGCAGGGAGGACAGCAGGAGAGTAGGGCCGTGGGAGCACGTAGAGAGAGTCCTAAGCTTGTCTGGAGTGACTGGAGAGGTTGATGTGGGTGGAAACAGCAGGAGGAAGAGATTTCAAAAAAAAAAAAAAAATCACTGGATAATGTCAGGGTAATGCCTGAAATTGGAGATGCTTGTTGCTACCAAGAAGGCAGTTTCAAGGTAAAGAAGGCTTCACCTCTGGTTATTGCTTCAATGTCAGAGGCTGTTGATTAAATGTGTCATGATAAAAAAAAAATAGGCTCACTAGTCCAGACTGAACCCTAAGGTGAGTTTTCTTTTCTGGTGTCACTTGCATTAAATGCATCTCAGCTTTGGGTGGTTTTCTGGTCATGGATTAAACCTGAAACCCACATCCCAAGATTCCCAGAAGGAGATTCTGATTGACCCGGAGGCTGGTCTCCCAGCAGTATACCATAGAGCTGTGGTGAGGTTCTGAAATTTCTCTGTTCAAGGTGATTCTTTTTCAGTTTTCAGAATCCTCCTATGAAGCTATAACCATTCTGTTCATTCATTTATTCAACAAATAATTCTTGGGAACCTAGCATGTGCCAGGTACTGTTCTACATACTTTCCAACATGGGATAAGACAGTCCTGCCCTGGCCCTGGTCTAGAGCAGCTTATGCTCTAATGGGAGATATCAGTGGTAAACAAGTAAACCAACATGATGATGCAAGAGCTATTTCAAAAAAAGAAAGAAACCAGGGCATGTAACCCAAAGTTACTGAAAGTAGGAGACGATAACTGATAAGTGATCATGTAAACCAGTAGGACCCCATAGGGTCTTCCTGGGACAGACGCCACCCCATCTCCTCTGCTTTAGCTCTTCTCTGAAGTACCTGGATAATAACTATCTAATCCACATTTCTCAAGTTGTTTCACAGATGTTAAAACCACCACCATACAGAAGAAGTAACTACTTGATGACCATAAGCACGTAGCCACCTGACCTACTGGCACCTAAAGATTAACAGTGCTAACCCCTGTTACCTCACCACCAACCAATCAGAGAACTGTGCATGAGCTAACCACATACCCAGGCCTCCTCTCCCTCACCATACCTTCAAACCTTTTCCTGAAACCCATTGGAGAGTTCCAGTGTTTTGAGCACTAGCTGTCTTGAACCCCTTGGGGGGCACCTGCAGTTCAGTGCTGCACTTTCCTTCAACACAGCTGTTGTCAGTAGGTTGGCTTTATTGCACACAGGTGAGTGGACCCCTGTTTGGTTTGGTAACAGTCATAGGAGGCCTCTCTGGGGAGACAGTGTTTGAGTTGCAGTCTGAATCCTAAGGCCCAGCCATGTGAGATCTGAGAGAAGGGCTCCCAGGAAGAAGGAAGAGCAAGTGCAGAGACTTAAAGCCGGAAGCAGTTAGTGTCTGAAGCATAGAAAGAAGGAGCGAGAGACAGTGGCAAGGTGAGGGGCAGGGTGAGGGGCAGGAGAAGACATCGGGGAGTCAGGTTTACGTGCTGATTGCAGAAATGCTCGTGGGGCCTGGTAAGCGGCTGGATTTCTTCTCTTTTTTTTAGCTGAACGGCCCAGCATGTGGGATCTTAGCTCCCCTGACTAGGGTTCTAACCCGAAGCCCCTGCAGTGGAAGCACAGAATCTTAACCACTGGACCACCAGGGAAGTCCAAGGGGTTGGATTTCACTTTAGGTTTCACAGGGAGGAAGAAGAGAGAGCAGGGGTTGATTTCTTTTTTAAACAGATCTCTGGCTGATGGAATAAGTTCTCAAGATCGGTTATGAAGTTATTAAGATCACATCAGGGGTTGGCAAGATTTTCTGCAAAGGGCTAGAAAAGTTAACACTGTAGGCTTTGAGGAGGTCTGGTGTCGGTGGCAGGTGCTCAATTCTGCCTCACGCTGTAAATAACATGTGGATGCAATAAGTGTGGCTGTATTCCACTAAAATAGTTTTTGCAAAGATGGGAGGTGGGCTGGGTTGGACCCCCAGGCAGTTGTTTGCAGATAGCTGGATTAGGTGACGAGATGGGAAGCAGCAGAGTGCACCCGGAGGAAGGTGGTTCACGTTTAGTTGGGGCACAGAGGACCCTAAGGGCCGCGGCCACAGGATCTGAAACGGGAGGGGTGGAGTGATGGCAGCCACAGAGCTCTCACGTTGCCTGATCTTGCAGGGGCTGTTCCTCTGAGAGCCCATGTTCAGGCGGTGTCCTGGGACGGTGGGTTTCATGGGACCTGAGACTTAACAATTGGGGGAGCTTTTGTAAGAAAATGGATAAAAAATGACAAAAACCAAATGAGGAACAGGGCCTCCGGAAAAAAAAAAAAAACCTGCGAGAGTGACAGACCCTGAAGTTTGAGCTTGATTAGCTTCAGGCTAAATCCGCCTCAGCTTGTGTTTATATTTTTTTTCCCCCTGAGCTCATAGCAACAAACTGAGCCTCATTATTTTGAGTCAGATTGTTTCAAAAAAGCTTCCTTTAGTGACATCTGGTGCATGACTGATACTTTGAAACACTCAGGATCCTAAACATGGAAGAGGCACCTGCTCTGCCTTTACTGGGAGGTCCCGCTGTGTCAGATTTGTCATTACAGGCTGTAGGCGCGAGGACCACCGATATTCCACAGTCCTCGTAACACAAACAGCAGCAGCTCACCGTGTCCTCACGTCCTGCTCATGTACTCTTGTCTGTATTATCTCAAATGACACTGGGGCCCAGAAAGAATGGATGCTGAGAAAACATCAGAAAGAGAAAAAGTCAGAAAGAGAAAAACAAATGTCGTACATTAATGCATAAAACACGGAATCTAGAAAAATGGTACTGAGGAAACTCTGCAGGGCAGTAATAGAGACACAGACGTAGAGAATGGACTTGTGCACACAGTAGGGGAGAGAGAGGGTGGGGCAAATTGAGAGTGGCACTGAAATATACACATTGTATGTGTGTGCGCGCGAGATCAGCTGCTCAGCTGTGTCTTACTCTTTGTGACCCTGTGAACTGCAGCCGCCAGGCTCCTCTGTCCTTGGGATTTTCCAGGCAAGAATACTGCTGTGGCTTGCCATCTTCTTCTCCAGGGGATCTTCCCGACATGGGAACGGAACCTGCATCTCTTGTGTCTCCTGCATTGGCCGGCGGATTCTTTCCCGCTGTGACACCTGGGAAGCCCATTCAGCACTGAAAATGAAATATATACATTACCATGTGTAAAATACATAGCTAGTGGAAAGTTGCTGCGTAACACAGGGAGCTCAGCCTGGTGCTCTGTGACAACCTAGAGGAGTGGGATGCAGGTGGGGTGGGGGTGGGAGGGAGGTTCAAGAGCAAGGGGACAGGTGTATATGTGTAACTGATTCACGTTGTTGTATGGCAGAAACCAAAACAACACTGTAAAGCAATTATCTGCGAACTAAAAAATTTTAAATTATGGATAAATTTTTTAAAAGAAAGAACGGATGAAGCACTTTTATAGGCTGGATCTATTCTGTTGTGTCTTAAAAGATTCTGTATGTGAGGCTCAGTCCCTTCTCTGAATTCCACACATTTTTCTTGGGAAAATACTTGGCTAATCACCTGTGCTGCTGCTGCTGCTGCCAAGTCGCTTTAGTCTTGTCCTACTCTGTGCGACCCCATAGACGGCAGCCCACCAGGCTCCCCCGTCCCTGGGATTCTCCAGGCAAGAACACTGGAGTGGGTTGCCATTTCCTTCTCCAATGTGTGAAAGTGAAAAGTGAAAGTGAAGTTGCTCAGTCATGTCTGACCCTCAGCGACCCCATGGACTGCAGCCTACCAGGCTCCTCCGTCCATGGGATTTTCCAGGCAAGAGTACTGGAATGGATTGCCGTTGCCTTCTCTGAAGTACCTGTACTAAGTGCTAAATTTCCGAGGCAACTGGGTGGAAACCCAGGGGGAAGGGTCGGCTTGGTGGCTTAGTAGTGGGAGGGGAGAGAGTGGGGAGGAGGGAGGGACTTGGAGCCTGTGGTTGGAGGAAGGACAGCCCTCTGCAATGTGCTGTCCCTTTGAATCCCTTCTCTGTCCTTTCCCTTCCTAGCAAACTGTCAGTTAAATCAACCAAAGAGAGGGAAGAAGGGAGGACAGGGGTTGGCAGGGAAGAACACAGGGCTTGATGTGCATGGATCTCTTTAGAAACAGTAGAAGGAGCTGAGTTCTGCAGCAGGAATGTGGGGAAGGGTGTTGTAGGTATATGAGTGATAAACAAAGCAGGTAAGGAAGATGGAAACCATGGCAACTCACAGAAATTATGGGAAGGTTTAGGTGGCCACAAGCCCTGGAATGAAAGTTGTCTGGAAAGTTAACCATGTCACTGACGTGCAGAGGAGCCTACCACTGACGACCCGATGGCGGTGATGGTAGCAGGCACAGGACACCCTGGTGTGGCCGCAGCCAGCAGGCTTACAACGTTGGTGAGCTCGGATGAGAATCCCCAGTGTGTGCTCAGTCACTTCAGTTGTGTCCCTGACTCTTTGACACCCCATGGACTATAGCCTGCCAGGCTCCTCTGTCCATGGGACTCTCCAGGCAAGAATACTGGAGTGGGTTGCCATTTTCTTCTCCACGGAATCTTCCTGACCCAGGGATCGAACCCGTGTCTGCCCATGTCTCCTGCATTGTAGGCAGAATCTTTACCTATTGAGCTACCTTGGAAGCTCTCATAATCCCCAGAGGCCCTGGGAATATTGGAAGATTAAATAAAGGATTGATTTTCTGCCTGAGTAGGTGCATCCCTAGAAACCACAGAGATGTACTGTGACCTCCCTGGAGACCCCAGCAAGGTGAAGCCTAGAGATAGTTGGGCTGTTGGGGTTACATATTTGTCTTCCCTACTTGATGGCATGGCAACCCACTCCAGTATTCTTGTCTGGAGAATTCCATGGACAGAGGAGCCTGGCAGGCTATAAACCATGGGTTCTCAAAGAGTCAGACACGACTGAGCGACTAAGTACAGCACGCTTGATTGTATAGTTGTGGTGGTCATGAGCTTGTTATTCATTTTCATAATCCTCCCCTGTCCTTGAATCACCCTGACTCCATCCTAACAAGAGCCTAGTACAGCCACTGGCATATATTGTATTCACATGGTGATTATATGTGCAATGAATACTTGAATAAAGAATGCATGAATAAAACACTTTTATTCAGAAGTCTGTACACTGGCCTGCACCATCCTTCATTCTTGATCAGCTCTAACTTCTTTCTTGGGCTTTTGGGCCTATCTATCTGCCATGAGAGAATTAATGTTGCTATCATAGCGTTGTTCAGGCTGACATTTAGAATTATAGGATGGCAGAGCTGGAAGTGTCCTTATAGATGGAGTCCAAAGCTTTCCGTGAAATCTGAGCACCTTGGAACACCTGAGGCAGATTTTAGTTAACTCCCATTTATCTGAAAGATAAACAGTCAGGACATGCAAATATCTGGAATATTTTATACATTCTATGCCATATTTTTATCTGTGAGAGTAATCTTAGACTCTTTGTGGGATATCAAATCCTTTCATGTATACTATTTCATTGAATTCTCACAGTGTCTTTTTATTTTTTAAATGAAAATTTTATTTATTTATGTATTTTTGTTGGTTGCACTGGGTCTTCATTGCTGTGCGTGGATGTTTTCTAGTTGCCGTGTGTAGGCTTCTCATTGGGTGGGGCTCTTGTGGATCATGGCTCTAGGCTTCAGTAGTTGCAGTACATGGGCTCAGTACTTGTGGTGAAAGAAAAATGAAGTCGCTCAGTCGTGTCCGACTCTTTTCGACACCATGAATTGTAGTCCATCAGGCTCCTCCGTCCATGGGATTTTCCAGGAAAGAGTACTGGAGTGGGATGCCACTTCCTTCTCCAGGGAATCTTCCCAACCCAGGGATCAAACCCGGGTCTCCTGCATTGTAGGCAGAAGCTTTAAGGTCTGAGCCACCAGGGAAGTCCAAAGCTGATGCCTTGGCCGGTATCTGTGGTACATGGGCTTAATTGCTCTGCACCATGTGGATTCTTCCTGGACCAGGGATCAAACCCATGTCCCCTGCAGTGGCAGGCAGGTTCTTATCCACTGGACTACCATGGAGGTCTATCATATCTTTTTAGATAGATAATGAGATCTCCCATTTTACAAAGGTTAAGTTACTTTCCCTGAATCTTCAGCTAGCAAACAGCCACCTGAGTTCAAAGTGGTCTACTGACTTTATGTTTAGGGTGCTATGCCTCATGTGCATTCCATAAAGGACAAATAGGCAAACCCCAAGCATCTCTTGATAAGAAACATCATTTCCAGGTTTTCTCAATCTTCTATCACTTCTACAGCTCCAGCACTATGTGATAACATTCCAGATTTAAGTTGGCACTGCTGTTTCAATAATTCTCCTGAACTGTGATTGGGTCTGAACTCCGTGTTACCTCATGTCAAGAGGCTGTACTAGTTACACATTGCCACCATAACACATTTCCACACACTTAGTATTTTGGAAAACTTACAGTTCTGGAGGTCAAAAGTGCGAAATGAGTCTAACAGATCTAAAATCGAGGCATTGGTATTACTGAAAGCTCAGCTTCCCGATACACCAGTGCCGAATTGAATCTCAGAGACAGTTTTGGGTAAACTTGCCACAGTCCATGGGGTCGCAAAGAGTCGGACATAACTGAGCGACTGAACTGGAACTGAGGAAAGGATAGCTTTATGACTTTGCCAGACAAAGGGCGACACAGCAGACTCCCGCCTTGAAAAACTGTGTGTCCCAACCCAGGAGAGTTTGATGAGTTTTGTGGTTCAAGGATGGGTTTGCTGACAAGATTAGGGTGTAGGTAGGGTCTCAGGTGGTTGGTCTTCTAATCTGGGTGTGCTTCTCCTGTCCCTTTAATCTTGTTTTTAAAAAACTATTTTGTATTGGATATAGCCGATTAACAAAGTGATAATTTCAGGTGAACAGTGAAGGCACTCAGCCTCACATATACATGTATCCATTCTCTCTCATGACTCCTCGGCCACCCAGCTGGCACACGACATTGAGTAGAGTTCCATGTGCTGTACGGTAGGACCTTGATGGCTATCCGTTTTAAAGATAGCAGTGTGTACAGAACCTTCCCAAACTCCCTTTAATTTTACCTCAGGTGGTTTCTTGGCTGCTCTTCTCTTGATTAGCAACTGTTGGAATCTGCCCTTTGGAACTCAGGGAAGGTAATGGAGGCTGGAGTCTTGCCTACATGAAACAGGGGACAAAAAAACCTCTGGGAACCCCACTTGGTTTCACTGGCAAGGCTGGTTTGTTCTGGAGACTCAAAGGGGAATGCTTTCCTTTCCCTGTCTGGTTTTTGGAAGTTGTTGGCATTCCTTGACTTGTGGTCAAATCACACCAGTCTCTGCTGCCATCCTCACATTGCCTTCTCCTCTGACTCTGATTCCTCCTACACTCTTTTATAAAGATCCCTGTGGTTATGTCAGGTTTACCAGATGATCCAGGGTCATTCCCTCACCTCGAGGATTCTTAATCACACATGCACAGCCTCCTTCGCCATGGTCACAGTTTCCAAAGATTAGGTCATGACCATATTTGGGGGCCATTATTCAGTCTTCCAAAGAGGAAATTTTTCTTTTCCTAGGGTATCAGGCCCAGTGACTTTAAATATATATATATATGTATTGATTTTGCTGCACCAGGTCTTAGGTGCAGCATGCAGGATCTTTAGATGAGCATCTGAACTCTTACTTGCAGCATGTGGGATCCAGTTCCCTGACCAATGATTGAACCTGGGCCCCCTGCATTGGGACAATAGAATCTTAGCCACTGGACCACCAGGGAAGTCCCTAGGCTTAGTGACTTAAAGAGAGATTTAAAATTTTTACTTGTCAAGGAATTTATCAGAGGAGAGAATGGGAGGGTTGGAGTACAAAAGCTCATTGCATTGCCAAGAAGGGGGAAAAAGATTTTCAAGGCTTTCTCAGGGGCCTGTCCTGTCCTCACAGGTGTGTCCCCCTTAGTCTCTGAGTTCAGAGCAAAGACCGAGGTAGGCAGACTGGTGTCCATGCTATTGCTGTTTAGTTGCTAAGTCATGTCTGACTGTTTGCAACCACATGGACTGTAGCCCACCAGGCTCCTCTGTCCATGGGATTCCCTGCTGCTGCTGCTAAGTTGCTTCAGTCGTGTCTGACTCTGTGCGACCCCATCGACAGTAGCCCACCAGGCTCCCCCATCCCTGGGATTCTCCAGGCAAGAATACTGGAGTGGGTTGCCATTTCCTTCTCCAATGCATGAAAGTGAAAAGTGAAAGTGAAGTCACTCAGTCATGTCCGACTCTTCACAACCCCATGGGCTACAATAATGGATTGGGTTGCCATTTCCTTCTCCAATGTCTCTGTGTCCATGAACACAGACAAAATTCCTTAGTCCTGGCTTCTGAGCCTCTACCACCTAGAAATGAGAAGGATGCTAAAGGCCAGGGTTTGAATGTATGTTGACTAATCTTTGGTATCAGTTAGTGTTGGTGGGGAAGGTGTGGGTCCCAGCTTGAGAACCTTGGCTGTCTGTATCCTAGGATGCAAAACTGTCTGAGCTTGTCCAGGGGACCCACGGAGCTGACTCACCGGACAGGCCTCTCTGCCTCCTGCAGGACTAAAGAGCCCTGTTGGACAGGACTCTCTTACTGCCGGAGGAAAGCGTGGGAGCTTCATGCTTGAAGCACAAGAGGTTAAATGACATTGGGAGGTGGGCAGGGACCACGTCTGTCACTCAGATTAGCCGCTGCCCCAGCCCCTTGGGCTCACAGCCGAGGAAGTTAAACAGTGAGTGGAAGCTAAAAGAACTGTTTCTCTCAAATCCCCGGGAGGGCATCAAAAGTGCAGAAAAGCCTTGCTGACTTGGCAGTCCGGGGGCCTTGGGCTTGGGCAGCCTCAGGAAGTGGCATGGGGGCCCCCCAGGGCTTCCTGAACCTGAGCTGGCAGTTAATAGGGGGAGGGAGCAACAATGAAAGCACATTTTAGGATCTTCCCTCGAAGAGTGGAAGGGATGAAGAGCTTTGAAGGTGCACTGAGACTCTTGAAATTGAGACTGGCAGCCAAACCCGAGAACACATGTGATGAAATAATATTTTAAAATATTAATAGCAGGGTTTCCCTGGTGGTTCTAATAGTTAAGAAACCACCTATCAAAGTAGGAGACATGGGTCTGATCCCTGTTCCAGGAAGATCCCACATGCTGTGGAGCAGCTAAGCCGCTGTGCCACAGCCACTGAGCCCATGCCTAGAGCCTGTGTTCTGCAACAAGAAAAGCCACCTATATGAGCAGCTCACCTACTGTAACTAGAGAAAAGCCTGTGCAGCAATGAAGATGTAGCACACCCAAAAACAAATAAATGAATAAACAGACTCTTAAAAGTAAATTAATAGCGGTCTTAATTTTCCTGTTATTTTGTTACCTTACAACCCCCTCAACCTTCTCCTCTCCAAGTGAGGCATTCATTGCCATGGAGAATGGATGTAATTGCAAAAGCAGAAAAAAAGGTTTGAGTTTCAAAAGCTTAGCTTTGAGGATACTTAAGTCATGAACAATATGTTTGGACTGATACCTGGTGAGTGAGGGGTAGACATTTTAGCTCTAGCTAGCTCTAGATTCCCAGGATTTAGGTGAGGGATGGAGAAAAATAGAGGGCTTCCCTGATAGCTTAATTGGTAAAGAATCTGTCTGCAATGCAGGAGACCCTGGCTCGATTCCTGGGTTGGGAAGATCCACTGGAGAAGAGATAGGATACCCACTCCAGTATTCTTGGGCTTCCTGGTGGCTCAGCTGTTAAAGAATCTGCCTGCAATGTGGGAGACCTGGGTTTGATCCCCAGGTTGGGAAGATACCCTGGATAAGGGAAAGACTACCTACTCCTGTATTCTGGCCTGGAGGTAGAAAAATGGAGGGGAAGGAAAGAATGAGTGTGTGTTGTGACTTGGTGTCAGGGGATGGGGGCGTGTTCTCAGTCATCACTCATTTGGTGGTGAGAATACTTCCTATGCAACTGGGGAAGTCTAAGAAGAAAGACATGTTGAGCCTCCTGCCCAAAATGGCACCCTAGAGCAGAGAAGTGGGAGGGACCAGAGAAGTGGCTGCCTGGGTGATAATTTGAGGCATGTGGAGTCCCATACAATCTCTTGGTCTTATCCTGGTTCAGTGTGGTGCTGAAAAGTTAAAGGGTTAGTTGTTTAGTCATGTCCCACTCTTTTCCACCCCATGGACTGTAGCCCACCAAGATTTTCTGTGCATGGAATTCTCCAGGCAAGAATACTGGAGTGGGCTGTCACTCCCTTCTCCAGGGGGTCTTCCCCACCCAGGGATCGAACCTGTGTCTCCTGCATTGCAGAACTGTAGCCTTAGAATTGCCCCTAAGTGGAGCCTGGATGTGAGAGTTGGACTGTGAAGAAAGCTGAGCGCCGAAGAATTGATGCTTTTGAACTATGGTGTTGGAGAAGACTCTTGAGAGTCCCTTGGACTGCAAGGAGATCCAACCAGTCTATTCTAAAGGAGATCAGTCCTGGGTGTTCATTGGAAGGACTGATGCTAAAGCTGAAGCTCCTATACTTTGGCCACCTCATGCAAAGAGTTGACTCACTGGAAAAGACTCTGATGGTGGGAGGGATTGGGGGCAGGAGGAGAAGGGGACGACAGAGGATGAGATGGCTGGATGGCATCACCAACTCGATGGAGGTGAGTTTGAGTGAACTCAGGGAGTTGGTGATGGACAGGGAGGCCTGGCGTGCTGTGATTCATGGGATTGCAAAGAGTCAGACACGACTGAGTGACTGAACTGAACTGAATTAAACTGGAGCCTGGCTGCAGTTGAGAGACCTGCACCCAAACTTTCTTTTCTGTGGAGATGAGGTACAACCGAGGAATGGCTTTGATGGGTAAGTGATGTCCTTGATGGAACTGAAATGTCTCAGCAGTTGCCAACCTGAAGAGACAACATCCCCCCCCTCCACAATGATTCTATTTGAATCCTCTCCTCAGATTTACACACACCCCTAAAAAAGGGGGTAGTATCCAGATAGATTGTGATTCAGTGTATGCTCTTCTGGCATAAAGGGACTTGAAATAGAAATCAGATTAAGTTGTAGAAAAATAAAGAAAATCCCACTCTGGGCATGTCTGAGTTAGGGGACTATGCTTTGCAATTTCTGCTTTATAGCGATGCATTTGCAGGTGGCCCATGACCCTGGCTTACAACAAGGTGTCACTTTGATAAGGTAAAAGGCTATGTCTTCTATACAGGGACGTAAATTTTTCATCTGAAGCTACCGGATCACCCACTTTTCAATTGCTCCTGTATGTGAAATCACTCTTACTGAGAGTCTGGAAAAACACATCAATTTAATTTATATTTACCTAGTGTATTGCTCAGGTTTTGAGGGAGTGGTGGTGGTCAGAGCAAATTCTAAGCTATCATGATTTTTGTGAATCTGAAGAACTGGAACAGCCTTGGAATATATATGGGTCAAAGGTCATCTGTGCTATATTTGACATCCCAGAAAACTGGTTTAAGCACAGTTTGTTTTGTGAATCTTGTATAACATTTTGAACCTACCCTAAATAAGAGAATACCATGGTATGACTCCATGTTCCCATCCCGTAGCTTTAATTGTCAACATTCTGCCAGTCTCAAACTATTAAATGTTGAAACAGGCAACGCTTCATTTTAAAAGTGAGGAAATAGACTTCCCTAGTGGTCCAGTTACTGGGAGTCCTCTTGTCAATGCAGGGGACATGGGCTCAATCCCTGCTCTGAAGCCCCCGCAACCTAGAACCCATGCTCTGCAATAAGAAGAGCGATGAGAAACCCAAGCATCTCAATGAAGAGCAGCCTTCTCTTGTCCCAGCTAGAGAAAGCCCTCACACGGAAAGGAAGACCTAGCACAGGTTCAGTTCAGTTCAGTTCAGTCGCTCAGTCGTGTCTGACTCTTTGCAACCCCATGAATCACAGCACGCCAGGCCTCCCTGTCCATCACCAACTCCCGGAGTTCACTCAAACTCATGTCCATCAAGTTGGTGATGCCGTCCAGCCATCTCATTCTCTGTCACCCCCTTCTCCTCCTGCCCCCAATCCCTTCCAGCATCAGAGTCTTTTTCAGTGAGTCAACTCTTTGCATGAGGTGGCCAAGGTATTGGAGTTTCAGCTTTAGCATCAGTCCTTCCAGTGAACACCCAGGACTGATCTGCTTTAGAATGGACTAGTTGGATCTCCTTGCAGTCCAAGGGACTCTCAAGAGTCTTCTCCAGCACCACAGTTCAAAAGCATCAATTCTTTGGCGATCAGCTTTCTTCACAGTTCAACTCTCACATCCATACATGACCACGGGAAAAACCATAGCCTTGACTACATGGACCTTGGTTGGCAAAGTAATGTCTCTGCTTTTTAATATGCTGTCTAGGTTGGTCATAACTTTCCTTCCAAGGAGTAAGCGTCACAAATAAAAATAAATAAATAAGTGCTAGGAAATGCTGGGCTGAGGGCACATCAGTGATCTGCCTAGTTCTCTGAAGTGTTTGGTGCACTAATCAATAGTCAATATTTGATCATCGTAACATTCCACAACCCAGACTTTCTGGATAAGCAGGAGGTCATCTTATAATGATGATTTAGCCTGACTCCCCGATAGCATAGTCTTGTGTCTCCTGACCAAGAGAGATTATGCTGTATTTCTTAAAGAAAGCATTTTCAGTTAATTAGTGTACCTTCCAGTCTGATGAGATTATGCTATGTCGCTGTTTTTTTGGTCAGGTATTTTGATCTCTGTTGCAATCACCAGGCCATGTAACAGCATGCTAATGCTAACAGGAAGCTTTCTCTTCTGGGTACAAATAATCATATTTCTACCTGCATCTGAATACATCTCTTCAATATTTAAATGGCACTCATGTTTCATTAGCATTTCACTTGTTTTAAACTGCATTCCTGTTTCCATTAGAGGTAAGAGTGAGAGAGGAACAAGATTTTATGGGAGAAGTTGTGTGTGTGTGCTTAGTCATATGTGATGCTTTGTGACCCCATGCACTGTAGCCCGCCAGGTTACTCTACCCATGGAATTTTCCAGACAAGAATACTGGAGTGGGTTGTCCTTCCCTTCTCCAAGGGATCTTCTTGACCCAGGGATCAAATCTGGGTCTCCTGCATTGCAGGCAGATTCTTTTCTGTCTGAACCACCAGGGGAACCCCACGGAAGAAGGTAGGTTGTATTGAATCTGTGTCCTTCTACTGCAACTGGAAAAACAAGACAACCATCTCAATATAAACTTTGAAGAGAAGATTTTGCTGCGTGAAACCAACTCATCATCTGAAATGAAGTTTGAGGTCTTTCTTACTGGTGACCCCAACAGTCATAATTCTTAATCTCTTGCTTAGAGAATATTTTAAAAACACATCACAAATTGGGGAAGAGAGTATAGAGAATCATTCAAATCTGAGGCTAAATTCCAGCTACTGAACTGCCTGGCTGTGTGATCTTGGGCAAGAGGCCTAATTCTCTATCCTGAGCTATAAAAATGGGGATAATAGAGATGTTGTTGTGATGATTAAATGAGATGATGTGTGTGAAGTGCTCAGCGCACAGAGTACTTGGCATGTAGACGGCTTACTAAAGGTCGTTGTTTTTGTTATCACTGTCATTTGGCAGGTTTGTGAAATGGAGGTAACTCTAAGGTAGAAAAATCCTTTGAAGAAAAGAAAGGCATAGAACCTGGGCTGAATCTAAACCTACTCGCTACTGAGTGATTGAGATATCCAATATCCACACCAGAGTGGGTAACACGGCAATACAACTTTCTGTGATGAAATTTCTTGTTTCAGCCAGAGGGTGGGGAAAAAAATAGAATGAACTTGTGTTTGCTATTTTATTGCATCCAGTGAAACACACATTTGTTGAGCACAAAGGAGGAACAGGTGGTGTGGTTGAGAGAGGAAAGTGCAGAAGTCAGATGGGCAAGGATTGGTTTGAATCCTAGCCTTCCCTCTTCCCAGCTCTCATGGGGTCTTGACAACTGGATTTGTGAAACACAAATGCTCAGTGGCATTGACAAAGCCAGGACTAAGGGTGACTGAGTGGCATGCCTCCAGGACAGGGCAAACCTATCCAGTGCTGGTGTGCTTACCAGACTCACTGCTTATTAGCCTCATAGCCTGGACCGGGTGTGACTGATTTTCACCATTTCCTTGGTGTCTTAGTTGGATCAGGCTACTATAAGAAAATGTCATAGACCAAGTGGCTTAAACAACAGAAATTTATTTCTCAGAGTGCTGGAGGCTGAGAAGTCCCAAATCAATGTGCCAGCAGATCTCAGCTTCTGTGAGAACTCTGCTCCAGGCTTGCACAGTAGCCTTCTTCCTGTAACACCCTCATCTACAAGAGACAGAAAGCGAGATGTGAGGTGGAGGGTATATGCATTTAAAACACGTCAGACTTACCAATCTTTACCTGCTCACTGACAGGGAACAAGAATGCCAGGCGCCTCAGTCAGTACTATATGCTGTCAAGCTCTCAAGTTTTTGCGAATGTGATGAGGATGGAAAAAGATAGCTCATATGGCTTTGATTTGCATTTCTCTAATTACTAGTAAGGTTGAACATCTTTTCATCTGTTTATTGGATTTTCTTGCTTTTCTTCTATGAATTGCTTGTTTACATCTTGAGCTTATTTCTCTGCTGGGAAATTTGTCTTTCACAGCAATTTGTAGAAGCTCTTTATATGTTCTAGATACAAATCCATTGTTTGTTACACATGTTGCAAATGTCCCTATTTGTCAGCTGTCTTTTTAACTTAGTTGATGGTTTCTTCCGTTGCTCAGGAGTTATGATTTTTTGTGTGATCAAATCTGTCAGCTGTCTTTTTGTCAGCTGGGGAATTCCTGGGCCTGACTTCTGGAATGCTGGAATGTTAGAACTAAGGTATCCTCAAGTCAGAGTCTGGATAGTTCCTTGAACTGAGAGTCTGTGTTTTATTTTTGATTCTTCCCATCAATGGTGGTGTGATTTGCTTGGAAAAAAAAAGGTTACACACACACTCAACCAAAACTTGGGGCACTAATCTTTGCTCTGCTACTGCTGCTAAGTCACTTCAGTCATGTCCAACTCTGTGCGACCCCATAGACGGCAGCCCACCAGGCTCCCCCATCCCTGGGATTCTCCAGGCAAGAATACTGGAGTGGGTTGCCATTTCCTTCTCCAATGCATGAAAGCGAAAAGTGAAAGTGAAGTCACTCAGTCGTGTCCAACTCCTCGTGACCCCATGAACTGCAGCCCACCAGGCTCCTCCGTCCATGGGATTTTCTAGGCAAGAGTACTGGAGTGGGGTGCCATCGCCTTCTCCGAATGTCAGTTCAAAAACAGAAACAAAACAAGACCAGACAAATCCCAGAGTATTCTAGTCTCATAGCAGACAGTTTCATTAAATACACATACATACACACAGAATTCTCTGTGAATATAAAATCTGTAATAAGAATGAAAGGCCAGTGTGTATGCTGTGTGTTTATGTAGATACCTGGTTCTTAAAAAGCAAGCACTTAGGACTTCCCTGGTGGTCCAGTGGTTAAGAATCTGCCTTGTAATGCAGGGGACATGGGTAGATTCCATATGCTGCAGAGCTACTGAGCCCCCAAGCCATAACTAGAGAGAGTCTGCATACTGGAACAAAAGATCTGCGTGATGCAACAAAGATCCTGTACAACAAAGATGTGACTCAGCCAAATAAATTTTAAAAATCTTTTTCTTTTTTTAAAAAAAGAAGGCAAGCACTTAAAATGTACTGTGTATTCTATTGTAATCAATGAACAATAGTTTAAAAACTGTCAATCTATGAATAGGATGATATTTTTGATATTTCTTAAATTATAAGGCATTAAATTGTAGTTCAGTGATAATAGACAACTCTGTAAAAGGTCAAAGAGCTAGCTGGTAAGTGGCAAAACCAGACTTGAAACCCAGGTGTTCTGACACCAAGCATAGCACCAAGCATATTCTGGACTGCTGTTCATATAGAGTCAAGGGAGTGGCGGTGGTGGTATCTATTTGGGTGCATTTTTTGGTCTCTATATCTTAGATGTGGTGTGTGTATCTGTGTATCTCTGTGTTTGTCTAGATACATGCATCTGTGTGTGTCTGTGTGGAGAGAGAGAGAGAGATTTATTTATTCTAAGGAACAGACTCTTGTGATTGTGGAAGCTGGCAAGCCTAAAATCTGGAGGGAATGCTGTAGTCTGGAGACCCAGGGAAGAGCTGATGCTGCAGCTCAAGTCCAAGGGCTGTCTGCTGGCAGAATGCTATCTTCCTCAGGGGAGGCTGGGCTCTTTTCTCTAAAGGACTGATTGGATGATGCCCACTCACATTAAGAAGAGTCCTCTGCTTAATTCAGTGTCTACTGATTTAAATGTTCATCTCATCCAAGAAAGTACCTTCACAGAAATATCCAGAATATTGACCAAATATCTGGTTACCATGGCCTAGTTAGGTTGACACATGCACTTAACCATCGCAGAGAAGGAACTGTGTTTTATCAAGTGCATTTTGGCATAGATTGTATGATTTTTCTCCTCTGTTACTATAGGTAATTTTTTCAATGGGTTTTTTTAATATTAGACTTTCCTTGTATTCCTAAGGGAACTCATACCAGTTTTCACTCATTTTATTTCCAATACTTTAAAAGATTCAAAATCACAAGTTTTGGCATGGATATTGGAACATGAATATAAAGTGGTAAAGTCTTTTTAGAGAATAATTTGACAGGATCCATAAAAAAATTTTAAGTACATCTCTTATGACCTATGAGTTCTAATTTGTTTACCTTGTATCCCTGAAAATACCTTTGCAAGGTTGATGGGCAAGGTGATGGGCAAGGTTGTTTACTATTGTGTTGTATGTGGAGTGAAAAATTGGAAACAATCAAAATATTATTAGGAAGGGGATAAATGAATAATGAAACATCTGAGGACTGGCAGAGTCAAAAGAATATTTTTTAAAAAATATTTATTTATTTATTTTTGGCTGCGCTGGGTACAGGCGGGCTTTCTCTACTTTTGGCGAGTGGGGGTTACTCTTTACTTGCAGTGTGTGGGCTTCTCATTGAGGTGGCGTCTCTTGTTGCAGAGCATGGGCTCTAGGGCTTGCAGGTTTCAGTAACTGTGGTGCATGGGCTTAGTCACTCTGTAGTATGTGGAATATTCCCAGACCAGGAATTTAACCCATGTGTATCCCATGCTTTGGCAGGCAGACTCCCAACCTCTAGACCACCAGGGAAGCCAAAAAGAATATGTTAAATCTATGTATATACATATCACCTGCTTACAATCTTCTGCCATTGATAATTTAAAATGAAAGCAAATTTCAGAAGTTAGCGTGAAATAATATCACTTACATTTTTTTAAAGTCCAAATTTCCATATGCCCATTATGATATAAATGCAAATAAAATAATTTAAATGATTTGTATAACACAGAAGAATTGTCACCTCTGGAGGGGTATTGTTAGGGAGGACTGCTATTTATCTGTATCGTTTGTATCTTTTACAATGAGTAAGGACTCATACATTACTTGCATAATTTCAGTTTAATATTAAAAGGTAAAAATTTACAAATTACACTTTCATGTCAAATATTAGAATTTAGTTTTGAACTTTGACATGTCAACTTGGTATATTAAAAGACACATTACAAAGTAATTGATGTAATGTTTCAAATTTGTATCAGAAAATTAAATACTGAATTCTTATATTATTTTAAGGTATAAATGCAATGTCTAGTCGCTGGACAAACAGGAAATGTATTCTATATCTGATAATGGAGCGTCATAAGAATTTTCTCCTAGTTTGGATAGCACAAGTAGAAATGAGGCCCAATTTTAGCTCACATGTTACTAATTTGAAAAGCAAAGATAGATTACTCTTTCACAAAATATTAGCTATGTTACAAAACCATCCACAATAGGCTGGGCATTGTGCCTCAATATTTCACAGTAATAACCAAGGGTCTCAAGAGAGAGTAATAATAGGATTTAAGGAACATAGTTTCATATAAAAAAACTAACCAACAAGTGGAAATATTCCTTTAAAACTTTATTAAAGAAACTAAAATGTCTTTTAGATAATAAAAAATTGAAAATTATCTTCTGATACTTTTATTGCACTGATCAATAACATATATAGCTTTCATGAGGTTTTTTTTTTGTTTTTGAGAGAAAATGTAGCATATAAAAATAAAATAATCTCACATTTATTTTTATTCTTATGTATGACTTTAAGTTTATTTTTAATAGAATAATGAGAAAACAAACAACAGCCTTGCCTTGATGTTTAGATGTCGAGGGCAACTTTCTCAGGAGAATAATCTGTTCCCAGTCAGCTAGATCCCTGGACTGTTGTCAGTGACATGGATCCAACGTCGTTCTCCCTTGAGAAGGACAGTGAGTTCCCCTTACATTTATATGGCACTGAACGTGTGCCTCCCCCTCCACCCTCCATGCCCCCATCCTCCACCCCCACCTCCCCACCCCTGCATTTGTCCACCCTACCTGATTCTCTCAGACCAGACTTCTCTTCATAACCTCACATTTTACGCCTCTTTGTTTACATACCTAAGTCAGAGTCAGCTATGTGATAACTTGTGCAGTCGCTCAGGTTATCACACTCAGGAGAGCCCCACGATGGTTTGATGCTCTGCTGTCAGTCACTGTCTTGAATGAAATAATGTCATTTATGGCAACATGGATGGACCTAGAGAGTATCATACTAAGGGAAGTAAGCCAGAGAAAGACAAACGTCGTATGATATTACTTACATGTGGAATCTAAAACAAAACGGATACAAATGGACTTACATACAAAACAGAAATGGATTCATAGACATAGTATAAAAATGTGGTTATCAAAAGGCAAAAGGAGGGAAGGATAAATTAGGAATTTGGAATTAATCTATATATACTACTATATAAAAAAAAAAATAGGACTTACTGTATAGCTGCTGCTGCTGTTAGTTGCTTCAGTCGTGTCCGACTCTGTGCAACCCCATAGACGGACGGCAGCCCACCAGGCTCCCCCATCCCTGGGATTCTCCAGGCAAGAACACTGGAGTGGGTTGCCATTTCCTTCTCTAATGCATGAAAGTGAAAAGTGAAAGTGAAGTGGCTCAGTCCTGTCCAACTCTTAGTGACCCCATGGACTGCAGCCCACCAGGCTCCTCCGTCCATGAGATTTTCCAGGCAAGAGTGCTGTATAGCACAGGGAACTATACTCAATATTTTGTAATAACCTGTAAGGGAAAACTATCTGAAAAAGAATATATGACTGAATCATTTTGCTGTTCACTTGAAACTGACACAACATTGTAAATCAACTATACTTCAATTTTTTTAAAAAAGTGAGTTGTAGAACAACAACAACAAAACTGTTTGGTAATTGTGCCTTTGATCTTGGGTTTTGCAAGTGAAGCCTGATGGAACAGTGGAATTCACACGTGAGCAGATGAGACGCTTACTGTGTGAGTGTCTCTGTTGTCTCATTCACCTGTAGTGTTCAAGGAGTTCTCTAGCACAGAACTCTAGGGGGCTCACTAGGCATGAAGGTTCCAGAGGAGCAAGTACAAGGTAAGAGTGTTACCTCTGCAACTAAGCGGGGATGCTGAGAGCTTGGAGAAGCCATACTTGCTGCTCTAACCAGAAGAAGGCAAAGGTGTCCTAAGAAATAAGGAGACAAAGAAATCCTATCTTACCCATGTAATTTCCTTGTATCAGCCAAACATTTGAGATAAAAAATGATGACCTGAGGGGGGGAAAAAAAAAAAAAGGCAAGACAGGGCAATGTATAGTTTACCTTTAGTCCTTTCTTCCTTATGGGCAGAAAGGTGGGTGGGGCGAGAGGGTGCCATGCCCCAAGAACTTTGTGTGCTACAGTTTTATAATCAAAGGAAAAGTGAGGAGGGGAAAGGCCACTTTCTTCCTCATTCTTCAGTAGGCATCAACCCTCCTTCATTAGCCCCTCCTCCACGTCAGGTGGAGTTTTCTTGTCCCTCCACAATCAAGCCAGGACTGTCATTATGTGCTTGGTTGCTAAGTTGTGTTCAACTCTTTGCCACCCCATGGACTGTCGCCCGCCAGGCTCCTCTGTCCTTGGGATTTCCCAGGCAAGAGTACTGGAGTGGCTTGCCATTTCTTTCTCTAGGGAATCTTCCTGACCCAGGGATTGAACCTGTATCTCCCACACTGGCAGGCAGATTCTTAAGCCACCTGGGAAGCTATGGTTATTCTAAATTCACTTTACAATTAATAGCATAAATTATTCTCAAAAACCCTATGTAAAAGGAAAAGTTTACCAACCATGGGAAGTTGAAAATTAAATATTACTCAAAAGTTTATATTAAAAAAAATATGGTGTCATGATGAGAGTTTAGTTTGGTGCAGTTTTCCAGCTGTTGATAAATCTTTGATTCTTTATAGGAAGGATGATGATGAGATTGTTTATAAACTGACTCCAAACATTTTCCCTTTGACTTAACGATTTCAAATAATCTCATCTCTTGTTTGACAACTTTGAGGAAGTGTTTTTGAAAAGCTTTTTCTTCCTCAGGAACCACAATCATTTCATGGACGGCAAGCCATAGCTTTGTTTCAAAGAGCATTGCCAGCTTGCATTTGATTCTTTCAATTTCCTCATGTGTAGATGGAGTATCTGATGTAGAGCTTCCTGCATCAATTTCAATTGTCATATTTATGTTCCACTTTTTCAAAAAGCCTTTGAGCAAGAGTAAGAAATATTCGTTGCAATAGAAAGTTGACTTCATTGATGTCACTTTCATTTTCCTCTTGAGGATTTCCGAGGCATAGATGAATGGTTTCTAAGTGAATGCAGTTTTGTTAGATTTGAAATTTTAGGGCAGCAAATAAATTTCTGGGTATATCTCAAGGTGTGAAAAAAAAATCAAATTTCAGAATTTAAAAGTATGGACACATATATAAAGTGTTGCTCCAGTAAAAACGTAAATATTTCAATACTTAATGAAAAGCTTGCACTGCAATTATTTACATAGAGGACAAAAAGATCACAAGATGCTGGCTCGCACACAAACACATCTGAGAATTTAGCAAAATTCTTGTCCATTTCACAATCATTTCATGATGACGTAAGCCCAGTGTGACATGTGGAAAGAAAGTATTTCTTCTCCTGAGAGCAGAAAAGTTCCCCTGATACCTGGCCACAAGAAAGCTGATCAGAGCATCAGAAAGTTTGAAAACTCCAAAGTAGCCAAATTTAGATTTGGGCACGTGCTGAAACTCATGGCTGCACACTCTGGTTTTGGGGGGCAGCTGTGGGGTATAGTTTTGTGTGTAAAATACATTGACCCCCTCAGGGTCCCTGAGCCAGCTGAGAAACTGTCCCACCCCCAGCACAGCTACATTCAGATTTGAGTCCTCAGAATACTCAGTAATTCTCACAGCACGGCTCTATGCAGTTGAGGAAGCAAACAGAGTAAGTTTGGGGGCAGCAAAGTGGGCAATTGAGACTGAGCAAAGTGAATCAGGGTTTTGTAAGGAGCTTCCAACAGAGCCTGAATCTGTTGCTCTGCTCCATAAACCAAATGTGAAGTTTTAAGTGAAAATCGTCTGCAGTTCCCCAGGTTCCTTTCTCTTTATTTAGATTCCCCAAGTGCAGAGGCCTCACGGCTCTACCTTGGCCTAATTTTCAGTGGCCACCTGCCCAGAGTGGGACAGGTTCAGGATTTCCTCCTTCCAGATAGTCAAATCATCCAGGTTCATTTCTGGCAGTTAGGGAGGCTAGAGAGGCTGCTTTTAGGGAGAGGAAGATCAGGGCTAAGAGGCCTGGCCATTCTCCATGACCTGTTTCCCCTGGGAGGATAGAGCCCATCCAGATGTGTACACTTCCCTGGAACCATCGCATGCTTCCTGGAGGTTGAACCTGGGTCTGCTTGCCCATGAGCAGTAAAACCCCAATCTACAGACACTAGGTTGTGACGAAGGAAAGTGCAGCATTTATTGCAGGTGCCAAGCAGGGAGTCCAGGCAGCTAATGCTTAAAAGGCCCGAGTATTCAGGGAAAGCTTTCTAAACACAGGGTGAGGGAGAGGGTTGCAGGGTGCATATCAGCCCATGGACATTCTTCTGATTGGTTAGTGGTAAGGTAACTTGGAGTCAACATCATCAGATTTAGACATGATCTGTTTTGCAGATACTGAAATCCCCATCAGGTGGAAGAAGTTAACAATATGCTGCCCACAAGCCTGCAGACCCCAGGCTGTCTGGAACCAGAAGGTTGATGATGCTGACTCCTAATGACCTCACCACGAACCAATCAGAAAAATGTCCATGGGCCAGTTTGCACCCTGCATCCCTCTCCCTCACGTCTCAGGATATTATCTGGGCTTTTCCAGGTGCTCAGTGGTAAAGAATCCGCCTGCCAATGCAGAAGCTGCAGGAGGTGCAGATGAGATCCCTGAGTCAGGAAGATCCCCTGGAGAAGGAAATGGCAACCTACTCCAGTATTTTGGCTGGGTTAATCCCGTGGACAGAGGAATCTGGTGGGCCACAGTCCACAGGGTCCCAAAGAGTCAGACATGACTGAGGGACTGAACACGCATGCAGGATATTATCTACAGCCCTTGAAGAGGAATTAGAAGTCCTTGACTTAGTTTAATGGCTAAACTATTATTATTTTGTTTGACTGTTTTCCTTTGTTTCTGCGTTTTCTCACTTTGATTAAATTATTCTTCGGAACTCAGAGAAGGCCTGGGACACTGGGTTTTTCTATAAACAAGAGGTAGGCAGAGGACATTGGAAGGGGGAGGGATAGGAGGTTCCTGTCCTGGGAAGGCCCTACAGGGTACAGCTTGATGACAGCTGTGCCTTTCACTGTACATGACTCTCTAGATTGAATTCTTGACATCTTATGAATCTAAAACCACAGTATGTAATAAATTGATAAAAAAAGATTGGAACCCATTTGAAATGTAGTTTAATGAACATCGGTGTGCCTTCATATATCAGACATTATCTTAGAAGCTGGGATATAAAGGCAAAATAAAAATTCAAGCATTCAAAAAAGTCATACTACAGAATGCAATTATTCACATAGCAATGAATGAAGACACAGGCATGGCTAAGACACTTTAAAACACAGAGGAGATGAGGCAAGGCTTTAGGATTCAGCAAGGGAGGTGACCTGAGCTGAGTATTGAGAGGCAAGCAGACTTCATCAGGCATGAATAGGGAAAAGTCATCTACATAGAGGAATTGATATGAACGCAGGTAGGAAGCAAGAAAAACCATGACTGTGTTTCAAAAGCGCCATGTGACTGGATGTACGATTTGAGCATGAAAGGAATAACTTGAAATAAAAGTTGGTAAGTGGGGCCGAAACTCAGCTGCAACAATGTCTGTGTCAATTTCTATCAAAATGAACGGAAGCAAGATCTCACAGATTTCAAGCAGGGGAGTGCAGTCACACTGCATGTTTCAGAGAGTTCACTTAGGTGGCAGCAAAAGAGGAATGAAG
This sequence comes from Moschus berezovskii, assembly GCF_049115385.1. Classification (NCBI taxonomy): domain Eukaryota; kingdom Metazoa; phylum Chordata; class Mammalia; order Artiodactyla; family Moschidae; genus Moschus; species Moschus berezovskii. Next base: position 49,255,813 of record NC_142466.1, on the reverse strand, counting down.
GCAGAGAAGATAGTTAAGGGCACCGAAAGGAAGAAAGAGCTGGGGCAGTAGGCTTCAGCAAGAACAATATTGAAGAAAGTTATTTTTTCTTTTTAAAGATGGAGGCGATTTTAGTGTTGTAGGTTGCAGGTCAGTTGCCATTGGAGATGGAGAGATTGTCAAGATAGGAGAGAGCAGAGATAATTGATGCGACAAGCTTTTTACCCAACCTTGCCTTAAGTGAGTTACTTGTAAGTAACTTCAGGCAATGTGTCATATCAGTTCTTTCGAAAAAGAACACAAAATATTTAATGCCATTGTATATAGTACAAGAATATGTTGAAAGAAGAGCCGAATAGAGAAGTGTCTTCATCTCAGGGTAGATGGAATGACATGGACTAAAATAGTCTATCCTGAAAATGTAAAATGATGAATTAAACAAGATCATATCAAAGGATAGTCAAGTTTCCAGTCAATCAAGTGATGTGAAGGGCAGTGACGTGAGAGGGGCTGCAGTGGAGAAAGGAGAGACCGTGAACATCAGACGGATGGCACTCAGAAATCAACGACAGTCAGAGGAGAAGATCAACATGCACAGGAGATGCCGGTATTTGCCAAAGGGAGAGCAATGACTTGGGGGGTCTGAACCAACACACAAATCCTGCTTCTACCCTATCTCCCCACCCCCCTCACCTAAGGTGAATGCTGTGACAAATATACCAGCCGCAGCTATCAGAGCAAGAGGCCAGAAGCGTCTGGAGCCTTTGGAAATGGTTTTGCAGCATTTCTGGGTCTCTCAGGTCACCCTTTGGTAAACTGGCTGTCTACCTTTTTACCCCAGCTGAGCCTCACAAGGTAATAAGAGTGCTGTCCACAGATCACCTGACCCTGAGGTCCTCGGATCCATCGTGCCTCCTTTCCCTCCGTCCCTCCTGCCTCCTACACAGTGACTCAACAGAGTGCTGTGCTGCATGGGTCAAGGAGTGTTTACCTCTCCCAAGGGACAGATGAGGCTGTGATGGATCCAGCTGTCCTTACACCTATCAGACTCTTCCATAAAGAGTACTCGGAGCCTGGCTCAGTGCATCTCCAGTTCTAAGGTACCTAAGACTCACCCAGGAGTCTTGCTGCAAAGGCAGGTTCTGATTGAGCAGGTGTGCAGCGAGGAGCCGAGATTCCCGACTGCTAATGAGGGCCCAGGTGTGGCGCATGAACCACAGTTCACATAGTGGCCTAGGCACGGTTCCTCAGACTCCTCGGCTGCTCGCAGTGCCTGCTTAGAGACGCGGAAAGGTCCCCTCTCCCTCACTGCCAGCCCGGTGTCTCCACAGTCAGTCAGTTCAGTCGCTCAGTCGTGTCCGACTCTTTGCGACCCCATGGACTGCAGCACGCCAGGCTTCTCAGTCCATCACCAACTCCCGGAGTTCATTCAAACTCATGTCCTTTGAGTCGGTGATGCCATCCAGCCATCTCATCCTCTTATCCCCTTCTCCTCCTGCCCTCAATCTTTCCCAGCATCAGGGTCTTTTCCAGTGAGTCAGTTCTTCGCATCAGGTGGTCAAAATATTGGTGCTTCAGCTTCAGCCCTTCCAATGAATATTCAGGACTGATTTCCTTTAGGGTTGACTGGCTGGATCTCCTTGCAGTCCAAGGGACTCTCAAGAGTCTTCTCAAACACCACGGTTCTAAAGCATCAGTTCTTCGGCCCTCAGCTTTTTAACTCTCACATCCATACATGACTACTGGAAAAATCATAGCTTTGACTAGATGGACCTTTGTTGGCAAAGTAATGTCTCTGCTTTTTAATATGTTGTCTAGGTTGGTCATAGCTTTTCTTCCAAGGAGGTCTCCGCAGAGGTGTCCTTTACTCTGTTTGGTGCCATGGTGGGCCCGGCCTACGTTTTTGTGACCACCAACGAAGAGGCCCGGGCTTGAAGAAATTTGTTAGTATAATTTCTCCTTCTTTCTTAACAGCCCAGAAAAGACAGGACTGGTGCTCGTGGGATTCACCCACTTAGTAGAGTAGAATAGACGAGCCCACAGAGAAATCAGATTTCCAAATGACTTTTGCTTATGACCTGATTTTCGTCTTTGCAAAGAGCTCAGGAAATGAGTTGCTTTCCCCATCTAGCTCCTTACCTCCTTGCTGAACTTGGTTTACGGGGAAAAAAAAACTTGAGGATTTGGGCAAGGTATACTTGACTAGCAAGAGGGATTATGGCAAAGGTTTTCTAGAATGTTTATATTTAGATTCTGCACAAGGGAAGTTCTTTTTGTCACCCGAATGTGTCACTTTAATTTGATAAACAGCGAGGGTGGAGAGACTGGCATTGAGAAAGCTTAAAACACTGCGTGTTGCTTCATTTAGTTCTGTTACAGTGGATTCTTAAGTTTTATTTTCAGTTCTGTTGGTGTTGATTTTGTTCAGTTCAACAAACATGCATCGAGTGTCTGTTGATGAGATCAGACACTGTGCTGGGTGCTAAGCACACTGAGGTGAGTGAGGAGGAGCTGCTGACCTTGGGGAGCTCTTAGTACTCTGGGGGACACAAGCAGAGAGAGAGGCGATCTCTGCAGCATTGTGGTGCAAGGAGGTAAGGGAACGGTGTGTGGCGTGCAGGTGAGATCTCTTTAACCAGCCTGGAGGTGGAAGGGATGGAGCCAGGGAGGCTGCTTTGAATAGATGACACCTGGCCTGAATCTAGAGGATTCAGTAGGAATTCAGCAGATGAAGAAGTTTTAGAATTATGAGTTGTTAAATACTATTTCCTTGATTATTTCTGGTTCTTATCTTTTGGGCATACAATACAATAGCATGTCCTTATCCTCTTGAATTTAAGTGAGGCTGATGGACAGTTGTGCTTAAGCCATAGAGATGTGAGGGGAAGTGATGCGTGTCTCTGCTAGGTAGAAGCTTTAGCTGTCAGTAGTGATTGACCATTTTCCCATCTCCCTACTGCAGAAACTGTGGAAACAATGTTAAGATAAAGCTGTCATCAGTCTAGACTCTTAAGTGATGACAATGAGCAGAAACATGTTGTTTAAAGCCATGAAATTTCAGAGTAGATGATATGGCAGCAGAAGATTCATCTGTTCTGGAACTTCCCTCGTGGTCCAGTGGTTAAGACTTTGCCTTCCAGTTCAGGGGGTGTGGGTTTGATTCCTGGTGGGAGGGCTAAGATCCCACTTGCTCACAACCAAAAGCCCAAAACATAAAACAGAAGCAATATTGTAACAAATTCAATAAAGACTTAAAAAATGGTCAATATAAACAAAGATCTGAAAAAAGAAAAAAAGGTTGGTCTATCCTGAATAATGCAAAAGGGCACCCTGGAAAGGGGATTTTACTTGCAAAGGCTCAAAGACATGCAGTGTCTTTTGTATGAAAAGTACACATGATTAATAGTACCTGAATATGTAATACATCCCAAAGTAAGTGGGGATTGCAGTGGTGTTTAACATGTCTTGGATCTCGGAATAATAAAGACTCATGTGATTGAAGTAAACTGTTGGCCAGATGAGCTATGAGTTTCTTTTCTAACTGAAGACTTTGATTTTACACAGTTGAATGCAGTTCATGGGTTTTCTCCAGGAACCACTTTCCCCAAATTCTTGCTGCTGCTGCTACTAAGTCACTTCAGTCGTGTCCGACTCTGTGTGACCCCATAGATGGAAGCCCACCAGGCTCCCCCATCCCTGGGATTCTCCAGGCAAGAACACTGGAGTGGGTTGCCATTTCCTTCTCCAATGTGTGAAAGTGAAAAGTGAAAGTGAAGTCGCTCAGTCGTGTCCGACCCTTAGCGACCCCATGGACTGCAGCCCACCAGGCTCCTCCATCCATGGGATTCTCCAAGCAAGAGTACTGGAGTGGCTTGCCAAATTCTTAGGCATGGTTAAATACCCTCTTCTGGAAAGCTTTGGCATTTTTAAAAACTCATAGTACTAAACATTGTGCAGAGTTTGTGTTATCGTCACTAGACAAAGTTCCTTGATGGCAGAAAACATTTCTGTTTTCCCAAGATACTGTACAGTGCATCGGAGTGTAATAAATGTTGAATAAATGAAAACACAAAGCTTCTTTGTGTGTGTATCTTAGGCACTTCTTGAGACTGTTTGGTCTCACCTGTCTCCCAGTCCATAGGCTACATAGCTCCACCTAAGCCATCGCTATGGCCAGTTGACTCACTGTGAGACCATTTGACTCTGCTCCCTGCAGACAACCAACCACAGAGCCTTTTGCTCTTCCTGCCACTTCCAGAGGCACAAGTACATACTGTAGTTTCCCAAGCATCTGCTGAAAAGGCAAAGCCAACCCTAAGAAATCTTTGGGCAAATGTTTACCAGTGGTAGATGCAAAGGAGCCAGCAGATCAATTCTTTCCCTCCCTACCACGGGCTGTAGCAAAGAATAGCCCGTATGGAGGTGTCCCACACGTAAAACCACTGGGTGACAACTCATTGTGAACCAGTGTCCAGGTGGTAGCACATTATACTTTTCACTGCTTTCTATCCTCTGTGCCTAACTCTGTTTTTTCTTATGCTCACTGTCTTGGGCTCAGAAAACATATTAGCACATCATCTTTGGCGTAAGTTGAAATTGATGACTGTGGGATCTGAGAACTGTGGGATGGATCCAGGAGAATGAGCACACATTGTGGGGATCTTTAAGGTTCATATTGCTTGCTTGCTTGCTAAGTCACTTCAGTCGTGTCCGACTCTGTGTGACCCCATAGACAGCAGCCCACCAGGCTCCCCCATCCCTGGGATTCTCCAGGCAAGAACACTGGAGTGGGTTGCCATTTCCTTCTCCAAACATGAAAGTGAAGTCCCTCAGTCGTGTCCGACCTTCAGCGACTCCATGGACTGCAGCCCTCTAGGCTCCTCCATCCATGGCATTCTCCAGGCAAGAGTACTGGAGTGGGGTGCCATTGCCTTCTCCAAGGTTCATATTAGTGTGAATCAAAAAAACATCAGCTGCAGGTAAAGCTACCAACTTAGCTGGCACCATCCTTAGGGAGACCACCCAGACACCTGGTGGCAGCCAGACTTATTTTGGGTTCCTTCCTCTCAGAAAAAGACCATGATTGACTTAGTGGAACTGACATTTGCTGCAGATGTGGATTTGTGCATTATATACTGTAATCATTGCCTCAGACTATACATAGTTTATTGCAGATCAGCCCTCTTTCCTTATTCATCCAGCTGGAAATACAGGGTTTCTCTTAGAGTTGTGGCCACCATCACTATTTCACCTGGGGAGAAATGAAGAGGAAAAGAAAAAAAATTGCAAAAATCACCTTCATACTGTTTTGACAACAAGAACTTTAAATTTATTTTTTATTTTTAACTTTATTTTCAATCGGAGGATAATTGCTTTACAGTGTTGTGTTGCTTTCTGCCATATAGCAACATGAATCAGCCGTGAGTATACATATGCCCCCTCCCTCTTGAACCTCCCTCCCACGCCACCCTTCTAGGTTGTCACAGAGCACTGGATTGAGCTCCCTTTGGTATACAGCAACTGTTCATTAGCTATCTGTTTTACATATGGTAATATATATGTTTCAATGCTACTCTCTCAATTCCTCCTACTCTCTCCTTCCTCTGCTGGGTCCACAGGTTTGTTCTCTATGTCTGCGTCTCTATTGCCGCCCTGCAGATAGGTTCACGAGTACCTTTTTTTTTTCTAGATTCCATATATATGGATTAATATATGATATTTATATTTCTCTTTCTGACTGACTTCACTCTGTATAAAGGCTCCAAGTTCATCTACCTCACTAGAACTGACTCAGATGCATTCCTTTTTCATGGCTCTTATTCCACTGTGTGTGTGTGTGTGTGTGTGTGTGTGTATAGTGGCTGTATCAATTTACATTCCCACCAACAGTGTAAGAGGGTTCCCTTTTTTCCAACCCTTCTCCAGCATTTATTGTTTGTAGATTTTTTGGTGATGGCCATTCTGACCAGTGTTAGGTGATACCTGATTGTGGTTCTGATTTGCATTTCTCTAATAATGATCGATGTTGAGCATCTTTTCGTGCGTTTGTTGGCCATCTGTATGTCTTCTTTGGAGAAATGTCTGCTTAGGCCATCCACCCATTTTTTGATTGGGTTGTTTGTTTTTCTGGGATTGAGCTTCAAAGGCTGCTTGTACGTTTTGGAGATTAATTCTTTGTCAGTTGTTTCATTTGCAATTACTGTCTCCCATTCTGAGGGTTGTCTTTTCATCACTTTTAGAGTCCTTTGCTGTGCAGAAGCCTTTAAGTTTATTTACATTTGTTTATTTTTTGTTTTTATTTCCATTACTCTAGGAAGTGGGTCAAAGAGGATATTGCTGTGATTTATGTCAAAGAGTGTTCTGCCTATGTTTTCCTCTAAGAGTTTTATAGTTTCTGTCCTTACATTTAGGTCTTTAACCCATTCAGAGTTTATTTTTGTATCTGGTGTTAGGAAGTGTTCTTTTTTTTTTTTTAAACCCTCAATCATGTATATTTATCTGGATTGACAATGCAAAATCAAATCATATTAATCTGAGTAAACATTTAGCTTCAGCAGTGTCCTTGTCTAGTATAGGTTTGATGCTATAAATGCATGCCTTTTTCCTCCCTCCCCTCTTCCCTCTGTTGAAGGACTTCATCTAGAGGACAGGACCACATGTTGACTTGTGAGCTGGTTCAAGGTTCTAATTTCATTCTTTCATATGTAGCTATCCAGTTTTCCCAGCACCACTTATTGAAGAGGCTGTCTTTTCTCCATTGTATATTCTTGCCTCCTTTCTCAAAGATAAGGTGCCCATAGGTGGGTGGGTTTATCCATGGACTTTCTATCTTGTTCCATTGATCTATATTTCTGTTTTTGTGCCAGTACTGTACTGTTTTGATGACTGTAGTTTATCAGTATAGTTTGAAGTCAGGAAGTTTGATTCCTTCAGCTCCATTCTTCTTGCTCAAGATTACTTTGTCTATTCAGGGGGTTTTGTGTTTCCATACAAATTGTGAAAAATCTTTTTGTTCTAGTTCTGTGAAAAATGCTATTGGTAATTCAATAGGGATTGCAGTGAATCTGTAGATTGCTTTGGGTAGGATAGTCATTTTACAATTTTGATTCTTCCAATCCAATCAAGAACATGATATAGCTCTCCATCTGTTTGTGTGGGACTTTTTTTCCCCCTAGTCCCTCTCTTAAGAGAGAGAGGTTTTATCTCAGGATCTTCAGATGTTTATGCTACTGTGGCAACTGTGTGACTGGCACTGGGACAGGCTGCAATCTCCACATCCACCAAGCCCTATCCATGGCCTGTACTTCCAGAGTACAGAAGGAAGGAAGGGAAGGAAGGGAAGGAAGGGAGAGGGGAAAACAGTAAGGATTTTTGTCACACTCAACAGCTTTTAATGAGCCCCTACTGTCAGTCCTTTGGCAAGAAAGATAGATTTTGTGAGTTTTGTTGTTCAGTTTCCCTATTTGGCTTGCCTTTGGGTCAAAGCTAGAAGATACAGAGAGAAAAAACAAAAACATAAAACCAGGAAATTCACTGTTGCCACATCAGTTCAAGTTTTCACTTGTTCTGCAAATCGCCCACCTGCTTCTGTTGACTATTCAGAGTCCTTGCTGCTGCTAAGTCACTTCAGTCATGTCCGACTCTGTGAGACCCCACAGATGGCAGCCCACCAGGCTCCCCCGTCCTTGGTATTCTCCAGGCCTTAAGAGGTTACTATTTTTATTTTGTCTGAAATTTCACCTCTAATAAGTCACAGCAAGATCTGTTTTTCTATCTTGGCCAAGTCCAGAAGGATTTGTTGAAAAGATCAGATTATATCTATACCCCTCCACCAGCAGCTTTTTTTCTACTTTTCTTGCCAGATCAACTTGAGGCTCCTTTACTTTTTGGTGGAGAGATCACACAGTTTAAGGAAGAATGCATAGGAAGTTTGCAAAATGGAGCAAGGACTAGAATAGCTAAAATAGTCTTATTTTGATCAATCTGGAAACTTGAAGTTGCCCTGAGCTTTCTAAAATAATCGGTGTTTAAATGAAAAATCAGTTAGGATATAAAACAGAAGTCTGCAATGAAAATGTTACACAACCTGTTGAAGAACTAACACACTGCTCTTGGGGAGGGAGTTTGGGAAGGGGAGCTCGGGAAGTACAGGCCATGGATAGGACTTGGTGGATGTGGAGATTGCAGTATCCCGAACCTGTGGCATGGGCAGTTCTGAACTTTGAAAACACCCCATCGCTGAGTGATCATTTTTAAAAGCCTGAAAAATAGAGTCCCTCCTCTCAATCACCAGCATCTCTAAGGACTTATAATAGAAAATCAAGGCCGGCAAGGAGTTGGGTTCTTCTGCAGCCAGTTGCCAGCGCTCTGCTTGAGTCACGGTCTTGGACACTCCTAGCCCCAGCCTTCTGTTTCACTAATGGCTTCTGTGCAAGGGGAGTCAAGCATTGTGGTGAAAAAGACAAAGAGAATGCCATGTAGTCAGTAGATCTGGGATGTGGCTGTTTATCGTTTGGGGAGACTTGGCTCAGCCACTTGCTTCCTAAGGCTCCACAGCACTGTCTGTAAAGCGGCAATGATAATGCCCCTGTTAAAGGGCTGTGGGAGTAAATGAGGTTGTGCAAAACTGTTCCTCACACCTGACTCCTCTCCCCTTCCAAGCTCCAGATGAGATTTTCATTATAGATCACATTATCTACAGTATTACATCTATCTATGGTCATCTGTAGAGATTTTGATCTTCAAATGGTAAACTTTGCCTATAAACCACTGCATAGTAAACACCTACAATAGCTCCCTAATGGAGCAGTTAAAAATGATTCAAAATCCACATGTATCATTTACATATAACTGCTGTTTGAAAATGTTGAAGCTTACTACAGTAGAAGAATCTAAGGCATTTCCTGTCTCTATATTATATAAATTGTTGGTACAATAATCTCTCTTCTTAGAATAACTTGAAATTAATAGGGTTGGAATTACTGATATTTTATTTCCCTACTCTAAAGGACTGGGTTACTTTGTTCAACTTTTAAAGCATAACAATCTCTTCTTGGAAAAACTTGACATTAATAGGGCTAGAATTACTGATATTTTATTTTCCTACTCTTAAAGGAACGGATTACTTTGTTATTCAACTTTTAGAGCAAAATCGTAACTTTTAATCATTTTCTTCAGACCACACACAGAGACCAGCATTATGCTTTGCACTTAGCAGGTACTTAATATTGATTAAAGTAATTAATGACCAGTATCTCTTGAGTTTTTGACTGCTTCTTTTTATCAAATTGAGAAGATTCATTCAACTCAAATAGTAACATCAAGAAGAAAACAGAAGAGGCTGAAAAGCATGGGTTTACTAATTCTCTGTACATTCTAAATTTTGGTCACTTGGAAATCAAAAGTTCTCAGCATAATTACTCATTTGCATCCAGACTGAATCCCTGAGCTTCTTCAACTGTGTGTGTTGTCCCACTTCCAGCCAAGCAGTTTCACCAGGTCTGCAGTTTGCAATTATTATGGAATTCAGTGTAACACACTATTGACCAAGGGATTTTTGCAGAAACTGCCTGTGGCTGGCAATTTGTTATGTAAGTGAATATTGAAACATCTTTGGTCAGTGATGTTCGGGTAACAAAAGAAGTATTAATATGTCTCTGGCCAATAAGTTGGTCCGAAGGGTGGAAAATCTCCAAAACAACAAGTAATTTATCACTATTTCCAGTCTTTACCTTTTTTTTCTTCATGGTGGCATTCTGTCAAGAAAGATGACTTGGGAAGTTTGAGTATACAAGGAACATTGGCCAGCAATGAGACCTGTCGTGATGTGGGCTACAGGGGGATTGGAGGAGAAAGGGAAGGAGGGTATGAATATTCCCTGAGTGCCTGCACCAGCAGCTTTAGGTAATTTATCTCATGGCCTTCCCTCCACAACCTGTGAGGGAATAATAAGTGGTCTTTCTCGAGGGCTTACTCTGGGCCCAGGTTCTACAGTCATTACCACAAGGAAACCTCAGAACAGCCCATACTGAGCTATAACATGTGTGTCAGAAGTAAAGCTTGGAGGATTGAATATCACACAGCTGCTCAGAAGTGGAACCAGAATTTAGAGGCACTTAATCTAACTTCCAAATTTGAACTTTGAAGTTCCCTTCTTCTCAAAATAAAAATACCCTTTTCGTGTTTAAATAATGTATGCCTATGGCAAAAAAATCAATGCAAAAATACTCTCAAATATTTAATTTTTGAATATGCAATGCCTTTACACACTTAGAAAAACAAAAACTCTTTCAAAAGAGAAGCGCTGTTGTTGATCTGTTGACTCTTTCTGGAGGCTTTTCATGCATATATGGATGGCTTTCTGTCTTTGCACAGTCATGATAGCATGGACACACTATACCGTAAGTTGCTTTTTATTTTTTTAACTTAACAATATCGTAGAGTTCTTTACAAGTCTGAGCATGAAGAGTTTTCTTTTTAAATAGTTGCATTATGTTCTACTTCATTAATTTATAAAAGCTAATTTCAGAATTTTAACTTCTTTTAAAAGAATTTTTATTTTGTATCGCTGCTGCTGCTGCTGCTAAGTTGCGTCAGTCGTGTCCGACTCTGTGCGACCCCATAGACGGCAGCCCACCAGGCTCCGCCGTCCCTGGGATTCTCCAGGCAAGAACACTGGAGTGGGTTGCCATTTCCTTAATGAGGTGTAGCTAATTAACAGTGTTGTGATAGTTTCAGGTGAACAGCAAAGGGACTCAGCCATGCATACACATGTATCCGTTCTCCCCCAAACTCCCCTCCCATCCAGGTTGCCACAGAATATTGAACAGAGTTCCCTGTGCTATACAATAGGTCTTTGGTGATATCCATTTTAAATATGGCAGTGTGTACATGTCCATCCCAAATTCCCCAACTATCCCTCCCCCCCAATCCTTCCCCTCTGGCTACTATCCGTTTGATCTCTAAGTCTCTTTCTGTAAGTGAGTTCATTTGTATCATTTCTTCTTAGACTGTACATACAAGGTATGTCAAATGATCTTTCTCCTTCTCTGTCTGAATTACTTCACTCCATAACTTGATTAAAGTTCTGAGGTGGTTCTCAATTTTGTGCTCCTGCAGACAATGGTGAAATCAACTACCCTCTCCTGAGCCATATGTCTTTCCCAGTGAGCGCTAGTGTGTCTGTAGGATGTATTACTGCATCAGAGGTTAAGGGGAGCATTTGTAATTCTGATAGGTACTGACCTCTCAGAGGTCCTCTCACCCGCAGAGTTTAACATGCCTTTTTCCCCATTGCTTTGGCAATAGTTTTCATCGGTCTCTTGGGATTCTCTCAGTCTCATAGGTGAAAACTAAGGTAGTTTGAATTATTTCTCTTTTGTATAAAAAAAGTTGACCATCTCTTCACGTTTGAGATGAGAGACGTGTATTTCCTTTTCCACGCATTACTCATTCATCCTCTCTATCCGTTTTTCTATTGGGCATTTTTTATATGTTAGGGAGATGGCGCTCTCTGATATGAAATGCAAGTAACTTTTCTTAGTTTCTCTCTTGTTTTGGTCTTTTATACTGTTTCTCCCCATAGAAAATTTTCTATTTTAGGTCAAGTTTACCAGTCTTTTCTTTTATCACTTCTAAATTTGAGTCCTAATTAGACAGAGCATCATCACTCCAAGGTTATAACTCCCCCATGTTTTTGTTTAGAACTTAGATGGTTACAATGCATTTAAGTCTTTAATCCATTTGGCAATAATCCCACTGTGTCTGTTGAAACCTGCATCCAACTTTATATATTTCCAGGTAGTTTTCCAATTATCCCAATATAATTTATTGAACCAGTTTGTGACTGATTTGAGGTGTCTTTATCATATGATTTCAAGTCTCTCTATAGATAGGGGTGTGTGTGTGTGTGTGTGTGTATAACTTGAACTTGCTATTCCCTTCCATAAATCTATTAACATATTATTACTGTACTGTTCTAATAAGAGAAGTTTTTTTAAAGAGGTTTTAAAACATGTTTTAATGTCTTGTATGACTATTTCTACCTGCCTCGCTCTACCCCATTGTTCTTTTTCAGAGTTTTCCTCATTATTGCAATTTATGTCTTCATGTGAGCCTTAGAATCTTCCCCTCTACCCAGTAACCTTTGGGGTGTTTGAATTGGGATGTATTAAACTTATAAATTAGGTTATAGAAATTTCACACCTGTGTCATGGTGTGTGTTTCCACTAAAAAAAAAAATCTTCTTAGTTCTTCAGGGGTATTGTAAATGTTATCTTAGGGGCCCTACATATTCTCATTAATTCCTGTGTGGGTTGCCATCTTCATGTAGGCTTTTCCTAGATTGTATCATCCATGTGGCTGTGTATGTGAAAGCTGACATTTCTATTTTTATATCCCTAATATCTTTTTGAATTCTCTTATTGGTTATGGTAACTTTTCAGTTGGTTTCATATGGTCATAGCACCTGCAAATAATTTTTCATGTTCCTTTTCAACTTTTAGAATTATTTCTTTTTCTTACCCATTTGTATGTATTATACTTGTAACACAACATCAAGATCTATTTTTTACTTTAATGGGAATATTTCTAGTGCTTCCCATTAGGCATAATACTTCCTTTGGGGTTATAACAGAAGCATTTTATCTTGTAACAGTTTAATTTATCTAACACTATTTCCTTGCCATTTCTAAAAATTAACAATGGATATTTAATTTTGTCTGTAATACATTACATACCTTTTCCCCTTGCTTATATAATCTCAAGGAATTTGTCATTATTTATAAAACTGGGGTTGTTATATATCTATATATATATTATATGTACACACTTATCTGTATCTTGTATTTTCAGTGTATAGTAGTTTGTAGAATTCACCAGTTACCTCACATAGATCCAGCTCAGGGTTCCAATGGCTGCATAATCCATTGTTTGGATTTAGCCCATTAATTCAGCCATTTCTGTGTAGTAGGCATTCATCTTTCCTTTTGTCCCCCTACTATAAACGAGTCATCCTTATATGTATAGTCTTAAGTGATTGGTTCTCTTTCTTCTAAGGACAATATGCTCAGGGTTGAGAGTGCTGAGTCAAAGGTTGTACATAATTTCAATAGCCACTTTACTATACTATTCAAGATCTTATAGCCAGAGCTGGGATTCAGTGAGAGCTCTGACTCCAAAGCTCGCTAAACCAAACTACTGCCCAGATGAGAGCCATAGAAAAAGCAAGTCGTAAGAAATGACTGTGCTCGTAGTCACTAGTGAAGGCTGTGCTTCATCTAGTGGACAGAATGTAAACATCAGGAGAGCCACTCAAGGGAATCTTTATCCTACAAGCGCGAGACTTCGTAATTTGGCAGGCTTTGGTTTCTGTGAACTTGGATAAGTAGTTTTGTCTCTTTTTTCTCTTCTGGTATATGGGAGTATAAGGTAGTACCTACCTTACACATTGGGTGATGCTGGGCCCGCGGAGGGGGTGGGGGCAGGGAGGGAATGGGAAGTTAGTGTTTAATGGGGACAGAGGTTCAGTTTGCTGCTGCTGCTGCTAAGTCACGTCAGTCGTGTCCAACTCTGTGTGACCCCATAGACAGCAGCCTACCAGGCTCCCCCGTCCCTGGGATTCTCCAGGCAAGAACACTGGAGTGGGTTGCCATTTCCTTCTCCAATGTGTGAAAGTGAAAAGTGAAAGTGAAGTTGCTCAGTTGTGTCCGACCCTTAGTGACCCCATGGACTGCAGCCTACCAGGCTCCTCCATCCATGGGATTTTTCAGGCAAGAGTACTGGAGTGGCTTGCCATTGCCTTCTCCGGAGGTTCAGTTTAGGAAAGTGAAAAATTCCAGAGATGGATGATGGTGAAAGTTGCATAACAATGTGAATGTACTTAGTGCCATTTAACTGTACAGTTAAATATGGTTAACATAGCATGTTTTATATTATGTGACTTTTACCCCAATAAAAAAATTGAAAAAGACATTGTATTGATTTCCTATTGCTGGTTACAGCAGATTGCCATAAACTGAGTAACTAAAAGCAACACAAATGTACTCTCGTACGGTTTTGGAGGTCAGAAGTCCAAAATCACCCACTCCAGTGTTCTTGCCTGGAGAATCCCAGGGATGGCGGAGTCTGGTGGGCTGTCGTCTATGGGGTTGCACAGAGTCGGACACGAGTAAAGCGACCAAGCAGCAGCAGCAGCAGCAGCAGTAGTCCAAAATCAGTCTCACTGGGGGAAAGTGGGGTAGCAGGGCTCATTGCTTGTGGAGGCTCTAACGGAGAGAGTTTCCTGGTTTTTTGCATCTTCGGGAAGCTGCCTGCCTTCCTTGGGTCATGACTCCTGCCTCCGCAGTGCATCTCTGCAGTCTTTGGTTCCATTATCGCCTCACCTTTTCCCTCCTTGACCCCACCTCCTCCCTCTTCTAAGGACCCTTACTCCATTCGGTCTACCAGGATAATCCAGGACACCCTCCCCATCTCATTAAGGCTCATCCTCTTAATCTCATCTGTAGAGTCTGTTTCTCCGGGGAAGGTGACTTGGGTCACAGGTTCTGGGGTTGGGATGTGGAAATCTTTGGAGGGATGTGTTGCTCTACCTGCTACAGATGTATGCGTAACCCGTGGCAACAACACCCACCATCTGCTCTTTGGAGGCTTGTCCTAACAATGAACACCACCAGGTTCTTCATTTGTCTTCTCTCTTTGTCCCTAAAGAACTTCATGTTTGCTTGGCTAAATCCTTCTCTCTTGCCCAAAGAGAAAAGATATGATCCCTTTTGTTGCTTTCTTCTATAAGAGGGGCTTCACTGGTGGCTCAAATGGTAAAGAATCTGTCTGCAATGCTGGAGACCCAGGTTCAATCCCTGGGTCGGGAAGATTCCCCGGAGGAGGGCATGATAACTCACTCCAGTATTCTTGCCTGGAGAATCCCCATGGACAGAGGAGCCTCAGCGGGCTATAGTCCATGGGGTCACAAAGAGTCGGACACGATGGGGTGACTTTAACTTACCATAAGAGAAAGAATCTGGGGAGAACATGGTCATTCTCCTTAGCCCCTAATGCCAGAAGGGCTGCATTTAAGTCCTGAGTAGCAGAAATATTTTCAACTCCCTAAAATAGATTAAGGAGAAAGGGGAAAAAAATAAAGCTTTTAAAATCATAAATTAAAAAGAACTTGGGTTTCAAGAGGGTTTCTAGGAAAACAAAAACAAGGCATAAATTCATTGATTCTCAGGTATTTTCTGTAATGCAATAAAGCAACTGTAGGTGTCCCCTAAATGCGCTTACCTGTGGGTTAGAAGCTTGCAGTCAGGGCAGGGAGGGTTTGTGTACCCAGAGAAACTCTGCTGACTCTAAGGGTTACCCTGAGGCAGAGATTAGAATTAGCACTCTTGTTCTTGCCTTCACCTCAGGAAAGGTGGCTTCTCTGTTTCTCTCCATGCCTTGGAGTATGTTTGAGTAGGTTGAGATCAGTCAGAGGCTTGAGATTTTGGGAGAGAGATGAGAGAGTGGAGAAGGAAAAGAAATGTAAGAGAAAATAAATCTCTTAGCTCTTGCCCTCCCCCCTGTGTTGAAAACATCTTACTTGAACTCTTTATCTTGAGGAAGAAACTAAATATAGTTTCCAAAAACCATAATCTTTTCCAAATGATGTTCATTCTGTGACCTCCCCCAAACGAGTTTCCATGCATTTACTATCAGAATAAAGAAACTTCCTTTCTTTCCTCCCTTCTCAGTGTGAATTTTCCACATTTTTCTTGGTCCTGTTTCCCATGGTCCTTTTACCCTGCAAAAGGGTGTGTACCTGTGCATGTGTGTAAGAAATGAAGAAAAATTAATAAACTAGCAAGAGGATTAGAGGGCAAGTTGTGAAAGGAGGGTGAAGAGCTAAATTTATATAACCTAGAAAAAGAAGGCTCTGGAGGAACATGATAAAGTTACACTTCACAGAAGCAATATAAATGAAGGGAGGGAATTACTCAGAGTCTCTGAAGATGACAGGGCAGAAGGGCTGGGCCCAAGCCAAGGCTGGAAAGCTGGAAAGGGAGTCATGATGGATGATCAAGACAGGAGACCCGAGGGAGCTCATGATGTAGGGACCACTGCTCGATGCCCGCCTCCCCTCCCCCACCCTGCTTCCAGCTCACATCTGATGGACATGAGGATCCAGCAGTCTCACGTGCTCAGTTGAGGGGCCACATATGGTGCTTTCCCACCCACAGCTCCCTCCTGGACTGGGAAGGAGTCTGGCCCTGATAGGGTTGGTGGGTCAGAGAGGGATTTTTGTCTTCAGTGTGGACCTCTGAAAGTAACTTTTAAGAGCCAGACTCCCTTCCCTGAACACAGAAATAATTGAAAGCATAACACTCCAGTGACTTGCATTCATTTTTATATTCTACCTTGCTGCGTTTAATTTTTGATCAATTGCAGCTATTTTAATGCTTGTGAAGCTTTCTGTCTAGCCAGGAAAGGAGGACAACTCTTTTTACTCTGAGCCTGATAGCATGGATGTCTGCTGGCTGATTAAAGGGACCCCATGCTGCCAATACCTGTGGAGCACAGCATGGTGAATGGAAGGCAGGGGTCGAGGCTCCATGTCTTGCTCGGCCACCGTGTTAGTTCTTTGGAGCTGCTTTGATATCGTGGTTTGTATCAAGATAAATATTGATCTTCAACTCCATTTCTGGCATGGAGCTCCTGAAACATTTGCAATTTCTTAAAGGAAGAAAGCCATAAAAGTGTTTTTGTTATGTTACCAAGGTGACTTTTGGACCCCACTTTAGGATGGCAGCTGGTTGCCAGGAGACCCAGTACTGTAATAAGAGGTTAAGAACTTTCAGTTCCACCCCTGACTTCCGGAGAAGGACTCGAGGTTGAATCAGTTGCCAATGGCCAATGATTTAATCAGTTATGACTATGTAATGATGCCCTGCAAAACCCCCAAAAGGACAGGGTTCAGAAGCTTCCAGTTTGGTGAACACATGTAGTACCGGCGGAGCAGTGAGCTTGGAGAGAGCATGGACACTAAGCTCTTTCTCCAGACCTTGCCCTCTGCCTGTCTTCCGTCTGTCTGTTCCTGAGTCACATCATTTTATAGTAAACAAGTGATCTAGTGAGTAAATGTGTTTCTCTGAGCTCTGTGAGCTTCGCTAGCAAGCTAATCAGACTCAAGGAGAAAGTTGTGGGAACCTCTGATTTATAGCCAGTCATTCAGAAGCACAGGTAATTGGGGTTGGCATTGAAGTGGTGGGGGGAACGGCAGACTTACCAGACTGAGCCTGAGTCTGTGGAATCTGATGCTGTCTCTGGATAATAGTGTCAGAATGGAGTTGGACATCCAGTTGTTGTCCTGGAGAATTACTTGCTCGGTGAGGGAAAAACCCTCCTCGGAGATTTGCTTATTAACATGGAGAACCCCACCACCACTCCGCCATTGAAATTGGTACCAGAACACTTTTGGCTGTGTAACAAATAGCTTAATGGCTTAAAGCAACAACTTGAATCTGGGTGTGACTTAGCTGGGTTTTCTGCTTTGGGCTTTCTCCACAGCCGCAATCCTGGGTTAGCCCAGGATCTCTAGAAGGTTGGGTCTGGCCACATCATCTCAAGACTTGAGTCAGGTTGGGATCAGCTTCCAAGCTCATTGAGTAGTTGTGGGCTGGATCCAATTCCTCACCAGCTGTTGGCTTGAGGACTACAGTTCCTTGCTCAATATTGGCCAGACACCACCCTCAGCTCTTTGTTACGTAGACCTCTCCAACATGGGAACTTGGTTCACTAAAGTGAATAAGCCAAGAGGGTAAGAAAATGAGCAAGGGTACTAGCAAGGCAGAATGCTAGCAAGACACAGTCAGCCTCATATAACCTGTCCTGGGAAGTGACTTCCTTCCATTTTCCCTGTAATGTGTTTGTTAGAAGCAAAGCACTAGATCCAGCCCCCACACAAGTGGTACATATTATACAGGAAGTGGATAGCAAGAAGTAGGACCATTGGGAGCCTTTTGGAAGTCTGACTGACAATCTTCTTCAAATAAGTGGCCTTGGGTGTTGGTTTAATATGATATCACAACATTTTACAGGTGGTTGAACTAAATCAGGGCAGTAAATTCAGCTGCCTGCCAGAGTCTAGTAGATTATATTAATCTGTGAAATGGGTCACATGTGAGATGATGAGCACTGAATATGAACTCCTGACGGTTAGACTTGCTCTGCTAGGCTTAGGGTATTCAAGATCAAATCACATAAAAAGATAAGTACCGAGTTTGAGCAAACTCCAGGAGATAGTGAAGGACAGGGAAGCCTGGTGTGCTGCAGGCCATGCTGACTCACAAAGATTCAGACATGACTTAGCGACTGAACAACAGTTAATCAAAAAAGACTCCTCAGTCCTGTATCTGCAGGTCACCAGTCTGACACAATTGCAGGTAGCATGTTGTTCTAAATGGTTGGCACGTATTAGGGATGCTGTTGTTTTCCTCCTATATTCTCCTCATCAGAGATCTGGCAGAAGCAAATGGTGCAGGCTCTCATGTAGGTCATAATTTCCAGCTCTTATGTGGAAACAAGCAGCAATAATGACCCTAAAGAGGAAGGTTTCATCAAAACACAGAGTAGTTCTTGATTAAAAAAAAAAAAAAAGTGAACATTCGGTACCAAAGGGAAGGTAAGCTGGCTACCTGGTTCTCCCAGTCCACGTCCAGCCCTAGTCATAGAGTCTCATCAAACTAACTGGCAGGAGTATTATCTAAAATAAGGTTGAATCAAGGCAGTACTTTAGGTTGATGGGATGTTTGATACATTATCATGGCTTTAGCAAATACTGAGTAGTTGCTCTGCCTGGAGCTGCATTGGCTCTGAGGATGCCGAGACTCATAAGACCCACTTCTTCAAGTTCTCCCGGTCTATGGAGGACACACTGACAGTACAGTGTGGCTTGTGCCACAGAGAAGGGCAGATGGGAGGGGACACGTAGGTCTGTGTGGGGTAGGTAGTGATGGCTTCAGAGTGGACAGTGATGTGCCTCTCTCCAAGAGGCATAATCCTTAGCTCCCCTTTTTGCTTCTGATGTCAAAATGTTCTATAGTAGGATTATCTCATTAATCCTTCTAACGCCCTAGGATTGCAGAAAGTCACAGGTATTATTCTGCCTGATAGAGAGCTGAGGCGGGATCCGACAATATAAACTGAAAGTTCCCCTAAATCCCACTCCAATGCCTAACAAGATCCCAGGGTAGGCGTATAATCCAGTCTCTGGAAGGAGTTGGTTTGCTTAGCCCCGCTGTTCTCGAGTGAGAAGCTGGTTTGAAATCACAGTTCTCATGGCATTTACACACTGCTGCTTTGGGATTAACTGTCATTGAAGTGGCTAGTAATAATAAAAAGCAACTGTAACAGCACTGTACTTTTTTATACGATATTTATTTAATTTTTTTTGTAGTTAATTTATTTTTTATTGGAGGCAAATTATTTTACAATATTATATTGGTTGGTTTTGCCATACATTGATATGAATTTGCCCCGGGTTTACATAAGTTCCCCCTCCTGAACCCCCCTCCCACCTCCCTCCTCCCTTTATCCTCCCTCTGGGTCATCCCCGCATGCCAGCCCCGAGCATCCTATAACATGCATTGACCCTGAACTAGTGATTCGTTTCACATATGACAACATACGTGTTTCAATGCCATTCTCCCAAATCATCCCACCCTCACCCTCTCCCATAGAGTCCCCAAAACTGTTCTATACATCTGTGTCTCTTTTGCTGTCTCGTATACAGGGTTATCATTTGCATCTTTCTAAATTCCATATATATGTGTTAGTATACTGTATTGGTGTTTTTCTTTCTGGCTTACTTCACTCTGTATAATAGGCTCCAGTTTCATCCACCTCATTAGAACTGATTCAAATATATTCTTTTTAATGGCTGAATAATACTCCATTGTGTATATGTACCAAAGCTTTCTTATCCATTCGTCTGCAGATGGACATCTAGGTTGCTTCCATGTCTTGGCTATTATAAACAGTGCTGCAATGAACATTGGAGTACACGTGTCTCTTTCAATTCTGGTTTCCTCGGTGTGTATGCCCAGGAGTGCGATTGCTGGATCATACGGCAGTTCTATTTCCAGTTTTTTGAGGAATCTCCACACTGTTCTCCATAGTGGCTGTACTAGTTTGCATTCCCACCAACAGTGTAAGAGGGTTCCTTTCTCTCCACATCCTCTCCAGCATTTATTGCATGTAGACTTTTGGATAGCAGCCATTCTGACTGGTGTGAAATGGTATCTCATTGTGGTTTTGATTTGCATCTCTCTGATTATGAGGGATGTTGAGCATTTTTTCATGTGTTTGTTAGCCATCTTTATGTCTTCTTTGGAGAAATGTCTGTTTAGTTCTTTGGCCCATTTTTTGATTGGGTCATTTATTTTTCTGGAATTGAGCTGCAGGTGCTGCTTGTATAATTTGGAGATTAATCCTTTATCAGTTGCTTCATTTGCTATTATTTTCTCCCATTCTGAAGGCTGTCTTTTCACCTTACTTATAGTTTCCTTTGCTGTGCAGAAGCTTTTGATTTTAATTAGGTCCCATTTGTTTATTTTTGCTTTTATTTCCAATATTCTGGGAGGTGGGTCATGGAGGATCCTGCCGTGATTTATGTCGGAGAGTGTTTTGCCTACGTTCTCCTCTAGGAGTTTTATAGTTTCTGGTCTTACATTTAGCTCTCTAATCCATTTTGAGTTTATTTTGGTGTATGGTGTTAGGAAGTGTTCTAGTTTCATTCTTTTACAAGTGGCTGACCAGTTTTCCCAGCACCACTTGTTAAAGAGACTGTCTTTTCTCCATTTTATATTCTTGCCTCCTTTGTCAAAGATGAGGTGTCCATAGATGCGTGGATTTATCTCTGGGCTTTCTATTTTGTTCCATTGATCTATATTTCTGTCTTTATGCCAGTAGCATACTGTCTTGATGACTGTGGCTTTGTAGTAGAGCCTGAAGTCCGGAGGTTAATTCCCCCAGTTCCATTTTTCTTCCTCATTATTGCTTTGGCTATTCGAGGTTTTTTGTATTTCCATACAAATTGTGAGATTATTTGTTCTAGTTCTGTGAAAAATATCTTTGGTAGCTTGATAGGGATTGCATTGACTGTATAAATTACTTTGGGTAGTATACTCATTTTTACAATATTTATTCTTCCAATCCATGAACATGGTATATTTCTCCATCTATTAGTGTCCTCTTTGATTGCTTTCAGTAGTGTTTTATAGTTTTCTATGTACAAGTCTTTTGTCTCCTTAGGTAGATATATTCCTAAGTATTTAATTCTTTTCGTTGCAACAGTGAATGGAATAGTTTCCTTAATTTCTCTTTCTATTTTCTCATTATTAGTGTATAGGAATGCAAGGGATTTCTGTGTGTTGATTTTATATCCTGCAACGTTACTGTAATCATTGATTAGCTCTAGTAGTTTTCTGGTAGAGTCTCTAGGGTTTTCTGTATAGAGGATCATGTCATCAGCGAACAGTGAAAGTTTTACTTCTTCTTTTCCAATTTGTATTCCTTTTATGTCTTTTTCTGCTCTGATTGCTGTAGCCAAAACTTCCAGAACTATGTTGAATAGTAGTGGTGAGAGTGGGCACCCTTGTCTTGTTCCTGACTTTAGGGGAAATGCTTTCAGTTTTTCACCATTGAGGATAATGTTTGCTGTGGGTTTGTCATATATAGCTTTTATTATGTTGAGGTATGTCCCTTCTATTCCCACTTTCTGGAGGGTTTTTATCATAAATGGATGTTGAATTTTGTCGAAGGCTTTCTCTGCATCTATTGAAATAATCATATGATTTTTATTTTTCAGTTTGTTAATGTGGTGTATTACGTTGACTGATTTGCAGATATTGAAGAATCCTTGCATTCCTGGGATAAAGCCCACTTGGTCATGATGTATGATCTTCTTAATATGCTGTTGGATTCTGACTGCTAGAATTTTGTTAAGGATTTTTGCATCTATGTTCATCAGTGATATTGGCCTGTAGTTTTCTTTTTTTGTGGGGTCTTTACCAGGTTTTGGGATTAGGGTGATGGTGGCCTCGTAGAGTGAGTTTGGAAGTTTCCCTTCCTCAGCAATTTTCTGGAAGAGTTTGAGTAGAATAGGTGTTAGCTCTTCTCTAAATTTTTGGTAGAATTCAGCTGTGAAGCCGTCTGGACCTGGGCTTTTGTTTGCTGGGAGATTTTTGATTACAGTTTCAATTTCCGTGCTTGTGATGGGTCTGTTCAGATTTTCTATTTCTTCCTGGTTCAGTTTTGGAAAGTTGTATTTTTCTAGGAATTTGTCCATTTCTTCCAGGTTATTCATTTTATTGCCATATAATTCCTGATAGTATTCTCTAATAATCCTTTGTATTTCTGTGTTGTCAGTTGTGATCTCTCCATTTTCATTTCTAATTTTATTGATTTGGTTCTTCTCCCTTTGTTTCTTGATAAGTCTGGCTAGTGGTTTGTCAATTTTATTTACCTTCTCAAAGAACCAGCTTTTGGCTTTGTTGATTTTTGCTATAGTCTCTTTTGTTTCTTTTGCATTTATCTCTGCCCTAATTTTTACAATTTCTTTCCTTCTACTGACCCTGGGGTTCTTCATTTCTTCCTTTTCTAGTTGCTTTAGATGTAGAGTTAGGTTATTTAGTTGACTTTTTTCTTGTTTCTTGAGGTGTGCCTGTATTGCTATGAACTTCCCCCTTAGTACTGCTTTTACAGTGTCCCAGAGGTTTTGGATTGTTGTGTTTTCATTTTCATTCATTTCTATGCATATTTTGATTTCTCTCTGGAGTGCAATGAAGTGTCCAGTAATGAGTTATGAGATGTCAGTGGGTTTGGAGTGACTTTGGGCAGCCTGTATATTGAAGCTCAGGGCTAGTTTCCTGTGTTACTGGAGAATTTGCGTGGTATGTCTTGCTCTGGAACTTGTTGACCCTTGGGTTTAGCGTAGGTATGGAGACGTTTGATGAGCTCCTATCGATTAATGTTCCCTGGAGTCAGGACTTCTCTGGTGTTCTCAGGATTCAGGCTTAAGCCTCTTGCCTCTGGTTTTTGGTCTTATTCTTGGAGTAGTCTCTAGACGTCTCTATCTGTCGTTTCCAAGGTGGTTCCCTCTGTTTTAGCTTCTGTCTGCTGGTCTCTTCAGTGTCTAATTTCCGCCCTGATACTAGGGGGTGGGTGGACACTTTTTGAGGCTCAGTTGTTCAGTCCTGTTCTGGGAAGGGAGGAACGCTGCAGTCGATTATCTCTGGTGTCTGTGGGGAGTGCTCGCAGCGTCTCGGCCACACTGGGTTTGCCCCCGCTCACAGCACGTATGCTGTCCCAGTCTACACTGCACAGGCTCTAGGTTGCTCTGCCGGGAACTGTCCGAGGCCGGCACCGGGTTGTATGCACTTCCCAGGTCTGAGCGGCTCAAGTTCAGGTTCTCAGGTACTCCACAAAGGCGCAGACTTGGTTGGGCCTGCGTTTTGTGCCTTCCCCAGTCCGAGCAGCTCAGGGGACCAGGTGTTTGGCGAGCACGGTCTCTGCGACTTATCGCCTCCCCAGTCCCCGCCACTCAGTTTTCTGGGTGTACAACCGGCGCACCTTCTCAGGGGGATATCAACCGGCCCGAGCCCAAGAAGTCCTGATTAGCAACAAGCCTGTGTGCAGTTTGTATCAGATGCCTTTCTGGGGCCGCGGTTGCCCGCTCTGGCTCTGGCTGCGCTCCCTGCCTGTCTCGGCGGGGGATGGGGGATGGGCCAGCCGCAGCCAGCTCACTCTGCTCAGTCCTTTATTCTGTGAGCGGGGCTGGCCGAGTCATAGGTTAGAGCTTTCCGCCTTTTCGTGGGGAAGCTATCCCACAGTCTGCTTTGCTCTCCCCAGTTCTCTCAAATTGTTCTCGCGGCATTCAAGCCCAGTCCTCTCTCTAAGCAGTTCAGCCGGCTCCTCCCTGCCCAGTCCCCGCTTGCTAATGGCGTATGCAGGCGTCTGCGCTGCTTCTCCGCTGGGAGTTACCGTTTGGCGGGTAATCTGTGGGTTTTAAAAAAATCTTAAAAAAAAAAGAGGGTTATGTGGCCCTCTGAACTTCCAAGGCTTGCCACAGAATCGCCAGTGAGAATGTTTCCTGGGTTTGGAAACTTCTCTTTTTAAAGCCTCCCTTCCCGGGACGGAGCTCCGTCCTTACTTCTTTTGTTTCGCTTTTTATCTTTTATGTTTTTTCCTACCTCCTTTCGAAGACAATGGGCTGCTTTTCTGGGTGCCTGACGTCCTCTGCCAGCATTCAGAAGTTGTTTTGTGGACTTTACTCGCGTTCAAAAGTTCTTTTGATGAATTTGTGGAGGAGAGAGTGGTCTCGCCGTCCTATTCCTCCACCATCTTGTCTCTTGTATGTTTTATACGATATTTAAAAAAATTTCTTATTTGATAGCAGCAAAGAGGTCTGAGTTTAGAAAGAGGATGCATTATATTCTTTCATCAAGCCTTACATGGTCCAAATTCAAAATTCTTACAGGGATCCTCTAAATATTAATTGAAGCACTAAATCCAGGATAAAGTGCTTATATGGAGTGTATGATTATTTTAGATCTAAGAGTCACTTTCTCTTCTTGTCATATTCTGTTTGAAAAATGTTAAAAAAAAAAGGCAGCAGGGTTTCCTCCCTTTCTCCTGCCCTAAGCTCTTCCTAGCCCAGGTGTTATTTGTAAAGCCACTGTTTTGTCATTAGATACCCAGCTATTTCCCCAAAAAAGTGCATATTAAAGTTATACAGGAAATTGCTTCGATACTCTATCTCATTTTATGTCTATCAATGAATCCAAAGTGCCACTTTTCTATGATCAGAGGGAAGGGAAAAAGTTTTGTGTATTTATTCATCCGGGAGCTGTACACTCATCACTCTGTCAGCCCTGAAAGGCAGTTCAGACAGCATCCATTTAGATTGGAGACCAATTAAATAATTATCAAAAGTATCAGGAAGAGAGCAAGGATAAGACTCAGAGGAGCACATGGAATCTGACAGGAAAACATAATTGCTGTTTTGAATTTTTCCCTCTTTCACCATAGACTAAACCAGGAGCTTCCATTGACCTCTGCATATCAAACAGGCCCTGGGCAGCTA
Organism: Moschus berezovskii; assembly: GCF_049115385.1. Classification (NCBI taxonomy): domain Eukaryota; kingdom Metazoa; phylum Chordata; class Mammalia; order Artiodactyla; family Moschidae; genus Moschus; species Moschus berezovskii. The sequence goes on along the minus strand of NC_142466.1, from coordinate 49,230,717 downwards.
CTTTTGAATTCACCAACCTCCCTGAGCACAAAGGAGTTTCCTGGGGTTTTTCAGGCTTAGGAGGAGATGCATTCCCCGCCCCCCCACCCCCACCCCAGTTAAGCTGCCAGGCCATTTGGACTTGCAGAAATGAGCTCTTGGTTCAGGCCTGTGTGAGTCTGTATTCTGACTGCCTACATATGAGGAGTTTGTGCCTTTGAGCTTTGCCTAGCACGCACCCGGTCCAGCCTGATGTGGCTGTCATCTCTAGGATGCTCAAGGAGAATGGTAGATTTCGTCCTTGTTTTCTGTAGGTTTATTTCTTTGCTTAGGTTCCTTTTCATTCTGTTTCTGCCTTGAACAAAGAAGCAAACCCAGGAAAATCTGACCCAGTACCTTCCGAAAATGAACTAAAGCCAGCTTCCTCCATCCTATGCACCTGGCCAGGGGTCCTCACGGGGCTGCTCTCAAGGGCTGGGCATTATCCTGCGACCTCCCCATTATTGAGAGAGAAGGAAGGCCGTGTGCAGCCATCCTGCTACAGACAAGCCCTGTACCTTCACCCTTGCTAGAGAAACAAATGGTCAGCAGTCGGCCTATTCAGAGCGGGTTTGGAACTCATCATCTGTCTCTGAAAATTGGAAATCTCTGAGGTGGCCCAGCACAAAAGGATGCAAATGACAACGGGTCAACAGCAGATGCCAAATAATGGAGTAGGAACAAATAGCATTCATGAGCTTTGTGTCCGGTTGTCTCCCACAAACGGTGCCTTATTCTTCCCAAGTCATTTTCAATTTCAACCATTCCTAGTTTTTCATGTCTGAGGGAGGCATGCAAGGGGCATCTGGACTGATTTCCACTTGAGGTTTGCTGCCCTTGGATTGAAGTGGGCCTCTTCTATTTCTTTACAGAATAGTGACGTGTCTACAAAGCTTTGTAACAGCCACACTCCTGCCCTGTGCTGCAGAGATGTCTGTATTTTCATGCTGAGTGGGAGGGATGGCATTGATGGAAAGTTTGCAGAAAAACTTGGAGTCCTAAACAAGGAAAGTGTGGGCTTGCCAGGGTTGTCATTGACCTTGAGCTTGAAAGCAAAATACTAGATCTATGATTTTTATTAATTTGAGATCATTCTCTGATGTCAGAAACCAAGGGGAAAGTATATACAAGTACATACCTCATGTGGGTATGTATTTGTATACACCTCCATCTGAGGGGGAGGCACGGGTTCCAGCCAGGATGTCCCGCCTCCTCTGAAACACAAGAGGAGAATAGTGAAACATGGCTGTTTCAATGAAACTGCAGATACAATATCACTGAACTTGTCCAACTCCATCAACACAGGGATAGGTTTTCTCTCACATGTAATCATAACAAATATTTAATGAGGTCTGATTTCCAAGGACTCATCTAAGAGCTTCACAGTGTTATCTTATCTGACCCTCTTATTACTGTGAGATATGTGCTTTAATTATCCTATTTCTCACATGAGAAAATTAGGTGCAAGGAGCTTGAATAAATTGTTAAAGGACACAGAGATAAGCATGGGAGAGCTGGCATAGGACCCCAGTGAAAGTTGCTCCAAACCTAGGTCACAACCAGGGGACCTTATCAGCTAGAACTTGACAGAGGTGTGTATTGATATTAACAGAAAACAGTAAGTAACCATGAGCCATTACACACGGAGGTTTATTTTCTGATTCCTTCTAGTAAAAATAATCTGGAAGTAGCCAGTCCAGGGTTGGTATTACTTGTTGCTGTCATTCGATTGCTAAGTCATGTCCGACTCTGCAGGCCCATGGACTACAGCACACCAGGCTTCCCTGTTCTTCACTATCTCCAGGAGTTTGCTCAGACTCATGTTCATTGATTCAGTGATGCCATCCAACCATCTCATCCTCTGTCATCTCCTTTTCCTCCTGCCCTCAATCTTTCCTAACATCCGATTCTTTTCCAATGAGTCAGTTCTTCGTATCAGATGGAAAACGTATTGGTGTTTCATCTTCAGCATCAGTCCTTCCAGTGAATATTCAGGGTCCATTTCCTTTAGGATTGACTGGTTTGATCTCCTTGCTGTCCAGAGGACTCTCAAGAGTCTTCTCCTCACCACAATTTGAAAGCATCAGTTCTTTAGCCCCCAGCCTTCTTTATAGTCCAACTCTTACATGACCACTGGAAAAACCATAGCTTTGACTATATGGATCTTTGTTGCCAAAGTACTGTCTCTGCTTTTTAATATGCTGTCTAGGTTTGCCATAGCTTTCCTTCCTAGGAGTAAGTGTCTTTTAATTTCATGGCTGCATTCACCATCCACAGTGATTTTGGAGCCAAAGAAAATGATATTGTCACTGTTTCCACTTTTTCCCCTTCTATTTGCCATGAAGTGATGGCACTGGATGCCATGATCTTCGTTTTTTGAATGCTGAATTTTAAGCTAGATTTTTCACACTCCTCTTTCACCCTCAAGAGGCCCTTTAGTTGCTCTGCTTTCTGCCATTAGAGTGGTATCATCTGCATATCTGAGGTTGTTGATATTTCTTCTGACAATCTTGATTCCAGCTTGTGAGTTATCCAGCCTGGCATTTCGCATGATGTATTCTGCATATAAGTTAAATAAACAGAGCAACAATGTACAGTTTTGTCATACTCTTTTTCCAATTTGGAACCAATCTGTTGTTCCACGTCCAGTTCTAACTGTTGCTTCTTGACCTGCACACAGGTTTCTCAGGAGACAAGTAAGGCCGTCTGGTATTCCTGTCTCTTTAAGAATTTTCCACAGTTTGACGTGATCCACACAGTCAACAGCTTTAGCAGAGTCAATGAAGTAGAAGTAGACATTTTTCTGGAATTCCCTTGCTTTCTCTATGATCCAACAAATGTTGGAAATTTGATCTCTGCTTCCTCTGCCTTTTCTAAATCCAGTTTGCACATCTGGAAAGTTTTGGTTCTTATACTGCTAAAGCCTCACTTGAAGGATTTTTAGCATTACCTTGCTAGCATGTGAAATGAGTACAATTGTGCAATAGCTTGAACATTCTTTGGAATTGCCTTTCTTTGGGATTGGAATGAAAACTGACCTTTTCTTTCTTTTTTAAAAATAAATTTATGTATTTTTAATTGAAAGGTAATTGCTTTACAGTATTGTGTTTGTTTCTGCCAAATATGAACATGAATCAACCATATGTATACATATGTCCCCCCACCATGGACCTCCCTCCCACCTCCTAACTTCCTGGATGGTGACCCAGAAATCTAAGAAGGAACCAGATCCCCAAAGACAGGGAGTAGTTATACCTATCAGTGGTTGTCTGAGGGGCCTTTACAAATAGCTGAGGAAAGAAGAGAAGTGAAAGGCAAGGGAGAACGGGAAAGATACACACAGCTGAAAGCAGAGTTCCAGAGAAAAGCGAGGAGAGATAAGAAAGCCCAAAAGAATGGGAAGGACTAGAGATCGCTTCAAGAAAACTGTACGTATCAAGGGAACATTTCATGCAAGGAGGGCATGATAAAGGACAGAAATGGTAAGGACCTAGTGGAAGCAGAAGAGGTTACGAAGAGGGGACAAGAATACATAGAAGAAATATACAGAAAGCTCTTAAAGATAACCACAACGGTGGTGTCACTCACCTAGAGCCAGACATCCCAGAGTATGAAGTTAAGTGGGCCTTAGGAAGCATTACTACAAACAAAGCTAATGGAGGTGATGGAATTACAGCTGAGCTATTTCATCATCCTAAAAGATGATGCTGTTAAAGTGCTGCACTCAATATGTCAACAAATTTGGAAAAATCAGCTGTGGCCACAAGACTAGAAAAGGTCAGTTTTCCACAACAGAAGGAAAGTTATGACCAACCTTGATAATATATTAAAAAGCAGAGACATTACTTTGCCAACCAAGGCCCGTCTAGTCAAGGCAATGGTTTTTCCTGTGGTCATGTATGGATGTGAGAATTGGACTGTGAAGAAAGCTGATCGCCGAAGAATTGATGCTTTTGAACTGTGGTGCTGGAGAAGACTCTTGAGAGTCCCTTGGACTGCAAGGAGATCCAACCAGTCCATTCTAAGGGAGATCGATCCTGGGTGTTTATTGGAAGGACTGATGCTAAAGCTGAAACTGCAATCCTTTGGCCACCTCATGCGACGAGTTGACTCACTGGAAAAGACTCTGATGCTAGGAAAGGTTGGGGGCGGGAGGAGAAGGGGACAACCGAGAATGAGATGGCTGGATGGCATCACCGACTCTGTGGACATGAGTGTGAGTGAACTCCGGGAGTTGGTGATGGACAGGGAGGCCTGGCGTGCTGTGATTCATGGGGTCGCAAAGAGTCGGACACGACTGAGTGACTGAACTGAACTGAACTGATGAGATTAGATATCAATTACAGGGGAAAAAATGTAAAAAACATAAACACATAGAGTTTAAACAATAGGTTTCTAAATAACGAACAGGTTACTGAAGAAATCAAATTAGATTTCTGGGTCACCATCCTAACTTCAAGCTTCCCTAATAGCTCAGTTTGTAAATAATCTGCCTGCAATGCTGGAGACACCAGGTTTCGATTCCTGCATTGGGAAGATCTGCTGGAGAAGGAATAGGCTACCCACTCCAGTATTCTTGGGCTTCCTTGTGGCTCAGCTGGTAGAGAATCCACCTGCAATGCAGGAGACCTGAGTTTGATCCTTGGGTTGGGAAGATTCGCTTAAGAAGGTAAAGGCTACCCACTCCAGTATTCTGGCCTGGAGAATTCCGTGGACTGTATAGTCCATGGGGTCACAAAGAGTGAGACATGACTGAGCGACTTTCACTTTCAGGACCTTCAGATCATAACTTCATGCCTGACTTTGATCCTTAAGCCCACTTTATGATACGAAATATTTTTAGGACTTTAGCCATCGTATCCAATTCCAGAAAGCTAAGAGTAAGGGAGAAAGGTCAAAATGTACTTGAGCAGCTGTCTGCTGCTGCTGCTAAGTCGCTTTAGTCGTGTCTGACTCTGTACGACCCCATAGACATCAGCCCACCAGGCTCCCCCGTCCCTGGGATTCTCCAGGCAAAAACACTGGAGTGGGTTGCCAGTTCCTTCTCCAATGCATGAAAGTGCAGCTGTCTACTTCTCCTTTAAGGAGAGTTTTCCTGAATCTCCACCCACTCACTTCTGCTGAGGCTTCATTACTTGGAACTGAGGTGGCCACACCTACCTACAAGTGAGTGGGGCATTTGACTTTCAGAGTAAGTTGTCACCTTGAATATAATTAAAACTTCATCTTCAAAGAAGGGATGAATGGATATTAGTAACCAGCAGGATGAGCCAAAGTTCTCATGGGCCTTAACTGGAGTCTACATCTGTGTAGACTTCAGCTCATCTCTGCAGCCCGCTTGTCTCCTTGTGCCTCTACTTATCATGGGAGCCAAGGAGCTTCCTGGACATACATCATGCATGTCCTGAACTGACCTTGAGACCCCTTAATGGGGTTAGGTGTGGAGGACCTTAGAAGCCACTCAGAAAACGAGCATTCACCAAGAGAAGGAAGGCATCTGTGAGCCTGGGTGGGAGGTGAGCACAACTGAGTAAAGCTTGGCAGCTGGTACTGAGATCCTCCTTGACTCTCCTTCTCTGGGGGTTTGTCCATTTTGGGGACTAAGAGGTTTCTGCCTATAAACTCAAGTGTGACTCTATTATTAAATTCAAGCATGTCAGGACAAATGGCTCTGCTGTGGAGGTCCGTCTGAATGTAAAGCAGACAGAAGAAGCTATTATTTTTCAAGCCACTGATTTGTTGAGATGACTTGAGGATTAAGCATATGGCAGCCAGGGTTATCTACAGCAATGTGCGCCCACAGGGACAGGCACGGAAGGGAATGTGAGAGGGATCAGAGGGACTGTGAGTGATGGATGTAAGATAATCCTCGATGGCTTGCCAAGTTAGCAGCAGGGGTTCTTTTCACGGGGCTGGAAATCGTGTCTTGCTCTGGCATTATAGTTAGTAACATGAAGGTTTAACAGTTAGTGTCATTTATTCGTAAACATGCTGAGGCCTGGGGATATTCAAGTTACACTAAGTTCACACAGGTTTCAACTGACTTGTTTTTTGCTCAAGCACCAAATCCTGAGGCTAAAAAACACAAATCAGGTGAAACTAATGTAACCCCCCTCACTCCCCACTCCTGAATTCCTCTGTTCCATTTCATACAAACTCAAATGGAAAGAGAAAAGGAGAGAGAAGACAGAAAAGTAAGACAGCAAGAATGTAAGAAAGAAGAGAGGCAAAGATGAAGAAAGAGAGGGAGGAAGAAAGAAAAAATGTGGAAAGAGGTGGGAGAGAAAAGACCCAAACCCTCAACATGGTAATCATCAGTAGAACTATGAGCCATAGTTGCCCAACCATGAGCCAACTTTAGAGTCATCCATAAGTGATATCATACAGGATTTGTCTTTCTCTGTCTGACTTGTATCGTTTGGCATATGCACTCAAGGTCCATCCATGGTGTGGCAGGATTTCCTTTTTCATGGCTAAATAATACTCCATTGTGTGTGTGTGTGTGTGTGTGTGTGTGTGTGTATACATATATGACATGTACAACATACACATATATAAATGAATAAAACTTCTTTATCCATTCATCCATTGACCAGCTGTTTATGTGGCTTTCATATCTTGACTACTGTGAGTAATGCTGCAGAAAACATGGGTGCACAGACATCTCTTCAAGTAGTGATTTCATCTTCTGTGGATATACACTATAAATAGTAGTAGACTAGAGATTTCTTCAAGAAAATTAGTGATACCAAGGGAAAGATACTTTGCATCTTTCATGCAAAGATGGGCACAAAAGGACAGAAATGGTATGGACCTAACAGAAGCAGAAGATATTAAGAAGAGGTGGCAAGAATACACAGAAGAACTGTACAAAAAAGATCTTCATGACTCAGATAACCACGTTGGTGTGATCACTCACCTAGAGCCAGACATCCTGGAATGCAAAGTCAAGGGGGCCTTAGGAAGCATTTCTATGAACAAAGCTAGTGGAAATGATGGAATTCCAGTTGAGCTAGTTCAAATCCTAAACGATGATGCTGTGAAAGTGCTGCACTCAATATGCCAGCAAATTTGGAAAACTCAGCAGTGGCCACAGGACTGGAAAATGTCAGTCTTCATTCCAATCCCAAAGAAAGGCAATGCCAAAGAGTGTTTGAACTATTGCACAATTGCACTCATCTCACACACTAGCAAATTAATGCTCAAACTTCTCCAAGCCAGGCTTCAACAGTATGTGAACTTCCAGATGTTCAAACTAGATTTATAAAAGGCAGAGGAACCAGAGATCAAAATGCCAACATCTGCTGGATCATAGAAAAAGCCAGAGAGTTCCAGGAAAACATCTACTTCTGCTTCATTGACTACGCCAAAGCCTTTGACTGTGTAGACACGACAAACTGTGGAAAATTCTTAAAGAGATGGGAATACCAGACCTCCACTTGCCTCCTGAGAAATTTGTATGCAGGTTAAGAAGTAACAGTTAGAACAGGACATGGAACAACAGACTGGTTCCAAATCAGAAAAGGAGTACATCACGGTTGTATATCGTCACCCTGCTTATTTAACTTATATGCAGAGTATATCATGTGAAATGCCAGGCTGGATGAAGCATAAGCTGGAATCAAGATTGCCAGGAGAAATACCAATAACCTCAGATATGCAGATGACACCACCCTTATGGCAGAAAGAGAAGAAGAGCTAAAGAGACTTGATGAAAGTGAAAGAAGAAAGTGAAAGTGAAAGAAGTTAGCTTAAAACTCAACATTCAGAAAACTAAGATCATGGCATCTGGTCCCATCACTTCATAGCATATAGATGAGGAAACAGTGGAAACAGTGACAGACTATTTTTGGGGGCCCCCAAATCACTGCAGATGGTGACTGTAGCTATGAAATTAAAAGATGCTTGCTCCTTGGAAGAAAAGCTATGGAGCATATTAAAAAGCAGAGATATTACTTTGCCAACAAAGGTCCATCTAGTCACAGCTATGATTTTTCCAGTAGTCATATATGGATGTGAGAGTTGGACTATAAAGAAAGCTGAATGCCGAAGAATTGATGCTTTTGAACTGTGGTGTTGGATAAGACTCTTGAGAGTCCCTTGGACTGCAAGGAGATCCAACCAGTCCATCCTAAAGGAGATCAGTCCTGAATATTCATTGGAAGGACTGATGTTGAAGCTGAAACTCCAATACATTGGTCACCTTATGTGAAGAACTGACTCATTTGAAAAGACCCTGCTGCTGGGATAGAGTGAAGGCAGGAGGAGAAGGGGATGACAGAGGATGAGATGGCTGGATGGCATCACCGACTCAATGGACATGAGTTTGAGCAAGCTTCAGGAGTGATGGACAGGGAAGCCTGGCATGCTGCAGTCCACCGGGTTGCAAAGAGTCAGACACAACTGAGTGACTGAACTGAGCTGACCCTATAAGTGGGACTGCTAGATCATATGGTAGCTCAGTTTATTTATTTTTTAACGGGTGGATTATTTATTTATTATTTTTGGCTGCACTGGCTCTTTGTTGCTGTGCCTGGGTTTTCTCTAGTTGCCAGCAAGTGGGGCTGTACACAAGCTTCTCACTGAGGCAACTTCTCATTGCAGATCATGGGCTCAATACTTGTGGCACATGGGCTTTGTTGCTCTGTAGCATTTTGGATCTTCCTGGGCCAGGGATCAAACCCATGTCCCTTGCACTGACAGATCCTTAACCACTGGACCACCAGGGAAGCCCCAGATTGAGTTTTTGAAGAAGTACCATACTATTGTCCGTATGGCTGAACCATGTTACGTTCCCACCAACAGTGAACATATAAGGGTTTCCTTTTTACCATGTCTTTGCCAGTATTTTTTATCTGTTGTCTTCTTGATGATAGCCATCCTAACAGATATGAAGTGATGTCTCACTGTGGTTTTTATTTGCATTTTTCTAATGATTAATGCTTTTTAGCATCTTTTTATATCCTATTGGTGTGTCTTCTTTGGAAAAATGTCTGTTCAGGTCCTCTGCACCTTTTTAAATTGAATTATCTGCTTTATGGCCTTTGAATTGTATGAATTTCTTCATATATTTTAGGTATTAACCCCTTATACGGTATATAGTTTGCTTGTATTTTCTCCCATTCTCTATTCTCAAGTTTAACTTCTTAATTTATTATTTCCTCTGCTATACAGAAGTTCTTCAGTTAACATAGACCCACTTGCTTATTTTCATTTTTGTTGCCTGTGCTTTTGGCATCTCATCCAAGAAATTACTGCCAAGACCAATGTTGAAGATCTTTTTCCCTGAGTTTTTTCTAGGAGTTTTATGGTTTGGGGTCTTATATTTAGATCTTTGATCAGTTTCATATTAATTTTTGTAAGTGGTCTAAGAAAGGGGTCCAATTTTATTCTTTTGCATACGGATATCCTGTTTGTCCAAAACTATTTTTTGGAAAGACACTCCTTTCCCCATTGTATGCGCTAGCATCCTTATCAAAACTTAGCTGACCAGATATGCATGAGTTTATGTCTAGGTTTCCTATTCTGTTCCATGAGTCTATTGGCCCATTTTTATGCCAATGACATGCTGCTTTGATTACTGTAGTTTTAAAATACAGTATTATACTATAGCTTTAAATCAGGCAATGCTTCCTTTTTTTGCTCTTTCTCAAAATTGCTATGGCTATTTGGGGTGTCTAGTGGTTCCAAGCAATTTTTTAAAATAGTGTTTTCTATTTCTGTGGAAAATGCCATTGGAGTTTTGGTCAGGATTGCATTAAATATGGAGATCACTTTGGGTAATATATTTTTCCATTATTAATTATTCCAATCCAAACCATAGGATACCTTTCCATTTATTTGTCTTCTTCAGTCTTTTTCATCAATGTCTTATAGTTTTCACTGTATAGGTCTTTCTCCCCCTTGTTTTAAATTTATTGATTTTGATGCTATTATTAAAAGGGATTGCTTTCTTAATTTCTCTTTCAGATAGTTCATTGTTAGTACATTAAAATGGAACTGATTTTGTATCCTGCAACTTTACTGAGTTTATTTACTAGCTCTAACAGTTTTTGGTGATGTCTGTAGGGTTTTTTACATATAAAATCATGACATCTGCCAATAAAGATAATCTTAACTTCTTCCTTCCTGATATGATGTCTTTCTTCTTGTTTAATTCCTCTGGCTAGGACTTTCAGTACTATATTGAATAGAAATAGAGTAGACATCCTTGTCTTGTTCCTTATCTTAGAGGAAAAAAAGTAACTTTTCACCATTGACTAAGACTTAACTCTGGGCTTGTCACTTATGGCCTTTATTATGCTAAGGAAAATTTCTTCTATCCTCAATTTGTTGAGTATTTTAAAAATCTGCCTGCAATGTGGGAGACCCAGGTTCAATCCCTGGGTTGGGACGATCCCTTGGAGAAGGAAATGACACTCCACTCCAGTATTCTTGCCTGGAGGATTCCATTGACAGAGGAGCCTGGCAGTCTACAGTCCAAGGGGATGCAAAGTGTCTGACACTACTGATCAACTAACACTTTACTATGAAAAGATATGTTTTATCACACGCTTTTCCTATATCTATTGAGATTATCATATGATTTTTATTTTTTATTAATATGGTATATCACATTTATTGATTTTTATAAGTTAAAACCAACCTTAAATCCCAAAGATAAATACATGATTCCTTTGCTGCTGCTAAGCTGCTAAGTCACTTCAGTCGTGTCCGACTCTGTGTGACCCCATAGTTGGAAGACCACCAGGCTCCCCCGTCCCTGGGATTCTCCAGGCAAGAACACTGGATTGGGTTGCCATTTCCTTCTCCAATGTGTGAAAGTGAAAGTGAAGTCGCTCAGTCGTGTCCGACCCTTAGCGACCCCATGGATTGCAGCCTACCAGGCTCCTCCATCCATGGGATTTTCTAGGCAAGAGTACTGGAGTGGCTTGCCATTGCCTTCTCCGACATGATTCCTTTAATGTGCAGTTAAATTTGACATGCTAGTAAATTGAAATTTTTTGCATCTATATTCATCAGGGATATTGGTCTCTAATTTTCTTGTAGTGTCACTATCTGCTTTTGATACCGGGGTGATACTGGCCTTGTAAAATGAGTCTGATAGTGTTGCTTCTTTTTCAGATTTTTTTTGGCGGAGAAAGATGAGTATTTCCTGTGGCTCAGATGGTAAAGCCTCTGCCCGCAATGCGGGAGACCCCGGTTCGATCCCTGGGTTGGGAAGATCCCCTGGAGAAGGAAATGGCAACCCACTCCAGTACTCTTGCCTGAAAAACTCCATGGATTGTCTGCTGAGGAGCCTGGTAGCCGACAGTCCGTGGAGTCGCAAAGAGTTGGACACGACTAAGCGACTTTTACTTCACTGTTTGGTAGAATTCACATGTGAAGCTATATGGTCCCAGGCTTTTGTTTGTTGGGAGGCATTTGATTATCAATTCAGTCTCTTTGTTATTGATCTGTTAAAAACTCTATTTCTATTTACCCCAGAAAGGATGGGGCAGGGCTCAGGGCAATTGAGGCTGACCTTGTAATGATAAGATAGAGTCTTGACTTGGGAGATGGTTGGGATATAGAGCAGTAGCAACTCTTGCCCTATGAATGATGAGATGTGGTGGTATCCTAAACCTGGAGAGTGGGCCCAGCAGCAACTAGGGCTCCTGAGGGCAGATCTCACCACAGCTACAGTTCCAGCCTCAGAGAGTAGGTTCAGCCGTGGAACTCCAGGGCAGCTCCATCAGGTGGGGTCAGCATTGGTAAAGACCGTGATAGAACTCTGTAACAAAGGTTGCAAACTTTCCCAGTAGTGAGGCTTCCTGGGTTCTTTTGCTCTTCTTTTACCTGTGGGGTGAAATTTTTCTGAGGCAGTCCTTGGTGCAGAACTGCTTTTGACTGGGAGATGGAGTGATGCAGATAATATGCCTCTTTCACTTTTCTCTGTGGTCACCCTTGATTTTTTTAGCTCTGCTTAATTTGCTACTGCTTCTTCATAGTCCAGAATTTTCCCTGAGATACTGCCTTCGATTTGTAGTTTATTTGTTGTTTTGTGTTTTTTTTCTCTTTTTTGGGGGTGTGGGGGAGACAAGTATTGAGACCTCCTAGCCCTCCATCTTGCTTAAATGAAAAAACTTCCAGCAGAGGAAAAATGGCCTAAGATGGGAAGCCTGAAATGCAAGAAGGAATGAAAAGAAATACAGGGGAAAATATTTTAAATATATGATTATACCTGAAAGAGATCAGATTGAATAAAGTGATAAGACATTGTCACATAAATTTGAAAAGAAACAAGGTACAAGTAATATACAGACAACAATAGCATAAGAGTAAGGAGAGAGGAGAATTCATAAATTTAAGAGTATAATAATGGTATTAATTAACTAAATTTTAATGTTATTTGATATTTTAATAATCACAAGAAATGGAGAAATAAAATACACAGCTACCACTGCAAGTGGAAAAATATGTGGAATGTGAAAAAATCAATCCAAAGAATAAAGGCTATGAGATTAAAAACAAACCATAGAATAGGCAAAAAAAAAAAAAAATTGAAATCACAAAATGATAGATTTAAAACATGTATGTAATTAATTACATTAAGATAAGTGGATCAAATCCTCCAATTAATAGAAAGATTGTAGGTTGGATAGAAAATGAAAATATAACAATAAAATCTAACTCTAGGTCATTTTCAAGACACAGACCTAAAATATCAGAACCAGGAAAGTTGACAAATGAAAGGATATGTAAATAGTATAGTTGATTTTGCTACTTCTGTATTGAATAAATTTTAAGGCAAAATATACTGCTAGAGATAACTAGGATCCTTTATAAATGTACATTTAAAAGTGTAGAATAACTCATGTGTTATGAATTAATACAACCCTTTTACTAAAACTTCAGCAGGACAGTAACAAGAAGGGCTGCTCTTCCTTGTTAATATAGGTGCAAAAGTCATAAACAAAATATTAACAAACTTAGTCTAGGAATAGGTAAAAAGGACAACACATTAGGACAAAACTGGGTTTATTTCAGGAATGCAAGGTTAGTTTAAAATTCAGTTTAGAATACCAATTAATATAATTAACTATATTAAGACATTAATGGAGAAAAATAATCACATCAGTGGACAATGAAAAATCTTATAAGATGCAATATCATTTATGATTTAAAATATTTCTTAGCACATTAGTTGTAAAAATGAAACTACCTGATTCAGATAAAGAGTTTCTATAAAAATACCACTTAGCAGATGTCATGCTTAATGGTGAAATGTTGAATACTTTCCCTTTAAAATCAGAAGCAATGAAGTTCCTTTTATTACTATTTCCATTCAGTACTGCACTGGAGATCCTATTCAGTGCAATAAGTCAGAAAAAATATTAACACTGAAAATAAAACTCATTTTCTCATGGGTAACATAACTTTTTATTAAAAAATACACCAAAAATTGATTAGAATTAATGAGTCCAACAAATTTACAGATACATAATGCAATATAGAATAATTATAGTCCTATGTATCAGCATTTAACAGAAATTTTAAAACCTACAAAGCTCTTAGGAATAAATCTAACAAGACATATGAAAGACCTGTAGAGAGAGAATGATTAAACCTTTTTGAAAAAGTTTAAAGATGATCTAATAAATGCAGAGTTAGAATATGTTTGTGGCTTGAAAGTCTGAATGTTGTAAAAATCATAGCATCTCCCAAGTTGATTTCTCAATTCAGTAGGACTTGTGGAACTTAATAAATTAATTCTAAAATGTATATGCTACAACAAATGGCCAAAAATAGTCACATATGCTCTTGAAGAACAAGGTGGGAAGAATTTTTCTACCAGTTTCACAAGTTCTTTTATAATGAAGACAGCATATTGTGTGAAGATATACAAATACACCAGTGAGACAGCAAAGGTAACCTAGAGCCACATCAATGCACATATGGCCACTACGCATATAGAGGCCCCGCGGAAAAGCAGAAAGGAAAGGTACCTGCAGTCAGTGGTGTTGGGACAAATGGGTAGTTATAGCGAAAAAGTATTAACCCCTAGGTCACACTATACACAAAGTGGATTCTAGTTGAATTAAGGACCTCAGGTAAAAGGCAGACTATAAAACTTTGCATCATCAACTCAGTGGACATGAGTTTGAGCAAACTCTGGGAGATAGTGAAGGACAGGGAAGCCTGGCATGCTGCAGTCCATAGGGTCACAAAGAGTCGGACACACCTGAGCAACTGATCAAAAATGTAAAACTTTAAGAAAGTAATGGAGGAGAGTATCTTAAAGATAGGGAAGAATTTCTTAAGACAAAAAAGGCTTAACCAGAAAGATTGACTTGACTACACTAAAAATCAAGGACTTATGCCCATTAAAAGAAAATATAAATGAGTGAAAAGGAAAGCCATAGAGTGGCAGAAGCTATTTATGTTACATAAAACTTATGAAGAACCAAAATACTCCTAGTATCCATATTCATATCAGAATATGAAGCTCAAAATATGACCCAGCAAGTCTACTCCTAGATATATACCAGCAGAAACTCATGTTCATGTGCACCAGGAGACGTGGAAAGGAATATCCATAGCAGCCTGAGTTATTATATTGCAATAACCCAAATTTTCATTTACAATAGAAGCAATAAATAAGTGCTGTGATACCCATAGGTATCACAATTTGATGATAATGAACAAACTGTTAAATGTAACAGCATGGATTAATCTCACATGTCTAGTGTTGAGCAAGAGAAACAAGATGGAAAAAGTCATATGGTATGACTCTATTCTTGAGAAGTTTCCAAAAAATATTGGCAAAACTTTAGGTTAAACTATTAACTAAAAAAATCACAGTCCCAAAAGGTAGGATAGTGATTATAGACAGAATTGTGAGTGACGAAGGCATACAGGTATCTTCCAGGGTGCTAGTAATGCTCTTCCACTGAATCTAGGTCAGGGGTCAGCAAACTTTTTTGGTGAAGGACTAGCTAGTAGTGAGTTTAGGCTTTGCGGGCCATATGGTTTCTGTCACAACCACGCAGCTCTGATAGTAGTAGACATAGACAGTGCATAAAGGAATGGGCATAGGTGTGTTCCAATAAGACTGTATTTATCATAAGATATTCAGCAGAATGGATTGGGCCTGTGGGCTATATCTGCCAACTTCTGTTTTAAGTGATGGTTCCATAGGTGTTTGCTTTATGATTATTTTATGCATTTTGGGGGTACGTATGCCATAATTCTGGAGAAGGAAATGGCAACCCAACCCAGTGTTCTTGCCTGGAGAATCCCAGGGATGGGGGAGCCTGGTGGGCTACCGTCTATGGGGTTGCACAGAGTTGGACACGACTGAAGTGACTTAGTAGTAGTAGTAGGCTGCCATAATTCACAAGAAGAAGGATGCAGACTGATGAAAGAAGTTTAGCTTGGTGTTTAGCTTTAGGACTATGGAATCAGAAAACTGGGGTGTGATTTGTGTCTTACTCACAAGGTACTGGGACTTGGGTAACACATATAACATATACCTATAAAACAAGGGTTGTGATAATACCTACTGAACTGAACTGAATAGATTTACTCTGAGAATTAGCTGAGTTGGTAAAGTTAGATGCTTAGTAGAGCTCCTGCTGCTGCTGCTAAGTCTCTTCAGTCGTGTCCAACTCTGTGTGACCCCACAGACGGCAGCCCACCAGGCTCCCTCGTCCCTGGGATTCTCCAGGCAAGAGTGCTGGAGTGGGTTGCCATTTCCTTCTCCAATGCATGAAAGTGAAAGTGAAAGGGAAGTCGCTCAGTCATGTCCAACTCTTAGTGACCCCATGGACTGCTGCCCACCAGGCTCCTCCATCCACGGGATTTTCCAGGCAAGAGTACTGGAGTGGGTTGCCATTGTCTTCTCCGAGTAGAGCTCCTAGCACATTGTATATGCTCAAGAACTTTTTTTTTCCTCTCGTACAATAGGGTCTTTAAAGCACATTCAACCACTTTTAACAAGACTGCAAAGACATTCTGGTTGCTATTGAGAAAAATTATCTACTCTGAAAGGAATTCATGAAAGAATAGGAAATATATATAATCTCCTCTACACATAACATGGAGAAGTCATAAGTAACATGGTATGCTGCCTACTATTTCCTGGAAACACTTTTTCCTTAACATACTTTTGGTGCTAAATAGAGGACTTGTAAAAATTATTTTTAACTATGTTCCAAATGTAAATTAAAAGAGGAAAAAAGTAGTGTGAAGGAATAAGTTCATTCCTGATTTCCCAAACTGGAATGACTCTGTTTTATACCTCAGGGAAGTTTTTTAAAGGGATTTAAAAAAAAAAAAAAAAAAACAAAACCTGATTTTGTTCATGAAAGGGTAGAAAAATTTTTTACATCCTAATTCCAAGAAACTGTGAGGATGTTACCTTGCCTGGCAAAAGGGACTTTGCAACTGTAATTGAGCTAAGGATCTTGAGGTGGAGAGATTATCCTGGATTCCCTGGGTATTCTCAGTAGAATAAAAGGGTCCTTATTTGAGAAAAAGGGAGGTAGGGGAAGGTCAGAGCCAGAGAAAGACTGGAAGATTCTCTAATGATGCAAAAAGGGCCACAAGCCAAGGAATGTTGGCCTCTAGAAGCTAAAAAAGGCAAGAAGTGGATTCTCCCCTACATCCTACAGAGGAAAGGCAGCTGTGCCCTGACCTTAATGTTAGCCCAGTAAGACCCATTTGAGATTTCTAACCTCCAGAACTCTAACCCAAATTTCTGTTGTTTTAAGCCACCAAGTTTGGAGTAATCTGTTATAGTGGCAGTTGACAATTAATAGAACTCTCATTGAGCTAGGTTGAACTAGGCCAAACATAACTCCTTAAACTCATCCCATGCACTTTTTGGGGGAATTTTTATTGTATAATCTAAAAAGTGCTATTGATGACCTCCTGGGTACCAGGGCTAGTTGCAAAGATGAATAAACATGATCCTACTCCCCAAAGAGCTTACAGAATAATTACAGAGTACTAGTATTGGGAGACTGTCTCTTAGCTTTCTGCATATCTTATGAGCAGAGTCACAGAATGTCTTTGTTCAAGACTATCTTTTCAAGGATATCTGCCTGTATAATGAACAGCCTTAAAAGATAGTATATCTGTAGCACAAAGGGCAGATATGCTTACAGTCTAATACAGAAGATTGAGGTTCCCTAAGCTCAGGGTCCCTCTCTTGGAAAGCAGCCCCCTGAGCATGCATGTGTCATGTGGCCCACTTTGTGCCACCATGGGAGAACTGGGATTGGAAAACCAGCCCAAGAAAATGCTGATACTCTGGCTGCTGCTATTTCTGTGGAGTCATAAGTGATCCTCTCTCTCTCTGACCCATGGATTTTGTGGCGTCTGTCAGCATCCATGAAACCTAAGGAAGTTAACCTGTTAGCTTGTGAGTAGTCTCAGTCCCTTCACAGTTCTGGACAAATGGTAAAGAAAACAGTGTACAAGATGTCTGGGATCACCATGGGTCACAGTCTACTAAGACTGTTTATTTATAATAGAAAAGGAAAAGAGAGAGGGAATATGTCTACTAGGCAGCAGGTCCTCTGCCAGCACTTTACAAATACCCTCATTTAGTTTTCACACTGCTCTGTAAAGAGAGATGTTCCAACTGCATATGTCAGCTAGGATAACCTGGTTGCTTCTGATTCAGAGTGAATGGACTCACCATATCCCTATTACCTCCCTTATGGCATGCCCTTAAGAAAAGCCAGTGTACCCTAGAAGATTCCAGAACAAGTGGTTCTCAAAGGGGGCTATATTCCCCTGTTCTGGCAATGGGTGAAGACATTTTTGGTGGTCACAATTTGGGGTATGGGTATCATCAGTGTCTAGAGGCTAGACGCCAGAGATACTGCTGAATGAAAGTCCTACAATTGATAGGAGCCCATACAACAAAGAATTATCTAGTATAAAGTGACAGTTGTGCTGAGGCTGAGAAGCCCTGCCCCAGAGTATAACCATCTCTGACTTTGATTTCCTGAAATCCACTGATTCTTAACCTTACCTTGGTGTTTATCCAGACTTCCATCCTTCCCTTCCTAAAACAAGATCCCACTTATTCAAAGTTATTGCATGCAGGAGAAAATTTTAAATTTTTGAAGGTATGAGGCAGAAGGTACAAAAATCACATTGTCCAGCAAATGAAACAAATAGTATATTACACAGACCTCTTTTTTTTTTTTTTAACATTTTATTTTGTCCTGGGGTATGCTTTTGAACTGTGGTGCTGGAGAAGACTCTTGAGAGTCCCTTGGACTGCAAGGAGATCCAACCAGTCCATTCTAAAGGAGATCAATCCTGGGTGTTCATTGGAAGGACTGATGCTAAAGCTGAAACTCCAATACTTTGGCCACCACATGCGATGAGTTGACTCACTGGAAAAGACTCTGATGCTGGGAAGGATTGGGGGCGGGAGGAGAAGGGGACGACAGAGAATGAGATGGCTGGATGGCATCACCGACTCGATGGACATGAGTTTGAGTGAACTCCGGGAGGGGTGATGGACAGGGAGGCCTGGCGTGCTGTGATTCATGGGGTTGCAAAGAGTCGGACACAACTGAGTGACTGAACTGAACTGAACTGATAGCTGATTAACAATGTCATGATAGTTTCAGGTGAACAGCCAATGGACTCAACCATACCTATCGATGTATCCATTCTACCCCAAACTCCCCTCCTATTTAGGCTAGCACATAACAGTGAGGCCCTGTAGGCCCTTGTTGGTTATCCATTTAAAATATAGCAGTGTGTAGATGTCAATACAAAACTTCTTAACCATCCCTTCCCCCCATCATTCCTGCCCTCCCCCATGCCAAGCAGACATAAATTCATTTTCTAAATCTGTGAGTCTATTTTTGTTTTGTAAGTAAGTTCATTTGTATATCATTTCTTTTTAGACTCCACATATAAGGGATGTCATATCTCTCCTTCTCTGTCTAGGCAGGCTTGCTCTGAAAGTCCCTTCAGCCATCATACCAGTGGGGCTGCAACTTTCTCATGGCTCATGTGACCTCATGCAGGCTCCCACCATCTAGGCCATTCTCCATCCTACTGGCTCCATGCCTTGTTTGTCCACTTCTTAGACTACACCCAGAGCTCCAGCTTCCTCTGTATTGTGCAGAGCAGGTGTTCAGTTCTCACAAGCCTCTGCATCTAAACTCAATTCCAGACCTACCCGAGTGGCTCTCAAACTGGAGCAAGCCCTAGAGTCACCCAGGGGCCTTATGATATAGCTTGCTGGGTTTTGAGTATGAAGGTGTGGGTGAGAAGATGGGTTTTTTCCAATTCCCAGATAACGTTTATGCCACTGGTCTAGGAACAATCCTTTTAGAACCACTGGGAAAAAAAAATCCATACAAAAGAGCCACTGATTTCTGCACCAAGACAAAGGCCCTACAGAAGCCCTTGGATAAAGGTCTTTCTCTTACTTTGATCTGCCCCATCTTCAGAAGACAGTGTAGTTTTGTAAAGCACTGCCCAGCCTCCTCAGTCAAACACAGAAGAGGAAATTGGGGCTGGGGCTCAGAGAGGTTAAGTAACGGGAAGACGATGACCCAGAGACCAGGCTAATTCTGCAAACCCTGTCTGTAGTGGTGTTCAATGAAAAGGAAGCAGCTGCTGCTGCTAAATCGCTTCAGTCGTGTCTGACTCTGTGCGATCCCACAGATGGCAGCCCACCAGGCTCCCCGTCCCTGGGATTCTCCAGGCAAGAACACGGAGTGGGTTGCCATTTCCTTCTCCAAGGAAACAGCAGAGCCTTCCAGTTTGTGCAATGGTGTAGAGAAGGCTTGGGGAGTAGAATTCACAAATGTAACTCAGGAGTGTATTTAAAAATTGTTCTTGTACCAGCAATGGTGATAAGAACTCACTAGCAGTTTTCATTATAAATAATTCCCTAGGACAAACAAGAAAACAATGCCATCAAATGAATGGCACTTGCAAGAAGCTCTGATGTGGTGCTTGATGACAGATAGTAGTAGATGTACAACATGCCAGTATTGTGTGCAGGAGGAACCTGGCCTGAAATGTCTTAAATCCTGACAAAACCTTTGAGAATTGAGCATAAATGACCTTCAGAATGAAGACAGAACAAATTTCAGGATTCCAGGACACCATACAGTGGCCTCTTGTACAACTTGGGTTTAAACTGCACTGGTCCATTTGTACATGGATTTTTCCCTAAGCAAATACAGCACTACCCTACCTACAATTGGTTGAATCCACAGAGGCAGAACCATGATACAGAGGAAATGCAGATACCAAGGAACCTTGGGTTGGAAGGGTCCATAATAAATTATGGATATATTTTCAGCAACATGGTACATGGGCACTCCTTCCTTATTCCAGGGTCAATGGTACATAATTTCCAGAGAAAACAGCACACCTATGTTCCTTTTATCATCTGGGTCACTGGAATAGTATAGCCTAATCCTGGCTGGGAATTCAGCTTCTAAGGTCAAAGATTGGTAACTCAGGACACAATACTTCTTAGAAAGTGCTGCTTTCTAGGTTTCCTGATATGTTTCTTTGTATTTATTTCATCTATATTCTTGACAGGTTTCTACAACAAAACAATCTCATGCACAATTATGACAAAAAAGTCAACTCATGAAAAAATATAATTTTTAAATGGGCAGAAGGTACAAACAGCTCAGAGTTATCTGATTATCATAGGAAATAGGCAATAATTGATAATAGGTATGGTGGTGGTGTGAACTTCCCTGGTGGCTCAGATGGTAAAGCGTCTGCCTACAATGTGGGAGACCTGGGTTCGATCCCTGGGTTGGGAAGATCCTCTGGAGAAGGAATTGGCAACCCACTCGAGTACTCTTGCCTGGAAAATCCCATGGATGGAGGATTGTGGGAGCTTACGGTCTATGGGGTCGCAAAGAGTCAGACACGACTGAGCAACTTCACTTTCACTTGTGGCGGTGGTCAGTCACTCAGTCGTGTCTAACCTTCGACCCCATGGACTGCAGCACATCAGGCTTCCCTGTCCTTCACCATCTCCTGAAGTTTGCTCAAACTCATGTCCATTGAGTAGGTGATGCCATCCAACCATCCCATCCTCTGTTACCCGCTTCTCCTCCTGCCCTCAATCTTTCCCAGCATCAGGGTCTTTTCCAATGAGCCAGCTCTTCATATCAGGTAGTCAAAAGTATTGGAGCTTCAGCATCAGTCCTTCTGATGAATATTCAGGGTTGATTTCCTGTAGGGTTGACTGGTTTGATCTCCTCGCAGTCCAAGGGAATCTAAAGAGTCTTCTCCAGCACTGCAGTTTGAAAGCATCAAATCTTCAGTTTTCAGCCTTCTTTATGGTCAAACTCTCACATCCATACATGTCTACTAGAAAAATCATTGCTTTGACTATCCAGACCTTTGTCAGCAAAGTGGTGTCTCTGCTTTTTAGTATGCTGTCTAGGTTTGCCATAACTTTTCTTCCAAGGAGCAAGAGTCTTTTAATTTCATGGCTGCAGTCATTGTCTGCAGTGATTATGGAGCCCAAGAAAATGAAATGTCACTGTTTCCACTTTATGGGAAGCATGAAGTGATGGGACCAGATGCCATGATCTTCATTTTTTGAATGTTGAGTTTTAAGCCAGCTTTTTCATTCTCCTCTTTCACCTTCACCAAAAATCTGTTTAGTCCCTCTTCATTTTCTGCCATTAAGGTGGTATCATCTGAATATCTGAGGTTGGTGATAGTCTCCTGGAAATCTTGATTCTACCTTGTGACTCATCCACCCCAGCATTTCACGTGATGTACTTTGCGTGTAAGTTAAACAAGCAGGGTGACAATATATAGCCTTGATGTACTTGTTCCCCAATTTTGAACCAGTCCATTGTTCCCTCTCTGGTTCTGTTGCTCCTTGTCCTGCATACAGGTTTCTCAGGAGGAAGGTAAAGTGGTCTGATGTTGCCATCTCTTTAAGAATTTTCCACAGGTTTTTATGATCCACACAGTCAAAAGCTTCAGTGGAGCAGAAATAGATTTTTCTGGAATTCTCGTGCTTTATCTATGTTCCAGCAGATGTTAGCAATTTGATCTCTGCTTTCTCTGCCTTTTCTAAATCCATCTTATACATCTGGAAGTTCTCAGTTCACATACTGCTGAAGCCTAGCTTGAAGACTTTTGAGCATAATCTTGCTAGCATATGAGATGAGTG
The DNA here is from genome assembly GCF_049115385.1 of Moschus berezovskii. Classification (NCBI taxonomy): domain Eukaryota; kingdom Metazoa; phylum Chordata; class Mammalia; order Artiodactyla; family Moschidae; genus Moschus; species Moschus berezovskii. Next base: position 49,208,513 of record NC_142466.1, on the reverse strand, counting down.
CAATTGTGCAGTAGTTTGAACATTCTTTTGCACTGCCTTTCTTTGGGATTGTAATGAAACTGACATTTTCCAGTCCTGTGGCCACTGCTGAATTTTCCAAATTTGCTGACATTATTGAGTATAGCACTTTAACAGCATTATCTTTTAAGATTTGAAATCGTTCAGGTGGAATCCCATCAACTCCACTAGCCATGTTCGTAGTAATGCTTCCTAAGGCCCACTTGACTTCATACTCTAGGATGTCTGGCTCTAGGTGAGTGACTACACCATCGTAGTTATCTGATTCATTAAAACCTTTTTTCTATAGTTCGTCTATGTTTTCTTGCTACTACTTCTTTATATTTCTGCTTCGGTTAGGTCCATACTATCTCTGTCCTTTGTTGTACTCATCTTTGTATGAAATGTCCCCTTGGTATCTCCAGTTTTTTTGAAGAGATCTCTAGTCTTTCCCATTCTATTGTTTTCCTCTATTTCTTTGCATTGTTCACTTAAGAAACCTTTCTTATCTCTCCTTGTGGTTCTCTGAAACACTGCACTCAAATGAGTATATCTTTCCTTTTCTCCTTTGCCTTTCATTTCTCTTTTTTCTGAGCTATTTGTAAGGCCCCCTCAGACAAACATTTTGCCTTTTTGCATTTATTTTTCTTGGACATGGTTTTGGTCACTGCCTCCTGTACAATATTACGAACCTCCATCCATAGTTCCTCAGGCACTTTATCAGATCTAGTCCCTTGAATCTATTTGTCACTGCCACTGTGCAATCATAAGGGAATTGATTTAGGTCATACCTGAAAGGCCTACTGGTTTTCCCTGCTTCAGTTTAAGTCTGAATTTTGCAATAAGGAGCTCATGATCTGAGCTGCAGTCAGCTCCAGGTCTTGTTTTTGCTGACTCTGTAGAGCTTCTCCATCTTCAGCTGCAAAGAATATAATCAATTTGACTTTGGTATTGACCATCTGGTGATGTCCATGTGTAGAGTCTTTTCTTGTGTTATTGGAAGAGGGTGTTTGCTATGACATGTGTATTCTTTTGCAAACTCTGTTAGCCTTTGACCTGCTTCATTTTGTACTTCAAAGCCAAACTTGCCTGTTACTCCATCATAGGGTACTGATTATATTGGCAATTATATTATACTATATTGGTACTGATTATATTATGGTTCCTCATATTGGCTCTTAGTCAAAATGCTGGAGATACCAGTTACAGCTTTATAAAACCTCAGTGGATTTTCCTTCCCAGCATCCAGCTCCAATCTTCATGGGTTCAATCGCTCAGTCGTGTCCGAGTCTTTGTGACCCCTTGGACTGTGGCCTGCTAGGCTCCTCTGTCCATGGAATTTCCCAGGCAAGAACACTGGAGTGGGTTGCCATTTCGTACTCCAGGGGATCTCCTCCATCCAGGAATTGAACCTACGTCTTTCAAGTCTCCTGCATTGGCAGGTGGATTCTCTACCACAGTGCCACCTAGGAAGACCTGTATATATATAGGTCTTACTCATTGCAGCTTTGTTTACTTTTGTTTTGGGGCTCTGTCTTTGTAGCACCAGCTAGCTACATGTGTGTTTGCCTTTGTATAGGTGTCCTGTCAAGCTTCTAGTTCTAAAATGGAATCTTGCCCCTCCACCCCTCCATGGAAGGTTGCTGAATAATCAGGAGCCTAACTTACTTCTGGTCTCTTCACCTCTCAGTGATCTATTTCTTCTCTCAACAAATTTGGTTGAACACCTATAAAATGTAAGCTTTTCTCCAGATGCTGAGCTACAGCTGTGCCCAGACTCTAGCACCCGACCCGCCTGGTGCCTCCAGCCTGAAAAGCTTGCTGCTTAGTCAACTGTAAGCTGCTTTCACATAAGATCTATGTCTGTTCCATCTGGGTATCCATCAGTTCCTAGGAAAGTGCCTTTGTCACAGTAGTAACTTAATACTGTAGCTGTTTGCTATATAAAGGAATAAAAAGTAAATTGCTTCAGAAAATTAATCAGTTTTGCCACAATCTTTGCAGATCTTTTCCTTTGCATGAGGGCAAATCAATCTAGTAAAAATACAAAAATATCTAGACACTAAACTCTTCTAGCCATTAATAGGTGTGTGGGAATAGATTTTCCAACCAACTGACTTTCAAATTTGAACTGGGAGAGAATAGAAGGGAATACCTGCTCTGGATCATCCAGGATTACTTAGGACAGAGGTGGCAGTCATTGGGGACACCCAGGGATCAAGAGACAGTGCCCAAGAGGGTCAAAATAAGAGTAGGAAACTTAAAAGACAAACTTTGCTAATCTCACGACTGAAAATTACTGAGAATTCTTACAAAGAGAAAGATATCTGATCCAGGGAATGTTTTAAATGTTTGCAAAGAGCGTCTGGCAATAACTATGGCAGTTGCAGATCATGTATCTTGTCCCATTTGGGAGTTGGTAGACAAAGATGAAATGTGGTTTCTTCCCTCATTGCAGGGAAAGAGCCCGCCCTGCAAACACACACTCAAACTGATTTATCATCAGATTTACAGAAATGCTGAAGCTGAAACTGCAATACTTTGGCCACCTCATGCGACGAGTTGACTCACTGGAAAAGACTCTGATGCTGGGAAAGGTTGGGGGCGGGAGGAGAAGGGGATGACAGAGAATGAGATGGCTCGATGGCATCACCAACTCTGTGGACATGAGTTTGAGTGAACTCTGGGAGTTGTTGATGGACAGGGAGGCCCGGCGTGCTGTGATTCATGGGGTCGCAGAGAGTCGGACACGACTGAGTGACTGAACTGAACTGAACTGAACCTAGTGGGAAATTCCCTTTTGAGCAATATTAGCTGCCAGAATTCTTGGTTTTGTGAAAGCAAATGTTAGCAAATTTAGAAATATGAGCAAAATTCAAAATGTGAGCCACAACTTGGAGGTAAATGAAAATGTGACATCCTTATGAAGAGACCCTGTACTCTCTCCTTATTGACAGCTTATTTGCTAATCATTCATGCAAATATTAATGGAAAACAGATGAGGAATCAATTTGTAAGAACTGATATTTGTTTCAAAAAGTGTAAAAAGGAATTTCTACTACAGTGACTAAAACTCAACTATAGATCCTGAATCTTTTTTAAAATTTGGAGTTGAGTTGGCCTGAGAGCTAAAGTAAAAGTGAAAGTGAAGTCGCTCAGTCATGTCTGACTCTTTGTGCCCCATGGACTGTAGCCTACCAGCTTCCTCCATCCATGGAATTTCCCAGGCAACAGTACTGGAGTGGGTTGCCATTTCCTTCTCCAGGGCATCTTCCCAACCCAGGGGTTGAACCTGGGTCTCCTGCATTGCAGGCAGATGCTTTACCATCTGAGCCACCAGGTAGAACTTAAGAGTATAACAAGAATTGGGCAGGACAAATTTCAGGTAGGACCTGGTCAATTTCCAAAGGACTTATTGACTTGCCAACTTGGAACTTGGGTGTCTTAGGTTTTATTTTCCTTTTGGAAACTTTTGAGTATCTTTGGCCAGGTTACTTTTATCTCTTAGTGTCTAAAGCAAGAAAGTAAATAACGGAAATAAAAAGAACATCTACAGTTTTGTTAAAGCACACATGCATGTACATTGTACAATTACTGACCCAGAAGCATGTGGAAATACTTCATCTTGCTTTTATTAAAATGTCTTAGAATAGTTTAAGTAGGGTATCTATTTAGAGAAACAGACTAACTTTTTAAAATTCAAGTTTAATTACTTCATTTACTTCCTTAAAAAATCTTCAAGAGATCCCCATTGACTTTGGATTAAATTTAAAATTCTTGGCATGTTTTACTCTTTATAATCTATTCCTTAGACTTATCTCCTGGCAACCCCACCCCCACCCCAACCATGGGCCCCTGCTGTCTTTCTTTTCCTGGTATAAAGAGTACCCCCTCTGGAAAGTCTACCCTGAGTCTCCACATCATGCCAAGTGTCCCTCCTCTAAATCCCCACAGCACCCTCTGCATAGTTCTGTCTTATCTGATAGTGATCTGTCCACATGTCAGGCTTCTTTCCTAAACTGTGTGCCCTCTAAGGATGTCCACATCATCCCAATAGCACTAGGATATAGCTCAACACAGCATCAGTTCAATATGATGACTCATTAAACTGAATTTCATCAGTTAAAACACTTACTGTATGCAGACATGACTAAAAGCCACCCAAGTGGAAAGGAAGCTGAGATGACTCTCCTGACACAGGGCAAATGCCCATCTGGATAGACAACATCTTAAAGAGATATACCCCTGTGCTAGAAAAAAGGTGGAAACAGAGGTGACAGGTTCTGTTTTTTCCCTGTTTCCTCTCTTGCATCTGGCCCTCTCGTTTCTTCTCTTTCCTGCTTATTTTTCCATCCAAACACAAATGCACTCACAGGCACCCACCACATAAAATGGTCAACTGCCCACCAGGCTCTTTTTTATTAATTATATTTATTTATTTTTAATTGATTGATTATTGCTTTACAATATTGGTTTGACTTCTTCCATATATCAACATGAATTAGCCATAGGTGTACATATATCCCCTCCCTCTGGAACTTCCCTCCCACCTCCCATCCTTTCTGACCCCTCTAGGATATTACGGAGCCCCAGTTTGAGTTCCCTGCTGTGGCTGCTGCTAAGTCACTTCAGTCGTGTCTGACTCTGTGCAACCCTATAGATAGCAGCCCACCAGGCTCCGCCTTCCCTGGGATTCTCCAGGCAAGAACACTGGAGTGGGTTGCCATTTCCTTCTCCAATGAATGAAAGTGAAAAGTGAAAGTGAAGTAGCTCGGTCGTGTCCGACCCTTAGCGACCCCATGGACTGCAGCCTACCAGGCTCCTCTGTCCATGGGATTTCCCAGTCAAGAGTACTCGAGTGGGCTGCCATTGCCTCTTCAGTAAGTTCCCTGAGTCATACAGCAAATTTCTATTGGCTATCTATTTCACGTATGGTAGTGTATATGCTTCCATGCTACTCTCTCCATTCATCTCACCCTCTCTGTTCTCTCCCCTACTCTTGTCCAAGCTTCTCTATGTCTGCATCTGCACTGCTGTCCTGCGAATAGGTTCATCAGTACCATCTTTCTAGATTCCATATATATGCATTAATACATGATATTTGTTTTTCTCTTTCTGACTTACTTCACTCTATATAATAGGTTCGAGGTTCATCCGTCTCACCAGAACTGACTCAAATGTGTTCCTTTTTATGGCTGAGTAGTATTGTGTTGTACATATGTACCACAGCATCTTTATCCATTCATATGTCAGTGAATGCCTAGGTTGTTTCCATGTCCTAGCTATTGCAAATAGTGCTGCAATGAACATCAGGGTACATGTGTTTTTTTCAGTTTTGGTTTCCTCAGGGTATATGCCTAGGAGTGGGATTGCTGAGTCATGTGGTGGTTTTATTCCTAATTTTTAAAGGAATCTCCATATTGTCTTCCATACGGCAGTATCAATTTACTTTCCCACCAAAGCGCAAGAGCATTCCCTTTTCTCCACACCCTCTCCAGCACTTGTTTGTGGAATTTTTGATGATGGCCTTTCTGATTGTCTGAGGTGATATCTGATTATAGTTTTGATTTGCATTTCTCTAATAATGAGTGATGTTGTGCATCTCTTCATGTATTTATTAGCCATCTATATGTCTTCTTCGAAGAAACGTCTGTTTAGGTCTTTTGCCCACTGTTTGATTGGGTTGTTTTTCTGGTATTGAGTTGCATGAGCTGCTTGCATATTTTGGAAATTAATTCTTTGTCAGTTGTTTCATTTGCTATTATTTTCTCCCATTCTGAGGGTTGCCTTTTCACCTTGTTTATAGTTTCCTTTGCTGTGCAAAAGCTTTTATGTTTAATTAGGTCTCACTAGTTTATTTTTATTTATATTACTCTAGGAGGTGGGTCATGGAGGATCTTGCTGTGACTTATGTAAGAGAGTGTCCTGCCTATGTTTTCCTCTAAGAGTTTTGTAGCTTTTGGTCTTACATTCAGGTCTTTAATCCATTTTGAGTTTATCTTTGTATATGGTGTTAGGAGCTGTTATAATTTCATTCTTTCACATGTCCAGTTCTCACAGCACCACTAATTGAAGAGGCTATCTTTTTCCTATTGTATATTCTTGCTTCCATTATTAAAGATAAGGTGCTCATAGGAGCATGGATTTATCTCTGGGCTTTCTGTCTTGTTCCATTGGTCTATCCTTGTGTTTTTGTGCCAGAATCATACTATCTTGATGAATGTAGCTTTGTAGTATAGTCTGAAATCATGTAAGTTGATTCCTTAAGTTCCATTCTTTTCCCTCAAGTTGTATTGGCTATTCAGGGTCTTCTATGTTTCCATATGAGTTGTGAGATTTTTTTGTTATGGTTCTGTGAAAAATGCCATTGGTAATTTGATAGGGATTGCATTGAATCTGTAGATGCATTTGGTGGTATAGTCATTTTCACAATATTGATTCTTCCAACCCAGGAGTACGGACTATCCCTCCATTTATGTCATCTATGATTTCTTCATCGGTATCTTGTAGTTTTTTGTATATAGCTCTTCTGTCTCCCTAGGTAGGTTTATTCCTAGGTATTTTATTCTTTTTGCAGAAGTGGTAACTGGGATTGATTCTTTAATTTCTCTTTCTGATTTTTCATTGTTGGTATATTTGATTTTGTATCCTGCAACTTTAGTAAATTCTCTGATCAGCTCTAGTAATTTTCTGATAGTATCTTAGGGTTTTCCATGTAGAGTATCATGTCATCTGCAAATAGGGAGAGTTTTACTTCTTCCTTTCCAATCTGATTGCTGAAGCTAAGACTTCTAAAACTATGTTGAGTAATACTGGCGTGAAAGTGGACACCCTGGTCTTGTTCCTGATCTTAGGACAGACTAACTCTTGAATGGAGTATGGGAAAGGTTTAGAGACTGACTGGCTTTTATGGAGAGCTAGCACAGAGTAGAGAACACAGATTTAAATGCCTTCAAGAGCCCAGCAGTCAATGTAACTATTATGAAAAACATTAAAACCAAAAATTAAAAAAAAAAACTGTAACAAAAACATTGCTGACCACTGAAACATGGTTGACTGATCTATTTCACTGACTGTTTTTCTAGTTTGGAATCTCTGGCCTAGACTCTTGGTGAAAACTTTAATAGTAGTCCTAGGCTTGCCTGGAAAATCCCATGGACAGAGGAGCCTGGTAGGCTGCAGTCCATGGGGTCGCTAGGAGACTGAGTGACTTCACTTTCACTTTTCACTTTCATGTATCGGAGAAGGAAATGGCAACCCACTCCAGTGTTCTTGCCTGGAGAATCCCAGGGATGAGGGAGCCTGGTGGGCTGCCATCTATGGGGTTGCACAGAGTCGGACACAACTGAAGCGACTTAGCAGCAGCAGCAGCAGGCACCAACAGCCTGGAACTCAAATCACAAATGCAAATTATTTAGAGGAAGAATGTATTAAAAGAAAAAACATGGGGCCCCAGCATAATCACTGTTGGAAGAATGTGCCTCCAAAATACAAAATAACTCTAGATAAAGCTGGTGACTCAATGTACACAGACATACAGCACTTCAGAGGTCAAGGCCTGTAGACCTTCATGTTTGTAGGTCCAAACATGCTGAGTCTATTTCGTGTGTTCTTGGTTCTCTATTTGTTTACTATCCATAAGCTACATGTGGGCCAGATTCTGGGATGGAGTAATGAATAGATATGGTTGGGGATTTTTGTTTTTGATTTTTTGATTTTGTATTTTTGAGAGTTTAATTTCTTTCCTGTTTTAGATTTAAAAAAAAACAAAGCTTTAAACTTTTTATTTTGTATTGGAGTTTGATCTCTGAGTTGGGAAGATACCCTGGAGAAGGAAATGGCAACCCACACCAGTATTCTTGCCTGGAGAATTCCACGGACAGAGGAGCCTTGTGGGCTACAGTCCATGGGGTCGTAGAGTTGGACAGAACTAAATGACTAACATGATAGCTGATTAACAATGTTGTGGTAGTTTCAGGTAAATAGTGAAGGGACTTAGCCATACATATACAGGTATCCATTCTACCCCAAACCCACCTCCCATCCAGGCTGGCACATAACATTGAGTAGAGTAGAGTTCCATGTGCTATACAGTAGGTCCTTGTTGGTTATCCATTTTGGATTTAGCTGTGTATGTCATGCTCCCAAAGTCCCTAACTATCCCTTCCCCTGACAACCATAAATTTGTTTTCTAAATCTGTGAGCCTCTCTCTGTTTTGTAAGTTCATTCATATCATTTGTTTTTAGATCCCACATATAAGGGATGTCATTTGACATTTCTCCTTCTCGGTCTGACTTCAGTCAGCATGACACTCTCTAGGTCCATACATGTTGCTGCAAATGGCACAATTTCGTTCTTTTTCATGTGTTCTTTTTCAAAGTAATATTCCATTGTATAAATGTACCACATCGTTATCCATTCCTCTGTCAGTGGACATTTAGGTTGCTTCCATGTTTTGGCTGATGTAAGAGAGGTGGGTACTCTGCATATATGCAGAGTACATCATGAGGAACGCTGGGCTGGAAGAAGCACGAGCTGGAATCAAGATTGCTGGGAGAAATATCAATAACCTCAGATATGCAGATGACACTACCCTTATTGCAGAAAGTGAAGAGGAACTCAAAAGCCTCTTGATGAAAGTGAAAGAGGAGAGTAAAAAGGTTGGCTTGAAGCTCAACATTCAGAAAACAAAGATCATGGCATCTGGTCCCATCACTTCATGGGAAATAGATGGAAAAACAGTGGAAACAGTGTCAGACTTTATTTTTTTGGGCTCCAAAATCCCTGCAGATGCTGATTGCAGCCATGAAATTAAAAGACGCTTACTCCTTGGAAGGAAAGTTATGACCAACCTTGATAGTATATTAAAAAGCAGAGACATTACTTTGCCAACCAAGGTCCGTCTAGTCAAGGCAATGGTTTTTCCTGTGGTCATGTATGGATGTGAGAGTTGGACTGTGAAGAAAGCTGATCGCCGAAGAATCGATGCTTTTGAACTGTGGTGTTGGAGAAGACTCTTGAGAGTCCCTTATACTGCAAGGAGATCCAACCAGTCTATTCTAAAGGAGATCAATCCTGGATGTTCATTGGAGGGACTGATGCTGAAGCTGAAACTGCAATCCTTTGGCCACCTCATGCGGCGAGATGACTCACTGGAAAAGACTCTGATGCTGGGAAAGGTTGGGGGCGGGAGGAGAAGGGGACGACGGAGAATGAGATGGCTGGATGGCATCACTGACTCTGTGGACATGAGTTTGAGTGTACTCCGGGAGTTGGTGATGGACAGGGAGGCCTGGCGTGCTGTGATTCATGGGGTCGCGGAGAGTCGGACACGACTGAGCGATTGAACTGAACTGAACTGAACTGAAGAGAGGTGGGTACAATCCCTGAGTCTGGAAGATTCCATGGAGAAGGAAAGACAACCCACTCTAGTATTCTTGCCTGGGAAATCCCAGCAGGGTTCAGCCCATAGGGTCACGAAGAGTTGAACACAACTGAAGTTACTTAGCTTGCATGCGTGCATGTCTTGCCTATTGTAAACAGTGCTGCAGTGACTATTGGGGCACGTGTGTCTTTCTGGATCATGTTTTTCCCAGATATATTTCCAGAAGTGGGATTGCAGGGTCATTTGTTAGCTGAAATAAGATCATTCCTTAACTCCATACACAAAAATAAACTCAAAATGGATTAAAGACCTAAATGTGAGAGCGGACACTATTAAACTCCTAGAGGAAAACATAGGCAGAACACTTGCTGACATAAATCACAGCAACGTCTTTTTTGATTCATCTCCCAGAATAATGGAAATAAAAACAAAAATAAACAAATTGGGTCTACTTAAACTCAAAAGCTTTTGCACAGCAAAGGGAACAATAATCAAAATGAAAAGACAACCCACAGATGGGGAGAAAATATTTGCAAATGATGTGACAGATAAGGGATTAGTCTCCAAAATTTCTAAACAGCTTATGATGCTTAACAGCATCAAAACAAACAACCCACTCAGAAAATGGGCAGAAGACCTGAGCAGACATTTCTCCAAAGAGGACACACAGATGGCCAACAGGCACATGAAAAGATGTTCAACATTGCTAGTTATTAGAGAAATGCAAATCAAAACTATAATGAGACATCATCTCATATCCGTCAGAATGACCACGATCAAAAAATCCACAAATGCTGGCAAGGGCGTGGAGAGAAGGGAACCCCTCTACAGTGTTTGTGGGAATGTAAATTGGTCCAGTCACTATGGAGAACAGTGTGTAGGATCCTTAAAAACAGACACAATTGTTATTCTCAAGGACTTACATGTTAGCAGAGAAAGGCATTCAGTCATCTATATTAAAAGTGAACAGAAATATCACAGGGAGTAGTGGGGTCTGCAGAAGAGAGTGGCTATTCCTATCTGAGGAAGTCAAGACAAGTCTCCTCAAAGGGATAACCACTGAGTTGCATCTTTACAGGTGAATGAAGTGGTGTTTCCTGGGGAGATGGGGCCACAGAGAGAAGCCGGAACAGAACCACTGAAACGTGACAGTGCCTTGGGAAACCATTGTCACTGTTGTTCAGTCACTAAGTTGTGTCAGAGTTTTTGCGACCCCGGAGACTGCAGCATGCCAGGCTTCCCTGTCCTTTACTGTCTCTGGAGTTTGCTCAGATTCAAGTTCATTGAGCCAGGGATGCCATCCAATCATCTTATCCTGTTCTGCAGGGCTTGAAAGAGAAAAATAGACTAGAAAAGCAGGCAGAATCCATATTATGGAGGCCTTAGAGGTCTGGCTAAGAATTTTGAACTCTAATCTAGAAGAAAAAAGTATTTGAGGGTGTGGCAGGATGATTTATTGTAATTATTAATTTACATTTTCCATGCACCTTCCTTCTGTTGAAGGTGTGTGCATGCATGCTTAGTCACTTCAGTCGTGTCCAACTCTCTGTGACCCCATGGACCATGGCCCTCCAGGCTCCTCTGTCCATGGGATTCTCCAGGCAAGAATACTGGAGCAGGTTGCCATTTCCTTCTCCACTGATAAAGTATGAAGTGAGTGAAGTGAAGTTGCTCAGTCGTGTCTGACTCTCTGTGACCCCATGGACTGTAGCCTACCAGGCTCCTCTGTCCATGGGATTTTCCAGGCAAGAGTACTGGAGTGGGTTGCCATTTCCTAGCCTGAGCTTTTCTCTTCCCTCACCCTAGGGCGTTGGCAGTGCCCAAAGGAGAAACTGTTGGAAGAACAACATTCTTTCTTTTGTGCTCAAAGCCTCATATTTTAGAGGAGATTATGTTCAATATCCTGGCTGGGGAGGGGAAGGAGGAGAGGACCTGGGAAAGAAAGGCTGAGGAAGAAGAGAGAGATTCCCTCTGTCTGGGAGAAAATAGAAATTGTCACCTCCCCAGAGGTCAGAGTCATGAACCTGATGACCTGGATGACAGGAACTCAGAGAGGTGCCTTCAAGAAACCAAACCTAGGCACTGTTGCTCTCTCCTAAACAAGTAGCTCATTAGCATAACATCTGGAGACAGGCCCATACTTCAGGGCCCATGTTGATTTGGAGAATGGGGCTATGGGTGGCAACCACGACAGACTAAATGTTGGAAGCCATCCATTTTTCTGGGCACCATGGTTCCTGGAAACTAGCTTCCTGTTTTCATGGACTACTCTAAGGAATGAAAAGGACCTCCATTCAGCGCTGTCTGACTGAATTTTCCTGCCAGCTATAAGAACAGGGGCTTAGAATTAGATTTAATTGGATTTTTAAAAATGTGATATTCATCAAACACTCAAATCTGCAAAGTAAAATTTACATATACACCATGAAAAATTTTACAAAGGAAATAAGTAATATACCCAGACTGGTGTTAAAGAAAGGATAATGTTTGAGAAAATTTCTGACATTGATGAACTTTACTGCAATTGGGGAATCAGATCTTTCCAGAAAGTAGTAAAAGGGGACAAGGGACCAGAGAGAGGGTGCACAAGGGAGAAAGAATATGAGTTTTCTAGAAATATAAGCCCCACCTCCCACCCCAGAGAGGAGGAGCATATCCTGACATCTGTGCCAGTGGATATACCGTTCACACCCCTGGACATGATAATGTGATGCAGGCTGCCCGATTCAGTCTTGAAAATATCTGTGTCAGTAAAATATATTTTTTTAATGTTGGCCACAGGGTACAAATGTTCAGTTATAAGATGAGTAAGTTCTGGGGATCTAACGTACAGAATAATGGCTAATTAATACTGTGATGCACACTTGAAATTTGCTATGAGAGTAGACCATAACTGTCCTCACCCCCCCCACACACACACACTAGCAGTGTGAGGTGATAGATGTGTTAATTAATTTGATTGTGGCCACTATTTCACAATGTATATGTATTTTATTTCATCACACTGTTGTTGCTCTTCAGTTGCTGAGTCATGTCCAGCTCTTTGTGACCCCCATGGACTGCAGCACGCCAGGCTCCCCTGTCCATTATCTCCTGGAGTTCACTCAAATTCATGTCTGTTGAGTCGATGATGCTATCTAACCATCTCATTCTCTGCTTCCACCTTCTCCTTTTGCTTCAATCTTCCCCAGCATCAATTGTACACCCTAAATAGATGCAATTTTTGTCAATCATACCTCATTAACAATACTTCAATAAACAAATACACCAATTTTTGTTTATTATACCTTATAAAATAAAAGCAAATAAGTTTTTAATAAAACAATAAGTTTTTAATCTTAGAAATACATGTAAAATATACAAAATAAGTTTTTGTTGTCAAATATGTATTTCAAAGTCTCACATGTGATCATAGGTTTAAAAAAAGAACCTCAACATTATTGGGTCCAAGTTCATTCCTTCAGGCATAAAGCATTATTGTTCCTATTTAAAAAATAAAAATCTAAAATTTCAAAGAGATGAAGTTCATTAAAATGTTTATTCAGTGTACATGATCTGAGCACCACTATATCCCAGACATGGCATTGAGAATGACCTTTTAGAAGCTGAGTGATGGGAAGCAAATACATAAGTAAAAGTTGATAATACACATCTTGATAGGTGGTGCACACTTGTACATTTTTCTTTGGAATATCTGCCACTGATAATGACCCATTTTCTCTGAAAACTCTCCTCCCTCTCTCTCCTCTCAGTACTGACCTCTGGCAGATGTGTTTTGCAATTTAATTCAACAGTCGGGTTTTAATTAATTGTATCTGTTGTGGTCACTGGACTAAAGAGGGTACAATTAAGTTCCCTTTTCAGGGAATTTAGAATGGGCTTGAAAAATGGTTTCTTAGTCTGAGTTTGTCTCACAGGTCAAAGACAGTTTTAGTGGATTATGTATTCTGATGAATTTCATCAAAACTTTCTAAATTATTCACATAAAGTTCAGAATAACTTATCTTTTTATATCTGTAGCATCTACAGTGGTAGCTCTTTCATTCCTGAAATTGGTTATTTGTGCTTTTTGCCCCCTCCAGATCAGTCTTGCAGTATTACAAAAGGTTTGTGAATTATATTAGCTTTTCAATAACCAATACTTGACTTTGTTAGTCCTCTATTTTATGCTTGTTCCTGTTTCATTAAATTTTGCTCTTTATGATTTTCTTTCTTCTATTGTTTTTAATTGTATGGTTATGGTTCTTTCTCCAAATATCTTGAGATGAATGCTTTGCACATTAATTTTTAACATATTTTCCTCTCTAATTAAAATATTCAAGGCTATACATTTCTAACTAATGTTGAAATTGCATCCCATATGGTTGGAAACTTTTGTTACAGCTAAGCTGAAAATATTCCAAATTTACATTATGATTTCTGCTTTGAAATCATATATGGGCTTTTGAGAAGGGTGCTTCTTAATTTCCAAATATAAAGGAAAATTTCTAGGCATCTTTTTGCTATTGACTACTAGTTTTGTTGCACCATGGTCAGATAGCAGAATTTCAATCCTTTGAGATTTGTATAGTGTCCAAGATGTGACCAGTTTTTGTGAATGTTTCATGTTTGCTTGTTGTATATTCTGCAATTCTTAAGCACAGCGTTCTATTTTTGTTGCTGTTCAGTCACTCAGTTTTGTCCTACTCTTTGCGACTCCATGAGCTATAGCACACCAGGCTTCCCTGTCCTTCACTCTCTCTCTGATTATCTATTGAATAAAATTTGTTCATGTATAAATCTTCTATGAGAGCTTTGCTTTTTGGTTTTTGGCCTTTGTGTTTCATTCGTTCTTTTTTGTAATTTGATTTTTGGCCTTGTTTAACTTTTGTTGCTGTGTGGGCTTTTCTCTAGATGTGGTGAACTAAAGCTGCTCTCTAGTCGTGGTTTGCAGATTTCTCATTGCAGTGGCTTTTCATCGTGATTGCCTCTCTTATTGCAGAGCATGGGCCCTAGAGCATGCGAGCTTCAGCAGTTGTGGCACATGGGCTCAGTAGTTGCAGCTCCATGGCTCTAGAGAATGGGCTCAATAGTTGTGGTGAATGGGATTCGTTGCTCCACAGCATGTGGGATCTTCCAGATCCAGGAACGAACCCATACCTCCTGAATTGGTAGGCAGAATTCTTTAAAAAACTGAGCGACCAAGGAAGCCCTCTATTTCATTAGTTCTTAACAGAGTGTGTTAATATCTCCCAATGTGATTTCGGATTTGCTTATTTCTTCTTAGGTTTTTTCTTTTTTCTTTTCATATTTTGGTTTACCTATATTTGAGGCTATATTACACATATAGTTTTAAAGTGTGTTATATCTTCTTGGTAAATTTAACTTGTTATAAACTGCTTGGCTAACACAGTTTTTTAAGCCTTTAAGTTTATTTTGTCTGGCATTAATATACATATACACTTCTGTCTCTTGTTAGCACAGTACATCTTTTTCTGCTCTGTAATGTTTTAACCTTTTGATGCCAAAAACTCTGTACACTGGTACAGGATAAAAATCTTGGAGACATGATTTGGGTGAAGTAGAAAAGAATAGGTTTATTGCTTTGCCAAGCCAAGAGGGGCATGGCATGCTCCTACCTCTCAAAAAGTCTTGTGCGCAAACCGGGAAGGATTTGATGCGACGTTTGACTAACACTTCTTTCCAATCCCAAAGAAGAAAGGCAATGCCAAAGAATGCTCAAACTACCACACAATTGCATTCATCTCACACACTAGTAAAGTCATGCTCAAAATTCTCCAAGCCAGGCTTCAGCAATATGTGAACCGTGAATTCCCAGATGTTCAAGCAGGTTTTAGAAAAGGCAGAGGCACCAGAGATCAAATGGCCAACATCCGCTGGATCATGGAGAAAGCAAGAGAGTTCCAGAAAAACATCTATTTCTGCTTCATTGACTATGCCAAAGCCTTTGACTGTGTGAATCACAATCAACTGTGGAAAATTCTGAAAGAGATGGGAATACCAGACCACCTGACCTGCCTCTTGAGAAACCTGTATGCATGTCAGGAAGCAACAGTCAGAACTATACATGGAACAACAGACTGGTTCCAAATAGGAAAAGGAGTACGTCAAGGCTGTATATTGTCACCCTGCTTATTTAACTTCTATGCAGAGTACATCATGAGGAACGCTGGGTTGGAAGAAGCACAAGCTGAAATCAAGATTGCTGGGAGAAATATCAATAACCTCAGATATGCAGATGACACTACCCTTATTGCAGAAAGTGAAGAGGAACTCAAAAGCCTCTTGATGAAAGTGAAAGAGGAGAGTAAAAAGGTTGGCTTGAAGCTCAACATTCAGAAAACAAAGATCACGGCATCTGGTCCCATCACTTCATGGGAAATAGATGGAAAAACAGTGGAAACAGTGTCATACTTTATTTTTGGGGGCTCCAAAATCACTGCAGATGCCGATTGCAGCCAAGAAATTAAAAGACGCTTACTGCTTGGAAGGAAAGTTATGACCAACCTTGATAGTATATTAAAAAGCAGAGACATTACTTTGCCAACCAAGGTCCGTCTAGTCAAGGCTGTGGTTTTTCCCGTGGTCATGTATGGATGTGAGAGTTGGACTGTGAAGAAAGATGATCGCTGAAGAATTGATGCTTTTGAACTGTGGTGCTGGAGAAGACTCTTGAGAGTCCCTTGGACTGCAAAGATATCCAACCAGTCCATTCTAAAGGAGATCAATCCTGGGTGTTCATTGGAGGGACTGATGCTAAAGCTGAAACTGCAATCCTTTGGCCACCTCATGCGACGAGTTGACTCACTGGAAAAGACTCTGATGCTGGGAAAGGTTGGGGGCGGGAGGAGGAGGGGACGACGGAGAATGAGATGGCTGGATGGCATCACCGACTCTGTGGACATGAGTTTGAGTGAACTCTGGGAGTTGGGGATGGACAAGGAGGCCTGGTGTGCTGTGATTCATGGGGTCACGGAGAGTCGGACAGACTGAGCAACTGAACTGAACTTGACTAACACTTCACATTTTATAGCAACAGTTCAAGGGTGGGGTTGCTGATAAGATTAATGTATGTCAGGGCCTGAGTTCCTTTTACCTGACCTTAGGTGGTCTTTAGATGAGCTTCTCTGGTTTTCAAGGTCTCAAAGTGTGTCCTCCTCTCTTGAATGATGATTGCTTCATCTCCCATTTATTGAGAGTTTCAGTTCTGTAAAGAGCTTGAAAGACGTTGTTAGCTATATCCCTTGCGGCAGCATCAGGACCCTGCCCCAAGCTACACTGTTGTTTCTTGGCTGCTCCTCCCTTGCCTCTGCATCACCTCCCTTTCCTGACTGGCAGCTGTTCAATTCTGCCCTTTGGAACTCAGGGAAGGTCATGGAGGCTGGAGGCTGTTCCCTGCAAACAAGAAATGAGGGATATAGGAAGGCTTCATGCCCAGGAGGCCCACAGGTTCCCACTCATTTCACTATCCATATTCCTTTATTTTATGTGACTCATAAATAATATGTTGTTAGGTTTTTTTATCCAGTATGTTGATCTTTATCTTTTAACTGGGCTTCCCTGGTGTCTCAGAGGGTAAAGCATCTGCCCACAAGGCGGGAGACCTGGGTTCGACCCCTGGGTTTGGAAGATCCCAAGAGAAGGAAAAGGCAGTCCACTCCAGTACTCTTGCCTGGAAAATCCCATGGATGGAGAAGCCTGGTAGGCTATAGTCCATAGCATCCCAAAGAGTCGGACGTGACTGAGTGATGTGTTTTGTAATTTGTAGGTTAACCATTGAGTGTGTGCTAAGTCACTTCAGTCATGTCCGACTCTTTGCCACCCCATGGACAGTAGCCCACCACTAGACCACGTGGTTCATTTATAATTAATCATTTGTATGTTTGGTTTATTATTTACTATCATATTTTGTGTTATCTCTTTGTTTTTGTTTCTGTTTTGACCCCATGCCTGTTTTCTTTTGCATTGATTAACCATTTTTTTCTAATTTCTTTTTTTCCCTGTATTTGTATGAAAGTTATATATTCTGTTTAAATTCACTAATGGTTATCTCCCCTGGAAGAGAGCATGGCAGTCCAATCCAGTAGTTTTGCCTGGAGAATCCCATGTACAGAGGAACCTGGTGGGCTACAGTCCACGGGGTGGCAAAGAGTCGGACATGACTGAAGTGACTTAGCACATACTCAATGGTTAACCTACAAATTACAAAACACATTTATCACATATATACTTAATACATTCACCATCTGCCTTACAAGTTTTTCAGTTCAGTTCAGTCACTCAGTCGTGTCCGACTCTTTGCGACCCCATGAATCATAGCATGCCAGGCCTCCCTGTCCATCACTAACTCCTGGAGTTCACTCAAACTCATGTCCATCAAGTCGGTGATGCCATCCAGCCATCTCATTCTCTGTCGTCCCCTTCTCCTCCTGTCCCCAATCCCTCTCAGCATCAGAGTCTTTTCCAGGGAGTCAACTCATTGCATGAGGTGACAAAAGTTTTGGAGTTTCAGCTTTAGCATCAGTCCTTTCAATGAACACCCAGGATTGATCTCCTTTAGAATGGACTGGTTGGATCTCCTTGCAGTCCAAGGGACTCTCAAGAGTCTTCTTCAGCACCACAGTTCAAAAGCATCAATTCTTCGGCGATCAGTTTTCTTCACAGTCCAATGCTCACATCCATACATGACCACGGGAAAAACCATAGCCTTGACTAGACGGACCTTGGTTGGCAAAGTAATGTCTCTGCTTTTTAATATGCTATCTAGGTTGGGCAGATTTCCTTCCAAGGAGTAAGCATCTTTAAATTTCATGGCTGCAATCAGCATCCGCACTGATTTTGGAGCCCAAAAAAATAAAGTCTGACACTGTTTCCACTGCTTCCCCATCTGTTTCCCATGAAGTGATGGGACCAGATGCCATGATCTTTGTTTTCTGAATGTTGAACTTCAAGCCAACCTTTTCAATTTCCTCTTTCACTTCCATCAAGAGGCTTTTGAGTTCCTATTCACTTTCTGCCATAAGGGTGGTGTCATCTGGACATCTGACGTTATTGATATTTCTCCCGGCAATCTTGATTCCAGCTTGTGCTTCTTCCAGCCCAGCGTTCCTCATGATGTACTCTGCATAGAAGTTAAATAAGCAAGGTGACAAGATACAACCTTGACGTACTCCTTTTCCTATTTGGAACCAGTCTGTTGTTCCATGTCCAGTTCTAACTGTTGCTTCCTGACCTGCATACAGGTTTCTCAAGGGGCAGGTCAGGTGGTTTGGTATTCCCATCTCTTTCAGAATTTTCCATAGTTTATTGTGATTCACACAGTCAAAGGCTTTGGCATAGTCAATGAAACAAAAATAGATGTTTTTCTGGAACTCTCTTGCTTTCTCCATGATCCAGCGGATGTTGGCCATTTGATCTCTGGTGCCTCTGCCTTTTCTAAAACCTGCTTGAACATCTGGGAGTTCACGGTTCATGTACTGCTGAAGCCTGGCTTGGAGAACTTTGAGCATGACTTTATTAGTGTGTGAGATGAGTGCAATTGTGCGGTAGTTTGAGCATTCTTTGGCATTGCCTTTCTTTGGGATTGGAATGAAGACTGACCTTTTCCAGTTCTGTGGCCACTGCTGACTTTTCCAAAAATGCTGGCATATTGAGTGCAGCACTTTCACAGCATCATCTTTTAGGATTTGAAATAGCTCAACTGGAATTCCATCACCTCCACTAGCTTTGTTCGTAGTGATGCTTTCTAAGGCCCACTTAACTTCACATTCCAAGATGTCTGGCTCTAGGTCAGTGATCACACCATTGTGATTATCTTGGTCGTGAAGATCTTTTTTGTACAGTTCTTCTGTGTATTCTTGCCATCTCTTCTTAATATCTTCTGCTTATGTTAGGTCCATACCATTTCTGTCCTTTATCAAGCCCATTTTACATGAAATGTTCCCTTGGTATGTCTAATTTTTTTGAAGAGATCTCTTGTCTTTCCTATTCTGATGCTTTCCTGTATTTCTTTGCATTGATTGCTGAAGAAGGCTTTCTTACCTCTCCTTGCTATTCTCTGGAACTCTGCATTCAAATGCTTATATCTTTCCTTTTCTCCTTTGCTTTTTGCTTCTCTTCTATTCACATCTATTTGTAAGGCCTCCTCGGACAGCCATTTTGCTTTTTTGAATTTCTTTTCCATGGGGATGGTCTTGGTCCCTGTCTCCTGTACAATGTCACGAACCTCCGTCCAGAGTTCATCAGGCACTCTATCTATCAGATCTAGTCCCTTAAATCTATTTCTCACTTCCACTGTATAATCATAAGTTATTTGATTTAGGTCATATCTGAATGGCCTAGTGGTTTTCCCTACTTTCTTCCATTTAAGTCTGAATTTGGCAATAAGGAGTTCATGATCTGAGCCACAAATGCCAGCCCCTGCGGCGCAGACGCGAGAGACGCCGGCCCCGGTGCAACCAACCACGCAAAGAGGCGTGACGGTGAGAAGATACCCCACGCATGAGGCCGGGCCGGCAGCCGAGAGGAGCAACCCCACGTCCAATAGGCAGTGGTTGCGCATGTGCAGGAGGGCTGAGAGGAGCTTCTCCACGTTCAAGGTCTGGAGGGGCGGCCTTGAGGAGATACCCCTCATCCAAGGTAAGGTGCAGCAGCTACGCCCTCTTGGAGCAGCTGTGAAGAGATATCCCATGCCCAAGGTAAGAGAAACCCAAATAAGATGGTAGGTATTGCGAGGGGGCATCAGAGGGCAGACACACTGAAATCATAATCACAGGAAACTAGTCGATCTGATCACATGGACCACAACCGAATGTGGTCCACTGAAGAAGGGAATGGCAAACCGCTTCAGTATACTTGCCTTGAGAACCCCATGACCAGTATCAAAGGGCAAAATGATAGGATATTGAATGAGGAATTCGCCAGGTCGGTAGGTACACAGTTGCTACTGGAGATCAGTGGAGAAATAACTCTAGAAGAAATGAAGGGATGGAGCAAAAGCAAAACCAATACCCAGTTGTGGATGTGACCGGTGATAGAAGCAAGGTTCAGTGCTGTAAAGAGCAATATTGCATAGGAACCTGGAATGTGAGGTCCATGAATCAAGGCAAATTGGAAGTGGTCAAACAGGAGATGGCAAGAGTGAACATAGACATTCTAGGAATCAGTGAATTAAAATGGACTGGGATGGGTGAATTTAACTCAGATGACCATTATATCTACTACTGTGGGCAGGAATCCCTTAGAAGAAATGGAGTACCCATCATGGTCAACAAAAGAGTCCGAAATGCAGTATTTGGATGCAATCTTAAAAATGACAGAATGATTTCTGTTCGTTTCCAAGGCAAACCATTTAATATTACAGTAATCCAGGCCTATGCCCCAACCAGTAACGCTGAAGAAGCCGATGTTGAATGGTTCTATGAAGACCTACAAGACCTTTTAGAACTAACACCCAAAATATGTGTTCTTTTCATTATAGTGGACTGGAATGCAAAAGTAGGAAGTCAAGAAACACCTGGAGTAACAGGCAAATTTGGCCTTGAAGCACGGAATGAAGCATGGCAAAGGCTAATAGAGTTTTGTCAAGAGAATGCACTGGTCATAGCAAACACCCTCTTCCAACAACACAAGAGAAGACTCTTGTGAGACATGGACATCACCAGATGGTCAACACTGAAATCAGATTGATTATATTCTTTGCAGCCAAAGATGGAGAAGCTGTATACAGTTAGCAAAAACAAGACCAGGAGCTGACTGTGGCTCAGATCATGAACTCCTTATTGCCAAATTCAGACATAAAGTGAAGGAAGTAGGGAAAACCACTAGACCATTCAGATATGACCTAAATCAAATCCCTTATGATTATACAGTGGAAGTAAGAAATAGATTTAAGGGTCTAGATCTGATAGATAGAGTGCCTGATGAACTCTGGACGGAGGTTCGTGACATTGTACAGGAGACAGGGACCAAGACCATCCCCATGGGAAAGAAATGCAAAAAAGCTCAATGGCTGTCTGAAGAGGCCTTACAAATAGCTGTGAAAAGAAGAGAAGCGAAAAGCTAAGGAGAAAAGGAAAAATGTAAGCGTCTGAAAGCAGAGTTCCAAAGAATAGCAAGGAGAGATAAGAAAGCCTTCTTCAGCAATCAATGCAAAGAAATAGAGGAAAACAACAGAATAGGAAATACAAGAGATCTCTTCAAGAAGATTAGAGATTCCAAGGGAACATTTCATGCAAAGTTGGGCTCAATAAAGAACAGAAATGGTATGGACCTAACGGAAGCAGAAGATATTAAGAAGAGGTGGCAAGAATACACAGAAGAACTGTACAAAAAAGATCTTCACGACCAGGATAGTCACGATTATGTGATCACTGACCTAGAGCCAGACATCTTGGGATGTGAAGTCAAGTGGGCTTTAGAATGCATCACTTCGAACAAAGCTAGTGGAGGTGATGGAATTCCAGTTGAGCTATTTCAAATCTTGAAAGATGATGCTGTGAAAGTGCTGCACTCATTATGCCAGCAAATTTGGAAAAGTCAGCAGTGGCCACAGGACTGGAAAAGGTCAGTCTTCATTCCAATCCCAAAGAAAGGGAATGCCAAAGAGTGCTCAAACTTCCACACAATTGAACTCATCTCACACGCTAGTAAAGTCATGCTCAAAATTCTCCAAGCCAGGCTTCAGCAATATGTGAACCGTGAACTCCCAGATGTTCAAGCAGGTTTTAGAAAAGGCAGAGGCACCAGAGATCAAATGGCCAATATCCGCTGGATCATGGAGAAAGCAAGAGAGTTCCAGAAAAATATCTATTTCTGTTTCATTGACTATGCCAAAGCCTTTGACTGTGTGAATCACAATCAACTGTGGAACATTCTGAAAGAGATGGGAATACTAGACCACCCGACCTGCCTCTTGAGAAACCTGTATGCAGGTCAGGAAGCAAAGTCAGAACTGTACATGGAACAACAGACTGGTTCCAAATAGGAAAAGGAGTACGTCAAGGCTGTATATTGTCACCTTGTTTATTTAACTTCTATGCAGAGTACATCATGAGGAACGCTGGGCTGGAAGAAACACAAGCTGGAATCAAGATTGCCGGGAGAAATATCAATAACCTCAGATATGCAGATGACACTACCCTTATGGCAGAAAGTGAAGAGGAACTCAAAAGCCTCTTGATGAAAGTGAAAGAGGAGAGTGAAAAGGTTGGCTTGAAGCTCAACATTTAGAAAACAAAGATCATGGCATCTGGTCCCATCACTTCATGGGAAATAGATGGAAAAACAGTGGAAACAGTGTCAAACTTTATTTTTTTGGGCTCCAAAATCACTGCAGATGCTGATTGCAGCCAGGAAATTAAAAGACACTTACTCCTTGGAAGGAAAGTTATGACCAACCTTGATAGTATATTAAAAAGCAGAGACATTACTTTGCCAACCAAGGTCCGTCTAGTCAAGGCTATGGTTTTTCCCGTGGTCATGTATGGATGTGAGAGTTGGACTGTGAAGAAAGCTGATCGCTGAAGAATTCATACTTTTGAACTGTGATGTTGGAGAAGGCTCTTGAGAGTCCCTTGAACTGCAAGGAGATCCAACCAGTCCATTCTAAAGGAGATCAATCCTGGGTGTTCATTGGAAGGACTGATGCTAAAGCTGAAACTGCAATTCTTTGGCCACCTCATGCGACGAGTTGACTCACTGGAAAAGACTCTGATGCTGGGAAAGGTTGGGGGCGGGAGGAGGAGGGGACGACAGAGAATGAGATGGCTGGATGGCATCACCGACTCTGTGGACATGAGTTTGAGTGAACTCCGGGAGTTGGTGAGGGACAGGGAGGCCTGGTGTGCTGTGATTCATGGCGTCGTGGAGAGTCGGACACGACTGAGCGACTGAACTGAACTGATCTGAGCCACAGTCAGCTCCTAGTCTTGTTTTTGCTAACTGTATAGAACTTCTCCATCTTTGGCTGCAAAGAATATAATCCATCTGATTTCTGTGTTGACCATCTGGTGATGTCCATGTATAGAGTCTTTTCTTGTGTTGTTGGAAGAGGGTGTTTGCTATGACCAGTGCGTTCTCTTGGCAAAACTCTATTAGCCTTTGCCTTGCTTCATTCCATGCTCCAAGGTCAATTTGCCTGTTACTCCAGGTGTTTCTTGACTTCCTACTTTTGCATTCCAGTCCCCTATGATGAAAAAGACATAGTTTTTGGGTGTTAGTTCTAAAATTTCTTGTAGGTCTTCATAGAACCATTCAACTTTGGCTTCTTCAGCGTTACTGGTTGGGGCGTAGGCTTGGATTACTGTAATATTGAGTGGTTTGCCTTGGAAACGAACAGAAATCATTCTGTCATTTTTAAGATTGCATCCAAGTACTGCATTTCAGACTCTTTTGTTGACCATGATGGGTACTCCATTTCTTCTAAGGGATTCCTGCCCACAGTAGTAGATATAATGGTCATCTGAGTTAAATTCACCCATCCCAGCCCATTTTAATTCACTGATTCCTAGAATGTCTATGTTCACTCTTGCCATCTCCTGTTTGACCACTTCCAATTTGTCTTGATTCATGGACCTCACATTCCAGGTTCCTATGCAATATTGCTCTTTGCAGCATCGGACCTTGCTTCTATCACCAGTCACATCTACAACTGGTATTGGTTTTGCTTTGGCTCCATCCCTTCATTCTTTCTGGAGTTATTTCTCCACTGATCTCTAGCAGCATACTGTGTACCTACCGACCTGGGGAATTCCTCATTCAATATCCTATCATTTTGCCTTTTGATACTGTTCATGGGGTTCTCAAGGCAAGTATGCTGAAGTGGTTTGCCATTCTCTTCTCCAGTGGATCACATTCTGTCAGACCTGTTCACCATGACCCGCCCCTCTTGGGTGGCCCCACACAGCATGGCTTAGTTTCATTGAGTTAGACAGGGCTGTGGTCCATGTGATCAGATCGACTAGTTTTCTGTGATTATGATTTCAGTGTGTATGCCCTCTGATGCCCCTTCCCAATACCTACCTTCTTATTTGGGTTTCTCTTACCTTGGTTGTGGGATATCTCTTCACAGCTGCTCCAGCAAAGTGCAGCCGCTGCACCTTACCTTGGACAACGGGTATCTCCTCAAGGCCGCCCCCCGAACTTGAACGTGGAGTAGCTCCTCTTGTCCCTCCTGCGCCCACGCAGCCACTGCCTTCTGGACATGGGGTAGCTCCTCTCAGCCACCGGCCCTGACCTCGGGCGTGGGGTAGCTCCTCTCGGCCGCCGCCTGGCCTAGGGCGTGGGGTAGCTCTTCTCCGCCACACTTTTGCCTTTGGTCGGTTGCGCCGGAGCCGGCATCTCATGTCTGCGCCGACAAATTTTTAGACTTTATTAACTCTATTAACTGCCACCATTCTGTAACTTAAATATCATTTATAGTCAATATCTATTTATATTTCCCACATACTCATGCTTTCTTTTCTCTTCTTCCCTTCTTGCACATCAAACCTTCCATTAAAGATCACTTTATCACTTCTTTTCAACCCAAAGAACATTCTTCAAAACATCCTTTAGTGACGCTCTGTTAATGGTACACTTCCTCAGATCTTATTTCTTGAAAATACTGTATTTCATGTCACTATTGAAAGTTACTTTGGATTGGATGAAAGTTCTGAGTTGGACAGGGCTTCCCTGGTGGCTCAGATGGTAAAGAATTTGCCTACAATCAGGAGACCTGAGTTCAATTCCTGGGCCAGGAAGATCCTCTGGAGAAGGGAATGGCACCTCCATTATTCTTGCCTGGAGAATTCCATGGACAGAGGACCCTGAAGGGTTACAGTCCATGGGATTACAAAGAGTCAGACATGACAGTGACTAATACTTTTGCTTTCTGGGTTGAACATTATTATTTCTCAGCACCTTAAAGATACCATTCCAGTATATTCTAGCTTTCATTTTTACTACTGAGATATTAGCTTTCAATCTGTTATTCGGACAATATATCACTTTTTCTCTGTTTTCAGACTTTGTCTGTAGTGTCTTACAGCTTTTCTATGCTGTGTCATTGTGCAGATTTCTTTCAGTGTATCCTGTTTGAGGTTCGTTGGAATTCTTAGGAAAAAAATTTATGGGTCAGGCACTGCATCTCTTGTCAAAAGTATCTTGTTATTATACTTTTAAATATTGCCACTACCAGATTCTCTTTTTCCTTTCCTCCATGAATTCTAATTAGAACTATCAATTTTAGACCTTACTTTTTTTCTTCAAGTCTTTTAAGCTCACCTTTATTTTCCATTTTATAGTCTTTTATGGATTATGGGTAATTTTTGAGGTTTCAAATTATTAACACTTCAGCTAAATTAATTTTCTGTTAAACTTGAATTTTAAAATTAAAAGTATTATTTTTTGGTTTTGTTTCTTGGTTTAAAAAAAATCTGCTTGGTTATAGTTCTGTTCCCTATAGACAATTTTAACTTTGTCTTTTATAATGTAAACATAGTACCTGTAGTTAGGTAACTTCTATGTCTGATAATGCCAGCATTTGAAATATTTGAGTCTTTTGCTGTCTTTTGTTGATGTTCTTTGTGTTTGTGAAGCACTACTTCGTGTTCTGGAAACATTTGTTTTTTTGTGTGTGTACTTTCCTTGGAAAAATGGAGGATTGTGATAAAGGTTCATTCCCTTGGACAGAATTTGCTGTTTCTCTGCCATGAACCCATGAGTACTACAGTCTGAGTTCCTTTAATAATATGTTTTTTTATAAAGGTTAATCATTTGTGTTTGTTTTTGAACTACTTGGGTGATTTGAATTTGGGCTGCAAATCCGTATCTGATTGTTTATTTGCCTGCTCTTATATTAAAATTATGACCAACCTAGATAGCATATTAAAAAGCAGAGACATTACTTTGCCAACCAAGGTCCGTCTAGTCAAGGCTGTGATTTTTCCTGTGGTCATGTATGGATGTGAGAGTTGGACTGTGAAGAAAGCTGATCACCAAAGAATTGATGCTTTTGAACTGTGGTGCTGGAGAAGACTCTTGCGAGTCCCTTGGACTGCAAGGAGATCCAACCAGTCCATTCTAGAGGAGATCAGTCCTGGGTGTTCATTGGAAGGACTGATGCTAAAGCTGAAACTCCAATACTCTGGCCACCTCATGCGACGAGTTGACTCATTGGAAAAGACTCTGATGCTGGGAGGGATTGGGGGTAGGAGGAGACAGGGATGACAGAGAATGAGATGTCTGGATGGCATCACCAACTCGATGGACATGAGTTTGAGTGAACTCCGGGAGTTGGTGATGGACAGGGAGGCCTGGCGTGCTGTGATTCCTGGGGTCGCAAAGAGTCGGACACGACTGAGCGACTGAACTGAACTGAATATTAAAAGTACAGCCATCTGGGGTGTTCCAGTCTTATGAGAGATTACGTATTGGATTTCCTCCTTTGGGGAGGTCTGGGCTTTCTCTTCTATCCCTTATGCATATGATCCCATGAGTACTTAGACTGAAGTTTATCAGGTTTGATAAATGACTTCAAGGCCAAAGCAACTTCTGTGTTCCTCTTGAAAGTGTGGGTTTCTACATTCACTTGGATTTTGCAGTGATAAAATCCCTTTATCTTTTATCCCTCTATTTTCCTCTTAGATACTTTAAAAAGGTGTTTTCTGTATTTTATCATTTATTTCAGTTCTCAACCTTAGAAGGGTTAGTCCAGATACTAAGCTAAATGTGTATCGAAAAGAGAAATCCACTTTACTTTTGAATGGTAATTTAATGTTAATCCTTAAAAGTAGTTTTTTATTTTTCTTTTAAATTTATTTATTTTACTTGGAGCATAATTACTTTACAATGTTGTGATGGTTCTTGCAGTACATCAGTATGAATCAGTCACAGATATATACATGTCCCCTCCATCTGAACCCCCACTCCCACCTCCCTCCCCACCCCATCCCTCTAGGTTGTCCTAGAATACTAGCTTTGGATGCCCTGTGTCCTGTGTCAAACTTGCACTGTTATCTATTTTACATATGGTAATGTTTGTTTCAATGCTATTCTCTCAAATCATCCCACCCTCTTCTTCTTCTACTGAATCCAAAAGTCTGTTTTTTTGTGTCTGTGTCTTCTTTGTTGTCCTGTGTAAGTATCATCAGTACCATCTTTCTAGATTCTGTATATATGTGTAAATATGTGATATTTTTCTTTCTCTTTCTAACTGACTTCACTCTGTATAATAGGGTCTAGGTTCATCCACCTCATTAGAACTGACTCAAATGTATTCCTTTTTATAACTGAGTAATATTCCATTGTGTATATGTACCACAACTTCCTTATCCAGTCATCTGTCAATGGACTTCTAGGTTGCTTCCATGTCTGAGCTATTATGAATAGTGCAGTAATGAATAGCACTAATGTAGTGTAAAAGTACATGTGTCTTTTTCAATTCTGGTTTTCTCAGGGTATATACACAGTAGTGGGACTGCTGGGTCATATGATAGTTTTATTACTGGTCTTTTAAGGAAATTCCATACTGTTCTCCATAATGATTGGATTAGTTTGCATTCCCACCAACAGTGCAAGAGGGTTCCCTTTACCCATATCCTCTCCAGCATTAATTGTTTGTAGACTTTTTGATGATGGCCATGCCAACTGGTGTGAGATGAAAACTCATTGTGGTTTTGATTTGTATTTCTCTAATAATAAGCGATGTTGAGCATCTTTTCATGTGTTTATTAGTCATCTGTATGTCTTCTTTGGAGAAATATCTGTTTAGGTCTTCTGTCCACTTTTTGATTGGTTTATGCCTTTTTCTGATATTGAGCTGCATGAGCTGCTTGTATATTTTGGAGATTAATTCTTTTTCAGTTGTTTCATTTGCTATTATTTCCTCCCATTTTAAGGGCTATCTTTTTACCTTGCTTATAGTTTCCTTCACTGTGCAAAAGCTTTCAAGTTTAATTAGGCCCCATTTGCTTATTTTTATTTCCATTACGTGGGGAGGTGGATCATAGAGGATCTTGCTGTGATTTATGTCAGAGAATGTTCTGCTTATGTTTTCCTCTATGAGTTTTATAGTTTCTGGTATTACATTTAGCTCTTTAATCCTTTTTGAGTTTATTTTTGTGCCTGGTGTTAGAAAACATTCTAATTTCATTCTTTTACATGCAATTGACCAGTTTCCCCAGCACCACTCATTGAAAAGAATATCTTTTCTCCTTTGTATACTTTTACCTCCTTTGTCAAAGATAAGGCATCCATAGGTGTGTGAATTTATCTCTGGTCTTTCTGTTTATTCCATTCATCTGTATTTATGTTTTTGTGCCAGTACCATACTGTCTTGGGCTTTCCTTGTGGCTCAACTGGTAAAGAATCCGCCTGCAATGTGGGAGACCTGGGTTCGATCCCTGGGTTGGGAAGATCTCCTGGAGAAGAGACGGGCTACCCAGTCCAGTATTCTGGCCTGGAGAATTTCATGGACTGTGTAGTCTTTGGGGTCACAAAGAGTTGGACACGACAGAGAAATTTTCACACACATACTGTCTTGATGACTATAACTTTGTAGTATAGTGTGAAGTCAGGAAAGCTGATTCCTTCAGTTCCACTCTTCTTTCTCAAGATTGTTTTGGCTATTTGGGCTCTTTTGTGTTTCTGTACAAATTGTGAAATCATTTGTTCTAGTTCTGTGATAATTATCATTGGTAGTTTGATTGCATTGAGTCTATAGATTGCTTTGGGTAGTATAGTCATCTTCACTATATTGATTCTTCAAATCCAAGAACACGGTATATCTCTCCATCTTTTCATGTTGTCTTTGATTTCTTTCATCAGTGTTTTATAGTTTTCTGTATACAGGGTTTTTGTCTCTTTAGATAAATTTATTCCTAAGTATTTTATTCTTTTTGTTTCAATGTTAAGTGGAACTGTTTCCTTAATTTCTTACTTTTCATAGTTAATGTTTAGGAATGCAAGGAATTTCTGTGTATTAATTTTATATCCTGTGATTTTACTATATTCATTGATTAGCACCAGTAATTTTATGGTGGCATCTTTAGGTTTTTCTATGTAGAGAATCATGTGATCTGCAAACAGTGAGAGTTTTTCTTCTTCTTTTCCAATCTGGATTCCTTTTATTTATTTTTCTTCTCTGATTGTTGTGGCTAGAACCTCCCAAACTATGTTGAATAGTATTTGCGAGAGTCGGCATTCTTGTCTTTTTCCTGATTTTAGATAAAATGTTTTCAGTTTTTTGCCTTTGAGATAATGTTTCCTGTGGGTTTGTTGTATATGGCTTTTATTTTATTTTTATTTTTAAATGAGGCTTTTAATTAATGTTTGACAGAGCTGATTCAAGTTGAACAGACTAAATTTCTTTAAACAAACTTACTTATACTCCAGAGTCCTTTAAAAACTTAATAGCATTTATACATTGAAGGTATTTGATTTTCTTGTAACTAGCACTTCAAATGCAACAAGCATTTGAAGCAACAAGCATTTGACCCAACAAGTAAAACTTTCTACAGTTCATAACTTTTATAAATAAAATAAATTAAATGTACAGTGAATAAGTTCTCTGAAATATTTCAATATTTCTGCAGGTTTAGTAACATCATAAAATACATTTCAACTAAAATTCACAAATCTAAAAACCTGTTAGGCATTTTTAGGCGTTTTAAGTTGGAAATGAAGACCAATGTTACATCATAATATGCCAATTACAAATAGTACTTCAAATAGCAAATAATACAGTTTGTCCCAAACTTTAAAAACTATTTATGAACTCAACACTGAACTGTTGATGGCTATGAGAATTGTTTCCTAGCCTTTTTGAAAATTTCTTTTTTTTTCTACAGTTCATAACTTTTATAAATAAAATAAATTAAATGTACAGTGAATAAGTTCTCTGAAATATTTCAATATTTCTGCAGGTTTAGTAACATCGTAAAATACATTTCAACTAAAATTCACAAATCTAAAAACCTGTTAGGCATTTTTAGGCGTTTTAAGTTGGAAATGAAGACCAATGTTACATCGTAATATGCCAATTACAAATAGTACTTCAAATAGCAAATACTACAGTTTGTCCCAAACTTTAAAAACTATTCATGAACTCAACACTGAACTATTGATGGCTATGAGAATTGTTTCCTAGCCTTTTTGAAAATTTCAACCCATTTACGTTTAAGGTAATTATTGATAAGTACGATCCCGTAGCCATTTTCTTTATTGCTTTGGGTTCAAGTTTATACACTCTTTCTGTGTTTCCTGTCTAGAGAAGATCCTTTAGCATTTGTTGGAGAGCTGGTTTGGTGATGCTGAATTCCCTCAGCTTTTGCTTGTCTGTAAAGCTTTTGATTTCTCCTTCATATTTGAATGAGATCCTTGCTGGGTATAATAATCTGGGCTGTAGGGTATTTTCTTTCATCACTTTAAGTATGTCTTGCCACTCCCTTCTGGCCTGAAGAGTTTCTGTTGAAAGATCAGCTGTTATCCTTATGGGAATCCCCTTATGTGTTATTAGCTGCTTTTCCCTTGCTGCTTTTAATATTTGTTCTTTGTGTTTGATCTTTGTTAATTTGATTAATATGTGTCTTGGAGTATTTCTCCTTGGGTTTATCCTGTTGGGGACTCTCTGGGTTTCTTGGACTTGGGTGATTATTTCTTTCCCTATTTTAGGGAAGTTTTCAACTATTATCTCCTCAAGTATTCTCTCAAGGTCTTTCTTTTTGTCTTCTTCTTCTGGGACTCCTATGATTCGAATGTTGGAGCGTTTAACATTGTCCCAGAGGTCTCTAATATTGTCCTCATTTCTTTTAATTCGTTTTTCTTTTTTCCTCTCTGTTTCATTTATTTCTACAATTTTATCTTCTAGTTCGCTAATCCTGTCTTCTGCCTCTGTTATTCTATTGTTTGTTCCCTCCAGAGTGTTTCTGATCTCATCTATTGCATTATTCATTGTATATTGACTCTTTTTTATTTCTTCTAAGTCCTTATTAAATCTTTCTTCCATCTTCTCAATCCTTTTCTCCAGGTTATTTATCTGTAACTCCATTTTGCTTTCAAGATTTTGAATCATTTTCACCATCAAAATTTGAAATTCTTTATCAGGTAGATTCCCTGTATCTTCTTCTTTTGTTTGTGTTGGTGGGCAATTATCTTGTTCCTTTACTTGCTGGGTATTTCTCTGCCTCTTCATCTTGCTTATATTGCTTTGCTTGGGGTGGCCTTTCCCTCTTCTTGCAGTTTGTGGAGTTCTCTTTATTATGTAGTTTCTTCGCTGTGTGTGGGGTTGGATGGGTGACTTGTCCGGGTTCCCTGGTTAGGGAGGCATGTGTCAGTGTTCTGGTGGGTGGAGCTTGATTTCTTCTCTTTCCTTTAGAAGACAATGGCTGCTTTTCTGGGAGCCTGATGTCCTCTGCCAGTATTCAGAAGTTGTTTTGTGGACTTTACTCCGCATTCAAATGTTCTTTTGATGAATTTGTGGGGAAGAAAGTGGTCTCGTCGTCTTATCCCTCCGCCATCTTGTTCCTTCCTCCCCAGAACACTGGATTCTTATATTCCACTTGATCGTGGAGTACCTCTTCCCAGCTGCTCCAGCAAGGCTCAGCCGCTGTACCTTACCTTG
Source organism: Moschus berezovskii (assembly GCF_049115385.1). Classification (NCBI taxonomy): domain Eukaryota; kingdom Metazoa; phylum Chordata; class Mammalia; order Artiodactyla; family Moschidae; genus Moschus; species Moschus berezovskii. The sequence continues at coordinate 49,176,530 of NC_142466.1, read as the reverse complement.
GACGAGGGGTATCTCCTCAAGGCCGCCCCTCCTGCTTTGAATATGGATCAGCTCCTCTCGGCCCTCCGGTGCCCAAGCAGCCACCGCCTCCTGGACGTGGTACAGCTCCTCTCGGCCACCGCCCTAACCCTGGGTGCAGGGCAGCTCCTCTCAGCCACGATTCTGCACGTGGTCGGTTGCGCCGGGAGCCGGGCGTCTCTCGCGTCTGCGCCGCCGGGAGCCGGGCGTCTCTCGCGTCTGCGCCGCCGGGAGCCGGGCGTCTCTCGCGTCTGCGCCGCCGGGAGCCGGGCGTCTCTCGCGTCTGCGCCGCCGGGAGCCGGGCGTCTCTCGCGTCTGCGCCGCCGGGAGCCGGGCGTCTCTCGCGTCTGCGCCGCCGGGAGCCGGGCGTCTCTCGCGTCTGCGCCGCCGGGAGCCGGGCGTCTCTCGCGTCTGCGCCGCCGGGAGCCGGGCGTCTCTCCTGTATATGGCTTTTATTCTATTGAGGTATATTCCTTCTGTGCCTTCTTTCTGGGAAGTTTTATCAAAAATAGGTATTGAATTTTGTCAAGGGCTTTCTCTGCATCTACTGAAATAATCATATGATTTTTATGTTTTAATTTCTTAATATGGTATATCACATTGATTGATTTGTAAATATTGATGAATCCTTGCATCCCTGGGATAAAGCCCACTTGAACATGATGTATGATGTTTTTAACGTATTGTTGGCTGTTCCCTAGAATTTTGTTGAGGATTTTTGCATTTATATTAGTCAGTGATATTGACCTGTAATCTTTTTTGGTGGCATCTTTGTCTGGTTTGGGTATTAGGGTTATGGTGACCTCATAGAATGAGTTTGGGAGTTCTCCTTCCTCTGCAATTTTCTAGAAGAGTTTGAACAGGATAGGTGTTAGCTCTTCTCTAAGTTTTTGATACAGTTCACCTGTGAAGCCATCTGGTCCTGGGCTTTTGTTTGTTGGAAGATCTTTTTTTTTTTTTTTTGACAAGCTGATTAAATTTAGTTTAGAACATAAATCAGGATTGACTTACATGTTTTCAGTGTACATGTTCATATGGAGACAAAGAGCAGCTGCTCTAATTTATTGATTCTTTTTCGAAATTATTTTTTTCCATGTTACTGTTGTGTTTAGTTGCTAAGTCATGTACAACTCTTTTGAAACCCCAAGGAGCCCACCAGGAATCTCTGTCCATGGGATTTCCCAGACAAGAATACTGGAGTGGGTTGCCATTTCTTTCTCCACGCTGGAAGATTTTTGATTACAGTTTTGATTTTTGTGCTTGTTATTGGTCTGTTTATGTTTTCTATTTCTTCCTGGTTCAGTTTTGGAAGGTTATAGTTTTCTAAGACTTTGTCCATTTTTTCCAAGTTGTTCATTTTATTGGCATATAGTTGCTCATAGTAGTCTCTTATGATCCTTTGTATTTCTGTGTTGTCTGTTGTAGCTTCTCCTTTTTCATTTCTAATTTTATTGATTTGAGTCATCTCCCTTTTTTCTTGATTAGTTTAGCTAATGGTTTGTCTATTTTGTTTATCTTCTCAAGCTAGCTTTTAGTTTTATTGATCTTTGCTACAGTCTCCTTCATTTCTTTTTCATTTATTTCTGCTCTAATCTTTATAATTTCTTTCCTTCTACTGATTTTGGTGTTTTTTTGTTGTTGTTCTTTTCTAGTTGCTTTAGGCATAATGTTAGGTTGTATATTTGATGTCTCTCTTGTATCTTGAGGTAGGCCTGTATTGTGATGAACTTCACTCTTAGCACTGCTTTTACTGAATCCCATAGATTTTGGGTTGTCATGTTTTCATTGTCATTTGTTTCTATGCATATTTTGGTTTCCTTTTGGATTTTTTCAGTGATCTCTTGGTTATTCAGAAATGTGTTATTTAGCCTTCATGTGTTTGTGTTATTAAAATTTTTTTCCTATTGTTGATATCTTATCTTACAGCATTGTGATCAGAAAAGATGCTAGAAATGATTTCAGTTTTTTAAAATTTACCAAGGCTTAATTTGTGGCCCAGGATGTGATCTGTCCTGGAGAATGTTCCATGCGCACTTGAGAAAAAGGTGAAATCCATTGTTTTGGGGGTGAAATGCCCTATAGATATCAGTTAGGTTCAGCTGGTCCAATGTACTGTTTAAAGTTTGTGTTTCCTTATTAAATTTTCTCTGGATGATCTGTCCATTGCTGTGACTGGAGCATTAAAGTCCCCTACCATTATTGTGTTACCGTTGATTTCCCCTTTAATAGTTGTTGGTATTTGCCTTTGTATTGAGGTGCACGTATGTTAGGTGCATATATGTTAGTAGTTGTTATGTCTTCTTCTTGGATTGATCCCTTGATCATTATAGTGTCCTTCTTTTTCTCTTATAATGGTTTTTATTTTAAAGTCCATTTTATCTAATATGAGTATTGCTACTCCCACTTTCTTTTTGTCTCCATTTGCATGGAAAATTTTTTTCCACCCCCTCACTTTCAGTCCGTAAGTGTCCCTAGGTTTGAGGTGGGTCTTTTGTAGACAGCATATATAGGGGTCTTGTTTGTAGATCCATTGGGCCAGTTTATGTCTTTTGGTTGGAGCATTTAACCCATTTATGTTTAAGTTTATTATTGATAAGTATGATCCTGTTACCATTTACTTTATTGTTTTGGGTTTGTTTTTATAGGGGTTTTCTGTATTTCCTGTCTAGAAAAGGTCCTTTAGCATTTGTTGAAGAGCTGTTTAGTGCTGAAATCTCTTAGTTTTTGCTTATCTGTAAAGCTTTTGATTTCTCCTTCAAATCTGAATGAGATACTTGCTGTAGAATAATCTTGGTTGTAGATTTTTCCCTCGCATCACTTTAAGGATATACTGCTTTTCCCTTCTGGCTTACAGAGTTTCTTTTGAAAGGTCAGTTATTAGCCTTAGGGGGATACCCTTGTAAGTTATTTGTTGCTTTTCACTTGCTGCTTTTAATATATGTTGCGTTTAATTTTTGTTAGTTTGATTTGTTTCTCCTTGGGTTTATCCTATATGGGACTCTCTGGACTTCTTAGTCTTGGGTGGCTGTTTCCTTCCCTATTTTAGGGAAATTTTCAACTATTATCTCCTCAAGTATTTTCTCATGTCCTTTCCTTTTGTCTTCTATTTTGGGACATCTATGATTTGAATGTTGGAGTGCTTAAAATTGTCCCAGAGATCTCTGAGGCTGTCCTCATTTAATTCTTTTTTCTTTATTCCACTCTGTTTCATTTATTTCCAGCATTATATTTTCCAGCTCACTTATCCATTCTTCTGCCTCAGTTACTCTACTGTTGGGTCTCTCCAGAGTGTTTTTAACCTCAATTATTTTATTGTTCATTGCTGATTAACTATTCCTTACTTCTTCTAGGTCCTTTTTAAACATTCCTTGCATCTTCTCATTCTGTGTCTCCAGTCTGTTTATCTGTATCTCTATTTTGTTTTCAAGATTTTGGATCATCTTTCCTATCATTATTCTGAATTCGTTTTCAAGTAGACTCCCTATCTCCTCCTCTTTTGTTTGTATTTTTGTCATGTTCCTTTGCCTGCTGGATATTTCTCTGCCTTTTAATTTTGCTTAGTTTTCTGTGTTTGGGGTCTCCTTTCCGCAGGCTGAAGGGTCATAGTTTCTCTTAATTGTGGAGTCTGCTCCCTTTGGGTGGTGTTGAACTAGTGCCTTGTGAAGGTTTCCTGGTTGGGGAGACTTGTGCCTGTGTTCTGGTGGATGGAACTGAATTTCATCTTTTTCACCACAGCAGCCATAAGTTTATTTTCTAAGTCTGTGAGTCTGTTTCGGTTTTGTAAGTAAGTTCATTTGTATAATTTCTTTTTGGATTGCACATATAAGGGGAGTCATATGATATTTCTCCTCTGTTAATCATTTTTAAATGTACAGTTCATTAGTTGTTGTTATTGTTCAGTCACTCAGTCATGTCCGACTCTTTGCAACCCCATGGACTGCAGCATGCCAGGGTCCTTGTCCCTCACCAACTCCCAGAGCTTGCTCAAACTCATGTCAATTAAGTTGGTGATGCCATCCAACCATCTCATCTTCTGTCATCACCTTCTCTTCCTGCCTTAAATCTTTCCAGCATCAGAGTCTTTTCCAAGAGTCAGCAGTTCCCATCAAGTGGCCAAAGTACTAAAGCTTCAGCATCAGTCTTTCCAATGAATATTCAGGACTGATTTCCTTTAGGATTGACTGGTTTGATTTCCTTGCTGTCCAAGGAACTCTCAAGAATATTCTCCAGCACCACAACTCAAAGGCAACAATTCTTCAGCACCCAGCCTTTTTTAGTGTCCAACTGTCACATCTATACATGACTACTGGAAAAACCATAGCTTTGCGAATATGGACACTTGTTGACAAAGTAATGTCTCTGCTTTTTAATATGCTGCCTGGGTTTGTCATTGCTTTTCTTCCAAGGAGCAAGCATCTTTTAATTTCATGGCAGCAGTCACCATCCACAGTGATTTTGGGGCCCAAGGAAATAAAATCTGTCACTGTTTTCATTCTTTCCCCGTCTTACTTGCCATGAAGTGATGGGATCAGATGTCATGATCTTAGTTTTTTGAATGTTGAGTTTTAAGCCAGCTTTTTCACTCTCCTCTTTCACCTTCATCAAGAGGCTGTTTAATTCCTCTTTACTTTCTGCCATAATCTCTGCATATCTGAGATTATTGATGTTTCTCCCAGCAATCTTGGTTCTAGCTTGTGATTCATCCAGCCAGGCATTTCTCACAATGTACTCTGAATTTAAGCTAAATAAGCAAGGTGACAATATACAGCCTTGACATACTCCTTTCTCAAGTTTTAACCAATCTGTTGTTCCATGTCCAGCACTAATTGGTGCTTCTTGACCTGTATACAGATTTCTCAGGAAGCAGGTAAGGTGACTTGGTATTCCCATCTCTTTAAGAATTTTCCAAAGTTTGTTGTGATCCACACAGTCGAAGACTTTAGCATAGTCAAAGAAGCAGAAGTAGATGTTTTTCTGGAATTCTCTTGTTTTTCCTATGATCCAATGGATGTTGGCAGTTTAATCTCTGGTTCCTCTGCCTTTTTGAAATCCGGCTTGTACATCTGTAAGTTCTAGGTTCACATACTGCTGAGGCCTAGCTAGAAGGATTTTGAGTATTACTTTGCTAGCATGAGAAATGAGTGCAATTGTGTGGTAATTTGAACATACTTTGGCATTGCTGTGCCACCTTACCTGCTCCCTGACAAACCTGTGTGTAGGTCAAGAAGCAACAGTTAGTGCCGGACATGGGACAACAGATGGTTCAAAATTGGGAAAAAAGGAATGAAAACTGACATTTTCCAGTCCTGTGGCTAATGCTGAGTTTTCCAAATTTTCTGACATGCTGAGTGCAGCACTTTAACAGCATCATCTTTTAGGATTTGAAATAGCTCAGCTAGAATTCTATCAACTTCACTAGCACTGATCGTAGTGATGCTTCCTAAGGCCCACATAACTTCACACTTGAGGATATCTGACTTTAGGTGAGTAATCACACCATTGTGGTTAGCCAGGTGATTAAGATCTTTTTTGTATAGTTCTTCCATGTGTTCTCGCCACTTCTTAGTATTTCTGCTTCTGTTATGTCCATACCATTTTTGTCCTTTATTGTGCAAATCTTTGCATGAAATGTTCCCTTGGTATCTCTAATTTTTGTGAAGACATCTCTAATCTTTCCCATTCTATTATTTCCCTCTATTTCTTTGCATTGTTCACTCAAAAAGGCTTTCTTTTCTCTCCTTGCTATTCTCTGGAACTATGAATTCAAATGGCTATATCTTTCCTTTTCTTCTTTGCCTTTCACTTCTCTTATTTTCTCAACTATTTGTAAGACTTCCTCAAACAAATATTTTGCCTTTCTTTTTTGGGGGGATGGTTTTGATCATGCCTCCTGTACAATGTTATGAACCTCTGTCCATAGCTCTTCAGGCACTCTATCAGATCTAGTCCCTTGAAACTATTTGTCACTTCCACTGTATAACTATAAGGGATTTGATTTAGGTCATACCTGAATGGCCTAGTGGTTTTCCCTACTTTCTTCCATTTAAGTCTGAATTTGGCAATAAGGAGTTCATGATCTGAGCCACAGGCAGCTCCAGGTCTTGTTTTTGCTGACTGTATAGAGCTTCTCCATATTCGACTATAAGGAATATAGTCAATGTGATTTCGTTATTGACTATCTGGTAATGTCATTGTGTAGAGTCTTCTCTTGTGTTGTTGGAAGAAGATGCTTGGTATGACCAGCACATTCTCTGCTTCATTTTGTACTACAAGGTCAAACTTGCCTGTTACTCCAGGTGACTCTTGACCTCCTACCTAGGCATTCCAGTTCCCTGTGATGAAAAGGCCATCTGTTTTTTGGTCTTAGTTCTAGAAGGTCTTGTAGGTCTTCATAGAACCATTCAACTTCAGCTTCTTCAGCATTAGTGGTTGGGGCATAGGCTTGGATTACTGTGATATTGAATGGTTTGCCTTGGAAACAAACCAAGATCATTCTATCACTTTTGAGATCACACCCAAATACTGCCTTTTGGACTCTCTTGTTGACTATGAGGACTACTCTAGTCCTTGTAAGGGATTCTTGGCCTCAGCAGTAGATATAATGGTCATCTTAATTAAATTCACCCATTCCAGTCCATTTTAGTTCACTGATTCCTAAAATGTCGATGTTCAGCCTTGCTATCTCCTGTTTGACCACTTCCAATATAACCTGATTCATGGACCTAACATTCCAGGTTCCTATGCAGTATTGTTCTTTACAGCATCTGACTTTACTTTCACCACTAGACACATCCACCAGGTATAGTTTCCGCTTTGGCTTAGCCTCTTCATTCCTTCTGGAGCTATTTCTCCACTCTTCTCCAGTAGCATATTAGACACTTACTGAAAAACAGTGGAAACAGTGTCAGACTTTATTTTTTTGGGCTCCAAAATCACTGCAGATGCTGATTGCAGCCATGAAATTAAAAGACGCTTGCTCCTTGGAAGGAAAGTTATGACCAACCTTGATAGTATATTAAAAAGCAGAGACATTACTTTGCCAACCAAGGTCCGTCTAGTCAAGGCAATGGTTTTTCCCGTGGTCATGTATGGATGTGAGAGTTGGACTGTGAAGAAAGCTGATCGCCGAAGAATCAATGCTTTTGAACTGTGGTGTTGGAGAAGACTCTTGAGAGTCCCTTATACTGCAAGGAGATCCAACCAGTCCATTCTAAAGGAGATCAATCCTGGGTGTTCATTGGAGGGACTGATGCTAAAGCTGAAACTGCAATCCTTTGGCCACCTCATGCGACGAGTTGACTCACTGGAAAAGACTCTGATGCTGGGAAAGGTTGGGGGCGGGAGGAGAAGGGGACGACGGAGAATGAGATGGCTGGATGGCATCACCGACTCTGTGGACATGAGTTTGAGTGTACTCCGGGAGTTGGTGATGGACAGGGAGGCCTGGCGTGCTGTGATTCATGGGGTCGCGGAGAGTCGGACACGACTGAGTGACTGAACTGAACTGAACTGAACTGACCTGTGTGGGGAATTCATCTTTCAGTATCATATATTTTTGCCTTTTCATACTGTTCATGGGGTTCTCAAGGCAAGAATACTGAAGTGGTTTGTCATTCTCTTCTCCAGTGGACCATGTTTTGTCATAACTCTCCACCATGACCCATCCATCTTTGGTGGCTCTACATGCATGGCTCATAGTTTCATTAAGTAGGCAAGGTTGCAGTCCATGTGATCAGTTTGATTAGTTTTCTGTGACTGTGATTTTCATTCTGTCTGCCTTCTAATGGAAAAGGATAAGAGGTTTGTGCAAGTTTCTTGATGGGAGGAACTGCCTGTGGGGAAAACATGGCCTTGCTCTGGTGGGCAAGGCCATTCTTGTTAAGTCTCTCAGTCATGTCTGACTCTGCAACCCCATGGACTGCAGCATGCCAGGCCTCCCTGTCCTTCACCATCTTCTAGAACTTGCTCAAACTCAAGTCCATTGAGTCTATGATGCCATCCAACCATCTCATCCTCTGTCATTCCCTTCTCCACCTGCCTTCCATCTTTCCCAGCATCAGGGTCTTTTCTAATGAGCCACCTCTTCAAAACTGGTGACCAAAGTACTGGAGCTTCAGCTTCAGTCCTTCTAATGAATATTCAGGATTGATTTCTTTTAGTATTGACTGGTTTGATCTCCTTATAGTCCAAGAGACTAAAGAGTCTTCTCCAACACTTCAGTTTAAAAGCATCAATTTTTTGGTATTCAACCTTCTTTATGGTCCAACTCTTACATCCATGCATGACTACTGGAAAAACCATAGTTTTGACTATACAGACATTTGTGGGCATAGTAATGTCTCTGCTTTTTAGTACATTGTCTAGGTTTGTCATAGTTTTTCTTCCAAGGAGAAGGGTCTTTTAATTCCATGACTGATCGCCATCTGCAGTGATTTTGAAACCCAAGAAAATTAAGTCTGTCACTGTTTCCATTGTTTCCCCATCTATTTCATCTCTTTGCCATGAAGTGATGAAATGGACGCCATTGTCTTGGCTTTTTAAATTTTGAGTTTTAAGCCAGCTTTTTCAATTTCCTCTTTCACCTTCATGAAGAGGCTCTTTAGTTCTTCTTCACTTTCTGCCACAAGGATGGTGTCATCTGCATATCTGTGGTTATTGATATTTCTCCCAGCAATCTTGATTCCAGCTTGTGCCTCATCCATCCCAGCATTTCACATGATGTACTCTGCATATAAATTAAAGAAGCAGGGTGACAATGTGCAGCCTTGACATACTCCTTTCCCAATTTTGAACCAGTCTGTTGTTCCATTTCCGATACTGACTGTTGCTTCTTGACCTGCATACAGGTTTGTCAGGAAGCAGGTAAGGTGGTCTGGTACTTCCATCTCTTTAAGAGTTTTCCACAGTTTGTTGTGATCCACACAGTCAAAGGCTTTAGTGTAATCAATAAAGCAGAAGTAGATGCTTTTCTGGAATTCTCTTGCTTTTTCTATGACCCAACAGATTTTGGCAATTTGTTCTCTGGTTCCCCTGCCTTTTCTAAATCCAGCTTGTATATCTGGAAGTTCTCAGTTCATGTACTGTTGAAGCCTAGCTTGAAGAATTTTGAGCATTTTTCTGCTAGCATGAGAAATGAGTGCAATTGTGTGGTAGTTTGAACGTTTTTTGGCACTGCCCTTTTTTGGATTGCTCAGTTTTCAGTCCAATTTTCTGCTGATGGGTGAGGCTCTGGTGCAATGGCAGTAATGGTGACCTCCTTCAAAAGGACTTATGCCATTAGCCTGGGCCTCTCAGGACTATTGTAGTCAGTGCCCCTGACCCCGTGGCAGATCACTGTCAACCCACGCCTCTGCCAGAGCCTCCCAGACACACAGAGGCGAGTCTGGCTCAGTCTCTTGTGGGGTCACTGCTCCTTTCTCCTGGGTCCTGTGCACACAAGGTTTTGTTTGTGCCGTCCAAGAGTCTCTGTTTCCCCAGTCCTGTGGAAGTTCTGTGATCAAATCCTTCAAAGTCAGGTTCCCTGGGGATACTCAGTACATTTGCCAGATCCCCAGGTTGGGAAGTCTGTTGGGCCTGGAACTTTTGCAGCATTGTTGAGAACTTTTTTGGTATAACTGTTCTCCAGTTTGTGAGTTGCCTGGCAGGCAGCTCTATAGTGGAGCTAATGGTGGCGTTCTCCAAAAGGACTCAGGCCACACACTGTGCCTTCCAGGACTGCTCTTGCCAGAATCGCTGTCCTTGCTGCAGGCCACTGCTGAGGCAGGCCACTGCTGAAGACCCTCAAACACTCAGCGGCAGGTCTGGTTCCATCTCTGTGGGGTCACTGCGCCTCTCTCTCGGTCCTGTCGTGCACAAGGTTTTGTTTATGCCCTCCAAGCATCTCTGGTGGGTATGAGGTTTGATTTTAAATGTGATTGTGCCTTCTTGTCGTCTTGTTGGGGCTTCTCCTGTGCCCTTGGTTGTGGGGTGTATTTTTTTAGTGGGTTCCAACATTCTCCTGTCAATGGTTGTTCAGGAGTTAGTTGCAATTTTGGTGTTCTTGCAGCAGAAGGTGCGCACACATCCTTCTACTCCACCATCTTGGAATTGAAGGTTTGTAACTCTAAGCATTCACATTTTTGGGCAATGAATGTCTAGAACTCTTCTCATCTTGCAAAACAGAAACTTTATACCCATTAGCCAGTAATTTCCAGTTTCCCCCTACCCTCATCCTCTGGTAACCACCATGCTACTTTTTGTCTCTATGGGTTTGACTGCTCTAAATACCTCATGTAAATGAAGTTATACAATATTTGTCTTTTTGTGACTGACTTATTTCACTTAGCATAATGTTTTCAGGTTTCGTCTGTGTTGTGGCATGGGTCTTTTTCCATTGTATGTCCATACCACATTTTGTTTACCCATTCATCTCTTGATGGACATTTGAGTCGCTTCTCTTTTTCAACTAATGTGAATAGTTCTGCAGTGAATGTGGGTGTGCAAATATCTCCTCTAGACACTATTTTCAGTTCTTTTGAGTATATACCCAGAAGTGGAATTGCTAGATCATATTCTTTGTTTCCTGTTTTTTAATAGGAAACACATTGTTATGGAAAGCACACTGTTTACATTCCCACCAACAGTACATAAGTATCCTAATTTCTTCACGTTATTGTCAACATTTGTTATTTTCTTTTCTTCCTTTTTTTTTTTTTTTGATGTGTAGCAATACAGACTATGAGGTTAATTCTGTTACTTTTTGTTTTTAAATATATTTGAAGTTATATTTATAAGTTCACAAACATTTAAATTTTATAAAGGATTAATTTACCTCTTTATAGAATACCTGTCACTCTCTTTAATGATATTTCTTGCTTTGGAGTGTATTTTTTCTGATAGTAGTAATGCTACATTGAACTTATTTTCTTTGGTGTTTGCATGTATATATTTTTCTATTCCTTTACTTTCAGTCTGTCTTAATGTTCAATGTAAAGCAGATAATCAAGTTAAAGATTTTTAAAAATCTAATCTGATAATTGTAGTCTTTTATAATTGGTATGTTTTGTCCACTTACATTTAGCGCAATTATTGACATATAAATCTGGATTTGGATTAATGAAATACAAAACTCTAGGCTCTTTCCAACAGGATCCTTACTGCAGTTTAATGTTACCTTTCATATCCCAGCATTAGTTTCTATGCTCATCATTTTGGTTTTACATATATATTCCGATTTTTGGAATCTAAATATGTCTCAACCTTTTTATCAAGCTAAGTTACATTCATTAACAACTTTTCATTATACATTTGTTCAGATTTGTGTCAGGAAGGAGAATGAAGAAATCCACATTTAGTTCACAATAATGCTTAAACTGTAAGATCCCATGCCAAGAAAACAAGCGGTCTAGAAAGTGTCTGAAGTCCCTTCAGTTCAATTCAGTCGCTCAGCTGTGTCCGACTCTGCCACCCCATGAATCACACCACGCCAGGCCTCCCTGTCCATCACCAACTCCCGGAGTTCACTCAAACTCATGTCTATCGAATCGGTGATGCCATCCAGCCATCTCATTCTCTGTCGTCCCCGTCTCCTCCCACCCCCAATCCTTCATAGCATCAGACACTTTTCCAGTGAGTCAACTCGTCGCATGAAGTGGCCAAAGTATTGCAGTTTCAGCTTTAGCATCAGTCCTTCCAGTGAACACCCAAGATTGATCTCCTTTAGAATGGACTGGTTGGATCTCCTTGCAGTCCAAGGGACTCGCAAGAGTCTTCTCCAGCACCAAGTTCAAAAGCATCAATTCTTCGGCGATCAGCTTTCTTCACAGGCCAACACTCACATCGATACATGACCATGGGAAAAACCATAGCCTTGACTAGATGGACATTTGTTGGCAAAGTAATGTCTCTGCTTTTTAATATGCTATCTAGGTTGGTCATAACTTTCCTTCCAAGGAGTAAGCGTCTTTTAATTTCATGGCTGCAATCAGCATCTGCAGTGATTTTGGAGCCCAAAAGAATAAAGTCTGACACTGTCTCCACTGTTTCCCCATCTATTTCCCATGAAGTGATGGGACCAGAGGCCATGATCTTCGTTTTCTGAATGTTGAGCTTCAAGCCAACCTTTTCACTCTCCTCTTTCACTTTCATCAAGAGGCTTTTGAGTTCCTCTTCACTTTCTGCCATAAGGGTGGTGTCATCTGCATATCTGAGGTTATTGATATTTCTCCCAGCAATCTTGATTCCAGCTTGTGCTTCTTCCAGCCCAGCATTTCTCATGATGTACTCTGCATATAAGTTAAATAAGCAGGGTGACAATATACAACCTTGACGTACTCCTTTTCCTATTTGGAACCAGTCTGTTGTTCCATGTCCAATTCTAACTGTTGCTTCCTGACCTGCATACAGGTTTCTCAAGAGGCAGGTCAGGTGGTCTGGTATTCCCATCTCTTTCAGAATGTTCCACAGTTTATTGTGACCCACACAGTCAAAGGCTTTGGCATAGTCAATGAAGCAGAAATAGATATTTTTCTGGAACTCTCTTGCTTTCTCCATGATCCAGTGGATGTTGGCCATTTGATCTCTGGTGTCTCTGCCTTTTCTAAAACCTGCTTGAACATCTGGGAGTTCACAGTTCACATATTTCTGAAGCCTGGCTTGGAGAATTTTGAGCATGAGTACTAGCGTGTGAGATGAGTGCAATTGTGCGGTAGTTTGAGCATTCTTTGGCATTGCCTTTCCTTGGGATTGGAATGAAGACTGACTTTTCCAGTCCTGTGGCCACTGCTGACTTTTCCAAATTTGCTGGCATGAGTACAGCACTTTCACAGCATCATCTTTCAAGATTTGAAATAGCTCAATTGGAATTCCATCACAACCACTAGCTTTGTTCGTAGTGATGCTCTCTAAGGCCCGCTTGACTTCACATTCCAAGGTGTCTGGCTCCAGGTGAGTGATCACGCCATCGTGATTATCTTGGTCGTGAAGATCTTTTTTGTAAAGTTCTTCTGTGTATTCTTGCCACCTCTTCTTAATATCTTCTGCTTCTGTTAGGTCCATACCATTTCTGTCCTTTATTGAGCCCATCTTTGCATGAAAAGTTCCCTTGATATCTCTAATTTTATTGAAAAGATCTCTCGTTTTACCTGTTCTTTTGTTTTCCTCTATTTCTTTGCATTGATCACTGAGGAAGGCTTTCTTATCTCTCCTTGCTATTCTTTGGAACTCTGCATTCAGATGCCTATATCTTTCCTTTTCTCCTTCGCTTTTCGCTTCTCTTCTTTTCACAGCTATTTGTAAGGCTTCCTCAGACAGCCATTTTGTTTTTTTGCATTTCTTTTCCATGGGGATGGTCTTGGTCCCTGTCTCCTGTACAATGTCATGAACCTCCATCCAGAGTTCATCAGGCACTCTATCTATCAGATCTAGTCCCTTAAATCTATTTCTTACTTCCACTGTATAATCATAAGGGATTTGATTTAGGTCATATCTGAATGGTCTAGTGGTTTTCCCTACTTTCTTCAATTTAAGTCTGAATTTGGCAATAAGGAGTTCATGATCTGAGCCACAGTCAGCTCCTGGTCTTGTTTTTGCTAACTGTATAGAGCTTCTCCATCTTTGGCTGCAAAGAATATAATCAATCTGATTTCGGTGTTGAAATTCTTTTACTTTCAGTGTTAACGTTTCTGTCCTTTATTGAGTCCATCTTTGCATGAAATGCTCCCTTGATATCTCTAGTTTTCTTGAAGAGATCTCTAGTCTTTCCATTCTATTGCTTTCCTCTATTTCTTTGCACTGATCAGAGGAAAGCTATCTTATCTCTCCTTGCTATTCTTTGGAACTCTGCATTCAAATGGGTATATCTTTCCTTTTCTCCTTTGCTTTTCACTTTTCTTTTTTTTCACAGCTATTTGTAAGGCCTCCTCAGACAACCATTTTACTTTTTTGCATTTCTTTTTCTTGGGGATGGTCTTGATCCCTGTCTCCTGTACAGTGTCACTAACCTGCATCCAGCATTCATCAGGCATTCTATCAGATCTAGCCCCTTAAATCTATTTCTCACTTCCACTGTATAATCATAAAGGATTTGATTTAGGTCATACCTGAATGGCCTGTGGTTTTCCCTACTTTCTTCAATTTAAGTCTGAATTTGGCAATATGGAGTTCATGATCTGAGCCACAGTCAGCTCCAAGTTTTTGCTGACTGTATAGAGCTTCTTCATCTTTGGCTGCAAAGAATATAATCAGTCTGATTTCGGTGTTGACCATCTGGTGACGTCCATGTGTAGAGTCTTCTCTTGTATTGTTGGAAGAGGGTGTTTGTTATGAACAATGTGGTCTCTTGGCAAAACTCTATTAGCCTTTGCCCTGCTTCATTCTGTACTCCAAGGCCAAATTTGCCTGTTACTTAAGGTGTTTCTTGATTTACTACTTTTGCATTCCAGTCTCCTACAATGAAAAGGACACTTTTTGGGGTGTTAGTTTTAGAAGGTCTAGATGGGGAAACAGTGGAAACTGTAGGCTTTATTTTTTTGGGCTCCAAAATCGCTGTGGAAGCTGCGGAAACACCTTAAGTAACAGGCAAATTGCAGCCATGCAATTAAAAGATGCTTACTCCTTGGAAGGAAAGTTATGACCAACCTAGATAGTATATTAAAAAGCAGAGACATTACTTTGCCAACAAAGGTCTGTCTCTTGAAGGCTATGGTTTTTCCAGTGGTCATGTATGGATGTGAGAGTTGGACTGTGAAGAAAGTTGATCGCAGAAGAATTGATGCTTTTGAACTGTGGTGCTGGAGAAGACTCTTGCGAGTCCCTTGGACTGCAAGGAGATCCAACCAGTCCATTCTAAAGGAGATCAGTCCTGGGTGTTCATTGGAGGGACTGACGCTAAAGCTGAAACTCCAATACTTTGGCCACCTCATGCGATGAGTTGACTCACTGGAAAAGACTCTGATGCTGGGAAAGATTGGGGGTGAGAGGAGAAGGGGACGACAGAAAATGAGATGGTTGGATGGCATCACCGACTCTGCGGACATGAGTTTGAGTGAACTCCGGGAGTTGGTGATGGACAGGGAGGCCTGGTGTGCTGTGATTCATGGGGTCGCAAAGATTCGGACATGACTGAGCGACTGAACTGTACTGTAGATCTTCTTAGAATCGTTCAACTTCAGTTTCTTCAAACTGGTCAGCTCATAGAGTTTGATTACGGTGATATTGAATGGTTTGCCTTGGAAATGAACAGAGATCATTCTGTCATTTTTGAGATTGCATCCAAGTACTGCATTTCGGACTCTTTTGTTGACTATGATGGCTACTCCATTTCTTCTAAGTGAAATGGTATGGACCTAACAGAAGCAGAAGATATTAAGATATTATATCTGGTCCCATCACTTCATGGCAAATTGATGGGGAAACAGTGGAAAGAGTGGCAGACTTTATTATTTTGGAATCCAAAATCACTACAGATGGTGACTGAAGCCATGAAATTAAAGAGGCTTACTCCTTGGAAGAAAAATTATGACCAATCTAGACAGCATATTAGAAAACACAGACATTACTTTTCCAACAAAGGTCCATCTAGTCAAAGTTATGGTTTTTCCAGTAATCATTTATGGATGTGAGAGTTGTACTGTAAACAAAGCTGAGCACCAAAGAATTGATGCTTTTGAATTGTGATGTTGGAGAAAACTCTTGAGAGTCTCTTGGACTGCAAGGAGATCCAACCAGTCCATCCTAAAGGAAATCAACCCTGAATATTCATTGGAAGGACTAATGTTGAAGCTGAAACTCCAATACTTTGGCCACCTGATGGGAGGAGCTGACTCATTTGAAAAGACCCTGATGCTGGGAAAGATTGAAAGCAGTAGGAGAAGGGGATGACAGAGGATGAGATGGTTGGATGGCATCACCGACTCAATGGGCATGAGTTTGAGTAAACTCTGGGAGTTGGCAATGGACAGGGAGGCCTGGCATGCTGCAGTCCATGGGGTTGCAAAGAGTCAGACACGACTGAGCAACCAAACTGAACTGAATATTGACTCTATCTAGTGCATGTATATTCATTTGAAATTCCTATAGTCCTTGCTGGCTGCTAGTTCCTTAAATATCAGAGCATTTTATCATAAGAGTTTCCAACAAAGAGAATTATATTTTATAACTGCATATTCATAAAATACTGGGCTCAGGAAGATTTCTGTCTGAGCCTCTTAGTGAACTTAGCTCAGTCAGTGTGATGGAATTCTTTGACTAACTTCCATTTTAAAATGTAACCTCTGTGTTGGTTGTCATAGTCATTGAATATGTTGACAGTTATCTCACCTCTTTTTTTCTTTGAAGCATATGGTAGCATTGCCATTCTCCTCCCTTTAAAATTTTAGATGTAGCAATATGACTTTCTTTGGCCAATGAAATGTGAGACAGTGTCACTTCCTGGTGGAAACTTTAAGAACTAACATGTGCTTCACCAAATTCTGTTTTTATTCTCCCACAGAAACTGGCAATGTCCCAGATGGTATTGCTTCCTTAGCATAGGTACTGAAATGAGATTTATGCAAAGTAGAGTTTCTAACTGACTGATAATTGACATGGAGTCTGAGTGAGAAGTAAATTTTTATTGTCTGAGATTTTAAGGTTGTCTGTTACAGCAGTAAAACTTAGTCTTTCCTGATTGATTAAAAAATAAGAGAAAGATAATTTTTCATTGAACTTCACATATCCTGGCACAGTAAGTGTTTGTGAATTGTTGAATCAAATTTTAAAATTAGAGCTCTCTAACCCCTATGGTAACACTGCAAAGATGGACATTCTCCAGTTTTTTGTGAGACTTCATCTTATATCCTTAATATAGTCCATCCATTTCCCCCCCCCCCCAGCTGAAGGCAAGGAGAATTAAATTTGACTTAGTCACAACTAGAAATCATTTTGTTTCATACAAAGCCCATTGGGAAAAGAATACAAAAGAATTTCTTCCCAGTAGGAAAAAATTTCCTGTTATAACTAGGTAGGCTATTGGCCTGTTAGAAATGGTACTAGGTAGGAGAAGAAGCAAGGTATTTTTTGTTGTTTTGATTTGTTTTTCAGTTCAAAATAATTGGGAAAGAAACCTCTCTGTTCACAGAATTGTGTGCTTGGGAGTGACTTTGGCATTCACCAAGTTCACTTCATTACCTACAAGTAACCTAGCTCAGAGAAACTGCTTTATTCCTAGAGGGTATGAGGTCATTTTTGTTCTATGAAGTTAGATGGATCTACCAAGAGAAAGTCATATTCTCTTGGTCAGATAAATATTTTATGGATTTTTTTCTCAATAGATGCGGTAGCCATATTATTTATTGTTCAAACACAGAGATGTTTGAGAATCAAAGAGGGTATTGTTACCAATTAAAACAGGACAGCTAGCATGCACTGATATTTGCCTGGGGAAACTGCATGAACACCTTACAAACACAGACTTATTATTGTGAATTTCATAACAGAATCAGGGCATTGAGTCCTTTGTTCTGAGAGGAGCTGGGTGACTGAGCAACAGAAAAGCCAAGAGAAGGAAATTTCATCCCCAGTTGGGCATTTCAGTGAGTAACATCATTTTTCCATTAGCTGATCACCATTAAACTTTCTGCAGATATAACCCTAAGTGGGGACTTTGATATCTTTGTACAAATGCATGAACTGTTTGCCTGCAAGATCCATTCCTTCCCAGCAGTCCTCCACCCCAAGACCCACATTAAATGCTATTTCCTCTGGAAAGAGCATCCCGAGAGGTGGCTGGTATTTGGCGACTAGGTTTCCCCAGCACAGTGTACACACTTCTGTGTAGACTTAGCACACTGAATTCTAATTCTCCATGTATGTCTGCCTTCCCTCATGGGCTGCTCAAGGGTAAAATCCACATCATCTTCTATTGTGTCTTCCTAAGAAAAAATGTTTTTTGACCAAAAGTGACTGCTCAGGAAATTATTGGAAGAATGAACCCAGAGAGCTATTATACTTATTTAGAAAAAGATTATGCTTACAAGACCTTCATAGCTTGAGCATGAGATCAAAGGAATAGAAAGGCTGAACTTGTTTATCCACTGTTTGCTGATTCTTAAGAGGAGGAAGGGAAGAGTGATTTGGAGGTGGAGGCAGGGGATAAACAAAAGGCAGTGCCTCCGTGTTAATTACACTTGGCTCTGGTGCCATTTCAGAAGGGAACTCTCAAAGCTGTTAAGTGCTAGAAGCTGTGTGTTTATTACTTGAGGGAAAACAAGGTAATATAGTAATCTTTAAGGGAGTTTTAAAAGTCTTTCCCGGTACAACTTCTAGGAATGAAACTGTATGTAGATCAGATCCACCAAGTGACAATTATAAGCATTAGAGGGGCAGAGGACTCATCTGGTCAACCCTCTCCACAGGGCATTCATTTTTATGTGGCTCCTGTCACTTCCCAGAAGTAGGTGGACCTCAAAAAGAGCAGAAAACACTGCTTTGAAAAGAGAAGGCAGATACTTGGCTCTTAATGCTATATGGCCTTGGTGAGGGATCTGAAATTGACAAATGTTAAATTAGCAGTAGAATTCTCCAAGCCAGAGTTACTAATAAATCTGAGGTCTGATCTCCTGAGAAATCATATATATTTGTGTAGAGAGGGGATCCTTCTCTTCTGGGTCAGGAAGTGGGTGGAGAGGAGACACATTTGCTTTCTTAAGCTGTTTTATAGGAATTGAAAAGCTGATCTCACTGAGGAATGTGGTAAGACAGAACAATTTTTACCAGAAGTAGTACTGTCTGTGAAGAATAGCACAAGGCACAGAGACTTTTAATGTTCCTTTTGGTTTTAACTTTGAGCTGACATGTTGAATGGGTTAGAAGCACTAAGCATCAGTGTTTCCCTCCAGGGCTAGAGTTTTCATAGCACTAGGGTATAAGGAGGGGTCTCAGGGACTGTGGGAGGTGGTGGCAGAAGGAGATGGTGCAGAAAGGACATCCCATCTCCCTGCACTGAGTCTACCTTGGCCCTCAACTTTCTGTCATTCTCTTCCTTCAGTAAGTATACCCTGGACTTCCTCCACTAAGTTCATGGCACTGTGCTAAGCAGTGGTAAAAATGACAGCCTTGTCTGTCAAGATCTCCCAGTCTTGTGGGGAAGGCAGCTACAACAAATCATCATCATTCACTGTGATAGTTATGCTATGAGAAACGTGTGCAGGAATTTGTGGGAATATTGAGGAGGGAGTTGCTGATTCTGTGTGGTTATAAATACAGAAGAATTTAAGGTTGGGGAAGGCTTCACATAGGGCTCCCCACTGTAAAACCCAGCACTGTTGGTGTGGCATTCTTGGTGTCTCCAATATATGTGTCTTGGTCACCTTGGGCTGGTGTAACAAAATACCACAAACTGGGTAGCTTATAAAGCATAGGAAATTTATTTGTCATAGTTCTGGAGGCTGGGAAGTCCGGATCATGGCAGCAGCAGACTTTGTATTTGGCAAGGATTTCCCAGTTTGTAGACTGTTGTCTTTTCTCTTTTTCCTCAACAGCAGAAAGGGCAAAGGATATCTCTGTGGTCTCCTTTAAAAGTGCATGAGTTCATTCATGAGGACTCCACCCTCATGACCTAATTACCTCTAAAAAGCTCTGCCTTCTAATACCACTACTTTGGGCATTAAATTTTCAACACATGAATTTTGAGAGAGCACAAGCGTTCGGTCTGTAGCCGTGTGTGTCCACTGATCCAGTATCACCACCCATATTGCTTGACACCGTCACAGAGCTCCATCAACTTTGCTCTGCTCTCACCTTTGTCCTGTTTGTTCCTTGGCTGGAAAGTACAACTTGGTACTAATCTGATTCTTATCCATCAAAGATCAGCTGAAATCATACCTCCTCTGTGGAACCTTCTCTGAGATTCATAGCTCACAGTGCTCTCTGCATGCTGGAATTGCTATTTGGAATTCTACTTTGATACTTGATATCTTGATACTTTGTTACTTTTATCCTGCATTGTGACATCTCTTATATTCTAGTTCTTCTATTATTGATTTAATAAGCAGACTTTTTTCAACTAAAATTAAAGGCAGTAAGTGGCAGAATCCATTATCTAATATTCCATATACATTGTAGTAAAGTGTAGGACATAGTATCAGTAAATATTTATTGAAAGAATCAGTGGAAAATATAGGCCTTTTGCTCCACGGACGACATTTGGCATGAAATTGTCTTTTTTTTTTTTTCTTGAGCACCCAATTCAATATGAAGTGCCTTCCTTTCTTGTAGCTACTAGCTGGGTAATGGTATTTTTTTCCTGAAGGGCATTCAGCTTGTTACTGAGTAGCACTTCCCAGCTGGGGAACAAACAGGACAAAGCTGAGAGTAGCACAAACTGAATACTAAATATTTACTTGAGAGTTCACTGTGAATCTCTACTTGGTGCCAGAGAAACTGAAATTAATATACCCGAAAAACTCACCAAGAGCCAGATATCCTGGAGTGTGAAGTCAAGTGGGCCTTAGGAAGCATCACTACAAACAAAGCTAGTGGAGGTGATGGAATTCCAGCTGAGCTATTTCAAATTCTAAAAGATGATGCTGTTAAAGTGCTACACTCACTATGCCAGCAAATTTGGAAAACTCAGCAGTGGCCACAGGACTGGAAAAGGTCAGTTTTCATTCCAATCCCAAAGCAGGGCAGTGCCAAAGATTGTTCAAATTACCATACAGTTGCACTTATTTTGCATCGTAGCAAGGTAATGCTCAAAATCCTTCAGATTAGGCTTCAGCAGTACGTGAACCAAGAACTTCCAGATGTACAAGATGGATTTGGAAAAAGCAGAGGGAACCAGAGATCAAATAGACAGCAATTGGTGGATCATACAGAAAGCAAGGAAATTCCAGAAAAACTGCTTCATGGACTACACTAAAGCCTTTGACTATGTGGATCACAACAAACTGTGGAAAATTCTTAAAGAGATGGAAATATCAAACAACTTTACCTGTCTCCTAAGGAACTTGGTATTTGGGTCAAGAAGCAAGTTAGAACCTTACGTGGAACAATGAACTGGTTCAAAATTGGGAAAAGAGTACAACAAGGTCATATATCATCCTGCTTATTTAACTTATATGCAGAGTACATCATGCAAAATGCCAAGCTGGATGAATCACAAGCTGGAGTCAAGAATACTGGAAGAAATATCAACAATTCAGATAATCAGATGATACTGCCCTGATGGCAGGAAGTGAGGAGGAACTAAATAGCCTCTTGATGAAGGTGAAAGAGGAGAGTGAAAAAGCTGGCTTAAAGCTCAACATTCAAAAAACAAAGATCATGGCATCTGGTCCCATTACTTCATGGCAAACAGAAGAGGAAAAAGTGGAAACTAACAGATTTTATTTTCTTGGGTTCCAGAATCACTGTGGACAGTGACTGCAGCCATGAAATTAAAAGATGCTTGCTCCTTGAAGAAAAGCTATGGTGAAACTAGACAGCATATTAAAAAGCAGGTATCACTTTACCAACAACAGTCTGTATAGTCAAAGCTATGGTTTTCCCAGTAGTCATATATGGATCTGAGAGTTGGACCATAAAGAAGGCTGAGTGCCAAAGAATTGATGCTTTCAAACTGTGGTGCTGGAGAAGACTCTTGAGAGTCCCTTGGACAGCAAGGAGATCAAACCAATCAATCCTAAAGGAAACAAACCCTGAATATTCATTGGAAGGACTAATGCTGAAGCTCCAATACTTTGGCCACCTGATACAAAGAGTCAACTCGTTGGAAAAGACCTTGATGCTGGGAAAGGTTGAAAGCAAAAGGAGAAGGGGTGGTAGAGGATGAGATGGTTATATAGCATCACAGACTCAGTGGACATGAATTTGAGCAAACTCTGGGAAATAGTGAAGGACAGAGAAGCTTGGCGTACTGCAGTCCATAGTGTCACAAAGAGCTGGACACAGCTTAGCGACTGAACACACACACAACAAAAGAACTGACATCTAAATGAGATAAAGTGGGTTAAGTGAGTCTGGATTTAGATGCTACTTCTGATTCTTGATATTTCTATGTGTTACCCTTTTCTTCTCCCTTATTGGCATCAGAGGTTTTTAGAATCCTCACTTTGTCCCTGGTATCAAAGATAATGTACCTTGATATATTTTGTTGTTAATATGTGGCTTTAATTTAATAAAATTTAAAAGGAATAAAGGATAAGTGGGATAAAGCATGAGGAATTTTCTGTTGGTGAGGGGCCTAACAGAGTGTCAGTTCTCTCTCAATGGTAAGTAATGCTTTCATGAGGCAAGGGATATTTATTCCCATGTTGAGCAGGGAATGATAATGTGGGGTGGAAACTTTTGGGCTTCCCAGGTAATAAATAAACTTTTAGACTTCCCAGTAAGAAAGAATCCACCTGCCAATGCAGGAGACATAGGAGTTGCTGGTTCGATCCCCAGGTCGGGAAGATCCCCTGGAGTAGGAAATGGCAACCCACTCTAGTATTCTTGCCTGGGAAGTCCCATGGACAGAGGAGCCTGATGGGCTGCAATC
Source organism: Moschus berezovskii (assembly GCF_049115385.1). Classification (NCBI taxonomy): domain Eukaryota; kingdom Metazoa; phylum Chordata; class Mammalia; order Artiodactyla; family Moschidae; genus Moschus; species Moschus berezovskii. The sequence continues at coordinate 49,154,017 of NC_142466.1, read as the reverse complement.
CATGGGGTCACGAAGAGTCAGACATGCTGAGTGACTGAGCACGCATGGGGACTTTTAGGCAAAGAAGCATAATGAGAAAAGGAATAGAGCTCTCTAGAGCTCAGAGCATCCAGTGCAGCCACACACCCCACAAGTTTTAGATCCAAGTGAGGAGCCCTAGACACCAGCTGGTTATTAACTTTGTCTTATCTGCTTTGTGCATTCCTGACCTGATCCCATTGTGACCTTGTGTGTTTGAACACATCTTTATTCTACCCTCACAGATGATTTGATGGATACTTGAGATAAGAGTCTTGGCTGGAAGTAATTGTCCCTCAGAATTCTGAAGGCATTTTTCCACTTGTTTCTAGCTTTCAGTGTGCCTGGAGTTAGATCCCATTTCTAACTCCTGTGTCTCCTGCATTGGCAGGTGGATTCTTTCTTACTGGGAAGCCCAAAAGTTTATTTATTACCTGGGAAGCCCAAAAGTTCCTGGAGGTAGATCCCATTTTATGTGTGACTTTTTTCTTCCCCTTGCCTCCAGAAGTTTTTAGGGTCCTCTCTTTGTTCCTGGTATCGATGATACTGTATCTTGATAGGATTTGTTGGTGTTAATTTGTGACTTTAATTCAATAAAATTTAAAAATCTTAATGTTTTAATGCATGATGAGCCCTTTAAAAATTGAGATTCATGACCTTGTTTTATTTCTTTAATCATTTTCTACTCCTCATTTTCTCCCTTCTCTTTTTCTGAAATTTCTATTGGGTAGATTCTTGTCTTCTGAACTGCTTCTCAATTTTTACATCCTCTCTCTCATTATCCATCTCTTTGATCATTTGCTCTACTTTCTGAGATTTTTTTAAACTTCATCTTCCAACTATTCTGCTGAATTTTTTTTTTCTGAACATAGTAATACATTTTTCTTAGTCATAGTAAGGTCTGTTTATTTTAATTGAAGTACACTTGGTTTATGATATATTAGTTTCAGTTGTATGGCATAGTGGTCTGGTATTTTTATCAATCATACCTCCATTATGTTATTAGAAGATAATGGCTATAATTCCTTGTGCTATAAAACATATCCTTGTTGCTTATCTATTTTGTACACGATAGTTTATTATTCTCGTGCACCGAATTTGTCCCTCCCCTCTTTGGTAACCACTAGTTGTTTTTTTTTTCTTCTAAGTCTGTGAGTCTGTTTCTCTTTTATATATACATTCATTTGCATTGTTTTTTTAGATTCTACACTTATGTGATATCATACAGTATTTGTCTTTATCTGTCTGACTTATTTAACTGAACACAATATTCTTCTCTAGGTTCATCCACATTGCTGCAAATGGCAACATTTCATTCTTTTTTTGTGTTTGAGTAATTTCCACTGTGTGTGTATGTGTATATATACACACACACTGCTTTCTTTATCCATTCATTTGTTCATGAACACTTGGGTTGCTTCCATGTCTTGGCTACCATTAATTGTGAAGAGTGGGGTACTCAGTGTTTTCTTCCTGTTATCATATTTGATTTCCTATTTGGTGTTTCTTGTTTCAAGTGATTTTTAAATAGCATCCCATTGTTTCATCGATGTGAAGTGTCCTCTTATTTCTCTCAGAATAATATAATATATAATTTTCTTAAGGAGATGCCCTAGCAAGATGCTAGGAGGGGCAAAATCTCATTTAGAATCAAACCTTGTACCCACCAGAGATGCTCAGAGCACTCAAACAAAACCTTGTGTGCCCCAAGACCCAGAGAACCCACAGAGACTGAGCCAGACCTGTCTTTGAGTGTCTCCTGCAGAGGCATGAGTCAGCAGTGGCCTGCCGCAGGAGCTGGGAATCTGGGTGCAGCAGACCTGAGTCGCACAGCGTGTGGCATAAGCCCTCTTGGAGGAGGTCGCCTTTAACCCCACCATAGAGCCGCCGAGCAGATGACCACAACATGCAGAACAATTATACCAAATAAGTTCTGACACTGTTAAGAAAGTTCTAGGACCCACAACAGATTTCCCAACCTGGGGATCTGGCAAAGGGACTGAGAATCCCCAGGGAATTTGACTTTGGAGGCCAATGGGATTTGATTACAGTACTTAAACAGGACTGGGGAAACAGACCCTTGGAGGGCACAAACAAAACCTTGTGTGCACCAGGACCCAGGAGAAAGGAGTGGCAACCCTACAAGAGACTGAGCCAGACTAGCCTGTGAGTGTTCAGGAGTCTCTGGCAGAGGTATGGGTCAACAGTGGCCTGCTGCAGGGTCAGGGGCACTGAATACTACAGTGTATGCACAAGTCCTTTTGAAGGAGGTTGCCATTATCTTCATTACCCCTACCATAGTTTGGTCTCAGGTCAAACATCAGGGAGGGAGCATAGTCCCACCCATAAACAGAAAATTGGATTAAAAATTTACTGAGCATGACCCCGCCCATCAGAACAAGACCCAGTCTACCCCCTAGTCAGTCTCTCCCATCAGAAAGCTTTCATCAGCCTCTTAGGCTTATCCATAGAGGGTGGACAGAATGAAAACCACAATCACAGAAACTAATCAAACTGATCACGTGGACCATAGTCTTGTCTAACTCAATGAAACTATGAGCCATGCCATGTAGGGCCACCCAAGACAGACTGGTCATAGTGGAGAGTTCTGACAAAATGCGGTCCCCTGGAGAAGGAAATAGCAAACCAGTTCAGTATTCTTGCTTTGAGAAGCTCAAGGACAGTATGAAAAGGCAAAAAGATATGACACTGAAAGATGAACTCCCTGGGCTGGTAGGTGTCCAATATGCTACTGGAGAAGAATGGAGAAATAACTCCAGAGTCAAAGCAAAAACAACACCCAATTGTGGATATGACTGGTGATGGAAGTAAAGTCCAATACTGTAAAGAACAGTATTGCATAGGAACCTGGAATATTAGGCCCTTGAATCAAGGTAAATTAGGAGTGGTCAAAAGGAGATGGCGAGAGTAAACATAGATATTTTTGGAATCAGTGAACTAAAATGGACTGGAATGGGTGAATTTAACTCAGATGACCATTATATCTACTACTGTGGCCAAGAATCCCTTAGAAGAAATGGAGTAGCCCTCATGGTCAAAAAAGAGTCCAAAATGTGGCACTTGGGTGCAATCTCAAAAACGACAGAATGATCTCAGTTCATTTCCAAGGCAAACCATTCAATGTCACAGTAATCCAAGTCTAAGCCCCAACCACTAATGCTGAAGAAGCTGAAGTTGAATGGTTCTATGATGACCTACAAGACCTGCTAGAACTAACACCAAAAAAAAGATGTCCTTTTCATCACAGGGGACTGGAATGAAAAAGTAGGAAGTCAAGAGACACCTGGAGTAACAGCAAGTTTGGCCTTGGATTTGGCCAAACAGCATGTCTGGCCTCCATTTTGGAGTACAAAATGAAGCAGGGCAAAGGCTAATAGGGTTTTGCCAAGAGAAAGCATTGGTCATAGCCAATGCCCTCTTCCAACAACACAAGAGAAAACTCTACACATGGACATCACCAGATGGTCAATACCAAAATCAGATTGATTATATTCTTTGCAGCCAAAGATGGAGAAGCTCTATACAGTCAGCAAAAACAAGACGAGGAGCTGACTGTGGCTCAGATCATGAACTCCTTATTGCCAAATTCAGACTTAAATTGAAGAAAGTAGGGAAAACTACTAGGCCATTCAGGTATAATCTAAATCAAATCCCTTATGATTATACAGTGGAAGTGAGAAATAGATTCAAGGGATTAGATAGATCTGATAGACAGAGTGCCTGAAGAGCTATGGAGAGAGGTTTGTGACACTGTACAGGAGGCCGTGATCAAGACCATCCCCAAGAAAAAGAAATACAAAAAGGCAAAATGGTTGTCTGAGGAGGCCTTACAAATAGCTGAGAAAAGAAAAGAAGCTAAAGGCAAAGGAGAAAAGATATACCCTTTTGAATGCGGAATTCCAAAGAATAGCAAGGAGAGATAAGAAAGCCTTCCTCAGTGATCAGTGCAGAGAAATAGAGGAAAACAATAGAATAGAAAAGACTAGAGATCTCTTCAAGAAAATTAGAGATACCAAAGGAAAATTTCATGCAAAAATGGGCTCGATAAAGGACAGAAATGGTATGGACCTAACAGAAGCAAAAGATATTAAGAAGAGGTGGCATGAATACACAGAAGAACTGTACAAAAAAGGTCTTAATGACCCAGGTAACCATGATGGTGTGATCACTGACCTAGAGCCAGACATCGTGGAATATGAGTCAAGTGGGCCTTAGGAAGCATCACTATGAACAAAGCTAGAAAAGGTGATGGAATTCCAGTTGAGCTATTTCAAATCCTAAAAGATGATGCTGTTACAGTGTTATACTCAATACGCCAGAAAATTTGGAAAGCTCATCAGTGACCATAGGACTGGAAAGGTCAGTTTTCATTCCAATCCTAAGAAAGGCAATGCCAAAGATTGTTAAAACTACTACACAATTGCACTCATCTCACTTGCTAGCAAAATAATCCTCAAAATTCTGTAATCAAACTGATCTCATTGACTGCAGCCTTTTCTAACTCAATGAAACTATGAGCCATGCTGTGTAGGGCCACCCAAGATGACCAGGTCATGGTGGAGAGTTCTGACAAATGTGGTCCACTGGAGAAGGGAATAGCAAACCACTTCAGTATTCTTGTCTTGAGAACCCCATGAACAGTATGAAAAGGCAAAAAGATATGACGAAAGATAACTGAAAATATGATCTCTGAACACTGAAAAATGAACTCCAAGGTAGGTACCCAATATGCTGCTGGACAAGAGTGGAAGAGGCTTCAACAATATGTGAACTGAGAACTTCAAGATGTTTAAGCTGGATTTACAAAAGGCAGAGGAACCAGAGATCAGATTGCCAACATCCATTGGATCATAGAAAAAGTAAGAGAGTTCCAGAAAAACATATATCTCTACTTCTTTGACTACACCAAAGCCTTTGACTGTGTGGTCACAAAAAACTGTGGAAAATTCTTCAAGAGATGAGAATACTAGACCACCTTACCTGCCTCCTGAGAAATCTATATGTAGGTCAAAAAGCAACAGTTAGAATCAGACATGGAACAACGGACTGTTTCCAAATTGGGAAAGCAGTATATCAAGGCTGTATATTGTCAGCTTGCTTATTTAACTTACATGCAGAGTACATCATGTGAAATGCTGGACTGGATGAAGCCCAAGCTGGAATCAAGATTGCCAGGAAAAATATCAATAACCTCAGATACGCAGATGACACCACCCTTACAGCAGAAAGCAAAGAAGAACTAAAGAGATTCTTGATGAAAGTGAAAGAGGAAAGTGAAAAGGCTGGCTTAAAACTCAACATTCAAACAGCAAAGATCATGGCATCCGTTCCATCATTTCATGGCAAATAGATGGGGAAACAATGGAAACAGTGACAGACTTTTCTTGGGTTCCAAAATTACTGCAGATGTTGACTGCAATCATGAAATTAAAAGATACTTGCTCCTTGGACAGCATATTAGAAAGCAGAAACATTACTTTGCCAACAAAGGTATACCTAGTCAAAGGTATGGTTGTTCCAGTAGTCATGTATGGATGTGAGACCTGGACCATAAACCTGAGCACCAGAGAACTGATGATTTGAATTGTGGTCCTGGAGAAGACTCTTGAGAGTCCCTTGGACTGCAAGGAGATCCAACCAGTCCATCCCAAAGGAAATCAGTCCTGAATATTCATTGGAAGGACTGATGCTGAATCTCCAATACTTTGGCCACCTGATGTGAAGAACTGGCTCATTTGAAAAGACACTGATGCTGGGAAAGATTGAAGGTGGGAGGAGAATCACTTAAGCAGCCTTTCTTGTTCTCCTTCTTCCACAAGAGTGTGGGGCTATGCTTACCTAGCCAATGGATATGGTATACCATGGTATACCATGGTTCAGCGCCTTCTACACCCTGCTGAAACAAGATGGGTAAGATGGAGGAGGAACAAGATGGTGGAGGAGTAGGTGGACGTGGAATACATCTCTCTCCACAGATACATCAGGAATACACCTTCAGACACAGAAGTGCAGGAGGACCTGATCAGTGGAAAAGAATATATAGACCCATGCAAAAGTTGGTAGGACAAAAGAACTAGGGGGAAAAATGGAAGTGTTAGTAGGAGTGGTAATGCCCTTGGCAGGTGGGGGACCTGAAGCAGGGGTCCGATCCCCACATTGGGAAAATTGCCTGAGCCAGGGAAGAAACATTTAAAGTTGAGAGGGAAACAGCTGATTTGTGGCAGCCTAAATGGAATAGCAGAGACATTACTTTGCCAACAAAGGTCCGTCTAGTCAAGGCAATGGCTTTTCCCGTGGTCATGTATGGATGTGAGAGTTGGACTGTGAAGAAAGCTGATCGCCGAAGAATCGATGCTTTTGAACTGTGATGTTGGAGAAGACTCTTGAGAGTCCCTTATACTGCAAGGAGATCCAAACAGTCCATTCTAAAGGAGATCAATCCTGGGTGTTCATTGGAGGGACTGATGCTAAAGCTGAAACTGCAATACTTTGGCCACCTCATGCGACGAGTTGACTCACTGGAAAAGACTCTGATGCTAGGAAAGGTTGGGGGCGGGAGGACAAGGGGACAACGGAGAATGAGATGGCTGGATGGCATCATCGACTCTGTGGACATGAGTTTGAGTGTAGTCCGGGAGTTGGTGATGGACAAGGAGGCCTGGCGTGCTGTGATTCATGGGGTCGCGGAGAGTCAGACACGACTGAGCCACTGAACTGAACTGAACTGAAATGGAATGAGAATCAGACAGTGCTTGCTGCAGCCATACATAACCTGGACAGGCATGCAGGTCTGCTGGAAGGTGCAGCGGCTGGGAGCTGGAGTTTAGGGATTGTGAAGCAATCCCAGGGCGAGGGCTGCTGTTAACTGCAGAGAGACTGGATGGAGGGGAGGTGAGGGAGGAGACTGTGGTGGGAAATACCTGTGGAAGAAATCTGAGCAGCCATGGAAGCAAGGCATACTGCTGAGTCACACATAGCGGGTGGAGCCATCACTGAAGCCTCCTTCCCCCAACACACGCCAACATTGGCAGCTGAACAATAGAGAGGCTGGCCCATCAAATGCCTGACACACTGAACTACAGAGTAGGACTCCATTCAGGGTGCCCGTTTAAGTACCTGACATGCCGATCTACAGAGGAGGACCCCTGAGGAGGGGATGGGCCTCTATATTCCTGATGCACCAAACAACAGAGAAGGACTCCAGGCAAGGAGGCTAAGTGCTTGAACGGGTGGAGCTACAGAGAAAGACTGGCCAAAGAGGTCTTCTGATTGCCAGCTACAAGAGGCTCAAAAAAAGATTCTCATAGGGCCATAACTCCTGCAGGGGAGGCAGTCCATGTCCCTGCACACTTGGTGCCACCAGAGTCCCCGCAAGCCAAACAGTTTCACTACCTTCACACTCAACTCTCACTGGGGCAGAGCTGACACAGGCAAAAAATGTCTTGTGCTTATGTGCGCAGGGTTGCTTCGATAGTGTCCGACTCTTTGTGACTCTGTGGACTGTGGTCTTCCAGTCTTCTCTGTCAGGGAGAGGGGTCCTCCAGGCAAGAATACTGGAGTGTATTGGCCAATGCTGGTTTCCATACACTTCTAGAGCACTATATTTCCTGCTGCCTTAGCTCCCAACTCCCCTGAGTACCTGGTGCTGCCAGAATCCCTGACTCAAGCAGCTGCACCACCTCCACACCTGGCCCTCACAGGGGCAAACCCAAGTCCTCCAGGGCAGCCTCAGGACCAAACCCCAGTGGATAACCCACAAGCTAGAGGTGGAAATAAAGCCACAATTGAAACCCAAGGGCAGTGTGACTAAGGAAAAAGACCCAAACCCTCATATCAGCTGTACAAGCTGCAGATTAAATCCACACTATAAGCTAGGCAGACTCTGTGTCTGTGGAATATATAAAAGGTCATTAAGAGCTCCCACAAAAGAAAACATATTAGTTCTGATAACTGTGGACATTGGAGGCAAGAATACAGAGGAGTAGGAGCAGATTAGAATTTGAGCTGCCCTCACAGCAGGTCCAGAGATTAGCCCAGTGTTAGAGGGAAGGTGAAGTGGACTGTGACTCCCAGTGAGGGAAAGGCCTCTGACAGCAGTGACTCAAGAAAAATATCTACTATTCTTATGTTTTCACCTGTAGATTCTTTCAGATTTTTTTCCCTTTTCTTTTTTTCCTCCCCACTGGCTCCGTTGTAGTTGTCGATTTTATTGTCACTATGAAATCTAACTAAGCTTTTGAGCTTTCTTTTTTATATATACATATTTTTTAGCAGTCACATTTTTTATTGTTCTTATAAATCTCTGCCTCTATATTGGGCTTTTGCAGTTCTGGGGAGTTTTTGTTTTTGTTTTCTCCTTTTTAAAATTTTAATTAAAAAAATTTTAAACCTATTATTATTTTTTCTACATTTATTCCTTTGTTTGCTTTTCCTACTGTTCTTTTCCCCTTGCAGTTAATCTTGAATATATATAAATCATCTTTCAGTTCAGTTCAGTCGCTCTGTCATGTCTGACTCTTTGTGATCCCATGAGCTACAAAACGCCAGGCCTCCCTGTTCATCACCGACTCCTGGAGTCCATCCAAACCCATGTCCATTGTGTCAGTGATGCCATCCAACCATCTCATCCTCTGTCATCCCCTTATCCTCCTGCCACCAATCTTCCCAGCATCAGGGTCTTTTCAAATGAGTCAGCTCTCCACATCAGGTGGCCAAAGTATTGGGGTTTTAGCTTCAACATAAGTCCCTCCAATGAACACTCAGGACTGATCTCCTTTAGGATGGACTGGTTGCATCTCCTTGCAGTCCAAGGGACTCTCAAGTGTCTTCTCCAACACCATAGTTCAAAAGCATCAATTCTTCTGTGCTCAGCTTTCTTTATAGTCCAAATCTCACATCCATACATGACTACTGGAAAAACCATAGCCTCGACTAGAAGGACCTTTGTTGGCAAAGTAATGTCTCTGCTTTTTAATGTGCTGTCTAGGTTGGTCATAACTTTCCTTCCAAGGAGCAAGCATTTTAAATTTCATGACTGCAGTCACCATCCTCAGTCATTTTGGAGCCCAGAAAAATAAAGTCTGTCACTGTTTCCACTGTTTCCCCATCTATTTGCCATGACGTGATGGGACCGGATGATCTTAATGCTGAGCTTTAAGCCAACTTTTTCAATCTCCTCTTTCACTTTCATCAAGAGGCTCTTTAGTTCCTCTTCACTTTCTGCCATAAGGGTGGTGTCATCTGCATATCTGAGGTTATTGATATTTCTCCCAGCAATCTTGATTCCAGCTTGTGCTTCATCCAGCCCAGCGTTTCTCATGATGTACTCTGCATATAAGTTAAATAAGCAGGGTGACAATATACAGCCTTGATGTACTCCTTTTCCTATTTGGAACCAGTCTGTTGTTCCATGTCCAGCTCTAACTGTTGCTTCCTGACCTATACAGTGGTTTCTCAAGAGGCAGGTCAGGTGGTCTGGTATTCCCATCCCTTTCAGAATTTTCCACAGTTTCTGGTGATCCACATGGTCAAAGACTTTTGCATAGTCAATAAAACACAAATAGATGTTTTTCTGGAACTCTCTTGCTTTTTCGATGATCTGGCAAATGTTGGCAATTTGATCTCTTGTTCCTCTGCCTTTTCTAAAACAAGCTTGAACATCTGGAAGTTCACTGTTCACATATTGCTGAAGCTTGTCTTGGAGAATTTTAAGCATTACTTTACTAGCGTGTGAGATGAGTGCAATTGTGCAGTAGTTTGAACATTTTATCTACCTCCATTTAACTTTGCATATCTAGCTTATCTTTCTTTTCTTTTTTTCCTTTAGTCTTAACATATTTGTTAGTCTTATTTTCATTACTTTATACCCCAATTGGCACCTTGCTTTAGTTTTGTTTTCCAGTTTTGCTTTAGTTAGTTTTGTTCTGATAGACATAATTTTTGGTTCCCTTTGTTCACCAGGTTAATTCATTGTACTTTATTTTTGTTGGACTTTTTTGATTTTGCTTATGGGTATATATGTCTATGTGTATATTCAGTCACACTTTCTATTATTGTTATAAACCTTTGCCTCTACATTGGGACTTTGCAGTTCTGTGGAGTTTTCCTTTTATTCCTTTTCACATACTAATCAAGACACATACTAATCAAGCTAACAAAGACTAAACACAAAAAAAGACTATTAAAAGCAGCAGGGGAGAAGCAACAAGTAACATACAAAAGAAACCCCATATTCTTAACAGCTGATCTTTCAGCAGAAACTCTGCAGACCAGAAGGGAATGGCAGGATATATTTAAAGTACTGAAAGAGGAAAATCTACATCCAAGATTATAGTACCCAGCAAAGATCTCATTCAAAATTGATGGAGAAATAAAAAGGGAAATAAAAAGCTTTTCAGACAAGCAAAAGTTATGAGAACAGTTTTACAACAAATGTTAAAGGAACATACCAAGAAATACATGAGAAGAAAACAGATCTACAGAATCAACCCCAAACAATTAAGAAAATGGCAATAGGAACATACATATTAATAATTACTTTAAATGTAAACGGATTAAATGCTCCAACCAAAAGACACAGACTGGCTGAATGGATGCAAGAACAAGACGCATATATATGCTGTCTACAAGAAACTCACTTCAGACCTAAAGACACATATAGACTGAAAGTGAGAGGATGGAAAAATATATTCCTTGCAAATGGGAAGCAAAAGAAAGCTGGAGTAGCAATCCTCGTATCAGACAAAATAGACCTTAAAATAAAGAAGATTACAAGAGATAAGGAAAGACACTACATAATGATCAAGGGATCAATCCAAGAGGAAGACATAACAATTGTAAATATCTATGCACCCAACATAGGAGCACCTCAATATGTAATAAGACAAACACAGACATAAAAGGAGAAATTGACAGTAAAACAATAATAGTAGGAAACTTTAACATCCCACTCACACCAGTGGACAGATCATCAAAACAGAAAATTAATAAGGAAACACAACCATTAAATGGTACATTAGATGAGATGGATCTTATTGATATCTTTAGGACATTCCATCCAAATGCAGAATACACCTTCTTCTCAAGTGCACATGGAACATTCTCCAGGATAGACCACATCTTGAGTCACAAATCAAACCTCAGTAAATTTAAGAAGATTGGAATCGTATCATGCATCTTCTCCGACCACAAAGCTCTGAGATTAGATATCAATTACACGAAAAAGACTGTAAGAAACACAAACACATGCAGTTTAAGCAAAACATTTCTAAAAAGCCAACAGGTTACTGAAGAAATTAAAAGGGAAATACAAAATTTCTAGAAACAAATGACAATGAACACATGACAACTCAAAAGCTGTGGGATGCAACAAAAGCAGTCCTAAGAGGGAAGCTTACAGCAATACAATCCTACCTCAAGAAACAAGAAAAACATCAAATAGACAGCCCAACTTTACACTTAAAACAACTGTAAAAAGAAGAACAAAAAACCCTGAAAATTAGTAGAAGGAAAAAAGTCATAAAGATCCAAGCAGAAATAAATGAAAATGAAATGAAAAAAAACAATAGTGAAGATTAATAACAGTAAATGGTGGCTCTTTGAGAAGATAAACAAAATTGACAAACCTTTAGCCAGACTCCTCAAGAAAAAAAGAGAGAAGAATCAAATCAACGAAGTTAGAAATGAAAAAGGAGAGGTTACAACAGACTGTGCAGAAATACAAAGGATTATGAGAGACTATTATGAGCGACTATATGGCAATAAAATGGATAACCGGGAAGAAATGGACAGATTCTTAGAAAAGTTCAATCTTCCAAGAATGAACCAGGAAGAAATAGAAATTACGAACAACCCAAGTACAAGTACTGAAATTGAAGCTGTGATCAAAAATCTCCCCAAAAACAAAAGCCCAGGACCAAATGGCTTTATAGGAGAATTCTATCAAACATTTAGAGAAGAGCTACTGCCTATCCTTCTAAAACTCTTTCAGAAAATTGCGGAGGAAGGAACACTTCCACCTCATTCTACGAGGCCATCATCACCCCTGATACCAAAACCAGACAAAGACAACAAAGAAAGAAAACTACAGGCCAACATCACTGATGAACATAGATGCAAAAATCCTCAACAAAATTTTAGCAAACGGATTTCAGAAATACATAAAAAAACTCATACACCATGATTAAGTTGGGTTTATTCCAGGAATGCAAGGATTCTTCAATATATGTAAATCAATCAATGTGATACACTATATTAACTAATTGAAAGATAAAAACCATATGATAATCTCAATAGATGTAGAAAAAGCCTTTGACAAAATTCAGCACCCATTGATGAGTAAAACTCTACAAAAAATGGGCATAGAAAGAACCTACCTCAACATAGTAAAGGCCATATATAATAAGCCGACAGGAAACATTATTCTCAATGGTGAGAAATGGAAAGCATTCTCCCTAAGATCAGGAACAAGACAAGAGTGTCCACTTTCACCACTGTTATTCAACATAGTGCTGGAAGTCCTAGCTACAGCAAACAGAGAAGAAAAGGAAATAAAAAGAATGCAAATCAGAAAGGAAGAAGTAAACCTCTCACTGTTTGCAGATGACATGATACTGTACATAGAAAACCCTGAAGATAATATCAGAAAATTGCTAGAGCTAATCAGTGAATTTAGCAAAGTTGCAGGATACAAAATCAATACATAGAAATCACTTGCGTTTCTATATACTAACAATGAAATGTCAGAAAGAGAAATTAAGGAATCAATCTCATCCACCATTGCAACAAAAAGAATTAAATATCTAGGAGTAAACTTACCTAAGGAGACAAAAGAACTGTACACAGAAAATTATAAGACACTGATGAAAGAAATAAAAAATGACATAAGCAGATGGAGAGAGATTCCAAGTTCCTGGGTAGGAAGAATCAATATTGTGAAAATAACTGTACTACCAAACGCAATTTACAGATTCAGTGCAACCCCTATCAAATTACCAATGGCATTTTTCACAACACTAGAAAACAAAATTTGACAATTCATATGGAAACACAAAAGGCCCCAAATAGCCAAAGCAGTCTTGAAAAAGAAGAATGGAGCTGGATGAATCAACCTTCCTGACTTCAGGTTATACTACAAAGCTACAGTCATCAAGCCAGTATGGTACTTGCACAAAAACAGAAATACAGACTAATGGAACAAGATAGAAAGCCCAGAAATAAACCCATGCATCTAAAGGTACTTTATTTTTGACAAAGGAGGCAAGAATATACAATGGGGCAAAGACAGCTTCTTCAATAAATGGTGCTGGGAAAACTGGACAGTTACATGTAAAAGAATGAAATTAGAACACTCCCTAACACCATAAACTCAAAATGGAGTAAAGACCTAAATGTAAGAACTGACACTATAAAACTCTCAGAGAAAAACATAGGCAGAACACTCGATGACGTAAATCAAAGCAAGATGCTCTATGACCCACCTCTTAGATTAATGTAAATAAAAACAAAAGTAAAAGAGTGAGACCTGATTAAATTTAAAAGCCTTTGCACAGCAAAGGAAACTATCAGTCCAGTTCAGTTGCTCAGTCGTGTCCGACTCTTTGCGACCCCATGAATCACAGCACGCCAGGCCTCCCTGTCCATCACCAACTCCCGGAGTTCACTCAAACTCATGTCCATTGAGTTGGTGATGCCATCCAGCCATCTCATTCTCTGTCGTCCCCTTCTCCTCCTGCCCCCAATCCCTCCCAGCATCAGAGTCTTTTCCAGTGAGTCAACTCTTCGCATGAGGTGGCCAGAGTATTGGAGTTTCAGCTTTAGCATCAGTCCTTCTAATGAACACCCAGGACTGATCTCCTTTAGAATGGACTGGTTGGATCTCCTTGCAGTCCAAGGGACTCTCAAGAGTCTTCTCCAGCACCAAAGTTCAAAAGCATCAATTCTTCAGCAATCAGCTTCCTTCACAGTCTAACTCTCACATCCATACTTGACCACTGGAAAAACCATAGCCTTAACTAGACGGACCTTGCTTGGCAAAGTAATGTCTCTGCTTTTTAATATGCTATCTAGGTTGGTCATAACTTTCCTTCCAAGGAGTAAGCGTCTTTTAATTTCGTGGCTGCAATCATCATCCACAGTGATTTTTGAGCCCAAAAAAATAAAGTCTGACACTGTTTCCCCATCTATTTCCCATGAAGTGATGGGACCAGATGCCATGATCTTTGTTTTCTGAATGTTGAGTTTCAAGCCAACTTTTTCACTCTCCTCTTTCACTTTCATCAAGAGGCTTTTGAGTTCCTCTCCACTTTCTGCCATAAGGGTGGTGTCATCTGCATATCTGAGGTTATTGATATTTCTCCTGGCAATCTTAATTCCACCATTCAATATTACAGCAATCCAAGCCTATGCCCCAACCAGTAATGCTGAAGAAGCCGAAGTTGAACGGTTCTATGAAGACCTACAAGACCTTTTAGAACTAACACCCAAAAAAGATGTCCTTTTCATCATAGGGACTGGAATGCAAAAGTAGGAAGTCAAGAAATACCTTAAGTAACAGGCAAATTTGGCCTTGGAGCATGGAATGAAGCAGGGCAAAGGCTAATAGAGTTTTGCCAAGAGAATGTACTGGTCATAGCAAACACCCTCTTTCAACAACACAAGAGAAGACTCTACACATGGACATCACCAGATGGTCAACACCAAAATCAGATTGATTATATTCTTTGTAGCCAAAGATGGAGAAACTCTATACAGTTAGCAAAAACAAGACCAGGAGCTGACTGTGGCTCAGATCATGAACTCCTTATTTCCAGATTCAGACTTAAATTGAAGAAAGTAGGGAAAACCATTAGGCCATTCAGATATGACCTAAATCAAATCCCTTATGATTATACAGTGGAAGTGAGAAATAGAGTTAAGGGACTAGATCTGATAGATAGAGTGCCTGATGAACTCTGGACTGAGGTTTGTGACACTGTACAGGAGACAGGGACCAAGACCATCCCCATGGAAAAGAAATGCAAAAAAGCAAAATGGCTGTCTGAGGAGGCCTTACAAATAGCTGTGAAAAGAAGAGAAGCAAAAAGCAAAGGAGAAAAGGAAAGATATAAGCATCTGAATGCAGAGTTCCAAAGAATAGCAAGGAGAGTTAAGAAAGGAAACTATAAGCAAGGTGAAAAGACAACCCTCAGAATGGGAGAAAATAATAGCAAATGAAACAACTGACAAAGAATTTATTTCCAAAACATAGAAGCAGTTCATACAACTCAATACCGGGAAGACAAACAACCCAATCAAAAAGTGGGAAAAAGACCTAAACAGACATTTTCCAGAGAAGACATACAGATGGCTAACAAACGCATGAAAGGATGCTCAACATCGTTCATCATTCAGTTCAGTTCAGTTCAGTCGCTCAGTCGTGTCCGACTCTCCGCAACCCCATGAATCACAGCACGCCAGGCCTCCCTGTCCATCACCAACTCCCAGAGTTCACTCAAAATCATGTCCATCGAGTCGGTGATGCCATCCAGCCATCTCATTCTCTGTCATCCCCTTCTCCTCCTGACCCCAATCCCTCCCAGCATCAGAGTCTTTTCCAGTGAGTCAACTAGTCACATGAGGTGGCCAAAGTATTGGAGTTTCAGCTTTAGCATCAGTCCTTCCAATGAATACCCAGGATTGATCTCCTTTAGAATGGACTGGTTGGATCTCCTTGCAGTCCAAGGGACTCTCAAGAGTCTTCTCCAGCACCACAGTTCAAAAGCATCAATTCTTCGGTGCTCAGCTTTCTTCACAGTCCAACTCTTACATCCATACATGACCACGGGAAAAACCATAGCCTTGACTAGACGGGCCTTGCTCATCATTCAGTTCAGTTCAGTCGCTCAGTCATGTCCGACTCTCCGCGACCCCATGAATCACAGCACTCCAGGCCTCCCTGTCCATCACCAACTCCCGGAGTACACCCAAACTCATGTCCACAGAGTTGGTGATGCCATCCAGCCATCTCATTCTCCGTCGTCCCCTTCTCCTCCCGCCCCCAACCTTTCCCAGCATCAGAGTCTTTTCCAGTGAGTCAACTCGTCTCATGAGGTGGCCAAAGTATTGGAGTTTCAGCTTCAGCATCAGTCCCTCCAATGAACATCCAGGATTGATCTCCTTTAGAATGGACTGGTTGGATCTCCTTGCAGTATAAGGGACTCTCAAGAGTCTTCTCCAACACCACAGTTCAAAAGCATCGATTCTTCGGCGATCAGCTTTCTTCACAGTCCAACTCTCACATCCATACATGACCACGGGAAAAACCATTGCCTTGACTAGACGGACCTTGGTCGGCAAAGTAATGTCTCTGCTTTTTAATATACTATCAAGGTTGGTCATAACTTTCCTTCCAAGGAGCAAGCGTCTTTTAATTTCATGGCTGCAATCAGCATCTGCAGTGATTTTGGAGCCCAAAAAAACAAAGTCTGACACTGTTTCCACTGTTTTTCCATCTATTTCCCATGAAGTGATGGGACCAGATGCCATGATCTTTGTTTTCTGAATGTTGAGTTTCAAGCCAACCTTTTCACTCTCCTCTTTCACTTTCATCAAGAGGCTTTTGAGTTCCTCTTCACTTTCTGCCATAAGGGTAGTGTCATCTGCATATCTGAGGTTATTGATATTTCTCCCAGCAATCTTGATTCCAGCTTGTGCTTCTTCCAGCCCAGCGTTCCTCATGATGTACTCTGCATATAAGTTAAATAAGCAAGGTGACAATATACAACCTTGACGTACACCTTTTCCTATTTGGAACCAGTCTGTTGTTCCATGGACAGTTCTGACTGTTGCTTCCTGACCTGCATACAGGTTTCTCAAGAGGCAGGTCAGGTGGTCTGGGATTCCCATCTCTTTCAGAATGTTCCACAGTTTATTGTGATCCACACAGTCAAAGGCTTTGGCATAGTCAATGAAGCAGAAATAGATGTTTTTCTGAAACTCTCTTGCTTTCTCCATGATCCAGCGGATGTTGGCAATTTGATCTCTGGTGCCTCTGCCTTTTCTAAAACCTGCTTGAACATCTGGGAGTTCACGGTTTACATACTGCTGAAGCCTGGCTTGGAGAATTTTGAGCATGACTTTACTAGCGTGTGAGATGAGTGCAATTGTGCGGTAGTTTGAGCATTCTTTGGCATTGCCTTTCTTTGGGATTGGAATGAAGACTGACCTCTTCCAGTCCTGTGGCCACTGCTGAGTTTTCCAAATCTGCTGGCATATTGAGTGCAGCACTTTCACAGCATCATCTTTCAAGACTTGAAATAGCTCAACTGGAATTCCATCACCTCCACTAGCTTTGTTCGTAGTGATGCTTTCTAAGGCCCACTTGACTTCACATTCCAAGATGTCTGGCTCTAGGTCAGTGATCACATTATCGTGACTATCTTGGTCGTGAAGATCTTTTTTTGTACAGTTCTTCTGTGTATTCCTGCCACCTCTTCTTAATATCTTCTGCTTCTGTTAGGTCCATACCATTTCTGTCCTTTATCGAGCCCATCTTTGCATGAAATGTTCCCTTAGAATCTCTAATTTTCTTGAAGAGATCTCTTGTTTTTCCTATTCTGTTGTTTTCCTCTATTTCTTTGCATTGATCACTGAGGAAGGCTTTCTTATCTCTCCTTGCTATTCTTTGGAACTCTGCATTCAGATGCTTATATCTTTCCTTTTCTCCTTTGCTTTTCGCCTCTCTTCTTTTTACAGCTATTTGTAAGGCCTCCTCAGACAGCCATTTCGCTCTTTTGCATTTCTTTTCCATGGGGATGGTCTTGGTCCCTGTCTCCTGTACAATGTCACGAACCTCCGTCTAGAGTTCATCAGGCACTCTATCAATCAGATCTAGTCCCTTAAATCTATTTCTCACTTCCACTGCATAATCATAAGGGATTTGATTGAGGTCATATCTGAATGGTCTAGTGGTTTTCCCTACTTTCTTCAATTTAAGTCTGAACTTCGCAATAAGGAGTTCATGATCTGAGCCACAGTCAGCTCCTGGTCTTGTTTTCGCTAACTGTATACAGCTTCTCCATCTTTGGTTGCAAAGAATATAATCAATCTGATTTCGGTCATCATTAGAGAAATGCAAATCAAAACCACAGTGAGATATCACTTCACACTGGTCAGAAAGGCCATCATCAAAAAGTTTACAAACAATAAATACTAGAGATGGTGTGGAGAAAAGGGAACGCTCTTTCACTGTTGGTGGAAATGTAAATTGATACAGCCACTATGGAAGACAGTATGGAGATTCCTTAAAATCTAGGAATAAAACCACCATATGACCCAGCAATACCACTTTTAGGCATATACCCTGAGGAAACCAGGGATGAAAAAGACACATGAATCCCATTGTTCACTGCAGCACTGTTTAAGATAGTTAGAACATGGAAGCAACCTAGATGCCCATCTACAGTGAATGGATTAACAAGTTGTGGTACATACACACAATGGAATATTACTCAGCCATAAAAAGGAATGCATTTGAGCCAGTTCTGATGAGGTGGATGAACCTAGAACCTATTATACAGAGTGAAGTGAGTCAGAAAGAGGAAGATGAATATCATATTCTAAAGCACATATACAGAATCTATAAAAATGGTTCTGAAGAATTTATTTACAGGGCAGCAATGGAGAAACAAATGTAGAGAATACTTATGGACATATGGAGAGGGAAGCAGAGGGTGAGGTGTATGGAAGAGTAACATGGAAACTTACATTACCTTATGTAAAATTGATAGCCAACGGGAATTTGATGTATGGCTCAGGAAACTCAAAGAGAGGGTCTGTATTAACCCAGAGCTGTACAATGAGGAGCAGATGGGAGGCAGGTTCAAAAGGGAGGGGATGTATGCTGATTCATGTTGAGGTTTGACAGAAAACAACACAATTCTGTAAAGCAATTATCCTTCAATAAAAAAATTTAAAAAAAAAAAAGAAAAATGGGTAAGATGTCTGCTCTCCATGTTTTGTTTCTTGAAATTTATCCTTAAAAGTTTTGGAGATTCTTTTTTATAAAAAATATGTATATATATTTTTACTGGTGAGATGACACGATCAGATTTGGAATTTTCAAAAAAAAAAATCATACTGTAGCACAGAGAGTGATAAGCCTTTGGGTCATTGTTGTCATCAGCAATTCCATCAAGAAAATGTGACAGCCAGAATCAGAGCAGAACACGTGAGAATTGAGAAAAGAAAATGCAAGGAATATTAAGGAGGTAGGAACCACTGGCCTGGGAAATTGAAAGCTGTGGGGACGGGAAGGGAGGTGTTGAGGATGTTTGCTGAGTTTCTTTAAAAAAATTTTTTTAAATTGGAGCATAGTTGATTTATTGGGTTGGCCAAAACGTTCATTTGGGTTTTTCTGTACCATCTCATAGAACCTTAAATAAATTTTTTGGCCAACTCAGTACAGTGTTGTGTTAGTTTCAGGTGTACAGCAAAGTGAATTAGTTATACATATATCTGGGCTTCCCTGGTAGCTCAGCTGGTAAAGAATCCACCTGCAATGCAGGAGACCCCAGTTCAATTCCTAGGTCAGGAAGATCCCCTGGAGAAGGGATAGGCTACCCACTCCAGTATTCATGGGCTTCCCTGGTAACTCAAATGGTAAAGAATCTGCCTGCATGTGGGAGACCTGGATTTGATCCCTGGGTTGGAAAGATCCCCTGGATGAGGGCATGGCAACTCACTCCAGTATTTTTGCCTGGAGAATCCTCATGGACAGAGAAGCCTGGCAGGCTACAGTCCATAGGGTCACAAAAAGCTGGACACGACTGAGCAACTAAGCACACACATATACATATATCTACTATTTTTTAGACTCTGTTTCCATATAGGCCATTACAAAGTATTGAGTAGAGTTCACTGTGTTATACAGTAGGTCCTTATTAGTTATCTATTTTACATATAATAATGTGTATATGACAATCCCAATATTCCAGTTTATCCCTCCCTGACCTTACCCCCTGGTAGCTATACGTTTGTTTTCTACATCTATCATTTCTCTTTTGTAGATAAGTATTTTTTTTTTTGATTCCACATATAAGAAATATAATGAGTTTCTGACCAATGCAAGTGATAGCAAATAGAACCTTTCACTAAAACATATTCCAAAGAAGAACAGATTTCAGAGAGGAAGTGACTATTAATTCTCTCCTAAAGAGTTCTCGGGCTTCCCAGTTGGCACTAGTGGTAAAGAACCCACCTGCCAATGCAACAGATGTAAGAGATGCAGGCTCATTGCCTGGGTCCGGAAGATCCCATGGAGAAGGGCATGGCAACTCACTCCAGTATTCTTTCCTAAAGAATCCCATGGACAGAGGAGCCAAGTGGGCTACAGTCCATGGGATCGTAAAGAGTCGGACACGACTGAAGCAACTTAGCACAAGCACAAATGGCTTCTCAGTTACACGGGGGGAGAGGTATTCTGGGAATCATGAATGTGCTTGGCCTTGTCCCAAACTCTACCAAAAAGAAGTCACAAGGATATATCCAGCTTATCGAAGCTGCTTGAAAACTGTCCCTCCTACTCTGGCTGTGAGCTCAGCTGATGGAGGAAGGCCCAGATACAATCAAGGGAGGGGCCTTTTCACATGCTAGTTCCGTCCCTCCAACTGGGGCTGGGGAAGTGTGACAGCTGGTGGCAATTGTCAGTTCAGCAACTCTGGAGGTAGGCTGTCCTCATTTTGCTCCAGCTCATGATAACAAGTAAGAATGACAGGGGCTGTCCTGTGTTCAACCTGAGCAAGATAACTCATCCTCGATGGAGACCTGAGAGAATCTGAGAGAACTGACTCTATAAAGGATCAATTTTCTTGCTGCTGTGGGAGTCACCTTCCTCAATTTCTGTCGTAACTTTCAGATCACAGTACTTGCACCGCGTTCTCTTTCTGCACTACATGATCTGCTTGGAATAATTATGTTAGAGGTCATTTATCAGCTGTAGTCAGTACATGTCACTTCCTGAGATTCTGGAAATGATACGGACTTCTCTGTTGTTAATCTTTTCGCTCACACTAAATCTCATTAGTGAATTTATTTGTTGAGAGTTTAATATCAACTTCAGTGCCAATATTTTTGCCCTGTGAATAGTCAAGCTGGTGAAGGCTACTGCTCTCTCTCTCTTAAGCTAATGAGCCCTAGTAAGGATGGAGGATGGCAGGTGAGGCCACCCCATTATCTCTTGAGTCTCTGGTTGCCCAGGCAACTTTTCCCATGACTGAAAGTGGCAGGTCAGTGCTTTTCAGTGCTGCTTCCCCCTGTCCTGTGTTAGCAGACCGCCTGGCCTCTCCCTTTTGTTTTCTCAGAGCGTGTGTGGGAGGAACTCAGTCACTGTGGCCGCTCCCGATGAGCCTTCTCTGTTGATTTCGTATCTTTTTTAAAAAGTTGTATAGAATTGAAAGCACAATTTTGCATGTGAAATTACCAGCACAAGGCAGCAAATGGCTATAATAACTGGGAAAAGAAGTGGATATTGAAGGATACGTTTAAAAAGCTGGGGGCCCAGGAAGAGAGGAGTTCTGAACTGAGATCTTCAGCTGAATAAGTCATATGCATCCATAGAGAAGTAGGGAAAGAGATTGCAAAATTGGAAGCCCCATGAATTCAAACAAACATTATGGAGACTACATTTGCTTTGTTGGACAGATTGTTAAAGGACAAGGAAATGATAGATAGTCAACAGAAGAGATTTTATAAAATAGCCTAGAAAACAGGACTTCAGTGGAACTGGAGGGGAGACACCGCATCTTAGTTTACAGAAAGAAGCATTCACTGGCCAAAAATGAGCTTGCTGTTAGTTTGCTTTTTTAACGAGCCCACCTTTCAGGAGGTAATCGTGGAATATGATGGATTAAATTCAGTGCTGAAATTCTCCTAATGTACAACCACATACAAATGTGGGCGCACACACATGCATACTAATTCATTCCAGTGTGGCTCAAAGCTGCTTCACTAGTTTTCACAAAGTACTGCTGCTGCTGCTGCTAGTACTACTATGCAGTGATTAAAAATCTGGTCTGGAGTAAAAAGGCTGAGAGTCATATCCCAGATCTGTAAGCTGCTAACAGATTTAGTGAAAATGGTTTGGTCTCTGAGCCTCAATGCCCTCGGAAAAGGGGGAATGATTCAAGGAGAAAAAGCTACAAGGCACCAGCCTGGTGCCTGGTACACCCCAGCTGCCACGTTGTTATTTGCAGAGCGTCGCCTACAAAGAGCCTATGGCTGATGCACAACCACATGGCCTCACTTCCCTTGATTCCTCGTGGGGAGGGCTACTTCAGTCTCGGCCTCCCTGTGTTTTGTGATGGCCAGCACACAGCCTCTCGGCTCTGGGTCTACGGAGGAGGTTTGGCTGTTTGCCAGGCCGCGAGGAGGATTCCCCACTTAGGGACTGTGTCACAGACACAGAGATGCTAATGAGAGTTCTGCTTAGCTAGGACTGTGAGCTCTCCTGGCAACTGGGGGAGGGCAGAAGCACCTTGCACAACAATTAGCTTTTCACAGCCATTAGCAGTTTCTAGTTATTAGCACTGCAGAAACGCTGCAAATGACACTCAGGAAACAAATACTACCGTGAGTCAGAACCAGGCTTCTGAGCAGCGTCAGTCCCCAACAAGGCAGGGCTCTTAGAGGGTGAGACCCCCTGTCCCTCCCCACTCCAGCAAAAGGGACCTGAGACCCAAAGCTCCTCTGTCCCCTCCCATCATATCTTTGAAAAGGGCTTCATCGAGCCTATCATTTGTTTCAGTGAAATGTAAGTCTTTCTGAAGGACAGTTTAGAAGACGTAGTGCTTAATAAAGTGACTGAATTCCTTCACAGACCAAGAAACTTCCTCAACTGGGCATGAGTGATTGAAGTGCGAATCGAATGAAACCCCAGAGCAGTGAAATGATTTAGCCCCAAAGCTGTTCATAGCAACACTGCTAAATACTGGGACCATCTATATCTCTAGTGGGAAGGATAGGTTAAATAATTGTGTTATTCCCATTCAGTGGAATATAACACAACCTTTTTAAATAATATACTGGAATTTGTAGACCGATTATATTTAAAAGGTTATGAAATAGTATTAACATATGACTTCATTTTTTGTGAAAATGGTAACTTTTAAAATTTCAGCCTTGGTTGTTCCTGAATGCCAGCAATGGAAATAGTTCTGTTTTCATTCTTTTGCTGCCCTGCTTCATATTATTTTTCCAAAATGACTATATATATCTGATTCTTGTGAATCTGAGAGAGAAAAGAGAGCAGAGAAAGTAAGCCGTCTGGCTAACTGGATTTAATACAAATGCAACATTTTTAAGTAAATATTTTATTGAAGTAATAACCTAATTGCAGAAAAAGACACAGATAATAAGTACACAGTTGGACGACTTTTCACTAAGTGCATAAACCCAGACCCAGAATGAGTCTTAAATACAGCAATGGGTCTTCTTGTGCTTTCACAACCAGGAGTCTGGAAGTGAGCAATAACAGTAGGCATTCAGCTAAGACGCGCTCAGTGAACCAGACTGCAAACTGAAAGCCCTTAATGGTAACTCTGGGCCTTCCCAGGTCACACTAGTGGTAAAGAACCTGCCTGCTAATGCAGGAGACATAAGAGATGTGAGTTCGATCCCTGGGTCAGGAAGATCTCCCTGGAAGAGGGAATGGTAACCCACTCCAGTATTCTTGCCTGGCAGGCTACAGTCCATGGGGTCGCACAGAGTCGGCCCTGACTGAAGTGACTAAGCACAGCACACACTCAGTGCTAACTCTGGAAAGAAAGGTGGTAAATATTTTATAGATGTAGTAACTAGAACAAAGGGAGTAAGAGTAACTGGAATCCCACAGCTACTCAACAGGGAAGCTAAGGTTCATTCTCAAGCAGTCAGGCTCTGGGATCAATGCCTCTCCAAGAAGGAGAAATACAGCTGCAGCAACCCACAGAAGGCCAGGGCGATCCCTGAGGACTTGATGCCTGGACATCAGAGGAGGTGAAGAAGATGAACGCGAGAAGTCAGGAAGGCTTGTGTTTGGAAAAAGGAATAGAAAAACCGGGTCCTGGCAATTCTACAAAAAGTGGACCAATGGTGAAAGCAGTAACTCCAGGTTTGTTAGCTTTGTGCACTTGAGAAACACTGGACTGGATGAAGCACAAACTGGAATCAAGATTGCCGGGAGAAATATCGAAAACCTCAGATATGCACATGACACCACCCTTATGGCAGAAAGTGAAGAGGAACTAAAGAGTCTCTTGATGAAAGTGAAAGAGGAGAGTGAAAAAGTTGGCTTAAAGCTCAATATTCAGAAAACTAAGATCATGGCATCCAGTCCCATCACTTCATGGCAAATAGATGGGGAAACAGTATCAGACTTTATTTTTCTGGGCTCCAAAATCACTGCAGATGGTGACTGCAGCCATGAAATTAAAAGATGTTTACTTCTTGGAGGAAAAGTTATGACCAACCTAGACAGTATATTAAAAAGCAGAGACATTACTTTGTCAACAAAGGCCCGTCTAGTCAAGGCTATGGTTTTTCCAGTGGTCATGTATGGATGTGGGAGTTGGACTATAAAGAATGCTGAGCACCGAAGAATTGATGCTTTTGAACTGTGGTGCTGGAGAAAACTCTTGAGTCCCTTAGCCTGCAAGGTGATCAAACCAGTCCATCCTAAAGGATATCAACCCTGAATATTCATTGGAAGGACTGATGTTGAAGCTGAAATTCCAATACTTTGGCCACCTGATGCAAAGAGCTGACTCATTTGAAAAGACCCTGATGCTGGGAAAGATTGAAGGTGGGAGGAGAAGGGGACAACAGAGGATGAGATGGTTGGATGGCATCACCGACTCAATGGGCATGAGTTTGAGTAAACTCTGGGAGTTGGCAATGGACAGAGAGGCCTGGCATGCTGCAGTCCATGGGGTCACAAAAAGTCGGACACGACTGAGCGACTGAACTGAACTGAACTCCATGTAGGACTGAAGATGCCCTTGAGGCTGCTGGTCCAGGGATGCTGAGCTCAAGAGCTCAGTCCTTTTTCAGAAGTCACAGTCAGCTCAGGAAGAGGACAAAAATCTGATTTCTTTTTTTAGAATTTGCTGATTCAAAAGGAAGCAAGGCACTACTCATAATCCCCCCCACTTTAAACATGGTGCCCCAAATCATCACCCAGTTATCAAATGTGTTTGCTCCTTGAAATAACTGCTGTGGGTGAACCACACAGAGGGCGCACACTGGGCAAGGGATGACTTTCAGAATAGGCGGTGATGCTGAGGATCTTGAGTGATGACCACAGAAAGTTGCCTCCCAAAATAAACTCTACTGGGGAGGACCAAGCTTGGGAAGTTTTCATGGACACCATGTGTCAAAGATACGTGTCTGGGAATGTGGTTTTCTAAATTAACTCAGTGGTAGTACTATGCTAAGAGGGCTAGATATGATAGCTTGTCAATACCTCTATTCATGTTGTAACATTCTGTTTTGTCACTGAAAGCTTTTCAAGAATAAGGGCCATGTTGTGCATCTCTGCATTTCCAAGGCATCATAAAGTGCCTGGTAGATAAAAAATGTTAAATAAATGCTTACTAAATGTATCAAACACACACCCTAGGTTTTCCAGGGGAATATCAGTTTAAATGTTCTGTTGATTATGTATTCCAATTTAAGTTTAGAAACATTGATCACCAGAGAGTTAGGTCTAAATGTGGCTGATGGGAATTGCTAGGAATTCTCAGGAGATCTTTCTCGGCAGTAGCTGCAATATCTATCATTTTTCAAAGTCTTAATCATTCTTTGGCCCCAGAAAAGGTAGGATCATACAGAAATGAAAAAGTTCCTGGCAGGGAGGAAATCAAGACTTTTATAAAACTTAAAATTGAATCCTAATCTTCATGCCTCAGCAATTGGAGTTTTTTTTATCCCTTATATACCTTTGCAAAGGCATTTTTAAAAATATTACTAAATGCCAGGATAATATTTTGGAGAAGGCAATGACACCCTACTCCAGTACTCTTACTGGAAAATCCCATGGACAGAGGAGCCTGGTAGGCTGCAGTCCATGGGGTCGCTAAGAGTCGAACACGACTGAGGAACTTCCCTTTCACTTTTCACTTTCTTGCTTTGGAGAAGAAAATGGTAACCCACTCCAGTATTCTTACCTGGAGAATCCCAGGGACGGGGGAGCCTGGTGGACTGCCGTCTATGGGGTCGCACAGAGTCGGACATGACTGAAGCGACTTAGCAACAGCAGTAGCAGGATAATATTCAATGATAATAATATGAAAATTAATAAGAAACAATTCAGACATAAAATAAATAAATTACAACATGAATTCGATAGTGTTTGTATCAATAGTATATCTTTGGTTACAAGAAAAAGAAATGAAATAATGGTTAAAACAAAAGAAAATTTTAATCATCTCACAAATTATCAAAGTCTAGAAGAAAATGTTTCCAGATTAGGTTTTTTTCCAACTATATTGTCAAAACCCTTGTTCTATCTTTTCACTGTTTTATCCTGTGCCCATTGACTTGTTGCCTCATGGTCACAAAATGGTTGCTGTCACTCCAAGTACCATGTTCTCACATCATTGCATTCAAGTCAGGCAGGAAGGAACTTTCTCTTTGTAACAGACAGTAAAAATCTTCTGAGAAGATCCCTTCAACAAATTACCCCTTTGGTCTCAACATTCAGAACTGGGTCACGTGCCCACTCCCAAGTCTATCATGGAGAGAGGAAGAGGATTGCCACATCTGGTGTACGCCAATTATGCCTTAGTTTCTCAGGCTAGGGGAAGGTTTTTGTTACCTTTGAGCATACTGCCAGATGCAGAATTGGGGATCCTATAATCCAAAGAAAAAGATGGAAGGAGAAGGCAACCAACTATGCTTGCCACCTGGTTAAGCATAGAGTGTGCCAGTTCATGTATTTATCTTCTCTTATTGGTGACCTGTTCAGCTCCCCATGCCTTTCTAGCATAAGGCCAAAAGCCCTAGGCTACTAGAAAACCTGGCCTTTCAGTGACCCTGCCCTGGCCTTGACCACCCCAGTCTGAGCTCAGCCGTGGCCCTAATCTTGAGCTCCCATAATCTTAAACTTTCACAGTTCTAACCAACTTCACAAATTGCAGCTTGTTGATGTGATTGAGGGTTAGGAATGCTGCAGGGAAGAATGAGAGTCAGGTCAGCAAAAGACTTTGGAAGTGGATTTCCTTCCTCATACAGGGGTCTTTTATCAGGACCCTGTTCTCCAATGGCTTCTCCCAAGTGGGCTGGCCCAGCTTCAGGTGTCATTGAACGTCGTTTGAGAGGAAGAACCAGTAGTTCTTCTTTTCTCCCTGAACAACACTGGTTATTGATTTTAGGTTGTAGGTGAGAGAGAAATACAAAGTGGTTTGAGTCTGGAGTGGAGTGGGAAAGGTGGTTGGAAGAGATCTCTCTGGGGAATGTGACTTTGGTCAACACACCCATTGGCACTGGTTTTACAAGGCCACATTCTACACCGCTGCTATAATAATGTGATATGATACAATACTGTATGTATGTAGTATGATGTAATGTAATACAGTATAAACTAACAGTAACTCAAATTTATTGAACATTCACTGTGATGGACGGGGTATGAAGTGCTTTCTTTGTATGATTACTTAGAATCACATTCATGGTGTAATTTCCATTATTATCCAGAGATTGGTAATTGCCCAAAGCTACTCCAATAGACGGTAGACTCCAGGACTCAGGACTATCTGCCTCAAGAACCCCCATCCCACTCTCCAATTCTCCACTTTGTTGTCTGTTTCCAGTTTGCCTTTTCCTCACTAGGGTGTGAAGGAATACTGTGGCGAGAAGGCCAGGTGTTAGCAAAAGAGACAGAGGGTTTAAATGAAAAAATAGCTCATTTGGACTCTGGATTGGGAACACATGTTAACTGGTTAATGCAATAAAAGAAATAGCAGCAACAAGTTATTTTAATCCTGCCCAAATGTTTAGAGAACAAAAGAGCAAACTTGAATTTTTCTTTTTATACAGAGTTTAGGATAATAAAGAACAGAAAAGGAAATGCCTTATTGATAGGAACTATATAAACAGATGAGCCTCTTTCTCCAGCATAGAATATATGCAAATTTATGCGTGCATTATCAAGGCTTTGCAGTTCCCTTGTGTTTCCACAGTCCTTCTCTACCTAGATACTTCATTTACTCGTTAACTCAAACACTCACTTATTCTTTCATTCATTCATTTATTTACCTAGTCATTTGTCAGATATTTATTCCATCTCTTCCGTGCACTGGGCCCCAATGAGGATAGTGGAGGCTTAAGAATTAAAGAAAAAAAGAAAAAGGAAAAAAAAGTACCGTCTCCTGCCTTAAATGGAATGGAATTTAAATATGCTCAAAAGAGAAGGCAGTTTTCCCCTTTGTATCTATTTTCTGCTCCTCACTGTCTATGAATGGTTCTCTGCTAAAGACAAACCCGCTTTAGTTCTCTGGCATGGCATTGCTGTCTTGGGGGGAGTTTCCTGTCCCTAATTTAAAACTGGGATACTGTGAAGAATGGAAGACATTAGGTGTGTCTTCTGTTTATCTGCCTGATTGGAGCAAATCCTGGTTCAGGGACCTCCTGTGAGGTTCTGAGACATCAACATCCTATGGAATTTTGAAGATATTAAAGCTTTCATGAACTGATCAACCCATGTTGGTACCTTTAAGATTCCCTTCCCACCTGTGGAGGGGCTAGGCTACGGGTACAGAAGTGCCTGCAGCAATCTTCATTCTCCAACTCCACCTAAGTGTTGCCCCCAGCTGATCGCCATCTCCCTGGTCTGGCCTTTCAGCTTGACCTACAGATTCTAACAAAAGTCTCACCTCTCCAGTGCCTTCCTTGTACACCAAAAAACCAGTGATGAGCACCAATCCTGAAATAGTTCTACAATTGTCCACACTTTTATATGGCCTCTTAGGCTTCCTGTTAAGAGAAGGCCCCGAAAGATTGGGATTTCAGCCCAGCCATGCCATTCTGAGGAGGTATTCCAGATCACTGAAGATGACCTGTATCAAAAATGTCTCCCCACAGTGATGGCAAATGTCTTAAGCAGTGTTCTGTGTCAGAGGCAGTTCATGTCCATAAGGGTCCAGTTGTGATGTTGTGATAATGCTCCAGAAAGAACCCCACCCTCATGACAGCCTAGATATTTGTTTCTGCTCATTTATATGCCCAGATTTTCTCCTCTACAAAATACATAGTTCAGACTAAGATGGGGCCTCAGGTCCTATCAAAATTGAACAGTCTATGACTTCTGAGTACTTGTTGTATCTGCTTTAGCAGTTTGCAGCAAGAACTGGACTTCAGAGACATAGCATGTCCTGATGTTCACTCTGTTGGGAAGTGAATTCAGTTTCCCTGGTACACGCATCCCAGGTATCTCTGGCGTCTGCTGTGCAGGGGCCAGGGGTAGCTGGCATGCCCAGCCCAGTCCCGGGGAAGGGGGAATGTAGCAGCTACTCCACTAAAGGACACTTTGGTCTCCATGGGAGCCTGTCTGTCTTCTTGGCAGAGGAGCCACATCCGTGTGTGCCACAGCCTGGGAACAATGCCCTGGGGGCCTGTGATCCCAAGAACCCATGAAGGGAGGCAGGGGAACAGCCAGTCCCAGCGTGCCTGTGTCCTATTTGATCTTAGAAACTTGCAAGCCTTTGGGACCTGGAAGTGCTCACGCCCAGAGGCCGTGCAGTGTGGTGGAAAGAGAGCTGGCCTGGCGATTAGAAGCTCTGGTCTGAGTCTCTGCTCTGCCTTGGCTGGCTACGTGACTAGGAGCAGGTCTCCTCACCCTGCTGAGTGTGGGTTTTCTTGTCTGTCCAATGAGGAGAATTAGGTCTCCCCTGATGACCTCATAGAGCTGATCTTTGTTGGTTACTTTTCCCACACACAGTGTACAACAGCACCCCCCGCCCCCGCCACAACCAGTAATGTCTTCATCACAGTCTCATGACAGTATTACACAGGAGATGATAAAATTAACATTAATTTTTGTAGCAAATAGAACAATAATTATTGCTACCAGCTGTTGAGCTATTATGTACCAGACACTCTGCTAAGGACTAGAAAAACATTATTTCACTGGCCAAGGTCACGTGGCTGGTAAGTCTTATGGCAGGACTCAGCCCAGACATCCCGGACCCCAGAGCCAAGATCTTAATTTAAGCCAATGCATGCTTCGCTTCCTTCCTCGTGTCCAGACAGCCTGGTTTATTCAGGTCCTGGCTGGCAGAGAATGAGTGAGATGTGTGGGCTTGTCTACTCACCTTGATAAACTAGCTAAATGAGTGAAATGCTTTAAAACAGCCAAACACAGTGACTTTGGAATGTCATATGTTAAAAGATACTTAAGGTGCAGGGTTAAATAAATGCATGTATTTTTTTAAAGTGTGTTTTCACTAATAGTTAAGCAACACTGCTCACTGCCTTATGTCAGACATTTTCATAGGCTGGTACAGGGTGGCATGCATCCCAACCATACAACCCCCACCTCCAAATTCATCCTTTCAAGACCTATTTTTCAGGCGCCTGCTCTGTGCCGAGCTCCTGAGAAGTACTTGAATTCAATGATGAATGAGGTGGTTTTGTCCTCAAGGATCACCCTGGTGGAGACGCTGATAGGCATACAAGTAGAGCAGGACAGTTTTTGGGGTGCGAACTGGGGACTAAGGACAAACAGAACCTGAGAAGGTAATCCAATCTGAGTGCACCAGGGAAGCCTTCAAAGTAAAGGTGACAAATAAGTTGAGTGGGAGTCAAGCTGTTGGAAGGGAAGGGACAAGGAGATGGCAGGGAGGAAGGAAAGGGCCAGGACAATTCAGGAAGTCAGAATAGTCTTGTGCGGTGGCTAAGAGGCAAGAGAGGTGTGACCCATTCAGGGAGCCAGAGGAGTTCAGAATGGCTGGAGTAGAGTCCAAAGATGGGAGAGAGCGCTGCCAAGGTTGCTGTATCATGCAGGGCCATACATCGTGCAAAGAAGACTGGACTTTATTGTAATGACATTGAGAATTAATTAAAAGCATTCAAACTGGGTGTTAGGGAGGTGGGTCTAATCTGATTTGTGTGTTAGAAAGAAGATTCTGGCCCCAGTATGGAAAATAGATTAATGACGGGTAGGGGAAGGTAGAGTTTCCCGGGTAACTCAACTGGTAGAGAATATACCTGTAATGGAGGAGACCCCGGTTTAATTCCTGGGTCAGGAAGATTCCCCTGGAGAAGGGATAGGCTACCCACTCCAGTATTCTTGGGCCTCCCTGGTAGCTCAGATGGTAAAGAATATGCCTGCAATATGGGAGACCTGGCTTCAATCCCTGGGTTGGGAAGATCCCCTGGAGGAAGGCATGGCAACCTACTCCAGTATTCTTGCCTGGGAAATCCCATGGACAGAGGACCCTGGTGGGTTACAGTCCATGGGGTCACACAGAGTTGGACATGACTGAGCCACCAAGCACAGCACGGGGAGAATGGCAGCTAACAGAAGACAGAACTAGTTATTTCCCGGAGTAATTCAACCAGAAGATGAAGATGACTCAGCCTGGGGTACTAGCAGTGGGAATGGAGAGAGGCAGATACTATGAAGAATGTTTAGTGAGGTGACATGATTTCATGATTGAATGAAGTTGGGGGGTAGGGCATGGTACAGGGGTGCTGTGTTTGTGCCAGGTTCTTTTCAGTTAAGATGAAATGGCTCTGTGTCTCCAAATTTCTAAATCTATCATCCTATGCTTTTTTGATATTTTATCTCTCCTTTGGCCCCACTTTTTCTTTCTTCAGTATGATGACTAAGGCAACGTGAACTGCAACATGAAACCCAGAACTCTCAGTGGTTTAGCACAATAAAAGTTTATTTCATGCTCCTCCAAGAATCTTCCCGGGTGAGCCAGTGACTTTCCTCCATATGCAGGTTCAGGAGGCAGGCTTCCTTCTATCTTACAGCTTGGCCGTTCCCTAGGGCCTTTGTGTTCTGGTTTAGCAGAAGGACAAGACAGAGTGAAGAAAACCTTGCTGTGAAGAACTTCCTTAACACACCCAATAGTGAGAACTCGTTGCATGGATGTCCCTGGTTGTGCACTTTATATCAACATACCTACATGAAGGGGGGAGCACATAGGTTTGCTAGACAGCCACCTCTGTCACACCAGCAGGTCTAGGTCCTAACTCACTTTTTCCTTGTTTTTATTTACCTGATTCTTCTACTAGTTGTCAGTTCCTAATGACAGGAATGATGCGTTTCATTCCTCTGGTTTCGACATTGAAGGAGAATGACATTCTTCTAATGCACCCAAAACAAAATAAACAGGAAAAGGGCAGTTTCCAAGCTGCCCATGTCAGGTAAACCCAGGACTGTTGTGCTGCCATTGTGCAAAGCACACCTGAGAAATGGGAGATCTGGGTTCAAGTTCCAGCTCCCTCAATTATTTGCATCATCGCTTAAGTCATTTTGTCTCTCTGGGCCCCAATTTTCTCATCAGTAAAAGAAATGGACTGAGCTACACCACTGTTTCCCTACGTGTGTACTCAAGAACATTAGTCCCATGAAACAGTCTGTGAAAAATTCTTTTCTGGACAAAGAAGTTTGGGAAATTCTGTGAATCTTAAACCTCTCCTTAAGGACGGTTGGGGCTCATAGGTATATGAAAGCTTCTGAAAAACCCTATGCTAAGGAATATTGTTTTGTTTTCTTTAAATTGACATTTCCTAACATTGAGAGGTGGAATTTACATACCCAAGTACTAATATACACGGATAATGTTTTACAGCTAAACAGTGGGTCGATGATACAGAGAGGCTTGGATTCAGGTTGGCAGAATGAGTTCTCTCAGTAACTAAGATTCAATTAGGTGAAAAGGAAAAGCTGGGAACTATGGTAAGGAGGAACTGAGGAACTGTGAGAATGGTTCCTTTTCTATCATTGCGATTTCCCCACAAAGTACCAAGGACCAGTCCATGGACAACTGAGCATCTGCATAGGGGTGAGGTTTGTTGTTATCCCTGTTGCTGTTATTCAGCCACTAAGTCGTTCCAACTCTTTGTGATTCATGGACTGCAGCATGCCAGGCTCCTCTGTTCTCCACTATCTGTTGGAGTTTGCTCAAATTAATGTCCATTGAATCAGTGATGCTATCTAACCATCTCACCCTCTGTCACCCCCTTCTCCTTTTGCCTTCAATCTTTCCCAGCTTCAGGGTCTTTTCTGATGAGTCAGTTCTTCACATCAAGTGGCCAAAGTATTGGGGCTTCAGCTTCAGCATCAGTCCTTCCAATGAATATTCAGGATTATCTCTGAATATTCTGGGGTTATCCCAGGAGACTGCCTAGACTCCTCCTCTGTTCCACATGCACCCATCTCCTGTAGACAAGCCACTAGTGAAAATACTAGATGCTCATAAGCCCCACAGATCAATAAAGGACTTTGCCCTTTTGAGGGACAATGATAATGAAGGGAAATTTGCCTCCAGATTAAGAGTGGGTCAGGAAAAGCCATCTGAAAATCCCTTCTTACATCAGGGTGTAGGGGTGAAGATCCCAGCTGCGTTGTTTCTTTAATCATGAGAGACTGTTGTTGATGTTATTTTCCTACCGTGAAGCCCCACACCTAAGCACATTTGCAGAGGTAGGACCAGTCCCAGAAAGCTGACAGCTTCCCTCTCAAGCATCTGCATCTCCTTTTCTAACCCCAAAGATTTTTTATTTTTTCAACAGACACTGTTCCATAGCAAGCAGACAGAGCCTCCAGACTAGTACCCAGCCGAGGGGAGACATGATCTGGTAGATACATGTCCCAGTCTCCCTGCACTCCTGTGGGGCAATTTTGAGACATATTCTGCTTTGTCTTTCCAGAGCATGGCCAGTGGCCTTGAGCCCTAATGGTCCACGTGACATGAATGACCCATGCTTTATAATACATTTTATTAGCTTTTCTTCCTTCCATGTCTTACTTACCTGTAGCCACCTAAATAAGTTATCTGAACTCAAGTCAGGTCAAGTTATCTGAACATAAGGTCATAGTTTGCTTTGGGAGAATCCACACTAAGACAAACACTTTCTCATGTGATATGTGTCAGGGGACCTCTAGAGTCCCCTCTTGCTCTAATAAAATTCAGTGCTTACTTATTTGGCCACTTGAGGTAGCCAAGTCCTGAGCCAGTTCTCATTTCCCTAGAAACAGAGAGAGTGGAGAGGAGTTTGACCACATTCTGACTTTAGTTCTTCCTCTAATTACTTAAGTCTATACTGCCTTGAATGATTCTTCCAGAGAAACCCAGAGCAGTAGGAAACTGTGAACTGAAACTGGTTTCTGGGACATTTTTATAACTTCAAAACAGGAGTGAACATACTTTATACAAGTTAAGCATGTTATAATTATCTTTTACTTTTATAGAGAGCTTTGTTGATTTATAATTCATATGCCAGATGATTCACCCAAAGTATTGAGTTGGCCAAATGTTCCTTCAAGTTTTTCCATAAGATGTTACAGAAAATCCCAAACAAATTTTTTGGCCAACTCAGTATAAAATTAAATGATTTTTAGTATATTATTACTTCCAAGGGCTTCCCTGGTGATACAGATGGTAAAGAATCTGCTTACAATGCAGGAGACCCAGGTTAAATCTCTGGATCAGAACAATCCCCTGGAGAAGGGAATGGCAACCCACTCCAGTTTTCTTGCCTGGAGAATCCCATGGACTGAGGAGCCTGGTGGGCTGCAGTCCATGGGATAGCAGAGACACCATTTGCAGTGAATTTCACTTTTACTTCCAAAAGAAACCCCATACTCACTAGCAATCTCCTCATTTCATGCCTAAAATCTCAGCCCTAGGATATCACAAAACTACTTTATGTCTCTATAGATTTGCCTAAACTGGACATTTCATATAAATGGAATCATATGATATGTTGTCCTTTGCGATTGGCTTGCTTTACTTACCATAATGTGTCCAAAGTTCATCCATCTTGAATCATATAGGCTATTTCAATCTTGTTTACAGTTGAATAGTATTCTGTTGTATAAATACACCACATATTATTTATTCATCAGATGGGCATTTGGATTGTATTTACTTTTCGGATATTATGAATAATAGTGAGTTTCTCTGAATATTCACATTCAAGTTTTTGTGTGGACATTTGTTTTCATTTTTCTTGAATACCCAGAAGGTGAACTGCAGCCAAAGATGGAGAAACTCTATACAGTTAGCAAAAACAAGACCAGGAGCTGACTGTGGCTAAGATCATGAACTCCTTATTGCCAAATTCAGATTTAAATTGAAGAAAGTGGGGAAAACCACTAGACCATTCAGATATGACCTAAATCAAATACCTTATGATTATACAGTGGAAGTGAGAAATAGAGTTAAGGGACTAGATCTGATAGATAGAGTGCCTGATGAACTCTGGACGGAGGTTCGTGACATTGTGCA
Source organism: Moschus berezovskii (assembly GCF_049115385.1). NCBI lineage: Eukaryota > Metazoa > Chordata > Mammalia > Artiodactyla > Moschidae > Moschus > Moschus berezovskii. The sequence continues at coordinate 49,118,504 of NC_142466.1, read as the reverse complement.
GGGACCAAGACCATCCCCATGGGAAAGAAATGCAAAAAAGCAAAATGGCTGTCTGAGGAGGCTTTACAAATACCTGTGAAAAGAAGAGAAGTGAAAAGCAAAGGAGAAAAGGAAAGATATAAGCATTTGAATGCAGAGTTCCAAAGAATAGCAAGGAGAGATAAGAAAGCCTTCTTCAGCGATCAATGCAAAGAAATAGAGGAAAACAACAGAATAGGAAAAACAAGAGATCTCTTCAAAAAAATTAGAGATATCAAGGGAACATTTCATGCAAAGATGGGCTTGATAAAGGACAGAAATGGTGTGGACCTAACAGAAGCAGAAGATATTAAGAAGAGGTGGCAAGAATACACGGAAGAACTGTAAAAAAAAGATCTTCAGGACCCAGATAATCACGATGGTGTGATCACTGACCAGACATCTTGGAATGTGAAGTCAAGTGGGCCTTAGAAAGCATCACTATGAACAAAGCTAGTGGAGGTGATGGAATTCCAGTTGAGCTCTTTCAAATCCTGAAAGATGATGCTGTGAAAGTGCTGCACTCAATATGCCAGCAAATTTAGAAAAGTCAGCAGTGGCCACAGGACTGGAAAAGGTCAGTCTTCATTCCAATCCCAAAGAAAGGCGATGCCAAAGAATGCTCAAACTACCACACAATTGCAGCCATCTCACACACTAGTAAAGTCATGCTCAAAATTCTCCTAGCCAGGCTTCAGCAATGTGTGAACCATGAACTCCCAGATATTCACGCAGGTTTTAGAAAAGGCAGAGGCACCAGAGATCAAATGGCCAGCATCCGCTGGATCATGGAGAAAGCAAGAGAGTTCCAGAAAAACATCTATTTCTGCTTCATTGACTATGCCAAAGCCTTTGACTGTGTGAATCACAATCAACTGTGGAAAATTCTGAAAGAGATGGGAATACCAGACCACCTGACCTGCCTCTTGAGAAACCTGTATGCAGGTCAGGAAGCAACAGTCAGAACTGTCCATGGAACAACAGACTGGTTCCAAATAGGAAAAGGAGTACGTCAAGGCTGTATATTGTCACCCTGCTTATTTAACTTATATGCAGAGTACATCATGAGGAACGCTGGGCTGGAAGAAGCACAAGCTGCAATCAGGATTGCTGGGAAAAATATCAATAACCTCAGATATGCAGATGACACCACCCTTATGGCAGAAAGTGAAGAGGAACTCAAAAGCCTCTTGATGAAAGTGAAAGAGGAGAGTGAAAAGGTTGGCTTGAAGCTCAACATTCAGAAAACAAAGATCATGGCATCTGGCTCCATCACTTCATTGGAAGTAGATGGAGAAACAGTGGAAACAGTGTCAGACTTTATTTTTTGGGGCTCCAAAATCACTGCGGATGCTGATTGCAGCCATGAAATTAAAAGACACTTACTCCTTGGAAGGAAAGTTATGACCAACCTAGATAGTATGTTAAAAAGCAGAGACATTACTTTGCCAACAAAGGTCTGTCTAGTCAAGGCTACGGTTTTTCCAGTGGTCATGTGAGATTGGACTGTGAATAAAGCTGATCGCCGAAGAATTGATGCTTTTGAACTGTGGTGCTGGAGAAGACTCTTGAGAGTCCCTTGGACTGCAAGAAGATCCAACCAGTCCATTCTAAAGAAGATCAATCCTGGGTGTTCATTGGAAGTACTGATGCTAAAGCTGAAACTCCAATACTTTGGCCACTTCATGTGACGAGTTGATTCACTGGAAAAGACTCTGATGCTGGGAAGGATTGGGGGTGGGAGGAGAAGGGGACGACAGAGAATGAGATGGCTGGATGGCATCACTGACTTGATGGACATGAGTTTGAGTGAACTCCGGGAGCTGGTGATGGACAGGGAAGCCTGGCGTGATTCATGGGGTTGCAAAGAGTCAGACACGACTGAGCGACTGAACTGAACTGAACTGAGGATAACCCTAAGTTTAACCTCTTTAGAAACTGCCTATTTTTCAAAACAACTGCACCATATTACATTCCAATGAACAGTAAATGAGGGTTCCAATTTCATCAACATGTTTTTATTTGTCTTTTTCATTATAGCCATCTTAGTGCATGTAAAGTGGTATCTCATTGTAGTTTTGATTTCCATTTACCTAATAAGTAATGGTGTCAAACATCTTCTAATGTGCTTATTGGCCATTTGTATATCTTCTTAGGAAAAATGTCTATTCAAATTTTTTGCCTACTTTTTAATTGTGTTGTTTTGCTTTTAATATTGCACTGTAAGAGCTCTTTATCCTTTATCAGATACATGATTTGCAAATATTTTTTCCTATTTTATGAACTGTGTTTGGACTTTCTTAGAAGTACTCTTTATTGTGCAAAAGCTTTTAATTTTAATGATGTCCAATTTATCTATTTTTCCTTTTGATGCTTGGTTTTTAGTATTACACCTAAGAAACCATTGTGTAATCCAAAGTCATGAAAATCTGGGGGCTTCCCAGGTAGTGCTAGTGGTAAAGAATCCTCCGGCCAATGCAGGAGGCATAAGAGACACAGCTTTGATCCCTGGGTTGGAAAGATCCCTTGGAGTAGGAAATGGCAACCTGTTCCAGTATTCTTGCCTGGAAAATTCCATGGACAGAGGAGCCTGATAAGCTACAGTCCATGGGGGTTGCAGAGTCATACATGACTGAACACATACATGCACACACATGAAAATTTATGCCTATGATTTTTTCAAACTATCTTCTAATCTTAGATTTTATATTTAGGTTTTATACAGTATTACATAGTATTTAGTGTGAGTTAATTTTTATATATAGTGTGTAGTATAGGGGTCCAACTTCATTCTTTGTCTTGTGGAAATCCAGCTGCCCTAGCGCTATTTGTTGAAAAGACTATTTTTTTCTTTATTGGGTTTTCTTATCATTCTGGTTTCTTGTCAATGGATCACAAATGTGAAAATAAAATCAGGACTCTCACTTCTATTTACTTGATCTGTACATCTAGATTTAGGCCAATGTCACAAGTCTTGATGGTTGTAACTTTATAGCAAGTTTTAAAATTGGGAAGTGTTACATCCTCCAATTTTGTTTTTATTCCCCCTCCCAAGATTGTTTTGCCTCTTCTGGGTCCCTTGAATTTCCAGATAAATTTTAAGGTCATCTTATCAATTTCTGCGAAAAAGTTAATTTAGATTTAATAGGGATTGGGTTGAATCTATAGATCAGTTTGAAGCATTTTGCCATCTCAATAGTATTAAGTCTTGCAGTGCAGGAACACAGGATGCCTTCCTTTTAATTAGGTCTTTAATTTCATGCAGCAGTATTTTGTAGATTTCAGAGTGTAAGTTTTGCTGTTCTTTTGTGAAGCCTATTTCCAATATTATATGTTTTTTGAAGTTATTGTAAATGAAATTATTAATTGCATTTTTTGAATTATCCACTGCTCTTGTGTAGGCATACAGTTGATTCTATATATTGATCTTACAGTCTGCAACCTGGCTGAATTCATTTATGAGTTCCAACAGCTTTTGATGGATTCCTTTGGATTTTTCTATACACATGTTCATGTCATCTACAGAGATAGTTTTACTTCTTCCTTTACAATCTGATGCCCTTCTCTTTCTTTGGTCTAATTTGCCCTGGCTGGAACCTCCAGTATAATGTTGAATAGAAGTGGTGAGAGCAGTCATCCCTGTCTTGTTTCTGATTTTATTTTATTTTTGTAATTGTATTTATTCATTTATTTTTGGTTTGGCTGGGTCTTCACTGTTGCAAGGTCTTTTCTTTAGTTGCAGTTCAGTTCAGTCGCTCAGTCATGTCCGACTCTTTGCGACCCCATGGACTGCAGCACGCCAGGCCTCCCTGTGCATCACCAATTCCCGGAGTTTACTCAAACATGTGTCCATTGAGTCGATGATGCTATCCAACCATCTCATCCTCTCTTGTCACCTTCTCCTACTGCTTTAAATCTTTCCCAGCATCAGGGTCTTTTCAAATGAGTCAGCTCTTCACATTAGGTGGCCAAAGTATTGGAGTTTAAGCTTCAGCATCAGGCCTTCCAATGAACACCCAGGACTGATTTCCTTTAGAATGGGCTGGTTGGATCTCCTTGCTGTCCAAGGGACTCTCAAGAGTCTTCTTCAACACCACAGTTCAAAAGCATCAATTCTTTGGTGCTCAGCTTTCTTTCTTTTTTTTTTTGTAGTTTGATCAATGTGGTCATTTACCATTCCCCTCAACCCTACTTTTATTTATTTACTTATTTTTTTATTGGAGGCTAATTATACAGGACTACTGGAAAAAACATAGCCAGACCTTTGTTGGCAAAGTAATGTTTCTGCTTTTTAATATGCTGTCTAGGCCAGTCATAACTTTTCTTCCAAGGAGTAAGCATCTTTTAATTTCATGGCTGCAGTCACCATCTGCAATGATTTTGGAGCTCCCCCAAAATAAAGTCAGCCACTGTTTCCACTGTTTCCCCATCTATTTCCCATGAAATGACGGGACCAGATGCCATGATCTTTGTTTTCTGAATGTTGAGCTTCAAGCCAACCTTTTCACTCTCTTCTTTCAATTTCATCAAGAGGCTCTTTAGTTCTTCTTTACTTTCTGCCATAAGGATAGTGTCATGTGCATATCTGAGGTTATTGATATTTCTCCTGGCAGTCTTGATTCCAGCTAGTACTTATTCCAGCCCAGCGTTTCTCATGATGTACTCTGTATATAAGTTAAATAAGCAGGGTAACAACTTAATTAGGTAACAGGGTAATAGCCTTGATGTACTCCTTTTCCTATTTGGAACCAGTCTGTTTTTCCATGTCCAGTTCTAACTGTAGCTTCCTGACCTGCATACAGGTTTCTCAAGAGGCAGGTCAGGTGGTCTGGTATTCCCATCTCTTTCAGAATTTTCCGCAGTTTATCGTGATCCACACAGTCAAAGGGTTTGGCATAGTCAATGAAGCAGAAATAGATGTTTTACTGGAACTCTGTTGCTTTTTCAGTGATCCAGCGGATGTTGGCAATTTGATCTCTGGTGCCTCTGCCTTTTCTAAAACAAGCTTTAACATCTGGAAGTTCACAGTTCACGTATTGCTAAAGCCTGGCTTGGAGAATTTTGAGCATTACTTTGCTAGTGTGTGAGATGAGTGCAATTGCGTGGTTTGAGCATTCTTTGGCATTGCCTTTCTTTGGGATATGAAAACTGACCTTTTCCAGTCCTGTGGCCACTGCTGAGTTTTCCAAATTTGCTGGCATATTGAGTGCAGCACTTTCACAACATCATCTTTCAGGATTTGAAATAGTTCAACTGGAATTCCATCACCGCCACTAGCTTTGTTTGTAATGATGCTTCCTAAGGTCCACTTGACTTCACGTTCCAGGATGTCTGGCTCTAGGTGAGTGATCACACCATTGTGATTGTCTGGGTCATGAAGATCTTTTTTGTACAGTTCTTCTATGTATTCTTGCCACCTCTTCTTAGTATCTTCTGTTTCTCTTAGGTCCATACCATTTCTGTCCTTTATTGAGCCCATCTTTGCATGAAATGATCCCTTGGTATCTCTAATTTTCCTGAAGAAATCTGTAGTCTCTCCCATTCTATTGTTTTCCTTTATTTCTTTGCACTAATCACTGAAAACTTTTTTTTTTTTTTAATCTCTCCTTGGTATTCTTTGGAACTCTGCATTCAGATGCTTATATCTTTCCTTTTCTCCTTTGCTTTTTGCTTCTCTTCTTTTCACAGCTATTTGTAAGGCCTCCTCAGACAGCCATTTTGCTTTTTTGCATTTCTTTTCCATGGGGATGGTCTTGATCCCTGTCTCTTGTGCAATGTCATGAACCTCTGTCTGTAGTTCATCAGGCACTCTGTCTCTCAGATCTAATCCCTTGAATCTATTTCTCACTTCCACTGTATAATCATAAGGGATTTGATTTGGATTATACCTGAATGGCCTAGTAGTTTTCCCTACTTTCTTCAATTTAAGTCTGAATTTTGCAAACAGAAGTTCATGGTCTGAGCTGCAGTCAGTTCCTGGTCTTATTTTTGCTGACTCTATAGAGCTTCCCCATTTTTGGCTGCAAAGAGTATACTCAATCTGATTTTGGTGTTGGCCATCTGGTGATAGAGGCTACTCTCTAGTTGTGGTTTGCAGGCTTCTCACTGTGGTACCTTCTCTTGTTGCGGACCATGGGCTCTAGTGGTTGCAGCTTCCAGGCTCTAAAGCACAGGCTCAGTAGTTGTAGCACAGAAGTTTAGCTGCTCTGCAGCATGTGGGATCTTCCTGGATCAGGGAGTGAACCCATATCTCCTATAATGCCAGGCGGACTCTTTACCACTGAGCCATCAGGGAAGCCCTTGCTTCTGATTTTTGAGGGAAGCATTGAGATTTTCCCCTTTAAGGATGATGAAACATGGACCAAAATGTGGCTCACCATGAGCAAATTGGAAATGCCAGACACGCCTTGATTTAGTGTAGAGAAGAAAGGATTCAAAGACTTAAGGAGATTGGAATGTTAGAGTGGAGGATTCATTTAAGAAAGAAATGGCAACCCACTCCAGCATTCTTGCCTGCAGAATGCCATGGATGGAGGAGCCTGGTGGGCTACAGTCCACAGGGTCGCAAAGAGTCGGACACAACTGAGCGACTTCACTCACTCACTCACTATCCATGATATGAGAATCCAAAAGATAGCCCTTTCATTAGTACTTTGAAAAATATATTTGTGAGGGGAGCTCTGTGATCCCTCTTCTCTGTAGGTCAGACCTTACAGCTGTTACTGCAGTCACTGAGTTGGGAAACCTAAATGCAATGGACGTAACTGGATCCAGGGATGGCAGGGGCCAAGTGAAGACATTCAGCTACCAAAGGCAAAGGCATGGCTACCGTCATGAACAGCAGAGTCAAAGCAGCTATCAGAATAGTCTGACTTGCACAGGACTTTGGTGCTGGCTGAATAATCATGGTGTCTCTAGAAGGCTTCCCTGGTGGCTCAGTGGTGAAGAATCTGCCTACAGTGAGGGAGATGTAGTTCAATCCCTGGGATGGGAAGATCCTCTGGAGAAGGGAATGGCAATGCACTCCAGTATTCTTACCTGGAGAATTCCATGGACAGAGAAGCCTGGAGAGCTACAGTCCATGGGATCGCAAAGAGTCAGACACGACTGAGTGACTAACACTTTCACTTTCTTAGATGTAAAAAAGATAGAGTACTTATTCTTGATCTGTATAAGCAGAAAATTTCTAAGTCAAGTGAGCAAAAGTCTAACTTGAATCATAAAATAGAGTCATGTTCCTTCAATCAATTCTGAGACTTGAGTCAGTTTTCAGACCCAGAGCTCCTTGAGTGAAGGGAAAGCCAAATCTCCTTGAAGAAAAATCTCAATACTATAAAGCACTTGTATCTTGCATCTACCAAAATTTATAGAGCTCACTCCTAAACAGTATGGAGGTTACAGGTGCTGACCCTCTATGCAATCAAATAATCCAAGTTTAACTTTGCGGTTAGTCCTCCATATTCACAGTTCTACTCCCATGGATTCAATGACCTTTGGATTGTGTAGTACCACAGTATGTATTTATTGAAAGAAATGCACATATAAGTGGAACCCATGCAGTTGAATTTCCTGTTGTTCAGGGGTCAACTATCCTGTTAATCTTTCTCCCAGATTTCTTCTAAGGGAACCTATGGCCTTTTATGAGGGTAACTGCATTTTGGGGAAGAGGAAATAATCTGAACACTGGCTCCAAACTGACTCTAATTCCAGGTGACCTAGAGTCAAGTGTGGAGCAACAGAGGAGGGATTTATGGCGGTTGGTGATCAATGGAGTTTTAACATTGGTCTATCTCACAGTGGTTCCAGGGGTTCCTAAACCCAGTCTGAGAATGCATAATTGGAATAGACATACATTGCAGCTGGCAGAACCTTGACATTAGTTCCTTTTTGCTCTAGGTTTCTCATAGGGATCCTTTTTCAGATTGAGAATGTTCCTTTCTATTCCTAATTAGTTAAGTGTTTTTATTATGAAAGGATGTTCTACTGTGTTAAATGCCTTTTCAGCAACTATTGAGATGATTATGTGATTCGTCATTTTTACTAGTATAGCTTCACTGTTTGAATGTTGACCCAATCTTGCATTCCTGCAATAAATTCCACTTGGTCTTGATGTATAGTCTTTTTATATCTTGATGATTTATAATCTTTTAAAATGTTGCTTAATTTGGTTTGCTAATATTTTGTTGGTTTTTTTGTCTATATTCATAAGAGATAATGGTCTATAGTTTCTTTATTCTTGTGATATCTTCATGTGGTTTTGGTATTGGGGTAATATTTAACTCCATAAAAGGAACTGCTTCTTCCCCTTCTGTTTTTTGAAAGAGTTTATGAAGTATTGATACTCATTCTTTAAATATCTGGTAATATTGACCAGTGAAACCATCTGGTTCTGGGTTTTACTTTGTGTATAATTTCTTTTTATATTATTACTAATAACCTATATCTGTTCAGATTGTCTTTTGCTGCTTAACTCCTTTTAGTAGTTTATATCTATCTAGGAATTTGTTTCATCTATATTATTTAATTTATTGGCATACAGTTGTTCATAGTGTATCCTTATAATTTTTTCATTTCTGTAAGACTGGTAGTTCTATTAGTAGTTCTGTTCCCTCTTTCATCCTGATTTTAGAAAAATGTCTCATCTCTCTTTTTTTGTTAGTTTAGCTGAAAGTTTTGTCAGTTATTTCTTTCAAAGATCCTTTTGGTTTTGTTTTTTTCTCCATTGTTTTTCTCTTCTCCTTTTCTTAATCTTTGGGCTTCCCTGATAGTTCAGTTGGTAAAGAATCTGTAATATTTATTTCCTTTTGCTTGTTTTAGAGTCAGTGTACTCTTACTTTTCTAGTTTCTTAACATGGAATATTAGGTTACTGATATGAGATTTTTCTTTTTTAATACAGGCTATAAATTTCCCCCAAAGCTTTGTTTGCATCCCATAAGTTTTGCTATATTGTATTTTAATTTTATTTTCATTTCAAGATATTTTCCAATTCCTTTGGAATTTCTTCTCTGACCTGCTGGGTAATTAGGAGTGTTTTTTAATATGAACATATTTATAAATTTTCCAAATTTCTGTTATTGATTTCTAAGTTCATTCTGTTGTGGAGATCATCATTTGTATGATTTAAATCCTTTTAAATTTACCGAGGCTTGTTTTCCTGCCTATCATATGGTAGATCATGGAGAATCTGTGCACTTTTTGTTATTGTTCAGTCACCAAGTCATGTCCGACTCTGCGATTCCCTGGACTTCAGCATGCTGGGCTTTCCTGTCCCTTACCATCTCCCGGAGTTTGCCCAAGTTCATGTCCATCAATCGGTGATGCCACCCAACCATCTCATTCTCTGTTGCCCTTTTCTCCTTCTGCCTTCAATTTTTCCCTGCATCAGGGTCTTTTCCAGTGAATTGACTATTCTCATCAGGTGGCCAAAGTATTGGAGGTTCAGCGTCAGCATCAGTCCTTCCAATGACTATTCAGAATTGATTTCCCTTAGGATTGACTGGTTGGATCTCCGTGCAGTCCAAGGGACTCTCAAGAATCTTCTGCAACACCACAGTTTGAAAGCATCAATTCTTTGGCATTCTGCCTTTATGATACAGCTCTCAAATCCATACATGACTACTGGAAAGACCCATGACCTTGACTATATAGACCTTTGTCGACAAAGTGATGCCTTTGCTTTTTAACACACTGTCTATGTTTGTCATAGCCTTCCTGCCAAGAAGCAATCATCTTCTAATTTCTTGGCTGCAATTACCATCTGCAGTGGTTTTTAGAGCCCAAGAAGAGGGAATTTGTCTCTGCTTCCATCTTTCCCCCTTCTTTTTGCCATGAAGTGATGGGATCAGATGCCATGATCTTAGTTTTTTTTAATATCATTTTAAGCTGACTTTTTCACTCTCATCTTTCATCCTCATCAAGAGGCTCTTTAGTTCCTCCTTTCTTTCTGCCATTAAAGTGGTATCTTATGCATATATAAGGTTGTTGATATTTCTCCTGGCAATCTTAATTCTATCTTATAACTCATCCAGTCCAGCACTTGTGAAGAATGCCTATTCTACAATTGTAGATAAAGGCTTCTGTTGGGTACAGTTGATTTATAATATTGTTCAATACTTTCATTTGTTATTCTTCTGCCTTATTGCTCTATCCGTTATTGAAACCGAAGCATGAAAGCCTCCAACTCTTATTGAATTGCCTGTTTCTTGCTTTATTTCTGTGAGTTTTTGTTTCATGTGTTTTTGATTGTTTTTAGGTGGAATGTTTATAATTGCTGTATCCTCCTGATGGATTGATCCTTTTGTCATAAGAAAATGTCTCTCTTTATTTTTATTAACATTTTTGTACTAAAGTCTATTTTGCCTGATGTAAGTATAGTCAATCTAGTTTTCTTATGTCTACTGTTTGCAAGATGTGGCTTATTTTATTATTTTTCTCAAAATTATTGTGTTTTTGAATCTAAAGTAGGTTTCCTTATAGACAGATATAGTTGAGTGTAGTCTTTTTATTGTCTGACAATTGCTGTCTTTTAATTGAAATGTTTACTCCATTCACACTTAACATTATTATTGAAGTAGTTAGTTTTACATCTGCCATGTTCCTTTGTTTTCTAAATGCATATTTCTAGTGCTACTATCACAAAGTACAACATAACTGGTGCTTAAAAAACAGAAATTTGTTATTACACAGTTTTGGAGGCTAGAAGTCTAAGACCAAGTTGTTAGCAGGATTAGTTCCTTCTCAGGACTGTGAGAGAAGGATCTGTTCCAGATCTCTCTTCTTTTTTTTTTAGAGTTGGATATTGATTTTATCCATTTATTTTGGATATAGATTTTATTTTTTTGGATGTAAATTTTTTTCTACTTTTGAAGTTTTATAGAAAGAATACATCTGAGTATCATTCTATTGGTGATGACACCTGAACAATGTTCTTAAAACTGTTCTTGAGTAATAATTATCAAAGATTGTGACCGTACAATATTGAGTAGTATAGAACAAAATGCAATTATTGGAAGTCAATTGCTCTACAGTATTGTGTTGGCCTCTGGCACACATCAACACAAATCAGCTGCAGGTACACATATGTCCCATCCCTCCAGAAACCCCCTCCCATTTCCCACCCCATCCCACTCCTCTGGGTTGTCACAGAACACTGTGTTGAGCTCCCTGTTTTACAGAGAAAATTCTCACTTGCTATCTATTTTACAAATAGTAATGTATATGTTTCCATGGGCTTCCCTGGTGGCTCAGATGGTAAAGCGTCTGCCTGCAATGCGGAAGACCCGGGTTTGATCCCTGGGTCAGGAAGATCCCCTGGAGAAAGAAATGGCAACCCACTCCAGTACTCTTGCCTGGAAAATTCCATAGACAGAAGAGCTTGGTAGTCTACAATCCATACTATTCTTTCACCCCTCTTCTTTGCTTGAAGATAGCCATCTTCTCCCTGTGTCTCTATTCATGTCATTGCCCTTCTGTTTGTGTCTAAGTTTCCCATTCTTAAAAGGATTTTAATCATATTAGATTAGAACTCACCCTAATACCTCATTTTAAATTGATTACCTGGGTAAAGACCATATCTCCAAATAAAGTCACATTCTGGAGGTTAGGACTTCAACATCTAAATTTTGGAAAGATATAACTCAACCCATAACAATATTTTGTTCTTCTATTCTTCTTTTACTACTTGCTTTTGCATTAATGAATATTTTCTAGTATAATATTTCACTATACAGTTGACCCTTAACACAAGTTTGAACTGCACACAAATCCACTTAGACACAGATTTTCCCAAGAGTGAATATTACAGTACTGCACAATCCATAGTTGTATGAATGTACAGACTCAGAACTGACGATACACAGGGACAACTGTAAGTTATATGCAGATTTTCAACTGCAGAGGGTTGGAGTACAGGGTTATTCTGTGTTATTAAAGGGTCAACTGTATATTTTTGTTTTAGTCTCCTAATTGCATAGTTATTACTCTATGCATACCATACACATCTTAATTTTCAAACTCTGCTTCAGATTTGCCAACTTCTTTTCAGTGAAATATAGAAAAGTTGCTCCTTTAAGTTTTATAACCTCTTCTCCTCTTTTGTTCTATTATTGTGTGTGTATGTGTATAATATCACAAGACCAATAACACATAGTTGTAATTATTACTTATATAATTTTATGTGTTTTAAGTAGGTAAGAAAAGCAAGAAGAGCAAACATATACTTACAGAATTTGCTGTATCAGTTCAGTTCAGTTCAGTCACTCAGTCGTGTCCGACTCTCTGTGACCCCATTCACAGCACGCCAGGCCTCCCTGTCCATCACCAACTCCCGGAGTTCACTCAAACTCATGTCCACAGAGTCAGTGATGCCATCCAGCCATCTCATAAACTGTCTTATTTGCCATTTCTTTTTCTCTTCATTTGTTCCTGTATTTTAGTTAGCATATGAGGTTCTTTCCTTATCATAATATACTACTATTTTTTTGCTGTTACAATCAAGTATATTACATTTCCATTATATAGTCCCCCAAATACAATTATATACATATTGCTTTGCACAATTGCCTTTTAAATAAGAGAGAGGAGGAAAAATATGCCCCAATACTGTCTTCTGTAACTACAGAATTACTTCTATCAGTACTCTTTTTTTAAAGCATAGATTTAAATTACTGTTTGCAGCTACTTCCTTTTAGCTTGAAGAACTTTCCTTAGTATTTTCTGCTAGCAATAAAGTCTCTCAGTTCTATTTATCTGGGAATGTCTTGATTTTTGTCTTTATTTAAAGAAAATTGTTTTGCTGGATATAAGTGTCTTAATTGTCCTTTATTTCCTAAAGTTCAGCATTTTGAATAAGTCACCCCCCTGCCTTCCAGTCTCATTGTTTCTAGGGAGAAGTTAGCTGTTAATCTTTTGGGGTCTCCTTTGTAGATGATGAATTCATTGTCTTAACTGCTTTCAAGATTTTCTTTTTTTCAGCATTTCAATTATGAAGTGCCTGGCTGTGGATCTCATTGCCTGTATCCTGCTTGAAATCTGTCGAGCTTCTTGGATGTATAGATTACTGTTTTTCATCAGATTTTTAGAATTTTCAGCTACTATTTTATATTAATTTTTCATCCTTCTTTTATCTCTGTTATTTGCATTGAGCAACCTGTATCAACCTATCTTCAAGATCATTGATGCTTCTGCAAGTTCAAAACCACATTTGAGTCTCTTTAGTGGACTTTTCATTTCGGTTATTGTATTTTCAACTCTAGAACTTCCATTTTATTCATTTTTATAGTTTCTGTCTCTTTGCTCTTCTTCTTCATCTTTTTTTTTTTATGGTGAGACATTGTCATCATCACACCTTCCTTCAATGCATGGTTTCCTTTAGTTCTTTGAACATACTATGATGGATGTTGTGAAATCTATTAAAGTCAGACATCTGGGCATCTAGAAGTGATTTCGGCCTCCTCCACTCCCCAATCTGCCACATATTGGTCATACTCTCCTGCTTATTCATATTTCTCCTTTTTTTTTTTTTTGTGCTAAAAACTGAATATTTTAAAATAATATATTGTAGTAACTCTGGATATGATTTGTCTTCCCTCAGGTTTCTTGTTATTGGTTTGCTTATTTGTTTAGTAACATGGCTGCAGTATTTTGGAATATTTTAGTAATTTCTGTTTTTCATATATTGTGAAGTCTTTGATGTCATTCATAAGAGGATGCAGGCTTAGGCATGGGCACAGTTGTCCTGAGATGGCTAGTTTTAATAGGCCTCTCTTAGACTGTTTTTCTGATCTCTTTGTTAAGCTGTTTCTCTCTGTTGGTATCCACACCCAGCTGTTCAGTTTAATTCAGTTCAGTTCAGTCAGTCAGTCATGTCATGACTCTTTGTGACCCCATGAATCACAGCACGCCAGGCCTCCCTGTCCATCACCAACTCCCGGAGTTCACTCAAACTCATGTCCATCGAGTCGGTGATGCCATCCAGCCATCTCATTCTCTGTTGTCCCCTTCTCTTCCCACCCCCAGTCCCTCCCAGCATCAGAGTCTTTTCCAGTGAGTCAACTTGTCACATGAGGTGGCCAAAAGTATTGGAGTTTTAGCTTTAGCATCAGTCCTTTCAATGAACACCCAGGATTGATCTCCTCCAGAATGGACTGATTGGATCTCCTTGCAGTCCAAGGGACTCTCAAGAGATTTCTCTAGCACCACAGTTCAAAAGCATCATTCTTCGGCGATCAGCTTTCTTCACAGCCCAACTCTCACATCCATACATGACCACTGGAAAAACCATAGCCTTGACTAGACGGACCTTGGTTGGCAAAGTAATGTCTCTGCTTTTTAATATACTATTTAGGTTGTTCATAACTTTCCTTCCAAGGAGTAAGCATCTTTTAATTTCATGGCTGCGATCAGCATCCACAGTGATTTTGGAGCCCAGAAAAACAAAGTCTGACACTGTTTCCACTGTTTCCCCATCTATTTCCCATGAAGTGATGGGACCAGATGCCATGATCTTTGTTTTCTGAATGTTGAGCTTCAACCCAGCTGTTAGGCACCACTATTGCTAGCTGATTTTTGTTGTTTATTATGTCATACTACATACATTGCTCCACAGTCTGATACAATTAAATTTGGACCTCCTTATAGAGCCAGTGAGTCAACTCGTCGCATGAGGTGAAGGGGACGACGGAGAATGAGATGGCTGGATGGCATCACCGACTCTGTGGACATGAGTTTGAGTGTACTCCGGGAGTTGGTGATGGACAGGGAGGCCTGGCGTGCTGTGATTCATGGGGTCGCGGAGAGTCGGACACGACTGAGCGACTGAACTGAACTGAACTGATAGAGCCAGTATTTCAGGTGTTTTTGACTCCAGGAGGGCTCATCTTAGCAGTTCTCTCTTTACCTGGTTTTCTCTGATAATGCAGTCAGCGTATAGTTTTTCTTCTTGTTTTTGTGGGGCTGCCAACCTCCTATGAATTCAGTTCAGTTGTTTAGTCATGTCCAACTCTTTGCGACCGCATGGACTGCAGCACGCCAGGCTTCCCTGTCCATCACCAACTCCTGGAGCTTGCTCATACTTATGTCTATTGAGTCAACGATGCCATCCAACCATCTCATCCTCTGTTTTCCCCTTCTCCTCCTGCCTTCTGCCTTTCCCATCATGAAGGTCTTTCCCAATGAGTCAGTTCTTCACATCAGGTGACCAGAGTATTGGAGCTTTAGCTTCAGCATCAGTCCTTCCAATGAATATTCAGGACTGATTTCCTTAAGGATTGACTGGTTGGATCTCCTTGCTGTCCAAGGAACTCTCAAGAGTCTTATCCAACCCCACAGTTCAAAAATATCAATTCTTTGGTGCTCAGCTTTCTTTTTTCCTGTGAATTGCTTACTCCCAGAACCTCCATTGTTCCTTGAGAATGACCTTAGGATTGAATTTCTCCACATTTTATTCCAAACAAATTGAGTTTATTTGGGAAGAGCTTTTACATCTCATATTCTTTTGGCATGCCTCTCCCTCTAAGCCAAATATCAGAGCCACTGCTGTGGATTTGAGAGCAGGAACAATGATCTACTTCTCTTAGAATCCCATTCCTGCTCTAATGAGGAGGGTCATGGGCAGAGGCAGTAGCCTTGAGAGGACCAGTGTGAAATATTCTCTCTGTGTGCAAACTGTGGTGAGGGTGATTGGTCCCAGTAGTGTCAGCCCTGTTTGCCTGGGATAGAATCAGTGGCCCTACACAAGGAGCTGGATGGAGGAAAGGGGAACCCTAACCTCATGACCATACTTGTCTAAAAATTAATCTTTGCAGCCACTGACTAGCGGAGGGTGAGAAATGTGGGTAACCTTCCAACCCCAGAGAGAGATTCTAGTGCTTGAGTGGTAGCTGGACAGAGACGGAGGCCCCTCTGAAGTGGAGCATCCATTGTGCTGAGCTGTGGGGGAGGGGCAAAGAGGGGGTAGATCCTGACTCAAGCGACATAGGGTCTCACTGTGCTTTCCAAGATTTAGGAGATTTTCTTAAATGTTTCCTCAACTACTATATTCCCTTAGGCAATTTACAGAGATTTTTAAAAAATAGTTACTGTTTTTTAAAAATAATTTTGACCAGTTAGGTTATTTTGTTGGGCAGTGAGTTTGTAGCGCTCCTCATATTGTCATTCCAGAAGTCATCTCTCTCCAATTATCTTTAGATGAAATTTTTTAACTGATTAGGGTAAAGGAAACAAATTGGTATAAATACAAAGAGTTAGAGCAAACCTGCAGTCTAACTAACTTGACTGTTGGGGTAATTATTATTTATAAATAGATTATTTGTACCTCATTAACTGTCTCTTGAGAAACCTGTATGCAGGTCAGGAAGCAACAGTTAGAACTGGACATGGAACAACAGACTGGTTCCAAATAGGAAAAGGAGTACGTCAAGGTTGTATATTGTCACCCTGTTTATTTAACTTATATGCAGAGTACATCATGAGGAACGCTGGGCTGGAAGAAGCACAAGCTGGAATCAAGATTGCCGGGAGAAATATCAATAACCTCAGATATGAAGATGACACCACCCTTATGGCAGAAAGTGAAGAGGAACTCAAAAGCCTCTTGATGAAAGTAAAAGAGGAGAGTGAAAATGTTGGCTTGAAGCTCAACATTCAGAAAACGAAGATCATGGCATCTGGTCCCATCACTTCTTGGGAAATAGATGGGGAAACAGTGGAAACCGTGTCAGACTTTATTTTGGGGGGCTCCAAAATCACTGCAGATGCTGATTGCAGCCATGAAATTAAAAGACGCTTACTCCTTGGAAGGAAAGTTATGACCAGCCTAGATAACATATTAAAAAGCAGAGACATTACTTTGCCAACCAAGGTCCGTCTAGTCAAGGCTATGGTTTTTCCCGTGGTCATGTATGGATGTGAGAGTTGGACTGTGAATAAAGCTGATCGCCGAAGAATTGATGCTTTTGAACTGTGGTGTTGGAGAAGACTCTTGAGAGTCCCTTGGACTGCAAGGAGATCCAACCAGTCCATTCTAGAGGAGATCAATCCTGCGTGTTCATTGGAAGGACTGATGTTAAAGCTGAAACTCCAATACTTTGGCCACCTCATGTGACGAGTTGACTCACTGGAAAAGACTCTGATGCTGGGAGCGATTGGGGGTAGGAAGAGACAGGGACGACAGAGAATGAGGTGGCTGGATGGCATCACCGACTCGATGGACATGAGTTTGAGTGAACTCCGGGAGTTGGTGATGGACAGGGAGGCCTTTCGTGTTGTGGTTCATGGGGTCGCTAAGAGTCGGACACGACTGAGCGACTGAACTGAACTGAACTGAGAATATGATTCATTTGTGTTGTAACTCTTTAGTCAAAAAATTATATTGAGTGATGAGATGCTGATGTGGTTTGACTTTTTAAATAAATTCCCAGATTTGGATATCAAATTTCAGTGGAGCATTAAATAAGCATGTTAGAGGTTTGAAGAATTGGTGAGTATACACATTTTCTATAATGCAAATACTTTAGTGTCTTAAATGTCAGTGTGCTTATTTACCCAGAGTCTGGATGGGTTTTAATATGTCTGCTCTACACCATATCTCATGCTTGCAGAACTGGAACACTAAGAAATTATTTTATCTTACAGAACACATAGTCTCTGATTTAATTAACCAAGAAATACTTATAGAGTATCCACTGCCTCAAAAGTTACTGTACTAGAAGATACAGAAACTCCACAAATGTAGTATGAGATACCTGTCCCCAAGAAACTAATTACTGAGCTGGTAATGTATTTTCTAAATACAAGGGGAAGAAAACTTAAGATAGCAGAATTCAGTGACAGATGAGTGGTGCTGAGGAATCAGAGGTCAGACCTTTTAGGATTGAAGTCATGTAGTTTAGTTAAAACAGTGGCTTAAAGTAATAGCATCTCCCCCTCTTTCTCATAAATCTTTAATTTGGGCAAGACTCAAGGGGAAGGCTTGTCTCTGCTCCATGCAATGTTATCTGGGGAGTATCTGGTGGCTAACGAAGAAAGTGAAAGAGGAGAGTGAAAAAATTGGCTTGAAGCTCAACATTCAGAAAACAAAGATCATGGCATCTAGTCCCATCACTTCATGGGAAATAGATGGGGAAACAGTGGAAACAGTGTCAGACTTTATTTTTTTGGGCTCCAAAATCACTGCAGATGCTGATTGCAGCCATGAAATTAAAAGGCACTTACTCCTTGGAAGGAAATTTATGACCAACCTAGAGAGCATATTAAAAAGCAGAGACATTACTTTGCCAACCAAGGTCTGTCTAGTCAAGGCTATGGTTCTTCCAGTGGTCATGTATCGATGTGAGATTTGGACTGTGAAGAAAGCTGATCACCAAAGAATTGATGCTTTTGAACTGTGGTGCTGGAGAAGACTCTTGAGAGTCCCTTGGACTGCAAGGAGATACAACTAGTCCATTCTAAAGGAGCTCAATCCTGGGTGTTCATTGGAAGGACTGATGCTGAAGCTGAAACTGCAATACTTTGGCCACCTCATGCGACGAGTTGACTCACTGGAAAAGACTCTGATGCTGGGAGGGATTGGGGGCAGGAGGAGAAGGGGACGACAGAGAATGAGATGGCTGGATGGCATCACCGACTCGATGGATGTGAGTTTGGGTGAACTCTGGGAGTTGGTGATGGACAGGGAATCATGGTGTGCTGTGATTCATGGGGTCACAAAGAGTCAGACACGACTGAGCTACTGAACTGAACTGAACTGAACTGAATGATGATTAGCTGAGGGCTGGAGGATTTGCTTCCAAGATGGCACCTTCACACTAGTAAGATGGTACTGGCTTTTTGAGGAGTTCAGTTGGAGCTGAGAGCCAGAGATCTTGATTTCTCTCCTGGAAGGTTCTAGAGAGGGAGAAAGGGAAATGATGACTTAGAGGTCACTGGAATTATGTACATTAACATCCAAGAATATTAAAGTTTGTGGGGAAGGAATCAAAATGCAAAAGATGAGGAAATAGGAGAATCAAAGCAGGTTCATCTCTAGTGCAGAATGTAAACACTAAACTTCAGGAGAGGAATTGATTGGTAGCCAGAGACAGTTCAATCAAATCAAGGCTTTCTTTCAAGCTAAGAGAAATCAATTATCGTAGAAGGTTGAGGAGAAAGAAAAACATTCAGTATGTCGCCTGCATTAGATGAGGTTTCTAATAGTATTGCCTTTGAATACTACCTGAAATTATTCAAGAATTTCTGGGACTCTTTCAGAGTCTTGACTTTTTTAGATGCTTCTGCACCGTTAAGCGGAGTAGGCAATGGCAACCCACTCCAGTACTCTTGCCTGGAAAATCCCATGGACGGAGGAGCCTGTAAGCTGCAGTCCATGGGGTCGCTAAGAGTCGGACATGACTGAGGGAATTCACTTTCACTTTTCACTTTCATGCATTGGAGAAGGAAATGGCAACCCACTCCAGTGTTCTTGACTGGAGAATCCCAGGGACAGGGGAGCCTGTTGGGCTGCCATCTATGGGGTCACACAGAGTCGGACACGACTGAAGCGACTTAGCAGCAGCACCGTTAAGAAAAGAGGGTCTGAGGTTTTTATAGCATTCTATATTGAAGAAAGCTGATCGCCGAAGAATTGATGCTTTTGAACTGTGGTGCTGGAGAATACTCTTGAGAGTCCCTTGGACTGCAAGGAGATCCAACAAGTCCATTCTAGAGGAGATCAATCCTGGGTGTTCATTGGAAGGACTGATGCTAAAGCTGAAACTGCAATACTTTGGCCACCTCATGTGACGAGTTGACTCACTGGAAAAGACTCTAATGCTGGGAAGGATTGGGGGTGGGAGGAGAAGGAGACGATAGAGAATGAGATGGCTGGATGGCATCACAGACTCGATGGACATGAGTTTGAGTGAACTCGGGGAGTTGGTGATGGACAGGGAAGCATGGCGTGCTGTGATTCATGGGGTCACAAAGAGTTGGACATGACTGAGCGCCTGAACTGAACTGAACTGAATCTTGATATAATCTGAATCTGGTACTTCCAGAAGAGAATAAGTGGTTCTTGATTCCTCTCTCCTTAGAGAATGGTTCCCTCTGGAGATTAAGTTCAGGCTGAGCCATACAGCAAATTCCCATTGGTTATGCTGTGTGGCTCAGAAAACTCAAACAGGGGCTCTGTATCAACCTACAGGGGTGGGATGGGAAGGGAGATGGGACGGAGGATCAAATGGGAGGGGATATATGTATACCTATGGCTGATTCATGTTGAGATTTGACAGAAAACAACAAAATTCTATAAAGCAATTATCCTTCAATAAAAAAATTTAAAAAAAAAAGAGAGAGAAGCCTGAGTGTTTCTTGGCCTTCAGCAAAACAGAACAGGGCTGGGGGAAACCAAAAGTATAACACTGAATGGAAATGTGCATTGAAATTGCAATAGTTTTCTTCAAAAAGCTTATGTGACTTTATTCATAATCATTTATTGGGTAACCATAGCTACCTGAGACTGGAAAGCCCATAGAGGACCCTGCTGATAATTTGTCTATTTACTGCCAAGAGGTCTCATTGCCAAGAAAAATGGCTAGGAGGCAGCTTAAGTGAGCTGCAGTTGGGAGACACGACTTCTAAACAGCAACTGCTGCTGCTGAGAGTTCCTGCTATGGAAGGCTCCAGGGTATGCTGTCGAGTGAGAACCAGCTTCAGTTCCTGACAGTCATCATTGATGGGAACACAGCCTCGATTGGGCTTTTCCTAAAGACATCACTAATTTGTCTGGTGCTGTCAATAGAGAACTGCTGTGAGCCACTGAGAGAAAACTCTCCAGGGAGCTGAATTTAGATTCAAAAATAGGGAGCATTCTTTGGAGGCCAGTGGCAAGCATTGTCCTTAACACTGGTGGGAAGAGCAGATAATGTAGTTGAAAGAGCGTGAGTCTTGGAGCCTATTAGAGATGGGTTTGTATCCACGCTTTGGGATTTAGTGTTTGTGCCCATGTGTGATTTGTGTGTTTCCTTGCCACTGATATTTTAAAAAATCATGTCAGGATGTTAGAGAGTAGGCTGAATGAGATGAGATAATACAGGCAGTAGTACTGATATACTAGGTACTCAGATTGTGAGTACTAGTACTAGGTACTGGTCTATTAGGTACCCAGATTGTGATAACCAGCAGTGTTCTTTCCTATCTGAATCCCGTGTGAAATGGAAATCATGAAACTTTAAGGCCTCAGCCAATTATTGAACTTGCTTCTTGTATCCCTATGGAAATAATTTAGGAAGGTGGTGTTTGGGAAATTTGTTAAAGTGTGAGAAGCAGGTCCTGTGCCTGTGAGAGCCAACACTCTATGTGTTTGGGATTGATCCTAGACATTTCATATGCTTTAGAAGTCAGCATGCCCATCCTATGCATTTCTAACAGTGATTCCAGGACACATTAACATTAAACTGTTGAAAGAATTATAGTCACAAAAGATTTTGTTTCTGGAAAATGTTTTCAGCATGTCTCCTTCACCTCATCTATAAAAGATGCAAGCCAAATTTCTCTTTTAAAAATCTACTGCTTGATTAATTTCCCTTTGCCCCAGCTGTGTAATAGCTAGATGATTTGGATATCACTTTGCAATTCAAAATCTGAGCTTTCCAAAAATGCTTCTTGATTTGATGGTTCCAGGTGGCTGAAGAAATGGACATTAAGTGATTGCTCATGGCTTTGAAAGGTCATAATCTTCTTCCTTCAGCAGGCTGGAGAATGTCAATCTGCACCTGAACTTTAAGACTCATATTTTTCTGATTATAGATACAAACTATGTGACAGCGGCAAGTAACTCATTTTCATACATATCCAATGCTCAATTAAGTCAGGACTCAAAGCTGATGGGCACCTCTGTGACTGGCATTTCAAAGGTGTATTAATTTCAGTGCTATATTGTCTTTCTCTCTTAACTGCAGCCTTAGAGGAATTTAAACAATTTGGCTGGTGGGGAAAGGGGAAAGTAATTCCTCACTACATATATAATCATTTACACATTCAGAACCCCCCAAATGTGCCATTTTTCCATAATTAGAGTTTTGCATATAATTCAGTTACTAAAGATGAAATGACACATTTCAGAAAATACTATAAAAATTATGGATATGAGCATTTGAAACATTGTTATATAATAAAAATCCATAAAGTTCATATAAGTACTGTTATTTTTGGTATAGCATCAAATCATTGATACACCAAGACACAGTTTTGAACATTTTGAAATATTTTCATCTAGTGTTTGGTACAGATAAAATACTTTACAATTAAAACGCTTTTTCACATATACTGCACTGTTAATTCATTCAAACTCAGTGAAGTAAATTCAGATATTTGTTTTGTAAATATTTATTGAGTCCATTTTGTGACAAGTCTTGAACTAGCATTGCATGTTAAAAGGTCTCATTATACTTGATGCACAAATAGTAAATTTTAGACACATACATAAATAAAATAATTACAGTGTTATGTATTATAAAGGAAACTGTAGGGACAGTGGATTTTTTGAGGTTTTAGATTGAACAATCATAGAAGGACTCCCTAGGATTTAAGTAAAGTACATCATGTAACATCACAGTTATTAAGCATCTCACCTAAGGTCAGGTGGGATGGGATATTGATATTTGCAAACTCTCAAATACATGAGAGATCTGGTCCAATGCTAACTATAAAGGCTATGGAGTTGGCTGGCTCAGCCAAACCAACTGCTTATTCAGGACATAATATGCATTTCAAAAGCCCTCTCTTATGGACTTAAAGAGATCCTCCACCACCACAGAAAGAAGGCAGACTGGGCTGAAAATCAGGCCCAGGACCTGAATGTGAACAAAAAATTACAGAGAAGCCCTACCATGCAGCCCCACCAAATCTCATATGCTAAAGTCAGGGTTTGATAAGGAAAGAATGAGATACTGGGGCCTAGAATGGGGACATCTAGATGGAAGAACTAGATGCTGTCAGAATCCCTTGATCCCTCTGGGCCTTTGGAAGTGGTCCATAATGGAATAATTCCTTGCCTAAAAATTCTACAAATGCTTCCCTTGAGGCAGATGCCTTGCTTTATAGAAACATTTCCTAGAGGTTTATCCCCACTTCCTTCATGATAATCCAGGTCAATAACCAGGATCAACTCCCAAAATTTCCCAACAGGTAAAATAATGTTGTGATGGTTAAAAGAAAGTGATACATACATATATATATATATATATATATATATTTTTTTTTTTTTACATTTCTGCAATAACCAGTTATCACACATTTGAAAAACTAAATAATGCAATTTACTGTTTTATATTTCTGTAGGTCAGAAGTCTGGCAAAGTCTCAAGGGGCTAAAATCAAGTTGTCAGCAGGACTGCCTTCCTTTCTAGAGGCTCTAGGGTAGGATTGACTTCCTTGCATTTTCTAGCTTCTAGTTCAATTCAGTTCAGTTCAGTCGCTCAGTCACATCCGACTCTTCGCGACCCCATGAATCACAGCACGCCAGGCCTCCCTGTCCATCACCAACTCCCGGAGTTTACTCAAACTCATGTCCATCGAGTCGGTGATGCCATCCAGCCATCTCATTCTCTGTCGTCCCCTTCTCCTCCCGCCCCCAACCTTTCCCAGCATCAGAGTCTTTTCCAGTGAGTCAACTCGTCACATGAGGTGGCCAAAGTATTGCAGTTTCAACTTTAGCATCAGTCCCTCCAATGAACATCCAGGATTGATCTCCTTTAGAATGGACTGATTGGATCTCCTTGCAGTCGAAGGGACTCTCAAGAGTCTTCTCCAGCACCACAGTTCAAAAGCATCAATTCTTCGGCGATCAGCCTTCTTCACAGTCCAACTCTCATATCCATACATGACCACGGGAAAAACCATAGTCTTGACTAGATGGACCTTGGTTGGCAAAGTAATGTCTCTGCTTTTCAATATACTATCCAGGTTGGTCATAACTTTCCTTCCAAGGAGTAAGCGTCTTTTAATAGAGGCCACCCCTATTCCTTGACTTAGGTCTGCTTCCTCCTACTTCAGAATCAGCAAGGGCAGGTTGAGTCCTCACTTCACATCACTCTGATCTTCTCTTGTACTTTCCTCTTCTACTTATAGGACCCTTATTATGTTGGGCCCATATAATTTATACAATCTAGGATAATCTCCCTAGTTTACAGTTAGCTGATCAGCAACCTTAATTCCATCTGCAACCTGAATTTCCCTTTGCCATATAATGTAGCAAATTTACAGATCCCAGAGTTTATGATGTGGACATTATTAGGATGTCATTATTCTGCCTACCACAATATGTAGAGATTCTAAGATCAGTTTTTGGGACATTGTAAATGGTCAGTAAATGTTTGTTATTATTTGCTGCTTCTCTTCCTGGGCTTCTGCTTGCAGGTGGAGAAAATCACAGCCGTGTGAATCAGAGGCATCTCAAACCCAAGGCTCTCCCCTGCCATCAGAAATTTATTTCTTCCTTTCTACTTACTTCCCTGATGTCCCCAAGCTACACTTTTCCTCCAGCCTTCTCCCTAGTCTCTGTGTCCTCACTATTAGTAGGTGACTTTGTAGCCTACTTCAACACAAAACTGAAGCCATCTGGCTTGAACTGCATCATCCTGTGGTGCTGCTACCTCCAAGTTTACCCACCACAGCTTCAGTTCTTGGATCTTTCCCCATTGTCTTGGAGGGTTAGAGGGCCTCCCTATTCCTTATGGCCAACTCTTCCAGCCCATATACTTGGCCTCCCATCAGCTCAAGGACATTGCTTCATCATCTTTTCTCTCTACTTTAAAAAAATTTGTACTGAAGTGTAGTTGATTTACAATGTTGTGTTAATTCCTGTTGTATAGCAAAGTGACTTAGTTATACACATATATACTTTGTTATTATGATTTATCACAGGATATTGAATATAGCTCTCTTGCTATAAGAGGATCTGGTTATTTATCCATTCTGTATATACTAATTTGCATCTGCTAATCAAAAACTCACAATCCTTCTCTCCTCCACCTCCCACCCTGGCAACTACAGGTCTGTTCTCTGTACCTGTGAGTCCATTTTTGTTTCATAGATATGTTGATTTGTGTTGTATTTTAGATTCCGTATATAAATGATATTATGTTGTATTTGTCGTACTGACTTCACTTAGTATTATAATCTCTGGGTCCATCCATGTTGCTGAAATTGGCATTATATCATTCTTTTTAGTGGCTGGATAATATTCCTTCACATTCTCACATCTTCTCTGTCCACTCATCTGTCAGTGGACGTTAAGGTTGCTTCCATGTCTTGGCTATTGTATATAGTGCTGCTGTGAACATAGGATACAGGTATCTTTTTGAATCATAGTTTTGTCTGGGTATATGCCAGACAAAATCGAGGAATGAGATTGCTGGGTCATATGGCAACTCTGTTTTTAGTTTTCTGAGGAACCTCCATACTGTTTTCCATAATAGCTGCACCAAGAGGATTTCCTTTTTTCCACACCCTCTCCACCATTTATTGTTCTTGACTTTTTGGTGATGGCCATTCTGACTGGTTTGAGGTGATATCTCATTGTAGTTTTGTTTTGCAGTTCTCTAATAAATAATGATGTTCCATTTATTGTTGTTGACTTTTTGATGATGGCCATTCGGACTGGTTTGAAGTGATATCTCATCGTAGTTTTGTTTTGCAGTTCTCTAATAAATAATGATGTTGAGCATCTTTTTATGTGCCTCTTGGCAATTAGGCGTTTTCTTTGGGGAAATATCTATTTGGGTTCTGTGCTTATTTTTTGATTGGGTTGTTTGTTTTTTGATACTGAGTTGCATGTGTTCTTCATAAATTTGGGAACTGAATCCCTTGTTGGTCACATCATCTGCAAATATTTTCTACCATCCTGTAGGTTGTCTTTT
The DNA here is from genome assembly GCF_049115385.1 of Moschus berezovskii. Lineage (NCBI taxonomy): Eukaryota > Metazoa > Chordata > Mammalia > Artiodactyla > Moschidae > Moschus > Moschus berezovskii. Next base: position 49,092,594 of record NC_142466.1, on the reverse strand, counting down.
CATTTTGTTCATTGTTGCCTTTGCTATGCAAAAAGTTTTGAATTTAATTAGGTTCCATTTGTTTATTTTTATTAATTTTTATTGGAGTATGGTTGCTTTACAATGTTGTATTTCTACTGTACAGCAAAGTGAATCAGGAATATGCTTAGCTATATCCCCTAGTTTTTGAATTTTCCTCCCATTTAGGTCACCACAGAGCATTGAGTAGAGTTTCTGTGCTGTACAGTAGAGTCTCATTAGTTAGCTATTTTATACATAGTATCAATAGTGTATATATGTCCATCCCAATCTCCTAATTCATCCCATTTAATTACCCCCTTGGTATCCACACATTTGTTCTCTATGTCTGTCTCTCTATTTCTGCTTTGCAAGTAAGGTATCTGTACCATTTTTCTAGTTTCCACACGTATGTATTAAAATACGATATCTGTTTTTCTGATTTGCTTCACTATATGACAGTCTCTGGGTCCATTTACATCTCTGCAAATGGTACAATTCTGTTTCTCTTTACGGCTGAGTAATATTCCATTGTATCTATGTACCACATCTTCTTTATCCATTCCTCTTTTGATGGATATTTAGCTTTCTTCCATGTCTTGGCTACTGTGCATAGTGCTGCAGTGAACACTGGGGTGTGTGTATCTTTTTGAATTATGGTTTTTCTCTAATAATTAGTGGGGCTTTCCTGGTGGATAAGTGATAAAGAATCTGCCTGCCAGTGCAGGAGATACAGGTTCTTCCTGGCTCAGGAAGATCCTCTGGAGAAGGAAATTGCAACCTACTCCAATACTCTTGCCTGGGAAATCCCATGGACAGAGGAGCCTGGTGGGCTACATTTCATCTGGTCACAAAAGAGTCGGATATGACTTAGTGACTAGACAACAACAATAATTCTAAGTGATGATATCTTTTTCTCTTTTTCTCTGTGCTTTACTGTTGAATATTACCTTCTCCTTGAGTTGCTGTCTATAATTTCTTGCTCTCCACAACACTTGGCACTATTTTCTCTTGATTCTATTGGAACCTCTCTCGTCACTTCTTGATTTCCTTCAAAATCTCCTCTTCATCACCTATCTATTAATCTGTGAGGTATTCCAAATCTTGTCATTGGTGCCTTCTGCTCTTATTTCACTGACATTTTTCCTCCATCTCATAAACAGTGCTTTGTTCATCGTTCTAAGACTCAGTATCTTCAGGAAACCTTTCTTTGACCTCTCCTCAGTACCTTTTCTCTGAGTTCCCATAGCACTTGAGTATCTCTGTCTTAGAATTTACATAATACAACGTTGCAATTTTATTATAGTTTTGCTGGTCTTCTCTATTGTATTATAAGTTCCACTTGGGTAGAATATTTTAGTCATCTTTCTTTCTTTGGTACCAACTACAGAGGCTGACACACAAGTAAATCTCAACATAAATTTGATGAGTTTTTAAATCTAAAAATAGAAAAATAATGGTGAATTTATAATGTCCTGAACTTAATCTTTCTTTGTCCACTAAATCTACCTTCTGCTGAAAGAGCTATTTTCTGTGATATGAACATCCTCTATAAAGTAAATTAACAATTTTTAAACAAATATTAGTAGTGTCATTCTCTTTTGCATATGTATTTATAAAGCAAAAGAAACTTTTTTAGGCTAGTTAGTGTGTAAATGTAAACAACTTGCTGTAAAGTAACTTCTAATACTGGTTCTAATTTGTGTCTAAAATGCTTCTAAACTGCTTGCTCAACACATTTTCAGAACCACATTTATGGAAATGTTCTCATGTTTGCACAGAGTTTGTGTATCTCTGAACATTTACAACATGGCCTTTTGTAATGGACAGCTGTTGGAAAGCTCTGGAAGTCCAGAATAAGGTCAGATTTCCACAATACTTACTACAGCCTCCATTCAGTAGTCCATTTCACTGACAATGAAATTTGGTAACTTAGTTCTTAAATTTCCTATTCGTGTCAGGAAATCATGGAGGAGTAGATTGCTTTTTAAAATTTCTGACCCTCCTCTTAGCTCTGTTGTAAAATTATTCAGGTGTACTTGTAAGGGGCATATGTTTTATTGGTAAATGAAGTGATGTGTCCAGATGCCAAATGGAATTTTCCAAAGTTCTTTGGCATCACGTGTTACACAAACTTGGAATAAATGGCAGTGTACAAGTATAGCTTCCTTTGGAGCTTTTCAAATCTGGACGATACTGAGTCAGGATAAAAAGAGTTCAGTAGAATCAGTTTGTGGTTCAATCTATTTACTGGGTCATCCTTTTCTAAATCAAGCCATGTTGAGAAGTCCATCTACACAATACTGGATGGCTTCAGAGAATTGTGGAAACATATTTGGGTCACTATGAGGTTAACTCTTGCTTTTTCACTTAGCATCGCAGAATGGAAATTGTCCCAGGTTGCTTTGTTAGTACAGGAAGCCCTCAATAAATATTTGGTGAAATAAATCAGGGTCAGATTGTGTCCCCAATGCTGGGATAAAAAGATGAATAAGACACATTCCACCCTGAAGGAGTTCAGAGTTTGGCAGAAAAATCAAAGAAGCTAACAAAAGGGGATAATAAAATGTGATATAAGCAAAGTGCTATGGGAGCCTAATAAGGAGTAAGATTAATTGTCAGGTAGGATCAGAAAAGATAACATCCTTCAAGACCCAGTAGGCAGAGAAGTCAGGGGAGAAGGGAGAGAAGAGAGGGTGTCTTTGGAAGCATCTGTTAGCTCACAGTGTGTGAGAGCATGGAGAATATTCATGAAACTCTATGTAGTTTAGTTAGGACAAAACATGAGGATGCTGCAGGGTGGCGGTGACATTAAATTAGGTCTGGAACAGCAATTTGAGGTTGGGTTGTGAAAAGCATCATAAATCATGCCAAGGAGTTTGCATTTCATCCCCCCCACTGAAAACCTCGATTTTTAAAGCTCCATGTTACCTGGAAGAGTGGGTTTTCCAAAAGCTGTTCCTGGGCATGCTAGTTTTATAGAATGTTATGTTCCATCGCTCAGTCGTGTCTGACTCTTTGCAACCCCTTGGACTGTAGCCTACCAGGCTTCTCCGTCCATGGGATTCTCCAGGCAAGAATACTGGAGTGGGTTACCATTTCCTTCTCCATTATAGAATGTTAATAGGTGTTAAACTAAAACTCCTATCCAGTTTTTAGTCGAAGGTGGAAAGGTAATTATCTGGAGAAGATAATATGGAGCCCACTTGAGAATTTCCTGAAATGTGTACAGTCTGTGAATGTCTTGAATCAAATTAGACTGCATAACTAGATCCTATAGTTCTATCTCCTTCACAAATAGATTTTAACATTTGCCCTTCAGCAAAATGAGACTGGCTTGCCCTGAGAATTGTAACAGGAAACTATTTGATGTGACATTTATGTGTCCTTCATCTGAATAGCTGGTTTGTTGTTATCTTAGAGGCAATGTGAGTGTTGTAATTGATTGTGTGTCCTTTTCTTGTCATAAACACTAGGAAGCCTAGAGCCGAATCTGTGGCTCACCACAAAAGAAAGGTCCTCAAGGCATGAATTCTTGGTTAACAACTGAACCCAGGATTCTCTTTGACTTCCTCCATTCATATTCCTTTTGGTAGAACACCTTCATCTACTTACTTGACCATTTTGCAACTTCTCTCTGATCTTTTGGGGAAGAAAGCTGAGATTAAGAAAGAGTGAACATATGTCACTTACCACAGTGCCTGGCATACAATACATATGAAATGAGGTCTTTTTTTTTTCTTTTGATTTTGTATCAATCCTACCTACTCCACTACACCATCTTCCTTGTTGACAGAAATATAAAGGTAGCATACATGACTGATGGAAATGATTTTCAGATGCTGTTTTCCTGATCTCAAGTCCCTTAAGCAAAACAGAATTAAATAGATGAAAATGAGGTTAACAGTTACCAACTACAAGTCCCTGAGCCTTGTACTGAGAAAGAGACAAGTCAGTCAGTCAAAGAGATGCTAAATGGAGCTTCTAATCTGATGAGAGAGTTATGACATCATTATGGGACCTAGGATTCAAAAATTGCGAATAATAATACAGCCTAACTTAAAGAGTCATTGTCAGGATTCTGACTTTATATCAGTAAAGTGCAAATAATAGTGCCTGTATACTCCAATACTTTGGCCACCTCATGCGACAAGTTGACTCACTGGAAAGGGATCTGATGCTAGGAGGGATTGGGGGTGGGAGGAGACAGGGACAATAGAGAATGAGATGGCTGGATGGCATCACCGACTCAATGGACATGAGTTTGAGTGAACTCCGGGAGTTGGTGATGGACAGGGAGGCCTGGCGTGCTCTGATTCATGAGGTCGCAAAGAGTCAGACACAACTGAGCGACTGAACTGAACTGAACTGAACTGTATGGAGGTACTCATACCAAGCACTATAATTAATAGTTAACTTAGTTAAAATCAATGATTAATTTGAATTTAATGCTTTAATTAATATTTATTATTAAAATAATAAATTTTTCATTAATAAAAATTTATCAGTAATATTAAAATTAGTAATTTTTATTAGTGCTATAAATTATCTTTTATGTGGGTACCCCTAGAATGTATAGTTATCAGGGGCTCTAAAAATTCAGAGTAGGGGGAAATTACTTCCAGCTGAAGTCATCCAGGAAGGCTTCCTGGAGGAGGTGGGATTTAAATAAGACTTTAAAGGATGGCAAGATAATTCAACTAGGCAGAGAGGATCAGGGAGAGTTCAGTTTAGTAACTCACTCGTGTCTGACTCTTCGACCCCATGGACTGCAGCACACCAGGCTTCCCTGTCCATCACCAACTCCCAGGGTTTACTCAAACTCATGTCCATTGAGTCAGTGATGCCATCCAACTATCTCATCCTCTGTTGTCCCCTTCTCCTCCAACCTTCAATCTTTCCCAGCTTCAGATCTTTTCAAATGAGTCAGTTCTTCGCATCAGGTGGCCAAAGAATTGGAGTTTCAGATTCAGCATCAGTCCTTTCAATGAATGGAAACTGATTAAAAAAAAAAAAAAAAAGGAGGGTTTCTCAGGTGGTACAGTGATAAAAAATCCACCTGCCAATGCAGTAGACACAGGAGACACGGGTTCAACCCCTGGGTTGGGAAGATCCCTTGGAGGAGGAAATGACTTCTTGCCTGGAAAATCTCATGGATAGAGGAGCCTGGTAGGCTATAGTCCATGGGGCTGCAAGGAGCTAGACATGACTGAGTGCACGCGTGCACACACACACATGTAGAAAGGAAAGATGTATCCCATCAGGAAGAGGCCTCAGGAGCATGGAGGACTGTGAGAGGGCTGATGGGTAGCAGGGCTGACATAGGCTCCCGTCCCCTCATTGTCCACAGGTCAGCACTAACATCCTGCCTCACAGTGGGCTCCTCCCCACCAATCCCCTGAAAGAAAACCCACGCTGTTCTTTGAGAGACACACTGAGCACCGTTCTGACTCCTTTATCTACCTGGTAGCCAGTAGGAAAATTACCTCAGGGTGTGATAATCACAGGAAGCTACAGAGACCCTGTCCATTCTCCCAGTAAATTCCTACACATGGACTCAAAAACTGTGATTCTATTTTGGGCAGTGGAGTGCTTTGGAAGAAAAGTGCAGGAAATGTGAAAAGAGAAGGTGGCAGCAGAATTCCCATCTGTGCAGACACTGAAAGGCCTCTGTCACTGAATGTGAGAGAGGAGCTCGGTGAGTTCCTGCAGTGATGGCTGGATGGGCTCCAGCAAGGAGGCTGCAGAAGGCTGTAGCCAAAATGACTGCGAGGTTTCAGAGACAGGGTTCCCAGGCTCCTTCCCCACACTGATCTGCTTAAAGAGAAGAAGATGAATTTTTAAAGATGTCCCAGAGTCTGGAATTTCTAGAGCTCTTAAAATTTGGGAGGAAAAAAAGCCCTATCAGTTCACATATGTTAATTTCAATAAATAAGCACAATCCTTTTATCAAGAGGAAGAAAACCAATTTTAAATTGCAGCTGGGAAATGTGATCTAGTAAAGGGGATGTTTGATAGTTGTGCACAGGCCAGTAAGCTTGTGCCTATTGGTAAGAGAAGCCTTAAAAGCAGAAGGATGAAGAGAGCAAGCAAAGAGTGAAATTCTAATTATACCCCAACTCATTCTAAAATCATTGGAGCTTGCCGAAATTCAAGTGGAGAAGTCAAACTATCCAAATTAACACCTGCTGACACCAAAGCAAATGCTGAACTCTGTTTGGGAGAGCTTTCTCTCTCTTTTTTCTCTTTTTCAAAAAAAATTTCCTTCCTGCCCTGAAACACTGTTCTGAGTAAGGAAAAGAGCATCAATCAAGCTGGCAATTCATTTGAGTCAAACCTATGGTCATTTCTGTCACTGTCCTCAATGCCACAGAGAAACATGTTTCACAAAGGGAACTTTGCTAAATTAAAATTTTTATTAAATATGAGATACATGCACAAATCATAAATACACAGCTGGATGAAAATTCCACAGTCAGCACCCAGATCAAGAAATAGAACACTAATGGGGCCCCAGACGCCCTTCCATCAGTTACTCTGCACATTTGAGAGTAACTCATGATTTCTAGCACCATAGATAACTTTTACCTGCTTTTTGAGCTCATATAAAAGAAATTATACATTGTTTACTCTTTTCTGGCTTCTTTCACTGAACATTATGTTTGTGAAATTCATTCACAGTATTAGGTCATTCAATCTCACTGTTGTATGGGGTTTACTTATTTAAAATGCCATGATTTACTTACCTATTCTATAGTTATGAGACATTTGGGTTATTTACAGTTTGGGATTAATCCAGAAAATGCTGCTTTGAACATTCTTGTGCATGTCTTGCATATATTGGGATTATATCCAAGAGTGAATTTTTTGCTGGATATTGAGTGCTTACTATTGTCTAGAAACTATGAAAGTAGGCTTGGCACTGGGATAAAGTCATGGAAAAACCCAGCCCCTGCTTGCAAAAACCTCAAGACCCCATGAAGGACAGCAGTGGGCTGGCAAATACACTTAGCTGTATGTAAGGGCCATGGGTGATACGGCCTTGGACTGAATGAACAGACAAGGGAGGGAAGAGGGAAGCAGGGGCAAGAAAAACTTCTCAGTAAGATGACACTCAAATTGGGTTTTGAAAGATGAGGCATTGATTGGGTACCAAGTGGAGAAGGCAGGGGAACAGCCTGTGGAAAAGCAGAGGCAAGTGAGAAGGCAGGTCAAGTCCAATGACAGTGTTTAGAGCAATAGAGTCAGGTGAGAAGTCTGTGGTGACAGTGACTGCGTAAGTTGGGGGCATGTCATGGAGGACCCGGCTAACCATCTAAGGAATAAATACATTATCCTGAATGTGTTGGGGAGTCACCGAAGATGTGGGGACCACAGAGTGACAAGATCAGTTCATTCAGGCAGCTCCGCAGAGGCAGGACTGGAGAGGAGAACTAAGAAGCTGGAAATGAGCCAGGGAGCATGCTTTATCTGGAAAGGGAAGAAGAAATACGGTATTTTAGCAGATGGAAACTAGGTGATTTTTGAAGAAGGTCTGGCATTGGTCTAATATCGTGGCCAAATGGAACCAGAATACTGAGTGTATGTCGGGAGGGGTGGATGCATGTGGGTGCCATGTTTTGATGTGCAGAAACCACACAGAGTGATTCATGCAGAAAGCTTTGGGGACCAGCAGGCCTCCTGCTGACATCCAGACTGGTGCAGGCAAGGAGCCCTCTGCTTGATGGCAGAAAGGCAAAGCATATGTGTGAGGAGTTCCAGCCAAAAAGCCAGTACACTACAACTTGGGTCTGGAACAGTGATGCCAAGATCTCATCACTCCCTATTCTCTCCAGAGACTGAGATGGAATGTTGAATGGAAAGCAGCCAGTTCTCAACCCACCCGGCTCCCTGCTAGACTCCTAAAAGGATTCTAGAAAAGTTTCCTATCCTCTTTTCATGATTCGCATCATAAATTCAGAAGCATTTGTCTATAAATGTGACCTAATGTAGTGGCCTGGCTGGAGCCTAGAAACTTGGCATTAAGACTCAGTGTGGACGTTTGACATGACAGAGACATGTATAAAAGAGGGTGGAAAGATGCTTACTTTATTAAATTCAATTTTATTTTTTAAAAATTTCTGAGAATAAAATTGGTAATGTATTAGAAAGTATGAAAAATTCATGAAAGCAGAAAGCATTTGCCCCATTTTCCACTGGCCAAGGAAAACCACTGTTAGAAGAGATTTTTCATCCCTTCTTCCTTTTTTCCTTTATTTACATCCTTTATTCTTCTAATTTATACATAGTTGTAATCTTTTTGCCATAATAGGTATTATCTCATATTAAAAAGCATCATGAACAAAACTTTGTTATTTATATTAAAAAATAAACTTCCACTGCAAAATATATAAGCAATACTATGCAAAAAGACAAAAATTATCCATAAGTTCCAACCATCCAGAAATAACCATTAAAAATTCTTAATACATCTCTTTCTTGACATTTTAGTGTTATGAGCTATAATTTAACAAACATATTATTTCACCTGTTTTTCATTTTTGTCATTAGTTATATATTACTAACATTTTTTCTAACTGTATTCCATTATATAGCACCATATTTTATTTGTTGTTCAGTTGCTCAGTTGTGTCTGGCTAAATAGTTCCTATTTGGGGATATTTCACGACTGAGCAACTGAACTGAACTGAACTGACTGAAGTTGTTCTCAATTATTTCATAATATAAACAATATTCAGTTCATTCAGTCGCTCAGTCGTGTCCGACTCTTTGTGACCCTGTGAATCACAGCACGCCAGGCCTCCCTGTCCATCACCAACTCCCGGAGTTCACTCAAACTCATGTCCATCGAGTCGGTGATGCCATCCAGCCATCTCATTCTCTGTCATCCCCTTCTCCTCCTGCCCCCAGTCCCTCCCAGCATCAGAGTCTTTTCCAGTGAGTCAACTCTTCACATGAGGTGGCCAAAGTATTGGCGTTTCAGCTTTAGCATCAGTCCTTCTAATGAACACCCAGGACTGATCTCCTTTAGAACGGACTGGTTGGATCTCCTTGCAGTCCAAGGGACTACTTGTTCAATTTTATTAAAAATATATTCTTTATATGGATTTTCTGAGCCAAGAAAAGAATTTTTAAGACTTGATTCAGTTCAATTCAGTTCAGTTCATTTCAGTCGCTCAGTCGTGTCCGACTCTTTGTGACCCTATGAATCACAGCACATATTACTAATTTTCTGTCTAGAAACCATGTATCAACTAATACCGCCAACAGCAAAGTTATGCCCATTTCTCCACAACTTCACCAACACTGGGTATTATCAATCTATTTTTTAAAACTAATTTTTATCAAATGAGTGAAAGGAAATTTTATTTCTTTAGTACTAATAAGGTTAACTGTTTATGTGTTTGTAGTACATTTTTATTTCTTCTGTAAACCACCTGTTCAAAATAATTTTTAACTGGCATAATTCTATCATGTGGATATAGCATTATTTATCTAAGCATTTTCTGTCAAAAAGAGAAAACAAATATATGTGTAAGGAGTTCAAGGCAAAAAGCAAATGCATTTCTACATGTGTCTGAAAAAAACATGTCAAGATCTGGAGACTTGCAGGTTTCCATATATATGTATATAATGCTGGAATGAATACCCTTGAATATATAGACTCTTTAAATTCAATTTTTATTTTATGTTGGTATAAAGTTGATTTACAATGTTGTGTTTCATGTGTAGAGCAAGGTGATTCAGTTATACTACATATATCTATTCTTTTTAAGATTCTTTCCAATATAGGTTATTATAGAATAGTGAGTAGAGTTCCCTGTGCTATAAAGTATATCCTTGTTGATTATTTTATATATAGCAGTGTGTATATGTTAATCCCAAACTGCTAATTTATCCCTCCCACCCATGTCTCCCCTTTGGTAATAAGTTTGTTTCTGAAGTCTGTGAGTCTGTTTTTGTTTTATAAATAAGTTCATTTGTATCATTTTTTTTTTTTAGATTTCAGATATAAGTAATATCATATGATATTTGTCTTTCTCTGACTTACTTAGTATGGTAATCTCCAGGTGCATACATGTTGCTGCCATGGCATTATTTCTTTCTTTTTATGGGCTGATTAATAGTCCCTGTATATATGTACCACATCTTTTTCATACATTCCTCTGTCAATGAACATTTAGGTTGCTTCCATGTCTTGGCTATTACACACGGTGCTGCAATGAACACTGGGGTGCATATAACTTTTTGAGTTAAGGTTTCCTCCACATATATGCCCAGGAGTGGGATTGCTGGATCACATGGTAGCTTTATTTTTAGCATTTTAAGTAACCTTCATACTCTTCACCATGGTGGTTGTGCCAGTTTACATTCTCACCAACAATGTAGGAGGGTCCCCTCTTCACACCCTCTCTGACATTTATTGTTTGTAGATATTTTTGATGTTGGCCATTTTGACCAGTGTGAGGTGATATCTCACTGCAGTTTTGATTTTGCATTTCTCTGATAATTAATGATGTTGAGCACCCTTTACTTTGGTTTTTGGCCATCTGTATGTTTTCCTTGGATAAATGTCTATTTAGACTATATGCCTATTTTTTTTTTTATTGACTTGATTTTGTCATATAGAGGTCCAGAAACTGCTTTTATATTTTGGAGTTTAATCCCTTGCCAGTCTTGCAAATATTTTCTCCCATTCAGTGGGTTGTCTTTTCATTTTGCTTATGGCTTAAAAGATTTTAGATTTAATTAACCAGTCCATTCCAAAGGATATTGATCCTGGGTGTTCATTGGAAGGACTGATGCTAAAGCTGAAACTCCAATACTTTGGCCACCTCATGCAAAGAGTTGACTCACTGGAAAAGACTCTGATGCTGGGAAGGATTGGGGGCAGGAGGAGAAGGGGATGACAGAAAATGAGATGTCTGGATGGCATCACTGACTCGATGGACATGAGTTTGAGTGAACTCCGGGAGTTGGTGATGGACAGGGAGGCCTGTCATGCTGTGATTCATGGGGTCGCAAAGAGTTGGTCATGGCTGAGCGACTGAACTGAACTGAACTGAAGCCCTATTTGTTTATTTTTGTTTTTATTTCCATTACTCTAGGAGATGGCTTGAAAAAGATACTGCTGGAATTGATGTCAGAGTGTTCTGCCTATTTTTCTACAAGAGTTTTATAATATCTGGCCTTTTTAGGTCTTTAATTCATTTTGAACTTATTTCTGTGTATGGTGTTAGAGATGTTCTAACTTCTTTTTTTTTTAAACATCTAGCTTTCTAGTTTTCCCAGCAATGCTTATTAAAGAGACTCTTTTCTCTGTTGTATAGTCTTGCCTTCTTTGTCATAGATTAATTGACCATAGGTGAGTAGGTTCATTTCTGGGCTTTCTATTTTGTTTCATTGATCTATACTTCTATTTTCATGCCAGTACTATAATGTTTTGATGACTGCAGCCTTGTATTACAGTCTAAAATCAAGGAGTCTGATTCCTCTAGTTGCATTTTTCTGTCTCAGTATTGCTTTGGCAATTTGAGGTCTTTTGTGTTTCCATATGAATTTAAAATTCTTTTGTTCTAGTTCTGTGAAAAATGCCATTGGTAATTTGATAGGGATTGCAGTGAACCTGTAGATTACCTAGGGTCATATAGTCATTTTGACAATATTGATTCTTCCAATCCAAGAGCATAGTATATCTTTCCATCTGTTTGTGATTTTTTTATTTCTTTCATCAGTGTCTTATAATTTCCAGAGTACAGGTCTCTGGTCTCTTTGTTGTTGTTCGGTCGCTACATTGTGTCTGAATCTCTGCAACCCCATGGACTGCAGCACACCAGGCTACCCTGTCCTTTCCCATCTCCCAGAGTTTGCTCAAATTCATGTCCATTGAGTCACTGATGCCTTCCAACCATCTCATCCTCTGTCTCCCCCTTCTCCTCTTGTCCTCAGTCACACCCAGCATTAGGATCTTTTCCAGTGAGTCGACTCTTCACATCAGTTGGCCAACATATTGGAGCTTCAGCTTCAGCATCAGTCCTTCCAATGAACATTCAAGGTTGATTTCTTTTAGGATTGACTAGTTGCATCTCCTTGCTGTCCAAGGGACTCTCAAGAGTCTTCTCCAACACCACAGTTTGAAAGCATCAGTTCTTTGGCATCCAGCCTTCTTTATGATCCAACTCTCATATCTGTACATGACTACTGGAAAAACCATAGCTTTGACTAGACAGACCTTTGTCAGCAAAGCGCTATCTCTGATTTCTAATATGCTGTCTAGGTTTGTCATAGCTTTTCTTTCAAGGAGCAGATGTCTTTTAATTTCATGGCTGCAGTCACTGTTCACAGTGATTTGGAGCCCAAGAAAATAAAATCTGTCACTGTGTTCACTTTCTCCACATCTATTTGCCATGAAATGATGAGACTGGATGCCATGATCTTTGTTTTTTGAATGCTGAGTCTTAAGCCAGCTTTATTAACTCTCCTCTTTCACCTTCACCAAGAGGCTCTTTAGTTCCTCTTCGTTTTCTGGCATTAAAGTGGTATCATCTGCATATCTGAGGTTGTTGATATTTCTCCCAGCAATCTTGATTCCAGCTTGTGAGTCATCCAACCCAGCATTTAACACGATGTACTCCGCACCAACCTTGATAATATACTAAAAAGCAGAGACATTACTTTGCCAACCAAGGTCCGTCTAGTCAAGGCTATGGTTTTTCCCGTGGTCATATATGGATGTGAGAGCTGGACTGTGAAGAAAGTTGATTGCCAAAGAATTGATGCTTTTGAACTGTGGTGTTGGAGAAGACTCTTGAGAGTCCCTTGTACCTCAAGGAGATCCAACGAGTCCATTCTAAGGGAGATCGATCCTGGGTGTTCATTGGAAGGACTGATGCTAAAGCTGAAACTGCAATACTTTGGCCACCTCATGCGACGAGTTGACTCACTGGAAAAGACTCTGATGCTGGGAAATGTTGGGGGCTGGAGGAGAAGGGGACGACTGAGAATGAGATGGCCAGATGGCATCACCGACTCTGTGGACATGAGTTTGAGTGAACTCCGGGAGTTGGTGATGGACAGGGAGGCCTGGCGTGCTGTGATTCATGGGGTCGTGGAGAGTCGGACACGACTGAGCGACTGAACTGAACTGAATCTGCATGTAAGTTAAATAAGCAGGGTGACAGTATACAGCTTTGACATACTCTTTTCCCAGCTCCAGGAGTTGGTGATGGACTGGGAAGCCTGGCATGCTATAGTCCATGGGGTGGCAAAGAGTCAGACACAACTGAGAGACTGACCTGAACTTTCCCAGTTTTGAACCAGTCCATTGTTCTATGTCTGGTTCTAACTGTTCCTTCTTGACTTGCATTCAGGTTTCTTAGGAAACAGGTGAGGTGGTCTGGTATTCCCATCTCTTTAAGAATTTTCCAGTTTGTTATGATCCACACAGTCAAAAGCTTTAATGTAGTCAATGAAGCACAAGTAGATGTTTTTGGAATTGCCTTGCTTTTTCCATGATCCAGCGGATGTTGGTAATTTGATCTCTAGTTCCTCTCTCTACTCTAAATCCAGTTTGTACATCTGGAAGTTCTCAGTTCACATACTGTTGAAGCCTAGCTTGAAGGATTTTGAACATAATTCTGCTAACATGTGAAATGTGAATTCTGTGGTAATTTGAACATTCTTTGGCATTGTCTTTCTTTGAGATTGGAATGAAAACTGAGTCTTTCCAGTCCTGTGGCCACTGCTGAGTTCTCCAAATTTGCTGACATGTTGAGTGCAGCACTTTCACAGCATCATCTTTTAGGATTTGGAATAGCTCAGCTGGAATGCCACCACCTCCACTAGCTTTGTTCATAGCAATCCTTCCTAAGGCCCACTTGACTTCACACTTCAGGATGCCTGGCTCTGAGTGAGTGACCACACCATCTTGGTTATCTAGGTCATTAAGATCTTTTTTGTACAGTTCTTCTGTGTTTTCTTGCCACCTCTTCTTAATCTCTTCTACTCCTGTTAGGTCCTTGCCATTTCTGTCCTTATTGTGCCCATCTTTGTCTGAAATGTTCCCTTGGTATCTCTAATTTTCTTGAAGTGATCTCTAGTCTTTCCCATTCTGTTATTTTCCTCTATTTCTTTGCATTGTTCACTTAAGGCTTTCTTATCTCTCCTTGCTCTGGAGCTCTGCATTCAGTTAGGTTTATCTTTCCCTTTCTCCTTTGTACTTCTCTTTTCTCAGCTATTTGGAAGGCCTCCTCAGACAACCATTTTGCCTTCTTGCATTTGCTTTTCTTGGGAATCATTTTGGTCACCACCTCCTGTACAATGTTACAGACTTCCATCAATGTTTCTTCAGGTACGTTACCAGATTTAGTCCCTTGAATCTATTTGGCACCCCACTGTATAATCATAAGGGATTTGATTTTTATATATTTTTTATATTTTTATGTATTTTATATATATTTTCTATGTAATCATAAAGAATTTGCCTTCTTAGGTAGGTTTATTCTTAGGTATTTTATACTTTTAATGCCACAGTAAACTAGATTCTTTCCTTAATTTCTCTTTCTTACCTTTGGTTGTTAGTGAATAGAAATCCAACTGATAACTGTGTGCAAATTTTGTATCCTGCAACTTTACCAAATTCACTGATGACCTGTAATTTTGTGGTAGCATCTTTAGGATTTTCTGTGTATCATATCATGTCATCTGCAAACAGCGACAGTTTTGCTTCTTCTTTTCCAATTTGGATTACTTTCCTTTTTCTTCTCTGATTACTGTGTCTAGGACTACCAAAACTATGTTGAATAAAAGTAGCAAGAGTGGACAGCTTGTCTCTTTCCTCATCTTAGAGGAAACACTTTCAGCTTTTCATCATTGAGAAATATGGTTTGTCACATAAGGCCTTTGTTATGTTGAGAGGTAGTTTTCCTTTATGCTCACTTTCTAGAGAGTGTTTGTCATAAATAGGTGTTGAATTTTATCAAAAGCTTTTTCTGCATCTATTCAGATGATCATTTGATTTTTATTCTTTAATTTGTGATGTGGTGTATCACACTGATTGGAGATATAGGAAACTCCTTGCATCCCTGAGAGAAATCCCACTTGATCATGGTGGTGTTAGTTAGTCAATAAGTCGTGTTGGACTCTTTGTGACCCCAGGGACTGTAGCCCACCAGGCTCCTCTGTCCATGGGATTTCCCAGGCAAGAATACAGGAGTGGGTTGCCATCTTCTTCCCCAGGGTATCTTCCCAACCCAGGGATTGAATCCATGTCTCTTGCATCTCCTGCAATGGCAGGTGGATTCTTTACCATTGAGTTACCTGGGAAGCCCATTATAAGAGTTAAGCAACCACTAATCTGAAAACAGATGTCCATAAAGGTGGACTAAATTTCTTATACTGGTAGTTTTGGTATACTGTTCTTTTGTATATAATATGAAATACCAAGTAAGACAGAAGGCGTGTCGTACCAAACACTTTGAAAATTTGGAACATTCACGAGTCTCATCAAACACACACCTAGGATTCTGAAAGCATGAGGAGGTCTGACGTGCCCTCTGATTCTAGTCATATGTTTACTGGAGAAGACAGAAATGGGAAAAGATTTCAGAGGTCAGAGATATTTTGCCTTTATTTGGGGCAGGGTGAGGGGAAATCATCTGACACCATTTAGCATGGATACCCTGGAGATTAAAAAATAATAAATCTTTAGAAATTACCCTTGGTTATGGATCCAACCTTTCCATATTTTTTAGGGGAAATCTCACTAAAATACACCAGAGAACAATGTGTGTGAGCATAAGAATGTACAATGTGTTTATGTATTTGGTGCTAAGGAAAGAGGGTTTTAAACATACTTGACCTGAGAAGATGATTTAAAATGCATATTCCTGAACACCATCCAAAGCATGTGGAGTAAAACCATAATACTGTAGCTTAATGTGCTTCTCAGGTGATTCTGATGATAAGTGAGAATTGTCTTCTAGTCTCTATTTTATTGATATCCTCTATTATTCTAATAATTGTTCCTTTGTATGTTATCTTTTTTCCCTGCTTGGTCTTCAATTAGTGTTCTTTTTTCAGTGTTCCACTCTTCACAGGATTAGCAGTGGATTTCTATATTGTGCAAGACTCAGTGTGGTTCTTCAGTCTGAAGTTTCATGGCTGTTCTTAGTTCTGGAAAGTTCATAGCCATTTTCACTTAAAATATTGCCCCTATCCCATTTTCTCCTTCTGAAATTCCCATTAGTCCTAAATCGAAACTTCAGATTTAGTCATTCATTTTTCCCAGCCTCTCTTTTGGGTTTTATAACTTTTTAACTGTCCCAATCTGATTTTAAATTGGCCATTATATTTTATTCACAGCTTTTCATTTTGAATTGTTCTATTTGGTTGTTGTTCACATCTGCCTGTTCTTTTTAAATTCCCTGGTTTTTTTTATGAGGGTTTTTTATTTCTCCTTTTATCTCTTCAATGATTATAAATATACTTAATTTATAGATAGCTTTAGATCATTACATCTCAGGCTCTTGTGCTTATTCCTCCCACATGTATCTTTCCTGTGGTGAACCACTTCCTTGGTTAGACTGTACTTAATTGTGAGCATATTTCAGCCAGGTTGTATTTCCTTATGGAATCCCTGTGTGCACTATACTATTTGGTAGTAACTATTCAGAGAAGTTTTACATTTGATTCTTCTGAGAATTCCAGGAGTTTCACTGGTATGAAATATTTCCCATATCTACACAAATATCCCCATTTGGGATTCCTATGTTATGGAAATAGTCTAAAACATGGATTCTAGCTCTGTGCATAACTTAGATCTTTAAATTGCCATTTATCATGGGGAAATTTTTCCCATCCAGACATCTAATCAGTGAGAGCTTTGCTGGTTGCTTATGTCATAAGTGAGTGAAGCATCATAGTCACCTTCTGTAGTGAGGCCAGTTCTTTCTCAGTCCTAGCTTTATGCATAAATTTCACAGTTCTACCTCCTCACCTTTCACAGGCCCAAGGGAAAGTTATTCTAGTCGTGTGTTTAAAAACCACAACCCCTAACTGTTGGGTCAATGCAGACATCCTTCTGTGTACTACAGGATGTCTAGTTGGAACTAGAAACCTGCATTAGTCAGGTCTGAAGACTACCAGCAAGTGCAGTAGAGAATATGTGACCTTTGATACTGGAACCAGAGTTTGAACTGTTTATTATTTATTCTTGAGTAAGCTCTGCTAAGTCACACATTCGCTCTAAGCTTTTATTTTTCTCATAAGAAAATAGTGATAATATTATTACTGAATTTTCCTTATATGTTCTTCCTTATTGCTCTAAATTCCTTCCTTTATAAATTCAAGCCATTTTCTCCATCCTCCGTTCCTACAAGAGTTGAAGCAGATTGAAAGTTTCTTTAGAGGCAAGAACCATAGACTATTCAATATTTTCTCTTACAAAACAAATAATGAAATAGTAGTTGATTGAGTGACCTTATTAATTTCCTTTTATTAAGGTACTTTTTTTCTGTATCAGCTGACTGAGAAAAACTGATTAAAAAAAGAGACACACCTGATGTTGGAAGAAATGATGCATTTCATTTCTCAAATTTGCAAGAGTGAAGTGAGGGGTGGACTTACATCTCTGCAGAGTTTCACTCCTTAGATTTTTCCTCCCCCTCTCTCTAGAGTGTGTGTGAGTGAAAATGTATATTGGTTTAGAGGTTCTGCTTGGATAAATGTTTCAGAGCCAATAAATCTGTCGCAGTAGCTCTCAGGCTGAGCCAAGGTGAACAATCGCACAGTAATTTCTCCAGAGCCTCAGGGTACCAGACAGCACAAGCAGGGAGGTCACCAGATGCCGCCTACCCTTATGCCCAGAAGCAGAGATGTCACCCCACAGGAACAGGAGCTTTCCCCAAATGCTGCATCTACCGTGTGGTAAAATTCCTTGTCAAACAGCAGAGCAATCAAATGTAAAACACAGAGGAAAACACAGAAGCACATAAAAATAACTGGTTCTCACAGGGATTCTGGTGATTGGTAGACTCCAGGTGAAAATAAGTGTTCATTATGCAAGGCAATGTGGTGGTGGTGCTCAAAAAATTTTAGTGTATACCTCCTTTGTTTCAGCTGCATATGCCATAGACACCCACTCACACAAAAGTACTAGGTTGTCCATGATGGTTTAATTTTTTGCAGTTTATTTCTAGTAATGAAAAATCTGGAAGAGAATAAAAATTCTCATAAGATAGGAGTTGATAAGCTACATCATACAATGGAGTGTTCTGTAAGTACTCAAATTATACAGATCTCTACATACACAAATGGAAGGTTTCTGAGACATACTCTTCATAGTGACTGGGAGCATGAACTTTGGAGCCAGTCTGCCTGAGCTCAAACGCCTGTGTGACACTGAGCAATTAGCTTCCCAACTGTGTGCCTCAGTTTGTTCACACATAAAGTGAGGGGAACAGTAATACGGAAGCAGTAGAGCCATTGTGAGCATCAAAATGAACTCCTAGGAAAAATGCTTATAACAGTCTTGGATTCACATAATAATACTAAACTACTAATTATGTGAGCTATTACGTTATATATGAGCTATTATGAGTAGTAGTGGTAGTAACTAAAAATAATAAGCTAATGCTAATTGCTTATGTCTGGGCTTATACTTGTGGGGCTTGAAGTGAAAGAGTAGCGCTTCCCATTTTCATTTTAGACCATTTGGATTAGTTACAGTGAAATAATACTTATATTAAAAAGTAATTAAAAGTATTCAGAAGTATATTGGATAAGAAGACTGCTGTTTTGAAAGTCTGATACGTAACAAACAGGGACTTAACCAAAATAACAATTACTGAGGGCTGTATTTTTAAAACATTAGAAACTGATTAATGTAAGCAATCCCTTACAGTGAATCCCTTGTGACTGCATTGCATTTCACACTTAGCAAAATGTTTTCACGTTCATGAGTTAATTCAATCCAACTAACTGGATTATTAATGAATTCACTTAACCCTTATAAAGTGAATGTTCATATTTATTATTCTAAATAATGGAAGAGAGAGAGGAAGTGAGACAGTTGGCTGTTGGTTGTTTGGGTTTTGTTGTCATTTTTGTTGTTTCCCTGCTGGACAGGCTACGAGATTGAAGCTTAGAGTATTAAGGGCTTGCTTAAACTCAGACAACTTCTGAGTAATAGGAATGGAGAAAATCCAGGTTTCCCAAGGCAAAGCTCTTTCTGCTGCTGCTGCTGCTGCTGCTAAGTCACTTCAGTCATGTCCGACTCTGTGTGACCCCATAGACGGAAGCCCACCAGGCTCCCCCGTCCCTGGGATTCTCCAGGCAAGAACACTGGAGTGGGTTGCCATTTCCTTCTCCAATGTGTGAAAGTGGAACGTGAAAAGTGAAAGTGAAGTCGTTCAGTCGTGTCCGACCCTTAGCGACCCCACGGACTGCAGCCTACCAGGCTCCTCCATCCATGGGATTTTCTAGGCAATAGTACTGGAGTGGCTTGCCATTGCCTTCTCCGAAGCTCTTTCTACCAAACCATAATTACCCTGTAAACATGCTGCTGCTGCTGCTGCTGCTGCTGAGTCGCTTCAGTCATGTCTGACTCTGTGCGACCCCATAGATGGCAGCCCACCAGGCTCCCCCGTCCCTGGGATTCTCCAGGCAAGAACACTGGAGTGGGTTTCCATTTCCTTCTCCAATGCATGAAAGTGAAAAGTGAAAGTGAAATAGCTCAGTCGTGTCCGACTCTTAGCAACCCCATGGACTGCAGCCTACCAGGCTCCTCCGCCCATGGGATTTTCCAGGCGAGAGTACTGGAGTGGGTTACCATTGCCTTCTCAGGTAAACATGCTAGATTACAATTCTACCTTATACACAGAAACTATCAAGTATTTAGTTTGGTAAGAAGGTGGGATTTTAGTGGATCAGCAGGAGAAAACATCTAAAAAGTCAGTTCTCCAAGTTCATAAACAAAGCTTATGACTGCCCAGGAAATTATGACCTGTGTGAATGGCAACTGACAATAGAACTTATAGTTGGCTCCTGTCCAAAGCACCCTCAGGTGGGATAATGCTAATCAGACATGACCCCAGGGTGAGATGATAAACAGATGAAATTGGCAGAACCAAGAGTGTAATTAAAGATAGTTGCTTTGGGATGTGGCTGAGGTCACTAAAACAATGAAAAAAAAAGTAAGCCAAATAGCAAGATAACTATAAGCACCTTTGGCAAGTTGCTTTTCTCCCTGGTTTCTTACCTCTAAAAGTGAAGAGGTTGGACTAGCTGACCTCTAAGATGCCTTTCACCCATCTATTCATCCATTCAACAAATAGGCATTGAGTGATTTTTTTTGTTTGTAGATCCAGGTACTAATGATACAAGTTGAATGAGACTGATGAGGTCACTTTTCTCAAGGAGTGGTGGGGGCTGGACAAGAAAGAAAAATATCAGACAGTGATATGTTACCCAAAGAATTAAAAATAGGCTGGTGGTAAAGAAAGTGAATGAATGAGTAGTCTAGGTGGGTCCCCTATGAAGGATTCTCTGAGGAGGCAAATTTTTACATGAGATTATTGAATCTGCCCTGTAAGAATGATAGAAGCTCCTAGGCAGAAGAAGAGCTGGTTCAAAGACTCGAAGAGACACATGTTCTCCAATGTTCATTGCAGCACTGTTTATAATAGCCAGGACATGGAAGCAACCTAGATGTCCATCTGCAGACGAATGGATAAGAAAGCTGTGGTACATATACACAATGGAGTATTACTCAGCCATTAAAAAGAATATATTTGAATCAGTTCTAATGAGGTGGATGAAACTGGTGCCCATTATACAGAGTGAAGTAAGCCAGAAACATAAACACCAATACAGTAATACTAACGCATATATATGGAATTTAGAAAGATGATAACGATAACTCTGTATCAGTTCAGTTCAGTTCAGTCACTCAGTAGTGTCCGACTCTCTGCGACCACATGAATCACAGCACGCCAGGCCTCCCTGTCCATCACCAACTCCCGGAGTTCACTCAAACTCATGTCCACAGAGTTAGTAATGCCATCCAGCCATCTCATTCTCTGTCGTCCCCTTCTCCTCCCGCCCCCAACCTTTCCTAGCATCAGAGTCTTTTCCAGTGAGTCAACTTGTCACATAAGGTGGCCAAAGTATTGCAGTTTCAGCTTTAGCATCAGTCCTTCCAATGAACACCCAGGATCAATCTCCTTTAGAATGGACTGGTTGGATTTCCCTGCAGTACAAGGGACTCTCAAGAGTCTTCTCCAACACCACAGTTCAAAAGCATCAATTCTTTGGCGATCAGTTTTCTTCACAGTCCAGCTCTCACATCCATACATGACCACGGGAAAAGCCATTGCCTTGACTAGATGGACCTTTGTTGGCAAAGTAATGTCTCTGCTTTTTAATATACTATCAAGGTTGGTCATAACTTTCCTTCCAAGGAGTAAGCATCTTTTAATTTCATGGCTACAATCAGCATCTGCAGTGATTTTGGAGCCCCCCAAAATAAAGTCTGACACTGTTTCCACTGTTTCCCCATCTATTTCCCATGAAGTGATGGGACCAGATGCCATGATCTTAGTTTTCTGAATGTTGAGCTTCAAGCCAACCTTTTCACTCTCCTCTTTCACTTTCATCAAGAGGCTTTTGAGTTCCTCTTCACTTTCTGCCATAAGGGTAGTGTCATCTGCATATCTGAGGTTATTGATATTTCTCCCAGCAATCTTGATTCCAGCTTGTGCTTCTTCCAGCCCAGCGTTCCTCATGATGTACTCTGCATATAAGTTAAATAAGCAAGGTGACAATATACAGCCTTGACATACTCTTCCTATTTGGAACCAGTCTGTTGTCCATGTCCAGTTCTGACTGTTGCTTCCTGACCTGCATACAGGTTTCCCAAGAGGCAGGTCAGGTGGTCTGGTATTCCCATCTCTTTCAGAATGTTCCACAGTTTATTGTGATCCACACATACGAGACAGCAAAAGAGGCACAGATGTATAGAACAATCTTTTGGACTCTGTGGGAGAGGGCGAGGGTGGGATGATTTGGGAGAATGGCATTGAAACATGTATATAATCATATGTGAAACAAATCGCCAGTCCAGGTTCAATGCATGATACAGGATGCTTGGGGCTGGTACACTAGGATGAACCAGAGGGATGGGATGGGGAGGGAGGTGGGAGGGGGGTTCAAGACGGGGAACACATGTACACCTGGGGCAGATTCATGTCAATATATGGCAAAACCAATACAATAATGTAAAGTAATTAGCCTCCAATTAAAATAAATAAATTTAAAAATAAAAAAAGAAAAATACAAATGAATATTGTTAGTCTATATAAGCAGGCTATAATATATGTGACTATGATATATTCAAAACATTTAATATATATAATAGAGTATATGAATATTAAAAAAAAAGACTCTAAGGAAGGAATGAGCTCCTTGTTGTAAGGAACCAAATGAAGGATTGATAGACAAGTGAGAACATGTATGGTTCTATAAATCATAAAGACTTTTGGAAAATTTCAAGCAGAAGCATGGTCTGATTTATGCCTCTAAAAGTTTGCCAGGATTGCTATGTACAAGCCTGGAAGCAGGTATCCCAGGTAAGAAGCTACTGCAGTAGTCTAGAAGAAATACTATGATCTATTTAAGGTAAGAGTCAAGAAAATGCAGAAAATTGGACAGATTTAAGACATTTATGGGAATGGAATCAATAGTATTTATAGATAAGTGGCTTTTGTGGGTTAAGTGAAAGAAGAATTTCAAGGGTAATTATCAGATGTGGAGCTTGAGCAAGTGGCTGGATGTTGGTGCCATTTTCCAAAATTGGAAGAAAGAAATAGATATATAAAGGTTAGTTAGGATGTGTACAGATAGCAGTAACTCTGGAGTTTAATAGTGGTCATGCTAAGCACTGGATGTCTATTGAACATCTGTATAAAAATGTGAGAGTAGGCAACTAGAGTCAGGAGTCATGAAAATACAATATGTTGTTGTTTAATTGTGTGTGACTTTTGCCACCCCATGGACTGTAGCCTGCTAGGCTCCTCTGTCCATGGGATTTTCCAGGCAAGCATCCTGAAGTGGGCTGCCATTTCCTTCTCCAGGGGATCTTCCCAACCCAGAGATTGAACCCGAGTCTCCTGCATTGGCAGGATGATGCTTTACCATTGAGCCACCAGGGAAGTCTGGAGATACAACAGAGTTGAAGATAAATGTTTGGGAGTCATTCATGGGGTCGCAAAGAGTCAGACATGACTGAGCGACTGAACTGAACTGAGTGTAAAAATATGAACTAGATGGAATCACCTAAAGAGACCTGATAGACAGTAGAGATGGGGTGAGTAAACAGGATCCTGGAGTACTCTTGACCTTGAGGAGGTCGACCTAATAAAGGAGGAGGGGAAAGAGTGGCTAGTATGATAGGAGACAGAAACAAAACCAGGAAAATGTGGTATCCAGGGAAACTTTAAGAAGCAAAAAGCAATCCAGTGTATTAAATGCTGCTAGGAGGTCTAGTTATAACACCAGAAAATCAAGTATTTGATTCCACATGAAGGAAATCATGTTTAAGGGTCCAGCTATGTCTATCACTACTGTGTTTCTAGATCTTGAGGACTGGGGGAGGAATTCCTGGCAAATGTATTATTGAGAGGTCTACAGCATTGAATTGAAAGTCCTATCCAGGACAGCCTAGTGTGACTGTTCCAATATGTAGAAAATCTCAATCATCAAGAGGATAAATAAACATGTGGTTTCAGCAGGATCACTGAAAAAGGAGACGAATGTACATCAAGATAAATGTAATTAATATACATAATGATCTTAATGAGTAGAATGGATCTACATGAAGTAATTACATGTTATACAGAAGTAAGGATTATATATAAGTTGGCATCAATCCAGAAGTCAAGTTTATAATAGCTATCATTTAACTATTAGATTTTTTACCTCAACAGTTGATGTTTCGGCATGTGGCAGAAACTGAAGAATGATTCTTCTATTGGTTAGACTGCCTTCCTGTAGGAAAATAATTTATAAAACTGACTACGGGTAGAAAAAGAATTCTGAGGACATAGGTCAGCAAGAACCAAACAGCTCTACCTTAAGATGAGTGAGAATTTAGTAGTGGGGAAGAATTTGATAAACAATATAGTGTGGAGACAGAGTTGAAGTTGCAGAGAGAGCAGGAGACGATTTAGGAACCACATATCTCACACTGAATTTTTAGTTGTTTGTGCTGCCATAATAGAAATTGTCTCAGTCTTCTCAAGACTTCGATTTTACATAAATACATTACATGCTTAGAGAAAATCTGTAGGTCCTGACATTTAGAAATCTCTCAATTAAAAAGCCAACTCATCACCCAGTTATTCTACAGTGCACTTTTCGGTCAACAAAACAAGTCTAAGCACACGGGGCATCCAGAATTTATTTTAACTTAACCTTAAAAAAATAAGTACAGAAAACCAATTATTGCTTGACAGTTGAATAAAAACTGATGTAAAAGACAGAAACATCAAAACAGAAGCAAGGAAGAAAGAAAACTCAAAAGAGACAGAACATTAAAAAGAAGAAAACTTTAATAGAATTATATTTAATGACCTCGGAAAGAGAAGATAAGCTATTGTTAAAACAAGGTCAGGATACTATTGAAGGAGGAAGCAGAACAGGCTCCATTTTGAAAGCAGGACTCTATCTTGGGCCGGACTGTGGACTTTGAGCTGTATGCCCAGTATCTATGGAAATGACACACCAACTGGAAAACCAGCCCCCCGGATGGAAGAGCCCCTGGACTCGTACCTAGACTCTCCATCACCTAAAAGAATACCCTAATTATCTGTGTAACCAAATAGAATCATAAATTCTATTATGCTTATTGGGGTATGACCACAGGCCTATCGATGATTGTTCACTGTTAACTACCTAGGCTTAAGGCATATGAATCACGGGTTTAAGGCATACGAATCAAGTGTTAATTTTGATTGTATCTCTCTTTTCCTTTGTTCAGACTAGTTTCAGAGAATTTAGGGAAGTGGGTTTGAGCACATACACTTAGGGTATACAAGGTTTTCACAAAAACTGATCGGGATCCTTGGCTACAACACTATGAAGAAAAAGGAATAGGCAGACACTTTTATTAGCATAATGAAGTGTTTTAAAAATATAAATTTTTAATTTAAATTAAAAATTACATGGATAAAAATACATTTATATGTTTATATATATATGGAAAATAAGAAAATATCTCAAAATCTTTGAAAAATAGAAGAGAAAACAAGGTTAAACTAGAAGGTTTAAATCAAGAGGACCAACATCCTACTGTAAGGATCCAGAAGAGAAAAATGTAAAAAGGAATATTACAAGAACATTTTTTGGACCTGCGGAAAAGTCCTATTGAGCACCCAGCACAAAAAATGAGAAAATACCCACCAAGTTATAAATTTTAGAGTATCAGGAAGATAGTAATAAGTTTCAAGAAAGGGAAAAAAACAGGTCACAGATAAACCTAGAATAAGAGGGCAGTGAACACCATATCCAGTGCTATCAAACTAGAATACAAACATTTTGACATTTAAGATCTAAAAAGTGTTTCTCTCCCATGTACCTTTTCTCAAGAAGTCTTCTAAAGGTCTTGTTGCTATTAAGCAGCTAAGTTGTATCCAACTCTTTGCAACCTCATGGACTGTAGCATGCAAGGCTCCTCTGTTCTCCACTATGTCCAGGAGTTTGCTCAAATTCAAGTCCATCAAATTGGTGATGCTATCTAGCCATCTCATCCTCTGCCACCCCCATTCTTTCAATCTTCCAGCATCAAGGTCTTTTCCATTGGGTGGCCAAAGTATTGGGGAGCTTCATCAACTTTCCTTCCAGTGAGTATTCTGGGTTGATTTCCTTTAGGGTTGACTGATTTGATTTCCTTCAGTTCAGTTCAGTTCATTTCAGTCGCTCAGTCATGTCCGACTCTCTGCGACCCCATGAGTCACAGCACGCCAGGCCTCCCTGTCCATCACCAACTCCCGGAGTTCACTCAAACTCATGTCCGCAGAGTTGGTGATGCCATCCAGCCATCTCATTCTCTGTCGTCCCCTTCTCCTCCTGCCCCCAAGCTTTCCTACCATCAGAGTCTTTTCCAGTGAGTCAACTCGTCGCATGAGGTGGCCAAAGGATTGCAGTTTCAGCTTTAACATCAGTCCTTCCAATGAACACCCAGGATTGATCTCCTTTAGAATGGACTGGTTGGATCTCCTTGCAGTCCAAGGGACTCTCAAGAGTCTTCTCCAACACCACAGTTCAAAAGCATCAATTCTTCAGTGATCAGCTTTCTTCACAGTCCAAATCTCACATCCATACATGACCACGGGAAAAACCATAGCCTTGACTAGATTGATTTCCTTACTTCCCACTAAAGCAATAAGATACACCAAGAAAGAAGAAATGATATCCAGAAAACAAAGAATCAATACAGAAAGGAGATATAGGAAATTCCCCAGAAAATAGTAAAAATAAACCCTACTATGACAGCAGAGACAGCCGTAGTAAGTAAGCAATCCAGATGCATATGAGAGGACAGGGACATACAGGAGAAAGAGCTCTATTAAAAAAAACATTTACCAACTACTTATCTGGTTGGTTCGCTTGTATAGAAGTTTGTTCAAAGGCTATATTGCTTGAGTTGGGAATGTGGATGCAGAAGCCAGACTGGCTAGGTTCAAATCCTTCCTCTACCACTGTGATCAGACAGACAGCTTCTCTGTGCTTCATGTATTCTATCTATAAAATTGGGTCATAATGTACTTACCTCATAGTTATTTCAAGATGGAAGAAAATATTTTGTTTTTTTTTTAATTTTTTATTGGAGGCTAATCATTTTACAATATTATATTGGTTGGTTTTGCCATACATTGACATGAATCCTCCCCGGGTGTATTTGAGTTCCCCCTCCTGAACCTCCCTCCCATCTCCCTTCTCCCTTTATCCTCCCTCTAGGTCATCCCCGCACACCAGCCCCGAGCACCCTGTAACATGCATCGACCGTGAACTGGCGATTCGTTTCACATATGATAATATACATGTTTCAATGCCATTCTCCCAAACCATCCCACCCTCAACCTCTCCCACAGAGTCCCAAAGACTGTTCTATATATCTGTGTCTCTTTTGCTGTCTCATATACAGGGTTATCATTTGCATCTTTCTAAATTCCATATATATGTGTTAGTATACTGTATTGGTGTTTTTCTTTCTGGCTTACTTCACTCTGTATAATAGGCTCCAGTTTCATCCACCTCATTAGAACTGATTCAAATGCATTCTTTTTAATGGCTGAGTAATACTCCATTGTGTATATGTACCAAAGCTTTCTTATCCATTCGTCTGCAGATGGACATCTAGGTTGCTTCCATGCCCTGGCTATTATAAACAGTGCTACAGTGAACATTGGAGTACATGTGTCTCTTTCAATTCTGGTTTCCTCGGTGTGTATGCCAGGAGTGTGATTCCTGGATCATATGGCAGTTCTATTTCCAGTTTTTTGAGGAATCTCCACACTGTTCTCCATAGTGGTTGTACTAGTTTGCATTCCCACCAACAGTGTAAGAGGGTTCCCTTCTCTCCACACCCTCTCCAGCATTTATTGCATGTAGACTTTTGGATAGCAGCCATTCTGACTGGTGTGAAATGGTATCTCATTGTGGTTTTGATTTGCATTTCTCTGATTATGAGGGATGTTGAGCATTTTTTCATGTGTTTTTTAGCTATCTTTATGTCTTCTTTGGAGAAATGTCTGTTTAGTTCTTTGGCCCATTTTTTGATTGGGTCACTTATTTTTCTGGAATTGAGGTGCAGGAACTGCTTGTATATTTTGGAGATTAATCCTTTATCAGTTGATTCATTTGCTATTATTTTCTCCCATTCTGAAGGCTGTCTTTTCACCTTATTTATAGTTTCCTTTGCTTTGCAGAAGCTTTTGATTTTAATTAGGTCCTATTTGTTTATTTTTGCTTTTATTTCCAATATTCTGGGAGGTGGGTCTTGGAGGATCCTGCTGTGATTTATGTCAGAGAGTGTTTTGCCTGTGTTCTCCTCTAGGAGTTTTATAGTTTCTGGTCTTACATTTAGCTCTCTAATCCATTTTGAGTTTATTTTGGTGTATGGTGTTAGGAAGTGTTCTAGTTTCATTCTTTTACAAGTGGCTGACCAGTTTCCCCAGCACCAATTGTTAAAGAGACTGTCCTTTCTCCATTTTATATTCTTGCCTCCTTTGTCAAAGATAAGGTGTCCATAGGTGCCTGGATTTATCTCTGGGCTTTCTATTTTGTTCCATTGATCTATATTTCTGTCTTTATGCCAGTAGCATACTGTCTTCATGACTGTGGCTTTGTAATAGAGCCTGAAGTCCGGCAGGTTAATTTCCCCAGTTCCATTCTTCTTCCTCAAGATTGCTTTGGCTATTTGAGGTTTTTTGTATTTCCATACAAATTGTGAGATTATTTGTTCTAGCTCTGTGAAAAATATCGTTGGTAGCTTGATGGGGATTGCATTGAGTGTATAAATTACTTTGGGTAGTATACTCATTTTTACAATATTTATTCTTCCAATCCACGAACACGGTATATTTCTCCATCTATTAGTGTCCTCTTTGACTACTTTCACTAGTGTTTTATAGTTTTCTATGTACAAGTCTTTTGTTTCCTTAGGTAGATATATTCCTAAGTATTTAATTATTTTCATTGCAACAGTGAATGGAATAGTTTCCTTAATTTCTCTTTCTATTTTCTCATTATTAGTGTATAGGAATGCTAGGGATTTCTGTGTGTTGATTTTATATCCTGCAACTTTACTGTAATCATTGATTAGCTCTAGTAGTTTTCTGGTAGAGTCTTTAGGGTTTTCTGTGTAGAGGATCATGTCATCAGCGAACAGTGAAAGTTTTACTTCTTCTTTTCCAATTTGTATTCCTTTTATGTCTTTTTCTGCTCTGATTGCTGTAGCCAAAACTTCCAGAACTATGTTGAATAGGAATGGTGATAGTGGGCACCCTTGTCTTGTTCCTGACTTTAGGGGAAATGCTTTCAGTTTTTCACCATTGAAGATAATGTTTGCTGTGGGTTTGTCATATATAGCTTTTATTATGTTGAGGTATGTCCCTTCTATTCCCACTTTCTGGAGGGTTTTTATCATAAATGGATGTTGAATTTTGTCAAAGGCTTTCTCTGCATCTATTGAGATAATCATATGATTTTTATTTTTCAGCTTGTTAATGTGGTATATTATGTTGATTGATTTGCGGATATTGAAGAATCCTTGCATTCCTGGGATAAAGCCCACTTGGTCATGATGTATGATCTTCTTAATGTGTTGTTGGATTCTGATTGCTAGAATTTTGTTAAGGATTTTTGCATCTATGTTCATCAGTGATATTGGCCTGTAGTTTTCTTTTTTTGTGGGGTCTTTACCAGGTTTTGGGATTAGGGTGATGGTGGCCTCATAGAATGAGTTTGGAAGTGTCCCTTCCTCAGCAATTTTCTGGAAGAGTTTGAGTAGAATAGGTGTTAGCTCTTCTCTAAATTTTTGGTAGAATTCAACTGTGAAGCCGTCTTGACCTGGGCTTTTGTTTGCTGGAAGATTTCTGATTACAGCCTCTAGTTCCGTGCTTGTGATGGGTCTAGTCAGATTTTCTATTTCTTCTTGGTTCAGTTTTGGAAAGTTGTACTTTTCTAGGAATTTGTCCATTTCTTCCAGGTTATTCATTTTATTGCCATATAATTGCTGATAGTATTCTCTAATAATCCTTTGTATGTCTGTGTTGTCGGTTGTGATCTCTCCGTTTTCATTTCTAATTTTATTGATTTGGTTCTTCTCCCTTTGTTTCTTGATGAGTCTGGCTAGTGGTTTGTCAATTTTATTTACTTTCTCAAAGAACCAGCCTTTGGCTTTCTTGATTTTGGCTATGGGCTCTTTTGTTTCTTTTGCATTTATCTCTGCCCTAATTTTTACGATTTCTTTCCTTCTACTAACCCTGGGGTTCTTCATTTCTTCCTTTTCTAGTTGCTTTAGATGTAGAGTTAGGTTATTTAGTTGACTTTTTTTCTTGTTTCTTGAGGTGTGCTTGTATTGCTATGAACTTCCCCCTTAGCACTGCTTTTACAGTGTTCCAGAGGTTTCAGGTTGTTGTGTTTTCATTTTCATTTACTTCTATGCATATTTTGATTTCTCTTTTGATTTCTTCTATGATTTGTTCATTATTCAGCAGCATGTTGTTCAGCCTCCATATGTTGGCATTTTTAATGGTTTTTCTCCCATAATTGAGATCTAATCTTACTGTACTGTGGTCAGAAAAGATGCTTGGAATGTTTTCAATTTTTTTGAATTTACTAAGGCTAGATTTATGGCCCAGGATGTGATCTATCCTGGAAAAGGTTCCGTGTGCGCTTGAGAAAAAGGTGAAATTCATTGTTTTGGGGTGAAATGTCCTATAGATATCTATTAGGACTAACTGGTCTATTGTATCATTTAAAGTTTGTGTTTCCTTGTTAATTTTCTGTTTAGTTGATCTATCCATAGATGTAAGTGGGGTATTAAAATCTCCCACTATTATTGCATTGTTGTTAATTTCCCCTTTCATACTTGTTAGTAATTGTCTTACATATTGCGGTGCTCCTATGTTGGGTGCATAAATATTTATAATTGTTATATCTTCTTCTTGGATTGATCCTTTGATCATTATGTAGTTTCCTTTTCACAGTCTTTGTTTTAAAGTCTATTTTATCTGATATGAGTATTGCTACTCCTGCTTTCTTTTGGTCTCTATTTGCATGGAATATCTTTTTCCAGCCCTTCACTTTCAGTCTGTATGTGTCCCTCCTTTTGAAGTGGGTCTCTTGTAAACAACATATATGAGGGTCTTGTTTTTGTATCCATTCAGCCAGACTTTGTCTTTTGGTTGGGGCATTCAACCCATTTACGTTTAAGGTAATTATTGATAAGTACGATCCCGTAGCCATTTTCTTTATTGCTTTGGGTTCGAGTTTATACACCCTTTCTGTGTTTCCTGTCTAGAGAAGATCCTTTAGCATTTGTTGGAGAGTTGGTTTGGTGATGCTGAATTCTCTCAGCTTTTGCTTGTCTGCAAAGCTTTTGATTTCTCCTTCATATTTGAATGAGATCCTTGCTGGGTAGAGTAATCTGGGCTGTAGGTTATTTTCTTTCATCACTTTAAGTATGTCTTGCCATTCCCTCCTGGCCTGAAGAGTTTCTGTTGAAAGATCAGCTGTTATCCTTGTGGGAATCCCCTTGTGTATTATTTGCTGCTTTTCCCTTGCTGCTTTTAATATTTGTTCTTTGTGTTTGATCTTTGTTAATTTGATTAATATGTGTCTTGGAGTATTTCGCCTTGGGTTTATCCTGTTGGGGACTCTCTGGGTTTCTGGGACTTGGGTGATTATTTCTTTCCCCATTTTAGGGAAGTTTTCAACTATTATCTCCTCAAGTATTCTCTCATGGTCTTTCTTTTTGTCTTCTTCTTCTGGGACTCCTATGATTCGAATGTTGGAGCGTTTAACATTGTCCCAGAGGTCTCTAATATTGTCCTCATTTCTTTTAATTCATTTTTCTTTTTTCCTCTCTGTTTCATTTATTTCTACAATTCTATCTTCTAGCTCACTTATCCTGTCTTCTGCCTCTGTTATTCTACTGTTTGTTCCCTCCAGAGTGTTTCTGATCTCATCTATTGCATTATTCATTGTATATTGACTCTTTTTTATTTCCTCTAAGTCTTTATTAAACCTTTCTTCCATCTTCTCAATCCTTTTCTCCAGGTTATTTATCTGTAACTCCATTTTGCTTTCAAGATTTTGAATCAATTTCACCACCAAAATTCGAAATTCTTTATCAGGTTGATTCCCTATATCTTCCTCTTTTGTTTGTGTTGGTGGGCATTTATCTTGTTCCTTTACTTGCTGGGTATTTCTCTGCCTCTTCATCTTGCTTATATTGCTTTGCTTGGGGTGGCCTTTCCCTCTTCTGGCAGTTTGTGGAGTTCTCTTTATTATGTAGTTTCCTCGCTGTGTGTGGGGTTGGACGGGTGACTTGTCAAGGTTCCCTGGTTAGGGAAGCCTGTGTCGGTATTCTGGTGGGTGGAGCTGGATTTCTTCTCTCTGGAGTGCAATGAAGTATCCAGTAATGAGTTATTAGATGTCAGTGGGTTTGGAGTGACTTTGGGCAGCCTGTATATTGAAGCTCAGGGCTATTTTCCTGTGTTGCTGGAGAATTTGCATGGTATGTCTTGCTCTGGAACTTGTTGACCCTTGGGTGGTGCTTGGTTTTAGTGTAGGTATGGAGACGTTTGATGAGCTCCTATTGATTAATGTTCCCTGGAGTCAGGAGTTCTCTGGTGTTCTCAGGATTCGGGCGTAAGCCTCTTGCCTCTGGTTTTTGGTCTTATTCTTGGAGTAGTCTCTAGACTACTCTATCTGTCATTTCCAAGGTGGTTCCCTCTGTTTTAGCTTCTGTTTGCTGGTCTCTTCAGTGTCTAATTTCTGCCCTGACACTAGGGTGCAGGTGGACACTTTTTAAAGGCTCAGTTGTTCAGTCCTGTTCTGGGAAGGGAGGAATGTTGCAGACAAATATCTCTGGCGTCTATGGGGAGTGCTTGCAGCATCTCGGCCACACTGGGTTTGCCCCCGCTCACAGCGCGTGTGCTGTCTCAGTCTACACTGCACAGGCTCTAGGTTGCTCTGCCAGGAACTGTCCAAGGCCGGCGCTGGGTTGTATGCACTTCCCAG
This sequence comes from Moschus berezovskii, assembly GCF_049115385.1. Taxonomy (NCBI): domain Eukaryota; kingdom Metazoa; phylum Chordata; class Mammalia; order Artiodactyla; family Moschidae; genus Moschus; species Moschus berezovskii. The sequence goes on along the minus strand of NC_142466.1, from coordinate 49,059,792 downwards.
GTCTGAGCGGCTCAAGTTCAGGTTCTCGGGTACTCCACAAAGGCGCAGACTTGGTTGGGCCTGCGTTTTGTGCCTTCCCTGGTCCGAGCAGCTCAGGTGACCAGGTGTTTGGTGAACGCGGTCGCTGCGACTTATGGCCTCCCCAGTCCCTGCCACTCGGTTTTCTGGGTGTACAACCGGTGCACCTTCTCAGGCAGATATCGACCGGCCCAAGCCCAAGAAGTCTTGATTAGCAATGAAGCCTGCCTGCAGTTTGGTATCGGATGCCTTTCTGGGGCTGTGGTTGCCCCCTCCGGCTCTGGCTGCCCTTCCTTGCCTGTCACGGCGGGGGGATGGGGGATGGGCCGACCGCAGCTGGCTCGCTCTGCTCAGTCCTTTGTTCTGTGAGTGGGGCTGGCGGAGTCTTAGGTTAGAGCGTTCCATCTTTTCGTAGGGAAGCTATCCCAGTCTGCTTTGCTATCCCCAGTTCTCTCAGATTGTTCCCACAGCATTCAAGCCCAGTCCTCTAAGCAGTTCAGCCGGCTCCTCCCTGCCCAGCCCCCGCTTGCTTATGGTGTATGCAGGCGTCTGCGCTGCTTCTCCGCTGGGAGTTACCGTTTAGCGGGTAATCTGTGGGTTTTAAAAAAAAAAGCTTTAAAAAAAAAGGGTTATGTGGCCCTCTGAAGTTCCAAGGCTCGCCACAGACTAGCCAGTGAGAGTGTTTCCTGGTGTTTGGAAACTTCCTTCTTTTTAAAGCCTCCCTTCCCAGGACGGAGCTCCATCCTTACTTCTTTTGTCTATCTTTTTATCTTTTATGTTTTTTCCTACTGCCTTTCGAAGACAATGGGCTGCTTTTCTGGGTGTCTGATGTCCTCTGCCAGCATTAGAAGTTGTTTTGTGGACTTTACTCCACGTTCAAATGTTCAGATGTTCTTTTGATGAATTTGTGGGGGAGAGCATAGTCTCACCGTCCTATTCCTCCGCCATCTTCAATCTCGGAAGAAAATATTTTCAAATGAAGTGACTGACAAGAGATTAATCTCAAAAAAAAAAAAAGAAACTCCATCAAAAAATGGGCAGAAGACTTGACAAACCAGTATGTTATACATTGTTCTCCTAATTTATGTTAATTAAACTATATATTTGTATGGAAATCTGCCTTTCTTCAAGATTCATGTCAATCATTTTATGGCCCAGGATGACTCACCTGGTGCCAAGGTTATCTTGAAGGAGGAAACAGAACAGGCTCCATCTTGAAAGCAGGACTCCATCTTGGGACAGACTGTGGACTTTGAGCTAGATGCCCAGTATCTATGAAAACGACATACCATCTGGAAAACCAGACTCCCCCGGATGGAAGTGCCCCAGGGTTCGTACCTAGACTCTCTGTCACCTAAAAGAATACCCTAATTATCTGTGTAACCAAATAGAATCATAAATTTTATTATGCTTATTGGGGTATGACCACAGGCCTATTGATAACTGTCCACTGTTAACTATTTAGGCTTAAGGCATATGAACCACGGGTTAACTTTGATTGTATCTCTCTTTTCCTTTGTTCAGACTAGTTTCAGAGAATCTGGGGAGGTGGATTTGAGCACATACACTTAGGGTATATAAGGTTTTCACAAAAACTGGTCAGTGTCCTTGGCTAAGAGGAAACTCTGCCTTGGGTCTGCCAGTGTAATAAACTGCACTCCACTATCTGTATTGTCCTTCTGAGTGAGTTTGTTTCCCGGAACGCATGGCTACAACATTTGGTGCATTGGCCAGGAAACTCACTGTGAGGAGACAAGTCCCATTTGGGACTACTCCGAGGCCTTACGGCTTGAATCTTCTAGAGGGGGAAGGCGCCTCACCCTTCTGAAAGGATTCTGCTTCTCAATGCCTAGACCTTTCACGTTAGCAGGTAGTGGACAGGAGCAGGGGAACTGAGCACTCAGATGAGGAGGAACCCCCCCGGCAGGGTGGAAGGGGGGCCTGATCACCCCCCTGGGAGGGACTAGAAGGAGTGGGGACCCACAGGAGCCTGGAATAGGCAGGTGGTGGTGATTGCTTGGTACACAGGTTGACGAGCATGTTAGGGATTAGGAAGGAAATTTTTGAATGTCATTTAGGAGGTGGTGTCCACACTGTCTTGGGGAAAATTTTTACCAAGCAATCGCCAGGGGATTGTTAGGAGAAGGAACTTGGTCTTTGTGTGTTCGTATTCTGCCCTCCCCAAGGAGGTGTCCCATCTGCTGTGAAATTCTTGACCCCCTCAGAATTGTCAGGCTAGAAGGAGGAGGAATACGAATTGGCTTTTCTGGAGACGGCCTGGGATGTGGGATATTTAACCCATCTGTGTTCATCCGCACTGATCAAACCCACCAAGGCAGAATGGACTTTAAAAGTTAAAGGAAAACAGTCTTGGACCATGTGGTGTTCTGGTCCAGCTGTGCTGACCAGCAGGTAAAGACACGCCAATCCCCCTTCTCCCTCTGGGATCTGGCAGGTAGGCTCTTCTCATCCCAGTTAGGAAGGAGGCAGAATGGCAATTTAAGTGTTTCATTGAGTGGAAATATCAGAAGTACATAGGGTACCGATAACTTCATAGACTGAATGAAAAGGAAAAGTAGAAGGTCTGAGAAGGTAAGCAAGATGGGGGAAGTGAATCTAAGGCAACTTTAATGGAGTGCCTGATTAAAACTTTAAAGACGGGATTTGGAGAAAACTATGGTTTTTCCAGTGGTCATGTATGGATGTGAGAGTTGGACTGTGAAGAAAGCTGATCGCTGAAGAATTGACGCTTTTGAACTGTGTTGCTGGAGAAGACTGTTGAGAGTCCCTTGGACTGCAAGGAGATCCAACCAGTCCATTCTAAAGGAGATCAGTCCTGGGTGTTCACTGGAAGGACTGATGCTAAAGCTGAAACTCCAACACTTTGGCCACCTCATGAGACGAGTTGACTCACTGGAAAAGACTCTGATGCTGGGAAGGATTGGGGGAGGGAGGAGAAGGGGACGACAGAGAATGAGATGGCTGGATGGCATCACAGACTCGATGGACGTGAGTTTGAGTGAACTCCGGGAGTTGGTGATGGACAGGGAGGCCTGGCGTGCTGTGATTCATGGGGTCGCAAAGAGTCGGTCATGACTGAGTGACTGAACTGAACTGAACTGATGGGGTAAAGATGACGCCTAATCACCTCCACATACTCTGTGAGGTTGAATGGCCCCTGTGGGAGTCAATAGCCACCAGAGGACACCATGAACTTAAAAATAGTGGAAGCAGTCTATACAGTAGTCACAGGAGAGCCAGGACACCCGGATCATTATCCATATATTGACTCATGGCTAGGGTTAACTCAAGACCCTCCTCCTTGGATGAGGTTCTGTATCCAGAAGGGAAAGGGAAAAATATTAATGGCACAAAAATTGAGTGAATAAATAAAAAAGAAATTCTACAGGATTTGGATGGGGATGACCTGCCCCCTCCCCTGTACTGGATGATGACACGGCCGCCACCCAGTGCTCCACCAGGACCAGAGTCCGCCTTAATGCCCGACCCAGGGCCAGGTGAAGTTCCTGCAGCAGCCGCTGCTCCTCTGCCAGCTCTCCTGGAGATCATAGAGCCACCATTTTGGCAGGCTCTGATCCCAGCAATGGAGACCTCTGGTCAACGCCCCCAGGATTCCACCTCAGCTGGATCTCCTAGATAGTATCCACCTCTCCTGGTGAGTATTGATGGAAAGGGGGAAGAAAACACAGGAATTAGAGGCTGCGCTCTGCCAAGGAACAGGGGGAAAGAACCCCACTACAGATGCCCCTCAGAGAGCTACAACAGCCTCCAGTTCAGGACGCATGTGGGCACTACCGTCAGCTCCCTGTAGCCTATTATTACCAGCCATTTTCCTCTACAGATATAAACTGGCAGAGACACACTCCACCGTACTCAGAGGAGCCACAAGCCATGATTAGGCTAACGGAGACTATTTTTCAAACCCACTGCCCTACATGGGATGACATAATCCAACTACTAGTCTCCCTTTTCATCACTGAGAAAAGAAACAGGATCCCAGCTGAGGCCAGAAAATGGTTAAGAGAAACAGAACCTGAGTGTACTGCAATACTGCAGCCGTGGGCAGAACTAGCCACCCCCAATGAGAGGCCCAACTGGGACTGTAACACAGAGAAAGGGAGGGGCCTCCTGGAGAGAAATCGGGCAGCTATTTTACAAGGTCTCGAGAGTGGGGGCTGAAAACCTATAAGTAGGGCAAAACCTTCTGAAGTGATTCAAAGGGAAAGCGAATCACCCTCTGAATTCTACAAAAGACTGTGCGAGGCCTGTAGACTTTATATGCCAATAGATCCAGAGGCTGCTGGGTCTCAGATGGTGATAAATGCAGCTTTTGTGTCTCAAGCCTACCCCAAAAATGTCAGATGCAGGGGACACCAAGTTACTCATGAATTTTTAAACATCCCTGAATGCCCAATACCTTTGTTGGGAAGAGACTTGCTGTCTAAATTGGGGACACAAGTGACCTTCCCCCCCCACCACCACAAAAGACCCACTCTTCGAGTGGGCTCAACCACCTATTTACTCTTCCTCTTTGTAACCCCTCAGGATGAATGGAGGTTGCACGATCTCCTGGAAAGGAAAGCGGATGGGCTAAACAGTCAAGAGAGAGTTAACAATTCCCTGAGGTCTGGGCAGAAGACAACCCCCGCAGGCTTGTAAAACAAGTCCCACTGGTAATAGAACTCAGACCCAGTACAATTACATCAGCATCCGCCTTGGGCCTGCCAGACCTTGCTAAGCCATTTACTCTTTACGTGACTGAAAAGGACAAGGTGGCTATGGGACACGGGACAGACCCGAGGCTTATCTCCCAAAATGGCTGGACAATGTTGCCACTGGGTGGCTGGGATGCTTATGGGAAGTTGCTGCACTTGCCTTACTGGTCTGGGAGGCAACCAAGCTGACGCTGGGCCAAGATTTGATCGTGAAAGTCCTGCATGAGGTCAACACTCTTCTGCGAGGGGACCCCCATAAATGGCTGTCAACATCCCAGATTGCTCAATACCAGCGACTATTATGTGAGAACCCCCATGTTACTATTGAGCCTTGTCAGGCCCTGAATCTGGCCACTCTCCTTCCTATGGGAGAAAGTGGACCCTCATTTGATTGCAAGGAAATATGCCAGCAGACCTGACTTGAGAGACCAGCCAATCCTGGACCCAGATTTGGTCCTGCCAAATGGCACCAGCCTGGTGAAACAAGGACAATGACTGTTGGGATATGCAGTAGTCAGGGGAGAAACCATCGTTGAGGTTAGCGCTCTGCCATCACACTGGTCTGCTCAACGGGCTGAACTATATGCTCTAATTTGGGCCTTCCAGCTGTCAAAAGGTAAGAAGACAAACATTCACAGACTCCAGGTATGCTTTTGCCACACTACATGTACACAGAGCTCTGTATAAGGAGAGAGGCCTTTTGACAGCTAGTGAAGAAGATATTAAAAATAAGGAAGAAATTAAGACCCTATTAGATGCTGCCTGGGAACCAGAAAGGGTTGCAGTCATACACTGCTGAGGACATCAAAAAGAGGATATCCCCCGGGCTCAGGGAAACAGACTGGCAGATAAGACCACTAAACAAGCAGCCGAGGCCTTGGAGGTGACAAGTGAAGCCCCTATTAAAGCTCTCATATTGACAGAGCTGCCTGAGCTAACACTGGACTCTCCAAAACACACTGAAGCCCAAAACCAACTAGCCAAAGCAGAAGGGGCCATCAAGACCGAAAAGCAATGGTGGGAATTGCCAAGTGGCAAATTATTGGCACCAGAGGAGCTGGCACCCACTCTGGTAAGCCAAACACACCAAGCAACCCACCTAGGCCATGATAAACTGGAAGAGCTAATTTGAAAATATTTCTTGGTTCCCCGCCTCTCTTCCCTATGCAGGACAGAATCTCGATCTGCACTGCCTGCTCACAGGTCAATGCTGCCTCTCGATGCAGACAGAAACCTTCAGGGATTCAGCTAAAAGGCACGCTGCCTTTTGAACACCTGGAAGTGGACTTCACTGAAATGAAACCTCATAGACACTACTGTTATCTGCTAGTCATGGTATGTTCTCGGGATGGGTAGTAGCTTTTCCTACCCAGACTGAAAAAGCATCAGAAGTAACCCAGTGCCTGCTTATGGAGATAGTTCTGGATCTTTGGATTTCCTACCAGCATTAGACTGGACAATGACCCGGCTTTCATAGCTGATTTAGTACAAGTAAGCAAAACTTTAAACAGCAAGTGGAAATTACACACAGCTTATAGGCCCCAGAGTTCTGGGACGGTGGAAAGAACCAACTGGACACTTAAAGAGACACTCTCCAAGTGGATCATAGAGATTGACTGCTCCTGGGTGGACTTGTGTCTGACGGCTCTGCTCAGACTCAGGATGACCCCATGGTCCCATGGCTAGTCTACGTTCGAAATTGTGTATGGGAGCCCCCCCCCCAATAATAAAACAGGTGTCAACAAATTTGCCTCAAGTAAGGGGAGATGAGATTGAGGAGGGCATGGTTCTTGCCTGGAGGATTCCATGGACAAGGAGCCTGGCAGGTTACAGCCCATGGTATCACACAGAGATGGACATGACTGAAGTAACTAAACAGCAAACAAGGGGAGATGAGATTTCACAGCAGTTGGAACAACTGGGTAAGGTAATAAATCAGGTAACTAAGTTTGTACAAGAAAGGGTGCCATTCCCCCTTGGGGAACAGATTCAAGAATTTGTGCCCAGGGATCAGGTGTGGGTCAAGGGCTGGAAACACGACTCCTTGGCCCCACATTGGAAGGATCCATATACTATTGTTCTAACCACCCCTATGGCAGTTAAAGTTGCAGGTGTCACTCTCTGGATCCACCACATGAGGATGACGAGAACATACCACATAGACCCAGAAAATGCTGAGTGGAGTGTGCAGAGGGACCCCACTGACCCCCGAGAAACTAAGATCATCCTTAAGAAGGAGGAGGAAAAGAAGATCCTGGACGAGCCCCTTCAGGATGAAGCCACATAATCAACTCCTGCTGCTTGGCCTCATCAACGTGATTTTGAATTTAACTTCTGTTTCAACTCAGGACAATGTCTTCATCTCATGGACACATTCCGACGTTGCCTTCCACAGCACCTCCAACTGCTGGGTATGTGGGGTTATGCCTCTGTCTGTGATGGATGGACTTCCTTGGTGGGTGTCACCACTCCACCAAGGAGATTTTAAACCACTCTGCTCTTTTCTGGGATGACAAAAAGAGACTTTCCTTTCTCTTGTCAATCATAATCTCTCCTTGCTCTCTTGGTGTAAGCCAGTCAATAGACTCGGGTCATGGGGTTACGTTTGATGTAAACACCAGTTTCATAGAAATAACAAAAGCCTATACCTCATATTTAAAGAACAAAAAGGAAAAAAGCAAGGAAGGACAGGCCTCTAGGTATGTTGAACAATTCTACCAAGTCTGGGATGAATATTTCTGGATGACCCCAGAAAAGGGTCAATTAATTACTCCTGCCGCTATATGCTGGGAACAAAAAGAACAGTGGGTAGGGTTCGGTAACTGTCCATTAGACCCAAAAGAACTAAAATGGGGTATCTATCCCCCAAACAATGTAAACATTCAAAGTCACATACCACCCCAACCAGTCCATCCATTGGCCAGGCTCTGATTGGAAATATAACCCTGGAATCCACTGGGTGGCGCCCAACGGAACACAATGGCTTTGTGGGTCTAACCTTTAGCCTTGGTTACCAATTGGCTGGGTAGGCCGCTGCACACTGGGATTCGCTTTTGACCATGGCAGCATAAAACCTAACTTACAACAAGCCCCAGTAAATCTACCTTATTTACGTGCTAGGTGGACAAAGTCTGTGTTTCAGTGATATGAGTATGCTGCTGCTAAGTCACTTCAGTCATGTCCGACTCTTTTATTCGTACATTCTATAGGGACAACAGATATTGTGCTTAAAGTAGAAGCCTTGACTAATTTCACAAAACAGGCCCTCCTAGATAGTGCTAAAGCCATCCAAGCCTTAAATGAAGAACAAATCCAAATGAGAAAAGTGGTAATTCAAAATAGAATGGCTTTGGACATGCTCACAGCTGCTCAAGGAAGGACCTGTGCTACAACTAAGGTTGAAAGTTGTGCATATATTCCTGATTTATCTGGTAATGTATCAGCTGCTTTAGATGACATGAAAAACCAGGTAAAAGCAATGTCTAATGAAAACATTCCTTTTTGGACTTCAGTCCTATCTTGGGTGAAGGGTGATTGGTGGAAAACTACATATACCATTGTTATAGTTGCTTTGATAGTTCTGCTTTGTGGACCCTGCATTTTAAAATGTATTATGAACTTTGTAACCCAAAGGTTGGTGTTGTTCCCCCAAACTGGTGGTCAGAGAGCCAGGATACAATATATTCCTATGAGTAATGCTCATACTATGAGTTAAGAGCATCAAAAGAGGGGAATGAAGAAAACAGAACAGTCTCCATCTTGAAAGCAGGACTCCATCTTGGGCCAGACTGTGGACTTTGAGCTATATGCCCAATATCTATGGAAACGACACACCAACTGGAAAACCAGACCCCCGAGATAGAAGAGCCCCAGGGCTCATACCTAGAATCTCTGTCACCTAAAAGAATACCCTAATTATCTGTGTAACCAAATAGAATCATAAATTTTATTATGCTTATTGGGGTATGACCACAGGCCTATTGATAATTGTCCACTGTTAACTACCTAGGCTTAAGGCATATGAATCACGGGTTTAAGGCATACGAATCATGTGTTAATTTTGATTGTATCTCTCTTTTCCTTTGTTCAGACTAGTTTCAGAGAATTTGGGGAGGTGGATTTGAGCAGGTACACTTAGGGTATATAAGGTTTTCACAAAAACTGGTCAGGGTCCTTGGCTAAGAGGAGACTCTGCCTTGGGTCCGCCAGTGTAAAAAACCGCACTCCACTATCTGCATTGTCCTTCTGAGTGAGTTTGTTTCCTGGAACGCGTGGCTACAACATTCTCAAAATGCATGTTGTGGGTGAGGGGCCTGGTGCCATTCTGTGAATTTTGAGACATTTCCTTTCTTTAGTTAGCAGACTGCTAGTAGTTAAGTAATATTCAGCTAAAGACTAACAGCGGGGCCCTCTTTCTGCCCCCTTCTGATGTCTATGTCAGAAGCTTTCTCTATCTCTTTTATACTCTAATAAAACTTTATTACACAAAAGCTCTGCGCGACCAAGCCTCATCTCTGGCCCCAGATTGAATTCTTCTCCTCTGGAGGCCAAGAATCCTGGCGTCTTTTGTGGTTCAGCAACAACCTTTCAATATCCCCTCACACCCAGTTAAAATGACCATCATTAAAAACATCTACAAACAAAAAATGCTGGAGAGGATATAGAGAAAAGGGAACCCTCCTGCACGGTTGATGGGATATAAATTGATACAACCACTATGGAGAACAACATGGGGGTTTCTTTAAAAACTAAAAATGGAGCTACCATGTGACCCTACTGGTCACATACCCTGCTGCTGCTACTGCTGCTGCTGCTAAGTCACTTCAGTCGTGTCCGACTCTGTGTGACCCCATAGACGGAAGCCCACCAGGCTCCCCCGTCCCTGGGATTCTCCAGGCAAGAACACTGGAGTAGGTTGCCATTTCCTTCTCCAATGTGTGAAAGTGAAAAGTGAAAGTGAAGTCAGTCACTCAGTCGTGTCCGGCCCTTAGCAACCCCACAGACTGCAGCCTACCAGGCTCCTCCATCCATGGGATTTTCTAGGCAAGAGTACTGGAGTGGCTTGCCATTGCCTTCTCCAGGTCACATACCCTGAGAAAACCTAATTCAAAAAGACATATGCTAGTGTCAGAAAATTACTACAGCTAATCAGTGAATTTAGCAAAGTTGCAAGATACAAAATCAATACACAAAAATCACTTACATTTCTATATACTAACAATGAAAAATCTAAAAGAGAAGTTAAGGAATCAATCCCATTCACCACTGCAACAAAAAGAAATAACGAGGAATAAACTTACCTAAGGAGACAAAAGAACTGTACACAGAAAACTATAAGACACTGATGAAAGAAATCAAAGATGACATTAACTGATGGAGAGATATTCCATGTTCCTGGATAGGAAGAATCAATATTGTGAAAATGACTATACCAAACGCAATCTACAGATTCAATGCAATCCCTATCAAATTACCAATGGCATTTTTCACAGAACCTGACAAAAAATTTCACAATTCATATGGAAACACAAAAGACCCCAAAGAGCCGAAGCAGTCTTGAGAAAGAAGAATGGAGCTGGAGGAATCAACCTTCCTGATTTCAGGTTATACTACAAAGCTACAGTCATCAAGATAGTATGGTACTGGCACAAAAACAGAAATATAGACCAATGGAACAAGATAGAAAGCCCAGAAATAAACCCATGCACCTATGATTACCTTGTTTTTGATAAAGGAAGCAAGAATATACAATGGAGCAAAGACAGCCTCTTCAATAAATGGTTCTGGGAAAACTGGACAGCTACATGTAAAAGATTGAAATTAGAACACTTCTTAGCACCATACAGACAGATAAACTCAAAAGGATTAAAGACCTAAATGTAAGGCCAGAAACTATAAAACTCTTAGAGGAAAACATAGGCAGAACACTCAATGACATAAATCAAAGCAACATCCTCTATGACCCACCTCATAGAGTAATAGAAATAAAAACAAAAGTAAACAAGTGGGATCTGATTAAACTTAAAAACTTTTGCACAGCAAAGGAAACTATAAGCAAGGTGAAAAGACAACTCTTAGAACAGGAAAAAATAATAGTAAATGAAACAATTGACAAAGGATTAATTTCCAAAATATACAAGAAGCTCATACAATTTAATACCAGAAAAACAAACAACCCACTCAAAAAGTGGGAGAAAGACCTAAACAGACATTTCTCCAAAGAAGACATACAGATGGCTAAAAAGCACATGAAAAGATGCTCAACATCACTCATTATTAGAGAAATGCACATTAAAACTACAATGAGATATCACCTCACACTGGTCAGAATGGCCATCATCAAAAAGTCTACAAACAAATGCTGGAGAGGGTGTGGAGAAAAGGGAATGCTCTTATACTGTTGGTGGGAGTGTAAATTGATACAGTCACTATGAAAGATGCAGATTCCTTAAAAAGCTAGGACTAAAACCACCATATGACCCAGAAATCTCAGTCCTAGGCATATACCCTGAGGAAATCAAAATTGAAAAAGACACATGTATCCCATTGTTCATTGCAGCACTATTTACAATAGCTAGAACATGGAACCTAGATGTTCTAGAACAATAGCATGTCCTAGATGCTATATAGATGTCCTAGAACCTAGAACAATAGCAACCTAGATGTCCATCGACAAATGAATGGATAAAGAAGTTGTGGTACATATACAGAATGGAATATTACTCAGCCACAAAAAGGAATTCATTTGAGTCAGTTCTGATGACGTGGATGAACCTAGAACTTATTATACAGAGTGAAGTGAGTTAGAAAGAGAAAGATAAATATCACATTCTAATGCACATATACAGAATCTAGAAAAATGGTACTAAAGAATTTATTTACAGCGCAGCAGTGGAGAAACAGACAGAATAGACTTATGGACGTGGGGAGAGGGGAGGGGAGGGTGAAATGTATGGGAAGAGTAACATGGAGACTTGCATTACCATATGTAAAATAGATAGCAACAGGAATTTGCTGTATGTCTCAGGAAATTCAAACAGGGGCTCTGTATCAACCTAGAGGGGTGGGATGGGGAGGGAGATGGTAAGGAGGTCCAAAGGGAGGGGATATATGTATACCTACAGCTGATTCATGTTGAGGTTTGACAGAAAACAACAAAATTCTATAAAGCAATTATCCTTCAATAAAAAAATAAATATTAAAAAATTTAAAAAAAAGACATATGCACTCCAATGTTCATTGGAGCATTATTTACAATAGCCCAGACATAGAAACAACCTAAATATCTATCAACACATGTGGATAGGGAAGATGTGGTACATATATACAATGGAATATTACTCAGCCATAAAAAGGAACAAAATTGGGTAATTTGTAGAGATATGGATGGACCTGGAGCCTGTTATACAGAGTGAAGTAAGTCAGAAAGAGAAAAACAAATACTGTATACTAATGCATTTATGTGGAATCTAGAAAAATGGTACTGTCCTGGTGTGCTTAGTCACTCAAGGCAGGAATAGAGATGCATATGTAGAGAACAGACGTGTGGACATGGGGTTGGGATGAATTGGGAAACAGGGATTGACATAAATATGCTACAATGTGTAAAATAGACAGGTAATGGGAACCTGCCATACAGCACAGGGAGCTCAGCTCAGTGCTCTGTGGTGACCTAGATGGGTTTGATGGGGAGTGGGAGGGAGATCTAAGAGCGAGGGGGTATATTATACGTATAGCTGATTCACTTCATTGTACATCATAGACTAACAGTATTATAAAGCAATTACAGTCCAATAAAAAATTAGTACCTTGAATCTTATGGGCTCATAGAGGGGCTGAAAGTGAAAGTGAAGTCACGTCTGACTCTTGCAATCCCATGGACTGTAGCCTACCTGTTTCCTCCGTCCATGGAATTTTCCAAGCAAGAGTGAGGACTGGGTAACTGTAAAACACACATAGAGAAAATTAAGTACAGTTTTTAAAACATAAGTAATTTATCAGCTCTAGGAAAAAATAATAAGTGAATAAGAAAGGAAACATAATAACAATAGGCTTCTTGGCTCAACAGTGACTATTCCAAAGTCAGAAACTGCAAAAGAGTGAAAACTGGAGTGTAACAAACTGGAAGGACGGAGGAAGGATAAAAGATACGAGAGAACTCTTTACCACAATAGGAAGTGAATAGAGGTAGCATTCTATTTGGAATGAGGAATTAAATACTAAAAGGAAGGAGGAAATATGTTTAAAATAGCCCTGAAAGAATAGGACATTGCAACGATGGCTAGTCAGGTACCAGGGTAAATCACTGAGTGGCTGAGACAGACCCAAGGGGACTGGTGGCTGCGGCTGGGGTCCCAGAGCACCAGCTTCCATGAGGGGCCTCAGGGTTAGGGGTCCACGGTGGGGCTGGCACCACTGGAAACAGTGGGAGGAAGAGAGGAGCTGCCCCCCTGAGCATTCTAACCTAGAGACCCTGAACAAAGATCCTCCCCATCCTGGGAAGGTTCTTGGCTTGTCTGGAATAGGGCCCTGCAGGGCAACCTAATTCTAAAAATTGATGGGAAAGACTTACTTTTTTGACCTCCACCACCTTGGCTTGACATTACCACCGTTCCTATATATTCACAAAAAAGATTACATTGTGGGTTGAAATCATACTTCTAAAACAGAAAGTCATGACAAAATCGATATTTGAAGACACCTAACTGATGCTCAAACTACCACACAATTGCACTCATTTCACACGCTAGCAAAGTCATGCTCAAAATTCTCCAAGCCAGGCTTCAGCAATATGTGAACCGTGAACTTCCAGATGTTCAAGCAGGTTTTAGAAAAGGCAGAGGCACCAGAGATCAAATGGCCAACATCCGCTGGATCATGGAGAAAGCAAGAGAGTTTCAGAAAAACATCTATTTCTGCTTCATTGACTATGCCAAAGCCTTTGACTGTGTGGATCACAATAAACTGTGGAACATTCTGAAAGAGATGGGAATACCAGACCACCGGACCTGCCTCTTGAGAAACCTGTATGCAGGGCAGGAAGCAACTGTTAGAAATGGACATGGAACAACAGACTGTTTCCAAATAAGAAAAGGAGTACGTCAAGGTTGTATATTGTCACCCTGCTTATTTAACTTATATGCAGAGTACATCATGAGGAATGCTGGGCTGGAAGAAGCACAAGCTGGAATCAAGATTGCTGGGAGAAATATCAATAACCTCAGATATGCAGATGACACCACCCTTATGGCAGAAAGTGAAGAGGAACTCAAAAGCCTCTTGATGAAAGTGAAAAAGCAGAGTGAAAAAGTTGGCTTGAAGCTCAGCATTCAGAAAACGAAGATCATGGCATCTGGTCCCATCACTTCATGGGAAATAGACGGGGAAACAGTGGAAACAGTGTCAGACTTTATATTTCTGGGCTCCAAAATCACTGCAGATTCTGATTGCAGCCAGGAAATTAAAAGATGCTTACTCCTTGGAAGGAAAGTCATGACCAACCTAGATAGCATATTAAAAAGCAGAGACATTACTTTGCCAACAAAGGTCCGTCTAGTCAAGGCTATGGTTTTTCCTGTGGTCATGTATGGATATGAGAGTTGGACTGTGAAGAAGCTGATCAACAAGAATCGATGCTTTTGAACTGTGGTGCTGGAGAAGACTCTTGAGAGTCCCTTGGACTGCAAGGAGATCCAACTGGTCCATTCTAAAGGAGATCAATCCTGGGTGTTCATTGGAAGGACTGATGCTAAAGCTGAAACTCCAATACTTTGGCCACCTCATGTGATGAGTTGACTCACTGGAAAAGAGTCTGATGCTAGGAGGGATTGGGGGTGGGAGGAAACGGGGACGACAGAGAATGAGATGTCTCGATGGCATCACCGACTCAAAGGACATGAGTTTGGGTGAACTCCGGGAGTTGGTGAAGGACAGGGAGGCCTGGTGTGCTGTGATTTATGGGGTCGCAAAGAGTCGGACACGACTGAGAGACTGAACTGACTGATTCTAGGAATCAGTGAACTAAAATGGACTGGAATGGGTAAATTTAACTCAGATTATCGTTATATCTACTACTGTGGGCAAGAATCCCTTAGAAGAAATGGAGTAGCCATTATGGTCAATAATAGAGTCCAAAATGCAGTACTTGGATGCAATCTCAAAAATGACAGAATGATCTCTGTTCGTTTCCAAGGCAAACCATCCAATATTACAGTTATCCAAGCCTATTACCCAAGCAGTAATGCTGAAGAAGCCGAAGTTGAACAGTTCTATGAAGACCTACAAGACCTTTTAGAACTAACACCCAAAAAAGATGTCCTTTTCATTATAGGGGACTGGAATGCAAAGGTAGGAAGTCAAGAAACACCTGGAGTAACAGGCAAATTTGGCCTTGGAGCACGGAATGAAGCAGGGCAAAGGCTAATAGGGTTTTGCCAAGAGAACGCACTAGTCATAGCAAACACCCTCTTTCAACAACACAAGAGAAGACTCTACACATGGACATCACCAGATGGTCAACACCAAAATCAGATTGATTATATTCTTTGCAGCCAAAGATGGAGAAGCTCTATACAGTCAGCAAAAACAAGACCAGGAGCTGACTGTGGCTCAGATCATGAACTCCTGTTTGCAAAATTCAGACTTAAATTGAGAAAGTATGGAAAACCACTAGACCATTCAGCTACAGCGTAAATCAAATCCTTTATGATTTATACAGTAGAATTGACAAATAGATTCAAGGGAGTAGAACTGATAGAGTGCCTGATGAACTATGGACAGAGGTTTGTGACATTGTACAGGAGACAGGGATCAAGACCATCCCCAAGAAAAATGCAAAAAAGCAAAATGGCTGTCCTAGGAGGCCTTACAAATAGCTGTGAAAAGAAGAGAAGCAAAAAGCAAAGGAGAAAAGGAAAGATAAATGCATCTGAATGCAGTGTTCCAGAGAATAGCAAGGAGAGATAAGAAAGCCTTCCTCAGTGATCAGTGCAAAGAAATAGAGGAAAACAATAGAATGGGAAAGACTAGAGATCTCTTCAAGAAAATTAGAGATACCAAGGGAACGTTTCATGCAAAATGGGCTCAATAAAGGACAGAAATGGTGTGAACCTAACAGAAGCAGAAGACATTAAGAAGAGGTGGCAAGAATACACAGAAGAACTGTACAAAAAAGACCTTCACGACCAAGATAATCACAATGGTGTGATCACTGACCTAGAGCCAGACATCTTGGAATGTGAAGTCAAGCGGGCCTTAGAGAGCATCACTACGAACAAAGCTAGTGGAGGTGATGAAATTCCAGTTGAGCTCTTTCAAATCCTGAAAGATGATCTTGTGAAAGTGATGCACTCAATATGCCAGCAAATTTGGAAAACTCAGCAGTGGCCACAGGATTGGAAAAGGTCAGAATTTATCCCAATCCCAAAGAATGTTCAAATTACCACACAATTGCACTCATCTCACACGCTAGTAAAGTCATGCTCAAAATTCTCCAAGTCAGGCTTCAGCAATACGTGAACTGTGAAATTCCAGATGTTCATGCTGGTTTTAGAAAAGGCAGAGGAACCAGAGATCAAATTGCCAACATCCGCTGGATCATGGAGAAAGCAAGAGAGTTTCAGAAAAACATCTATTTCTGCTTCATTGACTATGCCAAAGCCTTTGACTGTGTGGATCACAATGAACTGTGGAACATTCTGAAAGAGATGGGAATCCCAGACCACCTGACCTGCCTCTTGAGAAACCTGTATACAATTCAGGAAGCAAGAGTTAGAATTGGACATGGAACAACGGACTGGTTCCAAATAGGAAAAGGAGTACGTCAAGGTTGTATATTGTCACCCTGCTTATTTAACTTATATGCAGAGTACATCATGAGGAATGCTGGGCTGGAAGAAGCACAAGATGGAATCAAGATTGCTGGGAGAAATATCAGTAACCTCAGATATGCAGATGACACCACCCTTATGGCAGAAAGTGAAGAGGAACTCAAAAGCCTCTTGATGAAAGTGAAAAAGGAGAGTGAA
Source organism: Moschus berezovskii (assembly GCF_049115385.1). Lineage (NCBI taxonomy): Eukaryota > Metazoa > Chordata > Mammalia > Artiodactyla > Moschidae > Moschus > Moschus berezovskii. The sequence continues at coordinate 49,043,012 of NC_142466.1, read as the reverse complement.
AAAGTTGGCCTGAAGCTCAACATTCAGAAAACTAAGATCATGGCATCTGGTCCCATCACTTCATGGGAAATAGATGGTGAAACAGTGGAAACAGTGTCAGACTTTATTTTGGGGGGCTCCAAAATCACTGCGGATGCTGATTGCAGCCAGGAAATTAAAAGACGCTTACTCCTTGGAAGGAAAGTTATGACCAACCTAGATAGCATATTAAAAAGCAGAGACATTACTTTGCCAACCAAGGTCCATCTAGTCAAGGCTATGGTTTTTCCCGTGGTCATGTATGGATGTAAGAGTTGGACTGTGAAGAAAGCTGAGCGCGAAGACTTGATGCTTTGAACTGTGGTGTTGGAAAAGACTCTTGAGAGTCCCTTGGACTGCAAGGAGATCCAACAACTCCATTCTAAAGGAGATCAGTCCTGGGTGTTCATTGGAAGGACTGATGCTGAAGCTGAAGCTCCAATACTTTGGCCACCTCATTCGACGAGTTGACTCACTGGAAAAGCCTCTGATGCTGGGAAGGATTGGGGGCGGGAGGAGAAGGGGTCAACAGAGAATGAGATGGCTGGATGGTATCACCGACTCTGTGGACATGGGTTTGAGTGAACTCCGGGAGTTGGTGATGGACAGGGAGGCCTGGCATGCTGTGATTCATGGGACTGCAAAGAGTCAGACACGACTGAGCGACTGAACTGAACTGACATATAAATGAAGCGATAAATATTTCTGTGGTGCTATGATATTAGGCAGATTAAAAGGATTGTGCTCATGAACAACCAGAAGAACTAGAGAGAAGGCGTACAGGTTGCCCAGGCAAGGGTGAAGCGTAAGGGAGATATGATATTGTGTGAACTGCAGCTGATGTTTCAAAGACAAACCAAGCGGTGAGTACTCTGACAGTTGCCCCACAGGTATCAATGCTGGCTGGCACGCTTCCACTCCAGTGACCTATCCCTGTGGTTTGCCTCCATTCCTGAAATGGCTCCCTTTTCACTCAGGCCCCACACTGTCTTCAAGGGCTGAATAAAACCACAAGGCTAGCCAGCATGGAGGAAGTCACTTAATAAGCACTTTCCTGTCTTGGGGACAGATGTGTTTGGATTTCAGTGAAGGAACTGAAATCTCAGCAGCTGAGCTGGAGAAGGCTGCTCCAGAAGCCCGGAGGGAGATGTAGGGGTCTTATGTTTTGTACCGTCTCTTGGCAACCCTCCTGACTGCTGCTGACCCATGGCAGAGATCCAGCTCCTTTGCATTGGGCCTTGAAGTGATCACATTGCCATCTGTGTCCAGAAGAAACAGTGTTGTAAAGTCACAGGGACTCCTTGCTTAGGTCACAGAAACACCAGACGCCAGCTGAGAATGAAGTCCCACACAAAATAGAAATCCATAGGCATTTTACAGCAGCCATGGTACATGAGGATTTTTTAAGAAACAAAGTAAGTGCAGATGCATTTTTTTTAGAAGAATGCCTGAAATCCTAAATAAATGGCCTTTGATTTACAATTCCCATGGATTTTTGGTGTTTTCAACAATAAGAAGGAATACTGAGTTTGGGGTTTTAATTCCTTTAAGCATTTTCCTATAAAACGATTTCTTAAAAAAGCATTTTCTAGAAAGTATTTCCACTTTCTCCCTTTTTTGCCCTCTAGGTTAGAGCTATGATAAAAAAGAAGGGAGACAGAAGAAAGGAACAAATATTTGTAATGTGCTCATTTTGTGTTGTCATGGGCTCAGAAGCTTTGCCTATACACCAAGTTCCTTCTCACAAATCCAAACCCAGACCTTTGTTTCCTTGTATGCACTGCCAGTAACAAAGAGATTACATTCCATTTATTCATGGAATTCATCTAGGACAACACCATCAGTTCAAACTGTGACAGCGAATGCGCTTGTCTCTAAGTTATCAATTAAGATTTGTGCTGCGACTCATTTCTCTATTTTGCCAAGTATTTAAAAATCCTCATTACTCGCTGCTCCTCACCTTGCCCAGTGAAATTTGGCAAGCACTGTTATCCTCACTTAATAACCCATGTTACCCAGGGAATAGCCTGGCTTAGAAGCTATGATACCCAAAGCTCCTGGATAAGCGCTCTGAGTCTCCTGTCTAGACTTGATGAATAATTCACGGGTCTAGTTGGTGGAAGTCCAGTCAGAAGTCTGGCAGAGTTGATTGCTTCAGAGCCGTGACATCCAGGGCCCTACTCTTGCCTCATTTTCCTTTCCTCTCTCTGATGCTTCAGCGTAAGGGAAATTCTCTTATTTCCTTATTTTTTTAAGAGTTAGGAAAGCACATGATTCAGATCCCAGGCCTTTGCTTGGTTGTTCTCTTCATGCATTCAGCCAAAAAAGTAATGAAAGTGGGTCATTTGCAGAGATGTGGACGAACCCAGAATCTCTCATATATAGGGTGAGGGAAGTCAGAAAGAGAAAAACAAATATTGTATATTAATGCATACATGTGGAATCTAGAAAAATGGTACAGGTGAACCTATCTCCAGGGGAGGAATAGAGATGCGGATGTAGAGAATGGAGATTTGGACAAAGGGTGGGGGGAAGGGGAGGGAGGATGAATTGGGAGATTAGGATTAACATATATACACTGCCATGTGCAAAATAGCTAGCTAGTGGGAAGCTGCTGTATAGAACAGGGAGGTCAGCTTGGTGCTCCATGGTGACCTAGATGGATGGGATGGGGGTGGGAGGGAGATTCAAGAGGGAGGGGATATATGTATACATCATACAGCTGATTCTCTTCTCTGTACAGAATAAACTAACACAGCATGGCAAAGCAATTATACTCTTAATAAAAAATTTTTTTCATTAAAGTATTTGGACTTCTAGGGCATGGGCATGTCAACTACCTGTTGGCTCTGAGAACTATTTCTGGCTCTTCCTCTATTCTGCTGTGTACTACAGGCTCCCTTGCCCTCTAGCTTCTGGTAGTTACTTACAGTTAATGGGAGGTACAGTATAAACTTGGAGGGAGAGAAAAAGAAAGAAGATCAGATCTTTCTTTCTCTTCCTCTCACCCTTCCTTCCTATGAGTTTCCAGATCCTAGATCCCACTGGTTCCCCCTCCAGGCAACCCTGTGTGGTTCTAGCTCCTGTCAGACAATGGGCTCCCTTCCTCCCCTGCCCCTCCAACCCTGGTGGAGATAGCAGCTTCCAGCTATTACTGACCTGCAGCTTGCTTTGTTTCTCCATTTCTTGCCAGACTTTCCATCACCCTTTTAACCAATTATCTATATTAAATCCCATTTGCCTGAAAGATGCAGAAGACTGTTTTCCTGGCTCTATCCTGATAAACACCATTCTTAGTTACAAGCTATAGAAACCAATCTTGACATGTTGGCAAGAAAGAATTTTGTTATGAAAGATACTGGAGAGATCAAAGGATCTCTGGGAGGACTGGAGAGCCAGGATTGGAAAATGCAAGGGAAGGAGCAATGCTCAAAAATCTTCAAGTGAAATTGTGTGGGTGCAGGTATGCTTGGGGTCTTGGGTCATGCCATGTGCCACCACCAACACTGGATGTTGGAAGGTACCATTTGAGTTGTTGTCTCTGCTCCTATCTCTCAACAGAATCAACTCTGGGCCCTTCCTACTTCTCTATGACATTTGCTTCTAATTTAGAGAGAGTGGAGATGGGTACATCTGATTGTCAATGCCCAGGTCATGTGCCCACTTGTGCCACAAAAGTATCTGACATTTTCCATTCCTATCATGTGAGATGGGCTCTTTTTAGGCAGAATTCCCTAAATACAGGGGAGAGACTTGGCAGCCAGAGAGACCTTGAGGGAGTGAGTGATAGTTGGTCAGTTGTGTCTGACTCTTTGCAACCCCATGGACTGTAGCCTGCCAGGCTCCTTTGTCCATGGAATTCTCCAGGAAAGAACACTGGAGTGGGTAGCCATTCCCTTCTCCAGGGTATCTTCCCAACCCAGGGATCAAACACAGGTCTCCTGCACTGCAGACAGATTCTTTACCATCCCGAGTCACCAGGGATGTCTACTATTAAGAGACACCTCTAAGTATAAAGACAGGTCAACTTAAAAAGTATCCACAGATACATGCTTGACTTAATCTTATAATCTATAGAATATAGATTCTATATTGAATAATGATCTATAATCATAATCATTAGAATATGTAATGAATCCATAAACCCTTTCCAAAGGAATACCCGAGACAGAAGTAACAATAAATAAAGTTATAAATGACAATCATCAATCAGATGAAATAATTTAGATGAAGCTTATCTCTCTCAAAGAGATGTGGATTGGGTGAATTCAAATGTAAGCAGTTTCTTTGGGAGCCATAGAAATCCCTGGAATCACTGGTTAGGAAGTGGAGAAAGTAAGAAGTGAGTGAGTGACGGTTGCTCAGTCATGCCTGACTCTTTGCAACCCCATGTAGCCTGCCAGGCTCCTCTGTCCATGGAATTCTCCAGGCAAGATTACTGGAGTGGGTTGCCGTTTCCATCTCCAAAGATACGGAAGGGAATGTAAATTATCCATTGAGTTATTGCTCTGGGGTAACTGGATCTAAATCCTTTAGGGAGAACATGGAGCCAGTGTAGAAGACATGCCTCAGAGTCATCCCAGGCACTGGAAGCTGAGATTTTCTATACCAACTATATACCCCATGCCCCTGAGAGCTGCTGGGGTGGCGCTTAAATTCTCCTGTACTCATACGCGAGCTGAGTGGACCTAATCAGACAGAGAAAAGCTTCAGGCACATAAAAGCTGCCAGGGAGAGGAGTTAAAAGTTGGGCAGGTGTAAGCTGAAAAGGTAAGGGAGAAATGATGTAACAGGGAACCGACCCCATCCACTATGGAGGTAAGATGAATATACAGGTCCACTAGGTACTGCTCAGCATTGAAGATACCACAGTATCTATGAGAGAAGCATTCCTGACTTTGCGATACTGGTGGTCTCAAGACATGGGAACAGGCAAGCACAATACAGTGGGGACAAGAGCAGTAATAGAGGCCGCCTACAGAGCCAGAGGTGGACCTCGGGCCACTGAGCCCCAAAAGGACAAAGACAGTATCCTACTCATCTTTGCATCTCCATTGTCTAGGATGGTACCTGGTCTGTATATGCTTTCTGACTCTGTACTGACCTGTCAGACGCACTCCTGGTGTGTTACATTCACTGTCTCTGTTTCACACTATAACCCAACAACCTAGGAGTGCCAAGGTACTCATGATTATTCCTAACCATCTGACTACCCCCAGTCATTCTTCATATAAGAAAGTGAAAGTGAACTTGCTCAGTCGCGTCCGACTCTTTGCGACCCCATGGACTGTAGCCTGCTCCAGGCTCCTCCATCCATGGAATTTTCCAGGCAAGAGTACTGGAGTGGGTTGCCATTTCCTTCTTGATGTAATTTCTCCAAAAGTTTTGCCTACACAGTGTTCCCCATTTCCAAGCCTGGGCTATCCCCATCAGAGAACTTAGCCTCTGGATGGTCACTGGCAACTCATTCTCATGTATCTTCAGAAACTAAGCTCTTGGAGAGCAGGAAATATATCGGTTGTGTTTCACTATGTACACTCAGTGTCCAGGCTAGTGCTGGCACATTCTGTATGTACAAGCTTCATTTACACCAGTGATTTTTTGGATGACTTGAATAAAGGTTATAGATGTTGAGCAATGACCAGTTGCACATCTAAGATACAGCAGAAGTGAGACTTGAACTGCAGTCTGTCTGACCCCCAAATATCTCCTATATTTTGCCTCACATTAAGCAACTTACCTGTCCATGGAAACTAGAAAATTTAACTTGGCTTAAAGGTTGCTATTCTGAGGTCAAAAGTAATGGGATAGGAAGTGTGTAAGAACTTACTATAATCATCAGGCTGAGGAATTATCAAGCAAAACTCTGGACCTAAAGTTGGAAGAAGGTTCTTAGAGGATTTGACAGGACTGAACAATCTTTAAAATTCCCAGAAATGAGAACACTCTTTAACACCATACACAAAAATAAAACAGATTAAAAACCTAAATGTAAAACCTGATACTATGAAACTCTTTGAGGAAAACAGGCAGAACACTCTGACATAAATTGCAGCAATATCCCTTTGGATCTGTCTCCCAGAGTAATGGAATAAAAACAAAAATAAACAGAATCTAACTAAGCTTGTAAGATTTTGCACAGCAAAGGAAACCATAAAAAAACAAGAAAATATACAGAATGGAGAAAGTATTTGCAAATGATGTAACCAAGGGATTAATGTCCAAAATATACAAACAGTTTTTGCAGCTCAATATCAAAAAACCCAACCCCCAAATGAGCAGAAGACCTAAATAGACATTTCCCCAAAGATACCATACAGTTGGTTAAGAGGCAAATGAAAAGATGCTTAACATCACTAATTATTAGAGAATGCAAATCAAAACTACAATGAGATATCACCTCACACTAATCAGAATGGCCATCATCAGATAAAGACATTGAATGTATATACCAAATTAAGCGAAGGTGTGGAAGAAAAACATATACTTCTGCTTCATTGACTATGCCAAAGCCTTTGACTGTGTGGATCACCACAAACTCTGGAAATTTGTTAAAGAGATGGGAATACCGGACCACCTGACCTGCCTCTTGAGAAATCTGTATGCAGGTCAGGAAGCAACAGTTAGAACTGGACATGGAACAACAGACTAGTTCCAAACAGGGAAAGGAGTACGTCAAGGTTGTATATTGTCAACCTGCTTATTTAACTTACATGCAGAGTACATCATGAGGAACGCTGGGCTGGAAGAAGCACAAGCTGGAATCAAGATTGCCGGGAGAAATATCAATAACCTCAGATATGCAGATGACACCACCCTTATGGCAGAAAGTGAAGAGGAATTCAAAAGCCTCTTGATGAAAGTGAAAGAGGAGAGTGAAAAGGTTGGCTTGAAGCTCAACATTCAGAAAACTAAGATCATGGCATCTGGTCCCATCACTTCATGGGAAACAGATGGGGAAGCAGTGGAAACAGTGTCAGACTTTATTTTTTTGGGCTCCAAAATCACTGCGGATGCTGATTGCAGCCATGAAATTAAAAGACGCTTACTCCTTGGAAGGAAAGTTATGACCAACCTAGACAGTATATTAAAAAGCAGAGATATTACTTTGCCAACAAAGGTCCGTCTAGTCAAAGCTATGGTTTTTCCAGTGCTCATGTATGGATGTGAGAGTCAGACTATAAAGCAAGCTGAGTGCCGAAGAATTGATGCTTTTGAACCGTGGTGTTGGAGAAGACTCTTGAGGGTCCCTTGGACTGCAAGGAGATCCAACCAGTCAATCCTAAAGGAAATCAGTCCTGAATATTCATTGGAAGGACTGATGTTGAAGCTGAAACTCCAATACTTTGGCCACCTCACGCGAAGAACTGACTCATTTGAAAAGACTCTGATGCTGGGAAAATTGAAGGCAGGAGGAGAAGGGGACAACAGAGGATGAGATGGTTGGATGGCATCACTGACTCAATGGACATGAGATTACTAACTCTGGGAGTTGCTGATGGACAGGGAGGCCGGGTGTGCTGCAGTCCACAGGGTCGCAAAGAGTCGGACACACTGAGCAACTGAACTGAACTGAACTGTGGAAGAAAAACACTAAGATCAAGAATACAGCGATACAGCAGGGGTCGGGGGAGGGGGAGCGGAGATGTATGGCAGAAACCAACACAAAATTGTAAAGCAATTATCCTCCAATTAAAAATATTTTTTAAAAGGATAAACAAGCAAAAAAGAACACATGCCCAAACTTTACATCATGGAAATTAAGACTAGAAAATACCCTGATATTCTGTTGCCTCCTCTATTGCGCATAGCTGAGGATGTGAGAGTTGGACTGTGAAGAAAGCTATCGCTGAAGAATCGATGCTTTTGAACTGTGGTGTTGGAGAAGACTCTTGAGAGTCCCTTATACTGCAGGGAGATCCAACCAGTCCATTCTAAAGGAGATCAATCCTGGATGTTCATTGGAGGGACTGATGCTAAAGCTGAAACTGCAATACTTTGGCCACCTCATGCGACGAGTTGACTCACTGGAAAAGACTCTGATGCTGGGAAAGGTTGGGGGCGGGAGGAGAAGGGGACGACGGAGAATGAGATGGCTGGATGGCATCACCGACTCTGTGGACATGAGTTTGAGTGTACTCCGGGAGTTGATGATGGACAGGGAGGCCTGGCGTGCTGTGATTCATGGGGTCGCGGAGAGTCGGACACGACTGAGCGACTGAACTGACTGAGCCCTAATCAACCTCAGGGCCAGAAGCATGCTCAGATCCCATCTTAACGTATTTCCTCAAAAAACCACTCCAGACAATTGGAAATAGAACCAAGATAGAATTCTTTGCCCCCACCCCTGCCACTGATATCTCCCATTTATCTTGTATCCGGGCTACACTGAGCTACTCACCATCCTGAAGTGTGCCAGGCAGCTTCAGGCATCTGTGCCTTTGTTTCTTCTGTTTCCTCTATCTGTAGATATTTTTGCATCCTATGTGGCTCTACACACAAAAAATTCCACTTTTATGAGGCAAGCCCCATGCATATCCTCTAACCATAATTAATTGTTAATAGTTGTTCCTTTATTTCAAGAGTTCCAGCTAGAGGGGCCTGAAGGATCTAGAAGAAAAAGTTTACCAAATAATGAAAGTAATCATTATATATAACATTTATATATATAATACATTTCAGCCCAAACACAAAGATGAAGAGGAAAATAATGATGAGATTTATGAACTAGAATTTCTTCCCCCATTTTGTTTATAAAGCTGTAGCTTCTACTATAAATATATAAAAGTTTAGGGTAAACCTGGATTCCTATTGTAAAATGTAATAAGAATAGAAATTCAAGCATAATATCACTTTGTTTTGAGCTATAAAAACTCTATCAAGGCAGAACATCTTACCTTACAAAAGTTACTTCAAAAGTTAGCAAATATTCCCATCCATTCATTCCCACCCTGGGCCAACACCCAGAATTATAAGAGGAACTTTTGAAGAGTATGGATTTCTTGGCTTCATTAATGGCCTGTGAGCCAGCATTATGGGGGAGTGGGTCCAAGAATCAGTATTTTATAAAGGCTCCCCTAGGTGAACTGAAGAACAATCAGATTTACTGAGGTTAACTGATGGTTTTAATAATTGTCTGAGCTGGGCATATCAGTAAATGTTCTTTACAAGGACACATCAATAAACATAAGCATTGGGGGTCACAATATCTGAATTGCATTTATGATGTCAGTTTCAGGAAAGATACAGACACCAAGTTTGCTTTGTTTGCTACTCTGGCATTGTAGTGATGGGAGAAAAAGGATTGGAAAAAGTTTTAAGTCTCTAACAAATTCCTAAAGAATGAAATGTTGACTGAGCTCAAAAGAAATGTTTCATGGCTGTCTTCAGTCTAAACAAGAAAATATTTGGGGGCAAAACTTTGTTAAAATTCACTTTGACTGATTTATCCAACCGTGAATAAAGACTGTTTTTTCACACTTTAAAAGGCAGTGTGAAAGTCTGTTTTTCTTTTATTTTTCACATATCAATCACCAAAAGAGCTTAGTTTATAAGACTTTGGTTACATGATGACTACATCTTCTTAAATGAGAGAAGAACTTGGTTATGTTCAAAGAAATAAAAATTAATAGTAATAAGAGTTTCTAAAAATTAGAATCCCTGCAGATCTAATTTACTGCTGATTTGGGGCTAATAATTCATATCGTAAAATAAAGGGAGATGTGAACCTAGTAGGCTCCATTAATTGGATGTTTTCTGACAATTCTTTAAGTGCTACTCTATGGATAATCTATACATACCTGGTGATTAGTCCACTGTTAATATGTTTTCTTGCATGCATGCCACAGTGGGAACCAAGGACACTAGGAATACAAGTGAATCCTTAATGAACCTTAATAAAAAATGATAAATGCATCTGACTTTTCACATATTAAATTTAACATAGCCTTGAATAAAGTGTGGTTGGTAGGTTATAAGAACACCAATGTGCATTTAAGGAGAATATTTGAAATTGTGCTGCAAACCATACATTTTCATGAATCTCCTTTCTGTGCTCTTTTGTTGTATTTGCGAAGTAAGCTCAGAGGCAAAAATAATACACCAGTTTCCTGAGTCCAATCAATAAAAATAGACTTTAACTGTCCCTATAATGTGTCAATCTGCCTTTTAGGCTATGATAAATTTGACAGTACTCAGGAAAGCTGATTTAAAAACCATGGCTGTGCTAAGCATGAATAATACTACAATACTGAAATTCTTTTGGCTCCTTACATAAGAATTTACAGCTCTCACAATACATGAATATGGTTTTCAGAGTAGAGGTAAAGTTGCAATACTCACATTCAGCTGGGCAGCCAAGCAGCTCTGGGCTGTTTTCCATCTTTGCTCTGCAGATGTGTAGTACAGACCACGTCAGTAAAGAGATGACTTACTGGGCCAGGTTGTATTTTCCAAAAATGGCCACATTAGTATTTCCAGTTCCATGTGCTCTTGTAGAACTTGCTACTTGCCCATCAAGAGATAGAGTTCATTTTTCCTTTTTTCCCTTGACGAACAGAACATGAAGAAAGTGATCCCTATAACTTTGGAGGTTAAGTTAAAAAAGTTGACACAGCTTCTACCCAACTCTCTCTTGGGACATTCACCTTTGGAACCTGGCCACCATATTGCAGGGAAGATGAGCAGCCAAATGGAAGGGTCACATGGAGGTTTTCCAGCCACAGCCCCACGTTGGTCCCAGAAAAAAGTCAGCATCAGCTACCAGACATGTGAGTGCCCTTCAGATGATTCTGCCTTCAGTCTTCCAGTCACCCCACCTGATGTCCAGTGAAAAGAGACAAAATGTCCCTATCACACCCCGACTCTACCCCACCAAAACTGCAAATCTGTGAGCAAAATAAACACTATCATTAAGCCACAGAAGTGGTTTGTTTTGCAGCAACTGGAATACTTATCAAGTGTCTTGATTCTATTTCATCTTCTGTCAACAGTTGAAGTCACTTTCATCAGGAAAACAATAACTATTTAGCAATGATTTTATCTACAATGATTCATATATTATGGTAACTGCTGTTTGTCTACTACACGTTTGGTCACTGTTGCACTGACATCATTTGAGACAGCTCTGCGTGCGCAACTTGGGCAGTGCAAATTTTACTTAAAAAGTATAAAATTAATTCATACTCATGATTCAAAATTCAAACTGTACAGATTTTTAGTAAAGAAAAAGTCCCATTTTGTTAACTTCTCAATCTCACATCTTTTTGAGGTAACCATACCAAATCCAGTGTGTATCCTTGCAGACCCTTCTCTGCTTTTCTTTACCTTTACACATACACACTCACTCACTCATAAATATGTATCTTGGACATCCCCAAGATGTCTGCCCAGAGATGATGGTTTCTTTTTAGTATGTTAAAGCACTATCATACATAATACTGATGATAATTATGATCAGGACATAAAGATAATGATAATGGTTGCCATGAATGAATTCCTATGTGCCAGGTAATATAGGACATGGAGAGATTGAAACTGGCAAATATTAAAAACCAGGGCTTTTGTTTCAAGAAAACTAAATCTCGTTGTAAAACCAGCAAAAACCATGTTTGTCTTTGCCAATTGATTCTCCTCCGGCACTTAGGAAAGTTTCTAGCATGTGGAAGACTCTCTATAAATATTTGTTGTATGACAAAATTAATTAATGTTTTCACCACAAGCCCCCAGAAACCTTGATTCCAGCTTCTGCTTCAACCAGCCCAGCATTTCTCATACTGTACACTGCATATAAGTTAAATAAGCAGGGTGCCAATACATAGCCTTGACGTACTCCTTTCCCTATCTGGAAGCAGTCTGTTCCAGGTTCAGTTCTAACTGTTGCTTCCTGACCTGCATACAGATTTCTCAAGAGGCAGGTCAGCTGGTCTGGTATTTCCATCTCTTTAACAGTTTCTCAGAGTTTGTAGTGATCCACACAGTCAAAGGCTTTGACATAGTAAATAAAGCAGAAATAGATGTATTTCTAGAATTCTCTTGCTTTTTCGATAATCCAATAGCTGTTGGCAATTTGATCTCTGGTGCCTCTGCCTTTTCTAAAATCTGTTTGAACATCTGGGAGTTCACGGTTCATGCACTGTTGAAGCCTGGGTTGAAGAATTTTGAGCATTACTTTACTAGCATGTGAGATGAGTACAATTGTGCAGTAGTTTGAGTATTCTTTGGCATTGCCTTTCTTTGGGATTGGAATGAAAACTGAACTTTTCCAGTCCTGTGGCCACTGCTGAGTTTTCCAAACTTGCTGGCATATTGAGTGCAGCACTCTCACAGCATCATCTTTCCGGATTTGAAAGAGCTCAACTGGAATTCCATCACCTCCACTAGCTTTGTTCATAGTGATGCTTCCTAAGGCCCACTTGACTTCACATTCCAGGAAGTCTGGCTCTAGGTGAGTGATCATACCATCGTGATTATATGAGTCGTAAAGATATTTTTTGTACAGTTCTGTGTATTCTTGCCACCTCTTCTTAATATCTTCTGCTTCTTTTAGGTTCATACCATTTCTGTCCTTTATTGAGCCCATCTTTGCATGAAATGTTCCCTTGGTATCTCTAATTTTCTTGAAGAGATCTCTAGTCTTTCCCATTCTATTGCTTTCCTCTATTTCTTTGCACTGATCACTGAGGAAGGCTTTCTTATCTCTCCTTGCTATTCTCTGGAACTCTGCATTCAGATGCGTATATCTTTCCTTTTCTCCTTTGCTTTTTGCTTCTCTTCTTTTCATAGCTATTGGTAAATAGCTCCTAGGACAGCCATTTTGCTTTTTTGCATTTTTCTTGGGGATGGTCTTGATCCCTGTCTCCTGTACAATGTCACAAACCTCTGTCCATAGTTCATCAGGCACTGTATCAGTTCTACTCCCTTGAATCTATTTGTCAATTCTACTGTATAAATCATAAAGGATTTGATTTAGGTCATATCTGAATGGTCTAGTGGTTTTCCCTACTTTCTTCAATTTAAGTCTGAATTTTGCAAACAGGAGTTCATGATCTGAGCCACAGTCAGCTCCTGGTCTTGTTTTTGCTGACTGCATAGAGCTTCTCTATCTTTGACTGCAAAGAATATATTCAATCTGATTTCAGTATTGACCATCTGGTGATGTCCATGCGTAGAGTCTTCTTTTGTGTTGTTGGAAAAGGGTGTTGATTTTACTTATATGCAGAGTACATCATGAGAAACACTGTGAACTGAATAAAGCACAAGCTGGAATCAAGATTGCCGGGAGAAATACAATAACCTCAGATATGCAGATGACACCACCCTTATGGCAGAAAGTGAAGAGGAACTCAAAAGCCTTGATGAAAGTGAAAGAGGGAGTGAAAAGGTTGGCTTGAAGCTCAACATTCAGAAAACGAAGATCATGGCATCTGGTCCCATCACTTCATGGGAAATAGATGAGGAAACAATGGAAACAGTGTCAGACTTTATTTCTGGGGGCTCCAAAATCACTGCAGATGGTGATGCAGCCACAAAATTAAAGACGTTTGCTCCTTGGAAGAAAAGTTATGACCAACCTAGACGGTATATTAAAAAGCAGAGACATTACTTTGCCAACAATGGTCTGTCTAGTCAAGGCTATGGTTTTTCCTGTGGTCATGTATGGATGTGAGAGTTGGACTTTAAAGAAAGCTGAGTGCCGAAGAATTGATGCTTTTGAACTGTGATGTTGGAGAAGACTCTTGAGAGTCCCTTGGACTGCAAGGAGATCCAACCAGTCAATCCTAAAGGAAATCAGTCCTGAATATTCATTGGAAGGACTGATGTTACAGCTGAAACTCCAACACTTTGGCCAACTGACTGATTTGAAAAGATGACGCTGGGAAAGATTGAAGGCAGGAGGAGAAGGGGACAACAGAGGATGAGATGGTTGGATGGCATCACCGACTCAATGGACATGAGTTTACTAACTCTGGGAGTTGGTGATGGACAGGGAGGCCCGGTATGCTGCAGTCCATGGGGTTGCAAAGAGTCAGACACAAGTGAGCGAGTAAACTGAACACGTGTACTGTGGGAATATATGTATGTGCACAAACACACATGGGCATATATAGATCTTCACTGAGGAATCCTCATACATAATGGGCTTCCCTGGTGGCTTAGTGGTAAGGAACCCACGTGCCAGTGCAGGAGACAGGGATCTATCCCTGTGTCAGGAAGATGCCCTAGAGAAGGAAATGGCAACCCATGGCAGTATTCTTGCCTGGAGAATCCCACGGACAGAGGAGCCTGGTGAGCTTTAGTCCATGGGGACACAAAAGAGTCGAACATGACTTAGCGACTAAACAACAGCAACTACATACATAATAAATATCTCCTTTAAATTGAACTGGTGGGAGGATTAGTGGGAGATGAGGAAGAAAGTATAAATAATGAAACCATGTATAAAATAGATACACATGCTTTAAAGCACTGGATTCTTAGCTTCCTGTTCTGTGATGAACTAGATGGGTAGGATTCAGGGGTGTGTGGGAGGGAGGTCCTAGAAGGGGGGTGATACATGGATACATATAGCTGATTCAGTTCATTGTACAGCAGAAACAACATTATAATGCAATTGTAGTGCCATTTAAAAATAAAACTATATTTTAGAGAAAAAAAAGATAGGATTCCAGGCTTTGTTTTCTGTCAGTGGAAGAAAAATCATACCTGCAAGGTGGCTGCCACCAAAATTAACCAACTACCCAGACAAATATAAGCAGCTTACACATTTTAGGCCTAAAAGACCCAAGAAGCATGGCAATGATCAGGTCGGGGACAAAAGCATTCCTGGAGAGCAAAACTATGGACATTATTTAACCATCATAACATGCGTCAGGTTTCAGGTCACTGACAATAATTATGATTTGTAGAATGATAGATGTCAGCATGGCACTTCCCCAATTTCATCTCTCCTTAAAATACAAATACTTCCCAAAGTAGATTTATCTTTTCAATTAACCTTCTTGTGGGTGCCAAGAAATTCTTTTGGGTTAGGCTGATGAAGGAGATGAATGATAGTGGTATTGGTGTTGATTTACTCACCAGTTATTCTTTAGGGCTGGTCCCTTCCAGTGCTGGGCTAACAAATGAATATTTAGTTGAATATTCTTTTTTTTTTTTTGAAATATTTTTCTGAGTTTTTGAAATTTCAGGAAATATTGAGAATCCCTGTTCTGTTTCTATGAAAAAAGAACATAATGGTATTATAAATAATGGTGTGGCTTTTGTGAGAGGCATACTCACCACTGAAAAGTAGATATCCTGTGATTCCTTGCTTCTGAGACATACCAGGAATTTCCAACACTGAAAAAATGCAGCCATCATTCTTATAGTATTTCCAAAATCAAAGGTACTGGGAAAATGCAAAGAAGTCAGGAGGAAGCCATGTATTCCCCTGTAGAAATAAAAAACAATAAAATTAAAGGAATGCCTAAGAAAATTTTTAGCATGCCATGGCTTTTGCAGATCAGCAAAATAAATTATTAAGAAATCTTAAGAGTGGAAAAAAATTAAAGCAATGCACATTGCAAAAGTGCAAGAGTGAGTCAATATTAGTAAAAGTCTATTAATATAACTCACTAAATTATAAGCCAAAAAAGAAAAATTACTTTCTGCTCATCCTATCCCTCTTCCCTTTCTGACCTATTCAGCCCAAAAGCCAGCATCTAGCGCCAGGAATAAATGGGTGTAGATTAGATCTTGAGTGCTGCAAGAAGGGCAAACACAGGGGAGGCAGCAGTGGTGCTAAACAGAAGATTGGTTTTACGCAAGAATTTTATCGCATATGTAACACTCTTAAGGATAATAAAGGACAGATTTCTTACTCTCAGAGGATGGATATACAAATGTGGAAAGGCAGAAAACTCAAACTACTGAGTTGGATTGAAGTAAAAGTATCACTATAAAGTCATGGCTTTCAACATATGGATGGATGGCTAGATACAGATATTAATAACATAGAGAACCACACAGACATGAGAGTGCACACATATAGGAATCTACATATATTCTTCAGCTCAGTCCACTAAGAGGGGTGTGAAGCAATGAAACCCTTCAAATCAGAGAGCATTCCTTAGAGATCAACTCTTGGTTTCTAAGTAGCATTTTCTTCTAAGAGGAACCAGAGCTTCTTGGGAAAATGGCTGAATCTAGGGCTGGAGAAAGCAGAACACAAATAAACTGGAGCATTTTCTTACACCAGAGAATCATTTGGAATCACTCACAGCATGAAGGGGATATACTGAAAGGACATAGATGCCAATTTGAGAAGATCCATGGGTCAAATCTGGGGAAAAATGAATCAAAAAGGTGATTTTAGTAACAAATCATAACATGGAAAATTAAATGTTAAAACATGGGTTCATACTAATAAATGAATACAGCTTTGACAATGAATGGATTTTTATACGCTTCCAAAGTAACTTTCCATAAAATAAAATTATTCAGGAGGGAAAGGAATAATAAGTTTATAGGAGAGAAACCTGACAGATAACACCTTAATCATCTGATCAAATTGAACATCATTGGTAATGGGACAAATCAAAGTCATGTATCACCTGATAAGATACAATGCAAAGAACACAGTACTCCTTCCGTGAGATTTCCAGCTTTGATGCATAAGCTGAATGTAATCATGGGGAAATATCAGACAATCTAAAACTGAGAATAACCTACAAAAGAACTGGTCCATAATTTTCAAAACTGTCAAGGTCAAAAAAGCCTAGAAAAGACCGAACCATTATTTCATATTGAGGAGACCAAGGGGACATGATAAGTAAGTACAAATACAAGTATTTTCTTTAATAACAGCTTTATGAAGATAAAATTCATAACATATAAATTTCACCCATATAAAGTACACACTTTGTTGTTCTTTTTACTATGTTCACAGAGATGTGCAACCATCGCCACCACTTAAAAACATTTTTATCACCCCAAGAAAGAAGCCTTGTAGCAGTCACCCCTATTCCCTCTCCCAATATCCACCAATCCCTAGGAATACTAATCTACTTTCAGTCTATGGATTTGCCTGTTCTTGGCCTTTCATATAAATGGAATCACATAATAATATGTGATCTTTTGTATTAATATAATAACTGGCTTCTTTCATTTAGCATAATATTGTCACTCAAAGGTAGATCATATGATTGCACTTCATTCTTTCTTTTGGCTGAATAAAATTCCATTACATGGAGATAACACATTTTGTTTATCTATTCATCAATTGATAGACATGTGGGGTTGTTTCCATTTTTGGACTGTTATGAATAATGCTGCTATAAATGTGTGTATACTTTTTTGTATGGGTAGCATGTGATTCGGAACTGGATATTATCGGGATGTGGTTGGGACATATGATAGAACTTGAATGGAATCTACACATTAGATGTTAGTAATGTTTCAGTGTTTAGTTTTGGTGGTTGTATTTTGATAATGCAAGAGAATATTTCTGGATTGTAGGAAATATACACAAAGGTACTTAGAGTTTATGAATATTATGTCAGCCACAAACTCTCAAATGGTTCCAGAAGAAAAGTGGTTTGTATTATACTCACAACTCATCTCTAAATTTGCAATTGTTTCTAGAGAGAGAAAGAGCTCACGAGGGAGAGACCACATTCATATAAACAGATGCTCTGATGCTGGGAGGGATTGGGGGCAGGAGGAGACAGGGATGACAGAGAAAAATGGCGGGATGGCATCACCGACTCGATGGACATGAGTCTGAGTGAACTCTGGGAGTTGGTGATGGACAGGAAGGCCTGGAGTGCTGTGATTCATGCGGTCGCAAAGAGTCGGACACGACTGAGCGACTGAACTGAACTGAAAATATATTTGATAAAATTCAGGAATTATTCTTTTAAATTGTAAAGATAGCTGAATAAATTGACATTTACTTAGCAAACGCATATTTGTTTTGATATATATCTCAAACAAAAAGCCAGTATCATGCTTAATAATTAAACATTAAGGTATTCCTATTAAAGTCAGAAACAAGGATGTCCATTATCACCACTATTATATACCATTGTCCTTATTTTCTAGCTGGCACAATAAGACAAAAATAGATATGAAATTCAAATATAAATGAAAAGAATTTCAAATGGATATGAATGTTTAGTAAGCTCACCAGTTATATAACACATACACATGCAAAAACATAATTTTTGTATAAATCAAGAATAATCTGATATAAGACTTAATCCAGAATGCATATAGTTATAATGAAATAAAAAGCCAAAAAGCAAATAAACTGAGAAAATTGGGGGAGATAAATATTCTTTGCACTAAAATAACCACTCTAAGCCATTAAGCCATTAAGAAAAAATAAAATGCCCTAACTGAACTGAATAGAAAAATGGAAACAGGTATGAAAAGTTAATTCTCCAAAAGAAGATGGCAATAGACAAGTGAAAAAAATGTTCACTCTCACTAGTTATTAAAATGCAAACTAAAACAACAAAATATTACTTGTTTTTGTTCTTAAAACTGTCAAAAATTTTTATGAGTGCAAGTGTGTAGAGAAATGGGTATTCTTGCTGTTGCTGGTAACACATCCACATTAGTACAGTATTTCTAGAAGATGATATGACTTATACAAACTTTAAATATTCTTTTAGTCCAGTAATTTCACATCTAGAAATTCACCTTAACAAAAATTGTAAATATATTTATGTTCTTGACTCACAGACATAGAAAACAAACTTATGGTTACCAAAAGGGAAAGAGTGCAGAAGGGGGATGGATTAGGAGTTTGAGATGAACAGATTTACACTACCTTATATAAAATATATAAGCAACAAGGATTTACTATACAGCTTCAGACACTAAAGAATCCGCCTGCAATGCAGGAGACTCGGGTTTAATCCCTGGGTTGGGAAGATCCCCTGGAGAAGGGAATGGCAGCCCACTCCAGTATTCTTACCTGGAGAATCCCATGGACAGAGGAGCCTAGTGGGCTAGAGTCCATGGGGTGGCAAGAGTTTGATGTGACTGAGTATACAGCACATACCTAAGGAACTGTATTCAATATCTTATAATAACCTATAATTGAAAAGAATCTGAAGAAGAATATATATATATCTACATATATATAACTGAATCACTTTGCTGTACAAATTAAACTAATAATATTGTAAATCAATTATAATTCAATAATTTTTTTTAATTTAGGTTCATGGATGTTTATTAAAGCATTAATCATAATGACAAAAAAATCATAACCTAAATGTCCAACAGCAGAGGACGAGTTGACTAGTCTATAAAATTTTGATATGACTAAATATGCAATTAATAAAAATGTTATATGAAATATGTTCACAGAGGACAGTTCAGTGCTTTTGCAAAATGCCATCCACAATACATATGCATTCCTATGCTAAAAACAATTGGTTTGTACATATCAACCTGTTAATAATGGTCATTTTGCTTGTTCTCATTTTCCACTATTCCCAAAATTTATTTCTATAACCAGAGAAGTCATCACATTTTCTTTAAAAAAGAAAAAAAAAAGGTCCAGATGTGTTAGATAAATCAATAACACCAAGTGAGAAAAAACAGCTTTTTCTTTTAAAAAACTTTTTATTTTGTATTGGGGTATAGCCGATTAACAAACTATGTGTGACAGATTCAGGGGAACAGCGAAGGGACACAGCCATACATACACAAGTTGTCCATTCTCCCCCAAACTCCCCTCCCATCCAGGCTGCCACATAACATTGAGCAGAGTTCCATGTGCTATACAGTAGGTCCTCGTCGCTTATCCATTTTAAACATAGCAGTATGTACATGTCCATCCCCAAATCCTCAGCTATCCCTTTTCCCTGGCAACCATAAGCTTGTTTTCCAAGTCTGTCAGTCTGTGAGAATAACGGCTTTTTCTTATCAACCAAGTTCATTCTGGATCTGAAGTCTCAAGAGACTGCCAACCAACCACAGCTGAGGACTCTGGAAGAAGTGGAGGTAGGTAATAAGCCCACTTTACATTCTGATGTTTGGACAAAACTTGGAACATTGTGTTCAGCTAGGAGAGGTACACTTAAGGTACACAGTTTTCTGGGAGAGTCTGTTTTTCTCCCTCTGGGAGAGAACCAGAGGGTTCTATGATTAACAGCCAAAGGAGATGAAGAGCTTTAATCCATTGAAAAGAAGAATTAAGGGGAAGATATAAAATGCTCTTCAAATTTTCCAAGTGGCTGTCATGAGAAAGAGAGATTTGATTCATTATCCTAGTGCTTCCAAAACCAGAATAAAAACCAATGTACAGAAATTTCCCAGATAGTATCTAGGGACAAGGGAAAACTGTAAGACAGAACATGCTGTCTAACTCTCCAGCTTCTCCATCCACTTAGCCTTCCAAAGTCTTCTTTTGCTACTCCTCTTCCACGACCTACTGAATATCCATGTTAATAATTTGTTACTAATGGCAGAAGACCTAAGGGTGATTTGTGATAGAGTGGTATAATATGCTTGCAAATTAATATAATCTGATGAATGATTATATTCCATATTGGTGGGAATTTATTGGATGAGGAATCCTCCTGAACTTCATTGACAGGTAAATGAGCGTGAATGCAACCATGTATACTCTCCCTGAACCCAGTGAATGAGAACAAATCAAAAGCTCTGACCTTCCTATCTGATTCTCATTCATCAGTCCTACACTCGAGATGGCAATCTTAGGCTGCCTTCCCATCTTTCAGACTACTGCTGAGGGAAAAATGGTGTCCTGCCTTCCAAGCAGTACCTTCACATTATTAGTCCTGTCCTCTGGGACAGCCCTATTAGAGACATGACCTTCCAACTCTCCATTGCTGATAGTCCAAAACTTCTAACAATAGTGGAGACATAATCAGATCTCAAGCATAAGACAAGAACCAGAGCATTTAATGACAACTGGATCTTAAATGATGGGAAAATTAGACTTCACTTCCCTGGTAGCTTTTTCTTTCAGTCTCCCAACTCACAATCCTTTATCCTGTGGAATAACCAACTGCCTCCAGCACTCCATAAACACAAGACTTTCCACATCTTCCTGTTACCTCCATCTGGAGTGCCCTTTAGATTTTTTATTGCCTGGATAACCTCTGCCCATCCTTGACTCAGTTCAGGATGCATCTGTTCCTCCAAGCAGCCTTCCTTCAATCCCAGGCTCCATGGCATGCTTCCCCACTGCATCCCATTTGAATCTCCACTGTATCATCTTAGACCAAGTGCTGTCCAAGAGAAACCTAACAGGGGCCACGTATATTTAATAGCACAGTTTTAAAAATTAAAAAGAAACAAGTGAAATTAATTTTAAGTATTTTATTTAGTCCAGCATATCCAGGGCTTCCCTGGTAACTTAGATGGTATAAAATCTGCCTGCAATGCAGGAGACCCAGATTCAATCCCTGGGGTTGGGAAGATTCCCCTGGAGAAGGAAATGGTGACCTACCCCAGTATTCTTGCCTGGGAAATTCCATGGACAGAGGAGCCTGGTGGGCTACAGTCTAGTATTCTTGCCTGGAAAATCCCGTGGACAGAGGAGGCTGGAGGGTTACAGTCCACAGGGTTGCAAAGAGTCTGACATGACTGAGCGACTAACACACACAAAATCCAGAATGCTATCATTTCAACAGGTAATATCATACTAAAAATTATCCACTAGCTATTTCACATTCTTTTACCATTTCAAGTCTTCAAACTCCACTGTGTTTTTCACATGTAGAGAACATCTCATTTCAGACCAGCCACATTTTAAGAGCTGACTAGTCACTCATGGCTAGTAATGACTGTGCTAGGCAGCCAAACCTTAAACTGAAATAATCTGCTCATGGGTTTGCCTTCGCTACTGGAAGACAAGCCACTCAAGCACAAGGTCAGTTTCTTGCCTGTGGTTTCATCAGCGTTGCATCAGTGCCTGACATACACTGAATGTTCAGGTAATGTTTGTTAAACTAAACTGACCTGAAGGTATTTTGAGAGAAGGTGGAATTTTAGCAGCTGCTCAAATGAAGAGCAGCTTATGTGTACTTATAATAATAATGGTGATAGGAATAATGGTTGCTATTTTGGTCTTGGACCTCATGTTCTATGCTTTTTAAATATATTATTTAGTCCTCACAACAACCCCATGTACTAGGTAGCATTATTACCTCCACTTTATGGCTAAAGAAAATTGCCCCAAATCATACTGCTATTAAGTGGAAGAGCCAGAACTTCCTGAAATACTTACAGAAAAACAAACAACAAACACACACCCCATAATAAATACAAAGTTGAAAGAAAATAAATGAGATTCACAGATGTGATAAACCTACTCCAATAGGTAAACCTACTCTTGAATCTCCTTTACCACCTTCACCACCATCTTTTTTGGGGTTTCATGATCTGCTGAGTTTTACCTTATCCAGGTGTACCTCTTTCCAAGTTTCTGAACCAGCTCTTTCTGATTTGAAATTACATATCTTTCAAGATTGCCTTCTTAGTTGCTTGCATTCTGCCTGTCTTGTCAACATGGCAGTGCTTTTCACAAACCACTCCAGTGAACAGTCGTCTTTCTCAATGCCTAAGCCTCTCCCAGGCTATAGAGAGAGTGGGGTATAAACTGTTTTCCTCCACACACTTCCCCCAGAGGACCCCTCCATCTCACTCACATGGCCTGGGGCGAGGAGGGTTGGGAGGGAGGTAAGCCATTACTGCTGATGTGTGCTTTGTGTACAGAAACTAGGCTGAACTGTGCTTAAGAAAAATGATAGATTTCCAGTTTTGTGTATGAGTGTGTACAAAAATTCCATTATCTCTAAACCACAGGAACCAGAACCACATCTGGCAAAGGAAATAAAGCTGGAGACGCAAGGAAAGAATAGATTAGGAGAAGCCTTGAAAGCAGGCCACTGCGTTTAGATTTGGTGTGGTGGGAAATAAAGAGCCCTTGGGGGTTTCTGAGCAAGGGAGTGATGTGATGAAAACAGTGATTAAGAAAGATGAAATGCAAGCGGGACAAATTAGAGGGCAGGACTAGGATCTGACAGGAGGCAGTCACCTGGGTGCTGGGAGACAGAGACATGAGAGAGAAAGCCAGGGGATTAGGAAAGCAACCGTGATTCTCCATGAATGAACAGACACCATCCTGCAGTCACTTTACTACCAAGTTACCACCAGCTCTTATGCTCTTACTCTATTTGGAAAGGCAAAAATAAACCCACGAGGAGCTGAGTGTCTTCATTAAAATGATAATAAAATTTCATCTCTGTGAATGTAATGGTTTAAATGTATGCGCGCCCTGCTGAGTAAATGGGCTTCACCGTGAGCCAGTGGAACAGTTAGCAGGCAGAAATGGAGCTCAGAGAAATTGATATTAGGCCTTCATTCACAGAATAAACAAATACGGTGAAAACAAAGCAGTTTTTTATGGAGAAAGATAAACATCATATGATACCACTTATATGTGCAATCTAAAAAGTATCATACAAATAAACTTATTTACAAACCAGAAACAGACTGAGACACAGGAAACTAATTTATGATCACCAAAGAGGGAAGCGGGGCGTAGGAGCAGGAGGGATAGAGGAGTTTGGGAATAAGAGATGCACACAATTATACATAAAACAGGTAAATAACAAAGTCCTCCTATATAGCACAGGAGACTATATTCGATATCTTGTGATAACCTATAATGGAAAAGAATCTGAAAAAGAATATATATAATATACAATGCTTTCGAATTGCAGAGCTGGAGAAGACTCTTGAAAGTCCCTTGAACAGCAAGGAGATCAAATTAGTCAATCCGATCCAACCAGTCCATTCTAAAGGAGATCAATCCTGGGTGTTCATTGGAAGGACTGATGCTAAAGCTGAAACTCCAATACTTTGGCCACCTCATGCGACGAATTGACTCACTGGAAAAGACTCTGATGCTGGGAGGGCTTGGGGTTGAGAGGAGATGGGGACGACAGAGAATGAGATGGCTGGATGGCATCACCAACTAGATGGACATGAGTTTGAGTGAACTCCGGGAGTTGGTGATGGACAGGGAGCCCTGGCATGCTGTGGTTCATGGGGTCGCAAAGAGTCAGACACGACTAAGCAACTGAACTGAACTGAAAGGAAATCAATTCTGAATATTCATTGGAAGGACTGATGCTAATACTTTGGCCACCTGATGCAGAGAGTAGACACATTTCCCTGATGCTGGGAAAGATTAAAGGCAAAAGGAGAAGCAGGCAGTAGAGGATGAGATGGTTAGATAGCACTGACTCAATGCATATGAATTTGAGCAAACTGTGGGAGATAGTAAAGGACAGGGAACCCCGGTGTGTTGCAGTCCATGGAGTCACAGAGTCGGACACGACTTAGTGACTGAACAACAATATATATATATTTTATATATAAAACTGAATCACTTTGCTGTACACCTGAAACTAATACAACACTGTAAATATAAACAATACTGCAATTTAAAAAATCCTTTAAAGCAACCTCTTCTGGATGTAGCCCATAGGACAGAGTACACTTGGCTGTCCCACAGGGGCAGTCCCAGCCAAGAGTGCACCAAACTTATTGCCCTACAGGACTCTGAAAGCATCCTCTCCAAGTCATATTCCACAGTGTTAAAAATGCATAGAGAACTTGGGTTAACCAACACTTTTTGCCAATGCCCTATGCCCTAAGTCATCACGTGTTCTAACACTGGCTGCAATTTATAGGGTCCAGAGATGCAAACGTTTTTTTCATTCAAGTTTAGATCTGGAAAGAGACTTGAGAACATCTAAACTCAAAGTTTCAGAATATTTTTGAGCTGCACACAATGGAAATACAATGAATAAATACTGAAATGGGCTCCTTGTGTTGGGACCGTGGTAAAAGGCCCCAAATTCCACCTCCTCATTCTCCTCCTTTTGCTCCCCTAAACCCCCCTCTCCCCACAGCTTACACATATTAGAACAGAACCTGAAGCCCCCCTCAGGACTTTGGGACTGCAAAAAAAAGTCTGCAAAACATTGAAGAATCTAGTATTTTGTTTTATTTCGACTTCTTGTGACAGATGAAAAAATTGAAACCCAGAAAGCTAAAACGGAATTTCCATTTCCAGCCACAAAATAACTCAAAAAGCTGCCTCTTAGAAACCCCTAGAATGCTGGTTACATGCAAATATCCATTTAAACACATCGAATGAACTCACAAAGGCATAAACTCCTCAACTTGAAAATGGGTATAACCTATGACCCAGCAATTTCATGGCCAAGTGTGTGCCCCAGAACAGTATGGAGATGAACTACTGGGTCATGGAATCACTTTAGTAAATCACAAATGGCCTATTATTTTTGGTATATGAAACAGACTGAATCAAACCGGATCATAGCTGAACAGACAACAAGAGTATTATTTTGAGGAACTTTTTTCCACATACAATACATACACAGATAGATGGAAATGTACACTTGTATATTCTGGGTTTCCATGTAAAGTGTATTACTTTGAATATAGACAAAACATTTTTGAGAAGCTTTTGTATGTTAGTACAGAAAATGAACAAGAACACCGGTCAAAGCATTGCTCACCATGGTGCAAAATTAGAAACAATCTAATTACTCATCAACAGGAGAATGGAGATAGATGAACAGGTAGACTGATGTCTATTCACAAATCATTAGAATATATACTAGTTAAAATGAATGGACCAGAGATTTGTTGCTGAAAGCTAATGCTAAATTTATTAAAAAAGCAAGTTGAAGAATGATATGTAGATCAAGTTTAAAATTTTAAAACATGCAAAACAAAGAGTACCCACTGTTGAAAGATACAGGTGTATACAGAAGAAGTACAAAAGATTCAAATTCAGGACAGTGTTAATCTCTGGGGTGGGAGGAAGGGAATCAGGGGTAAAAGAGGAATCCACAAAGAACTAGGTCTGAAGTGAACTCATCCCAATGTTGGGGTTGCTTAGAACTTGACAGCACACACAGTTTTGTCATTGTATTCTCCCTAATTTTTGTTGTTGATTAAAAAAATATTTTGTAAGTCACAGATACTTACCTGAGACCACATGGCTGATTGGTGGGATCATCTGGAAGAAAGCTAGGCAGGACCCTGAATCTGATTTCCAATTCAGTCCTCTTCCCACATGGCTCCCAATTCAGGATCTGTTTGCAAATGAAGGATTTGCATCATTTTAGTGTGAATCTTAGCAACTTATTTTTACCTGAGAGATACTGTTCCCTAGAGTCCACCAAGGCCACATTTGCTCTGACTAGAAATAGCACAAAGCACACTTGCTCTGTGAGGCTAAGCTGTTGCTTCACAGCTTGTCACTTGGCTCTGTTTTCCAACTTCGCTCACGCACTGAAACAAAACACTGAGCCACTGAAAGGTCGGTAGAAAGATGATCTAAACATGCAGAAAGTATAAGCAAAAAGAGAAAGAAAAACAGAGTAGAGGGAAGACTCAGCTGCATGTGAGGATCTAGACAAAGTCAGTTGTCACCATCACATTAATGTCAGAATACTGCTAAGGAACCATGAAACATAGAGAGTGGGTTATTTTAGAAGATGGAAAGAACTTGAAATCAGAGCATTTCATACCTTTCACAATCTAATACACAATCTAATGGAAAGGGGTTTATTAACATTTTTTCTAGTCTATTTTAAGACAAAAACAAAATGACAAATCATACCTTGGCAATGGTTGGAAAGTCTTACGCAGAGATTTATTATGCTTCAGCAAAGTTCACGGCAGTGGTTTTTATCATTGGATCCTTTATACTCCTCAAGTTACATAAGAGGCTCTTTCTTCTTCTTTTTCTTCTCTAAGCATAACTTCTGGGTCAGCTTTAGCTTTTCGAGTGCATAAGCCAGAGCTTTCTGCTGTTCAAAAAGAAGATAACTCTTGCAGTAGAGCGCCAGGAATACATCTTACTCTGGAGTCAAGCATTAAACTATAAGGGAATATGTTTTTAGACACTTCTCACCCTGGAATGCCTATCCATTATCATGAGCTATGAAAATATTCTTTTCAAGACTTCCCTGGCAGTCCAGTGGCTAAGATTCCACACTCCCAATGCAGGGGGCCTGGGTTTGATCCCTGGTCAGGGAACTAAGATTCCATGTACCTCAACTAAAGAGCCCCCATGCAACAATTAAAATTTGGAGCAGCTAAATAAATTTTTTTTAAAAAGAGAGAGAGAAATTACTCTTTTCATATTGCTGGAGAAAACTCAGACCTGTGACAGAATTCCTTCTGTTGTCCTGAGAGCAAACGTAACAACTAACACTTACTCAACATTTACTCTTCTAAATGCTTGACCTATATGTAGTCATCACCACCTTCTCAGGAAGACACTACTGCTGCCCCATTTTGTAGATAAGAAAACTGAGATACCGGAAGGTTAAGTACAATGATATCCTTCAGGTCACCCAGAAGAAGTGATAGGGCCAGGATTTGAACCCAGCCAGTTGGTTCTAATAGCCTGGGCTTCTATGTGCCACTCTGTCCAGGAGGTGGTATTTAAAATAAATGAAGGTGGTTATTGAAATGACAGCACCACGTTATGTTACAACCAGGAGCCTCTGCTTCCGATATAGGAACTTTAAGAGGGAAGTATTTACACACAAGTGAAGGTGACATCAGAATCCTTTCCTTATGGCTCGTAGCAACCTAGAGCATTGGCTTTGGGGCTCCTGTGTATTCTACCCCATCTAAATAACGGCTAATTTCTGTTATGTTCCTCAATCCCCAGAGAATGAAAGTTGTGATGGATTTGGAAATGATATTAGATAAAAGTCAGAAGGCTTAAGCTTGAGTTCAGTATTGCCACATACTAACTAAATGGATGCATTTTCCTCACCTGTGAATGAGAAAAAGAATGCCTGCTATATAGGGTAGTGAGGGTGGAACCAGACAGAGGCAGGGAGAACTGTGATCGTACACTTTAACATTGTTGACCCAGGCATTTTTTTCCCTTTGTTCCGTAAGTCAAAGTAAAACAACAAAATGATATAAACATCTGTGAAAGACCCACGTGGATACCCAAAAACTTTCTATTGTAAAATTGTTAACTTTGGTTAAGTCATTTTTCCTTTTTATTTTTCATCTCTGTAGAGGAGGGATATTGATCACGGAAGTCTCTTCCAACTTTGATATTTTGTAATCCATTTCATCCTAGATCTAGGAAAAGCAAGCCAGGGATTTTACTTATTTTTATTTATTTTTTAAATTAATTTATTTTAATTGGAGGCTAATTACTTGACATTATTGTATTGGTTTTGCCATACATTGACATGAATCTGCCCCGGGTGTACATATGTTCCCCAACTTGATCCCCCCTCCCACCTCCCTCCCCATCCCATCCCTCTGGTTCATCCCAGTACACCAGCCCCAAGCATCCTGTATTGTGCATCGAACTTGGACTGGTGATTTATTTCACATATGATAATATACATGTTTCAATGCCATTCTCCCAAATCATCCCACCCTCGCCCTCTCCCACAGAGTCCAAAAGACTGTTCTATACATCTGTGTCTCTTTTGCTGTCTCGTATACAGGGTTATCGTTATCAACTTTCTAAATTCCATATACATGTGTTAGTATACTGTATTGGTGTTTTATTCTGGCTTACTTCACTCTGTATAATAGGCTCCAGTTTCATCCACCTCATTAGAACTGGTTCAAATGCATTCTTTTTAATGGCTGAGTAATACTCCATTGTGCATATGTACCAAAGCTTTCTTATCCATTCGTCTGCAGATGGACATCTAGGTTGCTTCCATGTCCTGGCTATTATAAACTGTGCTGCGATGAACATTGGAGTACATGTGTCTCTTTCAATTCTGGTTTCCTCGGTGTGTATGCCCAAGAGTGCGATTGCTGGGTCGTATGGCAGTTCCATTTCCAGTTTTTTAAGGAATCTCCACATTTTTCTCCATAGTGACTGTACTAGTTTGCATTCCCACCAACAGTGTAAGAGGGTTCCCTTTTCTCCACACCCTCTCCAGCATTTATTGCTTGTAGACATTTGGATAGCAGCCATTCTGACTGGCATGAAATGGTACCTCATTGTGGGTTTTTTTTTTTTTTAATTTTAATTTTTTTTAAATTTTTATTGATTAATCCTGATAAAGGATTAATCTCCAAATTATACAAGCAGCTCCTGCAGCTTAATTCCAGAAAACTAAGTGACCCAATCAAAAAATGGGCCAAAGAACTAAACAGACATTTCTCCAAAGAAGACATAAAGATGGCTAACAAACACATGAAAAAATGCTCAACATCCCTCATAATCAGAGAGATGCAAATCAAAACCACAATGAGATACCATTTCACACCAGTCAGAATGGCTGCTATCCAAAAGTCTACATGCAATAAATGCTGGAGAGGGTGTGGAGAGAAGGGAACCCTCTTACACTGTTGGTGGGAATGCAGACTGGTACAGCCACTATGGAGAACAGTGTGGAGATTCCTCAGAAAACTGGAAATAGAACTGCCATATGATCCAGCGATCGCACTCCTGGGCATACACACCGAGGAAACCAGAATTGAAAGAGACACATGTACTCCAATGTTCATTGCAGCACTGTTTATAATAGCCAGGACATGGAAGCAACCTAGATGTCCATCTGCAGATGAATGGATAAGAAAGCTTTGGTACATATACACAATGGAGTATTTTTCAGCCATCAAAAAGAATGCATTTGAATCAGTTTTAATGAGGTGGATGAAATTGGAGCCAATTATACAGAGTGAAGTAAGCCAGAAAGAAGAACATCAATACTGTATATTAACGCATATATATGGAATTTAGAAAAATGGTAACCTGAACCCTGTATAAGAGACTGCAAAAGAGACATAGGCATTTAGAACAGTCTTTGGGACTCTGTGGGAGAGGGTGAAGGTGGAATGATTGGGGAGAATGGAATTGTAGCATGTATATTATCATAAGTGACCAGTCCAGGTTCGACGCATAATTTTTCCTCTGTTCATTTCTTTGCATTTGTGCTTTTTTAATAAAAATACTTTTAACTGTAAAGAAAAAAAAATTATAAAAAAAAATAAATAAATAAATAAATTTTGAGAAAGTCACAAAAAAATAAATAAAATAAAATAATTTAAAAAAAAAAGAAAATAATATGTATTGATCAAATTCTTTGACTTAAGTATACCTCTTTACAATGTTCTAGGTAATTCAACCTTGTGCATTAAATGTATCGAATAAAGATCTGAAAAAAAATAAAATAAAATAAAACACCAAGAGATTTATATTTTATGTATTAAAAAAAAATAAAAATAAAAATAAATTTTTATTGGAGGCTAATTATTTTACAATATTATATTGGTTGGTTTTGCCATACATTCTCATTGTGGTTTTGATTTGCATTTCTCTGAGTATGAGTGATGTTGAGCATCTTTTCACGTGTTTGTTAGCCATCTGTATGTCTTCTTTGGAGAAATGTCTGTTTAGTTCTTTGGCCCATTTTTTGATTGGGTCGTTTATTTTTCTGAAATTGAGCTGCAGGAGTTGCTTGTATATTTTTGAGATTAATCCTTTGTCAGTTGCTTCATTTGCTATTATTTTCTCCCATTCTGAAGGCTGTCTTTTCACCTTGCTTATAGTTTCCTTTGCTGTGCAGAAGCTTTTAATTTTAATTAGGTCCCATTTGTTTATTTTTGCTTTTATTTCCAGTATTCTGGGAGGTGGGTCATGGAGGATCCTGCTGTGATTTATGTCGGAGAATGTTTTGCCTATGTTCTCCTCTAGGAGTTTTATAGTTTCTGGTCTTACATTTAGCTTTTTAATCCATTTTGAGTTTATTTTTGTGTATGGTGTTAGGGAGTGTTCTAGTTTCATTCTTTTACAAGTGGCTGACCAGTTTTCCCAGCACCACTTGTTAAAGAGATTGTCAGAAAACCCTAAAGACTCTACCAGAAAATTACTAGAGCTAATCAATGAATATAGTAAAGTTGCAGGATATAAAATCAACACACAGAAATCCCTTGCATTCCTATACACTAATAATGAGAAAATAGAAAGAGAAATTAAGGAAACAATTCTATTCACCATTGCAACGAAAAGAATAAAATACTTAGGGATATATCTACCTAAAGAAACAAAAGACCTGTATATAGAAAACTATGAAACACTGGTGAAAGAAATCAGAGAGGACACTAATAGATGGAGAAATATACCGTGTTCATGGATTGGAAGAATAAATATTGTGAAAATGAATATATTACCCAAAGTAATTTATAAGTTCAATGCAATCCCTATCAAGCTACCAATGGTGTTTTTTACAGAGCTAGAACAAATAATTTCACAATTTGTATGGAAATACAAAAAACCTTGAATAGCCAAAGCAATCTTGAGAAAGAAGAATGGAACTGGGGGAATCAACCTGCCAGACTTCAGGCTCTACTACAAAGCCACAGTCATCAAGACAGTATGGTACTGGCATAAAGACAGAAATATAGATCAATGGAACAAAATAGAAAGCCCAGAGATAAATCCATGCACCTATGGACATGTTATCTTTGACAAGGGAGGCAAGATTATTTTTTAAAATTAATTAATTAATTTTAAATGAAACAATGATGAATATTTTTAATGATAAAAGGCATAATTTCACAAAGAATATAGACATCTTACACCATTAGACACCTTAACAGCAAAAAAACAAAGATACCTAAAGCAAAAATCAGAAGAATGTAAGACAGAAGAAAAAATATATAATCATAGACAAATTAACATTTCTCTGAGAATATTTTATCAAGTGTAGAAAAAATAAGAATAGGAGCATTGTGAGTGATGTCATTAATAAGTTAAATATAACAGATATATATCTAATCAATTTATATAATCATATCCTACACAAATATATATAAAATTTTTTATCTCACACATTGTTATTAGAAAATAATGAGCCAAGGCTTTTAAATGGTAGTTTGGCTACTTGCAGTCCACCTTACCTCCTAAACTGAACACATGCCTAACATCTGACCAGTCATATAGGATCCATGAGAATATCTGACAACTCTAATAATTAATTGACCCCAAGTTCAAGTGTTAAGGAGAGCTGAATTCAACACCGGAACTAGGTGGATATCTGGTTTAGCTGGCAACCTGCCAGAAGTAGGGGTGGTGGCATTCCAACACTTTCATTCTGGGTCATGCCAGGCATGTAAGAAATGCCAGATGGGATGACCTTGGAGGGTGCTTCAAGCCCTACAATGTCATGTGACTGCTTCACTGATAAGTATCACTTGAAAATGATGTTGGGTATGACCAGTTGTAGCAAGCTGGGAGCCAGAGCCAGGTCTTTCCACAGAGAGACACATCAAAATGTGGCCAGTGGAACTCAAGAAAATGACTGGAGCATGGTCTTGAAGCAGTTGCTTGCCAGCTGAATGATCCAGTGGAGGGCCGATCCATCCATTCCAGAGGAAGCCAGCCCCCCAGGGAGCCTATGTGCTGCACTGGGAACAATGATCCACTCACCAAGGGCAAGGGCATGATCCGTCACTCCAATCACAGTCTGTTACCCAGGCTCCCTGCCCCCAGACATCCCATCCTAGCCTGAAGCAGATGCTGGGAACAGTCACCCCATCAGCAGCCTCCAGATCCATCACGATGCACGTTAGCTGAGTGGTAGGAACGGTCACAATGAGATAAGCATGGGTGGCCTCCCGAATCACCGTGCACTGGACAGCCATTAATAATTCAGTCTGTGTGTCCAGCCCACCATGCTCACCCTGCCAAGGGCCTCTGCACTGGCCATTCCCTTTGGAAAAGCTTGGTCCCCGGGTCTCATACAGATGGCACCTTTATCAATTCAAGTTTTATTTCCAGTGTTACTTTCTTAAGTCTTCCATGCTCACACCCACCAAGACTCTCTATCACAACACTCTGTTTTATATTTCATATAGCACTTCTCACTACTTGGAATGATTCTGTTCATTTACCTTTCTGGTTTATTATCTATTTCCCCTTTAGAATGTTAATTTAATGAGAACCGAAATCTCCTCAGTCTTCTCCAATCTATTCCCAACCTGTAGAAAAATATCTAGCAGCTAATAAGGAATTGATAAAAAAAATTAGTAAAACTAATGTATAAGTTAATGAGTTAATTCTATCTAGGACAGGTGTGTCCTGGTGCCAAGAGGGCTCCCCTCACTGTGCTCTGCCATGGTAGTAAGATTTCAAGGCTCCAGGGGAGATTTCATAGACACCTCTAAATATGCCCCCATTTCCTGAGCTATCTCTGTCTTCTCCCCCATTAAGGCTCTGAGAATCACTCTTTGACCTGTAGGAACTGGCTTCCAACACCTGTAATTATCCTATATAACTTTCTCACTTAGGAATGATTTAGGTTGCAAGTAACAACAACAACAACCGCACTGCAATGTCAACAAATGAATCATTTTCTCAAGAACCAATCAAGAGGTACTGGGTCTGGTGTCAGCGTGACAGCTCTACTATATAGCCATCTTGGCTTTCTCTCCTTTACACCCCCTACTCCTAGTGTACACCTCTCATCTGCTGCTTGTCACATCTCAGTCACATCATGGCACCACCAGGTATCATGTCTGAACTCTGAAGAAGGGGAAAACAAAGGAAGAAAAATCCATGCCATGTGAATTTGTTGTTCCTTCTTACTGGGAAAACAAAAGCTCTTTCAGAATCCATATCCAGCCCTTTTCTATTTACATCTCCTGCCCTATTATTGGCTCTCAAGGCCATCTGCAGACCATTTCCTGACACAGGGCAGTGAGATCACAGTTACTGGTTTAGACTGTCATACAGTATCTCCTGGGGCTGGAGAAGGGATCCACTTTCTGTGAGATCAAGGTGTTGCCACATGTTCCTGAACCAACAGATACATCATAACTAAATGGCCTTAGAGTGGACATTTCACCCAAAATTGGAGCTGAGACTCTGGGAAACTGAGAGTGGAAAGCAGACCCCTTGAGCCATCATTTCTGAAGATTTGACTCTTCCAACTGTTTAAATTCCATCATATGTTCAAATATCTACCCAATATATTCTCTTTTTTCCTTCACCTAGCTCAAAGATTGTTTCTGTTATTCAACACCAAAGGGTCTTTGTTACAGGAGCATCTAAACAAAGCATCCAGCAAGGCCAATCAGGTGGAATGGTTGCTTCAGACATTCCTATCCCCCTCAGGAAAGGCAGTGCTTTGGACAAAACACTCTGCTCCCCTCAAGGTGACCCACATGCTTAGACATTATGTCATCAGCCTGACAACTTCCTCCTCTTCACCTTCAGACTATATTTGCTAAGGTCCCCAGTAGACAGGGAGGCTTGCTGGGTACTAAAGGCCTGCCTCGTGACAGAGGGATGGGGTTTGTGCAATAACACACATGCTAACTGGTGGAGATGTCACATCTCACATCTATGGTATCAGACCTTCTGATTGTGAGCCCAATACTTTTTTAAGCTGATTATCCAGGAAACACACACACACACACACACACTCTCCCTTTCTCTCACATGTGGTTGTGTTAGTCGCTCAGTTGTGTCTGATTCTTTGCGACCCCATGAGCTATAGCCCACTAGGCTCCTCTGTCTATGGGATTCTTCAGGCAAGAATACTGGAGTAAGTAGCCATTCTCTTCTCCAGGGTGTTTTCCCAACCCAGGAATCAAACCCAGGTCTCCCGCATTGTAGATGGATTCTTTACCATTTGAGCTATCAGGGAAGCCATATATAAACACACAAAACAGTCATCCACACCCCAGTTAAGAAAATCTTCATGAGTGAAAAACCTGGCTAGGCTATTTTAGTATTCCATCTCTGCTAATCAGCCACAAGGAATATTTCGCGGAGATTACAAGGATTGTGAATCACTTAAGTATCCAGAGAGCGAGATCTCTGCAGCTCTCTTGCTATATTACCTATAAACTTGATCTAAGTTCTTTTATTTTTTTGCCATACCACACAGCATGTGGGGTCTTAGTTCACCAACCAGGGATCGAACTCCTGTCCCCTGCATTGGAAGCATGGAGTCTTTACCACTGAACCACCAGGGAAGTCCCACCAAATTCTTTTGCCAGTGTATATGTTTCTTTGACTTAAGCAAGTTTTGTACAAGATTTCTCAAAATGTTCTGCTTATATCTTACAGGTTTACATGAACAAATGGTTCCCTGCTCAGAAGACTTTGGAAACACCTGACTAAAGGAAGCTCAGTGCTGCTTCTTGCAAGACGCCACCAAGCCTTCAACATTCCAATATGCATCATGAATAGCTTAAAGAGGGATGCAGTGTGTGCCATCTTCCAGATTTCTTTAACCACTAAAATTTCTTCCTTGGTATATACTGAAAGGCTGGTGATGCAATAGATATGCTTTGGTAAACTGCTAGAAGGGAGGAGTACAGAGGGCAAATCCTAGAAATAAATACCTCTTTGGCTCAGATGGTAAAGCAGCCACCTGTAATGCGGGAGACCTGGGTTCAATCCCTGGGTTGGGAAAATCCTCTGGAGAAAGGAATGGCTACCTACTCCAGTATTATTACCTGGAGAATTCTGTGGACAGAGGAGCCTGGCGGGCTACAGTCTATGGGGTCGCAAAGAGTCGGACACAACTAAGCAACTAACACTTTCACTTCACTACCTCTTTTAAATACCAAGAGGCATAGTCTAAGAGTTGGTGAAGTAGGCCATGTGCAGATTTATGTGTAGCCCTATTGGAAGTCAGGAGATAGTTAGAAATGCCACTTCATCTGCTGTTCCCAAGTTCTACATCACAGCGGCCAACGTGGGTGGAAAGTCTGAGAGAGAGTGCAATTGTGTTCTTGGGCTGATCATGTTAATGTTATGATTAGAGGATCATCAGGTTTCCCTCCTTCAAAATGAGGATGTTAGGCCATGTGAGAACAGGGAGAATGTGGTTGTCACCAAAGAGTCCAACACCCCATTATTTTTTTTCTGTTCCGACCTTTAATCAAAGCAGTTTTCATTAATGCAAGGATAAGCAAACCACATTGACCTTGGTGGTATGATATATGAACTAAAAACTTCTAAAACAAATTTGTCTTATTTAAATCCACCTTTTCTAAAAGACCACTTGGTATAACCTAACAAAAATAACCTGTCTACCAATGTGCAAACATTTTGCTAAGATATCTGGAGCCACTTGGGCTGTTTTATAACCATCATAGGCTTTAAGCATCCCTACACTGACAAAATTATTTTAGGAGAATTAAATGGCAGGATTGGCAATTGTTCTGCCAAAGCTTTATCCATAGGACATCTAGAAGGAAAACTTACTTCCCTGGAAGCCTTTTTGCAGGGACAGAGAGATCCAAATAAAGAGGGAAATAACTGCACAAATGCATTTATCAATACAATGTCATGCTATAAACTGCAATTTATAGAATAAGTATGGGAGAACCTAACACTCTAACGTTCAATAATTTCAGTGATGTAATACAAATTTCATTACTTATCTTTATCCCCAAGATGACTATTTTCAGGCTTTATTAATAAGGATCCTCACTGTTTGAAATTTACTTTGACCTTATATTTCATCTAAATTGAATGCTTTGAAATGTCTGAGAAAATACAAGGTTCAAATCACATCTCTGTACCTTACCTCTGTGAAAAATAAAATGGTTTTCTTTGCAACCATGGGAACAAGAATATTAAATGGCACATGGTGTAGTAAGGGTGAAAAATACCTAACAAAGGCATCAAAAAATCAAGGTTCAAGTCTGTCTTTAGACAGCTATTGTTATGAGTTGAACTGTGTCCCTCCACCAAATGCATAACTTGGAATCCTAAGCCCTAGTACCTTAAAATTTGACTTTCTTTTGGAGATAGGGTCTTTATAGAGATAATCAAGTTAAAATGAGGTCATGAAGGTGGGCCCTCGTCCAGTATGAATGGTGGACTTCTAAGAGGAGGAAATTTGGACACAGACACACATAAATGGGAATGTGGAGAGAACAGATACAGAGAAGATGGCCACTGATAAGCCAAGGAGACAGGAAGCCTGGAATAGGTCCTTCCCGCACAGTTATCAGAAGAAACCACCCCTGCCAACACCTTGGCTTTGGACTTCTGGCCTCCAGCACTGGAAAAATACAGAAAATACTTTTTTATTGTTTAGTCCAGTCAGTTGTGGGTACTCTGTGACAGAGCCCTGGCAAATGAATACAGCTGTGTTCTTAGCTAAGTCTTCTAATATTTCTGTCTCAGTTGCCTCATCTATCTATAGCATTAGGAGGTAGATGAGCTTTGAAATTGCTGTATCTCCAATAGTTAATGATCAAGGATGAAGGAATGACAACCCACTCCAATATTCTTGCCTAGGAAACCCCATGGATAGAGGAGTCTGGCAGGCTACAGTCCATGGGGTCACAAAGAGTCGGACACGACTGAGTGACTAACACTTTCACTTTCAAGGATGGACATAGACTCTTATCAGTTCTTCTGAGATGTAAACATGCACCATCTTCTGAGAACAGCTTTCCCTCTTGTTTATAGATCAGTGGATTACAGACAAGCTGACATCATCTTTGATAATCCTGTCTGGTCATCCTAATTCATATTTAGGTAATGACTCTGGGAAGCAAAATAAGAAAGAAAGGAGGATCAAAGTAACTCTGATGAAAGGCTACAAACTTATAAGCTTATATCTTTCTTCAAGAAATTCATCATTTGTTAGATAATTAGTGGGAAGCTGCTGTATAATGAAGGGAGCTCAACTCAGTGCTAACCTAGACAGATGGGATGGGGAGTTGGGGGGGAGGTTCAAGAGAGAGTGGATTTATGTACACTTATGGCTGATTCTGCTCTTTTGGCAGAAAGTGAAGAGGAACTAAAGAGCCTTTTGATGAAGGTGAAAGAGGAGAGTGAAAAAGCTGGCTTAAAGCTCAACATTCAAAATACTGAGATCATGGCATCTGGTCCCATCACTTCATGGCACATAGATGGGGAAACAATGGAAACAGTAAAAGATTTTATTTTGGGGGGCTTGAAAATCACTGCAGACAGTGATTGCAGCCATGAAGTTAAAAGATACTTGCTCCTTGAAAAAAGCTATGACAAACCTAGACAGCGTATTAAAAAGCAGAGACATTACTTTGCCAACAAAGGTCTGTTGAGTCAAAGCTATGGTTTTTCCAGTGGTCACGTATGGATGTGAGAGCTGGACCATAAAGAAGGCTGAGCACCAAAGAATTGATGTTTTCGAACTATGGTGTTGGAGAAGACTCTTGAGGGTCCTTTGGACTGCAAAGAGATCCAACCAGTCAATCCTAAGGGATATCAACCCTGTATATTCACTGGAAGGACTGATGCTGAGGCTAAAGCTCCAATACTTTGGCCACCTGATGTGAACAGCCGACTCACTGGAAAAGACCCTGATGTTGGGAAAGATTGAAGACAAGAGGAGACGGGGACAACAGAGGATGAGGTGGTTAGATGGCATCATCAACTCAATGGACATGAGTCTGAGCAAGCTCCAGGAGATGGTGAAGGTCTGCCTGGTGTGCTGCAGTTCATGGGGTTGCAAAGAGTCAGACATGACTGAGGGACTGAACAACAACAATGTCTGATTTACATCAGAAGAAACCAACAGAACACTGTGAAGCCATTATCCTCCAATTAAAAACAAATTAGAAAAAGAAATTCATCATTTGAAAAAACTGGCTTATAATAGATTCAAAGAAGGTACTGTGGTGGGTTCAGATTAAAAGATCAATAATAAATTTAAATCTCAGGACACGGTTCCCTAGGTTAGAACCTCTGTGGGTTAAACAAAAAAGCACACATTTCTGGGTGTTCTTTCTTTATTTCCCCCACCTCTCACTCCAGTGTTTATTATGAAAGAAAAGATGTTTCAGGCCTAACTGTTGAACTTCTGGGTGCTACAACCCTGTTCCATCTCAGCAAAAAAACCAGTTAATACTAATGACTTTGTGCGATCTTTATCAACCTCTCATCAATGTGTATCATCTTGGTATAAATCCCAGGCTATTAATGCACCTTCAAAGCCTAGAGTAGAGTTTAATGCCAGAATCACAGTTGGTAAGAAGAGCATTTTGGCAACTGAAATTGCTATTCTAAATGCTATAAAACAGAACTGATGTCCTAGTTACCCTTCGCTTTACCTCACTGAATGTACACTCTCCTGCCAAAGAAAATATGAAGATAAGTATTCTATTCTATGAGATGATCTTATCATTGCTAAGAAGTAATTGTAGGGTGACCTTCTTAAGAAGCAACTGGCTAAATTACATGAAATAGTAGCATCAACAATATCAAAACAAAAATCAACACAGTTCGTCAGCATCAATCTCACAATTAAATGGACAGTGCTTGTATTAGTTCGGATTCCGATAAGACGGAATACTCAAATCAGAATAATTCAAAGGCTTATGCACTAAGGAACTTTTATAAAAGTGTACTCAGGGTAAAGTAAAACCACAAGGGACTTTGGGCAATAATCAGGGTTGGGGACTGAGCCAATGTTATCAACTCTAGGCATCAGGAGACAAGGAGGAGGGAGGTGGGTTGGCAGAACCTGGAGAAAGAAAGTCACGTAGAGAAGATTGCCATGAAGAGAGTAGTGGTTTTCCATCTAGGGACACTGTCCAAGGTGTCCCCAACAAGGTACGAGTAAGGAGGATAAATACCCTGACCTCCTCCTCCTCCCCCTTTCAGTGTTCTGCCAGGGTCCCGACTGATCAAATCCAACCAGAGACAGAACAGGGGGCCCACTGAAGAGGTCCATTAAGAGTCAGCCTCTAATGATCAGGGTGAGGAGATCTGGAGGGGCAATTGGGTGATACACAGCAGGGTGCTACCTAACCCAACACACTCATAGAAATACTTATAAATTTTGTAAGAGCAGAAAAGATCTCTTCTTGTTCACCATTTTATCCCCAATTATATCACTCCAGTATTCCTGCATGAAAAACCCCATGGACAGAGGAGCCTGGCTGGCTGCGGTCCATGGGGTTGCAAACAGTCAGACATGACTGTATCGACTAAGCACGATGTATCATTCCAACTCCTATTTTCCAATTCTCTGACAGAAACTGGGTGTCCAATAATTAAATTCAATGTGACATTAACTACCCAGAGTTAGCACAGACCCCACTAGTTAAGGGTTCAGTCCCATTTTAGACAGCAGCCACAAATGGGGTCCCCAGACAACTTTCACTTCTGCCTAGCCAACTATAAGTATGGAGGTTCCCACAACCCCACTCAGGTTCAGTAATTTGCAGAGTAACTCCCAGCTCAGGGAAGCTCCCTACTTTCTATTACAGCTTTATTGTAAAGAACACAACTCAGGAACAGCCAAGTGGAAGAGCTGCATAGGGAAGCTACGGGGGTAAGGGGGGCACAGGGCTTCCATGCTCTTTTCGAGTGCACCACCCTCCCAGCACATCAACGTGTTCCCAATCTGGAAGCGTCACGGCAGAGGCATGATTTACTAAATTTTAGGCCACTGGTACTTGAACTCAGTCTCCAGTCCCTCTCTCCTCCCCAGAGGTCAGAGTTGGGACTGAAGGGTTCTATCCTTATAATCACATAGATTTTTCCTCTGGGAACCAGCCCCCATCCTAAAGCTGTCTAAATAACCCATCTTTAGTCACCTCATTAGAATACAGAAGACACTCCTATCAGTGGAAATTCCAAGGAATTTAGCATGCCAGGAACCAGGAAAAAGGCCAAATCTATTTTTTTTAATCACGCCACACCAGAATGTTGTATCACTCTGTCTGGCGCGTTAACAGACATTCTGTATTTGTTACTGAATGATGCAGTCTCCACTGTGTTAGTCTAAAGTTCTTTCTCTTTTCCTTCTGGGTTTTTGAAAGATTACTAAAATTTTTAAGCCCAAACTATACATGCCTTTAAGCTTCTCCTTTCCCTCTAGTCAGATAATATAGAGAAGACAAACCCTGAGTGGCTTCTAGAACCCCAGAGCACTTCACACCTCTGATATCCAAAGCATAGGGAGATTCAAAGGAGAAACACAGATAGTTTTTAGAGATGGACTCTAAACTGTTGACAATCTGCTCTAGTCTCTCCAGGGCTGTATGCCTTTTTATCACCTTCACTACCAACAGATTCCGTGACGTTAAATAGACGTAGGAAGCTAGGGCTAGACCTTTGTGGGGTGGTAAGCTATTTTTGCTGATATAAGGTATTGTACAACATGCCACCAAAAGAACTTTATTTTGTTCTGGATAGTTTCCCAATGATACGAGTCCTACCTTGTGCTTTTAAAATCCCAAGGTGACCAACATTTTACATGTCAGGGAAAACTGGATCTCTATCAGGAGAAAATCTAAAATCAAGGATGAAGAAAATGCAGAATGGAGTAGGGATAGTCTAAATCCAGTAACATTAAAAAAAAAAAAATCACTGAAAAACAAACAGATCCATTCAAAGCTGATATGCCCTGAAAATACGGTACAAAATTTCAGTTTAAATGAGGTTTTGGGGAAGCGCATTTCCATCTGATGGAAGGACATTTTCCATCCATCAGCAGACCTAGCTATTAAACTGATGGACTGTAAGCTTTCTCTATAGCAATAGCCTTTTTAACATTAACATAAATGAGCCAAGCTCTATGACCAAACTTTGAAGTCTCAACCTA
This sequence comes from Moschus berezovskii, assembly GCF_049115385.1. Taxonomy (NCBI): domain Eukaryota; kingdom Metazoa; phylum Chordata; class Mammalia; order Artiodactyla; family Moschidae; genus Moschus; species Moschus berezovskii. The sequence continues at coordinate 49,001,352 of NC_142466.1, read as the reverse complement.
AACAGTTATCCAAAGCCTTGATCAGGTCCTGATCAAGAATATTTTTAACCTGCTCACACATTCCTGGCCCATCTTTCTATAGAAAGGGGCTCCTAAATTTCTTCAGCTGAGTGTGGTCTCTAGCCACTGCATCCTCTGTGTATGTGATGTCTCCTTTGATCAACAGCACACAATATCATCATTTCAGGCACTGATCAGAAAATGCATCTAATAACAGACTGGGCTTCCCAGGTGTCTCTAGCAGTAAAGATCCTGCCTGCCAATGATGGAGACATAAGAGACACTAGTTCCATCCCTGGTTCATGAAGATCCCCTGGAGGAGGGCATGGCAACCCACTCCAGTATTCTTGCCTGGAGAATTCCATGGACAGAGGAGCCTAGAAGGCTACAGTCCATGGGGTCACAAAGACTCAGACGTGACTAAAGTGACTTAGCGTGCACACGCAGGAGCTTGCTAGACACACCTGATAGCAGAAAGAAATGCCCAAGGCAATTGTTCTAAACCCAGTTGATTGTTCTAAATGACCAAGGGAGAAGGGAAGACGAGAATGGCCAGAGGCCCTTGGAAAGGAAAAGAGTAAGAGAGAACTGAGTGGGTATCTAGGCCCACCCAAGTACATGGAATCATATCTAGAGGTGTTCTTTTTAAGACATTAATCTACCCCCCGCCACACACACTCCATCAAACAAGGGAAGAGACAGACTAATTTTCCTTTTCCTATCTCTAAACAATACACTGGATTAGGTAGACTGGAATTACACAGGGAACTTTTTCAAAATAAGTTACATGAGTAAGATTCTGCTTACCCACTCACCCTGTCATTCTGAGGAACCTCATGCGCTGGCACCCTATAAATTTAACAACAGCTCCCTAGGTTATTTTGACCCGCTTCTCTTCTCTTCATCCTGCCCCAACCCCAGTTAAAAATCCACTAAACACTAGTTCCCTATTACACTCAATTACCAGAAAGAAATGTGTTTGGGTCACATATCTTAACTTCCTGCTGACATACCACAATGGCATTAATATTTAACAATACACACTTGACTTAGATCAAAAATGCCTGATAAGTGTTATCTACTTGAATTTTACATTGCTATACCCTCTGGAAAATCAGTTTCAATCATCTAATAACCTTACTCAACATCCATTACATAAACCTTCACAAAATACCACGTCTGACAAGAGATGGTCCCCTAGCAGAACATGTCTATGTCTTTCTAACAAACAGGGATAATGAGGTATTGCAAAGGATCTGCCCTGGTGCCTCAGCTGCTAGAAAACAGGGCTTTTTTTTTTTTTTTTTTTTAAGTAGTAACTAATTGGAAGGACTTATGCTAAAGCTGAAGCTCCAATACTTTGGCCACCTCATGCGACGAATTGACTCACTGGAAAAGACTCTGATGCTGGGAGCGATTGGGGGTAGGAGGAGACGGGGAAGACAGAGAATGAGATGGCTGGATGGCATCACTGACTCGATGGACATGAGTTTGAGTGAACTCCGGGAGTTGGTGATGGACAGGGAGGCCTGGCGTGCTGTGGTTCATGGGGTCGCTAAGAGTCGGACACGACTGAGCGACTGAACTAACTAACTAATACTGGTGAGGATCCTTAGAAATGGCTTGTAAGACAATGTTATTTTTTTTTTTTCCTTATTGCACTGTTGTGTTTTTTAAATTTATTTATTTTAATTGGAGGCTAATTACTTTACATTTTTGAACTGTGGTGCTGGAGAAGACTCTTGAGAGTCCCTTGGACTGCAAGGAGATCCAACCAGTCCATTCTAGAGGAGATCAATCCTGGGTGTTCATTGGAAGGACTGATGCTAAAGTTGAAACTCCAATACTTTGGCCACCTCATGCGACGAGCTGACTCACTGGAAAAGACTCTGATGCTGGGAAAGGTTGGGGGCGGGAGGAGAAGGGGACGACAGAGAATGAGATGGCTGGATGGCATCACCGACTCTATGGCAATGAGTTTGAGTGAACTCCAGGAGTTGTTGATGGACAGGGAGGCCTGGCGTGCTGTGATTCATGGGATTGCAGAGAGTCGGACACGACTGAGCGACTGAACTGAACTGAACTGATTGTATTGGTTTTGCCATACATTGATATGAATCTGCCCCGGGTGTACAAATTTTCTGTGATGTTTTTAAGTGTGCTACATTTACCCTGTCCAATTCTACAGTTCATAGGTACATGTGACTTGTGAGCACTTTAAATTGTGACTAGTGTGACTGATGAGTGAATTTTAAATATTATTTAATTTCAATTAATCTGATGCAAAGAACCAACTCACTGGAAAAGACCCTGATGCTGGGAAAGATTCAAGGCAAGAGAAGATGAGGATAGCAGAGGATGAGATGGTTGGATGGCGTCACCGACTCAAAGGAAACGAGTTTAAGCAAGCTCCAGAAGATAGTGAAGGACAGGGCACTGTGGCATGCTGTAGTCCATGGGTGGTCACAAAGAGTTGGACACAACTGAGCAACTGAACAACAATATAAATTTAAATAACTGCATGTGGCAACTGCCTATATGGAACCACATGGTTCCAAGACCACTTTTTATATTTAAGTAGGATGACACAAGAAAAAGAAATACAAGAAGGCAAAACAGTGTCTGAGGAGGCCTTACAAATAGCTGAGAAAAGACAAGAAGCTAAAGGCAAAGGAGAAAAGGAAAGATATACGCAACTGAATGCAGAGTTCCAAAGAAAAGCAAGGAGAGATAAAGCCTTCCTCAGTGATCAGTGCAAAGAACAGAGGAAAACAATAAAATGGGAAAGATTAGCAATCTCTTCAAGAAAATTAGGGATACCAAAGGAACATTTCATGCAAAGATAGGCACAATAAAGGACGGAATTGGTATGGACCTAACAGAAGCAGAAGATATTAAGAGGAGGTAGCAAGAAAACATAGAAGAACTATACAAAAAAGATCTTAATGACCCAGATAACCACAATGATGTGATCACTCACCTAGAGTCAGACATCCAGTAGTGCAAAGTCTAGGGCCTTAGGAATCATTACTATGAACAAATCTAGTGGAGGTGATGGAATTCCAGCTGAGCTAGTTCAAATCCTAAAAGATGATGCAGTTAAAGTGCTGCACTCAATATCCAGCAAATTTGGAAAACTCAGCAGTGGCCACAGGACTGTAAAAGTTCAGTTTTCATTGCAATCCCAAAGAAAGGCAATGCCAAAGAATGTCCAAATGATAACACAATTGCACTTATCTCACAGGCTAGCAAAGTAAGGCTCAAAATTCTCCAAGTGAGGCTTCAACTGTATGTGAACCAAGAACTTTCAGATGTACAAACTGGATTTAGAAAAGGCAGAGGAACCAGAGATCAAATTGCCAACATCCATTGGATCATAGAAAAAGCAAAAGAGTTCCAGAAAAAATATCTACTGCTTTATTGCCTACGCCAAAGCCTTTGACTGTGTGGATCACAACAAACTGGAAAATTCTGAAAGAGATGGTAATTCCAGATCACCTTACCTGCCTCCTGAGAAATCTGTATGCAGGTCAAGAAGCAACAGTTAGGACCAGACATGGAAAAATGGTGGTTACAAATTGGGAAAGAAGTATGTCAAGGCTATATATTGTCACCCTGTTTATTTAACTTATATGCAGAATATATCATGTGAAATTCCAGGCAGGATGAAGCACAAGCTGGAATCAAGATTGCCGGGAAAAATATCAATAACCTCAAATATGCAGATGACACCACTCTTATAACAGAAAGCAAAGAGGAACTAAAGAGTCTCTTGATGAAAGTGAAAGAGGAAAGTGAAAAAGTTGGCTTAAAACTCAACATTCAAAAAACAAAGATCATGGTATCTAGTCACATCGCTTCATGGCATATACATGGGGAACAGAGGCAGACTTTATTTTCTTGGGCTCCAAAATCACTGCAGATGGTGACTGCAGCCATGGAATTAAAAGATACTTGCCCCTTGGAAGAAATGCTAAGACAAACCTAGACAGCATATTAAAATCAGAGACATTACTTTGTCGACAAAGGTCCATCTAATCAAAGCTATGATTTTTCCAGTAGTCATGTATGGATGTGATAGTTGGACCATAAAGAAAGCTGAGCATCAAAGAATTGATGCTTTTGAACTGTGGTGTTGGAGAAGACTCTTGAGAGTCCCTTGGACTGTAAGGAGATCAAACCAGTCAATCCCATAGGAAATCAGTCCTGAATATTCATTGTAAGGACTGATGCTGAAGCTGAAGCTCCAATATTTGGCCACCTGATGCGAAGAACTGACTCACTGGAAAAGATCCTGATGCTGGGAAAGAGTGAAGGCAGGAGAAGGGGATGACAGAGCATTAGATGGTCGGATGGTATCACTGGCTCAATGGACATGAGTTTGAGCAAGCCCTGGGAGTTGGTGAAGGGAAGCCTGGCATCTGTAGTCCATGGGGTCACAAAAAGTCAGACATGACTGAGTGACTGAACTGAACTGAAGATGACACAAAAATCTTACAGTGGTTTCAACTTTGGTACAAATGCTAAGTGTTAACTGTAAGTATCCTCAGCTTTTAGTAATACTATTCAAAAGGATTTCCAGGGTTGACTATAGGAACTTGCTTGTTCTCAACAGAAAGCAAGGTCAGGTCATATGCCTAATGCAGCCTGGTTGAACTGTAAATGCCTTTATGCCTGGGTGCTTATTGTTGGAACGGCTGGGACCCAATGGCAGAAGAGTGGACCTTCCTCTGAGCAGGACCACTGTAACCCCTCTGAATGGACCGTGTAGACATTTACTCTCCCCTCAGCTCAGACGCCTCCACTGTTCTAAATGTGGTAGAGAGAAGGCAGGAATTAGCCTTGAGGCTTTCTTAATTCACACCTGGAGAGTGTGTTCTCTTTCTGATGAAAGGTCCAATGGGTTTGCAGGGTCTCTCAACCTCAGCACAGTGATATTTTGAGCCCTGTGCTTCTGTGTTATGGGGACTGTCCTGTGTGTTTGAAGATGTTTAGCAGCATCCCTGCTCTCTACCCACTAGATGCCAGTAGCGTCCCCCCAACCTTCCCGGTAGTACCCACCTCATATTTCTACAGACACTGTCAAATATCCCCTGGAGGGCAAAAATCTCCCCTGGTTGAGAATCACCAATCTAGGCAGTAAGTTCTTAGACTATGGGCTACTTAATAAAGACCAACCTTAGTTATTGTTCAGTTTTTAAAATCTCCAGTACCTGGCAGATGCCTCATACTGTGATAAACACTCAGGCATTGCTTGGATACATGAATAAAAAGCCAATATTATTTTTTAGCTTTGTAAATATCTCCCCCAGTGCCTAGAAGACTCAATCAAGTTTTTTTCTGGCTCATTAATATTCTTAAAGGTTTAAAAAAGTAGGAATTCCTATAAATGACTATTTTTGAGGAAGGAAAACGATGGGAAAAATACATCTTTCTTCATAACTTAATGAAGCGATTTCCTGGCTTGTTACAATTTTTAGTAAACAGAGTAAGTCTGAAAATATAGTTTCACCAGTTCCAAATTAAGTATCATAATTTAGGGGGGTTTACATTACTTTTTTTTTAAGGTTCTCATTAGCTATCTATTTTATACATAGTATCAGTAGTGTATATATGTCAATCTTAATCTCCTAATTCATCTCACCACCCCATCCCCTGTTGGTGTCCGTTCATTCTGTTCTCTATGTCTGTGTCTCTGTTTCTGTTTTGCAAATAAGATCACAGACAGCATATTAAAAAGCAGAGACATTACTTTGCCAACCAAGGTCCGTCTAGTCAAGGCTATGGTTTTTCCAGTGGTCATGTATGGATGTGAGAGTTGGACTGTGAAGAAAGCTGAGCGCCGAAGAATTGATGCTTTTGAACTGTGGTGCTGGAGAAGACTCTTGAGAGTCCCTTGGACTGCAAGGAGATCCAACCAGTCCATTCTAAAGGAGATCGATCCTGGGTGTTCATTGGAAGGACTGATGCTAAAGCTGAAATTCCAATACTTTGGCCACCTCATGCGACGAGTTGACTCACTGGAAAAGAGTTTGATGCTGGGAGGGATTGGGGGTGGGAGGAGAAGGGGACGACAGAGAATGAGATGGCTGGATGGCATCACCGACTCGATGGACATGAGTTTGAGTGAACTCCGGGAGTTGGTGATGGACAGGGAGGCCTGGCGTGCTGTGATTCATGGGGTCGCAAAAGTCAGACACAACTGAGCGACCTAACTGAACTGAACTGATACCATTTTTCTAGATTCCACCTATATGCATTAATATACGATACCTGTTTTTCTCTTTCTGACTGACTTACTCTGTGTGACAGTCTCTAGGTCCATCTGTCTGTGTGCAAGGAAGCAGGGCTCCATCACCTCTTCACCTCTGTCTCTTCACTGAAGCTGGTCCAGGTGCTGGGGTCAGCAGGTTCTCTTCCTCACTGATTGGTAGAGCAGTTATCTCCAGCATCAGACTTGATCCCCAGGAATACTTAACTGCCGGGTTCCCTATCTGAGAAACATAGATGGCTCAGGTCAGTTCCAAGTTCCTGAACTTTAAAGCTGCATTTGCCAGTGCATGGAGCTTTTACCTTTTTTGTCAAACACCAGAAAATAAGCCTACTGTCTCTGGAAAGCCCAACCTTTGTACCTAAAACTTAGCAGATGTTTTACCTCCACGTACACACAGCATGGGCTTTCCAGGTGGCTTAGTGGTAAAGAATCCGCTTGCCAATGCCAGAGACACAGGAGACAAGTGTTCGATCCCTGGGTTAGGAAGATCCCCTGGAGGAGGAAATGGCAACCCACTCCAGTATTCTTGCCTGGAGAATTCCATGGACAGAGGAGCCTGGCGGGCTACAGTCCATGAGTTCTCAAAGACTTAGACACTGAAAGACTAACACTTTCACTTTCATCATTCTCTAAGTTCTATATTGCTGGCTGCACATGTGAAGAACTGCTTTATTCAAACATCCAGCATCATTAAATCATAGTGCTATTTTGCTAGGGACAAGGACAGAGTATTTATTATAATTAGAAAGAAAAAAAGAAAGAACAGCTCACTATAAAAATCTTCCCTTCCTTTAGAGCAGTGGTTTGCTGAAGACCTATCAGAATTACCTGGGCAGCTTTTTAAAGTCCCAAAGGTTAAGCCACACATCAGACAAATTAAATCAGAATCTCAGGGTAGTACTCAGCAGTGCAAATTCTTCTATGTAAATGTCGCATGGCTTCCCTGGTGGCTCAGATGGTAAAAATCCACCTGCAACGTGAAAGACGTGGGTTTGATACATGGGTGGGCAAGATCCCCTGGAGGAGGGCATGGCAACCCACTCCAGTATTCCTGCCTGGAGAATTCTATGGACAGAGGAGTCTGGCAGGCTACAGTCCTTGGGGTCGCAAACAGTCAGACACAACTGAGTGACTAAGCACACACAGAACAGTTTTAGATTTATGGAAAATTGCAAAGATAGTACAGAGCTTTCTCGTATTCTGCACACCAGTTTTCCCCATTATTAACCTCTTATATTACTATGGTAGATTTGTTATGATTAAGAAGCCGATATTGATACATTATTAAATAAAGGCCACACTTTCTTCATATTTCCTCAGTTTTTTCCTAATTTCCTTTTTGTATTCCAAGATCCCATCTAGGATTTACATCTAGTTGTCATATCTCCTTAGGCTCTTCTTGGTTTGTCACAGACTTTCCTTGTTTTTGATGACCTTGATGGTTTAGAGGACTACTGGTCAGATATCCTGTAGAATGTCCCTCACCTGGGATTTGTCTGTTGTTCTGCTCATGATTGGACTGGGCTTATGTGCTTTGGGGAAGAAGACCAAAACAGTAAAGTCATTCTCATCACAGCAGATCAAGCGTGACATCCTATATCAGTGTGATATCACTAGAGATGCTGACCTTCATCATTTGGCTGATAGAGGGCTGTCAGCTTTCTCCAGTATAAAGTTGCTCTTTCTATTCTGTACTTTCCTTTCTCATACTGTACTCTTTAGAAAGAAGTTACTACGTTCAACTCAAGATGTGGGGAATTATATCCTTGAGGGCATAGGATCTACATAAAATGTTTAGAATTCTTTGTTACAGAGAATTTGTCTGTTTCCCTTTATTCAAAGATCGAATGTTTAGAATTCTTTGTTACAGAGAATTTGTCTGTTTCCCTTTATTCAAAGATCGATCCACATCAGTATGGACTCATTTATCTATTTTCTACTTTCAGTTTCGGTCCTACACTACTTTATTTATTTTTGTTGCTCCCATATTCCTACTCTGACCATTGGGAGCCCTTTCTGGTGGCTGTAGCCCTCTGACACAACCCCATCACTAGGTCGTTGTTTTCTGAGCACTTTCTTACTTTTTGGTTCCGTAAGATGACCCATGCTTATATTGTTTATTTTCTACCCTAGACCTAAAATCAGTCATTTATCCAAGTTCTGGATCCTTTTTTAAAAAAAATTTTTTTTAATTTTTAATTGGAGGATAATTGTCTTACCACGTTGTTTTGGTTTCTGCAACACAACAAGGTGAATCAGCCATAAGTATACATGTGCAAGTCTGGTTTCTTTTGTTGAAGAATAATACTAGAAAGCAAGATCTGGGTGCTTGGTGTGCTCATTGCTGCTGGAGTGTCATTGCCTCTAGGCCCTCTCAGTTGACAGAACAAGGAAGTATATGTGTGTGTATATGAAACCATGTAAATACACATATCTATAAGTGTCTCTAAATATACCCATCTGTGTCTATATTAAGCTAACATGATCCGATATTGATGTTTCCAACTCTAATCTGTTTTCACATGGATGATTCTAGCCTCTTTTTACTTATCTGTAATCTCCAACCAAACTTGGCTCCCACCATTGCCCATTCCTTTACTTAGTTGTTGAGTTTCAGTATGCATGTGTAGTGCTGTTAAAATCATTAATCTGTACTCCCCTGGGAAACAGTTTTATCAACTAGAGCTGAGCACTTACACACAGTTCCTTTTGCCTTTAGTCTTACAGACTCTATTTGTTTCTGAGGTTACTTAGGTCAGCACTTTTGTTCCTCTATACCTTTTAGAGAGGTTGTTTAACACATTTGTAGCATGGTTTATATTGTTTTATCACAATTCTGCATTTTATCCTGGCATTCCTTACATACTATATGATTTCTAAAATTTGCATATATTGTTTCACTCTTTGTTTTAAAAAGTTCTATGGGTTTCTGACAAATGCATAAAATCATGTGTCCATCATTACAGCTATCATACAGAATAGCTTTCCTCTGTTAAATAATCCTCTGTCCTTCACTTACTTCAACCTTTTCCTGTTTTCCCTATGCCCCCACAGAACTAGGACAAATAAACTTAACACTTGCATGGAAACCTGAAAGACCTCTAATAGACAAAATAACCTTGAGAAAGAAGAACAGAGCTGGAAAAATCACCCTCCCTGACTTCAGATTACACTGCAAAGTTATAGTAATCAAAACAGTATGATACTGGCAGAAAAATGAACACATCTATCAAAGGGCCAGAATAGAGAGCTCAAAAATAAATAAATAAACCTACACACTTATGGTCAATTAATCCACAACAAAAGAGGCAAGAATATACAATGGAGGAAAGATAGTCTCTTCATTAGACAGTGCTGGGAAAACTGGACAACTATATGTAAAAGAATGAAATTAGAACATTTTCTCACACCATGAATAAAGGTAAATTCAAAATGGACTAAAGATCTAAATGTAAGACCTGAAACCATAAAATTCCTAAATGAAAACATAGGCAGAATATTCTTTGACATAAATTATAGCAACATTTTTTTGCTTGTCTCCTAAGGCAAAGGAAACAAAAGCAAAAAAAAAACAAATGGGACCTAATTAAACTAAAAAGCTTTTGCACAGCAAAGGAAACCATCAATAAAACAAAAAGACAACCCATAGAATGGGAGAAAATATTTGCAAATGATATGACCAATGAGGGATTAATATCCAAAATATATAAACAGCTCATACAACTCAATATTAAAAGACAGCCTAATTTTAAAAAGGGCAGAAGACATGAATAGACATCTTTCCAAAGAAGACATACAGAAAACCACAAAAAACAAATATTGGTGAGGATATGGAGAAAAGGGAGCTCTAGTAAACTGTTGCTGGGAATGTAAATTGGTGTAGCTACTGTGGAAAACAACATGGAAAACTAAAAATAGAACTACCATATGACCCATCAATTTCACTCCTGGCTATATATCAGAAGAAAATGAAAACACTAATTTGAAAAATACATGCACCACAATGTTCATAGCACCGTTGTTTACAGTAGCCAAGATATGGAAGCACCATTATTTACAATAGCTAAGTATCCATAAACAGATGAATGGACAAAGAAAATGTAATATATTTAAATATAATGGAAATATATTTAGCCATAAAAATAATAAAATTTGCCATTTTCAACAACAGGGATGGACCTAGAGGATAATATGCTGAGTGAAATAAGTCAGAGACAAATATTATACATTATCACTTATATGTGGAATCTAAAAACTAAAATGAACTAGTGAATGTAACGAAAAAGAGACAGACTCACAGATATACAGAACAAACTAGTGGTTGCCAGAGAGGAGAAGATGGGAGGGGCAATAGAGGAGTATGGGATTAACATACAAGCTATGTGTTAATTAAATAAGCTACAAGGATATACTATACAGGGAATATACTGTACAGTCAATACTTTATAATAACTAAAAAGAGAGTATAATCTAAAAAAATTTTGAATCACTGTGTTGTATACCTGAAACTAATTTAATACGGTAAATCAGCTAAACCTCAATGAAAAATAAAACACTTAACCGGCAGTGATTTTGTAAAAGCAGCAGTTTGAAATAACCCAGCATAGGGATGAGCATGTAGCAACTAACCAACCAAAACAAACTTCCTTTTCCCCATTTTATATGCTTTCTTAACTGTTTCCGTGGAGTACTCTTTGACCATTTCATTCCAAACATTATGAAGAATTTGCATAGTTATTATTATAAAATATCTCCCAACAGATGCATAAAGATGTAAGATGGGTTATAATCCATAGTTTTGTTCCCCCTCCCTTCTCCTGGAAACGGGCTACCTAGAATAAAGAAATAAGCCTATTTGACAATCTTTTTAGAAGGAAATGATTCATATTGAATCCACAGGAAATTAATACTGGTCTATTCTTAACTATTAGGGGAAAGGATAAAAATTTACTAACTGCATGGAAACAGTCAATTCAGTTCAGTCGCTCAGTCGTGTCTGACTATCTGTGACCCCATGAATCACAGCACACCAGCAGCAAATAGCACATGTAATTTAAAAAAAAAAGGGGGGGGGTGAAGAAAGTGATGAGGTATTTTTTTTAACAAGGCAAACAGGAAAATGACCAGGAAGGAGAATTTTTTAATTTAAAGCAACAGTGAATCTTTTTATGACTACAGCTTTGTACTTTTAAATTTTGGATCCTTGTATAAAAGTGAGATTATTAGGTAAAAGGTATAAGCAGTTTAAAGATTCTAGTATAAATTTCTTCCTGTTTTATGAAAACTCCTCCTTCATAGTAAAACAAATACATAAACAGACAGGCAAACAAGCAACAACAATATAACTAAAAGCCAGAAAAGGTGAGAAGGAGGAGAAAACTAAAAGAACTGCTTTTATCAAGTGTCTTTATGCTCCAGGTACGCTAGGAATTATACAAAGTTAAATTGCTTAATCCCCATGACAAATGTATACCATTCTCACTTCACATATTAAAATCGAGGTCTCGGGAAACCTAAGTAACTTGCCTCAGACAGTGCACATGATACAGCCAGGAAACTAAGTGTGCCTCAAAACCAAGCCATCTAGTTCCATCTCAAAATCCTTGTACCATAATGGTCTAACTCTTTAACTTCTGAAAAGGAAAAAGAACATGGGAAAATTTTTAATTTCCCAAAAATACTACCAAAGTTCCTAAATACTTAATGAACTGAGTCCTAAATTCTGCTTATTTTCTTGTGTGAATGGCCTAAGGATTTCTTTAGCAGTTCGGGAAGGAAAGAAATCATCTTTCATTTTGTGCAAGACATAGGCAGATGCATTTTCACAGTGACCTCCCCAAGACAGTAACCCTCCTCTTGCATCTCCCCAGGAGTCATTAGTGAATCCCTAGTCCTCCATTCTTGCCTTCAAAAGATCTGCCAGCCCAGCAGGAGTGGCACTAAGGAGACCTGGCCACCAAGTAACAGATACCAGGGACTCAGAGGAGAGAAGGGCCGGTCTCACCACGCCTCTCCCCCTTGCTGCAAATAGTAAGTCCAACCGAATTCTTCACAATAAAACTGATGACAACACTTAACAGAAAGGAAAAGTGTCAGGGGGTCTGAAGTCACAGAAACCACTGTAGAACCCAATTAAAAGTGGGGACTTTCCAGCTTCCCTGTGACAGGTATTTTTGTGACCATTCCCCCCTCAACCTCGAGGAAAAGTGGTGAGACATTTAGGTTGATAAAAAAGTAATTGCAGTTTCGGACTATGAATTTTAAATCATTATAACTAGGTTCAGACACATCTTTATTAATCAAAATAGGAACCATTACAATCAGCACATTTTTGCCAACAAGAAATAAGTTTTTTTATTCCTGTAGCATAAAAATCCATGCTTCAGGATTTGATGAACTTTTGGAAATCATTTTCTGCTTCATGCTGGTTGTAGAAGCATTTTCCCTATAAAAAGATGATTGAAGAAGTGGTAGTTGGTTGGGGAGATGTCAGGTGACTATGGAGCATGAGGCAAAATTTTGTAGCCCAATTGTTCAACTTTTGAAGTGTTGGTTGTGCTACAGCATTGTCACAGAGAAGAATCAGGCCCTTTCTGTTGAAACCAATGCTGGCTGCAGACAATGCAGTTTTCTGTGCATCTCATTGATTTGCTGAGCATACTTCTCAGATGTAATGGTTTCACTGGGATTTAGAAAGCTGTAGTAGGTCAGATGGGCAGCAGATCACCAAACAGTGACCATGACTATTTTTTGGTCCAAGTTTGGCTTTGGGAAGTGCTTGGAGCTTCTTCTCAATCCAACTACTGAGCTGGTTGTTGCAAGTTGTCATATAAAATCCACTTTTCATCACACAACACAAAATGATTGAGAAATGGTTCATTGCTGTTGTACAGAATAAGAGAAGACGACACTTCAAAAGGACAATTTTTAAAAAATTTTCAATCATCTCATGAGGTACCCACTTACTGAGCTTTATTACCTTTCCAATTGGCTTCAAATGCTGAACAACCAGAGAACAGTCAGTGTTCAACTCCTTGGCAACTTCTCATGTAGTTGTTAGCTTTGTTAGCTAACTCCCAAAGAGGGTTAGCTTTGATGATCCTTTCAATTGTCACTGTTAACTTCTGATGGCCAGCCACTATGCTCCTCACCTTAAAGGCTTTAAACTCCTTTGCAAAGCTTCTTGAATCACCACTCTACTGTACGTTGATTAGCAATTCCTGGGCCAAATGCACTGTTGATGTTTCAAGTTGTTACTGCTGCTTTACAATCCATTTTGAACTTGAATAAAACAATCTCTCAGAACAAGATGGTGGAGGAGTAGATAGACGTGGAGTACATCTCTCTCCACAGATACATCAGGGATACACCTTCAGACGCAGAAGTGCATTCATAATACCAGCTGAGAGTGGACAAAAATACCCGAGCAGAAGAAAAGAATATATAGAACAACACAAAACTCGAGATCAAGCCCTGAGCCTTTGGACTGGGAGCACTGACTCCAAGACCCAAGACTACCAGAGAACTAACCCACAGTTCAGTCCACTTCAGTTGCTCAGTTGTGTCCGAATCTTTGTGACCCTGTGAACTGCAGCATGCCAGACCTCCCTCTCCATCACCAAATTCCAGAGTTAGTAAACATATATCCATTGAGTTGGTGATGCCGTCCAACCATCTCATCCTCTGTCGTCCCCTTCTCCTCCTGCCCTCAATCTTTCCCAGCACCAGGGTCTTTTCAAGTGAGTCAGCTCTTCACATCAGGTGGTCAAAGTATTGGAGTTTCAGCTTCAACATCAGTCCTTCCATTGAACATCCAGGACTGATCTCCTTTAGTATGGATTGGTTGGATCTCCTTACAGTCCAAGGGACTCTCAAGAGTCTTCTCCAGCACCACAGTTCAAAAGCATCAATTCTTCGGCGATCAGCTTTCTTCACAGTCCAACTCTCACATCCATACATGACCACAGGAGAAAACATAGCCTTGACTAGATGGAGCTTGGTTGGCAAAGTAATGTCTCTGCTTTTTAATATGCTATCTAGATTAGTCATAACTTTCCTTCCAAGGAGTAAGCGTCTTTTAATTTCATGGCTGCAAAGAGCATCCGCACTGATTTTGGAGCCCAAAAAAATAAAGTCTGACACTGTTTCCACTGTTTCCCCATCTATTTCCCATGAAGTGATGGGACCAGATGCCATGATCTTTGTTTTCTGAATGTTGAGCTTCAAGCCAACCTTTTCACTCTCCTCTTTCACTTTCATCAAGAGGCTTTTGAGTTCCCCTTCACTTTCTGCCATAAGGGTGGTGTCATCTTCATATCTGAGGTTACTGATATTTCTCCCGGCAATCTTGATTCCAGCTTGTGCTTCTTCCAGCCCAGCGTTCCTCATGATGTACTCTGCATAAAAGTTAAATAAGCAGGGTGACAATATACAACCTTGACGTACTCCTTTTCCTATTTGGAACCAGTCTGTTGTTCCATGTCCAGTTATCTGTTGCTTCCTGACCTGCATACAGGTTTCTCAAGAGGCAGGTCAGGTGGTCTGGTATTCCCATCTCTTTCAGAATTTCTAGTTTGCTGTGATCCACACAGTCAAAGGCTTTGGCATAGTCAATGAAGCAGAAATAGATGTTTTTCTGGAACTCTCTTGCTTTCCCCATGATCCAAAAGATATTGGCAATTTGATCTCTGGTGCCTCTGCCTTTTCTAAAACCTGCTTGAACATCTGGGAGTTCACGGTTCACATATTGCTGAAGCCTGGCTTGGAGAATTTTGAGCATGACTTTACTAGAGTGTGAGATGAGTGCAATTGTGCAGTAGTTTGAGCATTCTTTGGCATTGCCTTTCTTCGGGATTGGAATGAAGACTGACCTTTTCCAGTCCTGTGGCCACTGCTGAGTTTTCCAAATTTGCTGGCATATTGAGTGCAGCACTTTCACAGCATCATCTTTCAGGATTTGAAATAGCTCAACTGGAATTCCATCACCTCCACCTCCACTAGCTTTGTTCGTAGTGATGCTTTCTAAGGCCCACTTAACTTCACATTCCAAGAAGTCTGGCTCTAGGTCAGTGACACGTTATCATGATTATCTTGGTCGTGAAGATCTTTTTTGTACAGTTCTTCTGTGTATTCTTGCCACCTCTTCTTAATATCTTCTGCTTCTGTTAGGTCCATACCATTTCTGTCCTTTATCGAGCCCATCTTTGCATAAAATGTTCCCTTGGTATCTCTAATTTTCTTGAAGAGATCTCTTGTCTTTCCTATTCTGTTGCTTTCCTCTATTTCTTTGCATTGATCACTGAAAAAGGCTTTCTTATCTCTCCTTGCTATTCTTTGGAACTCTGCATTCAGATGCTTATATCTTTCCTTTCCTCCTTTGCTTTTCACTTCTTTTTTTTCAAAGCTATTTGTAAGGCCTCCTCAGACAGTCATTTTGCTTTTTTGCATTTCTTTTCCATGGGGATGGTCTTGGTCCCTGTCTCCTGTACAGTGTCACGAACCTCTGTCCAGAGTTCATCAGGCACTCTATCTATCAGATCTAGTCCCTTAAATCTATTTCTCCCTTCCAGTGTATAATCATAAGGGATTTGATTTAGGTCATATGAATGGTCTAGTGGTTTTCCCTACTTTCTTCAATTTAAGTCTGAATTTGGCAATAAGGAGTTCATGATCTGAGCACTTTAATAAAAAAGTGTACAAAAAAGATCTTCACGACCAAGATAGTCAAGATAACGTGATCACTGACCTAGAGCCAGACATCGTGGAATGTGAAGTCAAGTGGGCCTTAGAAAGCATCACTACTAACAAAGCTAGTGGAGGTGATGGAATTCCAGTTGAGCTATTTCAAGTCTTGAAAGATGATGCTGTGAAAGTGCTGCACTCAATATGCCAGCAGATTTGGAAAACTCAGCGCTGGCCACAGGACTGGAAGAGGTCAGTCTTCATTCCAATCCCAAAGAAAGGCAATGCCAAAGAATGCTCAAACTATCGCACAATTGCACTCATCTCACACGCTAGTAAAGTCATGCTCAAGATTCTCCAAGCCA
Source organism: Moschus berezovskii (assembly GCF_049115385.1). Lineage (NCBI taxonomy): Eukaryota > Metazoa > Chordata > Mammalia > Artiodactyla > Moschidae > Moschus > Moschus berezovskii. Next base: position 48,985,032 of record NC_142466.1, on the reverse strand, counting down.
GGCTTCAGCAATATGTAAACCGTGAACTCCCAGATGTTCAAGCAGGTTTTAGAAAAGGCAGAGGCACCAGAGATCAAATTGCCAACATCCGCTGGATCATGGAGAAAGCAAGAGAGTTTCAGAAAAACATCTATTTCTGTCTCATTGACTATGCCAAAGCCTTTGACTGTGTCGATCACAATAAACTGTGGAACATTCTGAAAGAGATGGGAATACCAGACCACCTGACCTGCCTCTTGAGAAACCTGTATGCAGGTCAGGAAGCAACAGTCAGAACTGGACATGGAACAACAGACTGTTTCCAAATAGGAAAAGGTGTACATCAAGGTTGTATATTGTCACCTTGCTTATTTAACTTATATGCAGAGTACATCATGAGGAACGCTGGGCTGGAAGAAGCACAAGCTGGAATCAAGATTGCTGGGAGAAATATCAATAACCTCAGATATGCAGATGACACTACCCTTATGGCAGAAAGTGAAGAGGAACTCAAAAGCCTCTTGATGAAAGTGAAAGAGGAGAGTGAAAAGGTTGGCTTGAAGCTCAACATTCAGAAAACAAAGATCATGGCATCTGGTCCCATCACTTCATGGGAAATAGATGGAAAAACAGTGGAAACAGTGTCAGACTTTGTTTTTTTGGGCTCCAAAATCACTGTGGATGCTGATTGCAGCCATGAAATTAAAAGACACTTGCTCCTTGGAAGGAAAGTTATGACCAACCTTGATAGTATATTAAAAAGCAGAGACATTACTTTGCCAACCAAGGTCCGTCTAGTCAAGGCAATGGTTTTTCCCGTGGTCATGTATGGATGTGAGAGTTGGACTGTGAAGAAAGCTGATCGCCGAAGAATCGATGCTTTTGAAATGTGGTGTTGGAGAAGACTCTTGAGAGTCCCTTATACTGCAAGGAGATCCAACCAGTCCATTCTAAAGGAGATCAATCCTAGATGTTCATTGGAGGGACTGATGCTAAAGCTGGAACTGCAGTACTTTGGCCACCTCATGCGATGAGTTGACTCACTGGAAAAGACTCTGATGCTGGGAAAGGTTGGGGGCGGGAGGAGAAGGGGACGACGGAGAATGAGATGGCTGGATGGCATCACCGACTCTGTGGACATGAGTTTGAGTGTACTCCGGGAGTTGGTGATGGACAGGGAGGACTGGCGTGCTGTGATTCATGGGGTCGCGGAGAGTCGGACACGACTGAGTGACTGAACTGAACTGATCTGAGCCACAGTCAGCTCCTGGTCTTGTTTTTGCTAACTGTATACAGCTTCTCCATCTTTGGCTGCAAAGAATATAATCAATCTGATTTCGGTGTTGACCATCTGGTGATGTCCATGTGTAGAGTCTTCTCTTGTGTTGTTGGAAGAGGGTGTTTGCTATGACCAGTGCGTTCTCTTGGCAAAACTCTATTAGCCTTTGCCCTGCCTCATTCTGTGCTCCAAGGCCAAATTTGCCTGTTACTCCAGGTGTTTCTTGACTTCCTACTTTTGCATTTCAGTCCCCTATAATGAAAAGGACATCTTTTTTGGGTGTTAGTTCTAAAAGGTCTTGTAGGTCTTCATGGAACTGTTCAACTTTGGCTTCTTCAGCATTACTGATTGGGGCATAGGCTTGGATTACTGTAATAGAGGGCAGAAACCAAAAGGAAGAAAGAATTCAACCTTGAAGCCTAGGAAAAGGAGACCTCAAACATGATAAGTTTAAAAAAAATAATGAAAAGGAACAAACTAGAAACACAGAAGTCCAAATAAATGAAGAGGAAACGACAAACTCCCTGAAAAAGAATTCAGAATAATGAAGTAAAGATGATCAAAAACCTTGAAAACAAAATCGAGAAAATGCAAGAATCAATTAACAAAGACCTAGAAGAATTAAATAATAAACACGCAGAGACAAACAACACAACTACTGAAATTAAAAATACTTTAGAAGGAATCAATAGCAGAATATCTGAAACAGAAAAACAAATCAGTGAGCTTGAAGATAAAATGGTGAAAATAACTTCTGAAGATCAGAATAAAGTAAAAAGAATGAAAAGAACTGAGGATAGTGTCAGAGATCTCTCAGACAATAACAAACATACCAACATTTGAATTATAGGGGTCCCAGAAGAAGAAGAGAAAAAGAAAGGGTATGACAAAATTTTTGAAGAGATTATAGTTGAAAACTGAAAGAGTTTCTAAAACTCTTTTTAAAAATTGCAGAGGAAGGAACACTTCCAAACTCATTCTATGAGACCACCATCACCTGGAACAGACTGGCTCCAAATAGGAAAAGGAGTACGTCAAGGCTGTATATTGTCACCCTGCTTATTTAACCTATATGTTTATTTAACAACATGGAAAAGGAAATAGTCCATCAAGTCCAAGAGTCACAAAGAGTCCCATACAAGATAAACACAAGGAGAAACACACCAAGACACATACTAACCAAACTAACAAAGATTAAACACAAAGAAAGAATATTAAAAGCAGCAAGGGAGAAGCAACAAGTAACATACAAGGGAAACCCCATACACTTAATAGTTGACTTTCAGCAGAACTCTGCAGGCCAGAAGGGAATGGCAGGATATATTTAAAGTATTGAAAGGGAAAAATCTACAACCAAGGTTACTGTACCCAGCAAGGATCTCATTCAAAATTGATGTAGAAATAAAAAGCTTTTCAGACAAGCAAAATTTAAGAGAATTCAGTACCACCAAACCAGCTTTACAACAAATGTTAAAGGGACTTAAATAGTCAAGAAATACAAGAGAAGAAAAAAAGATCTACAAAATCAACCACAAACAACTAAGAAAATGGCAATAGGAACATACATATTAATAATTAATTTAAATGTAAATGGATTAAATTCTCCAACCAAAAGACACACTGGCTGAATGGATGCAAAAACAGGACCCATATATATGCTGTCTACAAGAAACCCACTTCATACCTAAAGACACATACAGACTAAAAGTGAGAGGATGGAAAAATATATTCCTTGCAAATGGGAAGCAAAAGAAAGCTGGAGTAGCAGTCCTCATATCAGACAAAATAGACCTGAAAATAAAGAAGATTATAAGAGATAGGAAGCACACTACATAATGATCAAGGGATCACTCCAAGAGGAAGACAAAACAATTGTAAATATCTATGCACCCAACATAGGAGCACCTCAATACATAAGACAAACACTAACAGACATAAAAGGAGAAATTAACAGTAACACAATAATAGTAGGAAACTTTAACACCCCACTCACACCAAAGGGCAGATCATCAAAACAGAAAATTAATAAGGAAACACAAGTCTTAAATGATACATTAGATGAGATGGATCTCATTGATATCTTCAGGACACTCCATCCAAATGCAGAATACACCTTCTTCTCAGTGCACATGGAACATTCTCCAGGATAGACCACATCTTGGGTCACAAATCAAACCTCAGTAAATTTAAGAAAACTGAAGTTAAAAAAAAAAAAAGAAAGCTGAAGTTGTATCAGGCATCTTCTCTGATCACAAGTCTATGAGACTAGATATCAATTACAAGAAAAAGAAGTCTAAGAAACACAAACACATGGAGATTAAACAACACATTCTAAATAATCAACAGGTTACTGAAGAAATTTTAAAAAAATTCTAGAAACAAATGATAATGAAAACACAACATCTCAAAACCTATGGGATGCTTCAAAAGCAGTTTTAAGAGGGAAGTTATAGCAATACAATCCTACCTTAAGAAACAAGAAAAACATCGACTATACTACCTAACTTTACACCTAAAACAACTGGAAAAAGAAAAAAAAAAACAACCCAAAATTAGTAGAAGGAAAGAAATCACAAAGATTTGAGCAGAAATAAATGGAAAAGAAATGAAAGAAACAATAGTAAAGATTAATAAAACTAAAAGCTGGTTTTTTGAGAATATAAACAAAATTGACAAATGTTTAGCCAGACTCCTCAAGAAAAAAAGAGAGGCTACAAAATTAGAAATGAAAAAGGAGAGGCTACAACAGACAATGCAGAAATACAAAGGATTATAAGAGACTATTAAAACAATTATATGGAAATAAAATGCATAACCTGGAAGAAAAGGACAGATTCTTACAAAAGTTCAATCTTCCAAGAATGAACCAGGAAGAAATAGAAATTATCAACAACCCAATTATAAGCACTGAAATTGAAGCTGTGATAAAAAATCTCCCCAAAAAACAAAAGCCCAGGACCAGATGGCTTCCTAGGAGAATTCTATCAAACATTTAGAGAAGAGCTAATACCTGTCCTTCTAAAATTCTTTCAAAAAATTGCAGAGGAAGGAACACTTCCAAACTCGTTCTGTGAGACCACCATCACCACGAACAGACTGGTTCCAACTGGGAAAGGAGTACGTCAAGGCTGTATATTGTCACCCTGCTTATTTAACTTATATGCAGAGTACATCATGAGAAACACTGGGATGGAAGAATCAGAAGCTGGAATCAAGATTGCCGGGAGAAATATCAATAACCTCAGATATGCAGATGACACCACCCTTATGGCAGAAAGTGAAGAGGAACTCAAAAGCCTCTTGATGAAAGTGAAAGAGGAGAGTGAAAAAGTTGGCTTAAAACCCAACATTCAGAAAACTGAAATCATGGTATCTGGTCCCATCATTTCATGGGAAATAGATGGGGAAACAGTGGAAGCAATGTCAGACTTTATTTTTTTGGGCTCCAAAATCACTGCAGATGGTGATTGAAGCCATGAAATTAAAAGACGCTTACTCCTTGGAAGAAAAGTTATGACCAACCTAGACAGCATATTAAAAAGCAGAGACATTACTTTGCCAACCAAGGTCCATCTAGTCAAGGCTATGGTTTTCCCAGTAGTAAGTTATGGATGTGAGATTTGGACTACAAAGAAAATGAGCGCTGAAGAATTGATGCTTTTGAACTGTGGTGTTGGAGAAGACTCTTGAGAGTCCGTTGGACTTCAAGGAGATCCAATCAGTCCATCCTAAAGGAGATCAATCCTGGGTGTTCACTGGAAGGACTGATGTTGAAGCTGAAACTCCAACACTTTGGCCACTTCATGTGAAGAGTTGACTCTTTGGAAAAGACACTAATGCTGGGAAGGATTGGGGGCAGGAGGAGAAGGGGACGACAGAGGATGAGATGGCTGGATGGCATCACCAACTCGATGGACATGGGTTTGGGTAGATGGACAGGGAGGCCTGGCATGCTGCAATTCATAGGGTCGCAAAGAGTCAGACACAACTGAGCGACTGAACTGAACTGAAGGAGACAAAAGAACTGTACACAGAAAATTATAAGACAATGATGAAAGAAATCAAAGACAACATAAACAGATGGAGAGATATTCCATGTTCCTGGGTAGGAAGAATCAATATTGTGAAAATGACTATACTACCAAACATTTTTTACAGATTCAGTGTGATCCCTATCAAATTACCATTGGCATTTTTCACAGAACTAGAACAAAAAATTTCACAATTCATATGGAAACACAAAGACCCTGAATACCCAAAGCAGTCTTGAGAAATAAGAATGTAGCTGGAGGAATCAACCTTCCTGACTTCAGGTTATACTACAAAGCTACAGTCATCAAGACAGTATGGTATGGGCACAAAAACAGATATATCAACAAATGGAACAAGATGGAAAGCCCAGAAATAAACCCATGCACCTCTGGGTACCTTATTTTTGGCAAATGAGGCAAGAATATACAATGCAGCAAAGATAGCCTCTTCAATAAATGGTGCTGGGAAAACTGGACAGCTACATGTAAAATATTGAAATTAGAACACTTTATAACACCACACACAAAGATTAACTCAAAATGGATTAAAAACCTAAATGTAAGGCCCAAAATTATAAAACTCTTAGAGGAAAACATAGGCAGAATACTCGATGACACAAATCAAAGCAAGATCCTCTATGACCCACCTCTTAGAGTAACAGAAATAAAAACAAATGTAAACAAGTGGGACCTGATTAATCTTAAAAGCTTTTGCACAGCAAAGTAAACTGTAAGCAAGGTGAAAAGACAACTCTCAGAACAGGAGAAAATACTAGCAAATGAAACAACTCACAAAGGATTAATTTCCAAAATATACAAAGCAGCTCATACAGCTCAATGCCAGAAAAACAAATAACCCAATCAAAAAGTGGGAAAAAGACTTAAACAGATATTTCTCCAAAGACATACAGATGGCTAGCAAACACATGAAAAGATGCTCAACATCATTCATTATTAGAGAAATGCACATCAAAACTACAATGAGATATCACCTCACACTGGTCAGAATGGCCATCATCAAAAAGTGTACAAACCATAAATGCTGGAGAGGATGTGGAGAAAAGGGAACTCTCTTTTGGTGGGAATGTAAATTGATATAGCCACTATGGAAGACGGTATGGAGAGTCCTTAAAAAACTATGACTCAAACCACCCTATGACCCAGCAATCCCAATCCTAGGCATATACCCTGAGGAAACCAAAACTGAAAAAGACACATGTATCCCATTGTTCATTGCAGCACTATTTACAATAGCTAGAACATGGAAGCAACCTAGATGTCCATCGACAGATGAATGGATAAAGAGGTTGTGGTACATATACAAAATGGAATATTATTACTCAGCCATAAAAAGGAACACATGTTAGTTCTGATGAGGTGGATGAACCTAGAACCTATTATACACAGTTAAGTCAGTCAGAAAGAGAAAGAGCAAGATAAATATCATTTTCTAACGCATATATAAGAAATCTAGAAAAATGGTACTTAAGAACTTATTTACAGGATAGCAATGGAGAAACAGATATAGAGAATAGGTTTATGGACATGAGGAGAGGGGAGGAGAGGGTGAGATGTATGGAAAAAGTAACATGGAAACTCACATTACCATATGTAAAATAGAGAGCCAACAGAAATTTTGCTGTATGGCTCAGGAAACTCAAACAGGGACTCTGTATCAATCTAGAGGGGTGGGATTGGGCAGGAGATGAGAGGGAGGTTCAAAAGGGAGGAGAAATATGTATACTTATGGCTGATTCATGTTGAGGTTTGACAGAAAACAACAAAATTCTGTAAAGCAATTATCATTCAATAAAAAAAAACAGATTTAAAAAAAACCTCAATTAAAAAAATCTCTCAAATTTGCTTTTTGTCTAACATCATCCTTATAGTCTAAAATAAATATAAAATAAACAGCAAGTAATAAGTCATTAGCAAAAAAACAAAGTGAGAAATGCACATTAAAATGATGTATAATACAATGTATAACACATTTAAGAATGTATTCCAATATCAAACAGCATAGCTCAACATGCAAAACCGCAATTACTTTTGCACCAACCCAATATAAACCAAGAGTAGGAAACTCTGCTGTAGGAAAGGAACCTATAGAATTTACAGTAGTGGGTGCAAACCAATTTAGGAGTAATTAAAGGTATTCTAGGGCTTCCCTGGTGGCTCAGAGGTTAAAGCATCTGCCTCCAATGCGGGAGACCCGGGTTCAATCCCTGGGTTGGGAAGATCCCCTGGAGAAGGAAACGGTAACCCACTCCAGTATTCTTGCCTGGAGAATCCCATGGACGGAGAAGCCTGGTAGGCTACAGTCCACAGGGTCGCAAAGAGTCGGACACGACTGAGCGACAGAACGGAACGGAACGGAAAGGTATTCTAAGGCCTCCTCATATGGCTCAGTGGTAAAGAATTTGCCTGCCAATGCAGGAGATGCAGGTTCAATCCCTGGGTCAGGAAGATCACCTGGAGTGGAAAATGGCAACCCATTCCAGTATTCTTGCCTGGGAAATCCCAAGGACAGAAGAGCCTGGTGGGCTACAGCCCATGGGGGTCACAAAGAGTAGGACACAGCTGAGCATACATGCACACACTTGATCTATGCTTAAAACTGGTACACTATCAATTCTACCACATTTTAGTGGCCAAAACAAGTCATAAAGCCAGCCTAGATTCAAGGTGTGGAGAAATAGTCTCCACCTACTAACAGAATGAATCACAAAGTCACATACATGATATAGGAAAGGAAATCACTACAGCTATTTTGGCATCAATTTTCCATACCTCCCTTTTTCAGGCTCTTAAAACCTGAATTAATAAGCAGAGGTCACTTGATAAATACATAATTAAATCTAACTGGATAGTGTTCAGGGGTATTTCAATCAAGCTCAAAAGAACTTGATCAGTTGCCCCAAACCCAGAATGTATCAGAACACTAGACTGCCCTTTTCCCTCTCTTGCCCCACCCATACCCCTCAAACATCTATTACCTCATCTATCACCTCATCCTCTTTCTGAGGATGCCTGCCATTAAGCCCTCCCATTCTGCACTGCTTTTCGCTGGTTTCACTCTTCTGGTGACACCTGCTTCCACATAATGGATTTATTTTCTATAGTCTCTACAATAATTGCTATGTTAGGTGTTTAGTCAATAAAAATTTAATTCTGCTAAAGTTGACACAGGGAAAGATAGAAGAAAACATTCTCTCTTCATCTTCTACCTCTTCCTCAGGAGTATCAAGACAACAGCATTCTGAAATCTGGAAGAAGAATCATTTACTTTTTGCTTTCATTACCTATTGCTATAATAACTGGTGATTTCTGGCCCTGTTGGTTCATAAGTCAGTGGAAGAGTCCAAATGTCTATGGACCATAGGTTTCCTGTAACAGCAGGGACGATTCCTCAGCTCTTTCAGAACTGAAACCTAGATATTGTGCAGAAATTCAAGGAGCCCAAACCCTGTTAGAGTAAATTAGCATTTAGGTATCTGACACGCTTTGGAATGAGTCTTTCCATAGAAATTCGTTTTCTAGGCCGCTATTCCATTACACAGTGCCCTTCTTAGGAGAGCCCAAGGGAGAAATTTTTCTCTGATCTCAGGATGGGAAATAGTTAGGCTGCTTCTTAGTACTTGAGTGGTTTTGTGGTAGCTGTTACTACAGATAATGTCGATTGTGAGGGCATCTCCTCAGTGTGGTGCCGAATCTGAGACCCATCTCTAACAAATCTAGAGGACTTCAGGTGTGAATTTTGGATATTAACCCCACACCTGAATTTGCCTTTTCTATATACTCACCATTCCACTTCCCTCATTGAATTATTTTTATGGTTTTTTTTTTTGTCCTATTTGAGATACTTACATAAGCAGATTAAATGCTCTTCAGAGCTTCAGAGAATAAATAAGCAAACAAGTGTCAATTTCTCAAGAAATGTATATGATTTTAGACACTTTTAACAATTCAATTGTATCTATTTTGCTAGAACTCTTCTTTTTCCATTTCAGACACTCTGGCTCAGTTAATCATACTTCTCCAAGGTTCATTACTATCTTTGGCTTCAAAAGACTGCTCATATTTTTTTTCTTTTTCTCTCTATATCCTACTGCTATTCCTTACCTGTCCCAGGGCAACCATTTCAACGTGCTCTATGCATGCCCTTTTGTAAGTATGTGTCCTTATAAAACAGTTTTGTATATGTGCATCTTAACGGTGTATAAATATTATTGTTGTAAAAGTCAATCTGTTTCCTTTTTCATCCAGCACTATATTTTTAAGGCTCATATATTTTACTCTGGGTACATATAGTCTGTTACTTCTCTCTGCTGAATAGCACAAACTGAACACTTCCTGTCTCTTCCCCCCCAAAACTGTCTCCAATCCCCTAATGCCACAAAAACACTGTGAAGACAATCCTTATACATGGGGTGAATGCTTTTGAGAAACAAAAGTGTGCTAGTCATAATTCCACCAGGACAGCATATGTACACTATAACTGTCCCAGACAAGCTAAAATGCTTTGCCATCTTACTCATACAGGACCTTCATAAACTGTGAGAAGTTGTCCTTGATATGTACCCAGGACCAGATTTGCTGGGTCAAGAAGTATACCTCGACCTAATTTGCTATCACCATCTGAGTCCTCTGCAGAATTTCTACACCAGTTGATAGTCCCATTAGCAGTGCGTAAGGGTTCCCATGGTCCCACATCCCTGCCAACACTTGGCATTATCCTAAATTTGCCAGTCTAGTACAAGCAAACTGATGTCTCAATTTATCTTGCATTTTTCTGTCAACTAACAAGTTTGAATGGGCTTCCTTGGTGGCTCAGCAGTAAAGAACCCACCTGCAATGCAGGAGACGCAAGAGATGTGGGTTCAATCCCTGGGTCAGAAAGATCCCCTGGAGGAGAAAATGGCAACCCACACCAGTACTCTTGCCGGGACAATCCCATGGACAGAGGAACCCGGCAGATTATAATCCATGGGGTCTCAAGGAGTCAGACACAACTGAGCAACTAAACAGTGAGTTTGAGCATTTCTTAATATTCTTAACTTTTTGTAGTTTTTTTCCTTCTGTGAATTTTGACTCTCACATATTTGCCCATTTTCCAATGATGTATCCTTTTTGTTGATTTGCAACAGATAGAAATTTTTCTAAAGTGAACACACATTTCATTGTCTCTGTAGCACATAACTAGCACTACTATCCTTTCTGGCAGAACTAGAGGCATACAATGACAAGTACAAGTAACAATGCAGGGATCATAAGATGCGATAGAATCTAGTTATATGGGTACAAAGCAATTGCTATAGACTGAACCAAGTTCCCCAAAATGTATATGCTGAAGCCCCTAACCTCCAGTGTGACTGTATTTGGAGATGTAGCCTTTAAGAAGGTTCAGTTCAGTTCAGTCACTCAGTCATGTCTGACTCTTTGTGACCCCATAGACTGCAGTACACCAGGCTTCCCTGTCCTTCACCAACTCCCAGAGCTTGCTCAAACTCATGTCCATTGAGTCGGTGATGCCATCCAACCATCTCATCCTCTGTCGTCCTCTTCTCCTCCCACCTTCAATCATTACCAGACTCATTTCCAATGAGTCAGTTCTTTGCATCAGGTGGCCAAAGTATTGGAGTTTCAGCTTTAGCATCAGTTCTTCCAATGAATATTCAAGACTGATTTCCTTTAGTATGGACTGGTTGGCTCTCCAAGGTAAATGGGGTCATAAATGTGGGGGTCCTACTCCAATGTGGCTTGTGACCCTATAAGACTAGAAAGAGACACCAAGCAGGAAGGGTACACACAGAAAAAGTTCAGGTGATGAAACAGAAAGAATGTAGTCATTTCCACACCAAGGTAAGAGGAGGAGAAATCAAACCTGACAACACCTTGATCTCCAATTTCTAGCTTTCAGAACTGCAAGAAAATAAATTTCTGTTATCTAAGCTACCCAGTCTGTGGTATTTTGTTATGGCAGCCCTCACAGACAAACATGCCAATCAACACGTAGGAAACATCTTTAGATTGAGTCATTTGCATCTAATGACTTTCTCTTATGATGCCCAGCTGTGTGATATACCAGACAGTGTAACCTGGCTGTCTTTCCAGAACATTATTTACTGAGTCAACTGAAAAAGTAGTCATATTCCAGATGATTTCTTCAGACTCTAGAAAATTTTTTTCTACTTGCAGGTATCAGTGTCATGGTGTCTTAGCAACATCTTCCAAAGCAGCACAAACAGAGATTGTGGATCCTGTCAGCTGACTGTCCACTCTCCTTTATATAACTCATCTTGCTTCCTCAAGGGTTTGAGGGAGGATTATCTCATCATTTAAGAGTACAAATAGAATTTCAGTAGAAGGGGTTTGCTTAAAATTTATCAATTCTTTATCCTCCAAGGAATATAACACTTCTGAAGACATAGTACCAGAAAAAGGATGGATTTCACATAACACCAAATTGGCAATGGTTGTGTAGAGTATCACGTTGAGAAAAATGCACAGGTAAATGTAAACTCAGTAGATAAAAGTGCCATGATGCACAAGTAAGGTCTGCCACAGCCCCAGTGTCAGGTGGGGTAGGCCTTCTGTTTGTCATCTTTGACTGTGTAGACCTTCACCTTGTTTTTAATGTTTGTGTGCTTAGTCGCTCAGTCATGTCCAACTCTTTGTGAGCCCATGGACTGTAGCCCGCCAGGCTCCTCTGTCCATGGGGATTCTCCAGGCAAGAATATTGGAGTGGGTTGCTATGCCCTCCTCCAGGGGATCTTCCCAACCCAGGGATGGAACCCAGGTCTCCTGCATTGCAGGCAGATTCTTTACCATCTGAGTCACCAGGGAAGCCCTTTAAGTGCTTGGCTATGAAAAAAAAAAATCTGATGAAGACATCCTTCAAAATTTCATCTTGAATATTACGAATCTGAAAATTCAGTGTATTATTTACAAGATGAAAACCAGGGACTTCTCTGGATGGTCCAGTTGTTAAGAGTTCACCTTGCAATGCAGGGGATGTGGGTTCAATTCCTGGTTGGGAACAAAGATCCTCCATGCTGCAGAGAAACTAAGCCCATGTGCCACAACTACTAAAGCCCACACACTCCACAGCCCACGTGCCACAGCTAAGATCCAACACAACCAACTAAATAAACAAATGCTTAAACGATGAAGAAAACCACTTTGGGATATCACCTCTCAACTCGTGTTCTTTTCTGGAAAATATTTGGTTAATAGCAGAGTTAATGACAATGGCAGCCTTGAGCACTTCATATCTATTAACTCAAATAAACTACACAGAATCCCCATTTTACAACTAAGGCCACTGAGGCTCAAAGAGGTGAAGCAACTTTTCAAAGTCTTGGCGCTATTAAGTGGGGATTCAAACCCAGAAGTCTGATCACTTTTAAATATTAGATAATCTCAATCCCTCACAAAAGATGGTGAACACCTTAATAGGAATTAATGCTATTTTTCACAATGAGTTGACAATAAACAAAGCTTCTTATCTCAAGGTGAACTCATGGTACTAATGTAAAAATTTTAAAGTATGAAACTAATTAGGAAAAAAATGTTGTTTATCCACCCATGTGTGTCTGGAGTGTTCGCAGTGTGCCATGCCCTGTGATGAGCTTTACACAGATCATCCCATTTAATCCTCTAAACCATCCTATGAGCTGGTTAGCCCCACTTTACAGATGAGGAAATGAAGGCAAAGACGAGAAATGACTTGCTTTCAAATCACACAACAGACAAATGATGAAGCTGGGATCCCAGTCTATGCTGTCTGACTCCAGGAGCTAGGCTCAAAACCACGCTTCACCCAGAGCCCCAAATTTACAGTTTTCCTACGTGGGCCTCCCGGTTAGATACAGGTAAAAAACCTTCAGTTCAGTTCAGTTCAGTTCAGTCGCTCAGTCGTGTCCGACTCTCCACGACCCCATGAATCACAGCACGCCAGGACTCCCTGTCCATCACCAACTCCCGGAGTTCACTCAAACTCATGTCCACAGAGTCGGTGATGCCATCCAGCCATCTCATTCTCTGTCGTCCCCTTCTCCTCCTACCCCCAATCCCTCCCAGCATCAGAGTCTTTTCCAATGAGTCAACTCTTCACATGAGGTGGCCAAAGTATTGGAGTTTCAGCTTTAGCATCAGTCCTTCCAGTGAACACCCAGGATTGAGCTCCTTTAGAATGGACGGGTTGGATCTCCTTGTGGTACAAGGGACTCTCAAGAGTCTTCTCCAACACCACAGTTCAAAAGCATCCATTCTTCGGCGATCAGCTTTCTTCACAGTCCAACTCTCACATCCATACATGACCACAGGAAAAACCTTAGCCTTGAATAGATGGACCTTTGTTGGCAAAGTAATGTCTCTGCTTTTTAATATACTATCAAGGTTGGTCATAACTTTCCTTCCAAGGAGCAAGCGTCTTTTAATTTCATGGCTGCAAAGAGCATCTGCAGTGATTTTGGAGCCCAAAAAAATAAAGTCTGACACTGTTTCCACTGATTTTCCACCTATTTCCCATGAAGTGATGGGACCAGATGCCATGATCTTTGTTTTCTGAATGTTGAGCTTCAAGCCAACCTTTGCACTCTCCTCTTTCACTTTCATCAAGAGGCTTTTGAGTTCCTCTTCACTTTCTGCCATAAGGGTAGTGTCATCTGCATATCTGAGGTTATTGATATTTCTCCCAGCAATCTTGATTCCAGCTTGTGCTTATTCCAGCCCAGCGTTCCTCATGATGTACTCTGCATATAAGTTAAATAAGCAAGGTGACAATATACAGCCTTGACGTACTCCTTTTCCTATTTGGAACCAGTCTGTTGTTCCATGGACAGTTCTGACTGTTGCTTCCTGACATGCATACAGGTTTCTCAAGAGGCAGGTCAGGTGGTCTGGGATTCCCATCTCTTTCAGAATGTTCCACAGTTTATTGTGATCCACACAGTCAAAGGCTTTGGCATAGTCAGTGAAGCAGAAATAGATATTTTACTGGAACTCTCTTGCTTTCTCCATGATCCAGCAGATGTTGGCAGTTTGATCTCTGGTGCCTCTGCCTTTTCTAAAACCTGCTTGAACATCTGCGAGTTCACGGTTCACATATTGCTGAAGCCTGGCTTGGAGAATTTTGAGCATGACTTTACTAGCATGTGAGATGAGTGCAATTGTGCGGTAGTTTGAGCATTCTTTGGCATTGCCTTTCTTTGGGATTGGATTGAAGACTGACCTTTTCCAGTCCTGTGGCCACTGCTGAGTTTTCCAAATTTGCTGGCATATTGAGTGCACCACTTTCACAGCATCATCTTTCAGGATTTGAAATAGCTCAATTGGAATTCCATCACCTCCACTAGCTTTGTTTGAAGTGATGCTTTCTAAGGCCCACTTGACTTCACATTCCAAGATGTCTGGCTCTAGGTCAGTGATCACGTTATCATGACTATCTTGGTCGTGAAGATCTTTTTTGTACAGTTCTTCTGTGTATTCTTGCCATCTCTTCTTAATATCTTCTGCTGCTGTTAGGTCTATACTATTTCTGTCCTTTATAGAGCCCATCTTTGCATGAAATGTTCCCTTTTAATCTCTAATTTTCTTGAAGAGAGCTCTTGTTTTTCCTATTCTGTTGTTTTCCTCTATTTCTTTGCATTGATCACTGAGGAAGGCTTTCTTATCTCTCCTTGCTATTCGTTGGAACTCTGCATTCAGATGCTTATATCTTTCCTTTTCTCCTTTGCTTTTCGCTTCTCTTCTTTTCACAGCTATTTGTAAGGCCTCCTCAGACAGCCATTTCGCTTTTTTGCATTTCTTTTCCATGGGGATGGTCTTGGTCCCTGTCTCCTGTACAATGTCAAGAACCTCCGTCCAGAGTTCATCAGGCACTCTATCTATCAGATCTAGTCCCTTAAATCTATTTCTCACTTCCACTGTATAATCATAAGGGATTTGATTGAGGTCATATCTGAATGGTCTAGTGGTTTTCCCTATTTTCTTCAATTTAAGTCTGAATTTGGCAATAAGGAGTTCATGATCTGAGCCACAGTCAGCTCCTGGTCTTGTTTTGCTAACTGTATAGAGCTTCTCCATCTTTGGCTGCAAAGAATATAATCAATCTGATTTTGGTGTTGACCATCTGGTGATGTCCATGTGTAGAGTCTTTAGGCACTTGGAAACACCAAAACCTACTGCGTGACACTTGGAGTGCTTTATAAAAATTAATCAGTTACATCATCTCTAGGAAACTGTTTAGGATATAGACTGTGTTCAGAAATCAGGTATTTCTCCCTCTGGAAAAGTCAATGAATTCTTTGTCAGCTACATAGTTTCCTTTAAAGAAAAAACAAACAAACAAACTTATTCTCCAGCATGATATCCTCTGATTCACCACGGTGCTCAACATTTATATTATTCTTAAAAATCTTTTGCTTCTGTAATTTACAGTGGCCCAAAGATATTAGAAGGATCTATACTTTACCCAACTGGGGAAAATCTGTCATGGGTCCTATAGGATGGTTTTAGGGACAATGTTAATTATCTTGCTGCTTGTGTGTATGTTATTGGTAATGTGTATAATCTCAAACATCATGATCAGATCCTCCAAATCTGTAGGGAATTGACTACAAATCTGTAGGCAAGTTGCCATCAGAAACTCCACTAGAAATTATTTATAAACTCTAATTTAACACCACGTTTCAACCTTCTGCAGAGCTGACTTTTATCTTGCTGGACTGTTCCCTATCAGACTTCAAATCTCCAAGTCACCAGACCTTCTGGAGAACACCCCTGAATTTCTAATGAATGCCTTGTGACTGCACAGTTCATAGTAGTTGATCCAACCTTTCACTGAATGATGTCCTCCTGCACCACCCACAGACCCCACTGGAAAGCTGACTTCAGGTCCTCGAGAGCAGCACACTCCCTTAAACTTCAGACGCTTACAGTTTTTCTTTTTCCCACTGTGGTATTGCCTTATCATTCTCTTCCCCCCTCTTCGCCACTGTATGTCTTTTTCACGGTTAGTACCATGTCTTGTGCTTGTAACCTTCAATGCCACTCTGCTTTCTTTACCCTCCCACTCATAGAGTTTCACTTTCTCTTTTGACTTCTATCTTCTTCCCACAAATTGCTTCTCTCACGCTCCCTGGCTTTGGGCCGAGCTGAGAATCCGCTGGAGCTGCTCTTTCAGTTTGGCCCTACTGAGTGGCTCCCCTCGCACTCCCCACTTAGAGAAACTCCCTGGAATTACCTGGCAAAGTTGTTTATGTGTGTGTGTGCATGTGTGTGTGTGTTTTTCTAGGGAGACACACTGTGGCAGACCCTATGGACTATATACCACTACACAATACACAATTTCCCATGCCCTTGATTTCCTTTGTCAAAGAGGCTAAAAAGCTCAAATTTTCAATTTCTCAACTTTCTCATTTGACCAATGAGAAGGAAAACATGCCTTTCTGAATAAACAGCAAAGCCTCACTAGGAGAAAGTCACTTACCCTTATTCTTTCCCATTATTTCTGCCTGGAATGTGGATATAAAGGTTAGATGTATAGCAGCCACCTTGCAAATGTGAGGCTGCAAGCCAGGAGGCAAAGGCCTGCATGGAAGACAGAAGGGCAGAAAGTTGAACAGCACTTCAGTCCCTGATGGCATCCTTGAGTCATCATCCCAACTCTGAATTATCTCCTCCAGACTCATATATGTTATGAATTATACACACACATACAATTTTAAAAAGGAGAGATGAAAGTATAAATAGGAATTCTGAAATCCTCTTCTTGCATGTGCCTGAGAGGCAAACATCCCATATTGGAGACCTCTGCCAAATAACCAAGGCACTACTATATTAACAGAAATCAGTAAAACTTAAAACAGCAGTAATGAAAGAAAGAAAGAGTTAGTCTTATCTGACTCTGCAAACCGATGGACTGTAGCCCACCAGGCTCCTCTGTCTATGAAATTCTCCAGGCAAGAATACTGGAGTGGGTAGTCATTTCCTTCTCCAGGGGAACTTCCCGACCCAGGGATCAAACCTGGGTCTCCTGCTCTATAGGCAGATTCTTTACCATATGAGCTACCAGGGAAGCCCATTATATCAGCAGAAATCAATAAAACAACATTAAAACAGCAGTCATGAGGAAGAGGAAAGATACCCAGAGAAGTGTATTACAAGATAGGGTGACACCGTGAGGTCATTTGTGTTTTGTATATAAATGACTAGAAGGAACTTACATAGAAGGTTAATTCATGGTAATTGCTTTAAACTATTGTGTGTTCATAGTTTTTAGCAGTGACCATGTACTAATTTGCAATAAAGGAAAAAAGAAATGTTATTTTAAATACCCTGGCAGTTTAAGACAGACCTTCTCCACTTTACAAAATCGCTTCAAGGTGCCCTTGTCGTGGAGCTGAGCATCTCTCTGCCCTGCACAAACATGGTCCACCATGAACCCCTGCCTGTGATGACAGGCAGGTGTGGTGGTAAGGGCCCGAGGTGAGATGATAGCTCATTTCCAGTGGCCTCCAGCCTGCTCTGGGGGTAAGGAGGTGATCAGAGTGGGGAAATGAAGGCCCTGTGGGAGGTCACCCTTGGTGACCAGACCACCCTCTTGAGTCTCAGTGCATTTATCCCTTGCCTCACTGTGCTTATCACAAAACTGCTCCAGTTCCCATCCCTGTCACAGAATGATGGGTGTTTATCCTTGGAACACCACCTAATACACTTCTACCTCTTCAGAGCTAGAGAAGTACAAGCTTTAAAAAGCTGAGGCTACGTCCAAGATCAAACAAGAGATTTCAGCAGCAGAGTGGGCACCAGAAGTCACTCAGGCATTAGCAGTCACCATACAGAACCCTCTCTGCAGCCGGGGCATTGCCATCTTTCTTACCTGTACAAAAGCCCTACAAGATAGGTGCTGTCATCTCCATTTTAAAGCTGAAGAAACTAAGGCTTAGACAGATCATGTGATTTTCAAGGGTTAAAACACAAGCAGAACCAAGATATGAACCCAGCCCTGTCTGGCTTCCAAATATGGGCTGTTTCCACCATTTCAGCTGAGTGCACATACTGCTTATCTGATCTGTTACAGATGTGCCCACAAAGCAGTTTACAACTACCCCTCTCTAGGTGTCCTTAGCTATTGGAGCCTCAGGAAATCCATTTCAGTGCCACCTCCCCCTCCCCCGTAGTATAGGCTTCCTGAAAGCCTGTTCTCTCTGCAGCTAGTGATATTTGATTTGATTAACACCCCGGGACCTATCACCAGACTTAAAGATGATGCTTAATTAATTGCTTACGTTAAAGAGCTGGCACTTTCTGCATTTGGTTCACACTTCCAGCCTCAATCATGTTTTCATTTCAGCAATAATATTTACATGATTAGTAAATAGTCAATTTATACTCTGGTGTGGACCTAAGCCGTGTGTAGGACTTCCCAAAGCAGATGTCCTTGACAGGTGTAAAGAAATCAGCTTTTTTCTTTTTTTTTAACAGCAAGAACCATGAACAAGATCTTTTGCTTGTTTCCCATGAAAAATTGTGCCTGGATCAACAAATACTCGTGGAGCACTGACCTAGTCTATGTGTCAGTCAAAATTTGCAGGGCGCCATGGGGGCTAACAAGAAGTCACATTAGATTGAACTGTTTTTGCTTTCCTTTTTTCTGTTCCAAGACCTAGATGCATAGATTAGGAAAAGACATGAAGTTTCAGATGCATTCACTAAGTTCTCCCAGAATACTATCATTCAAAAGGAAGAAATACATGGCCTACACATTACGATTAAGTGAGTTTGTGATGTTAAGCGACCCCAGGATGCAAACAGAGGTAAAACTGGAAAGGGGTGATATGCCACAAGATTATCCTATGAATAATTTTAATCAAGAACCTAGATAATGATACAGAAAAGCAAAATTACATCTTCCGATAGCTGGATGTTGGAAGGAATAAGACAGCATTTTGGATGACAAAGTTCTCAACAGACTGGACAATGGGTTGACTTCCAACACCATGAAATTTTGTAGAAACAAATGCCATGGAATCAGCAGAGTCAGCACTGTATAAGGAAAGCATGGCTTTGAGAAGCACCATCAATCACAAGCTTCACAGGAGGCAACGGTGTCACTTATGGCTCAGTTCAGTTCAATTCAGTCGCTCAGTCGTGTCCGACTCTCCGCGACCCCATGAATTACAGCACACCAGGCCTCCCTGTCCATCACCAACTCCCAGAGTACACTCAAACTCATGTCCACAGAGTCAGTGATGCCATCCAGCCATCTCATTCTCCGTCATCCCCTTCTCCTCCCGCCCCCAACCTTTCCCAGCATCAGAGTCTTTTCCAGTGAGTCAACTCGTCGCATGAAGTGGCCAAAGTATTGCAGTTTCAGCTTTAGCATCAGTCCTTCCAATGAACACCCAGGATTGATCTCCTTTAGAATGGACTGGTTGGATCTCCTTGCAGTATAAGGGACTCTCAAGAGTCTTCTCCAACACCACAGTTCAAAAGCATCAATTTTTGGCGATCAGCTTTCTTCACAGTCCAACTCTCACATCCATACATGACCACGGGAAAAACCATTGCCTTGACTAGACGGACCTTGGTTGGCAAAGTAATGTCTCTGCTTTTTAATATGCTGTCTAGGTTGGTCATAACTTTCCTTCCAAGGAGCAAGCGTCTTTTAATTTCATGGCTGCAATCAGCATCGCACTGATTTTGGAGCCCAAAAAAATAAAGTCTGGCACTGTTTCCACTGTTTTTCCATCTATTTCCCATGAAGTGATGGGACCAGATGCCATGATCTTTGTTTTCTGAATGCTGAGCTTCAAGCCAACCTTTTCACTCTCCTCTTTCACTTTCATCAAGAGGCTTTTGAGTTCCTCTTCACTTTCTGCCATAAGGGTAGTGTCATCTGCATATCTGAGGTTATTGATATTTCTCCCAGCAATCTTGATTCCAGCTTGTGCTTATTCCAGCCCAGCGTTCCTCATGATGTACTCTGCATATAAGTTAAATAAGCAAGGTGACAATATACAACCTTGATGTACTCCTTTTCCTATTTGGAACCTGTCTGTTGTTCCATGTCCAGTTCTGACTGTTGCTTCCTGGCCTGCATACAGGTTTCTCAAGAGGCAGGTCAGGTGGTCTGGTATTCCCATCTCTTTCAGAATTTTCCACAGTTTATTGTGATCCACACAGTCAAAGGCTTTGGCATAGTCAATGAAGCAGAAATAGATGTTTTTCTGAAACTCTCTTGCTTTCTCCATGATCCAGCGGATGTTGGCAATTTGATCTCTGGTGCCTCTGCCTTTTCTAAAACCTGCTTGAACATCTGGGAGTTCACGGTTTACATACTGCTGAAGCCTGGCTTGGAGAATTTTGAGCATGACTTTACTAGCGTGTGAGATGAATGCAATTGTGCAGTAGTTTGAGCATTCTTTGGCATTGCCTTTCTTTGGGATTGGAATGAAGACTGACCTATCCAGTCCTGTGGCCACTGCTGAGTTTTCCAAATCTGCTGTCATATTGAGTGCAGCACTTTCACAGCATCATCTTTCAAGACTTGAAATAGCTCAACTGGAATTCCATCACCTCCACTAGCTTTGTTAGCAGTGATGCTTTGTAAGGCCCACTTGACTTCACATTCCAAGATGTCTGGCTCTAAGTCAGTGATCACGTTATCGTGACTATCTTGGTCGTGAAGATCTTTTTTGTACAGTTCTTCTGTGTATTCCTGCCACCTCTTCTTACTATCTTCTTCTTCTGTTAGGTCCATACCATTTCTGTCCTTTATCGAGCCCATCTTTGCATGAAATGTTCCCTTGGAATCTCTAATTTTCTTGAAGAGATCTCTTGTTTTTCCTATTCTGTGTTTTCCTCTATTTCTTTGCATTGATCACTGAGGAAGGCTTTCTTATCTCTCCTTGCTATTCTTTGGAACTCTGCATTCAGATGCTTATATCTTTCCTTTTCTCCTTTGCTTTTTGCCTCTTTTCTTTTCTCAGCTATTTGTAAGGCCTCCTCAGACAGCCATTTCGTTCTTTTGCATTTCTTTTCCATGGGGATGGTCTTGGTCCCTGTGTCCTGTACAATGTCATGAACCTCCGTCCAGAGTTCATCAGGCTCTCTATCAGATCTAGTCCCTTAAATCTATTTCTCACTTCCACTGTATAATCATAAGGGATTTGATTTAGGTCATATCTGAATGGTCTAGTGGTTTTCCCTACTTTCTTCAATTTAAGTCTGAATTTCACAATAAGGAGTTCATAATCTGAGCCACAGTCAGCTCCTGGTCTTGTTTTCGCTAACTGTATACAGCTTCTCCATCTTTGGCTGCAAAGAATATAATCAATCTGATTTCGGTGTTGACCATCTGGTGATGTCCATGTGTAGAGTCTTCTCTTGTGTGGTTGGAAGAGGGTGTTTGCTATGACCAGTGCATTCTCTTGACAAAACTCTATTAGCCTTTGCCCTGCTTCATTCCGTGCTCCAAGGCCAAATTTGCCTGTGACTCCAGGTGTTTCTTGACTTCCTACTTTAGCATTCCAGTCCCCTAGAATGAAAAGGACATCTTTTTTGGGTGTTAGTTCTAAAAGGTCTTGTAGGTCTTCATAGAACCGATTAACTTCGGCTTCTTCAGCATTACTGGTTGGGGCATAGGCCTGGATTACTGTAATATTGAATGGTTTGCCTTGGAAACGAACAAAAATCATTCTGTCATTTTTAAGATTGCATCCAAGTACTGCATTTCGGACTCTTTTGTTGACCATGATGGCTACTCCATTTCTTCTAAGGGATTCCTGCCCACAGTAGTAGATATAATGGTCATCGGAGTTAAATTCACCCATTCCAGTCCATTTTAATTCACTGATTCCTAGAATGTCGACGTTCACTCTTGCCATCTCCTGTATGACCACTTCCAATTTGCCTTGATTCATGGACCTAACATTCCAGGTTCCTATGCAATATTGCTCTTTACAGCACCGGACCTTGCTTCTATCACTGGTCACATCCACAACTGGGTATTGGTTTTGCTTTTGCTCCATCCCTTTATTCCTTCTAGAGTTATTTCTCCACTGAGCTCCAGTAGCATACTGGGCACCTACTGACCTGGGGAATTCCTCATTCAGTATCCTATCATTTTGCCCTTTGTTACTGTTCATGGGGCTCTCAAGGCAAGTATACTGAAGTGGTTTGCCATTCCCTTCTCCAGTGGACCACATTCGGCTGTGGTCCATGTGATCAGATCGGCTAGTTTCCTGTGATTATGATTTCAGTGTGTCTGCCCTCTGATGCCCCCTCGCAATACCTACCGTCTTATTTGGGTTTCTCTTACCTGGTCGTGGAAAATCTCTTCACAGCCGCTCCAGCAAAGTGCAGCTGCTGCACCTTACCTTGGATGAGGGGTCTCTCCTCAAGGCCACCCCCCTAACCTTTAATGCAGAGTAGCTCCCCTCGGCCCTCCTGAGCCCGCGCAGCCACCGCCTGTTGGACGTGGGGTAGCTCCTCTCGGCCGTTGGCCCTGGCCTCAGGCGTGCGGTAGCTCCTCACAGCTGCGCCTCTTTGCGTGGTTCATTGCGCCGGGGCCGGCGTCTCTCGCGTCTGTGCCGCAGGGGCCGGATGGCTTACGTGTCACTAATGCATCCGCTTGACTGTCAAGAACCAAGATGGCGACAGCAAAAGCCCTGCTCTCATTTTAACTCCCCAGCCCACCCTTAGGCAGTGCATTCAGCTGTAAGTAGGTTGACCGCATATGATAATATGCTAGTCAGGACAGTTTTCAGAATAAAAGGGTTTGCAGGTGATAAATTAGTCTGGAAAAGGGGTTTGCAAGTGATAAATGGGTCTGAAAAATGACTCCTGGGCAAACTGGGACCCACCTAGTTATAAGGGATATGGACAGATTGGAGGGGATTCAGAGGAGAAACTGGAGGAGAGGAAGGTCTCAAGAGAAGACATTATGGTGTATCTTTGAAGAGAAATGTTTAGCCTGAGGAAGAGCCAAGTGAGGTTTATATGTAAGCTCCTTTGAGATATTCAAAGGGGAAGCAAATGAAAGATGTGTGGGACTTGTGGATTATGGAGGGATTCTATTGTGAGGCATCAACTATGGAGAAAATGATATGTTCTTAGGGGTATTTGAACCCAAGAGGAGGGAATGAACAACTGCTCTATTAAAAAAACATTTTGGAAGCCTACCTGGGTCCATCCATCAGTTCCTGTTCATGTGCCTAGTTAGTTCTCCAGACAAATTCCAATGAAATAGGAATCATTCCTTTTTAATGAAATCCATCTTCTTTCAAAATATGGTTATTGTTTAAATATATGGTAGCTCTTCTCTCTTTTTTCAAAGAGAGCTTCTTTTAAGGAAATTAGACATACAAGGTCTGTGATTCCATGGACTCCTCTCTATAATTTTATATACATTTTTTTCAGGATATTATTTACAGAATTTTCTTAAATATTCTTCTTTGTAAAGACCAACACAAACACCACATTACACTGAATCTAAGACATCACTGAGGGTTTAGAGGGAACACACCTCAACATAATAAAAGCTATTTATGACAAGCCCTTGGACTGCAAGGAGATCCAACCAGTCTATTCTAAAGGAGATCAGTCCTGGGTGTTCATTGGAAGGACTGATGCTAAAGCTGAAACTCCAATACTTTGGCCACCTCATGCGATGAGTTGACTCACTGGAAAAGACTCTGATGCTGGGAGGGATTGGGGGTGGGAGGAGAAGGGGATGACAGAGAATGAGATGGCTGGATGGCATCACCGACTCTGTGGACATGAGTTTGAGTGAACTCCAAGAGTTGGTGATGGACAGGGAGGCCTGGCGTGCTGTGATTCATGGGGTCGCAAAGAGTCAGACATGACTGAGCAACTGAACTGAACTGAACTGATGACAAACCCACAGCCAATGTAATACTCAACAGTAAAATGCTGAAAGCCTTCCCATTAAAATCTGAAACAAGACAAGGACACTCACATTCACCATTTCTATTAAACATGGTATTGGAAGTCCTAGCAATAGCAATAAAAAGAAAAAAGTATCCAAACTGGAAGGGAAGAGGTAAAATTGTCATTATACGCAGATGACCTGGTACTATATACAGAAAAACCTAAAGAGTCCACACAAAAACTACTAGAACTGACAAATGAATTCAGCGAGTAGTAGGACACAAGATTAACATACAGAAATTGGTTGCATTTCTTTATACTAACAATGAAATATCAGAAAGGGAATGTGAAAAACACGATACCTTTTAAAATTGCATTTCAAAAATTAAAATATTTAGGAAAACCTAAAAAGGAGGTGAAAGACTTAGAACTATAGAACATTAATAAAGGAACAAGAAGATGATGCAAAGAAATGGAACGATATCCCATGCTCTTGGATTGGACGATTTCACATTGTTAAAATGGCTATCCTACCCAAAGCAATCTACAGATTCAATGCGATCCCTATCAAATTACCCATGACATTTTTCACAGAACTACAAGTAATCCTAAAATGTATATGTAATCATAAAAGACCCCCAAATTGCCACTCCTGAGGGGAAAAAAAAAACAGGAGGCCTAACTCTCTTAGACTTCAGATAATACTACAAAGCTGCAGCAATCAAAACAGCATGATATTGAAACAAAAACAGATATATGAATCAACAGAACAGAACAGAGAGGCCAGAAATAAACCTACACACCTGTGATCAATTAATCTTTAACAAAGGAGGTAAGAATATACAATGGAAAAAAGACAATCTCTTCAACAAGTGGTGTTGGGAAAGTTGGACAGCAATATATAAATCAATGACGTTAGAACACACCTGCACATCATACACAAAAATAAACTCAAAATGGCTTAAAGACTTAAATATAAGACATGACACTAAAACTCCTACAAGAGAATATAGGCAAGACATTCTGAGAAAAATCATACCAAAGTTTTCTTATGTCAGTCTCAAGGCAAAAATAAACAAAAGCAAAAACAAACGAATGGGTATTAATCAAACTCACAAGCCTTTGAACAGCAAAGGAAAGCAAATAAAAAGAAAAGAAAACCTACAGCCTGGGAGAAAATATTTGAAAATGATGCAACCAATGTGGTTTAATTTTGAAAATACACAAATAGCTCACACAACTCAATAACAGACAAAAAAACAATCCAATCAAAAAAAGTGGGCTGAAGACCTCAGTAGACATTTCTCCAAAGACATACAGATGACCAACATGCACATAAAAACATGATCAACATCACTGAAAGAGAAATTCAAATCAAAACTACAATGAGGTATCACCTCACACCAGTCAGAATGGTCATCATCAAAAAAATCTATAAATAATAAATGCTGGAGAGGGTAGAGAGAAAAGGGAACCCTTCTACACTGTTGGTGAGGATGTGAATTGGAGCAGCAACTATGGAAAACAGTATGGAGATTCCTCAAAAAACTAAAAACAGAGTTGCCCTACGATCTAAAAAATCCTACTCCTGAGTATATAACTAGACAAAAGTATTTAATATAATTCAAAAAGATACATACATGCCTATGTCCATAGCAGCACTATTCACAATAGCAAAGACTTGGAAACAACCTAAATGTGCATCAAGAGATGAACGGATAAAGAAGACATGGCACATATATACTACAGAATGCTATTCAGCCATAAAACATAACGCATGCATGCATGCTCAGGCATGTCTGACTCTTTACAACCCTATGGACTAGGGCTCTCCAGGCTCCTCTGTCCATGGGCTCTCCCAGGCAAGAACACTGGAGTGAGTTGCCATTTCCTGCTCCAGGGGATCTTCCTGACGCAGGGATCAAACCCATGTCCCCTGCGTCTCTGACACTGGCAGATGGATTCTTTTGCCACTGAGTCCCACAGGAAGCCCCTTAAAAATAATTAAATAATGACATTTGCAACAGCATGGATGGACCTAGAGATATGACACTAAGTGAAGTAAGTTAGAAAGATAAATGCCATATGATATTACTTACATGAAGAATTTACAATAGGACACAAACTTATCTATAAAACAGACTCACAGACATAGAGAAGACACTTGTGGTTGCCAAAGGTAAGGGTGAGTGAGAAAAGGATGAATAAGGAGTTTGAGATCAGCAGATGCAAACTATTATATATAGAATGGATAAACACAAGAATCTACTGCGTAGCACAGGGAGCTATATTCAATATCACACGATTAACCATAATGAAAAGAATATGAAAAAGAATGTGTATATATATATATATATATGTATAACAAAGTAACTTCACTGTACAGTAGAAAATAATACAACATTGTAAATCAACTATACTTGAATAAAGTAAGTTCTGATGAAAAGACACCATTGATTATAAAATGCATCACTATTATATAGTATTAGAGAGAGAAAAAAAATGCTACCAATTAACTATACCTCAAACTTTTTCACATTTCAATTCCCACTTTCCTAGGCCAACTCAAAATTGTCATATTTGTTCCCATTTTCACGTATCTTTGTCATCAAGAACATTGAGAATGCAGTATTTCTTTTAAAAAGCATTCCACTATTATCTCTGGAATTTTCTCCCAAGCAACTAACACTTGATCTGAAGGTTTTGACGTTCCTGCTTTTTTGACCTAACCAACAAATGACAAGAGTAAGTTTTAAAACAACTAGGATTTTATTCTTTGTTCAAATAGTCCTTAAGTTATTTGTTGACTGAAACAATGAGGAAGTGCTGTCTAGTTACGCCACCAAGAATAACAACAAAATTTGCTCTGCATAGGCAATGACAGCTCCATCCCAGCTGGAACTCGGCCAACAGATGCCTGGGATGTTAAAATGTGACATATGGAGGCTTGGGATAACACACAGTAATTCCACTTCCCTGTCTATTTTTTGGTCCTAGGTTATGCCTTTTGCCTACTAATCCCCTGCCTGCTTCCCTTATTGGCCATGATAACCTCTGCCAGCCCTTGCTCCTGTAGCTGAGAGTCTCTTCAAGTACTCTCCTGGGTTGTCCTTAGTTCTATTTTATGCCCACTTCATCTACTTTGGAAGTATTCCTCATCTTTTCATTTTAGTTAGTTTTCTGTTATATGCCCATCAACTGATAGAACACAAATCAAAAATGAAAAGGTCAGGCAAGATTTTGCATCTCAAAAGAAGACACACTTCATCTCTCTCTGTTTTTATTGAGCAGCACTATAAAGCTTTACAGAAAAGACATAGCTCTTAGGTCTTGCTGTGAAGTAAAATACTTTGTAGAGATTTTTAAAATGTAGATTCCAGTGGGCTATCCCAAGACCTACTACTGACTCAGATTCTTGGGGTTGGGAGTGGAATCTGGGGGTGGGGGGAGGGGAAGGAGGCACTTGTATTTTTAACAGAGCTCCAGATTAATGTGGTACATCATCTAGGTTGGAAATTATGAAGAGGACATTAGGCATTTTCACATTCTCATTCATACAAGGATAATTCTTTCAGCAAACGCCAACACAAATTTGAAACCAAGAGCCCCCACTCTAAGTGTTCAGTAAAAACCAATTCGTATAGGCAGGCTAGTTTTATTCATTTGAGCCATAATATTTGTACCAGCCTATATTCAACATGTTTAAACTAAGGGGCGTGAAGGGCTTTGTGATGACTGGGGATGTGCATGGTGGGAGCACACGCTGGAAACAGAGGGCGAGATTTCCTTTTACCAGTCTTGCAACAATCTGCAGTGCCGACTGATGCCACGGGGAAGGAGATCCTGTCCTCTACTCTTTAGCCACAGATTTCCAGGGCCATTTCAGCAGCAAGATGATCTGGGAATAATTCTGGTTCCCTGATTTGAGGACAGTCTGTCACCTGAGAGTGGAAGACTGAATTCTTGTGGGCCTACATTCAGGAAATACACAAATCCTTGAACCAAACGGCTCAGGAAATGGTTTTTAGGGCTTCAGGGGAGTCCCACTGGGAGACATTCTCTCCCAATCATCTCCATTTTTAGCAAGGGTTCTACTGAACTGTAGGTGAGTGTGAAGATCCCCCATCTTGTGTGGATAAAAGTAGGTTAGCAGTGATTCTGCAGTTGACTCCATGGCCTTTTTCGCCCAGAGAACTCAGAATACAGTTTCCACACTAAAACCCAGATCACCTCTCACTTACCTCTTGGATCTAGGGAACTCTTGTTCATTAACAAGGAAGAGTCTGAGAGTCACTGTCTCCTCTGAATTTCTTTTCCTTTTGGGCCCAAATCAGAGGCTACAAGCAAGAACACAGAGATACAAATCATTGCAAGTCAGTGCTGATGGCTGAAATAAATATTGACACTGGACTTTTCCTCTTACTTCTATGTACTGAATACACACTCTGTGCCTGGCCCTTTATCACGTCGTCTCACTGACTCCTCACCTGTGAAATAGGTTTCAGTGGCCCCTGGTTGACTACACAGCGGGGAGAAGATTCAGGGTAAGCATCACCCACAAGGCCAGGCAATGAGTAAGGGCCAAATCCAGGAGTGAATCTCAGATCTGATTCCAGAGTTGAAGATCTCTCACACATTGGTTGTATGTGAAAGGCGGTGACGGAAACATAATTTAGATTGATGGAGGGAAAGAAGGATGGCTAGATGGATAGATTAAAAAAGTAATACTACGTAAACATATGTCAGTTCAGTTCAGTTCAGTTGCTCAGTCATGTCCGACTCTTCGCAACCCCATGAATCACAGCACGCCAGGCCTCCCTGTCCATCACCAACTCCCAGAGTTCACTCAAACTCATGTCCATCGAGTTGGTGATGCCATCCAGCCGTCCCCATCTCCTCCTGCCCCCAATCCCTCCCAGCATCAGAGGCTTTTCCAGTGAGTCAACTCGTCGCATGAGGTGGCCAAAGTATTGGAGTTTCAGTTTCAGCATCAGTCCTTCCAATGAACACCAGGATTGATCTCCTCTAGAATGGACTGGTTGGATCTCCTTGCAGTCCAAGGGACTCTCAAGAGTCTTCTCCAGCACCACAGTTCAAAAGCATCAATTCTTAGGTGATCAGCTTTCTTCACAGTCCAACTTTCACATCCATACATGACCACGGGAAAAACCATAGCCCTGACTAGACGGCCCTTTGTTGGCAAAGTAATGTCTCTGCTTTTTAATATGCTGTCTAGGTTGGTCATAACTTTCCTTCCAAGGAGTAAGCGTCTTTTAATTTCATGGCTGCAATCAGCATCCGCACAAATAGTGAAACATGAGGCAGATCCTTGAAGGAAGATTTCATTGGTTGTGCCTTTGATTCCCTTACTCTCTTTCTTCTTTTTTCCCAACACTTGATTTCAGATTCCTTTTCCAACACAAAAAACATTTTAAAGAATAATTTGGAATACACCCAGTCCTCTGATACCACCTGGATGTCCTACAATGGATTCAATTCTGATACTGTCTCTTGGAGGTAGAGTCAGATCCCATAATTTAAGGGCTCAGTCCCTCCAAGAATGTCCCCAGTTCAGATGCCAATAGAAGGCTGTGAGTCCTTTGTTATCCTCTGGGGGCACTTTTGAGCACACAGGACTCCATATAACAGCCGTGGGCAGTGTGCACTCCACCTCTTGAGGCGGCCTAAGGTTCTTTGTAAGTTAGACACTGCTCAGCCATTTCTCTCCTGGGGTTTTGCAGTCTCCTTAGAAAGTCATGGCAACCCAAGCTATCTGGGGCTTCTGTACTTACCACCTTTCCCTCTGAGGAGCAGGGCCAAAGCCTCTTTCTCAGAAGAGAGAGGGGACAGCAGCTTCTAAGAGCCTTCTCTGCTCCCACCTCCCCTCCCACCCACTCCCCTCCTCCTCACCTCCCACCAGCATCTAAGAGCTCGTCCCCTCCGCTAGATCTAGCCCTCTCCTCACCTCCTACCAGCACACCTGGAAAACTGCATGTTCTCTTTGAAGTAAGATGCTGTGCTCCAAATTATCTTATAATTTCTAGGCCAAGAGCCATTAGAGTCTTGACTTTTGAAAATCAAAAGCTTTTTTCCCTGCAGTTCTTTGGTGAATCTCCTTTTTTCCCTGATACAATAAAGATGCCCGAATAAGGTTGATGGGAAAGGTCAAGGCAACAGGAGCCGCCAGAAGGGTACAGAGGGGTAAGTCGGTTCGTGTGTTAAAAATATCACTCTGCCAGTGTCCTCACCACCCTTTAAAGCTAGTTCGTCCCTTGAGCAAAGGGCACAGTGCACTCTGCATCCTCCCTCATAATCATAACTCCTCCCTGTTCTTGTGTCTCTGAAGAATTTCAGTTCCAGGTGACCTGATCCAGAGTGGGCTGCAGACGGAATCCCAAGGGAAGCCCAATACCTAAAAATGACGCATCTCACATCTTAAAAGTGGCTTCCGTCTTAGAGTTACTTGTGACTCTCTGGAGGTTTGCTCAAGAAATTCAGCAGATGGATTCCCAAACTGCTCATCACCAAAGTGTATAATAGTTTTGAAATAGAACCATTTGTTTATGTGAGTTGCATGGCTAGTGCACCTGCCGTACAGTCTTTGAAAAATTCTGACACAAGATCCTTGAGTTGGGGCAATATACTTTGTGAGTTTTCTGTGCAGGTCATCACCACAGAGAATCAAATATTTCTCATGGTCCCACCTGACTGCGCACGGCTGGTCTCATGCCCTGCTTGTCACGACATCTGCTCCTTCTCACCCCTGCTGGCATGCCTTTGGCTACACACTGGAGTCCTTTCTTTGGTTTCAGTTACCCTCTCTGGT
The DNA here is from genome assembly GCF_049115385.1 of Moschus berezovskii. Taxonomy (NCBI): domain Eukaryota; kingdom Metazoa; phylum Chordata; class Mammalia; order Artiodactyla; family Moschidae; genus Moschus; species Moschus berezovskii. Next base: position 48,954,017 of record NC_142466.1, on the reverse strand, counting down.
TCATATGACAATCCTCTGTATCAATCATGGGTTCTGAAAGAGAAACAACCTGTCAATTAAATCAGTCAAAAATGCAAATGTCTGAGAAAAATACTAACTTTGATTCTTTCCTTCACCAACTGCTCACCCTAAACAAGGACCTAGGAAGTTTTACTTCTGAAACTTTACTACATATTAGATAGACCCCTCAGTTCAAGTCAATAAATACCCACAGGGCCTGTTTTCACCATAAACCCACACAGATAAAGTCAGACGTGCCTCTTCCCACGAAGCAGAAAGAGATTTTCCTTGTCATAAATTAAAATCCTCCCTTATGGCCATGGATTTATCAGCAGACTTGCTCATAATGGTCATCTTAGGAACGACAGCTGGGAACAATAAATCATTCCTTGTTCCAAGGCTGCTCGATATGGTTCAAAATGGCAGACTCCATGCTAGAATGAACTTTCTCTGGACCAATAAAAATCCTTCTAGGGAAAAAGTGGAGCAGTGGTTGCAGCAGGGTAAGACACACACTTCCAGGATCTGAAGGGAAACATTCAGCAGCTTGTGGCTTCACCACCTTATATCTATTCCTCAACAACACCCAGAAGAGGTGTTGACCTCAAATACACTGAGTTTTTTCACCCACTCAGAGCTGAACATTAACTATTGATATTCAACCAAACTTTTATTAGTGAAAAAGAAGCCTAAGATCATCCAGGAAGTCTGTGTGTGCTGATACTATACTCCTTCTGTCCCTCCTTTCCAGCAGGAGGAAGCTTTTTACTTCAAAAATACAAATTTAAGGGACTTTCCTGGTGGTCCAGTGGTTAAAACTTCAGACTTCCTCTGCATGGGGTGCAGGTTTGAATCAATCACTGGTCAGGGAACTAAGATCTCACATGCCCATATGACCAAAAAAAAAAACCAAAAACAAATTTAATACATATGACCAATAAGGCTATACAATATGAATAAAATATTGATTGGGTTTTGCAATTCTGAAAGCAGTAAATTGCCAATAGCTCAAGCACTGATCACTTAAACAAGACCCTGAAATACATTTATTTAATTTGGTGTATTATCAATCACTTCTACTGTCTTCTTGGCACTGGGCAAAAACGCACAGGCAATTTCTCTCCCAACATCCTCCCAACTATCCAAAAATAAAAGCACATGTTTACAAAAAAACTCTCTCACCTAACCAGACATTTTGTGAGAAGCACATACAGTATTTTAAACTCAAGGCAGTACTCAGATCCGTTAAACATTTTCCACACCCCTGAAAACTCCACTGAAGAAAGAGAATCTACATTCTTTACCCAGTCTGCCTGACTTAAAGTAGCATGAGGCTAGAATCATCCACATGTAAAGTTAAACAATGAAATTCCCTAAGTATATACACACTGTGAGAATCAATAACCTCTTCTCAAACTAGCAAATTGGTTTCAAGTGTTTGGTTCACTGGTTACATCCAACAGACATGAATAAAAGGCTACCTCCCAAGTGAAAGAAAATGGGGCAAGGATTTCTTGAAAAAAATGTGTTCTCATCAGAATTCCTGTGTTTCATACAGCATGGATGGTGTCTGTAAAACTCTTTGGAAAGTTTTTTTTTTTTTTTGCTGTTTAGTTGCTAAGTCATGTCTGACTCTGTGACCCCATGGACTGTAGACCTTCAGGCTCCTCTGTCCATGGGATTTCCCAGGCAAGAATACTGGACTAATTTGCCATTTCCTTCTCCTGACCCAGGGATCGAACCTGTGTCTCCTGCATCTCCTGTATTGGCATGTGGATTCTTCACCACTGAGCCACCTTGGAAAGTATGCTGGGACTTAATTTCAGGCAATCCTCTTTGTTGGAATTTTAATAAAAAAAGCTTTACTCGGAGCACTGTGTACTACCTCATTTCATGAAAACAACTCACTGCCATGTAATTGCTTATATAATTTGATAACTTCAGGATTTCAGGTTTTCCTTAACTTTGCAAACAGATTATCGTTCCTAAAATAAAACACATTTTATAGAAAAGTTTAGCTAAAGTAACTGCCTCTTCTACTGAGCTATGGGCTCTGGGAATATTCGTCAGAAAATCTGGTCACTGAACTAGCACAAAGTTCACGTCCCTCATCCTTAGTCAATCAGCCTGTGTTTTTTCTCTCTTTTCATTCCCTGAGTGCCTTTCACCCTTCTCTCCAGCAGTGTCTAACATTAGTTCCATAAGCTGACTTCACGTCCCTGCTCATTCCAATCTTTCGACCTTTGGATCTCCTCTTCTTCCTCTTAGGGTGGAATGTTTATGCAGAAATTCTACAGCTACTTCCATAGTCCAGATGCAAAAACGTCTTCTTCCAGTGGAGTAAGCTGTATCGTCTACTTAAATGAGTATACTTTCAAAAGGAACATACACAGAAGAAAGGAAAAGGGACTTACGATAGCCAGTCCTAACAGCTGGCTTGTGAGGCTCTTGTTCCCCTAAATGGTCCCCAAGGCTCCCTTCCATTCCCATCTTCCCAGTCCCATGCTCACTATTAGAATGGCAGACCTCAGGACAAACCTGTCAGAGCATCTTATACAAAGTTCTGGGAGTTGCTAGTACTGGAGTCCTTTTTCCTTCCACATCCCTAAGTCTCTCTCAAGGGCCACAGGGTCTTGGTATATTTCAAGGTTTGAAACTACTGTTTTAGTTTTGTTATTAATTTTTTGAGGCATCTCAAAAAAATTTCCACAGTGGCTGCACCAATTTACATTCAAAACAATGGTGTATGAGGGTTCCCCCTTCTCCACATTGTCTCCAACCATTGTTATTTCTGGACATTTTGATAATGTCCACTCTAACAGGCATGAAGTGATATCTCATTGTGGTTCTGATTTGCATTTCTCTAATACTTAGTGGTGTTGAACATTTTTCATGTGTCTGTTGGCTATCTTCATTTCTTCTTTGGAAAAATGTCTATTCCGTTCCTCTGCTCATTTTGTAATTGGGTTGTTTCAAGTAGGTATATGGCATCCAGCATATAATACAGCTACTTCACTTCCAGGTATTCATCTAAAGAATGTGAAAATACTAATCAAAAAAATAAAATACCCACCCCTATGTTCACACAGTATTATTACAATAGCCACAACATGGAAACAACCTAAGTGACCACTGACAGATTAAAAGATAGACAAGCTGTGTTTTCCACACAATGGAGAACAACTTAGTCATTAAAAAAGGTGAAATCTTGCCATTTGTTACACATGGATGGAACTTGAGGGTATTATGCCAAGTGAAACAAATCTGATGGAAACAGACAAAAACTTAGTGATTTTGTGGATATCCAAAATATAAATAACTAAACAAACACATAGATCCAGAGAACAGAGTAGTGGCTACCAGCAGGGAAGAGTCAGTGGGGGGGGCAAATGGGTAAAGGGGGTCAATAGCATGACGACAAATGAAACCTAAACTTTCGGCAGTGAGGACACTGTAGAGTATACAGAAGTCAAAATCATACACATGAAACTTATGGGATAATCAAAAAAATTTTTTAATTTAAACTTCTATTTTAGAGACAGTAGTTTCTAGAGTCAACAGGCTTTTGTGAGCTATCCTAAGCATCCTCCTGCTGCTGCTGCTAAGTCACTTCAGTCGTGTCGGACTCTGTGTGACCCCATAGACGGAAGCCCACCAGGCTCCCCCGTCCCTAGGATTCTCCAGGCAAGAATCCTACTAACATTAATTATATTTCAGGTACTGATAAACTTATACACCTACTTGTAAAAAGGATTTTAGTGTTATTAATAATACTGTTCATTAGTAGCGTAGTACTAAAGAGAAACTTTGAAATTAAAACAACTGAATTTTATATAGGACTTGAACCAAGAACTTCCAAATGTTCAAGGTGGATTTAGAAAAGGCAGAGGAATAAGGGATCAAGTTGCCAACATTCGTTGGATCATAGAAAAAGCAAGAGAATTCCAGAAAAACATCTGCTGCATTCAGTTCAGTTCAGTTCAGTCGCTCAGTCGTGTCCTACTCTTTGCAACCCCATGAATCACAGCACGCCAGGCCTCCCTGTCCATCACCAACTCCCGGAGTTCACCCAAACTCGTGTCCATTGAGTCAGTGATGCCATCCAGCCATCTCATTCTCTGTCGTCCCAGTCTCCTCCCACCCCCAATCCTTCCTAGCATCAGACTCTTTTCCAGTGAGCCAACTCATCACATGAGGTGGCCAAAGTATTGCAGTTTCAGCTTTAGCATCAGTCCTTCCAATGAACACCCAGGATTGATCTCCTTTAGAATGGACTGGTTGGATCTCCTTGCAGTCCAAGGGACTCTCAAAAGTCTTCTCCAGCACCACAGTTCAAAAGCATCAATTCTTCGGCGATCAGCTTTCTTCACAGTCCAACTCTCATATCCATGCATGACCACGGGAAAAACCATAGCCTTGACTAGACGGACCTTGGTTGGCAAATTACTTTGTGCTGGAAGAAGCACAAGCTGGAATCAAGATTTCCGGGAGAAATATCAATAACCTCAGATATGCAGATGACACCACCCTTATGGCAGAAAGTGAAGAGGAACTCAAAAGCCTCTTGATGAAAGTGAAAGAGGAGAGTGAAAAAGCTGGCTTAAAACTCAACATTCAAAAAACAAAAATCATGGCATCCAATCCCATCACTTCATGGCAAATAGATGGGAAAACAATGGAAATAGTAATAGATTTTATTTTCTTGGGCTGCAAAATCACTGCAGATGGTGACTGCAGCCATGAAATTAAAAGATGCTTGCTTCTTGGAAGAAAAGCTATGATCAACCTAGACAGCATATTAAAAAGCAGATACATTACTTTGTCGACAAAGGTCCATCTAGTCAAAGCTATGGGTTTTCCAGTAGTCATGCATGGATTTGAGAGTCGGGTTATAAACAAAGCTGGGCACCGAATAATTGATGCTTTTGAACTGTGGTGTTGGAGAAGACTCCTGAGAGTCCCTTGGACTGCAAGATCAAACCAGTCAAACCTAATGGAAATCAGTCCTGAATATTCATTGGAAGGACTGATGCTGAAGCTGAAACTCCAATACTTTGACTACCTGATGCGAATAGCTGACTCATTTGAAAAGACCCTGATGCTGGGAAAGATTGAAGGCTGGAGGGGAAAGGGACGACAGTGGATGAGATTGTTGGATGGCATCACCAACTCGATGGACATGAGTTTGAGCAAGCTTCAGGAGTTGTTGATGGACAGGGAAACCTGGTCATAGGGTCCCTAAGAGATGGACATGACTGAGGGACTGAACTGAATCTTTGAAAAATGTTGGAAAATTGAAGGCTGTTTTGTTTTGGGTGTTTTTCTTTTTCTTTTTTTTTGCTTGTTTTTTATTTCTTTTATCTTTCTACATATTATTCCTTCAACAAATGTTTCTTAATCTCCTATTGGTCATCCTATATATTAATATTAATGGCTAGGACTAAAACAATAGGCTAAAGCAGAGACTTCCTGCCCTTGTGAAGCTTACAGTCTAGTAGAAAAGAGAGATGACCAAATAATGAAAAAAAAATGTTTTTAAAAAATTAAATAGCTACTATGACAAAAGGAAAAAAGTAGACACACAGTGCTCCACTGGGAATAACTGATCTAGTCAGAGACACCAAGGAAAGCTGAGTAAAGGTGGCAGAAAAAAATGTTCCAAGAAAGGGAATAACTGTGCACAAGCCCCACGGTGGAGGAAGCCTGGCACACCAAGGAGCTGAAAGAATGTGCAGGCAGGAGCACAGACAGGGTGGTGGTGGGTACAGATGAGGCAGATGGGCGCACAGCAGCTGACGTTACACAGCTTTAGGTGTGTGTGTATGTGCTTAGTCATGTGACTTTTTGCAACCCCATGGACTGTAGCCCACAAGGCTCCTCTGTCCATGAGATTTTCTAGGCAAGTATACTAGAGTGGGTTGCCACTTCCTTCTCCAGGGGCTCTTCCTTGCACAGCTTTATGGGGAAGAGCAAAAGCAAATCACTTTAAGGTGGAAGGAGTAACACGATCAACTGGGCATTTTTAGAAGATGACACTAGTCACAGTGTGGCAAAACACTGGTGGTCAGTAGTCTACTTACAGAAGGTCACCATAGGAGTCTTCACAGGAAATGATGGATGGAGACAGACTCAAGAGGTTTTTGGGTGGGAAAAGCGACAGGATGTGGGGGATGGGTTGGCTATGAGGGTTCATGTTCAGAAAGCATCAGGTTTCTCACATATCCATTTTAACTATCCGGTCCTTAACTGAATCATTGACTATTGTCTATGGTCTTTAGATACTTATTATTTTTCTTTCTTCACTTTCTCACTTCATCTTGAATGGAAAATTCCTCTTACTTCAAAACTAACAATGTACAGAGCCCTTCAGCATTATCCTACCAAGCCCCCCAAATCTTTTTAATATAAATGTAATTCCCATTTGATTTATGTTATAGTTTTTCAACTAAGTTTGGTCTCTCCCCCTTAAATATTTTTCTGTTCAGTAAAACTTCCTTCACTGAAACGATAAATCTGAATTTTGATACAGTGGTAGAAGACTTTTAGTTACATGGAAGCCAAACTTGAATCAACTCAAATACAAAAAAGAATGGTTTGTAAACACATGAGGGTGTCTCACAGATCAAATACAGAAGTGCAACCAAGACTTCCCATTCCAGAATGGGTTGGAATCCCTTGGAAATTTTACTCAATATTCTGTCTGCTCCTCTCTATATGCCGGCTTCAGCTTCTTACTTTGAAAGTCCAGCTTTAAACAACATTCAATCTATAAAACAGCTCTATTACAGTACTTATACTTCTATATTCTGGGTTTAGCCACAGACACTGACCCTCAGCCCCTCAGTGTCCCGATTCCAAATTTCAAGGAGGGGAACTTGGCCCTGATAGAGTCGGGTGATCAACCATGGTCAGTTAACTATGACTGCATGTGGGTGGGTATAAGAATTCAGGGAAGAAATAGCCAATGCCAATTCTGAGTTCCCAGAGAATGAAGAATTGTTGTGAATTTGGCAGACACCCCATATGGAGAAAGAGGGAAACAATAGCTCCTTTACTTCAATAAATATGTGCTAAGCATCAATCACATACCAGAGGCAGGCTAGGCTCCTGGACCCAAAACTAAGGGCAGCGAATTCCACCTTCAGGGAGTATAACACCCCACACTGCCTATGAACACCCTGGTCTCCATATATAGTCACTAATCTATAGCACATATCTAAAAACTCAGTGTACTATATGGAAGCCACATGCAAGATTTCATTCTATGGAATCAGCATTTAGCTCTCATTTTGGACAAAAGCAAAACATTTGCAGACAAAAACCAAAGAGTTAAAGTTTCATTTCCAGTTGTCAGATGCTACTAAGCAGGATAAAATAAAAAAATTTATTAATGCAGATAACTTTGGTATTTCTATTTACCAACATTCATCTATCTTCAAGGGATAAAGGTATCTATCTATGTATGTACCAGTAGAAGAAAAAAAAGTGTTAATTGAAGATCTACAGCATGGAAGTCAAGTTGCTAGACAGGCCCAGACCACAAGAGTAGATCAGATTCTGAGCTGGAAGACCCATGGTCTCATCAGACAGCTGTGTGACCTCAGGGGCCACACACCCTGAGGGGCTTTACCTGTAAAGTGAGGCTCTTACCTCCCTAACAATGTCAGCATAGGGAAGTAGGAATTAACAGGAAGAGTAGGAAGGTAGAAAATGAAGCACTGAGAAGGCAGTCCAAAGAGGAACGAGGAACAAAGGGAAGAGAGAAAAGTGGTCCAGGCCACATAAAGATTCCTTCCAGACCAGTGTCTGACGGCCAGACAGCTAACCCATAGGCCATGAGCTTCCAATCTTCCCCATGTGTAACAAGGCTTTCTCTTTGCAGATTGAGTTGTGCTCAGTCTTTCCTTTTCAAACAAAAAGGAAAAAAAGCCACCTAGTTAATGTAGTAACTTTCACCTATGAAAGAAATGTTAACATTATTTCCTTTGGCTTCCTCATCCAGCCCAATTTTCCCTTCCCTCCTATTGCCTCTCTAACCTTTCTTTTATGTTTCCTTTTCATGGGAAGCTTAAATTCAAATTAGCTGCCTCTCTGGAAAGCTTTCATCTTCTTTTCAGTTTCTCATATTATTGTCCTCTATCAGATTTTATTTTTCCCTTTTCAGACCTCACTAAACCTCCATTCATTTGCATGAGCATTGCTGTCCCTTTAAAGTATAGATATTTGAGCCTTATACAGGCTATCAGGACTTCCCTTGTGGCTCAGCTGATAAAGAATCCCCCTGCAATGAGGGAGACCCGGGTTCGATCCCTGGGTTGAGAAGATCCCTTGGAGAAGGGAAAGGCTACCCACTCCAGTATTCTGGCCTGGAGAATTCCATGGACTGTATAGTCCATGGGATCACAAAGAGTCAGACATGATTGAGCAACTTTCACTTTTCACCTTTCAGTGTTGTTTTTGAGTTTCTTTTTTAAAATATATTTTTTAATGTGGACTGTTTTTAAACTCTTTATTGAATTTGTTACAATGTTTCTGTTTTATGTTTTGTTTTTTGTGACCCCAAGGCATGTGGGATCTTAATTCCCCAACTAGTGATCGAACCTGAACCTGCTGTATTGAAGGCGACCACTTCAAAGCACTACAGGAAAGTCCTCTGTTTTTGAGTTTTCTATTGCTGTCTCAGTACAATCCAAAACGGACAAGTGATATTAAGCTACTTTTAGTTTAATAAGTAATTAAAACATCATAAAAACACTTTTTACTTTTAGAATTCATTCCTCTTTTATTTAGAACATGACTTCTCAATGATGATATTACCCCAAGAGGATTAAAATTGGCTCATGCAGGAAAAAAATCATCTTAGATATCATAGTGGTTTGTGGCCCTCCCAACCCTGACCCTCTTCAACTACATAAACAGATATACAGTACGCTTATAGCATTAAAATTTCATGCTGGGAGAAATCAGTTAAGGAAAAAAGTGTCTGCAAAGGCACCACAGTGGGGAAACAATTTTTTAAAAAATTTTAAAGTTTGAGGAAAACAATTTAGAACTAATCTATACTTGTATAGATTCGTTTATAAAAGCATTAAACACAGTCTTTCATTTAATCTTCACAAATCCAAGTGAACTGGCTACAAGTAACCTCTTTTCCAGATATGTAAATTGATAATCAGGGAGCTTCCTTCCTAATTGTTCAAGTGTGGTGGCCAGTTTCATCTATGAAACTCCATCTATGACAGTACAGCTCATATATTTCTTTAGAGCAGGGCTCCTCAACCTCAGTACTACTGACGTTTGGGGCAGGATAATTCTTTGTTGCAGAAGACTTTCCTCTGCAATGTAGGCTGTTGAACAGCATCCCTGGCTTCTACTCAGTAATATCCCCTCCACCACCACGTCCACCAGTGGGGACAACCCCAACATCTCCAGATACTACTACCAAATATCCCCTGGGGAACCGGGTGGGGAAAACACTCCTGGCTGAGAATCACTTATTTAAAGCATACTGATAAAAAGAGACTACCATCTACTGTTTTTAATGTCATGAGAGCTAAGAATTATGGAGCTTTACCAAAATACCAGGCATTTCATATGTATTGACTCATTTATTCCTCCATTAACGCTATAGAGTGGAGAGTAGCATCCACGATGCCTGTTTTACAAATAAGGAAAACAACTTGGAAGAACTGTAGTCAGTAAACTGTGAAACTAGGATATGTAGATGCTGGAGTTGCACTTATATCACAAAGTAGTACTTAAACTATTGACCCAAGTATAACTATTTGGTTAATGGAAAATAATCTACATTATGATTAAAATGTTGACTTTGAATTTAAACCCAGAAGTTGCTGCAAATGGCAGTTTCCATTTTATGTATACACACACACTGCATCTTCTTTATCCATTCATCTATTGATGGACACATGGGTTGCTTTCATATCCTGGCTATTGTAAGTAATGCTGCTATAAACATTGGGGAGCATGTATCTTTTTTAATTAGTGCTATCATTTTTTTCTGATATATATCCATGAATGGCACTGCTGGGTGATACGGTAGTTCTATTTTTAGTTTCTGAGGAACCTCCATACTGTTTTTCATAGTGACTGCATGAATTTACATTCCTACCAACAGTGCTGTTCAACAAGGTCCTTCAATTCAAACTGCTTACACACTAGCAGAAGAGAAATACCATGTCCACAGTTAATTGGAGATTAGACTGGTGGTTCTCAAAACTCTAATTCTCTAATAAGACTGAATAACCATTTCCAAATTTTCAAGGATAATTAAATTTAGAGTAAGAATTTAAAGTTTTTTGCTTTCACATTGTCCTTAAGTGTTGGATATCTGCCTCTTCTTGTTTCTAATAAAACTACAAAAAGAAAAAATATGAACAAATGAATGGATAGGAAATAAACATTTGGATCAAAATTTGGAGACTGAGTGGCTTAATGTACTTAAAGTATTTTGTGGACAAGGTAGTCATGCAATTATATTATTTCCTGTTTATATGATAGAATTAAATATGAGTAGTTCATGACTTCCAAATACTAAATAAGATTAAACTAGATTGAGTTCCAGAGTGGGCTCTGCCTCTTATTTTCCTTTATAGCCCCCAGCAACTGGCATGGTATACAAACCCTTTATGGCATTAATGGGTTTATTAATAGTTAATGAGTACAATGAAGAAAGAATCTTGAAAAGAATAAGGAAAACAAATGATATGAGAATTCAGAGGAGAGACTCCAGGGTTAGTGGATGAGATGGATTGGCTAATTGTTCACTAAACAATTTCTCTTTTTTTTCTCCAGGTCACATAAAGTTGGAGATTTCCCAGCATGCCTTGCATTTAGGAGTAGAAATATGATTGTTTTACATTCAAGAAAATGTGGTCAGAAGGTCGGACCATTAACTCAACTTGGTCCATAAAACTCATTGACTGAGAGGACAGGATTTTGAGAACTTGGGTAGGTGGAGCCACTAGCTACAAGCAGCCAGGCTCCCTGAAATAGTACCTGGAAGAAAACTGCCCAGTCAGCAACAGTGCTGTGGACAGTTCATGGGGAAGAAAAATATGTGTTATATTAGGTCGCTGGAATTTGGGAGTTCTTGGTTGTGTTCGTTAGCTACGCTGACTAATACAATTGGTTCAAAGTGAAGCCACCCCAGAGCCCAAAACAAACCATGACACTAAAATCTTTTTCAGATACACTGCTTCATAAAATTCCTAACTAATATTGCCTCTGTTCTGCCTCTAGAGACAACAGTACCACTGTTATTAGGATACAGGTAAGTATATGAATAAAACACAAAGGTCACACTTGAAATAAGATTGTGGGATAAGAAAACTCCCTTGAACCAACTGTTCAAGGGAATTTTGGTTGAAGGGAACCAAACACTTAAAAAAAAAAAAACAACAATAACACTGTCTTCACATCCATGTATCTTTAAGTACGACAAAGAGCATGCTTATTTTCACCACGGGTAGGAGATAAACATTAACATCCGGAAATATGGCAAGAACAAAAACTTGTCTGTGAGAAAATATGAATCAAAGTTGCCCACCAGACCCAGAGCATTTAACCTAGATCCCACCCTGTCCTATCCCACACCATCCCATTTCCAATTAAGGGTTATTGAGCACCTAAAGTGTGTGAGTCACTGTGGCTGTCACTAGGGACATGAAGAGGAAGGAGGCAGCGTCCTTAGGAGATACTCTGTTCAGGACACAATTGTGTACATAATCAGTTCTACAGTGTGAAATAGATATTTCTAGTCTATCCAAATAGGGTATCAGTTCAGTTCAGTTCAGCCGCTCAGTCATGTCCAACTCTTTGCAACCCCATTAATCACAGCACGCCAGGCCTCCCTGTACATCACCAACTCCCGGAGTTCACTCAAACTCATGTCCATCGAGTCGGTGATGCCATCCAGCCATCTCATTCTCTGTCGTCCCCTTCTCCTCCCACCCCCAATCCTTCCCAGCATCAGAGTCTTTTCCAGTGAGTCAACTCGTCGCATGAGGTGGCCAAAGTATTGCAGTTTCAGCTTTAGCATCAGTCCTTCCAATGAACACGCAGGATTGATCTCCTTTAGAATGGACTGGTTGGATCTTCTTGCAGTACAAGGGACTCCCAAGAGTCTTCTCCAGCACCAGTTCAAAAGCATCAATTCTTCGGTGATCAGCTTTGGTGATAACCAAAAATCAGTGCTTACCACTGCCTGGGGTGACTTCCCACAGGCAGTGCTCCTTAAGTATCCCTAGTCCTGCCTTGAACTGGCAGCTTCTTTGACTTGACTCCAATTATATATAAATTAACAGCCTTGGCTGAACACTAGCTAATTATCCAGATATGAAAATACAATATGCAAATGATACCACATTAATGGCAGAAAGTGATCATGTTTGGATATGAGAGTTGGACTGTGAGGAAAGCTGATCGCCGAAGAATTGATGCTTTTGAACTGTGGTGTTGGAGAAGACTCTTGAGAGTCCCTTGGACTGCAAGGAGATCCAACCAGTCCATTCTAAGGGAGATCGATCCTGGGTGTTCATTGGAGGGACTGATGCTAAAGCTGAAACTGCAATACTTTGGCCACCTCATGCGACGAGTGGACTCACTGGAAAAGACTCTGATGCTGGGAAAGGTTGGGGGCGGGAGGAGAAGGGGACGACAGAGAATGAGATGGCTGGATGGCATCACTGACTCTGTGGACATGAGTTTGAGTGAATTCCGGGAGTTGGTGATGGACAGGGAGGCCTGGTGTGCTGTGATTCATGGGGTCACGGAGAGTCAGACACGACTGAGCGACTGAACTGAACTGAAGAGGAACTAAAGAACCTCTTGATGAGAGTGAAGGAGGAGAGTGAAAAAGCTGGCTTAAAACTCAACATTCAAAAAGCAAGTTACAATGCCATTCTCCCAAATCATCCCACCTTCACCTTCTCCCACAGAGTCCCAAAGTCTGTTCTATATACCTATGTCTCTTTTGCAGTCTCGTATACAGGTTAAGGTTACCATCTTTCTAAATTCCATATATATGTGTCAGTATACTGTATTGATGTTTTTCTTTCTGGCTTGCTTCACTCTGTATAATAGGCTCCAATTTCATCCATGTATATTATCATATATGAAATGAATCACCAGTCCAGGTTCGACGCATGATACAGGATGCTTGGGGCTGGTGCACGGGGATGACCTGGAGGGAGGATATGGGGAAGAAGGAGGTGGGAGGGGTGTTCAAGAAGGGGAACACATGTACACCTGGGACAGATTCGTGTCAATGTATGGTAAAACCAACCAATATATTAATGTAAGGTAATTTGCCTCCAATTAAAAAAAAAAAGACAAGAAAATAAAAAGAAAAATTACATAATTTATTCAAGATCTCAAAATTAAAAAAACAAAGTTGATGGCATCCAGTCCCATCATTTCATGGCAATAAGATGGGGAAAAGGTGGAAACAGTGGCACAGTTTACTTTCCTGGGCTCCAAAAACACTGTGAACAGTGACTGAAGCCATAAAATTAAAAGACGCTTGCTTCTTGGAAAAAAACTATGACAAACCTAGACAGCATAGTAAAAAGCAGAGACATCACTTTGCCAACAAAGGTATGTATAGTCAAAGTCACAGTTTTACCAGTAGTCATGTGCAGATGTGAGAGTTGGACCATAAAGAAGGCTGAGCACCAAAGAATTGATGCTTTCAAATTGTGGTGCTGGAGAAGACTCTTGAGAGTCTCTTGGACAGCAAGGAGATCAAACCAGTTAATCCTAAAGGAGATCAACCCTGAATATTCATTGTAAGGACTGATGCTAAAACTCAAGCTCAAGCTCCAATACTTTGGGCACCTGATGTGAAGAGCTGACTCATTGGAAAAGAACCTGGTGCTGGGAAAGACTGAGGGCAAGAGGAGAAGCGGGCAACAGAGGATGAGATGGTTGGATGGCATCACCTACTCAATGGACATTGATTCTAAGTAAACTCCGGAGACAGTGAAAAACAGGGAAGCCTGGCATGCTTCAGTATCCATGGGGTCGCAAAGAGTCGGACACGACTTAGCAACTGAACAACAGCAACATAGTGCTGTTGTCTATGAACTCACTGTTAATGAATCAACAAAATACATTAAATACGGTGTTTTTAAGAAGAAACACAAATAAAACCAGATTATGTATTGACCAATTGATGAAAAGGTTTTGACCAGAGAACTACAGGAAACTAATCCTGTATTTCCCCAAGGAGCAACAGTTCAATATTCACAGGGATTTTATAGAACATAACTAATGTGAATAACAAGACTTGAATTTATCTATTTTACTAGCTATTTATTTAATATATCACTGTGGACCCATAGATATTTATATTATGGGTTACAATCTAACACTATCATTAATTTATTGCTCAAACTGTTCCATCCTTAGCCATTGGGAGAGTAACTTTAAAATGGAAAAGTCTAGTAGTGACTCTCTTGGCCAGGCAATCAAGATCAACATCACCTTGATCTTGATTGGTGATGATCAATCATCAAATCAACATCACAGTTGTTGTGATATTGAGTGAATGGTGCAATCTGATGTACTGAGAGAGAAGAGTAACCATTTCTGTGGTATTCTGGATGGGGACCTCAGTCTAGTCATAAGAACATTCCATACAGGTCTGAATCAAGTGTCATGCTGCAAAATGATCAAGACTCTTTGGAGGTGTCAAGGAAAGACAGGAGACCAAAGAGAAATAACTAAATGAAGGTGTGGAATCTTAAACTGGATCTTGGGAACAAGCACAACATCAAAAAGACATTAGTTGGACACTTCAATATGAAGTCCAAATGCAGTTTTTAGTTCATGATACTATCCAGCTGTTAATTTCCTGGTCATGATAATTATACTGTATAATTATAATTATACAGCATATAAGATGCTAACATTGGGGTATGCTAAGACAGGGACATACAGGAATTCTCTGTACTATTCTTGTAATTTTTCGGTAAGTCTGAAAGTAATTCAAAAGTTGACCATTGGGTGCACAAGTTGGAAAGTTGGGAGAAACGGTATCTCAGAGACTATATATGTATGAAAGTGTTCAATTTTTCAGAGTCTTTCTAGATTGAAAACCCTTTAGGGAATGGGGGAGACAATAAATACCTTCCTGCTTTACAATAGTACCAAGATTTGGTTCTTTCAAGACAGGAGACTTCACTTTCAGCTGTTGACCTTGGGCAGGCCATAAACATAGTTTCTTCTTCCATAAATGAAAGGGCTAAAGTGAATAATCTTACCTTATGTTTGTTGTATAATAAAGTCATATTATTCTAAATTAATCTTGTTATTTAGCATTTCAAATCATATACTGTAAGAATATCCTTTAAGAATGCCTATTTATTCTGCTTTCTTAGTAATAAGTAACAGTGGTGATATCTCACAAGAAATACAGGAATTAAATGGCAACAGTTTGAAGAAATTCTGCAGCAGTGCTCCCTGAAGCCCATTTATGAAACAGATACAGTTTACATGCTCACAAACAATGTAAATATATCTAAAGAATCAAGAATTATGCAGCCCTCTAAAATGTGTAAGTCACTAAACCAGGTGACTAAAAGTCACTAAAAGCAGGTTATAAATGTATATAATGATTTCAGGTAACATTTTCCAACATAAATATTTTTAGATGGACATAAGGTAGACCTTCTAGTTATAGTCCAGAAGGGTATTATTTTAGAAGACATGAGTCACTAACAGAAAGAAATACACACTGTATACTGATAAAATATAACACTCAGAACAAACAATAAAATATTTATACACCTTTAATCTACTTTCTATTATAAAGGAAATAATTTTGTCAGATGTTACCAGGTTGGCTAAGAACTTTGACTTCTGGTCATGTCATAATTAATACCGTTGGGAAATATTAGGAGACAGGAATGAGATAGAAAGCAAATGGATTTGATATTCATGAGTGTATAATGGTCACTTTTCCAGGGCAATAGAAGGAGTGAGTGGAGGGAGAAGCTGAACGTGAATCCTTTGTGGGTTAATGAGAATATTTCTCCTCTTCCCTTTCCACCTGAAAATTCATCAGCTCACTTAGGACAGTTAAAGAAAGAATGAGAAATGAGGAAAATGACTAGAATGGAGTTCAGTCTATGGCATTTTGTATGGGTTATAATTCCCTGAACCATTTTATAGAAAGCAAAATAGGTATTGTTGAGAAATTTAAATTTATGTGTTTGAACCATTATTAATACACATTAAATTATTTTTCTCAAAGATAACCTAGCTTTTAAAAAACTAATCCTCTAATTGCTAATAAATTTAATTAAAATAATGAAATCTAATATTAATGAAGTAGAACAGTGGCCAGAATAATATATCACTAATATCGTGGGTTCCTCTCTGCTTGCATTTTCATCCTTACTTACTTTGGTCAAGTAATTTCATTCTCTGAGCCTTATTTCCTCATTTAACATGAGAAAAATAGGTCATACTTCATAGGGTTGTAATGAATAGTAAGTGAAATTATGTACATAAGATGCTTTGCATAGATCTAGTACATAGTGTTAATATAAGCTATTATAATACAACTTTTTATAGAGAAATTGGATGCAGGTATATACATATAATTAACATATAGATGACGAAGACAGGAAAGAAATAGAGCAAAGTATTAACAGTGGTTTTCCTGCATGGTAGGGTTACGGGTGATTATATTTTCCTTTATTAATGTTATTCTGCCAAATTTCCTACACTGGACAAGTATTTCCTCTATAATCAGGAAACTCATGTTGTCTTAAAAACCAAAAATAGTGAATAAGACCTGTAAATTTACACATACATTCCTTTATGTCCTTTTTCCCTTTCAATAATATATTATCTAGTCATTTCTGAACCAGGAACAAAGTTGGGTATGGACAGCTCACTTCCACTTGATCAAAATTAAGCTGGGATATAAGGAGTCTTCAAGGACAGGAATGAAATGATAAAAAATCCATGGGAGAGGGTGGAGAGATCCAGGGAGCATCAGATCTTGAAGGAACAGAAACAGGAGAGAATGAACTAAGGGAAGGAACACTGCCAAAATTCTCGCAGACCAGAGAGGCTGCCAACTGAGTACCGGAAGAAAGAACAGACTGGATATTTAGTGTGGAGTGTCTTTATGCAACAGTTATCCATTGGAATTGTTTTTAATCTATTAGATATTTTAAAAGGAAAAGGAGAGCCTACTCTGGCGAATGAATCTTGCCATGCCACACCACTGAGTAACCATTCTTGATAGCTCTTTTCCAATCATGCTCACAGGTTAATGATTATTTGTATTTCATTTCAAATTTTTGTGATGAGTTTTATGGCAATGTTACTAGTATAAACTGTCTAAGGATGCAAATGGAGGGGGAAAAAAATGGAGAAACAAGGATTCAGACTGTTTCAACTTGGTTTGACTATCTGTGACCACCAAGTTTCTCAACAGTCAGCGAAGAAGTGTCTGGAATTAGACTTGCAAGGATTATTCAGTTACCACATTTGTGAATTAAGGAAGCTAATATTCTTATTTTGCCAGCTTTCCAACTTTCTTAAAGTCTACTAAAATCATTTAAGATGAACAGCTTTACAAATGTATGGTTAGCAAAAATCTTTCTTGTGAGTCTATTTCCCTTTTGTTGACTTTTTTCATGAAGAAATTTCCAGAATATACCAGATTATGCAAGTTAAGAATATTTTTTATAAATGAATATTTCTAAATAAAATACAACTAGAAGTGTATAAAAAATTTTGTGAAGACACTTCTGACAGTGATAAGGATCCAAACAACCAACAGATTAGACAAGAAACTTTCTATTCACCCTTTCTACTCCTAATTAAATGTCCAGTTTATTTTTCATGACTAGGGTTCCCAGTGTATTACCTATACAACCATAAAACTCACCCCTTGTGGAACTGCCATTGGCCTCACATAACTAGGTATGACTAGGGTAGCAAGGTAGACTAAAGAGTAAACTCCACTGCCCTTATCTTGGATTATGAATTTCCTTTAACAAAACATGATGCTACTGACCTACTGCTCATGACTGAGATGTATTTTCCAGCGAGAGTAAGTTATTTATGCTTACTCAGCCATACACATAACTACTCAGTCTTCCCCAGGAACCAATCTGCCCCTGATGAAAGTTTCAGCTTGTAACCACAGAAGAGAATCAAGAATGACAATAAAACTAGGGATTGAGTCCATAACTTGGTTTCATTAACTCTATAAACTAGATAGCTGCCCATCTGTTGGAAAGGGTACAGATTAGGGTGAGTCAGTTGCAAAGAATAATTCCACCAACTTTTATTTTTATGAATAACTAGAGGCTATGTATTGGTAAATTATTAAGTGCATTATAAGGAGTTGCTAAGTGTGTTATTAATAAACTAAACTTAGTATACTGCCAGAATTCACTATGGATTTATTCTACATTCAGCTAAGATGGCTTTGTGCCAGGCAACCCTGGCCAGTATTCAAAAACTCCCACCAGGGATGCTCCACAAAGAAATAAAATCCCTGTACACTTTTAGAAAGGATATTTCAGGAAGACTCACCACCGTAGATCTGAGCTGGTCAGGTTTTTAATTATTGTCAATTTTCCTCTTTAACTACAAATGCTCTTAGTTTAGTATCTTCATTACAAAGTTAGTTTGTTGTGGGTGGTTTGGTTCATAACATCTACCGTTTGAAAGTGTTTTCAGTCCAGGCCCTATGCTGGAATCTTTACATCTCATTTATTGCTCTTAAGACCCCTTTGAGACAGGTAATAGTATTGTACTCATTTTACAAATATGAAACTAAAGCACAGAGAGGCTAAATATATTGCATGGCATCACAGAGCTGGAAACCACAGAGCCAGAATTTGAACCCAAGGATTTCTACTCTAGATTGGGGGAGGTCAGAAAACTTTTTCAGGAAAGGGCCAGATGGTAAGTATCTTAGGGTTCATAGGTCATATGGTCTCGTCTCATCTGTGCTACTAAAGCTCCAAAGCAGCCACGGACACTATGTAAACAAATGGGCATGGCGGTGTTCCAATAAAACTTTATGTATAATAACAGGTAGCATGCAGAATTTGGCCTCTGGGCCATAATTTGTTTGTTTCCTTTAGAGCTCTCACTGTTAACCACTATACCATTACCACATATGCTTTCTTAGCTTCCATTGAAGTACATATGAGTTCAGGAGACTAAAATATTCTGATAGCTATACTGAGACACATAAAGGCATTACAATTCAAATATTAATCATTTATGCCTTTATTAATTAAAATATAAAATATGTGTTTCTACATTCATTGGAGATAGAAAACTGTCTTTTCTTGAACTGCACACGTGATCAAGATGAGCATAATACTATTTGATCAAGTCCACAGTCTAGGTTGTAATGGTGATGCAAAAATCTATACATAAGCTTATCATTTGATTTTAAAGTAAACTTATGATCCACATATTTTGGAGCCAATGGCTTTATATAATATAGGTGGAACACATGAAGCAGAGAGGCCAAAGGATCTTCTGAGCTCCCTAGAATGGCTATAGTCCAAAAGTGTTTGAGAGTCATTCTGAAGCTTATCTCAGTGATCTATCTTTGGATGAAGATCAGATGCCTCGTGACCTGCAACCAGGACTAAAAAAAAAAAAAAGGACATAATTTAAAGGACTGTCTCCAACTTGGATGGAAGGACTTTTTTCAGAAGAAACTACACTACACCAGGATGAGAAGACGACAACATCAGAGGTAGACAGCTTGCCCAAGATGCTGGACCTGATTCGTATGATAATTTATAATGTTTTCTTGACTTCTTAGCCCTCTGCATATAAATCAAATGCTTTTCTACCATAGGCCTGATCCTATGCTAGTTTTAGAAATTAATCCAATTGTTGGGTTTGTAGACATGTGGAAACAGTGTCAGACTTTATTTTTTTGGGCTCCAAAATCACTGCGGATGCTGATTGCAGCCATGAAATTAAAAGACGCTTACTCCTTGGAAGGAAAGTTATGACCAACCTTGATAATATATTAAAAAGCAGAGACATTACTTTGCCAACCAAGGTCCGTCTAGTCAAGGCTATGGTTTTTCCAGTGGTCATGTATGGATGTGAGAGTTGGACTGTGAAGAAAGCTGAGCGCCGAAGAATTGATGCTTTTGAACTGTGGTGCTGGAGAAGACTCTTGAGAGTCCCTTGTACCACAAGGAGATCCAACCAGTCCATTCTAAGGGAGATCGATCCTGGGTGTTCATTGGAAGGACTGATGCTAAAGCTGAAACTGCAATACTTTGGCCACCTCATGCGACGAGTTGACTCACTGGAAAAGACTCTGATGCTGGGAAAGGTTGGGGGCAGGAGGAGAAGGGGACAACGAGGATGAGATGGCTGGATGGCATCACCGACTCTGTGGACATGAGTTTGAGTGAACTCTGGGAGTTGGTGATGGACAGGGAGGCCTGGCATGTTGTGATTCATGGGGTCGCGGAGAGTCGGACACAACTGAGCGACTGAACTGAACTGAACTGAAAAGCTCATTGGCTTATACAAAAACTCTGTTAGACTTGTGCCATCCTAATGTCCTTAAACCATGGCAAGAATCTGCTTCTAAATTGGAAAATTAAAAACAATAGCTGGAAATCAGAGTCAGGGCTATGGGAAATCCAAGATGGCTGCTTGGCTTTTCCCAGCTCCCTGACAAACCTCATTTTTTATTTGATGGGTTAAAGCCTCCCTGGCTACAGGGCCTACATAATGAAAACTCACGGAATATTAAGTTTTGTAAATTGTTAAATTAAGTTTCTAGTTTTGTTAATGTCTAGTGTTTACTAAGATTCACTGCTGAGACAGTTCCTTGTTCCTTGTTACGCTAAAAGATTTAATTAAGTTATTAAAAAGGACACTCTAGGTTAGTTTCTAAGGCTTATTTCAGTAACCAATCTTCAGATAAAGGTCGGATGCTCCATAATGTACAACCAGGAGATTAACACCAGACTATAATCATTTAATGAATGAAGTTAGGTGACTTGGGGTATACCAGGCTTTATCTAATGAAAGTTCTTGACTTATAATTCTTATTTTAATAATAACTGCTAGCTATGGCTATATTATTTTCTATGTCACTTGTTTCACTGAGCCTGTGATATAATGCTGAACTGACAGTTCCATATGAGATCAATAATTGTAATAATGTGACTCTGGGCATGGGAAAAAGCAACAAGAGGAAATATTTTCCTGGATCAGAAGGCTAGTAAGACAGTGGTCCAGAGACTTTTGCTACTTGCAAGGCCTGGTCCAATTTTAGCACACTGAGTGGCCCACCACTTCCCTAGACCTGGGAATGAGCCTTTCCAGCACCGCGGGACACAATGGCCATGAAATGGTGTCACATGGTCAAATATGTGGCTATAAAGGGACCCTGCTGACTGGAAGTTGGTACTTGCCAGCTGCCTCTACAAAGATTACATCATGACCATTGCAAGCTGCTGACCTTCAATACCCCCTGAAAGAAGTTCAGGGTGAAAATCAGGAATGAGGCACTCTGTGCTCTGAAAAAAAAAAAAAAACAACCGGCAGAACAGGCCTTCAGATAGTTAGATCTTTTCAGAAAAAGGTTTTATGAGTTCCAATTCTTGCATCTTCTCATACCTAGAAAAACACTGACGTCATTAATGGTGAAATCTGCTTTGGCTAGTTAAAAAAAAATTTTTTTTTTTTTACAATTAAAAGTCAAAATAGAGTAGCTATGGTTCAGACATCCTGGGAAATAACTATTTCCCAGACATCCTGAAAAATGATATTATGGGTGTGATTTCAGATTAGACGCTGTGACCTAATGTAGAACTTAATGCTCCTGTAATGCATTTTTGCTTCTGTACTTTGCTTGCTGCTCATAAAACCAAAGTTACTCCATTTTAAGATAAGGTTGTTTTTAAGTAAAGATTCCTAAAATTGTTTTTGAAAAAAGAAAAAAAGGAAAAAAAAAGAAAATGAATAACCAACAAGGATCTACCTTATAGCACATTGAACTCTGCTCAATGTTATGTGGCAGCCTGGACTGGTGGGGAGTTTAGGGGAAAATGGATACATGTATATGTAAGTCCGAGTTCCTTTGCAGTTCACCTGAAACTATCACATTGTTTGTTAGTTGGCTATACCCCAGTACAAAAAAGGTTTTTTGAAAATGTGATGTATATGTATATTACCATATGTGAAACAGATTGCCAGTCCAGGTTCGATGCATGAGACAGGGTGCTCGGGGCTGATGCACTGGGATGACCCTGAGGGATGGGATGGGGAGGGAGGGAGGTGGGAGGGGGGTTCAGGATGGGGAACACATGTACACCCATGGCTGATTCAGATCAATGTATGGCAAAAACCACTACAATATTGTAAAGTAATTAGCCTCCAATTAAAATTAATTAATTAATTTTTAAAAAATAAAGAAAGAACTGAGCAAGGGAAGCTTCTGAGACTCAGTTATATCTGGGAGGAGATCCCAAATGGTTACCATGAGGAATAAGGGCATTTTATTACAGTCATCACCAGTTTAACTCGATGGTTCCTATTATGAATTGTGCCCCCACTTCCTGCCCCAAATTCCTAAACTCCAATGTGACTACATCTGGAAACAGAGCCTTTAATGAAGTAATCAAAGTTAAATAAGGTCATAGGGTAGGTCCCTCATCTGGTAGGCCTGAGGTCCTTATAAGAAGAGTCATCAGAGTTTGTGTTCTCTACATGTGGCAGAGAAAAGGTCACACACAACGAGAAGGCAGCCATCTGCAAGTGAGGGAAAGGGCTCTCATTAGAAACCAATCCTGCTGGCACCTTGAGGGTGGCCTTTAAGCCTCCAGAACTCTGAGAAAGAAGTGCTCACTGTTTAAGCCACATGGTCTGTGGTTTTCATTATAGTGGCCCCAGCAGACTAACAAAGTTCCTAACGTTATAATGTAAAAAAATCACATTAATTTCCACAAAGTATTAATTGGCTGAAAACTCACTATCTGTTGACTGAGATTATATACAAATACATACATCAATTCAGTTCAATTCAGTCACTCAGTTGTGTCTGACTCTTTGTGACCCCATGAACTGTAGCACTCCAGGTTCTCCTGTCCATCACCAACCTGCAGCTTGCTCAAATTCATGTCCATCAAGTCGGTGATGCCATCCAGCCATCTCATCCTCTGTCGTCCCCTTCTCCTCCTGCCCTCAATCTTTCCCAGCATCAGGGTCTTTTCAAATGAGTCAGTTCTTTGCATCAGGTAGCCAAAGTATTGGAGTTTCAGCTTCAGCATCAGTCCTTCCAATGAATATTCAGGGCTGATTTCCTTTGGGATTGACTGGTTAAATCTCCTTGCAGTCCAAGGGACTCTCAAGGGTCTTCTCCAGCACCACAGTTCAAAAGCATCAATTCTTTGGTGCTCAGCTATCTTTATGGTCCAACTCTTACATCCATACATGACTACTGGAAAAACTATAGCCTTGACTAGACCGACCTTTGTTGGCAAGGCAATGTCTCTTCTTTTTAATATGCTATCTAGCTCTTGGTCATAACTTTTCTTCCAAGGAGCAAGTGTCTATCAATTTCATGGCTGCAGTCACCATCTGTAGTGATTTTTGGAGCCCCCAAAAATAAAGTCTGTCACTGCTCCAATTGTTTCTCCACCTATTTGCCATGAAGTGATAGGACTGGATGCACAATCTCAGTTTTCTGAATGTTGGGTTTTAAACCAACTTTTTCACTCTCCTCTTTCAATTTCATCAAGAGATGCTTTGGTTCTTCTTCGCACACAAATAATTTGATGTTACTAGTAACAAGCACTACTGAACTCATCGTTACAGTACATAAAAGTCTTTGGAGAAAAAGTTGTATACACATTTAGGAGATATTCTTTTAGTCAGGCTGCAGATAATGTTCGGTACTGACATGTTTTCACAGTCAACTCCCTACAATAGTAACTCAATGTTAGTGGAATAGTAACATTGACCTCCTGGTATCTTTGTTCTTTTGGGTAGGAATCATCTATTCCCAGACCCTTTTAATTAAGTTTGAGAAACACTGTTTACAGACTCTTCCTTTGGAAAATTTATCATGACTCATACAAAAGGCCTTGAAATTCTGCAGCAAAGAAACCAGCTAAAAAAAACTTTAAGTCTGGCTAAATTTGCACTACCCTTGGCTCCGATTCTCTCTCTCTCTCTCTCTCAGCTGCCTCCTGACTGAGGGCATGGCACACACAGAATGACATGTGTCAGTTACAGTCTGAGAAAATGACCTAATTGCAGGGATCCCAAGAGAAGGTCAGATTTTAGGCCAAGGAACAACCATGACAGCAATGGGATTGAGAGCTGACCTGTTGCTATATAACTTAAACCGTCAATGTTATTTGCCTGAGATTAGAAATTCAATGAGAAGCAACAACATCTCCATCTTACAACTCTTTCTCTACCCCTTGTGGCATTTATCATTATAACACCTTACTCAATATTGTTAAACAGAAGAAGGATCTAGACCAAGGGTTTCCAAACCTGATTCATCATCAGTATAACCTAAGGAGCTTCTACAACTATGGGTACTAAACCCCATCCTTTTCTCATTTGCCTTTTGGTTCTTTTCTTTTCTCAGTTATTTGTAAGATCTCCTCAGACAACCATTTTGCCTTGTTGCGTTTCTTTTTCTTGGGGATGGTATTGGTTACCACCTCCAGCACAATGTTACAAAGAAGAGAAAAGGAAATATATACCCATCTAAATGCAGAGTTCCAAAGAACAAGAAGAAAGATAAGAAAACCTTTTTAACTGAACAATGCAAAGAAATAGAGGAAAACAATAGAATGGGAAAGACTTGAGATCTCTTCAAGAAAACTGGAGATACCAACAGAACACTTCAGGCAAAGATGGGCACAATAAAGAACAGAAACGGTAAGGACCTAACAGAAGCAGAAGACATTAAGAAGTGGCAAGAATACACAGAAGAACCATACAAAAAAATGATCTTAATGACCCAGATAACCACGATGGTGTGGTCACTCACCTAGAGCCAGGCATTCTGGAGTGTGCAGTCAAGTGAGCCTCAGGAAGCGATACTCTGAACAAATCTAGTGGAGGTGATGGAATTCCAGTTGAGCTATTTCAAATCCTAAAAGATGAGGCTGTGAAAGTGCAGCACTCAATATGCCAGCACATTTGGAAAACTCAGCAGTGGCCACAGGACTGGAAAAGGTCAGTTCTCATCCCAATCCCAAAGAAGAGCAGTGCTAAAGTATGTCCAAACTACCACACAATTGCACTCATCTCACAGTGTGTGAACCCAGAACTGCCAGATGTACAAGCTGGATTTAGAAAAGGCAGAGGAACAAGAGATCAAATTGCCAACATCTGTGGGATCATAGAAAAAGCAAGGGAATTCCAGAAAAACATCTACTTCTGCTTCATTGACCATGCTAAAGCTTTTGACTGTGTGGATCACAACAAAGTATGGAAAATTCTGAAAGAGATGGGACTATCAGACTACCTTACCTGCCTCCTGAGAAACCTATATGCCTATCAAGAAGCAACAGTTAGAAGGGGACATGACAACAGACTGGTTCAAAATTGGGAAGTACGTATGTCAAGGCTGCATATTGTCACCCTGTTTATTTAACTTATAATAATTTATTATTTCACATGACGTATCATGTGAAATGCCAGGCTTGATGAACCACAAGCTGGAATCAAGATTGCTGAGAGAAATATCAATATGCAGATGACACCACCCTAATAGCAGAAAACAAAGAGGAACTAAAGAGGTTCTTGATGAAGGTGAAAGAGGAGAGTGAAAAAGTGGCTTAAAACTCAACATTCAAAAAACTAAGATCATAGCATCCTGTCCCATCACTTCATGGCAAACAGATGGGGGAACATTCAAAACAGTGACAGACTTTATTTTCTTGGGCTCCAAAATCACTGTAGACCATGACTGTAGACATGAAACTAAAAAACTCTTGCTCCTTAGAAGAAAAGCTATGACAAATCTAGACGGCATATTAAAAAGCAGAGACATCACTTTGCCCAAAAAGGTCCATCTAGTCAAAGCTATGGTTTTTCCAATAGTCAGGTATGGGTGTAAGAGTTGAACTATAAAGAAGGCTGAGTGCCAAAGAACTGATGCTTTCAAACTGCGGTGCTGGAGAAGACTCTTGAGAGTCTCTTGGACAACAAGGAGATCAAACCAGTCAATCCTAAAGGAGTTCAACCCTGAATATTCATTGGAAGAAATAATTCTAAAGCTGAAGCTCCAATACTTTAGCCACCTGATGTGAATAGCCAACTCACTGCAAAAGACCCTGATGCTGGGAAAGATTGGGAGTAGGAGGAGAAGGCAGTGGCAGAGAATGAGATGGTTGGATGGCATCATTGACTTAATGAACATGAATTTGAGCAAACTCTGGGGGATAGGGAAGCCTGGCATGTTGCAGTCCATGGGGTTGCAAAGAGTCCAGATACACCTAAGTGACTGAACAACAACAGCCCCATCCTGATCATCTCTGAGGGACAGGGACTGAAGATGTGAAATTTCACTATGCTCACCCTGGCAATTCTTCAGCTGTCTTGGTACCATTCCTCAGATTCACATCTGAGAGCTGAATTAATGAATATAACCAATAGCCCCAGTTAACAGCCACACATATCCTTGCCCTTTGCCCTATAACTCTGCAACACACTGCCACTTTGAGCTTGCCTAAATCACTTGACCAACAGAATTTTCACAAACTTGATGCAAACAAGTGTTTTTAGCAACCTGATGCATGGATAACTGTATGCTTGCATGTTTCTTCTCTTCAACTCTGTCACCACAATGAGAATATCCTAGGCTAGCCTGCTGGAAGGATAGGAGGGGCCTGTGGAATAAAGCTGAGTCATTCCAGCCAAGGCTAGGCTAGGCCAGCCATCACCCTCTACTCATCAGTGCAGATGCATAAATAAGTCCAGCTAAGATCAATCGTGAGCAGCCCAGGTCAGCAAAATCATCCAGTGAGCTATAAACATGGGGAAATAACAAATGGCTATTACATTAAGCCACTAAGGACTGGAGTGGTGTGTTCCACAACCCACCCCTGACACACAATGGTGGTGCAGAGCAATCAGGGGACAGGGCATCTAAACTAATGGCTGGGCACTGATAGTGCCAGAGAATCTTGCAGAACTTTTCCATGAATACTCTGTAGGATGGTGCTAAAAAGACGAAAGGGGGTTTTCCAAGGTCAGGTTTCTGAGAAATGCTGTTACATTTAGCTGGTTTCCTTCCTGCAGAATTTCAAAGCCTTTCAAATGAGTCATGACAAATCTTCCTAAGGAAGAGCTTTAAAGCAATGTTTCCCAAACTTACTTGACCACAGACCTTTCCCTGTACCCTCATCCCCCTGCTGAGCATCACACAAAATGAATGTCCCATAAAGCACACTTCGGATATGATATAAGATGAATTGGTCTTTGTTTTGTTTCAGTGTTGTTTCAGAGGGTAGAGCCACACTTAAGTCATGACAGCTACATGAAGCAGGATGGGGACTAAATAAACTCAAGCAAGGCCTCATCAACAGTGAGAGTGATCCAAAGACGGACTTGCCTGCCTTGTGAAACAGTGGCTCAAAACCCCCAAACTGAAAGCATTCAAAGAGAAACAAATGAGGTTCAGTAAACTTTTGTGATTACTAGTTACCTTAAGGTTCTAATTCAATACCACGCTCAAAAATTCAGGTTACTTCTATCAGTTAAACGTAGTGTCAACTTGATCGAACACTGACCTAGGTGTTACTGAGAAGATATTTTGCAGATGTGGTTAACATTTATAATAAACAGTATTTAAATAAGCAGATTACTCTCCATCCTGTGGGTGGGTCCCACTTAATCAGTGGAGGACCTTAAGAGCAAAGACTGAAGCTTCCTATGAAAGAGAAATTCTACTTTAAGACTGTAACATAAAAACGCTGCCTGAGTTTACAGCCTGCTGCTCTGCCTCATGGATTTGTGAGCCCCATAATCATATAAGCCAGTCCCTTAGAATCAGTCAATCAATCAATCTCTTTTCTCTCTCTTCTATCCGCTCTTCTCTTCTCTCTCTCTCTCTCTGTACTTCTGTTTCTCTGGAGAACTCAGACTAAATACAGTCAGATATCAAACCTCATTTATATTTTATCACAATCCTAGCATTTAAGTCAGCCTCTAAAACTTCTACCCTGACTGCTTCCTAGTACCTGCCCTGGGCAAATCAAAGTGTTAGGTTTCCCAGATTTCTTGTTTGGTTCCTGTGAGGATTCTTCTGGATAGTCAACTGAGAACTATAGCTCATAACTGCATTACAGTGATAGCCAGGAGGTGACATTTCTAATATTCCCTGTTTAAGGGGAGCAGATTTTATGAGTCACCTTGGATGGTATAGTCATTTCACAGCTGTGTAATGTTTGTGAGGAACTGACAGTCCCTCATGAGCCAGTGACCCAACTTGGCAGGGCCCCAGCACCTATTTATGGCCTGAAATACAGGGGAGGAGGTCACCGGAGGTGGTTCTCTCTTCTGGAACTGAGTCAGACAGATGATAACACTCCAGGTCAGGGTTAACACCAAGCCTGATTTACTGCATCTTGTTCTCTGACTTCCTGGGAGCCTAACTGAACTACTACAAATCCTGAGCTGATATCTAAGACTTACCTATTTAGAGAAAGAAAGAAGAGAACCAGAGATCAGTTTTTTTAAAAAAAGGATTTTAAAAGAGGAGGAATCAGTAAGGAAAAGACTAAGTGTAGTCCTGTGACTGTGGAGACACACAGATGGAACAACCACCCTGCAAGGTTAGGTGCCAGGTTCAAATATTCTTCATAAGTCTTGCCACACTGTAGCATTGGCCATAACTACTCCTTGAGGACAGATTCTTGTGCCAATCCATCTTGTATTTCCTGTACCTAGTTCAATGCCCGGTACATAGCAGGAACTTAAAAAAGACTCACGGAGTGAATGAGCTAGCAGAGACATAAAACACTGCACATCCACAGAGCTAGAGAATCCAGCCAGGATTATTTCTCATTCCATGAATGCTCTTAGAAGCCCGGCATGATCCCACACCTGATACTATGTCTTTCTAAGCTAGCCCTAGTACATATATGCAGTTTTTGAGTTCTTACAATCTCTAGGGCTGGAGTCCTTTTAATTGGTGCATTGTATTATTTTGCTGGGGCTGGCATAACAAAGGGCCACAGACCAGATAACTTCACCAACAGAAATGTATTTGTTCACAGTCTTAGCGGCTAAGTCTGAGATCAAGGTATTGACAGGGCTGATTTCTTCTGAGGCCTCTCCCTTAGGCTTATAAGAGAAATGGCTGTCTTCTCCCTTTGTCTTCATGTGGTTTTTCCTCTCTGCCTGTCTGCATCCTAATCTTCTCTTCTTATAAGAATACCAGTCTTACTGATTTAGCACTCAACCCAATGACCAAATTTAATTTAATTACTTTAAAGGTCCTATCTCCAAATATAGTCACATTCTGAGGCACTAGGGGTTAGGGTTTCAGCATATGAATTTGGGTGGTGAGGCGACATGCAAATAGAGGCTTAGCTTAGAGATCTTGTGGGTTTGGTTCCAGACCACAGGTATAAAGCGAATATCCCAACAAAGTGAGTCACGTGATATTTTTTGGTTTCCCAGTGCATATAAAAGTTATGTTGATACTATACTATAGTCTATTCAGGGTGCAATAATAGCATTATGTCTAAAAATGTAAAGTGCATACCTTAATTTAAAAATACTTTATTGCTAAAAAATGATCAACATCATACGAGCCTTCAGGGAACCCTAATCTTTTTGCTAGTGGGGGGCTTACTTCCATGCCAATGGTTGCTCACTGATCAGAGTGGTGGTTGCAAAAAGTTGCTGTGACTGTGCCAATTTCTCAAAGTAGGACAGCAATGAAGTTTGCCTTCACAGCATCTTCACCAGGAGTAGATTCCGTTTCAAGAAACTACTTTTTTGTTCATCCTTAAGAAGCAGCTCTTCATCCATTAAAGTTTTACTATGCTTAGGAGAAGGCAATGGCAAGCCACTCCAGTACTCTTGCCTAGAAAATCCCATGGATGGAGGAGCCTGGTAGGCTGCAGTCCATGGGGTCGCTAAGGGTCGGACATGACTGAGTGACTTCACTTTCACTTTTCACTTTCACACATTGGAGAAGGAAATGGCAACCCACTCCAGTGTTCTTGCCTGGAGAATCCCAGGGAAGGGGGAGCCCAGTGGGCTTCCGTCTATGGGGTCACACAGAGTCAGACACGACTGAAGTGACTTAGCAGCAGCAGCATGCTTGCGTGCACTGCTTCAGTCCTGTCCAACTCTTTTGCAACCCAATGAACTGTAGCCCGCCAGGCTCTCCTGTCCATGAGATTTCCCAGGCAAGAACACTGGAGTGGGATGCTGTTTCTTTCATTGAATCGTTCAGACCCAAGGATCGAACCTGCATCTCTTACATCTCCTGCATTGGCAAATGGGTTCTTTACCACCAGTGCCATCTGGGAAGCCCCAAAGTTTTACTATGAGTTTGCAGCACTATGAGATTGCAGCAGTTCAGCCACATCTTCAGGCTCCACTTCGAGTTCTCTTGTTGTTTCCACACTATCTGCAGCTACTTCCTCCATTAAAGTCTAGAACTTCTCCAAGTCATCCATGAAGATTCAAATCAATTCTCAAACTCCTGTTAATGCTGATATTTTGACTTCTTCCCATGAATCATAAATGTTCATAATGGCATCTAGAATGGTGAATCTTTTCCAGAAGATTTTCAAATGACTTTGCCCAGATTCACCAAAGGGATCACTATTTATGGCAGTCATAGCCTTATGAAATACTGTATTTCTTAAATAAGAAGACTTGAAAATCTAAATGACTCCTTGTTTATTGGGCTGCAGAAGGAATATCTTAGCACGCATAAAGATGACACTAATCTCGTTGTATATCTCCACTGGATCTCTTGGGTGAGCAGGTGCACTGTCAACGAGCAGTAATATTTTGAAAGGAATAACTTTTTCTAAGTAGTAGATCTCAAAAGTGGACTTAAACCATGTTGTAAACAGATGTGCTATCTACCAGGCTTTGTTTTTCCATTTACAGGGCAAAGGCAGAGTAGATTCAGCATAATTTTTAAGGGTAATAGGATTTTTTGAATGATAAATGAGCACTGGCTTCAACTTCAAGTCACCAGCTGCATTAGCCCCTAACAAGAGAGTCAGTCTGTCCTTGAAACTTTGAAGCCAGGAATTGACTCTCCTCTCTATCTATGAAAGTCCTAGGTGGCATCTTCTTCCAATGTAAGGCTGTTTCGTCTAGAAAATCTGTTTATTGTAGCTACCTTTGTGAATTATCTTAGCTAGATCTTCTTGATAACTTCCTACAGCTTCTACATCAGTACTTGCTGCTTTGCCTGGCACTTTAAGGTTATGGAGATGACTCCTTTCCTTAAACTTTATGAACCAACTTCTGCCAGCTTCAAACTTTTCTTCCACAGCTTCCTCACCTGTCTCAGACTTCATAGAAGAGAGTTGGGTCCTTGCTCCAAATTAGGTTCTGGCTTAAGGGAATGTTGTGGCTGGTTTGATCTTCTATCCAGATCACTGAAATTGCCTCCATTTCAGGAATAAGGCCATTTCACCTTTTTAAGCACTTACGTCTTCACTGAAATAGCACTTTCAATTTCTCTCAAGAACTTTTCCTCTGCATTCACAACTTGGCTAACTGCTTGGCACAAGAGGTCTAGCCTCTAACCTGTCTCAGCTTTCCACATGCTTTTCTCACTAAGTTTAATCATCTCTAGCATTAGATTTAAAGTGGGAGATGTGAGGCTATTCCTTATATTTGAACACTTATAGGCCATTGTAAGGTTATTAAGTGACCTAGTTTCAATACTGTGGAGTCTCAGGGACTAGGGAGGTCCAAGAAAAGGGAGAGAGATGGGGGAACACTGGTCAGTGGTATAGTCAGAACCCTCACAACATTTATCAATTTCATTCCCTGTCTTGTATGAACATGGTTCATTGCACTCCAAAAACAATTACAATTGTAACATGAAAGATCATTGATCACAGATCATAACAAATATAACAATAATGAAATAGTTTGAAATATTGCAAGAATTACTAAAATGTGACACAGAGACATGAAGTAAACAAATGTTAAAACAATGTTGCTGACAAACTTAATCATCACAGGGTTGCCATGAAATCTTCAACTTGCAAAAATATCTACAAAGTGCAATAAAGCAAGGTATGCCTGTACATATGTGTACACACGTACACAAATATACAATATATATATGCAAAAATTTTCATTGCTTTAGGGTCAGGAAGAGAGGCTCTTTGCATCCATTCTACCTTAGTATCTTCTCTCTCACTGCATCAAGCCCTCATTAAGTGTGAAGGGAGATGAACTGCAAGGTATATTCTCTGCGTCTTTCCCCTAATTGCTCATTAAATCACTTTCAGATTAATCAATTTCTTTTTCATTTATCTCAATTTTTCATGTATCCTTTAATAATTCTTGAAATCTGACAGAAATAAGAACTTCATAAGAGTCTCGAAGTGACCCACAGTGAAGTCACTAGATCCTTCCTGAGGACTGGCCTTGTGTCTGTGTACCACAGCATATAACACATTACCTGGCTAATAATAGGTGTTCTAAAAATACATGGTTAAAATGATGTATGAAGGAAAAAAGATTTCTTGCTAGGTTCCTGTTTTCAAGTTCCAGAGTCACATTTGCCCCCTAAGCAGTATTCCCACATGCTGACTCACGCTGAGCCCATTGTACCTTACT
This sequence comes from Moschus berezovskii, assembly GCF_049115385.1. Lineage (NCBI taxonomy): Eukaryota > Metazoa > Chordata > Mammalia > Artiodactyla > Moschidae > Moschus > Moschus berezovskii. Next base: position 48,921,170 of record NC_142466.1, on the reverse strand, counting down.
TTTTAAAAAACATACTTATGTAGAGTCATTTATTTCCTGGAGTTTCAGGAGACTTGTGTTTGCAGCTGTTTAAAGTAAAACAGGGGCTAGAAGACTTTGAGATTTATTTACATACAAACAAAAACCAAATGGCATCAACTTATGAAACAGTCAGTATGGTCCATTCAGAGATGAACCCCACTGATTCACTGACCGGCAATAGCCATGAAGCACACAACTCCCAGCTGCTGGGGCGGTTTGGTCAATAGGCACACACCTGTCAGAGTCAGTCTGGCTCCTGACCTTGCTTTTTGCCCTGGCTCAAAAGGCAGCATCAAGAGGCAACCGTGGGCACTTGGTTATTTCTAGAGTCCTCCTTGTCTAGACATTCATATGACAGGGAAGAAATCCATCAATCAGCAGACCTTACTGCTGAAAAACTTGGAAACATCACTTCTAACCTTCTGTATCTTGGGCCTGTAGCTGGTTATTTGACTCTGATCCTTGAATGAATGATTCTGATCTGATTAACTTCCTGTCTTCTGGCTTCAAGTCTCTACATACTCTAGTTCCTGTTACGGTTATCTTTTGGGAAAAGGATGAGGTTATCTGTTGCTGTAAGGATGAGGAAATAAATAATAACTACTACAACACAGTGACCAGTCATCAAGTTCCTGACCTGTCAATTCAAAACAGAATATCAAGAAAACAGAAAGTAAATTCCACATCCTCTATGTTGAGGTTGAGGAGTCCTGATTGATAGATATAAGGATGGGCCACAATTTAGCTTCTTGAGAAATGTCATCCTCAGTTGTAAAGTCACTTATAACCTAATGATTCTAACCTGCCACTGAACACCAGTAGCCAAGTCCTGAAAGGCCACCTTCCAGCACTCACTGACACTGCCCTGTAACTTCCAGGACATCACTAGATGGGGTTTGACATTGAATGCCACATCATGAGTACCAAAATTCAAAACTCAGCTCTGTAATTGACACATGTATATGTACGGCTGAGTCCCTTTGCAGTTCACCTAATAGGTAAGCTATGATTCATGAGGTCGCAAAGAGTCGGACACGACTGAGCGACTGAACTGAACTGAATTAATTATTAATCAGCTATACCCCAATACAATATAAAAAGTTCAAAAGAAAGAAAAAACTCAGCTCTGCAGTATCTACCTTCTCTAAACAAGTTACTAAACCTGCCTTTCCAGTTTATTTACAAAATCAGAATACAGGCACCTAACCCCTAAAAGAAGTGCTGTGAGGATTCAATAAGATAAGGAATCATTCTGTCAATTAGCCAACAAATATTTACTGAAGGCACTGTAGTGGCTAGGCACTGCTCTAGGAACTAGGGATACAGCTGTGAACCAGCCCTACTGCGGCCTGTCTTTTAGTGGAGAGAACTGGACCAAAAAATCAAACAGGAAATAAGTGAGGAGGGCAAGGGGAGACAAGGAGCAATACAGTGTAGAGTAAAAGGCTCTCATTTGAACGAGGACACATGCACAGCCCTCAGAATGAAGCGAGGGACGGAGACACGCACACACTCAGGGAAAGACTCGGCCTCTCCCCAACTCCTCTCCCCAAGGAGACAGCCAGAGCAGAAGGCCTGAGGCAGGACTCTGCTTGACATGTTGAAGGGAGCATCTGGAGGCCAACATGGGTGAAACGGGTGGGCAAGGGCAGGATGGTAGAAGATGAGGTCACGAAGGCTGCCGTATACCAGGTGGAGCCTTGTATCCAGTGAATCATCCGGCTTGCATTCTCTCATAGGAAGCAGCTGGATGATCTGAGCAGAAGAGTGGTCTGAGTCTCCCTGTGTTCTAAGGGACCACTGTGGCCGGTGAGTTAAAAAAGCCCAATAGACAAGGCTGGAGGAAGGGAGACTGGCTAGGAGACCATGGAAGTGTCTAGGTGAACAAGAGTCAAGGCCTGGGCTAGACTGACAGCAGTGCAAGTAAGAGAAGTAATATCAGGGTGTATTTTTAGGTGGACCTATTAGGCTTTGCTATTAGATTAGATGTGGATAGCAGATAAAGCACCTGGTTGCTGTTGTCATTTATTTGCTCAGTCATGTCCAGTTCTTTGTGACCCCATGGACTGTAGCCTGCCAGGCTCCTCTGTCCATGGCATTTTCCAGGCAAGAAACCTGGAGTGGGTTCCTATTTCTTTCTCCAGATTATATGCGGACAGCAGATAAAGCACCCAGTATATAGTGTTATTCAGAACCTTTCGATCTGGGAGGCTACAGTGGAGGCATTCTCAAGAGCACAGATCTAGAAGAATAAGACTACACCCAAGCATAGGCAGGACATAATGGCTCAAAACCAAGATCTGCAGTGTCACCTTAACAAGACAGCAAAGTACTACTGCCAGCAAGATAAGACCAGACTTCAAAGGTCTTAATATAGCTAAAGAAGGGATATATCAGCCAAATGGGGGTTTTATATATGAAAACATACATAAAAAGAGAATTATAGAGGCAGAAGCTGACTGTACCTTTCCAAACACCATCCAGAGTATGGGGAGCCTTGCCAAGTGATGTCAGTTATTATGGTCCCATTGGCAAGGCCACCTCTATTGCAGGGATTGATATAGGGAATTGCAGCCAACTGACTTCGAGTATCCTCAACTTTTGGCAAGATAAGTCTCATTGCGGAGATGGATGCTGATTGCTTGGTAAGTACGGCAGGCAGTAAAAAGGGAAATCTGGCTATTGCAATCACAATAGAGTCCAGAAAATGGCTATTAACAGGATAGAAAGCTTTAAGACAAAGGCAGACAAGTCAGAAAATCACTGTTACTTGGCCCAGGTGAAGAATTGTGGTCAAACATTAAGTTCTCTCTTCTATAGAACCCCCAATCTCTATTACCACCTTTAAATTAAAGGGCAGTGATATTTGCCATGCGTAGACATGCTTGGATAAAAAAGCACCATGATAAATTTTTTCAACCTTGGTGCTAAGTAGTGAAGAACTTGATGGATTGTTTTCAACAGCTGAAATATCAACACTAAATTTTGTTAGCTCTTGCATAATTCAGTTTAAAAGAAAATTGTTCTTTGGAAATGGTATCCTACTGATTGACCCTAAAAATACTTATTGTTTATTGCTGCATGAGATTTATCAGGTTTTGGAAACCCTACCATTCCATGTAAATGGATATTTCACAGGATTTATTGCAACCCACAGACACACCAGTATTTTAAGTATGTTGACAAAAAATAACTCTAAAATAGATTACACTCTGTTCAGTGCCCTCTTAAACAGAGGACATTGAAAATATTTCATCCTTTTCTTAATGAATTAGATTCATTACTATGAACATGACCAATGATGAAGGCCTCAGAAACCACTGACCTCCACAGAGTGACATGTTCTTGAACTAAATAGTCCCTCTGAAAAATGAAATATTACAATAGTTTTTCTTTGGCCCATCTCTATCAAAGAATTACTTTCTCTTTTGGCTACTGCCAGTATGTCTGACTTTTCCAGAAAGCTATGCACTGAATTTTGTCCCCCTAAAATTGTTATGCTGAAATCCTAACACCCAGTGTGACGGCATTTGAACATGGGGCCTTTGGAAGGATAATAGGTGTTGTTGTTGTTGTTGCTAAGTCACTTCAGTCGTGTCCGACTCTGTGCGACCCCATAAACGGAAGCCCACCAGGCTCCCCCGTCCCTGGGATTCTCCAGGCAGGAACACTGGAGTGGATTGCCATTTCCATCTCCAATGCATGAAAGTGAAAAGTGAAAGTGAAGGCGCTCAGTCGTGTCAGAATCTTCGCGACCCCAATATATCTCAAATATAAAAATCTGGGTATTAAAGAGCACACGTGTACTTCATGCAGGAAACGTGCTCTTCAAAATCTAATTTTTTAAAAAAAATTTATCAATACTCAGAAGCTTTCTTGTGAAAAGAGCCATGAAATAAATGTTTTAGTAAAGTAAGGAATTCCTTTGCAATATAACCAATCATCCCATGATCCTTATGCTATAAAAGTCTGTATTTTAATCTATTGGACTTCTTAAAAACAGGGCATATTTTCAACTTGTAATTTTTAAAAAATCTATCTATATTAGCCAGTCCTGGAAATCAGTAAACTAGATTAAGAAGTTTTATGGGATGAATAAATGAGTAAGTAGAGATAATTGTCTTTTATTGTATTTGTTGCTTCTAAAGAAACAAAAGGAAGAATGGGGAAAATTAAAATCTTTAACATTTCATTTCTCGAAGTTCTGGAACTCAGTAAGACTAAAGGAAGCTACGTGACCACTGTACCCATTACCCAGCTTATTCAGTACCTAAGGTCCACCTTGAACAGAAAGAGGGTTATCCAAAGATGTCAAGACCATAGGAAGTCAAAGAAACATTGACAGCATTCAACTCCCAAGATGCATTCACTAGCAAAATAAAATACTTAAATATTTGGGTCTTCACTACGATAAGCGTGGTATAACAGCATTTTTAATATTTAATTTTTCTCTGACTGCTTAAGATGGGGGATTCAGTTCAGTTCAGTTCAGTCGCTCAGTCGTGTCCGACTCTCCGCGACCCCATGAATCACAGCACGCCAGGCCTCCCTGTCCATCACCAACTCCCGGAGTTCACTCAAACTCATGTTCATCGAGTCGGTGATGCCATCCAGCCATCTCATTCTCTGTCGTCCCCTTCTCCTCCTACCCCCAACCTTTCCCAGCATCAGAGTCTTTTCCAGTGAGTCAATTCATTGCATGAGGTGGCCAAAGTATTGGAGTTTCAGCTTTAGCATCAGTCCTTCCAATGAACACCCAGGATTGATCTCCTTCAGAATGGACTGGTTGGATCTCCTTGCAGTACAAGGGACTCTCAAGAGTCTTCTCCAATACCACAGTTCAAAAGCATCAATTCTTTGGCGATCAGCTTTCTTCACAGGCCAACTCTCACATCCATACATGACCACGGGAAAAACCATAGCCTTGACTAGACGGATCTTGGTTGGCAAAGTAATGTCTCTGCTTTTTAATATACTATCAAGGTTGGTCATAACTTTCCTTCCAAGGAGTAAGCGTCTTTTAATTTCCTGGCTGCAATCAGCATCTGCAGTGATTTTGGAGCCCCCAAAAATAAAGTCTGACATTGTTTCCACTGTTTCCCCATCTATTTCCCATGAAGTGATGGGACCAGATGCCATGATCTTTGATTTCTGAATGTTGAGCTTCAAGCCAACTTTTCCACTCTCCTCTTTCACTTTCATCAAGAGGCTTTTGAGTTCCTCTTCACTTTCTGCCATAAGGGTGGTGTCATCTACATATCTGAGGTTATTGATATTTCTCGAGGCAATCATGATTCCAGCTTGTGCTTCTTCCAGCCCAGCGTTCCTCATGATGTACTCTGCATATAAGTTAAATAAGCAAGGTGACAATATACAGCCTTGACGTACTCCTTTTCCTATTTGGAACCAGTCTGTTGTTCCATGGACAGTTCTGACTGTTGCTTCCTGACCTGCATACAGGTTTCTCAAGAGGCAGGTCAGATGGCCTGGTATTCCCATCTCTTGAAGAATTTTCCACAGTTTATTGTGATCCACACAGTCAAAGGCTTTGGCATAGTCAGTGAAGCAGAAATAGATGGTTTTCTGGAACTCTCTTGCTTTCTCCATGATCCAGCAGATGTTGGCAATTTGATATCTGGTGCCTCTGCCGTTTATAAAACCTGCTTGAACATCTGGGAGTTCACGGTTCACATATTGCTGAAGCCTGGCTTGGAGAATTTTGAGCATGACTTTACTAGCGTGTGAGATGAGTGCAATTGTACGGTAGTTTGAGCATTCTTTGGCATTGCCTTTCTTTGGGATTGGAATGAAGACTGACCTTTTCCAGTCCTGTGGCCACTGCTGAGTTTTCCAAATTTGCTGGCATATTGAGTGCACCACTTTCACAGCATCATCTTTCAGGATTTGAAATAGCTCAATTGGAATTCGATCACCTCCACTAACTTTGTACGTAGTGATGCTTTCTAAGGCCCACTTGACTTCACATTCCAAGATGTCTGGCTCTAGGTCCGTGATCATGTTATCGCGACTAGCTTCGTCATGAAGATCTTTTTTGTACAGTTCTTCTGTGTATTCTTGCCACCTCTTCTTAATATCTTCTGCTTCTGTTAGGTCCATACCATTTCTGTCCTTTATCGAGCCCATCTTTGCATGAAATGTTCCCTTTTAATCTCTAATTTTCTTGAAGAGATCTCTTGTTTTTTCTATTCTGTTGTTTCCCTCTATTTCTTTGCATTGACCACTGAGGAAGGCTTTCTTATCTCTCCTTGCTATTCTTTGGAACTCTGCATTCAGATGCTTATCTTTCCTTTTCTCCTTTGCTTTTCGCTTCTCTTCTTTTCACAGCTATTTGTAAGGCCTCCTCAGACAGCCATTTTGCTTTTTTGCATTTCTTTTTCATGGGGATGGTCTTGGTCCCTGTCTCCTGACAATGTCACGAACCTCCGTCCAGAGTTCATCAGGCACTTTATCTATCAGATCTAGTCCCTTAAATCTATTTCTCACTTCCACTGTATAATCATAAGGGATTTGATTTAGGTCATATCTGAATGGTGTAGTGGTTTTCCCTTCAGTGGCAAACCACTTCAGTATACTTGCCGTGAGAACCCCATGAACAGTATCAAAGGGCAAAATGATAGGATACTGAATGAGGAACTCCCCAGGTCGGTAGGTGCCCAGTATGCTACTGGAGATCAGTGGAGAAATAACTCTAGAAGGAATGAAGGGATGGAGCAAAAGCAAAACCAATACCCAGTTGTGGATGTGACCGGATAGAAGCAATGTCCAGTGCTGTAAAGAGCAATATTGCATAGGAACCTGGAATCAAGGCAAATTGGAAGGGGTCAAACAGGAGATGGCAAGAGTGAACATAGACATTCTAGGAATCAGTGAATTAAAATGGACTGGAATGGGTGAATTTAACTCAGATGACCATTACATCTACTACTGTGGGCAGGAATCCCTTAGAAGAAATGGAGTAGCCATCATGGTAAACAAAAGAGTCAAAAATGCTGTACTTGGATGCAATCTTAAAAACGACAGAATGATTTCTGTTCGTTTCCAAGGCAAACCATTCAATATTACAGTAATCCAGGCCTATGCCCCAACCAGTAATGCTGAAGAAGCCAAAGTTGAACGGTTCTATGAAGACCTACAAGACCTTTTAGAACTAACACCCAAAAAAGATGTCCTTTTCATTCTAGGGGACTGGAATGCAAAAGTAGGAAGTCAAGAAACACCTGGAGTCACAGGCAAATTTGGCCTTGGAGCTCGGAATGAAGCAGGACAAAGGCTAATAGAGTTTTGTCAAGAGAACGCACTGGTCATAGCAAACACCCTCTTCCAACAACACAAGAGAAGACTTTTCACATGGACATCACCAGATGGTCAACATTGAAATCAGATTGATTATATTCTTTGCAGCTAAAGACGGAGAAGCTCTATACAGTTAGCAAAAACAAGACCAGGAGCTGACTGTGGCTCAGATCATGAACTCCTTATTGCCAAATTCAGACTTAAATTAAAGATAGGGGATTAGGTGACAAAATTCTCTTTTAGTAATCAACTTTGTACAATATCTTGCCACCTCCCACTTAAAAGTGAATAGAATGAACCAATCTGTCCAAAAAATAGAGTCATTACACAGAAAAACACAATGATGCAAAACACATATTTCAGAATTGGCTCCTCTAAAGAGAAAAGTTACATCAAACGCTCACACAGCAAACAGTGTTCAATGCCAAATAATCTATCTGTAAGAGAATGAAACGCAGAACTACAGTGTTTGGAACTCCAGCGGTTCCAAAATATGATGAGAAACATATTAAACTAATACCCAAATCCAGTCCAAAAACGTGGCGCTAAGGGCTCAAAAAAACATCCAAAAGCCCTGAAAAATCACTGTCCAAAAACTAATCTGAAAAATATTTGCTTAAGATGTTCATAGAATCTTAATTAGATGATGTATCTATAATAAGAACCCTATTTTTCACTTATTATCAGAACAGTGACATCCCAAGCATTCAACATTGAACACATTTCTGGGAAATGTGGCAAGCATTTACTAGGCCTTCTGATAAGGATACAAGCCCCAAACTCATAGCCTTACGTGGCTCAAAGCAGAACACTTTTATGGCACCTGCAAGAGTGAGCTCAACAAGGTTAGTAAAATTTCTTAAAAAAATTCTAAAGTTAAAATAGAATGTCAATTCATGTCCTGTTAAGTTAATGTAAGTTAAAGCTAAAATGTAATGACAGTGATTTGGTAATTTTCAAAAAATCTGTCCCCAAACTTTTGGAAACCAAGATGAAATGTTCAAATTTCCATTCTCTCTACACTAAACCCTCCAGCTTCTCTTTAACAAGTACAACAAAAAATCCTTTAAGATATTTTCCAGTTACCTGGAACTAAAATACAAGCCTCCTATTTCAGAAACACCATTTCAGGGGCAGGTAATTTGAATATATTGGCAAGGGGAAGAAATCACAACTTTTGAATTTGCAACATACCTTTTCTGGAAGCTGAGATTCAACTTCTTTCTTCAGTCTCCTTAGTAAGAAGGGTCTCAACACTTTATGCAGAAGTCTAATGATCAACATAGTTTCTTCTTCATTTAAGTCCACCCTGTCTCCAGTCATAATAGGTGTAGATGAGGTAATAAGGATGGGCCCTTCATAATGGGATTAGTGTCCTTATGAGAAAACACTTCACTCAGTCGTGCCAGACTCTCTGGGGAATTCTTCAGGCAAGAACTCTCCAGTCAAGAATACAAGAGTAGGTAGCTATTTCCTTCTCCAGGGGATCCTCCCGACCCAGGGATCAAACCCGGGTCTCCTGCATTGCAGGTGGATTCTTCACTGTCTGAGCCACCAGGGAAGCCCCATAAGAAAACACACCAGAAACTTCATTTTCTCTCTCTCCTCGCATGCATGCTCTGAGAAAAGGCCACTGAAAAGCTAACTCTCTGCAAGCCAGTAAGAAGGCTAGGAACAAAATTGGACTATACCTTGATCTTTTTCTTCCAAGCTTCCAGAATTGAGAGGAATAAATGTCTTGCTTAGGCATCCCATCTATTGTATTTTGTTATGGCAGCTCAAACTGACTACAACACAATGCAACCACATTTCCATTTCTGAGTCACTACTTCTAATCTGGACTTCTTGGTGGTGCAGTGGTAAAGAATCCACCTGCCAATGCAGGAGATGCAGGTTCCATCTTTGGGAAGGGAAGATCCCCGGGAGAAGGAAATGGCAACCCACTCCAGTATTCTTGCCTGGGAAATCCCATGGACAGAGGAGCCTGCTGGCCTACAGTCCATAGGATCATAAGAGAGTCAAACATGACAAAGCAAAAAACCAATAACAACAATACTTTTGATCTACTATGAACCACTTGACCAAAGTTGGCGTAAAGCAAAAGTTTGAATGTGATCCATGGAGGCTATTTCATTTGTTTTGACTGCTCAACTGTCTTCATTCAGTTCAGTTCAGTTCAGTTCAGTTGCTCAGTCGTGTCCGACTCTCCATGACCCCATGAATCACAGCACACCAGGCCTCCCTGTCCATCACCAACTCCCGGAGTTCACTCAAACTCATGTCCACAGAGTCTGTGATGCCATCCAGCCATCTCATTCTCTGTTGTCCCCTTCTCCTCCCGCCCCCAACCCTTCCCAGCATCAGAGTCTTTTCCAGTGAGTCAATTCATTGCATGAGGTGGCCAAAGTATTGGAGTTTCAGCTTTAGCATCAGTCCTTCCAATGAACACCCAGGATTGATCTCCTTTAGAATGGACTGGTTGGATCTCCTTGCAGTCCAAGGGACTCTCAAGAGTCTTCTCCAACACCACAGTTCAAAAGCATCGATTCTTCAGCGATCAGCTTTCTTCACAGTCCAACTCTCACATCATTATCTACTCTCAAATTCCAAGTTAAATTTTGGCATTCAGAAGTTCAGTGTTTACATTTCTTTTCTAGGCTATTAATAGCTGAAAACTGGTTAATAAAATTAAAAATCTGTACTGTTAGTAATTTATTATTTTTTTTATAAACGGGGGAAAATGTTTAATTGTCTCAAATCTGAGTTAAGAAAAGACTCTGAAAGCCCCTGGAAGTTCAGAGACAAGTGTTCTCTTTGAGAAATCATGATGATATTCTTTCTGATTTTTAGCATTTTTGGTGTGAATGGATGAAAGATTTGGCAAGGGTGGGAGTGAGATGAAGAAGCAAATAGAAACTGTGTATGTAGAATTTATATTGTCTTTAGGGATATAGTTAAGATAGTATTTTTAGACATTTGGGAGTTTGGGAGAATTGAGGGTAAGGGAGGACTATTGCTAATGAAACTTCCGGAATAATAAAAGTAATTAGTATGCAGTTCATGTCAAACATATTATTACTGTGGTTGGGTGACAAGGTAAGCATAAACTGCAACAGACTATTATTCTGAGAGTAAATAATGTGATTTCTGACCAAGTTTAGCATTTGTTCTGGGTAGGGAAAGCTACTAGTTTGCAGTAGGAGTTGGGACTCCCTTGAGTTGGTTTTTTCGTTTTTTAGCAGGTAATTTAATAATGAGTGGTGAAGATGCTTAACAGAATGGGTCAAGGAATACTTGATGAGCCTTCTTAGGAGATAAAATTTAAGATTATCAGTTGCTAACAAGGCCCTGGAGAAGAAAAAAATGTACTTTGCAAGTAATGACTTGTTATTTCATGTACATTTTATGCCATGTATATATTATGATGACTCCTGGATATAAGAGAGGAAAGGAAATAGAGCTTAGATACAAAGTAAATAAAGAAGAACATTGATTTATTTCAAATTCCACCTTGATGCAGAGCCAAGTGTGTCAAGTGGGTACTATGCACAATGAATGCAAATATTCTCTAAGCCAGGTGCTAGGATTTTAGGAGTGGCAATTGAAAAATTAAAAATTAAAAAGCAAGAAAGAAAATTATGTGATTCTCCCTTGCCTGTGTAATAAGCACAGGGGCCTATATGGAAATGCTGTTAAGTGCCTACTATCTCTCCTCCAGCAAATTTTCTAACTTGGCCAAGCACAGTAGCTTAGATACAATGGGGCAGCTTAAATGTCTGTGCAAGAACAGCTACATTTGTAAGTTTCCTAAGCACTGTCACCTAAATTATTACAACAGTCTCCTGTGAGATTTCATTACTCTTAATAATTTGTAGATAAGGAAGGCAGAACTCAAGAAGTTATATACTTTCCCAAGATCAAATAGTCAAGCAGGATCAGAGATGGGTCCCCAACTTAGATCTGACTCCAAATTCAAAGCTCTTTTCACTGACTACACAGAAAGCATATAAACCAAACCAGAGGCATGTGCATCCCCCAGCACTGGGCTTGACCACAGCCTGGCAATAAAAATAAAACAATAAAAACTAAAATAAAAATAAAACAATAAAATAATAAATAAATAAAATTAAATTAAAATAAAACAATAAAAATTGGCTCCAGAGTAACGATCCATATCCAAAGAATCGGTCTCACACTACACCTTCTAGCTCCCAGCTTATTTCCAGTGCTCAATCCACCCAAAATTACAATGACATTCTGGCTTAGAAAGAGCATTTCATCATGCACCCATCATGAACCCTCATTCACTGGAAAACTATGTAGCATTGCTCAAAAGTTCTTTGACTACATTCATCCCTCAGTTTTCAATCAGCTGTCTGTTGGTAGCATCTGAAATGACAGAGCTTGTTTGCAGTGAATGACAGGGTAATTTTCAGTGAAGCTCAAGTTTATGAACTTGAAGTAACACTAAATGTGTGAAGTGAGATTGAAAACACCATCGCATCAGTTTTTCAGAGTTTAAAGATTCTTCAATGCATAAAGAAGACTCACCAAGCTACTCATGTATGTCATTAGTTTGAATGGAAAATACTTTCAAACGCTACTTTTCCATGGAGATTTTGAACAAGAATTTTAGTTTCCAGATATTTCTTATTTCAGCTTCACCTGGAGAATTTTTCTGTCCTATTCTACCACACAATCTGACTTACCTCCATGAAAGATTCTCGGGGTCTCACTCTTCCTTGAGTTGCTTTGGCCTTCTTGTGTAAATCATCAAGGTTGGCACTTAATCCACGGTCATCTGTCATTTCTTCATATATAGATGTCGTTTGCTCCCTGTCTTTTGTTCCTTCCCTGAGGATAAGGACTGCGTATTACATATTTCATACTGTAACAAAACCCCATAGACAGATAAAGTGACAGCACTAGGTCTTAAAAGTAACAGGTATTACTGTATGGTGGGAATTTAGAGGCACATTTAGTGGCCTCACTGATTACAGTGGTAGAAGGGTTGAGAAGCCAAAAAACTGTAGGGCAGCCCACAAGTCAGCAACAGTAGGAAGTCCTATTACTGTTGGGTTGGGGGGGAGAGGGGGAGGCGCAAACAATGGGAGCAGGTGTTACCACAGCCCAGAAGCCAGAGCCTTTCAGTAAGAGCTGGAACCACGCAGGAGACCCAGCTACTGCCAGAGACGCCAAAGGAAGCAAAAAGAGAGCTAAGAAAACTCTGACTTCTCTGTCCTACTCTCATCCCCCAACTTTCTACCATGCCTTCTTTGGGTGCACCTACTTAGGGGCCAAGAGTAAGAGAGCGTGTATCTGTGACACAAACCAGAATGAGCAAAGAATCAGAGAGTAAACAAACAGCTTAAAGAAACAGTGATTAACAAATTATTATGGTAGATACAGAAATCAATTAATCCATAAGCAACCATCATATATTACAATTTGAGTTTCCCTTTTAAAATGATTAGTATAAAAGACTACAGGATGAAAGGTTAAGCTGTGTATAGAGTAGTCTTTTGCTTTTAGCAGTGGGAGATCAGGAGATTTGGACCAATCTTCTTTCTGAGGATAACTAATGTACATACATACAATACATATACATATTCTGCTTGAAAGCACTGGATACTGAGCAAGATAGTAACGATCCAGTGTTTGGAGTTTTCCTCTGATAGAATTTACTGACTCAGGAAGAGGCAGCCAAAGGGCTATGCAGTACTGTTCTGCAGCTTCATGGAGATAAAATCACAAGTGTTATAGTCTTGGGCTTGGTAAGAGAGTCTAAGACAAAGTGTTAATTGCTTAATCATGTCCAACACTTTTCGCCTCATGGACTGTAGCCTTCCAGGCTCCTCTGTCTATGGAATTCTCCAGGCAAGAATATTGACGTGGTTAGCCATTCCCTATTCCAGGGAATCTTCCTGACCCAGGGATCAAACCCAAGTCTCCTGCATTGCAGGTGGATTCTTTACCATCTGAGCCACCAAGGAAACCCAAGAGAATCTAAGTCACCCTAACAGAGTGAACCAGAAGGAGACTGGCTCTTACAGCTATTTCAGCTGAGCTTTGAATTATCTTCATCCCCAAAATTGGATTAAGATGATTTCAAATTTAAGAGCTGCCAGGCATATAGTAGAAGAAAACATAAATCTTCCCCAAAGAAAGAACTTGTCTTACACATCAAGTCATTTCTACACATAATTTTTCAATACAGCTTCTGAAACCCAATAAAATAACAGCAAGAAGACAAGGACAAGAAACATAGAGCCAACAGATGATGGAAAGAGACTCACAGTAGATCCAGATATTAGACTTATTAGGCATGAATTTTAAGATAACTATAGGGCCACCTCATGCGACGAGTTGACTCACTGGAAAAGACTCTGATGCTGGGAAAGGTTGGGGGCGGGAGGAGAAGGGGACGATGGAGAATGAGATGGCTGGATGGCATCATCGACTCTGTGGACATGAGTTTGAGTGTACTCCGGGAGTTGGTGATGGACAGGGAGGCCTGGCGTGCTGTAATTCATGGGGTTGCGGAGAGTCGGACACGACTGAGCGACTGAACTGACTGAACTGATAGTTGCTAAGTGATGATAACTTGAAATTGGGTGATGGATTTTTGTGGGTCCTCATATATTTTCTTCCACTTTACAGTATATATTGTGATTATTTTTTTCATGATGAAAAGGAAAAAGTCTATGAATCAATCTAGAGAGAATCCTAGTTGGCTCTTCTGTCATCACCACATCAGGAACACACTGAACACCGCTGTCAAGGGAAACATCACATCATTTTTCTGACATTCATCAATGCTTGGTAAGTCATGAACAGCAATGAAACACTGAAAGCAGAAAGATAAAACTATACTTACTCTTTCAAGGAAATAAAAGGCCAGATTGTGAATTCAGCACAGAATAGAATTTACTTTTAAAGGACATTTCAAACTGAAGAACAACTAAGTAGAAATTCTAGAAATGAAAAATACAATAGCCAAAGTGAAGACTTCAACGACTCAGTTTAGAGCAATTTATACACAACTGAAATCAGACTTAATGAACTAAAACTAGTGACGGAAGAAAAATACTTAGCAAAAAGAGGCAAAAAGTTGGAAAACATTTTTCAAAGAGGGAAGGAAAATATTGAGAAGCTCTAACATATTTCTGGAATCCTAGAGAGAAAGGAAAGCAACAAACGAGTCCAAAATAACATTTTAAGAAACAGTGGCCAAGAATTTTCCCAAAAGATGAAAAACAATAAATTGTAGATTCAAGAAGTCCTACAAACTCCAAATAGGGTATAGAAGTTCTCACGCAGGCCTTTACTAGCCAAACCACAGTAAAACTGCTGAAAACCAAAAACAAAGAGATATTTTAAATGCAGTTAGTGTAGGTGGCTCACACAGGAGACCCGGTTCAACCCCTGGGTCAGGAAGATCCCCTGGAGAAGGGAATGGCAACCCACTCCAGTATTCATGCCTGGAGAATTTTATGGACAGAGGAGCCTGGTCGGCTATAGTGCATGGGGTTGCAAAGAGTTGGACAGGACTGAGCAACGAACACTTCCACTTTCAGTGTACTAAGAAAATTGCTTCTAAAGAAGCAGTAAGACCAACAACCATCTTCTCAAAACATGAAAATGAATGACAAATGACATTTCTTCAAGGTAGGTGCCTTTTGGTGCTTCCCAGGTGGCGCAGTTGGTAAAGAATCCACCATGCAGAAGACATGTTCAATCCCCAGGTTAGGAAGATCCCCTGGAGAAGGAAATGGCAACCCACTCCAGTGTTCTTGTCTGGAAAATCTCACAGGCAGAGGAGCCTAGAAGGCCACAGTCCATGGGGTTGCAAAGAATCGGACACGACTGAGCACACACGTAGAATAGGCGCCTTTTGAGAGGAAAAAGGAATGATTGGGAAGAGACAAAAGGAGGCCCGAAGGGCTGCTGTCATTTTACTTCTTGCCCTTGATGTGCTTACACGGATATTTACTCCATGATTAATCACTGAACTATATATTTTTATGTTTAGTGTACTTTTCTGTATGTTTATCATAGTTCATAATATGTTTAAAAAGCAGATTGTGGTTGAAAGAACTCTAATTAGTAAATAATCATGTGATAACTTTCAGGCTGTGTTTAGCTCTATTGGAAAGCAAACTTTATTATACAGTAAAATTTCAGGCTTCAGAAGGAGAATCCAAATATTTGAAATGAAAAAGTTCTATGAAGCCAAGGTGTGTAATTGAAACCAGTCTATCCTCTTCTCTCTTATTTGTGATCCTGAAGAAGCCTGACTGTAAAGACCAAATACATATGCTAATCACAGTCATATCAATAATATGTTAAATACGCTTTCAAAGTGCTTAGTTGAAACCTTTGAAAGCCATTTGCCTCCAAACCCTTAACCATACACCATCCGCTGCTTTTATTGTTAAGTTTTGCATTACAGAATTTAATAAACAAAGGGGCCAGACTAGGTCTTCTATAATTATTTCATCATTAATCATGCCATCTTTGATCACTGACTTTTCTCTACAATAAAATATGTAAGAAATCAAAATTATAGGATGGAAATGTATTGATGCCATTCACTTTCGATGTTGTAAGCTGCATCCATGCTGCTTCTCATATTCCCCAGGGTTGCCATGAAAATGCAAAGAGAAGCTAATTGCACATAGTAAGAGTTTTAATTGACGGGTACCTGACCATTACAGCAATTTCCACTTCCAGAAGCATCCCAGCTGATATTGTTATAGATTAACAAAACTGAAAAGAGTGGGACTAATTGGAGCAATTAATTAAAAATACACAATTAGCTTCCGCGGCAGAGATATATTTTTAGTTCTTATCCTCATCGCTTGAGGCCTGTGAGGATTGTATGGAGTCTTACTACGTGGGGGTTGTCTGTGCTGATAATTAAAAAGGAGAGACTTGGAAAGAAGGGGGAAACAGAGGGGACAACTCACAGGCCAACCAGGTGATGGGGTCTGGCCAGTTTCCCTCGGAGCCAAGAATAGAGCAAAGGTCGGGAGCCTGAATGAGAACACAAGGTGGTGTCTAAACAAGAGCCCCAGAAACTGAGGGGTTTAATTCTCTTACCAGTTCCTCTGTCTGAAAAGAAGGACGGTAACTAGCACTTGTCGCTCTGCTTCCTAAGAATATGGAGCAGAGTCAGGAACGACTTCAGTATTGTCAGGAAAAGAACACTGCCCCTTTGCACTTCACCCTCACTGCCATCCAGCCTGAGGTTGGGGGACTTCAAAGTTTGGCAGCTGGTTCCTAGAATAAAATCTGATTTCTCTGGTTCCATGTTGGAGTGATAAGAAGGATTCAGCACATTTCTAAAAGGATGTGAAGAGTCAAGAAAAGGATATATTCTCATCCACTCACATCCTGGTCTCACGGCAAACTGACCCAGCTCTCACCTGAAACATGCAGAGAATGTACCAATGAGCCTGAGCTACAGGGTATATCACAGAAACGCCTTTTACATACTTAAAATCAAGATGTCAGGGTGAAGCTGGCACCACAAACGAAGCTGAGCGTGAACGAGTAAAAAGTAAAGATTCTTATTGGTCAGAGTCTCTGGGAAAGGTCACCACATGATGTCACGTGTCCATCCACAGAGGACCTGCCCAGGTTTTCCTTGGCACCCTTTTCCTGGGTACTCTGCTAAGAAGTAACATGCTACGTAGGCTCGATTCTTCCCATGATCTCCTCTGTTCCAACGAGATGGAGCTAGAATCACAGTGACAGGCTCTGTAAAGGGGACGCTCCAGTGAGCAAGTGATATGACTCAGGCTCCAAAGAGAGCTCTTTGTCACAGCTGTTTTCACGCTCTGGTACATGTTGCATCTGAAAAAGAAGATGAACTTGATGCTTCTTGGTTACAAATAAACCAGGCCACTGTTTCAGCATTTTAGTTCAAGCGCAGGATTGTAGATACATGATTTTTCATGATACTTCCACAGACTGAAGATGACAAGTGTAGTGGCAAAATACTGACCAGTTCCATAAATTCCTACATATTTAATAGAAACAAATAGTGAATGCTAGAAAACAATGCAAAACCATTCTAAAAGTCGCTTAGCTAAAAATTTGAATAGGTAATGCTGCTGCTGCTGCTGCTGCTAAGTCACTTCAGTCGTGTCCGACTCTGTGTGACCCCATAGACGGAAGCCCACCAGGCTCCCCCGTCCCTGGGATTCTCCAGGCAAGAACACTGGAGTGGGTTGCCATTTCCTTCTCCAATGTGTGAAAGTGGAAAGTGAAAAGTGAAAGTGAAGTCGCTCAGTCGTGTCCGACCCTTAGCGACCCCACGGACTGCAGCCTACCAGGCTCATCCATCCATGGGATTTCTAGGCAACAGTACTGGAGTGGCTTGCCATTGCCTTCTCCGATAGGTAATGCTAGTGATGATTATATAGAGGAAAAGGTAAAATTTACCTTTATTTTCCCTCTTGATTCAACACTTAGCTACTGTAGCAATGATTGGACAGTTGATACATTTCTCTTTAACCTCAAACATATTTGCATTTTCTTTGCCATCCTCTAGCTGAACACACATAAATCATAGCTACTTGTGCTTGGTAAATATGTTCATCACACAGGCAATCAAAAATTTATGATGCTTCAATGACTGATGAAAAATGCCAAAACATTTTAATTGCTTTATATACCCATGGCTTCAAGCTCACTCTAACAAAACCAATTAAGGCACTGGCATAACATTTGGTGGCAGAGAACAAATAGATGTAACCTCAAATTACATTCATTACCAAAACAGTTTCTGTCGTTAAGGATGAGAAAAATTGTGTTGAATTAGAATATTATAGATGATATTTAGACCAAGAGGTACCAATAGGCTGCTTAGAGATCAGCCTCCCCACCTTACCAGAATTAAAAAAAAAAAAAAAAAAACAGAAATTCACAAGAAAGAAAATCAAAAAGGAAGCAAATAACTTATTATTAATATATGTCTGTGGGCCCAAAATCAAAGGTGAAAGTGTGAAGTTGGTATAGACAATAACTTCTCATTTTTTTTCTATTTGAATTCAGCCTATATAGTTTTAGACTAAAGTAAATTGACCTACCAGTACAGGAAGAAACATAATCAGAGACAGATGATAAGCAGCAGTGACTTTCCCCAGTTCTTGACCCAAGAACTGACCCCAACCTGACCACTGCCCAAGAAAGAAGAGAATAAAAGGGAGATAACAAGCTAGCTCAGCCTTGCCCCATTTAGGAATGGTCTTGGACTTTAAAATTCAGCTCTCATACAGAAAAAAATAGGAAATGACAAGCTATGATCAATGGCTAAACATGATACTAGGAAAGCATCAGTTGGGTGAATCAGGAAAGTTCTCAGCTGAGAGTAACAAAAAATCCATCTAACATCGACTCAACTAAGAGCATGTTTAACCCTCAGCAAAAGTCTGGATGCAGGCAATGGTTAGTGTCAGTCCACCAGCTAAAAGATAGCAGAGCCCTGTTGGCTATTCTCTTAGTCTTTCTCTTGGGTCTCTTACCTCATGGTTGCAAAATGGACTTCAAAATCTAGGCATCATATCTGAATTCAAGGCTAGAAGTAAAGGAAAGGGGTTTTAGGGTCACTACACTTTTATTTGGAAAGTGCAACTCTTCCCCAAAGCTGCCTGCAGAATCTTGTTTACATGTAATTGGACAAAACCATGTCCTACGGTCACTCTTGGCTATGAAAGAGTATGAAAAAGTAAGAGGGACTTCTCCCTCTTCCAGAGAAAGAGCGAGTTGTGGGGCCAGGGGCAAGATGGAAATGGGGAAATAAAAGCCTTTAAGGAAATAATGTAATCATCTGGCATCAGACTTTCAGGTAACATCATTAGAAGTGAGGAGGAAATATTCCCTTCTGTACTTCTCACACACGGGAAAACATTTCACCAAAGAGCAGACTCTCTCACATCAGCTTACCCTAACAGGATAAGCGTCAATAGTTTCCCTAGACTAACAACTAAAAGGGCCCAGACATGCCTGGAGCATCATGAAATCTGACACGTCAAACTACATACAGGCCTTCTGTAGTAATTCTATCAGGTTATGTACTGTCTTCTTTGGTACAGGCCTTCTGTAGTATTTCTATCAGGTATAGTCTTCTTTAGTAATTTTATTTACCAAACCACAAATAAGAGGGGAAATGATGGTGACCCTAAGATAAGGACAATGTATGAGCTGGTGCAGAAAATGCCAAAATAAGTGAAATACTTGATAAACAACTGAATAGTGATTAGAAAGGCAAAACAATTAACATGGATTACTTCTGAAGCAGCCTCAGAGATAGAAAGTTTAGAGATGAAATAGGAAAAAGTAGAAAAAGCCCTGCAAAAGTTTTCTAAAAACTAATTGGCAAGATAGTAAGGAACAGGGGGAACTATTTTGGCGCAGAGATGACCTCATTTTTTCCCGCAAGTATGTGCAGATCCACTTGGGGCAAAATATTTTGGCCAGACCCTAATTTCACAGTATGTTTTTCAAACTAATGAGGCAGACATATACCACTTAGATGCTAATGTGCTGTGATAGCAGAGAGCTTTGAAGTATTTTTCATATACTCAATTAGCAAAGTGGTTATGAACCGTTTCTATCAACTAGATGCATTGAGGAGCTTTTAAACTTATATTCGCATTGGTCCTCCAACTCCCCAGAAATTCTGATTTCATTGGCTTAGGGTAGAGCTCAGGTGCAGCCTGTTTTGTATTTGTTTCTTATTTAAAACTCTTGCATTGATTCCAAAGTAAAAGCCAGATTTGAGAAAAATTGGATTAAAAATAATACTCAATGGCATTGAGGGTACAGTCAGAACACATAAAAACACTAATGAGTGAAAATTAGTATCATCTGTCTGACATGCAATTTAACAATAAGTTAGATGCCTAAACAAATTGATTCCCTAAGAATATATCCTAAAGAAATGGGCAAAGAATCAAAGATTAATATACTAAAATGTTCACTGCAACATTAGTTATTATCAAATGTATCCAACAATGAATACAATTGAATTACCTGACTCATTTGTTAAAACGTTTTCAAAGAAAAAACTTCCGAAGTGTTAACAATGGCCTCATAATGGGATTATATCAATACTAATCATTTCTTAATAGTTTAATGTATTTTCTCAAATCTACATACACATGCTAATTTTAAAATCAAGAAAAACCCAAAAAACATTTCTTTCCAAAGTCTTTGGTTTTAGTATTTGTGGGACCTTCATTTGGCTGGAAAAATCTGATTACTGCCATATTCACTGAGTACAGGGCTTTTAGTTTGAAGGAAAACTTAGGTTTCCATCATTAAACAATCAGATCAAATAAACTGTAGAGAAATATTCAAAATACCTTTTAGAGAAAACTTTCATAGCTTCTTTATAAAATTAGCTCTATTTCATGAAAACTATAATTTAATCTTCAAAAATATAATTTTAAAGGAATATAACTATAACAGTCAGTAGGTATAATGAAATTAGACCAAATTTTCTAAAGCATTGTTGCCAAAAATGTTATTCCCCTAGGAGGAATTTAACCAGATATGTTTTTTAATATGTTAAATATACAGGATAATCCATAATAGATTAAGCAACATAGGAAAGCTGTGGATATTCATTTATAAAGGTGTTTGTTCCTGCGGAACTGGACACTCCATCTTTTTCTCTCCTTATTCTGTACTTCTCATTTGGTCCCCATGATCCTTTCCCCCCAAAAGAAAGGTAGTTCCCTGCCCCTCTGAACTCAAATATTTACAATATTTACACTTGCTTTATTTAGTTTTGCTTCATGGAAACTCACGGCTGAGCCAAGCATACTGCAGCATTGGTTTCCAATTTCACATTCCCCAGAAAAAACAGCTGGCTTAATGTCATGGTTATTGAGTTAATTGCTGTTTTGATGACTTAGGGTAATGACTTGCATAAGCCCCTAATTTAAACCTTCAGAAAATGTGCACAAGCTCTGTTGGGTATGGACAAGAGTCCAGTCTGAGACACCAAGCTACAGAGAAAGATGGCTGCTGCCACACTGGCTGGGGAGGGAGGAAGAGAATCTAGCCGTGCTGTTAGCACTAAGGGGTGAGGACCACTGGCTATTTGTCTAGCAGCCATAGGTAAGGAAAAGGGCTCTTTCTCAATAGTTTGGGAGAGTCCAGTGTGACTATTGTTCAGGTCACGAGGCTTGAATTTGCTAGAGGAAGGAACACATGCATGGTTACCTCTAGACACACAGAGGAATATTATTGGGATCAGGTTCAGCCAATAGTGCACGAAAGGAGACAAATTAAAGGCCAGTATGGTTAGAGTATCCATTTGTTAAGGGCAAAGAAAATGGGCTGTAGACTGCAACCTAGGCAGGCCCAGCAAAGGAGCTGAGTATAAATGAACTCAGAAAAACCTATAAAATAGGTGGTTGGAAAAATAATAAAATAGGTGATTGGATGTGGGTACTTTCCACCTGCTGTACACTACGTGCTGAGCTGGGCCCACCCAGGTCCTATCTTTGCTTTCACACACATTGTGAGTTAATTTCTACTAGCTCCAAAATAGTAAAGGCAAGGCTGGCTGACAACATCCCAAGTGTTGACCCTCCTTGGGTCTGTCTGCATTTGGGATGGAGAGGAGAGAGGATATGGGGAAATTCAGGAAAGACGCTGGTTGTGCCTGGCAGGACAAGCAGATCCTTTGCTCCCAAGACCACAACTTCTGTGAAGGGACATAAGGCAGCTCCATTTTTCTGTCATCTTCTAGGGGTTGGGGGTAATGAAGATAGAAACTGTAATAGAACTAAAGGGACTTTAGAGGTCACGTGAGACTCACTTAAATTTCAGTGAACAAATCAAGACAGCATGTCTTCTCGGAAAAGTCACTGGTGATTCTTTTAACCTTCATAAATACTTTACCCCTATCTCAACTCTGCCAGAACCCTAGAACTTCAGAGGAATCTAAGACTGCAATCCTTGAAAAAATACTCATAACAATGTTATTATCACAATGAGTGAACATTTGCTATGTTCCAGGTACTGTATTAAAATTTGAAGTTGAGTATGTCATCCTCATTGTCTCCACCATCAATGATTCCCAGATACAGAAACAACCTTAGAAAGTGGAAGGTTTTATCCCAGGTGACACAGAAAGAATGGGGATCCAAGATTAATCCCAGGCAGCCCCATGATAGAACAAGATTTGAACCACTCACTGTAGGAGGTGGGGATGGGGGCAGGTAAAGATGAGGTAGCAGAGGTGAGTCAGTCACACCTGAGTGCTGACAGTATGCCAACCTCTTTGCTAAGCACCTTTCACCCACTTCTGCTATGACAACATCTTAAGATAGGCTTGTTTTATCAACTCCTATCTCACACATAAGAAAACTGAAGTTCAAAGGAGTTAGATGATCTCTCTTTGGTCCTCCCAGAGAAATAAATGCTGAACTAGCATTAGGGTCCAGACAGCCAGATTCCCCGGTGTTTTTGGACCCAATATTTTTGCAGCTACCAGGAAGAAAAGCTCACTGAGAGGCCTGGTTGGTAATTTGAATCTTGAGCATATTCTAATCTCTAGAAGGATAAGGAAAGTTTCATTTTGTGTTGTTGGAGGTTTTCTGTTATTTGATTTCTTTTTCTTAAAAAGTATGAAAAAGGGACAGTTATGGAGGTCTTCCAACACTATAACTCCACCTTAAATAGAGATGGTATAACAGCACAGAGAAAAAGTCGATCGATCATTCTTCCTCATGGACCACAAGTTTAATCATGAGGGGGTTGTAAGACCAAAGGCCACTAAAAATAGTACATGTAAATTAAAGAGAGTTGTTCTTGAGTACCATTATCTTTTTCATAGATGCTACATTAAAAAAAAAAATTTCCTCACAGTAAATACAAACTACAGCATAAGACCTGAATTCAGATGCCTGTTGGAGTCTATTACACACCGCATTATTTCCCTGGTATTTGATGAAAGTGAGAAGGGATGATGAGCATTTTGGCAGGCTTTATACTGGAC
Organism: Moschus berezovskii; assembly: GCF_049115385.1. Classification (NCBI taxonomy): domain Eukaryota; kingdom Metazoa; phylum Chordata; class Mammalia; order Artiodactyla; family Moschidae; genus Moschus; species Moschus berezovskii. Next base: position 48,897,814 of record NC_142466.1, on the reverse strand, counting down.
TGATCAATATTTTCCATTTCCCCATTTATGTGCTCCTACAACTCACCAGGTGAGAGGACAAGTTAACCGGATACAGCAGGAGAGAACAGGCCAAGCAGACCCATAAGTCAAGGCAAAAAGAGAAGGGAAAAATTAATGGAAAGAAGCTGGAGGAAGAAGAAGGGGTTAGAGAACCACAACAGCAAGCTCATAAATTAGCTTTTGAAGTGACCAGTATACATATAATGAAGGTGGCAGAGTGAGTGAGAAAGCACCTTAAAGGAAATCAGTCCTGATGCTGAAGCTGAAGCTCCAATATTCTGGCCACCTGATGTGAAGAGCTGACTCTTTGGAAAAGACTCTGATGCTGGGAAAGATTGAAGGCAGGAGGAGAAGGGGACGACAGGATGAGACGGTTGGATGGCATCACCAACTCAATGGGTATGAGTTTGAGCAGGCTCTGGGAGATGGTGAAGGACAGGGAAGCCTGGTGTGCTGCAGTCCATGGGGTTGCAAAAAACTGGACATGACTGAGTGACTGAACTGACTGAACTGATCCACCCCACACCAGCCCAGCGTTGTCAGTCTGTCTCCACGTGACTGGTAACAATCCCAGAAGTTTCAGGTCCCAGACACACCACAAAGAGGAGACCCAGAAGGGAACTTTGAAACTCTTGTCAGTTTCAACATCCAAGATCTGTCTCAGTAGGCTGAAGGCTGTCATTAGAGTCACTATAGACAGCTGGGCTCCTGGCTCCCTGACACTGCTGGGTTTGGGTGTCTTGCTTGCTGGGTCCCCACTTTCCCTAAAGACTTGAAAGTTGGCAGTAATGAAAGAAAGGTGTGAAGATCTCAGGATAAAGTCAAGTCTTAGGTGGATTACCAGCAAATACCTGTCTCCTAGCATGCTCTGGTGGGCTAGGAGAAGGAACTGTATCAGAGCCCATTGATAAGTTTCTTCAACTAAATTAAGCAGAGCTCGGGGACAGATTTAAGAGTATCAAGGCCAAACCATCACACAATCATGGAATTAGGAAACACCCACAAGGTCAGTGTTAGAAACATGGACATCAGAATCCATAAAAAGCCAAGGGAGTAATGAAGAATGAGATCAGGAATGATGAAGACCCAAGTCGGGCTTCCTAGGAAGAAAAGGAAAACGGTGGACAGTCACCAAGGATCTAGGTGCTTGTGCAGATGGGAGAAGAGACACACACAACTCCAACAAGAGCATCTCCTGTGCCTTCAAAGGACCTGCTACACCTGTTCAAGCCTCTTACAGTTGATTCTTCCTCATGAATGTATCCCCAGGGGTCCCTCAATCTGCTTGCTTTCCCATACTTTTTGGATGAGAATGGATGTTTCTTAAATTTGCTTCTGGGCTACCCACCACCCCCATCTACACATAATAAACGAATAACTCACACAGCAACAGGATAACCTTCTGTGAAGCTCCAGTTGACATGGCCATGCAGACAAAGAAGGGCCATCAGATGAGCCTGTGGCCTCATGAGATACACACTTGATAAGTTATCTCTAGGAAGGGCAAGAAAGAATATGACACCAAGGCATCAAAAAGGGCTTTAACATTACCTATAATGTTTCATTTGGAGTTTGAAATGTTAATTATAAGTTTTACATGTTGGAAATAAGTTGTTATATTATGCTCAGTGCTTTTCAATATTTTGTAATGAATCAAAATAAAAAGAAACAAAACATTATGAGAGAGAGGAAGGGTGGATTGTGGGATAGATGGGGGAGCGGGAGGGCTGGAGGGGAAATGAGAGGAAAGGTGGAGAGCTGGATGGGAGTGAGAGGGAAAGGCTCTGTGAAGCTGAGTGAACAGAGGGGTCAGCTGACACTGAAGCCAAGCTCCACTGAGGTCCTTACAGATATCCAAACAAAAGGAAGAATGAAGAAGTTTTAGAAGCCATGAACATACAGACATTCTTAGAATCCAAAGAAGGACCCAGAGAAGTCCTCTCAGAAACAGTATAACCTGAGGCTCCAAAGGAAAGAAGAGAATTATGGTCAACAGGTAAATTCCATCAATGTTCCCAGAACTTCAGGGACCTGGTAACGATATGAACCTCCCATCAAACACTTTCAATTCATTTGTCAAGTCTAGCAAGGCAGTGTTTTTCTGGTTTAGAATAGAAGCTCAGGAGAAAACAGAATTCACTTCGCAGTTAAATTCCAAATCAATCTATCAGAAAATAGACCTTTTCTAGGATGGAGTCCCTGTACCACATTTACATTTCTGAAACAGAAATATGAGCAGTAAACACATCACCTGGCGACTGTCTACCTCCTATGCTAGAAGCAAAAATCCATTCCCTCTTGTGTTAAGAAAGAAAACGGAAGTTTTTTTCTCTCACAAGACTTTAAATATTCAAAACTACCAGCTTATCAAATTTTCAGTGTTGGAGAGAAGAAAAAATTTCAAACATGTATTGATTGTTTCCTCTCATTAACTGAATACTGGTAATGGCAGAGAATTCATAACTAACTGCCGGCCAAATACATCCTCTCATTAACTCCAATTAATTATATCAATTGAAAGGTTCTAATTTTATTATGTCTTTTCAGATACTTAAATTCATTTATTGGGAAAGGAAGAATTTAGAAGGTTCAAGTCACATTTGGTTAAATTTCCTCAGACGAAATCATCTTTTAGTACAAAAGGGATTGTCTGAGACAATCGACTGATAGATTTCCTGCCCTGACTTTTTAAGGCTGTCAGAGAACAAAGCAACCACCTTACACTGGGTCTGATTTCTACAAGCCACATTTGATAGAAAGAAAAAAGCTTAGCCTCCTCACTTGACAGTCACACTCTGGTTCGGGGAGAAGGTAAAATCCAACCACAGCATCTGGCTAGCAGAAAACTACCTCAATGTAAGAAAATGCATTTATATATCCCTTCCTGGAACAGAAGGTAATTCAGAGTTGCAGAGAAAAAAGTGGAACATTTCAAAGCCTTACAATAAAGGGATAAGGAAATTTATACAAGGTCAACAAAGAAATATCTGAACCTAGAGGTCATTCAAGACACGAGTTCAGTGCATTTGCAGTTGTTTTTAGGTATCAGAAATGGTTTGGTTCTGGGACAGAGAAACACAAAATTGAACAAAATGAGCAATATATTACTGGGAAGTGTTTGTATATGGGGACTAGTTTAAATGTAAACACCACTAACTCTATAATCAGGAATTAATTTTTGCCCCCTCTTCAAAAAAAAAAAGAAAAATTCTTGACCATGAAAAATCGGACTCTCAAAAGCTAGTTTAAAAGAGGAAAAAAACTGCCAAATAGTATCACTCTGGTCTCTTTACTGATCACCAATCCATTAAATAGCCTCTTTTCCTAATTTTCCCAAAGTGGTGTTTTCTCACAGCGTGTGGATATAAAACACTTCATGGAAGGCCTGGAACCATGGTAGAAATCATATCAGAGCCCCCAACAGGCTCCAGTAATATAAAATACAGTCACTTATTTTATGCTGCTCAAATAAAAATATGATATAAAACTATATGCAAATTCTGATTTTGTTAACATTAACCATGGTGGATGGGGTGGGTTGGGGGGGGGGTGGGGACATGCAAAACTGCTTAATAGCCGTTATCTTAAGGTAATAAAATTATCACTCATTTTTTTTTCCTTCCCCCAAATTATCTGCATCTTCTCTGATGTAGTTGCCCTTCAACAGGCAGAAGTAGACAGCCTTCTCTTCTGGCTCCCATACCTTTGGGTTTCCTTTTTATATTTATAAAAGAATGTCATCTCTGGCCCAGCTTATCGAACCCTCTGAAGTCTGTGTCTCTGCAAAGAACTGCCTTTCAGTTACTCATCCAAGATGACCTCCAACTCTTTGCTGCTCAATATTTTGCAAAGGTTCATTTGAAAATACATAGTAAAAATGGAGAACTGCCTGAAGACTCTTTCTTTTCCTTTATAGAATTATCCTGTGCCAAAATGCCAGCCATGAGGAATGTTCTGTAAAGCAGTCCTATATAATTCAGAGGCAGTCACTGTGGGGGCATTTGAGGAAATTGATCACCGGAGCTCAAAATATCCTCTTTATTTGTACCTCTGAGAACACTTAATTCTGTTCTCAGTGTCAGGGATAATTGAGCTTCTAAGAAACTTTTTTTAAAAATCATGTAACCAAATTAGACTTTCCTCTTTGCCCTGGTTGCTGGGATGCCCAGAGCCAAATTTTCACCCCACAGGCACATATGTTCTACACTCAACTTTGCTTTCTTTCTCGTTGTTTTTAGTCCTCATTATATATTATATTCTTACATTTTTTAGATTATTTTTGGCTCTACTGGGACTTTGTTGCTGTGTGTGGGCTTTCTCTAGTTGCAGCAATTGGAGGCTGTTCTTCGTTGCAGTATGTGGGCTTCTCTTTGCAGTGGCTTCTCTTGTCGCAGAGCACAGGCTCTAGGCTCATGGGCTTCAATATGCAGCTCCTTAGTAGTTGTCGTGTATGGGCTTAGTTGCTCCGCTGCATGTAGGATCTATCCCAGACCAGGAATCAAACCCATGTCTCCTTCATTGGCAGGTGGATTCTTAACCACTGGACCACCAGGGAAAACCTATTCTCATTTTTTAATTGTCTTAAAGTCTTTATGAAACAAGAGAGTTATAAGAAAAGGACTTGACTTAATGTTATGAAGAAAAACAAATTTGAAAATGTGTCTGTGGACTGATGGAAGCATACGCTCAAAACTTGCTTTCACTCTTCAGTGAAGAAGACAGTCACAGCATCTTCTTTGGCAAAACAACATTGATAAAGGAAAAGAACACTTCTCCAACCTTCAATGTTTTCTCTAAGAATCCTGGGCTGGTGTCCATAAGAAAGCTGGATCTCTTTAAGAATTTCTGAGCTAGCAAAATGTTTTCATTAAATACATCCCAACAGTTTTTCTCAGTGATTTGTCCCAGGGAAATGTGTGTGCATGAGAGGACCTGGTTGTTTGTTTTGCATCAACACAAGCACACATTAATATTCACTTTGAAGGGAAATAGTATAGATAAGGAAGAATTCTGTGAATTTCTGTTATAGGCCTTTTCCAAACAGAGTAGTAATTGATTCTAACTCTGCTTAGCTAGGGACAAGTCAACATGAGATGGCAAACCTGTAATTCCAAGACAGCCACTGCATAAACCTCTAATTGTATAAAGATTATTGTATAGATGATCATAATGTTCTGGGTAGTCCCTTGGGACTGCGTATGAAGCATTAAGCAGAAATTTCCTTATGTTTTAAGGGTAAGAGGGAAGATGCTTGCTTTCATATTTAAAACATTCCATGCAATATGAACCAGAGTTGGCTTGTTTATCCCATAAATTACTTTCTAGAAAGATTCCCATCACTTTTTCTGTATAAATGGAGCTCTACCCCATCACAGAGTTGTTCTATGCAACCTCAGCTGTGATGAATGCTTTTCCCCACAAAAATAAGTCATTAAAGGATGACTGCATGACCATAAGCAGCAATACAGATTAATGGATGCTATGTGCCTGAAATCCTGCAAAGCTTTTTACTAGAAGATCTCATTACTCTTCACCACCAACCCTGAAGACAGGTCTATGCCCATTTTCATGCCGAGACTCAGGCTGCTAAGTACTTTGTCCAGAGTCACACAGTTACCAGATGACTGAAACAGGATTAAAACCAGATCTAACTCCCGAGTACAGGCTCTTAAACATGAGTTGACTGGGACTCCATGTGTCCAGAAGAGCAGAATGTCTATGTTCTCTTTCCAGTACCTGCCCACTCCAGTGGATCTAAGAACTTCCCAGGCATTTCCTCATAAACAAGGGGTCTGTTCATCCTGCTTGCTCCTAGGTAACCCCTAGAACCAGAACTCCAATGTCTTCTTTGATCCCAGAAGATCATAACAGCTTCCAACAGAATATGGTTGTTTTAGAAAACAAAGGCCAGAAACCTGGTGCTATGGACTTATTGTTTGCATCACCCCAAACTTCATACACTGAAGCCCAGGAGGTAAGATCTTTGCCAGAAATCAAGTTTAAATGAGGTCATGAGGGTGGAGCTGCCACGATGGCATTAGGGTCCTTCTAAGAACAAGACTTCATGCGACGAGTTGACTCACTGGAAAAGAGTCTGATGCTGGGAGGGATTGGGGGTGGGAGGAGACGGGGACGACAGAGAATGAGATGGCTGGATGGCATCACCGACTCGATGGACATGAGTTTGAGTGAACTCCGGGAGTTGGTAATGGACAGGGAGGCCTGGCATGCTGTGATTCATGGGGTCGCAAAGAGTCGGACACGACTGAGCGACTGAACTGAACTGAAGAACAAGACGATGACATTCTAGGAATCAATGAACTAAAATGGACTGGAATGGGTGAATTTAATTCAGATGACCATTATATCTACTACTGTGGGCAGGAATCCCTTAGAAGAAATGGAGTAGCCATCATGGTCAACAAGAGTCCGAAATGCAGTACTTGGATGCAATCTCAAAAATGAGAGAATGATCTCTATTCGTTTCCAAGGCAAACCATTCAATATCATGGCAATCCAAGCCTATGCCCCAACCAGTAATGCTGAAGAAGCTGAAGTTGAACAGTTCTATGAAAACCTACAAGACCTTTTAGAACTAACACCCAAAAAAGATGTCCTTTACACTATAGGGGACTGGAATGCAAAAGTAGGAAGTCAAGAAACACATGGAGTAACAGGCAAATTTGGCCTTGGAGCACGGAATGAAGCAGGGCAAAGGCTAATAGGGTTTTGCCAAGAGAATGCACTGGTCATAGCAAACACCCTTTTCCAACAACACAAGAGAAGACTCTACACATGGACATCACCAGATGGTCAACACCAAAATCAGACTGATTATATTCTTTGCAGCCAATACAAGACCGGGAGCTGACTGTGGCTCAGATCATGAAATCCTTATTGCCAAATTCAGACTTAAATTGAAGAAAGTAGGGAAAACCACTAGACCATTCAGGTATGACCTAAATCAAGTCCCTTATGATTATACAGTGGAAGTGAGAAATAAATTTAAGGGACTAGATCTGATAGAGTACCTGATGAACTGGATGGAGGTTCGTGACATTGTACAGGAGACAGGGACCAAGACCATCCCCATGGAAAAGAAATGCAAAAAAGCAAAATGGCTGTCTGAAGAGGCCTTACAAATAGCTGTGAAAAGAAGAGAAGCGAAAAGCAAAGGAGAAAAGGAAAGATATAAACATCTGAATGCAGAGTTCCAAAGAATAGCAAGGAGAGATAAGAAAGCCTTCCTCAGCAATCAATGCAAAGAAATAGAGGGAAACAACAGAATGGGAAAGACTAGCAATCTCTTCAAGAAAATTAGAGATACTAAGGGAACATGCGACGAGTTGACTCACTGGAAAAGACTCTGATGCTGGGAGGGATTGGGGGAAGGAGGAGAAGGGGACAACAGAGAATGAGATGGCTGGATGGCATCACCAACTCGATGGACATGAGTTTGAGTGAACTCCGGGAGTTGGTAATGGACAGGGAGGCCTGGCGTGCTGTGATTCATGGGGTCGCAAAGAGTCGGACACGACTGAGTGACTGAACTGAACTGAACTGAAGGGAATATTTCATGTAAATATGGGCTCAATAAAGGAAAGAAATGGTATGGACATAACAGAAGCAGAAGATATTAAGAAGAGGTGGCAAGAATACACAGAAGAACTGTACAAAAAAGATCTTCATGACCCAGATAATCATAATGGTGTGATCACTCACCTAGGCAGACATCCTGGACTGTGAAGTCAAATGGCCTTAGAGACCATCACTGCAAACAAAGCTAGCGGAGGTGATAGAATTCCAGTTGAGCTATTTCAAATCCTAAAAGATGATGCTGTGAAAGTGCTGCAGTCAATATGCCAGCACACTTGGAAAACTCAGCAGTGGCCACAGGACTGGAAAAGGTCAGTCTTCATTCCAATCCCAAAGAAAGGCAATGCCAAAGAATGCTCAAACTACCGCACAATTGCACTCATCTCACACGCTAGTAAATTCATGTTCAAAATTCTCCAAGGTAGGCTTCAGCAATACATGAACCGTGAACTTCCAACATCTGCTGGGTCATGGAAAAAGCAAGAGAGCTCCAGAAAAACATCTATTTCTGCTTCATTGACTATGCCAAAGCCTTTGACTGTGTGGATCACAATAAACTGTGGAACATTCTGAAAGAGATGGGAATACCAGACCACCTGACCTGCCTCTTGAGAATCCTGTATGCAGGTCAGGAAGCTACAGTCAGAACTGGACATGGAACAACAGACTGGTTCCAAATAAGAAAAGAAGTACATCAAGGCTGTATATTGTCACCCTGCTTATTTAACTTATATGCAGAGTACATCATGAGAAATGCATGGCTGGGGGAAGCACAAGCTGGAATCAAGATTGCTGGGAGAAATATCAATAACCTCAGATATGCAGATGACACCACCCTTATGGCAGAAAGTGAAGAGGAACTAAAAAGCCTCTTGATGAAAGTGAAAGAGGAGAGTGAAAAAGTTGGCATAAAGCTCAACATTCAGAAAACTAAGATCATGGCATCTGGTCCCATCATTTCATGGGAAATAGATGGGTAAACAGTGTCAGACTTTATTTTTGGGGGCTCCAAAATCACTGCAGATGGTGCTTGCAGCCATGAAATTAAAAGATGTTTACTCCTTGGAAGAAAAGTTATGACCAACCTAGATAGCATATTAAAAAGCAGAGACATTACTTCGCCAACAAAGGTCCATCTAGTCAAGGCTACGGTTTTTCCAGTGGTCATGTATGGATGTGAGAGTTGGACTGTGAAGAAAGATGATTGCAGAAGAATTGATGCTTTTGAACTGTGGTGTTGGAGAAGACTCTGGAAAGTCTACTGAACTGCAAGGAGATCCAACCAGTCCAGTCTAAAGGAGATCAGTCCTGGGTGTTCATTGGAAGGACTGATGCTAAAGCTGAAACTCCAATACTTTGGCCACCTCATGCAAAGAGTTGACTCACTGGAAAAGACTCTGATGCTGGGAGGGATTGGGGGTGGGAGGAGAAGGGGACGACAGAGAATGAGATGGCTGGATGGCATCACTGACTCAATGGACATGAGTTTGGGTGAACTCCAGGAGCTGCTGATGGACAGGGAGGCCTGGCGTGCTGTGATTCATGGGATCGCAAAGAGTTGGACATGACTGAGCGACTGAACTGACTGACTGATGAAGAGGAAGAGAAGGACTTTCTGGGTGGCCCAGTAGCTAAGGACCCACCTTGCAAGGAATGTGGGTTCAATCCCGGTAGGGGATCTAAGATTCCACATGCCATGGAGCAACTAAGCCTGTGTGCACAACTAGAGAGCCTATGTGCTCCAACTACGGCTGACATAGCCAAATCAACAAATATTTAAAAAAAGAAAAGGAAGAGAGACCAGAGCTCTCCCTCTGCCATGTGAGGACAGAGAGAGAAGGTAAGCCAGAAAGAGAGGCACTAATCACAGGCACCTTGATCTTGGCTTCCCAGCCTCTAGAACTTTGAGAAACAATTTTCTGGTATTTAGGCCACCCAGTTTGGGGTATTTTGTTATGGCAGTTTAAGCTAATACACCTGGGGTCCCATGAAGTTCTGTAAAATCTTCCATTGGCTATCAATGCCTCACTGGAAGGCCTGGTCACTTCCAACTGTCTCTAGAGTAGTGGAGGTAAGCTTGACCTCTACCCGAGTGCTTCTCAATAAGAATGGCATGACCTCCAGAGGGCATCTTAAAGTTAGAAGGGCACGTTTTGGTTGTCACAGTGACTGAAGGTATATGACCAGCTTTTAGTGGGCAGGGCCAGGGATTCTAGACATCCTGCAAAGCAGGTAATACCTCTTACTCATCGAGAACTATGACCTGCATGACTCAAACACCCAAAAATACTCCACCGAGCATAAAAGTTTTCTCCCTTGTTTATAATTATCTGAGCTTAGATTCTGTTTTATGTATAAGCACACACAGTCTTGGCAGGGTTTTAACTTATACTGAAATCTCCAGGAATGCAGCTATCATGTCCAATAAACAGAAAATTATTGGGTGTGTTTGGAACATCACCAGTTGTGAATCACTATTTCAGAAAACCATATCACTGACAGCTAAGTCACTTGTAGTACGGCAGTCTTTAACCCACTGTACCTGTACTAGTTGGTATATGTGGCCACTGAGCTCACAGAGATTCTACACATAAAATATCGGACTTTGTATTGTGTCTTCTGGTATAGTTGGGCCATACTGCTTTATTACAAATTGGTTTCCGTTTTTTCTTTATATTATACTTAGGATATTATGATGATTATTTTTTGCAGATTACAAGTGTATAATGTGCTATAATCTATGACTTTCAAGATAGAGAAGGAATGTTTCAAGATATTTCTTATTAGAGGGGAAAACTGATAGCATTCAGTTTTAGAGAACACTCCTCTTCCACCAAACAGAGCAATATAGACCTTCAGATAAAAAGAAGGAGGGTTCCCTACTCAGAGTTATCTTGGCTAAGGACGCCACATGCCAAAGTGACTTGGGCTCATAACTGCCATCTTTCTAGATTCACCTTCCTGGGCCATTTGCTCCAGGCCAGACCCTTTGCTTTTGGAACAAGGCAACATCCAGCACCTCGGCTCACATCTAACACCTCTTTCTACCCTGAGTGTTTTTATAGAGGACTTTTTATACTCCTATTGGAGAAGGCAATGGCAACCCACTCCAGTACTCTTGCCTGGAAAATCCAATGGATGGAGGCGCCTGGTAGGCTACAGTACATGGGGTCGCGAAGAGTCGGACATGACTGAGTGACTTCACTTTCACTTTTCACTTTCATGCATTGGAGAAGGAGATGGCAACCCACTCCAGTGTTCTTGCCTAGAGAATCCCAGGGACGGGGGAACCCAGTGGGCTGCTGTCTATGGGGCCACACAGAGTCGGACACGACTGATGCGACTTAGCAGCAGTAGCAGTTTTATACTCCTATAGATCACTCAGCCCACCCTAAAGGTTTCTATAGCCTGAAATGACTAAGAAAGGGTTGAGATTTTGGTTCCTTCCTTCCCAGGAAAATCCCAAAAGTCCTTAGGCAAATTTATTAGTACTTCTCCTTTCCCCTCCTTAATAAGCACTTTCTGTCTTTGCAGCCAGATGAAATCCTCTAAGGGATAGGGAGGGCAGGAACTGTCTCCTACCCCCAGCTGAATAAGTGAAGCCCAGGAGTTCAGGAGTTTATTCAAGGACACAGAGCTCCTGAGCAACAAAGCCTAGAATCCAACTCCAGGTTTTGAATCCAAACACCAGCACAGGTCAGGTCACATCAAAGCGATGAAAATGGAAACAATTACAAAGCTTCCCTGAGTCAAACAAGCCCCAAGCCAAATAAAATATATTTTACAAGACTGCAAAATATATTCATTCTTTCTTAAACAAAATAACCAGAGTCACTCCCCACTCCCCATAAGCAAAGAGGTTAGTACTTGCAATTCAGACAATATCACCAATAGTGACCAGAAATCCTTCTAATACATACATACACACACACACACACACATACACACACACACACACACACACGCACATACTCCCACCTGTTACTGACTCAGCTACTTATTAATGGAACATACCCAAGCAATTTAGAATTTTATGGAGGGGCTGCAGACTTCATACTGGAATTATCGAACATCCAGCATTCCTGAACTCAAAGGTCCTGCAGAGCTTGGGAAAGAGCAAGAATTTTCCAGAATGCCGCTTTTTTGTGTGTGTTCCTCGTTACAGCAGGACAGGAAGGTCTCTTTCTGCTCTGAAATTCCACGTCACTTTAACACAGGCTATTCTTTGTTCCCTTCCTGAATGTGGGGACCTCAGTATTTCTCGATGCTGGGCACCCCTGAACTCTAGGAGAGCATGCGAGATGCTGGTGGAACAGCCCTCCCACTCACTTCTCAGAACTAACGGAGACCTGTGAGCAGCACGCAGTTCTGTGAGTGAGGAGGGCTGTGGGCTCCTGGGACCCGGAAACCAGTGTTTGCTACCCACAACAGAAGCAACTCCAGGCTGCATGCATGGGAGGGCTGTGGACCCCTAGTGACTACCCATCAGGGTTCATCCCTTAAGAATGGCGCTTGTTCTGCATAATCTCCATCAATGAACAAGTACCACAGATCACTTTCAGCGGTTAAATTACACACAGTGGACCCCACTGTTAACTTCTATCCACGAAGCAACTTTAGCAAAGTATTTGTGTCTGGTCCCAGACTTTACACTGCCAAGTTATACAAGGATCCTGGTACAAAGCTTTACATCTATGAGAGGTCCATGCTCCAAAGGAAAGAACTTAATGAAGGCTTCAAGCGTTTGGCATCTCAGTTCTAATTCCAGTAGGAATTTCAGTAGGTTACAGAAGGTATAGTCAGTACAGGCTGTGGACAGATCAATCTCACGTGTGTATGCACGGAAGCCTTGCAGTGTGGGCTCCATGGCTGTGATCCCAAACTTTACAGGAATGTCAACATGGTTGAACAGACTGGACAGAACCTTAGAAAATTAAAATCACTACAGAAGGGAAAAATTATACAGCAAATAAAGAGTAATGTTTTGTGATCCTCAACCTTATTGAATATGACAACATGTATATGATGGCTAGTATTTCATAGACTCTGTCTCACATGACACTAGCAACCAAAGATAAAAATAAGCCATGAGAAAACACATGACCATAGCAGGGGGTACTGGAGAAGAGGGGGTGATGATCTCACAGGGACAGGTAGGAGGTTACTAAGGAGGTTAGCCTTGGGAAGGAAAGATACCAGAAATTTCTCAACAAGAGTAATGTGTACAACAGAGAAACTGAGAAGGTGAATTGGGCAGTCCAACTACACATGATCCTTGAACATATTGGTATGAAATGCACAAATCTACTTTAACACATGTTTTTTTTCAATAAATATATTGGAAAAATTTTGGGACACTTGTGACAATTTGAAAAACACGCAAGCAAACTGCAAAGCTTAGAAATACAAAAAATCAATAAAAATGTATGTTGTGAATGCATGAAACACATGTAGATACTAGTCTATTATTATACTGGCATAAAAGTGAGTGATATTTAATATAAAATTAATCATGTGTTAGTTTCCTTACTGTTTTATAACTCTGCTTTCAAAGAATTACATTACCATACAGTATGCCCCTCTCTCTAGTAACTGGCAACCCACTCCAGTACTCTTGCCTGGAAAATCCAATGGACGGAGGAGCCTGGTGGGCTGCAATCCATGGAGATGCTAAGAGTCGGACACGACTGAGCGACTTCACTTTCACTTTTCACTTTCATGCATTGGAGAAGGAAATGGCAACCCACTCCAGTGTTCTTGCCTGGAGAATCCCAGGGACAGGCAAGCCTGGTGGGCTGCTGTCTATGGGGTCGCACAGAGTTGGACACGACTGAAGTGACTTAGCAGCAGCAGCTAGTAACTGGAGAAACTGCATATCAGCCTATCATCACAGGTAAGTGCTGCTTTTTAAATGTAACAATGTTTCCAATACAACACAATATCCAATATGAATATGGCTAATACTGTATGCCATAAAATTTTTATAACGATTCATTCACTAGTGTATACACTGGGCTACTCTGAAGCAATTGCACTGATTACACCAGGCTACCACAGAGCAATCATACTGCCGTTTCTTCATTATCAATGCATGAATTGTTACACTTATAAATACATGTATATTTCTTTGTACATTATCTTCTTACTTTTGATGTGTTAGTGTTAGTAATACATATAACATCTACAGTGTTTTCTATCATATGAAAGGGGCTTCCCTGATAGCTCAGTTGGTAAAGAATCCGCCTGCAATGCAGGAGACCCCGGTTAAATTCCTGGGTCAGGAAGATCCACTGAAGAAGGGATAGGCTACCCACATTTCAGTATTCTTGGGTTTCCCTTGTGGCTCAGCTGGTAAAGAATCTGCCTGCGATGCAGGAGACCTGGGTTCAATTCCTGGGTTGGGAAGATCCCATGGAGAAGGGAAAGGTTACCCATTTCAGTATTCTGGCCTGGAGAATTCCATGGACTCTACAGTACATGGGTCATGATAGTGTTAATAATATGTATAAGATCTACAGTGTTTTAAAGCAGAGACATTACTTTGCCAACAAAGGTCTGTCTAGTCAAGGCTATGGTTTTTCCAGTGGTCATGTATGGATGTGAGAGTTGGATTGTGAAGAAAGCTGAGTGCCGAAGACTTGATGCTTTTGAACTGTGGTGCTGGAGAAGACTCTTGAGAGTCCCTTGGACTGCAAGGAGATCCAACCAGTCCATCCTAAAGGAGATCAGTCCTGGGTGTTCATTGGAAGGACTGATGCTAAAGCTGAAACTGCAATACTTTGGCCACCTCATGCGAAGAGTTGACTCACTGGAAAAGACTCTGATGCTGGAAGGGATTGGGGGAGGGAGGAGAAGGGGACGACCGAGAATGAGATGGCTGGATGGCATCACCGACTCGATGGACATGAGTTTGAGTGAACTCCGGGAGTTGGTGATGGACAGGGAGGCCTGACGTGCCGTGTTTCATGGGGTCGCAAAGAGTTGGACACGACTGAGCGACTGAACTGAAGTGAACAGTGTTTTCTATCATATAAGACAGTACTGACATAGGTTATTAACAGACCATTCATCTTATAAATAGACAATGTAAATATACAGTATGGATAAAAACAGTACAGTACTGTAAATGTATTTTCTCTTCCTTACAGTCTTCTTAATAACATTTTCTTTTTCCTGATTTACTTTATTTTGTGAGTACAGTATATAATACATTGAACATGCAAAATATGTGTTACTTGACTATTTAAGTTATCAGTAAGTCTTCTGGTCAACAGCAGGCTATTAGTAGCCAAGTTTTCATGGAATCAAAAGTTATATGCAGATTTTTGACTGCACAGGTTTGGAGCATCGGCACCCTGAACCCCTGAGTTGTTCAAGGCTCAACTGTATAAATAAATGCCAGAAACCTTCACAGTCTCTTATTCAGTCCAATTCAATCAATCAAACAGTTCTACTATACCCCCAGGAAGTTGTTTCCTTTTTTTTTTAAATTAACAAGGAGGTATTTGGAAAGAGAAACACACCCCACCAAAAATCTTAGTAACCACACAAAAAGGCACAGAGTTTGCTGCTGTGATTGTAAACCTAAGTACACTGCCAGGTCTAGACAGAGGACACGTATTTATAGAATGATTTAAAAGGCCAGCACCTTTTCCTTCCAGAGATATCTCAGTGATTAAGAAAATAAAGATTCTAATGTAACAGCTACTTTATCTGACAGGGCATCACACCTGTCAGTGGAAGAAGACAAACTGAAGCCAATTCATATCAGAGTCAAAGGAAATGGGAAGAGAATTTGACCTACTGATAAACAGTCCCTGTTTTCCCCTTCAGTTTCTAAGTAATCCTTGCTGCAATATTTCTAGTAATACCTCCAGTGAATCTTCCCCTGGAGCGGACCTTGATTTGAGGAAATGATATTAGATCTACAAGGCACCTTTCCATCCCTCTTCATATCCTGTGAATGTTCTGCCATAGGCAGGACCTCCAAGTTTCTTAAGAGAGCCAGGCAGAAGGCAGGGCAGGGATTGAGAAGTGGAATGAAGAAAACAAAAATAAGTAAATTTATTGGATGTGATTAAATTTCCCTTGTAAAGACAGAAAGAAAAATAATAACAACTGTGTTTGTTTTTCTCCTTCAAGTTAATGGAATTTCTAATGACCACCCTTTGCCATAGATCCTAATCAGAACAACAAAGGGAGGTATGTTTCCATTTCTCTCTTCAAGGAATCTCTAAGACTCCAGGTTTTCCTGAGGTGAGACAATTTGGTATTGCCATGATAACACAAATTCTTCTTGGTGTCTCTTGCTTTGTTCTATCATTTTACCTTTGCCTTGCTCCCCCAAAATGGATGGAAGCCAGATTTAAGCATGGCCACTTGGAAAAAGCCCCAGCAAGACAGGACATGCTGGAGCAGCGGCTGCGCAGCGCTGGAGCGACTGTGAGGAGATACCCCACATCAAAGGGCAGGGAAGCCCCAGCAAGATGGTTAGTTAGTTCAGTCGCTCAGTCGTGTCCGACTCTCCGCGACCCCACGAATCACAGCACGCCAGGCCTCCCTGTCCATCAGTAGGAGGGGTGAAATCACGTTTAGAATCAAACTCCATACTCGGCAGAGACGCTCAGA
Organism: Moschus berezovskii; assembly: GCF_049115385.1. Taxonomy (NCBI): domain Eukaryota; kingdom Metazoa; phylum Chordata; class Mammalia; order Artiodactyla; family Moschidae; genus Moschus; species Moschus berezovskii. The sequence goes on along the minus strand of NC_142466.1, from coordinate 48,881,569 downwards.
GGGCTCAAACATACCTTGAGCGCACCAGGCCCCAGAGACCCCACAGTGACTGAGCCAGAGCTGTGTCTGGGTGTCTCCTGAGGAGGTGTGGTCAGCAGTGGCCTGCCGCAGGGGCTCTGGGTGCAGCAGACCTGGGTGTGGCATAAGCCTTCTTGGAGGAGGTCGCCGTTAACCCACCAGAGTGGCCAGAACTTACACAGGACTGGGGCAACAGACTCTGGAAGGCACAAACAGATACTTGTGCACACTAGGACCCAGGAGAAAGGAGCAGTGACCCCACAAGGGACTGACCCAGACTTGTCCATGAGTGTCCAGGAGTCTCCAGCGGAGGCGTGGGTCAGCGGTGGCCTGCTGCAGGGTCGGGGGCGCTGAGTGTAGCAGTGCATGCATGGGACCTGTAGAAGGAGGTCGCCATTATCTTCATCACCTAGTTCGGCCCCTGTAAATAACAGGGCGGGAACATAGCCCCACCCTTCAACAGAAAATTGGACTAAAGATTTACTGAGTATGGCTCCGCCCATCAGTACAAGACCCAGTTTCCCCCTCAGTCAGTCTCTCCCATCAGGAAGCTTCCATAAGCCTCTTATCCTTCTCCATCAGAGGGTAGACATACTGAAAACCACAATCACAGAAAACTAACCTATATGATCACACAGACCACAGCCTTATCGAACTCAATGAAACTATGAGCCATGCCGTGTAGGGCCACCCAAGACAGACAGGTCATGGTGGAGAATTCTGACAAAACGCGGTCCACTGGAGAAGGGAATGGCAAACCCACTTCAGTATTCTTGCCTAGAGAACCTCATGAACAGTATAAAAAGGCAAAAAGATAGGACACTGAAAGATGAACTCCCCAGGGCTGTAGGTGCCCAATATGCTTCTGGAGATCAGTGAAGAAATAACTCCAGAAAGAATGAAGAGACAGAGCCAAAGCAAAAACACCACCCAGTTGTGGATGTGACTGGTGATGGAAGTAAAGTCCAATGCTATAAAGAGCAATATTGCATAGCAACCTGGAATGTTAGGTCCATGAATCAAGGAACATTGGAAGTGGTCAAACAGGAGATGGCAAGAGTGAACATCGACATTTTAGGAACTAAATGGACTAAACTGAACTAAAATGACTGGAATGGGTGAATTTAACTCAGATGACCATTGTATCTATTACTGTGGGTAAGAATCCCTTAGAAGAAATGGAGTAGCCATCATAGTCAACAAAAAAATCCAAAATGCAGTATTTGGATGCAATCTCAAAAATGACACAATGATCTCTGTTCATTTCCAAGGCAAATCATTCAATATTACAGTAATCCAAGTCTATGCCCTGCCCAGTAATGCTGAAGAAGCTGAAGCTGAATGATTCTATGAAGACCTACAAGATCTTCTAGAAGTAACACCCAAAAAAGATGTCCTTTTCATTATAGGGGACTAGAATTCAAAAATAAGTCAAGAAACACCTGGAGAAACAGGCAAATTTGGCCCTGGAGTACAGAATGAAGCAGGGCAAAGACTAACAGAGTTTTGCCAAGAGAACGCACTGGTCACAGCAAACACCCTCTTCCAACACAAGAGAAGACTCTACACGTGTACACCACCAGATGGTGATGTCAGATATCAGATTGATTATATTCTTTGCAGCCAAAGATGGAGAAGCTCTATACAGTCAGCAAAAACAAGACTGGGAGCTGACTGTGGCTCATATCATGAACTCCTTATTGCCAAATTCAGACTTAAATTGAAGAAAGTAGGGAAAACTACTAGGCCATTCAAGTATGACCTAAATCAAATCCCTTATGATTATACAGTGGAAGTGAGAATAGATTCAAGGGATTAGATCTCACAGACAGAGTGCCTAAAGAACTATGGATGGAGGGTCATGGCATTGTACAGGAGGCAGAGATCAAGACCATCTCCAAGAAAAAGAAATGCAAAAAGGCAAATTGGTTGTCTGAGGAAGACGTACAAATAGCTGCGAAAAGAAGAGAAGCTAAAGGTAAAGGAGAAAAGAAAAGATATACCCTTTTGAATGTGGAGTTCCAAAGAACAGCAAGGAGAGGTAAGAAAGCCTTCCTCAGTGATCAGTGCAAAGAAATAGAGGAAAACAATAGAATGGGAAAGACTAGAGATCTCTTCAAGAAAATTAGAGATACCAAGGGAACATTTCATGCAAAGATGTGCTCGATAAAGGAAAGAAATGGTATGTACTTAACAGAAGCAGAAGATATTAAGAAGAGGTGGCAAGAACACACAGAAGAACTATACAAAAAAGATCTTTATGACCCAGATAATCATGATGTTTTGATCACTCACCTAGAGCCAGACATCCTGGAATGTGAAGTCAAGTGGGCCTTAGGAAACATCACTATGAACAAATCTAGTGGAGGTGATGGAATTTCAGTTGAGCTATTTCATATCCTAAAAGATGATGCTGTGAAAGTGCTGCACTCAATATGCCAGCACACTTGGAAAACTCAGCAGTGGCCACAGGATTGGAAAAGGTCAGTCTTCATTCCAATCCCAAAGAAAGGCAATGCCAAAGAATGCTCAAACTACTGCACAACTGCACTCATCTCACATGTTAGTAAAGTCATGCCCCAAATTCTCCAAGCCAGTCTTTAACAATACATGAATCATGAAATTCCAGATGTTTAAGCTGGATTTAGAAAAGGCAAAGGAACCAGAGATCAAATTGCCAACATCCACTGGATCATCAAAAAAGCAAGAGGGTTCCAGAAAAACATCTACTTCTGCTTTATTAACTATGCCAAAGCCTTTAAGTGTATCACAACAAACTGTGGAAAATTCTGAAAGAGATGGAAATACCAGACCACCTGACCTGCCTCTTGAGAAATCTGTATGCAGGTCAGGAAGCAACAGTTAGAAATGGACATGGAAAACAGATTGGTCCCAAATAGGGAAAGGAGTAGGTCAAGCCTATACATTGGCACCCTGCTTATTTAACTTATATGCAGAGTATATCATGAGAAACGCTGGGCTGGAGGAAGCACAAGCTGGAATCAAGATTGCTGGGAGAAATATCAATAACCTCAGATATGCAGATGATACCACCTTTATGGCAGAAAGCGAAGAAAAACTAAAGGGCCTCTTGATGTGAAAGAGGAGAGTGAAAAAGTTGGCTTAAAACTCAGCATTCAGAATACTAAGATCATGGCATCTGGTCCCATCACTTCATGGCAAATAGATGCAGAAACAATGGAAACAGTGACAGACTTTATTTTGGGGGGTTCCAAAATCACTGCAGATGGTGACTGAAGGCATGAAATTAAAAGACGCTTACTCTTTGGAAGAAAAGTTATGACCAACCTAGACAGCCTATTGGAGAAGGCAATGGCACCCCATTCCAGTACTCTTGCCTAGAAAATCCCATGGATGGAAGAGTCTGGTAGGCTGAAGTCCATGGGGTCGCTAAGAGTCAGACACAACTGAGTGATTTTGCTTTTGCTTTTCACTTGCATGCTTTGGAGAAGGAAATGGCAACCCACTCCAGTGTTCTTGCCTGGAGAATCCCAGGGACAGGAGAGCCTGGTGTGCTGCCGTCTATGGGGTCGCATAGAGTTGGACATGACTGAAGTGACTTAGCAGCAGCAGGCAGCATATTAAAAAGCAGAAACATTACTTTGCCAACATAGGTCTGTCTAGTCAAGGCTATGGTTTTTCCAGTAGTCATGTATGGATGTGAGAGTTGGACTATAAAGAAAGCTGAGCACCGAAGAATTGATGTTTTTGAACTGTGGTGTTGGGGAAGACTCTTGAGAGTCCCTTGGACAGCAAGGAGATCTGACCAGTCCATCCTAAAGGAAATCAGTCCTGAATATTCATTGGAAGGACTGATGTTGAAGCTGAAACTCCAATACTTTGGCCACCTGACGTGAAGAACTGACTCATTTGAAAAGACCCTGATGCTGGGAAAGATGGAAGGCGGGAGGAGAAGGGGACGACAGAGGATGAGATGGTTGGATGGCATCACCAACTCAATAGAGATGAGTTTGAGTAAACTCCAGGGGTTGGTGATGGACAGGGAGGCCTGGCGTGCTGCAGTCCATGGAGTCACAAAGAGTCAGACACGACTGAGCAACTGTACTGACTGACTTGCAAAAAGTGAATAAGAAATGAGAAAAACTTAGAGTGTACCTTCTTAAAGCATGAGACACAGAGCTCACCAAGCGACCACAAGGGAGACTTCAACTGCCCACGTTTAGTATTAATACCAATCTTTCTCTGTGTGAGGTTTAGAACTCAATCAGTCTGGGACACTCGCTTAAGCTGAGTCAGCACACTGATCTCTGCTTGAGCTGCTTCGAAACTGATGGAGAGAGATTATTCTCCTGAAAGTTTGTCCACAGTCTCCTCCCAGGGAGTAATGATGTTGTGTTTGTCAAGTACTTTGAACCTTCTCAGGAGAAAGGCAGTGCACAATTTCAAGACATTCTTCTCACGCTATGTAAGACATGACCATCATTTTTTGTTATTGACTCATGTTCAGAAAACTGTTCCACTAGCCATGTAACTGCTACGGAATCACTGTAAAAGGAAGAGAAGATCTTCCAGGACCGTTTGAGATTTTCTATGGCGTGTTTTGCATAGTTTTTATGCTCAATCAGCCTGCCCTTTCTCCCCTCATCTCTTTGTTCTTTATGGGGATCTCTGACAAACAGAAGAGGGGAGTGAAGGAAACTCAAGACAGAAACCTCAACAATGACTCATCTACCTTTCAGTCACTTAGTCACAGAAGAGATACCTTTCTGGACTTCACCAAAAGAACCTGATTCAAAAGAACCTGATTAAAACACCTGTTCCTATCTTTCAATTCATAAACATGGCAACTGTTTACACCATAATTTTTGTTTACTATTTATATCAGAAAAGGAGTAAGTTTTGATTGCAAAGAAGGATATGGGTGACATTGGGGTGTTATGGTTAAGAAGGTGAAAGGCAGGGACTTCCCTGGAGGTCCAGCAGTTAAGACTCAGTGCTTCCCCTGCAGGGGGCATGGGTTTGACCCCTGGTCAGGGAACTAAGATCCCACATGCCACCTGTGTAGCCAAAAAGTGAAAAAAAAAAAAAAAGCTGAAAGGGAAGTATTAGATTCAACAGAGTTCTCAGCCAGGTCTTATTTCCCAAGCTCCCTCATCCAGTCCTGGTATCCTCCCCAACTTCATCTCCAGCAGACCACTGATCTGTGCTTCCAAGCGGCCTTCCATTTCCTTCCTCCCAAAACAAATCCCAGGAACAAGGTCTGATTTGGGTCATCAACCATCACTCATCCTTCAGTTTTGGATCAATAACCATGAACCTTTCTTCAACTCTAGAAGGAAACCTCTCCCAAAGGGTAAAGCTTCTCTGTTTCCCTCACCACTAAGAACTGTCCATCCAGTAAAACAATCAGCCCCCAGAAAATGATTGTGGTAAATATACTCTCTGAAAGAATTCCATTTCTCTTGGGGTAGGGGAAATAATGCTTAAGATCTCAAAATGTAATTCCAGTTTCTACTAGAACTTGTGTGTGTTCCCACCATGGTTTAGCAAAACAACCACAACCCTCACATTTTATCCTATGAGATGGTCAGTTGAAATCACTGTAGCTTAATGTTCAAAATGATACTTTCTCTGCCACACAACTTATTCAAAGACTCCTTTAAGATTTCAGTGGAAGACCCAGCTCTTGCTTAAAGCTACTGTCTAATTACAATGGATTCCCCTTAACTCTTTGATCTGTCTATTCATTTATTCCAGACTTCTGACTCTAGGAATCATTAAGTGGTCTTTCCTCTCTTAGATGGCAAAATCTGTAGTGCCTCATAATTGAGTGGGCACTCGATAAATGAATGCTGTAGTGCTCAGAGGAATAATACACTTCCTATTGGCAGCAAACCCAAGAGAAACTTCCTTAGAAGAAAGGACTGTCAATTACCACTTAACAAGCCTGAATTTTGGCTCCTGTGGAAAAGGCAAACAACACAATAGCAACTCACTCCCCAATGGCAGCCACATCACTAACTGGTTGCTGCCCTCCAGTCACCTGGCACGCAACTGGGCTCCAGAAGGTGCTCGGCAAGTCCTTGTTGGAAGGCTGATGTGTAAAGGCATGAGGCTGGAGATAATCCATAATCCATCACTGATAGGTAAGATGCCAGCTGGGTTCCTAGCAGTCTGGCTGCGCAGTGCTTCTGACCTCCCATGGTCCTTGGCTCTCTTACAGCTGACAAATCTAGCTGAATGTGGGAGGCCAGGCCAGGGGCAGGACACACAGAGTGAGGACAGGGAGGCTGTTCTGGAATGCTGGCAGGGGATTTGCTTGTGCTTCCTCTGCAGCAGCCACCAGGACATCCCTGTCTCCCTTGCGGTGCATTCCATTCAAATTTCCCCACCCAGCTTTCCCTCTGTCTCTCATGGGAAGGACACCAAGTGAGTTATAATTAGAATGCAAATCACTTGGGAAGGTTTAAAAATGCTCATGCCCAGGCCCTGTTTCCAGACACTGTTGCTGAATTGATCTCAAGTAGGACTCCAGGGCTGATATACTTAAAAGTTCTCCAGGGGATTTTTAGTGTGCAGACAGGGTCCAGAACCACTGCCTTCCACTGTCCCAATCCTGGGCCTGCACCTGTAATCCCTTTGCCTCTCTTTTACACAGGAGCTACTGATAACATAAACAGCAATAAATGTTATTACTATTAACAATGGTGGCTAATAATTCCTGAGCATTTATTGTATGCCAGGCACATTTCTAACTGCTTTACTTGTATGAGTGCACTGAATTCTTACAAGGAGTGTACTTGTTATCCCCATTTTTGAGGTGAAAAAAACTGGGGCATTGAGAGAGGTTAAATGACTTACCCAAAATTCACTACTAAGTGCCTGAGCCAGGATTTGAACCCAGGAAGACTGGCTCCAGCATCTTCTCTCATGAATCTCTCATGACTGTTAACCTACACTGCCTCCCTGCACCCATTCAATGCACAAAGGCTTACAGGGACCACATAGGGTGATCTCTAGATACTAAACAGATATGGTCACCTTCTCAAATAATCATATTTCTGAAGACAAATATCTGATCCCATCATTTCTTAATCCAAAGCCCTGAATGGTTTACTAACTGCTTATGGGATAGAAATTCAAATGATACACAAACACCTTCCTCAATTGTACTCGGCTACCCCTCTGGTATCTACTCCCACCTTAAGCCACCCCATCCTTCAAGAGTTCAGAATTACTTATACCTCCTCCAAACCACCATAGAACTCTAAAAGTGGGCTTGAAAACCAAGGATTCCCTCCATACTCCAGATGCAGCCATCAGCATTCAAACTCCTCACAAACATCTTTCTAAAACAATTTAGAGACACTAGGACAAAATCTTCTCAAAGAGCCAGGTTGCAGACCCATTTAGAAACTTAGTCCTTCAAAAATGCAAGCAGCAATATAATACAAATTTAAACTACACACATAGCCAAGTAAAAGACATTAGATATATCAACTATCCACTTCCACAAAATCCCTAAAAGTTTGAAAATGGAATTAATCATGGTGAAACGGTACATACTTTACAACTCACTGACTGATTAGTTGTAATTTGCAGGTTAAAAGTCTTATGTTCTAATAAGCATCTCTACTTAACTAGCACAGTAGGGACCACATAGCCCCTGTTTTCCAAAACACTCCAACTGTAAGACTGTTAAACTATAACCATACATTCTAAAACCTCTTGTAAACTGCACTGATGACAAATGAAAACAATCAAACTGGGGACAAAGATCACAGGAATTAATTATCACAGGAGAAATGGTCAAGCATATCATTCCTGAAATGAAAAAACAAGCAAAATAAAAACTCTGCAAAGTAAAGGGCACCTCAGTTCAGTTCAGTGGCTCAGTCATGTCCGACTCTTTGCGACCCCATGAACCATAGCACACCAGGCCTCCCTGTCCATCACCAACTCCCAGAGTCCACCCAAACCCATGTCCATTGAGTCGGTGATGCCATCCAACCAGCTTATCCTCTGTCGTCCCCTTCTCCTCCTGCCCTCAATCTTTCCCAGCATCAGGGTCTTTTCAAGTGAGTCAGTTCTTTGAATCAGGTGGCCAAAGTATTGGAGCTTCAGCTTCAACATCAGTCCTTTCAATGAACACCCAGGACCGATCTCCTTTAGGATGGACTGGTTGGATCTCCTTGCAGTCCAAGGGACTCTCAAGAGTCTTCTCCAGCACCACAGTTCAAAAGCATCAATTATTCTGCGCTCAGCTTTCTTTATAGTCTAACTCTCACATCCATACATGACCACTGGAAAAACCACAGCCTTGACTAGATGGACCTTTGTTGACAAAGTAATGTCTCTGCTTTTTAATATGCTATCTAGGTTGGTCATAACTTTCCTTCCAAGAAGTAAGCTATGAGTTCACAATGCAGTCAGAATGTGGATAACCTGAACTGATCTATCTCAATTTGAATGCAGTCTACTGTTGTTTGTTTTTTCCTAGGTCTGTAAATCTACACAGTGCCCTCTGATACTGCATTTACTGTTGTTATCAACTGGACAAAACCCAGTTTTGTTTTTGTTGTTCAAAGAGGGAACATCTTTTTTATGGGTCTTCCAAGTTCCAAATAATATTCCCCTACCCTGTTTGAGACAAAAAAAAAATCTCATACATTTCAGAATCATCCGACTGTACCTAAGTCTAGCCCAGGATGTCTCAACTGTGGCACCACTGACATTTTGGACCGGATAATTCTTCGTTGTGAGGGCTGTCCTGTGCACTGTGGAGTGAGCAGCAGCAGCCTTGGGCTCAGCCCCATAAATCACTGTAGCAGTACCTCTCCTTGAGGCAGAACAACTTAAAAATGTTCACCGGGGGCAAAACTGTTCCCAGGTGAGGACCACTGGCCTATCGTCATACTCAACCCATTTTGCAGTTTCTCTCAAACCACAACTGCTTTCACCACATTTGGCCACAGTTTTACTTTCTAAAATTCTTCAAAAACTTTCTGCAAAAGTCTTTGTCTTTGGAATGTAAAAAAGAAATTGTTCTTATGAGATTGTAACCCTCAATAAAGATTCATTTGTAATTAACTGACATCAGTGCTTTATTTCAGGCTCAGGTGGGGTGGGAGGCGACTTGGTCAGGATGTCCAAGAGAGCAGTTATTAAGATTAGTCCTTACTGACACCTACATTCCTCTCCCAAAACCCCATCAAGAGAAGTGAACATGTTATTTCCACTGGAAATATGTCCACAGGCAGTTTTGCCCAGTATGTACACCATATGCACGCTACTTCCCTCCAGAGGGCACCTCTATCAGCTAGTTACTTGTTAACGACACAAAACTCAATCCAAACTGGCTTAGGCAACAAAGGGAATTTATGGGCTAAGGTAAGTGAAAGCCCTACAGAATGAAAGCTTTCAAGAGAATCACACCTAGGCTCCAGCTGGGTGCTGTTCCCCTGAGGCTCTCAGCTTCCTCTTCTCCATGAATCAGTTGTTCTTCAAATTGGCTTCTTCACAGTGGCACAATGGCTACAGAAGTTCTGGCTGAATGTCCATTGCTTATAAAACAGTGCCTTTCTATAGAGGAAACATACCTTAACATATACCTTCAGTTCAGTTCAGTTCAGTCGCTCAGTCTCATCCGATTCTCTGCGACCCCATGAATCACAGCACGCCAGGCCTCCCTGTCCATCACCAACTCCCGGAGTTCACTCAAACTCATGTCCACTGAGTCGGTGATGCCATTCAGCCATCTCATTCTCTGTCATCCCCGTCTCCTCCGACCCCCAATCCCTCCCAGCATCAGAGTCTTTTCCAGTGAGTCAACTCGTCGCATGAGGTGGCCAAAGTATTGGAGTTTCACCCTTACCATACCTTAACAAAGGCAATACATGACAAACCTACAGCTAACATCATAGTCAACGGTGAAAAGTTGAAAGCATTTCCTCTAAGATCAGGAACAGGACAAGGATGTCCACTCTTGCCACTTTTATTCAACATAGTTTTGGAAGCCCTACCCTCAGCAATCAGAGAAGAAAAAGAAATAAAAGGTATCCAAATTGGAAAAGAAGTAAAACTGTCACTGTTTGCAAATGACATGATACTATATATTGCTGCTGTTGTTGTTGTTGAGTTGCTAAGTCACGACCAACTTTTGGCAACGCCATGGACTGAGCATGTCAGGTCTCCCTGGCCTTCACCATCCCAGAGTAGCTCAAACTCATGTCCACTGAGTCAGTGAAGCTATCTAACTATCTCATCCTTTACTGCTCCCTTCTCCTTTCGCCTTCAGTCTTTCCCAGCATGAAGGTCTCTTCCAATGAGTCAGCTGTTTGCATCAGATGGCCAAAGTATTGGAGCTTCAGTTTTAGCATCAATCCTTCCAAAGAGTACTCAGGGTTGATTTCCCTTAGGATTGACTGGTTTGATCTCTTTGCAATCCAAGGGACTCTCAAACATCTTCTTCAGCACCACAATTTTAAAGAATCAATTCTTTGGCACTCAGCCCTCTTTATGGTCCAACTCTAACACCAAAATCTTAAAGATGCTTCTAGAAACCTACTGAAGCTTATCAATGAATTTGGTAAAGTTGCAGAATACAAAATTAATACACAGAAATCTGCCACATTTCTATACACTAAAAATTAGGTATCAGAAAGAGAAATTAAGGAAAAACCCCATTTACCATTGCATCAAAAAGAATAAAATGTCTAGGAATAAACCTACCTAAGGAAGCAAAAGATCAGTACTCTGAAAACAATAAGATGGTTATGAAAGAAATCGAAGATGACACAAACAGATGGAAAGATATACCATGTTCTTGAATGATAGAATCAATACTGTCAAAATGACTATACTACCCAAGACAATCTACAGATTAAATGCAACCCCTATCAAATTACCAATGGCATTTTTGCAGATCTAGAATTTAAAAAAAAAAATCTTAAAATTTGTATGAAAAACACAAAAGAGACCAAATATCCAAAGCAGTCTAAAGAAAGAAAAATGGAGGTGCAGGAATCAGGTTCACTGACTTCAGACTATGCTACAAAGTTACAGTTATCAAAACAGTAAGGTACTGACACAAAAACAGAAATATAGATCAGTGGAATAGGATAGAAAGCCAGAAATAAACCCACACGCCTATGGTCAATTTATCTACAACAATGAGGCAAAGCCATACAATGGAGAAAAGACAGTCTCTTCAATAAATGGTGCTGGAAAAACTAGAGAGCTACATGTAAGAAATGAGATTAAAAATTCTTTAACACCATACACAAAAATAAACTCAAAATGGATTAAAGACATTAATGTTAGATCGAATGTTATAAAACTCTTAGAGGAAAACATAGGCAGAACATTCTGACATAAATCATAGCAATATTTTTTTTTGAGCCATCTCTAGAGTAATGGAAATAGAAATAAAAATAAACCAATGGGACTTAATTACATACAAAAACTTTTGTAGAGCAAAGGAAACCATAAACAAAATGAAAAGACAACCCACAGAATGGGAGAAAATATTTGCAAAGATGCAATCAAGAGATTAGTACCCTAAATTTACAAACACTTCATGTGGTTGTGTCAAAAAAAACAAATAACCCAATCAAAAAAGGGGCAAAAGGCCTACAAACACATTTCTCCAAAGAAGACATACAGGTGGCCAAGAGGCACATGAACAGATTCTCAATATCACTAATTATCAGACAAGTGCAAATCAAAACTATAATGAAATATGTCTGCACACTAGTCAGAATGACCATCATCAAAAACTCTACAAACAGTAAGTGCTGGAGAGAGTGTGGAGAAAAGGGAACCATCCTACACTGTTGGTGGGAATGTAAATTGGTACACCCAATATGGAACAGTATAGAGGATCCTTAAAAAACTAACAATAGAGCTACCATGAGAAAGAAATGGCAACCCACGCCAGTATTCTTGCCTGGAGAATCCCAGGGACAGAGGAGCCTGGTGGGCTGCTGTCACTTCAGTCTTGTCCGACTCTGTGTGACCCCACAGATGGAAGCGCACCAGGCTGCCCCCGTCTCACATGACCCAGCAATCCTACTTCCTGGGCATATATCTGAAACAGATTACGTGCACCCTGGTGTTCATTACAGCACTATTTACAATAGCTGAGACATGGAAGCAACTTAAATGTGCATCAACAAATAAATGGATGAAGAAAATGGTACATGTATATCAAATGGAACATTCAGTTCAGTTCAGTTCAGTCGCTCAGTCGTGTCCGACTCTCCGCGACCCCATGAATCACAGCACGCCAGGCCTCCCTGTCCATCATCAACTCCCGGAGTACACTCAAACCCGTGTCCACAGAGTCGGTGATGCCATCCAGCCATCTCATTCTCGGTCGTCCCCTTCTCCTCCCGCCCCCAACCTTTCCCAGCATCAGAGTCTTTTCCAGTGAGTCAACCTGTCGCATGAGGTGGCTTTAGCTACAACTTTTCTTACAGAAGATTTCTTGCTTTCCCCTATTTGAGCATGCCTCCATAGATGGATTATCCAGTCTTTTTCCTTCTATGTCTCTGACCTTTCTGACACTAAATGAAACTCCTTGGTCACTAGTTTGCAGGTTTCTCTTTAGTGCCCTTCAGATAAAATGTAATAGCCAACAATTGGCTGCTCCACTGGGGAGTGAGATCCCTCCCATGGGGTCAGTGAGGTGCCCCTGTGCCCTTCAGAGATAATGCCTGCTGCTCTGATGCTCAGAAAGGGGTGGCACAAATCACCGCTCTGCACCCACCATCCAGGCAAAGCAGTTCTATGGAAGGAAAGCTTGATAACCACCTTCCAAAGGATGAACAGCTCAGAGCACATTTCCTAAAATCATTCCACTATATTTGAGTAGTATTCCCACCATCATGAATTCTCTGTGATGACAGGGATAGTATCTTATTTGTTTGTGCATCCTCGACAATAACTACAATGCTCAGTAGACTCGGGACTCAGCACTTAAAAGGACAAATTTACTGAATGTGTCCTGTAGTGGAATCTTCCTATGACTAATGCCCTTTCCTGAGGGTTTCCTGATACCCTTGAGGTTTTCCTGTTTCACCACTTACTGCACCTGAGAAATGGAGTGGTGTGATTTGAAGCCAGCAGGCCTGGATACATAAGCCCTACCACATACAAACCTTTGTATTCATTTGTGCCTCAATCTACATGTATAATGGAGCCAACAGCAGATCCCCAGCAGAGCTGGCCTCAGACATTCAACATTCAGTTCAGTTCAGTTCAGTCGCTCAGTCGTGTCCGACTCTCCGCGACCCCATGAATCACAGCACGCCAGGCCTCCCTGTCCATCACCAACTCCCGGAGTACACTCAAACTCATGTCCACAGAGTCGGTGATGCCATCCAGCCATCTCATTCTCCGTCGTCCCCTTCTCCTCCCACCCCCAACCTTTCCCAGCATTAGAGTCTTTTCCAGTGAGTCAACTCGTCGCATGAGGTGGCCAAAGTATTGGAGTTTCAGCTTTAGCATCAGTCCCTCCAATGAACATCCAGGATTGATCTCCTTTAGAATGGACTGGTTGGATCTCCTTGCAGTATAAGGGACTCTCAAGAGTCTTCTCCAACACCACAGTTCAAAAGCTATTACCCAGCCATTAAAAAGAATGAAATAATCCTATTTGCAGCAATAGGACTGACCTAGAGATTATCGTACTAAGTGAAGTAAGTAGATAGAAAAAGACAAATATCATGTGATATCACTTACACGAAGAATCTTTAAAAAATGATACAAATGAACTTATTTACAAGACAGAAACAGACTCACAGACTTAGAGAATGAACTTGTGGTTACTGGAGGGAGGGGTGAGGGGGATGGATAGATTGGGAGTTTGGGACTGACATGTACACACTGCTATATTTAGAATAGATAACCAACAAGAACCTACTGTACAACACAGGGAACTCTGCTTAATATTCTGTAATAACCTAAACGGGAAAAGAATTTGAAAAAGAATACATACATGTACATGAATAACTGAATCACTTTGCTATATACCTGAAACTAACACAACATTGTTAATCAACCATGTTGCAATATAAAATAAAAGCTAAAAATAACAGAAATAACAATATTGGGGAAAGGTTTAAGAGAATAAGTTGGTTAAAAGAAGAGAAAAAAAAAAAAGAGTGCCTCTCTAATCAAGCAAAAATCCTGAGCTTCATTATAACTAGATTGCCTGGAGTAACGTGCTTAGGGCTGAAGCATCCAATAAGAGTGGCCAGAAGGCTAGAGGATTACTCCTTGAGGCCCTTGAATTGATAACAGTAGCTGAAGAGGGCAGTTATGCTGATGGATTTAGAGTGATGGTTCTGACCAATTACATATCACTGGGGGACTTGTTAGAAAGGCTAATGCTCTGGCTCTACCCCAGATAGGCTGAATCACAAATTCTGGGATGGAGCCTAGCAATTCGTGTTTTAACCAGTCCTCCAACTGACTCTCATGAAAGCTAAACTTTATAAGCCACTGGTTTAAAACCAGCAGATCCTACCTGGAAGCCTAAAGAGGATGAGTCCCATTTAATTCACTGGCCTCCACACATTAGAAAATGGTGAGGTGGACGTCTGCAAAGTTACCATCAAAATACTTTAGAAGGAGAATGCTCCAGAAGGGACAGTTCATTTCACTTCTAACTTCCTATGGTGAGGCTCTGAGGTAGAAAACACAGTAATCAGGGCTTCAGTCTAGCAAGAGGGCTTGAAGATGACTCCTGTATTTATTAGTTTCCAGGGTTTGAAGTTAAAGAAAAACCCAGCACTAACCTTCCCATTGCCTGTGGGCCCTAATCCACTCTCCATGGGAAAATTGGTCAAATCTATATGTACAGGTGTGAGAGAGGCAAAACTACTTGGCAGTTAAGACTTGCACTGAAGAGGACACTCTCTCGGAAGGTTTGTTAATCACTGCTGATCCCAAGAGTCGCCCGGAGCAAGGTTACACATACAGATTCTTGGGCTCCACACTGGATCTATGGAGTCAGGGTCTCCATAGAGAGGGGCCTGAGAATCTACACATTTAACACACATTGCCAGGGATTCTTATGGATTGATCATGGCTGGAAAATACTGTTCTAAAAGCTACATTCAGAGAACTGGGGAGAAAAATCGCATGAAAGAATTATGTAAGTACTTCTGACTGCAAGTAATAGCTTCTTCTTGTCTTTTCTCGGTGCCTTCCCTTACTACCACGACCTCTAACTGTTCTTCCTCTAGTCTTATTCTACCCTGCTTCCCAAAGGAGTCACTCAACAGACCACGTCACACCAGAGTAAACTTTTTAAAACACATTGAATGTCCAGAATCTCATCACAACCTATCACGATTGTGGTTTCCGTCCAGGGAGAAGGCTTATGAGATGGGGACATGCATGGATAGATGTCTGTTACTGTCAATATTCTATTTCTTGGAGGCAGTACTGGGCTCACGAATATTGGTCTTTGGTTTTGCAAAAGTAAAATCAACAAGTAAAAACAGGCATAACTGAACCAATTATAATAATGTCAATACAATCCTGTAACCTGAGGATATAACTAAAAATGTTTTTAAAAGAAAAGAAATAGACATGTTAACAGTATCTCTGCGTACTGAAAGTATATTTTAAAATCAGTTTTTGTATTTTATAATTGCTCCACAGTAAATTGTATAACTTAAAGAATTTTTTTTTTTAATGGGGTAAAAGAAATCCATCACAAGTCGTCACCATGGCCTACAGGGTCAAGTAAAAAATATTGGCATGAAAGGGGTTGGGCAGGGCATAAATAAATCAGGAGTGTGGAATGAATAGATATGCACTGCTATATAAAAAAATAGATGTGCAAGGACCTACAATATAGCACAGAGAGCTATATTTAATTAATATCTTATAACATCTTATAATGGAAAAGAATCTGAAAAATTGGCTGTACACCTAAAACTAAAACGGCATTGTAAACCAACTATGTGTGTGTGGTCAGTCACTCAGCTGTGTCCAGCTCTTTGTGACCCCATGGACTGTAGCCCACCACATTCCTCCATCCATGGGATTTCCTAGGCAAGAATACTGGATTGGGCTGCCATTTCCTTCTCCAAAATCAACTACATTTTAATTGAAAAAAACAGATTTGGGGGGAACTACCAGGTGGTCCAGTGGTTTAGACTCTGTGCTCCCAATGTAGGGATCAGGGTTCAATCCCTGGTCAGGGAACTAGATCCTACATGCCACATAGTAGAGATTCCACACACCACAACTAAGACCTGGTACAGCCCAAACAAATACATTTTTAAAAAATAAAAAGATATTTTTAATGTACACACAAAAAATGTATTGGCATTACATACATATTTTCATAATCCAGTCCCTGCCTTTCTTCCTTAGCCTTACTTCCTGCTGTTAGCCAACTGGAACCCCAACATGGAACTATTTGGAAGCCCCTGAATTTCCTTCAGCACTTGATGTTCCTTGCCTTTGTTCCCTCCATGCACCAGGGTCTTCCTTCACCCAGAGTATCACTCAAGCTAACAAGAGGTCATGCTGAAGTAAGAAAAGCTCACTAAATAAAGACGACAAAGGTTTACTTCTCACTCAGTGTCAGGAGGTAGCCAGTTTTTTCTCAAAAGACTCAGATGGTAAATATTTAACACTTTGTGAGCAATGTACAATCTCTGTTGCATTTTCTTCTTCTACGTTTTTTTGTATAACTCTTTTTTAAAATGTAAAAACCATTCTTATTCAAAGATCACCCAAAAACAGGTCACTGGCCATTTACTGACCTCTACTCTATATGACCATGGCCAGAGACATGCAGACAGCAAAGAACTACTCAATCTAGTCATTCAGAGACCAGGCTCATGGAGCAGTCACTTCTTGAGCACTTCTGGTCAGCATGCAAATCAAAAGAGAAGGTCTCATGCAAGTCCCATCAAATGCTCCAGGCCAGAAGTGGTACCTTAGAACTTCTGCTCACAAATAACTGGCCAAAATTGGTCTTTCAGCCCCACCTAACTCTATGGGAGCCACAAAGTGCAATCCTATCATGTGACCAACAGTAAAGAGAACTGGAATTGTTTGGTAAAAGTATGATTTCAGCTCAGAGACAAGTGCTCTGGAAAGCCTTTTCTGATTCCCTTCTATGCCAGTCATATTAGTTGCTCTTTCCTTTTAACCTTACAACACCTTGAAGCCTAAGCATGTGCTGCTGCTGCTGCTGAGTCACTTCAGTCGTGTCCGACTCTGTGTGACCCCATAGATGGAAGCCCACCAGGCTCCCCCGTCCCTGGGATTCTCCAGGCAAGAACACTGGAGTGGGTTGCCATTCTTTGCCTCCCCACCAGATCCTGAGCTTCACCCAAGAAGCATCTCTGTATACCCACTGCCTAGCACAGTACCTGCTACCCAGGGATGCTCAGTGTGTGTTGCTTCAACATTTGTTGCTTCAACAAATGAATGAATATGGTGGATTGTGGGAATGGGGTTGCCTGTGCATTTACCTGAAGGCTCTGAATTCAGCAGCATCAACCTCCCTGAGCCTCTCTAGCTCAACTACACCTGTCTCCACTCATGATAAATTCATCTCTGGTTAATCGGTTACTTTCTATGTTCATCAAATTCACTCTTCCTTACAACCTATCCTTCCAATAATCAGCACTTTGCAGAGAGCTAGCCCTGGAGGCCCCAGAGCACTCTGACTTTACGTGAGCTGGTTTTGTGTTCCGTTTGTAGGTCAGAAGGCAGGCACAGCGAGGTACTGAGATTTGCCCAGGTGACACAGCCAGTGAAAGTTATGCTTCCTTTGGATTCAACAGAAGAGCTGCAGGATTGCACATAGAGCCACAGCTAAGTTCCCCAACGGTTTGTTTATATCCTTTGGAGATATAGAAAGTATGTGTTTGTCAAAGGTAAATCTTATTATATCATATTAGTGTTCATCTCATATATATTTAGCTCTGAGTATTAATAAAATATTAAAAGCCGTTTAACTGTATTAATGTTGTGCCTTTTCATATTTCTTCCATGCATCCCCTCTACCACCTTTTCTATCCTGTCAGTGACATAGCTCACTATCACATGGTCTTTCAGAACCCTGAGATTATTGAAATTGCCACACGCCTCTTTCACCGTCATCCCTTAATGCCTTGCATGCATCTTTACTACTAAGGGCATAAAGCTGACTCCAGCTCAATTTCACAGGACACAAGGGTGGCTGCTGCAGTTTGTATCAAATGTATAACCAAGGGTGAGCAAAACAGAGTTCAAAATGAACTGTGTAAGTCTCTTCCAGTACTAGAGTTAAGCCCCGTCATGTTGACCAGTCACAATCTGGGTATCCTCTGGTCCCAGCAAAGTGAACTCTGACCTGGAATTTTCCTCTCCATCCCCTGGATACAGTAAGTTTCTAATAAACATCCCATCTAATGTTAGCCTTGACAAATGCCCTGGAGCACCAAGACAAGAAGAATGCAACTAGGCAGGACCCCTCTACTTCTCATATCATCAACAGAATAGTCAGAGATGGTCCTATTGAAATGGGCAGATTTGAGTCACTGGAGATCAAAACTTTTAAAAATATATATGAACTCAGGGCTTCGCTGGTGGTCCAGAGGTAAAGACTCCGTCTGCCAATGCAGAAGACACCAGTTGAATCCCTGGTCTGGGAAGATTCCACCTGGCCGGGGCACGGCGGGGCGGGACGGGCTGGGCGGCAGTGTGGGCGGAGGACAACCAAACCGGTGTGCCTGTGTGCCCTAGAGCCCGTGCTCCACAACAGAAGGTACCGCGACGAGAAGCCCACGACCACAACTAGACAAAAAATCACTGTGCAGCAAAGAAGACCCAGCACAGCCAAAAATAAATTTATATATATATATATATATGTATATATACCCTTTATTTAAGAAGGTGAAATAGCTCCGTGTGTCCTCCCGGTCTGTTTAGATAGGGACAAGCAGGGGAAATTGAGCAAGAAAACCAAAGTACACAAAAAAAGCCAGTATTGCCAGACACAAAACAGGATTCAATCCTTTACAGAAGTCTTGCCTTTGCTTCCTTTTTTCTTTCCGTAAGCCTTGTAATTGAATGTTGCAAACTATATCAAGAATAAACCTACGGGTTTCCCCTCCCCCAAACAAGAAAAGGTTAAGCTTTTAATTACAGGCCCTCCAACTATCATTTGTGCAATTAGCAACTAACTATAATCGTTGATGAGAGAATGGAGAGCTGTACTAGCGTGCAGCTCTCCTCCTCATCCCAGGCTGGGTTATTTTAGTCCCACTCTATTACTGAGGACAAACCACAAGCACGCTCCTTACACACACACGCTCCACTGAAAGACACATTGAGTTTTTTTCAGGCAAAAATGGCATCTCAGCGTTCAACTGAGACAGGCAGCCCCAACCCCACATCAGAGTACCCCAAACGTTTAGATCCACTTCTTTTCATCACTTTGAAATGGAGAGGAGACCCAAGGAAGAAGCTACCTACCAGCCTCCTAGTACCAGCCTCTCTGGGGCGCAGGAGAGGGTGGTATAGAGAGATGCTTGTTGCCCCTGGAAGCTGCAAGTCCCCCTCCCCGGGCTGTAAGCCTCGTTAGTGAGAAGGCGGTGGCAATAGCCTCAGTAGTTGCATCAGTGCTAACTGCTGCTGCTGCGTTTACTGTTGGCGGCTGCCGGGAAGGTACGGTAACGACTGTAGGGAGCGCACAGCTGCGGCGGCAGGTTCCTTGGATCAGGAAATTAGGGCAGGCACCGGGGATTGGAGGCGAGGGCGGTGCGCGAGCCAACCAGCGGCCTCCCCGGGCCCCCGTGAGCTCCCGGCGGACGCGCGGAGCCGCCGGGCCCCGGGAGCAGTCCGGGCGGCAGCGGCGGCCACGGCCACGGCCACTTACGCTCACAACCGCACGCAAACTCACACCCACCCCCGGCGCAGGCACCTGCCGGCCGCGAGCTTCGGAGAGGAGCGAGCCGAGCGGGAGGAGGCTGCAGCCGCCGCGCCGCCCCCCGCCCGCTGACCACTCCCCCTGCCGCCCGCTCCGCTCGCCTCACCCCGCGCTCCAGCCGCCGCCAGTGTGGGTGCTCCGCGGCCGGCTCCGCTCTCTCCTGTCTTCTCCGCTCTCGGCTCCCCACCCCCTCTCCCTTTCTCCCCTCCGCTCCCCCCACTCCCCTCCGCAGCGCCTGCATTATTTTCTGCCCGCGGGCTCGGCTCGCACCGCCGCTGCAGCCCGGGGAGGCGGGTGGGCTGGCTGGTGAGGGGGGGCGGAGATCGTGCAAGTTGTAGAGGAGGGGGTGCCCCCTTCTTCCCTGCTCCCTTTCCCCCGCTTCCGAACTCCTGCCCCTCCTCCCTCCCCGCCCCCACCTCCTTCCTCCTTTCCGAAGGGCTGGTAACTTGTTGTGCGGAGCGAGCGGCGGCGGCGGTGGCGGCGGCGGCGGCACCATCCAGGCGGGCACCATGGGCACGTCCGCGCGCTGGGCGCTCTGGCTGCTGCTCGCGCTGTGCTGGGCGCCCCGGGAGAGCGGCGCCACCGGAGCCGGTGAGTGAGGACGCGCCCCTCGGCGGGCTGCCGGGACCCAGCCGGGGCGCCAGGGGGCCCCAAGGCGCGGGTCTCCTTTCGCCCACCCCCCACCCCCCTCCTAGGAGGCGCCTCTCCACGCTCGTCGCCTTCTCTCCCTCCTCCCCACCCTGGTGGCGCCTCTGAGCTGTCAGCACCGCGGCTCTTTGGTGCCGGCCTGGGGGTGGGGGGGCGGACAGTGGGGTTTGGGGTGTCCCGACGCCTTTCCCGAACTAGTCTTCATTCCCTTCCGCTCCTCCTGCTCAAGCCTCTGCTCTGTCTCGGTTTTCACTCCGCTGGGCCGGGAATGGGTGATGTGGGCTTCTAAGCCGTTGAACAATGGTTGTATCTCCTCTGCCAGGCGGAGTGTTAGGAAGGAGGCAGAGGGCCGGGTGGGCCGAGGCGTGCGCTGCAGCCCCAGGCACGCTCCTGCGACTTCCAGGGAGGTTGGGAGTGGGCGGCGGATGAGCGAGGGCGCCTCTGGGGACGAGGGGCGCCGGGCGCCGACTCGCGCTGGAGTCCCCAGCGGCGGCGAGGGGGCGTCCGTTCAGTGGGCTGCGGCCGAGAGTCTCCGGCGAGCGGCGAGAAGTGCACAGCTTGCGCACCCGGACTGCAACTCCCCGGGCACCGGGCCGCCTCTGGAGTGAGGGTTAGAGGACGAGTGAGGCTTGAAATAGGACTCCCCTTTAGATGTTTTTCCCCTCTTCCCCTTTCCACTCTTCGGGCCGCGATCGTAAACCTATCGGGTCTCCAGGAGAGCTGAACGGGGGAGGGGAGTGGAACGGAGACAATCAGGTTAGTTTGCTGAGCCTCGTTCCCGGTGAGATTTCCTCGAGAGGAATCGAGTCCTAATCTGGCGACTGTAATTAGTCCTCATTCTAAACAATAGATCAGAGGGAGTACCGCAGGAGCTGGGAGAGCTGGTGTACCGCTGTGGTTTGCAGGGGGTGGGGGTACTGCTGTCGGGTCCCCAGGGTCTACCGCACTGGGCCTGGAGCCCTGTCCTCAACCATGCTCCCACTTGGAGCCGCGCAACTTTCCCAGGCAGGCGACAGACAGCAAGCCCTTCTGAGAGGATTCGGTGAAAATCCTGGCGGGTCCCCGAAGCCATCTCGACCTGACACCAAGGGGCTGGCTCGCCAGCTCTGGGGAGTTGGGACGGAAAACGGCCCGCGCCCTAAGTACCCACTCCAGAGTCCCCAGCTCCTGTCGCCCGGTGGCTTGGGAGGCCTGCCAGTCTGCAGTCACGAGTCTCCTAAAGTGAGAGTGAACTTTAAAGTGTGTGGTCAAGCAGCCCCTCAAGCAGTACTTGGGGTGGGGGTTGGAGGGGGGGAGGTTGAGTCTCCAAATGCCCCCCTGCCCTTAGGTTCTGACTGTCCCGAGCGTGAGAAGCTGGGACGGGCTTTTCTGCACTCTGCGATTGGCTGGCAGCCCGATCACGTTTAGATTGGTCACGTGACTCCACGGACTGGTAATTTAGCAGCTTGAGAAATGTTATCTTTAAGGGAACGTGAAAAATGGACAGGCTCCAGTGGACTGCCCTCTCAAACTCTTTCCCTTGCTTGGACTCCTTGAAAAAGGCGTGTGTGTAGTGAAGATGGCCTCTGATGTGTAACCAGACAGAGCTTGGAAAAGCCCTGCTTATGAAAGTTTTCAGATTCTAACATTAATCATTAATGGATGAGCAGTACTAACTTACTAAATGATTTCTCAGAGTAGTGCCATGACTTGCATTACACCTTTCATATCATTTCAAAAGATTAAGATACACCAGAATCTACTGATGGAGCTCCAGGAAGGTGGGAGAGATGATTCATTTTTGCTGTGTGTTCTGTTCATATTCTTTTAAGATATAATAACTTTTCACTAGAGTTTAACTTTATCCTAAAGAATGCTAGGAATTCACCTAAATTGTCAAAGTAAGTTAGTTGAAGCCATATATTCACCTTGTATCAGGTAGGTGAGCATCCCTTTTGCTCCCCTTGGTCACATGTGAAATACGTGACAAGCCATGAACAGTGAACAATAGAAGTCCATGCAAAACTTAAATTCCTCAAAGGAAAGGAGACACATCTTTTCTGAACTGGAGGAAATTTGCGGTTGGCTGAGGTAGATATTGACCTGAGCTAACCCAGATTGGCTCCTGTCTGAAGTTCAAAGCCCCAAGGCGTGTGGGCTGACTTTTTGACCCTGGTCTTCTACAATCTGCCCCAAACATGCTCATGATGCTGGTCTAAAATACTCTAGGACAGGGCAGGTGTGCTCAAAGACTTTGGCAAAAAAACTTAAGTTAGGCTAAATAATGGAGTATACCTGATATGGGGGAAAAACCAACCAACCAACCCACTCTGGGAGCTGTAGGACATTTTCCTCCAGCTTAGATAATCAAGATCAAGGTCTGGAGTACCATATATTCATTCAGGCCAGAGCCTAGGAGAACCAAGGTTTTGTGAGAGCTATTCAGATATGGCTAGCTACCAACAAAAGAGTAGACAGAACTTCTGTTGTGGGGAGTGGGTTGGTGAAATTGGCAGTACGTGAAGGGATAGGAAATGGCAACCCACTCCAGTGTTCTTGCCTGGAGAATCCCAGGGACGGGGGAGCCTGGTGGGCTATTGTCTTTGGGGTCGCACAGAGTCGGACACGACTGAAGCGACTTAGCAGCAGCAGCAGACCCAATGGCACCCCACTCCAGTACTCTTGCCTGGAAGATTCCATGGACGGAGGAGCCTGGTGGGCTGCAGTCCGTGGAGTCGCAAAGAGTCAGACATGACTGAGCGAGTTCACTTTCACTTTTCACTTTCATGCATTGAAGAAGGAAATGGCAACCCACTCCAGTGTTCTTGCCTGGAGAATCCCAGGGACGGGGGAGCCTGGTGGGCTATTGTCTTTGGGGTCGCACAGAGTCGGACATGACTGAAGCAACTTAGCAGCAGCAGAAAGGATAGGAGAACAGAGGGCTGGGGAAAAATAAACCTGACTTACCCAGATAGCACCAAGAGAAGACGTGACAGTGATCACAGTCCTCAATTGATCAGAGTAAGCATGTGAGCAGGGACTCTTTCAAGGAGTGTCACCAGTCAAGCTTTCCTTGGCAGTGACAGCCACCAGCGGTCTGGAACAGCATTGTCCCCCAGATCGCCCCACTGCCCACTTCACATGACATTTAGCTATGTACCTGCCTACCTGCCCTGAGTCATTTTGATTCTTTGTTCAAACTGTTTGAGTCCCTAGGTTCCTAAAGCATGTATATAAAAGGCCAGGTTCAGTAGAGCTGCCAAATATCAGGACATCAGTATAACCATACTGCATATTTTAATTATAGCCACCTGCATGTTCAAAAGAAGTGCTTCTGCCTTTTAAAAATCGGATAACCATAAACTCCATTTCACTTGAGTAATTTTGTTACAATTCTAGAAGAGGTGAAAAATAGTCACAAGCCCCTTCTGTTCCAGGAGGAGTGTCAAACTGATCAAGAGCAAGAACTCTTAGAGCAGAACATGGCCATAAGATTAAGGGAACACATAGCCCTCCAGCTGTATGGCTTCAGGTTTTGATCTTGACACCAGAAGACATGGAGCACAGCCTAGAAATAATGGAGATTAACTATTTAGACCACTTTCTAGTGCTTACAGAATGTGAATAAAGTCCTCCCTCTCAGTAGAGGGAATAAGGATCAAATTTAGGCAGTCACCTGTACAATTTCAAGTCATAATTAACTTTGGATACTGACCTTTCTTTGGAAAACCACCTTCACATACTAGTCTGTGCAAATTAAATCCCTTAAAGGACCATGATAAGGACCATAAGCTTATAATCAAACTTCCTGCCTTAGAAGCATTTCTCAGCATGGGCTAATACAGCTGCTGTCCAGGTGGTTAGACTCTGAATTGCTTAGTTTGTTCCTGTGTGTGCTTAGGTCACAGCACAGAGACTGCTTTTGTGACAAAGAGTCCAAGAATATGTTGGGCAGAGGTGATGGATGAGATGTACCTGATGAGCAGAAGTAAGTGGTCCAGAGCAGTTGTGTGGCCCATCTAAAGAGTTGTCTGGCTAGGAAATATGGAAATTGATAGCTTTTCATAGGACTTAAAGGCAGAAAACCCTTGGAAAAGGAAACTGTAACCCAACCCTGTATTCTTGTCTGGGAAATCCCATGGACAGAAGAGCCTGGCAGGCTACAGTCCATGGGGTTGCAAAGAGCCAGACATGATTTAGTCACTCAACAAACAACAAAAGGCAGAGAATGACTTAGTTCTGGGAAAATTCTGGCTTTGTAACTGAAAATTATCTCAGTTTCACTCTGTGCATTATTTCAGTCTAAATTGGTGTCTGTTTGCTAAGTTCTTCTGTTGGTTTGCAAGAGAAATTCTAAACATCATTAATACCACTTAATGATGGTATTGAGCCCCCAGTGGCTCAGACAGTAAAGTCTGCCTACAGTGTGGGAGACCTGGGTTCGATCCCTGTGTCGGGAAGATCCTCTGGAGAAGGAAATGGCAACCCACTCCGGTATTCTTGCCTGGAGAATCCCATGGACATGGGGTCGCAAAGAGTCAGACATGACCCAGTGACTTCACTTTCACTTTCAATGATGGTATTAGATACCGTTAGATACATTATGATGCTTATACAGACTAGATGCACTGCAGGGACTAATTGAAATGGCAGGTGATACCATAAAGTTAGCACCCTTTCCTCTTCAAGTGAAGTTTCCTGAAAAAGTTTGGGCCTGTTGGCTCTTTGTGGACTCTAAATTAATAAGAGAATGTCTGCTGGATGCTGTGAGGGTAAATACAGAGATGTGGCTAGAAATGGCTTACTCTTTGCTTAGAGAGCCTTTGCCCACTTTGTACTTTTAAAATGCTACATGGGTAGGTGGAGCAGGGAAAGGGTATTCATGGCCCTGTATTTAAAGAGATAACTTTGGAGACAGAACTGTAAGACAGGACCACTGGCTAGAGTGGTTGACCTTGCCACCCACTTGGGTCATCCGAGTTGGCGTTACTGCCTGGCTGCCTTTATATATTTCAATGTGGTGACTGTGGTAGGGAGTGGGGTGGGGTATCTGGTGGGGCCTGCAATTTGCCAAGCAAGGGAGATGATAAAAACCTTGGTGATAAACATTTGGAAATTAAATACTTCATGTTCTAATTCTTCCCCCAGATACCATGAGTAAATAAGCTTTCTGTTTGATAGACCGCCTCTCATCTTTAGTTTTCTTAAGACACCTTCCCAGGGTCTGAGTTATTAACTGATCTGTAGATTCACTAAGTAGGGGGTAGATTGAGGCCAGCCTTCTTTGTCCATATGCTCAAAACCATGTGACCTCCACTTACTGAGTGCCCACCATATGCCATATAGCACCAGACACAGGGGACACAATGACCAGGGAGCTGGACTCCTCTTTCATTAGTCTAGTGGGGAAGTCAAACCAGGAAATCCATGATCCAGACAGCCTGGATGGGAGCAAGCAGACCCAGTGGTTAAGACTTAATCACAAAAGAAGCAGGTAACAGCTGAGAATTGCTGGAGGTCCCACATGTCACGTGAGCCACAGCTTATGAAGTTTCTCAGAAACTACCAAAAACTTAAACTCTCATTCCATCCCTGCAGATGAGCCTACAAAGGTGATAGGACTCCAGTGACAATGTGTGCCTGCCAGCATTACCAAAGAATGCTAAAATCTGTCAGAGATAAAAATCCCTGAAATTTCTAACAGTGCACCGCTGCTAACTTTCCAACCGCTGTGTTGGAACCTCTCTGCTCACATGGAAATGAGGCTGGTGTACCTACACTGACACATTCATTCTGCTGACGCTGCATGATAAAGTGTCATGAAGATGAGGTAAAAGTATTCTTGAAGGCATAGGGAACTGTGGCCTTTGAAACCTAAGAGTCTTTCAGAGTATTCTAGCTAGTAAAAACAACTGCTCACGCTTGGTTTCAAGCTCAGAAAACCTGGAAAGAATGCTGGGGTGGGGGGTGGGGAGTCTGTAGTTCAGGCCAGTTTCATTAGTGAAATAATAAATCAGCAGATGTGTCAGGGAATACCCACTAGTGCCTGAAGCATCTTTCAATGTCAGACACCAGGTCCCAAGATACAAGACACCTTGCAGGCCCTGCCTTGAGGGATCTCCATCTGTAGAGATGGAAACAGGTAGGTGAGTACATCCCAGTATGTGAGAGCTATGTGACAGGCACAGGAGATGATGAGAAAGTAGCCAAACCACCCCCAAGTTGGTCAAGAAAGGACTTGACGATATCATTCAAGGATGACATTTGAGTGGGGTGGTAAGCAAGACGGAAAAGCTGGGGGAAATGGATAGGGAACCAGACTCAACTCTAGAGCCAGTGAGAAGCCTACTAGTGATCCCATCCCTGGCATTAGGGCCTTCCTCAGCTGCCTGATTCACCATTTTGATGTGAAGAGGGAACGTGGCAGCCTGGAGGCAGAGGAACAGGAGATCACTTTAGATTAGGTGCGAGCTTGGACACAACCAGGGCTTGATGGCAAAATGCCAGGGGAGAAGGATCTGGGCTCGTTATTGAACTACTGATCTAGAGTAAGCGGTGGGTCAATTAAAGATGGGGCACAGGGGGAGGGGAAGACGGATTTTTAGAAGAACCTCTTCACCACGCACGCCTTCATGGTATCTAGGTAGATTTTACCTACTAGCATAAAGGCTTTACGTCAGGGATGGCATCATAATGTCTGTTGTTAGATGGACTGTTGTCACCTGTGTCCACCTAGTGGTGTGCATAAGGGCTTATGGGGTGGGTACTCTAGAGTACAGCACTGAGAATGAAGTGGTCAAAGCAGTCACTGGCTCGTGGGTAGAATCTTTGCCTCCTGACCTTCCTGCAGTGGTTTCAAAGTTGGTCAGGAACCAGCAGCGTCAACATCCTCTGGGAACTCAACAGAAATGCAAACTCAGGCCCCACACTAGACCTCCTAAACCAGAATCTCTGGTGTGGGGGCACATGGTGTTTTACAAATCCTTTGTGGGCTTCTGATACCAATTTGACCTTGAGAAACACTGACTTTTCCCACCCACAAAATGAATAACTTCCCAAATGTATCAGGAGGGCCTTTGCTCATTCTCGACCAGAAATCCAAGCACTGTGTTTCTCTAGGAAAAGATCTGCAGGAGATACTGAGGCAGCATTTTAAAAAAAAATCAAAATAGGGAAGGAAGCAAGGGCTCTGTCTCAACTATAAGGCTGTGTTAGGATAGGGTCAGCCTGACAAGTGATACTACATCATTCTGGATTAATTCAAACTGACGCTACTACCCAGATCACAAGTCAGCAGAATATTCTGGAAGGAAGTGGTCCGGTCAGGTGCGCTCTTTGGTATGCATGCTCAGTCACATGGTGTCTGGAGCCAGACTACCCAGGTTCAAATTCTAGTTCTGCCCAAGGTGATCTTGGCAAGTACTGTCCTTCCCTCTTCCAAACAGCTTCCCTGATGTGTAAAAGGGGAATGGTAGTTTTGACAGTGTAGTATTGGAGAGCTAAATCAACTGAGTGAGGTCTTAGAGTAGTGTTTGGCTAACGGTAAAAAAAAGAAAAAAAGAAATTAAGTTATTTATCCATGATTCTAAGATCATTTCAGTCCACTGTAAATAGGGAAACTGACGATTGAACTGTAGGACTGAGTAAATCAGAAGCATTAACCTAATTACTTCACAGTGTTTAGTTGACCCCTCCTGATTCCCAGACTGACTTAAAGGCCAGAACACGGCTCAGACCCTCTTTCTCAGTTCCTCTTACTAACCCTCTTCCCTTGGAGGAAAACTTCTTTGCTGACTTGGAAAGCTACTTGTCCTAAAACAAGTTTTAGCCTAAGAATAGAAAGATTGGCATTCAAGTGGGAAGCGGTAGAAGTGAGCGCAACTAAAAATAAATGCCCTTGGCGGCCCCAGAAGTGCCAAAACAAATGGACTGAAGAAATCCCAGGAGATGATAACACCCGTGTGCTCAGCAATGGGACGCCTGTGAGAGACAGGAACTTGTGGCCTTGCTAGTCCCAGCAGTGCGGCAGCCGCAGCCCCTCTGTACAGAGTGAAGTTCATGTCTGAGCCTGACACAGAAACATCTCTTTGTTTGGGGCATTTCTTTTGGACCGCTCCTGCAAAGGTGCCACTCGGAGCCCTACAGAGAACTCTGGCCCATTTGGAAGGCTTGGCATTCACTGTAAGATCTATACAGTTTTTTTTTCCCCAAACCTTACATACTGTTCTTCCATATTAACCCTTGCAGGGACAATTAGACAACAACAGCAGGCTGCCTGTTAAATGCATGAAAACCCCTGAGTCTTGGAGCCAGTGAAATGCCAGCATATCTAGGTAACTATGTTACCTATTTAGGTAATAAGCAAGGCTCCCATTTGTCGAGTCTGGTGTCAACCATGTGACAATATGCAAGGAAATCTTCAGTGTTTCTGGGCATTCAGTCATTACAAACATAAACAGCCATGTGGATGACTAGGTCCAAGTGACTTCCAACCCCCTGGCCCAAAGAGGCAGGGGTATTCATCCTAAGTATTAGAGCTGGAAAGAGACCCAGATCTAGTCCGACTGTTTGATTTCTTAAAGCTATAGGACCCTTTCCAAATTCTTACACAAAATTCCAATGTTGAAAAGAAATACTGGTTGAAACAGAGACAGATCACCTAGGTTCCCTGCTATCATAGCCTTTCCCCTGACTTCAACCACCTCAGTGCCGCAAAAGCATTCCTGTGAACCCCATGACTTTGAGGAACCCACTAAAAATCCCATTTACTCTGACTTTTCACCTTTCTGAGCAAATAGACCCTGAAATAGAGAATGCCTAGCGCTTCTACTTGTAAGTTATTTTTTTGAGGCATCATTGGCTTTAGCTTAGCCTAAGCGTTAAAAGGACCTTGGGTGTCAATGATTTTGAGCTCAGCCTGTTCCCTTTATGAAAGTATAATACTGAACTGGAGACTTAACTGTCATGGCTGGAAATAGACTACAGGACCACAATCCTGTAATCCCCCAAAGCTTTGCAAACCAAAAGCTTCTTAACTCATTTGGTGCTTCCAATTCTCCTGGAGCTCTGCACGGCAGCATTCCTAGGTAAGCACTACAGGTGTAAAGGGAGAATCTTCTTGAAACCTGGACAGAAAACCCACTGTGCTGCAACCAGGTGGCTGAGCTGTCCCCCAACACTGCCCCCAACCTGCACTACGCAGGGAATTAAACAGAACTAGGAAGCCCTGTGGCTCAAACAGTAAAGAATCTGCCTGCAATGCAGGATACCTGGGTTCGATCTCTGGATCGGGAAGATCTCCTGGAGAGGGAAACGGCAACCCACTCCAGGATTCTTGCCTGGAAAATCCCATGGACAGAGGAGCCT
Source organism: Moschus berezovskii (assembly GCF_049115385.1). Classification (NCBI taxonomy): domain Eukaryota; kingdom Metazoa; phylum Chordata; class Mammalia; order Artiodactyla; family Moschidae; genus Moschus; species Moschus berezovskii. The sequence continues at coordinate 48,851,628 of NC_142466.1, read as the reverse complement.
GGCGGGCTACAGTCCATGGGGTCACGAAGCGTTGGACACTGAGCAACTAACACTAACACAGGGGACCCTGTCTGCCCGGGAGCAATCTCCCAAAACAAAGTGCTTAGGAAACAAGAAACTGAGGCATGGCCAGGGAACTTAGCATCTTTCTTCTCCTCTCTTTAAAGAAAGGACCCTTTATAAAGTCAGCTAGCTTTACCCAGCCCCACTCCAACCCTGCTCCTCTTTTAAACAAGCAGGGATGGCTGGTTAGTAGCAAACTCCACTCCAACCCCATTATTTACCGGTCTTGCTGGAGAGCCGTGTGTTCTATGGTAAAACATAGCTTTATGACCATTGGGCAGAAGCTTGGGTGAAGTGGAAACATCTGAGATAAGAAAAGGTAGAAATTAAACTCCTTTTTTGTCTAAAGATATTGGAATAAACACTAAGAAAACGCCTGTGTCTGTCCTGAGTCCACTCAGCAGCCACTCTTAAGGCGGCACTGCTGGGGTTTTAGCCCAGTATTTGTTACTGTTGATGACTTGTATGTTACAGTTACATTCAGGGAGCCTCCTTAAGGTGACAGTGGACTAAACACCAGCCTTAGGCTATTGTGTGCCCATCTTTCATCTCAGAGCAGCTTGAGTGTCTATAAAATCTAAGACTCATTTTTAAAGAGATCTGCCAGGTACCTAACCCCGAAGTGGAAAACCATTATCTATTGTCTACTTTAAAGTCCTGTCCAAGTCAGATTATATGGTTATCTTTTCCATGATTTTGCCTCTCATTTTGACCAACCAGTTTTTGGTAACGAAAACCTTTTTAAAAGGTATTCTAAGTGCAACCTGACTTTTCTGTCATATATGTATATTTCTGTTCTCTGACTATAAATTGTTCTCTTTTTTTTTTAACTTTTCAAATAAAGTATTCAAAGTAGATTCTGACCACTCCCACAACTTTCAGAGGTAGTACGGATAAAGCACTATAGCCAGTAGGCCCTGGTTCAGATACCCCCCAGCCATTTGGCTTCAGTCCCTGGTCGGGGAACATCCAAATGAATAAATAATAAAAAATGGTTAACATTGAAAAATTTAAAAAACCCAAAAAACTGGGGCTGGGCAGAATTCCCTGGTGGTGCAATGGTTAGGACTTAGTGCTTTTACTGTTGGGTTCTGGATTCAGTCCTTGGTTGGGAAATTAAGATCCTGCAAACCGTGTGGTGGGGCCAAAAATTTTAAATGTTTTAAAAATTGAAAAATGAAATATAGGTAGGAAGTGCCATTGAGTCACACCCCCTTTGAATCTGGGTCCTAGCTTAACTAGACTCTTGAGGGCAGAATGATACATATAGTTTTGAAACGAGCACATTTAGTACATAAGTAATCACACACCCATATAGTAAACTAGAACCAACTTTTAATCTTCCTGGGAACTAGCCACAAAGCCTAGAATGCTCCCAGACAGTAGGGAGTAGCTGATAGTAGGGAGGCCAACTAGAGCATTGTGTACATAATACAAGAGTCCCAGTCTGTGCTTGTCACTATAGCATCTGTTCTTATCCTGCGTGCCACAGCTGCAGATGCTGAAAGGTGCAAGAAGGCCTCCCTAAGGATTCTACATGAACTGTATGCCTCCACTGGCTGGTTTTCTCAAATAATAGGAATATATCAGCATTTAGCAACCAAATCTTTGCCTTTTATCTCAAAGAAATTGCATCCTCCAGGGGGCAAACCTGCTAATGATAGGAAACACCTGAATGTTAGCTGCCCTATGCCCGGCAAAAAACTAAGTGCCCTACTTCCAAGTGTTCATTCTTGCCATTATGTGGATTATATTCATCCATTGAGCACAGGAAAACTGAGGCTCAGAGAAATAGAATCCAGGTGTGTGGCTTTACCCTGTTTTGCTGTTCTCGCATCACTAAGTTAAAAATGATTTCCCTTTATTTAGGTGTGCAGAAAAGGGAACCCTCCTACACTGTTGGTGGGAATGTAAGTTGGTACAGCCACTATGGAAAACACTATGGAGGTACCTTGAAAAACTAAAAATAGAACTACCATATGATCCTGCAATCCCACTCCTGGGCATATATATGGAGAAAGTCATAATTCAAAAAACTACATGCACACCTGTGTTCATTGCAGTGCTGTTTACAATAGCCAAGACATGGAAGCAGTCTAAATGTCTATGGACAGAGGAGTGGATAAAGAAGATGTGATATGTGATAAGTTCATTTTAAAAACCCAAACGAACTTTTTGGCCAACCCAATATAATGGAATATTACTCAGTTATTAAAATGAAATTAAATAATGCCACTTGCAGCAACACAGATAGAACTTAAGATTATCATACTAAGTGAAATAAGTCAGACAAAACAAGTATCATATGATATCATTTATATGTGGAATCTAAAAAGCTGATACAAATGAACTTGTTTACAGAATTGACTCACAGATGTTAAAAACAAACTTATGGTTACCACAGGGGAACTGGGGGAGGGATAAATTAGGAATATGGGATTAATATGTATACACTACTATATATAAAGTAGATAATCAACATGGATCTAACGTATAGCATAGGGAACTCTACTCAGTATTCTAGTAAGTATTCCCTATGTGGGAAAAGAATCTGAAGAAGACTGGATATATGTATAACTGAATCACTTTGCTGTACACCTGAAACTAACACATTGTAAATCAACTCTAATATAAAAATTAGATTTAAAAAAATGATCTCCCTTCACCTCTTAACTATATCTTCTTCATGCTTTTTATCTTATCTTGGAGTCATTTTGTAAACATATCTTTTTCCAATTAGATTCTAAGGAGCCATGTATTAACCTCACCTCTATCCTTGCCACCTCTTCTAAATCTCCTTTACTTTGTTCATAATAGAAACATCATTGATGAGTAACAGTATAGAATGTGGGCAAGAAATGCCATTAAAGGATTAGGATTTGGCTGCATGATTATGGTGACACAAAATGACTTAAACAAATGAGAGAAATGAGTCCACAGGTGAACCCCTGCCCCACCACCTGCAGTTTGTAGTCGATCTACATTCCTTATATCTTGGTCTGGCTTCATTGACCCAAGATCACTATTCCAGCCTCCAGGCCTAGTTTTCAGGAACCAGAAAGGAACAAAATTGAGGAAACTGGATCCCCTGTCCCTTTGAGGATATTTCCCAGAAATTGTATATACCATTTCTGCTTACATCCATCAACCAGAACATCCCATGGCTATGCCTCCTGCAAGAGAGACTGGGAGATCTAGTTTTATGTAGATAGTGTGTGCTCAGCTAAGAACTCATTACTGTCAGCCACTGCCCCAAGGCCCTTGGAGCTCCAGCCCCTACAATTGTTACAGCCTCTGAGGCTACACCTGTCTCTCTGAGAGGACGCCTATCCGTGGGTTTCAGGTAACTAGCATCTCTAACTTACCATCCAGGTGTCCCAGCTTAGCTAAGTGTTCCCTTCTGCTTTTAGGAAGAAAAGCCAAATGTGAAGCCTCCCAGTTCCAGTGCACAAATGGCCGATGTATCACACTGCTGTGGAAATGTGATGGGGATGAAGACTGCGCTGATGGCAGTGATGAGAAGAACTGTGGTGAGTAAAGAATAGACAGTCTCACCTATCTCCTCACTAGGACTTGGGCATTTTACTGAAAGAGGATGACGTTATGTTCGCTTCTATAAATGTGTCAAGATTCTGAATCCACTCCTAAGAATTGCTTTGAACCAGAGTCCAAAGATTCTATACTTTCTGGTCTAGTTCAGTTCAGTCCAGTTCAGTCGCTCAGTCGTGTCCGACTCTTAGCGACCCCATGAACCGCAGCACGCCAGGCCTCCCTGTCCATCACCAACTCCCGGAGTTCACTCAAACTCATGTCCATCGAGTCGGTGATGCCATCCAGCCAACTCATTCTCTGTTGTCCCCGTCTCCTCCTACCCCCAATCCCTCCTAGCATCAGACTCTTTTCCAGTGAGTCAACTCGTCTCATGAGGTGGCCAAAGTATTGGACTTTCAGCTTTAGCATAAGTCCTTCCAATGAACACCTAGGATTGATCTCCTTGCAGTCCAAGGGACTCTCAAGAGTCTTCTCCAGCACCACAGTTCAAAAGCATCAATTCTTGTTGATCAGCTTTCTTCACAGTCCAACTCTCACATCCATACATGACCACGGGAAAAACCATAGCCTTGACTAGATGGACCTTGGTGGGCAAAGTAATGTCTCTGCTTTTTAATATGGTATCTAGGTTGGTCATAACTTTCCTTCCAAGGAGTAAGCGTCTTTTAATTTCATGGCTGCAATCAGCATCCGCAGTGATTTTGGAGCCCAAAAAAATAAAGTCTGACACTGTTTCCACTGTTTCCCCATCTATTTCCCATGAAGTGATGGGACCAGATGCCATGATCTTTGTTTTCTGAATGTGGAGCTTCAAGCCAACCTTTTCACTCTCCTCTTTCACTTTCATCAAGAGGCCTTTGAGTTCCTCTTCCTTTCTGCCATAAGGATGGTGTCATCTGCATATCTGAGGTTATTGATATTTCTCCCGGCAATCTTGATTCCAGCTTGTGCTGGGCTAGGAGAAATACAAATGAGTGTGTGAGGTTATTGACCTGAGTATGGAATCGTGAAGATAAAGTGGAGTTCCTTTCAAATGAAAGGACCTGGTTGATCTTAAGACAAACTTTTGGTGTAGGAAGCTAGGGAAAGGGAGGGGAGGGCCAGGAATAGAGACAGAAGATTGCTTCGAAAAGACTTTTTTTTAATTCTCAAATGGTTTTGACCCCCAAAAAGCAAGCCATGGACAGTAAGAAATCCCTTGCAGTTTCAGAAATTAATTCCTGTCATAGTTAGTCAACTTCAACTAGCATATTTAGTTGCTAAGTGTAGTCAACTAGCCTATTTAGTCAATTTCAATTTGGATTCTACAAGCCATGTTCTATGAGTCCCAACTCATAAGCCAACCCAGATCAAAGATCAGATAAGGATTCTTTTACAATTCCTTTTCTCCGGAGATGCTAATTTTAAAGCACTAGACAGGATGGAAGACATTCTTTTCCCCAAGAAAATAGGGATATACCATTATACCGATCGATCAGCATCTATTAAAAGATTATTGTGAGAAATGACTGCTTTTGCAATTGGTGTGACCTCTCGTTAAGCCAGGAAAGCTGTGAACTACATGTCATGATAGCATTTAGGGACCTTGAATACAAGCTGAAGTTTGCTTTATGATCCCTTTGTTCTGTGTTATTAAATTGCTGAGACAGGTTGTTCATGAATGCTGTTGATAACGTTGCCTTTTACCTTTTAAAAGACATTACATGAAGATATCTGCTGTACAAATTAAAACTACAGAAGAAAAATAGAAGCTAAGTGTGGTTTTCATCAACTGCTGTCTTGTTAGGCCCTTGCCTGCTTCTTCATGCATCATTACTAAAATTCTGTAGTATACACATCCTGGCAGGCTGTCCTGTGCTTGAGCTCTCAGAGCAATATCATGGATGCCTGCATGCCAGTATGTAAATTAGTAGCTCATTTGGAAGCAGAGTAAGTCCATTCTGCAATCTCAGGAAAGAAGCTTATCTCCAGTCTCAGGACCAAAAATAGTTCTATGTGACATGTTTACATCTTTGCATTCCAACACTAAGATCTTAATCTACTCTACAAAATATTGAGCTCCATGCTCTTTCTGTGTTACCTGGATAATATAATTCTTTCACTAGTTTTCTCACTAAAGGACCTCACTCTTGTCAACCATGCTCTTGCTGTAAGTAGCAATTCTTCTTCTGTGCTAAGCTATGTATTTGGCAAAACCCTTTTATGTTCTTAGAGAGTAATTATTATCTCCATGTTTGAAAGTTTTGAAGTCTTACTTTACCATCTGACTACCTCAGTAGAAACTAACCTGAGTCATTGTAGGGGTCATCACTGGCTTTTCCTAAAATAGTCTCCACATCAATCAATTCTAGCTACATCACAGGAAGATTTAGAAGAGATAAGGAGGTAGATGTACATACAATCTAGATCACACAAAATGGGAGAAAGGAAATATATTCTTGGCCATAATTTGTCTCTGCTTTCCAGGTATGAAAGTAGAGAAGGAAAGTGGTAGCTTTGCTCTGGAAGCTGTGAATGCTTATTTGGAGATGTTCTGCCATGAAAGGCTACACAATTACTTAACACTTCTAAAGCTACTTCCTGTTTTTCCTGTCAACCTCTTGATGTTGAACTTGGTTACAACTTCAGCAGGGTTTATTCTTTCAAGCATGTCAACTAGCATATTTAGTCAACTTCAACTTGGATTCCACAAGCCATGTTCTATGAGTCCCAGTAACTCATTCTTCTAAGCTGTCAGGCTGACCTGATAAATCAGTAACTCGGATACCCTCAGTATGGAACTAGCAGTTCTCTTTCCCCGTGACACATCTAAGTTTCTATCCATCTCTCAAAGGCCAATAGCCATCTTTACACTCCCAGTCTGTGTTCAGAATGGAGAGAAAGAAACCCTAGCAATCTACTGACCCTATGTGTGTCTTGTTCACTTTGTAATACAACCAATCTTTTCTATCCCTGTAACATCTTATACTTTGTAAATTCATGAGGTCTCTTTATAACCATTCCCTCCCTACTCTCTCTTTCACAACTTCTGAAGAGTATCGCAGGGTGAATTATAATAACCGAGACCCTCTGGTATCTTCCTACAGGCTCAGGAGAAGATGGGCCATGGATATCACTTAAACCATGAACACGGGTTTGAGCATTTCAGTGATTTTAGAAGCAGGTGTGAATCTGAAAAGTAATATGGCCTTTCTTGTTCCCTTGGCTACACAATTTTAGGATATAAATAATCCTTTTCAGATCATCATCATTGATCATCCCATCTTGAGTTCTAGAAGTTGACTATAATCCCATCTCTCCATTCACAATGCTCATTGCCCAATTGTGTCCAGCTCTTTGCGACCCTGTGGACTGTAGCCTGCCAAGCTCCTCTGTGTGTGGGATTTTCCAGGCAGGAATACTGAAGTGGGTTGCCATTCGCTTCTCCAGGGGCTCTTCCTGACCCAGGGATTAAACCTGCATTTCCTGTGTCTCCTGCATTGGCAGGTGGATTCTTTACCACTGCACCACCTAGGAAGTCACCCCATTAACAATATCTGAGGCTAACCCAGAGCAGCCCTCTGAATTGAGAGTTGTACCTAGCTTAAACCTCTGACTTGAAGTGGCATCTTTCATATTTTCAATAAATTGTTGACTTTTAGCTGATTTTCCATTCAGAATATTTGTTAAAGAATGACTTAAACTGGAAATTCAAGCAGAAAATATAGGCACAGGGGCAAGGAAGAATATAACCTAAGAAGGATGCTCTTGGAATGCCATATGTGGTTCCTTGTCAAGACTCATCTTTCTCCCTGGGTAGGGAGCTCCTCATGGGTAGGAGGACCAAGCTGCCTGCTTTGCTTAGCACAATCCTGGAATGACATTTATCTTCCTGGTAAAAATAAGAGTACCCTCTTTCTACTGAGACTATGTCAATTTGGACAAATTACATAGTCACCCTAATTAAGGAGAAAAGTGTGTCCTAGTAAGAATTAGTAGCAGAACTGATACCTTGTCTCAGGCTGTTTAACTCTAGTAATCAGTTATGAGGACTGGCAGTTTCCATGGTAAGTTCAGTGACTTTTAGCTGGTTAATGTGATTGATGTGAGCCCACCCTTCAGTTGCTAAATACAACTTCTCTTACACTCAGATTTGAGCTTCCTATATTTCTTATCCAGTGGGTTCCTCTGCCCCAATAGATGTAGGGGTGACAGTATTTGGTACTGGAGCTTGGCCCTCTGTCTCTATGCTAACCCATGTGTTGTTACAAGGTGCCCCTATAACAGTTATACTGTGAGCCAGTCATAAGATGAAATGTTTGACTGTTAAACTTATGAAGCACTTAAATGACTTGGAAGAAATGCATGAAAAGTATGAACTTATTACTCAATCTCAGTGTTATAAAATGAGCAAGAAGTTCATTGGAAGGGATCCCTTGATCTCAGTGTCCTCCAAGTCTCTCAAATGATCACCTTCTTCCTTTAGGGGAAAATGAGGGAAAAAGACATTTTTCTAAGGTCCTGCTGGATATCAGCAGTTGACTGCTAATTGACTTAGCTTTATTTTTAGAGTAAAGCATCTCAAATGCAGTTGTACCCCTAATGGGAATGTAGGGCTCTTGGGTGAGTGACTTCAACTTTAACCCTGCATATCCACTTCTGTAGTGAAGAAGACATGTGCCGAGTCTGACTTTGTGTGCAACAATGGCCAGTGTGTTCCTAATCGATGGCAGTGTGACGGGGATCCTGACTGTGAAGATGGTTCTGATGAAAGCCCAGAACAGTGCCGTGAGTGTGCCTTGCTTTGGACTTGAACTTTCCCAAGCTGTTCCATGTCTCATAGCTCTAAGTATTGTATACTCTAAAACTTGCTTAGTTTTCCTTGCCCTTCTTTAAAGTTAGGCCAATTGACTCCAAGGTCAGTCAGATCATTATCAGTCAATCTTGAATAACATTAAAGAATGTTCTCCCTAATCTTAAAAAGACTGACATTCTCTTGGGTAGCTTCACTATTGAACATTTAAGACTGAAGCCAGAAGATTTAAGAACTCCTTGACTAGGTGCATAGATTTCAAATGTTCAATGATAATGACGCTGAGCAGATGGTACTCTGGTCCTGGAAGCTAAGTCAAGATGTGAGGGTCCCCTGTGCACCAAGTATAAGCTTTCAGATGCAGAGATTCTCATGTTATGAGAAAAAAAATCTACTGCTGAAGGGGTAAGGTGACTAGAAACAGGATGATATGAGTGATTTTAAGAAACAGGTCAGCTAAAGTTATTTAAGTAGGGAGCTTACAGCTTGTTCTTATATAAGAGAAACTTCATAGGTATGCAAATACACATGTGTCCTTAGGCTTGACATTCAGGAGAAAGTCTATGAGATCATAGAGGAAGATGATGTGGGATAGATAAATTAGAATCATTTGCATATCCTGGTGTAGAAAGTTTTCATGTTCCTTCTAAGGCAGTAGAGGCCTGTTAAAGCAGTAAAAGTGGAAGTCTAATATGAACAAAGTTTAGGTCTGGAATATAAGATTACAAAGGAAGATTAAGCGAAAAGGAAGAGACGTGTGTTAGTTGCAGTTCTCCAGGCAAGAAGTAAGGTGAGTAATAAGAGCACTGGCCAAAGGAGGTAAGTTAGCATAGGTGGAGATGGGTTCCATAAAGATCGCGCTCCAAGTTTTAGTGGGGGATGACCCTGTAAAGTCAAAAATTAGAGGGTGCCCCTACTTCACAAGATGTCAATCTGAAGGAGGCCTGTGAAGAAATTCAGGCAAAAGAAGACTTCACAGGTATTAGACCATCTGTCTTTTAATGAAGTTGTCATTAGTTGCCAATATCTGGGTGTGTCACTTGATACCCAGCAAATACATAATGGTCAAGGTGCAGGCCAGCCAAGGAACCCAACCATGCCAAACAAAAGCCAGGAGTGCACACATCACAGAACCTTGACAGAATAGCACGGTCAAGGCCCTCGGGTGGACTGCCAGGTAGTCTCGGCTGGCCTGGCTCCCCAGCCATGGAGCCGACGGAAGATCTGCCCAGGCTCCAGCTAGTCAGTTGAATTTCAGCTGTGTGCCTGGCCACTGAGTTACAGATCTCACCACTTCCAGGCAGCACAGGAGCAGCAGCTTTGTGCTGATGAGTTCGGAGGCTCTTTTGAGACTGTATGTCATCAACAGATATGAGAACATGCCGCATAAATGAAATCAGCTGTGGTGCCCGCTCCACTCAGTGTATCCCAGTGTCCTGGCGGTGTGATGGTGAAAATGATTGTGACAGTGGAGAAGATGAAGAAAACTGTGGTAAGAAGATCAGTGTTGAGTGGCTTAACCCAAAGACCCTCTTGCTCCAAGAAGGGTGGGCGTGAAGGTGCAGTTGACTTGACTTGCTTTCTAGTGACTTCACTACCTGCTCAACTCCTTGTCTTTCCTAACTGCCCTCAAACTCAGAGAAGTGTGCATGGTAACTGACCATTGTTTGCTTGGCTGGTTCTTCTAGGCAAATAGAAATAAGAAGGTAAGTCCTCCAAGGCACTTCCATGTAGAGATGGCTCAGTGAAGCAGCAATTATGTGAACTCTTGTCTCGATTAGGACAGCTGCTCGTGGGCCTTCCTCACTTGGGCTCCATCAAACGAGGAGACTTAAGCCAGCAAACACATCCCCAGGTCGAAACTGGATCTGCCTAGTGGCATAAATTACTTGAGTCTCACACAAGCATTCCTCAGCCCCCAAACTAGATTCTCTTTTAACCTTTCCAAAAGCTAAACTGGAACAGAAGGACAAATTAACGTCTTGCTGGTGATACCCAAAGAAAACTCTAGCCAACTGGTGGTACCTTTGTCTCCTATCACAGTTCCTACCTGTAAAAACTAACTCTGTTTCCTAGCCTTTCATGTTTCTGCTCTTGGAAAACGTGTAATAAAATGCTCCATGTTAAAGGTGAGGCCCTGGGAAAATCTTTAGGTTGAACAGACATTGTTTTGAATGTTCTTTCAAGCGTCCACCTTTTTATAGGGCCTTTAAAACCACAGCTGCCGAGCCTGACAGGCATAGGCTCCTGATGCAGTAAGTGTACAATGTGTTGAGGGCACTTCACTTGTGGTTGAAACACCAGTCTTGTGTGTAGAAGTCACATCCCAAGGTCATTACCATTGCACCTAGTCCAATGAGTTTTGGCACTGAATCCTAGAACTGAGCTTTATGTACTGGTAAGCCATGGAGCTGCCAAGTGTTTCCCTCTTCAATCTAGACTTTGCTTCCCAAGAGAGTCGTGGTCTCCACCCCAATTACCACCAAATTTTGACCTTTATTAATTTGGCAGGAATCTGAGTCAAAATATGAACTGACTAGCTTATCATTATTAGCACACCTGGCTGCTAGATTGCAGTTCTAGCCCCAAAAGTGACTTTCTAAAACTTGAAAATATTTAAGACCTGTTACTCCTGATCCTGATTGGAAGGACCAAAAGAGAAGGAACCGTGTATGGTGGTATAATACACGGAGGCTTCTTTTTGGTGATGGTGTCACAATGCTTATTAGGAGTGGATGTTTGCTCATGTACCTGATGCCTGGTCATCTCAGCTCAGGATGTGGCCTGGCCTGATGAGCAGGGTAACCATTTAAAGAGAACTCATGTCCACCTTTCCCAGTGAGGTATCTTGTCACAGTTTAAGTTATTAATTGCTGTTCCTTTAAGATGCTTCTTATCCCAAATGAATTTCTAGTCTTCATCTATTTTCTTATTCCTTCATTTCTGTTCCTTTTCAAATGTCCTTGCCTGTTTTACATGTTAAGGCTGTTTCCCAGTGTTCTGGGAAATATTGATATAATCCAACTTTCACTTTTAAGTTAGGTGAAAAAGCTGGGGTTCATGATCCATGACCTGCATGTTAGATTTGGGGACAAGAGGTTGAAAGGACAAGTCCTGATGAGTTTTCAAAGGGACATCTTCTCTCTCAATAGGCAACATAACGTGTAGCTCTGATGAGTTCACCTGCTCCAGTGGCCGCTGCATCTCCAGGAATTTCATATGCAATGGCCAGGATGACTGCAGTGATGGCAGCGATGAGCTGGACTGCGCCCCACCAACCTGCGGGCCCCACGAGTTCCAGTGCAGCACCTCCTCCTGCATCCCCATCAGCTGGGTGTGCGATGACGACGCAGACTGCTCAGACCAGTCGGATGAGTCCCTGGAGCAGTGTGGCCGCCAGCCAGTGGTCCACACCAGGTGCCCGGCCAGCGAGATCCAGTGTGGCTCTGGCGAGTGCATCCATAAGAAGTGGCGATGCGACGGGGATCCCGACTGCAAGGACGGCAGCGATGAGGTCAACTGTCGTAAGTCACTTTCCTGTCAGTGTGGCATGCTCAGCTCTCACCCAGGTATCCACCAGGGACACTTCGGCTGACTTCACCCCATGCCATTCTCTCCCCCTGTAGCTTCTCGAACCTGCCGACCCGACCAGTTTGAGTGTGAGGATGGCAGCTGCATCCATGGCAGCAGGCAATGTAATGGCATCCGAGACTGCGTGGACGGTTCTGATGAAGTCAACTGCAAGAACGGTAGGTGTCCCCTGGTTGTGGGTTGTTAGTCCAATGATTGCTCTGATCAGACCCACTGATGAAATCTCTCTTCCGTGTCTCGGTTTGTAGTCAATCAGTGCTTGGGTCCCGGGAAATTCAAGTGCAGAAGTGGGGAATGCATTGATATCAGTAAAGTGTGCAACCAGAAGCAGGACTGCAGGGACTGGAGTGACGAGCCCCTGAAAGAATGCCGTAAGTAAAGGGGTTGCGTGAGGACAGAGTTGGACAGGTTCAGTAGACCCAGCAGAGCTAATGTGGTTTGGAGCCTGCCTAATGCCTGGGTAAACTACTTTAATGAATTAGGTTCAGTTGCTGGGCTTAAAAGTGAAACGTTATGACTTAAAAGTGCTGACAAAGTAGTTCATAGTTTCGCCCACTTAATGATAACCAATCAGCAATAGAGATCCTTGACTAAATACTGTTTAAGCAACTGTTAACTTGCCAAGAGATTGGGTTTACTATTCCCCCAATACAGGCTGAGATGTATATCTGCAAGGCACATTATTAGATCTTGAAAAATCATGGGTTTGACTAGACTATCTAGACAAGTTATCACAAATAGCCTGGATTTTAAATGTTAGTAGATCAAATATCAATTTGAGTATTGAGTAACTCTACTACCTTTTTATTTCAGATGTAAATGAATGCTTGGTTAATAATGGCGGATGCTCCCATATCTGCAAAGACCTAGTTATAGGCTATGAATGTGACTGTGCAGCTGGGTTTGAACTCATAGATAGGAAAACCTGTGGAGGTGAGTGGAAGAACAGAGCCTGAGAACAGGGGGTGCGGGGGTTGATGGGAAAGGTCAGAAGATCTCTGTAGGTCATCTAGGAATAGCAAGACTAATTCTAATTTCCCTCCTAGATATTGACGAATGCCAAAATCCGGGAATCTGCAGTCAAATTTGTATCAACTTAAAAGGCGGTTACAAGTGTGAATGTAGTCGTGGCTATCAAATGGATCTTGCCACAGGCGTGTGCAAGGCAGTAGGTAAATGGACTTGGGCTGGTGTTGCTCTAGTACCTTTATGAGCAAGTGCTCATGAAAGGCACAGCCAGTGCTGCAACAGCCAAATGAAATATGAAAACAAAATAGTACTTGAGAGCAATGCTAGTAAATTCACAGTTGCATGTTAGATAGCAAATCATTGCCCCAGATGCCTGCCTTGGTCAATTCCTTTTACATATATATCATGAATACCTGCGTATTCTCTGCTTCCAAAACTCGAGTGCAATTCAAATAAGTAACTTATTCATCAGCTGCCCTCTTTTGTTGAATGCTGTGTGTGACCTGAGGACTGCCTTCTTAAACAGTAGGAAGTGCTCGCAGACCCAGGGGCATGGACTTCAGCAAGAGTACTCCTAAAGTGTTCAGCAGTGCCCTCACTTTTTAAGTGCTCCTCTATTGGGAGGAAGTAACTTGGAAGGACCTTGTCTTCTTTCAGGAAAACTAAATTAACCTGACTCCTGTCTTGCAGGCAAAGAGCCAAGTCTGATCTTCACCAATAGACGAGACATCAGGAAAATTGGCTTGGAGAGGAAAGAATATATCCAATTAGTTGAACAACTGAGAAACACTGTGGCTCTCGATGCTGACATCGCTGCTCAAAAACTATTCTGGGCTGATCTAAGCCAAAAGGCCATCTTCAGGTAACTTACAGTTCTATTCTTGGTGTCTTGGTCTAAGTCATTGTCACTGGCCTTTTGAAGGTTTGGAGGAATTTCCCTCATCTCTAGTTCCAGTCCAGCATTAAATGTCAGGAACATTAAATGTAAGGGGCTTCCCAGGTGGTGCTAGTGGTAAAGAACCCACCTGCCAATGCAGGAGACTTGAGATGCGGGTTCAGTTCCTAAGTTGGGAAGATCCCCTGGAGGAGGGCATGGCAACCCACGTATTCTTGCCTGGAGAATCCCATGGACAGAGGAACCTGGCAGGCTACAGTCCATAGGGTCACAAAGAGTCAGACACAACTGGAGCAACTTAGCACACACACACATTGAATCTAAACACTGATTCTTTAATTATTAAATTACTATCAGTTCCTCATTTGAAATTAACAATCACCTGTAAAATAAAAGATGGCTGTAATTATAAGATTATAACAGGTAACATCTTAATTTCTCTGATGTTCTCCCTTTTTTATTCCAGTTAGTTGAGTTAGTTCATAGTTGCTACAACTAGAATGGTAGTGGTAGCTTTTTCTTATTGGGAACTGTAGAAACTCAGATGATAGTTACTGAAGCAAATAGCTTCACTTAAGAGTATAGTGTTCTTGCAAGTAGAATGCAGACCAACAACAAAATCGCCTACAGTGTTAGTAATTTGGAATTGGTAAGCAGCGTGGTTACATAATTTGAGTGTTGAACTATGGGGTTACTAGAGTTCATCCTGAACAAAGTAGTTGGCCGATTTGTGAGCAGAAAGCCCATTCTCCAGGCTCCGATGGTGTCAAACTCTTAAATTTCTTGTGACCTATTCTGTTTCAGTGCCTCAATTGATGACAAAGTTGGTAGACATGTTAAAATGATCGACAATGTCTATAATCCTGCAGCCATTGCTGTTGATTGGGTGTACAAGACCATCTACTGGACTGACGCGGCTTCTAAGACTATTTCAGTAGCTACCCTAGATGGAACCAAGAGGAAGTTCCTGTTTAATTCTGACTTGCGAGAGCCTGCCTCCATAGCTGTGGACCCATTGTCTGGGTTTGTATTCTGTGTTTTTCATCATATAGACTTTCAGATGCTATCTGTGTAGGTCAGGAGCTTTCCTTGTGCCTAAAATAGTACTGAAATCCCAAGATTTAACAGCCCCCTACAACAAAGAATTATCTAGTACAAGATGTCAGTGGTGCCATCATTGAGCAAGTCGGGAATGGACTTATCTATATGACAGGCCCTCCCTGAGCAGATGACTGCTAGTTCACATGAATGAAACAACAATTCTGATTTGAGATACATCGAAAGCTGTATCTAAACTCTTATGCCCACCCAGCTTCTGTGCATTTTTTACACTGAAGAATAGTTAATTTCAGGGACTTCCCTTGCAGCTCAGTCAGTAAAGAGTCTGCCTGCAGTGCAGGAGACCTGGGTTCGATCCCTTGGTTGGGAAGATCCCTGGAGAAGGAAATGGCAACCCACTCCAGTGTGTGTGTGTGTGTGTGTGTGTGTGTGTGTATTTCAGGTCAGAGAGTAAACCTGTCCCTTTGTGTGTGTGTGTATTTCAGGTCAGAGAGTAAACCTGTCCGTGTGTGTGTGTGTGTGTGTGTGTGTGTGTGTGTGTGTAGGGCTTCCCTCGTGTGTGTGTGTGTAGGAATTCCCTCGTGTGTGTATGTATGGCTTCCCGTGTGTGTGTGTGTGTGTGTAGGGCTTCCCTCGTGTGTGTGTGTGTGTATGTGTGTGTATTTCAGGTCAGAGAGTAAACCTGTCCCTTTGTGTGTGTGTGTATTTCAGGTCAGAGAGTAAACCTTTCCCTGTGTGTGTGTGTGTGTTTCAGGTCAGAGAGTAAACCTGTCCCTGTGTGTGTGTGTGTGTATTTCAGGTCAAAGAGTAAACCTGTCCCTTTGTGTGTGTGTGTGTGTGTGTGTGTGTATTTCAGGTCAGAGAGTAAACCTGTCCCTTTGTGTGTGTGTGTGTGTGTGTGTAGGGCTTCACTCATGTGTGTGTGTGTGTAGTGTGTGTGTGTGTGTGTGTGTAGGGCTTCCCTCGTGGCTCTGAAGGTAAAGACCTGGGTTTAATCCCTGGGTTGAGAAGATCTCCTAAAGAAAGTAATGGCAACCCACTCCAGTATTCTTGCCTGGAAATATATATATATAAATGGAGATATATAAATATATATATACTCACACACATATATATACACACATTCTTTTTCATATTCTTTTCCCTTATGGTTTATCACAAGATATTAAATATAGTCCCCTGTGCTATACAGTGGGACCTTGTTGTTTATCCATTCTATATATAATAGTTTGTATCTGCTAATCCCAAACTCCCAATCCATCCCTCCCCTCTCTCCCACGTTCCTCTTGGCAACCATAAGTCTGTCTCTATGTCTGTGAGTCTGTTTCTGCTTCATAGATAGGCTCATTTCTAAATGCAAGTGATTTAATTTTTGTCTGAACACTTTTATCAGGTTAGCTCTGAATGATCCAGCCTGAGTGGTCACATGAGTTGTGAGGATTTTGGTAACCACGTTATCTCTAGGTTTTCATCTAAGTGTGCAAGTTGTCTGAAAGTCCAATGAAAGTACATAAACCTCTCTAGAAACATTTCACTGAGGACTTCCTCCAAATTGCCCCTAAATAATACAGGAAAGCAGCTATTAGCAATTTGACCAAGGCTGTAGTAATCACAGTTGACTCCTATGAAGCCTCACTAGAACACAGCCCAGCCCTGGATGTCTGTAAACTTTGCCAGATACTCGTCTTTTACTCTCCTGAAAGCATTGGCCTTTCATAAAGGAAATATATAACCTGTGACTTTGGGCTGAAGTTTAATGTCAGACTTACATAGTTTAATATAGTTAATAATGAGCTTGTCAATCCAGAGTGTTAACTTTTGTTTACCCAGAACATAACTTTGACCCTTAAGTGGTACCATTTATACTCTAAAGTTTCCCATTTACTCTTTGAACATGTATGTCTCGAGCTACAACTTTATTCCTTCTAAACCACTGAAGCTGATTTCTAATTCTTCCCAGCTTTGTTTACTGGTCAGACTGGGGTGAACCAGCTAAAATTGAAAAAGCAGGAATGAATGGGTTTGACAGACGGGCCCTGGTGACAGCGGACATCCAGTGGCCTAACGGAATTACACTTGGTATGTGTGTTCTTCCTTCCTCAACCACGATTCAACTGTCTGCAGAGTTTTACTAATCTCTATAGTGAATGCTGGACTATATATAGCAGACAACTCTAAGGTTCCTTCTTAAGCAGGGATTTGTGATGAGAAGAACCAAACAGTACAAGTGGAATGGTGGACTTAACAAATCACTTGCTCCATAATTACTAGCTTTTCTATCCATCTGGGGCTAATCTGTGACATGAATTAGGTGAACTCTCATCAAAAACACTCCTGACCTAGGTGCCTTACATTTCCAGAATTTCAAGGTACTTCTGGTTCCTAAGGGGAGAACAGCAAAATGCTGGCCTCTTTTAATACTTCTATGATGTCACTTGAGTAAGTTACTTTGACAGTCTCAAGTACCCCTTGAGTCCCCCCAGATGTATGTGGGTGCAGATTCTGCATGCTGCTTCACAAGATTTGGGGGACCCTGTTAAGAACCCCTGCTAGAGCAGGAACAGTGAAAGCAGAGTACTGGATTCCTTAGATATTTTAAATGAAAGCAGACCAGTTCTGACTTCTGACCATTCTTTTCCTACCAGACCTTATAAAGGGCCGCCTCTATTGGCTGGATTCCAAATTGCACATGTTATCCAGTGTGGACTTGAATGGCCAAGATCGCAGGATAGTCCTGAAGTCTCTGGAATTCCTAGCTCATCCCCTGGCACTCACAATATTTGAGGTAAGATGTGTGTCTCACGTTTAAGCGTATACCTCTGAGTTACTGTACAGCTTGGAGAGAAAGAATAGGGGAAGGAGGGAAGGATGGAGGGGCATGACTTGAGAAACCTAAACCTGGGCCATAACCTAAAACCTGGGCCAATTGACATACTGATTCCTCATGGCATTTTAAGAACCTGAACTTGCTTCTCTTAGAGTTTTACAGCTGACGTCCCAACCCAGCCTTAAATAAATTTGATCCATTAAATTGACAGTAAATAATAATGACCTTAGAGACTGACTCATGTTGATCCTACATGTACATACTAATTTGGGGGTTCTGTTTTAGGATCGTGTCTACTGGATAGATGGGGAAAATGAAGCAGTCTATGGTGCCAATAAATTCACTGGCTCGGAGCTGGCCACTCTAGTTAACAACCTTAATGATGCCCAGGACATCATTGTCTATCACGAACTTGTACAACCATCAGGTATCGTGGGGAAGCAGAGCCCCTCTGGCTACTTTCAGGGCAGCATCCTGACACAGTGCCCTCTGGGTATCAGCAGCTCCCTAGCAACTCAACTTGCTCCACGATGGAAATTTCCCCCCATTGGACCCTCCCTCCAACCCTTCAGACCTGGTGATCAGTATAGTCTGACTGACAAGTCAAAGAGCTTCAGAACTTCAGCTTTTAGCTTCCCTCCCAACTGTTAGCCTCCTGACTTTTATATCAATCCCTTCCATCCCCCTTGGTATTCATTCCTTCTTGCTACAACTATTGCACTAAGCCTCCAAAGTAGCTTTTATGCCATCACCTTTCCCTCTCTCTCCACCATGACACGTCTTGTATGGAATTGTATAGATGCTCAGACACATCTGGTCATGTGGTCTCCTGCTCAGAATACATGACTGGTTCTATCTAAATGAAACCCTAAGCCTCCCTGTAGCTGGGTTCCTCCCATTCTATGGGAGTGAGACAAAGCCAGAAGAGCATGCTTCTCTCCTTCCTCTGAGCCTTTGCTGTAAGCTTTGGACCGATAGTGAAGCTAGGTCTGCTCACTCACCTCCTCCCTCCATACATCTGTGTAAAGCATAACTCTTTTCCTACTTCCAAGAAGTTTCTCTGGCTCTGTGTGTCCTTAGAGCATGCTGCCTGTACTCCTACTACTGATCCTTCATGAGTATTGGCTTAACTTTAGGGGTTGACAGAGCAATCCTTAGAGACAAGGACTCATGTCTTCAGCATCTAGAACTAAGCTTTATGTATAGCAGGCACTGGAAGACCCATTTTGAAAAGACTTTTCTTTCTGAATAGGTAAAAACTGGTGTGAAGAAGACATGGAGAATGGAGGATGTGAATACCTCTGCCTGCCAGCCCCACAGATTAATGACCACTCTCCAAAATACACCTGTTCCTGTCCCAATGGATACAATCTACAGGACAATGGCCAAGAGTGCCAAAGTAAAGCTTTTTCCTTTTCAACCATAAGCAGGACCTACAACAGGCAATGGGATAAAACACTAGCTATAAAAACTAGCCTGGATTTTAAGAATTCTGTTTTAACTCACTCTTGGAATAAATTAGAGAACACATCTGCTACCATTGCACACCAAGAAGTCATGTCATTCCTTGAGGACTGACTTCTGACTCACATAAGATGAGTTTATAGGTGACTATACCGACGACTGAGCGACTGAACTGAACTGATACCGATTTGTACCAATTAGTCCCACAACAGCACTGACCCACCAACTGGCAGATTCTTAAAGTCTTAACATTGTCCTCCAGAGAAAGAGGTCTGAAATGAAGCTTAAAGAATGCCAGGGTTCCAGGAAAACTTTTGGCCCCAGTGGGTGACATTATCTTAAACTCATACTTAAATGAAACTTGCATTTTGGTTTCCTGTTCTTAGCTTTGTGGCAAATTAAAACTTACATGTTGTGAATTAGGATCTCATAATGTGAGGTTTTTATTAGCATGATACTGAGTCCCTGCAGGGACAAGCTTAGTTTACTGAGAGAGCAATTACAAAACAATTTGACAGTGAGACCAGTATGCCTGGTAATATGGTTTTGAGAGCATTTCTTGCAACTTCCAGGAGCCTGGGACTTTGCTTAAAGAGGTCATTAAGTGTGGCTATATATCTTTTTGAATTGTCAAATTCCCAGTGCTTACAGTTCTGCCCAAAGACTTGTGTATCTGTGGTTCTTCTGAGGTTTCCCTTAGTTTTGACACATCTACCATGCAACTCGGTTCAGCAGTGGTTTGTCAATTTCCCAGTGTTAAAATAACCCACAGCATGGCTTGTCTGGACTAAAGAGCTAGCCACTCTGGAACCTTGGCATTAACCAGGTTCTTGGTTTTATAATTCAGGTACTGCAACTACTGTGAATTACAATGAGCCAAAAGATACCAACACAGCAGAAATTTCTCCAACTAGTGGACTAGTTCCTGGAGGTATTGGGTTCAGTACAGCAAATGGTTAATCTCAACTAACAGCCACACTCTTTGTATCTGTCCCTTACATCATTAATGCAGCCTTTAACTCCTCGTTCTGCCCCTAATTAGTAACCTGTATTTAAACTCCAAAGACTTAGAACCTGCAGCTCTTAGCCTGACCTGACTTAGTAAAACATCTGTGATAGAGCTGTTCGTGAAAGGGCTATTATAACATGAGACTCACAAATACTTCTCGACCAGTTGTTCTTGGTATACAGTTGGAGTAGATACTCAGCAGCAGTGGTGGATGCAAGAGGGCATGAGGCTGTCTACCAGGTGTGTGAATTTCAAAGTCTGAATTCAGATCCTTCTAAACTGATTCCCTTTATTCCATTGTAGGGATCAATGTGACCACAGCAGTATCGGAGGTCAGTGTTCCCCCTAAAGGGACTTCTGCTGCCTGGGCCATCCTTCCCCTCTGTAAGTACATTCCCCACACATCTGGATCCAAGGAACTTCATAGATGCTGGATGGCTGTTTCTAGTTCATCTAGAGATGCGTTTCCCGTAGCTTCTTGTACTGTCACAGCACTCTGGACACTGAAATACCCTTGCCCCCTCCCCAAGCTGGCATGCTCATTTAAGAGTCCATAACCTTCCCCAGTGGCTCAGATGGTAAAGCGTCGGCCTCCAGTGTGGGAGACCCGGGTTTGATCCCTGGGTTGGGAAGATCTCCTGGAGAAGGAAATGGCAACCCACTCCAGTACTCTTGCCTGGAGAATCCCACGGACAGAAGAGCCTGGTGGGCTACAGTCCACAGGGTCGGACACGACTGAGCGACTTCACTTAACCTTCTCTACAGTGGCGTCCTTAGCACTGCAACTGGCAGGCCTGAATGTTCAGTTGTTATGTACAAGGTGCTCACTGCTTTCTACTTCAGAGTTGTTTGTCTGGTTTTATCCCCTTTCATAATAAGTCCCTTCCAGTGAAGAGCACTTTTCTGTTCCCCTTCGAAATATGTATTATGCTTCATACAGAGGAGATACATGAGTTCTTAAATGATTTCTTGACGAGTTATAGAAGGTACATTAAAAATAGTTAAGCCTTTTCAAGCCCAGGGAGAAGAACCTCTAACACTATTCTAGGGCATGTGAAGCGTAAGGCACTATGCTACAGTGGTCTCTTTATCTTAAATTATGGGATTCCAAGCTTAGCTAACTCACCAGGAGGACCATCTGAAGGACTCTCCGGAAGCTTCTGAAATTTGAACTCGATCAGCCGGGGGAGGAGCCAAGGACTCCACAACTGCCCAAATGGAGGTGTCTAGTTATGCATCAGAGTCTATAGAACAAAACAAAACAACCTCTGGTCTGAACATTTTTTAAGCTCCCACCCCATTTATATTCTAATTTCTAGTCATCCCAGCTTCCTAAAACATGAAGATTTTATTAATGTTAACAATCATGGATTCTTTAGAATCCTCCTTTTTTGTATGTTTTGAGACTAGACCTCGGTTAGTCACCTTCTAACTTTTTTTCAGTGCTCTTAGCAATGGCAGCAGTAGGTGGCTACTTGATGTGGCGGAACTGGCAACATAAGAACATGAAAAGCATGAACTTTGACAATCCTGTGTACTTGAAGACCACTGAAGAGGACCTGTCAATAGACATTGGTAGACACAGTGCTTCTGTTGGACACACGTACCCAGCAGTAAGTCAGCGCTGTGTCTTTACGTACATGACTTGCAGTCAGACATTTTAGAAGGGAGACCACAACACAAGCTGTGATTGCCTGGGCTGGAAAGAGCCATTAGAACCATTAAGTCACCAAACATTGGGTTGGTCAAAAAGTTTGTTTGGGTTTTTCATAAGCTATTATCAAAAAACCCAAACAAACTTTTTGGTCAACCCAGTACTTCATCTACTCCCTGAAGATTAGATAGTCTAACCTGTTAGAATTTAAGTCAGTTGACAACTGTCTGCCCTGAACAGGATGACAAGTCAACTTAAGGACATCATTGTACAATTTAAGATATTTTGGGTTATGCTAAATGTAAATATTAGCATGAACCAAACATCTCCTTTTTGAACTTAAAGCTGGTGCCCATAGGGTGGTTGACTTAAAGTCAGTGTATTGAGCAAGGTTCATTTAGCCATAGTGACCAAATGCTTGAAAATCACCTATCTCACTTCATAGCTATCCTTCCTTTCAACACTGGAGTCAGTCACTTGATCTTCAATTGAAACCAACATAGAGTGTTTAGCCTTCACTTTGGAACAGTCTGAACAAAACAAGGGCAGAGTGAAGCAGGAGTGGTGGTCAGTTCCTGCTACATGTGTGTCTTTTCACATTTTTATCCACAATCTAAGGTCATTCAGGAGAATAGGCAGAATCAGTCACACTATTTTCTCTCTCTACCCAGTAAATATAGTTGAATTCAAGTTAAAATGCATGATACAACTCAGTACAGTTTGGGGTCTGGCTTCCCTTCTGGGCACCTTTGGTCTCTGAATGAACACAAAAACAAGGTTTGCTTTAGAAAATGAAGTTGCTACTAACAAAGGAATCACCAAACTCACTCCATGCTTTTTGTGTTCCACAGATATCAGTTGTAAGCACAGATGATGATCTAGCCTGACTCCTGAGACAAGTCACGACCTTTGAGGTCTGAACCAGTGAAACCCCCCAACTTCGGAATGGTAACCAAGCCAGCAGCTGAAGCCTCTTTCTTCCTCCCCTCTGGAAGAACATCAAGATATCTTTGCGTGGATCAAGCTTGTATACTTAATCATTTTTATATTACTTTTGTAAATATTCCCATCCACATTCTTCTTCAGTTTTGGATGTGGTTACCAAAAGTATCTGTAACCCTTGAATTTCTAGACAGTATTGCCACCTCTGGCCAAATATGCACTTTCCCTCGAAAGCCATATTCCAGCAACGAAACTTGTGCTATAGTGTATACCACCTGTACATACATTGTATAGGCCATCTGTAAATATCCCAGAGAACAATCACTATTCTTAAGCACTTTGAAAATATTTCTATGTAAATTATTGTAAACTTTTTCAATGGTTGGGACAATGGCAATAGGATAAAACGGGTTACTAAGGTGAAATTGCCAAAAAAAAATTTGTAAACTAATTTTGTACGTATGAATGAAATCTTTCACCTCAGTGGAGGTTTGCAAAGACTAAGTGTTCAAACTACTGTACATTTTTTTTTCCAAGTGCTAAAAAAAAAATTAAACCAAGCAGCTTAACTATGGTTTGTGCCTATTCCTCTAGGATGAATTTCTATAAACAGCCTGAGTAGTATCAGGTGTTCTAACTAAATATATGAGCTCTAGATCTTGATATTGTATAATGAAGCCTATAATATGGCTTGTTTTCCTTACAATTAAGTACTAAAAGAATGAGGTACCACTTAATACTTGCCTCCCCAAATATTTCTTGTTTGGTAAAAGAAGCTAGTTTAGCCGGTACCTAGAACCCTTTGAGGAAATTTCCTACTCCAATTAGTTTCCTGATCCAGTAACATTTGCTAAAGATTTCTATCAATTCTCCTTTCTGTACTTGTCTCAGATTTCCATGTCCTAAAATTATGTATCATTCAAGGAAAAGTGCCTTCCAATGCATGGGTAAGGACTTTCTTCTTTTACACATCTAGACCATTGACCCTGAAGACAGCCAGGGAGGTAACAGGTAGTGCCATTCTTGAACAGTCTAAAGCAGTGGTTCTCAGTGCGGTTAAGGTTAGCATCTTCATCATCTAGGAACTTGTTAAACACGCACATTCTTAGGCCCTACTCTGGACCTGCTCAATCAAAAGCTCTGAGAACAAGGTCCGGGAATATGTGTTTTCAGAAGCCCTTCAGGTGATTCTGGTGTAAACTAATATTTGAAAACCACTATTTTAAAGTGACTTCATGGAGAATCTATAAGGCGATCTAATCTATCAGGCTTGCTGGCATAGAATCAATTCCTTCTATGGACAATTTTCAAAATGTTTAATATGAAGAGTAGAAAAGGACACTGGGTAGAAGAAAAAGTAGCAGACAATTTTTGTAAGATTTCCATCAGATGGGCCATTTCTTTCTCTTAAACCTCAGGAAGTCAACAAGCAAGGGAAGAAACAAAGCTTTAACCCTGAGAAGATGCTCCAAATCCAAAGCAAGGTGATGGTCCACTGCAGAAGGAGAAGCAATCTTCGCAGATTGATCAGTGCAATAGCCAAAGGATGAATAGAAGATATTTTTGAATAGCTAAATGGATCAGTGGATGAGTCAGAGTCCACTTGCATATGGAATGTAAATAAGACGGTTGTCATTTGGCTTGTGGCTTAGGTAAAGAGATCAATAATCCTAGATGAAGAAGGTGCTTCTGTCATCTTGTTTAATAGATACCCTCTTGTGATTCCAGTCAAATGGATGAGAGTGAATTCTGGTGTAGACCTTTTTTGTGGGGGTGTGGAGGTCAAGCATACAGAGGAAAACGAAGTTATAAAGGTAGGAGTCTCTGCCTGCCACCTGTTGCTTCATCTGCAAATAGTCATTACACTAAACAGGATGTGCCCTGCTCCTGAGAGGTGTCTGGAGCATCTGTTCTATAAGTAGGTGAGCATTCATCCTATGTAAACTCTAAAGGCCATTTGATTGACTAGGACTTTGACCTTGTTCATGTATAAAACCCATTGATAGGTTTGTTCATTTAGAGCAAAACAGAATTCCTTCCTTGGAAGCTTAAAGACACCAGTGTTTCCCCCCATTACAAGGACTATACAGTATTAGTCCACTATAAAGCGCAAAGCCATAGATTTTAAAAATAAACCCAAGCAGATCCTCCATCATCTCCTGGATTCCAGTCCCTGGTAGGACTTCCAGGTTTTAGGTCCCAATTTCCAACCTTCAAAGAGTCTATAGCATCTCATTCTTTCACCTTGCCCTGTACAGAAGTAGCCAAGGACAGAAACTCTACCTTAAGAGGTACAAACTCACTTGAAGAAATGTGGTAACTAGATATTTCTATGGAAATTAGAACAGTTACATGGCTAATCAATTCAGCATGAAGTAATAGCTCATGGGAGACTAGAGCCTTGTGCATCGGAAGCCACACAAGAACTTTAAGACTCCAATGTGAAACCTATTGGCATAAGTTTGCTATGTCTGTAGAGTTTAATGTGGGAAATGAGAATTAATTAAGAGGTAAAGTATGAAGCTTAGCAGACACTAAAGAAGGAAGTTAAATGAGCCTGTCATGCAAGTCACAGAAAGGAAGCCCTCTAGAGACTTTACCAACTGCTACAAAGACTGATGATAAATAGAGCTGTGGCCTCTGGTAAAGAAATTCAGTCAAGGTTTTGAGTCCAAATTTTTAAATGGCCTTTGCAAGCTATCTGTTTGGTAAGAAATATTCCTAGTTGTTCAATCAGCTCTTAAAACATTCTTATAGCTATTTTAAAGCCTTGGTATCATTTCCAAGCCTCTGGTGTTCTATTCTTGATGAACGTAAGGAAAAAAACTGGAGACTTCAACTTTGACACTTGCTTCTGTTCCTTATATCTTTGGAAATCTGATAACCCTTCTCAAAAAATAAGAAGACAGGCTTTAAATAGCAAATATAGGGCATTGGAAGAACTGACTCTTCAGTTAACACTTAGAAAGAGAAGACCTAAATTGAAGACTACCTTTTAACTATCCTTATGCCCAAGCAGAAGATTCTGAGGAGGGGTATGCGCCTGTGTCATGCAGTCTAACTGGAGTAATTTCCTAGAATTCTTACCTTGGGAAGCAGTTTATTATTTTGAACCCAATAGAAGTTGGAATTCTTGCTTTTAATGGTAGGGAAGCTCTTAAAACACATCTACACTTTTGCTGTAACAACTTACATCCAAGAATGAGGAATACAACCTGTTAGTCTTTATCACTCATTTGGGGCCCTCAGCTTCAATGGACCTAAACTGTGGAAGTTCTGGAAAACATAAAAGTTGATCTTCACAACAACCTGAATAGGCAAGTATTATCTCCATTTTGTAGATATGAAAACTGAGGCAGCAAATAATGGGTGATTCCAAACCCTGTGTGCTTACTGGCACTCCTCTCAGACAAAGAGTCAGTGCTGTGTGAAGGTTAAGTTGAATGTCACATTGTGTGTTTGCCGAGTTTCCTTTACTAATGACCTTGGATGCTTTCACAGTTTCTCAGACACCCATAGTAACTGGCTTCCAATATGGCAGCACAAGGAGGGTATAACGCTAGCACCTCCATGTCAGGTCGGCACAGAATAAATATTTGTTCAGTGCCAGGCCTACAAGATGCTAAAAGTTCCAGAATTAGTTCCTTTGGCCATGGGAAGTAGAATAGATCACTGGATTACAAGGTGAAAAATAGAGTCCCCAAAGGAATTTATAGACATGCAACATCATTCCTATGTATGAAGACATTGGGAAAAACAAACTGTAACACAACATATCTTAAATATTAAGGTTCTCATTAGGAGATACCTGCCCAAGAAGATAGAACTGCAACTTGAATCCATGGATTGATGATGCAATACCTGACCCTGGGTCTTAGGTATTCTGGAACCTACCCATGAGACCTGGGCATTGCTCACATTTCACAGAGGGGAAAGAACTCTTCGAATGAAATGACTGGCTTTGACAAAACTCTCTTGTTTTTTAAAAATGTCACTTGATACCAGTCCGGAGCGTACAACCAGTTATCATGCTCAGGATCTTTAGAATTCTAGAGGCATGTGTTGGAACACATCCCATCTGCTGACCTATAGATAAATATTTCTTTTATTAATAAACTGTACATGTAACTTAAATAAAGTTTATTTTTGAGAGAATTTTTCTGTCATTGTTTTTTAGTCACTAAGTCATATTCAAGTCTTTGTGAACCCCTGGACTATAGCCTACCAGGCTCCTCTATCAGTGAGATTTCCCAGGCTGGAATACTGGATTGGGTTGCTATTTCCTTCTCCAAGGGATCATCCTGGATCAGAGATGGAGCCCACGTCTCCTGCATTGGCAGGTGGATTCTTTCCCACTGAGCCACCAGGGAAGCCCAAATTGTTCTGAGCCTTTCCTTTTTCTAAAGAACTTTTCCAAAAGTTTTTACCCAAATCTTTCTCCTTTCCTCAACTGAAGATGGCTCAGTCACCCCTTTCTGGGAACCAGATCTGGATACATCAAGTTGAAAGAATAAGAGATGCCCCATTTCTGCCATATTTAGAGGTCAATTTAGTGTCTCACCACAGGCAGACAATATTTCACCCTCTCAAACCCCACCTCTCCACCTCTCATGAGAGAAATGAAAATCAAAGCCACTATTACCAAGGAATGTTGGGCCAGAGCTTCATCCCTGTGGATGACAGAGAACAGGCCCTGAAGGGAGGAAGCCCCAGGGTGACAGGACAAGACAGGCCTTGACAAGCAAGAAAAATCATTTTGATACTTTCTGCTCATCAGCTCCTAAAAAGTCTGTGTTGAAACTCATTTATGATAAGGCTAAATTTTTTGTGAGCCTTAGAGATAAATAATCTATTTGAAACTTTCCTAAATGTTTGACTGATATTGGGTGCTAAACCTTGAAACTGGCACAGGGAGTAGTGAGAAGAAAATAAGGAAATTGAAGGAAAGAAAAACTGTAAAAAAAAAAAAAAGAAAAAGTCTTTAAGTGACTTCCCTGGTGCAGGGAATGCAATGCAGGGAGGTGATCTCTGGTTAGGGAACTAAGATCCCACATGCCAAAAGTGAAGTGAAGTGAAGTTGCACAGTCGTGTCCAACTGTTTGTGATCCTATGTAAAGGCTTCTCCATCCATGGAATTTTCCAGGCAAGAGTACTGGAGTGGGTTGCCATTTCCTTCTCCAGGCTATCTTCCTGACCCATGGATTGAACCCAGGTCCTGCACTGCAGGCAGACGCTTTACCATCTGAGCCACCAGGGAAGCCCCACATGCTGTGTGGTATAGCCAGAAAAAAAAAAAAAATCTTTGAAAGCTCAACAGAGAGTCCTTAATGAACTTAAGATTCACTTAATGAATGAAGTGTTGAGTGAATACCAGCTTTGCAGAGAGAGAAATGTAAATTTGGGTGTTTCCTACTCCACTAGACTAGCTGCGATCATGGGTAAGCTGCTTACCACCCAAACTTTTGTCCTTCTCTTAAAATCCTAACCCCTACTTGCATAGAGTCTTCCTAAGGCAGAAAGGCAACGTTTATAAAATGCTGTACTCAGATAACAGCTGCTATTTCCTTTCCAGTGCCAAAAAATTGTAATTTATTTCCCCCCCAAAAAAAATCATTTTTTTTAAAGTAAAGTTAAAATTCTTCACTTGTGTCTGTTTGGAGATCTGATTTTGGTTTGTATTCATACTAATCCTATATGCAAGTGTTCCATCTGAGGTCTCCCCTTGAAATTCTAGCCTTTGGAAATCTTTTTCATTCCAAGAAATCAAGATTAATGGTGCTGTACCTAAGAGCTCTGCAGAAACCCTCATATGTGTGACCTTCTGCTGATTAAAGAGCCAAAATGACTACTTCAAGTTCACTGGTTATACACCGAAGTCTGTTTAACCAGTGGGGGAAGAAGATATTAAACTTTGCACCACTCCAGAAAGTGAGATTAGCTTGATCTTTGGATGGATCACGCTAAGCTAATGTGATGGGCCGGTAATCTGAGAAATGTGGAAGAACACTCAATTTCAGGCTTGAATATTTAATTAATGCTCTAGGCTCTTATTTAGAGGTATTTCTTGCCTACTGGTTGATTGAGGACAGAATATGGTTTAAACCCATTGCCATTTATGTTTTCTTAAATTCACCCATTTACAAGTGAAAGTTAGGCTGAGAATAATTCTTTAAAATGAAAAGCAAATTTGCCTTTTTACCTGACCCCAAACAATGAGTCCTGTGATTTTCCCAAAAGGGCTTATAAATGCTGGAGGATGATTTTAGATAATTAGATAAGAACAGACATTCCTTCACTGGCTTCAGGGGACCTACAGTGACAGTTTTGGAAAGGTTCTAGAACTTTATAATTGGCATATCCTAAATTGATCATGAGAGATTGCCACAAAATTAAAAGACACTTGATCCTTGGAAGAAAAGCTATGACAAACCTAGACTGCATATCAAAAAGGAGAGCTACCACTTGGCCGACAAAGATCTGCTTAGACAAAGCTATGGTTTTTCCAGTAGTCATGTACGGATGTGAGAGCTGGACCAGAAAGGAGGCTAAGCACCAAAGAACTGATACTTTCAAACTGCGGTGCTAGAGAAGACTCTTGAGAGTTCCTTGGACACCAAGATCAAAACAGTCATTCTTAAAGAAAATCAACCCCAAATGTTCATTAGAAGGACGATGCTGAAGCTTCCATACTTTGGCATCTAATGTGAACATCCGACTCACTGGAAAAGACCCTAACACTCAGAAAGACTGAAGACAAAAGTAGAAGGGGGCGTCAGAGGATGAGGTGGTTAGATACTATCACCGACTCATTGGACATGAATTTGAGCAAACTCCAGGAGATAGTGAAGTTCATTGGGTCGCAAAGTGTTGGACATGATGGAGTGACTGAACAACAAACTGATCATCAGTTTGGGGGAGATACAAGTTCTTGAACTTTCAATGAAAATGAGGAAGGATGCATGTGAACCAAATTTTTCAAAAGATACCTCTACACACACACACACACACTTCATTTGTCCTTACTTCATTTATTTGTGCTTTGTTTTGGATTCTGGGGAACCAGTGGAGAACAAGACAAGCAAAAGGCCCATCATTCATGGTGCATTCTAACTGGAAGCCAGGAATAGGACAGACATTAATAAGTCAGGTAGTAATAAGAACTCCAGAGAAAAACAAAACAGAGCAGGGGATTAGAGAATGAAAGAACAAGCTATTTTAGAGACAGCAGTTAAAGAAGCCCTCCAAGAAGGTGACTTGGGCAGAGAACCTGGCGGAAGCAAGGGAGTAATCCACTGAGGACACTGCAGAAGTCCTGAGGCAGGAGGTAGAGGTGACCAAAACAGAAAGGCAGGGGAGAAGGGAGCAGCAAAAACCAAGTGATATAGACTTCAAAGGCTGTGGTGGAGATTTGGGATTTCAAGTGATGGGACAACTTGAGAGGGTTTGGGGGTAGTGGAGGTACATCCCATTTTAAAAGGATCATGCTGGCTGCTTTGTTGAGAATAGGCTGCACGGAGGCAGGGGTGGAAGCAGGGATAAGTTAGGAGACTATGGCAGTAGACAGGTAGATGGCCATGGCTTGGGCAAGTCTGGTGGGAATGGAAGAAAGCTCCGGTCCATATGCAGCTGGTCAAGGCAGGGTGGGGGTGCAGGGTACATGCACAAGCCGCCTCCTTGGAGGGAGAATGTGTTATAATATTTGGTCCCCACATTCAGGAAAAGCTCACTGGTTGCTATCTCAACTGTACTCTCTTGCCTGCTAAGTAAGTATCAGCCTGGCTGCACCCTGCTTGGGCAGGGATGACAGGCATGACCACAGTATCCGTGGAAACACTCAACAAAGCTGCATGGAAGCTAAGGGGAATGCCGTGCTTCTCCTCCCCAACAAGAAAGAACAACAGAAGAGCCTGGAGCATAAATTCCAGTCTGCACAAGTACACGTGATTCACCCATTCAAAGGGAGTCCTCCTATCTGCTAGGGTCCTTTTCTGTACAGAGTTCTGTGCTGGCTCTTGAGCAACTTCCTGTACAGATATGTTTTCTATAGTCACATTTTTCAATGTAATGGGTCTAGATAGGATCCAGCATTTTCCATCTATCCAACCAACATGTATGTTCCCTGTTACCCATCTGGTCTCTAAAGCCATTAGATTATCGAAACTACTTTCCCCAAGAAATTTCAGGATCTTGGTATTTGTCAGTTGAGAGGGATCCCAGTGTCATTGAGTTGGATACTTGCCTGATAGAATTGGTAACAAGTCCCCGTAGGGGAAAAGTGTGTGTGTGTCTCAGTCACATTGGACTCTGTGACCCCACAGACTGCAGCCCTCCAGGCTCCTTTCTGACTGGGATTCTCCAGGCAAAAATAATGGAGTGAGTTGCCATTTCTTCCTCAAGGGGATCTTCCCCACCCAGGGATTGAACCCAAGTCTCAAATGTCTGCCTATATTTACCCAGCAAGGAGAACCCATTCTTCAGACAATGTCCTACGTAAGTCACCCACAGAGTCACAGTTACTCACCTAATAAGCCTAGAAATTCAACAAGAGTTTGAGTCTTAATATTAAAAAAAAAAAAAAAGAGGAAGAAGGACATTTTGTTTGAAAGACAAGAGCCCCCTAAAACCCCAAATCTGAGAAAAAGTATATATATATATATATATATATATATATTTTTTTTTTTTTCCAAATAGTGTAAGATCTTTCCTCTTTCAGAGGAAAAGATTTTTTTTTTTTTAAAGTAAGGTGAATCTGTGAAGGGTACCCATGCATGTCACAGAATAGAAGCCAAATATTAACAAACAGCTTAGAAACAGAAAACAACCTCTTGGCAGACGTCAGCACCAGTACCTGTTTTCATTCAGAAAAGAGAACCAACCTTTCCTATCTGAGGATCCAGCCACCTCAAGACAGGACGAGGCTGGGCTAGGGGCTGCATGCCGTTCTCCCTGGCTTCTCCCTCCCCTGCAGCGGGCACAGTGTTCCCCGCTGTCTGCGCATTGTCTCCATTAGAACGCAGATAAGACTTCCACGGGCCTAATGAATCGTGCCAACTCGCCAAAAGTGGCACACCGGTTGGCATCGACTCTCTAGTTCTCTCAGAAATCAGTGACATGAAGGTGCAAAAAAAAAAAAAAAAAGACAAGTTAAAACCCAAAGTTACTGTTGTTTCCTTTGCCTTGGCAGGAGGGCTGCAAATGTCTTGGGAAATAAAATTTTTATACTGCTGCGAGAGAAGAGAAATCTTTGGAGAGGCCGAAGGAGGTCCTGGACTGGGTTTGGGGAGTGAGTGATAGATTGATGAATTGCTCTGTCTTGTAGAAATAGAGGCCTCAGGACAGGTGGGGAAGTGCTGGGAATCAGGGAGGCGGAGAAGAAGGCGGAGCTACGTGGTGAGTGCACGGACCTATAGGGCTCCACTGCCGGACACCAGGAACACCTAACAGGCAATTGGAGACAGCTGACAGTTTCTGTCCTGTGAACCCTTCAACCTCTCCAGCCCTTCAGGAAAGTGTGTGGCACATGCTTCACACCTCGTGTGCGTGGCTTTTGATGAAAGTCTTGGAAAGTCAGTCTCAGATTCAGGTTGACTTGACAGCAGACAGGGACCTACAGAACAATCCAGTAACTGAACTGAACTCAATAGCTCCAGAATTTAGAGAGTAGAAGCCCCCTGGAACCCTTAGAACTCTTTAGTGGGAACCACGGACTTTCTACACAATGTGGGATGGAAGTTCAAGCCCATATTATCTGGAGCTTAAGGGGGAGAGTCACTCCAAGTGATGCTACAAATGATACCATGTAATACGTGAGGTCTGGTGGCTTTTAGATGACGTGAGCTCAGCATTTGCTAGTCAGTGTACAGAACTTATCATAGCAACAACCTGTAAGGGGCTTGGAGTATTTTAAATCATGAAGTCACTGTTTCAAACTGCCAATGTGACTGTGGCCTCCCTATCTTAGATAACCACTTGCTGTCGACAGAATGAAAGCTGGAGTCCTTCGCTCAGGCTCGAGACCACCATGACTTGACCTCTGCTACTCAGTTCTCCTCTATCCTGTGATTCCCCAGGCTAAACGTCATGCTCCAGTAACCTTGAACTGTTTGTGACCCCTGCCCTGCTCCACAAATTGCTGCTTCCCATGCAAAGCTGGGTCTTCGCTCAAGCTCTTCCCTGCTTTGTGTGCTCTTCTCATCTCTCCTCACTTGGCTCTTTTTTTTTTTCAATCTGGTTTTATTTTTTATTTTTTTTTACTTTACATTATTGTATTGGTTTTGCCATACGTTGACATGAATCTGCCCCGGGTGTACATGTGTTCCCCATCTTGAACTCCCCTCCCACCTCCTTCCCCATTCCATCCCTCTTCTTCTAAGACTTAGTTCACATGTCACCTTCTCCAGGAAACCTTCCCTGCTGTCCCACTTTGGCTCATGTGTCTCTTATCGACCCACATATAATTCCACAAGAGCATGTACAGTTCTTATGTAGAGATTATCTACTTTTATGTGTATAACTTCCTGATTGAATGAAATAAAAGCTCCTCTAATGTAAGAATTTAGTCTTGGTAATCTTCGTCCCCCTACCCTTATCCCTACCAGGGTGTATAGCATGGAGTGGGGCACTTTTTAACACGAATACCATTCATTAAACTTAATTCCACAAATGCAGGCAAGATTTTGTAAAACAGCATACCAGCCTCAGGTGAGCATAGTCTCAAAGAAATACCCTTTAGAGGTCATTTACCTTTGCCAACATATCCTACCCCACACACAAATTGGAGGTCCTTTTACGAACTTAAGTTCAGGGAGCACAAGGCTGTTTTTTAGTCACATATTTTGCTCACATAATAAATCTCACATCTTTGACGGTAGACTGAATATTTTGAAAGAGCAAAAATCATTGAGTAGGGACTTTCCTGCAGGTCCAGTGGCTAGGACTCCTCACTCTCAATTCAGGGGGCCTGGAATTGGTCCCTGGTCAGGGAATCAGATTCCATATGCTACGACTAAGAGTTCACATGCTGCAACTTCGGATTCTGCATGCTGCAACAAAGACTGAAGGTCCCGCGTGCCACAATTAAGATCCGGAGCAGCCAAGTAAATAAACAAGACCATTGAGTATTCTGCTAGGGACCATAGTCATTTGTTATATTGGTTAAAAACATTTTGAGACCCTCCCTGGCCATCCTAGTGAGGAACTCATACAGAACATACTTCAAGCCAACAGCACCGTCTCTGAAATAAACACATAACCAGCCCAGGAAATTACATCTAGGTTACTAAATACTGCTATTTAAAGTTATTCTGTAACTTGACAATCACAACTGTTACTTCATTTTAGCATTTAGAATTAACTTGCCAACACACCACTTAAATAGCATGGCTACAAAAAAGCTCAGTCCCACAAGCTTTCGTGTATTCTTGGGAAAGTGTTATGAAATTGGAGTTCCAATCTTAGTTTTGCCACTTACTTGCTTTACAATCCTGGTAACTTCTCTTCTAGCTCTAAGACTCCATTTCTTCATCTGTAAAATGAGTCAATGATAAAATCCGACTTAGTTATCAGAGAGTTGAAAGTCAACACTCACAAACCCTGTGACTTACTAAGCACTACTATACACACAGAGGATTCTGGGTACTCTGAAACACAGATGATTGAAATGAAGCCTCTCTTATTTATAGTTAAGTAACAAGGCAAACCTGTGCTCAATGGGTACTAAATAAATGTTGCAAACAGACAATAAGCTCTCTGATTGCTAGGAGATGGAGAAATTTTGGGGGCTGCCTTGGTGTGAAAAAGGAGGGATAGTTTTTGTGTCCATTAGAGCAGGGCCAACCTCTCCAATCTCTGGAACACGGACCAGTACCTCCCATCTGATCAGTGGCGGCATTAGTTTAGAAATAAAGTGCACAATAAATGTAATATGCTTGAATCATCCTAAACCACCCCCCACCCCCAGTTCTTGAAAACACTGTCTTCCACAAAACTGGTCCCTGGTGCCAAAATGGTAGGGGACCACTGCAGCATTAGGGTATGAATTTTTTAAGAATCACACCCTTTGTTAAGTTTGATAAAACCAAAGGATCTGCCCAGGAAAAAGAAAAAAAGCAAAACTACATTTCATTTCAGGGATCCTTATATCTCCTTGTGCCTATCTATGGATTCTAAAAACGTCCATACCCCAGGGCACGAGTCTCTGGTTTATACATTTAAATAAATGCACATTTTCCATGACTGTCTCCTTTTCCCTAAGATTCTACACATATGTACTCTGAGATATCATCAATTATGACTTTCTCCAGGTATATGCCTAGTAGTGTGAGGTGATACCTCATTGTAGTTTTGCTTTGCATTTATCTAATAATGAGTGATGTTGAGCATCTTTTCATGTGTTTATGAACCATCTGCATGTCTTCTTTGGTGAAATGTCTATTAAGTCTTCTGGGGGTGGGATGGGATGGGATGGGGTGGGAGGTGGAAGGGAGGTTCAAGAGAGAGGGGACGTATGCATACCTTTGGCTGATTCATGTGGATGTATGGCAGAAACCAACACAATATTGTAAAGCAATTACCCTTCAATTAAAAATCAATTTTTAAAAAATAGTATATAATGGATAGAAGTAATTAATACCTTATTTAATAAAAAAAATAAACCTAACAGATTTTTCTAACTGCAGAACTATAACACTGGGGAGTTGATTTACAAAATATCCATCACCAGGAATATAATGTTAGCTTGCACTGTGTTACATATCAGGTGTGTGTATTTTGAGTTCTGCAAATGAGGAATCGCTTTGTCACCATATCTATGTTTCACTCAAGAGAGAAAGTGTGCCATTAATAGTAAAAGTGGGGAGCCAGAGTTAAGATATTTCAGTTCTGATTTTAGTTTTGCCATTCGCTTTGTAATCCTAGTAAATTCCCTTTCATCTCCAAGGCTCCAATTTTTATTTTACCTGTAAAATGAGTGAATGATAAAATTTGACTAAGTCACTTCACGTAATTGCCTTAAGGACCAGAAGAGATAACAAATGGGTACTATCTCAATGTGAGTTTTGTTTTTTTTTTAGGGCTGTTTGGGATAAAAAAAAAAAATGCCTTATGTACATTTCATAGGTTCACTTGCCAGAAGGAAATTGTATCGAAGCTTGGCATCACAGACTTAGTTTACAATGAAAATCACTATACACGATGTTCGGTGTTTAAAATAACACCACCCACATTGACAATGCCATCTTTCACACTGATGACAAATGAAAGGCATTCCCTAATTCTTTGAATCTTCCATTGATGTCAGTTGTGTCTCCCTCCCAAAAGCATTGTATTACATTAGAAAGATGTACCTGCTTTACTAATACATAGGCATTGTTTGAGCTGCAATGTAGAAGAAAATGCTGAATGATTTTCTCATAAACTTATATTTGAGGAAGTATTTTTCACTCATGAGTTGAAAATAGCTTATAAAATATGATGGCTTCAATCTTAAAACAAATTCCTCTTGTTATTTTTGCAGTTTGAGTTACTAAGCTCCTTGGTTGGCACTGGCCGGTCCTATCCCAAGAGCTGATGCAATAAAGTGAAACTCATTGAGAGTGGCTGCTGCAATCAGATGATCAAGTTCCAGTACTGTTCTTAAAAAAATTAGTTAACAGTGTAGAAGGAAATGCGTAGAATATCATGCCCAGAAGATTGTGCTTGTTCAGAATGACAACAAATTTACAGCAAATTTATAGAGTTGTGTTATAAACAAGTCCTTAAGATGTGTATTTCTTTTATGAGACCTTAAACCATAAATAAAATCTGAAATAATCACTTTCCTTTAAAATTAAAAAAAACTCCAGTAATTTTTAAATGTTGCAATATAACTCTGGTTTGGGGATTTTGTAAAGCCAGACTGGACTTATTTAGTTGAATGAGAAACCCTGGACACCAAGAGTAATTTGTATTTGCATCACCCTCAGAGCATCTCCGGAGAAGGCAATGGCAAGCCACTCCAGTACTATTGCCTAGAAAATCCCATGGATGGAGGAGCCTGGTAGGCTGCAGTCCATGGGGTCGCTAAGGGTCGGACATGACTGAGCGACTTCACTTTCACTTTTCACTTTCACACATTGGAGAAGGAAATGGCAACCCACTCCAGTGTTCTTGCCTGGAGAATCCCAGGGACGGGGGAGCCTGGTGGGCTTCCGTCTATGGGGTCACACAGAGTCGGATACGACTGAAGTGACTTAGCAGCAGCAGCAGCAGAGCATCTCCAGGCTTTCCAAGTGGCTCAGTGGTAAAGAATCTACCTGCAATGCAGGAGATGTGGGTTTGATCCCTGGGTCAAGAAGATCCCCTGGAGAAGGAAATGGCAACCCACTCCAGTATTATTGCCTGGGAAATCCCATAGACAGAGGAGCCTGACAGGCTACAGTCCACGGACTCAACTGAGCAACCATGCACAGAGCCTCTCCGTAAGGAAAGGCACCTGCCAGCCTATGTGCTGCTGCTGCTAAGTCACCTCAGTCGTGTCCGACTCTGTGCAACCCCATAGACGGCAGCCCACCAGGCTCCCCCATCCCTGGGATTCTCCAGGCAAGAACACTGGAGTGGGTTGCCATTTCCTTCTCCAATGTGTGGAAGTGAAGTCGCTCAGTCGTGTCCGACCCTTAGCGACCCCACAGACTGCAGCCCACCAGGCTCCTCCATCCACGGGATTTTCTAGGCAAGAGTCCTGGAGTGGCTTGCCATTGCCTTCTCCCAGTCTTTGTGCAGTTTTCATCAAATGGAGTCACTTTCATTTTTATGTGAGGAATTCCCTCAAGCCTGTGAAAAATTGAGCAAAGCTTTATCTGCAGGAATTTTGGAAATTAAAATGTTTTTCCTGCTGCTTTTCTCTAGGTTTTCACTGCCAAGATATCTCCTGCCCACAGATGCCAGATTCATCTTCCCAAAACACACTTTTCAGACATCATCCCTTTTACCATGGGAACCACTGAAGGTTTCAGAGTAAAGGCCAAGCCCTTGAGCTTAGTATTCAAGGTTCTCTAAATGGCTTTTCTACTAAATTCAACCAAATGTTCAAGAAGGAAATAGTACCATTTTTGCCCAATCTCTTCCAGAAAATTAAAGAGGAAGGTGTGTTTCACAAGCCATTTCAAAAGATTCTGATACCAAAACCAGGCAAATATTACAAGACAACATCAATAACCCTCATGAACATTCTAAACAGAAAGGAAGGGGGCAGGGCACAATCTTTAAAAGAATGACATAGTCATAGGACATGACAAAAACTGGTTAGAACCAACTAGGTCCTGATGGGGGAAGATTCAACTTCCAATAGACCTTGAGCCTCATTATATGCTCATTGTAATGCTTTAGTATTCTAAATGACACACCTACCAGTGAGGTGATGGCCCAAATCCTGGAAATCCATTTGGGTGATGGCCCAATTTGAGTGACAGCCCAATTCCTGGAAATTCCCACCCTTTCCCCAAAATAGTTAGAATAATCCTACCACTTATTAGCCTATGAAATTGCCCAGCCCATAAAATCTAACCACAACATGTTTCAAGGCCTCTTGCCTTCTGAGATGGCCCACACACTCTCTATAAAATATGGTTCTCCCAAGGCCATTCTTATCTTTTGAGATCAGCTGCATTCTGTCTATGGAATGTGTATCTCGAAATAAATCCACTTCTCACCTATCACTTAGTCTCTCGCTAAATTCTTTTTGCCATAAGACATCATGAACCTGAGCTTCATTCAGTCCTAAGACCAGGTGTGTGAGCTCAGATAAAAGACATTCAAAGACATGGGTTCAAGTCCCAGTCTGGGTTTAGGTTGGGTTCGAGTCCAGCTCGTAGGTTTGAGTCCTGGGTTTGAGTCCCATCTGAGTTGCATGATTTCACACTGATGTAAAAATTATTGGCAAATATTAGCAAATCACACCAACAATAAAATGAAAAGGTTAATATAGCATAACCAAATGGGATTTATTCATATTCAAGGATGCAGAGCTGCTTTATAATTTGAAAATAAATCAATGTACTTTATAATATTCATAGATTTTTTTCTAAAATATAGTTGTCTCAACAGATGCAGAAATATGATTTGACAAAATATAACATCAACTCCTGATTAAAAAAGACTCTAAGCAAACTAGGAGTAAAACCTCCTCAACCTCACAAAGAGTATTGCCAAAATGCTTGCAGCAGCTAACATTTTAATAATAAAAAACAATGTTTTTCCCATAAATGCTATTCCCAAAGATGTTTGCAACTTACTAACTGTCTTCATTTTATATGTCTCCTGACCTCAGGGTGTTTTTTGTTTTTTAGTTTCCTAAGTTCATGCCAGAAATGAGTGCTTCAGTAACTTATGTCAGAGAGTTTGCAGCCCTCTTCCTAATTTGGCCATATAGTCTTGCAGAAGCATCTGAGAGCCACAGAGATGAAAAGATTTGAAGTAGAAAACAAATAGCCAGAATAATAGAAAAACTGTTTCCTGACAGTATTTATCAGATGGGACAAATCTTTTTTGGAAAAGCAATTTTCTGGTCTTATTTTGAAATAATCCTCTGGATTATTTTATGAACATGTCCCTTGTCTTACTACTGAAATATTTAGAGAGATAGAAAGCATACAGTAAGAAAGCTTTTAGTTTTGTTTTAATAAAAACATAATCACATTACACATCTCTTACAACTTGCATTTTTTTTCATTTGGCTAGAAATAATGACTTTCCTGTGTCATCTGGTCTGTCTAAAACATGATTTTATAGGTTATATGACTGTGCCACAATTTACTTAACTTTGTCCCTCGTGATGAGCATTTTGCATCAAATTTTTCTAAATTTGGCATTTTAAAGAGTACTTGCATTTCTTCTCACCTATATAGTGAACAAGAAACCCCTTAGATTTTTCTCATAGCCCAGATGACTAATCCTGATAGAAATCTACAAGTTTACACTCTGGAATGAATAAACCAGAAAGACTTTGGATGAAAACAGGATAATCAAGTTGAGAGTCAACACTGTCCTTTTTAAGAATCCCAATTGTGTTTGTTCCTAAAATGACTCAGCCATATTTATACTCCTGTATCCACGCGCACACACATGGGCGTGCACACACACGGGCATCACAGAAATGTGGTGGTTTTAATTTGACCAAGAAAAAGGATCTTTAGTTGCTAATGGTTGGAATTCTCTCTAAAAATGCCCAGGTCCTGGACCAAGTCATGGACGATGGATAGGGAAAATCACCAGCCAGCCAGCTCACCTACTGCTTTAATCAGCATTTTATCCCCATTCTCTTACGTTTAAATAAACAGCCAAGGGTCACAAAAATTTTAGAAAAATCTCCCACAATAAAAAACTTATTAAATCAAACAAAGAGGGGAAAAAAGGAACTTCAGGAGAAAGAATTTCAATGGAGAAAACAGATGAAACTGTCCAAAAGTATTTCTATAATTCATAGCTTTAAGACAAAAGATATTGCAGCCATAAACCAAAGGCAGGATGCTATATAAAAAAATAACTTTGAGAGAATAAGAAAAAGCTCTTGGATGGCTCAAAGAGGACTCAAAGTTGAAAAAAAAAATTCCAAAAAGTAGAACAAAAGAGAAAATAGGAGACAAAATATATGAGAACTAGAGGATGAGTTTAGGTGATCCAACGCTAAGAGAGAGAGTTTCAGACAGAAGGTTTGGAAAAATGAACTAAAGAGTATCATCAAAGAAAGAATATATAAGTACTAAGAAAAAGACATGAGTTGCCAGGTTGAATGGGCCCACTTAAGGGTCCAGCCCAGTGTACACACACACACACACACACACACACCATAACATAGCACCACAACACTTCAGAAAACCGAGGATGAAGTTTATAAATATTTCCAGAAAAATAAAATAGGTCACAAATAAAAGATCAGACATCACAATGTCATTGAACCTCTCAACAACAATGATAACACTAAAAGAAAATGTAGTAAAGGCTTTAATATGCTGAAGAAAGGCTCATCTAGAATTCTCTACGCAAGCTGCTAGTCAAATGTGGGTATGAAGTAAACACATTTTCAGACATGCAAGGTCTTAAAAAGATTTATCAAATAAATAAAAAGTTAAGTGATTATTATTTCCAAGGAAATAAAAAGTAGTTTTACAAGAATAATAAAAATACTGTAAGTTGTACAAGAAAAGTAATGAAAATACTACTGCTGGGAATAAGATTTGCATTCTAAAAGTCTAAGTTTTAATTGTTAATACAAGACAAAGTTGTATAATGGAAAGATGTAAGGAGAGAGAATGTGGAGGTAGAAAATTGGGAAAGTGAGTAAAATCTTCATGGTTTATTCTAAGTCAATTGATAATATATAACTCAAGGGGGAAAAAAACAGGGTATAGCAATAAAGTCTTATCATTCAGAAAGCAGAGTGAAAGATTAACAATAACAGCAGTAATAACACCACCTGCTTCTGAGTGGCTGGGCTCAGGGGTGAGGGAGACAACTATTCTTCTTCATAATCATTACAGAACTTTTTGACTTTTAAAACTATACCTACAGAATTTTTAAATAAAAATCACTATAAAAGAGAGAGAAGCAAGGGCTCCAATGGCATCAACCCACAGGATTGAGGAAGTTCCTTTATGCTTTGGTATAAGGAAGATAAGATGATGTTCCAAGAAACAGGTTGGACTCTGAATTCCCTGATGCAATGAGGAATGATGTATAGGTTGAGTCAGCAATGCCAGAGGCACAACAAAAGGAACAGGAGCTCAAGGTGAAATAGCTACACAGAAAGTTTTCAAAACACACACCAGGATCAGGAACTGCTTTCTCTGTGGGAACTCTTCCCTGAACCCAGCCAGGGAGAACACCGTCTGTTAGAGATCTAGGCCCTGGAACAGAGAACCGCATTTTGCAAAATGGAAGCCATAAAAGAGGATGCTGGGAAGGTTAGTGAGCATACAAAGGTGGAGAGAAAGTGAGAGCGATATGAACTGACCATTTATTGCCTGCGCTATAGCTTTCCTGGTTATTGTTCAGTCGCTCAGTCACGTCTGACTCTCTGCGACTGCAGCATGCCAGTCTTCCCTGTCTTTCGCCATTTCCAGGAGCTGGCAAACTCATGTCCATTGAGTCGGTGATGCCATCCAACCATCTCGTCCTCTGTCGTCCCCTTCTCCTGCTGCCTTCTATCTTGCCCAGGATCAGAGTCTTTTCCAATGAGTCAGCTCTTTGCATCAGGTGGCCAAAGTACTAGAGCTTCAGTATCAGCATCAGTCCTTCCAATGAATATTCAGGATTGATTTTCTTTAGGATTGACTGGTTTGAGCTCCTTGCAGTCCAAGGGACTCTCATGAGTCTTCTCCAACACCACAGCTCAAAAGCATCAATTCTTCAGCACGCAGCCTTCTTTGTGGTCCAATTCTCACATCCATACATAACTATTGGAAAAATCATAACTTCGACGGACTTTGTTGGCAAAGTAATATCTCTGCTTTTTAATAAGCTGTCTAGGTTTGTCACAGCTTTTCTTCCAAGGAGCAAGGGTCTTTTAATTTCATGGCTGTAGTCACCAACTGCAGTGATTTCGGAGCCCAAGAAAATAGTCTGTCACTGTTTCCCCATCTATATGCCATGAATTGACAGGACCAGATGCCACAATCTTAGTTAGCGGAAAAGAATCTGCCTGCAATGCAGGAGACATGGGTTTGATCCCTGGGTCAAGAAGATTCCCTGGAGAAGGAAATGACAACCCACTCGAGTATCCTTGCCTGGGAAGAGCCCTCACAGAACTCTGGCAGGCTGCAGTCCTTGAGGTCACAAAAGAGTCAGATATGACTGAGTGACTAAACATTCACAAAACTTTTTATATCCATGATAACATTTATCCTCACATCATCATAATGCAGCATTTCTGTTATCTTCACTTTACCAATAAGAAAGCTGGAACTCTGAGAAGTTATCTAATTTGACCAAAGTCACACCATTAGTGAGTGGTGGGGCTTGAATTTGAGCTAATTCTGTCTGATGCTAAAGTCCTCTGTACCACATCAGAGGAAGAGTCAGAGAAAAAAAAGATGGCGTTTCCTTTGATTCCTGTGTATATCAAACTGTCATATTCACATACGTATAGAGCGAGCTTATGGTTACTGGGGTGGGAGGGGGGCTAGATTAGGAGTTTGGAACTGACATATACACACACCTATATTTAAAATAGATAATGAACAAGGACTTACTGTATAGCAATTCGGCTCAATACTACTAAATGGGAAGAGAATTTGAAATAGATGC
Source organism: Moschus berezovskii (assembly GCF_049115385.1). Classification (NCBI taxonomy): domain Eukaryota; kingdom Metazoa; phylum Chordata; class Mammalia; order Artiodactyla; family Moschidae; genus Moschus; species Moschus berezovskii. The sequence goes on along the minus strand of NC_142466.1, from coordinate 48,808,534 downwards.
ATATATACGTGTAACTGAATCACTTTACTATACACCTGAAACTAACACAACATAGTTCATCAACTATACTTCAATATAAAATAAAAACAAAAACAAAAAATGAAAGTAGTATAATACTAAAAATCAAGTATACTTCAATAAGTAAATAATTTTTTAAACTGTCAGTTTATTTTTTAATTGTGAAAACATACTAATATAAAGTCTGCCATTTTCACCATCTATATGTGTACAAAAAGTGAAGTCGCTCAGTCGTGTCCAACTCTTTGTGACCCCGTGGACTGTAGCCTGCCAGGCTCCTCCCTCCGTGGGATTCTCCAGGCAAGAATACTGGAGTGGGTTGCCATTTCCTTCTCCAGGGGATCTTTCCAACCCAGGGATTGAACCTGGGTCTCCCACATTGCAGGCAGACGCTTTATCCTCTGAGCCACCAGGGAATCCCATATGTGTACAATTAAGTGGCAATAAGTACATCCACATCATCATCACTATTTCTGGAAACTTTTATCATCCTGAATAGAAATTTTGCACTCATTAAATGATGACTCCCCATTTCCCCTTCCCCAGCCTCTGGTAGCCTCTAATTTTGTTTTATTTCTCTATGAATTTGTTGACTCTGTCTTAAATAAATGGAATTATACAATATGTTCTTTTGTTTATAGTATATTTCACTTAGCATAACGTTTTTAAGTTTCATCTATGTTATGGCATGTATCAGAAATTCATTTTTAAAGGTTGAATAATTTTCCATTTCCGCTCTATGTACATACCACATTTTGTTCATCTACTGATGGACATTTCAGTTGCTTCTATCTTTTGGCTACTGTCAAAATGCTACTATGAACATTGGTGATCAAATATCTGTTTAAGTCCCTGCTTTCAATTCCTTAGGGCATTTACTGTTTGTTCATTTTTAAGCCATTTCTTCTCCTTTCACCATGTTCTCTGAAAGTTCCAAGTTGTCTCAAACCTCTCCTGATCCATTCTTCCACTCCGATTTCATGCTTCAGACTTCTCAGCCCACGGGGGAAGAACAGAGGAAATTACACACTTCCAATAGCACCTCGTACTCTCTGGACTCGTTTAACAATCAGTGTACTTGCATCTTTATTCATTCATTATGCTATTATTCAACAAATATTTTACACACTCACCTTGTGCCTGACACTGTTCTAAGTACTTGTTGTTGTTGTTTATTCACTAAGTCATGTCTGACTCTTGTGACTCCATCAACTGTAGCCCGCCAGGCTCTCTGTCCATGGGATTTCCCAGGCAAGAATACTGGAGAGGGTTGTCATTTCCTTCTCCAGAGAATCTTCCCAACCCAGGGATTGAACCCATGTCTCCTGCATTGGCAGGCAGATTCTTTACCACTGAGCCACCAGGGAAGCCCTCTAAGTGCTTGGGATACTTCAATTCATGATCTCTGCCAATATTAAGCTTCCATCCCACCTATGGTTTTTTGTAACCCAAGTTTTTTATTTTAATTACTTTTAACTGAAGGATAATTGCTTTACAATATTGTGTTGGTTTCTGCCAAACATCACCATGAATCAACTATAGGTATACTTCTGTCCCCACTCTCTTAAACCTCCCTCCCACTTCCCTCTCCATCCTACCCCGCTAGGTTGTTACAGAGCCCCGGCATGAGTTCCCTGAGTCAAAGAACAAATTCTCATTGACTATCTGTCTTACATATGGTAGTGTATATGTTTCCATGTGTAACCCAAGTTTACTAGATCATTTTCAAATCATAAGAATGGTTTTTATGGGAGAGGAGAAGATAAAAGAATGTTAGTTATTCAAGAATGCATTTCTTAAATATTAACAAACTGATGGAAGATAGGGCCCTTCTGAAAAGGTTTGGACCCTTTAGAAGGAATAGAGTGATTACTTGACACTCTCCCAGACCTTGACCCTGCCATCCTAGGAAATGATGAAAGCAGAAAATCAGGAAGAGAAAGAAGGAAGAGAATGAGGCAAGAGTCTGTTCCAGCGTTAGCACATTTGCTTTGCTGAGTCCTATTTCCAGGAGCAAGCTACCAGGGTGTTTGCATCTTTTCATTATGACGTTTGAAAGGTTAGATCCCCCAGTGATTTTACCAAATCACTTAGGAGATGACAGTCAGGTATTTTCTGCTGGACTCAGTATCCACTGAGGATTCCAAAGGAAGTTTTCAGACTCTAACAAATCAAGAAAGATGACTTTTGCAACTGGGCTCCATAGAAAAAACACAGCCTCATACATTTCTTGTTACAATTCTAAAAAATTTCTGGCATCACTATATATAGTACACTGATGAATCTGCAAGCTATTTTAGAAAGAGCCATGTATCTCTTGGCTCTGAAGTAACTTGAAAAGCATAGGTGCCATTGCAAACTGGAGCATTAGGTGTTCCCCAAAAAGCATGAATTTAGGGTTCAGCAACTGGCATTCACCCAAACGCAAGTCTTGGATGTGTGCAGCCCCAGATGGTCTTCGGGCAATGCAGCACAGGGGGTCCTCAGTCATCATCCCCTAATCCTAGTTCTTACTCACGTTTGGATGGGCTTCCCACTTGCTATTGGTCTTTCATGGTACCTAATCTCAGATTCCTTTGGCTTTAGAAGCCACAGGCTAACTGCTTTGCCCAGTCTTGCCACTGACTGTTCAGCTAACGTCTCGGTTACCTACTCATACCTCCTCATCCCAAGAAGAGACTTAGGCTACACTCTCCCCATTCTCTAATCCAGACAATACCTTGACAGGTGATCCCCGCAGGTGTTGAGGTTAAGGTCACAATGGTAAGGTCGCATATCGCAGGAGACAGTGAGCTGTAATGAAGAAGTCTTGGTCCTGGATTTAGAAAACTTGAGTTCCCCTCTAGATCTACATACACCTTATAGGCTACACGACCAAGGGACCTGGGTAAGTCCAAACTTTCTATGTCAGGCACACAAGACCCTTTACTGTGGGATTCCTGATAAAGTCCCTGGTGTCATCGCTCCCACGACCTCCATCCATCCCTTTGATCCAGCCATTCAGTTCCAGTGGTAACTCTTCATGCTCTGGAAACCTTACTGTCTTTACTACATTTCACTTCAACTTGCCCTACACTTCAGGTCACTTCTCCTTTTACCTAATTCCTGCTCATTCTTTGGAACACAACTCAGGGGTTTTCATTGTTACGAGGCCTTCACTGTCATCATACAGCCATCCTCATCCTCTTCTGGTCTTTTTCTCTGGAATTCTTGGGATCAGGCACTGTGCCATATTTGACTGTAAATTTCCTGGCACAGAGAAGTACTTAAGAAATGTTTGTAGAATGATGAGAGCTAAGATGCTTCCCATGCCTCCTCCCATATAAAACTTACAAGATCTGTATCAATATTCCATTTGGCAGGTAACCAACTGAGGCTTCTCATCTATTGGCTAATTATCTGGTTGAAGTCATACAATTACTGGATGACACAGATGCTTTGTGAAATCAGGCCCGCTTCATTCCAAATGCCAATCTCCTTATATTACATCACGCTTCTATCACATAGAACTAACCTCAGTGATGGACTTGAGGCATTCAGTTCAGTTCAGTTCAGTTCAGTTGTTCAGTCGTGTCCGACTCTCCGTGACCCCATGAATCACAGTAAAAAGCCCTAACTTCAGCCCCATGTACAGTTCAGTTCAGTTCAGTCGCTCAGTCGTGTCCGACTCTCCGCGACCCCATAAATTACAGCACGCCAGGCCTCCCTGTCCATCACCAACTCCCAGAGTTCACTCAAACTCATGTCCACAGAGTCAGTGATGCCATCCAGCCATCTCATTCTCGGTTGTCCCCGTCTCCTCCCACCCCCAACCTTTCCCAGCATCAGAGCCTTTTCCAGTGAGTCAACTCATCGCATGAGGTGGCCAAAGTATTGCAGTTTCAACTTTAACATCAGTCCTTCCAATGAACACCCAGGATTGATCTCCTTTAGAATGGACTGGTTGGATCTCCTTGCAGTCCAAGGGACTCTCAAGAGTCTTCTCCAGCACCACAGTTCAAAAGCATCAATTCTAAAGAAACCCTAATATGGACTTAGCCCCCTTTGAAACCTTCTAGACCTTAACAGAATGAAATATGCCATTTATCACACCTCCAAGTAATGTCTGTACACTCAACATAGGATTTATGTCTATGAAAAACTGCAAAGCAACTTCTGCACTATTGTAAGATGAAATTTTAACCTCCTCAAACCATCAAGAAAGAGAGAAGGAGGGGAAGTGGGTGGGAGGAAAAAAAACATGCAGGGGAAGAAAAGAAAGCAAAACAAATAAGAGTGGTTATAAGGTGAAGAAAGTTATGACAGCTCATGACTCAGAAGGTTATGATCACATAACCGAATGGACAGGTTTCTTTGCTGCAACTGATAGGACCTGTCAATCAAGGTTTCAAAGACCTTTTCTTCTAGCAAAGTCATCTAGCCGCTCTTTTTTTCTGTAACAACCTCATTCATGTTGTTGACCTCTCCTGTGCTTTCTGTAAGCAAAGAGATCTCTGGAATAAGACAGGGTTATGGATACCTGTCACTAGATTCCTAGAAAACTACAATGTAACCAAAAATTAAGTTTTCAGGGTCTTTGAGCCCAGTCCTTACCACAAGCAACTGCCATTACTATAACCCAAGTGGTGTGTGTGTCTGTCTGTCTGTCTGTTTGGGCTCGAAAGAGAGATTCTATGCTGAGGCAGAGATGAGCTGCATTCAGCAATTAACCAATATTGACAGGTCTAAGAATAGTTTATCCTCAGCTAATCCTCTAATGCACTCCCATAATATGACAGCTAATCACACAGAGGTCTGAACCTCTAGCAAGCTTGCTTCAGCACCTAACTTCCTGTTACGGGTACGACACCAGGTACATAATTGACTGTCCTCTATTTTAAAGATACTGACACAGCTGTGGCTGCTTTGCCTGTATTTTATTAATTCAGTTATTAATGCTATAATCTGGTTCTTGCCATGAATTTTACATAAAATATGGAGAAGAGAGCTTTAGCCTACAACATTAAAGGAAAATCAAAGTAAAAAAAAACATGTAACCAATTACAAACATTAACCCATCTGAAAGTGGAAATACTCTATTATATCTAGCCCGAAAAATCATTTGTAAAGCTCCCAGTTCTGTAATATCGCTACATGGTTTATAAAATTTGCAATAGGTACGCTTTTTCTTTTGTTATTAATATTAGACTCTTCCCTATCTAAGGGATAGGGAAGTTTTTGCTTTTTACAATTTTCCATAGCATGAGAAAGGATAATAAAAATGCATCTTTATTTTCTACCCATTAAGCTCTAACTTATAAGCAATAAAAGACTTCATTCTCACCAAAGTTATCTGTATAATAACTATAAAAGTGACATATTATTAGGATGATTTTGACTGCATGTAACAAAAAAACTTGACTGTCTAAATCATAGAGAGTATTGTTTCACTTTTTACAAAATCCAGAAATTAGTTTCCTCAGGGCTTGAACACTGTCATCACAGACTCAAATTCTTTCCATATTTCTGCTCTATCACTCTAGGCTTCTCAGCTTGTCCTCAACAGGCTCTCTCATGATTGGATTAATAAGTTCGTTGCAGTTGTCCCAGGAGGTCGAGTAGACATGACGACAATGGGGATTTTGCTTTATTCAAGGAGTCCCTTCTTATCAGTGAGGAAACTTTCCTAGAGTCCCGAAGTAATTTTCCCCTAACTTATCATAAGTGAAGTCACTCAGTCGTGTCCAACTCTTTGTGACCACATGCATGGTAGCCTACCAGGGTCCGCGGTCCATGGGTTCTTCCAGGCAAGAATACTGGAGTGGGCTGCCATTTCCTTCTCCAGGGGATCTTCCCAAGCCAGGGATTGAACCCCGGTCTACTGCATTGCAGACAGATGCTTTACCGTCTGAGCCACTAGGGAAGCCTCATTACAGCCAAAATTAAATCTCACAATGATACTTAATCCAATCACAGGCAAAAAAAATGCAGAATCACTAGGACTGGTCAGTGCCACTTCTCAGCACTGGGTCTTGAGAGCATATCCCTTGAAAATTAGTGAGGCGGAGGAGAGTAGTAGAGTTCTATTCCAAAGAAGGATGGAGGAATGACTGTTGGGTTGACAAGAATCTCCAACAAACGCAAAAACTACCTGACATGTTCATCTTTCATTCATTTAATAAATATTGCCTGGGTGCCCACTAAATATCACACATTGTTCTAAGTATCAGGAGAACATCACAGCAAAAGAAAAAAGTAGACACAGTTCTGACTTCCTGGACCTACTGATCTACTGGGCATTTCTTGCTTATCCTTAGTTTGTACCGTCCTAAAGTTGGAAGTGACTATGGGGAGCCAGTATTTCAACCCTCCCATTTTAGAGGTGAAGAAACAGAAGTGAGGAATGATTTAAGTCGTTTGCTGGACCAAGTGTGTTAGTCACTCCATTGTTTCTGACTGTTCACAACCCCATGGTCTGTAGCCTGCTAGGCTCCTTTGTCCATGCAATTTTCCAGGCAAGAATACTGGAGTGGGTTGCCACTTCCTTTTACAGGGGATCTTCCCAACCCAGGGATCAGACCTGGATCTCCTGCATTGCAGGCAGATTCTTTACCATCTGAGCCACCAGGGAACCTGAGAATACACCTAATTTTAGATTATCTGCTATTTGCGCTTTTTGAGGCAGTGATTATCCTGGCTATGGAGGCTATATGTGTATTATAAGTTTTCAGATATTGGTCCAAACTTTGATTTATTATACAACAAATCACTTTAGGAAGAATCACTTAGCCTATAAACAATTCTCCAAAAGATTCATGTGGATGACATCCATCTGCTATTCAAATAAAATTTAATCAATAAAATTAGTTCATAACCTTCTAGCGAGGTAATCTCCTTTTAAATCATGAAGTTCAAAGGTCTTCCTCTCATATCTTATTGTAAATCCAGTCCCTCTCTCCTTTCCAACTCTGTGCAGTGCCAGTCAGCCCCTCAGAGTGGTCAAGGAATCTCTAGTCTGCACTTCTAAGGGTCCATTTACAGCAGCAGTCCCCAGCCTCCAGGACCTAATGCCTGATGATCCCAAGAGGAGCTGATGTAATTGTAATAGAAATAAGGTACACAATAAATGCAATGCCCTTGAATCATCCTGAAACCATCCCCTCCACCCACCCAAGTCCATGGAAAAATTTTCTTCCATGAAACCGGCCCCTGGAGCCAAAAAGTTTGGCATCTAGACAGCTGCTCTAGGATCCCTGTTAACAGGTATCTGCTGAGCCACCCAGGGCCTTGGTGTGGTCTGGACATGCCCTGTAATGAACTGTAATGAAAGTGATCAAATCTCTGCTCAGAAATGTTAGATTTATGCTGAATTGTTAGTACTGATTACTCATTTGTGAATTTATTCTACAAACAGAATCACAGAGGTACACCAGTGTACAAGAATATCCACTTTAGCATTACTGTGGAAGGCAATGATCAGAAATAACCTAATGCTCCTCATTACATCACAGCACGGGCCTGAGTATCACGTGACCAATAAAATGGAAGTAACTCTATGAACCGACATGGGTTGACCACCAAGAAACTGGAACAGAAAAATCTCAGTGCAGGACATCATATGTAACATGGAGGCTGTTTCTGGCATAAATAAATATACTGGAAAACAGAAGGAATATGTAATTGAGTATGTATAGAATGCTTCTAGAACATGGGTCACCAAATTATAGTGTGCAGTCATGTCTGACTCTTTGCAACCCCATGGACAGTAGCCTGCCTGGCTTCTTTGCCCATGGGGATTCTCCAGACAAGAATACTGGAGTGGGTTGCCATGCCCTTCTCCAAGGGATCTTCCCAACCCAGGGATTGAACCCAGTTCTCCCACATTGCAGTGATTCTTTACTGTCTGAGCCCCCAGGGAAGCCCAAGAATACCGGAGTAGGTAGCCTAATCCCTTCTCTGGAGGATCTTCCTGACCCAGGAATCAAACCAGGGTCTCCTGCATTGCAGGCGGGTTCTTTAACAGCTGAGCTATGGCTAAATCCAGCCCACCATCTGTTTCTGTATGTTATGAATGGCTTTCACAATTTTCAATGGTTGAAAAAAATCAATAGAAAACTAATACAATTTCATGAAAATGACTTGAAATTCAAATTTTAATGTCCATGAATAAAGCTTTATTGGAACACAGACAGATCCTCTGTATTCAACAGTAGAGTTGAATAGTTGTGACAAAAACTAAGAGTCTTCAAAGAGCAAAACACTGTTGACCCTTGAACAATTCGGGGTGGGGGATGTTAACCCACATATAGCTTCTGGCTGGCCCTCCATATTCTGGGTTCCTCTGCATTCAAATATTCAACTGACTGTGTAGTACTGTAGTATTCACTACTAAAAAAATTCACCTATTGAAAAATAAGTGGACCCACAGTTTAAACCTACATCATTAAAGGATCAGCTGTACTTATTATTTCACCTTTTACAACTCCTATTCTAGAAGAATAACTAGTTTCCTCTTGGGAAAGATATGGGATTACAAAGACAAGGAAAGAGAAACCAATTTTACTTACTTTTTATAGTTTTATCCATTTTTGAATTTTTATATAATAGGTTGCTGCTGCTGCTGCTAAGTCACTTCAGTCGTGTCCGACTCTGTGTGACCCCATAGACGGAAGCCCACCAGGCTCCCCCGTCCCTGGGATTCTCCAGGCAAGAACACTTATCTAATTTTAAAAACTCATAGAATTTTTTAAAACTTGACTGATTTTAAAATTGTAGAAAAGAATAATTGAGCTAAAATATCAAAAATAGTTGTGGAAGACACAGAGGCAGAGAATTCTGGAAAGACAGTGCATTGATGCATCCTATCTTTCCTACACATACAACTTCATAGCAGCTTCATCTCATTTCCTGTGAGGCTTGCATCAGTTCAGGCAGTGGATAAGAGAACTGACAGGAGTGAGTTGCTTTAACCCTCTGTGCCAGATGAGAGGCAGGGAAGGAGTGGGGTGCACAGCCCAAGACTGTCTCAGAGCAAGGCTCTGAAGCAGTCAACTTTAGGGGAGAGCTTGGATCACAGGGATCCCCAGACCCCTGCAGGAAAAGCTGGCATCAGGCAACCTGAGCATCCCCAGATGTGGGCCAATTTCCAAAGATGGAAGGGGCTGAGGAGAAGGGGAATGGGCAGACTAAGGGTTCCCCACCCCTGGGGCTGAGGCTGGCTGTGGAAAGCCTCCCTCCCCTACCCAGTGCCTTGACAGGGAACTGATGGTTTCCCACTGCGGCTCTGCCAGCCTTCAGGATCAGAGCACCACACCTTCCAGGGCTCTCAGGCTCCTACCCCACCCTCCAACCAGACAAAGGCATCCCAGCAGCTGAACCCAGCAAGCAGCAAAGGGAAAGAACTGACAGTAAGAGAGCTGCGTGGTCAGAGAGAGGCAGAGTCAATAAGGATTAGGGCAGGGCTCTGATGAAATAAAGCTTACTGGAGCAGATGGAGGGCAACCTTAAAAAAATTGTAGTCAGGAGGATGGACCTAGAGTCTGTTATACAGGGTGAAGTAAGTCAGAAAGAGAGAATCAAATATCATATAGTAATGCATATATGTAGAATCTAGAAAAATGGTTTGGATGAACCTATTTGCAGGGCAGGAACAGAGATGCAAATGTGGAGAACAGACGTGGACACAGTGGGGAAGGAGAGGGTGGGAGGAACTGGGAGTACAGCAGAGACCAACACAACATTGTGAAGCAACTAAACCCCAATACAAACTTCAAACAGCAGTGATAATAAGAGCGCTGAGATGGCTGGATGGCATCACCGACTCTGTGGACATGAGTCTGAGTGAACTCCAGGAGTTGGTGATGGACAGGGAGGCCTGGCGTGCTGTGATTCATGGGGTTGCAAAGAGTCGGACACGACTGAGCGACTGAACTGAACTGAAAGAGATTCAAGTTCAGCACACAAAAAAAGACTTCATTTTTAAAAAAATCTGTACATCATAAGATGATCCCTCTGATACCCAAATTCAGTGGCCTGGACAGTCAAAAGGGTGAAGTAAATAAAACCACAATGCAAAGCACAAAGATCTCATAAGCACAAGGGATAAAAGGAGAAGCTTGGACAACTGACCTAGGAAACCAACCAACAGCCTGAGGAAACCAACCAATCTTCATGGCAGGCATCCCAGAAGGAGAAAAAGAGAAGAAAAGTAAAAAGTCTTCTCCGAAAAAAAAAAAAAAATTGAGTTCCAGAAATAGAGAGCTTAATGAATTTTAGGCAGAATTACTGAAAGAAGAGAGCCATTTATCCATGTTCTGGCAAAATTCCCAAACTTCAAGGGTAAAGAGAAAATCTTAAAAGAGTCCAGGTAGAAAAACAGTTCTCTTAAAAGAAAATCTACATGCTTAAAAATTTTTTATCTTAGTACTATTTAAAAGTGAAGAAAAGTTACAGATTTCCATTAGTAGAAGTGTTACTAAGAAAATGATAATCGATGTGAAATTTCTGATCGCCGAAGAATCGATGCTTTTGAACTGTGGTGTTGGAGAAGACTCTTGAGAGTCCCTTATACTGCAAGGAGATCCAACCAGTCCATTCTAAGGGAGATCAATCCTGGATGTTCATTGGAGGGACTGATGCTAAAGCTGAAACTGCAATACTTTGGCCACCTCATGCGACGAGTTGACTCACTGGAAAAGACTCTGATGCTGGGAAAGGTTGGGGGTGGGAGGAGAAGGGGACGACCGAGAATGAGATGGCTGGATGGCATCACCGACTCTGTGGACATGAGTTTGAGTGTACTCCGGGAGTTGGTGATGGACAGGGAGGCCTGGCGTGCTGTGATTCATGGGGTCGCGGAGAGTCGGACACGACTGAGCGACTGAACTGAACTGAACTGAACTGATGTGAAATTTTATACAGCCATTTAAAACAATCATTAAAGTGGGTGAAGGGGATCAAAAAAGGTACAAACTCCGAGTTATAAAACAAGTCTTGAGATGTAACGTACAGCATGATGTCTACATATTGACAATACTAGATTATATTTTTGAAAGTTGCTAAGAGAGTAGATCTTAAAATTCTTATCACAAGAAAACAAATATGTAACTATGTGGTGATGGCTGTTAACTAGACTTATCACAGTAATCATTTTACAGTGTTTACATTTTTGAATTATTATGTTGTATACCTGAAACTAATATGTTATATGTCAATTATATCTCACTTTAAAAAAAAAAAAAAAGAAAAACTTAAAAAATCTATAGTTACATAGAGAAGTATAGATGTAAGGTAAAACTGTACATTATAAAGTGCGTTAGTGCTAAACCGTGGCTGACTCTGCGACACCATGGACTGTAGCCTGCCAGACCCCTCTGTCCATGGAGTTTTTCAGGTAAGAATACTGGAGTGGTTTGTCATTTTCTACTCCAGGGGATCTTCCCAACTCAGGGATCAAGATTAGAAAATTATGAAATTCTGTGTGCAGTGTGATTAAAACTTTTTAAATCTACATGGAAAAGATAGTAGGAATAAAAGGGATAACAGTAATTAATAGGATTGGGTATTTTTCCTTCTTTGTTTTATAAGCTTTCTATAATGTAATATCAATCATTTTTTTAGTTAAGTAACAGTTAATGTAAAGTTCAGTTTCTTTAAAAGAAGAAAGTTATATTTTGTAAACTAATTTATTTAATTGGAGGCTAATTACTTTACAATATTGTACTGGTTTTTGCCATACATTGACATGAATCTGCCCCGGGTGTACATACGTTCCCCATCCTGAACCCCCTCCCACCTCCCTCCCCATCCCTCAGGGTCATCCCAGTGCACCAGCCCTGAGCACCCTGTCTCATGGATCAGACCGGCAATCTGCTCCACATATGATCATATACACGTTTCAACACTACCCTCTCAAATCATCCCACCCTCGCCCTCTCCCACAGAGTCCAAAAGACTGTTCTTTACATCTGTGTCTCTTTTGCTGTCTCGCATATATGGTCATCGATACCATCTTTCTAAATTCCATATTTATGCGTTAGTATACTGTATTGGTGTTTTTCTTTCTGACTTACTTCACCCTGTATAATAGGCTCCAGTTTCATCCACCTCATTAGAACTGGTTCAAATGCATTTAAAGAAGAAAGTTATATTTTTAACAAGTAACATGAAAAATCATAATTTTAATCTGTAGATGCTCAAGTTCACCTACAGCACAGGCCTTGCAGCTAGACCAGATGACATGGGAAGGGCTCCAGGATCAATAGGCTAACATTAATCTTTCAGATTGTCACTGCCTGGGGTAGGGGTTTGCCCTAAAACTTTTGAGGGATTAAAATTCTTTTCTTGCTATTTGGAGTAAAAGAGGCCTCATTTTTCTTAACAGCCTGTGAGTTTGAGCAGATTCAAGCCAAAGTCTGAAGAGAACATCTTGTCCCTCTTTGAAGCTCCAATCCCCATCTAGTGGGGTACACTCCTGAGGAGCCTCCTCTATCCCTGCCATGTGAGAAAGACAAAATCAGGCGCTGATAGCAGACGGCAGGCCTGGCAGAAGCAAACAGGACTGAGTGTGGCTAGAGACAATGTCAGACAAAGTCATTCTGTCACTGTGATAAAATGAGACAAAAATAAATCCACTCAGTAATCACGTCTGAGCGTAGACAGAAATGAGGCGCAGACGCCACCAAAATAATCAGCTACCCTCACCTCAGCTTGTCAGCGAGCCTTCCTTCCAATCATAGCTACCCCTGCTTCAGGCCTCCTTGTGTTCCAGAGAAAAACTAAGGTACTCAGTCAAACAAATGCCCCAAGTTCCTGATAACACTCAGTCCCTTTGTCCTTGAATTCCCCCCACCCATCCAAATCACCTAACACTAGCTCCAATCCTGTAATATAAACCTTCTGGAATCTTCTTCCCAAGACTGCCACAGTTCCTGCAGGTGTGCAGTCTCCCTCAATATAATGAGCCAAAAAACCCTACCCAGTTCAGCTGCAGGCGTGTTCCTGGGCATCTCTGGCTTTGGGGCACTGGCAAATGGAATTGCACCTTTACTCCCTGGTTGGGGGCACCTTTAGGACAAGCAATCAAAATTTAGTTGGCAACCTAGCCTAAGTTCTTGCCATTGTATAAACTGAATTCATGGAGAGGATGTGGAAAAAAGAGAACCCTCTTGTATTGTTGGTGGGAATGTAAATTGATACAGCCATTCTGAAGAGTAGTATGGACATTCCTTTAAAAATAGGAATAAAACTACCACATGACCTAGCAATCCCACTACTGGGCATATACCCTGAAAAAACCATAATTGAAAAAGACACATATACGCCAATGTTTATTGCAGCACTGTTTATAATAGCCAGGACACGGAAGCAACCTAGATGTCAACTGACAGACGAATGGATAAAGAATTGGTACATATATACAATAGAATATTACTCAGTCATAAAAAGGAATGAATATGAGTCAGTTGAACTGACATATATGAATGTAGAGCCTGTTATACAGAGTGGAGTATATCAGAAAGAGAAAAACAAATATCGTATATTAATGCATATAGATGGAATCTAGAAAAATGATACTGATGAATCTATTAGAGACACAGATGCACGAATAGAAACACAGATGTAGAGAACAGACTTGCGGACACAGTGGGGGAAGAAGAAGGTGGACGAATTGGGAAAGTAGCCCTGAAACATACACATCACCATATGTAAAACAGATAGCTAGTGGGCTGCTGTATAGTTCAGGGAGCTCAACTCAGTGCCCTGGAACAACCGAGAGGAGTGAGATGTGGGGAGGGGAGGGAGGTTCAAGAGGAAGGGAACGTGTGTGTACCCATGGCTGAATCACATGGTTGTATGGCAGAAACCAACACAACACTGTAAAGCAATTATCCCCCAGTTAAAAATAAATTTAAAAAAAAAATTAAAAATAAAATGGACTGGAATGGGTGAATTTAACTCAGATGACCATTATATCTACTACTGTGGGCAGGAATCCCTTAGAAGAAATGGAGTAGCCATCATGGTCAACAAAAAAGTCCAAAATGCAGTACTTGGATGCAATCTTAAAAACGACAGAATGATTTCCATCCGTTTCCAAGGCAAACCATTCAATATTACAGTAAACCAGGCCTATACCCCAACCAGTAACGCTGAAGAAGCCGAAGTTGAACGGTTCTACAAAGACCTACAAGAAATTTTAGAACTAACCCCAAAAAAAGATGTCCTTTTCATTATAGGGGACTGGAATGCAAAAGTAGGAAGTCAAGAAACACCTGGAGTAACAGGCAAATTTGGCCCTGGAGCACGGAATGAAGCAGGGCAAAGGCTAATAGAGTTTTGCCAAGAGAACGCACTGGTCATAGCAAACACCTTCTTCCAACAGCACAAAGAAGACTCTACACATGGACATCACCAGATGGTCAACACCGAAATCAGATTGATTATATTCTTTGCAGCCAAAGATAGAGAGGCTTTATACAGTTAGCAAAAACAAGACTAGGAGCTGACCGTGGCTCGGATCATGAACTCCTTATTGCCAAATTCAGACTTAAATTTAAGAAAGTAGGGAAAACCACTAGACCATTCAGATATGACCTAAGTCAAATCCCTTATGATTATACAGTGGAAGTGAGAAATAGATTTAAGGGACTAGATCTGATAGATAGAGTGCCTGATGAACTCTGGACGGAGGTTCATGACATTGTACAGGAGACAGGGACCAAGACCATCCCCATGGAAAAGAAATGCAAAAAAGCAAAATGGCTGTCTGAGGAGGCCTTACAAATAGCTGTGAAAAGAAGAGAAGCGAAAAGCAGAGGAGAAAAGGAAAGATAAGCATCTGAATGCAGATTTCCAAAGAATAGCAAGGAGAGATAAGAAAGCCTTCCTCAGTGGTCAATGCAAAGAAATAGAGGAAAACAACAGAATAGGAAAAACAAGAGATCTCTTCAAGAAAATTAGAGATACCAAGGGAACATTTCATGCAAAGATGGGCTCGATAAAGGACAGAAATTGTATGGACATAACAGAAGCAGAAGATATTAAGAAGAGGTGGCAAGAATACACAGAAGAACTGTACAAAAAAGACCTTCACGACCAAGATAATCACGATGGCAAGATCACTCACCTGGAGCCAGACATCTTGGAATGTGAAGTCAAGTGGGCCATAGAGAGCATCATTACGAACAAAGCTAGTGGAGGTGATGGAATTCCAGTTGAGCTATTTCAAATCTTGAAAGCTGATGCTGTGAAAGTGCTGCACTCAATATGCCAGCAAATCTGGAAAACTCAGCAGTGGCCACAGGACTGGAAAAGGTCAGTCTTCATTCCAATCCCAAAGAAAGGCAATGCCAAAGAATGCTCAAACTGCCACACAATTGCACTCATCTCACACGCTAGTAAAGTCATACTCAAAATTCTCCAAGCC
Organism: Moschus berezovskii; assembly: GCF_049115385.1. Lineage (NCBI taxonomy): Eukaryota > Metazoa > Chordata > Mammalia > Artiodactyla > Moschidae > Moschus > Moschus berezovskii. Next base: position 48,793,110 of record NC_142466.1, on the reverse strand, counting down.
AGGCTTCAGAAATATGTGAACCATGAACTCCCAGATGTTCAAGCAGGTTTTAGGAAAGGCAGAGGAACCAGAGATCAAATTGCCAACATCCACTGGATCATGGAGAAAGCAAGAGAGTTCCAGAAAACCATCTATTTCTGCTTCATTGACTATGCCAAAGCCTTTGACTGTGTGGATCACAATAAACTGTGAAACATTCTGAAAGAGATGGGAATCCCAGACCACCTGACCTGCCTCTTGAGAAACCTGTATGCAGGTCAGGAAGCAACAGTTAGAACTGGACATGGAACAACAGACTGGTTCCAAATAGGAAAAGGAGTACGTCAAGGTTGTATATTGTCACCCTGCTTATTTAACTTTTATGCAGAGTACATCATGAGGAACGTTGGGCTGGAAGAAGCACAAGCTGGAATCAAGATTGCCAGGAGAAATATCAATAACCTCAGATATGCAGATGACACCACCCTTATGGCCGAAAGTGAGGAGGAACTCAAAAGTCTCTTGATGAAAGTGAAAGAGGAGAGTGAAAAGTTGGCTTGAAGCTCAACATTCAGAAAACAAAGATCATGGCATCTGGTCTCATCACTTCACGGGAAATAGATGGGAAAACAGTGGAAACAGTGTCAGACTTTATTTTTTGGGCTCCAAAATCACTGCGGATGCTGATTGCAGTCATGAAATTAAAAGACGCTTACTCCTTGGAAGGAAAGTTATGACCAACCTAGATAGCATATTAAAAAGCAGAGACATTACTTTGCCAACCAAGGTCCGTCTAGTCAAGGCTATGGTTTTTCCCGTGGTCAGGTATGGATGTGAGAGTTGGACTGTGAAGAAAGCTGATCGCCGAAGACTTGATGCTTTTGAACTGTGGTGCTGGAGAAGACTCTTGAGAGTCCCTTGGACTGCAAGGAGATCCAACCAGTCCATTCTAAAGGAGATCAATCCTGGGTGTTCATTGGAAGGACTGATGCTAAAGCTGAAGCTCCAATACTTTGGCCACCTCATTCGACGAGTTGACTCACTGGAAAAGACTCTGATGCTGGGAGGAATTGGGGGCAGGAGGAGAAGGGGATGACAGAGAATGAGGTGGCTGGACGGCATCACCTACTCGATGGACATGAGTTTGAGTGAACTCCGGGAGTTGGTAACGGGCAGGGAGGCCTGGCGTGTTGTGATTCATGGGGTCGCAAAGAGTCGGACACGACTGAACTGAAAAAATAAAAGCAAAAAAACGCCTGAATTCATTGTTCCTTGCTACCTAGTGTTTATTCAAAGCTCACTTGAAAAACTATAGTAGGATGGAATCATGTTATCGCCTTCCTTCTCTAAGACCTCTGAAATCTACACCTAAGTTCACGGAGATCAGCAAAGAACTCTGCCCCCAACCCCACTGTTTGGCATCCAGAGGCCTGCCTTCTCTGAGTTCAGCTTTGGTGTAACCTTTGGAAAACTTTCATAAAACCTCATCTATTGGCCACTGTCAAGGGGTCAAGATGTCAGCTTGCTTCCATACCGTATGGACTGGATAGCTGTGAAGTTTTCATCTTTTTCAAGTGGGTTTCTTGAAAAGGGAGCCAAATCTATAGCCAGACTAGCTTGATTTCTGCCACTCGTGTCATTCCTGGCATTTAAGTGTGAGGTGGGGCGAAGAATAAGGAAACTTGTCTCCAACTGTCTGGGAAGTTCATCCTGGGGAGATAATCACAGGAGGAGAAGGTGGAAGGGGACTTGGAAACAGAAGCAGATGCTCAGGCTCCACAGAGCTCTCATCTGTTCCCCCTTTCTGGTGTGTCTAACAAACACAGCTGTCCTGGCCCCCACGCTCGGGATCATGGACAGAGGTGGCAGAAGGGGAGTATATTCATTTCCTAAGGCTGCCACAGCAAAGGACCACAGACCAGTGTCTTCAGTAACAGAAATTATTTTCTCACACTTCTGGAGGTTAGTGGTCTGAAAGCAGATTGTGGACAGGGCTGGTCATTCATTGTTCTCTCTCCTCGGCCTGTCCACGGCTTTTTCCTCCCTGTAGCTTCACATGCTCTTTCCCCTGTGCATGCCTGTGTCCTAATCTCCTCTTCTTCTGAGCACAATAGTCATATTGGATTAGGATCCACTCTGATAACCTCATTTTACCTTAATTATCTTAAAAAAAAACCCTATCTCCAAATACAGCCACATTCTGAGCAACCAGCGGGGCTGATCACAATTCAGTCCTTAACAGTACAAACCTGCAGTAGCTTCTGGAGAAGGCACTAAGCACATGGCAGCTAAAATATTTACAGTGAGGGTCACCATGTAAAATGAAAGTTGTCTCTAGGAGATGTGGCACCCTGAAGGAAAGAAGCTGAAAAGAGTGATCTTCTGATCACCTTCCTTGATCCCCTGAAAATCAAACAGGGTCCATCTATTCCAAACACTTCTATCCAATGACATTAAGAAAAAAAAGTGAATTTTGGGCTTAAAGAAAATAACAAAAGGACTTTTACTGACAATGGCTGTGGTAGAAACTATGGACAATTTATAATTCATTCTTAAACATAACTGAGTGGAAAAGGACACCCGGTGGTTCATGACAGCCGTGTTGAGGCTCTCATCACTAAGCAGGTGGTTAGAACATAACCAGTGTGCCTTGGACTAATTGTTTTCTGGTCCCACCTACACTTTTCTCCATAAGGTACCATGCTGTGTGGCTGAGAACACTTTCCTCTGTTCTAATTGCTTATCAGAAGAGTTCATAGATGCTGCTAACATGTCATCTCAATGTCTTTTGCTGAGAAAGCATCAACTGAGTTCTATAAAAGTCAGGTTTTTCTTAATTCTCAGTATCATCTGCAGAAAAAAAAAATGCTGGCTGCTTTTCTCTTGATCTCCATTAACCCTAGGCTGGCTGTGTGAGGCAGGGCCTCTCTGCTTCTCTAATCTGAGCTTTCCACTGGTTTTAGCAGCAGTGCATGCACTGTAGAAAGAGCGTTTTCTTTGTGGACATATCACTCCTGGAGATATCACCAAACTCCTGGCTGATATGGGAAGAAAATGTCACATCCTTTGTCAGAGAATGAATTACTTTTGGTTGTGGGTCCCTCTGAAAAATGAATCCTTCTTTAGGTAAAAAACATAGCGCCTGTGACACTTTCCATGCTATCAACTAAAGACTCCCTTTCCAAGAATAACTCCTGACATTATAATTTAATCACTTCAATACTGGGTTTCTTAGATCAACAAGTAAATTCTCTCCCTGCCTTTACTGAAACCCCTTCAGGTTGACTTTTGCCTTCCTGTGGACCCCACCCATGCAGTATTTCATCCCATTCCTGAAAGTCATACCCCTTGTAAATTCAGTTGATTGAAGCAGTCCTCAGTTTTCACTCTAAGTAGCTATTCTTTCTAATTTAAAGACATTAGATGGATAAAAGCAGGTCTCCACTTCAACTCGAGAAGGCTTGAGCTTGAGCTATGGAGAATAACTGGGTATTACTAAGTAGAGGATTGAGTGAGAAAAGTCCAGGTGTCACATTCAAGGCAGGCAAGCCCAGGAAAGGACTGAAAATTCAGGGGACAGCTTGGGAGGCATTTGAACACCCCAGCATGAGGTGACAGTTCAAGTTCTTGAGCTCCCCAAAGTTGTGAGAAAATACACGATCCTGGGAACATAGGCAGCATCTTCAGAAATGACCACGGTTAAAGGAGAATTTAAAAAAAGTAGACCAACCAAAAGAGTAGGACGAGGGCTATTGGGAACAGATGACATAATCCAAGTTTTGAGCCAGAAAACATTAAAACCTTACAGCCCAAACTGCTTCCATTCAACATAAGGCCCCAGACTTTGAAGGTGAACTTAGTGTTCCCAAATCTTCAGTCTCAGACTCTTTCCACACCCCTGCTGGAAGGAACACCATGATAGGTCAGCAGGTTCCTGGCAGACAAGACGGTCCTAACAGAAGCTCTGTGTCTCCAGCGCCTCCCCACAATCGACTCCCTGCCCCATTAGCTTTCTGGCCTGTCCCTGTTTCAACATCTATGGGGTGAAAAGCCATGATGTGTGTCATCACTGAAGCTGCTCGGCATCACTGCCTGGCTCCCTCCACTGACAGGGAGGCAGCAAACAACTGCCAGGAGTCTGAAATGAGAACTAAAAGTCAGTAACCTTGCCTATCCCGAGATGAGTGAAGTCAGGACATTAAATAATTCTTTTTCCTGTATTCTCTCTTGATCCCTCACTAGGAAAGAAATACCTTGCTTTCAGGAAGACCTCATGGGTTAGTGCCTACAGTGCAAGGCCAGACTTGGCTTTGGGAGGGAAGAAAGGCGAAGGCAGGCTGCTGGGGGCAGGGCTGAGGGAGGGCACACGCTCTGCTTTTAACAGTAGTCCCGTCATTTACCAGCTCTGGCTGTCACTGAGGATCTCTGAGATTATTTCCTCACCAGCAAAAAGTCAGTATAATAATGCATTCTCTGGAGGTTGTAAAGAAGAAAATGTATGATAACTCTGATATGGAATGCATTTAAAAAAAAAACAAACCAGTAACTATTACTGTCATTAAGAGAAGGAAATAAAAATTCTTGACCATATTCTGTATGCCAGGCAGTGGCCAAGTACTGTTGACATAAATTCTCTCACATGATCCCCATCTCTGCCCTATGCAAGGCATTTTATTTTACTGGTTCAGAAAGGTACAATTATTAGCCCAAGGTCATTTGGCTGGTAAACAGAGGCTTTATCTGTCACTCCCAGATCAGTTTCTCTCCAAGGCTTCTTCTAGCAGATGACAGGTTTAGTGAGGTTTTAGTGGCCCAGGTCAAGGCATTTGGCAAAAGGATGCTGCTATTTCCCTAGCCCTGCACCACTTCTCCATTACTCAGCTGGTCTGAAAGTCAGCAGAGCTAAGACTTTGAAGATAGGCTGGGTCACGGCAGTTCTCAGGGCAACTCAAAGGGGTGTGGGGGCATGCTGGCACTAAGTTCTGTTCTCCTTATATTGTCAAGCAAAATCCAATTTTTAAATTGTTTCACCCAATTCTGAACATTCCTTCCCCATGGATCAATGAAGAGTGAGTACTAAAGTCTTAAGCTATGTATTTGTCCTCCGACACATACACACATATGGATCGTGTGTGTGTGTGTTTATACACACATAATACTGGAGTTCTGTGTTTCTTTGCATTTATGTGTGAAAATTTGCAGCTTCAGTTTTTTTTCCTTTTTAGCACCAGACTCATGACCTATACTTCGGGATCCTTTCCCAAGGTGAAGAGGCCCCCTGCCCCATCAATATTTCTTTGTAAACATAACTCAAGTATGTCCTCGTAACTTCCATCAGAAAGGTCCTCCGGTATTCTACACACAGCTCTTCATGTCCTACATATGAAGTTACCCTTTCTTCCTAACCTTCAAAATACAGCTGAAACCTTGCTTCCTTTGCTTGAAACAGAAAAATAAAAATCTGCAAATAAGGTACTAAATTTGCAGAAATAAATAATAACCTCAAAGAAGGCAAGTTTTGAACCCAGGCCTCTGGTGTTAGAGCCCGACACCCTTAAGCACCGCATTCTACAGCCTGCTAGCGATGCCAGCCAGGTAGCGTTTGAAACAAGAGTGATTAGAAAGTGAACTAGATATTACAAGGGCTGGCGGGGGGCGGGATGGGGAGCTACTGTTTAATGGGCACAGAGTTTCAGTTTGGAATGATAAAAAACGTTCTGGAAATGGATAATGGGGATGGTTGCACAGCATTGTGAATGAGCTACATACCACTGAATTACACACTTAAAAATGGTGAAGATGTTCAATTGTATGTATGCATATTTTCCCATAATTAAAAAAAGAAAGACAGAAGAAGCAGCAGTGATCACCACTCTGTGACAATTCATTTAACTTTTCCAAGCCTTAGTTTTCCCATGAGTAAAATGGGGATATTAACACCTACCTTAGAATATTGCTGTGAAGGCTAAACTCTAACATACACAGTGCACCTAGGCCCCATGGAGCTCATTGTGATACTCACCCTATAGTCACTCTCTTTGCTTTGTCCAATGCTAATATCCCCATGCATTTCAACTCCTTGAGCTCAGCTAGAGGAGCTGGGGAAGGTGTGGGCTAAAGGAGAAGGCTGTTTGCTATTTAGAGCTGGCTGACCATCTGCAAATTCCCAGCAGTTAATAGATGTCTCATAAATGTTTGTCCAGGGAATTCTCTGATGGTCCAGTGGTTAAGACTCTGTGCTTTCACTGCTGAGGGCCTGGGTTTGATGCCTGGTTGGGGAACTAAGATCCTACAAGGTTGTGTGGCATGGCCAAAAAAAAAAAAAAAGTTTTTCCAACTTAATTGGACTGAATAGATAAACCACAAGGGGAAAATAGAAGGCGTGATGTCCTGTTCTAAGACAGTTCTTGAGCCATGTACTGGGGACTCTTAATCCACAGGGGATATAAAGAATATCTGCTGTTGATGAGGCAATTCTGTGGTTCACTTGATTTCATTCCAGATTTAGGCTATTTTTTTAAGGCTGCCATTTTATGTGCAGTTTTACTATCTTGAACAACTGGAGCCAATGGGAAATTGGTGTTTGGGGGGCGATCTGTAATGTCAGTAAGAGGCACATGAAGCAGATTCACAGGGTATAAGTCACTCAAGGCCCAGTGGGGGATTACACCTAAGTCTGAAAAAGGAAACAGACATTAACTGGACCACCTTTCACTTTTAAGGTGGCAAAGAGTCTACATAGGAATGATCATTATAATTATGCAATTCACTCCACTGCTTTTAAAACAAAATCAAGGCGCATAAGATGTGCCCCAAATCTACGAATTCTAGACGTACATAGTACTTTCATTTTCTGTTCTGGTTGGTTAAGTGAAGAAGAGGAGGCTGAGTGGAAACAGAAATAATAGAGAGAGAGAGAAAGGGGAAAGAATTACAGGGTGGATCAGACAGAGACGCGAGACAAAGGAGAAACCAGACAGGAGGGAGGCATGAGTACAGAGAGAGACACACAGAGAAGACCTAAGGCGATAAAAGTTCTCAACTGGTTCTGAGGCAAGTGGAAGTGTCACCGACGCTTAGCACATCCTGAGGCCACCATCGACCTTGATCATTACCCTTTGATGGCCACAGTGTTCATGGTCCTCCAAGTCCTGTCCTTGTGTCCCCATCTCTGAAAAAGGCTTCACCATTCACTCAGACAGTCATAGGAAGCTTGAGCATCCGCGAGCCCTCTCTCTCGTCCTCATCACGGTCGGCATGTCTGCTAATGTTAACACCTATGTGCATCACAGATCTGTTCACCTACCTCCGTCTCTACTGCAGACCCATCTCCTTTCTCACCTGGAGAGAAGTGTGGCCCATCAGATCTTTGCCCTCCACTCCAGCATCTATGCTACTGTCAGCAACTTCTCAATGGCAAATCTAGTCGTCCTGGCTAAGATTCTTTTTTCTCTAGTAACAGAAACTCACTCAAACAGGCTTACACGCTAAGTATGGATATCTATAGTGCATACACTATGGTAGAGTTTTTTTTTTTTCTCTCCTGCAAGAAATGTCTCCTCTTCTGTGAGGTTCGATGGGCATCACTTGGGGAGAAAGAAGAGAAGCAGCTTCTAGAATTAAAGGAAAGCAGAGATTGGAAAGGAAATGTGTGACTCTAAGCAGTGAACTGCTGATCCTGAGCCATGCCCCCTGGAGCAGCGAGACCTCCCGGGAACCTACAGGGCTGAAATAGTGACAGCCCAGGTCAGCCCAGGTCAGCCCCTCAGCTGAATGTGGTACAAATCACAGTCCCTCAAACTCAGAAAACCACTATGCCTGGGGTCAGGGGACTCACCAGCCATATCACTGAGGCCAAGACTGGCCATGATGAGGGGAGGCCACCAGACACAGGGAGGACAACTAGCTCCAGGCTACAAGACAATGCAAGCAAGCTGGCCTTCTGGTCACCAGTAAACATGTGGATATGTCTGGGGCTTCCCTCGTGGCTCAGATGGAAAAGAATCCACCTACAATTCAGGAAACCCAGGTTCGATCCCTGGGTCTGGAAGATCCCCTGGAGAAGGGAATAGCTACCCACTCCAGTATTCTTGCCTGGAGAATCCCATGGACAGAGGAGCCGAGTGGTCTACAATCTATGGGGTTGCAAAAGAGTTGGACGTGACTGAGCAAATAAAAACATACACAAAACAGAGAGATGGACTTAACTTTCTGCAAATCAGGGAATGTGGGCAAGATCATTTGATTGCTGTTGAGTAAGATTATTTTCACAGGCCACCAGCTATAGTCAGGCAGGCCTATCAGGTAAAGAACGCACAGCGTTGAGAAAACACCCCTGCTGAGGAGCTGAAGGGATGGAATTCATCATATGAAGGAGATGCAGGCCCTGTCACCACCCCAAGACTGCCAACTCTGTGCCATCCAACCCAGAAACTTGTCAATTCCCTTCTCAGGAACAGTAATGATAGTTCTCATACTTCAGCCAACATAACAGTCACCTCAATCAGTCAGTCAGTTCAGTCGCTCAGTCGTGTCCGACTCTCCATGACCCCATGAATCACAGCACGCCAGGCTTCCCTGTCCATCACCAACTCCCGGAGTTCACTCAAACTCAAGTCCATCGAGTCAGTGATGCCATCCAGCCATCTCATTCTCTGTCATCCCCGTCTCCTCCCACCCCCAATCCCTCCTAGCATCAAAGTCTTTTCCAGTGAGTCAACTCTTCGCATGAGGTGGCCAAAGTATTGGAGTTTCAGCTTTAGCATCAGTCCTTCCAATGAACACCCAGGATCGATCTCCTTTAGAATGGACTGGTTGGATCTCCTTGAAGTCCAACGGACTCTCAAGAGTCTTCTCCAATGCCACAGTTCAAAAGCATCAAGTCTTTGGTGATCAGCTTTCTTCATAGTCCAACTCTCACATCCATACATGACCACGGGAAAAACCATAGCCTTGACTAGACGGACCTTGGTTGGCAAAGTAATGTCTCTGCTTTTTAATATGCTATCTAGGTTGGTCATAACTTTCCTTCCAAGGAGTAAGCGTCTTTTAATTTCATGGCTGCAATCAGCATCTGCAGTGATTTTGGAGCCCAGAAAAATAAAGTCTGGCACTGTTTCCACTGTTTTCCCATCTATTTCCCATGAAGTGATGGGACCAGATGCCATGATCTTTGTTTTCTGAATGTTGAGCTTCAAGCCAACCTTTTCACTCTCCTCTTTCACTTTCATCAAGAGGCTTTTGATTTCCTCTTCACTTTCTGCCTAAGGGTGGTGTCATCTTCATATCTGAGGTTATTGATATTTCTCCCGGCAATCTTGATTCCAGCTTGTGCTTCTTCCAGCCCAGCGTTTCTCATGATGTACTCTGCATATAAGTTAAATAAGCAGGGTGACAATATACAACCTTGACGTACTCCTTTTCCTATTTGGAACCAGTCTGTTGTTCCATGTCCAGTTCTAACTGTTGCTTCCTGACCTGCATACAGGTTTCTCAAGAGGCAGGTCAGGTGGTCTGGGATTCCCATCTCTTTCAGAATGTTCCACAGTTTATTGTGATCCACACAGTCAAAGGCTTTGGCATAGTCAATGAAGCAGAAATAGATGTTTTTCTGGAACTCTTGCTTTCTCCATGATCCAGCGGATATTGGCAATTTGATCTCTGGTTCCTCTGCCTTTTCTAAAACCAGCTTGAACATCCGGAAGTTCACGGTTCACATATTTCTGAAGCCTGGCTTGGAGAATTTTGAGCATGACTTTACTAGCGTGTGAGATGAGTGCAATTGTGTGGCAGTTTGAGCATTCTTTGGCATTGCCTTTCTTTGGGATTGGAATGAAAACTGACCTTTTCCAGTCCTGTGGCCACTGCTGAGTTTTCCAAATTTGCTGGCATATTGAGTGCAGCACTTTCACACCATCATCTTTTAAGATTTGAAATAGCTCAACTGGAATTCCATCACCTCTACTAGCTTTGTTTGTAGTGATGATTTCTAAGGTCCACTTGACTTCACATTCCAAGATGTCTGGCTCTAGGTGAGTGATCACACCATCGTGATTATCTTGGTCATGAAGATCTTTTTTGTACAGTTCTTCTGTGTATTCTTGCCACCTCTTCTTAATATCTTCTGCTTCTGTTATGTCCATACCATTTCTGTCCTTTATCGAGCCCACCTTTGCATGAAATGTTCCCTTGGTATCTATAATTTTCTTGAAGAGGTCTCTTGTCTTTCCTATTCTGTTGTTTTCCTCTGTTTCTTTGCATTGATCAGGCTGCTGCTGCTGCTAAGTCGCTTTAGTCATGTCCGATTCTGTGCGACTCCATAGACGGCAGCCCATCAGGCTCCCCCGTCCCTGGGATTCTCCAGGCAAGAACACTGGAGTGGGTTGCTAGGGAGTGTTAAAACACAGACTCCTGGGCTCAACCCTGAGATTCTGATTTAGTGGTCTGGGATAGGGCCAGAGAATTTGCATCTCCATGGGCTACAACACTAAGTAGCATTATCCTACAGGACAGAGTCCAGGCTTTTCTAACACGATCCAGCAGGCCTCCACTCCTGGTTCTCTCCTCTCTGTAGTATCCTTACCTGCCACTCCCCAACTGTGCACATCATACACCAGCACCTACCCTGTGCAGCATGGTATTTGGAAGAGCTCTACAAGACTTTGCTTCCAGTGTTCTACTTGCTCTTCTCCTACAATCCCTCAATTTCTCCCAAAGGAAGAAAACTTTCTGTGAGTTAGACTGAGTCCAGAATACTAACTGGGCCATGGCTGCTAGTGGGTGTTTGCAAAGGTCAGGCTCTCAATGTGCATCTCTCTCTTCTGTCTACTCCATGTGGAATGGCCAAGACTCCTGGATGACCCTCTTTCAAGGCAAGAAAGTCACATCTGGGGCCCAGGCATTGTCAACCCCTGTCCAGATGGTTTTCCTCCATACCACAGGATGTTAGCCATTGGTTGCACCCACGACAATATCACATCATTTTAATGAGAACTTCTTACAGCTGACTGGTCAGTATGAAATACATCCTAGGGTAGACCAGGGGGGATACCACCAAGACCTCCTCCTGAACTCATGGCCACTTCAACTGGCACATTTTGACACCCTCGTTTGCTGCCTTCTGCAGATCACCAAGTTCTCCTCTGTGTTGTCACGTCATACTTTATGAGGTTATATGCACTGACCTGTACCCTAACTTCTTCTGTACAAAAGGACATTGACACACATCGGTTCAGCTTAACGGACTTCTCTATCAGGGCTGACTCACCTTGCAGCAGCCTCCCCTTCACACTTCAGTATAAACTGAGAAGGCGGAAGTAGGTCCAGATTGGATGGAAACTAGCTTTTATTATGTACTGCACACTCACAGGCCTTGTCTTATCTTAACTTCAAAACAACCATGCAATTAGGGCATCGTTAAATCGTTTTATCAGTTGAGGAAACAAAAGACAGAGAGGTTAAGCAACCTATTCTGACTTGGTCACACGGTTTGTGTTGGAAACCAGAATTCAAATGGACAGGTCTGATTGATCACAAAGTCATTTGTCAAGATAGAAGCACAGAGACACCCTTTGTTTTCTGTTTAACGGCAACAGCCAAACCACCAACAAACCTACTTTCATCACCAAGCCCCAGGTGTGCCTGTGGCCTGGTCTCTCGGCAGCTTCTTAGAAAACAGTGATTTCTAAACTGGTGACTTTTCTTGCGCCTCACCACATCTGAAGTTCTTGAGAACTGGACACTTCAATTGTTCTGGCGTCTACTGTCTTTCTCTCTCGGAACTGGGCAGGAGCGCTCACCCCGCACTTGGGCCCACCCTGACGCAGCAGTACATGCCATTCACGGCATGAAGAAACTGGAGGAGTAGAGCATGGAGATTTCAGTACAGAAACAGTGATACTGAATATTAGTCATAAAACTGTGGCTGACTTGAGTTGAAAGGATAATGCAAATAACCTCCTAAAACCATTCACCTATATTCTCATAAAACGGCTGACAAGGAAGGCAATGACTAAAGTGATTTAAACTGGCATGTCGCAATTGTCCAGAAAACTATTCCGAAAACAGGTTTTAGGTGGGGGAGAAGAAAACGGATTACAGAGGTGAACAGGACCTGAGACAGATGAATTTCAAACTTCATCTTGGTCCCCAAAACTCATCGCCATTTGCCGTATTCCGCTTCATCTTCAGGCCCTGGTGCTCACATTCAGCTGGGAATTAGCATCTTCCTGGGAGTTTTTGAACATGCAGATTCTTAAGTCTGCAGTCAGATCTAAAGAATAAGCATCCTTGCAGGTGGAACTAGGAATTGGTATTTACTAGGCTTTCATTTCTGCATCATTAGTTGACTCTAATGCAGCCAGTCACTCCGGGAACTGGCTGTTTTAATAGACACTGACACATGAGACAGTTTTCTGGAAGAAAAGAGTCCTTTGCAATAAATCGGAGCTCTTCGCTCTTTGAAATGTCTCAGGAAGTCCGAAGACAAATTCTACAGAGGGACAGCATCAGCCCCTCAGTACAATTCACCTCTTCTTTCTCAACTCCCATGAGCCACCTGTTTACTTTTTACATCTCTTCTGTGTAAGAAAATGCTAATAACTTTGTAGCATGATGTTTCCATTTGTATTCTGGACCAAAAATGAGGAAACACTCTGCTGACAGGCAAACCGATCACTTTCCCTTGGAGATACTAATCCTTATACACAGAGAAAGTGGGAGCCTGGCACCAGCTTCTCTCTTTATGCTCTGCTGCAGCTAAGCTCAGACCCTGGCTAAGACTAGCAATAGAAAAAGGACAGCAAGCAATTAAATTCACTTCCTATTCCCAAAGCAAGGTTAAGTAAGCAAAGGTTTGTGGCCAGCTCCTCTTTGTGGAATAGTTGTATCAAATAACATTTCTACTGCACTTTACAGTTTCTAAATCACTTTTCCTTTCAATACAATCTCATCTCATCATCAGAACAACCAAGAGTAGTAGGTACTATTTCCTTTGTTAACCTGTAGAGGCTGAAGCTCAAGCAGTTAAATGACCTATACAAGTTTACACAGCTGGGAAATGGAAAACCCACTTTGGAACCAGGTCTTTTGATTTCAACTCTGTCCTGCACTGATAAAGGCCTAACAAATATTGCTGAATGAATAAATGAAAGGATAAATGGATAGATGGATGGATGATCTTTTATGAAACAAACACAATGGTAAAGATTCCAATTAACTTTAATGCACACTATTGGCTGTAACAAAGGCTGATGTCAAAACCTAAATCAAGGTTCTTCCCTGGTGGTCCAGTGGCTAAGACTCTGTGCTCACAATGCAGGGGGCCCATTTTGATCACTGGTCAAGGAACTAGATCCTGCATGCTGCTACTAAAAGATCTCACATGCTGCAACGAAGATCAAAGATCCCACACGCTGCAGCTAGGACCGAATGCGGCCAAACAAATATTTTTTTAAAAAAACACCGAAGAAAAACTCAGCATTGGAAATGGACTTTCAAAAATAAACTATGTGAATTTGCTAGTTCGACTTTTCTCAATAAGACATTTGTCTTTTAGCTATTCCACAGGAAGAACAGCATGGTGAGGAAGACTGTGGCAGCAGAAAGCTTGAGTTCGAACCCCAGCTCTGCTGTTTATGAGCTTTGTGACCTAGGGCAGGTTACTTCTTTGCACCTCAGTTCTTTGCCCATAAAATTGGAATAATAACAACCAAGTACAACTTACAGAGCTAGTTGAAGATTTTAAAAATTATATTTATGCAATGTATTTTGAATTATATCTGGCACACAGCAAGTTATCAGACATTTCCTTGATACATTAGTAAAAATATCTGCTCATACATAATCAATTCTCAACAGTTTATATGTGGATTATTCACTGGGTTTTAGGCTTTAACTTGGTTTACACCCGTAGTAATCTGTGGCCTTGATATTCTGCTGCCCTTGAGGAAGAAGAAAGGAATTCGCTCTTGCAGAGCAAGTATCACACATTCCAGGCACTAGGTCAGACCCTTCACACGTGCTCCCTTACGTAATTCTCACCACTCCACCATGAAGTTGCTATCATTGTCCCCATTCCACAGATGGGGAAAATCTAAGGCTCAGAGAGCTTAATAAACCCTAGCTGGTAAGTGGAATGGAAGGTTAAATCCAGATCTTTCTCTTTCCCAAACCCTTGCTCTTTTAGACTGTCTCATACTCAACACAGATATGAATGCTATCCTGATTAAATTCAAACTGCAACCACAAGCCTTCCCCCAAATCATGCCATATTGTTGAATGAATAAATGAGACATGCCATATGTCTCCATCTAGCTCCAATCCTGGGGCAAATCTCGATGTCCCAGAGCAGCGATCCCCAAACATTTTGGCTCCAGGGACTGGTTTCATAGAAGACAATTTTCTATACAACGGGGAGGGGTGGGGTGTGAGTGATGGGAGTGGCTGTAAATGCAGATAAAGCTTTGCTTGCTTGTCTGCCTGACACTCACTTTCTGCTGTGCAGCCCAATTTCAAACAGGCCACAGACCAGAACCAGCCAGTGGCCTGGGAGTTAGGGACCCCTGACCCAGAGGAACAACTTCCTGGGAAGTCAAAGGGCATAGGAAGATGAACCACTCAGCCAAGCCATTATCAATCAATGCTTTTACTCAGGAACAAAGGTGTGTCCTGCGATTCAATATGCCAAGTACTATGATAACAGTACTTACCTGAGGCGGTGGCTGTGATGATTTAGGTGTAAAAGCTCTCACCGCTCATCAAGGTTTCAATAGCTGTCAGCTGTAACAGATAGGGAAGCATAATGCTTTAGTGCATGAACTTGGGAGCCAGACTGCCTGTGTTCGAATCCTGACACTGAATCACTCACTAGTGTAAACTTGGGCAAACTGTTGAATCTGTGCCACAGCTACTAACCCGGAGATAACAGTAACACCTACCTCAAAGGGTTGTTGTGAGGATTAGATGAGTACTATAAATGAAGCCTTAGAACAGTGCCTGGAACATAGTAACTACTATATAACTGGTTGGTTTTATTATTAAGAAAATGGGGGGCTTCATTGGTGAAAAAAGAGGTTGGGGAAACATGGAAACAGACACATATACTGTGGGTGGGGTTTTATATTAATGCAATGCTTTTAGAGGGTGATTTGGCAATATCCAATAGTATTTCAAATATTTTTGTCTTGCGATTCATCAATTCCATGCAAGGAATGTAAACTCTACATATACCAGCACAAGTGTGTGTGTGTGTGTGCGCGCGTGCATGCGTGGGCGGGCATTTGTGTGTTAAGGGAAGTACTTAGGGATAAGCGAGAACTCCTTTAACCCAAAAAGGCTGTATCTATTGGAGGCCTAAGAAGCAACATTCACAAGTAGAATAGTATCACAAAATCCCCTTAAAATCAGGAGCAGGAAAGACATACTCACGATCACCAAAAGACTAAGCCAAATGCATTAAGAGAAGAAAAACGAATAAGGATTGGAAGGAAAGAAATAAAGCTGCCATTAAGTGAATATAAGATAACTGTCTACACAAAGTTCAATAGTTTATAGAGAATTTATTATTATTAACAGCAGTAAGAGAGCTTAGCAAGGTAGTTAGCTGTAAGAATAATGTAAAAAAATAAATTCCATTTCTCTCTCTCCAGCAGCAGCAGCAGCAACAAAAGTAAAAGTTTTCAAAACCTCTATAAGTTTTGAAATATATTATTCTGAAACAAACTATCCCAAATGTTAGTGGTTTAAAACAACTAACATTTATTATCTCTTATTATATCTGATGCTTTGTTGACTACACTAAAGCCTTTGACAATATGGATCACAACAAACTATGGAAAATTCTTAAAGGGATGGGAATACCAGCCCACTTCACCTGTCTCCTGAGAAACATGTATGCATGTCAAGAAGCAACAGTTAGAACCTTACATGGAATAACAGACTGGTTCAAAAGTGGGAAAGGGTTCAAAATTAGGAAAGAAGTACATCAAGACTGTATATTGTCACCCTGCTTATTTAACTTCTATGCAGAGTATATCATGCAAAATCCCAAGCTGGATGAATCCCAAGCTGCAATCAAGAATGCTGGATGAAATATCCACAACCTCAGATATGCAGATGATACCACGCTAATTGCAGAAAGTTAAGGGGAGCTAAAGAGCCTCTTGATGAGTGTGAAAGAGGAGAGTGAAAAAACTGGCTTAAAATTCAACATTCAAAAAACTAAGATCATGGCATCCAGCCCCATTACTTCATGGCAAATAGATGGGGGAAAAGCAGAAACAGAGACAGATTTTCTTTTCTTGGTCTCCAAAATCACTGTGGACAATGACTGCAACCATGAAATTAAAAGACACTTGCTTCTTGCAAGAAAAGCTATGACCAACCTAGACAGCACATTAAAAAGCAGAGACACCACTTTATTAGTAAAGGCCCATATAGTCAAAGCTGTGGTTTTTCCAGTAGTCAAGTACAAATATGAGAGTTGGACCATAAAGAAGGCTGAGTGCTAAAGAATTGATGTTTTGGGATTTATGGTGCTGGAGAAGACTCTTGAGAGTCTCTTGGATTGCAAGGAAATCAAACCAGTCAATCCTAAAGGAAATGAACCCTGAATATTCACTGGAAAGACTGATGCTGAAGCTGAAGCTCCAATATTTTAGCCACCTGATGTGAAGAGTCAACTCATTGAAAAAGACTCTGAAGCTGCGAAAGACTAAAGGCAAAGGAGAAAAGAGCAACAGAGGATGAGATGGTGAGATAGCATCACCAAGTCAATGGACATGAATTTGAACGAAGTCCAGGAGATAGTGGAGGACAAAGGAGCCTGGCATACTACAGTCCATGGGGTCACAAAGAGACAGACACAACTTAGCAACTGAACTACAACTATATCTGAGGGTTAGGAATCCAGAAGTCGCTCATCTGGATGGTTCTGGAAAGGGGTCTGTCTTTCAAGAGACTGCAGTCACATGTTGGTGGAGCTTTAGTTATCTGATCCTTGGCTGGGGCTAAAGGATCCATTTCCAAGATGGTCCACTCACATGGATGGAGGCTGGGTGTTAGCAGGTCTCAGTTCTTGCCAGATGGAACTCTCTATGAGACTACTTGAGTATCCTCAGGACATGGCAGCTGCTTTCCTGCACAGAAGGTGATCTGAGAAAAGACAAGGAGGAAGCCACAGTACCCCTTATGAATTAGTCTCTAAATTAGTTCTGCTTTATTGTTTCATTAGCAGAAAGTCTCTACGTCCATTTCACAGCTAATAGGAGGAAAATTAAGCTCCATTTTTAAAAGGCAAGCACTTCACAGAATGTCTGGACAGACTTAAAACTACCAGAGATATCATTTTGAGCAGAAAGATGTAATCTACCTAGGAATAAACCTAATGAAAGATGCTTAAATCTTTAAGGAGAAAAATTTCAAACTTTAGTGAAAGATATTAAAGAAGACCTAACGTAATGTAGAGATATATGTTAGGTAGCTTCAAAAGCAATTCTCTCAAATTGATATATTAAATCAATTTGTTTCTAATCTAAGTCTCTGGCAGAATTTTTTATTTTTTTTTGAATTTGAAAAGTGTATTCTAAAATTCATATGGAAATTCAAAGGCCCAAGAATAGCAAATACACTCCTGAAGAAGAAAAAGTACAAGACTGAAGAACATGCTCCACATACATCAAAATGTCTCATGAACGTTGACAGCAATAGCAGTGAAAACAGTGTGGGATTGTCTCAGAAATAGATGAACTCTGCAGTGGACAGAATAGCAATCCCAGACACAGATCTATAAAGCTATAAAAATTTGATGCATGCCAGAAGGAACACAGAAAATGACTTGGGGAATAGTATAATATTTAATAAATAATGCTGCCACAATTGCTTATCCACAGAGAGAGAAGATGAAACTGTATCTTTACCTCAGACCAAATCTTTAAATAAATGAATCCCAAGTAAATTTAAAACTTGAATGTAAAAGCCAAAACTCTGAAAGTCACAAAAGAAAATATACAAATATGACTTGGTGACCTTATGATATGGAAGGGCTTCTTAGGCAGACATAAAAATGATAGCCATTAAAAAAAACTGATAAATTTAACATTAAAATGAATAACACCAAACAACCAAAAAATTTTAAAAAGAAGCATAAAGAAAGTGAAAAAGACAGGCCACACATGGTAAAAATACTTTTACCAAGATTCACAAAACAAAATGTGTTTCCGCATAACAGAAGGAAAGAAAAACTATTCTGGACAACGCTTGTCCATTTATATCTGGCTAAAAGCAAGGAGGTGGGAATGAACTTGGTGTATTTGGAGGATAATTCAGAATGCTGGTAATCTGGCACTTTGAGTCATTCTGCAAATTCTTATTGGGTACTTTCTATTAATAAGTGCTACACTCAACTACACATGAATTATAATCCAGACCTGGTCCTTGTTCTCATGGAACTGAAAATGATTTAATAGTAACAAAACACAGCTTATAAAAGTAATAAATCATGAATGTCACCTATACTTGTGTCATTAATTGACAGACATGGAAACTGAAGTCCAAACAGGAGATGTGATTTGCTGAAGTTCTCACAACTAGTAAATGTAAGTTGGGACTAGTTCTCTTGATTTCCTCAGCATACTCTTCTGCCTCTCAGATTATCATATGAGGGAGTTTAGACTGTACTCTTTAGTGTAGTCTAATTCAGCACTTCAGGAGATTTCATAATATAATTAATATACACATGGTGAGAGGCATATAACTTGAGAAAAAACTAGGCATTGTGGTGGTGCTCAAACCCTATTACCATTTTGTTAGACAATGAGCATAATACATCCAAACAAGGGAATACCAGACAGTCAATAAAAAGATGATGTAAATCTAGAAACAGATCTGTATATGGAAGAATGCCTGTGACATAACATTAAATGAATAAAATTATAGAATTTTAGTTACATTTATCATATCCGATATAAGTAAAATTATGTATATATCTAAATATAGGTATGTGAAATTATACAGTGTGTAAAATTATATACACAATTACATATGTGTGAATATATATGTATGTATATACATGGAGTGTGGGTATGCTTGTGTTAGTTGCTCAGTCATATCTGATCCTTTGCAACCTCATGGACTGCAGCCTGCCAGGCTCCTCTGTCCATGGAATTCTCCAGGCAAGAATACTGGAGTGGGTTGCCATTCCCTCCTCCAAGAGATCTTCCTGACCCGGGATCGAATCTGTATCTCCTGCATTATGGGCAGATTTTTTCTGAGCCATTATATAGGTATATATAAATATACAGAGATATAATGATTTCTGGATAAGTGTTTGTTGATGAGTGTTTGTTAAGAGTAGTATTTGTTAGAATATGAGATGGATTTTATTTTCTTCTTTGTACATTTCTCCATTGTTGATTTTCAAAATATTGATGTAGTATCTTTATTAAAGCAATGAAATTTAAAAGATAGATTTCTTTCCGAATAACTTCAAGTACCAGGAGCACGTGTTAATGGAATGAACACTTATTCATGATAGAACATGGACAATGGAAACAGAGAGCACAACAAGACCTACTCATCTAGAAAAAGGGATGGGAAAATAAATCTGCATGTAGGACCAAATGATACAACTTCCTAAAATAATCTGAAGGAGCCTGCATCCTGGATGACACAGTCTCTACCAGCCTTGGACTTCCAGGGCTTCAGGCATCTTTTGACAGGATAAAAACAATGCCTGTATATACAAACCCCTACTTAGCATGCTTTCAGTTATATGCAGCTGAATGAATTTGTAAAGCTGCAATAAACTTCCTCAAATTGACTTCGCTTAGTCATAGCTTGTGATGTCCCCATATAGCAGAAGCTAAAATTGATTTTTGCCAAATTAATTTAAAAATAAATCAAAGCAGACGCGAGAGACGCCCGGCTCCGGCGCAACCGACCACGTGCAGAATCGTGGCTGAGAGGAGCTACCCCGCGCCCAGGGTTAGGGCTGTGGCCGAGAGGAGCTGTACCACATCCAGGAGGCGGTGGCTGCTTGGGCACCGGAGGGCCAAGAGGAGCTGATCCACATTCAAAGCAGGAGGGGCGGCCTTGAGGAGATACCCCTCGTCCTAGGTAAGGTACAGCGGCTGCACCTTGCTGGAGCAGCTGGGAAGAGATACTCCACGACCAAGTGGAATATAAGAATCCAGTGTTCTGGGGAGGAAGGAACAAGATGGCGGAGGGATAAGACGGCGAGACCACTCTCTCCCCCACTAATTCATCAAAAGAACATTTGAATGCGGAGTAAAGTCCACAAAACAACTTCTGAATACTGGCAGAGGACATCAGGCTCCCAGAAAAGCAGCCCATTGTCTTCTAAAGGAGAGAGAAGAAATCCAGCTCCACCCACCAGAACACCGACACATGCTTCCCTAACCAGGGAACCCGGACAAGTCACCCGTCCAACCCCACACACAGCGAAGAAACTACATAATAAAGAGAACTCCACAAACTGCAAGAAGAGGGAAAGGACACCCCAAGCAAAGCAATATAAGCAAGATGAAGAGGCAGAGAAATGCCCAGCAAGTAAAGGAACAAGATAATTGCCCACCAACACAAACAAAAGAAGAAGATATAGGGAATTTACCTGATAAAGAATTTCAAATTTTGATGGTGAAAATGATTCAAAATCTTGAAAGCAAAATGGAATTACAGATAAATAACCTGGAGAAAAGGATTGAGAAGATGGAAGAAAGTTTTAATAAGGACTTAGAAGAAATAAAAAAGAGTCAATATACAATGAATAATGCAATAGATGAGATCAGAAACACTCTGGAGGGAACAAACAGTAGAATAACAGAGGCAGAAGACAGGATAAGCGAACTAGAAGATAGAATTGTAGAAATAAATGAAACAGAGAGGAAAAAAGAAAAACGAATTAAAAGAAATGAGGACAATATTAGAGACCTCTGGGACAATGTTAAACGCTCCAACATTCGAATCATAGGAGTCCCAGAAGAAGAAGACAAAAAGAAAGACCATGAGAGAATACTTGAGGAGATAATAGTTGAAAACTTCCCTAAAATGGGGAAAGAAATAATCACCCAAGTCCCAGAAACCCAGAGAGTCCCCAACAGGATAAACCCAAGGCGAAATACTCCAAGACACATATTAATCAAATTAACAAAGATCAAACACAAAGAACAAATATTAAAAGCAGCAAGGGAAAAGCAGCAAATAACACACAAGGGGATTCCCATAAGGATAACAGCTGATCTTTCAACAGAAACTCTTCAGGCCAGAAGGGAGTGGCAAGACATACTTAAAGTAATGAAAGAAAATACCCTACAGCCCAGATTACTATACCCAGCAAGGATCTCATTCAAATATGAAGGAGAAATCAAAAGCTTTACAGACAAGCAAAAGCTGAGGGAATTCAGCATCACCAAACCAGCTCTCCAACAAATGCTAAACACAAAAAGAGTGTATAAACTTGAACCCAAAGCAATAAAGAAAATGGCTACGGGATCGTACTTATCAATAATTACCTTAAACGTAAATGGGTTGAAATTTTCAAAAAGGCTAGGAAACAATTCTCATAGCCATCAATAGTTCAGTGTTGAGTTCATGAATAGTTTTTAAAGTTTGGGACAAACTGTAGTATTTGCTATTTGAAGTACTATTTGTAATTGGCATATTACGATGTAACATTGGTCTTCATTTCCAACTTAAAACGCCTAAAAATGCCTAACAGGTTTTTAGATTTGTGAATTTTAGTTGAAATGTATTTTACGATGTTACTAAACCTGCAGAAATATTGAAATATTTCAGAGAACTTATTCACTGTACATTTAATTTATTTTATTTATAAAAGTTATGAACTGTAAAAAAAAAAAAAAGAAACCCATGATGCACGGGGCTTTCTCCCAAGGCCCAGAGTGACTCGGTTTCAGGTGTCAAATGTATTTTCCAATGCTGCCTATTAATTTTAATAAGTTAGACAAATGATGATGGACAGAGGAGTAATTTTCTAATCTATGAATTTGATTACCAGTGTAATAATCTAGACTATAATGTCGGTGTTTATCAAAAAGCTGCTGAAGTGAGCTGGGGTCACCGATGGTGTCCGATACAATGCTGGAGCAGACACATCTGGATTTGATACTTTATAGGCAGGCCTCATACCTATGTACACACCTGAGCAATTTTCTGAACCTCGATGTCTTTACCTATAAAATGGAAATAATAAATAAAAATAAAAAAAAAATAAAGGAGCTAAGGAAAACAAAAAAAATAAATAAAAATAAATCAAGAGTGAAATTATGAGGGCAAGGAAAATCATTATCTTTGCTGAAAGACTAAGCTACTTATTAATCACAATCCCTTTAGCAGCACCAAGCACAGAGTTACATACAAATAGTTCTTATATCCACTATAATTATTTTTATTTATTCTGTAACACTTTTGGCAATACCGTCCTTCCTAATCCTGTTCCAGCTTGTCTGAAGTCCAGAATACTGACTTTTCTCGTGGAATTCTCGAAAATTAGCTGCAATGCCTTAAAGTTTAATCTACAACAACAGAAGAACAATATGACCACAAACATAGCAGTTTACATCTAATATCTATGCTTTTCAGTGAGTGTAATTCACACAAACATGTTCATCACATAAGGTCTAACTCTTCTATTCCAATTATATGCATAACCTTTACAATCAGAGATACAATATTTTAGAAAGCTGAACAGAAAGTACTTACCTACACTATGTGATTCTGCCATGACTGATAACTATTGATCTGTCTTCCTCCCCCCAAAAAAGGTTTGGAGTAAAACTACATGGGCTTCCCTGGTGGCTCAGAGGTTAAAAGCGTCTGCCTCCAATGCTGGAGACCCGGGTTCGATCCCTGGGTTGGGAAGATCCCCTGGAGAAGGAAATGGTAACCCACTCCAGTATTCTTGCCTGGAGAATCCCATGGACGGAGAAGCCTGGTAGGCTACAGTCCACGAGGTCGCAAAGAGTCGGACACAACTGAGCGACTGAACGGAATGGAACGGAAAACTACATAGGCAATTTGAATAATATAATTGAGTCATCATTAATCACTTGTAATCCCTTTCCTTTGCCACATTTATTAATCCTTAAAGGTTTTCAGAAAATCGTTCTATTCCAATATTCTTCACATACCATCTGTTCAAGCACATTCCTCATATTCTTACTAGGTTTTCACAGATGCCACTTTTTAAATCAGCAAATCTCCTCAGGAGCATCATCTGGTTCCCATCACCCCTACTTCAGGGAGCCCCTAGTCATCACAGTAATACCAGCATCACAGCAGATGTTCCATATTCTCGGGCAGATTTCCCTCCCTCCGTAGAGTTTCTGAATGCAAATTTTGAGATGGGAAAAAAAATCTTTTGGGTGCAAGAGTTTTCTGCGATTGCTTCCTCTGTGTCAAACGCAGTCTGCAACCCTCATTTCTGCACTTGTGGAGAAGACCTGGTCAGAGGGAATCTCTTTTCTCAGGGTGTAGGGTGCAGAAACGAACACATAGACACAGAGACCAGAGAGAAGCCTGGAAAGCCAAAGGGAACGAGATGCAAAGTCGAATTATACAAGGCTTAGTTTTTGTTGTTGTTGTTTAGGTTTTGGCTGCCCTCCACAGCATGCAAGATCTTAGTTACCTGACCAGGATCCTATTCACTAGAAGTGTGGCATCTTAACCACTGGATCGCCAGGGAAGTCAAGGCTCAACTTTGTAAAGGTCAACTGGGTCTTCACTACCATGGAAATTAAGCAACATTCTGATTTGTGCAGAAGGGAACAGATTGTCTTTGGAAGATAATGTGGAAATACAACTGTGACTCAAAACAAAATGGAAGACTGAGAATTTTTCCATGGAATTAGATCACTGAAGGCAATTACTTTGGATAATTGATTTGTTAACTGCCAGGATCTGATACAGAAATTATTCAAAAACACTCTTTCCAGATCTATAACTTGCTTGTTCCATGTGAACACAATCTCAAAGTGAAACTGCATGCTGCAGTGATGCTGAAACAATGTCAAGTTCAGGGGAAAGGCCCTGGTGTTAAACAGGGTTCTGCCCTTCTACACCGTTGGTGGGAATGGAAACTGGTACGGCCACTGTGGAAAACAGTCTGGAGGTTCCCTAAAACACTAAAAATAGAATTACCATATGATCCAGCAATTCCACTCCTGGGTATGAAAGTGAAAGTGAAGTCGCTCAGTCATGTCCGACTCTTTGTGACCCCATGGACTGTAGCCCATCAGGCTCCTCCATCCATGGAATTTTCTAGGCAAGAGTACTAGAGTGGGTTGCCATTTCCTTCTCCAGGGGATCTTCCTGGGTATATATCCAGACAAATTTATAATTTGAAAAGATATACAGCAGCACTATTTACAACAACTAAATGTCCATCAGCAGATGAATGGATAATGAAAGTATGATATATATATATCTCACATGTAATATACATACACACATACATATGTGCACATACATATATAGAGAGAGCGAAATACTACTCAGCCATAAAAAAGAATGAAATAATGCCATCTGCAGCAACATAGATGAACCCTAAGATTATCATAGTAAGCGAAGTAAGTCAGACAGAGAAAGATAAATATCACATGATATCACTTAAATGTGAAATCTAAAATATGACACAAATAAACCTACCTACAAAACAGAAACAGACCCATAGACATAGAGAAGAGATTTGTTGTTGCCAAGGGGGTGGGGGGAGGGAAGGAATCAGAGTTTGGGTTTAGCAGATGTTAATACAGAGAATAAATAAACCACAAAGTCCTACTGTACAGCACAGGGAACTATCTTCAATATCCTATAATAAACTATAGTGCAAAGCCCCCCCCCAAAAATAGGGTTCTAGAATCAGGCACATACTAACCTGCTCACTATCTATAAGAGCCTGGATAAGTGGTCTGATTTATCTGACACCTCAGCTTCCTTATCTCTAATGTGAGCAGTCGAACAAGATGACTACTAGGTCACTCCCAGCCTGAAAGTAGCACAATGGCTTATGCACAGTATGAATGCTCATATTTTATGATGAACTGGTTGCATCCACTTCCAAAATAGCATAACAGATGTCAAGATCTACTGGATTAGTTGGAGCAAAAAGAACAAAAAGAACCACGTTGAAAGACTGTCTATGTATGTTTAGTAGAAGCAATAAATGGAGTTCAGATATCAAAGCGAGGTTTTTCTGAGTGAGAAACATTGCTAGGGGCTGCATGACCTGCCACTGAATTACAGAGGAGAGGACGGCACCCAGAGTGGCAGATAGAGTCCCAGAGTCCAGAACCAGGTCTACCAGCCAATCACTGAGTAACACCAGGTAGAAAATCCACATCTCTGAACTGCTGCTTCTTCATCTTTAAAAGAAAAATTAAAGAGGACAGATATCCTCTGGGAAAGTGGGGTGTACCCTCCAGATTTAAGGCTGATTACAAGACAAAAAGAATGCTTAGTTTTGTCTTCTCTTCTCCCCATCACTCATTCTTTCTCCAAACTCACAGACAACTTTAATTTGGGTAGGAAGAATGTCAGCTAAGACACTTTGCAATCAACAACTGTTCCCATTCATTCCACATTTCACCTACGACAAGACAGGTGAAGTTAAAGAGGAGGAGGTAAGCAAAATCTCAATTATTCAACTATTGGAAGAAATTTGCCAGGCTTAGCAGAAACCTTAAAAAATAAAAAACTTTTTTTTCCTTTTTTAGAAGTTGGGGCGATTGTTGCTTTTTAATATCTTAGTTTGGGCTCAGGTATTACTCATCCATATCTTCACCTCAACTTTCGTCTTAGTCATATTCTGGCAGAGACCTCAAAGATCTTGAAGAAAAACAGCTTCACAGCTAAATCCTAAACTTCTTGCCTTTTCTCTGTCTCTGCCTTTTAGGGCTATGTCTGCATGAATTTGCTAAGATGTTTGTATTCGGCTAGCTTGTTGTTCTTCCCATTTGCCTCAGTTTCTCCCTTTGAATACTACTCTCATCCCAAGCCATCTGAATCCCTTCTGTTATGTCCCCACACTCAAGCCTACATCTCTACCTACTCACGCTTTTCCACCCCATCCCCTGGCTCCATCCATTCCTCTCAAAATTACTTTCTCTCTGTCTCATTCCCTTTCAGCCTGGGAAGTGGTAAGCCAGTTTATGAGGTCAAACTCCTACAACCATGAGGTTAGTCTCTTCATTGATCTTTTCAGCTCCATGAATTTAAAAGAGACTGATTCAGACACAGATAGTATGTTAACACGGCCCTGCCCAACATGGTAGCCACTAGTCACTTGTGATCATTTAAATTAAATAAAATTTAAAATTCTGTTCCTGTTTATAGTCATGTTTTAAGTCATAAGATTATTTCTATCAACATAGAAAGTTCTATTAGTCAGCACTGCCTTCACATAAAGGAATTCATTATAATGGTGAGTTATGAATATAACCATTATTTCTGTGCTGAGAAACTCTGCAGGTGCTAAAAGTGAATATATTTGTGTGTTATAAGTGTATAATCAAGAGTTGGGGTAGGAGGTGGCTGGATGAAGGTGAGACAACTCTCTTTTGATAAGTATATTAGGCCTTGATTTGGGCAGAGGCAGGCCAATTGAAAACAGAGGGGCATTCTCTTTTTTGGCTCAAATGGTGAAGAATCTGACTTCAATGCAGGAGACCCAGGTTGGATGCCTGGGTTGGAAAGATCCCCTGGAGAAGGGAGTGGCAACTCACTCCAGTATTCTTGCCTAGAGAATAATCACATGAACAGAGGAGTCTGGCGGGCTACAATCCGTGGGGTCGCCGGATGTGACTGAGGAAGTATAACTTTCTGTTTATATTCACAGGAAACCCTCCAGAATCCTATTTTACAGGTGAGAGAACTGAGACAAAAAGGTGTTAAGAAGTTTGCCCAAAACTTAGAAACCAGAATGTAAACTCAAGTCTGCTTGAATCCCAACACTCTTCCGATTGTGCCATGCTGCCTGTCAGTCTCTGGCACCAGAGAAATGGGACCCCCAGCAAAGGTTCCCAGCCACTGGGTCTCAGAGCTCACTGGTTTTCTTTCCCTTCAAAGTAGGGCTTGGGGCCACGTAATACAGAGTAATAAATGTTTTTTAACACTTCCTTTTGAGATAATCCTAGATTCACATGCGTTTGTGAGGACTAAGAGATCTTGAATATCTTTTCAATACGTGTGTGTGTGTATATATATCTAATACATTTTTGTTTTGTTTTTTGGTATTTATTCATTTGGCTGCACAGGGTCTTAGCTGTGGCAAGTGAAAACTTTATTTATTAAGATTTTATTTATTTTTATTTTTTGGCCACACTTCAGGGCATGTGAGATCTTAATTCCCTGACCAGGGATCAAACCCATGCCCCCTGCACTGGGAGAGTAGAGTCTTAACCACTGGACCACCAGGGAAGTCTTCAATTTATATTTTCAATCTTCTACAGACTGGATCCACTGTAAGCCTATCTTTATCCTAGAAGACTTTCGGAGCTATCAGGGAACACAGAAATAAATAATTAATATAGAGCCTGTTAAAACAAAAATGCAACGCCATTTTCATCTTCCAATTACCAATAAGGATAATAGCAGTAACACAGTAGCAAAAGCACACTGACAGACACATTCCCATATTTTATTGATTAGAGTGTAAAGTGAGGAAAATTGGAAAGCAGGATGGCAATACATGTGAAATATTTCCATCTTTCAGCCAGTATCTTTTGAGTCCTGCTATATATGTGCCAGGCCCTGGGCTAGACCCTGGGGCAAAGAAGTAAAGTGTCCAGCCCTTCTGGAACCCACTGTCCTGTCTTGTTTACAGGCAAATACGCTTTTGTGAGAAGTGTTGTGATAGGCAAAGTATAGATGTTATAGAAGTACATATGAGGAAAGCTGAATTCAGCCTTAGGTGACTAGGGGAGGCATTCCTCAAGCAGAGGACAAGGGAAGATAGCCTTCCATCCACTGAGTGATAAACAGGAGCTGGCCAGAGGAAGGAGACAGTGTCACGTGGAGAAAGTGTCCTAAATGGAAGAAACAGCGGGAATGGCCCACAGGAAGGCTCAAAATGAAGAGAGAATGGCCTAAAACATCTGGCAAAACTACCTTAAGGAATTACCTAGAATACCAAAACAAACAAACCAATATCCTTTGAAATAGATAGACTTTTACCACATCATTAGTTAAAATAGTAGAATATTAAAAATATATCTATTTCAATAAAAGATACTTGGCTATGTTATGGAGGGCACGCCCACAATACGGAATATTTTGTAGCCATTTAAAATAATGCTTACAGTGCTTTTTTTTTAAATACTGAAAATACTTATGTTAAAATGCTGAATGAAAAAGGCAGGATACATAATTTATAGCTAATATGACCACGATTGTGCTATATTTATATCTCAAATGAGGGCTTCCCTGGTAGCTCAGCTGATAAAGAATCCACCTGCAATGCAGGAGACCCCAGTTTGATTCCTGGGTCAGGAAGTTAAGTGGAGAAGGAATAGCTACCCACTCCAGTACTCTTGGGCTTCCCTGGTGGTTCAGACAGTGAAAGAATCTGCCTGCAATGTGGGAGACCTGGGTTCAATCCCTGGGTTGGGAAGATTCCCTGGAGGAAGGCATGGTAACCCACTCCAGTGTTCTTGCCTAAAGAATCCCCAAGGACAGAAAAGCCTGCTACAGTCCATGGGGTCACAAAAAGTCACATATGACTGAGTGACTAAGCACAGCACAGCAGCATAATCAAATGAAGGAGACAAGTTAAAAGATCGATAGAGATAGTCTTTTTTTTTTTTTTTAGTATGTATGCTGTCAAAGCAAGCATGGTAGTCTTTTGATAGTGAGGTTACAGATGATTTTCATGTGCATGCTATTTTATAGAATGATGTTTACTTAGTCTGGGGCAGAGTCCAGCCCCACCATTTCCTATCTGTGTAGCCTTGGTAAGTCACATAACTTCTCTGTGTCTCAGTTTACTCATCTGCAAAATAGGAATAATTACAGAACCTATGTGACAGATTGTTGTAAACATTGTCATAGTAAAGTGTCTCAGAATGCTGGTTATTAATGTATATTAGTATTCTGTTAAATATATTAGCATTCTATTTTCTATTTTTAAATTTTTCTTTCATGCACTTACACGACTTTTACAATGGGAAAAATCACTTTTCATGAAAATAAGTGCTTCATATTGTAAGCTAGTGGTATGTGTTTTCTTAAATGAGAACACTGAGAAGAGGCAGCTCACCCATTCCAAGGAAACAGAGGGATGTGAGAGAACGCTCTCTGAGAAGGTGAAATCTGAGCTCATTTTTGAAGACCAAGGACTTAGAGAGGAGAAGGGCAGTGGAAAATTCTAGACATGTGTAACATCAAGCAAAGACTTAGAATCTTAGGAATCTCAAGGCAGAAGGGGGCAGGAAGCTTAGCCAGCCTAGCTTTCCACCCGCTCGGGTCTCCCTCTGCTGCTCACCCTACAGACGCTTACATGCATTCAGGGAGGAGGAGCTGACTGCTTTCAGACCAAACCCATCCTCTGGCTGGATAGTTCCCTTTGTTAGGAAGCGCCTCCATATTTAGACACTCATCTACCACTGCACTTGCATACATACACATCAGAGAAACCCCAAGTCACACGTTCACACCAATACACACACGTGAGAGTACTGGTCACCCAAGTGTGGTCCATTAAGGCAACACTCCTCAATCTACCACATGGTTGTGGTGTTTGTGGCTTGACTCTGAGACGCCTTACAAACTACTAATTCTATAACTTTTAAATGCAAAATGTCATGAGAGTGTTCAAGTTTTAGGTAAAAAGTAGCACATGATTGCAATAGAGAAAATAGAATATAAAAACAATGATGTTGCCACTTTTTATAATGGCATAATTCATTCTGAAGGAAAAAGATGACTTTTAGCACCACATGGAAATTCTTGTAATGGTACAACCTAAAGAAGAGATGGTGCTGGAAAATGGACAAGTGTGTGTCTGGAGAAAAAGCATCAATATTGTATGCTGACTAGAGAACCCTGGAAATTCACTAAGCAACTCAAGAGACCAGGCCTGACCTCTGAGGCTTTATTGGAAGCTTGTAAGTCTAAGCCCTGTTGGAAGCTAAACACCATCTGCTGATGTCAATCTATCGAGTGCAGACCTTGTAGCAACTGTTACCTGTCCCAACACCTCTGAGGCACAGTTAGAACTGAACTACATGATAAAGATAACACAACAAATCCACAAGGAAAAGATAAGATTATTCAATTAATGCATTTGAACATCCAGATAAAATCCCAGAAAATAAAACTGGGTCTCTACCTCACTGTCAACATCAAAATTAATTCCTGATGGATCAAATCCCTGCATGAAAAATGAAACTGTAAAAGTAAATTTTTTAAGAATGTCAGAGAGGCAAAGACATTTTAATATGACTTAACACCCAGAAGTCATAAAATAAATATCTTACATGGAGAAGAATGTCACCAAAGGATAACAGGGAAAGTATTTATAATTCATATCCCAAGCAATGGGTCTATTTTCATAATATAGAAAGCTCTCCAATGAATCAGTAAGAAAATACCAACAACTCAGTGAAAAATAGAGAAAGAAGTACAGCAGCTCTTAATCACATGAAAGATGCTCAGTTGCATTCATAATAAGAGAAATATAAAGTAAAATTAACTCATGCATCATCTTTCATCTATGAAATGACAGAGTGCAAGGAGTGTGATACATACTTTCATACATTGATGAGCTGTCAATCAGTAAAGCTTTCATGAAGAAAATCTGACACCATCAATCAAAATTACAAATAAATGATCTTTGGGGTAACAGCTCCACCTCTAACAATTTATCTTTCATACATCCTAACACATGCAAAATAGTGTGGGTACCAGGTTATTAGCTGCATCACTGTTTATAAGAACCAAGATAGAAAACAATCTTAAATCTGTTACTATCAAACTACTAAGTGGCTACCTTCAGGATGAGGCAGATAATTATGTTCAGATATGAAAACACCTCTAAGATATATGGTTAATTGGAAAATAGCAAAGTGAAAGTGGAAATTGCTCAGTCGTGTCTGACTCTTTGCGACCCCATGGACTATACAGTTCATGGAATTCTCCAGGCCAGAATACTGGAGTGGGTAGACTTCCCGTTCTCCAGGGGATCTTTCCAACCCAGGTCTCCCGCATTGCAGGCAGATTCTTTACCAGCTGAGCCACAAGGGAAGCAAAGTGAATCGCCTACTAATTTGTGTTAATAATAAAGAGCTATTCAGATGATATAGATGGAGACAGGTTTATTGCTTGTATATATTTAGAATATTTCTGGAAGGGTAATCAAAACCTCAGAGGTACACTCAATAATAGCTAGAAGTTTGAGTTGGGTGGGAAGAAAGAAATTTTCTACTAAAAAGCATCTGTGTACCTTTCGAATATTTTGCCATGAACATATATTAGCTATTCAAAATATTAATAAATTGAATTCAGCAACAAATTCCTGCTTGAAACTAATCCCTTCCTCTTCTCTGCTACCCCTGTATTTTTCACTCACTTATTTGTTATGCTTGTATATGTATCTGTATCACCTACAAAACCAAGAACAATTTGAGGGCTGCAACTCTATCTCTATCAAGTTTCTCTCTCCAGCATCTAGCACAGTGTCTTACACACAACAGGATAATTTTTTTTTAAGTGATGTCTTGAAGAGTGATGAAGACTTTTTCATGGAAGGAAGTCTGGTTACTTGATACAGCAGCTGAGCAGGGTTGCAAGACTTTAAGAACATTCTACCTTGCAACATGTCCTTATTCTTCAAAAGAAGGGAGGGAGAGACAGAAAAAAAGAACAGAGAGACACAAAGAGAGAGAGAAAAACTGAGACAGACTCAAAGATCAGACTAGACTTTAGAGCAGTGCTGCCAGGAGGAATATGTTTGGGGGAAAAAAGTGTGATGTTACTGGATGGGAAGGAGATCATTTGAGATCTTCCATAAAACAGCCTCTTGATGAAAGTGAAAGAGGAGAGTGAAAAAGTTGGCTTAAAGCTCAACATTCAGAAAACTAAGATCATGGCATCTGGTCCCATCACTTCATGGCAAATAGATGGGGAAACAATGGAAACAGTGGCTGACTTTATTTTTCTGGGCTCAAAAATCACTGCAGATGGTGACTGCAGCCACAAAATTAAAAGACGCTTACTCCTTGGAAGGAAAGTTATGACCAACCTAGATAGCATATTAAAAAGCAGAGACATTACTTTGTCAACAAAGATCTGTCAAGTCAAAACTATGGTTTTTCCAGTGGTCATGTATGGATGTCATGAGAGTTGGACTATAAGGAAAGCTGAGCACTGAAGAACTGATGCTTTTGAACTGTGGTGTTGGAGAAGACTCTTGAGAGTCCCTTGGAATGCAAGGAGATCCAACCAGTCCAGCCTAAAGGAGATCAGTCCTGG
The DNA here is from genome assembly GCF_049115385.1 of Moschus berezovskii. NCBI lineage: Eukaryota > Metazoa > Chordata > Mammalia > Artiodactyla > Moschidae > Moschus > Moschus berezovskii. The sequence goes on along the minus strand of NC_142466.1, from coordinate 48,760,632 downwards.
GTGTTCATCGGAAGGACTGATGTTGAAGCTGAAACTCCAATACTTTGGCCACCTGACTCAAACAGCTGACTCATCTGAAAAGACCCTGATGCTGGGAAAGATTGAGGGCAGGAGGAGAAGGGGACAACAGAGGATGAGATGGTTGGATGGCATCACCGACTCAATGGACATGAGTTTGACTGAACTCCGGGAGTTGGTGATGGACAGGGAGGCCTGGTGTGCTGCGGTTCATGGGGTCGCGAAGAGTCAGAAACGACTGAGCAACTGAACTGAACTGATGATCTAAACAAAAGGTAAATGCTGAGAAGAAAAGTAACTTGTCAGGAAGTCCACTTTTTAAGCATCGTGTTGTCATTTCTGTCCCTGTTCATGGTGGGTTTACCTAGGACAGAGGCTGCAACTTCAACAGTTACATGTCAAGACACAGGCGTCTACATTCTATAGCAAATTCAGTTGACGCCATCTCAGCACACCGAGACTGCTTGCTTCCTAAGGGCAGGGCTGGCAGACACTTTTATTAGCAATCATCTCTGCCACCTTCTGATTATCTACAGATTTAAGGCCACATAATCATCCCCTGCGTCACAGAGAGGAGGGAGCGGGGGTGGAAACTAAGAGTCTCTAAATCCCTCCTAACACTTGCTTCTTCCCTACCAGCAAGATTAGAGCAGTGAACAGCTGTGGGCATATCAGAACAGACAGGCTGGTCTGGGCTGTCCAGAGCCTGAGGAAGGCCAGTTCTCAAGGCAATGCTGGGGACTCCAGGTCTGCTGGTCCAGGCCTGTCTCTCTGAGACAGTAGAGGGCACGTGACCAACTCCTAGGGGCAGTGAGCAGGCTAGGGACCCGACCACGGCCAGGAGGGCAAAGCCAGGGCTCCCATTCCTCCAGCTATGCTGAAACAGACGGAGAGGAGACGGTCCTGGGGCTACAGGTCCTGGAATACTACAGAGGGTGAAGACGCGACCCAGGAGGCGGGTAGCCAATGCCACCGCAGGAGCATCTGCTCCGTGGGGGGCCGCTCGGGTTCCCAGGCCAGCATCCCACCGTGGACCGAGGGCAACTATAACTACTACATCGAGGAGGATGAGGATGCAGAAGAGGAGGAGGAGCTGTGGAAGGACGAGCCGGCCGAGGAGGAGGAGCGACAGCCAGGGGAGGCCACCACCAGGGAGCGAGCAGAAGGCGGCGCCGACACTCCACTCGCGTCCACCACGCTGAACGTGAACGTGGGCGGCCACAGCTACCACCTGGACTACACGGAGCTGGCCTGCTACCCCAAGACGCGCCTGGGCCGCCTGGCCACGTCCACCAGCCGCAGCCGCCAGCTGGGATTGTGCGACGATTACGAGGTGCAAACGGACGAATACTTCTTCGACCGCGACCCTGAGGTATTCCAGCTCATCTACAACTTCTACTCGTCCGGGGTCCTGCTGGTGCGCGACGAGCTGTGCCCGCGCAGCTTCCTGGAGGAGCTGGGCTACTGGGGCGTGCGTCTCAAGTACACGCCGCGCTGCTGCCGCATCTGCTTCGAGGAGCGGCGCGACGACCTGAGTGAGCAACTCAAGATCCAGCGCGAGCTGCGCGCCCAGGCGCAGGCAGAGGAGGCGGAGGAGCTCTTCCAGGACATGCGCTTCTACGGGGCACAGCGGCGCCGCCTCTGGAACCTCATGGAGAAGCCCTTCTCATCGGTGGCCGCCAAGGCCATTGGGGTGGCCTCCAGCCTCTTCGTGCTCATCTCCGTCGTGGCGCTGGCACTCAACACGGTGGAAGAGATGCAGCAGCAGCCGGAGCGCGGCGAGGGCGGGGGCAACCCGCGGCCCTTTCTGGAGCACGTGGAGACGCTGTGCATGGCCTTCTTCACGCTCGAGTTCCTGCTGCGCCTGGCCTCCACGCCCGACCTGCGGCGCTTTGCGCGCAGCGCCCTCAACCTGGTGGACCTGGTGGCCATCCTGCCGCTCTACCTGCAGCTGCTGCTCGAGTGCTTCACCAGCGAGGACCAGCTGCACGGCAAGGGCTCGCCAAGGGAGCACGACCTTGAGACGATGGGTCGCGTGGGCAAGGTGGGCCAGGTACTGCGCGTCATGCGCCTCCTCCGCATCTTCCGCATCCTCAAGCTGGCGCGCCACTCCACAGGTCTGCGCGCCTTTGGCTTCACGCTGCGCCAGTGCTACCAGCAGGTGGGCTGCCTGATGCTCTTCATCACCATGGGCATCCTCACCTTCGCCGCCGCCGTCTATTCCGTGGAGCACGACGTGCAGGGCACTAACTTCACCAGCATCCCGCACGCCTGGTGGTGGGCCGCGGTGAGTACCACGGCCCGTGAGCTTTCCCTCCCGCTTCCCCAGCTTGGCAGAAGAAGCTGCTGCTCTCCCTGGGTGATGCCGCCCTCCTTGCTTTGTTCCATCAGCTTTCCCCTAACTTGTTTAATGGTCATTGCTTTCTCGTTCTCACTGTCCTCAATCAGAAAATATAAAACAACAGCAGCAAAATAGGTTGGGTGTTAAAAAGTTCGAAAGACATAATCCAGTAAGAAAGATGAAGTCCAAGAAGCTTGACGTGGTCCTGACATGGTCCTAGGAATCGCCAAAGCTAGACTTAGTTTTAATACCCCTGAGAGGCTGATTTTAAGGAACAGTTATCGTTCACTGATGAAGCCTGAGGAGCTTCATCATCATCACTCATGTTATCTGACACTTATTGAACACCTGTTGTCCTGAGTGGTTTATAATGCTTAACTTATTTCAGCATCACAACCATGTGAAGTGGCTAGGATCACTATTTTTTAAGTGGAAAAATCTCCTTCAAGTGTTGAAGGAAACTGTTGATGTCTGCAGGGGAGGAAACAAGACTTGGCTAAAGAGTGTCAACCCTCCCTGAAATTTCACTGGTTCTAGCTAAATCTGAGCAACGAACACTGAAACTTTCTCTGTCTGGACCTGGCATTATTGCCCCATTTTCAGTTAGAGGAATTGAGGTGCAGAGAAATTGAGTGTAGACACACAGATAAATGTAGCAAAGTAAGGACTGAAACGCAAGCCCGCCCAACTGCAAAACCCATGCTCTTTCCACTCCCCAGCACTGCCCTTCTCAAGCTTGAGTTTTTCTGCATTCCTTGCTTAATTTGAAGTTAGTGTGTGAGTTATTTTTGTCATTATTTTCTTTGGTGTTTGCCTTTTATAATAATTTATGCCATTTACTCAAATATCTGTTTCTCATGTGCTAGACTAAATCCTTGGAAAAATCCCTGAATTCCTGGAATTGTTGACTGGGTCTTAAGTCAATGAATAAATTGACATATGTGCTTAGGAAGGGGCTTTCTTGGTGGCTCAGTGGTAAATAATACACCTATAATGTAGGAGCTGTAGGAGATGCAGGTTTCATCCCTGGGTCAGGAAGATCTCCTAGAGATGAGCATGGCAACACACTCCGGTATTCTTGCCTGGAGAATTCAATGGACAGAGGAGCCTGGTGGGCTATAGTCCACAGGGTCACAAAGAGTGGGAAGCGATTTAGCATACAAACACATGCCACATGCACACATAGGAAAGAACTAGGTGTGTGCTTTCCTTATATTTTAATTAGCTTGTCTGTAATGCCTTTAAAGACATTAAACAAATATAACTAGTTTTTGCTGTGTTAGAAAATAGGTACTTTTGACATTAATATTGGATATGTTATAACCCACAGTCTGGTGTAAAGTTCTGATGTGAACCTGCTCAGGGCTCCTACTAATAGTGTAGCATAGTAGGATGGAAAATTGAGGTTTAGGTTCCAGTCACAGATCTGCTAATAATTAACTGTGACGCTACATAATGTGTGACCCTTTCATTAACTGTGAAACCTCGCCCCCTTTCTCCCTGGCCTCAGTTTTCTCATCTCCAAGAGGAAAGGGTGTAGAGCTCTATAATTCAATGAGTCTCACTTCCCTGGAAAGCAGAGTACTCACGTGTACAACAGGATTTGTGAGCTTTCCTTGGTGACAGAATGATGTTTGACTCTTCCAAATAAGCATTTGAGCCAAATGCTGCTCCTCTGATCATATCCCAAATGATGAAACGTCATCCCCATAGTAGATAATCATGTGTACAAATGGAACTAATGGAGTGTGATTTATCCATTATTGGGTAAATAATGGATTTATCCAATTTATTGGATAAATAAATTTAATTTTTTATTTATAAAAAATTGTTTATAAATTTTGGCCAATGCATTGGCCAAACACATGCATTGGCAAACAACATTGACGTTAGAGATGAGTAAAGCAAGGAGGGAAAAGAATAAATCCACAGGCTGATGACATAAAACCAAGTTGTAGAAAGTCAAGTTTTCATTCAGCCAAATACCTTAGAAGGCTAGTATATGTAAGCTGGACTTAATGGACTCTTTGATATTGTATTTTTAATGCACAAAAGTTTTTTTTTTACCTTTTGTATATTAATATAAAATTTATGATGAGAAGTCTGTTGCTAATAATGAGTTTTTCTCTTTAAAAAATTTCCTGAAGTGAATGCCTAATAATCTCCATTAATGTCTTGATCTGTTTGATGTATAATACTTAAAATTTTTCAACTTATCCCCCTTTTTATATTAACTAAAATCATTTCAAAGTTGGTATTTTCTATAGATTTGACAATAAATATTGAATTGTCATTCAGTTTCTATCTATAAGAAAGTTTACCAATTATTACTTTTACCAGTGTGATTTTTCTTTTGTTATCTCTATAAGGCATGGTTTTCATAGGCCAGAATTTGCACATGTCAACCTACCATTAACCAACCTTAACCTTTACCAATGGCATTCATCCATTTTGTTCTCTAAGAATTAGTTATGCTAGTGAAAATCATTATGAATTAGACAAAAGACTGATTGCCTGTTTTTGTTTCTGAACTAACCTATGAAAACAATGGGAACAACTCCCTTTGAAGATTCCTCAGGACCAATATATTATTAACCCAATTCATCTATATATTTCTGATGACATTGCATATTGTATACTAAGGGCCCTTATTTGCAATAAAGCAAAGAGAAAAGAAGATACAAAGTAAAAAGATGCATATGATTAGGACCAAATCTTCATGTAACCCTCAAAAATCCATTTTCATTCACTGAGCAAGATTTTTTTTGGAGTGTGCCAAGGAGTATTCTAAACTCTAGGGATACTGTGACTGGTGGGGAGGGAGGGGGTGGGAAGTGAAATTCTTTCCCTCATGGAGTTTGCATCCTAATGGAGAGAGATAATAAATCATTTCAGATGTTAGTGTGTTTTTATAGGATAGAGAGTGATCTGGGTGGTAGAATCTACCTTTGATATAATAGTGGAATAGTCAGAGAAGCCTTCCTGGAAAAGATGACATTTATTAAAACTTGAGTGGTGAGCAAGCCGTGACTACTGAGTCCACGGGCCCTAGAAGCAGCAAGGTGCAGTGACTGAGCCTCAGTGCTGCAACTATTGAAGCCCATGAGCCTAGAGCCTGTGCTCTCCCACAAGAGAAGTCACTGCAGTGAGAAGCCCACGCACTGCAGCTAGAAAGTAGCCCCTGCTCTCCACAACTAGAGAAAGCTCTCACGCAGCAACAAAGATCCAGTGCAGCCAAAAATAAATACATAAATATAACAGTGTGAACATATATTTTCTTTAAAAAAAAGAGCTTGAATGGTGAGAAGAAGCTCATCTAAATAGGCATGACTGAGCAGACATGAGACTCTGAGAAGTAGAATCCTAATGTATGATTATAAGATCATACATCTCATAATTTAAAAAAATTTGAGCACACACCCACGATAAATGTGTAGTTATTTGTAAGTTATAAGCTATTTATTGCTGTAATAATGATGCATTACAAACCACCCCAAAATTCTGTGACTTAAAATTTCAAGCATCTTTTTGGCTCATGAGTTTGCAAGTCAGCAACTCAGGCTGGTTTCAACCACAAGACTCTTGTCATTTGGACTGGTGTCAGCCACTCATGTCCCAGCCTGATGGTCAGCTGGCTTACATCTGGGATGAAGAGGGTGACTAGGTCTTCCCTCATCCAGGCGGCATGTATCCATGGCTGTGGCAAAGGGCAAGAGAGAGAGTGTGCAAGCCCAATCATGCAAACTCTGATAAGCTTTTGTTTTTGTCACATGCGCAACGCATTGGCCAAAGTCAGTCACAAGGCCAAACTCAGAGTCAAAGGGCAGAGCAAATTAGCCCACTTACTAGGAAAGCACCACAAAGTTGTATGGCAAAGAACCTGGATACAGGAAGACATAAAGAATAGAGTCTTGTAATATAATCAACCTACTGCATTAAGATATTACTTCTCAAATATATTATATAGTTCAGAAAACATACACTCCCACATTGAAAATGTAAAGATGAGGTAAAGAAAAATAGCACTGATATTTTCTTGCCCCACTGCAGTGCTGTAGTCTTTGCGGTGTAGTCACCCACTTTGGGAACGGGTTCTCTAATCCCTCCTTCCATGTGTTTTTAGTGCTCTCAGACAACCCAGCATCTGGCTTGTTTTTAATAATCTCTGTCTCTGTGCCAAGGATCCTGCAACCTTCCTCAGTAATTCAACTCAGGGTTTTTAAGAGAAGCATGGCAATTTTCATTACTGTGAATTCTCCTACAGCTGCAGAACAAATCCCTCATGGACACTCATGTCTGGAGATGCTCATGCATTAGAAGACAGACCCTGTTATCTGTCAAATGTAGGTTATTTGTAATCATAATGTAATAGGAAACATATGTAAAGTACTAGCCCGTAAGCTATCCACAGTAAATAGAAGCTACCATATCTGACTAGTTGATAGTCTTTATCACATGGAAACAATAATCTCTGCTTCCAGATTCATTTGGGGGAAAATAAAAACAGAAGTGATTCCTTCTCTCCTGGGGAAAAGAGAGAGACTATAAGATGCACAAGAGGGTCAGCTGTTCAATCCTGGGAGAGCTTCTGAGCATGCAGATAAACAGGCCCAGGCCCAGAGGAGCTCCAGCCATGTTGAGGCTCCCTGGGTTGCCCGGGTGTGGGAAATGCATGGCACAGCTTAACAAGCACAGTTAGCTCTATGATCACGCTGTAAGCATCGGCCTTCGTTGCGGCTGTGTTCTTGAGGAGAAAAGGAACAACGGGACGGTTGAACAGACCGTTTCCTTTTGAGCTTGGCAGAGCAAGTTAAAGCTGTAGAAACCAAATAGGAAATTATATCATAAACTCATGTCTTTAAAAACTAACAAAAACTCTTAAAAAAGAAAATTTCTCTCTGGCTGAGATGTCACATAATCGTGGCCCACAGACTTTGTTCTTGTTTCTGTTTTCCTCAAGTGTGTTATCGGTTCCTTGCAAATAGGTGGCTCTGACAGGATCACTGAGATTCATTTTATTCTTGTCACTTGCTTGCTTGAAAGGTGAATCAGGGAAACAGACAACAAAACCAGGGTATTTTAAACAGAGGGCATTTGATATATAGGCTGGAAGAGCAAAAAGGGGAAAGTGAGAAAACCTGAAGACTGGTAAGTATAGGAAACAATGTTGGCCCCAGAATTAGGGGGGCAAATAGGAGAAGGTAGAGTTTCTGGAACCTAGGAGTACAGAGAAGGAGCCGCTGTGGCTGCTGGCAGGACACCCAAGATGGCACCATGAGGCTGGTGCAGGGTGTGCTGAGAGAGGCCTGAGCTGTGGCTCGCTGTCATTGCCGAGGGATGATGACAGAAGCCGGATGCAGCGAGAGAGACCCTCACTTCCTCATCCCGTCTTCTGGTCTCCCATTGGCAGAACCTCACCACAAGACAGCAGGCAAGGGAACCTGGAAGATGTGGTTTGCATCCTTCCAGTTGCTGAATTACGGAAAAGTGCACAGAAGGGAATGGGGCTTGGGGCCGAGAAATAAGGAGTAAAGGTTTGGCACAGAAGGCATTGAAGTTCTCCTGGCTCCTTCAGAAACAGCACAGGAGCCATCAACTGGGCAAAGGCTCTTAGGCACTTCTGTGATTTTTGGTCTGGTGGACTCCTGATTTTGAGGTGGTCCCCTTTTAGCTCTGTAAGCTCTCCCTGTTGGCCAATATAACTTGAGTGGGACATGATAGAATCGTAGAGGACAGGGAGAAGTGCCAAGTAAGCTGAGAATGTGAAGGCATCATCATTCTTGTGCGCCTTTCTAGGGACAGAGTTCAAACTGGCCTTAGCTTCTGGACAGCCTCCCCCTTATGGTACAATTCATGTGCATCTCGGAACTTGCAGACACACATGAGACTGGTCAAGGAGATTACCCATGACCTCATTCTAACAGGGCTTCCACTGATCAAAACATTTTTTGAATTCCACTGAGGAATTGTTCCACTGAGCACGTGTCACAACATCTGCGACATGCCCGCTTCTTCATAGTGGGGTTAAGTCTTTCCCTTTATGAAGCTGGATTTAATGTTTTTAAATAGTCAAGACCCTTGGGTTTAAGACCAGCCTTAAGGTTAATCCTCAAGGTGGATAAGAACACTTGTTTCAAGGTCATACCACTGAATTCTCTGTATAGATTATAATCCCAAGAAGGAATTCCTAAAATATTTGTAGTAGCCACAGCTGCATGGGTAGGCTAAATATAGTCTTTGAAGCTAAATTCGTTAAAGGACAACATGAAGTATGCAATAATCTGAGACAGAAAATGTTAGTCTTTACTACCTCAAATTCTTTGGGAATTAAGAAGAGGAATCAATTATTTGGGAAATCAGTTTTGTTCCTTGAAATCATTTTTCCTGGATGTAGGGATTACTAGGTGCTAAGACATAATCTTGGAGTAGGAAACGGCAACCCACTTCAGTAATCTTGCCTGGAAAATTCCATAGACGGAGGAGCCTGGTGGGTTGTAGTCCATGGGGTCACAAAGAGTCAGCCACAACTGAGCGACTGAGCACAAGATGTAATTTATGATGAGGTCACTATGGAGGAACGAAACATTCCTTGCTGAAGGAGAAATTCAAGTATAATTATTCTAAAGTTTTAGAGACAAATTGGATGCTTGTCCTCCTTGTAACATTTAGCGGGTCAGGATCTGCTGACCAGTGGGTGAGCTGCTAGGGAAAGGCTACATTCTGGCTTTGGGAACCCAAGAGCTAGGAAAAATATGTAAGTTTTCAACAGAATGGTACAGTGGCTGAGCCAGCCAATTTTTTCAGGATATTAAGATGGATGGTGGAAATTTCGGTCACATGTCCAAACCCAAGTCCTGCTAATGCGAGAACTCACTCTGTGAGGTCACTGGAGTCATTCTGGGACCTTCCATTATTAATGCTCTCTCAGGGAGAAATGGTTTGGCCTGTGGAATGTGGAGAAGAAGTTTCCATAAGCCAAGGAATCCTGGAGCCAAGAAGCGGGAACCAGATCACCAGTTAAGTCAGATTATCCCCCAAACAGGCAGTGCATAAATTAGCTCTGCATTTTGAACGAACTCTTCAGAATCAGTCATATAATCTCCTAGGAGAAGAGATCTCTTGTCTAAAAATAGAGCTCCAAGACACACAAAAATATTTAGACCATATTATGCACATCAAATATTGAATCTTTCTTCAGCCAATTCTCTTTGCTTCTGACTTTTCGCTCAAAGTTCAGCCAAGAAAAATAAAAAAGAAAGCAGTTGGGGCTGGGAGAGAATCAAAGCCAACTGTGGGGACTGAGCAAAGGCTTAAATTAGGCACTTCGTCTCGGTTATTTTCCTTCCTGTGTATCCTCATGTTTCCAACCCACCACCACCCCTCCCAGTCCTGGCTCCTTGAGGGGCTGGTTTAGACCAAAGTTTCTGCTTTGGCCTTTCATGGGTGCTTCCTGATCCGAACTACCCCTTCCTGTCACTCACCCTTTCATCCAGACTCCAGCTAAGTTGACTGACTAAACACTCACAAAGAGGTGTGAGTAACGGGGTTAGTGGCATATGGAAGCTGTTCACACACCTGGGTAGAGAGCTGATGCAGTTTTTTTGAAACTCTTTATTTTATATTGGCTTGTAGCTGATTAACAATGTTGTTAAGGGGCACACCAGAGGGACTCAGCCATACATATACATGTATCCATTCTCCCCTCTTCTCCAGGCTGCCACGTAACATTGAGCAGAGTACCATGCGCTGTACTATAGGTCCTTGCTGATTATCCACTTTAAGTATAGCAGTGTATACATATCCATCCCAAACTTCCTGACTATTCAGGTTCTTTTACTTTCTGTGTGGCCAATGACAAGAAACACACACACATACACACACAATGCAAACTTTTCTTTTTTAAGATTAGCCCATGATCTTACTTTATCACTGTCTCTCATCACCCTTTAGTCCAGAAGGTAGGAAAAGGAGATTCTCTCCTGGAGACATGGTGTCCCAGCCAGTCTCCCCCAACAGCATTCAGCATGAGTCTCTTCCCCGGTCTGTTGGACTAACGAGCACAACATTAACTAACGAGCACTAACATGATCCCTTATATACCAGGGCCAGACACTCCTTCAGGTGGCGCTAGTGGTAAAGAACCCGTCTGCCAGTGCAGGAGATGAAGAGATGCGGGTTCAGTCCCTGAGTGGGGAAGATCCCCTGGAGAAACGCATGGCAACCTACTCCAGTATTCTTGCCTGGAAAATGCCATGGACAGAGGAGCGTGGCGGGCTACAGTCCATGGGGTCACACAGAGTCAGACACGATTGAAGCGACTTAGCAGCAGCAGCCACTCCTTTAATTCCCATAACAACCCTGGGAGGTACACTATGATTCTCTCTCCACATTTCAAAAGTGGAAACTGAGGTAGAGGGCATTCAGGCCACTTACCCCAATCCCACAGCTGTGGCCTAGCACCACACCTGCTTCCTAACCTAGTCTACACCCTCCTGCCTCTCTCAGATGCAGGCTTGAATTTTCCCACCGGGGGAGGAGCATCCCTGCCGCTCCCCTCCCCCTCAGTACACACACCCTCTGCAGGTCTCTCTCTGGAGATGGAGTAGCGAGAGGTGGTGTGTCACCTGTCCCAAAGGAGTTGCAACCTCCCGCTTTGATGGGCTGCAGGAAGCTCTGGTTCTTATCAGGGCCACCAGATTTGCCCAGCTGGCCTACTTGTCCATTTCATTCTAACTCATCAATCACACTTTAAGTTCAAACTGACCCTTACGTCATCGAAACCAAAAGGTTTACATTTCTAAACTAGAGGCTGCCTCTGTACAGACCCACAGCATGGTCAGATCTGTACATTTATAACTGTATGCTGGAAAATTGTGCAACAACACAAATTAATGAAGCCGACATTGCCCCCTGGAGTTGTGCGATGCACAGTCTTTTCAACTGTAATCAACAGCCCTGCCTAAAAGACTTCTAGTAATTCTGCCAAGAGTCTGGGGACTAACAGGAGTCTTAGTATATGAGGCACAAAAAACAGGCCCCGAGAGATTTTCCTGGGCTTTCTCTGGCTACATTGACTGATAACAAGTCCCGTGGGTATCTGCATTTTTAAACAGAAGCTTGTTAACCTAAATAAATCTCTAATTAGTGGAATTTAAAGCAGTGACAAGTGTGATGGGAAGGATTTCATGCAGGGTGAACATATTTGTGGTCGGTGACGTCTTACAAAAGTCCCTTCGAAAAATAATGAGTGTGTTTCTCCAGACATTGGCAATTAAATCACCTTAAAGATAAAATATCTCATTCGAACTACCTAACAGCTCTGAGCGGAGAAGGCAATGGCAAGCCACTCCAGTACTCTTGCCTAGAAAATCCCATGGACGGAGGAGCCTGGTAGGCTGCAGTCTGTGGGGTCGCTAAGGGTCGGACACCACTGAGCGACTTCACTTTCCCCTTTCACTTTCACACATTGGAGAAGGAAATGGCAACCCACTCCAGTGTTCTTGCCTGGAGAATCCCAGGGACGGGGGAACCTGGTGGGCTGCCGTCTATGGGGTCACACAGAGTCGGACACGACTGAAGTGACTTAGCAGCAGCAGCAACAGCTCTGAGAAGTATGAGTTCAGTTCAGTCACTCAGTTGTGTCCGACTCTTTGTGACCCCATGAACCACAGCACGCCAGGCCTCCCTGTCCATCACCAACTCCTGGAGTTTACCCAAATTCATGTCCATTGAGTCGGTGATGCCATCCAGCCATCTCATCCTCTGTCATCCCCTTCTCCTCTCTCCCTCAATCTTTCCCAGAATCAGGGTCTTCTCAAATGAGTCAGCTCTTCACATCAGGTGGCCATAGTATTGGAGTTTCAGCTTTAGCATCAGTCCTTCCAATGAACACCCAGGATTGATCTCCTTTAGAATGGACTGGTTGGATCTCCTTGCAGTCCAAGGGACTCTCAAGAGTCTTCTCCAACACCACAGTTCAAAAGCATCAATTCTTTGGCGCTCAGCTTTCTTCACAGTCCAACTATCACAGTCATACATGACCTCTGGAAACACCATTGCCTTGACTAGACGGACCTTTGTTGGCAGAGTCATGCCTCTGCTTTTAACATGCTGTGTGAGAAGTATGAACGTTGCCCCTATTTTAAGGATGAGAGGAGGACAACAGAGGCGGCTGATTTTAATGTCTTTTGTGTGCCTGATAGTATGAAGCACTTTATAATCTTTTTTCCCTGAACTTTAAACTTTTTATTTTGTATTAGGGTATGAAGTAAAGTGTTAGTCACTCAGTCATGCCCAACTCTTTGCAACCCCATGGACTGTAGCCTACCAGGCTCCTCTGTCTATGGAATTCTCCAGGCAAGAAATCTGGAGTGGGTAGCTATGCCCTTCTCCAGGGGATCTTCCTGAACCAGAGATGGAACCTGGGTCTCCCACACTGAAGGCTGATTCTTTACCACCTGAGCTACCAGGGAAGCCCGTGTTGGGGTGCCATCAATTAGCAATGTTGTGGTAATTTCAGGTGAACAGTGAAGGGACTCAGCCATACATATACAATCATTTTTTTATGTAGCCTTCATGAGAACCCTGAGAGTTAGTTATTATCCTCCTGTTTTATTTTTAAACTTATTTAATTGGAGTATCAGTTCAGTTCAGTTCAGTCGCTCAGTCGTGTCCAACTCTCCGCGACCCCATGAATCACAGCACGCCAGGCCTCCCTGTCCATCACCAACTCCCGGAGTTCACAATTGGAGTATAATTACTCTATAATGCTGTGTTGGTTTCTGCTGTATAACCACGTGGATCAGCCCTAAGTATACACACCTTCCCTCCCTTTGAGCGTCCCTTCCACCCCTCCCACCCCACCCTTGTAGGCCACCACAGAGCTCTGAGCTCCCTGTGATGCTCAGCAGGCTCTCATTAGCTCTCCACTTTATACACAGCAGTGCATATATGTCAAGCCCACTCCCTCCCACCTCCTCCCTCCCACCTTGGTGTCCACATGTTTGTTCCCTATGTCTGTCGTTATTTCTGCTGTACCGTTTTCCAGATTCCACGTGCGTGTGTTAACATATAATACAATATTCGTTTTCCTTTCTGACTCACTTCAGTCTGTATAACAGGCTCTAGGTTCATCCACATCACTACAAATCACTCAATTTCATTCCTTTCTATGGTTGAGTACTATTCTGTTGTTTATCTCTACCATACCTTCTATCTTCCTGTTTTAGATGCAAGGACCAAGGCTTAGAAATTCTGAATGTTTTGCCCAAGGTCACGCAGCTGGGAAGGATCAGAGTGAGGACTTGAACCCAGGTCTGACTGGTTCTAAGCCCAAGCTCTTTCTAGTACATGTATCATGTAGGCAAACTCAGGGACCCTGTTCTAAATTTGGCCCCAGATGAAGGGAGGCGGAGACCTACATTCATTGAGCCTATTCTACACCGGGAACTCCATGCACATTCTCTTCTGTGCCCTTCACAACAACCCTTTAAAGTAGGTATTACCTCCTCTGTATTGTATGTAAGAAAATTTATAAGTGATGGTCAGAATTTAAACCCAAGCCTTTTGGCTCCAAAGCTTGTATTCTTTCCATGACACAAGTCTTGCAGGCAAAATTCCTGGTACCTTCAAAAGCTGGCTCCACGGGGAGCTGTTGTGTGACCCACATGTGCCTTCAGGGAGATGGAAAACGCTTTCCTACCTGGTTCTCTCTTTTCCTACTTCTCCCTCTCGATGCTAACGATTCCATTCTGCTTCCTTCCCTCACAGGTGAGCATCTCCACTGTGGGCTATGGAGACATGTACCCAGAGACCCACCTGGGCAGGCTTTTTGCCTTCCTCTGCATTGCTTTTGGAATCATCCTCAATGGGATGCCCATATCCATCCTCTACAACAAATTCTCTGATTACTACAGCAAGCTCAAGGCTTACGAGTACACGGCCATACGGAGGGAGAGGGGAAATGTGGAGTTCTTGCAAAGAGCCAGAAAGAAGATAGCAGAGTGCTTGGCTGGAAGCAACTCACAGGCCACCCCAAGGCTAGATAATTAATATTTCTTAGTACGTGTGGCTGGTTGAAGCCATGAACTTCAAGGCTTCATTCCACTTTCCTTTTTTTTATTACAGGATCGACAGTGAAAGGCCTGTGAAACAGACACACACAAAAGGCACTCAGTTCACAAAGTTCTACCTCTAGAAATGTTCATTTTGGCCCAAACTCAGACGGCCTCCTGCTATTCTTTAGTGATGTCGTGTAAGAGTCTGACCTGCTCAATGAAACTGATAATGAAAACTCCTCAAGAGGAGCAACAGTTCCTTGTATTTCTCTTGTAGCTTCTTGTGGCTTTTCAGTAAATACTTTTGGACTTGAGCTGACTTGAATTTCCTGGTTGGAATTAAAAAAACATTCTTAATTGTCTAGAGAGAGGGAGTGTTGCAGCAGGAACTCTCTGAGCTTTGGAGTTAGACCAACCTCAGTCAGAAGTCCAGGTCTCCCAGCTGTTCGATTTGGGACAAGTTACTTTTAACTGTCGGAGCCTCAGTTTCATCTTTATATTATACTTTAAAAGGAAAGCTTTCCTTAAAATATCAGCATGGGGATTAGAGATGATCCTTATAAATGCTCAATAAACGGTAGCTGTTAAAATTGTTACAGCAGGTATTGTGTGGTCGATTCTTGACTGGTGATTCTCATTCAAGGGAGATTTTGACAACTCCTCCTCACCCCTTGCCCCAGTACATTTGGCAAAGTCTAGAGATGGTTTTCGGAGAAGGCAATGGCAAGCCACTCCAGTACTCTTGCCTAGAAAATCCCATGGATGGAGGATCCTGGTGGGCTGCAGTCCATGGGGTCGCTACGAGTCAGACATGACTGAGTGACTTCACTTTCACTTTTCACTTTCACACATTGGAGAAGGAAATGGCAACCCACTCCAGTGTTCTTGCCTGGAGAATCCCAGGGACGGGGGAGCCTGGTGGACTGATGTCTATGGGGTCACACAGAGTCGGACACGACTGAAGTGACTTAGCAGCAGCAGCAGCAGAGATGGTTTTGACTATTCACAAAACATCTGTCCCAAAACATCAGTAATGCCAAAGTTGAGAACCCTGGGCTAGCTGTAATGTGGGCGCCCCAGACTCGACTTGTGAAACATGCCTGAAGGTGTTAACCCCCTCCCTTGACAGGAGCCCCAGTGTGTCCTCACCTCTCAGAGCCCCCTTTCCTTCTCCTTTCCACGAACAGACAAGAGCAAACAGGAAAAACCTCTGCCTTTGGACAACTGTTCTGAGTTAAGCACTGGACAAAGTGAATTAAGTGAGCATGGCCCTGCGTTCTGGGTATAATCTGTGGGTCAGAAACCAGTTCCTGTAGGTTCTTTCTCTCCCTGTCCCCTTGTCCTCTTAGTTCTTTCCTCCCTGCGCAGGACTGCTGGCAAGTAAAGTCCTGGGCATTAGAGGCACTTTTGAATGGAACGAAAAGAAATTTCCTCTGTAACAAGGGGCTTGCATGCTGACCATCAATTTTGTCTCAGGGCATGATCAGACCTCCACTTGTGTTATAAAAATAAGAGTAAAAGGGATTTCCCTGGTGGTCCAGTGGTTAAGACTCCACGCTTCAAATACAGGGGACACGGGTTCAATTCTGGTGAGGGAATTAAGATCCCACATACTACATGGTGTGACCAGAACATTAAATTTTTTTTTTTAAGTTTAAAAATAAATAAGAGTAAGCCTTGTGTGCATTCCTACACTTACAGGCACTGTGGACTGCACTTTAGAATATATAACTCCATTTACTCCTTCATTCATCTCTAAATAAAGTGTTATATTCCCTTTTATACTCAGGAAGAAACAGGCTCAGAGAGGTTAAATAATGAGGCAAGTTCACACAAGCAGTAGATGAGCTTTGGCCCAGGTGTGTCTGATCCCTAAAGCTCTTGCTGAGAGTTAAACTGTTGGTTCTCAGACTGCATCAGCAGCAAGTGGAAGATTTGTTACACACAGTGTGCCAGGCACCCCCCATACTGTCTGATTCAAGAGATCCAAGGGGGGCCCAAGGACATATTTTTCTACCAAGTACCAGGTGGTGCTGATTGCTGCCAGGCCACAGACCGCACAGGAGAACCACAGTCTAAGTCACTCCACTCTGCCCCTCCCATGAGATGCTCTCAATATGAAAGTAGGGTGTATCTAGTGAGAGCTAGATCTAGCTTTCTTCAGTGCTCAGCATCCTTAACAGGCTACCCAGGTGACTCAATGGTAAAGAATCAGCCTGCCAATGCAGGAGACGCAGGTTCAATCCTTGGGTCAGGAAGATCCCCTGGAGAAGGAAATGGCAACCCATTCCAGTATTCTTGCCTGGGAAATTCCATGGACAGAGGAGCCTAGTGGGCTATAGTCCATGCGGACATGACTTAGCAACTAAAATAACAACAACAACACATCCTTAACATCATTATAATGACCTGGTTCCTAAAGGATGGACAGAAGTCCTACTATTGGAAGGCAGCTAAATGAAACAGGATGTCCAGGTAAATCTGGATTTCAGATAAACCACAAATAATTTTAGTAGAAGTACATTCCAAATATTGCAAGGTTTATATGCTTACTAAAAAATTATCTGTTGTTTATCTGAAATTCCAATGTAACTGGATATCCTGTAGCTTCATCTGCTAAATCCAGCAGCCCTATACAATTGCTTTAGAGAGACAAAGGTTTCTGGCATGGATGGAAATTACCCCCCAGGTCCTAAAACCCTACCCAAACATCAGGCCCCTCAGCCAAGGGGGACTTCTCTCCTCTCTTGCCAAATAAAAGAGGGAGGAATTTCAGATCGGGCTCCTTGCCAGAAACAATCATGAAAACAGGGTTACAGCATGCAGGAGGTCTGGTGCACGGCTTACAGAACCAGCTGACGTGCAGCCAGCCCTTCCCCGGGAGGGGTGTGCTGATGAAATGCATGTTCTGGGGCTGTTGAGGGCATGAGGGATAGGAAGGGCCAGTGTTCATCACCTCTCCCTCTGCTCAAGACCCAGAGGCAATGACCCTGACCCTTCCGAGCAGAACAGGCTCCGTGAGAGATAGGGGTGGGAGTGGCGGAGGAAGGTGGGGGGAGGTCTTGGCGAGGCAGATGAACTTTTCCAGGTCCCTGGGAGGGAATCTGGCCAATGGCAGAGGCCCCCTCCTCCCTGTCTCACTGGTGCTATCTGCTTAGACAGCTGTGCTCTGCCTCCTGAGACAGCGGGATGACCAAAGGGTGAGAAAACAGAAGTAGCATTTCATGAGCCCAACCATGAACCAGGAACAGAATCAGTGTTATTTCACTTAATACTTGAACAGTCCTAAGGAAGCAGTTTTCCAGGCGGTCCCTTAAAAAGGCTCAGCCACATTGACCTTGACAATGAAGAAACTGGATTCAAAACCTGACTCCGCCAACCACTATGAGGTTTAACAATATAAAATTGCTATTTTCTTTAAAAAAAAAAAAAAGATAAATATTGGCAGTTTCATATGGTGTAACTGAATAGCTGTGTGATCAATTTCTCTGAGCCTCAGTTTGTGCAGCGTTAAAATGGAGACAGTGTAGTGTCTTCCTTAGGGTTGCGGGAGTGATTAAAGGACATAATGTCTTTAAAAACCTTAGCACCCTGTTTAGCACATGTTCAGTTCAGTTCAGTCGCTCAGTCGTGTCCGACTCTTTGCAACCCCATGAATCACAGCACGCCAGGCCTCCCTGTCCAACTCCAGGAGTTCACTCAAACTCATGTCCACAGAGTCGGTGATGCCATCCAGCCATCTCATTCTCTGTCATCCCCTTCTCCTCCCGCCCCCAATCCTTCCCAGCATCAGAGCCTTTTCCAGTGAGTCAACTCTTCGCATGAGGTGGCCAAAGTATTGGAGTTTCAGCTTCAGCATCAGTCCTTCCAATGAACACCCAGGATTGATCTCCTTTAGAATGGACTGGTTGGATCTCCTTGCAGTCCAAGGGACTCTCAAGAGTCTTCTCCAACACCACAGTTCAAAAGCATCAATTCTTCGGGGATCAGCCTTCTTCACAGTCCAGCTCTCACATCCATACATGACCACTGGAAAAACCATAGCCTTGACTAGACGGACCTTGGTTGGCAAAGTAATGTCTCTGCTTTTTAATATACTATCTAGGTTGGTCATCCCTGGTGGCTCAGAAGTTAAAGCATCTGCCTCCAATGCGGAAGACCCGGGTTCGATCCCTGGGTCAGGAAGATCCCCTGGAGAAGGAAATGGTAACCTACTCCAGTATTCTTGCCTGGAGAATCCCATGGACAGAGAAACCTGGTAGGCTACAGTCCACGGGGTCGCAAAGAGTCGGACACGACTGAGCGACTGAACGGAATGGAACGGAAGGGAGGTTGGTCATAACTTTCCTTCCAAGAAGTAAGCGTCTTTTAATTTCATAGCTGCAATCAGCATCTGCAGTGATTTTGGAGCCCAAAAAAATAAAGTCTGCCACTGTTTCCACTGTTTCCCCAACTATTTCCCATGAAGTGATGGGACCAGATGCCATGACCTTAGTTTTCTGAATGTTGGAACTAAATACATGTGGCTGCAATTATCATCTCTGCTATTTTGCTGGATATACAGACAAATATGTAATAGAAAAATTGTACCAGCCCAAAGAAGGTTGTTTATCATAAGGGAGAGAATTCTGTGGGTGAAGTCAGAATCCTGTTGCCAGCCATCTTGCCATCCAGGGCAAGAATCCAGACCAGTCTGTCCAATAAAATCATCAATGATGATGGAGACATTATGCACTAATACTGCATAATGGCCACAAGCCATGTGTGGCTACTGAGCCCTTGAAATGTGGCTAGTGTGACTCAGGACCTAAATTTTTCATCTTATTTAGTTTAGTAAAATTGACTAGTAAAATAATATGTTTCAGGTGTGCAACACAGTAGTTCAATATTTTCATAGATTCTACTTCATGCAAAGTTATCATAAAGTGCTGATTATATTCCCTGTGCTATACATTACAACCCTGTAACTTATTTCTTTTATACCTAGTAGTTTGTCCCTCTCAGTCCCCATCACTTATTTTGCCCTTCCCCCACCCCTGCCCCACTGGTAACACTAGCGTGTTCTCTGTATCTAAGTCTGCTTTTGCTTTTTAATTTTTTAATTCTACAAGTAAGTGAAAACATATAGTATTTTTCTTTCTCTGACTTATTTCACTAAGCATAATACCTTCCAGGTCCATCCATTGTCACAAATGACAACATTTTATTCTTGTTTATGGCTGAGTGATATTCCACTGTGTATATATCCCACAATGAGGTATCAGCTCATACCTGTCAGCATAGCTATTGTCAAAAAGACAAGAAATAACAAGTGCTGGTGAGAATTAGGAGAAATGGGAACCCTCGCACACTGTATGGAATTTCCTCAAAAAATTAAAAATAGAACTACCATACTATCCAGCTTTTCCACACCTAGGTATTGAACCAAAGAAAACAAAAACACTAATTCAAAAAGATATAAATACCCCAGTGTTCATAGGATCATTATTTACAATAACCAAGATATGAAAGCAACCTAAGTGTCCATCAGCAGATGAGTGGGTAATTAATTTCATAAACAGTTACATATGGCTACAGGCTGCCATAGTTGGCAATGCAGTTAAAAGCCTTTCTTTTTTCACCTTCATGGAGGCATATGCTCTGAGGTCAAGAGGACTGCGCAGCTTTTGGTGGGAGAGTGGTACCAAGAGAAGAAAATAGGACAACCCCCCTGATCTAGCCCAGAAGCTTAGATGGGTTTCCAGGACAACACAGACAGAACTGGAAGCAGAGGTTGTCAGTCCAACTGGTGGGCTGGAATGGCCTCCTTTGTTAAAGAGAAAAGAAGATACAATTTTCTAAAGCAGGCATGACAACAACAGAGCTCTAGGGCTTCCCTGCTGGATCAGTGGTAAAGAATCCACCTGCCAGTGCAGGAGACGTGGGTTCCATCCCTGATCCAGGAAGGTCCCACATACTGCCGAGTAACTAAGCCCCCACATGCCACAGAGCACCTAAATCAGTGTGCCACAGCTACTGAGCCTGTGCTCTAGAGCCCGTGTACCCTAGAGCCGGTGCTCCACAACAGGAAAAGCCACCATAATGAGAATCCTGTGCGCTGCAGCTAGAGAAAAGTCCGTGCAACAGCAGAGACTCAGCACAGCCAAAAATAAATACATAAATAAATTTTTAAAGGAGCTCTAAAAGGACCATCATCATCATTTAGTGACTCCCAACCTTCACCCTGAGGGCCTACAAGTGATGGAGTTCTCCTGCTCTTGCTAATCCCTGAGCATCTCACCACCTCTTGTTGGCTTCCTTAATCCTGACCACATGTCTGTAAACAGAACTGTTAAATGATAGAAGGAGGATATTAGGACAAGTTGGTTCTAATACCCCATCAGTCTATGCATATAAACCAAAATCTCTGCCAATAAATGCTTCAAGGTTAAAAAAATAAAAATCTAAGCACAATCACAAATAGCCAGCTGCTGCTGCTGCTGCTGCTGCTAAGTCGCTTCAGTCGTGTCCGACTCTGTGCGACCCCATAGACGGAAGCCCACCAGGCTCCCCTGTCCCTGGGATTCTCCAGGCAAGAACACTGGAGTGGGTTGCCATTTCCTTCTCCAAATAGCCAGCTAGCATTTCCCAAACAAGGCTCAGGCTATACCCAGCCAAATAATGTCCTTGCTTTGCTTCTGTCTTTTCTCTTTAAGTCTTTTCTCTAGCTCCTGATGATGGAAAGTGAAAATGAAAGTCGCTCAGTCATGTGTGACTCTTTGGGACCCCATAGACTGTAGCCCGCCAGGCTCCTCTGTCTATGGGATTCTCCAGGCAAGAATACTGGAGTGTCTGTTCCCTTCTCCAGGGAATCATCCCAACCCAGGGATTGAACCCAGGTCTCCTGCATTGCAGGTGGGTTCTTTACCATTTGAGGCACTAGGGAAACCTCATTGGAGGAAGACTCCTAATAATCACTTCTGGTTTGGCACTGCTCAGTTCAAATCTATTTTTGCTCAAAAAATGCTTACAATTTATAGCATGCTTCACTGGATCTTTTAAAAGAATCTTTATTAAAATCTCTTTGATTAAATCCTTTGAGTGTGTCATCTATTTTCCATTTGGATCCTAATCCACCTTGCCTCTCTTAAGAAAAATATATTGCTCATATTCCCTAAATCACTGCTGAAAAGATGAGATGTTTATCTGAGGATTTGAATCTCCCCAACATATCACCCCAGACTGAGAAACAGAGCCCTCGGATTTAAAGACTAGGAGGCATGTCCAGTTCACAGAAGTCTGGTAGGACAGTGATGATTGGCTCCCTTAGCTGCCAATAAGTGATTCATTCTTCCTGTCAAAGGCCTCCAGCTCGACTCTCCTTAGGAGCAATTTTCAATGACTTAGTCTGTTGAATTGCCTTCCCCAGTCCCATCCCACACATATCAATGGATTCTCATGACTTCATGATGAAACAGTGTGCATACAATAAGCTGCAATATTTGCAGCTAGGAACACACATTTTGGTGGCCTCTGAAGACATCAAGAAACCATCCTGAACAATCTACTACCTTCCCTTACACAAGTTTCATTAACCTTGCTTCGTAAGTGATGTAACTGAAACACAGAGAAGTTAAGAAACATGCCCAGAAAAAAAAAAAAAAAAACGAAAGAAATATGCCCAGAGATGGCAAACACCTGTTTTTCATGCTGCCACCCAACCCATGCCCACAGCAGACATTGTTAATCAATCTCACTTTACTCTTTCCCATTGGAAAGCCTTCTTACTGCAGCTCTCCAGCAGTCAACACAAATCTGTCAGAGTTGACACTCAAGACATGTTTGCCGTCCTCACACGTGCTCAGGCTTTAAAAATTAGGAAGTGGGACTAGAAACCAGCCTGTTTTTTTTTTTTTTTATTGGAGGCTAATTATTTTACAATATTATATTGGTTGGTTTTGCCATACATTGACATGAATCTGCCCCGGGTCAGTTTGTTCTTTTTTAAGGATTTCTCTGTAAATCCAGAAAACCTGAGCAGAGTGTGTTCATGCTATCCTTAATACCTATGATGCCTTTGTTAGGAAACATGCTTGAGCCTCCATTTCTGCCTTACCATAATGAGATTATGATTAGCTGATACATGAATGCTAAGTCCCCAGCACACTCCTATCATATACTAGGTACTCAGCTCATGGAGCTCTTATCCATTCTTTATAAACAATGCCATTAACATCCACCATCCAGAGATGCCTTTCTATGGTGGTCATTAGGGTCCATGTCCTTGAGCTGCTAAATGCTTTCATTCTCCTGGAATATACGCATGGTAGATTGTATTTCTCCACCACATTCAAGTTATGTGTGGCCAAGTGGCTTGCTTTGGCCAAACACATGTGAACAAGAGAGACGGGTATTACTTCTGGACAGAAGCATTTAATTGCTGCATCTGTATTCCAGTCTTCCTTTCTTTCTGACTTGGTAATTATGAAAACAGATTTCAAGATGGAGTATCCATCAGCCCACAGCTCTGAGTAACAATGAACAGCAGAACTTGGGTTGACCCTCCTTGACATGTAATGAGAAATATGCTTCTGTTGGGTAAAGCTACTGAGATTTTGTAGTTGTTTCTTTCCACAGCCATAACCTAATCCACCAAGAGGAATCCTCTTTTTTCTATCAAGGTTCCAGGGAAGCTGAACTTCTCCATCTCACCACAGAGAAATGACTTCAAATAACCATGTGTCTTAAAGGATCACATCCCCAGAGCGACTCTGCTACACAGCACTGCATATAATGCTACCTAAAATGTATTAAATGGCCATTATGTGCCAGTGTTCTTGGCACTTCATGGGGACTAATGGGCACACTTAGCACAGTTCTGGCATAGAGTAAACATGCTAATTCACGTTCATCTGCACCACTGCCCTCATTACCATTATCACACATCATCTCCAGTCCTGACCTCCTCTTGATAGAAGAGGAAACCAAGGCACAAAGCAGTTAAGTAACATGAGCATGGCTTCAGAGGCAGAAAATAACCCAGCAAAGACGTGCACTCGAGTTCACTGGAGAGCGGTCCTTATTCTTCCCATGCTACTGCACACATATCCCGGTGAAACCCACCAAATTCTGCGCGGTGCACATTCCTGGTCACCACCACTTCCCCCTGGTGGGGTGGGTGTCCCACCATCAGAGCTACACCACTTGGCTCTACCACCTGCAACAGCTGGAGGCTAATTCATTGAGAAGGCAGAGAAATCAGCATCCCTTAGGTCAACTTATCCAAGGAAATGAAAACCTGGCATTTAGGAACAGGGTTATGCTTTTCTACCAGCTTCAAGATTCACCGTCAAGAGGGCTTTCAGATTTCTTCAACATCCCCAGGCTGTCATTTCTTTCTTTCCAGAAGTAGCACAGGTCCCAGGGCCAGTGGTAAGATTGCCCAGCCCTGTCCGTCTCCCAAGGACATCAGAGGCCAAACAGGGAGGGAGAGAGAGAAAATCTCAGCACGGACAGACCCACCCACCACCCTCCACTCACCACATCTTCCTCCAGGCCATTTATTTCATTAAAGAGCAGGGTGCTCAAGGGAATCTCCAGAAAGGGGGCAATTTCATTCTTCCCGCATCTTAAAAATTAAAATTCTTTCCGAAAAAAATAATGTGCTCTGCTCCGTGAGAAAGCTAAGGAGAGGAGAAAAGGGGTCAAGGAGTGAGGTAAGAGAGTGTGAGGGAGAGAGGGACGGAGGAAAGAAACATGACAACAAATCAAATAGGGAAGAGAGGGAGATTAAGAAGGGAAGAAAAAGAAGAGAACAGAATAAAGCAGCAGTGAGACTGGCTCTGTGCCTTCGTGAGGTCAGCAAACCCTCTGAACTTTCACCTTTGCTCAAAACTGTAGTTGGTGCTATTGTGCCAATTACCCACATCTGGGTGTTTCCTGCTGTCCCTTCCCTATGCTCCTCCCCATATCCTGAGAAAAGCTACTAACCCAGTAGCTTTCACAGTCTAATCCCTAACCAGAGTTCATTTTGAAAGAACATGGAGTAGGAGGAGGAACTTTGTAGTCTGAGTTCAGAATGCAGGCCTAGCACATTTTTTTCATTCAACAAATATTTATGGATAACCATCTGTGTGCCAAGCACTGTTCTAGGCACTGGGTTACAGTGAACAAAACTGCCTGCCCTCATAAAACTTCCACCCCAGAGGAATAAATAAAAATGAAAATCTATATTATCTTAGTGTTAAGTACGATGGAGACAAATAAATCATAAGAGAATAAGGAATAGTAATATCAGGGGGAGGGACCCTTTAAAGTGACCAGGGGAAGTCCCACTGTGAAGAATGCTACTGAAGCAGAGTTTCAAAAGGAGGTGAGGAGTTACCTAACCCTGCAGGTATCTGGTGAAGAGCAGCGCAAATGCCCTGGGGAAGAGCACACCTAGAGAAGGCACGAGGAAGAAGCGAAAGGCAGACGGCTCCACGCAGTGTAGGCCTGGTGCGGTGAAGGAGTTTAGAAGTTCAGACATGAACTGGAAAAGTAGAAAGTGATGAACAAAATGTGGGACAATGGAAACTGACTTCAGGGAAAGGCTGCAGTTCCCTTAACGACACATTCTAGGATAAGACCAGGGGAGTGTCTGAAGTAAGATAGCAGATACAAGCATTAAAGAAGATTAGGTGAAGGGCCTGAGAGACAGGGCACTGGAAGTCTCATTGCTAAAAAGGTTTTTTTTTTTTTTTTTGGCCACACCACTCAGCATGTGGGATCTTAGTTCCCTGACCAGGGATTGAACCTGGGTCCCTTGCAGTGGAAGCTCAGAATCTTAACCAATGGACTACCAGGGAAGTCCTGGAAATCTCATCTACGGAAATGTTAGGGTCCCCAGGAATTAGAGAGGAGTGGTGTTGGAGAGGGAACCAGGGCCCCTTCTACAAGGAATTAGAAGGAAGGCCTGGAGATCAGTAGATGGTGGTGATTAGAAGGGGGAGAGGTCTAATGACATGCAATTTACATTTAGTTCGGACAGTTAGGGAGAAGGAAGGCAGATTGATCTGGAAGCAGCAATAAGTAGCAAGGAGAGCAGGCCCAGTAGGGAAGGGCTGTCGGATAGAAAATCACTTGACAGAAGTGCAGGTGAACAGGATCTTCCAGGAGAGTCAAGTCACAGTGAGGTTCATTGTCCTCTCACTGGCATTTAGTGTGCAGATGGCCCAAGGATGCTAAAAGCCCTGCAAAGCCTAGAACAGTCCCACGAGATGACGATCCGTCTCACCCAATAGCGCCCCCGTGGCAAAACATGTAACCTGATTATAGAGGCAAGAGCATTCAACATTCAAAGCGAAGGCTAAGAGGGCAGAGGGAATTGCTGACACTAATTCCAGGAACCAGCAAGGAAATATTGTAGAATTTGGAAAGGGGAGGAGATGAGGTCAGAAACGCGGGTATCAGAATGAAAGCCAGGGGCCTGAGTAATGCCCCAGCACTCCTAGGCTTCCTATGCTGCTGCTGTTTAGTCACTTTAGTCGTGTCTGACTCTTTTGTGACCCCATGGACTGTAGCCCACCAGGCTCCTCTGTCCATGGGGTTTTTCAGGGAAGAACCCTGGAGTGTTCCTCCTCCAGGGAATCTGTGGTGACTGTCATAACCATGGCTGAAGGGGCAGGGAGATGGTCCTGCTGGTCTCGGGGCAGGGGTGGTGATGAAGCCGTGAGCAGAAGGGAGGGACACGCGGTCCTGGATCCACCCTGCCTCCTCCTGATGCCAGTGTGGAGTCTCACTAAGGGCTGCTCTAATCTGGAGCACCTAGAGCTTGGAACTGCCTCTTGGCCCTGAAGACTGGAGGAAGGGAGGCCCTGCAAGGGCATTCCAAATGTCTTGATTCCTGCCAAGGCTAAGCTCTGTGTCCTTGGGCAAATTACTTAACCTTGCTGTGCCTGTTTTCTTATCCATAAAGTGGCCCCCAAATACCTATCTCACAGGGTTGTTGCAAGGCTTAAAATCAGAGCCAGAAAGTGTCTAGCCCGGTGTGTGATAGGTGTTCGCTTCTGTCAGGCCCACAGCTGTTGCTCAGGCTGCACATGCCTGAGTCCAAATCCTGACTCTGTTGCTCACTGATCATCTAACCTGGGCTAGTTGCTGAACCTCTCCGAGCCTCAGTTTCCTGCACACGAGATTGGGAGAGTAATTCCGGAAGTATAAGGTGTCTGGAAGAAATACATGAAAGATGATGTAGTGAGCTGTGAAGTTTTGCCTTGTCTTCACTGGAAAAGACTCCCGAGCATAACAAGGTAATTTTCTTCTTCTAACAGTCTCTCGAGTGAATCAGTAGACCTCTGTGTTCAGGGCACCTGGCCTCAGGGAGAAGCTGGAACTTCTTTTGGAAGTTTTCAGGGCTGCTACTAAGGGCTTCCCAGGTGGTGCTGGTGGTAAAGGACCCGCCTGCCAATGCAGGGGATGTAAGAGACATGGGTTCAATCCCTGGATTGGGCCAATCCCCTGGAGGAGGGCACAGCAACCCACTCCAGTATTCTTGCCTGGAGAATCCCTTGGACAGAGGAGCCTGGGCGGGGGGCTAGAGTCCATGGGGTCACACAGAGTTGGACACGACTGGAGCAACGTAACAAGCATTCACTCAGGCCTTTGTTTGGTAGGCCAGAGCATGTCAAGGAGGAAGGCAAGATGAGCGGTCTAAATCCAGGGAATGAGAGGTGAACGTCCTGAAATGGGAGGAGAGGAGGCCCAGGGTCTGTGAAGGAATGGCAGAGGCTTAGCCTCATCCTAAGGCCGACTCGGGGAGGGGAGGGCGGCCGCCCAGAGAGTGCATTTGGAGGCCTCACTCCTGTCTCAGCCCACCACACTGACAGCTGCTTCTGCAGCCTGAAGTCACATTTTCTGTAAAGCAGTACATTACATTTTCTTCCCTATCTTGTATTTGGCTCAGAGTGTAGCAGTCTGCCTGCGTGGGACAGTCAGACAGTACCAGAGTTCAAGTCATCCTGCACACGGGTGTCCCTAGGGGTCACTTCACCGTCTCAGCATAGGGTGATGGGGTGATGGCAGATGCTGGCAGTGCAGCTGCCTTGCCAGATGTTTCCAGGGGGAGGGGAGGCTGGGAAGAAGGCCCCCAGCGTCTGGTGCGTCCTGCTTCCCTACACCCTCCCCCCAGCCTCGAAATGTCACACCCTTGCTTTCTACTCATTCCTTGGTGACTTGGGGCCAATCATTTGGGAAAAACTCACTGAAGGTTAGGTCAGTCCCCTGGGAAATGAGAATCATTCCTATGGCCTAGGATTACTGTGACTCATGTGAATAACATAAACACTTGAAATGGATGTGGCAACTAGTAAGTACAGAATGAATGGCAGAGGTGGTGGTCAGAGGACTAGTAGGACTAGTAACGCTACTAAGACAACAGGTAAAGTGCTGGCTGGCTCAGATTTAACCAGTCCCAAGAGTCCTGAGGCTGCTGTTCAGCTCCCAGATTTGCCATAGGCTTCGCTGGGGGAGTTGGGTTTCCTCCCTTCTCTGCCTTGACTTTTGCACCTGTCACATGGGGACAGTCCCATCCACTTTAGAACAAAGATCATGCAGCTGGAAGGGTCCTTAGAGAACATCTGGTACAGCCCTTTCTTCTCTGCATCCCATTTCACAGAGGTCAAAAGAAAAGCAGCCTACCTAATTCATG
Organism: Moschus berezovskii; assembly: GCF_049115385.1. NCBI lineage: Eukaryota > Metazoa > Chordata > Mammalia > Artiodactyla > Moschidae > Moschus > Moschus berezovskii. The sequence goes on along the minus strand of NC_142466.1, from coordinate 48,732,551 downwards.
TAAAAATACTCTTTCCAAATCCATAGAAGCTCAGTTTATTTTGTTTTCTTTATTAGTATGGGTTGGGGGCAGCAAGGGGCAAGTGATGTAGAAATATGACATTCTCTTCCTTTGACAGGCTTTTAATTTACTGGGAAAATGAGATAAATCCATGATGATAAAAAATTTTTTTAATGAGCCATATATGAGAAGTTTTCTGAAAATATTAAATACTTGCATAGACAAATTGTACAGACAGGCCTGCAAGACAGCTCCCACTGACCCCACCCCTTGCCTAGTCTCTCCCACACCACCCCAGCACTGATCGATGAGATCTACAGGACAGGCAGAAGCGATGCTATGTCACACCTGAGATTAGGTAACAGTCGCACCTTCTGCCTTGGGCTCTCTCAAGTCACTAGCTCTATAAGAAGCCAGCTGCCATGTTCTGAGGACCATCAGGAAGCTCAGTGGGGAGGCCTGAGTGGTGAGGGAATCCAAGCCACTAGCCAGACAGGAAGTGAGGCCTATGAACAACCCCATCCCAGGAATGAATTTGGAAGTAGACCCACCAGCCCCAGATGATTGCAGGACCGGGGTGACAGCTTGACGGCCACCTCATAAGAGACCCTAAGCCAGAGCACCCAGCTAAATCTTGCCTGCATTCCTGTCCCACAGAAACTAGGAGATAGCACATACATGTTGTTGCAAGCTGCCAAATTTGGGATAATTTGCTATGCAACAATAGTTTTCTAATACATAAAAACAGACCACCACCATTCTTCACAGAGCACCCACTGCATGCCAGACCTGTGCTCCCCAAAGAAGAGATAGCAAAGACTCAAGACAGAAGCCCCAGCTAGGAATTATGACAGCCCTGGGCTGAGGCATACCTTGGATGGGTCTCTTGGGAGCAGAGGGTGGTACATGCTGATGGGGAGGACGTAGAACCCTCAAGAGAGCCTATCAAATTCACGTCTCGGTTTCTTCCCAGAAGTGAGATCGCAGGGCTCATGTGTGTGCCTGCATGAATGGAGGTGAGAGAGGAACGTACATACAAACATCAGGACGGGGCAGTGCTCGTAGACGTGGCCGTCTTCCACAGGGGTCTTAGAAGGAGGCAAATTCTTAAAGGTTCCCCAGAACAGGAGGCACCTTCAGTTGACCCCATGGGAAAGCCTGGCTGCCTCTTTGAACTAGGTTTCAGTCCTACCCACAGCATATATCAGGTGACATCAGTCTAGTGACCTCCCGTCCAAAAGTGGAAATAAACTCTCCAAAGGATGCACTGAAGTTCAGATGAGAAAATATACTTTGGAAACTATAAAACACTGAGTAATATAAGGAAAATAAAATGAGGTGTTGTATATAAAGTCCCTAGAACACGGCCTGGTTCACAATATAAGGTTCACAAATGGCAGTGTTTTGTTGTTGTTTTTTTTCTCCCTTGTTGATAAGCTCACCTCTGGTTACAGAAGGAGCAAGCAAGAAAAGAGATGGCAGCAGGGGTTTTCTGACTTGTAGCCTGTGCCCCGTTGTCACAGGAAGCCCCATCAGTGCCCTGTCACACCTCCACCCACCCCGTCCCTTCCCCACCAGCAGGACTCACCCAGTGGGAATTGGCGGGCTCTAGATCACACTGCAGGGACCAAGCAGGATTCGATCGCAAAGCAGGGGCAACAGGTTGGGAGGGTTTGACAACTTCCTCTCACGGGGATCTGAGGAGACTGAGACCGCCAGAGGCATGGGATGGAGTGATAAGGAACAGGAAGACTGAAAGCGCAGGGAAAGAAACCCAGAGTTTCCTTTAATCCCGCTGCTAGGGCCCGGACACTGATTTCAATCTCCACCTCTAGGAGTAAGGGGGCAAGGCAACACACACCTGCACACTGGGGTGTTTCTGAAGAACTGCAGTTGAGGTCTGTCCCAGGTGGAGGTCATTAGGGTGGGCACTAATCCAATATGACTGAGTCCATGTAAAAACAGGAAATTTGAACACAGAGCAGGTGCACATAAGGAGAATGCCATGTGATGGCAAGATCAGGGTAAAGCTTCTACAAGCAGAGGAATGCCAATGATTGGCGACAAATCACCAGAATCTCCAGTGGTTGAGAATCCACCTTCCAATTCAGGGCACAAAGGTTTGATCCCTGGTTGGGGAACTAAGATCCCTGATGTCACGGAACACCTAAGCCTGAGCACTGCATCTACAGAGCTCTTGCACTCTGGAACCGCAACTAGGGAGAAGCACACAGGCTACAACAAATAAATATTCCATTGCGCTGCAACTGAGACCCAACGCAGCCCAAGATAGGTAAATATTTTTTAAAATATGAAATACATTTTTTAAGAAACAGGAGGAGGCATGGAACAGAACCTTCTATCATAGCTATTAGAAGAAGCCAACCCTGCTGAGACCTTGATCCTGGACTTCTAGCCTCCAGAACTGGGAGATAAATTTCTGTTGTTTAAGTCATTTGGTTTGTGGCACTCTGCTGGAGTAGCCGTACCAAACTAATGCCCTACAAGAGCATTTGGTGTCATCAGCACAAAACCACAGGGTCAGACAGACCTGATTTGAACCTCTGCACTTAACAGCAGCATGCCCTGGGCCACTTATGTGCCATAGTGGGCCTTGGGTTTTTAACTGTAAAATGGGAAATTCCATACACTTTATGTATAATGATTGAAAAGCAAGTAACAAATGCAAAGCATGCAGTTACAATGCCTGGCTCCTGGTAGCCACTCAGCAGTGGCTTTCACCAGCAGAAATGATAGCTCAGCTCGAATTCTTTCACCTCTCTAAACCCCTGCACCCTCATGAGTGACACAGAAGAACCAGTTATCTGTCAGTCTATGAAAATACCAAATGCTGTGAAGGCAAAAGTCTCCAAGACCCAAGTATAGTGGATTTCTTTGGCTACATAACAGATTGCCACAAACTCAGTAGCTTGAAATATTACCATCTCAATTCTACGGATCAGAAGCTCAGAAGAACTTGGCTAGAGTCTCTGCTTAGGGTCTCACAAAGCCAAAATGAAGATGCTGCCCAGGGTGGGCTCTTACTTGGAGGTTCTGTGCATTAACTGCATCTGAGCTCATTGCAATTGTTGGCCAAATTCAGTTCCTTGCCTTAGTAGAACTAAGGTTCCTGGCTCTGTCCTGGCTGTTGGTTAGGGATCACTCTCAGCTCCTCAAGGTCTGTGATCTGTTTCTAGTGACAGCACCTGGGTTATGAAATCTGTAGGTTTTCTACACCAAGCAGTTCCCCTGTTTTCTGTGGACACCAACTGGATGCCCAACAGTCTAACTCAATCCCTGTCTTACCTGCCGAGGACTCCGCAGGCTGAGGGCTCAGCCCCACAAGATGCCTCCACTTCAGACTTCAGTAACAAGCCCAGGCAAGCTTGTACTTCTAACCATTCAGCTAGCTATAAAGTTGGGGGGTTCACATAATCCCCTCCTCAGGTTTGATAATCTGCTAGAACAGCTCACAGAACTCAGGGAAATACTACTTGTGTTTACTGGTTTATCATTATAAAATGATAAAAAGAAAGCAGCCTGAAGAGGTATGCAGGGTGAAACCGAGAAGAGCCCTGAGCACGTAGGCTTCTGGAGGGTGAGTCAGCCTCCCAGTAGTGGGATGAGCTCACCAACCTACAGGATTCTGGATTTGTATGGAGGTTTCATTACAGAGGAAGCTAGATTCCTGGTGACTCAGACGGTAATGGGTCTCCCCCTAATGCAGGAGACCTGGGTTCAATCCCTGGGTCAGGATGAACCCCTGGAGAAGGAAATGGCAACCCACTCCAGTATTCTTGTCTGGAAAATCCCATGGATGGAGGAGCATGGCAGGCTACAGTCCATGGGGTCACCAAGAGTCAGACACAAATCAGCAACTTCACTTTCTTCCTTTTTCATTACAGAGGCATGCTTGATTAAATCACCAACCATTAGTGGATAACTCGATCGGCAGCCCCTCTCTCCTCCCTGGAGGTTAGGGGAATGAAATTGAAAAGCCCAACCCTCTAATCCCAGAGGAACCTCCCAGCATCCTGATGCTATCCAGAGGCCCATCAGGAATCACCTCCTTAGCATAACCTCCAGTGTGGCCGAAAGGGGCTTGATTAACATAAAATACTCTTCTCACCCCTATCACTCAGGAAATTATAAATGTTTTGGAAGCTCTTTGCCAGGAATCAGGCATGACAACAAAATATATACTTATTATATCATAACATTAAAAGATCCTTCCACAAGGCCCCCTCCATCTCGGCAACAGAGAATTGCCCTCCTGTCAAAACTGCCTCGTATTTCAGTTTTCCTGATGTCTTCTCCTGCCCCTAGCTGGAGAAAAAATGCACTGCTTTTAAAGAGCTTTTGGGGATGAGATTAAACCCATTTGGGTAATCTCCTTTGTGTCATGTGACATAACCATGACACCAGCAAACACAGGTCATGGACATCATCTTAAAAATTCTGCTCGTCATACAGCTATTCTTGGCTGTGCCACAGAGTGACTGGACAAGTCCCTGTCCCTTTTGGACTGCAAATTCCCTTTAACTCCAATGTCCTATACCCTGCCCCCACAGTCAAATTACACTTTCTTAACTTTATAGGACGTGTCCTGATTAAGGGTAACAAAGAAACCTTTGCTCTCTGAGAAGGTTTACAAAACTAAACGCAACATCGTTCATTCTTTATTGCAGATCACAATTGTCTGCTATCTTTAAAAATATTGATGCTGGGCCCCCATCTTCAGAAACTCTGACTCTCGGGAACGCTAGGCAAAGACAGACAAGGAGGACACGGCCTTCCCCATGGTGGAAGCATAAATGAGGAGGGGTGGGAGTCTTCTGTTTGCGTTTCGAGTCTTTCAAGGATGCAATAGATGGGGCTGAGGGCAGTGGCGGCTGGACACAAGCGTGCATCACAGCGCAAGACATCCCTGTAAGTCACATGATTTCAATTTTGTATGTTTGCTTCTAGGGGTGTCCCCAGGTGTGAGCTGAGGATGTAAGTTAGTAAACACATTTCTACATGGACTGAAACACTGTGCTCCAGACACAGAACATTCTGGGAGAAGCCTATGCTATGCTATGCTATGCTAAGTCACTTCAGTCGTGTCCGACTCTGTGTGACCCCACAGACGGAAGCCCACCAGGCTCCCCCATCCCTGGGATTCTCCAGGCAAGAACACTGGAGTGGCTCCAAAGCCTGAGTTTACACTGTCTTGGAGAAAAATGAATGGAATGCAATTTTTTTAAGTACCCCAAGTAGGTATATATGTGTGTAAATATATATATATATACACACACATATATTTAGAGAGAGATTATATAAAATGTCTATTTGATAACAATTGGATAATGGACAGTTATATTCTCTACCAAGTTCTTGTTGTACAGAATTTTACCTTGTAGATTTTACCTGCATACAATTTACATGCTACAAACAATTGTGAAAAATTTTGTAATGGGAAAAAGACAGTACTGAGTGTCCCTTAAAAAGAATGTGAGGTATTTGGAGAACCTTCCAGGGTTATCTGATTCTGAACAGCTCTGTACCTGCCAGTGTCCTTGACTATTGTGCAGCGCTGTAGAGAAAGATGTTAACTTCTGGAGGTCTAATAAAATACAAATGATCCTCGTTAATAAAAATGCCAAATTCTGTTGGATGAAGATACAGCAAAGTACTATCCTTTGCATGTTGAACAGTTTTGTACCTTTCAATCAACTTTTATGACATTTCATTGTACGAAGGAAAAAAGGAAGGCCCCTTTCCTTTCTCTGGAGGAAAAAAAAAGATTTTCCTTTGAAGAAAGCAAATGGGGGTTATAAAACCAAGTAAACAGGGGAGTCATAGTCAATGAGGAAGGGTGCAGGTAGGTCTTAGAAACAGTGTGAGGGTCCTTTATGGTATCCTTTTCCAGGCACACAGGGCTCAGATAAAGTTCAGCACTATCAACACCATACAGCAGAATGCAGCAATAAGGGCACCATCCACCTCTCCTAATAAAACCACAATACAACATTGTAAACCCAATAAAAATTTTAAAAGAAAGCAAAAAAATAGATTAGTGTTTATCATATTGAAGACGGGGAGGCAAGTTAGGGATATGAGAGTAAGAGATACAAACTACTATGTATAAAAGATAAGCAATAAGGATATTTTGTATAGCACAGGGAGTTATAGCCATTATCTTGTAATAACTTTTAATGGAGCACAATGTGTAAAACTGCTGACTCACTACATTGCACACCTGAAACTAATATAAAATTATAAACAACTATACTTCAATTAGTCTAGTCAAGGCTATGGTTTTTCCCGTGGTCATGTATGGATGTGAGAGTTGGACTGTGAAAAAAGCTGATCGCCGAAGAATTGATGCTTTTGAACTGTGGTGTTGGAGAAGACTCTTGAGAGTCCCTTGGACTGCAAGGAGATCCAACCAGTCCATTCTAAAGGAGATCAATCCTGGGTGTTCATTGGAAGGACTGATGCTGAGGCTGAAGCTCCAATACTTTGGCCACCTCATGCTACGAGTTGACTCACTGGAAAAGACTCTGATGCTGGGAGGGATTGGGGGCAGGAGGAGATGGGGATGACAGAGAATGAGATGGCTGGATGGCATCACCGACTCGATGGACATGAGTTTGAGTGAACTCCGGGAGTTGGTGATGGACAGGGAGACCAGGCGTGCTGTGATTCATGGGGTCGCAAAGAGTCGGACACGACTGAGTGACTGAACTGAACTGAATACTTAAAAAAAAAAAAAAAAAAAACTACAGTGAATTCAAATTGTTGATCTAATGTAAGCTGGAACACTATCCATCATGATAGAAATCTTTATTTGGGAGAGAGTCTTCTTTAAAAATATTTATACCACAAACTCTTACAAATCTGAAAGTCCTTTGACACAGAATGAACCCAAAGTACAATTGGGCAGTATCATTTATAGCATATGATTCATTTAAAACTAAAGAAAAGTACTTGCCATTTTTCAAATTATAAATTAATTGATCTTTGATATTATTAAACAGGTCTTGAATTCTTTGGGCAATTCTTTAATTCAAGATCTTTTAACTTTTATAAAGTATTTTTTGGCTTCTTATAATTTCCTGACAAAGTTTCTGTAACTGAAATATTTTTTTAACCATTTCTCTTGTATTTCTTTATCGTTACTGTTGCTGTTTAGTTGCTAAGTTGTGTCTGACTCTTTTGTGACCCCGTGGACTGTAGCCACCAGGCTTCTCTGTCCATGGGATTTCCCAGGCAAGAATACTGGAGGGGGTTGCTATTTCCTTCTCCAGGGGTCCTTTCAATTTTGCATCAGTAGTACATCTTTATTTTAAATTTAAAATTTCGTTTATATGTTTTACTCTAATTAGAAAAATGATTTTACATGGGAATTACTATAGCTCATGTTGTCTGCATAAAATGTTAAAAAGTCATACTATATCAATACATAGAAAAAAACTGGTTGAACTAAAGCAGTCCATTGTCACTGACTAAATCAGTGATTTGTGCATGTGTGCTTCCCTGGTGACTCAGAGGTTAAAGCGTCTGCCTCCAATGCGGGAGACCCGGGTTCAATCCCTGGGTCGGGAAGAATTCCTGGAGAAGGAAACGGTAACCCACTCCAGTATTCTTGCCTGGAGAATCCCATGGATGGAGGAGCCTGGTAGGCTACAGTCCACGGGGTCGCAAAGAGTCGGACATGACTGAGCGACGGAACGGAACATCAGAAAAAGTTCCCACCCACACACCACAAACATCATATATTAAGTGATGCAACAATTAAGAGTTAAATTTAGTCCTGCTGAAACAATACATTTGTGTTTAATGGCAAAATGCTTTACACTGTTTTGGTTTTTAAATTAAATTTTAAAAAATCAGGTTCTCAATCAGCCTTACTAAATTTCAAGTGTTCAAAAGCCACATCTGGCTAGTCAATATTATATTGATTAGCGCAGTTTAAAAAAGGGAGAAGAGAGATTTGGGGACCTACCAGGAGATGCAGAACTTTGAATAAGGAAAAAACACAAAAGAAGACTTTAGTTTTGTTGCTATGTTATATGGTATCCTCCCTTTGCTGTTCCCTCAAAAAAATATACATAAGGCCTCTGAATCAGATTAGAGATGGCTTTGAGTTACTGTATTTGTCTGCTTGGACTGCTGTAACAAAATACCTCATCTAAAGTCTTTTCTTATAAGGACACTGATCTATCAGACCAGGGCCCCAACCTTACCTCCTCATTTAACCTTGATGTTTCTTTTCTCCAAGTATAGCCACAATGGAGTTTAGGGCTTAAACATGAAATTGGAGGGGACAAACATTTACTCCATGAGAGTTACACAGACCAACAGTAATAGGCATAAAATTTTATTTTATTCATTTATCATTTAAAATTCTAACCATTTTAAGAATTTTGCTGACTAGAGGGTCACAGAAAGCTGGACCCAATGAGAATCTAAAAGCTGGTCCAGGGAAAAGACTCTGATGCTGGGAAGGATTGGGGGCGGGAGAAGGGGACGACAGAGAATGAGGTGGCTGGATGGCATCACCGACTCGATGGACATAAGTTTGAGTGAACTCCGGGAGTTGGTGATGGACACGACTCTCGCAAAGAGTCGGACACGACTGAGCGACTGAACTGAACTGAACTGAATACCTTTTTGCACAATTTGGGCTAGCTAATAGGTAACTAAAAATGTAACTTTCCTTTAATCCCTATATTGGTTAGCTTGTTTGAGGTAACTCGTTCACCTCTGATTTAAATCCAGTCTTAATTGGGAAAATGTGGAAATATGGATTATTCTCCTCCTCTCTCTCACCCTAAAGTGGCACCTAGGCACACAGGAGGTTATGTGACTTCATGATGTGGTGGGTGGGGCAGGGTGGGCAACTGGCCATAGTTGTTTCTCTGAAGGCATCTTTCACTGAAGTAACTCATCCAGCTGCTCTTTGCTCCTCGTCTCTTAACCTAAGGAATGCACTGTTCAGGTACCCTTGTCCTCGGACATCCTGCCTGTGGTGGATGTAGACTGTTCTGTGCCTTCCCCATGCCCACCACAAAGGCCCCCAAGCAGCACACAGTCATCCCGGTTGCTACCGGTCCCCTGCAGCACGACAGGAGAGCAGATCTGGAGTGCCATCTAAGGCTCTCCTTGCCTCAACATGCTGTTGTTTCCATTTTGCTGTGACCAGTGTCCCCATACCTGGGGATCCTTAAGACTCTTGCAGTCTCTCTCAAATACATCCTTAGAAATGAAGATAGAAATTTTGTCTACAGAGGTCAGTTATCTGAGGTTTTGCACTCCCTTCAACCCAATCAGGTAAGAAGACTGTGGGTATCCTTCTCAAGAACCCATAGCAGTGGCTCACCCTCACTCTCCTCTGACAAACTGTCTTCCAAAGTAGCGTATCATTTTGCATTCTTACCAGAAATGAATATGAGTTCCTATATCTACACATCCTCGCCAGAGTTAGGTGTTGTACAGTACTTTGAATTTTGGCCATCCCAATAGGTATGTAATAGTATGCTGCATGCTAAGTCACTTCAGTCGTGTCCAACTCTTTGCAACCCCACAGACGGTAGCCCACCAGGCTCCTCTGTTCATGGAATTCTCCAGGCAAGAACCCTGGAGTGGATTGCCATCTCCTTCTCCAGAGGATCTTCCTGACTCAGGGATTAAACCTGCATCTCCTGTGGCTTCTACATTGCAGGCAGATTCTTTACTGCTGAGCCACTAGGGAAGCCCCTTTATGTATTCTTAGAAACGGTAGTGTTTTCTTGTTGTTTTAATTTGCAATTCCCCAGTGACATATGATGTGGAACATTTTGTCATATGTGTATTTACCATCTGTATATCTTTTTTGGTGAAATGTCTTTAGATCTTTTGTTCACTTTTTAATTGGGCTGTTTGTTATTATTGAGTTTTAAGTGTTAGTTCTTTGTATATTTTAGATACAATTTCTTCATCAGATATGAGGGAGTTTTCCCCAGGCTGCAAGATAACAACCATAGTTTCATAGATGTTGGTAGAAGACACAAGATTTTGGTGTCAGAGACAAAGGACTTTACTACTCACAGCATAGCAAGTGGCATGAGCTTCTGGTTCACATTGGCTTCTCTGGCCCTCAGTTCCCTGTGGGATAACACAGAGTGGTTTGGGGGGAGAGGTACTGCACGCACAGTAGGTTTGTGTGAGAACTCCAACCTCAGAAAGCCCAAATCGTTTCTAATGGGCTGCAAGAAAACTTGTTTAACTTTCACCTGAGAGGGAGAATCTGCTTTTATTACACTACACTCTAAAAAAAACAAAACCTTTCCCTTTGACTTAGAGACAATCTATCTTCCAAGGCTGTCTGCTAGTCAAATGTCATTGAAAAGACTGTTTGGCACAAAAGCTGTTAGTGTCTTTGTTCACAAGACTGTGCAGAAATTGATCAAGATCTGTCTCCCCCTAGTCATGACTCAGCACCTCTAAATATCTTGGCATGTGTGCTCTAAATAAATTTTCTTGTATAATTACCATAACATTATCACAAATAAGAAATTTGACAATGATTTCTTAAGTCACAACTCCAATAACTCATTAATATCCAGTCCATATTCAAAATTTTCCAAGAATGCCAATAACCTATTTTATGGCTCAACAAACAAATCCAAAACATAATCCTAACAAGGTCAATCAATACACTGGGTTGTTTTCTCTCTTTAGTATATTTTTATCTAGCACAACCCCTTTGCCTTTACTTTTTGCTGTGGGGAAAAAGGTCTCACATTCTGAATTTGTCTGATAGCTTTCTTGTGATATCATTTAACCTGCTCCTCTTTCCCATGTATGTCTGATAAATTAGAAACTGAGTCTAGAGACTAGGTAAGATTCAGACTAAACCACTTTGGCAAAAATACTTCTTAGGTAACATTCATTTTAAATACCGGGAGAAAGTATCACAGGAGGAGGCATTTAATGTCAGGTTGTCTTGCTACTAGCTTTGATTACTTGGATAAAGTGGCAACTGCAAGACCTCTCCTTCAAAGGTTCATTCTTCTATTTGAAATCCATAAGCAATCTGAGATGTAATCCTCATGTGTGTGTATGTGTGTGTATTTAGTTCACAGTCATGTCCAACTGTCTGCAACCCCACGGACTCTAACCTGCTAGGCTCCTCTGTCTATGGGGATTCTCCAGGCAAGAATGCTTGAGTGGGTAGCCATGCCCTTCTCCAGGAGATCTTCCCAACCCAAGGATCGATCCCTGGTCTCCCGCATTGCAGGCAGATTCTTGGCATCAAGCAAATGGCTGATTTCCCAACAGGTTGTAGCATCCATTGAAGTTTCTTCCCTGAATTAATTATTCACTAGGGTTAGGCTTTGCTACTAATCAAAGTCAACCTTTTAAAATAAAGAGAAGTGAGAATGAAAGCAGGGAAGGAGGAAGAAGAAACATTTCTCTTCCGTAAAAATGTGTCTCCAAAAATGGACAGCTGTGGCTTTCAAGAGCTCATTTTGGAACACTAAGTCAAGAATTTTACTCTGTTCTTAAAGGTCCCCAACATCCACCCTTCTCTGGGGGTACTGAACCTTGGCCTTACTCCCAGAAGGAAAAATACAGGGAATATTTCAAATATTATCTGACTATACTTAAAGAACCAACTTCTACAACAGTGGAAGTAGAAAATCATCCGTGGATGCCAGAACCCAAGGGCAAAGGTTTGAGAAGAAACGTAATATTTACATAGTCTCAGCACGCAGTCCTCCAAACCACTTACTAACTTAAAAAGAAGTAGCTCAAAGTTAACACCACCAAAAACAGGACACACTGAAGAAGCCTCCTGATATTCCTGGGACACAACATCACTTATGTGCTACTCCTGCCGGGACATGGCAAACTCTGGGTTAAATCAGGGACAGGCTGGAATAACTCTTCTGTGCTCTTAAAAATGTGACAGTCAATAATGGCAAAGGAATGCTGAAGAACCACTGCAGATTAAAGGAGGTTAGAGAGGCATAACAGCTAAATACCGTATGTGATTCTGGACTAGATCAGCGACTGAAAAAAAGAAGCCATAAAAGGATTTTATTGGGATAATTGACAAGAATGGGATATAGACAGTAGATTAGAAACTAGTGTCACATCTCTGTCAAATTTCCTGATTTTGAGAATTGTACTATAATTATCCCCTTCATGGACCACAGCCGTGTTGTGGCGAATGGGCTCGCATAACTCATTGAAGCTAAGAGTCATGCTGTTCAGGGCCACCCAAGATGGATGAGTCATACTGGAGAGTTTTGACAAAACTTGGTCCACTGGAGAAGGGAATGGCAAACCCCTCCGTTACTCTTGCCATGACAACCCCACAAACAGACACCTAGGTCAGAAGGTGTCTCATATGCTATTGAGGAAGAGAGTGGGGGCAATTACTAATAGTTTCAGAAAAAAGGAAGTGGGTAGGGCAAAGCATACACGACTCTCAGTTGTGGATGTGTCTGGTGGTGAAGGTAAAGTCCGATGCTGCTAAGACCACTACTGCAAAGGAACCTGGAATGTTAGGTCCATGAATCAAGGTAAACTGGACATGGGTCAAGCAGAAGATAGCAAGAATGACCATAGACATTTTAGGAATCAGTGAACTAAAATGGATGGGGATGGCAAATTTAATTCAGATGACCATTATATCTACTACTGGGGGCAAGAATTCCTTAGAAGAAATGGAGTAGCCCTCATAGTGAACAAAAAGTCCAAAACGCAGTACTTGGATGAAATCTCAAAAATGACAGAATGGTCTCGGTTCATTTCCAAGACAAACCATTCAATATCACAGTAATCCAAGTCTATGCCCCAACCACTAATGCCAAAGAAGCTGAAGCTGAGCAGTTCCATGAAGACCTACGAGACCTTCTAGAAGTAACATCAAAAAAGATGTCCTTTTCATCATCAGGGACTAGAATGCAAAACTAGGAAGTTAAGAAATACCTAGAGTAACAAGCAAGTTTGGCCTTGGACTACAAAATGAAACAGGGCAAAAGCTAACAGAGTTTTGTAAAGAGAACACACTGGTCATAGTAAACACCCTCTTCCAATAACATAAGAGATGACTCTGCACATGAACGTCACCAAATAGTCAATACTAAAATCAGACTGATTATATTCTTTCAGTCAAAGAAGGAGAGGTCTATACAGTCAGCAAAAACAAGGCCTGAAGCTGACTGTGGTTCAGATCATGAGCTCTTTATTGCAAAATTCAGGCTTAAATTGAAGAAAGCAGGGAAAATCACTAGGCCATTCAGGTATGACCTAAATCAAATCACTTATGGTTATACAGTAGAGGATAGGAATAGATTCAAGGGATTAGAGCTGGTAGAGTACCTGAAGAACTTATGGATGGAGGTTCGTAACATCGTACAGGAGGCAGTGATCAAAATCATTTCCAAGAAAAAGAAATGCAAGAACACAAAATGGTTGTCTGAGAGGAATTAACAAATAGCTGAGGAAGGAAGAAAAGGGAAAGGCAAAGAAGGAAGAGAGAGATATACCCAAATGAATGCAGAGCTCCAAACAATAACAAGGAGAGATAAGGCCTTCTTCAATGAGCAATGCAAAGAAACAGAGGAAAGCAATAGAATGGGAAAGACTAGAGATCTCTGCAAAAAAACTGGAGATATCAAGGGACATTTCATACAAGGATAGTCATGATAAAGGAGAGAAACATTAAGGACCTAACAGGAGCAAAAAAGATTAAGAGGTCACGAGAATACACAGAAGAACCATATAAAAGAGGTCTAAATGACCTGAATAACCATGATGGAATGGTCACTCACCTAGAGTCAGACAACCTGGAATGTGAAGTCAAGTGGGCCTTAGGGAGCATTACTAAGAACAAAGATAGTAGAGGTGATAGAATTCCAGCTGAGCTATGTCAAATCCTAAAAGAGGATGCTGCTAAAGTGCTGCATTCAATATGCCAGCATATTTGGAAAACTCAGCAGTGGCCACAGGACTGGAAAAGGTCAGTTTTCATTCCAATCTCAAAGGGCAATGCCAAAGAATGTTCTAACTAATATAATGGGTTCCAATGAGTGCTCACAATTGTGCTCATTTCACATGCTAGCAAGGTTATGCTCAAAATCCTTCAAGCTAGGCTTCAGCAGTATGTGATCTGAGAACTTCCAGATGTACAAGTTGAGTTTAGAAAAGGCAGGGGAACCAGAGATCAAATTGCCAACATTCATTGGATCATAGAGAAAGATAATTCCAGAAAAAAAATCTACTTCTGTTTTGTTTACTACATCAAAGCCTTTGACTATGTGGATCACAACAAACTCTGGAAAATTCTTAAAGAGATGGGAATACCAGACCACCTAACATGTCTCCTGACACACCTCAAGAAGCAATAGTTAGAACCGGACATGGAACAACGGACTGGTTCCAAATTGGGAAAGGAGTACGTCAAGGCTGTATATTGCCACCCTGCTTATTTAAATTTTATGCAGAGCACATCATATGAAATGCCGGGCTGGATGAAGCACAAGCTAGAATCAAGATTGCCAGGAAAAATACCAACAACTCAGATGATACCAACCTAATGGCAGAAAGTGAAGAGGAACTAGAGAGCCTCTTGAGAAAGGTGAAGGAGGAGAGTGCAAAAGCTGGCTTAAAACTTAACATTCAAAAAAGTAAGATCATGGCATCCAGTCCCATCACTTCATGACAAACAGAAGGGAAAAAAACAGAAGCAGTTACAGATTTTCTTTTCTTGGGCTCCAAAATCACTATGGATGGGTGACTGCAGCCATGAAATTAAAAGATGCTTGCTCCCAAGGAAGGCTATGACAAACCTAGGAAGTGTATTATAAAGCAGAGACATCACTTTGCTGACAAAGGTCTGTATAGTTAGTTATGTTTTATTCCAGGAGTCATGCACGGATGTGAGAGATGGACCATAAAGAAGGCTGAGTGCTGAAGAACTGATTCTTCAAATTGTGGAGCTAGAGAAGACTCGAGTCACTTGGGCTGCAAGGAGATCAAACAAATCAATCCTAAAGGAAATCAACCCTGAATATTTATTGGAAGGACTGATGCTAAAGCTGAAGCTCCAATACTTTAGCCACCTGATGCAAACAGCCAACTCATTGGAAAAGACTCTCATACTGAGAAAGAAAGAAGGCAACAGGAGAAGGTGGTGGCAGAGGACAAAACAGTTAGATAGCATCACTAACTCAATGGACATCAATGTGAGCAGACTCTGAGAGACAGTGAAGGATGGAGGAGCCTGGCGTGCTACAGTCCATGGGGTTGCAAAGAGTCAGACATGATTTAGCAACTAAATGACAACACTGTGATTATGTGAAAAAATGTCCTTGTCTAAGGAAGATGCATATACCAAAGTATTTAGGGATAAAGGGACTTATCTCTAACTTACTCTCAAATGATTCCAAAATAGACACAGGCAAACATATAGACAAAAATGAGAGCATGGGGCAAATATAAACAACTGGTGAATCTTGGTGAAAAGTTTGATTCCTGCATCTTTTCATAAGTTTCAAATTATAATTCCTCAACAATCAAAATGAAGCCACTCCTGTTTCTTTCATTTTCCTTATTCCCTGCTCTAAAATCCCATGGGAGAATGAGAACTGGTCTGAAGAAACCTGTTTATAATCCTTACCTCCAATCAGAACTTGCTAGAATATCTTGGGCTAGATCCTTTCTCTGGGCCTCAGATTTTTTATCTGCATAAAAGTGAAGTTTGCCTTGAAGGTTTTAGGATTCCAGTACAGGTTGCCTGGTGGCTCAGAGGTTAAAGCGTCTGCCTCCAATGCGGGAGACCCGGGTTCGATCCCTGGGTCGGGAAGATCCCCTGGAGAAGGAAACGGTAACCCACTCCAGTATTCTTGCCTGGAGAATCCCATGGACGGAGAAGCCTGGTAGGCTACAGTCCAGGGGGTCGCAAAGAGTCGGACATGACTGAGCGACGGAATGGACGGACGGACAGGTGAGATGGTTTTGTTGCTGTTCACCTACCGAGGTTGTGCTCCTCACATTTCCAGATGCTGCCTTCATCTCCAAGTGTCCATCACATCTTTTCAGCTGCCTCTGAAGCTCCTAGAGCAGACTGAGTTTGTTGCTCTTGAGTTTCTCATCTCAGGTTGGATTGGGAAGTGGGATGCTTTGGTTTCAACTGATACTAGTACTAAAAGGACCACTTTTGAGTCTTGATTAGCCAAGGTATGTCAGAGTGTCCAGGACTTCTGTGGCTGTTCTTTGAGGGGGAAGGCGGGGGTGGGGGAGGCCAAACAGACATTCACAGTTACTTGCTGGAGAGAGCTCCTGACTTCAGGGCATTTCTAGAATGAGGTGGGGTTAGAGTAGTGGATGAAAGGGAGACAGACCATTGCTCTGATCTCAGAGTATCTGGGTGGCTTTCATTCATGGCCCTTTCTTCAAATTGCCAGACTGAAGGTGTCTCTGATTGAATATAAGTGAGAAATCAACTTCCCCAAAGTTCAACATGGATGACCATAGCTATATTGCTGAACTAGCAAAAAAAAAAACCCCAAAACATGTGGAGTCTGGAAACTTAGCATGAACAGTTAAAAACTGATTCGAGTATGGGGGGAAACTGTGACAGCTAAACAAAACAACACGTCACAGAGCCTTCTAGCTCTGTGCATGAACCTTCCCACGGGCTCTCACACTCGATTTCAAGACATTAAATGTTCACATGATAGAAAGTCTATCACCTGTTGATTCAAGGTTGGAAAAAAGGCATCTCTCCATTCCTTGAGACTTTATGAGTAACCCATGGATTCTACAAGAACTTTCTAACCAACCCATGTTGGTAAGTGCAGCAATTAATTTTATCAGCTGTAAATTCAGTACAGTTCAGTTCAGTTCAGTCGCTCAGCTGTGTCCAACTCTTTGCGACCCCATGAATCACAGCACGCCAGGCCTCCCTGCCCATCACCAATTCCCGGAGTTCACTCAAACTCATGTCCATCGAGTCGGTGATGCCATCCAGCCATCTCATTCTCTGTCATCCCCTTCTCCTCCTGCTCCCAATCCCTAGCATCAGACTCTTTTCCAGTGAGTCAACTTGTCGCATAAGGTGGCCAAAGTATTGGAGTTTCAGCTTTAGCATCAGTCCTTCCAATGAACACCCAGGATTGATCTCCTTTAGAATGGACTGGTTGGATCTCCTTGAAGTCCAAGGGATTCTCAATAGTCTTCTCCAGCACCACAGTTCAAAAGCATCAATTCTTCGGCGATCAGCTTTCTTCACAGTCCAACTCTCACATCCATACATGACCTCTGGAAAAACCATAGCCTTGACTAGATGGACCTTGGTTGGCAAAGTAATGTCTCTGCCTTTCAATATGCTATCTAGGTTGGTCATAACTTTCCTTCCAAGGAGTAAGTGTCTTTTAATTTCATGGCTGCAATCAGCATCTGCAGGGATTTTGGAGCCCAAAAATATAAAGTCTGACACTGTTTCCACTGTTTCCCCATCAATTTCCCATGAAGTGATGGGACCAGATGTCATAATCTTTGTTTTCTGAGTGTTGAGCTTCAAGCCAACCTTTTCACTCTCCTCTTTCACTTTCATCAAGAGGCTTTTGAGTTCCTCTTCACTTTCTGCCATAAGGGTAGTGTCATCTGCATATCTGAGGTTATTGATATTTCTCCTGGCAATCTTGATTCCAGCCTGTGCTTCTTCCAGCCCAGCGTTCCTCATGATGTACTCTGCATATAAGTTAAATAAGCAGGGTGACAATATACAGCCTTGACGTACTCCTTTTCCTATTTGGAACCAGTCTGTTGTTCCATGTCCAGTTCTAACTGTTGCTTCCTGACCTGCATACAGGTTTCTCAAGAGGCAGGTCAGGTGGTCTGGTATTCCCATCTCCTTCAGAATTTTCCAAAGTTGGCTGTGATCCACACGGTCAAAGGCTTTGACATAGTCAATGAAGCAGAAATAGATGTTTTTCTGGAACTCTCTTGCTTTTTCCATGATCCAGTGGATGTTGGCAATTTGATCTCTGGTTCCTCTGCCTTTTCTAAAACCAGCTTGAACATCTGGAAGTTCACAGTTCACGTATTGCTGAAGCCTGGCTTGGAGAATTTTGAGCATGACTTTACTAGCGTGTGAGATGAGTGCAATTAATTACTGTAAATTACTGACATTAAATTACCAATATGAAAACAAACCAGTATTTTTATCTTTCCCCTGCCTCCTCCTTTCCCCAGGGGTCAGGAATGGGAAGAAAAGTTTGTTAAAACTGATAGCGAAGTAGTTAACTGCAGTGCTAATCAGAGGGTGCTGTTTTATTTAGACCTGTCTAAAAGTGACCCCAATTCTGCTAGTCTTAAAGTTCTGTGCTCCGTGTATAGCTGAGAGCCTCTGCTAGTAGAATAATCAACTAAGATCAAAGGAAGATTAGAGTACAGCAGATGGATTAGTCTTGTTTCTCCTTCCACTGTGATGCTGTATCAGTGAAATAAGACCTCCTGATACTAGTGGATTAGTATCTCAACTAGTATGTTGAGGTTTCACAAATCTGGTTCAATTTCACATCCTGTATTTCACAAGAAGCCTTGGTCATGTAAACAACAGAAGCTCACTTGTGTGTAATGCTCGGTTCCCATACACCATCTTTTTTCACTCTGAAGATAACACTGAGCTATAGGCAACGCAGGCAACAAGTTCTACCTATAAAAAAAAAAAAAAAAAGAGCCCAGAGATCTTAAAGTGGCTTATCCAAGGTCACAGTGTCAGTGAGTAGCCAAGGTGGGACTAGAGCCCCAAGAACAAAGACTCCCTCTCGAGTGTCACAGCCGATTTTCCCCGCTAATTATTGCATAGGTAACAGCTGAGGGACTTGGTTGCATAGGTCTTACTTTGCTGTCCTTTTCCCCGGGGGGCAGCTGGAGTAAAGAGGATTTGGGAAATGAAGCGCTGGCTCTGTAGATGATGTCCAGGAACAGGATACCAGCTGTGAAGGCCATGGTAAAGCCATGAGAATCCTGAGTCCCTGGCCAGGGATGTGGTCATCACCATGGGAGCAGGAAGCAAATACCTGCCAACTCATGATATCTAACTTGAAAGAGGGTTCTTTAAATTAAAAGATGAAGGCATCAGAGAAAAACAACTAGATAAAATGACAATCATTTCCACTAGGAAACCAGAGGACAGATTCAGCTATGGTACTGATGACCTTGCATATCTTCATACTGATGTACAAAAAACAAGGAATGACCATAGCTAATGCAGATTTTAATCTGAGGGAACTACAGTCTTACAAGTGTCAAGGAAATTTGGTGGGCTGAGGATCTAAAGTATGACCCCATGAAAAGTTGAATCATTGAAAAGAAATACTTAGTAGAAGAATAAGAAAGGTCATATGAAATGTGTAGACTTAGTTGGAAATCCACAGACCTGAAATAGACACAGTGAGAGGCATGTGGCTGAGACAAAAAAAGAACCAAAATTCTACCAGGAGAAGTACACTTCTTATCCAAAAGGCCACAAAAACATTATCAAGAGCGGCACTCATCAAGACTGGAGAATAGATGAGAAAAGAACTCTAGTTTCTTTACATAAGAAAGGCCTATACACCAATAAGAAACTGCAGATCTTTTGGAGGGAAAATAGATGTTGGCAAAATTACGAAAGTAAAAACGACAGAGGTTTGACAAAATTCCAACTCCAGTCATTTCTGATTTCGCCCAAGGCATACACCCAAAATAATCTGTGAAAGTGGAGACTGGACACAGACCATGTTCAAGTTTTCCAAGTGGGGAGAAGGACAGATTCAAGAAACAATTCAGTTTAGTTCAGTCCCTCAGTCATGTCCCACTCTTTGCGACCCCATGAACCGCAACAGGCCAGGCCTCCCTGTCCATCACCAACAGCCGAAATCTACTGAAACCCATGTCCACTGAGTCAGTGATGCCATCCAACCATTTCATCCTCTGTTGTCTCCTTCTCCTCCTGCCCTCAATCTTTCCCAGCATCAGGGTCTTTTCAAATGCTTCAGCTCTTCGCATCAGGTGGCCAAAGTATTGGAGTTTCAGCTTCAACATCAGTCCTTCCAATGAACACCCAGGACTGATCTTCTTTAGGACAGACTGGTTGGATCTCCTTGCAGTCCAAGGGATTCTCAAGAGTCTTCTCCAGCACCACAGTTCAAAAGCATCAATTATTTGGTGCTCAGCTTTCTTTATAGTCCAACTCTCACATCCATACATGACCACTGGAAAAACCATAGCCTTGACTAGACAGACCTTTGTTGACAAAATAATATCTCTGCTTTTTAACATACTGTCTGGTTTGCTCATAACTTTTCTACCAAGGAGTAAGCGTCTTTTAATTTCATGGCTGCAATCACCATCTACAGTGATTTTGGAGCCCAAAAAAATAATGTCAGCCACTGTTTCCATCGTTTCCCCATCTATTTGCCATGAAGTGATGGGACCAGATGCCATGATCTTAGTTTTCTGAATGCTGAGCTTCAAGCCAACTTTTTCACTCTCTTCTTTCACTTTCATCACAAAGCTCTTTAGTTCTTCTTCACTTTCTGCCATAAGGGTGGTGTCATCTGCATATCTGAGGTTATTGATATTTCTCCCAGCAATCTTGATTCCAGCTCTTGCTTCTTCCAGCCTAGCGTTTCTCATCATGTACTCTGCATATAAGTTAAATAAGCAGGGTGACAATATACAGCCTTGACGTACTCTTTTTCCTATTTGGAACCAGTCTGTTATTCCATGTCCAGTTCTAACTGTTGCTTCCGGACCTGCATACAAGTTTCTCAAGAGGCAGGTCAGGTGGTCTGGTATTCCCATTTCTTTCAGACTTTTCCACAGTTTATTTTGATCCACACCGTCAAAGGCTTTGGCATAGTCAGTAAAACAGAAATAGATGTTTTCTGGAACTCTTGCTTTATCGATGATCCAGCAGATGTTGGCAATTTGATCTCTGGTTCCTCTGACTTTCCTAAAACCAACTTGAACATCTGGAATTTCACAGTTCATGTACTGCTGAAGCCTGGCTTGGAGAATTTTGAGCATGACTTTACTAGAGTGTGAGATGAGTGGAATTGTGTGGTAGTTTGAGTATTCTTTGGCATTGCCTTTCTTTGGGATTAGAATGCAAACTGACTTTTTCCGGTCCTGTGGCCACTGCTGAGTTTTCTAAATTTGCTGACATATTGAGTGCAGCACTTTCACAGCATCATCTTTCAGGATTTGAAATAGCTCAACTGGAATTTTATCATCTCCATGAAGCCTGATGAACTATGGATGGAGGTTCATGACATTGTACAGGAGACAGGAATTAAGATCATCCCCAAGAAAAAGAAATGCAAAAAAGCAAAATGGCTGTCTGAGGAGGCCTTACAAACAGCTGTGAAAAGAAGGGAAGCGAAAAGCAAAGGAGAAAAAGAAAGAGAGACGCATCTGAATGCAGAGTTCCAAAGAACAGCAAGGAGAGATAAGAAAGAAAGCCTCAGCGATCAATGCAAAGAAATAGAGGAAACCAATAGAATGGGAAAGACTAGAGATCTCTTCAAGAAAATTGGAGATACCAAGGGAACATTTCATGCAAAGATGGGCTCAATAAAGGACAGAAATGGTACGGTCCTAACAGAAGATATTAAGAAGAGGTGGCAAGAATACACAGACCTGTACAAAAAAGATCTTAACTACCCAGATAATCATGATGATGTGATCACTCACCTAGAGCCAGATACCATGGAATGTGAAGTCAAGTGGGCCTTAGGAAGCATCACTACGAACAAAGCTAGTGGAGGTGATGAAATTCCAGTTGAGCTATTTGAAATCCAGAAACAACTGGCAAGTAATAATTAAAAATCCTAGCCTCGAGTATTTCCAAATAGAGAAAGGAGTACGTCAAGGCTGTATATTGTCACCCTGCTTATTTAACTTATATGCAGAGTACATCATGAGAAACGCTGGGCTGGTGGAAGCACAAGCCGGAATCAAGATTGCCGGGAGAAATATCAATAACCTCGGATATGCAGATGACACCACCCTTATGGCAGAAAGTGAAGAAGAACTAAAGAGCTTCTTGATGAAAGTAAAAGAGGAGAGTGAAAAAGTTGGCTTGAAGCTCAACATTCAGAAAACTAAGATCATGGCATCTGGTCCCATCACTTCATGGCAGAAAGATGGGGAAACAATGGAAACAGTGACAGATTTTATTTTTGGGGGCTCCAAAATCACTCTGATGGTGACTGCAGCCATAAAAAGATGCTTACTCCTTGGAAGAAAAGTTATGACCAACCCAGACAGCATATTAAAAAGCAGAGACGTCACTTTGCCAACAAACGTCCGTCTAGTCAAGGCTATGGTTTTTCCAATAATCATGTATAAATGTGAGAATTGGACTATAAAGAAAGCTGAGTGCTGAAGAATTGATGCTTTTGAACTGTGGTGTTAGAGAAGACTAGAGAGTCCCTTGGACTGCAAGGAGATCCAACCAGTCCATCCTAAAGGAGATCGGTCCTGGGTGTTCATTGGAAGGACTGATGCTGAAGCTCCAATACTTCAGCCACCCGATGTGAAGAACTGACTCATTTGAAAAGACCCAGTGGAATGCTGGGAGAGATTGAGGGTGGGAGAAGAAGGGGACGACAGAGGATGAGATGGTTGGATGGCATCACTGACTCAATGGACTAGAGTTTGATTAATCTCTGGGAGTTGATGATAGATAGGGAGGCCTGGCGTGCTGCAGTCCATGAAGTTGCAAAGAGTCAGACATGACTGAGTGACTGAACTGGACTGAACTTGTCATTCAGAATAGAAAATGGTGATCTTCAGGTTGCAGCATGGGTCATTTTAACAAGCTATGACAAGGTGCTTTCACTTCTCGCAATGACTGACAAAGCAAAAATGTAGAGGACTTGCCAAATGCAAAATTTCTGACATTTTCTCATGAGAGTGGACAAAGTAGAAACACGTTTTGAAATGTTAGCAAGAAGATTTAAACCTCTGTCTTGTTGGGCTTGCCCAGAGTGTTGACTGATGTTTCCATGACAACTTGGACAACAGCAGAGAGTTCCCTAGTGGACTTCTGAGCTTGATCTTTGGCTTGGTTTTGATCAAAATTTTTATTAATAACTTGAGTAAAGACATAGAAGCTGTAGTGTGTTGGTATGGGCGCAGATCATTAAGTTTTTAGAAAATTTGTGAACAGGCTGACACATTAGCTTGTAATTGGTCGTAGTGGGGTATTTAGACTATGGAAATTAGCAAGCACTGTAAATCAGGGCCCTCCCTTTCCCTCCCAGGAAGAACTGGTTGTTAAACATTTACTACCGCACCACTGAACAGAAAAAGATATATAGTCAGGACTCATATGACTAGAGCTAAAATTGCTTTAAACAAACAAACAAAACTTCCCATCAAGTAACTAGAAAGTCCACGTTGGAGCCTTGGGTGGAGTTGGACACCTGCTCAAATGACGTCAAAAAGGCTCAAGTCTACCCGCTCTGCTGCTCTCCTTTGCTCAGCTTTCCTTCATGTTGGCTTCATTCAGTAGTAACTCAAGGCTTTGATCATTCTGGCATTTCAATGCCAATGGAAAGAGAGCCCCCTTTCCTCAATAATTTAAACAAAAGATCCACTCACTTTGATGAAGGGAATAGAGCACTTTGATTGTTCAGTTCTGGGTTATTTTCCTATATCTGGGTATAGAGTTTGAAAATGCTAAAATGGCCAGCCAAATCAGGAGCTATCAGAAGAAAGAGAGCCGGATGCTGGGCATCCAAGGAATGTGTAGCCACCAAATGCAAGGAAGACTAATTATAATCCAGCTTAAAAAAGAAAAAGTAATCTCGGGATGAAAGACTCAATGAGCACAGAGTGTCAATTCAAGAATTGTAAGAGCTATTCTATAATTATTTAACTACTACTTGGAGTATGTGTGGATCACAATAAACTGGAAAATTCTGAAAGAGATGGGAATACCAGACCACCTGACCTGCCTCTTGAGAAACCTGTATGCAGGTCAGGAAGCAACAGTTAGAACTGAACATGGAACAACAGGCTGGTTCCAAATAGGAAAAGGAGTACGTCAAGGTTGTATATTGCCACCCCGCTTATTTAACTTCTATGCAGAGTATATCATGAGGAATGCTGGGCTGGAAGAAGCACAAGCTGCAATCAGGATTGCTGGGAGAAATATCAATAACCTCAGATATGCAGATGACACTACCCTTATGGCAGAAAGTGAAGAGGAACTCAAAATCCTCTTGATGAAAGTGAAAGAGGAGAGTGAAAAAGTTGGCTTGAAGCTCAACATTCAGAAAACTAAGATCATGGCATCTGGTCCCATCACTTCATGGGAAATAGATGGGTAAACGGTGGAAACAGTGTCAGACTTTATTTTTTTGGGCTCCAAAATCACTGCAGATGCTGATTGCAGCCATGCAATTAAAAGACGCTTGCTCCATGGAAGGAAAGTTATGACCAACCTAGATAGTATATTCCATGGGGTCGCTACTAGTCGGACACGTCTGAGCGACTTCACTTTCACTTTTCACTTTCACACATTGGAGAAGGAAATGGCAACCCACTCCAGTGTTCTTGTCTGGAGAATCCCAGGGACGGCGGAGCCTGGCCGGCTGCCGTCTATGGGGTCGCACAGAGTCGGACATGACTGAAGCGACTTAGTAGCAGCAGCAGCAGCAGATAGTATATTAAAAAGCAGAGACATCACTTTGCCAACAAAGGGCCGTCTAGTCAAGGCTATGGTTTTTCCAGTGGTCATGTATGGATGTGAGAGTTGGACTGTGAAGAAAGTTGATCGCCGAAGATTGATGCTTTTGAACTGTGGTGCTGGAGAAGACTCTTGAGAGTCCCTTGGACTGCAAGGAGATCCAACCAGTCCATTCTAAAGGAGCTCAATCCTGGGTGTTCATTGGAAGGACTGATGCTAAAGCTGAAACTCCAATACTTTGGCCACCTCATGCGACGCGTTGACTCACTGGAAATGACTCTGATGCTGGGAGGGATTGGGGGCGGGAGGAGACGGGGACGACAGAGAATGAGGTGGCTGGATGGCATCACTGACTCGATGGACATGAGTTTGAGTGAACTCCGGGAGTTGGTGATGGACAGGGAGGCCTGGCGTGCTGTGATTCATGGGGTCGCAAAGAGTCGGACACGACTGAGCGACTGAACTGAACTGGAGTATTGTATTCAGTTCTTGACATTGCACAAGAGACACTGAATATTCACAAAAAAGTCCTAAAACCATGTATTAATATGTAGAAAAATGTGTTAACAATGGCTGAAGAAATCAGAGAATGTTTGCTTTGGAGCAAAGGAGACTTGGGAACATATAGGGATCTCTGTCTTCAAGTGCTCAAAGTCCTCTTCTAACCCAGGATGTTCTCATGTGACTCTGGAGGGCAGAGTTGCAGGACCAGGAACAGATTTGGTTCAGTTAAGAAACTACTCTCTAACCATGAAGGCTGCCCAACAACTGGACGGGCTAACTCAAATCAGGGAAGTCTTTGTCACCAGAAATGCTCATGCAGAACTTGGATGACCAAACATCTGGAGAGGTACAGAACAGTGTGCTTGGTATACTGAATAATGGGATAGCATTTTACATGGAGGTTAGACTCTAAAGTCAGTAAGGCAAAAATCACATGTAGCCGACCTTGAAAATTACCTATATAGAATGGTTAATATAGATCACAGGTTTGTATGTGTGATATATATATATAAATGTACAATGCAAAATTATAATTCCAAAAGATACATGTACCCCAATGTTCATAACAGTACTATTTGCAATAGCCAGGATATGGAAGCAACCTAAGTGTCCACTGACAGAGGAACGGATAAACAAAGTGTGGTACATATATACAATGGAATATTACTCAGCTAGAAAAAGGAATGAAATTGTGCCATTTGCAGAGACGTGGATGGACCTAGATACTGTCACACAGAGTGAAGTCAGAAAGAGAAAAACAAATATTGTATATTAATGTATATATGTGGAATTAGAAAAAATGGTAGAGAGAAACTCATTCACAAAGCAGAAACACAGACACATACTTAGACAACAAATGTATGGATATCAAGGGGGAACACCGGGGGTGGGGCAAATTGAGAGACTGGGATTGACATATACACTACTATGTATAAAACAGATTAACTAATGAAAACCTACTGTATAGTACAGGGAAGTCTACACAGTGCTCTCTGGTGACCTAAATGGGATGAAAACCCTAAAAAGAGGGGATATATGTATACAGAGAGCTGATTCAATGTGTTGTACAGCTGAAAATAATACAATGTTGTAAAGTAACTATACTCCAGTAAAAAATTTTTTAAATGTACAATATAATAAAGCACACAGTCTTTTAAGCTCTGGAACGAGAAAAAAAAACAAACCCTGAGAAGTGTGTAGGCACCCAATAGAACCACGACTGATTCAAGTCTCTTATTCACATTCATTTTGGGCACACACTTAAGAGTGGATACCCTGTTGATAGCACCTCACTCTTCCCTCCCACTCCTCTACAAGCACATTTAGTTCAATCATCCTGCTGCATAATAAAAAAAATTGACTGGCCTTTGTCCCTGGTTCCTGGGAGAAAGACTTTTAACTCCTTAGAATTCCCCAAGTAATAGAAGCATCATTTTATTTGAGTTTTTTGGGTTACACCTGAGTTTATGCTAAGAGATGAGTCAGGATGGGGGCTAGTTACCAGAAGGACTATGTGATGAGGACTTTTGGGACTTGGAGCCAGCCCAGCTTCCAAGAAGGGGAGGGGGCCTGCAGATTAAGTCCAAACCCACGGCCACTGATTCCACCTAAGACTCTCTCTTCCGATCTCATTGGACAGAAACGAATCAAGGATGTCCTTTGACCCAGTCACTGGCTAGTGAGTAAAAGTTGCTCGGTAGTGCCCAACTCTCTGTGACCTCACAGACTGCATGCTCCTCTGTCTAAGCAATTCCCGGCAAAACTACTGGAGTGGGTAGCCATTCCTTTCTCCAGGGATCTTCCCAATCCAGGCATCGAACCCAGGTCTCCCGCACTGCAGGTGGATTCTTTACCAGCTGAGCCACCAGGGAAGTCCGATTCTATCACACCCACTAAAGACTCTAGAGATCAGCTAGTGTAATTCCCTGAGTTGAAAATACACTGATGCACTGAGTGGTGTTCTACCAGGAGACAGCATGGCGGCACGACATTTGAGACTCAGCCCCTACTCGCCCAAAGCATCTCTTCATTGGACCAGTCACGATTTGTATCCTTTCCCCCAAAAAACTATACTCCCAGCATGGTGCTTTCCTGAGTTTTGTGTCTTCTAGTGAATTACTGAAGCTCAGGGGTTGTGGAAACTTCTGAATTTGTAGCCAGTGGTCAGGAGTGCGGGTAGCACCTGAAGAAAGGGTAGTCTTGTTGGGGACCATGCCCTTAAGTCTATAATGTGTCACTAACTCTGGGTGATTAGTGTAAAAAGTACATGGCAGTACTCCAGCGGGCACTGGAGCAATCAGAACTTAAAATGTGGGATGTGACTGTACAGTACCTCTAACAATAAGTACCTCTCTAATAACACTAAAACCCCAAATTCTACTTTTTAACTACAGACTAAACAAAATTAATACTTTCACCTTGGCGCACAGAAAAGCCATTAGGCAACAGTCTGTTGCATTATGAAATTTATATTTAAAAGATGCAAGAAAACTGGACCTAGAGAATCTCTGGCTGGTGCAATTTCATGTTTCTGACTCAGGTTACCAGACAGCAGCTCAGATCTGGTGATGGAACAGCTTGTCCAAGTGAGGTCCGGACAGTTAGGGAAGCAAAGCAGAGATCTTCTTTCTGAATCAGAAGATTATCCCAGAGACCGCTAGCACCATGGTTAAGATGTGCACGCCTAACGGCTTAAAGGTTGGCAAGATTTTTCTTTGAGAGAAATGTGAATCAAGAATATCCAGTGGCCATTTCACAGACATTTAGAGGGAGGGGAAATCTGGTTACAAGCTCTCTCAGGGTGGAAAAGACAATGTGTTCTTTTCCCAGCGCCTTCAGTCACAGGCCAACAGCAGTAGTATTCATCTCATACACAACAGCTATTCAAATCCCTTAGTGTGCCCCCAGAGATGCCTGTCCCCCAACAATCGGGGGGGGCAGGGAGTGAATTCCCAGGGGGTAGAATTGAGATCAAGAGGTTACAGGGGACCTTCTTAGCTGAGTGCAAGGAGGACTTTCTGAGTGGAGGAGACTGAGAAAGAACTCCGTTACCAGCAGGTCACAGCCACCTCACGGGGACAAGGGGATACACACACCAGATAAGGGATGAGAACCTCAGAAGACATTTCAATCTCTGCAGCTCTGACAGCTTCTGGTTCTAAGCGACTGTATGCTCAAGGTAAAACCAGGGAGAATAATCTCACGTAAGTGGACTTGTCCGCTGTGTCCTTACTACAGGTATTTCAACAATAAATCCCAGAGTACCTCCTGTATGATGTTATTTAGGGCAGTTAAGGGAGATTTTGGAACTACTTCAATGCCATTTAAACTCATTATCTACTGCTAATTAAAATGATCTGTTTTGCTGTCACCAAGGAAAATCTTGTTAGGGAAACTGATGAGCTACAGCAAGTTCTCTGTCTCTGGGCTGGGAGTAGACGAACTGCCCATCCTATGTCACCAGCGAAAGAAAATTAACCTGGCCTTGTACCTGGCCTCAGGCAGGTTTCCAGGGCCAGCCAGGCATCTGGACTGGTTGAAATCAATTTTTTTTCAACCTAGGATTCACATTAGAATCACAAAAACTTTCAACAATTCAATACTCAAACCCCACTCCAGACCAATTAAATCAGAATCCCTGGAGATGGGTCCCCGGCATCAGCATTATAAAGCTTCTTGGAATTCCAACATGCAGGTGGACAACCACTGCATTCGATGGTCTGTAAGGATCCCTCTCTCCAGCCCTGTGCCCCTCCCCATTTCCAGACTGATGGGGAATCATTGGCTCAGTTCATCGCTCTCTTGCACATAGTTATGAGTCTGATTCAATGAAATTCCACATGAGTTTCAAATCATGGAGGTAACTGTTGTTAAATCATGACCATGTCTTAGTTATTTTTGCATATGCTTAGCACATACTAGGTGCCCAGTACTCATTTGACAGATGCAGAGTGCAAAAATTCCTTGCAATTTATCTAATCTCTGCTTCACTTTGAGTGACATTTTAATCCTGTTGCTGCTCTTTCACTCAGCAGAGCAAGAAGCATTAGTTACTAAAGTTAAATAAGACTCAACTTTAATAACAAAATAGCCCCAAATAGTGGCTTAAACAAGAGAAGTTTATTTCCCTCAACATATAAAACCTTGGTTTTCAAAACATGAACCTGGGACCAGCATGATCCATGTCAACTGGGAGCTTTAAAAAAATGTAGACTCTGCGGCTCCAAACCATTATCTACTCAATCAGACATTGGGGATAGGGCCTAGAAATCCAGTTTTAACAAGTCATCCATGTGATGTGAGAATCTTGCCTTTATAAGAGAGCTGGCAGTCCAAGGCTAGTATAGCAACTTCAGGGACATAGGCTCCCTTCTGCTCACACACCTTCACTCACAGGGTAAAAAACCTTGTCTATGTGATCCAGTATAGCTGCTTTAGCTCCAGCCATCACATCTGAGTTCAAAGGAGTAACAGAAAAGACCAGAGGAGGGCATTCTTTCTCCTTTAATGTGATTTCCTGAATAAGTACGGCATTTACTCTTACATCTCACTGGCAAAAACTTTTCTATGAAGATGGCAGGAAGTTGGACACGGTCCATCCAGTCAAGAACTTGGGTTCTATTTCTGAGGTACCAAGATAGGAAATTAGTTGTCCATCTCGACTAATCACTTAATGATAATAAGTATAACTAAAACTTATGAGTAAATTTCACATCCAGGCACTGTATTAACTACATCATATGATAGTATTCTATGGGGAATTGTTACAGAGTATGCGTGGCTTAGCGTCAAAGCTATGCTACCCTGACAAGTGTTGGTGGAGATAAGTAATAATATTTTATATCCATTTTCATTAGCAGCATAATACAGCACTAGTTTTTGCCATCACTTAATAAGGTTAAGCTTGCAAAGCAACCTCCACCCTATTACTAATGGCTAGTTTGTTCTTTCTTAAGGGTGCACTTTCAGTTCACTAGGATGGGTCTGCAGTGATGTATTTATTTTAAGAAGCTTGGGTCTAACACAAGGGAGGATCCAAGATTCATAGGGCCTAAAGCTTGTACAATTTAGGATCTCCCCTTAAGAAAAAACTTAAATTACAAAGGCAAAATGAGGTAGCAGGCTTTTTGGAATGCCCAGCAAGCATGGGGCCCTGATGTTTAAACCTTGCTGGTTTCACAGGAAATCTGCTTGCGGCCTACTGCCTCCCTTCTGACCCTGCTTGCTGACTGCACAAGGTATCAAGGACACACTTCAGGTGACAGCAACCATGGACTCCTTCGTGCAGAAGAGATGCTGGAGATGACACTATCAGTGGTTTTTTTGACTTTTAACAGTAGAACCTGGTTACAAAAAGAAACCTAACTCTTAAGTGGAACTGCTCTCGTCGGAGCCCAGGTGGCTGGCTGGTTAAGAGTCCCTTCTCTCTACCCACACCTCCACCACACTGCTGCTCCCAAGGCATCTCAGGGCAAACCGGGACTCGAAGGGTCCCATCCCAAAACCACCAGGCACACATCTATCCAACGCCCTTTTCATTCAGCCCTCAAAAGCATTTTGCTGAGCTCTCACCTAATTCCAAATGCAGGACTTGTTGAACTGTACAGTCACAGCACAAGGGAAATCAGGACAGGCCTGCCTGTCCCACCGCAACCATGGTGGAGGAAGGCTGGGAGCTCCTTCCAGGTAGATTACCCAACGTTATTCCCCTGAACTACCAGCCCTCTTTCTCCCCTCGGTCCACCCAGCATGTCTGGCCGAGTCTCTGGCACACTGCAACCGTGGCACTTGGGAACCAAACAAGGCAAGGAGTATCTAATCTATCTAGGGAATCATAAGCACCTACAAGGTTTTACGAGGCACTGTCACACACATGATCTTGTTGGATTCTGAGTTCAATCCTCTGAAATTTTCAGGTACTATCTCCGTTTTCTGGACTATAAAGAAAGTTGAGCGCCGAAGAATTGATGCTTTTGAACTCTGGTGTTGGAGAAGACTCCTGAGAGTCCCTTGGACTGCAAGGAGATCCAACCAGTTCATCCTAAAGGAGATCAGTCCTGGGTGTTCACTGGAAGGACTGATGCTAAAGCTGAACTCTAATAATTTGGTCACCTCATGAGAAGAGTTGACTCATTGGAAAAGACCCTGATGCTGGGAGGGATTGGGGGCAGGAGGAGAAGGGGACAACAGATGATAAGATGGTTGGATGGCATCACCGACTTGATGGACAAGAGTTTGAGCAAGCTCCCAGAGTTGGTGACGGACAGGGAAGCCTGGCATGCTACAGTCCATGGGGTCACAAAGAGTTGGACATGACTGAGCAACTAAACTCTGTTTACAAATAAGAAAAGAGAAATTTCTAGATTGTGACTTACCCACATTCCTGGTCAAGAGTCAGGGTGGAGCTTCCAAGCCAGGTCTTCTGTAAGCAAACTCCAAGTGCTTTTCACTGTGGTAAGGCACTCAAAACCCCCTCCCATTTGCAGTGAACCTTGAGTTAAAAAACAACAACAATCGCCTGGAGTCAGCCCACTGTGTCTCCAGGTGCTGACTCACACCACCTCTGGATGCCTAGACCACTACCCAAGGTGAAACCCTGCACTTTTTCACGGTTCTAGGCTTCCTGGCTCTGGGGAATGACCTCAAACTACCCCAGTCCTTCCCAAGAAAACAAACTCCCTCTTCAACCAGCCGAGCTCCCAGCATTCTACCAGAACAAGCTGATGACCCCGTGGACTGTAGCCTACCAGGCTTCTCCATCCATGAGATTCTCCAAGCAAGAATACTGGAGTGAGTTGCCATTTCCTTCTCCAGGGATCTTCCCAACCCAGGGATCAAACCCAGGTCTCCTGCATTGGAGGCAGGCGCTTTAACCTCTGAGCCACCAGGGAAGCCCGATAGACTCTGAAGGAAAGTGTTAATCACAGGCAACAGCTGGAGGTGTTGTTCCTACCAGGGTTATTTGCATTTGAAAGGGAGCCAATTTGGGCTGAGTGCTTTCACCTTTGCTTCCTAACCTGCAGGCAGAAGAAACTGCTGGGGCCTGCAAATACTACCTTGCCCCAAGCACTATCTACTAATGGAGTAAGAGCCTTTCAAAGGCACTCAGCTGTTTTAAATTGTAAAATCTGTATTTAAAAGTGAAGAATTCATGGGCCTTCTTAGGTGATTTCTTACCCAATACAAACTCAAAAGAACAAATGTAATATTGCGTTTTGGGGCAAGGGTTGCTAAAATGTAAAAAAAAAAAAAAAAAAAACCACCTCAAAAATGGGAACTTACTATTTGACTTCCAAGTCACAGCTGTGTGACAACAGCAGCCTTTCCGGCCTTGTCCAAGCCTCCCATGATTCTTCCACTAGGAAGCCTGACCAAGTGTGAGTCTACATATAGACTCAACTTAAGCCTCTTAGTGACCCACTGAAGTGAAAAGACCCTGATGCTGGGAAAGATTGAGGGTAGGAGAAGGGGACGACAGAGGATGAGATGGGTGGATGGCATCACCGCCTCGATGGACATGAGTTTGAGTAAGCTCCAGGAGTTGGTGATGGAGAGGGAGGCCTGGCATGCTACAATCCATGGGGTTGCAAAGAGTCAGACACAACTGAGCGACTGAAAAGTGTGTATCATCTTTTAACAAATGAGGGTACGGAAGCAGAGAGGCTATGTAATTTGCCCAGCCATCCAGTTAACAGCCAGGCTTCACGTCACGTGACTCTAGCTAGGTGAGCAATGCTAACACTATCCTCTACCACCTCTAATTTTATGTGACATTCATTTTGCAAAGGAGTATTATTTGTCTGTAAATATACGGCAGGAAACACCTAGGAGTTCAGCAATGAATTTCTGAGAGAGGTAAAAAGCTCTCAGAACAGAAACCAGGCTCATTAAAAAGAGGAAAAGATGGATTCAGTATTTTACCAACTGTAACACCACCTTGCGGAGAAGGCAATGGCAAGCCACTCCAGTACTCTTGCCTAGAAAATCCCATAGATGGAGGAG
The DNA here is from genome assembly GCF_049115385.1 of Moschus berezovskii. Lineage (NCBI taxonomy): Eukaryota > Metazoa > Chordata > Mammalia > Artiodactyla > Moschidae > Moschus > Moschus berezovskii. The sequence goes on along the minus strand of NC_142466.1, from coordinate 48,699,316 downwards.
CCTGGTAGGCTGCAGTCCGTGGGGTCGCTAAGGGTCGGACATGACTGAGCGACTTCACTTTCACTTTTCGCTTTCACACATTGGAGAAGGAAATGGCAACCCACTCCAGTGTTCTTGCCTGGAGAATCCCAGGGACGGGGGAGCCTGGTGGGCTTCCATCTATGGGGTCACGCAGAGTAGGACACGACTGAAGTGACTTAGCAGCAGCAGCAACACCACCTTGATGTTAAGAAAATGACCAGACTAAGATGCCACCGACTGTAAGGTGCATCCTTTCAGATTTGTTAAAATGTATGTTTGATGGGCTTCCCTGGTGGCTCAGAAGTAAAGAATCTATCTGCAATGCAGGAGACACAGGAGATGAGGGTTAGAAACAGCAATCCACTCCAGTATTCCTGCCTGGGAAACCCCATAGACAGAGAAGCCTGGAGGGCTACAGTCCATGAGTCGGACACAAGACACACACACACATATTTGGGGGGTGGGCAGGGCAGTGGCATGAGCCGGGGTTGGAGAGTGCATTTTTAGAATTGATGAAATGTAACTACAGCCTGGTGCTACCTGCCTGCATAAGGAACTTGAGACCCCAGGGAAAGGCAGACCATCTCTCACAAGTTGTCTCAGAAGCCCCAGAGCTCTAAATGCTGTTTTTGGTCTCATGCCAGATTCTGATTTGATGCTATTTATTAAAAAGAGTACTGTGCTTAGTTGCTCAGTGTCATTTGGGAGACTTGGGTCACATGCATCTGGTTAAAGCAGGTCAGATGGGTTCACCCTACCCAGGGAGGATGGTGTCAAATGTAGGAAGGGAACCCCCAAAGAGATGCCAGCCAGACCAAAACTCACGTCCACCAGGTTGTATTACACGCAGATATCAATATAATGGGTTCCAACAGATCCACATTTAGAACTAGTCTTAAGTGTTAAACAACAGATAGGACAGAATAGTTGATTTGGCAAGAAAAAATAAAACCCAAGATATGTTCAGTCCCTCAAAAGCACTTCCTTGCTGTTACGAAGGTCTTTATAAATCGTGTTTACTCTATCACCGTGTACCATTGAATGTAACAGCAGTAAGTCAGCGTCTTTACTGAAGGTTTATTAAGAACATGAGTTTTAATTGCAAGAGGATTTCTATGTAAAAGGAAAGTCTTGTTTTCAAGCATCTGGAAGTCATTTCAAATGTCTAAATTATTCATGATGCTTAATTATAGTCATCAAGAGCACAAAGTCAGATGATTCCCATAACCTTACCAGGTTTCTATCACCTTCCACTTAAGTGTTGTCACATATCAGGCAGAAGAACTAATCATTTCCCCCAAGAAAGAATTAACTTCCCTAAACACAAGAGCGCAGGGGCCAAAATTTCTCATTACCGTGTTTTTGCAGCTTTCTCTGTCCACTTCAGCAGTAGGCATGTGCCGGGAGCCAGCGAGGGAAATCTTACCCATGGCAAAGGTCAATTGGGGAAGAGGCCTGACGGGCAAAGGCTGATCAGGGCTCGAGGAACCCCCTGGACTTACCTGAGCATCTACCCCAAAGAAAACTGGAGTCTGACTGCTTTACTATCTTACGCCTCTTACCAAGTCCTCTAATACTTACAGGGGCTTCCCCCCAACCACCTTTCTCTGAAAACATTAATTCAGAGCTGTAGTTTAAAAGTTCTCCTCGGCTTAATAGGAGTGTTCCAATCCAAGCCCCTCTGATAGCTTTCTAACTTGCATGACAAGTTTGTCCGGGCTCTTACAACTATGAATGTGACTGTTTATAGCCTCCCAGCCATGCAAGGACAGAAAGCCTAATATTCTAAAATACAGGAATCTGTTGAAGAAGTTAAAATCATTAGAGTAGTACTAAAAAAGATTTCACTGTTGAATCAATGCTTGCTGCAAAGTTTCCTCTATCCATTGTATCCTTGGAAATATATTAATCACATATAGAGAATATAAGTAGTAGCCTTTGATTTAACCACATCAGATCTTAAGTTAATAAGTTCCTTTCTTGCAGCTCACTACACCGGTGCCTTATAGGAATGTAACTTTGTTATGTGTCTAGCACCTAACTTTAGGAAAGTCACCTTAAAAGAATATAAGCCTTTTACTTGCTAACTAACCTACTGTTAGGAGAGAGGGCCATAAAACTGTTAGCAGGCCCCCTGGCCAGAAGATGATGTAAATCACCTAAAACTTTTATCACACAAAAATAAGCCCTGATCCTGATAAGGATCAAGACTGCTGACCCCACTTGATTTTGGCGTGACTCTATACCTCCCTTTCTCTGTTTCTTATGCGCATAACTTAGGGTATAAAAGCAGCACTGGAAAATAAAGTTTTGGGCCTTGCTCACTGAAGCTTGGTCTCCCCGTGTCGTTCTTTCTTTTTCCATCCTTTTCTCTATTCTCCTTTTTCTGGTTGAGATCCTTGGAGCGCTGGGCCCTCTGAGTTTACTTATCTGCCTGGGCTTCTAAGACCCACTCGAGGGGGTGCCCTGGTGGGGTGCCTCCAGCGATTCGAGAGGGCGCCTGCGGCCTACGTAAACAGAGCAAGCCCCGTGCTGGGGTTTTATTGGTTTCCAGCGTAAACCAAGGAATCATCAGCCCCTGTCTCTCTCTCTCTCTCTCTGACGCCGACGCCGTTCATCCCGAGGATCCGTTCCGTTCCGTTCCGTCGCTCAGTCGTGTCCGACTCTTTGCGACCCCGCGAACTGTAGCCTACCAGACTTCTCTGTCCATGGGATTCTCCAGGCAAGAATACTGGAGTGGGTTACCGTTTCCTTCTCCAGGGGATCTATCCCGACCCAGGGATCGAACCCGGGTCTCCCACATTGGAGGCAGATGCTTTAACCTCTGAGCCACCAGGGAAGCCCCATCCCGAGGATACCCTGGGTCATATCGAGGCTGGTCCCCGATAGGCATGAGTCCATGTTTAAACACTAGAAAACATTTTGATGAAAGATTCCAAACACCATTCCTTCACAGGGTACAAATATGCACAGAGTAATCAGTGTCTGTCTGTACGCTCTGGGATGCAGCACAGAGAGGCCGTTTTAGTTACTATTCATAAAAAACAGGTGATCCAAAGAGCACAGTATGTATCTCCTGCTTAAGACTGCATTTACAACCCTAAGAATTCATCTGGCGAAAAAGGTGAGGGAATTTGGGGGCACTGTGGTGGGCTTCCCAGATGGCGCTAGTGGTAAAGAACCTGCCTGCCAATGCAGGAGACATAGCGACAGAGGTTTCATCCCTGGGTTAGGAAGATCCTTTGGAGGAGGAAACGACAACCCATTCCAATATTTTTGCCTGGAGAATCCCACGGACAGAGGAGACTGGCAGGCTATCTTCCACAGGGTTGAAAACAGTCAAACACGACTGAAGCGACTTACCACCCATGGGAAGCTTAAACAAGATGTTTATCTCCTCACAGGTTCTGAAGGCTGGAAATCCAAGATGAAGGTGTAGCAGGGTTTGTTTCATTTACAGTCCTTTGTCCCTGGCTTGGGGAAGGACATTTTCTCTTCACAGGGCCTTCTCTTTATGTGTGTCCTGATCTCTTCTTATAAGGACATACCCAGTCATACTGAACTAAGGCCCACTCAGGAAACCTCATTTTACCCTAATTACCTTTTTAAAGACCCTATATCCAAATACAGTCACATTCTGAGGTGGGGGAGGGGGGCACAGTTAGGCTTTTTACACACAGACTTGAAGGGGACACAATTAATTCAGTCCTTAACAGATGGAGATGATTATAAACCTAGCTTCCTAAGGTTGAACAGTTCAGAAGTGAAAAAGAAAAAGTTTAAGGGGCAGATTTTTATGTTTGTTGATTTAAGTCCATTAGCTTTTTTTAAAAAAATATTTATTTACTTATTTATGCTGCACTGGGTGTTACGTTGTAGCACGTGGGATCTAGTTCCCTGACCAGAGATTGAACCTGGGCCCCTTGCATTGACAGAACAGAGTCTTAGCCACTGGACCACCAGGGAAGCCCCAAGTTCATTCATTTTAATATAAAAATAGTTTGATTAGTGGTTCAGTGTAAATGGTTGCTGCTTTTTCTGAGACCTTGTCCTCTCTTAACCATTATTTTAAAAATACATTCTTGTATTTGTAAGACATACTCTTAAGAATAACTAACCTGCTTTAATTAAAATGTAACCTTTTCAAAACTTCATTGCAAACAGAAACAGAAGTGCCATCACGTTTTTTAAAGAATCTAACCTTTGCATGTTCAGTTCAGTTCAGTTCAGTTCAGTCGCTCAGTCGTGTCTGACTCTCCGCGACCCCATGAATCACAGCACGCCAGGCCTCCCTGTCCATCACCAACTCCCGGAGTACACTCAAACTCATGTCCACAGAGTCAGTGATGCCATCCAGCCATCTCATTCTCTGTCGTCCCCTTCTCCTCCCGCCCCCAACCTTTCCCAGCATCAGTCTTTTCCAGTGAGTCAACTCGTCGCATGAGGTGGCCAAAGTATTGCAGTTTCAGCTTTAGCATCAGTCCCTCCAATGAACATCCAGGATTGATCTCCTTTAGAATGGACTGGTTGGATCTCCTTGCAGTATAAGGGACTCTCAAGAGTCTCCTCCAACACCACAGTTCAAAAGCATCGATTCTTCGGCGATCAGCTTTCTTCACAGTCCAACTCTCACATCCATACATGACCATGGGAAAAACCATTGCCTTGACTAGACGGACCTTGGTTGGCAAAGTAATGTCTCTGCTTTTTAATATACTATCAAGGTTGGTCATAACTTTCCTTCCAAGGAGCAAGCGTCTTTTAATTTCATGGCTGCAATCAGCATCCGCAGTGATTTTGGAGCCCAAAAATATAAAGTCTGACACTGTTTCCACTGTCTTTCCGTCTATTTCCGAAGCCTTATTCCACTAGGCTAATGCACATTACCCTAGTTTTAAAGGGGATTAACTTGAGAGTCCCTTGTACCACAAGGAGATCCAACCAGTCCATTCTAAGGGAGATGGATCCTGGGCGTTCATTGGAAGGACTGATGCTAAAGCTGAAACTGCAATACTTTGGCCACCTCATGCGACGAGTTGACTCACTGGAAAAGACTGATGCTGGGAAAGGTTGAGGGCGGGAGGAGAAGGGGACGACGGAGAATGAGATGGCCGGATGGCATCACCGACTCTGTGGACATGAGTTTGAGTGAACTCCAGGAGTTGGTGATGGACAGGGAGGCCTGGCGTGCTGTGATTCATGGGGTCGCGGAGAGTCGGACACGACTGAGCGACTGAACTGAACTGAACTGAACCTAGTCTTAAACGTCAAGAAGCAACAGTTAGAACTGGACAGGGAACAACAGACTGGTTCCAAATAGGAAAAGGAGTAAGTCAAGGCTGTATATTGTCACCCTGCTTATTTAACTTATATGCAGAGTACATGATGAGAAACACTGGGCTGGAAGAAACAGAAGCTGGAATCAAGATTGCTGGGAGAAATATCAATAACCTCAGATATGCAGATGACACCACCCTTATGGCAGAAAGTGAAGAAGAACTAAAGAGCCTCTTGATGAAAGTGAAAGAGGAGAGTGAAAAAGTTGGCTTGAAGCTCAACATTCAGAAAACTAAGGTCATGGCATCCTGTCCCATCACTTCATGGCAAATAGATGAGGAAACAGTGGAAACAGTGTCAGACTTTATATTTTTGGGCTCCAAAATCACTGCAGATGCTGACTGCAGCCATGAAATTAAAAGACACTTACTCCTTGGAAGGAAAGTTATGACCAACCTAGATAGCATATTGAAAGGCAGAGACATTACTTTGCCAACAAAGGTCCATCAAGTCAAGGCTATGGTTTTTCCAGTGGTCATGTAGGGATGTGAGAGTTGGACTATAAAGAAAACTGAGCGCCGAAGAATTGATGCTTTTGAACTGTGGTGCTGGAGAAGACTCTTGAGAGTCCCTTGGACTGCAAGGAGATCCAACCAGTCCATTCTAAAGGAGATCAGTCCTGAGTGTTCACTAGAAGGACTGATGTTGAAGCTGAAACTCCAATACTTTGGCCACCTGATGTGAAGAGCTGACTCATGTGAGAAGACCCCGATGCTGGGAAAGATTGAGGGCAGGAGGAGAAGGGGACAACAGAGGATGAGATGGTTGAATGGCATTACCGACTTGATGGACATGCTGATGCTGCTAAGTCACTTCAGTCGTGTCCGACTCTGTGCGACCCCATAGACGACAGCCCACCATGCTCCCCCGGCCCTGGGATTCTCCAGGCAAGAACACTGGAGTGGGCTGCCATTTCCTTCTCCAATGCATCAAAGTGAAAAGTGAAAATCAAGTCGCCTAGTCATGTCTGACTTTTAGTGAGCCCATGGACTGCAGCCTACCAGGTTCCTCCATCCATTGCATTTTCCAGGCAAGAGTACTGGAGTGGGGTGCCATTGCCTTCTCTGCAATGGACGTGGGTTTGGGTGAACTCCGGGAGTTGGTGATGGACAGGGAAGCCTGGTGTGCTGTGGTTCATGGGGTCTCACAGTCAGACATGACTGAGCGACTGAACTGAACTGAAAGGGGAACAGGTTCTGCTTTCCTCCAGGCAAAGTCTGTTAAACCCCTGAGAAAAGGATGGAAGTGCAATCTGAAAACTACCAAAGTTAAAATTAAAGACATTTCTCAAATCCAGTGAACTTTTCCAAGGAAAATACAGCCTCCATTCAGTCAGGTAGGTTGTTCTCAATGTGGTTAAAACCATCTGTTGATTTCTCCTAAGAATAAGTAAAAATAGTATAAAGTTAAAACAACAGAGGAAACAGGAGGGAAGTCATCAGTGACTGAATAACAGCAACAAATATCTGGAAGAAGAGGAAGCTGTGGAGAAAGCAGCAGGGCCAAGAAAGCTGAATAGCACGTACATGCAGAGAAGCAAGCTAATTCTGTGATTACAGAAAATTTCAGCAAGAAGAGGTGCTAAGTACTGGAAAGAGCTGGGGTAAGGCCTAGGATGAAAGCGGGGGATTGGTTCAAACAGGCTACCACTCCATACAACAGCGAAAGACTGAGTTTATTTTGTGGATTCCAGTGGTTCAGTTTCTCCAAGCTATGGGGTCCCAGATACAAGAGAGCATGACAGATAGGCACTGTAGGCAAAACAGCTGGGTGAACGGAGACCTGAACAGTGCTGAGCAACCAGAATTCTGGCTGCTAGCTGGCATCCTCTCTGGAGGCACCAAAAGGTCCAAACAGAAGCCCTACAGATCCCGATACATGGAGGACTCCAGTCCAACAGCAGCAGCCACATCTCATCACTGGTGCAATGAACTGTTAACACTCCAGAAGGTCCTGCATCCTTTCTGATCAGTTTTAACGGTCTTATGTATATAAAGGGGGGCTTTACATACATAAGGAGGAGATGCAGGTTTGATCCCTGGGTCAGGAAGATCCCCTGGAGGAGGAAATGGCAACCCACTCCAGTATTCTTGCCTGGAAAATTCTATGGACAGAGAAGCCTAGCAGGTTACAGTCCATGGGGGTCACAGAGAATCAGACATGACTGAGTGGTTGGGCCCACATATGTGTATGTAAAGGAAAGCCAAAGATCTCTCCCAGAAAGTCTCAAACGTGAGAGACTAAATAAAAAGTGCAGACACCAGGAAAGAGAAAAAGCAAAATAAAACAAAATGAACATGACAAAGGAAGTGCTGAAAGAAAAAGTGGAGGAACTATTTCACCCAGAAAGCAAATCAAAAGGCCAAGGAATTGAAAAAAAAAAATTTGCGGATCAAATCAGCATTCAAAACCTGCAAAATAGGAGCTTCAAAGAGAAAGAATAAACAGGGTTGGAGGAAGTGGGGGTTAGGGAGATAATACAAACACAGGTCCTGGATGGGAGGGCTTGCCTTCTTCAGTGAAAACCCTAAACAACTACCCAGTATGAAGAATGCTAAGAGCAGATAACACACAATAGATAGCAATGCCAAGATTCTGAAATATGAGGAGGAGGCTGGGGATAAAGTCCTGAAACCTTTCAGAGAAAACCCTCTCATTCCTCCAAAAAAGGCCACATATAAAAGCCTGAGATTAAGAATGGTACTAAATTTCCAAAGTCACTCTGCAAGCTGAAGGAAATACTGACCCATGTCCTCAAAATGCCATAGCAAAATTAATTCCAAACTAGAATTCTATAACCAGCTAAAATAGGTGCCCAGATGCGAAAGGGTAGAATAAAGACATCCAGACTTTAAATTTTGATCACATATGCATTCTTTCTCAGGAAGCTACTACAGACTGTGTCCCTTTCAAAAGAGGATGTTAAACAAGAAGATGAAATGCATGGGATCCTGGAAATGGGGATTCCATAGGAGACATGAAGGGAAGGCCCAGGATGAAAGCCAGCTGGCTCCAGGAGAGGTTTCTGCCAGTTGACTTGATGTACTGGACAGGGTGGAAATTACTATTCAGTGACAGATGAGCACACTTTGGGCTGCGAGTTTCCAAAGATTCAACTCAAAATGTCCTAAGTGATAAATGAAAGTTAATTCTCTCACGTAGCAGGAAGTTCAATAGTAGGGCAGTTGATTATTGAGCAGTTCAACATCAAAGTTTCAGATTCTTCAACCTTCTGCTCCCCCATCCCCAGTGTGCTTTCTGCATATACTGAAATTAGTCAGCAGGAAGGGGACTTTGTTCCTTGTGGGTCTGAGACCAAAGGGAACTTTCCCAGGAATATACTTCTCCTTTGAGAAGCATACTGGTCAAGACCTTCCTTAAACCTATCACTGACTTAAGGGAAGGGCCCCTGCGATTAGCTTGCAGAAGAACACTGATATGAATTAATCAAGGAGATGTGTGTAATGGCTTCGTGGAGAAAGGGTTGAAGCTGTTAAAATCTCTGACCCACCTGAAGCACATGAGGTGGGACATATCAGAGCCATGGGGAAAAGGGTAGAAACCAGAATGACGTGGGAGCCTTGCCAGGCTGAAAAAAATAGAGGAAAAGGGGGCCTGCTGGAGAAGAGTTTAAACAATTCTGATGGACAGTTTGAGAAAAATAATAGGAATGTAGGAAAGAAAGTAAATAAAAGTAAATGAGGCAATTTATTAATCCCAGGAAAAAGAAATTAGTATAGGAAATGTCATGACAGTTCATTACTTCCTTCAGTATTTAAGAAGTGACGTCAGCATAATCATATAAAATGAACACCAATTTTTCAAAAATGATGCAATTCTATTCGGAAAATGGAAAGAAACAAAGTAGGGGAACAGTGGTGGTGAAAGGTCTCACTCTGTATTTTGCCATAATAGGAAGTTAAAAGAAAATGTTTAAAACATATATGTATTTTAAAACCTCAAAAATTCTGTTTGAACACCTAGCAGAGCTAAAAAAGAACTGAAAGTTGCTTCTGGGGAGGACAAGGCCAACGGTGAAAAGAAGCAGGGCAGACGAAGGGTTTCTGGTTTTGATATACGCTTCCTAATAGTCTCAACTTTCAAAACAGTGGATGTTATTTTATTTTAGTCTTATAGACAGAACAAATAGCAGAGTTTTGTCCCCCTCTCTAAATGGGCCCATTATATGGAAAACAAACTCACAATACACTAGTCAAACAAAAGCAAGCTTCTTCCCCATTATATCTCATCACCCCACACCCAGACCCAGCAGTTCCACATCTCCACCCTTAGGCCCAGTTGGGAGTGGGGATGGGGGCGTGGGTAGGTAGACAATCTACACAAAAGAGAACCACTGGCATGGGTTCTTTTCAGGGCACCTGCCCTCCTGTGTTAGAAGTAGTCCTGGGATTGGGCAGTCTGGCAGGAAAGGCTCAGTTGTTCTCAGGTGTAACCCCAGTGCAGAATCAAGTGCGTGTGCTGTTACAGCAGACTGCTTAGAGAAAGTATTGAAGCTTAGTTTCAAAAGCAGTCAGTATTCATAGGCAGGGCTACGTGAGCCTGACACGAATCCTTCCAAGGTCTACCAATCCTTCCACACTTGGTTCCTTGGGACTCAATTGTAGTTTTAAAATTCAAACACCCGACTTATACTTAAATTCAAACTGCTGCAATATTAACAAATTCGTATAACCTTCCTTCTAACTCAAACCCTGGAGGCCTCAACTACTTTAGGGAAAAGTTCCAAAAGAGAGAGTCTCATTACAAAAAGCTGGAAGGCCCAGTTTCAAAGACAGGAAGATTTTCCCTGTGACCGTGACATTCACACTGCTACCCAGTGTGATCCTTTAAATTCACCCAGCACATTTTCCCCTACAAATCTTAATTTACTGTAGTCGCTTGTTTCCAACAAAATCTAACACGGTGTCCAATCCATCAGGCAGCTGGGAATGCAGCTGCCCTAGATGTACAGAGGCCCCATCCCTGTGCCCATTGGGCCCCAAAGGTTCCTGAAGCACTGCTCCCACCAAGGACTCCCCGTGGCTCTCATCTACCAGATCCTTGCGAAGATCGCCTGGAGGAGGAAACAGCAACCCATTCCAGCATTCTCACCCGAAGAATACCAGGGACAGAGGAACCTGGTGGGCTACGGATCATGGGGTGGGGTCACAAAGAGTCAGACGTGGTTCAACTGAGCACGCACACATGGCCTCATCTGAAGCTCTCTGATTCCTCCTCCTCCAAGAAGCTCTCTCAGATTGTTCACTGAAGGTGTCTTTCCCCCGAATCAATGCATTCAACTACCTTATATGAATTTGTTTGGTCCTTGTGTATGACTGTCAAACCTTTCCCATTCTGACTTGCTTACTATTCAATATGATAAAAGAGAAGGCCGAGACTGTTTTCTTAAAAAGGACATTTTTAGAAACCATTTTATAAATAGATTCTTAAACAAAGAAGAAACACATATACAGAGCACCCAAATTACCAGTAAGATGGACCCTAGCCCTTCTTTCCTGCACTGGGAAAACAGAACAAGAAAAATGATTCCAACTTGTGCTTAACTGTTTCCACCTAGGCAGTCAGTTTTTCAAGTAGCATTTCTATTCCTTTGCTGGTGTTTTTGCTTTTTTCCAAGGCAGGAATCAGGCTTTTCAGTCCAACTTTGACTTTATTTGCAACTTCTTGATCAGAACTCTGGAGAAGGCTGAAGAGAGAAGACAGAAATAAACAACAAGAAAAAAGTGTATTTCATAAAGCCTCCTAGACTGGTCTGCAAATACTACCTTCACACACAGTGTAAAAAATTCACTGACATGTGAGAGAAATCTTATATCTATATATTTTTTTCATTTATCAGATGAATGATGAGGGCTAAGAGTCTATATATTCTAAAACCACATAGCTTGGCCTGCTTTCACTGTGTCTTAGGACAGAACATGCTGCATTAAGATTGTTTATTACATTTATTTTATCTTGCCTTACCTCACAGGGTTGTTTTTTGTGGCTCACATGATCTCGTACCTAAAGCACCTAGCCAGAGCCTGACACGTAGTTAAGTACTCGATCGATGTGAGTCACTGAATAAGATAAGGTCAGCTCTGCTCTCTGAGATCTTGCTGGGGCACTCTATCCCAGGTGAGCGGAGCCCTGCAGGCTGGCAACAAGTAGGCCCCTTTCTCTAGATAGGGCCAGGTCACAGGCACTCTGTTGCCAAACACCAGGGCTGAATTTCTTATTCTCCCCTGACTTCCTCATGACCACATTTGCTGACCACTGAAACACATCCTAGAAAGTAATCACTTGGCACTTTTGAAAGACCCTGGCTACAATATTTCCATAATGTCCATAGAGAGGAAGGGAAATGAGCAGCCCCCAAGAGCATTCCGATGCTTGTGGGAGATAAGTAACAAGTACTGCCTGCCGCCTGCAAAGCTGAAAGGTGCCCTCTTAACAGACTTGTGACTCACTGGGTGTTTTTATGCTATATACCTTGGCTAAACACACAGTCACATCGTGCACAATAGTAATACAAGTTAATGTTTATTGAACATACGCATTAGACCTAATGCTAAGCATCATGTATGCATTATCTCATTTAGTTTTCCTAACAACCTAGGATTATTATTAATCTCATTTTACATCCAAGAAAATTAAGGCTCAGAAAAGTCAAATAATTTGTGCAAGGCCACACAGTGAGCTGGGAATGGAACCCATACATTTCAATGCTAGAGAATAACGCTTCCCTGAGTTATTTTTCAGACTGCATACAAGGCTGATTTTTTTACCCAGAATGAGGCTTTTCCACTTACTCCTAAAAAGATTTAGCAAAACAAACAAACCAAAAATAAAAACACATGCATGTACTGCATGAGTTTAAAGAAAAATATAAAGAAGCAAAGAATCGTGCCAAACAAGTCAAGCACATGACAATAATCTATAACCAAATACAAAATAATTATAATAATCAATTATTAACTTATCTACAGCTTCACTTCTCTTAGAACCTCAGATATTTCATATTTCAGTTTTAAGGAGTACTCCATAATAAACCTATAGTATCCTTCTCATGTTTAAATCCACCTGAGGGGAATTCTGATTGATGATCAATCTTAAAAAATGAATTTTATGGCACTGCCAGAATTTTTAGTTAATTGCATGTAATGAAAGAATATGTCAATAGGTGTTAACACTCCAAATGCCTGGTAAAGAAATCCATGTCAAAAAAGTTCATGTTTCAACTAATGGACTCCAGCTGCTCAACATCAACTGGAAAATGAGCTAATTTTAATGAGGAATAAACTAGTGATCAATATCACCTGTGCATCGGGAATACTGATATACCAAAAAAAAAAAAAAAATGAATGCCCAATTGGAATGTACATACTTGTGAGTACATGTGTACCAAATCAAAATATAAACTGAAGAAAAACCTGTGACATATAAACAATACAAATTAAATTGCAGAGGATCTTGCATGTGAAATACTATGGGAAATTCAAGCTGAAACTGGTAACTGTTTTTTCCAAAGCCTGATGACACAGCAGGGGGAAAAATCAACAGTGACTGCTTTAAAACAACACAGAATCTATTTTAAAATGAATATCCTTAATAGAAGGGTTTTATCTGGGAACAGAATACATGGTAATTTCAATGCCCTGTAAATTATAAACTCGACCTATGTCCAGGCAAATACAAGTTAACCATATGTCTCAATTCACAAATCATCAATTTTCTATCATTTTAATTAGAAACAAAGATAAGCAGGTAGACTGTAATAGCTAATGCTTCTCGAATCCTTTCAGAATAGTTGAAAACAAAGAATTATATGTAAAGTCAGTTGTGATTTTAAAAAAAAACCTTCATCAGATTCCATAGGAACAAAACGAATTCATTAAAAAGGCATACAATTATACTGTGGTCAAAACCAAAAATATGGTGAAACAATCAAATGATGCCTTGTAAATGCTCTAATTTTATGATTCTTGATATCCAAAATAGGACATATGGAAAAAGTGACATTTACTCTCTTATATTTGGCAAATTAAGACCAAGGGTGACTGAGAGGAATGCTGGGCTACTGAAAACAGACATTCCAACCGAGAAATAAATGTGAAGGAACCATGTTTTGCACCAACAGGCATTATGGTTAAAAAGCCTCAGCAGGAAAGGCATACACTCCACATACCTAGAGAGAATAATGGCTCCTCGATTGACACTAGCCCAGGACTTCAGGTTCTCCACACCAACACGTTCTATGAGGGTTTTTGCAAAACAACCTGTAAAATAAACTGAAACTTCATGAACGTCACATACCAATCACTCTCTCTCCACTACTCTTAGAGTGGGAAACACGTTTTAATAGGAAAGCTAATAGAGTTCTCACCCAATATCACTTAACACGAAAGATTCCAGCTCAGCTTGACGTAACGTGTTTTTAATATAGCCATTTCTTTCAACTCTGACCCAAATCCCCAGCTATGTTTAGCAGTAATTACTCAAGAGAAGCAATGAATTTTTATAAAATGCTCACTTGGTCAGGTTTGCCTTTCTTTGTACTATTTAATTATTTAATCCTAATCTGAAAGTTAATCAGGAAGTAAAGGTATAATAGCAACGTTTGGTTAAAACTTTTGGTTAAAAGTTGCTCCTCCAGGAAAATGCTCACTCCGAAAGTGCCATGCATGAACACAATTAGGTTTTCTCTCTACAACACTAAACATTTGTTCTTCCATCAAAAATACCATTCATCTTTTGTTATTGCAGTACATCTGATTCCCAAGGTTTTAGAGTATATTATCGTATTCACTGGGTCATCTAAGCATGACTAACTCTAGGACAAAGGAGAAACTCTGAATACCAGGATCTGGTGCAGATGGAAGTAGGGACAAATAAAGGCAGATATCCTGGGTAGGTCCCACATACAATTCATTCAAAGATATCCAGTAGTGAGGAACCTTTAAAAGCCAAGGGGTCTATGGCTATTTCACTCTTTGTGGCTTGTGCTCAAGACGGACAGAAACCAGCTGGTGAGGCAGATGACGTTTTCCAAAGGTGGCCACAGCAACATCTCCTCTCCTGCGTATGCTTCTAGAATAGTGCCACTTCCCTATCTAGAGGTGGAACTGGTATCTTCTTGTGAACTGGATGAGCCTTTGTGACTGGCGTGAAAGTATAGTACAAGTGACCTTAAATCACTTCTGAGGCTAAACCATGAAGTACCATGTGCCTAAGGAAACTCAGCACACTAGAGAGAGGGACTGAGGCCGTTGGACTTAGCCACTGCCAGTCATGGTGTAAGTGGATACTCCAACCCCAAGCCAAGCAGCCCTGGATGACTCGGGGTAGAGCTCCACCAAACACCACCGAATGACTGCTGTTCTGAAAACTACTAGGTTTTGAGGCAGATTGTTACACAGCTACAGATAACCAAGACTGGTAGCCATGCATTTGGTGCTACACGAAAATGAGGAATACTTCGAGTCCAAGCAGATGTGTTTTAGGGTTGCCAGTGCAATTGAAATAAGGGGAAAAGTCACTAGAAAATTCTTCACATTTTACAAGTAAGCAAGAAAACTTTTCTGACATAAACTCAGCTCAACTATGTATAGACTTTTTAATAATGAAAAAGATGATTCAATATATTATTTTTTCTTCAAAGTTTATTACAAGAAGATTTCTTTTTTATTAAAAAAAAAAAATTACAGTGAGAAATAGGGCCAAGTCTATTTTCTTAAAGACAGAGTGAGAAGTGACAGCTCTACTGCTTCAGTGATTGCCTTGCTAGCCATCAGCACTGCAACTTGCCTCAAGACATAAATTCATGATCTGTCACTTTTTTCAGACACAGTAATAGAAAGCCTGAACTGTTTTAACTCAGTGGGAGGAAATCTCTTTAGTGGCTAAAATAGAGTCTGAATCGAGTTTGAATTTAGAAAGAGAAGGTCTGGTCAAAGAGACAGGACTGACAGGGGAAGGACATGCAACTTCTCACTTAGATAAAAGATGCTGTCGTCCTCCTGGGAGATGAGTTTCTACAGAGCAGCTGTAAGGTTTATGAAAAACTGTGAAGTGCCGAGGACTGGCTTGCTCTTTGGTCATATGTATTCCAAGGCCAAACTGGCATCAGTTAAAAATTCTCTGATAAGGGTAATTTTCTTCTGGTTATCCTTTCCTCAAAACTAGAGATAAATATGTTTTTCAATTGGGGTGATGATACTCACAAACGGGCCCTCCTACTCAGCTCTCACCATCCTCAAAGAATAAAATGACATTTTAAAGCACTGGACAAGCCTGTTTTGAGGTCTGAAGTAGTAGAAGAGGGAGGGAGGGTGGGAAAGGGAAAGAAAACACAAGGATTCAAGGAGACAAATCTCCAGGGGAAAAAGCAGTAATCACTAAATCATTTCTTACAGTTATCATGTCTCAACACTCAACGAGCTTTCATCTGAGCTCATAAATGGCCAGCATAAAGTTCAAGGATGCCAGACATTACTGAAATTTCACATATAATACCAGAAGAGGTCAAGTTGCACAGCCTACCTTCTCTTCCACGTTCTTTCATCTTTTTATCTTGCTCGATTAACCACTTTAGAACCAAATGTCCAGCAGGATGTTCTGCTATGTGAAGCTGTGAAGGTCAAGAACACATTAATAAGAAGCCGCCTTCATCCACCTGATATCACCACATACGGATAAGGTCTCAGGCGAGCTGGAAGTTCCACAAGGCTTAAGAGGTCTTTATTGAGAATGACTACTACTCCTGGAAAGACAAGACCTACTCCAACCCCAACCGAAACGAAGACAGTTATTCAAGATAACACAGCCACCGACACAGCTCACACTCAGCTTTGTGAGCTCCAGATTGAATAGCTCTACCATTAGGCTCGTCTTAAGATCACACAAACCACTTTTCAGATCGTCATATGCAGTTCTGAGGAGCAACACAGTAGAAACACTGAAACCCGATGTTGAACCATGTTTAAGTACAGGTGCCTGAGGAGCATTGCCTGGTGAGCAGGATAAGACACCATCTTTCAGCTTAACCTCCCTCCTTTTCAAGGGCCATTTGAACTGTTCGCATAGAGATCAATCTCTCCGTGTCCAGTGTGGGAGACAAGCTCTCTCTCCTTACAGAGGAACTTTCAAGACACATGCATCATCCCAATTTGTTAACAGGATCTGCTCCATGATGGCAGGAGTCAGAGCATCTCTAAGACCCCTGACCCATTTCTTTCCCCATCTCTTGTGTCAGACAACGGCCAGCTCCCCAAACATGTCTTTCCATCAGGAGCTCACAAACCTGCACAGGAGCGAGGCCCAGCAGAATTTGGCTTCTGCCTTCCTCTTCCCTCTGCTCACTGATTTCCAGCCCCCTGTGCCTGCTGTTCTCAAACATGCTGAGCTCTTTACTTCCTCTAGGAGGCCACACATGGCTCTTCTCTCTGCCTAGAATCTTCTTCCTTCACTCAGCTACCCATCTTCTGGGTCTCAGCTTAGCTTTCACTGCCCTGGGAAGTCCTCTGAGGACAAGTTGGTTCCCATTTGTATACAATCCCATAGAACCTAAAGTTTTCCTTCACACCGCTTATCTCTATTCTACAATAAATAATCATTTGTGTATGTATTTATTTAACTATAATGCTTCCCCAAATGGCATTCTCTTTTTTAGGTGGGGGTAGGGGGATTGTGGGCCACTGCCTAGCATATAACTGGTGCATGAACCGATAAACTTGAGATACAAGACAGAATAATACAAGGCCCAAATAACATAAGCAAGAGCAAAGAAAGAGCAAAGAGGGTTTTCCTGATGGTCCAGTGGTTAGAAGTCCGCCTGTCTTTGCAAGGGACATGGGTCCAATTCCTGGTCTGGGAACTAAGATACCACATGCCAATGGGGCAACGAAGCTTGTGCCCCGTAACTACTGAAACTCACTCACTGACAGCCTGTGCTCTGCAACGGGAGAACTCACCACAGTGAAAGGCCTGTGCACTGCAACTAGGGAGGAGCTCCCACTCACTGCAACTGGAGAAAGCCTGCACACAGCAACAGAGACCCAACGCAGCCAAAAACAAATAATAATTCAAAAAAGAGGAAAGGAAAGAGCACAGAGTTTCTGCTTGAGAGGGAATTAAAAAAGACTTCATGGAGAAGGATTCTGAGGACTCGGAAGGATGAATAAGGCAGTTTCTGCAGGAAGAGCGCAGGAAAATGGAAGTATAGGCAGCACTTGCGACTGAGAAAAGAAGTACATACAAATGAAGAAGTACAAAGTCCACAGCAAATTCTAAACAGAATTAAGAACACAGAGAATGCTGGAAAGGCAGCCTGCGTCAGTCATGGACAACATTAACAAAAGTCTGTTTTTACTCTGCAGATAATGTACAGTCATCAAAAGACAGTGAGTGTTAAAGTCAGTGTTAACAGCATTGGTGTTCTGAATTCACAATTTCCAAATGTACTGTGGGTAGGAGGTGAGCAAACAATCATTAAAAGGCTCTTTCTAGCAGTGTTCCCAGAGACGGGAGTTTCTCTGGCCATGGTGGCTTTCTCGCCTGTCTCATGGTGGCATCTCACCTCTCCGTCCTTGCCGCCAGCATGTAGCTCTGCCACTGCCAAGCTGGCGACAGCGTCCATGGCGGGCTGCACGTCTCCCGTGGCAGTGCCCAGGATGTCAGCCACCAGCACACATGCGGACTTATCCAGGACCACCTCCTGGGTGTGTCCCTGCAGGTAGCTTAACAAAGCTGGAGAAATGGACTCTAAGAGCTCTCGCTGGCGGATCTCTGTGTCTTTCTTACTGTGGGAACATGATGAATGAAGAATCAAGGTAAGATGAATAGCAATGTGGTGCTTTACTCATACAGAAACCTCTAAGGCTTTTAAGAGCTAATGTCCTGCTCTGCTATAATTGTCTGATTTCTGCTATGCATATGGATAAGCAATTGGAGGCTGGGATATCTTTCATTTTTGGGTCCCCAGGATCTGAATAGTGCCTGGCACAGAACGGGCACTCAGTAAGTGAAGCTCGCCTTGTGTATTACACACACACACAAACCCCAAACCAAACACAGACAACAACAAAATATCTCACAAGACAAGATATGTTTAGATTACAGTATGGATTCTGCTCTCTAGTGGACTTGATTAACTGGTTGCTTTAAATATAAAGCAAAATCATAAAAAAAACACACAGTCAGCCACCTACTATGTGCTGGGTCTCAGAGGCATTCTTTTGGCAGGATACTTTCATTTTCTTTTCAGGATAAAAACTTTTAAGAATCTGCCACAACTACAGGCTTAAAAATGGAATTCACCTTTGGAGTCTGAGGGAGGAAGCATGAGAGGTGGACACGTGTGCCACTCAAATGAATGAACAACCAGAGTGGGCTAAAGCCCTCACCTGTGTGCATTACCGTCTCCCTTCTGCAGAACTTCAATGATCTCTCGCACCGTGTGAGCAGGATCTCTGGGGCTTAGTAAATACAATAGGACCTTCCTTCCATATTTGTCATTTACTATGTTTGGCAAGGAATTGATAATTTCCTGTAAAATTATAGAAACAGAAAGTGAAACTATACACAAACTATGCTTAGAAACTATACACAAACTGAATGGAAAAGGATATATAACTTTCCCCCAACATAATGAAAAACGTACAGCTAGTTCTGAAATCGTCTCATTAAAGCTAAAGAAATTTCTTACACAAGGAACACAGAACTGCTTCTCTACTAGGACTAGCATTACTGAACAATCCATTTATAGCTGACTGACCAAGCCCAAGGACTTAAGGAGCTAACTCATTCATCGTAACCAATATTTCTTAGGTGGCTATTACTTGGGACATTGCTTGCTGGGGCCACTGAGCAGATACAGTTAATTTGCAGCTGCACTTAAATGCAGCATCAGCATTGATCGGGACCATTCTTCCTAGAATTTCCCCACTGAGATGTATTTGAACGGAGATAAAGAAACTCTGTTAAATAGAACAAGTGGATAAAGGCTTTTAAAGTTAGGTTACTTATTCATAGCAAATGAAGTATCGCATGGAAAACAAAAAGAGGGGGGAAGGGAAATAACTGCAGAAAGACTCTATGGAGCAGTTACACATAATTGCTTTCTATGACATTTCCCATCAAGTTACCAAGAACAGTAACCTCCTTTTCTAGTTGTTTGAGTTTAAGGAACAAAGGCAATGTCATCCCCACCCCAACGAGCTCCCGTATAGATTTGGTGATGTCTACTAAGACAGAGAAATCACTGTGTAAAAATTTCTTTATTCTAAATATGCAAAAGAAAAATCATTAGCCTTTCCCTAACATTCCTATTTCTTATCAAACAAACCTAATAAATATTCAAAGCCACGTGCATCTAAACACCAGAGATTCTTCAGAACTGGTTGGGGCCACAGAAAAACTCCAGCCCAACCACCCACGTTTATAGAAACGAGGAACCCTGAAAGGGGGGAGGTGACCCACAGGATGACGCTGGGGTGTTTAGTAAAAGGGCTCTGACTAGTCTTGGTCCCCTAACTTTCCAACTCTAGTCTCTCTCAAAGAGAACATGTACCCGCCTCATCAGGAAAGGAATTCTCTAGATGTTATACTCAGATCTGCTATTCTCTTAAGTGCCTATCAAGTAGAATGAGATTAGTAATGTTAGTGGGGGAAAAAAACAAGTTGGAAAATATGCACAATAGATATCACCACCTCAAAATGAATAAAAATTTAAACTACTCAGAAAAAATGAACTTAAAATTTCAGTAAAAAAGGGGAAGACAGAAAAAAAAAATGTACATAATTTATCATGGGGATGGGAGCTTTCCTCCAATTTCAAGGTAAACTTGCCTCAAAGTAGACTCAATATATGGATTTCTGATAAAGAAGCATTTAGTGCCACAAATATGGGCTACCTTTAATGTGGCTTTTTCAATTTTAACTAAGTCATAAAAGAAAACAAATGCTTTAATCAGTTGAAGGAAGAGACTGAGAATTATATGTAGCTTAGGTGAATTTCTACAATCGTTAAAAGACCTCCATAACTTTGCTGTCTTTAAAAAAGCCCTCTGGGGTATTATATCTTTAAAACACTTGATTTTTTGAAAGGAAAAAACCAAAAAGGCAAAGTGGGGGGAGGGGAGGATGCTGTGAAGAACTATAAATGGCTGCTATTTAATGAGCTATTTTCTCTTGGTATAGGAAGAAAAGGGGGGTGGCATGAAGCCAGCATGTATTCTTCAATGCACTTGGCCTTCTCTATAGGTTCTACACTTAAGGGCTAGTGCAGTGTACTTAGCTTAGGAAGAAATGGTTTCACTTTAACACAAGATGCACATAAAACCCATGCAAAACTACTACTCAAGGACTAGCCCCCAAATTCACTGAAATTTAACTACCTTTCAGTTTGCAATTAAGGAATTTAGAATCTACACTCATGTTGGTCTGTTTCTTGAAATAGTGTAATGTTTATAAACTAACAATCCTAAGAAACTAAAAAACGTTTACTTAAAAATGTGTCATTTAATTCTCCCCCAACTCCTACTATCTTAGGGGAAAAAAGACAGTCTGAGTGATGCTGTATTATGGAGTACTAATTCATTTCTATTTAACCTGGGGTACACACTTTCACTTTCACACATTGGAGAAGGAAATGGCAACCCACTCCAGTGTTCTTGCCTGGAGAATCCCAGGGACGGGGGAGCCTGGTGGGCTTCTGTCTATGGGGTCACACAGAGTCGGACACGACTGAAGTGACTTAGCAGCAGCAGCAGCAACACAAAGAAGAGAATTTTCTAGATGATCACTTGGAGAACACTGAATGTCAGAACACGTAGAGACAGGAAAAGAGAGCTATAAAGAGCAGCTGATTTGTGTTGAATTTGGTCTTTGGGTTCAAGTTGTGTAGCCTTTGGAAAAACCTTATACCTCAATACATCAATTCTCTTTTCTGTGCAAAAGGAAACTGATATACCTGCCCAACCTGTGGGCCACTACCAGGAGTAAATAAAAAAATTCACTCTGCAAACTGGGAAGTGCTATAACATCATTTTCTTCACAAAAAAAACTCCTCTCAATGTACAGCACCTTTAACTATGGAGATTAAATAAAGCTGATGGAGTCACGAGTCTGGCATCCTCAAAAGAGAACTCCAACAACAAGGGTTCAAATGTACAGGTTTTCAATTCACTTTCCCTCTGACTTAGAGAAAATCAAAACAATTTTAATTGTTGTAACTTCTTTACCTTATTTATTTTACTCTAAATCAGGTATGCCCAAAGAAAGGCACTGCCAAAGAATGTCCAAACTACCACACAATTGCACCTATCTCACACACTAGCAAAGCAATGCTCAAAATTCTCCAAGCGAGCCTTCAACTGTATGTGAACCAAGAACTTCCAGATGTTCAAGCTGGTTTTAGAAAAGGCAGAGTTCAAATTGCCAACATCCACTGGATCACAGAAAAAGCAAGAGAGTTCCAGAAAAACACTGACTTCTGCTTTATTGACTATCCCAAAAGCCTTTGTGTGGATCACAACTATAGAAAATTCTTAAGAAATGGGAATACCAGAGCACCTACCTCCCTCCTGAGAAAGCTGTATGCAGGTCAAGAATCAACAGTTAGAACTGGACATGGAACAACAGACTGGTTCCAAATTGGGAAAGGAGTATATCAAGGCTCTATACTGTCACCCTGTTTATTTAACTTACATGTAGAGTACATCATGCGAAACGCTGGGCTGGATGAAGCACAAGCTGGAATCAAGATTGCCAGGAGAAATAAAAATAACCTCAGATATGCAGATGACACCTCCCTTATGGCAGAAAGCAAAGAGAACTCAAGAGCCTTTTGATGAAAGTGAAAGAGGAGAGTGAAAAAGCTGGCTTGAAACATTCAAAAGACTAAGATCATGGCATCCGGTCCCATCACTTCATGGCAAATACATGGGGAACAGTGGAAACAGTGACAGACTATTTTCTTGGACTCCCAAATCACTGCAGATGTTGACTGTAGCCATGAAATTAAAAGACGTGTGCTCCTTGGAAGAAAAGCTGTGACCAACCTAGATGGCATATTAAAAAGCAGAGGCATTACTTTGCTGACAAAGGTCTGTCTGGTCAAAGCTATGGCTTTTCTAGGAGTCAGAGAGTTGGACCATAAAGAAAGCTGAGCACCAAAGAACTGATGCTTTTGAACTGTGGTGTTGGAGAAGACTCTTGAGAGTCCCTTGGACTGCAAGGAGATCCAATCAGTCCATGCCGAAGTAAATCAGTCCTAAATATTCCTTGGAAGGACTGATGCTAAATGAAGCTCCAATACTTTGGCTACCTGATGCAAAGAACTGACTCACTGAAAAAGACTCTGATGCTGGGAAAGTTAGAAGGCAGGAGGAAAAGGGGAGAAAAGAGGATGAGATGGTTGGATGGCATCACCGACTCGATGGACGTAAGTTTGAGTGAACTCCGGGAGTTGGTGATGGACAGGGAGGCCTGGCGTGTTGCGGTCCATGGGGTCGCAAAGAGTTGGACGCGACTGAACTGAACTGAAGTGAAAGAAGGTATGTACACAGAAGAAAAGTGAAGGAAGAACAAAGGAACTCCCTTGTGAAAACCTGTGGCCATTCTGACCTTGGGATGGACCCTTGTCAGATTCTTTGGCATTCCTGTTTTGCCACCCTCTTTTAAGAAGGAAAGGTAAATCTCAAAGTGAAAGGTACACACTGGAAGCAGGGTTAGAGCACACATGGATTTTCGTGGAAGAAAGAAATGCAAAACACCCATCCACGCCCATCCATGGAGCACGTTCCTCCGTGGTAGGCTGTGTGCGGAACAAAAAGAAATGCAGACTGGCCTTAGCCTTAAAGAGCTAAAATCTAGCGGAATAGGCAAGAAAACACAATAAAAAATTAAAACTAAAAATAAGGGATTTAATTAATGAATAAAAACAGAAATGTAAAAAGAAAGATCACGAGCAGTGATTGAGTGTTTTGTTTAAAAAATATGGTGATTTATCCAGAAGTCCAACTTTTGGGGTCTACTCAAAAACTTGGGATGTGGTTATTAAGAGTTTTGGTTTTGTAAGATGGAAAAGCTATGGAGAATGGTTGCAGAACAATGTGAATATACTTAATAGCACTTAACTGTACACTTAAAAATGGAAAATTTTATCACAATTAGAAAGAAAAACAAGTTGGAAGAGCTATCACCATGGGGCTCACATTCCCAGAGATGGGAGCTGGGGGTGGCTATTGCCTTGGACAAGGCATGGACACTCCCCTGCTTTCTTCACAGCACCCCCACCAACCCTCCAACTTGGCCTGCCTCACTCATTTACCTGCCTGGTCAATGAATGTTTCTTAGTGTGTAAGCCCTGGGTGAGACCACAACTAACTGCTAAATGAACAGATGGCAAGGACAAAAACCTGTAAGAGTTGAGAGGATGTGGACAGCAGGTCCAGTTGGGAGATCAGAGAACACTATGTGGAGATTAAAATGGAGCTGGGTTTTAAAGAGAAGAGGAGGAGTGTTTATTAGGCTACAATGTCAACCTGACATTTCAGGAAAACCAGTTACTTGGTATAGAGTGCTTAGCAACATTAAGCTTTCTTGGATATTTTTATAAGCACTGCATAATGCAACAGGTTTTGTAGTGGCTGGGCGGGTAACACAGACACATGACTCTTTATAAACATATGGGCAGCATATCTGGCAGCACTCAGTTCTGCTAAGTAAATGCCTCAGAGAAATAAGGAGACATGCAAGAATAATTATAGAACTGTTTGGAATAGCAAAAAATAATAACAGTGTTTAAAGTTTTAAACACTATAAACCACCTAAACATCCATCAACAGAAAAATGGAAAAATCAACTGTGGTCTATTCACACAGTAGAAAATTATTCGGCATTGAAAAATGAATGGTTTAGAACAATTATGGGTAAACCATGGCCTGTGCTTCCTGTGAGTTAAGAATATATATTTTTGAACATTTTAATGTGCTATTTAAAAAAAAAAAAAAAGCAAACAAGAATGTGCTACAGAGACCACATATGGCCCACAAATCCTAAAATAATTACTATCTAGCCATTTACTAAAAAAGCTTGTCGACCCCAATGATGAGTTAAAAATACAATGCCAAAGGAAAGAACAAGTTGCAGGAGAAAGCACACGTCTCTTATATAGAATCTGTAAACATGTAAATACTATAAACATTTACATATAGCAAAAGGATAAAGGAATGCATGCAAATAATAAGTACCAATCCATCAGAACAGAGATGAGAGGGTGGGAAACGGGGTGGTGTGTACATATAAAGGACACAAGGGTCTTGAGCTTCAACTCTATTTGTCAAGTTTTACTTCTTCATGCCCAGTCATTCGGGAGGCTGGGTGTTCACTGTTATTATCCTTTATACCTAACTGTACAGCATCTTAGAGATAATACATGTAAAAGTATGCATCAATATTTATTCACTCTCGAAGAGCAACTGTCAATGTACTTACTTCCTTTCTAGAGACTCACTGCTCTCAAAGCAGCTGCACCACACCAACAATTCCAGGATTGGATTTTTAAGTCTGCTTATTTTGGAAAGCAAAGTAGGTGGGAAACAGTGAGTATCCATTTTGAAAGGTGAGGGCTCGGCTGACCAGGCTGTGATTTCAACCTGACATTTCAGGAGTCTGGTTACCCTAAACAGAATGCTTAGCAACACCAAGCTTTCCTGGGTATTTTTAAAAAGCACTGCATACTGCCACAGGTTTTGTGGTGCATGTGCGGGGAAAATGCAAGCACAATTAGCATTCCAGAATTTTATCGCTAGCTACAGAGTTTAATGATACACAGAACCCAGCGAGCATTTGTCAGCTAGAGGAAGGACGTCAGCAAATGAGGCCATTTTCAGGGTAAGCTGCCCTAAGTATGAGAAAGTCACTAGGAATGTGGGTTAAACAGTTGTGGGAATCAAGCTGATAAGCACGAGGAATTAAAACTGTTTCAACAGCAACTATAAGTGGGATAAATCTTTGGAAAAAATTAATCTAGCAGACAATCGTGGCAAATTCTGAAGGAAGTAGGGTTTCTCTTAAAATCCATTTGGAACAGTTATGTAAATTTCAGTTGTCATGAAAATATTAAACAAAAGCAAGTGTTCAATAGCCCAGTCTGTTTCCACTTTCATGAAACAACTTTATTCATTAGCCAATCTAAGGCCTCACATTTCTGTCACTGGAATGAAAAACAAGCATTATTGATAGGAGTCAAAAGGGTAATAAAGTCACAAGGAATGTGTCAAAATAGTTAGTGACATGAAAGTCTTGCCAACATGTTTCTTCCCACAATCCTGTTCCAGAGAAAGTCATCACAATCTTAAAACAGTCAAGGGAAAAGCTGGAAAATGACAGCAAGGGCGTGAGAAATTCACACACTGGGATGTACAGCTGGCTTCTAAGAAAACAAATCTCCTGCCCCTTCACTAGTTGGGATATTCTCCCTAATCACCCGGCTCTATTGGTCCAGATAGGATTGAGAAAGGCCTCAGCACCACCACAGCCAACAGGGCAATCCTCTTTCTGAACATTCATATGCTGCTCCCTGCAGACAGTATGGAAGCAGCTTCTGTCACTAAGATGTCTGCAATGACCCCATCCATGTGTTACACCCTTCAGATGAACAACTGGTGTCTATACAGATTATATGGTTTTAAAAACATTTCCAGGTTTGGTCGCTGCTACCCATGTTGCAGTTTCTTATCCCTTCCCCTACAACTTGTATCACACGCCCCACACCACTGTCCGCTAGAAATAAAGGAAGGAAAAATAAAAGTAGATCATAGGACCAGAAGTCAGAAAAGTGTGCAGTAATTAAAGAATGAAGAAAGTTATTTCATAATGCAGTTTCTACTTTGGTACAGTGTTAAAGAATATTCAGTTTTTCAGAGGGCAAATTTAGTGAGGACAATGTATTGATAAGGCAGGATAGATGTATTGATAAGCTGTGCAGAGATAGTTTCTCCAAAGGGAGAGAGAAAAAGGTCATGGATATCTTCTGCCTGGGGGGACGTAAGTTCCTGAAAACTGAAGAATTACTATGTAAATAAATTTCTCATCAAATCTAGACACTACATTGCTGATTTTTCATTTACTATGGGGTTGGTCAAAAAGTTCATTAGAGTTTTTCCATAGTATTGTATGGAAAAACCCAAACGAACTTTTTGGCCAACCCAAAATCATATGGTCTAAAAAGTCATGCTATCCTAATTTAAGCAGTCTTTTACATGTTTAAAGCAATATTAATTAGTAATATGAAATAACAAGATTATGGTTTATACAGGAATAAAGCAACCCCTCAAATTAGGCTTAATTAAGGCAACTAAAAAATAACAAATACTGACAGAAAGCACACTTTACACACCTATTTGTGAAATCAAACTTAAATGTTTAAAAATGACATATCCATTTAACTTAAATTCAAGACCATGCAAATTACTCACTGATATGATTATCTGTTTCACAAGCTTCGTATCATCAATACAATCAAAGGCCGCCAGTAAAACCAAGTGGGAATATTGGCCCTGCAGGAATTAGAAACCAGTAAAGGTTAAAAGATACACAGATTCTCCCTTTTCTTTCACCCATGGAGTTACTTTATTAAGGTTATCAACCTGACAACTTATCCCATAATAGAAATGGGATAGATAAAAGTCACTCAAAGAAACGTGCTCTCTTATCAGGACCTAGTTAATTACATTCTAGGTTGAGTAACAGAAAGAAACAGATGAGCACATTCTTCAATATCAAATAGCTGAGACTCATTTTTGAAACTAACCAGATACCTCTCAAAAATAGGTATCCTGTTAATGAATAGGATTACAGTCAAAGTGGGAGGAAATAAAGGAATATAAAATATGTTAAACTATGTATAGCATTTCAATCATGAAAATAAAAATATATAAATTTAGGTGTAATAAAATAATATATATAAAATATACATAATACACACACAAGAAATCCTGGAAGGAAACACACTGTCACCTTTGGGTTGAAGGATTACAAATGATTTTTCACTTTCTTTTGAAAAATTACACAACTGCTTTAAAATAATCTTATATAATTAAAATAGAAACACCAAAAAAAAAAACCTAGAAGAATATACTTATATACTGCATATGAGAATAAGATAAAGTGAATTGCTTTTAAACATTACAGCAGCATGAGACTACCTAAATATACATTAGGACTTTCACAATTGTCACTCTTTAAATAACAGAATTATTTTCATAATGCTGACAGTGTTCCAAAAATTTAAAGAATTTCTACTTTATGTTAAAGAAGAGTTTTCAAAGCTTGTGGCATATTTCTTTTCTATCTCAGATGATGATATAAATCTTTTTTTTAAAACTCTAGAGGTATTTGACTTTTGCTACCAACCAATGGGTTTTCCTGATGGCTCAGCTGGTAAAGAATCCGCCTGCAATCAATACTCATTCAGAGCCATATCTGATAAATATGGCAGGAATAGCATCTCAATCAGAAACAGACTGGAGAAAAATAACAAAGGTCTAACATCTTTACTATACATATAAGATCAAAAATCAATTAAAAGGGGGTTAAGAACATCAAGAATTAGTCCACAAAGTACAAATGGCTTTAAGTATATGAAATAATGCTCATAAATTAAGGACAATAATTAAAACAAAATACCATTTGCTACCTAGCTTATACACAAAAGTGAAAGCCCTTGATAATATACTAATTTGGCAAAGGTCTGGGAAAAAGCAGGCACACTTTTATGTTGCTAGTGAGAATGTAAAGTGGTTCAACCTCCTTAAGGGCAACTGACAGTAGCACTAAAAATTTTAAAGGCATGTACCTTCTGATCTAGCAATTCTAGGCAGGTATCTTACAGACATGCTTCCACATATGAACAAAGGCTATGCCCTGGAGAATTATTTGAAATAAAAAACTAGAAACTACCCAAATGTCCAATAGTAGGGATTGGTTAAATGAACTATGGAAGATATATAATATAAAGTCAGTAACAAGAAAGAGGTAGATATATATATATATATATAGAAATAAAATGATCCCTGAGATGAATTAAGTGGAGGAAACAAAGTAGAGAACACTGTGCTTATAGTATACAACTACTGATTTTCTGGTTCTTTAAGTCCCACACACAGAAGTGTGCCCAAGTGCAAAATATCACTGGGTGAATACAGAAGATGGAACAGAATTTAAGAGAGAAACAGACAATTCTACTATTATAGCTGTAAGTTTTACGACACTTCCTCAGCAACTGACAGAAGTAGACAGTGATAAATAAGTCAGTAAAAACATCTATGACCTGAAAACAGTACCAATCATTTTGATCTAACTGACGTTTATAGAGAACTACAGCCACAATCTTTTCAAGACATTAAAACAGACCATATGCTGGGCCATAAAATAAGTCATAAATTTTAAAAGACTGAAATAATACAGAGTATGTCCTAACATATGGAAATTAAACACTTCCAAATAACCCAGAGACCAAACCCATGGACAGTATTAGTTTATCTCACCCCCTTAGAAGCAGTTCCTTAAAACAGGCACTGCATTGCTAATTTGTTAACTTTGCGATGCCTTGTGGGGATTTGGTTCTCCAAAGAAAAATTATTACTGATATAACAAAATTGGAAAACAATCTAACTTTATTACTGAAGACTGTCTTTTACTATTAATACCTTTCATAACTTTCTTCTTCTTTAGATGGCATTTTATTTTCAAATTTTTATTTTATATTGGAGTACAATCGATTTACAATGTTGTGTTAGTTTCAGCTGTACAGCAAAGTGATTCAGTTATATACATACATTGTTCTCTGTGCTACACAGTAGATCCCTGTCGATTATTCACTCTCTGTAAGGTAGGGTGTATATGTTAATCCAAAACTCCTAATTTATCCACCCCCCACCACCAAATAAGAGAACTTTCCAGTAACATTCTATTTTTATCCATTTCTAAATCAAAATATTCAAATTAAAATGTTATACAAAAAGATTTAATGATGAATCATAAAAATTTCTCATACTTTGAAAACAACTCACTAGAGAATCTCTTATTCCATTTTCTTCCAAGCAAGTTGGCTGCCTTCTACGTGGTTTTATACTAACTCTCTTCCTAGTCTAGAACCCTACAGAAGATGACAGGTATGTGTATAATCTCAGAGTTCTAATTTATCTGAGTTTGAATTATCATTTACTATATCAAATATTCACTAGATGCCAACAGTGCTTATTGGAATTTTTTACAGGGAAAAGTTGGTGATATCACTCATTTTTAGTTCACCTGCAAATTAGAAGCTATAAAACATAATATATAAAATAACTCAAAAATTGAAAACTAATGCTTATTACTACATATATTTTAGAATTACTATCTAAAATGATTTAGTTTATTTAAATACAGAGATATTATTTTTTGAGGTAATTATTTCTTCAGAAGAAATACATTTTATATCCTCTAATTTCATTTGAAAAAGCTGTTAAAACATCTCCAAAAGATTTCAAAGAATTATAAAACTTAGAATTAAAATTTTCTTTGACCACACTAAAGATTTAATTGAAGAAAAAAGAAAGACAAGTTTCACTTTCTGTTATGTTTTCAATGATAATGAAAACGGGTAACAAGTTTCTGAAGTGCAGTTTCCCTAGAGACTAAATACTAAGGTCTTCAAAATTATCTAATAAAAATGGAAAATTGCCACAGTACAATGTCAAATGAAAAATTCATTGTGTGTAAATTTAATAATATCTAAAAATACATGTATATGCATATATTTAGATTATAATGAAATAACAAGTAATTTTCTTGATAATTTTCTAAATGTTTCTAATTTACTATAATAGACACAAAAGAATTTTACTATTAAAAAGTATTAAAAGAAATATGCAGTTTTTATACTTACATTAGCCACTTTTTCAACGTAAGTCTTCATTGTTTTCACAATTACTTTCCTGTCCTTAAAAAAGAAAAACTGTCTCAATGAAATTACAGTTACAGATTTAGTTATAGAATAGCTATAGATTAAGGTATTTCATTGTTAAAAATTTTATATAATCCTAAACTTCCACTGGAGTGGCATACTTTTCATTAGTGAAAACAGTTATTTAGCCAGAACAAAAAATGCAATATACTGTAAGAATTCCTCTCAGAGCTACTATAAAGACTTCTATGTGACATTCCATTGAGACATAAATATGGAACCATGAAATTATAAGCTGCAAGGCAAGCCTGGTGAAACTACCTTCCTGTATACTAAAAACTGAGATCCCTCTTCCAATATCTGAGCTGTCTTCACATGCATAAAAGTCAAGCATACAGATGGCATTCAATACATTATTTATTGAACAGAAATTAAATTTGTATTAAAAACTGGACAAAGTACAACTGTCCTTTAAAGGAGAATTATACCAACTAAGGAAATGAGGATCATTTCTATTAAGCTTCTGTAATTAATATGGATCTGTAGCATTTCCCTCAAAGTACTTAAGACCCAGAGGAGCAATGCATGGCTGCACATTTTCTTTTCTTTCCTCTTCCTTCCCAGCACCAAGATCATTAAATAAGGAATCAAAGAAACTGACAGGTATCAAAACTTTAAAAAACCTGAACATAAACACTGTTTGGGCTTCCCTGATGGCTCAGTGGTAAAGAAACTGCCTGCAACGCAGGAGACACAGGTTCAATCCCTGGTCGGGAAGATTCCCCTGGAGAAAAAAATGGCAACTCACTCCAGTACTCTTGCCTAGAGAATCCCTTGGACAGAGAAAGAAGCCTGGCGGGCTACAGTCCATTGGGTCACAAAAGAATAAGATGCGACTTAGCAACTAAACAACAAATACTGTGTTTATTTGCCTGACAGATCCCTTCCCATACAATGACAACACAAGGTTTTCGAACTTGAAGACTCCAGCAGAGAAGAAACAAGAGGCTCAAAGAGGAGCCAGTTTCTGTGAGGCCTTGAGGCACAACTTTGCAAAGATGACGCTGTGCACAACAGGGCAAGACCCCAAGGAGACTGAAAATGTCTAAGGAAAGGCAATTCCTGACTGACCCTTACCTTGGGTGTGCCATGCCAAAGGCAGTGCATGGCCACTCTGGCGCCATCGTGTGTGTGTGCCAGGTACACCACTGCTTCTCGGATGGCTTCAATCATTTCCTGGGGAATAAATGCAGTCAGGGCTTTGGTTTACTCTTTCGTTTTGCTTTTTTACAATCTTTCTAGTAAGGAGCAGTAATGCACAGAGAATGAAAGGCAGAGAGTATAGGCAGCAAACAACTTAATTTTTAATTTTGTAGACAGGCATGCATACATATAACTGCTTCTTTTTCTATCAAGAGCAGTAAATGTTGTCCACAGGCAATTTCTATTAAAATACCTGAGTTTCATCAAAGTCTATTCAGAAAAGTATGTATACAGTGGACCCCTGAGTGTGATTTGAACCAGAAAGGTTCACTTACACATGAATTTTTTTCACTAATGTGTACTACAGCACTATACCATCTGCGTTGGGTAAATCCCCATCTCTGATGGGGATTATTACAGGTGGATGTAATTGCAGGGATGATTACAGGTGGGTTTCTGACTGACAACAGAGGACAGGAGTGTCAGTACTCTTAACTCCCATACTGTTCAAGGGTTAACTGTATATGTATAGTATACTCTCAATGACTTTTCAAGAAAAAAGAAACCTAAGAACTGGCTGTGGTATAAGAAGAGAGTTTTTAACTTAAAAAGCCAGATAAAATAAATAAAACGTTCTTCAAAAAAAGTCATATATAATGAGAAGAAAGTCAAAATAATAATTTTGTCTGAAAACATTTTTCTTTTTTTAGTTTATCAGTGGATTACCTCTGGAAATCACATTAATAATTCACCATCAAGACACTTAAGTAACATTTCTCTTAAGAAAAATTAATCTCTATATTGACATTTAGACTAGGCCTTCACTTACCTTTTAGTAAAACCCAGTCATTAATGACCTTTTAGTAAAACCCAGTCAATAAAGTATTCTGAGGTAATTTTAGCTATTTTTAGTCTTTATTCTCTGTTTTCAATGTGTGTGTATATATATATTTTGTAATTATATTTGGAAGACAAGCATATAGGACAAGATGAGTTCTGCCAGCTAATAGCTGCAGGGCCAGTTTAGTCCATTCCCAATTTTAAAAATTTATCTTAAGTAAACACAAAGTCTCCTGCCAGGAAGGAGAAAAGTAGCCTATTTTTATCAATAAGGAACCAAAAATTCCACCCTTAACTATCTTACAACCGTTTTCAAGAGTACAGCTTTCAGCTTACATATCTAAACTTATAAATCTCTTCAAAGCTATCCAGTTGGGGAATTACACATATATTCCAATCATGCTTCTTTTTTTAAAGTCTCTCTATTGAAAATGCCCCAGGGGCCACAAAGATTTGTCTGTTTACTTTATATTCACACTAAGTTCCCAACAATTTTTTGGCTATTAC
This sequence comes from Moschus berezovskii, assembly GCF_049115385.1. Classification (NCBI taxonomy): domain Eukaryota; kingdom Metazoa; phylum Chordata; class Mammalia; order Artiodactyla; family Moschidae; genus Moschus; species Moschus berezovskii. The sequence continues at coordinate 48,666,453 of NC_142466.1, read as the reverse complement.
TAAAACACATTCAACACTAAAAAGATAAAAGACTTTCTGGAATATATTAAAATGATCATTTTCTCAGTTCTGAAAATAAAATTTTTTGGTCTCAGAAAATCCAGAACTGTGAGATACTGTGCAGGAAACGAGAGCAATCCTCCCAAAGGGCAGCACTATGGTCACTGAACTACGTGCTTAGATAGGTGGCTACACTTGGAAAACTATTTTGTATGTCAATTTTGAGAGTGTCAAAATTCCTATGAATGTTCAATGTGGCATATTTGTAAAAAAAAAAAAAAAAGGGAATTTCATTATTTGGTTATTGCTTATTATTAGAATGAGAACAAATGGACAATGAATTCACAGTATGATGAAGCAAGCAAAATTCAAGGGACTAAATGAATTCTCATCTATACTCCCATCATTGACTTGAAGGGCAGTGCAATTTACCTTCACTCTCATGTAAGGTCCAGTCTTTCACGGTCCATTTAGTTTTACCTAAGTATCCTCTAGTCACCTTTTAACACCAATATAATTTTTTTTTGGTATCTATAAAGGTGAATTTCAAACTCCTTGAATGCTGAATATTCCTCCATGTGTTAGTTAATTTTCTGATTATGTTAAGCTAGAGTATACTCTCAAGATTGTAATTAAAATATGAAAATTCAATAGAACTGATAAAACTATGGTCAGGTCTACTGTCTTTCTAGCAAAAGTGTAAAGGAATTTAATCTAAATTCCATAGACTAAAACATCTAAATGGAAGAAGTAGACTTCTTCAAAGGAAGTAGAGAGCATTATCTTTTCTAAATAAGGAAACAATTCTTTAAAAATTTCCAAAACCAATATACGTCAAAGAAGTATTTCACATTTTTACACAGAACTCAATGTTTCAGTTTAAAAACTAAAACCAAGAACTTACTGATCTTAGCTTTGGGGGTGCATAGGTGAAAAAGTCCAAAAGTACTTTATGTACCAGTGAGTGCTTAATCACAGCTTCTCTGAAAACAGAAAAAAGAGTCAGAAATGGTAGTATAATAATACAGAGATAGGTAACCTTGGTTGTCGTAAAATAATCAAAACAACTGAAATGGTTTTAGAAAATGTCATTTGTCATAAATAGATTATCTTCAGCAACACAAAGACTTGAAAAAAAACTTTCAGACCTTATAAAAATATTAATGCCATCTATAACCAAGACCAGAATACAAATTTCTAGTACCTAATCAGCAAATATGAAATTATTATTCAAAATACACTCAATTTTCTTAAATAAAGCCATTAACTTTCTTTTACCCAATAAGGGACACGTGATTAGAAATCCATATGTGGACTATATTTTAATGGCTATTTTCTTTTTGTCATGCCTCCTTTATAATGTATACGTTTTACAAAAACATTTTCAGTTAAAACCTAAACAGATCAAAACAGTATCAGCAATTACATCAACACCTAATTGATCCAAGCCTCCTACTGTGACACATGATGAATTCAGATGTACAGTGTAGGTTAATGATCAGGCACCAAATTTAAGTTCACATGGAATATCCATGTAGAAGGCAAAAATAAGCTGTTTTTAATGGCAAAGCACTGTTCTGAGCACTTTGGAAATATTAACTCATTTAATTTTCATAAAACTCTATGAAATAAATACTATAATTACAATTATATGGACAGGGAAACTGAGGCACAGAGAAGTTAAGTTGCCCAAGGGCACAGAGTCAGTAATTGAGGGAAGCACCAGGATTCACAACCCAGGAAGTCTGGTTTCAGAGCAATGCCCTAATGCCAAGTAGGCCACATGCATGGACTTTTAAGTCTCACAATCCAATTTATATAGTAGACTGTAACTGGCAAACTATTCACCTTTCCTACGCAATGGCTACATAAAACTTTTCTTTTTCAAATGCTATTTGTTAATAAAAAACAAAAAAAGTTTTCTTACTTTTGGGCCATTGGAGTTAGAATCTGTTTCATTTCATCCATGATAAGCTCTAATTTTTCTGGCTGTACCTCTAATACTTTGTCCAGAGTTGGGTGATCTGCTGACTGCAACAGAAGAAAAATCAAGCCCCTCTAAATTTGATCATGTTTCTCCAACTTTAGAACAAAGAAAATCAATTAGTCATTTTACATAAACTTAAATTTTTAGATTTCCCATATTTACATAATAAAAGCACCTCTGTGGATACACTCAGAGTAATTCCTGATTATCTAACTCTCATTTGAGGTACACCATCGTACTTACAGGCTAAAAAAACCAAATCAACAAGCCAGCCAGTAAAGACCTGCCAAGCACTGAAGAAGTGCCTATTCACAAGATCAAGTAGTCAGTTAACAAATTCTTGCCACCATGTGTTTTGTGATTAGCTGGATATTCCTCGAGTGACTATGACAAAGGAGCACTAAGTTCAAGCCAGGAGCTGAACCTGACTAGCAGAAGTAACCCAGGAACCAATCCATCTCCCTTGAGATAAATGTATGTACTTGTGTCTAAGGTCTGAACTAGATCCCTTAACTGTCCTAGTCCCACTACTAGCCTTGTAGTACACCCAGGGTTGGGTCTCTCCAGTTTGCGTCCTCTCCGCCTAGGACCCGGAGAAGGGTCATCCACAGACAACAGGGAGCTCGATGCCCTTCAACCAGGGCTGGTTTACAAAACTCCATTAAGAATCTTCCTAGGTCTATCTGACTACTGTAGCAACAGAAGTACTGAAGCAGTACCCAAGAATACCTGTGAAGGAGTAATGCAAGCAGTTTTAATTCATAGGGGATTTAAAGATCGTGCTCTGGGAAAGAGAAATTTAAGTATGATCACTTGCTCAATACACCAGAGACAAAATACTCCAAGAGGATAAAGGCTAGGAGACAGTCCCTTAAAGGAACAACCAAAGGAAAAATACATTCTGAATATAGGGCACTGGAAGGTAAGAAACAGCACAAAGGAAAAGTAAATCTTCAGGAAAAAACTGTCTTGAAGCATCACCTTGTAAAGCTGGAACGTGTTCCCATAGAGTTCTTCCGTCAGCATGTTCCTCTGCTCGAGGATGGCTTTGTCATTGTAGGCATACTCCACAATGGCGGATGCTTCCGCGTGCCGCAGGAGCTTCCTCACGTGGCCTTTAAAGCTTCGCATTATCTCTGCAATCTGTGCTTTACTCCTAAATCCGATGTGACCACAGGAAACGTAAGTGATACGAGGAGACAGCTGGGTGGTGACAAAACACAACACACTTCTCCTGAGACCGCTCATCATTGTGTGTGAGTGGGAGTGACTACCCCAGAGAAATGCTGTGAGAAGGAAAATCAAATTGCCTTGTATTTCTACCTTGTATCTCCTTGCTTTTTTCCCTCTTTTTGGCTATGCTGTGCAGCTTATGGGAATCTTAGTTCTCCAACCAGGGATTGAACCCAGGCCTCAGAAGTGAAAGCATGGAATCCTAACCACTGGACCACCAGCAAATTTTCCCTGTGACTTGGGTGACAGCCTGCCTACATTTGAAACCTGGCTCTGCTGACTAGCTAAAAGTGCCTGAGCAAGTTATTTAACTGCTCTGTGCTTCAGCTTCTTCGGTCATCAAACAGAAAGAATAAGGTTACTGTGAGGAGACATGAGTTAAGACACACTGAGAACTGTAACCAGCACATAGTAAGTGCTCAATAAATGTCAGTTCCCACCAGGAAACTGTTTGGCTTGAAAGAAGTTGGGTAGAAGGAGAAAATTAAAAGGTAAAAGTCAAAGATGCAGGATAATATGAATAAAACATATTCCAGGATTCTCTTTTAAAACAGAACTTAATCACAAGTATTTCTATTCTATCCTAAAATAATCAAGAGGCCAATAATTCTAGTCAGGAATACAGTTTTTAGGAATTTGCCAGCTGTACTGTTTTGTTGTTGGTTAGCACATTGTGGCACATTATTATACTTGGGAGGGCAAGACAAGTATTAATTCTACCTGGTTTAGGAAATCCTCCTATCTTGACATTTCCTAACCCACTTACCCTGGTTAGGTCTACTCACCTGCCCCTCCCACCACTCCAATCTCTAAATAACTAGTGACTAATTACAACAAAGGTCCGAAGGCTATGGTTTTTCCAGAGGTCATGTATGGATGTGAGAGTTGGACTGTGAAGAAAGCTGATCGCCGAAGAACTGATGCTTTTGAACTGTGGTGCTGGAGAAGACTCTTGAGAGTCCCTTGGACTGCAAGGAGATCCAACCAGTCCAATCTAAAGGAGATCAATCCTGGGTGTTCATTGGAAGGACTGATGCTAAAGCTGAAACTCCAATACTTTGGCCACCTCATGCGAAGAGTTGACTCACTGGAAAAGACTCTGATGCTGGGAGGGATTGGGGGGAGGAGGAGATGGGGACGACAGAGAGTGAGATGGCTGGAAGGCATCACCGACTCGATGGACATAAGTTTGAGTGAACTCCGGGAGTTGGTGATGGACAGGGAGGCCTGGCGTGCTGTGATTCATGGGGTCGCAAAGAGTTGGGACATGACTGAGTGACTGAACTGAACTGAACTACAAATTCATTATAACCATTTCTCTTCTTCCAGGACTTCAAGATACACTTGTAAGGTCAATGAAGGCAATACTACCTTCTGCATTATTTCAATAACTGTTTTTTACGGCCATATTCCTTGCAAACATTACCAGCATCTGCTTAAGGTTACTATTATGGTCACATATTTTTAAGAAACATTTATTTGCACACAATAGGTTATCCAAATCTTAAAAAAACTAATTAAAATATTTTATAAATAAAACAACTCACCCATACATGAGAAACTTCTTAACAATATTTCTGGAATATTTAGCTTTACTTAACTCAACCAAATCACCTAAAAAACAGAATACATTACAATGATTGGGTAACCTCCAGAAACAAGGAGAGAACTGAACGAACAATCCTGGGAACATAAACAAATAGCTCCCTATTTGTCCCAGACAAAAAACAAAAACAGAAAAGGTCCTGCAGAGGACACTCTGCTATTCCTCAACAGAATTCTTTTTCAACACAGTGCTGAGTATGTCAAGAAAAAACAAGCAACTTTATACTAATGATTACAAAAAAAATATAAGAAATACCTCGCAGTTCTTCAAAAGCCTGTTTCCTTTGCTCTTCATTGCCGAACTGAATGTAACACTGGATCACACGAGTTGAATCGTGAGCAAATGCAATCTGTAGGAAAACAGTTGGGGCTTTTAGACAAATTCTCCCTGAAATTGTATGTTTCTATCATATTACTTATGTTGTATTGCTCCCTCTTTTACAACTCCTTGTGAGGAAAAAAAAGAAAAGGTCTTCATGGCTAATCAAATCTACATTATTTGGGAGTAAAATTCTTTATTTAATTGTTCAGAATGGCACTCTTTGGTTTTGCTGGCTACTGTATGGCACTGAGATAGGAATGGATTTAACTATTTTGCTAGATTTTATGATTATAATTAAAACCAAACCAAATCTGTACAATGATTATACATACTGTATTTCTCATTTCTCTGACACTTACTTTCCCTAAAAGAGGAATTTTCCAGTGCAAAAATTCTATTATGCTATGAGTTTTTTTTTAATATAAATGATCTAGGAATGTTTGGCTTTGGCAACCAAAGTCTTGCTACACAATTATATCCAGATACACACTGGCAATTATATTATGAGCTAAACAATCCATTTCTCACATTTTCATTATAATTCCTGAATATACATCCAGTTATATTCCTAGAAAAGTATTTCAAATCTGATTCTCCAACCTTAACCCCCTCACAACTACTGGATGGATTAGGTCCTCAATGACGGACTTGCCAATCAATTTTCTAAAGCAATAACCACAGATAATCAGTCATGCACTATTACTTTTTATATACTAGTCTATTTTAATAGTGCTTATTACCTGTTGCTAGGTCTGTCTTTAAATTTTTTAATTCTAACAAATCAGAAGGTAAAGGTGTATCTTCATCAAAGTCACAGATTGCAGAAGAATTTGCTTAAGGGAGATCTGTATAGACATTTTTGATAAAAATTTAAAACTAATTTTAAAAAATCAGTCTGATATTTCCTTGGTGGTCCAGTGGTTAAGAATCCACCTGCCAACGCAGGGGACATGGGTTCAATCCCCGGTCTGGAAAGATCCCACACACCGTGGCGCAACTAGGCCTGTGTGAGACAACTACTGAGCCTGTGTTCCAGAGCGAGAGCAGCTATTACTGAAGCCCATGTGCCCAGAGCCCATGCTCTGCAACAAGAGAAGTCACTGCAATGAGAAGCCTCTGCACCGCCACTAGAGTAACCCCTATGTGTCCCAGCTAGAGAAAGCTCAGGTGCAGCAGTGAAGACCCAGTGCAGCCATAAATAAATAAATAGAATTATTATTTTTTTAAAATTAGGCTGTTTTGTGCATATATTGATTACCTACTATGTAACCAATGTACGTGGTTTAAATTCTTTTTCCAATGTAGAGTTAAAAGTGAGGTGGTGTTATTAGATATTTAGAGATGAAAGTAAGTTTATGAGAAATTAAGAAACTTGCTATCCTTACGACTCTGGAATGAATTTCTTTGAGCCCAGATGCTGCTGTTGTTCTCCACTCCCTGCCCCACCCCCATTTGCCATGATCTTAGTTTTTTTAATATTTAGTTTTAAGCCCGTTCTTTCACTCTCCTCCTTTACCTTCATCAAGGGGCTCTTTAGCTTCTCCTCGCTTTCTGCCATTAGAGTGGTATCATCCACATATCTGAGGCTGTTGATGTTTCTCCCGCCTATCTTGATTCCAGCCTGTAACTCATCCAGCCTGCCATTTCTCATGATGTGCTCAGCGTATATCACATCTCATGATGTTGACAGCAGACAGCCCTGTCAATACTCCTTTCATAATCTTGAACCAATTAGTTGTTCCATACTTGCTTCCTGTTCCATACCGCATACACATTTCTCAGGAGACAGGTAAGATGGTCTGGAATTCCCGTCTCTTTAAGAACTTTCCAGTTTGTCACGATCCACAACGTCAAAGGCTTCAGCGTAGTCAATGAAACAGAGGTAGATGTTTTTCTGGAATTCCCAAGCTTTCTCTATGATCCAGCAAATGTTGGCCATTTTCTCTGATTCCTCTTCCTTTTCTAAACCCTGCTTGGACATCTGGAAATTCTTGGTTGGCATAATGCTGGAGCCTAGCATGCAAGATTTTAAGCATTACCTTACTATCACGGGAGATAAGCACAATTGTCTGATGTTAGCACATGCTTGAGTATTACTCCTCTTGGGAATTGGGATGAGGATCGACCTTTTCCAGTCCTGTGGCCACGGCTGGGTCTTTCAGATTTGCTGACATACTGAATGGAACAGTTTGATGGCATCATCCTTTAGGGTTTTGAATAGTTTTACTGGCATTCCATCATATCCACTAGCTTTATTAACAGCAGTGCTCCCTAAGACCACTTGACTTTGCTCTCCAGAACGTCTGGCTCTGGGTGACTGACCACATCATCACAGCAATCTGGTTCACTTAGATCTGTTTTGTACCGTTCTTCCATGTATTCTTTCCATCTCTTCTTGATCTCTTCAGTGTCTGCTAGGTCTCTACTGTTTCTGTCGTTTATTGCGCCCATCTTTGGGCAAAATATTCCTTTGATATTTCCAGTTTTCCTGAAGAGATCTCTAGTCTTTCCTCTTCTGTTGCTTTCTTCTAGTTTCACGTACAGTTCACTGAAGAAGCTGTTCTTGTCTCTCTGCGCTGTTTTTTTGAAATCTGCGTTTAGTTGGATATGCTATTCCCTTTCTCCCTTGCTTCTCGCTTCTCTTCTTTCTTTAGCTATTTGTAAGGCCTCCTCAGATAACCACTTTGCCTTCTTGCTTTTCTTTTTCTTTGGGATGGTTTTGTTCGCTGCCTCCTGTACAATATTACGGACCTCCATCCATACTCCTTCAGGTACACTGTTTACAAGTTCTAATCCCTTGAATCTATCAAATGTCTAATACGGATGATGACTAAGCTAAAAGATACAAAGTATGCACTGGTTACCATAACTGCTGGCACACAGAGAAGAATAAATGGGCTGTCTTGTCTAAAGGCACAGATTAACTCCCAAGTCCATGGGCATCAGTAGTAACAATAACCTAAGGCCACCTCATGCGACGAGTTGACTCACTGGAAAAGAGTCTGATGCTGGAAGGGATTGCGGGCGGGAGGAGACGGGGACGACAGAGAATGAGATGGCTGGATGGCATCACCGACTCGACGGACATGAGTTTGAGTGAACTCCGGGAGTTGGTGATGGACAGGGAGGCCTGGCGTGCTGTGATTCATGGGGTCGCAGAGTCGGACACGACTGAGTGACTAAACTGAACTGAACTGAAGGGTAAATGAGAAAGATCTTAAGCGTGCATTATTTATAAATTGAGCATAAGAGGTTACGGTTAGAGATCTATCTAAAAAGATCTTGCTGGCTTTAAGAAAGTAGCAGCTGGAAACTTGCTATTGGAAGACAGTTCTTGAAATGGCAATACAGCATTTGTTTAGACCTATGTACATGGTATGACAAAGGCCCTCAGGGTCTCCAAAGATACTGGGTCTGCTGGCTTACAAGTGAATATCACTAAAAGTGTAAAAGTGTTAGCCATTCAGTCGTCTCCAACTCGGTAACTCCATGGACTGTTGCCCATCAGGTTCCTCGGTCCATGGAATTCTGCAGGCAAGAATTCTGGAGTGAGTGGCTGTTCCCTTCTCCAGGGATTGAAACCGTATCTCCTGTGTCTCCTGCGTTGGCAGGTGGATTCTCTACCATCTGAGTCTTCTGGGAAGCCCAAATATCACTATGTATTTATCCAAATACACAAGAATCAATAGAAGTATACTATAAAACAGGATTAAACAGCAATAATGAAAATCACTTCAAAACTCCCAAATCTACTATATTTTAAAGATCTTTGCACAAGGCTTATAAAAGCAAGGAAGAAAGTAATATGTTTGTTTTGCACATTCAAAATAGCCAGCATTTAGAACTTACAGAGTTCACAGTAAGAGATTCTAACAAACACTGTTGAACTAATAAATTCCCTGAGATAACTTTAAGAGAACACTGAGTGAGTGAAAGTCACTCAGTTGTGTCTAACTCTCGGCGACGCCATGGACAATATAGTCCAGGGAATTCTCCAGGCCAGAATATTGGAGTGGGTAGCCTTTCGTTCTCCAGGGGATCTTCCCAATCCAGGAAATCAAACCCAGGTCTCCTGCATTGCAGGCGGATTCTTTAACAGCCGAGCCAAGAGAACACTGATTTATTTTAAATAAATTATTTTAAAGTGAACAGCCAAATACTTGATAGTCTTTTTGCAATTTCCCAGCAGTAAGGTCTCTATTAAATTTTTCAGAGATTATAAAAGGTATTTGAAAACTGGAGCCAAATATATTAAAAACAGAAACAATTTCTTCTGTAATGAATAATCAACTACCCTTTACTAACAGTGAGTCAATTTAGTTCTTAAAATTGCAACTACGAGTACTACTTACAGTTTTAATCTTCCCTTGAATCAACTTCTGCAAATCACTCATCAACTTCACTCTTTTCTCTTTGTCACAATCTTTTCTATAAAAGAGGCAGGAAACACAGCCTAAGTAAAGACATTATTTTAAACACACAAAACTAAAAACAGTACAGTTTATGTTCATGCAGTTCTGTATGATCTTCCCTTCGAAGAAGGCAAACCTTTGACATTAAAATTACTATTCCAGAGCAGCTAGAGAAAAGTAATTTTCTCAAAGGCAGAAACTCATCTCACAAGGTATAATTTCATGCATCAATCTAAATCTTAACAGCCAGAACTTCAAAGCAAAGCAAATAATAAAACAAGTCCAAGATACCAAATACTCAATTTCAAAACCTAGCCAAAAAGAACTATCCTCCATTTTCTCAGAAATTTCTCAGGAAGGACATCAAATCCATTTTAACTCTAATACAGCTTCCTAAGCAGATCGTGATGTTATCCTAATGATTCCACTCATTTCTGTAAAGGGCACACATCCAGTGATGCCTCTCCTGGAGCGCTGTGAAAACTCCCTAAATAACCAAAGTGCTATGTCATTTATTTTAGGACATCTCACTATTTACAATACACTGTTACTCCTCCATCATCTCCAAGGGCTCAGTAAAGACATCATTAGCTAGCATTACCTTCTTAAGATCTCCCAGATCTGCTTTGCCCGAACGACGATGTCATAGTTGGTTTTATCACTGAGTTGCCTGCTCTGCTTCAGTTCTTTCTTCTTTTTTTTGAATTCATCCCATTTGGGTTTCTTGGTTGCTGACTCTAATCATTACAGAAATTATTTTCAATTACACTTAACATTCTCAGTGCCATAAACATGGAGCAAATTTGTTACCTATGGCAATCAGTAATCAAGATCAATACTCATTCTGGGAACTAGAAGGGGGAAGATCATTCCCTATAAACTTAAATTTTATTTCATTTTCTGAGCAGTTTACACATTTTAAATTTGGTTGACACCAACTGTTCATTCATTCAACAAATTGATTCTTAACAGGACACCTATTAAGAAAAAAAAAGGAAACTAAAAGGCTTATAAAAGCAATTAAAAATTTTTAAGCATCTTTTTCCATTGTAAAAATAAAATTTTACTTTAGAACATAAAGATCATTAGACATTAGGTATAATCAGTTCTCAATGAAAACAGAAATTAGTCCAAATTAACACAGGAAAAACAACAATCACAAATTCACTATTCTGAGTGCTGTTACGTATTAAGTAATTTTTACAGCAGCACTGTGAGGTGGGTACTGTTATTATTCCCTCTAATGTCAGGGAAAGAAAAATACTGGGCAGATAAGCTCCCTATCTAAGGTGACGTAACTCCTAAGTGGCAGAGACAGGATGTAAACCCAGATATGGCTCTGAAACTTTATTCTCTGCTGTTACTCATGACAATGCACAGTGAAAATTTCTAAGTTCTCTACGATTAGGGTCATGCTATAAAAGTATCTGTGTACTGCTTATTTTTTTATCTTCACAATCTAAGCAACTTATTGACTGAATAAAAAAAAAAATCCCAATGAGGCCAAAGAACAACTTAATAAGATGAGTATTATTTACATGAGTACCCTGCAAAGAACCCTTAGGAGAATTAGCTATTTCTAGATACTGCCCCTTCTCTGATTAGAAAATATATTCAAAAAACAAAATTCTCCTATAATCTTAAAACCTAGAGACTAAAATTTCATTTCCTTCTCATCTTTTCCCCCCACACATATTTTATATTAATTTCCTTGATGTCTTTACTTAAATATTATTATACTCTAAGTATTCTTCCATGAAACTAAATATTCCTCAAGAATGTAATTTTTTATGGCATATCATATACTACAATGTATTTTACTCCCCTTACTGCTCACTTACTTATTCCCAATCTAATAACAGAGGATTACAGGCAACAGAGGTATATTTACTATTAATATTAGGACATCATGTAGTATACAGCAGAGGATAGTAACTGATCCACAGTTCATTTAATTGTAAAAATATTTGGGCACCCTTGACATATGCCATGTTGGGCTGCAGTAGATATAACCAATTTTGGGAATGACTAGTATCCAGTCCCCCTCAGTTGCTGGTATTAAAATGAGAGAATCAGAGTTCCACTTTGAGATGCGGGGAACTCATCTCCTATAGCAAAAGGAACGAGGGCCACTCTTTAATGAGAAATCGAATGCAGGTATCAAGAATGCCAATGTAGGGACATCCCTGGTGGTCCAGTGGTTAAGAATCCTCCTTCTGATGAAGGGAATGTGGGTTCGATCCCTGGTCAGGGAGTCCCACATGCTGTTGGGCAACTAAGCCTGTGAGCTGTAACTGGATAGCTCATGCTCCCTAGAAAGTGGGCTTCAACCAGAGAAGCCTGAACATCACAAAGACCTAGCACAGCCAAAAAATAAGAAAATTAAAAAAAAAAAAAAAAAAGAATACCAGTGTGGAAAGGAAGAATTAGGATCTATGAGAGAAGCAAGGTAAGAGTAGATAGGCAATAGAAACTGGAAAAAAAAAGGTGGGGGGGAGAGAAAAGGGCTACACCATGAAAAAATCCTTCAGGCCTCATGAGAGATAATGAAAATTTCCCTCCTTTCCTCTCTCCCTACGTCTCTGTCTTAAGGCTGCTGTCCCTTCAGGGAGCAACCTTAGGCAGAGCAGAGAGCAAGGACCAGGGTTAAAGAACTGGACTAAGAAGGGCCCTTGGCAGTGGTCTCAGTTGGCAGCAAAAGGGCAATGTCAGGCTCCAACATGCTGGAGAAAAAGGGAATGAAAGACAGCAGAAAAAGTCTCCTGACGCTGCACAGAAGGCACCTGCAGATCAGCAAGACGCACAGCAAGGACAGGCTGTACAACGACAGCAACGCTGAGTTAGAGACCACCCCTTGAACATCATCATGATGAAGAGAGTAGTAGTCTGTTTCAACAAAGAAGAACCTGGCCAGCAGTTCTAATCAGTTAGCAACCTAGCCTGCAGCAGTTCAAGTAAAATCTATCACGTGTATTATATACCTTCTCTGGAATGGTTTACCAAGTCTGAGCCATATGATAAGCTGATACTCTTAGAATGGCCTGAGCTCTGTGAGAGCAGTATCTACATGTTTCTCGTTCACCAGAACACTGGTTATTTAAGGCTGGCTTCCATGCTGATTACCTGGGGCTTTACCCTCACTGGTTATTAATTTCTTTTCACTGTCTCTTGATGATAGTGTGCAGAAAACTCAAGTATTTGTTTGCTGAATGAATGAGTTCATTAATGTTAGCCTATAGAAAGGAACGCTTCATTGAGATTCCAATGTATAAAGCCCATTACAACTTAGCCTAACTCTACAGCCAGGGGAATTTAGCAAGGGCCTAGGAATTCTAAGCACTAGAGGACAATTTTGTAAAAATAAATAAGACACTAATAGCAACTCTGGAAAGTAAAAATAAAGACACCAGTAGCAACCCTGGAAAATGGAGAAGATGCTTTCTGTTGCTTATTTCATCCCATCTACCACCTTCCCATCTCCACCCAAGATACTGCCTATCACGGAACAAGAACAGGAGGTCTCTAACAGACTTCACGAGTCCCTGTACACAATGGTTCAGGCAGGGCAGTTCAGTTCAGTTCAATTGCTCAGTCGAGTCCTACTCTTTGGGACCATGAACTGCAGCATGCCAGGCCTCCCTGTCCGTCACCAACTCCCGGAGCCTACCCAAACTCATGTCCATTGAGTCAGTGATGCCATCCAATCATCTCATCCTCTGTCGTCCCCTTCTCCTCCCGCTCTCAATCTTTCCCAGCATCAGGGTCTTTTCAAATGAGTCAGCTCTTCGCATCAGGCAGGGCTAGGCTTCTGCAAAAACCACGCTGAAGAAATTAATGCTTACCATCACTTTTACCGTCTGCCTGGAATTTCCTCTTCTGGTTGAATTTACTTGCCTGCTGGAATTTGTTCTTTGGTATTTTATCCCCTTGCTGCTTATTCTTGAACTGCTTCACACCTTTTCTCCCAGGTTTTGTGGCAGTTTTCTCAAAGCTCTTAGATGTGATTTTAGGTCCACCTTCCTTAACAACTTTTTTGGGGAATGTCTTTGAAGAACCTGAATCTAGTGACAATAATAAATAATTATTAGTTCAATGATCCTGGGCCTGGATTTTTTATCCACTGGGCTGTATTTGTTACAGAAAATTACACATTTTTTAGTGAAACATACTTTGTCCTCTCAAAATGAAGCACAGAAGAACTAAAAAAATTACAACAGAATTTAAAAACTTCCTCTGATTATAAAATTATAGGTTCATTATAGAAAACCTATGAAATATAGAAATACATAGTAAAAACTACTCATAATTCTAGAGCTAACACACTATTGTCAGGTGTATTTCTGTTTTAAGCACACATCACAAGATGAGATATTATGTATGTCTTCACAGTGTGTGTTTATTTTGGGAGTTAACAACATAATAGGAGTCTAAGAATAAAAATGAATATTTAGAACTTAGAAAGTACACCATACAGACAAATTCAAAATGTCTATATCTCAAAATTTCTAGCTGAAAGAAAAAAACATAAAGACTGCTTAGGAAATTAGTCATTGACTTTTCTATTCTGCAATACTGACACCTGATGGAATAGTAAAGACATCACAATTAGAAGTCCTGAAGATTTGGTTTGCCAGTAAACATATTAATCACTCATACACAGTGACACTTTGTCCACTATTTTAATCCTAACTCTAACCCATGAATAGATTGGAATCTGCTACATCCCCTCTCATCCCACCAAACCCTCCCTCCAAGAGACAAAACCACCACATGGGAAGCATCTTTTGAGTATCTTACCATTGTTTTTATGAAATTTGCTTTTTTCTTGTGATGTCTTTGTACCTTTACCTGTTAATTTTTTTTTCCCTTTGACTTCCATCATAGCAACTCTGGAAAACAAAAACAAAATCCAGAAATGATCACTAAATTGCTCTCATCCAACAAAGGTCCTTAGTCATCACTGCCCCATTTACTCCTTGACCACAGATGCAGGACAAATTATCTGTGTCCATGAGGAGTCCAGGAACTACACAATCACTATTTCTAAGATTGAAAAAGTAAAATTAGACACCAATACAGAAACTAAGAACACACACACACATCTTGACTAGTAAATGATGCTTTGGAGGCAACATTATAGTGACAGTAAAGGTTACAAATAAATCATTATTTACACTAAGCACGATACAACTGTCAGTGGTTGCATTTCTTACAACAGTAGGAGGACTTTTGTGACAAGAAACTGACAATATTACCATTTCCCCAGCCAGGAACAAACAATACATTACACTTAATCACATTCAAATTTAATGAAATAATACAAAAGATTATCTAAAAGTTTCCTATGTAACCCAATGTAGCTAAAACAAAAAATAACTTCAAATGTTTGTTATTCTTTTAGAGGCAACGAATAATTTTCAAAGACCTCCAAGATGAGACTGTTGACATACGGAGTATTTCATTTTAAAGGAATCTGGCTAGCAGGTTATTTCTGGATTGAGACCCCAATGTGCAAAGGGCAAATAACAGATAACCCTTCAGCTGCCTGAGGCTCCTGAAAGCAGAATGTATCAAGAACAAAAGTTACTATGTGTTATTTGTCTATTTCTGTACCTTCCAAAGTTGCATGTTCAACTCATTTCAAAATATCTAAAGCTGACCCTCCTGGGTAGATGTTAGGGATCCCTGACAATTCCAGGTATTTCTAGACAAGAATTGTCCACTGAAGAACAATACATTTCTCAAAATATTAATAGGTACATGAAAAAAGGGTTCTAGAGTGAAAAGCATTTGGGAAACACTTAAGTGAAAAGAATTAATAAGGCTTCTTTAAGGAAAATCAGATTCTTAGATTCTTTTAATTTGCTAATTTAAGCTATTAATCGCCAAGCACAAGCTAAAGTAAGCAGGATTTTCCAACCAGGTTGAACCACTTTTTCCTGGAATATCACAAGGGACCAGTAGGGTCCCAAAGAACACTCTGGAAAATGAATGGCCTCTGACTTAGTTTCCTTTGGTCATTTGTAACTGGAGGGTCCCAGCCACTTGGCTGAAGCCTTCATAACCACTTCTGAATCCCTCAGCTCCTCTATGCAGGAACTTTCTATTTCAATATGTTTAGTTTTAGAGAAGAGTTGGGAAAGATACACAGAAAGTTACAGGATATCCTTGTTTCCCCTAATGTGAACAACTTACCATGATGCATTAACCAAAATTAAGAAACAACCTTAATATAATGCTAAATTTGCATTTTGATAGTTTTTCCACTAATGTCCTTTTTCTATAAATATTCCAGAACTTGTTCTTGTTGTTCAATCACTAACTCGTCTCTTTTTTGACCCCATGGGCTGGGGCCCACTAGGTTGCTCTGTCCATGGGATTTTTCCAGGCAAGAACACTGGCGTGGGTTGCATTTCCTTCTCGAGGGGATCTTCCTGACCCAGGGATTGAACTTCAGTTTCCTGCTTGGCAGATAGATTGTTTACCATTGACTCACCCGGGAAGCCCATCAGTTCAGTTCAGTTCAGTCGCTCAGTCGTGTCCAACTCTTTGTGACCCCATGAATCACAGCACGCCAGGCCTCCCTGTCCATCACCAACTCCCGGAGTTCACTCAAACTCACGTCCACCGAGTCGGTGATGCCATCCAGCCATCTCATTCTCTGTCGTCCCAGTCTCCTCCTGCACCCAATCCCTCCCAGCATCAGAGTCTTTTCCAGGGAGTCAACTCGTCGCATGAGGTGGCCAAAGTATTGGAGTTTCAGCTTTAGCATCAGTCCTTCCAATGAACACCCAGGATTGATCTCCTTTAGAATGGACTGATTGGATCTCCTTGCAGTCCAAAGGACTCTCAAGAGTCTTCTCCAGCACCACAGTTCAAAAGCATCAATTCTTCGGCGATCAGCTTTCTTCACAGTCCAACTCTCACATCCATACATGACCACGGGAAAAACCACAGCCTTGACTAGACGGACCTTGGTTGGCAAAGTAATGTCTCTGCTTTTTAATATGCTATCTAGGTTGGTCATAACTTTCCTTCCAAGGAGTAAGCGTCTTTTAATTTCATGGCTGCAATCACCATCTGCAGTGATTTTGGAGCCCAAAAAAATAAAGTTTGACACCGATTCCACTGTTTCCACATCTATTTCCCATGAAGTGATGGGACCAGATGCCATGGTCTTTGTTTTCTGAATGTTGAGCTTCAAGTCAACCTTTTCACTCTTCTCTTTCACTTTCATCAAGAGGCTTTTGAGTTCCTCTTCACTTTCTGCCATAAGGGTGGTGTCATCTGCATATCTGAGGTTATTGATATTTACCCCAGCAATCTTGATTCCAGCTTGTACTTCTTCCATCCCAGTGTTCCTCATGATGTACTCTGCATATAAGTTAAATAAGCAGGGTGACAATATACAACCTTAACGTATTCCTTTTCCTATTTTGGAACCAGTATGTTGTTCCATGTCCAGTTCTAACTGTTGCTTCCTGACCTGCATACAGGTTTCTCAAGAAGCAGGTCAGGTGGTCTGGGATTCCCATCTCTTTCAGAATTTTCCACAGTTTATTGTGATCCACACAGTCTAAGGCTTTGGCATAGTCAATGAAGCAGAAATAGATGTTTTTCTGGAACTCTTGCTTTCTCCATGATCCAGTGGATGTTGGCAATTTGGTATCTGGTGCCTCTGTCTTTTCTAAAACCTGCTTGAACATCTGGAAGTTCATGGTTCACATATTGCTGAAGCCTGGCTTGGAAAATTTTGAGCATGACTTTACTAGCGAGTGAGATGAGTGCAATTGTGTGGTAGAGTTTGAGCATTCTTTGGCATTGCCTTTCTTTGGGATTGGAATGAAGACTGACCTTTTCCTGTCCTGTGGCCACTGCTGAGTTTTCCAAATTTGCTGGCATATTGAGTGCAGCACTTTCACAGCATCATCTTTCAGGATTTGAAATAGCTCAACTGGAATTCCATCACCTCCACTAGCTTTGTTCGTAGTGATGCTCTCTAAGGCCCACTTGACTTCACATTCTAAGATGTCTGGCTCCAGGTGAGTGATCTCGCCATCGTGATTATCTTGGTCGTGAAGATCTTTTTTGTACAGTTCTTCTGTGTATTCTTGCCACCTCTTCTTAATATCTTCTGCTTCTGTTAGGTCCATACCATTTCTGCCCTTTATCAAGCCCATCTTTGCATGAAATGTTCCCTTGATATCTCTAATTTTCTCGAAGAGATCTCGTTTTTCCTATTCTGTTGTTTCCTCTATTTCTTTGCATTGATCGCTGAGGAAGGCTTTCTTATCTCTCCTTGCTATTCTTTGGAACTCTGCATTCAGATGCTTATATCTTTCCTTTTCTCCTTTGCTTTTCGCTTCTCTTCTTTTCACAGCTATTTGTAAGGCCTCCTCAGACAGCCATTTTGCTTTTTTGCATTTCTTTTCCATGGGGATGGTCTTGGTCCCTGTCTCCTGTACAATGTCATGAACCTCCGTCCAGAGTTCATCAGGCACTCTATCTATCAGATCTAGTCCCTTAAATCTATTTCTCACTTCCACTGCATAATCATAAGGGATTTGATTTAGGTCATATCTGAATGGTCTAGTGGTTTTCCCTACTTTCTTCAATTTAAGTCTGAATTTGGCAATAAGGAGTTCATGATCTGACCCACAGTCCGCTCCTGGTCTTGTTTTTGCTAACTGTATAGAGCTTCTCCATCTTTGGCTGCAAAGAATATAATCAATCTGATTTCGGTTTTGACCATCTGGTGATGTCCATGTGTAGAGTCTTCTCTGTGTTGTTGGAAGAGGGTGTTTGCTATGACCAGTGCGTTCTCTTGGCAAAACTCTATTAGCCTTTGCCCTGCTTCATTCTGTGCTCCAAGGCCAAATTTGCCTGTTACTCCAGGTGTTTCTTGACTTCCTACTTTTGCATTCCAGTCCCCTATAATGAAAAGGACATCTTTTTTGGGTGTTAGTTTTAAAAGGTCTTGTAGGTCTTCATAGAACCGTTCAACTTCGGCTTCTTTAGCATTACTTGTTGGGGCATAGGCTTGGATTACTGTAATATTGAATAGTTTGCCTTGGAAACGAACAGAAATCATTCTCTTGTTTTAAAGACTGCATCCAAGTACTGCATTTCGGACTCTTTTGTTGACCATGATGGCTACTCCATTTCTTCTAAGGGATTCCTGCCCACAGTAGTAGATATAATGGTCATCTGAGTTAAATTCACCCATTCCAGTCCATTTTAGTTCACTGATTCCTAGAATGTCTACGTTCACTCTTGTCATGTCCTGTTTGACCCCTTCCAATTTGCCTTGATTCGGGAAGCCCATACCTTGCATTTTATTGAGTCTTTTTAATTTCCACTAATCTGTGACAGTTTATCAGTTTTCGCTTGTTTCTCATGACCAAGACTGGCACTGTGCTGTATGAATATCCCACACTGGGGGTGAGTCTGACATTTTCCCATGAATTTACTGATATTACGGACTTGAGGGAAGAATACCACAGAGAAGAAGTGCCCTTCTCAACCCATCACCTTATGGGAAGCATGATATAGACATGACTAGTGTTAGTAACCTTGATCACTTGGTTAAGGGTAGGGTTTGCCAGGTGTCTCCATTGTAATGTTACTGTTCCCCTCTCTATACTCTGTTTATTAAAAGCAAGTTACTAAATTCAGCCCAAGCTGAAGAGGAGGGGAATTAAGCTCCACTTCCTAGAGTGGGGAGTATTAAAGAATTTGAATCAATAATACAGTAAAATCTCCACAGCAATTAATAAATATTTTGGATGATATATTTTAAGAGCATGCAAATATCCTGTATCTTCCACTGGTTTTTTTTAACACTCTCCACTGGATCTTGCCTGCAGCAATTATTGTGGTGTTTTAATGGTGACTATTTTCCTACTTACTTTACCTTTATTATTTTGAATTCTTCTGTATGTAAACTTTATTCCTTCTCTCCATTTATTTAATCATTTATTTACATCAGTATGGTCTCACAGACATTATATTACTTGGGTACTGGACTTGTAGTATCTTTATTTTGTTGCTAAAATTATTCCATTTTGACATCTCTCAGTTTCTGTGTCCTTTTACCATGGTCCATTCCTTATTCTTCTTAGCATGTCTTTAACTTCTGGCACTTCTTTCAAATTTACCTTTTCCTATCCCTGCACAAGTCCTAAAATCAGTCATTCTTCAAGGAACCCTGATTCCTCTTTTTGAGATCTGAGTGCCAGGTATGCTTGAGGTGTCACTGCTTCTTGGTTTTTTGACTAGACAAGGCTAGGTAATTTATGTATGTACATTAGTCTTTTGTGTACAAAGAAACCTGTATTTCTGTATCATTAAGTTCACACTAACATCTTGAACACTAAACATGTGCCACAGGGTTATGGTTGGTAAAAACAAATTTATCAACTACAACATGTTTATTTACAGTTTGTCATTTCCCGAACAGTATCCATTCAAAATACTCCTTTTCAAAGTTAGGTTAAATCTTTTCCCTTCACTCCTTCAGTGAGGTCATTGCGGGGTGGTGGGAAGCAGGCGATGCATAGCATGTGGAATCTCAGTACTTCGAACTCAGCGTCCCCTGCATTGGAAGCTTGAAGTCTTAACCACTAGACATACATTTGTACTAGTTAGATTCATTTTGTTTAGTTCTGCATTCCACTTCCAGGCATGTCAGTTGACGTTTCTTTTCATTCGCCTAGGGTCAAGATCATTCTTTTTGGTGTACAGTGCTGATTGTGACAAACCCACAGTCATGTATCCTCCACCACAGCACCTTACAGAACTGTCCCATCCTAGAGGTTCTCTGTGGAGTCCCTTTGCAATCGTCCTCTTCTGGCTCTCTTGGCAATACCTGATCTTTCTTTCTACCCTCTAGCTTTGTGAGTTTTCAAAAATGTCATATAAATAAATGTAATCAGACAGCATACAGCCTTTGGGGTCTTGCTTCTTTCATTTAACAAAATGCATTTGCTTGTAGACCCAGTACCATAACATACAACCATCACATTCCAGTGTCTTGGAATCATCTCCTCTTTTTCCCTTTCATTACTCTATTCAGACACTTTATCTCTTGTTCAGATTGTTTTCTGCCGTTAGAGTCAATTTGCTATGATTCCACTCCCTGCTGCCTGATTAATCTTCCATTATTACATCTATTCCATGTTATTTACCTGCTCCAACACCTTCAAAAGTTCCCCACTGTTTACAGGAAAAATTTCAAACTCAGTCTGTGTGCTGTGCTTAGTTGCTCAGTTGTGTCCATCTCTTTGGGACCTGACAGACTGTAGCCCGCCAGGCTCCTCTGTCCATTGGGATTCTCCAGCCAGGAATACTGGAGTGTGTTGCCATGCCCTCCTCCAGGGTATCTTTCCAACCCAGGGATTGAACCCAGGTCTCCCACATTGCAGGAGGATTCTTTACCAGCTGAGCCACCACGGATGCCCTGGTAAAACTTGGTCCTAACTCACCCACATCACAACACCACACTGAAGAAAACTTTATTCCCTCTGTATTCTTTCTCAGAAGCCAAAATTTAAAGCCATTCTTTATTAGTACCTATCCTTCAAATCCAGCCTAAATGACAATTTCTCATCATTTTTCCTCCACATGCCTTCCTTCTTTCTCAAATGATTCTCCTTATTCCTATGGCACATTCACATTCTGATGAGTTCATAACTTAACATTTTGAACTTGAAATGCACTGAATACCTACACATTATTTGCTGGAAAGGTAATGGGTTTCTAAATATACATATACCAAAAAAAAAAAAAATCAGTGGGCTGTAATAGAGACAGACAAGGAGAAAATCAAAACATGGCATACTTAAGCATTATAACCAAAATACACATAAAGTGTTCAGAGAGTCACAGAGTTGACAGAACCCTGAAAGAAAACAGTAAAGATTTCCCAGACACAGAAGGACACATGACTGACCTTGAGTGATCTTTACTCCTCTCAGTAGGCTCTCAGCACTGCACTCTGAATGTACTGACCTTTCAATATCCAACTTCTAGCATCCCTTTCTCTCCACACTTCTCTCTGGTGATCTCATGCAATCCTATGACTTTCTATGCTGGAATCCCATGTATTTCTGCATCAGGAACATTTCCTTGAGCTACAGACTTGTGTATCTAACTGCTCGCCTGAAACTTTTAAGTGTCTAACAGGCACTTTCCACTTAATAGAACCGAAATACTGAATTATTTAAGTATATAATCACTGCAAACAACCCCCAAACAATAACATCCTCACCTATTTTTGCCCATTTCATCAGTAGCCCACCATCCATTCCACTGCTCAAGGAAAAAACCCAAGATTTACCTGTGATACTTTGCTCTTCCTCCTCGGCTACATTCAACCCTTCAGTAAGTCTCCAATCTTTTAAAAACACCTCTAACCCTTCAACTTTGATCGCCACGACCACGGCCCTAATGCAAATCATCAATAATCCAACAATATGATCAATAATACTCCAAATTACTATACATTTTCCAAAAAGAACCCGGGCCTGTTGTGTTTCTCCCTTGCTCATAAGCCTTTCCTGTGTTCTACAAACAGGAATATTCTTCCGTTGTAGAGAAAATGGAACTCCCACCACGGCTTTCAAAGTTCGAGAGAACCTCGACTCACTCATTATCTTATATGCCTGAACTTCTAGCTCACTACCTTGGTCCCCTTTCTACACCTCCCAACTCAGGGACTCAGCTCAAGTCACTGCCTCCGGCTGAACGGAGTTTTCCCTGGGCCTCCAGATTTCAGGGATGCCTCTAGCCACGCTCTGCGTCTCGGCTTAAGGATCACTTCTTTAGACTCCCCTATCCTCTATCTCAGCACCTCGTTCGTTTCTTCCTAGCGCCAACAACTTTCAACTGTACATTCAGATTGCAAACTGGGCACCTGGCCCTGACCGGGCGCAAAGTGAGTGAGTGTCAAACATACAACGGAAAGGCTGAAAGCGAACCAGCCCGGACCCGGACTTTAGAGGCTGAAGGTATAAAAGCTAACCAGACTTCACTTTCACTTTCACACATTGGAGAAGGAAATGGCAACCCACTCCAGTGTTCTTCCATGGAGAATCCCAGGGACGGGGGAGCCTGGTGGGCTTCCGTCTATGGGGTCACACAGAGTCGGACACGACTGAAGTGACTTAGCAGCAGCAGTAGCAGCCCTCTCTAGGCAGCGTGGTAGGGAGAGGAGCTGTACATCCGCCCTCGTCCCCAGGCTCCCGTCAACCCCCAAACTCCCACAACAGAGACGGCGACAGCAAGCCGCCCGGCGGGTGACAGGGGTGAAACTACCTCAGAAACCCTCCGACTCCAGCACCGGGCAGGGAGCAAGGCCCTCCAGAAGCAGCCGCGGAGCCCCGCTCACTCACCGCACACGTGTGGCTGGGCAGGCGCGGGTCCCGGCTCCGCCGCGGCGGCTTCCGCTACCCCGCCTTGCTCCGCCCCCTAGCCTTTTCCCTTCTTCCTCAGCCGAGCTAGCGAAAAGGGGCCGGCAGTAGCCGGAAAAGCGGAAATTCGGCGTTTCTACTGGTCCGTGTCTAGTCATACGTCATCTAGAGGCGCGCGAGCGGCGCCACGGGAGTTTTGGCCCTAGAAAGTATCCGTGGGTCAATGACGTGACGGTGGCTACGCAAAGTGACGTCATTAACCCGTTCCTTCCCGGCCGCAGCGCTGGCGGCTTCCAGTGGAGGCTGACCGATCGTGGAAGTGGAAGTTTGGTTGGCCGGTCTTCTCCTTGTTCTTCAGTCGCTAAGTCGTGTCTGACTCTTTGTGATACCATGAACTGCAGCACGCCAGGCTCCTCTGTCCGCGATCTCCTGGAGTTTGTTCAGTCGAGTCGGTGATCCTATCTAAGCATCTCATCCTCTGTTGTCCCCTTCTCCTTTTGCCTTCACTCTTTCCCACCATCAGGGTAGCAGGGAGCATTAAAGCGACATCTCGGTAGTTAGCTAGGATTGCGATCTCGTTTCTCTCCGTTTTTTAGCTGGATGGTTTTGGGCAAATCACTCAATTTCTCTGAGCCTTGGTTACCTGATCAATGAATTATAGATGGCTAAGTCACAACCAGTCCATTCTAAAGGAGATCAATCCTGGGTGTTCATTGGAAGGACTGATGCTAAAGCTGAAACTGCAATACTTTGGCCACCTCATGCGACGAGTTGACTTACTGGAAAAGACTCTGATGCTGGGAAAGGTTGGGGGCGGGAGAAGAAGGGGACGACAGAGAATGAGGTGGCTGGATGGCATCACCGACTCTGTGGACATGAGTTTGAGTGTACTCCGGGAGTTGGTGATGAACAGGGAGGCCTGGCGTGCTGTGATTCATGGGGTCGCGGAGAGTCGGACACGACTGAGCGACTGAACTGAACAGAACTGAACTGAAGTCATACATGGAAAGCGCCTAACACAATAAATGATTTGAACAAGCGCTCAAGAAATGCTTGCCATTTTAAACCTCTACGAGTTCCTCCAGACGGTAGTTACCCGACTTAAGGCTTTAGGAAATCAGACTAGTTAGGATGTTATCCCCATCTTACAGATGAAGAAACACACCACAAACTTGCTCTGGTCAAACAAAAGAATTTATTCTTTAACAGTTTTGGAAATCACGCTAGTAGCGAGGTTGTGCACCCTCTGAAGGTTCTAGGGTAGCATTCTCTGCTCCTTCCAGCTTCTAGCGGTTCCAGGCATTCCTTGGCTTGGACTGCATGACTGCAGTCTCTGCCTCTGTCTTCACATGTCTTTCTCTTCAATGTCTTCCTGTCTTCCATATATTATAAAGACACGTGGCTTTGGATTTAGGGCCCATCAGGATAATCAAGGATGCTCTCATTCGGAGGTCCTTACTTAATTATATATGCAAAGATCCTTTTCCCAAAAGCAGTCTCTTTCATAGGTTCTGCGGGATGGTATACTGATATATCGTTTGGAGGGCCACTAGGAAAGTTGAGGAATAGGACTTGATCCCGGGGTGTCAAGCATCAGATTTTACTGTCTTCCAAATCACACGTTTCCCACCTCAAGGCATCAGGCTTGAGACTGGTATTTCACTAGACTTTGCTTCTTGAGGACAGGGACCATCATTACTTCCCAAACACCTATAGCACTATTCAGCACATAGACAGTTGCTAAATATGTTCTGTGTGTCTTAAGTATTATGTCTGGATAAGCTCTTTTAAATCTCATAAGAAGAGTTAAGTAGGTTTTCCCCTCAAGTTATGTAGAAAGAGGAAACATTCAGTAGTTTTGATCCAGTCAGTCTAACTCCAAACTCAACATGACTGACTATGGACTACTATCTCTAATTCACAGATCCTCCAGTGAAAGCTCAGAAGGTCCACTGCAGCACCTATTAGGCAAATAGAATGGTATGTACTAGCCAATGAGGATGATAACATCTTCATGTATCCACCCTACCTGAAAGAGATATATTTTCAGCACCACAGTCTGCATCACCCCACATCCTCTCAGACACATCCATGTAGCTGTCAAATGTACTGGGTTGGCCAAAAAGTTCGTTCGAGGTTTTCTATCTGATCTTATTGAAAAACCCCAAACAAACTTTCTGGCTAACCCAATACATCAAACTCTGTTCATCTTCCTTCTCACCAAGAAGAAAAAAATAGTCACATACCTAAGTCCTAGATTATCAGTAATGATGTTATTTATCCAATCTGTGTGCTGTCAAAAATTTCACAGTAAGATTGACTTGAGGGTTTGATTTGTTTGGAGTCAGTTGGAAGTATCTTGTGGTTTCACAGGACAACAACAACAAAAGTTTTCTATAATTTTACAGTTCACCAAGTTAATTCTTCAAATATCTAATACCTGTCCATTTCCCCTGTGCTCCATGCCCACCTCTTCCCTCCCAGCCTCTGACAACCATCAATCTATTCTGTTTTTATGAGTTCAGGTTTTTGAGATTCCACATGTGAGTGAGATCACACTGTATTTGTCTTTTTCTGTCTGACTTGTTTCTCTATCGTTTCCTGACTGCAACACATACCTCTCAGTTTCCAGATTTATATCAGAGTTCAGGGCTAGGAGAATGGAGAAAAGATGAAATCCACTTTTTTCCTCCCAATAGGGCTCTATCCTTTCATCCCAGAAGGAGAAGACCTGGCAGTGTTTCCCGTCTATGTAACGCCTAGAACTCAAGTTACACGGCTGCCCCCAGGACTGGAAGACCATCGGACACGCTGTTAACAAAGCATTTGGATTCCATTCTTTTCCCAGTACTGTAGTAAAATGACAGGTAATTTGGCAAATATGCTTTCATCCAGCAGCAGAAATTTGTTATTTAATCTGGTTTAAAACTTAAAATAACTCTAACTAGTAAGCTAAAACTTAAAATTACTCTGGTATCCAAGGCAGTGGATCTCAATCTTGGTCACACATCAGAATCACCTGTGGATTAAAAAAAAACAAAACCCAACAACAGTAATTCTGATTTAATTAGTCTGAAGTGGGACTTGGCCACTGAGAATTTGTAAAGTTCCCCCAGATCACACTAAGGTGTGGCTAAAATTGAGTTGCTTATTTAGGGAATGGAGTTCAAGTTGGTGATTTGATTTGATTTTCCAGTTAAATTTGGATTAAACCCTGTAACCTTCTGGTTCCTCTTTTTGTGGTCACCAGAATTAGAGAATTAAATGTAAAGTGCACTTGTTTCTCTAAGTAGAATGTCTTAGATATAACTATATCTCTCTTATTGCTTGAGGTCTCCTGCAGTCAGTTAACATCATTACATACTGGAAATGGTTTAAATTTGAACTATATGCTTTCAAATGTATTCTGGGAAAAGTTCGCTTTTTTTTTTTTTTCAGTTTGTCACTATTTTGTGCAATTTCCTCTTTTTCATAAAAATAAAGTGTTAGGTGTCAGCTCCCACACATCTCCCCTCCCTCCAAATCAGTTCTTTTAAGTTTTAACTAATGGATTTTTAACTAACGATGTTCTTTTAGTGTTTCCCAAAGCATAAGCAGGGATAAAGGGCATATTATTGATGTAAAACGTAAGTGGGACTTTGGCAAAGATTGGGTTTTATTTTCAGGACCTATTAGAATCATAAATCCGTGGAAACGGAGCAGTTGCCAACACATTTTCCTTTAGTAAAAAAGAACTGCTTCTGAGTAGAGTGGATTATGTCTTTCAATACCACACATTTGCTAAAAAGTGCATAAATATAAACATAATTGTGCATTCCAAATTTCCAGTTACTGTGTAGTAGACAAAAAATTGACATTGTCCTAGTTTTACATTCTTTGATGACATAATCTTAAGAGCCACAGAAAAATCAGATCAATAAGATGGTGGCTCAGATGGTAAAGAATCAGCCTGCAATGCAGGAGACCACCTGCAATTCAGGAGACCCGATTCAACCCCTGGGTCGGGAATATCCCCTGAAGAAGGGAATGGCAATTCACTCCAGTATTCTTGCCTGAGAAATCTCATAGAGAGAAGAGCCTGGCAGGCTACACTCCATGGGGTCGCAAGAGTTGGACATGACTTAGTGACCAAACCACCAGCACCACCAAACATAAAATTGACCTTGTCCTAATTATGCTTTGTTTGGTGACACTCCTAAGAGCCACAGAAAAATCAGATCAATAAGATGAAAGTGTATCTGACTGTAGTATAAAATTCCACTTTTAATGAAAGATCATATCAAAGATTAGTTAATATCACTTACAGCCCATGAGTCATACTTAACACTGCACTATCATAGAACAAAACTCCCCAAGCAACAGGTAGCAGCCCCAGGTTTTAGCAAGGATGGGAACAATGAACATGTTTTTGGTTTAACTTTTTGCTGAACTTTTGTTTTCAGGCTTTATGAAAGGTATTTCCTTTGCAAACTAGTGACTGGTTTCAACTTGTGATTTCCTTGATTTCTGAGCAAGCTCATTAATAAGTGAATCATTTTCTAACTATTTCTTCCATTTTACTTTTAAAAACTATAGAAATATTAAGTCAGGAGTTAACAATGATATCTAGCTCTATATACCTACTCAGTTTTCCTCCTCATTTTAAGATGGAGAAAAGATTAACCAATAACCTAAACCCGTTATGTCACTTTAACTTTTCCAGCAGGTGCTGAGATAGAAATAAAAGGCCAAGACATGTATTGGGGGTGGGAAGCCTGTGAAAGACAAGGAGAGAGAGAACAGGATTAACTCAGAAGCCTCAGGCCTGATCTGAAGGGACTGATGGACAGGAGAAAGGTGTGGTAAAAAGATCTTTTGACTGAAGGTTCTTAGGGACTGTGGTAAGCATACCCTTGTAAGGTGAAGAATACTACAGAGATCCTTTTGCAGTGACCATCGGGGCTAAGAAGTACTGAGAGGCGCCTGAGTGGATCACCTGGGCTCTACAGTGATCCCACACATCCCCGGTGTAGAAAAGCAGCCTTACCTCTTCCTGCTGATGTGAGTTCATCACTCCTGCCAACATGGTTGAGAAGGAGTTACTCTTCTCACTGTTGGTCCTGGACACAGTGAGTCCAAAACATCCAGGAAACATCCATAGCTCAGTGGAACTCTTGCTCTATCCTCTGCTAAGAATGTGTCTCCTTTGCAGAGCCCAGAGCTGTAGGAACAGGAAGCACAAATTGCCCCAGAGGACCATTTAGAATGACGGCAAGTGGGGCCATTCCTGCTTCTGCTCCTTAGTTCCCAGGCCTATGTAGTCATTGTCTCATAGTACCATAGAGAGATCTCTCACTTGGATTTATTCTGCGTTCTGGAGGACAGCATCCCATTTTTGTAGATTACAGCCTCTGAGCTGATGCTTCAGCTGCACCTTTAAAAAGCCAACGCGCTGCTGTGTCACACGGCTGGCTCTGGGGGAGCAGTGTGTAATGTGTCTTGTGGATCATATGACCGCCTTTGCTGTGAAGTGTGTTCCCTATTCAGATGCTATGTTGTGTAGTTTTCCATGACGATAGATCAGGTGCTTCTTAGCTTCTGGACAGTGGTCCTGGCTGAGGCTCTTGGGCAGGAAAAGCAAGTCCATACTTGGAATAGGCCTCTGTATATCTATGAGGAGAAACAGCTGGCCCTTCCAGAGTAATAGGAGCCCAATGTCATCAACTCATCAGTAGGTGACCTGCTGGTCGCTGGGAAACAGTGCCAATTCAAGGGCTCAGCACTGGTTTCTGTTGTTGGCAGGTCTACATTCAGAGGAATCAGTAGTTAAACGGGCTTTGGTGAGTGGAAGTTCACGCTGCTTGGCCCACATGTAGCCTCTTTACTGTCACCGTGGCCACTGCATTCATGTACCCAGCAGTCCAGCTCTAGAGTGTCTAGTGTTGCAAGCTAACTGATGTCAACCGGCTGAATCAGCTTGTCTTGTTGGTTGTTCAGTGGTTACTGTGGATGCCTTTTGATTGGGCTTCCTTTGTGGCTCAGATGGGAAAGAATCTGCCTGCCCTGCAATGCAGGAGATTTGGGTTCGATCTCTGGGTTGGGACCCCCTGGAGAAGGGAATGGTTACCCACTTCAGTATTCTTGCCTGGAGAATGCCATGGACAGAGGAGCCTGGTGGGCTACAGTCCATGGGGTTGCAAAGAGCTGGACACGACTAAGCGACGTAACACTTTGTTGGGTAGTATCATGTGAAAATGGTCACCTGCTGTGTCCATTCCCATCTGCCTTTACCATGGACCTTGTTTCCCACTGTCCTTTTCTTTCCAGGTGCTTGACTGGTTGGGGCACTGGTCAATGATAGCAATTTCTATATGCTGTCACCTTGGGCCATTTCTCCTTCCGCATAGCCTGGATGACTAGGTATACGCTTGCCCATTAAGGGGATTCCCCCCTCTACTGTCTCTCACCTGAATGAGGCTGTAATGCTACCATTTACTTTCAGTTTGTACCCCCAAACCTCACCAATTCACCTGTACAATGTGATGGGGCTTTTTCCTCCTCCATCAGCTATTTGTAAGGTACCCTGCTCCATGGTCACAGAAGAGAGCTGGGGCAGGAGGGCTGATGCAGCCACGTGGGTGATGCAGAGATCGAGGCTTCCTATTTGTGCAGCCGACTCACGCCCTCTGGTCTTACTTGGGCTCAAGCCAGGACATACCATTTCCATGTTCTAATGGATTGTTGCTGGGCCCTTTTCACTTTACGGAATGACAGGTGAGACAGAACCCACCTCCCAGTGGACAGCTGTGGGAGGATGGTTATTGGACACTATAGTCAAGCACTGCCTCTCTCAGGTCTCAGTAACATGCTAGGAGATGCATATAATTCCCCATGATAGATGATCTGGCCTTGCTCTAGAACCCCAAGGCTCTAAGCTGTGATCCTCCTTGGGCTTACCATGAACTCTGTGCTGCATCTTTTCTCACCACTGACACATCCCACACCACAGGGTCTGCCAGATGTTCTGCTCTAAGTGGGGAGGCTGCTTTTGCTACATCTTGGCCCTGCTGTACAGTCCTTCCTGCCCCATGCTCCACTCAAAGCGGGCAGTCTGCCACGCCCTCCAGTGCAGGGACCAGACAGAGCAGGATTCCGAGCTGTGAAGGACTTGGCCGCCAGACGTGAAAAGGCTCCCTGGGCATTGTACTTCCTTCTTTGTAATAGGGAATCCGAGATGCAACCACGTGTCTTCACTTTGGAGGGACACCCTGACATGTCCCTGACCTTAAAAACGTGCACCTCCTTTTTTTCAGTCCTAGTCTTAGGATTCCTGTAAGCTTTACTGAAGTGGCCTGTCCTTGAAACTCTTCAGCATTTATTTCCCATCTTTTTGAATATACATTTCTTACCAAGGTCTCGAGTGTACTAGTCGTGTCTTTATTTCACAAATGTAATGAATTGGTGTGCTGTTCTGCGGGATGTCCAGATGGCCTAGATCTCTTTGGACTATATTAAGACAGAAGGTGGGCGAGCTAACACAGCCCTGGTGCAAAACTGTAAATGAATACTGTTGTTCATTCCAAGGAGTGTGAACTGTTTCTGATCCTATTTTCCATCTACTTTTTCTATCCTATTTTACCATCTGCTGCGGTAACTCAGACATTTCACCTCTGCTCTGCGATTGGAGTAAAAACTTAGTGTTTGCCTCCTTCTTCTGGGGTCCACACTGGAGTGTTAAATCCCATGTTCCTAGAAAGTGAGTCCAAGTCAAAGTTTTCCTGCTTGTTCTCTTTGGCCTTCCAGCCCCCTCACACCCAAGTCCCTCGGTGGGCCTCTCCCCTGACAGTGTATGCTGGCCAATTCCTGCTGGTCCTCTGGGGGGTAATCTCTCTCCTCCCTCAACAAGCTCAGCATGTCCTCTGTTGGGTTTAACTCAAGTGACTGGCCAGGCAGCCAGGAGAGGCAGTGGGGGTTCTCTTGAGGGCAGGTGGTCAGGGAGCAGATATTGTCTTATAGGGAGAGGCCTCTATGGTGTTTTCCTGCTCAAGCAGAGTCTGGATCTCAACAAGGCAGTGTGGGCTACCTCTGCAAGTTCGCGTGTTCAGGGCCGTCAGCAGAGCCAAACTGGGGGCACCCATTCATGCACCCATTCCACAGCTCATGGTCTCAGGTTGTCCCAGTCAGGTCTTTGGCTCCTGTGTAACGGGATGCCCTGGCTAAGCACTTGAAACATTCTGGAGATGCACACTCCCTAAAATCTTGGGCTTGCTTTTCATGTCATCCTCTTCCCCTGCCAGAGACAGCAGCCTCTTTGCAAGTGACCAGAGATGGCTTTGCCTCCCCCATGAGCCTTTAACCATCTGATTCCAATTCTCATCGTCACTCTGTAGGGAATCCTCCACATTCATTCTCCTTGTAGACACCGAACCCCCCATAATTTTGAAATCCCTGAACCACTGCACTGGCAAAGGCATTCCTCTCCACCAGATGACCCCATGCTCATCAGTAGTGACTGTTTTTTAGCAGATGAACAACCATCTGTGCCAAGGACTAGCTGTGCCCCACATACCACTTGGACTGGGACCCTCCTTGCCAGCCTGGGATGAGTGATCTGGTCTCAAACCCCATCTTTTCATCAACTTTCTGGAACCACTCCTGGTACCAGTGGCATTGTTTCAAGTTCTCTGGGAAACAAGAGCAGAGTTAGAAATGTAAGATTTATGCAACAAATATTCCATAAAGCTAAAGGGAAAAGGCAGTGGGGTAAGAGGGAGAGCCTCAGACAGGGATGTGGGAAGGATCGTACAGGAGGAGCCCCCAAGAACAGCTTTGAGGATTCTTTGGCCTGGCTGGTGTGAA
This sequence comes from Moschus berezovskii, assembly GCF_049115385.1. NCBI lineage: Eukaryota > Metazoa > Chordata > Mammalia > Artiodactyla > Moschidae > Moschus > Moschus berezovskii. Next base: position 48,634,647 of record NC_142466.1, on the reverse strand, counting down.
GACTCAGAGCCACGACTGGCCATTAGAGAGGTGGACAGGAATGTCCTGTTGTTGGTCTGGACACTGTGGATGCCATTAGAGAGGTGGACAGGAATGTCCTGTTGGTCTTGGTCTGGACACTGTGGATGCTGAAGATTCGAGAGCTTGGAGGCCTTCAGCTAACCCACCTCTCACCTCCTGCAGCAGGTGTCCTCTTGAAGCAAGACCTGAGCTGTATACTCTCTGCCTGTCACTGTTATATGACTGGTTTAGTGGCAAGGCCAGGACAAGAACCAGAATGGTCACCAGGGTTTTAGAAGCCTAATCTTATGTCGTTTCTATATTTGGAGGGAGGGGACAAGATTAATTTCTGCCATTTAATCTTCAGTGTATTATCTAGTATTTAGCAACTCAAAGCAATAATAGGTTTTCAAAAAATAGCTCCTTGGACAGTAAATTATACTATACAGTTAAAATATGACTTCACACTGAGTGTAGAAGTCAGGTTTTGGGAGATACACAATCCAGTGTTTGTTTTAAGACACCTTATTGCTGAGATTGACTATGTGCAAGACAGGGAGGTGAAAACAACAATTGATAATTTTAAATTTGGTGGCCGAGTATCTCAAATACATTAACACCTGAATTTTTATAACATCAAGATAGCATTTCACAAAGGTTAGCTATCTTAGAGCAAGGAAACTGTCCTTCGCTTGCTGTAGTATCTCTAGTGAAAGTCGCTCAGTCATGTCTGACTCTTTGTGACCCCATGGACTGTAGCCCACCAGGCTCCTCTGTCCATGGAATTCTCCAGGCAAGAATATTGGAGAATGTTGCTATTCCCTTCTCCAGGGGATCATCCTCACCCAGGGATTGAACCTGGGTCTCCTGCATTACTGACAGATTCTTTACCATTTGAGCTACCAAGGAAGCCCACTGAATCTCTAGGCCCTTATACATTGCCTGGCACATAATTATTTGTTGATAAGATTAGTTATATGGGTATCACTGTTAAACTATAACTGCACAAGTATAAGGATCACAGCTATTTTATTTGCGAGCACACAGTAAGAACTTAAGTCAACAAATTCGGCAGCTATATTCATTCAGTGGCTATTCTGTCCCAGGCACTGTCCTGGGCACTCAGGATATCTATTAGTCAACAAATCTAAGCCTTCCTGATAATAAACACCAAACAACCACAAGCAAAAACAAGGGCATGATAAGATATGTTAGAAGTTCAGTTCAGTTCAGTCGCTCAGTGTGTCCGACTCTTTGTGACCCCATGAATCACAGCACGCCAGGCCTCCCTGTCCATCACCAACTCCCGAAGTTCACTCAAACTCATGTCCATCGAGTCGGTGATGCCATCCAGCCATCTCATTCTCTGTCGTCCCCGTCTCCTCCCGCCCGCAATCCCTCCCAGCATCAGAGTCTTTTCCAGTGAGTCAACTTGTCGCATGAGGTGGCCAAAGTATTGGAGTATGTTAGAAGTACTACAGTGAAAAGAATGGAGTAAAGAGAGAACCAGACCAGGAGAACAGGTTATAATATCAAATAGGGTGGTCAGTGTCCATCTCACTAAGGAGAGATCCAGAGAGTTTAGGAGTTTGCCAAGCATACATCTGGAAGAAGAGCGTTCCAGGCAGAGGAGAGAGCTGAAACAAAGGACCAGAGCAGGAGTCATCACCCCTCATGACTGTGTCTTTGAGGAACATGGGGAGGGGTGGGTGGCTGGAGTCAGCCAGGAAGAAGAGTAACAGGAAAAAGTTCAGGAGGAGGGTGGGAGTGGTTTGTAGATGGTGAAAGGATTTTTTTAGGCCATTTTAAGGACTCTGGGTTTTACTCTTGAGTGAAAAAGAAGCGCTTTCTCAGGGTTCTGAGCAAGGGAGAAAAATGATCTGACATCCAAACAATAAACTTTTGCAGGATTAATGAATATGTGAAGTAGATAGAATCAAGCTATTTTATTGCCCATGAACTGGTTCTATAAAACTCATCATAATGATATATTATTTTTTTGCTGGTTTTTCCTGACACTCATTCTTTATCTCTAGGGAGCTGCTTGTCTTACGTAACTTGATCATTCCCACTTCCAGCAGCAGCAGGAGGAACTATCTGCCAACCACTTAATCATGACTAACTAGATACCATTTGATAGTTCTGAGAGCATTTTTCACATGTATTGTGTCACTCAAATCATCCAAACTGTATGTAGTATTACATTACAGATCTATCACAAAACAGAAACAAGCTCCAAGAGATGATGTATACATACTGCCCACAGTCACACATTTAATAAATGGCAGAGTATGAATTTTGTCTCCTCATCTAGTATTTGTAGAGCTACATTCCAGGCCCTAAAGACAGAAAGTGGCTACATTACTCTAAGATGGGTTTAGAGTTCAGGTGGGAGGCCAGGATGGGAATAAACAAAAATATGGTAAATATCAGAAGAAAGAAGTAGAGGCAAAGTACCAAAGTTTTGTAGTGTGTTCAGCAAAAAGGCCCATAAAGAGGATGATGGTCACAATGGTTGGTGGCCTAGGATACACTGAAATGGGGTGGGGCGGGGAGGTGGGTGGCGGTGTGGTGTGCTTTGGTAGTGGAAATAGTGCTGGCAGATGCTTCGGGGTCCAGACGAGCACTGTGTCCCCTGGGAATGGTTGGAAGCTCCATTCTGAGTGGAAGGAAGTTGTAGGAAACAGGATTATAGCGAGTAGAAAAAAGTCACATGATATAGATTCTCAAGCCACAGACTAAGACCATCTGTACTTTATCTACTGAAAGTTGCCAATGATTTATGAGCGGAGATGATGTTAACAAAGGTTTTGTTTTATAACCCCCCTGAACTTTTTTAAAGTTCAGTATAACACGACTGTTTAGTGGGAGCTGACATGAGAGGCAGCACTTTCACAGCATCATCTTTCAAGATTTGAAATAGCTCAATTGGAATTCCATCACCTCCACTAGCTTTGTTCGTAGTGATGCTTTCTAAGGCCCACTTGACTTCACATTCCAAGATGTCTGGCTCTAGGTCAGTAATCACGTGACTGTCTTGAAAGATGATGCTGTGAAAGTGCTGCACTCAATATGCCAGCAAATTTGGAAAACTCAGCAGTGGCCACAGGACTGGAAAAGGTCAGTCTTCATTCCAATCCCAAAGAAAGGCAATGCCAAAGAATGCTCAAACTACCGCACAATTGAACTCATCTCACATGCTAGTAAAGTCATGCTCAAAATTCTCCAAGCCAGGCTTCAGCAACATGTGAACTGTGAACTCCCAGATGTTCAAGCATGTTTTAGAAAAGGCAGAGGCACCAGAGATCAAATTGCCAACATCCGCTGGATCATGGAGAAAGCAAGAGAGTTCCAGAAAAACATCTATTTCTGCTTCAATGACTATGCCAAAGCCTTTGACCGTGTGGATCACAGCCAACTTTGGAAAATTCTGAAGGAGATGGGAATACCAGACCACCTGACCTGCCTCTTGAGAAACCTGTATGCAGGTCAGGAAGCAACAGTTAAAACTGTACATGGAACAACAGACTGGTTCCAAATAGGAAAAGGAGTACGTCAAGGCTGTATATTGTCACTGTGCTTATTTAACTTTTATGCAGAGTACATCATGAAGAACGCTGGGCTGGAAGAATCACAAGCTGGAATCAAGATTTCCGAGAGAAATACCAATAACCTCAGATATGCAGATGACACTACCCTTATGGCAGAAAGTGAAGAGGAACTCAAAAGCCTCTTGATGAAAGTGAAAGAGGAGAGTGAAAAGGTTGGCTTGAAGCTCAACATTCAGAAAACAAAGATCATGGCATCTGGTCCCATCACTTCATGGGAAATAGATGGGGAAACAGTGGAAACAGTGTCTGACTTTATTTTTTTAGGCTCCAAAATCACTGCAGATGCTGATTGCAGCCAGGAAATTAAAAGACGCTTACTCCTTGGAAGGAAAGTTATGACCAACCTTGATAGTATATTAAAAAGCAGAGACATTACTTTGCCAACAAAGGCCTGTCTAGTCAAGGCTATGGTTTTTCCCGTGGTCATGTATGGATGTGAGAGTTGGACTGTGAAGAAAGCTGATCACCGAAGAATTGATGCTTTTGAACTGTGGTGTTGGAGAAGACTCTTGAGAGTCCCTTGGACTGCAAGGAGATCCAACCAGTCCATTCTAAAAGAGATCAATCCTGGGTGTTCATTGGTAGGACTGATGCTAAAGCTGAAACTGCAATACTTTGGCCACCTCATGCGACGAGTTGACTCACTGGAAAAGACTCTGATGCTGGGAAAGGTTGGGGGCGGGAGGAGAAGGGGACGACGGAGAATGAGATGGCTGGATGGCATCACCGACTCTGTGGACACGAGTTTGAGTGAACTCTGGGAGTTGGTGATGGACAGGGAGGCCTGGTGTGCTGTGATTCATGGGGTCGCGGAGAGTCGGACACGACTGAGCGACTGAACTGAACTGAACTTACATGAGAGCCAGTGTCTCAGAATGAGTTCCTTCAGAAGTCAACAATGAGATTAAGATTCAAGTGAAAATAACTGATTGTGGGGAGTGATGCCAGGAAATACCAGTATGGGATTAGTGGGCCGAGGTAGGAAACAGAAGGCAGCCAGCACAGTGTTCTCTGTCAGGTAATTTACCACTCTGGGTAACTGGAGATTAACCTTGTTAATCTCTGGGGGACTCTGGGAGCTGGTGTAGAACACAGAGAGCTGAGGGATCCCCTCCAAGGGAGGCAGGAGCTGAAGTGTTTATACATGAGCTCCCAGCAGTCACTGATTGAGGGCTGCTCCTGGGGGCAGGGATTCGAGGTTTCCCATAACTCCCAGCCTGACACCCAGGGGTTATGATGGCATCTGGTAGCATCAGAGAAGCCCTCAGTCAGAAATGCACCTGCTGGCAATGGGGGGCTGGATAGTGTGCAAAGTAGATAAGGTGCATGGTCCAGACAGTCTGGTGGCAGGATTTGCTACAGGCAGCAACAGCAGTAGATTGAGACCTCTAAGCCAGAGTCACATGGGTTCAGACTAATGTGCTGACAACAGGGAATGAAAAGAAGGGACCACTTAAGAGCTTTCATAAACGGAGAATTGCAAGCCTTAGTCTTATAGACCTTTGCCTTATAAGGTCACAAGTGACTCAACCTATTTAATGACTGGAGTTAATCTCTGAAAAAAGTCCAACTGGTCCCACATGCATTCTTTTGAACACATTAGGGAAAATAAGTATCTATAAGACTAATCATTTAAAAACACTATGAAAGGGAAAAGTTAAAGTCACTTAGTCGTATCCAACTCTTTATAGTCCATGGAATTCTCCAGGCCAGAATACTGGAGTGGGTAGCCTTTCCCTTCCCAACCCAGGGATCAAACCCAGGTCTCCCACATTGCAGGCAGATTCTTTACCAGCTGAGCCACAGGGATGCCCCAAGAATATTGGAGTGGGTACCAGCGGATCTTCTCAACCCAGGAATTGAACCAGGGTCTCCTGTATTGCAGGTGGATTCTTTACCAACTGAGCTATCAGGGAAGCCCAAAATCACCTATAAGTTACACTTATTAGGGAAGGATCTGGGAAAAGGTGTGATAAAGTTTATATACTTGTGGGAGAGCAACACACATCCAAATTCCAGACCTGCCCATTTTAGCCAATTCATCTTTTTCATGGGAACACAAGGAAAAGTAATGAAGAGATAATGTAAATCAAGAAACATTACCTATGAATAATGGAGATAAAAAATAAGGTAAATACATGGACTTCCCTAGTGGTCTAGTGGTTAAGAATTACCTGCCAATGTAGGGGACACGAGTTCAATCCCTGCCCTTGGGAAATTCCACATGCTGCAGAGCAACTAAGCCCATATGCCACAACTACTAAAGCTTGTGTGCCTAGAGCCTGTGCTCTGCAACAAGAGAAGCCACCGCAGTGACAAGTCTGTGCACCACAACTAGAGAGTAGCCCCCATTCTTTGCAACTAGAGAAGGCCTGCGTGTAGCAACAAAGACCCGTGCAGTCAAAAATAAACAAAAAATAAAAAAGAAGGTAAGTACAACCTAATCATTTGTTCACATATTTCTAGCAGGAGCTTTTGAAGAAACTCATCAAAGAATGCAGATAGAAAATGGAAGCATGGGAGAATAATTTACTGAGGCATTCATTCAGCTTCATTCTCAAAAGATAAGAGGTATTACCTCCTTTTCTCACCCCTCTGCTCCTCGGCAGGACAGTCAGACTTGGAAAGAAAAAGAAAAGAATAGGAAAAGGAAAGGGATATGCTCCTGGAAGAAAGGAGTGGAAATGTCCAGGAGGGAAAACGCTGAGGTACCAGAAGAGCAAAATCAGGGGAATATGATGTGCAGTGCAGTGGAGGTGGGCTCAGGGACTCCAGAGATGCGGCGGATTCAAGGTGAAGTGGAGGGACCTGCCTCAGAAGGTCATGAAACCTGGGAAATGGGCATTTCCTCAGCCACTGTCATAACCTAAAGATTAAAATTCCCTTCCTCAGTTTTGTGGGTGGCTAACCCTGATGCTGGGGAAGATTGAGGGCAGGAGGAGAAGAGGGCAGCAGAGGATGAGATGGTTGGATGGCATTATCGACTCAATGGACATGAGTTTGAGTAAACTCTGGGAGATGGTGAAGGACAGGGAAGCCAGGCACGCTGCAGTCCATGAGGTGGCAAAGAGTCAGACACGACTTAGTGACTGAACAACAACAACATCCTATAGGACTTGTTAGGATGTATGAGGAAGGCAGAGGTTTCTAAGACCCAACTGAAAATATTTACTACCTTTGATGGGTGGATATGCAGCCCAATCAAGCTGATTTCAAAAGAAACAATGCTGATTCTTGCAGCAAATTCATCCCTGCTGTAGAAGAATTATATAACTTTGACTTTTCTTTCTCTCTTTGCTTTGTTGAAACTACGTGTCCCGTACTGAGATTCACATGGGAGGACAGTGAGTGACATTCTGCCGAGTGGATGGATGGAACCATCCTCCGCACGACTTTTCCCAGACCTGGTTCCTTTGTGGAGGCCTCTCCATGCTGACACTCTCATTAATGGAAGAAGAATCGATCTTACTCCCTTCTTCTCCTAAATCTTTCTCTTCTTTCCATCAAATTTGATAGAAAATGAGTGGGTACATAAGCACAAGGGGATGGAGATCTTTGAAAGGAACATATTTGAAAGGAAGAAGGCGAAAACAAGGAGATTAAGGAAAGCAAGGAGGAGGCTGGGGTGTGTGGGATGGAGATTGATGGGAAAAGGAAGTGGAGAAAAAGGCAGAGTAGAAAGGGGGAAGGAGGAAGGCGAGGAGCTTAGTGACTTTGATCCCTTTGCCTTAAGAATGTCAAGGATGCTGACTATTCAGGGTTCCTTCCTGTGTCAGCAAGACAATCTGCAAAAATACATTTGAGCCAAATTTACAGATACAGGGAACAAGTCAAATGTCTCCTTGTGATGTTCAATTTATTTAGTGACATGAACAACTCAAAGGCACATTTAAAATAAGATACAAATTTGGAAATACTGTTTGCTTCAATTCACATGTCATTTAATAAAGCCTTCATATTCATTTTTGATGGAAGTATCCTTGTCATCAATAGAGGTACTTTTCAGTTCAGTTCAGTCGCTCAGTTGTGTCTAACTCTTTGCAACCCCATGGACCGCAGCACGCCAGGCCTCCCTGTCCATCACCAACTTCCAGAGTTTACTCAAGCTCTTATCCATTGAGTCGGTGACTCCATCCAACCATTTCATCCTCTGTCGTCCCCTTCTCCTGCTGCCTTCAATCTTTCCCAGCTTCAGGGTCTTTTCAAATGAGTCAGCTCTTTGCATCAGGTGGCCAAAGTATTGGAGTTTCAGCTTCAACATCAGTCCTTCCAATGAACACTCAGGATTGATCTCCCTTAGGATGGACTGGCTGGATCTCCTTGCAGTCCAAGGGACTCTCAAGAGTCTTCTCCAACACCACAGTTCAAAAGCATCAATTCTTTGGCGCTTAGCTTTCTTTATATTCCAACTCTCACATCCATACATGACTACTAGAAAAACCATAGCCTGGACTAGATGGACCTTTGTTGGCAAAGTAATGTCTCTGCTTTTTAATATGCTGTCTAGGTTGAACATCTGGAAGTTCATGGGTCACGTATTGCTGAATCATGGCTTGAACTTCCAGATGTTCAAGCTGGTTTTAGAAAAGGCAGAGGAACCAAAGATCAAATTGCGAACATCTGCTGGATCATCAAAAAATCAAGAGAGTTTCAGAAAAACATCTATTCCTGCTTTACTGACTATGCCAAAGCCTTTGACTGTGTGGACCACAACAAACTGTGAAAAATTCTGAAAGAGATGGGAATATCAGACCACCTGACCTGCCTCTTGAGAAACCTGTATGCAGGTCAGGAAGCAACAGTTAGAACTGAACATGGAACAACAGATTGGTTCCAAATAGGAAAAGGAGTACGTCAAGGCTGTATATATTGTCACCCTGCTTATTTAACTTATATGCAGAGTACATCATGAGAAATTCTGGGCTGGAGGAAGCACAAGCTGGAATCAAGATTGCCGTGAGAAATATCAATAACCTCAGATATGCAGATGACACCACCCTTATGGCAGAAAGTGAAGAGGAACTAAAGAGCCTCTTGATGAAAGTGAAAGAGGAGAGTGAAAAAGTTGGCTTAATGCTCAACATTCAGAAAACTAAGATCATGGCATCCGGTCCCATCACTTCATGGCAAATAGAAGGGGAAACAGTGGAAACAGTGGCTGACTTTTTTGGGGGGCTCCAAAAATCACTGCAGATGGTAATCACAGCCATGAAATTAAAAGATGCTTACTCCTTGGAAGGAAAGTTATGACCAACCTAGATAGCATATTAAAAAGTAGAGACATTACTTTGTCAACAAAGGTCCATCTAGTCAAGGCTATGGTTTTTCCAGTGTTATGTATGTGAGAGTTGGAGTATAAAGAAAGCCGAGCACTGAAGAATTGGTGCTTTTGAACTGTGGTGTTGGAGAAGACTCTTGAGAGTCCCTTGGACTGCAAGGAGATCCAGCCAGTCCATCCTAAAGCAGATCAGTCCTGGGTGTTCATTGGAAGGACTGATGTTGAAGTTGAAACTCCAATACTTTGGCCACCTGATGCAAAGAGATAACTCATTTGAAAAGACCCTGTTGCTGGAAAAGATTGAGGGTAGGAGGAGAAGGGGACAACAGAGGATGAGATAGTTGGATGGCATCACCCACTCAATGGACATCGGTTTGGGTAGACTACGGGAGTTGGTGATGGACAGGGAGGACTGGCATGCTGCAGTTCATGGGGTTGCAAAGAGTCGGACACGACTGAGTGACTGAACTGAACTAGGTTGGTCATAACTTTTCTTCCAAGGAGCGTCTTTTAATTTCATGGCTGCAGTCACCATCTGCAGTGATTTTGGAGCCCCCCAAAATAAAGACAGCCACTGTTTCTACTGTTTCCCCATCTATTTGCCATGAAGTGATGGGACCGGATGCCATGATCTGAATGTTGAGCTTTAAGCCAACTTTTTCACTCTCCTCTTTCACATTCATCAAGAGGCGCTTTAGTTCTTCTTCACTTTCTGCCATAAGGGTGGTGTCATCTGCATATCTGAGGTTATTGATATTTCTCACGGCAATCTTGATTCAAGCCTATGCTTCCTCCAGCCCAACATTTCTCATGAGGTACTTTTGGAGTCACTCAATACTGTTTTCAGAAAGGACTTACAACATTCAAGTTTACCACCCAAGAATAATGATTTAATAATATTTCTTTGCCCCCTTAAAAAAATTGATTATCTCAGGATCCTTCTACTCATATCTAAAATCTATATTAATTTCAGCTAATTTATGGCTCATCTTCTCTAAGTGATATGCTATTTATCAATACAGGTAATTGAGAGAAAGTCTTATAAATGATAGTATCTATAAGGACTGAATTCAAAGGTGATATGCTTTTTCTTTGAAGTAAAACTTAGGCAAATATGACACAGTTTTTCTAGAAGAGATAATTTAATGACTCAAGGCCAAGTTGACTAGTTTTAGCTCAAGATATTCCAGAGGTTCCTTAAAACCTCTGCTGTCAGACCAGGCTTGGAACCACACATAGAGAACACCTTCCAGGAAGTATTCTAGCTTCCATTTGGTTCTGGACTATTCTAGCCAGGTCAGCCTTTTTAGGAACTATGCCACGAAAGAATGCCAGCCTCACCTGTCAGCAGTGGTGGTTCTCAACTGAGACTATTCTACCCGCTGGGAATTACCTGGCAATGCCTGGAGATATTCTGGGTTGTTACTCCCGGGTTGTATTTGTCAGAGTTCTCTAGAAAAAGAACCCATAGGATCTGTATATATGTATACACACACAGAGAGACATTTATTTTAGAGAATCGACTCACATGGAGGCTGGAAAGTCCGAAATCTGTAGTTCAAGGCGAAAGGCCATCAAGACGGAGACCCAAGGAAGAACTGGCGTTGCAGTTCAAGTCCAAAGGCCATCTGCTGGCAGGATTCCCTGTTGCTTATAGGAGATGAGTCTTTTGTTATATTCACCCACCTGATAGGGGCAATCTGCTTTCCTCAAAGTCAACCAATTTAAATGTTATCTCATCCATACCCAGAGAAAACCATAATTCAAAAAGATACATGCACCCCAGTATTCACAGCAGTACTATTTACAATAGCCAGGACATGGAAGCAACCTAAATGTCTATCAGTGGATGAATGGATAAGGATAATGTGGTACATATATACAATGGAATATTACTCAATTGTTTCAAAGAATGAAATAGTGCCATTTGCAGAGACCTGGATGACTTAGAGACTGTCATACAGAATGAAATAAGTCAGAAAGAGAAAAACCAGTATCGTATGATATCGCTTAGATGTGGAATCTAGAAAAATGGTGCAGATGAACTTATCTGCAAAGCAGAAATGGAGACACAGATGTACACAACAAACTTATGGTTACCAAGCAGGGTGAAGGAGGGCTGGGATGAATCGGGAGATTGGGATCGATATATATACACTGCTATGCATAAAACCAGTCACTAATGAGAACCTAGCACAGGAAACTCTACTCAACGCTCTGTGGTGACCTAAATGGGAAGGAAATACAAAAAAGAGGGTATGTATGTATATGCATAACCGATCACTTTGTTGTACAGCAGAAACTAACACAACTTTGTAGACCAATGATACTTCAAGAAAAACTGATTTAAAAAAACCAATTAATTTAAAAAGAAAACATATACAAACTACTATACATAAGATAGATAAGCAGCAAGGATATATTATATAGCACAGGGAATTATAGTCACTTTCTTGTGATAACTTTTACTAGAGTATAATCTGTATTGACTCACTATGCTATATACCTGAAACTAGTATCTTAAATCAACGATACTTCAAATATTACACAGCTTTAACAGAACATTGTTTTTATTAGTATATACAAATATTAAATATTTTCATATAACATAATAAAAAATAGGGGCTTCCCTGGTGGTCTAGTGGCTAACACTCCACGCTCCCAAGGCAGGGTGCCCATGTTCTATCCCTGCTGGGGGAACTAGATCCCACATGCCACAACTAGAGTTTGAAGGCCCAGCTAAAGATCCCACATGCTGCAGCTAACACCTGGCACAAGCAAATGAATAAATTAAAATATATATATATATATAAAATAATAAATAAATAACGGGAAAAATAATAAATATTATCTCATCCAAAGGACCCACACAGAAACAACCAGAATAACATCTGAGAGCAGAGCTGGGCACAGTGCCCCAGACAGTGGCACAAATTAACTACCACGGGGGTGGGGGTTATTGGCATCTAGAGGGGAGAGGTGAGGGGTGCTGCTACAGTCCTGTAACACACAGGACAACACCCCCACAACAAAGACTCATCCAGCCCCAACTGTCAATAATGCCGAGGTTGAGAAATGCTGTTCCCAGCTCCCGTCACAGACTTGTAATGTGACTATAACATCATTGAATGGAAGTGATGAGACTTTTCCTGTTTGTAGGGAGCTATTAGAATCATCTAGAGAGAAACTAACTCATGGATGGAATATCTTAATGAAGATCAGCCTTCCCTTCTCTTTCCACTCTGACGTACTGGGAAAGAGAGCTAACTCCACGGAGGCCTACCTGTAGCAGGTCGGCTGGTGTGCGGCTTTGGGGCAGACAGAAATTTAATTTCTTCATGCCTATGCCTCAGTCAATGTTTCAGCTGCAGAAATATGCTGAGGAAAAGGGAAGAAAAGAGAGTTTGTGGCAGCTCCTCTGATCTAGATAAAATGTGAGCTCAGGTGTCTCTGGAGTAACACCAGCATTTCAGTGGAACAGTCACCAGCCAGTGCAGCCACCAAAACAGGACAAAAGCACCCAATCTGCCAATGAACTTGCTGCGAACAACAGAGCAAACGGGCCAATGGTGCAAAGGCTGCAGTCATTCATTCACTATTCATTTACTCCACAAATAACCTGCGCTAGGCTCTGAGTGAATAAGGCAGCCTGGTTTCTGTTCTCATGTTTTGCAGTCTCACAGAGAACGAAACAGAGCAACATATCATGAAAGAGAAGGAAGTTCTGGATGGATTTACAGCCTCATTTAGGGGTGACTTTTGCTCTGCTCTGGTGGGAAAGAGTCCTGGATTTGGGGCCTAAGCTGGATTCAAATCCTAATTTAGACCTCCTGGCTGTCAAGTCAGTTATCTTCTTGGATCTTCTATAGAAGGGGGCAAAAATACCTGCCATCCCCTGTCACATGGACTTAATGTGAGAAGCAAATACAATAATGCGTGATAATGCTTTGTCAGTTGTAAAGTCCTGAATCAGCGTTTTTCATCCCTGGTTGTACACTGAAATCATCTGGTAGTTATTTAAAACTATCAGTTTTGGCTCCGGCGGTGCAGGCGCGAGAGACGCCCGGCTCCGGCGCAACCAACCACGTGCAGAATCGTGGCTGAGATGAGCTACCCCGTGCCCAGGGTTAGGGCGGTGGCCGAGAGGAGCTGTACCACGTTCAGGAGGCGGTGGCTGCTTGGGCACCGGAGGGCCGAGAGGAGCTGATCCACATTCAAAGCAGGAGGGGCGGCCTTGAGGAGATACCCCTCGTACAAGGTAAGGTACAGCGGCTGCGCCTTGCTGGAGCAGTTGGGAAGAGATACTCCACGACCAAGTGGAATATAAGAATCCAGTGTTCTGGGGAGGAAGGAACAAGATGGCGGAGGGATAAGATGGCGGAGGGATAAGACGGCAAGACCACTTTCTCCCCCACAAATTCATCAAAAGAACATTTGAACGCGGAGTAAAGTCCACAAAACAACTTCTGAATACTGGCAGAGGACATCAGGCTCCCAGAAAAGCAGCCCATTGTCTTCTAAAGGAGAGAGAAGAAATCCAGCTCCACCCACCAGAACACCGACACATGCTTCCCTAACCAGGGAACCCGGACAAGTCACCCGTCCAACCCCACACACAGCGAAGAAACTACATAATAAAGAGAACCCCACAAACTGCAAGAAGAGGGAAAGGACACCCCAAGCAAAGCAATATAAGCAAGATGAAGAGGCAGAGAAATACCCAGCAAGTAAAGGAACAAGATAATTGCCCACCAACACAAACAAAAGAAGATGATATAGGGAATTTACCTGATAAAGAATTTCAAATTTTGATGGTGAAAATGATTCAAAATCTTGAAAGCAAAATGGAGTTACAGATAAATAACCTGGAGAAAAGGATTGAGAAGATGGAAGAAAGATTTAATAAGGACTTAGAAGAAATAAAAAAGAGTCAATATACAATGAATAATGCAATAGATGAGATCAGAAACACTCTGGAGGGAACAAATAGTAGAATAACAGAGGCAGAAGACAGGATAAGCGAACTAGAAGATAGAATTGTAGAAATAAATGAAACAGAGAGGAAAAAAGAAAAACGAATTAAAAGAAATGAGGACAATATTAGAGACCTCTGGGACAATGTTAAACGCTCCAACATTCGAATCATAGGAGTCCCAGAAGAAGAAGACAAAAAGAAAGACCATGAGAGAATACTTGAGGAGATAATAGTTGAAAACTTCCCTAAAATGGGGAAAGAAATAATCACCCAAGTCCAAGAAACCCAGAGAGTCCCCAACAGGATAAACCCAAGGCGAAATACTCCAAGACACATATTAATCAAATTAACAAAGATCAAACACAAAGAACAAATATTAAAAGCAGCAAAGGAAAAGCAGCAAATAACACATAAGGGGATTCCCATAAGGATAACAGCTGATCTTTCAACAGAAACTCTTCAGGCCAGAAGGGAGTGGCAAGACATACTTAAAGTGATGAAAGAAAATACCCTACAGCCCAGATTACTATACCCAGCAAGGATCTCATTCAAATATGAAGGAGAAATCAAAAGCTTTACAGACAAGCAAAAGCTGAGGGAATTCAGCATCACCAAACCAGCTCTCCAACAAATGCTAAAGGATCTTCTATAGACAGGAAACACAGAAAGAGTGTATAAACTTGAACCCAAAGCAATAAAGAAAATGGCTACGGGATCGTACTTATCAATAATTACCTTAAACGTAAATGGGTTGAAATTTTCAAAAAGGCTAGGAAACAATTCTCATAGCCATCAATAGTTCAGTGTTGAGTTCATGAATAGTTTTTAAAGTTTGGGACAAACTGTAGTATTTGCTATTTGAAGTACTATTTGTAATTGGCATATTATGATGTAACATTGGTCTTCATTTCCAACTTAAAACGCCTAAAAATGCCTAACAGGTTTTTAGATTTGTGAATTTTAGTTGAAATGTATTTTAAAATGTTACTAAACCTGCAGAAATATTGAAATATTTCAGAGAACTTATTCACTGTACATTTAATTTATTTTATTTATAAAAGTTATGAACTGTAGAAAGTTTTACTTGTTGGGTCAAATGCTTGTTGCTTCAAATGCTTGTTGCATTTGAAGTGCTAGTTACAAGAAAATCAAATAACTTCAATGTATAAATGCTATTAAGTTTTTAAAGGACTCTGGAGTATAAGTAAGTTTGTTTAAAGAAATTTAGTCTGTTCAACTTGAAAAAAATAAATAAATAAATAAAATTGGATTATTTGATTTAAAAAAAAAACTATCAGTTTTGTTGCTGTGCACTTGACACTTTCACACCATTGTTAATCTGGTATAGTCCAATAATAATAATAAAAAAAATTCTGATGCCTGACACCTTCCTCCCACCCCCTTACCCCCTCCCGAGTAGCTCGGACTACTGGGGTCAGAATCTCTTAGAAGAAGGATCTAAAGCATTAGTATTTTTGAGAAGCTCTCAGGAGAAAATAAAATGAAGCCATCATCTACAAGAAAGTCAATTTGTATACTGTTACTTTCCCAAAGTAATCATAGTAAAAACCTGTCACTTAGTGATCCTTGCATCCCAAGGTTGGTTCAGACTTGATATAAAAAGTGGATATGGGCTCTCTGCCCTGGGGCAGGGAGTGGTCTTGCTTTAATGCTATAAGCAGAAGCCTGCTACAGCTCAGAACCTGGATGCTATAGGTCACCCAGTGACCTCACAGGCCAGGAGAGTCTTGAGTGGCAGGCAGGCAACAGATCTCATTGCAGGTGCCAAAGAAGGTCTATTCCCCAGGTAGAGTGATTTCCTTTGGCAGGAAACTGGACTCATACAACAGACATGGGATTTTCTGCTCTGTGACGGATCCTTTTTTAGACATTTGGGACACTATGATAACCCTAAGAGACAACAATCACTACCTTCAGGGAGATCATGTTCTAGCAGGAGAAGGCAGACAATATAAAACAATGAATAAAATGCATTGGCCACCTCATGCGACGAGTTGACTCACTGGAAAAGACTCTGATGCTGGGAGGGATTGGGGGCGGGAGGAGACGGGGACGGCAGAGAATGAGATGGCTGGATGGCATCACCGACTCGATGGACATGAGTTTGAGTGAACTTCGGGAGTTGGTGATGGACAGGGAGGTCTGGCGTGCTGTGATTCATGGGGTCGCAAAGAGTCGGACACAACTGAGCGACTGAACTGAACTGAAACAATGGCAACCCACACCCACTCCAGTGCTTTTGCCTGGAAAATCCCATGGATGGAGGAGCCTGGTAGGCTGCAGTCCATGGGGTCGTGAAGAGTCGGACATGACTGAGCAACTTCACTTTCATTCTTCACTTTCATGCATTGGAGAAGGAGATGGCAACCCACTCCAGTGTTCTTACCTGGAGAATCCCAGGGACGGAGGAGCTATGGTCTATGGGGTTGCACAGAGTCAGACACGACTGAAGTGACTTAGCAGCAGCAGCAGTGTTAGATGGTGACAAGTACTACAGAGAAAAGTAAAATAAGGGGGTGGGTCTCTGGTCTTGTGAAAGAAGTGAAAAAATGAGCTGTGTTGGTTCCTGGAATAATAGTGTTTGAGGCAGAAGGAACAGCAAGTTCAATGTCCTGAGGCAGAGACATGCCTGGTTTGCCTGAAGAACAGCAAGGAGGGCAGTTTTGCTGCCAAGGGCGGACAGGAGGAGGTGAGATGAGAGTTAGGGGTAGGTCTGTATACAGAGCTTCATAGGATCTCGTGAAGACTTCTATTTTGACTTCGAGTGAGAAGGATTTTGAGCAGAGGATTTGACTTGTGTTTTTATAGAATCGCTCTCAGCCACATGGAGAATGGACTCAGGGGACAAAGGAGGAAGGGATCCCAGTTAGGAGGCTGTTAAGACAAGCTGCCATAAGGGTGGTGTCATCTGCATATCTGAGGTTATTGATATTTCTCCCAGCAATCTTGATTCCAGCTTGTGCTTCTTCCAGCCCAGCGTTCCTCATGATGTACTCTGCAAATAAGTTAAATAAGCAGGGTGACAATATACAACCTTGATGTACACCTTTTCCTATTTGGAACCAGTCTGTTGTTCCATGACCAGTTCTAACTGTTGCTTCCTGACCAGCATACAGGTTTCTCAAGAGGCAGGTCAGGTGGTCTGGGATTCCCATCTCTTTCAGAATGTTCCACAGTCTATTGTGATCCACACAGTCAAAGGCTTTGGCATAGTCAATGAAGCAGAAATAGATGTTTTTCTGGAACTCTCTTGCTTTCTCCATGATCCAGCGGATGTTGGCTATTTGATCTCTGGTTCCTCTGCCTTTTCTAAAACCTGCTTGAACATCTGGAAGTTCACGGTTCACATATTGCTGAAGCCTGGCTTGGAGAATTTTGAGCATGACTACTAGCGTGTGAGATGATATGCAGATGACACCACCCTTATGGCAGAAAGTGAAGAAGAACTCAAAAGCCTCTTGATGAAAGTTAAAGAGGAGAGTGAAAAGTCTGGCTTGAAGCTCAACATTCAGAAAACGAAGATCGTGACATCTGGTCCCATCACTTCATGGGAAATAGATGGGGAAACAGTGGAAACAGTGTCAGACTTTATTTTTTGGGCTCCAAAATCACTGCAGATGCTGATTGCAGCCAGGAAATTAAAAGACGCTTACTCTTTGGAAGGAAAGTTATGACCAACCTAGATAGCATATTAAAAAGCAGAGGCATTACTTTGCCAACCAAGGTCCGTCTAGTCAAGGCTATGGTTTTTCCCGTGGTCATGTATGGATGTGAGAGTTGGACTGTGAAGAAAGCTGATCACCGAAGAATTGATGCTTTTGAACTATGGTTCTGGAGAAGACACTTGAGAGTCCTTTGGACTGCAAGGAGATCCAACTAGTCCATTTTAAAGGAGATCAATCCTGGGTGTTCATTGGAAGGACTGATGCTAAAGCTGAAACTCCAATACTTTGGCCACCTATGCAACAAGTTGACTCACTGGAAAAGACTCTGATGCTGGGAGGGATTGGGGGTGGGAGGAGACGGGGACGACAGAGAATGAAATGGCTGGAAGGCATCACCGACTCGATGGACATGAGTTTGAGTGAACTCCGGGAGTTGGTGATGGACAGGGAGGCCTGGCATGCTGTGATTCATGGGGTCGCAAAGAGTCGGACACGACTGAGCGACTGAACTGAACTGAAGACAAGCTGAAAGGCAAGGCTGTGGCTTGAACCAGGAAGGGAGTGGCGGAGGTCGTGAGAAGTGGTAGGGGGGCGGGGAGAAGCAGCAAAGCCCATGTGAGGAACCAGTGTCACAACTGATGACTCAAGGACAAGCTGACCAAAGCAAGGAAGCAACCCCAGGCTCCGCGTGTCAGAAACCCAGAACCCACTAAGATCAGCGCCGCCTGAAGCCTCCGGACAGGCAGAAAAGGACTCCCCCGCAGCCCTCCTGTCTCTCTATGCACCTAATGTTCCGGCTCAGATGGTAGAGTCTGCCCGCAGTGCAGGAGACCCAGGTTCGATCCTTGGGCTAGAAAGATTCCCTGGAGAAGGAAAGGACAACCCACTCTAGTATTCTTGCCTGGAAAATCCCATGGACGGAGGAGCCTGGTGGGCTACACTCCATGGGGTCGCAAAGAGTTGGACGTAACTGAGCAACTAACACACACACACAAGCACTATTACAAATGAAAATGCTTCTTTGGGGAGACTGTCACCATGATTGAGGTTCCATAACACACGATATTAAACACTGCCAATTACTGCATGTTACTGAACACTTCTTAAAAGAAGACATAAAGTGATTCTGCAGAACCCAACTTGATTATCATCATGCATCAAATCTATGATACTGGAATTGGCAAGACTGGATACATGCAGTGGAAACAAATGGGGTAGAGCTATGCACGTGTGTGTGTGTGTGTGTGTGTGTGTGTGTGCGCGCGCGCATGCACGTTCAGTGTGTCCGACTCTGCCAGGCTCCTCTGTCCCTGTAATTTTCCAGGCAAGAATACTGGAGTGGGTTGCGATTTTCTCCTTCAGGGCATCTTCCAGACCCAGGGATTGAACTCACTTCTCTTTTGCCTCCTGCACTGGCAGGAGGATTCTTTACCAACTGTGCCACCTGGGAAATCCCAGAACTATGCACAGATCATTCTAAATGCTAATATATTCCACCCTGAAAGTTCCCTACCTGTAAGATAGAAGAGTGCAGCCGAGGAAGAACATTAGCCACTAGATGGCACTATTTCCCCTGAAATGTCTAATAGTCTCTAAACCCACAGGATGGGTGACTCCCTAGCAAGCTAGAGAGTAGAGTCTTTACCATCAGCCTCACCAAAAGTCCAGTGCCTAGAGCCCCAGAGGCAAGGAATGAATGTGGCTGGATATGTTCTGAGGCAATTCTGCAGGCTCTCTTGGCGTGGAATAACTTGAAGGATTCTGTTCTTCCCAATCAAGCTCTTCACAGAGTTTAATATGGCAGTTCTTAGCCCTCTGGCAGTCTGCTAGGCATCTGAACTCCTCAGCATCATGTTTTTAAATGCACAGCATTTAAAATGAAAGGATTATAAACTAAGCCAATTATACTGAAGTGCAATCATAAGACTATAAAGAAAATGTGAGATATACTAATACAGGTGCTTCTTTAATAATGCAATAAATTAGATCTAGGGGGAGCCTCCTGGACATTGTAGGTCTGAAATAGCCATGAGCAAAAACGGTTATTTCCGGTACTTCTCTGGTGGTCCAGTGGTTAAGACTTCACCTTCCAATTCAGGGGGATGCTGGTTTGATTCCTGGTGGGGCAGCTAAGATTCCACATGCCTCACGGACAAAAAACCAAAACATAAAACAGAAATAGTACTGTAATAAGTTCAGTAAGACTTTTAAAATGGTTCACATTAAAAAAAAAGTTAATTTAAAATAATATTTCAAAGTATCTGTAACAACTGTATGTGATGTTTGTGGTGATTATTTTTTATAAAATAGATTCATTTTAGTTAGTGGTGGTTAGTTACTAAGTCGTGGACGAGTCTTGTGACCCCACAGACTGTAGCCTGCCAGGCTCCTCTATCCATGGGATTCCCAAGCAAGAATGTTAGGGTGGATTGCCATTTCCTTCTTCAGGGGATCTTTCCGACCCAGGTCTCTTGCATTGCAGGCGATCTTCTGCATTACAGGAAGATTCTTTATCAACTGAATCACCACATTTCAAAGTATCTGCAACAACTGTAAAGTGATGTTTGTGGTGGTTATTTCTGATAAAACAGATTTTTAGTTTAGAGGCCTAACCTAATGAAAATCAAGTATATCTGATTTTGCTCTCTCGCTCTTACTATTTCACTTCATGGACTGCTTGTATTCTATTCAACAACCTCTTAGAGACTGGAATACCCCGGGTTAATAATCCTTGTTCAGTGACTCTCTAACCAGTCAATCATACATCTCGCCAACTGAAGAAAGCAAAGCTTCACTCGGTCTAGCCAGGTTCCTGTCAAGTCAGGAGTGAGTTCATGACAACCCTTCCTTTCCTGGCCCTCCTTTCTGGTCATGACTCTGAAGCGCTGCAATTTCTTTACCACATTCTCTTCCTGAAGTCTCTCCTCTCTTCTTTGGCAGCTAAAGCCAAGGCTGCTTCCTGGCCCCCTTGGCTCCTCTTTTTCTTTCTTTATCCAAAATCAAGATGAGTCTCACTCAGCCCCAGAATCAATGCTCGTTTGTCCTTTGCTTTTTCTTCCCTTTCGTCCCCCTCCAGAGGTGGAGGAGGAAGAGGGAGGGTGTAGTAATTGATGAAAGCCTGCGAAGTCCAACTGTTAGAGTAACAGAAAACAGGCAGCTTTCAGATCTCAAAGTTGTTCTTCCCTCATCCTGATAATCTCTGTCCCCCGTTCTGCTTCACTTTCCTTCACCTTGCTTATCCTTATCTAACTCATCTGTATACTTATTTTATTGTCTGTTTCCCACACTAAAACTTGACCTACAAAAGGACAGAGACTTGTCTGTTTCATTACAGAGTCCCTAGTGCCCAGAACAACAGGGCTGAGTGCAGAGTAGATGCTCAAATAATACTCGTTAAAGGGATGAGCCAGGCTGGAATGGAATGGGAATGTAAGTAATTCCTGGATTTCAATTACTCAGTCTTTTTTTCTACCACTGTATTTAAATGATGCGAGAAGAACAAAAAAACCCTGGCTAAGTTTCGCAGAGGGTGACGTAAGGATCAGACAAGTCCAACAGAGAATCTAAGTTTTGGTTTGGTAATTACAGGTAACACACTCTGTATATCTATCTTAATTTTATGTAATGCAAATGCACTTTAGCCTTTTTATTTAGGGTAGAGAATACTTCACAAAAATAAATATTTTCTCCTCTTTTAAATTTGAAAAAAGAAACCTTATGTTTCATCTCTCTGCAAAAGCCTTCATCTCTGTGCAAAAGTCGTAAGTGAATCTCTATTAAATACAGTATCAAACATAAGTGTAGACATGGTGGGGAAAAGGGGGTAGGATGAATTGGGAGATCGGGATTGACATACACACACTATCATGTGTAAAACAGAGAGCAAACATGTTCCCACAACATGCTGCCCAGCACAGGCAGCTCAGCCCAGTGCTCTGTGATGACCTGGAAGCGTGGGACAGGGCAAGAGGGAGGGGATACATGTATACACATACCTGATTCACTTCATTGTACAGCAGAAACTAAAATGGTATTTTAAAGCAACTATGTCCCATAAAATATATATATACATACACACACACACAACATAAGCAGATCCTTTACCGACTGAGCCATCAGGGAAAGCCCACTTAGCTATATCAGTTTAGTTCAGTTCAGTTGCTCAGTCATGTCTGACTCTTTGTGACCTCATGGACTGCAGCACGCCAGGCTTCCCTGTCCATCACCATCTCCTGGAGCTTACTCAAACTCATGTCCATCACATTGGTGATGCCATCTAACCACCTCATCCTCTGTCATCCCCTTCTCCTCCCACCTTCAATCTTTCCCAGCATCAGGGTCTTTTCCAATGAGTCAGTTCGTCGCATCAGGCGGCCAAAGTATTGGAGTTTCAGCTTCAACATCAGTTCTTCCAGTGAATATTCAGGACCGATTTCCTTTAGGATGGACTGGCTGGATCTCCTTGCAGTCCAAGGGACTCTCAAGAGTCTTCTCCAACACCACAGTTCAAAAGCATCAATTCTTTGGCACTCAGCTTTCTTCACAGTCCAACTCTCACATCCATACATGACCACGGGAAAAACCATAGTCTTGACTAGACGGACCTTTGTTGGTAAAGTAATGCCTCTGCTTTTTAATATGCTGTCTAGGTTGGTCAGAGCTTTTCTTCCAAGGAGGAAGCGTCTTTTAATTTCATGGCTGTAGTCACCATCTGCAGTGATTTTGGAGCCCCCCCAAATAAAGTCTGTCACTATT